>NC_141168.1:89372500-94372500 GCF_055505025.1 Bos grunniens | reverse complement strand
ATGAATACTGTGAATTCATATCCTCTCTCTCTCTTTCTCTCACCTTATTACTCAACATCTACACAATAAAACTTAAGACACAAAGAAATAAGACCCAGTAACCTGAATGCCAATCTCAACGTTCATCACGGCAGACACTCAATTGTGAGACTAGGACTATCTTTTTTTTTTTTTTCCTGAAGCATACGTACTACTATTTTCTTCTTGGCTCATTTTCTCCTAAGGCAGACCTTGTGTTGTTGTTTAATCACTAAGTTGCCTCAAACTCTTTGAAACCCCATGAACCATAGCCCACCAGGCTCCTCTGTCCATGGGATTTCCCAGGCAAGAATACCAGAGTGGGTTGCCATTTCCTTCTCCAGGGGATCTTTTCCACCCAGGGATTGAACCTATGTCTCCTACATTGGCAGGCAGATTCTTTACCACTGAGCCACCAGGGAATGCAAAAGCAGACCTTAAAAACCTAATAAATGTAAAAGAAATGTGATCATGTTCTTCTTTTGCTCTCACATGGAATTCAAATAAAGCTACATGGAAAGGTCACTAAATTCTTCCTATCTTCACAAAAGGGAAATGATAAGCAGTACTGAAGAGCTCACCCAGTTTCCTTTCCAAAGGGCACAGCTAACAGGGTTGTCTACACCCTTCCTGTTGCCCCAGGTGCTGAAGTTGAAGATATCTAAACACTTGGAAATCCTGAAGACACTCTGAGTGGCTATAAAAAGACGGGTCTTGGCTTCTGCCAATATAGCAGCAGACACTTCAATTTTATTTTATCTTGAGAGGATGTTCACGGAGTTGTCTCCTCCCCCCCTCCCCTACAACACCTCAACTTCTCTTTTTTATGTGTAAAATTCTTTTTTCTACTTCTGTTTTTCAGGAATGGCTTTTTAGTGGTTTAGCCATTTCCTGTGCTTCTACCTGAATGTGGGCAACCTCAGTAGCAGAGTCTCGCGGAAATATCATCCACTTATTTTCTCAGAAGATGTGAGAACTGTTGACTGGAGTTGGGAAGAGGAAGTGGCTGGCTCAAACAGCTGCCAAAGGAGCAGCAGAACCATCTTTATTGATTTAGAAATGATAACACCTCATATTTATCTTGTGACCATGGCAACATACGGAATGAAGTCCCTCTGCTTTCTTTGCTTCAAGCAGGAAGTGAGAGATGTTGGGTTTAGAGTTGTGGGAAGCCAGTGGTTTGGGGTTATTTTCTTCCTGTCTATTGTCTACAATTACTTAGAGATTTAATATTGGCTTCTGTCTTTATCATTAAATCTTTTTTTCAATTAAACAATTCTAGTGAAATAATTTGTTTTATATAAACATTTACATTTTATTAAATGAAGCTTTCAGCAGTATCAGCCATGAGGAACTTAGCTGTAAACCTAGAGGTGAGAGTAAATCTTCAAGGTTAAGAGGAACTTAGAAATTACAAAGCATGCTTAATTTTTTTACTTAGAGGTGAACAATAGAACATCTTGCATCAAAAACAACTGGAGTTGTGGGTAAAATTACAACGAATGATTAGGCAAGATGGTTTATTCCTTGGCTATATTTAGGCTTTCTTTAACTTCATAGAGCAATTTGAAAGGAATACAGTACTAAGAGATTTTATTCAATGCTGGTATGATAATAACTGACAGCTGACAAGTAGGGAGAAAGTTCAATTTCAGTCATGTTGAATTTGGGGCTTCCATGATGCTTCAGACAGTGAAGAATCTGCCTACAATGTGGGAGACCAGGGTTCAACCCCTGGGTCAGAAAGATCTCCTGGAGAAGGAAACGGCTACCCCCTCCAGTATTCTTGCCTTGAGAGTTCCATGGACAGAGTAACCTGGCAGGCTATAGTCCATGTTGAATTTTTGGTGCCTCTAAACAAAATAACCAGAAAGAATTTGAAATTGTACCTTAAACTCAGATGGCCATCAGAGCTAACAGCACATGCATGGGAATCATGAGGGTAAATCTGGCATCAAGAACTGTACATAAGGAGCTTAGGTGGAGTGAGAAGAGATGACTGGGAACACACAGACTGCAGGAAGAGGACTATTTAGAGGACAGAGTGAATGAGGAGTCAGAGAAGGAGCCTGCAACTCAGGAGCTGGAGCAGAAGGGGAAACTGGACCAGACAGGTCTGCTGCTGGTACAGATGGGGGCTTTCCTCAGCACAGTCTTCATTCCAGTTTCTTGCCAACTGCTAAAGCTATAAGTCCAGATCTTATCATCTGATATTCAGTGACATTCCCTCTCTACTAACATTTCCAATCAAATATCCTTTGATGAGCATAATTTACAAATTTTATATAAAAAGATACTTTACTACAAAACATGGAGAGGTAGGTATCATAGGAATATTCAGAGTGGCCCCAAGCTACCCGCTCTACTAGCCATTTCTAGAGTCATGGATGATCCTACATCCTGCCTCAGGGACACAGCTGAAAACCAGACCTCAAGCTGATGTTCTGGTGGTGAAGTGACTTATAACTCTGGAACTTCCACCCCAATCATTCCAACAAGAGCTTTATTGAAGCTGTCTTTTATCGCTACTGTAGAATTGGACGGTTGCCACTAAAACCAGCACCTAGCCATTTATTCACTGGTAATTCACAGCAGATCAATCAACCGTGAAGCAGGGTACAATAAAATCAGGAAGTGATAGGATTTTAAGTACCAAGCCAGTTCTCAAATGGGCTGGTGCATTTTTAGATTAGATGAATGACAGAACAGGCTTGAGAGACAAGCCATTTGTGCAATAAGAAAGAGAGGCATTGAGATGTATAGCCAGTAGCCTGTTGAACAGAAAGAGGGTTAGGAAAATGTGCTTGGTTTGGAATATTTCTTAGCAGACATTATTCAGAAAATAGTGTGAAAATATCATCCTAGGAGTTGATAGTGGCAAATTTCAACCTGGTGTGTCAGTGTGCATGCCTATGGAATATGAGAGAGGCATCAGATAATACGGAAGAAGAGAAATTCATGGAGAAAGTGAACAATAGTTTGTAAGACTTCAAAGTGAGAAAAGGTCTGATGCCTTCATTTTATTTAGGACTTACGATGTCATTAGTGACCTGAACAAGGCAGATTCTACAAAATGCTAAGGGCAAACCTTGGTTACAGGAAGGTGAAGAGTAGACAGAAACTTCCTTTTCCAACAATATTGGCAGAGTAAATATCCTGAAAAATGATCCTGCTGCTTATCCTAGCTCCCAAAAGTAGTAGATACAGAATTTAAAACATATTTTAATGCATGGCCAAGTTGGCAAGAGTAAAAGAAACTACTTAAGTCATAAGAGGCCAAAAGTTCTGGGAAGAATCAACTCAAAGAGTTATAAGCACCAAAAGCATCTGTTAATTTCAGAAACCTAATTAATTTCAGAGCTCTGGTTTTGACCTTGACAAAATCAGATCTGCATTGACAGGAGAGCTGGAATTCAGTTCTGGGATCTGTGAAGAATTGCATCTTCAGTGAAAGTGTAAATTAGAAAAAAAAATGCCCAAATAAATTAAATCTGCCTTGAATGAAGAAACAAACAAAATATCTGTGGGTTCATAAGCCCTAGCTAGTCCTCATACAGTCTAGGGTGTCATATCTCACTGCCTGTGTAGTCTGAAAAGGCAATCCCTGTCTTAAAGCTTCCCTAAGTTCCTGTCAAAAGCAAATGATAACTTTCTCTAGACAAATCAACCATCAAATCAAGCCTCAATTTTTCCATGTATCAAGTTCCCGGGTCACCACAGAACTTAAGTACAAAGTAAACTAGGAAAGAAGGAGTAGGAGTAAACATCAACAGAAAAGCTAAACACAAAATTCGACCAAGAAAGAGTTGTGATATTAATTACAGCTGTCATGTTTACAGCATGAAATTAATATGTAATCATTTAAAGTAAAACACACAAAAAATCAAATGTATGAATAAGAAGAAGTGACTATAAAGATAACATTATTTGGAATAAAAATAAATTGGACATACAGACATAAAATCAGGAATTAATAAAAACAATAACTGTCTATTTAGCCTATTAGACGTGACTGAAGAATGACTAAACTAGAAACAGAGACCTAAAGCAATTAGTCCCAAGAGAGCACAGACAGACAGATGGAATATAAGCTCAATTAAGAGGCATACATGATTCAGGTAACACAAGTCAAATCAGAATCCCAAAAAGAAATAGCATAAAATTAGAGAAATTATTTTGAAGGGCAAAATAGCAGAGAAATTCCAGATGACAGGAATCCTCAGATTCAGAGAGCAAAATAATCCCAACTTTAACCAAGCTGTAGAATACAAATGCCACAGAACTTTAAAAACCCAGAGAGAAAAACATTATATATAAAAAAAAAAAAAATTAGAATGATAACTGAATTCTAAATGACAACAATGGAAGCCCCCAAACTGTGAGATAATATCAAATTTATGGAAAAAATTACAATTCTAAGCTATAGACTTGGAATTGTATGGTAGTAGAATAAAACTTCGAGATATAACTAAATCAAAAAATTTCCTACAAGCAGTTCCTCCCTATAGAATATTCTAAAATACATACTTCAAGGGAAAGGAAAATGATTTCAGAAAAAAGTAATGACTTTAAGAAGAAAAGGTAGCAAATAAAGTGGTAAATATAAGCGAATCTAGGCTTCCCACGTGGCACTGGAACCTGGGTGGTTAAGAACCTGCCTGCCAATGCAGAAGACACAGGGTCAGGAAGATCTCCTGTAGGAGAAAATGGCAACCTACTCCAATATTCTTGCCTGGAGAATCCCATGGAGAGAGGAGCCTGGTGGGCTACCCCCCATAGGGTCGCAAAGAATCGGAACGACTGAAGTGACTATACATGCACACAAACACGTACTAACTCTATAAAACAGTAAAGTCTAATTTGAGAGTGTATTCATTTTCTGTTACTGAGTAATGACATATGCCACAAATTCAGTGGCTTAAGACCACACATACGTGTTTTCCTTAAGTTTCCAGGGATCATGAATTGGGACCCAGTTTAACAGGTTCTCTGATCTGGGCATCACAGGGCTGAAATCAAGGCATAAACAAAGCTGCGAGCTCATCTGGACGGCCCACAGCAGAATGATCCCCTTCAAGCTCATCCACATCTGTAGCAGAATAATTTCCCTGAGGCTTTATTACTGAGGGCCCAGACCTTTTACTGGCTGCCAGCTAGGGACCACCTTTAGTTCCTAGAGGCCTTCCCATTTCATACACCCCCTCACAATAGGGCTGCAAATTTCTTCAAGCTAGTAAGGAGAATCTTTCACCAGACTATAATGTAACACAGTAACATTCCCATCACCTTTGCCATATAATGTAATCTTATCAAGGGAGTGACATCCCATTATTTTTATAATATTCTATCAGTTAGAAGCAAGGCATAATTCTGCCCACGCTCAAGGGGAGAGAATTATCCAAAGCCATGACTCATAGGGGGTTACCTGAGGGTGTGTTCAGCACAAAGAAGTTGGGACAAAAAAAAAAACAAGATAAAACTAAAACAGTGAGTAAGTCAGAAAGAGCATGATTAGAGTTTAAGCAAGCTAAAGTCCTTGTATAAAGTTCAAAAAGATACAGATTCATTTTAAACTGTACTAAGCATGAATACAGATAACAAAATAAGATGGCATAAATTAATCAATATATACCAGGAATCTAAAATATAAACAAACATTTTTAACAATGAAATAGTGAACAAAATTTAATGTGATTATAATAATGTCAGATAAAATAGACCTTAAGGTAAAAAGCAGTATTTCAGTTAGAGGATCTCACTACCTAATGATAAAAATATCCCACACACTAAATTTCACAATTGAAAATGTATATAGTAAAAATTAGCAGGAGAGAGTCACAGATCATAGTTGGCAATGTTGAGACATATTACATGGCAATTGATAGATCAAATTGATCAAAAAAATCTTATCAGTAAGAGATAAAACACTTTGAGAAAACAAATAACATGCTTGAACTAACTGTATTATGTAAAGCACAATACAATTAGAGACAATAGATAATTTATAAGCACACATGGTATGTATTAACTATATAAATATATAAAAACCATGTAATAAGCTATAAAACTGGTTTAATAAATATGAAATATTTGATATGATATGGGTCACATTCTCTAACTTCAATAAAATTAAGTTTGAAGATCAGGAATAGACTCATCCTTAGAAATCTGAAAATACTTCTAATTAACACAAGGCAATCAAAATGGGTATCAGGAAATTTTAGAACTAAACAATTATGAAAAATTCTATATCAAAACAAGCAACTTACAGATAAAATAGTTCGCAGAATGTTATAGACTTTAGATTATGACAGTGTAGATGAAATGCGTGTATTTATAGAAATTTTTCTGTTACAAAACTGATTTATGAAAGAGCTAGAAAATCTGTATGATCCTATAACCAGTGGAGAAATTAAACTATCATCTTCACTCACCAAAAAAAACTCAAGTCTACAGTTTGACAACAAATTCTACTAGATATCTGAGGAGCAAATAATGCCAACATCACATAAATTCTTCCAAAAAAACAAAAAAATGGCACACTCCTCTCTTCACTTGTTTTATAAGGTTGTTATAATAATCTTGATTTCAAAACCCAGTAATGAAAATTTCAAAGGAAAAATTATAGGTCTCAATTAACACACACAAGGACTTCCCTAGTGGGTCAGTGGCTAAGACTCCATCCTGCCAGTGCAGGGGGCCCTCGTTGGATCCCTGGTCAGGGAACTAGGGCCTGCATACCGCAACTCAGAGTTCACATGCCACAGCTAAATATCCCACATGCCACAAATGAAGGATCCCACACAGCTACAATGAAGACCCAGCACAGCCAAATAAATAAATAAAAATGAAGATTTTAAAGCACACACACAGAGACACACACACACATATACATTACTAAGTTGGCGTTATCCAAGAAATAAAAAGCTAGATAATATTTTAAAAACTATTAATATAAATATACAGAAAAATGCTGAAAACCATAAAATCATTTCATTTATGCAGATAAAATAGACAATATTCACTTGTATTACAAATTCTTAGTAAACTTGGAATTGAAGGATAGTTTCCTAACTGGCAAAAGGATCTATAATAATTGCACAGGAAACATCATAGTCATTGATAAATGGTAAAATAATTCTCTTTAAAAAGTAGAACAAAAGAAGATGCCTACTGTTACCACACACACTAGCCTTGAACTGAGGATCCCAGGAAGTACAAGAAAATAAGAGAATGAAAAATATGTAAGGATATAAAGAGTATAGAAAGAAATCTCATTTGTAGAAGACATCACTGCCTTCATAAAAAACCCAAAAGAAAGCTTCAAATGATTTGAAATAATAAAAGAGCTTAGGTCAGTGACCATACAAAATCAATAAAGTTAAAAAGAAAATGTAAATTATAAAAAAAAATGTAGGTAATTAGGAACCATTTTAACAAAAGATGGTCAACCCTTTCATGGAGAAATTCATACTTTTTAAAATACATTTTAAAAGACCTAAACTGAGAGATATATTCATAAATATAAGAAGATATGTACAAGAATGTTTACAGCAGCGCTGTTTGCAGAGGCTAAACCATACTTAAACCTGATAATCATATATTTTTAACCTACAAAAGCTGCAATTCTATGCTGCTCAATGTAATAATAGCAATAACTGAAAATAATGTCCATTATAGTAAACTGCCATGATGTAATGCATTACAAACCAGTCACCCTGTATCAGTGAAGATAAATTGCACAGAGCTAATATGGAGTAAAAACAACAAAGGAAACAAGTTACAGAAGAATACCAATAATGTGGGCACATTTGTATAAAACCAAACAAGTGGAAGGACTGATGCTGAAGCGCCAATACTTTGGCCACCTGATGTGAAGAGCTGACTCACTGAAAAACACTCTGATACTGGGAAAGATTGAGGGCAGGAGGACAAGTGGGTGACAGGATGACATGGTTGGATGGTATCACCGACCCAACAGACTGGAGTTTAAGCAAACTCCAGGAGATAGTAAAGGACAGGGAAGCCTTGTGTGCTGCAGTCCATGGGGTCACAAAAAGAGTCAGACACGACTGAGTGACTGAGCAACAAAATCAATGCATGGGTGGAAGGTGAGGACTCTGGAAGCTGAGAGTGCATGGTCTCTTTTTCTTTTATTTGGTGGACACTTAGGTATGAAAAGAAGAGAAAGAAAAGAAGTAGATGAAAAAAAAAAAAAGAAGTAGATGGAGTAGCAAACAGAATCAGAAAAGGGTCCCAGTGTTTTCATCAGAGAAACTTGAATGTTAATGTTCAAGTTTGAACAAGGCAATGAAAGGCTGACTAGAGAAGAGAGAAGGCAACTGATCAACAGGAGGAAATGGAAACCGGGTAAAGGTGGAGAGAACAGCCTTCATCAGAGGTGGGTGTCTCGCCTCCCACTAAAATGGAAAGGAAAGCTTGTGATTCATACAGACCTTGGCTTAAGGAGGTCAAAAAGTCAAAGAGTTGCTGGTCTGATGGTCACTGTTCTCTTGTGAATTCGGATTTTAGTCATCTGTAGAAAGTAGTAGGTAAAACAGCAAGTCAGGGCATCGAGGAGACTCGTGGAAGTGTAAAATGATTTTTGTAGGGCTGGGAAAGAGAGCAGGGGTCTGCATCAAGTTGGAGACCACAAATATGTCACCACATGTGTTTGTTCCTTCTCTCCAGTTGTGCCAAGATCCTCAGGTGCAAGAGCAGAGGAAAGAATGAGCTAAGCATCGTGTTTTCCTCGCAGGGTACCACAATAGGCACACCTGGGCTCAAGTGATACATTCATGAGCTTCTGGGGCTTAGGGAGATGCAAGTCAGAAACAGAAAACAGAGGGGGAAGGACAGAGATAAAAAGGAAAGTAAAAAGCATTGGTGTTCTTCATGTGCCCAAGTAAAATGGAGTGCAGGAAATAAGGGATTCAGAGAAATGTGAGGGGAAGGAACTGCCAAGAGTTTATGAATCCATAACAGGAAAAGAAGAGGATGCTGATGAAGTCCAGGAGGGGTCTGGAGTATGGTGCTGGTCCCTGGCATCAAAGAGATTGGAGAACTGTGAAGAAAGTTGGGTAGATGGGGTCATAGGCACTGCGTTGAAACTGACCAGGAAAACAGTGGCAAGGGGAAATGATGATCAGAGTCTGAAGTCCTTGGTGAAAGCGGAGGAACGACAAGTGTGTTGGTGAACAAGAGCCAGATGGAAGGTAAGAGACGGTAACCAGATGCAGGAGCCCAAGAGTGAGAGGGGTTTTCATCTGAGAAATGAGAATGGATGAGCTGTGTTGGCAAGCTAGGAGGCTCCGATAATCATCTTTTGTATGGGGGTCACACACTGTGGGAGAATAACCAGGATTCCCCTGAGGCTCAAGAGAATGCCAGGTCCCAGCTCTACAGTATCTTTAAATATGTAGCACCAGACTCCTGCCTTCACTCTGACTTTCAGTTTTTAAATTTTTTCCCTAGATAGCCTTCCAACTCTGCTGTATCTTTGCACTTTGCACTTACCTCACTTACAGCACCTAATCACTACACACTGTCAGTTCTATGTCTGTATTAGCCACTAGACTGCGCTGTGCTTAAGGGCAAAAAACACGGAATATTTACCTTTAGGTCCACAACACTTAGCACAGTGCCCGGTACATAAAAGGTGCCCAATAAAAGCTTACTGAGTACATGAAAGGAGAGAAGGGAGTAATGTTTAAAAGTGCAAAGGCGTATGAAAGTCATGGAATGACAGGTATGTTTGTATTTGTGAATGAGTTTGTGTGTGTGCATATGTGTGCTTCTTGCACAACTTGTTAGAGATTAAATAAAGATGCCCCCGAGGACAATTACAACAGTTTTATTACCTGAGAGGGCTTGGGGTGTCAATCTGAAACTCAGGAAAAAGTCAGCAGAAGAACGATAAACTATTGTGGACAGGGTAAAACCATCACAATCACTTGTGAACAACAATAAAAGGGAAATGCTGATATACTCCCACTAGTATATTCTGAAATAATCATCTAAATAACCTCCTATGAAGTTTTTCATTAAAAACACACTTCTGTAATCTAAGTAATGTAGATGATAATTTCAACAAAGAGGGTTAGAGTCCTATGAAATCAAGTTTATCTTTAGAAGTAGATTTTAAGAAAACTGAAATGATTGGTACTAGTAAATATTGAACAGATGTTGCCAGAAGCAGGGCCCTGGATAAAATTAAATTTTGATACCTGATGTCAGTGAAAAAGGGTGGGGTCATGGGTATGATTTTTGCAAAATTTATACATTTTCTTTCTAAGCTGTAATGTGTAGCTTCCTTTTAATTTCATGAAGAGCTGAACAGTTTTGATGACTGTTAAGTGTGCCTTGAATTTAGATATAATAGGTCATATATTTTACAAAAATACTAGATAAGACTTTGGAAGTGCAAATCTTATTCTTTATTCAATGGAAACATTCCCATTAAACAATTTGTTTTAGTCCCTAGAATTAAGTCTATTTGGAAGATAATGCCTAAAGAGATAATAGATAATAATCTGTGTATATAATATGCACGTTTGTAAGGTATAAAGTACCCCATGATGTTGTAACATCGGGGTGCTAATATCCTGGAAAGACTTAAAGATACATCAATAGCAAATAATATATAGTCTGTTCTCTAATACTTAGGAGATTTATGAAATTTGAAAAATACACAAAACCTTATAGATATTTTGTCTCAATATCCTAACTCTTTTATATGAAGAAACAGAGTTTAAGGAAGATTAACAATTGGTTGATGGCACAATTGGGACAAAGTTCAGATCTTCTTCACTCCAGGCCTCTATGTTTTCCCCCTCTCTTTTTCATTGAATTCAAAATCTGTATTCATTATACTAACACTAGATATCCATACTAAAAATACCTTGGCTTTTACACACAAGCAAAACGACTTTTTAAAATTAAAGTCTAAATTTTACTACAGACGTATGAACTTTTAACAGAATTAACAAGTAAAGAATAAAGAAAATAAAGTTTCAGCTGTTGAAGTAATTGCTTCATTAGAGTAACAGATGCAGAACCAGAAATAACGTTAGCTTAGACTTAAAACTAAGCAGAGAATTGATATTAATAAAGGTTTCCCAATATATATTTAATTGAGCATCCCCCTCCAAAACAAGCACAAATTTTTCATAATAAAGAGGTTCATACTACAAGATATTCCAATACTATAATGGGTATAAAGAAATGAATGCTACAATATCGCATCCAAGGTTATACAGAAGCTGAGTTGACTTATTAGTGGGCCTCTCTGGGTTGAAAAGCTTGGAAATTTCAATAGTGTGCTTAGTCGCTCAGGCGTGTGTGACTTTTTCAACTGTAGCCCTCGAGCCATGGGATTCTCTAGGCAAGAATACCGGAGTGGGTTGCCATGCCCTCCTCCAGGGAGTCTTCCCCACCCAGGGATTAAACCCACTTCTCTGTCTCCACTGAAGGTGGATTCTTTACCACTGGTGCCCCCTGGAGGTATGGCTAAAGTGGGCTTCCCAGGTGGTTCAGTGGTAAAGAGTATGCCTGCCAGTGCAGGACACAAAGAGACATCGGTTTGATTCCGGGTCTGGAAGAGTCCCTGGAGGAGGAAATGGCAACCCACTCCAGTATTCTTGCCTGAAAAAATTCCATGGACAGAGGGCCTGGTGGGGTACAGTCCATGGGATCGCAGAGAGTCAGACACAACCAAATACACACAGCAAGACAGAACATGGCTGAAGTATTATATGTCTATCCTTCCAACTTCCCCGAAAGGCCACATAAACTCACAAATTTCTTTATCTCCTTTCTTCCCAAATTAAAGATTTTTGAAATAGCTTTGAAAGCAGAATTTAGAATTTCAAACCCACAAAAATGTTACGGTTGGGGTGTATTTAATCTTGGTAAACTGTTTCAAATATCTGAGTAGGTATTTGGTTTTATTTGGGACTAAAAGCAGATTTAAAACCAGAAAAACTCATCAAGAAGTTTAACAGCTGCTTCAAATAAATTTTGGCTGAAAAATTTTATTATAAAAACAAGATTAAAAAAACAGCATATGACAAAATATTATATATACAATTATTTTCTACCACTGAAATTTTGGAAAGCTTATGAAAGCATCTAATTTCAGTCTTCAAATATTAAGTATTCTACATATTTCTATCTTCTTCCAAGAAAGAAAATTAAAATTTAGTCACTTCCTTTAGCTGAAAGAAACTTCCAGGCCAATCTTTGTTCTCAAATTCCCCCTCTTGTTGCAGGAACAATTAATAACCTGTTTTGAGCAAAGTTATATGGCTCTCTTCTCTCTTTCTGACTTTAAAATAATTTCCAAGAATTTGGCTTCAAGAAAATTATCTTCAGGCTCTTATCCAGTAAGAGTCACTAAGTCATTTATTATGTACTTGGTGCCCTAACTGCAGAGCAAACTATCTTATAGCATCAAGTATATAAAATAAGGTCCAAGTTTCTGATGTCAGAACAAGACTTTTTTTATACAGTTTTACATCAGTTGGCTCATCAAAACTCTATAAATAATGAAATGGGCAAAGATTCTGAGCATATTTCTCTGGGATGTTGAGTTCATTGAGATGAAAACCTAAACCTTACTTATTGTGTGTGTGTGTGGTGTGGGCTCAGTTGTGTCCGACTCTTTGCAACCCCGTGGACTGTAGCCCACCAGACTTCTCTGTCCATGGAATTTTCCAAGCAAGAATACTGGAGTAGGTTGCCATTTCCTATTCCAGGGGCTCTTCCTGACCCAGGGGCTGAATCTGCAACTCTTGCTTCTCCTGCACTGGCAGGCGGGTTCTTACCACTAGTGTCATGTTTGACTACCGTACTCACTGCTTCACGCCAACTCTAGAGACCAGACACACAGTTCTGCTCGATAGACAGTGAATGTGGAAGGAATGAAGCCTTCCTTACTGGTTCTGGATCTGTGGTGTCATCTTCAGATAACGGTCTCTAGTAAGGACTGGCTCACAGACATCATTTAGTGTTTCCTTCTTTTAGCTCCCTTGCATGCTGCAGGCCACATAAAAAAGTTTTGCAGCTGCGAATTTTTATATTCTGTAATTAGGTTATAAATCCTAAAATGATCATTGTTCTTCCTACAAGGCAAATTAAAAGCTGGCTCTTTTTCTTCTTGATTTTAAGAATGTTAAGTTCTGCATTTACTCTGCTTCTCAATAGAATATGTTTGTATAGTTAGTAGCACCTTCGGCCACCCTGTCAATCCTATTGTTATTCACTTCACCCAGGAGGAAGTACACACCTGCTTCAATTTTTTCTGGGGCTAGTCAGCTAGACTGGGGCTATTCTTTTTCTTTCCATTCCTTCTGTTCTTACTAGATACCACTGACACTTAGACTGCCTGATCCAACCTGTGTTTCAAACCCATCTCTCCCCTGCCCACCACAGCCACAGGACAGTGAAAATTAAAACTCAATGTCTCAGCATTTCTTTCAGCTGTGAGTAGTCATGCATCGCAGCTCAGGCCACTGAGGTGAAAAGCTAATGAACAGTTCTGATATTCTCTGCTCCCTTGCTACCTTCTTTTGCCTGGAGCATGTGCAGTAGAGTGGCTCCCTTCTAAACATGAAGGTTAAAATCATAAGCTAAGGAAGCCAAGGCAGAAAGATGTAACATGCCCACAACACTGACCATCTTGCACAACCACGGCACCAGCCTTAGAGGATCTATCATAACTTTTTATGTAAGAACAAATAAACTTTTTCACTGAAATTTTGGTTTTATATGTTGCTGAACACATCCTGACTGATATACTGGAATAATATGTATTTGATATTGGGGTCAATAACATTAGGATAACTTCCAAAAAACAGTTACAATTGATTTTTTCTTTCCAATATGTAAGGCAATAGAGGAAATATCTCAGTAAGATAATTTTGTAAGAAAAGGCTGTTTCCTTTGCTTTGTTGAATAAATGTACCAGAAATATGATCATAATCCTCATTTATCTGAAATAGTACCTGTGGGGCTTCTAAACACAGGAACTCAGGAATTTATTGAGAATCACTTCAGTGGATTATCATATTCACTTCTGTATTCAATCCACTGTAATATGCTATTTTGGTTGAAATATATATATATATATATATATATATATATATATACACACACATACATACATACACACACACACATATAAACCTACCTCATACTCATGGTTGAAGAAGGAAAGAATATTTTAACACTAGCTTCTTAAAAGTTAGTTGCACCTACACTGCTGGTGGGAATGTAAATTGATATTGCCACTATGAAGGACAGCACAAAGATTCCTTAAAAAACTAAGAGTAAAACCACCATGCTGCTGCTAAGTCACTTCAGTCGTGTCTGACTCTGTCCGACCCCATAGACGGCAGCCCACCAGGCTCCCCCGTCCCTGGGATTCTCCAGGCAAGAACACTCGAGTGGGTTGCCATTTCCTTCTCCAATGCATGAAGGTGAAAAGCGAAAGTGAAGTCACTCAGTCGTGTCTGACTCTTCGCGACCGCATAGACTGAAGCCTACCAGGCTCCTCCTTCCATGGGATTTTCCAGGCAAGAGAACTGGAGTGGGGTGCCATTTATGACCCAGCAATACAACCTCAAGTCATATATCCTGAAGAAACCAGAACTGAAAAAGACACATGTACCCCAATGTTCATTGCAGCACTATTTACAATAGCTAGAACATGGAAGCAACCTAGATGTCCATCAACAGATGAAAGGCTAAAGAAGTTGTGGTACATATATACAAAGGAATACTACTCAGCCATAAAAAGGAACACATTTAAGTCAGTTTTAATGAGGTGGGTGAACCTAGAGCATATTATACAGAGTGAAGTAAGTCAGAAACAGAAAAACAAATATATATTAACACATATATATGGAATTTAGAAGGATGGTACAGATTAATCTATTCACAGAGCAGCAATGGAGACACAGACATAGACAACAAACTATGGAAAAGGGTGGAGGAGAAGAGGGTGAGATAAATGGAGAGATTAGCATGGATGCATATACACTAACATATGTAAATAGATAGCCAATGGGAATTTGCTCTATGACTCAGAGAACTCAAATGGGGGCTCTGTAATAACCTAGAGGAGTGGGAATGGGCAGGAGACTCAAGAAGGAGGGGACATATGTACACCTATGGTTAATTCATGTTGATGTATGACAGAAATCAAACCAATATTGAAAACTAATCATCAATCAAAAATAAATAATTTTTTAAAAGTTAGTTGCAATATGGAATCTGAAACTATCAGTGAACTTTTCCTATTCTGTTAGTTTAAAGGCCTTTCTTGCACTTTGGATGGATCTTTCATCCAAGCATAACTTTATATGATCATTCTCTGGTTGTTTAGAAAATACTGTTTCAATGAGCTATATAGTTCTTCCAAATGTAAACCCATTCATCATGTAACATTTAAAAACAATCACATTCTATAACACTAAATTAACTTTATCAGATAAGTCTTTAAGTATTGGCAGACTGTGTTAAGCTTGAATTTCAATACAAGAATAGTCCAAGTTCTTGTCCTTAAAACAATCACCATACTTTGTATACTTTAGGTTTGTTTCCTATTGTGTCATAGAAAATATTAAAAACACATGAACTCAAGGACTAAGATTTGATAAAGCAATCTCTGTTGCTTCTTTATGGACATTCTAAAGCAAATATTTTTATTTACTTTATTTATATAATTTACTTTATAGTAAATAAATATATTAATTTACTTTATACATATTATATATATAATATATATTCTTTATTTATTTGTTTGGAGTGAGTAAGTGGTAACAAAGAATACAAGTAACAATGGGTACAGTTTTCTGCAACTATTTCGATTCACACTAAGGCACTAGAAGTTTTACCTGCTATTATTTTTGAAATATCAGTGCTACTGTCACACTATGAAAAAGGTAAATAATCTCTTAATATTATTATGAAATAGTTTTTGACTCCAGAGACAAGCAGGGATACACACCACATTTTGAGCACTACTGCCATTGTTTTTGTTGTTGTTCATGTCGCTAAGTCACACCTGAGTATTTGCAACCGCATGGACTATAGCCTACCAGGCTCCTCTATCCTCCACTGTCTCCCAAAGATTGCTCAAATTCAGGTCATAGCTTTCCTTCCAAGGAGCAAACTTCTTACTTTCATGGCTGTAGTTATCATCTTCAGTGATTTTGGAGCCCAGGAAATCAAAGTCTGTCACTGTTTCCATTGTTCCCCATCTATTTGCCAAGAAGTGATGGAACTGGATGCCAATGATCTTAGTTTTTCAAATGCTGAGTTTTAAGCCAGCTTTTTCACTCTCCTCTTTCACTTTCATCAATAGGCTCTTTAGCTACTCTTCACTTTCTGCCATAAGGGTGGTGACATCTGCATGTCTGAGGTTATTGGTATTTCTCCCGGCAATCTTGACTCCAGCTTGTGCTTCATCCTGCCTGGCATTTCACACGATGTTCTCTGCATAGAAGTTAAATAAGCAGGATGACAATATACAGCCTTGACATATTCCTTTCCCTATTTGGAACCAGTCTGTTGTTCTTGTCCAGTTCTAACTGTTTTCTTGACCTGCATACAGATTTCTCAAGAGGCAGGTCAGGTGGTCTGGTGTTCCCATCTCTTTCAGAATTTTCCACAGTTTGTTGTGATCTATACCGTCAAAGGCTTTGGCATAATCAATAAAGCAGAAGTAGATGTTTTTCTGGAATTCTCGTCCCTTTTCTATGACCCAATGGATGTTGGCAATTTGATCTCTGGTTCCTCTGTGTTTTCTAAATCCAGCTGGAACATCTGGAAGTTCATGGTTCACATACTGTTGAAGCCTGGCTTGGAGAATTTTGAGCATTAGTTTGCTAGCGTGTGAGATGAGTGCAATTGGGCGGTAGTTTGAGCATTCTTTGGCATTGCCTTTCTTTGGGATTGGAATGAAAACTGACCTTTTCTAGTTCTGTGGCCACTGCTGAGTTTTCCATATTTGTTGGCATTTTGAGTGCAGCCCTTTCACAGCATTATCTTTTAGGATTTGAAATAGCTCAGCTGGAATTCTATCACCTCCACTAGCTTTGTTCGTAGTGATGCTTCCTAAGGCCCACCTAACTTTGCATTACAGGATGTTTGGCTCCAGCTTGGTGATCACACCATCATGATTATCTGGGTCATAAAGATCTTTTTTGTGTAGTTCATCTGTGTATTCTTGCTACCTTTTCTTAATATCTTCTGCTTCTGTTAGGTCCATACCATTTCTGTCCTTTATTGAGCCATCTACCTTGGTATCTCTAATTTTCTTGAAAATATCTCTAGTCTTTCCCATTCTATTGTTTTCCTCTATTTTTTGCATTGATTGCTGAGGAAGGCTTTCTTATCTCTTCTTGCTATTCTCTGGAACTCTGCATTCAAATGGGTATATCTTTCCTTTTCTCCTTTGCTTTTCATTTCTCTTTTCTCAGCTATCTGTAAGGTTTCCACAGACAACCATTTTGCCTTTTTGCATTTCTTTTTCTTGGAAATGATCTTAATCACTGCCTCCTGTACGATGTCCCAAACCTCCGTCCATAGTTCTTCAGGCACTCTGTCTATCAGATCTAATCCCTTGAATCTATTTGTCACTTCTACTGTATAATCATAACGGATTTGATTTAGGTCATACCTGAATGGTCTGGTGGTTTTCCCCACTTTCTTCAATTTAAGTCTGAATTTGGCAATAAGGAGTTCAATGTCTAAGCCACAGTCAGCTCCTGGTCTTGTTTTTGCTGACTGTATAGAGCTTCTGACAAAACGTGTTCCACTGGAGAAGGGAATGATAAACCACTTCAGTGTTCTTGCCTTGAGAAGCCCATAGAACAGTATGAAAAGGCAAAAAGATGCGATACTCAAAGATGGACTCCCCAAGTTGGTAGGTGCCCAATATGCTACTGGAGATCAGTGAAGAAATAACTCCAAAAGAGTGAAGAGACGGAGCCAAAGCAAAAACAACGTCCAGTTGTGGATATGACTGGTGATGGAAGTAAAGTCTGTTGCTGTAAAGAGCAATATTGCATAGGAACTTGTAATGTTAGGTCTATGAATCAAGGCAAATTGGAAGTGGTCAAACAGGAGATGACAAGAGTGAACATCGACATTTTATGAGTCAGTGAACCAAAATGGACTGGAATGAGTGAATTTAACTCAGATGACCATTATATCTACTACTTTGGGCAAGAATCCCTTAGAGGAAATGGAGTAGCCATCATAGTCAACAAGAGTCTTAAATGCAGTACTTAGATACAATCTTAAAAATGACAGAATGATCTCGGTTTGTTTCCAAGGCAAACCATTCAATATCATAGTAATCCAAGTCTATGCTCTGACCAGTAACGCTGAAGAAGCTGAGGTTGAATGGTTCTATGAAGACCTACAAGACCTTCTAGAACTAACACCCAAAAAAGATGTCCTTTTTATTATATGGGACTGGAATGCAAAAGTAGGAAGTCAAGAGATATCTGGAGTAACAGGCAAATTTGGCCTTGGAGTACAAAGTGAAGCAGTCATAGGCTAACAGAGTTTTTCTAAGAGAATGCACTGGTCATAGCAAACACCTTCTTCCAACAACACAAGAGAAGACTCTACAAATGGACCTCACCAGATGGTCAATACTGAAATCAGATTGATTATATTCTTGCAGTCAAAGATAGAGAAGTTCTATATAGTCAATAATGTAAGGAATATATGCTAACATTTGGAAAGGCATTATGAAAAAAATTATGTTTTTTACCACCAACAAAGATTAACTATTATTGATATCTGACATATTTTCTCAATATAATAAGCTTTTAACCTATCATTTAAAATTCTCTCAAAACATAATTTTTGTTGGTTGTCAATTATTCTGATTTGAAGTGATATAATAATTTACTGACAATTTCTATAGGCTTAGATAATCAAGTTTTTTCAAGTTTTTTCTATTATAGGTATTACTGCCAACACTGAATATAGATGTATGTTCTGGCTATTATTAGGTGTTATCAGTCATTTTTAAATTTCAGTTTCTGATTTAGATGATAAATATAATAAACATCATAATTTATCAAAATATATACTAATACTTAAATATAATATTATATTATAAATTATTTAATATAACATAACAATATCAATTAGATGATCAGATGGATATAATATTTCACTGTGACTTTAATTTACATTTTCTTCATAGTGATATTCAGTAAGTTTTTCATATACCTATTTGCCATTCATATATATTCTGGTATATGTTATTAAAATTTTTCATATACTGTTCTTTTTCATTTTTCCAAATTAATTAATTTTTTATTGAAGGATAATTGCTTTACAGAATTTTGTTGTTTTCTGTCAAATCTCAACATGAATCAGGTATACATATTCATTTCAACATGAAATAGGTATATATATTTCCCCTCCCTTTTGAAACTCCCTCCCATCTCCCTCCCCAAAACCACCCCTCTAGGTTGATACATAGTCCCTGTTTGAGTTTTCTGAGCCATACAGCAAATTCCCATTGGATATCTATTTTACATATGGTAATGTAAGCTTCCATGTTATTCTTTCCATACATCTCACCCTCTCCTCCCTTCTCCCCATGTCCATAAGGCTATTCTCTATGTCTGTTTCTCCACTGCTGCCCTGAAAATAAATTCTTCAGTACCATTTTTTCTAGAATCCATATATATGCATTAGAATATGATATTTATCTTTCTCTTTCTGACTCACCTCACTCTGTATAATAGGTTCTAGGTTCACCCACCTCATCAGAACTGACTCAAATGCACTCCTTTTTATGGCTGAGTAATATTCCATTGTATATATGTACCACAACTTCTTAATCCATTCATCTGTCGATGGACATCTAGGTTGCTTCCATGTTCTAGCTATTGTAAATAGTGCTGCAATGAACAATGGGATACAGGTGTCTTTTTCAATTTTGGTTTCCTAAAGGTATATGCCTAGGAGTGGGATTGTTGGGTAATATGGTGGTTTTGAGTTTTTTTTTAAGGAATCTCCATACCGTGGCTGTATCAATTTACATTTCCATCAAAAGTGCAAGAGCATTTCCTTTTCTCCACACCCTCTCCAGCATTTATTGTTTGTAGACTTTTTGATGATGGCCATTCTGACCAGTGTGAGGTGATATCTCATTGCAGTTTTGATTTGCATTTCTCTAATAATGAACAATGTTGAGCATCTTTTCATGTGTTTGTTAGCGATCTGTATGTCTTTGGAGAAATGCCTGTTTAGATCTTTTTCCCACTTTTTGACTGGGTTGTTTGCTTTTCTGGGATTGAGTTGTATGAGCTGCTTGTATATTTTGGAAATTAATTCTTTGTCAGTTGTTTCATTTGCTATTATTTTCTCCCATTCTGAGGGTTGTATTTTCACCTTGCTTATAGTTTCCTTTGCTGTGCAAAAGCTTTTAAGTTTAATCAGGTCCCACTTGCTTACTTTTGTTTTTATTTCCATTACTCTAGGAGGTAGGTGTTAGAGGACCTTGCTTTATGTTATTGAGTGTTCTGCCTATGTTTTCCTCTAAGAGTTTTATCGCTTCTGGTCTTATATTAAGGTCTTTAATCCATTTTGAGTTTATCTTTGTGTATGGTATTAGAAAGTTTTCTAATTTTATTATTTTACATGTTGCTGTCGAGTTTTCCCAGCACCATTTATTAAAGAGGCTGTCTTTGCCCCATTGTATATTCTTGCCTCCTTTGTCCAAAATAGGAAAAGACAATGGCACCCCATTCCAATACTCTTGCCTGGAAAATCCCATGGATGGAAGAGCCTGGTGGGCTGCAGTCCATGGGGTCGCTAAGAGTCGGACACGACTGAGCAACTTCACTTTCACTTTTCACTTTCACGTACTGGAGAAGGAAATGGCAACCCACTCCAGTGTTCTTGCCTAGAGAATCCCAGGGACGGGAGAGCCTGGTGAGCTGCCATCGATGGGGTCGCATAGAGTCGGACATGACTGAAATGACTTAGCAGCAGCAGCAGTCCAAAATAAGGTACCCATAGGTGCATGGGTTTATTTCTGGGTTTTCTATCTTGTTCCATTAGTCTGTATTTCTGTTTTTGTGCCAGTACCATACTGTCTTGATGACTGTAGCTTTGTAGTGTAATCTGAAGTCAGGAAGGTTGATTCTTCCAGCTTCATTCTTCTTTCTCAAGACTGCTTTGGCTATTCAGGGTCTTTTGTGTTTCCATATGAATTGTGAAATTTTTTGTTCTAGTTCTGTGAAAAATGCCATTGGTAATTTGACAGGTATTGTATTGAATCTCTAGATTGTGTTTAGTAGTATAGTCATTTTCACAATATTGATTCTTCCTACCCAGGAACATGGAATCTCTCTCCATCTGTTTATGTCATTTTTGGTTTCTTTCAATAGCACCTTATAATTTTCTATGTACAGTTCTTTTGCCTCCTTAGGTAAATTTATTCCTAGATATTTAATCCTTTTTGTTGCAATGGCACATGGGATTGGTTCCCTAATTTCTCTTTCTGATTTTTCATTGTTAATATAGAGAAATGCAAGTGATTTCTGTATATTGATTTTATATCCTGCAACTTTGCTAAATTCACTGATTAGCTCTAGTCATTTTCTGATACTATCTTTAGGGTTTTCTATGTATATATAGTATCATGTCATCTGCAAACAGTGAGAGCTTTACTTCTTCTTTTCTGATCTGGATTCCTTTTATTTCTTTTTCTTCTCTGATTGCTGTAGCTAGGACTTCCAGAACTATGTTGAATAATAGCGGTCAAAGTGGACACCCTTTTCTTGTTCCTGATCTTAGAGGAAATGCCTTCAGCTTTTCACCATTGACAATAAGGTTTGCTGTAGGTTTATCATATATGGCCTTTACTATGTTGAGGTAGGTTCCTTCTATGCCCATTGTTTGAAGAGTTTGGTGCTGAATTTTGTCAAAGGCTTTTTCTGCATCTATTGAGATTATCATATGGTTTTTATCTTTCAATTTGTTAATATGGTGTATCACATTGATTGATTTGCGTATATTGAAGAATCCTTGCATCCCTGGAATAAACCCAACTTGATCATGGTGTATGAGTTTTTTGATGTGTCGCTGAATTCTGTTTGCTAAAATTTTGTTGAGCATTTTTGCATCTATGTTCATCAGTGATATTCACCTGCAGTTTTAATTTTTGTGTGTTGTCTTTGTCTGGTTTTGGTATCAGGGTGATGGTGGTCTTGTAGAATGAGTTTGCAAGTGTTCCTTCCTCTCTAATTTTTTGAAAGAGTTTTAGAAAAATAGGCATTAGCTTTTCTCTAAATGTTTGATAGAATTCTCCTGTGAAGCTATCTAGTCCTAGGCTTTTGTTTTTTGGGAGATTTTTGATCACAGCTTCCATTTCAGTGCTTGCAATTGGATTGTTCATAATTTCTATTTCTTCCTGATTCAGTCTTGGAAGATTGAACTTTTCTAAGAATCTGTACATTTCTTCCAGGTTATCCATTTTATTGCCATATAGTTGTTCATAGTAGTCTGTTATAATCCTTGTATTTCTGCATTGTCTGTTGTAACCTCTTCTTATTCATTTCTAATTGTGTTGATTCTTTTTTTCTTGACGAGTCTGACTAAAAGTTTGTCAATTTTGTTTATGTTCTCAAAGAACCAGCTTTTAGTTTTATTAATCTTTACTATTGTTTCTTTCATTTCTTTTTACATATTTCTGCTCTGATACTTATGATTTCTTAGATTCTATTAATGTTGGGGGTTTTTTGCTCTTTTTTTTCAGTTATTTTTGGTGTAAAGTTAGTTTGTTTGATGTTTGTCTTGTTTCTTGAGTTAGGATTGTATTCCTATAAACTTTCCTCTTAGAACGGCTTTTGCTGCACCTCACAGGTTCTGAGTGATCATGTTTTCATTGTCATTTGTTTCTAGAAATGTTTTGATTTCCCTTTTGATTTCTTCAGTAACCTGTTGGTTATTTAGAAATGGATTGTTTAATCTCCATGTGTCTGTATTTCTTACAGTTGTTTTTTTTTCTTGTAATTGATATCTAGTCTCATAGAGAAGATTTGTGGTCAAAAAAGATGCTTGATACAGTTTCAATTTTATTAAATATACTGAGGTTGGATTTGTGACCCAAGATGTCTATCCTGGAGAATGTTCCATGTGCCCTTGAGAAAAAGGTGTATTCTTTTTCATTTGGATGGAATGTCCTGAAGATATCAATGAATCCATCTCACATAATATATCATTTCAGACTTGTGTTTCCTTATTAATCTTGTGTTTTGATGATATGTCCATTGGTGTAAGTGGGGTGTTAAAAGTATATTATTATTTTGTTACTGTCAATTTCTCCTTTTATGTCTGTTAGTGTTTGTCTTATGTATTGGGGTGCTCCTCTGTTGGGTGAAAAATATTTATAATTCTTATGTCCGACTCTTGCATTGATCCCTTGAGCTTTATGTAGTGTCCTTCTTTATCTCTTATAATCTTCTTTATTTTAAGGTCTATTTTGTCTGATATGATGATTGCTACTTCAGCTTTATTTTGCTTCTCATTTGCATGGAATATATTTTTCCATCCTCTCAGTTTCAGTCTATATGTGTCTTTCGTTCTGAAGTGGGTTTCTTGTAAATAGCATATATATGAGTCTTGCTTTTGTATCCATTCAGCCAGTCTGTGTCTTTTGGTTGGAGCATTTAATCCATTTACATTTAAAGTAATTATTGATATATATGTTTTTATTGGCATTTCCTTAATTAATCAGAATTTATTTTATAGATCTTTTTTCTTCTTTTGTATTTCTTGACTATATAATCCCTTTAACATTTGTTGCAATGCTGGTTTGGTGGTACTGAATTCTCAACTTTTGCTTGTCTGAAAAGCTTTTTATTTCTCCATCAATTTTGAATGAGATCCTTGCCAGGTACAGTAATCTCCTTGGTAGATTTTTCCATTTCAGTACTTTAAATATATCCTGCTATTCCTTTCTGGCCTGCAGAGTTTCTGCTGAAAGATCAGATGTTAAATGTATGGGGTTCCCATGTATGTTACTTATTGTTTTTCCCTTGCTGCTTTTAATATTCTTTAGTGTCTTTAGTCTTGGTTAGTTTGATTAGTATGTGTCTGGGCATGTTTCTCCCTGGGTTTATCCTGTATGGGACTCTCTGTGCCCCTTGCACTTGATTCACTATTTCTTTTTCCATGTTAGGAAAATTTTCAACTATAATCTCTTAAAAATTTTTTTCATTCCCTTTTTCTCTTCTTCTGGGATCCCTATAATTCGAATGTTGCTGTGTTTGATATTATCTCAGAGGTCTCTGAAACTATCCTCAGCTCTTTTCATTCTTTTATTCTGTTCTTCAGAAGTTTTTTTCCACCATTTTATCTTCCAGCTCACTGAATCATTCTTCTGCTTAAGATATTTTGATTCCTTCTAGAGTATTTTTGATTTCAGTAATTGTGTTGTTTGCCTCTGTATGTTTATTCTCTAATTCTTCTAGGTGTTTGTTAATTCATTCTTGCATTTTCTCCATTTTGTTTTCAAGGTTTTTGATCATCTTTACTATCATTATTCTGAATTTTTTTTCATGTCATTTGCCTATTTCCTCCTCATTTATCTGGACTTCTGTGTTTCTAGTTTGTTTCTTCATTTGTGTAGTATTTCTCTGCCTTTTCATTATTATTATTTTTTAACCTGTTGTGTTTGAGGTCTCCTTTTCCCAGGCTTCAAGGTTGAGTTCTTTCTTCCTTTTGGTTTCTGCCCTCTTAAGGTTGTTCTAGTGGTACGTAAGCTTCATATAGGGTGAGATTTGTGCTGAGTTTTTGTTCATTTGTTTGTTTGTATTTCATCTGATTTGCAAGGCTGAGTGAGGTGGTAATCCTGTCTGTTGATGACTGGGTTTGTATTTTCATTTTGTTTGTTGTTTAAATGAGGCATCCTGCACAGGGTGCTACTGGTGGTTGGGTGATGCCAGGGTTGTATTCAATTGGTTTACTTTGTGTGAGTTCTCACTATTTGATACTCCCTTGGACTGCAAGGAGATCCATCCAGTCCATTCTGAAGGAGATCAGCCCTGGGATTTCTTTGGAAGGAATGATGCTAAAGCTGAAACTCCAGTACTTTGGCCACCTCATGCAAAGAGTTGACTCATTGGAAAAGACCCTGATGCTGGGAGGGATTGGGGGCAGGAAGAGAAGGGAATGACAGAGGATGAGATGGCTGGATGGCATCACCGACTCGATGGACATGAGTTTGAGTGAACTCCGGGAGTTGGTGATGGACAGGGAGGCCTGGCGTGCTGCAATTCATGGGGTCACAAAGAGTCGGACACGACTGAGCAACTGAACCGAACTGAACTGAGGGTTAGTTCTCTGGTAGTCTAGGGTCTTGGAGTCAGTACTTCCACTCCCAAGGCTCAGGGCTTGATCTCTGGTCAGGAACAAAGATTCCACAAGTACTTTTTTATGGTATTTAAGTGAGATTAAAATAAATACCCCAAAATGAGAAACCAAAGATGAACCCCAGACAAATGGCAGTTACAAAATCAGGCAAATAATAATTAAAATAATGGAATACACACACACACACACACACATATATATATACACACCCATAAGCAAAGTCAAAACAGTCCAATAAAAATAAAGTACAGTAGATTGACCTGGCAAACAAAGGAAATAAAAAATTATATTTACCATTTAAGAACAAAACTAACTTAAGCACAAACTGGAAAACAAAACTAAAGTAAGGTACTACATGGGGAATAAAGCAATGAAAACTACAAATATGTTGAGCAGAAAGGAAAGAAAGAATATATATGCAAAGTTAAACAGAGGTAGATGAGGAAGATTTATATACATTACAGATTAACTGCAAGGGGAAAAGAACAGTAGGAAAATCAAACTAATAAATGTAGAAAAAATAGGTTTTAAAAATTTAAAAATTAAAATTATAAAAAAGAGAAAAGAAAAAAAAAGGAAGAAGAAAGAAAAAAGGGGGAAGAAAAGGAAAACTCCACAGAACTGGAAAAGCCCAATGTAGAGGCAGAGTTTTATAGTAAAAATAAAAAGGGTGACTGAATATATGCATATACATATACACCCATAAGCAAAATCAAAACAGTCCAACAAAAGTAAAGTATAGTAGATTGACCCAGAGAACAAAGGAATACAAAAATTATATTTATCAGTTAAAAACAGAACTAACTAAAGCACAAACTGGAAAACAAAACTAAAGCAAGGTGCCAATGGGGCATAAAAAAATGAAAATAAAACTCACACCAGTCAGAATGGCTGCGATCCAAAAGTCTACAAATAATAAAGGTTGGAGAGGGTGTGGAGAAAAGGGAACCCTCTTACACTGTTGGTGGGAATGCAAACTAGTACAGCCACTATGGAGAACAGTGTGGAGATTCCTTAAAAAACTGGAAATAGAACTGCCTTATGATCCAGCAATCCCACTGCTGGGCATACACACCAAGGAAACCAGAAGGGAAAGAGACACGTGTACCCCAATGTTCATCGCAGCACTGTTTATAATAGCCAGGACATGGAAGCAACTCTAGATGTCCATCAGCAGATGAATGGATAAGAAAGCTGTGGTACATATACACAATGGAGTATTACTCAGCCATTAAAAAGAATTCATTTAAATCAGTTCTAATGAGGTGGATGAAACTGGAGCCTATTATACAGAGTGAAGTAAGCCAGAAGGAAAAACACCAATACAGTATACTAACGCATATATATGGAATTTAGAAAGATGATAACAATAACCCTGTGTACGAGACAGCAAAAGAGACACTGATGTATGGAACAGTCTTATGGACTCTGTGGGAGAGGGAGAGGGTGGGGAGATTTGGGAGAATGGCATTGAAACATGTAAAATATCATGTATGAAACGAGATGCCAGTCCAGGTTCGATGCACGATACTGGATGCTTGGGGCTGGTGCACTGGGACGACCCAGAGGGATGGTATGGGGAGGGAGGAGGGAGGAGGGTTCAGGATGGGGAGCACATGTATACCTGTGATGGATTCATTTTTATATTTGGCAAAACTAATACAATTATGTAAAGTTTAAAAATAAAATAAAATTAAAAAAAAGAATATATTTCACATTTTTATTCCAAAAAATATTAAAAATTCAGCTCTAAGAGAAATAATTTGTAATCTAGAAACATAAAATTTTAATTACAATGAATTAAAGCTACTTTATTTTTGGAAACATAAAAAAAAAAAGAAAATAAAACTAATAAATATGTCGAGAGCAGAGGAATGAAAGAATAGATATGCAAAGTTAAATAGAGTTATATAAAGAAGATTTATATACATTAAAAATTAACTGCAAGGGGAAAAGAGCAGTGGGAAAAGCAAACAAAGGAATAAATGTAGAAAAATAATAATAGGTTTAAAATTAAAGTTAAAAAAATAGAAAAAAAAATAAAAGATCTCCACAGAACTGCAAAAGCCCAACTAGAAGCAGAGGTTTATAACAACAATAAAAAATGTGACTGAGGAAAAAAAAAAGCTCCAAAGCTTAATTAGATTTCATAGTGCCAATAAAATTGACAACTACAACAGAGAGGGGCAAAATAAGAAAAAAGAAAATCCAAAGAATCTACTTAACAAGTCAAAACATAAGCATAATAAACGTTTTTCTTGAGTCACTGCTTTTAGAGTCCTTTCTCTTGCTGGGAATCACAGTCCACCTTATCTCCCTAGGATGCCCTCCAACACTGTGCTGATCTCTGGATCTGTGCTGATGTGAGGTCAGCTCAGATCCTAATCTGGTCCTACTCCTGTGTGTTCTTGCCTCCCATGTCCACAGCAATCAGAACTAGTGTGTTTTCTTTTGTGGGAGCTCACAATGTCCTTTTATATATTCCATAGACAGAGTCTGCCTAGTTGATTGTGTGGATTTAATCTGCAGCTTGTACAGCTGGTGGGAGGGTTTTGGGTCTTCTTCCTTAGCCACACTGCCCCTGGGTTTCAATTGTGGTTTTATTTCCACCTATGCATGTGGGTCTTCCACTGGGGTTTGCTCCAGGAGCAATCCCTTCCCTGGAGGACTTGGGTTTGACCCAGTGAGGGCCAGGTGTAGAAGTGGTGCAGCTGCTTGAGTCACAGGGGTTCTGGCAGCACCGGTTACTCAGGGGAGTTGACAGCTAGGGCAGCAAGAAATATACTGCTCTAAAGGGTATGACAACCAGTATTGCCCAGTATGCTCAGTATTCTCTCCTGGAGAACCCCCCATGACAGAGAGGCTTGGCAGTCCACAGTCTACAGGGTCACAAAGAGCTAGATACAACCAAAGGAACCCTGAACACATAGACGCAAGACTTTGCCTGTGGCAGCTCGACCCCAGTGAGAGTTGTGTGTGAAGGTGGCACAGCTGCTTGGCTTGCAGAATCCCTGGCGGTGCCAAGTGTGCAGGGACAGAGACTGTCTCTGCTGCAGCAGTCATGGCCCCATCGAGTCTTTTTTCAAGCCTTTGGTAGCTGGCAATCAGAAGGCCTCTTTGACCAGTCTTTGTCCCTAGCTCTGCCCATTCAGACACATAAAGGGGCCTCCCCTGGCTGGGGTCCTACTCTGTAGACCCGCACATCAGGCATTTGATGTGCCAGTCTCTCTATTGTTCAGCTGCCAATACTGATGTGTTGAGAGAGAGAGGCTATGGTGATGGCTCCACCCACTACACTTGACTCAGCAGTATCACCTTGCTTCCATGGTTGCCCAGCTTTCCTCCACAGGAATTTCTCACCAAAATCTCCTACCTCACATCCCTTGAATCCGTCTCTCCACAGTCAACAGCAGCCCACGCCCTGGGATTGTTCCACAATTCCTGAACTCCAGCTCCCAGCTTTTGCCCCTTCCAGAAGACCCGTGTTTCTGCCTGGCATATGTATGGCTGTGGCAAGGACTGTCTGATTCTCTTTCCATTTAGGCTGCCAGAGATCAGCTGTTTCACTCTCAGCCTTAAATGTTTCTCCTCTGACTCAGACAATTGCCCTGCTGTAGGGACTGGACCCCTGCTTCAGTTCCCCGACCTGCTGAGGACAGGTCCAGTGCTATTAACACTCCTGTTTTCCCACTAGTTTCTTCATCCTACCAGGTTTTGCATGGTTTTATATATTCTTTTCCACTTTGCAGGTATTCCTGTCTGTTCTTAGCTGGTGTTCCGCCTGCCGTTCTGTGTCTGAAGGTATATTTCTGATGTATCCATGAAGAGGTGTACTCCACGTCCACCTACTCCTTCATCATCTTATTCTGTCCTTGATATACTATTCTTCTAGTTTTATAATATATGTTTTCTGAAAAGTTTGATTCTGTTAATTTGCCATTTTGTGTTGTGGTTCTTTTTCTTTATAAAACATTTTGACATATTACAGGATTAATAAATACACCTCAGGGAAATAGAGAAAAATATGAAGAAAATATATACAATTTCCTTATAATCTGACCACTAGGAAATAACCACTGCCAACGCCTTATTTTCCAAGTCTTGGCTTTATGCAATTTTCCATAATTGAGTCAACATTGTATATTCAATTTAGTGTCCAACTTTTTACTTCAATACCATATCATGAGCATTTTAAACATTATTAAGTATTCTTTCCACATCACTCTGTCTTCTTCCTACAACCCTCACAGGAAATTAAACTTTACTTAGGGAAAATACATGCAGAATAATAAAGAGTAGCATATGAAATTTTGTAAGGTAGGTGTTGGAAAATATGACTAAGTTTCGGTTCAGTTCAGTCGCTCAGCCGTGTCCAACTCTTTGCGACCCCATGGATCACAGCACACCAGGCCTCCCTATTCATCACCAGCTCCCACAGTTTACTCAAAATCATGTCCATTGAGTCCGTGATGCCATCCAACCATCTCATCCTCTGTCGTCCCCTTCTCAGCTTGCCTTCAATCTTTCCCAGCATCAGGGGCTTTTCAAATGAGTCAGCTCTTTGCATCAGGTGATCAAAGTATTGGAGTTTCAGCTTCAACATCAGTCCTTCCAATGAACACCCAGGACTGATCTCCTTTAGGATGGACTGGTTGGATCTCCTTGTAGTCCTAGGGACTCTCAAAAGCCTTCTCAAACACCACAGTTCAAAAGCATCAATTCTTCGGCGCTCAGCTTTCTTTAGAGTCAAACTTTCACATCTATATATGACTACTGGAAAAACCATACCCTTGACTAGACGGACCTTTGTTGGCAAAGTAATGTCACTGATTTTTAATATGGTGTCTAGGTTGGTCATAACTTTCCTTCCAAGGAGTAAGTATTTTTTAATTTCATGGCTGCAATCACCATCTGCAGTGATTTTGGAGCCCAGAAAGATAAGTCTGACACTGTTTCCACTGTTTCCCCATCTATTTCCCATGAAGTGATGGGACCAGATGCCATGATCTTAGTTTTCTGAATGTTGAGCTTTAAGCCAACTTTTTAACTCTCCTCTCTCACTTTCATCAAGAAGCTCTTTAGTTCTTCTTCACTTTTTGCCATAAGGGCGGTGTTATCTGCATATATGAGGTTATTGATATTTCTCTCAGCAATCTTGATTCCAGCTTCTGCTTCCTCCACCCTGGCATTTCTCATGATGTACTCTGCATATAAATTAAATAAGCAGGGTGACAATATACAGCCTTGACATACTCCTTTTCCTCTTTGGAACCAGTCTGTTGTTCCATGTCCAGTTCTAACTGTTGCTTCCTGACCTGCATATAGGTTTCTCAAGAGGCAGGTCAGGTGGTCTGGTATTCCCATCTCTTTCAGAATTTTCCACAGTTTATTGTGATCCACACAGTCAAAGGCTTTGGCATAGTCAATAAAGCAGAAATAGATGTTTTTCTGGAACTCTCTTGCTTTTTCCATGATCCAGTGGATGTTGGCAATTTGATCTCTGGTTCCTCTGCCTTTTCTAAAACCAGCTTGAACATCTGGAATTTCGTGGTTCACGTATTGCTGAAGCCTGGCTTGGAGAATTTTGAGCATTATTTTACTAGTGTGTGAGATGAGTGCAATTGTGCAGTAGTTTGAGCATTCTTTAGCATTGCCTTTCTTTGGGATTGGAATGAAAACTGACCTTTTCCAATCCTGTGGCCACTGCTGAGTTTTCCAAATTTGCTGGCATATTGAGTGCAGCACTTTCACAGCATCATCTTTCAGGATTTGAAATAGCTCAACTGGAATTCCATCACCTCCACTAGCTTTGTTCGTAGTGATGCTTCCTAAGGCCCACTTGACTTCACATTCCAGGATGCCTGACTCTAGGTGAGTGATCACACCATTGTGATTATCTGGGTCGTGAATATCTTTTTTGTACAGTTCTTTTGTGTATTCTTGCCACCTCTTAATATCTTGTGCTTCTGTTAGGTCCATACCATTTCTGTCCATTATTGAACCCTTCTTTGTATGAAATGTTCCCTTGGTATCTCTAATTTTCTTGAAGAGATCTCTAGTCTTTCCCATTCTATTGTTTTCCTCTATTTCTTTGCACTGATCACTGAGGAAGGCTTTCTTATCTCTCCTTGCTATTCTTTGGAACTCTGCATTCAAATGGGTATATCTTTCCTTTTCTTCTTTGCTTTTCACTTTTCTTTTTACAGCTATTTGTAAGGCCTCCTCAGACAGCCATTTTGCTTTTTTGCATTTATTTTTTTTGGGGGATGGTCTTGATCCCTGTCTCCTGTACAATATCATGAACCTCCATCCATAGTTCATCAGGCACTTTATCAGATCTAGTCCCTTAAATCTATTTCTCACTTCCACTGTATAATCATAAGGAATTTGATTTAGGTCATACCTGAATGTCTAATAGTTTTCCCTACTTTCTTCAATTTAAGTCTGAATTTGGCAATAAGGAGTTCAGTCAGCTGAGCCGTAGTCAGCTCTCGGTCTTGTTTTTGCTGACTGTATAGAGCTTCTCCATGTTTGGCTGCAAAGAATATAATCAATCTGATTTCGGTGTTGGCCATCTGACTAAGTTTACGCAGGTGTGACTCAAGGTCACTGACAGCTAGGTCATCAGGAAAGAGCTGTGGAGATGAAAGGTAAGTTGCACCTTGAGGAGGTGGCAGGCCTATGAGACAGTGAGCAGGGCTGTGTCAGGGTCATCAAGGACCAGGCAAGGTTTCAGTGAAGGGAGCAGTGTGCTTAGTTCGCATTCAAATAAATGAGAGGGGCCAAATTTCAGGTGTCCTTTCCAAGCTGGGAAATGAGCTGCTGCTCTCTGTAGAACTGAAATGTGTTTGGAATTTCAAAAAAGTTAGTGGTTTGCGGGAGAAAGGCTGACTAAACTGCAAAATCCTATTTTATGATAACATACAAAAAATAAACACTTATACGCAACTGCCATTCCCACAAAAGAAAGAGAATGCTGTGTTGTGATTAGAAATCATATAATGGTACATATATTTCCCAGTGCCATGCTATGACCAGTATATGGGACAGGTATTACTATTATTACCACTATTATTATCAAAACTTCTTTCACAATTAATTAAATAAGTCTAGATAATGAGCCCTTTGCCTGTGATCACTACTTGCTTCACAAGTCACAGGCAAGGAATTTAAGCCCAGACCCTCCACTCTCATGCTTGTTCTGTGTCTAAACCATGTACCTCTGTCCTGGCTACACATTAAACTCAAAAGTAGAAGTCAGTCTGAAAGAGCAAAACAAATATCATATATTAATACAGAAATGTGGAATCTAGAAAAATGGTATAGATGATCTCACTTGCAAAGCAGAGATAGATACAAAGACATAGAGAACAAATGTACAGATATCAAGCAGGGAGGGTGGGATGAATTGAGATATTGGGATTGACATACATACATTATTGATACCACGTGTGAAATAGATAACTAATGAGAACCTACTGTATAGCAAAGGGAACTCCACTCAATGCTCTGTGATGACGCAAATAGGAAAGGAATCCAAAAAAGAGGAGACCGATGTAAACATCTAGCTCATTCACTTTGCTGTACAACAGAAACTAACACAGCATTGTAAAGCAACTCTACTCCAATAACATTTTTTAAAAACTCAAATGTGGAGCTTTCAAAGCACTGAACACCCACTTCCACACCTCTTTCCTCCGAATTTCTGATTTAATTAATCCGAAATGAGACTTAATTGCTTGCGGTTTTGAATGCTCCCCCAGTAATTTTTTTTTCTAGGTGAGATATTTTTATTATTATTATTATTTTTACTTTACAATATTGTATTGGTTTTGCCATACATCAACATGAATCCGCCACGGGTGTACACGTGTTCCCCATCCTGAACCCCCCTCCCACCTCCCTCCCCATACCATCCCTCTGGGTCATCCCAGTGCACCAGCCCCAAGCATCCTGTATCCTGCATCGAACCTGGACTGGCGATTCGTTTCTTATATGATATTATACATGTTTTAATGCCATTCTCCCAAATCATCCCCACCCCCCCCCAGAGTCCAAAAGACTGTTCTATACATCTGTGTCTCTTTTGCTGTCTCGCATATAGGGTTGTTGTTAACATCTTTCTAAATTCCATATATATGTGTTAGTATACTGTAATGATGTTTTTCTTTCTGGCTTACTTCACTCTGTATAATAGGCTCCAGTTTCATCCACCTCATTAGAACTGATTCAAATGAATTCTTTTTAATGGCTGAGTAATACTCCATTGTGTATATGTACCACAGCTTTCTTATCCATTCATCTGCTGATGGGCATCTAGGTTGCTTCCATGTCCTGGCTATTATAAACAGTGCTGCGATGAACATTGGGGTACGCGTGTCTCTTTCAATTCTGGTTTCCTCTGTGTGTATGCCCAGCAGTGGGATTGCTGGGTCATAAGGCAGTTCTATTTCCAGTTTTTTAAGGAATCTCCACACTGTTCTCCATAGTGGCTGTACTAGTTTGCATTCCCACCAACAGTGTAAGAGGGTTCCCTTTTCTCCACATCCTCTCCAGCATTTATTGCTTATAGACTTTTGGATCGCAGCCATTCTGACTGGCATGAAATGGTACCTCACTGGTTTTGATTTACATTTCTCTGATAATGAGTGATGTTGAGCATCTTTTCATGTGTTTGTTAGCCATCTGTATGTCTTCTTTGGAGAAATGTCTAGTTCTTTGGCCCATTTTTTGACTGGAGTTTATTTTTCTGGAGTTGAGCTGTAGGAGTTGCTTGTATATTTTTGAGATTAGTTGTTTGTCAGTTGCTTCATTTGCTATTATTTTCTCCCATTCTGAAGGCTGTCCTTTCCCCAGAAATTCTTTATGCAAATCCACATGTCAGAACGGCTGCTATAAACAACACTGCTTCACCAGCATGAAAGGCCCCTGCTCCTCAGATGATTACAGAAAGCATCGTGGCACTTTCTCCAAAGACTTACCTAGTTTTAAATTCTTAATTTTTTGAACACGTTAAATTTCTCAAATTTATTTTCAAGAAACATGTACATATGATACGTTTTCCAATCTTTCACATATGAGAATGCCTTTTTTACACAAGAATAATAATTTAGGTAAATGTGGACACTGGGGGACCAATTTTGGCTCAAATTTTATAGACATTTCTCCACACTCTCTACTGACATTTACATTTGTAGAAGGCAAGTGTTAAGCAAACTTTTTTTCCCTTTTTAATCTAGATTTTTTTTTGTTATTCTTGAAATTTGCAGGGTTCTCTGTCCATTCCTGTTATTCTTCATCTCATTTTTTTTTTCTTCATCTCATTTTCGACTTATGAGTTCTGAGAGCATCTCATATTTAAACTCTGAAACTATGTTTTACATTGTTAAATCCTTCATTGACTCCGTAACTGTTTCAATACTCCTACTATACTTAATTATAAATTCTTAAAATTTCTGAGTTTTCTAAGTGGTGCAGCAGTCAAGAATCCATCTGCCAATGTAGCAGATGCAGGTTTGATCCCTAGGTCAGGAAGATCCTCTGAATTAGGAAATGGCAACCCACTCCAGTATTCTTGCCTGGAAAATGCCATGGACAAAGGATCCTGGCAGGCTATGTCCGCAGGGTCACAAAGAGTTGAATGCAACTGAGCACAGCACGGTGGCAGCAGCAGCAAAGTCTCTTAATCTCACATACCTTGCTTGTCAATTCATCTGCATGACTTCTGCCTGTTGTTTCATAGAGTGCAAATGTAATATGTCAAACAGTATAAAAAATACTGAAGTTCTTTGGCTAGTAGTTACTTTCTCGGATATGCTTTCCCTTGTTTTGTTTATTCTTAATGAAACGAGCTCTGTCTAGACTCTGTCAATTGATGAGAATGTGGACTTCCTTTCATGACATTCATCATCTGTTAGAATCTAGCTATAAATCAGCTAGGAGACAGATCAGTGAATATACAGTCTAGCCCAGTTCTTAGGTTCTAAGTGGCAGTCTTCATTATTAGTGACTGTTATCTGTATTAGGTTGATTTGAAGTGTTATCCTTCCCAGGCTAAGTTGTTCTGAACAGATTCAATAAACGTAAATTTGTACATTGGTTAGCATTGTTACAAGGACTTCCTAGGTCTTTCCTCAACTTTCCACACTTTCATTTGTAACGTCTGTCTCTCTATGATGAAGTATGGTGACACTACTCTCTTTTCTCCCTTCCTCCAGATGCCAGATTAACCACAGCTAGGTTTGAATGTGAAACAGAACTGCAAATAATTTTTTAGTTTAAGTGTGTCACAAATACTTGTGGGATATACTCAAACTAAAAGATTATGTTGTTGTTCCCACTTATTGTATGGGACACAGTTACATTAAAACACTACGTGTAGTTTATGTGAAATTCAAATTTAACTGGGAATCTTGTATTTGTACTTATTAAATCTGGGAACTCTTCAAGTTCTTCCACACTCCTTCCAAGTTGTTTTTTTGGCCAGCATCCGTCTCTAACTTGCATTGGAGAAGCTGCATGAGTGGTCGTGTACTTCATAAAGCAGGATATCTGTGCAGGAGCATGAGACAGGTGCTCCATTTTCTTGCTCGTAGAGTTCTGAGGTTTTGTACCCAAAAGACAAATGGTTTGGGGATTTCTCTACTTTTCTTCCAGCTGGGCCACTTGCTCTGTTGCAAGGATTTGGCATTGGTGGGTCTCAAATGCATTTTTCAATCCAGTTCTGTTCATCTTGTGGGTAGATGTAAGAGCTCTCAGATTCTGAAAATTCAAATTTTGGGTGGCTTTTCTTAGTGTTCATATTTTTGTGTGAGAAATTAGGAAAGGCGCTTAGCCAGAAATTATTGGAAATCAGAGCCCTGGCCCTTTTCCGTGCATGTGTGTGTTTGCATGCTTGGACTACAACTTCTGAAGCATTTTCAGAGGCCCAAAACGAAGGTGGCAATTATTGTGGGCCTAATGAACCATGCCAGAGTGGAATCAACTGTGGTATCTAAATCTCCCTCTGCAGTGGCAACGCAGCCTTTTCTGGAAAATGCAAGCATGTTGCTGGATGCAAGATTCTGTTGCCTATGCCAGGTCGTGCTGGCATGAAATGTCCACACTTCTGTGCCTGTTGAGCACCCACAGACGCATGCTGAAGTCATTCTGGGCTGTTTGGCCGAGTGTTGTTTTGTCAAAGGTCTGCTCACCCCTTGCGTGTTTTATAGCCACCTGCAATACAGAGGCATTTTTAAAAAGAATTTCTTCTTCCTGCTTCTCTGGGGAAATGGTTCATCATGCCATCCCTCACATCACTTAAAACACACTTAGCAGAAGGGCCATCTGCCACTGGCTGCTTGGCAATCCTCAGACCACAGGAAAACAGGCTGAGGAAGAGAAAACATCTTCAGAATTGGTCTTGACACTCTTAGTTCAACCAGTTTCCAGCGACCAGCTCTTCTTAAATAAGTCATGCATTTAGCTCAGTTCAAAGCCTGACAAAGGTTACAGATCTCGCTTTTGTGTAAGTGCGCGATGCCTCATGCTGTGCTTCATCTTCCCAAACACAGGCCAACGCACCTGCTTTGGCTGTTTGATGTCTTCCAGCTGATTTCCCATTCGTCTTGATTTATCTCATGATTTTTTCCTTATTGACTTGTCAAGGAGGTCTCGTCATTTATTTCATGAACGTTATCTTTTTATGACTGTGCTGATCGGTCAGCCAAACACAAATTTGGGGTTAATTATATTTATTTGGCCTTTGTAGAACAAGATGATAGCTTTTCGGGGTAAGGAATAACATCCTCCCTAAGATTCAGGGACAGACAAGAAACTCACGTGGAAAGAGTCCTTTCTTTCGCTGCTGTTTGTCAGAGGTGTTGAGATCAACTGGGCTGATACCACATGACCTATAACCCTGAAAGCTCTTATTTCAAACTTGCTGCAAGTGGATGGACTGTTCCAAGAAAGCAAACCCCTGGAGGAGAACCGGTAAACAAAAGGTGCTAATTTGAGATCCAGAAATAGAATAAAGACACTTCTGACTTAAGAGGTGAGTGTTCTCTGGTCCCAGAGCCAACTGAGTTTTGGGTTTTTTTCTGCTCCTATACCAAAGGGGCTCAGTGGAAATACCATCTGCTGAGCAAGAGGTGAAGCTGGGAAAATCCAAGTGTTAGGTAGGAAGTTAGGCATGAGCAACAAGGGGTAGCCTAGTGGAAAGGGATGTAAGCTGATCTCTAAAGCCCATCCCAGACACATCCAGGAGAGACATGGGTGAGCTCACAGATAGGCTACAAAAATAACCACAGAGATTTTTTCCAACTCCTGCACGTGTGCCCTAGCACACAGTGGATACCAACTAACCACAGGAGCTTCCTCAAGTAACCTTAGGCAGCTAGGAGCCCATTGCTGCTGCTGCTGCTGCTGCTGCTAAGTCGCTTCAGTAGTGTCGGACTCTGTGCGACCCCATAGCCGGCAGCCCACCAGGCTTCCCCGTCCCTGGGATTCTCCAGGCAAGACTACTGGAGTGGGTTGCCATTTCCTTCTCCAATGTGTGAAAGTGAAAAGTGAAAGTGCATAAATACTCTCCACATATATACATCTGATAACAACAGACTGAATTATGGAAAGACATATACAACAGAGCCTGCTGTTACATAAGTTGCAACTGTCAATGGGCCTTGAGCATATGCCCACCTACATTCCCTTTCATTGACTGGTGGTGGATACAAGCCCTGTTTTGCATGGGGCACAACCATAAGGAAGGGATGGGAAGAATAAACAGAGGGAAGGCAAAAGGGATGAGGAGGACAACTACTCTGGGGTCAGCCTGCTCCCGTGTCTTGGGAGTATCTATCAAATAAAAGATCTGTCTGCTTGAGCTGAACTGAGCTGTAACTTGTCTATTGTTTTAAACCTCTTAGTCCATTGTTCCAAATTTTTGTCGAAAGGAGACAAGAACTGAGGAAGAAAAATAAACCAACCTGACACTGTTATGTATGCAGCTTGCCCCTGTTGTCTTTTCTTGATCAGTAAAATGAAATCAATAAATATTTCTTTGTTGAGGCAAAGACAAAGCTGCTGAAATAAATCTACCTCAAAATATAATGTGTGTGTGTGTGTGTGTGTGTGTGTGTGTGTGTGTGTTTAAAGGCAGTGACTTAGAGGTCTATGTCTCTCCTCCTTGTGGATCCATTTTAAGGTGGGCATTTCCACTCCTCTAATGCATTTAGGAACATGAATTCCTTCCATCCTGGAGGCCCTCTTCCACCTTTACAAGGGCACAGCTGGCTCTCAGCAAATCCAGCCAGCCTGCATGAAAAGAAGCAGGAAAAGAGCAAGTCCAGGACAAGCAATTTTTTATATATAAGTCACACACACAAAGGCTGTGTGCTCTTGGCCTTACCTTCTACTGATCACATGACTTGTTCTCGCCAGTAGGATGTGAGTGGAGGAGCAGGGGAAACTGACAAATGTGATCGTGAACAGGGAGACCACGAGCCCAGGAAAAAGGGGAGAATGGGATTTTTGGGAGTGAATATCTACTAGATATGAGAAATACCAACATTAAAGTGAGAGGTAAAGATTAGAGAAGATCATGTTTTTAAAGTGCTGTTCTGTGCTCAGTTGCTCAGTCATGTCCGATTCTTTGCGACCCTATGGGCTATAGCCTGCCAGGCTTCTCTGTCCATGGAATTTTCCAGGCAAGGATACTGGAGTGAGTTGCCATTTCCTTCTCCAAGGGATCTTCCTGACCCTAGGATCAAACCTGCATCTCGTGTGTCTCTTGCATTGGCAGGTAGACAGACGCTTTACCACTGTACCACCTGGGAAGTCCAATATAGAGTATTACTAGGGGCTTAACACTCAAAAAATAAATTCCAATATCAGATCAGATCAGATCAGTCGCTCAGTCGTGTTCAACTCTTTGCGACCCTATGAATCGCAGCACCCCAGGCCTCCCTGTCCGTCACCAACTCCCGGAGTTCACTCAAACTCATATCCATCGAGTCAGTGGTGCCATCCAGCCATCTCATCCTCTGTCGTCCCCTTCTCCTCCTGCCCCCAATCCCTCCCAGCATCAGAGTCTTTTCCAATGAGTCAATTCTTCGCATGAGGTGGCCAAAGTACTGAAGTTTCAGCTTTAGCATCATTCCTTCCAAAGAAATCCCAGGGCTGATCTCCTTCAGAATGGACTGGTTGGATCTCCTCGCAGTCCAAGGGACTCTCAAGAGTCTTCTCCAACACCACAGTTCAAAAGCATCAATTCTTCAGCACTCAGCCTTCTTCACAGTCCAACTCTCACATCCATACATGACCACAGGAAAAACCATAGCCTTGACTAGATGAACCTTTGTTGGCAAAGTAATGTCTCTGCTTTTGAATATGCTATCTAGATTGGTCATAACTTTCCTTCCAAGGAGTAAGCGTCTTTTACTTTCATGGCTGCAGTCACCATCTGCAGTGAGTATTACTAAGGGCTTAACACTCAAAGAATAAAGACTCTCTCTTACCGTTATTTATGTTCTTCTTAAGGGATTGATAATTATTTGAAAAAGAGGAGGGGAAATGAGAAACATGATTCACAGTCCTAAATACAGACATAAGAGGAAAGGGGGAGAGATAGACCGAGTCTGGATATGTCTGAAATTTCAATAACTCTCATTCCCAAATGCCTTAGTTAATAATTGAATGTCACAGTGTAATTTGAGTATGGAATAATTCTCCTAAGATACGTCTCTAAAAACATGACAGGGATGAGGAGTCATTCCTTTTTGGTTATATGAACCATGACTTGGTCTTTTTGTTTCTAACACAGTTCTTCGGAAATTATAAGTGATAGATATTTACTAGTTGATAATTTGCTGTTCAACTACATTCAGCCCTGAAAGTCCCAAGGTAATAAACTGAAGAGCAGATTAGATTCTGGCTGAGGCTTTGTCAGTTGAATGGTTCATGCACGAATTTCTGAGGGAGGCTTTGTCCAGATTACCATGACTTCTCTTTCTGTAACCTTGGAGCAGTCTAAGGGTTTGGATGATGTGTTCTGGATAAAGGATGTGAAATGTCTGAGTCAGACAAAACCCATTAAAAAATCTGTAAAGTATTATTGTGTGTGAAAGTCAGAAAAAATAAAAATTAGGGTAGTTGTTTGGCAAAAACAGAAAGTTCTGTGGGAAATAAAATCCACAAATGACTTCTATTTGAATAACTATGCTTAAAATTTTAAAAATCAACCCCATTTGTTGTAACTTAAAAAACTCTCAATGCTTATTTTAAGAACAAAACAAGACATACATATTACAGCTATAGGAAACATACCAAAAGTCACAGAGGCATTCTTTCTGGTTGATGTATAAATATAGAGATTATTTTTCTAATGTTCTCTATCCTGAAGAAGAAAATTTAAAGGAGGAATTGAAGGCTGGAAAGATTTGATACAAGTAAGACTCAATTCAACCACGCTTTTAAATAAATCTTTGAACTACAAATATTCCAAAAGGTTTTTCATACTGTCTGTAATTAAAATAGCCCAGTAATCCCCCTTAGGTGTCTTGGGGAAGTAGGTACAATGTTGGTTGTTTTTTCAAGTATAAATCTGTACGGTCCCCAAGACAGTGCTGGGAACAGGATTGGAACCTGTAACACGTTCATTCAAGGGCCCAAAACTCATGAAATTCATTGTTCACAGGAACATAATGATGCAGAGGACTGACATTTCCTTGCCATTGTTTCTTTCTTTAGTGTTCCCTAGTGCCCCATAGTCTTCCAGGAAACAGCTCCCTGCTCTTTCCTCTTCATGAACATCAAAAGGCTTAGAAGCCATTTGTAGATCTGCAGTGTGTACACTGTGGAGGCTGAAATCAAATCACGTTTCAAGTCCTCAAGTAGGAATTCCGATAGGCAGGGCAGGACTACTCCAGGACATACAGGGGAAGAGCATGGTATTCATTTTCCATACCCAGAAAATTCTTATGTAACCAAATTCCAGTAAGAGATTTGTCTCTTAGATGTGACTCTATATTTCCAGAGCTTGTTGTCTTTATAGTTTATTCAAACACTTTCACACTATAGTTTGGGATCCTTGGCAATGAATTTTGAGTACAGATAACTGGAGAGGAGAGGGGCAGACCAGGAGAATGGAAATTTCCAGCTGTAAATGAAAAGGACTTACTCAGAAAGCCTTATTGTAAAATAATGTTGCTAAACACTCCTTACCTTAGCAATTGTTCTTACTCAAACCTTTTTTGCTCCTCTTCCATAAACTGTTAGCACAGGTAATTTTGGCCATACAAAGCTCAGTAGTAATATTGGCTCACAAGCATAGGATGTGTTATCTTATCTTATATACATAGCCATGATTTAATTTACCTATGATGAGGGTAAGAGCAATGGAGTAGAAGAGATACTAATAAACCTACAGCTTCATCCTACCTTTTCTGAGAAGCTTTGAAGACTTTTGGTGAACCGTGTTTAATTTTCTATTTCTCTTTGTCTGTAACTAAGCAGTACAGTGAAACAGAGGGAGAAACTATAACTGATATTTCATTATTAAAATAAGATAAATGTGTATTCCTGGTAATTATTTGTATGGAGCCCATGTAAACTGATATTTATGGGAGTTTTTTGGTCATAGGAATGTTTCATCTTAAAAATGAAATAAAATCTGGCTTCAAAAATCTCAATGTTTCCAGTCACCATAAGATGAGTAAACATATAATCTCTGTGACCCCACGGACTATAGCTTGCCAGGCTCCTTTGTATGGAATTCTCCAGGCACAAATACCATTCTCGACGGAATCTCCCCATCCCAGGGATCAAAGCCAGGTCTCCCACATCGCAGGCAGATTCTTTACCATCTGAGCAACCGGGGAAGCTCAAACTCATTGTTTTCCAAAATATGCTTCATGAAACACCTGTTCTGAGACATTGTTAATAGGGATTACATAAAAACTAGCTAATTTAAACTTCTCAGATGTGCAAAGAGCCACTGTGAAAGTAGTAAAGCAAATGAAACATAAATCCAAGAAAGGGAGATATGGAAATAATAGTGGAACAAGAAACCAGTGAAATTAATACCTATCCAAAGAATTGTGGAACATTTTCAACAATTAGGCTGTGTAGCTTAATGCCTGAACTAAAGGATTCTTTGAAAAGATAGGTAGAGAGGGACTTATTTCAGAACAGGGTGCAATTAATAGCCTCTGTCTAGAAAAAGAGATGCATACCCGAAATCCATGAGTATCTTTAAGTGTGAAAATAGTCTCATGGTACATCTTCCTTAAAAGAAAAATGAGATGAGGAACCTGGGGACCTCACCCAAATTAGGAGGGGAGAGGTTGCTGCCCAGTCACCAAGGAGTCTTCTACGCATTAGGAATATGAAAAATCATGCAGACTGACTTTGGAAAATTTGAAGTCATTTTATATATTATCTATAATGTAAAGATGGACAGGGAAGCCTGATGTGCTACAGTCCACAAGGTCTCAAAGAGTCAGACACAACTGAGTGACTGAACTAAACTGATAATCTAAAGGCTTATCTGTCCATTTTCATTTTTCTTTTTTGCTGTGAAAACTGTGCTTAAAAAATAAAGCTTGTTAATAAAAAAAAAATCCCAGAAAAAAAAGTATGCTAAAGTTTCAGATTGGATAATAGTGTATATAACTTTGAAAAGGCACACATTTGAAGCAACTGTTCTCAACCATCTTGTGAGTTGTTCACTTTGTATACACAGGGTTATTACTCTTTAGAGTGGAAGAAATCATTTCTATTTCTTGGAAAATGCAAACTTGGATCGTAGAGCCAATGCTATGAATTTTCTAACCATCGGTCTCTTAAAGGCAACAATCACAGGGAAAAACAAGAACTGCATAGGTCCTCATCGTGGCAGCCTGAACAAAAGTCCTATCAAAACATACCATTCTTCTCTAGTCCCCAGGACAGCCCTATAGGAAATACACAAAACTTCTTTCTTTGGATGGTGATTATGCTTCCTTTTCTACATTGTTCTGTAGTTTGCAAACTGAGTTTGATGATTATTTATGTTTTTCTTTTGGAAAGGTGAAAATAATGCCTTACTTTTTACAATCAGAAACCATGAAATACTTACAGATGTATTTTGAAAAAAAATTTTTTCTAATAATTTTCTACCAAGGCAAAAAAAAAAGAAAGGAACCAAAGGAAGTTTTACCCTAGACATGTTCAAAATGTAGAGCAAAGAAATTTAGCTAACTTATAGTCATAAATTTGACAAGATGGGGACCTAGGTATTGTTCAGACATGTTAAGACACCTTAAAAGATATGATATTTCAAAAAAAAACCAACTTTTATTTGGTCTTTTAGTCAATGTCACCTAGGGTTTTATGCTTGACTGCCTCTTTCTACAGCTATGCTATTTAGTAGAAATTCTCCATGCAACAGTCTTATCAAAATCAGTTACCTCTAAATACTTACAGTGTTCTTCATTTCAAATACCTATTCTTTTTTTCTTTAAAAACATGTTCAAGGTCACAATGAGTGCCCCGAAATCCTTTCAGTATGTCGTGAGAAAAAAATGAACCTTTGTACAAGATGATGTGAAAACTCAGATTGCAATGTTGATGAATAGCCCCTCGTGATCTACAGCATGCCTGAGAAAAGAAACCAAACCATCACTTTCTCCTGGCAAGCACTTAACACAGAGCCAGCTTTACAAGTTTAACAGAAATAAATGTCAAAATAAGCACTTGTAAAGAAAATATGTATTCTAAACCTTTTGAAGCTCCAACTCTCTGAAAGGTCTTGTCTGTCTCGCGAGATAACTGATGAAATAAGGACACACTCTATGGGGTGGGGCGGGGGAAAGGGGGACACATTTGGAGACCATGCCTCCAACTTTCAGATCTTGAAGGGATGTTTCTTTTCCATTTCTTCAGGAACCCTATCTCAGGCATGACCTCAGTTGTATATGCTTCCTTCCATTTGTTTGAAATGATGACTCCACACAAACCGCTATAAACTTCATTCAAAGGAAAAAAAAAAAATCTTTCTATGTGGCCAACCATTTATCTATCCAGCCTAAGCCTACTCCTGGCTCTGCCTTGTCCTCCATCAATCTCACCAGACATTGATCCCCTATGCTACACCAAGCACTCTGCTACCTGGGTGCTCTGCCTGCAGTATGCACCCCCTAGGTGTCTGCACTGACATCTTAAACTCTTTCATTTAGTCCTCTTCCTCCGAGAGTACTGACCTTGGTTTCTAAGTCCTCAGAAGACTTTCTCTTCCTCGTCAAACTACACATACCTTCTAGGATAAGATAGAGGGGACGGAGAGCAGGGCATAGTAGAAACAGTCTGAGCTCTGCATCAGAGACTTATCTTAGAGTCTGTCCTTAGACTTTGGCTCCTCTGTTCACTGGTTACATGACCTTAGATAAACGACTCACCCTCTCTTATCCTCAGTTTCTCACCTACTGTATTTGTGAGTTTGCCTACTTTACAGAGCTGTTAGAGGAATTCAATGGAGTACAACCTAAATTGCCTTGAATAGTATCTAGAACATGTGTGTGTGTATGTGTGTGTGTGTGTGTGCATGCACACGCTCAGTTGTATCTGACTCCTTGCAACCTCATGGACTGTAGCCTGCCAGGCTCTTCTGTCCATGGTATTTTTCAGGCAAGAGTACTGGAGTGGGTTGCTGTTTCCTCCTCCAAGGGATCTTCCCAACTAGGGGACTGAATCCATGTCTCCTGAGGCTCCTGCACTTGCACGTGAATTCTTAACCACTGAGCCACCAGCTTGAATACCTTGAACATGGGAAGCAATAAATGGTAGTAATTCTAGGGTCTAAGAAAGAGTTTCCACATCATGTGTTATAGACATATTCAGAACGGTCAAGTGAATTTTTTATGCTGTCTTGTAGGCACGTGAATTAGGTAGCAAGCCTGCTCTTAATGTATTATAATAAAGAAAAAATAAATGAAGTACAGTCTAGACAGTGAGTGTTTCTCCTCGTTTTTATAAGCTTCTTTGGAGAAAGCCCCTTTTTGCTCCTCTTTCGGTGTATAAATTAATAGCGTTTTTATCTCATCTTCATCCTTTTCCTTTTGTTTGGTCTCTGCCTTTTGTTAAACTGAGAAATACCAATAAATTCAGATTAGCCATAACTGAATCATGGTTTTCCTTCCTTTGGCCCTTTCCTTCCTCTCCATCTTCTTGTAATTTAAACTTTCCACATCCAAGAGTGAGAAATGTGAGTTCCCCATTTTTCCACAGCTTCAATAAGCAGGCTGGAAAATGTTGTAATGGGTTGCTTGAATCAATGAATTTTAATGGCTTGCCACATCCTCTTGAAGATTTTCACATTTAGCTCTTTCTCCTCTGTCTTCACCATCTCAGTCCCAATTTAACAGATAATGAATTAAGTCTGCAGGAGCAATATTGAAAAAGCTGTTTCTTAGTCTGCATGCCGGCATGCTAAGCTGCTTCAGTCACCTCTGACTCTTTTGCGGCTGCAAGGACTGTAGTCCACCAGACTCCTCTGTCCAAGGGATTTTCCAGGCAAGAACACTGGAGTGGGTTGCCATCTCCTTCAGGGGATCTTCCCAATCCAGGGATAGAAGCTGCGTCTCCTGCATTAGCAGGCACATTCTCACCACTAGTGCCACCTGGGAAGCCCTACTTCTTAGTTTACATGGTAGCAATTGTGTGCTAAAATTAATTTTATAATATCATTTTTGCACAGTTCTCTCTCATTTCCCTTTGTTTTGAAATAAAAGTTCCTAAGATATTTCTCTCTCTATTCCTAAGGATGTGACAAGGAATCCAGAGTAAACTCTTACCTTACCTGTAAATTCCAATAGGTATGCCATTTTTCCCCCTATATTTTAATCTTACTCAAAGGCTTTTCTAGAAAAGTTGTACTTTGGACATGTTACGTTTTTGCCAAAGTGTCCAGGCTGTGTTTGCCTCGTGTCAGAAATATGACAGGCGAGTTTTCCTTTATCTGTGAGAAAAAGCTGACCTTTTGTGCTTGTTCTACTTCCTGGTGAGTCATCCCTCTCTCTCAGGTTTGTCTCCTCACTCAGAGCCAACAACTTCTCTCATTTCACTGATTCGGCACCTGCCTCTTCTTATCCGGGCTCTTCTTCAAACCCATTATACCAGCTCCATCCCTGAACCAGTGACTTCTCTGTGTGACCAGTTACTTGTCAAAGCCTCCATTTTTACGTATGAAAAAATGAAAATAAAAATAACATTTCACTTATCATTCGTACTATTAAATGAAAGAAAATCACAAATGAAAGGTTACTAGCCACGACAATCTTTTCCAGGAAAGAGGTAATGGCCAAATAATGAGAACTTATTTGATCACAAAAATTCATAGGTCACTATTTCTCTTCTATTTTTTTTTTCCTCCAAGAATATGCCTTGAAATTATCCAGGATCCATTTTTCTTTCTTTCTAATACAGAGTGACAGAACGGAAAGAAGTAGAAATAAACTTTCTCCAGACTTTTCAAAGCTTACATATGGGTTTAGAGTGGAGAGGGACAAGTCGTTAACAGGTTGTGATTCATTTGTTCAGCCAACATTGACCGAGTGCTATGCTTGTGCTATGTCGCTGCTTCTATAAGACAAAGAAATGTCCCTCTGGGATGTTCCCTCACTTTGTGGAGGTCAGCAGTCCAAGGAGCAGAGCACATATGTTTCCACAAGTTACAGAAAAAGGATACTCGAGGATCCTATGTCTCTATTCACTGATTCTAAGAGCTGAGCTAAGGCTTTTTATAAATAATAGTAGGAAATAATAAGACTCCATTAGGAGAAAGCAGTGATTGCATGTTCTCTTCTATTTAGGTGTATTTTTTAATAAAGTCTGCCTTTGAACTAGGTTTCAGCATCAAGGCTGGTAATTTTTCATGCTTCTTACTTCCCTTTAGTCTAAAATTACTTAGTTTTTTGTTTTTTTTCCTTTTGTTTTGATGAGTGTAAAATCCGTGAAGGAAACATACTGTTTATCATGCTTCACAGGAACACATGTGTCTCCACTCTACCAACATTTTTTATTTTTAATAGAAAGATTCTTTTAGAATTAAAGAGTTTTCATTAGGCTCATTGGGCTTCCCACCTGGCACAGTGGTAAAGAATCTGCCTGCTAATGCAAGAGACATAGGAGACTTGGGTTTGATCTGTGGGTTGGGAAGATTCTCTGGAGGAGGAAATAGCAACCCACTCCAATATTCTTGCCTGGAAGATTTTCTGCCTGGAAGATTCCATGGACAGAAGAGCAAAGGGGATTCCTGGGTAGCTCCAAGCCATAATCTGCCTGCAATGCAGGATACCCAGGTTCAATCCCTGGGTCTGGAAGATCCCCTACAGAAGGGCATGGCAACCCACTCCAGTATTCTTGCCTGGAGAATTTCATGGACAGAGGAGCCTGGTGGGCTACAGTCCATGGACTCACAAAGAGTTGGACATTATTGAGTAACTAACACACACACATAAGGCCCAACTAGAAGTTCTTGTTATAATCCAACAGAAGAATGGTAGCATATAAATTATTAGAAGAGGTCATTATTTTCACCTGGAATCTTCCATCCCTCAAGAATGACTATTCCCCCTAGTGAGCATCATCTCATGTTTAAAATGAGTGTATTTTCCACCACTTAATACCTGATATAACATGAGTGCAATTCATTTGACCTATGAATCATGATATCTATTGCTTACATGTATTTACACCTCTTCTAAAGTTTGGCTTCATGATACAATTAAATGAATGGAATATATTTGCAAAATTTTACAGTGACAAAATACTATTTTGAAAATATAAATAATTAAATCTTGGGCTTCCCTGGCGGTCCATTGGCTAAGAATCCATCTTGCAATGCAAGGGACACCGGTTCAATCCCTGGTCCGAGAAGATCCCACGTGCTGTGGAGCAACTAAGCCCGTGTCCCACAACTACTGACTCTGCACTCTAGAGTCCAGGAACCACAACAAGAGAAGCTACAGCAATGAGAAGCCCATGTACTGCAATTAGAGAAAAGTACCCACTGTCCACAACAAGGGAAAGCCCATGCACAGCAGTGAAGACCCAACACAGCCAATAAATAAGTATTTTCAAAAATAATGAACTCTTAAGGCAAGTGGGATGGTTTCATAGGAAAAGTACTATCTAGAGTTAGAAGACCTGGATTTTGGTTCTAGCTTTCCCACTAGCTAGCTGTGTAACTGGGACAAACCATTTAGTTTCATTTAAATTCAGTGCTTTATCATAAAGACATAAGACTGTATCCTTTCAGGGCTAAAATTCTAAAATGATGGGATTCTAAAATGATCCCTCTCCATGTCTAACTGACCAGCTATCTAAATACATCAACTGCTTAAAATTTTCGGAGCAAGTGAAGAAATGCTTTCCATTTTAAATAATATTTCTGTTGAAGTTGAAAAAAACGTCTGAAAACAAAGTGGCTCATAATCTCACTGCTCTGATAACTAACCAAAGACACGTGCAGAGTTTAAAAAGAAATCCAGACACTCAATCCAGATGAATAAAACAAAAAAATGTAAAATAGCTATCACTATCTCTAACAGTCGCCAATTTCACATCCTGAGAGAGAAACATTGTTAACATTTGGCCACAATTCCTTTAAAAATCATGGCACACTAGGAAATATATGTGCTGCTTAAGTACTTCCTAATATAGGCAGATCCTACCATGAAACTGCATGCACATCATATTTTTAAAGGGGAAATCATCATTTTAGAGAACATTTTGAAACATTAGAGTGTTAAAGAGCATCTGCCAAAATGTTTTCAAATGCCTATGCATGACTGCAAATATTTTTTCCTGTCCTATATATAGACAGTGGGTTTCCCAGGTGGCTCAGTAGTAAAGAGTCTGCCTGCCAAGCAGAAGACATGGGTTCAAGCCCTGGGTTGGGAAGTTCCCCTGTAGGAGGAACTGGCAACCCACTCTAGTATTCTTGTCTGGAGAATCTCAAGGGCAGAGGAGCCTGGCAGGCTACAGTCCATGGGGTCAAAGAGTCAGACACTACTTTGCAACTAAACAGCAACACATACAGATGGTTAAGGACAGAGTTACATTTGGAAACAAGGCAGTGGGTTTTTTCAGATAAGCCTCTCTCTTAAATAGGTACCTGCAGGATTGGGGTTTTTAAAGAGTTTTGAACATAATGTTTAATTTGTGATTCCAAATGACATAAGATTCTTTATTTCCGCCCCCCCCCAAAGTTTAAATGAAACATATAAAGAACAACCTAAAGAACCAGAGACAGAATAAGCTTACTGCTTTACTACCACTAATAGTACAGAGAGTTCTCTGGAAAATGCCTCAAGTGTTCTCTGAAAAGCCAGTGGAGTTTCTGAAAGCTCCACAGGAAGACCTGGGTGGTAACAATAGAAACATCTGTTCTGGAAAACCGACTCCAGAATGAATTACCACTCAAGGAGAGATCAAGCACTCTTTGTACTTGCGGGAAGCCCCAAATTTACGGCCCAGCTCTTTGGCGCTAATTGATAGGGCCCCTGGAGGTAAGGTTTGCAGTTCATGCTAGCAAGATGAGCTCTATGCTGGTCTTAAAGGAAATTAGACTCCCAGATATTTAGCAACTGCAGGATTCACATTCTCAAAGCAAAAAGTAAGTTAAGTCTCCCTTCATGTAAGGAAGTAATGAGAGTGTATTAGCCAGCGTCATTTCCTCAGTCAAACCGACATCAGTACTCAAGTATAATAGCTGTATTAGAAAAATCATCATTAAATACAAAGAAAAATTCTGCTTGAGTGTATTAAAGACCACTAACAAAAAGAACATTCTTTAAAAATCAGTCCACCCCTATATTCATAAACGTATGGCAGTACATTGTCACAAGATCATAAGTTTTAGGGCTAGGTTTCCAGGGTTTAAATTCCAGTTCTGAACCTCATTTGCTATGCTATCTTGGGGAAGTCCTTAGCCTCTCTGTCCCTGAACTTCTTCATCTGAAAAATGGGGATGATAACAGTTGCTGACTCAGAGCTCCCCAGGTGGTAAAGAATCTTCCAGCACAGGAGACATCGGAGACATCAGTTTGATCCCTGGGTCAGGAATATACCCTAATGTAGGAAATGGTAACCCATTCCAGTATTCTTGCCTGGAAAATTCCATGGACAGAGGAGCTTGGAGGGCTACAGTCCGTGGGGTCACAAAGAGCTGGGCACAACTGACTGAGCACACACACAGCACACAGTAGCCGGCTCACTGGGTTGTTATTTATATTAAGCACATTAATACATCTAAATCACTTGCCCAGAACAGAGTAAGTGCTATGTAATCACAGCTATTATTTTTATTCTTATTCAATGGGTCTAATCAAGTGCATGGAAAATGTTTGAATAAAAAATAACAAAAATATTTTTAAGTTAAAGAACAATTTATTCAAAAGCAATGTCATTGCTGAGTATTAGCACAAAAATTTTAAAAAAAATTAAGAGTAAAAAAGATCTGTATTCTGCAATTAGACCCTAAAAATATGTGCAAGATATTTTAAAACATTTGTGCACTTAGAAGTCATCCATTTCTGAATCCATTTTCTTTACATAGAAATCATATGCATATAAATAGGAAGACTTACACTAGAAGGGAAATTGTTGAATTAATTAAAAAATAAATTTTATAGCTTTTCCTGGAAATTTCTTAATGAAAAGGCATAAGAAGATAATGAGAAAGGACCAAACAGATGTTAGTTTCCCCTGAAATTTGCCAAACTTTTACAACGTCGTTATGATAGATTTCCACTTGGGTCTCCATAGTTTAAAAGTAAGTGGGACATTTGGATCCTGAAGAGAGCAGAGATGATTAAAGAGTTGGAAAGCCAGGCTTATAAGGAAGGGATCATGGAAATGATGTTGGTTGGCCAAAAGGAGGAAAAGACTGTGGGTGACTTAATTGCAGTCTTGGTGTGTATAACAGGCCTTATAAAGAGGCTAGGGACCAGATGTTGTTCCCAGTGAAAATAGAACGAGATGGAATGGGAGGGAGCACTTGGACTGTGACTTCAGATAAATCTTTTGAAAGTGCAAAAATTTTTTTTTGAAAAGAGCTATTGAGTAGCTAAACCTTTGTTCACTCAGCTAATATTTATTCAATTCTTCCTCTGTCTTAGATACTGTATTAAGTGCTGGGGATTCATTGATAGGTAATCATTCACATGCAGACATAGAAACAGAGTAGGATTTTCTCTTTGCCTGAGAATTGTCCTTGCAGTAGACTTGGCCTATACCTACAGAGTGTAAGGAAAGAAAGACAGCTGAGTAGGGAAGGCAGTCGTGGTGTTTTTTGCATTGTCTCTCACATTTGCACAGAAATGCATGAGTTTCCAGAGATACCATAGAAGGCACTTAGGTGGGCTTCTTGGGTTGACTACCTATCCAAGAGGACTCCCCTGAGGGTAAGGGGAAACAGCAGAATATCTGGTGGGATGTTACCACAGAAGCTGGGAGAGCATTGGGTTGCAAAGGAAAGTGGAATGGATCTTTCAGCTCAGGGAATTACTTAGTCAGCAGGTTCCCCTTATAGGCCCACTACCTAACCAAGATGCTTGCTCCCTGGAAGAAAAGCTATGACAAAGCTAGACAGCATATTAAAAAGCAGAGACATCTCTGCCAACAAAGGTTCGTATAGTCTAAGCTATGGTTTTTCCAGTGGTCATGTATGGATGTGAGAGTTGGACCATGAAGAAGGCTGAGCGCCAAAGAATTGATTCTTTCAAATTGTGGTGTTGGAGAAGACTCTTGAGAGGCCCATGGACTGCAAGTAGATCAAACCAAACAATCCTAAAGGAAATCAACCGTGAATATTCATTGGAAGGACTGAGGCCGAAACTAAAGCTCCAATACATTGGCCACCTGATGCAAAGAGGCAACTCACTGGAAAAGACCCTGATGCTGTGAAAGACTGAGGGCAAGAGGAGAAGAGAGTGACAGAGGCTGACATGGTTGGATGGTATCACTGAGTCTGAGCAAACTCTTGGAGACAGTAAAGGACAGAGAAGCCTGGTGTGCTACAGTCCATGGGGTTGCAAAGAGTCGGACACGACTTAGTGACTGAACAACAAAAACCTATCCAAGAACTGGTCTTAGAGCCACCTTCCAAATGACTGCCTCCCAGAGGCACCAAAGAAGTCTTGGATTAGCCACAGAAACAACAGCAACCAAGAGACAAAAAGGGACACAGAGGCCAGTGAACTGATATCAATAAAAAGTTTAAGTGTTACTGTCAGATGAAACAAGTTGTCTATTATCTGTCAGTCAGGAAGCTGTGTATGTGTATACCCCTAAGCTTCTCCTTGCTAATAAATGTTCTTAAAGCTCTGTAAGATTTGGATTGGTTTTTCCTACCTCTGGGTCAGCTAGAAAAACTGAATTATATTTTCGTAGCTTTGACTTAAAGTGTATTTGCTGTACTCTAATGATTTGAAACTTGGAAATCAAACCACTTGATTTGCTATTACTCAGAATATTTGAGCAAATGAAATATCATGTTTTCTTTCACAGAAGTTCTCACACTCTGATCAACATGCACACTCGCTACAGTGGAGGCTGTGATGTGTCACCCAGTCTCCCCACTAAGGGCAGAGGCTTGTATTTCCCCAGTTACTTGCAGCTTGGCTTAGAGCTGAGTCCTCTCTGGGAATTTCCTTGAGGTGAAGGGAGTCACCCTCACAGGCTGCATCAGTACTGGGGCAGCTGACTGGGGGAAGGGGGTTGAGGGAGTTGGAAGAGTTGGCCCCTGTGGCCTCAATTTAAGCTATCTCTGAAGGCCCATCAGCTCCAGAGCTCCCCCCATGAGACTGACTGAGGCCCTGTTGCAGCTGAATCGCAGCCCAGCCTCTCTGGCTCCCTGCACTCCCTGGTGCTCGGGTTCCAATGAACCCCTTTCATGCAAATCTCTGTTTCTGTTTCTATGTTTTGGGGGATTTGATTTAAGACAAATGAATATATGTAGGAAGTAAGCAACAGATTAATGATCCATGAAAGAATAATACTTTTGGTTATTAAAAAGTGATAATGTGCCAATTTCTAAAATACAAGCTCATCTTCACCTCAGTTCCATTAATGCTAGACTTAATTATTTGATCTACAGTAGGAGAGTAGCCAGAGAAGGCAGTGGCACCCACTCCAGTACTCTTGCCTGGAAAATCCCATGGATGGAGGAGCCTGGTGGGCTGCAGTCCACGGGGTTGCTAGGAATCAGACATGACTGAGCGACTTCAGTTTCACTTCTCACTTTCATACATTGGAGAAGGAAATGGCAACCCACTCCAGTGTTCTTGCCTGGAGAATCCCAGGGACAGGGGAGCCTGGTGGGCTACCGTCTGTGGTGTCGCACAGAGTCAGACACGACTGAAGCGACTTACTAGCAGCAGCAGGAGAGTAGCAGAGAAACCAATATACTTGCCAACAAACACATCTGCTGACCTCAACCACTACCTCCCAATTAGGGAAAAATGCAGTCCAATTACCATTAGACTAAATAGTATCACAGACTAACAAATACATGACCTGTCCCACCACTCCATCACCTCTTTCTCTCCCAATATCCCCCCAGAAGTCTCTGTAAAGCAAGTGATAATTCATCAGAGCCAGAAGTGGAAAGGCATTGCTCAATAACTTATGAAAGATACCTGGAAAAAGTTCTTCCTTCTATTATGCAAGAAAATGTAGAAATTCTTGTAATAAGAATATTTCATTTAATTTTAAAAACCTCTTCTGTCCATGGAGTTCTCCAAGCAAGATACTGGAGTGAGTTGTCATTTCCTTCTCCAGGGGATATTCCCCACCCAGGGGTCGAACCCGGGTCTCCTGCAATGCAGGCAGAGTCTTTACTGACTGAGCTGCAAGGGAAGCCCAACTTATGAAAGATACCTGAAAAAAGTCCTTCCTTTTATTATGCAAGAGGATGTAGAAATTCTTGTAATAAGAATATTTTATTTAATTTGAAAAACCTTTTCATGAGGATATTTTGCCTGTTTCATTACATAGACAACTGATATTATGAAAATCATATGTGAAAAATGTCATTCTGATACATTGTTCTTCTGTCTTGGAGAACTGTGAGAAATGCTTTCTGAAATGGCATCCAGGCACGTTTCCCTTGTATATATTACTGGCGGGGGAATATGCTCAAGTGCAATTTGGTGCTGGCTGGATAGCTTTAGAAAAATTAATTAAGGGGGTTTTTAGGTTGGATTTCCCCCCAAAAGCAGGCTGTGAGACAATGATTTGGGTCCACACAGTTTATCTGGGTAATGACCTTAGGTGGGGAGCATGAGGAAGGAAGTCAACAGAGGATTTATTAATGAACAGGTTATCACTCTAGATAATAGGGGCTCAATCCCCCTGTGTAGAACACACATAGCATTGTCCCATCTAAGACATGAGGAAGCTGGACTATTCAGCTACCAACTCCTGTCACTGGCTGGTTAAGGACTGCTTCCATGGTGTTCTCTACACAGATCTTTCCGCCTTCCCCAGTGCAGCTGTCTAACCATATACAGACACTCAGAGAATAAGGGAAAAGCAGAGACATTACTTTGCCAACAATGGTCCGTCTAGTCAAGGCTATGGTTTTTCCTGTGGTCATGTATGGATGTGAGAGTTGGACTGTGAAGAAGGCTGAGTGCCGAAGAATTGATGCTTTTGAACTGTGGTGTTGGAGAAGACTCTTGAGAGTCCCTTGGACTGCAAGAAGATCCAACCAGTCCATTCTGAAGGAGATCAGTCCTGGGTGTTCTTTGGAAGGAATGATGCTAAAGCTGAAACTCCAGTACTTTGGCCACCTCATGCGAAGAGTTGACTCATTGGAAAAGACTCTGATGCTGGGGGGCAGGAGGAGAAGGGGACGACAGAGGATGAGATGGCTGGATGACATCACTGACTCGATGGACGTGAGTCTGACTGAACTCCGGGAGTTGGTGATGGACAAGGGAGGCCTAGCATGCTGCGATTCATGGGTTCGCAAAGAGTCGGACACGACTGAGCGACTGAACTGAACTGAACTGAACTGGACCCAAGCATCTGCTAAAGAAGTTATGTAATATCTTCCCTGAAAGCCTTTGAAAATACATAGGCCTCTGATAAGACTATTTAAAATCCATTACTTTTGAGAAATGGCAAACACGAATGTCAGAATTGTTATAATTTTAAGATTCTAGACTTCTAAAAAATGTTAAATGCCATTGATAAATAAAAGCAAGCTTCGGCTATGAAGAAATAATTTTTATTCTTATGTAAAGTCAAACATCCATGACTTAAGATAATATTTAGCATTTTATGAAATAAAGACTTCATATTTCTATATACTCAATCTCTCACCCTAAAGTCATATTTTCAAACATTTTGGATACATCAGCCATCTTTAATGTACAAGCTTACAATTTTCCTTTGGATTTTATTTTATAATTTTGACATCATGTGATAAAGAAATGAATCAAAGAAAAATAAATATTTTATATCATTTATATCATTAGGCTATTAAATTATATTAGTTATGTACTTAATGTATGTAACAATGTTGGTATTGCTCTCCATACATAAAAGTGAATTTAAAGGTTTTCTCTCATACAAGTGTTGCTTGCTTCTTAATGTACTTCATAAAATTATTGAAACAGTTGACTTGATTTTAAGTGAAGATTTTCAAAGACATATTATTATAGTATTGATTTTGAGATTGTATCTATTTTAATTCACATATCATAACCTCAGCTTTGCTTTTGCTGACAGTTCTAATTAAAGATGTTCTTCACACCTCCCACTTCACCACACAACATGTACCTTCATGCATTATATTGTTTGATTTTGTCCATGTTAATTATCCCTATCTGAAATAATTTTTACTTACAAGTTACTTTCTATATCCACTCACTATTATTATATACATTTTACAGTGGCATACATTTTACAATGGCAGAGATTTTTCTTGTTTATGTAATATCCTCAGTGTCTACAACATTGCCAAGTTCTTAAAATGTTCTTAAAGTATTTGAATGAGTAAATAAAATGATGAATGAATAAATGTTCTAAAAGTATCTAAAATAGTAGGCATGTATTGCATGTCTTTGATTACATTTCTTTTTACATCCATTTGTTAAATAAAAAAGAGAAAGAGTCAAAAAAAAATACATTCAGCATTGAATATTTTTAAAAAGTGTGTTGTGAAGAATTAACGTTGTTAAAATGTCCATAAAATCCCAGGCAATCTACGAATTCAATCCAATTCCTATCAAAATTCCAATGACTTTTTTTTAATAGAAAATTTTCTAAAAATCATAAAATTCACTTGGAACCACAAAAGACCTTGAATAGCCAAAGCAATCTTGAGAAAGAAGAACAAAGAAGGTATCATACCTCCTGAGTTCAATCTGTACTTAAAAGCTATAGTAATCAAAACAGTGAAGTAGTGTCATAAAAACAGATATAGAATGAAACAGTAATAGAGAGTGCAGAAATAAATCTATGCTTATATAGTCAACTAATGGTAAAGAATCCACCTGCCAATGCAGGAGATGTAAGTCCGATTCCTGGGTCGGGAAGATCTCGTGGAGAAGGAAATGGCAACCCACTCTAGTATTCTTGCCTGGGAAATCCCATGGATAGAGGACCCTGGTGGGCTACAGTCCATGGGGTTGCAAAAGGGTCAGACATGACTTAGCCACTAAACGACAACAACATTTGACAAGACAGCTACGAGTGCTCACTGGAGAAGATAGTATCATCAATAAATGGCTGGGAAAACCAGCAAAATATGCAAAATAATGAAATTAAATCCCTATCTTATGCCACTCATGAAAATTAACTCAAAATGGATTAAAGACTTAAATGTAAGAGCCAGTCCATAAAACTCCTGGCAGAAAACTGAAAAGGTTTCTTAACACTGATCAGAATGACATCAAACTAAAAATATTTTGCACAGAAAACTAAATTATCAGAAAAATTAAAATACAACCCATGGAATGGGGGAAAATATCTGTAAACCACATATCTGATAAGGGGTTAATATCCAAATTATATAAAGAACTCACACAACTCAATAGCAAAAAACAATTAACCCAATTTTAAAATGGGCAAAGGAGCTGAATGGCCTTTTCTTCCAAAGAACATATTCAAATGGAAAACAGTACATGAAAAGGTGCCTGATATCACCAATCATCAAGGAAATGCAAATCGAAAAGAGTTGTCACCTACATGTTTAAATGGCTACCATCAAAAAGAGGAGACACCAATCACCAGTGAGGATGTGGGAAAAGGCGAACCCTGTACACCAAGGGTCCCCAGCCTCCAATATCTAATGCCTGATGATTTGAGGTGGAATTGATTTAATAATAATAGAAATAAAGTACACAATAAATGTAATGCACTTCAATCATTCCAAAACCATCCCCTGTACCCTAGTCTATGGAAAAACTGTCTTCCATGAAATCAGTCCCTTGTGCCAAAAAGGTGCACTGTTGGTGGGAATGTAAATTGGTGCAGCCACTATGGAAAAAAAAATGAAGGTTCCTTAAATTAACAATAGAATTGCCATATCAAGTTCGACACAGAGGGCCAGATACTGAAAAGCTGGAAATGAGCCAGGGTAAGGCAGGAAGTCTATGACTGGCATATACCTGCTCAGAAACCAACTCACCAGCAGGTCAGAGTACCACTTGAAGAGAGGATCTCTATGCTGTCAGATGGTCACCCTCCAGTTGACTCAAGAAACAGGCCTGCTGAGCCAATAATATGTCAACATCACAGTTTGTAAATCACTTCTATGTAGATGCTGTCTAGCAGATTACAAAGTTCTTTAACACACACAGACTCATTTCATTCTTTAGATATGCAGAGCATATCCCTTTTTACTGGAGTGGAAACCCTGATTTCCAAGAGATTAAATAAATTCCTCATGGGGAGCCAAATACTTTTATTTCAAAGAATAAAGATCAGGGCAAAAGGAAGTGAGAGAGAGGAGATAATAGGAGAACTAGAGGAGGGAAAGCATGTAACATACTAGAATCTTATAGCCAATCTTAGAATCAGAAGTTTGGATCATCTTCGTGACTATAGCGGTGCGGCAAGGAGAAGAGTTGCATGAAGTTTGAAGTGGCAATGGTATGATATAAAAACAGTATCTATGAAGCCTCTAGTTGGTGGCTGGAAGGAAGGGGAAAATGTCCAGAGACTCTACTTCCTGCTTGAATTTCTTCAGCAGCATCATACTGCCTACATTAGGTTGAAGGAAACCACTGGGCATGGTTTTCAAGACCTCTCAGACAGGCCTGCAACTCGGGAGCCATATCAAATCAACACATTGCCTCAGCACTCCTTTTCCAGCCCTCCAGCAATGCTCTGGCTGCCCAATCTACTTATCACACCAGCCACGCTTCTCACTCATTCTGTTTCTTCTGCATGGAATATGCTTTACAACTTCTTTCCAACCCTCCACCTATAAATTCAGCTCAAAAGTCACTTTGCTTGATGAAGTACCACCTCACACTGGTAAGAATGGCTAACATTAAAAAGTCTGTGAATAACATGCTGGAGAAGGTTTGGAAAAAAGGGAATGCCCCTATACTGTTGTTAGGAAGGTAAGTTGGTACAGCCAGGATGGAAAACAGTATGAAGGTTCCTCAGAAAACTAAAAATAGAATTACCATATGATTGAACTCCTGGGAATATATCCAGACAAAACTATAATTCAAAAAGATACATGCATTCCAATGTTCATAGCAGCATTATTCACAATAGCCAAGACATGGAAACAACCTTAATGTCCATGACAGATGAATGGATAAAGAATATGTGGTCCATATAAACAATGTAATTCAGCCATCAGAAAGAATGAAATAATGCCATTTGTACCAACATGGATACAACTAGGGATTATCAGTTTGGGCTTCCCTGGTGGCTCAAACGGTAAAGAATCTGCCTGCAATGCAGGAGACCTGGGTTCAAGCCCTGGGTCAGGAAGATCTCCTGGAGGAAGAAATGGCAACCCACCCCAGTATTCTTGTCTTGAAAATTCCATGGACAGAGATATCCATGGCAGGCTATATAGTCCATGGGATCACAAACAGTCGGACATAGCCGAGTGACTAACACACACACAGGGATTATCATACTAGGTGAGGTCAAGTCAGAAAGAGAAAGACAAATACCATATAGTACTTACATATGTAATCTAAAATATGGCACAAGTAAACCTATAAATTAAACAGAAACGGACTCACAGATGCAGCCTTGTGGCTGCCAAGGGGGAGAGGGGTGGACTGGGAGTCTGGGATTAGTAGATGCAAAATATCACACACAGACTGGATAAACAACAGGATCCTACTGTATAGCACAGAGAACTATATTCAGTACTTTGTAATAAGTCATAATGGAAAAAGAATTAATAAGAATGTCTATATATATGCATCACTGAGTCACTTTGCTGTACAGCAGACATTAACATTATACAACTATATTCAATTAAAATTTTTTTAAGTCACTTTGCTGGGAAAGATTTTTCTGACTCGTTTCTTTCCCGATCCTCATCTCAGCCCTAATAGCATCACTGCAAATGCATTTACATGTAGCATGGTACTTACTTACTCTATTTGATTGATTCTAACATGTATACTCAAATTTTACAATTGAGAGCATGAGAGTTAATTTGACATTCTTTTTCCTTGGTGGTAGATAAAATAGTGCATCTTAAAATCGATGGTTTCTTAAGTTCGATAAAATTTATTTGTACATATTTGTAACATTACTTCTGGCCTGAGATTAAAAAGACCCTGAAGTCTTTGATCATTTCTTATTGATTTTATATCCCTATTGCCTGTCACATTGCTCTGTATATCATAGGCTCTTCGTAACTGTTTGTTAAGTTAACAAATGAAAAACACTGATCTTTAAATCAGTAAGTTAAAGAAGCGCCACTCTTCTGTACTGGAATCTAAGAAAGACGACTGTGATAAGCCCTTTCATCGCATCTCAAAGTGTCAGCTTACATAAGTGAGTGAAGGCTCCAAGGTCTGTTGACCCTGTTACACCATTTGACTGAAAATTATAACTCCCTTCCTTGTATATCATATCTCCCTGAGGCTCCCTGGAATTTATGTTAAACCTCCAAATCTCTTGGCAGGACATCATGGTTTAAGATAATAGACTTAGAGCTGTAAATGTAAACAGGTTGTGAAATGCCTGATCAGTGGAATCAGGCAGATCTGAAATGAAGTCCAGGTTTTAATATTTATCAGCACATGACCTTGTTGTTTAACCATCTTGAACCTCAATTTTATCCTTTATAAAATGGGGATAATATAACTCATCCTTAAGGATAATTATCAGGATTAATTACATTATCAAAGATAAAACATCTGATATGGGGCCTGGTACAGAAATGTATTCAATCAGTTTCAGAACTGTCCTTATGCCCTCAGCAACTGACACATAACAGAATGAACAAAAAAGTAATGAATGAGAATAATCCACATGGTCAAGTGAGCAACATGGACCTTGAAATCCTGGCAAAATCAAATTAATGATGTACTGAGCTAACGGTCCACATTCGTGATGTTAAAAAGCCACGGACATCAATTTCTACAGAAGATTTATTCTACTCGGTGTTCTATCCATTTATCTTCACGCATGAGTGAGTCATCTTAAATTTGGATCTGATTTTACCTCATCTTCCTATTTATCAAAACATATTTTAACATAATGACATAAATTTATGACAATTAGACCATATATTTTCCCATGGAGCATAATTTTGGAAACTAGTCTATTGTTTTTGCTTCCAGGTACTGTAATTCACTGTATAACAATCCTTAGCTCCCATTAGCTGTATCTCAGTAAGTCGGTCTTGTTTCCTCTAAACCTTTCCTACAGGCTTTGCATTTTTCCTTTGAACTTTTCCCCCAAACTCAAGAATTCCTAAAAGTTCCTTGACTACATTTCCCTTTCTCTTCTATCGAATACTCCTCTCTGTTGAGTCTCTGGGAAGCGAGGAGTTGCTCTGCCAACTGCTGAAGACTAGGCTAGGCATGGAGCACGAGAAGCCCTTCTGAGAGACATTTAGAACTGCAGGTGCAAGGCAGGTAGACTGGAGAGATGAGGGAGGAAGGAAAAGGAAAAAAGGCACTGGGGGCTGGTTAAAAGAATTTGGGGAATATTAAAGATGAGTGGGAGAAGCAGTAATTGTGATGGTTTGCTGCCATGCAATGACAAAGAAATTCAGAGCATGAAAGGGGAGTTAGAGTTGTTTATCAATTTCAAGAGAATAAAATGGGAGGATAAGAGATTCTGTTTACACAACAGAGTTTAGCTAAAAGCAAGATGTAAAATGCTAAGCCTTTATCAGATAAGTCTGGCCACACTATAAGGGGAATTTTAGATTATCAGTGCAGGAAGGGGTGAAAACCTCTTTGACTTCAATAATCTAGAAATAGAATCCAGAACAAAGAAACAGACAACTAATACTATTTTCTGATCCTTCGGCTCTTTATGCTCATTCTGTAAACTTTACTGCTCTTTAGGGGCCTAACTCTAGTCCCCCAAATCTACATGGATTGATGGCTACCTGGTCCAAATGCTCTTATCAAGACATAGTCTTTTCTACACTTCTTAGAGACACCACTTTCAAATAGACTTTCTCCAAAAGCCCTATGCTTTGGTTAACAGGTTTCAGCGCTCTCATCGCCAGGCATTTGAATGAGATTAGCTCATAGATTCAGATGATGAATCCTGTTCTGTCATGTTGTTTTTAGGCAAAAGTTGAAAGAGAAAGCTTTGAAGAATGTGCAGAAACCCAACTATGAAATTCTGATAGCCTTAGGGCAGAGAGACTTAACACAAAGAAATAATCATCATTCATTCAAAGAGCACTCATGGGCTTGGTGGAAAGATCAATGCCAAAATTCTGTGATTAATTAGAATTGCTGAAGAAGCTAGGAAAAAAGGCACCATGAGTTCTTGGTTTAATCAAAGACGGACCAATTCAAATAAACTGTCCGAGAGTCAACAGTTTCTGGTCAAGTTCTGATGAGCCTCATTGCTATTTGGAATTATAAGACTTCGCCGTCATTCTGAAAAAGATTTCATCCTCATCCTGAAAAAAATATGCCTGACTGGACATTATTGATTTGAGAAGATGTCAATTATTTTACTCCACGAAAGTGATTTATGAGATCTGAGAGTTGTGATATTTAGGTTTCCTTGCCTGAGAGATGTCATTTCACAATAACCTCCTGAGATGGTAAGGACCACTACATATGTGACTGGTAATTTTTCTAGAGGTGAATAAGGGTAAATTATCAAGAACAGGGATAAAATAGTTTATATGAAGGATTACCTAACTAATTACATTGATAGGGCACCTCTGCTTCTTTATTGCAGACAAAGCTGATGTACCATAGGTCAACCTACCAGAGACTTACTCTGGCAGAGAGAAGAGGTACCTGGATGGCATTTTAATCACAGACAAGGCTGATTACTGGGTTCAGAAAGAACCACAGCTTCTCTTCCTTACATTTCCAAGGAGTCTTTTAGGGGAGACAGAACTAACATACCATAAATAGAAAAATAAATTATTCCACAAAAGGCTTTAAGAGGTAAGTTGCATTATATAGTTGTTGCAGCCCCGGTTTTCTCTGTTGGGCATGGGAAAAGGATGTACATTATGTCACAGATTCCTTAAAGTTTTGACTAAATTGAAAGTCAACTTTATAGAACGTGACTGACTATGGAGCTTGAACTTGCCACCATTCCTGAAATCGTCTCTAACATATCACCATGATATGTGAAGGAATTAAAACAGTGTACTTTGTGAACTCGAAACCAGACTTCCTGCTTCTCAAAGGATGGAAATACCTCTTAGTTCAATCGCGTTTCTAGCAACATAGCTAAATATGATTTGAATATGATCCCAATTCTGCTCACTTTCCTGAATAACCCCAACAAATGAAGTATGTGTATGTATAGACAGGACTTGTGAAGTCCGAAAAGCCAGACACAGTGGGAGAGACATGCAATTCCAGTAAAACAAACCATATGGTTAATTAAATATAGATGTTCTCTATTGATCTCTCCACTAATAGCTGAAAATTTCTACACATGTCTTTGGCTAATTAACAATTAGTTTGGGGTGACTCATATGACATTCTACATACTACACATCTTTCTCACCTGTTGCTGAGATGAATCCTTAAGCTTTTATTGATGGACTTAAGGTTCACGCCCTTTTATGGACTTACAAGCCCATTAAACAAAAGATGTAGCTCTGTGAGAACACTGCATGTTGTAAAGTGGTCCTATGAGTGCACTATTATTTTTCCTTTCCATGCCAGAATAAGATAAAAAGCAAATCCAAGGAATCGTTTCATGGAAGAACTGTATATAAAATTGAAAGGGAACCTCTCTTTTACTATCAACCAAGTCATCACATTGCCAAGCCAAGTGCTACTCTCCCATCCAGCCACTTGTTTAGTCCTTATTTTTTCATAGTTCTTTCCCCAAAAGTCAAGACGATGTAGATATGCAGATATATGAAAATATACAGATTTGCTCACCATTTCAGAAACCATCACTCTCTTCCTAAGAGAAGCTCATAACCATGAAAATGAACAAGGATAGCCAAGATCTGCTTAACTTAGCGTTCTAAGAGTGGAAACCCCTGAAAAAATTTCTACTTTTTGTATAGTTATAATCGTTATGTGATACAGAATGAACATTCTATAAGTAAATCAGCAAGTTGAACTGGAACCTTGATGCATTGATTTAGGACAATTACAGAAATGAAAGTAGGCTATTGAGGCCAAATTTCATCCAACTCTGTTTTAGTAGTATTGCAATACTATGATTTGATGAAACAAAGGAAAAAAACTGCTTTCAAAAATAGATGGAAGTTTTATATGAAGACTTAGCATGAGTTTACGGTATTCATAAATATAAACCCTAGATTTATTATTGTTGAGGTTATAAAGACTCAATAACATGTGCTTGCTGCTTCCCTTGCCTTAAAGTAATAACAATTTTATTATAAAGCCTGGTTTGGCTGTGAGCAAAAAAACTGAAGACTTGGATCATAGAAAAATGATGTGCTGGCTTTCATCACTTTCTCATAACTCATGAATATTAACTTTTTCCAAAAGATTACTACCCTTGGGAATTTGAGTTAGTCTTTTCCAAATCTATTATTTTGTATGTATTGTTTTTTCTCTCATTAAAAGAAGGCAACTGAGACTATTCAAATAAAATCAGATTTTAAAAAATAAAGGTAAAAAAGCCATTTCTAAGTTTTATCAACCCCACTGCACATATGCAAGCTGAAGCTAAAATAAACAAAACTCATAAATTCAGTACTAATGACATGGCACTATTTGATAGATCCCAATAATTGCTTCTATTGTGTCTTTAATTCCCCTCTTAAATTATCTTCACATGTAAACAGGTTATATTTGTCTTCATTATCTTCACTGTTTGAACACACTGAAAGCCAGTTTTCTCTGTTGCTGGTAAAAAGAATGGTGGTTTGTCCACATCGGAAGTTGGCCATTATCTGCAATACCAGATCATTGACAGAGAGGACTTGAAGGGTCCTGTGTTACTTCTGCATTAGTGTTGTTCTCCTGGCAAGCAGACAACTTCATCAGAGAAGTCAGCCAAGGAGAGTCTTTAAATGGAAGTTGTGCATACGAGGAGCAAATGCATTTTAAAAAGTTGCTGACGGGCATGAAATGCTTTGATCTGAAGATGGAAAACTCCAAAGCAGGAAGGATTTGGGCCATTTTGAGTCTGATTGACTCTGTGGTTTCTCTGAGCAGTAATTCCATGGGCTAAAATAAATGCAGAAATGGTATTTTGAGACCACAGCTGTGGAGGGGAGTGTGGTGAATTTCAATGAAAATCCAGTTGAATTATGAAGTCCAGATTTTATAATAGCAAGGGACATGAGAGAAGTAATATTGTTTCCTGAAATTTCACTGCTTTTATTTAAGAGGTTGAAAAAGAGAAAATCCTATTTATTTATTCTTGGGAAAAAGGAAAAATGTTGAATCCCTATTGCCTAGAACCAAGTGGCAGATGCTCTGAAGATCAATAAGATGATCTTATTCTTTTTAAAATTTACATGTTGGAAAGAGGTAATTTAATGAATAATGACAAAGGTCAAGATCAGAGATAGGCAAGCATACTCACAAGTAATAATTTCTTACTTTACTATCTTTGCAAACAGATTTCTTACACTGATCAGTCAATGACCAATCAATTTCATAGAAAGCTCATTTCAGTGAGCAATGATTACATGCAAATATGGTATCAACTTTTACTAACACAAAAAGAGAAAAATTAAGAATACTCGAGCAATAATTGAATCACTTTGCTATACACCTAAAACTGACACAACATTGTAAATCAAATATACCCCAATATAAAAAAAATTTTTAAAGAATTTAAAAAGAATAGTCAAGCAGAACTTTAAACATAAACAGTATTTTCTACAGGGAGTAATGATGGGATGGACTGAGGTTAAATGAGCTTAGGTATGTTATGAGACCTCAGAAATTTTAACAGTAAAGCATTCATTTTAATAGAGTCAAAAGGACTGGACCAAATGGAATAATAAATAGAACAGCATAATTGTTAAGAATGCGGCCTCCTGCATTGGGTTTTGAATTCTGGCTCTGCAGAACTTATTAGATGTATGGCCTTGGACAAGACTCTTCAATACTCTGTGTCTTAATTGTCTTAGCTATAAAATGATATTTTAATAAAACTTTCTTCAAAGGTTTACTATAAGTATTAATAACTTAATAATTTTTTAATAAGTGAATAAGTGTAAAGTTCTTGGAATAGTACTTAACACCCAGTAAGCATTCAAGAAATACTAGTTATTATTAGCAGACATGCAGGATAGTAAAAAGAACAGCAAACTGTAAGTTAGGCATTAGGCTATGGCTCTTCAACTAGTTAAATCCCCAAGATCTCATATCAGCCAGCTGTACAATGAAAGAGTTGGGTTAAATGATCTCTAAAGTTCCTTTTAACTTTAAAAAATACTGTTTTATTGTATTGAAACACAAAAGACCCCAAATAGTCAAAGTAATCTTAAGAAGGAAAAATGGAGCTGGAAGATCAATCTCCCTGATTTCAGACTATACTACAAAGCTACAGTAATCAAAACAGTATGGTACTGTCACAAAAACAAAATATAGATGAATGGACACAGGAGAGAAAGTCCAGCAATAAATCCATGTACCTATGGTCACCTAATCCTTGACAAAGGAGGAAGGAATATATAATGGAGATAAGACAGTCTCTTCAATAAGGGGTGCTGTGAAAATCAGACAACTACATGTTGTCTGATGAAATAATGAAATTAGAACACTCCCTAATACCATACACAAAAGTAAACTCAAAATGGATTAAAGAGCTAAGTTTAAGACCAGATACTATAAAACTCACAGAGGAAAACATAGAACACTCTGCCTATAAATTACAGCAAGATCTCCAATGATTCATTAATGAAAATAAAAACAAAAATAAATAAAAGGGACCTGATTAAACTTATAAGCTTTTGCAAGCAAGGAAAGCTATAAATGAAACAAAAAGACAACCTTCCAAATGGAAGAAAATATTTGCTAATGAAGCAACTGACAAGGGATTAATCTTCAAAATATACAAACAGCTCATGCAGCTCAATACCAATAACAAAAAACCCTATCAAAAAATGGGTGGAAGATCTAAACAGACCTTTCTCCAAAGAAGACATACAAATGGCTAAAAAAAAAAAAATCATTAAAAGATGTTCAACATCAGAAGTTATTAGAGAAATGCAAATTGAAAGTACAATGAGATATTACCTCACACTTATTAGAATGGCCATCATCAAAAACCTACAAATAATAAATGCTGGAGAGAGTGTAGAGAAAAGGGAATCCTCCTATGCTGTTGATGGGAATGTACCCTGCTACAGCCACTATGTGGAGAAGGCAATGGCAACCCATGGGTGGAGGAGCCTGGTAGGCTGCAATCCATGGGATTGCGAAGAGTCGGACACGACTGAGTGACTTCACTTTCACAGCCACTATGTAGAACAGTAAAACTAAAAATACTAAAAATAGAGCTACCGTACAATCTAGCAATCCCACTTCTGAGCATATACCTGAAGAAAATCACAATTCACAAGGATACATGTACCCCCAAAATTAATTGTAGCACTATTTACAATAGCCAGGATGTGGATCAAACTAAATTTCCATTGACAGAGGAATGGATAAAGAAGATGTATATATGTATATTGTATATATATTACTCAGCCATAAAATATGAAATAATGCCACTTGCAGCAATATGGATGAACCTAGATATTGTCATACTGAGTGAAGTCAAATAGAAAGACATATATCATACAATATTGCTTACATGTGGAATCTAACTGTTACAAAGAACTTATTTGCAAAACAGAAATAGAGTCACAGGTATATAAAACAAATTTACGGTTACAAGGGGGTGAAGGGAGGGAGGGATAAATTGGGAAACGAGGATTGACATATACAGACTACTATATATTAAATAGACTACTAATAAGTACCTACTATATAGCACAGGGGACTCTACTCAATACTCTGTAATGAGGTATGTGGGAAAAGAACTGTAAAAAGAGTATGGAACAGTCTTATGGACTCTGTGGGAGAGGGAGAGGGTGGGATGATTTGGGAGAATGGCATTGAAACATGTAAAATATCATGTATGAAACGAGTTGCCAGTCCAGGTTCAATGCATGATACTGGATGCTTGGGGCTGGTGCACTGGGACGACCCAGAGGGATGGTATGGGGAGGGAGGAGGGAGGAGGGTTCAGGATGGGGAGCACATGTATACCTGTGATGGATTCATTTTGATATTTGGCAAAACTAATACAATTATGTAAAGTTTAAAAATAAAATAAAATTAAAAAAAAAGAGTAAGTGTATGTGTCTGTATAAGTGATTCACTTTGCCGTACATCTGAAACTAACACATTGTAAATCAATTATACTCCAATAAAATTTTTTTTAAAGTTTATGTAGCCAAAGTAAGTGTTTCTGCAACAAATGTGAGTAGTCCATATAAACTATATCTAATGTGTTCATTTTACTGTTAGTTGTATTTTGAACATGTTTAAGAATAAATGCCTATATAGGTAGAAATAACTGTCTTATTTTTTCAAGTTTTACTGAGATACAATAGACATATAACACTGCATTAGTGTGTACAACATAATGCTTTGATATGTATATATGTTATAAAATGATTATCACACTAAGTTAAGGTATGTGCATGCTCAGTCGCTCAGTCATGTCTGTCTCTTTGCAACCCCATGGAATGTAGCCCGCCAGGCCCCTCCGTCCATAGGATTTTTCAGGCAAGAATAGTGGAGTGGGTTGTCATTTCCTCCTCCAGGGGAATTTCCTCACTCAGGGATCAAATCTGTGTCTCCCGCATCTCCTGCATTGGCAGCAAATTCTTTACCACTGAGCCACCTGGGAAGCCCCTTACCACCACCACCACCCCATAACAATCCTCCCTTCCTTTCTTGCCCAGATTTCTAGTTCACCCTGGCTAGGAGCAAACTGTGCAACTGAGGTTCCCCAGTCCTATTGTGGGATTCTCTCTTGGAGAAAGTTGTTCATGAGATAGGAATAAAGTTTCTTTCCTTTCCCCACAGAGGGAGAAAAGCCCTGGGGGTCAGTGGGTCTGAGGGATCAGCAGCAGCAGACTGGGCAGGGTGTGGGGGAAGGTGAGGCTGACTTAGAGGAGGCCAGCTCCAGAGCTGAGAGCAATGGGGACCACAGGTAGAGAGATGATGATGGCAGCACCAATCAGCAGTGACGACCCAGAGTCAGCCTCTTCCCCTCTGCCTCTGGGGAAGGAGGTTCAGAAGCAAGCCTGGACTCCCTCCTAAACAAGGGAGCACAGCCCAAACACTGAGATACTGGAGATGGCTCTAAAGCTGTCTCACGAGCTGAGAACACCCGAGACACCTTGTGGGAGGTAGAGCCTCTCTTCCTGTGACTCTGCAGAGGCCCACCATCACTTTACTCCATGCTCTGTCTTCCTCTGCTCTCTTCTTGTCAGTGCTCTTTGAAAGACTAACTTTGATATTTGGCAAAACTAATACAATTATGTAAAGTTTAAAAATAAAATAAAATTAAAAAAAAAAAAAAGAAAGAAAGACTAACTTTGTCTTCTCATTGCCCTGAGGCAAATTCCTAGTTGCTATCCAAGGTGAAATAAATCTAACGTTTTAGCCAATAGTTGGATTCCTTAAGGTTTTGGTTTATATAGGATATGATGAATTAAAAAGACAAATATTTATCTGATCATTAATGCTCATTTTATATGGGATAAATAGCCAGGACTATTTTTGTTAGAAGTTATATTGGAATAGTTCTTACTAAATTTAGATACAGAGAGTATTTCTTAGCTCATCTAATATAGTATACATATCATATGGGTAATGATAAATAGTGCAGAAATATGTTAATCACACTGAAATAATTATTAACACAATTCCTTTGTCAATAGTCACTAGGCAACTAAAAACAAACATTAGTTCCCCCAAAGAAGTCACTTACACTAAGCCCTACATCACCAAACTGAGACTTAATTACAGTTTCGACTCTCCCAGATGTGGAATCTCAAACTAATCAGGACTCTTCTGATCACCAGTTCAGTTCAGTTGCTCCATCATGTCTAACTTTTGCGACCCCATGGACTGCAGCATGCCAGGCTTCCCTATCCCTTCACTATCACCTGGAGTTCACTCAAGCTCACGTCCATTGAGTTGGTGACGCCATCCAACCATCTCATCATCTGTCATCCCCTTCAGTCTTATCCAGCATCAAGGTCTTTTCCAATGAGTCAGTTCTTCGCATCAGGTGGCCAAAGTACTGGAGCTTCAGTTTCAGCATCAGTTCTTCCAATGAATATTCAGGGCTGATTTCCTTTAGGATAGACTGGATGGATCTCCTTGCAGTCCAAGGGACTCTCAAGAATCTTCTCCAACACCACTGTTCAAGAGCACCAATTCTTCCGCGCTCAGTTTTCTTTATACTCCAACTCTCACATCCATACATGACTACTGGAAAAACCAGTAGTCATCAGTTCTTATCACCATCACTTGGGTAATCTGTCTGATAGACCCCCGCCATCTCTTATAAGGAAAGTAACCTTCAATAATCAATCTGATTTTTCCTGGCTTGTACAACATCCTTGTTCCTGCTCCCTTCGGCTGACAAAATCTCTTGCTGTGTATAATTCTTTGCAGCTCCTTTGTATCTGCTAGACTGCATGCTACCTGTTTCATGAATCCCTGAATAAAACCAATACGATCTTTTAAATGTTCTCAGATGAATTTTTTAAAGCAATCATTAATATTTTTAAAGATATAAAATTATTTCACAAACATTCTTTACTTGATTCTCATAACAACATCATGAGGTAAATAATTTTATTCTTATCTACATTTTCTAAAACCTCAGGAAACTGTTCCACAAATGTCAGGACTTTGGAAACATTTTTTATGGCTAGGCTGGGTGCCTAGGCTTAGATCATTCATCAGGTTGTTGGTAGAATCAGTACTTGAATTTTGGACTTGAAAATTTACTATTATTCAGTTTCAAGATCAGAATACTTTTCAATCACAAAAACATGAAGAATGATCAGTAATAAACTTGATTAGCTAATAAGTGTCATTACCTTTTGCATTTCAACTTATACCTTCACTCTTATTAGCTGAATAAAATATTTTCTCTTGACTTCTTTAAGGAAAAAAGCTAACAGATATTACTATGTTAGTCATAAAAATATCACCCTGGATTCTGCAGAGTAAAAATTAGAATGGTATATTGTGAGCAATTAAATTAAGCCAATTATTGTGGGAGAATATTTATTCTTTATATGTATTTTTTGTGTAGAAAGGATTCAAGTAATTTAAATATATATTTTAGAAGTAGAAAAACATTGCCCATAGATTCTTTCTGCCAAGAAGGAGTTTATTTCTCATTTATGTTCACAGCTAACCCTTGAACAATTTGGGTATTAGAGGCACCACCCCTGCATGCAGTTCAAAGTCTAAACATAGAGTCAGCCTTCTGTATCCCTAAATATGTATCTGCAGTTCTGCATCTGCATATTCAACCAGCTGAGCTCCTGTAGAACCATAATATCTGCTATTAAAAGAGAAAAAATAAACACTTGCATGTAAATAGACCCATGTACTTCAAACCTGTGTTGTTCAAGAGTATAAGATTTGAAATATCTGATTAATGAATCCTAATGAGGCTTCCCAGGAAGCTCAGTGGTAAAGAATCTGCCTACCAATGCAAGAGATGCAGGAGATGCAGGTTTGATCCCTGGGTGGGGAAGATCCCCTAGGGTAGGAAATGGCAACCCACTACAGTATTCTTGCCTGGAGAATCCCATGGACAGAGGAGCTTGGAGGGCTACAGTCCATGGGGTCACAAAGAGTCAGACACGGCTTAGTGACTAAGCATACACAATGGCTTTGCAGACTTCTCTACCACTTGATCATAGGAATACACTTGCCTTCTGTTAGGATGCAATATTCACATCAAATGGATATATACATCATTTGTCTATTTTTCTCATTTGCTTCTGAGTTTGTGAGTTTTAGAGAGAATGTGGTGCGACTATCGCACATTGACTTACAATGGCTATGTTAGAAATTTCTGTGTACCTTTGGCCTTAATAACAAACATGATTAAATACCCTTAACCACTTTCAGAAAAGGAGCCTCTTTTCTGTTCCTTCCTAATCAAGCATTTCAAAGATACTGATATGGCACTGTTCTCACATTTAGGTTCCACAGCTACATATCTAATGTGGCTTGGACACAATGCTGCCCTCCACCCACACCTGCCATTGTCAAGGGCTAGGAGTTCATTCAGATAATTCTTGAACAACTGCAAAGGTGTTAATACTTCTTAGATTGATTAACAGCTTCCAAGACTAAGGATGAAAGAGTTTTGTCTCAAGGAAACGAACCACGAGTTTCCCTATGACAAACCAAACTCTTGTATAGTTGAATGATTTTTTATTCTACCCATAAAAATATCATCTTTTCCCAAATAGCTTTAAAAAGCTTTATTGGAAGAAGTAATATTTTATGACATATTTGAGTATTAGAATGGAGAATGCTTTTAAAACTGGAAGAAAAAAAATGACATTAAGAAAAAAATAGTTCCAATCACAGATACAACTTGAAAAAAAATATGAAGCTGGAGTGGAACTATCAAATAAGGACCATGAATTCATCTATGTTACAGTCCATGAAGTCGCAAAAGAGTCAGACATGAGCTAATGACTGGACAACAACAAAAACAAGACAAGTGGACTCTGAAGAAGATGAAAAAGAGCAGACTTATTAACAGGAATACGGTATCAATTAAAACATTCCAAACCTCCTTATATTTCCATTCCTTTTAGTTATTTCCATTCCTTTTAGTTTTAGCATAGCATTGAAAAAAATGGAATGCAAGAAGACATTTGAGTTTATTTAAATATCCTGCAATGCTATTTGTACTGTTTCTGAAATAAAGACAATTTTTACAATGCATAAAGGACAGGAAAGAAGCTACAAATAAAAGAATGAAACCCATGTGGAATAGCTAAGTCTGTGTGTGTGTGTGTGTGTGTGTGTGTGTGAGATTTTGTCAAGCACATATTCTCCTTATGCTTTTGACTTGGATATTTTAAAGACGATGTAATTCATATGCTTTTCATTCATTTACACTTGAGGTATTAAAATATAGTTCAAATTATGTATTCGTGTACCATGAGCCAATTTTTTTTTCTGTTGAAAAATGTCTCTTTTCTTGAGTAAAAAAAAATTCACACTAAATTAGAATCCAAAGTTGTTAATTCACAGCATCAACTCCTAGACTAGAATATACATATTCTCTTCACATGAGATGATTTTGGAAGTTTTACAAACAACCTCTGGCATAATAAAAATCAAGGTCTTGCCTTTTCTGTCATTATTAATGATCACCATATGATGGGATTAAATAATCACATAACAATCATTTCTACTTAGCTCCCTATTTTAAGGTTCAGGACTTTTCACTAAATCTACCTTAGCAGACTCTAGATTTAGAAGTTCTTGCTTTATGCCCTTATTCAGGTTTACAAAATAATTTTACTTTTGCCAAATACAGGAGACACTATCATATGCCCTAACAAATCAAACAAAACACAAAACAGAACATAAAAAACCACAGTTTTATTTTTCATGAATGTTCAAATTTACTTCACACACAATATTATCCCTTGGTTTCCAGATCAGCTTCTTTTGTCTATTAACTAAAATGATTTCTATTTGCAATGATTCATGTCACTCCCCACCCCCCAATAAAGGTCTTCACTGTCAATTTTTACTGTAGAAAAAGCAAAAAGAGAAGCAAGATCATACTGCAGCACTGGAAGCTAGATGTCACAGCCTTTGCTCTCAGCTGTCATCAGATAGAGCTCCCAGAGTCACAGTGACTGACTATCTGAGGGGCTCCTATAACCCTAGAAGGGGAAGCTGCTGCTATGGCAGGTTTTGTGACAGCTTCTAATTCATCTTCCATGACACCAAATGCTGCTTATGACAGTAGCCTGCTGGTGTTGACACTTGTTTTTGTATGCCATAGTTTAAAGAACCACCTTATGAAATAGTTCCAGAATGTGCCTTGTAACATTTAGTCACAATAAGGTCATTTACATCCCTCTCATTTTTTTTTTTTTTGGTAAGAACACTATTTAAGTTCACCTCTCTCATGTACTAAGACACGTCAGTAGTGTCTGACTCTATGTGACTATGCAACCCTGTGGGCTGTAGCCTGCCAGCTGTCCATGGGATACCCAGGCAAGAATACTGGAGCGGGTTACCATTTCCTTCTCCAGGGGGTCTTCCCAGCCCAGGGACTGAACGTGCATCTCTTATGTCTCCTGCATTGGCAGGCAGGTTCATTACCATGAGTGCCACCTGGGAAGTGACCTCGACTCTCTCAGCAAATTTCAGTTATACATTATCATCAACTATAATCACCACTTCCCTGGTGGCTCAGACGGTAAAGTGTCTGCCTACAATGCTGGAGACCTGGGTTCAATCCCTGGGTTGGGAAGATCTCCTGGAGAAGGAAATGGCAATCCACTTCAGTATTCTTGGTTGGAAAATCCCATGGACAGAGGAGCCTGGTAGGCTACAGTCCATGGGGTTGCAAAGAATCGGACACAACTGAATGACTTCACTCTTTATTTTCTTTCTTTATACATTAGATACTCAACCCTTATTCATCTTATAACTGAAACTTTATACACTTTTACCAATCTCTTCCTATCTTCCTGATTCTCTGGCAACCACTTTTCTACTCTGTGTTTCTATGAGCTTGACTTCTTTTTCTTTTAGAATTCTACATATAAGTGCTATCATGTGGTTTTTGTCATTTTCTATCTGTTTTATTGGTATTTCACTTAGCATGAGGCCCTCCAGGTTCATCATTATTGCAGATGACAGGATTTCCTTCTTCAAGGCTGATTAACATTCCATTGTGTATATATACCACATATTATTGATCCATTCATTCATGAAAAGACAGGTTGTTTCTATTCCTGGGTTATTATGAATAATGCAATGAACATGGGAGTACAGATGTATCTTGAAGACAGTAATTTCACTTGGTGGGGGGTTATATATATTCAGAAATGCAACTGCTGGATCAGATGGTGGTTCTGTTTTTCACTTCTTCAGAAACGTTCATATTGTTTGCCATAGTGTACAGGGTTCCCTTTTTTTCCCACATCCCTATTATTCAGTTCAGTTCAGTTCAGTCACTCAGTCATGTCCGACTCTTTGCGACCTCATGAATCGCAGCACGCCAGGCCTCCCTGTCCATCACCAACTCCCGGAGTTCACGCAGACTCACGTCCATCGAGTCGGTGATGCCATCCAGCCATCTCATCCTCTGGTGTCCCCTTCTCCTCCTGCCTCCAGTCCCTCCCAGAATCAGAGTCTTTTCCAATGAGTCAACTCTTTGCACGAGGTGGCCAAAGTACTGGAGTTTCAGCTTTAGCATCAGTCCTTCCAAAGAAATCCCAGGGCTGATCTCCTTCAGAATGGACTGGTTGGATCTCCTTGCAGTCCAAGGGACCCCCAAGAGTCTTCTCCAACACCACAGTTCAAAAGCATCAATTCTTTAGTGCTCAGCCTTCTTCACAGTCCAACTCTCACATCCATACATGACCACTGGAAAAACCGTAGCCTTGACTAGATGAACCTTTGTTGGCAAAGAAATGTCTCTGCTTCTGAATATGCTATCTAGTTTGGTCATAACTTTCCTTCCAAGCTGTAAGCGTCTTTTAATTTCGTGGCTGCAGTCACCATCTGCAGTGATTTTTCAGCCCCCAAAAATAAAGTCTGACACAGTTTCCACTGTTTCCCCATCTATTTCCCATGAAGTGATGGGGCCGGATGCCATGATCTTCATTTTCTGAATGTTGAGCTTTAAGCCAACTTTTTCACTCTCCTCTTTCACTTTCATCAGGAGGCTTCTAAGTTCCTCTTCACTTTCTGCCATAAGGGTGGTGTCATCTGCATATCTGAGGTTCCTGATATTTCTCCCAGCAATCTTGATTCCAGCTTGTGTTTCTTCCAGTCCAGCGTTTCTCATGATGTACTCTGCATATAAGTTAAATAAACAGGGGGACAATAGCCTTGACGAACTCCTTTTCCTGTTTGGAACCAGTCTGTTGTTTCATGTCCAGTTCTAACTGTTGCTTCCTGACCTGCATACAGATTTCTCAAGAGGCAGGTCAGGTGGTCTGGTATTCCCACCTCTTTCAGAATTTTCCACAGTTTATTGTGATCCACACAGTCAAAGGCTTTGGCATAGTCAATAAAGCAGCAATAGATGTTTTTCTGGAACTCTCTTGCTTTTTTCATGATCCAGCAGATGTTGGCAATTTGATCTCTGGTTCCTCTGCCTTTTCTAAAACCAGCTGGAACATCAGGAAGTTCATGGTTCACATATTGCTGAAACCTGGCTTGGAAAATTTTGAGCATTATTTTACTAGCATGTGAGATGAGTGCAATTGTGCGGTAGTTTGAGCATTCTTTGGCATTGCCTTTCTTTGGGATTGGAATGAAAACTGACCTTTTCCAGTCCTGTGGCCACTGCTAAGTTTTCCAAATTTGCTGGCATATTGACTGCAGCACTTTCACAGCATCATCTTTCAGGATTTAGAATAGCTCAACTGGAATGCCATCACCTCCACTAGCTTTGTTTGTAGTGATGCTTTCTAAGGCCCACTTGACTTCACATTCCAGGATGTCTGGCTCTAGGTCAGTGATCACACCATTGTGATTATCTGGGTTGTGAAGATCTTTTTTGTACAGTTCTTCTGTGTATTCTTGCCATCTCTTCTTAATATCTTCTGCTTCTGTTAGGTCCATACCATTTCTGTCCTTTATCAAGCCCATCTTTGCATGAAATGTTCCTTTGGTATCTCTGATTTTCTTGAAGAGATCTCTAGTCTTCCCCATTCTGTTGTTTTCCTCTATTTCTTTGCATTGATTGCTGAACAAGGCTTTCTTATCCCTTCTTGCTATTCTTTGGAACTCTGCATTCAGATGTTTATATCTTTCCTTTTCTCCTTTGCTTTTCACTTCTCTTCTTTTCACAGCTATTTGTAAGCCCTCCCCAGACAGCCATTTTGCTTTTTTGCATTTCTTTTCCATGGGGATGGTCTTGATCCCTGTCTCCTGTACAATGTCACGAACCTCATTCCATTTTTAATAATAGCTAACCTTATAATGCACTTCCGATCTGCATTTCTCGATGGTTAATAATGTTTCAAGCCTTGAGCATCTGAATACATTCTTTGGAAAAAATGTCTATTTGGGTCCTTTGCTCATTTTTTTTAATTGTTTTTTTCTTTGCTATTGAGTTGTATGCATTTCTTGAACGCTTTGGATTAACCTGATTTTCTAGGTTGCCTTTTCATTGTGCTAATGGTTTCCTTTGCTGTGCAGATGCTTTTAAATTTAACTCCGTTTATTTTTTCCTTTTGTTGTCCCCAAATATTCTTAAGATATCAGTGCATTAATACTCTTGAAGGTATGCAGTATTGCAGAGGGCTCAAGATACGTTCTTGGTCCTCAGAACAGAGAAAACATATTCTGCTTGTACTCTACAGCTTAGTGAGTTTAATTAAGATTATTACTTTCTGAGCTGCTTCATAAGTCACAAGTAAGTATACGTCCTGCTCCCTTGCCCATTTATTCAGTAGGTTTATGGTAACATAAAACTGAATTTTCCTAACCATGTTTCAGTGTTTGTTAAAGTGTCAATAGTAATGTCTTATTAATAAAAAATATAAATAATCAGGATGTTATGAGCTGAATCATGTTTCCCCAAAGACACATTCAAGTCCTAATACTTGGTATCTGTGACTGTAATCTTATTTAGAATTAGTCTTTGTAAATGTAAGCGAGTTAAAATGGGAGCAAGTTGAATTTGAAAGTGAAAAGTGTTAGTTGCTCAGTCCTGTACGACTCTTTGTGACCATAAGGACTGCAGCCCACCAGGCTCCTCTGTCCACGGAGTTCTCCAAGCAAGAACACTGGAGTGGCTTACCATGCCCTCCTCCAGGGGATCTTCCCAACCCAGGGATCAAACTTGGGTCTCCTGCATTGCAGGCAATTTCTTTACTGTCTGAGCCACCAAGGAAGCCACACTGAATTTGAGTGGGGCTTAATCCAACATGACTGGTGTCTTTAAAAGAGGAGGAAAATTTGGACACGAACCTAGAAACACAAAAGGGAGACTATCACATGAGGACAGAGACAGAAATCAAATGTCTGCGGCTAACTGCAACCAGAAGAATCAAGGAAGTATCTTTCTGCAGAGGCTCTGGAAGGAACATGGTTGTCCCAACACCTTGATTTTGAGCTTCTAGTCTGTAAAACTGTGAGGAAACAAATTTCTACTCTTTTAAGCCACCCACTTTGTGGCACTCTGAGATACTCCAAGTAACTAGAGATAGAAGTCCTTCAAACCTATAGGAGAGCCCTGATGGCATATTACAATGTAGCAGTATCCATTTCAGGGACTGTATTTGTACTCATAAAAGTAGATAAGACTATATTTTAAAAAGAAATGAATGTGTATTCTGCTGAGCTAAATTCCAACTGCATTATATAGAAAATGTACAATCAGAAATAAAAATATTGCTACCCAAACTCAATGTGGAAACAAGATTGCTGGGGGAAATATCAATAACCTCAGATATGCAGATGACACTACCCTTATGGCAGAAAGTGAAGAACTAAAGAGCCTCTTGATGAAAGTGAAAGAGGAGAGTGAAAAAGTTGGCTTAAAGCTCAACATTCAGAAAACAAAGATCATGGCATCCGGTCCCATCACTTCATGGGAAATAGATGGGGAAACAGTGGAAATAGCATCAGACTTTATTTTCTGGGCTCCAAAATCACTGCAGATGGTGACTGCAGCCATGAAATTAAAAGACGCTTACTCCTTGGAAGGAAAGTTATGACCAACCTAGATAGCATATTCAAAAGCAGAGACATTACTTTGTTAACAAAGGTCCGTCTAGTCAAGGCTATGGTTTTTCCAGTAGTCATGTATGGATGTGAGAGTTGGACTATAAAGAAAGCTGAGTACCAAAGAATTGATGCTTCTCACCTGTGGTGTTGGAGAAGACTCTTGAGAGTCCCTTGGGCTGAAGAGAGATTCAACCAGTCCATCCTAAAGGAGATCAGTCCTAGGTATTCATTGGAAGGAGTGATGTTGAAGCTGAGACTCCAATACTTTGGCTACCTGATGCGAAGAGCTGACTCATTTGAAAAGACCCTGATACTGGGAAAGATTGAGGGCGGGAGGAGAAGGGGACGACAGAGTATGAAATGGTTGGATAGTGTCACCGACTCAATGGACATGAGTTTGGGTAAACTCCAGGAGTTGGTGATGGACAGAGAGGCCTGGCGTGCTGCGGTTCATGGGGTCACAAAGAGTCAGACACGACTGAGCAACTGAACTGAACTGAACTGAACCTCAATGTTGCAAAGTACTCTTCTCCAGAAATACTCTTCCAGTAAAGGCTGTCCTCCAAGCTGGCTGTTTGCTATACACTTTGTTGAAGGACTGCATAATATAAAAATCACGAGCAGATACTTGGTGTTTCTATATCTTTTTAGGTAAGGCTTTGTAATATGAAATAACTGATGATAAGATACTCAGGTTAAATAACAAATAGCTTTGGGTTTAGCTACTTGAGGGCAGGGGTCATTTTAGATCGATCTTGGTATCCCAAAGGCCCCATACAGTATCTTTCAGATGGTCGGTGCCAAAAAAAGTATTAAAAAGTAGTATGCAGACATTAGATACATGTAAATGGTTGGTTGTACATGAAGAAGATAACCTGTAATTAAAAACTGAGTAGAAGCATTCATACTTTACATTTATGAAGATGACATTACAGTATACAGGGATATTCATATACATTATTTAACTTAATTTTTAAAACATTTATGTCCAATAGGTATTATTCTCTGTGTTTTATAGATAGGAAATTAAGGCTTAGGAAGTTTTCAATGATGTGGCCCAGGTCACATAGCTAGTGAATGGTGTAAAAATGGTAGGGAGGAATGAGTCACAGTCCAAATCTCTGTGCCACATTCTGTGATGCATCATATACCACAATCACCTTCTGAGGAAATGCCTGCTCAGGACTCAGACTCTAGACCTCATTGCAAATGAGCCCAGAAACTATTCGCCTCAACTGTTTTTATCACAATTTATCCACTTTAAGTGGAGTTAAAAATATTTGAAATCCCCTGTCTCATTTGAACAATATGAGTGGACATATGTTGATGATTAAATCACGCCAGAAACTGTCAAAAAGTATGGTCTCTGTTTTAAATCCAAGAAATTAGTTTTATAATTATATAACTAAAATTCTAACCAGATGGAATCCCAAGTGAATTATGTTAACTAACTCTCCTCTTTCTCTCTCATTACAATTACAGAAATTTCACGCTAACTTTATACTGTACTATTTTGGACATTCTTAACTAAAATACCAACTATCTTGTTAAATATTTTTAATGCCATCATTTATCATTACTTGATATACAAAGCACATTGTAGTAGACTAGGTGTTTAACTGCTCAGAATCTCTCTATATGAAGGAACAGTTCTACCAGCACATCATTGAAAATAATCACCATGGAGCCAGTCAGAAATAAATCAATAAAAAACTAATTGTAAGAACTAAGCATGCCCATAATAGAATTTAACTGCCTTCTCAACATTAAAACCATTTAGGCTTTATAATCACACCCATCCTCCACCTCATAAACCTTGCTAGAGAAGACAAAAAACAAGTCACACTTAATACTACTGAAGAGACCACTTAAACACGGTGAAGACAGTCAATTTCATGTTATGTGTTTTTTACCACCCCCCCAAAAAAGCCACAGAGAAATTAACTTGTTAAGAATATAGCATTTATTCAGATGAAGCTCTCTGTTTTCAATTGAACTTGGTTAAATGTATTGGTCATGACAAAGAAGTGAAAAGTCAAAGTGTTAGTCCCTCAGTCATGTCTAACTCTTTGTGACCCCATTGTAGCCCACCGGGCTCCTCTGTCCATGGGATTCTCCAAGCAAGAATTCTACCCTCTGTCCATGGGTAGTCAAAATGAGACACTCAATGTGGCCTTGAATAATAAAGAACAAGATATAGTCTTGAAGAAACTGATAGACATTAGTAGGGAAGTACTGATAAAAGTTTAACAGTCATCTCTCATACAACAAGACAGTGCTGATTTGTAAAATTAGTCAGTTTTTATGGTATGAATATTACCACTATGCTTATTTTAAGTCACCAATATCATGTAAGTAAGCACAGAATTGGGAAGAGATGGATGGGCAAAACCAGCTCTTGTAAGTGAGCTCCAGGACCCCATGGGGACAAGGAAGAAGAGAATCACCCCAAATGCCTGCTGTGTCTTCATTTCATTGTGTCAAGTTCAAAGTGTATTGGTGTAGGAAAGGGAATTAATATTTATGAAATGGCTACTGTGTGCCAGATCCATTTAAAATGATGATCTCATTATATAAAGTTATGGGGGAGATCGACCAAGATAGCAGAATTGAGAGACCCTGAACGCACTTCCTCTCACAAGCACTCCAAAATCATAACTATTTTCAGAACAAACAACAATTAAAAAAAAAACAGAAACTATAACTAAAGACATAAAGAAGGAACTACTGAAAATAAGAAACATCTCAAACAAGCAAACTAACCTTACAATTGAAGAATCTAGAGAAAGAAGAAAAAACAAAACCCAAAGTAAGCAGAAGGAAAGAAATGATAAAGATCAGAACAGAAATACATGAAATAGAGACAGAAAGCAAAATAAAACAAAGAGAAAAGATCAACGAAACTAAAAACTTTTTATTTGAAAAGATGAACACAATGGATAACCTTTAACCAAAAGGGAGAGGGCCCAAATCAAAATCAGAAATGAAAAGGAGAAGTTGCAACTGACGCCACAGAAATACAAAAGATCATAAGAAAACACTACAAACAACTATATGCTAATAAAATGGACAACCTAGAAGAAATGGACTTCTAAATTCTTAGAAATGTACAATCTCCCAAGACTGTGCCAGGAAGAAAAATACAATGTAAACAGACCAATTACCAGTACTGAAATTGAACCAGTAATTTAAAAAATCTCAACAAACATAAGTCCAGGACAAGATGACTTCAGAGGTGAATTATATTAATACCAAATACTTAGAGAAGGGTTAACACCAAGCCTTCCTAAAAGAATCCAAAAAATTACAAAGAAAGGAGCATTTCTGAACTCATTCTATGACGGTATCATTTCCCTGACACCAAATGCAAACAAAGATATTACCAAAAAAAAAAAAAAAGAAAAGAATATCACAAGCCAATATCACTGATGAACATAGATTCAAAATTCATCAAATTGAATCTAGCAATATATTAAAAGGATCATACACCATAATCAAGGGGGATTTATCCCAGGGATGCAAGGATTTAATATCCACAAATCAATCAATATGATACACCACATTGACAAACTTAAGAATAAAAACCACGTTGATCATCTCAATAGATGCAGAAAAAGCTTTTGATAAAATTCAACATCTGTTTGTGACAGGAAAAAAAAAAAAGAACCTCTCATTAACTAAATTTCTACATGGATTATTTTTTCTGATGAAAAACTTCTTGAAATTCTGCCGGGTGAAAGATTACAGATCATGGAAAGTCATTATCTTTATCATCATCAAGCTGTTGTCATCTGAGTGCTTATCTAAACTGAAGGCTATAGCAGCTTACAAGTGCTTCCCTTGGGAGCACAGGTGTAAGAGGGTGAACTGGAAGCTTCTGCTGGCAGTCTAGTGTGGAGGTGTGGTCTGTATCCTTGCCAACGCTTCATCTTTCACAGAGACTGATGTTGATGTTTATAGAAGATTACTGGTCCCTGAAAGAAAGACAATAAGCAGCTAGTGCAGTTATGTTTCAAAAGTGCTGATGGAACATGAGAGCTTCAACTTTCTACCTGAAGGTGAATTTTAATGTATTCAACAGTTTTTTTTTTTTTTAATTATATCCTCATCATTTAAAGAAATACCCAAGTTAGAATACTAAAATCATACAATTCTGAAATGGAGAATACTAAGAGGACTCTCGGGACATACTCCTTTTTACAGATGAAGAGAGAATACTTTAATCAAAGCACTTTTCTTTCAAGAGAAAAGGCAGTTATTGGCTCCTAGAGAAGCAGCTCCCATTTCATCTCACTGCAGTGTGGCACTGAAATTCAGAATATTTTTATTTTACAGAATTCTCACCCTAATGTCTAATTCCACAAACAGCATTTCTCCCTACTGGCATAATCTCTATTTCACAAATTTATAGTATATTCAGGTATCTAAATCATTAATAATTGATGTGGAATGTACCCCAATATTCATTGCAGCACTGTTTACAAGAGCTAGGACATGGAAGCAACCTAGATGTCCATCAACAGATGAATAGATTAAAAAAAGTTGTGGTACATATATACAATGCAATATTACTCAGCCATAAAAAGGAATGCATTTGAATCAGTGCTGATGAGATGGATGAATCTACAGCCTATTATACACAATGAAGTAAGTCAGAAAGAGAAAAATGCCGTATTAATGCATATATATGGAACTAATGAAGATGGTACTGCTGCTGCTAAGTCGCTTCAGTCGTGTCCGACTCTGTGCGACCCCATAGACGGCAGCCCACCAGGCTCCCCTGTCCCTGGGATTCTCCAGGCAAGAACACTGGAGTGGGGTGCCATTGCCTTCTCTGGAAGATGGTGCTAATGAACCTATTTGCAGAGCAGCAATGGAGAAATAGACATAGAGGACATACATGTGGACACAGTAGCGGAAGGAGGGTGGGATGAATGGAGAGTAGCACTGAAACATACACATTACCATATGTAAAATAGATAGCCAGTGGGAATTCGCTGTATGATGCAGGGAGCTCAGACCTAGAGCTCTGCGACAACCTAGAGGGTTGGGACAGGGTGAGAAGTGGGAGGCAGATTCAGGAAGGAGGGGACATGTGTATACATACGGCTGATTTATGTTGATGACTGGCAGAAACCAACACAATATTATAAGCAAAATAAGTTGGCACCGCCCCTATGGAAAACATTATGGAAGTTCCCTAGAACACTAAAAACAGAACTACATATGATCCAGCAATCCTACTCTTGGGAATATACCTGGACAAAACTATAATTCAAAAAGGTACATGCACCCCTATGTTCATAGCAGCACATTTTCAATAGCCAAAACATGGAAACAACTGAAAAGTCCACTAATAGAGGAGCAGATGAAGAAGATACGGTACATATATATGATGGAATATTACTCAGTCATAAAAAGAACAAAATATTGCCATTCGCAGCAACACGGATGCAACTAGAGATTATCATACCAAGTGAAGTCAGAAAGACAAATACCATATGATATCATTTATATGTGGAATCTAAAATATGGTACAAATGAACTTATCTGCAAGATAGAAACAGAGTCATAGACATAGAGAACAGATTTGTAGTTGCTGAGGGGGGATGGGGAGGGAGGAGTGGGAATTTGGGATTAGCAGGTGCAAACTAGTATATATAGGATGGATAAATACCAAGGTCTTAATATATTGTACAGCTTCCCTGATAGCTCAGTTGGTAAAGAATCCGCCTGCAATGCAGGTGACCCTGGTTCAATTCCTGGGTCGGGAAGATCCCAGGGATAGGCTACCCACTCCAGTATTCTTGGGCTTCTCTTGTGACTCAGCTGGTAAAGAATCCACCTGCAATGTGGGAGACCTGGGTTCGACCCCTGGGTTAGGAAGATCCCTGGAGAAGGGAAAGGCTACCCACTCCAGTATTCTGGCCTGGAGAATTCCATGGACTGTATACCATGGCGTCACAATGAGTCAGACATGACTGAGTGACTTTCATTTTCACTTTAATGTATAGCACAGGGAACTGTATTCAATATCCTGTGATAAAAACATAATGATAAAGCACATAAGAAAGAATGTATGTATGTGTATAAATGAGTCACTTTGTTATACAGCAGAGATTGGCACAACACTGTAAATCATCTAAAAAAATCAATGCCTGGAGTAGATGAAATTATCAGAGGTAATTCAGACCTTACAATTATTTATCTCTTAATATTGGTGAAATTTGAAGCTTTTATGTGGAATAGAGTGTTCATAGTCTCAACTGTTTGACATCACATTATATATGAGATATATATATATATAGATATATATATATACACACACACACACACATAATATACAGTTCCCCAAACAATTGCTTTTGCTCTGGTTCTACCTTTAGTAGGAATGCAGTTGGCAGTAAAGTATACTGAAGTCAACAATGACATGGGCTAGTATCAGGAAAAGGAAAAGGAAAAACTTTCAGATTCCAACCACAATATCCCCAGGAAAGCTGGCAGTAGTAAAAGCTAAAGTTAACATCCTGTATTACATATCTGAAATGAATCATAATCTAATTATCATAACTTCAAAAGTAGGAGCTACTATTTATCCCATTTTTCACTAGAAGAAACTGGGGCCAGGAGAAGCTGAGTCACTCGTCGAAGGCTACTACGCAGTGTGGAAGCCAGACTTTGAACTCAGGTAACCATCTCTAGAGCCTCAGGAACTTAACTAGGCTTCTCCATCTCTATTTGTGAGGTCTAATGAGTCCCAGCAAACACTTTATAGCTGCAAGAATTGCTCACTCTCTCCTGTAAGCAGAGGACGTACCTGGGCCTGAGGAATGGAGATGTCAGAAAGAGCAGAGGCTCCTATGTTCTGCCCTTCTCTCTCACCCATCTGCTCTTCCCCAGTGATGCAATTACTGTGCATCTGATCCACAGTCCACAAACTTCTTCGAAGCATGATTGCAGGGCTGTATGGTGTTCAGCATTGTATTAGTTTGGTGCAAAAGTAATTGTGGTTTTGCATTATTGAAATTTATCATTTGATATTGGGATATATTCTTAAATAAATGTGGTTATGTTATATATCATTTTAATGTGCATTTCTCACTGTATGTTTTTTGTTAATGACTTATTACTTGCTATTTATTTTATATTTATTTTAGATTATGGAAATGATGTTAGACAAGAAGTAAATTCAAGAAATTTTTTTAAGTCCAAAATGGATCCTAAAGCAGCGGAGACAACTTTGCAACATCAGCAACACATTTAACCCAGGAAATGCAGTGGTGGTTCAAGAAGTTTTGCAAAGGAGATGAGAATTTTGAAGATGGGCCAGCTACTGGAAGTTGACAATGACCAGTTGAGAGCATTCACTAAAGCTGATCCCCTAACATCTACATGAGAAGTTGCCAAAGAACTCAGCGTCAACCATTCTATGGTCATTCAGCATTTGAATCAAATTAGGAAGGTGAGAAAGCTCGATAAGTGGGTACCTCATGAGTTGACTGAAAATCAAAAAAATCATCGCTTTGAAGTGTCATCTTCTCTTATTCTACACATAACAAGAAATCATTTCTCGAACAGATTGTGATGTGCAGTGAAAAGTGGATTTTATAAGATAACTGGCAATGACCAACTTAGTGGCCGGACCAAGAAGAAGCTCCAAAGCACTTCCCAAAGCCAAACTTGCACCAAAAAAAGGTCATGATCACTGTTTGGTGATCTGCTGCCTGTCTGATCCACTACAGCTTTCTGAATCGTGGTGAAACCATTACACTTGAGAGGTTTGCTCAGTAAATCAATGAGATGCACTGACAGCTCCAACACCTGCAGCCAGCACTGGTCAACAGAAAGGCCCCAGTTCTTCAGGACAACACCCAACTGCACACCATACAAGAAACACTTCAAAAGCTCAACAAATCGGGTGACCGAGTTTCGCCCATCTGCCATCTTCACCTGACCTCTTGCCAAGACTACCAGTTCTTCAAGTATCTTGACAACTTTTTGCAGGGAAAATGCTTCCACAACCAGCAGGAGGCAGAAAATGCTTTCCAAGAGTTCACTGAATCCCGAAGCATGGATTTTTATGCTACGGGAATAAACCAATTTATTTCTCGGTGGCAAAAATGTGCTGATTGTAATGGTTCATATTTTGAGTAATAAAGATGTGCTTGAACCTAGTTATAATGATTTAAAATTCACAGTAAGAAACCTAATATGTCCAGCATTTTGTAAAATATCAACATATAATAGACACTTACTATTTGTTGAATGAATGATCATTTCAGAGTTGTAAGCATTAAATGAGACAATGCTCCAGTTTCATCCACCTCATTAGAACTGATTCAAATATATTCTTTTTAATGGCTGAGTAATACTCCATTGTGTATATGTACCACAGCTTTCTTATCCATTCATCTGCTGATGGACATCTAGGTTGCTTCCATGTCTTGGCTATTATAAACAGTGCTGCGATGAACATTGGGGTACACGTGTCTCTTTCCCTTCTGGTTTCCTCAGTGTGTATGCCCAGCAGTGGGGTTGCTGGATCATAAGGCAGTTCTATTTCCAGTTTTTTAAGGAATCTCCACACTGTTCTCCATAGTGGCTGTACTAGTTTGCATTCCCACCAACAGTGTAAGAGGGTTCCCTTTTCTCCACACCCTCTCCAGCATTTATTATTTGTAGACTTTTGGATCGCAGCCATTCTGACTGGTGTGAAATGGTACCTCATAGTGGTTTTGATTTGCATTTCTCTGATAATGAGTGATGTTGAGCATCTTTTCATGTGTTTGTTAGCCATCTGTATGTCTTCTTTGGAGAAATGTCTATTTAGTTCTTTAGCCCATTTTTTGATTGGGTCATTTATTTTTCTGGAGTTGAGCTGTAGGAGTTGCTTGTATATTTTTGAGATTAGTTGTTTGTCGGTTGCTTCATTTGCTATTATTTTCTCCCATTCTGAAGGCTGTCTTTTCACCTTGCTAATAGTTTCCTTTGATGTGCAAAGCTTTTAAGTTTAATTAGGTCCCATTTGTTTATTTTTGCTTTTATTTCCAATATTCTGGGAGGTGGGAGTGAAGTAAGCCAGAAGGAAAAACATAAATACAGTATACTAACGCATATATATGGAATTTAGAAAGATGGTAACAATAACCCTGTATATGAGACAGCAAAAGAGACACTGATGTATAGAACAGTCTTATGGACTCTGTGGGAGAGGGAGAGGGTGGGAAGATTTGGGAGAATGGCAATGAAACATGTAAAATATCATGTAGGAAACGAGTTGCCAGTCCAGGTTTGATGCACGATGCTGGATGCTTGGGGCTGGTGCACTGGGACAGCCCAGAGGGATGGTATGGGGAGGGAGGAGGGAGGAGGGTTCGGGATGGGGAACACATGTATACCTGTGGCGGATTCATTTTGATATTTGGCAAAACTAATACAATTATGTAAAGTTTAAAAATAAAATAAAATTAGAAAAAAATAAATAAATAAAATTGGAAAAAATAAAAAAAATAAAATAAAATAAAAAATTAAAAAAAATAACAATAAAAAAAAATAAATGAGACAATGCACAGGACATGAAAAGCCTCCCACAAAATGTGACACATGTACATGTGTGCTTAGTCATTCAATCATGTCCTAATCTTTGTGATCCTATAGACAATAGCCTGCCAGGCTCTTCTGTCCATGGAATTTCCCAGACAAGAATACTGGAATGGTTTGCCATTTCCTACTCCAGGGGATCTTCCTGACGCAAGGATTGATCCTGCTTCTCTCTGCATGGGCAGGAGGATTCTTTACCACTGAGCCACCTGGGAAGCCCCACCACATATCAGATGCTTAATAAGTGTTAGTTGTTGCTATTCTACTATTACTGCCTATTGTTACTTGGAGAAGGCAATGGCAACCCACTCCAGTACTCTTGCCTGGAGAATCCCAGGGATGGCAGAGCCTGGTGGGCTGCCGTCTATGGGGTCACACAGAGTCAGACACGACTGATATGACTTAGTGGCAGCAGCAGCAGCAGCCTATTGTTACTATCATTTGTCTACAAGATAATTTTATGTAAAATATAAATGTTTTATTTCATTAGTCCCCTTTTTAAAAAAATGATCTCTTGTCAATACAGCCTCTAGATTTTATTTTATTCAATTTTATTAGTTGTTATTAAGCCTGGTTGTGTCCATTTCATTCACATAATAAACAAAAGTGTGAGAATGATTATTCTTATTTGATCTCAACATGCATGTAAAATTATTTATCTTTTATGAATTTTAGAAGAGCAATTGCTGGGTCAAAACATATATAATATTCCAAATTCTTAATGGTTTATTTAATCTCTGATAAAAACTCATCATGTTGATGTATGGCAAAACCAATACAATATTGTAAATAAAAAAAAATAAATTAGGCCCAGTAACAGATTAACAACAGTAACTAATAATAAAATAGAATAATTAAAACAATATACTGTAATAAAAAAATATTTCATTTTATTTTTTGTGATTAAAATAATTTACTGCAGTTGAAAAAAAAAAAAGAACACAGACAAAAATTTCTTCATCATGACAGAGCCAGAATGCTTTACAAATAAGCTGTCGTTTATGCCAGAAGAGTAGGAATATCACTGAAAGAAAAAGGGACAACTAATTCCAGATGTGAAAGAATACTTGGTCAATGATATAGGGTCATAAAAACTGGAAAGCAAACAATCCTACATCATTTGAATATCAAGGTAGAAAATGGAGAACAGAAATGCAGCAGGAGATGAGAGTGTTGCTCATAAGAGGCCTATGAACTCGTAGGAAAAGATAGTATTCTCACTTAGATGAGAAGAGAAACTCAAGAGTTGAAAGCAGCCCTCAACTTTACAAGGCTGATATTTAGGTTGGTGCAAAAGTAATTGCAATTTTTGCATTGTTGAACTTTGCTGTTTATCCACTCTCAAATAAATGTGGTTGTGTTATACAACAACAACAAAAAAAAAACTCATCAGTCATGACTCAGAGTAGATTTGCAAATTTCTTATCCTGGAATAAAGTGATTCAGTAAGAGAAAAATATGAGCACAAGGAAGTTTTTTCCAACATCATTTCAAGTATCAACAAATTCAAAACTACTAAAATATCCTCTAATAAAGAAGTGCTAAATTTTTGTAAGTCAACATAGTGTAATGTTGGCTAATAAGGCAGCCCTTAGAATAACAATTAAATGACTATATAGAAACATGGAAAATATAAAAACATGAAATGTTTGACACTTAATATTAAATAGTTAAGGAAAACAAACAAAGGATGAAAGAAAATTGTCAAAAATTATCAAAAATAACAGTAGTGGTGGTCATCTATTTTCCAAAAATAATTAAATATGAGGAGTGACCACATACTAATAAACTTTCAGTTTACACAGATGGGAGTAGGCAATACAAATGGAATTATTACTGAAATAACTGTTTTAAGTTGCACCATTTTAAAACCTGCCATTAACTTGTAGTGGACAGTTTGTTGATGTTAATGATATATTTTTAAGAGTTGGCCTAATTCATTCTGTAATGAATTTTAATTTTCTATCAATTTGAAACTAAATTATGAATTTCATTTAACACATAGAAATGAGCCTTTTACATAAAAGCACTGCACTTTTTGTTAGCATAGCATTCAGAAGGTACAAACTATTAATAATGCAAGACAGTAAATACTGTATTAAGGTAATGCAGAATGTTCTTATTCTAATCATCTTTCTTTCCAGGAAACTGACCACAGCCCACTTGGGTCCTACTTATCACTGTCCTTGGGTATAGCACGGGGATATGAGTCCCCCCTCCACTTCCTTGCTCTTCTCTACTTCACCCTGATTATTATTATTATTATTATTCAGTTGCCCCGTGTTATTCAGGTCTTGGATAGAGTCAATCTTAAAAAGATCCATTTAAATTCTGACCACTGAGCCACTTTGAAAGCTGAATCAGCTTTGGTGATTGACAAGTTTTTCTAAGTCTTCACATCCTCAACTAACTATGAAAACAACACCACCTGTATCATATAGATACAAGAACCAAGGGACCACAAGGTGAAGGAACAAAGGAGGAAAAACAACCAAAATAAATAAATGAGAAAAGGAAAAAGGCAAGATGTGGAAACTTGGGACAGGCAGAGAGAATATGTAAGAAATATGGATACACTTGTCACCACTGTCCCCAGTCTAAGTGGAATTACTTGTTAGTTATGGATTTAAGTAATTTGCAGAGTGCTTAAATAGTTAATCGTAGCTTAGAAACATTTGACAACAAAGTGTACGCTAATCCAAAATATAATCAAGTTGTAAAAGCCAATTGACCTTCCAGATGTCGAGGATGAATAATTCAAGTCAGCCCTTCCCCAGCCCTGCATCCATCATATTACACTGACGAGACTTCGCCTTCCTGCTTGGCTTCTCCACCTAGGATTAGGGGACTACAGTTTCTGGAGGCTTCTTTGAGCCACATACGCAAACAAATTAGCTTAATTATTTACTGCTTTCCCAACTCAAATGAAATGATTCTGGTTTAAAAAAAAAAAATGACTCCTCCAAAAAACAACAGTCTCAAAGCCAAGTGAAAACTCGCCCCTGGAGCATCCCTGCTCCTCTGTTGCTGCATCAGCCCTGATTCAAGGGCAGGTTTCTGGTACATCTGCTGTTTTCCTTCTCTCCTCTCTTCCCTGGGATTAGCTCCCCTAACAAAGGAAGGGGCCTCCTTTCAGGTGCGACAAGCAGGCCTAGACACCCTGGAGGGTCCCCTCTGGCTCTCACATGGCCTTGTTTCCAGGCAGAGTTAGAATTCTCTATCAGGGAAGCAGTTGGATGGGCTTTTACAAAGATTTATATCTCCACCCAGCGGTTCTCCACAAGGGGTGATTTTGTCCCCAGGAGTCATTTGGAAATGTCTGCACATACTTTTGGTGACTGTCACAACTGGTGAAGGGGAGGGGGGGGCTGTTTTTGGCATCTATTGGTTAAAGCCCAAGAATGCTATTAAGTATCCTGCAATACACAGAACAGTCCCCCATCACAATTAATCAGGTCTCAGGTCTCAAGTATCAATAGCACCAAAGGTGAAAAGCCCTACTGTAACCACAGTTAGAATATGAAAAATTCCAGAGCACTGTTTCCATCTGTAATTCTCCTCACTTCATTCATACCACATAGTATTCATCTAGGCTCCCTCTCCCAAATTACACACTCAATTGACTAATGGACCCAGAAGATCTACTTATGTGGGCCACCAAGTAGGATGAGGGAACAAATGGAACATACCCATTCTCTCCACCGAGTCTGGTGCTCAGGATGCAAGATGGCTGGAAGGCAGGCCAGGAAGGAATCCCAAACGCACTACCTAAGGGCCAATTGATTTTGCAAAGATACTTAACCTTCCTGAATCCAAACCCCCCAGTAACAAAATGAGAATAAGAGAATGGATCTTGTTCTGATTAAACAAAATATATCTGTGTCTGACCCACTGTTTGCCCAAGTAGGTACTCAATAAATGCTCTTATTGATACTTTATAACAACACATCCCAAACTATATTACACATCATAATTAACCTGGGGAAACTATTAAAACTCACATTCTCAATTCCTAACCACAGAGATTCTGATCTCCTATGGCAGGAGTATTTATCTAGAATCTTGATTTTCTTAGAAGAGACCCAGTGATTCTGATCAACATAGTCAGTGGCCCATGTGTTGAGAATCTCTGCAGCCCAGGGGTTGACACTGGACATCCCCACAGACACTCTCAACCAGATGCTCTCTGATTCATTACACCTCCAGAGAGAAGGAAAAACTATGACATTTCTGCTTGCTTTCTTTTTTTAGTTCATTTCAGTTCAGTCACTCAGTCCTGTCCGACTCTTTGCAACCCCATGAATCGCAGCACGCCAGGCCTCCCTGTCCATCACCAACTCCCAGAGTTCACCCAGACTCATGTCCATTGAGTCAGTGATGCCAGCCAGCCATCTCATCCTCTGTCATCCCCTTCTCCTCCTGCCCCCAATCCCTCCCAGCATCAGTCTTTTCCAGTGAGTCAACCCTTCCCATGAGGAAGCCAAAGTACTGTAGTTTCAGCTTTAGCATCAGTCCTTCCAAAGAACACCCAGGACTGATCTCCTTAAGAATGCACTGGTTGGACCTCCTTGCAGTCCAAGGGACTCTCAAGAGTCTTCTCCAACACCACAGTTCAAAAGCATCAATTCTTCAGTGCTCAACTTTCTTCACAGTCCAACTCTCACATCCATACATGACCACAGGAAAAACCATAGCCTTGACTAGATGGGCCTTTGTTGGAAAAATAATGTCTCTGCTTTTGAATATGCTATCTATGTTGATCATAACTTTCCTTCCAAGGAGTAAGCGTCTTTTAATTTCATGGCGGCAGTCACCATCTGCAGTGATTTTGGAGCCCAAAAAAATAAAGTCTGACACTATTTCCACTGTTTCCCCATCTATTTCCCGTGAAGTGATGGGACCAGATGCCATGATCTTCGTTTTCTGAATGTTGAGCTTTAAGCCAACTTTTTCACTCTCCTCTTTCACTTTCATCAAGAGACTTTTTAGTCCCTCTTCACTTTCTTCCATAAGGGTGCTGTCATCTGCATATCTGAGGTTATTGATATTTCTACCGGCAATCTTGATTCCAGCTTGTGTTTCTTCCAGCCCAGCATTTCTCATGATGTACTCTGCATATACGTTAAATAAGCAGGGTGACAATATACAGCCTTGACGTACTCCTTTTCCTATTTGGAACCAGTCTGTTGTTCTATGTCCAGTTCTAACTATTGCTTCCTGACCTGCATATAGGTTTCTCAAGAGACAGGTCTAGTGGTCTGGTATGTCCATCTCTTTCAGAATTTTCCACAGTTTATTGCAATCCACACAGTCAAAGGCTTTGGCATAGTCAATAAAGCAGAAATAGATGTTTTTCTGGAATTGTCTTGCTTTTTCCATGATCCAGTGGATGTTGGCAATTTGATCTCTGGCTCCTCTGCCTTTTCTAAAACCAGCTTGAACATCTGGAAGTTCACAGTTCACGTACTGCTGAAGCCTGGCTTGGAGAATTTTGAGCATTACTTTACTAGTGTGTGAGATGAGTGCAATTGTGCGGTAGTTTGAGCATTCTTTGGCATTGCCTTTCTTTGAGATTGGAATAAAAACTGACCTTTTCTAGTCCTGTGGCCACTGCTGAGTTTTCCAAATTTGCTGGCGTACTGAGTACAGCACTTTCACAGCATCATCTTTCAGGACTTGAAATAGCTCAACTGGAATTCCATCACCTCCACCAGCTTTGTTCGTAGTGATTCTTTCTAAGGCCCACTTGACTTCACATTCCAGGGTATCTGACTCTAGGTGAGTGATCACACCACCATGATTACCTTGATCGTGAAGATCTTTTTTGTACAGTTCTTTTGTGTATTCTTGCCACCTCTTCTTGATATCTTCTGCTTCTGTTAGGTCCCTACCATTTCTGTCTTTTCTTGAGCCCATCTTTGCATGAAATGTTCCCTTGGTATCTCTAATTTTCTTGAAGAGATTTCTAGTCTTTCCCATTCTGTTGTTTTCTAGAATTGAAATTCTGGGATAATTCAACTGAAGAGTCTCACTTTCTCCAACCTTATGCTGTCCTCTCTGAAAGCCATCAGCTAACTCACTGACGCCTCCTAATAAATTTCTCTTATTTTACAAAAGAAAGAGAACATTTGGCCACATGAGCTCATAGATGAAAACTTAAGAAACAGGAGAAGTGGCATATAGTAACTCAGCTTCAGAGAGCACCATAGAGTCATGGGAAAAAACCTGCCTTTGGAGTCAAAGAGACTGGAGTTTCCATTTTAGTGCTGCCCTTTGCTTGCCCTTGAGCCCATGGAGTAAAGGGGGAATGAAAACATAGTTCCTTCACCAGAAGGTGCTCTCAATGCCTATTCCACATGGGTTGGTCATACTAGGACTGGGTCCTCGTGTGTGTGGCAGACAGTACAGATTACCCATCCCTTCTTCCATTCTTGCTTGTTAACAGAAGCCCATCATTTTGACAGAAGGCAACAATGAACCCAAATAAAAAGCAAGATAGCTTACTCTTACTCACAGCTACACAGTGACTCTGTGCCAGAGTACTGGCCAATAAGACCTAAGACCATTATATCTATGAAGGTGAAAGTCTGTGCTAAGGATGATGGAACAGGAAGGCCGCGTTTTTCGTGGGGTCTTTAAAACAGTCTTGGCCTGTCTACCTCTAGACTCAACACTATGACAAAAATAACTCTCCTATTTGTTTAAACCACTGTTCCAGTTTTGTCCTACAAGCATAATCCTTACCCAAAGCACTGCTCTGGAAAACAAATGCTTCATCCCAGCCAGACTACTGACTAGCATGATCCAGTCTCCCTGGGTTAACTCTCTGGCTTTTGTAGCTCTCCTCTTTGCTTGGAACTCTTTAACTTGGATCTACCCTCTGGAACATTCTCTTCCAAGTTGTAGCCAGTTGGGTGACCTTCTGACCTTACTATTTATCCTAAAATGTTCCACTTTTCTTTCTTTGAGTTTTCTCCTGGTGTCATTTACCTTCCTGATTCTGATACTATTCTTTAAAAAGAATGAAATGGTTGGGTCCCCATTAAGGAAGCTCTTTTGATCCTCAGAGCTGTGACCAAGATGTGGAGTGAGATGCAAGAGGGCAAAATTTAGGGAAGCACTCACTCACAGGCCCTGCAAGGAAAGGGTCAGCCAGTTAGAGTAAGTACCTCCCTAAATTGCCTCACTAGCCCATCCTGGTGGCCCTCCCCCAACACTTCTCCAGCCTTACCCCTACTGCAGCTTCTGGGATGCACCTGCCCTTTAATTTCAGTAATTGTCAAACTGCAATTTACAATCACTATCTTTTAGTAAGATATATATATAATGGACATGATATTTTAAAGGATTATATACAACAGAACAGAAAATACTGGAAAGTGTCCACTGCATAGAAAGCATTCTTTGTGGTGGTAAGGGTAAGTATTGTTACTTTTGTTTGTATGTATGTATGTGCAGCACTGAGCCATGAGATAAAATGTAATACTTACTGTGAATTATGTTCCAGAAATTGTGAAAAAAAAAAGTTCTGTTCTTTGTTCCCAGTTTATTATCCCTCTTGATCTAGGTTTCTCACCTTCACACTAGCTATCTACTAAATTTCACCTGCCAACTTATATATGTTCATAGACTGTTAGGGCTTCCCAAGTGGTTCAGTGGTAAAGAATCTGCCCATGATGCAGGAGACATAGGAAACACAGATTTGATCCCTGAGTCAGGAAGATCCCCTGGAGAAGGAAATGGCAACACAGTCCAGTAGTCTTGCCTGAAAAATCCCTTGGACAGAGGATCCTGATGGTCTAGAGTCCAAGAGGTCACAGAGAGCCTGACATGACTAAGCATATACACATAGGATACTTAGCATATATTAGCTATAAGGAGCTTATGTGTGTTTTGTATAATGATTTCCAGAGTCTGAAGTTGTTCAAAATGATGCGAGTCTTTCACAGAGTTATGCAAGAACTTCTCAGGAGTACTTAACAGTTTGCCTTTATTCTTTATTTTATAAAGATGGTTTACCTTCTTAAGACAACATCCCTACATGTGCTACTTTCAAAGAATCAACTTTTATCAATTCTGGGGTTCTGAGATCACAAAGCAGGTCAAAGCCACTTTCACTATTGTTATTACTTTGTAATGCTATATTGTGATAGTTTGATCTAGTATATTAGGAACTTTTGGGAACATCAATCTAGTTTTCCTAAATCCAATTTCTGAAAGAGCCAATCCTCAACATTTTATAAAACATTTACATTTGTTTCTGCTAATGTTTATATGGGTGCTAAACACTTTGCAAGGGTTATTAGAGTTTATGCAATCTATTCCACCTGAGAAACCAGTGCAGATACAGGAGACATCTACCATAAGTTCATATAATGTATGAACCAAATGAAATATGACATATAGCCTTAAGACAACAACCAAGACAAGGAAGAAGAAAAAAGTATTTGTAATTGCAGATGCAGGAAATACATCAAAGAGATTCAAATAGCTGATGGAAGGTAAAGTACATCATTGGCTTGTTTGCAAGATGACACGTAATTGAGCTAATTTATCATTCTTGCATGTTGGCATGCTACAGCCAACCACGTATATACAAAGTGCCAGGGACAGGATGATACTAAGAATTAGAGAATGTTTTTCACTTTGGATCTTGAGTTCAGAGCCCTTTAGGGAAACTTTTGTCAAGTGCCTAAACAATAACTACTTGCTGCCTTGGCACACTGTAGATGCTCACTGAACGTGTACAGAAGCAATGAATGAATGCTTGATCAAGGACAGGCAGACTTACACACATTTTGATCATTCATCTACAAGACTACTTACAGACTGCCCGAGTTCATTAAGAAATCCAAAAAATATTTACTAAAATATCTTTTCCATTTACTTTGAATCACATAGGAATTCAGGAGATTCAGGTTTATCTATTTTGTATTCACTTATATTAATATGTTAAAATGTTATTAGTAACTAATAGCTCCATAGAGACTCATTCCATTTGAAGTCATTTGGAAAATAAGGCTTTTGTCTTTCAAACAAGAAGTTTAGGTTTGCCAAGAGTAAAACTGTTGAACACAAACACATGACAGACTTTTCTTTAATGATGTTCCAAATGTGATTCCTTTGCTCGTGGTTTTTCTAGTTTATGTATTTGTATGTAAATTCCACAAATTGTACTTGATGGAAAAGGCAGAGGTGGGAGAAATTTTATCTTTAACCTGTTCACTGTTTCCCCTCCTTGCTTCCATGTTAGAAAATGTATGAGCATGGATGATGCCAAAATCATCACCATTGTGCTAAGTGGCATGGCATGACTACAACCTCTAAATTTAATTCAACAAACATTTATGCAGTAGATGCTAAGTGTTCACACATTAATTGGGAACCTGTAGTATTCCAGGTACTTCACAATGCAAACTTGTCTGGTGCCTCTTATTGGCCAGGGTTCAAAACTGAATTACACACTTTTCCTACCCTCACAAAGTTCACGCTAACTAATTAACCATCATGCATGGCCTTTGAAACAAAGTGGTGAAATCATTCACTGCTTCTGCTATTTCCTTGCTTCCCATTGAATATTAAGTAGGCTGTAAGATACTTCATCTTTGAAAACTTATTCCCCTGTCCTCAGATTGGATGATTCACATTGTCTTCAAACTGTTTTGAGGTTATGATCACACAAGTCCTAACCAGTGAGTTCTTCAGCACTGTCAACATGAAAAGGCAAGTCATTCTCTGCTTAGTTTCAATGTGTGAATCTTCAAATGTCATTTTTCTAGTTCTCTAGGTTTCAGTTTCCTACGTAAATGAGGTAGGACCAGTGATCACCTGTTCATCTCTCATCCTATAGATCTGTTCACATAACTTGTTTGGTCAATGGGCACTTATACATGAGAATCTATGAAATAAGTATGCTGGAATTAAACTTTTTTTAAAAAGTCCCTATCCTACCACATATTGTCATGTCTGCCCACAGGCAATAGGAATCCTTTTCTGACTATGAAAGAATTAATGCATTCTTCATGTTCTTAGCAATTTATATTGTCTCTGATGACATTCAGGCTATAAAAGCTATCAAAAGATTCCTAGAAAAATATGTCAACTTGTGCAAGGACTGTGCAAAAGGATTAAATCCCACATGTGTGGGGGTTGTATTTATGTCTGTTTACAACATACACACATGTCTATATGTATATTTCTATGCACAGCTCTATATTTATGTCTTTATGTGCATATGTGTATATAATCCATTATATGCTAAGAGCCAGAGCTGTGTTAAATGCTCTATATATATTTTCTCATAAAATCCTCACAACATACCTAGAAGGTAAATATTTTTTAAAAAACAAGACATGTTTGAAAGAACAAGTTTGCCTAAAGTCACTATGAGAAAATGACAGAGCTAGAATTAAAACTAGTTTACCCAACTATGAAAGGACACCATTTGTGTGTGTGTGTGTGTGTGTGTGTGTGTGTAACTAACCAGAACTTAAATATACTCACTAGAAAACCAAATATAATATTTCTCATCAATTAATAACTTTATTCCTTAGTAACAAGAATGACATAACCAACAAAACAACCACGGTGATCTGGAAAACTAACTCTGGAAAAGCATTAACCACAATCTTCAATTATGAGGGCTCCCTCAACCTACAATTTCTCTAGTAAAAATAATATCAATTCACACTTCACATGTTCAAATGCCAATACACAAAATAATGACCAAAACAATGCCAAAATTAGTAGAGTACTGCAGATAATTGTGTCCTGTTCACCTCATTTAGTTGGTATCCCCCAAGAACCCTGAGATAACCAAACAACACTAGCAACAATGAACAGAACTGCATTTTGTTTGTGTGATATTTTATCACCAAATCAGGACTTCCATATCATTCTGCTCAGGATTTATTGTGGGGCCCCAAATCCAATGTCAGCCTAAGAAACATATATTTCATACAATACCTATTGTGTTTAAATGTCTGTGCAACTCTGTCTCCCTTGATTATTGACAGAGGATTTTCCTAGCCATGAGCATTGTATTAACATACGGAAATTTTTTTTTTAAGTTGAATGCTTTACTTTCCAAATTTTTGAATTCGTTTCCAAAGGAGTTTCCCATAAGGACAAAACAGAAACATACACATCAAATTTTTAACATAAAATCTAGTTAGCCAAAGGGTGGTATTTCATTTGTTTCTATAATTAGGAAAGGGCTGCTCCACTAGCTGTTCTAAGTGACCTCTGGTAGGTTAGTCAGTCTTTAGATAAGAGTTTCTCTGCCTTATGATCCAGCAATCCCACTGCTGGGCATACACACCGAGGAAACCAGAAGGGAAAGAGACACGTGTACCCCAATGTTCATCGCAGCACTGTTTATAATAGCCAGGACATGGAAGCAACCTAGATGTCCATCAGCAGATGAATGGATAAGAAATCTGTGGTACATATACACAATGGAGTATTACTCAGCCATTAAAAAGAATACATTTGAATCAGTTCTAATGAGGTGGATGAAACTGGAGCCGATTATACAGAGTGAAGTAAGCCAGAAGGAAAAACACCAGTACAGTATACTAACGCATATATATGGAATTTAGAAAGATGGTAACGATAACCCTGTATACGAGACAGCAAAAGAGACACTGATGTATAGAACAGTCTTATGGACTCTGTGGGAGAGGGAGAGGGTGGGAAGATTTGGGAGAATGGCATTGAAACATGTAAAATATCATGTATGAAACGAGATGCCAGTCCAGGTTCAATGCACGATACTGGATGCTTGGGGCTGGTGCACTGGGACGACCCAGAGGGATGGTATGGGGAGGGAGGAGGGAGGAGGGTTCAGGATGGGGAACACATGTATACCTGTGGTGGATTCATTTTGATATTTGGCAAAACTAATACAATTATGTAAAGTTTAAAAATAAAATAAAATTAATTAAAAAAAAAAAAAGAGTTTCTCAACAAGAGATGGAGGTACAAGTAGGGAAGCTGTCACACTGTTATTCATCTCTTCCCAAGCATGTTGGACTCTTGAGGTTGAAGGGAGCAGGCATATATTTTAAAAATCACATTGAGTATTATAATAATTTTTAAAATTACTCTTATAATGAAATTACAGACTGTAAAATTGGCAAGGAGATCAAACCAGTCAATCCTAAAGGAAATCTACCCTGAATATTCATTAGAAGGACTGATGCTGAAGCTCCAATACTTTGGCCACCTGATGCAAAGAGCTGACTCACTGGAAACGACTCTGATGTTGGGAAAGATTGAGGGCAGGAGGAGAAGGGGACAACAGAGGATGAGATGCTTGGATAGTATCATTGACTCAATGGACATGAGTTTGAGCAAACTCCAGGAGATAGTGAAGGACGGGGAAGCCTGGTGTGCTGCAGTCCATGGGGTTGCAAAGAGTAAGACATGAATGAACAACAAAAATTGGCAAAGTCTCAACTGATATCATTATTCACAGATAGATTTTGTGGTTTCAACTAGGAAATAAAGGACATAACATTTCTAGGAGCCCATCACATTTTTTTACAGTTTTCAATAGCCATTGACATATATGGATTTAGCAAGGAGGATTTAGCAATTGAGAAACATGGCTTTAGATGACTTTTAAATCAGCCCTATACATTCTCTGTACTGTGATTTATGATTTAGGCTTTGCGCCTTAGATCCTGAATGTACTATCAGTAGCTTATTGATACTTACTGCTTTTTACACAGAGTTTTGCAGGAACTCTGGCAACTCTGGCCAGTTAAGAAAATACACTTAACTGGAGATTCCTGAGATGATTCTAAAGCCCTCCTGAATCAAACAGAGCAGTACAGGAGCAGATTTTGAAGATAACACTGTTGGGGAAAATACATCTTTGAGATGCCCTCAGACTAATAAATTTCTGTGTCACTTGAAAGTGCAAGGAAATTGAGATTCTGGAAGTCCAAAAAATTGCAAATGTTTTAGTATCTCGTGCTCAACTAACACCACTTTATATGAGGTAGCAAAACATTTGCAATTTTTTGGATTTTCACATCTCATTTTCCTCAGTATGGATGGATGAAAGAATGAAATAATGCCATTTACAGCAACATGGATGGATTTGAAGATTATCATAGTAAGTGAAATAAGTCAGACAGAAAAAGACAAATATCATATCTGCTTACATGCAGAACTTACAAAAATGATACAATAAATTTACTTACAAAACCAAAACAGACTCACAGATTTAGAGAACTAACTTATGGTTACTGTTACTGGGGGAAATAGTGCTAGACTGGGAGTTTGGGATTGACCTGTACACACTACTTTATTTAAAACAGGCAAGCAAGGACCTACTGAATAGTGCCAGGGAACTGTGCTTGGTATTCTGTAATAACCTAAATGGGAAAAGAATTTGAAAAAGAATAGACACATGTATATGTATAACTGAGTCACTCTGCTATAAACCCAAAAATAACACATACTGATAGTCAACTATACTCCAATATAAAATAAAAATTATAACAAAAGATTAGTTGCATACATTCTCTCATCCTTAGCCAGAGTCACCTAGACATTTCTTTTTTAACAGCTGTATTGAGATGCAATTAATACACAAAGAAATGTACATATTTGATGTGTACAGTTTGATGAGTCTAAACAAACACCTATGATACCATCACCACAAAAAGGTAGTAGATATACTCAACATCTCCCAAAATTTCCTTGAATCCTTTTAGCTTTTGTTTTTTAGGGTTTTTTACTCTAAAGTATGATTTACAATATTACGTTAGTTTCAATTATACAGCAAAGTGATTCAGTTATATGTATATATTCTTTTTCAGATTATTTTCCACCATAGGTTATTACAAGATATTGACTCTACTTCCATGTTTTTTTGTTTTTTGATAAGGATACTTCACACGAGATCTACTTTGTAGCAATTATGAAAAATAGCATGGAGACTCCTAAACAAATTAAAGGTAAAAACTACTACATGATCCAACAATCCCTCTTCTGTGTTTACATCTAAAAGAATTAAAATCAGGCTCTTCAGGAGATTATCTTTATACCCACATTCACTGCATCATTATTCACAGTAGCCAAGATACAAAACAACTCAAGTATCCCTCTATAGATGAATGAATTTTTTAAGATGTGGCATATATATACGAAGGCAATGGCACCCCACTCCAGTACTCCTGCCTGGAAAATCCCATGGACGGAGGAGCCTGGTAGGCTGCAGTCCATGGGGTCGCAAAGAGTCGGACACGACAGCGACTTCACTTTCACTTTTCACTTTCCTGCATTGGAGAAGGAAATGGCAACCCACTCCAGTGTTCTTGCCTGGAGAATCCCAGGGATGGGGGAGCCTGGCGGGCTGCCGTCTATGGGGTCGCACAGAGTTGGAAACAACTGAAGCGACTTAGCAGCAGCAGCAGCATATATATACAATAGAACACTATTCCAACTTAAAAAGAAAAAATACTGTCATTTGCAACAGCATGGATGAACCTGAAGGAAGATGCTAAGTGAAAAAAGCCAGCCATAGAAAAAGAAATGCTACACGATTCCACTTTTTGTTGCCATTTAGTGGCTAAGTTGTGTCCAATCCTTTTGCAAACCCATGGACTGTAGCCCATCAGGCTCCCCTGTTCATGGGATTTCCCAGGCAAGAATACTGGAATGAGTTGACACTTCCTTCTCCAGGGGATCTTTTTGACCCATGGATCAAACTCATATCTCCTGCATTGCAGATGATTCTTTACTACTAAGCCACCTGGGAAGTTGATTCCACTTTTAGGAGAAATCTAAAGCAGTCAAACTCCTAGAAGCAGAGACTGCAATAGTGGCTTCCAGGGTCTCGGGGTGAGAACAATGAGGAGTTGCTGCTTAATGGGTACATAGCTTCAGTTGTGCTGGGTGGGTAAGTTCCAGAGATTTGCTGACATAGCGCCTGCAGCTCACAGCACAGCATCGTGTAGGTGTCCATCTCTGAGACAACCACTCAATGTCATTCCTCTTCTGTATCCCATCAGCCAGAGGGAAAGGACCATTTGGCAATTATTTGGTTAATTTGACTAATCCAGGTAAATAGAGTTAGAAAAAAAAAAATCCCTCTGGTCCTTACAGAGTAATGACATTGAATTCTGAGCTACAGCTGGGAAAGGCAACTGGGAGAACTTTGTTTTCTGTCACATCCAAAATATACACCAAAATAAAAACCCCAGGAAAACAAAACTCGTTACATAAAAATCAACACACTTATGGGCACATTAGGGAAAGATGCTAGGAAGCAACTGGAAGGCTGTGTCCTTGGCTCAGGCGAAACCCCACGTGGAACTCTGTGCACAATTGCACTGCTGCCCTCAGGGGGCCCAGCACAGGGTAGAGAGCATCATGGCAGGAAAACCCGCTTCATGAAAGAGACGCCTGAGGTGCTGGGAGAGGTGTCCTCTGTGGATGAGAATCAGGAAGGCAGGGAGGAGTAAAAAGTCAACAGATACTGCCTTCCGAGAACGGCTTCTCAGGTGGCGCTAGTGGTAAAGAACCCGCCTGCCAATACAGGAGACACAAGACACACAGGTTCAATCCCTGGATGGGAAAGATCCACTAAGGGAGGACATAGCAACCCACTCCAGTATTCTTGTCTGGAGAATCCCCATGGACAGAGGAGCCTGCTGGGCTATGGTCCAGAGGGTCACAAAGAGTTGACACGAAGCGATGCGTGCACCCACACCTTCCTAGGGAAAGGGAAAGGAGCGCTAATTCAGACAGCAGGTGGCTCTAGGCGGGAACCTCTAGCCTGACAAGTGGTACTGAGTCAACAGTTTAAATAAATTTAAAAGTTTACAGAGATACAGAGGCACCAAAAACATTTCAAACAGATTCCTCCTCTCTGAGAAGGGATTTAGAATAAATTCCATCCTCTTAAGTATGATTCTGTTGCCAAAACAAAATAGATCAAGGCCCTGATGCATACAGAAATTCCTATGTTATGTACGTAGAAATGTACTTCACCCTTTCCCGGAACATAAAACTAAGAAACATTATCCAGAAGCAAAAGCAGTCTTGATCACTCTCAGAAGTGATAACAATCTAACACTTCTTCATAGGTGAGTAATGTGTGATTTTTTTCCAAAACCAACAATCAACCACAAACTCTTGGCTGGCCTAGGAAAGATTTTAAGGCTTGAGAATATTCAGACAGGCTCATAATGGCAAGTGTTCCTGCTCAAGATCAATCCATGCTTTTAGGGAAAATGACCAACATGTAGTTAAGCAGAGCATTTTACTCAACATGATCCATCACATAAATCATCTCTCATGTCTGTTCAATTATGAACTGTTTATTTCACTAAAGTAGCTTAATCAGCATCCTGGTACATAATATCCATGCAGGAGATCTTTCTGTTCCCATTAAATCTGACAGAGGCTGGAATACACTAATTTTTAGTAAAGTAGGGGAGATATAACCTACATGTCCTTGGGCTGCAAGGGCTTGGCCCAGAGATGGCAGAATACAAGAACTGCTACTCCTGTTTGTGTGTGAGAAAGCTAAAACTAAGTGGGGCTAGTTAATAGAGGCAAAATATATAAGGAGGTTCCTAAGATCCAGTGTATCAAAGCAATTTAATGCTCTGGCCCAGAGTGTTTCCTGTTGGGCCAACGGCTGATGACATACTGTCTAACAAGGTGGAATCAGGAAAATGGGTGCCTCCAAAGCTCCATATTTCAGCAAATAAGATGACGACTTTTCCATTCTCCAGTTCTAGCTACAGTGTGGTTCCCCAGTTTGACTGTACGCTGGAATCTCCTGGGGAGTTTTAGAAATGAATGCTACCTCAGCTCTAGCCCTCAAAATACAGAATTATTCTGAGGCTCACTCTGAGCATTAGGACGTCTATAAGCTCTGCATCTGATTATAATAGACGGCTAAACTTAAGGAGTCACTGATGAAGAGTAACTAAGACATTGTCTAGGTGGTGCTTCTCAAATTTTAATGTATGAAATCACTCGAGGAATTTTTAAAATGTGGATTTTGATTTAGTAGATCTAAATCAACTTGGGCCTAAGACTCCGCATTTCCACCAAGCTCTCAAGTGATGCTGATGCTGTGTGGGAACCAGGCTTTGATTAACAGGGCTGAGACACAGTGATCACAAAGTTTCTGAAACAGGAACTACCATCAACTGGGAACACACATTCTCAGGCCAACCTGATCTACTAAATCAGAAAGCGGTGAGGACAAGGGGGAGTCCAGGGATGAGGAGCAGTGCGCACTTTAACAAGCCCTCCACATGACTGCGATATGATCGAAGTTTGAAACCACTGGTCAGAACCTTGCTATTTAAAGTCTGGTTATTAGACAAGCGGTGTCAGCATCACCAAGGACTTTGTAAAGTTGATGCAAGATTTTAGGTACACTCCCCCGAAACTCCGCCACCAGATTTGCTGAATTACACTCTATTTAAATAATACCCCAGTTGATTTTAAAGCATAAGAAGCACTAGAGTCTTGGTTAAGTTCTTCCTCAAGTACCTTATGTATGTGTTAAGTTGCTCAGTTCACGGCCAATTCTTTGCAATCCTGGGAACTGTAGCCCACCAAGCTTCTCAGTCCCTGGAATTCTCCAGGCAAGAATACTGGAGTGGGTAGCCATTCCCTTCTCCAGGGGATCTTCCAGACCCAGGGATCAAAACCAGGCCTCCTGCACTGCAGGCAGACCCATTACTGTCTGAGCCACCAGGGAAACGCTCAAGTACCTTGCCCAAAGCAACTGATGATGAGACACTCATTTGAAACAAAAAATGAACAATATTCATTATAACTATGATAATCTACGGCATTTTTCTATATAATTAAAAAAAACCCTCTTGTTTATAGTGACAAGTTTTAAAATATGGAAAAGCCTAACCATGCACATGGAAATCACATACAATCTCACCATGTGGAGAAAACTACTGATAACTGTTCATTCTTCCATCCAAATAACAGTGTTTCTAAAGAGAATAAAAATAAATAACAAAAAAAAATTGCTTTATCCAATAGACACTTGGCAATGTTTTAGCTGAAACTTACACCCATCAGATCTGGCCACTGTGGCAGCAATGTGAGTCTCCTGCTTAGGATAACATTGGTTTCTGAAGCCGTAGCACCGCATCCGGTTCTGATGGTCATCTTGGAAATATTCAGAATTTTGAAACCAAGCCATCCTATTCTGCTTCTAAATTAGAAGGTCGGAGCTCACAGACAAAAATACCAACCAGCAATGAAAACCAGGGCGGCCTCTTTTAACTTACCAGCAGTGAATAAATTCCCAGCAAGTTACAGATGTATACTTGTGACCTTTAAATATATAATGAGTAAATAGTTTGGGAAAAACAAGTAATTCACATGGATCTCAAACGAATTTTCTTTCAATCTGTAACAGATGGACTTGCTTTCTGTCAGAGGTCAGGCTGTTAAAATTTTAACTATCTTGGCTGCCTAGAACAGCTTCAGCCAGAGGTGTCAAAGCAGAAGCTGAGCAAAAGAAAGAAACTGGAAATTTTACATAGGAACCAAGTTTTCCAGCTCTTTTGTACTAAGCCAGACTCATGAAAGCTAAGAACTGTAACTATTTCTCAATGGTCCTCTCTTTAGACTGTTCAGGTATTCAACAGGCATTGCTTACTATCTTAAAGATCCTGAACTCTAAGAAGACAGTTCCTTTACCTGAGTGAATACATTTGGATTGAATTGCCAAGTAAAAGAATTTTAAAAAGAATAGATATACACCTTATCTTTGACAAAGGAGGCAAGAATATACAATAGATTAAAGACAATGTCTTTAACAAGTGGTGCTGGGAAAACTGGTCAACCACTTGGAAGAGAATGAAACTAGAACACTTTCTAACACCATACACAAAAATAAACTCAAAATGGATTCAAGATCTAAACGTAAGACCAGAAACTATAAAACTCCTAGAGGAGAACATAGGCAAAACACTCTCCAACATACATCACAGCAGGATCCTCTATGACCCACCTCCCAGCATATTGGAAATAAAAGCAAAAATAAACAAATGGGACCTAATTAAACTTAAAAGCTTCTGCACAACAAAGGAAACTATAAGCAAGGTGAAAAGACAGCCTTCAGAATGGGAGAAAATAATAGCAAATGAAGCAACTGACAAACAACTAATCTCAAAAATATACAAGCAACTCCTACAGCTCAACTCCAGAAAAATAAAAGAACCCAATCAAAAAATGGGCCAAAGAACGAAATAGACATTTCTCCAAAGAAGACATACAGATGGCTAACAAACACATGAAAAGATGCTCAACATCACTCATTATCAGAGAAATGCAAATCAAGACCACTATGAGGTACCATTTCACACCAGTCAGAATGGCTACGATCCAAAAGTCTACAAGCAATAAATGCTGGAGAGGATGTGGAGAAAAGGGAACCCTCTTACACTGTTGGTGGGAATGCAAACTAGTACAGCCACTATGGAGAACAGTGTGGAGATTCCTTAAAAAACTGGAAATAGAACTGCCTTATGATCCAGCAATCCCACTGCTGGGCATACACACCGAGGAAACCAGAAGGGAAAGAGACACGTGTACCCCAATGTTCATCGCAGCACTGTTTATAATAGCCAGGACATGGAAGCAACCTAGATGTCCATCAGCAGATGAATGGATAAGAAAGCTGTGGTACATATACACAATGAAGTATTACTCAGCCATTAAAAAGAATACATTTGAATCAGTTCTAATGAGGTGGATGAAACTGGAGCCTATTATACAGAGTGAAGTAAGCCAGAAAGAAAAATACCAATACAGTATACTATCGCATATATATGGAATTTAGAAAGATGGTAACAATAACCCTGTATATGAGACAGCAAAAGAGACACTGATGTATAGAACAGTCTTGTGGACTCTGTGGGAGAGGGAGAGGGTGGGATGATTTGGGAGAATGGCATTGAAACATGTATAATATCATATATGAAACGAGTCGCCAGTCCAGGTTCGATGCACGATACTGGATGCTTGGGGCTGGTGCACTGGGACGACCCAGAGGGATGGTACAGGGAGGCAGGAGGGAGGAGGGTTCAGGACGGGGAACACGTGTATACCTGTGGCAGATTCATGTTGATATATGGCAAAACCAATACAATACTGTAAAGTTAAAAAATAAAATAAAATAAAAAAATTTAAAAAAAAGAATAGATATACGTATATGTATAACTGAATCACTTTGCTGTACACCTGAAACTAACACAACATTGTTAGTTATAAAATTTAAAAAAATTTTTAAGTGGTGTGAAAATTAAAAAAAAAAAATGACTTTCTCTGTTTTAAAAAAAAAAAAAATGAATGAAATTGGATGAGCTGTCAATCAAGCCCGGGAGAAGGAGTTGGAACAGCCAGTTATGTTGTTTCTTCACAAAAAGAAAAACTGGATGCAGCAGTGAAAAGCAGAATAGTTTGAGAACTAAAGCATGCAGAATTTGGAGGAGGGTGGGGAATCTGCCTTGTAGTAGGAAGGATATGTCACAGGCAGTGCCTCTTAAAAAGGCAGAGCTGGGTACTCTGGTCCCCTTAGGAAATGTGCAAGGCTTTGTTGACTTTTTTTGTGAAATGGTGACTGTGCATGTACATATTGGTATATATATGCTTTTATGATAAAGCACTTTTCTTATATTTCTTCATGTTCCTTTATGTTATGATAATATATATTATTTTAAATTATATGTATAAGTAGATTTGTTTATTCTATGAATTTAATTTCAGACAAGTAAAAGGGGATTACAAAAAAGTGTCAGAGAAATAGTTCATTGCATCTGATACAGCTGGTGAAACTGTCAATTATCTCATCATCAATACAAATATAACAACATGTGTGGCTACTTGATTGTTATTACTTCAAGAGCAAAAAAATAATATTAAACAGTTTTTCACCAAATTTGGAAGACATGTTTCAGATATTCTTATTGAAACCCAGTCCATGTAACATGTAAAATTCAGACCAATGGAAACCAAAGCCAAAACACCAGAGACAACCAAACAGGAGAGAAGAAATGTTAATATAAAATGCTATGAGCCAGGGAGGGAGGAGGGAGGAGGGTTCAGGATGGGGAACAAATGTATACCTGTGGCGGATTCATTTCGATATTTGGCAAAACTAATACAATATTGTAACGTTTAAAAATAAAATAAAATTAAAAAAAAATGCTATGAGCCAAAGAAAAGATGATTTTAGACAAACCCCAACTTGAAAGTCCCAAGGTTTGAGGTTCAGCTGAGTTCCATCTCACACACGTAACTATCCATAGAGCTTTAAAGTTAGTATCCAGGATGTATTTACTTCCTACAGTTAATATGGAGGTTAGCTAGTTTCCACTGAAAGTACTCTGCTGCTGCTGCTGCGGTCATTTCAGTCATGTCCGACTCTGTGCAACCCCATGGACTGTAGCCCTCCAGATCCTCTATCCATGAGATTGCCACGCCCTCCTCCAGGAAAGTACTCTGGAAGGGTCTAGTTTGCAAACAGAACAGGAGTACTATTCTGGAGTGGGTTTCAAAACAGAGAAAAATTTAACAAGTTCCTTTTATTAACCTTGGCAATGGGGAGATACTTTCACATTCTCACCTTATCCATTTCTGTTTCTTTTCCTCACCTGTACGATTAAATACCTTAATCATGCAACACAGCAACAATACGAAAAACAATATCAAAGTGTGTTTAAGGTCTAAATGAGATGAAGAAGAGAAGCATCTTAGCGCTGACTTACTGATTTGTGCATCCTGCATAGTATGGACGTGAGTGCTCCCTAAAGGCCAGGCAGCAGGCCATGGGGAACTCTGACCCAACATGGAAGGGCACCTGGTTTACACTTATATGCCCACACTTTAGGACAAGAGAATACTGGAATCCAAATCGGATCTCCTCAGGGAACAAGGTCCTTAAAGGCCAAAGGAACGAAAAAAAAAAAAAGGAATCATCTTGTATTTTGAGACCCCTAACACAGTAGCTACCACATTAGCTTTGGAACACAAAACAGAAATAGAGATTTTTAAGATGACTAGACCATCAGCTGAAATTTCCAATGGCCACTAATCAGCCACAATGACAGTAGCCCCATTTCCTTACTGAGTGGTTCTCAACTGAGTTCTATGTTAGATTCCCCAGACAGCTTTCAAAATAAAATCTGATGTCCATGTGGTAGCCACAACCAATCAAAAACCTCTGGTTGAAACTCAGACATTTGTATTTTCAAAGCCTTCCTGGGTGATTCCAATGTTCATCCAAAGTTGAGAACTATTGTCTTAGACCATTTCCCAGAAATGAAACTAAACTCGAAGGATTGTAGTAAGCTTCATAAGTCACATGCAGTAATTATCATTATTACCTAAAGTTATCCAATATTTGCCTCTTAAATTAACTTAAAAACTGGCTGTGTTGGCCACTGAATCAGATGGGAAAAATCAGCTAAACAAAACAAAATTCTCTGATGGAAATTCAGCTTTCTGCCAACTGCATGTTTGAGTATTTGTGGCCCAACTTCAAATGAAAACAAAAGATTTTATTTTTATAACTGAATCATGATATTCACAATATATGGCTTGGCTGAAAGTGCTTGTGGGCAACTGAACAACATCAGAGATTCCTTTTTGCTTAAAAGTACACTGTGGACACTTATTTTACTCATTTCCACAACAGGACTTTGAAAGCCAGGGCTGATTCTTGCCTTAAATAATCTGCGGGATTTAGAGCAAAACCCCAAACTATCTAGATTTTAATTTTGTTGATTCCAAATAATATAAGTTTGGACTAAATGATCTCAAAGATCTTTTCCATCTCTTAACCTTCTGATTCAACAATATATAGTTTTATTCCCTTCCCAAGGCATTTCTACTCAAATCACTTGGATTCATATGGTGATACCATTGATTTTTCACATATTAATGGCAAAGAGCCACCCAACAACTGATTGTTTTGCATATTATACAAGAGGTACCAAAAGTACTAAACTTTTCACAAAGGACAGCCAAAGTTAAAGTATCATCCATCAAGTGTGAAGAGATACCTCAGTAGAGACCAAGAGAATATCTACATTTAATACAAATACCACTTTTTCATTAAAAAAATTTTTTTTTTCTCAGGAGGCAGTCACTGAAGGGAAATTGCTGGCCCTGGAGGAAAAGATGTGATAAGATAATTATTTCTATTCTCTCATTGCAGCCAAATCATAAATAAGTCACAAATGAAATAACTTTGGCACTATTAATTCTCCAAAGCAGATTTAGGCAGAGACTTCAATAAGTCTGAAATCAGCACTTAATTTTTCATTCTCTCTTTTCTGAAAGCCTTCAATGAACTGGTTTTAATTCTAAATTTAAGATATGTTGCCAAAAAACTGATTGAAAAAACATGGTGCATAAAAAGATGTTTAGGTAGGTTAAAAAAAACCTGAATATAAACGCTGCTTGAAAGGAAAATGACTTTTACACTGTACTTCTTTATCCTTTTAATAGAAAAAGACTCCTTTCTTTAGAATTTGAAACAATTTGGTACCTAAAAATATATAGTTTTTTGGTGTTGATGAGATATTTTGAAAAGTATTGGTCAAAGTCTGGAAGTTTAAGAACTACATTTCAAGTGGAAATAGTTTGCATAGTTCCAACATTTGCTTTTCTTTCCCCATTTCCCTTAATAATATTGGATTTTAAAGTTATGCTGCCTTCTGCCATCCTATTCTCAGGCATTGATGATTTTATCTTTACATTTAGAAATTCAAAGAAATACGGTTGGAAGTGGTATGTTTTTTAATTTATGTTTTTCTAAGATTTCAAAATCTATTTGATCAAAATACTTCATCTGATGTTTCTCAAAATGAAATTTCTATCTTAGACTCTAAATAGACTCATGATGTATAAATATGATACACTTTTGAGTAAATAATTCTTTCACAGCCAAAAGACTTCAAGGTGCCAAAAGAGAAAAAACATTCCTTTTTCAATTTACTACTGTTGCCTGCTGAACAGACTACTGATCGGAACTGAAACTAGATGGAGAGGAATTAGATGTCGATTTGAAATGTGATTTTTGTTAAAAGGTAAATTTTAATACACTAACCTAATCTGAATCCTTTTGAACCAGATTTCTTAAAGGTAGAACTGGGTTGAACTAAATTTTGTTGGAGTGAACGATTTTCAACAATTTTCTCTTGGTCTTAGCCTTGCCAACATCTCCCTGGTCTGTAAGAATGCTAAGCAGATATGGAAATATACAGATGATACCAAAAAAAAAGAGGGAGATGGTCAATATCCATCATTGCTTTTAGAGAGATTATGTGAAATGCAAGAGACTATCAGAATTCTAGGACCAAAAGTCTAGTTAGGAAAAATGCAGTACGTGCTTGCAGAGATAGGACAGGGAACAATGAATAATGGGGAATCCAAGAGGTGGGAGAAAATTCAAACAGGGAAGTTTGATTGGCAAACATTGAGTAATCATTAGATGCTGTTTTATGAGCTGCCTAGTTGGGGAGTGTGGGGTGCATGGCCAGGCTTTTAAAGATGTGAGTTAAACTAAACATTATTCTTCAACCTGGGGTAGGCAAAAATGTACAGAGGCTTGCCAGGCAAAAAGTGGGTTATAGAGGGCTTTTCAAATGAACTCTTTTGTTCGGTGTGCCTCTTGTTCCCCTGGGTGCTACATCTCTACAACCCTGGGAGCCCAGGTAGCCTGGTCTAAACCTTCTGGTTTCCTCTTAGTCTCTGTGGCAGACTTCACAGGACAACAGTAAGGTCAGGCAACATGAAACAAGCCCAGATACTTGTTCTTGCGTTGCCAGTCAGTTCAGTTCACTTCAGTCGCTCAGTCGTGTTTGACTCTTTGCGACCCCATGGACTGCAGCACGCCAGGCCTCCCTGTCCATCACCAACTCCCAGAATTTACTCAAACTCATGTCCATTGAGTCGGTGATGCCATCCAACCATCTCATCCTCTGTCGTCCCCTTCTCCTCCTGCCTTCAATCTTTCCCAGCATCAGGGTCTTTTCAAATGAGTCCGCTCTTCACATCAGGTGGCCAAAGTATTGGAGCTTCAGCTTCAGCATCAGTCCTCCCAGTAAATATTCAGAACTGATTTCCTTTAGGATGGACTGGTTGGAGCTCTTCGCAGTCCAAGGGACTCTCAAGAGCCTTCTCCAATACCACAGTTCAAAAGCATCAATTCTTCAGCACTCAGCGTTCTCTATAGTTCAACTCTCACATCCATACATGACTACTGGAAAAACCATGGCTTTGAATGGATGGACCTTTGTTGGCAAAGTAATGTCTCTGATTTTGAATATGCTGTCTAGGTTGGTCATAACTTTCCTTCCAAAGAGTAAGCATCTTTTAATTTCATGGCTGCCATCACTATCTGCAGTGATTTTGGAGCCCAGAAAAATAAAGTCTGTCACTATTTCTATTGTTTCCCCATCTATTTGCCATGAAGTGATGGGACCAGATGTCATGATCTTAGTTTTCTGAATGTTGAGCTTTAAGCCAACTTTTTCACTCTCCTCTTTCACTTTCATCAAGAGGCTTTTTAGTTCCTCTTCACTTTCTGCCATAAGGGTGGTGTCATCTGCATATCTGAGGTTATTGATATTTCTCCTTGGAATCTTGATTCCAGCTTGTGCTTCATCCAGCCCAGCATTTCTCATGATGTACTCTGCATATAAGTTAAATAAGCAGAGTGACAATACACAGCCTTGACGTGCTCCTTTCCCTATTTGAAACCAGTCTGTTGTTTCATGTCCAGTTCTAACTGTTGCTTCCTGACCTGCATATAGATTTCTCAGGAGGCAGGACAAGTGGTCTGCTATTCCTATCTCTTTCAGAATTTTCCAGAGTTTGTTGTGGTCCAGACAGTCAAAGGCTTTAGCATAGTCAATAAAGCAGAAAAAGATGTTTTTCTGGAACAGCCTTGCATTTTCAATGATCCAATGGATGTTGGCAAATTTGATCTCTGGTTCGCCTACCTTTTCTAAATCCAGCTTGAACATCTGGAAGTTCACAGTTCACGTACTGTTGAAATCTGGCTTGGAGGATTTTGAGCATTACTTTGCTTGCGTGTGAGATGAGTGCAATTGTGCGGTAGTTTGAGCATTCTTTGGCATTGCCTTTCTTTGGGATTGGAATGAAAACTGACCTTTTCCAGGCCTGTGCCACTGCTAAGTTTTCCAAATTTGCTGGCATAGTGAGTGCAGCACTTTCACAGCATCATCTTTTAGGATTTGAAATAGCTCAACTGGATTTTAGCAGTGCTGATCTACGCAAATGAGACAAAGAGAAATGAATATACCTAATCTTCTGAACTGATGGCTTCTTCCACGATACGGGGGTTGCCAGCAACAGTAGTGTTGGGTAGACTAGAGATTGTGTGAATCTTTTCTAAGCACTGGACACAATCTAGATTCACTGTGCAAAGCAATGAAGTTACAGGTGGTGACTGTAGTTCCAGGGCAGGTACTATTTCTGCACACTCTTCCAAGTGCTTCATCTGAAATAAAGATGATCAGGAGCCCAGGGTTTTAAACAATAGTTTTGAGTATGCTGCTCAGCTCAATGCTTCCTGCAGGAAGCGTGCTGTTTTGTCTGAGATCAGTAAGCTCTAGAAAAGGGGTAAACTGGACCTTCTTGGTCTACCTTGATTGTGACAGTGTTAAGAACTTGTGTTGGAAGGGAGTTAAAAATAAATGGTAATAGTACCATTCCCCAAAGTGCTTGAGAGTCAGGAATATGTGTGGTTTTTCAAGGATGTTTGATCCAAAAGTAGCTGAAATCCTTAACAAAGTGAATTATGACACAGGAAGAGCCCCAATTACCCTGGTAGTGTAGGTGACTCTTCACTATCTGCTGAGTTCTGTGGCTCTTTTAGGGCAGCTTTGGAGCTCTATCTATCAGGCAATGTTGTCACACAGTCTGTATGGTGGCACCATGATTACCGCTGCTTTCCCAGCTGCCCAAATGTCCACCCATACCTAGGCTTGCCTTAGAACGAGACCCCAAAACCAGTTTAAATGAGTTAGGGCTATTTTGAGTAAGCTTAGCCTAGGTTTGAAACACTGAACTGAAATATTAAGTTTAGCTAATCCTTAAAAGAGCTTCCCAGGTGCCATTAGTGGTAAAGAACCCACTTGTCAGCGCAGGAGCCATAAGAGATGCTGGTTTGATCCCTGGGCCAGGAAGATGCCCTGGAGGAGGGCACAGCAACCCACTCCAGTATTCTTGCCTGGAGAATCCCATGGACAGAGGAGCCTGATGGGCCACAGTTCACAGAGTCACACAGAGTTGGAAAATACAATCCTAGTTTGGTTGTTATTGCTATTCTTGAATAGATAACTACTGCTGAAGAGGTTTTGCATATTATACTGCTGAAATTTTTCCCCAAGGATGGTGGTCACTAATTCAGAAATGAATGACTAGGTGACAGTAGTCAATGCATAATTCTCCAAATGGCCTCATTCCTGGCCTTCTTCTACAGAGCAAGAGTATATGAGATTTCCCCAGATTTCAAGATTTTTCTAAACCACAATTGTTCTTGTATGTCACTTTCAATGTAATGTTTATCATCTACTGTTTACAGGGAATACACACATGTGGCTCTCTTTATATGTGGCATGTATGTTTACTGCAACAGTCAAGTGGGAATCAGGTCAGGGTGAAATTTTATTCAAGGACATTTGTTTAATTCAAATAATTTTCCTTATGATGTAATAACTGCAGGTTAATCAAATAAAATGATCTAAAGTTACTCCAAGTAAGAAAAATATGTTGTTTATATCCCAGTGATATCCATTCAAGTTTGTTTGAAGCCTTGGTAGAATTATTGGTAGATTTTTGAGACCCAAATCAGTCTGTATCAATTGCATTATACACTAGATAATGAGAGGAAAATCAGATTTTTAAAGAACTTCCTTTACACAAAATGAAGTAAATATTATAATTTTGTAATATGAATTGGTATTGACACAGATGTAATTTAAACCAGCTTTCAAATTGAGAGGAGCTAATGGATAAGAGTGATTTCTCTTTTAAAAATGAGAGTAAGGACTAAATGTGAAATTTAGGGGTTTTTTTTTTTTTAATTCTTTCTCCTTGCCCAAAGAAACTAGTGCAAAGAAATGCAAATATTTGAGTATGTGTCCAAGTAAAGATTGCATCAGTCGCATGTTTGGGGAGCTATCAGGGTCAACTTCTCCTGACTGGAAGAGATGGGTGGGGTCATGACAGGAAAAATACAAGAAGGAAGTTTCAGGGCCAAAACCTCAGGGCTCTGCTCTCCTGAAATCATCCATCTGGGAGCCTCAAAGCCCCCATATCCCTGCCAACACATTTCCAGCTTAGGAAGAAGAATTGAACTTGAAGCCCAAGAACTGTTCACAGCAGTTTCAGCCCAAAGGGTCCCAGCTAATCCCTGGATTCTGTCCTTATTTATAATTTTATTCTATTATATTCTGTAATTAATATGTTCTCTTTCATGACTTCATTTACTTTGGCCCTTGAGATATTATTTACTTTTCAGCTCAATTTTATTTTCTTTAATCTTTTAGTTTCTTTAGCTTTCATTGTCTATCTCTAATTTTAATGATATCCTGTTAATTCTGGACTTTTATTCTTGCCACTTTATCCTACTGTTTTATTATGTTATCTTAGTTATTTGTATTTTATTTTATGCCCCTTTATCTTGCCATTTTATTATGGTATCTTGGTTATTTTTATCTACTTTAAGATATAATTCTTGTTTTCTTTTAAATGTTACCCAACATTTATAAATGGCAAGCAGAAATACTAGCTAAAAGGAGGCATCTGAGAGACTGGACCAGGCCCTAAGCAAGGAATGTTGAAAGAATAATTTTTCCTCTTATGGGTTTTACAGCATCTTTTCCAGATCTCCTAAGTTCCCTCCCTAGATAAATCTTTTGATCGTGCAACCAGTCTGAGAGTCTGACTTCTTATTATGAATCCTTGATGCTAGATAACTGAATCAACCTCTAGGCCAAAAATATACTCTCAGCATAAAGATAATGTGCCTATATGGGCAGCACAGGAATACCTGAATGACAATGTCTTTTTCCCTCACAAATTAGCCAATCCATTTAAAGAAACAGATAAAACTTCATGATTTCTGTTCTACAAAACTGTTGAATTCTGGATAAATTCTGGGAACAAACCACAAAAGGTTGCAGTCAAGGGACCAGAATTAATTTAGGCAGTTCAAGGAGAAAAACTGGCTCACTTCCCCTCAAATTAATCTTTTTTTCTTCTATATAGAAAATGGTTTCATTGTTACTCTCTTGCTGCTTAAATAAAATTATCACTTAGAATATTCAAATGACATAAGTAAGATACGCCAAGTAAGATATCACTTGGTATCCTACCCTGAAATTACCACAATTAGCATTTAGTGCCCATCTTTTCATGCATCTAATTATGCACGAATATCATAAACATCTCATTTTACATGGTTGCTGTTGCTTAGTCACTAAGCCATGTCTGAGTCTTTCATGATCCCATGGACTGTAGCCTGCCAGGCTCCTCTGTCCATGGGATCTCCCAGGCAAGAATACTGGAGTGGCTTGCTATGTCTTCTCCAGGGGATCTTCCCAACCCAGGGACTGAACCCACTTCTCCTGTATTGGTGGGTGAATTCTTTACCACTGAGCCATCAGGGAAGCCCTTCATTTTAGATAAATGGCATTATATCTTATGTGTGTGTTAGTCACTCAGCTGTGTCCAACTCTGCGACCACATGGACGGTAGCCCACCAGGCTTGTCAGTCCATGGAATTCTCCAGGCAAGAATACTGGAGTGGGCTGCCATTCCCTTCTCCGGAGGATCTTCCTGACCCAGGGATCAAACCTGAGTCTCCTGCGTTGCAGAGAGATTCTTTACCATCTGAACCACAGGGAATACGCACTTCTAAAGAATGCACTCTATCATTTTACTATTTCCCCCTTTTTTATTTTTTTGTTTGTCTTACATTTCCCATTTCTTTCTGTTCTTCTAACCTCTGATTACATCTTTCCTGACTAGTAACCCATGTTGACAAACAAGTTGATAAATATCCATGTTTATATATATGCTTATAAACACATGGCCTTCCCTTGTGGCTCAGCTGGTAAAAAAATCCACCTGCAGTGCCAGAGACCTGGCTTTGATCCCTGGGTTGGGAAGATCCCCTGGAGAAGGGAAAGGCTACCCACTCTAGTATTCTGGCCTAGAGAATTCCAGGGACTGTATAGTCCATGGGGTCACAGAGTCAGACACGACTGAGCGACTTTCACTCACTCACTATGAACATATATACACAGACATGCACACACAGACATGTTTGTACACATACATGTATGTTGATCAGTAAGAAAAGACAAAGTTATGCTGTAATGAAAAATGACTCCAAAATACTGCAAATATTTCTTAATCATGGTATATTTCCACTTTTAGGAAATTGTGCTCAAAGTTATCTTTACTCCTAGATCCTGACTGATGGAGATGTTGTTACAATTGTGGTGGCAGACAGAAAAATAACATGACAACACTGGTATCAGTCAAAAGATAGCCTGCCCTAGTCTACACTTTTTAGAAGGCACTGATCTGGCCCTCCTCTGAACATGCACCTCTTAATGGGCAAGTAGTCTGAAAGGCCAAAGGTTAATGCCCCTTCTGAGTCCACGTACTCCTAACAAACTGGAGTCTGCTGCAGGATCCCAGAATGCCTGCCCAAATGGTCTCTGCGAGGGAGGCCCTCTCCTCCCTGAGCACATCCCTCTGAGGGCAGACAAGGCTGTAGGAGCAGGTATTCCTTAAGCCCAAAAAGTGGCCAAGTTGTATGGGCATCCCCCACGTGGAGGGAATGTGGATGAAACTTGAAAATGTGGGTTGAGGTATTCAGGGAAATGGGCTCAAGCCTCTCATGATATGAGACAAATGGCAATTAGGGGTCTCACTTTCCTTTATTTCAGAAGAATAATCAGTGTGAGGCATAACTTAATAAACCATATTTTTTCCTCTGAATTAAAATACATTTTTACATATACTGAGGATCACTTCTTGATCCTCTATTCTGTTCCACTGATCTATTTTTCTATGTTTATGCCCAAACCGTATTGATTTCATAGGTAGGTTTCTTCTGTATTCTAATACCTAGTAAGGCAACTCCCCTCTTATTATTAATTTTTTTCAAAGTACTATTGGCTATTGTTGGGTATTCATTTTTCCACATAATTTTTAAAAAGTCTTTTATGCAATTTATTACAGAAACTATGTTGGGATTCTAATAGGAACTATATTGTATTTATATAATTATAATGCTGATATTTTTATGTTATTAAGTATTCTCATCCAAGAATTAGCATGCCTTCTACTAAATTAATCTTTTATGATCCTTAATAAAATTCTACACAACTGGCTCTGAATCTTTTTGGTTAAATTTACTGCTAAATAATTTTCATCATTATTATGAATGAAATATTTTCCCGTTCCACACTGCTAACACAAAGAAAACCTAGGTTTTGCTTATATTTATCCCATATCTATCCTCACCAAATACACTTGTTTTCCACTGGTTGATTTGGGTTTAGAGGGTTGTTTTATTATGGGCCATTTTCTTAAGGATAACTATATGAATTAATTATAAAAACACTGAGCCTATGAGATTTAGACGTATAACAATTTGAATGGTAACTAAGTTAAATTATATTTTAAATCAAGAAAAATGGCTTATAGTAGGCTTAACAGGGAACTTGTCTCTCTACTCACTACCATCCTTGATATGTTTCTTAGGTTAAGAGTAACTATTTCTCACGCAATCTGAACTTCCCTAAAGCTACCTCCAAGTTTGGGCACATAACTAGAATTGTAGGCCATAAGGGTTGGGACAACCATTGTGGGTCGAGGGACTTATAACGGATGTTCAGGTCTGACTTCTTAAGGGAGGGTTTGCTCTCTAATCAACATATTACTTGAATCAAGCATATTTCAGGTGCCACCACCTTGCTACTTTACACTTCAATGGTGACGACTCCTCCAAGGGCCTTGTAACACTGCTTTTGGATTTAACCACTCTTACCCTTGATGACAGGAACAGAATGTGATTATTAAGCAAGTTACGAGAGCTTCATGTAAGATTCAGCTCATAATGCAGCTGTAAAATGTTCCATTTTAAATACTAATGCAATCATGAGCAGGCAGAAATGGAATTCAAATATCAAAGCCTTTGACTGTGTGGATCACAATAAACTGTGGAAAATTCTGAAAGAGATGGGAATACCAGGCCACCTGATCTGCCTCTTGAGAAATTTGTATGCAGGTCAGGAAGCAACAGTTAGAACTGGACATGGAACAACAGACTGGTTCCAAATAGGAAAAGTTCGTCAAGGCTGTATATTGTCACCCTGTTTATTTAACGTATATGCAGAGTACATCATGAGAAATGCTGGACTGGAAGAAACACAAGCTGGAATCAAGATTGCCAGGAGAAATATCAATAACCTCAGATATGCAGATGACACCACCCTTATGGCAGAAAGTGAAGAGGAACTCAAAAGCCTCTTGATGAAAGTGAAAGTGGAGAGTGAAAAAGTTGGCTTAAAGCTCAACATTCAGAAAACGAAGATCATGGCATCCAGTCCCATCACTTCATGGCAAATAGATGGGGAAACAGTGGAAACAGTGTTCAGACTTTATTTTTCTGGGCTCCAAAATCACTACAGATGGTGACTGCAGCCATGAAATTAAAAGATGCTTACTCCTTGGAAGGAAAGTTATGACCAACCTAGACAGCATATTCAAAAGCAGAGACATTACTTTGCCAACAAAGGTTCGTCTAGTCAAGGCTATGGTTTTTCCTGTGGTCATGTATGGATGTGAGAGTTGGACTGTGAAGAAGGCTGAGTGCTGCAGAATTGATGCTTTTGAACTGTGGTGTTGGAGAAGACTCTTGAGAGTCCCTTGGACTGCAAGGAGATCCAACCAGTCCATTCTGAAGGAGATCAGCCCTGAGATTTCTTTGGAGGGAATGATGCTAAAGCTGAAACTCCAGTACTTTGGCCACCTCATGCAAAGAGTTGACTCATTGGAAAAGACTCTGATGCTGGGAGGGATTGGGGGCAGGAGGAGAAGGGGACGCCAGAGGATGAGATGGCTGGATGGCATCACTGACTCGATGGACGTGAGTCTCAATGAACTCCGGGAGTTGGTGATGGACAGGGAGGCCTGGCATGCTGCAATTCATGGGGTCGCAAAGAGTTGGACACGATTGACTGATCTGATCTGATCTGATTCACTAAGTGGCATCCAACTCTTTTCATACCCCATGGACTGCAGCCCACCAGGCTTCTCTGTCCATGGGATTCTCCAGGCAAGAATACTGGAGTGGGTTGCCATTTCCTTCTCCAAAATATCTTCCTGACCGAGAAATCGAACCCACGTCTCCTGCATTGCAAGCAGATTCTTTATCACTGAGCCACTAGGGAAGCCCCAAAGATTGCTTTAAGTGCCCCCTTTTCTTCAGTTTATAACTTAAAAAATTAATATGCTCATGTTGCTTTAGAGCAAAAGCTAGAAATTTTTTCTATAAAAGGTCATGTAACTGATAATTCAGGCTTTGCAGGTAATACCATCTCTGTTGCAACCATGCAACTCTAGCATTATAATGAAAGCAGTCATAGAAGATTTGACTTGCCAGCACTATATTGTGTATGCCAATCTTAGAAAAACTGAGTGTATAGCCTCCAATTACAATATTGATCTGTATGTTCTTAAAGATAAGATAGCATTGCCATTCAAAACTGTCAGGCAGATATTTATTTGTCACCAAAATATTAAACTGTTTAAAATGCTGGCTAAAAAGTCCAGATCCTGTGTACTAGCAAGCTTACCATTTAATGACATCCCGAAAACTATAAACCACATGATTTCATTGCAGAGAAATTATATAAAGATAATGTTGAAAAACTAGAAGCCTAACCCTTCATATTTAGTGACTTAAGGACATACACAACCATCTGAAGCAATCCCTAGAATTTTTATTTATTTTTTTGTGTATCAAGTTCATTTTAATTTCAGTTTCATGGAAAAATAAAAATAGCTGAATACAGTTTCAGAATCCAGATATGGCTCAACTGATACTGAATGGTGGGGGCTTAGTCTCTCATCTGGCTGCTCAGGGTAGAATATTTATATTTACGCTAGTGACAGAGCTTGCAATTAGCACTGGCTGTTACTATGAGTTCCAGCATAACAATCACAGTGAAAAGAAAACAGCTTATAGGTAGACACATCGGAGAAGGCAATGACACCCCACTCCAGTACACTTTCCTGGAAAATCCCATGGACGGAGGAGCCTCGTGGGCTGCAGTCCATGGGGTCGTGAAGAGTCAGACACGACTGAGCGACTTCACTTTCACTTTTCACTTTCATGCATTGGAGAAGGAAATGGCAACCCACTCCAGTGTTCCTGCCTGGAGAATCTCAGGGACGGGGGAGCCTGGTGGGCTGCTGTCTATGGGGTCGCGAAGAGTCGGACATGACTGGAGCGACTTAGCAGCAGCAGCAGCAGCAGGGAGACACATGTAAGGGCCTGTAGGACTTTTTTTCCTGGTGGCTCATTTGCTTGCTCCAGGATTTTCTAAAACAGAGGGAAAAGCAATCTCAGGGGAGTCACAGTTTACCACAGGGAGCTACAAGGATATTGGGGGGAAGCACATACACAAATTATTAACAACTCAAAAAGAGTGAAGATACAAAAAAGCTTTTTAATAAAGGCACATGCTCACAGGTATTCTGATGATGTGTAAAAATAATGCCTTATTTATTTATGTTTTACATAACAAAAAAAGCTTTCGCAAGTTATGAAGCATTTTAAATGCTGCTTTCTCCTCCTATAAACATTCCAGTCTCTTACAGACTAGAGCACCAGAACTGTACCTCCAAAAAGCTTTTTCTATTCACGTGGAATATTTTATGGTTTGATGCCCAATCAATCTGCAGTAGTTTAGCTTTGTGGGCTCAAATGTCTACTTCACTTAGCTGTTACACCTCTAAATGGGTCAGAGCTTTTTAAAATTTAAAGAGTAAAGAGAGACTTGGGATGTACACAAGGAAAAAAACCATGTTCTTTAATAAATTGTTGCATTTTAAGCCAAAATAATTAATGGAGATGATTATTCATGAAATAGTTTTTCTTCTAAATACTTGAACTACATTTTCATTTGCCTTAAATTTATGGCTCTGCTTCACATTCACTCTTTTTCTCATGTTCAATGGTAAAACCTGCCTTTACAGAACATTTATACCCTTAGAATATTTATAAACTGCGACCACACTCTCAATTCTTTGCCTTTAAACTTGATTAATATTTTCATGTGTACATGGATATTCTACAATAAATAGGAACGAGTAAGTGACAAAGAACCTACTTGACACTTGACTTCTGATTTTTTTTTTTTTTTGGTGATAGATTCTAAAATCCTTCATTTCATTCCAATAAGAAAGCTTTTAACCCTCTACCAATTCCTAACCATTAACTCTCATCTTTATTTTTTTATCCCTTCATTTGTTGATGATTCATGTACTTTAAGACAGCTGGCAGATTTACAATATATAAATACTGGGAGAATCACACTCTGCCAGTAGTTGTAAACTATATATCCACAGTGATTATTTTCTGAAGTGGATGTAGGGAATGTTCACAGATGTCTAGAATTAAGTTTCTTTGAAAATGCTGTAGTTGAGTTATGATAGAAATAAACAACTATCAGTGTAACTAAGCAATTAAGATATTTTTTCTGTTTGTTATGATAAACCATGCTGTGTCCCTCTAGGTTGTGTGTTTTTAGTGTATTATTAACTTCAAGATCTGATGTTGGCCAAAATAGTAAGTAAATAATCATAAATAATGCCTCTTAGTGAAAAATAACGCCCATGAGTAGATTCTTATACCACAAATGATGCTTGTGCAATATTTCTAATAACAGAGAAATGACAGCTTTCACTATCATAAAATAGTCTACCGACAATGAATAATGTCTCCATTGTATTCCCCTCAATATATAAATATGAATAACCAAACAGTTCTGAGACTGGAAGTGTTACACAGATTAAATTTCATAAACAAACCCATAATGCAATCACATGACCTCGTTACCAAACATTTTTGTCTGCTAACCATCTACACAAAGACTGAAGTCGGGTTGTTTAGCTTATATATAGAGATGAAATTAAGTCACTTGTGCTGTACACGTGGGATATGGCATCATCAACGACACATATTCAAATGAGGGGTAACTAGTGTCGGGGTAACCAGCCTCCAAATAAACTGGATTCTGTTATTTCTATTTTGCAGTTACAGTTCTTGTAAGTTCACCATTGAACCTTATAGGTAGCTAACCTCATTTATTAATTTTAGTAGCACTTTTATATAATCCGTCGAGTTTTCTAAATAGCTGGTCATATTATTTACAAGTAAGAAATTCTACTTCTTCCTTTTCAATCTGAATGTTTTTCTTTTTGTTTTCTCTTATTACACTAGGTCAGTTTAGTTCAGTCACTCAGTCATGTCCAACTCTTTGCAATCCCATGGACTGCAGCATATCAGGTTCCCCTGTCCATCACCAACTCCCAGAACCTATTCAAACTCATGTCCATTGCATCGGTGATGTCATCCAACCATCTCATCCTCTGTTGACCCCTTCTCCTCCCTCCTTCAATCTTTCCCAGCATCGGGGTCTTTTCCAATGAGTTCGTTCTTCACATCAGGTGGCCCAAATATTAGAGTTTCAGCTTCAGCATCAGTCTTTCCAATGAATATTCAGGACTGATTTCCTTTAGGATGGACTGCTTGGATCTCCTTGCAGTCCAAGGGACTCTCAAGGCTTTTCTCCAACATCACAGTTCAAAAGCATCAATTTTTTGGCACTCAGCTTTCTTTATAGTCCAACTCTCACATCCACATATGACTACTGGATGGCATCCAGTCCCATCGATTCATGGCAAACAGATGGGGAAACAATGGAAACAGTAAGAGACTTTATTTTAGGGAGCTTCAAAATCACTGCAGATGTTGACTGCAGCCATGAAATTACACTAGGTAACACCTTCAATAAAATGTTAAATAGAAGTGTTCTGCATTGGCATCCTTGCCTTGTTTGTGATCTTCAAGGTAAGAAGCACTTAGCCTTTTACCCTTAATAATGACCTCAGACCAAATAATAGGGAGGGAACACAGCCTGTCCATCAACAGAAAAGATTTACTGGATTAAAGATTTACTGAGCATGGCCCCGCCCATCAGAACAAGACCCAGATTCCCCTGCAGCCAGTCTCTCTGATCAGGGAGCTCCCACAAGCCTCTTAAACTTACCATCAGAGGGCAGACAGACAAAAGCCACAATCACAGAAAACTAACTAAACTCATCACATGGATCACAGTCTTTGCTAACTCAATGAAACCACAAGCCATACCCTGTAGGGCCACCCAAGACGGACGGTCACGGTGAAGAGTTCTGACAAAACATGGTCCACTGGAGAAGGGAATGGCGAACCACTTCAGTATTCTTGCCTTGAGAACCCCATGAACAGTATGAAAAGGAAAAAAGATATGATACTGAAAGATGTACTCCCCAGGTCAGTAAGTGCCCAGTATGCTCCTGGAGAAGAGTGGAGAAATAGCTCCAGAAAGAATGAAGAGATAGAGCCAAAGTGAAAACAATGACCAGTTGTGGATGTGACTGGTAATGGAAGTAAAGTCCAATGCAGTAAAGAACAATATTGCTTGGGAACCTTGAATGTTAGGTCCATGAATCAAGGTAAATTGGAAGTGGTCAAACAGGAGATGACAAGAGTGAATATCGACATTTTAGGAATCAGTGAACTAAAATGGACCACAATAGGTGAGTTTAATTCAGATGACCATTATATCTACTATTGCGAACAAGAATCCCTTAGAAGAAATGGAGTGGCCACCATAGTCAACAAAAGAGTCTGAAATGCAGTACGTGGGTGCAATCTCAAAAATGACAGAATGATCTCTGTTTGTTTCCAAGGCAAACCATTCAATATCACAGTAATCCAGGTCTATTGCTCGACCAGTAATACTGAAGAAGCTGAAGTTGAATGGTTCAATGAAGACCTTCTAGAACTAACACGAAAAAAGATGTCCTTTTTATCATAGGAGACTGGAATGCAAAACTAGGAAGTCAAGAGATACCTGGAGTAACAGGAGTGTTTGGCCTTGGAGTACAAAATGAAGTAGGGCAAAGGCTAACAGAGTTTTGCCAAGAGAACACACTGGTCATAGCAAACACCCTCTTCCAATGACACGAGAGGACTCTAAACATGGACATCATGATGGTCAATATTGAAATCAGATTGATTATACTCTTTGCAGCCGAAGAGGGAGAAGCTCTATACAGTCACCAAAAACAAGACTGGGAGCAGACTATGGCTCAGATCATGAACTCCTTATTCCCAAATTCAGACTTAAATTGAAGAAAGTAGGGAAAATCACTAGACCATTCAGTCATGACCCAAATCAAATCCCTTACGATTATACAGTGGAAGTGACAAATAGATTCAAGGGATTAGATCTGATAGAGTGCCTGAAGAACTATGGACGGAGGTTTATGACACTGAACTGGAGGCAGTGATCAAAACCATCCCCAAGTAAAAGATATACAAAAAAGCAAAATGGTTGTCTGAGGAGGCCTTACAAATAGCTGAGAAAAGAAGAGAAGCAAAAGGTAAAGGAGAAAAGGAAAGATATATCCATCTGAATGCAGAGTTCCAAAGAATAGCAAGGAGAGATAAGACAACCTTTCTAAGTGATCAGTGCGAACAAATAGAGGAAAACAACAGAATGGGAAAGACTAGAGATCTCTTCAAAAAAATTAGAGATACCAAGGGAACATTTCATGCAAAGACGGGCACAATAAAGGACAGAAATGGTATGGACCTAACAGAAGCAGAAGATATTAAGAAGAGGTGGCAAGAATACACAGAAGAACTATACAAAAAAGATCTTCATGACCCAGATAACCACGATGGTGTGATCACTCACCCACAGTCAGACATCCTGGAATGCAAAGTCAAGTGGGCCTTAGGAAGCATCACTACGAACAAAGCTAGTGAGGTGACAGAATACCAGCTATGTGAAATAGCTATTTCATATCCTAAAAGATGATGCTATGAAAGTGCTGTACCCAATATGCCAGCAAATTTGGAAAACTCAGCAGTGGCCACAGGACTGGAAAAGGTCAGTTTTCATTCCAATGTCAAAGAATGTTCAAATTACCACACAATAGCACTCATCTCACACCCTAGCAAAAGTAATGCTCAAAATTCTCCAGGCTAGGCTTCAACAGTATGTGAACTACCAGATGTTTAAGCTGCATTTAGAAAAGGCAGAGGAACCAGAGATCAAATTGCCAATATCCGTTGGATCATCAAAAAAGCAAGAGAATTCCAGAAAAACATATTCTGCTTTATTAACTATGCCAAAGCCTTTGACTGTGTGGATCACAATAAACTGTGGAAAATTCTTCAAAAGATGGGAATACCAGACCACCTGACCTGCCTCTTGAGAAATCTGTATGCAGGTCAAGATGCAACAGTTAGAACTGGACATGGAACAACAGACTAGTTCCAAATTAGGAAAGTACGTCAAGGCTGTATATTGTCACCCTGCTTATTTAACTTATATGCAGAGTACATCATGTGAAATGCTGGACTGGATAAAGCACAAGCTGGAATCAAGATTGCAGGGAGAAATATCAATAACTTCAGATATGGATATGACACCACCCTTATGGCCGAAAATGAAGAACTAAAGAGCCTCTTGATGAAAGTGAAAGAGGAGAGTAAAAAAAAGCTGGCTTAAAGCTCAACATTCAAAAAACAAAGATCATGGCATCTGGTCCCATCACTTCATGGCAAATAAATGGGAAACAATGGAAACAGTGACAGACTTTATTTTCTTGGGTTTCAAAATCACTGCAGATGGTTACTGCAGCCATGAAATTAAAAGACACTTGCTCCTTGGAAGAAAAGCCATAACAAACCTAAACAGTATATTAAAAAGCAGAGACATTATTTTGCCAACAAAGATCCATCTAGTCAAAGCTATGGTTTTTCCAGTAGTCATGTAGGGATGTGAGAGTTGGACCATAAAGAAAGCTAATTGCCGAAGAACCGATGCCTTTGAACTGTGGTGTTGGAGAAAACTCTTGAGAGTCCCTTGGACTGCAAGGAGATCCAACCAGTCAATCCTAAAGGAAATCAGTCCTGAATATTCACTGGAAGGACTGATGCTGAAGCTGAAGATCCAATACTTTGGCCACCTGATGTGAAAAGCTGACTCATTGGAAAAGACCCTGATGCTGGGAAATATTGAAGACAGGAGGAGAAGGGGATGACAGGGGATGAGATGGTTGGATGGCATCAATGACTCGATGGACACGAGTTTGAGCAAGTTCCAGGAGTTGGTGATGGACAGGGAAGCTTGGCACACTGCAGTCCGTGGGGTAGCAAAGAGTCAGACACGACTGAGCGACTGAACTGAACTGAACTGAGTGACTTCAGGTAGATGAAGTTCCCTCTAACACTTAGTTTTCTAGGTGTTTTTATAATAAATAAAAATAATAGTTTTTTTTTCATCTTTATTCTGGTAATTATATCAACTTCACTGACTTTTCAAATGTGCGACCAAACACATTTCTGAGATAAATCCTACTTGGATAGGATGTATTATCCCAGCTATATATTACTGGTTTCTTCTAGAGTGTTTGTATCTATGTTCTTAAGAAATATTGACCTCCATGATTTTCTTATATGTCTTTGTGTCATTATGGTGTAAGAGGAGTGCTGGCTTCCTCTCATTCTTTTTGTGTCTTTATACTCTGCAGTGATTCCCCTTTTTAAAGTTTTCTGATGTTAATATTTCTCCTCTCATTTTTCCTTTGTCAGTTTCCACAGAGATTTTTAATTATATTAATCTTTCAAAAATATGCTTTGTTTCCTTATTTTCTCTCAAGCTTTCCTGATTTCTAATTAATTGATTTCTTCCTTTCCATTTGGGGATCAAGTAGATTTTCTCTAATTAAAGTGAGGGATTAGAGAATTTAATTTACAATTCCTTCTATTCCAGTAAGCCTATAAACTGTAAATTTTCTTTTATGCATTGTGCATTGCTTTAGCTATATCCTCCACACTTTAATGTGTTTTAGGTTTCATTTACTTTCAAGTAGCTTCTAATTCTATTAGTGATTTTTTTCCATTGGCCTTGTGTTTTTAATGAAAAATATTGTTTAATTTTCAAACATCTGAAGACATTTTGATTGCCTTTGGCTATTTGTTCCTAAACTGTTGTGATCAAAGAACAAACTCTGTATGATTTCTACTTTATTATATGTTTTCTAATTATTTTATATATATTATCACATATTTATAACCCAACATATAGAATATATTGGTAAATGTTGTATGGTTATTTGATAATAAGTACTACATAAATGCTAATTAGGTTTACTTGGCTGTTAATTCCAGTCAATTTTTCAACATCTTTACTGATTTACATTTCACTCACTATATCAATTACTGAGGAAAGAGTATTGAATTTTTTTTTAAAGTATAGTATCTAAAAGTATTATAGGACCAATGCCTTTGGACTGGAAGAATAAATATTGTTAAAATGCCAAACTACCCAAAGCAATCTACAAATTTAATGTGATATCTTAATTACTTGTAAACTTTTTCCACAGAATTCAGTTCAGTTCAGTTCAGTCGCTCACTCGTGTCCAACTCTTTGCAACCCCATGAACTACAGCTCACCAGGCCTCCCTGTCCATCACCAACTCCTGGAGTTCACTCAAACTCATGTCCATCAAGTCGGTGATGCCATCCAGCCATTTAATCCTCTGTCGTCCCCTTTTCCTCCTGCCCTCAATCTCTCCCGGAATCAGAGTCTTTTCCAATGAGTCAACTCTTCGCATGAGGTGGCCAAAGTACTGGAGTTTCAGCTTTAGCATCAGTCCTTCCAAAGAACACCCAGGACTGATCTCCTTTAGAATGGACTGTTTGGATTGCCTTGCAGTCCAAGGGACTCTCAGGATTCTTCTCCAACATCACAGTTCAAAAGCATTAATTCTTTGGCTCTCAGCTTTCTTCACAGTCCAACTGTCACATCCATACATGACCACTGGAAAAACCATAGCCTTGACTAGACGGACCTTTGTTGGCAAAGTAATGTCTCTGCTTTTGAATATGCTATCTAGGTTGGTCATAACTTTCCTTCCACAGAATTAGGACAAATAATTGTAAAATCCATATGGAACCCATAAAAGACCCAGAATTGCCAAAGCAATACCAAAGAAGAAGGATGATATAGGAGGCATAACCATCCCAGACCTCAGACAATACATCAAAGCTACAATAATCAAAATAACATGGTATTGGCACAAAAACAGACGTTAGATCAATGGAATAGAATAGAGAGCTCAGAAATAAACTCATACACGTATGGTCGATTAATCGTCAGCAAAGGAGGCGAGACTACACAATAGGAAAAAGACAGTCTCTTTACCAAGTGGTGTTGGGAAAGTTGGACAGTCACACATAAATCAACAAGTTAGAACACACCTTGTCACCATACACAACATGGCTTAAAGACTAAAACATAAGACAAGATAGCATAAAACTCCTAGAAGAGAGCATAGGCAAGTCATTCTCTGACATAAATCACACCAATGTTTTCTTAGGTCAGTCTCCCAAGGCAATAGAAATAAAAATGAAAATAAATAAGTGGAATCTAATCAAACTTACAAACTTTTGCACAGCAAAGGAAACCACAAACAAAACAAAAAGACCACCTACAGAATGGGAAAAATATTTGCAAATAACGCAACTGACGAGGACTTAATTTTCAAAATATACAAACAGTTCACACAACTCGACAACGGGAAAACAGAAAATCCAATAGAAAGAAGGAAAGAACACCTAAAAAGATATCCCTCCAAAGAAGAAATGCAGATAGCCAATATGTACATGAATACTTAGCTCAACATTGCTAATTACTAGAGAAATGCAAATCAAAACTGCAGTGAGGTACCACCTCACACTAGTCAAAATAGCCATGACTAAAAAGTCTACAAACAACAAATGCTAGAGAGGGTGTGGAGAAAAGAGAACCCTCTCCCCCACTGCTAGTGGGAATGTAGTTGGTACAACCATGATGGAAAGCAGTACGAGTTCCTCAGAAAATTCAAACAGAATTACCATACGGTCCAGCAATCCCACTCCTGAACATATATCCAGACCCAAACCATAATTCAAAAAGATATATGCACCCCTATGTTCATAGCAGCACTATTCACAATAGACAAGATATGGAAAACTTAAGGGTCCATTAAAAGAGGAATGGTAAAGAATATGTGGCACATATATACAATGGAATATTACTTAGCCACAAAAAGAAGCAATGCCACTTGTAGCAACATGGATACAACTAGAGATTATCATACTAAGTGAAGTCAGAAAGATAAAGACAAATATCATACAATATTACTTATGTGTACAATCCAAAATACAGCATAAATGAACCTATTTATGAAACAGAATCATAAAGAAAACAGACTGGTGGGGGTCAGGGGGAAGAGGGATGGAAGAGGGTTAAATTCAGATTTTTTATTAGCAAATTTTGTATTATATATACCTATATGCAAACTGGTATATATAGAATGGATAGGAAACAAGCCCTTACTATATAACACAGGGAAGTATATTCAACATCCTGTGATAAACCATAACGGAAAAAACATGCAAAAGAATGTATACACATGTATAACTGAGTCACTCTGCTATAAGCAGTGATTAATACAACACTGTAATTCAACTGTACTTCAATAAATTTCAAAAAGTAAAAATTAAAAAATAATATAGGAAATTTACCTGATCTTTTTATTTTAAAAATTCAAAAAGATTAAAATTTAATTATTCTTCAAAAGAAGAATTTTGATTTTAGTTGAATATAGGAAACAGAATAAGGAATAAATTGTGTAGAACTCATTAACTTTTGGCTTACATGAAAATTCCTTATACAACATATATGGTTTCCTTGATTTAGGTAACCTCAGAATCAAATTAATATTGCTCTGTTTCTCTTTTGCAGACTATTTTCTTCTTTTCCTATGTAGAGTGCAGTTGAATTCTTTTTTTTTTTTTATAGTTTTGTAAGTTGAGATTTTTCTTTACTACGTAAGTACTCAAATTATCTTCTTCAAGTAAACATACACCTTGAGAGACCCAGTTATTCATATTTTGTTTCCAGTAAACCTGTGTCTTTTGACTTCTATTTGATGACATTGACTATGTCCAAGAGAAAATACAGATATGAGTAAAAGAAAAAAAGCTTTGAGAAAGACAGAAAAGAACCAGACTTAATCCAGGAAGTTCATTTATAGCCTTACAACACTAGCTCACAAGAAAAAACTTTCCTTTTCCTTCATAGCGCAGAATTTATTTTAATATATTAGAACAATTTAATTTTATGGGACTTGCACAACAACACTGTTTTTTTCTGGCTCATTGATTTCTAATTTTAAGTGTGATGATATTGATGCTGTATGGTACAGATCCAGATGTCAGGCACTGTGCCATGGTGCTAATTGGGCAGCTGATTTATAGTTATTCCTCGCCATTAATTTGCTGCTCAAATATTTTTCCCATTCAAATGGATGAATCGATCAGCTAAGCTTTTCACAAGAAAACTGTTTCCTAATTCCTAGTGCTTTGACTTCAAGAATGTTTAAGAAAAAGGCTGCAGTGATGTATGTATAAAATTTACAATAAGCCTGTTAGATGTCTTCTTCAAAAACAAAGGTTAAAACACAAGATATCGATGTAGGCAATGGTAGGAGATTTTTCTGTAACCCAAATGACAGCTGCAAAATACCCATTAATTTGACTAACCACTTCACTCCAATCGAGTCCATGTATTTTGGAAATAAAAAATTCTCCCTATCTTCTGAACAAATTCAACAAGTATGAGGAAATGAGATAAAGATCTTCATTTTTGTGGCTTCTTGATCTAGAATTCTGTTTTCACACTTGCTTTATATCTCCTCCACTCCAACCAGTATATCCCAACTCAATACACCCCAGTGGAAATATATCTTCCTGGTTTCTACCAAACAAATTTTCAACACATTAAGAACGTGAAGGCATAAATGATTTATGGAATAGAGAGCACATAAAGACTTATGTTCCAGCCACAAAATCAACTTGAAAGTAAACAGGAAGTATCAGCTTTCTTAAAATTCCCTTTTATTATAGCATCATCAAGGACTGCCACTGACCTTTTACTTACCTAATACCAGTTCCCTTCATCTTGTTGGTTCTCCTTTCCATCCTTCATTCCACATGTTCTCTCATCTCCTCCTTCCTCATCTGAAAAAGTAACAAACGTTTCCTGGTCTGTCTTAGGTACAGGCATTATCTCCCTTTTTCCCTGAACCTTGGTGCCAATACCAAGTGCTCGGGGTCTAGCCTCCTACCCATACAGCTCTTTAAAGAACATGTCCAGTTCTCTAAGAATGCTAGGCACAGCTATTATGCTAGGAGATAATATATATATATTATGTGTATATATATAAATGTACATAAATTTACATTTGTTGCTGTTTAATCACTAAGTCCTGTCCAACTCTTTGTAACCCCTCCAGGTTCCTCTGTCCATGGGATTCTCCAGGTAAGAATACTAGAGTGGGCTGCCATTTCCTTCTCCAGGGGATCTTTATGACCCAGGGATCAAACTCATGTCTCCTGCATTGGCAGTCAGATTCTTTACCAAGCCTTGTATATGTTGAGGACATAGCATTTCTATCAAGTGTCTTTTTGTCAGAGGCCTTACTTTCCGCCAGAGTGGACCTGAAACGTCCCTCCTCATTTGGAAGGTATGATAAAACTAGATATCATTTGAATGAAAAGTTATAATTTCTAATCCTATAAAGTATTAATTTCTAAATTATATTTTCAGGAATATGTCCATTGCAAACATGCCATTTTCAAGAATACAATATTACAAGAAAGTTTAAAATAATCTATTTTCCCCCATAATATGACCATGGTAAAGGCCAAATTTCCCATAAAGGATTAGTTAAGTAAAAGAAATTTATATTACTTCTCTTTTCATGAGCATTTTAATCATTTTTTGAACAACAACAAAAAAATTACTGAAAATAAAATGTAATTCCATTCTTTTATCAAGCAGTTGCCAACCACACCCTTTACCAGGAAATGAGGGTCAGAAAGTTTTAGCAGAGGAGGAAAGGTTACAAAGTAGAAGAAATAATATCTAATCTTAGGGGAACAAAATTTATACAGAAATCTGGAGGAAAAAAAGAGTGCTACAAAAATACACTTTAATGGTTAAGGCAATGTCAGGGAGTATTCATGATGGACTGAAATTTGACCTATAGGTTAAATCTTCAGCTCTTGCCTGGAAAATCCCATGGACGGAGGAGCCTGGTAGGCTGCCGTCCATGAGGTCGCGAAGAGTCGGACCTGACTGAGTGACTTCACTTTCACTTTTCACTTTCATGCATTGGAGAAGGAAATGGCAACCCATGTCAGTGTTCTTGCCTGGAGAATCCCAGGGACGGTGGAGCCTGGTGGGCTGCCGTCTGTGGGGTCCCACAGAGTCAGACACGACTGAAGTGACTTAGCAGCAGCAGCAGCAGCAGAAGACTGAGAGGTCTATGTTAACTGCTGTATTGAACAATCATAATTTACAAACTTAACTGAATGTGGATTTCTTTTCCCCTACAATTATCCTCTAAACTTTGTCCAGTAGAGGTGGTTTCCTCTAGCTCCAGATGAAAACTTACAGGATCACTCTTAGATAATAAACATTCCTATGGACACTTTTAGACAAACAGAAACTCAATTTAGTCATTAGAATGTCTAGTTCAGGATAGTAATAAAAATTTCAAAGTGGATTTAACATTAAGTCTTCCTTCCTGTAACCCCAGTTTGGGCCTGCTTCCCCCAGTTCTCTGGCCTCTTTTTCTTCTTCCAGAGGTTAGTGGTAAGAAAAGAGAACATGTGAGATTATAATGGGCCTTCTTGTGGTTATCATGCTCCACATTCTCTGAACCTGCAGATTTTTAAAACTGGCCCTCTCAGAGAGCATCTGGATGGAGTCATCAAAGAGTCTCTGATTAGCTACTCCAAGGACAATTTCTTTGCTCTAAGAGGATATAACTTGATTCCAAATGGTTGTGAATTCTCCATCTTACTGAGACTAGAATCCGCATTCAATAAGCTCCTTGGCGTTTGGTTTCCGTTCTCTTCTTTCTCCCTCCCTTCCTCCCTCCTCTCTCCCTTCCTCCCTCCTTCACTCTCTCTCTTTCTGCAGTGATATTCTAGAGCCAGCTCTTAGAAGCTCACACACAGCAGACTGTACTCATTTCTTTCCAACCCCACGTTCAGAGATGCCATATTGATAGCTTGTAACTGGTCATAATGGTGATATTTACACCACAGAAACAGACAAACGCTACTAACTTGGGTGTCAGGGGAGCACTGTTTTCATTTGGGGTGGTTTTTTTTTTTTTTTTGAGAATTCATTTTTCAGCACATAAAAACTTTTACACATTTTCCCATGGGAAACAAACATTTCTTGACCCTGCCATCTACAGATGTACAGGTAAATCACAACATTCCTTTTTCTAAGGGCTCCATCACCAACACAGCAGCTAGCATTGTTTTGTTCTCTGAATATACCTGGTAGCAGCCAGACCCCAGAAAGACTCAGTGTAGAAGTCACATGTTAAGCTCCCTACATGCTCTTGAAAGTCTCTCCATCACTGGCTTTGATGAAGAGGAGCAGGCACTCTGTCTCCAAAGCGGTATGGGCTCACAGAACAGATTTCTCCAGGGATACCTTCTGCTCTAAATCTACTCTTCTAATCCACTCTCTGACCCACGATATTCTCCAGGAGTTATGGAAATGATGAACTTTGCATTTACAATGCAACTTACAATGTGTTTGAAAATTCACATCTTTTTTTATTGCTGTCTTATTCAAAACTAAATTTTAGCATTCTATGTCAGGAAGTAAGCATAAATAATGAAAAAGAGGAGGGAATCCTAAACATATATTCTGTATAGAAGGATCACCTAGAGTAAGGTCAAAATGAGAGAACATGCCAGTCACATATTTTGTGACAATATTTGTTGCTCGAGTTTTTGTTGGGGAAATTTTTTTTATATGTGGTCAGGAGGCAAGTTCATGTATTGAAACTCATTTAATTTGAGAGGAGAAAAACTATTTTAACTGAGCACAACCCTATGCTAAGCACTATGCTAGGCTGGGCAGTGCTTCTTAAATGTAAAAATGAATCTCCCAAGAGATCTTGTTAAAATCCAGGTTGTAATTCAGTAACTATCAGGCTCCTCTGTTAATGGGATTTTTCAGGCAAAAATACTGGAGTGGGTTGCCGTTTTCTACTCCAGGGGATCTTTCCAACTGAAGGATCAAACCCACCTCCCTTAAGTCTCCTGCACTGACAGGCAAATTATTTACCATTAGTGCCACCTGGGAAGCCCCATGCTGCTGCTGCTGCTAAGTCGCTTTAGTCGTGTCCGACTCTGTGCGACCCCAGAGACAGCAGGCCACCAGGCTCCCCGTCCCCAAGATTCTCCAGGCAAGAACACTGGAGTGGGTTCCCATTTCCTTCTCCAATGCAGGAAAGTCAAAAGTGAAAGTGAAGTCGCTCAGTCGTGTCCGACTCTTAGCGACCCCATGGACTGCAGCTCACCAGGCTCCTCCGTCCATGGGATTTTCCAGGCAAGAGTACTGGAGTGGGGTGCCATTGCCTTCTCCGGGGAAGCCCCATAGGTGGGACTAAGATTCTGTATTTATAACAAAGTTCCAGGTCATGCCCATACTACAGGTCTGGATATCTTTGAACAGCAAAGCACTAGGAGAAACACATGCACACAAACATACACTCATTCATGGGATAAAACAATTCTATGATATGGTTACTATCATTTCTATTTTATCAATAAGAAAACTGAGGCTGAATGAAGTTAACTTGTCCAACTACACAAGAAAGTGGTAGAGGGGATTCACAACCACATGTGTCTTCTTCCCCTACTCTTTTCAGGGGGTGATACAGCATCCCTGAAGTTGTTCTTGTTATTTTCAATCTGTAATCTGATAAAGAAATAACAATGCTGACTCTCTTCTCTTCATCATATGATTGACTTCCTGCTCCCTATTTTTTGTGTAACTGTTCAGATTCTTCATATTCCTGAAGTTAAAATGGATTTAATCAATATCATGGTCAGTGCCATTTGCTGGTATGTATCATAATAGTTTGGAGAAGGAAATGCAACCCACTCCAGTATTCTTGCCTGGAGAATCCCACGGACAGAGGAGTCTGGTAGGCTACAGGTCATGGGGTCACAAAGAGTCAGACACGACTGAGTGACTTCACTTTCACTTTTTATCATAATTGTTTAACTATAGGACGTCTTCTAGATACTTGGTCCATGTCTACATGGTACAAATGTCTGTACTGAAGAGTTGTATTTTGTACTCTATAGAGATAAATCTGTATCCTCAAGTTATCCCAGGGGTACTGTCCAGTGAAAAGATTTCTAAAACATATAATTACTCTCTTGATCTCCTACACTTCAATGGAATTTGTATAGAATACTATCCACGGGTCACAAAACCTGAGCCCCAAGAAAAATGTGATTAATGAGGGCCTCCCCCAGAAGGGTGGCATGAAGCATCTCAATCCAAAAACTTCAATTTTTAAAAGATAACAATCATTAAGTCCCAATTGTTCAACACTTGGGTCATATATAGTGCATTTATATAAAATACAAAAGTGTTCATTAAATAATGATTCTTTTATGTCATTGCTGCATAGCCTCAGTCCCTTGATCATATCCTTTACGTTTGTTTAAGACTAAATGAAAGAAGACAGAAGGATGTGAGTCACATGCTAACAAAAATAACAAAACAGCCTTGGCCACATATAATTTCCTGAAACCAGTAAGAGAAGGAATAAGTTATGTGAAAGAAAAACATTAGCAAGCCATTTTGTGAAACAGTAAATTTTCCAAGTATAATTGAAGAGAGAAAAATCTTTCCAAACTAAATATCTGTTCCTGAGCCTGAGGCAATAAATAAATAAATAAAAGGTGGGGAAAACTCAGCCTTAATATATTTTTTGAATTGTTTGCTTTCCAGACTTAAAATATGATTGTTTAATAAAAACAAAAAGAAACACTTTAGGTAAAAAATTTAAATACACAATAATATAATCTCTATGCAAGAGATGTAATAAATTATTATATATACTGGGATTCATTAAGTTTTAACTTAGAAAATCTCTCTCTGGATACAGAGTTTAATAATTGGGAGTCTTTTCATGTAAAATATCATATCAAAAGACCCAAAACAAACATACAAAATGTTTGATTATCACAACACAGCTGTTAAAAATCATTTTGGTAAAAGTCAGACCCATCCTGTTTTTAAAACTATTTTAAAAACTAGGATTAAAAAAGTATTTTATTTATATGCAAATATAGTAGTCTATCTAAAACCAGTCACCGTTTTCTTAATAGAAACTATATTAGACAGCCCCATTTAAAATCTAGAATGGACAAAGGATGTTCATAATCCTCATAACATAAAATATGTAGAAATAGTCTTTTCAACACATGTATAAGAATCATGAATATCTTTTCTGGGTTATTCATTTAAATAACAACCTGAATACATGATGAAATATCCCATGTTCATGGATGAGGAAATAGAACATTAGTAAGATACTTTCAATTAATTCATAAAATATTAGAACATTAGTAAGATACTATTTTTTAATTAATTCATAAATAGGCAAAAATTATATCAAAATTTCAAGAGGAGCTTCTTTTGAAACTGGATAAAATACTTTTAGATTTCATACAAGAATAAATGACAAAAGGAGTTCAGAAAATTTTTAAAAAGAAGAGTAATGGGTGGAAGGAGTTTAACCCTAACAAATATTAAAATATGTCATAAAGTTCTAATAATGTGAAGAACATGGTACTAACAACAATATAAGAATATGTAATAAATAAGGCATTGCAAATAAATAAGAAGGGAAAGATTTGCTTGATAAACAGTTCTGAAGCAACTCCAGAATGATGAAAATTAAATGTAAAATTTTTTAAACTAATAATAAATTACATCTAAAAAATAATAAAAGTTAAGTAAGCAAATTTGCCAGTCATGGAAGTGGAGGGAAAAAGCCTAAATTCAAAAACAAAGGAACATATTGCTAGAGTTAAAGATCTAAAATTTTCAAAATTCTGTCAATTAAAAAAAAAACCCATAAACCTCAACAGTAAGAAATATCTGGGTAAAATATTTGTAAGCTAAATCAATGAAGATCATGAACTAAGCATTGACAAAACTGGAGATGCACACAGTTAACACTTAAAAATTAACGTCTTCCTTAGCAATAATCAAAGAAGTAAAAATAAATTTAAAGAAAATAACAAGTTTTTAATTCTTCAAAATAGTAGAAATTTTAAGTAATAAGAATAGCCAATATTACACACTTCAGTCTCATATCTTCTGAAGTTGGTTTGGAAGTTAACCATTCAATAAAATGATCTACCAGGTTACAATAAAAGCAAGTCTTATACAACATTCTCCTATATTTACAGACAGTTATTAAATAAATTATTCATTAACAAGCAGGCAAAAATAGTCTGTACTGTAATTTCACTAAAATGCCAACTCTGTCCTTTTAACTGGACAGATTTCCACCTGGATTAAAAATTAACTGAAGCCAGATATGACAACCTTCCAGAAGCAGGATCTAGTACCTGGTAGTCAACTCCAGACTATGAAATCTTCTAAACCAATGGCTTGTCTCAGTATTATTTAGGGATCAAGCATTGCGTCCTATTTTAAGAGAAAAGAGTATAAGCCTTGCTGGTTTCTTGTTCCACATTCATACAAGTGTGTAGAGTGTCTCAAACATTTTTAACCAAAACATTTTTTCCTGAAAACTTCTAATTTCATTATGCAGTTAAATTATGCTGATTCGTAAGCTGCCAACTTCACCAATAAAAATTAATTTCTGATCATCATGTTAATTCCCATACTGGTTGTCAACTGAGACATAAAAAACAGAAGCACTTGTGTTAGCCACTGATGGGCTATGGACTTCCTGACCAGAACTCCAGCTAGCTTTCTATGGATTTGTGCATTGTTGATTAGCACCTGGGCCTGTTGTTGTTGTTCAGTTGGTCAGTCTTTGTCTGTCTTTTTGCAACCCATGGACTGCAGCATGCCAGGCTTCCCTGTCCTTCATTATCTCCCAGAGTTTGTTCAAACCCATGTCCATTGAGTTGATGATGCCATCCAACCATCTCATCCTCTGTCACCCCTTCTCCTCCTGCACCTGGATTATTTCTTAACTTAATAAAACCTACATACTCTATATAACGTGAACTAAGGCAATGGCACCCCACTCCAGTACTCTTGCCTAGAAAATCCCATGGACAGAGGAGCCTGGTAGGCTGCAGTCCATGGGGTCGCTAAGAGTCGGACATGACTGAGCGACTTCCCTTTCACTTTTCACTTTCATGCATTGGAGAAGGAAATGGCAACCCACTCCAGTGTTCTTGCCTGGAGAATCCCAGGGACGGGGGAGCCTGGCGGGCTGCCATCTATGGGGTCGCACAGAGTCGGACACGACTGAAGCGACTTAGCAGCAGCAGCAGCAGAGACATTTAATACCAGGTATATTTTCTCTCCTTGCACATGATCCTTCTTATTCTTGTATTTTGTATGCTTTCAGTATTCCTATCTCTGGAGATGAGTGGAACTACTGCATAGCTCAAGTTATATTCAGCTTAGGTCCACCAATACTGACTCTAGTAAATCATTGCAAATGTCAAATTCTTCAAGCAAAAAGGAAATCTATAATTTGTGCAGAGTGACAATTATTTTTACTTTTAAAAATGTTTTGCATTTGAAAACGATTACTTTTATGTATTTGATGGCAGTTTAGTCTTTCACAGTCTCCAACTTATTTCAATATGAAGCCTTACCTCATCACTCTGGAACCCAAACAAGGTCAATGCGTAGTTTTTGGCAAGGCAGCCTGCACTGTTTATGATGCCACAACTATTTGGCAGCTATGCCTGCCCATCCTCCACCCCCATCAATCTCAGGCAGCCTGTCTCTCTGCCAGCAGCCATCAGTGGAGAGAGGAACTAGTACTTCAAAGGTCTCAGTGTGGTTCATAAAAGATCAGGAGGATTGACCCAAGCCAAGATGAAGATTATGCATTTGGCAGTTATGTTTGGATATGATAACGAGATAATCCATAGAAACGCAGGATTAAATGAGAGGAAGTCTGGGTTCAATAGCCCCAGAGCAAGCTAAAAATAAATGTAAGAGAGAAATGAAAATCCCCAAGGAAAACACTTGCTATCTCACAGCCATCACAGAAGGAGAAGAAAAGGAAGACAAAGCAAATACAACCACTCAAGATTCAAAGAGTTGATAATGGATGACAATGACATTAAATATCCAAAGAATGAAAATGAAGAAGGAAGGCAACATATAGTCAAAAGACATGATCAGAAAGGTGTTGAAGAAATGAAGGCACTGCCAAAATCTGATTTGGGGTTTAAAAGGAGACCATAATTTTAGGAAATATGAAACCAGAAGTCAGCTGGAAATTCATGGCAAATTTCAAGCCATTTCAAAGAAACAGAGGAAAAAAATTGGATTTAACTTCAAAGGATAATTAAACATCTAAAGTCCACTGCTAATGCATCTTGGAACTAATCTCTTTTATACCTAGATGGGAAGACTTTTGCAATTTCTAGATATAAAAGTTTTGACTCCAATAGCCAGTGCCTGGCTACAGTGAGAGGGGAACCTATTATCAGATTTTGTGTTTATATTCATCTTGTTCCAAAAACACTATAAGGTGTCTCACAAAAAATAAAACAGCAACACTGCAACATGATAATAAGTAGTAGAAGCAAGTGAAAGAAGCCAGGAGAAAAGAAAATAAAATAGGTAGAGCATATAAAATAAAGTCAAAAATAAATAACACACAAATAAACCTTTGTAATAAAATCTGATAAAAATGGTTTCTAGCTCTCTTTAGAATGACGTTGATTTTTTTAAATTAGAAATTTTCCTACCCTCAAATTACAATCTGCCTTGCCCACAGCCATGATAACAATTCTAAGTGTGCAAGTGTTCATTGATGAATTACACAACGATAAACTACAATGAATTCAGTTAAGTGAAATTCTATTTTATGAGTCAAAAGTGTATCCACATAGAGAGTAGTAATATATAAATGTATAACATATTAATCTAATAAAAATATTTTATAGTCATATCAATTAATGGACCCTTATGAAAAGTCTAATGCCCTCACTTAGCAAATCTATTTTCTAAAGAGCTTTGCATTTCATGTCTCACCACATACAATGAAAGTTTTAAAGTCAATACAATGGGTAGTAAAATACAGTTATTAAAGCCTATAAAAATTACCACCAAAAGGACTTATTTTTGGAGTTAGTTGAAAAGGCTCCCTGTAGTGCCCAATTAACTGTCCATTTTTCCTTCACAAATAACCTCATCCAACCTCAAATGTATTAGCAGGTACACAGTCCCACTCCACTTCCCCTAGTCATAGGACTAATGTTTAGTCAGTGAGATGTACATAGAAATGGTGTGAGCCATTTCTACCAAGGAAGAGTGGTGTCCTTCATCTCCATTTTTCTCCCTCCTGGGTGGAATGAAGACAGTCCTGACAAGAGCCATATCCTCTAGGTAGCACAGAAAAAAGCTAGATGGAGTCTAGGACTTTGAGGAAATTATGAAATTCTATAGTAGGACTTTGACTATGGGACTTGGTTTGTAGAAGGGAATAAAACTTCTTTTAAAGCCACTATTAATTTTTGCAGGGTTTTTGCTGTCACATACATTCAAGTCTAATTCTATTTTAAATACTGTTTCTACCTGTCAACAATTTTCAACTGTAAGATTTAGCTTACATTTACTCTTAGAAAAAAATCACACAGTCTGAATGAATTGTAACTTATCTCCAACAACTCTGCAGCCTCATTTCTTGTCTTTGTCCTTAGTTCTTTCTGCCTCTTTCCTCTAACCCCAGGCATCTACTCAGGCCTGCTGGTCTCTGCCATAATTATGCCTGAACATACTGGGAACCGAGAGCTTTCTAGGTTTCCTGTATTATCAATGTGCTAGGATTTATTCTCAAACTACTCCTGGGTTAATTCTTCAGTATTTCCCGCCCCCCCACCATGTCATTCAATTTCTTGGTTTTCACCTTTGCTTCACTCAAACAAATCTTCAAGTAAACTTCATAGAAAAAAGTTAATAAAAGTTTATTAAATTAGACTTTAAGGTTAAAAAGCAACCTTCTTGAAAACGTTTCTGAAAATTTGAAAAAAAGCTGTATTTTACCATCATACTTGATTGCCACTGTGACTAAGCCTAGAATATTTCCTCAGCGCTTCCAGGGATTGTTTCATTGATTCTAGGATCCAGCGCTGTTGATAAGCTCTCTGTAGTCAAACTGACAGATTTTCATGAATCATAAATATGACATGCTCTCTGTAACCGAGATATGAACTTTACGTTTTAAAATTTCTTGTTTTCTAAAATTTACAATATGAATATGTGTTTGAACATTCTGGGAATTTAATAGACCTTTACAATGTTCAATAATTCTTACGCTTTGTTGTTGTTCCCTGGTGGCTCAGACGGTAAAGCGTCTGCCTGCAGTGCGGGAGACCCAGGTTCAATCCCTGGGTTGGGAAGACCCCCTGGAGAAGGAAATGGCAACCCACTCCAGTACTCTAGCCTGGAAAATTCCATGGACTGAGGAGCCTGGTGGGCTACAGTATATGGTGTCACAAAGAGTCAGACACGACTGAGCAACTTCACTTCACTTACAATGTACAATAATTCTTATGCTTTGTTGTTGGCAACTTTTCTTCAATTTTTTTCATCACTAAATTTCTCCCTTCCATTATTCTATGTTCTTTTTCTCTTATATCAACATCAGGCTCCCTTGATTAATCCTCCATATTTTTTACTTTTTCTCTTTCCTTAGTATTTTCTCTGTTCTGATTTTCTTATTTTCACCTTTATAGCTATCTATTAAACTTTTGCAGTCATCAGTGACAAAGCACCAGTTTTTGTCCTCCATTCATGCTTTTTTTTTTTTTTATCATTTCCTTTTCTTATTTTTGGCTGCAATATCCTTTCAAATATCATGATAATCCAAGTCTATGCCCCGACCAGTAATGCTGAAGAAGCTGAACGGTTCTATGAAGACCTACAAGACCTTCTAGAACTAACATCCAAAAAAGATGTCCTTTTAATTATAGGGGACTGGAATGCAAAAGTAGGAAGTCAAGAAACACCTGGAGTAACAGGCAAATTTGGCCTTGGACTACAGAATGAAGCAGAGCAAAGGCTAATAGAGTTTTGCCAAGAGAACACAGTGGTCATAGAAAACACCCTCTTCCAATAACACAAGAGAAGACTCTACAAATGGACATCACCAAATGGCCAACACCAAAATCAGATTGATTATATTCTTTGCAGTGAAAGATGAAGAAGCTCTATACAGTCACTGGGAGCTGACTGTGGCTCAGATCATGAACTCCTTATAGCCAAATTCAGACCTAAATTGAAGAAAGTAGGGAAAACCACTAGACCATTCAGGCATGCCCTAAATCAAATCCCTTATAATTATACAGTGCAAGTGAGAAATAGATTTAAGGGACTAGATCTGATACACACAGTGCCTGATGAACTATGAATGGAGGTTTGTGACATTGTAGAAGAGGCAGTGATCAAAACCATCTCCAAGAAAAAGAAATAAAAAAAGCAAAATGGCTGTCTGAGGAGGCCTTACAAATAGCTGGGAAAGAAGAGAAGTGAAAAGCAAAGAAGAAAAGGAAGTATATACCCATTTGAATAGCAAGGAGAGATAAGAAAGCCTTCCTCAGTGATCAATGCAAATAAATAGAGGAAAACAATAAAATGGGAAAGACTAGAGATCTCTTCAAAAATTAGAGATAGCAAGGGAACATTTCATGCAAAGATGGACACAATAAAGGACAGAAATGGTATAGACCTAGCAGAAGCAGAAGATATTAAGAGGAGGTGGCAAGAATACACAGAAGAACTGTACAAAAAGATCTTCACAATCCAGATAATCATGATGGTGTGATCACTCACCTAGAGCCAGACACCCTGGAATGTGAAGTCAAGTGGGCCCTAGGAAGCATCACTACGAACAAAGCTAGTGGAGGTGATGCAATTCCAGTTGAGCTATTTCAAATCTTAAAAGATGATGCTGTAACAGTGCTGCACTCAATATGCCAGCAAATTTGGAAAACTCAACAGTGGCCACAAGACTGGAAAGGTCAGTTTTCATTTCAATCCCAAAGAAAGACAATGCCAAAGAATGCTCAAACTACCACACAATTGCACTCATCTCACACGCTAGCAAAGTAATGCTCAAAATCCTCCAAGTTGGGCTTCAGCAATATGTGAACCATGAATTTCCAGATGTTCAAGATGGATTTAGAAAAGGCAGAGGAAACAGAGATCAAATTGCCAACATCTGCTGGATCATGGAAAAAGCAAAAGAGTTCAGGAAAAACATCTATTTCTGCATTATTGACTATGTCAAAGCCTTTGACTATGTGGATCACAATAAACTGTGGAAAAATCTGAAAGAGATGGGAATACCAGACCACCTGATCTGCCTCTTGAGAAATCTGTAGGTAGGTCAGGAAGCAACAGCTAGAACTGGACATGGAACAACAGACTGGTTCCAAATAGGAAAAGGAATATGTCAAGGCTGTATATTGTCACCCTGTTTACTTAATTTATATGCAGAGTACATCATGAGAAACGCTGGGCTGGATGAAGCACAAACTGGAATCAAAATTGCCGGGAGGAATATCAATAACCTCAGATATGCAGAGGACACCACCCTTATGGCAGAAAGGAAGAGGAACTAAACAGCCTCTTGATGAAAGTGAAAGAGGAGAGTGAAAAAGTTGGCTTAAAGCTCAACATTCAGAAAACGATCATGGCATCCGGTCCCATCACTTCATGGCAAATAGATGGGGAAACAGTGTCAGACTTTATTTTGGGGGACTCCAAAATCACTGCATATGGTGACTGCAGCCAGGAAATTAAAAGATGCTTACTCCTTGGAAGGAAAGTTAAGATCAACCTAGACAGCATATTAAAAATCAGTGACATTACTTTGCCAACAAAGGTCCGTCTAGTCAAGGCTATAGTTTTTCCAGTTGTCATGTATGGATGTGAGAGTTGGACTATAAAGAAAGGTGAGTGCCGAAAAATTGATGCTTTTGAAATGTGGTGTTGGAGAAGACTCTTGAAAGTCCTTCGGACTGCAAAGAGATCCAACCAGTCCATCCTAAAGGAGATCAGTCCTGAATATTCATTGGAAGGACTGATGTTGAAGCTGAAACTCCAATACTTTGGCCACCTGATATGAAGAACTGACTCATTTGAAAAGACCCTGATGCTGAGAAAGATTGAGGCCAGGATAGAAGGGGATGACAGAGGATGACATGGTTAGATGGCATCACCAACTCAATGGACATGAGTTTGGGTAAACTCCGGGAGTTTGTGATGGACAGGGAGGCCTGGTGTGCTGCAGTCCATGGGGTTTCAAAGAGTTAGACACAACTGAGCAACCGAACTGATTCTTTCCTTCAAATTTTCATGAGGATGACAATTAACTTCTTTTAAAGTTATCTTCTTTTCTCTAAATTATCTATGTTTCCTCTGAAGCAAATATTTTTCTTTGTCTTTTTAATGCTACTGGGTTGATTCATATTTTTTATGACCTTTGGCTGGCTTTGACAGATGAGAATAATAGATTGGATTGATTTTCTAAGATAATGACTATGAGTGTCCTAGGCTGCTGTTTAACTACTTTATGTATACCTGTGGCGAATTCATTTCGATATATGGCAAAACCAATACAATGTTGTAAAGTTAAAAAGTAAAATAAAATTAAAAAAAAAATAATAAAGCTAGGTCTCACACAAAGATGATGCTCAACTCAAAGTTCAGAGCATAAGGGTAGCCTGGTCTACTCGCAGGCTTCATATTAAGGTGAGCAGTGGAAAGGCATTGCCTCCCACTCCAGTATTCTTGCCTGGGGAATCTCATGGACAGAGGATCCTGGCAGGCTACAGTCTATAGGGTCACACAGAGTTGGACACAACTGAAGTGACTTAGCATGCAAAGGTAAATTAGGCGTTTATACTAGAATAAAGACAGAGCTTTCAAGTGCCAGGAGAAGAAGGACTTTATACTGGAAGACCTAATTTTATTCATTTGATTTCTTTTAAAAAGTGGTTTTAAGGCTGTCTTGTTATTACTGTTTTGTTCTTCTTTGTTTTTGCCTGAAAGTTCTATATTAGGCTGCTTAAAAATGCCTGCATTCCACCTGTCCTGAAAAGTCGATGAGCAGGAAGGAAGGGATGCTGCAATCCTACTCTTCATTCAGTGGTCAACCTTTCAGTTAATCTTCCAGTTTGGATTCCCTTCCTCATGCTTCCACTGTGTATCTTCTCTGGGCTGAGATCATCTCTGGAGTTCTGCTATACAGCTCAGGCATCTCTTTATCATTTCATTCCCTCCTATGGTTCTAGACTGCTATGATTTGTTTTTAATCTGTTAACAGTTCTATCATCCTCGCATCTTCTAGAAATTTATTGGTGTCTTTTTCAAGAATATTTCCTTTACTACCATATATTGTGATTTCAAGAGGGAAGGGATAGAAATGCGTGTGCTAAGTCTATTAATGTTAACATCTGAAACCAGAAAAACTGTTCAGTAAGACATACTGCATAGCATAGGGAAACATATTCATGTTTAGTATCTTGTAATAATCTGTAATGGAATAAAATCTGAAAAAGAGTAGATACATGTATAACTGAATCATTTTGCTCTATAGCTGAAATTATTAATAACACAACATTGTAAATCAAGTATAGTTCAATTTCAAAAAAAGGAAATGCTGTTTAAGGTTAAGTACAAAAAAAAATGAATCTTCCATGGGCTGGCTAAAATCTATCAAAAATCATTATTAAATTCAGAATTTAATTTTCTTCATTTCATTTTTTGTAAATGTATGTTCACTTATGTATTCTTTATACCTTTATTTACTGTATGACTTCTAGTTTCACTTTTGATATTAACACAGTGAAATAACTTTACAGCCACCTTAAGTCCTTTGGAAAAAGGAATGTTAATAAATCAGCAAATATTTTTGAATAATTTTTGATGCAACAAACTATGTAGAAGTTTTGTTCTTGGGTTTAATTTTTTGTTCCTGGAGGGAAAATATTGCTTAAACATCTTTTAAGTGTACTTTTAAAAATGCTAAGGATGAAGTAGAATAAACAATCAAGTGAGATTAATAAAGTGTCAGCACAGATATAGTTGCCAATTCATTGGTGTTTGGTGCCCACTAACAAAAGAGCCAAATCATACAAATCCATCCTGAGCCAGAAGAGCAATAGCACGTGACAAAACAAAGAAACTGCCCCAGATCCATGAGAGAATACTTGAGAACATCAGTCTGCAGCCTGAGTGTCACGCGTTATAGCTGGAAGGGTACTTGGGGCTTTGCTATATAAAACTCCACTGGGTTTTCATAAACACACTTCATAATCAAAGCCACTGGAGTAAGCTCTAATGACAGGAGCGTCCTGACCTGAAGGTAAACTACCCATATTGCTTGGAAGTGGAAGGTTACCGCAGGAGCCATTTTAACTTGCTCACTGCTAAAAACGTTATTGCCCTTAAAATAATTATACTTGCAGTTTTTTGAGTGATCTTATGACTCTTTACGACCCCGTGGACTGTAGCCTACCAGGCTCCTCCATCCATGGGATTCTCCAGGCAAGAGTACTGGAGTAGGTTGCCATTTCCTTCTCCAGGGGATCTTCCTGACCCAGGGATTGAACCCGAGTCTCCCGCCTTGCAGGCAGACGCTTTAACCTCTGAGCTACCACAGAAGACCCGATCTTATAGTTTGGTATAACTATACTCTCAATACAAACACAGAAATATTGAAATTGGTTTCCCATATTATGTCAATGCATATACACACAAAACCCTGCAGACATGTTATTGTTTAAGTCCACTGTCTATTTTAGGAACCCTCAACCCACAAAAAAATTTAATGTGACTCATTTACTTTGGACAGTGACGCATTTGTATACACTGATCAGGCTACACTAGGGAACAGGTCCTCTTCAGAGTGATAATAAAAGACCATAGCCTTCTTTCTACCCCAGTATATTACATGTCTCCCAAATGTATTACTATCCCAGCAAGAAAAAAGGAGAGATGTGGAATCTTTTTTTAAAAAACTAATTGATATTGGAGTATATCAATATATAGTGTTTTGTTCATTTCTGCTTCACAGCAAAGTGAGTCAGACATATACATGTATCTACTCTTTTTTGGATTTCCTTCCCGTCTAGGTCACTCCAGAGCACTAAGTAGATAGAGTTCTTTCTGTTACACATTAAGTTCTCATTAGTTATCTATTTTATAGACAATAGCGTTTATATGTCAATCTCAATCTCACCCCACTCTTCCTTCCCCTCTGGTAAACATAAGTTTGTTCTCTGCATCTGTGACTCTATTTGCAAATAAGTTCATCTGTACCATTTTTCTAGATTTCACATAAAAATTTTATTATACAACATCTGCCTTTCTCTTTCTGACTGACTTCACTCTGTATGACACTTTCTAGATCCATCCATGTTGCTGCAAATGGCAGTATTTCATTCTATTTATAGCAGAGAAATATTCCACTGTATGTATGTACCACATCTTCTCTATCCATTCCTCTGCTGATGGACATTTAGGTTGCTTACAGGTCCTAATTGTTTCTACCTTTGGGTTACCACACATAATGTTGCTTTAAACATTCACTGTCACATTTTTTGTGTAAACACATGCTCTCATTAGTATATGCCCAGGACTGGAATTACTGAGCTATATGACAATCTTATGTTTAACTTTTTGAGAAACCTCTTCAATGCATAACTTAAAAAATTTTACTATATCAACTGAATGGGATCGCTTTCTTTTTTTGGTAATATTATTGAAGAGAAAAAAATTCCAAGCATAACTGTCATTAAGGCAGAATTTTGCAAAGGATGCTCTTTATTTTCCTGCAATCTAGACACCAGTGTCATGACCATGCTATGCAAGTAAGGTCCATTCTCTTCAAATATGTATAAGTAATAATACCAGAAAGAGTTCTTTGCCCAGGCCTTTATAAGGACAAAAATTGTATCGGTAGAAGGCTTAGATCCTTACTTAGAATGAGAATTTGAATATATTATTAATATCTTGAATATGTAAGATTATGTATTACTATTTGCATATTCCTATTCATCACAAAGTATAAAAAATATATAATGGAGTCTTAAGGCCAACTTATCAATTCTTCCTCTCATGGAACAGGTAGTATAACACTCAGTCTAGAAAAACTACAAGATTAGTCTCTGTTCTGTCTACAGTTTTTTTCTTCTAGATTCTACTGGTAATTCTCATTATTTCATGTCTTTCTGCCCTGAGCTATCTTTCATTAACACATAACTTTTTTTTCAGAGGCCTTATTCTCAGGGTCTATGTTTTCATTTGTTTGGACTTCACTTTAATTACCAAAGGTTTCTTTTCCCAAGGAGAAGGAAAATTCTTTTCCCAAGGAGGGCTACAAAATTCTTGTTAACATAAGAAAATACATTCATATTCTATTAACATAGCTCTGGAGCTGTGTAAATTCCTCTTTACTTGCCATTTGTCTTTCAGTGGGTCTCAGTCTTGGCCATCCCATGATGAGATGTTGTAGCATTCAGGTAAGAAAAATGGCACACAGAATATGATCCCAGCCAAAAACATACCCTCCACTGTATCAAGATACAGGTGACAGAGGCTTCTTGGGTAACATCATTGAATACCCTTCCAGGCCCCTAGATCATTTTGCACCAGCTTCCCCCCAGGTCGGAAAGATCCCCTGGAAAAAGGAATGGCAACCCACTCCAGTATTACTACTTGGAGAATTGCAAGGACAGAGGAGCCTGGGGGGCTACAGTACATGGGGTTGCAAAGAGTTGGACACGACTGAGTGACTAATGCATTCACTTTTCACTTTCCCTTCCCTGGAAGTAGAGGGGAAATGCTATCTTTTTGAGATGACCAAAATTTACAGGTGGTTTTTAAAATCAGTACAGAAGGAAAAGCCCATTTAAATGCTTGTAGAGTTGTATGTTGCCACAAGCATATTTTTTAAAAATGTTTTCTCCACCTCCCTTCTCTTTTTACAGTCAATGCCTATATCATTCTTTACCTTTCATGAGGCAATAATATTCTCAGCTTGAGGACAATATCTCTAAGGGTAAAGGAGAGAATTGTGCCTCCTTCCCTGAAAGAGGAGTTTGTGGGGGAAGAGAGAATGGAGGGATTTCCCCTCCCTGCTCTAAACTGAAGACTGTTGCTAAACATACTTTCATTGTTTAGGATAAATCACAGCCGTAAAATAGAAAGGATGGTTTGCAAAACTATGAATTGAAATGTTGTTGGTGCCATGCCTTCGATGTTGTTAATATCATAAGATATATGGACTTTACAAAATATCATGTTTTATTTTACTTTTCGGTGGGGTTTTTTGCCCCACCATCAAATCAAGGATAAAGGAGTCATTTACTGTAGTGACATCTACAGGCAGTTTCAGAGAAAAACATACTCAACTCTCCTTTGAAACTGAAACACTCCCATTCCCCCATCAGGAAGCCCTGTGCACATTCAGCCTGATGGTTAATGGTCTTCAGTGTAGTATCAAACAGAAGGCCGACCTCACCCCAGACTCAACTGGGTCTTAAAACACAACCATTTGTCCCCAAAACTCATCTTTATCAAATGCTTAGTCATCTTAATTTCCTGCTCTCCTATTCCATCCATATTTGTCCAGGGAAAACTTAATATCACTATTTGGGATTTATATTGTACTGAAACAATTTAAATGTCTCCAACTTGTTTGTCTATGCCTTGTTTCACTCACATACATCGCTTTCATGCATGCTGTCATGTTCAGCTCACATACATTATGCATTTTATGGCATTTGAGTACATAAAGGAAGACTGCTGAAGTCTGATACACATACTCATGTACAACACATACTCATGTAGCTGCCTTCATGAGCTACAGAAACTTGTGATCCTGTCCCAAGATACACAAGTGAAAGGGTGATCAATTTCTAAAAAAAAATGGCCTAAATTACCAGAGCTGGAAGAGTATAGAAGTCCACAAGGTTAAGTACCCTCAAAGGAGATTTACCCAAGATTATCTTTAATTTGTCCCATATGAATGACCTCAGTTCAAACAAAGCTATAGAGTGGTAGGTACCCTAGATCAGCCAGAGAGAGCAAGATGAAATGGTTCAGCCAAAGAGAACATATCCACAGCAAGAGACTGTGTGGTGTCCAAGATGAGGGGGAGGCAGGATGCCCATGAGATTAATAGAAAACTCACAAGCTGCCCTATTTTTAATAGAAGAGTCAGCATTAGAAGTCAGCCGTGCCAGAGAGCACTTGTCAGCCAAGTAAGATCTCCAGACAGCACCTGCTAAGTAATTAAGACTTTTCTTCCTCTTTATACCTTACTCCTCTATTCCATCCAACCCTGAGATGAAGGATGTCAGGTCAGGAAGGTATCAACTAAGGAACACAGAAGACTCACCGCATCCTTCCCCAACCTTCTGGATCAGGCCCAAGAGAAAGGGAAGGGCTTTAAAGTGGATATGAAAGTACTTTTAATACTTTTAAAAAGAAACTGAAAGTAACCAGAAAACATCTCCTACCTGTGAGAAAGGAATGAATATCTGACAAAGAAGTGTTTTTTTTAATGGTAGAAGAAAAATAAAGCTATTTCTAATTTTGTACTACACAGTCCAACTCATGTAGTTGGCTCAGGGGAGATTTTACTTTCTACCATATTTTTCTTTCAGCTAATCAGTTAGTTTTAGGGAGGGCTTGAGTGAAAAAGTGGGATATCTGAGACTTTACTGGTAGTTATGTGGTTAAGACTCCATGCTCCCAATGCAAGGGGTCCAAGTTCCATCCCTAATCAGGGAACTAAGATCCCACATGCTGCATGGCATAGCCAAAAAAAAATTTTTTTTAAAAGATGGATATTTTTGTCCATGTTCAAAGTTCAGGAAAATATTCCAAAGGTTAGTTATTCTAAAGCATATTTCTTTTTGCATATTTATAGTTTTTAATTTATATAACCTTCATTTAAATTTATCTTCCTCATGCTGCTGCTAAGCCACTTCAGTTGTGTCCGACTCTGTGGGACCCCATAGACAGCAGCCCACCAAGCTCCCCCGTTCCTGGGATTCTCCAGGCAAGAACACTGGAGTGGGTTGCCATTTCCTTCTCCAATGCATGAAAGTGAAAAGTGAAAGTGAAGTCGCTCAGTCATGTGCGACTCTTCGCAACCCCATGGACTCCAGCCCAATACTACTTTATATAGAATCTTGCCTCTGTTCTAGGAGAATGAGAGCAAACTCTTCTTATAGACTTTTTTTTAGCCATACTTAAATGAGACTTTTGATCCCCAAAACTTTCCCACTCCACAAAGTGAAACTTTCATTACCCATTCTCAATAAAGTTTAGTATCAGCATATGAAACTATCTGTATTCTGTGAAAGCAAATTTATCTTTGCTGAAGGCTCTTCTGAGTTCCCTACTCTTTACCCCCAGAAGGAAGTTCCCATGGCCAGAACATGCTGTGTGTCTCCACATGGCTTTCCTGGAGACTGTCTTGCAGACTGACTTACACTGATGAGACATGAGGATTTTGAAACTTCACAAATATTTATCAAAAAGATTTACAGATACTTGGTTTTTATAACTGCCTGTTGACACAACTACCACATCAGACTGCCTAGAAAATAAAATAGATGACTCATCAGACAGGGGCATAAATGATGAAATACAAAAGGCCCACTAGTAATTGTATAACCCTGGTGAACCACAGAACAAGGAAGGTGAGGATCCAAGGAAAGGCTTCTGGCATTGTTTCTTCACTCCATGCAGGATGAATTATGCTATTCAAGAGTAATGAACGAGGAACAGGGAAGGAAGTGCTTTCAAGAACCAACTTACTGATAGCAAAGAGCAGGAAGTAGTGATGTGCCTTGCACAAATATCCCCTTTCTTATTCCTTGCTACATATGAGGTCCAGTCACACTGTTGAGTCATCCAGGGGCTGTCACTCTCTTATCTCCAGCCATCTCCCATCTTCCTGGCTTCTCCCACTAGAACTCAGGCAACCCTTGAGATTAAAGGACACAGTAAGTGGGGGTGAAGAAGGGTTTTTGCATGACCATTTCCCTCTATTTCCCTGAGCGGATCATTGCCCTGTCCATCACCACCCTGGAGGAGGAAAGCAGGAGCCAGTCCAGCACCCACTGAAGATGGCCCAGTGTGATTTAAAGCACAGTTCTGACTGGCCCAAGAGGTGAAAAACAACATGCATTAAGCAAATCTGTTCACCCTTGAGCATTTCCTTCTCCCATCCTTCTACTTTGTCCTCTCCATCCTTACCCCAAGTCTTCTTTAAAATGTCTCCCAGGGGAAAATAATAAGAGCCACACCACCAGCTAAGCTCATCAAGAGATTCTCCTCCCACATTACTATCTAAGGTTGTTAAAGTGCTATAAAGTGAAGTGAAGTCACTCAGTCGTGTCCGACTCTTTGCGATCCCGTGGACTGTAGCCCTCCAGGCTTCTCCGTCCATAGGATTCTCCAAGCAAGAACACTGGAGTGGGTTGCCATTTCCTTCTCCAGGGGATCTTCCCAATCCAGGGATCGAATCCAGGTCTCCTGCATTGCAGGCAGACGCGTTAACCTCTGAGCACCAGGGAAGCAAAGTGCTATGGGAAATAGTAATTTAATGGGAAGAGTGACATCCAGCATCTTAGGAGCACCATAATTAAAGGAAAAAATGTGTGTCATCTTTACTAAACCAGAATGCTAAAGCTGAAACTCCAGTACTTTGGCCACCTCATGTGTAGAGTTGACTCACTGGAAAAGACTGTGATGCTGGGAGGGATTAGGGGCAAGAGGAGAAGGGGACGACAGAGGATGAGATGGCTGGATGGCATCACTGACTCGATGGACGTGAGTCTGAGTGAACTCCGGGAGTTGGTGATGGACAGGGAGGCCTGGCGGTTCATGGGGTTGCAAAGAGTTGGACACAACTGAGCGACTGATCTGATCTGAAACAAGATTTGAAAGTCAACATATGAAATGTCTTCAAAGAGACAGAGAGGATATTGAAAACAAGAAAACAGGTGTTTGGGGATGAAGGGGTGGGGGGAAGTCACATAAAAAGTAGATATGCTACTATGGACAAAGATTTGAAAAAATAAGGTAATAGATCAATTAATTACCATGGATAGATAATGGCTGCAGAATTAGAAGACTCAGTGGAGGAACTTGCGCAGTCAAAAGTGGTACACTATGTTCTCCAAAGTATGGCTTAGCTCATTAGATAAGCTTGGGTCCATTAAAACCTAATGTACCTCCTTTTCAGAAAATCATCTCTTCTCCCTACGTAAGTCATAGTCAAACTGCCTTCACCTCCATTCACTTTACTAAACTGTAAACATAACATGCCAGGACCCAGTATCTGCATTCAGACAGAAAATTACTTCACAGTTTTATTTTAGATCTTGGGTTGGTGGTAGATCCCTGGCTACAGTGATATAAATAAAGTATCAATCGTGGTGACTGTCTCCAACCCAGGATGATTTGGCCCCTGACATTTTTGCTTCCAGAAATTGACATTGCCTTTGACCAACACATTCCATCCTGCCCCACACCACCACCCCCTAAAAGATACAAATTCATTAATAAATGGATAAAAAATTAAATCCTTTTTTACCAGGTACCGTGTTATGTAGAGTTAGACTCAGTCTGTACAAGGAAACATCTGCAAGGATCATCTGCTCAAGAAATGAAATAAAACAGACTGCTTTAAGAATTTGAAATATTTGCTCCTTTTTTATATCAAACCAATGAACAAATCTGAATGCATATTCAAATTTACCTTTTCTTTTGATCTGGAGGAAAACACTTTGGACTGGGGCTACATCCAAGTTCTAAATATAGCCTCATATTAGTTTGAGACACCAAAACAGGCAAGGTCCCCAAAGCCTGCCACCTACTACTACAAATATTGTGAAGAGTTGTCATTGTTCAGTTGCAAGTCTTGTCAGACTCTTTGTGACTGCAGCATGCCAGGCTTCCCTGCTCTTCATTATCTCCCAGAGTTTGCTCAGACTCACGTCCACTGAGTCAGTGATGCCATCCAATCATCTCATCCTCTGTTCCCTGTTTCCCTTCCTGCCCTCAGGCTTTCCCAACATCAAGGTCTTTTCCAATGAGTTGGCTCTTCGCCTCAAGTGGCCAAAGTATTACAGCTTCAGCATCAGTCCTTCCAATGAATATTCAGGGTTGATTTCCTTTAAGATTGACTGGTGTGATCTCCTTGCTGTCCAAAGGAAGCTCAGGAGTCTTCTCCAGCACCACAATTCAGAAGCATTAATTCTTTGTCACTCAGAGTAAAGAGTAACCTTTCGAATTAAAAAATATTTATCCTGAGACCACAGAGTTTGAAGTTATGCCCCTAAAGTGTGGCATGATATAAGATATAAAACATGATTTCCCAGATCACAAATGGGACATTCATTCAATTCACACTGTAAAAGTTATTAAACACCCACAATGGGCCAGGTATTTCTTTTTCATATAGGAGAGAAAAATTTGCATATTCATGAAAATGACTTACATTATTTAGAAAAAAGATTTTAGATGAAGAGACTCACTTATGTTAGCTATTGCAAAATCACTATTACAATATATGACAGCACTGGCTTTGAATGTACTAATTTTCCTAGTCCCTAACCCACAGGTAATGATAGCTCTTCAAACATAGAGATGTTTTCTCTAGAGGAAACCCAGAAATGTATTGGGAAAGTACTGAAATACATGACTCATGGCAGCAATTAATAGGAAATGTATATCTGACTAAGATTTAATACTGTTCTCCTACTTCTTTATACCATAAAATATAATTTACAATTCATGTATGAAATGCTGCCTTTTCTACATATGGGCAATTGGGTAGAAGAAACCACTTGGCCAAATGATTCTGTGACAATAAGGCCTACAAAATATGTATAAAGTATATTTAAATTATTTATGCAATCTTGGAAAGAGAAGAAAAGGGGAAGAAAAATAAGGATTGAATTAACTTGTGGGTTGAGTAACATCCAAGGGCTAATACATCTCCTTGCAGAAAAAGATGATTTTCTAATGACATCATTCATTACAACATGCAGGATATAAAGAGAGAACACTGCAGAGTCACTAACCATGGCCTATAAAACAGAGACAAGTGTCTGCTTCATTAACTCATCATCAAGTTTTGGCCTTTAGTTAAAGAGAGTCAAAATTGGGTACGTAAGGCATTTACCATTACACTCTTGACCTCAAACACCCTCGGCTGGCTTAAAATCTCTGATTTCTTCCTTCTGGTAAATAAAAACATTAAGTGAGAAGCGAAAAAGTGAACAAAGTTTATAAAAGGGAAAAATTAGCTTTTTGAGACACTGTTTACATATTAATAACACAAAAGTGACAGAAGAAGAAGAAACAAAGTTCATAACCAGTAGGGGTTATATCTTTATGCAGTTACCACTTCAGTGAATTAGAAGCCAAACATGTCGAGAAGAAACAAAAGCACACGTGAAGCAATGTACTTGCAATCAGATCTCAAGTCATCTATTAAATTTAGGATCATGACTTCAAAGTCAAAAATCACAATGCATGCAAAGAAATAGGACAGCATGACAGAGAGTGATCAGAAAATACATAGTAAATTCAGATTTGCAACAGTTTTAGAAACCAGAATTAACTGAAAACAAATATAAAGTGTGTTTTATATGGCTATATAAATAGTGTATTAATATAAATAAGGAAAGCATAAACCAGACAGTTCTGATAAATACATAAAATTCCTAGAAATTAAAAAAAATATATTTAGATATAAAAACTTGTTTGTATAGGTTGAACAACAAATCATAAATGAAAGATGAGAACACAATCAAACTGATGGGAAAATCTGAAGAAATTGTCCAGAATTTAGAGTGAGATAGAAAGTATGGTTACAAGTTAAAAAACATGAGGGATAAAATGAGAAGACCTAATATTTACGTACAGAGTCTTAGTAATATAAAATGGAGAAGGCAATGGCACCCCACTCCAGTACTCTTGCCTGGAAAATCCCATGGACGGAGAAGCCTGGTAGGCTGCAGTCCATGGGGTCGCTAAGAGTCAGACATGACTGAGCTACTTCACTTTCTCTTTTCACTTTCATGCGGAGAAGGAAATGGCAACCCACTCCAGTGTTCTTACCTGGAGAATCCCAGGGACGGGGGAGCCTGGTGGGCTGCCGTCTATGGGGTCACACAGAGTTGGACACGACTGAAGTGACTTAGCATAGCATAGTAATATAAAAATGAGAGAATAAGGTGGAAGTTATTACTCAAAAAGATGATGACTGGAAATTTCGAAGAATTGTTGGATTTTTAGGTTTAGGAGTCCAGTGAATTACAAGTAGGATAAACATCATGGAACACTGAAGTAAAGAAAAAAGTCTTAAACACAGTCAGAGATGGACTAATATTCAGCAAAGAAAAGAAGTGAACATGATACAAAAATGGATGAATGTCAAAAAATTATGCTGATCCAGAGAAACCAGATGTAAAAGACTGCAGAGCAGACAAGTGAATTTATTAAATGTCCAAAACTAAATTTATAGAGAAGAGGCAGATCAATTGTGGACTAGAGATAGAAGAAATTAACTACAAATGGTCATGAAGAAACTCTTTGGGGAGATGGAAAGAGTCCACTACCAGACTGTAGCACAGATATATGACCCTATACATTTACTAAAAGCATCACATTGTGCCCATTAAGAAAAAAGATAAGGTGAGCTCTGAAAGCAAGAAAATAGAATAAGACATATCAGGCCAACATAAGCAAAAGAAAGGTTGATTAGCTGAACTTATGTAAGTTAAAACGTAATTTAGGATAAAATGTTACCAGGAATTCATCTGGTCATGCCATAAAAATAAAAGATTTAAATCACCAGGTAGATGCAAAAGTTTTAAATTTGTATATAACTAATAATACACATCAAAATACATAAAGCAAGAGTCTACAGAACTACAAATGATAATTAATGTCTATCACTACAGTGGGAGGTTTAAAAAAAAAACTTCAGTAATTAATTAAGGAGACAAAAATATCAGTGAGGCTGTAGAATATTTCAAGAGTATATTTACTTATTTTAATATTATGGACATATAAATTTCATTATACCTACTAAATTATTTATTCATTAAGGAAAAAAACATAAAAGTTGCTAGAAAGCAAGTCTCAAAAATCTTTCAAGGACTTATATCATGCAGATCACATGACCTGACTTCAACACAATATTCAGAGATAATTAGAAAACTGTAACATATTGGGAAATTAAAAACATACTTCCAATAAGTAAAAAAACAAATGAAAATCATAATGGAAACTGAAAATACTAGAACTGAAAGATAATGAAATAGTTATGCATATCAAAACTTATAGAATATAGCTAAAGCCATACTTAAACATTGATTCTCTTAAGAAATTTTAATAACATAAAATCTGAAAGTTAATAAATAAGCAACAACTTGACATAACAAAGCCCAAAGAAAGTAGTAAAAAGGAACTAATGAAAAGAACATAAATAAATAAAAATTAAATAGAAAACAAAAGATACAATAGAGATAACCCAAATATAAAAGTTGGATGTTTCTTTTTTTAAACAACTAATAAATAGAAAAACACTGGCATGATCGATCTAGAAAACAACACAAAATTCACAAACATTAGAAATGAAAAGGGGAGGGCATAATGAGAGAGATAAAAGCTTATTAAGATATTCTAAAAAATGTATACCACTAAATTTGAAAACTTAGCTAAAGTGAATAAATTTTTAAAAATGATTTAGCAAACTTTATTCAAGGAGAAATACTAAAAATACAAAAAAGTTTGTCTTCCCGGGTGGTGCTAGTGGTAAAGTACCTCCCTGCCAATGCAGAAGATGTAAAGAGACACGGGTTTGATCCTTGGGTTGGGAAGATCCCCTGGAGAAGGTCATGGTAACCCACTCCAGTTTTCTTGCCTGGAGAATCCCTTGGACAGAGAAGCCTTGAGGGCTACAATCCATGTGGTCGCAAAGAGTCAGACACGACCGAAGCAACTTAGCACGCATCCGCTGAAACACTAAAATTAATCAATAGTTTATAATCATCCCAAAAGTAAAACACCAGGACAGCAAGTACAGTCTACCAATCATTTCATGGTCTATAAATGAGGATCTTACAAACCTTAATCCAGGAAACAGAAAAACAAAGAATACTATCCAACTCATTTTCTGAAACTAGTAAAATTTTGTGACAAAAACCAGAGAAGGTCTGTAAGTGAAAGAAAACTTAAGAGTCCAAACTCACTCTTGAACCTAGAAGCATCTAAATAAAATACTAGCAGAACAAATTCAGCCATGAATATAAGTCACCATGATCAATTTGGGTTGAAATGGAAGGTTAGCATAATATGAGAATATCAATGATTCAACACATTAGCAGACTGGGAATCATATAATCATTCCATTAGGCACAGAAAAAGCACGAGATGCAGTTTAGAAGTTTTTCTGATTTTAAAAAATTATACACACGGTAGGAACAGAAAGGAATCCAAGGAATCTGATAAAGTGTGTCTATAGAAACTAAAGACAATGTGATGCTTGATGGCAAAATCTGAATGCATTCCTTTCATAACAGCAAGACAAATGTGCCTACTGTTATCCTACAGAGCCATCAACTGCACAGTGTCTATCTTGTGCCCAGCATGGTATCACATGCTTTGCGTTTAGACAATAGAGGATTTGGTAAGGTTCAAGATCCACTGTTAATATATTCTATCTCAGAGATGTCAATAGTACATGGCAAATTTTCTGGTGATGGGCAAATACTACTAAAATGTCCAGAAGAGCTGCTTCAAGGAAATGACAACACTCTCCCCAGAGTCTCTGCAATGCAAAGTGAAGCTTGTTTATTGTGCAAGATTAGGAAATGCAATATTTCTGATGAGATAACAGTTTGAATTCTTTGAAATTAGACTGGCCTCATTTTCTGGAAAGAGTGATAAGCCATCGGCTTTACAACAAAACACTGAGAAAAAACTGCCTGTGTGTGGTCAGTGCTTCCTCATTCTTTAAGGAAAAACAGCATAAGCACTGAAGTACTGTACTTCCTATTTATCAGAATCTTGAAAAGGATTGTTGTTGAGTCGCTAAGCTGTGTCCAACACTTTTGCGACCCCATGGACTGTATCCCACCAGGATCCACTGTCCGTGCGATTCTCCAAGCAAGAATACTGGCTTGGGTTGCCATTTCCTCCTCCAGGGGATCTTACTTACCCAGGGATCGAATCTGCATCTCCTGTGTCTCCTGCACTGGCAGGCAGATACTTGCCACTGAGCCACCAGTGAAGCCCCTTGAAAACGATACCGGAGGTCAAACTTAGATACAACTGGTTAAACCTAAAAAAGCCAAGGGTTCAGGTTGTCTTATTTTTTCTACATTTCCCTGCCTGCCTAGCTCCAGAAATATAGCAATGATTTCTTGAAATAAGAAAGGAAAGAAGGAAAAAGAGAGAGAGGGAGAAAGATAAAAGGAGGGAGGAAAGAAGAAAATTGAAACATTCAATGAGCTAAAGAAAGGTCAGCAACTATTTTTCTTCATTTTATGTAACCCTTTATAAGGTGTGATGTTACAGATGCTGGGGAATGTGTCACACTTAGTTGTTCTGATAACATGTGGAAATCTGATACTTCAGGTACAGTGCTGGGCTCTAGGTAGAGACATGAAAAGGCATGAACCATGATCTCAAGGCATTTTGAATTTAGTGGAAATTGGAAGCATAAGTGTACCTCCTCCAGGCAACTAAAAAGATATTTTACAGACTTCTACGCACATGTCAAGAGACACTTTGAAAACCAGTGTGCACAAAGTTTAACATTACAATGAATTTTCAGTCAACACCTATCCCAGATTACTAAGGAAGAGAAAAGTAAAAGAAAAACAATCAGACTATAACACAAATATTTTGAAGAAAGAATTTTAAAATGACAAATTTGAAGTAGGAAAACATCTGTATCCATATATAATACTCTGACATAGGACAAAGCCATTTTTCAAAGCTGGATGTTCTGTCTTGGGAGCAACATTTTTCAAGGTCAGTTGCACATATTGTTGATTTCAACCTGAACAGGCTCTGACCAAAGAATGCTATCATGCCGAAAAGGACAAGGAAATAATGAAGGGATGTCCACACTGGACTCACTGCAGGATCTAACAGAGAAAATTTTCGTAAGCTGGGGAACTCGACTAGTCTAAGTCAAATATAGTCAAAGCTATGGTTTTCTAGTAGTCATGTATACTAGATGTGATAGTTGGGACCATAAAGAAGGCTGAGCACCAAAGAGCCAATGCTTTCAAATTGTGGTGCTGGAGAAGACTCTTGAGAGTCCCTTCTAAAGAGCAAGGAGATCAAACCGGTCAATCCTAAAGGAAATCAGTCCTGAATGTTCATTGGAAGGACTGATGCTGAAACTCCAATACTTTGGCCACCTGATGTGAAAAGCTGACTCAATAGAAAAGACACTGATGCTAGAAAAGATTAAGGGCAGGAGGTGAAGCGGGGCAACAGAGGATGACATGGTTGGAAGGCATCACTGACTCAATGGACATGAATTTGAGCAAACTCCCGGAGATCGTGAAGGGCAGAGAAGACTGGAGTGCTGCAATCTGTGGGGTTGCAAAGAGTTGGATATGACTGAGTAACTGAAGAACAACAAATATCTGATATAAATTCTGGTCAAACCATTTTTCTTTCTGCCCATTGACTACGGCAAGGTTTAGATAATCCTTTCACCAAAATGTATATCAGAAATTAATGAGTGTCACAAACCTCCAATCTTAATTTCTTTGTTCACCAGAACCACCTGTGAATGGTAAGAGGGAAGTCAGGACCCCATAGATGCTGCTCTTCCTGTTTCTCTGATGAATTTTGCACAAACTGAACACAATCTAAAATGTCCCTTCAAATCAACTGTGGGACATTCTAAGAATGTGGACCTTACTAACCAAAAAAAAAAAAAAAGAGCATAGAGTTAGCATACACATGGAACTATTAATTGAAGTCATCCTCGCACAGAAAAATCTGAGAACAGTGATTAAAGGCTCAAAAAGTCCACTTCCTTTGATCCACCAATTTTCATGTCTAAGAGTCTCTTCAAGTTCAAGCTAAGCAAATATACACAAAAATGTGTGACCACGAATATTCAACAGTTTGTTTGTAATAGCAAAAAAAAATGTGGAAACAATATAAATTTGCAACAATGAAGCAATGGATAATTCTATCTTAGGATAGAATGATAGGTAGCTATTTAGTGTTCTAAAAGAGGATTTCTAAACTTCAGCATTATTGACATCTTGGACCACATAATCTTTGCTGTGGGGGCTGTGAACAACAGCATCCTGAACTTGTAGCCGAAAGATGCTAGAAGCAAAAATTGTTCTCAGTTCAGTTCAGTCGCTCAGTCATATCTGACTCTTTGCAACCCCATGAACTGCAGCACTCCAGGCCTCCCTGTCCATCACCAACTCCCGGAGTTCACCCAGACCCATATCCATCGAGTCAGTGATGCCATCCAGCCATCTCATCCTCTGTCGTCCCCTTCTCCTGTCCCCAGTCCCTCCCAGCATCAGAGTCTTTTCCAATGAATCAACTCTTTGCATGAGGTGGCCAAAGTACTGGAGTTTCAGCTTTAGCATCAGTCCTTCCAGAGAACACCCAGGACTGATCTCCTTTAGAATGGACTGGTTGGATCTCCTTGCAGTCCAAGGGACCCTCAAGAGTCTTCTTCAACACCACAGTTCAAAAGCATCAATTCTTTGGCACTCAGCTTTCTTCACAGTCCAACTCTCACATCCATACATGACCACAGGAAAAACCATAGCCTTGACTAAACAGACCTTTGTTGGCAAAGTAATGTCTCTGTTTTTGAATATGCTATCTAGGTTGGTCATAACTTTACTTCCAAGGAGTAAGCGTCTTTTAATTTCATGGCTGCAATCACCATCTGCAGTGATTTTGGAGCCCCAAAAAATAAAATCTGACACTGTTTCCCCATCTATTTCCCATGAAGTGATGGGACCAGATGCCATGATCTTCGTTTTCTGAATGTTGAGCTTTAAGCCAACTTTTTCACTCTCCTCTTTCACTTTCATCAAGAGGTTTTTTAGTTCCCCTTCACTTTCTGCCATAAGGGTGGTGTCTGTCATCTGCATATCTGAGGTTATTGATATTCCTCCCGGCAATCTTGATTCCAGTTTGTGTGTCTTCCAGCCCAGCATTTCTCATGATGTATTCTGCATATAAATTAAATAAGCAGGGTGACAATATACAGCCTTGACAAACTCCTTTTCCTATTTGGAACCAGTCTGTTGTGCCATGTCCAGTTCTAACTATTGCTTCCTGACCTGCACACAGATTTCTCAAGAGGCAGGTCAGATGATCTGGTATTCCCGTTTCTTTCAGAATTTTCCACAGTTTATTGTGATCCATACAGTCAAAGGCTTTGGCATAGACAATAAAGCAGAAATAGATGTTTTTCTGGAATTTTCTTCCTTTTTCCATTATCCAACGGATGTTGGCAATTTGATCTCTGGTTCCTCTGCCTTTTCTAAAAGGCTTGAACATCTGGAATTTCATGGTTCACCTATTGCTGAAGCCTGGCTTGGAGAATTTTGAGCATTACTTTACAAGCGTGTGAGATGAGTGCGATTGTGTGGTAGTTTGAATATTCTTTGGCATTGCCTTTCTTTGGGATTGGAATGAAAATTGTTCTCAGATGTTACCAAATGTCCACAGGGGGTGAACATTGCCCCTGGTAGGGAATCACTGTATTTGGTGTCATGGGAAAATGTCCACAATGAGCTAAAATATCAAAGGAGGGGACTACAAAGCATTATGACAAATAAGCTCCTCTCTCCCTCTCTCTCCCCCACCAACCACACACATAGAGACCTGTTTCTTTCTTTCCTTCTTTCTTTAAATTTAGAACTAGAAGGGTAGTCACCAAAATATGAATAAAAGTTATATCTGGCTGGTGAGATAATAGGCTGTCTCCTTTTTTTTTTTTCCCATCCTTTGGTGTTATCTAATTTTTTCTAAATTGAGCTTTTTATTCCTTTTATTATAGGAAACAAAATGAGTAGCTTTTATGAGCACCACAAAATAGGCCTCCAGCCTCAATATGACAGTCCATCTGCTTCCAAAACAAAGGATAGTCAACAGCAAAGGAATGCAATGTCATTACTGAAACATTTTCCAAAAGGAGGCTTTCCTTCCCCACCATACACTGAGTCCTCAATTGCAGGGATTAAGGAAGGTCTGCAGACAGGGAGAATGGGTCTCCTGTGGGGCCCGTCCTCGTCTCCAAGCCAAGCCATTGGCCTAGCTGCTCAGTGTTATTTGAAATTTTAGGGTTCCAGGTGGAATTTTAGCCTCTTGGCAATTTGGAACAAGTAAACAGAAAACCCGCATTCCTGTGGTACTGTGCTTAACAAATCTCCTTGCAGGGGTGTGTGTGTGAAGAACGTGGAAAGAAAATAAGCAGCAGTGGCTTATGAAACACTGGGGTCTGAAGGTCACAGGCGTCACTCCATTTTCCCATGTTTCCCGGGCCTCGGTTTTCTCTTTTGTGCACATACATGTGTACATACACACATGCTCACTCGCTCGCTCACACACACATATGTGCACAAATACACACATATTTCCAGAGAAATCTTTAGTTGGTAACAAGGCCATTTGAATAAGAACCATCCCAAAATCCTGACCTGGAGAAGATTCTTGGCCCCCATGGTTATATGAATGGGCTCATGCTATCCTACACCTTTTCTTCAGTGTGTAAAGAGTTAGGTTAATAAGGGGGAGAAGGATGCACTACTGAGAAAGGGAAGCAGAGATGTGCACAAAGAAAGAGTCAAGGATATAACGAAACTTTGCCCACTTTTCCAGTTCTATCCTGCCTAGCCCAGACACTGACATGTAACTGCCCTGCTGTCAGTCTTTCTCAGACTGGTTCACCAGAAACCAACCACTGTATCCAGAGGTTCTATCTACATGTAAAGCTTCAAAAATATTTCCCACAAATAAGTATTTATTCCAAAATATCCAAGTTTCTGCTGAAATCACCCATATACTAAGCTGTGATGACATTTTCTTCTGAGTAACCTTCAAAACCCAGGATGTAGTTTAAAAAAAAAAAAAGCCTAGTATACTCTTGGTGGGAATGTAAGTTGGTATAGTCACTATGGGATCAGTGTGACAGTTCCACAATAAGTTAAAAACAGGACTACTATATAATCCAGCAATTCCACTTTGGGGTATATATCCAGAAGAACTGAAATCAGGATCTCAAAGAGAGATCTGTAGTCCCGTGTTTGTAGATTACTCCTGATAGCCAAGACACGGAAACAAGCTAAAGTCCATTGATGGATGAACGGAAAAACAAAATGTGGTACATAAATAGAATGTATATGTTTATTCAGGAAATTTTGCTGTTTGTGACAACATGGATAAACCTGAAGGACATTATGCTAAGTGAAATAAGACAGACATAGAAGGGCAAATACCACAGGATACTATTTATACAAGCAATCTACAAAAATCAGCCTCATAGAAGCAGAGAGTAGAATGGTGGTTGTCAGGGGTTGGAAGGAGGGAGAAACGGGGAAGCGTTAGTAAAAGGGAACAATGATTTGTTTATATAAGATAAATCCTAGAGATCCTTTAGGTACAGCACAGTACCTATAGTTATCAATACTGTGTTATACTTAAAAATTTGATAAGAGGGTAGACCTTGGTGGCTCAGAGGGTAAAGCGTCTGCCTGCAATGCAGGAGACCTGGGTTCGATCCCTGGGTCAGGAAGATCCCCTGGAGAAGGCAATGGCACCCCACTCCAGTACTCTTGCCTGGAAAATCCCATGGATGGAGGAGCCTGGGAGGCTGCAGTCCATGAGGTCGCTAAGAGTCGGACACGACCTAGAGACTTCACTTACAAAATAACTAGATAGACACGATGGGATAAATAAATCTCAAGATTCATAGACTACTTTACTAAACATTTTCCCATCTTGTTTTGCCTTTCTTAAAGACAAAATTCTATTGGATCTCCGATTACAGAAAACTACTTTTACTTCTAATTCACTGTAGAAGTATTATTTACCCAAAAGGATTATATGTATGTTTTTAGATCCTATGGAATTTTTAGAAAACATGCTAGAAGGTCATATTTACTATATTTCTCTTGATTTGATAATCTTGAAGATTCCTAACAATAGCGTTAGAGTAGATGTGAGAACTAGACCCCTTGAGGTTAGTACATACAGACAACTGAGTGAGAAAGGGGAGAATAGTGTCCCTCAGCTCCCTGACCTAGGCTGGGATTTTTATATCCATGAGGAATACGCCTTTGTGTATGTGTTTCAGGGGAAAGAAGATGCAGAGAGAGACGAGGGAATAAAGACTGAAGCTGAAGAGATTCAGTAGAAAGAATAGCTTTTTTATTTATTTATTTATTTTTTGGTAATACTGTTAGAAGTGAGGCCAAGTGAGTCTCAGGGGACTCAGTTCACTAGCTTGTTCATTTTTGATGAATTCAGTATGAAGTTCAGAGACAATGTTCTCCTCTTCTGCCAAGAGAGAAAATTTTTTCTCTGCCAAATTTGAAGAGTAGAATTAAACTCATTAAGCATGTCTAAGATCCCACTTCTATCTTGTTCTAATTTTTTCTTCTGGCCTGGATAACATGACCTTCTTCACAGCTCATGTAGATGGATAAAGACTCAAGAAAAGCCTGGTTTTGCTCACTCTAAAGTCAACACAATAGCCTGTTAGGAGAGAAGTTAAGGGAGGTGAAGAAGAACCAAGCCCGCTGAGAAGGCTGTGACTTATTAGGCTTCCTACCCCTTCCTAATTTGTTCTGAGTCCTGTAACCTTGAAAGTGGCAAGGTAAAAATCTATAGCATGCTGACTGGCTTAGATTATGAAACACAGAGAAAAGAAGAAACTACAAACAGAGAGACACACACATACAAATCTACACTCCAAAAATGTAACTGACCAAGAAAACCATATAAATTTCTAAATCAGGTGAATCACAAGATGGTTGATCATGTTTTGAAAACCAATCATAACCAAAAGGTCATTAGTTTCTTTCCTGGCATATTTTCCTCATTTCCACTAGCACTGTTAGGAATATAGAAAAGACCATACAGCTTCTCAAACCATTCTTGAAGCAAAACCACAAAAGATGCATTAACAAATAAAATGACAAATATGGACCATGCAGATTACCTAGCAGTGCAAAACTCTAAGAAAACCCCCTTTTCACTGGATATGTGCTTTCCCCCACAGCCTCACAAATACTGGAAAAGAAACCAACATCTTACAAATCAGACGTCCCAGAAACTAGTCATCTATGCTACCAAGTTCTAAGCAATGCTGCATTTTCATCTACCACTGAAGCATGCCTTCATGTTAATCCATAGTGTGCCCCCTAACCCCCACCCTGGTAGAATGAGCGTTCTTAAAATTTTTCTATTTTCAGCTGTGATCTTCTTTCCTCTGCTACAACTCAAATCTACATGTTTTGGGGTTGTTGTTTTTTTGTTTGTTTGTTTGTTTTAGTAGAAAGAAAATAATTTGAAATTTGGTATGTACAGATTTAAAGTTTTGGTCAGCTTTGCCCATCACTGCCGCCTCTTTGAAAGTCTACCTAAATATAGCCTACCGCTTATGTGTCTGTTTTAATATAAAGAAGTCTGTTTTAACAATAACAGAAAGTTTGAAAAATTGAAAATTCCAGTTAACTTTCTAAATAACTCTACTCCAAATCTGTAAAAATCTGTATTTCCAAGTACACTACTTTTCAGCTACAATTAGAAGATAATTAATTTGCCTAGGTCCCTATTGTAGAAGGAAATGGCAACCCACTCCAGCATTCTTGCCTGAAGAATCCCATGGACAGAGGAGCCTAGTGGGCTACAGTTCATGGGGTCACAAAGAGTCAGACACAACTAAGAGAGCACAGGTCCCCATAAGTGATAAGAATCTAGCAAGACTCTAAAAAGTTGGGTGTTGGGCTTTGATTTGACCGGTTTTTACCCACATGGCTCTGTTTTTCTGTAAATGGAGATCATTAGTTTTACGAGGATTAAATAAAATGTTGATAATGCTCCTAGTGCAGGATAAGAAATCTAGTAGGTGCTCAGTATATGATTTGTGTGCGCACATGTGTGCTCAGTCACGTCCGATTCTTAGAAACCTCATGGAATGCCAGGCTTCTCTGTCCATAGGATTTTCCAGTCAAGGATACTAAAGTGGGTAGCCATTCCCTTCTCCAAGGAATCTTCCTGACCTAGGAACTGAACCCAGGTCTCCTGCATTACCTGAACTGGTAGGTGGATTCTTAACCACAGAGCCACCAAGGAAGCCCCAATACATGCTGGCTGAAATTAATTTACTTCTTCCTCTGTATGTAATTTCCTTTCTACCATCTCTCTTTAGGACTAAAGACAGTTCCATATACAGACCATGACTCTTATCTAGACAAGGCTTGGGCTGTCTTCTATCTTATCCTCCATGTGGTTCAGTTTTTGTTATGGAATCTTTTTAATGGCAGATGTTGCTAGGCAATTTTTTCTGGTTTGATTAATTTCGTTCTAGTACAAACAAAAACATATCCAAACAGCTTGGTCTTCACAAATGTCACTCCTCATTCAAAATAAATATGTTCTACTTTTGGGTCAAAAGACTTGTGATGTGGTTCCAGATCTCCACAGAGCTGTGACTGATCATAAACTTAGCAGTTTAAGAACTTCCTCACTCATGGTTAGTACAAATATACAGAGAGTGAATAACAATAAGTGATGAGCACTTTAAAAAAAAAAAAACCTCCAAATCAATTGGAGAGGAAAATGTATACATTTCAAATCATAAGCAAGCAAGAAACAATGTGATTTCTTTTTGGAATTCTTTATCTAAATAGCATGTGCAAAATATGACCTTTAATATGCAGGGGGAAACTGATATGCCAAAATGTGGGCAAAACATGGAAACATGTTACTGAAATTAACCATTTTGATGACTAATCTCCTGAGGTTTGACAAATCCATATGATTTGGGACTGAAAGTTAGAAAAGGAAAGTATGAACTGCTTTCAATTACAGTTTACCAAGAGGATAATAAAACTAAAAAATGCTAGATTATGAGTATTGGCTTCAGAAGATCTTTTAATATTTAATTTTGAAATGTTTTTTTGGTTTCCTGATCCCTGTTATCTGATTTTATTTATATAGGCTATGGAAAACTGCCAGGATGATTGTTTTGGGTAGGAAGGGAACACTATTCAAAGTAATGGGATTCAGAACAATTTTATTTTATCCAAGGCTAATTTGGAGGGTAGCTTTCTGTAAGATTTCACCATATTTTATAGCCACATTAAAATGTCAGAGGACTTTATGGATTGTCCGATGCTGCCAGGGTTATAGTTTCAGAAATGCCCACCAAGCTTGAAAGAAGGGACACAGCAGCATTATTAACAATGCTTTTGTTATTAACAGAAGTGTATGAGAAGGGGATTCAGTGAAAATGGCTGGCATCCAAGTCTACAGCTAATCTTTTTTCAGCTAAAGTTATGGACTCTAATCAATGGTTTAGAAGGAATGAGGTTGATTAATCTCACAGAAGAGTTTTTGAGATACTTTTATTACACAAAAAGCTTTTGAATAAGGAAACAGGCCTTTAAATGGGATGGTCTCCCTCAGATATTTATTCATTTCCAGTAAGTTGTCTTCAAAAATGAACACTGCTTCTAACTGAACAATCACAGCATTTCAACACACCCAAGGCAAACTGGGGAGGGAGAGCTGAAGTATGATGAAAGCCTCTACTATGATGACCTTTCTCATGACTATAATTGATGGATATGCCCCTGAAACACTTTGCAGGGCTGTTGGTATATTTAGCAATGTGCCTGTGACTCATTATGTCCATAATTTGGCAGGAAATACGGAACAGATCACCCCAGTGGCTATAAGGACAAGTCACTGCCCCAAGACTTGATTTTTTTCAAGTGGAATCACCTTCTGTAGACTGTACAGTTGTCTCTTTTTTGAAACTGTACAGACTGGGTTCAGGGTTTCATAAGCCAAACTCTATTTCTGATCAAAGTAAGTATCAAAATAATCAAGATCAAAATGTTCCAACACCCATTCTTGTATGAATACAAGAGAAAAAATACTAGAAACTTTTTACTAAAAAGCTTGTACTTTCCTCTGGCTTCTGCCTGGGATATAGAAATATAGAGAGAGGATTGCTTCTATTTTATCAACTAGGAAAAACTGGATAAACTATAAATCTTGATTTTTCTTGAACCTACAGAACTGATATCACAACCAGCATAAAGCCTAAGAAAATACAGATATTTTTAAGAAGAGAGGGACTATGAGCCTGGGCTTCCTAATGAGAACAGAAGGAAGCCAAGGCTGCTGCCTAAGTGGATAAGACAAACCCAGTTAAAATTTTCAATAAATTCCTAAAGTTCAAGGGTGGGACTTTAAAAAGGCATGCCTAGAAACTGTAGGAGGGAGGATAATTTGTGCCATATCTGTCATTCTCCATGACTTCATGGTTCTCCACTAATAAAACAAAGAATATCTCTCCTGCCTCAGGTAGCAAAACCCAAAAAACAAACAACAGCAGCCCACTACCATGAGAGTGGCAAGGATGGAGACAAAACCACTCTGAAGTATGGGTACTGCTGCTGCTGCTGCTAAGTCACTTCAATCGTGTCCGATTCTGTGCAACCCCATAGACGGAAGCCCACCAGGCTCCCCTGTCCCTGGGATTCTCCAGGCAAGAACACTGGAGTGGGTTGCCATTTCCTTCTCCAATGCATGAAAGTGAAAAGTGAAAGTGAAGTCGCTCAGTCATGTCCGACTCCTAGTGACCCCATGGACTGCAGCCTACCAGGCTCCTCCATCCATGGGATTTTCCAGGCAAGAGGACTGGAGTGGGTTGCCATTGCCTTAGAGAAGGTCTATTGCTGACAAAGGTAGAACAGAAACATTAAGAAAAATCCACTGGTGAATGAGATCTCACAGTAAACAAAGGTAATACTAGAGAAATGTGAAGTCATGGATACGATGAGTGAACCCACAGCAGCAACAAAACCCAAGCCCAGCTCGGCTCTGGGTAGACTGACCTAACATGCCACAGTAACAGCCTAGAGAAAACAGATGGACCCATTTCCAAGCATAAGTACTAGTTACCTCTAGTTAACTCACTCTCTACTATTCTACACGATACCCACTATTCAATGAGAAATTAGCAAGACATTCAAAAAGGTAAGGATAAAGCAATCCACTGATAAGAGTAAAAGCAACTGACAGAACCAGAGAGAACCAGAGAGAACCCATATGTTAGGCCATAATATAGTGAATTTTAAATTACCATAATAAATATGTTAAAGGATCTAGCAGGAAAGTTGATCAACATGTATGAATAGATAGTGAGTTTAAGTGGAGATGTGAAAATTATCAGAAGAGTCAACTGGAAATGCTAGAAACAAATACACAGAAACAGAAATGAAGAATGCACTCAACTGTTACTTCAACAGACATGATGTAACTGAAGAAAAAAATTCAGCTAATGTGAAGACAAATCAATAAAAAATATCTAAGCTGAAACATCAAGAGAATGAAAGAAAGAGATGAGATTCTCCAAGGGTTAAAAATAGGATCTCAAATGGTCTAATATAAACTGGTTGAAAATCCAGAAAACAAAAAAGAAAATGAAACAGGATAAAGATTTGAAGAGATGATGATCAAGAATTTTCCAAAAATGATGGATATCAAATGCATAGATCCCAGAAGCTCAGATTTCCAAGTGAGATAGATGTATTTTTTAAATAGACATGTATACAACATGTCAAAAACCAAAAAGAAAATATTAAAAACAACCAGAGAAAAAGACCACATTACATGTAGTGGAACAGAAGTAAAGTTTAAAAAGATTTCTTAATCAGAAAGTATGAGGACCAGACATTATGTTGAAAGGGAAAAAAAATAACGAAAAACTTGACACTGAGAATTCTATTCTTTATGAAACAGCCTTCAAAAACGATGCCAAATTAGTAACTTTTTTCAGAAAAAAAAAGATAAGAGACTTACTGGCACACATGCATTAAAAAATGTACAAGGCAGTTCTTCAGGCAGAAAGAATATGATATAAGACAGAAACTTGGATTTATAGAAAGAATTAAAGATCTCTGGAAATGGTTAAGATGAAAGCAAACACAAAACATTCTTCTCATTTTTAATGGCATTAAAAGAAAACTGACTGTCTAAAGTAAAAGTAGTACAAATTTACCCTGTGTTTATACAACACATAAAGTAATATTATAGCAAGAATAGCTCAAAGGCTGAGAGAGCAGAATTGGAAGTATGCTGCTGTAAGTTTCTTAAACCTACACATTAAGAGGTATAATATTACATGTAGGAAGATGGCAGTTAGAGATGTATATTGCCAATGGTGGAGCTTCCCAGGTGGCTCAGTGGTAAAGAATTTGCCTGTCAATGCAGGAGATACAGGAGATGCAGGTTTGATCCCAGGGTAAGAAAGATTCCCTGGAAGAGGAAACGGCAACCCACTTCATTATTCTTGCCTGAAAAATTCCATGGACAGAGGAGCCTGGTGGGCACAGTCCATGGGGTCACAAAGAGCTGGACACAACTGAGCACACACACACATTGCCAATGGTATGACAGTAGGAAGATATTTTTTAAATGTGGCAAAAAAAAAAATTCAGTAAAGGAGTTTAATAAAGTAGAAATTAAAAAATAATCCACAAGCATGTAAGGAAAAAAGGAACAAAGAATGGAATAAAAATAACAAGTAAAATGGTAAATTTTAATTCAACCATATCAATAATTATGTTAAAGGCAAATGGCCAGAGCAAATTAAATAAAAGCCAAAGATTATCAGAAGAGAAAAAGCAACATGAAAATATATGCTGATTATAATAAAACCAGTTTGAACTGAAAGACTTAAGCAGGTTAAAAGCAAAAGCACGAGATGACATCACCAACTCAATGGACATGAGTTTGAGCAAACTTTGGGAGATGGTGAAAGACAGGAGATTGTGGCATGCTACAATTCATGGGGTCATAAAGAGTCGAACACAACTGAGTGACTGAACAACACCAAAAAGCATGAGAAAGATTTACCATATTAACATTAGCCAAAAGAAAGATGTAGCAACTGTTTTGGCAAAGTGGATTTCGGAACAAGGAGTATTTTTAGGATTAAATAAATTATATTACAAATAAAGGCATTACAATCCTAAATGTGCAATAACAATAAATATTCACAATGCAAATATGAAAGCTGACAGACCTAAAAACATAAATGGAAACATTCACAATTAGAGTTGTAAACTTACATTGTCCTCTGTCTAAATAAGTAGGAGAAAATCAGTATTATGGAACCCGAACAAAAGTAGCAACCAATGTGTACTAACTCGGTATTTATATATATATAAGAAAAAAACAAAACAGCACAATAACTGTTATTTTCAAATGTACAAGGAACACTCAAGAAGACAGACCACATTCTGTCTCATGAAACAAATCTCAACCAATTTACAGTCATTAAAATAATATAAAGTATGTTCTGCAATACTAAAATAACTAACCTAGAATGCAACAATAAAAATATATTGAAAATTTATACATATTTGGAAATTAAACAGCCTTATAAGTAACTCACAGTTCAAAAAAAAATCAAAGGAAAATTTATAGCATTAAAAGTCTATATTTGAAAAGAAGACAGAGTTCAAAGCAATTAGCTAAGTTTCTACCCTAAGAAGCTAGAAAAAGAATACAAATCAAACCCAAAGCCAGTAGAGGAAAACTATAAAAATGAGAAGAGATAAATCAATAAAATGAATAATAATTAATAATAATGAAACCAAAGGCCAGGTTTTTTTTTAAGATTATAAAATTAATAAACCTCTAAGCAAACTGACATTAAAAAGAGGGAGAAAGAAAGTGACAGGAGGTGGGGAGGAAACACAAGTATCAGTAATTCAACAACTCAAAAGGAATGCACAAATTCTTTGCAAGATGCTATAATAACTGCCAAAGTATACTTAGGATGAGACAAAAAATCTGAATGAGTATTTATCTCTTAAAGAGATTTAATTTATACTTAAAACTTTCCAACAAGAAAAATCTCTGGGACCACATGGATTGACTGGAAAATTCTACAAAAACTTAAAGAAGATATAACATGGATTATACACAAAAGCTTCCAAAAACTAGAGGTGAAGGGGAAACTCTCCAACTCATCTTATGAGGCCAGCAATACCCTCATACCAAAACGAGATGAAGAAATTACAATGAACAGAAAACTGCAAACCAGCAGTGTCCCTCAACATCCACATTAAAATCCTCAACAAAATCTTAGCAGGTAAAAGTCAGCAATATGTACAAAATAAAATAATGCATCATGGCCAAATGAGGTTACCCTGAGGATACAGAGCTGGTTCAACATTAGAAAATCAGTCTATGTTATTCACTACATAAATAGACATAAGAATGTACTTGTCTCATTGATGCAGGAAAATCATTTGATAAAATTCAACATCCATTTATGATAAAAATGCTCAGCTAGGAATAAAAGGTAACTTCCTCAGTCTGACCAAGTCTGTCTATGGTATAGAGTTCAGCTAAACTATACTTAACGGAGAAGGCAATCGCAATCCACTCCAGTACTCTTGCCTGGAACATCCCATGGACGGAGGGGCCTGGTGGGCTGCAGTCCATGGGGTCGCAAAGAGTCAGACATGACTGAGCAACTTCACTTTTACTTTTCACTTTCATGCATTGGAGAAGGAAATGGCAACCCACTCCAGTGTTCTTGCCTGGAGAATCCCAGGGACGGGGGAGCCTGGTGGGCTGCCGTCTATGGGGTCGCACAGAGTCGGACACGACTGAAGCGACTTAGCAGCAGCAGCAGCAAACTATACTTAACGTAGAAACACAATGTCTTCCCCTTAATACCACGAGAAAGTCAAGAGTTACCACCTCTATTTAAGATCACACTGGAATTTGAAGCCAGTACAATAAGATGACAAAAATAAATAAAAAGGTATAAGAATTGGAAAGGAGAAGAAAGCTACTACTTTCAGACAACAAAGAAAATTCCAAAAAGATTCTACAGACTCCAGTAAAGTGTAACAGATAAAGGGCAATACAAAAAATCAATTTCATTTTGATATATTTACAATAACCATTGGAAATTTAAATTTCTATAGTAAAATTTTTATCAAGTATATTTGCCATCACAATAAAAAGCATGAAAGTATTAGGTATAAATCTAACAAAATAGTATCACCATCCATATATTGAAAACTACAAGAATTAATGAAGAAATTGAAAGAACACCTAAGTACATGGAGATACATCACACGTTCATGCAATGGAAGACTCATTACTGCTGGACTCGCAGTACCTGATTTCAAGGCTTTCTGTAAAGGAACATTGATCAAGGAAATATGGTACTAACTCTATTCAGTGGAATAAAATGGAAAGCCCAGAATTACACCGAGACAGATATGGTCAACTAACTTTTCACTAAAGGTGCAAAGGTAATTAAAATGATAAAGGACAGTCTTTACAACAAATGCTGCTGGAAAAACCGGACTTCAATATTCAAAAAAATAATCATCCTTGATCTTCACACTAAGGTCAAGGACTATACACAAAATTAACTTAAAATGGATTATAGACTTAAATGCAAAACTCTAAAGTATAGCATACCTGGAAGAAAACATAGCAAAACATACTTGTGACATTAGGTTAGGCAGTGATTTGTTAGCTACAAAAATACAATCCTTTATTTATGAAATTGATAAAGTGAAATTTATTAAAATACAAACTTCTGTTCTTCCAAATATACTGTTAAGAAAATTAAGATAGAAAAGCTGCCTTGGATAAAATATTTTTGAAAGACATGTTAGGTAAAGAAACTTCAAATTCAATAATAAGAAAAATAAATAGGCAAAAGATTTGAACAAAGAAGAAATACAAATAAATGGAAAATATGCACATGAAAAGATGCTTACCATCTTCAGTCATTAGGAAAGTACAAATTAAAACCACAATGTGATAATACCACACCCCCACTTGATTGGTCAAAAAAAAAAAAATCTTACACAACTGATGAGATCAACACTGGAAGGATGAGGAGCAACTTAAGCTCTCATGCACCACTGGCAGGAATGCAAAACATTACAACCACTCTGGACATTAGCTTTGCAGTTTCTTATGAGTTAAACATTTATTTACCATATGATCCACCAATCTCCTTGATTTTTTCACCCAAGAAAAATGAAAACTTATGTTCCCACAAAAATGTATACATACTTAAATGTTTACAGTGGCTTTACTCATAATCAACAAAAACTAAAAATAAAACACATGCTCTTCAACTGACAAATTCAAAAATAAAAAGTGTTACATCCATAAAATGGTAGAACACTCAGCACAAAGAAGGAACAAACTACTGATATACACAACAAGAATGAATTTCAACTGCATTATGTTTAAGGGACAGCAGCTAGGCTCAAAAATCCAAATACTACATGCGTCCTCTTAGCTGTCGTTCTGAAAATGGCAAAATTATAGGAACCAAAACTGATCAGTGGTTGCCAAGTGCTGAGGGCAGGAATAAGGTGTCAATTATAAACACAAGTGAATGTTGGGAGCTATTAGAATGAGTCTAGATCTTGAGTTGATAGTATATGCATTTATCAAAACTCATAAAATGATACACATAAAGGATAAATCTCACTGCTTCCTGTATATAAAATAAACCTCCATAAAACTGATGACACACAGAGGGACACACACAAGTCAACTAAAGGTCTCTAAGTTTATTTCAAGTCTCATGAATCACTAGTAATAAACATGTTCCAGGAGACAGAACTTACACTAACAGATCAAATCTGAAATTGGCTGTATCCAAGTGACAAGCACTTAACCAGTCTGACGATGATGATGATAAAGCTAAATCATATAGCTTCTATGTATACATGTGTGCTCAGTCACTTCAGCTGTGTCCGACTCTTGTTGACCCTATGTAGCTCGCCATACTCCTCTGTCTATGGGATTCTCCAGGCAAGAATACTGGAATGGATTGCCATTTCCTCCTCCAAGGGGATCTTCCCCACCCAGGACTCAAACACACATTTCCTGTGCCTCCGGCATTGCAGGCAGATTCTTTACCACTGAGCCACCAAGGAAGTCCATAGCCTCTATAGCCACCCCCCAAATATGCTCATAAGAATATTTTCATTCTTCTAAAATTTCCAAGTCATCCCTTATCACCCAGACCTTCATTTCCATATGGCTACTTGTTGTCCTCTCATTGGACCCACTTTCAGAGCCCACATTCATCCTTCCTGCTCTTCTCGGCATTCCCAATCACCTGTCAGCACAATTCCCAGGTAAACCTCAGTCTCCCATATGACTGTTCCCTACACCTTCTTGCCACATCTGAAATCTGGATTCCCTTGAGGACTTGCTTCCCCTAAAAACTTTTCATTGTCTTGCTGTCTCACCCTTGAGCTAGAGCTACCAGACCAGGAAATACTGTTAGAGTTGTCCTTGCCATTTAACTCTGCTTCCAGATCTTTATTCTTTCCCATGACAATAACACAAACACAGCAACTTTCAGCAAAAGCCATGCCTGTGTCTAGAGCACCCAATCTCTCTTCTTGCTACAATAATCTACAGAGATCCATCTGATTGCCCCTCATTTCTTGAAGAGTTCAGCGCACGGCTTTCTCTATCTCCCCGTTACCATTCTTTATATACACAGGTGTATTCCTGTGGAAAATCTTTCTGTTATCTTGGCTTTTTGGTTTCTGGACCAGCTCATCTCCAGTGATCTCATTTCCTCTGCCATTCACTTCCCAGTCATACCTCCCAACACACCTCCCTTTCTCACCACCAGCTGATAACCTTGTGTCTTATTTCACTGAAATTAGAAGCATAAAGACAAGAACTTTCTTATTCTCCATCCACTGACCTACCCCCCTAACTGTAGCTTTGCCTGTACACTCTGCCTTCCTTCCTGTTCCAGCTCAACTGTACCTACTTCTGTCTAAGCCTGGCCACTGCAGCTGTGAACTGGTTCTTAGCATCTCTCACACACTGAAGGACATCATTCTCAGAACTGGCTGCTCTCCCTGTTGGAATTAATCAAAATTCCATGGGCCATCTGAACATAATCAACGTTCAATTTCCTCTTCATGGATTACACACTCCACGCATTCCTGCTCTTCATTCAGTCTGCCTCCCATCCCAGAGGCTCCGCTTCCCTCTGGACTGCCAACTGAAGCAGTTTTAGTGGGTTTTGATCAGGGGTAAATTGTATCTGTAGATATCTAACTTTCTAACTGTAGGTTGGACCTACCTACCTGGTAGATACCCACCCCAAATAGGTGTATGAAGCAGAGGAGCAGAAAGGGACTCTGGAGTGGGATTATAACTGAACCACATTTCTGAAGTAGGCACAAAATGATTCTCTGACCCCCAAGATTCTGTGTCCTCCCACTCCAGAGACCCCCAAGAACTTCCACTCTCACTCTGCTCCAGACTACAGCCCTGACTTAACACACTGCTGTCGTTCACCCTGGACTCCTGGCCAGGTCAGTGCTAACTCTGTGACAGCTAAGTATACACTGCTCACTTTCCAAAGAATCCCCAAAGCATTACAGTAATGAAAAAAGGTAAAAACTGGAAAAGCAAACATATAACAAAAAAAGGAGAAATTTAAATATGATATCCTCCTCTTGCAGGAACTTGCATATCTAGCCCTCTGTTTTTCTCAGTTTTGTGTAAACTCACACATCCTTGCCAGACAGAAAAAGGCCATGCCCAAGAGAAACTTATAATGTAATGTTCAACTTTGACTCAGGTGCCACAGGCTCTAGATATAAAACTCCCAACTAAGAGTAGGACAGTGATTCTACACAAATTACCTCTCTCCACATTAAGGGTACAGGCCCACTCCTCCTGATACACAAAGGATGGGCTTGGCCCTGTGACAGATGGTTCTGACAGAATGAGGATGTCCCCCTTACTATCAATCTGACCACACAAGCTAGAGGGGAAGTCTGGAACCCAGTTCTGGGACACAGTTGACTCATTTGGCAGCAGACCTTTCAAATCCTTGCCCAGACAACTATCCCCTCCTTGGTTCATAAGCTGCCTGTGTCCCAACTGGCCTTCCATTTTCCCTCATAAATATTATTTTCCACACATACTTCAGTTTCTTTCATTTATTTTATTGCTCTATTTCCCTTAATACTTTGCTCAAGTCTAAAATGAGAACTTCATAAAAAAAATGTACTAAGCTTGCCAACTATTTTAAATATAGAAGATGCTTTTATTCTTGTAAGTCAGTAATGTGAGATTCAGGAAATATGAAGAACTGAAGGCCACACAAGTGAAGGCCAGTGCTCAGGTATAAACTTGGAACTCTCATTCAAAAGTCCTCCTACTTTCTATCAGACCACGTTGTTGTCAGTCTAGGTGGTGAAGGGAAAAACTCAGGGTGTGTGGGGCCAAGGGCGCTAAGAGATCCTTTAGCATTGTGTTGGGCAAATAGTAGATACTCATGCTGGAAAGGAGAAGGCAATGGCACCCCACTCCAGTACTCCTGCCTGGAAAATCCCATGGACGGAGGAGCCTGGTAGGCTGCAGTTCACGGGGTCACTAAGAGTTGGAGACGACTAAGCGACTTCACTTTCACTTTTCACTTTTCATGCATTGGAGAAGGAAATGGCAACCCACTCCAGTGTTCTTGCCTGGAGAATCCCAGGGACGGAGGAGCCTGGTGGGCTGCCATCTATGGGGTTGCACAGAGTCAGACGTGACTGAAGCGACTTAGCATAGCATGCTGGAAAACAAAACCACAATAAGATCTAGTAGATATTTTACCGATTTCCAGACTCAGTGGGCTTCACCAGACATACCACTGCAATCCGTAAGTCCTTGTTTCACATCTCTGCAAGCATAGCCTGGTATGTCCAGGTAACTTTGCTCACCTAGTCTAGCTCCTCCTAACCAGGGTCTGATTTCCCTGGGCTTCAGCATTCAAATCTCAGCCCAACCCTGTAGGAAAAGGCAAGGGATAAGCACCCCTAAGGACACAGGAAAAGACTGGGTGTGGCTTTGACATTTACAAGAGTTGGAAATACCCCCATTTAGAAAGCTTTTATGACGATATCAAAACAATCTGTAAAGATAGCTAAAATCCAAAATTCCTACAAAGAATTAAGAAGGTTGATATAATATCTTCACAACTTAAGGGATTCTTTCGATTTCAGAGACAGAAAATTCTGCTTTTATATTTATTTCATTATTCATTGAAAAGTGCCAGATGTTTTCTTTTTCTTCTAAAAAATCAAGCAATACGTTGTCTTGATTGGGTAACTTCTTTGAAGCTTTCCTTTGGTGGAATGAGTCAGCTATTAGTCTGTTCTTCCTTCAGATCTCAAATATTTTCATTTCAAAAAAAAATGAATTTCTAGCATTACTGATTCATAGTTGGCAATAATACGATCACAGATCATACAGAGTGCCTTCATCTTAGCTCTTGTGCTTTGGTTCCAAAGGTTAGATTGTGGTGGTCTCTGGGGTGTTAGAGTTCAGGTTCAATCCCACGCAGCAAGGATGCTCCTCATAGTGGACCGGGAGTGTCTGTTAGATAGACTCCATTCTAGTCTGTTGTTTCCGTGCAACACCCAGAACCACTCGATCTTAAATTCAAGCTCACTGAGTGAGAAGCCCTCAGAAAGGGCACTGATTTCAAATAGGAGCCCCAAATGCACAAGGCTTCACGTCCTAAAACCAGTGCTATCTGTGAGAGATGAGGAGATCACTGATTGCCTGTGTATTTCAGTTTACTTTCCAAATTCAACAATTTAACCAAAGATGTTGATTATTCAGTTTCAATCCAGAGCCAAAATATGTGCCAAGAGGAAGTCTTCATTTCTCATAACAGAACAGGATTGGCCCCAGTGTGATCCACTGACTCATAGTTGTGAGTCAGTATATCAAATTTGACTCATGTATTTGCTCTAAATAGGGAACAAGCCATTAAGGCATTATACATCCTGAATCTGGGGAGAGGAGGAAAACAACTTTGATTTCTCTGCTCTTTCAGGAATAAAGATGAATCAAAGCCGATGAATAAATTTTCTGGATTGCTTAATATCTCCCAGATATCATCTTCAAGGCCTTGGCGAGGCAGGTGAAAAGATTTCCATGAACAAGAAGCAGTTGAGAAGGACTTGCTCTGTGGAATGAATTTTTGGTAATTCTGGAAGACCTCCCTTTATCCTCACATCCTTCCACTTCTTTTGCCTCGTCCTCTTCTCTGTGTTTTTCAATATGCCAACTCTGTCTTTCTACTGACAGCCAGTAAATGGAGTTGGGGTGAAAGCCACAGTAAGGCCCCCCTATTGCAGCCACATAAATACACCACAGGATACACTGCACAGCCACAAAGAGACATCACATCTTCCCTCCTTCTGGCGCAATCTGTACAGTCATTAAACATGATTAAAGTCCTGAGGACCTCAACATAGTCATTTCTATTTTGGTCTCACTGGCTTGATCCACCCCTGCAGCTCAAAGGGAATCACCCTCTTTGTGTAAATGTTTGCTTTGTTGGAAATTCCTCAGCACAAATTAATAGTGTACATGCTTCAGGAGGAGTATTAAATCAGCCATGATAAACAATCCCTAGGCAATGTTTAGACTGGCCTGAAGTCATCTTAAGAATTGTGCACAAGGACAGAACCACACATTTGGCATCTATAGTCTAGGACTGTCTATAAAACAAAAGACAAAGTAGAGCTCGGTCAATTAGCTAATTATTCTAATTGGTGTGTGTTATCAACGTAGGGAGACAACAGATGAATAACAAAATAAGTACCAAATCTCTACTCCATTCGATGTAGTGTAGACACTACTAGTGAATTATAAATGTTTGCTACTCTCCACCAACAGCTACAGAACACACTTGGAACTCCTCTAGAATTTGTCTCTTTGATCTCTTCTTTGAAGTCACATGCCAATATTCTGGACTCCCATGGCATCAACTATCACAACCCCCAGGCTATGAAGGAGCTGAAATGTATTAGGTAGAATTGACACCAAAAAGAAGTTTCCAAACAACACCGTCATTTGTTGAAGGAAACTTTGTCTTGACGTTCAGGATCTCAATACTGTTGCAAATATTCTTTCTGAACACATTCATACAGACGAACCCACAGATGTGCACACACAGACACATGTACATACCACAGACAGAGAGCAATGAAGAAGCAAAAAGACCTCTTACTTTCCTTGGTCAAAGTCAGGATTAAGGCATTTTAGGATATTCTCAATAAAAATTAGGTATTGTGTTTCTTCATACGAATCAACAAAATGGAGCAAACTTATCTGAGGGTCCTTTGGAAACTGTGTCAATTTCCCCACAGTGCTGACCCAGAAACTTAAAAGATGCACAGTGACAGAGAGGCCAATTGCATAGGACAAAGTATTTTACTGTGGTATGAGCCAAAAGAAAAATGTGGCTTTTTTTTTAGGGGAGGGGGGATGGGGTGGGTGGATTTTACTCCATTTCTGCTGTCTGATTCACAAGTATTGTTAAATATTTACCAGAAATCTGACAGCAGTTTCCTAACATTTATTAATCAGAGATAACATCATTGCATTAATAACTCAATAAACTTCCTTAAAATCATACAAGGTAAGTCTCAATACCTTAACATGGCTAACCAGTCCTTGTAGGGTAAATATTTGCTTTCAGTTTCTCTATGCCAAGTTTTACAGGATCACATAATCTAACTCTCCTTTTGTAAATGAGGTATGCCCTCCAGTAAAAATTGAGAACAGAGTCTGAAGCCATGTCTGCCTTCTCTCCACAAGTCCTTGAATAAGGGTTTCATGTCTCTAGAAAAACAGACTTAGGGCACTTCTGACAAGTATCCCAGCAAGGAGTGTCTGAGAAATATTTGAAAGGCAGTTCAAGCCTCCCTTACAGAGTTTCTCACACCCTCCAGCCTGAAGTGGGCTGGGCTGTTGTGCGCCTGTTTGTGTGCATGCTAAGTGGCCTCAGTTGTGTCTGACTCTTTGTGACCCCCTGGACTGTAGCCCGCCAGGCTCCTCTGTCCATGGGATTCTCCAAGCAAGAATCCTGGAGTGAGTTGCCATGCCCTCTTCCAGGGGATCTTCTCGACCCAGTGACTGAACCCACATCTCTTATGTCTCCTGCATTGGCAGGCAGGTTCTTAATTACTAGCGCCACCTGGGAAGCCCAGGTATGTATGTCCAGTGGGGCTCCAAGTGGCTGAAGATCATATTTTCCATTCTGCTAATTACTGTGACTTCTTTGTAAGAATTTTCACAGAAGTCCAGCCTAATTGCTTTCCCACACCTGCCCTCTTTAGTTCCTCACTTTCACGATTACTCTTATCCTGAGTCAGCTGGGATACAGCTCTGAGGACAGGTCATTCTGAGATAGCCATTCAGTGCTACCTGCACAAGCATATCCCTGAATGTGACTTGGCATAGGTCTTCTTCTGCACGCAGAGTAGAAAGCTGTCTGCATGGAATGACTTCTTCGGTATTAAGTTTCTGTAAAGAGGATAAGCCAGCTAATCAATAACTTTCATAGTAAAGGATACAGTAAGCGTAACTGTATTACTACCACCACCACTGTCAGTAGACATCTACTTCTTTAGAGTATCCTAAAAAATGAAAAAATGGACAAGTTCTCACTTATGTATAAACAACTGGGGGAAGGCGCCAAGATGGCGGAGGAGTAGGACGGGGAAAACACTTTCTCCCCCACAAATTCATCAAAAGAGCATTTAAACGCCGAGTAAATTCCACAAAACAACTTCTGAATGCCGGCAGAGGACATCAGGCACCCAGAAAAGCAACCCAACTCCTCGAAAGGAGGTAGGAAAAAATATTAAAGACAATAAAAGAGACAAAAGAGGGAGGGACGGAGTTCCGTCCCGGGAAGGGAGTCTTAAAAAGAGAGAAGTTTCCAAACACCAGGAAACCTTCTCACTGCCGAATCCGTGCCGAGCTTTGGAAGCACAGAGGACAACATAACAGGGAGAAAAAATAAATAAACAATTAAAACTCGCAGATTGCGAGCCCTACGGTAACTCCTCCAGCGGAGAAGCAGCGCAGACGCCTGCATCCGCCATTAGCAAGCGGGGGCTGGGCAGGGAGGCGCGGCACGGGCTGCATCGCTTAGAGTAAGAATCTGGCCCGAATACCCTGAGCGCTATCTGAGCGAAATAATTTGGGCTAGCAAACCAGACTGTGGGATATCTACCATGCGAAAAGCCAGCCCTAACTTAAGACACCGCCAGCCCGCGTACGGAACAAAGGACTAAACAGAGGTAGCCGGCGGCAAACCTTCCCCCTCCGCTGACAGGCAGCCAGAGCCGGAAGGGGGCAATCGCAGCCCCAGAGAGACATTATCTATAAAACTGGCTTCTTTGCTAACTAAAACTTATTGGGGGTCTGGACGGTCAACATCTGCCTGAGAAGGTGCGCCGGTTTTACACCCAGATAACCAAGTGGCGGGGAGGCGATAAGTCGCAGCATTGGCGCTCGCCAAACACCTCATCACCTGAGCTGCACGGACCTGGGAAGAGCACAAAACGCAGCCCCAGCTGAGTCTGCGCCTCTGAGGACTACCTGAGTGCCTGAACCTGAGCGGCTTGGACCTGGGAGGTGCATGCAACCCAGGGCCAGCCTCGGATTGTTCCCGGCGGAACAACCTAGAGCCTGAGCAGTGTGGGCAGGGAGGCTACACGCACCGTGAGCGGGGGCAGACCCAGTGTGGCTGAGGCACTGCGAGCGCACGCCAGTGTCATTTGTTAGCAGCATCCCTCCCTCCCTCCCCATAGCGCGACTGAACAAAGAGAAGAAATACAGCTCCACCCACCAGAACACCGACACAAGCTTCCCTAACCAGGAAACCTTGACAAGCCACCTCTACATACCCACACACAGCGAGGAAACGCCACAGTAAAGAGAACTCCACAAACTGCCAGAATACAGAAAGGACTCCCAAACTCAGCAATTTAAACAAGATGAAGAGACAGAGGAATACCCAGCAGATAAAGGAACAGGATAAATGCCCACCAAACCAAACAAAAGAGGAAGAGATAGGGAATCTACCTGATAAAGAATTCTGAATAATGATAGTGAAATTGATCCAAAATCTTGAAATTAAAATGGAATCACAGATAAATAGCCTGGAGACAAGGATTGAGAAGATGCAAGAAAGGTTTAACAAGGACCTAGAAGAAATAAAAAAGAGTCAATATATAATGAATAATGCAATAAATGAAATTAAAAACACTCTGGAGCCAACAAATAGTAGAATAACAGAGGCAGAAGATAGGATTAGTGAATTAGAAGATAGAATGGTAGAAATAAATGAATCAGAGAGGATAAAAGAAAAACGAATTAAAAGAAATGAGGACAATCTCAGAGACCTCCAGGACAATATTAAACGCTACAACATTCGAATCATAGGGGTTCCAGAAGAAGAAGACAAAAAGAAAGACCATGAGAAAATACTTGAGGAGATAATAGTTGAAAACTTCCCTAAAATGGGGAAGGAAATAATCACCCAAGTCCAAGAAACCCAGAGAGTCCCAAACAGGATAAACCCAAGGAGAAACACCCCAAGACACATATTAATCAAATTAACAAAGATCAAACACAAAGAACAAATATTAAAAGCAGCAAGGGAAAAACAACAAATAACACACAAGGGAATTCCCATAAGGATAACAGCTGATCTTTCAATAGAAACTCTTCAAGCCAGGAGGGAATGGCAAGACATACTTAAAATGATGAAAGAAAATAACCTACAGCCCAGATTATTGTACCCAGCAAGGATCTCATTCAAGTATGAAGGAGAAATCAAAAGCTTTTCAGACAAGCAAAAGCTGAGAGAATTCTGCACCACCAAACCAGCTCTCCAACAAATACTAAAGGATATTCTCTAGACAGGAAACACAAAAATGGTGTATAAACTCGAACCTAAAACAATAAAGTAAATGGCAACGGGATCATACTTATTAGTAATTACCTTAAACGTAAATGGGTTGAATGCCCCAACCAAAAGACAAAGACTGGCTGAATGGATACAAAAACAAGACCCCTACATATGTTGTCTACAAGAGACCCACCTCAAAACAGGGGACACATACAGACTGAAAGTGAAGGGCTGGAAAAAGATTTTCCATGCAAATTGGGACCAAAAGAAAGCAGGAGTCACAATACTCGTATCAGATAAATTAGACTTTAAAACAAAGGCTGTGAAAAGAGACAAAGAAGGTCACTACATAATGATCAAAGGATCAATCCAAGAAGAAGATATAATAATTATAAATATATATCCACCCAACATGGGAGCACTGCAGTATGTAAGACAAATCCTAACAAGTATGAAAGGAGAAATTAACAATAACACAATAATAGTGGGAGACTTTAATACCCCACTCACACTTATGGATAGATCAACTAAACAGAAAATTAACAAGGAAAAAAAAAAAAAAAACATGTATCTATAAAGCTCACTAAAGCAAAGCACAGTAAAATGAGGTATGGCAATAAAAGGCATTAAATTTATCAAATAAAAAAATAAATAAATAAAGTGCTGAAAAATTAAAAAAAAAAAAAATAAAAAAAAATAAACAACTGACCTCAGTTTCTTCCTGAGAATATATTTTGATAGAGGGAAAGGGAAGGAAAAGACAAGACAGATTACTTTTATTGAATAATTACCATGTTCCAGAATTTGTACTAGATGCTTTACATACATTATCTCACTTTAATTCCTACAGCCATAGAGTTATCTTCATTTTAGAGATGACTGAACTCATTCTTAGAGGAGTTAAGCAACTCGTTCAAAGTCCCCTGCCTGGTGAACGGTAAGTTTGTGATTCAAATAAGTCATTTTCACAGACTGTTCTAGGCAGGGGAGTAAAGTGTGATGTACAATTTTTTTAAAGCACATATACATCCGAAATCTCAAAGATGTGTGAGGACCAGCAGTGATGAACCGAAGACCACAGAAAACAATCTGTCTATCTAAGGTTTGGACAAAGCGTGAGTCTGAGATGACCATCATATTTAGACTCTTTGTCTTGAGTCAGAATATATCTAACAGAATTCATGTCTCCTTTCCTTCATTTTATCTAAAAGGAAGAAAATTCCTCTGTCTGTGTATGTGTGTGTGTGTGTGATAAAACTAGGATCTCAGTTCCTTTAAAAAGAATGAGTTGAATTCTCTAACAAATCTTTACCCAGGTAGTGTTAAGATAAGTATTCCAGTAAAGATAAGATTCAGAATTAAAAAAGCCATCAGTGACTCAGTTCTCATTTCCAACATTTAAATCAGGACCAATCACACGTATCTCAGTGCATACCCAAATCCTTTCCACGTATTTCTCCTCTCTGCCAATAACCAGTTTTTAAACTACTTCAGGAAGGAGTCAAGGATACCATGGAAATAAAAATTAACCTTAAAATACTTCCTGCAGCATTACCAGAAACCATGTTTTGAATTTCTAAATGACTTGCATTGTTCTAAATTTCTGGGTTGTGCCCATGACCACAATGATAAATGGGGCATTGGGACAACCTGTGAAGAACCAAGTTGTAACATGAAATAAGTGTACTGTTCAGCATGAGTCACTTGAAAGCAGAAGAAAGAAGAATGGCTAGAAAGGATGATGTTACAAGACAACACTATTCCAAACAAAACACAAGGAGTCTGTCTGCCTTTACTTTCAGGTCAGGAAATAAGATATGAGAACCCACCGGCTACGGATCATCCTGATTCCACAACCCAGCTCATCATGTTCTCAGGTTTACAGCATAATCACTGGTCTCAACCTTGGCTACCCAAGACAATCACCTGAGGAAGTGTTTGTTTTTTTATACAATGCCAGTGCCTGGGTCCCACGCACCAGAGATCTGGATTAATGGGTATAGGGTGTGGGCCAGTCTTTAGTATTTTTTAAAGCTCCCTGTGTTATTCTGTGTGAGTGAGACTGAGCATCATTGTGAGCTACATGAAATGGAGTCAGAAATTTTATACTCCAACCTTTTAGGGCTGCCAGTACTGCCATTATGGGGGTATAGTTTGCAAAAACTTGGGCAAGTTACTGATTCCGAGATTAGTTTCCACATCTCTAAAATGGAGATCAGAACCCCTTTTGGCATGTTCTTTATCATGGGGCCCAGGTAATCCTATTTCCTAACTGAATGTCCGGATCACTTCAAAATAAATGTCTTCAATTATTTTCTTATTCCTGTGTCCCTAGAATGAATACTGTATGTACCATGTGAGAATATCTTCTCAATATAACAGCACTATCTCTTTTGCTTATGAAACAAACTGTGCCTTCAGAATGTCAAAGTGCTTGGCTTGAAAGTGGAAACAGACTGTGCCTTCAGAATGTCAAAGTGCTTGGCTTGAAAGTGGAAAGAAAACTATCACCAAATATTTGTTCTATCTCTATATTCTCACCATGGCTTCCCTGGTGGCTCACACAGTAAAGAATCTACCTGCAACTCAGGAGACCAGATAAATCCCTGGGTCAGGAAGATCCCCTGGAGAAGGGAATGGCAACCCACACCAGTATTCTTTCCTAGGAAATCTCATGGACAGAGGAGTCTTGCGGGCTACAGTCCACAGGGTTACAAAAATGTCAACACGACTGAGCAACTAACACTTTTACTTTGAGCAACTAACACTTCTATTTTTCCTATATCATCAAATTGGAAAAACAGTGTTTGGGGAATAGTATTCATCAGTACTATTTATTTTGTTTAAAACTGACCACCTAGCCCTATACTTATACCCTTGTACTTCAAGACTCCTGAGTCATCTTGGTGACAAAAATCTCAACTCACTGTTTAGATTTTGAATACTTGATTCCCTATGTTATTGAGAAATTTATGTCATTTCATTGTGAGGTTAAAGGAAAATTTTAATTTGCACCTTTTGTCTCCATTGTGCTAACACAGTTCTTGAAACAGAGTAGGTATTTACTATATACTTTTATTTTTTTATTTTTAAACTTTACATAATTGTATTAGTTTTGCCAAATATCAAAATGAATCCACCACCGGTATACATGTTCCCCATCCTGAACCCTCCTCCCTCCTCCCTCCCCATACCATCCCTCTGGGTCGTCCCAGTGCACTAGCCCCAAGCATCCAGTATCGTGCATTGAACCTAGACTGGCATCTCGTTTCATACATGATATTTTACATGTTTCAATGCCATTCTCCCAAATCTTCCCACCCTCTCCCTCTCCCATAGAGTCCATAAGACTGTTCCATACATCAGTGTCTCTTTTGCTGTCTCGTACACAGGGTTATTGTTACCCTCTTTCTAAATTCCATATATATGTGTTAGTATACTGTATTGGTGTTTTTCCTTCTGGCTTACTTCACTCTGTATAATAGGCTCCAGTTTCATCCACCTCATTAGAACTGATTCAAATGTATTCTTTTTAATGGCTGAGTAATACTCCATTGTGTATATGTACCACAGCTTTCTTATCCATTCATCTGCTGATGGACATCTAGGTTGCTTCCATGTCCTGGCTATTATAAACAGTGCTGCGATGAACATTGGGGTACACGTGTCTCTTTCCCTTCTGGTTTCCTCAGTGTGTATGCCCAGCAGTGGGATTGCTGGATCATAAGGCAGTTCTATTTCCAGTTTTTTAAGGAATCTCCACACTGTTCTCCATAGTGGCTGTACTAGTCGGCATTCCCACCAACAGTGTAAGAGGGTTCCCTTTTCTCCACACCCTCTCCAGCATTTATTATTTGTAGACTTTTGGATCGCAGCCATTCTGACTGGTGTGAAATGGTACCTCATAGTGGTTTTGATTTGCATTTCTCTGATAATGAGTGATGTTGAGCATCTTTTCATGTGTTTGTTAGCCAACTGTATGTCTTCTTTGGAGAAATGTCTATTTAGTTCTTTGGCCCATTTTTTGATTGGGTCATTTATTTTTCTGGAGTTGAGCTGTAGGAGTTGCTTGTATATTTTTGAGATTAGTTGTTTGTCAGTTGCTTCATTTGCTATTATTTTCTCCCATTCTGAAGGCTGTCTTTTCACCTTGGTAATAGTTTCCTTTGATGTGCAGAAGCTTTTAAGGTTAATTAGGTCCCATTTGTTTATGTTTGCTTTTATTTCCAATATTCTGGGAGGTGGGTCATAGAGGATCCTGCTGTGATGTATGTCAGAGAGTGTTTTGCCTATGTTCTCCTCTAGGAGTTTTATAGTTTCTGGTCTTACGTTGAGATCTAAAAATATGGAATATTTCACGAATTTGCGTGTCATCCTTGCAGGGGCCATGCTAATCTTCTCTGTATCGTTCCAATTTTAGTATATGTGCTGCCGAAGCGAGCACTACTATATTCTTATTAAACTTATTTTTTAAAGGTTTACTTGAATTCTTGATATTTAAGTGATGTAACACATAACTCAAATTTTGGTATTTCCTTACTGTCAAAGATTCTAGCATCAAATGGGAACATAAATATTTCCTGTGCAACTACTATACAGCTTAAATTTAGGAGTATCTTTTGCTTTTGTTAAAGTTTTAATCATCTATAATTGCACATTTTGAGGCGGGGGTTATATTTCCTTCCTATTGTGGATCTGTAATCAAATCTTCGACAAACAGTTTTCCTCTACAAAATTAAGAGACACAGTTAACAAATACAGAAACTTCACAGAGGCATGTTGGTATTTAAAGAATAAAGAATGTTAGAGTACAAGGTAAATCTCTTTTAGTGAATACATGGACTACTTTATTATCTGGAAGAGTACTACTTAGGTTATAGTAACGAAGGATAAAAATACACCCTCTGTGACAGACACTGTTTATTGCTACCTAAGATTTAACCCCATACTTTATTCCTTAGGGTAGCAATGTGCCCAGACTCTGGTGATGGATTAGGATGAAACTGAGTCAGTTTCCCACCCTCCCTCACAGCTAGACACAGTCCCATGATCCAGTCCTGGCCATGAGACGTGCAGGGAATTCAGCTGGTAGGTTTTTAGCATATTTGTGTTCCTGCTGAAAGGGAACCCATCATAAGTTTGGGAGGCAATCTTGTGACCATCAAGCAGCAATTCTCAAGACAAAAGAAAAGAAAAGAAGGACAATGGAGTTAAAAGATATAAGGATTCTCAATCTATGATGAAGGCATTAAGGAGCTGAATTGATGCCAACAAACACCCACTGCAGACTTTATTATATGACTAAAATTAACTACTTAAAATATTAGTTCCTATATATGAGATTAGGAAGAATATCTTCTTCCTATAAAATCCCTTAAGATGGTAACATTTTACCTATGAATGAGAAACATCTTTCATAACAAAATCAATCATTAGAAAAGACATTTCAAACCCAGCTTCACTGTTGCCATCATTTTCCTTCCAAATTCCTGACATTAAAAACAAACTATTAAAAAAAAAATAAATAAAAACTATTTGTTCAACATCAAACCACTGCCATCCTCACTGCCCTATAAACAGTTTCTCCCTCCTCCTCTGCCTCAAAGGTATATGTACATAGGTCTGTATTGTACATACATGCATATATACACACATACAATTCACTGAAGGAAACAGCAGCCCACTTTAGTATTCATGCCTAGAAAATTTCATGAACAGAGGAGTCTGGTGGTCTATAGTCCATGGGGTCGCAAAGAGTTGGACGTGATTGAGCATGCATGCCATATAATACGTTCGCAACTTTTCAGAATAACTCCCCTTCAAGGCATAGTTTTGAATGTTTGAGGAAGAGATTAACATGAGCGACAGGGTTTCTTGACTGCAGAGCAGATGCTTCTAACATACTTTAATTCCCATGACTGTCCTAATGCCATTGCATTTTTTTAAAAGAATAAACTGACCATTTTTACCAGTTGTGTCCAAATTAAGGACTTAAGAGTATCCTTGGTTTCAAATAACCAAAACAGTGATACCCACAGAAATAGCAGAACTGAGGATAAAAATCTCTTGAATACTCACCCACATGACTCATCAGATACCACAATCAGAATGAATTTACCCAAGCAATCCAAAAGCTATTCTGATACTGATGCCTTGCATAGACTTGGAAAAGTACCTCAATTCTTAATGCCCTAGTTACTAAATTTGCATAAATATATTAATTTCTTTCTGTTTATCTCATAAGATGTTGAGGAGATTAACAAGACATTTTAAAGTACTGCACATATTAATGGGAGTAAAAGATCTTTTAAACACCCAGAGATAACTCAGTTACCAATTTAGATAGAATGGGTAACCCTTGTGCTACACCTGACAATATCAGTCACAGAACTAGTTTATTTGAGAGCACATAACAGACCTCTGGTCCTTACACTTCTTTTGGACCTGAGCACAGGGTTATTAGCTTAAATCCCTTTTTGTTAATTATCAACAATCATTCAACCATGTGGCAATCTGATGCATACAGATGGAGCCAAACAGTAAAACTATCAACTTCCTTAAGATAAAATTCTGGAAAAATAATTTCAATATGACTAAAATGGTGTAAAACTTCTCAAAAGAGAGTGGCCAGAGTTTCAATCTAGTCTGTCCACTCTGCTCTTAAATCTTAAAATACAACAATAAGACTATAGCATATAACAGTTTATTCATTTACCCAAAGCTACATATATGTTGTATTTGCATAAAATGTTATAAAGAATCAGTGTTCTATTAACCAATTAATAATAAAAATAGAAAAACCAAAGAGATCATTTATAAAAGCAACTGTGTAGCATGTCCCCTGTTGAAGAAGGTATGTGTGTGTACATATACAGAGAGATTTATTTTCTCTAAGTGTAGAAATAATATTACTCAACTTACTTTTCCATTAATTGGTGCAAAAAGGCAAAAAGGACAGTTTTTAAATTGAAAAAAAAATTTTTTTTAATCATCCTTCTTATACAAGTACATAGTTACTGCAACAGGAGTGTGTTCTCATTTAGCTTCCCTATGCAAAGAAATAGGAAAGTAAAAGGAGATTAAGATGAAACAAAAGATCTGATAAAAATTTAAAAGTTGTTGATGAAGGCTTTAAAAAAAACCCTGCAAATCCAATCATCTCAATAGTCAAAGACTGGTGAAAAAGAAAACTACACTAAGTCACATGATAATCAAATTATTATGAAAATAAATAAGTTTTAAAAACATTTTAACCAAAGGAGAAAAGACATATTATATATTAAGAAACAAAGATAACAGTACCATGAAATTTTAGTCAGAAACACTGTAAACCAGAAGACAATGAAAAGAATAAAAACAAACATAATCTGGAATTGTACATCCAGAAAAAGAAAAATCTTCAAGAGATAAAGATGAATTATTTTTTGCAGATACATATACTAAAACAGGTAATTCACTGCCAACAGGCATGAATAGAAACAAAAATAAAAATTTTAAAACTCTTTGAGAAAGAAGGAAAATGATTTCAGAGTAAATTTTTTATATCCATTTAAGTTTGGAAATTCAGACTTAAATTGAAGAAAGTAGGGAAAACCACTAGACCATTCAGGTATGACCTAAATCAAATCCCTTATGATTATACAGTAGAAGTGAGAAATAGATTTAAGGGCCTAGATCTGATGGATACAGTGTCTGATGAACTATGGACAGAGGTTCGTGACATTGTACAGGAGACAGGGATCAAGATCATCCCCATGGATAAGAAATGCAAAAAAGCAAAATGGCTGTCTGGGGAGGCCTTACAAATAGCTGTGAAGAGAAGAGAAGTGAAAAGCAAAGGAGAAAAGGAAAGATAAAAGCATCTGAATGCAGAGTTCCAAAGAATAGCAAGAAGAGATAAGAAAGCCTTCCTCAGCGATCAATGCAAAGAAATAGAGGAAAACAATAGAATGGGAAAGACTAGAGATCTCTTCAAGAAAATTAGAGATACCAAGGGAACATTTCATGCAAAGATGGGCTCGATGAAGGACAGAAACGGTATGGACCTAACAGAAGCAGAAGATATTAAGAAGAGATGGCAAGAATACACAGAAGAACTGTACAAAAAAGATCTTCATGACCCAGATAATCACGATGATGTGATCACTGACCTAGAGCCAGACATCCTGGAATGTGAAGTCAAGTGGGCCTTAGAAAGCATCACTATGAACAAAGCTAGCAGAGGTGATGGAACTCCAGTTGAGCTATTCCAAATCCTGGAAGATGATGCTGTGAAAGTGCTGCACTCAATATGCCAGCAAATTTGGAAAACTCAGCAGTGGCCACAGGACTGGAAAAGGTCACTTTTCATTCCAATCCCAAAGAAAAGCAATGCCAAAGAATGCTCAAACTACCGCACAATTACACTCATCTCACACGCTAGTAAAGTAATGCTCAAAATTCTCCAAGCCAGGCATCAGCAATACGTGAACCGTGAACTTCCTGATGTTCAAGCTGGTTTTAGAAAAGGCAGAGGAACCAGAGATCAAATTGCCAACATCTGCTGGATCATGGAAAAAGCAAGAGAGTTCCAGAAAAACATCTATTTCTGCTTTATTGACTATGCCAAAGCCTTTGACTGTGTGGATCACAATAAACTGTGGAAAGTTCTGAAAGAGATGGGAATACCAGACCACCTGACCTGCCTCTTGAGAAATCTGTATGCAAGTCAGGAAGCTAGACCTGGAAGCTAGACCAGGAAGTTAGAACTGGACATGGAACAACAGACTGCTTCCAAATAGGAAAAGGAGTATGTCAAGGCTGTATATTGTCACCCTGCTTATTTAACTTATATGCAGAGTCCATCATGAGAAACGCTGGACTAGAAGAAGCACAAGCTGGAATCAAGATTGCTGGGAGAAATATCAATAACCTCAGATATGCAGATGACACCACCCTTATGGCAGAAAGTGAAGAGGAACTAAAAAGCCTCTTGATGAAAGAGGAGAGTGAAAAAGTTGGCTTAAAGCTCAACATTCAGAAAACGAGATTATGGCATCCTGTCCCATCACTTCATGGGAAATAGACGGGGAAACAGTGGAAGCTGTGTCAGACTTTATTTTTGGGGGCTCCAAAATCACTGCAGATGGTGACTGCAGCCATGAAATTAAAAGACGCTTACAGCTTGGAAGGAAAGTTATGACCAACCTAGATAGCATATTCAAAAGCAGAGACATTACTTTGCCAACAAAGGTTCATCTAGTCAAGGCTATGGTTTTTCCAGTGGTCATGTACGGATGTGAGAGTTGGACTGTGAAGAAGGCTGAGCACCGAAGAATTGATGCTTTTGAACTGTGGTGTTGGAGAAGACTCTTGGGGGTCCCTTGGACTGCAAGGAGATCCAACCAGTCCATTCTGAAGGAGATCAGCCCTGGGATTTCTTTGGAAGGACTGATGCTAAAGCTGAAACTCCAGTACTTTGGCCACCTCATGCAAAGAGTTGACTCACTGGAAAAGACTCTGATGCTGGGAGGGATTGGGAACAGGAGAAGGGGACGACAGAGGATGAGATGGCTGGATGGCATCACTGACTCAATGGATGTGAGTCTGAGTGAACTCCGGGAGTTGGTGATGGACAGGGAGGCCTGGCGTGCTGCGATTCATGGGGTCGCAAAGAGTTGGACACGACTGAGTGACTGAACTGAAGTTTGGAAAACACTGGACATAATACAGAGAGACAGAGGAAAGGAGGAGAGAGAGAGAAAGAAAACACAAATTATCAAATCAGAAGTGAGTGGGGCCATGACTATATAGATACTAAAAGGATAATTAGGAAAGATGATGAACAAGTGTATGTCAATACTTTTGATAAATTTGATGGAATTGTTAAATTCCTTGAAAAACATGATCTGCCCAGGCTCATCAGAAAGAAAAAGATACCATGAATTGCCCTATATTTATTAAGGAAAATAAATTTACAGTTTCAAAACTTCCTGCAAAAGAAAAGTTTAGACCCAGATAGCTTGACTTGTGAATTCTCCAAAACACTCAAGAAATAATGCCATATATACATGAACTCTTCTAGAAAATAAAGGGGTGGGGACTCTTCCCTACTCATTTTGAGGGCATCATTAACCTGATACCAAAACCAGAAAAGACATGCAATTTTTAAAAAGCCCTACAGACCAATATTTCTTATGAACATGTGACAAATATTTTTAACAAAATTTTAATAAATTTAATTCAACTACATATACTAAAACAACATAGCCATATTGGTTTTACTCCAGAAACATAAGGCTGCTTGCTTCAACATTCAAAAATCAATGTAACTAATCAATCCTGAAGTCTATAAAAGGAAAGACCAACAGACACAGAAAAGGCCCTTGAACAAATTCAACATCCATTCATAATGCAAACTCTTAGCAAACTAGAACCAGAAGGGAACTTGATACTAAGAAAGGGCATTTAGGAAAAACCTACTGCTAACATTTTGTATTGGAGAAGGCAATGGCACCCCACTCCAGTACTCTTGCCTGGAGGATCCCATGGGTGGAGGAGCCTGGTGGGCTGCAGTCCATGGGGTCGCGAAGAGTCGGACACGACTGAGCAACTTCACTTTCACTTTTTCACTTTCATGCATGGGAGAAGGAAATTGCAACCCACTCCAGTGTTCTTGCCTGGAGAATCCCAGGGACGGGGGGAGCCTGGTTGGCTGCTGTCTATGGGGTTACACAGAGTCGGACATGACTGAAGTGACTTAGCAGCAGCAGCAGCAACATTTTGTATTAAATTGTGAAAGACTAAGTACTTCCCTGTCAGTTCAAGAACAAGACAAGGATAGCCAACCTATTTCCATTCCACATTGTTGTAGATATCCTATCCAGTACATTAAGACATGAAAAAGAAATCAAATGTATACAAATTAGGGGTGGGGGTGGGTGATACTCCCAGAACATATGATTATGTAGAAAAACCTGTGGAGTCTACCCACAAAGAAACTCTATTAAAATTAAGGAGTTGATAAGGCAGTAAGATATATAAAAATTCATTATATTTCTATATGCTGGCAAAGAACAGTTGGAAATTAAAATTTACAACAAAGTGGTATCGTTTATAATCGCACCAGAAAATGTTAAATATTGAGGGATAAACTCAACAAAAATATTTATAAGATATGTAAGTGGTAAATACAAAACACTACTGAGAGAAATTTAAAAAGACCTACAGAAATTAAGAGATGATACCGTGTTCACAAAAAGATTCAGTATTAGAAACACGTCATTTCTCCCCAAATAGATCAAAAGTTCAACACAATCCCAATAAAAACTCCAGAAACTTCTTTGATGTGGAAATTATCAAGGTGATTCTCAAATGCCATGAAAATGCAAATGATCTTGAATATATAAAACAGTTTTCAAAAAGAACAGTTGTGGAAATTACACTACCTAATTTTAAGACTTTATTATAAAACTTTAATAATCCAAATAGTGTGACTTAAAAATATACATACAGATGAATGAAAGAGAATAGGAAATACATAAACAGACCATCCATTTTTAGCCAATTTGGACTGAGATGCTTAGGAAATTCAAAAAAGAGGGGACAGTTTTTTCAACAAATGATGCTGAACAGTTGAATAACCTTATTTTAAAATATTAATAAACCTCATACCAAATATAAAAACTAACTCAAAATGACTCATAGGTTTAAACGTAAAACCTAAAGTTATAAAGCTTCTAAAAGAAAACAGGAAAAATATCCTTCTGCCCTTGAGTTAGCCGCAATTTTATGACTATAAGGCACAAGAAGCAGGAATTATATTTTTATTTTTTTTAATTTAATTTTATTTTTAAACTTTACAATATTGTATTAGTTTTGCCAAATATCGAAATGAATCCGCCACAGGTATACCTGTGTTCCCCATCCTGAACCCTCCTCCCTCCTCCCTCCCCATACCCTCCCTCTGGGTCGTCCCAGTGCACCAGCCCCAAGCATCCAGTATCGTGCATCGAACCTGGACTGGAGACTCGTTTCGTACATGATATTATACATGTTTCAATGCCATTCTCCCAAATCTCCCCACCCTCTCCCTCTGCAACAGAATCCATAAGACTGATCTATACATCAGTGTCTCTTTTGCTGTCTCGTACACAGGGTTATTGTTACCATCTTCCTAAATTCCATATATATGCGTTAGTATACTGTATTGGTGTTTTTCCTTCTGGCTTACTTCACTCTGTATAATAGGTTCCAGTTTCATCCATCTCATTAGAACTGATTCAAATGTATTCTTTTTAATAGCTGAGTAATACTCCATTGTGTATATGTACCACAGCTTTCTTATCCATTCATCTGCTGATGGACATCTAGGTTGCTTCCACATCCTGGCTATTATAAACAGTGCTGCGATGAACATTGGGGTACACGTGTCTCTTTCCCTTCTGGTTTCCTCAGTGTGTATGCCCAGCAGTGGGATTACTGGATCATAAGGCAGTTCTATATTTTTAAAAACGTGAATTAGATTTCATCACGATTTAAGTATTTAAAAGCTAATGTTAAGAAAATCAGAGTAGGACATGGACTGAGAAAAAAAATTTTGGAAACCTATCTGTAAGGAGCTAGCTATAAAAGGTCAGAGATTTTATGCTCCTAGCAAACTGGCATGTCATCCTGCCACAGTTTCACAGACTAGCAGAAGACCTGAGACTCCTGGGTCACAGATGAAGGACTTCATCAGTCCCAGCAGAGCAAGCACCTATGTGCTATCTACAAGCAGCCAGGCCCTAAAGGATGCTTCACACGTGGTAGATTCCATCACAACTCATTAATTTCAAGCTTAGAAAGCCGTTTTCTTTTAAGAGCTGCAAGCAAACCTGGGTGATGCTATCTTCATTGTCCTAGACAGCAAATAAACTTTCTTTCCCCAAAGGGAGACATTATCTCAATTGTCTAAGGCTATTTTGCCACACAAAACACCTCTATAAAGACAGTATGGAACAAGAACTATCAGTTTCCGCTTATATCTGCAGAAACATGAAAAATCCATAAATTCTCTCCCTACAATATCCAGTAAAAAAACATGTGTCCAGAGTATATAAAGAACTCTGAAACCTCAATAATAAGACAAATAACCCAAAATTTTAATTAAATAGTTAAATACTTTACCTAAAAGAGAGGTAGATGGAAAAAATTAAGAAAAATATTCAATATCATCAGTCATTAAAGAAATGTATGTTAAAACTAATGGGATTCATTTCAATATATGGCAAAAACCAATACAATATTGTAAAGTTAAAAAATAAAATTAAATTTTAAAAAAAATTAAAAATAAATAAATAAATAAAACTAATGGAAAATCCCCACCAACCCTCTAAATTGGCTACAGTTTTTAAATCCCAAATGCTGGTGATGCTGTGTAGCAGCTGGAAATTTCAAACATTGTTGGGACCAATGCAAAATGATATTGCCACTTTGGAGAACAATATGGCATTTCCTTTGAAAATTCAACACACCCATACCATTTAAACCAGAAATTCCACTCCTAGGTATTTATCCAAGATAATTAAGACACATGTCCATACAAAATGTCCCTGTTCATGTTTACAGCAAGTTCATCCATAGTAGCCCAAACTGGAATATTGAGCATTAAATCTCCATGAGCCTCCTGCATTTCTGCACGTCTGGCAAATAGATGCAGTGACCACCTTTGTTTCCAACTATCTTTTTAAGGACGTGGATAGAGTGAAGAGCCTTTAAACATACAGTTCTCCCTCTAAGGAAAAGACAGTTTTGTTTTTCCATATAGTACAATAAAGATAGTTGGCTTCCCTGGTGGCTCAGTAGTAAAGAATCACTTGCCGATGCAAAAGACACGGATTCAATCCCTGGGTTGGGAAGATGCCCTGGAGAAGGAAATGGCATCCCAATCCAGTATTCTGACTTGGGAAATCTCACTGCACAGAGGAGCCTGGTGAGCTACATATAGTCCATGGAGTAACAAGGAGTCAGACAAGACTGGGAGACTGAACAACAACAAAGCTTACAAAAGGATTTAACATTTAGCAAACACTGAACAGGCACCTAGTCTTTTCCAGGTACTTTCCTAGAAGAAGAAGATGCAACACTAAGGAAGCAGAGAAAGTCCATGCTCTCCCGGAATTCACTTTCTAGACCAGGAGTGGGAGATGGTGAATTATAAACAGATACTCAAAATAAGTAAGAAAATGTGAGATCGTGATTAAGTGCCTTAATAAAAATAAAGCAATATGTTCTAATAGAGAGAGTGATTTGGGCAAGTACTTTCAGTCAGATGGCCAGAAAACACTCTCTGATTTAATTCAGTCCCAAGACATCAAGAACAGCAATCGTTTCTGGAGGTGGGAAAGAGGCCAAGGGGAGATGGGAGTGGTGGAGGGGGAGGGGGGTTGATGTAAGGGAGGAAGGAGGAAAAACAGACTTTTGTCATGTATTTTATTATAGTGCTTGAATATTTAACCATGTGTCTGGATAAAATTTTCTTTAAAAAGGCAAATTTAAAGACATATGTTCAGTTCAGTCGCTCAGTCATGTCTGACTCTTTGCAACCCCATGAACCACAGCACACCAGGCCTCCCTATCCATCACCAACTCCCGGAGTCCACCCAAACCCATGTCCATTGAGTTGATGATGCCATCCAACCATTTTATCCTCTGTCATCCCCTTCTTCTCCTGCCCTCAATCTTTCCCAGAAACAGGGGTTTTTCCAATGAGTCAGCTCTTCGCATGAGGTGGCCAAAGTATTGGAGTTTCAGCTTCAAAATCAGTCCTACCAATAAACACCCAGGACTGATCTCCTTTAGGATGGACTGGTTGGATCTCCTTGCAGTCCAAAGGACTCAAAAGTCCTCGCCAACACCACGGTTCAAAAGCATCAATTCTTTGGCACTCAGCTTTCTTCATAGTCCAACTCTCACATCCAAACATGACCACTGGAAAAACCATAGCCTTGACTAGATGAACCTTTGTTGACAAAGTAATGTCTCTGTTTTTTAATATGCTGTCTAGGTTGGCCATAACTTTCCTTCCAAGGAGTAAGTGTCTTTTAATTTCACGGCTGCAGTCACCATCTGCAGTGATTTTGGAGCCCAGAAAAATAAAGTCAGCCACTGTTTCCACATCTATTTGCCATGAAGTGATGAGACCGGATTCCATGATCTTCGTTTTCTGAATGTTGAGCTTTAAGCCAACTTTTTCACTCTCCTCTTTCACTTTCATCAAGAGGCTCTTTAGTTCTTCTTCACTTTCTGCCATAATGGTCATGTCATCTGCATATCTGAGGTTATTGATATTTCTCCCAGCAATATTGATTCCAGCTTGTGCTTCCTCCAGCCCAGCGTTTCTCATGCTGTCCTCTGCATATAAGTTAAATAAGCAGGGTGACAACATACAGCCTTGACATACTCCTTTTCCTATTTGGAAGCAGTCTGTTGTTCCATGTCCAGTTCTAACTGTTGCTTCCTGACCTGCATACAGATTTCTCAAGAGGCAGGTCAGGTGGTCTGGTATTCCCATCTCTTTCAGAATTTTCCACAGTTGATTGTGATCCACACAGTCAAAGGCTTTGGCATAGTCAATAAAGCAGAAATAGATGTTTTTCTGGAACTCTTTTGCTTTTTCCATGATCCAGCAGATGTTGGCAATTTGATCTCTGGTTCCTCTGCCTTTTCTAAAACCAGCTTGAACATCTGGAAGTTCATGGTGCACATATTGCTGAAGCCTGGCTTGGAGAACTTTAAGCATCACTTTACTAGCGTGTGAGATGAGTGCAACTCTGCGGTACTTTGAGCATTCTTTGGCATTGCTTTTCTTTGGGATTGGAATGACAATGGACCTTTTCCAGTTCTGTGGCCACTGCTGAGTTCTCCAAATTTGCTGGCATATTGAGTGCAGCACTTTCACAGCATCATCTTCCAGGATTTGAAATAGCTCAACTGGAATTCCATCACCTCCGCTAGCTTTGTTCATAGTGATGCTTCCTAAGGCCCACTTGACTTCACATTCCAGAATGTCTGGCTCTAGGTGAGTGATCACACCATTGTGATTATCTGTGTCGTTAAGATATATGTTAGACACGGACAATTGGTGAAATATATCAGAATCCAAGGGGTATGATAAACTATTTAATCTCAGCATTCTAGAGTCATTTTCAAAATAAATGATGAAACAGAAAGAAAAAAATTACACCAACTATTTCTTGCTCATATAAAGGCAAATGATTTTTTTTAATTAATTTTTTATTGAAGGATAATTTCTCTACAGAACTCTGCTGTTCTCTGTCAAACCCCCACATGAATCAGCCATAGGTATACATATATCCCCTTCCTTTTGAACCTCCCTCCCATCTCCCTCCCCATCCCACCCCCTCTAGGTTGATACAGAGCCCCTGTTTGAGTTTCCTGAGCCATACAGCAAATTCCCATTGGCTATGTATTTTACATATGGTAATGTAAGTTTCCCTGTTACTCTTTCCCTACATCTCTTCCCCTCCTCCCCTCTCCTCCTGTCCATAAGTCTATTCTCTATGTCTATTTCCCCATTGCTACCCTGTAAATAAATTCTTCAGTACCATTTTTCTAGATTCCATATGTATTCATTAGAATACAAAGGTAAATGATTCTTTATAGCCAGAAATTCTTCTTGCCTAAGTCTGGAACTACTATTTGAAGAATTAAAAAAAAAAAAAAAAAGAAATCTTGAGTCAATGTTAAAAAATAACCTTTTCATGGAACTTTCTCCCTGCTTCCACAAGTATCAAGTAATTATAGCAAAAAAGTTTTTCTTCAGAATCCCCCCAAATTATTTGCTGTTTAAGTTTACCTTCCCTTGTGTCAGCCTGGTACATAGTAAAATAAAAAATTACTTTTTGCATATAATTCAAACTGCCATCTCTTTGGTATTCTAGAAAAATTAGAGTCAAAAACCAATGTAATGTCACCCTTTTGACATAATTACATCCCAAAGGCCCCCAAGTCCTAATGCCATCACATTGAGAGTCAGAATTTTAATATATGAATTTGGGGGAAGCACATTTTATCTACTGCGATTGTATATAAATAAACCAGAACCAATAATAATAATAATAACAACAACAACCAGAAAAGTAAAAATCACCAAACCTGGGTAGGATTATTTCACTGGAAATCAAAATAAGCTCTATGTTTTAAAGCTAAGGAAATGGAAGTGCAGAATGATTCAATGAGTTGCCCAAATTTATTTTTTATTCAACATCTGCTTATGTAGTACCTTTTAGAAAATTAACTCATTGAATCCTCTTAACAATCCTGATGTCAATGCCACTGTGATCATCATTTTACAGATGAGGAAACTGGGGTACAGAGAAGTTAGGAGCCTTCGCCTGTTCAATGGCAAAGCCAGGATCAGCGCCCAGACTCGCCTTTTGTAGACCCCACATGTCATGTAATTAACCACTGCCTCACTCAACCAGTTAGTGGCAGAGTCAAGGCCAGAACACAAGAGTCCTGACCCTAAATGTTTTTTTCTACTCTAAAATTTCTGTCTCCACACAGGCAAGACAGGTTTCCCTCGTCCCAGTCACTGAGGCTCTTGGCTATCTCTACATCAAAAATACTTCCTTTTCTCCAGAAACTTCAGAGTTGGTTGTGTTTCTCAATTTCACAGATGGAATTTTTTTTCTCTCCTCAGCTACACTCATCTCACATCTCCCTACAACCAAACCATGACTAGGTAAACCACAACAAAAAAAGCCTCGGCATCATGCATTGTTTTAAACAACCAGGGAGAAAGAGCAAAAACTAACTACATGAAGGTCCTACTTTTATTTGTCCTGGAAATGAAGGAGTAGAAATGCCTGCACTCATCTAGACAGGTCAATCGCAACACAAACACTTGTTGAGCTTTATGGTCACCTCCCTTTCAGGGGCCACAGCTGGAGAAAGCAGTGAGCCCTTTGTTTCACTTCACTTTCTCTTCTCCAGGATGTCATTTCATCCTGGATAACAGGACATTGAAGGAAAGTTTTCCCAGCATGGTTTGCTAGGTTCCACAGCTAGAAGCAGGGCAGAAGTATCCACATTTTTAAAAGGCGGTCAGCAGATACCTGCCAGGACATTTAAGGGGTGGAAAACCAGACCTACTGATTACGATCTACACATAGGAGTTCTCAGTCTTGGCTACACATTAGAATTACCTGGGAGCTGGCAGATCCAATATCTGGATGCCTCCTGCAGAAATAACTATTGAATTGGTCTGAGGTGCCACCTCGAGTGACTGGAAACTAAGTTCCCCAGGTGATCCTAATTGCAGGCAAGATTGGCACGACTGTTGCATAAGAAAAGGGTGAGGTAAAGACACTGGCTGTGAATAGGAGGGATCGCTCTCTCCCAAGTAGGGGCATTCCTTTCTCTGGATAACCTAGAGAGTAGGAAGGTGATTAGGGACCGTTCCAAGAGGGCTTTCCTACAAGAAAGGAAGCTATTTGTAGGTAAGTTTAGCCTCTGCCTGTCTGAGCAAGGGAAAGGAGGACAAGGACATCGTGGTAGAAAGAGGAGTCTGTTGATGTAGAAAACATACTTCGATTCTGAAGGGCCAAGTGGACCATGCAGAACCCAGCTGAGCCACAGCTGTCTTTCTTGGAAGCTGACCCAGGAAAACTGCTTACCATGTTCTGGCCAAAGGCTGGACTGTGGCAGCTGGAAGCTGTGGCTAGACTGCTCATGGTGGGGATTGGGGGAACTGGAAAATACGAAATTCCAACATCAGAGAGCTGGATAGTGGGCAGACCACATGCCTGCTCCCCAGGAGGAGGTCCAAACTAGGATGCTGTCCCGTGGAGGCACCAAAGGCCAGTACAGACACATCAACAAGCAACTAGGAGAAATCTAACAGGGCCAGCAAACGAAATGATGCAGCCCTTTCCCCTCTTCCTCCTCCCATTCCAAGGCTCTGGTGGTGGTGACTTAGTCACTAAGTCGTATCCAATGCTTGTGACCCCATGGACTGTAGCCCTCCAGGCTCCTCTGTCCATGGAATTCTCCAGGCAGGAATACTATAGCAGGTTCCCATTTCCTTTTCCAGGGGATCTTCCCTGCCCAGGAATCAAACCCGAGTCTCCTGCATTGCAGGCAGATTCTTTACCAACTGAGCCACTAGGGAAGCTCACAACATTCTGGAGGCACCCAGAACTAAAAGATGGAGCAAGAACTATTCAGGGCTTTAGATTAGAGGTAAGCTTGGAAACTGAAGCTGGGCTGAGTCCCAGTAATCAAAATTGACCTGAAATGTATAGAATTCACTGAAGATGTTGCCTCAAGTCAGAAGTCTTCTACCCAACAAAGTCAAAGGCAGAATTGGAGGTGAGGGTAAAGTCCTATTAACTCATTAACTGAATTGAAACTCCTAAATTAGATTTATAAGACTGTTCATTTTTCCAGAGGTAGGTCATTTCCGCCCAAAGTAAAAGCATATGTTCCCCAAATGCCACACTCATGTGCTATAATAGAATCCCTCACGTGGAAGGAAGGGACACTAAAGGCAGACACTGAGTCTGACTCCTTTACAATTTCTCTGTTGTAAGCCTCGGTTGCCTTAGGCTAGTGGGCCAGGCAGGTGCTGAATTAGCTGTGGTGAGTGACAGAGGAAATCCATATCAAGTAGTTAGGCTGATCTTGAGCAAATTATGTAATTCCTTCATTCTCAATGTTCTCATATGAAACATGTGAATGACATCAATTCACACGGCTGTTTCAAGGATCCCATTGTGCCCTCTACAAAGTCTGGCCCATGAGCTACTCATATGTCAATGTTCATAGGATTTCATTCTTGATAGAACACTTCTAGAACAAAATTCTATTCCACGATCCCCACTGAAGGGGACCTAAGTACCAAAAGGGCTCTGTTGAAAGCCTGTTTCATGAATAAAGGCATCCATATGGCATAGCTGTGGATGATGCTCAATGCTATACCTCCTACCAGACTAATGTTTGTGGTTTCCTGAGAAATTTTTAAGCACAGTTCATACAAATAATAGCCATAGATCATCTCTCTACTCTTGTTTTGTTTGATGATTTTGAAGTGTTTAGATTTAAAACTGTGTAGCCCATTTAAGAAGACAGGGAAATAAATAAATGGAACAGGGCTCTGAATGGGGCAATTAGCAACAGCTATAGGTGCAAACTACCGCACAACTGCACTCATCTCACACACTAGTAAAGTAATGCTCAAAATTCTCCAAGCCAGGCTTCAGCAATATGTGAACCATGAACTTTCAGATGTTCAATCTGGATTTAGAAAAGGCAGAGGAACCAGAGATCAAATTGCCAACATCCGCTGGATCATCGAAAAAGCAAGAGAGTTCCAGAAAAACATCCAATTCTGCTTAATTGACTATGCCAAAGCCTTTGACTGTGTGGATCACAATAAACTGTGGAAAATTCTGAAAGAGATGGGAATACCAGACCACCTGACCTGCCTCTTGAAAAACCTATATGCAGGTCAGGAAGCAACAGTTAGAACTGGACATGGAACAACAGACTGGTTCCAAATAGGAAAAGGAGTACATCAAGGCTGTATACTGGCACCCTGCTTATTTAACTTATATGCAGAGTCCATCATGAGAAATGCTGGGCTGGAGGAAGCACAACCTGGAATCAAGATTGTCGGGAGAAATATCAATAACCTCAGATATGCAGATGACACCACCCTTATGGCAGGAAGTGAAGAGGAACTAAAAAGCCTCTTGATGAAAATGAAAGTGGAGAGTGAAAAAGTTGGCTTAAAGCTCAACATTCAGAAAACTAAAATCATGGCCTCTGGTCCCATCACTTCATGGCCAATAGATGGGGAAACAGTGGCTGACTTTATTTTTCTGGGCTCCAAAATCACTGCAGATGGTGATTGCAGCCATGAAATTAAAAGATGTTTATTCCTTGGAAGGAAAGTTATGACCAACCTGGACAGCATATTAAAAAGCAGAGACATCACTTTTCAACAAAGGTCTGTCTAATCAAGGGTATGGTTTTTCCAGTGGTCATGTATGGATGTGAGAGTTGGACTGTGAAGAAAGCTGAACACCAAAGAATTGATGCTTTTGAACTGTGGTGTTGGAGAAGACTCTTGAGAGTGCTTTGGAAAGCAAGGAGATCCAACCAGTCCATCCTAAAGGAGATCAGTCCTGAGTGTTCATTGGAAGGACTGATATTGAAGCTGAAATTCCAATACTTTGGCCACCTGATGCAAAGAGATGACTCATTTGAAAAGACGCTGATGCTGGGAAAGATTGAGGGCAGGAGGAGAAGGGGATGACAGAGGATGAGATGGCTGGATGGCATCACCGACACAATGGACATGGGTTTCGGTGGACTCCAGGAGTTGGTGATGGACAGGGAGGGCTGGCATGCAGTGGTTCATGGGGTCGCAGAGAGTCAGAGACAACTGAGCGACTGAACTGAACTGATAGGTCCAAAAAGGTTTCCGTGGTGGCTCAGATGGTAAAGAATCTGCCTGCAGTGCAGGAGATCCAGGTTTGATCCCTGGGTCAGGAAGATCCCCTGGAATAGAAAATGGCAACCTGCTGCAGTATTCTTGCCTGGACAATTCCATGGACAGAGGAGCCTGGCGGGCTACAATCCATGGGGTCGCAAAGAGTCAGACACAGACAACTAATTGTTTCACTTTTTTATCATAGGTCTAAAGGCTTCCCAGGTGGCACAGTGGTAAAGACTTTGCCTACCAATGTAGAAGATGAAAGAGACTCAGGTTCGATTCCTAAATCAGGAAGATCCCCTAGAGGAGAAAATGGCAACCCACTCCAGTATTATTGCCTGGAAATCCCGTGGACAGAGGAGCTTGGCAGGCTACAATCCATAGGTTCACAAAAAGTCAGACATGGACTGAGTGATTGAGCACAGCATATAAGTCTCAAACTATCATTTTTTCTTTTTAGAAGGCAATTCAGAGCCTCAGGGAAAGTGTGAATCCACGGGCTCAGTAACCAGCCAGCAGTCCACAGATCAAAAGAGCACAAACATGATTGATTAAGGGTATTTCTGAATGCAGGGCAACAAGGAGACTTCTGGGGGTGGAGGGGGGCGGGCGTGGGGGAATCACACTTCCTCTTTGAATAGAAGTGAGAAACAGCTGGAAAGGAACTTAGTTACAAAAGACTCCCATAATGGAAAGAACACTAAAAACTTTCCTTTAGGATAAAAGGAAAGTAAAATTTTAAATACTCATGCTAAGTCACTTTAGTCATGTCCAACTTTGCAATCCTAAGGACTGTAGCCCTCCAGGCTCCTCTGTCCAGGCAAGAATACTGAAATGGGTTGCCATGCCCTTGTCCAGGGGATCTTCCCAACCCAGGGATGGAACTACTATCTTTTATGTCTTCTGCATTGGCAGGTAGTTTCTTAACCACTAGCACTGCCTGGAAAGCCCCTAAATGCTCAGAGCTTGCAAAGCAAATCCTGAGTTCTATACTTAGGAATGTGTATTTCTTTGACTCTAAGTATTATAATAGGCAAAAGAAGCTCATTAATATACCTATAGTTTTCTTCATAAATAATTATATAGAAATAGCAAAATCAAGTGGGCTTCTCTGGTGGCTCAGATGGTAACCAATCTGCCTGCAATGCCAGAGACCTGGCTTCGATCCCTGGGTTGGGAAGATCCCCTGGAGGAGGAAGGTATGGCAACCCACTTCAGTATTCTTGCCTGAAGAATCCCCACAGGCAGAGGAGCCTGGCAAGACACAGTCCAGGGGGTCGCAAACACTCAGACACAACTGAGCAACTAAGCCACAGCACACAAAGAGCAAAGTCAAGTGCTTCTTCCTTTCTCTTTGGTTCCAGCTATCCTTACCTGAAAAAAGAAAAAAAAAAAAACAACCTTATTCTTGGGCATCAAGATATTCCAAATTCCAAAACAAAAAAACAAAAATAAATGTTTGATTTCCAATTCAAACCATATGAATCAGAAACTGCAAGAGTGGGTGGGGCTCAGGAATGTGGATTGTAACACATTAAGTCTCCAGAGAGACTTAAGAGAGATGGAATGCACCTCCCATTGTAACTACCAGCCATCACCATTCAACCAGTGACAGCTACACAAATTGTACACATAACCCCTCAAGGAAGAATTAATTCACCAATAAAACCCTTCTCTCTAAATAAAGGTGAGAGCCCTCCACTGTTTCCCTTAGCAATCTCTGGCAAACTAACCGGGACAATTCTAACCTCTATTAGTTTAAGTTAAGTAATCTAAATGCATCCTGAACCTTTTCAAAAATAAGAAATAGGATTTGCTCAATAATGATTTATGGTAAATTCATCAAGGCTAGATTCTGATCTGAATTTCATCAGTGCTTCTTTCCCAAAGGTCTATAGCAAACTGGACTTTCTGGGAGGCCCAACCATAGCATAACAGATGACAAAGTTGACCTCTCCCTTGTAAGCCATTTACTCCCATTGTTGGGATTCAGTTCAGTTCAGTTGCTCAGTCGTGTCTGACTCTTTGCAACCCTATGGCCCACAGCAAGTCAGCCCTCCCTGTCCATCACCAACTCCCAGAGTTTACCCGACTCATGTTCACTGAGTCGGTGATGCCATCCAATCATTTCATCCACTGTCATCCCCTTCTCCTCCTGCCCTCAATCTTTCCCAGCATCAAGGTCTTTTCAAATGAGTCAGCTCTTCGCTTCAGGTGGCCAAAGTATTGGAGTTTCAGTTTCAACATCAGTCCTTCCAATGAACACTCAGGACTGATTTCCTTTGGGATGGACTGATTGGATCTCCTTGCAGTCCAAAGGACTCTCAAGAGTCTTCTCCAACACCACAGTTCAAAAGCATCAATTCTTCAGTGCTCAGCTTTCTTTATAGTCCAACTCTCACACTCATACATGACTACTGGAAACATGACTACATAGCCTTGGCTAGACCGACCTTTGTTGGCAAAGTAATGTCTCTGCTTTTTAATATGCTGTCTAGGTTGGTCATAACTTTCCTTCCAAGGAGTAAGCGTCTTTTAATTTCATGGCTGCAATCACCATCTGCAGTGATTTTGGAGCCCAAGAAAATAAAGCATGCCACTGTTTCCACTATTTCCCCATCTATTTCCCATGAAGTGATGGGACCAGATGCCATGATCTTCGTTTTCTGAATGTTGAGCTTTAAGCCAACTTTTTCACTCTCCTCTTTCACTTTCATCAACATTAGTCAATCAGTAACTAGCAATTGACCATCTGTATAACAGGGTGCTTTCTAGGTACCTTGAAAGGTACTATGCACTCAACCTACTCTGTATTTCTTAAAAATTTAAAATGCAGTTTGCGGAGCCAACACAAGAGAAAATAAACAAGAGGCACTGAAGGATTTAACACCTTGAAGTCTAACAATGGGACAAGTAGCTTTTTAAAAGGTACTAACATGTCAAGTAGGGAAGCTACTGCCAAAACTTGTTGAAGTAGAATGTGTGTAGGTGGCCCAAGCTTCATTCAAGTAATAGCAACTACAAGGTAAGTGAAGAAAAACTAGAAAGAGCACTCAAACTCAGTTTTCAGCCCAAGAAATATTCACTGGAGGTATGTTTACAGCATCAGTGTTGGGATTATCTGTGTGGTGGAGGAATTATCTCTGTGGTGGAAGACAATGATGACATGCACCAGGCCTGCCTCTAAAAGGTTCACAGTAACTCACGTTAAGGGCTTCCCTGGTGTCTCAGTGGTAAAGAATTCGTCTGCAATTTGGAGACGTGGTTTTGATCCCTGGGTTGGGAAGATCTCTTGGAGAAAGACATGGCAACACACTCTGGTATTCTTGCCTGGGAAACTGTGTGGACACAGGAATCTGGTGGGCTACAGTCAGTGGGGTCGCAAGGACAGGACTTAGCAACTAAACAACCACAATAACTCACATGAGAGGATAAGTCTTCATCACTGACACAAAGAGCTGGTGGGAGAACAGGGCAGGCATCATGGAGGCAGTGGCTTTTTACATAGGCCTTACGTAAGGTAGCTCAGCTGGTAAGGAATCCACCTGCAATGCAGGAGACCGCCGATTCAATTCCTGGGTCAGGAGGATCCCCTAGAGAAGGGATAGGCTACTCACTCCAGTATTCTTGCCTGGAGAATCCCCATGGACAGAGGAGCCTGGCGGGCTACAGTCCATGGGGTTGCAAAGAGCTGGACATGACTGAACAACTAAGTATAGCTATGTAATACAAAGGAATTCAACAGGAAGATTTTGAGGAAAATGGCTTTCCCAAGAAAGGAAGCAGGCTGTTATCTGGGGAAGAGCAGGTTATCGAGTTTGACAAAGCATTAAAAATAAAAATGAAAAGGTCTTATCAGACATTTAAAAAATGTTTAATGATATTCAAGAGAATTCAGAATGTCACTTGGATACATTTATCTAATTTAATAGCCAATGTGGAGTCAAGAAAATTTATGCTCTGTTGAACTACATCATTGGAGTTGTAATTTAGAAGGTGAATTCTGGCAGCAGACTGTAGGCTAATTGGGAACAAGGGAGGACGGGCAGGCAAGCCAGACGCTGGTCCAGAAGTTCAAATCGGGAGGAGTGAGGGGGGCCTGAGCAGAGCCTTTCCTGCAGCTGCAAGCCCCTCCCTCCATCCTGAAGATTCTGGTGAAAAGGGGTTGTGAGAATCTTCCTAGTTTAGTAGGAAAAAGAATAATCTCCTTTCAACAGAGTAATGGGGATAACGTTAAGTGTAATAAATGATTACTACTGTAGCAAATTCCAGTGAAAATGACATCACTAATGTATATGTTAAAATTATATGTTTATACATTAGTTTATAAATTGAATGTACAACTCTGTAAAGGAAAACATCCCCATTTTTATGATTCAGGCAGGTAGACGAGCAATGCCTCATAGGGAAATTCCCCACATGTTTGCATCACACCCTCTTTGCCCTCATGTTCCTCCAAAATAGGAGAAAGCATCGAATGAACAAGACAGTTAACTTGCCTTCAATTTCATGTCACAAACAGGCAATTCTGACACAAAATCCTATGCTTATCCAATCAAACTGCAATATTTTCACGAAAACCCACTCCAGTATTCCTACCTGGAGAATCCCACAGACAGAGGAGCCTGATGGGTTACAGTCCATGGGGTCACAAAGAGTCGGACACAACTGAGCAACTGAGCATGTATGCACACAATATGGAAATATAAAATAATGACACTGGAAAATGTTCCCAAACATCACCCATGTTAGTTTATAATTCGGGGACTATGTGGCAGAGGCAACATTCATCTTAGTATCCACTAAGTCTGACAATAACATTGAGGAAGAAAGGTTTGAAGGACAAGAATCTCATATTTACCTTCCTTGAACTTGGTCCCATCTTTCAAAAAATTTTTTAATTTTATATCCTTTTATATTCAGAATACTCTCATTATTCCCATTAGAGAGAAAAGAAAATCAAGGCAAGGAATGCTCATCATCTAACAACTAGTTAAACTGACACCCAGGCTTCCATTTTTAATTTCAGTTAAATTTTATCAGTTTTTCCATTTGTTTATTTTTGTTTTTATTCTCATTAAGTGCTCTTGTGCCTATGTTTTCGCCTAAGAGTTTTATGGTGTCTGGCCTTACATTTAGATCTTTAATCCATTTTGAATTTATTTTTGTATATGGTTTTAGGGAATGTTCTAACTTCATTCTTTTGAAATTATCTGTCCAGTTTTCTGCTCTAATTTCATTCTTTTGAAATTATTTGCCCAGTTTTACCAGCACCACTTACTGAAGCTTTTGCAGAGCAAAGGAAACCATAAACAAGACAAAAAGATAACTCTGAATGGGAGAAAATATTTCCAAAAGAAGGAAATGGCAAAGGATTAATCTCCAAAAGATATAAGCAGCTCATGCAGCTCAATATCAAAGAAATACCAACAATCCAATTAAAAAAGGGCAGAAGATCTATCTTTTCTCCAAAATAAGACATACAGATGGCCAGTAGGCACATGAAAAGATGCTCAACATCACTGATTACTAGAGAAATGCTAATCAAAACTACAATGAAGTATCACCTAACATCTGCCAGAACAGCCATCATCACAAAATCTACAAACAATAAAGGCTGGAGAGGGTGTGGAGAAAAGGAAATCCTCTTGCATTTTGGTAGGAATAAATTGATAAACCCACTGTGGGGAACAGAATGGACGTTCCCTTGTTGTTGTTGCTCACTCAGTCATGTCCAATTCTTTGCAAACCCATGGACTGAAGAATTCCAGGCTTCCCTGTCCTTCACCATCACCTGGAGTTTGCTCAAACTCATGTTCATTAGGTTGGTGATGTCATCCAACCAATCTCATCCTTTGTCGTCCCCTTCTTCTCCTGCCTTCAATATTTCCCAGCATCAAGGTCTTTTCTAATCAATCAGCTCCTCACATCAGGTGGCCAAATTATTGGAGCTTCAGCTTCAGCATCAGTGCTTCCAATGAATATTCAGGACATATTTCTTTAGGATTGACTGGCTTTATCTCCTTGTAGTTCAAGGGACTCTCAAGAGCCTTTTCCAACATCATAGTTCAAAAGCATCAGTTCTTCAGTGCTCAGTCTTCTTTATGGTCCAACTCTCACATTCATACATGACTACTGGAAAAACCACAGCCTTGACTAGATGGACCTTTGTAGGCCAAGTAATGTCTGCTTTTTAATATGCTGTCTAGGTTTGTCATAGCTTTACTTCCAAGGAGCAAACGTCTTTTAATTTCATGGCTGCAGTCACCACCTGCAGTGATTTTGGAGCCAAAGAAAACAAAGTCTGTCACTGTTTCCATTGTTTCCTCATCTAATTGCCATGAAGTAATAGGGCCAGATGCCATGATTTTCATTTTTTTGAATGTTGAGTCTTAAGCCAGCTTTTCTACTCTCCTCTTTCACTTTCATCAAGAGGCTCTTTAGTTCCTCTTCACTTTCTGCCATAAGGGTGGTGTCATCTGCATACCTGAGGTTATTGATATTTCTCCCGGCAATCTTGATTCCAGCTTGCGCTTCATCCAGTCCAGCATTTTGCATGATGTACTCTGCATATAAGTCAAATAAGCAGGGTGACAATATACAGCCTTGATGTACTCCTTTCCTGATTTGGAACAGTCTGTTGTTCCATGTGCAGTTCTGTTGCTTTTTGACCTGCATACAGGTTTCTCAGGAGGCAGGTCAGGTGGTCTAATATTCCCATCTCTTGAAGAATCTTCCAGTTTGTTGTGATCAACACCGTCAAAGGCTTTGGTGTAGTCAATGAAGCAGAAGTAGATGCTTTTGTGGAACTCTCTTGCTTTTCTATGATCCAACAGATGTTGGCAATTTGCTCTTTGGTGCCTCTGCCTTTTCTAAATCCAGCTTGAACATCTGGATGTTTCTGGCTCACATACTGTTGAAACTTAGCTTGGAGAATTTTGAGTAATTACTTTGCTAGTGTGTCAGGTGAGTGTAGTTGTGCAGTAGTTTGAGCATTCTTTGGCATTGCCTTTCCTTGGGATTGGAATAAAAACTGACCTTTTCCAGTGCTGTGGCCACTGCTTAGTTTTCCAAATTTGCTTGCATGTTGAGTGCAACATTTTAACAGTATCATCTTTTAGGATTTGAAAGAGCTCAGCTGGAATCCATCACCTGCCCTAGCTTTGTCCATAGTGATGTTTCCTAAGGCCTAACTTGACTTCGGACTCCAGGATCTCTGGCTCTAGGTGAGTGATCACACCATCGTGATTATCTGGGTCGTGAAGCTCTTTTTTGTACAGTTCTTCTGTGTATTCTTGCCACCTCTTCTTAATATCTTCTGCTTCTGTTAGGTCCATATCATTTCTGTCCTTTATTGGGCCCATCTTTGCATGAAATGTTCCCTTGGTATCTCTAATTTTCTTGAAGAGATCTCTAGCCTTTCCCATTCTATTGTATTCCTCTATTTCTTTGCATTGATCACTGAGGAAGGCTTTCTTATCTCTCCTTGCTATTCTTTCAAACTCTGCATTCAGATGCTTTTATCTTTCCTTTTCTCCTTTGCCTTTCACTTTAAAACACCATAAATAGAATTACCACAAGACCCAGCAAATCCACTACTGGACATTTACACGGAGAAAACCATAATTCAAAAAGACACATACACCCCAATGTTCACCACAGCACTGTTTACAATAATCAGGATTTGGAAGCAACCCAAATGTCCATCAACAGAAGAATGGATAAAGGAGATATGGTGCATATATGTAATGGAGTGTTACTCAGCCATAAAAAAGAATGAAACTGGGTCATCTATAAAGACATGGAGAGACCCAGAGACTGTCATAGAGAATGAAATAAAGCAAAACAACAAAAGCAAATAGCATATATTACAGCATATATATGGAATCGGAAAAAATATTATAGTCAATCTTATTTACAAAGCAGAAATAGAGACACAGATGTAGAGTATAAACGTATGAATCAAGCAGGGGAAGGGAGGATAGCATGGACTGGGAGACTGGCATATATACACTGTTCACGTTGTTGTTTAGTCACCAAGTCAGGTCCGGTCCTTCTGTGACCCCAAGGACTACGGCCCACCAGGCTCCTCTGTCCATGGGATTTCCCAGGTAAGAATACTGGAATGGGTTGACATTTCCTTCTCCAGGGGCTCTTCCCGACCCAGGGGTTGAACCTGTGTCTCCTGCATTACAAGCAGATTCTATACCACTGAGCCATCAGGGAAGCCCACACTACTGATTCTATGAGATAACTAATGAGAACCTACTGTATAGCAGAGGGAACTCTACTCAGTGCTCTGTGATGACCTAAATGGAAGGAAGTCCAAAAAAGAGGGGATATATGTATACACACATACATATAGCTGATTCACTTTGCTGTTCAGTAGAAATGAACACAACATTGTAAAGCAACTATACTGTAATAAATTTTAAAACAGAACAACTTTATTGGCTCTCATTCAATACTTCCTGGGACCTGCTCTCCTCTTTGAGGCAAATCCAGGCTTTACCTTTGTGTCATCTGTCTTTAATGCCATGCCTACTGCTTTCTAAGGTCAAAAAGGAACATAGAGCATTATAAAAATAATACTCAGAGGGTCTGATGGATGTTAAATTGCTCATACAAAATAACATCTTGATATGAGTTAATTGCAAATTAATGAAAAACATATGAATTCTAGTACATTCAAATAAAACTCATTGGTTGAAAAAATACAGGAAAATCTGTTTAGCAGAACACATTCTGCTAACTCCCAGATGGTTAAGCAATAAATCATGACAGTCTACAAATCCAACACATGCTATCTCTGTGCATTAAAGAAGGCGTTTTCGTGAATGCTAGCCAACCAAGCCCCTGATTACCAGTCGAAGATTTGGAAATTATATTCTAGTGCTCCATTACTTCTGTAAAGAAGTCCAAGGACTAGCAAAGTTCTTTGAAAAAGGTACCTTAATCACCTAGGAAGTGTACTTGGAAAGACAGAGTACTCTGGCATTTATCAAATGAGTCCATTTTCTGGTCTGTAGCATCTTGAAGCACAAAAGATTCCCATTTCTCTGAAAATCCCCGAGTACCCCGCAAAAAGCCCTGCAGGTTGAGCTTATATGAGTCCAAATTTTAAATTTAGATTCAGCCCAGATGCCATCAATGATGGCAATGACCTCCCACCAGACAACATTAAGTATTTTGTCACTCTTGGAGACTAACTCATTACAGTCTCCAAAATGAACTAGCACATTCAATGTCTAGTTATTCTGAAGTTGCACCCTAGACCATTTAGTGCTTGAAAGTCTGGAGGCTCACCAATATCACCCTTTTTGACTTTGCAATTAAGCCAAAGGAATAGATAGACTTGATACAGGAACAAAGAGGGCCATGAAAGATTATGTGAAGAGAAATAATATTCAGAAAGTAGCATTTTAAGAAGATTTTCCTACAGCAGTTTTCCAGCTACAATGAGTTAGGAAGCATACCTGTGTGAAGACCTATCTTCGTGAAATGGCAGAGACCCAATTCTAAGTAACCAAAGCCAAAAAGGAGCCTACCAGGCTCCTCTGTCCATTGGATTTTCCAGGCAAGAATACTGGAGTGGGTTGCCATTTCCTTCTCCAGGAGATCTTCCCGACCCAGGGATTGATCCTGGGTCTCCCGCACTATAGTCGGTGCTTTACCATCTGAGCCACCAGGGAAGTCCTATTATTTACTGGGATAGCTTAAACATTGAAGAAAGACAGCTCACCAAGAACTCTGTCTCCTGGACTCTAGACAGAGAAAGGACAGTGGGACAGCTTGCTAGGCAAAAATAACAATAACAACAGCCTCCACATTGGCTCAGAGGTTAAAGCGCCTGCTCAGAATGTGGGAGACCTGGGTTCGATCCCTGGGTCGGGAAGATCCCCTGGAGAAGGAAATGGCAACCCACTCCAGTATTCTTGCCTGGAAAATCCAATGGACGGAGGAGCCTGGTGGGCTACAGTCCATGGGGTCACAAAGAGTTCGACACGACTGAGTGACTTCACTTTCTTTCGCTTTCCACAGCCTTACAGTCTTCTGTTCTGGCCTGATAGACTAGGGATTTTTTTGCCCACTTTAGAGGGGCAGTTGTAGAAGGTTCTTCTCTCCTCATCACCTATCTAAGAAGTAAAAGTCACTCAGTGTGTCTGACTCTTTGTGACCCCATGGACTATAGAGTCCATGGAATTCTCCAGGCCAGAATACTGGAGTAGGTAGCCTTTCGCTTCTTCAGGGGAATCTTCCCAACCTGTGGATCGAATCCAGGTCTCCTGCATTGCAGGCGGATTCTTTAGCAGCTGAGCCACAAGGGAAGCCCAAGAATACTGGAGTGGGTAGCCTATCTCTTCTCCAGTGGCTCTTCCTGACCCAGGAATCGAACCAGGGTCTCCTACATTGCAGGAGGATTCTTTACCAACTGAGCTATGAGAGGAAAATGAAAGTCACCCGGTCATGTCTGACTCTTTACGACCCCATGAACTATACAGTCCATGAATAGTTGGAGTACTGAAATCCTGGAGTGGGGAGCCCTTCCCTTCCTCGGGATTTTCCCAACCCAGGGATCAAACCCAGTTCTCCCACATTGCAGATGGATTCTTTACCAGCTGAGCCATCAGGGAAGCCCATCTAAGAAGTACCCCGCTTCTAAAGGCGAGTTTATGTCTCACTTCTCCCCCTGACTCAGTCACACTTCCTTTCCTCTCCCATTGTTGTCGTTGTTTAGTCAATATGTTGTGTCCAACTCTTTGCAACCCCATGGACTGTAGCTCACCAGGCTCCTCTGTTCATGAAATTTCCCAGGCAAGAATACTGGAGTGGGTTGCCATTTCTTTTTCTAGAGGATCTTCCTGACCCAGGGATTGAACCTGTGTCTCCAGCACTAGCAGGCAGATGCTTTACCACTGAGCCACCTCTTCCTCTCCTCCAAACACCTCTTAATTCCTAGTCTGTTTCAAGTCATTTAGCCTGAAGAGGGTTTTCTATTTTAGATGTCTGAAAATACATAAATTTCAAAGTCTGGAATTTTGTTTATTTCCATCTTTATGATGGGTATTATTTTATCTTTTAAATCTACAATAAATTCTTCAAGTCTATGTTCCTTCCACAACAGAAGAAATTGATTGAGTGATTACACTCTTTGTTTTTGCTTTTTAATTTGTATTGGAGTAACAGTTGATTTACAATGTTGTGTTCATTTCTGCTATATGGCAAAATAAATCAGTCATACATATAAATATTACATTCTTTGTTTAAACATACATTATCAGGGAAATCTGCCCTGTTACATAATTCCATAATTCCCTTTTATAAAAGTAACCATGATCCTAAGGAAGCTTCCCAGGTAGCCCTAGTGGTAAAGAACCTGCCTGCCAATACAGAAGGCAAGAGAGGCAGGTTCAACTGCGGGGTCAAGAAGATCCCCTGGAGGAGGGTACAGCAAGCCACTCCAGTATTCTTGCCTGGAGAATCCCATGGACAGAGAAGTCTGGTGGGCTACAGTCCATAGGGTTGCAAAAAGTAGGACATGACTGAAGTGATTCAGCATGCATGCAAGGAAGCAGTAGCCCTTCACATATCTAAATACTTGTAAAGTGAATAGTACTCCAATAGAGCTGGGAGGCCTTTTTAGTACCCTCAGTTGATTTTCTTTCTTCACAATAACACCTCAATTAATTTGGATTGAATTGATTCTTGTTGCTCAATGATACTTTTCAATTGGTTTGGCTTCTTGTCCTGTCTCCCACCTATTTCTGCACATTGATCACCATGCAATCAACATGCTCTGGATGTGAAGCTGGCTGAAATTGCTGGATCACTTACTCTTATTTCTCTTATATTAACCCAGCCTGAGTAAGTATAGGCGAAACAGTTCATTGTTGAAGATCCCTGGATCCAATATGTAACACAGAAAATGATAATATTTGCTTTTTAAGCACTTCAAAGTGACTTTATAACATCAGTGAACTAATATTAGCATCTTGATTTATTTATGGTAATGAGAAGAAACAATAGTTTGTATGAAACTATATCCTGAATAACCAGATAGTTCATATAAATTATGATTATTGCTATTATCACTGTCATGAAACCCATGTAAAGCTTCCCCTCATCATAGCTGTTTATCACAAGGAAAATAAATATATGATTGACTCTACTAAGAGTAAAACCATGAAGTCAATGTAGGTTCAAGCAACTGTTGTTAAAACATAAAAGGGATGTAAAACACATTTACTATTACAGAAAACTTCTGGTTATTGTGTGCTGGGTTTCCCAAGCTAAGATGGAAATTTTAAATATTTACCTTAACTTACACTTATCTAAATCATCCGTAATATTGAACTGTTACATGAGGCCTCCTTTTCCTCTGTGATCATGTATGCATGCACACACACACACTCCCACACAAACCTACAGACCACATGCTTTCTTAACCTTTATTTTCATTCATAATTAGGGACAGTGGTTTTCTTTTCTAATGAAGTTCAATGATGTAGGGAAAATATTATATACAAATCTGAAAGAAAGAGCTCTAAAATACACAGCCACAGGATTTCCTGCCAAAATATGTTAATCTTATTACTTGATTCATCATTTTAATTTATTTGAATCTGATCTTTTTTTTTTTATTTTATGCCCTACTGGAAAGAACATGAGGTCTATAATACATTTCTAGTCAATCTGCATCAATTAAAACCATATCATGCAAAAAATTTTTAAATTATTCACTACCATGTATAAAGAGATAGCTAGTGGGAGCCTTCTCTAAAGGGAGTTCATACTAGTGCTCTGTGATGACCTAGAAGAGTTAGGGGAGTGAGATGGAAGCAGGCAAGAAGGGCCACGAGGAGGGGATATATGTATACAGATAGCTGATACACTTGATTGTATAGCACAGATTAACACAGCTTTACATTCAGAAAACTAAGATCATGGCATCTGGTCCCATTACTTCATGGCAAGTAGATGGGGAAACAGTGGAAACAATGGCTGACTTTATTTTTCTGGGCTCCAAAACCACTGCAGATGGTGACTGCAGCCATGAAATTAAAAGACGCTTACTCCTTGGAAGGAAAGTTATGACCAACATAGACAGCATATTCAAAAGCAGAGACATTACTTTGCCAACAAAGGTCCATCTAGTCAAGGCTATGGTTTTTCCTGTGGTCATGTATGGATGTGAGAGTTGGACTGTGAAGAAAGCTGAGCGCCGAAGAATTGATGCTTTTGAACTGTGGTATTGGAAAAGACTCTTGAGAGTCCCTTGGACTGCAAGGAGATCCAACCAGTCCATCCTAAAAGAGATCAGTCCTGGCTGTTCATTGGAAGGACTGATGTTGAAGCTGAAACTCCAATACTTTGGCCACCTGATGTGAAGAGTTGACTCATTGGAAAAGACCCTGATGCTGGGAAAGATTGAGGGCAGGAGGAGAAGGGGACGACAGAGGATGAGATGGTTAGACGGCATCACTGACTCGATGGACATGAGTTTGGGTAGACTCTGGGAGTTGGTATTGGACAGGGAGGCCTGGCGTGCTGCAGTTCATGGGGTCGAAAAGAGTCAGACACGACTAGCAACTGAACTGAACACAACTTTGCAAAGCAATTGTTGTTGCTTAGCTACTAAGTCCTGTCCAACAATTTTTCAACCCCATGGGCTATAGCCCACCAGACTCTTCTGTCCATAGGATTTCCCAGGCAAGAATACTGGAGTGGGTTGCCATTTCCTTCTCCAGGGGATCTTCATGACCCAGGGATCAAATCTGTGTCTCCTGCATTGGCAGACAGATTCTTTATCCATGAGCCAACTGGGAAGCAATTACTTCCCAATAAAAAATAAATTTAAAAATTTTAAACATATTTCTTTAAAGTATATTGCAGCCATTTCTAATCTCCTTACTTTTATTACTAGAGATAAAAGATTAACTGAGAAGTTTGTACTGCACACAGAAATGACTACAGTGATGGGTCTCAAATTGTGGTGCTCAGACAGCATCATCTGGGAACTTGTTTGAAAAGTAAATTTAGTATCTCTGAAGGCACTGAATCAGAATGCCTGAGGATGGAGCCAGCAGCCCATATTTCAATGAAAGGCCTCTAGGTGATTTGATGATTCTTGGCATAAAGAATCCTAAGAGCAGGGCTGATCCCTGAGAGGTAGGCAGATTTTATCACTCCTCTCCCCTGCCTAGTCTACCTTCTGTCCCTCTCTGATTGTCCTTTTTCTATGAGCCTAGGCACTAAGGGCAGCCTGCTCAGCAAATGCCCCAAGCCAAAAATTCACCCTCCCTCCTAAGCATCCAGAGCTCCCTTTCTCCATAAAACGCCCCAGTCATATCACATTTGATGGGAAACACAAATTCACACTGAGATGTTAATGATGGTTAACAGCCTACCATGTCATGCTCTCAGGATGACCTGTGCTATACACTTTTATCTAAACCCCACGTGTGGGATAATATTTCTGTAGTAGTATCAGCGGCAGGACCATTTCTAAGGTCACTTTGGGCCTTGAAAATGACACTCAGCAGCAGTATCATCACCTAATTCTTCACTCCCACAAAACTTCACATCCTCCTCATTTCATTCATTCTCTTCTTTATCTAGCAAGTATTTATTGAACACTTAGGTTCAACCCCTGGGTTGGGAAGATCCTCTGGAGAAGGGAATGTCTACCCACTCCAGTCGGAGAAGGCAATGGCAACCCACTCCAGTGCTCTTGCCTGGAAAATCCCATGGACGGAGGAGCCTGGTAAGCTGCAGTCCATGGGGTCGCTAGGAGTCAGACACGACTGAGCGACTTCACTTTCACTTTTCACTTTCATGCTTTAGAGAAGGAAATGGCAACCCATTCCAGTGTTCTTGCCTGGAGAATCCCAGGGACGGGGGAGCCTGGTGGGCTGCCGTCTATGGGGTCGCACAGAGTTGGACACAACTGAACCCACTCCAGTATTCTGCCCTGGATAATTCCATGTACTGTATGGTCCATGGGGTCGCAAAGAGCTGGACACGACTGGGTGACTTTCACTCTCACTATGTACCTGGCCTTATGTTAAGCTTATGTTCACTTTTTCAACATTGCAACAAATGTCTGTAGAAAGAAAGAACTAGAAAAAGGAAGGAGGAGGGGTGTCTGTGACTTTCCCTAAACATTTTTCACTGTCTTGCTGAAAGTCTAATATTGCTCCTCCCTCTGTGTTTTCCATTGCTAGCCCAAATCCCCAAATCAGCTGATCTTCTACATTACACATCTAAAAAGTTTTATTTTGATTACTCCAGTCTGAAGAGACCAAGGATTAGAGCTAACTAAAATGTTACAGATAATTGGCCTGCAATTAACATATGTTTAAATATGAAGCCAACTGCTATAGGCTCCTACTAGACCAGTTGACTTTCCACAGCTCTTTTATTAACATGGAAATAATGACATTCCACATTGTATGCCATGAATTTTTTGGACTTTCTTATAGAGTCGTGGTAGGGTCTCACTTGGTGATTTAGCGGTTTAGTCGCTAAGTAGTGTACGACTCTTGTGACCCTAAGGACTGTAGCCCTCCTGGCTCTTCTGTCCAGGAAGTTCTCCAGGCAAGAATACTGGAATGAGTTGCCATTTTGTTCTCCAAGGGTCTTACTTACAACTTATTAATAAAAAGACCTGACCTCTTTGCTAAATAAAAGCACATAACTCTTCCCAGGACTGATGAGTAGTCAGATGGTTTTTGATGGCAGAGGCACCTTTCAGACTCAGAATCATACATGTCTAAACACACACACACACACACACAGTAAAACCTTGGGTTTCTGGCCTGAGGCAAGTCACTCTCCCTTAAATAATCTCCAGTACCTATGCTTTGACAAAAAAAAAAAAAAAAAGATAGAACTCCTGGAATGAGGTAGTTCTCAAAGAGTGGTGGATCATCATGACCAATATCACCAGGAAATACTAGTTGTCAGGCCCACCCAAGATCTACTAAATGAGAGATTCTGAGGGTGGGGTCCAGGAATCTGTTTTAACAAGCCTCCAAGTGATAACAAGAACACTAAAATTTGAGAACCACTGCTCTGCATTTATCACTGAAACCAGGACAACAAAATGAATGTGGAAAATATGAGGAAATTTCCTCTTTTCAGAAAAGGAAGAAAGACTTGCCTTAAGAACACAGAAGCATCTGACTAGTCAAGGAATACCTCCAAAGAACCATCTGAACATAAAGATATTTTGTCAGTGAAACCCAGGTCTGGGGATGAGGTAAGGAAAGGTCATAAAATAAGGGCCATGTCTAGATAAATTATGATGTTTTTCTTACTAACTTAAGAGGATGGTTTATTAAATCAATTCAGTTGTACCAGAAAGAGAGGCGGAGATGGGAAACGGAGGAGAGGTGAGGGAAGAAGAGAGAAGGGAGGTGGTGGAGAGGTGGAAGAGAAGGGGAAGGGGGGGAAATGGAGAGGGGCAAGAGAAGGGAAAGAGGGAATGTGCGTATGGCTGTGCTTTGGTTGCCTTTGTACATTGGGCTGCAAAATAATTCAGAAGTTTAAAGTAGAAATAATAATATTAGCTAATAGTTAAGAAGAAAGGGAAATGCATGGCAAATGAGGGCAGAAACAAGGTAAATTATACATGATATGACAAAGAAAGCAATGGTATAAAGTAAAAAAAAAACAAACAATTTAAAGTTGCATACATCTTATAATCATTTCTGTTTTAAAAACAGTAGTAGTATGTGAACAAGAATTGGAAGACATCAAAATGAATAGCATTATAGAATAGACTGTTGGGTTTTTTTTTTTTCTTCTTCCTAAAACTGACTCTAATGCTAATGGATTTTCTTCCTAAGTTTGGCTGACTGAAGGCTGGAGTTGCAGGGGGTGCTCTGGTTCAGCTTTTCTGATCTTCCTCCTTTATTCCTATGATCATATCCCGTATCACCTAGTGGTGCCAGGAGGCGGGTCAGCCCACTGCAGCTCATGTATGAATTCACCTGCAGATATGTTCTCACCTGCTGGTCACGTGTCGCATTAGATCAGTGAATCTTGACAGACATCTATTCTAAAAGCAGTTTCTGAAAAAGAGCTGAGTTGTACATCAGTATGAATTTTTACAGGGTTTCCCAGGTTGCACTAGTGTGAAGAATCCACCTGCCAATGCAGGAAACATAAGAGACGCAGGTTCGACCCCTGGGTTGGGAAGATCCCCTGGAGGAGGACATGGCAACCTATTCCAGTATTCTTGCCTGGAGAATCCCCATAGACAAAGAAGCCTGGCAGGCTACAGTCCATGGGGTCGCACAGAGTCAGACATGACTGAAGTGACCTAGCATGCACGAACATGAATTTTTGGAACAGCTTGTTCTAAATGCAGGAGCTACGACACCTTCAAACTTCAAAGCCAATGGTGCGCTCAGCTTAGTTATGAAAATTGACATTTGGGGAAATTTGTAACAGAGACATGCAGAAAGGACAAATAAGAAGGCCTGGATAGGAAATCTCCCTGCACTTTCATCACTAGAGTCGCATAATAAGATGTTACTGGGAATGGAACAGCATCAGGGAAAATAAGCAAATATGCAGAATGTGAACAATTAAGAAAATGTCAAGTACAAAGAGCCAACTCTTATAAAGAATAAATAATTGGTGAAGCATTTACTTCTTCAGCACCCAAGGGGGGAATAAATAGAAATGAAAGAAATAGAAAGGAACTTGCTTGAAAGTGGCTTGGCAGTCTGAAGAACAGCTGGATTGAATTTAGCTTTCCCAAGCAAACAGAGGGGAGATTTAGAGCTAACCCAACTTGTCTGTCCAGATTAATCCAGCTTTCATACAGTCATTCATCAATCAGTGTCTACCAGGTGGCCACCACTAACCGTCACATACACCAAGCAGACGATGTGCTAGACCCAGGGAAAGCAGACCCTGCCTGCTCACCTGGGCCTCTTCTCTGCCTCTTGCCCTCTCACTGACCCTTCTTTTTGACAAACCAACTCTGCCCTGGGAGGAAAGTGTGCAGCTGCATACCACACTTGCTAGACCACCTAGGATAACCCGAAGAAACAGAAGCTGAAAGTCCAATTTTTAATGCACTACCTGTGTTGAAATTACTCTCTAGGCCCAAGATGGAGCTTCTGCTGCAAATCTAAACTTAGTTTCTTTTTTTTTCCCTTTAGCTTTCATGTCCAATTAAATGCTCTGCTTGACCAGAAATGCACTATTATCTGGTCAGCCAATTCCCAAAGGCCAGGCTTACTCTGGGCTCTATACTTATTTCTTTATTCCTTCTCACCACAAACACCCAAACACATTGACTACGTGGCTGCAGCTAACCAGATATTTTCTGTTTTTCTCTTCCTTGTTCTTCTTTCTTTATCTTAAAAGCTCCCTGCCCTTCACCCCATTTTGAAGTTGGCCCAATGGAGACTGTCAATTCTGTGAAGTGTTAAATAAAAACTTAAATTGCCTTCTTTAATCCTTTTTAGCACTTGGAACTAAATCCTATTTCTTAGTCAATCAAAGGGTCTCAAGACATTAGTCACTTTTGACTCCTCTTGGGAAGAAACTAAGATATTAATATAAAAGAGAGTTAATGAAGCCCAGTTTTTGCCATTGAAATGTATCCAGCATATAGTTTAAACCATTAGAGATCAATGTAAGATTGTCTACAATGGAAAAAAAAAAAAAAACCTGATAGCCTAGTAAAACATACATTAAAGAGAATCAACCCAAAATTCTTACATTTTTACCAATTTTTCCTAGCAAGTCTGACATTATCAAGTACTAAAAGGAAAGCCCAGACAGACTTTGATTATCAATGATAGATCATAAGCAGTCCTTGGCAGTGATTATCTACTGGTCTAGTATTCATGTAATACTCTACATCTCTCAGGATGCTGGGCACAGCTAAATCAGGGGTCTTCTTTCTGAGTAATGAGACTGGGGTGACTGTGCATCTGCATATTTCAAATACAGGATCAGTATGAAAGTGAACTGTGCTTTTGAACTGTGGTGTTGGAGAAGACTCTTGAGAGTTCCTTGGACAGCAAGGAGATCCAACCAGTCCATCCTAAAGGAAATCAGTCCTGAATATTCATTGGAATGACTGATGCTAAAGCTGAAAGGCCAATACTTTAGCCACCTGATGTGAGAAGCCAACTCATTAGAAAAGACCCTGATGTTGGGAAAGATTGAAGGCAGGAGGAGAAGGGGACAACAGAGGGCAAGATGGTTGGGTGGCATCCCCAACTCAATGGACATGAGTTTGAGCAAGCTCCGGGAGATGGTGAAGGACAGGGAAGCATGGCGTGCTGCAGTCCACGGGGTCACAAGTTGGACACAACTGAGCGACTGAACTGATGAAAGAGAAGTGTATTTACAGCATCCCATTTCTTTCTTACAGAGTGAGTTTCATTCCGGCATATTCAGGGTATAAGGAGAGCATCTCACATTGCCCACACCTTAGACTCTAGATAACTGCCTTCCTCCTCTCATACTCATGCCCTAAACTTCGAGCATATACCCACATAATCATAACAGTACAAATGAAGCATCAAATCTAGTAAAGAGACTTTAGTCTGATTTAAAGCCTTGGGTAGTAGCCAGTGAATTCCTGAAACTTCAGATAGAAGAAATCCCTCTGGTATATTTGTCTTTCAGGCCAAGCTAGATGAAAAATGAAAGAAAAAAATCCCTGCTTTCACGCAGAAGTACACTGAACCTACCCAACCCTTAACCAGGGTTTGATAACCCTTTTTATAATAGAGTTACAAATACACGGGGGGAAAAACCCATACCATGATCTGAAAGAATGCACACTTAGAGCCAAATCTTAGAGCAACAGTTAAGTCGGCCTCAGAGGGATTAATTTAGTATATACAGGGGAAAGTCTGATTGCCTTTGTTTGGAATGCCCTGACACCTAGCCCCATGATGAAATAAAAATGACTCACCTAATCACAAATGAGACCATTGCACTGAGTGGAGAAAATCCAGACCCAATGCTCTGAGGACAAGATCATAAAACCAGGAATATTAAGACTTAGAAGGATATGAGAGTTTATCTATTCCAGTCATCTACTTAATATATCCATTCTCTCTACAACATTATAGGAAACTGCCCATCAACTTTGTTTGAATAAAAAAATGATTATCTCACGACACCAGGTTTGAGTGACTGGGTAAGTACATGTTTAAGTAAGATTACGGGGTTCCTCAAGTATTGTGTATCCCCTTGGGTCTATTTGTTCTCATGCTGATGTAAAGCATTTGTTATATATGTAGATCTGATTGTTATATATGTAGATCCCCCCTCCTATGTCCCTACAGGTCAAAAATGTTGAAGCCTTCTTATCCTGCCTTTTCCAAGATAACATGAGCCAATAAACCCTTTGTTTGTTCAGCCCATCCATTCAAATCAGGCAGAAAAAAAGTTTACAGTGAGAAGTATATCACAAGTGTTAACATCCACTCTCCAGTTCGAGTCCCTAGGTGTTAAGTCAGAGCTACTCATATTGATTACATGTTGCCTTGAGTATATATTATTTATCCGTACCCCCTTAGAGAAGAGTCATAAAATATATGAGACCAAAGAACTGGATAATTTCTTAGAAATCACCTATTCTAGTCTCTGCAGAAGCTAGAGAGATACCTAAAAAAATAACATGTGAGCACAGAAAACCGGGTATTTACATATTTACAAATCAATCACTGTACATTGAAGGATACAGTTGAGACCAATAGAATTAACAGTCAAATGCCAAGCAGTAATTTTAATTACTTCACAGGTATTAACTCATTTAATCCTTAAAATAATCCTAAGAGGTAGGCTCCAAAGTTATCTCATTTGAAAGATGAATAAAATGTGGTTTAGAAAGAGAAAATTTCAAAATCTGTGCTGTGCCCTCACCATCAATCAATACTGTGGTGCAGCCCTAAAGTTTAAGTCTGAGCTCCTGACATGCAATGGGAAAAAGGAGGGTAGCTAAAGAAAAAGTGATTGATTTAGCATTTTCATCATCCAACAAATGAAACAGGCCATCCTCTTCAAAAGAAAAATCTTCTGAGAACAAAATTCAGAAAGAGTAAACCATGCATGGTCCTATATAAGAAATAATGGGCATCAGAATGGGCTGTAAACAATATCTGACAGTTTTTCTTATAAGTGTTTCTTATGCAAATGTTCAATCAAACCTCAAGACAGAGCTGATCTGCAACCCAGTGATATATTTCCTCTCACTGGGGTGAGGGGTCCTTCTGCTTCTGATATGAATGTTTCCTGTCTTAAGTTCACTTAGTTTAACTTAAAAAGAAGCTAATAGAGACAAGCAAAACATGCAAGTTACTACAACATTTCTTGTGCTGTTCCCTGTTCAGGTGATAAAACAAGAATAAACCCTGAAATAAAACAATCTCTTAAGGTAACAACACACTAATTAAACTAAAAAAGAAAAAACAACAAAACTTTCCTTGGATTGGGTTCAGCCACATACCAGCCCTCTTCCTCTCTTCCCTAAAATGTCTCAGCACTCAGAGTACTCCCACTTTGCTGTGTGTTGCTGTCTATACTACCCGAGGTCCCCAACACTAACGAAAAGTCAGCCTGCAACACCACTTGTATCCTTTTTTCCTGTGACAATGGAAAAATTTCTCCCATCAAAGCTCAATTCCCCCAAATATGTGTTCTGAATTCCTTCCTTTTCCTTCTCTCAGAAATGTGTTTCATCCACCAGCCTACTTCTATCATGACCCTCTCCAGAGGACCAGTCCCTAAAACACACAACATCACTTTAAAGTCTTCTCTTCACCCCCATCTTCTTCCAGGCCTCCCTCTAAGTCTCACTTCCCAACCTACCCAAGGGTCTCAAAGAGGGACCCCACATGATTTCTTTGCTTTCTTTCTTCTTATCTGATATTTAACTTGAAAATAAATGACTCTTGCTAAAATCACCAGATGTGGTTCTTTGTCCTGGAGAGTCCCAAACAACTCTTCTGTTCTGATAAAAGCATGCTCCTCCTCCCATCAAAAAGCAGAGCTTGGTACCCCTTGACTCTGATATAGGTTTGTAACTGCTTTGATTAATATAATACAGAGGAAGGGATGCCTGTTAACTTGACCTGGCAGCTGCTGCTTCTATTTTCTTCTCTTGGAGCACTCTATCCCAGAAACTAGCCATGTGCAGAGAAAATAATCCGAAGCCACATGGAGGGGCCAACTCTAGGTGCTCCCCTCCCTCAAGGGCCTACACACCATCTGTTCACTCTTCTGAAGGGCTCACCTTTTTTCTGACTCCACTCTTGACTCACTTCACTCATCCTTCACATCTGAAACTAAAAATTATCTCCTCAAAGATGTCTTCATTTGAAAAATACCAACTCAAAACAGATATCAAGATTGTAATTTGTTATCAAACATTGTGTTTCCAATTCATAGTGCTTATCACAGTGTCTAATTGCTATCTTATTCTAGAATTCTTTTTAACGTCTGTCTCCCCCAGTAAGCATGTAATCCTCAAATTTGTATTGTTCACCATCATGGTAGGCAGCTTCTAACATGAACTCCAATGATCACTGACCCCTGACAGTCACACTAGAATTGTGTAATTCCATCTTCTTAAGTGTGGGCCGGGCCTAGTGACTCATGTCTAATCAATAAATATGGCAAGAGTGAGGGAAGATCACTTCCCTAATTAGGTTGTAAAAAGCTATGAACTGCAGCTTGCTTGCTGATTCTAACCTCTTGACTTCTCATGTTGCATGCTTTGACAAACCAAGTTGCCATGTTGGAAGGACCCAAATGGCAGAGAACTGAGGGCAATCACTGGCCAACAGCTATGGAGGAACTAAATCCTGCCAACAAATACACATATGAGCTTGGAAGCAGGTTTTCCCAGAGCTGAGCCTTGCAGTGACAACCCAGGGGACACCCTGATTTCAGCCTGAAAAGTAGAAGACTCAACTTAAACCAAGCTCAGATTCCTGATCCACAAAAATTATGAGATAATAAATGTGTTGTTTTAAGCCTCTAAACTTTAGGGTAATTTAGTATGCAGCAACTTAACAGATGTGTCTCCTACTACTGAGACAATATTCTAAGCACTTCATAGGTATTCATCCATTTAATAGCTGCAACAACCTTAGGAGGTTAAGTACTAAAGTTTCTTTGATTTTTACATATGAGGAAGCTGAGGCAGAAAGGTTAGGTAACTGCCAAAGTTTAATCAACCAGTAAGGATCGGAGTTAGTGCTTGGTTTAGATACTTTAAGTATTTATTAAATTAATGAATGCATAAAAGAAAACCTTTTACTCTGCAAACTAAAAAAATTAAAATTTGGGGGCTACTCAGACATTTGAAGCATTTTAACAAACTATGAAATCAATCAATGCATATGTAATTGACTCTCACTGTGTACTAGTACCTTTAGCTTCTATGGTTGATATAAAATATATGTTCCCTTCATCCAATGTACACTACAGATATTATAGTACTTTATACTATTTACAGATTAGTTCAGGAAATCATGTATAAGAGTCTGGTCGTTGGCCATGAGTTCATGACATGAGCTTTATGGCTAAGGTATATGATTCTGACCATTTTATTGACCCAAGTTACCAATTTCCACTGTAAGCAAGCCATTTTTCCACCCTGAGTAGCTAATGGGCATTTTATAGAATTCTGTTGATTACCCTTATACACTGTGCTGTTTGATGCCAACTCCTTCCTTTTCCACACCTGCAAGCAGGTCGTGGTTTATGTCAGATGATTTCCCTGCTGGGAGTTAGGTGTGGTTTCCAAATGAAACAGTTCCAGAATAAGGCTTGACTCCAAAGACTGAGACTTGCCACACATCTTTCCCTTATCCCTTTTTAGGAGCAAAAATGAACTCCCCACAGTGAATGTTTTAAAAGTTTGATTTGAATAAAAGAGAACAGGTGAGACTGAATTCTTCAACACTAATCCAATTTTACCTCCTGAGGTTTTCTGCTGTTTGGACAGTAATGGAATAACAAATCTGCTGATATGTGTCTCAAAGGAATGTTTACCTGACCGTGATTCATGATGCCCACCACTTCCAAGGGTGTTTCGGGAGCTGGCAGGAAGTTCTGTGTCTTCAGAGGAGGTGAGGTCTATGAAAAATTTGATGTAACATAAACATTAGATTTCTAAACTATTTAAAAGGTCACCCCCCACCCTACATTAGAGGTCAAATCTACTTCTGAGAGGTTTCACATGGACTTCTAGAATATTCTTTAGATTTCGGCACTTTTACTGTTCAGTTCATTTCTGAAGTGTGCAGGAAAGGCAGCATAGTTATCAAAAGAGCACTTGCCTTGGTCGTCTGCATGACTTTCCTTCAAGTCAATTCACTGGGCTTTATTCTAAAGTGGGAATAAGCTTATACCTATCTTTCTTCCAGGGTTAGCCTCCTTTCCACAGCTTGGTGGAATTCTCAGGAGTCAAGGAACCACAGTTGACCCTTGAACAATAAAGAGGTCTTAGGGGTGCTGACCCTCTGCAGCCAGAGTATACATCCAAGTATAACTTACAGTTGGCCTCCTACATCCATAGTTCTACATCTTTGGATTTAACCAACCAGGATCACATAGGACTGTAGTATTCACTATTGACAAAAAAATATCAACATATGCATGGATCTTTGCAATTCAAACCCATGTTTTTCAAGGGTGAAGTGTGGCTCATTCTAGGTGGTTCCTTTCTGGGGCAATATCACTCTCATAGACATCAGTACCATCCTCCCCACATTCATTTCAGCCTGCTCAGACATTTTTCATTATCCACATCTCCCCTCATATTTACATCCTGGCAATTTCAAACCTCCAGGAAAACAAAAAGCAACTCCTCTGTTCCAAAAGTCAGAGGACCACTGCCCCAGTAAGAAAGCATTTAGGGAAGAAACAGCAATCTCTCAGGCATCAGCCCCACCCCTCACCTCCTACATCATTCCTAAGAGAACAGGTTTATTCTTACTTACAGTGAGGATGATTTAAACTAAGAAAAGGGCCCTCCGATAGTTAATATTTATTAGACACTTGTTTAATCTTGACAATAAGCCAAGAAGTAATCTCATTAGCTAAGTAGGAGTTCTCAGACCCAGAGAAATGAAGTATTTTTCCTAAGGTCACATGGTTTGTAATAAGAGAGTTAAGATTTGGGCCAGGCATTTCCTAGAACAGAGTCTCAGCCACATCTGATTCTAACTCAAGGAAATATCCTCCGATTCTTCAGTCTGCTAGTCCAGACCAGAGCTGACCTGTTAAAGTATAAATCAGGTTATTGCTTTCCTTTTTAGCATACTTTTTCATCTCAGACATTCTATTCATTTTCCACCCTCCACTAATTTTTTTCTAGAAAAGAACCAGTCAGGAATTGTGAGTGTAAGCCACTATCTTGCCCCTGCTGATAGGTATCTGCATTTTAAATACCTTGTTCCTAATAGTGACTTTGGTTTCCTAAGGTGCATACTTATCTCCAAACGTAACAAGCTGCATACCTTACATATCTATAGCCTTTTGTATGTCAATCATACCCCAATAAAGAAGTTTAAAAGAAAAACACCTCAGTCTATTTTCAGCCTAACAGTTTCTCAGAAAGTTGCTATTAGGCATCTCTGTGCAAATGTGGAGGGGAAGATAGGGGCAGAAATCTGTAGGCAGGGCGGAGGAATTTTCTTACTGTCCCAGAAAGCACACCACGCGCACCTTACAACTCCACTCAGTGTTCCTCGCCTTGAGGCGTCTCTTTTGCTACTCAGTGAGGAAAGGAAATGACATCCGAGCCTGTTTAATTCAGCTTCATTACTAACTTTGGACTCTATAGGATACATGGCACCGTGTTAAAGAATCCACCTGCCAATGCAGGAGACGCAAGAGACGTGATCCCTGGGTTGGGAACATCTGCTGGAGGAGGAAATAGCAACCTACTCCAATATTCTTGCCTGGAGAATTCCATGGACAGAGGAGCCTGGTGGGCTGCAGTCCATGGGGTCACAAACAGTCAAACAGGACTGAACACTCACGCACACACGCACTATAGGCTACCCAGACATGAGATAAATAAATGATGACTGACACCCCTGGGCACATCACTACCTCACTGGAGAGACAGATCACACATGTAGAGCCAGGAAACAAGACAATCAAAGGTGATTCAGTGACGGGATGTGCCAACATAATTAACTGAGAAATAACCACTGTAGAAGACTCAGAGGCTAGAAAAATCAGTCTATGCTATGGAATTTGGAAAGGTTTCCAGAAAGTCTAGTAAAGGGAAATTAGTGAAATGTGATTTTCGTATTCTAGGGACTTTTATTATAAACATGATGAACAATGATGAATTTTCCAGAAAGTTTCACATTCAAGTATTCTTCCATGGTCCTGGATTAGACTCCGAACTTGGAAAAACACATGTCTTCATTGTTGTTTCAGAAAAAAATATTATTACCATAATAACGAGGCCAAACACATTGACATTAAGAGAACAAAGACAGAATGAAGATTAAAACCTTATGCAAAAGAGATCCCAGAATATGGACATGGGCAGTTTACTTCTTAAAAATTCCACCATTTAAGAATCCAGAGGTCCCTCACAAAAAGGACAACTGACTTGATATGTTAGGATGAACAAGCAGCCCAACAATGATTTTGCCTAAAAAATTAAGAAAAAAGTCATGGGTCAACTATCCGGGCTTTTCCTGAGAAAGAGTCCAGATATACAAGCTCAATCTGGGGACATTGATGAAAGCTTAAAGGGAACTAATGATTCTAATTGTGTACATTAGATCAATTTCTAGACTAATATTAATATATTATTTCAAATATGGGCGAAGATGCTGTAGCAAAGTGGCCCCAATATACAAGCAGCTCAAACAAAATAGAGGTATCTTATTTTCTCATATACCATATCTGGAAGGAGATTACTGTGTTCTAAGAGCTCACTCAATGGTCCCAGTTGAGTCTAACATGTAGCTCTGCCATAACTGAAGGCAAGGGTTCTCAAATGCTTTGGTCTCAGGATACCTGTACACTCAAAAATTATTGAGGACCCCAGAGAAATCTGTTTATGTGGAAAGTATCTATTGACACTGATTGTATTCAAAAATAGAAAAACTACTTATTAACACTTGTTCATTAATTTCTTTTTTAAAGTGATGATAAACCTATTGTATGCTAACACAATTTAACTTATTTTCTAAAAATTATGTCTTAAAAAAGTGTAAAGACTGGCATTATTTAATTTTTTTTTAAAATCTCTTCTGTGTCTGGCTTAATAATAGATGACATGATGACAGTGGTGGTGGTGGTGGTGATTGAATGTTCAATCTAGTGCAGCAGGTTGTTTTAGTTAAAGTGCATGAGGAGAATCTAGCCTCACACAACTATATAGCTGAGAAAAGGGACAGTAGTATCATAGCCTTTCCAGATGGTTGTGAATGTTGTTCTTTAATACTATACCAAAACTCAAGTGGTATTTTCTAAAAAGGTTGTTGCAATATGAAATCTGAAACCTTATCAATGAACTTTTTATACTCTGTCACATTAAAATCCATATAATGGTGATTGCACACTGATTACTTATGTCAAATATTATCAAACAGAGAAGCAAAGTTTCTTATTTTACACTACATGTTTTCCACACATGGGCTCTTTTACCCCTGTGTGATTTCACAACCTCATGCATCTATCCCTTTGGAAATTACTGGTTCACTGAGTTATGCCAAACTGCCAAATGTTGATACATTTTCTTGTACTATAGCAGAAAATCACGTTCATTCATATCACTGCCAACCTCAGAATAAAAGTTTTTCAAGTTTTTAAGCAGTGAGATGTTGTCAGGTTCATAGTGGCAGATACATATTTTCCAAAATTCAAATTTCTGTCCTCATCAGTGTGACTGATGTCCCCAGGTGAAAAGGGGAACAATGATGTATGAATATAAGGCCAACACTTTCTCTTCAAGTAAGTGACCAAAAATGTCAACCCGAATATCCCATTAGTGAGCTCTCAGCTCCATGGCCTTAACCTAGCTTCAGGGGAGGGGGAAAAGGTAGGCTCTAGCTAGGCAGCCCAATTACATGGAAGAAGGCTGACAAATTTGGGCATATGACAGTCTCCACACTAGTCCAGTGAATTAATGAGCAGGTCAAGTGTAAGGACAGTCATGCCCGAGGGCCTGTGGACAGTTGAGGACATAGGTACTCGGGCTTTGTACCTGGTAACAGGGTACAGCCCTGATCAGAGGGAGCCTGGAGATGGTGGGATAGGAGCAGAGGAATTGCTCCAACCACAGCCCCCAGCCTGTGGCCAGAAGGATGGAGCATTGGGAAGAGGTTCCTCAAAAGGAGTCCTCAGAGTTACAGGCAGGAGAGGATCCCTGGAGAAACACAGAACAGTGGGACCCCAGAGGCCAAAAGAGAACAGATCATTCATGACCTTTGGTGAGTGTATGGTAGGGCACCCAGCGACCCCTTCCACCAGCGAGAGCCTTGGATTGCAGGCATATCGCCAACTGAGCTGGGCCAGAAATGGGCTGCTCTGTGACTCTTATTGTGGCCTCGCTCTGTCCCCAGGCTGGAGAGCTGGGGTAAATCTGGGGAGTTTTATGATGTTTTTACAGCTCTACTTGCTCAAAACTTATTCCTGCTTAAGAGTTGGATTCAAATATTTTATTTGTGTTTCCCTTCTCGATAGCAACACGCAGAGAAGGGAAAAGCAGTGAACAGAAAACATGCTCTTCTGCAGAAACCTGAAGAGAACTTGGTGCGCAAAGGGAAAGAAAATAGGGGGAAAGGTAGCTCTGGTCCTGAAGAATAAAATCCTAATAATCACAGCAAACATGCTGGAAGCTGAGACAAAACTGTGCTTGCAAATCTAGACAAACAGGAAATATGGGACCAAAAAGTTTCTAACAGCTGTGCCTTATCCAACATGCCTGCAAATGTACACAGCAACCAAAGAAAAGGGCTGTTTTGAGACTGGATCCAGGTCAACCAAGAGGTCACAGGTCCTTGGGCTACATTCATTAGCAGCAGACAGAAAGTGTAAAGGGGTTTGTTGTTCAGTCGCTCAGTTGTGTCCAGCTCTTTGCAGCCCCATGGACTGTGGCCTGCAGGTTCCTCTCTCCATGGGATTCTTCAGATAAGAATACTGGGGAGGGTTTCCATTCCCTCCTCCAGGGGATCTTCCCAACCCAGGGATCAAACCCCCGTCTCTTGGCATCTCCTGCACTGGCAGGCGAGTCCTTTACCACTGAGCCACCAGGCAAACCTTAAAGGGGCTGACAGCAAAATAACTGCCCAGGGATCATCCTCATTCATGTTTTCCCCACTGACTCCCTCACTGCTTCTATTTTTCCTGTACTGGCACTCTCTGCCCTACAAAGTAAAGCGGTTTTTGTTGTTGTTGTTTTAAACATACTCTTCTCGTAATTAACTCAGATTAAAGGACATCTATCTCTAGCCTATCCCTGGAGAAGGGAAAGGCTACCCACTCCAGTATTCTGGCCTGGAGAATTCCATGGACTGTATAGTCCCTGGGGTTTCAAAGAGTTGGACATGACTGAGTGACTTTCACTTCACATCAAAGGACATACAGACAATAAAATCATACACATGAAACACATTGGAACCCAAGAAGCGAAAGAAAACATATATCCTAACCTCAAGGATGTACACATTCCTTGTAACTGGACCTGAATTTTGAATCCAAAGTTTTGTGCAGATTTGGCAAAAGAGGCAAACCATTATTTTCATGGTTCTCAGTTATTAGAAAGGAGAAAGTAAAATTTTTGTGGGCTCTAAAGCATAACATTTTTCATATGAGTCTTCTAATGGGAGTCCTTGTGTTCCATTATGGACATCGTTCTCATTACCACTTCTGTGGTCCAGGCAAATCAAAGCTCATTTAACCCTAAGCCTATGATTTATAGTACTGATTTTTTTGTGCAGATTTTCTAAGAACCTACAAGAGGATAACAAATTTCACATAAAATGAACTAGTAACTTTTTAAATTATTCTAATTGAAGTAAGGGGTTTCCCTGATAGCTCACTTAGGAAAGAATCCACCTGCAATGCAGGAGACGCTGGTTTGATTCCTGGGTCAGGAATATCCGCTAAAGAAGGGATAGGCTACCCACTCCAGTATTGTTGGGCTTCCCTTGTGGCTCAGTTGGTAAAGAATCTGCCTGCAAGGCAGGTGATACCTTGGTTCATTCCCTGGGTTGGGAAGATTCCCCTGGAGAAGGGAAAGGCTACCCACTCCAGTATTTTGGCCTGGAGAATTCCATGGGAATTCTGACCTGGTAATACCTGGCCATGTTGGGGGCACCCATGCTAGCCAGAGGTGTGGTTAGGAAATATTGCCTCCAAATGAATCAAAATGTCCATCTCATCACGAAGGGTCTGGACACCATGACTGGCCTCTCTGAAAAGTATGTGATTTTAGTATAGGCCAAAATATCAAGTCTTGCCTATATCAGGAGAAACTGAAATTTGGAGCAGGTCACTTAATCTCTTAGCTTCAACACCCTCATTTTTTAATGAATAATAAGATAGCTACCATTTTCTGAGACCCTACTGTGTGCCAGTTGCCATGTAATATGGATTATAAGTTCCAGGAGAGCAGGCTCAGTATTTCTTTTGCTCACTTTTGTATTCCCATCATCTATTCCCATCCCATTTAGAATTGTGCTGCTGAAGGAGACTCTTGAGAGTCCCTTGGACAGCAAGAAGATCAACCACTAAACCCTAAAGGAAATCAACCCTGAATATTCATTGGAAGGACTGATGCTGAAACTGAAGCTACAATATTTTGGCCATCTGATATGGTGAAGAGCCGACTTATTAGAGAAGACCCTGATGCTGGGAAAGATTGAAGACAAAAGAAGAGGGCAGCAGAGGATGAGATGGTTGGATGGCCTCACTGACTCGATGGACATGAGTTTGAGCAAACTCCAGGAGATAGTGAAGGACAGGGAAGCCTGGTGTGCTGCAGTCCATGGGGTCACAAAGAGTTGGACACGACTGAGCAACTGAACAACCACAACACAGATCTGGCACATAGTAGATGCTTAATAAAAAAAAAAAATTAACTAATTAAATGTCCTCTATGAGGACAACACTGCAAGCAAGCATTGTTCCTATCTTGTCGCTGAAGAAACTGAGGCTCAGAATGTTTGAGCAACTTTTAGAGAGTCACACGAGTGGTTAAATAGAGTGGCCTCTCTAGCCTCAGAGGCTGTAGCAATGGAAACAGAGCGCAGCATGTTTCAGGGCTCCTCCCAGCACCAAAAGGCAATGGTTCCCCACCACTGACGGGCAGCCAACACCCCTAAGCATGGGGCTACCTGTTGTGGAAAGAGTTCCTGCCTCATGCAATTTCTCAACAATCTTCACCACTACCGCAAGCACCCAGAGCTGTGGCTCCAGCAGCTCTGGGCATCAGCCAGGGTGGGGAGTTCTCATGAGGCAGAGTAATCATCAGAGAAAGTTACCCTGGAGAGCTCTTCGCATGTCTAAGAGGCCTCTGGTCAACATGTCCTGCTTTCTGCTGCTACCTGAGGATCTCAGGACTTCATCTTCTCTACTGAGATTTAGCAAAAATGAATGTCACCTTGAAACAAATCAGTGTAGTAAACATACATTGATAAGGCAGTAGGTGTGTGGAGGATGACCATTTGACCTAGTTTATGGTCATTTTGTTTTATTAAAGTTCAAAACAGAAAGACATGTTCAACTCAGCTGGAACACTATGCTTTCTTGGTGCTCTTAACTGTCTCATTCTTTCAACCAACTATCCTACTGTTTATGAGGGATAAAATCCCTGTCACTTCTTAAAAATATGTTTCCTATTTGCTGAGGACTATTATGAAGGACACAATAAATTTCACAAAGTGTTAATAGGGACAAGCCACATGTTTCACTTTTTTCTCACCAAGCAAAATTGACAGCTTCCCTCTCATCAAACCCAGGGGTTTCACCATTTTATCCTTCCATCAACACAGCTTATACCCTGCCTGTGACTGGGATCTAAGAAGGGAGGGCCTCAGACAGTAAAGCCAATATCACAATTCCTTATTTCTTTGGGGAGGAGAACCTGTGTTTATTGTCTTACACAGGGAAAATACATTGCTTCAAACGAAGCAACTGACCAAGAATTAATCTCAAAAATATACAAGCAGCTCATGCAGCTCAATACCAGAAAAATAAATGACCCAATCAAAACACGGGCCAAAGAACTAAATAGACATTTCCCCAAAGAAGACATACAGATGGCTAACAAACACATGAAAAGATGCTCTACATCACTCATTATCAGAGAAATGCAAATCAAAACCACAATGAGGTACCATCTCATGCTGGTCAGAATGGCTGCTATCAAAAAGTCTATAAACAATAAATGCTGGAGAGGGTGTGGAGAAAAGGGAACCCTCTTACACTGTTGGTGGGAATGCAAACTAGTACAGCCACTATGGAGAACAGTGTGGAGATTCCTTAAAAAACTGGAAATAGAACTGCCTTATGATCCAGCAATCCCACTGCTGGGCATACACACTGAGGAAACCAGAAGGGAAAGAGACACATGTACCCCAATGTTCATCGCAGCACTGTTTATAATAGCCAGGACATGGAAGCAACCTAGATGTCCATCAGCAGATGAATGGATAAGAAAGCTATGGTACATATACACAATGGAGTATTACTCAGCCATTAAAAAGAATACATTTGAATCAGTTCTAATGAAATGGATGAAACTGGAGCCTATTATACAGAGTGAAGTAAGCCAGAAGGAAAAACACCAATACAGTATACTAACGCATATATATGGAATTTAGAAAGATGGTAACGATAACCCTGTATACGAGACAGCAAAAGAGACACTGATGTATAGAACAGTCTTATGGACTCTGTGGGAGAGGGAGAGGGTGGGAAGATTTGGGAGAATGGCATTGAAACATGTAAAATATCATGTATGAAACAAGATGCCAGTCTAGGTTCAATGCACGATACTGGATGCTTGGGGCTGGTGCACTGGGACGACCCAGAGGGAGGGTATGGGGAGGTAGGAGGGAGGAGGGTTCAGGATGGGGAACACATGTATACCTGTGGTGGATTCATTTTGATATTTGGCAAAACTAATACAATTATGTAAAGTTTAAAAATAAAATAAAATTAATAAAAAAAAAAACCAAAAACGAAATAGAACTGCCATACGACCCAGAAATCCCACTGCTGGGCATACACACCAAGGAAACCAGAATTGAAAGAGACACATGTACCCCAGTGTTCATCACAGCACCATTTACAATAGCTAGGACATGGAAGCAACCTAGATGTCCATTGACAGACGAATGGATAAGAAAGTTGTGGTGCATATACACAATGGAATATTACTCAGCTGTTAAAAAGAATGCATTTGAATCAGTTCTAATCAGTTCTGACTGAGTTCTAATCAGTTCATCTAATGATGAAACTGGAGCCTATTATACAGAGCAAAGTAAGTCAGAAAGAACACCACCAATACAGTATATTAATGCATGCTGCTGCTGCTGCTGCTAAGTTGCTTCAATCGTGTCCGACTCTGAGCGACCCCATAGATGGCAGCCCATCAGGCTCCCCCGTCCCTGGGATTCTTCAGGCAAGAACACTGGAGTGGGTTGCCATTTCCTTCTCCAATGCATGAAAGGGAAAAGTGAAGTTGCTTAGTTGTGTCCGACACTTAGCAACCCCATGGACTGCAACCTACCAGGCTCCTCTGCTCATGGGATTTTCCAGGCAAGAGTACTGGAGTGGGGTGCCATTGCCTTCTCCATATTAATGCATATATATATGGAATTTAGAAAGATGGTAACAATGACCAATGTGAGACAGAAAAAAAAAAAAAGACAGATATAAAGAACAGACTTTTGGACTCTGTGGGAGAAGGCGAGGGTGGGATGATTTGAGAGAATAACATTGAAACATGTATAAAAGAATACATGAAATAGATCATCAGTCCAAGTTCGGTGCATGAAACAGCACACTCAAAGCTGGTGCACTGGGACAACGCTGAGGGAAGGGATGAGGAGGGAGGTGGGAGGAGGGTTCAGGATGGGGAACACATGTACACACATGGCTAATTCATGTCAATGTATGGCAAAACCACTACAATATTGTAAAGTAATTAGCCTCCAATTTAAATAAATTAATACATTAATTTTTAAAAATACATTGCTTCAGTACTAAAATCAAGTTCTTGATGTCCTGTACCCCTTCTATATCTTGGTTATAGGTTGTATCTTGCTTCTTCCTCCCACAAATTTCTTTTAAAAAGTCTACAAATAACAAACGCTGGAGAGGGTGTGGAAAAAAATGGAGTGCTCCTACACTGTTGGTGGAAATGTAAGTTGGTACAGCCACTATGGAAAATAGCCTGGAAGTTCCTCAGAAATCTAAAAATGGAGCCACCATATGATCCAGCAATCCCACTCCTAGGCATATATCCAGACAAGACTATAATTTAAAAAAATATATGCAGCCCTATGTTCATAGAGTACTATTCACAATAGCCAAGATATGGAAACAACCTAAATGCCCATCTACAGATGAATGGATAAGGAAGATGTGGTGCCTATATACAACGGAATACTATTCAGCCATAAAAAAGAGTGAACAAATGCCATGTGCAGCAACACAGATACACCTAGAGATGTATCTGTCAGTCAGAAAGAGAAAGACATCTGATATAAATCATAAAATATGGAATCTAAAATATGGCACAAAAGAACCTGTATCTACAAAACAGAAATAGACTCTCAGACATAGAGAACTGGTTGCCAAGAGGGTGGGGTGGGAAGGCCTGGGAGTTTGGATCAGCATATGCAAGCTACTATACATAGGATGGATAAACACCAAGGTCCCACTGTGCATAGCACAAGGAACTATATTTAATATCCTGTGACAAGCCATAATGGAAAAAAAGATTATTAAATTTAAAAAAAGAATGTCTACATGTGTAGACATACAGAGTCACTCATACATACAGAGTCACTCTGCTATACAGCAGAGACTGGCACATTATAAATTAACTATACTTTTCAATCAAAGAAATAAAAATTTTTAAAAGTCCAGGTTTTATTATACAGAAGTAATGTGTCCCCAATTCACCAATCCACTGTGATTGTATTTTATCTGTGTAGTTTGATATGAATCAGCAAGAACTTTAGGCTCTGATCTCACGAAAGCTAAATAACCCTGTGGACACAGCAGTGAAGTTGAGATAAAGGAGGGATGAGGAGGGGTCTTCCTGCCCCTACCAATGCCAGGAGACCCCTTATTCTCCCACTGCCCTCTCCTATTGGCCACCAGATGCCTACAAGCAGCCTGAACTCAGAAACTGAGGGTCTGCAGTGGCCTGTGCTATTCTCCACACACACAGGGCACTGGCTTCAATACTGGACAAAGAGGAAGAAAGAAAGAATAGTGGAGAAAAATGAGTAGTAAATAGACATAAAGGCAGCTGAGGGATGGAGGAGACAGACAGAAATGAAGTAGAAAACAGGAAACATCAGATTCTGCCAACACTAAGAACTGTATGTTAATAATAAGACTAACAATAACATTCATTGGACATTTACCACATGCTACTACTTTGATAAATGCATTACATGTGTTATCATTCACTTATTCATTCACAAATATTTGAAAGACAAAAGTCCTGTCCTCCTGAACCTGACACCCTAGTCTGACAATAAGATAAATTAATAAGGCACACAGTATGTTAAGGGATAATCAGTACTAAGGATAAAAATGAACTTCAAACTGTGGTGCTGGAAAAGACTCTTGAGAGTCCCTTGGACAGCAAAGAGATCAAACCAGTCAATCCTGAAGGAAATCAACCCTGAATATTCATTGGAAGGACTAATGCTGAAGCTGAAGCTCTAATACTTCATTCACCTGATGTGAAGAGCCAGCTGACTGGAAAAGACCCTGACCCTAGGAAAGATCGAGCAATGGAGAAGGGGGTGACAGAGAATGAGATGGTTGGATGGCATCACCGACTCAATGGACATGAGTTTGAACAAACTCTGGGAGATTGTGAGCGACAGGGAAGCCTGGCATGCTGCAGTCCATGGGGTCACAAAAAGACAGACATGACTGAACCACTGAACAACAATAAAGGATAAAAATGAAGCAGAGAAGGGGATGAGTGCTTGTCTGGGTAGAGAAAGAGAAGTTGCTTTAGCGTGGTGTTCAGGGAAGCCGAGTTGGGAAGGTGACATGAGAGGAAGACTTCAGAGACAGCAGCACTAACACTGCTCACTCTCAGGCATTTCTACAACATTCTGAGCCCCCCAAAATATGTATTTTGTTTTGGGGCCACTTGTCCTTGTTTGTTTGTTTTCTGAGCTTTGATGGTATGTCATCTATCATTTCTATATGTGTGAGGCAGAAGGGATTTTCCAAGTTTGACCCTCTGCTCCATTTTGACTACTGCGGTCACTACTTGTACCAACTGTAAAGGGACCAAAACCTTATCCAAGAAGAGCCAACCTATCTAACGTCTGGAAATCTTGTCTTGAGGAGGAAGGACCAGTGGGTGGTAGTATTTTTCCATGTTTCATCCTGCTGATGGTATCCAGTGTAATACAGGGAACTTCAGACCAAGATAGCCATGAAAAGCCAGAGATGTTTCCAGAGAAATTAACCCCCTTTCATTCTTTCATTAAAAGATCAATGGAATCATCTTACTTGCACTTGGAATCCTGTTCAAAGGTTAGGAAGAGGTTGCATGAAACTGGCTGGTGTCACATTTGCGTTATTGTTTCCCTTCTTGAAAAAAAAAAAAAGAAAAGAAAAGTCTATCCCACCACAGTAAGTTTGCATTAGGGAAATCTGTGAGGGTATACTGGAAGGAAGAGTTGAAAGTGAGGGGCTCACGCCTAAAACAATTTTATTACTGATTGATTACTGATTTTATTACTCAGGAGGCTGAGCAAAACAAGTTAAAGAGACGGGACTCAAGACTCTTGAAAACATTAAGAAAATGTGGTATGACAAAACCCAAAATGAAAACCTGAAACAGAATATCAATTTTAATACATATACATGGCATGTGTATGTTTATATATGTGCGGGCTTTCCAGGTGGCTCAGTGGTAAAGAATCTGCCAATGCAGGTGAGACAGAATCCATCCTGGGTTGGGAAGATCCTTTGGAGAAGGAAATGGCAACCCAACTCCAGTATTCCTGCCTGGGACATGCCATGGACAGAGGAGCCTGGCGGGTTACAGTCCGTGGGGTCGCAGAGTCAGACATAACTTGGTGATTAAACACCACCACCAATATATGTGTGTATATACACACACACCCCCCAAAAAAACATATACACACCTACACACAGATAAGCTCTAAAATGAAATCTTTCACTTAACATGTAAGTAAAAGACTTGAGAAGAAATAGCTTGAAAACTCAGTAAGGATGCCCTGCCAGAGGAAATTTTTTTTTTTTTTTTAACCATGCTACATTTGCAGGATCTTAGTTCCCTGACCAAGGATGGCCCGTAAGGCCCCAGCAGTGAAAGCCTAGAGTCTTAACCACTGGACACCCAGGGAATTCCCCCAGAGGAACTTTGCATTGCATTCCCATCAGTCAACATCAGAAGTGAACTCACAGAATTGTGCTACTTGATAAGGGACAGATTGCCTGCTCAGATTACCTCGTGAGAACTGACTGTTCACATCTCTTCCCAACCCAACCACAGTGGTGCCTCACATAGGCCAGAAGGGAAGATTTTTTTTACCACGTACATCACCAAATGCTATTAATCAGGGCCAAGTCTCTTCCCACTGAGAGCCCGTTATTAGACCTTTAGCAGCACAGCACCAGGGGAAGGAGAGGCTGATTTGGATAAACCACATGATCTATGTCAACGCTCAAAGTCACAAGAGAAGTGACTTCCTAATACATGAAAATATGCAAAAGGTGTGAAGAAAACATGCTGATGATAAAGGCACTCTAGGGAGTTGAGTGTCAAATTCACTTAAGGCAAAAGCATTCCATTTAGGTACAGGAGATTCCAAAAATCTATTAAACCCCAAATTATCTTGACTTGATTAAACAGAATGCAGAGCAACAGCACCAGCTGATTCACGAAGGATGAGGACTTTTAGACAGTTTTCTTCATCAGCTCTAGAAACCTCCCAAAACAAATGGTTGGCTTACTCCAAGACTTATGTCATAAAATCAAGGTCAATTTTCTACTTTCAACTTATTTTCAGAATATTCTTTCCTAAACATAAGAGATGTGGAAAAAAATATATATATATAAATATGAAATCTGGTTGATGCCATAGCTTAGCCATAAACATGTCACTGTCTAAATCACCAATAAAAGCCAGAAACCTTCCCTAATTATTCTAATTATCCTCTCTAATCAAACATCAAAGCTTTCATCAAAACTGAAGGACTTAAACTAACAGAGCAGAGCAACAGTACAAAGAACCACAAGAAAACAAATGTCTGTCATAAAGTCTTTGTGTTCCTAACTCAGCAAAGTGCAAGCTAATAGACCTCATGGAAGTCCTGAGGCTTTATTAAATGTGGCATCACTCGCTACTCAATTGGAAACGTTCTAATGAATAACTCAGAGCAGGAGGAGACATTTGGTCTATTGGCCCTCATTTATACAGAACTCCAAAGTCACTGCTTGTATTTTTCCAGGCTCCTTCAACAAAACTTTTCCTGTGACTCCCTGTAACAGGAGGAACAACAATGGACACCAAGTCGAAAAAATGATTCCTTTAGTAAAATGGAGCCTTTTTAGTGATATCTGCATTCTCTCTGTAAGTATAATATTTTTGAGTTTTTAGTCAAAAAATTACTATGATATAGCAAGATGGTTAAAAATCAGGTCTCTGGAGAGAGCTAGAGGAGTTTTTAACTCAGTTACCTTCTAGCATTATGATCTTGGACAAGCTACTTGGCAGAAATAGTTTTCCCTTGCATAAATGGGGGTACTAATGCCTAACTTTCATAGTTACCTTAAAGGTTAGATGAGAGACTACATTAAGTAATAACACAGGGCTTGGCCCAGAATAAACCTTGCATAAGTGTTATTCACAGTTATTACAGCTCTCTTAGCCAATCTTCTCTTAATCAAGCCACGAGATCACCTAATGCCTGCTGACGTCCATGGGATCCTGATCACTTACTGCTGTTGTCCCCTCTGGTATCCTTGCACACGTTCACTCCTAAGTGCTGTGTTGTCACTTGTTCTCAGTTCTCAAAATTGCAAATTCTGATGCCATTATTTTAACCACGTATAAGTAATGACATTTTATGTAAATCCATGAAATGTGAATTGAAAACACAGTATATACCATTTCTCTGAAAACTAAAATGGTAGCTTTAAAAAGATTCGTAAACACAGGCCACTGGAAAAAAATGCTGGTAATATATGATGCATGGATGTGTTGACTAGAAATACTGAGAAATTTTTTTGACACTTTCAAGATATGTCTAGAAGTTTGCTTGCAAAGTATTAGCAAGTTACCCTACTTAAAAATAATAACTAGCAATGGTAGAGGATGCATCATGTGTGTGTATGTGTGTGTATGTGTGCATGTTGAAGAAATGAATAAAACAGAAGGGGTGTGATCAACGCTTGGGGAATAGACGGTGATAAGCAAAGGGAAGAGACCTGGTGTGACTCTTCCACATTCTAGTTTGAAGTCTTTACGTAAGGAATAGAGCCTAAGGTGGGGCTACAGAACCAAACGGAAAGGCAGGGACTTGACTGAGAATTTTGCGGGCCATTTCTAACTGAATGGTTCCTGATATCATAAGTTTTCATATAAAGTGATGATACATGCAAAATGATGCATAACTGGTGTCCTAGCAGATGAAACAGTCATCAGGGAATGAATATTCACAAGAGACCCCTTGATTTGTTGATGGGAATATGACAAATAGCCAAAGGATGCTAGCTCCTCCAGCAAGAACAAACAGGACAAAGACAGAGCCGTGACCTAACCATGCTAACAGACCACAGGATCAGGCCAGCTTTCTAGTCTTGTTACTTCCATTTCACGATGGTGAATTTAAGCAGTTCATAGAGACTTAGAATTTAAATCTAATTTACTTAAACGGGTGTAGATAGAGCTGGTGTTCAGCAAAAGCATTTATAATCTCAAGTGAGACAAATCTCAGATGCAGTAGCAACACTTGGCAGATTGCTTCTTTGTGTGGTCAATAAACCAAAATGTAAATTTTGTGAAAATCACCCTAGAGAAGGGCCCCACCTTGCTCTGTCTTTGCTTCACTATAATCAATAGCAAACAGAGATGGTTTTCCAGTTAGATGACTGCCATTTGGTAGAGATTCTCATTTGAGCCCATTAACCAGCATCTCAAGGCACTGGGCAACCTTCCAACAAAATGAGACAACATGCATTAAGATCAATTTGTTAATTTTCAGCGAGGCTTCAAAATGCCCTAGTAAATTACTGAGTCATTTTAAGGATGTGTTGCTGCTTCTTCACTATTCCTCCTTCCCATATATGAAAAAGCTGACTTATTCTTAATCAGTTCCATTCCTCCTTTCATCCTATTGAAGCCTACATAATTCTCTGTCGTTACCATCACTAACCAAAGCAGCCCATAAAATTGAAGATCAAATATAATGAAAGAGCAGTAAATAGTAGGGCAGGATTTTCAAAGCAACCAGATCCTTTAACAAAACTTAGGCCCAAAAAATGGGTTCACAGTTTTAACACTAGGAATTAACCTATTGTGGGTCTTCTCCTTGGAAGGAACACTTTCAATTATGCAGGCTGTCACACTGCTGCATTTCCAATGAGATAGATATATATACAAAACTGCACCTTAATTGCTCACTTTCTTAATCAACTAAATTTTAGATCAAATCTTAGCAAAATGGAGAAAGGATTTAAAAGCAGACTATATGACACGACTGAGTGACTTCACTTTCTCTTTTCACTTTCATGCACTGGAGAAGGAAATGGCGACCCACTCCAGTGTTCTTTGCCCGGAGAATCCCAGGGACGGGGGAGCCTGGTGGGCTGCCGTCCATAGGTTCGCACAGAGTTGGACACGACTGAAGTGACTTAGCAGCAGCAGCATAGGCACCCCTTGGAGATATGACAGGTTTGGTTCCACACCACCACAATATAGCAAATATCACAATAAACTTAGTTACATGAAGCTTTTGTGCTGCCGTTCATGGGATCTCAAAGAGTCGGACCCAACTGAGTGACTGAACAACTGCATATAAAAGTTATGTTTACACAATACCATAGTCTGTTAAGTGTGCAAAGCATTATGTCTGAAAAAAATGTATAAGCCTTAATTTAAAATATTTTATTACTAAAAAATACTAAACATCATCAGAGCTTTCAGTGAGTTGTAATCTTTTTGCTGGTGGAGGGTCTTGCCTTGATGTTGATGGTAACTGACTGATCAGGGTGGTAGTTGCTGAAAGCTGGGATGGGTCTGGCAATTTCTTAAAACAATGAAATTTGCCACATTGATAGACTCACAAACGATTTTTCCGCAACATGCAATGCAGTATGATAGCACTGTACCCGGAGAACTTCTTTCACAGTTGGAGTCAATCTTCTCAAGTCTGCCATGGCTTCATCAACTAAGTTTATGCAATATTCTAAGTCCTTTTCTGTCAATTCAACACTGTTTTTAGCATCTTCACCAGGAGTAGATTTCATCTGAAGAAATAATATTCTTTGCTCATCCATAAGGAAGCAACTCTTCATTCGTGAAAGTTTTATCACGAGACGGCAGCGATTCAGTCACATCTTCAGGCTCCGTTTATAATTCTAGTTCTCTTGCTGTTCTACGACATCTGCAATTACTTCCTCCATTGAAGTCTCAAAACCCTCAAAGTCATCCATGAGGGTTGAAATCAACTTCTTCCAGACTCTTGTTACTGTTGATATTCTGACCCCTTCCCACAAATCATGAATGTTCTTAATGGCATCTAGAATGTAAATCCTTTCCAGGAGGTTCTGAATTTACTTCTCCCAGATCCACCAGAAGAAATGACTACCTGAGGCACCTATACTCTTACAAAATCTATTTCTTAAAGAATAAGATTTGAAAATTGAAATCACTCCTTGATCCATGGGTGCTATTTCATTAGCAGGCACAACTTTAACCATCAGAGCTCTTGGGTGACCAGGTGCACTGTTAATGAGAGTAATATTTTCAAAGGAAACTTTTTTTCTGAGCAGTAGATCTCAAGAGTGGGCTTAAAATATTCAGTAAACCATGTTGTAAACAGATGTGGTGTCATCCTGGCTTTGTTGTTCTGTTTATAAAGCACAGGCTGAATAGATTTAGCACAATTCTTAAGGGCCCTTGGGGTTTTCATAATGGTAAATGAGCATCTGGGCTGCCCAGGTGGCTCAGTGGTAAAGAATCCACCTGCAATGCAGAATATGAGGGTTTGATTCCTGGGTCAGGAAGATTCCCTGGAGAAGGAAATGGCAACCCATTTCAGTATTCTAGCCTAGAGAATCCTATGGACAGAGGAGCCTGGCAGGCTACAGTCCATGGGGTCACAAAAGAGTCAGACACGACCTAGCGACTAAGCACGCACACAGCACACAGTTTTTGCTCAGTGTAGAGTTGCCACAAACCTTGAATTCATTAAAAAAAAAAAAAATATATATATATATATATATATATATGTGAAACACAACAAAATGAGGCATGCCTGTACTGAGAAAGTGATCTGAATCCATAAAGACACTAGTTCCTGGGTGCTTAGCTCACTCGGTAGCCCCACCACTGCTCCCCCTGCTTTGTCCAGTGCTGGGCATATAAGAAGTGCTCAATAGGGGTACTTCTTTAATGCTTTAAATTAGATTTATTTTTTCCTAAAAGGAATCAGTTCAAAGAGTTTAAAGGAGATAAAAGCAGCATAGGTTGAAGGCAGGATCAAATCTGCAACTACCAGCCAGGAAACCAGACTTCCCTGGAATAAGAAACAAGGCTCACACATCAGAGTGAACATAACCCACAGAACGGGAGTCAGTCTCGTTCCAGTTCACAGAACAGCACCATCTTTCTGAGCAGAGCAATAGTACTAGAGAGGTCTGTAACTTAAAAGTAAGACATAGCACTTTTCAGTAGCTACTGAATATTAAATATGTGCAGAGCAGTATCTCTCATTCTCTATAACTCAAAAAAAAAAAAAAAAAAAGGACAAGAAAAAGTCAAAACCAGATCTTCTACTATTTCCATGGTCGTAAATTAAAGATTCTCAAAATATTTTCACCGAAAAAGTCACTCTAAGGAACCACATGGGGCCCATGACAATAGTCTTCACAGTCCTCCCTATTAGGATGTGAGCTCAGAAGGAGCAAGCACTGGAATTAAGTCATGTGTGTGTGTGTGTGTGTCTGTCTGTCTGTCTGTCTCAGTCATGTTCGATTATTTGCAACCCCATGAACTATAGCCTGCCAGGCTCCTCTTGGGTTGCCATTCTCTTCTCCACGGGATCCTCCCAGCTCAGGGATCAAACCCAGGTCTCCTGCATTACAGGCAGACTGTTTTCTGTCTGATCCCTTAAATCCATAGAAGTGGGTTCAAACTGCAGCTTTACCTCTCAACAAGTATAAAATGAAAGTCTCTCTGAACCTCAGTTTCTTCTGCATAAAAAGAAAATAACTTTTTATTCACAGGATGTTGCAATAATTCAGGCCCAGAAATCTTTGTTTAATACAAGCAGGCAAAATGATTCTCACTCAGGTCATCTATATAGGTAATATTCTAAGAAACACTGCCTTTATCCTAAACTTTGCGCCCAGTGAGGAAACTGAATCCTAAGTGGTAGCAGATTATTTTCTACAAGAACTTCCCTGGTTTTGAGGAAGTCTTGAGGGGCAAGATCAAGGTGGGGCGGGGGGTGGGGGGTGGCGGCGTGTGGGCAGAGAGCAGACAGAGACAGAGGGCTGCCCGTGATGTAGCAAGCAGAAGCATTCTTTAGTCTCCTATAGATATTCTAGCCATGTTGTTATAGAACTGACATTCCATTTCACTTACAAATCCATATATATGATTATTTTAAAATACATTTCTAGCAGTGGAATTACTAGGTCATAGCATATGCATTTTTGAATGCTTCTGATACATGTTCCCAAAATTGCCTTCTACAAGGCTTATATCACTTTCTCTTCCACCAGGAGAGTAAGAGAGAAGAGGGACCCATTTCAACATCCCACCAAACAATGGCTCAGGAGATAGTAGAATGCTAGCAGGGGCTCCAGCTAGATCTACAGAGTTCTGCAGATTGGGAAATAAATTTCTAGGCTGAATGTTTAGTTTTTGATCCAGACCTGTGGTTGCATATTGTGTTTACAACATGCTTTTGGTCAGTTGGTTGCATCCTTAATCCTTGCTACTAACTTGGGATGAAATTAGATTACTTCACAAGACCTGTGGTTTCATATGAGATGAAACCACAAAATCTTACTCCCAAGAGAAGCAAATTTAAAATGTTCATTCGGATAATGAGCTTTAGTCAGTGAGTCAGAACAGAGCCCAAACTTAACATGAAAGGCAATGGAAATGGAAAAATAACCAATTTCAAAGGATAAAGAGAATAAGCCAAATATCTGGAATTTAACCATTTCACATATTTATACCCACTGCTTGCTAAATAAAGTTGTGTTTATTCAGTCCGCTTGCAGTTTTTTGTCTGTTTCTTTTTTCTATTATCCATCACCCAAAATACAGCAATTCAGCATTTTCTGCAATTTCTTTGTATTTGAGCTTATGTGAAGTGAAGTCGCTCAGTCGTGTCCACCTCTTTGAGTTTATGTAGAACTATCTAAATTAGTGCCACTCAAACTTTGATGTACATGCAAATCACAAGTGGGTCTTGTTAAAACACAAATACCAATTCAGCAGATCTAGGGTGGGGCCTGGCATTCTGCTTTTCTAACAAATTCCCAGGTCATGCTGATATTGCTAGTTCCTGGATCACATCGTGAGTAGCAGGAACCAACACTAAATGTCCTGAGGAAATACGAAGGACATCATCTGTCTTAAGTCAATGGTCATCAGCCATAGTACACTGGAATCACTATCTCTACGAGAAAGAAAGTGACAGTATTAGAACAAGTACCTGGACTTGAAACAGCCATGTGCACCAAAGCCTATCTTATCAATGACCCAACAATTAGTTACCATGGGGTTGTGTGATGGGATTGTATTGCCCATAAGAACTTGTGAATGGGTGTATCCTGTGGCAGACAGAATGGAAGGAAAGAAGGGAGGGAGGGAGGAAGAAATTTTTTGAAAAGATGAGAATCACGCTTCAAACATTCAAACTGGGATGTGAAAAGTATAACCACTTCTGCGGCCCTAAAGCCCATTCAAAAAGGGGAGCCCATGATGTTGGTACAGACACACATCAACAACATCAGTCACCATTTAAGTGAGATGGGGGACAAAATGAGACTGTGGAAATCTTAATCGTATCCTTCTACTAACTGACATCTATGTACAAAATAAACAGTTTCTGGCTTTTAAGCACCATATGGGTATGTGGTCAGAAAAAGGCAATTTTCCAGTCAATACAACTGATAACTTAAACTTCCAAAGTGAGTTCAAACAGTTCTAGAACTAGAGCCAGTGATCCAAGGAGTAACATCGTATTCCCAAAACAAAAGTAATTTTTAGAATGGATAACATTTCAGTCTGGCTTTAGAAGCAAAGACAATACTGTGAAAACTGCCATAAGAAAAAAATTTTTTAACCATTCATTTAGGTAAAATTATTCAGTTAACTTCTCAAAGCATTGAAAATTAACCAGATTTTAAAAGAAAAAAGAAAATTAACCAGATTATAGAAACAAACAAGTCAAGTGACTAAGATATATACTATTTCTACACAGGTTCACTGAAGGATTAGATTTTCAAAGACAGCTTGCATGTGCATGCTCAGTCATGTCTGACTCTGTGACCCCATGACTGTAGCCCTCCAGGCTCCTCTGTCCATGGGACTTCCCAGGCAAGAATACTGGAGTGAGCGGCTATTACCTACTCCAGGGGATCTTCCTGCCACATGGATCGAACAGTGTCTCTAAAGTGACACTAAATTGTACCTACACAAGTGACAAAGATCTAGATATTTCCAATAATCTTGATGCAAGTAACTTTACTAGATAACTTAAAACAATCAAATTTAGTATATCTTCAATATTTTTAAATGGCATATACACTGAAATATGCATCACTGTCCTTAAAGTAATAACCACAGTCAGCACATGTAACCAACACATGGTCGTATTTGAGAAGAGTTTCTCATCTCATGGTTTAACCTTGGACAGGATCCCTTCTAAAACCCCCTTAGGGTTTCTTTCGGAGCCTACTGCACAGTCTCTGGATTTCCTTAATGATGGACTCTTCTGAGAATGGTGTGCAATTTCAAAAATAGCCCAAAGTCATTCAACCAAAGATAATGAACAAAGCATGACAAGAAATACTCTTGGGAGAAAACAAAAGTAAATAACTGGGACTGATTTCATGTCCAGGAAACAGGTTTTGAGTGTGTTCTCAAGCTGGAGCTACAGACATGTTTGACAAATAGCACCATATTGTGACAACCTGGAAAGCTAACATATATTTCAAGGTTATTTTGTTGAAAATTGGCTCATTGCTCTTAATGTGTCAACACACCCACAGGCGTTCATACATGGATTCTGGAGGGGGCGATCACAAAATTCCTGCAGTTGTAAAATGTGATGGGTATGAGCCTTTGGGCTTTTTTTTTTTTTTTTAAATCAGAGGGAAGAAGCTTCTGCTTTCATCAGATTTTCAAAGATTTTCATAACTGGCAGAAAGACAGATCAAGAAGTCATACAGATATATGGGATCAAGCTGTCTGCCTACTTGCAGTGTAGTCTAGAGTTGTTATACTTTCTAAGTCTCAGCTTCTTCCTCTGTAAAATGGTGATAACATCTACCTTGAGGATTGTCATGAGAATTAAAGGAATGTAATGTGTGGCAGATAATCACGATGGTGTGATCACTCACCTAGAGCCAGACACCCTGGAATGTGAAGTCAAGTGGGCCTTAGGAAGCATCACTACAAACAAAGCTAGTGGAGGTGATGGAATTCCAGTTGAGCTATTTCAAATCCTAAAAGATGATGCTGTGAAAGTGCTGCACTCAATATGTCAGCAAATTTGGAAAATTCAGCAGTGGCCACAGGACTGGAAAAGGTCCATTTTCATTCCAATCCCAAAGAAAGGCAATGTCAAAGAATGCTCAAACTACTGCACAATCGCACTCATCTCATGCACTAGTAATGCTCAAAATTCTCCAAGCCAGGCTTCAGCAATACATGAACCATGAAATTCCTGATGTTCAAGCTGGTTTTAGAAAAGGCAGAGGAACCAGAGATCAAATTGCCAACATCCACTGGATCATGGAAAAAGCAAGAGAGTTCCAGAAAAAACATCTATTTCTGCTTTATTGACTATGCCAAAGCCTTTGATTGTGTGGATCACAATAAACTGTGGAAAATTCTGAAAGAGATGGGAATACCAGACCACCTGATCTGCCTCTTGAGAAATCTCTATGCAGGTCAGGAAGCAACAGTTAGAACTGGACATGAACAACAGACTGGTTCCAAATAGGAAAAGGAGTACATCAAGGCTGTATGTTGTCACCCTGCTTATTTAACTTCTATGCAGAGTACGTCATGAGAAACTCTGTGCTGGTTGAAGCACAAGCTGGAATCAAGATTTCTGGGAGAAATATCAATAACCTCAGATATGTAGATGACACGACCATTATGGCAGAAAGTGAAGAAGAACTAAAGAGCCTTTTGATGAAAGAGGAGAGTGAAAAAGTTGGCTTAAAGCTCAACATTCATAAAACTAAGATCATGGCATCCAGTCCATTACTTCATGGCAAACAGATGGGGAAACAGTGGAAACAGTGGCAGACTTTATTTTTTTGGGTTCCAAAATCACTGCAGATGGTGATTGCAGCCATGAAATTAAAAGACGCTTACAGCTTGGAAGGAAAATTATGACCAACCCAGATAGCATATTCAAAAGCAGAGACATTACTTTGCCAACAAAGGTCTGTCTAGTCAAGGCTATGGTTTTTCCAGTGGTCATGTGTGGATGTGAGAGTTGGACTATAAAGAAAGGTGAGCACCAAAGAATTGACACTTTTGAACTATGGTGTTGGATAAGACTCTTGAGAGTCCCTTGGACTGCAAGGAGATCCAACCAATCCATCCTAAAGGAGATCAATACTGAGTGTTCATTGGAAGGACTGATGTTGAAGCTGAAACTCCAATACTTTGGCCACCTGATGTGAAGAACTGACTCATTTGAAAAGACCCTGATGCTGGGAAAGACTGAAGACAGGAGGAGAAGGGGACTACCGAGGATAAGACGGTTTGTTGACATCACTGACTCAATGGACATGAGTTTGGGTAAACTCCAGGAGTTGATGATGGAAAGGAAGGCCTGGCATGCTGCAGTCCATGGGGTCACAAAGAATCAGACACAATTGAGCTACTGAACTGTACTGAACTGAACGTGTGGCACAAAGAAATAACTCAATAAATGGTTATCTTATTGATACACAATTACAGAGCAATAATGTGACAGTCTTACAAATATCCTGTTCACTGCAAAATGGCCTTGATTCTCACTGTGCCACTGCACCCTTCCCTCAAGGCTCAGAGGAAGTATCATTTTCCACACTAACCACCTCCCAACCTCTTGTTTCTTGATTTCTCTTCTTGGATTTCCCCAGCATATTCCACATCTCTCCCTCCACTGTTTTCTTTTCTCCATACTAGTTTGCCATTTTCATAAAATCTTCTCCTGACCTCCTGTCTAGAATTTTACTCCTCTTTTCCTTTTTCTCTCTCTTCCTGACATTTGGTCTGCTCCAATGCTTCCAGGCCTTAACTCGCAAAATAGCTGAATATGGTTTCTGCACATGAATGAAATCAAGTTCACAAAGGTCAGCAGTTCCATTCCCAAGAATTGATTTATGTTGCAAACCACCAGTTGCAGAAGAAGGGTGGTCAAAGCTATAATGAGGTTTCAGTGGGCATTGTCCTGTACGTGGAGACAGACATCTGCAAGCATACCTTGGAGATACTGGGAGGTATATTCCAGAACACCATAATAAAGCAAACATCACAATAAAGTGTGTTACATGGTTTCTCAGTGCATGCAAGTTAGGCTGACACTGTATTGTATATAGTCTACTAAGTGTGCAACAGCATGTCTGAAAAAACAAGTACATACCTTAACTTGAAAATATATTATTGCTAAAAATTGCTAATGATCATCTTAACCTTCGATGAGCTGTAGTCTTTTTGCTGGAAGAGGGTCCTGCCTGATGTTGATGAGTGCTGACTGATCAGGGTGGTGACTGCTGAAGGTTGGGGTGACTCTAGCAATTTCTTAAAATAAGACGGCAACAAACTTTGCTCCATCGATGAGGCAAACTTTCATCTGTAGCATGAAATGCTGTTTGATAGCATTTCTTTCAAAATTGGAGTCAGTCCTCTTAAATCTTGCTGCTTTGTCAGCTCAGTCTATATAATATTCCAAATGCTTTGTTATCATTTCAACAATTGTTTGCATCTTATATGGGCATGGCCTGTGCCACCACAAAACTGTTACAATAGTAGCAAAGATCACTGTCTATGGACCACCAGAACAAAAATAACAACAATGAAAAATTTGAAATATTATGAGAATTATCAAAAGGTGACAGAGATACAAAGTGAGAAAACGCAGTTAGAAAAATGGCACCAATGAATTTACTCATCATGGGGTTGCCACAAACGTTCAGTTTGTAAAAAATCAAGTATCTGCAAAGTGCAATAAATTATATCACAATAAAATGAGGTATGCATGTATGTATTATAGATCTCCTTGATAATGTACTCTCAGTTCCCCAGTTTATTTGTGGAATCAAAACCAGCTCTATAGTAACTAGACTATGTGATTCTCTTTACCAGCTAAAGAGCATGATAAGCACACTCGAGATGAACAGATATCCAAAAAGAAATCACTTAAAACAGCTTAAAATGACTTCAAATAGCTTATCTCAATCCTCAGGCTTTGGGATCTCTCAGAGCATCCATTTCTCTCTCTTGGAACATCCACTTGAATACAAGATCAACGGAAACTCAAAATTTTAGAAGCTAACTTTTCTCCTCCCAAAAGTTGGTTCCTGAGTTTCCATTTGTGTCAGTGTCATCACCCATCAAGTCACATATTATGAAAAATCTGACTCTGGGGAGGAGCTGGACATCATGGAAGAGAGATTCGTAAACGGAGAGACCTGCAGCACCTTCCTGGCCCCAAGGGATAAAGCTGTCCCAAAGCCCTCCATCCTCTCTTCAGCTGAGTCCAAAAGTGGCCCAGAGAATGTAGATTTCTAGTGCAAGGAAATGCCAACTCCTTTCTTGGTAACTGGGTCCAATTTCTGGAGACCAAGAGTAACTAACCTGGAAAAGTTCCAATTATGGTCGGAGAAAATCTCCAATATAAATAAATCAGAATTTCCATAATGCTATGTATAATTATTCTAATAATGCTATCCATAGTATTAAGACTAAGTGTTAATCGCTCAGCCATGTCCAACTCTTTGCAACTCCATGGACTGTAGCCTGCTAGGCTCCTCTATGGAATTCTCCTGGTAAGCATACTGGAGCGGGTTGCCCTTCCCTTCTCCAGGGGATCGTCCCTATCCATATTCATAAGCAAATTAGAGCTTCAAAGGACCATTTCATCTTATTCTATAGTATATATATCTATATGTGTGATACATATTACATGTAAAAATACCTATATGCAATTATACATTAGTCAAAGATTTATTGAGCAACTTCTATACTCAAGTTATGTTGCTAGGAAAATGGGATTCCAAAGGAGACTAAGACATGATCTCTGTCCTGGAAAGGGTTCATTACTAGAGGGGACAAATATGTGAACAAATACTTGTAACAATAACCGCTGTACTAGCTCACACACTGCTAGGCACTGTGCTAAGAGCTTTACCTGAATGTGTTTATTTAGGAGCTCACAATGATACTATACGTGGGTACTATCACAAATTAACAAAGAGACGCTCTAAAGATGCTGGGTTCCTTGTCCAAGTCCATAAGCTGGCAAAGGGTTCAAACCTAAGTCTGTCTAACCTGAAACATTAGCTCTGAATTAGCACAACTTCTTGTATCCAAAACGCTACTGGAGCAAAGAGACAAGAAAAACATCTTGGGTCGGAGAGGAAGCAGGGTTGTTCTTACTCCACAGCCAGGAATGGGTTTACAGAGAAAAGGAAAGTTGATGGAATCCCCAGAGCCTAAAGGATAAAGGGAAGCAAGGAGCCGTGGTGCTGACAAAGTCAGAGCCCTGGCTCTGGGAACCGCTGTCATGCAGCCCACCCCACACAGCTTGGACATGCGCAGTGGGCATATGAGGACTCCCCACCCCACCTCTGCCCTCCACCCTCTGAAGCTCTCAGCTTCACCAAAAGCGTAGACATTTGTATGTGGACCGGCATTTCCATTTCTCTCTACAGTCTATTGCTCCTTTGAAGAGGCACTGCGCCGTCACACCCATCTTACACTGTCAGTTCTGGAATTAAGGAACAACCAAGGGCAGTTATGCAACTAAAATCTCCAGTCCCATGGGCCTGATAGCTGCCTTGTAAAGACGTCATTAGAGGGAATAAAAAGGTGTTTTGAGAACCTTCTAAAGGGTATGGTGAATACCTAGGAACATTTATGTGCTTCTTAGAAACACTTTTTGCTAACATACTAGTTATTGCGAAAGGTGTGGTCTTTCATAAACTGTTTTCTACCACATGCTTGGCTCTACTCCAAGTACTAGGGATATGCCTATGAAAACAAAACACACACACACAATTAAAATATCTGACCTCAGAAAGCTTACATGTTTGCAAATACAGCTGGATAGAAACACAAAAGTTAAGCCTGATAAGGAATTAGTCCTGGCAATTAGTTACACAGAGTGGTAAGGACAAAACTACCATTTCACTTATCAAAAGAGTTTCAAAACAAGTCAGTAAGTAGACGAAACTACTTTTAAGATATCACGTTATTATATTTTTACAAAAATAACAATATTTTGTTTAAAAAGTTGAGCGACATAGAAAATCACCCAGAAAGAAAGCAATAAATCAACTATATCCCTCTTCCCATATTGGCCCATATTATCTTTGTTGATACCTTTGGGCAGCCTTAGAGATAAATAGAAAAAATTGCTACATGATTAGCAACACACTATATGTATGATTTTTTAAATATGTTTTTTAAAAAATTATATGTGAAATAAAAGAAACAGAGTAAAACTGAATAGAATTACTGAACTCCAAATAAATGTTCTTAATAGACAGTAATACAAAGATTCATCAAAAAATGAGGCCTGGAAAATGCAATGCACAAGGAGGGACGGGGCTGGCTGAGAAAAGACAGTGAGGACACATGTCCCTTTGCAAGGAGCCAGTGGTTCTCAGGTCCAAAACGGGCTTGAGTTGGACTCCTGTATTCTCAGATTTGGATTTCTGTGTAGCACTTGACCCGGAAACATGGGGTTTTGTGTAAAACAATTTATTTTAAAGATCCATTATATGACTTTTGAAAAGATCTATTATATGACCTTAAAAAGTTGTATTAAAAAAACTGCTGTCTCTTGCCTAACACTGAGTCTAAGCTCAATCTCCCAACTAAGCAATTTTAGTGCCTTTTGTTTTTCAAGTATTTATCTCCCACTTCTAAAAATTGTGCTTATGCTGGGATTTCTTGAGTTACCCATTTTAAATATAATCTATTCAGTTCTTAATATGAAAGATACAAATTGGTATCCTTTCTTGACCCCCAGTTATGTTTAAATTAGTATGGCTACATTAACTGCCTGCAGCTAAACCAAGTGGTGAGCTATAATTCGTTCATGCACAACTTTTAATTTTCCAGAAAGTATCACTTTCAATTTTTATTATTTATTCAGTTTAGTTCTCTATGTCACTATAGAAAATTCTTCCTTCACTTTCAAACACCCTCTCAAAACAATCCTCCACATGGTCTAACCTATCAGATAGTCTTTTTGTATTTTTTTTAGATGTTTCTATTTTATTTTTTTGGCTGTGCCATGTGGCTGTGGGATCTTAGTTCCCCGGCCAAGGATTGAACCCGTGCCCCCTGCACTGAAAGCTCAGGGTCCCAACCACGGGACACCAGAGAAGTTCCTTACCAGATAGTCTTTTGATCCCATTTTTCCCATCCGGAGACTTTCTCCCTGAAGCACTCTTTTTGCTACAATGTGTAATTGTTTATTCTGGACATGTTTCTTAAAGCCTAGATAATATGCTTGTGATGTAAGGAAAGGAAGAATATACTTAAGAATTATTTAACTAAATACTTTAAATACTGGTTGCCTTTGTTTCTTTAGAATTAGGTAGCTTTGTTGTTGTTGTTGTTCTGTCTTGTCTGTTGCTGAGATAGTTCTTACTGGTCCTTCTTGGCTCTTGACTGCCGTATCTATGGGCAGCCCAAACCTCATTTCATTCATTCACAGTAAGAAATAACCTTTTAGGTTCAATATTTTTTTGAAGTTGACTCATTTTAGGGACTCATTTTTTTAAAGAGGAAGCAGCAGTATTTTACCTTGTTTTATTTTCCAGTATTTGTCTTTGTGTGTTTCTAATGTCTGAGTTATTTTACAGCAGAGTTTTACTCTCTCAAATTCAATTCAAAAATTCTGTCAAGGTTGGTGTGTTTTGTTTGTTGAGACAGTTCCTGCTGACCCTTCTTGGCTGTCTTGGTTCTGTAAATGTTGGTGTGTGTGTGCATCTTCTGAGGAGTGGGTCTATGGTTTTCATCAGCTTCTCAAAGCAGTTCTTGATGCCAAGGTTAAAAACCTCTGCTTTGTAGAATAGGTGTTCTTGTGATTTGGAGAATCAAAATAATAAAGTTAGAAGGGACTAGAGGAAACCACCTGGCAGCTAGGCAATTAGACCGTCTAGGAGATAGAGTGAGTTATCCTTTTCTGGGAGTGGCTCGTCCGTGACTAAAGCACACAGCTCTTCACCTGTCAAAACCACTAGGCTTCAAGTCTGCCTCTGGGCTCGAGAGCAGTTAGGCGTTCTGATGAAGAGCCCTCTGTTGTTCCTTATCACACTGCTTCTGCAACCTCCTTACAGCTTCAAGCTGTTGAAAATGATTACGGGACAACTGAACAGGGCCTGGAACATATGTCCAGTACAGCTTACCAAGGATGACCTTAACAAATAAAACCCACCAAATAGGTTCTTCTGCCAACCAACTTGGTGAGCGTCCTCCATGTTGTGGATCACACAAGCTACAACCTGCACAGGTGGGCATCTCTCACTGCATGTCAAGCTGGGTTTCTGGTAAGTGTGTGGGATGGTGACAAAATGCATCAGAAGAGAAGGTAGAATATTTGGATTTAGTCCTATTCTGCCTAAAATTACCATGTCCCTCACATGCAACCTAAGGGAATTGAGGAGGGAAGGAACCAGAATTTTCCTCTCTTTAGTACTCAAAAAGAGCCAATAGAGATAATAAATAGTTATGTTCAGCGAAACTTCTCAACACTGGTATGGGGCTTATTATTATTTTCATTTTTTAGACTAAAAACCTAAGATTCAGACAACTTAATATTACGCAAATAGTAAGTCACAGAGCTGTAATTCTAACTTATCCCTTTGTTTTTTATTAGTAAACTTTATTTTTTAAGAGTAGTTTTGGTTCACAGCAAAATTGAGTGGAAACAAGAGAGAGTTCCTGTTTATCCCCAGTTCTCACATATACACCTCCCACACTATTAACATCCACCAACACTTTTTTTAAACACACACAAAAAACAATCTTCTTTTTCCATCGTAACTCAGAGATTCTAAACACATTCACGTAGTACCTAATGTGTTGGAGAAAAATCACATTTAAAAGGCCTTGTTATTAATCTTTGTAAGCAAAAAATGTTTTTGTAAAGTAAATAATAACCACTTCATCTATTTTCTGAGTAAATACAGAGTTTTGCAATTAAGACTTTCCTTAGAGTAGGGTGAACACTACCAAAATCTAGTCCATATGACAAAATGACTCTAATACTTAAATTCATGCACTGGGTCATAATGAATTATCTATTTTGAAGAATTATGTGAGATATACTATTTCTAAACTGTCTTCATCTGCATCAAGTTCCATGAAAACCAGGAAATTAAAGTACCTGATCTTGCTTCCAAGCTGGAGCCAGTCAATGATGAATACTCAACAACAACGAAAGAGAACAGGAAAGAGTAGGCAAGAGAAATAGAATTCCGAATAGTGGCAAAATATAGCTGAAAGATTAGTGGTTTTAGAAGATTTTGAGTAAATTAGTTAATCTCTCCAAGCTTCAGTTCCCTCATCTGTAAACTGGATAATAATCAGCCCTGCCTCATGGGATCCTGTGAGAACAAAAGGAAATGTGTAGGGGCTGCATGAGCTAGTACCCCCAAGTGAGCATGTGTGCTGGAGGTTATCATGGCTACTGTGTTTGCAAATGGAGGAGAACCCTTTATCCGTTTTAGCTTAATGGAAGATAAGTTGTATTTGAGGAGATGGTAACTGAGTACCTATAACCATGAAGGTAAAAAAAAAAAATGTGGATTCATAGACCTTCATTAAATTTTGCCCTAAGAACTTACTGCTTGTTCTTTTCTTGAAACAACAGTATTTTAAGTTAAATCAAAAAATCTACATAAGGCTTCCTTGGGAGACAGAGCAGCCTGGGAAGCCACATCCTTGTGTCTGGAGCCCCTGCTTCTTTATCAGAGGACTATCTTTTCAACCACATTAAAATCACATGGCAAAAACTGTATCCTATCTGAATAGGGAATCTCTTAGGAAGAGATTAAAAAAATAACAGAAACATAACTTAAACTACTTAGGTCTCTGTTATCACCTCAAGTGATAAAAATTGTGATCTAGAAATTTAGGCTGTCTTTGCCCCATTTTCTTCATCAACAAAGTGGACTACGGGTATACGTATTAGAATCAGAGTATCTAAAATATAACGCATAAATTGGATTTCAGATGTCAGTGTGACCCCCCATCCCCCAAAAAAACAAGCTGGAAAGAATTCCTGAGAAAGAAAAATGCAATTAAGGTTTAATTTTTCTCTAAGGAATTGTAAAATTCTGACCACATTCTTATGCCTTGAAGAAAGAAGCCTCATATTGAAGTGCTGGAGCCAAAAATCACCCAATCGGAGCAGAACTAGGACAAGAACCAAAACCTCCTAACACCCAGCTCAGCACCCTTTCCAGGACCTCAAGCTGCCTGACTCACAAAATAACGTTGTTAGAAGCTAGCACACTTTTTCCCCACTCCGGGCTGTCTGGGATCATTATGTTTTGAGGTTGGAATGAAGTCCGGAACACCAACAATTCAGCTTCAGCAATTCACCCAGAAGCAGAAAATGAGGGGCTCTCTGCTAAGGTTATGTAAGATCTTACCCCAAAACAATATCCCACTGATAGAAAAAGGCAGCAGTCAGAATCCTGGCATGAGGCCATAAAGCTCAAAGATCAATCCCATTTTCAGATGCGCCTAAGGTTGCTCAGGGAATTCTCCCCAGATGCTTAAATTCAGCAATGGAAAAAGTCTTTAAGTTACATGGGAGTAATTATTCTTATCCTTTCAAAAAATGTTGCCTTCTTTGAAACAGGAATTACACATACCCACTGTAATTAAATTTCTCTGATGGAGAATGAATGGCGATTGGAATTTGGTTTTCCACTTGCTCTGTTTACCACAGGATATGCTCACTCTGATAAAAACTTCTTCGAACTATTATTCGCAAGCTGATTATGCCATTTTCCTTTATAAGATCAAATGCTTGAGGGAAAAAAAGTTTTAACTAAAATGCCTAGGAAGGGTTTGTATAGATCTAACTTTAAATAATAAGTATTTATTGTTCTATTTAATGTAACTAGTAGTGCAAGGAAGCAAATGTCTTCCCAGGAGAGACCAAAAGAAACCCAAATACAATAAACTGCATTCCAAGAAGTGCTTTTTCACCTTCAAAGTAAGCTGCCTGCTCTCCTTCCCTTCTCTTCCTCCTTCAATCGTTTCTCCAGTTCCACTGCCATCTCCACTTTTATCACACCAAAAGGGGTTTATCCGTTGGAAATACTATTTGTTCCCACCCTAGGATTGCTCTAAATGTGAACAGCTCTGGAATTAAATGCAATGGAAGCAAACTAAAATAAAAAAGAGTCTTTTGTCATCAATACTATAATTAATGTCATAATTTTGCTAAGATATAGGGTAGAATTATGCACAGCATATACCTATTTTTAATACTGGCAATGATTTGAGAAGCCAGACTAAATTAAGTACAATAAAATATAGTCTAAAAAATGGGCCCCTCTGCCCCAGTCCAGGAAACTCTCCATCAATCAGTTTGTCAACCTCAAGTCAGAAGACTAGATATATTCTTCTTAAGCATTCATGGAACATTCTGCATGATAGATCATACATTAGGTCATAAAACAAGTCTTAACAAAGTAAAGACTGAAATCATATCAAGTATCTTCTTTTTACCATACCATAATGGTATGATACTAGAAATCAATAACAGCAATAAAACTGGAAAATTCACAGATATTTGAAACTTAAACACATTTCTAAACAACCAATGAATCAATGAATAAATCAAAAGAGAAATCAAAAATATATTGAAACAATGAAAATGGAAATACAACATATCAAAGCTTACAGAATTCAACAAAAGCATTTCCAAGAAAGAAGGTTATAGCAAGAAACACTTAAGAAAAAAGAAAGATAATAAATATTCAAATCAATCATCTAACTTTACACCTTAAGGAACTAGAAACAGAACAACCTATGGGCTTCCCTGATAGCTCAATTGGTAAAGAATCCACCTGCAATGCAGGAGACCCCAGTTTCATTCATGGGTCAGGAAGATCCACTGGAGAAGGGATAGTCTACCCACTCCAGTATTCTTAGGCTACCCTTGTGGCTCAGCTGGTAAAGAATCTGCCTGCAATGCAGGAAACCTGGGTTCGATCCCTGGGTTGGGAAGGTCCCCTGGAGAAAGGAAAAGCTACCCATTCCAGTATTCTGGCCTGAGCAATTCCATGGACTGCAGTCCATGGGGTTGCAAAGAGTCAGACACAACTGAGCAACTTTCACTTGCAAGCTCAAAGTTGATAAAAGGAAGGAAACAACAAAGATCAGAGCAGAAATAAATGAAATAGAGACCAGAAAATCAACATAAAAGATCAATGAAACTGAGAATTGCTTTGTGAAAAGATAAACAAAATTGACAAACTATTAGCCAGGCTAAAGGAAAAAGAGAAAACTCAAATAAGAAACAAAGAATGAGATGTTAGAACTGATAACACAGAAACACAAAATACAAGAAGAGACAACCACAAACAATTATAGCCAATACACTGAACAACCTGAACAAATAGATAAATTCTTAGAACAAGCAACCAACAAAATGCAAATATACATTTGCAAACCATTTATCTGATAAGAGGTTAATGTTCAAAATACATAAGGAACTTATATAACTTGATAGCAAAAAAAAAAAAAAAACACCCAATAATCTGATTATAATATGGGCAAAGATCTGCAGACATTTCCCCCAAACATACACAAATGGCTGACAGGTATATGAAAGAGTAGTGAATATCACTAATCAGGGAAACACAAATCAAAACCACAATGAGATCTACCCCACCCCTCCTGTGATGGCTGTTACCCAAAAGACAAGAGATGAATGCTGACCAGGATGTGGAGAAAAGGAAACCCTTGTACACTACTGGCAGAAATGTAAAGTGGTAGAGCCGCTATGAAAAATAGTAGGGAAGTTTCTCAAAAAATTAGAACTACCATCTGATACAGCAATCCACTCCTTTGTGTGTGTATATATCCAAAGGAAATGAAATGTTTATTGCAGTATTATTTATAATAGGCAAGACATGGAAGCAATGTAAGTGACCATCAACAAATGAATGGATAAAGAACGTTTGCTGTGTCTGTGTATATATACACATACACATAAATGGAATATTATTCAGCCATAGAAAAATAAGGAAATGCTACCATTTTGAGCAACATGGATGAACCCAGAGGGCATTATGCTAAATGAGATAAACCAGAGAAAGACAAATACTGTATAGTATCACTTACATGTGGAATCTAAAAATCAAAAAAGTAATACTCACAGGAACAAGAGTGTAGAATGATGATTGCCAGGGACTAGTGGGTGGGAAGAATGGGGAAATGTCGATCAAAGTTTACAAACTTCCAGTTAGAAGCTGAGTAGGTTCTGGAGGTACAATGTATAGCATGGTGACTACAGTTAATAATACTCTACTGTATACTTGAATTTGCTGAGAGGAGTAAATTAAGCATTCTCACCATAAACAAACAAACAAAAAGTACAGTGATGAATACATTAATTAGCTGTGTAATCATTTCACAATGTTTATGTTTATCAAATCTTCAAGTGGCATACCTTAAATATATTCAGTTTTGTCAGTTATGCCTTAATAAACCTGTCTAGGTGGAACCTAATCAGAATTTAGATTTGCCTTTCATTTACATTGACAGCAAATAAGTCAGTGTACCCTGGCCTTCTGTGGGAGAAACTATATTTTCTAACTGAATTTGAAAGCCATGAAATGTTGGGTGGTTCCAATATAACTTTTTATTTTTTTTTTAACATAAGTATCAGTCATTGTGATCTACTGGACATGGTAAAATATTAGCCGTTCAGTTGTGTCTGACTCTTTGCAACCCCGTGGACTGTAGCCCACCGGGCTCCTCTGTCCATGGAATTCTCCAAGTAAGAATAGTAGAGTGGGTAGCCCTTCCCTTCTCCAGGGGATCTTCCTGATCCAGGGATCGAGCCCAGGTCTCCTGCACAGTAGGTGCATTCTTTATCATCTGAGCCACCAGGGAAGCCTGGGGCAAGGTAAGGACATAAGTTTTTATGCCCATTTTTGTATTTTCCCTTTGGTACTAAGGACATAGAGTCCCCAAAGTCAATGAGCCTGCTTCATTTTAAGTCCCAGCTCCCTCACTGTGTCTCCACAACTTTGCCCTCCCCTGTTGCCCTGCTGCACCATGAGAGCACAGCAGTGCCTTGTGTTAAACTCGACAGCCCAGGAGACGTTTGAGTGCAAGGCTGCTGTTCTTTGTTCTCTAATTTACACTGAAGGAAAACAATTTTCCCAAATCACATAAAGGCAGCAAGAATCCCAGGAGTCTCTTTACATCTTTATAACAATCCCCACCCTGGTGAGACTACATGAATTAAATCCAGTACCCAATACACACAGCCCTAGGACAGAGGACAGGCGACAATTCTATTTGCTATCCTAGAAAAGCCTTGCCAAACAAATCTGCCTTACAATGACATCTGCTGGGAGTTTCTGGCACTGAAAGAAAAAAAGGCCAAATATCTGATATTAACAGCACTGCCCAGGGAGAAGAGAACTTAACAGTGTCAAAAGTCAGTGTCTTAAATGATCTTTCAAAATGTGAGCCATAGTGTTAAAAAATAAAATGAAATAAACCACAGGTGAGCCCATAATAAATACCAGATGTTGAGCTATGAAACTGAACCCAAAACATGAATTAACATTCTAACAGTCTTATCCAGCTTCTAAACATTTGCTTTTGAACTGTGGTGTTGGAGAAGACTCTTGAGAGTCCCTTGGACTGCAAGGAGATCCAACTACTCAATCCTCAAGGACATCAGTCCTGAATGTTCATTGGAAGGACTGATGTTGAAGCTGAAAGTCCAATACTTTGGCCACCTGATGCAAAGAGCTGACCCATTGGAAAAGACCCTGATGCTGGGAAAGATTGAAGGCAGGAGAAGAAGGGAATGACAGAGGATAAGATGATTAGATGGCATCACCGACTCAATGGACATGAGTTTGAGTAAATTCCAGGAGTTGGTGATGGACAGGGAAGCCTGGCATGCTGTAGTCCATATGGTCAAAAAGAGTTGGACACAACGGAGCGACTGAACTGATCTGAAACATCCATGTAGAAAGCAAAGGAAGAAAGACATGACATTCTTCTTGGAAATGCTGATACTTCAGGGAGTTTCTTGATGCTGAAAAATTATCATTTTATTTCAGAAATATAAAAGTCTTTATTTGCTGAGCTTGATTATTCTTCATATTTAAAGAACAATTGTCATAAGTTTAGGTACGACATCTTCAAGGGTTGATTTAAGAGCATCCTCTTTTTAATCTCAGGCTTGAATTTCAATTGAGGATGTGACCAAGGCAGAGAGTGGAAAGACCATGAAAATTAATCTTCCAGCAAGCCACTGGCCTTTCCAGCCAGTGATGCTCAATTAAGATGATGCCTAAACTAACAAATACTAATGTTTCCCTGTAGACGTAACCTAAGCTACAACAGAGGGCACTGTTGGGGTGGGGTCTCCTATCATTTTCTCCCATGGCGGAGCAGACACTGGAATGAAGGAGGAATTGTAGGAGCCCACAGATGAATCCAAAAGTGTATTCTAACATACACAACTTATAATTTGACTTAATTGTACTCACTAAGGCAGATTAACTGGAGAAGGAAATGGCAACCCACTTCAGTATTCTTGCCTGGGAAATCCCATGGACAGAGTCTGAGCCTGGTGGGCTACAGTCCATGGGGTCATAGAGAGTCGGACACGACTTAGCCACTGAGCACAAGGCAGATTAACAGATGAAACTAATCTAAGCATTAGCTCAAAGTCCAATCTTCAACTCTCAGTCAAAAGATTCACATAACTAGATAGGAGTTTTCATCATTAAGGAAAATTCAAATTGGCATCATGTATTTGAAACTATTAGACAAATTCTCTTTCTTGTTTTGTTCACTGTAATAATTGGGACCATTCTTTAACATGTGACTGGACATGAATTAAAACTTAGAAATTCCTAAACTTAAAACCATTGCAATCTTGGGATTTCCAAAAAGAAGGGGAAAAAAAATAAGACATATTGGACAAGTCTTCTGAGAAAATGTCCCCGGGTTATAAGAAAACCTCATCCCATAGTTCTTTGTTTCCATTTTAAGCAACTAGCACCCAATATCAGTGATGTTCAAATATGTCCATAATTCAGTTTCATTTTCATTCTTAATAACATGAAGAAACACTCACTATTGGATCTAATAAACTCTGAAGGCTTTGCTTCTAGCAAGACTCAAGTTATTCACATGTCACTGTTATAGGGTGAATGAATATAATATATTGGTATACATTATAAAATCCTTTTTTTCCCCCCATAAATTGAGCTCATTTTGAGGGAAGAATCCATAAGAGCAAAGGCTATGGCCAGCTTTATTCAATGCCATGACCCCAGTGCCAATGCATGGAATGTCTCTGTAACTGAACTGGAAGTTCATTCATGTGAAGTAAATACATTCATACTTTTCAACTACTTTGTTAACCTGGGTCCTGATATGTTTGCACCTCAAAGCAGATTTTTTTCTAAGTCCTTTCTGACTCTTATTGCTTCCCTGTCTTGCTCCAAGACCTACAGATTTCAGAGGTCACCTCCCCAAACCCCTACTAGTCTTACATTCCTCAGGTCATAGAAAGAGTCCTCTGATTCTTACATAGGCCACCTGCTGCCTTGAACCAGAGACTTCTGCTGAATAAGTCCTGTGACATCAGGACTCTGCAAGTGAGAGAAGAGAAATGAAGAGCAACAGCAACCATCAGACTGGAGGTGAGCCATGCAAAGAAGCCCCCAAGGAAAGATCCACCCAAGAGGGAATTTTTGAAATGGCTCTTCAAAAATACATAGGGGCAGGATGGTAGGAAGCCAGGAAAATTCTAGGATGTCTGTTGAACCCATGTCAAAGAGTACTGTGTGTGTATAAAGCATTGAAAAAATGCAAACATTATGCAAAATAGAAGAAAAAACTATTCAAACAGCTTTACAATTAAGTATACTCATTCCTCTTACCTGCTTATTCACAATACTCAAATATCTGAATGCCTGTCTGCTTGCGACATGAACAAAAAACTAGAGTGACTGTATACTGAGATTAAGTTGAAAAAGTGTTGCCTGTGCACATAAAGTTTTGTTAAAGTTGTCTGAAGGTTTTTGCTGATCATTTTTAAAAGCAGCCAATTTGACCAAAGAAGTTATTTCACAATTTTGGAGATAGCTATTGTTTGCCTTCTTCTGATAAGATGGTCTCTTCTTAAGCAGAAAATTTTGAAATAATCTACAAAGGAAATACTGTTCTTTTAGGCTGCTTTTATACATATTGTGCTCATGCTCAATATACATATTATTTACCAAATCTGCCCTTCTGTTATTTCCTAGCCACTACTAAATTCTGTCTCCTTATTCTGCATTATTGCCACAGCCTTGCCTCCTGAACTTGTGCACACCATACCAAAATAAAATACTAGCATTTTATCCCTGGGCACACACAAAAATGTTGTAATGATTCCTAATTATTCTTTTTGCAAGTTCAAGCCACTCCCTAGGCTTCAGTCCACTCTGCAATTTTATATTCCACTATTTCTCACTACAGAGTTTGCACTCTGTTAATACATTGTCCTGCTAGCCTGTCCTTCTAGTTCCCATGGTAATCACTTCACTCATTCATTTCCCTCACCTAGAATTCCCTGCTCACCACTCCATTACTCATTCAGATCCTATCCATACTTCAAGATTCACCTTAAGCTGTATCTGAGAGCTTTAAGTGTTAAAGATCTCTCCTGCTCTTCTCTAGAGGACTTAGGCCCATTACCAAATATCTAATGATCACATGCATAAGTTCAGTTCAGTTCACTCCCTCAGTCGTGTCCGACTCTTTGAGACCCCATGAATCACAGCACACCAGGCCTCCCTGTCCATCACCAACTCCCGGAGTTCACTCAAACTCATGTCCATCGAGTCGGTGATGCCATCCAGCCATCTCATCCTCTGTCATCCCCTTTTCCTGCCCCCAATCCCTCCAAGCATCAGAGTCTTTTCCAATGAGTCAACTCTTCGCATGAGGTGGCCAAAGTACTGGAGTTTCAGCTTCAGCATCATTCCTTCCAAAGAAATCCCAGGGCTGATCTCCTTCAGAATGGACTGGTTGGATCTCCTTGCAGTCCAAGGGACTCTCAAGAGTCTTCTTCAACACCACAGTTCAAAAGCATCAATTCTTGGGCGCTCAGCCTTCTTCACAGTCCAACTCTCACATCCATACATGACCACTGGAAAAACCATAGCCTTAACTAGACGGACCTTCATTGGCAAAGTAATGTCTCTGCTTTTGAATATGCTATCTAGGTTGGTCATAACTTTCTTTCCAAGGAGTAAGCATCTTTTAACTTCATGGCTGCAATCTCCATCTGCTGACTCGATGGACGTGAGTCTGAGTGAACTCCGGGAGTTTGTGATGGACAGGGAGGCCTGGCGTGCTGCAATTCATGGGATCACAAAGAGTCGGACACAACTGAGTGACTGAACTGAACTAACTTTCTGCCATAAGGGTTGTGTCATCTGCATATCTGAGGTTATTGATATTTCTCCTGGCAATCTTGATTCCAGCTTGTGCTTCTTCCAGCCCAGCATTTCTCACATGCATAAAGTAATCATAAAATAGTGAAATGAACAGTTTCAATCATCTTAGTCAAACTAATATGATTTCTGTATTGGTAATTCAAACCAGTGAATCCTAAAGTGAATCAACCCTGAATATTTATTGGAAGGACTGATACTGAAGCTGAAGCTCCAATACCTTGGCCACCTGATAGGAAGAGCTGACTCATTGGAAAAGACCCTGATGCTGGGAAAGATTGAGGGCAGGAAGAGAAGGGGGCAACAGAGGATGAGATGGTTGGATGGCATCACTGACTCGATGGACATGAGTTTAAGCAAACTCCGGGAAGAGAGGAATGCTGCAGTCCACGGGAACGCGAAGAGTCAGATGCAACTGAGTGACTGAACAACAACAACAAATAGGCGATTTGGCTTCATTTAGTACCCAATACCAGTAATCAACACTGCCGCATTGGAATAACTCAGATTCTCAAAATAAACTGCTTTTCAAAATCAACTCTAAAGCCTATATAAGAATAGAGATCTGGACCCCTCCTAAGATTATGATTTAGAAGGTCTGGGCAAAATATATTTTCAAGCAGTTCTACAGTGTTTCTGATATCCAGCCAGGTCCATCCAGGACATTGGTCTTCTAAGGAAGAGTCCAGCTGATTGCTTGTCAATTGACACACAAGCAACTCCCCTGGGGGTCAAGAAGCCATACAAAGAACAGGAGGTTGGGACTGATCTATTGATTAAACCAAGAACAAAAAGGTTTACCTTTTCATAACAAATTCAGCGGACTCTACATAGGAGATCAAAAAATTCAGAATGATTACTTTGTTGCCACAGTTACTCAAACTGGCAAAGGTTCTCTATCATAACTGTGCCCTGAATAATCTCAAAACAACTGTATATACACACTGACCCACTGAACCAGAGACTCTGAGAATGGGATCTGGGGATCTATACTTTCATTAATCTCCAAGTGATTCTGTTGAAAAGAAAGATTGGGAAATCTCAGTCCATCAGAAGTTAATATCCATGTTCCCTTTAGTCAGATTTTGCCTTAAAAGAGCTGCCTAGTAAGTCTTGGGCTTCCCAGGTGGCATGAGTGGTAACCTGCCAATACAGGAGACATAAGAGACACAGGTTTTAACCCTATGTCAGGAAGATCCCCTGGAGGAAGGCATGGCAACCCACTCCAGTACTCCTGTCTGGAGAATCCCATGGACAGAGGAGCGTGGCTGGCTCTCTCAGTCCATTGGGTCGCAAAGAGTTGGACATGACTGAAGTGACTTAGCACACACTGCTGCTAAGTTGCTTCAATCGTGTCCGACTCTGTGCGACCCCATAGATGGCAGCCCACCAGGCTCCGCCCTCCCTGGGATTCTCCAGGCAAGAACACTGTAGTGGGTTGCCATTTCCTTCTCCAATGCATGAAAAGTGAAAATGCTAGCAAGTCTCAAGTCAATTCCACTGAGCCTTCCAGATTAGAGTTCTTCCCAACAGCATTCTAGAAATCCATATTTGGAGTGCTAAGGACAGAAGGAAGTAATAAACTACTCCTGTGGACAAAGATAAAAATTTGGTTTTGGTTAACTGCTTTCATCTTTCCAATGGCCATCACAAAGATTGCTTTACTAAGCCATTTTAATGGCATGAGCATTTGTATGTTGGTCTAAAATCTTTCCATTGGCCATGACTCCAGCATATATACCATGCTTATTGCCTAGAAGCAACCTAATGTCCTGCCGTACAGATGATTAAAAAAAAAAAAGGCAGCTGCAAGGTTGACTCTAAGTGCTTCAGAGCAAATATCTTAACTGTGTACATAGCTCATGAGCTATTCTCTCTTTAAATACACTTGGATACAGTTTTCTTTCAATTGCTAAAATCACCATTATGAAACTTCACTTTTAATTACAACTCAGGAGATATTGTGATGTATACCAATCGACAAAGAAAAAGAGTATGTTTGCCAGTTGGTATTTTGCCCTTATTATATAAAATTGGAAATGGAAACTGCAGCTTTGATGAAAACATTGAAATTCCAGTAAGTAGGATTAGTCATCCTTCTTGTGTACCAGGGTTAGATTTCAAACGGCAAGTAAAAGTTCCCTGAGTTACTAGAAGAAAACATTCTCAGATGAAAAATTGAAAAGAAGGGACTACACACGCTTACAAGAGCCAAAGTGGGGATGAATAACATTTGACATTTGAAAAGCTGGAATCTGAGCAAATGGCTTTCTCCCAGAGGAGAAACATCTCACTAAATAGTTTGGCTCATGGTGGTATCTAGCTTTCTTTGAAACTGCAAGTCTAAAAAATCTTCAGGGAGAAGGCACATTAATGAAAATCTTTTTGACTTAACTCCTCTCAGCCTAGGAACTGCTGTAATGAAATCAAGAAGGCCCAACCAACTTAGCTTTAAATTCGACCCCCGCCAGCATAGTGGGTATGACATCCATTGTAACAGATTTCTGACAGGCCGGGGGCCTCTCCAGATGCCTCACTCCCCCCTAAAGTGAATGTCTGGGGGCTTTTTACTTCCTCTCTTAATAAGGTCTAACTGTTTGGGAGGTAACATTTGGACCTCCTTCTTTGTTTTGTATATTAAAACAGTTCCCATTTCAACTGCCTAAAAATTTTTTTTTCATTATAAACAAAAGAGTAGGTAGGTAAAGGATGAGTCAGGGATCAAAAAATCTGCACTGTCACCCACATAATTCAGACAGACAGAGAGAAGCAGAAAGAGAAACAGAGCAGACCTTTAGAAGTCCTAAGCATTTAATTAAAATAAGATTTATACATGTTCCATACATCTTATAATCCTTCAGAGCAGTGGAGTATAAAGTAACCCTGCTGCAGTAAGATATTAAGTTTCTTAAGTGCCAATGGCAAAGTTTAGAGTATTTGTGTGTTTTTCTTTCAAACCATCTATGCACTCCAAGTAATCTCTTTTGAAGCCACAAATCCCCTCACAACTCACACAGAAAATTCAAGTCTTATTCTACTTTTCCTTCTATATCCTTCTCAATCAGATAAGCAAAAAATAGTAAGCTCTTAGTAAACCTGAGGCAAGGCCTGCTGCCTTGCCCTGTTCTGCTCAGTCTGGGTGGCATTTGTTTCCATCCATAAACTGAATAAGAAAGAGCACTGCCTGCCCACCTATCTTACAGACATCATACACAAGCTTCCATGGTGGCCCATTGCTCCTTACATGCTTCTTCCTCTTACCAAGTCAGTCTATAATATGTAGTTCTGCATAAATGCTCGTATTAGTTTCCAAGCGTGGCCATGACAAAGCACCACAAAATGAGTGCCTTAGAACAGAGATGTATTATCTCGCAGTTTTTGAGGCTAGAAGTCTGAGATCAAGCTGTTGGTAGGGTCAATTCCTTTTGAGGGCTTCGAGAGAAGGCTCTGTTTGAAGCCTCACTCTCTGGCTTAAAATGGACATCTTCTCTTTGTCTCTTCACATCATATTCCCTCTATTATGTATCTCTTTGTCCGATTTTCTCCGTTTCATCAAAATAGCAGTCATATTGGGCAATGACCCATCTCAATGACCTCACTTTTACTTGATTACCTCTATAAAGATGCTATCTCCAAATAAAGACACCTGTTGAGATCCTGGGGGATAAGACTCCAGTGTATAAATTTTGGTCAAAATTCAATCCAAAAAAAAAAAAATTCAATCCATAATAATCCTCTATCTGGCCTTATCCAATAAACACTGATGCTGCGACTTGTCCGGCAGTCCGGTGGTTAAGACTCCACACTTCCCCTGCAGGGGATGCAGGTTCAATCCCTGGTGGGGAAACTCAGATACCACATGCCACACAGCGTGGCCAAAAAACAATTTTTTAAAAATAATTATTAAAAGAAAAGACTCAAACAGAAAAACTTGGTCCTCAACCTGATCCAAAAGTATTACTAGGCAGGAAAAGAAGCAAGGAAAACAAACTATAACCAAGAAAAAAGTCAGTAGAAACAAACAAACAAACAAAAAAAAAAATCAAGTGTCAGAAATAAAAATTTTACTGAAAGGGATCAACAGCAGATTAGACACTGCAGAAGAAAACATCAGCAAATGTGAAGATAGGAGTAGAAACTATATGAAGCATAAAGAGAAAAAAAATCACTAAAAACGAAACAAGTTTTGGTGATCTGTGGAACAATATTAACAGCTTTAGCATAACTGTAATTGAAGTTCCACAAGGAGGAGGAAAAATGAAAAGAATATTTGAAGAAATAATGTTGCAAAATATTCCAAAATTGATGAAAAGTACAAATTCACAAATTTAAGAGACTCAACAAAATCCAAGAAGGAATAAAACAAAGGAAATCACAATAAAGGAAAACAATCAACTTGCTTAAAACCATTAATAAAGAGGACATATTTTAAAAGAGCCAGAGGAATAAAGACACATTAAATTCAGAAGAACAAAGCTAAGAATATCACAGACTTCGCATCAGAAACTACGTAAACTAGAATACAATGAAAGATCACGTTAAAGTGCTGAAAGAACAAATGAATATTCATAGGAAACAGACATAAAAAGTAGACAGATGGGTCTGCATCAAACTTAAAAACTTCTGTTCATCAAAATACACAGCAAACAGAATAACAGGGCAACCTATGAAATAGGATACAATACTTACAAATCATTTATCTGATAAGGGGTACCCAGAATACATGAAACATGAAAGTTGCTCAGTTGTGTCTGACTCTTTGAGAACCCATGAACTATACAGTCCATGGAATTCTCTAGGCCAGAATATTGGAGTGGGTAGCCTTTCCCTTCTCCAGGGATCGAACCCAGGACTCCCACAATGCAGGCAGATTCTTTACCAACTGAGCTATAAGAACTACAATTTCAACAACAGCAACAAAAAACTCAATTTAAAAATCAGCAAAGGACTTGAAAAGACTTTTTTTCCAAATATAATATACAAATGGCAAACAAACATAGGAAAATACTCATAATCACTAACTGCCAGAGAGATACAAACCCAAAGCACAATGAGATATCACCTCAAAGCCATCAAGACAGATGCTATTAAACAACACAAAAAAGAAACAAATATTGGTGGGTAGGTGGGGGAGCTGGAACCCTTGCTCCAACCCTGATGATGAGATTGTAAAATGGTACAACTGCTATGGAAAACAGTATGAGAGTACCTCAAAAAATAAAACTACCAATGACTCAGCAATCCCACTTTTGAATAGATATCCAAAAGAATTGAAAGCAGGGTATTTGCATACCTACACTGAAAATAGTATTAGTTATAATAGCCAAGAATTGGAATCAACCCAAATGTCCATCAAAAGATAAATGCATAAAGTGTGATATATACATAGAATAGAATACTATGCAGCCTGAAAAATCAAAGAAATCCTGGCACACACTGCAGCATGGATGAACTCTGAGGACACTATGCTAAGTGAAATCATCCAGTTACAAGGGGACAAACACATGTATGGCTGAGTCCCCTTTCTGTTCACCTCAAGCTACCACAGGATTGTTAACTGGCTATATACCGCAATACAAAATAAAAAGTTTAAAGTTGGTGGGGGGGGGGGGGAAGAGAACAAATACAATATGATTCTACTTAGATGAGATACCTCAAGAAGTCAAAATCATAGAAATGCAAAGTAGAAGGGGTTTAGCCTTGGAGGAAGGGGAAAGAAGAACTGTTTTTAATGGTTATAGAGTTTCAAATTTGTAAGATGAAAAAGTTATGGAGATCTATTTTACAAGCATGTAAATATACTTAATGCTACTGTATACACTTAAAATGGTTCAGATAGTGACTTTTGTGTGTGTTTTTTCAATCACACTAAAAAAAGAAGAAAACAAATGTTAACCTAGAAATATGTCCTGTGAAAATATCTTTTAAAATGAAGGAAAGATAAAAGCCTTTTTAGAAAAGTAAAGGCTGAATCACTGCATAACCTGTACCATAAGAAACATAAAAGGATATTCTTCAGGCAAAAAGAAAATGATACTAGATGGACATCTGGATCCTCACAGAGGAATAATGAATGCCAGAAATAGTAAATATGCTGGTAAACAGAAAGCTCTTATTTCTCATTTGTTAATTTCTTTAAAAGATAACTGATTAAGGCAAAAATAGTAACAATATATTATAAGGACATATACAGAAGTAAAACTTAGGGCAACAAAAGCATCAAGAATGGGAGAGAGAAATGAAAGTATACTGCTATGAGATTCATAAATTATATGTTGTATAACATTATTTGAAAGTTGGCTGTAAGTTAAAATGCATATTATTCAATGTAACTCAGAGTAACTTCTAAAAGTATGACATATAGCTAATAAGTCAATAGTGAAGATAAAATTAAATTCAGAAAAATACTCAATCCAAAAGAAGGCAGAAAAGAGGCAGAAAGAACAGATGGTACAAATAAAAACAAGAAGCAAAATTATATATTTAAAACTAATTCATATTTTTATTTGCATTAAACACTAAATAAAAGGCAGAGACTGTCACACTAGATAAAAACTATATGGTACCAATAAATTCCTTTAAAATATAAAGATACAGATAATATGAAATAAAAGAAGGGAAACAGAAGTATCACACAAAAACTACTCACGAGAAATCTGGAATTTCTATATAAATATTAGAATGGCTGTCAGTGGCTCCATTATCCAAACATTATCAAGGCTTTTGCCTCACAGTATTTTACTAGTTCAACAGACTCACCTCCTCCTAGTCCCACTACAAACAGTAGCCAGCCTGACCCAGCCTCAAAAGGTCTACCCTGAACTTCCTACTCTCTGGTCAATTTTACTTTGAACCAGACCTCATGCCACTGCAGGGTCCTGTTAAGCCATTATGCCTCATTAGGGTCACATGCCTTCTTTGTTGAAAAGAGAACTAGCCCCACATTAAATTAAATTCTCCATCTGTTCCCAGCCATCCTTACTTCTCTAGCCTCAGTTACTGAGTTCTAGGTCAAAATCCATATGGCTTTATCCTAGGTCGCTTCTAAACACTGCCATACTCTGTAGAAACGTGCTACAGAAGGAATCAGTTTCTGCTTCCACCTCCACAGAAATGAAACACACATGGAAAGACAGAAGGGCTCTATCCTTTGCCCAGCACTGCTCAAATCCTAAGTTACTACTCTTGCGCCTATGCGTGACTTGTATCTGTACAGCACATTGCATTTTACAAAGTAGTTTATCTACTTCATTATTCCTAGCATCCTTCTCAGACTAACAGTGTAAATACAGATTGCCAGGGTTTAAAACAGGGTCTATCATGTATTAGCTTTGTAAACGTTGGCTAAACTCTATGTTTTAATTATTTATAGGTGAGTAGTACTCTTAACTGGAAAATCCCATGGACAGAGGAGCCTGGTAGGCTACAGTCCATGGGGTCTCGAAGAGTCGGACACGACTGAGCGACTTCACTTTCACTTTTCACTTTCATGCATTGGAGAAGGAAATGGCAACCCACTCCAGTGTTCTTGCCTGGAGAATCCCAGGGACGGGGAATGGCTGCCGTCCATTGGGTTGCACAGAGTCAGACACGACTGAAGTGACTTAGCAGCAGCAGCATCATCAGACTTTCAGTTAAAAGCCCAGAGGTATTAATATTATACAGGGTGCCTGAAGTTATCTACACAATAATAAAAATAGATCATGAATTACAGTTCCAAGACTTTCTATGTATTTTGACACCATTTCTCATCACCTCTATTGCTACTACTCTAGCATCATCTCTTGCAAAGCTCGTTAGGCAGCTTTTGGAATGGCTGGACGTGATCCCAGCTCCTGATATTCACACCCCTGTACAATCGCTTCCTCTTGAGTATGTGTGGGACTTAGTATCTTATTTCTGACGGAAAGAATATGACAGAACTAACGGGATATTAGTGATTTGGGGGGTTTGGGTTTTTTTGTTTGATGAATCTTTATTAACATATTTGGGGAAATGTGATATTAGAAATTAACCACCAGTTTCCAGTTTTAAAATACTCTGACTTCCAAATCAGTCTCTCTCCCTTCCTGCCTCCCCTCCTTACTCATTTGCTCTCCTGAAGTAAGCTTCTATGTTGTTGTAAGCTCTCCGAGGAAGAGGATATTATGACAAGGATCTGAGGAGGGTCTGTGAGGGATCAGTTCAATAACCCACAAGGAACTAACTTCCATGTGAGTGAATTTAGAAGTGAATCCTCCCCTAATCAAGCCTTGAGCTGACATCATGATCACATCTTTATGAGACACCCTGAGTCAGAGGACCCAGATAAGCCATGCCTAAGTTCTTGACTATGAAATAATACCTTTGTTGCTTTAAACTAGCAAGTTTGGGGGTAACTTGCTATTCAACAATGGACAAGACACCTAGATGACTGCAATAGCCTAATTGGTCTCCTTACTTCTACTCTTGATCATCCAGAGTACAGTCAGACTTATCCTTAAGTCATCCTGATCAAGTTATCCTTCAGCTCAAACTCCTGCAATGGCTTCCCTTTCCAGTAAGAGTCAAAGTCCTTCCATGACCTAAAAGATGCTGAACTCCCCTCTGCTCTGACCTCAAGTACTATTACTCATTCATTTACACACCACCCTCAGGCTTCCTGGCTATTCTCACACATGCTGAGTGTGCTCACACAGGGCATTCACACTGTTCATCCCCCAGATATCTATACGACTAACCCCCTCACCACCTGTAAAGTGAAAGTGAAAGTCACTCATTCATGTCTGACTCTTTGCGACTCCATGGACTACACAGTCCATTAAATTCTCCAGGCCAAAATACTGGAGTGAGTAGCCTCTCCCTTCTCCAGGGGATCTTCCCAAACCACGATCAAACCCACGTTTCCTGCATTGCAGGCAGATTCTTTACCAGCTGAGCCACAAGGGAAGCCCCCACCTCCTGTAAATATTTAATCAAATATCACCCTCTCAGGAAAGCCAAACTAACCATCCTATTGTAAACTGCCATGTATCTCTCATCCCAGTCCTAATTTCTCTGTCTCCATAATATCTTTTTTTTTATTCTTAACTCACCACCTAACTTAGTGCATATCTTACTTATAATGTACTATGTCTATTGCTTACTGGCTTTTTCCTCCACAAAAATGCTCCACAAAATTTCCTCCACAAAATTACTATTACTGGCCTTTTCCTCCACAAAAATGAGAGAGAATCAGCACCTCCAAGAGAGAATTGGCACCTTTTTTCTCCTGTGTGTGTGTGTGTGTGTGTGTGTGTTTTTAAGCAAGGAACTAATGACCTACCCTGTGCTTAGTAATGATCTAGAAAGAGTTTAGTCCTGTAAAAAGATCACCATAGTTTTCTTTGAGCATGTAAAAATCGTTACCATGGACTCACATCAGATACATTCCTCTTTATAATTATTCTTTAACATCACAGTTCAAGATTTTTAAAGCACTGATGTGATTTTCTAGTGCCAAAGTCTACAAAGTCATGATGACCAGACAAGCAGAAGTCAACCATATCTGTTATAAATTCCTTTCCAAGTGGCTTTTTGTCTCCACACCAAACTTTAGAATTATTAATAGAAGGGTGAAGATAGCTTAAAAACTAAAACCACTAATATAAGCTAAAAGCTTGAATGACATTTCTTGATCAGATGTATTTGATAAAATATAAGCTCACGAGTTCACCTATAAGAATATATAAGAAAAAAGGATATTTGCTGCCAAATGAATTTTATACTATTAACATATGTGCCTTGTTGGTGGATGTAAGGGATAGTCAGTCCCAAGGCATCCTTTACGATTATCAGAAACTTGATTGTGAAACAGTAGCTCAATTTCTTTGTTCAGTTTTTATGGGCTTATCTCAAATGTTGATTCTAAAACCAACTTCCCTGGTAACAGAAGCAGGACTCAGCTTGTCAGGTGCCCACAAATGAAGGCCTCTTTTATTCTGCTTACTTCCTTCTTAGTTGAGAGGCCCGCCCTCAACTACGGTGAGCACCCTGATTCCCAAGGCAGCCTTTGTGTCCCAGTAGGGGTGCAGTCTGTTACTTCCAAGCAGGCGAGGCATGACGACCCCCCATCGTGTGTGTTAACAGGCTGCAAAGCTTAACAGTCCCAACCGCAGGGACACCTTTGTATTTCGTTACTTGAGACCTAGCTTCCATGCAGCTATACTTTGGCACCTTCTGCCTTTTCCCTCCCAACTAGGTACACAAGCCTGCAAATACACACACCACAGCCCCCCAGACACACACACAGAAGTAACATGCTTTTCTAAAGCTGCTGTTGGACTCACATCTTAACACTGCGAGAGAATACGGGAAATATAATGTTTTATAATTGTTTTTAAGGCTAATGAAAATGCTTTCTGGGCCCAGCCACAGTAACCTCTCTCTCACACATACTTAGGTTATAGTCAAACACTCTGGGGAACAAACTCACTCAGAAGGACAGCTTGGATAGTGGAGTGCAGTTTATTACACCAGCGGGTCCAAGGCAGAGTATCCTCTTTAGCCAGGGACCCCGACTGACTTTTGTGAAAACCTTACATGCCTTAAGTGTACATGCTCAAGCTCACATCCCTAAATTCCTTAGACCTAGCCTGGAAAATGTTAAAGGGAGATACAATCAGGTTACAGCCATGATTCATAATCAGAAGAGTCAGCTGGTTATACACTGTAACCTACACCAATGGGTGGCATAGATTACAAAGGTGATTGAGTACACAGGGGATTATCACATTCTCTCTGGAGAAGGGAAATCTTGGCATGGAATCTGGTGTCTCTCAGTCCAGGAGGTCTGTTCGGCCATAGGTATGTGATCTCCATGGCTACCAGGCATGTAGTCCAAAGTTGACTGGGAATGTAAGATGGAGTTTCCTTCTTTTTCAAGATGGCGTTAGCTCGGCCTGTTCCTTTCCTCCTTCACTTACACTCACACACACACCTCAGAGGATTTCTAGTTTGACAAAAGAAAAGAGAAGAGGGACTTCCCCGGTGGTCCAGTGGTTAAGAATCCACCTGCCAATGCAGGCAACATGTGTTCGATCCCTGGTCTGGGAAGATGTCACGTGCCATGGGGCAACTAAGCCCACGCAGCACGACTACGGAAGCCCGCAAGCCTAGAGCCTGTGCTTTGCAACAAGAAAAGCGCCCACAGTGCCCACACAAACAGGAAGCTCTCGTGCAGCAACGAAGACCCAGCACAGCAAAAAACTAAAAACAAATACACATTTTTTAATCCAGAAATTTTTTTAAAAGAGAGAGAAAAAAGGAAGACTTGTCCCCAGGAAGAGCCATTTATGTGCGTGTAGATGTGTGTGTGTTAGTTGTTCAGTCGTGTTCGACTCTTTGCTACCCCATGGCTATAGCTTGCCAGGCTCTGTCCATGGAATTTTCCAGGCAAGAATACTGGAGTGGGTTGCCATTTCCTTCTCCAGAAGGTCTTCCCAACTCAGGTGAACCTGGGTCTCCCGCATCTGCAGGCTGATTCTTTACTGTCTGAGTGACCCGGGAAGTGACATCAAATGAATACAACCTGAGGGAATGGAGACCACACACTTCTTGGGCTAAGCAACTTATAAGGCCCACGGATGAGACCCCGGACACTGATCTGGGGACATGAAGGTGCTACCAAAGTCATTGGCTCAGCTGCACTTCAGAAGAATGCAGTTACCTGTATGGATGGGCAGATCTGCTTCTCCCAGAACAGCCCCTGGCCCCCAGAAACCCATATGTAGGTGAGCGAAGAGTGGACAGAAAATGAAGAAGTTCCCCTCACAAGTGCGAGGGATATCATCCCTGAAAACAAGCCACACCCAGCTGCTTGAGAAGAAGCCAGTCCCAGTAGCTCACCTCAGCACCAGCAGTCTCCCACGGCCACTGCCCCTCCTCTGGACAGGGACCTCAGGCTTCAGGCTGAACGTTCATCTATTCAGAAAATATTTATTGAGAGCTCAGTATGTGTTGGGGGTGGAGGAAAGCAGGCAGTCAAGGTTCCTGCCTCCATGAAATTCTAGATGCAAACGACGGAGCCACTCAGCCTCGGTTCAAATCATAGTTCTCCCACTCACCAACACTGTGAATTCTGGGAAATGTGTTCAAGTATTCTAGGCTTTAGTCTTCCCTGTTATAAAACAGGGATTAAAATATTACTTATCTCCAAGGGCTATTGTGAGGATCAAGTGATACCAACGTCAGGTGGGTTAGAACACTATCAAGCGCTGCAGTCAGTGTTAGCTACTGTCCCCTATTATTGTCACTGTAGTCACTGGGCTAGGGGCTGGGTGTACAGAAGAGAACAAAGCATGCAGTCTGTGCCGTGATGACGTTTATACGCTGCTAAGGGTGACAGTCGAGAAATAAATAATCAAGGAAATACACAGTAGGTCAGCAAGTAATATGGACAAAGGAACAAAGAAAATAAGGAAATGAAGCTACAGTGGAAAAAAAGAAGGGAAGCATAATTAGGACAAAGCACTTCCTCTTCTCCAGCACACCAGACATTCATCCTCATACATCAGAGGAGAATCACCCTATTCTGCCTTCTTTTCCTGAAAGAAACCAACCCCCTTGGAAGCCATCTCTGCAAAATCGCAGCGACTTCTAAGAGTTGACAGTATTGTCCTATTTACTTTCTCTTAGAAGACGACTACTATTGTGCCATTCAGCACCTCTAACTGTAAATCTACTTGGTATCCACACAACTGCAAGACACTTCAGCTTAAAAAGTACTACATGGAACACAGGAGTCAGAAAAAAATTTTTTCCCTCTATTCCCATGAAAAAGTCTGAAAGCATGAAGGCCAACCAATGTCATTTCCACCCAATAGACACACACCCCTTGAAAAGACATGAGACCATAATGCTACTCCAACTTAGCAAGAAAAAGCATGCAAACTGTCTTCAAGTTGACAAGGAAAACCATGATACACAGTACATCTCATTGCTCTTATCAATATAATCCCCAGAGAGTATCTTTAAGTGGCCTCTAAAGTTGTATTAATTATTAAATGGAAGCCTCAGAGGCAAGGAGAACCTACTATTCATAGTTTTATTTACCCTCATCACCTGCTGTTTTCCCTGGGTTTATTTAAAGTCATAATCATGTCTCCTGTGATGGAGGATTTGGGCTGCCTTGTGGTCACATGTGGAAAATATTATATATCCACATCAAATGCACATGTGGTCTCTCTCAGAAGAAACCGATGTCATCTCCCTAGAATTAGACCATGTTCCCTGTGGGCATCTAAAACTGAAGTCTACAGGGAGTTCTCAAGGAAAAAAGAAAAAAATCCCTTAAATGATCCACAAAGAGGGAAGAGTTACTTAGACCTTTAATAGCACTTTGTAATCATTGCTCATCACCAAAACACAAACAAAAGAACAAAAACTTATAGAGCAAAAGAACAAAAACATGTACTGATTTGCAATTTTATTTTGCAATACTATTTTGGTCCAGAAGTTTGTTTTGCTTTATCCATGCAAGAACAATAAGGAAACTCCTCAACACCTGTGAAAAACAGAGAACCCCAAAATCCCCTTTGTGTCTATGGGAGAGGAGCAAAAAGGCTTGGTCCCCAGACTCGGGGCTGGCTTCAGGGACCTGTGACCAGGTGGCTGCACAGGGTCCCTCACTCAAAAGGGCCCAGAAATGGTATTTAATGCTTTTTACTTACCACAATGAATTTCTTTACAAATTGGGCTTTGTTTTGCACCAATGATTTAGAGCCTCAGTTCACACATAGTCCTGCCTCTTGTACTTCCCCAAGGCTCCCTGATAGGTTCTCAGTCCTCTGCCTGAATCCTGACACCCTGGAACCCAGCCTTTTTCCCTCCTCCTCACACCCCTCAGATGGGGCCCACTGGGTCAAAGTCCACAGAGTGGGGCTCACATTCCACCAGTGTTCTCTGGCCCCCTCCCCATCCCGGGATGTGCCTGGTTGCTGAGAGGTCAGGGTCAGACACACCCACCCACCCCGACTCCTCTGTACACTCCAGCCCCAACACACACACACACACACACAAGCTGGCAGCACAACTGTGCATAGGGCAGGTGACAGCGAGAGTTAGTCTCCAGCCCACCAGGATCCAGCTACTGTGTGCACCCCAGGGTAGAGGCTGCAATACAATATGCTTGTGTGTGTGTGTGTCAGTCACTTCAGTCATGTCTGACTCTTTGCGACCCCATGGACTACAGCCTGCCAGGCTCCTCTGTCCATGAGGTTTTCCCTGCATGAATACTAGAGTAGGTTGCCATTTCCTTCTCCAGGGGAGCTTCCTGGCCCAACACTTGGCAGTCCCCATTTCTGATGTGGAGGATGTCCCCACAGAAGGAACAAAGAGTCAGTCTGTTCCAGGACTTCGGTGTTCTCTGCCAACCCCTGAATGAAAAACCCCATTGCTGTCACGCCCATGTTCCCATCTCCTCGAGTTAGGTAACTCAGCTCAGCTGCAGAGTGCCTAGGACTCAGGAAGCACTAAAGAGCATGGTTACCTCCATCTACATAACCTGAGCAAGTTTTTCCAGCTGGTATAACACTGACCTATCTCAAGGACATTTATTGATGCTTAATGCTAGACAGGGGCACTCTGGGGTCAACTTCAAGCACTTCACAGATCCCTCCCCATGAACCACAGCCAAAAGAATCACGTGCTTACTTATGCTTTCCCCATGATCACAGTCTGGTGTAGGTGAAATCCAGACAGAGAGACGTGTAAATATTCATCACTTTTCAGTTAAATGCAAGAACACAAAATCAACATGGGAGTAGCAGTGATCAAATCAGGAAAAAGAAGAGAAGCTAGTTCCTGTTTCTCAAAGCTTAACGTTCAGACACCTGCAGCACTGTATACTGGGGTGGGGGAAGGGGCACAGAAAGGATGTTTGGTCAAAAAGCAGATTCCTGGCCTCCACCACAGACCCACTGGATCTTACAGTCTGAGGGGAGTCCACTGAGTCTACATTTGCACAAGCTTTCTAGTTGGTTTTCACACCACTGCAAGTGGGTCATTCTTATTATGAGCTTTCTATCATTGGAAAAGCAATTCTCAAAAATTCAGCATTTCCAGGAGTCAACTGGAATTCCTATTAAAATCCAGGGTCCTTGAGCACCAACCCCTCCATCTCAGAGATTCTGACTGAGTAGGTCTGGAACCAGCATTTTAACAAGCAGTTTCCCCTGACACCCCTATGCAACTCCATCCCCCGTTTCTGATGCAGATCTCAGATCACACCTTGAAAAATATTAACATTTTAAAAATTCTTACCATTATTATTTCAAAACAGCTACAATTAAACTTCAATTTTTTTTTTACATCCAAGTGTTATTTAAACACCTTTTATATGCTAGAGCCAAGGATGGAAAGATGAATTGGTCCTTTTCTAAAGAAGATCCATGTTCAGGAAGAAAGAACAGCCAAGTAAGCAACAGCTGTCACATGCTTTAAATGTGAAAACCCTTAAAATGTTGAATAACATTATTGTTTAAATACCATGAATTACAACAGAGGAGAAGCCAAATTCTTACAGTAATAGTAGTTGCCATGTAGTGAGCTTCCGCTACATGCAAGCTGCTCAGATAGGGATACTTTTCTAAGAGTTAATACCCACCAAACCTGCATAGTTAGTTTTTACACCTTCAGAATGAGTAAGGAACAGAAGTCACTAGATTAGGAACTTAGGATCTTCCTCATGCTTAAAACAGAGAAGGCAATGGCACCCCACCCCAGTACTCTTGCCTGGAAAATCCCATGGACGGAGGAGCCTGGTGGGCTGCAGTCCATGGGGTCTCTAAGAGTCGGACACGACTGAGCGACTTCACTTTCACTTTCATGCATTGGAGAAGGAAATGGCAACCCACTCCAGTGTTCTTGCCTGGAGAATCCCAGGGACGGGGGAGCCTGGTGGGCTTCCGTCTATGGGGTCGCACAGATTCGGACACGACTGAAGGGACTTAGCAGCAGCAGCAGCGTGCTTAAAATCATTTCCTTCTGAGAGAAGTTGCTCCTTGCTTTCATATATTTTGTTTACAATGTATTTTCAGTTAGAAAATAGTTTTAACTGATCCTTATTGTAATGATAAAAAAAAAATTAGTTTTATTCCCAATTTGTTGATGAGAAAACTGAGTCCTTACAGAAGGAACATGCCCATAAAATGGGAAAGATCAAACTTGAAACCAAGGCTCTATAAAACTGATGAAATTCCCATGACACCATGTATTATCAATCAGCTAACTTATGATTTGGAGAAAGAAATGGCAACCCACTCCGGTATTCTTGCCTGGAAAAATCTCATGGACAGAGGAGCCTGGCAGGCTACAGTCCATGGGCTTGCAAAGAATCAGGACACAGCTGAGCACTTGTCAGCAGCAGCTTATGACTGGTTGAAAACACACAAACAAACTATGATCTCATAATCTTTGTGGTTTATAACCAAGGTGCTATTCTTGCTCACATCTGCTATCTGCAGATGCATTTCAGTTCAACTCCACACCTTTTGCATTCCAGGGTAGCCCTTCATCCGGGAAGCGAGCGCTGCTCTCACAACAAAAGGAGAAAAGCAACAGTGGAACATGTGACAGCTCACAGAGCTCCCACCTAGAAGTGACATATGTCCCTTCTCATTATTTAAATGGACAAAATAAGTCACATGGTCAGGCTGCTGTTCAGGGGCTCCTGGGAAGAGACACTTATGTCCCAAGTGAATGGATCTGGCATCTCGAAGCACTTCTGCCACTGAAATTCTGAGCTCTGAAGGAGTGTCATTCTCTGATGTCAGCAGGAACACCAGCTCTAAGTTTCCAAGGCATTTAGATATGGGACATCAAGCATATGGGACAAGAGGCACAGAGGAGTGTTTCTCTAGAAACTCAACAGTGTTAATCGCAAGAAACTATGTTCAGGTTGCAAGTTGTCCTCAGCCAGAGACAGACATACTAACAGACTGATAACTTTGCATTTGTGCGTTTTTGGGGCCAGATTGTCCTCAGCCCAAGACAGATATACTAACAGACTGATAACTTCACATTTGTGTGTTTGTGGGGCCAGATCTCAGCAATGTTATAAACCCAAGCACCAGTTAACACGGACATCAGCACCCTTTAACATCTGAATTGTATGGGCAGTCAGTTAGGAAATGAACTGCAAGCAATTCATTACTAATGACAAAGTAGCAAAGTTTTTAAAATTCTTTAAATTCTTTAATTTTAAATTTCTTTAAAATGCAAGTTTAAGGATATTCTTTAAATACTAGCCTTATTCACTTGTATTCTATTTTCATGAACAGGAGAAAGAGGGGTGGGGTTACAGCTACTTCCTAAAGAATTGCATTTGACCAGGATTACACCCATGGGTGTGCACACATCCGTGAACTTCAAGTTACATGTGTGTAGTAGCAGAAAAAACAAGTTGAGAACCACTTATCTAAACCACAACCACATTTATCACTTCTCTACCACTGCAAATAATTCCATGTGTGTTCTCACTAGCCAAATAGTAAGCATCCCGAGAACAAGAACCATATTGCCCCCTTTTCAGCTATTGGTTGCAACTTCATCTCGTGAAATCATTTGGCACAGGTAGGGGAACTTTCTTTTCCCTATTAAGGGGATTAACGTGAGAGGAAATTCCAGTTATGGAGCACAGAATAACAAATTTTATTGAGATAGGAAGAAACTTAAAAATTATTATTTTAATGATCTATTAATTTTCTAAGTTTTAAAATAGAGCTAAATGAAAAGGGAGAATTTCCCATTCATCTCATTGAGATTTGCAAAGTATTTGTGAATGGTTATGGTAGATCTGATAGACAGAGTGCCTGATGAACTATGGACGGAGGTTCATGACAGGAGACAGGGAACAAGACCATCCCCAAGAAAAAGAAATGCAAAAAAGCAAAATGGCTGTCTGAGGAGGCCTTACAAATAGCTGTGAAGAGAAGAGAGGTGAAAGGCAAAGGAGAAAAGGAAAGATATACCCATTTGAATGCAGAGTTCCAAAGAATAGCAAGAAGAGATAAGAAAGCCTTCTTCAGTGATTAGTGCAAAGAAATAGAGGGAAAACAACAGAATGGGAAAGACTAGAGATCTCTCCAAGAAAATTAGATACCAAGGGAGCATTTCATGCAAAGATGGGCACAATAAATGGCAGAGATTGTATGAACCTAGCAGAAGCAGAAGATATTAAGAAGAGGTGACAAGAATACACAGAAGAACTGTACAAAAAAGATCTTCAATGACCCAGATAATCATGAAGGTGTGATCACTCACACTCACCTAGAGCCGGACATCCTAGAATGTGAAGTCAAGTGGGCATTAGGAAGCATCACTACAAACAAAGCTAATGGAGGTGATGGAATTCCAGTTGAGCTATTTCAAATCCTAAAAGATGATGCTGTGAAAGAGCTGCACTCAATATGCCAGCAAATTTGGAAAACTCAGCAGTGGCCACAGGACTGGAAAAGGTGTTTTCATTCCAATCACAAAGAAAGGAAAAGCCAAAGAATGCTCAAAGTACTGCACAATTGCACTCATCTCACACACTAGTAAAGTAATGCTCAAAATTCTCCAAGCCAGGCTTCAGCAATACATGAACCATGAACTTCCAGATGTTCAAATTGGTTTTAGAAAAGGCAGAGGAACCAGAGGTCAAATTGCCAACATCCACTGGATCATTGAAAAAGCAAGAGAATTAAAAAAAAAAAAAAAAACATTTATTTCTGCTTTAGTGACTGTGTGGATCACAATAAACTGTGTAAAGTTCTGAAAGAGATGGGAATACCAGACCACCAGACCTGCCTCTTGAGAAACATGTATGCAGGTCAGGAAGCAACAGTTAGAACTGGACATGGAACAACAGACTGGTTCCAAATAGAAAAAGGAGTATGTCAAGGCTGTATATTGTCATCCTGCTTATTTAACTTATATGCAGAGTACATCATGAGAAACACTGGGCTGGATGAAGCACAAGCTGGAATCAAGATTGCCAGGCAAAATATCAATAACCTCAAATATGCAGATGATATCACCCTCACGGCAGAAAGTGAAGAACTAAAGATCCTCTTGATGAAAATGAAAGAGAGTGAAAAAGTTGGCTTAAAGCTCAACATTCAGAAAACTAAGATCATGGCATCTGGTCTTATCACTTTATGGCAAATAGATGGGGAAACAGGGGAAACAGTGGCTGACTTTATTTTTCTGGGCTCCAAAATCACTGCAGATGATGATTGCAGCCGTGAAATAAAAGATGCTTACTCCTTGGAAGGAAAGTTATGACCAACCTGAACAGCATATTAAAAAGCAGATACATTACTTTGCCAACACAGTTCTGTCTAGTCGGGGCTATGGTTTTTCCAGTGGTCATGTATGGATGTGAGAGTTAGACTATAAAGAAAGCTGAGCACTGAAGAATTGATGCTTTTGAACTGTGTTGTTGGAGAAGACTCTTGAGAGTCCCTTGGACTGTAAGGAGATCCAACCAGTCCATCCTAAAGGAAATCAGTCCTGGGTGTTCATTGGAGGGACTGACGTTGAAGCTTAAACTCCAATACTTTGGCCTCCTGATACAAAGATCTGAGTCATTTGAAAAGACCCTGATGCTGGGAAAGATTGAGGGCAGGAGGAGAAGGGAACGACAGAAGATGAGATGGTTGGATGCCATCAGCGACACAATGGACATGGGTTTGGGTGGACTCCAGGAGTTGGTGATGGACAGGGAGGCCTGGCGTGCTGCTGTTCATGGGGTCAGAAAGAGTCAGGCATGACTGAGCAACTGAACTGACTGATGGTAGAGCTAATGAAAGGTTGTTGCTGCAAGCCGTATGTTATGCCAGGATTCATGACCTTCAGAGGAGAGGATTTCAATCCAGGGTCAGAGATAAGACTTGACTACTTGGAAGTTTCTGTTTAGCAAAGTTTTATTATAGTATAGCAGATAGGGAAAGCATCTGACAAGACATCAGAAGGGGACAGAAACAGTGCCTCCTTCCTAGTTTTAGCAAGGTGTTTTATGTCTGTTAGGAAGCCATTAATCAAATAAGAGAGATACCTCAAGACTACGGGTTTCACTAGGCCCCTCCCCCACAGTATGTGCTTTTGAGATAGGATGGCACTGGGTGTGTCGTCCCCCCTTCCCCCACCCTCCCCGCCTGGCCATAAAGCAAGTGATATGAATACTGGTTTGCTGAGTCATTATCAGTGCGAGGTTTCAGAAAAGAAAAAAGTTAATCTTAGGCAGATAACCATTATATCTACTATTGTGGACAAGACTCCCTTAGAAGAAATGGAGTAGCTGTCATGGTAAACAAGAGAGCCCAAAATGCAGTACTTGGATGCATTCTCAAAAATGACAGAATGATCTCTGTTCGTTCCCAAGGCAAACCATCAACATCACAGTAATCCAAGTCTATGCCCCGACCAGTAATGCTGAAGAAGTTGAAGTTGAACAATTCTATGAAGACCTACAAGACCTTCTAGACTAATACCCAAAAAAGATGTCCCTTTCATTATAGGGGACTGGAATACAAAAGCACAAAGTCAAGAAACACCTGGGGTAACAGGTAAATTTGGCCTTGGAGTACAGAATGAAGCAGGGCAAAGGCTAATAGAGTTTTGCCAAGAGAATGCACTGCTCAGAGCAAACACCCTCTTCCAACAACACAAGAGAAGACTCTACACATGGACATCAATAGATAGTCAATGCCAAAATCAGACTGATTATATTCTTTGCAGCCAAAGATAGAGAAGCTCTATACAGTCAGCAAAAATAAGACTGGGAGCTGACTGTGGCTCAGATCATGAACTCCTTATTGCCAAATTCAGACTTAAATTGAAGAAAGTAGAGAAAACCACTAGACCATTCAGGTATGACCTAAATCAAATCCCATACGATTATACAGTGCAAGTGAGAAATATATTCAAGGGATTAGATCTGATAGAGTGCCTGAAGAATAATGGATGGAGGTTCGTGACATTGTACAGGAGGCAGTGATCAAGACCATCCCCAAGAAAAAGAAATGCAAAAAGGCAAAATTTTTGTCTGAGGAGGCCTTATAAATAGCTGTGAAAAGAAGAGAAGCAAAAGACAAAGGAGAAAAGGAAGGATATACCCATTTGAATGCAGAGTTCCAAAGAATAGCAAGGAGAGATAAGAAAGCCTTCCTCAGTGATCAATGCAAAGAAATAGAGGGAAACAATAGAATGGGAAAAACTAGAGATCTCTTCAAGAAAATTTTATACCAAGGGAGCATTTCATGCAAAGATGGGCACAATAAACAGCAGAAATTGTATGAACCTAGCAGAAGCAGAAGATATTAAGAAGAGGTGACAAGAATACACAGAAGAATTGTACAAAAAAGATCTTCACAACCCAGATAACCACAGTGGTGCAATCACTCACCTAGAGCCAGACATCCTGGAATGTGAAGTCAAGTGGGTCTTAGGAAGCATCACTATGAACAAAGCTAGTGGAAGTGATGGAATTCCAGTTAAGCTATTTCAAATCCTCAAAGATGATGCTGTAAAAGTGCTGCACTCAATATGCCAGCAAATTTGGAAAACTCAGCAGTGGCCACAGGACTGGAAAAGGTCAGTTTTCATTCCAATCCCAAAGAAAGGCAATGCCAAAGAATGCTAAAAGTACTGCACAATTGCACTCATCTCACACACTAGTAAAGTAATGCTCAAAATTCTCCAAACCAGGCTTCAACAGTACATGAACCGTGAACTTCCAGATGTTCAAGCTGGATTTAGAAAAGGCAGAGGAACCAGAGATCAAATTGCCAACATCTGTTGGATCATTGAAAAAGCAAGAGAGTTCCAGAAAAACATCTACTTCTGCTTTATTATGCCAAAGCCTTTGACTGTTTGGATCACAATAAACTATGGAAAATTCTGAAAGAGATGGGAATACCAGACAACCTGACCTGTCTCTTAAGAAATCTGTATGCAGATCAAGAAGCAACAGTTAGAACTGGGCATGGAACAACAGACTTGTTCCAAATCAGGAAAGGAGTATGTCAAGGTTGTATATTGTCACCCTGCTTATTTAACTTTTATGCAGAGTACATCATGAGAAATGCTGGACTGGATGAAGCCCAAGCTGGAATCAAGATTTCTGGGAGAAATATCAATAACCTGAGTTATGCAGATGATACCACCTTTATGGCAGAAAGTGAAGAACAACTAAAGAGCCTCCTGATGAAAGTGAAAGAGGAGAGTGAAAAAGTTGGCTTAAAGCTTAACATTCTGAAAACTAAGAAATGGCATCTGGTCCCACTTCATGGTAAATAGATGGGGAAAGAGTGGAAACATTTGCAGACTTTATTTTGGGGAGCTCCAAAATCACTGCAGATGGTGACTGCAGCCATGAAATTAAAAGACACTTACTCCTTGGAAGGAAAGTTATGACCAACCTAGACAACATATTAAAAAGCAGAGACATTACTTTGCCAACAACATCTATCTAGTCAAAGCTTTGGTTTTTCCAGTAGTCATGTATGGATGTGAGAATTGGACTATAAAGCAAGCTGAGAGCTAAAGAATTGATGCTTTTGAACTGTGTTGTTGGAAAAGACTCTTGAGAGTCCCTTGGACTGCAAGGAGATCCAACCAGTCCATCCTAAAAGAAATCAGTCCTGAATATTCATTGGAAGGAGTCACGCTGAAGCTGAAACTCCAATCCTTTGGCCACCTGATGCGAAGAACTGACTCATTTAAAAAGACTCTAATGCTGGGAAAGATTGAAGGTGGGAGGAAAAGGGGACAACAAAGGAAGAGATGGTTGGATAGCATCGCCGACTCAATGGACATGAGTTTGAGTAAGCTCTGGGAGTTGGTGATGGACACGGAAGCCTGGCATGCTGCAGTCCATGGGGTCACAAAGGTTTGGACATGACTGAGCACACATGCACTCACAGACTGCCAAGAAAGAATTAACCTTAGTGATGCTAACTGGGTCAGGAAAAAGTTTTCTCAGTATGTAATGATTCACTTCTCCCCACACCTTGATGTGGAGATGGGAGCAGTAAGTGAATGCCTCCATGTTCATATTTGCAGTCAGAATTTATAGGGAGCAGAGTCACAAAAGGCTCCCACCTTTCCAAGTATATGGGTCCAGAGCAAAGACTTCGAAAATGGAAAAGAAGAATTAACTTGTTCAATGAACAGAATAAATTTTACTTACCATAATTTCAACTTAAGTGTTTTGAGGCTACATACTTATGAAATGTTAAAGGATACAGAAAAGGCACAAGGCTATTTTAGACAGTCTGTTCTGAACTTAAAACATAAAACTGTGAGAAATCTGAATTCACATTTATGAGAGTAGCTGCTCCTAAGCGAGTGAGCAAACAGAGGGCTTTTATTTTCTCTAAAAAAGCAGAGACGCTTCTGAAACCCTCCTCAACACAGAAACTTGATGTATATGCTATCATTTTTCCCTTTGAAGTCAAAAGGAATTAAATCTTCAAGACACACAGTACAAAGCAGGGAAATATCAGTATTCCAAGCACATTTGCCTGGGAACATAAAGCAGATAAACAATTTAAGTATAGTCTTCTTTTTTATTTTTACATGTATTTATATGCTGCCTGATTGACTGCAGGAAAGATTTGAGTCAGATAAAGCCCTCCATTTTTTTAAAAGTAGATAGCAGTTCCTATGCTAATCCTTCCTAAAGGCTCTGCCAACAGCGGCACATCTAATACATGAAAATATATGTGTAATTGAAAAATAATTTTAATTGCAGGAGGAAAATGCATTTGGATTCTCTCAAGAGAATCATTTTCACACAGACCATTTAAAGCAGGATCGATGCCTGAAATTTATTTGGAAAGGCAGAGTATTTATTTTCCTGGGAGAAAACTGGTTTTTCCACTTAAGAAGGAAGAAGGAAAGAATATTTGTGTGTCACTGAGTGCTTACACTGAGTGTAATCGTACTGAGGTCATACTTTTCTATTAATTTGAATCAGGAAATGCCTCTTCTTCAGATTGTATCTTCCTTTCTCCTCTCTCTGGTTTTGGCTAAAGTTCAACCCAAACTGATACCAGTCCTTTAAAAAAAAGTCTGGATGACCCTTTCCATAAATCTTCTCAGTAGTCTGATTGGCATAAAACTGCTAGTTAATCAACGATCCTCCCCCTCTAGCCAAATCCTTCACTGTGAACTTGAACTCAAAGTTAAGAACACATGGGTTGGTCACAGGCAGTGAGACAGGGAAAACCACCACCGCAGTGTGGAGGTCAGAGGCTGTGGGAAGCTGTGGGGGGCTTGTGGGCTCTGCAGGTAGACACCACAGTGGTCACACAGGCTGTTTTCAGTGACAAGTACTTTGCATTATGTGAAAGTTTAATCCTCTCACTGAAGCCTGCCTAGTAGATGAGATTATTGCCTCCAGTTTAGACTTGAGGAAACTGAGGTCTAGAAAGTTTCAATAACTTACTTACCCAAATGCATGCACATTTTTTTGAGGCTAGATCTGTTAGAATTCAAATTCCCTATTTTTAACCAGTCATTTTGTCCAACGTGCTATTATGAGGATCCTCTGAAAGGATCAAGAAGAGATGGATGATAGCAGTTCCCTGAGGACTGGGGAGCAGGGACCTGGGAGAAGAGAGGGCTCTGAGGGTAGAGAAGAGACAGAATTTTCATCGTCTGCCCTTTTGCATTTTGAATTTTTTTTTAACCTTGTACAGTCGATCCTCATCATTCGTAGATTCCATACCTATGAATTTGCCTACTGGCTAAAATCTATCTGTAACACTAAAATCAATACTTGCATGCTTTAATGGTCATCTGTAGACATGCATAGGGTGTCACAATATTGTTCACTCAGGCAAGTCAACTTCACACTCTGAACCTCATTCTCTCTTTTGTAAAATAAAGATTACCAGTTGTGCTCAGCATTTAAGATTACAATCTATGTATGATACGTGCATCTGTATACAAACATCCCCTCTATGTGGTGGTTCTATATTCTCTAGTTCAGTGTTCAGAGCAACTTTGTAGAACATAACTATCCTAAACAACAAAAATCAACCACATATGTATTTTTAATACTACGTGTGAGAGGATGTGTATGTATGTATTGTATATTTTATTTATCCAATTATGTGAGCACAGGGATTGGCAGGAACATAAAAAAGGGTACGTACCCTTAAGTGTTAAAGATAGAATCAAAATCACAGTTCAGAGTATTAACCTCATATTTCAGAAAAAAGGACCATACAAGAGAGGAAAGAAAGAAGAGGTCCTAACTAACAAAGTGGACAAGGCGATGGTCAAGATCTAAACAGAGAAGCCATCTCATCCTGTGAATGTTCTAGAAATTAACACTCGGCAAGGATTCAGAGAGTTCAGAGATCAGGAAGTGTACCCAAGAGAGCCTGAAAAGCAAGCTGGAAGTATTCTAAGGTGACGTACCTCGCAAGAGAAAAATATATATGTAGCTGTTGAACCCATGAGTTCATACCAAAAGTCGCACCAGCAATTGATAAAAGTTCAGATCTCAGCAAGTGGAAAGCTACAGAGAGGCTGCAGGAACAATTTTGGGGAACTGAGCCATGGAGAAGCTGAGAATCTAGGAACTTGAGATGGAAGAGTCATGCTAGACCAGAGGCCCTTTTGTTCATGTAAAATTTTCTTGGGATAGAGTCAGTATTTGAAATCAAATTCTGAAAGAATTCCATGACCCAAAAAATGACCCAAATTTTCCTATAAAAGGTACAAATATTTTAGCTATTTTCTTTTTACTTCCATCATCAGTCTTAGTAGGGTTCCCCTCCCTCTGCAAAAAAAAAAAAAACAGAAAAAATTTGGTAAAGAAAGACTACCCTCCTCAACCTCCAACTGCAGGGAGTTTAATAGACAACGATCCCAGCTGCTCTGAAATCCGTTTTCACGTGTGCCATGAAGTCCTGCTTCCCACTGGCTGCTTTGTGTGGGGCAGGAACACTGAGGCAGGCCTGTTCCTGGGAGACAGGGAACTTTTCAGAGGGTCTCTGGGGACCTTCTTAGGCTGGACAGTGTCTAGGGCACTTCCACCCAACCTTCCCTCGGGTTCTTATCTCTCTGCATGAACACCCATCCTCAGCCTTATAGTCTCACCCAACTCCCTCTCCCAAGGTAGTTCCCTAATTAAACTCCTTGCATGCTTAATCCCATCCTGACACCTGCTTCTCAAATGAGCAAGGCTAACCAAGGAAACCAACATCTAATGTTTAGTAAAAGCTACTGAGTTATTGGACAAAAACTGGGAAGCTTCACTCTCTGCTCCCTAGTCGGCTTGAGACTCACTCAGTGCCCACAGGACACAGTCTGCTTCCGAGACTGAAAACCACCAAGGTTTAGATTCAAGTTGTGAACCAATCACAGGTTATTGTACATTACAGATTATATGCGTAATTAAAGGCATTTTGGGGAGCTCCAAAATCACTGCAGATGGTGACTGCAGCCATGAAATTAAAAGACGCTTGCTCCTTAGAAGGCAAGTTATGACCAACCTGGACAGCATATTCAAAAGCAGAGACATTACTTTGCCAACAAAGGTCCATCTAGTCAAGGCTATGGTTTTTCCAGTAGTCGTGTATGGATGTGAAGAAAGCTGAGCGCTGAAGAATCGATGCTTTTGAACTATGGTGTTGAAAAAGACTCTTTTGGGTCCCTTGGACTGCAAGGAGATCCAACCAGTCCATCATAAAGGAGATCAGTCCTGAATATTCATTGGAAGGACTGATGTTGAAGCCGAAACTCCAATACTTTGGCCACCTGATGCAAAGAACTGACTCATTGGAAAAGACTCTGATGCTGGGAGGGATTGGGGGCAGGAGGAGAAGGGGACAACAGAGGGTGAGATGACTGGATGGCATCACCAACTCAATGGACATGAGTTTGAGTAAACTCCAGGAGTTGGTGATGGACAGGGAGGCCTGGCATGCTGCAGTCCATGGGTCGCAAAGAGTCAGACACAACTGAGCAACAGAACTGAACTGAAAGATCACTTGTAAATGAATGCTAAACCCACAAATGCCATGAATCTATTCCACTGAAAAGCTAGAATACTCTGGATACCTCAAAACCGTGAATTAGTCTATTGGGTGCAGGTGCTATCTGCTCAATCCATTCCACACACCCTTCCTCAACGTGGATGAGCCTCTCTGCATTGTTACCTCGTGGATTTCCACCTGTTCTTCAAAATCAACTCAAAGTTTACCTCCTGTAGGAAAAAGCCCCCTTGATTTCTCCTGACCTGATAACCTCCCTATACTGTTTCTTTAAGGATTTGTACCTGACTTTATTGAAAGACCTACCCAACAAGGCTTTTTTTTCAGGTGCTGGTAATTAATGACCCTCCAAAGGTGCCTGAAACAGGCATGCTTACCTCACAGAACGAGGAGCCCAGAAGAGTCAGCAGAGCAATTGGTTCTGTTGCTCCAAGGTGTCCTTCGTCCGTGCACTCCATTTCATCCTCAGTGAATTAGAAATATTGTCCCTCGAGCTCTAACCACTATCACCTCAAAAAACACACTTAAAGGTGAGAAGAAAAGGCGAAACCATCAACCCCTTTTCCTCTCCTTTATGACAAAAGAGGGAGAAGGCACTGGCGACCCACTCCAGTACTCTTGCCTGGAAAATCCCATGGACGGAGAAGCCTGGTAGGCTGCAGTCCATGGGGTCGCGAAGAGTCGGACACAACTGAGCGACTTCACTTTCACTTTTCACTTTCACGCATTGGAGAAGGAAATGGCAACCCACTCCAGTGTTCTTGCCTGGAGAATGCCAGGGACGAGGGAGCCTGGTGAGAGACGGACACAACTGAAGCGACTTAGCAGCAGCAGCAGCAGAATGACAAAAGAGAAAACCCGTTCCACAGCAGCCCTTTTATCTCATTGGCCAGAATGGGGTCAGTTGATTGGTCCAACCAATCAATAAGAGCAGAGAGGACTAGGATTACGGGATTGGCTTAAACCAAGAATGATTTATCCCTTGGATGGAACCCACCTGCTCTGCTTGTGTTGCTGCCTCATGCCTAATCTCTCTCTCTTTTTTTTAATCAAGGCCCTTTTATCTAGGAAAATGGAGAGAGTGACTGTGGAGCAGAGAACCAACAATGTCTGGTCCACACCCAACTCAGAGTTCCTGGGTGAGTTGCCTCTCTGCCTCCATACTCTATTGAATCCTGTCTCCCTTTCTTAACTGGCCCATGCTGCTGTTTAGTAGCTAAATCGTCTCGGACTCTTTGTGACCCCATGGACTGTAGCCTGCCAGGCTCCTCCGTCCATGAGATTTCCCAGGTAAGAACACTGGAGTGGATTGCCATTTCCTTCTCCAGGGGAATCTTCTGGACCCAGGGATGGAACCAGAATGGAACCCGGCCTCTTGTTTGCCGGGCAGATTTTTAACCCCTGAGAAAGTGAAAGTGAAGTCGCTCAGTCGTGTCCGACTCTTTTGCAACCCCAGGGACTGTAGCCTACCAGGCTCCTCAGTCCATGGAATTTTCCAGGCAAGGATACTGGAGTGGGTTGCCATTTCCTTCTCCAGGGGATCTTCCCAACCCAGGGATCGAACCTGGGTCTCCCGCACTTCAGGCAGACGCTTTACCGTCTGAGCCACCAGGGAAGCCCTAGTAGCACTCAATACCAGTTTGCTGAACACTCGAAATATTCATTTGTTCATTAAAAAATTAAAACAACACACATAACTATAGGAATTCTAAAAATATACTTACAAAATGAAATCCTAGAAAAGTTTTCCAACACCTCATCTAAAAGATTAATAGGAATGCTACAGCGATTGTACAGAGCAACAGAATGAGGCTAAAGAAGATAAATAATGACCATGTGAACCTTCTGGCTTGGTTTCCATAATCACAATCACAGACCCCCCAGTTCTCTGATTCATACTCCAAATATGCTTTTGGTGTCCCACTCAGGGATACAACAGCTATTTCAATGGTGGCCATAGAATACATGACACCCTGGGAGGTGCTACACTAGATAAAATGAGCACTAGTAAAATTTTCCCAGCCATCACAATCATAATCACAACATGGGTTTTGGTGTTACATAGGATGCACTACTCACTCAAAACCTCTTGCAGTTTCTAGACTTCAGAGGTTATCAACTGACAAATTGAATCTCCCTATGTTGGGTCCCAGGGCTTCCCTCGTAGCTCAATCAGTAAGGAATCTGCCTGCAATGCAGGAGACCTAGGTTCAATTCCTGGGTCGGGGAGATCTCCTGGAGGAGGAAATGGCAACCTGCTCCAATATTCTTGCCTGGAGAATTCCATGGACAGAGGAGCCCGGCAGACTACAGTCCATGAATTTGCAAGAGTCGGACACAACTTAGCAACCAAGCCACCACCACCAATGTTGAGTCCCAGGGCTTCCAGGTGGCCCCAGTGGTAAAGACTCTTTCTGCAGTGCAAGAGACTGGGGTTCTATCCCTGGGTCAGGAAGATCCCCTGGAGAAGGAAATGGCAGCCCACTCCAGTAGTCTTCTGGGAAATCCTATTGACAGAGGAGCCTGGTGGGCTACAGTTCATGGGAGTCCCAAGGTATCAGACCCAACTGAAGCGACTGAGCAGACAGCACATGTTGGGTCCCTGCAAAGTTCTGATCGTACTCACCTGGCAGTTTTGTTTGCAATTGCATGCTTAGGTCCAAGAAATGATAGGTCTAATGAATTTGGGGGGCTGAGGGATCAGCAAAAGGATACATAGCACAACCAAACTCCTAACTTGAGCAACTAAGTGGGTGGTAGATGGAGGAGCAAATCTAGAAAAAAGCCTCTGCCTGGAACATAGTCCCTGCAGAGAAGCCATGACTCGCCCATGTACCTTACACAAGTCTGGGCTCCAAGACAGTTCCTCAGAGAAGCCTTCCCTGATTTTACCTAAACTGTGAGCCCCACCGTCCTCCATCCAATTACCCTGCGTCACCCCTTCCTGACATGACACACTGTCGGTTTCTGTCCATCTCCTCCATTAGAATGTGTTTCCTGAGGGAAGCACAGTTTGTGTCTTGTTCACTCCTGAGTCTCCAGTGACCCGTGTGTCTGGCACATGGGAGCTGCTCAGTAAACATGAGCTGTGAGATGGGATGAGGGGCATAGTTTGGGATGTGTTGAATGTCAGGTTTCTGCTGGACTGACAGAAGGAGTCAGTGAGAAAAGAAAATAGCTGTCTGATGCTCTGGACGGCATAGTGTACTGGCAGAGTGATGAGTACAACCCAGAGGAAAGGGTGTGAGCTGTACCCTTCCCCTCAGTGGGAGAGATTAAGTTGGGGGAGAAAAGTCAAGGATGGATTACACAGAACTTCTGCATTTGAGGGAGAAGAATAGGAGATAGAAGAGCAACCAGCATGGTTGAAAAAGAACCAGGAGGCAGTGATGTCATGGAAGCAACAGAGGAAATAGTTTCAAGAAGATTTGATTAACAGGGCCTAAATACAGAAAGGGCTTCCTAGGTGGTGCTGGCAGTAAAGAACCCACCTGCCAGTGCAGGAGACATGGAGACACAGGTTCGATCCTTGGGTCAGGAAGATCCCCTGGACGAGGAAATGGCAACCCCCTCTAGTATTCTTGCCTGGGAAATCCCATGGACAGAGTAGCCTGGCAGGCTACAGTTCATGGGGTGGCAGAGAGTTGGACACGATTGAAATGACTTAGCAGACACAAAAGATACAGAAGAGCCCAGAGGAGAAGGATAGAATAATGCCCTGTGTTTTACACAAAATATAACACAATCAATCTCTCTCTTTCTCTCTCTCTGTAAATGCTATGCTATGCTAAGTCACTTCAGTCGTGTCCGACTCTGTGCAACCCCATAGACGGCAGCCCACCAGGCTCCCCCATCCCTGGGATTCTCCAGGCAAGAACACTGGAGTGGGTTGCCATTTCCTTCTCCAATGCATGAAAGTGAAAAGAGAAAGTGAAGTCGCTCCGTCATGTCTGACTCTTGGCGACCCCATGGACTGAAGCCTACCAGCCTCCTCCGTCCATGGGATTTTCCAGGCAGGAGTACTGGAGTGGGGTGCCATTGCCTTCTCCGCTCTCTGTAAATAGCTAAAAAAAAAAAAAAAAAAACAAGATTGAAGAAACAGATCATTACTTTATCTTGAAATTCTTATTCTTCTCATTCAAGTTTCCAGCCTATGTATTACTCTATTTTACATATATCCATCCATCCATCCATGTATATATAATACACACGTGGCAGAAGCAGCCGAAAACAATTATTCCTAATTCATTTTCAAAGTCAAGAGGCATTTTAGCTCTAGGTCAGAACTCCCAGGATCCCATATGAAAAGTTCTGAAGAAAAAAAATCTGGAAAACATTTCTGACTCCTCAAGCCTCACAAGGACAGCTTTCAGACCGTGTGATTCAGAACTCCCAGAAGAAAAAAGCAATCCAGCGCTTGTCCTTATAAAAGCCAAAACCCTTTCTTCAGGATGTAGCAGCCTTATCACATGACCTCAGCTGGCCTGGAGGAGAGCAGGTGGGTGTGACATTAAAATGTAATATGAAATCCACCAAGCCCTAGGGACATCGGGGAGGAACTGGATTTGCTTTCAGGCACGCTCATCCCTTTGGGCTGCAGATTGGGTTGAGCCTGAGAGAATGAATAATTGCCAAGGCAGCTCAGAGCTAAATTCTTCTCCAGCAGAGGGCTTCCTGAGTCTTTGTTTCAGGCTGAGCTGGTGATGAGGACAAAGGAAAGGGAGGAGAAACCACCGGTGTCCTTTCGGCCTGTTACTTGCCTTTGCGTTCACCGTGCAGCTCAGTCTCACTGTCCGCGAGAATCACCCGGGAGCTCTGAAAATGCTGCTGTCCAGTTAGGGGGCCCAAATAATACTAAGTGTTTAAACTTCCCAGGTGATTGCAATGTGCAAACCCATTTAGTTGCAAACCCATGCAACTGTCTGGCCTAGGATGGCTGCAGGGAGGATACTTGCCAGGCTCCAGTTATCTCCGATTCCCCAGAAAGAGCCATGGTCATGGCCAATTGCAGGAACAGTCACTGACATTGTCGTTAAGTCCTGCAAGCACCTGTGGTTTCACTTTCTGCAGGACCCCCCCATCCCCCAATGTCAGCCCAAAAAGAAATTAGCCACCTCAGCTGAGATGCTGCTTAAGGCAAAGTACTTTATGTTCCTCCTTCACCCAAACAGAACATACAGTTTCTGAACCATCCTAAAGAAAGATTTGGGGTTGTTGAACATGTCGTCATTTTTCTGTAAAGCCTTATGGTTTAAAGTGTGGTCCCCTAGTATCAGTCTTGGCGTTTGGGGAATGCTTGGTATAAATTCAGAATCTTGGGCCCACCCTGGCCCTGCCTCAAACTATAAATCTTGCTAGATGGTGCAGAATACATTAAATATCTTTACTGAAACATACACAAGAGGGGAGGAATTTTCATAAACTGACAGACTTTGAGAGGAACGAAGAGGCAAAACAAGCATTTCAAAGAGGAGAAAAGGAACAAAACCTTGGTTCACTTGAAACTCATTTTTGTTGTTATTTGTTTTTTGTTTTGCTTTATGATTACCACCAGGAAGTGGCTAACTTTGGTTAAGATTTCTTTAAACGTAAGGGAACAAAACTGAGGGAGCAACAAAAATCTTAACAAATTAAGAATTTCTGTAAATCATGCAATTACTTGAGCGAGTCTAAAGGATTTTCCCTGTCACCACCTTCTCAGGCTCAGAATAATACATTTAAGTTGAATCACAATTATTGTCTCCTCTTGTTCAAAATGTTACCACTTGAAGATCCTTGAGATCAAAATATCTCATCACAATGAAAGTCACACACCATTTTAAAAATTATTCTACCACTAGGTGGCAATGTTGACCAAAAAATGGTGGAAACCGAAGTAAACATCCTCTTTTTAACGGTATTTTAACCACATTTTGTGGTTTATTTAAATTTGCTTTGCAAGACATCTGAAAAGGTTAGAAATTGCACCACTGTGCAGTAAGACCAAGAACTGAAACATGTGATAGGAAATCACCAGTAAAAGACAATTGGAGAAGAAAGGGAGCTGCAGGAAGTAACAGACTGTCTGAAACAGCCGGCCTACCCAGGAATTTATGGGGTAGACCTGCTAAGCAACTCAGAGAGTCTGGACAACCAAAGGATTCCTGATCTGGTGATATCCCCAAGGAGATCACTGGCCTGTCGGACTCAATGTTAATATATCTCCTTTACTTGGTACCTTAAGAGGGCCCAAGGGGAACGTATATTATGAAGTCTGATTGCAGGCAAGCAAATCGTTCATTAGAAATTCTCTTGCCTTGTTCTGCACCTGATTCCTAGCTGTTACCGTCAATATCTGGCTTTGCCTGTGGATTCCTGACCTTGCTGCGTTCTGGGACCTAGGACTTCAGCCCTCCCCTCAGAACCCATGCTACTCCCCCCAGAGCCTCACCTTGATGCTGCCTCAAGGACCTTAGAAAAATGTGACCCTAACTCAGACAATACTTGCTCCCTCTTCAGACTCCACTCCTGCCAAATCTTGTCACACCTTGAAACTCCACACGTGATGCTTTTGAGCAAAGAATCATCAATTGTTAGAGCTGGAAGTAATTTAAAGATGTCATCACACCGATTCCTTTTATTTTTCAAGAGAAATCAAGAGGAGAGGAAAAGCAATCATAGTTAATAAACTCCAGGCAGAAGTGGATTTATTATCTCCTAGAACAGAAGTCCTGAGATGGGCAGCTCCCAGGGGAGTCGATTCAATGGCTCAGCAGTGTTATCAAAAGCCAGGTTCCCTCCACGAACTCTGCTCCGCTGGCCCCAGCATGTTGCCTAGGATGTCTTTGTGGTCCGAGAAAGCTGTCTGGATTCCAAGCCCTGCATCTTCACACACTAAAGTCCTAGGCCCTTTTCTCCTTGTGTATCCCTTACTAAAAATGTAGTCAACTCATAGAATGCCACTAGCAGACTTGCCTTCAATCTATTAACCAGAACTGGGTCACCTGCACAGTCCTCCCTGAGTCTCAGCTGTGGAGATGGAGTTACCCGAATTAGGAACTACCCTAATCCATCCAGCCAGTAGCATGGATTCTGAAGGGAGGGCTGAAGTCCTAGGTCCTAGAACACAGCAAGGTCAGGAATACCCTAATCAGAATCTGACTCACATGGTGGAGGGGCGGATGCTGGGGAACATTCTTGGGTGCTGTGAGGATACGAGAAACAGAAAATGCATCTTGGGTCAGTCGACCGCCGCTGACTGCTGCCCTGCGGCAGAGAAACCAAGCAAGAAGACGGTGCTGTGCTTGAGAAATGGAAGTCATGGGAAAACAGGAACATCCAGGCAACTCAAAGAGCGTGCTGAACCTGGGACACGAGTCCCAGAGTGACCTTCACTAGTCAGTTGATAGGAAGCCAACCATTCCTGCCACATTTCATATCAATTTCTCAGTTATGTGCAGCATTATTCATTTGTTAGGCTGCTGTGAGTGGAGGTTTCTCACATGAATCTGATGAGAGTGGAATATCAAAGGCAGGCTCCTAAAGTATCATCTGTTGGTTCGTCCACTGATACTGTTGTTGGTGTTTAATCACTAAGTCGTGTCCCACTCTTTGTGACCCCATGGACCAGACTCCTCCATCCATGGGATTTCCCAGGCAAGTAACCTGGAGTGGGTTGCCATTTCCTTCTCCAGGGGATCTTCCTGACCCAGGGATCGAACCCACATCTCCTGCTTGGCAGGCGAATTCTTTACCACTGAGACACCAGGGAAGCCTGCATTGAGATTGAGCAGGCACTATTACAGGCTCACTGACAAGATTTATACTCCATCAGTCAGTAACTCTAAAAGCCCTATTTTATGGCTGAACCAACAAGTGTCAAGACTGAGGAGAAGCCCTCCTAGAACTTCCTCTAAGCCCAGTGGTTCTTACAGGTGGACACGCATCAGAAGCATCCAGAGGGCTGGCTAAAATACAGCTGCTTGGCTGCACCTCTAGAGTGTCTTATGCACTGGGACTGGGAGGGACCCAGGAATTGGCATTTTTCACAAACTCCAGGAGATGCTGATGCTGCTGGTCCAGGGATCACACTTGGAGGGCTCCACATAGCAAGAGGAATGTCTGACCGACTCCAAAACTGTCCTCAGTGCCTAGAATTGCTGCAGCCTCGGCTGTAACCATTAATGTACTTGAAAGTTTCTAGATCCCAAAGGCTTCCATAGACCTAGCTCACTCGCACGAAGTTGATTTAGCTTTTATGTGGAGGATCCTAAAACTAGGTACATTTCTAACTCCCACACACACACACAAGCAGACTTTTGATACTCAAATATTCACTTATTTATTAATTAAAGAAAATATGTCCTAAATGCTACTATATGCCTGTGTTAGGCTTTTCTAGAGGAAGTTAATACATATATAGGCCCTTTCTAAAAAGTCTGTATGGCATCAGAGAAGACGAAGCATGTTGACACATAGTTACACAAGTAGCCACAAGGCAAGCTTGCAGTGAAAGTTATAAAGGAGATACAGAGTGAGATGAAATTTTGGAAGGTGAAGCAGTGTTTTTAAACTCAAGAGAATAAGAGAAGGTTTCAAGAAAAGATGTGACAGTTAAGCTAGACCTTTAAAGAAAGGGTAGAATTGGGACACAGAAGATGGGACAAAGGCCACTCCAAAGTGTAAACATGAGTCAACATAAGAAAGTGTTAAGTGTGTAAGAAAAACAAACAGTTCAACATTACTGGGATGAAGACGCCTGAAGATAAACTAAATAGGGAACGTGGTGGCAAGGCTTTTTAATACTAGGGCAAGAGAGTGAGTGAAAGTTTTAAAGCAAGGAATTGAAATACTAACGAATATTAACCCAGTAACAGTAAGGGAAAGATACACTGTGTGTGGGGAGGAATTGGAATCAGTTGGGAGCTGCTGCTGCTGCTGCTGCTAAGTCACTTCAGTCGTGTCCGACTCTGTGCGACCTCATAGACAGCAGCCCACCAGGCTCCCCCGTCCCTGGGATTCTCCAGGCAAGAACACTGGAGTGGGTTGCCATTTCCTTCTCCAATGCATGAAAGTGAAAAGTGAAAGTGAAGTCGCTCAGTCGTGTCCGACTCTTAGCGACCCCATGAACTACAGCCTACCAGGCTCCTCTGCCCATGGGATTTTCCAGGCAAAAGTACTGGAGTGGGTTGCCATTGCCTTCTCCACAGTTGGGAGCGAGCTACTTTTAAAAAATAATTAAGAGATAAGAATAAATTAAAAATTTAACTGAGAATTCCCTTGAGATACTTAGCAAGCCATTCAATGCACAGCATCCATTTTTAGATGAAAAAATTAATGCAAAAATATCTACAGCTAGCCCATACTTGCAAACAAACCCTAAACTAAAATTTCACTTATGAAAAAAGGCATTTATTCAGGGCTTCGTGCATGCTAAGTTGTTTCAGTCATGTCCGAGTCTTTGCAACCCCATACACTATAGCTTGCCCAGGTCTCTCTGTCCATGGGATTCTCCACACAAGAACAGTAGTGTGGATAGCCATTTCCTTCTCCAGGGGATCTTCCTGACCCAGGGATCAAATCTGGGTTTGCTGCATTGGCAGGCGGGTTCCTTACAAGTAGCGACACCTGGGAAGCCCTTATTCAGGGCTGCTATAATGTAAAAAGACAACATATCAGAAGTTAAAACCACCTTGAATTTTGGAGAAAATCATGTAATGAATTTTTTTAGCATTAAGTCAAACGAACTGATTGTGACTTTCTCATGGTGACATCACAGTCATCCTGTACACGGAAGCTCTACATCTCTGAGTTCACAACTAAAACTCCTCAGAGCTTTCACAGTATTTCCCTGAGCATCTCTGGTAGCAAAATGAAATCAGTTTGGGTTTCCCTGGTGGTAAAGAATCCACCTGCCAATGCAGGAGACCCAGGTTGGATCCCTGGGTTGGGAAGATCCCCTGAAGAAGGGAATGGTAACCCACTCCAGTATTCTTGCCTGGAGAATCCCATGGACAGAGGCGCCTGGCATGCTGCAGTCCATGGGGTCAAAAGAGACATGACTTAGCGACTAAACAAGGACAACAAAATCAATATAGGTGACAAGGATTAACTATATTTTTATTTTAATATTTATTTATTTTACCATATGATGAAAAATATAAGTAAGCCATCATGCCTACTAGCTCATAGGTATTATTTTTTAATACTTTTAATTTTAAAAGATGAGTCAACCTAAAGAAAATATTGTGTATAATTGTATATCCATATCAAATGCCTACTGTTCCAGACCTGTTTTATCAGATCTTTGACACCTCTGGGGATTTCAAATGGCCCTAAAGTCAAGAGTTAGAAATGATCATTTTATTTCATGCCAATATACAGACCACTGAAAACAGAGTTTCCACTTAAGGACTGTGAAGGGGAAATGGCCTTAAAGTTCTTTTAATATCGTCTTTTGAGCTGATCTGATGGAGGGAAAACAATTGCAAAGACACCTGAGTGTGCAAATACATCCTAAAGCCCCTTCAGGTTAAAATTGCTTTTTCTCTTGACCAGGTTACTCCCAGGATAACAAATAAATGAACCAGTCAATTAAAAAAAAAAAATTAACATGGTCTTTTTTTAATAAGGAAATGCTGCTATATAATATCAACAGTCAATGGTACCCCCCTGTGAATTCTTCAAAATTAAAATCCTTCATTGGTCCTCTTATGACAAAACCCGATGTGTTAGTTGATCTGGGCTGCCATAATAAAATATCATAGACTAGGTGAATTAACAGAAATGTTTTCTTACAGTTTGGAACCTCTAAGTCCAAAATTGGGTTCTAGCAAGGGCTCTGCTTCTCCCTTGCAGAAGGCCACTTTCTCACTGTGTCCTCAAATGACCTTTCCTTGGTGTGCACGTGAAGAAAGATTCTCTCTCCCTCTTCTTATAAGGTGACCGATCCAATAGAATTAGGATCCCACCTTTATGACCTCATTTAACCTTAACTGGGCCCCCTAGGTGGCTCTAGTGGTAAAGAACCTGCCTGTCAAAGCAGGAGAGACAGGAGATGTGGGTTCAATCCCTGGGTTGGGAAGATCCCCTGGAGAAGGAAATGGCAACCCCCTCCAGCATTCCTGCCTGGAGAATCCCACGGACAGAGCATTCTAACGGGCTACAGTCCATGGGGTCACAAAGAGTTGGACACGACTGAAGCGACTGAGCATCGCGATGTCAATCACAGCAAGATACCTAATCTTTCTGGGCCTCTCTGCCTTCTCTGAAGGGGAGAATAGGAGTACCTTTGTGGGACTACTATGAGGATTAAAAGAAATGCAAAGCACTGGGTTGTTCCAGCTCCTGGCGTGTTAACAGGGACTCCACATGTTCCTCTAGTTTATGTCTCTCAATCAAGTTTCGTTTCTGCTCTGGGTGAATGTGGAGCAATGTGACATTTACGAGTATGGCAGGTGAACTGCCAGGCTAATTTATTTTGTTCTCATTACAGAAGGTGTCTTCTCTTTCTTACTCTATGAGGGTAGTCAAGGCTTATCTTTCCTTACTTCAGAGATTTTGTGTTGCAGGAACGAGCAAGGCATTGTCCGTTGCCCCAAAATCCACAACCCACCACCATCCCGCCATACTCCTACTGGCCTTGGATCTTAATTTATGGAAAATCTTAACTCATTTGGGAGAATTAAATCAGATAGTCTGAGGAGTAAAGGGGATGGAAGAATGGGCTTGGACTTGAAGACGTGACCATGTGAGAAGGTGGCATAAGGTTTTGATGGTCTTATCTCCAAATCAGGAAGGTGCTGAGGGCTTTGCTGGTCTCTCCAGTGACCCATTGGTTGTTCTTATTTCTTCATTGATTGCTGTTTAATCTCTATATATGTTCCAGCAAGTTTTCCAGTTTTTTTCTTGTAATTTTCTGGACAAATTTTCTTAATTTCCAGTTTCATACAATTGTTGTCAGAAAATATGTTTGATATGAAAAAAGTCTTTATTGAGTTGCTAGGACTATCATTGTTAGTTTAATCTGGATGAAATAATGACCACAGACTTACCTCCTGGCTAATTTGGAGGCCACACATAAAAGAATTCTCTCCTTTGATGAAATACGTGTAAGTTAGAATAAATCCTTTACGCAGTAAGACATATTGGCATGTTTTAAGGTGATCTCTGTCAGTGCCTGATTCCAAGACTTTAACCTTAATACCCACATTTTGGCAAACTTTCATTTAGCTCCATTGAAAGACATTTTCCCCAGCTCCCAACCCTATCTTCCCTGTTATTTTGTTATTTGCTAAAACCTGCCTGACTCTTATTGGAGAAGAAAATGGCAACCCACTCCAGTGCTCTTGCCTGGAGAATCCCAGGGACGGCGGAGCCTGGCGGGCTACCATCTATGGGGTCGCACAGAGTCGGACACGACTGAAGCGACTTAGCAGCAGTAGCAGCAGTCTGACTCTTTTGCCACCCCATGGATTGTAGCCCACCAGGCTCTTCTGTCCATGACATTTCCCACGTAGGTATACTGGAGTGGATTGCCATTTCCTTCTCCAGGGATTTTCCTGACCCAGGGATTAAACTTGCATCTCCTGCATCTCCTTCATTGGCATGCAGGTTCTTTACCACTGAGCCACCAGGGAACCTCCATCTCCTCGAGGCTACTGCAAGTTTCTACAGTTGCTGAAAGCACTCATGGGCCAGAAGAATAGCACGGGGAGTGTGGTCATTCCTGGAATTATTCTTGGCAAAAAGCACCACTGGTGTGATGGGCATTCAGAGCTGAATGTATCTGGTTTTGCTCATGCTGTGTACCCAGACAAGTCTGAGACAGGTCATCTACGGCCACGGACACTGCAGTGTGATAACATTAACTTTTCATTAAGGCAGCCATCCCGCTCAAGCAGTCCTCAAAAGAGGAATCATTTTTAGGTAGAAAACAAGTTCCTTGTTGTGATCTAAAACCACCTCTCTCCTCTGGGTTCAGTGGGGGCAGTTACAGTGCAGAGGGGAAGGGCACGTCTCTCCCATGCGACTCGCTCTGAATCTGGTCCAACCCCTGCATTACCTGACCTCTAGTCACTTCTCCAGGCATTTTTATTCCAGACCAGTCTAACGTCTCAAGAGAAGAAGAAATATTTTGTCAGTCACCTTCTGTCCAAAGCAACAGTAATAAAACATACATACGCAAGGCTCGATCGTACAAAGTGCCTCCATCCATACAACCACATCGTGACCCTGACAACAACCCTGTAACACTGCTATCTGTAAAACTGTCTATCATAAAATTTTTGTATGTGTATATCCTTGTAGGCATATATTTGCCGTGTGACAATCCTCCCCTTTGGGAAGGAAAAGGATGAACTTGATGTCATCAGAATGCATAATGCCCCAAGGCTTGGGCCATTCCATTTACAAGAGATAATTTATATAAAATAAGAAAGGGAGGAATGGAAAGTATGTAACCACTGCAGTCTTTGTTTTGCCTTGTGTCATAAAAGTTTTTCCAAGCTCATGTCTCAGAGACCCAAAGGAGAAAGGAACATGTTTATAACAGGATAACATCACTGTATATCAACTTTAGTACAAAGGAAGGACATAGTCACCTTACCCTGGAAGATGAACTGAATAGATGAGATACCTGAAGCTGGACGTGGGTGATTCTGTCCATGTGTGCCTCCCAAGACTTGCAGGTGGGGGAAGATTTTCACTATCCCACCATGTGAACCGAGGTGGAGAAAATCCAGCACAGAAGGATGAGAAAACAGCATGGTCAATGTCTGATATTAATTAATGCTTTTGAGTATAAAATAAAAAACCTTAAGGAAGAAAGTTCTACCTGATGTCTGTCTCTTGAAACCAATGAAACAGGATGGCCATCATCAAAAAATCTACAAACAATAAATGCTGGAGAGGATGTGGAGAAAAGGGAAACCTCCTACACTACTGGTGGGATTAAAAATCGATACAGCCACTGGGGAGAACAGTATGGAGGTTCCTCAGAAAACTAAACATAGAACTACACAGCAATCCTATTCTTGGGCGTATACCCAGGGAAGATTGTAATTCAAAAAGACACATGCACTTCAATGTTCATTGCAGCACTATTTACAATAGCCAGGACATGGAAGCGACCTAAATGTCCATCAACAGAGGAATGGATAAAGAAGATATGGTACATATATACAATCGAATATTACTCAGCCATAGAAAAGAACAAAATAATGCCATTTGCAGCAAAATGGATGGACCTAGAGATTGTCATACTGAGCGAAGTAAGTCAGAAAGAGAAAAACAAATATTGTATAATATCACTTAGATGTGGATTCCAGAAAACTGGTACAGATGAACTTATCCACAAAGTAGAAATAGAGACACAGGTGTAGAGAACAAACTTATGGATACCAAGGGAAGGTGAGATGAACGGGGAGGCCTGGCGTGCGGCGATTCATGGGGTCGCAAAGAGTCGGACACGACTGAGCGACCGATCTGATCTGATCTGATCTGATGTATAAAACAGATAGCTAATGCAGAACCTGCAGTATAGCACAGGGAACTCAAAGCTCTGTGGTGACCTAAATGGGAAGAAAATCTTAAAAAGAGGGAATATATGTGTACATATAGGCTTCATTTATGGCTCAGACAGTAAAGAATCTGCCTGCAATGCAGGAGACCCAGATTTGATCCCTGGGCGGGGAAGATCCCCTGGAGAAGGGAATGGCAACCCACTCCAGTGTTCTGGCCTGGAGAATGCTGGACATTGCCACAGAGGATGGACAGAGGAGCCTGGCAAAGAGTCTGACACGACGGAGTGCTTAACACTTTCACTTTCGTTTTATGTAAACAGATAACTGATCCACTTTGCTGTACAGCAGAAATTGACACAAAATAGTAAAGCAACTATACTTCAATAAGACAGGTTTTTAAAATTAAAAATAAATAAATAAAATACAGGCATTAACATAAAGAATCAATGAAATGTAACTTTGAAGACAGGGAGGAAAGGGAATAGAAGAAGATAACGACAGAAAGAGAAGGCAGCTCATCTTGATGTCAGGAGGTATTCACATGTTATACTCAGTCTCTGCTTGTTCTATCCTCGCCATGACCTGTAAGCTATTTGGTGGTGCAGAACACATCACTTCAAGTTCTGCTGCCTCAGTTTCTTGGTATATAAGTTCAGGCTAACATCCCTTTCCCTTAACGAGCTACAATAGCCTGTGAGTACAAAGTTGGAAAGACTCAATCTGTCCCTGTAAAGAATATTTACAGCTCCCTGGAGCAAGGCAGGTTGGAGCTAAAAGTATCATTATTTTTGTAGTTAGAAAGTCAGAATCCATCCTCCATCATGCTTTAAGCCTTTGAAAGAGTTCTTTGTTTTTCTTCCTAAGCTCTGGCCCATGGGGAAAAATATTCTGTCTTTCAAAAGGTTTCTTTCATAAACAGGTCATTCTTTTTAAGTGGATTTCACTGACTATGTTTATTAACATGTAGTAACACTTAAAGAAGGTTTCATTTGGTCCTGGGAAGAAAGCGGTGTGGGCAGCCTGCCACCCCCTTAGCCTAAAAAGAAATATTGTCTAGAACAAGGCCTGAAGCATTTGGGGAGGCCAGTGTAGTTGCAGGTTGCTGCCTGGGTCTTGCGTCACTCAGAGCAAAGCCCTGCCAACAATGATGCGTGTCCCGGGGCCCTCATCCTGGCTGAGGCCAGTGGAGGAAGCCTTTCTTAGTCACTGAAGTGATTTCACCAGAGAGAAATCTCTGTCAATAAAAGGGGAGATAAAGATACTCAAGATCATAAACAGCAGAAATTCAGTTTAACAAGATGTCTGTCCATATTTTCTTTCTGTCCAGGTGGTTAAATTCTTCCTCTGTTCTCGAAGTTAAACATTCCTATCTTTGATTTATGTCATGACTGAGTCTCTTAACTCTCCCTGATACTTTTTTCTGATCTCACATCTCACTCCTTGTCTTAATTCTGGCCTTTTTTTCCCTCCTCAAGATACAGAAATCTTTTTGATGAAAGCCATCTTCAGAGATTTCTGGGCCTTAATAAATCTTACAGTAGGGTTTCCCATTAACTTCTCTACAAAGGTAAAGTCAGGTTAGAATGGGTCTCCAGAGCCATCTGAAATGAAGACTGTAAGTCAAAAAGGGCAGTCTGCTGCCCTCGGGGTGTATGTGTGTGTGTGTGTGTTGGGGGCAGGAGAGTAGCTGAGGAGCCGCAGAGGAACTGAATGAAGGTGACCAGTGGGGGAGCCCCTTGGCCACCTTTCCATTGGCTTTTTGTCCCTGAGTGCTCACCAATCTCCAGCAAAGACTAGTGTTTGAAGTAAATCTTGTGCCTTAATATAAAAATATGGATTGCCTGTCCTTTCAAGCTCCAACCCCCTCAACTTTCATTCTAGAATCATGAAACTGTGCCTTGCCACATGAACTCAAAAGCTGAGAGAAGATTTACTGGAAGCCAGAAAGTTAAACTCTGACCAAGATGTTTATTCAACCCCCTCCCAAGACTGGATGGAGATCTTCAGAAGTCCTGAGCCTGAGAGATAAGGCTCCCCACCCACGCCACCACCACCTACCATAGTTAATATCATATATTTTCAAAGGTCTAAACCCTGAAGTAAGTAAAAGGAATTTCAACAAAGGTCAGACTTTTATGCAATCCCTTCTCTAAACTACCCATTTTTCTTTCAATCTTTTTCCATGTTTTTTTTTTTTTGTGTGTGTGTGTCCCTATCTACTGGTGATCTAAGCATGTGTGTGCATGCTAAGTCGGTTCAGTCATGTCCAACTCTATGTGACCCCATGGGCTGTAACCCACCGGGCTTCTCTGTACATGGGATTCTCCAGGCAAGAATACTGGAGTGGGTTGCCATGGGCTCCTCCAGGGGATCTTCCCGACCCAGGGATTGAACCCACGTCTTTTATGTCTCCTGCACTGGCAGGTAGGTTCTTTGCCACTAGCGCCACATGTGAAGCCCTTTAAGCATGTACTTTAAGCATCTACTGGGAATTCTATTCCTTCCTCTATCCCCTGCACATGCTTACCAATGTCTTTTTTTTAACTCTTCTTTTTGATGTGGATCCTTTTTAAAGTCTTTATTGAATCTGTTACAATACTGCTTCCATTTTATGTTTTGCTCTTTGGTTGCAAGGCATGTGGGACCTTAGCTGCCTGACTAGGACTCGAATGCATGTCCACTGCATTGGAAGGCAAAGACCTAACCACTGGACTGCCAGGGAAGTCCCCAGAGGTCTTTGTTTGGTTTGGTTATTGGTACCACACGTTTCTCCACTGGAACACTCATCCTTCACATGACCATCTCTTTCTAGAAGGAACTCCAAAGAAGTAGGAGTAGATTTTTTCTGACATTTTAAACATAGATTTGATGTATTTCTTTAATACACACTTCTTGAGCACCCGTGATGTTCCAAGGAGGACACAGGAAATCAACTACATTGCACAGATAATTAATGCCAGGCAAAGCCACATGGGAACAAAGATCTCGAAAGATGAGAAGCGAGGTAAGTGAAAAAAGAATATGACTCTCCCCAGTGTAGGGAAAAGCACCTGAAAGGAATTGTATAAGTCTGCATGAGCTGCTATAACAAAATACTACAGTCTGGGTGACAAACAATAAACATTTTTTCTCACATTTCTCGAGGACTGTAAGTCAAAGATGAAGACACAGGCCACTACAGTTCCTGCTGAAAGTACTTTCCTGGCTTATGGATGGCTGTCACCTTGTTGGATCCTCACATGGTGAGGAACAGGAGAGAGAGTGAGATCTCATATCTCTTATTCTGAGGGCACTAATCTCATCATGGGCTCCTAAGACCACCAATGGAAAAGAACCAGCCTGCCAATGTAGGAGACATAAGAGATGCAGGTTCAATCCCTGGGTTGGGAAGATCCCCTGGAGGAGGGCATGGCAACCCACTCTAGCATTCTTGCCTAGAAAATCCCGTGGACAGAGAAGCCTGGCAGGCTATAGTCCATAGCATCGCAAAGAGTTGGACACAACTGAAGCAACTTAACACACACACAAACACAATCACATCATACCTGTTCAACCCTCATGACCTCAGCTAAATCTAATTACCTTCCAAAGGCCCCACCTCCTAAAACCATCACACTGAGGGTGGGTGGGACTTCAAAATATGAATTTGGGGGAGAGGGGAAACAAACATAAGTCCATACCGGGACAGAGGCAGAGACAACATGGAGCACTAAGGGACTGAGACGGGCTCCATAGAACTCAACAGCAGGGTATAACAACGGAGCTCTGATGACGATGGAGCTGGCACCATATTAGGAATTATCTTGCAGGCTTTCAAAGCAGGTTTTTCTAAGAACAATGGGATACAAAAGAATTTTAGGCATGGCATACAATGGTGGGTTTTGAGTTTTATAAAAATCATCCTAACCAGAAGCACGTGAAGGTGGATTGGTAGAATGTGATTGAATTAACCTAGTAGAGAGTTGGCTGCTACTCTCGAAGAAACCTTTGTACCTGTTAGAAAAAGTCACCAAGTCACCCTCTGTGGGCAGATGGATTAGAGGAAAGGATCTTCTTGGAGCCCCACTGGCATATAGCTAGAAAAAGAGCCCCACTGCCCCTTTGCAGTCCTCCAGACTGCTGCCGGGTGCAAGGGTGGGTCACGGCCTTCAGCCCCATTCACTCGTCACCCAGGTGCCCTTGCCCAGTACACACACAGTCTACACACAGTGTGGGGCTCACAGAGAGACACAACAGGACGGAAGAGCTGAAGGATGGAGGGAGAGCAGAGATGCCTGGAATGACTGCCAACCGAATCCACAGCCTGGGTTTCTGGGTGAGTAAGGCTGATGAGCCAAGACCTGAGTGACACTGAAGGTGACTGAGACATGCAAATGGACCATCAGATACGGTCTCGTCCCACTAGACTGCAAGCTCTACAAGAACAAGAGGCTCTCGTAGAGCTTGGGGGCTCTACATTGGGCTGCCGAAAAGCATTGCACAGTGTGAAACCCACATGACCCTGAGCAGCAGTCATAGAAGGGATTCTTAATACATAGCACTGAGTGAATAAATAAGTAAGAGGAAATTCAGGAGAGAACTCAGTGTCAAAGCCTTAACTACTCATAGGAGATCAATGAAGCGACCTCCAATTTCTGATCAAGACATACACATTTTCAACCAGGGCATGTGAAATGTGTCTTTTGACTAGACCTGAGCATTGGGTGATAAAGTGGGAAAATGGGGTAAAGCAAAATATATGTGTGTGTGTGTGTGTGTGTGTGTGTGTGGTGTGTGTGTGTGTGTGTGTGTGTGGTGTGTATAAAGAGAGAGAAAATCAGTTTGGGGGGAAAGCAATGCAATTATGTCAATTTGTAATTTTTAAAGCATACTTCAGTCAGCTACTTAAAACAGACAGGTGGGCTGTGAGGTGTGAGGGACCGGAAAAGACAGAGCAAGAAAGCGAGAAGGAGAAGCACTTCTCTCTATTCCATAGTTTTAATCCCCCTTTCCGCTTCCCTGGTGGCTCAGATGGTAAAGCGTCTGACCGCAATGCGGGAGACTCAGGTTCAACCCCTGGGTCGGGAAGCTCCCTGAAGAAGGAAATGGCAATGCACTCCAGTATCCTTGCCTGGAGAATTCCATGGACGGAGGACCCTGGTAGGCTACAGGCCACGGGGTCGCAAAGAGTCGGACTCGACTTCACTTTCACTTTCAAGGCACAAACTAGGTGGCGCTAGTGGTAAAGAACCAGCCTGCCAATGCTGGGGATGTAAGAGGCGCAGGTTCTATCCCTGGGTCAGGAAGATCCCCTAAAGGAGGGCACGGCAATACTGTCCAGTGTTCTTGCCTGGAGAATCCAATGAACAGAGGAGCCTGGTGAGCTATCGTCCATAAGATCACAGAGTCAGACACGACTGAAGTGACTTAGCAAGGCACAAACCACCAGAGAATGCCCCCTCACTGATTTCTTGCTGAACTCTTCCTGCCTTTCCACATTTTCATTCTTTCAAAAATCAACATTTTTCAAGGGAAAGAAGGATGAGGGGAATAGAGATTGAAAATGAGAAAGAACTTTGATGGGTGAGACACTCTCTCTGTTCCATGTTCACCACGGTGCCTATCAGTTTGACAGAAATGCTACACAAGTGGGTGCTGCCTTGAAGGAATTACATCCTGTCTCGTCCTGTAGCAGTAACAGGGCTAAACCAAAACACAAGAGACGCAGTCTCTGAATCCTGTGCTTTGGAAATTCCCGCGTTTCTCTGGTCTGGTTTCTCCTCAGCAAAAAAAGGAGCGACAGCAGCTCTGAAAATAAACTGACAACCTACGGTGATTTTCCAGCTTTCCTCCATCTAGCCCATTTCACGCTATTCTGAATGAAGCCCTCACTACTGAGGAACAACCACACTTGATGTCGTTTCACGACACTCAATTGCTGAAATGCTTTGAGGTTTTAGAAATCTGAGGAACTTGAAATTAACTTGGGGGATGGGGAGGCAGGAGCAAGGCAGGTCATGATTATTAAAACACTGGAAATGTTCTTTTAAGATAAAAATTTAATATTTGAGGTTTTGTGAACCTGTGACAGAAATCTGTGGTAAAAACAGGTGGTTTACAAAATTTAGGTTCCTGTTAGACTATATACCGTTTTATTATAAACAGACGGGCAGCAGTTACGCTGAGAATACTTTTTCAAGTCGATCACTTTTTGAGTTTGCCCACAAGAGGGCAGTGCTACGTAACAGTTGGGGTGGCTCCCCAGGGTCCCTCAGCTGTTCAGGCCAACATAACCTATGGGGTCGCAAACGTCCAACCCGACTGAGCCAATAACTCAGTAACACTGAAGACTTTTGTCCATGGTCATGTTGAAAAGAAAAATCTTAACAAAAGTAACCTTATGTCTTCTCAGAAATTGACAGAGTGATCCTGGCTTCATAAATAGCTACACATTCTCTTGCTTCACCTCTGGAAATGAAGGAAATTGAAAGAGTATCATTTGGTTAGCGACAGGATAAGCTGGCTTACCAAAACCCTTTTTGATTATCTAATGCACTTTATAGGCACTTTTGGAGACTGTGAAAATTCAGGAGAGACACAATAGTGCTTCGTACAGTATCTCTGAGACTTGAATCTATCCTCAGGGGATAGCTAAATACGTTTTACAGAAGTCTATTTTATAGAACACTATAAATTTTGTAACATTCTGACTATGTGAACAAAAGGAAAGTTACTAATCAAACTTCAGAATTACAGTGCCTGAAGTCAAAAGAATAAGAGAATTTCCCAAATGCTCCTTTTAGAAGTGAATGCTTTTTGTCTGCCTCTCTTAATGTGCACTAGCCGTGAATAACTCACTTGACAACTTATTTGTTACAAGGATGAATATATAATCTCAGTCTTCTCTTAGGAGACTAAACTCAAATTCAGAAGTATAAACTGTGAGCAGTTACTAAAAATCACCTATGTGGCCTTAATGTTCCCTCTAAATTCTTCATGTCACAATAGTCATGTTTTCTGTTCAGCCATTTCTAAGGGCTATTTGTAAAGGTCATTCTTGGACAAAATACAATGTGTTCACTAGCAATGAACAATCCAAAAATAAGAAAGCTAGTTCATTTATAATAGAATCAAAAACAATAAAGTTTAGAAATTTAGAAATAAATTTAACAAAAGAATTGCTAGACTTGAACACTGAAAACTATAAAATATCATTGGAACAGTGAAGACCTTACTAAATAGAAAAATACCCCAAGTTCATGGACTATAAGATATTGTTAAGATCTTCCAAACTTCTTCAGATGGTAATACTTTACAAAACAGATTCAACACAATTCCTAGAAAAAAATTTAGCTGCATTTTTCCCAAGACAAACTGTTCCTAAAAACCATGCAGACACTCAAGGGATCCAGAATAGCCAAAGCAATCTCGAAAAAGAACACAGCTGGAGGCCCCCCTTCTTGATATTAAAACTTACTACAAAACCATCATAGTCAATACTGTATTATTGATATAAGTGTAAACACATTTGTGTGAGTGTGTGCTAAGTCACTTCAGTTGTGTCTAACTCTTTGCTACCCTGTGAACTATAGCCTGCCAGGCTCCTCTGTCCATGGGACTTTCCAAGCAAGAATGCTGGAGTGGGTTACCATGCCCTCCTCTAGGGAAGCTTCCCAACACAGGGATGGAACCCAGGTCTCTTATGTCTCCTGCAATGGCAGGCAGATTTTTTACCACTAGTGCCACCTGGGAAGGCCAAACATAGATTAATGGTATAGAAATGAGGATCCAGAAATAAACCCACACATCTACAGTCAATTGATTTTGACAAGGGTGTCAAGATAGTTCAGTGAGGGAAGAAAAGTGTTTCCAACAAATGGTGCTGAGACAACTGTTATCCACATGCAAAGAATAAATTTGGACCCTATTTCACACCATGTACAAAAATTAACTTAGAATTGATCAAAATGTAAGAGCTAGACCTGTAAAATTCTTAGAAGAAAACATAGGTATAAATTTTTGTGACCTTGAATTTGGCAATGATTTCTAAGATAGGACATCAAAGTATAAGATACATAAAGAAAAAAGTACATAAATTGACTTCATCAAAATTAAAAAGATTAGTGCTTCAAAAGCATACTATCCAGAAAGTAAGAAGACAACCCAGAGTGTGAGAGAAATAATCGCAAATCATATATCTGATGAGGATCTAATGTTCAGAATATATAAAGCACTTCTAGACCTCAACAGCTAAAGGACACACAACCCAATTTTAAAATAGGAAAACATTTTGAATAGAGATTCCTCCAAAGAAGGTATGCAAATGACCCATAAGTACACAATAAGATACCCAACATCACTACTTGTTATGAGGGAAATTAAAAGTAATAGCACAATGAGATACTACTTCACACCCACTAGAATGGCTATAATAATAATTTTTAAGAAGATAATAACAAATGTAGACAACGACAGGGAGAATTGGAACTCTCATATTGCTGATGGGAATGTAAAATGGTACAGACACTTTAAAAAATATTAATAGTTTGACAAGTCCTCAAAATGTGAACCCAGCAATCCCATTTCCTAAGTGTATACCCAAGATAATTGAAAACCTATTTAACACGTGTATGCAAATGTTCATGGCAGCATTATTCATAGGGGCCAAAAGGTGAAAATAACCCAAAAGTTCATCAACTGGACAAATAGCTAAATATAGTATGTATACTCATACAATGGAATACCATTCATCCATTAAAAAGTAATGAAGTGTTCACCAGTCAGAATGACCATCATCAAAAACCCTGCAAATAATAAATGCCAGAGAGAGTGTGGAGAAAAGAGGATTCCCCTTACACTGTTGGTGGGAATGCAAACTGATACAACCACAATGAAGAAAAGTATGGAGATTCCTTTAAAAACCAGGAATAAAACTATTGTACAACCCAGCCAACCCACTGCTGGGCATATGTCCTGAGGAAACCAGAATTTAAAATGACATGTGTACCCTAATGTTCATTGCAGCAGTATTTATAATAGCTAAGGACATGGCAGCAATCTAGATGTCCATCGACAAATAAATGGATAAGGAAGTTGTGGTGCCTATACACAATGGAATATTACTCGGCCATGAAAAAGGAATGTATTTGAGTTCGTTCTAATGAGATAGATGAACCTAGAGCCTATTATACAGAGTGAAGTACATCAGAAAGAGAAAGACAAGTATCATATATTAACGCATATGTTTGGAATCTAGAAAGAGTGCCAATGACCCTACGTGCAGGGCACCAAAGGAGACACAGACATAAAGAACAGATTTTTGGACGCAGAGGGGGAAGGAGAGGGTGGGATGACTTGAGAAAATAGCATTGAAACATATACATTACCATACATAAAATAGATAGGCAGTTTACATAGATAGGGAGTTAGATGTATGATGCAGGGTACCCAAAGCCAGTGCTCTGTAACAACCTGGAGGGATGGTGTGGGGAGGGAGATGGAAGGAGGATTCAGGAGGTAGGGGACACATGTGTGCCTATGGCCGATTCATGTGTATTAAGGATTGTATATAATACATAATAAATGTTAAACATTAGAAATATATAAAAGCATTAAGGAGTTTGTGCAGTGATAAGCATCTGATTGAAGAAATGAATGCTCTTGGAGGGTAGAGGAGGATTATGAGAAAAAGGGGTACCACACACAAGGACCATTTCAAGCTCATTAATAATATTGTTTTCCTTAATCTGTTGAAGGCACGTGAGTGTATATTCTTTAATTCCTTATGTTTTGGGCCTGTCAGAAACTTTGTAGAATAAACATTAAAATTTTTTTTAATTTAAGTAATTATCATAAGGGCTTTATTGCTTGCCTTAAAATCACAGCCATTGCACTACAGATGAAGCACTAAGAGCATCTCAGAAATCCTTAGCAATTGTCCAGGGGCAAGTAGTAAAGCTTTAAAATATTTTTTTAAATGAAAGCAAGAAACCAAGAGGTAGGTTGTCAAGGGTTCTGTTTCCACTGTCATCTGCTGAAAATACTTCTTAGTGTACGACAACCAGTAAAAAGCTGGTACCGCAAGATCATCAAGGCTGAAGTCAGATCTCCTGCCTGTGACTGGATTCGCTCCAGTCCCCTGGAGCCATGTCTGACTTCTGCAGCTCACTCAGCCCCACACCTGTCTGCAGCTACTTAGAGGATTGAGCCAGAACGCATTCAAACCTTCGATCAAGATGAAAAGATTGTTGTTAATCTAAGTGTTTGCAAGTATATGAAAGCATGTGTGCACAAACTGGCTACGTGAAACCAGTTCACGAAATTGGAAAAAAAAGCCAGGGATCTACCATTTTAGCTTCTATGACAATTTACCTAACTGCTCACATGATTGTTTTTCTCCAGATTGACCAAAGGTAAGTACTTGGGGATGTATACAAAAGTATTCATGTGTGTCTCTGTGTCCCTTGTGAATGTTAAAGTGTATCTTTTTTTACTATTTCTGTATGACTATTTTGTAATGTATACTTTTTAAATTCCATCCATTCCAGCTATTACTATGTAAGTAACAGCTGAAGCGAGTAGCCACGAAAAAGTTAACAGCGAAAATACCAGGATAATAGCAAGCCAATAGCCTTGACTGTCAGGGCCATATTTGTTAGTGACAAGACAATCATTATTGTAAAGTAAAAAAAAAAAAAAAATTTTTTTAATAAAATAAAAAAATTGTTGCCAAAAAAACTCCCAGAGGTATCCTTTTCCTTGTGTAAAGCTAGAGTGATTTATAAAATTTCCATCTGCCCAGCATTTTGAACCAGCATTTTTCTCCAAGGCCTCAGTTGAGGAGAGTGGCATTAGGAAAGAGCCCCTCTTTCCTCGGGGCTCTTGTTGACAGCTTTGTAGAGTAACCGCCATCAGCACCAACAGCCAGTACAGATGAAATCCGGCCGATGATGTCTCCCTAATGAAAACCAAAAGGTATTTCAACATCTCCAGCAATTACGAACCAGACCTCTAGTCCTTCCTGATTAAAGAGGTTGCCGACCTGGTTGCAAAGGAAGGATGGAAGCAGATTACCAGACAACAGGGTCAAGAAAGAGGAGGAGAGAAATGAGACTAACGCGATAGAATCCCTGTCTCAGTCTCTGGCCCGGTGGGATTTTTTTTTCTTTATTTATTTTTAATTTAAGGATAATTACAATATTGTGTTGGTTTCTGCCATACATCAACATGGTTCAGCCATAGGTATACATATGTCCCCTCCCTCTCCAGCCTCCCTCCCATCTCTCACCCCATCCCACCCTTCTATGTTGTCACAGAGGCCCCATTTGAGTTCCCTGAGTCATACCCAGTAGAATTTTTAAAGTATAATTTTCATTAAGTGAAATATGCATACAGAAAACATGCATATAGAAAATTACATAAATGATACCAGGACAACTCAATGAAGTTTCTCAAATATTCACCATGACCATCTGTAATCTAGCTCTTCAGATGCCTCTTTCATGTCTCATCCCAGTCACTCACTCTCCTGCAAAGACAACCATGATTCTGGTTCCCACCATCATCAATCAGTTTCACCTTCCTTTGAACTTCACATACACAGGGCGGTCTTCTGTGTCAGGCTTCCTTCTTGTGAGTGTGTGGCAAGTCTGGTCGCTGTGTGGATAAACCACCGTGAACATCTTCCTCGTCCTGTCGAAGAGCATCTGCTCATCTCAGAAGAACCAAAGGTGCTGCCACCCTAGATTTTCTAGAATCAGGGGGTTTCTTCTGCAATGACAGGGCAGCCCTGATTTTGTAGGTTTGGGCCTCCAGGGCTGGAACATCAAAGAAACATTTCCTTTCATTTTTTAGTTTCAAAGGATTTCAAACGCATTGAGTCAGGTTGTTCTTAATACCTTCTCTCTCTGTTTAATGCCTATGTAGTAACATCCTCTCTTCGGCTAAGATACTGGTGAACTTTGCCTTCTCTAATTTATTATGATCAGTCTTACTAACAGTTTATCAATTGTACTATTTTTTTTGGAAACAACTTTTGGTTCTCTCTCTGATACATTGATTTCCATTGTCCTTAATTCTCTTATCTTTAATATTGTTTTCTTCTTTCTTTAATTTGGTGTCTTTCCTAACTTTTGAGATGGAAACGCAAAAGTTAGGAATGATGGAGATCACTGATTTCTCAGACTTTCTTGTTTCTAATATTAAGTTTTCTAAATTAAATGGGGTTTTTTCATCTTCAAACTGTTCTCTGAGATACTGGAACTTTTACTATGCAAATGACATTTCCCTTCCCTCAGTGGGTTACACTCTGCATACAAGGGGAGATGGAGGAAGCTAGAATATCAGTCCTTCTGGTCAGTCCCCTTCCTACCCTGTGAGCCTCACTGACAACAATGACCTCCCATCCCCCAGCAGCTATTGGTTCTCGTCACCTGCTTATTTTCAGTCCTCCTGGTCCAGCCTCATGATTATTCCTCATCCATCTATCCTGAATCAATACAGCATCTCTTCTTTGATCTAAAGTCTCTAATTTCTTCCCTTTGTTTCCTCAGCCCTGGGATGGGAGATGCTCCCTGCTGTAGCTAACTCTGTGTCACCGGCATGCATGCTGAGTCTCTTGAGTCGTGTCCGACTCTTTGTGATGCTATGGACTGTAGCCTGCCAGGCTCCTCTGCCCATGGGGATTTTCCAGGCAAGACTACTGGAGTGGATTGCCATGCCCTCCTTCAAGGGATCTTCCTAACTCAGGGATCAAACCCACATCTCTTACATCTCCTGCATTGGCAGGCGGGTTCTTTACCACAAGCACCACCAGGGAAGCCCTCTGTGTCACATAAGTGTCCCCTATTAGTTTCTCCTTGACTAACCCCTTCTATTAATTTCTTTCTCTTCAAATAATTGCTTTGCTTCTTGTTTCCTAACTGGGCCCTCACTGCAGTTGTCAATGAAGTACATGAAACGAAGTGAAATGTATTCAGAAGTAGACTCAAAATCTCATTTTCCTCTCCCTCCAAATCACTTCTCCTACTCTGTTATGTATCTCTGTTGGGAAGCAGCCAAGTCAAAAATCTGGGAGTTTTTCCTCATGTTTTTCCTCCCCTCCAGTCTCTATACCCAGTGCGTCAGATGCCATTGATTCTGCCTCTTGTGTGTTGCCCTGGAATCTGTTCCCTCTGTTTGTTTCTGTTGTCATCAGTTTAATTAAGGCTGCAAGTCATTTCTCAACAGGACTAGTTAATTGGTCTCTTGGCCTTAGGCCTTACAATATACCAATCCCTATTTCAATACAAAACCATGTCCTACAAGAACAAAGCTATTCTCTTTAAAATACTCCAGAGTCTCCCCATGGCTATAGGGCAAAACCCGAATCCTCCATGTCACATTCATCTTCCAGGGTCCCATAGGCTGAACTTGGCCCACCCCTTCAGCTTTATACGTCACTAATCCCCACCTTCCACCAGTGCAGCCTGCCCGCCCCACCACACACAGCATCTTCCACAACTGTCTCCCTGGGCTATGGACTTCTTGAGATGAGGGTCAGCACACACACAGCTCAGCAGTCAGGGCATCAGTAAGCTTCCATGAAATGATAAAAAATGTCATTTTCCCTGTTTCTATTAATCTCTCACTTTCATATTCATAATTTTGAATAGCTATGATATTTCACTTAATCAGTGGCCACAATTTGATAAATCATTTCTCAGTTTTTGGATATTTAGTTATACTAGCTGTGATGATTAACTATTAACATGGCTAGGTCACAGTACCCAGATATTTGGTCACGTATTATTATAGGTATTTCTGTGAAGTTATTTTTTATATAAGATTAGCACTTAATAAACTTAGAGGAAAGTATATTTACTTTTTTTTAAAAGACTTTCTTGACTGCATCACACAACAGGTGGGATCTTAGTTCCCCAACCAGGGATAAAACCCATGCCTCCTGCATTGGAGGTGTGCAGTCCCAACCACTGGACCACCAGTCCCTGAAGAAAGGACTTCAGGGTGGGCCTCCCCCAGTCAGTAGAAGGCCTTAATAGAAAAAAACTAACTTCTTCACAAAAGGAGGGAATTCTGCCAGCAGACTCTCTTGGAACTCAAATTGCAAGTCTTCCCTGGGTCTCTTGCTTGATGAACTACCCTGCAGATTTTGGACTTGCTAAGCCTCCATAATCACAAGGGCCAATTTCCTAAAATCAGTCAATCAATGAATTTCTCTCCCTCATATATGTGTATGTGTATACACACACACACACACACACACATCTTGTTGGTTCTGTTTCTCTACAGAACCCCGATTAATACACTAGTTTTTATATTTTAGGTTGTTTGGTTGGTTTGCTAACATAAGTACAATTTTATACTGGTGATTTTATCTCAAGTAATAATTTAGGAACAGGTTTCAATTTTAAAAGAATAAATATTACAATGCCTCTTAATAAATATTCCCTAATTTCCCTCCAAAAAAGATTGCACCGACATATAGTGTCTCATTGTTTTGTGAATGTATGTTGTTCCCCACAGTCTTGTCAGCACATTTCATATTTTAATTTACAATTCTTTAAGTGTTCTCTAGGTAGAACATGGCTCTGTGCATGTACTTATTGGGTATGTTTCCTATTATATAAACGCTTGTTTACTTATCATTTGGTCATTTGTCCCTGGAGTTTTAGAAGTGTTATGATTTCTTCACAGGAATATTAGCTACAACAGAATAATCCTTGTAAGCAATAGATCTAAGTGTGGCACGGTTCAAGTACACAAGGAATTTGTTCTCTGCTTATGCAGGTCACCCTCTATATAATGACCAAGACCCCAGGCCATGGAGGCTGTACCATCTTAAACTCTCAGCTCCAAAGTTGCCTTGCAATGCATCTCTACTCCAGTTAGCCAGAAAACGGAAAGGAAAAAGATGAGCATTCATAGGATTAGGCCGCATACGGAACATTACTTTCCACTGTAAATCCATTCAATACACTCAGTCATACAGAGGGTCTGGGCAACACAGTCCACCTGCATCCTTAAAAAAGGACAATGTGGCTCGTGTGAGCAGCTGACGGTCCAAACCACAGGGTGGAGCCTCTGCGCTCAGTGGGAAGAATGTGAACTCTACAGTCAGATACACCCATCTGATTATCATATCAACCAAAACTTAAACTTTGGGGTCCTGAGTTGTTTTTCCAATCGGGCTGTAAAAATAGGGACCTTGTAGGGCAACTGTAGGAGGAGGGCATGGCACCCCATTCCAGTACCCTTGCCTGGAGAATCCCGTGGAGAGGAGCCTGGTGGGCTGCAGTCCATGGGGTTGCAGAGTCGGACATGACTGAAGCGACTTAGCATACATGCACGCACACAGGGCAATTGTTAAGGACTCAATTAGATAAATATGTGCAAATTCCTGGCCTACAGTACACATGCATATATATTATATACATGTTCATACATGTCGTATTCATATATACATGTATAATACATATTAGAATACTCCCATAATTTTTTACTTGTATTTTTGGTAAATTTGTGTTTATATTTTGACCCTTTTGTCATATGCATTCCTGTTCTTCTGTTCAGGAATGTTAAAATGTCATGTTTTTATGAAGTTGTAAGTCATCTTTCACTGTGTGATTTCTTGTGTTGTTTCTAAGAGTTACAAGCGAGAATTCCTCCACCATAGAATAGTATTTCTGCTCCATTCCTTCCAGTTTGTCTGTGGTTGAAATTTTACCTTCTTCTTTGATTCCCACATGCTGCATGTTCTGAAACACCCTCAAGATCCCCCCAAATATCAAATTCCAATGTCAAATTCTCTCCTACCAGACTATAACCAGTCAGTTTTTCCCTGCCTTTTTTCCCTCTCTTTGGGTGCTGCCCTATCCTCCCCGCTCTCTCCTGAATGTCCTCTAGATCTCATCTCCAACTTTTACCCCATGACAGTAGCTCAATTATGGCAAAATGACTACTAAAGGATTAAAACAGTGATATTGATCTTGCTTAGGGAAAACTCACCTGGGGCCTTGTTAAAAATGTAGATTTCCAAATTTCTTGTTCAGAGGGTTTTGGTACCAAATTTTTATTTTAACAAGTATCCCAGGTGATTTTAAAATAGCTAGTCCCTCACTCTGATAAAGTGGCTTACCTCCTCCCAGGAACCTGTATACATATGACCTTAAACTATAGAAAAATAATAACATCATTTCAGGCACCTGACAATGAATGAGCATGTTTTTCTGCACAGGAAGCTCAGCTCAGGGCTCTATGATGACCTAGAAGGATAGGATGAGGGGTGAGGTGGGAGGCAGGTCTGAGAGGCAAGGAATATATGTATACTTATAGCTGATTCACGTTCCCGGTGGCGCTAGTGGTAAAGAATCTGCCTGCCAATGCAACAGATGCCGGTTCGATCCCTGGGTTGAGTAGATCCCCTGAAGAAGGAAATGGCAACTTGCCCCAGTATTCTTGCCTGGAAAATTCCATGGACAGAGAAGCCTGGCAGGCTGCAGTCTGTGGGGTCACAAAGAGTCAGATACAACTGAGCACAGTGCACACACAGCTGATTCATGTTGTTGCATAATGGAAAATAACCCAGTCTTGTAAAGCAGTTATATTCTGATTTTTAAAAAAAGAAAGAGCACTTTTCTGGAGAGAGTATAGGTTTCCTTATGCCCTCAAAACAGAAGATTGTTTTATTTATGCTTATCAGCACTGTTACACTGTTTTATCTTATAGCCAAGAATAAGCAGTCATGGTCAGTGTTTGCCAATCCATTTCTGTGCTGGTTATGTGATTTAGTGTCTAAGAAAACTAAAATAAATAAATCTCTCACTTGCTTTGTGAGGTGCTATTCTTACAGCCAGAAGGGAAATCCAGTAGGCAGAGCAAGTTACATGTCCAAATGTGTATTTCTCTGAATGTTTTAGCCACTTCAATTTTGTTACTGAGTCCTCTAACAGTTTTCCTCATTCTAAAGAAAAGATGTTCTTTTCATTTTCTGGTTTCTAAAAGAAAATACAGATTTCAAAATAATACAGAGTTATTTTCTTTCTCACCACACAAGAATTACATTTCCCCAACCCCCTTCCTGGGTTGAGTGGAAAAGACAAAACCTTTCTTAATAGCACAGTGAGTGTGACAATAGAAGAATTCCAGAACTTGACAGGGTCAGGTTTCACGAGTGGCTTGTCTAGTACTTGAGGCTTTTCCCTCAAGTGACTGCCATTTCAAGCATCACCCAACAGAGGCCTGATCTTAAAAGCACTAAGGGAAAAGCACGATAATTTAAATAGTGGAAGAAAGTGCATACACAGTGCACTAACACCCGTGCTGCTGACAGAGTGAAGCAGGACTGAAGGCCAAGAGCCCTCGGGGCATAAATATTCTCCTAAGGGCCGCCTAAGACATCTCTAACAGAATTATGAGTGGCTTCGTTTGATCATCAAATGAAAGGCTGACATCAATCAAGAAGATAAAGGGCAATTTTTATCCAGAGGACTGAGAAGTCTTCAAACATCTGCTCTGGAAAAGTTCAGTCCAGGGAATGTAATTCGGATATCCTATTGGAAAGCGGATTGAAGGATTGCAGTTGGCACCCATCTCTGTTCAAGGTACAGGGATTAATGAGCAGATAGGAGAGCTAATGACCGAACCAGAGTGAGTGATTATTCAGCCTGGCTTGCAGAAGTCCCTGTGAGGCTATCCTTTGTCCCACATTGTTCCATTTATTAAATTAAGTTTCTTCTTTTTTTCCTGAAAAGGAAAAGTCGCCTGTAACCACCCCCCCAATTATTTTTAATTGTGGTAAAATACACATAATGTAAAATTTAGCTTCTTAACCATTGTTAAGTGTGCAGTCCACAGGCATTGAGTGCAGTCACATTACTGTACCTCATCCTCCACCATTTATTTTAAATTACTAAGCCAACTGCTGCCCTGATCTAGTATAAAATAGATGGTTCTAAGAATAGTGGGAGGGCTTCCCTTATAGCTAGGTTGGTGAAGAATCTGCCTGCAATGCAGGAGACCCAGGTTCAATTCCTGCATCAGGAAGATCCCCTGGAGCAGGAAATGGCAACCCACACCAGTATTCTTGCCTGGAGAATCCCCATGGTCAGAGGAGCCTGGCGGGCCACAGTCCATGGGGTCACAAGAGTTGGACACGACATAGCGACTAAATCACCACCACCAATAATAGTGTGAGATGGTGTCTCAGGCTCTGTCTCCACTTTGATCATAGACAATTTTAAGTGACTTCTCCCAGAGACCCTTCCCAACACACACACACACACACACACACACCCTACTACATAATGATTCCTAGAGTCCAGAGGAGTACCAGGTGATGGGGATGCCCCTTGTCCCAGTTCTGTCACTTTCAGAGCTACTGGCACCAAAGTTCCCCATCTGCCAATGCTGCTGCTGCTGCTGCTGCTGCTAAGTCGCTTCAGTCGTGTCTGACTCTGTGTGACCCCATAGACAGCAGCCCACCAGGCTCCGCCATCCCTGGGATTCTCCAGGCAAGAACACTGGAGTGGGTTGCCATTTCCTTCTCCAATGCATGAAAGTGAAAAGTGAAAGTAAAGTCACTCAGTCGTGTCTGACTCTTCATGACCCCATGGACTGCAGCCCACCAGGCTCCTCCGTCCATGGGGTCTTCCAGGCAATGCAAGGCTGCAACTATCTTCTGATGACACAGCACCCCAAACACAGGCATCTCAGCACCCTAATGGCTCAGCAAGGCTCTCTGTGAACCTCTCTCTTTCTGCTCTGCTCACAGTCTTTTCCCGTGAAATCTATTTTATGGGTTGGGTCAGTGTGTGTGTTAGGCATGTCCAGCTCTTTTTGACCCCATGGACTGTAGCCCACCAGGCTCCTCTCTCCATGGGATTCTCCAGGCAAGAATACTGGAGTTGGTTGCCATTCCCTTCTCCACGGGATCTTCCTGACTCAGGGATCGAACCCGGGCATCCTGCATTGCAAACAGATTCTTTACCATCTGAGCCACTGCTGGGTCAGAACAGACCCCAAATGACAGGTGTAATGTTATTCTCAGTTCCGCCCTCCACTCCCCAATCAGCACCTTCTTACTAGAACAGGTCTGTGTCCTCTAAGAATCTTATTACTCACGATGAGCACCTTTCCTCTCCTGCAACCTCTCCTCACTTCAGGAGCTGCTGCCACAGCCTGGGCATTCAGAACCAGGGGAGCTCACCTAGGCTCCAAGCTGATCTCAGTCTGCTCACCCCCTGTGGGCTAATGGTTGCTGATCCAGAGATGTGTGCTTCCAGCAGTCCTTTTACATTAAAAGCCCATTGTCAACACAGAATGATATTCATAATAACTTATTTGCTAAGGGAAGAAAGTAAGTCAATCCTTGGACGTTTTCCAGTTTTTAAATAAACAATGACTCGAAAGAGTCACCATATTATATCATCTCAAAGTCAGAAGCTCACAGTCATTCCTTAAGTGTTATTCCCATAATCACTAAAAAATAGTATGATAGAGTAGATACAGAAAATATACAATAGTTTCATACTGTTCTATAGCTACAGAAATAACAGAAATGTCTTATGTTTATTTTTTTAGCTCTTTAAAGTACCGTATTGCTTGTGATAGACAGGGAGGCCTGGCGTCCTGCAATTCATGGAGTCGCAAAGAGTCGGACACGACTTAGCAACTGAACTGAACTGAACTGAACTGACTGACTGCTTGTCTATGGATAGGCACAGTTTAATTTAAATGTTTACAGCACCCTTGTCAACTAGAGAGGGTAAATATCATTATTTCCATTTTATAGGTGAAGAGCTGTTGTGCAAAAGAATCAAAGATAAAATAGCTGATTAGCAGCTGAGCTAGAAGAATGGCAATCTCTTAACCTCTGTAAAACATATGGTAATGCCTCGATGTGAAACTTAAAGACAGGAAAATTGGCCCCAAATTATTTTATCAATCTCTCCATTCATTTCCCACCCATTCTCAACAATTCTTAAGTTTGGACCAACTGTTATAGAGGCGAGACTGAAGGTATGAGTATCACAGAAAGAGACTGCAACAAAGGTATGAGTTTTCCTTAAGAAATCACTAGCATCTGGCCAATGAGTCCTCATTGCCTAAGAACAGCTTGTTTTAGACTTAAACCAACTGGCAGATAAAAAGCCCGCATTGTAACTGGCACAGACACAAGCAAAAACACAGTCAATGGGATTGGTTTGACATGTTTGCTGCTGCTACTGCTAAGTCACTTCAGTCGTGTCCGACTCTGTGCGACCCCATAGACAGCAGCCCACCAGGCTCCCCCGTCCCTGGGATTCTCCAGGCAAGAACACTGGAGTGGGTTGCCATTTCCTTCTCCAATGCATGAAAGTGAAAAGTGAAAGTGAAGTCGCTCAGTCGTGTCCAACCCTCAGCGACCCCATGGACTGCAGCCTTCCAGGCTCCTCCATCCATGGGATTTTCCAGGCAAGAGTACTGGAGTGGAGTGCCATTGCCTTCTCCGTTGACATGTTTAGGTTTGAGCAACAGAGCTACCATGTCACCAAATTCTTCTGACACTTTTCTCTTTCTGATAATGTACTAGAAAATCCCAATTTGCAGTGAAAATAGAGGTTCTTACATTCAATAAAATGTCAAAAGCCACCTTGGGTGCATCTTCTACACTACAGATCAGAAAAGAATAATCTGTTTCATGAAGTCAAACAGACTCTCCCTGCAGCTGAACTGAAGGAAAGTCAGATCAGTTTAACTGGGCCCCCACTGTTTAACTTGGCCATTTTAAACCATGGAACTTTAGCCAGTTTTAATCTTGCCACTATTCTTTGCTTAGCGAGCCATGTGGTCATCTATCATAAAAAATCATACATGCATTTAGAGGAAAAAACTCAAAACTTCTCAAGGTTACCAAGTTCATATTAGCCTGCTCAGAGTGGAAATATGGCAACTTTCTCTTATGATTAACATACCAACATAGATAAATATATTCCAATATTAGTACTATAAAACTTCAGGATATGTTTGCTTTTGCTAGGGACTTTAGATTTATGGTAAATTTTCAAATTTACCTTGTATGTGTGTGTTTTAGGATCAAAACTTTTAGAGTGACCTAGTTACTTTTTCCTATCTCAAAGTGTTTTTTCTCTTGATAGTGATGGCCTATATAATCATAAGAAGGGGAAAGCATCAGTTTGGCTCCCACAAGAGAATTAAGAACCTATGTAAGGCATGAAGGGTTTCCCAGGTGGCACTAGTGGTAAAGAACACGTCTGCCAATGCAGGAGATGTAAGAGACTCAGGTTCAACCCCTGGGTCAGGAAGATCCCCTGGAGGAGGGCATGGCAACCCACTCCAGTATTCTTGCCGGGAGAATCCCATGGACAGAGGAGCCTGGCAGGCTACAGTCCACAGGGTCGCAGAGTCAGACACAACAGAAGTGACTTAGTATGCACACAGGTAAGGCATGAAGCTGATTGGACCTTAGATCAAAAAAGAAAAACAAACAAAAAGACTACCAAGGATAGTTTGGGGACAATCTGAGACAACTCAACATGGATTTTGTGTTCATTGATTCTACTAGTGTTCCTCAAATCCTTTTCCCCTTCTTGACTATGAACCCAAGACAATGAAGAAGATGATTGTGGAAATACAGTTTACTTGTTCTTGGGATAGACATGCTGAACTGTCCAGGGGTAAAGTACCATGATTCTCCATCCTATTCTCAATGATTCTGGGAAAGAGAAATTTGTGAAAGAGCTGGAGCATTTGTGGTAAGATTTAATAAATTTATGAATGGCGTATAGGAACATTTGTTTTACTCTTCATTCAATTTTTCTGAGGGTTAGAACATTTTCATAAATTAAAAAAATAAATAATGCCCCCTAAAAGTCCTATAATGGCAATAGGTAAAAAAATCAATAAATCAACTTTTGTTGTCAACTTTCCATAGAAGAGGATTCTGTAAAATATTAAAAGAAAAAAAGTAAGGAAAATCAAAACAGGTTTAAGTTTGCTATATAAACATTTGACCAAGTAATTACACTGAGTTAAAGAAATTTATGAAGTTTTCAATGTCAGTACATTTCCATTTAAAACAATTCATCAACCACCTCTTAAAACTTTTTCATTGTCAAACTGAGGGGCTCCAAACATGAGTGTGTATGACTTTGATTAAAATAGCCAGTGGGAAAAAATATTGTAAATTTGCCCTGCATGCTGCATGCTAAGTCGCTTCAGTGGTATCTGACTTTTTGCAGCCCTGTGAACTGTAGCCCACCTGGCTCCTCTGTATGTGGGATTCTCCAGGCAAGAATGCTGGAGTGGGTTTCGAGGCCCTCCTCCAAGGCATCTTCCCAACCCAGGGATCAAACCCACAGCTCTTAGGTCTCCTGCATTGGCAAGTGGCTTCTTATCATAGCACCACCTGGGAAGCCCATAAACTCGCCCTGGGAAGGGAGCAAACGCTGGCTTTTAAGAACCAGCCCCCTCAGGAACCAGAATTGCTAGATGAGGCCACTGCTGCTGCTGCTGCTGCTGAGTCGCTTCAGTCATGTCCGACTCTGTGCGACCCCATAGACGGGAGCCCACCAGGCTCCCCCATCCCTGGGATTCTCCAGGCAAGAACACTGGAGTGGGTTGCCATTTCCTTCTCCAATGCATGAAAGTGAAAAGTGAAAGGGAAGTCGCTCAGTCGTGTCCGACTCCTAGCGACCCCATGGACTGCAGCCACTAGGGGTTGGTAATGAGTAAGAAGTCAACTTGGCAGAAGGCAGAGGGGACCAAGAGTATGTGTCTCACCTGAAGGAACCAGAGAAAAAGACCTGAGTCATAGATTCTCACTTAGTCCCCGGGAGAAGGAGGTGGGTTCAATCAGTTCTCCCACATACACAGTGTCGGGCAGCCTGCTTGTGAGGCAGGTGGCAGTACTTTTACAGCAGTTCCCAGGTGGTGCAGTGGCAAAGAATCCACCTGCAATGCAGGAGACACAAGAGACATGGGTTCAATCCCTGGGTCAGGAAGATCCCCTGGAGTAGAGCATGATAACCCACTCCAGTATTCTTGCCTGGAGAATCCTATGGACAGAGGAGCCTGGTGGGCTACAGTCCATGGAGTCTCAAAGAGTCAGGCATGACTGAGCACACACGCACACATTCTCATTGAACCCTGTGAGGGAATAATTATTACCCTCACTTTATAGATGAGGAACTCGAGGCTCCTAGAACTTAAGAAACCCATCCTAAGCTAACAAAATGAAACAGAACTCTATCCCGTTATCCCCTGGATCAGAACATCCTTTAAAATGTAATATTGAAAGCTCCAAGATGAGAAGATCATCAGCATTATTCTAGGCTCTGCATTCTGTAATGATACTGATTAAATTAAGAAGATGTTTCTTTGTAAAGAAGTTGATCTTGGGAATTCCCTGGCCATCTAGTGGTTAGGACTTTCTTTCACTGCTGTGGGCCTGGGTTTAGTCCCTGATTGACGAACTAAGATCCCACAAGCCACATGGCACAGTTAAAAAAAAAAAAAAAAGCAGCTGATCTTGTTTTCCAGTTGCCTCTAAGAAGTAGAAAAATCAAGATTTTTTTTGTTTTGCCTCTAAATAATTGCTAATGAATAATACATAGATCAAATAACTGTTTGTTGTTAATCATTGTGCTAAAAAGACCCAGAATAATAGGTGCACTGCTTGCCATTTGATAAATTATTAAGTGGTTTAATAAATGATTAAAATAATTTGAAAATTATGAGTGAGTCCATATGAACTTCACAGCTGTGTTCTTACAGCATAATATTTAAAGGAGAGTGCCAAGATATTTCTGTGCTGGATTATAATGTGGAAATTGTTAGTTACCCATGGAAAGAGGCCCAATTTAATAATGACACTGAGTAATGTTTGCATAATGGTATCAGTCTTATTGGTTATAAAATCATTGAAGATTGTGGTATACATTTCCCTGGGAAGTCAAGATGTAAAGAGACCACATCAGCACCTCCGGTTTGAACTAGGAGCCCAGTTTGGGGGGTGTGTGTGTGTGTGTGTGTGTATGTGTGTGTGTTTAAGGGGACAGACAGGGGTTGGGGAGGGGCAGGGAAGGGATGGGGCACCCTGTGAAATGAAGCTCATCACTTCAAAGGGGCGGCTGGCAGAGAGCAGGTGGGCTGCTCTCTAGGGAGGGTGCAGGGACAGTTATGCACAGGAACGCACATGTGGCCAGGCAGCAAATGAGGAGGGCTGGAAGATCAAAAGGAAACCTGAAAATCACAGGTCAGCCCCAAACTGTACCTCTCAACTAGGATTACAGTGTCAGGAATTTGAAAGGGAGTGCCCGGTCTTTACAAGGTCAAGAGCCACAGACTCTCGTTGAGTCTGTAATGGATCTGATGGAGCGCGTTTCATTTCTGCCAAGTACAGAATCCATTCTGGCCTGAGAAATCAGGTAGTTCCCAAAGCCTTTTAAAGTTTGTGGAGGACACCTGCATTCCACAGGCTTCCAAGGGCTCTTTTGAAGTATCTCCAGGAGCTAAACAGCCTTTCCAGAAGGCCGTGCTCGTAAAGTGTGATGGATGCTCTCCCAGATGGCCCCATTTTGCTCATCCAGTGCTGTCATCCAGGTAGAAAGAGGACAGCCTCCTGCCAGTTTGCCCTAAAACAAGGTCACTGATCGTGCAGTGAGGCCACTTATAAATATTTCCTATATAAGTGACATCTGATGTCAATACACTACTCTTTTAAACACTGATCTTTTTGGTTAGCTAGGAAAAAAAAAAAAGACGCTCTGTTTCTAGGTTTATGTAGCTAGAATTTCCCGTATGCAATTTTAGCAGAATCAAATCCATGAACAGCCCATCTTATGCCAGGCTGTGGTTACAGCAAAGGGCCTGAATGGGACTGTTTCCTTGTACAGTATGAAAAGCAAAATAATTTAGTCATTGATGTTGTTAATTAACTTTATAAATAGAAAGAATTCTTTATAGACCTCTGTGTTCTGGTTTCTTCCTTTTGAAAGCCCTTTACTCAGTCTCAATGTAGGTATTTATGAAACATTTTGCCTAGTTCAACATAGCATCTTAAATGCTATCTGAAGGATTAAAGAGTCAGTTCAACATTTTATTCATGTATGCCTTATAGATCCCATTTCTAAAATTAAATTTTTTATTGACTTCTACTGTTTTCTTTAACTAAATACATTGAAAACATCTGCAAAATGTAGTCACAGTCTTGAGGTTCCTTGGAGAAAAACCCCTCTGGTTGAAAAAAATCCATTTTTTTTTTCCTAGCTGTAATCACACTTGGACGGGTAATATAAGCCAGCATTACCCAGGCCTTTTCCTCCTCAGCTGGTGCTGAAAACTCTGGACAACTTAGATAAAAGTAGGCTTTGCTCTGTGGCTAATATGTGGGGTTTATTACATTTCATATCTCATCTTGCATGGTTCAGTGTATCCATCAGCACAATTTCACAAAATAACAAACCCAGTCTAATGAATGTTTAAGTCATGTTCTCTCTGCTTGGGTTCCTAGGAATGTTAGCTTATTTGATTTAATTACAAAAGAGCAAACCAATAAACAGTATCACCAGAAAATTTCAAGCTATGAACACTCAATAAATGTATTCATTTAGTTGCCAGAAAACATGCCAAATACTCTGGCTGAAAATTCAAATTATCTGATTAAATTTTATTAAAACTGAAGTAAAATCAATGGGGAGACAACATCAGTCGTTTATACTGAAACCCCAATGGGAAAACAGCTCACATAATAATTAAGTTTGCTAATGGATAATGTTTAAGATTCATTGTTTGAAAGATCAGGTCTTTAGAGACAAACAGGGACTGAAAAAAATCAATTCAATTATAAACGTCTCTACTCCTGAAATACATGTACTATTAACCTTTCATGATTTTCAACAAAGCATAATGATGAGAAATCATTCCCCAGTGGAAGGGTGAAGCGGTTAGACATGGGGAGGGGCTCGGCAGGCACAGTGGATCCAGCTGGCTGCCAACAGGTTTAATAAGGTGACAAAGCTACCAACAGTGATATCCTAGGTAGACCACTCTATGGCAGAATTTTGGCTGTGATTTACCTGCCATGGTTTTTCCCCGAGTTGATTCCTGTAGATTCTACCAGCATAGATAAAATTTTAATAAATTCAATTTTTGCATAAGTTAGCCACATTTTTACCACTGTTTGCAAACAAAGAATCTTACATGTATAAAATACGCTATAGGAAAAGGAGGTAGGGCAAATAAAGGAATGCAGGAATGTGAATTTACTCGAGTGGAAAATATAAGGAAGAAAGAAATGAGAACCCAACTCATTTTTCTAGCTGAGAAACTGGCAACTTTTCTTATGAAGTTGTGACACAGCTGACAAAATAGTTGAATTTTGTTTCTTGGAGTGATGAGGCTGCTGTACAAAGAGAAATGGGGAAATTTTGTGATGTTGGAACATATGACTATTTCTCAAAAAAAAAAAATTAAAAGGAAGGAAGGAAGGAATCTGTGCAGATGGTAACCTATTTGAAAGCAGAGGGCTTGAACATGATTCAGCTGCTGAATCTACCAACTTCTGGACTTGCTCTTACCTGAGTTAACACTCTTCCTTAAAGTTATACCAGCCTATGTTTGCAGCTATTTCCCATCATCTATCTTAAGTACGTACTAAAAAAAATTGAGTTCTCATCTCCTTAGTAGAAGATTGAGGACCAGCTGCTGTGTGTCCTGCTGCCTATAGTGGGACCAAAGAGAGCCTCTCTCATTATGGGTCTCTCTGGATACAGAGGGTTAAGTGAATTTTATCTTGACTCAAGTTGAGGGCCAGATATTCAAGGGCTGGACTGCCCAGCACAAGTCACCCCCTGAATCAGGATTCATGGCTACCTCTGGTTCTCCAGGCAGCACCTACCTCCAGGCCTCATGGCCACTTGCTTTGCTTGAGCATCCCTGCCACGGGCCCAAAAGCATTGCCTTATGTCCACAGCCCGTGCCTCTTCCCTCCTTTCCATATGCACCATTGCTGCTGAAGCCTGAGAAGCCAGGGACTCTCCTAAAGATCAGGTGAGTACAATGGCCAGGACATGGAAGCAACCAAAATGTCCATCAACAGATGAATGGATAAAGATGCAGTACATATATACAAAGGAATATTACTCAGCCACTAAAAGGAGTGAAACTGGGTCATTTGTAGAGATGTGGATGCATCCAGAATCTGTCATACAGAGTGAAATCCATCAGAAAGAGAAAAACAAATATGGTAAGTAATGCATATATGTGGAATCAAGAAAAATAGTACAGATTAAACTATCTGCATGACAGGAATAAAGATGGAGACATAGAGAATGGACATGTAGACATGGGTTGGGGAGTATGGTTGGGGGGGACAAACTGTGAGATTAGATTGACATATATACACTGCTGCTGCTGCTGCTGCTAAGTCACTTCAGTCGTGTCCGACTCTGTGCGACCCCATAGACGGCAGCCCACCAGGCTCTGCCGTCCCCGGAATTCTCCAGGCAAGAACACTGGAGTGGGTTGCCATTTCCTTCTCCAATGCATGAAAGTGAAAAGTGAAAATGAAGTCTCTCAGTCATGTCCAACTCTTAGTGACCCCATGGACTGCAGCCTACCAGGCTCCTCCACCCATGGGATTTTCCAGGCAAGAGTACTGGAGTGGGTTGCCATTGCCTTCTCCCATATATTCACTACCATGTGTAAAATAGACAGCTAGTGGGAGGCTGCTGTACAATGCAGGGAGCACTTTGATGGGTGGGATGGGGGCAAGGAGGAGGGAGAGGATATATGTATACATATAGCTGATTCACTTCATTGTATCAGCAGAAACTAATGTAACATTGTGAAGTAATTATACTCCAAAACAAACAAACAAAATGATTAAGTGTGTACACTCTGGAGGTGTGTGTGGAGTTAATACTCTGTGAAGAGTTAATACCCTGTGGGGTAAATCTCCGACCAGTAGGAAACGGGGCTGATCAGATAAACTCTTTTCTAAACTACAGTTGTTCATGTAGCCTCTCAGAAAATGCCCCTGTGAAGGAAAGTAGTAGGTTGTTCTCGATAGTAAACGTGACCGGCTCCGCAAAGCCCTTCCTGGCACTCGCCCTTTTCACTCCTCTGCTTCATTTTCTATTTCCCTCTTTCCTTCTTCCATGGAATTGCACTGTCTAAGGATGAGTAGTCAGCCCACTAGCCCACCGTTTTGTGGGTGCAGGACCCTCTGCATCTGGGGGATGCAGAGGACTGACTGGGAAAGGCCATTTCATAGAAGAGACTTAAGCATTCCCAGAGCTGGGTATCCATGGGAGTCCTAGAGCCAGTGCCCTGCAAATAGTAAGGGACAGCTTGTATGTAAACATAAAAGCTTTTGCTTACTCTGTTTTCTACCAAAATACCCGCCAGATACTTAAAAATAATCACATAGCTCCACTCATGGTATAAAATCTCAGCCTTGGCACCTAATTTGCCCCTGTAGTTGAAAATATACAATCAAGTTGGATTTGTTAGCCTTATATTATCAAATGACATATGTGTGTTAGTCACTCAGTCATCTCTGACTCTCTGCGACCCCATGGACTGAGCCTGCTGGGTGCCTCTGTCGGTGGGATTTCCCAGGTAAGAATACTGGAGTGGGTTGCCTTTTCCTCCTCCAGGGGATCCCAACCCAGGGATCGACTCTGACTCTCCTGCATTGCAGGCAGATTCCTTATTGTCATTATCAAATAATAATATCAAATAATTTAGGGCACAGTCTGGGAACTTTCCCAGGTGGCAGAGTTGGTAAAGAATCTGCCTGCCAATGCAGGATGCATGGGTTCTATCCCTGGGTTGGGAGGATCCCCTGGAGAAGGAAATGGCAACCCACTCCAATATTCTTGCCTGGAAAATTCCATGGACAGAGGAGCCCGGAGCCCTATAATCCATGAGGTCACAAAAGAACGGGACATGACTAAGTATTCATGCATGCTGGGAACCAAAGTGGTATTTTTTGAGACCAGATCCCAAAAGAGGTCACAAGATGGTGCCAACACTACCCATCTACCACCTTGGGTTGCTTCTCTCCATGGTCAGACTGTGCCACACACTCGACACACAGCTTTTGTATACATGCTCCCAATTCCTGGAACACTTTTTCCTATACAGAACACTCTCCAGTCTTGCACACATGTGTATTTCGACTAATTCTTCTCAGGGTTCCTGACAGCTCCCTACCCCTCAGAGGCAGACTCTGACCTCTGGAATTACATTACCTTTGAAACCCACGTTCTGACCATCTTGTCTTTATTCATTAAATATTAGTCTGAACTGGGTTTAGAGTAAGAGATTTCATCATCAGAAGACACTATGATGTCACGGCCTCTTAATATCTTCCAACAATTCAGAAAACAAATCTGTGAGTACATGTAACACCTGCACTTCCTCTTCTCATTATCTCTGTTTTCCTGAGAATACTGGTGAGAAATAATGAAGGGACTAAATCTGTATGAACACCTCCTGTCACAGGTGGTGCTAGTCGTAAAGAATCCACCTGCCAGAGCAGGAGACAAAAGAGAGGCGCGTTTGATCCCTGTGCTGGGAAGATTCCCTGAAGAAGTAAATGGCAACTCGCTCCAGTATTCGTGTCTGAAAATTCCACGAACAGAGGAGACTGGCAGGCTACAGTCCATGGGGTCACAGAGGTGAACACACCTGAGCAGGCACTTGTACTGTCGTGGAGAGGTAAAGTTAGAGGCAAGGTAAACAATGCTTAATATTTCTATCCCATTCAACGTGGGCCTGGCTATCCTCACCAAAACTTCCTTTGCTGAGGCAGTAACAGTACTTCTGTAGTTATTTTCTAGTGTCATTACACAATTAGAATACATTTGCCTGAAGTCCAAATAGCCTTCTCTTTTTGTCTCATCTTGCTTCTTTCTGAGTCCAAATATCACCATCAATAACGTATCAACAGATCAGAATCTCAGGGAAGAATCAACATTTCACTTCCAAATGACAGAGATTAACAAAGATATTGTTTTCTCCAACAAATATTTAGACTAAATGGCTTCTTTCTATCCAATACATTGATGCTCCAAGTTTCTGCTAGAAATCATTTATTTCCAAAGAGCAATTTGTATCTATTTACAGAAATAATCAGATACTGAAAGAGCTTAATTGCTCCTATATAAAAACAAAACTCTGGTAATCAGTCCAAGAATTCAAGGAGTGGCATGACAAATTGCTAAAAGATAATAAATGGTTGGCTCAAGTTAATAGCTCAATTTTGGAAATTGAGGGAAAGAGACTCTTATAAAACAGAAACCACACATAAAATCTTAAAAAAAAAAATCAAGGTCCTAGGATATAATGGTGCAAAAAACCACAACAGATAATGTTGGGTGTACTCTCAACCATTCACATTTTATATGCCCTGGGAAGGAATAACCAGTTCCAAACCCCCATCCTCAGACGGCCTGCCTGCTTGGAAACCAGTCATAAGGCTAACAGCACACTGCTGGCAGGTTTCCTGAGAATATACCTTTCCTCTAAGTGAAAGTGTTAGCCACTCAGTCATGTCCAACTCTTTGCAACCCCATGGACTGTAGCCCGCCAGGCTCCTCTGTCCATGGAATTCTCCAGGCAAGAATACTGGAGTGGGTTGCCTTGCCCTCCTCCAGGGGATCTTCCCGACCCAGGGATGGAACCAGGTCTCTGCACTGCAGGCAGATTCTTTACTGTCTGAGCCACCAAGGATAGGTAGCAATACCCATTTCTGATTAGGCTTTTGAGAGTATCAAATATAATTTTAAAATGTAAAACAATAATCACAGAGCCTGGCACAAAGTAATTCTTCACTAAATTGCAATTATTTTATTATTGTTATGCTTATGGGAAAAATCACATGCGCTCAGGATATTTCTTATTTCAAATAATGTCCTTATTGCTAAATCCTCTTCCCTGCAGTTTTGGTCTCATTTGCCACATATTCTCAGTTTATATGGAAATAAAACAGATCATTCTATTCTGGCTTTTCAAAGAGAACAACTAAAGCTCAATGTTTTGACTCAAGTTTCTTTATGGGCCAAAGCAGAGGGATATACTAGTATTGAAAACAATAAATATTGCCACTGAAGTTTTTAAAAATCTCCTAATCAGAAGGATCATTAAGTAGCACAAATGATAACAGTCGGAATAAAGCAGCCAGTGTTGATGAAAAGATGCCCTTACTAGATATATGAGGGGCAGAGGAAGAGGTGGCTGGATAGCACCACCGACTCAATGGACATGAGTTTGAACAAACTCCAGGAGACTGTGGAGGTCAAGGGAGCCTGGTGTGCTATAGTCCATGGGTTCACAAAGATTCGGACACAACTGAGTGACTGAACAACAACATATGATAAAAGCTAATCCAAGGTTTCTCAACAGGAACAGTTGTTTCTCACAGAAGGTTTTGGAAACTTCTAGGCACATTTTTGACTGTCCCAATGCCTGAGAAACACTGTTGATATTAATGTGAGACAGACAGTCCAGCACTACAAAAATCTATCCCACATTCCTATGAATGTTCATATATTTTCCCAGATAGTCATCTGAATACGAAAAAAATACATGATACCTGTCCAAAAACATCTGAGCCTAGACTCTACTGCTGTTTTATATATGAACACAAAGTATATCTGTACACTGCCGGGAGCCGGCATATTGCATATTGAGTGCATATTGCATATTGCATATTGAGTGCAGCACTTTCCACAGCATCATCTTTCAGGATCTGGAATAGCTCAACTGGAATTCTATCACTGCCGGGAGCCAGTGTGAGGAACCCCGCCCATGACAAAGGTCATGAGGAAGGAGCCTCGGCATATGCAAAGGTGGGATTGAGCTTCAGGAGTCCCCCTGGAAATTCTCGAGCATCTACCCCCAAAACCAGAGTCTGCCTACTTTCTGCTTTGTGCTTTCACCTACACCTCTGACTTTACGGGGGGCTGTCCCCCACTACCTCTCTGAAAAAAGAGTTAGCTTACAGCTCCAGTTAATAATTCCTGGGTGTGACAGTGTTTAACCTACAAACTCCTTTGGAAATCCTCTAGCCTGCCTGAATAGGTTTTTCCGGCCACATGTGATTGTTCAGAGCCTCCCAACTGTGAGAGGCATGAGATGTTCTAAACTGTCTAAATACAGATTCCTTTGAGCAGTTAAAAGATTGATTAGAAATTGTATTGGTGAAGGGATTTTCACTTGTTGGGCCAATGTTTGCTGCTAAGTCTCCATATCCCTTGCCTGCTGTGTCCCTGGCAGTGTATTGATTAATATAATTGGTGTAAATAGTAGCTTTAATGTTTGTAACCTGGGACCCTTGAGTTAATTCTTTTTCTTGTTATAGCCCACCACACCTTTGCGCTGTAGGAATGCAACTTTATCTAGTGCTTTTGGAGGGTGGCTCCTGACCAATCACCTTTAGAGAAAAATAAGTTTTCTGAAGAAAAGGTCTTAAAATGTTAACAGGCCTCCGGGCCAGAAGATGATGCAAATCACCTAAGCTTTTGCATATGATAAGTTTGCAGGAAGAAAGCCTGGCTTGCTGCCTGACTCTACCCCTTCCCCCATTATCCTCTATGCATAACTTAAGGTATAAAAACTACTTTGGAAAATAAAGTGCGGGGCCTTGTTCACCGAAACTTGGTCTCACCATGTCGTTCTTTCTCTTACCTTCTGGCTGAATTATTCAGCCTCTTTTCTCCACTGAATTTCGTCACTGAGCTATCCTTATTTCAGCCTCTTTTCTCTACTGAATTTCTTCACTGAGCTATCCTCATTCTATTACTCTTTATATCCTTAATTAACATTTAATTAAGCAATTTTTTCCTGATCTTCGCCTACGCCGTCTCTCCTTCGAATACCCTGGATCAGCTGGGGCTGGTCCCCGGCAGTACACACTGCTTTAAAAACTCTGAGACCCGGAAAAGAGGTTATTTGCAAACTGGAATGGAAATATTTCATTATTTAACAACTCTTCTGGGCCTTCCTGGTGCCTGAGCTGGTAAAGAATCTGCCTGCCATGTGGGAGACCTGGTTCCGATCCCTGGGTTGGGAAGATCCCCTGGAGAAGAGAAAGGCTACCCACTCCAGTATTCTTGCCTGGAGAATTCCATGGACTCTAGTCCACGGGATCTCAGAGAGTCATACATGATGGAGCAACTTTCACTTTCTGTCCATATTGAATAGACCAGCTCTCAGCCCGGCAAATGTGCTAGTGTTTTTTTTTTAACTGAGGAAATGAACTTGCCTAGTGAATGGACATTTCACAATAAATATTAATAAAGTTGGCAAAAGGGAGTTATCAATCTTTGTAAGAATATAAAGTTTTAAAACTATAAATATTGTCATTGAAAGTTTTAAAAAGTCTTCTAACCAGAAGGATCATCGAATAGTACAAACGATCAGAGATGGAATACAGCATCCAATGTTGGAGAAAAGGTGATCTCACAGCCTGTATGACAGGCTTCTCAGTGTGGTGAAGGAAAACAAATCTAAATGAAATAATGCATTGTCTTCCATGAGATGGTTGGATGGCATCATTGACTCAGTGGACATGAACTTGAGTAAACTCCAGGAGATAGTGAAGGACAGAGAAGCCTAGCGTGCTGCAGTCCATGGGGGCACAAAGAGTCAGACACAACTGAGAAACTGAACAAGAATAACCAATGAGATGGTGAAAGATGGCAATCAGCTGTCTAATTAATAGCAGTGAAATGAACAAGTCTACTGTGTAACAATGAGGACATATAACAGTTTTAGGAAGAAAAAGTAATATAAAGAAATGACTTAAAATATAAAAGAGCTATCAATGTCTGAAACATTTATAATTAATTAACAGGGAAGGTATTAATATTACCTTTGCCAAAGTTGTCATTTAAGCAACAGGTTAAAGTTGCAATTCTGTTTACAGCAGCTTTTAAAAGTAGAACCAAGCGCTTTAGTAACTAATTATTCCTTGACAATTCATTGCTAAGAATTGTGATGATGTTGTGTTGTAAAGCTTAAAAATAAAATTAAAAAAAAAAAAAGAATTGTGGTGAGAAACTCAATAAATCAACAGATGCTGTTAGTTCTATTCATAAAATTAAGAGTAATTTCTTAAATGATAGATGATTTTGTAAAATGCACAAAGATATGGGAAGAGTTTGTATATCTTATCCTTCAAAAAAGAAATAAGTTGACCATCCAAAGGAAATTATTTGAGCTTGTTTTCATACTTGATACTATTGTTGTATTGATTTTTTATATATCAAATGAAAAATTAAGGAAAATATTAAAATATGTTAAATTACATGAACTCCTCTAAAATGTATTTTAAAGCTTAAGTGAACTCCTTCTTAAGCTGTAAAGAAATGAGATTATTAAAGTAAAAGTGAAGTCGTCCAGTTGTGTCCTACTCTTTGCGACCCCATGGACTGTAGCCTACCAGGCCCCTCAGTCCATGGAATTTTCCAGGCAAGAGTACTGGAGTGGGGTGCCATTGCCTTCTCCAGGGTATCTTCCCAACCCAGGGATCAAACCCAGGTCTCCCTCATTGCAGGCAGATGCTTTACCATCTGAGCCAATAAAAGAAAGCTTAATGTGAGCTATTAGACAGTTTTACATAATTTTAAAAGAAGCTTGCCAACAGAATTTCCAGATCTTCTGTTTTTGCAGTAATTAGAAAATGATTAGCTTAAACTATTAATTTGAAAATACAATCCAATTAAAAGCTCTTTAAAGCATCTGATGATACATTTAAAGATTCATGTGTCTTTTATGATACTGTTTTCAGTGATTTATCCATTTTTAAAAAGAAATAGAATATATTAGTTAGTATTTCTAGGAAGATTTAACTAAACAAAAAATTGACTTTATGAGTAAATCATAATTTAACTAGGGTAAAAAAGAAGTGGATTCATTCAGTTCAGTTCAGTACAGTCGCTCAATTGTGTCCAACTCTTTACAACCCCATGGACTGAAGCATGCCAGGCCTCCCTGCCCATCACCAACTCCTGGACTTTACTCAAACTGATGCCCATTGAGTTGGTGATGCCATCCAACCATCTCATCCTCTGTCATCCTCTTCTCTTCTCACCTTCAATCTTTCCCATCATCAGGGTCTTTTCCAATGAGTCAATTCCTCACATCAGGTGGCCAAAGGATTGGAGTTTCAGCTTCAGCATCAGTCCTTCCAATGAATATTCAGGACTGATTTCCTTTAGGAAGGACTGGTTGGATCTCCTTGCAGTCCAAGGGACTCTCAAGAGTCTTCTCCAATACCACAGTTCAAAAGCATCAATTCTTTGGCGCTTAGCTTTCTTTATCGTCCAACTCTAACATCCATACATGACCACTGGAAAAACCATAGCCTTGACTAGACGGACTTTGTTGGCAAAGTAATGTCTCTGCTTTTGAATATGCTGTCTAGGTTGGTCATAACTTTCCTTCCAAGGAGTAAGCATCTTTTAATTTCATGACTCCAATCACCATCTGCAGTGATTTTGGAGCCCCCAAAAGTAAAGTCTGCCACTGTTTGCACTGTTTCCCCATCTATTTCCCATGAAGTGATGGGATCAGATGCCATGATCTTAGTGTTCTGAATGTTGAGCTTTAAGCCAACTTTTTCACTCTCCTCTTTCACTTTCATCAAGAGGCTCTTTAGTTCTTCACTCTCTGCCATAAGGGTGGTGTCATCTGCATATCTGAGATTATTGGTATTTCTCCCGGCAATCGTGATTTCAGCTTGGGCTTCATCCAGCCCAGCATTTCTCATGATCTACTCTGCATAAAAGTTAAATAAGCAGAGTGACAATATACAGCCTTGATACACTTCTTTCCTGATTTGGAACCAGTCTGTTGTTCCATGTCCAGTTCTAACTGTTGCTTCCTGACCTGCATATAGATTTCTCAAGAGGCAGGTCAGGTGGTCTGGTATTCTCATCTCTTTCAGAATTTTCCACTGTTTGTGGTGATCCACACAGTCAAAGGCTTTGGCATAGTCAATAAAGCAGAAATAGATGTTTTTCTGGAACTCTCTTGCTTTTTTGATAATCCAGTGGAAGTTGGCAATTTGATCTCTGGTTCCTCTGCCTTTTCTAAAACCAGCTTGAACATCTGGAATTTCACAGTTCATATACTGTTGAAGCCTGGCTTGGAGAATTTTGAGCATTACTTTACTAGTGTGTGAGATGAGTGCATCCATTAGGACTTCTATATTCTTCTTTGGAAGAATCTCAATTATTTATTGTAGCATTTTCATTTATGCATTTTGTTGAAGCAATTTCACTTAAAAAATGAAATTATTGCAAAATGTCAAATAAACAGCACATTGTGACAGAAGATACAGGAGACTCCTTTTTACTGATTTAAAACAAAATATTATTCAGTTAGCAGATATACATAAAATTCTGCTAAATCATTGAGTTATATTGGTAAGAATGCTTTTTAAATATTTCACATCACTGTCACACTTAGAAATTTTTTGAGGCAAACAGGGTGTGGAGAAAGGGGAACCCTCTTTACACAGTTGGCAGGAATATAAATTGGTACAGCTACTATGGAGAACAGTACGGAGGTTCCTCAAAAAAAACTTGAAGCAGAGCTACCATATGATCCAGCAATCCCACTCCTAGGCATATATACAGACAAGACTATAATTCAAAAATATACCTGTACCCCTATTTTCATAGCAGCGGTATTCATAATATCCAAGACATGGAAACACCTTATGTCCATAAACAGATGAATGGATAAAGAAGATGTGGTGTGTATATATTTATATATATACACATATATGTGTGTGTGTATATATATATATATATGTATATATATATGGAATATTACTCTGCCATAAAAAAGAATGAAATAATGCTGTTTGCAGTAACACAGATATACCTAGAGATTATCATACTAAGTGAAGTAAATCAGAAAGAGAAAAACAAATACCATACAACACCACTTGTACGTGGAATCTAAAACATGACACAGATGAGCTTACCTATGAAACAGAAACAGGCTCACAGGCATACAGAACAAACCTGCGGTTGCCAGTGGGGTAGGACGTGGAAAGGGCAGGGATAAACTGGGAGTTTGGGATTTGCAGATGCCAACGAGTATATATAGAAGGGAAAAACAACTTAGTCCTACTGTATAACACATGGAACTAAATTCAATATCCTATGATAAACCATAATGGAACAGAATATTACAAAGAATATATATCCTTAGATAGATTTTGTTGTTGTTTAGTCTCTTAGTTGTGTCTGACTCTTTGTGACACCATGGACTATAGCCCTCCAGATACATGGGATCTCCCAGGCAAGAATACTAGAGTGGGTTGCTGTGCCGTCTTCCAGGTGGTCTTTCTCAACCCAGGGATTGAACCCAAGTCTTCTGCATTGGCAGGTACAGTCTTTACTCCTGAGTCATCAAATACCCATAAATATACCCTGATGCTGGGAAAAATTAAGGACAGGAAGAGAAGGGGGCAACAGAGGATCAGATGGTTGGATGACATCACCGACTCAGTAGACATGAGTTTGAGCAAACTCAAAAAGATGGTGAAGGACAGGGAAGCCTGGCTTCCTGCAATCCATGGGGTTGCAAAGAGTCAGATATGCCTTAGCGATTGAGCATATATACATACATATATATATATATAGAACTGAGTCACTTTACTGCACACTAGTAATTAACACAACATTGTAAATCAATTACACTTCAATAAATTTTATTTTTTGGAGCATAAGGATAAGCCACCTAAGTTGTGAAAATTATGTTTTGAAATTATTTCTTTGTGTGACCTATTCTTTTCCAGTGTTGCTCCAATATTGTGGATAGAGTTCAGACCAGACAACTTTTCTGTTTATGCTTCCATTTACTTTTCCAGTCCAGTTTCTGTTCCCCTCACTTTTCTAAGATTATGGTCCTTGGACCTTTTTCTTTTTTCACTTTTAAATATTTCAGTATGTTTCTCCTACTGATAAATGCATTTTTAAAAATACAATACAATCAACATTCCATTATCACATCTAAAACTACGACCATATATTATTTGGTCAAATTTGAAACCTTCATTATTCAGATATCCTGTGACTAAGGGTTTATTTTGTACATTTGTTCTATTAGTTACTGAGAGAGGTATGTTACATTCCCCCACCATGACTATAGATTTGTCTACTTTTGTCATTTATCCTGTCAAGTTGGTTTTATATATTTTGAAGCTGAGACTGTCTTAGTAGATGCATACAAACAAAAAAATATACAACTTCCTGATGTACTGATCCTTTTATCATTAGGAGGTGTCCCTCTCTAACTCTTTACTAAAAGTAAAGAAGCTTCAGGAGATAAGTTTATCTGATGCAAGTATAGCTACACTAACTCCTCTTTATTTTTGGTTAAAATTTGCATATAATTTCATCCATTTATTTTGCCTCCACTGTTTTCCCATCTACTTCCCATGAAGTGATGGGACCAGATGCCATGATCTTAGTTTTCTGAATGTTGAGCTTTAAGCCAACTTTTTCACTCTCCTCTTTCACTTTCATCAAGAGGCTGTTTAGCTCCTCTTCACTTTCTGCCACAAGCATGGTGTCATCTGCATATCTGAGGTTACTGATATTTCTCCTGGCAATCTTAATTCCAGGTTGTGCTTCTTCCAGCCCAGCGTTTCTCATGATGCACTCTGCACATAAGTTAAATAAGCAGGGTGACAATATACAGCCTTGATGTACTCTTTTTCCTATTTGGAACCAGTCTGTTGTTCCATGTCCAGTTCTAACTGTTGCTTCCTGACCTGCATATAGGTTTCTCAAGAAGCAGATCAGGTGGTCTGGTATTCCCATCTCTTTCAGAATTTTCCATTGTGGTGATCCACATAGTCAAAGGCTTTGGCATAGTCAATAAATCAGAAGTAGATGTTTTTCTGGAACTCTCTTGTTTTTTTGATGATCCAGCGGATGTTGGCAATTTGATCTCTGGTTCCTCTGCCTTTGCTAAAACCAGCTTGACCATCTGGGAGTTCACAGTTCACATATTGCTGAAGCCTGGCTTGGAGAATTTTGAGTATTACTTTACTTGCATATGAGATGAGTGCAATTGTGCGGTAGTTTGAGCATTCCTTGGCATTGCCTTTCTTTGGGACTAGAATGAAAACGGACCTTTTCCAGTCCTGTGGCCACTGCTGAGTTTTCCAAATTTGCTGGCATATTGAGTGCAGCACTCTCACAGCATCATCTTTCAGGATTTGAAATAGCTCAACTGGAATTCCATCTCCACCAGCTTTGTTCGTAGTGATGCTTTGTAAGGCCCACTTGACTTCACATTCCAGGATTTAAAAGATGTTTAAAAGACACTTGCTCCTTGGAAGAAAAGCTATGACAAACCTAAAGAGCATATTAAAAAGCAGAGACATTACTTTGCCAACAAAGGTCCATCTAGTCAAGGCTATGGTTTTTCCAGTAGTCATGCATGGATGTGAGAGTTGAACCATAAAGAAAGCTGGGCACCAGAAAGCTGATGTTTTTGAACTGTGGTGTTGGAGAAGACTCTTGAGAGTCACTTGGACAGCAAGGAAAACAAAGCATTCAACCCTAAAGGAAATCAGTCCTGAATATTCACTGGAAGGACTGATGCTGAAGCTGAGGCTCCAATACTTTTGTCACCCGATGTGAAAAGCTGACTCATTAGAAAAGCCCCTGATGCTGGGAAAGATTGAAGGCGGGAGGAGAAGGGGACGACAGAGGATGAGATGGTTGGATGGCATCACTGACTCGATGGACATGAGTTTGAGCAAGCTTTGAGAGTTGGTGATGGACAGGGAAGCCTGGAATGCTTCAGTCCATGGGGTTGCAAAGAGTAGGAGACCACTGAACAACTGAACTGAACTGAACTGAACTGAGGGTTTCTAGATGTGCTCAGCTGGAGAGTTTGTCTTCAATTAACTACTCTGTTATTGCCAGGAGCCAAAGATCAGTCCTGCTGCTTTGGACCCTACTGTTTTTCTTAGAAAGTTTTAGGCTAGAGTCATGGTTTCTCTACCATGTCCAACATGGTCATGCACCGGGAGCCTACAGACAGGCATTTCCTCAGCTCTGCCCGTTTATCTCAGTACCTAAAGCATCGTTTTGACTCTCATCTTTTGGACTGGTGCTCAGTAAGTCAAGCTTTTCATGGTATAAAGGTGTTTCCATTCAGGGCCTAATTCAAGATCACGTCTTGCCACCTGATATAAAAATTTAATAATAAATTATACTGTGGAATAAGGCTGAAGACTAGCAAAGATTCTACTCTCTCAGATTCACAGAACAGTCACGATGTTAATGATAATACTGTATTTATAGTTTGAAATTGCATTCTCATCTACTTCTACATTAATTTCTTATAGGGTAAATGAGACACACAGGGCTTAAATTTTCTGATCCCAAGGCTAGCTAAGACTGCAATCTATTTAATATATAGACTATTTTTACCATATTCGACTACACTCTTTTTTTTTCTGCTTCTATTTCAGTAAATCTATGTGAGAGGACTGTGATGTTTGTTGTCTAAATGGTGGTCACTGCAGGAGGCCTCATCTACACAGTGGCCTGGTGCGTCTCAGACTTGAGCATCCCTTCCCTTTGTGATTTCGTCCAGGCCTCCTGATTAGGCTTCTGCAGCTCGGACGTTCTTGCTGTCCCAGCAGTGCAGAGTGGTGAATCCCCTCTACGCAGTTCCAGTCTCACGTTGTCTCCAAAGGTTTTCTGGTTGTCTCAGTAGTGCCCCACACTTCCTTAAGTAATGTCTCTGCCTTGCTCATGACCTCAAAATAGCAGCAAAATCCCAGCAGGGCCATATGAAGCAGGCTTTGTGCTCCCTACTCCTCCTGAATGCAATTCAGTGGCTGAGGCTGACACCCTTGCCTCACTTCCACAATCATATAAACTTAGCCTGGCATTTTCCTGAAAACTAATAATCTCTGTCTAAACAAGTGAGCATTCATTAGGACTGAATATTCCAACTTGGGCTTCCAGTTCAGTTGCCCCAACATTCACATCTATGCAAAGAGTAATCAAGCTGTGAGCTCTCACCCCAAGGTTTGGTGTTTGGTGACACAGAGGTACAAGAGAGGATTACCTTCAGAATCTTTTCTGCATAAGCGGGACTTTCTGTCCAATTGGGGTGTCCACATGTATGAAAAGGGCCTCAAGTTCCTTCTTTTTAAGGATCTTTTTAAAAAATGTTTATATTATATGGGAATATAGTTGATTATATATGGGAGTATAGTTGAGTGAAGTCGCTCAGTCGTGTCTGACTCTTTGCAATCCCATGGACTGTAGTCTACCAGTCTTCTCTGTCCATGGGATTTTCCAGGCAAGAGTACTGGAGTGGGTTGCCATTGCCTTCTCCAGGGGATCTTCCTGACCCAGGGATCAAACCCAGGTCTCCTGCAGTGCAGGCAGATGCTTTACCCTCTGAGCCACCAGGGAAGCCCATAGTTGATTAACAGGCATATAGGAAAGTGATTCAGTTATACATATACATGTATCTATTCTTTTTCAAGTTCTTTTCCCATTTTGATTATTACAGAGTATTGAGCAGAGTTCCCTGTACTACACAGTCGGTCCTTGTTGATCATCATTTTAAATACAGCACTGTGAACATGTCAAGTTCACTCTAATACTGTTCTTTGGAAGGAAAGTTGGATATACCCAGTACTGATAATACCAACTGATAATTTTCTTTTTCAATATTTTCTCTTTGGTTTCTTGGCTCTATCATTACCACCATGTGATGATATTTGGTTAGTCAGTGACTAAAACTGCTAAAAGCAAATGATCAAATACAGAGTTGAACTCTAACACTAACCCTTCAAAAGCCAGGAACTGTTTTTATTTGTTTGCACCCCCAGGCACTGTCATCAGGTTCAGATAGGGGGAAAAAAAAATGGATCCTGTATGGTCTGGATTAGCAGACTCTGTGAGCCCATGTGGTCCCTTGGGACGTATAAAAAGGAAAATGTTTAATAAGTGGCTGGTATTTCTATGCTTTTTTGAGAAAGTTTAATTTTCACTTTTGTCAAGTTGCCCAGTTACAAGAATGGAGGTGATAACAAGCAGAAAAGTTATATATGTGCAAAATCCCTTGAAATTAAAAAATTAATTTTCTTTTGCTTATTTATGGATATCCCAAGAGAATTTTAGTACTTTCTAGAGGGAGGAACTTAACCTCTAAAAAAAGAAAATGGATTCATACCAACAGTGGGAAAAGGCAGTTATATATGGAGAAAAAAGTGTCAAATTCATGTCTTTATATTTAAATGTAGCACGAGAGATTTCTGTCCATTTGTTCCAGATGTTTCCTTAAACCTTACTAGTAGTTCATTTATCTGTGAATAAAAAGGATTTGCTCTTTCTCATTATTTCTGCAGATCAAGTTGAGCACTTCTTTTGAGCAACAAATCAATGTTGTTAGGACCAGCTCTCACTTCATGGGAAATAAAAAACTGTGTTTCAAAACAAATTTTCTTCCACCTAATTTTTTTTCTGTATGAATTTACCTCTCACTCTTGATTAGAATCAAGAACTCCAATCTCAAGTGCATCCCTCAGTGTAAAAGTAGAAAATATTCTGTTGAATTCCCTGAAGATAAGAAGAATGATTATTGGGACATAAAGCCTGGCTTTGAAAAATTCTAGAATTTCTGTCAGTGAACAGAAATTTGTCATTTTATTGGGACACTTTAATGTATATTTATTACAAAGTACAATGAGGTTTATAGAATAGCTTGTAAATCTATTCTTGCCCCAGTAGAAATTTAGAATTGCAGAGAAATTTAGAATGAAAAAACAATCCCTAATATTCTATTGTACCTAGAAAAAATTAACCTAAAATGTATAAACTCTCAAACACCACGATACTTATGTCTAAGAGCTTTCACACATTCATGCATCTAGAAAGCACTCAAAATTTTTGCCAACCATACTATTCTCTGCACGGCTAAAAATTATGGTAAAAATTAGCTGTTTACCTTAAATCTACTTTTTATTAGCTTTGTAACACAGAAGAAAAGAACAATGACACACATATCCATGAAAATTTGGGGATCTGTTGGTTTGGGATATGTACACTGACTATGATTGTTTTCATGCTTCATATATTAATATAACGGTGCCTGTTATGAAACCACAGAAAACTTCAACCTTAGTTGTTTTTCCTTTATTAAAAATGAAGTATTTCTGGACTTCCCTGGTGGTACAGTGGATAAGAATCTGCTGCAGATGCAGGGGACACATGCGATCTCTGGTCGGGGAAGATCCCACGTACTAGGGGCCGACTAAGCCCTTGCACGACAACTACTGAGCCTGCACGCCAGAGCCCACCAGCCGCAGTCACTGAGCTCATGTGCCTACAGCCTGTTCTCTACAAGAGAAACCACTGCGAGGAGAAGCCCGCGAACCTCAACAAAGAGTAACTCCCACTTTCTGCAACTAGGAAAAGCCTGCATGCAGCAACAAAAACCCAACACAACCAAAACAATTAAAAAAAAAAAGTATTTTCTCCCTAAAACATGGGGATGTTGAAGATACTGATAGCAAGTTTACAAGGTACCTGTATGGACTGCATTTTCTCATTTATGTAAATTTCTATAAGATTTTCTCTACACGTACATGGGCTCAGAGTCATATCTGGGGGTGCATTCATCAAAGTATAAAACAATGTTTTTCTCTGGTGAAAAGACTGAAGATGAATTCTACTTAAAATTTCATATTTTTCTTCATTATTTGACTAGTTTTCAAAAGAAGACATGATTTTTATCAGTATGGTCAAATCATGTATTCAGTTCAGTTCAGTTCAGTCACTCAATTGTGTCTGACTCTTTGCAATCCCATGAATTGCAGCACACCAGGCCTCCCTGTCCATCACCAGCTCCTGGAGTTCACTCAAACTCATGTCCATTGAGTCAGTGATGCCATCCAGCCATCTCATCCTCTGTCGTCCCCTTCTCCTCTTGCCCCCAATCCCTCCCAGCATCAGAGTCTTTTCCAATGAGTCAACTCTTCGCATGAGGTGGCCAAAGTACTGGAGTTTCAGCTTTAGCATCAGTCCTTCCAAACAACACCCAGGACTGATCTCCTTTAGAATGGACTGGTTGGATCTCCTTGCAGTCCAAGGGACTCTCAAGAGTCTTCTCCAACACCACAGCTCAAAAGCATCAATTCTTCAGTGCTCAGCTTTCTTCACAGTCCAACTTTCACATCCATACATGACCACTGGAAAAACCATAGCCTTCACTAGATGGACCTTTGTTGTCATAGTAATGTCTCTGCTTTTGAACATGCTATTCAGGTTGGTCATAACTTTCCTTCCTGTATTGGATGCCCCCAAATGAAAGTTTTGTTCCTTAGGCCATTATTGTGGTTTTCAACTTGAAACAAGGCCTTCTGACCTCCTCAGATCACAGGCAGGGGGCAGCTTCTTGCAGACAGAGGCTTTCTAAGAGCACCTCCAGGGCTGGAACTGGCATAACTTCCTGGGAGCTTCTTAGTTATTCAGTTCAGTTCAGTTCAGTCACTCAGTCGTGTCCGACTCTTTGTGACCCCATGAATCGCAACACGCCAGGCCTCCCTGTCCATCACCAACTCCTGGAGTTCAATCAGACTCACATCCATCGAGTCAGTGATGCCATCCAGCCATCTCATCCTCTGTCGTCTCCTTCTCCTCCTGTCCCCAATCCCTCCCAGCGTGAGTCTTTTCCAATGAGTCAACTTTTCCCATGAGGTATCCAAAGTACTGGAGTTTCAGCTTTAGCATCATTCCTTCCAAAGAAATCCCAGGGCTGATCTCCTTCAGAATGGACTGGTTGGATCTCCTTGCAGTCCAAGGGACTCTCAAGAGTCTTCTCCAACACCACAGCTCAAAAGCATCAATTCTTCGGCACTCAGCTTTCTTCACAGTCCAACTTTCACATCCATACACGATCACTGGAAAAACCATAGCCTTGACTAGATGGACCTTTGTTGGCAAAGTAATGTCTCTGCTTTTCAATATGCTATCTAGGTTGGTCATAACTTTTCTTCCAAGGAGTAAGCGTCTTTTAATTTCATGGCTGCAGTCACCATCTGCAGTGATTTTAGAGCCCCAAAAAATAAAGTCTGACACTATTTCCAGTGTGTCCCCATCTATTTCCCATGAAGTGATGGGACCAGATGCCATGATCTTCATTTTTTGAATGTTGAGCTTTATGCCAACTTTTTCACTCTCCACTTTCACTTTCATCAAGAGGCTTTTTAGTTCCTCTTCACTTTCTGTCATAAGGGTGGTGTCATCTGCATATCTGAGGTTATTGATATTTCTCCTGGCACTCTTTATTCCAGCTTTTGCTTCTTCCAGCCCAGCGTTTCTCATGATGTACTCTGTATATAAGTTAAATAAGCAGGGTGACAATATACAGCCTTGACTTACTCCTTTTCCTATTTGGAACCAGTCTGTTATTCCATGTCCAGTTCTAACTGTTGCTTCCTGACCTGCATACACATTTCTCAAGAGGCAGGTCAGGTGGTCTGGTATTCCCATCTCTTTCAGAATTTTCCACAGTTTATTGTGATCCACCCAGTCAAAGGCTTTGGCATAGTCAATAAAGCAGAAATAGATGTTTTTCTGGAACTCTCTTGCTTTTTCCATGATCCAGTGGATGTTGGCAATTTGATCTCTGGCTCCTCTGCCTTTTCTAAAACCAGCTTGAACATCAGAAAGTTCATGGTTTACCTATTGCTGAAGCCTGGCTTGGAGAATTTTGAGCATTACTTTACTAGCGTGTGAGATGAGTGCAATTGTGCGGTAGTTTTGGCATTGCCTTTCTTTGGGATTGGAATGAAAACTGACCTTTTCCAGTCCTGTGGCCACTGCTGAGTTTTCCAAATTTGCTGGCATATTGAGTGCAGCACTTTCACAACATCATCTTCCAGGATTTGAAATTGCTCAACTGGAATTCCATCACCTCCACTAGCTTTGTTATTAGTGACACCTATTTGCAGGAACCCATCAGTTATCACCACATTCTCTGCCCTTATCCCACTCAGCTGACAACACTCACCAGGCAAGGACATTCAGTTTTTGACCCCAGTGTGTCTGGAATGGGACCTGGTTATCTGTATTTTTTCAACAAGATTATCAGGTGATGCTGAAACACAGCAAAGTCTGGAGCATCTGGACTCAGCATTTCCCAGTGAATGTTCTTTGCTATGGGACAGAGTCTTTTGTGCTCCCACATTAATCCATTTGGTCAAAGTCTTACCAACCAGTGAATGACTCCTGAGGTGACTCCTCAGTGACATGGTGGACCGGAGCAGTGTCAGAACAAATCTGGCTTAGAAGCCAGGCCTGATCACTAAGAAATAGCTCCCTCTTTAGCAGGTCCGAGAGCACAGGTGTCTAGTGAAAGTTACCTCAGCTTCTCTCTCTAGCTCAGGAAGGCCTTCTAGCATTAGCACATTCTGATCAAGAATCCAGACTTTGGATCTGACAGACTGGTTTTGAATTCTGGCTCCGTCATTAGTTCGTTTGGCCTTTAGGAAGGAGCAGTTACTGTATCTACTCAATAAAAGTAATATTAGTTCATAAGATGTTTTGAATTTTCATTTATTAACAGCTTTACTGAGATGTAATTTGCATGCCATAGAATTCAGACATTTAAAGAAAACAATTCATTGTTGTTGTTGTTTTAAGTTAATTCAGTTATACTATCAGCACTAATTCTAGAACATTTTCCTTACCCTAAAAAGGAACCTCATACCCTAATGAGCAGTCATCCTATATCCTCCTTTCTTCCCCAGCTCCTGGTAACCATGAATCTACTTTCTATCTCTGTAGATTTCCCTATTTGGGGCATTTCATATAAATAGCCGCATTAAAGTGGCCTTTTGTGACTACTTTCTTTTGTATGTTTTCAAGTTTTATCCATGTTGTAGCACATACAATACTTATTCTTTATTATTGCCAGATATTCCATTGTATAAATATGCCACATTTTGTGTATCCATTCATCAACTGATGGACATCTGTGCTGTTTCCTACCTTGGGCTATTAGGAAAAATGCTGCTATGACCATTCATGTAAGATTTTTTGTGGACATTCATTTTAATTTCTCTTGAGAATATGTTTAGGAGTAGAACTCCTGGGTCATATGGTAACTCTGTGTTAAACAATTTGAGGGACTACCAAACTGTTGTCCAAAGTGGTCGCACTATTTTTACATTCTCACCAGCACTGTTTGAGGTTTCTATTATCTCCACATCTTTGTTGTCTGTATTTTTGATTAAAGCCACCTTACAAGTGAATATGAAGTGGTATCTCCTTGTGATTTTGATTTACAATGACCAGTACTCCTGCATGGAAAATCCCATGGATGGAGGAGCCTGGTAGGCTGCAGTCCATGGGGTTGCTAAGAGTCGGGCACGACTGAGCGACTTCACTTTCACTTTTCACTTTCCTGCATTGGAGAAGGAAATGGCAACCCACTCCATTGTTCTTGCCTGGAGAATCCCAGGGACAGGGGAGCCTAGTGGGCTGCCGTCTCTGGGGTCCCACAGAGTCAGACACGACTGAAGAGACTTAGCAGCAGGAATGATGTTGCCATCTTTTCACATGCTACTGGCTATTTGTGTATCTTCTTCAGAACAAGGTCTATTCAGATCCTCTGCCCATTTTTTAATTGGGTAATTTGTCCTTTTGTTCAGTGAGTTGTAAGAGTTCTTTATATATTCTGGACACAAGTCTCTTATCAGGTACGTGATTTGCAAGTAGTTTCTCCTTGTGGGTGGCCTTTTCACTTTCTTGATAGTGCTCTTTGAAATAAAACTCTCAGCTGGATGAAGCTCAGTTTATCTACTTTTTCCTTTGGTTTGTGTTTTTGGTACTGTTGCCAATCCAAGGTCATGAAGATTTATTTACTCCCCTGTTTCTGGCTTCCCAGGTGGCTCAGTGGTAAAGAATCTGCCTACCAAACAGGAGATGCTTACCAAGCAAGAGATGCGGGTTTGATCCCTGGGTTGGGAAGATCCCCTGCAGAAGGAAATGGCAACCTACTCCGGTATTCTTGCCTGGGAAATCCCATGGATAGAGGAATCTGCTAGGCTACGGTCCACGGGGTCACAAAGATTTGGATACAACTTAGCGATTAAACAGCAGCAGCTGTTCTGTAGAATTTTGGTTCAGATTAACTGAGATAATGTATGTGAATTCTAGACATGTAAATACAAGCAGAAAGTAATTATCACATTTAATATTATTATTCAGATAACTCTGGGCTCTCCCTGCCATCCTTATCTGGTTTCTCTAGTTTCCACCCAGTGCTTTTCTCTAGGAATTTCTTCTTGGTTGAACTGACTTTGATTTCAGCTTTGATTTCAGACTCTTGCTGATACACTGCCTCTGGAAACTGCATGACTTTTAATTTGAAGCAGATGAGCTGACCCTTGCTTAATCCAGGTTTTGGACTCTCCAGGAGGGGGCATCAGACAGACAAAAGAGAATCACCTGGAAAAATCAGCTCTAATCAAATAATTCCTACTATTCACTGAACACTTGCTATATGGAATACTTTTTGCAAATATTAACTCACTGGAATAACTGTAGCCTTTAAGAATTATCACTTCAGTGTTATCAATGAGCCAGTTGATTTCCAGGGAAGTTCAGTAAATTCCCAACATTTCTTAGGAATTGATGCCCTGAGGTTTGACTGAATATGAAGCCTGTGGTCTGTCTTGTATGCCACTGAGTCTTGCTGTTACAGAGTAGCAAGAAGTCTTGAAGCAGCATTAGAACTTCTTTCTTTAGAAGCTCTAAAATGTATTAAAATATAAACAAGAATAACCTCAGAGACTATGTTCTGGACTTGGAGGGCATTGAAGAAACTGGAAACCAACTTTATGGAACTCAAGGACTTGCAATATAAATTAGAATATAAAACACAAACAAGCAGCCTACCCTGAAGGCAGTTACAAAAGGATCCTGCCTCGATAAACTCAACATTTTCTCTTCTGGACTGGTTTAGGATGTTTGCTATAGTTCAAACACTGACTTAACTTTTAAGAAACTTGAACCTGACCAATTTCTCTAAGTTACTATGCTTACAATTCAAATACCCACCCAGGGGACAGTTAGCAGTACTTTCTCAAATTTTTGTCTGGGACCACCTGTTGCAGAATCCCTTGGGATGCCTATTAACATGCAGATTCCAGAGCTGGTCCCCACATTTTCTGACATACAGCCTCCTGCCTGTCAGGCTGCATTTCTAAGCAGCTCTTCACTAAAAAGCCAGAAACAGCAAGTAAGAGTTACTTCCTCATTGCTGGATCCCACTTTTTTGCCTTTAAGAAATAGCATCTCCCCCTGAAGTTCTCTTTTACTATGGGTTCTAAACATTATAAAAACACAGGTTTATTTAAAGCCAATTAAAAGCATATCGGAGCAATACAGGAGACCCAGGTTTGATCCCTGGGTCAGGAAGATCCCCTCGAGAAGGAAATGGTAACCCACTCCAGTTTTCTTGCCTGGGAAATTCCATGGATGTAGGAGCCTGGTGGGCTACAGTCCATGGGGTTGCAAAGAGTCAGACACAACTGAGTGACTGAGTGCACATGTGCACACACACACACAAAGCATATATTGTTTGACACATAGTGATAATAATAGTAATATCAACAAGTAATAACTAATAGACCAGGTACTATTCTAAGTCCTTCACCTAGATGTTAACACATGGAATCCTCACAAACATCTCATCTTATTGATACTATTACCTTACAACCCACAACGCTGCTAAGGAAACAGAGAGGCCCAAGGTCAAGGTTAAGCAGCTTAAAATTGAAAATAGCCAAAATTGGAACCCACAGGCAGTTTAAGCTCTTGAACATCAAAATTGTTTCTCTTTAAAAAATGATTTAAAGCAAAAGATTAAAGAACACAAATCCATATGTCCATCAATAGGGGACTGGGTTAAGAAATCACATATTCCCCAAACAATGAAGAACAGATGAAAAAATATGAAGAAGCTATCACTGAGCTAAAAGCCTGTGTATAATGTACTGCCTTTATGTGTAGAATAAATATTTTTCAAAATGACTTTTGAGGGATCTTATGTGCTGTGCATTCAGCCTTTGTTGTAACAATTTTCTTTCCAATTGATCATTTGATTTTTGATATGGTTATGGTGTAATTTGCCATGAAAAGTTATTTTTCTCTTATGTACTTGAATTAATCCTTCCTTTCATATCTTTTGGATTTGGAGTCATCACCAGAAAGAGCTCTCTCACTTCAAGGATATAATGAAATTCTCCCAATATCTCCTTGATGTTTTTATGGTTTCTTTTTACATCCAGGATTTTTAATGTGTTTTAAGTTTATCATGATATACAGGTGAGGAATGAACAAGATATTTTCACAACACCCATTATTAAATCGCCTTCTTTACCCCACTGATATGTGATGCCCTGCTTATCATAAAGCAAATTCTCTCATATATTTTGGATTTTTTGTGGATTTATTTTGTTCCTTTGGGGACCATGTTTTTGATTTACAAGGCAGCCAGAAGCCTTCACCTTATTTTGTGTGTGGTTTTTTAAAAAATTAATTTATATTTAATTGGAGGATAATTGCTTTACAATATTAGGGCTTCAGTGGTAGCTCAGTTGGTAAAGAATCCGCCTTCAATGCAGGAAACCCCAGTTGAATTCCTGGGTTGGGAAGATCCACTGGAGAAGAGATAGGCTACCCAATCTTTTGCTTCCCTTGTGGCTCAGCTGGTAAAGAATCTGCCTGCAATGCGGGAGATGTGGGTTTGATCCCTGGGTTGGGAAGATCCCCGGAGAAGGGAGCTTTACAATATTGTGTTGGGTTTCCATCATATATCAACATGAATCAGATCAGTCATAGGTATACATATGTCCCCTTCTTCTTGAACCTCTCTTCCACCCATCCTGTGTCGTACAGAAAATTCCCACTGGCTATCTATGTTACACGTGATAGTGTATATTTTTGCCATTATACTCAAATATTATTTCAGTCCTGTAGATACATTTATGGCCTATGTAATGTGCCATGTTACAGCCAATATCCCCTGGGGAAGCTACAGAAGTAAGGAATGGTGGTTGCACAGTGACGGCTTCAGAAGCAAACAGGTCGAGGAAAACACTGTCCTGGTTGATGAAGATTATTGTGCCACTCCCCTGATGAGACTTTCTAATTCAGATGAGACTGTCCACTCAACTCTGCAGGTACCTTTGGGAAAATAGCAGCCATGGGGATTGGGATTAATTTCACATCGTCTGTGACCCTGAAGAGAAAACATACTACCGCTATCCATGCACATGCCCTTGGCATTGTGTGAAAGTGCAGGATCAAAGTCAAGCCTTTCAACTTTCCAGACTCTTAGTTTGGAATGTGTGTCTGCTGTTGGCTTTCAGGATCTGCCCATATTCCCCTCAAACCACAACAAAATGGCAGCTTGACTCAAGAATGTGGAGAGAATGCCATAGGGGCTGCTCTAACTAAAGTCGCTTTTCATATCACAAAGCTCCAGCATGGGCCACTTTGTGACCCAAAGTCCCTTTAATCCCCTGGAAAGCCTGTTTGAATGGGATAGACTTTTGAACCGTTTTTAAACTCTGCAGACCCCATATCAGACCCATGAGTCTCAAGTTACCCATGGATAGTGGGATAAGGCAGTGAGAGCGCTGAGCCACAAGACCTGCGTGTGATGAGGCCAATGCTCCTGGTTCAACCCCTGCCCCATGTTAAGTTCCAGTAACCCCAGATGAATGTGAGTGTACTCTAAACCTGAACAGCTGGGAAGAAGGGGTCAGTCACAAATTAAATTAGGAGGTGTAAAATGCCGTGGGAAAAAAAACACACCAAGATAGCAGAAACAGGTGCCAAAGGGCATCTTTTCACAATTTCTTCACAATTTCATTTCTTTATGTATGATAAGCAGCTAAGCTGCATTACAGAAAATTTCATGGTTCTTTGACCTTTTGATTTACTGAAGAGAAAAAGAAATCACACCTGTTGCTGAGTAGTATACTTTGTTCCCCAGCAATCTCAAGTGCTCAATTATTTCACATTGCGTATGAATTTAAAGACATGTTTTTTACATCTATAGATAACAGACTTGTGGAGACAGTGGGGGAAGGAGACAGTATAGCAATTTCGAGAGAGGCATTGAAATATATACACTACCACATATATGTATATATTTGTAACTTACATGCAGAGTACCTCATCAGAAACGCTGGGCTGGAAGAAGCACAACCTGGAATCAAGATTGCTGGGAGAAATATCAATAATCTCAGATATGCAGATGACACCACCTTTATGGCAGAAAATGAAGAGGAACTAAAAAGCCTCTTGATGGAAGTGAAAGAGGAGAGTGACAAAGTTGGCTTAAAGCTCAACATTCAGAAAACAAAGATCAAGGCATCTGGTCCCATCACTTCATGGCAAACAGATGGGGACACAGTGGAAACAGTGTCAGACTTTATTTTTTGGGGTTCCAAAATCACTGCAGATGGTGATTGCAGCCAGGAAATTAAAAGACGCTTACTCCTTGGAAGGAAAGTTATTACCAACCTAGATAGCATATTCAAAAGCAGAGACATTACTTTGCCAACAAAGATCCGTCTAGTCAAGGCTATGGTTTTTCCAGTGGTCGTGTATGGATGCAAGAGTTGGACTGTGAAGAAAGCTGAGAGCCAAGAATTGATGCTTTTGAGCTGTGGTGTTGGAGAAGACTCATGAGAGTCCCTTGGACTGCAAGGAGATCCAACCAGTCCATCCTAAAGGAGATCAGTCCTGGGTGTTCTTTGGAAGGACTGATGCTAAAGCTGAAACTCCAGTACTTTGGCCACCTCATGCGAAGAGTTGACTCATTGGAAAAGACTCTGATGCTGGGAGGGATTGGGGGCAAGAGGAGAAGGGGACGACAGAGGATGAGTTGGCTGGATGGCATCACCAACTCAATGGACATGAGTTTGAGTGAACTCCAGGAGTTGGTGATGGATAGGGAGGCCTGACGTGCTGTGATTCATGGGGTCGCAAAGAGTCGGACACAGCTAAGTGACTGAACTGAACTGATTCACATATATTTGGAGAAGGAAATGGCAACCCACTCCAGTATTCTTGCCTGGGAAATCCCATGGACAGAGGAGCCAGGTGGGCTACAGTCGATGGGGTCACAAAGAGTCAGACATGACTGAGCAACTAAACACACATGCACAGACACACATATATGTGTGTGTATATATGTGTGTATACCATATATGTGTGTATATATTTGTGTATACTATATATGTGTATAAGTACACACATATTTACCATGTGTAAGATAGCTAGTGGGAAGTGGCTGTATAGCACAGAGAGCTCAGCCTAGTGCTCTGTGATGACCTGGAGGGGTGAGTTTGGGGGTGTGGGTGGCAGGGAGGCTCACGAAGTAGGGAATATATGTATATTTACAGTTGATTCATGTTGTTGTGTAGAAGAAACAAACACAACATTGTAAAACAATTATCTTCCAATTAAAAGCAAAAAATAAAGATGTGTCTTTTAGAAACCAACCTTTTCAAGCACTACGTGAACAGTACAACTGTCCCTTTATTATAATTTTTCAATAGTCTAAGGATTCAGTTCAGTTCAGTTCATTTCAGTCACTCAGTCGTGTCCGACTCTTTGTGATCCTATGGACTGCAGCACGCCAGGGCTCCCTGTCCATTACCAACTCCAGGAGTTTACTCAAACTCATGTCCATTGAGTCGGTGATGCCATTCAACCATCTCATCCTCTGTCGTCCCCTTCTCCGCCTTCAATTTTTCCCAGCATCAGGGTCTTTTCAAATTAATCAGCTCTTCGTATCAGGTAGCCAAAATATTGTAGTTTCAGCTTCAACATCAGTCCTTCCAATGAATATATTCAGGACTGGTCTCCTTTAGGATGGGCTGGTTGGATCTCCTTGCAGTCCAAGGGACTCTCAAGAGTCTTCTCCAACACCACAGTTCAAAAGCATCAATTCTTCGGTGCTCAGCTTTCTTCACAGTCCAACTCTCACATCCATACATGACTACTGGAAAAACCATAGCCTTGACTAGATGGACCTTTGTTGACAAAGTAATGTCTCTGCTTTGAATATGCTATCTAAGTTGGTCATAACTTTCCTTCCAAGGAGTAAGCGTCTTTTAATTTCATGGCTGCAGTCATAATCTGCAGTGATTTTGGAGCCCCCCAAAATAAAGTCTGACACTGTTTCCACTGTTTCCCCATCGATTTGGCATGAAGTGATGGGACCGGATGCCATGATCTTCATTTTCGGAATGTTGAGTTTTAAGCCAACTTTTTCACTCTCCACTTTCACTTTCATCAAGAGGCTTTTTAGTTCTTCTTCACTTTCTGCCATAAGTGTGGTGTCATCTGCATATCTGAGGTTATTGATATTTCTCCTGGCAATCTTGATTCCAGCTTGTGCTTCTTCCAGCCCAGCGTTTCTCATGATGTACTCTGCATATAAGTTAAATAAGCAGGGTGACAATATACAGCCTTGATGTACTTCTTTTCCTATTTGGAACCAGTCTGTTGTTCCATGTCCAGTTCTAATTGTTGCTTCCTGACCTGCATACAGATTTCTCAAGAGGCAGGTCAGGTGGTCTAGTATTCCCATCTCTTTCAGAATTTTCCACAGTTTATTGTGATCCACCCAGTCAAAGGCTTTGGCATAGTCAATAAAGCAGAAGTAGATGTTTTTCTGGAACTCTCTTGCTTTTTCGATGATCCAGTGAATGTTGGCAATTTGATCTCTGGTTCCTCTGCCTTTGCTAAAGCCAGCTTGACCATCTAGAAGTTCACAGTTCACATATTGTTGAAGCCTTGCCTGTAGAATTTTGAGCATTACTTTACTAGCATGTGAGATGAGTGCAATTTTGCAATAGTTGAAGCATTCTTTGGTATTCTAAGGATTGCCTATTCTTAAGTCTGAACTTTTTATTGGAAAGACTTTAGAAAGTTTCAAGCTTATATCACAAGACAACTGATGGGTTTGTCATAGTCCAAAGCAGTCTTCAATGTGCCCCTGATGCTTCATGAATTCCAAGCAGGAGACCCAAAGTGCAACATGTCTAGACAATGGCCAAAGAGCTTTGCCAGCTCAGCCTGCAAGTAAACACGGGGTTGTAAGAGAGCCACTTGTGAGTCTCTGGCTCCACTCACCCTTGCTGGGGGCCCTGCACATACTTGAAGTTTCCCTCAAATTGTCTCGGCGTTCCTTCACCTGGTCTTCTTGGCTATCCTTTGGCTCTCAGCCTTTTATTCCTTGTCCACTTGGGGTCACTGTGTTGTGCTATTTAATGCCTGTAGAGGGCATCACCATGGCTGCCGAGGTCCTCATTGCCACTTCTGTGTCCAGACACAAACCAATGAGCTCCATACTGAGGGATTATCTCTTGGTGTTGACACCCAAGTTCCTAACACTTCATGACCTCAGGATCTTGGCTTTATTCATTTTTGACCAATCTTCCTTTATAATTTTATCCTTCAGACTCAAAGTGGAAACAGGACTTGAGGGCCATTTAAATGAGTAATAAACTTCTACTCTTCCCTTGAGGCCTACTATTCTTGAACTCTGCCCTTAGAAGAGGTTCTAAGAAGCTTCTTCCATCTCAAAAGTCTTCTCAGTCCTTCACGCCAAGGGAGCCCTAGCCAGCCTGCTCCCAGTCCTTCAGACATGTCTGAGTCCCTGGACAGACCTTCTGCTATGAGATTAAAAGCAACACCAACATGATACAACTTTGAAAATGTTATTTCTTCTTAGTTAAAATGCTATTTCTTCTTGGAATTGGCATTCTGAATATATAATCCTATGGATGTAGAACAATCGTTTTGTTTCCTTCCAAATCACTGGACGGCAGCAAGAGTCGGTAACTCACCAAAGAAATGGTCTGCAACTATGACTTTCACTGCACAGAAACAGGGCCACTCGCTGATACACAGCATTAAATATGCTCCACAATCCCACGTGCAGCCCAAGTTTCTAGGAGTTATTCTCTTCAAGTGTCAGATGAGCACAGCTAAGGCTCAAGGGAAGGATTTTGTCAGCAACCAGGGCACAGAACCAGTGGGTCACAGAACTATAACTGAGAGTCTTATCTTAGTGTCCTTTCTCTATTGTCCCTCACTGCAAGCTGCCTCACTCCATGAAATAGCACAGGACAGGAATATGACAATGATCTTGATTTTCCTCTCCCAAAAAGTGATTCTGCTTTTCCTACTTTCTCTCCCTTGTAAGCTTTACTGGATAGAAATTTGCCATACTTGGGATGCTGGACACGTCCATGACATCTATCAGAAATCTCCTTACCTCCAGTGCCTACTGAGACAATCAGCTGTAGGCCACCATGCTCTATACCATAATGCACTTCCATAGATGACCAGACAGAGAATGGCTCCTGATTCAAGGTGGACCTCTGAGGTGGTCCATCATGAAATCTCCACCCAACAGGAATGCCCTAAACTGGATGCTAATTGGATGAATCAATCAAATCCTCTCTTCTGGACTGAAAACAAAGACACAAAAGAATGGAAGCAAATCACAAAAAATGTAGTGATGCCCTCCACAGAACTAATAAATGAATAAGTGGAATCCCAGAAAAAGTAAGAGAACAAGAAATAAGAAATGAATGAAGATAATTTGGGGGGCTTCCCTTGTGGCTCAGCTGGTAAAGAATCTACCTGCAATGCAGGAGACCTGGGTTCAATCCCTGGGTTGGGAAGATCCCCTGGAGAGGGAAAGGCTACTCACTCCAGTATTCTGGCCTGGAGAATTCCATGGACTTTATAGTCCATGGGGTCACAAAGAGTCAGACATGACTGATATGTTCACTTTTCACTTTCACTAATTTTCCAAAAATAATGAAATACACAAAATCACAAGAAGCTCAAGTAATTGTTCCAAGCAAGATGAAAAGAACACGTGTGCATATAGACACATGCACCAGCACACACAAATCTAGATACATCGTAGTCAAACTGCTGTGAAGCAAAGATAAAGAAAATAATCCTGAAGTCAGCTAGCATTTTTTTTAAAAAGGATACAATGTACATAAAGAAACAAACAAGAATCACATCACACTTCTCATCCTAAACCATGCAAGACTGACAATAAAGTGACATTTTAAAGAAACATGAGTAGACTTAATTTATTATTATTATTTTTTACTTTACAATATTGTGTTGGTTTTGCCATACATCAACATGCATCCACCACGGGTGTACACATGTTCCCCATCCTGAACCCCCCTCCCACCTCCCTCCCCATACCATCCCTCTGGGTCATCCCAGCGCACCAGCCCCAAGTTTCCTGTATCCTGCATCAAACCTGGACTGGCAATTCATTTCTTATATGATATTATACATGTTTTAATGCCATTCTCCCAAATCATCCCTCCTCTCCCTCTCCCACAGAGTCCAAAAGACTGTTCTATACATCTGTGTCTCTTCTGCTGTCTCACATACAGGGTTATTGTTACCATCTTTCTAAATTCCATATATATGCGTTAGTATACTGTATTGGTGTTTTTCTTTCTGGCTTACTTCACTCTGTATAATAGGCTCCAGTTTCATCCACCTCATTAGAACTGATTCAAATGTATTCTTTTTAATGACTGAGTAATACTCCATTGTGTATATGTACCACAGCTTTCTTATCCATTCATCTGCTGATGGACATCTAGGTTGCTTCCATGTCCTGGCTATTATAAACAGTGCTGCAATGAACATTGGGGTACACGTGTCTCTTTCCCTTCTGGTTTCCTTGGTGTGTATGCCCAGCAGTGGGATTGCTGGGTCGTATGGCAGTTCTATTTCCAGTTTTTTAAGGAATCTCCACACTGTTCTCTGTTGGGGGCCAGAGTGAGGTACTCTGCCCGTGACAAAGGTCATGAGGAAGGAGGCTCGACATACGCAAAGGTGGGATCAAGCCTCAGGAGTCCCCCTGGAAATCCTTGAGCGTCTACCCCCATAACCAGAGCCTGCCTACTTTACTACTTTGTGCTCTCACCTACACCTCTGACTTTACGGGGGGCTGTCCCCCACCACCTCTTTCAGAGAAGGAGTTAACTTAGAGCTCCAGTTAATAAAAACTCCTGGGCGTGACAAGAGTGTTTTAACCTAAAAACTCCTCTGAAGGTTCTCTGGCCTGCCTGACAGGCTTGTCCGGCCACATGTGATTGCTCACAGCCTCCCAACCGTGAGAGGCACGAGATGCTTTAAACCTTCTAAAAACAGGTTCCTTAGAAAAGTTAGAAAACTATTAGTATAAGTATAATGGGCTGATTAGAAATTGTATTGGTGAAGGGTTTTTCATTTGTTGAGCCAATGTTTGTTGCTAAGTCTCCACATCCCCTGCCCTTACACACATTAATGAATATATAGAAGAAATAAGTATTAACCTTTGATATTAATCACGTTATACCTTAGGCTAAGTAAATTCTTTCCTTAACTAAAATCCACTACACCCTCACCCTATAGGAGTGTAACTTTATTTGGGTGGCGTCTGTTTTAAGAATAATCACCCCTGGAGAAATAAGTGTTGACTGGCCGCTGTCACAAGGAGAGGGTTGTAAATTGGCCAGAAGATGACGTAACACCCCTAAGGCCTCTGTATACATTTGTGTGAAGCACCTGACTTTAATAAAAGTCAGGACTGCTGTCCCCGCGTGACTTTTGTATAACATCTCAGTGTATAAAAACAGACTCTGGAAAATAAAGAATTGGGATCAGTTTCTCGAAATACTGATCTCCCCATGTCTCTCTCTCTTTCACTCTGGCTGAGTCTCCATCTGGAGCGAGGAACCCACCATGCTTACTAATTATGCCTGGGCTTCTAAGATCCGACCGGGGAGGCCTCAGTGTCTCCGCTCCTTCGGGAGAACGGAAGGACGCCTGTGGCCTACGTAAGTGGTGCAAACTTCTTGTCTTGAAGTTTTATTGGTCTCCCGCGTAAACCAAGCCACTCAGCCTCTTTTCTCCACTGAATTTTCCTACTGAGCTCTCCTTATTCTATTACTCTTTATATCTTTAATTAATATCTAATTGAAGCTATTGTATCCTGACCCTCGCAGACGCCATCCCCGCTTCGAATACCCTGGATCAGCCGGGGCTGGACCCCGGCAGTTCTCCATAGTAGACTTCATTTTTGTTACTAGTTTTAGATTTATAGAAGCAAGAGATTGTACATAGAGTTCCATAGACCCAGTCCCTCTCCTGCCTTACCCTCCAACTCTGCACATACTTTTCCCTACTATTAACATCTTACATTAGTATTGTATACCCATTACAATTCCTTCAGTTCAGTTCAGTTCAGTCTCTCAGTCATGTCTGACTCTTTGCGACCCCATGAATCGCAGCATGCCAGGCCTCCCTGTCCATCACCAACTCCCGGAGTTCACTTAGACTCTTGTCCATCGAGTCAGTGATGCCATCCAGCCATCTCATCCTCTGTCGTCCCCTTCTCCTCCTGCCCCCAATCCCTCCCAGCTTCAGAGTCTTTTCCAATGAGTCAACTCGTCTCATGAGGTGGCCAAAATACTGGAGTTTCAGCTTTAGCATCATTCCCTCCAAAGAAATCCCAGGGCTGATCTCCTTCAGAATGGACTGGTTGGATCTCCTTGCAGTCCAAGGGACTCTCAAGAGTCTTCTCCAACACCACAGTTCAAAAGCATCAATTCTTCGGTGCTCAGCCTTCTTCATAGTCCAACTCTCACATCCATACATGACCACAGGAAAAACCACAGCCTTGACTAGACGGACCTTTGTTGGCAAAGTAATATCTCTGCTTTTGAATATGCTATCTAGGTTGGTCATAACTTTCCTTCCAAGGAGTAAGTGTCTTTTAATTTCATGGCTGCAGTCACCATATGCAGTGATTTTGGAACCCCCAAAATAAAATCTGACACTGTTTCCACTGTTTCCCCATCTATTTCCCATCAAGTGATGGGACCGGATGCCATGATCTTCGTTTTCTGAATGTTGAGCTTTAAGCCAACTTTTTCACTCTCCACTTTCACTTTCATCAAGAGGCTTTTTGGTTCCTCTTTATTTTCTGCCATAAGAGTGATGTCTTCTGCATATCTGAGGTTATTGATATTTCTGCCGGCAATCTTGATTCCAGCTTGTGTTTCTTCCAGTCCAGCGTTTCTCATGATGTACTCTGCATATAAGTTAAATAACCAGGGTGACAATATACAGCCTTGATGTACTCCTTTTCCTATTTGGAACCAGTCTGTACAATTCCTTATTGTAATATAATAATGTAGTTAAAGTAATTATGTAATGTACATTATTAATGTACAATTTTAACAATGGAAACTATGGACTACATTAACTATAGTTTGTGGTTTATACTAAGGTTTACCCTTAATTGTAGTTCTGTGTGTTTTGATACATGCTTAATAACATGTATCACCATTTGATTTACAAAATATAGTTTCCCAACGCCCAAATCACCCCTCTACTTCATCTCTCCCTTCCCTCCTCCCATACTCCTGGAAACCACAGATTTTTCAACAGTCACAGAGTGACATATTTAAACTACTAATGGGGAAAAAATATGATCAAGCCAGAATTTTATGCACAGTGAAAATATTGTCCAAAAATTAAGAGGAAATAAAGACTTTCATAGACAACTCAATGACAGCCAATATGTACCACAGCCGTGTTAATAAAAATTTTCAGGCAAGAGTATTTCTACCGAGTGGAAACTTGAATTTGCACAAAGAATTGAAAAGTACCATCAGTGGTAAATATAAACATTTTCTTTTTAATTACTTTAAGAAATAATTGACTAACATAAAATAGTTAACAGTCTACTGTAGGGCTTATATGCGAAAATAAAATGTACAAGAACAATAATAATAAAGGTAGGAGGAAGTGAAAATATACTGTTGTATAATTCTCACATCACATATAAAACAGTATAATATTATTTTAAGGAAGCTGTGATACGTTACAGTTGTACATTTTAAACCTTAGAGGAATCATTAATTTTCTTTAAAGAGGTAAAGCTAAAAGCCACAAGAAAAGATAAAATGGATTAATAAAAATACTCAATCCAAAAGAAGAGGGAAAAGGGAATAAAGAACAAAAGGGAAAAATAAAAACTATAGCAAGTTTTTATTGTCAGGTTGCTTCATTTGTGAGCCTTTGTTCATACCCATATTTAAGATTTTTATGTCTGTATAAAGATGTATTTATCATTGCTTGATGTTCCTCTTTATCCCTGCTAATATTCTTTGTTCTTATGTCTGCTTTGTCTAATATTAATAAAGGCCTTAAAAAAATACTTCAGGCTAGACTTACCCATGGGCTATATAAATTCAACCATTTAATAATTAAATAAAGATGGTTTAAATACTCAAAAGCCAGAGATAAGAATACACAACAAACAAACCAATAACAACAAAAACAGCCAACTATGGCTTATCAGTGAGAAACTTCTTAACACCATAGCCCATGGGCTAAGTCTAGCCTAAAGTATCTTTTTAAAGCTTTTATTAATATTAGACAAAGTAGACATAAGAACAAAGAATATTAGCAGGGATAAAGAGGAACATTAGGCGATGATAAATACATCATTATACAGACATAAAACTCTGAGATGTGGGTGTCAACAAAGGCTCACAAAGAAGCAACCTGGCAGAACTAAGACAAAACACGGCATCACAATTGCAATCGAGACTTCAACACCAACACTCCTCTTTCAGTAGCTGGAAGATAAAAACAGGGGGGAAAAGGGTAATGATATAGGCCTGAACATTACAGCCAAACTGTTTGACCTAACCAATAATCATTGAACACTCCACCCAAATACACATTCTTTTCAAGTGCACATCAACGATTCACCAAGATAGATTACATTCTGGGCCACAAAACAAACCTCAACAAAGTTAAAAGAATAGTAAGTATGTTCTCTAATCAAAACATAAATAAACTAGAAATCAATAGCAGATATATGGAAATATCCAAAAATGTTTAGAAATTAAACATACTGCTAAATAACTCACAGGTTGAAGAAGGAGTCAGGCAGAAATATCTGTCTAATTACATGAAAATGAATAAAAAACAATTCCAAATTTATGGGCTGTAACTAAATCATACTTAGAGGGAAATTTATAGTTTTAAATAAATATATTAGGAAACAAAGTTCTCAAATTAGTGATCCAAGTTTTCATCTTAAATAACTATGAAAAAAACAGCAAATTCAAGCGAAACAAAAAGAAAGATTAGAGCAGAAATAAACAAAACTAAAAGCATAAATGAATGAAAATCAATGAAATAAAAATAGTTCTTTGCAATTATTAATAAAATTAATTAAATTCTAGCTAAACTGATGAAAGAGAGAGGAGGCAGAGCAGAAGGAGGATGGAGAAAAGAAAAAGACACAGATTAACTGTATCATAAATAAAAGAGGAAATGGATCCCATGGAGCTTACACATCAAAAGATAGGAGGGGAGTACTATGAGAAACTATGCCAAGGGACTTGATAACATGAATCTGCAGTTATAGCACACCCTTGGCGAAATATCTGAAGACACAAGGGGGAAACCTGCCCCTGGTGTCTAGTGAGTAGAGGTCTGGGATGCTGCTAAACATCCATCATGCATGGGATACTCTCCCACAACAAAGAATCATCCTGTCCAAACACCATTTTGGTTGAGAAACCCTCACTTAAGTGAAATGGACAAATTTCTTGGAAGACGTCTACTAACAAAGTTTTCTCAAGAGAAAAACAACCTGAATAATTCTATGAAAGACACTGAATCCACAGTTCAATATTTTCCACCAAAAAAAACAAAAGAACCCCAGAAAACTCTAGGCCCTGTGGCCTCACAGGTGAACTCTAACAATTTGGAAGAAACAATACCAATTTTTTATACATTCTTTCAGAATATAGAAGAGAGAACACTTTCCAACTCATTTTATGAAACCATTACCCTGTTACCAAAGCCAGACATTACAGGAAAACTAATGTCTAATATCTTTCATGATCACAGGCATAAAAAAATTTAGTAATAGTGGTTCAGATCCAACAATTTATAAAAAGGATAATAAATCCTGAGCAACTGGGATTAATCTCAGAAATGCAAAGTATATTCAACATTGGAAAATCATTAATGCATTTCACCACATCACCACATCAACAGACTGAAAAATAACAACCATATGATCACTGAAAATGATGCAGGCAAAGTATTTGAAAACCGTCAACATCCATTTGTGATCAAAACTGTCAGTAAATAGGAGTAAGGGGAACTCCCTCAGCCTGATGAAGGGTATTTACAAAAACCCTACAGTCCACCTCCAAACTTAATGGTGAAAGAACAAGGCAGGGACGCCACTCTCATCATTCCTATCCCGCAACAGACTAGAGTTCTTCATCCATGAAGTAAACCAGGAGTGCAGGGGCGAGGGAGGGAGATGGGGAAGGGGGCATTCACACCAGAAATGAAGATTTAAAACTGCCTTTATTAACAGATGACATGATTATCCATATAGAAAATCTCAAGGAATCTTTACGTGGGCTCAGCAAGGTCACAGAGTAGAAGATCAATATAAAACATTGCATTTCTCTATATCAACAATGAACATTTGGAAGTTAAATTATAGTACCATTTGCAATAACATAAAAAATGAAACACTATTAAATCTAAAAAAAAAATGTAAAAAACTTGTTTAATGAAACAAGACAACTGAGAAGTCATACCAATTCATGGACTGAAAGATTCAATAAAATACATACTTATTATATAACCTACCCGTCCTTCTCAGAGAAATTCACCCAAGACAATGAAAGCATATGTCTACACACAGACTTGTACTTAGAGCTTACTCTGACACCAGCTGGTGAACTGAAATACAATTTTGATGTTTAATATCACTGCTGCTGCTGCTGCCAAGTTGCTTCTGTCGTGTCCGACTTTGTGCGACCCCCTGGACTGCAGCCTACCAGGCTTCTCCGTCCATGGGATTCTCCAGGCAAGAACACTGGAGTGGGTTGCCATTTCCTTCTCCAATGCATTAAAGTGGAAAGTGAAAGTGAAGTCACTCAGTCGTGTCTGACTCTTAGCGACCCCATGGGCTGCAGCCCACCAGGCTCCTCCATTCATGGGATTTTCCGGGCAACAGTACTGGAGTGGGTGCCATTGCCTTCTCCCTTAATATCACAATCCACAGGTTTAAAGGCACAGTCTCCAGCAAGACTGCCCTTACTCCTGATGCCAGCCACACTTGGGGGTGCCCAGGCCACTGGTACTTGTGATTAACTGGGAGTCACCACAATCCCCTCAGGTTCGTCAATTCACTGAATATGCTCACAGAATTCAGAAAAGCAGTAAATCATTATTATGGCTTTACTATAAAAGATAAAAATCAGGACCGGTCAAGCAATGAGACACCGAGAGTAAGGTCTGGGAGGTCCCACAACATGGAGCCTCCATGCTTTCTTCCCTCCCCTCGGAATCAGGGTGCGTGGTCACACTCTCTGCCACACGGTGGCAGCGCTCCCAGCCAGGATGCTCTACTGAGCTCTGATGTCTAGAGTTCTTACTGAGCTTTCGTCACAGAGAGATATGAATGAAATCATTGGCCACTGGCTGAATTCAATCTCCAGCCCTCCTCCTCTCCCCAGAGGTCAGCAGGCTCAAAGCCCCAAACCTTTAATCGTACAGATTGATTTCTGTGGTGATAAACCCTATCCTAAGTCAACTACCTTCTTAGTAAAAACTCAAAAAAATGATTGAAGGAACTCATTAAGAGCAAAGCAATCCTAATGCTCACACAAGTCCATGGATTTAAAGTCTACCTCCTAGGAACCAAATTCTTTATTACACAACAATGTTCATAGCAGCTTTATTCTTCATTACCAAAATCTTGAAACAACCCAAATGTCCTTTCAACTGCTGAGTGGATAAAGTAATTGTAGTATATTCATACTCTGGATTATTAAAGATATTAAATTATTAAATATTAAATATTAAATATTAAAGTATTAAAGATAAAAAGGATGAGTTACTGATATATGTAATAACATACATGAAGTTCAAAAACAATTACGGCAGGTTTTTTTTTTTTTTTTTGCATAGGCATTGTAAATGCAATAATTATCTACATAGCATTAGCTTATGATCTGTAGCATCAGAGGAATAAATCCTTTTTTTTATAATTACATTTAGTTCAGGGTTTTGCAACCTCAGTGCTATTGACATTCTGGAGCAAACAATTCTTTGTTGTGGGGTGATATATATATATATATCATATATAATATTATACTATTATTATGCTATATATATATTATAGCATAAGATATATATTCTATCTTATACATAGGATATTTAGCAGAATCCCTGGCCTTACTCATTAAGATGCTGGCAGCAATTTCTCCAGCCCTGACAGTCAAAAATGTCCAGACATTCTCAAATGTTCTGAGAGAGGTAACTTATCCCCAGTCTAAAATTGCTAATGCAGTCAAACACAATTTTTACAGTTTTCATAATATTAACTATTTTGTGGAGACAAACATTACTTAAATCAGTGCAGGAAATTTGTGGCATTCAAATTATGCTTTCCATAGGAAAGCTCATCCAAATTTTGTGTAAGTTAGAAACTTTGGAGTATTATTACTTTTCACACCAGGTAAAAATACATAGTTGTTTTAAACCAAAATTATTAAAGCTGTCTAGTTTGTCCAAGTACTCCCTTTCTTTAGTAATAATATCTAGATTTTTCTGCATTTACACACCTAATTATTAAAACAAGGACTAGCATTTTTCTCTTTATTTCTTCTTGTTGTACACATACAACCTTTGTTTCTTATGTTATATCCCAGGTAATCAGGCCATTAATTTAAAGAATGGCTAATTTTTTCACCCACCTCTTTCAGCAAGTGTTTGAGTTTCATTAAAGAGCTAACAAACTAATCCAATGGATTTTTTTAACTTTCTCTCTGAAAATTATTTTGTCCTTTCATTTTAAATGTATTTAAGTCCTACTTAGTCTTTGTAATCTCACTTATTAATTTTGTAGGGACATAAGCAAAGGCATATGTCTATCAATAAATACATTTAGAAAATACTTCATACTTTGATAAAAGAATTTTACCCATCTCCTGAGCAGTGTAAAGGAACCCTGGAGGAGTTGAGTTTTGGATTTCTTGCTATTTCAGTATTTATATTTTGTTTTGTCTTTAACATAAAGCTCCTTTTCCTATTTTCATCTGCCTCACCATGGAGTTTTGTTTTTAAAGAAATGAGAAAGAAAAATCGGGTTACTCAGCACCTTTCGGGTTGCATAGGAAGTCAAGAAGTTTGTGACAAACCAGAAGGAATCTTTTCAATTCAATCTGCAGTTCCATTCCACCATACATACAGACTCTTTTATAAAACTGTTATAAGAACCAAGGAAAGTTCTTAATTTCGATGACTCATACTCTACAACCACATGAAACCAATTTCAATTTTTGAAAAAAGCTTTGCATGAATTCTACTTGATGGTTAATCTGTATATCTGAAACAATTTGAGTGCTCAATCAATTCCCAGATGTTGAGAGATAATAACGTGGGTGAATGCCAGCCACAAACATAGTATTACAATTATATACAGACCATTTATAAAAGGATAATTACTTCTTTTACAAAGACAGAAAAGTTTTCCACTTATACACACACACACACACACACACACACACACACACACAAGAAGCAGGCTCACTTATACAACCTCATCCATGAATCAAATATAAAGAACAAAACTCACCAATTTGTCGTAGCAGCTTTGGAAGGAGAGTGGTCAGAACACAAAGGATGGAAGGGAGCCACTATCTTTCAAGTAGGCACAAAAACCTTTTTCCTTGAATGTCTTCTTTAGCTTCTTTAAGCGCTGTGTAAATAAAGCAACATGGAGGATTCTACCTTTGGCAGAAGAAACACCATCAGCGGGTGTAGGCGGCAACGTGAACTTCTTAATCTCAAGGCAAGACCACGTATTGGCCTGGGTAAACCTAGATCTGCAATGCCAGTAAGGATTCTTAATACGCCTCAAGGCAGGCAAACAAAAAAGCAGATGGCTGCTTGAGAGAGAATCAGAAGGTCAGACCACAGAAAAATCAGCTTCTCCACATTGCTTCCACCAATCGAGAAATGAAACAGCTATGCGCTAATCAAAATCAGAACCAGATTGATCAAGGCTCAGAGAAAGAACCAGAGGGGCAAAGTGGGAAACAGTCAGCCAGGGTGAAAGCTCTAATTGCCCACTGAGGTTCATCTGAAGAGGCAAACTCAGGGCAGAAGGTGAGTCACCTGTGCATCTCTGAGCCCTTTACTAGTCAAAGGAAAACAGACACAGGGGGATTTTAGGAAACGCTTTTGCTTGTAAAGAAGACTGTGAGGGAATTTTCAGACTCTCGAAGGATTGGCCCACAAAATAAAAAGAACAAAAGTTATTTGAGATAAAAACTATCCCGGAAGTATCAATGTTACTGAGTTAATAGCCTGCTCATGGGAGTGAAACAGCAATTTTCTCACGTAATCTTTCATCTCACATTTTTAAACACCAAGAAAAACCTTGCTTTTCTTATTTATGTCAGTTGCAAAGTCTCTCTATTCCCAGCTAGGAAAACTATGCCTATTTACATCAAGACAAGTGAGAATATTTGATTTTGCTGCCTCTAGCCTTCTCCTCTTAAAGTAGGGATAGGGGGCCCACTTACATGCTCCCTACACGACCAGACACAAATTTGTCAGGTGTTGCTTGCAGAGAAAAGACAATACCCAGAATCAAAGTCTTCAGTTCTTACTATATTTTGTACATGAGAGCACAGATCAGTTCAGTTCAGTTTCAGTTGCTCAGTCGTGTCTGACTTTTTGCACCCCCATGAATCGCAGCATGCCAGGCCTCCCTGTCCATCACCAACTCCCGGACTTCACTCAAACTCATATCCATCGAGTCAGTGATGCCGTCCAGCCATCTCATCCTCTGTCATCCCCTTCTCCTCCTGCCCCCAATCCCTCCCAGCATCAGAGCCTTTTCCAATGAGTCAACACTTCACATGAGGTGGCCAAAGTACTGGAGTTTCAACTTTAGCATCAGTCCTTCCAAAGAACACCTAGGACTGATCTCCTTCAGAATGGACTGGTTGGATCTCCTTGCAGTCTAAGGGACTCTCAAGAGTCTTCTCCAACACCACACTTCAAAAGCATCAATTCTTCCGCGCTCAGCTTTCTTCACAGTCCAACTCTCACATCCATACATGACCACAGGAAAAACCATAGCCTTGACTAGACGAACCTTTGTTGGCAAAGTAATGTCTCTGCTTTTGAATATGCTATCTAGGTTGGTCATAACTTTCCTTCCAAGGAGTAAGCATCTTTAATTTCATGGCTGCGGTCACCATCTGCAGTGATTTTGGATCCCAAAAACATAAAGTCTGACACTGTTTCCACTGTTTCCCATGAAGTGATGGGACCAGATGCCATGATCTTCGTTTTCCGAATGTTGAGCTTTAAGCCAACTTTTTAACTCTCCACTTTCACTTTCATCAAGAGGCTTTTTAGTTCCTCTTCACTTTCTGCCACAAGGGTGGTGTCATCTGCATATATGAGGTTATTGATATTTCTCCTGGCAATCTTGATTCCAGCTTGTGCTTCTTCCAGTCCAGCGTTTCTCATGCTGTACTCTGCATATAAGTTAAATAAGCAAGGTGATAATATACAACCTTGATGTACTCCTTTCCTGATTTGGAATCAGTCTGTTGTTCTAGTTCTAACTGTTGCTTCTTGACCTGCATACAGATTTCTCAGGAGGCAGGTCAGGTGGTCTGGTATTCCCATCTCTGGAAGAATTTTCCACAGTTTGCTGTGATCCACACAGTCAAAGGCTTTGGTGTAGTCAATAAAGCAGATGTTTTTCTGGAATTCTATTGCTTTTTCAATGATCCAACAGATGTTGGCCATTTGATCTCTGGTTCTTCTGCCTTTTCTAGATTCCAGCTTGAACATGTGGACATTCACAGTTCACATATGGTTGAAACCTGGCTTGGAGAATTTTGAGCATAATTTTGCGAGCATGTGAGGTGAGTGCAATTGTCAGCAATACGTGAACCGTGAATGTCCTGATGTTCAAGCTGGTTTTAGAAAAGGCAGAGGAACCAGAGATCAAATTGCCAACATCCGCTGGATCATGGAAAAAGCAAGAGAGTTCCAGAAAAACATCTATTTCTGCTTTATAGACTATGCCAAAGCCTTTGACTGTGTGGATCACAATCAACTGTGGAAAATTCTGAAAAAGATGGGAATACCAGACCACCTGACCTGCCTCCTAAGAAATCTGTATGCAGGTCAGGAAGCAACAGCTAGAACTGGACATGGAATAACAGACTGGTTCCAAATAGGAAAAGGAGTACGTCAAGGCTGTATATTGTCACCCTGCTTATTTAACTTATATGCAGAGTACAGCATGAGAAACGGTGGACTGGAAGAAGCACAAGCTGGAATCAAGATTGCCAGGAGAAATATCAATAACCTCATATATGCAGATGACACCACCCTTGTGGCAGAAAGTGAAGAGGAACTAAAAAGCCTCTTGATGAAAGTGAAAGTGGAGAGTGAAAAAGTTGGCTTAAAGCTCAACATTCAGAAAACGAAGATCATGGAATCCGGTCCCACCACTTCATGGGAAATAGATGGGGAAACAGTGGAAACAGTGTCAGACTTAATTTTGGGGGGGCCCCAAAATCACTGCAGATGGTGACCGCAGCCATGAAATTAAAAGACGCTTACTCCTTGGAAGAAAAGTTATGTCCAACCTAGATAGCATATTCAAAAGCAGAGACATTACTTTGCCAACAAAGATCCATCTAGTCAAAGCTATGGTTTTTCCTGTGGTCACGTATGGATGTGAGAGTTGGACTGTGAAGAAAGCTGAGCGCCGAAGAATTGATGCTTTTGAACTGTGGTTTGGAGAAGACTCTTGAGAGCCCTTTGGACTGCAAGGAGATCCAACCAGTCCATTCTGAAGGAGATCAGTCCTGGGTGTTCTTTGGAGGGAATGATGCTGCAGCTGAAACTTTTCAGTACTTTGGCCACCTCATGTGAAGAGTTGACTCATTGGAAAAGACTCTGATGCTGGGAGGGATTGGGGGCAGGAGGAGAAGGGGACGACAGAGGATGAGATGGCTGGATGGCATCACCGACTCGATGGACGTGAGTCTGGGTGAACTCCAGGAGTTGGTGATGGACAGGGAGGCCTGGTGTGCTGCGATTCATGGGGTCGCAAAGAGTCGGACATGACTGAGTGACTGAACTGAACTTGAACATTTTTTGGCATTGCCTGTTTGAGATTGTAATGAAAACTGACCTTTTCCAGTTTTGTGGCCACTGCTGAGTTTTCCAAATTTGCTGGTATATTAAGCGCAGCACTTTAACAGCAGTAGTAGTGACAAATAGATTCAAGGGGTTAGATTTGATAGACAGAGTGGCTGAAGATCTACGGACGGAGGTTTGTGACACTGTACAGGAGGCAGTGATCAAGACCATCCCCAGGAAGAAGAAATGGTTGTTTGAGGAGGCCCTACAAATAGCTGAGAAAAGAAGAGAAGCCAAAGGCAAAGAAGAAAAGGAAAGATATACTCATTTGAATGCAGAGTTCCAAAGAATAGCAAGGAGAGATAAGAAAGTGTTCCTCATAATCTACAGATTCAATGTGATCCCTATCAAATTACCAATGGCATTTTTCACAGAACTAGGACAAAAATTTTCACAATTTATATGGAAACATAAAAGATCCCAAATAGCCAAAGCAGTCTTGAGAAATAAGAATGGACCTGGAGGAATCAACCGCCCTGACTTCAAGTTATACTACAAAGATACAGTCATCAAGACAGTATGGTACTGGCATAAAAACAGAAATATAGACCAATGGAACAAAATATAAACCTCAGAGATAAACCCAGGTACCTATGGGTAACTTATTTTTGACAAAGGAAGCAAGAATATACAGTGCGGCAAAGACAGCTTCTTCAATAAATGGTGCTGGGAAAGCTGGACAGCTACATGTAAAAGAATGAAATTAGAACACTTCCTAATGCCATACACAAAGATAAATTCAGAATGGATTAAATACCTAAATATAAGACCAGAAACTAGAAAACTTTGAAGCAGAACACTCGATGACATAAATCAAAGCAAGATCCTCTATGACCCACCTCCTAGAGTAATGGAAACAAAAACAAAAGTAAACAAGTGGGACCTGATTAAACTTAAAAGCTTTTGCACAGCAAAGGAATCTATAAGCAAGGTAAAAAGACAACCCTCGGAATGGAAGAAAATAATAGCAAATGAAACAACTGACAAAGGATTAATTTTCAAAATATACAAGCAGCTCATACAACTCAATACCAGGAAAACAAACAACCCAATCAAAAAGTGGGAAAAAGACCTAAACAGACATCTTTCCAAAGATGACAAACAGATGGCTAACAAACACATGAAAAGATGCTCAACATTGCTCAGTATTAGAGAAATGCACATCAAAACCACAATAATATATCACCTCAGATCGGACAGAATGGCCATCATCAAAAAGTCTACAAACAATAAATGCTGGAAAGGGTGTGGAGAAAAGGGAATGCTCTTGCACTGTTGGTGGGACTATGGAAGATGGTATGGAGATTCCTTAAAAAACTAGGAATAAAACCACCACATGACCCAGCACTCCCACTCCTAGGCATATACCCAAAGGAAACCAAAACTGAAAAAGACACATGTATTCCATTGTTCACTGAAGCATTATTTACAATAGCTAGAACATGGAAGCAACTGAGATGCCCATTGACAGATGAATGGATAAAGAAGTTGTGGTACATATACACAATGGAATATTCAGTTCAGTTCAGTTCAGTTGCTCAGTCGTGTCTGACTCTTTGCGACCCCATGAATCACAACACGCCAGGCCTCCCTGTCCATCACCAACACCCGGAGTTCACTCAGACTCACGTCCATTGAGTCAGTGATGCCATCCAGCCATCTCATCCTCTGTCATCCCCTTCTCCTCCTGCCACCAATCCCTTCCAGCCTCAGAGTCTTTTCCAATGAGTTAACTCTTCACATGAGGTGGCCAAAGTACTGGAGTTTCAGCTTTAGCATCATTCCTTCCAAAGAACACCCAGGGCTGATCTCCTTCAGAATGGACTGGTTGGATCTCTTTGCAGTCCAAGGGACTCTCAAGAGTCTTCTCCAACACCACAGTTCAAAAGCATCAATTCTTGGGCGCTCAGCCTTCTTCACAGTCCAACTCTCACATCCATACATGACCACAGGAAAAACCATAGCCTTGACTAGATGGATCTTTGTTGGCAAAGTAATGTCTCTGCTTTTGAATATGCTCTCTAGGTTGGTCATAACTTTCCTTCCAAGGAGTAAGCGTCTTTTAACTTCATGGCTGCAGTCACCATCTGCAGTGATTTTGGAGCCCAAAAAAATAAAGTCTGACACTTCTTCCACTGTTTCCCCATCAATTTCCCATGAAGTGGTGGGACCAGATGCCATGATCTTCGTTTTCTGAATGTTGAGCTTTAAGCCAACTTTTTCACTCTCCACTTGCACTTCATCAAGAGGCTTTTTAGTTCCTCTTCACTTTCTGCCATAAGGGTGGTATCATCTGCATATCTGAGGTTATTGATATGTCTCCTGGCAATCTTGATTCCAGCTTGTGCTTCTTCCAGCCCAGCATTTCTCATGATGTACTCTGCATATAAGTTAAATAAGCAGAGTGACAATATACAGCCTTGATGTACTCCTTTTCCTATTTGGAACCAGTCTGTTATTCCATGTCCAGTTCTAACTGTTGTTTCCTGACCTGCATATAGATTTCTTAAGAGGCAGGTCAGGTGATCTGGTATTCCCATCTCTTTCAGAATTTTTCACAGTTGATTGTGATCCACACAGTCAAAGGCTTTGGCATAGTCAATAAAGCAGAAATAGATGTTTTTCTGGAACTCTCTTGCTTTTTCCATGATCCAGCGGATGTTGGCAATTTGATCTCTGGTTCCTCTGCCTTTTCTAAAACCAGCTTGAACATCTGGAAGTTCATGGTTCATGTATTGCTAAAGCCTGGCTTGGAGAATTTTGAGCATTATTTTACTAGCCTGTGAGATGAGTGCAATTGTGCGGTAGTTTGAGCATTCTTTGGCATTACCTTACTTTGGGATTGGAATGAAAACTGACCTTTTCCAATCTTGTGGCCACTGCTGAGTTTTCCAAGTTTGCTGGCATATTGAGTGCAGCACTTTCACAGCATCATCTTCCAGGATTTGAAAGAGCTCAACTGGAGTTCCATCACCTCCACTAGCTTTGTTCATAGTGATGCTTTCTAAGGCCCACTTGACTTCATATTCTAGGATGTCTGGCTCTAGGTGAGTGATCACACCATCGTGATTATCTTGGTCATGAAAATCTTTTTGTACAGTTTTTCTGTGTATTCTTGCCACCTCTTCTTAATATCTTCTGCTTCTGTTAGGTCCATACCATTTCTGTCCTATATCGAGCCCATCTTTGCATGAAATGTTCCCTTGGTATCTCTAATTTTCTTGAAGAGATCTCTAGTCTTTCCCATTCTGCTGTTTGCCTCTATTTCTTTGCATTGATGGCCGAGGAAGGCTTTCTTATCTCTTGTTATTCTTTGGAACTCTACATTCAGATGCTTATCTTTCCCTTTCTCATTTGCTTTTCACTTCTCTTCTTTTCACAGCTATTTGTAAGGCCTCCCCAGAGAGCCATTTTGCTTTTTTGCATTTCTTTTCCAGGGGTGGCGGCCAGAAGGAGCAACCACACGTCCAAGAAGCGGTGGCTGCCCGGAAGCAGGAGGGCCTAGAGGAGCTATTCCATGTTCAAGGTCAGGAGGGACAGTGGTGAGGAGATACCCCTCGTCTAAAGTAAGGAGCAGTGGCTGCGCTTTGCTTGAGCAGCCGTGAAGAGATACCCCATGTCCAAGGTAAGAGAAACCCAAGTAAGATGGTAGGTGTTGCAAGAGGGCATCAGAGGGCAGACACACTGAAACCATAATCACAGAAAACTAGTCAATCTGATCACACTAGGACCACAGCCTTGTCTAACTCAATGAAACTAAGCCATGCCCATGGGGCCACCCAAGACGGGCGGATCATGGTAGAGAGGCCTGACAGAATGTGGTCCACTGGAGAAGGGAATGGCAAACCACTTCAGTATTCTTGCCTTGAGAACCCCATGAACAGTATGAAAAGGCAAAATGATAGGATACTGAAAGAGGAACTCCCCAGGTCAGTAGGTTCCCAATATGCTACTGGAGATCAGTGGAGAAATAACTCCAGAAAGAATGAAGGGATGGAGCCAAAGCAAACACAATACCCAGCTGTGGATGTGACTGGTGATAGAAGCAAGGTCCGATGCTGTAAAGACCAATATTGCATAGGAACCTGGAATGTCAGGTCCATGAATCAAAGCAAATTGGAAGTGGTCAAACAGGAGATGGCAAGAGTGAATGTCGACATTCTAGGAATCAGAGAACTAAAATGGACTGGAATAGGTGAATTTAACTCAGATGACCATTATATCTACTAATGTGGGCAGGAATCCTGCAGAGGAAATGGAGTAGCCATCATGGTCAACAAGAGTCCAAAATGCAGTACTTGGATGCAATCTCAAAAATGACAGAATGATCTCTGTTCATTTCCAAGGCAAACCATTCAATATCACAGTAATCCACGTCTATGCCCCAACCAGTAACGCTGAAGAAGCTGAAGTTGAATGGTTCTATGAAGACCTACAAGACCTTTTAGAACTAACACCCAAAGAAGATGTCCTTTTCATTATAGGGGACTGGAATGCAAAAGTAGGAAGTCAAGAAACACCTGGAGTAACAGGCAAATTTGGCCTTGGAATACAGAATGAAGCAGGGCAAAGACTAATAGAGTTTTGCCAAGAAAATGCACTGGTCATAGCAAATACCCTCTTCCAACAACACAAGAGAAGACTCTACACATGGACATCACCAGCTGGTCAACACTGAAATAGATTGATTATATTCTTTGCAGCCAAAGATGGAGAAGCTCTATACAGTCAACAAAAACAGGACCAGGAGCTGACTGTGGCTCAGATCATGAACTCCTTATTGCCAAATTCACACTTAAATTGAAGAAAGTAGGGAAAACCACTAGACCATTCAGGTATGACCTAAATAAAATCCCTTATGATTATACAGTGGAAGTGAGAAATAGATTTAAGGGGCTAGATCTGATAGATAGAGTGCCTGGTGAATTACAGAATGAGGTTCGTGACATTGTACAGGAGACAGGGATCAAGACCATCCCCATGGAAAAGAAATGCAAAAAGGCAAAGAAAAAAAAAAAAGGAATATTACTCAGCGGTAAAAAGGAATACATTTGAGTCAGTTCTGATGAGGTGGATGAACCTAGAACCTATAATACAGAGTGAAGTGAGTCAGAAAAAGGTAAATATCATATTCTAATGTACATACATGCAATATAGAAAAATGGTTCTTAAGAATTTATTTACAGGGCAGCAATGGAGAAACAGATATAGAGAATAGACTTATTGACATGGGGAGAGGGTAGGAGAGGGTGAGATGTATGTAAAGAATAGCATGGATACTTTCATTACCATATGTAAATTAGATAGCCAATGGGAATTTGCTGTATGCCTCAGGAAACTCAAACAGGGGCTCTGTATCAACCTAGAGGGGTGAGATAGGGAGGGAGATGGGAGGGAGGTTCAAAAGGGAGGAGATATATATATATATATATATATATATATATATATATATATATACACACACCTATGGCTTATTCATGTTGAGGTTTGACAGAAAACAACAAAATTCTGTAAAGCAATTATCCTTCAATAAAAAAATTTTTTAAAAAGCATTCTTCAGTGATCAATGCAAAGAAATAGAGGAAAACAGCAGAATGGGAAAGACTAGAGATCTCTTCAAAAAAAAATTAGAGATATTTCATGCAAAGATGGGCACAATAAAGGACAGAAATGGTATGTACCTAACAACAGAAGCAAAAGATATTAAGAAGAGGTGGCAAGAATACACAGAACTATACAAAAAAGATCATCATGATCCAGACAACCATGATGGTGTGATCATTCACATAGAACCAGACATCCTGGAATGTGAAGTCAAGTGGACCTTAGGGAAGCATCACTACAAACAAAGCTAGTGGAGGTGATGGAATTCCAGTTGAGCCATTTCAGATTCAAAATGATGATGCTGTTAAAGACTTGATCACCTGAGTTGAAATTTCAGCCTGATCACTTACCAGGTCTAAAACTTTGGTATGCTTGAGTTTTCCCATCTATAAACCAAAAAGTATCAATAGTATCTACACCTCAAATAACTGATTAGTAAGTGCTATAAAACTGTTTGCTGTTGGAATCTTATTGGAAATACACAAATAGGTTCCTGCAGCTTATAGGATTGCAACACATAACATTATCAGTCATTTTATTTCACCTGCATAACCCTTTCACCTGAATCTAAACCCTGCCATGTTTTCACTTCTAGGCTTCTACACAAGGATAAATCGTAAGGGTCTTCAGTGCAATCATCACCTTCTACTAGCCATTTCTTTGGATCAAGGTATATAGCTGTGCAGAGAGTCAACATAGCAGGTATGACTGCTGCCCTTTGAAAGGTCTGCTTGTAATGTTGGTCTTTGTTCTCAGGTATTTGAGAACTTCAATTTTAGGAATATTCCTACCATTCCCCAAACTGATAAAACTGGCTCACCATGTGTAAACTGACATATGGTTTATGTGTGGAACACACTTTCCAGCATTTTGGTGTCAGGCAGTCTTCAATGAGCTTCCTTAACCAACCATGTTTCACACCTGTTATCACAAGTCATTGCTAGGGGGAAATTAAGTATATCCTGCAAGACTGCATTGGGAGAGAACTTCATAAGCTTGTGGCCAGCTTCCCTCAAACGTAGCCATGTGCATCCTTTCTTGTGGATTTTCTTCTGTATTGCTTTGCTATAAGAAGTCTTTGCTGTATGACTAAAGGCACAGTCCTGTGAGCCCTCCTACTGAATCAAGTGGTGGTCTTGGAGTTTTCCAACAAAGAAGTAGACCTATTGTTTTATTCCACTCAATGACATGTAATAGTTCATGTTTACCATCTCAATTAAAATATCACATTTCATACAATTCTTATACACTGTGCATTGGTAAACAGACACAAGTAAGTATAATCTTTATTCCATTAATTTTTTGTGTATTTGAAACACCAAGTTCTTGGCTGTAAACAGACACAAGTAAGTTTAATTTTTATTCCATTAATTTTTTGTGTATGTGAAATAGCAAGTTCTTGGCTGCTGCTTTAGATCCTAGATCAAACATAGCATCGCCCTATTATATATGGATCAATGTCTGGCACACATTTTAAAAGCTGACCTGTATTACATTCCTCTCTTCTTTGCATCTCCTAGTCCCTTGGACTGCAAGATCAAACCTGTCAATCCTAAAGGAAATCAATCCTTAGGGGGCAGGAGCTAAGATGGCGGAGGAGTAGGACGGGGAGAACACTTTCTCCCTCACAAATTCATCAAAAGAACATTTAAACGCCGAGTAAATTCCACAAAACAACTTCTGAATGAAAGCAGAGGACATCAGGCACCCAGAAAAGCAACCCAAGTCTTTGAAAGGAGAGAGAAGAAATACAGCTCCACCCACCAGAACACCGACACAAGCTTCCCTAACCAAGAAACCTTGACAAGCCACCTGTACAAACCACACAGAGCGAGGAAATGCCACAATAAAGAGAACTCTACAAACTGCCAGAATACAGAAAGGACACCCCAAACTCAGCAATTTAAACAAGATGAAAAGACAGAGGAATACCCAGCAGATAAAGGAACAGGATAAATGCCCACCAAACCAAACAAAAGAGGAAGAGATAGGGATTCTACCTGATAAAGAATTCCGAATAATGATAGTGAAATTGATCCAAAATCTTGAAATCAAAATGGAATCACAGATAAATAGCTTGGAGACAAAGATTGAGAAGATGCAAGAAAGGTTTAACAAGGACCTAGAAGAAATAAAAGAGAGTCAATATAAAATGAATAATGCAATAAATGAAATTAAAAACACTCTGGAGGCAACAAATAGTAGAATAACAGAGGCAGAAGATAGGATTAGTGAATTAGAAGATAGAATGGTAGAAATAAATGAATCAGAGAGGATAAAAGAAAAACAAATTAAAAGAAATGAGGACAATCTCAGAGACCTCCAGGACAATATTCAACGCTACAACATTCGAATCATAGGGGTCCCAGAAGAAGAAGACAAAAAGAAAGACCATGAGAAAATACATGAAGAGATAATAGTTGAAAACTTCCCTAAAATGGGGAAGGAAATAATCACCCAAGTCCAAGAAACCCAGAGAGTCCCAAACAGGATAAACCCAAGGCGAAACACCCCAAGACGCATATTAATCAAATTAACAAAGATCAAACACAAAGAACAAATATTAAAAGCAGCAAGGGAAAAACAACAAATAACACACAAGGGAATTCCCATAAGGATAACAGCTGATCTTTCAAAAGAAACTCTTCAAGCCAGGAGGGAATGGCAAGACATACTTAAAGTGATGAAAGAAAATAACCTACAGCCCAGATTATTGTACCCAGCAAGGATCTCATTCAAATATGAAGGAGAAATCAAAAGCTTCTCAGACAAGCAAAAGCTGAGAGAATTCAGCACCACCAAACCAGCTCTCCAACAAATACTAAAGGATATTCTCTAGACAGGAAACACAAAAACGGTGTATAAACTCGAACCCAAAACAATAAAGTAAATGGCAACGGGATCATACTTATCAGTAATTACCTTAAACGTAAATGGGTTGAATGCCCCAACCAAAAGACAAAGACTGGCTGAATGGATACAAAAACAAGACCCCTATATATGTTGTCTACAAGAGACCCACCTCAAAACAGGGGACACATACAGACTGAAAGTGAAGGGCTGGAAAAAGATTTTCCATGCAAATAGGGACCAAAAGAAAGCAGGAGTAGCAATACTTATATCAGATAAAATAGACTTTAAAACAAAGGCTGTGAAAAGAGACAAAGATGGTCACTACATAATGATCAAAGGATCAATCCAAGAAGAAGATATAACAATTATAAATATGTATGCACCCAACACGGGAGCGCCGCAATCTGTAAGACAAATGCTAACAAGTATGAAAGGAGAAATTAACAATAACACAATAATAGTGGGAGACTTTAATACCCTACTCACACCTATGGATAGATCAACTAAACAGAAAATTAACAAGGAAACACAAACGTTAAACGATACAACAGACCAGTTAGACCTAATTGATATCTACAGGACATTTCATCCCAAAACAATGAATTTCACCTTTTTCTCAAGCGCACATGGAACCTTCTCCAGGATAGATCACATCCTGGGCCATAAATCTAGCCTTGGTAAATTCAAAAAAATAGAAATCATTCCAAGCATCTTTTCTGACCACAATGCAGTAAGATTAGATCTCAATTACAGGAGAAAAACTATCAAAAATTCCAACATATGGAGGCTGAACAACACGCTGATGAATAACCAACAAATCACAGAAGAATCAAAAAAGAAATCAAAATTTGCATAGAAACTAATGAAAATGAAAACACAACAATCCAAAACCTGTGGGACACTTTTTTAAAAGCAGTCCTAAGGGGAAAGTTCATAGCAATACAGGCATACCTCAAGAAACAAGAAAAAAGTCAAATAAATAACCTAACCCTACACCTAAAGCAACTAGAAAAGGAAGAAATGAAGAACCCCAGGGTTAGTAGAAGGAAAGAAATCTTAAAAATTAGGGCAGAAATAAATGCAAAAGAAACAAAAGAGACCATAGCAAAAATCAACAAAGCCAAAAGCTGGTTCTTTGAAAGGATAAATAAAATTGACAAACCATTAGCCAGACTCATCAAGAAACAAAGGGAGAAAAATCAAATCAATAAAATTAGAAATGAAAATGGAAAGATCACAACAGACAACACAGAAATACAAAGGATCATAAGAGACTACTATCAACAATTATATGCCAATAAAATGGACAACGTGGAAGAAATGGACAAATTCTTAGAAAAGTACAACTTTCCAAAACTGGACCAGGAAGAAATAGAAAATCTTAACAGACCCATCACAAGCACGGAAATTGAAACTGTAATCAAAAGTCTTCCAGCAAACAAAAGCCCAGGTCCAGATGGCTTCACAGCTGAATTCTACCAAAAATTTAGAGAAGAGCTAACACCTATCCTGCTCAAACTCTTCCAGAAAATTGCAGAGGAAGGTAAACTTCCAAACTCATTCTATGAGGCCACCATCACCCTAATACCAAAACCTGACAAAGATCCCACAAAAAAAGAAAACTACAGGCCAATATCACTGATGAACATAGATGCAAAAATCCTTAACAAAATTCTAGCAATCAGAATCCAACAACACATTAAAAAGATCATACACCATGACCAAGTGGACTTTATCCCAGGGATGCAAGGATTCTTCAATATCTGCAAATCAATCAATGTTATACACCACATTAACAAATTGAAAAATAAAAACCATATGATTATCTCAATAGATGCAGAGAAAGCCTTTGACAAAATTCAACATCCATTTATGATAAGAACTCTCCAGAAAGCAGGAATAGAAGGAACATACCTCAACATAATAAAAGCTATATATGACAAACCCACAGCAAACATTATCCTCAATGGTGAAAAATTGAAAGCATTTCCTCTAAAGTCAGGAACAAGACAAGGGTGCCCACTTTCACCATTACTATTCAACATAGTTTTGGAAGTTTTGGCCACAGCAATCAGAGCAGAAAAAGAAATAAAAGGAATCCAAATTGGAAAAGAAGTAAAACTCTCACTGTTTGCAGATGACATGATCCTCTACATAGAAAACCCTAAAGACTCCACCAGAAAATTACTAGAACTAATCAATGATTATAGTAAAGTTGCAGGATATAAAATCAACACACAGAAATCCCTTGCATTCCTATACACTAATAATGAGAAAACTGAAAGAGAAATTAAGGAAACAATTCCATTCACCATTGCAACGGAGAGAATAAAATACTTAGGAATATATCTACCTAAAGAAACTAAAGACCTATATATAGAAAACTATAAAACCTCGTGAAAGAAATCAAAGAGGACACTAATAGATGGAAAAATATACCATGTTCATGGATTGGAAGAATCAATATAGTGAAAATGAGTATACTACCCAAAGCAATTTATAGATTCAATGCAATCCCTATCAAGCTACCAACGGTATTCTTCACAGAGCTAGAACAAATAATTTCACAATTTGTATGGAAATACAAAAAACCTCGAATAGCCAAAGCTATCTTGAGAAAGAAAAATGGAACTGGAGGAATCAACCTACCTGACTTCAGACTCTATTACAAAGCCATAGTTATCAAGACAGTATGGTACTGGCACAAAGACAGAAATATTGAAAAATGGAACAAAATAGAAAGCCCAGAGATAAATCCACGCACATATGGACACCTTATCTTTGACAAAGGAGGCAAGAATATACAATGGATTAAAGACAATCTCTTTAACAAGTGGTGCTGGGAAATCTGGTCAACCACTTGTAAAAGAATGAAACTAGAACACTTTCTAACACCATACACAAAAATAAACTCAAAATGGATTAAAGATCTCAACGTAAGACCAGAAACTATAAAACTTCTAGAGAACATAGGCAAAACACTCTCCAACATACATCACAGCAGGATCCTCTATGACCCACCTCCCAGAATATTGGAAATAAAAGCAAAAATAAACAAATGAGATCTAATTAAACTTAAAAGCTTCTGCACATCAAAGGAAACTATTAGCAAGGTGAAAAGGCAGCCTTCAGAATGGGAGAAAATAATAGCAAATGAAGCAACTGACAAACAACTAATCTCAAAAATATACAGCAACTCCTACAGCTCAACTCCAGAAAAATAAATGACCCAACCAAAAAATGGGCCAAAGAACTAAATAGACATTTCTCCACAGAAGACATACAGATGGCTAACAAACATGAAAAGATGCTCAACATCACTCATTATCAGAGAAATGCAAATCAAAACCACTATGAGGTACCATTTCACGCCAGTCAGAATGGCTGTGATCCAAAAGTCTACAAGCAATAAATGCTGGAGAGGGTGTGGAGAAAAGGGAACCCTCTTACACTGTTGGTGGGAATGCAAACTAGTACAGCCACTATGGAGGGAGAACAGTGTGGAGATTCCTTAAAAAACTGGAAATAGAACTGCCTTACGATCCAGCAATCCCACTGCTGGGCATACACACTGAGGAAACCAGAAGGGAAAGAGACACGTGTACCCCAATGTTCATCACAGCACTGTTTATAATAGCCAGGACATGGAAGCAACCTAGATGTCCATCAGCAGATGAATGGATAAGAAAGCTGTGGTACATATACACAATAAAGTATTACTCAGCCATTAAAAAGAATACATTTGAATCAGTTCTAATGAGATGGATGAAACTGGAACCTATTATACAGAGTGAAGTAAGCCAGAAAGAAAAACACCAATACAGTATACTAACGCATATATATGGAATTTAGAAAGATGGTAACAATAACCCGGTGTACGAGACCGCAAAAGAGACACTGATGTATAGATCAGTCTTATGGACTCTGTGGGAGAGGGAGAGGGTGGGAAGATTTGGGAGAATAGCAGTGAAACAGGTATAGTATCATGTATGAAACGAGTCGCCAGTCCAGGTTCGATGCACGATACTGGATGCTTGGGGCTGGTGCACTGGGACGACCCACAGGGAGGGTATGGGGAGGGAGGAGGGTTCAGGATGGGGAACACAGGTATACCTGTGGCGGATTCATTTCGATATTTGGCAAAACTAATACAATATTGTAAAGTTTAAAAATAAAATAAAATAAAAAAAAAAAAAGGAAATCAATCCTTAATATTCATCAAAGGGACTGATGCTGAAGCTCCAATACTTTGGCCACCTGATGCAAAAAGCTCATTGGAAAAGACCCTGATGCTGCGAAAGGTTGAAAGGAGGAGGAGAAGGGGACGACATAGGATGAGATGGTTGGATGGCATCACTGACTCGATGGATGTGAGTTTGAGCAAGCTCTGGGAGATAGTAAAGGACAGGGAAGCCTGGTATGCTGCAGTCCATGGGGTCGCAGTCAGACACGACTGAGCGACTCAACAACTCCTTGATCAGGCTTCCCAGGTGGCTCAAATGGTAAAGAATCTACCTGCAATGGAGGAAATTTGGGTTCAACTCCTGGGTCGGGAAGATCCTCTGGCTCCCCACTCCAATGTTCTTGCCTGGAGAATTCCATGGACAGAGGAGCCTGGCTGGCTTACAAAGAGTCCACTGGGTTGCAAAGAGTTGGATGTGACTCAGCAACTAACACTTCACTCTTTAATCATATCAGCAAGATCCTTGGCAAGTACCTTTCCTCCTCCTGATGAGACAATACTCTAGTATCCCTCACTGAATTCATTATTCTGGTACCCAGAGGCAAATTCAACTTCAATATGTGCCATAATTTTTCAAATTCTCCTTTCTTTCAAACACTGAACTCTGCACTGGAATGATAAGTTTAAAAAAACCCAGAAAAACAAAAACAAAACCCCCATAACACTGTGTCCTAAATCCATTGGTTTTGTCTCAAGTTTCTATTTCCTAATTTAACAAGGCTTCACTTTGTTTTCTTCTCCCCTGAAGTGTAAGTCTTAGTTGCCCAGTCATGTCCGACTCTCTGAAACGCCATGGACTGAAGCCCACCAGACTCCTCTGTCCATGGAATTCTCCAGGCAAGAATACTGGAGTGGGTAGCCATTCCCTTCTGCAGCGGATCTTCCCGACCGAAGGATCGAACCCGGGTCTCCTGCACTGCAGGCAGATTCTTTACCATCTGAGCCACGTGGGAAACCCATTCATAGGTATTTATAAGAAAAGATTCTATAGTTAACTAAGTTTGGGAAGTTAGAAAAACAAAGTTAAACAGAGTTCTTTATTATATAACTTTTTAGAAACTTTGATACAATCATTTGAATTGTAAAGGAAGATTTCAGGGTTTTGGATAGTATATAGATTTGCCTAAGTTACATAAAAGTATAAAATTATTTCTTCATGAACATCTTAAAGGGGTCAATATTTTACAGTAAGTATTTCGAGAAACAATATGACTGCCCCTGATAGGGGAGGAGTAATCACACTGATGTCTGAGAAGTCTGTGGATCCAGATGAAGATGGCTACAAATACCATGACCAATGAGGCAGAGCTACATTGCACAGTACTGAATCTACTGCCTTTAAAACTGAAACCTCATAATAGCAGGCATATTATGAATTTAAAATGAGGTCAAACAAAAATTGTTAACAGATTACTTATAGGTCTTTCTCTTTATGGGAAAATTATAATTTTGTATGTAGGGAAGAATGAAGTTTCTTTAATGCTGAGGTACTAAATTACTTGCCCCATGAAAGGAAAAAGTAAATTCAGTTTGTTGTAGTAAGTCAGTAATCACCCAGTAGTTTATCCATCAACCTAGGACTTGAGTTGCTTGATTTCCAAACTGAAAAGAAAGCAAAATACACACAGATGCTAAAGGTAAGACAACTGAACAAGCACTTTTTAAAAGTAATAAAAATACATCACTATGAAATAAAATTCAACAAAAAGGTTTGTTAATACTTTATTAGTATTTTCTAATGGACAAAACATAATGCAAACCAAATAAAATTTTAAATCTTTTTAGTTCAATAAAAATAACTGACATTCTGATTGCTGTTTCTTCTTTGTTAAAGAAGTATTGATAGAATAGTTAGGCACACAGTTGACACTTATTGTACAATGATATGCACAAGTTATCTTTAAACAATTGTAATCCTAAAATGTGCTCTTTATATTTTTCCCTTGTAATACAGGAGCCATGCTCCTATAAGCAAAATTTACTAATAACAAAAGAATTTTACAAGGAGTGACAAAACGACTTTTAAAACAAGTCCTTAAATAAAAGGATGCAGCAACAACGGAATGTTAAGTTGTTGGGTTAAGAAGACAGTTTAACTAGATCTCAAAACATTAAAAATTCATTTATTTTACAATTACTCAAATACACATGCATTAAATGAAAATATTGCACAAATTAAAATTTTAGATTGTGAAATTTTATATTGTTCTTAAATTTTTAAAAATTGGTACACTTTCTAGTAGCACTTAACTGTTTGATTTTTTTCCAAACACCCGCAGCAGAAACTTAGAATGAAGGAACTGCTATATTCAAGAAAGTTTTAAATGTTTTTTAAAATAAAAATTAAGGCTAACCAAGTGCATCCATTGGTCAATGGCACAATTGTTTTCAGCAACTATTCAGAAAACCCTAATCACAGGAAATGCCCATCTTAGTATTATATTTAAATCATACAATCAATTTTTTAGAGGAATGAACTGTAAGTTAGTAGTGATGGTTTCTAAATAGTTTATGTTACCTGAAAAATCAGAAAAACTCAAATAAAGAATGATTAATTTTGAAGGTTCTTGCCTAAAGGCACCACTGACTTAAAAACACATTCAAAAATCAAATATCAGAAGACATAAAGCCTCTTCCTGTATATATTCATATATGCAATAAATGCATTAAATGTAGTAACTTCATTAAACATAGTACACTGTACTTGACTTATGGGTTAAATATTTTACACACAGCTCGACCAAATCACTCAAAAAGTATATCTAATTTTAGCATGACCACAGCTTTCTCTGATGTAAAACAGAGATGTGCAAAGAGAAGATGCACAACCGTTTACATAGACTACCATTTGACATTTCTGCTTCTGAAATATAAACTCTTTTAAACAAAAATTATTTTAAAAACCCACTTACTCTTAATAGTTTTTGGTATGACTGCAGTTATCTTGCAGGGCTTCATGAAAATCTGCAATACTGCATGACCTTTCCCTGGTTGATGGCCAGCGTTCCTCACATTATCTAGAAATGCTTTTTCACATGTACACAGTAGACTCTTACATGAATTCTGTTTACTCTTAATATTTACTTATGTCAAAAATATACTGGAAATGGGCAGGGGTGTATCTTAAAATCATTGCACTTATGGCCATGCTGATGCTTCCTACAGACATGTTTCACATGTTTCTTCTAAAGCCTGGGGCAGGAAGATACATTGAGAAGAAATATTATTTCTTCCACCAGAGTCAATAAAGATCTTTTCTCATTTGGAAGTTTAAATGAAAGGGATTTATGTAATTCTGAAGACATGCAACACAGGCTGAATATATGCAAACTCTAAGTATGCATAACAGCATTGTTAATAAATATGATCATTATCATAAAGCTTTAGAGGAAGGCTTTATTCTATCAGGCTTTGCTTCATAAGTAGGATCTCAGCAAGAACAAGACAATAACATCTTGTCCCAATCTTAAAACTCCCAAACAACTGGGATACCAATACTCTGTCCCTTTATCCTAAGCACCCGGAAGTTCTTTTAACACCAGCATCTTGGCTCAGTGGTCTGATAAATAGCTTCACTATTATAAGGTTTTAGTGTTAAATATTTTTAAAACAAAAAACGCTGAGACACCCAAACACTTAGTGGAAGTTAAACTATGCAGAAGTCCTACATATAAAACATATGAAGACTTCCAAGATGGACAAATGGAGACTGAGAAAACGAAAGGAAATGCAGAAGCTCCAAAACTGGAAAAGGTATTTTGTTGTTGGTATAAAATTATTTTAGGGACTTAAATGTATACACCAAGGGGTTTTGCCAACTTGCTTTATTTAGTAGAATTTTACATTATGCAAAATATAAATAAAAGCATATTTTAAAAAATATTATAGTTCTGTTTTCATTATTTCTTTTCATATATGTACACTGTAATAGAGTTAGGAATTTGTATGTTTACATACAACTTATAAGCTCATTTAATCCTTTGATTTGCTATTTTTGCAATCACCTAACGTATGTCTAGATCACACAATTTAAAATTATCATAGAGTAACTTTCAGGAGTACTTTTTTTAAATTTCCATATTTTAAGAAGTATTTGGCAGTTCCTTCAACAAATTCTAACCCCTATTATATAATCAGTAATCTCTTAAAGAAAGCTGTAATAACTTCAAAACTTAAGAGCCACCATATGCTTCTTTTTGCACACAGAATGCCAAAATAAAACTTAATTATGAGTACCATAAGAGCAAAATAGAGCCCTTAAGACATAGAAGAATTACTTAAAATCTGTTTTCTACCAATGAATAACAAATCCAATCAAACTTTGGTTGTGACTGGTTTTATTTTACATTAGGTTCTTATGTCATGAAAACAAAAGTGTAATTTGGATATGTCACTTCATACTTTAAGGGCATTCTGTCATTTTCCTTAGACCTGAAACAGATGTTTCAAAGATCATTCACCTGGCTAATCTACACTGTATCAAAATTCCGACAAAGATATATAAAACCATTATGCAAAACAAACCCCTCCAAACAGTACATTGCACGGTTTCCCACTGTTAAACAAATTAGCCAATTTGTCTGTGAACCATTGTTTTGTGCTTTCCTTAGCTCTCATATATACACTCTGGCACTTTGTCATTGCTGGAGAATGCTGATTAGTTTGAAACGGAAGAGACCAATGTCATCCTTGCTTGAGCTGTAGGCAGTATCCTCTCAGTGTTGCAAAAATATGCACCAAATCATTTAAGACACAGAAATCTCTCTTGGTACAAGTGGCTGGATTATAGACAATGATGAGAAGAATGGCAGTCATATGGATGTATTAATAATCTATTCTGAGACACTAAAAGACTGGTGCAGACACAACAGTATATGAGTTAAGCCCCAGAAGATCCGTCCATACCATTAGTCCTGGACAAAATGAACACCAGTTTCAGAGATTGGAGTGTCACCTTTTCTGTAAAGAAGGCGCTTGAGTAGTTTGAAGTTTCTGTTTATATTTTTGCATCTGCTTTGACCGTGAATGCAGTTTGTTGAAAAGTTCACGGAATTTATACTGTGGAAATAAGGTTTCCAAAAAGCCTTCCAAAAAGACATAAACCATTCTCCTATTTAACTGGTTGTGCTGAAACATTTCAAAAACACGAAGAATACCTTTCCGTGTTGTCTCAGCTCCAATAATGTGCTTCAGTTCATCTAAATAAGGGGAGGGGAAATAAACACAATTCATTATTCAAAGGAAATACAAAAGTATTCTAAGTTAAAACATGTAAAGTACACATTTGAGTGACTGATAAATAGCCAGTATTCAGAGAATGACCTTAATATAAGTTTAATAACTGACTTAAAACTTACATACATCAAAAGTATGGACACACTTGTATGGTATTGGGAGACAATACAAACAACAGAAAAAGCAGAACCCAGACTCAGAAATCCCAAATTAAGTGTTTTAATCTTGTCCCTAATGTCACTCAGCTGTGTCAGACTCTTTGTGACCCCACGGATGGCAGACCACCAGGCTCCTCTGTCTGTGGGATTTTCCAGGCAAGAATACTTGAGTGGGTTGCCATTTCCACCTCTATGGGATATTCCCAATACAGGGATAGAACCCACGTCTCCTGTGTCTCCTGCATTGGCAGGTCGGATTATTTACCACTGAGCCATCTGGGAAGCCCTGTCCCTTAATACCTATATAACTCACCCACCCTGAGTTTCTTTCCTCATCTGTAAAATGGGAATTTATAATAACCAATATCATTATTACTGTGAGAATTTATAAAGCTTTGATGAGATAAAGTGAAAAGTGATCTGTAAACTCTAAAACACTATAAAAATATTCTCCATCTAATGCACAATGAGAAATACTACAAACAAATGCGGAAACTTGATCTCTGATTTAAAAAAACTTGCAACACACTAACAGTGCATTGGCAGGATCTGATTGGTACAAACAGATAAAGGATTTAAGAACATGAATAAGGAAATGAGCACCAAGTGTGGAAAACATACAAACAAATGGGGTGGAACAATTTGGCTCCGTTTTAGGATTCCTGTAAAAGAAAGTGGTGAAAAGAATGGAAAACTGACAGTGCTCCAACTGGCAGGGTGAGCACACTTGGAGTTCACTCACAGGCAACATGAAGTTACTAGAGACACCTGAGTGTGGGAACATCATGTAGGATCATTCTTAATTATTTATAAACAGGGCCCCCAAAACAACACTTTATTGCTTTCAAAAGAAACATGCAACTCCTAAAAAGTATGTTTCTAACTAGGGTACAATAAAATTTTAAGCAAATAGTTTTAAATTCACTAAAAAACAGGTGAGGAATTCTGTACATACAAAAATACTTATTTTTATATCTTTCCTCACTTCCTTCAAGTCTTCATGTAAGTGTCATCCACTCACAACTGCAACTCACCTGTCACTTCCATTTTCCTGCACTATCTGTCTCCTCGGCTCTTAGCACTATCCAATATACTGTGCTTCATCTATTTCTTTTGTATGTCTTCTGTGTCCCCCTAGTAGAATGTAAACTCTAAGGAGGCAACGATCAGTGTAAAGAATAGTGTCTAGCTCATGAAATGCTCTCAATAAATATTCATCGTATAAATGCATTAAGATTTCTTTCTACTCCATAACTGAGTACATCTAAAGCACCATCCGGTTTATTCTAAAAGTATATGAATATCCTAGGCTACTGTTTCTCTTTATTTTTCTAAAATGTTATTCCTGTAACTTGCTTTTTATCTCCAAACGCAAAAGTATAGTCTATAGAGTGGAATAAAAAGCCATGTGGCAAACATCCAATTTAATGGACAGAAGAGAAAGTTGATTAAAATCTACAATGAAAATTTAGTTTAAAGAAAAACAAAATTATAGGAAAAGAAATAGATGATATTGAAAACGTAAATATTTTTCTATTCCCTACATCCATAATTAAAATGTGGAGAAGAGATATCTAGGTATTTTAAAAGACATTTATCACCATAGGAGAAATCAATCACCCAACTAAACAAAACTTCTCTTACTGAGAGAAGACAAATGGACAAAGTAAATCTAAGTTAGTGAGATAGTAGAGTTCTAAATTAATTCATATTACACCAAAAGAATGCCACCATGTATACTTTCTTTAGGATCATGTTTTAGCAGAGATTAAGCATGTTTCAAAGGCATTCTTTGAGAAAATGTGTTTGTTCTCTTAAACAGAACAAATATTCTTTCTGAAAACCTCATACTTCATTATCATTATACTTTATTATTAGCCCTTTCATCTGTCATGGGCTTCCCTGATAGCTCAGTTGGTAAAGAATCTGCCTGCAATTCAGGAGACCCTTGTTTGATTTCTGGGTTGGAGAGATCCCCTGGAGAAGGGAAAAGCTACCCACTCCCGTATTCTTGGGCTTCCCTTGTGGCTCAGCTGGTAAAGAATCCACCTGCAATGCAGGAGACCTGGGTTCGATCCCTGGGTTGGGGACATCCCTTGGAGAAGGGAAAGGCTACACATTCCAGTATTCTAGCCTGGAGAATTCCAGGGACTGTATAGTCCACGGAGTCACAAAGAATCAGACACGACTGAGTGACTTTCACTGTCATCTGTCACAGATTTTATCATCAACTTTATTCTTAAAATGTTTCAAGACAGCAAAGTGAAGCGGTTCAAGTATAATTTTTATTGAAGTGGTTGAATACAGTGGTTTCAAGAACTCAAAGCTAAGTCAGACTTCCAATACTCACTCCTTAAACCTCGGGTGTGTGTGTTTTAGTTGCTCAGTCATGTCCAACTCTTTGGGACCCTGTGGACTATAGCCCACCAGGCTCCTCTGTCCATAGAATTCCCCATGGAGTAACTATAGCACACCAGGCTCCCCTGTCTATGGAATTCTCCCAGGCACGAATACTGGAGTAGGTGGCCATTGTCTTCTCCAAGGGATCTTCCCAATCCAGGGATCGAACTCCAGTCTCCTGCACTGCAGGCAGACTCTTTACCATCTATTCCAAGGTAGATGCCAGGCAATCTACCTTGGGTATTTACACTTAACCCCTTTGAGGTGATTTTTTCCCTCATATTTAAATCTGTGATGTTAACAGTTTCCTAGGCTTTATAATATTGTTATATTAGTGTGTGTGTGTGTGTGTGTGTGTGTGTATGTTAGTTGCTTGGTCGTGTCTGACTCTTTGCAACCCCATAGACCATAGCACAACAGGCCCCTCTGTCCATGGGATTCTCCAGGCAAGAACACTGGAGTGGGTTGTCATTTCCTTCTCCAAAAGGAACTATAGAAAGAAAGAAAAGAAAGTGAAGTCGCTCAGTTGTGTCCGACTCTTTGTGACCTCATGGACTATAGCCTACCAGGCTCCTCCATCCATGGCATTTTCCAGGCAAGAGTACTGGAGTGGGGTGCCATTTTCTTCTCCAATACTGTTATGAAGATTAGTTAAATATATATGAGAAATAAGTAGCACAATGCCTCCTGGTATATAAGCCATCAAATTGATGTTATTATAGTCAAAAGGCAGCTAAATTTGGCATGCTTAATGCACGCCATAAATTCGGAAGTACAAATTGAGATTTATGCTAAAAATGTTCACTTACCTGGCATAATTGAAAGTAATTTAGTTTTTCCTGCGACTCTTGTTCTCATTCGAATACCTTTATCTCTGCACGGGATAGTCTCGGCTAAAATGCCATTTGGCCAAAAGGCATCTCTATTTAAGAAGATTAAATAAATTTTGTAAACATTTTCATTTTCTAATGATACAAGTTGGTAAAATTATCCCAATTTTCTACAGAAAACATAAATGCAAAGAGAAAAAGGAAACATTTCTGAAATTCTATTTAGGTGTGATATTCAACAGATAGTAACTAAGTGCAGGGTTTACACAAGAAAAAAATAACAAAAGTATGCCCTGGAGTAACTGCATCCATATCTTACAGCTGTGTTGATTACAATGTTTCTTTCACCTATATAATCCACTCTTCTTTACTTTATAGTGTGCTGATTACTGTTCCCTAGTTCTTCAAGCCAAAGAGAGGAATTAAGCACAATAACTAAGCTTCTACCTGGGGATCTGGTCTCAGAGAGAGCCTGCGAGAACAGTTCTTAACTGACTGCCCATTAGAAACACCTGGGAGTTTTAAACACTATGTCCAGGCCTTCCACCAGATGCATTAAGTCAGACCCTGCAAATGCGACCTAAGGATCAGTACTTTTTAAAGCTGTTCAAGTGATTCCAATGTGCCCTCCAGAGGAACAACATTTACACACCCTGAAACAGAATGAACATGCCAGGGAACGCAGTCCAGCTTTTAGAAACAATATGGTACAGTGATGAGAAACTCAGCTTCAGATTAGAGAAACTTGTTTCCCCAACTTTCTAGCACATGAGCCTTTGGGCAAGCTGCTGAACTTCTCAAATTCTCAATTTCTTTGTAACAAAATGGAAACAAAAAACCCTATCTCATAAAGGAGGATAAAATCAGAAACTGGCCATAGTAAAGTAGTTGCTGCTGCTGCTGCTGCTAAGTCGCTTCAGTCGTGTCCGACTCTGTGCGACCCCATAGACGGAAGCCCATCAGGCTCCCCCGTCCCTGGGATTCTCCAGGCAAGAACACTGGAGTGGGTTGCCATTTCCTTCTCCAATGCATGAAAGTGAAAAGTGAAAGTGAAGTTGCTCAGTCGTGTCTGACTCTTAGCGACCCCATGGACTGCAGCCTTCCAGGCTCCTCCATCCATGGGATTTTCCAGGCAAGAGTACTGGAGTGGGGTGCCATTGCCTTCTCCAAGAAAAGTAGTTGGATGGTGCCAAATATTGTACGCTATTCATAGCTGCCTTCTTGTTTCTGTTACTTCAAAGGACATGATGCCATGCATATTTGTGTTCTGCTTATCTCTCACTGTTAGAAAAGATGTTTATTTCTCTGCCGTTCCCTGAAGGGACTGAATCTTACCTCTCAGTCACCAGTTAAGAGGGCTAGACACAGAGAAGGGGCTGAGAATATTTTTGGAGAATCGATATATGAACTGGAGTATCACTGCTCTTAATTTGAACCTTTTCAGAGGTTCTAAATAAAACCTCTAAATAAAAGAGCCTAAATAAAAATAAATAAAAGGGTCTAAATAAAAATTTAGACCATGGTCAGAGACAAACAAATTTCTAAAATATCTCACTTAAAATCAAAGTTAGCAACCACAACTGAGAAAAATTAATCTCCAAAACTAGGTAATCTGATTATATGACCATGCCATGTATATACTAGTACTTCAATTATTTTAAAGCCACATTACTGTGATAAAATGTAGCCTAAGATCTAAAAGATTTTTCATTTACAATTTTTTTTTCTATTCTGGTTCTAAAGAAAACAAAGATTAACAGGTGCAAGGGATAAACGTTTATTATAATTTTTACAAGTCTTTTTGGTCATCAGTGATGATTAAAACCAATGTTATGGCCAGAAAGAAAAGGAACGCGATAAAAGTTAGCGATAACAATGTTCAACTCTGTGCTACCTGCAGGAAGTGACTGTGTCTTAAGATATACCTGAAACGTTTCACTAAGTCAGCTACTTGCTCCGGTGAGGTCATCCAATCAACATGGTCAACTATTTTTCTGAAAGTAAAGAAATTTAAATAAGTATGGTCAAAATTTTAGAAGGTAAATCAAATAAAGAAACATTACTTCTTTCATGGAGTAAGCAACTTAATTTGTGTGTAGATTGTCTCTGATAGCAACAGAATGCTTCAATAACCTTCTTCAAAGGCCCACAGAAAGAAATTCCCCTACAAAAGTTTGGGCAATCTACTTCTAAAAGTAAAAGTTGAAAAGCTAAGTAAGATCAGCCCTAAGTAGTTTGTTGTTTTTTTAAAAAAGTGGTACCTATTAATAGTATCACCATATGTAGCTCTTATAAGTTGTTGAAGTAGGTTTTTGATATTCCTTCGCAACCACTGATTTCTCTCTTTTAAGTCGAATACTTCATCCATGAGAAGCAGCATTACCCTAAGTGGAATATTATCATCCACCTGAGAAAATAAAGGGAAGAAATGAGATATATTTATTTGAGTTATCTATCTCTTGTGAATGGCTAATTTTGTTGCTTTTACCAAATGATTACTACTATTTACAGGTTGGAGAACAAGTTATACTATAGCTTTTATAACTGACTTTTTATTCTAATTCAGCAAAAAATACTTTTTTTTTTTTTTTTAGAGCTTCTCCATCTTTGGCTGCAAAGAATATAATCAATCTGATTTTGGTGTTGACCATCTGGTGATGTCCATGTGTATAGTCTTCTCTTGTGTTGTTGGAAGAGGGTGTTTGTTATGACCAGTGCATTTTTTTGGCAAAACTCTTAGTCTTTGCCCTCCTTCATTCCGTATTCCAAGGCCATATTTGCCTGTTACTCCAGGTGTTTCTTGACTTCCTAATCATCCCAGACCAGGGATCAAACCCATGTCTCCTGAATTGGCAGGCGGATTCTTATTCACTGCAACACCAGAGGAGTCAGCTGATACTGTGCCTTGATTACTGTAGATTTATAGTAAATCTTGAAGTAGGGTGAGTTCTACATAATTTTTTTTTCTTCTTCAGTATTGTCTTAACTATTCTAAGGGTTTTTCCTTTCTATATGAATGCTAGAATCAGAATCTGTTTCTCTGTATTTACAAAATGGCTTGCTGGGATTTTGAGTGGATTACATTTAATCTATAGATCAAGTTGGGAGGACTTGACATCTTAATAATATTGAAACTTCCAATTCATGAACACAGAATATTTCCCTATCCATTACCTAAGGGTGGAAAAATTCTTGTATAGCCTAAACTTAAAAAAAAAAAAAAATCCTGAAAAGCCAAGTTCTAGGTCTCTAAGTTTAAGGCTTTGGGTCTGATCCACATGCTGTATAAAATCCATCTCAAAGGTGTATATCATGTCTTTACCATTTTCTAAACCATAGTTTCCTTCAACTAGAACTCACTGATTTATCTCTGAATGCTTCAACAGACTAGATTTATTTACTTGATTGAAGTACTTTACAGACTTTTCCTATAGGCTTTTAAAATGCTAATCATTTCCCCCTGAGACCTCTGCCTTTTGCTGGACCCTCATCTTTTTTTTTTTAATTTTATTTTATTTTTAAACTTTATATAATTGTATTAGTTTTGCCAAACATCAAAATGAATCCGCCACAGGTATACATGTGTTCCCCATCCTAGACCCTCCTCCCTCCTCCCTCCCCATACCATCCCTCTGGGTTGTCCCAGTGCACCAGCCCCAAGCATCCAGTATCGTGCATCGAACCTGGACTGGCATCTCGTTTCCTACATGATATTTTACGTGTTTCAATGTCATTCTCCCAAATCTTCCCACCCTCTCCCTCTCCCTCTCCCACAGAGTCCATAAGACTGTTCTATACATCAGTGTCTCTTTTGCTGTCTCGTACACCAGGTTATTGTTACCATCTTTCTTAATTCCATATATATGTGTTAGTATACTGTATTGATGTTTTTCCTTCTGGCTTACTTCACTCTGTATAATAGGCTCCAGTTTCATCCACCTCATTAGAACTGATTCAAATGTATTCTTTTTAATGGCTGAGTAATAATCCATTGTGTATATGTACCACAGCTTTCTTATCCATTCATCTGCTGATGGACATCTAGGTTGCTTCCATGTCCTGGCTATTATAAACAGTGCTGCGATGAACATTGGGGTACACGTGTCTCTTTCCCTTGGCTAATTTTGTTGCTTTTACCAAATGATTACTACTATTTACAGGTTGGAGAACAAGTTATACTATAGCTTTTATAACTGACTTTTTATTCTAATTCAGCAAAAAATACTTTTAACATCTGTTTTGACAGAAAACAGAATTAAACAAATCTACAATGATGAGTAAACCCCAAAGCTGCAATGGAAAAACCTTCTCCAAGTGGATTCATGATGACCTTAGGTTTGGGACCTTTTAGTAGAGTCTCTGTCAGTTTGTAACACATGCTAGCTAGCCCCTCTGCCTATTCTATGGAGCAGCTTTTTCTAAAGGACAAAATATTCTCAACGTTTCTTTTTATTGAATAGAACAAAATAAAATCTACACAGAACATTTTGCTTTGCTTGGTTAGTGAGTTGTACATATTAGGTATTCTCACAATAAAGAACCTGAAATAAAATCCAGTACACAGCTAACATTACAAAAGTCGACTAAATTACTAGAATTTTCTTTTAATTTTTAACAAGTAAAAATTTGTACACTTTCATCATGGGAATATTCAATTATGATATAAAAAGTAAAGAAAGACAATGAGAATCCTTTGATGTGGAAATATATAGATAAAACCCAGAAAGGTGCAGATCTAGAACTGCAACAAAACTGCATAATTGCTAGTAACTTTATAATTCTTTGATCACTAAGCTACTCTTTTCTATTTCCTCATCAGTGTTGTAATTTGAATACTGAGAAAACAGCAAGAGTCATTCATTTTTCACTGTGTTGTAAACATTTTCTTAAGTGTGCCTTCTCTTTACATATCAAGTTCATGGCTTATCTACTCTCAACACTGCTCTATTCTCTGATCAAGTATATTCATAAGTTTAGTGCCACATAACAATTCTAATAAATTATAAACACTTACTAAAAGGTATAATGTTATGGATATTATAACAGTACAACACATAATAAACATTCTTGAAAAAACAAAAATATTATCTTTGTTTAAGACAGTTTTACTGTAAAGAAATCCAATGAGAAACTGAAGGGGGATAATTATAACTTTAAAATAAATCTGCATAATAGAACAGAATATAAAGCACAGACTCAAATATATAAAATAATTTAACTTGTAACAAGGGAGAAACATACACTGGGGAAAGCAGGCCTTCTCAGTAAATAGTGCTTAGGTCAACTGGACTCCTACATCATTCTACACACAACAATTAATCCTGATGAATGGCAAATCTAAGTTTTGGCATGGTAAAGGAAAACGATGTTTGAGGAAAAGCATAGGAGAACATCTATGTGACCCTGCAGTAAACACAGATCATACATAGAGAATAAAAGCACACAAAGTGGAAGATACTTACAAGAGACAAATACTTGTATCTGACAAATAACCGATACTCAGATTATACAATGTACTCCTACTAATCAAAGACAAAGACAGACAGCCAAGCCAACAGAAAAATGGGGGAAAGGACTAGACATATAAGACGGGACACTCCAATGGACAATAGGCTTATGAAAAGAGGTTCACAATTTTAACAGTCATCAGAGAAATGTAAATCCATATGAGATACAACAACCAGGATGGCTAAAATTAAAAAGGCGTGACATAAACATATTGAATTCTGGCAGGCTGTGAACCTCTGAAATTCTCATGCATTGCTGATGGTAATGTAAGTGGTACAAAGAGTGTGGAAAACTATTTGAGAGTATCTACTAAAACTGAATATATTTGTAACCTCTGACCAAGCAATTCCATTTCTGGGTACAGAGAGAAATGCGTACATATTTATTTAATCAAAAGATATGTACCCAAATGTTTATAGGAGTACTGTTCATAACATAGCAAATAAATTGTATTATATTTACAAAATGTGGTACTGTAAGGCCACAAGAATGAAGAAACCACAATCACACAGAACAACATGGAAGACTACCACAATGCTGAAGAAAAAAAGCCAGACTGAAAGGAGCACATGCCTCACAGTTTCATCTACATAAAGTATAACAGCAGGGCAGAAGTCAGGATAGTGATTATCCTTGGCAGGGGAGCGGACAGTGACAGGAAGAAAGCAGTAGGGGCTTTCTGGGGTACTGGCAACGTTCTGCTTCTTGTTTATAGTGCTGGTTACTTGGGTATGTTCAGTTTCTAAGAATTCATCAAACTTAATGATTAAAATATGAGTACATTAATAACATACACATATTATACTTCATTAAAAAGTTAAAAAGATCTGCACAGTATGATTTGAATTCCGACTGACTGCTACCAAAACAAAAATTAACTCACAGTATCATCAAGTTGAGCTGAAACTCGACAATGTTCAGGATCTGAATCAGTCTTCGGAATTAAAGGAGGAACCTAGTATTAAAAAAAAAAAAAAGAACAAAGTAAACACACTAAAGCAGAAAATGAAAGAACACAAGATAATAAACTGAAACAAGTGTCAAATATAATAAAGAGCACTTGATTCTGGGGACAATAGATAAACAAAATTTAGAGAGCATTAACAAAGTATTAACAATCTAAAATTAAAAAACGAATATAAACTTTGTAAAGTTTAAAAAAAAAAAAAAACGAATATAAAAGTGTAATTATTTCATTATCAACAGATTGTTTTCCTTTAAAAAAAAAAGGATTCATTTTGAGTTGGAAGGAGATATTAGTCATTCAAACCTCCATGTTTTTTAGAATTTAAAGCTAAGAAATGTTAAATGATTTAAAGACAAAAGTGAATAGCAAAGAGAATAGAACTGCAATCTTTCTTCTTCTATCATAAAGAGCCTTGCAGTATGTTAACAGGCTGAAAGAAACTAATTAACTAATTGTTACACAATGTAAGCTATCAAGAAGAGGGACAGAAAGACCAGTGCTAGCTGGTAATCATTTCTCAGTATAGGAAGGACCACCAAGATCACCTGTTATAACCCCTGCATGTACCGGTCAGGAAAAAGAAGAATGCAAAAGTTCAGTGACTTCTGTATGAAGTCATATGGGTAGTTACCGGCAGAAGCAGCACCAGACAACCCTCCCTTCAGTTAGTGCACTGCCCCACGATTAGAAATTCAGATGGAGCATCAAGAAGATATGAGAGTTGACAGAAGAGTATGATTTACACACACTGTATTTTAGGAATTGTCTCTTACAATAAATAAATTCTATCTGTGTTTATATATATTTCCTCTTCATGGAAACATGATCTAACAAATATAAAGTTCTAATACCTACATGATTTCTTTCATAGTCTTGATTATAACTGTAAACAACTAGGTCGAAATTATTTTTTAAAATGTACATTAGGAAGCAAAAAACTACTTGATTCACCAGTATCCACTACCAGTATAAAGAAAATGCTTCCAAGCAAACTCCTCTGTTCCTCTCACAGGTATCTACATACTAAGGATTGATGATGTTGAAAGACTCTTCCTCCCTTTCATCTCGTGAATCTTAATCGTGTGACTCAGGAGAAATTTATGCTTGCTGATGAATACTAATATAATTTACACAATAGCATGTACCTGTTTTGCTATAAATTTTAACATTATAGAATAAATATGCTATAATGGAATAAAACAGTACAAAGAATGTTAACTTCATTAATTTTCAATGTGCTTTAAATTAATTTTTAAATTGTACTGCAATAGAGACTGAGAAGTGAGTGCATTTTACAGTATCCACTTCTGATAATTAATTCTCTTTAGCTTTTTAATTCTTTATGAGACTACGTGTCTAGAGAGCTTTGGACTTACAAAGAGAAATAAGGTAAACCTAAGCAGGAGCTCAGTAAATCTTAGTTGACCTAAAAATCATTTCCTTCAGACATTACTGAAAACATCTTACCTTGAAAAATGATTGCCTTATATCTTGACCTAATCTTTCTGACATTTTGCCCATGTTGTCTGACATTTTAGTCATTCCCTCTGCCAAGCTATCAGGAAGGGATTTGACTGCATTTGAAACATTCCTCATAGAATTTCGAAGTGGATTTACAAAAGTGTCCATCTAAAGGGAAAAAGATATTATATCATGACTTCACTGTATCAAGTTTATTATTCAACTGAGAAGCCTCAGAAAACCAAGTGCCACACACAAAAGGTGTAATAACTTTCCAGTCTATAATAACTCATTGCCTTTTAAAAGTACGAAACTGTTGTCTTCAGAGTGTCTTTAAAATGTATTTTCAGACACAAATATACAAGTGATATATTTACTGGAAGAAAATGAAAATAAACCTTGGGTTGCCTTCTTACTAAGCAAACCTCTGAAAAAAATGAAGAGTTTTCCCAAACGGAAACTTATCCAAGTATAAACAGCCACAACATACTTCTGCCGTGATTCAAGGCAACAATGACAGATATTCTGAGCAATACTGAAAAGTAAATGAGCAGATACAATAAACAAACAGAAAGCTCAAAGAACTAAGATTTATTTAACAAAGTAGTTTTTAGGATAGGTTTCATGCTCAATTAGAATCTATGGAAGGAATCTGGAATCTATTAGGAAAAAGAAAAGCTGTAAATCAGACATGCAAGCCATATTTTACTAAGGCAGAATAGAAAAACCGTAAAGAAAATATGCTAAGAGATATATAAAGAAATAATCTCAGAGGGATAGGAAGCTTTAAAATTGACATTCTGACTGTAATAGATGCCAGATAGTTTCAATTAAGAAAGGGAGAGCCATCTAATAAAGAACCCAAAGATACATATGGATCTTGATTTTTAACAGATAAAAACAAACAAAACGAAAGAAAGAGAGAAGGAGGGAGGGAGAGGAGGAGGAAAGGAAGGAAAGGAGAAAATAAAAACCAGACAACAAACCAAAGTCAAACAATACTAAGAATATTTTCCAGAAAGTGTTGAATCTTATAAAAACTACCATAGAAACAAATTATGTTCCATGCAGGAAGAAAAAAAAATAGCAATCATAGCAAAAAACACTGAACCCCACTATTTAAGAAACACAACGTTAATAGATATTAATAAGATAAAAGTATTTAATATGCTTTCAGGATTTCCAACAAGAAAACCAGAAAAGGTGAAATAGGTACTGTACTAAACAATAACAACAAAAGGGAATTTCAAGATAACTGTAAAAGTGTCAATAATTCTCTGGCTTAAGCAAGGACAACAGTCTTACAGATATGCTTGCTGGAAAATACAACCTGTAGGAAGGACACTGTCACAGTACAACAAATTCACAGTAGAACCAAAGGTGACAAATGAGGAAGAAAGGCTTGAAAATCGCTACCACTGAAGAGATACAGAGATTAAAAAGAGTAACAAGAAGAAGTTAACCATCGTGTGTGCATGTGTACTTGTGTGTAAAATTATATATACATATATATATTTGGGTGAAAAATTATAATATATATGTATGTGTGTAATTCTAATTCTATATACAATAGTAATTTTCAGTTAACCAGAACAGTGTGTTCAAATTGGTCAGGACATTACTTCTATACTGACACTACTGCCACGTGTATTAGAACACAAGAATTCTTAAGAGAGATAAACATGAGAATACCACACTTAAAATGTACAACTTTAGGAAAAATGGCCACCATTCAACCAAGTTTTAATGTTCACAGATAAGGTAGAATTTCAGAAGCAAAAAGGCATGAATTTCACTTGAATCTATAACTTACATTAAAAATTGTTTGAACACCATCAAAAGTACTTTAGAATTTTATATATCTTACACTTCATAGTGGAAACATGGGTTCAGCTAATACAATCTTAAGTTGGTTAAATGAATACAACCTCAATTGCTATCCAGGCTTGAGGCTATGCTATGCTAATTGCTTCAGTCATGTCCAACTTTTTGTGACCCCATGGACAGTAGCCCACCAGGCATCTCTGTCCATGGAATTTTCCAGGCAAGAATACTGGAGTCGATTGCCACGCCCTCCTTCAGGGGATCTTCCCCCACCAGGGATCAAATCCACATTTCTTATGCCTGCTGCATTGGCAGGCAGGTTCTTTACCACTAGTGCCTCCCGGGAAGCCCAGGCATGAGGCTAACTACCACTAATACTCTTTCAAAATAAGAGAACTTAAATCTACACCATGAGTTACATCATAATTAAAAATAGTTGTCTGAGCACCAATCCTAGATCTTCAGAATCCATTTCCCTTTTTGTTCCTGTTTTTTCACCCTCCAATTTCTGAGGGTAAAGCTTAAACATCTGTATTGGCAGTGCAAAGTGGAGGGAGCAAAGGAGCATGGAAAAACTTTTACACATGATTATGTCTCTCAACCATAAAAAAAGTAGAATTTTAGAAGCATAAAATCAGTCTATCACAATCTAATATTTCCAGAAGCAAGATTTGTCCTAAAACAGATGTTTAAAGCAAAAAAAAAAAAAAAAAAAAAGACAATTGCAAATTACCAAGCAGATGAGTAAATTATTGACTGCCTGCAAAAGTGTACACTTAGCCTGACTTAACTAGATGTTACCTATTCAATTGTCACCTCAGTTATTTGTATCAGTTAAAAATGCAAACAAGGGAATTTGAATTTAAATTTAGGTCCCTACCTACAGCTTAAAAATGCCATTACACTATGATAAAAAAAAAAAAAAAACTGGAAAGATACTGTGTGCATAGAGGAAGACTACTTGTCTATTACTTCTTCTAGGAACTGGCCCATAAATTTTGAAAAGCTAGGCAAATTGTGTGACCAAGATAATGTGTTATAAAGTATTATTTCTCAAACTCTGATTCAGTTCAGTTCAGTTGTTCAGTCGTGGCCCACTCTGTGACCCCATGAACTGCAGCATGCCAGGCCTCCCTGTCCACCCAAACCCATGTCCATGGATGGTGATGCCATCCAACCATCTCATCCTCTGTTGTCCCTTTCTCCTCCTGCCCTCAATCCTTCCCAGTATCAGGGTCTTTTCAAATGAGTCAGCTCTTCGCATCAGATGGCCAAAGCACTGGAGTTTCAGCTTCAACATCAGTCCTTCCAATGAACCTCCAGGACTGATCTCCTTTAGGATGGACTGGTTGCATCTCCTTGCAGTCCAAGGGACTCTCAGTCTTCTCCAACATGATTAGCCAGTGATAAAATGTTTGTAGATTATTTTCTCTAATAGCTATTTAATTTCCAGTGAAATACAATAAAGGAAAATATTATACTACAATTTATCCAAAAAGGAAATGTAGCTGAAAAATCCTCTTGATATTCATGAAAATTATCCCAACAATCTGAAAGAGGTCAAGATGAACTTAGTAATTATTAATATGATTTATGAAAATGTATGTTACTATGGAGTCCCAGAAGTGACTCAAAAGTATTTTTAGACTCTAGTAGTAATTTTTTTAAAAAGTGACATGCAACTATTTGGAGATAAACACATACATATATACATACACACACATACGCACATGCTACTGTAGGGTGGCAAAAAAGAAAATGCCTACATTTAATATAATACTCAAACCAGTCAATCCTGGAGGAAATCAACCCTGAATATCACTGGAAGGACTGATGCTGAAGCCGAAGCTCCAATACTTTGGCCACCTGATGTGAAGGGCTAACTCACTGGAAAAGACCCTGATGCTGGGAAACATTGAGGGCAGGAGGAAAAAGGGGCTACGGGGAATGAAATGGTTGGATGGTAATGGACTTGAGTTTGAGCAAACTCCAGGAGATAGTGAAGGACAGGGAAGCTTGGCATGCTGCAGTCCATGGAGTCACAGAGCTGGATAAAACTTAGCGACTAAACAATATAATGCTTCTTTTATCTCAAAAGGGTATTATCAATTTATAATTTATCTCAAATAGATGCTATCTTAAGAGAGAAACTAAGGTAAACATAAAAAAGATGGAATATTGACATGCATCTCTATTGACAATAAACCATTTTAAAGTTGGAATTAAAACTCATACACTTCAATCATGAAATACAAAGATAAGGTCACCATATTTTTCCCCCACCATTATAAAATACATAACCTAGAATTTCTTATTAAAATAAAACATTCCATTTAGAAATGTTAACATTCACTTGGATGTTAAACCATGGTATCCTTGAGAGATCATTTGAAGTTCTTACAGTTGTTAATTTTTACTTAGTTGTACCAATTCCTTAATCTTTTTTAAACAAGTTAGTCTTTTTATAGGGGATGAGAGGTAGGGAAGTCTTTTAATTTTCATTGTGAAATAACTTCAGACTTTTAAAAAGTTGCAAAAGTAATACACAGAATTCCTACTTACAGTTTCCCCAACTAATGCTGCAGCTCCTGTTACTATTGTTACTACTTCTAAGAGCCAGCACTGATTCAGACAGGCACTGTCATGCAGAGATTATTTCATTTGATTCACACATGCTCTAAACTGAGGATTAACACCTTCGATCTTGAGGAAACTAAAGGCCCAGAGGTCAAGTAACATTTTGCAGGCCACAACTAATAAATGGCAGAACAGGAATCTGAACCAAATGCTGCCTGACTCCACTGTTTGCCTTCTCACCCACTGAGCTCTCTCACCCAACTTGAGCAGTAAATCATTTATTGTCTTAACCTAGCGTCTTACTTCCAGAATAGGCCTGTGTCCCTAAAAATTTAAATAATAACTGTTTCACTCAAAAGGCATAAATTCTTTCAGGGACACAGTCTACTTAACATTTTTACTATCCTTACTCCAATTAAAAGACATTTCCTCCCAATAAGAAGTATTAACAGCTCCTTTTTAAACTAATGAAAGCCTGTGGCTTGTCTTAGGCCAACTTTCCTTAAAGCATCATTTCAGAAACAAAGCTTTTTTTTTTTCCCTCCCCTTTCCAGCTACTACTGGGTTTTAATCTGCATGTAAAGACAGGAGTTTATTAGATATGCCTATATATAGTAGGCTTGATAAAGCATCAGTTCAGTCACTCAGACGTGTCTGACTCTTTGATAAAGCACAGAAGATGCCAAAGAACATTTAATAAAATTTCTAGTTTTAAAACACACACATAAATATAAATTATCTTCTTTTACTGAAAACAAAGTAAGAAAACAGACCTATGAAGAAAGCCAATGCAATGGTCTGCTTACCTTGCGAGCGAAATCCCCTTTCCCTTTACTGTAGGCTTTGTTCTCAAGGAAATCATACACATAGTGAGCCAAGGCTGGAGACGCTTTCATCATTTCAGGAGTTAACAGTAACTAACAGGAAAAATCAGAGGCATCTTATATTGAGAGGGTACTGGAAATTAACTACTACTTACAGTGTCATCTGCTAGAAAGCTAAGAATGTATAGTAAAAAATGTTATCAACATTTTTTAAAATATTAACACATTTATCTATTATCTATCTATTTACTTTAGCCTCGCCATGTAGCATGTGGGCTCTTAGTTCCCCCTGCAGTGGAAGTGTGAAGTCCTAACCACTGGATTGTCAGGGAATTCCCCAAAATGTTATCTACTATTCCATTTTCAGGTTTTACAGCTTATAACTAAGAAGATCCATAGTAGTAAACTGCTATGTTATTCACATTCTAATTTTAAAGTTACCATTAATGGAAAGTACATAAAACAATTAAAATTTTTAAGTATTATAAAGAGGGCCCAAAACAAAATATTGCTTTTACAACATGATATAGTCTAACATTCTAGCTCAATTCCTTCAATGAAACATGTTTTGACATATTGAGATCATTAGCTAAGACGCAGACGGTACAGCCACAACTAAAACATACATTTATGGCACCAGATTTCAAAAAAGGTGCTTATTTTCTAAATAATTAATACAGATTTTAATGCAACGAAAGTTAATACATTCTAAAAAATCAAAATGTTTGACAAGTCATATAAATAATATCATTTAGCCTTAAGCCAGAAGACAAAGGTGAATAACAGCAGATTTATATGTTTTTCCTATCCTTTCAGTAAACTGTAGTGCTATGGAATAGTTATATGTAGTGCTATGGAATAGTTATAAGCAAACTCAATTAAACTTATAAATGTTTAAGAGAGAAAACTTCCCCCAAAATATCAAGTATAGTATTGGCTAAGTTTCACTAAATACTAGGACACAGTCAGCAAATTTTTTATGTACAGTTCATATAATAATTATTTTACGTTCTGTGATCCATAGTCTGCTGCAACTACTCAACTCCAATGTAGTAGTGTAAAAGCAGTCATAGACAGCAGTAAACTAAATGGGTAGCTGTGTTCTAATAATATAATAAACTCTAATAAAGCAGGTGGCAGGCTGGATATGGTCTGTAGGCTGGAATTTGCTGACTCCTAAAGAGTGAAGTGGGGAGCTAATATTAACAGATGAGACATCTTCATAAATCATTCATTAGTATAAAAAGCCATAAAGTGATATTATTAAAATCTGGTATTTGGGTACTACTTTCTAAAACAAAGTCATTTCTGACAATCCTTACACAGGAAATAACTTATGAGACACATTTTATTATTTCAGAAGAGAAATCTGCTGGGTGTGTGTACAGGTGTGGGTGTGTAGGTGTGTGTGGGGGTATGGGTGTGGGTGTGGCTATGTACTCATCCAAACCTGAAGGTAAGATTTCTAGCACTGAGTGTGTGTGTGTGTGTGTACAGATGTGGGTGTGTAGGTGTGTGTGGGGGTGGGGGCTGTGGGTGTGGCTATGTATTCATTCAAACCTGAAGGTAAAATTTCTAGCACTGAGTGTCCAGAAAACTTCTAAATTAATAAACAGAGAAACAATATTCATAAATTACTGATCAGATTGCAAGTCACATCTCAGCACCTCAAAAGTGGCTGCTATCTCACTATTTACAGTAAAAGCATTCTCTACCAAAGAAATCAACTATATTTGTGTGATCTATTAAAATGAAAACCTATGAGTAATAATAAACCTGAACTTACCTGCAAATATGCATTTAGATCTTTTTTTCTCTTTTCTAAAAAATCTCTATCCATATTATTAAAAGTCTTTTTACCAGGAAGCTTTAATATGCTTGACAGATTTTCAAACTACAAAACAAAATACATTCAATAGTCTTAGATTTTTTTTTTTCAAAAAGAGAAAAGTATTTTCCAAGTGATAATTTCTCTATGTATCAGAAGTATCTTAAACAGATTTTGCAACATATTTTATCTTATTAAGCCAAAATCAGAAAACATAAAATACTGTGCAAATAGATCCAAACCACAGTTCTAATGTTATTATAAAGAAGTTATTTTCTAAGAATGACAAACATGGATAACTGATGAACCACATGGTTTTTCATTTTAATAATCTCTCTGATTTTAAGATCATTCAAAATTTTAGTAACAAGAGGTTTTAAAAAACATTTATTTAAAAACCTTTTGACAAGAATAAAGTATTAGCAAATAAACTATTAATAATCAGAGTTACGAGTTTCTGGTTTCTTGAAAAAAACTCAAATATTTTTATATTGATGACTTCAAATCAGTTAATCACTGTAATAGCTAACTATTAAAAGTAGAAGAGGCAAACTTCAAAATATAGATTATAGCTATAACTCTCTCTATATAATGACATATAGTATAACACTGATACTTTTCCCCTGCATGAAACTACATGAAAAATAAATTCATAATAACTAAGAAAATAAAAGAGCTATATAGCATATATTTTATATTTGTAAAGTCACTAACAAAAACAAGTGTACATATCTGAAGTTTAGCATCTATAGACTCCACCTTCAAAAGTCCAGATAGGTAGCAATCCACCATGCCTTGTTAATAAAGCACAGATTTTAACCATACTAGCTGCTAACAAAGTGGAAGAACAACATCATTCAGCAAGTCATTGTGCTTGGGCTAACAGTATCTAGTATCTAAAACTTTAATGAGGAGCTTCATTACTTTTCCTGTGCGATACATATCCAGGATGCAACAAGCTTTCTAAAATCATTCTTTGATTAAATAACCACAGACAACAATGAGTCTGTAAAGAAAACTCATTCCTGGTGCAGAGATTAAAGAAAAGAGGAAATGAAAAGGTGTAGGATAATTTTCATCCCAGAAACTGGAAGATTCTGATAAATCATTAAATGGAATGGTAAATCAGATGGTTGCTTGGAGCTATAATGTGACAAGTTCATCACATGTTACGCATGAAAGTTAAAAGTAGTTCTTTTGCCGCTGCCAAGGAAAAAAAGTGGGGGCAAAAAAAAAAAATTTTCAGGGAAAATGTTATGCTGTAGTCACAAATTTGGTGGTTCACAAAAGTGTAAGAATGGGTCTTTATTGAGTATGAACGTATAATATCCTGGTTTTAATTTTTTAACCATTTTATAGAAGTAAATTTACATTTTTCAAGGTGTCCTAAAAGACATTTAGTTTCCTGGAATATGACTTTTCAATGGTATCTTAAACTACTGATTGAATTTTACAGAATGCATAGTTTATTTAGGTATTACCAATACATTTTATTCCCTTATAATTCACATGTTGAAACGTTAATCTCCAGTACTTCAGAAGTGGCTGTATTTGGAGACAAGGCCTTCAGAGAGGGAATAAAATCAAAACAAAGCCCTTATAAGAGGGATACAAAGACCCATCGGGAATGGGAGCATACAGTGAAAAGTCCTGTGAGGCCATATTCAGCACCATCTGAAAGTCAGAGAGCTGACTCAAGAGAAATCAAATTTGCCAACAACTTGATCTTGGACTTCTAGCTTCCAAAACTATGAGAAAACGGATTTCTGCTGGGTATTTTGTTATGGCAGTTCCAGTAAACTAACACACCAAGGGAATATAGCAGTACTCCTCAAAACAACAATTTCCAAAATTTTGAAACATTAAACCTTATTAATAAAAAAATTAAATGTAACAGTTATTTTCTTAAAGTCTAAATTATCAAGCTGGTTTTAAAATTATCTGTCTGTACCAGAAGCACTATGACTAACAGTTTTTCTCAAATACTGCTATTTTAAAAGGAAGAAAAATGGAAAAATTTAATGCTCTATATTAATTCACTATTTGATATTTAAAAGATTATTTACAAGTACAAAGCAGTCCATTCCCTACAAAGTAATAGGATTTCCTCTGCCAAAAAGTCACAAAAATATTTTTAAATGAATGCAAGAAAAAAAAAAAGAAAAAGAAACCTACCTAAAGAACTAACATAAATTAAAATGTATTTCAATGTTCACAAAGAACTCAAATACTATACATAAATCACAGAAATTCCAAACCCAAAGATTTTATCTTTCCACACTGAATATGTCAGGTCTAGAAAATTTGAAAAACATTTAGAATTTTTCATTAGAAGGATTCAAAGTTCATTAAAGAAAATAATAGTTCATACGTTTAGAATGGGAAAAAACTTTATGTCACAAAGTTAAAGAAATGAAATGAAAGTTAAAAAAAAAGAAATCTGTTCTAAAATAACTTTAATACTTAGACAGCTCTATGGAGTTAAAATTTATTTCGTCCACTGACTGTACTGTTGTCACCAGTGAACTAAAAGCTCACTGCATTTTCTTACAGGATTTGTTTTAAAAATACAAATATAAAATAAAACTAAAGATAAAAATAAGGCAGAACTAAAAGGCAAATAGTATGAGTCTTATTTACAAGTGCTTAGTACTTTCCTTAAACCTAAAATTTCACTTAACAAGCTTAGGTTTTAATTTCTTAAGCTCCAAAAGCAATCGATATGCTTTAGTAATCACATACTACTGTAACTTTAACACATCCACGTCATCTGTCTGCACTGAGCACTTTCAAAACTGAATTGTGCTTTATCAGTTAGTTGCATTTAATTTTTGTGCTATACTGAAAAGTAAATTTTCCACATGAATTGTTCTATTAGTAGACTTTTTAAAAAGTATGTTCTTTATCTATATTTGTCAATCTATCAACACAGCATTTACAGTCCTAGCCTAGAATCTTTAAGCAATGATTATTCCTCTGAACAGTAGGGAAAAATTAAAACTATTCATACAAAGAAAATTTCATATTATACGAAATTCCCATAAATTTGCAAGTAACTAAAACTACTCCCAGTAAATCACATTACTTTAAAATTTGTCATGTTAAGTTAAAGTGTAAGGATGAAAAGGAAGAGATATATGAACTATGTGATTTAAAAAAAATATCAAACAGGAATTTTGGGGGGCAGAAAATTCTTTCACTTCTGCAAACAAATCAAGCTAAACATGGAGATCTATTTAACAAGAACAATAGAGATATGCCCAAGTTATTAATTTCCTTATGAATATAATTAAAAATAGTCCTTTTAACATGGGCTTGTGGAGTCAATAATAACCAGGTTTCTAAACACTTTAAAGCTTTATTAGTAGGTTATCTCACTCTATTTACAAAATATTTTAATGAGAATTATGGTGTGAACCATACATTTTCTACATCCTAAGTGAAAAATATATTTTCTGATTATTTATGTAGTAAAATGTCATTTCAAAGCTTAGTTCACCCAATCAAATGTCACCATTATTATTATTCTATGGGCTTACTAATAATCATATATTTTAAAACACTGCATGAAAGATTATTGTGACTTAAAATAAATTTCATAGATTACCTACTCCAATTTATCCACTGATAATTTATTTTGTTCTAAGTTAAAAAGAAGAAAAAATATTTAATAAAAGATAAAACAGAGAAAAATAAAAATGTTTACATTTGTTACATTTAAGAGTCCTCATACTTCTATGAAACAAGAGAGTTGTATTTGGTAAGAATTAAAAACATTATTTGGTTAATTTAAAATATAATTTAGGTTTTGGTTCTTCATACAACTTAATGGATCAAGGATTTACCTGTTAGTAGTTGGGAAAGGATGCCATTTAAAATAACCACAGCTTTAAATTATATTACCAAACAGAAATCACAAATTGTCTTACAATGATCTCTATATGTTAAATAAACCCAAATACCTATGCAAAGGACAAGACATACACACTCTCTTAAAATCAGACATACACATTTATTCTAATTTTCCAAGGTATATCATTGGTACTTTGTCACTAGTCCACAATGATTAGGACTTTAAAATTTATTAGTTAAATGGACAAAATCATTCTAACATTCACTGTTGATTATAAAAAATTGTTACCTTATTTTCTTAGCTTCGGTCAGTACCTTAGTATCACTCACAACCATTCAGAATCAAACATGGAATCACGGAACAATATAAAGCACACAAACTTTAAAAACCTCACGACCTGTTCGGTGATCCTCATGTGGAAGTCGTGGAAGTCACTGTAGCGACGGTAGGTCTTCCACATCTCCTCAGTGTTCATGTTGCGCCGGTGCACAGTGATGGCGTACAACGCATATGTCTTGCCATGATCGTTACAGACGCCTGCCACAGCATATGGGTCATAGTGAGCATATACTAGTCATTTAAGACAAAATGAAGAGGAACAAAAGACACAAAAAGGAGGAAGATGAAGAACGAAAACAAAAAGGACAACATGAAATGGAGAATTTGAAATGACAGGTAAGACAAAGGATGTCACCAGGATAAAATAGATTCCTGTCATCTGTACTCACAGCCATAAGATGTTATATGTGTTGGTTACATCACAAAATTACCTACCAGGCTATCATGATACTACCAACGACACAGTGGTGTCCACTTTGGATTCTCTTTCCAAAGAGCTTTTAACAGAAACAAAACAATACCTTCTGTGTTAGCCTTCACTGTTCAGCTGTAACTTAATTAATATTGATAGCTCTGAAATTGAACTGCAAGCAAAAGCTACAGGGTAAGATCTATCTGGACTTCCCAGGTGGCTCTGGGGTAAAGAATCTGCCTGCCAATGAAGGAGATACAGGTTTGATCTCTGGATTGGGAAGATCCCCTGGAGGAGGAAACAGCAGCCTATTCCAGTATTCTTGCCTGGAGAATCCCAGGGACAGATGAGCCTGGTGGGCTATAGCCAATGACAAGACTGAGCGACTAAAACAACAAACAACAAGATCTATCTGATCTTTTGGCAAATCTTTCTCATTCACAATATATAGCAATTTACAAGTATAATTTATTCTGAAGACTTTTCTAAGAAGTCATTTTTTTCTACTGAATTGACACAAACCATCCAAGTCAGGCAGTCTTGAAAATCAAAACCCATTCCTATTTTGTTCAGATCTTGAGTAAAGAGATGTACTTTGAATAATTCTGTCTCATTTTCCATCTTCCTACCCCAAAGCCATGTTGTACTCTACTTAAGATCACCTTTTCAGGTCTCCAACAGTTTACTAAGTCTCCACTCATCTGTACCTGGTCTGCTTTTTAATTAATTCACTCACCTTAATTTCAATAACTATTTTTTGATTTATATAACTGGATGTGGTTCTTTTTTACAGTGTGGTATTCTTAGCTTGTTTTATCTCTACGATTATTTTTATCATACTCCCTGTGGTACACAACTACTTGAGGATGGCTGAATCTTGTATCACCCACATGTGATATGACAGCCTTTCAATTTCATATGAGTGATACCATTCCCAACCATGACCTTGACATTCTTTGTTCTTTCCTCTGACAGTAGGCTAAGTTCTTCTAGTTCCTCTTTCATATCAAGTCACCCTCTGTGAATCTGGGCTTTATGCAAAGGCCTGTGGTTCCAGGCTTTCCTCTGCCTTAGCCCATTTGTGCCTCTTTTAAATTTGAGGGCACAGAAATGCTATCAAAATTAAAAGAGCAGTCTTTACACTCCTATAAGCTCTTTGGCTTCACTTCTTCTTCATTTCCCTATATTTGCTTTTCCTCATAGTCTATTCCACCTGTAGATTTCCTCTTTTAGGTATTTTTATTCTACTGTTTTCAGTTTTTCTATGTGTAGGAAGCAAATTTTTGCATAGCAGTTTAGACTATCTTGTTGACCAGACGTATAAATTGCTCTTGTAAAAAACCAAGTGGCCAAGCTTTGGAGCTGACTAAATATTTTGTATTTTATACATACTTAGGCAAAGAAAGGTCTGAGCAGCTTCTTAGTAAATTGTTTTAGTCACAAAACATCTACAAATCTATACTGGCAAAAGCAGTTCTACAGAAATCTCTCCCAGGTTTTCATGAAAGTTTTTCTAAGATTTGCACTTTATATTCAGAATTGTCCTTCATTTCCTTTCTATCTAATATCAGTGTTCCTGATTTGACAAAATATAAGACTGGGGACTGATGCTGAGGCTGAAACTCCAATACTTTGGCCACCTGATGTGAAGAGCTGACTCATTTGAAAAGACCCTGATGCTGGGAAAGATTGAGGGCAGGAGGAGAAGGGGACGACAGAGGACGAGATGGATGGATGGCATCACCGACTCAATGGACATGGGTTTGGGTAGACTCTGGGAGTTGGTGATGGACAGGGAGGCCTGGTGTGCTGCGGTTCATGGGGTCGCAAAGAGTCAGACACGACTGAACGACTGGACTGAACTGAACTGAAGACTGGGGATAGACCTGGGTCATCTTGCTGTCAGAGACTTTATTATTCACTGTTCACCTCTTTCAATTATCCTTCACTCGGAGACCCATGCAGAACAAACTGTACAACACTTTCATCACATTAAAAAACCACCATCACTCAACAGTGTCAGCATGCCAACAAGGGAATGGCTTTACATGCTGTGTTCAGGAAAGGTTTGGGAAAGGATAATAGAAATCAGGGGCCACTTAGGCAGCAAACCATAACCAATTATGAGTTAATAAAAACAAGGAAACTAGCAAGAAATAGAAAAGGAAAGAAGAAAGGAATGTCAGAAAGCATTTTAAAAAATAATAATCAGATTTGTTACAAATTTGATAGGCAGGGAGATCAGACTAGGATGGGTACACAAAAGGAAAAATATGGGGCTATTATAAAACAAGCCCTAAGATAGAAAGGTAATTTGATTTTAAAAGATAATGAGGCTACATACATTTTCAGATGATGGTGAGATATTACAGTGGAAATAATAGGTTGTGTTTTCATTAGGACAACATTACTACTCATGGCAGGTGCTGTGCAACCTCTTCGTTACTAATCTATAACCAGATAAGGAACTAGGACCAGGATAGAAATAAATCTCATCACTAAGCATATTGTCTAACCTAGCCACTATTTTTTAAAACAAGATTCCTCAATGAAGGGCCAGTCCACTAGTCCAAGAATCATTCCATAAGTGCACTGCACTAGTTCTACTTCCTGCCATAAGGTTAAGGACATGGCATCCAGACTCAAAGAGACTCTGGAGCCCAACTAGTAAAGTAAATGTTTATCGAACAACACTAATATATAATGCCCCCCATGTAACTACTAATACAATTAATATTAGTTGAGGATTAGTATGAGGCAAGTATTACTATTATCCCATTTCACAGATGAGGAATTAAGATACAGAGAAGTTAAGACTCATCCAAGTTCACCCAACTATTAAGTGGCAAAGCTGGGGTTTAAACCCAAGCAATTTGGATAAAAAGTTGTGCTCTTAACCACTCTAGTGTACTGCCTCTTTAGTGATTATGCATAATTTTGTCTGAAAGAAAGAAAAACTTATTAAAAATGCTTAGTATAATGCTTCCATATCCTTTAAGAAGCTGATAAATACTTGTTAAATGAATGGACAAAACAGCTAGAATACCAGAATCCTCAGAAAAGAGAGATTCACATAAGAATCATGAGAAGCAAGATAAGAAAACCATCACTGACATTATCTAATAACTCAATAACAATGATGAAATTATTTGTTTCCTCAAGTCACTGGCCATTTTGCACACATGCTAATTCAGTCATGAATCTCACCTCACCCAAGCATTTCTTGTTTTCGTAAACTCCTATACAAAAGCTTCATTTACCCAAAAATCTACTGACTCCTGCATGTATGAAAACAAATACTAAACTAAAATCTGCCCCAAAACAATTTACTAAGAATCATGCAGACAATTATCAGCTAGACTCAAAGAAAAGATTGGTTTCAAAGTTTATCAGCAATGACAAAATGCTCAGAATTTATCCTTTTTCAAATGATAACAGTAACAACCTTAAAGAAAGGAAACACACATACAATAATAAACATTATAGAATTTAATGAAGAATATGCTACAGAAAAAAAGTAACATGAAAATATGACTAAAGAATAGAAAAATGATTTGTAAAAATAAATGTGGAAGATAAGGTAGTAATAATGATACTCAATAGTTTTTAAGTAATAATTAAACCACAAAGTCTCTTACCAGTGTCTGAAATGTAGGCGTGAAGTTGTACTGAGTCATCAGAAGATACATTTGAAAGGTCATCTAAAGACTGATGAGGGAAAAAAATTAGAAAATAAAAATTTTAAATTCTATAGGAAAGAAAGCGTTAAAGATTTCTATATCATATACATTACTCATTTTTGCTCTATGTCCTTATCTGTACCTCCCTCTCACAAACAATAATTCTCTTTGTTTATACTAATAGGAGAAAGAGAAGATAAGATTAAACTGTAAAACAAATATAATAATTGACTTAATAAATACATCAGATTATTTCTTCCTTCATTACCTGTTACATACTATAATTTGCTTCTTCTCAATTATATTCAATATATGGCAAGAAAAAATGTGGATAAAAATAAGTAGACATGTTATTTTTTTTATTATTATTTTTTACTTTACAATATTGTATTGGTTTTGCCATATACTGACATGAATCCGCCATGGGTATACATGTGTTTTCCATCCTGAACCCCCCTCCCACTTCCCTTGCCTAGTAGACATGTTCTTAAATCAACATTTCACTTTTTTGATGTTGAAATATATTAGAGCCAACTGTGTATTAACACTTTTGTTAACTTAGAAATAATTTTAGTTAGACTCTTTATCATAATCGTACCTACATCAAAGGGTATGTGAGGACTAAATGAAGACATGTAAAACATTTAGAAGACTGTTAACACAAAAAATGTTAGCTAATATTATGATTATTTACTAAATGAAGTGAATCTATGGTTAAGATTTATTTTTTAAAAAATAATTCCATAAACAAAAATTATTACTGATTGATTCAGAATAAATTTTTTAACTATAGACTTGGGCTCAAAACTTTTTTGCTCCATGTCCACACACCAACACTTACACAGAGGGAACATAAGGATATAATGAAGGCGAGACTGTATGGAAAAGAGTTAACACAACAGACCTTAAGTTGCTTTCCTTAGAAAGGACGGCCTGCGACAATATCTGGGAAGTTAGATTTAGAAAAAGTTCCCATCATTCCTAACTGCTAAAGTGGCTTACTCTACCTAAACTATCTGTATAGACAATGTGGTTTACACCAAATACCCACTTTTCTCCTGGGAGTCAGTTTAGTATATGCTGGACAAATGGTGCCTTGTGTGAACTACCTCCAATAAAAACCTTGGGCACTTATGTCTCAGATGAGCTTTCCTGGTAGCAGCATTTCACACATGTTGTCATATTCACTGCCAGCGCAATTAAGTCTATGCTATGTGACTTTCACGGGAGAAGATTTGTGGAAACTTGAGCTAGGTTTTCTCTGGACTTTGCCCCATCCACCTTTTCCCTTTGCTGATTCTGCTTTCTATCCTTCCGATATAATAAATCTTAGCTGTGAGTACAGCTATGCTGGGGTCTGAGTCCTTTTAGTAAATCAGTGAACATAGGAGTGGTCTTAGGGACCTGTAACACACAGAAGTATACGATTCAGACATATTTTACACTTGAAAAACCATGGGATCTGAATGAACTTTGGATTCCTAATGTGGTATTACCAGTTATTCATGAGTCATCTAAATGACCTTAATGCAGTCATGCATATGACATAAAGCCATTTAAAATTAAGCAACTGCATCCTAAGAAGAAAGCCAAAATTCTATCCACTAAAGACTGATCATCAGAAGAAACAAAATTTGGTAACTCCATACAAACGATCCACAAGTCAAGTGGGAAAACTATTCAATTAAATTAGATCTAGTCCAGACTTTGCCACTGATCACCTTAATAGACTTTAGCCATATCAGTAAGTCTTTCTTGTATTCCAGTTTTCCCAATGGTAATGGTGTAATATCTGTTCTACAACTCTATCAGGATATAATGTGAATGAAAATACTTTGAAAAGAATTAGAATGCACTTACTTTTTAACTGACCTACAACAAAACATTTTGACAAATAGCAGAACCTTTGTTTTAGAATTATTTTTACATGAAAGATAGAACCCCAAAGGAAATGGAATAGTCTACAAAATTTAAAATTGTTATCTACTGTAATCTTCTTCTAACTATAAGCTAGCACAGGGAATATAAAACAATCACCCTTTTCAAAAAAGCATCATTATTACTGGTAACCTTCCTTTGTAGGTAAACATATAAAAAGTTATATGTTGCTTTCTTATTACTTTAACCATGTTAGCATCTTATACTATGCAAGGCAGAAGCCGTTGAAAAACTCTGTATATAAACGCCTTTTCTAGCACACATAAAATATGCAATTAATATTTGCATTAAGTATGATGAAAAAATTCAATGAAATGTCTCTTAACCATTAGCCACAGTTATAATGCATGTGTAAATATCAACTAGACTATATAAAGTTACAACTGATAACATTATAACCATGGAACTACACTGTGATTTAGAAGTGTAAGTACTGATTAATCAAAGAAAACTGATTTCAAAACAAGTGCATTAATGTTGTCCTGAAATAAAATACAGTTTGCAAAGTGACCATGGTTTAAGATTCTTGAACTTCTTGCCAAAAAAAGAAGTGTTTTTTGTAACATTATGCTAGGTTAAAAACCAAAAATTGAAATTTACTACGATAATCAATTCAGCAAACAGAACTACAATGGCACTTCTAAATGCTTATATAATCTATGTGCTAACCTCAATCACAAAATGAGTAAACCACCACAGTAAATATTTTCTTTGCTTAGTTTGCTGGAATAAACTATAATGATCCAGTTTATAATTTTAATACAATTAATAAATATTATCTTCATTAAATATAAAAAAACCTGATAAAGAACAATTTTTTGTAATCAAACTATTGTTAAAATTCAACTGTTTATTCAAATTTATCTTAGTATTTAAAAAAAAGAATCCAAAAGACTCCAGCTACTTAAAAGCTTGGATTTAACAGATTTGTGTGAAAAACAAAAACTGTAAGTCATTGATGTCAAGTGTCACCCTTTTCAATTCACAGACTGTTTTGCTTTATATCACTATAGGATAAAAGGAATCTCTTTTATTTGAAAAAGCATTTATTCCAGATAGGGAATGAAGAAAAAAATATTTTTTAATAGTGTTCAAACACTTGTACAAGAACTACAAACATGAGTACTAAAAAATTTCAATGCAAGGAAAAGTTTCATCATATTTGGAAACTTTTTCTTCCTAATGGGCATTATATTGCTAACACTGTTCAGTCTCCAGGAGCTATTCCTTTTTGTCATAAGAGTTAAGCAAATGGTAATGATACCAGATAATTTAGGAAAATACTTAAAACATCACAAAATATCTGACATAACACTATTGCTGATTTGCTTTAGTGTTTTGTTAAAGGTTATACGTTGTACAATAATGGAACATTTATACAATAAGGTCATTTTAGAAATAAATGTCATACTAAGGAACATAAAACAATGGACCTCTCAACTACTTATCTATTACAAAAAGTTCAAAAGAAAAAGTCATGTAGGTAGTAGAAGGAAAAACAAAGCAAACACTCTCTCTCCATCCTGAACAAATTCTGGACTGAAACTTGCACACAACACTAATATTTCTCTCTAGTAGTATTTTATGAAACAAGGTACTCAATGGCAAGCATGGATATATAAGAGAACTGAAATGTTTATTATTTCACATTTCACCTTGAATATCTGAAATGCCAATGAAGTTTATATGCTAAAAATGTGTCATTCTTAAACCTGTAATCACAGAATACAGTTGCTTAATTCTCGTAAAAACCTCTAAGCTTAAAAACTGTGTTGTTTTTTTTTTTTCCCAATAACCTGAACTTGTTAGTGTGGACCTTAAGAAATATCTTTAGGTTTTCAGGCATCCCAACCAGTTTTTTATTTCTTTTCTAATTACAAGAAGAAAAAACTAATTCCAATGTAAACATTTATGTGTCATAAATTTACTGCCCATCATAGCACTGATCAGAGTGAAATATTAAATACTGAGGTTGAAAATAATGAAATCATTATTATCACTTGCAACTAAATCAGGCAGGTGATTTAAATCCATTTTTTAAAAAGAAAATAAACTTCATTTCATTAAGTTCTAATCCACAGATCCCTTATATGTGAATTTAATATTTCTATAAAAGTGCAACAGCTTTTTATAAAGGATGATTTGAGGGTTCTAATACATCATTTATTTACATATGTTAAGGCTCAGTTTTTCATATTATTTTCAGGCCACTTTAAGAATTAAAGTAGTCATAACAGTACTTACCAAATTTATGCTTCCTGTAGGAGACCCATTAAAAGATTCTGTGAGAAGGAAGATCCAACTTAGTATACAGTCAAAAACTCTTCCAACAGTGCTTTAGCTATCTAAGGTTCAAACACCGAGAATGAAAGCCACAGAAGCCAAGAAAGAACAAGAAAGAAAACTGTGGTACACTACTCCCAAAAACCTGTTTTCATGGTTTTCTAAGCCAGGTTATTTCAGTGAAAACAGTTATGTACCTAAGTTATTCCCCTTTCCCCCAAAAAGGCATTTATGTACCAAAAAAAGCATTTTATGTATTTTATTCTCATAGTATCATATTAAATTGTCTAATATAAATGTAAACATGAGGTAAACACCACAGAATGACATCTGAAATTGTCATTTGAAATGAATGACATTTCACACCAGGAAATGTCAGAGGTATTTTGTTACTTCTGTCTCACTGGATTAATATTACAAATAAAATTATTCTTTAATATGAAAGATAAAAAGTTGTTTATTAAACCTATAAAGTCCACTTATTCACAGCTGGTCTGTATCAAAAATGCTGTAGTCTAGATTCTTAAATCAATATACAATTAATTGAACAAAAGACACATTAAATTCCATAAGTAATGTCATTTAATTAAAAAGCAACTAGAAATTATTTTTAAAAATTAATGTTAGAGTAATTATTAAAATTAACATCTTTTCCCTCAGAATTTTAGTATATATCTGATCAAGTTATCAATTAAGATATCACTTTGTAAAAACACAAAGGAATATACAGCAAAGCAATATTCATAAACAGTTTAAAGTTATTATATGGCTTGTAGCATATTAGATATTATTTATAGTTTGGATCTCTAGATGCATCTTCAAAGGAAATTTCTATTACTATTGACAGAGGTAGCTAGTGTTGCCTTCCAACTTCAACACCTCTAACTGTCCAAGAACATTTCTCAGTTTCTCAAAGCTCTGAACACAAAATAGGAAATTCCTAGGATAATTAGAATGGATAAAAAAAATTAGTTCTCTATCCTCCTTATTCAATTATATACCTCTTACCTTCTTTGGGCTGCCCACCTCTTAAGTCTTCCCACCAAAGACATGTCAAAAGAAAAACTAGGAGCAAAACAGGGGCTTCCCTGGTGGCTCAGTGGTAAAGAACCCATCTGGAAAGGCAGGAGACATGGGTTTGATCCCTGGACTGGGAAGATTCCCTGGAGAAGGAAATGGCAACCCCCTCCAGTACTCTTGTTTGGGAAATCCCATGGACAGAGGAGCCTAATGGGATACAGCCCATGTAGTTGCAAAAAAGTCAGAATTTAGCAACTAAACAAGAACAAAGGAGCAAAACAAGGCATGGTTTACCTTCTTGCTTACCAATAAGATTCAGAAATTTAGATTGTCTAAAGCCAATGGAGATCTATATTTAATCAAGACTTTAACAACTGCTTAAAAATATTAGAAAACAAAAGAAACACGATGAGGAAAAATGTGATTGAAATTAAAATTTAAAAGGGAAAGCATAATTTAAATATTTAAAAGGCTGTGAATTTGTTTTAATAAAGGAAAAAATATCTACCCTTAAAATAACTTAGAGCTAAACTAACTAAAGAAGGCAATCTCACGGAAAAAGACAAGGAAGACAGAAGAGAGAGAGCATGGGTAAGCAAGCCATCCAGCTACCTACCTACTTACAGAAGTTTAGTTAAATAAGAATGAAATTTAATTAAATAGGAATGAAATTTCTTCTAAAACAAAGAAAAACTACCACAGGATATTATTATACATGGTAAGACTCTACCCACTAACTTTGTGCTCAATTAACCCACATTAAAAAAAAAAGGTGGGGGCAGCTACACATTGAACACTAGATTGAATCATTATTTCAAAATGTCTAAAAAGCAGCCAGAATTTCAAGACTTTAAAAAATACACAAAGTATCAGGAAGCTTAATTTTTAAAAGTCAGAAAATGAATTTATAACCAGAAAATACAAGGTCTATTTTAATTAATCCTATACAAAGAAGAAAATTATAAGCATTACTACTTGAAAAACTTGTAGCAAATGCCTAAAACCTAAACACTCACAAATACACATAAAACCCATTTTTAATAAAAATGTTTCAAGTTATACCCATGATTACATATACTTTCTTAACATGGTTTCAAAAAAGTATTAGGCAATTTCTCAGTTACAAAACATGTAAGAGCTCATTAATTAGGACACGGAATGTTAAAAAGCAAGCAATGTCCCAGACAGATAAAAGATATATGTGTATATATTAATTCCAAACTACAATCAATGATTCCAGTGTGAGGGACTACTCAATGGCTGACATAAAAGAAAAGTTCATTTGATTCAGATCAAAATCAGCTGCAGGGGAAAAAAAAAAAAAACAAACCTCCTAATCTACTTTGTGTTTTAAATAAGTATGACATTTTGGGAAGTTTGAGATCACATAAATAATTTGCTTCCATCAGTCACAAGACAAATATAAATGGAAGCTAAAAGTCAGTTTAGAAGATTCTGGAAGAGTTTTTACACTATAGGATCAAAAACTACTCCCACAGAATATATTGCTACTATGATCATTATATAATACATGGATGCTTATAAATTAGCTGCTTATGATTTAATTTATCTTCTTTCTTTCTGGGTCAGATAGCAATTCCATTTCACAACACTAAGCAAATTTCTAAAGTAGACAAAATTAAAATATACAATGAAAACATTTATAATAGTCCTTTAAGGAAGGAGAGTTTCTACTACAAATTTCATATCAGCTCTGTAAAAGATTTTTCAACAGAGATAGTAAATAGATACAATATATAATAAACTTGAAGTACACTGATTTTACTATTGAGCTGGCAGAGAAGTACTCTTAAAAATAGAAAACTCCCTCCATTAAGCAATCAAATACAGTTAACAGAATACTATTTCAGTTTTACAAATAAGCAAGATACTAGATCATCAATCAATATAAAAGCTATTGTAACATACAAATTTTTGTAACTATATTTCTTCTATAACTTAAAAAGTAAAGTCTCACTAATATCGAATAAGGAGTGGGGAGGATGAGTAGAAAAGAGGGGAGGCTAGAAAGTTTCCAAAATAGAGGCATTTGCTAAAGCAGTGCTAACCACTTAATTACATCTATTATATCTCCAACTTTAAGTGGTCCTGTCCATTAACTCTATTTATAAGTAAATGAACATAATTAAAGCACTCTCTTAAATACTTAGTAAAGTCTTTCCCATTTACTTTGTATTTACATTGGTTATTTGCTAGAAATTTTATCAAATCCTAGATACTTCATTAGAGTTTAGTAAGTACTTCTGCATTGAATCACTAGTAAAAATGGTCATCAGGCCTAAAGTCTGCAAATTGTCTAAGGGCTGCCTCTCGCACTATTCTTAAATAGCCAATTATTTACTATGAAGAAACACCGATATTTGTGTTTTGGTTTATATACCATTTTTACATATAGAATTCCATTAAAATGTGACAACTCTGAGGTAGGATATTACTACAAGAAGAATAATAGTCTACATTTATAACTGAGAAAAATGAGGCCTAAAGAAATTAAGTGTTTGGCCAACATCACATAGGTAATAAGTAGTAGAAAAAGAGTAAAATCAAAGTGTTATCACTCTTAAAGTCTGTTTTATTCACTACACAATGTGAACAGAAGAAAACTGAAAGACTGGAATAAATGACTTGTAGCTTCTTCTAGCTTATATTATACAGGATTTGGAACAGAATACAATTAAAAACAGAAAAAAATGTTTTTACAATGTTTTATAGTTTATGGAACATTCTCAGAATCATCACTTGTTATCTCATTTAATCTTCTCAATGATCCTATCATTAATCATGGCAATTATTACTTTTACAAGCAAAAAAGAAACTACCATAAAAATATTGGGGTGACAATCCCTTTGAAAACATGCTTCAAGAATTTTAAGAAAAATTCTCTTTTCTCGCCCTTCTCCTCTTTGTTTTTCTTTTCTTTTCCCTTTTTTCCTTCACTCTTTCTTTCTTCACTATGTAAGTTAAATTGTTGTGCTCTCTTTGCTGTATTCCCCAGTTGGCAATCTGCTTAGGCTCAGTTTTCCAGACTGAGCATTAGTTAGCTCTGCTTTTAACTGATCAATATCACGTTTGGTTTCCCTTGTTCACTAAGTCTATCCCCTGTACTCTTTTCTTTAGAATACTTTCGTTATGACTGTATGTGTGGAAGTGAATGTATATGTCCCATTATTTCTGTAATTACCTACCTGCTTGATCTCCTCCCACTAGAACACAGGCATTAGTCACCCCTAATAAGAAGTCAATACAAGCCACTCAGACCAACAACCTTTCCCTCCCAGGGCCAAAACCAAAACGAAGAAGGAATACAACCCTAAAGCCTGGGAAAGTGGAGCAAGTTAGAAAAAAGAAAAAAAAAGAAAAGACAGAGAAATACAGCACAAATGAAAGAATAAGACAGAAAGTCACAAGACCAAATAAACAAAAATGAAATAAGCAATCTACCTGAAAGAGAGTTCAGAATAATGACAGTAAAGATACTCCAAAGTCTTTGAAATAGAATGGAAAAGATGCAAGAAATAACACAGTTAATACAATCACCAAGGACACAGAAGAAATAAAGAATACTCAAACAGGTATAAATAACACAATTACTGAAATTAAAAATACTCTAGAAGGAACCAATAGCAGAATAACTGAGGCAGAAGAATGGATAAGTGAGCTGAAAGAGAATGGTGAAAGTAACTGCTGAAGAGCAGAATAAAGGAAAAAGAATGAATAAAATTGAGGACAGCCTCAGAGACCTTTGGGACAATATTAAACACACCAACATTGGAGTTATGGGGAATCCAGAGGAGTAAGAAAAAAAGAAAGGCACTGAGATAATTTCTGAAGAAATTATAGCTGAAAACTTCCCCAACATGGGAAAGGAAACAGTCAATCAGGTTCAAGAAGCACAGAGTCCCTTACAGGATAAACACATCGAGATACATATTAATACAGCTAACACAGATTAAATACAAAGAAAGAATATTAAAAGCAGCAAGGGAAAACCCATATGCTTAACAGCAGATCTTTCAGCAGAAACTGAATGGCAGGATATATTTAAAGTATTGAAAGAAAAAAAATCTATAACCAAGATTACTTTACCCAGCAAAGATCTCATTCAAAATTGGAGAAATCAAAAGTTTCACAGACAAGCAAAAGTTAAGAGAATTTAGCACCAACAAACCAGCCTTACAACAAATACCAAATGGACTTACATAGCCAGTAAACACAAGGGAAAAGAAAGACCTACAAAAACAAACCCAAAACAATTAAGAAAATGCCAACAGGAACATATATATCAATAATTACTTTAAATGTAAACAGATAAAATGCACCAACCAAAAGATACAGACGGACTAAATGAATACAAAAACAAGACCCACATATATATGCTGCACACAAGAGACCCACTTCAGACCTACAGAAACACAGACTGAGAGTACAAGGATGGAAAAAGAGAGTCTATGCAAATGAAAGCCTAAAGAAAGCCAGAGTGGCAATCATTATTTCAGGCAAAATAGACTTTAAAATAAAGAATATTATGAGAAATAAGGAAAGACACAACACCAATGTTCAAGGGATTAATCCAAGAAGAAGACATAAAATTGTAAATATTTATGCACCCAACATAGGAGCATCTCAATATATATATAAGGAAAACACTAACAGGCATAAGAGGGAAAATCAACAGTAATACAGTAAGAGTAGCAGACCTTAACATCCCACTGACACTGATGGACAGATCATCAAAACAGAGAATCCATAAGGAAACACAAACCGTAAATGAAACATTAGACCAAATGGACCTCACTGATATCTTCAGGACTTTCCACCAAATGCAGAAAAATATACTTTCTGCTCAAGGGCACATGGAATATTCTTCAGGACAGACCACATCTTGGGTCACAAATCAAGCCTCAGTAAATTTAAGAAAACTGAAATCGTATCAAGTATCTTCTCTGACCACAATGTTATGAGACTATATATCAACTACAGGAAAAAAACAACTGCAAAAAACACAAACTCATGGAGATTAAATAATACATTACTAAATAACAAAGAGGTTACTGGAGAAATAATTCTTAAAGATTAAGATTTCTTAAAGATTCTTAAAAACAAATGACAATGAAAAGACAACCCCAAACCTATGGGATTCAGCAAAAGCAGTTCTAAGGAGGAAAGTTTATAGCAATACAATTCTACCTCAAGAAACAAGAAAAGCATTGAAGAGACAACCTAAGTCTACATTCAGAGCAGCTGGAAAAAGAACAAAAAATCCCAAAGTCAGTTGAAGGAAAGAAATCATAAAGATCAGAGGAGAAAAAATTAAGAAGTGAGGGAAACAATAGCAAAGATTAATAAAACTAAAAGCTGGTTCTTTGAGAAGATAAAATTGACAACCCAATAGCCAGACTCATCAAGAAAAAAAGGAAGAAAAAATCAATTCAACAAAATTAGAAATGAAAACAGTAGAGGTGACAACAGACAACATAAAGGATCATATGAGAATATTATGAGCAACTATATGGCTAATAAAATGGACAACCTAGAGGAAATGGACAGATTCTTAGAAAAGTTCCACCTCCCAAGACAGAATGAGGAAAAAAAAGAAATTATGAACAAGCGAATTAGAAACAATGAAATCAAAACTGTGATCCAAAATTTCCCAAAAAACAAAAGCCCAGGGCCAGGTGGCTTTACAGGGGAATTCTATCAAACATTTAGAGAAGAGCTAATGCCTATTTTTCTGAAAATCTTCAAAAAACCTTCAGAGGAAGGAACATTTCCAAACTCATTCTACAAGGCCACAATCACTCTGATACCAAAACCAGGAAAGACAACACACAAAAAAGAAAATTACAGGTCAGTATCACTGAGGAACACAGATGCAAAAGTCCTCAACAAAATTCTAGCAAAGAGAATTCAACAACATATTAAAAAGCTCATATACTATGATCAAGTTGGGTTTATTCCATAGATGCAAGAATTCTTCAATATACACAAATCAATCAATGGATACATCATATTAAAAAACTGAAAGATAAAAACCATATGAACATCTCAACAGATGCAGAAAAATCCTTTGACAAAATTCAGCACCCATCTATGATAAAAACGCTTCAAAAAACGGGCACAGATGGAACCTACCTCAACACAGTAAAGGCAATATATGATAAGTCCACAGTAAACATTATTCTCAATGGTGAGAAACTGAAAGCATTCCCTCTACGATCAGGAACAAGACAAGTATGTCCTCTCTTACCACTATTATTCAACATAGTTTTGGGAGTCCTGCTGCTGCTGCTGCTGCTGCTAAGTCGCTTCAGTCGTGTCTGACTCTGTGCGACCCCATAGACAGCAGCCCACCAGGCTCCCCGGTCCCTGGGATTCTTCAGGCAAGAACACTGGAGTGGGTTGCTATTTCCTTCTCTAGTGCATGAAAGTGAAAAGTGAAAGTGAAGTTGACCAGTAGTGTCCGACTCTCAGTGACCCCATGGACTGCAGCCTTCCAGGCTCATCCGTCCACGGGATTTGGGAGTCCTAGGTAAGGTAATTAGAGAAGAAAAAGAAATAAAGAAATCCAGACTGGAAAAAGAAGAAATAAAACTCACTACTTGCAGATGACATGATACTATACATAGAAAACCCAAAAGAAACTATCAGAAAATTACTAGAGCTATTCAGTGAATTTAGCAAAGTCATGGGATGCAAGGTCAATACACAGAAATCATTTGCATTTCTATATACTTACAATGAAAAATTAGAAAGAGAAATTAAGGAATCAATCCCATTTAACATTGCAACAAAAAGAATGAAACTTCTGGGAATAAACCTACCTATTGACTATGCCAAAGCCTTTGACTGGGTGGATCACAATAAACTGTGGAAAATTCTGAAAGAGATGGGAATACCAGACCACCTGACCTGCCTCGTGAGAAACCTGTATACAGGTCAGGAAGCAACAGTTAGAACTGGACATGGAACAACAGACTGGTTCCAAATAGGACAAGGAGTACATCAAGGCTGTATATTGTCACTCTGCTTATTTAACATATGCAGAGTACATCATGAGAAACGCTGGGCTGGAAGAAGCACAAGCTGGAATCAGACTGCCAGGAGAAATATCAATAACCTCAGATATGCAGATGACACCACCCTTATGGCAGAAAGTAAAGAAGAACTGAAGAGCCTCTTGATGAAAGCGAAAGAAGAGAGTGAAAAAGTTGGCTTAAACTCAACATTCAGAAAACTAAGATCATGGCATCTGGTCCCATCACTTCATGGCAAATAGATGAGGAAACAGTGGAAACTGGCCGACTATTTTTCTGGGCTCCAAAATCACTGTGGATGGTGACTGCAGCCATGAAATTAAAAGACGCTTACTCCATGGAAGGAAAGTTATGACCAACCTAGATAGCATATTCAAAAGCACAGACATTACTTTGCCAACAAGGGTCTGTCTAGTCAAGGCTATGGTTTTTCCAGTAGTCATGTAGGGATGTGAGAGTTGGACTATAAAGAAAGCTGAGCACAGAAGAATTGATGCTTTTGAACTGTGGTGCTGGAGAAGACTCTTGAGAGTCCCTTGGACTGTAAGGAGATCCAACCAGTCCATCCTAAAAGAGATCAGTCCTGGGTGTTCACTGGAGGGAATGATGTTGAAGCTGAAACTCCAATACTCTGGCCACCTGATGCGGAGAGCTGACTCATTTGAAAAGACCCTGATGCTGGGAAAGACTGAGGGCAGGAGGAGAAGGGGCGACAGAGGATGAGATGGTTGGATGGCATCACCGACTCAATGGACATGGGATGGGTGGACTCCAGGAGTTGGTGATGGGACAGGGAGGCCTGGCGTACTGCCGTTCATGGGGTCACAAAGAGTCAGACACGACTGAGCAACTGAACTGAACTGAAGGAGACAAAAAAACTGTATATGGAAAATTATAATGAAGAAAGAAATCAAAGGCAACATTAAACAGAAAGAGAGATATACCAAGTTCCTGGGTTGGAAGAATAAATGTTGTGAAAATGACTATACTACCAAATGCAATCTACAGATTCACAGAGATTACCAACAACATTTTTCACAGAATTAGAACAAAAAATTTCACAATTCATATGGAAACACAGAAGACCCCAAATAGCCAAAGCAGTCTTGAGAAAGAAAATAGAGCTGGAGGGATCAACCTTCCTGACTTCAGTCTATACTACAAAGCTATAGTCATCAAGACAGTATGGTACTGGCACAAAAACAGAAATACAGACCAATGGAATGTGATAGGGAGCCCAGAGATAAACCCATGCACATATGGGTACCTTATTTTTGACTAAGAAGGCAAGAATATACAATGGGGCAAAGATAACCTCTTCAATAAGTGGTGCTGGGAAAACTGGACAGCTACATGTAAAAGAAGGAAATTAGAACACTTCCTAATGCCATACACAAAGATAAACTCAAAATGAATGAAAGACCTAAATGTAAGGCCAGAAAGTACAAAACTTTTAGAGGAAAACATAGAAGAGCACTCAATGACATAAATTAAAGCAAGATCCTCTATGACCCACTTCCTAGAGTAATGGAAACAAAATAAAAATAAAGAAGTGAGAGCTAATTAAACTTAAAAGCTTTTGCACAGCAAAGGAACTACAAACAAGGTGAAAAGACAACCCTGAGACTGGGAGAAAGTAATAGGGAAGGAAACAACTGACAAAGAATTAATTTCCAAAATATACAAGCAGTTCATACAACTCAATACCAGAAAAACAAACAACCCAATCAAAAAGTGGGGAAAACACCTAAACAGACATCTCTCCAAAGAAGACATACAAAGGGCTAACAAACACATGAAAAGATGCTCAACATCGCTATTAGAGAAATGCAAATCAAAACTACAATGAGATATCACCTCACACCCATCAGAATGGCCATCATGAGAAAGTATACAAACAATAAATGTTGGAGAGGATGTGGAGAAAAGGGAATCCTTGCATTGCTGGTGGGAATACAAATTGACACAGCCACTATGGAAGACAGTATGGAGATTCCTTAAAAAACTAGGAATAAAACCACCATATGACCCAGCAATACCATTACTAGGCATACACCCCGAGGAAACCAAAATTGAAAAAGACACATGTAACCCAATGTTCACTGCAGCACTATTTACAACAGCTAGAACATGGAAGCAACCTTAGATGTCCATCAACAGATGAACTGATATAGATACTGTGGTACATACATACAATGGAATATTATTCAGTCATAAAAAGGAATGCATTTGAGTCAGTTCTAATGAGGTGGACAAACCCAGGGCTGCTTATACAGAGTGAAGTAAGTCAGAAAGAGAAATATAAATATCATATACTAATGAATATATATGGAATCTAGAAAGATGGCACTGGTGAATTTATTTTCAGGGCAGCAATGGAGAAACAGACACAGAGAACAGACTTATAGACACAGGGCAAGGGGAACAGAGAGAGGGTGAGATGTATGGAGAGAGTAACATGGAAATTTACAACACCATATGTAAAATAAGACAATGGGAATTTGCTGTAAAACTCACAAACAGGGGCTCTGTAACAATCTGGAAGGGTGGGATGAGGAAGGAGATGAGAGGGAATTTGGGAGGGAGGGGACATGGGTGCACCTATAGCTGATTCTTGATGTCTGACAGGAAACAAAATTCTGTAAAGGAATTATCCTTCAATTAAAAAATAAATTAAAAAAAAAAAAGGAATTCTAGGCTCAACAGTTATGTTCTAATTTGTTATCAGATTTTAACATTTTAATTTAGTTTAAGTAAGTAAACTTCATCATTTATTCATGGATTTTAAAATATATTACAATTTATATTTCAGCTTTAAGAACATTTTTATGCTATTTGGTAAGCAGAATATATACAGGAATATACATATATAATGGATAAATGTACAATGTGCACTACCTTACCTCCATCACCGTCATCTGATCCTCTGAAACTAGGATCTTTTAACATATCCAGCTCAGCTAACATGCGCACATAAAGTGCATTCTGTCTGAAGGAAGGATAAAATCTTTCATCTCGAAGCATCAATTCATACACCTTATTGAAATAAATCAAGATATTCAATCATTAATACAAATAATGTACTAATTTCCAATAATAAGATTTCAACAAAAGGTAGACAGAGGTATTACTGTAATGAATTATAGGCTCCATATTTATAAGATGTCAGTAATAAGACTATGTCACAACTAGTGATATTTTTCTGGCCCCTCTAGCATCTAAATTATACTGAAGAGAGTCCTACTGCAAAACAAGTCACATGACAGCAGTTATATATAACGCTCTACAAAGCAGTGTTCTCTAAGAAACAAATCCAAATAAAGGCTCAAAGCACATATTAAAATAAATGAATCTTTTATACATCATCTATTCATAAAATTCTAGAATCTGTATCTGTCACTTCAGCCAGATTCAAAGTAAATAACCCAGCACAGGGATTTTCCGCATTTCTACAGTAAACAAGCAAAGAAAAACTGGCTATTTTGTGAAGTATTATTACCATAACACATCTTTTTAGTTATCACACTGTACTTTCATAACGCTTCAATAACCTTTTACAGACAAATTACATGCATATAGACATATACATTGTTTTCAAAAAAGATATAGTGATAAATGTTATACATAATACCTTCCTTTGAATGTCATCAAAGATTTCAGGGGTTGGATCTTCATGATTCAAAGTATCTGCTAATTTTGCTACCAAATAATCATCAACAGTAACTCTCGGAGATGCCTGACAAACAGAGAAAAATACAAGTAGCATTGATCTTTGAAATTTCTAAATCCAAGTTAAGCCTTCATAGTAGAATTAAATAATTTGTTGTTCAGTCACGTCTGACTCTTTGCAACCCCATGGACTGCAGCATGCTAAGCTTCCCTGTCCTTCACTATCTCCCTGAATTTGTTCAAAGTCATATTCATTGAGTCAGTGATGCCATCCAACCGTCTCAACCTCTGTCGCTCCCTTCTCCTCCTGCCCTCAATCTTTCCCAGCATCAGGGTCTTTTCCACTGAGTTGGCTCTTCGCATCAGGGAGCCAAAGTAGGATAATTAAATAATGGAATCATAGTACTAAAAGTAACTGCCAAAAAATCCTTGGTTTGTAAGTGACACCTTGATGTTTAAAGGCTGAAATCAGAGCTAGCATTTTTCTGGCCATGAGGTACTACACAGCACACTTGTTAGACAAACGTGGATTTAAATCTTAACTTTTGCTGAGCAAGTTTCCTCTCACAAGGCTTCACTTATTCAATCTGTAAAATGGAGATAAGCACTACATATGATTAACTCAATCTGTAAAATGGAGATAAACACTACATATGATTATAGTGAGGATGAAAAGAGATTTATGTAAGACTTATGTGTCCAGCACATAGGAAATAACTGTCACTACCAGTTAGCGTTGAGCATGCAGTAGTCTTAGATGTGTATTTAATAAAATGTCAAAAGAGTATGCCATGTTGCTACTTATCATTTCACACTAGAAACAATCCTTTTGAATGGCACTTAAAAGAGACCATGTTTATCCTAATTCAGTTTTATAATACTGCAGCAAAGTATCAGCATGATAAGGGACAGAAAAAGTTCGAAAAGTTACTTTGTTTCAATAACTTTCATCTCAAGCTGCATAATGTGACAGACACTACAGACATTACTCAGCATGTTAACTTTTGTATTTTTAAGTCTTAAGGATATGGAGAATAAATGAGTGATTAAATGAGGGTAACTTTTAGAGACAATAACAAAAAAATGCATTGTTTAAGCAATTTCTCTGTGCTGTTAAGACTATCTAAGGAACAGAATAGATAAATCAAGAAGAGAAGAAAAAGTATGTAAGTATCCTGGGCATACATCCAGATAAAACTGTAATTTAAAGGTAAACGCACTCTTATGTTCAAAGTAGAACTATTCACAATACCCAAGGCATAGAAACAACCTCAATGTTCATAGAGAGATGAAAGGGTAAAGACAATGTGGTACATATACAATGGAGTATTTCTCAGAGATAAAAAGGAATGAAATAAAGTCATATGCAGCAGCATGGACAGACCTCGAGATTATCATACTAACCCAAGTAAGAAAGACAAATTACCATATCACTTTTATGCACGATGCAAAACATGACACAAATGAACTTATTCCCTGGTGGCTGAGACGTAAAGCATCTGCCTAGAACCTGGGAGATCCGGGTTTGATCCCTGGGTCGGGAAGATCCCCTGGAGAAGGAAATGGCAACCCACTCCACTAATCTTGCCTGGAAAATCCCATGGAGGGAGGAGCCTGGTAGGCTACAGAGTTGCAAAGAGTCTGACACAACCGAGGGACTTCACTTCACAAAAGAGAAACAGACTCATAAACACAGAGAACAGACCTGAGATTGCCAAGGGGGAGAGAGGATGCAGGAGGGAGGGAATGGAAGTTTGGGATTAGCAGATGCAAACTAGTATATATACAATGATAAACAACAAGGTCCTACTGTATAGCCCAGGGAATCACACTTGATACTTTGTGAAAAACCATAATGGAGAAAAATATGAAAAAGGAATGTGTATATGTGTAAATGAATCACTTTGCTGTACAGCAGAAATTAACACAATATTATGTACCAACCATTCTTGAACAAAATTAAAAAAAAATTTTTTTTAAGTAAGTAAACAGGAGGGTATGAATGTACAGCATAAGGGCTATACAACTTCTAATGTCCCCTTGTTAATTCAACACTCTTAGAAGTAAACTCAGGGAGGTAGTGTGGTGGTACTTTTTTGGTTCTTGTGAGGGGGTTTTTGGAGGAAGAAGAAAAGGACACTTGTCTATTATTTGTTTGTGTATGGGTGTGGTGTTCCCTCCCCGCCTCCCTCCGACCCCTCTTACCCTGAAGTAAGGACAGAACTCAACAGCTTCAACTATGTGACAAAGATCAGAGAGGAACATGATTTAAGTTAGTTTCTGTCCTTTCATGTGCCCTCTGAGCTCACTAAACTCAGTTTCTAGGAAGTAAGAGACAAATTTGAAAATAACATTTTCAATTTATCTAGCTTAATTTTTTTCTATAATCTCAGGTACACAGAATTGGATTAAGCCTTATCCTTGGAATATGTATGGTGAGCAATACTTTCAGAGAGCTAACATTGGGCATAACTAACCAAGTCCCTTTTTAAAAAAAAACAAAACAGTAATATAGAAGAAATATTTGCACATATGGTACTACGTTAACATAAAAATACAAAAATTGCATGTTTTTTCCAAAATTATCTATTAATCTGTACTGCTTACTTCCATATTACACAAATGTAGTTATTTAAACAAAACGACTAGTTAACAGTGGCAACGGATAATTAATAGGACTAAACAAAAAATATGTTTGAGAAAACAAAACAATGTACTTAATAATATTCCTGTTCGCTGATATAGAAACTTATTTTAACATTTTTTAAACTTTTCACCTAAATTTAAAATTGGTAGGCAGTACCACTGTTTATTCTTAAAATATATAAATCTAAGACTATTTAAAAGATTATACATGTAATAGGACTAATAGATACATTTGTATTTAATAAAAATAAACAATTATATTTACCTTTTATTCTATGATCTTGTAGGATATTTTTGTGTGCCTTTTTTTCTGATCTGCCTGCAGTCTTCAGGACAACCCTTTATTTTATACAGTGGTATAACTAAATACAATCAACTATAAAATAAAATTCACTATGACTTTTGGCTCTGCTCTTGAGCCTTTATCACATTTATTTCTCTTACCACTGCAATGTCATGACATCAAGTGAAATATCCTTTCAATAAAACCATTTAGGCAAAGAATAATGGGATTTTACTCACTAAAAACAGCAGGTTTTTAGACCTACAGGGATTTGTTTCCAGCTTTCCAAAAAAAGTGTCCATCAACTTTGTATCTCCACGTTTGGTAGACCAGCTGTTTGTCCATCAGGTTCTCTGCATGTATGAATTCATCATATAGGTTGCCCATGTCTAAAACACCCATTTTTTAAGTACTTCAAAGCATAAAGGATGTCATAAGTTAACAACCTCTCCTTTTCAAGGAAAATGGTTCTAAAACGCACAGATCATTTAAACATGTGAGAATAAAGGAGCATTCCAAAGAAATTATAGTTTTATTAAAGAGAGTGAGGAAACTGTTTAAGCTGGCTGTTCCTTTCTGGTGATATCTGAGTTCTTAATAGCTTTATTTTCAAAAAATGAGTTATTTTCTTCATTGTATGAGTTCTTGCTATAGCCTACATGTACTCAGTTCTGTACATTTATTTCAAGGTTAATTTTAGTCCCTTCAAAAACCATTCAATAGTTTTAGAGAAAAATCATATAAATTTCTGTGTACTGTAATTCTTTTCGCCACACACATTCTTGATATATTTTCAAATGAAAGATGGATATTATTCTTGTTCCATGCTAAAAAAAATATGATTACTGCCAACAATGGCATCTTTTCTACTGCTGGCAACAATGACAGCCATCTGGAAGGCAAATGTCTAAAGTTATCTCTCCTGACATTTTTGTAATGTCAAAATCTCATAAAGCTGAAGCAGTAGTATTATTTAGAACATATAGGTACAGGAAAACTACATGGGAAAGTAAGTGAATAATTAGAGAAAACTGGCTTCATCAGAAAGCAAGAAAGTAAGGACAGGCAAAGGCTAACATAGGGATCTTTTAAAATACAGGTTAAGTAACTCAGTCGTATCCGACCCTTTGCGACCCCACTGACTATACAATCCATGGAATTCTCCAGGTCTGAATACTGGAGTGGGTAGCCTCCAGGTAATCTTCCCAACCCAGGGATTGAACCCAGGTGTCCAACATTGCAGGTGGATTCTTTACCAGCTGAGCCACAAGGGAAGCCCTTTAAAATACAATGGACGTTCTACTTCTAAAGCTGAATGGAGTGTATAAAGGCATTTGCTATACTATTATTCTTAAAACTGTGTACTCTTTTAAATACAATATATTTCATAAGGCAAAAATGTAAGCATACGCACAAATGAGTGGTTTCCAAATAATATATATACTTAAAATATAATTCTGTGCTAATAAGTATGAATTAAAAGGTATTACAGCATAGTCATTAAAAATACTGGAGTGTGACTCTTGAGGATTATTGTCCATATTCATGAAGGACATCAGTCTGTACTTTTCTAAATGATGTCTTTGTCTTTGGTATGAGAATACCACTAAATTCATAAAATGAGTTGTAAAGTGTTTCTTTTTTCTCTTTTCTGGAAGAGTTTGTGAAATACTGGTATTATTTCCTCTTGAAATATATGATAGAATTCACTAATAAAACCATTTAGGCCTGGGCTTTTCTTTGAAAGATGATTTTTAATTATTAATTAAATTCATTTACTGTATTTTCTATTTCTTCTTGAGTCAGTCTGACAATTAGTGTATTCCCAGAAATCTGTCCATTTCATCTAAATTGTCTAATCTGTTGTCATAAAGTTGTTTGTAATACTTCCTTATGGGGCGTCCCAGGTGGCTCAGGGGTGAATCCACCTGTCAATACAGGGTTTGATATCTGGGTTGGGAAGATCCCCTGGAGAAGGAAATCACAACTCATTCCAGTATTCTTGCCTGGGAAATCCCATGGACAGAGGAGCCTGGGGGCTATAGTCTATGGGGTACTAAAAGAGTTGGAACTAAAAAAAGAGGAACTAAAAAGCCTCTTGATGAAAGTGAAAGTGGACAGTGAAAAACTTGGCTTAAAGCTCAACATTCAGAAAACGAAGATCATGGCATCCAGTCCCATCACTTCATGGGAAATAGATGGGGAAACAGTGGAAACAGTATCAGACTTTATTTTTCTGGGCTCCAAAATCACTGCAGATGGTGACTGCAGCCATGAAATTAAAAGACGCTTACTCCTTGGAAGGAAAGTTATGACCAAACTAGATAGCATATTCAAAAGCAGAGACGTTACTTTGCCAACAAAGGTTCGTCTAGTCAAGGCTATGGTTTTTCCTGTGGTCATGTATGGATGTGAGAGTTGGACTGTGAAGAAGGCTGAGCGTCCAAGAATTGATGCTTTTGAACTGGTGTTGGAGAAGACTCTTGAGAGTCCCTTGGACTGCAAGGAGATCCAACCAGTTCATTCTGAAGGAGATCAGCCCTGGGATTTCTTTGGAGGGAATGATGCTGAAGCTGAAACTCCAGTACTTTGGCCACCTCACGCGAAGAGTTGACTCATTAGAAAAGACTCTGATGCTGGGAGGGATTGGGGGCAGGAGGAGAAGGGGACGACAGAGGATGAGATGGCTGGATGGCATCACTGACTCGATGGACGTGGGTCTGGGTGAACTCCGGGAGTTGGTGATGGACAGGGAGGCCTGGCGTGCTGAGATTCATGGGGTCGCAGAGAGTCGGACACAACTGAGCGACTGAACTGAACTGAAAAGAGTTGGATACGACTTAGCGACTAAGCAACAACGGTATTTCCTTGTAGTCCCTTTAATTTCTATAGTCAGTGGTGATGCTTCCTCCTTCATTCATGATTCTGGTGATCTGTATCTTTTTTTCTTGGCCAACTGAGCTAAAGGTTTCTAAATTTCATTATTCATTTTACAGTGTTTGATTGTACTACTGGTTTTTCACTATTGTCTTTCTGTTTTCTATTACACTGATTTCCATTTTGATCTTTACTATTTCCTTCCTTCTGTTTGCTTAGATTTGTCGTGCTTTTCTTTTTCTAGATTTTTAAGATGAAAATGTATATTGCTGATGTGACATCTTTCTTCTTTCTAATCAGGCATTTAAAGCTACACATTTGCCTTTACATATTTCTTTAACTGCATCCCATAAATTTTGATGTATTGTTTTCTTCATTTTCATTCAATTGAAAACATTTTCTAATTTCCTTCTGACGTTTTTGACACAGACAATATTCAGAAATTTGTTGCTTAATTTTCAAATATTTATAAATTTCCTCAAATCCCTTTTGTTCTTTATTTCTAATTAATTCTACTATGAGAAACAGACACACTTATATATAATTTTAACGCCTCTAAAATGAGAGTTGTTTTATGGCCTAACTTATGATCTATCCTGGAGAAGGAAATGGCAACCCACTCCAGTATTCTTACCTGGAGAAATCTGTGGACAGAGGAGCCTGGTGGGCTGCCGTCTATGGGGTCGCACAGTTGGACACGACTGAAGCGACTTAGCATGCATGCATGCATGCACTGAAGAAGGAAATGGCAACCCACTCCAGTATTCTTGCCTGGAGAATCCCAGGTACAGAGGAGCCTGGTGGGCTGCCGTCCACTGGGTCGCACAGAGTCAGACACGACTGAAGCGACTTAGCACCAGCAGCAGCATGATCTATCCTGGAGAATGCTCTATGTGTATGCTTGAAAATAAAACTGTTGTTAGGAGAAGTATTCTACAGATGTATTTGGTCTAATTGGTCTAAAGTATTGTTCAATTCTTGTACATCCTTGGTCATTTTTCTATCGAACTGTTTTATCAGTTTTTGAGAGGGAGTATTGAAGTCTCCAACTATTACTGTTGAATTGTCTATTTCTCCCTCAATTCTGTCAGTTTGTTCTCCATGTATGTGTGGGCTTTGTTGTTTTATCATCCTGATCAATTGACCTTTCTATTATAAAATGTTCCTTGTTTCTTTAGTAACGTTTTTTGTCTTAAAATTTATTATCTAATATTAGTATAGCCACTCCAGCTCTGTTTTAGTTACTGTTTTCAAGGTTTACCTCTTACTTCCTATTATTTAAAGTTGTGTGACCCTGAATCTTAACTCTGTTATTTAGTATCCACATGACCCTGGACAGGTTAATTCAATTTTCTTTCCTTTTTTTTTTTTTTTCAATTTTATAATTCAATCAATTTCTTCACCTATAAAATGAGAATAATATACAAAATACTATTATCAGGATAAAACAAGGCAATGTAAGACAGTTGTGCATAGCAGCATGAACAATGGATATTTACAAGTACTACAAATCATTATTATCTTCTTTGCCAGTATTATTAATTTTAATTATTAATAATCTACCATTATTAATGACACTGTCAAAGAAGAAAAGAAAATGTATCCTCAAATAAATCAAAGTATATCCTCACCTTTTCTGATAAATACTGTTCATAAATTCCAACAGCAGCTGCTCTCAAAAGACCTTTGGTTTGGTTGGTTTGATGTTTTCCATCTTTCTGACGACTTGATAAAACTTCTAGCTGCTGTTGGGCTGTAACCCGGTATCCTTCCACTGTCATCCAAAAGAAGAGATGTGCCTGACCTCCAGTTTGCTGCATGTAGTCTATCAAACAAAATTCATAACAACAGAGATATTAAAGTCACAGATTTTTGAGTGCATACAGCTGTAAGACAAGTTAAGAAAGAAAGTATTTGAAAGTTTCAAATACTTAAAACTCTGCATTTTGAACATGTTTAGAAAATGCTGGAGGTTAAAAAAAAAGTCATATCATAAACTGGTTAAGCTAAAGAGACCAATTATGCAGAAAAAAGAAATGGAAGTGCATTTTAAAAAACATCTGATTTTTCATGAAAACACCTCTTGGGAATAAAGATGCCAGGGAAGGCTTCATCAGAAATAAACTACTTCAACAACATTCAGCTTCCATTCTCAATAAAAACTATTAATCATAATATTACTATTATATTACATGTATTAAAAATAAGGATTGGGTTATTCAATAAGCCATGCATTTCTTTTTGTTCATGAATATGAAGACTCAGGAAGTTTTGCTGGGAACATCCCCTAGATAAAAGCAATTCTGATGTAACAATAAAATCAATAAACATTTATATATAAAATGGTATAAAAATAAGACCCTTCCCCCGTTCATGCACAAAAATGATACAAGCAGGTTATATATACCATACTTTCCTGATAAAGTCTCTTTCTCAAATAATTAAAATTCATAGTAGAATCTCTTGGGGTTTATTTAAAAGCATATTAGCAAATGCACATTGGAACTACAATAAGCATTTATTTCCTTAAAACCAAACAAATCTCTATCCCTATGGTTTCTAAAAAAAATGGGGGTATTTCAGAAAATGAGGAGTGGAAGAGAGATATATATGGCATGCCTAATATCAAGTATTTAAAATTTAACAATATATACAATTATAAAAAAACTTGAGGGTTATATTATTTTTATAAAATGTATTTACCTACCCATAAAAAACTGTAGTGCAACATTGTCTACAAGAATGCTGTCCAGGGGGACTGTGCAAAGTTTCCCAAAGTTTGCTGCCAGTTTCACAGTATTTATCTCCTATAAATACAAGTTTTTGCAGATTAACATCTCATCTATTCACTCACTATGTTAAAGATCCTTACATAGAAGTAAAAAATTAAGTTAAAACGGAATAAAGTTTTCTCTTCTTGTACAGATGTGTTACCAAAAAAAAGTATCAGCTCACTGAATTTCCTAGAGTTATTTTAAGAGCTGCTTACTAAGTATACATTAAAAGTACAATAAGCACTCATTTCTTCTAATAAAAAATAAACCTAAATGTATTTTCATGTATTCTTTATTTTTTACCCATTCCAAACAAAAATGAACATGATAGGGACTAAAGGGGATATTATGTTGAAGAATAAACAAACCCCAATATTTTCAAGTACAGGTTGAAGTCTACCTACTAGAGAAAAATAAAATATTCCTAACTAGTAGATTTGCTAATTGGGTAAAAATTCTATAATCTTTGTAGAAAATGTTTTTCTTTTCAGTCTACCTAAATGGTAAATTACATAAACTTCAAAGCAAGGAAACTACCTATATATAGAGAAAAAAGTTTTTAACAGGTTCAGAATTTAGAGAATCTACACGTCCTGCACTGTGCTAGGTGCATTACACATATCACTTCATTAAATCTCCACAGCAATCCTATTGGATAAACATCACCAATCCCACTCAACAGATAAGAAAGCTGATGATCAGAAATGTTGCCTATGATTGCAAAGCTGGTTAGAATGAGTCAGTGTCCTCAAAGTCTGATGCCCTTTCCACAAAAACCAACAATGTTTCTGGAAATGATTTCCACCAGCTTCTCTGCATTCCCAAATCCATACTCACAAACCTGTATTTTCAAAAAAAGATGCACAGGTTTTCTGAAAGTTAGATAAGGCTGCCTTATTTAGGGGCAGATACTAAATTAGGCATAGGTGATATATAAAGGAAAAGGAAGATGATTTGAAAAGAGGAGAAAAAACTTCTCTTGTAATTAGTATCTCCTCTTCATGTAAGTACGTAAGAACAACAATAGATTACTGATTTGAAATTGCTGGGGTAAAGCAATCTATTGCAAATTGCACTCATTTCACATACTAGCAAGGTAATGCTCAAAATCCTTCAAGCTGGACTTCAAAAGTATGTGAAGCAAGAACTTCCAGATGTATAAGCTGGATTTAGAAAAGGCAGAGGAACCAGATCAAATGGCCAACATCCGTTGGATCATCGAAAAAGCAAGAGAATTCCAGAAAAACATCTGCTTCACTGACTATGCTAAAGCCTCTGTGTGGATCACAACAAACTGTGGAAAATTCTTGAAGAGATGGGAATACCAGACCACCTACCTGCCTCCTGAGAAACCTGTATGTTGTAAAGAAGTAACAGTGAGAATCAGTCATGGGACAACAGACTGGTTCAAAATTGGGAAAGGAGTATTTCAAGGCTGTACACTGTCACCTTGCTTATTTAACTTATATGCAGATGACATCATGCGAAATGCTGGGCTGGATGAAGCTCAAGCTGAAATCAAGATTTCCTGGAGAAACATCAGTAATCTCAGACTTGCAGATGACATCACCCTAATGGCAGAAAGTGAAGAGGAACTAAAGAGCCTCTTAATGAAGGTGAAAGACGAGAGTGAAAAAACTGGTTTAAAACTCAACATTCAGAAAACTAAGATCACAGCATCCGGTCCCATCACTTCATGGCAAGTAGAAGGGAAAAGAATGGAAACAGACTATTTTCTTGGGCTCCAAAATCACTGTGGAAGGTAACTGCAGCCATGAAATTAAAAGAATTTAATTTTTTTGAAAGAAAAGCTATGACAAACCTAGACGGCCTATTAAAAAGCAGAGACATCACCTTGTTGACAAAGGTCCACATAGTCAAAGCTATAGTTTTTCCAGTAGTGAAAGTTGGTCTATAGAGAAGGCTGAACGCCAAAGAACTGATGCTTTCAAACTGTGGTGTTGGAGAGGACTCTGGAGAGTCCCTTGGACTGCAAGGAGATCAAACCAGTCAATCCTAAATATTCATTAGAAGGACTGATGTTGAAACTGAAGCTCCAATATTCTGGCCATCTGATTAAATGAGTCAACTCATTGGAAAAGACCCTGATGCTGGGAAAGAGAGAAGGCAGGAGAAGAAGGGGACAACAGAGGATGAGATGGCTCGATGGAATCACCGACTCAATGGACATGAGTTTGAGTGAACTTTAGGAGATGGTGAAGGACAGAGAAACCTGGTGTGTGGCAGTCCATGGGGTCACAGAGTTGGACACGACTGAGTGACTGAACAACAACAAAGCAATCTAGTAGCAGCACATGATTTCCCCTATATAAATCTTCCTTCCTCAGATTTTATCACTTCTTGGTTCTGTCCAGCAGCATCTCTATAGATATGGGATGGAGAAGAGTATTCACTATCACTTTATTTGTAATAAAAAGAAAAAAGCATCTCGAAGACTTTAAGATGAGCAGTATGATTAAAAAAACTCTATCTCTGAAGACTCTGAATTTTCATCCAAAGGAATACATGCTATGACTTGAGCTTTTAAAAAAGGTAAAGCTTCCTATGCAAATTAGAGTTGACAAGCTTCCAAACAAGGTTTCTAAATTTTAAAAGGAATTCAGTATCAAAAAGTATTTAGGCAAACAGACTTAAATAATGATGCTTAAGGATCAGCAGGGGCTTCCCTGGTGGTTCAGCAGTAAGGAATCTGCCTGCCAGTGCAAGGGACATAAGAGAGGAGGGTTCAGTCCCTGGGTGGGGAAGATCCCCTGGAGGAGGGCATGGAAACCTACTCCAGTATTCTTGCCTTGAGAATCCCATGGACGGAGGAACCCGACAGGCTACGGTCCATAGGCTCGCAAAGAGTTGAACACGACTGAAGCGATTTAGTCCACAACACACAAGCATCACTAACTCTAGGATCTAGGTAGGGTAACTAGATAAAGAAACAACAATCACAAGTGAAACCATATTATTCTTCTATTCTGAATTTACACGCATATATAAATTCATTTTAAAATACAGTTAACTGAACAAAGACAGACATACATACACCTGTACACACATTTATGACAAATGTAGGCCTCAAATAATGTTTAAGTTATAATTAAACTAGCAAACTAAACTCAAAATTTTAAACTAAGTCTTCTATTCCTTAAGGAATTTAAGTACACTGCAAAATTACAAGACCAAAGAGTCACAAAACAATTTCCAATAGAAAACCAGCATAAAAAAGGTGACTACACTGAAAACTAAAGGTAGTAAAAAATTTGTTTCAAAGCCCCAAATCTCTGCTCTCTTTTACAATGAAACTCATCCAAACAGCTACCTATAATGACTGTTTCTAATTCATGTCTTCTCATTTTCTCCTGACTGACTCCCATCAGGGTTTTTCTCCACTATTCAACCAAAATGCTCTCATGGATCACCAATAATACCCCTGTGGCAAACCCAACAGTCAATTCTAAATCTTCATCTTACTCAACTTATTAGTAGTCTGTAATACACCTGATCTCTCACTTTTTTCAGTATTTTCTATACTTTGCTTCTAGGATATCACACTCCTTTCCTTCAATCTCAACAGTCATTTACAGTTTGTTTGGCTAGACCTTTCATTTTGTCTTAAACACTAGTAACTGAAGTGCCTCAGGACAAAGTCTTTGATATCTTCTTTCTTAAACTCATTCTTTTAAGTAATCTCATCCAATCTCTCAACTTTAAACAAGCAGCTGATAATCCTGAGGATTCTCAAAGTTTACTTCATTCAGGAAATTTCCCTTAAACTTGAATTTACCAATTAGAATGTCTACTTTAACATCAAACAGGGATCTCAGGCTAAAACATTCAAAACTTGATTCTCTCTTCCAAACTTCCTCCTCCCTCAGTTTTATTCATTTTAGTGAATAACAACACTATTCATGCAGGTGCTTGGTCCAAAGAACTTTGGAATCATCCTTGAGTTCTTTTTTCTCTCTCAACCCATATTTAATACATTAGCAAATACTGTCTCTAATTAACTTCTCACATGAATCCCCCCAGACATCTCTTACTAAACAAAAACAAGAGTCATGTAAACGATCTGTTAGTTTCCATTCCACCACTCCACCACGATCTACTCATCACAGAGCCCAAGTAATCATTTTACCTCATAAGTCAGATTATGTCACTTGCCAGGGAAAATCTCCAATGGATTTCTATCACACTCAGATTTTAAAAAATCTTACTATGGAAGGTAAAACCATGTATGATCTAACCCCTAAGGTTTCTAATCTCACTCCTACTACAAATCCTATCATACATTCCATACCACTCACAATGACCTCCTCTAACTCACCAGGCACTTTCCTATTCCAGGGACTTCACATTTGCTCTTACCTTTGCATTAAAGATTAAAGAAAAAAAAAATTCCACAGGATTCGCTCATATTATTCAGATCTCTCTATGTTTAAATGTCACCAGATCTCTCAGCATCTATCTAAACCACTTTGACATTCTCTACCACCCTACTTTACTGATTTTCTTTCACATTTTAGGTTTGTTTTTTTTTTTACATTTTATTTTTTCACATTTTACTTACTTTTACATTTTTTACATAATATATCAATTTATATATTGGTTTATTTTCTGATTCTGCAACTAAAATGTAAGCTTCACGCGAGAGATTTCCGTCTGTTAGATCCATCTAAACGGTGTCCGATGTACATAATTCAATAAATGTTGAATTTTAAATAAATGTCACATGAGTAGATAAATACATAAATCAAGAAAAAAATTTGACTTTTCATGCAATATTTGAATCTCATTACCTTGTTTTAATAAATACTTACACTACCTTGTATAATATAAATTTTTTCGAAATTTTTAGTTCTTCTGTAAAATGCCACACTGGTTAATACTCAACCTTTTGTCATTTGCTGGATATTTTAATGAAGAGAAATTATCTATAGTTAAATATTAATTCAAGAGTATTTTACTCACTTTGCCAGACTGCAACCGTTGTATTCTTGAGTCACATACTTTCTTCACAAATAATAAGCTATTTATTTGATTTTTGATGGTGTTGATATCTAAGAATAAACAAATTGATTATGAGGTAAAGTGGCAGTGTTACTTGTGAAACACTTTAAACATACACTTACTATAATTTAACATAATAACCAATGAACACAGCAATTATTTATTTAAAAAATAAATAACTGGAAATTTTATAGTGAAATTATTTAATTAAAATTAAACTATGCCAATTATCTTTAGTGATAACTGCAATAATAAGAGTGTCACATTCAGAAAACTATTGTGCTTTATTCTCAGAACATATTAGCATAATAAAAGTCAGATTCAGTTAAGGTGAAAACCACTAATAACATAAAATGACCTTTATGTAAATTAAAGTTTTGTTTGAATATATAGTAATTGCTAAAGAAGTAAAACATTCTTATTCTTAAATAAATTACTTACCATCACCAGCTGTATCTAGAGATCGAAGATACTGTAATTCTTCTGCTGCTTTATCTCTGACTGCTTCGAGCTCTCCAATATTGTCACTCAATTTAATAATGTTCATAAAGGCCTCATAGTTGCAATTAGAATCACGGATCTGAAAAAAAGTTTAAAACACTGATGGGAGGGAGACTCACTTAAGTGAAAACAGAATCTTGAGTACCTATCATGGGCCAGGCACAACTGTCCTCAAACAAAATGAAAATCTCTCTACTCATGGTACTTAAATTCTCCTGGGTCAGAGACTACTAACACAGTAAGATATATAGCACACTGTGAAGTAAAGAGTACACTCAGAATGTCTGATGACAGCAAGGAAGCCATGGTGACTAGAGCTAAACCAAAGAAATGCAGAAGGGCAAGGGAGATGAGTGCTAATGGAAAAGCAAACGTGACAGGGTTTAGTAAATGGTTTGGCTTTCTCTGTGAATGGAATGAAAAGTGATTGGAGAATTTTAAACATTAAGAGCGGCATTCTCTGACATAAATTTAACAGAATCACTGTAACAACATGAATAACTGTTATTTCATCTTTCTTTTCCAGCCACTTGCTATTTAAGAATAAGAATGGAGTAAAACATTAAGTTGGATTTAACCATAATGTGGTTTTACCAAGCCAATAATAAACTGAGAGAGAGAGGAAAGGTAGTTGAGAATGTTGTAAAGGATCTAATGACTATGACTGTCAATGAATTTAAGCCAAATAAAACAGTAAAGGGAACTATGAAAAGGTAGCCAACTTGGTTGTCCATTCTAAATAGGAGTCCAAGTACTGGTGATTGCCAAAGTTCAGAACTGTGGGGAAAAGAGGCAGGGGGGCAATAAGCACATGAAAAAATGTTCAAAATCATTAATCATCAAGGATGTGCAAGTTAACCATAACAAAATGAAAATGCCAAATATCTATCAGAATGTGGAGAGACCAAATTTGGTCTTCACATTCTCAAACAGTGCAAGGAGAAGTACAAAATTATAACAGAACTTCAGATAACTAGTTGGCGATATCTCTCACTTTGTATAAATTTTACTTCAATAATAAAAGAAGTCATTAAAGACCTGATTTTTCTAAGAATACATTAAGAAACAAGTAAACAGCTGTTCACTAAGCTGCTCTAGTAGGAGATAACAATCGGAGAAGGCAATGGCAACCCACTCCCAGTACTCTTGCCTGGAAAATCCCATGGACGGAGGAGCCTCGTAGGCTATAGTCCATGGGGTCGCGAAGAGTCGGATACGACTGAGCGACTTCACTTTCACTTTTCACTTTCATGCATTGGAGAAGGAAATGGCAACCCACTCCAGTGTTCTTGCCTGGAGAATCCCAGGGACAGCGGAGCCTGGTGGGCTAACGTCTATGGGGTCGCACAGAGTCGGACACGACTGAAGCGACTTAGCAGCAGCAGCAGCAGCAGGAGATAACAATATAAACCAATTAAGTAAACTATTTCACAGTCAGAGAGAAGAGTTTACAATTAACTAGTTTGTCCCCAAAAGATATAATATATATATTTTGAGATAAATAATGCAAATTGGCAGATACTATCTTTAGAAATGACTTAAAAACTTGAAACTTCTGTTAGGTAATATGAACATTTTATTTGGAGGATATATGTTACTACTACACTGCTCTAACCTTTTCCTTTCAAATAAAAATAAACTATACAATTAGCTATCATTAATATGGAATTTACCTGGCAGAAAGAGTAAGAACTGAGCCAATTTTATAATACCTATGTGCAAAGGGTTTTCCACATAAATAATGTCAAGAGAATAAACCAGACAACAAAGCAAGCTAAAGATCCTTTATTGATATCTTTTTCTCTTTTAAATATATTTTCTGATATTTTACAGCAAAGCACAATAGTGCTCAATCACTGTTTTAAATAAAAAAGACCCCAACCATGATACATAATAACAGTACCAGCCCAACTATGCAGAGAACAAGTAAAAATCTGGTGGCTTGAATTCTGTTCTGAGTATGTGTTAAGTCCCTCAAAAATGTTTTTACCATGTAACTAATTATATACTTAATATACGCTCAGCAAAATAAAAATTGAAAACTAAAGAAAAATAGAAATAAAAATAATTCCTAATCCCATGAGTGAGAGATAACCATAATATTCCAGTAAACTTGCATCCTGTTCTGTACTATAGGTAAGATTATACAGTACTGTAAACTGATTTTTTAAGGTTAGTATATGATATTCATTTTTGTGTTACAAAAAAAATCTTTTTAAAGATATTTACTCTTACTTTACTACTTAAACGTTTTAAAATTTTACCTTTATCCTACTTCTTAAAAAATCACTTATGACATAACCAATACTTGTAGTAAAGTGAAATAAACAAAAGAGAAAACTTAAAATTTTCAGGATCCTACATCTCTACTACAACAGAGGATGAGATGGTTGGATGCCATCACCAACTCAATGTACATGAGTTTGAGCAAGCTCTGCAAGTTGGTAATGGACAGGGAAGCCTGGCGTGCTGCAGTCCATGGGGTCGCAAAGAGTCAGACAGGACTCAGCAACTGAATTGACTGACCTCTCTATTAACATTTCAGTCAGTATACAACTTATCAGAATCAGTCACTCATAAATATATACTTACTTATATATTTATTTTTAAAGGAACAGATATCTACACACACATCATTTTTAGTTGTCCTTTTCACATAAAAAAATAAACACATCTTTTCATATTCATAAAGACATACTACCATCATAGTATAAATAGTATTTATTGTATCAATATTCCTAAACTATTCCTCTATTTTATTGTTCAGTTGCTCGGTCCTGTCCGACTCTGCGACCCCATGGACTGCAGCACACAATAGCCTTCCTTGTCCGTCACTATCTCCCAGAGTTTGCTCAAACTCATGTCCACTGAGTTGGTGACGCCATCCAACCATCTCATTCTGTCGTCCCCTTATCCTCCTGCCCTCAATCTTTCCCAGCATCAGTGTTTTTCCAGTGAGTCAGCTCTTCACAGGCGGCCAAAGTATGGGAGCTTCAGCTTCAGCATCAGTCCTTCTAATGAATATTCAGGACTGATTTCCTTTAGGATTGACTGGTTGGATCTCCTTGCTGTCCAGGGGACTCTCATCAGTCTTCTCCAACACCACAGTTCAAAAGCATCAGTTCTTCGGCGCTCAGCTTTCTTTACAGTCCAATTAGCACATCTGTACATGACTACTGGAAAAACCAGCTTTGACCAGACAGACTTTTGTTAGCAAATTGATATTTCTACTTTTTAATATGCTGTCTAGGTTTGTCACAGCTTTTCTTCCAAGGAGCAAATGTCTTTTAGTGTCATGGCTGCAGTCACCGTCCACAGTGATTTTGGAGCCCAAGTAAATAAAGTGTGTCACTGTTTCCATTGTTTCCCCATCTATCTGCCGTGAAGTGACAGGACCGGATGCCATGATCTTAGTTTTTTGAATGCTGAGTTTCAAGCCAGCGTTTTCACTCTCCTCTTTCATCAAAAGACTCTTCAGTTCCTCTTCACTTTAGGCCATAATGGTGGTGTCATCTGTGTATCTGAGGTTACTGATATTTCTTCGGGCAATCTAGATTCCAGCTTGAGCTGCATTCAGCTCAGCATTTTGCATGATATACTTTGCATGTACATTAAATAAGCAAGATAACAATGTACAGCCTTGATATACTCCTTTCCCAATTTTGAACCAGTCTGTTGTTCCATGATCGGTTCTAACTGTTGCTTCTTGATCTGCATACAGGTTTCTCAGGAGACAAGTAAGGTGGTACCCATCAAAGTAATTCCCAGCAATAGCCCATTTAACACATTCTTCCTCAACCATTAATTTACTGAGGAAAAGCATATATAATCAGAAAAAAATTAGAACTAGCAAACTTAATAACCACTAACCCTTTGATATACCTGATGAATGACAAAACTATGAGTTATCTAACTTAGTGACATACTAAGCGACTTATAGAAACGTATCTAGAACTTAGATCTTATTCTCAATCTAATGTTCTTTCCTTCATATTTTTCTCTACTGTTTAGCATAAAATTTAAATTGCATGCTATTTAAGTAGTTCAGATTAATTTGAAATCAAACAGCAGTTTTAAGAAGTACTTATCATCTATACACACAGATAAGAAAACATCCTTTTTTAAATTTAAATAAGTAGAAACAGCAGGAACACTGTAAGGAAGATTATCTTATCAACCTAGGTCCTTAAGGGAAATCTGGCTAGTACATTCAACACATAAGCTAACAGAAACATTGAAAATATAAAAGATTACCTTGAGATATATTTTTACTTAATTTCTTTAATAAATTATTGCTTAATCATCCTGACCTCCAAATCATATTTATACCTTTTAAAAAACTGTTTTAAAAACAAGAGCTGCATTTTAGAAAGTACATACCATCCATATGATATATTGATTAATATAATCAGGGTCACTGAGTTGATTTATCAATGGAAGAAGAACTCCACGTGCAAGGATTTCCTGGACAAAAATTTTAAAACACAAAAACAAATTTAATCTCATATACTTCTCAAATCAATAGCACAGTGTAAATTTCCTAACTCAATGCTGTTACTGAAGAAAGGTAAGGTATAGATAAAAGTAAATTTGGTAAATGACATGATTTACAAAAAGATGAGCTAGCATACATCAGTTGAATAAGATGAAGCCATCTATATCAACTTAGATACATGGGCACAATTAGCTAAAGTACAGTTGAGCGAAAAAAAAAGCAAAAGTATACCTCTAATAAGCAGAATCAAGATTGCCAGAAGAAGTATCAATAACCTCAGATATGCAGATGACACCATCCTTATGGAAGAAAGTGAAGAGGAACTAAAAAGCCTCTTGATGAAGGTGAAAGTGGAGAGTGAAAAAGTTGGCTTAAATCTCAACATTCAGAAAACGAAGATCATGGCATCCGGTCCCATCACTTCATGGGAAATAGATGAGCAAACAGTGGAAACAGTATCAGACTTTATTTTTCTGGGCTCCAAAATCACTGCAGATGGTGACTGCAGCCATGAAATTAAAAGACGCTTACTCCTTGGAAGGAAAGTTATGACCAACCTAGATAGCATATTCAAAAGCAGAGACATTACTTTGCCAACAAAGGTTCGTCTAGTCAAGGCTATGGTTTTTCCAGTGGTCATGTATGGATGTGAGAGTTGGACTGTGAAGAAGGCTGACCACCGAAGAATTGATGCTTTTGAACTGTGGTGTTAGAAAAGACTCTTGAGAGTCCCCTGGACTGCAAGGAGATCCAACCAGTCCATTCTGAAGGAGATCAGCCCTGGGTATTCTTTGGAAGGAATGATGCTAAAGCTGAAACTCCAGTACTTTGGCCACCTCATGCGAAGAGTTGACTCACTGGAAAAGACTCTGATGCTGGGAGGGATTGGGGGCAAGAGGAGAAGGGGACAACAGAGGATGAGATGGCTGGATGGCATCACTGACTCGATGGACATGAGTCGGAGTGAACTCCGGGAGGTGGTGATGGACAGGGAGGCCTGGCGTGCTGCGATTCCTGGGGTCGCAAGGAGTCGGACACGACTGAGCGACTGATTTGATCAAGTTAGCATTTATATCCATTTTTAAAAGGCAAAACATGGCAGTATATGTATTTATGGACTCCTACATCTATATTAAAAGTATAAAAACAAAAAAAGAAAACAATCAGAACAGTGACTGCCTTTGAGGGAGGGCTACAGCAACTACAGCAAAATGTTAACACTGCTCAAATCTGGTTTGTTGGCGCATAAATGTCTATTGTATTAACTTGCTATACCTGTCTGTTTGAAATTTCTAATACAAGATAATAAAAATAAAATAACATTTATGGTAATACAATTACTTAATATTCTTTGACTATACCTTCCCATTCTCTGCAGCTGTTTACACGTCTATCAAGATTCTGGCTCTCCTTCTAGGACTGACTACAGAATTAATTTTCTAATTAAATAAACCCTGATTGTTCTGATGAACACTATTCACTTATATATTTAAAATACACTCATGCTTTGTATTTATGGCATTTATCACATACCATTCTTTAAGTAATTCTGTGTCTTCCACCTCTCCTAATATACTACAGCTCTTTAGGAACTTTTCGTATGTGAGTGGAAATTAGTTAAAAGAGATAAAAGATTTATCTCTATGCAAAAATACTCTTATCTTCTCAAGGTCACTGTCTTAAATATGGCATGACTTTGAAAAAATTAAATGATGCAAATCAAGAAACTAAGTGGCTCAGATGGTAAAACGTTTGCCTACAATGTAGGAGACTGGGGTTCAATCCCTGGGTTGGGAAGATCTCCTGGAGAAGGAAATGGCAACCCACTCCAGTAGTCTTGCCTGAAGAATCCCATGGAAAGAGGAGCCTGGCGGGCTACAGTCCATGGTGTCGCAAAGAGCAGGACATGACTGAACGACTTCACTTTCACTTTCAAACTTAGACAATAGTCTACTTGTTTAATCTTCAGTCCTCTATGCTTGTGATATCTAGAGTTATGAAACAGAATTTCTTATGAATACTAGAAAGGCTAAATAGCCACAAGTTTAACAGGATGTTTCACTTTTCTAAGTAAAGGACCAATTTATTTATTCCTTTCCAGATTTCTAATTTATCTGTGCCATTTTCTGGTATAAGTTCACAGACGAGAGCCTTCACTTTGCTTTCCTTTAGAGAAATATTTTATATAAATTCTACTTCTATAAGTTTTACAAGTCTTTGACAACTTTTACCCCATGATCAATTAATATTTCTAAAAGGCACTAATGGAGGCTCCAAAAACTTTTTGAAATGTCTTTTAAGACATCTTCCAGTCTCAAATTAGAAAATTACTTATTCTGGATTAGCTTTAATCTCTAACTTTTTAAAAATTATATTTATTTATGTAATTTCTTCCCTCAAATTATGTATCTGACCACACATGCTCAAATTTTTAAATGTATTCTGAAATGATAAAATTGACAAACAAAAAAGTGCTTTATTGAAAGTTTATTTTCAAAGGAGTAAAAAACATATGGGTAACCTTTTTGAATAAGTTTACTGCTTCATATTAGTTAAGGCAAACAGTCGTTATGTCTCTCTGAAAACTATTTTGATCTCCTAATTTGCCTCATGAAAGAGTTTGGTTAGTCATGTATATGTGTGTGTGTCTGTGTGTTTAGTTGCTCAGTCATGTATGACTCTGCAACCTCATGGACTATACAGCCCACCAGGCTCCTCTGTCCATGGGATTCACCAGGCAAGAATACTGGAGTGGGTAGCCATGTCCTTCTCCAGGGGATCTTCCTGACCCAGGGATCGAAACCGGGTCTCCTGCATTGCAGGCATATTCTTAATCATCTGAACCACCAGGGAAGTCCTTGGTTAGTCATACGACTCAATAATTCCTATACAGTTTTAGTGAGAGCAAAATATTGCAAATATTATAAATTATGTGGCAATTTTCATATACTGTAACACAAGCATAAACTGTCAAATATGAAGATTTAAAAGTTACAGAGTCACTGAGGCCATGAATCTTTATGTCCATAAAACATGGTAATGGGAGACAGCAGAGGCAATTAAATAGCAATATCTCAGTCAAATGCTGTGATTTGTACAACTCATACAAAGGATTCATATAAAGGAAAGAACTAAGAACTTTCTAGTCTGTTATTTAATCTGAACAAAGTGCCTTTTGGGAAAACCTAGATTTAATTATCAACAAAGGAAAGTGATAAAGAACTATCAAGTTAAGAGAAAAACAAACTGACCACAGAGCTCTACAATTACACTCACTCAATTAGACACAAGCAAAAAGAAATGAAATATTGGCCTAAAAGATCAATCTATGGCAAAATGTATTTGCTTTTTCTTTAAACAACCCTACTTATTTTAAACACATTTTAAACCCATGTAACAAGACTGATCGTCATTCCTGTCTCCTAAAAGTCAGTTTAATCTTTAAAGAGTAGCAGTAGTATGTGCCCCATAGCCAGCAAGGTCAAATAGGTTTCCTCTCAGATCACGAACTCCTTATCGTCAAATTCAGACTTAAATTGAAGAAAGTAGGGAAAACCACTAGACCATTCAGCTATGACCTAAAGTGACAAAAAGATTCGAGGGATTAGATCTGATAGAGTGTCTGAAGAAATATGGACAGAAATTCAAGACATTGTATAGGAGACAGGGATCAAGACTAGTCCCAAGAAGAAGAAATGTAAAAAAGCAAAATGGCTGTCTGAAGAGGCCTTACAAATAGCTGTGAAAAGAAGAGAAATGAAAAGCAAAGGAGAAAAGGAAAGACATATATATCTGAATGCAGATTTCCAAAGAATAGCAAGGAGAGATAAGAAAGCCTTCCTCAGTGATCAGTGCAAAGAAATAAGAGGAAAACAGAATGGGAAAGACTAGAGTTTTCTTCCTGGAGAAGGCAATGGCATCCCACTCCAGTACTCTTGCCTGGAAAATCCCATGGATGGAGGAGCCTGGTGGGCTGCGGTCCATGGGGTTGCGAAGACTCGGACACGACTGAGCGACTTCACTTTCACTTTTCACTTTCATGCACTGGAGAAGGAAATGGCAACCCACTCCAGTGTTCTTGCCTGGAGAATCCCAGGGGCGGGGGAGCCTGGTGGGCTGACGTCTACGGGGTCGCCCAGAGTTGGACACAACTGAAGTGACTTAGCAGTCGCAGCAGCAGAATGCTCTTCAAGAAAACTAGAGATACCAAGGGAACATTTCATGTAAAGATGGGCACAATAAAGGACAGAAATGGTATGGACCCAACAGAGGCAGAAGATACTAAGAAGAGGTGCCAAGAATACACAGAAGAACTGTACAAAAAAGATCTTCATGACCCAGATAATCACAATGGTGTGATCAACTCACCTAGAGTCAGACATCCTGGAATGTGAAGTCAAGTGGGCCTTAGGAAGCATCACTACCAACAAAGCTAGTGGAGGTGATGGAATTCCAGGTGAGGTATTTCAAATCTAAAAAATGATGCTGTGAAAGTGCTGCACTCAATATGCCAGAAAATTTGGAAAACTCAGCAGTGGCCACAGGACTGGAAAAGGTCAGTTTTCATTCCAATCTCAAAGAAAGGCAATGACAAAGAATGCTGAAACTAATGTACAATGGCACTCATCTTACATGCTAGTCAAGTAATGCTCAAAATTCTCCAAGCCAGGCTTCAACAGTATGTGAACCATGAACTTCCAGATGTTCAGGCTGGATTTAGAAAAGGCAGAGGAATCAGAGATCAAATTGCCAACATCCGTTGGACCATCAATAAAGCAAGAGAGTTCCAGAAAAACATCTATTTCTGCTTTATTGACTATGCCAAAGCCTGGATCATGACAAACTGTCGAAAATTCTTAAAGATGGGAATACCAGACCATTTGACCTGCCTCTTGAGAAACCTGTATGCAGGTCAGGAAGCAACAGTTAGAACTGGACACGGAACAACAGACTGGTTCCAAATCAGGAAAGGAGCACATCAAGGCTGTATACTGTCACCCTGCTTATTTAACTTATATGCAGAGTACACCATGAGAAACACTGGGCTGGATGAAGCACAAGCTGGAATCAAGACTGCAGGAAGAAATATCAATAACCTCAGATATGCAGATGACACCACTCCTTATGGCAGAAAGTGAAGAAGAACTAAAGAGCCTCTTGATGAAAGTGAAAGAGCAGAGTGAAAAAGTTGGCTTAAAACTCAACATTTAGAAAACTAAGATCGGTGCATCTGGTCTCATCACTTCATGGCAAATAGATGGGGAAACAGTAGAAACAGTGTCAGACTTTATTTTTTGGGCCTCCCAAATCACTGCAGATGGTGACTGCAACCATGAAATTAAAAGATGCTTACTCCTTGAAAGAAAAGTTATGACCAACGTAGACAGCATATTAAAAAGCAGAGACATTACTTTGCCAACAAAGGTCCATCTAGTCAAAACTATGGTTTTTCCAGTAGTCATGTATGGATGTGAGAGTTGGACTATAAAGAAAGCTGAGAGCCAAAGAATTGATGCTTTTGAACTGTGGTGTTGGAAGACTCTTGAGAGGTCCTTGGATTACAAGGAGATCAAACCAGTCCATCCTAAAGGAAATCAGTCCTGAATATTCATTGGAAGGACAGATCCTGAAGCTGAAACTCCAATCTTTTGGCCACCTGATGCGAACAACTGACTCATTGGAAAAGACCATGATGCTAGGAAAGATTGAAAGAGAAGGAGAAGGGGACAACAGAGGATAAGATGGCTGGATGGCATCACCAACTCAATGGACATGAGTCTGAGTAAACCCCAGGAGTTGGTGATGGACAGGGAGGCCTGGCGTGCTGCAGTCCATGGGGTTGCAAAGAGTCGCACACTACTGAATGACTGAACTCAACTGAACTGTGCATTAAAATTGATTATCTGATTGGTATATGCTATATGGCAGGCACTGTGAAAACCAGTAAGTACACAGTGATACAGAATACAGAAATGAAGAAATGGCCCCTGTCCTCTAGGGCTTGGGATTCTGTTAGGGGAAAAAGGCATCGAGCAAGTTAATCCAACAATCAAACTTTCATGTTAAAATATGGTAAATTTAAGAAGGAATACAGTACCTACCTACACTGATAGGGAATTATGAGGGGGCTTTTAGAGAAGGAAGTATTTCTGAGGAAGTGAGATATGAGGGACAAATATAATTTAGCCAAGAGTATAATGCAAATCATTCTAAGCAGATGAAAAAAAGCGTACGAGATAATCCTATAGTGGAGAGAAATGGCACTTTGGAAAAGCCTGTGTGGTTGGAGTACAGTGATGACATGGAATGAAGGCCAGAGAGGTTAAACAACGCCACATCACCCACAGTCTTATTGTAAGCCTTTTAAAAGGACTTAAGATTTAAAACATTTGCTGGGTGGTCATTACGGGAATGAAGAAAAGACTTATAAAAGGTACACAGGATTTGGAGGCAAGAGTAAGACTTCCATCTTGTGCATGCAAAGTTTAAAAGGGCTGTGCATCAGTGAAATAGTGATTTTAGTAGGCAGCTGGTGGACAGTTTAGAAGGGAAAGATATAGATTTGAAAGTTATTAGCATTTGGATGGTGTTTAAAGTCACAGGGATGGATGCGCAAGAAGGCACAGAATTGCACAACTTGTATATTTAAAAGTTAAGCAGAGTATCAGGCAGGCAAAGACTGCTCCAAATAATCAGCATGAATGAATATGATGACTGATTAGCAGTATCTTCCTTCAGTGGTAGATGTGAATCTAGACATAGACATGCCAGATGTTGATAATGACCAGCCCAAGTCTTCAATGTGTATAATCTATCAGACTCTTCCCATCAAGATCAAGCATTTTCTATTCATTTCACAGCATCATTACCCTACCTGAAAATGCACTGAACTCAAGTTAGAGAGCTATCAGGATACTGATAAATTGATACTGCTTAAATAATAATAAGCAAAAAAGCTCAGTTAGGAACTGGTGTATCTGTTTTGCAGAATGGCAGACTAAAAAGATCATAAACTTTCATTTTCAGTATAATCAGAAACTTTTAATTTAACCCATTGAGCCAGGGTAAGGACTAACGTAGCTAGCATTTCTTGGTCATAACCAGTAATCAAAGTCAAAATGTTATTCCTTTACATTTGCACACAGAATTTTATCCCAAAGGATTATACCCAGAGAATAAATGAGTCCAAAATTATTGTTTTCATCTGACATTTATTTTTCAATGCCAAGAAGTAGAATCTTAGCTGCCCAGGGTTTTTTTTGAAAGTTTCTATCAGAAGTGTTATTTTAATTAGCCTACTTTAGATAAATTTATAGGATTCATTGGAAGGACTGATGCTGAAGCTCCAATACTTTGGCCACCTGATGTAAAGAGCTGACTCATTAGAAAAGATCCAGATGCTGGGAAAGATTGAAGGCAGGAGAGGAGAAGGGGATGACAGAGGACAAGATGACTGGATAGCATCACCGACTCAATGGACATGAGTTTGAGCAAGCTCAGAGAGATGGTGAAGGACAGGGAAGCCTGGTGTGCTGCAGTCCATGGGGTAGCAAAAGTCGGACACGAATAAGCGACTGAACAACAATGTTAAAGAAAATTTAAAACATAATCTAACTTTAACTCAAGCAGTTCTTGAGGTGTTGTCCAGGAACCTCTGGGGTGTAAGGGAAAGGGAAGCAAACAGTGGTATTTTCAGAATGGAGCATGATAGTTAATGGAATGTGCTTGTGTATTCTGTGTTCCCAAATTCCTTAGTTTTAATATTTACAATATAATAAATATTGATCGACAAAGCCCACATAAACAGAAGCTATTTGGGGTCCTTAATAATTTTTAAGTGTGTAACAGGGTCCTGGGACCAAAAATTTGGTAATTACTACTCTAAGTTTCTTTATAGCCATGTATTTGGTATGTGTTTAAACTTACCCTGACAAAGTATCGCATGATCTTGTTCTGGAAATCTCCAGGAGGTAGCAACAAATATAATAAGACCTCACACAAATCCCTTAGGAATCCTAGAAATAAAAAAAAAAGGAGCCATAATAACAGAAAATACAAAATCTCCACCTACTCTTGATATAAAACACAAAGTGGCAGGATTAAGCAGTTTGCTGATTATATAAGCTTATTATCTTAGTAATCAGTATTCAATAAAAATCTTTGTTATTCTCCAAACAGCAAATATTCATTAATCAAAGTAATATACACTTTTTTACTTTGCCCAGTTCTACCCTACATCTATGAGATGGCTGGATGGCATCACCAACTTGATGGACATGAGTTTGAGTAAACTCCAGGAGCTGGTGATGGACAGGGAGGCCTGGCATGCTGCGATTCACGGGGTCGCAAAGAGTCAGACACGACTGAGTGACTGAACTGAACTGAACCCTAAATCTTGAGTTGTTGAGAAACTTCAATTACAAAAGTGTTTTTCCCCAAAGTTTTAGTTGCACCAAGTACTCTACTCTTCTACCACACATCTCTACATACTTAAGTTATCTGCACATTTAAAAATATACTTACAATTCTTTTTCAAGAAAGAACCTCCACTAACCTGGCAGGTAATAAGAAAAAGAACATGCTCTTCTATTTTACTGATTGAAGAGGGCTTGATTTACATAAAAGAACTATACATCATTCTAACTATTCCTTACATTTAGTTATTTCATATTAATGCTAATGAAGGAGCAATTAAAAACTGAATTGCATAATAAATATAAAAAGGAAAGAAGAAAAACGGAAAAGAGCAGAAAAGAAAGCAAAGAAATAGAAAAGCTGAGCACATTTTAAAAATCTAAGAAAACAATTTCCACGACTAGCAATGCTTTTCTGACGTGTTCATATGCTGACACTTCCTGGGAAGGTAATTATGTAACTGATAATCAAAATCTGATAATCAAAACAATATGCCCAGTAGCACAGACTCGGTCACTGTAAAACTAGGAAAAGACAACATCCTCAGCTAAAATTTATCTGGTCTAACCTCTCAAAAAGAAAAGTCAATTCAACTCTATAAATTTCATTTGAAACATTATCATCATTCCCTTAGAAAATATTTACAATACTAGGTGTATTCTCGAATTAGAAATAATAAACTCAAGGTGAAGATAAAATTACTACAGATCAAAAAAAGTAAATTCCTAAGGATAAAATGTTTGTGTTTGCTATATTTTAAAAGACAACAAAGGAAGTTCTCTTTAACTGAAAAGGCTCTCTTTAAAAGAAAAAAGAATCTGGAAATTTACTTCTAAGAGTTAAAAGATAAAATAAGCAGTAGTGTTTTTACTAAGCTTCCTGTCCTGTAAGAATAACTTCACTCTTAGATTTTACCCTGCTGCTGCTGCTGTCGCTTCAGTTGTGTCTGACTCTGTGCGACCCCATAGATGGTATCTCACCAGGCTCCCCCGTCCCTAGGATTCTCCAGGCAAGAACACTGGAGTGGGTAGATTTTACCCTGGTATTTGTTAAATGGTTCTGCTAATTTGCCTCTACTAACGTGAACAGTTAATATGCTCAAAAAGTTAAATTAAAAAGAAAACCTTCTTCATCTTTGGGAGAAGTGCACACTAGGTCACGGCAAACATCCTTTTCCATTTCAACTTCAACTTCAAAGAAGGTATCTACAAGATCTTCTGCTGTACCTGGACAGAAAAGGAACAATTCAAGATTAGAGAATAATAAAGAAAAACGGATTTAAAAAAATAATAATAAAATAAAATAAAATCCTAATTTTCAAATGGGATAAAGATATTATTACCTTTCACTTGATCATCTTTCTCTGTTATCTTTTGTTGGGCCTTTCTGAATACTCGTAGGTGTGTGCCAAAATCATCTACAAGGCGTGTAGTAAAATAAGGTTGCCAGTCTATTTCTTTAGACCTTATAACAAACACATTACATAAAAGGATGACTTTTTAAATCAAAAAATAAATTTATTCAATGACTATTGAAAAACAACATGATCATCACAGACTGAATTTATTTATACTTTTTGTCCATTTAATTAGTATTACATCTTAGCATTCCTCTTCAAAAGACCCATAGTTTATCAAATCTATTTAAACTTTTGAACAGTATGCTTTGAAGTATTTTATGTGTCGAAGCTTAAAAGTATTAAGTGCTTAAAATTAAAAACAGGAAAGAAAACAGGCAATTTCTCATCCCAGACATAACAACACATTAAGAACTTAGAATGCTTTTGCTTGTTTTTAAAAGAGCACTTGGGATTTTTGATTCTTTCTGAACCCTTTCTGAATTCTCCACATTCTTCCATTTAGTTATACAGTCCAAGTTTTGAACCAAATACCTTTGGTGTGAGCCTGATTGGTTTCTGTTTGCATATATAAACACTTAAAAACTCAACTATTCAAAATAGCTATAGTCACCTGGAAATGGTTTAAAGAATAATGTATAAAATACCACACTTACCCATGAAAAAAGTGGTAACTAATTTTATTAAGCTACCTAGTACTCTTATAAAAGAAGACTTCAACAAACACTGCTAATTTAGCACACCAGTGAAACATAACAAATACAATAGATAAATACAAAACAGATTACACATCTCTTTTGATTAAGTGATATTTTTAAACAAGCATTTTTTCAATGCTGTTTTCCTTATATTAACATTAAAATTAATTCATCCCTTTATGAACATACCAAATAGAAGACAAAGAGTTATTCATAAAGATGCTGAGCAATAAAGGAGAGGAAAAAAAAAAAGTATACCATAAGTCATCATGCTAATTCACCATACATAAAAAAGCAAGTGAGTAAGTTAATTTGATTACTGTTTTTGGAGAAAAACCTTATAAATGTGGTAACAGCACTGAGGAATATCACAGATGGCTGTTTTCAAATAAAAACAAATTATTAACATTAATATACTTTTTAATGTGCAATTATAATCTATTATACACATGGAAAGTAAATTATAAGTACATGAAATACAAGTCAACTTATTAAAAATAAAGGTAACCTGAGTGTTCAGATTTGCAGAGGGGTTATCATTAGACTATATGAGCCATGTATATTAAATACTTCGAGGTCTCTAGAATCTTTGTTTCTTATTTTAAAGAGAAAAGCACTATTATCTGTGTAAGCATCTTTCAAAAATCCTTACATGAATATCTGTACAAAATCATCCAAACTTGAAAATTTGTATAAGAACAAAATTTACATGGTATAGACCATAAATTCATTTAATCCATAAAAGGTTCATTCTAACAAATTTAGAAGCAGAATCTTTCAAATTGTATGTGCTCTGTTTCATGTATAGTGCTGTTATAGAATTTATTGAAATTCAAGCAAAATAAATTCATTAATTTTAGAACCTATCTCAATACATCTTAGAAGATGTAAATGAGACATCTGAAGAAGATATAAAAGGATGTAAAAGTAATATTTAACATGACTGGAAGTTAATCAGTAATGCAAATGTAAAAAATTATTTTAATTATTAAACACAGATTTCTACTTTCAATATATAAATACATTGAGGTGAGGAAAACAGGAAGCATAGTATTTCATATTCCCTGTCCAAGGTAATTATTTTCCCTCTGCTTGACTCATTTTCACTGAATACATACAAATTTAATGTAAATCTCAATTCAAAGGAACTATTCTAGGTAAGGAAGATAGGAACAACAGTAGTACATGACTGCCCACTTATAAATTAGGAAAATATCTACTAATAATTTATAGTAGTATTTACCTTATAATTTGAAAACATTTTGTTGACAGTGAAGTACTTCCTAAAATTATGGTATATGACTAATATATAATAAGTGCAATGTAAATATAAATTTAAAAATCATTTAATTTATGTAATAGCCACATTTCCTTCTATTGATCTACAAATAGCTTTCTATTTGAGTTCTTAATACTATTATTCTTAAATCATAACTGCAGTCAAGGCTCTTTTTCACTTTGTTTAAAATATTTCCCCACATGTCTTCTAGTAAAAACATCTAGATTATTATACAACGAATCCTATTATCTATACTTTCATTTTATTACTACTTAGAAGCTTTCATTTCTTGAATTTAAAAATGAGAGCATACTTCCTATACGACCAAGAGAATAAGGAATATATTCAACCCTACTCCAAAAAAATAAAATTTACAGTAGGTTCCTGTAGCTTATATATCTTGATAGAATGACTGCATGAATTACAATGGTTAACTAGGAATGCAAATAAGAAATGAAGTCTCAAAGAACAAAAGCAACAGTCAAACTATAAAGTGAACCTCTCTGAATATATATTAGGCCTTATCTTCACCTCTAATACCAGCATCTTATTCCTGGCCTTTTCATTGGTCTCCCATGTCCTTTCTTGTCTCTCCCTTCATTCTGTTTTCCATAGAGCAGCCAGAGTGATCTTTTTAAAAATATAAATATGATAATACGAAACAAGAGCTTTAAAAATACTTTAATGACTCCCTGATCATGCATATCTGGGTCCCTGCTTACTTCCTCATCGTCTGTTTCGCTCTCTTCCTTCCTCTTTGGTTCTGTTCTTATCTCAGTGCCTCTGGACAGACTATTTCTTCTGCCAAGTTTGCTCACTCTGTCTACTCCCTACAAATTTACTTTCTCTCCTCCACATTCCCCTGACAATTCCCATGTATGCTTTCGAGTTTATCTAAAATGTTGGCTCCACACACAGAACCCTGCATTGACCCTCACCCTCTGCCGTACTCCTTCACACTAGGTCTGGAGATCTCTGGTTACAGTGCTTAGTTCTATAGCACTAGAATCTGCAGTTAAATAATTCAATTGCTGAGATAAGTCAGGGATTTCATCTATTTTATTCCACTGTGTTTGTTTTATTCACAGTGTTGTTCCCAATGGCTAAATAATACGTTAAACACTGGAGGCACTCAATACATACCAATTTATTGATTTCTCTTTCAGGGTCAGAGCACTGTTAACAGGTGCCTGGAGAATGGCCCATGAACCACCTAGAACAGCTTCTTCCTTACTCCTTAAAGTTCTGAAATGGGACACACATTGATTGAGAAGCTCTTTTTGCCTCTCTAAAACCTAAAGCTGCTGCTGCTAAGTCGCTTCAGTCGTGTCCAACTCTGTGCGACCCTGTAGATGGCAGCCTATCAGGCTCCTCCATCCTTGGGATTCTCCAGGCAAGAACGCTGGAGTGGGTTGCCATTTCCTTCTCCAACGCATGAAAGTGAAAAGTGAAAGTGAAGTCGCTCAGTCGTTTCCGACTCTTAGCGACCCCATGGACTGAAGCCTACCAGGCTCCTCCGTCCATGGGAGTTTCCAAGCAAGAGTACTGGAGTGGGGTGCCATCGCCTTCTCCAAAACCTAAAGCTACCTAATGCTAAAGCCTAAAAAAGGCACTGAATGTCCCAAATATGGGGCTGAGACTGAGATTACACAAATTGCTTCACTGGTTCCATCTATTCTAAGCAGTATACAGCTTATCATAAGGAATACAAAACACACATCAAAATCAATTAAAGACTTCTGTAAAGAGGCCTGGACTGGCATACATGCCCTTGATTCAAGTAAAAGATACACCATTTCATTAGTTGTGAAATTCAGCAAGTCATATCACATCCCACGGTTTTTCTCTAGGGACACTTACAGCTTTAAGAATCTATGATTAACCAAATACAACATACACATAGGCAGGCACACAGGAACACAATACATGGAAAAGTGATAATGAGTAAATAAAATATCTGATCAAAAGAGGGAATCATGAATGTATGTCATTTTAACTTCAATCATATAAATCATTCAATATAAGACCAAGACAAGACCTTTTGATTAACGTTTTGCTAAGTGTTATTAATGTAGCCTTTGTCTTGAATAAATCATTCTCACACTGAAGAAGTTATGGTTTCCAGTTTCTTTTAAATGACATAACAACTAAGGACATTTGTAAACAAATCTGAATGCAGAGTAAGGGTCTTTCAAGGCTCTTCACCAGTATTTTGTAGTTGTCTTTTGCACACCTAATTCAATTGCAATCTATTCAGCAACTTGCTCTGAGTAAATTCCAAAGCAAGTGACCTCATTTTCACAGGAACTACCCTGTCATACTCATATTTCTTCAAAATAGGTAGGGGTAAATTAAATTATATGATTATAATAAAAAATATAACCAGGGTACACAGGTTCAGAAACAAATACAACTTCCTTTTCGAACACACTCAATTGTCTTGCTCCTCTAAAGTATCCCTGTTCAGCTCACACTACAGACCTATTATATGAAATTTTCTTTGCCCAAGAATCTATTAATACAAGTGACTTTTGATAAGTTTAAATCTCAAAAAGTGGGAACAGAAATGGACAGAAGTACAAGAAAGTAGTCTATTAGCCTAGCTTTAATGCTACGGGCATGAGTTAGTATGTCGTACAAAGGGAATGGACTGGCTAACTAAAGAGAACTTCTACTACAGTAGTACAGAACTCGTACCATTCCAAAAAGAGTCACATACAGAAATAAGCAGAAGTTAAGTGCTATGTCATAAGTTAAAAAAGATTAAAAAAATCTTGATGAATGAGTACTATGATTGATGAATGAGTACCATTTAACAGGGAAAGTAAGGATATAGGAACAAGCAAAAGAAGGGAATGAGCATGATCAACCCGTAGTTGATCACGTAGTCATCACGACTTGCCTAACTAAAGAAGTGGGTGACTGCTGGGCAGTAGAGGCAATCTTCACACACTTGGCAGAACACTGTCCTGGAAAAAGTCCTTTATATCAAAATGAAAACAGTCAAAACTGATCTTCCCACAGAAACAATCCTATGATAAATGTTTCATTCCTTATGCTGTATTATTTTTTCACAGGAATGATTACTAAGATATTATCTTAAAACATTAAAAATGACACAGTATACTGCATAGTATATACACTGTATAGTATTCGTGTTTGTATATGTGTGAATATATATCAAAAGTCATACACACTTATCACATATAAAGGCTTTTTAAATGTATATTCATCAGTAAGGGCAATATAATAACCAACTGCATAAAATACAATAATATGTATTAATCTCCTAAATGAGGTCTTTTACCTTCTAAAGAAGAAATATCAGACATTTTTTTAAAAAAATCACTAGCAAAATTCCTAGTTTTACTGGGTAGATTTTGACAAGCATCTTTGAAGACATTTTGAGAAGTTCTATTCCACTAGTTTTTTTGATCACCTGACTCACAGCCATCTTTTGCCGAAAGTGAGTGACCTATCTGTAAAAGAAAAAAATTCCTTCCTTGAGTCACTGAATCAGACAGTTAACCCCCTCAGAATTCACTATCATAAAGGATATACTCTTTAAAATACATAAACCTTTACATGTTTCCATCCTTAAGAGTCCTTGAGGGAGTACTTTGTTAGCATCAAAAGCTTCAGCCTAAAATTGAATTTGAGCAATATTTTAAAAGCAAAGAATTGTAAACTTGCTTCTAAATCCATTTAAAGACTTTCCCTTCTTCCAGTCTCAATTTGCTCATAAATATTTCAAGTTACCATAACCACTTCCCTAGAGCATTTTTGCTTCCCTTTTAAAAACTACTTCAAGAATTTAGGACTGAGTATAAAATAATTAAACTAATTTTTCACAACATTCCTAAATTTACATTAAACTTATGATCACTCTCTACCATAATCCTCAAAAATACATGGAGAATCGCTCTTTCACAGGAGCTAAGTTAGCAACCATGAGGACACAAGTTTCACCACTTTATGGTTATAATTAGTCTGCTCCCTTCCCTCAGCTGCACCTCCTCCCCCTGTGTGCTGCAGCATGCGTGCATGCTAAGTCGCTTCAGTCAAGTCCGACTCTTTGCTATCCTATGGACTGTAGCCCGCCAGGCTCTTCTGTACATGGGATTCGCTTCCCTAGGGGATCTTTCCTGACCTAGGGATCAAATCCATGTCTCTGGCACCTCCTGCATTAGCAGATGGGCTCTTTACCTCTAACTCCACCTGGGAAGCCCCATGTGCTGCAGGGGGAGAGCCAAATGAGCACATCTCTCTCCCAACCCCACATGCAGTGACTTTATGCTCACAGCTTAAAATCCACCACGGTGGGAACTTAAAGTAGCAGACTTACAAAACTACAAATTTATTGTTTTTAGTATTCTATAGAGAAGAGCAGTAGTTTGGATAATCAAGTAAAAAACTGTCAAGTTTCATTGATACAAAACTGCTTAACTATAGGGAAAAGATTGGTCTAGTACATATCTTAGATGTTTGAAGTCTTGCATCCTTTCTGACCATGCAGAAATGTAATAAAAGGTTTAAATATAGTTTATCATCATCCTACTTTAAGATTTACTATCAGTAAAACAGCAGACCAGAGAAGTACTTTAATCCCAAAGTAAATTAAATCTAAAAAAATAACTCTCCAAATGGTATTCAAAATGTGGGGTGTGATAGAGAATGTGAGTGTTTTGAAGAGGAGATATGAGTGAAGGCAAACAGATCGAGATTAGTAACAACTGTATCAGGGAATCTCAGTATTTCAGAACTGAAAGAGATCTGAAAGAATTACCACAAACCTTTATAATTACAAGGCCAAAAATGTAAATTATTTATTCCAGATTAGTTACTGAGATAAAGGTTTTGTTAAAACAAAAACAGGATTCCTGAGTTTCAATTCAGTTTATCTGCTACACCTTGAACTACACGAAATCTTCTGACTCATAAAAGTTATAAACAAATTGGTAGAAATGGAGAAAAATCTGGGCCTGCAGTTTTATATAGCCATAGTATGGAAATGGTACTCAGTGAACTACAACTCCACATAAAAAAATCCATCCAGTTCTACAATGCAGAAGTTCTAAAGAACTTCAATCTCCAAATATAAAGAAAAAATTAGAAGAACACACATAGAGCACACTCACCTAATTTAGAGGTTGAGTATAAAGAACACAGAGCTGGAAGCCTTAAGCTACATGAAAAAAAAAAAAAAATAACCTGGGGCTAAGTGTGCATCTTAAGTATAATGTTAAGTACTAACAATTAAATTCATCTTATTAAGTATTTTAATAAACAAGGTTTTCAGTAAAATTTATCTGATAAATGAAACATTCGTAGACCCAACAGTGAAATACATTAAATTCTGTGGGAAAAAATTACCAAGAAGTCATAAATGGAAACTCGGTTAACAATAATCTATTGAGTATTGACTACCCCATTATGTACAAAAACAACTATATGTAAGCACTAATTTCAAGATAACTTCACAAGGAAGTAAGGATACAATGGCTATCTGTACAAAACATGTCCTATACAGCTGAAAAAAAGGATTCTTTTATTTATGTGCTCATAATAATATAAAAAAAACAGGAAAATAAATTTAGTTGAAAAAAGTCATCCTAGATATATTTTTTTTTAGTGCTGAGCACCAAATGTTCCTGTCTTGGGCTACAAGAATAATGCATGCCTGTTTTGTAAAATGTCATTTCTTTCTTTAGATTTTTCTATATCAGCTGTAAATTAGCCATACATCCACAATCCAAAGATCATTGTTAATATTTTACTATTTTTTTCTCTTACTGTTTGCTATGCTCACATATTTACAATTTTAACACACCTAAAATCATACAGTGTACAACTTCTTTGTATATGAGTTTTATTCCAATATTTTTCCTATTTCTTGAATAATACTTCTTAATATTTTAATGGATGCAAACTCTTTTCCTAAAGAGCCAAACAGGAACGGTTTCAGGCTTTGCAGGCCACATTACCTCAGTCAGTTCTGCCACTAAAGCACAAAAGCAGCCATGGACAAAATGCGAACAAATGAGCACAACTGTCCAATAAAACAGTAAAACTGTATTTATAAAACCAGGAAGCAATGCAGTACAGTCAACAATGGCCTAGTTTTAACACAAGGAAAAGCTCTGAAAGACACTTTCTGTCCAAGATATACAAATAACTAATTAGCACAAGAAAAGATGCTTAATATCATTAGCCATCAGGGAAAAGTAAATCAAAACCATAATGAAATACCGCTTTAGACCAAGGAGAATGACTTTAATCAAAAGCCAGACAATAACAAGTACAGGCAAAGGCAGAGAAACTGGAACACTCATACATTGTTGGCAGGAATGAGCAGCCACTTAAAAGTTTGCAGTTCCTCAAAAGATTAAACAGAGTTACCATATGACCCAGAAATTTCATTTCAAGGTATACATCTCAGAGAAATGAGAACATCAAGTCTACACAAACATGTACATGAATGCTCATAGTAGCATGCTTTATAAAAACCAAAAAGTAGGCACAACCGCAATGGTTACCAACTGATGAATGGATAAACAAAACATGGTGTGTCCATACAACGGAAAATTATTCAGCAATGAAAAGGAGTAACTAATAATACATGCCACAACAAGGATGAAGATTGAGGGCAGGAGGAGAAGTGGACGACAGAGGATGAGATGGTTGGATGGCATCACTGACTCAGTGGAGATGAGTTTGAGTGAACTCCGGGAGTTGGTGATGGACAGGGAGGCCTGGCGTGCTGGGTCCATGGGGTCGCAAAGAGTTGGACACGACTGAGCGACTGAACTGAACTGAACAACAAGGATGAACCCTGAAAACATTACACTAAGTGAAAGAAGCTAGTCACAAAAGATCATATATTATTTCATTCATGTAAAATGTCGATAAAGACATAGAAAAAATATATAGTTGACTACGTAGAGGTAGAACCTTGTGGGGGATATGGGAAGAGACTGATTAGTGGATATCAGGTTTCTTGGTGGGGCCATTAAAACATTCTTAAAGTAAATGTGATAAAGGCTGCACAACTCTGAATACACTGAGAGCCAACAACTTAAAGTGGGTGAAGAGTATGGTATAAGAATTATAAAAATATACAATTAACCACTAACCTTTACCTCTATACACCCATTCTTGAAGTCCAGTTTTGGGCTCAATCCACATCAGGTTTTGATCAGGTACTCTGGTCCATTCTACCTCTAGATCAAATCCTTTAAATAATACCCAAATAACCAGTTTCTCTCCATTTCATGTGTTTTAATTTTGTTTCCTCTGCCCTTCCCCCTCAAAAAACAATGAAGCTAAGAAGACAAGAGAATGTGTGCATATATTCCCAGAAATGTAAGAAATAACAAAAACAAGAAGAAAGAAGTTAACATTCACTGAATACATACTATGTGCCAGATTCCTATGGTGTTTTACATGTTCTTTTCTCTCATATAATTATTACAACAACCCTATGAGAAAATTACCTCATTTTGCTGATGCTGAGATTGAGGCACAGAAAGTTAAATAACTTGCTCAAAAAATCATTTATTGGTTGACAAACACTTTATGAAATATTTCATGCATATGATCTCATTTGCCCCTCACAACTCAGAGTTTGTGACAAGTATCAGTATCACTATTTTACAGATATGTTAGGAAATTTTCTAAGTATACTGTAACTTAATGGTACAGGTAGAATTACAATACAGATCTCCCAAGGCTTTCTCTCCAATGTCATGCTATCTTATTTGAAGAGAGAATTAAAAATATACAGGTTATCACAGATTCATCCCCTAAAGTTCCAGGTTAATGCCCAGGTTCCACAGAGAACTAAAGAGTTCCCTGGGAAGGTTTCCTTCCCCAAACTGCTACTAGAAACAGGTACTAAAGTTATGATGACGTGTGGCATTACAATGTACTCTCTCATATCTGATGCCATTTAATCTTAGCAACAACCTGATAAGCAGATACACATTGTCACTAGATGCAAAGAATTTATGTTTCTTATCCATTCAAGGTCATGTTGTTTAGTCACTAAGTCATGTCCGACTTCTTGTGACCCATGGACTATAGCTCTCCAGGTTCCTCTGTCCATAGGATTTCCCAAACAAGAGTACTAGAATGGGTTGCCTTTCCTTCTCCAGAGGATCTTCCCAACCCAGGGATCAAACCACCATCTCCCACACTGGCAGGTGGATTCTTTACCACTGTACCACCAGTGCCATAGAGCTTAATAAATAACAGAACTAAAGCTCAAAACCAGAATTTCAGACTCTACATATATCCTTTCCCTCCTGGTATAACAAAATTAGCATTTTGTTTGATGCTGATATTCTGTGATTGTTTCCTCAAGGTGCCAAATAAATATGAACACTAGAATTTGGTGGTTCTAAATCTTTCTGGGGTTCACAGGTCCTTTTTGAAAATAAAATCTACGGAACCACTCAGAAGGAAAAAGAAAAAAAAGCACAGAAAATTTTGCTTAAATCTTCAAGGCTTTATGGGCCCCTGGTTAAAAACTCTATACAGGATTGAAATTTGAAGGAGAGAAGAGATAATGTACGCTTTGCAGTGCAGAGCAGACAAGAATAAGAATTTAAGAAGTATTCAAGTAATGATTATAAGCACTTAATTTTCTTGATATTCTCATTGGAAATAATCAAGGAGCCCCTGTGAAAACATATATTTTAGTATGGCTTTACTAGAAAAAGCCAATGAAAGACAAAAATAAAGCCACTCATTGAGAAGGCACAAACATTAACTGAGCCTCACTACATGCTACAGACAAGTAATATTATCAGCTTTTTATGAATAAGGAAACTAAAGCTCAAGAGAGGCTGATTAATTTGCCCCAAAACTTAAGGCCAACGACCAAGCAAAGACAAAATTCAGATAGTCTAGGATGGAAGAAACTTGGTTCTTCCTATAATCACCCAATATTTAGCATGAAAGCACAGAATGTTAGTAGAGAAGGAAATGGCAACCCACTCCAGTATCCTTGCCTAGAGAATCCCATGGTCAAAGGGGCCTGGTGGGCTACAGTCCATGGGGTCGCAAAAGAGTTGGATATGACTGAGCAATTGAACAATAATAGAATGCTAGAGAAAGGAGAAAAAAACTATAACAGGAAGTTTAAAGAAAAGGTAGTTAGAAGATCAAAGAACAGGCAAAGCACTGCAGTGATATGACAGAAAGGTGAGGGAAACTAAGATGATAATCTAGATCACAATATATCTGTTAGGGACTGGGGGACAGAATAGTGACTGTTAAGAATGATTCTTACTCTGCCCCCAACTCAACAGATAATCTTGGACTAACTGTTTAATCTTTCTGGAATTTAGCTTCCTTATCTGTGAAATTATGGGTGAACGGTGACATAAAAACTTAAATTTCTAACATTCTTCACAATTTTAAAAACATTTTCACATGAACTATTTCCATTACATTCTACCGACCAGGGATTTTTGCTTTATTCACTGCTGTATCTGCAGCATCTGGCTGAGGCAAAGTAGACATAAAATATGAGTTAAAAGAACACGTGAATTTGCTCCAGACCAAAACCCTGTGAGGAATACAGTACAAGGCAGGTATTTATGACACTTATTTCACACATGAGAAAAACCAAAATCCAAAAAATTTAGAATACTTGCTCACAGTCCCATAGCTAAATGAGAGAAGAGGATACAAACTCACTCAAGTCTTCCAATTACTAGTTCAAAATTCTTTCTAGGTCTACAATTTTTTATATTTTAATATAATCTTAAGCAGGCAGGCAAAAGAATAATGAACTCTTCTTACTCCCATCTTTGCAGAGAGGCGGGAAAAAGTCATTAGAAGGGTGTTACTATAAAAAGCAGTGACCAACAGATTCAGAATAATGATCTTAAACAATATCTAACATGCAATAATGTTACATATATGAACTAAAGGACATAAAATCCAATTTCTGACTTCTTTGATTATATGTTAGTATATTTTCTATATTCCACAGTGCATCTACACTCATAATTATGGTTGGCTACTTTCCAAATGTTTGCTGTTAATCATAAAAGAGAAGGGGTTTCAATCTATCTAAGTAAGGTTAAAATTCAAACTATGAAACCTACTGCAGCCTGCCTCAGTGACCGGAGGCTGAGGAATTCATCTCCCACTCTAAACCTTAAGATCAACTGAATTATAGAAGAAAAGTCTTGACAGGGCAGCATGAGCTGGAAATATCTATTCAGACAGAAACAGAAACAAAGAGCCCTAGGGCAAAGCTCTACTCTCCAAGACTCTCAGAAATACAAAAGTGCATTTCAAGAACCTAAGTGGGGAAGAAGAGGGGCTGGCTAGAGAATAACACCTTCAGATTTGAGAACCTACTTGTGACACAGCAATGTAGCCTCCTGCCTTGAGGCCATAGGCTTGTAGGAAAATCACTGCATGTACTGGGTAGAAAAATCTTCTATTAAAAAAAAAAAAAAAGAAGATAGAAAACTTACCCAAAGATAAAATCCTTTCTTTAAAATATAAATAATTTCTCCACATGAAATGGCCCCTCTAAAAATCAAGTAGTTTAAATACAAGGATACAGACCAAAATATTTGGGCAGTATATAAGAGGGTGTTTGTAAAGTGAGAATTTTAGTATATCTCAGAAAAGTTTCTTAAAGGAAATCTCATTAAAATATACTTCTCTTCTGAAAGTAAATAAATAAACTGAATATTCTCCACCGACCGCTCCTTTGAGTTCTTCTAAGAGGACTCCATTAGGTATGTGCCTAAGATAAGTGGGCAGTTACACTGAGCTCTTCTCACAGCACTTGAATAAAGAAGACTACCTGGGATGACTCTGGAACCTCAGTGAGCCCCAATCTATCCCCCAGAACCACCGCCATGGATGGCTACAAGGCGGTGCTGATCCCACACAGAAGAGTACATGGACCCGGAGGATGGCTTCACTGGCTGGTGAGAAGCCAACATGAGCACAGTGGGCGTCAGGAGGTGAAGCACAACATGCAGGTGCTACAAGATACTGGTTAGGAGTCTGACATCTGCTTCACCAGGTGCAGAAGCAACAATTGGGACTCTCTGGACTACACCAGATGCCACTGATCAACTGTGGCTGCCAGTAGTGCAGACTTAGCCGCAATAAGGCAGATGTTGCTGCCAAGCAGGATGAAGCCCAGGTAAAGATCTGGAGATGCTGTCATGTTCTACCATCTCCAGTGAAGCCTGACTATCCCTTCAACAGCAACACCAGTAAGACTGCAGGCATGCAGACCTCAACAGCCATCAGCTACCCTCCTGTGAAAGTCTGAAGGACACTACTGCTAGAGTTCTGCCCCTTTGGAATGAAAAAATAGTTCCCCAGATGGAGGAAGGGGAGAGGGTAGTGAATACATCCCTTAGCATCAGGCTTCAGGGCACCGTCAGCCCTTTGGCGGGGCTCTCTGAAGAGGCTATCGTGGAGTTGCACCTGCCTCCTGGTATTCCCACTGAACAAGAACTTGCAGCCCATCAAGCCCATGCAGTTCCCTGGGAAATGAAGAGCCCATGTGTGGCGTTATGGAGGCTATGGCTGCCCAGGGCAAGCCGATTAAGTGAAGCCAAGCAAGGACACCTTGCTTTCCCCAAGACATGAGCCCTGCCACGCCATTCCTCTGCACCTCTTCCCTGCAAGTCTGTGGGCATCTTAAATTGTATCTCCAGATGGGGATCAGTGGCTCCCAATTTTGCTCTAGCCATTTTGTCTCTTGCTCCCACTCATTTCATACAATCTAGTCAGAACAGCACCTATGGGACATGGGTTCTTCGTGCAAGCCAAGGAAAGACTTATTCAAGAGGGTGGAAATGCAGTAACTCCGGGGTTTTTTTTGCTAGTGCTTTGTTTATTACTAAAGCCCTGCTTGAGTAGGAGACTGGCAGGAACCATGCTAAGGTGTGACCAATAAGGAGGAACAAGCTAGCTTATTTGTGTTGCCAGCAGCTACTCCTATACTATTCTGTGGCCAGGTAACTGTCAAAGAGACTCTACTTATTCCAATAGAAGACAAATGGAAACTGCATGGGGTTCAAACAAATATTTCCTCTGTTACTCCAGAGGAAATGACTCTAGAAGATTAGGATCCATCCTGTTTATGTGTTTACATTTACTTTTACCACACACACAGACATACAAATATATATAGATATATATGCACACCACACACACTGCATCTATATCTGCACATATTTATATATTTCATATATTTATATAAATATTAATATTAAAAATGCCAACAATAACAAAAACCTTCTGAGGTTTCTAGTGGTCAGTTGGCATCAGAATACAAACTATTCCTTACACCAATCTGAGACAAGCTCCTTAATGTCTACGGTACAGGGCCTGATCCTGCCTTATGTTTCAGAACCCCTCGCCTGCCTTATGTTTTACGACAGTGAAACACCTCCTAATCATGCCCAAGAGTGTCTTTCACTGCCAGATTTCTGAATCATGTTCCGTCTGTCTGGCCCTGCCACCTTGGTTCAGTATTTACTTTGAGTTTAACTGTACTAAATCTTATTTCCCAAACAATATAATAAAAGAATGATATTGCAATTAAAAAAAAAGAGTATCTGGGTAAGAGGGGAAAAAGTATTATCAATATGTGGGATGAAAGACTCTGAACTGTCACATGATTGGACAACTGGGTTCTGAGGAAGAAACTGACACACAGACTTAGAAAACAGGGATTAGTCGAGATAAACATTCTGCAGTTGTAAAAGAGTAAAGGTTTTTCAGGGCTCTAGTTCCATAAACTAAGAGTTATCCCACAATAACAATCTACTGCTCTACTTACCTTGGAATAACCAATTTTCTCCTTCCATTTAAAAGTTATTTTCCCTATTGATACAAACAATATTTAAATTTTTCTGCATAAATACAATCCAGTGACCTTACCTAGTAGCAAACTGAATGAGTGCATTCTGAAGAGTCTGCCTAATTTCAAGAAGAAAAGATTCATCATCACTTAGTGTATAATACCAATACTGGACATAATCCCTCAAGGAAAACTGGATAACCTAAAACAAAAATACAGGAAAAAATACAGTTTTTAAGGATTTAAAAAGTAATAGTGGCAAACTAAAACTTAAAAAGATTATTTGAAATTTTCATTTATTATCTACCTAATAAATTGTGGTAGTAAATAACTGTCTTCATTACAAGAGCATCAATATGCTAAAAAATATTTCAAAAAATTAAGTTATTAAATTAAGTTATTTTGGTAGCCCAATTCATCTACTGCCTAATTTTTTTTTAATTAAAGAATTATCTATGGTGAAGCCCTACCCAAATTCCAGTTAAAGATGGAACATGCAGAAACATTAATTTCCAATGCTAAAATACAATGAAGAGTTTTAGTTAGTTTGATGGAATGAGATGCAAAATAATATCAAGAGACCCTAGTAATCTTGAAAAAAATGTTTTCTTTGAGAGTATAATCAGATTCATTGCAGTCAAATGACAAAAATGACATAATTCACTTAACTCTAATACCAGTGATAGTGTCAACAGCATTATTACCCAATAAATGGCAAATAATACAACATAATGTATAATTTTTCTGCAAATCAGATAAACTAAATAAGGATTTATCTATAAAATAATATTTAGAATTTTAAGGTACACATTATTTGCAATAGTCATATAATTGAGCATCAATGAAAATATTTTGGGAGAGAATAATTTTAATTTTTAAAGTATTTTTGAATGAAGCCAGTAATATCCATTTTAAAAAGTAACAAAAGTGGTAGAAAAACCTCTGACTTATCAAACCACTAGCTTAGTCATCAGCTGAAGAGCAAAAATTTTTGAAGAGCAACATTGTAACTCTTAAAACAATTAGAAACACTATCAGATGTTAATAAAAACTTTTTTTCTCAATGTAAATTCAACCAAAAGGGTTTAACACAAAGCAAACACATATAAATAAGTTCATAAATAAGGCAGCAAGTTTACATAGAGAATCCAAGAACAGCATTACAATGAATTTCCAGCATATTACATAAATAGCAAAATTATTTCTTAGTATTTCAAGAGAAATGCACCCAGCACACAATATATGGAATTCAAATACCACATACTGAAACTCACTTGCTGGAGAGGTTCATCAATTATATTGGCACCTGTCAATCTTCTATCAATCTTTATAGTTCTGGCTTCCCGTTTCATTTCTTCTAAGCACTGAAAGGGAATCATAATGTTTTATTGCATACTTTCTTGATTCAAAATATCTATAGTTTATTTCTAACTAAATATTGACTGTAACATCCCTCTCATTATCTTCAAGCTAAGAAATAACCTTATTTCTTGAGACTCAGGTATCAAACAAATACTATGTCTAGAATTAAGAAAACTAGATATCCTCAGTAACAATAATCAGCAAACATTATTTAGAATGTGAGAAACTGAAAATATCAGGTATACTGTTATCATATTTCAATGAAAATTTAAAACCATAAATTAGTGTTTCAGGTGAGTCAAATTAATAATGGTCTTTATTAAACACACCCCCATTTCCTCCTCCCTCCCAGCCCAAAGGAGTATACCAGCTGCCAAATTAACATATTTTAAATTAAGTTTTACTAAGGGATGGTTCTCAGCAACTAAAAAAAATTAATTTCTTTTGTCCATAGTTTTCAGAAAGATCAGTGACCTGGAAATACGGTAAAAAGTAGTAGGATACTCTTTAATTAATACAAACCAGGGCTTCCCTGGTGGCTCAGTGGTAAAGAATACAACTGCCAATGCAGGAGACACAGATTTGATCCCTAATCTGGGAGGATTCCACCTGATGTGGAGCAGCTAAGCCCATGCACCGTAACTGCTAAGCCTGTGCTCTAGAGCCAGAGAGCTGCAACCACTGAGCGAAAATGCTGCAACCACTGAAGCTCACGCACTCCAGAGCACGTGGGCTGTGCGACAGGAGATGCCATGTCCAGTGAGAAGCCCGCCCACGGCAGCTAGACAGTAGCCCCCGCGGGCCACAACTAGAAAAAAGCCTACGCAGTACAAAGAGCTGGCACAGTCATAAACAGATAAAAAAATTTTAAAAAGCACAAATGCATATTAAAAACATATGTTTCAAGTTATCCCATGCAACCACTGAGATTTTTTCATAAAATATACTTATAAATCATTTTAGAAAAAGCAAATCAAAATCACTATTTATTTATACCATATACCAAAAAATAGATCATAAAGATTTAACCAATCTTGATTATGATTTATTGCTGTTTAAAATCATAATTTAAAATATTTTGCATCATCCTCTCTATGTACCATTCAAATGAATAGAAACTATGGATGGCTAAGAAATGATTCAAAAAGAAAAGGCAAAAAATCAAACAATCCAAATGAAAAATGGGCAGAAGACCTTAATAGACATTTCTTCAAGAAGACACACAAATGGCCAGTAGGCACATGAAAGGATGCTCTCCTAATTATCAAAGAAATGTAAATAGAAACTACAATGAGGTACCACCCACCTTATACTGGTCAGAATGACCATCATTAAAGTCTACAAATAACAAATACTGGAGAGGGTGTGGGGAAAGGGCAACCCTCCTACACTGTTAGTGGGAATGTAAGCTAATGTTGCCACTATGGAAAACAGTATGGAGGTTCCTCAGAAAACTAAAAATAGAGCTACCATATGATCGAGCAATCCCATCCCTGGGCATACACCTGGACAAAACTGTAATTCAAAAAGATACATGCACCTCTATGTTCACAGCAGCACTACTCACAACAGCCAAGACATGGAAACAAACTAAATGTCCATCAACAGCTAAATAAAAGGGGTGTGTGTGTGTGTGTGTAGAGTACAGAATACTTCTCTGCCATAAAAAAGAATGACATAATGCCATTTGCAGCAACGTGGATGTGACTAGAGATTATCATACTAAATGAAGTAAGTCAGAAAGAGAAAGACATATACCATATGGTATCACTTGTATGTTGAATCTAATATATGGCACAAATGAACCTATCTATGAACCAGAATGACAGACACAGAGAAGAGATTTGTGGTTACCAAGAGGGAAGAGGGGAGGGAGAGGGGATGACTGGGAGTTCTGGGTTAGAAGATGCAAACTATTACACTTAGAATGGACAAACAGCAAGGTCCTACTGTATAGCACAGGGAACTGTATCAAATCTGGGATAAACCATAATGGAGAAGAAAATTTTAAAAAAGAATGCATGTCTGTGTGTAACTGAGACAATTTGCTGTACACCAGAAATTAATACAACACTGTAAGCCAACTATACTTCAATTAAAAAAGAAAAGATTCATTACCTCAAAAAAGATTTGTAAGCAAATTCAGAGAATACACATTAACAGGAGTTTTAAAGGGGGGCAGAGGTTAAGTTTCAAAGATTATTTTAAAGGTAACACTAAGTATTAGAAAAACTGTATTTACTTATCAATATGAAAGTCATATTAGCACATAATGGACATGTTAATAATTATAAAATTCAGTTACTGGCACCGACTCCAGACCATTTTCTTCTCTTCATACATGAAAATCATTACAAGTCCACAATAATAACTGAAGGAATTGCGAATGTGAAGCCTATATCTAGTATGGAATTTCAATTTTATTTATATAGTACGATATTTGAAAAAAAAGAAAAATTGCAACACGAAAGACATAAAATTGAGCTTGAGGTAACAAAATTATAGAAGCAGCATAGCCTAACTGCAAGCTCTACTTTTCAAGTGAGCTTAAGAAAAAATGCCCATTTTCCCCCGCTCTGGTTCCTATGCATTTACTTCATTCAAAATAGTACGTTCACTGACATTTCAATAATTGACAATGACATGATGCTGTGATGCATCAAAATTCTATGTTAAGACAGCAGGAAAAGATTCCAAATTTTTATCTTTTCCTCAAATTTGCATGCTCACTTTTAACATCCAACATGCATTTTCTAAGCCTGATCAGTAGTCTCTCATAAGTTTATAGTCAGCATTAGTGAACTATAGGAAGATGTGCCAAGCCATATAAAGGCGATCACATTATCAACACTACACACAGCAGGGCTTTAAGGTCTTACATTCCTTTACCCTTCTTACCTTAGGAATCCCAGTTGATGTTGGAGGGAGAAATGAATGTTCACACTGCTCTAGGTACTTCTCTGAGTTTGTTTTTCCAAACAGCAGAGTAACAACAAAACCCCTGAAAGAAATTTAATTATAGATACAAAACAAAATTTCACTACAATTTAACACATATTTTTCTGATTTAAGAGACAGTTTATCATGCACTAAAAAGTCAGTTTGTGACTTTGGCAAGGCAAGGAATTGACAGATTTTGTTAAGTTTTGAAGTTTAAAAAAACTATAAACATTTTGTGAATTTATATAATAATGCCTTTCCAAGTTTTCATTCAATATTATTTCATAAGAATCTCAGGCATCATTTTCAAACTTTAGGATAATAAGCCTTCATTAATTAAGCAGGTAAGCTAATAACCAAGGATAAAGACAAATGAGATGTATTTCTATAGGTCTGTTAACTAATTAGAGAGAGAGATAACTTGTCACTAGGAATATAAACAAAGCCTAGGTATACTTAATACATTTACAGATACAGATTTGACTCTAAATTATCTGCATTTATATTGTACCCCGATTGCTAATTTAAAATTCTGCCTTATTCAGTAATTGTATTAAACTTTCTTGGAGTTCTCAAACAATGTAAGTGACTGGAAAGCTATTTAGGAAACTTGGCTTAGAAGTATCTAATATAAATTAATTACAGTCCTAAGGACTTCCCTGGTGGCTCAGACGGTAAAGCGTCTATCTACAATGCAGGAGACCTGGGTTCAAGCCCTGGGTTGGGAAGATCCCCTGGAGAAGGAAATGGCAATCCACTCCAGTACTATTGCCTCGAAAATCCCATGGACAGAGGAGCCTGGTAGGCTACAGTCTATGGGGTCGCAAAGAGTCGGACACGACTGAGCGACTTCACTTTCTTTCTTACAGGAAAAAGATGATCCAATTTATAATTCATTTGAAATAAGTCTGGAATTTAAAAAGAAACATAAATATATCCCAAAAAGCTATTTTTAAAAACAATTATGGAGTCAAAGTAAGACAAATACTGGTTTAGAACTACTTTAAGTATTGATTAAATGCTATCAGTATTTCCTACATTTAAAATTGACCAAACAAATTGAAGCACTACTGAGTAGACAGAAAATCCATAAAAGAAAATTAAATTTTAATTTTATAATGATTTATAGTAATCTTACAATGATTGAAAGAGTATAGTGACAAGAAGAGAAAGTGAAAAATTAAACATAGCCAGCCTCAGGTACTGAAAGGAAGATTTTCAAGGTCCTCCGCTTTTTGTGGTGATCTGCTACATCACTGCTCTTCAGCACAGGGAGGCGGGTGGAGAAACAAATACACTCAAGTCAATTTACGTCCTCAAGTCTGTTTCTTTTTTAAAAGACTGGCCACAGAATTATAAGTAAATTTCACATATCTGTGTTGTATCAAACATTATTACTAAGAATCAAGTTGGTCTTGTATTTTAGTTTTACCTAGACACAATAAAATGCTTATATTACATTAACAATGTATTTCTAAAAACATTATCATAAAACAGACTGATAAAATGTGCACCTTTGCCCACAGTGTGACAGTAGGAAAGAAAGCTAAGAACAGTCTGATCTTAGAACCTAATTCATAGCTTCAGCCTTGAGGTTTAAGAAAAAACAGGTGCTGTAGAAAATTGCATGACCAAACATAATGGAATGCCATTAAATAACCCACATTGGTATTTAAAGTATCCTAAAATAACAATCCAAAAGGAAAAAAGAAAAAAAATCAAAAGTTTTCTTTACATTACAAAATGTGATTAGCTTTACTATAAGCAGAATGTATACATTATTAACACTGTATACAGGTAAATTATCAACACTGTATACAGGTAAATTGCAGAACTCAAAAACTTAAGTTTGACTAGCCAAAACCATCCCCAATTAAAAAAACACCTGGTAGCTTCCATAAGAAAATGTATTAATTCTCTTCTGACTTGCAATGTTAAGTGGGCAAAAGAACAAAAACATATTTTTAAAATTTAATGAAAAAAATTAAAACTTAGATGACTTTCAGTTATATTATTTTACTTATATACTTTTATTTATATTATTTTACATATTATAGTAATTATTTTACTTAATATATACAAAAGCCTACTTTTGCTTTTAAAATTCATAAGGCATTAAACTATATAAAGCTACATTCAATAAAGGACCATCGTTCTTCATAATGAGAGCCAAAATAAAAAAGATTTTTGACTCAGGAATTATGATACTCATTGACTGTAACTGAGTAACCTGGGAATGCTTAATTAACTGATCCTGAGATGATGTGGGGATGCTTGTTGGTATATAAATTGAAGTCCCCTTACTGTGGCAGCAAGTCTCAGTGAGATCAGTAACTTGGAACAGAATAACAGATCAATTTACGACATAAAATGAACTTGGAATTTCAGATCCTTTCATGTGCCTTAATGCTTAATTCAGAGTTTTTAGTGGTTCTTCTACAGCCTATCTATATCTCACCTTATCTAGAAAATTTCACAGAACTTCAACAAAAGAATTTAAAAATTTTACACAACACCAAAAAGAATAAAAAATTCTTAACTTTTCAAATTATACAAAAAAGTTTGTATCACCATAAAATAAAAATTTTTTTTGAATATAACTACTCCTACTGCTGGTACAAATCGTAACTATCTATACTTTTATTTCTATAGGTATCTTAATTTTACTATTTTTAACTTTGGTAAAAATAACAGCATTCACAAAGCATGCTGCCATTTCTTATGGTCATTTTTTTTTTCTTATTGAGGTCTCATGGTCATGTTTCCATTCTGAACAACTGAACATGACATAAACTATAAAATTATCATTGAGAATACTTACCCACCCACAAAGCAGAGGATATAAAATGCCAAATAAAATATTACAAAGGGTCCAAATGTTATTAGAGAAAGGACAATGCCAAGGCTTCCCCATCCCCATATGGATAGACTGGTCTGAAACAAAGCAGAAAAAAAATCTTTTTAATAAATAAATAACTTTCCATAGGAACTAGAAAAAAACCAACAAAACTTTTTCATAGTTTATGTTTTTTCCTTTTAAGCATTTCACAGTACTGTTTCAATAATTTCAAAAATATTTACTTTTGACAGTACATTACTGCAAATTTATCTCCAACAATATAACAAATCTATAAGTAGAAATAAATTTATAGTGTATCAGCAGTGTTTTAAAAAATCCACTGGGAAAATAAACGAACAAGAAAAAGTTATATAAACTCTTGAATGATATACTGGCATGAGAAGTGATAAAGTATTTATAAAAAAATATTTACATATTTATATATGCAATAGCAAGTATAAAAGGTACAAATTTTACTTGTTTAGAATACTTTTTTTTAAAACTATAGCATGAGACGTTTTAAAAATTAAAATTTCAAGGTAATAAATCCATCTCTCACTGAAAATTATATTTTTCTTTTGCTCAAATTGTGTGTAGAGATTTGTAAAATTATAATTGCACAACTTACAGTTACCAAAATTTATCATGAGTACAACAAAACAGCTCTAAAAATTCTCCATCTTTATAAAACAATTCCTATTTCATTTAGATATACACTGTATTATCTATTAAAAACACTCATTTTGTTGAAGGCAAACTGGATTCTAGCAATTTATTATGAGTAAATAAATGTATTCAGTTCAACAAGTTCCTACATCCATTTGCCTTGTACTGTGAGGTATACCATCTATGGGGTCACACAGAGTCGGACACGACTGAAGTGACTTAGCAGCAGCAGCAGTGAAGTATACAAAGGATGTATTTGTCCCACTCCTGCCATCAAGGAGCACAGAGAAGAATGTCTTACAGGAATGAAACAATTAGACACGAACCAAAAGAAAATAATAGAAAGCAACAGAAACCAAAAGAAAATAATAGAAAATATGCTAAACTGAACAAAATTAATGACCAAAAAACTATGGAATAGACAATAAGTACTATGGATTAGGAGAGAAAGTTTTACTTATTTATTCATTCACCAGTCATTGATTGCTTCCTCTGTGCTCTAAGCTCTAAGTGCTGGGGATATCACAAGGAATAAGACATTCTAATTAGGGAAGAACAACAAGCACACTCTCATAAATTTATATACCTTCATAAGTTTACATTCCAGAAGAAAAAAAGACAAAGAAATAAATATATTTAGTGAAAGAGGAGAGTAAAAAAGCTAGCTTAAAACTCAACATTCACAAAATTAAGATCATGGCATCCGGTCCCATCACTTCATGGCAAATAGAAGGGGAAAAGGAGAAAACAGTGACAGATTTTATTTTCTCGGGCTCCAAAATCACTGCAGACAGTGACCGCAGCCATGGAATTAAAAGACGCTTGCTCCCTGGAGGGAAAGCTATGACAAACCTAGACAGCGTATTAAAAAGCAGAGACACCCCTTGGCTGACAAAGGTCTGTATAGTCAAAGCTATGGTTTTTCCAGTAGTGTACAAATGAGAGTTGAAACATAAAGAAGGCTGAGAGCCAAAGAATTGATATTTTCAAATTCTGGTGCTGGAGAAGACTCTTGAGAGTCCTTTGGACTTCAAGGAGATTAAACCAGTCAATCCTAAGGGAAAGCAACCCTCAATATTCATTGAAAGGACTGATGCTGAAGCTCCAATATCTTGGTCACCTGATGCAAAGAGCCAACTCGCAGGAAAAGACCCCGATGCTGGGAAAGATTGAGGGCAGGAGGAAAAGGGGGCAACAGAGGATGAGATGGTTGAATGGCATCGCCAACTCAATAAACATGAGTTTCAGCAAGCTTCTGGAGTTGGTGATGGACAGGGAAGCCTGGTTAACTGCAGTCTACAGGGTTGCAAACAGTCAGACACAACTCAGTGAATAAACAAAAAAATTAGTATCAGATGGGGATGAAGGCTATGGAGGAAAATAAATTATGATGGTCTAAGAAGTTTTCAATGATTAACTAACACATGAACAGAATCCCGGATAAGATTTAAGGAGAATTTATAATAGTGAGTCTTCTATCCCCAAATAGTACTTTTCCCTTTATTCATATCTTCTTTTATATCCCTCAGTAAAGGGCTCTTTTATTTTTTCTTCTACATAGGCCTATACAACTCTACTTCATTCATATTTTTATTATCTTTTTTCCTCAGCCTGGCCACTCATCTTTTTAACCAGACGACAATGCCTGTTGATGAACTTTCTACTCTGCCTTCCTGATCAGCTCCTTGAATCAGCTGGGGATACTACTGCACCTGCAGAAGTGGTCTTCCCTGACCTTTTTTTTTTTTCCTGTCAAAATTCATTTTTATATATAGAAAATAAAGACTTATTCCAGTTGTTATACTTGAAGTTGCTAATAAAAATTTTTTAATCACTAGTTAATAATCCTATTTTAACCAAAACAATGAAACTGTGGCTTTAAAACAAAGTATTTAGCACCATTTGCTTATAGGCCCAAGTTTCTGAGACTTTCCTGTCTGTAAAGTACAGGAACTGCTAAGCTACACAAGGAACCCTCTCTGGGACAACCAACAAGAAGGTTAAGTGGTCAATAAACATTCAGCCTGGTGATGTGGACTGTACAAGATCCCATCCTCTCCACTCCAGCTGAGGAGGGACCTGCCTCCACACACTAAGGTATGAAGAGTACTGCCATTAGTAGCTGGAAAGACCAGTTTTAACAGCAAGTAACAGTAAATCTCTGGCACAGAGGCTACTGTCTTTAGTATCCTGTAATTTTAGGAAATTCTGTAAACAGCTTGGATTTAGTTCAATTTATTCTGAAATGAAACATACTTACTAAGGTTAAACTACTCTGCTTGGGTACCTGTCTGCTGGTTTAGTATCCTTACAGAATATAAAAATATAATCCATGTAGGTAAATCATAGTCTTAAAGTATACTTAGAATACGGCATTATTTAAACCAAAGTCTAACAAAATGTCTACAAATAGAAGCAGCTAATGAAACCAAAACCAAAGTTATGACGAAGGAGACTCTCACTTGAAGCTGTGTCGCTTAGAGAAGGCTGAACTCAAAGCCATTCAAGGGTGGTGAAGGCAGCACCTTTAGATAATTTCAATCAGGACCAGAAATCAGTACTTTTCAGAAAAGTCCACAGAAGTGTTCCAAAGACTCTTATGCAAAAGAATGTCAAATTTTCTGCATCAGTGAGCAGTAGTGCCCATCAGAATGTTCTAATAACTCAAAGATAAAGGCAAGTCCAACTTGATCAGATGTCAAAGGAATGGAAGGTGGACTATTAGGTCACCCTTACAGCTTCTGCTGGCTTTTTACTATATGCTGTTCACCAATGTGAGTCAGGTGGACTTCTATAAGAGAAGTGTTTGGTGGCCAGGACCTCTTTTGGGCATTTCTTCCTAACTGGAATACACAAGAGATAAGGAAGAGGGGTTCTCAGGTAATGCTAGTAGTAAAGAACACACCTGCCAAAGCAAGAGTCAAAAGAGACACAGGTTCGCTCCCTGGGTCAGGAAGATCCTCTGGAGGAGGAAATGGCAATCCACTCCAGTATTCTTGTCTGGAAAATCGCATGGACAGAGGAACCGGGAGGGCTACAGACATAGGGCTGCAAAGAGTCAGATATGATTGAAGCAAGCACAGCACAAGGAATAAGGGAGGTAATACCGGGAAGCTACTCTGTCCAGCTCAGAATGAGTTAATTAAGTCCATATATTCATTCAAGAAGCCCATGGATCCTCTAGCTGTGGACAGTGGCTGATGTGGTCATCCAAAATCGACACTGTGGACCACAGCAGTGTTTTCCTACATAGCTCCAAAAATCCTAGATATTCACTGGATCCAATGGCCCATAGATAAAATGCATGGGAATGGAAACAGACAGAGCTCCCACCAGCATCTTCTGAACTTCCTCTGACTGATATACTGCAAAGACTGTCAATAACCACATTCCCATCACTGTCACATATCCCTGCCCACATGTCCCACAGCTCACTCTCAGAGGGGTGGGTGTACAGCCTGAAGACTGGGTGAGATCTCAAGAGAATTCCTCATCAACTACATGAGGAAGGGGGACAGCATGCCTCCATCTCTGAGAAGTTTTTGGAGAAGGAGAGGACAGTCAGTCTTAGGAAATAAACCTCCACTTGACAAAAAGAAACTCTAGATGGTAAGCAGACCAGATCAATTCTGCTTGAACTTACACAACAGCTTCTGAGCAACAATATCCCTAATAGCTGTGAGATAACAGGTTGATCCTACGGTTCTGAAGTCCCAGATGCCACAAAGCACCTTCATGATGGCCTGCTCAAATATGGAATAGTGATGTGGTCTCGGTTTGTTGCTGAGGCCAAATGCTACGAAATTGAGGGCAATCACTCAATGAAACCTGAGGGTCTGACCTTCTGAAATTCTGTACCAATCAATCATAGCTGGATGTTGAAAAGCCATGTAAAACCACAACTATCTCTGGATTCCCAACCACATCCCATGGAGAAGAAGATCCCATGGTAGAAGATTCGAAGTCCATTGAAAGTAAAAAATTTGCCTGATGATTTCCATGAGTAAAGAGTAGGTGAAAGCTGAGGGCAGGGGGCAGAGACTGCAGACAGGCCACAAGCAGGGGCACAGCCAACAGCCCCACTGGACCCACCACTACTTACCTGATTAAGGTAAGACCTAGGCTACAAGACTCTATGTTTGGGGAACCAGGCTGTGCCTCCCCTGACTTCTATATAAGAGCTAAAAGTAGGCCATGGTGGCTTAGAAGAAAGTACAGAGCGTTTCAGTCCCTCTGACAATACTTCTGAAGAACACCCAGTTACCTGATCCACACTATAGTACTGCGAGATGGCCAACTACAAGAAACAGATGCTATTTCAACCAAGATCCACTCAAATAAAGCTTTCCACTGACTTTCCTGAAAAGAGTTCTTATAAACTCTCAGGACAGCCAAACCAGACCATGACCCAGATAATTTATCCAACCTACCTTCTTCAATGAGATTTGACCCAATATTAGCAATACTGCTCCTTCTTTACAAAGTTATATTTATGCTTGCTAGCCAGTTTTCAAAGCCATACAACTTACTGGTTAACAACTTACAACTTAAGTAAGTTAACAACTTACTATTCAGAGGTTTTATGAAACCAAGCAAAATGGCTGTCTCTGGAGATGAAGGAAGGAAGGCAGCATGCAATTGGAGGACAATACACACGGGGCTTCTCAAATAGTACTCAAATGTCCTGGTTTTTAACAAGGCGTTTGCTTTAAACAGTATAAACATGTTTTCCATCTGTTTGAATATCAATTCAAGAAAGTTAAAAATTAAAGAGATTTTCAAGAAAGAAACATAATTATATAATCTGGGAAAAATTATTAACTCAATTATTTAACATGAAGAGATGCTCAACTGTCTAAAAACTCAAATTTTCAGAATCTTACAACTGTCTTCCTACTTGTTGGAAAATGGTAACAAAAGTCATCAAAAAAACAAACTCTTAGAAGACCCTTTATCTCAATTAAGTTTGAGAGAAATTTCTATAGTTCAGGGATTAATAAAATTAAACATTTCCAATCAAGTAAGTCAAGTGCACATTTATTTTGTGGTTAATCTTATAATATTTAACTTCAAATATTAAGTAAAGTAATGCTTAAAATTCTCCAAGCCAGGCTTCAGCAATACATGAACCCTGAACTTCCAGATGCTCAAGCTGGTTTTAGAAAAGGCCAACGAATCAGAGATCAAATTGCCAACATCCGCTGGATCATTGAAAAAGCAAGAGAGTTCCAGAAAAACATCTATTTCTGCTTTATTGACTATGCCAAAGACTTTGACTGTGTGGATCACAATAAACTGGAAAATTCTGAAAGAGATGAGCATACCAGACCACCTGACCTGGCTCTTTGAGAAACCTATATGCAGGTCAGGAAGCAGAAGTTAGAATTGGACATGGAACAACAGACTGGTTCCAAATAGGAAAAGGAATAAGTCAAGGCTGTATATTGTCACCCTGCTTATTTAACTTATATGCAGAGTACATCATGAGAAACACTGGGCTGGAGGAAACACAAGCTGGAATCAAGATTGCCAGGAGAAATAGCAATAACCTCAGATATGCAGATGACACCACCCTCATGGCAGAAAGTGAAGAACTAAAGAGGCTCTTGATGAAAGTGAAAGAGGAGAGTGAAAAAGTTGGCTTACAGCTCAACATTCAGAAAACTAAATCATGGCATCCGGTCCCATCATTTCATGGCAGATAGATGGGTAAACAGTGGAAACAGTGTCAGACTTTATTTTTCTGGGCTCCAAAATCACTGCAGATGGTGACTGCAGAAATGAATTAAAAGACTCCTTGGAAGGAAAGTTATAACCAATGTAGACAGCATATTAAAAAGCAGAGACATTACTTTGCCAACAAAGGTCCGTCTAGTCAAGGCTATGGTTTTTCCAGTGGTCATGTATGGATGCGAGAGTTGGACTATAAAGAAAGCTGAGCACCAAAATATTGATTCTTTTGAACTATGGTGTTGGAGAAGACTCTTGAGAGTCCCTTGGACTGCAAGGAGATCAAAACAGTCCATCCTAAAGGAAATCAGTCCTGGGTGTTCATTGGAAGGACTGATGTTGAAGCTGAAACTCTAATACTTTGGCCACCTGATGCAAAGAGCTGACTCACTGGAAAAGACGCTGACGCTGGGAATTATTGAGGGCAGGAGGAGAAGGGGACGACAGAGGATGAGATGGTTGGATGGCATCATTGACTCGATGGACACAGGTTTGGGTGGACTCCGGGAGTTGGTGATGGACAGGGAGACCTGGCGTGCTGCAGTTCATGGGGTCGCAAAGAGTCGGACATGACTGAGCGACTGAACTGAACTAAACAATGAAACATCAGTATACAGAACTGTCCAAAATAAGGAAGTTTTATGTTATATTTAGGGTTCCCATTTATATGTTTGGCTAATATTATAATCTTATTATCCAGTGAGATTAAGAAAAATATTTCATCTAAAACCATTCTAAGTTTTTGAGTTCTGATTATTTTCTTAGATGACACAGGATGATACAATTTAGGACAGTTTTGTACTATATCAGAATATTTTTACAAATTCAGAATGGAAGCCAAAGAATAGAAACATATCCATGTAATAGTGATTTTTACTAAAATAATACTTTTCAGTAAAATAATACTTCATTAAAATTACTATTTTCTTCTCCAAACACAATAACAACACTGAAATATCCATATGTCTGCTTCCCTAAGGTTATCGACACACAACTGTAAGATGGAAGAAACCTCCAAAATTATCTCTTGCAGTACTTCTCAAACTTTAAGGATCTAAAATGCAAGTTCTTAAAATACAGATTCTGGTCCATTATGTCTGGGATGGGGTTTGTGATAGTTTCATTTCTAATAATTTACCAGAACTGTTCAGAACTAAGGACAATTATATATCTATAATGCTACCAAAATTAATCCCTAAGTCCACAATACCTTACTCACAATTCCAGAACCTCTGAAAACCAAAATTGTACCAAGCATTCTACATGCATACCTCATGTCCTCCTCAGAACAACTTAAGAAGTAATCGAGAAGGTAATATAACACAGTGCTCAAAAAACATGAAGTCTGGAGTTCAACTGAATGAAAATCTAACTTTCATTATGTATTAACTGTGTAACCGCTCCATGCCTTCATTTCTTCATCTATGCTATATGGTTTTTCTGGGTAGTAAATGAGTCTATGCTCTAGTGCAGGCATCCCTAACCTCTGGGATCTAATGCCTATTGATCTGAGGTGGAGCTGATGTAACAAAAATAAAAATAAAGTACACAATAGAGGTAACGCACTTAAATCATCCCAAACCCATCCCCCTTCTCCCTGGTCCATGGAAAAATCGTACTCCATGAAATGGGTCCCTGGTGCCAAAAAGGTTGGAGACCACTGGTCTAGTGATCAATTTTAGCTTAATCACTATTATTATTTCTAGTTTAACAATAGAGAAACTAAAGTACAGAGAAGATTTTTAAAAAATGGTCCAAGGTCACACAGCTAGTAACAGTAAGAGTGGGATTTGATTCTATTCAAATTCTGACTCCTAAGGAACCTTACAATTTTTCAGTTGACAACTGCCTGAAGTTAGAAGTCACAGTAAAAAAAAAATTAAAATCATAAATGAGTGGTTTCTTTTTTTTAATTAATTAGCTTAATATACCTCCCAAGAAATTACAGTCAGAAAACTACTTGTAACGAATGTAATAAATTCCTGATTTGAGTACAAAGTACATAAATATAAAGTATAAGTTTTATTAGATAATCAGTTCATCCACATATTCCTTACATAAATAATGGAAATAACACACAAAGACATAAAAAACGACCCTTGCTGCCATGATGCTTAAGAATCAAGAAGTTGACAATGTAAAAAGTGTTGCATGTCTCCTCATAGTAGAAAGCATGGGGAAGTAATTTACATTGTAGTATTTCACGTCTATTAATTCATACTACCATTTATCTCATTTGATCCTCATCACAGACTTCTATGATAGGAAAGGTAGTATAATACAGTACTAAAAACAGAATCAGAAATGACAGGTTCCAGTTTGCCACTAAAGTTCTGTGTAACCTCTGCAAAATCACTAACCTCTTTTTGATTCAGAATTCACACTAGCACAATCAAGGAGCTGAGTTGTAAAATTATCTCTCAAGTCAGACTGATTAAGTAACTTTGATGTAGAGCCAGGCATAAACTCTCCTGGTTACATGTGGAGAGTGGGGCTAAGTGGAAACAGTTATTTTCGATCACAGAAGAACAGACTGTCAGAGCTTCCAGAGAACAGACTTTGGACTCTCCTAAGGAACCAGAAATCAAATTCCCAACATCTGTTGGATCATCAAAAAAGCAAGAGAGTTCCAGAAAAAACATCTCCTTCTCCTTTATTGACTATGCCAAAGCCTCTGACTCTGTGGATTACAAAAAACTGTGGAAAATTCTTCAAGAGATGGAAATACCAGACCATCTGACCTGTCTCCTGAGAAACCTGTATGCAGGTTAAGAAGCAACAGTTAGAACTGGACATGGAACAACAGACTGGTTCCAAATCAGGAAAGGAGTACATCAAGGCTGTATACCATTACCCTGCTTATTTAACTTATACGCAGAGTACACCATGAGAAACACTGGGCTGGATGAAGCATAAGCTGGAATCAAGACTGCTGGAAGAAACATCAATAACCTCAGATATGCAGATGACACCACCACTATGGAAGAAAGCGAAGGAGAACTAAAGAGGCTTTTGATGAAAGTGAAAGAGGAGAGTGAAAAAGTTGGCTTAAAACTCAACATTCAGAAAACGAAGATCGTGGCATCCAGTCCTATCACTTCATGGGAAATAGATGGGGAAACAATGAAACAGTGTCAGACTTTATGTTTTCTTGGGCTCCAAAATCAGTGCAGATGGTGACTGCAGCCACGAAATTAAAAGACACTTACTCCTTGGAAGAAAGTTATGACCAACCTAGACAGCATATTAAAAAGCAGAGACATTACTTTGCCAACAAAGGTTCATCTAGTCAAAGCTATGGTTCCAGTATCCTGTATGGATGTGAGAGCTGGACTATAAAGAAAGGTGATCACTGAAGATTGATGCTTTTGAACTGTGGTGTTGGAGAAGACTGTTGAGAGTCCCAGGACTGCAAGGAGATCCAACCAGTCCAGCCTAAAGGAAATCAGTCCTGGATATTCATTGGCAGGACTGAAGCTGAAGCTGAAGCTGAAGCTGAAGCTCCAGTCCTTTGGCCACCTGATGTGAAGAACTGACTCACTGGAAAAGACCCTGATGCTGGCAAAGATTGAACGCAGGAAGAGAAGGGGATGACAGAGGATGAGATGGTTGGATGGCATCACCAACTCAATGGACATGAGTTTGAATAAGCTATGGGAGTGGTGATGGACAGGGAAGCCTGGCATGCTGCAGTCCATGAGGTCACACAAGAGTTGGACACGACTCAGCGACTGAACTGTACTGAGGAGTCTCAATAGAGTGAGTCAGCCACTCCCAGTTATATTCACTTGGTATGTCTCAACACATTACATGGCACAGGGCAGCCAGCCAGACAGGGCTGAGACTCATAAAGCTGATATTATTTCAGCACCAACCTGGGTCACAGAAACTACATACAGGAATTCAACAACAAAAATAAGTGCCCAGAAGAAGAATGGCCTTATTGAAACTATAGATTGTTTTCCTTCCACCTTATTCCATCTGTAAGTAATTGCAATAGAATGAGCTCCTGACACTGAACTTTGGCTCATTCAACAATATACAGTAATTTAACCAAGGCCTGCTACAAAGAAGCTGCTCAGTAAATATGGAAATAATTAACTCATTTACTAAGGAGAGAAGTAAAATGAGGGAAGTAACAGAAAGAGAGGGGAGAAGGGCAAAAGGGAGGAAAAAGAGAAAGGGCAAGAAATGGAAAGGGAAACTGAAAAAGAAAAGGACCCTAAACTGAAGTCCTCTTTCTCACTCCCACCTTAGGACTGTATGCAGAGCTACACATTCCTACCAGCATAATCCACAACAAGGCCCCAATCTCAAAAAAAAAAAAGGAAAAGGTTGAAAAAAAGGTTTCAACATACCCTACACCAGCCTACATCACTACTTCCCATTCAGGGAGGCAGCACAGAGAAGCTGTCACAGAGGGACCATCAGTATATTTAGCTAAGTTGGTACCAAACCCCTCTTTTGATACTCTGGGAACATGTAAATAAAGATTCTCTTCCACTCAAAACTAGTATATCCTTGTGAGGATGATTAAACACCAGCGTGATATGGTGCATGTTTTCAATCCAGCTGCTGGGCCAGGAACAACAGAGGGCCTTGTCTCTAAGACGGTCAACTGCCCAGCTGGCAAAGATTATGGCCACTGGGCACCTGTGGACTTTCTCCTCCCACTCCCAACCAGGGTGGCCAGAATATGTATATATGTATATGTATGTATATACATACATATACACTAGCCCCATGTACTTAGTTCTCCAGTAACAGAACTCTCTCCCTTAAAATGGAAGTCTACAGTTAAACTTTTACATATTTTCAAAAATTAATTATGTATACATATGTAGGTAACTACTTTAACAAACCCTTTAATTTTTTATTAGAGCAGTAGTTATAAAAGGTCACATACTGCTATATAATTAGCACACCTAGCATCCAATGACAAAGAAAACACAAGAAAACAAAAAATGATACAATTAATTCAGTGTCTTTTAAATGAGATTCCACCAATTACAAAATAACTATACACGGTTTGAATAAATAACAGGTACATTCATAGGCATTTGCTTATTCAGAATACAAACTAAGTTGGGCTGCAGAACCTCTCCCCACCCCCACAGCCCATACATTGGGAACCACTGGAATTAGAGTCTAAAAGAAACTACAGTATTGAAAAAACAAAAGACTGTATTTACTGAATGCTTTCCCTTATACAGAAAGAATAATAAAAGTATTTAAAATGTGGATGGAGCAGTATAGCAAAGAACAGTCCTGACAGGCTTCTAGCAGGCTCAAAGCCTCCAACTGCAAAACCACATTAACAAGGTTTCCTGAATTTCTGATAAAAGGCCCAGAAGATACATAAAGCTGAAATAAATTAACCAAGAGTGCTTTTTAGAAGCTATATTTTTCTAACTACACACAATGCTTTTGTGCCGTAATAATAAATAACTAAAAAAATAGTAAAGAGTTTTTAAAATAAACTTTTAATCTTTATCAAAAAGAAAATTACTTTCCTTATGTTTCCATTTGACAGATAAATGTCTATTTTTAATTTATATATATATCAGTGTCATTCCTAAACAAATATATATGTGTGTGTATATATGTATTATGTATATATAAATGACATGCAAAAAGGAAAAGTATCCCCTTAAAAATAACTGATCAAAGCAAGTTTTAAAGCTACTAAAGAATAAGACAGCTGAATATCTAATTATGCAAGCTAATCAAACCCATCAATATATTAGAAAATGCCAATTTTGTGCATTTTGAACAAATTTTTTTGTATTAGCATATGTACCCAGATTATCTTTTTAATTACATACCAGTAAAGAAAAGTATGTATAGCTATTATTCATCCAAGAAAGGGAGGGTAAGAGTTATAAATATAGAAACATTTGCTCATTCTTTTAAATGTAAGGATATACAGAAACTTGAACTACAAGGAATGGAGAAAATGGGGTAAAAGAGGATAGGTATGAGAACTAGGCACTTTGAAAATACTTTGCTCTGCAGATCTAATTTTGTATTGGTATAAACATCTTACACATAAAAAGAACTTCAAAAGCAATCTCTAAAAAGAAAAGTGAAATTTGAAAGTCTAACTGTATATACTAACAATGTGGAAAAACCACATAGAGGAAGTATTTCAAGTGATTTTAAAATATAGTAATTTTACTGTGAATCATTGCTTCAGTAACAAATAGTGTTGACAGTTCCAACAAAATGACCTCAGGCTACTGGAGGAATGGCTAATTCCACGGCTAGAGCAGGAAATGAGTTTAAGATGGGTCCGAACACTTTATCATACCAGAAAGCTACCAAAGATTACTGAAAAAATGTCAAACTCAGCAGACAACCTGAAGAGGTCTCACCTGGCTAAAAATGGAATCAGTAACAATAACAACTGCAATGGATTGGAGTACATCAAATATCTGAGTTTATGAAATTAGAGATACTTTTAAATTTCACTGATCTTTGAAGGGTTCTAAAGAACCAACTATTTTTGAAAAGTGTTATAGAATTAAGCATTTACTGGGGTGATCAGAGTTGATAAAAAAAATCACTTTCTCCTTAAGGAGAAAAATTCACATAATAAGTGACAGAATATTGCCATATTGCAATCCCTAACATATTAGTGATCTGGCAGTCTAGGTAGGGCATCAGAGCTGGGGGAGGGAGGAAGAAAGAAAAGAGAGAAAGAGAGAATGAACCAAACATACATGCCTCTTGGAATAAAAATACATATCAATTCAGTTCAGTCACTCAGTCGTGTTCGACTCTGCAACCCCATGGACTGCAGCACGCCAGGCCTCCCTGTCCACCACCAACTCCCGGAGTTCACTCAAACTTATGTCCATTGAGTTGGTGACGCGATCCAATCATCTTATCCTCTGCCGTCCCCTTCTCCTCCCGCCTTCAATCTTTCCCAGCATCAGGGTCTTTTCCAATGACTCAGTTCTTCACATCAGGTGGCCAAAGGACTGGAGTTTCAGCTTCAACATCACCATCAATCAAAGTTTTGTGGGGGTGGGGTGGGGGGAAATCAAACCTGAATCTGATTGAGGAAATGCACAAAGACTAAGAAAATGTTACAATACATCATGGAGATGAACTAAGCAAAATTCAGACTATGAGAAACAGTAAAGGGCAGAAGATCCAATTCCTTCAACAAATACAGGGCAAGGGGGAAAAAAAAGGAGGGGAGAGGAAGGTTAAGGAGAATCTGCGGGTTAACACTGCAATATGCAAACTTATTCAACTTGATTATAACAAAAATACAGTGGAAAGAGAAGAAGGAGGATGAGGAGGGAAAGAAGGAAGAGAAACTGGGTAATTATAAACATTTTTTAATGACATTAAGAAGTTGCTGTTTATTTTTTGGCTTGATACAATGAATGGTACCAGCTATTATGCTTTAACAAAAAGAACCCTTAATGCTTTAGAGATGCAAGATGAAATATTTAAAGATGAAATCATATGATCTAGAATATGCTTCAAAATAATTCTGGAAGTAGACAGTAGGGGAAAAGTGAAAAAGGATCAACAAAAAATATAATTAGCCATGAGGTGATAAATGTCTAAGCTGGGTGTGACAGAGGGAAGTTCATTACACTCATCTTTCTACTTTTAAGGTTTGAAATTTTTCACTAAAAACATTTTTTAAAACACACAATAATCACAAAATTCACTTACATAGTAAATGCACTTGTATTTCTTAAGGAATCAATACCAGAAATAAACAGTCGATAAACATGATAAATGTTCATAGCCCAGAGACTTGGGATTAAAAGATTTCTGTGATTAGTTGACAGTAAAGCAATATATACTTGGCTATTCAATCAAGACAAAGATTCTTTTAAATCCGGAACTACTTTAAGTAATGAGTTTTAACATTCTATCTCATGTGTGGGTTATGTATTCATTTTAAATAAGAACTACTGTCTTCTAAAATTATTGTTTTGGGAGGTTACACTGATCCTATAATAATTGGATAGCTATCTATTGGGCCTTAATCATACAAAGATGAATCAAGCAGTTTCTGCCCTCAAAATGCTCACAAACTAGGAAGGCAAAATACACATGGAATGATAAACAACTGTAGTAAGTGCCATAATGAAAAGTTACAAAATGTTTGGGAATACAAAAAAGATAAGTCCTCCAGAGCTTAAACAGTAGTGATAAATTTGCTTTGTCTTCCAAAAGCAGTTTTGCAGGTGAACAAGAATCAATCTCTTTTCTTTACAGTTACCCATTTCTTTCCATCAAAATGGTATTATTGGACACTGACTAGTAAAATTCCAAGTGAACAAAGATTTAAAAATGCTAGCACTACAGAAGAGTGTGCCAAAGGGGAAGTACTCTTTGGCTCGAAAGTAGGACAGAGAATATCATTTGTTTACTGAACTTAAGCCCAATGCTCAAGGCTATTTATACTTTTATGTCTAACTTTATTTAAGATTTCATCTATAAAAGGCAACAAACAAAGTAAGTTGTGAGGGATAAATGCAGTATTTAACAGTTTCCAAAACTACACAAAACCAAAAGACAGTCTTTTCAACAAACGGTGCTATCAAAATCAGACATCCACATGCAAAAAAAAAATTAATCTAAGACACAGATCGTATACCTTTACAAAAATTAACTCAAAATGGACCATATACCTAAACGTAAAACAAAACTATAAATCTCCAGAAGATAACATAGATGACTTCGAGTACAGTGATGCCTTTTTAGATGTAACACCAGACATAATCTATGAAAAACTTAATTGATAAGCTAGATGTCATTAAAATTAAAAACTTCTGCAAAAGACAGTATTATGATAATTAAAAGACAAGCCACAGACTAGGGAAAAATATTTGCAAATGACATATCTAATAAAGGCCTTTTTATCCAAAACTACAAATAACTCTTAAAACTCAACAGTAAGTAAATAAATTCTGGTAAAAAAATGGGCCACAGATTTTAACTGACATCTCACCAAAGAAGATACGAAAGTGAAAGTGAAAGTCGCTAAGTGGTGTTCAACTTTTTGCAACCCCATGGACTGTAGCCCACCAGGCTTCTCTGTCTGTGAAATTCTCCAGGTAAGAATACTGGAGTGGATTGCCATTACCTTCTCCATGGGATCTTCCCAACCAAGGGACTGAACCCAGTTCTCCTAAACTGGAGGCAGATTCTTTACCAGCAAATGAGCACATGAAAAGATGCTCCACATCATATGTCCCCAGGGAGATACAAATTAAGAACAGAATAAGATACCACTACACACCAATCAGAATGGCTAAAATACAGAATAACTAAATGCTAGCAAGAATGTGGAGCAATAGGAACTCACTGGCAGCAAGGCAAAATCATACAGCCACACTGGAAGATAGTTTGGCAATTCCTTACAAAACTAAACACACTCTTTACCATACAGCAATCATACTCCTTGGGATTTATCCAAGAGAACTGAAAACTCATGTCCACACAAAAACTTAAATCAACTTATTCATAACTGCCAAAACATGGAAGCAACCAAGATATCCTAAAGTAAGTGAATGGATATATAAATTGTGGTACATCCAGACAATGGAGTATTGTTCAGCGCTAAAAAGAAGTGAGCTATCAAACCATGAAAAGACATTGAGGAACTTTAAATGCATACTACAGAGTGAAAGAAGCTAATGCAAAAAGGCTACTTACTATATGATTCCAAGCATATGACATTCTGAAAGACAACACTATGGAAACAATAAAAAGATGGGGCTCGGTATAAGACCGGGTGATGAACTGGCAGAGACAGACAATTTTTAGGACAGTGAAAATACCCTGCAAGTTATTATAATGATGGATATACATTATTATATTTTTATCTGAGCCAACAGAACACACAATACCAAGAGTTTTGAACCCCAAAATAAATTATAGACTTTTGGTTAAAAAAAAAAAAGTACCATTCTCGTGAGAGAGGTTGATAATGAGAAGAGACTCTGTGTGAGAGCAGGAAGCACACGTGAAATCTCTGAACCTTCCTTTTGATTTTGTTACAAATCTAAACTGCTCTTTAAAAAGTCTTTTAAAAACTACATATAAATAATCATAAGCACAAGACAGTTTTACAAAAGGAGACAATGGTAATAAGACACTGCTGCTGCTGCTAAGTCATTTCAGTTGTGTCCGACTCTGTGCGAACCCATAGACAGCAGTCCACCAGGCTCCCCCATCCCTGGGATTCTCCAAGCAAGAACACTGGAGTGGGTTGCCATTTCCTTCTCCAACGCATGAAAGTGAAAAGTGAAAGTGAAGTCACTCAGTCGTGTCCGACTCTTAGCGACCCCATGGATTGCAGCCCACCAGGCTCCTCTGTCCATGGGCCTACCAGTCATTAATTATAAAAAACTGCTACACAGTCACAGCCAGCCTTCAGTTCAGTTCAGTGGCTCAGTTGTGTCCGACTCTTTGCGACCCCATGAATCGCAGCATGCCAGGCCCCCCGTCCATCACCATCTCCCGGAGTTCACTCACATTCACGTCCATGGAGTGGGTGATGCCATCCAGCCATCTCATCCTCTATCGTCCCCTTTTCCTCTTGCCCCCAATCCCTCCCAGCATCAGAGTCTTTTCCAATAAGTCAACTCTTCGCGTGAGGTGGCCAAAGTACTGGAATTTCAGCTTTAGCATCATTCCTTCCAAAGAACATCCAGGGCTGATCTCCTTCAGAATGGACTGGTTGGGGAATGCGGGTATACCTGTGGCGGATTCATTTTTATATTTGGCAAAACATTTTTTGTTTTATATTGTTTTATAAATTATATTGTTTTATAAATATTTACATATTTACAATATTGTAAAGTTTAAAAATAAAATAAAATTAAAAAAAAAAAAAAAAGAATGGACTGGTTGGATCTCCTTGCAGTCCAAGGGACTCTCAAGAGTCTTCTCCAACACCACAGTTCTAAACCATCAATTCTTCAGCGCTAAGCTTTCTTCACAGTCCAACTCTCACATCCATACATGACCACAGGAAAAACCATAGCCTTGACTAGACGAACCTTTGTTGGCAAAGTAATGTCTCTGCTTTTGAATATGCTATCTAGGTTGGTCATAACTTTTCTTCCAAGGAGTAAGCGTCTTTTAATTTTATGGCTGCAGTCACCATCTGCAATGATTTTGGAGCCCCAAAAAATAGTCTGACACTGTTTCCACTGTGTCCCCATCTATTTCCCATGAAGTGATGGGACCAGATGTCATGATCTTCGTTTTCTGAATGTTGAGCTTTAAGCCAACTTTTTCTCTCTCCTCTTTCACTCTCATCAAGAGGCTTTTTAGTTCCTCTTCTCTTTCTGCCATAAGGGTGGTGTCATCTGCATATCTGAGGTTACTGATATTTCTTCCAGCAATCTTGATTCCAGCTTGTGCTTCTTCCAGCCCAGCATTTCTCATGATGTACTCTGCATAGAAGTTAAATCAGCAGGGTGACAATATACAGCCTTGACGTATTCCTTTTCCGATTTGGAACCAGTCTGTTGTTCCATGTCCAGTTCTAACTGTTGCTTCCTGACCTGCATATAGGTTTCTCAAGAGGCAGGTCAGGTGGTCTGGTATTCCCATCTCTTTCAGAATTTTCCACAGTTGATTGTGATCCACACAGTCAAAGGCTTTGGCATAGTCAATAAAGCAGAAACAGATGTTTTTCTGGAACTCTCTTGCTTTTTCCATGATCCAGCGGACGTTGGCAATTTGATCTCTGGTTCCTCTGTCTTTTTTAAAACCAGCTTGAACATCTGGAAGTTCACGGTTCATGTATTGCTGAAGCCTGGCTTGGACAATTTTGAGCATTACTTTGCTAGCGTGTGAGATGAGTGCAATTGTGTGGTAGTCTGAGCATTCTTTGGCATCGCCTTTCTTTGGGATTGGAATGAAAACTGAACTTTTCCAGTCCTGTGGCCACTTTTGAGTGTTCCAAATTTGCTGGCATATTGAGTGCAGCACTTCCACAGCATCATCTTTCAGGATTTGGAATAGCTCAACTGGAATTCCATCACCTCCACTAGCTTTGTTCGTAGTGATGCTTTCTAAGGCCCACTTGACATCACATTCCAGGATGTCTGGCTCTAGGTCAGTGATCATATCATCGTGATTATCTTGGTCGTGAAGATCTTTTTTATACAGTTCTTCTGTGTATTCTTGCCACCTCTTCTTGATATCTTCTGCTTCTGTTAGGTCCATACCATTTCTGTCCTTTATCGAGCCCATCTTTGTATGAAATGTTCCCTTGGTATCTCTAAAATCTTGAAGAGATCTCTAGTCTTTCCCATTCTGTTGTTTTCCTCTATTTCTTTGCACTGATCGCTGAAGAAGGCTTTCTTATCTCTTCTTGCTATTCTTTGGAACTCTGCATTCAGATGCTTATTATCTTTCCTTTTCTCCTTTGCTTTTCGCTTCTCTTCTTTTCACAGCTATTTGTAAGGCCTCCCCAGACAGCCATTTTGCTTTTTTGCATTTCTTTTCCATGGGGATGGTCTTGATCCCTGTCTCCTGTACAATGTCACAAATCTCCATCCATAGTTCATCGGGCACTCTATCTATCAAATCTAGTCCCTTAAATCTATTTCTCACTTCCACTGTCTAATCATAAGAGATTTGATTTAGTACATACCTGAATGACCTAGTGGTTTTCCCTTCTTTCTTCCATTTAAGTCTGAATTTGGCAATAGCCTTATCAATGCCCAAAAGTACAAAACTCAACTGTAAAACTGCTCAAAATTCATTCTACTTTAAATAAAGTATAAATAAACTTATTTTTACATTATATTAAAATCAATTCAGATTGATTTCACAGATTTCATAATCTCTCATCTTAGTATAGGGAATAAGACATCAACATCTCTGATACAGGAAAACCTGAGAGAATATACACAAAATACGTGTCATATATTTAAGGAAAATTGTTAGGTGATCAGAATTTTAGTTGACATAACACATTAACACATACTTCAACCAGCTCCACCGAAAATGCCACTCCTCCCAAAGAACATCACTGTCTTTATTCCGGATACCTAGTGTGTAAATTCCTCTCATAATATAATCTGGTGTGGTCAAAAGCCAGCTAGATCAAAATCAGCAATCAAATCCTAACATCTTGTGGGACAGCTTTTTAAATATAATTTTTAATTATGAGATCTAACTTTTATACAAATGGAATTTATTCACAAAGAAAAGTTGTTGCTAAAAGGAAACATGTACACTCAAAACTATGAAAGTTCCACTTACAGGAATCATTCCTTTTCCCTCCCACGGAGCACAAATAGAAAAGCCAAAGGCCAGTTCCAACATATCACCCTGATTTTCCTATGGAATAAGGAGGAGATTTTTCTACAAAAAGCCTTTACTTTGACTCAACCAAAATAAATAAAGATAATACAGCAAGCCCTAACAAATTATACTCAGAACTTGAAAGCCACCAAGTGACAGAAACATTATTATTCATGTGGGTTACATTCTGGTGGCAAAATACCAAAGTTGCATTTGTATGTGTGTGTATTTAATTTTGTACTTAAATATGCATGATAAAATAATAGAAAAATATCCTCCCTAACTAAACACTCTAGTTTTAAGTCACTGACCATGGTACCCAGGATCAAAACCTCAGCAAGTAAGGAACTGAAGTGGGGAGGATTTACTACCAGCTTACTTACTGAAAATGGGATAGGTCTCAGCCCATCTGACTTCATGGCTCATTATTACTCAATCTTCAAAATCAAGGGATTGAGCCTGTTTCCTTTTCCACTAGTCAGCTGAGGCTTTCAAGTCAAGGTTCCTCTCCTACCCTAGTATGTAACAGAAACAAATGTATCTCAGACATTTCAGTAGGTCATGCGGGTTGGTCTTTGACACAAAGAATTTTTTTTTTTAATTTTATTTTATTTTTAAACTTTACAATATTGTACTGGTTTTGCTAAATATCGAAATGAATCCGCCACAGGCTGGATGCTTGGGGCTGGTGCACTGGGATGACCCAGAGGGATGGTATGGGGAGGGAGGAGGGAGGAGGGTTCAGGATGGGGAACACATGTATACCTGTGACACAAAGAATTTAGAGTTCAAGAAAGGGATCAAAAATTGCCAGCACATTATTTTGTTAAATTCTGAATAAAATTTTTTAAAATCACCTAAGAATAAAACAACTTTTCTCGAAAAAGAGAAAAATCGGGAATCACCTCTGCAAGGCAATAACGGAATAAAGCTGAGTCGCAACAATCTCCATGAAAATGAGCCACAAACCTGGGATTGCCACAGTCCCAACACGTGCTACAAGGTGTACCTGATGTGAGTCCAAGATGTGATTTATCACTTTATAGTTATTTTAAAGAAAGAAGCAAAATATTTATCTGTATCTATATCACTATCAAAAAAGGAAAAACAAAAGATAAACCAAGAGTGTAATATGTTTAAAAAATGGCGGTCTGTTTCTTAGTAGACGTAAACTTAGAATACCTGTGCCCGTTTCATGAAGGGATGTGAATTCACATAAATGATTTAAGCATTTCCTTTTCCCTAGTTTAGTTTGACAACATACACTTCAAAGAGGAATAAACTAACAGTCTCAAGAAGAAACCAGCTGCATAAAGAATGAATTGAAATGAAATCATATCTCTTATGATTATACAGTGGAAGTGACAAATATATTCAAGGGATTAGATCTGATAGAGTGCCTGAAGAACTATGTATGGAAAGAGGTTCGTAATACTGTACAGGATGTGGTGATCAAAACCATCTCCAAGGAAAAGAAATGCAAAAAGGCAAAATGGCTGTCTGAGGAGGCCTTAAAAATAGCTGAGAAAAAAAGAGAAGTGAAAAGGCAAAAGAGAAAAGGAAAGATACACCCATCTAAATCAAGAGTTTGAAAAAACAGCAAAGAGAGATAAGAAAGCCTCTTTAAGCGAACAAAGCAAAGAAACAGAGGAAAACAATTGAATGGGAAAGAGAGATCTCTTCAAGAAAACTGGAGATACCAAGGGAACACTTCATGCAAAGATGGGCTAAATAAAGGACAGAGACAGTATGGACCTAACAAAAGCAGATGTTAAGAGGTGGCAAGAACACACAGAAGAACTGTACAAAAAAGACCATCATGACCTGGATAACCATGAGGGTGTGATCACTCACCTACAGCCAGACTTGCTAGAGTGTGAAGACAAGTGGGCCTCAAGAAGCATTACTATGAACAAAGCTAGCAGAGGCAACAGAACTCCAGCTCAGCTATTTCAAATCCTAAAAGATGCTGCTGTTAAAGGGCTGCACTCACTATGCCAGCAAATTTGGAAAACTCAGCAGTGGCCACAGGACTGGAAAAGGTCAGTTTTCATCCTAATCCCAAAGAAAGGCAATGCCAAAGAATGTTCAAACTACCACACAATTATGCTCATTTCACATGCTAGCAAGATAATACTCAAAATTCTTCAAGTTAGGCTTCAACAACACATGAACCAAGAACTTCCAGATATTCAAGCTGGATTTAGAAATGGTAGAGGAACCAGAGATCAAATTACCAGCATCCATCGGATCATAGGAAAAGCAAGAGAATTCCAGGAAAGCATCTACTTCTGCTTCACTGACTGTGCTAAAGTCTTTGACTGTATGAATTACAACAAACTGGAAAATTCTTCAAGAGATGGGAATATCAGACCACCTTACCTGAGAAACCTGTATGCAGGTCAAGAAGCAACGGTTAGAACCGGACATGGAAAAACAGACTGGTTCCAAATTGGGAAAGTACATCAAGGCTGTATATTGTCACCCTGCTTATTTAACTTATATGTAGAGTACATCATGTGAAATACCGGGCTGGATAAAGCACAAGCTGGAATCAAGACTGCCAGAGAAATATCAATAACCTCAGATATGCAGATGACACCACCCTTAATGGCAGAAAGGGAAGAGAAACTAAAGAGCCTCTTGATGACGGTGAAAGAGGAGAGTGAGAAAGGTAGCTTAAAACTCAACATTCAAAAAAATGAGTTCATGGGATCCAGTCCATTACTCCATGGCAAATAGATGGGGAAACAATGAAAACAATGACAGACTTTATTTTCTTGGGCTCCAAAATCGCTGCAGACTGACTGCAGCCATAAAATTAAAAGACGCTTGCTCCTTGGAAGAAAAGCAATGACAAACCTAGACATCGGAGTAAAAAGCAGAGACATCACTCTGCCAATAAAGGTCTGTGTAGTCAAAGTTATGGCTTTTCCAGCAGCCATGTAGTCCAGCAGTCTTTTCTAGCAGGATGTGAGAGTTTAACAATAAAAAAGGCTGAGCGTCAACAAACTGATGCCTTAGAACTGTGATGTTGGAGAAGACTCTTGAGGGTCCCTTGGGCAGCAAGGAGATCAAACCAATCAATCCTAAAGGAAATCAACCCTGAATATTCATTGGAAGGACTGATGTTGAACCTCTAATACTTTGGCCACCTGATGCAAAGAACTGACTCATTGGAGAAGACCCTGATGCTGGGAAAGATTGAAGGCAAGAGGAGACCAGGGTGAGAGAGGACAAGATGGTTGGATGGCCTCACCGACTCAAAGGATGTGCATTTGAGCAAAGCCTGGGAGACGGTGAAGGACAGGGAAGCCTTGTGTGCTGCAGTCCATGGGGTCACAAAGAGTTGGAAATGACTGAACAACTGAACAACAACAAAGAATGAAAGGAACAAACGGGCTGCAAAGAGGAAGTTTCTGAAATCTGATAAAGTTGGAAAGAATAAAGGGATATTGATACTCCTTTCCAAGTATTTCAGATTATCTTTAAGCAGAAGAACACCGGCAAGTCCCAGGATTCTGTTTTCACTCTCCTATAGTCGTGCTATATGTGCAATCCTTAAGTAATCTTGTTTACTTTTAACTACCTCATATGTACCATGACTTCCAAAGCTGTGTCTCCAATCCAGATACACCTCCTGAGTTTCTAACACTTATATTCAACAGTATGCTGAACGTTTTTGCCTGAATTTCTCATGGGTACTTCTAATTCATCATGTCTAAAATTAAATTTATACCATACCCCAAATTTCCTATATTCCCTTATTTAAATTAAAAGGAGATACCAGTACCTAATCAATCACTGAAAAAAGAAATCTTAAGAGTTATCCTGAACTGCCCTCTTAGAACTCTCACACTCAACTAATTAGTTATATTTTACAGCTTAAGCATCTCTCGTAGCCCTCCCTCTCCTCACCACCAAAGCCTGAGGTAAGACCTCTGCTCAGGCCTGCAAGAATACAATAGCCGCTTCTCCTCTATTCCATCTTCCATCCTGCCTCTCCTCTATTCTATCCTCCTTTTTTTTCAAAGGCCAAATGACCTGTGAATTAGAAACACCTGGCTTTTTCATGAGTAGGACCTGTTCTCTTGCTTTTTTTCTATGGGATGGATTCTCTCTCTCTAGCAAAACCTCTATCAAGTTCCCTTCAAGAACCAGCTCAAACTTCTATCTTCTACAAAGCAAGTCTTCCGTTACAAGCACCTCTCCCTGCCCAGCTAGAAGGTTCAGTCCTTGCATTCCGTCTCCACTGCACTATTTAAAGTTCTATAGCAATTATTTATGTATATCTACCTTTTCTAGACCAGAAACGTCTTTCACTCATTGATCAAACATTTATTAAAGTCCAGCATGTGCTCCCTATAGGCAGGTTCTGCAAGTAAAGGATTGTTCTGGGTCTCAAAAAGCTCACAATCTTGTGGAGGAGGAGAATTACATATGAAATAATACAGTAAGAAAATGACAAACATGCATCAGCTATTGCAGGGCGCTGGTAAGAAGGAGCAGGTACTCCAACCCAGCCTAAAAAGGAGGAGGGGTGAACAAATCAGAGGACACATCCTGACAAAGGTGATATGTAAGATTAATCTCAGAGGCTAACGGACACAGCCAAGTGAAGAAGAGGGCAACTGATAATGAGAAGACAAGAGGAGCAGGCACTGAAGCAAAGAAGAGTATCCCACAGGGAAGCCACTGGAAGTTGTTTTTAAAGGATAGATTGTCAGAGGCATATGTACTGTTCAAGTTTAAACCATTCTATCAATTATGTGCAAGATATGAAATAGGCAGGAAAATCTATAAAGAGCAATTATAGTCATATTACCTAAAAGCCAGAAATAGAGCAGAAGCAGGTGTGATGAACAGAAATCTGCATTCTGGAGAAATATCTAGAAGATCTGGTCAACAAATCAGTAGACTGCATGGAGCGTGAAAAAGAGCCGTCATCACAGTGTCTTAAGCTGGCTGAACAACTAGTCACTCTAAACAAGATACAAGAAAGAGGGCTGGGGGATGGAATGTTTGCTGTTTTGTTTTGTGGATGAAGAAGTGAAGTTCAGTATGGGACATATTCAGAGTAAAGATATATGCAGAGCTCAAGTGAAGACAGCCAGCAAGCAAATGGATATAGTACTGCAAGTTATTTTCAAGGGAATATTCAGGACTGATAGAATCAGAACTGATCACCACACAGTCATCTAAAAAAAAATTACAATGAAGCATATTATGAAGAGAGCAGAAAGTCAAGGACGAAATAGTTGTAAAATCAACATTTTAAGAAGCAGAAAAGGAAAAATGAAGCTCACGAAGATGACTTGAGAAGGTAAGCTCAGAAAGGTATAAGAAGAACCAGTAATGGATGGAGCCCTACAATCTTAGAAAGCATGATCAACAGGTCTAAAGGAGAAGAGCTCAGTAGGTAAAGGCCAGTCAATGTCCAGAGGATTTGACAACTACAAGGTAACTGAGAGTGACATCTAAAGAGTAGTAAACACAAAAATAGACTGCAGTAGTTCAGAGGTGCGTGGGAACAGATTTGTACATATATCAGGTTTTAGGATGGGAAGAAATGGCAACCCACTCCAGTATTCTTGGATAGTAAATTCCATGGACAGAGGAGCCGGGCAGGTACAGTCTGTGGGGTCACAAAAGAATTGGACACGACTGAGCACACACACGCAAACAGGCTCTAGGGAAGGATCCAGAAAAAAGTAGAAGTGAGATAAGGTATGACGCACAGAGAAGTAGGTGAAGGAATCAAAGGTACAAAGAGAGTCTTTCATTAGAGACAGTTCAGCTTCCAAAGCACAGAATTCTTTAAGAGCAGAGAAAATACAATATTCAATTTAATGTACCCATAGCTAGCAAAATTCCTGGAACACAACACAAAGATTCTATGACACGTATGAATGCATGCATGAATTCAGGAGGAATCTCTCTTTCTATTAGACTAAACACTCATTCACAAAAAAAATGGACCATAAAATATTAAAAACAAGCATTAAAATAAATAATCTGACCAAAGGGGGGAATCCTTAAAAGAAACATTCCCTAGAAGCATGTATCTCCACCCTTGAGAGCTACTACTTTTGAGATTTATTTACATTTAATAAACTTAAAAATACCAGAAATGTATGGGATCTAGAGATATCCCATGATAAAGTCTATTCAGTCTTTGCCATTCAAAATAAGATCTCTTTAGTAGTTTACTAAACAAACAAAAACTACAATCAGTAATTCTTATATATGTAAAAGGCATGTGCCGATCCCACCTTCTCACCCACAGCCCTGAGACTCACGGTATCCTACCCACCTTCTCTGCCTCATCTCCAACCTTGACTGTACCAGGAATGTACCCCTGATGCAAAGACCGCTGAGGAGCAGCATGGCTGTGTACCAAGGCAGACAGTGTATATACTTGGTGAGACCGCGCTCCATCAGCGAACTGAGCTAGACTCTTTCTCGGTAATCTGAAAAGCTAAAAACTGCTGCCTGTCGATGATGGGCACTGAACCTGAAAAAGGGTATGTATATTCTGGAACTGGAGTAGCCATTTTAAGGTGACATACAGGCCACTCAGTAAGCAAGGAACCCAACTGAGAAAAACAGAAATGAGGCAGATAACACTCTAAAAAGACAAGACAAGAGACTCTGTGATTCCCTGAAAGAGAGAGAAGTAAGATTTTAGGTCAGCATTTTAGTTCCCACAGGACCAGCTGCATTCCACTGCACTACCCTGGATTCTCCATTTTATGTGACATAACTAGGGTGTATGTCTACTCCTTACAAGGACAATCAAGTCATAACTGGAAAAATCCCTACCCAAGATTAGGTAAGTGCCAACAATATGGAAGTCATTTTTGTTTCAAGTCTAAATAGATACCACACACTGTAATACACAAGTAGCTCTGCTTTCTAATCTGAGCTCTGCTCACAGATCATGTGACCCCGGGCAATCAAAATGTCTGTCAACGTTTGTTTACTCACATCTAAAAGGAACTGAATTACATACTTCTTATACTTAAATGGCTTAAAAATTAACTTGAGATGATAGTGAGGGGTGTGTGTAAGTGTATACGTAACAAATTCACAGATATGCTCAAGGCAACTCCTTGGAAGTCTCTTGTGAATTACTATAAATGCAAGGAGAAGGTAAACTTAGGAGAATAAAAAGGTTCTATTCTAAAACCCTTAACTGGGTTATACATAATAAATTATTTTCCTATTGAGATCATCATTAAGACTACCAGAAATCCAAAAAGCAGTACCTGAAGCAAATATAGTTTCTATGTGAAAAAAATGAAACTGCTGCTGAGGACAAAGCACTCATCTGATACACTGCCTCCCTTCTTGGGCTTCTTAAAAATGCCTACCGACTACGGTTTAAGCCATCTTCCGAGGGATTCCTGAAGTATAGATCACCATGCTCTGAATTATAAGAATGACCCCCATCACACTGGGCCATAGTTACAACGGTAGATTTCTATAGCTGGTTTAATGGTCTATGAGACAGCCAAACAGAATAGCTCTATCAAATAACATAGGTAATCAAGAGTAAGCGGTGACTGTCATCTAGCCAATAAAATCCCTTGCGACTGTCAGCTGAGGGTGATGAGAATAAAAGTAGCAGTGAGAGACAGAGTTAATCATGATGGCACAGCGCCAGCACAGGTGATGATAAAAGCCTAATGCCAGGGAGTGTCACAGGGCAACCATGTAGCTAGATCTGTTTTATATATATATGTGTGCGTGTGTGTGTGTGTATGTGTGTATATGTGTGTGTGTGTGTGTATATATATATGTATATATATGTGTATATATACGTGTATATATATGTGTGTGTATATATATATATATATATAATGTTCTGGTGGTCAGACATATGTGTTTAACTCCAGTCCAGATCTCAATCTATTTGAAATCAGTAAAAGCAACCATTTCTGGTATACTGTGAAGTCTGGCTATCTAATAAGGCTCTTTTTTCACAAATTTCTCCAGTCCCTTACAAAATTCTTATCACTGAAGATAATTCCAGAATCTTTGTGCCTTATATACTTAAAAAAAAAAGTCTAACATGGCTCATACTTTTCATAAAGCTAAACACCTTTTTAGTAGGTCTCTATCTTTAAAAATAAAGACATAAAAACAATGACCTTCAGATTCTTTCCTCAGTACTACAGATTTAAGTTTATATTCTATTAATATATTCTCTATTAACAGAAAAACTCAATTAGATCTTTCCAAGTTGACATTACCATCTTACCTTTTTTTTTTTTTCTGGTAAATATAACTTAGGGTCATTCTATGACAAAAATCAAATTAAAAATGAAATACTGTAAGAAATAGGCAGACTTTAATAATGTCAGAAGGTCATTATTTATTCCAAACTAAATTAAAATCAACCTTAATCAAAAACTTAAGGTATCTAATGACTACCCTATCTTAAACCATTTACTTTGAAATTTCTGTATTACCCATTTATCAAGCATAATACAAAGCATTGTTTTCATAAGTAAGTTATAGTGACAGGATGGATAAAGAGACAAAAAACAACTGCCAAGCTCTTTGCAAAAGCAGAACACAAAGAAATCTGACCCACACTGAAGTCAATTAAAGCCTATAAATAACCCTGAAGGTACCCAAGACTATTTTTGCTATTGTTTTTTCTCTATTTTTACTTTTTCATCCTTTTCATTTTATTTTGTACAGTAAACAGATTTACATTTACTTAGACCTCTAAAAGGCTTCCCAGGTGGTGCCAGTGGTAAAAGAATCCACCTGCCAATGCAGATGTAAGAGACGCGGGTTTCATCCCTGGGTCTGGAAGATCCCCTGGAGAAGGACATGCAACCCACTCCATTAGTCTTGTCTGGAGAATCCCATGGACAGAGGAGCCTGGGGGCCTATAGCCCATGGGGTCACAAGAGTCAGACACAACTTAGCGTGCACGCACAGACCCCTAAAACCATTCTTACGGATTCTAACAACATAAATACAGTGAGAGAAAAGAAAGCAAGGAACACAACTTCACTTCAGTTTGAACGAAAGGAACAAAGCAAGATCATAGTCAATGAACCTCTAGAAAAACCATAGACCTGTTTGAAGAATCTATTTTATAAGATATACCAAATAAAAGTTGACACCTTAAAAAAAAACAAATTGATCTTTGGTTCATTTTCCTTTTCCAGTCACCACAATTTTACAAAGAGAAGTAGAAAGGAAACTGGGGATATGTATAAATAAGTATTAATATGTATGTATTAATAAGTATGTATTAATAAAATCATGTAGCCATTGTATAGAATCGTGTAGCCATTGTACAGTTACTCAAAACTTTAAACATACAACTACCATATGACTGAGAAATTATACTCCTAGGAATATATCTAGGACTGAAAACTCAAATACATATACATACATGCTCACAGCCAAAAGATGGAAATAGCCTAAATGTCCACTAATGAATAAATGCATAAGCAAATTGTGGTCTCTCCTTACAAAAAAGTATTTATTATTCAACCAGAAGAAGGAATGAGGCAGTAGTGATATATGCTACAATGGGGACAGGACATTACGCTAAGTGAAAGAAGCCAGCCTCTAATGGTAGATACTATGTGATTCCATTTATATGAAATACCCAGCCTAGAAAAATCCGTAAGACAGAATGTAGAATGATGGCTGCCAACTGCTGGGAGAAGAAAATGGGAAGCAGCTGTAGTGGATGCAATCTTCCTTTCGGGGTGATGAAAATGTTTTAGAACTAGATAGAGGTGACCGCACATCTCTGTGATTATACTAAATGCCAGTGAATTGTTCACTTTAAAATGGTAACTATCTTATGTCAATTTCACTTCCAGCTCAATTTTTTGAAAACTTTAAAATAAGAAAAAAAAAAAAAAAAACTGGGTCAGCTGTTAGAAGACACAATTTCTAGAACCGGGTTCTAGGCCAGCCACTTATAGCTGACCTCTCTGAGCCTCAATTTCTTCATCTGTAAACAGGTTGGGAACAGATGATATCCAAGCCTCCTCTCATTAACTGTTGCTCTATATCTGCAGCTCTGAGTTTTTAAAGAATTGGATTAAATAGGAATTTATCTGGAAAAAAAAAAAAAAAAAGGCATGAAGTACTGGTTAATGTTCTCAGACAGTTTTACATGAAACTCATTAGAAAGTTTAACAAAACTGACTCTCATAATGGCTTTAAGTTAGGTGGACATAAACATTAAAAGGCAAGTCAATAAAGGCAATTCTGTAGAAGTAAAACTAATGTGTTCTCAGACTGTAATTTTCTAGTAGTCACGCTATATCCAAGGACAGAAGTTAAGAGAATCTAACCACAATTACAAATGAAATTTGCAAATCTAGAAGAAAGACTGGATTACATAACTCTCAGGCATTTTTCCTTAACATCGATTCTTTCAGGCTTTAAGAGGTGCTGAGTGTTATGTAACCTGCAGTCACTGAGTGTTGGTAGTCTGTATTTCAGATTCAGAGTTAATCTATTAATGCGCTGTGCAGTGCTGAGCTTAGTCACTCAGTCATGTCCTACTCTTTGGGACCCCATGGACTGTAGCCCGAGAGGTTCATAGGATTGTTTCTACGAGCAAGAACACTAGAGTGGGTTGCCACGCTAGTTCCTCCTCCAGAGGATCTTCCCAACCCAGGGACCGAATCCGTATCTCCTGCATTGCAAGCAGATTCTTTACCTTCTGGGCCACCAGGGAAGCCCTAATCTATTAATATACACAGCTAAAAATAAGGTAAACCATAAATACTAAAGAGCCTAACAAGTGTTCTCACAACTCTTATAAGTTGGCAGACTAAAGCCACGTAAGCAAGCCAAAATTTTCTTCAGGAAGCAGCTTTGGCTATATTCTAACATAACAAATGCTGACCTAAGTTATCAGAATCTCCCACCATATAGTATAGCAGAAATAATTTTGGTCTAGAAAATTTAAGCCAAATGATGTCAGCTGCCACAGCCAAAGAAATATCTTAATAACACTCCTATGAATTGTCTCAATCTGTATTGGCAAACTAAACTATGAGATGTGCCCACAAATGATTGAGATAACTGACTAGTTGTGCAGCTTTTATTTTTAAATAAATATCAATTGAGCTTTAGAAAAATGGGTACCATTCATACCCACCTAAACATAGGTAAATCAATGAATGCAAACCAAAAAAGAGAAAAGGGAAACAAGCATCATTTACCAATAATTGCTCTTCAGTCATCTTGCTAAGCACATCTGAAGACCACGAACATAAAAGATACATATAAAAAAGATGCAGGTCACAACCGGCTGTTAAAAGCATCCTTTTGATGTACCCTAAACCCCTATGACCCATCATAGGCATTGTATGCTTGGTGTCACAACATCAAAAAGTTAATTTTCCTTTCATAATTCAAACGTGAAATAAGATCACTGAATACAAAATCAATTAATTTTTAAAAGTATAACAGCTTTTAATCATGGACATACGTTCTGCTTGGTAACAGCACATGGGTTTTAATTACTGGCTAATATAATATACTGTAATTATGCAAAAGTATATTTTCCACTTAGCATACAATTTTCTTACTTATATATCCAGCTACCACCAAATCGACGACTATACTACTTACCCTATTGTGACCAAAAATACATTAAAATTTTTGATGCTTTTAAATGTACTCGTCTTTCAAAAGTAATTCCATAGTTCATTTGTATAACTAGGGTAGCTCTTGAAGTCTACTAATATTATACTTTAAAAAGCTTTAATTTAAAAGAAATTTGCTACACTCTGCTGACATCTCTCAAGTTAAACAATGCAAAAAAGTCAAGTTATGTATCAAATTAAACAAATGAAGTGCAGTAAAGTAATTTATTCTGACAAATTTGAATCAATGAAACAATTACAAATTTCTAGTTCCATAAATAGTTTATACTTTAGTTAATCCAGACTGAATGGTTTCTTTATGAAACTCATCTCAATCCTTTATGCATAAAATTCCAATGTATAAATAAAATTTCCCTAGGTAATATACAAGGTCCCTTTTCACTGTTTCTAAGTCTACACCATTTCTTCAACACTGAAAAAAATCTGGAGTTGTGCAATTAAAATTGTTCCTGAAAAGCATCAAGTGTAAAAATAAAGAAAAAGCAAAGGCTTTGCTATTCTTAGGTATAGCAGAGGGTCCAACTCACACAAGTAAGCACACTGGAGTGAGAAGAGCTATGCTGGGCAGAACTAACCAGACCCTGACACTCCAGAGCGGTGTCCTGCTATTGTGCTACTGTGAGACCAGTCCTCTCAACATTCCCCTAGGAGCTTGTGGAACAGCAGTGTGAAATGCTGGACTTCTCCATGGATCTTACACAATCAATCCACGTCCCTTAACAGAGAGAAGAATACAGAGCTAGGACTTCCTATGAAGTTCAGCCCCATCTAGGTCTTAAACTGACTCCTGAGAGCCATTCACCCAATTCCCAACTCTCATCGACCATGGAACCACTAAATATATTTTCCAGACCAATTCTGAACCCATGATGCCCTGTTATTGTTGCCATGTCACTATCAAAAGACAAATGTAGTTATCAGTCCTCTCCTGTACTCTAACCACTGTACTGTTCTTGTTACTTCCTCCTTTATCCAACTTCCTGTTGCTTCCCTTCCTCCCAAAACCTCCCTCTGGGTTTATTCTGCTCTATGACAAAAATAAATGCATCTATATCATCAACAATTTCACTGTTTGCTTTACGTAAAAGCTGCTTCCCCTGCAGCACTCTCAAAGGCTGCTTATTCTTTCATTTATCAAGTACCCCAACTTCACAATGAAGGGTCATAGTCCTAACCATAACTCTCAGCCAGTCTCCTGTAAAAAAGGAAAAAAAAAAAAAAAAAACCCTGTCACTGTGCAGTTGCTGCACATCAGAATTACCTAGGGGCTTTTTAAAGTCCCACTGCCCAGATTACACCCCCATTCAAATTAAATGAGAACAGCTGAGGCTGGGAACTGGCCATTGGATTATCTAACGTGCAGCAAAGCTAGGATAAGTAACACTGGTAGTTTGCAAAGCTCCCCAGGTGATTTTGCAATATGCAGTCACAGGTACAAACCACTGACCTCCAAGGCATTCCTAATCATTCAAAACTCTTGACACATAGCACATGACAAGCTTCTCTATCCTAGGTACTGTATAACCTTGAATTATTTCAACATACATCCATTCAACACTCTGTTTTGCTTTGTTTTTTTGAACACGCTGCACAGCTTGTGGGGTATCAGTTCCCCAACCAGGGATTGAACCCAGGCCACAGCAGTAAGAGTGTTAAATTCTAACCACCAGCCCACCAGGACTCCCAAGTCTACTGTTAACATCCTAAGCATTCCACTTCCACCAACTTTCCCTGCACATCCACGTCTGCCACTGTAAGACCACACATCAAACTTCATCTTTCTGTCTTCTCTGGATGGGAATATGACTATCTTACCCTCTGTTCAATCTTCCAGTTCTACACTATTTAAACCTGTTAGATCTATGTTTCGTTATTACTCAGAATTGCAGGCGCCTGACTCTTCTACTCTCTCCTTACTTAGCCTACTTCTGCATTCACGTCCCTATCCAGATCAGACTCCACGGTTCACCATTCAACCACTCTCTTGCCACTATCTTCATTTGTCATATTAAGTGGGAACTGTCTGCTTGTTTTCCTGTATATACCATATGCTCTAAGTCTCATGAGGACATAAATTGTGTATGTTTTGTTCACTGATGTATTCTTGGTGCCAAGAATAACATCTGGCACATCCAGTATACCCTGAATAAGTATACCCAGAATACACAGACCTTCTCACTAGTCATCTAAATCAGTGTTATAACACATCACTATTTTTTCCCTAGTGATAATCTTCACCAGACTACCTTCCTTTATCATTAACTGGCATCTTAACACTTAGATGTAACTTGCCCTTGGTTTCTGTGTCAAATCAATTCAGTGAGCAACTACTCTCTATAGGGAAAGGGAAGAGAATACGGGAATAAAAAGTGCAACAATAAATAAACTCTACTGGAAAAAGTAGACAAACACTTCAGGCGCTTGTAAAAGCAGGAAAAGATAATTTACACTGCCACCTTTAAGAGTAAATTTTTAATTTAATGAAAATATTCTCTCATGTGTAAGTACCCAGACTGTTTTTAAAACAGAGAAAGCAAACAATACTTTCACTTTTTACTAAACATTCTTCTAAACTGGTTTACTTTTCAAGCTGCATGAACTTTTCTAATATATATATATTTTGCAAATAATACTTTATTATTTTTAAACTACACATATCACTTTTCCTACAAAAGACACATCATATCCTTAACTCATTTTATTTACAGTCAATCAACACTCATTTAAAATATTTAAGTGACAACACTACTATGGGTGTTCATTTCTATCAAGCAATGATCATGATCAAAAAACTTGTATTTCACCACCTGAAAAACATGAAACTAACACCTTGCTTAAGAAAGCAGGGCAAAACAGTCAGTCACACTATGGTAACAATAAGGGAATAGCTCAATACGTAACCTTTAAAATGAATCTGCTACGGGAACAAATCTTAAAAATGGATACTTAATGACCTAGATAACCACAATAGTGTGATCACTCACCTAGAGCCAGACATCCTGGAGTGCTAAGTCAAGTGGAGCTTAGGAAGCATTACTATAAACAAAGATAGTGGAGGTGATGGAATTCCAGCTGAGCTATTTAAAATTCTAAAAGATGGTGTTGTGAAAGTGCTTCCCTCAATATGCCAGCAAATTTGGAAAACTCAGCAGTGGCCACAGGACTGGAAAAGGTCAGTTTTCATTCCAATCCCAAAGAAAGGCAATGCCAAAGAATGTTCCAACTACCGCACAACTGCACTCATCTCCTACACTAGCAAAGTCATGTTCAAAATTCTCCAAGCTAGGCTTCAATAGTATATGAAACAAGAACTTTCAGATATTCAAGATGGATTTAGAAAAGGCAGAAAAACCAGAGATCAAATGGCCAACATCCGCTGGATCATCAAAAAAGCAAGAGAGTTCCAGAAAAACATCTACTTCTGCTTTACTGACTATGCTAAAGCCTTTGACTGTGGGGATCACAACAAGCTATGGAAAATTCTTCAAGAGATGGGAATCGCAGATCACCTAATCTGCCTCCTAAGAAGTCTGGAGCTCCAATACTTTGGCCATCTGATGGGAAGACCCAACTCACTGGAAAAGACCCTGATGTTGGGAAAGATAGAAGGCAGGAGGAGAAAGGGACGACAGAGGATGGGATGGTTGGATGGCATCACTGACTCAATGGACATGAATCTGAGCAAGCTCTGGAAGATACTGAAGGACAGAGAAGGCTGGCAGGCTGTAATCCATGGGGTCGCAGAGTTAGACACGACTGAGTGACTGAACTGAACTAATTTGTATATTGTCAAGGTTTACTTAAGTAGTAAATAAAAATTTTAAAACATTAATAAGTATAAGAGTAACAAGGTGGAGGTGATGAGGGCAGACACACTGCTGCAAGCCACTGTGAAGAGGCAGCTGGACCACAGTCAGAAATGATCCTCAAGACAATCATGACTGAGCTGCGACTCCTGGACATGGAGTGCTGCTCAAAGAATAAGCCAGCCTAGTTAGGGATCTGCACAGTCAAGACCCAGAGACTCAGAACATGCTTGTAGTTGTTTAGTCACTAAGTTGTATTCAGCTGTTTCGCGACCACATGGACTACATGTAGCCCACATGGCTCCTCTGTCCATGGGATTCTCCAGGAAGGATACTTGAGTGGGTTGCCATTTCCTCCTCCAGAGATTTTCCTGATCCAAGGATCAAACCCACGTCTCCTGCTTTGGCAGGTAGATTCTTTACCACTGAGCCACCTGGGAAACTCTACTAGACATTAGGGAAATGCAAATCAAAACCACTACTGAGATACAGATAATAATAAACATTGTTGAGAATGTAAAGGAACAAGAATCTTCCCATATGGCTTGTGGGAAAATAAACTCAATCACACAGCAAATTACCTTAAGCTCCTCTTACAAAAGTAAGTTAGAAAGAATGAATTTAGCTAATACATCAGAAGACTGCCAAACTGTTCTCTACTAAAGTACACAAAACTTTTACCATGGCAGTTAACTAGTACAATATAAGATAAAACAGGCCATATTCATAAATGTCCCTTTGCCTCATTCACATAAGACTTTAACAATACAAAAATAAAAAGTCCCAGTATTGACAACTCAACTTCTGCTTTTCCCCATAATAGATAACAAAAGGGAAAGTCACAGTAGTTAGATGTTCAAAGCACAGCCTAATACTGAACTGTCACCAATCTCCTACTTCTGCTTTTCCTTCTTATGAAAAGAAGCATCCTATTTTAAAGGAGTGCTTAGTATTAACTGCTTAGTGCTTTACTAACCACTTTACATATATTTCTAATGCTCACAACAACTCTATGACACGCTATATTACTAACTCTAATCTATAGATGAAGAACAGCTTAAGACACAGAAGTGGACCATGAACTAAGGCTTGGTTTAAAATTCAAGCATGTCCTGAACCATGATTTCACACTGGCTCTCAAGTAGGTTTGTTTTTATTTTTTTAATCATGTGGAGGTGATGAGCAAAATTCTGCACACGTATCTAAGGAATCAAATAAAAGGGATTTATTAAGATTTAAAAATTCTATTTATCAGAAAAACCCGAAGTGACTAAACTGACATATCTTAAAGTCCTTGGTACTCCTTAAGAATCTCATGTAGATTTTGTAGGTATTACTATTCAGATAACTTTCCAAGGTATATTCTAGAGTTGATACAGGTTCAGAAGAATGTCCTTCATGTTCCTGAAGGCTGTACAGTAACAACTCAACAAAACAATGATCCTGAAAGTACTACAAGATATTTGTGATTCACATAAAAAATAAAGCTTAACATCATTCTTTAACTGTGAGATTCTGAGGCTTTTTAATCAATAAATTCAGACAAGAAGGCATACAACACAAAAGGAAGTTATACTGAGCTGTATTATTTAAAATATATATACAAACTGTGTATACATTTACCTTTTAAATTAGCAATGGAAAATATTTTTAAACCTATTAAGTGGAATATAACTTAAAAAAATAAAAATTAAACTCTTTATTGTGGCCTGTTAAATTTACTTCAGAGGGAGAGAAAAGGGTGACGGTCAAGGGAAAAAACTGAGAAAGGAAGCTGCAGAACTACAGACACAGAAGAGAATACGAGACAGAGATGAGGGGGGAAAGTCAACATATCCACAAAGCAAAAACGACAAGGAGGAAAAAATAACTATAGTAAGGAAAATAGAGACAGACACAGATTCACCCACAGAAGACCTTGATGGCACAATCTTCAGCTAAGCAAACATTATCATCACATGAACACTCCTCTCCTTGAATATAACAATTTATTGTACTATTACAGGAATGCAGATAAGGAGCTGCTGAATAAAGGAATTGCAATTATTTATGTTCTTAATACCCATATTTAGATGTACAGTACAATTAATAATTTACAAATGAAAGTCCTTTTCTTAACCTACTATACATTACTAAAAGCTAACTATGTATTTTCTTTTAGACAAAGGATTTTTAACATTCCTCATCTTTTTCTATTCTCTATAAAGGAATAATTCAAGAGAAAAGCTTATGTAAATTCTGAGTTACTTTACATAAAACTTGATTAAATTGACAAGAACCATAGTATTTCCCATAGCAGAAAACTACACAACACTAACACTTTTTAAAGCATAACATGAGAATACTACAACTTTTTCCTTTCACTTCATCTATAGTAAAAGGTTAATGGCCAGAAGAAATTATCGGTCAGTGAAAAGTTCTAGTTATGGTCATGGTATACAAGTGTCACCTCTCTTGATGTCCTCCTGATATTTAGTCTAAATTTAGCCCTAGGGCAACACATAAATCAGAAAGTTAATAAAAACTGAGAAAGTAAGGGAAGAATTAGATCACCTGGGTCAAAAGGGAATTACTTTATTTGATTTGACATTTTAAAACTTATCCAATGAAACAAAGACAAAACACAAAAAACTTCGAACAAATTTTAAACAAGTGGTTTAAAAAAATAAACCACTTGTTACTTACTTCTGAGGAAACAATAAAACCTAGCTGTTTCTTGGGTGTTACTGTGGGAAATACTGTGTGTGGTACTTACCATGCCATCTCACTTAATACTGAGAACACCCCTATGCGCTAAGGATCATTCATTTAAAAGTTACACCGATAGAAAACTGAGGTTCATAAAGGTTAATAACTTTATAAGGTCAAAACACTCCAAACTGACAAAACTTACAGATTCATATCCAAACAATCTGACACCAACTGTCAGTCTTAACCAAAAGCACATACTCTTCAGAAATTAAGAATGTAAGAATGCTCAATCTGTGTTTAGAAGAGATAAAGACATAGATGATAACACTCTTTTTGAGTTCCAGCAGAAAGATAACCTCACTAACTTCTGCAGTCCTATAAATTTTGCATTAGTGCTTAGTATTTGATTGAATATTATGAGCTATCAGACATTAACTTGTAGAACTTGGTTCAAAAAACATTTTCTATATAAAATACTCTTAAGCCTAATCAACTTTCCTAAAATTTGTATATAATTAATATACCCATTATTTGTACAGCCTATCATTTCAGTTTCTTTTTCTGTACCTTTGTTGTGCTATACATTTCACCTTGTCTCCAGCCTCCTCTAGCCCATTTCCTCTTATTCTGCTAGCTCTTACCAGGATTAGACCATTGCAACAGTTTAAGTGTTGAGCACTCAGGTAGTACACAAGAAAAAAGCATCAGATATTAGCAATTAACACTAGATATTAAAGTAGCTGGTTATATTAATAGTTGCAATCTAATTAACACCTTGAGGAAAACTCTGAGGGGGGAAAAAATGCCACCTCAAATAATCTCAGGAAGAGAAATCAAGAACAAACTCTAAGGTATATCATGACTTGGAGAAACACTGGTAATACATAGTATCAGAGTATCTTAAAATCAGACCATTATTTCCCCAAACTGAGGCAAAATTAAATGGAGGTGAAATTTTATTTCAGACTCTACTCTTCCATGTACAACTTCAACCAGTTTTATAAATTCCAAGCCTCAAATGACAGTGAATCCAAGAGCCATTCTCTATACACGTCCTGTCCTGTCGTCACACAACACTAGCCTGAAAATAAAAGATGTCACAATACAAAGAATCACATACTCTCTCACGTGCCAAGCCACAGCCAGGCTAAAAATAACTCCAGGGTTCCAGGAGCAAAAGCAAGTCAGGTTTAAATGGGAGTAACACTCACAAAGACTCCGCAATAATGCCGGGCTAAGGTCGAAAGCAAAGCAGGATTCACCTTAGGAGTCTCTTGGCTGCATCAGAATTAAAACTCCCTCAGGAAACTGGAGAAAATGGTGCAATAATCTAACAATGCTGAATTAGTCCAGATTGTATATGAGCCTCTGGTACTAACTGAAAGACTATTAAGCCAGTTTCATTTTCACCACTGAACACAGCAGAATTATATTATTAAACTTTTCTGGTACATGTTATTTCTGAATATGCAATGGAAACAGAGATGAGTGAAATGAGCAAACAGTAAGAGTGACATGGAGAGATATTTTAGGTAAGAGATCATGGTAGCAGCTGCCCTCCTAGAAAATGTACTCTCCAAATTTCCAAATTTTTGAAATTCGTGACCAAATTTTACTCCTGCAAATTTCAAGACAGCATTAAAGGTCATATAAACATCAAACACTCCACAAAGCACACAAAAATGTGTCTTACTGTACTATTATAAACAAAGCTTTAAGTTTATCTAGTTCTGGAATACAAATGAAATCATAAAAATAAAGCAGTAAGAGATACAAAATAAAATCCAAGTTGTTTGCATTTATAATTTATTATATAAAAGCAACACCAACCTAATCATATTTTTCCCTGTAGGAAAAATTAAAACAGAATTACATTCTAACTAAATGCTTGATGTTAGCTATTTTTTTTTTTTTTTTGGTCAAACTTTTGTGTGTTTTGTGATCCCAAACATAATTTTCAACCACAGTGTACTATTTTTAAAACCCTTATGGAGTTAGATACCAACTAGTCTTTAAAGGGTAATTAATGTGATAGTTTAAATTTACCAAAGACAATTTTTGTCCTAGTAATTTTTCAATTTACTTTCATTTTATTGGAGGGAATATTCAACATTCTTTTATTCGACAGCTATTTAGTGAGGACTAAGTGTTAAGCTCTGTTCCAGACACTGGGAACACAAGGTAAAGCACATATTCGGAGTTTACGTGAATATGTAATATATGAGGGCAGGGACCAAGTATTACTTTTACCAAGGTAATGGAATTCAGCCAGGTCTTTCAGTCAAATTTGGTAGACTTCTTAAGGAGTGATAAAGAGCTTTTTTCAGAAAAACAAAGCAAACAAAAAAAAGACAAATTCACCGATTTTTTTTTCACTTCTGTGAATTAGCGTGGAGCAAACAGAGACAGTAGAAATGGGTCAACTCTTCACTTGTAAGAAGCAGTTCATTTTAGAACTGCTATCTCATCCAAACTGGTAGTTTCACCTGGAGTTATTTAAAAAAAAGAAAAAAAAAGCAAGTAATTACCTGTTAATTACAAATTCTCCAAACTCTTATTCCTCTTAATTTTTCACCTTTTAATTATATTATGTTTTATTCTGACAAAAAAAAAAAAACCTCAAGGCTTCAGCTGAATGATGGCCAAACTGCCAACATTTAGCTCTGATGGTGAATTTTCTGAGGGGAGGTTTCAGATCAGATGCAACTTCAGCACCAGAACTTAGCATGTGCCTACCACACAGTAGGGGTATGTACGTTTTGTAAACAAAGTGACCCACAAAAAGTAGTCTTCAGTACAAGTTACTATCAAAGCTTTTTAAACACTGTACTAAACAACAGCTTTTCCTTTTTAGAACTTACCAGGGGTTGTTTAAAAATAAAAGATTTCTTTTGCCACAAATATTTCATAATATGTACAAACAAATGACTATGAACCCCCAAATAAGCAACCTTTTCCAAAAATATTTTTCGGAACTTCCCTTTCAGAATTCTTTGGAATCAGTTCACCAACCACAAAAGAAACTATCCTCACCACCAGTTGCCAAGACATGCTGTCAGTCTATTCTCTTTTTCCTTTCCCTTCTTTTGGTCTAATCCCTGACTCCCCTGTAATTGTACCAATAGCCAGAAGACACCCTCTTTTCTCCTGGGATCCACCCACCCACTGAGAAGCCAGTTAGCCATAAAGCTAGATGGAGCCTAGGGTTTGAATTCATGTAAGTGCACTGAGAGGAAAAAAATTATATATTAACCACTAATATTTGTATAATGATTGAGTTTACGAAGAGTTCTACTCTACCATTTATTCAGTTTTCACAACAATGTGAGAGTAACTAGGAAGGTGTTATCATCTCTGTTTTACACAGAAGGAAATTAAGACTCAGAAAGTTCAAACAACTTTCCCAGTGTCACATCATAAATAAACCATGACGTTAAGACTCATCCCTGTAATGCTTAACATATAGATCATACTTGGGTAGCCTCACTATTGAGGTACTAATAGACAAGTATCCAACACCATGACTCCAACCTATTATTCAAATTTTAACCATTTTTAACATGATAAAACAGAGCTGTCCACTTGATTCAAAAATAGAAAGTCAATGTTAAAATACCATCAATTGAGGGGGCACTTGGTCTCTGAAACCACAAAATTTCAAAACACAGTTTAAAAAGTCACAGCCTTGAACCTCACACAGGAATGCCATCAAGTCACAGCTTTGCCATCAAACAGTTAGTTAGCGAGTGGCCAGCATCAGAAACTCTCAACCGTGATAGAATCTGTTTTCTTCCTCTTCCAGAAGCTCACGCTCTCTCCTTTTCCACTATTAGTCAGCTAACAGAGCTTTCTTGATCCCACCTAAAACAATCTGTTTCAAACATCCTCTCATAGCCTTTCTTCCTCTCTCTAAGCATACTCTATTCCATAAACTAGAAATGACACCATACATAAACATAAGCACATCTAACAATGTGATAATTAAGAGAGAAAGCACGTTTTACAATCTGCAAAACTCTATGTACGTGCTGCTAGTTACCGCACACAGAAGTGAAGAGCCATTTCTCAAGTGTGCCTTACTATTCACACACCAATGCCTTGTTATCTTTTAAACTACAAACGTTAGTACTCAGTTCTTCCAAATTTAATTCTGTATTTCCTCAAATAAAATAATTTTATAAACTTGTGGCAATTAGTGCAAAACTTTTAAACACAGTGGACTAGTTAGGAAACTTTTATATCAATTTTTGTGAAAGTAAAAGTGTTAGTCATTCAGTTGTCTCCGACTCTTTGCGACCCCATAGGCAATAGCCCGCCAGGCTCCTGTGCCCATGGAATTCTCCAGGCAAGAATACTGGAGTGGGTTGCCATTCCCTTCTCCAGGGGATCTTTCTGACCCAGGGATCAAACCCAGATCTCCCACACTGCAGGCAGATTCTTAACCATTTGAGCCACCAGGGAAGCCCAATTCTTGTGAAACAGTGGTCAAAAAACACTTTGGAACAATCCATCTGAACATTAATATCTCTAAACCCAGGACATCCAAGAATGGTTATGGAAATCTAAAACCTCTTTTTTAATATTCTGAAATGCCAAATGGAAAAGCGAGACTTATCTAATATAAAGTTATAGGGTTTAACTAAAAAAATTCAAACATATTTGCTTTTGTTTGCAATTCTATCAATGAGTTAGCTAGTTGCTAATCAGAAGTGATGAAAAATGGGTATATGTGTACTACAGTAATAAAATATAAGGAAAATAAATATGAAATAAGAATAATTTATGTATAAGCTCTCTGAAAATCTGGAATCAATGGGGCAAAAAAATGAAACATAGGTCCTTTAGAATTCTTGAGAAATGGCTGACAATATTCAACTTCGTTTGTCAGAAGATCCTAAACAAAGTCATATGTAGAGTGACAAGGTGGCCTCATTCTAGACAGTGATGTCCTTATACTTCCTTTGTAAAATCTCTTTCCCACCTCTTAACATCCTTTGAAGGTCAATGGGCCTATTGTTCTCGTTCTGGTTAGTAGCCTTTAAAATGTCATTAATTAATAATTAAAGAAAGAGATCACATCGCTTAAGGAATAAGCCACCACAAGTGTATGTCTCCAAACAAATATATTAATCAACAAAATCAAGTCATAATTTTTTCTTAAGCACTTCCTATGAGCAAGGGTGTATGTGTGCGTGTCTTTTAAAAAGAGCTCTGAAAGTCCAAAGATCTCCCCTGATGCACAACTCATCACATCTCAGGGTTTCCCAAAGCAAAATACAACAAACTCTTTTAAGTCTTTATATTAAGTCAGGGTTCTCCAGACAAACAGAAGCAATAGGAAAAATTTTTTAAAGAGATATATTATGAAGGACTGGTTCACAAGCTTATGGAAGCTGAGAAGTCCCACCATCTGCTATCTGCAAGCTGGAAGGACAGGAGAGCCGGTGGTTTAATTCAGCCCAAAGGCCTGAGAATCAGGGAAGCTGATGGTATAAGTCATGGCCCAAGGGTAGAAGAAGATGAAATGGCAAGTTTGAGCTGGCACTCAAACAGTGAAGCAGAAAAAAGGGGCAAATTCCTTCTTCCTATTGTCTTCCTCAGGCCCTCAAGAGACTGGACAGTGCCCACCTACACTGCAGAGAACCATCTACCTAAGGAGTCCACCACTTCAAATGCTAATCTTGTCCTCATCCAGTTACACCCTCATCACTATACCCAGAAATACTGTTAAATGTGACACTCCAAGGCCGGTCGACACATAAAATTATCTATCACAGTCTGTATGCAATTTGACACAAATTCTAACACTTTCTCTGAGAGTAAATCACCTATCAAAAGCTATAAGAAGTCCCATCTAATTTTCCGTAGGCAAATCTTCCAAACGTACTTGAACCACAAAATTGTACTCCCTTAACAACTATTAACCAGGGGCTTCTAAAAGGGCAGCAGCCTATGCCTTATCCATCTGTACATATTTGTTAACCACAAAATCAAGAATTAGCATTAATATACAAAAAAATCAATAAATCTGGATGGAACTTACTTAGCACACCTGTAAGTAACATCTACTAATGCCCCATATTTACACACAACCCAAACAACTACTAAGTTTAAATAACTACAATTTTTATTCACTATTTTTAAAAGCATGTATGTCAACAGACTGCTGACTGGTTCTCATGCAAAGATAACCTCCAGAGTGTGCCATAGCACTGGACCAAATTAAGCATACTGTCCTACATCTTCTATACCTTTCACTTCAGTTCAGTCGCTCCGTCATGTCTGACTCTTTGCGACCCCATGAAGCGCAGCACGCCAGGCCTCCCTGTCCGTCACCAACTCCCGGAGTTCACTCAGACTCACGTCCATCGAGTCAGTGATGCCATCCAGCCATCTCATCCTCTGCAGTCCCCTTCTCCTCCTGCCCCCAATCCCTCCCAGCATCAGGGTCTTTTCCAGTGAGTCAACTCTTCGCATGAGGTAGCCAAAGTATTAAGAGTTTCAGGGTTAGCATCAGTCCTTCCAATGAATCCCCAGGATTGATCTCCTTTAGGATGGACTGGTTGGATCTCCTTGCAGTCCAAGGGACTCTCAAGAGTCTTCTCCAACACCACAGTTCAAAAGCATCAATTCTTCGGCGCTCAGCTTTCTTCACAGTCCAACTCACATCCATACATGACCACTGGAAAAACCATAGCCTTGACCAGACGGACCTTTGTTGACAAAGTAATATCTCTGCTTTTTAATATGCTATCTAGGTTGGTCATAACTTTCCTTCCAAAGAGTAAGCGTCTTTTACTTTCATGGCTGCAATCACCATCTGCAGTGATTTTCGAGTAACTACTCACTTACCCATACCCTAAGTCCGATATGTTGAAATTCACTCCTATTTTAAAAAGAGTGGCACTTCCCAGGTGGCGCTAACAATGCAGGTAGGCAGAAGACATGGGAGTTCAATTCCTGGTTAGAGAAGATCCCCTGGAGGATGGTGTGGCAACCCACTCCAGGATTCTTGCCTGGAGAATCCCCACGGACAGAGGATCCAGATGGGCTACAGTCCATGGGGGTCACAGAGCCGGACACGACTGAAGCGACTTAGCACACAGAGGATAAGTAAGTGAGCTTTAAACAAACAATTTTCAAGTATAGTATTCACAAATTATTGGACAAATATTATAAGAGGAACTTTAAAATTAAGAAGTCCTGAAAAAAAGGTCAAATGGACATCAAGTGGAGAAAAAAAAAATCCTCTCATCCATATATGGAAATGCAAAGGACACAAATACACAAATATAGCCAGAGAGTCTTCTAAATACTTCAATAGTATTTAGAATGAAAACAAAACGAAGTCAAAAAACTTAAATTGAGAACTATGTTAATAACTTCTCTTTACATTAAAAAAAGAAAAAACAGCATAATGATCCACTGGGGCTCTACTTTCAATTCACACTAATCTATCATATCTCACAGGTTTCTAAGTTCAGTGTATACAAATGAATTTGCTCAACTGGAGAAAATTTTCCTTTCAGCTTAATTTAATGTAGCCCTTAATTGAACACTTGCATGGTTTCTCACTTCTGCTAAGGTTCAAAAACCTAGTCTGACAAAATGCAAAAGTGAAAAGTTTCACCTGAATGTTTATTATTCTCATTTGATATGAATGTTACATTAAGTAGCTATATTTTTCACATCCCCACTTCAGTTTAAAAAAAACAACCAAACTAAAAACAGTGTGCTGATGATTATGAGCTACAAAAAAAAAGATTAATGATGCATTCCATACTGAGCCACAGAAACAACAAACACTTTAGAATGAGTTCCTAGGTGTGATTACTGACGCAACCAGATGTATAACTTAAAGGAAGCTATTTTAATCCCCAACCTCAGTCTTCTTATCTGGCTAATGGGGCTACCTCCCGCCCCAGTGTTGTGATGTGAAAGAACTGAGCAGACTGTGTGATTCACCACTTTCTGGGCACAGTATACACTCACTGAACAGAGCTCATCATTATACATTCTGAGATCTCAAATAAAACAAATCACAGCCCCCAGACATGCTGATATCTAAGTTAGCACTAAGAGAAGCACTAAGAAGAAATCCCACACTACAATTTTAGTAAACCAATACTGAATATCATTTTATATCCAAAATATTTCAAAACAGGACTATTTCTGAATGTGGTCCAAAAAAACCTAAGTTCAAGTAAAAAAGTCTTTCTCAAGTAATAATAATTTTCAGCTTATCTACTACAATATTCAGACAAAGAAGCAGTATGTTTTAAAATCTATGAAGAGAGCTGGAAATTGCTCCTAGGGAGCAACATGGTCAGAGTTCTGTACCTACTCAGGAGATGGGATTCCAGTTTCACCTCTGCCACTAATAATTATTTGGCCTTGGACAAGTCTCTGGGCTTCAGTTTTCTAATCTATAAAATGATTACTCACAGACATAGATAAGATCCAAGTAGCATTTAATCTGGGCCTTACTTTGGAAAAGTAATCCAGGCTAGTTGTTAACAACGGACTTAGCAGAGATAGCCAAGGTTGGAACCCTGGCTCTGACTCTTAAAAGCTAAGTGCAGCACACACACGTACGTGTACACACACACACATACACACAACTAAAGCACATCTAACTACACACACACACACACACACACAACTAAAGCACAAAGAACTACAATGACTGACTTACTATTGAAAATATCTCACTGAAACATGAAATTATTTTAAAACAGGGAAGCTTAGGGGAATTCCCAGGTGGCCTTGTGGTTAGGATTTCAGGCTTTCACTGCCCATGGCCCAGGTTCAATCCCAGGTCAGAGAACTGAGATCCTACCAGCCATGAAGCGTGGCCAAAAAATAATTTAAACAATGAAACACAGACGCTTAGAAAGTTCAGTCTTCCCCAATTTACTAGTAGCACCAAGAAAGCATTACAACTCTTCAATGGCTGCTAACCTAAGCCAAATTTAATCAAAAGATCATCTCCTAAAATACTGTATATTATCAACAGCACTGAAAAATTATAAGGCTAATCTTTCCCACAAAATACCACACTAAAGGTAAAAATAAACTTTTGATACTTATCTTTTTTTCCAGACCTAATACTGCTAATGACAACAGAAGCTTATTGATGTACCATCATCTCTGGGAATAAAATTAACTACTGGAGTGAAAAAAAAAAAAATCTGTGGGATATAGAAATACAAAATGAACTACAAACTACTAGAAATAAGTAGTTCATGAGCTAAAATCAGCCAATAAGGACTGACCAGGCACATCATATGCCAGGCTCTGTACACATTATCAAGTACAAATACCAAAGTATGAAGTTCCTCAGAGTCAATAAAGTAGGACAGGTAAGTCCTCTATTACCACGTTTTCACACAACAAAAGCCACTCATCTACACACATTTCTATCAGTCCAAGTAGGAATACTTCCCACCGCCCATTAAAATTTCTTCCTATCCTTAGTTCAGCCCACAAAGATGCCCAAACTAGTCCCTGACAGCTGACACTGGAATTTTCACAGGACTTCAAGTGAGTAGCTTCTAAGACATTTCCTCAAATCCACAAGCCTCAGAATTTATCTTCAATGACATCCAAGAGCATACACCACAACACCTGACTGTGTGAGGTCAAGTACCCAGTTAAATCAATTTTGTTCTTCCCCTTAAAGTACTGCTACAGAAGGCAAACTCTGCTTCTTCAAAAAGTCTACTTTTTGCAATGGACATCAGACAACAGAAAAGGGAAACTGACTGGCTAGTCACAGTTGCCCTACTTCCATTTCAGGACCAAGGGGAAAAAAAAAAAAAGAACTGTTCCACTGAAAGTACCAAGGGAGCCTTAAGCAAATCAAGAGGACAGATGCTAAACTCAACTTTCTGATTCCCACGATTTAAGCGAAAGGTGAGGGGTGTGCGATAGGGCGTTAATGTAACCGGGCTACCCAAGTGTCCCCTTAGACAAAGAGGTCCTCTGCACGAAGTAGTCAAGGTGGGGGCGGGAAACCAGCCCGACTGGCCGAGTGACAAACCCAGGATGCTGACCGAGTTGGGAAGTGGAGGGCCCTAGAGGCCAGGGACACCAGAAGGGAGACACCTCGGGCAAACCGTAGGGGAACAGGGACCAGCCCGAACGCAAAGAGACCGACGCTGCCACAGAGCAACGCGTAAGGGGACGCCACGAAGGGAGCGGCGAGTCAGGAGGCAGCGACAGCAGCAGGGAGACCAGTGCCAGGGGCGACGGGCAAGTGGCAATCGCGAAACCAGAGGCACAGGCAAGCCGGAGGTGGTGGGACTGTTGACTCAGCACCGCTCCTATTCAAGGGGCACTTGTAGGATCCCCGCTGCTGCTCGGCCCCGGGGGCCTGCTACCAAAGGTCGGGCCCGCCAGCGGCTGAAATGATGTTATCTGACCGGCCAGCGCCGGCCCCTTCCCCATTTCACAGGTAAACACTGGCCGCCGTCGCCGCTTACCTCTGTTAGCATTATTACACCCCGGGGAAGTGAGCTCCTCCCTAGCCTCGCCGCATGGCAACAGCCGTAGCAGCAGCGAAAACTGCCTGAGCCGCCGCCAACGGCGGCAACAGCTCCTTCAGTCCTCTCCCGGGCGGCGGCTTTACTCGGCTTCGCTGGCTTCCCCCCTGCCCGGCTGCTCGCGACGGACGCGCCGCCATCTTGGAAGAGCGACGTCCGCGTCTCCCTGCGACGTGCGCTCCCATTGGCGGGCGCAGGGGCCGCCGGCGTCTCGTGACTGTCGCCATAGCGCCGGCGCTCGGGGAAACGGAGGCGGGCGGCTGAAGACCAGCTCAGCGCTAGTGGCCAAGGCCCCGCGGCAGGGCGCAGTGGCTGACTTGGGGCCGCCGGGAGGACAGACAGGCCCCACCGTGGGGCCGGCCCGGGAGCGGGCGCGAGCGCCCGAGGTGACTGCTTATCTTCGGGCGCACGCCGGGGTCGGTCGGCCCTCGGGTGAAGCGGCGGAGGCCGAGGCTCCGATGGCTGGCGCGGAGGACCTCGCGCGTCTCGGGTATAAGGAGGCAGAGGTCCAGGAGAAAAACTTCCTTTTCGCATTTCCCTGGCCCTGCGGCGACCTAAGAGCAGCCGGAGGATGTTCGTCTTTCTCCACTGTTTGTGGCTTAAATATGATCTGAAACTGCTCCCTGCTCAGTCCTTCTCCTAAACTTTGCCAGAAACTTTCCTTTGTCCTTACCAATCCTCAGCGAGTTCTCTACTGGGGTGCGCGACGGGTAGTAGAAGCTATACAGGCATATCAGCTTTACCCATATCGTAGCAGTTAGACTGTCGCTGATTCGATGATTGGCCAGCACCTGTATAACAATGAGGGCTTGGTTTTGCCCCTCATGAGAAATCTCTAAAAAAATAAAAGCCAGTTTTGCTTTTTAACTGAGGTCTGTACAGCTCTACTGGCTTTTTGATGCAATGTGTGTATGTGTGTATATCATAGCAAATTTCAGCAGGTATCATTGTAAATAGTCATGACTTAAATGGGACAGAGCTCTGGAACCCAGCATGCATAGAAGCCCTGAGACAGACACTGTTCTAAACCTGAAACTAGATGACTTACGATGTGTGAAACAAGGCAGTCACTTCTACCTGAATTGTAGTGAAAGTAGTTTACCTGAATCTGCTCTCTATAAAGTGTGTTACCCTGTTGTAAGAAACCAGTTTCCAAAGAAATTGACAAGTTTTCACATTTGACATGCAGAATCCTTCCATCTCTTTTAAGGGGATACTAAGGCATTTCCGAAAACTAAGACCAGTAGAAGTTCCTCTCTAGTGGAGTCCCCGTCCCCCTTCCCTAACGGTAGTACTATTGTGTAAAATGAAATTTACTTAATACATTACTCTTAAATTCTCAAGGCGTTACGGACCTTGTGTTACCTCGTGTCCTCATCAAGGAAACAGGATGATTCATTTTGGTAGTCAGAAATTAAAGATAAATCCTGATTTTACTCACTTCAACTAATTGAGGCAAGTAATTTTGTGTTGCTTTGATCTACATCTGATACATAATTTCCATATTAAAGGGCCAGCAAAATTACGACCTCTGCAACAGAATAAAATGTGTTACTGATATTGACAGCATAAGCCATGAATAGGAAATAAGATTGGAAAATACTATCTGGCCTAAGACACTAAGGGAAATGAAGAGATACTAGAGACAAGAACCTGGAAAAAGACAACTGTTCCAATGTATAAATAAAACAGGAGGCTCATTAATATTTAAGATACCAACTAGTAAATTCAAACTGTAATCCAGGTGTCTGCCCTGAGTAATTTTGTTTCACATATTTTTCCCATTCCAGAAGCAAGGCATTTTCATTTGTTCTAAAGGTGGTAAATTAAGTGTAAACACAACTTGAGGTTTGTACCAACCTGTAATATGACATGGGTATACTTTTAACGTTTAGGAGTTTGTAGACCAAAGAGCAAGTCAAAATCGTTAACTCCAAGTTTTCTTACCCAGAGTTATTTCTGTGACCTAAAAAAGCCCTTGTGCTATCTAGTCTCCCCAGTCCCACCCCACATCCACCTCTCTGACCTCATTTCTACTAAGCATTGCTCCTGTAAGCATGGTATCCTTCTAGCCCTGGGGCCTTTGCACTGACTGTTTATCTAGAAGCATCTTTCCACCAGATACCCACATGGCTAGATCTCTCACTTCTGTTCCATCTTTGCTCAAATGTCATTTTTTTCTAAGGAAGACTACATTTAAAATGTTACCCCTCCCCCAGCATCCTCCTAAAAGACCCTGAAAGGAAAAGGCGTAATTAAAACTGAATTTTAAAAAAATCCCTGGTGTTGAATTTTTTTTTAATTGACCATTGTGTTTTCTTATCTTCATGTTAGTGGGGGAATTTCTTTTACTGTCAATAGAATGCCGGAGAGAAGTTTATGACAGAATTGTAAGCTGAGCCTTTCCCTTAACCTTACGTAACTGCTGATATTTTCAATGGCGGTAATAGGATAGGGGGGATAAAAAGATAAAATATGTTAAAAAAAAATTTTTTTCCCTCGAGCATGAGTTAAAAGTTATTTTGTTAGCAAGGGAAGCAACAAAGTAAGAGACTTATGGAAGTTGGGAAAGAGAATGCTTACAGAAGCAGCTAGCTTAAAAAAAAAAAAAGTAAACATCTAATTTGGCACAGATTGCAGTTTCATTCCATGTGGTCTTAAAAACATCCTATCACTTGTAAAGGAAACTTGGGACAGGCTGACCTAAGATGCCAGGTTTTTTGGCTATCAATCAGAAATTTAAAACAACAAAATAATCCATCTTAAGAAACATGATAAGGACACAGCTGTGGTTGTAACTGCGAAAGGTTTAATTCCTCAGCAGCCAGTTCGTCCAGTTAACACAGAAAGGATGACAAAAAGGTCAGAGGCACAAATCAAGTGTGTAATGCTTTTAAATAGGGCATTGCTGGTGATTTCTAAACCTTAGAGCAACAATTCAGAATATCTAGTTTGTCTTTTTAATTTTAAAGCAAAGAAAAAAAATTATTCTACATATTCAGGTTGTCACATATTGGCTGTAATCCTTTCTGAGAAACTGGGAAAGTGTAATGTCAATCTCCCAAGCAAATTCCATCTATCGAACAGTTGGCGCATTTAATCCTTTGGTTTCTTAAGCCATTTTACTAGCTACAGTTTATTCATGAGGCAGTGTCATCAATGTCACCTATCACCTCCACTGAACATTAAATAGTACCATATGTTCATTAGTAAGGTCCAGTATGACAGTCAGTGTATCAGTATTGAAATAATACATTGCCAACAGAAGAGACACGTTATAAAACAACAGCAGGATATCCTGATTCTTTTTTATAGCTTTAGTATGACACCAATAAGACAGAAATTTCAAAGTATTTAAGAGTGATCTGAAGTCTAGCTTCAACTAGCTCAGCATGTGCTTTTTTCTTAAAACAGTATTTTTTGAAGAAATACTGAGGCAACTCAAGGCTGAGAGAGGCAGATATAATACGAAGTTTCTCTAACATCACATAGAGCCATAAAATAATAATATTCACAGTTCAATTCAGTCCAGTTGCTCAGTCGTGTCCGACTCTTTTCAACCCCATGAATCGCAGCACACCAGGCTTCCCTGTCCATCACCAACTCCTGGTGTTCATTCAAACTCACGTCCATTGAGTCGGTGATGCCATCCAGCCGTCTCATCCTCTGTCGTCCCCTTCTCCTGCCCCCAATCCCTCCCAGCATCAGAGTCTTTTCCAATGAGTCAACTCTTCACATGAGGTGGCCAAAACTGGAGTTTCAGCTTTAGCATCATTCCTTCCAATGAACACCCAGGACTGATCTTTAGGATGGACTGGTTGGATCTCCTTGCAGTCCAAGGGACTCTCAAGAGTCTTCTGCAACACCACAGTTCAAAAGCATCAATTCTTCAGCGCTCAGCTTTAGCTCCACAATGGTACCAAGATCTTCATAGAAAGGACCTTATGAATATGTAGAGGTCTGTAGTGTATTTCAGAGGTTTTCCTATATCACTGACAACCTCAGTCAGTAATTTTTAAAACAAATATTTGTACACCATAAAAATTAGGCCCTGAGCACTTTTCAAAGAGTTATTTCTCAATTGTTGATACTGTTTTTCAGTGTATGGGCCAGGTGCTGAGGGTGGCATTTCACATACATTTAACAACTGAAAATGACTATCCCAGTAGATCTTAATAACCTCCAGGCTATGAGAGTTTTAGTAACTTAACTGAGATCACCTATCAAGGATACATGCTATCAATGTGATCCTGATGTTGACCTCAATCACCACCTCCTCTTTGAGTATGGTGTTCAGTCCCTAAGTCATGTCCCAGTCTTTGCAACCCCGTGGATTGCAGGACACCAGCCCCACCCCACCCCCAACCCGCGTCCTCCACTATCTCCCAGTTTGCTCAAATTCATATCCATTGAGTTGGTGATGCTTTCTAACCATCTCATCCTATGCTGCCCCTTTCTCCTTTTGCCTTCAAATCTTTCCCAGCATGAGAGCCTTTTCCAAAGAGTCAGCTCTTCACATCAGGTGGTCAAAGCGTTGGAGCTTAATCATCAGTCCTTCCAATGAATATTCAGGACTGATTTCCTTTAGGATTGACTGGTTTGTCTCCTTGCAGTCCAAGGGACTCTCAACAGTCTTCTCCAACACCACAATTCAAAAGCATCAATTCTTCGACACTCAGCCTTCTTCATGGTTCAACTCTCACACCCATACATGACTACTGGAAAAACCATAGCTTTGACTTTGTTGGCAAAATGATGTCTCTGCTTTTTAATACGCTGTCTAGGTTTTTCATAGCTTTTCTTCCAAGGAGCAAGTTCTTTTCACTTCATGGCTGCTGTCACCATCTGAGTGATATTGGAGCTCAAGAAAATAAAATCTGTCACCGCTTCCACATTTCCCTCTTCTATTTGCAATGAATTCATAGGACCAGATGCCATGATCTTAGTTTTTTGAATGTTGAGTTTTAAGCCAGTTTTAAGCCTTTTTCACTCTCCTCTTTCACCTTCATCCAGAGGCTCTTTACTTCCCCTTCTGCATATCTGAGGTTGTTGATATTTCTCCTGGCACTCTTTATTCCAGCCTGTGCTTCATCCAGCCCAGCATTTCGCACGATGTACTCTGCATAGAAGTTAAGCAGGGTGGCAATATATAGCCTTGATGTACTCCTTTCCCAATTTGGAACCAGTCTGTTGTTCCATGTCTGGTTTCAACTGTTGCTTCTTGACCTGCATAACAGATTTCTCAGGAGGCAGGTAAGGTGGTCTGGCACTCCCTTCTCTGTAAGAATTTTCTAGTTTATTGTAATCCACACAGTCAAAGGCTTTAGCATATTCAAAGAAGCAGAAGTAGATGTTTTTCTGGAGCTCCCTTGCTTTCTCCATGAACCAGTGAATGTTGGCAATTTGACCTCTGGTTCCTCTGCCTCTTTGAAACCCAGCTTGTACATCTGGAAGTTCTCAGTTCACATATTGCTGAAGCTGAGCTTGAAGGCTATTTGAGCATAGACTTGAAGTATGTGAAATGAGCATAATTGTATGGGAGATTGAACATTCTTTGGCATTGCTCTTCTTAGGGATTGGTATGAAACTGATCTTTTTCAATCCTGTGGCCATTGGTGAGTTTTCCAAATTTGCTGACACGTTGAGTGCAGCACTTTGACAGCATCATCTTTTAGGATTTTAAATAGCTCAACTGGAAGTCTGTCACCTCCACTAGCTTTGTTCATACTAATGCTTCTTGAGACCCACTTGTCTTCCCACTCTAGGATATCTGGCTCTAGGTAAGTGACCACACCATTATAGTTATCCAGGTCATTAAGACCTTTTTGTATAGGTCTGTATATTCTTGCCACTTCCTTTTAATCTCTTCTGGCTTGTGTTAGGTCCTTAAGGTTTCTGTCCTTTATCATGCCCATCCTTCTATGAACTGTTCCCTTGGTATCTCCAGTTTTCTTGAAGATATCTCTAGTCTTTCCCATTATATTGTTTGCCTGTATTTCTTTGCTTTGTTCATTGAAGAAGACCTTCTTTGAGTATAGATCTACATAAATTATTTCAAATTGCTTTGCATAAGACACTTGTTTCCTCCATTTTTTATCGATTCAATCATTTGTTTGAGTATGTACTTACAGATATTTATTTTATACTTTGGGATAAATCCGATACTGACTTACTTGTTTACTCAAACTGTCTCAGCTTTGGCCATTGGAAGTTCTTTCATTTGTCCTATGTCCTTTTAATATAATCCCATCAGTGTAAGATTTTTTTTGTTCTTGTTTTTAAATACTTTCCTAATTTCTCATACTATAAGATTCTCCAGGCTCATCATACCTCACTTTTAGAATCAGTCATTTCTCTAAGGAAATCTGGTTCCTTTTTTGAAGAGTCGTATTAGAAACCAAGATCTGTTCTTGGTTCCTGGAAACACATCTAGAAGCTAGAGGTATTCTTTGCTACTCATGGTGTCCTTTCTTTTCAGCTCTTGTGGCTGAGAAAGCAAGGAAATGTATGCACGTACATTAAGCCATAGATATACATCCATTATATGTATTTCTGTTTAGAACCATCTATTCGCATAGTAAACTAAGCATGAATTCATAGGAATGTCTCCAACTCTAACCCATTACCAAATAGATGATTCTAGCCTGCTTTCTTTGCTTATCTATAAATTTTCACTCCAACAATGAGAAACCTGATTCCTATTATCAGCCATCCATTTCAGTTGTTAAATTCCAGTATGCATGTATAGCAGTATCAGAATCATTAGCCACAACCCCTTGTAAAATTGAGTATAGTGTCCAGGTGCAGTGTCTTTTATCTTTAGTCTTACAAGCTTCAGTCATTTCCAAAGTTGCTTAGTGCAGCACCTTTACCTCCACTCCCTTCAGTGAGGTCATTTACAGCCTCTTGTTGCAGTCTACTTTCTTGAGATTCTCCCAACCTCCTCAATAATTTGAATTTTTAAGTTCGTACACCTTAAGTTTCACTCTTTGTGCTGACTTTTGACAAATGTATAATGTCATATCATAAAGAATACTTTCACAACCCTATAAATAAAGAGAAATGCGTAATGAAATTACTTTTACACTTTACATTTTTTCAGACCCAAACAACTAATGATTTTATAAAAGAAACTTCACTTGGATATAGATAGAGATATCTATCTATCTATATGTGCAGCATGCCAGGCTTCCCTGTCCTTCACTATCTCCCAGAATTTGCTCAAATTCACGTCCACTGAGTCAGTAATGCTATCTAACCATCACAGCCTCTGCTGCTCCCTTCTTATTTTGCCTTCGATCTTTCCCAGCATCAAGATCTTTTCCAATGAATCAGCTATTTAAGAACTAAAGTTAGTTAACTTTAAAAACTAAAATTTTTCAATGATCTTGTCCCGGATTTCTTATGTGAATCCTAAGAATAGTGATTGACATTTGACCTCCTGTATCTGCCTTCAGGCAAAGGAGGAAATGAGAAGAGGAATCAGTACTCATAGGCAGAACCAAATATATCTACTTATTTAAGGCTTCCCTCAGCTAGTTCCATTTTTACAGAGTAAGGGCAAAATCAAAGACTGCGTTTATATTGCTTCCTAATTTACTAGCTTAACAACAAAGGTAAAAAATAAAATTGTTCTAAGACTCACTAGTGTTTTTAAATGGTCACATATTACATTATTTAGCACAAGGTTAATAAGACCTGCCTTCACCCTTGCATATATGGTGATCTTTCTATTTTCAATAAAAATTTTAAATGTTAAAATAACTGTAATAGTTTTGGGGGGTTTGTTGTTTAGTCACTGTGTGTGTGTGTGCTTAGTCGCTCAGCCGTGTCTGACTCTTTGCGACCCTGTGGACTGCAGGATGCCACGCTCCTCTGTCCAAGGGAATTCTCCAAGCAAGAATACTGCAGTGGGTTTCCATGCCCTCCTCCAAGGAGTCTTCCCAACCCAGGGATCAAACTCAGGTCTCCCACATTGCAGGCTGAATCTTTACCATCTGAGCCACAGGGAAGAACTCACTAAGGCGTATCCAACTGTTTTGCTACTCCACGGACTGTAGCCTGCCAGGCTCCTCTGTTCATGAGATTTCCCAGGCAAGAATCCTGGAGTGGGTTGCCATTCCTTCTCCAGGGGATCTTCCCAACCCAGGTATCAAGTGTGATCTCCTGCATTGGCAGACAAGTTCTTTACCATATGAGCCACCAGTGAAGCCTTAAGTGTGTAGATGTACATGCAATAGAATGGGATTAGACACATGCCACATAATATTGTCAGTGGAATGAGAAGAGATGCCTGAAAATATTTGCATTGTGGTCCCGTCTTTGCTATTCATGACGCTTAGTCATGTCTGACTCTTTGTGACCACATTGACTGCAACACGCCAGGCCTCCCTGTCCATCAGCAACTCCCAGAGTTTACTCAAACTCATGTCCGTTAGGTCGGTGATGCCAAGCAACTATCTCATCCTCTGTCGTCCCCTTCTCCTCCCACCTTCAATCGTTCCCAGCATCAGGGTCTTTTCCAGTGAGCCAGTTCTTTGAATCAAGTGGCCAAAGTATTGGAGTTTCACCTTCAACATCAGTCCTTCCAATGAATATTCAGGATTGATTTCCTTCAGAATGGACTGGTTGGATCTCCTTACAGTCCAAGGGACTCTCAAGAGTCTTCTCCAACATCACAGTTCAAAAGCATCAATTCTTTGGCACTCAGCTTTCTTTATAATCCAACTTTCAAATCCATACATGACTACTGGAAAAACCATAGCCTTCACTAGATGGACCTTTGCTGACAAAGTAGTGTTTCTGCTTTTTAATATGCTGTCTAGGTTGGTCATAACTTTCCTTCCAAGGAGTAAACGTCTTTTAATTTCATGGCTACAATCACATTCTGCAGTGATTTTGGAGCCCAAAAAATAAAGTCAGCCACTGTTTCCAATGCTTCCCCATCTATTTGCCATGAAGTGATGGGACCGGATGCCATGATCTTCGTATTCTGAATGTTGAGCTTTAAGCTAACTTTTTTAAAGTGAAACTCTCCTCTTTCACTTTCATCAAGAGGCTCTTTAGTTCTTCTTCACTTTTTGCCATAAGGATGGTGCCATCTGCATATCTGAAGTTATTGATATTTCTACTGGAAATCTTGATTCCCAGCTCGTGCTTCATCCAGCCCACCGTTTCTCATGATGTACTCTGCATATAAGTTAAATCAGCAGGGTGACAATATACAGCCTTGACGTACTCCTTTCCCGATTTGGAACCAGTTTATTGTCCCATATCTGGTTCTAACTGTTCCTTCTTGACCTGCATGCAGATTTCTCAAGAGGCAGGTAAGGTGGTCTGATATTCCTATCTCTCAAAGAATTTTCCACAGTTTTTCAAGATCCCCACTGTCAAACGCTTTGGTGTAGTCAATGAAGCGAAGTAGATGTTTTTCTGAAATTCTATTGCTTTATCTGTGATCCGGTGGATGTTGGCGATTTGATTTCTGGTTCCTCTACCTTTTCTAAAACCAGCTTGAACATCTGGAAATTCACAGTTCATGTATTGTTGAAGCCAGACTTGGAGAATTTTGAGCATTACTTTGCTAGCGTGTGAGATGAGTGCAATTGTGCAGTACTTTAATATTCTTTGGCGTTACCTTTCTTTGGGATTGGAATGAAAACTGACCTTTTCCAGTCCTGTGGCCACTGCTGAGTTTTCCCAATTTGCTGACATATTAAGTGCAGCACTTTCACAGCATCATCTTTTAGGATTTGAAATAGCCTCAACTGGAAATCCATCATCTCCCCTAGCTTTGTTTGTAATGATGCTTCCTAAGGCCCAATTGACTTCACATTCCAGGATGTCTGGCTCTAGGTGAGTGATCACATCATCGTGATTATCTTGGTCGTGAAGATCTTTTTTGTACAGTTCTTCTGTGTATTCCTGCCACCTCTTCTTAATATCTTCTGCTTCTGTTAGGTCCATACCATTTCTGTCTTTTATTGTGCCCATCTTTGCATGAAATGTTCTCTTGGTATCTCTAATTTTCTTGAAGAGAACTCTAGTCTTTACCATTCTATTGTTTTCCTCTATTTCTTTGCATTGATCACTGAGGAAGGCTTTCTTATCTCTCCTTGCTGTTCTTTGGAACTCTGCATTCAAATGGGTATATTTTTCCTTTTTTCCTTTGCCTTTCACTACTCTCCTTTTCACAGCTATTTGTAAGGCCTCCTCAGACAACCATTTTGCCTTTTTGCATTTTTTTCATGGGGATGGTCTTGATCCCTGCCTCCTGTACAATGTCACAACCTCTGTCCATAGTTCTTAAGGCACTCTGTCTATCAGATCTAATCCCTTGAATATATTTCTCACTTCCACTGTATAATCATATGGGATTTGATTTAGGTCATGCCTGAATGGTCTAGTGGTTTTCCCTACTTTCTTCAATTTAAGTCTGAATTTGGCAATAAGGAGCTCACATTCTGAGCCACAGTCAGTTCCTGGTCTTGTTTTTGTTGACTATATAGAGCTTCTTCATCTTTGGCTGCAAAGAATATAATCAATCTGATTTCGGTGTTGACCATCTGGTGATGTCCACGTGTAGAGTATTCTCTAGTGTTGTTGGAAGAGGGTGTTTGCTATGACCAGTGTGTTCTCTTGGCAAAACTCTATTAGCCTTTGCCCTGCTTCATTCCATATTCCAAGGCCAAATTTGCCTGTTACTCCAGGTATTTCTTAACTTCCTACTTTTGCATTCCAGTCCCCTATAATGAAAAGGACATCTTTTTTGGGTGTTAGTTCTAAAAGGTCTTGTAGGTCTTCATAGAACCATTCAACTTCAGCTTCTTCAGCATTACCTGTTGGGGCATAGACTTGGATTACCGTGATATTGAATGGTTTGCCTTGGAGACGAACAGAGTTCATTCTGTCATTTCTGAGATTGCATCCAAGTACTGCATTTCAGAATCTTTTTTGACTGTGATGGCTACTCCATGTCTTCTGAGGGATTCCTGTCCTCAGTAGTAGATATAATGGTCATCTGAGTTAAATTCACCCATTCCAGTCCATTTTAGTTCACTGATTCCTAAAATGTCAATGTTCACTCTTGCCATCTCCTGTTTGACCACTTCCAATTTGCCTTGATTCCTGGACCTAACATTCTAGGTTCCTATGCAATTTTGCTCTTTTTACAGCATTGGACTTTACTTCCATCACCAGTCACATCAACAATTGGGTTTTGTTTTTTGCTTTGGCTCCTTCTCTTCATTCTTTCTGGAGTGATTTCTCTACTGATCTCTGGTAGCATATTGGTCACACCAACCTGGGGAGTTCATCTTTCAGTGTCCTATCTTTTTGCCTTTTCATACTGTTCATGGGGTTCTCAAAGCAAGGATACTGAAGTGGTTTGCCATTCCCTCCTCCAGCAGACCACGTTTTGTCATAACTGCACCATGAACCGTCCAAGTTAGACAAGACTGTGGTCCATATGGTCAGATTGGTTAGTTTTCTGTGATTGTGGTTGTGTGTCTATCTGCCCCATGATGGAGAAGGATAAGAGGCTTATGGAAGCTTCCTGATGGGAGAGACTGACTGAGGGGGAAATTGGGTCTTGTTCTGATGGGCCGGGCCATGCTCAGTAAATCTTTATTCCAATTTTCTGTTGATGTGTTCCCTCCCTGTTACTTACCTGAAGCCAAACTATGGTGGGGGTAATGAAGATAATGGTGACCTCCTTCAAAAGGTCCCATGCATGCACTGCTACACTCAGTTCCCCTGCAACAGTCCACCACCAACCTCCGCCTCCACCTGGGACTCCTGGACACTCATGGGCAAGTCTTGGTCAGTCTCTTTTGGGGTCGCTGCTCCTTTCTTCAGGTCCTGGTGTGCACAAGGTTCTGTGTGTGCCCTCCAAGAGTCTGTTTCCCCAGTCCTGCGTAAGTTCTGTGTAAGTGTTCTGCTGTCTTCACTATTAAAAAGGAGTAAACCTTGAAAGTGAAAATTCATCATTTTTTGAGCTTCAGTGTCTTTTTCTGTAAAGTTAGGAGGTTGAAACATATAACTAGATTAACACTAATATACTGTGTACATGAGTAGTCAGTTGTTCCTTGAAGAATTGGGCAGTGCATTGCAGCTCAAGATCAAATGCCCTCTAAGGTGTCTTTCAGTTTTAAAACTGTGCTACTTATGATAGTAAGTTGCAGTTCAATTTCTTATCCCTTACCTTCAACAAGCATGTTCATCATCACCTTTCTCAAAAACCTTGCTATTGAGTAGAGGCTGCTGTGAACTGTTGCTGTGAACTCGTTGAACTATCACCCTTCCACTTAAAATGAGACACTTCCTACATTATAATGACCATGTACACATCCATGAACAGAGAAATCAGCAGAAATGCCAAGAAGAGTGTTGGTGTATAAAACACAAAGCAAATAATCAAATAAAAAGCATATTATTCTTGAAACCTATAATCCACCTAATTTGGATGGATAAGATTTATCTTATTCACTAAATCAGCAAAGTGCTGAGGGCTTCACATTTTATTTTTAAAAATAGATGTCCTTTTCAAGTTTTCCTGTTGTTGGGGAAGTGTTCTTTCTGTTGCTAACAGAGAGCTAAGTGTTCTGCTGTGAATGGGACATGTTTGTTTTTATCAGTAAGAGTGGCAGAAGGATGAGTGAAGGAATCCCTTTTGTTAAAACTGTGTTTCTCCAAGTGAGATGTCTGCCTTCTAGGTCAAAGCCTATGATTGGCTGTTTACCAGAGTAGCCTTTAATCATGGAATTTGCTCATCTGTTTACACATTATTTTATTCACTAAACCTTAAATGAGCTCACTATTCAATTTTTAAAGATCACAGGGCTATAGAATTCTTAATAAAATTTCCATTGTCACTCAATTTCTACTAGTTAGAAGGTACAAAGAGATGATTTATCATCTTTGCATTTTGGGCTGATATAATTTAGCCTCAAAGTGAGGAGGAGGATTAGAAACAGATGAGATCTGGCTTTCCCTTCAAATCTTATGATCATATAATTAAAATACAAGGCATCTTGCCCTTCATCTTTGTATATCACTGTTTGCACTGTTTAGGGAAGGAAATTGAAGGGGGAAATATCACAGGCAAGCAAATTTGAGCAAAATATTACTTTGGTATATATTATGCTTAAAACTGAATGAAAAAAACGGCCATTCTGGCAATCCTAAGCTTAAGATAAGAGTTACAGAATTATTTTTAAAATGTAATTTTCTTAACTTGAAATTAAGTTCTGTATTATCACCATCCTAATGATATTGTAGTACTCTGAAAAACTGTTGATTTCCTAAACAAAAACTTTTGTTTTATTTGAAGCTGTGTCTCTGAGTAGTTCATCAAGTTTACACTTTATAGTTATACCAGAAATTTTGATTACACTGAAACTCTATACTGTGAAAAGTGTAATTGAGTTACCATCTTTCAAATTTCATTTTTTATTCTTTAGAAGTAAATTGTTAATCTGTGAGCCCCTGGTTTTTGGGATAGGGGGAATATTTCATTGTAGCTTTCTAAATCATTCTGTGGCATAATGATGTTGTGTTGGCTTAGTCATTTCATTTTCCTCCTGAGCATTTAGGGAGAGTACAAATCCTGCCTATCTAGGTGGGGTCAAATAATGACCCCATGAGCTAGCTCAATGAAATGCAGCAATCCTCCTCTCTTTCCACCTCCCAAGGTGACCTTGAACACTACTTGAGATAACAAAGACTTGATGTGGAAGGAACTGCACAGGAGAATCTGCCCACTAGATACAAAAAAAAAAAAAACACCAAAAAAAAAAAAAATTAAAATAACTTTGAACTTTGCACAAGTGACAAATTCTTTTATTATCACGAGTTGTTGTTACAGTGTTAAAACCCCCTGTGACTTCTATTTATTGACAATAGAAAGTATCTAACCTGAGAAATCCTCCCCCTTCTCATAAGCCTTCCTCCCCAAGTGAGGGTGCTGTTTGAAGTAATATTACTTAAATAGATTCTCAATAGCTACACATGTTTTTAAGGAGAGCCACTTTAAGTCATGGCCTGGGTGTTACAGACTAGACAGACACACACACAGGCGCGCACACACACAGACACACAGATAGCTCCTAAAGATTTCTGGGAGAGGGGAATGGATTGAAGACGCTGTTTCTATCTGTCTTCTCAGAGAAGAAAACCGGGGAAGTTAATGGAATATAAAAATGTAAATAAGAGATAGGCATGAACTAGAACCAGGGACCAGTTGCTCTGAAAATTCTGAGAGCCTTTCCAAACTAAAGGAACTAAAGGAGGGTTCAGACCAGACTACGTTTGACTCAGAAATTTCATCAAAGAATGACTTCCTGGTCATTTGCATGGTTTTGCCCTGGGGATGTCTTACAGATACTCCCTACCTCTGACTCTCCCACTGTTCACTTGGGGACAACGAAACCAATGTTTCTAAACGCCTCTTCTGTGCCAGTTGCATTCTGTACATCTCATCTTTAAACCTTATGGTTAGCACTGTTAGCCCCATTTTAAAATGAAGAAATTAAAGCTGAGAAGGTTATTTAATTTGTCTAAGAGTCCTCTGCTGATAAATAGCAAATGGATTTCAAGTTTCTGGCTTGAAATCTAATTCTTTTTGTCCTACTATACCTTTCCTAACACATACCTGCTCAGCCTCAGATCCAGGAGACAATATATCCTTTGAATGGCCAATAAAACACCTCTTTCCCCCAAACATTTCCTGCTTTTTACAATCCAGAGCTCTTGAGGATCTCTTGGAATAAACCATTGTTTATCTAGTGGTGACATGTTTTTCCAGTTTACTCACTTCCCCCCAACCTCATATGAGAATAGCTAAGGGGATGAGCCCCATAACATTCTGATTTGTTCTGTTAATTTGTCAAGTCTAAGCACAGTTCTTCTCTAGTGTAAACACTCTTTACCTCTCCTGATTGTAAAATGCTAATCTCATATATTTATCAAATTTTTCTTATTGATTGGCATGCATTCTATATTCAGCTAGTTTCACAAAGCCCACTTGAGGCCTCTTTATCATTGACAGCAATATGATTTTCTTATGTCTGTGTCAGATCTACTGGCCTGCGCCTCTTGCCTTACCTGTCCCGAAACCAGAGGGTATTTGGTCTGTTTCTTTCATGTGTCCTGCCTTTCCAAGTGAGGTGCCAGACTTCAGCTGTGCCAGTTCTGTTCTCCTTTACTTTTTTCCCCTCAGAGGCTTATGGTTTTGTGATTGTGCAGATGAATTAGATCTCCCCCTCCTCATCTGCTTCTGACGTTGACAAATCCATCATTAATGAACTCTTCATCTTTCTCCTTAGGCTAATCCCTAGTCCCTAAAGTATCCTTCATAACCACGGTCATAAGCTCTCTCTGAGCCCCATGGGAGCAGAAAGGGGTGGCCCTGTGGTCCGTAACCAGCAAAACCACAAAGTACAGGTTGTGACTTCGCCAGCAGGCCTATTTTGCTGCAGCCCATGGACATTTTTAAGAAGCTAAGTCCAGTTAATTTGCAAAGTCTTCCATTTTTGACATGAAAAGCCACTAATGTAAATTTATTTTCAGTCATTTCTAATGATTTTCCTCCTAAGCTCCAGGTTATCTTTTCCTTATTTATTAGTCTCATTCATTGTCCCTTTTCTTTTTAACCAATTCCTCAGAAACATGCTTGGTATGCTGTATTTCGCATAATTGTATGTTTTTCTTTGCTTTGCTCATTTTAAGAAATAGATACTAAAATGTAAAACATACACTGAAAAAAACAATAAGATTTTACAACTATTGTAAGGTATAGTTCGGGCCGAGGCAGAAAAAGGAAAGATGACCTCAACAGAAGTAGGTTACCTTTATTCAGGCAAGGAGGGGCGACAGTCAGCTTAATGACCAGGCTGAGCGCCGAGAGGGATCAGGGAGGCTCCATATTTGTAGGCAGGCTTGTGGAAGCAATAAGGGAAACGTTAGTCAGGTGGGATGTTTTGGGTATTTTTTAGTTGAGATGGCATTTGTAGTTGGGCAGGGGGTGATAAGTCTTCTGGGCAGGTGTAGGGGGTGGAAGCTTTCCAGACAGGGGGTGATAAGTCTTCTGGGCAGGTGTAGTGGGTGGAAGGTTTCTGGACAGGGGGTGACAAGTCCCAGATAGTTGCAACCAGCCTGGAGCATCAGGGCAGGACCTAAAGTTCTGTTTTGTTTTCTCCAAAGTTAGATGATTCAGCAAGGGCCTTTGAAACTGTTGTTTTCTTTTTTAGGCCCAAAAGACTCCTTCATTCCAGACCCTGAAATCATAAAAAAAAAAAAAAGGAAAAAGGGCACCGTATCTCTCTGGCTACTTCCTGCTGGATAGGGGTGATGATTTTGGGTCTGGAATGGAGGATCCTCCTAGGGCCCAGGGTCTCCTTTTTCTGAGGTTGGGGTGAGGCTCTCGAGAAGAAGAATGGTCTTGACCTGATCTCGAGAGATGGCCTGAATCCGTTCTTGGAGAAACTTTTGAAAGAGATTGAAGAGACAGCGTCCAAATAAGAGGAATAGAATGATAAGTACCAGTGGTCCCAGGAAAGGGAGCAACCAAGGAAGGACCTGTTGGAACAGGTTTTGGGGGACTCTAAAGGTTTTGTAACTCTTTTCTGTGGCGTTCAATTCTGTCTCTAAGTTCTTTGACTCTGCCCTGGACTATGCCTGTTTCATTAACAAAATAGCAGCAGTCCTCTCCTAGGAAAAGGCAGGTCCCTCCCTTTTCCTCAGTGAGAAGGTCCAGGGCTCACCTATTTTGTAGGGCCACAGAAGCTAATGAGTTAATTTGTCTTTGGATTGAAACGAAGGACTCTACTACCTGTTCCATGTCTTCATTAAGTTCTTGGGACAGCTTGTAGCAGAAATGGGCAGAGGTCGAGATGCCTCCAATCCCGGTGCCTAGGGCTGCTGTTATGCCAGTCCCGATCAGGACGGGGGCTATGACAGCTCGTCTTTTCCTGTGGGAAAGTTCCCCTTGGGGGTAGACTATTTGTTCTACCTTTTCTTCTTTGAGGAATGTTAGGCCCGGGGTCAGGAAGACCAAGATGCAAGGTCCAGGGGGGTCCGAGGGGAGACATGAATATGCATAGGTCCCGCAGAGAATGAAGATTTCTGGATTGGTGCAATTGTTTGTGCTGTTCCAGAGAACCCAAGTGGAACAGAAGGAGGGAGCGGAGTTTGTAAGACCAGTGTAGTTGGGACTAGAGTGGTTAATACAGGTTAGGTTTGAAGAGGCTGAGAGTAGGACATTGTCGGAGACTGGCCCAATGAATTGTGTACTTTTTTGTTGGGAAGGGGAGGTATAGTTGCCCTGTAACAGCCAGGTTGAAGGTAAAGGAATTGCTATGTGCGGTGAGGGAGACTGTGACATGCATGTCCAACACTGGGATGTGTGTTGTGTGTACTGGAAGAATTGGAAGGAAGAGTTGAGAAGGTGGGTAGGGTGTTGGTTGCCAGAGGGAGGTTTTAGGAGAGGCCGTAACTGGGAAAGGAGGTCTAGGTGTTTATAAGGCTCAGGGATTGCCTGTAACCAGGAAATTATGTTCTTTATGACTTGTTCTTGTTTCTTTTCCTGATTTGGATCTAGTACTCCACCCCCGTCTGAGTACCCCCAGTGAGTAATGGGATAGAAACATATGTTTATTCCATTTGGCTTATGGCAGGTACTCATGAAACTTCCTCTTTTATACTTTAACAGTGAGTAGGGATTTGGAGTTTCTGCCCCCAAGGTTCATGGTGCATGGTTTTGGAGCTGTATTATAACATGAGGACTGTACATAGGAATAAATGTCAGAGCAGGGGCAGGGAGTAGCCAGAAGGCTGGGGAGTGCAGCAAGGATAAGGAACAGAGGAGTCATGGGGCTGTTAGTTAGGCAGTGCAGAGGAAATAGCACCCTAGGAGTAGAACACAGCTAGCAACGCAGGCGATACCCATGGAAAGATGAAGGGTAGGTGGCCAGTCATGAGGGAGACAGTTACTAGGCCTATAGCAAGGACTAAGATTAAGAGTGCTATTATAGAGAGACAGGGAGAGGCCAGTCAGGGCGAGGGGCAAAAGGCCCCAAGTTGGTGGTTATTTGAATCTGAGGAGGAACAGTGTTCATTAGGATGTAGAATGATGTAGAGAATGAGAGTAAAGAAATGAATTTCGTCTGGAGTCAGGTTGTAGAAGGTTCCCTGGAGCCACAGTTGAGACACCAGTGTAGTCAGGTCTTTGAAGGAGGTTCCTGTCAGGGTGTTGGTCCAGAGGTCTTGTAGTATTTGGGTCAGGAACAGTTGTAGGTTGAAGAGAGTCCAGGTCACTCAGTGTCCTCTCGGATGGTTGACAGGTTGTCGCTGGGTGAATTTTAAGGAGGTGGGTCCTGTGAGGGAGCTGATAGGTGTCATTTAAGGAGGGCAGCACAGGGTTGAAGGTGACCCGTTTTAGGCGAGAGAGGTGTACCCAGGAGGGGTGACCTTCTCGAGTTTTGCTGCAGCTGGGGTAAGGAGGATGATTTTGAATGGTCCCTGCCACTTTGGGGTTAGGTCACCCTGGGGATTATCAGACAGATAGACCATGTCCCCAGTTTGTAAAAGGGGCAGGGAGGCTTGGGGTCAGGGGCGGGCAAGTTGTGGTTGATGTATTTCCAGAGGGCATTGCGGAGTTCCGCCAGCAGAGGGGAATGTAAGAGGCTTGGTATGGGAGGAGGTTCAGGAGGGAGTCCAGGAGGGAGCATGGGGCTTCCACACATCACCTCAAAGGAGCTCAGCCCCTGGGGCTTTCTGGGCAAAGCCCGTATTCTGAGGAGAACAGTTGGCAAAAGTTAGTTCAATCCAGATGTACTTCGAGGGTTAGTTTGGTAAGGGTTTCTTTGATTTTTCTATTCATCCTTTCTACCTTTCCTGAGGACTGGCGACAGTACGGAATGTGAAATTTCCAGGGTATCTGTAAGAATTGGACAAGTTGTTGGGTGACCTTGGATGTAAATTCCGGGCCCTCATCAGACTAGGGTTGAAGGCTGGCCAAACCTGGGGATAATTTCTGTGAGGAGGATCTGGGCCATGGTGTGGGCTCTTTTGTTTGTAGTGGGAAATGTTTCTACCCATCTCGAAAAGGTGTCCACAAGGACCAGGAGGTATCTGACTCTCCGGACCGGGGGCATCTGAGTAAAGTCTATCTGCCAATCCTGTGTTGGGAGGCTGCCTCGCATTTGAAGGGTTGGAAAGGATGTCAGTTTAAGGTTGGAATTGGGGTTAGTACGTTGACATGTTTGACAGGAGCGGGTAAGGTTATCTAAATATTGTTGGTCAGCAGTGGATATGGGGAAGTGGTTATGGAGGAACTGTTGGAGTGTCTTGGATGAGGGATGAAAAAGTGAGTGTAGATAAGAGAGGATTTCTCTGGTGGTGGGAGGGTCGGGAGGAGTCAGAGCTAAGATGACAGGGGACTGGAGGGAAGGATGGGACGGTGTTATCTCCTTTGCCTTCTGGTCTGCCGCATTGTTGTAGGCGGATATGAGACTTCCCTTTTGATGTCCCCTACAGTGGAGGATGGCGGCTTTGTTTGGTAAAAGTGCTGCCTCTAGAAGTTTGTGGATCAGGTCTGAATTAATAATGAGGGATCCCTTTTGGGTTAGGAAACCTCTTTCTCTCCATATTAGGGTGTTTGAGTGAAGTATGTTATAGGCATATTTGGAGTCTGTGTGGAAGTTAACTCTTGGATTTTTAGCCAGAGTTAAAGCTCTGGGGAGAGCTATCAGTTCTGCCGGTTGGGAGGTGGTGTGAGGTGGCAGAGGTGAGGCTTTAATTGTCTGTGTTTCATGATTGTGACAAAGGTCCCCCTGGATGATGGCATATCCTGCTGCAAAGGGTGGGGATTTTTGAGAGCTGCCATCAGCGAACCAGTGTGTGGTGTCTGGGTCTAGGATGGGCTGATCTGTTAAATGTTGGAAGGGGTTTTGGGTAAGATCTACTGTTAGGCTGCAGCTATGTAGGAGGGGGTCTCTTGTAGAGGACGTGGGTAATAGCTGGCGGGGTTAAGGGGAGAGCAGGGGGAGAATGAGAGCTGAGGGTCGAGGAGAAAGGCATGTAGGACCTGCACCCTGGAAGGGGGAAGGGAGAGGAAAGCCCGATGTGATAGTAAGTCTCAGGAGGTGTGTGGAGAATAGACTGTTAACAGGGCATGTCTAGAGAGTTTATTTGCTTCAGGTACGAGGGCTGCGATAGCAGCCATGACCTGTATACAAGAAGGCCACCTCTTGGTCACCATGTAAAGCTGTTTTGATAGATAGGCTATGGGAGCCCAGGTGTCTCCGGCCTGCTGACACAGAAGTCCCAGGGTCTGTCCTTGGTTGGAATGGGCAAAGAGAAAGAATGGTCTGGTGTGATCTGGCAGGTGGAGAGTTGGCACTCAGAGGAGGCTCTGGGTGAGCTGGCGAAGAGGATTGGCCAGCGAGGAGAGATTAAAGAGGGGCTCATCCAGACATCCTTTAGTTGCCTCATAGAGAGGCTTTGCAATGAGGGAGAAGTTAGGGATCCAGATACGGAAAAAGTTTAGGAGGCCGAGGATAGACAGGCGCTCCCTTTTTGTTTTTGGAAGTGGACAGTTAATCAAGGCCTGGATTCTATCTGCGGGAATAGTTCTTTGTTGATGGGATATGGAGAGCCCCAGGTAGGTGACATTTGTCTGGGCTATTTGGGCCTTAGATTGGGATACCCGATAACCCCAGGATCTCAGGGCCCCAAGGAGTTTGGCAGTATGTTGGAGGCAGAGTTTTCAGGTTGGGCTACAAAGGAGGAGGTCATCTATGTATTGGAGGAGATGACTTGGGGCTAGGTCGAGTATCTGTAGGTCCTTTTGTAAAGCCTGTCCAAAAAAGTAGGGACTGTCTCTGAACTCCTGGGGGAGAAATGTCCATGTTAGTTGTTGGGAAACGTGAGTCTCGGGGTCTTGCCAGGTGAAGGCGAAAGGGGTTGGGAGAGGGGATGGAGGGGGATGGTGAAAAAGGCATCTTTGTGATCTAATACTGTGAAGTGGGTTGCAGTCGGGGGTATGGTAGACAGAAGGGTGTAAGGGTTAGGGACTACTGGGAATGTTGATGTGATGGCCTTATTGACTTTTTGCAGATCTTGGACCAGTCTCCAAGAGTTTGGTCCCTTCCTTACTGCCAGAATAGGGGTGTTGTGTGGTGAATGGGTAGGAATTAGGATAGAGGCTTGAAGAAGACGGTCTATGATAGGCTTAAGGCCCTTGTGGGCCTCCGGGGTGAGAGAGTACTGTTGTTGGGTGATTATAGTCGAGGGGTCTTTTAGGGTAATGTGGACTGGGGGATGATGTTTGGCTATGGATGGGTGATCAGTGTCCCACACTTGGGGGTCTAAGGCGGGTAGATCCAAGGGAAGGTCAGGGGTGAGGGATAGGGACCGTCCAGGTGTCATCTGCATGTAGAATATAGAGACTGTATCGAGGGGGCGTATGGTAATACAGACCCCCAATTTGGATAACAAGTCTCTCCCTAGGAGTGCCATCGGACACTGAGGCATTATGAGGAATGAAGGGTCGATTTTTCAAATTGACAGAGTAATGGAGGGCTGATCTTTGGCCTTAGAGGAACTCCGGAGACCCCCTTGATTGTGAGTTCTGAGTCTTGAGTTGGGCCAGAGTAGGAAGTTTAAGAGAGAGAAAGTGGCTCCAGTGTCTACCATAAAAGAGGTCTTTTTTCCAGCCACCACCCGGTCTACCCTAAGTTTCGAGCTCATGTCCAGGACACAGGCCGGGGGGCTGAAACCCAGGCCCCGTCATTGGAACAACTCTCATAGGGTTGGGCTGGGGTTCTGGGGAGAAGTGGGAACTTCCCCAGAGGCACCAGGGGATCCCTGTGGACATTCTACTCTCCAGGTCTGGGAGGTGGGGACCTCCCCAGGGGTGCCAGGGCATCCCTAGAGACAGTCCATCTTCCAGTGTCCCCATTGGCCACAGGTTGGGCATGCTTTTGTGGGGGGCCGTGGGTTTGGGCATGCCTTTGCCCAGTGTCCTGACTGGTTGCATGGGAAGCAGGGTCGGGGGGGTGGGGTGGTGTCTTAAGCCCTGTTCTGGGATGACTTGGGCCAGGCTGATCTCTTCCTTTAATTGCTGCCACCAAAGAGGCATATTTAGCTTTTCTCTCACATTCTTTTTTCTCTTAGCCTCCTCCTCTGTATTATTGAACACCTTGAAGGCTACTTCTAGAAGGTCTCTTTGGGGGATCTCAGGGCCCTTTTCTAGTTGTCGAAGCTTGCGTCTGATGTCAGGGGCGGACTGGCTGATGAATTGAACATGAAGGTAGAGTAACCCAGCAGGGGTGGTGATATCTAGGTTGGTATACTTCTGGACTGCTTCTGTGAGGCGTGTCAAGAATAAGGCTGGATGTTCGTCTGCCCTTTAGGTGATTTCTCTGACTTTATCATAATTGACATGGATATGAGTACTTTTTTTGCATTCCTTCTAGAATGTAGGTAATCATATGATTGAGTCTCCTGATACCTAGGTCACCAGGCTGGTAAGTCCAATGGGGATCTAACTGAGGCACCGCCTCATCAGCAACTGGGCTATCCCAGTCTTGGTTATGTAAATGATCAGCATGGGCTTTTGGTGCTTGCCAGATACTTTTTGTCAGGGGTGAGAATGGCATTTAGGATACAATCATACGTCACTTCATGTGAGGTTATAGGCCTGGGAGAGTCTCAGAAATTCTTTTCTGTATCTGGTAGGATTTTCAGAAAATGATCCTAACTTTTCTTCTATCTGGCTCATATCTGACAATGAAAATGGTACATGGACTCGGGGTAGGGGCGGGGCCCTCTGGTCCTACCACCTCTCTCAGGGGAACATGTGTTGGGTACCTGATCCTGTGGCAGGGGGGGAAGGAAGGGGGAGTCGGGGAGATGGGGTAGCGGGGTCGAGGGGGAGTCAGGAGAGGTTTCCGGGTCAGTAGGTGAGTTGGATGAAGGGGAAGGAGAGGGTTGGCGCGAGGTGGTGGGTAGGGAGAGGGCTCCTCCACGGGGGGCGGAAGGTCGCGGTCTGCGGTTAGTTGAGGAAGAAGAGCCCTTTTGCCTAGGAGGCAAGGTGCATAGAAGGACCTTGTGGGTGGAGCAGGCCTTGCTAGGGAGGGCCTGCTCCGAAGGGCCCAAAAGGCTTGGGATTAGGGGACCTCCAACCGCTTGCCATTCTGTTTCAGGAAGTCGGTGAGATTTTGAAGAATGTTTAAGTCAAATGTGCCGGTTTCAGGTCAGCGGTCTTGATTATCTAATTTGTATTGAGGCCAAATCTGTGTACAGAGTTGTTTTAAACGGTTAGCTTTGAGTTCATTGAGAGTGGTCTGAGATTTTTGAAAACACAGATCAGAGGGGAATCTTTTGGGACAGGTTGGCCAGACCCCATAATAGAAAGGCAAGCAGAGGCTCCTATTGAGAGCTCCAGTCGTCATCCTTAGTGGCAATAGGAGTTATGAGAAGAGAGCTCTGTGTCGAGGTGGAGCGTCCTCCACTGTCGCCTAGAGTGGCTCTGGGCCGGGGGTCCCCAGGACCCAGAGAGGACTGAGTTCTAGGGCGCCTCTAGAACACCATCCGGATCTTACCTTGATCTAGGGTCCCGCTTGAGTGGAGTGTTGCATGTAGAGCAGTCGAATGGCAAGAGTTCCCTATTCCGGAGGTCCTGAGAGAGAGAGAGAGAGAGAGAGAGAGAGAGAAAGGGGATAGAGCCGAAGCCTGGGGGTACGCAGGCATCAATAAAGCCTTAGCACAAGGCTTGCACCGCTCGAAGGGACTGGGCACCCCTGAGGGGAACTTGAGCCCAGGCAGAAAAGTGAGCTCGAAGGATGTTTGCCCTCCCAGACTCCGGGAAAAGGGAAAACAATGAGAGGGAGGGAGAGGGAGAGATAGTGAGACGAGTGCCTTGCCCCTTCCCGGTTTCAGCACCAAGAATGTAAGGTATAGTTCGGGCCAAGGCAGAAAAAGGAAAGACGACCTCAACAGAAGTAGGTTACCTTTATTCAGGCAAGGAGGGGCGACAGTCGGCCTAACGACCAGGCTGAGCGGAGAGGGATCAGGGAGGCTCCATATTTGTAGGGAGGTTTGTGGAAGCGATAAGGGAAACGTTAATCAGGCGGGATGTTTTGGGTATACTTTAGTTGAGATGGCATTTGTAGTTGGGCAGGGGGTGATAAATCTTCTGGGCAGGTGTAGGGGGTGGAAGGTTTCTGGACAGGGGGTGATAATTCCCAGATAGATGCAACCGGCCTGGAGCATCAGGGCAGGACCTAAAGTTCTGTTTTGTTTTCTCCGAAGTTAGATGATTCAGCAAGGGCCTTTGAAACTGTTGTTTTCTTTTCTAGGCCCAAAAGACTCCTTTAACTATGCAATGTTTAAAAGCAATAGGTCTATGTGCAACATCAAAGACAGGATAATTACTAAATGACACAATTACCACCCAGTTTTTAACTTAATTTATTCAGCAATTACTCTCATTTATCCATTTCTTTTACTGATTAAAGCACATGAAGGTTTGAGTTGTTGGAAAGCCAACAAGCAGACACCTCTGTATTCAATGTTAAATATATAAAAGTAGAGTATTAAATTAAATATCGAAAATGTTTCTCACTGTCATTTTCCTTTATTCTTATTTCTTGGTCAAAGCATACTCACTAAAAGTTAGCAGTATATCTGAGATAAACAGCATATTCCCAGTGTTCATTTTCCCACTTTGTCTATTATTGTTTTTAAGAAAATTACTAGAGTGTGAAAGAGATTCTGATAGAGTTCATAATGTGAAGAAATAGAAGTCAGATTTTAATCACACACATCAGTGAAGGAGCAGAAAAGGCTTTCAGAGATCTTGATTTCACTTCCTTTTCTAAGTAAAATATAAAGCTCATGGAAATTACATTTTTTTGTAAATGTGACGAAATAACTTCTCAATCATTAGCGCTAATAAAAGAGAAAATGGTTTTGAAAAATCCAAAATAGTGAATAATCTAAAACTTGTCAAACTATAAAGTAGAGCCATTGAAATTTGAGTGTGTCTAATGTGGAATACCTACCTTGCTGTATTTATTGAGTATATTGTTTTAGATAAATCACAGAGATGTCATAGCAGAACCTTAATTTCACATGTTAGCTCTCTATTTCACAATCACTTCAAGTTTTTATTATTTTTTCACTACTATTTCTTCATAGGACTCATGCAAACCATCACCAGTGCTGTGCTAGAACTGGTTTGGACTGACTCAAGAACTAGGGAAACTTAAAATTCTTGGAAATTTACTAGTCAATTTTTAGATATAGTAATTATTAAAAAATAGAATATATAAATTTACAATTAAACACATTATATATAAAACAAAGGTAATAAACACAAACAAATCTTCACTTCCCAATTATTATACTCATAATATTTATATATTTATAATATATAAATATAATATTTATAATATTATAAATATTATACTCTTTATTATTATCTATCTATTACTGAGGTTATTTATGCTTAGAGTGAAAATTCTATAGAATAGTGTGCTAGTTCTCATTTCTTCCCAACCTTTTCTTTATTGATTAGTATTTAAAATTGCCTTCGGTGGGAATATTTACATCATGGAAATTGGCAATTATAACAAACCATGATTTGAATTATCATTTTGTTGATTTTCTAGAATTAGGGAAGTGATCAAGAGTATGTTAATATGCATATTGAACTTTAAAAGTGTCATAACTAGTTGTTACATTGTAACACATAAAAATTAGAGGAGCCTTCCACTATTCAAAAATTATTATCCAATTCAGCAAAGAAGTTGTTCCCCACACTGACAAATGAAGTTCTGACATTTTACTTGTTCAGTTCAGTTCAGTTCAGTCGCTCAGTCGTGTCTGACTCTTTGCAAACCCATGAATCGCAGCACGTGAGGCCTCCCTGTCTATAACCATCACCCAGAGTTCACTCAAACTCATGTCCATCGAGTTGGTGATGCCACCCAGCCATCTCATCCTCTGTCATCCCTTTTTCCTCCTGCCCCCAATCCCTCCCAGCATCAGAGTCTTTTCCAATGAGTCAACTCTTTGCATGAGGTGGCCAAGGTACTGGAGTTTCAGCTTTAGCATCATTCCTTCCAAAGAAATCCCAGGGCTGATCTCCTTCACAATGGACTGGTTGGATCTGCAAGAGTCTTCTCCAACATCACAGTTCAAAACCATGAATTCTTCGGCACTCAGCTTTCTTCACAGTCCAACTCTCACATCATACATGACCACTGGAAAAACCATAGCCTTGACTAGATGGATCTTTGTTGGCAAAGTAACGTCTCTGCTTTTGAACATGCTATCTAGGTTGGTCATAACTTTTCTTCCAAGGAATAAACGTCTTTTAATTTCATGGCTGCAATCACCATCTGCAGTGATTTTGGAGCCCAAAAAATAAAGTCTGACACTGTTTCCACTGTTTCCCCATCTATTTGCCATGAAGTGATGGGACCAGATGCCATGATCTTCTTTTTCTGAATGTTGAGCTTTAAGCCAACTTTTTCACTCTCCACTTTCACTTTCATCAAGAGGCTTTTTAGTTCCTCTTCACTTTCTGCCATAAGGGTGGTGTCATCTGCATATCTGAGGTTACTGATATTTCTCCCAGCAATGTTGATTCCAGCTTGTGTTTCCTCCAGCCCAGAGTTTCTCATGATGTACTCTGCATATGAAAAAGAAAATATAAACCAATCTTCATGTTCATCAAAGACCTGTCAGTTGCAACCACAGTTTAGCCAGGATATAGGGACAGCAAAAATCAACAAAAGCATTAAAAGAGAATCAATTGGCTATATTCAAATAATAAAAATATTGAACATTATATCATTTTTGAAGATATTAAGAAGAGGTGGCAAGAATACACAGAAGAACTGTATAAAAAAGATCTTCACAACCCAGATAATCACAATGGTGTGATCACTCACCTAGAGTCAGATATCCTGGAATGTGAACTCAAGTGGGCCTTAGGAAGCATCACTACCAACAAAGCTAGTGGAGGTGATGGAATTCCAGTTGAGCTATTTCAAATCCTAAAAGATGATGCTGTAAAAGTGCTGCACTCAATATGCCAGAAAATTTGGAAAACTCAGCAGTGGCCACAGGACTGGAAAAGGTCAGTTTTCATTCCAATCCCAAAGAAAAGCAATGCCAAAGAATGCTCAAACTACCACACAATTGCACTCATCTCACACACTAGTAAAGTAATGCTCAAAATTCTCCAAGCCAGGCTTCAGCAATACGTGAACTGTGAACTTTCAGATTTCAGCTGGTTTTAGAAAAGGCAGAGGAACCAGAGATCAAACTGCCAACATCCAGTGGATCATTGAAAAAGCAAGAGAATTACAGAAAAACAATATTTCTGCTTTATTGACTATGCCAAAGCCTTTGACTGTGTGGTTCACAATATATGGTGGAAAATTCTGAAAGAGATGGGAATGCCAGACCACATGACCTGCCCCTTGAGAAATCTGTATGCAGGTCAGGAAGCAACAGTTAGAACTGGACATGGAACAACAGACTGGTTCCAAATAGGAAAAGGAGTACATCAAGGCTGTATATTGTCACCCTGCTTATTTAACTTATATGCAGAGTACATCATGAGAAACACTGGGCTGGAAGAAGCACAAGCTGGAATCAAGATTGCCAGGCAAAATATCACTAACCTCAGATATGCAAACGACACCACCCTTATAGCAGAAAGTGAAGAGGAACTAAAAAGCCTGATGATAGTGAAAGTGGAGAGTGAAAAAGTTGGCTTAAAGCTCAACATTCAGAAAATTAAGATAATGGCATCTGGTCCCATCACTTCATGGCAAATAGATGGGGAAACAGTGGAAAAAGTGACTGACTATTTTTTTGGGCTCCAAAATCACTTCAGATGGTGACTGCAGCCATGACATTTAAAGATGCTTTCTCCTTGGAAGGAAAGTTATGACCAACCTAGACAGCATATTAAAAAGCAGAGACATTACTTTGTCAACAAAGGTCTATCTAGTCAAGGCTATGGTTTTTCCAGTAGTAATGTATGGATGTGAGAGTTGGACTATAAAGAAAGCTGAGCACTGAAGAATTGATGCTTTTGAACTGTGGTGTTGGAGAAGACTCTTGAGAGTCCCTTGGATTGCAAGGAGATCCAACCAGTCCATCCTAAAGGAGATCAGTCCTGGGTGTTCACTGAAGGACTGACATTGAAGCTGAAACTCCAATACTTTGGCCACCTGATGCAAAGAGCTGACTCATTTGAAAAGATCTGGATGCTGGGAAAGATTGAGGGCAGGAGGAGAAGGGGACGACAGAGGATGAGATGGTTTCTTGGCATCACAGACTCAATGGACATGAATTTGGGTGAGCTCCGGGAGTTGGTGATGGACAGGGAGGCCTGGCATGCTGCAGTTCACGGGGTTGCAAAGAGTCCAAAACAACTGAGTGACTGAACTGAACTGAACTGAACTGAAAAACTATGTGTCATTTATTCTTTATATCGATAAAATATTGGATAAATATATATGCATCTTTAAATATATGCATCATGCATTTTATTTCCAGAGAGTCAGATTACCAGCTCACTATTGTCTGTTACTGACCCTCCGGCACCTTTCACACAGCCTTAGTTTTTTTTTTTTTCATTTGGAGGATAATTGCTTTACAATATTGTGTTGGTCTCTGCCATACAACATGTGAATCAGCCATAAGCATCCCCTCCCTCTTGAGACTCCTTCCTACTCCGCCATCCCATCCCCCTAGGTCATCACTGAGCGCTGGGCTGAGCTCTCTACGTGTTATATGGCAACTTCCCACTGGCTCTCTGTTTCACACATGGTAATGTGTATGTTTCAGTGCTACTCTCTCAATTTGTCCCACCTTTCCCTTCCCCTACTGTGTCCACATGTCTCTGTGTCTGTGTCTCTATTCCTGCCCTCCAAATAGGTTCATCCGTGCCATTTTGTTTAGTTTCCATATATATGCTATTAATAAATGATATTTGTTTCTTTCTGACTTATTTCACTCTGTACCCACTTCAGGGTTCTTGGGCTTCCCCAGTGGTTCAGACGGTAAAGAATCTGCCTGCAATGCGGGAGATCTGGGTTCGATCTCTGGGCTGGGATGATCCCCTGGAGAAAGGAGCATCTACCCACTCTAGTATTCTTGCCTGGAGAATCCCATGGACAGAGGACCTGGTGGGCTACAGTCCATGGGCTCACAGAGTTGGACTTGACTGAGCGACTTTCACTTCACTTCACGACAGGTTCTAGGTTCATTGACCTCAGTTCTACTGACTCAAATTCATTCCTTCTTATCAGCCTCAGTTTGTTATCACTTGCCAGCTTACGTCTCATTCCTCCAGTCTCACATTTAGTTGGTTATGACTTGAATGATAAAGTCCTTCTCTGGTTTTGAGACCTGGATGCTCAGGAGTGCTGTTTTTCCTAGGGTTGCTAAGTTGGATCTGCTGGCAGGTATGTTCTCAGCCATATGAAGAAGGAATTTTTAGCAACATTAGAAAATGAAATTAATATGCCAAGAGAAGTAGAGACAAACAGAAATGAATGCAGATTGAGTATGTCCTGGTGATGTTGAGTTTCCAGATTCAGTTCTTCCTATAGCCATTTCTTTATTTCAATGTCTTCCCAGTTATGTGAACCGATATACATTTATCTTTGCCTCAAGATAGCATAAGCTGGTTTTCTATCAGTTGCAGTATTAAAGCCCTAATACAAATCTCCATGCAGTTAATGGGCAGACTTCAGTGAGTCTGTAAACTGCTTGAAATTGTGTGCAAGATTTTGTGTGTTTGTGTGTAAATGCATTTCCTCCCCTCTGAGAATAGGGTTCATAGCTTCCTTTAGATTCACAAAAAGACCTATAAACCCAAATGCTTATTTAAGTTAATGAGAATCAAAATAAACTAAGTCAATAGCTTTCTATGTCAAAATTTGCTCAGCATATATTTTATACCAACCTCAAGGTGGTTACATTCACCTGAATATGAATTTGAGTTTGTCTTTGCCTCATGTTTTTAACCTAGATTTTTAAGGCTTCCTAAGAGTTTTAAATCCCAAAGGCACTTAGTTTTCATTTAATTCCTTCCTTGTTGTTACTTTCTTCACATACTAGCCTATTTCTATATGTGTGATATTGTTAGCATATTTCTCAACAGATACTAAAATGGGAGGCACTTGTTATTCATTCGACTTACAAAACTTCAAGGAAGATGAACATCTACTAGAAGTCAGTATCTATATTCTATCAAAACTTTAAAAATGACTTATATCCATCTTTAGAAGCCACTTTCAAGGAAATAATGTGTGTGTGTGTGCTCAGTTGCTCTGTCGTGTCCATCTCTTTGCAACCCCATGGACTGTAGCCCACCAGACTTCTCTGTTCATGGAATTTTCCAAGCAAGAAGTTGGAGCCGGTTGCCATTTCCTACGCCAGGGGATCTTTCTGACCTGGGAATTGAACCTGCATCTCTTATGTTTCCTGCATTGGCAGGTGGATTCTTTACCACTGTGACACCTGGAAAGCCCAAGGAAATAGTATCAGGCATTAAATCCCAATTTGATAAAGATGCAACAGTTGTTTCAAGATTACTTTCAGAAAGACTTCTAGGTTAAGAGGCTGATGAAATTATACTATAGGACAGAAAGCATCTTTATTGGGGCAAAACTGGGCTCACTATGAATGAGAAAACAGTGAAAAGTAAGAATCCATCTTGTTGTCTTGTGATGTTAGCTCTCAAGTAGAAAATAACTGTATTCGATAAGAAGCAAAATAAAGTGTTCCCAATACTAGGTAGCCAATATCTTCCCTTCAGAAAAAGTGAAAGCAATTTCAGAGGATAATTTTTGTCTTAAGAAAAAAAGTAATTTATTGCTTGGATAAGCATGACATAGAAGGCTCTGCAGGTCCCACTCACCTAACCGAAGCAATATTTTGTTAGCTTTTGTAAGAATTTTGATTGATTGCACCTATTGCACTAAAAAGAAATTATTTAAATCTCATTTAAAATATGTGTGGACACAAATAAAGTAACATAGTCAAAATGCCTTTGAAAATAAATTTGGTTTGAAAATTAAAATATGATACATTTAAATTTCTAAAAAAAATAATAAAAGTTTGTCATCAAAGCCAATAGACAACATTACAAATATCCTATCAAGGCAGTAATGAATAAGCAAAGTTTCAGGCTCATACTGAATACAACTAGACTAAGACATCAGGTTAATTGGTAAGTCTAGTAATGAGAGTTTAAGGGGTAAAGTTATCAAGTTAACAGGACTATTTTAACAAAAAAATTACTACATTTAAACTTTACTCTTAGTTGAAATTTAGTGTTGCTTCTCTAAATCATATAAACCATTAAGTTGAGAATAATTAACTGACACACAGAAGAAAATTCTAGCCTTAGTTCAAAAGCTACAGAGCGGGTCATACGTATTTAATGGGTAGTTGGGTTAGTCCAACTTTTAAGGCTACAGTCTATAATTATCTTGGAGTCTGTAATTGTCTTCATCAGTAGAGCTTGTGCTATTGGCTATAATGTTCATCCAAATGTGTACACATAGATTCATAGATAAGCATGACACAGAATGTTGTGAAGGCACTGATCACCAAACAGAAAAAATATTTTGTCATCCTTTAATAAGGCTTAGTACAATAAGAGTAAGACATTGACCCCTGGATGTCTCTGACTTCAAAACTTGGATTTTCATGATACCTTATTATACTAGAAGTGCAAGTTATCACGGCTCTAGGTGTTCAGCTCTAAGAAGAAAAAGTTAGATGCAAAAAAGTCAGTTTGGGACTAGAAATATGTGGTTCTTTTACTCTTCATTATCTACTTATTGATATTATTCATTTCTTATATAAGATGCCTTACACTGACATCAAAATAACCTACCCCAACTAAAAATAAACTGTAAAACTGAGCTTGACACATATTTAAGTTGTTATTCTACGTCACATGGAAACAGGGCAAAAAGGGAAAAATAGATAACCAACAGATCTATGTGGCAACTCTTCACAATAAAGACTCTAGATACTGAGGCATACAGAAAGCAACACACACTCGCCTGCACATAGCACTAAGAGTTAGGGCATTTTCACTCTGATACTATCAGGGTGAAAATTACAAGCAAATGATAGGCATAGTTCATTGATATGCTTGATACACTTACCTCATGAAATGTAGAGAAACTATCAAAAAAGAAAATATGAACAGTGTTTCAAGCCTTTAGGAATGTAATGTTTTATTTCAGAAGAGTAATAATTAAATACCATTTTCTATTTCACACAAGTTACTTAGATATCTACATAAATTTCCTCCTACATATAAGAAGCAGATAATACTAAATGATAATAAAACAATCAATGATGCCACAAATATTGACATTTCTAGAAGAAAGGCAAATAGTGTGATCTTTCACAGCTAACAGGGTTCTGATGAGGCTTGGTGGATTGTCTTCTACTGGATCTCTTCTTGTAACTATTTATCATTTGCAAGCTTGTTCTCATAAGATAACAGCCTAGCTAAGTTATCAATAAAAACCTTTGTGTCTAGAAAGAGCCTCTGCCCTAGGTCCCTCACTTTAATAAACAGGGAAGCTAGAAAAAAAAATCTTTAAATATTCTTTACTCAGTATCTCCTGAAATATAGCATCTAGAATTAGTCCTAAGCAGCCATCTTGGTAACCTCTCTTTTATACCATACCCTAACCTTTTTGTCTTTTCTAGTTCATTGGTGACTTAGGTGGTAAAGAATCTGCCCACAATGTGGGAGACCTAGGTTCAATCCCTGGTAGGGAAGATCCCCTGGAGAAGGGAATGGCAGCCCACTCCAGTATTCTCGCCTGGGAGCTTCCATGGTCAGAGGAGCCTGGTGGGCTCCAGTCCATGGAGTCGCGAAGAGTCAGACAGGAGTGAGCGACTAACTCTTTCACTTTCAATTCACCAGTAACTGAAAGCACCTCTGACCGAGAGAGAGTGAACCTGCAGGAGAAGAGAAAGACTTCCAAAAGGTGCAACAATTCAGGCAGAAGTACATAGGAGACCGAAAGTTTACTTCACTATGTCTAATTTTAAAAATTCTACAGCCCACTCTAAGTTTAAAGTTTCATTTCCTTTCTTCCAAAAGTTCCATTCCTATCCCCCACCCCAAGCATCAGGACCATTTAGATAACAGGACCATTTTTTAACTCTCCCTAAACCATCTTTTCTAACTCTCCCCAAATTTGAAAGTGGTTGTGAAATTTCAAGAGAATGAAATCAGAAGACACTGAGAGGAAAAAACATGGGTCTTAGTTGATTTGGGATCAGTATACAATATTTAAAATGTTAGTGTAATCTTTTAATAAAAATAAGAGAATTCCTTTGTTTTCAAAAACAATTATTTTCATAATTTTAAGGGACAACTGGTCTCTGATGATAAAATAATTATGAAAACACCAGGAACTGACAATTGGGTGAGATTGTTTGTCGTAATCAACTCATCTGCAATTTGAAAATAACAAGAAGGGGTGGGGAAATAAGGCAGGAAACTGTAATTTCTGTAGGGCATCATCGTAACTTTACCAGTCAGTGACTGTTAATGAAGGCCAATTTTGAATAATTTTTAAAAGCAGAGAATAACAGATAGTATCATAGGATACACTTTTAAAAAGTTAAGCGTACATACATAAAGCCAACTTTCTGCAAAGATGCAAGTGATGAAACACTTTCCACAATGTAATAATTACATCATATACAACCATCAGTTTGTAGGTCCTTCTCTTCTACTAAATTGAGCTCCTTGAAGGAAAGATAGGCTTCATCTTTCTGCACAAAGTGTGACTCAAATGTTTGATTAATTTGTATACTGATACATATCGTTATGGAATATATAGTCAAAATACTCAAGTTAGAGTTTGTACTATATTAAAGTCACTTTCAAAGCTTTTTTTAAAACAAATACTCAGGTCCTAATCCGTACACAGTCCCAGATATGTTTATTTTTTTTTAAATAAAGACATGAAGTTTATTTTTGAGTGTTGAGCACTGATTGTGGAAATTAGTTGCCCAACCCATGCCCTTCACAGTGAGAGCATGGAGTCCTAACCACTGGACCACCATGGAATGTCCCCTAGATATGTTTTAAAAGCTCAAAAATTGATACACCTCCCCACAACATGAAGAATATACAGGGAACCATGAGAGGCAGTCCCGCCAAAGTCAGGAGCAAAGCAGGGATGCCTATTTAGCTCCACTAGTGTTAAACTTGGATCAGAGGTGCCAATTCAGTCATACAAGTGAGAATAAGCAGAAGTATAAGAATCAAAAAAGAAAAAGTGAAGCTATATCTAATGGTATATAATACATTTGTATAGCTAGAACACAGAAGAGAAGCAATGCTAAGACTAGCGCAAGTAAGAAAAAAAGTTTTAACCCAGGTCTCCTGCATTGCAGGCGGAATCTTTACCAGCTGAGCCACAAGGGAAGCCCAAGGTACTCATAGCAGATGTTAAATTAGGGATTCCCTGGTGGTTCAGTGGTAAAGAATCCACCTGCCAAGCAGGAGAAACCGGTTCGATCCTTGAATTGATAAGATTCCCTGGATAAGAAAAAGGCAACCCACTCCAGTATTCTTGCCTGGGAAATCCCAGGGACAGAGGAGCCTGGTGGGCTACAGTCCATGGAGTTGCAGAGTTGGACACAACTTAGCAACTGAACAACTACAACAATGTTAAATTAACATATGAAATAAATAATTTTCACAGAAAAATAACCACTTAAATCATACAATTAAAGAAAAATATTTATAGTAACATCCAAAGTATTAATACTTGGATATAACCTTAACAGAAAATGTGTTTAACCTAAGGAAAATTTCAATACTCAAACTCAGAAAGTGGATCTAAAGAAATGGAAAGACATTCTTTATTTTTTAACAGGAAAACTCAGTATTATAAAGATGTAAATTCTCTCCAGGTTCAGATCAGATCAGATTAGATCAGTCGCTCAGTCGTGTCCGACTCTTTGCGACCCCCTGAATCGCAGCACGCCAGGCCTCCCTGTCCATCACCAACTCCCGGAGTTCACTCAGACTCATGTCCATCGAGTCAGTGATGCCATCCAGCCATCTCATCCTCTGTCGTCCCCTTTTCCTCTTGCCCCCAATCCCTCCTAGCATCAGAGTCTTTTCCAATGAGTCAACTCTTCGCATGAGGTGGCCAAAGTACTGGAGTTTCAGCTTTACCATCATTCCTTCCAAAGAAATCCCAGGGCTGATCTCCTTCAGAATGGACTGGTTGGATCTCCTTGCAGTCCAAGGGACTCTCAAGAGTCTTCTCCAACACCACAGTTCAAAACCATCAATTCTTCGGTGCTCAGCCTTTTTCACAGTCCAACTCTCACATCCATACATGACCACAGGAAGAACCATAGCCTTGACTAGACAAACTTTTGTTGGCAAAGTAATGTCTCTGCTTTTGAAATGCTATCTAGGTTAGTCATAATTTTCCTTCCAAGGAGTAAACGTCTTTTAATTTCATGGCTGCAGTCACCATCTGCAGTGATTTTGGAGCCCAAAAACTAAAGTCTGACACTGTTTCCACTGTTTCCCCATCTATTTCCCATGAAGTGATGGGACCGGATGCCATGATCTTTGTTTTCTGAATGTTGAGCTTTAAGCCAACTTTTTCACTCTTCACTTTCACCTTCTAAAAATCCCCTGAAGTGTGTTTGATGAAGATGGATTATTCTTGAGTTCACATTCCAGAATGGATAGGGAAATTCTAAAGATGATCTGAGGGAAAACTAGACCTATGTGATATAAAACATACTATAAAGCCTCTATAACTATAAATGTGGGGAGTGGATGCAAGAATAGAGAGGCCAATGGAATAGAATACTGTGTTCAGAAATAGTTCCAACTAAACAAGTACGGAATTTAGTAAATGATAAAGGGGGCAGTTTAATTCACTGGGAGAAATGATAGACTTCAAATAATTGTATGAGAATATTAGATATAATTTTGGAAAGACAAAATTAGATGCATACCTCACCCATACAAAAGAGGAAACTCTGAATGCATCGGAGATCTAAATGTAAAATATTAAATCATATAAGTACTAGAGCAAAACAAGGGACTTTTTTTTCCTGGTTGGTTTTTTAAGTTTAGCAGTGTGTACATGTCAACCCCTAACTCCCTATCTCTCTCCCCTACCTTTCCCCCTGGTAACCACAAGTTCAATCTCTAAGTCTGTGAGTCTGTTTCGAAAGTAAGAGAGATTTTAAGATGTGGTTATATGACTCAAAATCTAGAAGCATTAAGAGGAAGTATTTTATTTCCCAGCCTATATTGCTGACAGAATCTCTAGTCAATGGGAAGTTGAGCCTATACTCACCAGAACGGGGAAAACCAGTCAGAGGGTTTGGGGCTGAACCCTGCAACTGAAGGACCAGTATCGTCACGCGTGTGTGTCCCCCGGCCAGATGGGTCTCCAGTGCAGCCTCCTTACCCCCTACAGTACTGCTCACTTCAGACCCCTAGGGTTCTGCCTTTGCTTTTCAATCTGACATTCCGCTAAGACTGGAGACTCTAGCCTGCTTCTCTAATACCTGATGATCCTGCGTTAAAATTTACTACCAGCTCCCCACAAAAAGGTCACATCCTAGTCCCCAAATTCCCATACCATTAGTCACAGTCTGAGGACAAGTTGTGAAGTAATAACCCAGAACCATAAAACTGACTTCTTCCAGTATTTGCATTTCCCTGTAAATACAATTAATGCTTACTACCCTGTTGTGGCATGGACTCCTTGCATGGCCTATGATCATTATCGTTAGTCACTCAGTCCTATCCTACTCTTTGCGACCCCATGAACTATAGCTGGCCAGGCTCCTCTGTCCATGGGATTTCCCTGGCAAGAATACTGAAGTAAGTTGCCATTTCCTTCTTCATTATTACTGCATAATTGGTTCTCCTCAAATAATGACTTCTGTTAGAACCAAGCCCAGGGCTTCTTTCAACTTTGCAGTTTGAACTACTGGCCTGGCTTCCCCAGCATCTTAACCAGTAGAGAAGCCACTCTTCTCAGTGACCATTTTCAGTGTAATCCTGTCTTCCTTCTCCGTGCCCAGTCCTCTTTGATAGACTTAGCTGGCTAAACCTATGTCATTTGCCCCTTAATCACCAAGTTGCTTTTCATTATGTATGGTAGACATTACAATGCTCACCTATATCTATCCTTCCTGGAAATACTGTGCATTACACTGCTCTGCCCAGGTTTTAGTTAGGTGGTACTCTCATAGCTTGAGCTCCCCAGATGCAGCCTCTAGAATAAAAATGTGTGAGCAAGTGATGGATTAAGACAATGTTCCCAAGAGAGAATGATAAGGAAGTGAGAGAAGCAAAACAAGAATGAAATAAAATCGAGCAAGAGTGTAAGCTAAACACCCACAGAGGGCTGGCTTTAACATGCTCCCACAAGAGAATTCTGGAGGGTAGGTGATACCTCTGAGTTGTCCTAAGTTAAGGAAAGAGAGTTGAGCTCATATTCCTGCACAAATGGTCATTAATCAACAGCCACTGGGAAGAGGGGGTATGTGACCTCCTGGTTCTCTGGACAAAGGAGTCCCAGTAGCTTACAGGCAGGCTGCTGAAGAAGACCAGTACTGGCCATTGAATGCACACATACTAGAGATTTAAAAAGATACACCAAGGAAAGACATTGTCTGTGAACCTTGAGAGTTACGTGAGTACTTCTGGCCAATGATGGAAACACTGGCCATGACTATCACAGGTGAATTTAATTTCGAATGTGCAGTCCTCCAGCATTTTATTCTCTTCTCTTGGCAACTTAGAAGCTTACCTGCTTCAGGCAATCCAGCACCATAAGGTGGTACAGTCTTGTCAGCCTACATCCTTAAGTTATTGGAGCAGAGCCTCCTTCCTGGAGGCTATTTTCTCTGAGCACTTCTACTTACTAAGTGAAAAATAGACTTAGGCTGGGTTTGTTATTATGGCATATCCTCTCCTATCCTGACTAATATGTGTATCATTTATACATTATTCATTCAAAAATAGTTTTAAGCAAATACCATCTGCTAGGTATTGTGTTCTAGAATATAAAGGTAGAATAGTTTTTTCCCCTTAAGAAAGCCCATTTTGTCACAATAGAATATAGTCAGTACCATAATAGAGATACAGTGTGGAATCCAGATAGCTGTATGAACAATGAATAGTAGATTCTAAATCAGACAGCAAGTTAGGGAAGACTTCTAAGAGGAGGTTACAGACAAGTTATAAAGCATGAGTAGAAATTAGCTGGAAAAACAAAGAGACTAAGGAAAGAAGGTCATTTCAGGTAATGAGGTTATTAGATGTAAAGCTCAGATTCATGATGCACGGGACAGGACACATCAGTGACTCACAAAATACAATGGTACACAAATTAGTATTTTGATATTTTGTTTGTTGTAGTTTAACCTATCAGATTGAACCACAGACCAGTTAACTGATAGGAAGTCAATTCAAATGATGAGCTAGTTCCTGACCTAAGGCAAATCACCATGTTACCTCACTGTATCCTGTTTGCCTACTCTGAAAGATAAAGGTACTTACTGACCTGCTTCATAAGGATGTTGTTTAATTAATATATGAAGTTGCTTTGAAAATACCAAGCCCTTCTCAAATGTGAAGAACTAGCACAATTTCCTTGGGAGCTGTGTTGATAAAAAGACAGCATGATTTTTAAATCTTTGGAGTAGACTAAATGCAAAGAAGAAAATATGATTCCTTGGTGGCTCAGCTGGTAAAAAATCCACCTGCAATGTGGGACACCTGGGTTTGATCCCTGCATTGGGAAGATCCCCTGGAGAAGGGAAAGGCTACCCACACCAGTATTCTGGCCTGGGGAATTCCATGGACTGTATCGTCCATGGGGTCACAAGGAGTCAGACACGCCTGAGTGACTTTCACTTTCATCAGGCTTCCCTTGTGGCTCAGCTGGTAAAGTATCGACCTGCAATGCAGGAGATGTAGAAACATAGGTTCGATCCCTGGGTTGGGAAGATCCCCTGGAGGAGGGCATGGCAACCCACGCCAGTATTCCTGCCTGGAGAATCCCCTGGACTCCCCTGAACAGGGAGCCCGGTGGGCTACAGCCCATGGGATCACAAAGAGTTGAACACAACTGAAGCACCTTAGCACACAACTTAGCGACTAAACAACAACAAAATTCCCAATTATAGGATATCCCTGAGAGCCCTATTCATTCTACAGTATTTTAAAAAGCCTAATACAGATCAAAATTAAAATAAATTACAATTGGTGATGTATGAGTAATATAACTCATTACATCAATCTGAAAAGATACAATTATGAGAGCAAAGTTCTATTTACTTCTCAAGTGGGCATGTTCTGTTGTTTTTGTTTGTATGGAACATTAGTCAGATTTTGAATAGTCACATAGTTTTCATTCTGTAAGAGTTGACTCATTAGAGAAGACCTTGATGCTGGGAAAGATTGCAGGCAGGAGGAGAAGAGGAATGACAGAGGATGAGATGGTTGGATGGCATCACCGACTCCATGGACATGAGTTTGAGCAAGCTCTGGGAGTTGGTGATGGACAGGGAAGCCTGGTGTGCTGCAGTCCCTTGGGTCACAAAGAGTCAGACACAACTGAGTGACTGAACTGAAGTCATGTGATAGACTCATAGAGCGGCAATGAAAACAGTAACATTTATTGAGCACTTACTGTGTATCTGCATTTTGTTACTGGCAAAGCCCACGGGAGTCTTCTGGAAAAATAAGATGGAATCCAGGTGATAAGGTCTTCCTTTTTCTTTTGTGCACAGTCTGGTTTCACTTGCCAACTGGGGGATGTGTGGTAGGATTAGAGGTCCCAGCATAGAACTGCATGTCTGACAGCTCAGTTCTGCGGGTCACCTGCTGTAGCTGCCCAGGATACCTCGATTCAAGATGGCGGCTTCTGGCCACGTGCTGAGAGACTGCTGTGCCCAGCAATGCAATATGAAGCCAGCCCAGCACTGCTGCAACAGACTGAGGAGAAAAGCCCCTCCTGTCTCACTGCAGAGACCCTATGAAGTAGCTCTGTTCATGGCCTGTCTAGGAGAACATGTTCTCTGGAGATCCAGCTCAGGAGCCTCTATTCTGTACTGAAAGAATAAAACTTCCCTTTGCTTCTGAACTGAACTCGGTCTCATTCCATTAATGCAAGTGACACCAGAGAGGAAGATCCTTGTTGAGCCCCAACTTGAGAGAGTTGGTAACAATTTGACTTGGATTATCTGATCTAGTATCTCCTCGAAAACCTATGACTTATATAATATATACTGTGTATGCTAATTGATACATGTATCTGTAAATTTGTCTAACTTGTAAATGTATGTGCCTAACTTTCCCATCCCACATAAACTAAACAGGTATCTAAATGAAATGATTTTTATGACAGCTGTGAAAATCCTTCTAATCACCCTGAATTGACATATGGTTTTCCCATTTGTCACTTATTTTTTATAGAAAATATCCTTTACTCTCTAGGGGTTTACTTATTACTTCTAGCAAGATTTATTAAAAAAAAAAAAGTAGGCTGTCATTTCCAGATGTTGACATGACTCAAAAATTACCAGAGTGAACAATTAGGGAAGATTAGAGAGGAAATGGCAACCCACTCCAGTATTCTTGCCTGGAGAATCCCATAGCCAGAGGAGCCTGGCAGGCTACAGTCCATGGAGTGGCAAGAGTCGGACACGACTTAGTGCACTGTCTCAGAGAGGAAAGGATAGGGTCTGGGGCTCTAGCTCTTTATCAGTTCAGAGAGCAGCAGCCAAAAGACACTGTTAGATTAGGAGAGACACAACTGGGAGCAGAAAGGGAAAGAAAAAAGTTAGAACATTAAGTTCGTATTAGAATCATAACTTAGGCTAAGGACAAATACCAATTTCCATTTCACACAAGAGGAACTAGAAACATCAAACAATCACACAAAGTCACACAGGTGGTAGATCCTAGAATGAAATCCCAGTTTGTCTGATTCCAAATAATTGCTACCATTTTTCTGTTTACAATAGTGCTTCCTGAACTCATGGTACCTTTGGTGCCTTTTTTTTTCCCTTTGCCATGCTGCTTGTGGGATCTTAGTTCCCTGATGGGGATTAAACTGTGTCCCTTGCAGTGGAAGGGTGGTGTCTCAATCACTGGACCACCAGGGAAGTCCACCTTGATACTTTTTTATTGCAACAGACTGAAGTGAGCTGACTTTCCCAGCCTCCTCTCAAAGAAACCTAAATCTAGGTGGTCTGATGTCTTTTGAGATTCAATACTTTACTCGTGTACAGTAGAACTAATTAGGAAGAAAAGTTTAGACAAGTGCTGAGCATGGAAGCCATGGAGCCTAGTGACTAGTCTATGAACTCTGGAGTCTAATCTTGTGATGTTCAAATTCCAGCTTTACTACTTACTGCCTGCGTTTCCTTGGCCCAATTACTTAAAATTTTCATGCATGAGTTTCCTCATGTGCAAATTGGAGGCAATAATAATATGCAGTGCATGGAGGCTTTTTAAAAGCATGAAGTGATAAATATTAAAGAGTACAGGAAATAATGCGTTTCACACAAGGAGTGTTCAATTCATGTTGCAAGATATTCAACATAAACAGCAAGACACTAATGTTATGGTTGGATGTGGGAGTAGAAACCAAGAAGGCAATGAAGAATGAGGATTGGAATCCTCTAGAACAGACAAAAATGGCTTAGTGGAAGTGGGAGAAGAAAGGAAAGAGAAAGCACAGAGGGACTTCTAAGCAAGTTGAACCGAAAGAATAGGGTGCAAATATCAAATACTAAGAAGTAAAATACAATTTAACAATACAGAAATTGCTAGGGAGCGAAGAGGAAACCTTCTTTCTGGCTGATTGTAGAAGCAGCAAAGGCAAGAGCTTCTTAGGGGGAGATTAAGGGAGGCAGAGAACCCAGAGGAGAAAGAAGTTATGAAAAATAGACAGGATTAAGCACAAGTACACCCTCAGGGGATTGGGTCATGGCGGTCACAAGGAGAGGAATGGAAATGAGAGGGAAAGGATTGTTGAAAGGGAATTTTATGTAAAAGAATGAGGATAATGATTTGGGGCTGGAAAAGTGAGTGGGGAAAAGAAGAATGAGGAAATACTGGAATAGGAAAAATTAGGACATTATATGAGGCAGAAAGGAGTTTACAGCTTATTTTCCATGCACCGAGAGACTTAGAGATAAATCATGGTCAGGGTTGAAAGGTGAGTGTATTCAGGTAATAAAAATACAATCAGAGAATTGTGCTGACGCAGAGTTACGTGGCTTACTTCTAAACCTTCATCTCACAGACATTCTTTGCTTGACCCAGAAAATCCATATTCACAGTATGACACACACAGAATACAGCTTGATTTGTGAGTGGTTACATACATTTTGCATGTGAGTGGTTAAGATGTAGCAATCCTTTTCACACTTGTATGTAGGTGCAAATATATAATGAGAATGAGCTGTTCACCATGTAGTCAGCTGAGTGGGTTCTACTATGGCTACTATATGAATTTCAGAGTTTCTGACAAGGGTGTGATTTTAGAACAACCTAGTTAAGGAAGTGAAAATTCAGCTTTTCAGACCTTAGAACAAGTAACTGTCATATTTAAATCTGAAGAGTTCATCCAGATTTTGACAGTGATCCTGGTGTGCAATAAGACTTTGGCCCCCCAGTGAGGCTATAAGTGAAGCAGAAAAACAAATAGGCTATGAATGCAAGAGTTGAGTGGAATATATTTTTGTCTTAGGAATTTATAACATAAGGTATCCTAAATACTTTGATTTTTTTGGAGTACAGACATATGTTAATATATTAAATATATTTTCCCAAAGACTCGTTTTTATAAGTATAGTCAATAAATATCAACATATTTTACTTCTAGTAGTCTTTTGTTTTCCTCAGATCAGTCTTATGGACTCTGTGGGAGAGGGAGAGGGTGGGGAGATTTGGGAGAATGGCATTGAAACATGTATAATATCATGTATGTAACGAGTCGCCAGTCCAGGTTCGATGCACGATACTGGATGCTTGGGGCTGGTACACTGGGACGACCCAGAGGGAGGGTATGGGGAGGGAGGAGGGAGGAGGGTTCAGGATGGGGAACACAGGTATACCTGTGGCGGATTCATTTCGATATTTGGCAAAACTAATACAATATTGTAAAGTTTAAAAATAAAATAAAAAATAAAAAAAATATTAGTTTTTTAGGGAAGAGCTTTCAAATATATAGAGACATTAAGTTTCAGAAGTAAAGGACTTCTGTGTTCATGTAAATATTGGGGTGTTAAACCATCTCATACTGTTTTTATATTATATTTTGAACTGAAGCAAAATTTCAACTCTAGGTGGCAGTTTACTCCATCACTTACTTACGTTCATTTAACAAGCAGTAGCTTCATTCACAGTTTTTCCATGAATGCATAATTTTGTGTAAAAATTAGTCTCTGGCTCTCAGTTGCTGTTAAAAATAGGTTTGATTTTAGGAATAAAATCATGGCTTGAGATGCAGGTTTTCCATGTATCTTGTCATTCTTGATTTCATTAAGTTGATGAAATGAAGCAAAAAAGAATAACGATGAACATTTTAACCATTTTTTTTTTTGAGGAATATAATCTTCAAATCATGGCAACCATTCTGTGTCAAAGTTGTGTTTCTATCATGCAGAATAGAATTTAGGGTGAATAATTTTTCATGAATACACTAATTTCCAGAAATATCAAGCATGTTGAATTCAAGACATTGAATTTTCTGAAACTTTTTTTTAAAAAATGATATTAACTTAGTTGAAGGAAAAATATACATCAAAAGGAAAATGACTCATATCTGAGTTTCTCTCTGCCTCTCATTGATGGAAATAGCTAAAGCTAGTATTTTTTGGGGTCATCAAAGACCAAAATCCTCATCAGACTGCCAAAATAAAAACAATGCTTCCCCTAAACCACTCTGCATAAGTATTATGTTTTGCCTTACACTCATAAGGATGCTAAAATTGGTTATATAGAATAACTCCAGGCATTTACCACCCAAATAACTTGCCACTTCATAGTTCTTTCATTTTTTTTTAGTTCTAACAAAAGAAAGATTGATATGGATTTAAATTGTCCCCAAATTAGGTTTCCTTTAAAGTGGGGGTAGTAATAATATCTACTTGACTGTACTGTTGCAAGCTTGAAAAAAAGATTATGTTTGTACAGTGACTGGCAGCAAATATTCTGTATTAGTTATTCTTACTGGCCTCTTTGTAAAAATTAATAAAATGTATCAACTAGAACCTCAAGAGACTGGTCAATTTGACAAACTCATGAAAAGTTTTTATTTATGGAGTTGCATGACTCTGACTCCCCAGGGCCCATCACTGTCTCCATACTCTCCTACAATTAAAAGGAACATAGGAAAAAGCCATATGGCATGGGTGTAGGGGGTGAGAATATTAGTCACTGAAGTGAGAAAATGAACAATTTCCAAAATGTGTCCAATTGTTTATAAAAGTGAATATGAAATTATATTTGGTAAAACTGGGTTTCTGCATTTCTCCTTGATATCTGTATATGTCTCTATATAGGTGTGTGTGTGTGTGTATACATATATAGACACATATATTTATAATATGTGTGGATGGAGAGATATATATGCATTGTAATATCATCATCTCTACTCTCATTTTATTGAATGATACTCTTCAGGGTTTATATAGAAATCAAAGATACTGATTCTAATAATAGAATGGAATCTTTTATTTCCCTCATGTTCCATTTCTATATCATTCACATAAATATGTCTACCTAAAATATCCCTGTGGCAGACATTCCTAACTGCAGTATCCCAAAGAGATAGATAATAGGAATGCTGTCATATTGATCCTCAGAGGTGTTAAGGCTCCCACGTGGGGCCTGAAACAGCTCAGCATGGAGCCAGTTGACCTCATCCATTTAACCCAGGGTTTTATGCAAATATTACTTCTATGTATGCTTTTATGTGAAAAAGATTGGAAAGAACTGTCCTAGCATCATCAGGTATTCTCATCATCAAGGGCTGGATATGGTCTGCAATTATATGACCTTTCAATAATCTTCCCCCAATAGAGTACTAATCATCTGCAAAAGCTTTAAATAACTTCCCATTGCTTATTGAGTAAAACCCAAACTTCTTAGGGTAGTATTCAAGCCCTTACACTATCTGGCTCCTGGTTACCCTTCCAGGTCTATTTCCCATCAATATCTTTCCATACCTGACACTGGAATGTCATCTCATTTCCACATACCTAAACCCTGATTCAAATGCAACTGTCTCTACATAGCCTTATTAAAGTAGAACTAATCCCTCAGTTTTCCAAGTACCCTCGGCATTTTATTTTGCTCTTTTTATGACGGTTCTCATGTTCTATATGCATCTTGTACCCTAGTTTTCAGTAGGATTAAGCTCCATGTAGCTAAAAATTACCCTAATAATCCAAAATAATAAGATCTTAAACAGATAATTTTGTTTTCTCAATCATCTAAAGTCCAGAAGGAGGCAGCTAAGAGCTGTTGCAGTGCTCCATAGTGTTACCAATCTAGATTCTTTTACGTCTTTGCTCAGCCCTAATCTGGCACATGGTTCCAGTCACTTGGTCCAAGATGGTTGGTCAAGCTGAAGCTTGACTGGGGCTGACTATGTCAGGAATATAACCAGCTGAAGATAAAAGAAGAGCATTATGTTTGCATTTTAAGGACTCTTTCTGAAAGTTATATACCCCACTTATACCTGTATTTTGTTGTCCAGGATTGAATCACACATACACATCTAGCAACCAGGTCAGCTGAAAAGGGAGCCTTTATTCCACTGGCCATATCCCTATTTTTTTTTTTTAATAGAGGTTATATTACTAGATGAAAAAGAGAGGATGATATAGGGGAAAGCTACTAATTTCTGCTTCATTCATCTATGAGATGTATAAACTTTTTGAAAGACAGACTTCTATTTGGTTTAACTTTGTAATCCTGGAATCAGGAAGAGTACCTTATACACACACACACACACACACACACTAAATATTGAATGAATACATGTGTACATAAGAGTAAGACATGGGGATATTAGTCATCTATTCTTTTATTGACTCCATTACTTCAAGTGACATTGAATATTGAATTTGAATATATGGAGTTGATTTTATTTTAATATACACACATGACTATGGGACATTGAGAACCAAGTGATAATTAAATGTAGGGAAGCAAAATGAAAAGAGATCACTCTGAACATATGTATAATGGGAATCTGGAAATCATGTGCCTTAGACTAGTGTTAACACCAAATCTGAATATCACTATTGGCAAGCCTACTGTCATTGCTCTATTCCAACTACCTGCATGAACACAGGTAAAATAACAAATCAAGCCCCTTTCCTGATTATTGGAAACATGGGGATTGTCACATTACACATTAAAAGAAGAACTGTGCATCACTCCCCTTGTTTCTTTTTCTCTGAGGCCAGTGACAAGCTGTGTCACTCCATCACTAGTAGCTCCTCAGATTTGAAGAAGTTTTCTTAAATTTACCCCTCCCCACCTTCATCAGTGGAAGATACTGGCTTTGGAGAAGTTAAAGTATATCCCTATAAGAGTCCTTCCCTCCCCCCCACATTATACTTTATAATTTAATGTCCCTAGCTTCTTTCTTAGATCATGATTTTGGTAGGAGACTGTTGAAGTTCACTTTCTAGTTCTTTTTCTATGGGTCATTATTAGGCCTCTGGAAGTTGCCATCATGTTTTACATGAAGTTTTACAACATTTCCTTAACAACACACAGACACATTATTGTAAGAAGAGGACCTTTCATTTGGGAAAGAATGGGAAGAAGAGGGGAGTAGAAACTAAAAACTACAGGAACTTAAAAATAAGTTGTACCGCTGTCTTACGTTCTCTTAAAAATGGCTAAAATCTCCTAATTTCCTTTGACTTCTTTTTCTGTGCCTATCACCACGGAGTAGACTGTATTGTTAAAATTCAGGATTTATTGGGTTTTGATTAAGATCAGAAACTTAATCTTCTATAAACTGACAGAAAGATTTAAAATCCAATCCATCCATCTGGTTAACAAGTATTTGAGCGGCCATACTATGTAAGGTGCAAATATCAACATCTGAAATGAATACAGAGATGAATCCTATATCAGGTTGGCTCTCAAAAAGATGACAGACTAACTGCAGAAAGTAAGCATCATGTAAGAGGTTTTGGTCAGCATTAGGTTTAGATGTGAGGAACAGGAAAACTCAGAATAACAGTGGTTTAAAGAACATATTTCTTATCCATTTTAAGCACCCTCAAGGTGGTCATTCCAACAATGAACAGCGGTGGCGGGGTCACTCTGCTGTGCCCTCCTTGCATTCCCAAGCCTCCTTCAGGGTCCCGTGCTGCTTTGGGAGTTGCCTCTTTCATTACCAGTCAGCGGGAAAGGGGAAGGGAAAGAAGAATGCGTAGCTTTACACTAGTTTCCTAAGGCTGCTGAAATACACGGCTACAAAGGTGCTGGTCTAAAACAAAAGAAATATTCTCCTACAGTTTTGGAGGTCAGAAATTTGAAATCAAGGTGTAGACAGGGCTGTACTCCCTCCAAAGTTCTTACTGGAGAGCACTTCCTTGCCTCTTCTAGCATCTGATTGCTCTAGATATTCCTTGATTTGGGGCTGCTTAGCTCCACATTCTGCTCTGTCCTCACATTGCCATCTGCCTTGGATGTCTCAGGGTCTCAAATATCCCTCTGCCTTTCTCGTCTAAGGACACTGTCATGAGATTCAGGGCCCACCCTAAATCCAGGATGATCTTGTCTCATGATCCTTCACTTAATTACATCTGCAAAGACCCTTTTACCAATTAAGCTCACATTTACAGTTTTCAGGATGCTATATCTTTCAGCGAGTTATGATTTAACCCACTAACTCCTCTCACTTTAAGAGGGCTTCTTAAACCCAGAGGGATGGTATAGGGAGGGAGGTGGGAGGGGGTTCAGGATGGGGAACACATGTACACCCGTGGCAGATTCATGTTGATGTACGGCAAAACCAATACAATATTGTAAAGTAACTAGCCTACAATTAAAATAAATAAATTTATATTAAAAAAAAAGTTGTTCTCATCACTTCCACTTCTATCCTATTTAATAGAACTTATTTAGTACCCATACTTAGCTACCTGGGCAGCTGAGAAATGTAGTCTTTATTCTGGGTGACGATGTACTAAGTTAAGAAGCAGGGGTTCCATTAATCATCACAGGAAAAATGATATTGTTCTTATAAAACTATTTAGAAATGCTATGGATTAGTATGACATGCTTGTCCATTTGGGCCAATGTTATTCTAAGTTAGACGTGTATGAGTTATAAAATTTTTAAACAGTAATTACATCTTATAAAGAAGGAACTGTAAAAGCCCTGCTAGGAATTTGGTACACAACCAATTCCATAATGGCCACATTTTCCTAGAGAGTTTGTGAGGTTTAGTGTGGCTACAAGAACCTCTTCGACTCCTCTCGCAGTTGCTTTTCTATGCTTTAACTCGAGGTCCTAATAAAGTCTGAGAACTCACAGACTTGTTTTTTAATCAAGAAAGAAATCAGTTCATGTCTGAGAAGAAAAATCTGTTAAAATTCACAAACCTGTAATTTGGTGACAATAAAGTGTTTCTTTTTGTAAAGAGGTATCAACTATATACTCAGTCGAATCAGAATCATTTGCTATCAGGTTGAGAAAGATAGATGAATAAAATCTTAGGGTTTAAAATGAACTGCATTAGATGAACAGACGTTTATGAGACTCAGTCAGAAAACAGCTTGATACTCAAAGTTCTGGGCAGTGAATCTTGGTTTATAAACTGGGAAAAATAAAGCCCCTCAAGATACAAGTAAGGATCTAAGCATTCATAAACCTATTGACTAAACACATTGCTCTTGTAATCTTAGAATTTTCTCTTGTTAAAATTTTTAGTCAAATTTGGGTATTCTCACAAAGATTATGTGAGACTTTTGTTTGGTTGCTTGCCTTTTTTTTTTTTTTTTTTTATGAACCAGTAATGCATCTGCCATGAAATTAAAAGATGCTTACTCCTTGGAAGAAAAGTTATGACCAACCTACATAGCATATTGAAAAGCAGAGACATTACTTTGCCAACAAAGGTCCGTCTAGTCAAGGCTATAGTTTTTCCTGTGGTCATGTATGGATGTGAGAGTTGGACTGTGAAGAAGGCTGAGCGCCGAAGAATTGATGCTTTTGAACTGTGGTGTTGGAGAAGACTCTTGAGAGTCCCTTGGACTACAAGGAGATCCAACCAGTCCATTCTGAAGGAGATCAGCCCTGGGATTTCTTTGGAAAGAATGATGCTAAAGCTGAAACTCCAGTACTTTGGCCACCTCATGCGAAGAATTGACTCATTGGAAAAGACTCTGATGCTGGGAGGGATTAGGGGCAAGAGGAAAAGGGGATGACAGAGGATAAGATGGCTGGATGGCATCACTGACTCGATGGACGTGAGTCTGAGTGAACTCCAGGAGTTGGTGATGGACAGGGAGGCCTGGTGTGCTCCGATTCAGGGGGTCGGAAAGAGTCGGACACGACTGAGCGACTGAACTGAACTGAACTGAATGCATCTGGGGGCTTCCCAGGTGGTTCTAGTGGTAAAGAATTTGCCTGCTAATACAGGAGACAGAAGAGACTCAGGTTCAATCCTGGGGTGGGGAAGATCCCCTCGAGAAGGTAATGGCATCCCACTCCAATATTCTTGCCCAGAAAATCCCATGGGCAGAGGAGCCTGGAGGGCTACAGTCCATGGGGTTGCAAAGAGTCAGACATGACTGAGCAGTTGGGCAATGCATTTAGAGTAGAGGTTCGATAGGAAAAGGAGTACGTCAAGGCTGTATATTGTCACCCTGCTTATTTAGCTTATATGCAGAGTCCATCATGAGAAACGCTGGGCTGGATGAAGCACAAGCTGGAATCAAAATTGCCAGGAGAAATATCAATAACCTCAGATATGCAGATGACACCACCCTTATGGCAGAAAGTGAAGAAGAACTAAAGAGCCTCTTGATGAAAATGAAAGTGAGTGAAAAAGTTGGCTTAAAGCTCAACATTCAGAAAACAAAGATCATGGCATCCAGTCCCATCACTTCATGGGAGATAGATGGGGAAACAGTGGAAACGGTGTCAGACTTTATTTTTTGGGGCTCCAAAATCACTGCAGATGGTGACTGCAGCCATGAAATTAAAAGACTCTTTCTCCTTGGAAGGAAAGTTATGACCAACCTAGACAGCATGTTAAAAAGCAGAGACATTACTTTACCAACAAAGGTCCATCTAGTCAAGGCTATGATTTTTCCAGTAGTCATGTATGGATGTGAGACTTGGACTATAAGGAAAGCTGAGCACTAAGAATTGATGCTTTTGAACTGTGGTGTTGGAGAAGATTCTTGAGAGTCCCTTGGACTGCAAGGAGATCCAACCAGTCCATTCTAAAGGAAATCAGTCCTGAATATACATTGGAAGGACTGATGCTGAAGCTGAAACTTCAATACTTTGGCCATCTGATTCAAAGAACTGACTCACTAGAAAAGACCCTGATGCTGGGAAAGATTGAAGGCGGGAATAGAATGGGATGACAGAGGATGAGACAGCTGGATGTCATCACCGACTCAATGGGCATGAGTTTGAGTAAACTCTGGGAGTTGGTGATGGACAGGGAGGCCTGGTGTGCTGCAGTCCATTGGGGTCACAAAGAGTTGGACACAACTGAGCGACTGAACTGAACTGAACTGGTCAATTCAAAATTATCTTCATATGCCCTTTGCTTGGCTAGAGATTCTTTTTCCTGCTGTCCTGAGGTTCTCTTGTACCCTAGAGCAGAATGCTTCAGCTTAAAGAAGAATCTTGAATTTGCTACATATTGTACATTGAAAATTGGTTGAAATGATACACAAAATCATATGAGGAAGTGATTAGGAGAAACAGAAACTCCTCAAGGAACATGGAGCATAACCTATTTAAGTAATTATTGGCTATCAAAAAGTTACCAATCAGATTTAGACTCCTGGGCCCAGTCTCTTGTTGACTCTGTGAAACTGCCCATTAGGGCAGACTCTAGTACACAGAAGGGAAATGAACACTTCCTTTCTTGTATGAAGTATCCATCTCTAGGATATTAGCCATCAAAAGTGCAAAAAACTTCAAGTTGTAAAGCTACCACCCCCTGAGCATATTATATACTTAGTTTTGTCCACATATATTCCACGTGTTACAATTTAGAAAGTTTGGGTGCTGTTTGTAGCTAACTTTTGTGAGGAATTTTCCATTTAGGAATTAGTGTTCTGCATGGGTAATTCTTAATTTTTAAAAGCCTCTTTAACTTTCAGTATCACTGAACTTTAATACTTTGGTATTAGATTTCTGGGAACTGCTAGAAAAGAAGTCTAGTTTTCTTTCCCTTGTTTCCTTGGAAACAGGCAAGATGTTGAAATGAAAAGCTTCCTGATTCCCTTTTAGTGTCCCTTTCTTTCGCCCTCTATCTCCTCCTGGTCCACATTCACAGTGTCTTCTTCCTGCCCTGACTGCCTTTTGTAAGACCTCTCTGAGGCCATTCTATTTTCAGGGCACTCACTGTTTCCAGTCATCTCATCTCCAGTCCTGGAGTCCGGATTCCTCCCTTACAGCCTTCCATTAAGTACTATGAGGAAAGCAAGCTGATTGAATTAGTTGGAATTCTGTGTCAGTGAGTAATAGTTTCTTTAGTCTCAAGTTATTCACTTTACTAAAGGGGAAGGCTTGTTACCTAATAAGAATGGCTAATGGGAAGAATTTCATTCAGGACAATGAAGTAAAGTATATAGTTCTTTTAATAAGATGAAAAATGACTTTTAATGCTCCCTTTAACCCCCTTGTTCTTCAATTTTATGACAAAATAGGGGTTGTATAAGGGGCAGAAATAAGGGATTGTTCAAGGGACAGAGAATTTTGGCCACAGGCCACTTTCCCTCCTCTGGAACTGTTTCCTGGGTCTACCCCAGGCTCAGCTTATTGCAGTTCTTTAGGACCAACTGGGACTTGGAGTTGGAAACATAGAAATATAATGAGTCAATATGTCCAGTGGAAATATAATGAGTCACATATGTAATTTAGACTGTTCTAGTAGTCATATTTTAAAAAGTAAGAAGAATAACTTTAATTTAACCCAACATATCTAAAATATTTAGCATTGAAACATATAACCAGTATTAAATTATTAATGAATGTTATACATTATTATTTTCATAGTAAGTCTTTGAAATTCAGTGTGTATTTTATACTTACAGCACATCTCGATTCAGACTAGTAGCGTTTCACATGCCTTAATAGCCATGTGTGTCTAGGGGTTACCTACCAGGCACGTGAGTTCGTGTTAAGTCACTTCAGTCATGTTGACTCTTTGCGACCCCATGGACTGTAGCTCACCAGGCTCCTCTGTCCATGGGATTCTCCAGGCAAGAACACTGGAGTGGGTAGCCATACCCTCTTCCAGGGGATCTTCCCGACCCAGGGATCAAACCCATGTCTCTTACATCTCCTGAATTGGCAGGTGGGTTCTTTACCACTAGCACCACCCGGGAAGCCCAGGGGTTATCATATTGGATAGTGTATTATGGACCATGACTCTCCATCTTTGCTGTACGTTAAGATCATCTAGGAACCTTTAAAAAAACCCTGATGTCCAAGTCAAACCCCAGACTCATTAAATTAGAAGATTCTACTCTTTGGAGTAGAATTTGGCCTCAGAAACTTTTTTTTTTTTTTTTGAGTTTGTGTTTGGTTGTGCTGGGTCTTTAGTGCTGCATGTGGGCTTTTTCTAATTGCGGAAAGTGGGGGCTACTCTGTAGTTGTGGTGTGCAGGCTTCTTATTGTGGTGGCTTCTCTTGACTCTAGGGTGCTAGGGCTTCAGGAGTTGTGACTCTCAGGTTCCAGAGTGTAGGCTCAGTAGTTGTGGCACATGGGCTCCATGTATGGGCACTTCAGCATGTGGGATCTTCCCGGACAAGTGATCGTACCTACGTCCCCTGCATTGCAAGGTGAATTCTTAACCACTTGACTACTAGGGAAGCCCAGGCTTCAGAAAATTTTTAAAGATACCTAGGTGACCAACCTAGATAGCACGTTAAAAAGCAGAGACATTACTTTGCCAACAAAGGTCCGTCTAGTCAAGGCTATGGTTTTTCTCACATATGTATGGATGTGAGAGTTGGACTGTGAAGAAGGCTGAGTGCCAAAGAATTGATGCTTTTGAACTGTGGTGTTGGAGAAGACTCTTGAGAGTCCCTTGGACTGCAAGGAGATCCAACCAGTCCATTCTGAAGGAGATCAGCCCTGGGATTTCTTTGGAAGGAATGATGGTAAAGCTGAAACTCCAGTACTTTGGCCACCTCATGCGAAGAGTTGACTCATTGGAAAAGACTCTGATGCTGGGAGGGGTTGGGGGCAGGAGGAGAAGGGGACGACAGAGGATGAGATGGCTGGATGGCATCACTGACTCGATGGACGTGAGCCTGAGTGAACTCTGGGAGTTGGTGATGGGCAAGGAGGCCTGGCGTGCTGCGATTCAGGGGGTTGCAAAGAGTCGGACACGACTGAGTGACTGAACTGAACTGAACTGAATTGAGGTGATTACACTGGGATGCTAAGGCTGAGAAGGTGCTAGATTTGTGTTTCTCAACTTTGGCTTAGAATATTTGTATAGTTTTTGGTTTGAATAGCAATGCCAGAAATCCACTCCCCAGAGATTCTGATTTTAATTCATTTAGATTGGCTACAAGGCAAAGATGTTTGTTCAAATTTTCCCCAAGCGTAATGTACAGGCCAGGTGGAGAAATGTACAGGCCTGTACAGGTACAGGCAGATGCTTTTTTCATTTGACTTCTTAAAACTGAAGTATAGTTGATCGGCAGACACTTTTGAATTCAGTTGTCTATCAGCAGCTTTCTCTACAATATTCTCCATAAGCTAATTAGTCTTCCATTTGGATTCTAAGATCCACTTCTCTAACTGTACCCACGGATCCTTGTTTTTGTTTCCCTGCTTGTTTTGCTATTTAGTTGCTAAGTCATGCCCAACTCTTTGCGACCCCATGGACTGTAGCCCACCAGGCTCCTCTGTCAGTTTCCCTACCTAAGTCCCTACTTAATCCACAAAGTATTCCATTTCCTGTAGATCTGTAAGTCCTTTTTTACTAGAATTCTCTCCCAAGACCCTGCCCAGTAAACAGGTCTCCTGCAGATATCCCCAGTGATAGCTGTCTGCCTCCTGGGATTCCTAAATAATACCCCTCTCTGAATTTTATATCATTGTTGCCCACTGGACACTTTCCTCAGATGACAATGTGTGTTTAGTGTATGTGCACATGTGTGTATGTATGTGTTAGTCGCTCAGTTGTGTCCAACTCTTTGCGAGATTATGGACATAGGCCAGGCAAGAATACTGGAGTGGGTAGCCAGTTCCTTCTCTAGCGGATCTTCCTGACCCAGGTATCAAACCCAGGTCTCTTACATTGCAGGCAGATTTTTTACCATCTGAGCTACTGGGGAAGCCTCTCAGATCACAATAGATTTCCCCCTTACAAGGGATTTACCTCTACCACCACCTACTGCCTGTCTCTATTCCAGGTGCCACAGACTACCTCAGCCTTCAGCTGTATTTGTCACCTCAGGCCCCATCCTGGTATTATATTCAGGTTATATATTCTCCCACTCTGTCTCATTTTTTTTAGGGGGAAAATTTTTTTAATTGATATATTTAGCACAATTCTCTTTATAAAATATACTTATTTTAAAACCCTAAGCAAAAACCCTGTCATTCATTTCAAAATCAAGTCATTTCAGTGTTCTCCCTCGAAGTGCCTGCAGTTTCTTCCTCTGTCTCAAAGAAGGACAAGGGGTCTATTCTTCACATCGGTCATCAGGGTAAAAATCCAGGAGAGAGAAATCCTGTTGTAGCCAGTACTGTTCTCGCTTAACACAAAGAGACCCTGCACCTTCAGGACACAGGGCTGCCCGCTGCCCCACAGCAGGGCCTGGAGCAGGTTCGTGGTGACTAGTGACGTCTGAGGGAGGGGCCATAACTGTTGAGCCAATTAGGAGAAATGTTGAGAAGAATCTTCTCTGTCAGCTTTGACCCTATATGGTCACACATCTTAGATATTCTATCTAATACGGTCATTAAAGCTAGTGATTTTAGATGCTATCCCTTCCAAGGTATTCTCCCAAACAGGTGGTAGTGCCCAAAAAGTTGTCACAAAGGAATGCTATAGACAGTGTCCCCCACAGCATCAGTGATGAGAGGGAAGTTAGTCTAGCTGGTCTTAGGACTCAATGAAGCTTCAGTTCAGTTTAGTTCAGTTCAGTCGCTCAGTCGTGTCCGACTCTTTGTGATTCCATGGACTGCAGTACACCAAGCCTCCCTGTCCATCACCAACTCACGGAGTTCACTCAAACTCATGTCCATTGAGTTGGTGATGCCATCCAACCATCTCATCCTCTGTCGTCCCCTTCTCCTCCCGCATTCAATCTTTCCCAGCATCAGGGTCCTTTCAAATGAGTCAGCTCTTTGCATCAGGTGACTACAGTATTGGAGTTTCAGCTTCAGCATCAGTCCTTCCAAAACCCATGCACAGTATGAACAATATAATGAAGCTTAGGTTCTTTAAGTCTTATTACAGGAAGAATTCAGTGAGAGAGAAAGCAATAGGTAAGCAGTGAATTTGTTTAGACAGATGTAAATTCTATAGGTAGAAAGTGTGCATATGCTAAGTCCCTTCAGTCATGTCCAACTCTTTGCAACCCTATGGACTGTAACCTGCCAGGCTCCCCTGTCCACGAGATTCTCCAGGCAAGAATACTGGAGTGCATTGCCATGCTGAGAGGATGTTCCCAACCCAGGGATTGAACCCACGTCTCCTGAGTCTCCTGCATTGGCAGGTTGATTCTTTACCACTATTGCCACCTGGAAAGCAGTTCATCTCAAAAGACAAGAAAGTCCTTGGGAGAAACACACTCCTCAGACCAAGTGTGGGCCATCTCAGAAGGTGAGAAGCTCACTCTGCCTGATTCTGATGCAGCCAGAAAATCTCATAAAACCTGTGAGAAGGACTGTCTTAATGATTGACACACATTTTCTTGTCAGTCTTCCCTCCCTGGAAGCTCACTCTAAATTCCCCTACACTTTTGATTATAGTTTCTTCCCCTAGTTCTATTTTTATGCCAAATTGCTCTAAAGATTCTGCATTTCTCAAGTTGGCTCTTTCTTGTATGGGCCCCATCTCAGGTGCCACTGTCCATCTACACATTTACCCAAGCTAGGAGAACTGGGCATGTTCTTGGCTCCCTTAATCCCTACCTTCAGTTTGGTCACCATGTTCTTTTTGATTCTGCCAGTTTTATTTTTCACTTAGCAATATTTCTCCACTGCACTTATCTTTCTAAAATACACTGAAGCATCACACATTTGTTTAAAACTTCCTGGCTTTCATCTCCTACAAAACTACAAATTCCTAAGTGTGGCATATAACAATAAAATTGGTCATGTGTGTGATTGCCACGACTGGGTTAAGAACCTCCCATTTTTTAGACTGTCCTCAGTCTTTGGTTTGCCTCATCTCGCTGCATCCATGCCTTCTACCTTCTGTCTAGACACTCTGAACACGCACTGTGTATATGTGTACTTTTTCCAAGTTTGCTATTCTTTCTACCTGGAGTATTATTCCTCCCATTCTTTGCCTGGGAAACATTTGAATAGAGTAGCCATTCTAAAATTCTGAAATTTGACATTCTTTTTCTTTGGATCTTTAGCTCTTTGCACTGAGTTACATTGCTAGCAATTACTGAATTACCCATTATTTTTGTGTGTCTACCCAGTTAGGATGTGAACAGAAATTTCTTATCTATTTTTGTGTTCCTATTTCTGGCGTATGTTAGTTATTCAATAAATGTTATATATAGTTATTGCATAAAAGGATCATGGCTTCTTTTATATGGAACTATGTAAATCCTTTTATTTTCACCTTCTTAGGGAATTAACTGTTGGTATACATTCTGAGACTATTTAATAGAAAATATATGAAGATTTCAGTCCCAGGTTTCGTTTTTCTTCCTTGTCTTCTTGTCACAAGCATCTTTACTCAATCATCCAGTGCTATTCATTGCCTTGGAGGAAGACAAGATATTGGGTTGACCAAAAAATCTGTGACATCTTATGGGAAAATCCAAATGAGTTTTTGGCCAACCCATAGAATATGGAATAAAGCATTGATAGTTCTGAAAATTTAGAGCAAAAACAAATAATAGAGTAAAGCATTTTGATTTGCTAGAGTCAAACATGGAGAAGGCAATGGCACCCCACTCCAGTACTCTTGCCTGGAAAATCCCAGGGATGGAGGAGCCTAGTGGGCTGCAGTCCATGGGGTCGTGAAGAGTCAGACACGACTGAGCGACTTCACTTTCACTTTTCACTTGCATGCATTGGAGAAGGAAATGGCAACCCACTCCAGTGTTCTTGCCTGGAGAACCCCAGGGACGGGGGAGCCTGGTGGGCTGCCGTCTATGGGGTCACACAGAGTCAGACACGACTGACGTGACTTAGCATCAGCAGCAGCAGCAGAGTCAAACAGTTAGAAGGCGGCAAATATTTAGGTTCCCAAAAGTCAACTTTTGGAGAACTGAGCATAGTTGATACCAGAGCCTTTCAAGCTTTTTTTGATTGTAACTCACAAAAACAAATACATATCCAACATACAATACACAGAGAATTAAAACAGAAGTTTTATGAAACAGTAATTATTTTTATTATGTGATACAGTCGTATTTTCTGTTTGATTTGATTCTATTTAATTTTTAAGAAAAATTCATTTATTTTATAAACTATGGATGAGTCACAATTTATGGTTTGAAAATCTGATTTACATTACAAATCCCGAAATGGAAAGAATCCACTATTTAATGTTAGGGCATCTTTTTCACCACTGTGAAAAATGATAAAATTTCAGCTAGCTGTCAAGAAGAAGATGAGAGGAGCATGACAAAGATTTAATCCCACCTAATCTAGAAAACCCCAATAGGTTTAGAGGGAATTCAAGGAAAAGAAAGAAAAACAAAGGCCCCTTACAGAAGCTCTGCAAGAACCTCTATGTGTAGGACTTTGATGTCTGTGCAGCAGAGACTGAAGGTCTCATAGAGGCGAACACACATCCCAGCATGGGAAAGGGGAAAGACTTGGGTGTTCGGGAACTCTCAAGAGGTGTATAGAAGAGTTGAAAATCTGGAGGACCAGCAAAGGGCTGAAGTTAGGATGAGAAAAGCTCCAAATGCATGAGATCTCGTGACCAGATTCTAAGTGAAGTGAAAGTCACTGAGTTGTGTCCGACTCTTTGAGATCCCATGGACTACACAGTCCATGGAATTCTCAAGGCCAGAATACTGGAGTAGGTAGCCGTTACCTTCTCCAGGGGATCTTCCCAACCCAGGGATGGAATCCAAGTCTCCCACATTGCAGGTAGATTCTTTACCATCTGAGCCACAAGGGAAGCCCAACCAGGTACTAAACCAGCACCGTATCTTGGCTATCAGCAGCAGATGGCAGCTCATGATTTCAAAGGCTAAAATTAGCCAGACATAGCAGATGTCACGGAGAAGGCAATGGCACCCCACTCCAGTACTCTTGCCTGGAAAATCCCATGGATGGAGGAGCCTGGTGGGCTTCAGTCCATGGGGCCACTAAGAGTTGGACACAACTGCACGACTTCACTTTCACTTTTTACTTTCACGCATTGGAGAAGGAAATGGCAACCCACTCCAGTGTTCTTGCCTGGAGAATCCCAGGGATGGGGGAGCCTGGTGGAGTGCCGTCTATGGGGTCGCATAGAGTCGGACACGACTGAAGCGACTTAGCAGCAGCAGCAGCAGCAGATATCAGGTCATGACGCCTGAAGGCCAGGTGTGACCAGAGACAGCTAACCAGACTACAGTGCTCCCTGACACTCATCTTCAACACAGAGATACACCAAGCTGTTGTATAGATCCCCAGGGAACTTAGTTCACTTAAGGGAGAGCAAGGAAGACTGAATAGGAGGAAGAAAAGGAGACGGGAAATTTTCTTCTTACTGTTTGTCTCAAAGACATTGAATTTTAGTGATACCAAGTTTAAGACATTGAAATGGTAAAAATATGAGATTTTCACTACCATTTCTGTGCATTTGAGTAATGACTGCACATTTTCCCCTGGTGGCTCAGTTGGTAAAGAATCTGCCTGCAAAGCAGGAGACTCAGGTTTGATTTCCCCTGGAGAAGGAAATGGCAATCCACTCTATTATTCTTTTCTGGAAAATCGCACTGACAGGGGAGCCTTGTAGGCTACAGCAAGAGTCAGACACGACTTAGTGACTAAACCATCACCAAACATAACTACAAAAGTGATACATTATCTAACGGTGAGTGTCTCTCATCATCCCTCTGTCATCAGCAGAGGTTTTCTGATTATACACGTAAAGATGAAAGTTTTAGCATCCTTCCTTCTACCTCAACTAAAACCAGTCAGAGGGAGGAGACATTGCACCAGCCATTGATGGTGATCTCTTGAGACAGCTAGGAGCACTTCAGCAGCCAGTTTGAGGGAGGGGAGAGCAGAAAGGCTAATATGTGGAGACGCTATTAATCAAGAACAACCCTGAGCTATAGGGTTGACCTGAAAGGAAGGGCTTGACCAATACCAGAGAGGAGAGTCATGGCTTGGGTAAGATCGCAAAAGAGGACTCTTGCAGAACCCCTTACTGCATGGGAACCCAACAATGAGGAGAGAGAACAGGGCTCACTACTGGATATTGAAGGAGAAGGACTCTGAAACATCTGAGAAAGCCAAATTCTAGTGGAGTAGGAGACAGGTGGTACAAATAAGCTGACCTGGCCAGGGGCAGCTGGGATATTGACCTCCTGACGTGAGTTCTGTTGACTGCACTTTGGACTCTCAACCAGACCCACCTGCCTTCGAAGGCACACTGCCCATGGACATGGAACTCTCATGAATAACTGCTTTTGTTTCCTCAACATTCAGATGCCTCATTCTAGCCTCCTCTCTACTTCCTTTCAACATCAAGAATATCTGCATTCTCTTACGGCCCTCACTTGGATCTTGCCATGATATTTGCTTTTCATTAAACGATGTACCTCACAGTGTGTGACATCTCTCACTAGCACCCTTAAGTGTTTTGGTCAACCCTTCCTGAGAAATTTTAACTCTGTATAAGTTGTATAGCTTGTCTTCTTTTCCCTCTGATATATCCAGGCTGTGAAGCATGGTTATAGAATATTAATATATAGAATGGGGCAATTTCAAACATGGGCCACCCAATCTCAGTTGGTCTTTTAATACTATATGAACATCTTTTTAAAAAATGTAGTATACAGTCTCCCCAAAGCTGTTGCCATCTGTCAGCCTGTTTACTTGTAATAAAATAAATAATAGTTAATATCTGAACTACAAACTGTGGAAAATTCTTCAAGAGATGGGAATACCAGACCACCTGACCTGCCTCTTGAGAAATCTGTATGCAGGTCAGGAAGCAACAGTTAGAACTGGACATGGAACAGCAGACTTGTTCCAAATAGGAAAAGGAGTACGTCAAGGTTGTATATTGTCACCCTGCTTATTTAACTTATATGCAGAGTACATCATGAGAAATGCTGGGCTGGATGAAACACAAGCTGGAATCAAGATTGCTGGGAGAGATATCAATATCCTCAGATATGCAGCTGACACCACCCTTATGGCAGAAAGTGAAGAAGAACTAAAGAGCCTCTTGATGAAAGTGAAAGAAGAGAAAGAAAAAGTTGGCTTAGAATTCAACATTCAGAAAACTAATATCATGGCATTCAGTCCCTCCACTTCATGGCAAATAGATGGGGAAACAGTGGCAGACTTTATTTTTGGGGGCTCCAAAATCACTGCAGATGGTGACTGCAGCCATGAAGATAAAAGACGCTTACTTCTTGGAAGAAAAATTATGACCAATCTAGACAGCATATTAAAAAGCAGAGACATGACTTTGTCAACAAAGGTCCATCTAGTCAAGGCTATGGTTTTTCCAGTAGTCATGTATGGTTGTGAGAGTTGGACACACTGAGGAAACCAGAATTGAAAGAGACACGTGTACCCCAATGTTCATCACAGCACTGTTTATAATAGCCAGGACATGGAAGCAACCTAGATGTCCATCAGCAGATGAATGGATAAGAAAGCTGTGGTACATATACACAATGGAGTATCACTTAGCCATTAAAAAGAATACATTTGAATCAGTTGTAATGAAGTGGATGAAACTGGAGCCTATTATACAGAGTGAAGTAAGCCAGAAAGAAAAACACCAATACAGTATACTAACGCATATATATGGAATTTAGAAAGATGGTAATGATAACCCTGTATGCGAGACAGCAAAAGAGACACAGATGTATAGAACAGTCTTTTGGACTCTGTGGGAGAGGGAGTGGGTGGGATGATTAGGGAGAATGGCATTGAAATATGTATAATATCATATAAGAAACGAATCGCCAGTCCAGGTTCAATGCATGATACAGGATGCTTGGGGCTGGTGCACTGGGATGACCCATAAGAATGGTACGGGGAGGGAGATGGGAGGGGGGTTCAGGATGGGGAACATGTGTACACCTGTGGCAGATTCATGTTGACATATGGCAAAACCAATACAATATTGTAAAGTAAAAAAAAATAATAAAAAAAAAATTTGTAAAAAAAAAGAAAGAAAGCTGAGTGCCAAAGAACTGATGCTTTTGAATTGTGGTATTGAAGACAGTGGTGTTGAGGGTCCCTTGGACTGCAAGGAGATCCAACCAGTCCATCCTAAAGGAAATAAGTCCTGAATATTCATTGGAAAGACTGATGTTGAAGCTGAAACTCCAATACTTTGACTACCTGATGCAAAGAACTGACTCACTGGAAAAGATCCTGATGCTGGAAAAGATTGAGGGTGGGAGGAGAAGGGGACGACAGAGGATGAGATGGTTGGATGATATCACTGACTCAATGGACATGAGTTTGAGTAACTCTGGGAGTTGGTGATGGACAGGGAGGCCTGGCATGCTGCAGTCCATGGGGTTGCAAAGAGTTGGACATGACTGAGCAACTGAACTGAACTGAACTGAATATTTGAACACTCATTGTGACTGGTATTGTACAAGCATTATCTCATTTAATTTTCATAGCCACTCGTGGCAAGTACTATTATTGACCTCATCTTACAGGTGAAGAAATGTAGAATTAGAGACATTTGCTCCTGGTCACAATTGGTACATGAGAGTGCCAGAGTTCAGATCAATTCCTCTCTGATTTCAGAACACTACATTTTAAACAGTATGTAGCTCTGCACACTTCTCAAGAGGCTACTCTTTTCTTTAGAAAAAAATATTTTTAATTATTTTGCTAAATTAATTTTTTATTGAAGTGTAGTTTATTTACAATATTGTATTAGTTTTAGATGTTCAGCAAAGTGATTCAGGTACACACACATACACACATGTATACATGTGATGTGTGTGTCTGTGTATGTATATATATGCAGGAAATGTGGGTTCGATCTGATCCCTGGGTTGGGAGATCCCCTGGAGGAGGAAATGACAATCCACTCCAGTATTCTTGCCTGGGAAATCCCATGGACAGAGGAGCCTGACGGGCTACAGTCTATGGGGTCACAAAGAGTTGGACACGCCTTAGCAACTAAACAATAACAAATGTATATATTTAGTTCCTACCAATTTCTGCTCATAATCTTCATATCAGCGGGCCCACGTTACATTGGAGGAGGCAGGTGTGGTTCCTATTTACTTGGGAGTGCTCTAAGGGATGATGTCATATCCTTTCATGTCCCCCAAATATAACTATCCTCCTCGCATCCTGATGTTGTTACCATTTTACACAAGTTCCCGAGGACCCAGCAGAATGTAGAACCCTGAATGGTCAAGCTACATAGTTTGACATGTTAAATGTGTAAAGTGTTAGGTTGAACTCAGATAATCAAAACTCAATTTGTATACCACATTTGTCTCTGCACTGGGAATGCCACAAACTCAGTACCAAAATTTGCAAAAATCAACGCCTGAGCACTTTGATATTAGAATTTTATGGAGTTGTTGCTGCCCTTTCCCACAATACCCACTGATGGCTTTCTTCTTACTCCTTGCTCATCCCACCCCCATCTAGTTGACCCTCCTGTCACTCACTTTTTGGCATGAAGAACTTGGCCTCTGCTTGTGCCTAGGCTCATTATGTGGCAGCTGTTTTCATTACCATCTCATTATTTCACTGAGGGGGAGATGTTTCCATGGTGATGCTGAATTGCATAAGTAGAGATTTTACTACATTGAGCTTTTATCTACTCAATGTTCCAGTTATAGGGGAAATGAACTAGAACCTTTTTCTAGTAGGAAAAGGGATTGTAAATCTCCCTTGTTTACTGTTATGTGTCTGAACTTTTTATCAGTGAAAGTATGTTGTAATTTTGATTTCTAAACAATAGATGGAAGTTGATGAAGAAAACCAGGAGTTGTTTCTTTTTATTCTAATTAACTTGCCCTTTACCATACCCATGGATATTTCCAGAGCATCATTTCTTGGGATAATTGACTAGCATTCTCAATATTTTTTTAATAGCCCCACAAGGAAAAGAGAATTTGAAGTCCCAAGAAAAAAATCTATATAGCAACTAGACCCGGTCACTAATGTGATTACTCACTAAGGTTTGATTATTTCTAAAGTTGTCATTCGGAGAAGGCAATGGCACCCCACTCCAGTACTCTTGCCTGGAAAATCCCATGGATGGAGAAGCCTGGAAGGCTGCAGTCCATGGGGTCGCTGAGGGTCGGACACGACTGAGCGACTTCACTTTCACTTTTCACTTTCATGCATTGGAGAAGGAAATGGCAACCCACTCCAGTGTTCTTGCCTGGAGAATCCCAGGAGCGGGGGAGCCTGGTGGGCTGCCGTCTATGGGGTCGCACAGAGTCGGACACGACTGAAGTGACTTAGCAGAAGCAGTAGCAAAGTTGTCATTGCCCAGGGAAACAAAGGTCACAACAGCATGGAAATGACTATTTAATATTTTCTTCACATGTGAATGAGTGACACAGCTTTTCATTAATTGCTTTGTGGTTAATCTACATTTGCAGGAAGATTTTTATTAATACACTTTCCCTTACAGTAAGCCTTCAATAATTTAATCTTCACTAAAAGTAAATCTATCCATAGCTTCAGATTCTTTTGTCACCATTTGCCTTTGGATTTTTAGCCAAATCAAGCCACATTTGTTTAACATTTACGTTCTTAAACTTATATTCTACTTTTTAATGTAACAACTCTGTGCTAACTGAAGTCCAAAGGCAATTAAAATGTTTAGAATAAATAGCATTGACATTGATGGAATTATTAAGGACATTCATTAAACAAATGCACCAATAAGGTAAGTACAGTGGAGCATGTTAAGGTTAATACAGAGAATGAACAAATCAATTACAAACTGGAATTCAGTCTAATATAGATTGATTTCTGACTGAATCCATTGAACTTTGGATGAGTGGAGTATTCTTTTCACATAGTTACTGGTGCTACAGAGATTCTCCCATGGCTGATTTTTAATAAATTAAAATTACTAAAATAAGTTTGCCTAATTAAAATTATCAAAATAGGTGGTACAGAAGGATAGAGTGCCATGGAACACTTCTTGAGGAACTATTACGTATTACAAACAACGGAAGATCTTTTCCTATTACCTCATTTTTTTTCTTGCACCAGCATGAGGCAGATGTTACCATTTCCACGTAAAGAATGATGAAACAAATGTTTGGATGTTAAGTCCCTTATCAAATGTCAAACATAGTCAGTATTAGCACTGGGGTTCAAATTCTGGTGTTCAAGTCTATCGTTCCTAACACTGCATCAGAAGCAACTGTGAAATTATGATAGTCACTGTCAATCTCCAAATAAACTAAGAAAGTTTTGGGGGGTATGTGTGAACAATTTAAGAGTGAGAGTGTCATGGAGAACCATAGAAGAGCTATCAAAATCTAGCACAAAAATCTGCTTTTATGAAGATTTTTTTGTGTGTTAATAAGTAATAGCAATGTGCTCTGCAGTGCTTAGTCACTCAGTTGTGTCCGACTCTTTGGACTCTTTGTGACCTCATGGACTGAGGCCCACCAGGCTCCTCTGTCTTTGGGGATTCTCCAGGCACGAATACTGGATTGGGTTGCCATGCCCTCCTCCAAGGCATCTTCCCAACAGGAGCATTGAACCCAGGACTCCCACATTTCAAGCGGATTCCTTTATGGCTGAGCCACCAGAGAAGCCCAAGAATACTGGAAGGGGTAGCCTATCCCTTCTCCAGGGATCAAACTGGGGTCTCAGGCATTGCAGGCGGATCCTTTACCAGCTACCTTTGGACAATAAATCACATATTAAAATGAAAAATAGAATTTTTTTGTGGATAAGGATTGGTTTGGAGGGCAGTTCAAACTTAGTGCAGTTTATCCTCTCTATGAGGCCTCATTCAAATCAAAGGGCATTTGAATTGTTCATCACTGTATTTTATTTTAAGCTGCTTCTATTTCAATCAAAGTCCCACTTCTAAGGGGAATAATGTCTATCGCCACATGAAATCCAAGTGCTCTCTTCCTTAAGTGCTTAGATATAACCCACAGAATCCCATAATCTGTACATTTGAAATACGTGTAGGTTCAAAACATGATGGTCTTGCCTTTATATTCCACTTGGCATTCAAAGTTCTATTTCACTAACCCACTGAGCTAGATTAAGTAAAATTCCATCTTTCCTTATGAGAATATTTTATTTTTGTTAGAATATTGCTTATTATAATTATTTACATTCCCTGTCAAACTTTGTTTTCTATATTTTAAATTAAGGGGAAATTATAGAGTTGAAGAAATAGACACAAAGAGACATAGGGTAATCAGGAGAGCCTCTAGTCGGGATATTTCCAAAATATGCAGGGTGAAACTAACACAACCAGTGTTCAGTCCAATGTTTGTAGAATTGAGTCCTTTGAAAAGTGTAGGTATAGATAAAGCAGAGCTCCATTTGACTGGGAGCCAAGTATCACCTGGTACTATTTTTGTACAGTCTATTATTATCAAGCAATGTCTTTACAGAGAGTGAAAGTATAATGACCTTTCAGTCCTCTAAATGTGGATAAGATCTCAATGTCAAAATACATTGCTATGCCTCACCACATAGCACGAGAGAAAATTAATCAAAATTTTATGTGTGCAGATGGAAATGCCTAAGCCAGTTTTACAAACCAATTACTGTTCAGTTCCAAAATCCTGTAACTTGTTCAAGATTTAATACACACTGAACAGCCTCAGAACTCCTTGAAGAATAATAATTCACACTTAGTGTAGAATGTAAGTTGACTACTATTTCTGCGTTCTTTAGTTCCTATATTTTTCAGTTAAGGCAAGTTATGATTCAGGACCACGCAGGAGGTGCCTTTGTAGAATATGTTTTCTGCTGATTGGCCTTTTTACAAAGACGTACGCAGCATATTTTTCGTGATGTAGCACCATTGCTATTAAGGGTTCTGATTCTGCACTCCTTATTCAGGATAAATGTCCTGAGAATCCTAGATAAAGACAGCTGAATTTAGGATAAAGAAACAAGGTTTTATTTTAGCATTTGTCATGGCTAAACCTTAAGGATTACTATGAAAAGGTCTAATTCTGCAGGAAATTTTGCTCTTATTGTTTTTGCTTAGAAAAGTTGTCGATGTCCAGATCAAAGAATACACTTTGCTGTTTTATTTATTTAAAATTTTTTTTACAATGTAAGTAATATTGCATATGTCTTTCATATGAATTAAAGACAGAGATAAACAAAAATGAAAATAATTCACACATAATTTTACCACTCAGAGATAATCATTGTTAATATTTTAGCATTTAATATTATATATAATCTGATGAACACTTTTTAAATAATTGACATAATATGCTAAAATTGATAATAGTATTACATTTTTAACATTTTATTCTAGATTTTAAAAATTGCAACATATCACATTATGACAGTCACTTAATAAGCAATATATTTCGAATGCTTTTCCATGTCTTCAAAAAACTCAATTATGATGGTTAAGAAAATATTATAGACTAAATAGAAAGCGTCCCGTATATGAATCTTCAATCATTTTTATTATTCCCTAAAACTGTTTTGAAAAATTCAGATACCCAATTGCTCATTTTAAGTAAATATTTACATTTTAAATCATGGGTTTAATAGCTAACAAATGTGCCATGTCTGTAATATTAAAATATTAACATTTTAACTTAAAACTGTTACAGAGCTCTTAAGTATAGCTAATGGAATCTAATGTCGTAGTGATTTGGCGCTCACAGTCGTACATTTGAAAAATATATCAAGATGTTTTTGTCAGACAGTATACATTATCCCTTTTCCTTCTTATACTCATGTTTCCATTACATTTACCCCCACAGATTTTTCTTGTCCTAATAGAATCTATTTTTATTTTTGAAGTATTTATATTTCAAAAAGATTTATTAATTACATTTTTATACCTCTCTGAAGCAAAATATATGTATAAAATGACATTTTTTACATATACTACCATTTTTGAAAATTATTTTGTATTGTGTTATAATTATATTTAATATTAAATGATCAATGATAGATAAATGCATTGCATTTTTATAATTTATTGTTAAATATTAAAGTTTTGTTGGAAATATATTTCTTAATAAAATGGATAATTTTTCTTCAATAAAGGTCATATCCACAGATGAGTATGCCCTATTCCTAAAATGAGACAAATTTTGGAAATTCAACATTCACTTATAAGTATGTGCTGTACTGTGTTTAGTTGCTCAATTGTGTCCAACTCTTTGCGACCTCATGGACTGCAGCCCACCAGGCTCCTCTGTCCATGGGGATTCTCCAGGCAAGAATACTGGAGTGTGTTGCCATGTCCTCCTCCAGGGGATTTTCCCAACCCAGGGATCGAACCCAGGTCTCCTGCATTGCAGGTGGATTCTTTACCGCCTGAGCCACCAGGGAAGCCCACTTACAAGTATATGGCTTACAAATTTTTTTTAGTGTTGTTTCTAAGTGATTATGAAAGAATTCATAGCACATTTCCTCTGCTGCTGCTGCTGCTAAGTCGCTTCAGTTGTGTCCAACTCTGTGCGGCCCCATAGATGGCAGCCCACCAGGCTGCCCCGTCCCTGGGATTCTCCAGGCAAGAACACTGGAGTGGGTTGCCATTTCCTTCTCCAATGTATGAAAGTGAAAAGTCAAAGTGAAGTCGCTTAGTCTTGTCCAACTCTTAGCTACCTCATGGACTGCAGCCTACCAGGCTCCTCCGTCCATGGGATTTTCCAGGCAAGAGTACTGGAGTGGGGTGCCATTGCCTTCTCCCACATTTCCTCTAAGTTAGCCTAAATTTGAATAAGTATGTGGCAGGAATGGAAAAATACATAGAAAAGTAGTTGACATGTGATGGTGAACAGGAGACGCACCCAAAGAAAAGACAAATACAAATTTACAATATCTATGATATTTTAGCAAATGTTACTGAAAATATATGTCATATGAGTCTGAGTATATGTTAAAAGGACTCTGAAACCCATTAAGCTACCTCCACCACTTTTTTTTTTTTTAACCAAAACTTGAGATGGTCATAAGTGAAAAAAAAATACAACATGTATTATATATATGTATTATATTTCACTACCTCCTTCTTGAAATCATTTTTTAAAAAATATAGCAGAGACCCAAACAGTGTCTTGATTAAAAGAGGCTTCCAGACGCCAAAATTTTGAACTGTTGTTTGGCACCTCATAATCTTTATGCAATAGTTTATATACTTTATACAATACTTTGGCCACCTGATGTGAAGAACTGACTCATTGGAAAAGACCCTGATGCTGGGAGGGATTGAGGGCGGGAGAAGAAGGGGACAACAGAGGATGAGATGGTTGGATGGCATCACCGACTCCATGGATATAAGTTTGAGTGAACTCTGGGAGTTTGTGATGGACAGGGAGGCCTGGCGTGCTGCAGTCCATGGTGTCACAAAGAGTCAGACACGGCTGAGCAACTGAACTGAACTGAACTGAATCTTTATACAATGCAGTTTGTAAATTCAGAACAGGTGAGAGATGCGTTTTTTGTTTGTTTTTTTTGTTTGTTTGTTTTTTTAGTAAAGTAGACAAAAGCATTAGGGAAAGTGAAGCTAAGGAAGGAAGATAGACATGGTATTTTGACCATAGGCACATTCAAGAAAAAATTCATTTTAAAAAACAAAAATCTGAAAATTGATTTTCTTAACATATACTGTCAATACTTAGGTTCCACACAGAGTGTCTTCAAATATCCTCAAAGATACTAACCCTTGGGTTGAATATCACTGGTGTGCTAGGTCTTTAATGCTAAAACATCTGCCTAAATATACTGACAAGTGATTAATATTAAAACACCATTGTTTTTAAGATGGCTACTCAGAAAGAGGACATTCCGACACTCCAAACAAATGTTTGTGGATCTGCATTAATACCACACTTCAGATACTCTTTTGGTGGTTCTCTATTTTGCATGTCTTTTCAAACTTCTCTCTCCCACCAGGCTCTTGCTCACCCATTAGTCTCTCACTACTTCACAGCTTTCGCTAACTAATGCTGTCTACTTGTTTATTACGTCACTTTTTTTCTGGCCCCTTCTCTGCCTTAAGACTTTTCTTTGTACATCCTTTCAGCTTCAGTCTCACTGCCTGATTCCTTCAAAATTCACAGTCGCAGTTTCCTCAGAGCAAGATTCTGATTGACACAGCTTACTCCATTTGGTTAGAGATGTTTTTTTTTAATTGGAGTATAATTGCTTTACAATGTTGTGCTAATTTCTGCTGTACAACAAAGTGAATCAGCTATATGTATACACATATCCCTTCCCTCTTGAATCTCCTTCCCACCCTATCCCACCGCTCTAGGTCATCACAGAGCACTGAGCTGAGCTCCCTGTGCAATATAGAAGCTTCCTGATAGCTATCTATTTTACATGTGGTAGTGTGTGTATGCGGAGAAGGCAATGGCACCCCACTCCAGTACTCTTGCCTGGAAAATCCCATGGACTGAGGAGCCTGGTGGGCTGCAGTCCATGGGGTCGCTAAGAGTCGGACATGACTGAGTGACTTCACTTTCACTTTTCACTTGCAAGCATTGGAGAAGGAAATGGCAACCCACTCCAGTGTTCTTGCCTGGAGAATCCCAGGGACGGGGCAGCCTGGTGGGCTGCCGTCTGTGGGGTCGCACAGAGTTGGACATGACTGAAGCGACTTAGCAGCAGCAGCAGCAGTGTGTGTATGTCAATTTTACTCGATGTGGATGGATGTAAAGTTGGTCAGAGATTTTGATGCCAAGATACCCTGAGCTTATGACCAGCTCACAGACTGGCTGCCCAGTTTGATTTGGTAAAGGTGGATGGTGTCATCAAAGACTTGAGACTGCCCCTTCAGTAATGATTCACCTTGCACACAGAACACCAGTTAGTACTCTAAAGAACACCGCTATGTCCTCAGTAAACTATTTTGCTTCTTGTCTTTTTGACAAAGCAATATACTGTAAACAGTCCTTCATGATAATACATTTTTGTGATATCACCTTAATATAATAGTTTGCAAACAACATTGTTCACTGCAACTGGGAGCTTAAAAAATAATACCTCAGTCTCACTCTCAGAAATAATGATTTTTGAAAAGTGACCCAGGCTTTGGAATTTTAAAAATATCTTCAGATGATTCTAAATTGCAGACTAGTTCATGAACCATGGCTTTAATGCATCCACAGTGTCCTTGAGTGCATGCACTTTAACTTATTTAATAAACTTTTTCTCAGTAGATATATTTTAAGGTTGTCATTAAGTCTTCACTACCTTAAGCAACACTAACAAGAATATCCTCTTAGCAAAATTTCTGAGCACATGTGTGATTACTTTCCTAGGACACATTCTTAACTACTGGAGTTATTGAATCAAAAAGCATAAACAATTCAAAACAGACCTCAAAAAATCCACAAATTTATACTTTTGCAAACAACATATGCATTAATATATTTGCCTAAGCCAGGTGGCTCAGTGATAATCTGCCTGCCAATGCAGGAGATGCAGGAGATGCAGGTTCAATCCCTGGGTCAGGAAGATCCCCTGGAGGAGGAAATGACAACCCACTCCAGTATTCTTACCTGGAAAATTCCATAGAGGAGCCTGGTGGGCTCCAGTCCATGCGGTCACAAAGGATCAGACAGGACTGAGCGACTGAGCATGCACACACTCATGCTAAGCCCAAATAATATTGTGGTGGTGATTTAGTTGCTAAGTCGTGTCTGACTCTTGCAATCCCATGGATTGTAGCCTGCCAGGTTCCTCTATCCATGGGATTCTCCAGGTGAAACTACTGTAGTGGGTGGCCATTTTCTTCTCCAGAGGATCTTACTGACCCAGGAATCGAACCCGGGTCTCCTGCATTGCAGGCAGAATCTTTACGGACTGAACTATAAGGGAAGCCCATATAGTATTGAGTATTTAATTGTTAGTTTTTTCTATTTGGAAGTAAAAAAAAAAAAAACAACTATATGTTTTATTTTAGTTTTCTTTCTTGCATTACTAGGAAGCTTAAATTCCATCCCATTCTCAATTTATTTTGCCCTTGTTTTCCTTCTGTGAATTATTCACACTTGTTTATGTTCATTTTTTTCTGAGATGATCATTTCTCTGATTCATTTATTTCTCTTTACACAGTAAAGCTATAGATCATTCGTCATATATATTGTGCATATATTCAAGATTGTTATTTGCTTTCATTGTTGCTTTGCCATATAGATTTCTGTAAGGTTAAATAATTCAATTAAAAATTTTTTTCTATTTTTAGTACTAGTTTCTTTTTTAATGTGTTGGTATAATTGACATATAACATTAGATTAGGTTTCAGGTACACAACACAATGATTTGACATTTGTACATCTTGTGAAATGATCATCACAATGTTTAGTTACCACTACCACCTGAATAGTTTCAATTTTTTTCTTTTTCTTTTTCTTGTGATGAAGGTTTTTTAGATTCACTCTCTCAACAGGTTTCAAATATGCAATATAATATTATTAAATACAGTTACCATGCTGTACAGGCTTCCCAGGTGGTACTAGTGGTAAAGAGCTTGCCTGAAAATGCAGGAGTCAAGAGATGCAGGTTCAATCCCTGGGTGGGGAAGACTCCCTGGAGGAGGGCATGATAACCCACTCCAGTGTTCTTGCCTAGAGAATCCCATGGACAGAGGAGCCTGGTGCATCCACAGGGTCGCAAAGAGTTGGACATGACTGAAGTGACTTAGCACACACGTGTGCACCATGCTGTATGTTACATCCTTATGACATTTATTTGTAACTTGAAGTTTGTACCTTTTGTACTGATTCCCTTCACCTGTTTTGCCCACCTCTGGCTACCACAAATCTGTTCTCTGTATCTATTAGCTTAGGTTTTGGTTTACTTTATTAGTTTTCTTTTTTTATATTTCACATAAAAATATGGTATCATATGATGTTATACAGTATTTATCTTTCTGACTAATTTCACTTAACATAATGCCCTCAAGGTCTATTCACATTTTTGGAAATGGAAAAAAATCATTCTTTTTAAAGGCTGAATAGTATTTCATTGTGTATGTGTGTGTGTGTGTGTATACACCATTTTCTTTATCCACTGATGGACACTTAGGTTGTTTCCATATCTTCAGTTCAGTTCAGTTCAGTTCAGTCGCTTAGTCGTGTCTGAGTCTTTGCGACCCCATGGCGTCCCTGTCCATCACCAACTCCCAGAGTTCACTCAGACTCATGTCCATCGAGTCGGTGATGCCATCCAGCTATCTCATCCTCTGTCGTCCTCTTCTCTTCCTGCCCCCAATCCCTCCCAGCATCAGAGTCTTTTCCAATGAGTCAGCTCTTCACACAAGGTGGCCAAAGTACTGGAGTTTCAGCTTTAGCATCAGTCCTTCCAATGAACACTCAGGACTGATCTCCTTTAGGATGGTTGGACCTCCTTGAAGTCCAAGGGACTCTCAAGAATCTTCTCCAACACCACAGTTCAAAAGCATCAGTTCTTCGGCACTCAGTTTTCTTCACAGTCCAACTCTCACATCCATACATGACCACAGGAAAAACCATAGCCTTGACTAGATGGACCTTTGTTGGCAAAGTAATGTCTCTGCTTTTGAATATGCTATCTGGGTTGGTCATAACTTTCCTTTCAAGGAGTAAGCGTCTTTTAATTTCATGGCTGAAGTCACCATCTGCAGTGATTTTGGGGCCCCCAAAAATAAAGTCTGATGCTGTTTCCATTTTTTCTCCATCTATTTCCCATGAAGTGATGGGACCAGATGCCATGATCTTAGTTTTCTGAATGTTGAGCTTTAAGTCAACTTTTTCACTCTCCTCTCACTTTCATCAAGAGGCTTTTTAGTTCCTCTTCACTTTCTGACATAAGGGTGGTGTCATCTGCATATCTGAGGTTATTGATATCATAGTTGTTGTAAATAATGCTGCAATGAACACAGGGGTACACACTTTTTTTTGAATTAGTGTTTTCATTTTCTTTGGATAAATCCTCAGAGTGAGATTGCTGGATCATATGGTAGTTCCACTTCTAAGTTTTTGAAGACCTTTCATACTGTTTTCCTTAGTGGATGCTCCAATTTACATTTCCACCAATAATGCACAAGGGTTCTCTGTTCTCTACATCCTTGTCAACACTTCTTAGTTCTTGTCTTTTTACTAATAGCCACTCTAACAGTGGCTTCCCTAGTGGCTCCAACAGTAAAGAATCTGCCTGCAATGCAGGACACCTAGGTTCGATCCCTTGGTCAGGAAGATCCCCTGGAGAAGGAAGTTGCTACCCACTCCAGTGTTCTTGCCTGGATAATCTTATGGACAGAGGATCCTGGCAGGCTACAGTCCGTGGGGTTGCAAAGTATTGGACATGACTGAGCAACTAAGTGCACACACACACACACACACACACTCTAATAGGCGTGAGGTGACATCTCACTGTGGTTTTGATTTGCATTTTCCTGAAGGTTAGTGATGTTGAGCATTTTTTCATATGCCTAGTGGATATCTGTATGCTGTCTCTGGAAAAATGCCTACTCAAATTTTCTGTGCATTTTTTAATAAAAATTATTATATTGAAGTCATGAGTTCTTTATATATTTTGGATATTAACCCCTTATCAAATGTATGATTTGCAAATTTTTCTTTCATTCTGTAGGTTGCCTTTTAATTTCATTGATGATTTCTTTTGCTGTGCAGAAGCTTGCATTTTGATGGAGTCCCACATGTTTATTTTTGTTTTTGTTGTCTTTGCTTTCAGAGCCAGATTCAATAAAACACTGCCAAGACTGATATTAAGGAGCTTATCACCTACATTTTCTTCTAAGAGTTTTATGGTTTCCTTTCACTTTTAAGTCTTTTACCAATTTTGGGTTAATTTGTGTGTATGATGAAAGAAGTAGTCTAGTTTAATTCTGTTGCATGTGACTGTCCAGTTTTCCTAGCACTGTTTATTGAAAAGACTGTCCTTTCTCCATTGTATATTTTCGCCTCCTTTGTCATAGATTAATTGGCCATATGAGTGTGAGTTCTGGGCTCTCTGGTCTGTTCCATGATCTATGTGTGCCAGTTTCTTGGCTTAAGAAATACAATCCTTCATTGACAGTTTTTCTAAATCCTCGAAAAAAAACTTATTGAAACTGAAATTGATTGTTTTATGTGATAAATAAATGAGATCTGAAAAATATAACAGGTTTGCATTATTCAGCCATTATTTGCATCCATCTCTTACCAGAAGCATAAGTGACTAAACACTAGAGATGTAAAAGTTTACCTCCAAAAAGTGCTTTGTTTTCACAACAGCTCAGCAACTGAAACTTTGAAATATTCCTGGGTATACTGAAGCAACAGGACAACAATAATGATGGTATAATGAAGCTAGATGATGTTCAACTGAAGACTCTCTTGCTCATTTTGTTTCATAATCAAGATTCCAAACAGAGCTTTTAAAAGGGATTTGGTTCCCCATAGTGCTACCCTGATGCCTGTGTTTGTCTGTAATGTAATCCTTAGATGTAGATACAGATATTAAGTCCTGTGGAAAGTTAGCATTAAATTACTGGTTAATGTAACTCTGAGAGAATTGTGTTCAGTACAGCATGTCTTTGAACCAACTCAAATATCCTTATACTTGTCCTTCAGTTTATGATGCTGAACGTATGGTGCTCTAACCCTATAAGAAAATAGTAAAGATGAGATTGCCGGGTAGTCTCATTTAGACAGTTAATTTTATCTTTGTTTTCTTAAGTCACATTTCATTGTTCTTCTCGATGGTGCAAATCTAATTGGCTCTTATCACAGCTGCATTACCTTCAAAGGCAGATAAAATTAATGCAAAGTAAAAGATCACTAGAATCAGAGATATCTGGTTAAAAGGGAGACAGGCTTGCATAAAGTGGTCGCACAATCCACAGAAGGCTCTGGCAGAATAATAAATCATTACTTTCTCCAGGTTATCATTTGGTACTCTAGTTCATTATTTTGTATCATTTTGTTTTAACCTTGGATTGTCCCTACTACATCTGCTCTGCTGTGATTAATTCTGCTGATGGAAATAAACTGTCGAAGGGCAATGCTGTACTGCATGACTAATTAGCCTCCCGAATTATGTCCATAAATTAACATTTTGTTTTTATTCATTTAAATAAATCAAAGTTGTCCAAACTTATTTTGTACAGATCACTCTAATACCAATTTATTTTTGTAACCTTTTAGCTAGATAAGGTTGCTTACTTTTCGGTCAACTAATTCCAAACGGTTTCTTACCTGTGTAGTGCTTAGTTGCTCAGTTGTGTCTGACTCTTTGTGACCCCATGGACTATAGCTTGCCAGGCTCCTCTGTCCATGCGGATTCTCCAGCAAGAATACTGGAGTGGGTTGCCATGCCCTTCTCCAGGGGATCTTCTCAACCCAGAGATTGAACCCAGATCTCCTGCATTGCAGGTGCATTCTTTACCAGCTGAGCTACCAAGGAAGCCCTTCTTTCCTATACTTTTCTACAACTACTATGGGGCCTACCTATAGTCCAACCTATAGTCACAGTTGGTCCAAGTGGAAGAAAACATTTTTGTTCGCTTGTTTTAGTTAAGCTGAACTCTGCATCAGGCTTTCTGCTCTAGTTTACCTGTCCTCCGCTTCCTCCTGCCCTCGGCTCTGGCCACAGCCCTTCATCCTCTGTTTCCATTGTTAAATGAAAGTAACTACTGTAGAGCGAATGTTTGCATCTCCCCCAAACTCATATGTTGAAGTACTAATCCCAAGCCCTAATCCCCAGTGGTGGTGGAAGGTGGGGCCTTTGGGAGGTAATTAGGCTGAGATTAGGATGTGAGGGTGGGACCTGCATGATGGGATTAACAACCTGATAAAAAGAGGGGGAGATACAAACTCTCTCTCCATGTTGTGAGGATGCGGTAAGAAGGCTGCAAGCTAAGAAGGATGCGCTCATCAGACATCATGCTGGCCAGCACTTTGATCTTAGACTCTTTAGCCTCCAGGACTGTGAAAAACATTTGTTTAAGCACCCAGTCTATAGTATGTTGTTATAACAGCCTAAACTGATTAACACAGATTGCTATTGAGGAAAAAAACAAAAACAAAAACCCAAATTCTTCTCGTAAGAATCTTCTAGGGCCTCTATCAAAAGAAAAAGACATTTTATAATACTGAAGCAGGGACCAAGCCATTGATTTTTTTTTAAGCCTTCACTTAAGACAATAGTTAGGACCAAGTGAACTCACAGGAAACTTCCAAAGTCTGCTCAAGATTGCTATATGAAATAATATTATTTGTTATAGGACAGATTATTTTAAGAACAGAAAAATGGATGGGAAGCATTTCCATATATTCTGCAACATTGGGTTATCTGCCTCCAAAGATAACTTGAAGATTAGGACTTGGTCTTTTCAGAACATTCTTTCACTGGTCTTATTTTAATAAAAGCAATTAGGCCCTTTTCAATAAGGGGTTCACTCCCTGCCACCTCAGGAGACTGAATAATATGAGAGAATTTACAAGCCTCATGTTGATTTTGGAAAGCTCTCACAGTAACCGTCCTAAACTCGTATGTAAGAGTGTCCTGGACTGGCCCCTTCCTGCCCACTGGACCTGTTGTGCACATGCTTCCCAATTTCAAGTTCAGTGAGGACATGTTGGTAGCTTGAATTTGGCAGGAGTACTTATTTCATGAAAATATGCAAACAGTGCCAGTTAGGACCTAAGTTTTCCAGAAAGCTGGTTGTTAAACCTTTACCAGCATCCCACTGTTTATAATCCAGGTCAGCGTCTCCAGGCATGGCTCTTGTACCATGTCTTTTTGGATTAAACTCTTCACTGATTCATAGAAGAAGAATCTTTATATCCATTCCTTTCCGGAGAGGTTTCCACAGTTATGACAACTGTTTCTTCTTTTCTGAGGCACAGCCACCTTGTGTTCTCTCTGACACTCAGATGGCTTCGACAGAGGAAAAGATCACATGACTGAATCACTGGATCGTGCACAACTGGATCACAACTGAGTGACCAGTGTGTTTTCAGTGGAAACAGATTTGCCAAAGGGCACTTTTTATACCAAATGAACATTTTTTTTTCCAGTTTATTTCATGCTTACTATTACTGTCTTAAGCACTATAAGGGATACAATGGTTGTTTCTTACAGAATCCTTTCAAACTTCCTAGGAAATTCACTGAATTTCTAATAATCAGAGAAATTCATTAGCCAGGACTAATGAAATATACAAAACAAATAGGAAAGGCAGGTAGTAAGAGCCAATCATTTAACTTTCTGAAATTTGAACCAAATGATCCATATTTTGAAGAAGTATACATACTTGAGGGGCAGAGGAAGCAGAGAAGTTGGAAAAATTTGAGAGGTATTTGCATTCAACTTCAGTAAAATGTTGAACTACTATTATTTCCAGAGATTGTATTCTTCTGATTCATTTAGGAAAATTTTTCTGGACTTCTTACATTTATTTTTTATATTCCTCTTATATTTTTTATATTTATATTTATTTTTATATTTATTCTTATATTTATTTTTCCTAGATTCATTGAACTTTTCTGATTCTTCATGGTAGTAGAGCACATACAATGTAATATTACTTTAAAAATTGGAGATTGCATAGAACTCAGCCATTATTCTTTCCTGATGAAGCAGAAAGCATAGTTTTGGACAATTTATTAACTCCAGGACCCATATTTTTGTAAATGAGGCCCCAATTTGAGCTTATCTTTTTTATCATTTGCTTGTAGGAATTCAGTATATTCTACTAATGATGTTGAGGGTACTATTTAATTCTAAGGGAGTATGATTCCATGGTTTTCTTACAAGTCTAGGGCATATACCTATACACTAAAAAGGTTAACTGAGGATTTTGCTTGTTTGAATATGTGTAAGTTATCAAACTTTGAATAAATAACATTTTAGAGTATTTCTTAAGATTTCCACATTATACTATCCAAATTCTGTTACCAAATAGAGGAACACAGGAAACAGTCTCCTAAGCAAGTCTATTAATAGAAGGAGATTTCTGTTTCAAGCAAAGGGAAGGAGGAAATCTAGGCTTTATTTCATGTACACACCATGTGACCAAAACTGTTCTAGCTGTTTCACACATGTTCATCTTGAATCACAGCGATTGTGTAAGAAATTTTGTCTCCATTATGGAGATGAGGAATCAGAGATTCAAAGACATGTATTAACTGAGTGGTAATATAGTTGGTAAGCAGTATACACAAGAATGGAAATTAAGGTTTATCTAATTCTAGAGCTAATTTTTATTTTCATTGCCCCTTGCTCCAGAAATATGTCTCTATATATAAACTTTTATAAAAGAAATTTCAAAATCCATTTTTTTTCAGATTCTGAAGCAGTAAAGTCTGTATCAATATATTTCTGAGTCCAAAAACCAAAATTATCCTTACAGATCAATTCCCAAACACAAATACATTTTTTATGTATTAATTCAATATTGCTCAAAATAAAAATCACCTGAGACATCTGCTTGGTCTAGAGATAACCCTAAAAGAGGGATGTCATGTAAGTTTCATTTCCTATGTCAGATCTTATCCCTTGGTAGTGGCTTTGAATTCCTGCGTGGAGAAGAAATCTGAAGTTATCTCTAGAGTCAAGGAAGTACCTTGGGATTCATCAGAGATGAGGACCATGGTCATGGGAGAGGAAAATGGCAACTCATGTACCTTGAGTTGGCTAGAACTGCCACAGATATTAGTAAAGCAGTATGTAATTTGGGATACTACTGCTCAAAATTGCCTTTGACATTCAAAGTTATATTTATCTCACTTTGGGGAGTTGTGTTTCCTAAGTTTGCCTGATTATAAGAATCATCTGGATTAATTGTTTAAAAATACTGTTTGCCAAGCCTCCTCTCTGGAGATTCAGGAGGTTAAGAGTGGGAAGTCAGGAATTTTATGATCTGGCAAGTTTGGGAATATTTGAATTGCTTTTGCATTCAGAAAGTCCCTGTGAAGGCAAACATTAACTTATTAAGCCGTAATAACTTAAGACATAATCTTCCCAGTAGAGACTTGAGCATTTATAGGCCAGGGGCAAACCATAAATCAATTTGATGGTGACTAGTGATTAGAGAAATGCAGAGCATGTGATAGCTTCCTTTATCCAGCTTGCTTTGTTCAACTTACTAACTTTTAACCTCATTCGGCAGAGGTTTTCCTCTTGTTCATTCTACTCCAGCCAGACTGGTCTGCTTTCTGTTCTAACATGTACGTGTTCTCACCTCAAAGTCTTTGCCTTTGCTGTTCCCTTGCATGGTATATCATTCCTGGAGACCCTCACAGGGCTGGTGTCCTTAATTCTCTTTCAAGTGGTAGGGCTGTTAAGTGAAAAACCAAAATGGTAAGCAAAGAGGAGGAAGAAAAGCACGATTTTAAATGTGTGAAGCAGATTCATTGCCTATCTGACAACCAAACATTTTCATTTTGTAAAAGGGAGGCTCCTGGCTCTTTCCTTGCTCTAAGCAATGAGTTATACCAGTCATTGCATATCATCTGCATTGAAATCAGGGTAAAGAAAATAATGGCTTTCCTAGAGAACAAGGAAACAATGACAAGTAAGAAAACAGAGAAGAGAGTCACTAGTTGCATAATAATTAAATCTGGGTAAAATGTATTATTTAAAACCATTCAATCACTGCCTTATCTTTTCTGATTCTTCAGGGTGCTCATAAGTATAATCATCTGACTGTATCTTTGAAATAGCATTAGGAATTGGGAAGCATCTTAATAAACACTAACTGAAGCCACTCTGAAGAAAACATCATTAATCATGTCATCTGATAAGAGATACTGTCAGTGTTACATTTAGAAATTTATACTCAGACTGAATTCCAGTAAACAACTCATGTGTGCATTAGGGATTAAGAAAGTGAGGGCTTCTTTGTTACTGCAAATCAAAAAATATTATGTTGGCCTAATTTTTAAAAATGGAACCCACCTGGACACATTTGTTCTCCCAGTTGCATAGGCTTTCTCGTCCAGTCCACTTTGCACAATGCAAGGACATTCTCCTCCTAATGTACTATTTTCAGTACAACAATCATATACTGAAAACATACCTAAAAAGCCACCATAGTTCTCTATTGCTTTTTAAATAAATAAAAATCTTTAGGTTGTCATTTAAGACACTTACTTATATATTTGTAGGTTTACCCATCATTACCATGGACGGAGGAGCCTGGTAGGCTGCAGTCCATGGGGTCACTAGAGTCGGACAGGACTGAGTGACTTCACTGTCATTTTTCACTTTCATGCATTGGAGAAGGAAATGGCAACCCACTCCAGTGTTCTTGCCTGGAGAATCCCAGGGATGGGAAGCCTGGTGGGCTGCCGTCTCTGGGGTCGCACAAAGTCGGACACGACTAAAGTGATGCAGCAGCAGCGGCAGGTACTGTTTTGGAGAAGACAATGGCACCCCACTCCAGTACTCTTGCCTGGAAAATCCCATGGATGGAGGAGCCTGGTAGGCTGCAGTCCATGGGGTCGCTAAGAGTCGGACACAACTGAGCGTCTTCACTTTCACTTTTCACTTTCATGCCTTGGAGAAGGAAATGGCAACCCACTCCAGTGTTCTTGCCTGGAGAATCTCAGGGACGGGGCAGCCTGGTGGGCTGCTGTTTCTGGGGTCACACAGAGTCGGACACGGCTGAAGTGACTTAGCAGTAGCAGTAGCACGTACTGTTTGTATCTTAAAAAAAAAATCAACCAAACCACAATACCTGATTGCTTAGTATTAAACATTATATGAAGCATCTTGAAGGTACAAAAAATATATGAAATATTCTCAACTCTTAATGACTACCCAAATTAATCTCACAAGAGAAGGCAACACTGTAGAGAATAATGAAAATAGTAAGAGTTTATGGGAGACAGAAGGAGATCAGATATTGAGATGTTTGTAAAAAAAAAAGGAAAGTAAGATTTAGTCAAGTGGAGAATAACAGAGAGGCTATTGGAGTTAGGTGATGGTACAGAGGAATTATGGCAGAGATTTGCATATATTTTCTGGGTCTATGAATAGACTAGTAAGAATAGGGTGGAGAGTTTATTTTTTACATTCATTTGTTTATTGGGCTGCATCAAGTCTTAGCTGCAGCACGTGGGACCTGTGGGATTTTTTGTCCCTGCACATGGGCTTAGCTGGCGCTCAGCATGTGGGATCTTGGCTTCCTGACCAGGGATCAAACCCACATCCGTGCATTGCAGGGAAGATTCTCAACTACTGGATCACCAGGGAAGTCCCAAGTGGAGGGCTTATAGTGAGAGCAGTGGGCCAGATTTTGGTGGCTAAATATGAAAATAAAGGGCGGATTTTTTTGGTAAATAATGAAAAAAACGAAAAATTTGATCATGGGTTTAAAGTAACAAAAGTACCATTATAGGAATAAGTCTGGCAGAAGTACATAGGGAATGTGGAGGACCATATTACGGTAAGCAAGTGTTTACCTTAGATACTAGTCTATGACAAGGCCTCCACACTTCACATTGGCACACAGAAGCTAAAATGAGTTTTATCACTGGGATGATAGGGAAGAAGTTTGAGAAGACCAAGAGTTGGTGGGAAAGTCTCTGTACTAAAGTGTTATAAAAAGTGAAGTGAAGAAGACAACTTTGATAAGAAAATAGTCATACATCTTATAGTTTTTAGAAAGATCAAAGAGAAGTAGAAAGGGCAATAAAAATAAATAAATAAATACTTAGCCTTGAGGGAAGCCATAAAAAGACAAGAAAAGTAAACAATTTCCAGTTGATACAAAGTATATGGAAACCAGCTGCCAACAAATCCTAATGGAACTAAAGAATTAAAGTTCATAAAGATAAAATAATCCTCCAAAAGGAAGTTGTGTAGCAAATTTCTAGATTAATTCTCAAATGATTATCCAATACTGAGAAATAGAAGGGTCTATGAGCAATATATTGAATTAAATTAATATATTAAAAGGCTTCCCTTGTGGCTCAGACAGGAAAGAATCTGCCTGCAGTGCAGGAGACCCAGGTTCGATCCCTGGGTTGGGAAGATCTCCTGGAGAAGGGAATGGCATCCACTCCAGTATTCTTGCCTGGAGAATTCCAAGGACAGAGGAACCTGGCGAGCTACAGTCCATGGGGTTGCAAAGAGTCTGACACAACTGAGCAACTAACACACACACAATAAAGAGCTGTGGAGAACTTCTCTGGTGTGACAGTGGATAGGAATCCACCTGCCAATGCAGAGGACATGGGTTCTAGCCCTGGTCCAGGAATATTCCACATTCCGAAGAGCAACTAAGTGCACGGGCCACAACTACTGAGCCCTGTGTGCTCCCGCTACTGAAGCCCTCTCACCCTAGAGCCTGTGCTCCGCAACAGGAGAAGCCAGCGCAACGAGGAGACTCAGTACTGCAACGAAGAGTAGCACCCACGAGAGAAAGAGAAAGCCTGTGCAAAGCAATGAAGATTCAGAGCAAATATTAAATAAAGAAATAAAATTATATATAAAAAATAAAGAACAGTGAGATGGTAGTGACTGTCTCCAGCTGTTATAACAGTGGACTTCAGCATTATGCCACGAGAGACAATTTGAGAGTCTGGTTCTTAGAAGCAAGGAGGAATAATTTCACAGAGGGCTTTTAGGCTTGAAAAGTGCAATATCCAAAGTAAGTTATGGTCACCCCAATAGCTAGGAAATCTTTGAAGCCAGAAGTCAAAAGATGCACCACAAAGGAAAAGCTACATGCTATCCTTCTTTTTCTCTATTACTGTACATCCTCAATAAAACTGCCAATATTGGGAAATAGAATTAAAGGTTAAATATAATTGTAGAACTATGATACTATATTCCATAAAATGAAAAATAATATCAATGATATCAACCACAAAAAAGAAAGGCTGCTGTGAAAAACAAAAAACGTATGTGAAAGTTAAAAGCATGATTGTTGATGTTGAAAGGAAATCTCATCTCATCTCATCAATAGATGGGATGAATCATAGAATTAATTAGTAACAGAACTGACTGAATTAAACTAGAGGATGAAATTAAAGAATTAACCATTAACCCACTGACAAAGAATAAGTGATGAAAAATATGAGGAAGTTAGGAGATAGGGAAGATCTATCCAGAAAAGAACATATCTTTTAATAGGGGATCCAGAAAAGATAATTAGAGAAGGGAAAATATGCAATGTGGTGGGTTGAATAATAGCCCCTAATGTCAGCACTTATTTTATCCTGTCTCTGTCTGCTTTAATTTTGTGTCTGTCATGGGGTCCCCACCATGAGACAACAGAGAACCTTACCAATCCTTTTTGCATAACTATGACTACTCCTGCCTTCTGCTCAGATGGTAGATTGGACCTGTGAGTCACACCATCCTCTTCACTTCTTTCTGAGCTTTCCCAGGAATCTCCTTTTTTGTCTCTATCTCTACCAATAGTCTCTTCAAAGTAATTTAAGCTCTTATTATCACACACCTCAAAATTCTTCCAAGTCTTTGAGGAACCTAGCCAAAAATCCTAGGCAGTTCTAAGGCAAAATCCAGGTCCCTTTCTAGTATAAAATGATGATGTAAGATCATAATTTAAGTGTATTTTTTAGCATAGGAGACCTCATAAGTTTGAAGAATGGTATTTTGAAAGTTGTATCATGTTTGAAGGGAGCGCTTCTTGGGCACTGAAGGGCCATAGATCTAGTGGCTTACCAAGATTAGAATTTTCTGCCTCGCTTGATAAGCATTCAATAGATCACCAGGTTATATTCTCTAAATTCATGGATGCTGAGCTGGACTGTGTTATTCACAAAAATCAATTTTCTCATAAAATAGCTAATGATTGCACCCCAAGCTGCACTGCAAAATGCTCCATTTAGACAGAAGAATGCCTGCAGCAAATCCAGACTGTCATAGAAAATGATGCTGTCTTCACCTTGAAGTTTGTACAGACCATCTAAACACAACCTAAGTTTGAAATCTATCTTCTGTTGAACTTTTTCAAAATAAAAAGTGCATTAAAATAAAATTCTTCCAAGCCTATTCTCCATACTTAATTCCAAAGCCACTTCCACATTTTCAGGTGCTGGTTACAGTAGTGCCCCGTTTCCTGGTTTATCATCTGTATGAATTTCCTACAGCTCCAGTAACAAATTCCCACAAACTGGATGACTGGAAATGACAGAAATTCTTTCATAGTTCTGTAGGACAGAATTCTGAAATCAAGGTATCAATACACTTGCATGTTTCTGGAGGTCCTGAGGGAGAATTTGGATAGATCTCTCCTCATTTCTGGGGGCTGCTATAATCCTTGACAATCCTTGGCTTGTAGATGCACCACTCCAATGTCTGCCTCCATCATCATGTCACTTTCTCTTCTGGGTCTCTCTCTTAAATATCCCTCTGCTTTTCACCTTTAAGGACACATGTCATTGATTTTAAGGCCCACCCTAAGCCCAGGATGATCTTATCTGGAAACCTAAACCTAATTACAGATGTGACAGTTACTATAAAGAAAGCTAAACACCAGACAATTGATGCTTTTGAACTGTGGTGTTGGAGAAGACTCTTGAGAGTCCCTTGGACTGCAAGGAGATCCAACCAGTCCATCCTAAAGGAGATCAGTCCTGGGTGTTCATTGGAAGGACTGATGTTGAAGTTGAAACTCCAATACTTTGGCCACCTAATGCAAAGAACTGACTCTTTTGAAAAAACCCTCGTGCTGGGAAAGATTGAAGGCAGGAGGAGAAGGGGACCACAGAGGATGAGTTGGTTGGATGGCATCACCAACTCAATGGACATGAGTTTGAGTAAACTCCAAGAGTTGGTGATGGACAGGGAGGCCTGTTGTGCTGTAGTTGGGGTCACAAAGAGTCGGACACGACTGAGTGACTGAACAGAACTGAACTGAAACCTGTATCTACGAAGATCTAAATAAGGGCACCTTATCCAAATAAGGTTTCAGGGGTTATGACACCGATGTATCTTTTGTGGGAGGGGCCTCTATTAAACTCACTACAGTCTGCTCTCTGCTGCCGCTGCTGCTAAGTCGCTTCAGTCATGTCCGACTCTGTGTGACCCTAGAGACAGCAGCCCACCAGGCTCCCCGTCCCTGGGATTCTCCAGACAAGAACACTGGAGTGGGTTGCCATTTCCTTCTCCAATGCATGCAAGTGAAAAGTGAAAGTGAAGTCGCTCAGTCGTGTCCGACTCCTAGCGACCCCTTGGACTGCAGCCCACCAGGCTCCTCCGTCCATGGTATTTTCCAGGCAAGAGTACTGGAGTGGGGTGCCATTGCCTTCTCCAGTCTGCTCTCTAGCCCTTGCCAAATTCCTATCCACACAAAACACATTCACCTCATCCCAACATTCCCTCAAAGTCTCAACTCATTACAACCTCCACTCTAAGTTCCAAATCTCATCTAAATATCATCCGTTCAAAAATCCCAAATCTCATGATTAAATCATCTGAATCAGAGATGAGTGAAACATCCGGGAGCAAAACTTTCTCCATCTGTGGACCAGTTAACATAGAAAACAAGTTATCTGCTTCCAAAATACAACGGTGAAGCAGGCATGGGATATACACTCCTATTCCCAAAGCAAGAAATCTGAAGGAATAAAGGGGTTGCCCATCCCAAGCAGGTGTGAAATCCCATAGGGCAGATTTCTTTAGGTACTAAGGTCTGGGAATAATTCTGTGACTTGATGCTCCACTTGCTGGGTCCACAGCTCCAGCCTGCAATGGTGGCTCCATCAGTCTCTGGGTTCACAGCAAAGGCTCAGCCAGCCTCTAGCCCTCTCTCAATGACACTGCTGGCCTTTGCACCACTCTTGGCATCTCTGCCCTTAGGGTCATTCTTTATTTTTCTCAAAGAGTACTGCATGTCTGCAGCTGAGTCACTCTGTCAGCCTATTATTTCCTGTCTGTAGAATCCTGGAAGTCATGCCTCAATCCCATCTTTTATAAATTTCTATAAATTCTCTTTTACAAGAGTATAAAAGTTATTCCACATGTTCTTCCAGGGCTTTACAGTTTGTTTTTTATAACCATTCCTTCTGGGTTTTACTTTTGTGCATCATTTAAAGACAAAACAGAACAAAACAAAACTGGTATCCCAGTTAGTAGTGAGTTATCTAGACTGATAGGTGTGTTATTTATCCAATGACATTATAGGACAGTTTTATCATATATATGAACTGGTATGTGATATTATTGAGTGTATTAAACAACTTTTGGCCAATAAGCACAAGCACACTGTAACTTTCAGCTAGGGAACCTGCTACTTTTCTAACCATGGGGTGAATATATTCTGTAGTATGTGGTATTTACTATTCATCTATAAATGGCAACCCACTCCAGTACTCTTGCCTGGAAAATTCCATGGACAGTGGAACCTGGTAGGCTACAGTCCATGGGGTTGCAAAGAGTCGGACACGACTGAGTGACTTCACCAGTCACCAGTATTTCATATTCTCAGAACAGTTTCTCCAAAATTACTGCTTACATGTGTAAAAGTAATATTCGCTATTCTTCATATAAACATGGTATAATGTTATGATGGTACTTGAAGTGGAAGTTTTAAAGAGGCTGGAGGTGCTTTCCAGGATATAATCAAGAAAGCAGAAAGTTAAGATCATCAAGGAGCTAGATCCCTCATTGCAGGGAAATTCTTTACCATTTGAGCTGCAAAGGAAGTCTAATTGATAAATGACAATTGACATTAAGAAGCCCATTATTAGCATCACCATTATCTGACTGATCAACATTTGTGTGAAGATACTTAGGGAAAAAAACAAAAACAAAAAAAACAACTATGGCAGCAATCTTATCCCCCATTTCAGAGAATCTGAGTAGATTTCAAGGGTGGTTGCCAAATCAATATATCAGGAAATCATCTCCAGAGGGACTTTGTAATAATGATTCTCCTATAGAATTGATTCAGTTATGCTTATTTTTTTCCAGTAACACAATCCCTCCACTAAATAGGCTATGAGTGTACTAAATTCCCATAAGTATACCTAGATCTGTTTCAGGAATCTAAATTCTGTAGTATTACTTTATGTGTTCATTCCTGCGTCAATACATCAGTCCTATTACTGTAGCTTTACAATGTTTAATATATTGTAGTATAAAAACATTTTCAAAAATATCTTGAATATTTTAAATCTCATTTTTCTAGATTAACTTTAAGAAAAGCTTACAAGTTTTCTTTAAAAATCTTCAGATTTTTACTGGGTTTATACTGACTAGATTTGAGGTAACTCGTATTGTTCTTCATATTTAGAATCATAATGCATTTATTCAGATATTTTTTGTATCTTTTAGCAATTGTTTTTCATATAAGCCCTACAGTTTGGGGATTTATTGCTGGTTATTATGGATATTTTATTGCTCTAAAAAAAAAATTTCCCTGCTCTAGTCCCTTCTGGTTCAGATGGTAAAGCGTCTGCCTAGAATGTGGGAGACCTGGGTTCCGTCCCTGGGTTGGGAAGATCCCCTAGAGAAGGAAATGACAACCCACTCCGGTACTCTTGCCTGGAAAATCCTGTGGATGAAGGAGCCTAGTAGGCTACAGTCCATGGGGTCGAAAAGAGTCGGACATGACTGACCGACTTCACTTTCACTTTCAGCTCTAGGTTGCAGAAACTTTTTTCAATTAAGATTTGTTGATATTTAGAAAAGGCTATTATTTTATTTATCTGATGTACAGTCACTTTACTGACCTCTTGTAGGAACAGATTTTTTTCACTGCTGGATTTTTTTGTTGACAATCATGACATTTGCAAATGATGAGAATTTGCCTCTTTTCCCCATGGTATTACTTGCTCTTTTCTTTTTGCCTTATTTCATTGGCTTTGAAAGTTGCCTGATTTTAATGGGAACATTTTCAATACTTCATCATTAAGTATATCTTTGTAGGACTTCCCTGGTGGCTCAGATGGTAAAGCGTCTACAATGTGAGAGACCTGGGTTTGATCCCTGGGTTGGGAAGATTCCCTGGAGAAGGAAATGGCAACCCATTCTAATACTCTTGCCTTGAAAATCCCATGGATGGAGGAACTTGGTGCAGGATACTATCCATGGGGTCGCAAAGAGCTGGGCACCACTGAGCAACTTCACTTTCTTTCTTTAGTAGGTCTCTAGTAGATTTTCTTTATCAAATCAAGCAAGCTTCATTCTATTACTATTTTACTGAGAATTTAATTTTTCAAAATACAGTCAGGATGATTGTATATCCATTTACTATATATGGTCTTTATAAATTCTTTTTTAAAGATTTATGAAGACTTTTTGTGATTTATTGCATCTTTAATATTATAAATGTTTTTATTTAAGCTAGGAAAATGTGAATTACTTGTTTAAATTTTATGCATAGTTAATGTGATATGGCAGAGAAGGCGATGGCACCCCACTCCAGTACTCTTGCCTGGAAAATCCCATGGATGGAGGAGCCTGGTAGGCTGCAGTCCATGGGGTCGCTAAGAGTCGGACACGACTGAGTGACTTCACTTTCACTTTTCACTTTCATGCCTTGGAGAAGGAAACAGCAACCCACTCCAGTGTTCTTGCCTGGAGAATCCCAGGGACGGGGGAGACTGGTGGGCTGCCGTCTATGGGGTCGCACAGAGTCGGACACGACTGAAGTGATTTAGCAGTAGCAGCAGCAATGTGATATGGAGTTATTTAAATCCTATAGTATCTTTTCTTGATTATTTATGTGAGAGTTCTGTTAAAATTTCACTCTGTAAGTTATACATTTCTCCTTATATTCTCACTGATTTTTTTCCCTTAAACTTTGATGTTGAATTGTTAGGTTCATAAAGATTCATAATCAAAAAAATATTCTGTTTTCACTTTGACTGGAAGTAACACTCCTAGTTTCTCTTGGTAAGCATTTACTTGGTGTGTTTTTCATCATCCTTTTATATCCAATTTTTTTGTTTTGATGTGTCTCCCCTAAACAGCATGTCATTAGATATTTTAGCTACTCATTCTGATAACTGATCTCTTAATTTAACATATTGACTTTAGTAGTGATAACAAATATTTGGTATTTTCTATTTTGTTTTCTTCCTCATCTATTTCCTATATTCAGCTGGATGTATTTACTTTGTTTACTGTGCCATTATGTCAGGAGAAGAAGGGGACAACAAGGGACAAGATGGTTAGATAGCATCATGGACTCAATGGACATAAGTCTGAGCAAGCTCTGGGAGAAGGTGAAGGACAGGGAAGCCTGGCCTGCTAGTCCATGGGGTCGGGAGTTGGACAGACAGGACAGATGGACTGAACAACAACATGCCATTTTTTTTCTGTCTAGGATTTTGGAAGTAATTTATCCCATCCTTGTCTTCTCTTGCTTGTTCTTAAATTTTAGAAAACTTTTATTTAAAGTTATTTTCTTCTATAATGTCAATCTTTCATGTCATTAATGGCCTTTCCAAACTAAATAAGACAGTTAATATATGCAGACTAATCCTAGCCCCTCATGATTTGTGGCTACTACCTGGAATCTTGTTTATAGATTTTTAAAAAATTTGCTTTACATTGTGACTCAATCTTTGGTCTAATTTTACCTTAATAATTGTAATGATATTCATAATTTCACAAAACTATGTTTCTATCAGTTTCAGTTATTTCTCTGCTCACTATCATCTCTTTTATTCCATATATTCCTCTTAGTTGAACATAGTTTCTACTTTCAGTATCCTCAAGTAATACTTTCAGGACCGTTTTATGGTGGTAAAGTTTCTGAGTCCTTTAGTACATAAAAGTCCCTTAATTTTGCCCCTAAACTTGGTAATAGTTTGGCTAAGCTCAGAAACTATTAAACATAATATTCCTTTAGAGCTGCAAGAGTATTATTCCATTTTGCTTATTACCTGAGAGATCAAATGAGAAGTCTGACAGAAATCTGAATATTGTTTCTTTAAAACTATCTTATGTTTTACCTCTCAGAAACTTTTAGGGCATGTCTGAATTTTCTTGGAGTCCAGAAATTTCAGGGTGTATCTAAATAAGATATTAATTTTTCTCACATACATGCAGACTTTTTATTGGATTTCTCTATAAGGGACAATAATATAAATTAAAAAATGTAAATCTGAAGTCATCTTAGAGGCCAACCAAATGCAAGGAAGATTAAAATTAAATGCTTAATCAAACGGTACCACAACACGTACCTAAAATCTACTTCCATGGCAGTAGTAGATTTAGATTCAGTTCAGTTCAGTTGCTCAGTTGTGTCTGACTCTTTGCAACCCCATGAATTGCAGCACGCCAGGCCTCCCTGTCCATCAACAACTCCCGGAGTTCACCCAAATCCATGTCCATTGAGTCGGTGATGTCATCCAGCTATCTCATACTCTGTCGTCCCCTTTTCCTCCTGCCCCCAATCCCTCCCAGCATCAGAGTCTTTTCCAATGAGTCAACTCTTCACATGAGGTGGCCAAAGTACTGGAGTTTCAGCTTTAGCATCATTCCTTCCAAAGAACTCCCAGGGCTGATCTCCTTTAGAATGGACTGGTTGGTCTCCTTGCAGTCCATGGGACTCTCAAGAGTCTTCTCCAACACCACAGTTCAAAGCATCAATTCTTTGGTGCTCAGCTTTCTTCACAGTCCAACTCTCACATCCATACATGACTACTGGAAAAACCATAGCCTTGACTAGACGGACCTTTGTTGCAAAGTAATGTCTCTGCTTTTTAATATACTATCTAGGTTGGTCATACCTTTTCTTCCAAGGAGTAAGCGTCTTTTAATTTCATGGCTGCAGTCACCATCTGCAGTGATTTTGGAGCCCCCAAAAATAAAGTCTGACACTGTTTCCACTGTTTCCCCATCTATTTTCCATGAAGCGATGGGACCAGAACCATGATCTTTGTTTTCTGAATGTTGAGCTTTAAGCCAACTTTTTCACTCTTCTCTTTCACTTTCATCAAGAGGCTTTTTAGTTCCTCTTCACTTTCTGCCATGGGCTTCCCTGGTGGCTCAGAGGTTAAAGCGTCTGCCTGCAATGCAGGAGACCTGGGTTCGATCCCTGGGTTGGGAAGAGCCCCTGGAGAAGGAAATGGCAACCCACTCCAGTATTCTTGCCTGGAGAATCCCATGGATGGAGGAGCCTGGTGGGCTACAGTCCACGGGGTTGCAAAGAGTTGGACACGACTGAGCGACTTCACTCACTCACTTTCTGTCATAAAGTTGAGCTATTTCAAATCCTGAAAGATGATGCTGTGAAAGTGCTGCACTCAATATGCCAGCAAATTTAGGAAACTCAGCAGTGGCCACAGGACTGGAAAAGGTCAGTTTTCATTCCAATCCCAAAGAAAGGCAATGCCAAAGAAGGCTCAAACTACCGCACAATTGCACTCATCTCACACGCTAGTAAAGTAATGCTCAAAATTCTCCAAGCCAGGCTTCAGCAATATGTGAACCGTTAACTTCCAGATGTTCGAGCTGGTTTTCGAAAAGGCAGAGGAATCAGAGATCAAATTGCCAACATCTGCTGGATCATGGAAAAAGCAAGAGAGTTCCAGAAAAACATCTATTTCTGCATTATTGACTATGCCAAAGCCTTGACTGTGTGGATCACAATAAAGTGTGGAAAATTTTGAAAGAGATGGGAATACCAGACCACCTGACCTGCCTCTTGAGAAACCTATATGCAGGTCAGGAAGCAACCAGTTAGAACTGCACATGGAACAACAGACTGGTTCCAAATAGCAAAAGGAGTACGTCAAGGCTGTATATTGTCACCCTACTTATTTAACTTTTATGCAGAGTACAACATGAGAAACGCTGAGCTGGAAGAAGCACAAGCTGGAATCAAGATTTCTGGGAGAAATATCGATAACCTCAGATTTATATTAAGCTACAGCAAAAACTTTAGAGATTTTAGAAACTATATAATGCAAATTTTAGAGACTATATAGTATGAAGTGGATTTGCTTTCCAGAAGACTGCTACATTGATAATTTGGATTCAACAGGACATTTGACCAGGAAAATGTAAGATGGTTGGAAGTAAAGCTAAATCAAAAAGAACAGGTATAGTGAAAAAACAAAAAATACATAGTCTCTTACCTATGGCTGATTCATGTTGATGTTTGGTAGTAACTAACAAAATTCTGTAAACCAATTGTCCTTCAATTAAAAATAAATTGAAAAAAATACATAGTTTCCAAACATGGTGACAGAGTTATTTTCTTCCTCTCAAGTAGCATATTCTCATGATTCTCCCCAATGGCTATTCAATCTGAAAGCTGCTGCTCTGGCCTTGCAGGTGGCTCAAGGTTTGGGTTGCACAGGGCTCTTCATGTAATTTAGCACAGATCTTAGAGAACTTATGATACTTGGGGATGGGGTTCCGTGGAACACAGGGAATAGGGAGGGGTTGGTGGTATGGAGATATGGTGGTGGCAGTGGTGGGCTTGGTTGGCTGCATTGTTAGCTATTCTGGATAAAGTAAACCCTGAAGCATCCCATATTAAGTATACCAAGTTTCCCCAGTTACTTTCAAAGAACTCCACACAACACCTTCAAAGTCTGAAGTCAGCAGCTGACCTGTAGTTAAAGCTGCAAGGCTCACAAACTCATCAAAGAAGCCAGAATGAGATGACCTAGATAGGAAATTCTAGCAATTATTCTCCATCAGTCTTTCTCCAATCTAAAATAAACATCTAATATACATGATGTGGGATTTAGAAAGCCACGCTGTAGCAAGCAGGGTATTCCGTCAAACTTATCATCAAACATCAAGGGAAACTAATGGTCAGGATATATTTTATCTTATTTTATTTAATACACAACTCCCAACATTATTCTAATTATAATGGGACATGGCTGAACAGGTAGGAGACAGATTTCCCACTGTGAATTCTTCTGATGGCTTCTGCAAGAATCATGGAGATGTCGATCACCTGTATTTTGGAGCAGTGCTTCATCTTATCCTCCTGAGGTACGGTATTGGTGACTACGACTGCTTCAAAGCCTGCACTGTTCATGCGAGTAACGGCTGGGCCAGTAAAGATTCCATGAGTCAAGATCGCATAAACTCTGGTGGCTCCAGCTGAGAGAAGTTTGTCGGCTGCGTGGCAGATTGTACCACAAGTGTCAGCCATGTCATCCACAAGGATAGCCACACGATACTTCACATCTCCCACTAGTACCATTCCGTCCACTTCACCGGCTTTCTTCCGTACTTTGTGAATCAAGGCAAAGTCCACATTCAATCTGTCTGCAATGGAGGTCGCTCTCTTAACTGCACCAGCATCTGGGGAGACTATCGTGCAGCTCCTCCAGTCAGAGATTTGCTCCTTTATCCACTTCAGGACAGCGGGTTCTGCACACAAATTGTCTACTGGGATATCAAAAAAGCCCTGAATTTGAGAGGCATGTAGGTCCATCGTGATGATATGATCTGCGCCTGCCGTTGACAGCATATCTGCAACAAGTTTGGCGGAGATCGGGGCTCGGCTCTCACCTCTCTTATCCTGCCGGGCATACGGGAAGCACGGGATAACTGCGGTAACCCGGCCTGCTGAAGCAATCTTGCAGGCATTAATCATGATCAAAAGCTCCATCAAATTGTCATTGATTTCGCCACAGCCACTCTGCACTATGTAGACATCCTCTCCTTGCACACTCTCGCCAATTTCCACGCAGGTCTCCTGGTTGCTTAATTTCTTGGTCACCACCTTGCCCAGCTCCAGGCCCAATCGGTCGGCGATTTTCTGGGATAAGTCCTGGTGGGAGCTGCCGCTGAAGATTTTGATATTTGGCTTTTTGGTCAACTGCAGTAGGCTCTTTGCGTCCATTGATCACGCCGGCAGCTGAGACAGGAACAAAACTCAGACGGCAGACTATGCCAGGCGCCACCTCGGGCGCCAGATACTGTAGACTCTAACTAACGGCTTCTGGTTGTTACTCTGTGCTTCCGGTCCCGTCAGGCGGTGCGCGATTTTAAACTGCTACCCTAGATCTTTAAAAAAAAAAAATTCCTGCTTGGAACGGACCTCACAAAAGAGAATTAAACATTTTTTCAGTTCGTGAACTTTTTTCCCCCTTCTGTTAGTGCCTGTTTTAGTTTCCAAGGGCAGCTTAAATCTGAATAAGTGAAAATATAAAATTTCTGTTAGGCAAAAAATGTAACTTCGAAAAGTTCTGGACTGGAGGAAATATCTAGAATGTGTCCTGAGTTCTTTCAAGCGAGGAAAGGTAAGTAAGAATAAACATATGAAAAAAAAAACACTAGAAATCAAGAAAATGATACATTTTCACACACCAGTTGAGCCAAAATTATGATAGATAATTCCTTCTATTCTAATGGGATGTTTAAGTGAGGGATTTTGTGAGGGAAATTTCGCATATAACCTTTGACTCAATGTGTCTTCTAGGAATCTACTCGCTAGAAATATTCTTAAAATATGTTGATAACTATTTCTTTCTGTATTAATCCTTTTAGTCAAAATTTCCTGAGGTATTATGTGTGTCAAGTTTTTGAGCCTTTTACAGAGTACAAGATGGTGAATGACGAATAGTAACTCTCTAGAATTGTTTATAAAAGCAAAATACGGAAACCAATAAATGTCTGTCAATAGCTAAATTATCAGGTAATGTATAGTTGGTACACAGGGCTGCTGTTAAAGAGATTGTAATAGTCATGCGAAAGAAATCATATAGAAGTATCTCCAATTTATTTTTAAATGTGAAAAAAATTCATAGAAATATGCATAATATATTTATGTATTTAAAATTAAGTAATATAGTCAGAGCATCAAATAATTATGGAAGTCTTTAAAAAATTATTATTTATTTTTGGCTGCCTGCGTCTTCCTTGCTGTATGTGGGCTTTCTCTAGTTGTGGCCAGCGGGGGCAACTCTCTAGGTGTGGGGCACCGGGTTCTCATTGCAATGGCTTTTCTTGTTGTAGAGCACTGCCTCTAGGGCACTCAGGCTTCCATAGTTGCAGCGTGTAGGGTTAGTTACCTTGAGGCAGGTGGAATCTTCCTGGATCAGTGATCAAACCCGTGTCCCTTCATTGGCAGGAGGATTATTAGCCATTCACTGAGCCACTAGGGACATCTTATTTTTATTATGATTACCTTTGGAGATGGGAGTAGGTTGATAGTAGTTGGGGTTAGTTATGCACAATTTATTGACATTGTTAATGTGGTATTTGAACCTTCATTACTTTTATAATTTAAAAAAGACTAAAAAAATATGTATGATGATTAACATCTTTTTTAGCAAATTTAAGTACACTGCTTCCAAATGCATTAGGGGCTGGAGTTAAGGGCTGAGACGTAGAGGGGATCATAGATACCAGGAGTTTTGACAACAAACTGTGTCATAAAAATAATGTAGACATTAGAGATCAGAAAACTTTATCATGTTAATTGTGTGTTTGACATTTGGTTCTGGGATATTTTTATTTTATCTAAAACCAAAATAATTATTTTATAATATTTTGAAATTACTAAATAATATTTTGAACCTTATAGCAGCCCATTTCAGTCCACAACCCTTCATTCATGTTCTTTCCTATCACAAAATCCACAGACACACCTATACTATATAATTCTCATCCTCAGCCAAGATTACATACAGTGATTTCTAAAGAAAATTCTGTGGCTTAATTTAGCAGCACTGAAAAGTACTTGCAGCTTTGATTAAAATGATTTTTCTCTTAGTGTTCTCAACATGTCACACAGTTTTCAGTTTTTAAAGAAAAACAAAACAGGTTTTTAAATAGACTTATTATTACGCAAATCGAAGTGAATGCTAATGTAAACATTAAAAACCATAGTTGGTTGCATTTTCCTTGAGGTGTTAAGTAGGAGAAATTTTTGTGTTCCTGCTATTTTTGCTCCATGCTCTCACTCTTGCAACACCTCACACTTACAGGGATTTGTCTAGAATCATAAAATGTTAAAGATGGAAATGACCTTAGAAACCACTAGGTCTAACATCCCAATTCACAGATATGGAACCAAGACTCAGAGAAATGAAGCAAGTTGCCTGGGATCTAACAGGTAATTTGAGGCAGAATGTGGATTAGGACACAGAATCCCTGAATTTCCAAATAGGGCTTTTCTTAGTGTATCATGTCTTGGCCTTTTATTTGAGGTCTGTCAGAATGAACGAAAAGTCAAAAGGTCACGCAGAAATTGTTGCACAAAATCTTTACTCTTCTATTGAACATCTACAACAAAGAACAAAACCCCAAAACTGAGACTGGAAAATCCTTTTACTTTAAAAAATTATTTCCAGAAAGAGATAAGTGATTAGTAATGTCATAGAAATATCTTTTTTACTCTGATATTTATGTTACATGGATCTGCTGTAGGGGGATTTAGCTACTGTTTATTTTAGTCTCTGTAGGTTGAGAAAGACATCTATCTTGTCACTGTTTCAGACCAAAGTTACAGGGAGGCATAATGCCCATTGAATAACACATTCTTCCTATTTAAGACATTGTTTCTTAATAAATTACTCTGGAAACAGAAATTGTGGTATGGAGAAAATGCCTTATCTTTCTCCTTCCCAAGGCCAGCATATTTAAATGTCATCTCTATAGATCTGTAAGAATTGCTATATTTTGAAGGTCTTTTGAGTCAATACCCAGAATATATCTATTACCTTGGTAATAGTTTCTTGCTTTACTGATTATTCTTTTACCCTTCACAATTTCAACATAAATAATTCAGAGAGCCCTGATACAGCTTGATCAGCTAAGGAGAAAAGAAATTCAGTCAGTTCTTTCAGAAAGTAGAGAAAAATGGTTGTTGTATTTTAAGTAAAATAAATGCTTTCACTAAACATGCTTGCAGTTGACAAAATGCTAGATGTTTAGGTGGCAATTATAGTTCTTTGATAAACTGTCAAATCTTGTCACAACACACGTTACAAACAAGGACAGATTTAGATGTCCTTTATGACAGCTTTGTGTAGGTTGAGAATGTTTGGCAGTTAATTTCAAAAAGTAACATATTTTTCTTTCCAGCAGTTATCTGCTTGTTTATTAGGAAGAGTTTCTTTGTGCCTTTAATCTTCCTCATTTGACTCACAGTTCCAGATCATTATTGTAACATTACCTTACCTCTTTTATTTTGTTCATAATAATCATCTACAATACTTTGAGAAAACAATTTCCCACAGAGCTTTATATTGGTAGAAATGCTTTAAAGTTTGTTTTGTGATTGTTTACAATTAAAGTTGACTACTGTGTGTGTTTACTGAGCTTTTAGTTGGAAATCTGTCATTTTATACAATAGATGTGAAGATGGTGATTAGGTAAGTAAATATGAGTGAAACAAATAGAAGAAAAAGACAAAAATTTTGTTATTCAGAAATGTGACTTTAATTTTGAGTATATTAGACTTATGATGGTATTTTTTAAACACATTTTGGAATTAAAAAACTTTATAGTGAACTTAAAAATCTTAGTATGAAAAAATAGTCTTGGAATTATAATAAAGTTAGGTGTGCTGCAATATAGTTGAGGCAATATATGGAGAGGTTCCATAACTGGTTAATTTCAATAAACATATCTCTCTAAATATTTATGTGAAATATTTTAAAGTATTTTAAGGCAGCTATTGATAATAGATCTTTCCCTTCTCATGTAGAGTATCAGTTTCCTGAAATTAGTAAAAAGATACTTATGTTAATTTGACAAAATGCAAGTTCCATTTATGCTATTCAACCCATTTTAAAGACTTTGTTTTTCCCTTCCATTGTGATCATTAATCTTCATAATAAACATTAAGACCAATTGTCCATTCACATAAGAATATATTGAATGTCATATGGTTTGAAATGGTTCAGTGATTCTCCAGTTTTATGGGCAGCAGGATCACCAGTAGGGAGTATGAGATTCCAGAGCCTCATCCCTAGAGTTATTGATCAGTCAGTCCCCCGAGGGGAGCCTCAAACTTCATGTTTCTTACAAGACACCAGGTGATGCTGATGCTGCTGTTCTGGTGACCACACTTTTGAGAACCACTAGTTTGCATCATTTACATTTATTTTACCATTTGGGAAGATAAAAGGTGCTAGTTGATTTACTTTGCTTCTACTCATTTCACTAGCCCTTGTAAGTTTGGCATATTTTATTTTGCTTCTAGATCTTTTCGTGTTCTTTTGTACATCTGAATATTGCTTTCAAATGTCACATAGTCCTTTATGAACTGTATATATATACATACATATATATATACATAGATCAGATCAGATCAGATCAGATCAGTCGCTCAGTCATGTATGACTCTTTGCGACCCCATGAATCACAGCACGCCAGGCCTCCCTGTCCATCACCAACTCCCAGAGTTCACTCAGACTCACGTTCATCGAGTCAGTGATGCCATCCAGCCATCTCATCCTCTGTCGTCCCCTTCTCCTCCTGCCCCTAATCCCTCCCAGCATCAGAGTCTTTTCCAATGAGTCAACTCTTCGCATGAGGTGGCCAAAGTACTGGAGTTTCAGCTTTAGCATCATCCCTTCCAAAGAAATCCCAGGGCTGATCTCCTTCAGAATGGACTGGTTGGATCTCCTCGCAGTCCAAGGGACTCTCAACAGTCTTCTCCAACACCACACTTCAAAAGCATCAGTTCTTCGGCATTCAGCCTCCTTCACAGTCCAACTCTCACATCCATACATGACCACGGGAAAAACCATAGCCTTGACTAGACGAACCTTTGTTGGCAAAGTAATGTCTCTGCTTTTGAATATGGTATCTAGGTTGGTCATAACTTTCCTTCCAAGTGTATATATTTATATCCTTCAACTTAAAATACCTATAGTATGTTCCAGAAATACTTTAGCAAATACATGTAAGATGTGAATTCTTATTTGGGGTATTTAAAAAATCCATTAGATATTTGAACAACTGAAAACTATTACCACTTATTAGCACTGAATTAGCACTGAAGAATTGAATGAAATGAAACTAAGAGGCTTTGGAAGGGATGATGCTAAAGCTGAAACTCCAGTACTTTGGCCACCTCATGCGAAGAGTTGACTCATTAGAAAAGACTCTAATGCTGGGAGGGATTGGGGGCAGGAGGAAAAGGGGACAACAGAAGATGAGATGGCTGGATGGCTTCACCGACTCCATGGTCGTGAGTTTGAGTGAACTCTGGGAGTTGGTGATGGACAGGGAGGCCTGGCGTGCTGCGATTCATGGGGTGGAAAAGAGTCGGACACGACTGAGTGACTGAACTGAATTGAAGAGGCTCTCCTGTGTATTATCCCATTTCCCCTCCTTGAGTATCATATAGCATTCATCACTGAGAAAGTCTTTTCATCAAACTCTGAAAAGCACATGTCCAAGATGATCCTAAGTATTGTACAGAGTAAATACTTGCTAATTTAATCTGATGTTGCCATTTGGGAGGAAACCATTGTTCAGACTCTTTCCAACTTACATTGGTTCAACTAACAATTTTTCAACTTTATGACGTAGTAAAAGAAATCACTTTCATTATAAACTGAAGTTGGATTTTGATCTTTTCCTGGGCTAGCAATATGTGGTACAGTACTCTCTTGAGATGCTAGGGACAGGTGTCAGCTGCAGCTCCCAGCTTTTTCTCTTTTAAATTACTCTATTAAATGACAATAAGGTATTGTAATTTTTGCATAGAAATCTATCCTCAGATATGTATTTTTACATTTTTAAGGTATTTCCAGGTACTTCATTTTGTATGATTTAAATGGTATCATGGGAAATTGTATTTTCTATTACATAGTAATATATTCGATAGTCTAAATTTTGTGTCTGTTCTTAAAAAATTTATTTGTGACTTTTACAAGTTTCTATATAAACCATATATCATCTGGAAATAAATAACAACATAGGTCTTCATTCTATTCCTTGTACTTTCCCTCCTTGCCTTGTGGTGCTAGCTAGACCTCTAATGTCAGGTTGACTGGAAGTGGTGACAAGTGGGCATTCTTGCCTTATTTCTAATTTTAAAAGGAAATTTTTTTAATGTTTTACCATTATGTATGATGTTTGTATGTTGTATTTAGGAAATGCTCTATAAGGTTAAATCCATCCTATTATTAGTTTTTTGAACGTTTCTACTTCTTTTTTTTTTAATCAAGAAAGGGACTTGGATTATATCAAGTGCTTTTTTCTGCCTCTTTCATGATTGTTAGGATTTTTCGTGGTTATCCTCTTAATATGGTAAATTATAATGATTACTTTTCTAATGTTAAACAGACCTTACATTCATAGGATAAACCCAATTCAATAATGACATATTATCCTTTTTATATATTAGTTGATTCAGTTAGCCCATATTTTATTTAGAATATTTTCTTGTACCTTCATGAGAGAATTTAGACCATAATTCTAGGTTAATTTCTAGGTTAAGAAAGCAAGATTATGCTACCTATGTATGAGTTGGAGAGCATTTCATCTTTTTCTATTCTATGGAAAAGTTGTATAAACTTTGACATTAGGTGGAACTGCACCAGAAGATATTTGACTACTTATTCAGTTTTTCTAATGGTTATCAGTTACATTTAGGTTATAGATTATTATTTCTGTACATATTTCCATGTTTTGGTCAGTTTTCTTAAGTTTTATTTTTATGCAAAATTTCCTATTTTATCTAAATTTTCAAATCTATTAACAATAGTTCCCACAGTACCCTTTTACTGTATATTTTTATATCTGCAGCATATTTAATGTGATTACTTTTGTCATTTCTGGTATTAGATTTTGAAACTATTCTCTTTCTTTTTGATCAGTTTCACCAGAAATCTGTTAATTTTATTTATTTATTTGGCTGTGCTGGGTCTTCCTTGCTGTGTGAGCTTGACTGAAGTCAGAAAACGTGGTCTGTGTGATTTAAGTCCTTTGAAATTTGCCAAACTTGTATGTTCGTAGGTGGTCACTTTTCCTAAGTCTTTCTTGTCTGCTAGAAAAAGTACATACTCTTGAGTGCTATGTACATACACACACACATTAGATGAGGTTTGTTTGTGATGTTATTTTTATTTTCTGTATCTTTACTGATTAAAAAAAATCTATTTTATCAAATAACGAGATCAATATGTTAAAATTTCCACAGTGATTATTGCTATATATCTCTCTGTCCTTGTGTTTCTCTTTTTTAATTTCTCTGTATTTTGAGGCTTGTTATTTACAAATTTAAGTTGCTGTAACTTTTTGATGAACTGAGATATCATTTTAAAGTAATACTTTTCTAGTAATGCCTTTTGGCTTAAATTCTAATTTGTCTGGTGTTAATATAGTTATGTTAGTAATCTTTTAAAAGGTTTGGTTGATTTTCCTATTTTCCTTCTTTCCTTCCTCCTCTTTTTTACTTCTGCAATCACATTAGTATTGTTATTGTATGTAACCAACGTTCACGTACATATACCCGGTGGCACTAGCGGTAAAGAACCCCGCTGCCAGGGCAGGAGATGCAAGAGACGCTGATTCGATCCCTGGGTCGGGAAGATCCCCTGGAGAAAGGAATGCAACCCACTCCAGTATTTTTTCCTGGAGAATCCCATGGAGAGAGGAGCCTGGCATGGTCCACAGGTTTGCAAAGAGATGGACACGACTGAAGGGACTTAGCACACGTGCACCTGTGTATATGTAACTATATGTATCTACTCTTTTTGCTCTTATTTTTACATTTTAAGCCTTTCATTTGGGGTCATTTGCATTTGCTTGAAAAATATCCTTATAGATTTTCAAGATACTGCTGTTGAAAAACTTTGGCTTGGAGTTTAGAACTCAGTCTCCTTTAATGCTATTCTTTTAAAAATACATTTTTTCTCCTCCAGAAGATTTTGATTTTCCTTCCTCCATCACTTCCTTCTTTCCTTCCTTTCTCTATTTCCTTCTCTCTTTCCTTTTCCTTTTATTTCTTTCTGATGCACCGCCGCTAAGTCACTTCAGTCGTGTCCGACTCTGTGCGACCCCATAGACGGCAGCCCACCGGGCTCCCCCGTCCCTGGGATTCTCCAGGCAAGAACACTGGAGTGGGTTGCCATTTCCTTCTCCAATGCAGGAAAGTGAAAAGTAAAAATGAAGTCACTCAGTCGTGTCTGACTCTTAGCGACCCCATGGACTGCAGCCCACCAGGCTCCTCCATCCATGGGATTTTCCAGGCAAGAGTACTGGAGTGGGTGCCATTGCCTTCTCTGTTCTGATGCACAATCACTATTGTATGTCTAGGTGTGGAATTTTGTAAAGTAATTACTTGCTTGAGATTCGGTTGGTTTCTTGAGTCTATAGGTTAGTGTTTTTCCATTAGTTGTGAATTGTTTTTTAATTGCTTCTTCAAATATTGCTTCTGTCTAATTCTTTTTCCTCTCACTGGAATTCTGATGAAACTCAAAATATATCTCTCATTCTGTTTTCCAGGAACCTCTGTTTCAGTTTCTTTAAAAAATATTTGCGTGTCTGCATTGTATTCTGCTTCTCTTCTGCCCTGTCTTCCAGCTTACTCATTCTATTTTCATATATGTGTGTGTGTTAGTCACTTAGTCACTATGCCAAAGCCTTTGACTGTGTGGATCACAATAAACAGTGGAAAATTTTTCAAGAGATGGGAATACCAGACCACTGACCTGCCTCTTGAGAAATCTGTATGCAGGTCAGGAAGCAACAGTTAGAACTGGACATGGAACAACAGACTGTTCCAAATAGGAAAAGGAGTACATCAAGGCTGTATATTGTCACCCTACTTATTTAACTTATATGCAGAGTACATCATGAGAAATGCTGGGCTGGAGGAAGTACAAGCTGGAATCAAGATTTCTGGGAGAAATATCAATAACCTCACATATGCAGCTGACACCACCCTTATGGCAGAAAGTGAAGAAGAACTAAAGAGCCTCTTGATGAAAGTGAAAGAGGAGAGTGAAAAAGTTGGCTTAAAACTCAACATTCAGAAAACTAAGATCATGGCACCTGGTCCCATGACTTCATGGCAAATAGATGGGGAAACAGTGGAAACAGTGGCTGACTTTATTTTTCTGAGCTCCAAAATCACTGCAGATGGTGACTGCAGCCATGAAATTAAAAGACGCTTACTCCTTGGAAGGAAAGTTATGATCAACCTAGATAGCATATTCAAAAGCAGAGACATTACTTTTCCAGCAAAGGTCCGTCTAGTCAAGGCTATGGTTTTTTCAATAGTCATGTATGGATGTGAGAGTTGGACTGTAAATGAAACTGAGCACAGAAGAATTGATGCTTTTGAACTGTGGTGTTGGAGAAGATTGTTGAGAGTCCCTTGAACTGCAAGGAGATCCAACCAGTCCATCCTAAAGGAAATCAGTCCTGAATGTTCATTGGAAGGACTGATGCTGAAGCTGAAACTCCAATACTTTGGCCACCTCATGCGAAGAGCTGATTCATTGGAAAAGACCCTGATGCTGGGAAAGATTGAGGCCAGGAGGAGAAGGGGACAACAGAGGATGAGATGGTTGGATGGCATCACCGACTCAATGGACATGGGTTTGGGTGAACTCCGGGAGTTGGTGGTGGACAGGGAGGCCTGGTGTGCTGTGGTTCATGGGGTCACAAAGAGTCAGACAAGACTGAGCGACTGAACTAAACTGAACTAGTCACTTAGTAGTGTCTGAATCTTTGTGACACCATGGTCTGGGGCCTGCTAGGCTCCTCTGTCTGTGGAAGTCTCCAGGCAAGAATACTGGAGTGGGTTGCCATTTCCTTTCCAGGGGATCTTCCCAATCCAGGGATCAAACCCGGGTCTCCTGCAGTATAGGCAGATTCTTTATCATCTCTTTTTATATGGGTCTGTTATTTTATAAACCAGTTTATTGAGTTATTTAAACAACTTAATTTTTTAGAACAGTTTAACCTTACAACAAAATTGAGTGCAAGGTACAGAGATTTCTCATGTACCCCCTGCCCTCACACACATATAGCCTCCCTTATTATCAACGTCATTCACCAGTATGGTACATTTTTATTTTTACCAAGGGTGAACCTACCTTGTGACAGACTTTATTTCTTTGGGCTTCAAAATCACTGCAGATGGTGATTGCAGCCATGAAATTAAAAGACACTTGCTCCTTGGAAGAAAAGTTATGACCAACCTAGATGGCATATTAAAAAGCAGAGACATTACTTTGCCAACAAAGGTCCTTCTAGTCAAAGCCATGGTTTTTCCAGTAGTCATGTATGAATGTGAGAGTTGGACTCTAAGGAAAGCTGAGCGCTAAGAACTGATGCTTTTGAACTGTGGTGTTGCAGAAGACTGTTGAGAGTCCCTTGGACTGCACGGAGATCCAGCCAGTCAATTCTAAAGGAAATCAGTTCTGAACATTCATTGGAAAGACTGATGCTGAAACTGAAACTCTAATACTTTGGCCACCTGATAAGAAGAGCCAACCTATTGGAAAAGACCCTGATGCTGGGAAAGATTGAAGGCGGGAGTAGAATGAGATGACAGAGGATGAGTTGGTTGGATGGCATCACTGACTCAATGGACATTAGTTTGAGTAAACTCCAGGAGCTGATGATGGACAGAGAAGCCTGGCATGCTGCAGTCCATGGAATAGCGAAGGCTCAGACATGACTGAGCCGGTGAACTGAACTGAACTGAACTGAAAAATTTCACCTCCTTTGTTAAATATCAAGGAGTGCGATTTCTGGATTGTATAATAAGAGTATATTTAGTTTTGTGAGAAAAATGACAATCTGTCTTCCAAAGTGACTGCACCATTTTGTATTCCCAACAGTGTATGAGAGTTTGTGCTGCACCACATTCTCACCATTATTAGGTGCTGTCAGTGTTCTAGATTTTGGCTGTTCTAATAGATGTGAGCAACTGTTGAGTTTTTTATTTTAATTATTGCATTTTTCATTTGAAGACATTTTGTTTAGTCTTTTAAAGTTCTCCTGTGGCAGTTTTTAGAGTTCATTGCTCTGTGAACGTTGTCTTCAAACTTGTCCTTATTTCAAACTATTTTTTGGGGGAGGTGGAAACTTGGGTTGGTTATAGCCTAGTTAAGTGTATTTTTATTTTTCCTATTTATTTATTTAAGTATAGTTGATTTACAGTATTGTGTTACTTTCAGGAGTACAGAATAATAATTTAGTTATTTTTTTCAGACTGCATTTCATTATACATTCTTATGAGATGCTGAATATAATGCCCTGTGTTATAGAGTTAACCCTTGTTGTTTATCTCTTTTTACGTCTAGTAATTTGTATCTGTTAATCTCATACTTCTAATTTGCCCCTCCCCACCTCCCTCTCACCTTTGGTACCCACAGGTTTGTTTTCCATTTCTATGAGTCTGGTTTTGTTTTGTATATAGATTTATTTTGGTATTATTTTTTATACTTCAGATATAAATGATATCATTTTATAGTATTTGTCTTTCTCTAACTTTATTCACTATGTTAATTTCTAGATCCATCAATCTATTAAAAAATAGTACAATAGCTGTTTTATAAGATACATCTAGTAATTTCAGTATCTGAAGTTTTTGAAATCTGTATCTGCTCTCTGTTTTTCTTGCTCATGCTTGCTCTTTTTCCTTTGTGCTTGTTTATACTTCGCTACGTACCATTATGGCATATGAAATTTTATTTGAGGAAATTCTTTGAGGCCTAGAATGAAATTTTTTTCTTCTAGAGAGAATTTACTTCTGACTCCTGTATGGAGTTGCTGTTAGTCTGGGACTACCTTAAGTTTCCCTGGACTGTCAAGCTGATATAACCTTAGGCTGCAGAACTATGCAAGGGTAACCTAAGTTCACATCTTCTCATGGATCCAGACCTCCTAGCCCCTTCACCTCTGTTTCTTAACACTGTTTTTCTCTGCTGTGTGCTATGCTCAACAACAAACCACCTTTCCCTCCTATAGATCGTGGGCGCAGGTTTACCTGTGGTTCCATAGAAAGCTTTGGGGCCCCAATTTAATGAGTCGAAAGTCTCCCATGAGACTCTTCACCTTGGACAGGCCTCAGGCCTTAACTTCCATTACCCTTGACCCTTGAAATCTGTAAAACTGAAACCCAAGATAATTATAGTTAGTCTTAGCTCTTAAATCCAGAATTTAGGGTGAGAGTTTGCTCATATTCCCTCCCTGAGGGCAGAATGGTGGAAGCAGGAAGCAGCAATTGCCACAGGCAAAGAACACTTGTGCCTGAGAGAAGCCATCTCAGGAAAGTTAGTGGTAGCAGAGACTGTGTCATGGTGGCTGATAAAGAGACTGGACTGGACAAGTCTGCAGGCTATTTATAAGTAATAGAAACCGATAGTCTGAGAAATTGTCAGAAATAGCTCACAGTGGGACCTTCAGAGAGAGCGCTCACTTTTTGAATTAGCTAGAGTGTGCTTGTGCCATGGTAGTTATAGTTCCAACTTGGTTTTCTCATGTTTGCTAGGACCTTTGAAATCAAGGTTATTCTTATATTTATTATAAATTTAAGGTCAGTGCTAAGAGAAACTAAAGATATATAATGAATGTATATTCTATATACTACCTTCTAGTAATTTGGCTTTAAAAATATTGCTTGTGATTGTTGTTGACTTTAGCAGTTTACTTCACCAACAGTCACTTTCTGTGTAAATACATTCTGCTTCATATCCTTATATGTTAATTTACTTCTTATCAATTCAATTCATGAGCTCTCTTTTCAAATAAACTACAATGAAAAACAAGAAACAGCTTATTAGTGTCAATCTGTTTTCTTCTTTTTGTAGACATGAAAAAAGAGGTTTTGCCAGTGGATAAATGAATTTATGACAATGAGATATTATTTTATTTCTTGAAAATTATATATAAATTTAAAGCATTAGTTTATTTTCACTAACTTTGGCTGGTTCTGCACTGTGTTTGGTGCCTAGAAAGGTAGTAATTAATGATGCTTCCAAGTATAATGTAGAGAATGGAAAAAGGCAAGTTTTTATTTTTTGTATATTTAATCCAACAACAGAGGGGCAGTTTTGTGTTATCAATTTGCCTGCAGGGTCTGATGCCGGATTATTTGGGTTTGAATTCTGGCTCAATAGCTTAACATCTTGGTGGCTTTGGGCAAATTACTTAACATGTCTTTGCCAAAGTTTCTTCATCTATAAAAGGGATGACAATAATAGTATCAACCTCTTCAGATTGTGAGGATTAAATAAGTAGAACAATTATGAACCAGCAGTAACAGTTACTTTTTACTTTTTATATTATATGTATGTAGCATATACTTCATAAATGTTAGCTATTTATTTGCACAGAATACAGACAAGCATTGAAAATTTTGATCAGTGACAGCAGAATTGGTCTACACGGAGACCTGCTCCAGTTTCTTCTTTCACTTGGCATTTATCTTCCTCTGGGAGTGCTGATAACAGTATAATAGAACCAGCAAATTATTGCTGTGTCCATATCTCTCCTGTGGGATCAGAGAGAGTTGTGATGAGAGGGTCACATGCTGAAGGTATGCCTGTTCCAGAGAGAGCATGGTTCCAGCTGACTTCATGAACTAGATTCATTACCGAAGTACTCCTGTGTCAGGTGAGAGACGGGAAGACACCGACAGCCTAATCCGTATGATAGCAGATTTTCTCCACATGTAAGGATAGAGTAAGGTCTCTTTAAAAAAAAAGTTTGTCACAGGCCATGTAGAAACTTATTGGTTAACTAAAAAAGGATGGTTTCTCATTTACTTTAGTTATCTAATAGGGACTGAACATATTTTAATTATAAACCACAAAATCTTTTGAATAGTTCAGTGTTTAATTCTTCTGATGACATAGTAAGTCTCCATTTTTAGAGTATTTGAAACCAGTAGATGGTGATTGGGAAGTATGGTCTTCCTATCCTGAGTTCTGATGGTAGTAGACTTCACTGAAACATTTTGAACAAGAATATATACCTTTACATATATATATATATCTCCAAGGAAGGAAATTCCTCAGATCTTTTTGATGATTTGCTCTTTTAAAAAACATAGCTGATATAAGATATCCTCTTATATCTCACTTAAGTCTACTCTCCTGAAATTTAATCTTATTTTTACTTATTCATTCCTCAGTAAAGATGGAGAGCAGCTGATATCATCCTCTTCACATACTTGAGAACCATTATTAAAAATTCCTTTGCTGAATAATCTCATTTTGTCAAGACTTTTGTTATAGGTTCTATTTTTAAATCCTTTGATCATTTTTACTGCTCTGTACATCTCTCTCTTGAATCTCTGAATATAAACAATTTGTGCTCATGTGGGTCTGACCAGTGTTTTATTTATTTATAGTTTTATTCTGGATGTGTCACTTCACATTCCTAATGCTTAACTACTATTTATGCATCCCAGTATCACACTTGCTTTTTTAAGAACAAAAGCATTTCAGTGGAGGTGATACATTATCTCTGAGCATTTATTTGTATCACAGGTAAACTAAGGCCATTTGAAAACAGCCTCCCTTCACACACACAACTGTGTGTATCTTGATTATAAATTTTTTCTAATTAGACTAATTTTTTTTTTTTTTTTTAATTTAGCAGTTGTAAAAGAACAGCACTACTTTCCGGAGCTACTTCAGGTTAATTATGGTCTATCACACATTGAAGGTAAAAAGAAAATCAGGGTACAAAAAGGGTAAAAAGAATGAATTTTAAACAATTACTTGAATTATATTTCTTAAAAAAATACAATATATCTGAAATAAATAATCAGATTTTTGGTTGAATTGTTAGATTTTACCAATGAAATGCTTTTGATCTTTCCACTTTAAACATGGATTATAGTCATAGTGTTTGCATTTGAAGTTTGCATCTGTCATCACTATGGATGCAAAAAAAAATAATTGGAATAATTATATTATGAAACTGGAACCAAAATTGGCAAGGTAACTCATTGAAAGTTAAGATTTCCTTGATTATTGTGTTAACTATCAGATTATAGCTTGAATTTATGATTAATTCAAAGAGTACATGGCACAGATTGTTTTCTTTAATTCTACTTGATAGGTTTATGATGTTGCTTTGTTGAAGGACAGAATTTTACTTGCTTCTTTCACTTGTGTCTTTGTGTCTTTAAGAGCTTTTACCGCTTTCTGAAAACATTACAATCAGAGAAGATTTTCATTAAATTCTTCTTTCCATAGTTACTCCCTTGTTTTGCTGATTAAATCTTTGTTTGCTTTTCTTTGGGAGGTTTAGATTATGGCTAACTATTTACAGACTATTTACAGCATGTTCATAATTTATTTATGACTCAAAATAAAATAAGACCAAAAATTAGTGAAACTTAACACTAGAAAGGTTCCATATGTTGGGATGTGCTCAGATTATTATTTTTTGCCTATAACTAAGTTACAAATCACTGAGATGTAACTTATGTGCCGGCACTGTATGGGATTTCATGAATATTTAGTGCTTTGTTTCTATTTCTAAGTCTGTTAAGTTTCATAAATCAGCACTGTTTTTGCCTGGTTGCTACATAGCTGTGATTTTTGTGCTGTGTCTTCTGTATTATAAGGACTGAGTTTCATACAGTTTGCCTATGGAAATAATTCCTAGTAGGTAAAAGATGAATTATGTTGGCTCTATGTCAAGGGTTATGGTTTAAGTGTAATGGAAGTGGAAAATACACATTTAAACTTCACTTTAAACCTCCAACTCCTGTATGTTGTTTATAGGTTAGTAATGAGATCTTATGATTCTATTTTCAATTTTATGATCTGGAATCCAAACTATTACCAGCTATTTTCTGTCTGAAAACTCCATTGGCAATGTTTCTGTAGACTTCATAACTATAAATAAAGACTCTCAGCTATTTTATTGGGGTGTTACATGTTCTTAGGGCTTCCTTAGAAGCCCTGGTGGCTCAGCTGGTAAAGAATCTGCCTGCAATGTGGGAGACCTGGGTTCAATCCCTGGGTTGGGACAATCCCCTGGAGGAGGGAGCGGCTACCCACTCCAGTATTCTGGCCTGGAGAATTCAGTGGACTATATAGTCATGGGGTCACTAAGAGCTGGACACGACTGAGTCACTTTACTTTCAATTTCACCTATTCTAAAGCAGCAATTCCCAATATGGTCAATCATCATATTGGGATGTTTTCTGAAAATATAGATTTCCAGACTCAACCTTGGGAAGTTTTTATCTTTCATTTTTACTTGGTAGCAATTAAAGCAGAGTCTCAGCTTTGGTTACAGATTAGAATCCTCTGTGGCGATTACCACCCCCTTGCCAAACTTGATGTCTCAGCTCCATCCCCAGAGATCCTTATGTAATTCTGGGTCACCTTAACTTTAACTCAAACTAGGAGTTTTTCAGACTAATGTCCAAGTACTTTTGAGAACCACTGCTTTAAACAATATATTGCTTGGTTAGAAGTATGATATTCAGTGTTTCTTATAGTGAATATTGATTTGGCTTACAATTTTACAGTTTCATTACCATCATCAAATATTTCCTTTTTGTTGTTGTTGTTTATAAAGTTATACTAATAACCCCTTTGAGGCTGATACCTCTGAACAAGTTCTGGCATGGGAAGATGTCTGAGACTGTTTACTTCAGCAGGAGAAATATATGACTTTGAGAAATACTGTAGAAGCAGAATTGCCTTCCTCCCACCAGACAGAGAGATTAGGGGTAGTAGAATTAATAAGTTGATTTTGCTGTGCCCAGGATAACAAAGAGGCCTACTTTAGCTTGAGTTGACTCCTTGACCCTTGGTAATGGTAGCTAACATTTATTGAGTACTTACTATAAACCTAATATTTAGAATTCCTCACCATAGCCACACTGTCATTTTATAGTAAAGAAAATGACAAGCACAGAGAGGTTGAGTAACTTTCCCTGAGTCACACAGTTTTAGTATCCAGTAAAGGCTGGATGTGAACTCCAGTGTTCTGACTCCAGGGCCTTTATGACTGCCTGTGATGTTACCTTGCCTGACTTGCTAGACTGCTATATGGTATAATGAATATGAATGAGGGATACATAAGCATATCAAAGTCTGATCTCACATTAGCAGTGTTTATATGTACAACTTACTTGACTTCTCTTTAATTATGCCATCTGTAAAATGAGGTTAATAATAATAACGTCTTCACAATGTTTGTGATGAGGCTTTTAAATAAAGGGTTAGCCTCGTACCTGGCTTATAAAAGTACTAAGGAAGTAGTGTCTGTTTTTATAAGTCAGCAGAGTTTACAAGTCCAAAAACTTAGAAATTTTGGGTTTAGATTCATTGCTGTTCTTCATATTGGTTGTGGTTGTTGTTCAATCATTAAGTCGTGTCCAACTCTTTGCCACCCCATGGACTGCAGCACACCAGGCTTCCCTTCACTACCTCCTGGAGTTTGCTCAAACTCATGTCCACTGAGTCAATGATGCCATCCAACCATCTTATCCGCTGCTGCCCCTTTCTCCTTTTGCCTTCAGTCTTTCCCAGCACCAAGGACTTTTCTAGTGAGTCAGCTCTTTGCATTGGGAGGCCAAAATATTGGAGCTTCAGCTTTAGCATCAGACTGTCCAGTGAATATTCAGAGTTGATTTCCTTTAGGATTGACTGGTTTGATCTCCTTGCTGTCCAAGGGACTTTGGAAAGTCTTTTCCAGCACCACAATTCGAAAGCATCAATTTTTTGGCACTCAGCTTTCTCTATGGTTCAACTCTCACATCTGTACATGACTATTGGAACAACCATTGCTTTGACTGTATGGACCTTTGTTGGCTAAAGGATATCTCTGTTTTTTAATATGTTGTTTAGATTTGTCATAGCTTTCTTTTCAAAGAGCAAATGTCTTTTAATTTTATGGCTGCAGTCATCGTCTGCAGTGGTTTTGGAACCCAAGAAAATAAAATCTGTCACCGTTTCCACTTTTCCCCTTTCTGTTTGGTGGCTCAGACAATAAAGAATCTGCCTGCAATGCAGGAGACCCTGATTCAATCCCTGGCTCAGGAAGATACCCTGGAGAAGAGAACGGCAACCCACTCCAGTGTTCTTGCCTAGAGAATTCCATGGAGAGAGGAGCCTGGCAGGATACAGTTCATGGGGTCCCAATGAGTTGGACACAACTGAGGGACTAACACAACACCATTTGCCATGAAATCATCCATGATCTTAGCTTTTTTTTGAATGTTAAGTTTTAAGCCACCTTTTTCACTCTCCTCTTTTACCTTCATCAAGAGGCTCTTTAGTTCCTCTTCACTTTCTGCCATTAAAGTGGTATCATCTGCATATCTGAAGTTGTTGATATTTCTCCTGGCAGTCTTGATTTCAGTTTGTGATTCATCCAGCCTGGCATTATGCATGATGTACTGTACATATAAGTTCAATAAACAGGGTGACAATATACAGCCTTGACATACTCCTTTCTCAATTTGGAAGCAGTTCATTGTTTCATGTCTGGTTCTAACTGTTGCTTCTTGACCTGCATACAGGTTTCTCAGGAGGCAGATAAGGTGGTCTGGTATTCCCATCTCTTGAAGAATTTTCCACAGTTTGTTGTGATCCACACAGTCAAAGGCTTTGGCGTAGTCAGTGAAGCAGATGTTTTTCTGAAATTCCCTTGCTTTCTCTATGATCCATTGAATGTTGGCAGTTTGATCTCTGGTTCCTCTGCCTTTCTAAACCCAGCTAGTACATCTGGAAGTTCTCTGTTCACATACTGCTGAAACCTAGCTTAAAGGATTTTGAGCATAACCTTGCTAGCATGTGAAATGAGTGTAGTTGTACAATAGTTCAAACATTCTGCAACATTGTCCTTCTTTGGGATTTGAGTGAAAACTGACCTTTTCCAGTCTTGTGGCCACTGCTGCGTTTTCCAAATTTGCTGGCATATTGAGTGCAGCACTTTGATAGCATCATCTTTAAGGATTTGAAATAGCTCAGTTGGAATTCCATCACCTTCACCACCTGCAATAATACTTCTTCAGACCTACTTGACTTCACACTCCAGGAAGTCTAGCTCTAGGTGAGTGATCACACCATCGTGGTTATCTGGGTCATTATGACCTTTTTTGTAGAGTTCTTTTGTGTATTTTTGCCATCTTTTCTTAATCTCTCCTGCTTCAGTTAGGTCCTTGCTGTTTCTGTCTGTTGCATGGTGTGCTTTGGAAACAACTGAGATCACTCTGTCATTTTCGAGATTGCACCAAGTACTGCATTTCACACTCTTTAGTTGACTATGAGGGCTGCTCCAAATTTTGGGTTTAGATTCAGTGCTATTCTTCCTGTGGACAGGCTAAAATATACAATGAGTGTATATAGATTTAGTTAAGGTTTATTCTAACCCTGAAATTCTCTAATTTTTATAAATTTTATTATTCACTCAGTTACATTATCTCTATTTGGCAAAATTTCCCTCGTCCTACCATTATGGTTAATCATTTAGTTTGTTAAATAAATCTTATTTTTTCATTGATTTATATAAGAAAAGCTAAGCCTCATTCTTGAAAATATATTACTTTAGGTTCTGAGTACAGGACTTTTCCTAAGGAATTAATATGATAGCTTACTTAAAAGTCTATCCCAACATGTCACCACATAAAATTACTGAAATGGGAATCAAAATACTTGTTTTCTGTTCTTCTTGGTCTTCCTTTAAGTACTGGGCACACTCAGGTGTGTTTACTTAAACTTTTAAGTCGTTTGTCTTTGGTTGTCTTATATGTAAATTTGAAAGCTATGTTATATAACAGTGATGACTACTTCTTGCTCTAATAGTATGTGATTCTGGATATTATAAAATAGGAAGAAGGATACATTTATATATGTAAATTGTGTATATAAGGGGAACTGCAGTACTTACCCATTAGCTTATCTTTTTAGTTCCAACATTCTTTTCCTTATTTTTGATGCTGCTGCTGCTGCTAAGTCGCTTCAGTCGTGTCCGATTCTGTGCAACCCCATAGATGGCAGCTTACCAGGCTCCTCTGTCCCTGGGATTCTCCAGGCAAGAATACTGGAGTGGGTTGCCATTTCCTTCTCCGTTCCTTATTTTGAGCTGAAGGCAATGGCAACCCACTCCAGTACTCTTGCATGGAAAATCCCATGGATGGTGGAGCCTGGTAAGCTGCAGTCCATGGGGTCGCTAAGAGTTGGACACAACTAAGTGACTTCACTTTCACTTTTCACTTTCATGCATTGGAGAAGTACCTAGTGATCTCTTTATTGGTTACTCTCTAATAACTCCGGAAAATTTGCTTTATCTTCTATCATCTAGTATTTTATTACCTAATTATAGTGTTCCTCAAATATTGATTTCTGTGTATACATTTGATTTACACAAATAGTGGAAATCTTTTCTTAATATATACATAAAAGAGTTGAATTAATGGATAAAAGACTTCTCCCATAAAATATTTTTAAACCTCTGACACCTGGTACCATTTGTCTGTGTTAGAACAAAATATGACAGAATATGCAATTAATACAGAATTATTTATATCGTAGTATATTGATCTCAAACTAATATCCAAATCCATTACAGACTAATTCTTTTGTAAAATACAATAAAAACGAATCACCAGAAAAAGAATATTTTGAAAAAACAAAAATTCAATTTTTAAAATTATTCGTTGCAATAGAAATAAAATCAATCTGTCAAACTGGTCTAAAATTAGTTCTCTCAAAAAAAAATTCATTCTCAATGACTGTTCATGTCATAAATCGAAAGCAAAGAGTTCAGAGAACTGTACTGATTTGTGGATAAGATGTTGAATTGCGCTGTTCTTGAATAGCAAGTTTGACTTACCCTTTTTTTTAAGTTTGAAATTCTTCCATAAAAATAAGGGAGCTTCCTTATTCTACTCTCTCAGCTTGTAGTATTCTCTAAGTGGCTGGAGCTCCCTAGCTTCAGATAATCTCTACATTCAGTGACTGGATCCTTCAGATTCTTTGCTGGGTGAAAATTTAAGTTCAGTTCAGTTCAGTCGCTCAGTCGTGTCCAACTCTTTGCGACCCCATGGACTGCAGCACGCCAGACCTCCCTGTCCATCACCAACTCCTGGACTTTACTCAAACTCATGCCCATTGAGTCGGTGATGCCATCCAACCATCTCATCCTCTGTCGTCCCCTTCTCCTCCCGCCTTCAATCTTTCCCAGCATCAGGTCTTTTCAAATGAGTCAGTTCTTTGCATCAGGTGGCCAAAGTTTTGGAGTTTCAGCTTCTTCCAATGAATATACAGGACTGATCTCTTTTAGGATGGACTGGTTGGATCTCCTTGCAGTCCAAGGGACTCTCAAGAGTTTTCTCCAACACCACAGTTCAAAAGCATCAATTCTTCAGCTCAGCTTTTCTTATAGTCCAACTCTCACATCTATACATGACTACTAGAAAAACTATAGCTTTGACTAGACGGACCTTTGTTGGCAAAGTAATGTCTCTGCTTTTTAATATGCTATCTAGGTTGGTCATAACTTTTCTTCCAAGGAGTAAGCATCTTTTAATTTCATGGCTGTAGTCACTATCTGCAGTCATTTTGGAGCCAAAAAAAGTAAAGTCTGTCACTGTTTCCTCTGTTTCCCCATCTATTTGCCATGAAGTGATGGGACCAGATGCCATGATTTTAGTTTCCTGAATGTTGAGCTGTAAGCCAACTTTTTGACTCTCCTCTTTCACTTTCATCAAAAGGCTCTTTAGTTCTTCTTCACTTTCTGCCATAAGGGTGGTGTCATCTGCATATCTGAGGTTGTTGATATTTCTCCTGGCAATTTTGATTCCAGCTTGTGCTTCATCCAGCCCAGAGTTTCTCATGATGTACTCTGCATAGAAGTTAAATAAGCAGGGTGACAATATACAGCCTTGACGTGCTCCTTTTCCTATTTGGAACCAGTCTGTTGTTTCATGTACACAAGAGACTGACCCAGACTTGCTTGTGAGTGTCCAGGAGTCTCCAGTGGAGGCATGGGTCAGTGGTGACCTGCTGCAGGTTTGGGGGCACTGAGTATAGCAGGACATGCATGGGATCTTTTGAAGGAGGTCGCCATTATCTTCATTATCCTCACCATAGTTTGAGTGAGTGAGTGAAGTCACTCAATCGTGTCTGACTCTTTGCGACCCCATGGACTATAGCCGAAAATGCTCCTCCGTCCATGGGATTCTCCAGGCAAGAATCCTGGAGTGGGTTGCCATTTCCTTCTCCAGGGGATCTTCCCAACCCAGGGATCAAACCCAGGTCTCCTGCATTGCAGGCAGATGCTTTAACCTCTGAGCCACCAAGGAAGCCCCCCACCATACTTTGAAAAGAAAGTGAAGTCGCTCAGTCCTGTCCGACTCTTTGCGACCCCGTGGACTGTAGCCCACCAGGCTCCTTCGTCCATGGGATTCTCCAGGCAAGAATACTGGAGTGGGTTGCCATGGAGGGAGCACAGTTCCACCCATCAACAGAAAATTGGGTTAAAGATTTACTGAGCACAGCCCTGCCCATCAGAACAAGACCCATTTTCCCCCTCAGTCAGTCTCTTCCATCAGGAAGCTTCCATAAGTCTCTTATCCTTCTCCATCACAGGGCAGACAGACTGACAACCACAATCACAGAAAAATAACCAATCTGATCACACGGACCACAGCCTTGTCTAACTCAATGAAACTGCAGGGCCATCCAAGATGGATGGGTCATGGTGGAGAGTTATGACAAAATGTGGTCCACTGGAGAAGGGAATGGCAAATGACTTCAGTATTCTTGCCTTGAGGACCCCATGAACAGTATGAAAAGGCAAAAAGATAGGACACTGACAGATGAACTCCCCAGGTAAATGGATGGCCAATATGCTACTGGATTCAGTGGAGAAATAACTCCAGAAAGGATGAAGAGACAGAGCCAAAGCAAAGACAACACCAAGTTGTGGATGTGACTGGTGATGGAAGCAAGGTCCAATGCTGTAAAGAGCAATATTGCATAGGAACCTAGAATGTTAGGTCCATGAATCAAGGCAAATTGGAAGTGGTTGAACAGAAGACGGCAAGAGTGAATGTTGACATTTTAGGAATCAGTGAACTAAAATGGACTGGAATGAGTGAATTTAACTCAGATGACCATTATATCTACTACTGCAGGCAGGAATCCCTCAGAAGAAATGGAGTAGCCATCATAGTCAACAGAAGAGTCTGAAATGCAGTACTTGGATGCAATCTCAAAAATGACAGAATGATCTCTGTTTGTCTCCAAGCAAACCATTCGATATCATGGTAATCCAAGTCTGTGCCCCAACCAGTAATGCTGAAGAAGCTGAAGTTGAGCGGTTCTATGAAGACCTACAAAACCTTTTAGAACTAACACCCAAAGAAAATGTCCTTTTTATTATAGGGGACTGGAATGCAAAAGTAGGAAGTCAAGAAACACCTGGAGTAACAGGCAAATTTGGCCTTGGGAGTACAGAATGAAGCAGAGCAATGGCTTACAGAGTTTTGTCAAGAGAATGTACTGGTGATAGCAAACACCTTCTTCCAACAACACAAAAGAAGACTCTACACATGGACATCACCAGATGGCCAACACCAAAATCAGATTGATTATATTCTTTGCAGCCAAAGATGGAGAAGCTCTACACAGTCAACAAGGACAAGACTGGGAGCTGACTGTAGCTCAGATCATGAATTCCTTATTGCCAAATTCAGACTGAAGTTGAAGAAAGTAGGGAAAACCACTAGACCATTCAGGTATGACCTAAATCAAATCCCTTATGATCATACAGTGGAAGTGAGAAATAGATTTAAGGGACTAGATCTGATAGACAGAGTGCCTGATGAACTATGGACAGAGGTTTGTGACATTGTACAGGAGATAGGGATCAAGACCATCCCCATGGAAAAGAAATGCAAAAAAGCAAAATGCCTGTCTTAGGAGGCCTTACAAATAGCTATGGAAAGAAGAGAAGTGAAAGGAGAAGGAGAAAAGGAAAGATATACTCATTTGAATGCAGAGTTCCAAAGAATAGCAAGGAGAAATAAGAAAGCCTTCCGCAGTGATCAGTGCAAAGAAATAGAGGAAAAACAATAGAATGGGAAAGACTAGAGATCTCTTCAGGAAAATTAGAGATACCAAGGGAACATTTCATGCAAAGATGGGCATGATAAAGGACAGAAATGGTATAGACCTAACAGAAGCAGAAGAGGTGACAAGAATACACAGAAGAACTGTACAAAAAAGATGGTCACAACCCAGATAATCATGATGGTGTGCTCACTCACCTACAGCCAGACATCCTGGAATATGAAGTCAAGTGGGTCTTATGAATTGTCACTGCAAACAAAGCTAGTGGAGGTGATGGAATTCCAGTTGAGCTATTTCAAATCCTAAAAGGTGATGCTGTGAAAGTACTGCACTCAATATGCCAGCAAATTTGGGTAACTCAGCAATGGCAGCAGGACTGGAAATGGTCAGTTTTCATTCCAGTCCAAAAAAGGCAATGCCAAAGCATGCTCAAACTACCACATAATTGCACTCATCTCACACGCCAGTAAGGTAATGCTCAAAATTCTCCAAGCCAGGCTTCAGCAATATGTGAACCTTGAACTTCCAGATGTTCAAGCTGGTTTTTAGAAAAGGGGGAGGAACCAGAGATCAAATTTACGTAGGTATGTGTTAAGCCTCATCTGTATTTAGCCTCAAAGGGAGTGAGTTGTTTGGATCTTTTCTTGATAATGGCTTTTAGTGGAAAGAAAAGAGGACAGACAGCCTGGGTAGGAACCATGTGACTCAGGTGTAGAAAGCGGACACTACCAAATAGGTCATATCTGAGCTGCATGCCTGCTAATAAGTCACCAGATGTTTATTCGTGATTTTAATGTCAGCATCGTTGTCCAAGTGGAAAACAATCCAAAAAGTTGATGATGGAAAAATGCATGTAAGATCATTCTGCTGTGAAAATATCTGAGGCTTTAAAGGTGTTTTTTCCTTTTGATTGATTGTAAGAAAGAATACAGAAATTACTATTGCTCAAAATAGTCATTCTACTGGAAACCTCAAATAGCAAATTAGAATTATATATATTGAAAGATAGTTGCTAGGAGAGTAGATTTTCCAGACCCCGATGAAAGATTCATTTTGCAATCAGCTTAAGCCTATATTTTTGAAACTCAAAACCTTACTCATCTGGCAGAGAAAAGGATCATAACCACTGAGAGGGAATACAAAGATCTTTCAGAGCATCCAGATTTTACTTCTAAATCTTAATCTTCAATGACTTTCCTATATACTTTAAAAAATCTTATTTGCCTGTCAAGGAATTTTATGCATTATTTCACAACCAAGTTAACTATTATAATGCAAAAATCTACCTTTATAAGGACCCAAGAGAGATATTTCTGACAATGCATTAAAAATACAGCGCTTCCCCTGAGCTATTCAGTTGTTTTATCTTTTTCTTAGCTCTGTTGCTTATTAGATTTAAGACTTTGATAATGTATTTAACTTTCATGGTCTTCACTTTCATTTCAAAGGTGGGGATAAAAATCTCACCCACTTTATAGAGTTGATCTATAGATTAAACGAATTAATATAACATAAATATTTAAACAGTGCTTGGAACATAAGTATTTAACAAGTGTAAGCTCTTGTTACTGTCTTGTTTCATGGAATTGGTGACCATTGTAACTATTTGGTTTCCTTTTTGCTTTCTTTCCTAGGAACATTAAGGATCATATCTGCTTATTCTAGTACCTATTCACTATTCTTTTATTCCCCTTATTCTCAATTTGTCATCAGTTTAATCTTTATTTTTCTATTTTGCATGCATATTCATCAGTTCAGTTCAGTCGCTCAGTCGTGTCCGACTCTTTGCGACCCCATGAATCGCAGCACGCCAGGCCTCGCTGTCCATCACCAACTCTCGGAGTTCACTCAAACTCATGTCCATTGAGTCGGTGATGCCATCCAGCCATCTCATCCTCTGTCATCCCCTCCTCCTGCTCCCAATCCCTCCCAGCATCAGAGTCTTTTCCAATGAGTCAACTCTTCGCATGAGGTGGCCAAAGTACTGGAGTTTCAGCTTTAGCATCAGTCCGTCCAAAGAGCACCCAGGACTGATCTCCTTTAGAATGGACTGGTTGGATCTCCTTGCAGTCCATGGGACTCTCAAGAGTCTTCTCCAACACCACACTTCAAAAGCATCAATTCTTTGGTGCTCAGCTTTCTTCACAGTCCAACTCTCACATCCATACATGACTACTAGAAAAACCGTAGCCTTGACTAGACGAACCTTTGTTGGCAAAGTAATGTCTCTGCTTTTGAATATGCTATCTAGGTTGGTCATAACTTTTTTTCCAAGGAGTAAGCGTCTTTTAATTTCATGGCTGCAATCACCATCTACAGTGATTTTGGAGCCCCCCAAAATAAAATCTGACACTGTTTCCACTGTTTCCCCATCTATTTCCCATGAAGTGATGGGACCGGATGCCATGATCTTCGTTTTCTGAATGTTTAGCTTTAAGCCAACTTTTCACTATCCTCTTTGGTGTCATCTGCATATCTGAGGTTATTGATATTTCTCCCGGCAATCTTGATTCCAGCTTGTGCTTCTTCCAGCCCAGCATTTCTCATGATGTACTCTGCATATAAGTTAAATAAGCAGGGTGACAAAATACAGCCTTGACATACTCCTTTTCCTATTTGGAACCAGTCTGTTGTTCCATGTGCAGTTCTAACTGTTGCTTCCTGACCTGCATACAAATTTCTCAAGAGGCAGGTCAGGTGGTCTGGTATTCCCATCTCTTTCAGAATTTTCCACAGTTGATTGTGATCCACACAGTCAAAGGCTTTGGCATAGTCAATAAAGCAGAAATAGATGTTTTTCTGGAACTCTCTTGCTTTTTCCATGATCCAGCGGATGTTGGCAATTTGATCTCTGGTTCCTCTGCCTTTTCTAAAACCAGCTTGAACATCTGGAAGTTCACAGTTCACATATTGCTGAAGCCTGGCTTGGAGAATTTTGAGCATTACTTTACTAGCGTGTGAGATGAGTGCAATTGTGCGGTAGTTTGAGCATTCTTTATTGCCTTTCTTTGGGACTGGGATGAAAACTGGCCTTTTTCAGTCCTGTGGCCACTCCCGAGCTTTCCAAATTTGCTGGCATATTCATAGGTTGCCTCAAATTCTTTTTGGAATAAAATGGCATATCAATCAATTCATCTATAAGTCTCTTAAAAATTGAATTATGGGTCCACCTATGGACAAGAAAACCTCAAGGACATTTTATAATCATGATTGGCTTAAATTTGTTTTCCTGAACCTATCACTTGAAAGGACATCCCTTGTGGCTCAGATGGTAAAGAATCCACCTGTAATGTGGGATTTGATCCCTCAGGTTCGATCCCTGAGTTGGGAAGATCACCTGAAGAAGGGAAATGCAACCCACTCCAGTATTCTTGCCTAGAGAATTCCATGGACAGAGGAATCCATTGGGTCATAAAGAGTCAGACACGACTGAGTGACTATACTTTCACTTCACTTTCAACGCTTGAGAGGGAGATGGAATTACTATATTTGATTTGGAAAATCATTACTGCCATGGGTCTGAGGCCAATCCTCAAAGTAAATTGCTGTTACACCAAGGAGGAGTGCTGGGATGGGTGATAGGAGTCCTCCTCAATATCAGTCACAGAAGAGCATCCTAAATCACCCAGGTAACCTCAGTGCCAAGCACAGATTCTGGTGTATTATGATACTCAATAAAGGGTTGATGAATGTACATATCATTTTTGCCTGGGTGCCACATTTTTCATTTGGCAACTTGAGCTTAGGAACCCCAGTGATAATCATAGAATTCCCTTAAATGAAGCTTTGTTTTCTGGAAATAAAACCTTCCTATCAAGCAAAACTCTAGGAAGCTTTTTGTGATTTATTCCCTGCTTAATCCACTTTCTATCATTCCTCTACACTCACTCTATATTCTGAGATTATCAAGTCACAGACAAGAGGAAGGTCTCTGAGACCAGCATGCTTTTTCACTCATACTTATCTTAGAACCTGCTGATCTCTCTTGTCTAGTAAAGTACTTATCCTTTAAATCTGGACTTATTTGCTAATTGACTCCACTAGAACTAGACATGCCAACATTTATGACCCCTCCATGCCAGGATATATCCTCATTGTAGTCTTCTATACTTTGTATTTTCTTAACTTGATGCTCTGGTAACCTGTGCTGGATAAAAGTCACAGGTTTTATAATGGGGCAAAACCAGGTTGGGTCCTTTTTAACTGTGTAACTAAGCCCTGTTGCTTAACCTTGATGAGAGGTTACTTGTTTTGAAATGAGGATAGTAAAGTCTATCTCATAAGATGCTGTAAAGATTAAATTAGGTAATATATGCAAAGGTCAAGCACATAATCAGCGCTCAGTTAATACATAATAGAGTAGACACTCAGTAACTAAAATGTGTGTGGCATCACCATGTGATTCTTGAAAAAGTGAAGATTATATACCAGACAGATGATGATAGGTGAAAAATCAACTTGAATTTTGATTTCAAGCATTAGATTTTTTGAATTAAATTTATTTTAGGCTTATGAATGTCAAAGGAGAATCATGTTTTTATCTGCCTCCTAAGAAGTACTTAGAATAGCATCATGTGTTAATACACACTAATTATTTTGATGAATGACCAGCAAGCAGATTTGCTTCTTTGCTTCACATGTCCTTAAGGCTCATCAGTGATTATCATGGTATTAGAGCAGTAGTGTTCCAAAACCTCACCATAAGCACTGGTTTCCAGATGAGGCTATTCTTGAAAGACTTAATTTAAGCTTTTCCACTTAGCATTTAGTGTGACTTATTTTGTACAATGACAAAGCTGCAGGTGTTAACAAAATCTAAGAGTTTAAAAATGTGCTTGTGGTATATTTAAAGTGACCAAAATAACTTTTTTTTAAGATTCAAAAATAAACTGTTGACATAAATCACAGAAATACCACTGCTTAAGAAATAAGATTTGTTGCATTTCATCATTTTCACTCAGAATGAAAGATCCTCTGTAATCTCGCCCTGGTTTACCTTCCAGACTTCTGCACCCACCCTCTTTTCAGACCCTCTGCAGTCCAGCCTCAAGATGGATTTTTTTCCCCACCTCTGTCTCTAATTCCTCCTTCGCATCTGATGTGTTTTTGTGTAGAGATGTGCCTTTTCCATTTTTTTATTCCAACATGGAGTTGAAACTCAGAACCTGGCAAGTGATGAGGGCTCAAGATGTAGTTTCTTAGTGGCAGGTCCCTCAGAGAGCCTGAGAGGGGCTGTGGAGCATTCAAACACATCCTGTCCTTCATGGGAAAGTCAATGACTAGAGTTGTTGGAGTTTGTGGCTGGGCTTCCCTGACTGGTGATAAAAGCTGTGCTTAAACTTCCCTGGCACTGTGCTTGATGGGTGCAGCCTGAGTGGCAGGGGTACTGAGGTTCACAGACTTGGCCCACAGACAGTGGATGAAGGTCAGAAGGGAAGAGGCAATTTTGAATGAATCACAAGGCATAACATATAGCTGCCCTTTCTGCTTAGATCTCTCTCCAACTCTTAGCTTCTTCAGGATTTGTGGCAGAGCCCTGGGGAGAAGACACACATGGACAGTTAGTTCCTTTAGTCAGCAATGCAAGAGGGCAGCTCAGTTAGAAAGCTGAGTGGGAATAATAAGATGCTTATAAAAATTGTATACATGTCTCTCTGATTCCTCATACTTCCATACTACAAAGCCTAAAGAAATTTCTAGAATCTGTGCTCTTTCTTAGAGTAACAAGGTAACAGTGTTTAAAGTGCCTTGTAACTTCTTAGAAGAGATTATTTCTCTGTAGGGTCTCTCAGATGGAAGAAACCAAATGTGACATTTCACAATCTGGGAAGGGGGAGGCATCTTGCTAATTGAGAAAACATTTCTATTCACAGTCTTTAGACTGAGATTTAGACTATACTATCCCCCAACTAACATCTGTTCTTGGTAAAGATAGCATGGCTAAATTCAACCCGTCCATTATTTAAAGGATGAGGCATGTCTCCATTTTACCTTGGTGGGTCTATGGAGAAGGAAATATCAGGAATTTTTACAACCTCATGACACACCAACTATTCTTTTTATGTATAATAACTTATTCTTCCATACCTCCTGAAGGAAATCTGAAAGATTGAGCATTAATCTTAAAATACTGAGTAATTAATAAGAATTTGAGACTTAGAAACCAACATTTGGTAAGTTTGCATGTTTCACCTACAGCAGTCTCTCCCCACCAACTCCCTGCAATATCAGGCTCAAGAGAAACATTCATAAGCATTATAAAACACAAAGAAACTATTCTCTTTGCACATCTGCATAATAAGTTGTTAATTTTCAACCCAGTTATATCTAAATGCTGACTTTGTTGTTGTCGTTTGGTCGCTAAGTCATTGTCCGACTCTTTTGTGACGCTGTGGACTGTTGCCTTCCAGGCTCATCTGTCCATGGGATTTCCCAGGCAAGAATACTGGAGTGCCATTTCCTTCTCCAGGGGATCTTCCTGGCCCAAGGATTGAACCTGAGTCTCCTGCATTGGCAGGTGGATTCTTTACCACTGAGCTACCTGGGAAGCCCAAATGATGACTACCACATATGAAATACTTCCTTTCTTTCAGTCAAATATTGCCCATCTTTTAAAGCCCAAATTAAGTTCTGCACATTTGCCCTCCCTACCTTCTCTCACCCAAAGCTTATTAAATTTTCTAAGTCACAGTAGCATCCTCTTTTTTAACCTCTTTTTTTAAAAGCATTGTTATCTGTATTTTATATCTATCTATTTGACAATGGCTCACAGACACAGTGGGAGAAGTACTCAGTGGGAGAAGTACTCCAGTACTCTCGCCTGGAAAATCCCATGGATGGAGGAGCCTGGTGGGCTACAGCCCATGGGGTCGTGAAGAGTTGGACACGACTGAGCGACTTCACTTTCACTTTTCACTTTCATGCATTGGAGAAGGAAATGGCAACCCATTCCAGTGTTCTTGCCTGGAGAATCCCAGGGACAGTGGAGCCTGGTGGGCTAACGTCTATGGGGTTGCACAGAGTCGGACACAAAACTGCAGTGACTTAGCAGCAGCAACAGCAGCATGGACACAGTATGTGACTGGTTAGTCTTTCATTAAAAGCTTAGTTACCTTAATCACTGATTTGTCCATACTTGATTGGTTTAGACATACTGTAGTCCCAGGAGCTAGGAACTTGGGAGCTCTAGTCTACAGAAAATTTCAGGATAGTTTTTAGAAAGGAATAAATGAACACTTGGCAGGAGATGCCTGTCATTAACACTGTACACATCAAAACACATTCTAGTGGGTATTTTTCAATGGTGCACATTAATTTCTAGTGTTTTTACATGGAATTCCACATAAATATGTAAAGCTTTATGTTTATTTGTTTCTTATTAAATTAGTTAATGTTCATTGTTGAAATTTTGAAAAGTGTGAAAAGGCATAAATGAGTACAAGAAAGTCACTTAATATCCTACTACTCATTTTAGCATACTCCAACATTTTTTGTTACATATTTGAGACTTTACACATAATTTCATATCCTGTTTTTGTATTTAATATTATAACATAAGGAATTTCCTTAGTCATTTAAAATACCTAGCAAACATTATTTTAAAAGCAAAAATGTATGTTTCCTATCTCATTATATGAATAATTCATGCTAGCTATAGAAATTTAAAATAATGCATAAGTGTATAGGGCAACAGTAATAAATACAGTGAAATTTAGTGTATATCCTTCCAGAATTTTGCCCTTGCATTTAAACATAAACTTGTATGCATAAATACAGATAAAATGTATATACATAAACATGCAACCCTGAGATCACACTTGGTATATAGTTGGGCAGCCTATGTTTGTCACTTAATACATTTAAAAATATTTTACTATCATTTACATGTTTATGCTTTACTTCATTAAACAGCTACATGGTATTATATGGTAAAAGTTGTAATGATTATATAAAATTCCATTGAATAGGTGTATATAGTATACTTAACATCTCCTTGCTGCATTGCCCACTCTCCCATTGATGGAGACATTGTTTTCTTAACCTTTAAAAGTAATTCTAAATTAAAAATAATATTGTGATGAACGTCTTTACCCATAAAGAGTGTCCACACAAAATTATTTCCTTAGTAGAGCCCCACTGTTGAAATTATTGATTCAAGTAAGCTTAAGATTCCTGATAAATACTATAAACTTTCTATAGTTTTAAGAATTTCTTTGCTGTTCCTTATTTCATCTAAAATTCTTGCATTACCTACCCTTTAGTTTTTAAACTCATGTCCTAAAGCCTTTTCCATTTAAATTAGCAGTTCTGTCATTTTCACTGAAGATATTGGACATGATTTTGTCAATTTGAATTCCAGAAAGACCACTGTATAGGTGGCTACTGTGTGTGAAATTTGCTTGTAGATTGATATGATGGTATTTTTTGGCACTTTGTCCTTTGTCAGCCCCCTTGGGAAAGTTTATGACAATAAACACAATATAGCATACCTGACAATATGAACTCGGTCTTCAAAAAGGGCGTTAACTGGTTTCATTCTGTACTAGTATCTACTGAGAAATGAAGTTTTATTTAGACAGTACTCAAGCCTGAACTCTTTTGCAATCTTATCTATGAGATGTGTGCATTCAGAGTTAAAATTTCATGAGAACTTTGCTCAAGGAATTACTCTTCACCTCTGTTCAGTGCTAATTTACTTTACTTGTAAGCAAACAGAATGTAGTTATACTATTTCTGTCTTAAGAACATATGCATGTTGTTCCATTAGTAGTAATATTTTCATCAGAATATTTTGAACAGTAGCAAGTGATAACATTTGTAGGCAGTAATCAGAGACTTGACAGCTTTTCTCATCACTAACATTCTTCCTTCTAGGAGGCGAGAGATGTAAATTGAATAGAACATTTCAGAAAGTGATTATTAGCTGATGTTAACTCAAATACCAAGTTGAAGTTGGATTACTCTAAAAAAGAAAGTCATCCTATGAGGTATCTTAATGGCTTCATTTTATAGGTGACAGCCATAACAGAGTGGGGAATGAAATATAATTGTGCAAAATTTCTTATCTTTCACAGAGAAAATACGAGTTATCATGTGTGAGTTTCTTCAATTCCCTGCTATGCACCTAAAATTTATGGGAATCTATTCCATTTCCTTCTTTCTTTATCATGTGTGAGTTTCTTCAATTCCCTGCTATGCACCTAAAATTTATGGGAATCTATTCCATTTCCTTCTTTCTTTATCAATTATGAAGGAAGAAGAGCCTCTCCTCTTATCTAAAACTAAACTTTCCCACCTCCTCGAGGAACTTAGTGCCTCTATCAGAACTTCTCTCTCATCTGCTCTTAACAGCCAAGCTTTTGAAAAATGCCATTTTGTTCCTTCTCCTTTTGTTTTACTTTTTCAATGTTTAATTTTACTTTCCTGCCCAACTATACATCCCTTTTCCAACCACAGTTATATGAGGGAACTAAGCCACACAGTGTGTTCTCTTGGCAAAACTCTGTTAGCCTTTGCCCTACTTCATTTTGTACTCCAAGGCCAAATTTGCCTGTTACTCCAGGTGTTTCTTGACTTCCTACTTTTGCATTCCAGTCCCCTATAATTAAAAGGACATATTTTTGGGCTGTTAGTTATAGAAGATCTTGTAGGTCTTCACAGAACTGTTCAACTTCAGCTTCTTCAGCATTACTGGTCATGGCATAGACTTGGATTACTGTGTTACTGAATGCTTTTCCTTGGAGATGAACAGAGATCATTCTGTCGTTTTTGAGACTGCATCCAAGTACTGCATTTCAGACTCTTTTTGTTGACCATGAGGGTTATTCCATTTCTTCTAAGGGATTTTTGCCTACAGTAGTAGATATAATGGTCATCTGAGTTAAATTCACCCATTCCAGTCCATTTTAGTTCACTGATTCCTAAAATGTTGATGTTCACTCTTGCCATCTCCTGTGAGTTTGGTGTATTTGTTAACCTGGCCCCCTCCCTGGAGCATCATCAGGTGATGATGTTTCACAGTCAAAGGATATGCTCCTCCCAACATGGCCCTCTCTACAAGACTCTCCTCCTAGATCACAGGGACTGCATCCTTATCTTAGTTTTTAAGGTCTATTCTCCCTTTGCAAATTGTGCCTTAGTTAAGCCTTACTTTCTTTTTGTTGTTCAGTTACTCAGTAGCGTCTGACTCTTGTGACCCCATGGACTGAAATTATCCTAGTTTGGGAGTACCACGTGTTTGCTGTCGGGACCTTAACTAAATTATAGTGGTTGGTAGTGGTTGTGATTCTCTCTGGCCACTTCCCTCGTAGAGAAGTCTCTCTTCCATGGTTTCCGGTAATGGAGTCTCCCTGCTGATAGTACCTGGGTGCTTTACTATTGGCTGTTGGTTGCTTAACTGTACTTGTAACTGTAAAGAGGCCTTCGCTGAACCGAGAAGGAAAAAGTGAAAATGAAAGTCATGTCTGACTTTTTGCAACCCCATGGACTACACAGTCCATGTAATTCTCCAGGCCAGAATACTGGAGTAGCTAGCCTTTCCCTTCTCCAGGGGATCTTCCCAACCCAGGGATCGAACCCAGGTCTCCTGATTGCAGGCGGATTTTTCACCAGCTGAGTCACGAGGGAAGCCCAAGAATACTGGAATGGGTAGCCTATCCCTTCTTCAGGGGATCTTCCTGACCCAGGAATCTAATGCCATCTGAGCTATTAGGGAAGTTAGGAGGTCTGGGTTCATTTCCCGGCCCATGCAGCCACAGCGTCCTCTTTATATTTGTGGGCTTCCTTGATAGCTCAGTTGGTGAAGAATCCGCCTGCAATGCAGGAGACCCCGGTTTGATTTCTGGGTCGGGAAGATCCTCTGGAGAAGGGAAAGGCTACCCCACTCCAGTATTCAGGCCTAGAGAATTCCATGGACTGCATAGTCCATGGGGTCGCAAAGAGTTGGACACGACTGAGTGACTTTCGTTTTTGCTGAACTATTCTGTTAAATACTTGTATGCTATTTCTGGCTAGAACGTTGACCGATACAGCAGACACTAAATAAATATTGAATGAATGAATGAAACTTCTGTTATCATTGTACTGTAATACCTTTGTTGCTTTTCTATTATTGCCTTAAGACTGAAAACCACTGAAGAGTAAAAGAGTAATTACAGCCTTAGAACTTAGCGTAATACTTCAACAAATAAGGTATGCTAGATAAAAGTTCCTGAATGCTGAGTGAATTTGACTTAGAATCTGAATCTGGTTCTCGCGTTTATGAGCCATTTGACCTTGGCTTAGTCCTTTTAGGATGGCTGAGCAGTGTAGCGGTCTAAGGTGTTGCGTTCAGCTCCCAGTCACCCCTGGAGGCATGGGTTCGAATCCCACTCCGGACAAGCCAGCCTTTGGACCTTCCTTCATGACTCAAGTGGTAAAGAATGGAGACACAGGAGACATGGGTTCAATTGCTGGGTCAGGAATTTCCTGTGGAGGAGGTGATGGCAACTTACTCTAGTATCCTTGCCTGGAGAATCCCATGGACAGAGGAGCCTTGTGGGCTACAGTCCCTCGGGTCTCACAGAGTCAGACACGACTGAGCATGCGAGCACTAGTCCCCTAGGTTCTATAAAACATAAAGAACCTAAATGTATTTAATGTTAAAAATATTAATAGTTACTCCACATGGTAATAATATTTATCCTTTATGCTTGTTATAAATTATAGAGATGCTTTTTAAATGTAAGAATTCACTTCAAAAGAGAATGATATATGCAAGCTATTGCTGTTCTAGAGGAAATAGTTGCTGGTCAATAAGTACCATAAATTCCTTCTTTTGTAAGTTGTTTTGTAGCCCTTTTTACTTTCTTTTTTGTCAGAACATAAAGTCATCTGAACCATTTTCCTTGCTTATCATGAAAGCAGGAACTTTGTTTTCACCTGGGAGTGTAAAGCCACTAAAATGCCTATGGATTTGTTTTTATTTCAGGGACTAAGGCTCTGACTCTACTGGTGAAGGTATAATTTATTTCCTTTACCCCAACACTCTGAAAGGACAGCCTTTAAGACAAATGTGGTCATCTATAGGTAGGAACCTATATTAAAACCTTTACTAGATTACTGCATATCAGTCTTATTTGTGAAGTCATCAATCATTGGCTTGTCCTATCCAAGAAATGAATATAAGCTCACATATCTTTAATACCATTTAGTTGTGTTATCTTGATTTTTCCTTCTGATTTACTTATCTCAGTGTTGATTATTCATCCTCCCTTTCATAGCCTGGGTCAGCCTACCTCTGTAATCCTCGGCTACACTGCTGGCTTGGCTTGAAAGGCAGGTATGTGACAGGGAAGTTGTTATCACTAAACATAAAGATAATGAATGAGTTACAATCATAGTAACAATAGGAATAAATTATTAGTGCTGATATTGATGGAGCACTTACATTGTGCCAGGGACTGTACTAGGCACTTTACAGATAATAACCTACTTGATCTTGACAGCAACAATTATGAGGTATATATAATTATTATCTATCCATTTTATAGATGAGGAAACTGAAGAACAGAAAGGTTGTGACATGTTTTTCAGATTGTAAGGAGTGAAGCCAGCCATGAATCCAGGAAATCTGACTCTAGAGTTCTTAACCACCTATGCCATGTTGCCTCTCATAATGATAGAAGAGTTAGGATTAAAATTAATATATGTGGTCATTGACTTTAAATCTAACACTGTTTCTTCCTCCCTTCTTTCAGCCTTCCTTCTTTTACCTCCTACTTAGGTTGCAGTTGTGTGTATTTCTGTATAACTTCAGTTAGTTATAAGAATGTTTTAAAACTTGTTATAAGCATAGAAAGAGCACTCACATATTTAATATGTAGAATCTTTAGCTAGATTTATGAAGTCTGGAGAAAATATTTACAAATAATTACAGTATTTTTTTTTCTTTTTAAAGGAAGATACCATAGCTAGCTCTGAGAGAAAAGTTGGTTTAGATATCCTTTGTTGAATGGTTCCTAATAACTAGATCAAAATTATTTCTAAATAGCCTGATAATGAGTCATGTGCAAATGAGTGCTTTTAAGTGCTTAATAGTATCTGAATATATTTTTAAACAGTTTCCTGAAATTTTGTGGAAAATTTATTTGTTTAAAAAATACATTCTTTAGAGATAGTATAAACACTAGTGTGGCCTTCTTCTGACTAATTACAAATTCAGCTTTAGTGGAAGTGGAGTGTGAATTAAGGAAGTATTTTGCTTTCCCAATGCTCCTCATCCCATTTGGAAAAATTAAGGAGAGTAAGGAAAGGGTCATCTGATTCTTTTTAAACACATCATAGTATTTGGTAGCAACAGGGGGCATTCACTGAGCGTTGCCGACTGATGAGGATGAAAGAACAGATGTGCCCCAGGAGTGCATTTCCCAATGTAGAGAGCCCCTTTTTGGGGGATAGAATCACAGGAAATGGAAGCCACTTTACAAAAGAAAAAAAGAAAAACAAAATGTTGGTTTGTAATTTTTTTTTTTCTGGTTGTTTTAGAATTTCCATTTTTAGATGAATTTCTCACTTGTGTGAATTTATGAAAGGCAAATTATGACTTCCAGTGTTTTTCTCTCAAGCTATCCACTCAGTTTTCCATTTTACATCCCTCAAATGATTCCATTCTGTTAGAAATGTTATATGCAATTCTGTATTTACACAAGGAGTGAATTGCCAGGGAGGGGTTGAGATTTGGGGAGTTTGGATCACAAGCATCTCTTATATTGCCTCCTGCATATACTCTTAATAAGATTAAGTTCAGCAGGTAACCTAACTTAACAGCAAAACTGAGCAACTTGGAATAAAAAAATACTAGAAAGTAAGACAGACAAATGAAATTCTCCTATTTGAAGAGGATCAATTAGAACCATCAGTTAGATCAATATAGACACTTGATAAAATCCTCAAAATAAAGGTCAAGATGCAGACATTAACATTCTAAAATACTCAGAATTTATTCAGTCAATTTTATTTCATGTCTACTATGTACCAAATACTGTTCTAGATGGTTAGGTACACACCACTGAATAGGATAAAAATCTCTAACCTTGTGGAGTTTGCATCAAGTAGAAGTGGAGGGGAGATGTATAGTACTCAAATAAATAAGTAAAAATGCAGTACTTCAAATAGAAATAAGGAAGGAAGGGAGATTAAAAAAATGACAGAATGTGAGGGGTGTTCAATTTTAGTAAGTGACTTGTGAATAACTAACTCACATGATGGGATGTGTGGAGCATATATTTGGGAGAAGAGCATTGCTACAAAGGAAATACCAAGTGCAGAGGGTCTGGGCAGTGTTGTGCCTGGCATGCTCAAGGGAGGCATGGTGTTAAAAGACATGAGGTCAGAAGAAGTCAGTGGGAAGTAGATCAGTTATCTAGGGATCTTGCTGGCCACTATTAAGTCTTTGGCTTTTATTTGTTCTGGTTTCTATCTTGAAAATAAGTTGTAGTATGATAAGAGTACAAGCAGGGAGACTAGTTAGGCTAATGAAATGATCCAAGTGAGAGGTAATGACAGCTTGAAGGAATGGTGTAGGTGGTGAGACAGGATCAAATTCTGGATGTGTTTTGAAGGTAGAGATACCGGGATTTTGCTAGTGGGTTGGAGGTAGTTTATGAAAGAAAGAGTGAAATTAAACATGAATCCAAGTATTTGGCTTGAGTAGTTGGGAGTTTGGGAGTTGGGAAAAACTCCAGTAAATGCTGCTGGATTGCAGAGGGAGGATGAGATGCTTGGTTTTGGACATCTAAGTGAGCTTGTTGAATAGCAGGTACAAAGGTTACAATGAGGGAAGAGATGGGGGCTAAGGTATACATATGAAAATCATTCATATATACGTAGTTTTAAATAGATAAGGATGGATTTGTTCATGAAACAAAATTCCCAGTTCCAATGCTTTTGTCTTTTCTGATGGTGATGGTGTAAACAGGTTGATTTTACTTTGACATACTTCAAGCTGGTTTGTTGATCACATTGAGCACAGATCTTTTCTCTACTTTAGGTTTCAACTTCAACCATCGTCTTCTTCCCTGTGAAAACTGTTTGTTGGGGTAGGGCTGACCACTAGTGAGCACTACTGAGCCTTCCAACCCAAGGCCCCTAGGAGACAGTACTACTCATACTTTGTTGCAGTTCAAAACAAAATAAAACATAGCAGAAAACATCCAACTCCAGAACATACTGGCAAATGACGAAAAAATTTATTTCAGATTTTGTGATTTGACAGAGAAGAAGGTTGACAGTGCACACTGTACAGACGAAATATAATAAAAATCTTCTCCCTCAGTTTTTCTTAGGCTACCAGCTGTCACATCTTCATTCTTCTCCCCGACTCCCTTCACTATTTCTTAGAACTCCCCTTACTATCCAAATAATTCACTTTTGGTTTTAGGCTTGTTTACTCTTCACCCTCCACAAAACAAAACCCCTATCTACATTTAACCAAATCTATTTCTTATACAAAGCAGTTCCTCAACCTTCTATTGAAACTCATGTTTGTCTTTTAGGTGACTAGCTGTCCATATCAAAGTACTTATCCAAAGTACTTTACCAAAAACCCCAGGTTTTTTTAAGTGTGTGTGTTTTTGCCTGTGTGTATGTGTGTGTGTGAAAGGGAGGTAGAGAGAGAAACAGAAAACAGAGAATAGAGGAAAGAAAGAGACTGGGTGTTGAAGAGGTAACTCTCCAAATCAATGCACATTTGTTCCCTAGTTTGGATAAGAACTACAATGTATGCTGAGAATGTATTATTTTTATTTGGTCATAATTTGAATAAGGAACAATATAAAATGCCAAGAAATTTTTGATCATATCTTCACAATCTTTTTACTAATCTTTACCATCCTATTACTTATTCATGTTAATATAATTATTTTCAAACTCTCTTCCTCTGCCATATAAATATGCATCACTGGATAATTGGATATAAACCAGTATATGTTCTATTTTAACATTTTCCCTTATACTAGTCTTCTCTACTATCATGGATACCGCACTGTGCTGTCCAAATCCCCTGTTCAGAACAGAGGGACTTATTTCCTCAGCTGATGGGAAGAACTGTCCTCTGTTAAAGAGAGTCTTCTTACTCAAATTCCATGCCTTTGAAATAAGGATAAAAATGGCTCAGGTTCCTCACCCCAACTCAGAACAATGGGAAAGGGCCATCCCAGCTCCAGGGCTCTAGCTGTGCAGTCAGCCAGGACCGTGTTGTGGCTTCATTGCAGCCTGACTTCCTCTTCTATCTTGCTGCCTTCTCTTCCCCTCAAGCGGTTTGATCCTGAGGGCTGTGCCTATCACACAGTAATCTCGGTCTCAGCGTCTGTTTTCTGGAGAAGCTGACCACGACATTTCCTCCTGGTCACCTCCTACCAGAATATTTGAGACTGAGAGAATGTTTTTCACACCTCTTCTTGAGCTGCCTGCCCTCATCTGCTTCTCCTGGTCCTATGCTTCTCTCTGTCTCCTCTCACTCTGCTATGAGCCACTTTCTGAACCGCGTTGTTGCTCTCTCCCAGCAGGTGCCCCTCTAGAGCATTCCATGTGGGATAGACACCATCCCCTTTACTCTCTTATTTTCATTCCCTGCAATAGCCACCCACACCAGGCTACAAGGATATATCAGAATTATTGAAGCATTGCAGGCAACTGAAAGCTTGAGTTCTTATTATATTCTTTGTTTTCAAATCCTTGTCTTTCCCTCCCCGCCCCCTGCCAAACACACACTCTGCAATAAGCATTTCCATTTTCAGACATTCATAGTACATCTCTTTTTCTTTTAGGGAAATCTCACTCTCAACCTACAAGATTTCTAGAATCTTACCTTCAGAGATCCTATCCTGTTTCCAGGGATTGTTAATTCAATCCTAAAGTCTGGGTATCAACTGGACAGTCTCCTGTGGGTGCTGGCACTTCAAATCAGTCTACATACAGTATAGTTATCAATGTAATATACAGATCTGTCTCCTCAGTTTCCCCAGTCACCTGGTGGTTCATTATTAAATCATCTCTTAAGGGCAAATGAAAATTTTCAGGGCTAGTATTATCTACCTCTGTAGTCTGCAGTATTGTATCCACCAGCCAGTTCCACTTAGAGGTATCTGTTACTTCCAATTCTTGAGTTGTGAGTTGACATATCTCTGGTTTTTGTTTTCTCCTGGCTTCTAAATCAGTTATAATTCATCCGCCTTGTTTCCACCCAGAAAATTGTGCTGTTGTCATCGTCTTTCCCATTCTTTTTGTACTCTGGATTTATGCTTTAAAAATCTTTGTTGTCATTTTAATGGGGTTTTAGGAGAACCCATGACAAATACATGTTCAATCCACTGTATTTAACTCAACATTCCAAATAGAGTATTCTCAAACAGTTAAAGTTTGTCTCATAGACCTTAGATTTATATTAAAATTGTAGGAAACTCATTATTATGAAATATAGGAATTAATCTCTAAGAGAATTTGTTGTAGGATAAATATTTTGGCTACCATTGAGGTTAAATCATATTGAAATAGGAGGAAAGAGGATTTTCTATAATTCCATATGAAATATATTAAAATAACATTTCAATATAAGGATTTGTGAATATAGCCTATCAGTTCTTCTAAAATTCCCCAGTCCTTTCTGGGGAAGGCTTCTTCATCTTTTTAAACTTCTAAGTAAGAAAAGTAGTCAGGAAAGAATATTTTCCCCAGTAAGCTTTTACTTAACATTAATTTATATCTCTTGTGACCTATTTTTTAACCTGTCTTTATCAGGCTATAAAGTAGCATATTTTAAAAATCATGGATGAATTTCATATTTAGAGATGACAAAAAATGCCTTTATTACCAGTAAGCCAAAGAGTTAAGAAAAATAGCACTTTGTTCCAGAGTATTAAAGGGACAAGTCTGAGCAATACACAAAGCAGTGGGGAAAAAGACACATATTTTAATAAACATATTACAAATCCAAAATGCTTTTTTAAAGCACTGAAGTTTGCAATTGTTATGAGATGCATAACACCCCATAAAATATAGTTGTTGATTTCTATTTTCAAGGGTTTTCAACAGACACTAGAAAGTTTTTCTTCCAGACCAAAAGATCAAAGTCTTTTCTTAATTGAATTATAATCAATATATAGTATTATATTAGTTTCAGGTGTACAGCATAGTGATTTGATATTTTTATACATTACAAAATGATGGTCCATGATAAATCTAGCTAACATCTGTCATCATACAGAATTGTTATAATGTTACTGACTGTCTTCCCTATTCTGTACATTTCATACCCATATGTACTTATTTTATAGCTGGAACTTTATATTTCTTAATCCCTTTCACCTATTTCATCCAACCCCCAACTCCTTTCCCCTCCGGCAACTACAAGATTATTCTCTGTATCTGTGAGTCTGTTCTCCCTTTGTTTTGTTCGTTCATTTATTTTGCTTTTTAGATTCCACATATAAATGAAAACATATGGTATTTGTCTATCTTCTAGGTCCATCTATGATTTTGCAAATGGCAAAATTAATTCTTTGTTTTATGACTGAGTAATACTCTATTGGATATGTATATCACATCTTCTTTATCTGTTTATTTATTGATGGACACTTCAGTTGCTTCCATATCTTGGCTATTGTAAATAATGCTGCAATGAACGTCGGGATACATATGTCTTTTCAAATTAGTGTTTTTGTATTCTTTGGATAAATACTCGAAGTAGAATTGCTGGATTGTATGGTAGTTCTAGTTTTAGTTTTTTGAGGAGCCTCCGTACTGTTTTCCATCGTGGCCGCACCAGTTTACATCCCCACCAAGGTACACTAGTGTTCCCCTCTTCTCCACATCCTTGCCAACAGTTGTTTCTTGTCTTTTTGACAATAGTTATTCTGACAGGTGTGAGATAATATCTCATTGTGGTTTGATTTGCATTTTCCTGATAATTAGTGATGTTGGGCATCTTTTTATGTGCCTATTGACCATCTGAATGTCTTCTTTGGGAAAATGTCTACTCAGATCCTCTGCCCATTTTTAATTGTATTTCTTATTTCTTTGATATTCAGTTGTATGAGTTCTTTATGCATTTTTTATGTCAATCCCTTATTAGATATATAATTAGAAATATCTTCTTTTATTCAGTAGGTTGCCTTTTTGTTTTACTGATGACTTTTTCACTGTGTGAAAGCTTTTTTAATTTTAGCTTTGTAGTAGTTACATTTGCTTATTTTTGTTTTTGTTGCCCCTGCCTAAAGAGACATATGCAAAAAAATTGCGCAGACTAATGTCAAAGAGAGTACTGCCTATATTTTCTTGTTGAACTTTTATGGTTTTCGGCCTTACATTTAATTCATTTTGAGTTTTTTTTTTTAATATGATGTAAGAAAGTGGTCCAATTTCATTCTTTTGCATGTAGCTGTCTAGTTTTCCATTTATCGAGAAGACTGTATTTTATTGACTGTATAAGCATAGGTTTATTTTTGGGCTCTTTGTTATGTTCCATTGATATGTGTCTGCTTTTGTGTCAGTACCATACTGTACTTTGATTACAGTAGCTTTGTAGTAAATTTGAAATCAGGGAGCATGATACCTCTAGCTTTGTTCTTTTTTCTCAAGATTGCTTTGGCAATTCGGGGTCTTTTGTGGTTCCCATATAAATTTTAAAATTATTTGTTCTAGTTCTGTGAAAAATGTCATTGGCATTTTGATAGAAATTTCATGAAGCTGTAGATTGCTCTGGATAGTATGGATATTTTAAAAATACTAATTCTTTCTTTTTTTGAATACTGATTCTTTCAATCCATGAACACAGTATATCTTTCCATTTATGTTGTCTTCAATTTCTTTTATTAATGTCTTAACAGTTTTCAGAATACAGGTCTTTCACCTTCTTGGTTAAATTTATTCCTGGGAGTCAGACTTGACTGAGTACATACGCACACACATACACACACACACACACAAAGCACATTTCTTTTTCTTCCTTAATTGCTGTGGCTAGGACTTCTATACTGAATAAAAATGGCAAGAGGGGAATCCTTGTCTTAATCCTCGTCTTAGAGGAAAAGCTTTCAGTTTTTCACTGTTGAGTATGATGTTAGTTGTAGATTTGTCATATATGACCTTTTTATTCCCTCTACCTAATCTGTTGATTTTTAAAAAATCATAAATGGATGTTGAAATTAGTCAAATGGCTTTTTATACATCTGTTGGGATAATTATATGCTTTTTGCCTTTTGGTTTCTTAATTTGATGTATCATGTTGATTGACTTGAAGATATTAAAGATCCTTGTAGCCTTAGAATGAATCTCACTTTATCATATTGTGTGAACCTTTTAATATATTGTTGAATTGGTTTGTTAATATTTTGTTGGGGCTTTTTGCATCTGTGTTCATCAAAGATGTTTTTGGCCTACAATTTTCTTTTTTGTAGTGTATCCATCTGGTTTTGGTATCAGGGTAATGCTGGCCTTGTAAAATAAATTTGGAAGTATTTTCTCCTCTTTAATTTTTGGGGAATAATTTGAGAGAGTTAGATATTAAATTTTTAAATGTTGGGTAGAATTTACCTGTGAAGCCATCTAGACTTTTGTTTCTTGAGAGTTTTCTGATCATGGATTCAATTCTTTTACTAGTAATTGGTCTATTCAGATGTTGTTTCTTCATGATTCACTCTAAGAAGATTGTATGTTTCTAGAAACTTGTCTTCTAGATTGTCTAATTTGTTGTCTAATTATTCATGGTATTCTTTTATGAAGTGGAATTTCTCATTTCTGATTTTATTTGGTTTCTTTTTTCTTGATGAATCTGGTTTTTCAGTTTTATTTTATTTTCAAAGAACCAGTTCTTGGTTTTATTGATTTTTTTCTTTTTCTATTGTTTCTTTTGTCTCTATTTCATATCTGATCTTTATTATTTTCTTCCTTCTATTAATTTTTTGGCTTTGTTTTTTTCTAGTTCCTTTAAATATAAAGTTAAGCTGTTTATTTGACATTTTTCTTATTTCTTAAAATAAGCCTTTATTGGTATGAGTATCTCTCTTAGAACTGTTTTCACTGTGTCCTGTGGATTTTTTATCTTTTAGCTTCATTTTCATATCTTAAGGTATTTGATCAACTATTTATATGTCATTATTTCCTACTGCACTTGCAAGCTTCCTCAGTCTTTTTAAAAAATAATTTCGTATATTTATTAATTTTTTTGCTTTCCTGGGTTGTTGTTGCTTTGCGCATGTTTTCTCCAGTTGCAGCGCATGGGAGCTGCGCTCTAGTTGTGGTGCTCAGGCTTGTGATTGCAGTGGCTGCTCTTGTTGTAGAGCACAGGCTTCAGTGGTTGTGGCACAGTCTCACGAGTTGTGGCTCAGGGGCCCTAGAGCACATGGGCTTCAGTTGTTGCAGCACTGAGGCTTGGTAGTTGCAGCTCGAAGGCTCTAGAGCGCAGGCTCAGTAGTTGTGGCGCACAGGCCCTCACTCTTGAAGTAGTGGCTTTTCTGTGTGACCCAGAAGCACAATCTCTCCTGGCCATCAGAACCACCATGCCACGGTATGGGCATTCTCTGTGTGGGCTGCACGCACTTGCTCTCTGTGTTAGGGCCCATGGCTACTGTGCTGCAGTGAGGGCAGGGCTCAGGGCACCTACCCAGGCAGATTAGGGCTTGGCTGCTGCAGGGAGGGAATTGTCTTGGTGTGCTTGCTGACCCAGTCGTGGCCTATCCACTGTGTAGGGAGGTTGGTTCTCATCAGGATACTTGCCCGTCATGACTCTGTAAGAAGAACTGCCTGATTTATTCTTGATATGTTCCTGTTGTTGGGGGTTTGCTGAAGCCTATCAGTGTTCCAAAGAGAAAAATCTTATTTAGCACTTAGTTTCAGGCTCATTGGATGCCAGACCCTCAGGCAGCAGCTTTTAAAGTATGCATCCTGTGGGGCCATTGTCTTAATCCCAGCTGGCCTCCAAACCGGGAGATCTGGAGGTGTACCCTGGGAACAGCTGCAAAAATTGGGGTTCCTGAAAAGTGTATAAGCTCCTTTCTGAGGAGTCTTTGCGTGGCTAATGGGGTGTGCAAGGACGATATCTGCCTGCTTATGTTTCCTAAAAGCACCTCCTTACCCTCCAGATGACAGCATAACTTTAAGTCTGTCCTGCAGGGTAAAACTTCAGGCTAAGTAGAAAGTGGTGCCCTGGGAGTGGTGGCCTGCCAAGAACCAAGATTATAACAGTTGTGTAGAGCTCAGAAAAACCGGCCTCCTTGGTCACTGGGGCCAAGAGACCAAGATGTGTCCCCTGAGTAAATTGCATTCACCTGTTCATTTTAGCCAAGCTTCCCCAGTGCCTCAGATGGTAAGGAATCTGCCTGCAATGTGGGAGACCTGGCTTCCATTCCAGGATCAGGAAGATCCCCTGGAGAAGAGAATGGCAACCCACTTCAGTATTCCTGCCTGGAGAATTTCATGGACAGAAAAGCCTGCTAGCTTTAGGTAGGTAGCTGGAGAGTATAGGGGCCAGGATTTGTTCTTTTGTTTAGAAAGGCGACTAGAAAATGATTTAACTATTTACACCCACCAGCTTCAGCTGTCCACCATGAGAATGCCTTGTCTCTGCGTCCGTGTTGGCTTTAGGCAAAGGAGAGGAGAACACCAGCCCCAGCGGGGAGAGGGGAGTTTTGAGTTGGCAGACTTTAGCTAGGAAGAAGGAGAAAACTACAGCTGTTCAAGCCCACCTGTTCCAGCCAGGAAGTGGGGGAGTGCTGCAAGCCACTGGAGCTCTCTGGCTTCAGCAGCATGGCAGGGTAGTGCCCATGATCTATTGCTTGCCCCCGTGTCCTGGCTGCCTGCCTGTACTGGTTAGATAGGAAAGTAACATCAGTGTCTGGCAGTGTCTCAGTCTCTGGGGAATGTTTCCAGCATGCCCATTTCTCTAACCGATTCTTCATATTCACAGATGTCTCTATCACTTTTCAAGCTGCTGTTGTTTTGCAGGGTCTTGGGGTGAGTGAGGTTGCATGGGAGCCCTTTAAGATGAGAGTCTTGGTGTCCTATAGGATTTTAGCATCCTTGGATGGCAGCCCCATTGGTTTTCTAAGCCAAGCATTTTGGGTGCTCTTCTTTCTTGTATAGATTTCAGGGGGTGGGGTGCCTGATATTGGGTGCCAAGGCCTTGCTTCTTCAGGAGAAGCACCTGTCTGGTGAGATCCCTCTCTGTTGGATGTCGGGGCATGGGTTCCTGGTAAGAGTGCTTCTCTGCCTCTTCTACCCAACTTGATGTCATCCTAATTATTCTTTGTTGTGGAGCAGGTGTTTGGCTAGCTCTCAGGTTTTTTTCAGAGGGGATCAGTATACATATGGGTATATGTTTGTTGTGTCCATGGGAGGAAGTAAGTTCAGGATTTTTCTGTGTCTCCATTTTGAACAGCCTCCTCTAAAGTCTCTTTTTGAAGAGTAGGAGGATGTTACTGGTGGGACTGGGGATTTACCATTCTCTGGATTCATTCAAGGAAAGTCAGTTTCTTTAAGATCAAACAAAAGCATCCAGAAGAGGTATTAGTGGTGCAAAAGTAATTGTGGTTTTGCATTGTTGAATTTGCTGTTTGATATTGGGAGTATTTTTTTCCTTTTCTTCATAAACGGTGACTTTTCTATCCTTCCAATTCTCTTAACATCTTGTTATGGTGTTAGACCATCTATTCTAAATTTGCCTTTGGAGTTGGGAGTATTGAACAGCCTCTTTTGAAGACTGACCAGAATATTACTTTCTTCAATCACGTCACCTAAAAACACACTATAATGGAAAGAATGTTTTTCTGTGACAAGTATTTAATAAACAGATTACTTTTTGCTCTGTAATTCACATGTTTTATATGGAGGATCCACTTTCATGCAGCCTGTTGTTGTCATGTCAATACTAATCTTAGATTGTGTTAGATAAGCCCACTGAAGATACATATGTATATTTTAAATTGAAACACACACAGAGTGGTGTTTCCTTTTCAGTAAGGCTAAAACTTGGAGGAATACACACATTCCACTTGTTGGGTGGGAAAATCCAGTGTTCTTGATAAGTGTCTTAGAGTTTTGGTTTGGTGAGCTCCCTCGTGCACCTTAAAACAACTATCCAACCAACCTTACTCTTGTGATGATGAAATAGCTATATGGTAGCTGGAAACAGAGCATTTTGTAGTCGACCAGTTTAAAACCTTATTCTTAGTACAGGTGGTTGTTAGCCTATATTACAGCCCACGCTGGAAAACAGGTGGCACAACCAAAGGAGAAAAGAGGGATTAAGTCACTCTTCTTATAGAGATGTGGACCGTGTGAGAGGAGGCAACAAATTGTAGAGAAGTACATACAGCTCAGAAATAGCAACAGTCCTTAATGTCCCACAGCCTGAGGTGTTGAGGGGTGAAAGCATTTGAGCAGAACCCTATGAGAGCTGCATCTGTGGGAGCTGCTGGCTACAGAAGAATGCGATCCCTGCCAAATTATGGCTCCTTAGGCAGAGAGGAAGTGGTCGGACTAAGTATGGTGTGACTTCTCTCTCTGAGCTTCCCACAAGCAAAAGCCAGCCAGTAGTCCAAAGGCAAGAAAGACCAGGTGATGCAGCCTGCAGAGGCCAGTCTTCTGGGCACAGAGCCAGACTGAGAAAACAGTGGGCCTGGAAAGAATGGATGAAATATTTCCTTTAAACTGAAAATGTGATCTGATTACTGTGAAACTGAAATTCCATTGAGATAAAATGGAAAATGTGACTCAGTAAAACTCAGATACTGATTACCGATTACACAAAGGCACAGATGATGAAGAGCAGGGTATAAATGAACAGTTAAGAACGGAACCCAAAATGAACTGACACATTTAATAATGTACTCAGTCAATATTTTGTTCATTATTTATCCATTCAGTCATCTGTTTGTCTATTCAAGGTGAGTGGTTTACCATAAATTGTGATATATAGTCAAAGCCTAATTTAATTAAAAACAAAGCTCCTCTATTTTTAGTGTATTAGAGGGCCAGGATTAGAACTCTGGAATAGTAGGGATAAAACAAGTACAGTTGACCCTTGAACAACACAGGTTTGAATGGTGCAGGTCCACTTACATGCAGAATTTTTTCAATAAATATGTAGTACAGTACTATGTGATCCATGCTTGGTTGAATCTGTGGGTGTGGAATCAAGGATGGGAGTCCACCTGTAAAATTATACATGGATTTTCAGCTACATGGGGTTGGCGCTCCTAATTCTCCTATTGTTCAAAGGTCAACTGTATACAACATTTTATGTGATAAGTTTATGTGTTCTCAGTGCATATGCTGACGCACTTGGACAATGTTTTGTTGAGGAGCTAGAGAAAAGAAAGAAAGAAGAAAAAGGAGAGGCAGCTGTAAACTGTGGACTAGGACTTTATGTGTTACTTCAGCACACTGGTTGGGAGCTAGGTGCTGAAGGTGGACTCCCTGTGTTTGAATTTAGTCTCCAATTCACATGGTAGTTCCAGGATTTTAGCATTAATTAACTTTTCTCTGTCTCAATTTCCTCTTCTTTAATGGAGATAACTATTAGGACCCAAATTTTAGGACTGTCATAACCATTAAATGGGACAGTCTGTGTACTAGTACCTAGCCTAATGCTTGGTGTATAAGAAATCCTTAATAAATATTATTACATTATTACCATATAATATTATATCAATACTATTTGAGGCTCCTCTCTGTGAGAAGATTGTACTTCCTACTGCATTAAAGTTAGACTTGGCTAAGTGACTTGCCTTTGCTAATGAAATATGAAGGGAACTGATGTATGCAACTTCCAAACAGAAGCTTTTAGAACCAGTGTCCACCAGAGCTGTGCTCTCTTTGCCAAGAATATACTTTTGAGATAGCCATGCTCTATGTGTCTAAGCCTGCAAACAGACACATCATGGAGGAGTCTGGAAGCTGAGGTACTACTAAGGACCAATTTCATGAGCATGAAATAAACTTTTGAGATTTGAGGGAGCTGTTTGTAATTGTGCATAACTTAGAGAAAGCAAATATGCCAAGATAATTCATTGTCAGACTGTTACTTGTTCACTGTCTTTATAGCTGGAGGGCTTTGTTTCTTTTTTATAGAGTAAAATACATGTTCTATGGCTTATTGAGGTTGATCATTTGTCTAAAGAAAGACTTGACCTCAGAGCACTGCCAGCCTTAAAAACAAGTTCATGTTACCCTCCATTCTGTTCCATCATTGTCTCATACTAGATACTTGGTTAACAGTAACATGGCAATTTATGAAAATTTAGTTAAAATGCTGGTGTTTTCTCTTTTAAGAATTGTCTGCCAGTGACACTCAGATCATTTAAAAGTTGCTTATTGCTATTCTTGTGCTTGGGAGAAATAATGCTTATAATTTTAAACATAAATTCACATTACTATAAATTATTAAAAGAAAATAGACAATGGTATAATGGGAATTAATTTACTTAATGCTTTCTATGTGTTCCTGAATTAAAATAAAAATTGAGAATTCTGAAATTACTAGAAAAGCTCATTATGTAATAAAATCCAGAGATTAAAATTTTTAAACACTTGTTTATAAATTTTATGAAAGATTCTTCTAGATTTTCCAACTCTACTTAACACTACATGATTATAGATTTCAATGATCAAAACTATTATAGAACAAATAACTTTTTGTTAATAATCACTCCCCAAATTAATCTTTTTCCTGCATTTAAACTTTCTTAAGACTATTTTTATCATTGTATCCTATCTTCTTAGGTAGTCATAGAACTATAGAAGAGAATGTGCTCCTTTATAGGCAATTACAATCATCTTTAGACAAGGAAGGTACATTCCCAGTGTTCTGAATGTTTAGAAATAATAACTGCAGAGTTACTAACAGTAACTGTCTTTAAATACTAATCTGAATAATATCAATGTTTTGGAAAATATTTATTATGTATGTGATTTTGGCTCAGAAGAAAGTAATGACTTAGAAAAGTATGGTAGAGATAATTTCTCCCTCCTTCTCCCTCCCTCCCTTCCTCTTCTCTTCCTACCTTCCATCAGAAAAGGCAGATTGGGCAGGAATTTCACTTGAAGAAGGGTGCTGACCCCAGAAGGTGTGTTTGGATCAGAGAGTGGCTCTTGGTTCTGGAAAAATTAAGACCCACCTAAGCCCTTGGGCTATTACTTAGAACTTCTGGATCTCAGTTTCCTTATTTGTAAATATTGGATTAGATTTGATAACTAAAATCAGGGTAACAAACTTCTGAAACTCCCTGAAATTCTGTAACACAACACACAGTCTTTTTAAGAAATCAACAGAATTTTTCTAGTAGAGCCAATATCAATTTTTTGAAACTTCATTTTGGAGTTTTGGCAGATATTATAAGTTGATTAACTCATCCATTCAAACTCTCTTTCCCTTGTCATTCTCTAGTATAGAGGCTGGAAAAAACCTTAAGAAATATGAAATAAAGTTTGCTATCCCAGCATCCCTTCCAGGGGTGAGGGAATGACATAGTGTGGTTAGTGAGAAGTAGGTAGTAGTGTGTTTGTAAATTCTGATAAAGTTTCTATTCCCTTTATACATATGTTACCCATTTTATATTCCCCTCACCTTTGCCTTTTCTTACTCTGTAGGAAGTAGATTTGATGTCTGGTGCAGCAACAGCCATTTTAGACAATAAGGAAAAGGCCTTGAAAAATCACAAAACCTTGGCCTTCTATCCTTGAGCTACCAAACCAATACCAGCAGCTTTCTATCTCCGGATTTCTTATTGTGTTAAAAAAAATAAAACTTTAGCTTGGCCAAGCTACTGTTTATTTAGATTTACCACAGCTGAAAGCAAACTTTAACTCTTAGAGGACTGAAAATAGACACCTTTAAAAAGGAAGGTATCCTTAAATGTGTATACGTTTATTCATATGGCAAACAACACTATGCAGCTGGTTAAACAGCCTAAGTTCAAAGGGTAACACTAAATTTATACTTTCACATCATAAGGTAACACTTTATAAGAGCTAAAATATAACTTAATGATTAGCTCAAGCATACTGAAAAACAGCCCACAAATAGCCTTAATTGGTTCAAGTTCTTCCTTTAACTTAATTAGCATAAAATTTAGTTATGTTAAGAATTGTTTTCTAACAAATACTTTAATTTACCCACCAGTATTATGTATAAATATAGGCATATGTATTTAAATATACATCTAGATTTTGAGATCTTTTCTTTCAGTGTAAGCTTATTAGCTACAGATTTGAGGTACATAGGTCACTTTACATGGATATGAAAACCTTGATTTTAAAAGAAATTCACTGTGAACATATAAAAAACCAAGGCTTTTCTTTGTTTTGTAATTCAAAAACTTGGTTTGACAGCCTGCTAACATGAAGGTGATAATAGCACTTCACATTTGTACATGACTAATTGCAGTTCAGAGTATTTCATAAATGAGCAAGGGCTTGTGATTAAACTTTACTATGACCCACACATTTTTGCATAAGAAAGGAATTATTAAAAATAGAGGCAACATATTCATCTAGTCTCCATTCCATATTTAGCAAGAGAAAGAAATCCTTAATGGGTAACATTACAACCTCTGTTTCTGCACAGACCTCTGCCTTCAATGGGGAATTCCTGCACAGATGATGAACTGTACAGGATCCATTGTTGCAGATCTAGAAATGGACAAAATTAATTCAGAAGAAAGTTATTTAATTCTTCTGAGGAGATTATGAGTAACCATGAGAAAAATTATTCTCAAAATAAAATGACTTCTAGGAAAAATTATCTCAGTGAAAAGTAGAACTTTTATGGAGAGGACTAATACTGTGTTCACAGATTTTGGGGGGTTACAAACAAAATGAAAGCCCCATGATGGGAAGATGCTACAGTGGATATACAGAATTGGCCTTGCAGGTTGAGTAGTTCAAGAGGCTCTGCCTGACGTTGGATATATCCTCTTCTCTTATTAAAGATGCACATGCTGACTCAGTTTTAAATCTGACCAGGGAACCCAAACTTTAGGGCCACCTTGCACAGAACACTTTCTGGGAAGTCACATACAAAGACTGGGAATGTTGCCTGTTATTCTTATAACTCTTATAGCTCTTTTTTTCATCCTTTCATATATTGTAGTATGCAAGGGAAGAGCCAGGTTTGGTGCATCTGAAGCTGAGACATATTTGGGGCCCTACTAAATAAAATAATACTAAATTATAAATACAGAGCCTTAGAAGGCATCTTTGCAAATGAGGGTCTCTGAAGTGGAAGCCTCATTTGCTTCATAGTAAAATCTACCTCTGGTATATTATTCTAGTTAAATGTCTTTCTCCATTACTTCTAAATATTATATCTTTTAGAATGGCATCACCCTAAAACTAATATTCAGAAAAAAATTTAGTGGGTATTCAATTAATTTTGTTGACAGTGTAATAATTAAAGGATGGGATTTTTTTTTTCACTCATAAAAAATGTTATTTTTTTAAACCTAATAGGAAGTCATTTTCAAACATACTATATCATAACCAAACACAAACAGGTCCTGAAAGGCTATACCTCAGAGGTGATCACTGAAGAGAACTGAATCAAGCATAGCACTTGGTACTCCAATTTTAGGAACTCAGGAAGGACTCTGCAGTCTGACTGGATAGGTCAGGCAAAGGTGTGATAACAGCAAACCCCCAAATCTTAGTGGTTTATTCCTTGCTGACGTTTATATCCTCTGTGATATGGCGGAGGGCTCTGTGTGTCCTTCATTTCTGGAAGGGGCTGTCCTTATTTGCAAAAATGCTAATCTAGTGGCTGAGGGCAAAGACAAATAGAGGAGCAACAGGAAGGTTGTTAGAGATTGCACTTGAAAGTGGCACATCACTTCTGCAAATATTTCATTGGCTAAAGTAAGTCAGAAGGGTACAAGCGTAGTGGGAGGTCTGGGCTCCTGGGGGGCTGCCACAAACATTTCAAACAGAAATAAAATTTATGCAATACTTTTCCCTAGAAAGAAAACTATACAACATCTAGCATCATCATCACCACCACCATCACAAATACCTCATTTATCTTCCCTCTGTGTCTAACATTTTTAAAGAATGGAGATTTATCATAAGGCTTTTACTTTTATTGAAAAAATTTCCTAGAGGGAAAATTTTTGTTTAAACTTAGTTTTGCAATCCATAACAGCCTATGGTGGTGTGGGCACAGTGCTGATATCTGGAGAAAAAAATAAAAGTAAAAATTCCAGAAAGTTACATAGATACTCTACCCTAAAGGAGGCAGGACTGACTCCCCACTCCTTACATGTGGGCTGTGCATAGTGACTTCCTTCCAAACACTGTTTAAACCTGGTCAAAATCAACAGTGATAAATCATGTTGCTCGTATGTACTCTTTCTATGATATGCTGAAAAGGCATTTTACGTCTATGATCTTCATTCCAAATCCCATAAACTCAGTTGCATCATGAGAAAAACGTTAAGACAAATTATAAAAGTGGGGCACCCTGCAATATACTTGATCATTATTCTTGAAAACTGTCACTGTCATGAGAAACAAGGGAAGTCTGAGAAACTGTCACAGCCAAGAGGAGCCTGAGAAGACATGATCGCTAAATAGAAGGTGGAATCCTTTATAGAATCCTCAAACAAAATACAGACATTAGGTAAACACCTAGGGAAATATGAATAAGCTATGGATTCCAGTTAATAATAATGTATCAACACTAGTAGGCTGCAGTTCATGGGGGCGCAAACAGTTGGACACATTTGTGACTAACAGACACACATTAGTTCACTAATCGTAACAAGAATACAGTACTAATGTAAGATGTTAGTAACAGAAAAATTAAGTGTGTATGTGGGGTAATATATGAAAACTCTCTACATTATCTTCTAAATTTCTCTAAAATGTAGCCTGTTTAAAAAATTACAAAAAATATGAATGAGGTATCTATGTTCTCCGACTGTTCAGTTGTGTGAACATGCTGTTGCTCAATTGTATCTGACTCTTGTGTGACCAAGGAAGAAGCAGAAGTTGAACGGTTCTATGAAGACCTACAAGACCTTTTAGAACTAACACCTAAAAAAGATGTCCTTTTCATTATAGGGCACTGGAATGCAAAAGTAGGAAGTCAAGAAACACCTGGAGTAACAGGCAAATTTGGCCTTGGTAGTACAGAATGAAGCAGGGCAAAGACTAATAGAGTTTTGCCAAGAGAATGCACTGGTCATAGCAAACACCCTCTTCCAACAACACAAGAGAAGACTCTACACATGGACATCACCAGATGGTCAACACTGAAATCAGATTGATTATATTCTTTGCAGCCAAAGATGGAGAAGCTCTATATAGTCAGCAAAAACAAGACCAGGAGCTGACTGTGGCTCAGATCATGAACTCCTTATTGCCAAATTCACACTTAAATTGAAGAAAGTAGGGAAAACCACTAGACCATTCAGGTATGACCTAAATCAAATCCCTTACAATTATACAGTGGAAGTGAGAAGTAGATTCAAGGGATTAGATCTGATAGACAGAATGCCTGAAGAGCTATGGATGGAGGTTTGTGACGTTGTACAGGAGACAGGGATCAAGACCATCCCCATGGAAAAGAAATGCAAAAAAGCAAAATGGCTGTCTGGGGAGGCCTTACAAATAGTTGTGAAAAGAAGAGAAGCGAAAAGCAAAGGAGAAAAGGAAAGATATAAGCATCTGAATGCAGAGTTCCAAAGAATAGCAAGAAGAGATAAGAAAGCCTTCCTCAGCAATCAATGCAAAGAAATAGAGGAAAACAACAGAATGGGAAAGACTAGAGATCTCTTCAAGAAAATTAGAGATATCAAGGGAACATTTCATGCAAAGATTGGTTAAGTAAAGGACAGAAATGGTATGGACCTAACAGAAGCAGAAGATATTAAGAAGAGGTGGCAAGAATACACAGAACTGTACAAAAAAGATCTTCATGATGGTGTGATCACTCACCTTGAGCCAGACATCCTGGAATGCAAGTCAAGTGGGCCTTAGAAAGCATCACTACGAACAAAGCTAGTGGAGGTGATAGAATTCCAGGTGAGCTATTTGAAATGCTGAAAGATGATGCTGTGAAAGTGCTGCACTCAATATGCCAGCAAATTTGGAAAACTCAGCAGTGGCCACAGGACTGGAAAAGGTCAGTTTTCATTCCAATCCCAAAGAAAGGCAATGCCAAAGAATGCTCAAACTGCCGCACAATTGCACTCATCTCACACGCTAGTAAAGTAATGCTCAAAATTCTCCAAGCCAGGCTTCAGCAATATGTGAACTGTGAACTTCCAGATGTTCAAGCTGGCTTTAGAAAAGGTGAGGAACCAGAGATCTAATTGCCAACATCCGCTGGATCATGGAAAAAGCAAGAGAGTTCCAGAAAAACATCTATTTCTGCTTTATAGACTATGCCAAAGCCTTTGACTGTGTGGATCACAATAAACTGTGGAAAATTCTGAAAGAGATGGGAATACCAGACCACCTGACCTGCCTCTTGAGAAACCTATATGCAGGTCAGGAAGCAACCAGTTAGAACTGGACATGGAACAACAGACTGGTTCCAAATAGGAAAAGGAGTACGTCAAGGCTGTATTTTGTCACCCTGCTTATTTAACTTATATGCAGAGTACATCATGAGAAATGCTGGGCTGGAGGAAGCACAAGCTGGAATCAAGATTGCTGGGAGAAATATCAATAACCTCAGATATGCAGATGACATCACCCTTATGGCAGAAAGTGAAGAGGAACTAAAAAGCCTCTTGATGAAAGTGAAAGTGGAGAGTGAAAAAGTTGGCTTAAAGCTCAACATTCAGAAAACGAAGATCATGGCATCCGGTCCCATCACTTCATGGGAAATAGATGGGGAAACAGTGGAAACAGTGGCTGACTTTATTTTGGGGGGCTCCAAAATCACTGCAGATGGTGACTGCAGCCATGAAATTAAAAGATGCTTACTCCTTGGAAGGAAAGTTATGACCAACCTAGATAGCATATTCAAAAGCAGAGACATTACTTTGCCAACAAAAGTCCATCTGGTCAAGGCTATGGTTTTTCCAGTGGTCATGTATGGATGTGAGAGTTGGACTGTGAAGAAAGCTGAGCACTGAAGAATTGATGGTTTTGAAGTGTGGTGTTGGAGAAGACTCTTGAGAGTCTCTTGGACTGCAAGGAGATCCAACCAGTCCATCCTAAAGGAGATCGGTCCTGGATGTTCTTTGGAAGGAATGATGCTAAAGCTGAAACTCCAGTCCTTTTGCCACCTCATGCGAAGAATTGACTCATTGGAAAAGACTCTGATGCTGGGAGGGATTGGGGGCAGGAGGAGAAGGGGATGACAGAGGATGAGATGGCTGGATGGCATCACCGACTTGATGGAAATGAGTCTGAGTGAACTCCGGGAGTTGGTGATGGACAGGGAGGCCTGGTGTGCTGCAATTCATGGTGTCACAAAGCGTGGGACATGACTGAGCGACTGAACTGAACTGAACTGAACTTGTGTGACCCCTGCTCAGTTGAGGAGAGAGTAAAACTAGAAAAAAAAAAAAAGTGTCATAAATGCTATAATTTAGGTTGGAACAGAGACCTGTGAGAATGCCATCAGGACTTTTAAAAGAAACTTTTCTATTAAACCATATCTTTTGAATATTTGAATCTCCAGTAGCACCTAGCAAGTACTTTGCTCAAAGGTGGCATTCAAATATCTAAGAGAATGACAAAGAATTCAGCTCCTTGTTGTAAAATGACCTAGTTGAGGTAGACATAAAAAGTTAGAGATAAGTAAACAATAACAAGGCCTGTACCATTTCCCTAAAAGGTAAAAAGAAGTTCAGTTTGGCCAGACACACCTTTATTACATAAATATCTAGTGAAATCCCAGCAATATGTCTTCTTCTGTGCTTCAGAAAAGGTGTTTTTGGTACTGCAAAAATGACTTCCCATGGAGAAAGTTTTTCTTGAGAGATAACAGAGGGAAAATTGTTTCCTTTTGAGTCAGTAGGCAAACAAAAAATCTTAAAAAAAAAAAATGGTTGGACACATGACCATTTCAGAAGGAGCTCCGTTTTAGAAAGTAAAGGGTGGAAAGTCACTAGATGTTTATACCTGCTTGTACTTAACTCATGCAGGAATGAGGAGTTTATATTTGTCAGCACAACATATTTCACCACTGAAAACCCATTACAAGATTCATCTTCCTAATCAATTCATTTCCTAGTGTAGACAGAAACTTAAGCTAGATGAAGCTCTAGCACCAAAGGCCCTTTAGGAATGTGACCTTTTAATTTAAAGGTAGTGGTCACCTGATGGGAAGAACTGACTCATTGGAAAAGACCCTGATGCTGGGAAAGATTGAAGGAGGGAGGAGAAGGGGACGACAGAGGATGAGATGGTTGGATGGCATCACCGACTCAATGGACATGAGTTTGAGCACGCTCTGGGAGATGGTGATGGACAGAGAAGCGTGGCGTTGTGCAGTCCACGGGGTCGCAAAGAGTTGGACGTGACTGAGCCACAGAACTGAACTGGAACTGAACTGACCACGCTTGGAATGTGAATTCTCGATTAGTGCAAAGTGAGGGTTAAATCTAATCACAGAATACCTTCATTCTTCTATGAATGCTGAGCTATTTTAAGTCAAATTACAGGCACCATACCATGAACTTTCTCAAAATTATACTAGTCTTACAGCATTGGTGAAAGTGAAAGTGAAGTCGCTCAGTCGTGTCCGACTCTTTGCAACCCCATGGACTGTAGGCTTCTCTGTCCATGGGATTTTCCAGGCAAGAGTAGTGGAGTGGGTTGCCATTTCCTTCTCCATACAGCATTAGGGAGTTGGTGATGGACGGGGAGGCCCGGCATGCTGCGATTCATGGGGTTGCAAAGAGTCGACAGGACTGAGCGACTGATCAGATCTGACAGCATTGATAGTTAAGCTTTAATCTTAGGGATTAAACTGAACCCTGGCACTAACTCAGAGACCCTGGTCAAATCACATCACTCTTCTGAATCCAGTTTTCCTTCTGAAAATGAGGGCACTTGGTTATGTCTCTCTTGTTCTTTACATCCTAATCAGGAGTCAGCTCATGGATTTGAGTCCGTGTTTGAGATGCCATAGAAGAAACCACACATGTATATGTAAAAACACTAGATTTAATTTGTGTTAGGGTCAAATTATTAATAGCTTACACCATAAACATTATGCTTTTCGAATGATGACATATTAACTTATGAGAAGTATGTTTAGGATTACATTTAAAAAAACCTTTTAAGCGTTCTACGGTTTAAAGGATTCTGTAAGTATTAGTGATACTATAATATGGAATAGGTTATAGAAGTTAAAAAAAAAAGTCCACAAAATGAACTTATACTAACCGCTGAAGGGGATCACCTCTTCAGTTCTCGGACCTACTAACTCTACCTCCCTTCTCTTTCGTTGGTTTCAGAGAGGACAGCGCTCTGTTCAGTCTTAAGACGCCACAAACCTAATTTATGTTCCCAGTAGCAGTCACCATATTTCCTCACGTTTCCCATTTGGTCATTAAAACCCCAAATGGAAAATTCCCTTGAATGATCCTTTAAACTCCAAGCATCTCTAGGGACGCTCCAGGTACCGCCCCACAGAGCTCTCTTCTCTCAAAAAGAAGTCTGGGAGCTGTGGAGCCTCCGACACGGCGCTGCGCGCACCTGAGAGGCTGGCGCCTTCGCCTCACCGTCCTCGGCCCGGCCGCGGGCAGCCCAGGGGCCCGGCACGAGGAACCAGAGCCCCGGCCGCCCGGCCAGCACCTTGCGTCGCGCGTGGGCGTGTTTCGCTTCAGAAATCCCGGGTTGTCTCAGGCGCCCCGTCCTTCCCCGGGAAACAATCGCCGGTCCGGCCGGGAGTTCCCCGCCGCTCGATTCCAGGCGGCTCCCTGGGTTCCCCAGTCCCTTCCGCGTCCTTCCCGGGTCTCGGCCGCGCGGCCAGGTGTCCCCGCACCCCGCGCTGCCCCGCGCCCGGGCCTTCCGACTCTCCAGTGCTTGGGTCCGCGCTCGTGCTGCGGGTCCAGCCTCTCTTCCCACCCGGCTCCGCCCAGCCTCCGCCGCGCCGGGGCTCCCGGCCCGGCCTCCCAGTCTCCCTCCCACCTCCGCCCCCCCACCCCCTCCCAGAGAGTTGCTATTTTTAGCCAATCCTCCGCGCGCCCCCACCGGCTCTGCTCACAGCTCGCAGCCGCGCGGCCGCCCTCCCAAACCAGCCCCCAACCCCGCGCCGCGGTGGCCGCGGCGGCGGCGGCGGCGCATCCCGCACATCGCATAGCGCGCACCCCGCGCACCCCGCGCACCCAGCCCGCCCCGCCGCGCCCGCCGCCCTCGCCGCCGTCTCCTCCTCAGGCGCCTGTCGCGGCCGGTAAGTCCCTGCTGGCGGAGCAGCGGCGGTCCCTGAGTCAACTTTCAGTCACCCCTTTGCTTCTGCTTCGCCATTCTCTTCTCCGCGAACGATGGCTGTTGGGCGAAGGGGGAGAAGTTAGGGGGTCGTCGGAGCGGGGCGAAGGAGGGCGCGATAGCCCTAGCGGGAGCGGGCGGAGGTGAGTGGCACCACAGCCTGGTCGCCGGCTGGTGCCCGGGGAAAGCCCTGGGAACGGGGGCCGAGCGTCCTCCGGATGCTCCGCTGGATTCCTGGCTGGGGCTCCCCAGGTTAACAGAATCCCAGTCGGGACCCCGACACAGCTTGCCTGGCATCTCGCAGCCCGGAGGTTGGTGAGTTTAAGGGCGCCTTTGTCACAAGTTCGGGGCCAGGTGATGCAGACCTTGACATTTGCTAGTCTGAGGCGAGGGTTCATGCCCCCCACCCCTACCCCGACACACCCCCTCCCCCCAGTGGATGCTGGAGTCGAGTTATGAATGAAAAGTTTGTACTGCCAACGTGTTGCTTGAGGGGAGCAACACTTAGTGGGGGTACCTTTGACGTTTCATGGGGGACCTCAGTTCCAAGTCCATACATCTGAATTCTGTGTTTAAGAAAAGTTCTGGAGCCTGGGGCATGGGAGATAAAGCTGTTGCTTGGCTAGTGGAAGGAGAGTGATGAATCGTTAACTTCCCGAGGTAAACTGGTTAATTAAACGCCACCTGAGGGTGTCACACGGGGACCTGAGGGAGCCGAGGAGGGACAGGGGCGCTCCCCGAGTGCCGAGCGGGCGGCGGTGGTCCGGCTTGGGAGGTTGTTCCCTGGTCTGCAGTGAGCGGTCCGGGGTCAGAGGCCTGGGCGCGGGGACCGGAGCGGGACGGGGGAGAGGAGAGGGGCTGTGGGAGCCGAGGACGCGGTTCCCGGGCTGTGGAACTGCAGATTCCGCAGAGTCTCCCATGCTCCAATTTCCGGAAGATCCTTCGTGTTTGTTTCCCCTGCCGGGGAGGTGTGTATAATCTCCTGAACGGAACTTTTAGATTAAGTAACTGTAACATTTTGAAATCTGTGAGAAATGAAATATCTACACAGACCCCATCGTATGTCTGTGTTGTGTGTAGTAATGCATGGGTATATGTAAAATGTGGGAGTGAGGTAAGAAGGGCTTTAAAAGTTTAACTGGAAAAGAAAATGAAGAGTTAATTTTTTTTTTCTCCCCAAGTGGCATAACAATGCTTATTCAACAAATATTCTTGAAGTGCTGAGATTTATCATAAAGGTAAGATTTAGGAATTACAGGTATTTGGAATACAATTATGTTTTCAAATCTGGCAGTTATTGACATCTAGGAAAAGGGAATAGGTACATAGAGAATCTATATTAAAGAAAAATAAATTATTTGGAAAGAAAATCCTTAGACATCTGAAAAGGTCTGGATGTTATTTTCTGATGTTCTAGAAATCTTTTAAATCCCATAATTAATAACAGCACAGAATAAGTTGCAGTTGGTAAATGAGGACAATTAAAATTATTATGTTTGGAAGGGATATCTTTTGAACTACTCTTTGGTACTTTGGATGTTTATTATGGAAATTATTGTGATATTTGCTTTTTACCACAGATAATTAGTCCTTCTTTTCCTTTTAAACCACTGTTCCAGTTTGGATCAATTTAATTACTCAAACATCAAATCACTGACATGCCTTCTGGAAAGCATTTGTTTTTGTTTTTTTTGGAAGGCATTTGTATTTAAAATGTTTAATAAGAATATTATATTTTCAAAAGGACAATAATTTTGCAGTTGTAAAGTTTTCTTGTAATTTATTTTCATCCATTTTGTTTGAATGAGGCAAATCTCAAGAAGAGAAGCATTTTCTTGGGATATGTTATTTTCTGTGTGGGGAAAAAGTGAATGTTTTCATGTGTGTTTCAGTCTCAAACAGGTGCATATAGAGTAGGAATCCTGAATCTGACTTTTGATATCAGCCTGCCAGGTAGAGGGAGAGATGCTTTCCCCTCTCTCTTCCTGAATCGGTCATCCCCGCTACAGATTGGACACCGTTAGATGCATACATGGTTGTGCAGAAGGAAGTTGAGAGTTTTAAGCTAAGTACCAGTTTAAGGTTAGGAGGGGGGTGGGGTTTTGCTTCTCTTTTCTTCCTTCAGTCTTCTTGTTTCTCTCCTTCTGCAATTGATGCAGCCTATTGGTCTGGTCTTTATTGGAAAAATCAGACCAAATAACTCTGGCTGGAGAATGGCGTATTAAACGGCTGTCTTCTGTAAAAATAAGAAAGGCTCTTCCGAAATTAAAAAGGTTATTTTATAAATTGTTGCAGACTGTCGTAATTGTTTTATGCTCATTATTATAGTAGAGTTGCTTTGTGAAGTTACTGGCACCATCTGTAAATACTTATTGTGTATATTTGTCATGTATTTGGATAATATTTGGGTTTTAAGGAGTTTTAAATTATGAAGGTAACTGACCAGATAACCTTTTTAATTAACTAGTTTAAATGATATACATAGTTCACATTTATATTAACCTCTGTGTTGAAGGTTGTTTTAGGGTTGCAAAGTTTTCATTTCTTTTTATTAGCATTACTTCTATTTTGAATTTGTTTAAATATTACAACATATTATATTGTAATTTACACTTGCTCAGTGGGGAAGGTGTAGGTTATTCTTAAATAGCGATACGGAGAAGTAGCTAACAAGGAGAGTCATTTGAGAAGCATATGGACATCATAAAATCCTTCTGTATGTAGCATCTGTACCTTCTCATTAGTGAAATATTGTAGTCATGGACATTTTTTGTTATTACATCCAAATATGGCTTTTTATTTTTGCTTCCATAGAATGTTTTAAAAATGTAATTTATATGAGTATTAAGTTAGTGGGAGCTTTTATTGTTTGAAACCCTTTCCTTTCAACAAAGACCTCATATTTAATTTTTATTGCAGGTATCCACAGATACATACTGTTGTTTCCTAGCTTGTGATTATAACTGTTACCTTTTCTGGTGATTCTTCAAAACATTTGAGACATAGGTAGGAAGATACATCGTTCTCATTTTTAGAAGGAGGCAGCAGGTACACTGATAGACCCAAGGTCACACACCAGTGAATCAGTGTGAAGCTGAGGATAACATCTATATTTCCTGTATCCTGTTCACAATGGCAAGCTGCTCCCATGGCTATGTTATGACATTTCCATAAATTAAACTTTCCTAGATGTTTACATAAACCTGCTTTTTTTTTTTTTTGGCTCCACCTCAGAGCATACTGAATTTACAAGATGAGGGATCAAACCTGTACCCCCTGCAATGGAAGTGTGGAGTCTTAACCACTGGACTGCCAGGGAAGCCCCAAACTTTCCTAGATGTTTAAAACGCTGAACTTGGTAGATGTGCGGGTAGATTTTATGCCAGTCAATATAGTCCTATTTCGCCTGCTGGTTGGGGAGAACCATGACTCTAGTAACTGGTTTTAAATCAGTTATGCCCACCTCTGAGGGGTGTCCATTCTTGCAGTCAGTCCATATCCCACACATCCCTTTGCCCCCTTATCAACTGCATGCTGCCCTTTTATTGATCAGAGCTGCTTTGAAGTTTATCAGCATAGTTGTTAAGCTTGAGGATCATCAGGCTCACTGGTGAGAGAACTCAGAATGTGATTTTTGAAGAGAGTATTGACAGAGAACAGTAATGGAAGTCCACTATATAAGCAGCTAGTATCAATTAAGGTACATGTTGTTTGGGGTGTTAGGACACCCACTTTCTTATATTAGCTCTGCTTCTTTAAATAGAGAGTTTATGCAGTTATTTAGTCATTTCTTTCTGTGTAGACCTCTTTTCTTGATAAATCAACAAAAAGAAAGGGGGATGGTATCGGGAGGGAGGAGGGAGGAGGGTTCAGGATGGGGAACACGTGTATACCTGTGGCGGATTCATTTAGATATTTGGCAAAACCAATACAATATTGTAAAGTTTAAAAATAAAATAAAATAAAAAAAAATATATATATATATAAAAAAAGAAAAAGGATAGCAATTTGTTCTTCTGTAGGGAAGGTATTAATACTTTTATGACTTTTTCTTCATGCTCCCAGAAAACCTCTCCTTCAAATTTCACCAGAATTTTTGGGAATAATTGCCCACATGATTTGTAAGAGCCAAGGTGATAGACTTTTGATATCAAATTATTAGATTTAAAAGTGGAATACATTATCCAGGATGCAGAAGAAATCTTTGCAATTTCATAGACTTTTGTATTGATAATATGTAATCTTACACAAGCTCTCATGTATTTGATGAAAGTACTTCCAGTATTTTTGAATAAGCAGATGGTACCAGGAGTTCTCTACTGTATTAGGTTAATATATGTGTGCTTGTGTGTATGTGTATACACAAAACTGTTCTTTCCCCCAAATGTATGTTTTATGAGAGCTCATTAAAATCATTTTAAAATGTGAAATATTGAAAAAGAAGTGACTATTCAAGGGTGACTTGCTGTTTACTATAATTAATTCTGTTTAGAACACCCAAAGAAGAAACTCCCATTCTTCATATTCTTTGCTGCACCAGAGAGAGTATAGACTGATGGTGAGATTGAGAAAAGTCGAGGTTACTGGAAATGATATGTTCTTTGCGTTTCTACAGAATCTGTGGTAAGAAGATGGGTGTAGACTAGTATAGTTTGAATGGAATAGTGATGAGTGGAATTTGAATTGGCCACTAGAAGAACAATAAGATTCAAATCACTCAAATATCACTGAAGATATTTGGTAGCAAATCATCGAAATTAACTTTAGTTACTTTAGGTACTACATAAACTTAGTAGACGTTATTGACTCAGTTTGTTTTCTATTGCTTTGTAACACATTACTACAAATTTAGAAGCTTAAAAAATGCATTCTTACGATCTCAGTTTCATTGCTCAGGAGTTCACACGTGGCTCAACTGGATCCTCTGTTCAGGGATCTCACCAGGTGTTTGTCAGTGCTGCTGTGTTATGAGAGATTCACTGGGGAAGGACCTGCTTCCAAGCTTTCTTAGGTTGTTGGTAAAATTCATATCCTTGTGATTGTAGGACTGAGGTCTCCATTTTCTTGTTGGCTATCAGAGACCACTCCCAGCTCCTAGAGCCTGCCTGCTGTTCTTTGCCATGTGACTCTCTCACAGGCATGAGTGACCCTCTAACAGCATGGCATCTGCTATTCAAAGCCGATTAGAAAGAGTCTTTTGCTCCCATACGCTATGGGAGTAACGTGACATCACCTTTTCATATAACAATCTAATCAAGAGTGACATCCATCACCTTTGCCATCTTTTATTTATTAGAAGCAAGGCACGTGTTCTACCCAAACTTAAGGGGAGGGAACTATACAAGGACATGACTCATTGGAGGTTGCCTTGGCATATCTCCACTGCATTGACTAGTTCGCAGAATCTCTGGGCTGGACAGCAGACCTGGCTTAGAAGCCACTTAGTCAGAAAGGTGCTCAGAATCACTCTGAAGAACTGATTCCATCAGTGTTGGCACACCAACTTCTAGAGGGGAAGGTGGACTCTTTCTTAAGAGAGGATACACCATATACAATAGTGGCGTTCAGTTGTTTATGGCCAGAAAGAATGATGTATTCACTGCTACAGAAGGAAGGAGAAATATTATGAGCAAATGACTGCTTAAGGAAATGATGAAGTTTTTGACCAAGGTAGGCATGATGACCATCTGGAGATGGGATTGAACTGTAGAGTAGCTAGAGCTATGCAACTCTTTAGAAAGAAAACTCTTTTGGGATTTAGGAGAATGGTGGTGGAGAGGCCTCATTTAGGAGTGGTTATAAGGAAGGAGTCTGAATTACTGGTGTGAATGTTAGTCTAGGAATTAATTAGTCTCCAATGTATTCCACATGGGAAAGATTTTTAAGGGACTGTGTCCACAAATCCTTACAGGGAACCAACCCTGTGATTTGGAGTCCCACAACGTGGTCTCCTTTTATCTTAGAGGGTAGAGACCCTCTTAGGTCCACTGTACATATGTGGCCCAGTGACTGTGGGGCATTGTTTAGGGGAATGGGGGTCAGTTGAGCATAACTAATGTCCAGACTCTTTGCAGGAATGATTTTATCTAATCTTCCTCTCATCTCTAGCAACTGAGTTCGAGTTTCCCTAGTTCCACCTCCTCTTTCTTCCTTCCTCTCTCCCCAAATAAATGGAGGCTTTGAAAGGTGAAATGCTAATAGTCATTTAGATAGGAGTGGAACTAGGGTTTGAATGTAGGTCTGATTTCAAAACCCATAGTCTTGTAATATACATCCCATACTTACATGCAGGAAGCGAAGTTTCCAGGGCAAAAGCTTTTTTTTTTTTTTTCCATTGAAATGAATGTCAGCACTACAGTTGCTCTTGGATTCCTTCATTCATCTTGAGAGAGCTGGGTACTGGAAGATGAGAGTTAGAGAGAGGAGTGAGAGAGTGTGCTGCATCATGCATTCTTTTATTTTCCCAGCAGGAAGTACAGATTATCCGTATCCCTTCCATATAAAAAGTAAGAATTTGAAAAAAAAAAAGTAAGAATGTGGAGTGGAGTCTCTGTATTTTTATTTCTACTTATCGTTTTGGCAGAAATCAAAAACTCTGTGTCTCCTTTCTCTCCTCTATGTAGATTTCTCCTGTTAAATTCAATCAGGAAACTATGAATTCTCATTGCCTTTTTGGTCATAAGGTTCTTTCTATAGCTTTTTCAGTAGATGCCACCGTTTTGATCTACTTGAAAAGTCTATTGAGACATTCCTCCTTTGTTCTTCTGTTACTCAGTTCCCCTTTCTACTCTGTGGTGCCTCTGAATTCTATTCATAGATATTCTACTTTTTTCCCCTTCTGTTTTATGTACTTAAATCTCTTCTTTAAATGGATCCAGTTCCATTGATCGGAATCATTGGCCCAGATCCCCTTGCTGCTCTATTGCAAAATACAAGCTCAGTGTGGGACTCATCTGTATTCTGTTAATTTTACAAAGTTGTACCCTGTGTCCCAGCATGGATTGAGGAAGATTTCCTGGGTATTTGAATATTTCCTTTAAGATTTCCCTGGGTATTTGAATCAAAATGTAAATATTTAAAACTGAGTGTCCCTGAACTGCACTCTGATTTAGGTAAGGTGTATACCTATGAACCATTTATCTGTGGCAGGTAGGTAGGGTATTGGGATGGTACCATCGTGGCCCAGGTGTCTGCCCTTCTGGAGTAGGACTGTTCTCAAACAGGGAAATTGTGAGCCATTCAGCCTGATTATGGGTGACTGCAGTAACTTAGAGCAAGCTACAGCTCAGGAATTTTTTAAATAAATACATTTCTTCACACAGGTTTTAGATTTCTGACTGAGCTTAGGCTAGATTTGACTCTAAAAGCCAAAGCTCCTTAGTGTGACACCTAGGTTCTTTCAGAGACTGGACCTAGCCTAGCTTTATTATCTTTCCATTTTTAACTCTTGCCACTCCCTGCCTTACACCTTTAAGGATTTAAGCCTTAAGCTTGGAGCTACCAAGTGGTTTAGATTTTAGATGATGGGAAAGACAGCTTGAGAGAATAAATCAACCTGTAAAGAAAAGATGTGCGTGTATGCATGTGTGAGTGCGTGAGTACGTGTATGCATGCACGTGGTGGGTAGGGAGCAAGTAGTAAGAGCATTACAGTTTTTCAGTTCCTGCACCCATGAATTCTCAAGGCTGTTTTATCACTGATTTTTCTGGGATTATGTTATATGAGCAATAAATTGATTTCTTAAATTGAATTTCTGCCCCTTGCAGTTAAGAGAACTCTGTAGTAGAGATTTCTGTTAGCCAAGCATTTGCAGTGTGTTTTTTGAACCTACTACTCCCAGAACTACCATATCCATCTCTTACCTAACTCACACTTTCCTCCTCTGTGGTTTTACTTAAGAAACTGCCCCTTTTCTGCTTTCCTTTTTCTCTGGGCCCAACTTATGTCCTTCTTCTTTTGTGATGCTTCCTCTTGATTTCGGCAGCTCACGGTGATCTCGTTCTTCTCTGAGTCCTGCAGTAATTTAGGACTATGACAGTGGTTCACACAGGCTTACAAGTTGAATTTTAGTATCAATTTGATTAAGAAAATCCATAATAAAAAAAAGGCTACCATATGAGTAAAGTCTTTACAAAATTGGCCTTTTATTACTCAGGACAGCATCTTTGTACTTTTGAAATATGGTGTGTGAGAGTCATTCAATTGTGTCCAGCTCTTTGTGACCCCATGGACTCTACAGTCCATGGAATTCTCCAGGCCAGAGTACTGGAGTGGGTAGCTTTTCCCTTCTCCAGGAGATCTTCCCAACCCAGGGATTGAACCCAGGTCTCCTGCATTGCAGGTGGATTCTTTACCATCTGAGCCACAAGAGAAGCCCAAGAATGCTGGAGTGGGTAGCCTATCCCTTCACCAGTGGATCTTCCTGACCCAGGAATCGAACTGGGGTCTTCTGCATTGCAGGCAGATTCTTTACCAACTGAGCTATCAGGGAAGCCCTTGAAATATGGTAGTATATTTAATATATGGAACGATTTAAATACGTATTTGTGATTTCAATTCCTCTGTGGCTCACTAGAGAGAGGTCCAAGGCCTTCCACATCGAGATATAAAGGAGAGAAGAGAAGGGTTGGTTTCTTAATGAGCACTCTCTTTAAATAAGACACCATAGGATGAGTGGTAGCAAAGCTGACTGGTCTGAATAGTGTGAATCTGTGCTGTGCTGTGCTTAGTTGCTCAGCTGTGTCTGACTCTTTGTGGACTGTTGCCTGCCATGCTCCTCTCCCACCATGTCCATGGGGATTCTCCAGGCAAGAATACTGGAGTGGGTTGCCATGCTCTCCTCCAGGGGATCTTCCCAACCCCGGGATCGAACCCAGGTCTCCTGAATTGCATGTGGATTCTTTACCATCTGAGCCATGAGGAAAACCCAAGAATACTGAAGTGGGAAGACTATCCTTTCTCCAGGGGAACTTCCTGACCCAGGAATTGAACTGGGGTGTCCTGGATTGCAGGTGGATTCTTTACCAGCTGAGTTACCTGGTAAGCCCAGTGTTAACCTAGGTTATCCTTATTAAACATTTCACTTATGTATGTAGGCGGAGAAGGCAATGGCACCCCAGTCCAATACTCTTGCCTGGAAAATCCCATGGACGGAGGAGCCTGGTAGGCTGCAGTCCGTGGGGTCGCAAAGAGTCGGACACGACTGAGCATCTTCACTTTCACTTTTCACTTTCATGCATTGGAGAAGGAAATGGCAACCCACTCCAGTGTTCTTGCCTGGAGAATCCCAGGGACGGGGGAGCCTGGTGGGCTGCTGTCTCTGGGGCCGCACAGAGTCCGACACGACTGAAGCGACTTAGCAGCAGCAGTATGTATGTAGGAACACAGTACAAAATACAAACACTTTTACTTACAAATTTCACAAATTATAAAACCAAAGCCAATGAGAAAATATTAAATGTGAGCAACAGAGTTGATGAAATTAAATGATATTGTATTGTTGAAATTACATTGCCAGTGTTGGATTTAAGAGTATAAAAGATGTAGCCTCAGATTCTATTCTTATTTAATCTGTTTCTGTTTTATATTAATATAGAACATGTCCTTTTAAAATGTAGATTAAAAATTACCATCAAGGCTTCGTTTGCTGGTTCAAGGTAATCAGACTTCATACGTGATGAAAACTCTTACCAGTAAATAATCTTCAAATGTCAGTTTTAATGAAGTGTCACCATAACTTCTTTTTGTTCTCTTAAAGATGTGATTAGCATTGTGAAGTTCCTGAATTCTAAATCAAATGTTTAAGCTGTACCCAAAGACTGCAGGAGTGGAGAACAGGCCGTATAGGAGCTCCATATAGGAGACAGGATGCACGCGTCGCCTTCACTCTCAACATGGTGGTGATTGTAACCACTGTAGTGCGGGCGCTTTTGGATACCTCTGCTACCCTGCGTTCCCCATGCATGGTAAGTCGCCTCAGTCGTGTCCGACTCTTCGTGACCCCATGGACTGTAGCCCACCAGGCTCCTCTGTCCTTAGGAATTCTCCAGGCAAGAATACTGGAGTGGGTTGTCATGCCCTCCTCCAGGGGATCTTCCCAACCCAGGGATTGAACCCGTGTCTCTTATGTTTCCTGCATTTGCAGATGGGCTCTTTATACTGCTGGTGCCACCTGGGAAGCCCTACCCTGTGTTCTCTAATGACTCAATTCATCCTCACTTCCCCTGCCCCAACCCCATCAGACTTTATTTATTTAGCAAACTATGTAGGCCTTCACCTAGTACATGCATGATTGAGAACACCAACAGCAGATGCCAGAATGAAAATTCATTGGTGGTATTTAGTTTTAAGATGCTTATCCAGAAATTAATTAGAATGCATTTTTTAGATTATCATTCCAATAAAAACACAAAATGGAAGAAATAATTCCACATCAAACTCAGTGGGTCTCAGTTTGAAGACATAGTCTCAAATATTAATTGCCACTTAAAACATTTTACTTCTTACTCTTGTGTTGTGTCATTTTTGTTGTTTAGCTGCTCAGTCGTGTCTGACTCTTTTGTGATTCCCATGGACTGTAGCCCACCAGGCTTCTCTGTCCATGGGATTTCCCAAGGAAGAATACTGGAGTGGGTTATCGTTTCTTTATCCAGGGAATCTTCCTAACCCAGGAATAGAACCTGCGTCTTTGGCATTGGCAGGCAGATTCTTTACCACTGAGCCACTGGGGAAGCCCTGTGTGTCATTAGCCAGGTTATAAGCCCCTTGAAGGCAGAGCGAACTTGGTTACTGCTTTTTGTTTTCTTCTTTATCACTAAGTGCATTTCTGATAGTTGGACCCAATACCCAATACCCAAGTATTTGGTTTTTGATCAACTCTTTATAGTCATTATTTCTTACTGTTCTTGTGAGCTCCTTGAATGCAGGGAATGTTTTGTTTTAATCTATGGATTCCAAATTCCTAGCATAGTGATGCTCACATGAGGAATGCTCAATAAATTGTTCTGCAAGAAAGAATGGGTGAGTTATTGGCTTTGTGTGTGTGTGTATGTGTGTGTGTGTTAGTGTCATCTTTCACATACAAGGCATCTCCAGTAGCTGTATAGATCAGTGCTTTTCAATAGAAATATTCTCTGTCTGTGACTTTTGAGCACTTGAAAAGTAGGGAGTTAGGCTGAGAGCCCGCATCATTTATTTTTAATTACATATATATATGTATACACACACATGCCTGACAGACACACACCCACACATACACACACATAGACACACACATATATATACTTATAAAATATACAGTAGTAGCCCTTTGGGGCTTCCTGGGTAGCTCAGCTGGTAAAGAATCTGCCTGCAATGTAGTAGACCCTAGTTCAATTCCTGGGTCAAGAAGTTACCCTAGAGAAGGGAAAGGCTTCCCACTTCACTATTCTTGGGCTTCCCTGGTGGCTCAGGTGGTAAAGAATCTGCCTGCAATGAGTGAGACCTGGGTTTGATCCCTGGGTCAGGAAGATCCCCTGGAGGAGGGCATGGCAACCTTCTCCAGTATTCTTGCCTGGAGAATCCCATCGACAGAGGAGCCTGGCAGGCTGCAGTCCATAGGGTCACACAGAGCTGGATATGACTAAAGCACCTAAGCAGTAGCAATAGCGGTCTTTTATCCATGGTTTCACTTTCTATAAGTTTCAGTCACCCATGGTCAACTGTGGTCTGAAAATATGAAATGAAAAATTCCAAAAATAAACAATTCATAAGTTTTAAATTGCATGCCATTGTGGGCAGTGTGATGAAATCTCTTGCTGTCCCACTCTGTCCTGCCGGGGATGTGAATCATCCCTTTGCCCAGTGTATCCACACTGTATATGCTTCTGGCCTGTTTGTCACTTAGTAGCTTTCTTAGTTTTCAGATTGACTGTCTCATTATTGTAGTTCTCGTGCTCAAGTAATCCTTATTTTACTTAATAATGGCCACAAAGTGCAAGAGTAGTGATGCTGGCAGTTTGGATATTCTCTTACTGTGACTAATTTATAGATTAAACTTAGTCCTAAGTGTGTGTGTATACACACACACACACACACACACACATGCACCCACACACGTATGAAAAAACATAGTGTATGTAGAGTTGGTACTGTCATATTTTCAGGCATCTTCTGAGGGTCTTGGAATGTATCCTCTGCAGATGAAATGGGGATGGGACTACTGTACAATCATGCCAGTAGGCAGCCTAGGTCCAGATATAATGACTCCATTCTCAAACTCATTTCTTCACATCTGCAGCACAGCTACGCTTTTTGGTTGTACTTGAATATTATTGTTATTTCTATGCCTTTAAACATGGTGCAGTACATTCCATCAGTTTGGTTTCATTCTTTTCCTAGATGCACTACACTGCATGTTATCTCTTCGTTCATGTCACCATCTGATTTGGTTTCTCATCATTTCCTTATGAGTCTACAGGCCTGACACTGACTGCTTTACTAGATAAATTTTATATTCACTTTTTTTAATGGCTCAGATTTCCTTGTATTTGCTAGTCCCGTTATTTTAATCATTTCTTTCCTAATAAACCTTTTAAACTTGGATTCTCCATATCACTATGATGATCATAATCTAAAATGATGTTTATGCTATGCTAGCCTTTATTTTGGAGAAGGCAATGGCACCCCACTCCAGTACTCTTGCCTGGAAAATCCCATGGACGGAGGAGCCTGGTAGGCTGCAGTCCATGGGGTCGAGAAGAGTCAGACACGACTGAGCAACTTCACTTTCACTTTTCACTTTCATGCATTGGAGAAGGAAATGGCAACCCACTCCAGTGTTCTTGCCTGGAGAATCCCAGGGACGGGGGAGCCTGGTGGGCTGTCATCTCTGGGGTCGCACAGAGTCGGACATGACTGAAGTGACTTAGCAGCAGCAGCCTTTATTTGATGTAGTAATGTATGCTGATATTCTGAAAAGATTTTGAGTTCACCATATTCTTAAAAAATGTATTTGGATATTCCTTCTCTTCTGTTGATTTCTTTGCCTTTCTTGTTCTTTTACCCTTTCTGGTATAGGAGAAGAATGAAGAAACATCATATGAATTTAAAAACATTATATAACTCAATCCATATGTAAGATGTAATTCCACCATAACAAGCTTCACAGCTGGTGTCAAAATACATAAAATAAATACAACAGGATTTTCTATTTAGAATGGGAGAAATTACTTCCAATAAGTAGCCAAAATCTTTTATGCGACTGTGGCACTTCCAGAGCAAGACTTAGAGTAAAATCCGTCATAAATTTATTGAGGTTCAGTGTTGAGTATATTCATGTGTATTGTTTCCGTTAATTCTTTCAAGAATGCTGAATCTAGTAATATGTGATGGTTATAGGGACTTAATATTCAAATAAATAGAAATGAATCTGCTGACAAGCAGAAACACTTTAGAATTTTCCATTCATCCTCTACTGCTGGAGATTTAATAGTTGTCTTATACGGGAAAATTTGAATGCACAGATTTTGGCATGGGACTTCTTGCTTTTTGTTCACTGTATTTTAGACTAAAATAGTAGTTCCCAAACTTGAGTGGGCATCAGAATTCCTTTTCAAGGACGCTGAGTTAACCTATTTCCAAAGGAGTTTGCCTTTATTAGGTTTTCATCTTGAAGTCTGCTTTTTCTCTTACTACCCAAAAGACCCATCTCCTTTGTATATTTTAATTTCCACTTTCATTTTACTATAGAGCTACTCACTGAAAGAACTTTTAGGTATGCTTTTGAATAGATTTCACAAGACCGGAGAAAAATTCAGTAGCTGTGTATAGAATTTTGCACTCGTGAATCGCCTACTGTGCTGTGGTTTTATGATTGCTTTCATCTACCTCTTAATGATGAGAACTGCTTTGTTATCTTCTCCCTCTAACCTTCCTAATAAACATTCTCGTAAAAGCCCAAATGATGTATATTATGTTAATTGCTCATTTTGAGCTGGTTTGGGGAGCAATGAAGGGAACATTGTTTTGTGACTTGTGCTATAAATATAATTTTAATCTACTTATCTGTTTGACCCAATTTTAAACAGTTACCTACATTAAATATTTGATGAATTTAACTTTGTAGTGAAACAGCAGTTGTTTCCTTTTATTTATAAAGTTCAGCAAAAGCCATTGCTGAACCTTGTGAGATATTTCTTTACTAGAACATCATTTTGAAATTATTGCTTTTTCTCTGTGAAAACAAATGTATTAAGTTCAACTTAAATTATATTTTCCGTAGCATAATGCTAAGACTACTCAAGCCAAATAGAAAAATGTAGGCCACGTGGCATGAGATATCAGAAGAGTGGTTTCCAGATTTTAATTTCTCTAGAATAGTAGCTCAGAAATATTCTTCTGTGAATTTATCATTTTCAAGTAACTATTGAAAACACGGTAACATTTATTTCTGTTTTTCTTACATATCTTATAAACTTTACTGGGTTCCCAGGTGGTTCAGTGGTAAAGAATCTTTCTGCCAATGCAGGAGATGCAGGTTCAGTCCTTGAGTCCAGAAAATATCCTTGGGAGGGAAATGGCAACCCACTCCAGTATTCTTGCCTGGGATATCCCATGGACAGAGAAGCCTGGTGGGCTACAGTCCATGGGATTGCAAAAGAGTCGCATAAGACTGAGTGACTAAACAACAAAAGCAGTCTCATAGACCACATTCTACATTATCAGATTAAACAATAATATTTTAAAGAAGTTTACATAATAAAAGCAAATCTCTTATGTTTATTCATGCAGTTGTTATTGTCAGTGCTCATCCTTCTATTTATTCCTTCATTTACTTTCATGCTTTTCACACCATTTTCATTTGGTGTCATCTTACTTCTGTGTGAAGGACTTCCTTTAACCTTTCTTATATCACAGGTCTGCTGGTGATGGATCTTTTCAGCTTTTGTATTTTTGAAAACATTTTAATTTCACCTTAATTTTTAAAGATTTTTGTTGGATATAGAATTCTAAATTGGCCTGTTTCTCTTTTAATACTTTAAAGATGTTGCTCCACTGTTTCTCTCACTTGCATTGTTTTTTTAGTGAGAAATCTGCTGTCATCCTTGTTTTTGTTCCTTTTATATATAACATGTCTTTAAGGATTTTCCCTTTTTCATTGGTTTTGAACAATTTGATATATGATGTGTCTTGGTTAAACTTTCTTTAAGTGTCATGTTTTGGGCTCATTGAACTTATACCTGTGGGTTTATAATTTCCATCAAGTTTGAAAAAACTAAGTCATTATTTTTTGAGAACATGGCTTCTTTTTTAAAAATTTAATTAATTAATTAATTTATTATTGTGGACTTTCTGTAGTTGTGGCGAGCAAGGACTACTCTTCATTGTTGTGAGCAGGCTTCTCATTGCAGTCGCTTCTTTTGTTGTGGAGCAGAGGCTCTAGTTGTCTGGGCTTCAATAGTTGTAGCACACAGGCTCTAGAGCACCTGGGCTTCAGTACTTGTGGCACACAGGCTCAGTGATTGTGGCTCAGGGGCTCTAGAACATCAGTTCAGCAGTTGTGGTGCACAGGCTTAGTTGCTCCACAGTATTTGGAATCCTCCCAGACCAGGGATTGAACCTGCATTGGCAGGCGGATTTTTATCCATTGGGCTACCAGGGAAGTCCAGTCGTTACTTCTTCAATTGTTTTTGTTTTCCCTCTTCTCTTTTAGGAACTCCAATTACATGTATATTAGAATTACTGATGCTCTTTTAAATTTTTAAATTCATTTTTATTTGTTTCATTATGGGTAGTTTTTATTGCTGTGTCTTTAAGTTCACTACCAATAATCACACTTCAGTTCAGTTCAGTCACTCAGTCGTGTCCGACTCTTTGTGACCCTGTGAATCCAGCATGCCAGGCCTCCCTGTCCATCACCAACTCCCGGAGTTCACCCAGACTCATGTCCATCGAGTCAGTGATGCCAACCAGCCATCTCATCCTCTGTTGTCCCCTTCTCCTCCTGCCCCCAATCCCTCCCAGCATCAGAGTCTTTTCCAATGAGTCAACTCTTCGCATGAGGTGGCCAAAGTACTGGAGTTTTAGCATCATTCCTTCCAAAGAACACCCAGGGCTGATCTCCTTCAGAATGGACTGGTTGGATCTCCTTGCAGTCCAAGGGACTCTCAAGAGTCTTCTCCAACACCACACTTCAAAAGCATCAATTCTTCAGTGTTCAGCCTTCTTCACAGTCCAACTCTCACATCCATACATGACCACTGGAAAAACCATAGCCTTGACTAGATGGACCTTTGTTGGCAAAGTAATGTCTCTGCTTTTGAATATGCTATCTAGGTTGTTCATAACTTTCCTTCCAAGGAGTAAGCATCTTTTAATTTCATGGCTGTGGTCACCATCTGCAGTGATTTTGGAGCCCAATAAAATAAAGTCTGACACTGTTTCCACTGTTTCCCCATCTATTTCCCATGAAGTGATGGGACCAGATGCCATGATCTTCGTTTTCTGAATGTTGAGCTTTAAGCCAACTTTTTCACTCTCCACTTTCACTTTCATCAAGAGGCTTTTTAGTTCCTCTTCACTTTCTGCCATAAGGGTGGTGTCATCTGCATATCTGAGGTTATTGATATTTCTCCCGGCAATCTTGATTCCAGCTTGTGCTTCTTCCAGTCCAGTGTTTCTCATGATGTACTCTGCATATAAGTTAAATAAGCAGGGTGACAATATACAGCCTTGACATACTCCTTTTCCTGTTTGGAACCAGTCTGTTGTTCCATGTCCAGTTCTAACTGTTGCTTCCACACTTAGTGTGTTTTTAATCTCATACATTGTAGTTTTCATCTCTTGAAGTTTGGTTTGAGTGTTTTAAAAGTCTTCCATGTCTCTCTTTAATTGCTTCGAACATATGGAGTAAATTTATAGTAACTGTTTTAATGACCTGGCCTGCAAATTCTAACATCTCTTTTAGTTTTTGGTCAGTTTTTTGGGTTGATTTTTTTCCTTATTATAGGTTATATTTTCCTACTTCTTTGCATGCCTGGTAATTTTTGGTGAATACCAGACATTGTGAGTTTTACCTTATACAGTGCTGGATATATTTTATATCTCTATAAATCTTCTTGAGCATTTTTTTTTAATGGAATGCAGTTACTTGGAAACAGTTTGATCCTTTTAGATCTTTTTTTTTAAGATTAGTCTCTGAATCCTCTACCCTAAACTTGGTGAATTATCAGGGTTTTTTGCTCTGGCTGGTGGAAGCCAGCACAATTCCCTGCATTGTGTGTTTCTTTTCCTTGCTGTGGGTTGTTTCCTCATATATATATGCTGATCAGTACTCTGCTGAATAGCTGCAGAGGTATCTACAGATCTTTAGAGATTGCTCTCTGTTTGGCTCTCCTCCCTCTCACACTCTGTCCTCAGGGTTTTAGCTGCTCTGATTTATCCGATTTCTCAGATACATTTCTTCAGTTCAGAGTTTGTGCCAGGCTCTGCCTCAATTTTCCTTTCCAGAGCCAGTGTCTGGAAGTTGGGTGAGTCATAGGGCTAATGTCATCAGTTTCCCATTTCTTAGGGTTCACATTATGCTTTTCTTGTCTTTTTTGAAAAATAATGGTTTTCAGTATCTTGAAAACTATTATACAGTAGTTTCATTTTTTTTCAGGCAGGGGGGCAGTTCCCATCATTGTTACTGTCTTGATTGGAAGTAGGTATGCTCCATTCATTTGCTCTTTCGTGTAACATCCTATTGGTTAAGGTAATTTTGGACACAATTTATGTATTTAATACTCAATTTAATCCAGTTTATTGTAGTATTCTTTCTACTTTTCAGTAGTTTCCAAACTTACTGTAATGAATTCTTTGTAGTGTAAACATATTTTCAAAAATTGTTTTAATAGTTATGTCCTACATTATGCTTGATATTAATCATTGCCCTGGCCAATCAAAACTATTTTTTTTTTTTCAAAACCATTCTTAAGGCAAGACATTCATGGAGTGGGTTGCCATTTCCTCCTCCAGAGATCTTCTCAAACCAGTGATTGAACCCATGTCTCTTATGTCTCTAATTTGGCAGGTGGGTTCTTTACTGCTAGCGCCACCTGGGAAGCCCATTCAAAAATTAAGATGTTAAATTTGTTAAACATAATAATTTATATGCTTTTAAGTGGATAAAAAATGCTACTATAGGGAAGTACCTAATTTTTCTTGTTTTTGTAAGGAAGGTTGAAGCTAAAAAGCTTTTAAATAATATACTCTTGAATTTGTAGATCTGAATCATTATAAAACAGCCAATAAATTACTGTCTTAAATTCTATAACCTTTTAAGGAGTTCCTCATTATATATATATATATATATTTTTTTTTTTTTTTTTTTTTTTTTTTTACGAGATTCTATAGTTCATGGATAAGTCTTAAAAGAATGTTCACGTATCAAGCAGTAGTGAACCATGTGCTGGTGAACTATTTCATTTTTAGTTTTTTTCTAGCATTTGATAAAATATAGTATTGTGAACTAATATGAGAATAAGTGTCAGAATTCAGGAGCATATCTGGCTATAGTGCATACTTATTACTTAAAGAGTTTTCTGGCAGTAAGGGCACAATTGACTGTGTTAATTTAAAAGAATCTTTGAGGTAGTATAGTTCCATATGCTGTAGGAATATGTCAATGATTTTTTTTATTTTATAATTTGAGTTTTTAATGCAGTCTTTTGAAAGCTAGTTGTTAAGCATGGCAAGAAGACTAGAATTCCTTTAGAATTCTTAGGAAAATAATTTTGTAAGAACAGATTAAAATTAACTTTAACTTTCTTCAGCACTGTCATAAATACCAGCACGATGAAGCCAAAATTGTGGCAATGTTACATTGCTATGTTTCCAATATTTAAGCATAAAGGTTAGGCCAGATTTATATTCCCTTGTAAAACTGAACCAAAATATAAATTATTTATAGAACTTTAAGAACAGAATCTTAAAAAACTGAATGCCACTCTGTGGAGGAGACTGCTAGTTGTCTCACAGTATCGCCTTTCTCCACTGTCCTTGGATGTAGAGCCCCTGAATTTTCACTGGGGATAGACCCCTACAGAATAAAGATGACATTTCTCAGCCTCCCTTGCAGCTAGGAATTATGCCATGTGCCATATAGTGCTGGTTGTACAATGTAAGCAGAAGTGACTTGTGTGACTTCCTGATGCCCATCAAAGGCTTGGGGTGCGCTCTCCTTCCCCTTCTCAATGGCTGGGATGTGGATATGGTGGTATACTCACTTGGACCTTGCTGAAGAGGCCAGCCCTATTAAAATGGCAGAGCAACATGATTTTTTAAAAAGGCTGGAATAGTGATGATGACTTTTTGAAGCAGAGCTGCCATAACAGCTTGGGGTTTCATATGAGTGAGCAAGAAACTTCTAGGGTGTTTAACTAACTGTGTCCGTGCTCTAGCTGTGTCTGACTCTTTGTGACCCCATGGACTGCAACCTGCCTGGTTCCTCTGTCCGTGGTATTTTCCAGGCAAGAATACTGGAGTTGGTTGCTATTTCCTTCTCCAGGGGATCTTTCTGACCCAGGAATCGAACCCATGTCTCTTGTGTTTCCTTCATTGCAGGTGGATTCTTTACCACTGGGCCACCTGGGAAGTCCTAAGCCACTGTTAGTCTTGTCTCTGTTACATATCAGCAGTTTTTTCTTTATAGGGAATATAAGTAATTCCATTTTAAAGTTGTAAGCTTGAGAACAAGTGGTCTTATAGAGATCCAAATTTCTTCAAGGGATCTCATTTTTTAAAAATTGCACTATGTATAAGCTGAAGAAAGAAAGTGAAAGTCGCTCAGTCATGTCCGACTCTTTGCAACTCTGGAATTCTCCAGACCAAAATACTGGAGTGGGTAGCATTTTCCTTCTCCAGGGGATCTTCCCAACCCAGGGATTGAACCCATTCTTTACCACCAGGGAAACCCATCTGACTCTTTTTCTGAGAAACTTAAAGATTTGAGGCACATAATCTTACTGACTTTTGAAGGAAACAATGTTTGGGAAGAGAGAGAGACCTTTATCTTTTAACTTTGTACTTTGCTCACAGTTAGCAAATATTTTTTTCCATTTTCCCATGTTTTTTATTTCATAGTTGTCAAAGTCAAATCCAAAGTCCAAGTTTCCTTCTGCACTGTGAATGGCTCCCTGTGCTATTTTACTAGTCCCCTTCTAGCAGTCTGTTGTCCCAGAACCACTGGGAAGTCACACCATTACAGTTTCCTCCTCTGCTTCTGCTCTCTCCTTCTCCTCATTGTGGAATCTTCTTTAATCCACCCTTTCCTTGTGGGCATACTCTGATTCTTAGCTCACTGTCCCTTTTACTCTGTGTTGCTGCTGCTGCTGCTGCTGCTAAGTCGCTTCAGTTGTGTCTGACTCTGTGGGACTCCATAGACTGCAGCCCACCAGGCTCCACCGTCCCTGGGATTCTCCAGGCAAGAACACTGGAGTGGGTTGCCATTTCCTTCTCCAATGCATGAAAGTGAAAAGTGAAAGGGAAGTCGCTCAGTCGTGTCTGACTCTTAGCGACCCCATGGACTGCAGCCCACCAGGCTCCTCTGTCCATGGGATTTTCCAGGCAAGAGTACTGGAGTGGGGTGCCATTGCACAGGCATGTTTTGTTGATATTGCACAGAACGCAAAGAAATGTTTTATCCATTGACAGTATTTAAAGGTCAGGATGTTTAACATGAAATCCAGACTTTGGCTTCTCTTTCTGACAATACTGCACCTGCATTCCCCATCACATGAAGTGGTTGGAGCTGAGTTATAGCTACTTCTTTAGAGTGGATGTATTCTTTCTTCTTAGTTATAGCCACCCCTTCCCACTTCCTATTGCTTACATCTTATGTATTTTATTTATTTCCATTACTAGTCTGATCTTTTAGGCATTTAAGTTTATGATACTTATCTTCCTGGGTATTTTAAGTTTTAAATCAGTCTTTTCTAAAAGTGATATCACTTTTCTTCCCCTTCCTTTTTAATTCCAATTCCTTCTCTCCATCCCTACTAGTGCTATGCTAGTTAGACTGACTTGTTTCTTGTTGCTTACTTGCAGTAGGATTCTAACGGACTTCTCTGCCTTTTTTTTTAAATCCAAATCCTTTAAATCATCCTCCATACTGATTCTGGAGTGACCTCTTAAAAATTAAAAATTTAATATGACTTAAGACTTTAAGTGTCTCACCTGCCTACTAGATGACTAGACTTTTTAGAATTGATGTGAATATAAAATGGTGCAGCCACTTTGGAAGACAGTCTATCAATTCCTCAAAAAGTTAAACATAAAGTTACCATATTAATTAGTAATTCCATTGCAAGTTATATGCCTAAGGGAATTGAAAACATAGTTCTAGACAAAAATGTATATATGAATATTGCTAACTATGAGCCAAGAAGTGGAAACAACCCAAATGTCCACTAACTGATGAACAATAAATGTGGGATCTTCACACAGTGGTCCATAAGGAAAAGAGTGAAGTGCTGTTTCATGCTACAGTATGGATGAACCTTGAAAACATTATGCCAAGTGAAAGAAGCCAGATTTGTAAGGCCCTTTATAAGGTCATATATTGTATAACTCAATTTATATGAACTATCCAGTGACAGAAATAAAGTAGCGGTTGCCAGGATCTGGCAGGAGGGGAAATGGGATGTAAGTGCTAATGGATATGGGTTTCTTTTTTAGGGTGATAAAAATGTTCTGGAATTAGATAGGGCTAAATGGTTGCAGGCTCTGAATATACTAAAAAAATCACTGAGTTACAAAGTATAAAGGGTGAATTTTATGCTATCTGAATTATATCTTAAAAAAAAAAATCAGAGACCGTAGCAAATCTGACTTTTGCTCATTTCTCCAGTCTCATTCCTGGTATTTTAGTCCTCTTCATGTCTCTGACCTGCCGCCCCCGCCCCCCAGCCCCCTGGGCTGGTCCCTTAACTGCCCTCAGAATTCCATGCTCAGGACTACCCATTTACACAGTTTTGCCAGAAGACTCCTACCCAGTTTTCCCTCCCTGTCCCCATCTAGAAAATTCCTAATTTTCCTTCAAATTTTACTTCAGCTCTCACCTCTGGGATTTCTTCTTACACACCAGTGCTGGATTACTTGAGAGGAGGATTAGGTATATTCTCCAGAGCCAGGCAGGAGCACCCTACAAAATGAAAAGAGATTAATTTGGAGTTGATCCAAATTTTGCAATCAGAAAACCTAGAAAGAAGCTCTTTTAAATTTCACTGGGCATGTAAGTGTTCATGTTTTATAGTTTTTAATTTTAAATAAAATATATGGACTGAGTGTAGGTGACCATATTTGAAAGCAAACATCATGTCAGAGTCTTAATCCAGATTGCCTGCCTCCCCAGTTCACCCTATATAGGCTAGGAGCATCTCCTCTGTGACCCCCAAACACCCCAGACAGTCCTTATCACCCTGGAAGTGTAGTGTAGTAGCGTTAGTCACCTAGTCATGTCCGACTCTTTGCGTCCCCATGAACTGTAGCCTGCCAGGCTCTTCTTTCTACGGGATTCTCCAGAGAAGAATACTGGAGTGGTTTGCCATTCCCTTCTCCAGAGGATCTTCCCAACCCAAGGATTGAACCCAGGTCTCCTGCATTGTAGGCAGATTCTTTACAGTCTGAGCCACAGAGAAGATCCTTATTACCCTGAAGGGGAACTATTTAGTTTTCTGTCTCCCCATCTCCCAAGCAACTCCTTGGGCATAGCTCTGTCTCTCTTATTTTTCTGGCTATACATGTAAATCCTAGTAATTCTCCATAGAAGTATTTAGCAAAATTTGAATAAATGAATGGACATGCTCAATGACATCAAATGGGAGAAGACAGCTTGTATTTGCATTACTGAAGATTAGAGATCTGAGCACTGTTTAAAGATGCCTTCATTAAACACAACCTGATCTTTTCTTCTTTCTCTCTTCCCTACCCAAATATCCTCCCTCCTTCCCTCCTTCCCCCCTGCCCCACTGCCCCTTACACACACACACCCTTTATACAGCTATTTCAAAAATAGTAAAAAAAGCAAATGTGAGAATTTTCACTTTTCTCAACCTATGCACCTAAGGAGGGTGTTAGATTTAAGGCCTAAATGGGGGGGGCGGTTATTACAATGGCACTTTCCCCAACAGATTTAAGAGTGTTTTCTGTACTTTACCTTTTCATGTCAGAAAATCAATATGTTAAAATTCATGTAATGTCAATTTCCAGTATGGATATTTTCACCATGCAGTAGCAAATAGTGGCTGGTTAATGTTTTCTTTTCGAAAATGTGATTATACTTAATTATTTATAAATGATCCCTTGCTTTTTAACCTTTAGTTTTTAAAATTGAAAATTCTTTCCTGTCCTATCGTGTCTTGTTTCTCAGACCCTGAGACGAAGGTTTGAGAGCTGGTAGCTTATTTAGGAAAAAGAGAACACATGAGTCGGAGTACGTAAGTCCATGTTTTTCAGTAGCCCAGTCATGTCCTACTGTTTGCGACCCCATGGACTGTAGCATGCCAGGCATCCCTGTCCCTCACCGCCACCCAGAGTTTGCCCAAGTTCATGTTCACTGCATTGGTGATGCCATCCAGTCATCTCATCCTCTGACAGCCTCTTCAGTAGAGGGTTGTATTAAAACCTTAAAGTCAGTAAGTCAATAGAGGGTTGTATTAAACTGTCTACAGTTTGGGGCAACTGAAACCTAATTCTTCTTGAGGAAATTGTAGAAAGTCCCCCTTGGAATTATCTATCCAGAAAGCAAGGGAGCTGCATGTCACACTATAGGGCTCCTTGGTGGAGGGCAGCTTCCAGCCTGCTGCGTGGGTTCAGTGAAAACCCCAGGCAACAAAATAGCAGTGTTGGCAGATGGAAGCCTGTGGGCATACAGTTGAGTAGTAAGGGCCAGGGGAAAGTGGGTGGGCATTAGTAGAGTCCGCTATATATGGAGATAGTACACCACTCTGTGAGGAGTGCTCAAGTGTGAAAAATATCAGAATTTAAGTTGGCCTAACACAAGCATTTACTCAGCCATTAGATTATGTGCTAAGTACTGTGCTAGGTGAGTGGGTATGCTGATTAACTTTTGAGGTGCTTAGCTTTTTAAAGCTCTATTTCTTTACAAATATAACTTTCCTTCCTTTCAAAGTTGAGATATAAATGAAATGGTAACTCCTGAAGATGCTTTGAAATGTTTAAAGCAGTATTTCACATTTATTATTATGGGATTTATCCAAATTTACCCAGAGAAAGGAGTGGGCATGTGGTTAGGCCATAAACTTAGGGGTCTGTTAGCCAATTAAAAGCTTTTTTTCATAAGACTGTGTGAAACTGGCCTTCCTATGCAGTTTGTATAAGATAGGAAATTTATAAGTTCCATGAAAGGAATAAGGTACCATGGGAATGACTATTTTTAGGCAGTTGGCAGTGAAGGCATCACAAGGAAAGTGGATAAAATGAACCTTAATGTAATACCTAGGAATTAGCCATGTGAAGGGCTTCCCTGGTGGCCCAGACAGTAAAGAATCTGCCTGCATTGTGGGAGACCTGGGTTCAATCCCTGGGTTGGGAAGATCCCTGGAGGAGGGAGCAGTTACCCACTCCAGTTTTCTGGCCTGGAGAATTCCATGAACAGAGGAGCCTGGCAGGCTATATATAGTTCATGGGGTCGCAAAGAGTCAGACATGACTGAGCGACTTCCACTTTCTTTTCAGCCATGTGAAAGGGCTTCCCTGGGGGCTCCAACGGTAAAGGATCTGCCTGCCAATGCAGGAGATGTGTGTTTGATCCCTGGGTTGAGAAGATACCCTGGAGGAGGAAATGGCAGCCCACTCCAGTATCCTTGCCTTGGAAATCCCATAGACAGAGGAGCCTGGTGGGCTGCAGTCTGTGGGATCAAAAAGAGTCAGACATGACTGAGTGACTGAGTATGCACACACAGCCATGTGAAAATAAGGAGTTTATAAAGGAACGGTATATTCAGGAGAGACTGAGCTAAGTTTAAGAGGTGGTGCAAGTGAGAACACACTCAATGGTCAGGTTAAACTTTTGGACCCATGTGTTGGTTAGGACAGGGTGACATTCTGTCTCTATTGCTAACTAGCTGTGTAGTGTCTCATTGGTTACTTAACTTTGATTAGCCTTTCTTTCCTTAACTGTACATTGGGGACCCCATTACTACCTATACTATAATATAATACTATTCTGTAGGATTGTTGTGAGAATATGTTTAAGGGTAAATGATGTGCGTTATGTAAGGCACTTAGAATAAATTCTAAGTAACCTCCTGTGTAGCTTTTGGTTTCAGTGTAGTTTCAGGTTACAAGTCTTTATTTCATGAAGATGCATCCAGTCCCATTCAATGCAAAGTTTCCCAAAGTATATGGAACATTAATCCTATAGCATCTGCCAGAAAAAGATTATGGAGTTAAAAGAATTTGAGAAACCCCATGGATCATAGATGGACTTCATGGAGAGTCATATTAAGATATTAATAGCTCTGAAAAATCTGAGAGTAAATAAATCTTTTTCACTTTGTTTAATGCTATATACTAAATTTCTTTAATCACTACCCTCCCCCATATTCACATTGTATATTCTTTGGGAAATGCTAATTTGAAGAGCTTCGTGAGGTAGATCAAGTAAATTACTGGTGCTGATAGATTCCATATTGTGAACCTATAATAAATGACAAATAATAAAATATTTTCTGAGATTCTCTGAGGTTCTATATAACTCTGAGCCAGTTTATTAGTTTCCCTAAATCAATCATTACATTATCTTTTACATATTTCATTGTTCATTTTGTACACAGAACTGTATTACTTGCCCTGTGTTCCTCCTAGGCCTCAGATGTGTTCAGCATGATGTTTTTTGGCCTGACTTGAGATAATTTAAAGAATGTTCCCCAGACAGTTCTGAAAGTTGCCTTCCAAAAATACTTGGAATAATGCCACCATCATTAAACTAAGCAGATAACTTTCAAGGTGAGTGGCTTTGAAAGGGACAGCAGCTACTTGCATATGTATTTTCTCTGCAGAATAAAGGGGTTTTCATTTTACAGTCATACAAGCGTGCTGGGTTCTTACTACGTGCTTGTCCCTGTGGTAGATATAGTTGATTTGAAGCAGACATTCTTAGTCTAGTGGGAGAAAATGAGCCATTATGGAAGGGGCTAAGTACAGTCATAGAAGCCTATTATGAAAGTATGGAGGAGAGATTTTCCTTGGGGGTCAAAAAACAGTTCACAATATCAAAAAAACTTATGGTTACCCTTGATTACCATGTAAACAACAGAAAGAGGATATTCCAGGCTGAGAGAAGTAAATATACATAGGCCTCAGAGACAGGAAAGAGAGCGGGGAACTATAATCATGTGAGTGCAGATGGAGTGTAGGTTCTTCATGGAAAAGTGGAAGGTGATGAGGCTGGGAAGCCAGATGGAGTTCTGACCATGGAGAGTCTTGTAAGTTCTGGGGGACATAGTTTGGAGTTCATCCCCTACCTGGTGGAGCACCACTGATAGATTGTTAGAGATGGCCATAGTCACAATTTGAAAAAGATCGTTTTGGTAGCACTGTGCATTTGAGTTAGAGTAAGAGAGACAGGAGCAAGGAGCCCCGGAGGCCATTGCAGTGGTCCTGGCAAGAATGAATCTAAACCAACGTAGCAGGAATAATGATGCAGAAAAGGGAACAGCTTTGAAAGATATTTAGAAGATGAGAAAGTAGACTGTGGCGAATGGCTGTATAAGAAGAATAAGGGAAAGAGGAAATCTAGGGCTCTCTCAGAGGGAGCAGGGTTGGATATTGGCATCATTCGATGTGATTGGGATTCAGAAGAGAAATGCATGTTGGGGGACAATTACTGAGTTCTGTTTTACACTTGTTGCATTTGAAATGCTTATTGGTTAGTCATCTGTACCTTTATTGATTCCTGGAGTAATCACTGTGCTAGAGAATGTGGTAGATTCTGAGATATGGCAAGAAAAAAAGGCACAGTATTCCACATGCCTGTAAGGCTTACAGCCTAGTAGGAGAGACAGACATAAACAAATAAGTACTCCACAAATTACTTAACTAGTAAGCATATAAGAAGGTGACCTAAGTCAGTGTGGTGTGCAGTTCATTCTGGAATTTAGCAGAACAGTCTGGTCTGTGATAGAGATTTGGGGGTCATTGGTGAATAGTTACTAACTGAAACCATTAGATAGCCTACATGAGCAGGAAAGGGGACTGAGGCTAGAATAGCATGAATATGTAAGGAGAATGGTGGATGACTAAAGTCCTCAAATACATCTGTGAAAGAACAGCAGAGTAGTTGAAGGGTGTATCGAGAGGGTTGGGCTGTGGCATAGAGATAATGTAAGACAGGTACACAAAAGTTCTGTGGCTTTGGAACTGCAAGTCCTGGTTGACTGTAGCAAGAGCAGGTGCAGGAGAATGGAAGGTGTGCAAGCCATATTTTCATGCAACGGGGCACTGGAGCTGGCTTACGCTCGTTTCTGAGAACCAGATTGTTAACTTTTCAGAAATTGTGCAAGCTAGTTGTTAAATACAGCCATTATTGAAAATTATATTATGTACACTTACAATTAATAAATTTTATTCAAAATAAATTTAGTAAGTATTCAGAACTCACACTCTTTAATCATTTTACCGCATTCTCTTTTATCTATGCTCTTAAGTTTACTTAGGTCTGTTTTACCTAAATGGTAGATATGCAGTATATAATGGTGTGCAAGTGTACATCTATTCTGAAGTCTGTGTTTGTTGAGTTCACTTTAGTATCTCGAAATTAGCCCTACCGTGAGTATTTACACCATAGAAATTGGCAAATGTTACACATCAGAGATATTGTATTGTTGATTTTCTAGACTTAAAGTGTTAGGAATATTGTAAATAATGCAGACTAAACTCTAAAATATGTGGAAGGTGTAGCAGTTACATTGTGAGTGGCACACAGAAAATTGAGGAATTGGTCTTACAATTGTTCTTCAAATATATAAACTATTATCCACTTCAGTGAAGAAATTGCTCCCATTTTTGACTGAGCAAGAGAAGCTTTAACATATATATTCATTGTTTCACTTTTGTCTTACTTATTAATTCAAAAGAAAGATTCAACCAACTTTAATGCCAGCACATCTACATTTGGTAAATATCAGTGAAAGCATTTTATAAGAAACATCTGTCTATATGTATTCTTTATTACCATAAAGAATATTGTATATCATGTGTAAATTATGTGCCTTGTATTGGTAAAATTTATAATAAACATAAATGTATAGAGATACATACATCAGTTCAGTTCAGTTCAGTTGCTCAGTCGTGTCCGACTTCTTGGCAACACCATGGATTGCAGCATGCCAGGCTTCCCTGTCCATCACCAACTCCCAGAGCTTACTCAAACTCATGTCCATTGAATTGGTGATGCCATCCAACCACCTCATCCTCTGTTGTCTCCTTCTCCTCCCGCCTTCAGTCTTTCCCAGCATCAGGGTCTTTTTCAATGAGTCAGTTCAATGAGTTCAGTGAGTCAGCTGGTCAAAGTATTGGAGTTTCAGCTTCAGCATGAGTCCTTCCAATGAATATTCAGGACTGATTTCCCTTAGGATGGACTGATTGGATCTCCTTGCAGTCAAAGGGACTCTCAGGAGTCTTCTCGAACACCACAGTTCAAAAGCATCAATTCTTCGGTGCTCAGCTTTCTTTATAGTCCAACTCTCACATCCATACATGATTACTGAAAACACCATAGCTTTGACTAGATGGACCTTTGTTGGCAAAATAATGCCTCTGCTTTTTAATATGCTGTCTAAGTTGGTCATAGCTTTTCTTTCAAGGAGTAAGCATCTTTTAATTTCATGGCTGCAGTCACCATCTGCAGTGATTTTGGAGCCCCCCAAAATAAAGTCTGACACTGTTTCCATTGTTTTCTCGTTTGCCATGAAGTGATGGGACCAGATGCCATGAAGTTAGTTTTCTGAAAGTTGAGCTTTACGCCAACTTTTTCACTCTCCTCTTTCACTTTCATCAAGAGGCTCTTTAGTTCTTCTTCACTTTCTGCCATAAGTGGTGTCATCTGCATATCTGAGGTTATTGATATTTCTCCTGGCAATCTTGATTCCAGCTTGTGCTTCATCCAGCCCAGCATTTCACACAATGTACTCTGCATAGAAGTTAAATAAGCAGGGTGACAATATACAGCCTTGACCTACTCCGTTTCCTATTTGGAACCAGTCTGTTGTTCCATGTCCAGTTCTAACTGGTTGCTTCTTGACCTGCATACAGATTTCTTAGGAGGCAGGTCAGGTGGTCTGGTATTCCCATCTCTTGAAGAATTTTCCACAGTTTGTTGTGATCCACACAGTCAAAGGCTTTGACATAGTCAATATAGCAGAAGTAGATGTTTTTCTGAAACTTTCTTGCATTTTCAGTGATCCAATGGATGTTGGCAATTTGATCTCTGATTTCTCTGCCTTTTCTAAATCCAGCTTGAAAAACTGGAAGTTCACCATTCATCTAGTGTTGAAGACTGACTTGGAGAATTTTGAGCATTACTTTACTAGCGTGTGAGATGAGTGAATTGTGTGATAGTTTGAGCATTCTTTGGCATTACCTTCCCTTGGGATTGGAATGAAAGCTGACCTTTTCCAGTCCTGTGGCCACTGCTGAGTTACCCAAATTTGCTGGCATATTGAGTGCAGCATTTTCACAGCATCATCTTTTAGGATTTGAAATAGCTCACCTGGAATTCCATCACCTCCACTAGCTTTGTTTGTAGTGATGATTCCTAAGGCTCACTTGACTTTGCATTCCAGGATGTCTGACTCTAGGTGAATGATCACATCATCGTGGTTATCTGGGTCATAAAGATCTTTTTGGTACAGTTCTTCTGTGTATTCTTGCCACCTCTTCTTAATGTCTTCTGCTTCTGTTAGGTCCATACCATTTCTGTCTTTTATTGTGCCCATCTTTGCATGAAATGTTCCCTTGGTATCTCTCATTTTCTTGAAGAGGTCTCTAGTCCTTCCCATTCTATTTTTTCCCTCTATTTCTTTGCACTGATCACTGAGGAAGGCTTTCTTATCTCTCCTTGCCATTCTTTGGAACTGTGCATTCAAATGGGTATATCTTTCCTTTTTTCCTTTTCCTTTTGCTTCATACGTACATACATACAAATGTATTTGTGTTATGAGAGCTAATTGCTGAACACTTACTAGCACATAATGGCTATATATGGAGGATATGAATGGAATCAGATGATTGGATTCCATGGATGGAACCACTCTTTTGAAAAGCATGGCAGAGAAAAGGTGTTCTCTTGGTACTAGGTTATAGGTACCCAGAAGACATTTGCAGGTTTGGGGACTTTTATGCTTTTGTTCTTTTTGTGTCTTTACTTCAAAAGATTTATAGCCCTAAAGAGATGAGCCAGTAGAGAGGGAGAGATTGATGGTGCAGAAGAAGGTAAAAGTAAATGTTGGAAGAATGTGGCAAAGAAATGGTAGGAAATAAGATGCAGACTACTGGGGGAAAATTAGCCTTGAGCACACGGTGGATGCCTATTCCTGTAAGGATGAGGAATGATCATGCAAGATGTGGTAAATTCAAGTACAAGGACCTTAAAATCTTTTACATCAATGAATTGTAATATAAGAAGTAGGCAGGAAGAAACTCAGAAAGGTATCTGTTAATTTATGAATAAATTATGGAATAAGAGGTTAATACTGTGATTGACCAGGGCAAGTTTTTATACTGATTTAATCTCTGAAATATTGTGTTGTATTTTTAGTCTGTTTTTCCAGGTGGAAAGATTTGAATAAAATTGAGAGACCATTTAAAGGGACTTGATGTATTTAAATACCAAGTAGTATTTGTTTTACTGAGCTCTGCAGCGTAGTGCTACATTTCCGTGGACACGGGTTGAATTTCTACAAGACGATCAGATATGGGGAATAATTTGAGGTTGACAAAACTGCATTCATTGCATGCATGGATAGTTTGAACACAAGGTAAAATGTTATCCAGACTGCTGAAGAAAACAAGATTTATTTTGGAACATGACTTTTTTCAGCGTTATAATTTATGACTTTTTCACTTGGATTCTTGCTTTTAACACACTCATATTTATATATATGCTTCAATCAAAGAAATGAATAACATTTTGCTTATGCTGTCTCAGTTCTATTAGTTTTCCACCATTAAAATCTACAGCCCTTAGTTTTTTCAATTGAATTACAACAATATAAAGAATTTATATTTTCATAGTACTCTAATATCTCGTCTTTTCATATCTGTTTTCTTAAAATACATTAAATAATTATGCTGAATACTCAGAAGTACTGATACGAGCTGATTACGTCGAATATGGGTATTAGTATTGAATATTGCATGCCTTTGGCTCTCAGTTGCCATTATAGCTGTCATTTTTGAGTCTTAACAGCTGTAGTTACCTCCTTTGCAGTTTAATAGCACATCATCCATCTGGTTGAGGATTACAAGGCCTCAGCCTTGACTTTTTGGAAGAATAATGCCTCACTCTGTGTTAGTGTTGTTAGAGTTAGAATACTGTTGTAGTCCTCCTCACACAGCTGGTCCTGTGTTCGTTAACTGAGTCATGGTTGCAAGATGCTACTGCTGGTCTAAATGTTATGTTAATGTTCAAGGTAGAAAAAAGGATGGGGGACAGGGAAGGAATAGCACCAGGCAACACGTGTGTCCTATTTAATCATGAAAGAAAAAGCTTTAGAGACAATTCCTCAGAGTTCTGGTTAGACCTTATTGGCCACCCCTAGGTACAGGGGAGTCTGGAAAGTGACTTTGGCTTTTTGGCATCTGTGGTGGGAGACTGAGGAGAAGGTGGTAGGTAGAGAATGGTCTTGGTTGGCTTATTAGCAGTGTTTGCCAAAGGAAGATATCTCAAGCTTTGCATTTCTGCAGCTTATCTATTTAAGGCTGTCTCACCTGGAAAGCTTCCTTGGTGGCTCAGAGGGTAAAGTGTCTGCGGGAGACCCGAGTTCGATCCCTGGGTCAGGAAGATCCCCTGGAGAAGGAAATGGCAACCCACTCCAGTATTCTTGCCTGGAGAATCCCATGGATGGAGGAGCCTGGTGTGCTACAGTCCACGGGGTTGCAAAGAGTAGGACACGACTGAGCGACTTCACTTTCTTTCACTTTCACCTGGAAAGCACCCCTTTTTGGTCTCTTTCCCTGCAGGCCTGGAAGAAGTTTTGTTTGCCTTCATCTTGAGTCTACTTTTAGCTGGAATGTAGGTTATGAGATAGTCATTCTGAAAGAGAGGATCCATCTTTCAATGTCAGTCTGGAGAGGGCAGTCCAGGAAATAGGATACAACCCTGAAATTGAAAGGGTACCAATGTTAAGCGTATTTCAGTACCAAGCATGGCTGCCGGGAAGGCTGCTGTGAAAAAAAGACCAGCAAGGAAGAAAATAATCTGAGAATCTGCCTGATAATACTTTTGGCATCTGAATGATTTAAACAAGTATAGCTGCATACGTTGCTGGGTTATTTTCTGGTCGGTGTGGGACTGTACATCAAGACTTCTTGTTTGAAGTGTTAGTTTCTCTCATTGCAGCTAAAAATATTAGAAAAGAATGGAGTTTAAGTAAACTGTCTATCTGTGGACTACTTGGGAGCACTGAGAATGGTTCTGTAGTGAATATACTTCTAAAACCCCTGTCTAGATCAATCCTGAACTATTCACCCCTGCAAAAATAAAATATTTCTGACCCTCAAGCTGTAGAATAATTCTTTATTTTGGATTTGTGAGAAAAATTTTTAAATGACAAAAGTTTTCAGTGCACATAAATGAAAAGCCAAATATTAAATTATTTGCAAAGATGAATTCCACTATGAGGATATCATGAGACATATATATTTTTCTGAGATCTTATTGTCTTCCAGTATTGGGCTAAGTGATTCGTGTGTTATTTTATATCCTTGAAGTACGTTGTTACTATTATTTTCTCCTTTTGAAGAATCTGATGCTCATAGAGGTTAGGTTACTTGCCCGAGGTTTCAATGCCAGTAATTAACAGCAGCTGTGATTCAAAACCAGGCAGTTTGCCATACCTGCCAGGTGTGAATCTGTGATCTTAATAATAATAACAATTAGGCACTATTCCAAAGATTTTATAGTCATTTCTCCTATTATTCATTAAAATCCTAGACGTTAGTACTAGTATCATCATCCCTGTTTTACAGATGAGAACATTGAGAGATTCAGTAGCTGTCTTAATTTTTCACAGCTTCCAAGGCATGGTTTCCAACCCAGGCCGTCTGACCTGACTCCATGTGAACCCTAAATTCTTCACCACACTGCTTGTATGAAGTTAGTCATGTATTTGATTTGTATCTGTGTAGTTTTCTATAAAATGCAATTTTTATTTCTAAAAAGAAAATTTCATCTACATTATAAAATTCCAGAAAACCCTTCTGGTATTTCTCAGTGGCTTCATGTGGAGAGACAACTTTCTTCTGCCAGATCAAGTTTGGTAGCTGTTTTAGCTATTTTTCTGGTGTATGTTAATAAAAATTTGATATAGATTATTATGCCTTGCACATGTGACCAGAGCTCAGATTAATTCATTTTTAGGTGACTGAGTAAATTTTTTAAACTCAAAATTAGCTCAATTTATATTAGGAAGATTCCAGGGTGAGAAAATTGGACATGAAAATTTAGCGACAATGAAAAATTATACCTGATAGGAAAAGTTACATTTTATGTTACTTGCTGATATTTTATGATAAGGGAAAATTGATCATTTTTATTCTTCAATCATCATTTTGCTTAAAGGATTTAATAGAAAGTAATATGTATTTCCTCATATAGTAGAGTGTGATTGGAAAGAAAATGTGATGGCTACTCAGTCTTAAAAAAAATCATCTACTTCATTACAGAAACATTCATATTAAATTATAGTTCATTCTAGACCAGCAGTGCTTTGATTTTGATTCAAATGTGTGTAAAATAAAATATAATAAAAAATTGGTACATGAAAAAATCAACTCTGTATTATTCTAGGCACATTTCACCACCTAACTCTGTTTTACCCAAATTCAGTGCTGTATTTTATAGTAATTGACTCACAGGAGAAAGATCTGTGACTTCTATCTTGCTGCATGACCTTGGGGAAAATTGGCTTAAATGTATGAAAGGATATTTCAGGCATTGACTCAGACTAAATAAATGTGCTAAATTTGATACAGTGAGTGGGAAATTTTTCTCACCACATGGAACCACTAATGAGCTTGGGAAGTAAACATGGTTAAGTAGACATAGTTGCCTTTTTGTTACTGTAATTCTGAATTGGCCCATTAGCATGAATATCATTTCAGTACACTTTGCAATTGTAGCTTTGGGACTGACCCCCAAACCCCAAGCCAAAAAAGAAAATTGTCTATAAATGACAGAGCTATTGTGGGTTAGATTATGTTCCCCTAAAAGATACATGCAAGCCCTAACCCCTGGTACCTGTGAAAGTGACCTTATTTAGAAAGAGGGTCATTGTAGATATAATCAAGTTAAGATGAGGTCATGCTGAAGTAGGGTGGGCCGTTAATCCAATGTGATTGATGCCCTTATCCGGGGAACAGAGGTAGACACACAGGGAGAACACCTGTGACAACAGAGGTAGAGATGATGTGATGCAGCAGCAAGCCAAGGAATGCAAAGGATTGCCAATCACCAGGAGAAGGAGAGGCGAGGAAGGAGTCCACCCAGAGTCTCAGAGGGAGCATGACCTTGCTGACACCCTGATTTCAGACTTCTGGCTTCTAGAACTATGAGAGAAGAAATCTCTCTTGTCGTCAGCCACTTAGTCTATAGTAGTTATGGCAGCCCTCAGAAACTGACATTAGAGGTAACAGTGGAGCAGTGATGAAGAGAGGCAGTGGTAGTGCTCTGTGGATTTGCATTCTCCTGTAGCTTCATGTCTTCCTGCCTCTCCCTGTGATCTTAATATAAACATCAGAAAATTGGGTTTTGTTTCTTCCTGCATCACATGCCTTTGCAGCACTACTTAATCTCTCTGGGTCTCATTTGCTTCATTGCTGAAGAGAGGATCTCACACCCTTCTGAGTAACACTAGCCATCATTTAGGGGAATTTTGCCTATCCAGACCCAGGGCTCACTGCTTAACACGCATGATTTTATTTACTTTTTATAAGAATTCTATGAGGAATGTATTATTATCCCTACTTTACAAATGGATCAAATAATGAGATTTCTCTGTGACTCCCCATGTTTTCTTGTCCTCTCAGAGACTTGAACATGAGAGTCAGAGCTGAAAAAGTGTTAGTATTTATGTTTCCTTGATGGGAAAGGTAACAACAGATATGTAACTTGACTTAATCTGCGTAGAAGGGGGTTAAAGGCATTGGAAAGGGATGTTACAATCACTTTGGTCATTTCACACTTTCTCCATGTGCAGAACAGAGAGTAAATATTTTTTAAACTTCTCTTTGATATATTTGACTCCTTTTTATTTTGAACAAAATATTAGTATAATTTCCTTATTTTCTGACTTACTTGAAAGTTTATTTATTTATTTTTTTTCAGGAAACCTAAATTTTCAATGATTTTTTTTTGTCTAAAAATGATAGTAATAAACAATTTTTAAAAACCAACAGCTGCAAAATAAGGCACAACAAGGCATTATATACTGACAATGCATATTTAAAACAGCATAATTCATTGTGGAATAGCTCTGTAACATATTTAATTTGCTTAATTTGCTCTTCAATGTATCTAGGTAATTATGGTGGTTTTTTAAAAATGTACAAATTCTTTTATTTTTTTTTATTTTTTTAAATTTTATTTTATTTTTAAACTTTACATAATTGTATTAGTTTTGCCAAATATCAAAATGAATCCATCACAGGTATACATGTGCTCCCCATCCTGAACCCTCCTCCCTCCCCATACCATCCCTCTGGGTCGTCCCAGTGCACTAGCCCCAAAGTTTTAATTTTTGGAACTATTTCAAGTTAGGATGTAATAGAGGAATTTAATGATGTAACTGCCACTATTCATATTCTCATTGTCTTAGACACTGTATTTGTACAGCAGCGAATGAGATAGTGATACTGTTATTCCATGGTGTACAAAATGAGGCATAGAAAAGTAACCTGGTAAAAATTACTGGTCTTCAAGTTCTTTCTTTGCCTCCAGGGTCTACTTTTATATGTTTCTGTTAGAGAAGGCCATTAACACAGTGACATGGACTAATTTATCAGATTAATGATAAACCTGGAAGCTAGACATCTGGGCTCTAAGAGATACTGGCCAAAGCAGGTAAGTGTGGGTAATCTGGAAACATCTGAAAAAATGGTATGCTGAATGGAGTAGCTTAGGCTAGAGGGTGGCAGGTGCATCACCATGGGAATATCAAAGATGAACTTGGCTTCTTTCATAATATTTCAAGCTCTTCTAGGATAAAACTGAAATATCCTTAGTTACTGTGGGACAAGCAGAAATTCAATACTTTTGCTTAGCTTTTGGTTGCTTATATTCTCTCATTCAAGGATATGGTTACAAACTTTACACTCCACCCCTAACATGGGCCTTTTAGTAAATGGTGAGTTACAATCTGATAATAGAAAGGATGTTATAGCTGAAATCAGAGTGCATAATAAGTCCATTCCATGCTGTTTCCTTGGAAGGCATAGACACTGTGTCACATGCCTCTAATATTAAAATTCTTAGAAAATACAGCAAGCAGTAGTGTTTGAGTAAGTCTTAGAGGCAAAACTGATCTGACCAAGCAATGTATGTTGGTTAAGTGAAATGTGAAAGACTGTCTGTTCTATCTCAGCTGAGGATGTTTGCCATCGAAAATGTTTGTTATGGCACAGTAGAGAGACTGAAGCTACCGGTTTCTTGCTACCCAAATTTGTCTTGGTTAAATTAGTCTTCTGTCTTCTAGACCCTAGGGAGCTGTCAGTCTCCTGAAGAACTGGGCAGTAGAGTGTAGGAAACAGGAAGAGAGTTTGAGGAGTTTAGCCAGTTTACCAGAAACATTTACTGGGAAAATCTACTTGGACACTAAATAGACACTGGAAAGTCTGACTGTCTAATTTGGATTTCTCCATATACCTGTCATGGTGAAGTGAAATATCTGTTGGGCTGGAGTAAGTGTGTCAGTATTTTGGTCATACCTCTATACAAATTAACATTAGGACTGGGAGCTTTGTGGTAATAACTTTCTTCATGTGTCAGAGCTGTGGAGTTTTTAGATTCCCTTTAACTTCCCCCAAATTCCTTCTCAACCTACAAAAGACTGTAGAGGTCATATTGAGAATGCATTTTATCAAGTGTTGATCAACCCATTGGATGTTTGCCATGACCTTGCCTTGCTTGCCATCTTGGCCACCAAAGAACATTTTCATGGGTAATATATAGGAAGTTCAAAATGCAAGTAATACCACAGTTTTTTTTTTTTTTTTTTTAATCTGGAAACCAAAATCTAATGGATAATGATAATGTTGACTGCTACCATTAAGTGATTAAGCATTTGTTATGGGCCAGATAATTCGCTGACACTCCATAGGGAAAGGCTTTGCCCTCCCAGGGATATTTGGCAATATCTGGAGACATTATAGGTTATCACAGCAGAAGAGAGGAGTGCTACTGGCATCTAGTGGGTAGAGGCCAAAGATACTGCTAAACGTCCTGCAGTGTACAGGACAGCCCCCACAGCAGAGGTTATCTGACTCAGATTGCCAGTAGTGCCGAGGCTGCTTCAGAGTCAGTATCTTATTTAACTTGTATACATGATAATCATAGAAGATTCAAACCTGTCTTACAGCCGAGGTTCAAAACGGTTAATTTTTCACTTTTCATTAACCAGCATTCTGTTTCAGTCTCTACTGCTCGATCTTCTTAAACTAAGAGATGGCACTCAAACAGAAATCTTTTCCTCCCTTCCCCCATTGTGGAAAATGTCCACCTCAGTCTCTTCATCCCTAATATGAGAATATTTTCTGTCCTTTACCTGGAAGTCTGTAGTAATGTATTTGGGTTGGAGGTAAGTAGTAGGAAGGAAAGATGGAGGGGGGGACTACAGATCTTCAAAAAGTTGAGGTATTATACTTAAATGTAATATTTTTGGCAAAAATCTGTAGTCATAAGCAGTGTGGGTGAAATACAAAATGTATATTTAGAGTTTAGTGTTGCTCATACATATGCATTGTTTTTAGATTAAGAATGAGAGCTTTTAGTTTTTGCTTCTCTTTGTATCTTTCAAAAGCATTTTGATTTGCTCCTCTCTTGGGTGTGATGGTGATTTGTAGAGCTTGCTGGCTGTTAAGGAATCGAAGACTCTTTGTGAGTACTTAAGGAATGAGAGTTTACTTCCATCTAGGCAGAAAGGTAGATTGTGGGTGTTTGGACTCAAAGCATAACAGAAGATAGAGAGATGTGAGCAAGGCCAAGTTGTACTTTGGGAAAAGAAGTGTGGAGAGCCCCATGAGGAAAATGTGCTTTATTTACTTCTCTGATCAGTGATAAATATCAATTTTGGGATAAAGTTTGACAGATAAATAAGGTTACTGGAGTGTAAGAGGCGGGGAAAGTTAAATTATTTTATTTGAATATTACATTTTGTAAGTGGGAAATGTGGCCTAGGAAAATTGACAAGACTCACTCCTCTATAATATTAATTTCTTGCCAAAATATTACCTTTCATATAGCATCTTTAGGGACTTGTACCTTGAAAAATACAGACAGCTGCCCTGGGTAAGGTTACAGTGCCATAGAATTTTAAATTTGCATAGAGAGTCAGGTTGTATTCTGAGACTTGTGGCACCAGCTTCATTTGGTTTCCGGGATAATCACATAGAACAAGGGCACCTCTTTGATTTACCTAGTATTCATTCTGCCAGTTGGTAGATTTAATAAACAGAGGAAAGACAGGACATGCAGCCAAGGTAAGGAGAGCACCATAACAGTATGCAAATTACACCTTGAAATTATCTATAGAGGATTGAAAATAGACAGCTTCTAATCAGCACCCAAAAACTGAACATTTTAAGGAAGCAATACACAGAGATATGCTCAGTGTGGCAGTCAAGTTAACTGAAAGAATGAATTCCAACTTTTCAGTGTTAATTTCAATGCATTAAGAAAACTGAGGTGTAATCTTACTGCCTTATGTTAACTACAGACTTTATTTTCACAGGCATTCACTTATCATTGCATTTTATTTTTAAGTTAAAAAAGCTATTGTGTGAGAGAGAATAGTTTTGGACCCTCTGAAATGTAATAGTTCACAAGGAAAAGATGAGGAAATTGTGAGGCAAAGATTACATTCTCTGAATTATATCAAATCCTGATTTGAACTGATATTGTTAATTTGCTTCTTTTTTGCCCTTTTATGAAACAAAGCTACCCCTGTGTTTTTTCAATATGCTAATTCTCAGAAAGCCATGGTTTCAGCAGAATTTAAATACAAGTTACAGTCATTGCAGTATTGAAAAGTCCCCATAGCATTCAATCATAATATTTTATGTAAGGCAGAGAGAAATGTTAATTCATTTTCACATACAGTTGAAAGATTATGTTAGATTTGATTTTCTTTAGACACCATATGCATATTTACCAGTAGAATAAACTCTGGTTGTCAGTTATGTGTGTAGGTTGGAGAGAGTTTGGATATCTTATGTGAGGGCAATATTCTTGTAGGGGGAGAAGAACGGACAGAAAGTAGTGAACTGACTCTGAGGACTTTGTGGTTTCAGGCATAGTGTTGGGTGATGCTATGTGTAAATGTCACTACAGCCCAGGGACCTGTATGGTATTATTTTCACTTTACAATTTGAGGAAATAGAGATATAAACCACAATAATTAGGAAGTACTGTTTCTACTATACCCTGATTCATCCCTAGTACCTGGATCAAAAAATGGAGATGTAGGGGGAGAGGGAGTCAAGTTATAGTTGTTGGTTGACTTGAACGCAGAACTTCTAAGGATTTGGATTCATCCTTAGATACAAAGATCTCTGCTATTTTTATTTTTTTCCCTTGCAGCAAGGGGATGGATTTTCATGTACTCATTCAAATTACTGCATGAAATATTTCCCAGTGGGTTTAAAAACACACAGGTTATGGTGACAGGTTTTGGTAGGGTGGGCACTATTTAGTTTGTAAAGTAACCTCCTCCTCCAACAGAAAATTACTTTAAAATGGAGTCTGATTTTGTGTTGTTATTTGGTACTGCTGAAAGTCACGACCCCTTTTTATTTAGGGCTATTTTATCCAAAATGACAATGGGTTATTGATCAATTTAAATCCGCAGTCCAAATGTGATTTTTGCAGTTGATAACTCACTTTCATTCCTGTGTATTTTAATTGTAAACACGTACACAATCTCCCAATTTAAAACAGGTTGCATTCCAAAGTTCAGTTCGAACAGAGTCATTTGGAGTTTAAAGCATTTTTCCATAGAAACAATGTTAGGTTTCCAGGCCAACCCACAAAAGCCTATTTAAACCATATTGTACAGTTTCTTCTCTAAAATCATCATGGGGCCCACACAACATATATAATAATATTTCTATTATTATAAAGGCATTTGGAGTTTGGCTTGGAATAGACTAGAGCTTCACTGGAGTAGAGCTGGGCACTTAAAGTCCGCCTGCCATCTTGGCAGTGAGAACCAGCGTTTTTTTCTTATGATCCTGTCTATAGTGCCTGTAACCTATGGTGAAGACTATGGCAGGATGATGGCTAAGGCAGGGAATGGGTGATCTTTCAAGGGTGGATACATGATTCAACATGCTTTTCGTTCCAGGCAGTGGAACTTGAATATAAGTTTGTTTTTTTTTTTTTTTCAAGTGCTCAACTTGAATATAAGGGTTTTTTTTCTCACATAAGAAGTCTGGAACAGGCAGTTTCAACACTGGTTAATTCAACAGCTCAATGAAGTCAAGGCTGTAGATTAGGTTGTGTGCATGTGTACTCAGTCACTCAGTCATGTCTGACTCTGCAACCCCATCCACTAGCCTGCCAGGCTTCTCTGTCCATGGGCTTCTCCAGGCAAGAATACTGGAGTGGGTTGCCTTTTTCTCCTCTAGCGGATCTTCCCAACCCAGGGATCAAACCCACATCTCCTGCATTGGCAGGTGGATTCTTTACCATTGAGCCACTCGAGAAGCCCCTGAATAACCCCACAGTTATATCCACTGAGGCATAAGAATCTTGTTCTTGTGTCACAAACTTTGAAAGGTGAAAGAATGAGAAGTGACCTCTTAATCTTATTAAGTAAGAAAGTGTCTCCCAAATGGACTCTGAGTTAGAAGTCCACTTCTAAACCAATCATTGGCCATTGAAAATCAGATTGCTAGCGCTGGCTTAGAGTCTAAGCCTTAGGATGAGTTGTAGTTCATGTTGTAGGGCATGAGGCAGATGCCCACCTCCTCTCAGGATGTTCAAATGTTGCCAAGCTCATTTGAAGATCTGTTGACAAAGAAGAAGGTGGAATGCTCTGTTGAGTGAATGTCACATATTGTGTGACACTAAGGAGCTATGGCCTGGGGCAAAGGGAAGGTCATAAAATTCAAATTTTTGTTTTAGCTGGCTCCAGCCTCCTGAAAATCATGTGATTCCTCCCTCCTCTAGTTTCTATAAAAGAAGCAGGTAGGATAGATTCATTTATTCCTTAATTTATTCACTCAACAAATGTTTATTGGGCATCTTCTTTGTTACAAGCTGTATTTTAGGACAGATAACTTGATTGATGTTTTCTAATTTTTTTTTTTTTTTTTTTTTTTAATACTGTTAGCAGTAGAGGAAATAGATGGGAGTGGTGGTGGTGTAGAGTGACCTTCTTCGCCTTCCCCATTAGGGGAAGTTAAAAGTATATAAAGAGCAATACTAGTGCCTCCTTAAATCAAAAGTACTAAGATCTATTTATATTTCAGAGAAATATCCCGATTTGATAAGGAAGACGGGGAAAAGTGTGTTGGATGAGAGTGGTGACTGAGAACAGCCACAGGGGCACTGAGGTTACCCTTCCAGCTTCTGCCCTGGCTGGGAGGGTAGAGCTGGGAGAGTAACCTCAGTACCCATCATGCCACCTCGGACACTGCCAGTCCCTGGCACCTTGGACACTGGCCTGTCCATTTTTCTAAGGGAAAGCATATAAATAGTATTATTGTAGCAATAATACTGGCTCATGATAAATATGTTTTGTTTTTTAAGTGATGATAAAACACATCACAAAGTACTGTGGTGATTTTAATTACTATGCTTTGGATTTCTAGTGGAACTTTTTGAAGTCTAGATGGTGGAGGATTACAGCTTGTGTTATCTACCTACTTATCTGTCTACCTCAGGAGTCAGCATACTTTCTCAGCAAAAGACAAGAACGTAAATATTTTAGGCTTTGTGGGCCATATGGCTTGTGTTCTAAGTATTCCATTCTGCTGCTGCATCACAAAAGCACAGTTTAGGTAAACAAATGGGTGTGGCTGTGTTCCAATGACACTTTATTTATGGACAACTTCCTTGTGTTTCCTTCAGTTTCACATAATCTTAATGTCATGAAATAGTTTTTTCTTTTGATAGTTTTCAATCATTTAAAAGTGTGAAAGCCACTTTCACCTTGTGGGCTATGCTAAAGGGAAGCCAAGAGTCAGATTTTTTCTCTTGGGCTGTGATTTGTGGACTCCTGGTTTGATTCTCGTTTGTCTGTCTACCTGTCTTCTTTCTTTCCTCTTTTATCAGTGAGCAAGAATCTGATTCCATTTAATTCTGTACAAGGAATTTTTATTCATGTAGTCAACTACTCTGAATACTTATAAAGAATGAAAATAACTGATTTATAGGATCTCTAGTATTGATTCACTTATGTTTTCTGTGGTTGAACTTGTACAGCTTTAAATATTATCATTATTATTGTAAAAATACTATATTTAACATCCTTATAACCAGTTTGGAGTAATTCCTTTGTAAAAGATCCTTAAGGAAGTACCTTCATCTTATAATAAATGATTTTGGATCTCGTTGAGACTTAAAAACCACAGGTGAATGATAGTGTCATATCAATTTTTACATCCTCAATAGGGCACTTGTATTTTCTGAGGCAGACAGGCAGGACTTGGATGGCTGTATATTACTGTTTATGAGCCTTATCCTTTACTGCAAATCAAGTGTTTATTCCACTCCTGAACTTAATTAGCAGTTAAGAGTTTTGTGCTTTGTATTTAAAGGAAGCATGTGATTTGTTCATTAGTTCAAAAGCAGATTAATTATTATATCTTTAGTCGCCATCTGTAAACACATCTATATTGGTGAGCTCTCTCCTGCTGAGTTACCTTGAAATGCCCTGTGGTGTTTTATTAGCTTTCAATTCTGTGTTTATTACAGTTGGCTGGAGATTTTTCAATTTAGTTTATTGGCCACAGAAAGTCCAGTCCTTCTGTGGAAACTACCAATTTTGGAGGGTGAGAGATTTATTAATGCTGGCTATCAGTTTGCTATAAACATTTTCCCCAAGTTGTACTGTGTTTTGGTTTGGATTAAAGATATTAGTAGTAGTTCGATTATAAGCCAAGGTTTTAAGCACCTTATATACTGTCTAGGTTCAAGGAGGAGCAATTGGGAATAAAATTAGTAACCCGCATAAAAAAATGTCTTCTGAGTTTAAGCCAACCCTGAACAGAATTCTTAAGTACATGAGGGCAAGCGGATAAATGAATAGTTATTGATGCATTGGCACTTTAATATTATTTTTGGTGCTGCAAGAACACTTTCAGGTTCCAAGCAATTTTCAGAGAATTTAAAGAGCTTGTCTAAGGACAGTGGTGGAGCTGAGAGGTGAACCAAAGTCATATGATGTGTAAGTTTATGTTCCTCTTCACCCGTGCCAGATAAAATACAGGATTCTCAATTAAGTTGGAATTTTATCATATCAACAAATAAGTTTTTTCATTACAAGTATGTCCCAAATATTTCAGGGACATATTTATATTGAAAATATTTGTTATTTGAAAATTTAATTTATTTGGGCATCCTGTATTATCATTATTATTATTTGCTAAATTTGGCAACCTTACTAGTGCCTTCCTCACCTCTCTCTTTTTCCAGGTATTCACATTGTCCAGGGCACTCCCCCTGTACTGCTAGCTTTAGTTTATTAACCCTGTCTTACTGTGTTCAGGCAACTGTAACAAAATACTATATCTTGGTGGCTTGTAAACATGTTTATTTCTCATAGTTCTAGGGGCTGGAAAATCCAAGGAGCTGGCAAATTCTGTGTCTGGTGAAGGCTTGTGGTAGAATGGGCTACAGATCTCTCAGGGGCCGCTCCTATTAGGGCACTAATCTCATTTGTAAAGCCTCTGCCCTCTTGATCTAATCACCTCTAAAAGGCCCTACCTCCTAATACCATCATCTTGGGGGTTAGGATGTCAACACATGAATTTTGGAGGAACACAAACATTCAGACCAGGAAAGAAAGCTGTGACAAAGCTAGACAGCATATTAAAAGCAGAGACATCACTTTGCTGACAAAGGTCTGTATAGTTAAAGCTATCATTTTCCCAGTAATTATGTACTAATATGAGACATCTATTTCTGCTTTATTGACTATGTCAAAGCCTTTGACTGTGTGGATCACAATAAACTGTGGAAAATTCTTCAAGAGATGGGAATGCCAGACCACCTGATCTGCCTCTTGAGAAATCTGTATGCAGGTCAGGAAGCAACAGTTAGAACTGAACATGGAACAACAGACTGGTTCCAAAGAGGAAAAGGAGTACGTCAGGGTTGTATATTGTCACCCTGCTTATTTAACTTATATGCAGAGTACATCATGAGAAACGCTGGACTGGAAGAAACACAAGCTGGAATCAAGATTGCCGGGAGAAATATCAATAACCTCAGATATGCAGATGACACCACCCTTATGGCAGAAAGTGAAGAGGAACTAAAAAGCCTCTTGATGAAAGTGAAAGTGGAGAGTGAAAAAGTTGGCTTAAAGCTCAACATTCAGAAAATGAAGATCATGGCATCCGGTCCCATCACTTCATGGGAAATAGATGGGGAAACAGTGGAAACAGTGTCAGACTTTATTTTTCTGGGCTCCGAAACCACTGCAGATGGTGACTGCAGCCATGAAATTAAAAGACGCTTACTCCTTGGAAGGAAAGTTATGACCAACCTAGATAGCATATTCAAAAGCAGAGACATTACTTTGCCAACAAAGGTCCGTCTAGTCAAGGCTGTGGTTTTTCCTGTGGTCATGTATGGATGTGAGAGTTGGACTGTGAAGAAGGCTGAACGCCGAAGAATTGATGGTTTTGAAGTGTGGTGTTGGAGAAGACTGTTGAGAGTCCCTTGGACTGCAAGGAGATCCAACCAGTCCATTCTGAAGGAGATCAGCCCTGGGATTTCTTTGGAAGGAATGATGCTGAAGCTGAAACTCCAGTACATTGGCCACCTCATGCGAAGAGCTGACTCATTGGAAAAGACTCTGATGCTGGGAGGGATTGGAGACAGGAGGAGAAGGGGACGACAGAGGATGAGATGGCTGGATGGCATCACTGACTCGATGGACATGAGTTTGAGTGAACTCCGGGAGTTGGTGATGGACAGGGAGGCCTGGCATGCTGCGATTCATGGGGTCGCAAAGAGTCGGACACGACTGAGCGACTGAACTGAACTGAACTGAACTGATGAGAGCATTGCCTGCAATGCAGGAGACCTGGGTTCAGTCCCTCGGTCGGGAAGATACCCTGGAGAAGGAAATGGCAACCCACTCCAGTACTCTTGCCTGGAAAATTCCATGGACTGAGGAGCCTGGTAGACTACAGTCCATAGGGTTGCAAAGAGTCGGACACGACTGAGCAACTTCACTTTCATATGAGAGCTGGACTAGAAAGAAAGCTGAATGTCAAAGAACTGATGCTTTTGAAATGTGATGTTAGAAAAGACTCTTGAGAATCCCTTTGACATCAAGGACATCAAACTGGTCAATCCTAAAGGAATTCAACTGTGAATATTCATTGGAAGAACTGATGTTGAAACTCCAATACTTTGGCCACCTGATGCGAAGAGCTGACTCACTGGAAAAGACCTTGATGCTGGGAAAGATGGAAGGCAATGGAGAAGGGAGTAGCAGAGAATGAGATGGTTAGATAGAATCACCAACTCAATGGATATGAATCTGAGCAAACTCCAGGAGATAGTGAAGCACAGAGAAGCCTGTTGTGCGGTAGACACTTACTACATAGCAACTGAACAGAATAAACCCCATTCTTTATATTTTTTTTAGTTCAAAGTTTCCCTGCTTAAGACCATTAAGTGAGAATCCTATTTTCGCTGATTTTCAAAGCATCCAATGACTAATCTGATGAAATATAGGTAATTTGGGTACCATGTTGATCAGAGCTAATAGCTTCATGCATAATTTTTTCCAGGTTACATATTTATTAACATCACTTGCTATAGCTAATACTTAAACACATGGTAACTGCAAAGGCCAGAACATCAGACTTTATGCACAGAAAGTGGAAACTAATTTTGAAACCATTCTTTAAGCTATTCTAGTAATCTATTTTCTCAGAAGCCCTAAGTTTATGATTTTATCTATTTTTTATTCTATCTAAAATTTGATTATCATAGTTGCTCATTTTCTTGCTTATGATTCGCATGTATTTTACACATCTTAAAGATGGTTTTGGTGCATTTTCAGAATAAACTATTATAAAATACATTTTAGAAATTTAATGGATGATTGAGATTGCTACCGATCTGAAGCTTTATTTTCACTTTTAGTGAAAAATAATGTTGTACAGAACATTTTTTCTTTCTTGAGCAATTAGAATACAATGAGAGAAGTTAGTTCTTAGCATCCAACCACTTATTCAAGCTAATTCAAGCCAGTGCCTACCACTCTGCCAGAATTCTAGGACACTTGTATCTTTGCCCCTAGTACCCCTAGTACCTCAGAGAATGGGCTGGAAAATCACTGGGTATATTACAGGGATAGGTTTATTATCAAGTTACCATGTGGAGAAGGCAATGGCACCCCACTCCAGTACTATTGCCTGGAAAATCCCATGGATGGAGGAGCCTGGTAGGCTGCAGTCCATGGGGTCGCTAGGAGTTGTACACGACTGAGCAACTTCACTTTCACTTTTCACTTTCATGCACTGGAGAAGGAAATGGCAGCCCACTCCAGTATTTTTGCCTGGAGAATCCCAGGGACGGGGGAGCCTGGTGAGCTGTTGTCTATAGAATCACACAGAGTCGGACACAACTGAAGTGACTTAGCACCAGAAGCAGCAGCAGCAAGTTACTAAGAAGCATTTAATCGGGGCCCCAAACATTTTTGAGAGCACTTAGCAGAAATGGTGTATTTTTTTTTTTTTTTTTTGGACTTTGAAAGATCCTAACTTAGATTGCTTAAAAGACATCTTTTCTGTAACTGCACCTTCTTACTCATTTCATGGGTGTTAGTTTTCCACAGCTGCAGAAATGGTGTATTGTTGACTATGTGTACATGTGTGCTAAGTCGCTTCAGTTGTGTCTGACTCTTTGGGACCCCATGGACTATAGCCTGCCAGGCTCTTCTGTCCATGGAATTTTCCAGACAAGAATACTAGAGTGATTGCTATGCCCTTCTCCAGGGGATTTTCCTGATCCAGGGATTGAACCCTTAGCTCTTATGTCCCTTGCATTGGCAGGTGGGTTTTTTTTTTTTTTTTTTTTACCACTAGTGCCACCTGTTGGAAGGGAAGTTATGACCAACCTGGACAGCATATTAAAAAGCAGAGACATTACTTTGTCAACAAAGGTCCATCTAGTCAAGGCTATGGTTTCTCCAGTGGTCATGTATGGATGTGAGAGTTGGACTATAAAGAAAGCTGAGCTGAAGAATTGATGGTTTTGAACTGTGGTGTTGGAGAAGACTCTTGAGAGTCCCTTGGACTGCAAGGAGATCCAACCAGTCCATCCTAAAGGAGATCAGTCCTGGGTGTTCATTGGAAGGACTGATGTTGAAGTTGAAACTCCAATACTTTGGCCACCTGATGCGAAGAGCTGACTCATTGGAAAAGACCCTGATGTTGGGAGGGATTGGGGGCAGGAGGAGAAGGGGACGACAGAGGGTGAGATGGTTGGATGGCATCACTGACTCAATGGACATGGGTTTGGGTGGACTCTGGGATTTGGTGATGGACAGGGAGGCTTGGCGTGCTGTGGTTCATGGGGTCGCAAAGAGTTGGACATGACTGAGCGACTGAACTGAACTAGCACCATCTGTTGTTGACTATACTACAGAAAAAATCATTTTGTCCCTGGACCTTGGCTAAGCTGAAGTTGAACTGTTTTATGAAGACCTGCAAGACCTTCTAGAACTAACACACAAAAAATATGTCCTTTTCATTATAGGGGACTGGAATATGAAAGTAGGAAGTCAAGAAATACCTGGAGTAACAGGCAAATTTGGCCTTGGAGTACAGAATGAAGCAAGGCAAAGGCTAATAGAGTTTTGCTAAGAGAATGCACTGGTCATAGCAAACACCCTCTTCCAACAACACAAGAGAAGACTCTACACATGGACATCACCAGATGGTCAATACTGAAGTCAGATTTATTATGTTCTTTGCAGACAAAAATGGAGAAACTCTATACAGTCAGCAAAAACAAGACCAGGAGCTGACTGTGATTCAGATCATGAACTCCTTATTGCCAAATTTAGACTTAAATTGAAGAAAGTAGGGAAAAACACTAGACCATTCAGGTATGATCTAAATCAAATCCCATACGATTATACAGTGGAAGTGACAAATAGATTTAAGGGATTAGATCTGATAGACAGAATGCCTGAAGAGCTATGGATGGAGGTTCATGACTTTGTACAGGAGGCAGTGATCAAGACCATCCCCATGAAAAAGAAATGCAAAAAGGCAAAATGGTGGTCTGAGGAGGCCTTACAAATAGCTGTGAAAAGAAGAGAAGTGAAAGGCAAAGGAGAAAATGAAAGATATACCCATTTGAATGCAGAGTTCCAAAGAGTAGCAAGGAGGGATAAGAAAGGCTTCCTCAGTCATCAATGCAAAGAAATAGAGGAAAACAGTAGAATGGAAAAGACTAGATATCTCTTCAAGAAAATTAGAGATACCAAGAGAACATTTCATGCAAAGATGGGATCAATAAAGGATAGAAATGGTATGGACCTAACAGAAGCAGAAGATATTAAGAAGAGGTAGCAAGAATACAAAAAAGATCTTCATAACCCAGATAACCATGATGGTGTGATCACCCACCTAGAGCCAGACATTCTGGAATGAAAAATCAAGTGGGCTTTAGGAAGCATCACTACGAACAAAGCTAGTTGAGGTGATGGAATTCCAGTTGAGCTATTTCAAATCCTAAAAGATGATGCTGTGAAAGTGCTGCACTCAGTATGCCAGCAAATTTGGGTAACTCAGCAGTGGCCACAGGACTGGAAAAGGTCCGTTTTCATTCCAATTCCAAAGAAAGGCAATGCCAAAGAATGCTCAAACTACCGCACAATTGCACTCATCTCACACGCTAGTAAAGTAATGCTCAAAATTCTCCAAGCCAGGCTTCAACAGTACATGAACTGTGAACTTCCAGATGTTCAAGTTGGGTTTAGAAAAGGCAGAGAAACCAGAGATCAAATTGCCACCGTATGTTGGGTCATTGAAAAAGCAAGAGAGTTCCAGAAAACATCTATTTCTGTTTTATTGACTATGCCAAACCTTTGACTGTATGGATCACAACAAACTGTGGAAAATTCTTCAAGAGATAGGAATACCAGATCACCTTGCCTTCCCACTGAGAATCTGTATGCAGGTCAAGAAGCAACAGTTAGAACTGGACATGGAACAACAGACTGGTTCCAAATAGGAAAGGGAGTACATCAAGACTGTATAGTGTCACCCTGCTTATTTAACTTATATGCAGAATACATCATGAGAAACGCTGGGCTGGATGAAGCACAAGCTGGAATCAAGATTGCCAGGAGAAATATCAATAACCTCAGATATGCAAATAATACCACCCTTAGGGCAGAAAGTGAAAAGGAACTAAAGAGCTTCTTGATGAAAGTGAAAGAGGGGAGTGAAAAAGCTGGCTTAAAACTCAACATTCTGAAAACCAAGATCACACCATCTGGTCTCATCACTTCCATGGCAAATAAATGGGGAAACAGTGGAAAATGTGAGAGATTTTATCTTTTTGGGCTCCCAAATCACTGCAGATGGCGACTGCAGCCATGAAATGTATAGATGCTTGCTCCTTGGAAGAAAAGTTATACCAACCTAGATAGCATATTAAAAAGCAGAGACATTATTTTGTCAACAAAAGTCTGTCTAGTCAAAGCTTTGGTTTTTCCAGTAGTCATGTATGGATGTGAGAGTTGGACCATCAAGAAAGCTGAGCACCAAAGAATTGATACTTTTGGACTGTGGTGTTGGAGAAGACTTTTGAGAGTCCCTTGGAGTGCAGCGAGATCCAACCAGTCCATCCTAAAGGAAATCAGTTCTAAATATTCATTGGAAGGACTGATGCTGAAGCTGAAACTCCAGTATTTTGGCCACCTGATGTGAAGAGCTGACTCATTTTAAAAGACCCTGATGCTGGGAAAGATTAAAGGCAGGAGGAGAAGGGGACAACAGAAAATGGGATGGTTGGATGGCATCACTGACTCAATGGACATGAGTTTGAGTAAACTCCAGGAGTTGTGATGGACAGGGAGGCCTGGTGTGCTGCAGTCTGTGGGGTTGCAACGAGTCAGACACGGCTGAGCGGCTGAACTGACTGACTGACTGAGACTGCATGAACTCTGAGGTCTTAATTACTTCGGTACTGGCTCCAACAGAGTTGGAAATCTCCAAGTCATATGAAGCTCTTCTAAAATTACTTCACAGGATTGACTTAGGGTAGCTACATGATTACAAGAACCAACTCAAGTATGTGCAGATTTGTTGCAATAGAAGCATTGGATCTGAAGAACTGTTCTCCAAGGTCTCTACAGACTGTAATGCACTTAGATTTGGCTACACACAGAGCAGGCTTATTCATGGAGCTGAATGGCATGTTTCATTTAAATAATGGAAGTTAAGTGAAATATCTTCTTAATGGGCCTGATGTGCCATACCTCTCTCTCTTATAATTAATACATCTGAGTCTTGATTCTCTTCCCTTTCCCTTTTCTTCCTCCCTCCCTTCCTTCTTTTTTCTCTCCCTTCTTTGTTCACCTCCTCATTGATTCCTTGCTCTTTTAACATGAGCTGAAGAGTTTCAGAGGCTGTTCTTCCAGAAACAATACTGTTGCATTTGTTTTCTTATCTGGTTCCAGAGCTTATTTCTCCCCATGTACTTTCTAACTAGAGAGAAAATAACACAAGGACCTAAGCCTTTCAAACGGAGACAGCCCCTGACTTAACAATGGCTTGATTTTGGATTTTTTGACTTTACCATGCTGTGAAACAGATATGTGTTCAGTAGAAACCATTCTTTGAATTTTGAGTTTTGATCTTTTCCTAGACTAGCGATATGCAGTATGCTATACTCTTCTGGTGCTGGACAGCGGCAGTGACCCTCAGTTCCCAGGCATCCACAGAATCAGGAGGGTAAACAACGATCCACATACAACCATTCTGTTCCCACACAGCCAATCTGTTTTTCACTTTCAGTACAATTTTCACAAAGTTACATGAGATATTCAATAATTTTTATTTTTTTGAAATAAAATAGGCTTCATGTTATAGGATTTTTCCCAACTGTAGGCTGATCCAAGTGTTCTGAGCATGTTTAAAGTAGGGTAGGGTAAGCTATGATGTTTGGTAGGTTAGGGAATTAAATGCTTTTTCAACTTACCATGTTTTAAACTTGCATTGGATTCATCAAGATGTAGCCCCATTGTATGTTGAGGAAGATCTGTATATCAGTTTATAAACAAAACAAAACTAGAGGAGTTTGCATTTTGGTGTTTTTGATGGCACATATAAAGAAAAATATTTAAAATCTGTTTCAGTTTTTTGTTTTTTTTTAAGGTGGACTCTGCTTTAAAAATAGAGCAGTGATAATGCAGTTGCTCAATACTTGTTCTTATGAACTTAATATAATGATAACTAATAGCACTGTTTGACTGTTGGTTAGATATCCACAGTCTGCTGAGAATCAGAATGTTATGGTTGAAAAACTAGCCTAGTAGCATTAATCAGAATTCCTTCATTTCTAGAAAATTAGGAGATTGCTTCTTTCCTGCTTAGGAAAAAAATGAAGAAGTCTTAACCTTCATTTATTTTTGACCAGACCACTTGTGGGATGGAGTGGGAGGTACAGTGTATACTATTGAACTACTTTCTAAAGTCAGTTATAGAAAGCATCTTTTGAAGACAGAAAAGGACTAGTAAATGTCCCTCCTGGGCCAAAGCTTTGTCACTCTAGAGAAGGAAAGGACTCTGATGTATAAGCAAGGGAGGAGAGTGAAATCAAACACTGCCATCGTAAGGCTGTGAATGGCTTAATCCTAGCAAAGGACTTTATACCCTCTCCTCAATGAAAGCAGCTCTAGGCAGGCTATTATGCTTACTCGTTTTTGGTCTTTCAATATGAGCAATACAGAATTTAAAAATTATGATGTAATGGTAGTTAATTTGTGTCAAAATTTAAGACAAACCCCCAATTTGTTCTAGGCAGAGAAGAGGCTGATGTCAAGTATTTAAGAGCTATTTCAGCAAATGGCAAGAGATAGATTATGGAGAATCACTACTTGTTTCTTGGGCCAGGTGGTAATTAGAGACTTAAGAAGTGAGTTGAACGTGTTCCATTCTCTAACACCTTCACATGCATGCCTCTTTTGAAAAATTCTCTATTGCCTGTTCATTTGCTTTCCTTTCTTTGCTCCCAAGTCACAGCAATTAAGGGCTTTTTCTTGCCTTCAGTGTGCCAACGTGTCCCAGTGACGTTATTTCTCTTTTCTTCAGACAATTAGTAGCTTCCAAAATCCACAGCAGTCTCCAAATTGCTAACTAAAGAAGCAAAATATAACTATATTCAAAGTGTTTAGAAACTCTCATAAGATTGTAGTAATATGAGGAATAATAGGCAAAATATTTTGTCATATCTGAGGATACTCAAAAGTTGCGATCAAAGTTTTTAGCCGTATTCTATGTAGGGGATCAAAAAATTTAATATCACCTTCCAAATTAAATATAAGAATTTAATAATCTCTTCAAAAGACAATGTATTTTTTCAGGTAAGATTATTCAGAAAACATCATAGAATCATTAAATGACCTTGGCTGAGTTCTTTGGACTATGAGGCCTTAGTTTTCTTATCCATAAAATGAAGAGTTTAGCCTTAATCAGTTTTTAGTGAGGTGGGTCATGTAAGAGCGACAGTGAGGAATTATTTTTCCAAATGATATTGTTTCTTTAGATCAGAATCCCAATGTGCCCTGCTCCCCCTCCCCTGAATAAGGTGACTGTATTTTTTATTTGATTTTATGTTTGTAGAGGATCCTCAGGTTAACAGTCTTTTAAAATAGCTCTCAGAATTAAATCAGCTGCCTGTGAACTTTGAGTCCTGGCCTAACTGAGTCCTCTGGTCTCAAACATAGATGCAACTGCTCACCATGGAAACAGACTGTATGAGTGGTCTGTTTGATAAGGAAAACAAATCTTGGTTCAAACTTCTGCTCCCCATCCCCAACTCATCATCCTTAAGCTTTTGTCATAAACTACTTTGGAAATGAACAACAACAACAAAAACCAACAGAGATGTGAACTCTGGCTTAAAGAAGAACAAATTCTCCCGAAATTACCCATGGCATGTCAGTAAAAAGCAGGATTAATCACAGAAAATAATTGTAGTCTTTGGACATGTCAGAACCTCATAATATATTTAGAGCTGTTCATTCCTCATGTCACTCTCTTAAGAAAAAAAATCTGCCGGGCTTTTAGTTAAGTGGTGGTGATATTCTGGATAACATATGAGAAGACTTGTCAAATATCCATGACTTGAAACTAGAAACAGCATGACTTCTTGTCATTTTAGGGAGCGTTAGGAGCTAAGTCTGGAAGCTTTGGCATCAACTTATTTTTAGCAGCGTGTGATGTCTGTTTTTTTCTGGTTATTATCTCTGGGCTTAATTTTACAATTACAGGATACACACATTATTCAGCAGATCTGAACATTTTTCACTTAATATATTCTGTATATATGAACACCTTTTTAACGAGTTAATGGGCTCAGTTTTTGTTGATTGTTTTGCATTTCAAATGGCACTTGAGTCAGATAACCAAAGACAGCAAGTGGAAAAAATGATTATTGTAAGAAAAAAATGGGGAAACAGCATGTTTCTTTAAATGCTTTCATATCGCTTACTCAGAGAAATCCATTTGGCTATTGGAAGTTGCTATGGGAAGCACACATTTCTGTGGTGTTACATTTTATTTTCTTGTTTTCTTATTTGAAGTTATTGTTTTAAAAAATCTATATCTACATACTCTGTGTGTGTGTATATATATATAACACATATATATACATGTATATACACATGTAGCTATATGTGTATGTATGTGAAATATATATATATATATACACACACACATATATATACATACACACACATATTTAAAAAAAATGCCTGTGCACCTCTTTTCAGGCAGGGCCAACAGAGTAAAATTTAGCTTTAATTATAATGCTCATCCTCCTGGAACTGGTCTATTACAACCATTGTGTGAATAGCCTTGTGGAAGGAAGTTTCCTATAACTGTGCTGGCTCCTTGGCACCACAGTATTTTTTGTGTTCATGCTGTGGGACTGCCTTAAAGTTCAGATCTCCTTACCAAGAAGCTTGGTATTTCAGAGACTAAATTCCCATGTGTCTGAGCAATACAAAATTGACCTGCTTTATCCCTAATTCTGCTGGATAGCATATTATTTTTCACTAATGTCATAGTATATATTAATTAAGAAGTGTTATTAAAGAGCTGCTTGGGAAAGAAATGAACCTTTGGGTGACCATGTAAATTTCTTTATAAATCTGATGGATCAAAACCAGTGAAGCTAGTGGTTAATTTTTACCATTAGCTGTATTTATATCTGTCACTATCAAAATTCATGGATTGAATATAGCTTAGAGATTCTCATGCATGGTCCTATTTGAGGAAGTTGAAATTGGATATGACTCTAAAAGGCAGAAATTAGTTACAGAGGCTGTGTAAAACATAAAAAGAAGAGGGTCAATTGTTAAGTTGTCAATATTAGTTAGCAATACTATTGCTCATTCTTAAACACTGAGAGTAATTCTGAATCAGGTTCATGTTTCTAGTTCTCAGCCTCATCTCCATGCGCAACCCCACCCTCAACCTAAATATTATTTGACCAAAACCAGAAATATTTTATTTGCTACATTAGGGATTTTAGAAGGAATTCTGTTAATCCAGGGAAAAGAAAATCAGGCCATTTCTGAGAAACTAAAAATATAGCTATGCAAGATTGTTTTCAGAATGGAATTCATTGGCATTTGTTTTTATGCATGACAGCTCTCTAGAATATAGCATTGAATCAAAGTATGATTCTGATTACAGTGAGTTTTGTAGTCCATTTAAGAATATTGACTATAGATTCTCATATAGTTTATATGTAAGCAGATCTAATTTAAATCCCTGTAGCATTGTAGTAATATTAAAAATAATAATAAAATTATATGAAAAGAATATATATGTATAACTGGATCACTTTACAACAGAAATTAACACTTTATAAACAAATTATACTCCAATAAATTTTTTTTAGGTGTAAAAAAATAATGGTGCACAATATTTAGTTTGTAATATGTGCCTGGCAGAGTGCAAAATTATTTTACATATATTTTCTCTTTTAATTCTCACCACTACCTTTCCAAGTGGGTAGTATTAGCCTTATTTAATATCTAAGAAGGTGGAGAAAATTTCTTATCAGTTTTACACAAGTGAAAATCCCTTTTAGGAAGAGAAACCTGTTAGTCTGCAATCTTAATAAGGGATCTGGGGAAACCAGGGACTTCTCACCTACCTGATGCCTTCCTCTCCCTCTCTCCTTTCAAGGGCCCTCTTCTTGTCACTGATGCCAGAATGGGAGCTGCATGGCAGAGTAGTGTGAGGAGCTTTGAAGTTTCTGGATTTATCTGAGATTGAAGAAGTGTGGAATAGAGATGGGAGGGGGAGAAAAAAGGAGTCAAAGAACAGGATGGTGGGAAGCTTTTGATACAGTTTATTTTTATTATTATTTTGTATACATGTGTGTGCACATGTACCTGCCTTTATAAACGTGGGCTCTCGGCCCAGGTAGACACAGTACTGAAAGAAGCCCAAGAAGTAGAGAAAGTGACAGGCTACAAGCTTGCCAGGAACCAGTAGCAAAAGAGAGAGGATTACTTTGGACTTGCACCAGCTAAAGCATTTAGGGCTCAGTTCTATTTCATTATGAATCTTGATTGGCAGAGAAACTTCTAGGGACATCTCTCACATCACAGATTAGCAAATTGAGCATAAGTACTTGCCTGAAGTCATTCACTTTGTCAGGGGCAAGGCTGGAATGTAAACTAGGGACTCTCTCAGTTCAGAGTGCTTGATTCTCTTCTTTCTGGAACTCTAGAATAATGATTTCTAGTACGAGATGTAGTAGAGTCCCAGCAAATAAATGTTATGATTGTACCTGCATTTACTAGCAGTTCTAGTAATCTTCAATTTCTAAACTAGTCAGATGTGCTTAAAATTTAACAAAAAATAATGTATTTTAGAGTGAAAAGTATGCTTATGAATATTAAATATTTAATTTTATCAGATATCAAAATGCCATTGTAATTTTTACTTTTATGACATTTTATTTCATCCCCCAGCATCAAGAAATTATGAAACATCTAATGCTTCGATTACGATCTGCACGTACTGTGTTTTGCTATTCTTTCATTTTTGGAGAGTCACAGAGAAGTAAGTTGGCAAGTTTTACAAGCTGCTTTGTAATCTGTTGGATTGTATGAGACACCTGTAGTCGGCTGAATGATGGCACCGCGTGAGACACCCACTGCCTTACCCTTGGAACTTGTGAGTGCTGCCTTATGTGGCTGAAAAGGGTCTTGGCATTTATGATTAAAGAGTTTGCGACTACTGTGATTGTTGTGTATTATCTAGGTGGGCCCTAAATGCATTCACATATATCCTCCTAAGTGGGAGGCAGAGGGACATTTGATACATACAGAAAAGGAGAAGGCAATGTGACCTCGGGGCCAGTGACTGGAGTGATGCTGCCACAGTCACGGAATATCAACAGCCACCAGGAATGGCAAGAAACGCATCCTCTCTGAGAGCCTCTGGCAGGATTGGGGTCCTGCTGATACCTTGTCCAGTGAGATTGTTGTTGGACTTTTGACTTCCAGAACTTCTGTCAGTTCAGTTCTGTCACTCAGTCATGTCTGAATCTTTGTGATCCCATGGACCGAAGCACACCAGGCTTCCTTGTCCATCATCAACTCCTGGAGCTTGTTCAAACTCATGTCGATCGAGTTGGTGATGCCATCCAGCCATTTCATCCCCGGACATCCCCTTCTCCTGCCTTCTATCTTTCCCAGCATCAGGGTCTTTTCTAATGAGTCAGTTCTTTGCATCAGGTAGCCGAAGTATTGGAGCTTCAGCTTCAGCATCAGTCCTTCCAGTGAATATTTAGGACTGATTTCCTTTAGGATGGACTGGTTGGATCTCCTTGCTGTCCAAGGGACTCTCAAAAGTCTTTTCCAACACCACAGTTCAAAAGCATCAATTCTTTAGCGCTCAGCTTTCTTTATAGTCCAACTCTCACATCCATACATGACTACTGGAAACACCATAGCTTTGACTAGACGGACCTTTGTTGTCAAAGTAATGTCTCTGCTTTCTGTCTAAGTGGGTCATAGCTTTCCTTCCAAGCAGCAAGCATCTTTTAATTTCATGTCTGTAGTCACTATCTGCAGTGGTTTCGGAGCCTGAGAAAGTCTGTCACTGTTTCCGTTGTTTCCACATCTGTTTGCCTTGAAGTGATGGGACCGGATGCCATGATCTTGGTTTTCTGAATGTTGAGTTTTAAGCCAGCTTTTTCACTTTCCTCTTTCACTTTCATCAAGAGGCTCTTAGTTCTTCTTCGCTTTCTGCCATAGAGTGGTGTCATTTGCATATCTGGGGTTATTGATATTTCTCCCGGCAGTCTTGATTCCAGCTTGTGCTTCATCCAGCCCAGCATTTTGCATGATGTACTCTGCATATAAGTTAAATAAGCAGGGTGACAATATACAGCCTTGATGTACTCCTTTCCCAGATTGGAACCAATCTGTTCTTCCATATCTGGTTCTAACTGTTGCTTCCTGATCTGCATACAGATTTCTAAGGAGGCAGGTCAGGTGGTCTGGTATTCCTATATCTCAAAGAATTTCTACAGTTTGTTGTGATTACACAGTCAAAGGCTTTGGAGTAGTCAATAAAGCAGAAGTAGATGTTTTTCTGAAATTCTTTTGGTTTTTCTGTGATCCAGCAAATGTTGGCAATTTGATCTCTGATGCCTCTGCCTTTTCTAAATCCAGCTTGAACATTTGGAAGCTCTCGGTTCATGGACTGTTGAAGCCTTGCTTGGAGAATTTTGAGCATTACTTTACTAGCGTGTGAGATGAGTGCAATTATGTGGTAGTTTGAACAGTCTTTGGCATTGCCTTTCTTTGGAATTGGAATGAAAACTGACCTTTTCCAGTCCTCTGGCCACTGCTGAGTTTTCCAAAATTACTGGCTTATTGAGTGCAGCACTTTCACAGCATAATCTTTTAGGATTTGAAATAACTCAACTGGAATTCCATCACCTCCACTAGCTTTGTTCGTAGTAATGCTTCTTAAGGCCCACTTGACTTTGCACTCCAGGATGCCTGGCTCTAGGTCAGTGATCACAGCATCATGGTTATCTGGGTCATAAAGATCTTTTTTGTATAGTTCTTCTGTGTATTCTTGCCACCTCTTCATAATGTCTTCTGCTTCTGTTAGGTCCATACCGTTTCTGTCCTTTATTGTGACCATCTTTGCATGAAATGTTCCCTTGGTATCTTTAATTTTCTTGAAAAGATCTCTAGTCTTTCCCATTCTATTGTTTTCCTTTATTTCTTTGCCTTGATCACTGGGAAGGCTATCTTATCTCTCTCCTTGCTATTCTTTGGAACTCTGCATTCAAATGGGTATATCTTTCCTTTTCTCCTTTGCCTTTTGCTTCTGTAGAGAAGAAATTCTGTTGTTTAGAGGCACCAAGTTTGTAATAATTTTTTTAGGATAACCTTAGGAAACTAATAGAGCACCACAGAGAAATCCAGGTTCTCCACTAACCTCAGTCCATGAATAAATTAAGGGCAGGATGCAGGCCTTTCCCCCACAGCCAGGGAGGAGCCTCTGATGAAAAACCAGTAGTGGCAAGGTAACACCCTGCTTAGGGATTTTTGGCATCAGGGGAATGACCTCTGTTTCTTCAAAGACAGAATTGGTCTAAAGAAATGATTAATTGGTATAAATTTGTTGTATTTTTAAAGATTGGAATACCAGTGTATAAGTTGTTTTACAAGTTTTTTTCTTTGAGCACACTCAAATCAGAAAAAACTTATATATTTTCTTCCCCAGGACTTAGAATAAGTTATGTCACTCTGGCTAGATCTAGATTTCATTCCATTTTCTTATTATTGTTTTAATTCAAGTGAACAAAATTAGCAAGGTGTATCAATACTTTGTATCATGTAGGAGAAATTGTTAATAATTATGTTTAGATAATTGATTATTCAAGATTTTCCTACTATTTAGCTGTGCAAATAACTACACTGCACTGTAGGCAGGTTCTTTACCATCTGAGTCACCAAGTGACTATTATAATTAGTCACCTAATTATAATAACTTAGGCTTTTTTATATTACTGCTTGGTATGCAATACTTAGAAAAAGTAACATTAATTTTTTTTCTTTCTAATACCAAAGATTTTAATCTATATGCCAATGTCATTGAATATATATCCTGTTCTTCTTTCTTTAAATTTTCTCTTGTAAGAGTAGTATCAGATTTAAAACAAAGCAGTTCTGATGATAACAGCATTTAATTTGGAGGTCACTCATATTTTGAATGGGAAATCAAATTGTAAGTTTTTTTTAATTAAATGACTACAATGGAATTTGATTTCCTGTCCCTTCACAAAAATAAAATTCTCAATGAGTAGCAGTTGTCTTTAGAATAAACCAGCCACTATGAAAACAAGGTTCTTCAGCTGGTGAGATGTTGTGTGCCCTGATTAGCAAGCCATATTAGTCTTCAAGCATTTTAAAATTGAACCAAGGGCCCTGCTGAAGCATAGCTTCTATTGTTTGGTAATGAGTATTTTGCAGAGTCCTTTCAAAAGTAAACTGTATTGTTCCCTTGCTAGTTGCAGTGCATCTGAGTGAGGTGATTATGGTTTGTTAAAAAGCACTTTCAGGACTGTGGAAAAATTATCTATTTGAAAAAAGTCTTTTCCCTCTACATCTGGTGATAAATTTAAAAACCTTGAACATTTCCTGAATGTTCTAGCAAAGGCTTTAAAGTTATCTGAAAATCCTGCCTTTGATCCCAGGTGCACAGAGTCTAAAACACCCTTCAGAGCCCACAGGCAGAGCTCTGCTTCCTGAGCTGCTGCTTCAGTTAGGCAGGAAATTTTGCATAGTAAATACTTTAAAACTTTAGTATTCAGAAAGGAATATTAAGTCCAGGGCAGGACTAACAGCTCTGAATAAATAGAGCAAATTTTCAACACACCAGGGTACTTGTGGTCTAGATATCAAGACAGCCTGATTCATCATATAAAATGTTCAACTGCTGGCGTTTGTATTTTCTAGTGGCGTGTCTACTTTAGGGTTCTCAGAATAGCATAGAGCTGGGGATGGGCATGGTGTGGAACTGGAGCTTATCTTTTACATTTTTGTGTTTTCATAGATCCTTTCTTTTTAGTTACTTGTGTCATTTCATTATTACCAAGCCGAAATAACCACCAAGTTATGGTCAAGTTCTAATATATTGTTTTTAAAATACTTGCTGCATAGATGTTATTTTTGGAATCAAGCATCTCTAAGTTTACTTTCTTTAAAAAATTTAAGAAAGTTTTATATTGAAGCATAGTTGATTGATAATATTGTGTTAGTTTCAGGTGTACAGCAGAGTGATTTAGTTATACATATAATGTATCTATTCTTTTTCAAATTCTTTCCCCTTTAGGTTATTAAAGAGTATTAGGCAGACTTCCCTATGCTATACAGTAGATCATGTTTGTTATCCATTTTAAATATAGCAGTGTGTGCATGTCGATCCCAAACTCTCAATCTGTCCCTCTCCCCTACTCTTCCCCCTGGTTGATAACCATAAGTTAGTTCTCTAAGTCTGTGACTCTGTTTTTGTTTTAAAAATAAGCTCATTTATATTATTCTTTTTAGATGACCCTTATAGGTTATATCACATGATATTTATAAATATCTGTGTAAGTAGTGTTTGGAATACAGGAGGCACATATTGGATAGGGCCTACAACACCATATCAGTTCATTTACTCCTGATTTTCCTTGACAAGTCCTTGGTTCTTAATGAACTGATACTTAATGAACTGATACTAGTCCTTCATTGTTTTAGGATGATGAAGAATCCCCATTTCCCCACTTGTTGTGAGCATTCTTTAGGAGATATGGAAGGGATTAGAAGTATCTTCCTTTGGCCTAAAGAAGTGACTTAATTTGACCCAATGAAACTCTATCCAAAATAGTCAACTAGAGCATAGTAATCCCCCCGGGGACCCATCCCTTCTTATAATCCTTCCTACCCATTTCCCTTGGGGCTCAGCTGGTGAAGAATCCGCCTGCAGTGGAGGAGACCTGGATTCGATCCCTGGGTTGGGAAAATCCCCTCGAGAAGGGAAAGGCTACCCACTTCAGTATCCTGGCCTAGACAGTTCCATGGACTGTGTAGTCCATGGGCTCGAAAAGAGTTGGACTTGACTGAGCAACTTTCACACACACCCACTCTAGCAATTCTTTCTTATTCCCTGAGGTTCTTCTCCCTATCCAAAAAATACATGTTTGAAGATTAAGTTCATTGAAGTCTTATGTGCTGCCACAACTTGTTATAGCAATATCTCTTGTTACTGGGATGAGGTCAATGATATCACATAGAATTTTGTTGTCCTATCTTCATCATGCAAGGGAATTAGAATTCTGTTCATCCCCTAACTGTTTCTATGCTTTGAGCAGAAGTGACAACTGACCATGTTGTTTTTGTTCTTTCTGGACCAGCTCATCTCAGATCAGAGTAATAGCTTTCATCTTGCCCTCCAAGACCCCTCATCTCAACACCAGAGGGCTGCTTTTACTAACCTTGAAGTGAAACTCAGTCAAACTTCCTTCCAGAGGGTTTGGCAGGTCAGTATTAGTCGCTCAGTCATGTCTGACTCTTTGTGACCCCATGGAGTGTAGCCCTCCAGGCTCCTCTGTTCATGGGATTCTCCACGCAAGAATCCTGGAGTGGGTTGCCATTCCTTTCTCCAGGAAATCTTCCTGACCCAGGGATTGAACCTGGGTCTCTTGCATTGCAGGCAGATTCTTTACTATTTTAGCCACCAAGGAAGCTGTATAATACAAAAAATTACAGCCCAAAGGTCAAGAAATACAGAATTAGTAATTATTGTGAAGAATCCAACAGTTAATGATGTAAAATTCTAGACAGCATCTACTTTCGTATAAGTGTAGGATTATCATATAGAAAACTTGTTCTATTAAAAGTATCCTATAGAAAGGGAAAACTATAAAGAAACAGACTGTGTTAGGGATCTAGTTAAGTGCCCTCCTTTTACAGATTAGAGACTGAGACTCAATAAGTAACTGTTCCAAGACACAACTCAATGGTAGAACCAGGATTGATTCCTGAACTTGACCTCTATTCTGGGCTCTAGTTTACCCTATCTGTGTTCTCTTACTTTATGACTTTATCATATTATTTATTTGCTACATTTTTACTTTAAATGTAAACTTAACATTTACTTTAAATGTAAACTTGGCAGGTCATGAGTATTCAATTGTATGTACACTTTTTGTGATTCTAGTTCTTCCTGCTCCCAAGTCTGTGGAGTTATCCCATGGCAGCAAACATTATACCAAGCTGAGGAGATAAAACTTTTCCCTTAAAATGTTCCATTATATCAGCAGCATGCTCTGAAGCACTGGATTTAGTTGTTAGGCCTATTTGGTCCTACCGGGGTTCTTCAGTTCTACTCTTTGGAACCCATAGGTTTTGAACCACTTTAGATTTATAGTAATCTTGTGGAGATACTTCCAAAACTCTGCCCACTGCTGCTTTCTCACCCGAATGTAAGCTCCATGAAGTCAGGAAGTTTTATTCCCCTAATCTTTTGTAAACTGGTATATTCCATGTTCCTAGACCTGTTGTTGAGTGAATAAATCTCTGCAGTGGCATATTTGCATTTTGGACAAGTAATAATAATAATTCTTTCTAAAGCCTGGAGAAGAAATTCCCGGAGGAATCAGAAGATGGAGTTATGCTACTTGTTAACACTTACCACACAGCTACTACATTAAGATGCTTTTGAGCAATCTATATGATTCTTGTGGTCACCCTGTTTATGAAGATGGCATGTTTATAAGTTGTTTATTGACAAGAATGGCAGAATCCTTTTGAATTACCATGTCAAGATGTTAAGTATGTAAGATAGCTTGCTCTAATTAAGTAAAAATTGAAAGCAAACTAAAAAGTTTGTGAGAAGTGAATATCCCTTTTATTTTACCTATTAATTTGGTGCAGAGTATGGCTGGGCATGATATATTTTAACAGAAGACATTACACAAAATAGAGAAAAGCCCAGGTTGACATGGTTCACCCAGTAGTCTTCTGTTACTGGGTACATTTATACCAAAAAACAAAACAAAACTCCAGTCCTCTAAATCTATCTACATGTCACACTGTGTTTTGATTTTAATGACTTTTAGACCCTCTAGTGGGAAGTAAATATGTAAAATATGTAACTATGTAAAATATCATGTAGGAAACGAGTTGCCAGTCCAGGTTTGATGCACGATGCTGGATGCTTGGGGCTGGTGCACTAGGACGGCCCAGAGGGATGGTATGGGGAGGGAGGAGGGAGGAGGGTTCGGGATTTTTTTTTTTTTTTTTTATAGAATTAAAGATTAAAGAATTAAAAAAAAAACAAGTAAATAAATAAAATAATAAAAGCAATTTTATTGAAAAACATTGGAAATAACATTTTCTGATTGTGAATAATACATGTTGTATTTTACAAAATTTGAAAATAAAAAGGCTAAAGGAGATAAAATCATCTTAAATACCAGTTTTCAGAGGAAATCATTAACATATTGACATATTTCCTTACCTCAGTCAGGGATAGTAGACTTCTGAGTTACTTTTACTCATTTCTTATTTCTGATTTCTGTGGTGGAGACCTCCTTTTAGATCACAGAATCAGAAACCTCTGCGGTCATGTTTGACCTCTGCTTTCACTCATTGCTTTTATCATTTAGCCCTATTGGTCCTACCTCCTTGAGTGCCCCGGGCTCCATTCTCTCTGGTCCAACCCCACTCCCATTGTCCCAGTTTCCCTTCATGTTTTATTTGGGATCCTGTAGCAGCTTCTTGCAGAAGGCAATGACACCCCACTCCAGTACTCTTGCCTGGAAAATCCCATGGACGGAGGAGCCTGGAAGGCTGCAGTCCATGGGGTCGCTGAGGGTCTGACACGACTGAGCGACTTCACTTTCACTTTTCACTTTCATGCGTTGGAGGAGGAAATGGCAACCCACTCCAGTGTTCTTGCCTGGAGAATCCCAGGGATGGGGGAGCCTGGTGGGCTGCTGTCTGTGGGGTCGCACAGAGTTGGACACGACTGAAGAGACTTAGCAACAGCAGCAGCAGCTTTTTACCCAGTCTTCCTGGTCCTGTCATTCCCTCCTCTGAAATATGAACCATTCGAGACTGCCACATTATTTTTTTCTAAATGTTAACCCGATTATGTCCTACTCTTGTTTAAACCCTTTCGGAGGTTCCCACTGCCCTCCTTTTCATGATCTGCCCTCATAACTCCCAGTATCACTCCTTGCCCTTTCTCTCCTCATCTTCTCCTCAGCCATCACCCCAGGCAATTGACCAGCAGTTTCTAGACCGTCCATTTCTTCCAGAATGCTCACAGTTCTGTTCCTTGTACCTCTGATGCTTCTCCTAACCTCCTTGAAATCTCAAACCTCCTGAAGTCTAAAAAAATGAAAGACATTGCAGTAGTCTGTTTATTATAAATAAGTATTTTGAATGGCATTTTCCTGTTTCTCCTTCAGGGCTTAGCTTGTCCTCACCAACTCTGGGAACCCTTCCTGTTCACAAAGACTAAGTTTCACTACTTTTGTGTTTCCACAATTTGTGACTAGCACTTAGGCATTGTAAGATTTAGGTCACTAAGTGATCCCAAATATGTTTGTCAGGTGAGAATTTTTGAGAAGCAGATTTTAGATGGATTTTATTTGAACAGTTAATAGTATATGTAGATTGTCTATCCTATGCCAGGCACTTTCTGGTTCCTGTGAATTAGACCTCATTTTTACTTTCATGGAGTTTGTAATCTGACAGTAGAAGATATACACTCAAGAGAAAGCATTGACTAAGCAAGATAATTTCACATGGAGATAAGTAATTTCAAGTAATAAGCCAGTGTGATGTGATGACTTTGAATACAGTAGTATGTTTTCAGATAGACTGAGCTGGTGAAGGCTGTGCTGTTTCACATTTGTCAGTGTATTATGTAAGCACATGCCAGTCATAGATTAGGCTAACACCAATTGGTGGTGAGAGCTATGCATAATTATGGGGCTCAAGGTATTAAGGCTTATTTGAATGAGCAGAGGGCCTTTAATTAAGATTTGAAGGAAACTTGGTAGTATTCAAATAATTGAGTGACTACATAATATAACAGAGGGATGCTGGATCACTCACAGAAGACTTAATGAAATAAACCAATAAACAGAACTTACAAAGGTATATCTCAGTGTAGAGAACATCTTTTAAATGCTTATCATTTACTCATTAATAGAATGGATTTGAGCTTTTCACAGAGGTTGTGTTCAGGTAGAGGTGATCCGTCAGAGGTCAGTGGGGAATTAATTTCCTCTAAAGGAAAGAAGAGCAGCCCAGATGGATTTAGAGACACCTATTGTATTAAGTTTAAGGCAGTTAACTTAGAAGGAATAGAAGTAGGTGCTTAAAGAGAAAATGATCCTAGTGAGAGAAGGAATATCTCTCATAAGAAGTGAGTAGAACAACAGATGATATTCTCTAGAGAAGAGGCATGTAGATGATACGTAGGAATGTTGATTCACCAACCAAAGGGTCTTCATGCTGGATGATTGGAGAAAAAGAAACAGGAAGGAAAAAAAGGTGAAATAATCTAAACTGGAATAGTATGTTTATCTTCTATTTTAGGCATAAATAATATGACAAGTCTTCATTTTTAATCTTCAGAAATGATTGAAGCATAAATGGATTTAGGCTTGACCAGTCAGGAAAACAGCTGTTTTTCTTCGGAGCTGCTACTATTGCCTTTTATGTTGTGGTTGGCATATTGGCAGGCACAGATATTAAATTTTGTGCCACCCAGGGCTAAATATAATTAATTTAGTTTTCTCAGGCTTAAAAGAAAGGGACCTTGGCTTGTTTAAGAGATTAAGTAAGCTTTATTAGAATAACAGTGGGTGGCAAAACAGTTCTTAGTTTACCTGTCATATATTTATACATTATTCTTAGACTTTTCTTGTGCTTATTTTTTACTTCTAGCAAGAACAATTTAGTTTCCGTATTTTAAGTTATGAATGCCTTCTAGAGAAACAGTTAAAGCTTTCTGGTTCAGGAGGTTGTTGTTGTTCAGTCGCTCAGTTGTGTCCGACTCTTTGTGACCTGGACTGCAGCATGCCAGACTTCCCTGTCCTTCACAGTCTCCCGGAGTTTGCTCAAACTCATGTCCATTGAATCGGTGATGCCATCCAAACATCAGGAGGAAAAGTAGTCAAAGTGGAAACCCCCCTCATGTTTTAGATTTTCTCAAGAAAAATAATGGTTATCTCCTAATCTTCTCATAATACCCTTGAGGCATTAGACAAACATTGCCACTTAAAAAAGAGAAAAATAGAAATGGAAATGTGTGTGATAGGAGTGTAAATAATAAAGGAAAAATATTAAACCACAGAAGTAGATTTATGATTTTCCTCGACATTTTGTCTTTAGCTAATAGGCTTATTTATCCTTATTGATGTAGGGTTTTGATGATTTGAAGTAGAATGTTATTTTATCATTTAACAATTTATTTCAACATTGTGTTTCTAAATGAACCATCTTTCTTTTTTGTCTGAAAGGTGACAGCATTCTTATTATGGTCTGTTTCATAAATACCCACTTACAAATAGATCTCTTCACACCTGGGTATGCCTATTTGGAGACAGAGAAGAAATCTTCCCAATGTGAATTACTTCTTGACTTTCAGACATTAAAATGAAATTGCTTAAAATAAAAGGAAAAATAAAAATCTACTTTCTTCAGTGTACATTTGGAAGGTTACAAAAATTGGGTCAAATATTGATATTTGCTTTTTGGTATTTTTGTCTTTTAATTGGCAAGTTAATAGGGCTACATACTTCCTTGGGTGAGATCATTTTCTGTGAGCTTGGGAAGAATCAGTTTATCTGCTTGCCAGTGGACACATGAAAAGTACATCATTGAAACATATGTTTTTTTTAAATTTATGAAATGTTTCAGAATACAGAAAATATATGTGATACATTTAATTGTCATCTACTCACTATATAATTGTCAGATCTTTGTGTTTTGTCTTATTTTCCTTAGAACTTTTGTTTTTGTTTTATAAAATAAAGCATTCAAGACATACTTGAAGCGTCTGTCCATTTCGGTCCCCAGAGGTAGCCACGTCCTGAGTACAGTGTTTACCATTCCCATCCATTTGCTTACTCTTTAACTACTGCATTATTTATCCCCATACATCATCATATCACTTTGTATGTTTTTAACCCTATACAGATGGTATTTTATAGAAACCATGCTTTAGTTTATTATTTTTATTCATTTACAACCAGTCTATTCTGAAGGAGATCAGCCCTGGGTGTTCTTTGGAAGGAATGATGCTAAAGCTGAAACTCCAGTACTTAGGCCACCTCATGCGAAGAGTTGACTCATTGGAAAAGACTCTGATGCTGGGAGGGATTGAGGGCAGGAGGAGAAGGGGACGACAGAGGATGAGATGGCTGGATGGCATCACTGACTCAATGGACGTGAGTCTGAGTGAACTCCGGGAGTTGGTGATAGACAGGGAGGCCTGGCGTGCTGCGATTCATGGGGTTGCAAAGAGTCGGACACGACTGAATGACTGAACTGAACTGAACTGAACCATAAGTTTTAAGATGTATCCATGTTGATTTATATAGCTCTTGGTCCTTTATAGTAATTACTGTGTAGTATTCTATTATATAAATCATGACAGTGTTTATATATCCATTCTTATGTTGATGGACATTTAGAGTGTTTCCAAAATTGCAGTTCTGAATAATCTTACCTTGAACATTCTTGCGATTTTGTCCAAGAAGGAAGGTGAGGGAATTTCCCTAGGAGTAGAATTGCTGGGTCATTTATTAACTTTCTGTTGCTCTTAAAACAAACTACCCCAAACCTGCTGGCTTAAAACAACACAAATTTATTATCTTAGTCTTATGGAGATTAGAAGTCTGACATGAATCTCAGTGGGCTAAAATCCAGGTTGACAGAGCTGTTTTCTTATGGAATCTGTATGGGGGAATTCATTTCCTGACTTTTACACATCTAGAGAGTGCACACATTCTTTGGATTGTGGCCTCCTTCCTCTATCTTCAGAGTCAGCAGTACTTTATCTCTCTTATTATTCTACTGTCATAGCTCCGTCTAACTGTCTTCTTCTGTCTGTCCTCCACTTTTAAGAAACATGGTGAATACACTGGGGCCCATCTGAATAACACGGGATAATGTCTCTATTTTAAGGTCGTTTACTAGGAAACTTAATTCTGTCTGCAACTTTAATTCCTCTTTGTTCTGTAAGGTAATTTATTTACAGGGTCTGGGGATTAGGCCATCTTTGGTGAATGCCATCTCTGGTAAGGCTTTTATTCTGCCTATCACAGTTTATAACTCTCCCACTTCACAAAATAATTTTAAATTGCTCTTCTAAGTGATACGTGTATTTACACTGTCTCTGTATGTGCGTGAGGCTTTTAGTTGCTCCATATACTTACAAACACTAGAGTTTTAAGATTTTAAAATGGTATCCAGTCTGATGGATGTGATTGGTATCTCACTGAGAGTCTTTTCATGGAATTATTGGCTGCTGAAGTTTACTTTCAGTTTATTGCCCATTTCTTTTCTATTTCTAAATTGTTCTTTTTTGGTTTACTTGGTTTTCTTACTGATTTTTTCTGTGTGATTTATCATTATACTTTTTAAAAGTTTGTTTGTTGCACAAAGTTTTAAATTTCAAAGGAGAGAAATTATGTCTTGTTTAAGAAAGAATATCCTACTTGAAGTCATAAAGATACCCCTTTTTATTTTTAAATGTGTAACAGAGCAAATTACACATTTTAATAACTTTCTTTTTAGGTTTGTGTGTTTCTATCCATATCTGTGAAATATACTGATACAAGCAAGTGTGATTTATTGGGTTGGCTCAGTTTTGTATAGGCTACAACTGAGAGCTATATTATTTAAAGACTGATGGATTTATGAAGTGTTTTTTCTAGGAAGTGTTTTTTCACTTTAGAGGTGATCTGGTTCAAACCTGCGGCCCAGAGTGGCAGGGAGTGGCAATTCTAGACCTACTTGTATTAACAGAGTGACCTGCATAGATGCCACATTATATTATCTTCATGGCTGAGAAAACTGCCTTACTTACCTTGAAGGGTTTTATTCTACTGGTAGATACTTAACTCTTGGACTGAGTAAATAATGGATACTAATTTACATCCAAGAAAATAAAACAACATTCACAAGGCAGAAATTTTCATGAGACAATGGCATATCACTTTGTTTCTAACTATCCAGGAAAAAAAGGGCAGGATCAGAAGCAAGGAATAATTACCGTGACTGTAGTACTTATTCTTCAGTGATGAGCATGTGAATATAAAAATGACTAGACATCAGTTTTGTTGAGACTCACCAATTTCCCCCAAAGTACATAGTTTCTTTTAGAAGGCTTCTATCACAAGCATGTCTCTACTGTGGAACTGTGTTCTGAAAGGGAAGCTTCCTTTAGTGAAGTCCCTCGACTTTTCTGTCTAGATACTCACCCACCTCACTATGTGATTCACATACTGCCCTTCCTCCAACTCACTGAACATTTTCACAGTATCACTCAATTCTTAGACACTTTAAGCTCAGGGATAAAATTAAGTGCATTTCTTATGCCCAAAAAAAGCATCTCAAGAATTTTTCACTATTTTTTTTCTTAAAGGAGTGTTGCAGAGGAACTTAAGAGTGAGTGACAGTTGACAGAGCTCTGGTTGCCCAGCAACTGGCAATTTAAATATCTAGGAGCTGATATGATTTACCAGCCTGATAAACAGCAAGGACTTTAATACAGTTTTAAAGACTACTACAGATGTTGCATTGAGCTATTTATATGTGTTGATCTGTCTCAGTTTAATATGTGCAGATATATATGTATGTACATATGCTTATTTTTTCCTCCAGAGGTAGAATATGAAAGAAAAGATTGTATTTCTTCCCCTCTGTGACATTAATAGAAGTTGCCTGCGATAAAATGGTTTGTTTTAGCTCCTTTGTTTTTATTCAGATACTCAGTTTCAGAGAAGGCCTTCTCACTCAGAGGGAATAAGTGTCTTGTGGATTGAGTGCTGTGTTTGTTTTGAGTTCTGAGACTGTATTTATATATTTGGTAACTGTTATCTTATTTTTTGCAGGTTTTCTAATTCTCTTCGTTTTTTTTTTTGAAGGGAAGGAGTAATTGCTCTTTATTCTTCCCAGGAATTATAAGGTTTAATAGGTTTGGCTCTGAGTGTGTTAGCTTAATTGATTAGTGTGTTTTACTAATGGGATCAAGAGGCTTGATTTTATCATGAGCCAGTTCACTCCCTGGAGCAGGTTAGTCTTCATCTTCTTGACCTTCCTGACCCTCAGTGGACATCGTTCATAGGTTCTTCCAAGCAATGATAAAATAGCTACAACCCATCAGTAATAAGAGTATAGAAACCCAAAGGGTCTCCCTCCCTGAGGAGGCGGCCAGCACTGTCATTTTGTATATCAACAACACAGCAGTCTGTACAAAGTCCTACTGTCTTGTCAGGAATACAAGGTGCTACATAAAACACACGACTAACATCCTGTTACTAGTATAGAACTTGAAATAATTTTGAGGATAATTTTAACACTGAATATATTTTATGATACGGGAATTCAAATGTAGATTGTTTCCATCACAGGATAGTTGAAAGACACAGCAAGGTAACTTTAAAATTGTTTCTTAAAACTTTCCAGTTCATTGAGTTAAGGCTTGAGGACCCTTGGGAAAGAAGGACATTTTTGCCAACCATGCATGTTTGATTTAAAATCCAACATCTTAAAGCTGCATACCAGCTGTTTCAGGGAACCTTTCCTTCTACCTCTGATTACAGTGAAAACTCCCTTTCCTGAATTCTTGTAGTGCATATGCTGTCCTGTTCCCTTTAAAAAATTATACTTATTAGGGCTGTGATGTTTCACGATTCTAGGGGCAGTTTGTAACACAGAGGCCCTGACTTTCATAATGATATTTCCCATTTATTGAGCATTGTGCTAAGTATTTTAAATGTATTGTCATTTGTCCCTAGTGATCCTACAAGTAGTTATTAGAGCCAGCATCTTCTTGGTGAGGAAAGTAAGAGTGGTAGAGTAATTTACCCATAAAAATATAGCAAGAAATTGGGAAGGTGGAATTTTCATTATGGTCTGTCAGACTCCAAAGCCAGTTTAGACCACGTTATTCTCTCTGTTTTGTTGTTTCTTAATTGTTTATACATATGTCATTCCTCCAGTTGTTCTCACCCTTTAGCTCACTTAAGCATCATTGTGGGAATTTGTTTAAAATGCCGTTTCTGGACTCTTGTTACACAGATTCTGATATTGAAATTTCTAGGTAAGTTCCAAGTATCTTAATCTGTATTTTTAGGGGAGTCCTTAGACAACACCCTAAGAAATCCCTGGTGTGCTATATGTGAGACAGAAATCGTCTGAGCTGCGCCTTCAGCTCTGTACTGAGCATGCACAGTAACCCCTCGGTGGTGGTGCTGGTTCAGTCACTCAGTCATGTCCTGTTCTGTGCAACCCCGTGGGCTGTCGTCCTCCAGGTTCCTCTGCCCCTGGGGCTTCCCAGGCAAGAATAGTGGGGTGGGCTGCCATTTCCTCCTCCAGGGCATCTTCTCGACCCAGGGATTGAAACCATGTCTCCTGCATTTCAGGCTGATTCTTTACTGCCAAGCCCCTGGGGAACCCCAAGCCTTGATAAGTACATGCTAAATTCAGTCTCTGTTAAAACTGTTGCTGCTGAGCTAAATATAGCCCAAGGAGTTTTGTAACATGAATCTGGGTGGTATCTTAACTTGAATACAAAGTTTGTGCAAGTTAGAAAAGTCAACATTAATTGGTAGGGTGAAGATAAAAGAACAAGATATCTAATATGATGATTCATTTTTCCTGTCTAACTGTATTCTGGAATTTTAGGGGTATTTGAAAATACTGGTGTGTGTTCTAAGGAAACCTCTGTAGGAAAAGGACATGCATAAGTGAAAAAAGAACGAGAGGAGTGGAATTGAGATAATCTTATGTATAAAATAGAGCTCTTTGGAAGAGGATGAGAAGGACGTAAAAATGGAAGATAGAAGGTTGATTGAATTTGTTAGTAAAAATGGGTTCTTTGGAAAGGGATCAGAGAATAAAATGACCTATTCAATTAGAAGAGACCTTGGAGAAGCCTAGTGGAAAAGAGGATCAAAGATAGCAGGATGGGAATAAAAGGAATCAATGACAACATAGGTGTTGGTTGGGGAAGAGTTCCACGTATTTCACATTTTTTTGAGTGGTCCTGGTAGTCAGGGCTCATCCTGTTTTTCTTCTTGTGTGGATATTCTGCTGTTATCATTTCTTCACCTGAAGTGCTTACCTGTCCATGTATGAAGATGTTTCTTGGTTGGCTCAAAATTGGACTAAACACTAGCAGTAGCTAGAGTCCTGAGTAACATAACCAGTGAAATCCTGCCCAAAATAGAAAGAGAAGCCTTAGGTCAGTTGAAATTCCCAAGATGATTTGTTAAAACAATAGAAAAGTTCTTTGGAGAGGAATTTATATGTACTCAGGGGATATTGGAGAAGGCAATGGCACCCCACTCCAGTACTCTTGCCTGGAAAATCCCATGGATGGAGGAGCCTGGCAGCTGCAGTCCATGAGATCACTAGGAGTCCGACATGACTGAGCGACTTCACTTTCACTTTTCACTTTCATGCATTGGAGAAGGAAATGGCAACCCACTCCAGTGTTCTTGCCTGGAGAATCCCAGGGACGAGGGGCCCTGGTGGGCTGCCGTCTATGGGGTCACAGAGTCGGACACGACTGAAGCGACTTAGCAGCAGCAGTAGCAGCAGGGAATATACTTCATGTTTCTCTTCAAATTTCTACAAAATGATAGTTATTCCTGACTTTATTTTTAGGAACAAAAAAATAGCTGTTTTTTGACATTGTTTTACTTTATGTCAATACCCAAATGATTTTTGAAGTTTATGTATATATATAAAATATTTAGTAATACCAGTGAGAGCTTAGGGTAAACATAGTATGTGCGTGTGTACTAAGCCGCTTCAGTTGTGTCTGACTCCTTGTGACCCTTTGAACTGTGACCCGCCAGGCTCCTCTGTCCATGTGGATTCTCCAGGCAGGAATACTGGAGTGGGTTGCCATGCCTTCCTCTGGGGATCTTCGCAACTCAGGGATTGAACCCATGTCTCCTGTGGCTCCTGCATTGCAGGCGGATTTGTTATTGCTGAGCCACCGGGGAAGCCCAAACGTGGTATATTCCAAAGCAAATAATAGCGCGGTATTTTTCCTTAGGGTAGACATTTGCCTCCTAAAAGAAAAAAAGCAAAGAAAGGAAAAAAGTTTTAGTAATTAGATCCCTATTGTAAGCCTAGTGGAGCGCGAAAGATTAACAGCTGCGTTGCAGGGTGAGAGGCACCATGTGTCACTGTTTTCTCCTGGGATGGAACTCAGCCTGAAGTAAAACACAGTTTCTATACTAATAATGATAATAATAGCCGGCATTTTTAAGCACCTACTCCATACCAATTACTTTGCATTTATTTTTTGTCCAAGCCTCACAGTGACCTGGTAAGTTAAATAATTCATGTTTAAGCAACTGAGGCTCAGAAAGGTTAATTGACTACCAGATCACCCAGCTAGTGAGACATCTTACATGGGCACTTTGCTGCATGAAGCGATTTTCAGATCTTTAGTAGGTAGATTGCAAGATTGAAAAAAAAAATCACAGAAAAAATTTAAATGTATTCAGTATTGAAGTTTGAAAGAAAGAACCATGTCGATCTAAATTGCACTGATGGATAAAGGTCTTTTGTATTTGGCTTGCTGATCATGACCCATGCCTCCACACTGGCAGGGTAGTAGGCTGCGAGCCAGGTTCTTTTAAGCACGCTTGATCAGGCAAGTTTTCTGCAGGGAAGGTTATAGTGTATAGATCACAAAGCCCTCCTGCTGCACAGGTATCAGAGGTTATCTGTTGCAAGTTCCTTCACTTCAACTATTACTTCCTTTTCTCAATTCTATTTTAGACTTTGGTCTCCTGTGTATTTACAAGTAGACAACGCTTTTTTTTAACAGCCTCTTTGCCATGACTAAGAGGAGGCTTGTATATCCTGCAGTTTCCAGGCATTGTGATTCTCATTTTAAACTCACACTGATGATAATGGTAGCTGTGACTTACTATTCCCTATTGTCCAAGAAGGGAAGTTGTAGGTAGGGGCCTTCAAAGGTGATCTCATAGAAATCAGTGCAAGAAGGATTTTGATGAAATGGTCTTCATAGAAGCTGTTTGAGATATGATTTGGGTGCTGGATACCCTGGGGCTAAGCCGTGTGGTTTTAAACTCAATGCTTACTAAGAAAAGGTCTATGTTTATTAGTACAGGCTCTGAAGTTGGCAGAATTTCTTCTTATAAAATGAATTATCCAGCACACCATTTCTGATTGTGTTATATATATTTTTAGATACTACCATTGTGTTATATTTATAGTATAGGCTACTGAATGCTATTTTAAATATGCAAAATGTATACATAACTAACCTTCCAAAATACATTCCATGCTCTGTGTTACACCCTGCAGTGTAGCCTGTGCTTAAATGGTTCTCCTAAAAAGTCTTAGAAGAGAACTTACTATTTGCTTTCAAATTAGCACAGAGAGTGTATGTTTGCTGTGTGGCCCTCCAGTGGCCGTTTTGTTCTTACCTGTACTCTGAGAGTGTCTGTCAACTAGTTTTCCAGTCCCCAGAGTCCACAGGGTCCCAAGGGTCCTATTGTTTAAGACAACTTAAGTGTGGTCATTAGTGTTATTTTTCAATCCTGCTTCTGCTACTGAAGTTGAAGTGGAACGAGTATCCTTAAATCTCTATATCTCATTCTCCTGTCTCTTGATGAATACTAGTTCGATTATTTTGATGCAGTTGTGAATTTGTAGAACTTGTAGAACTTGTCTAATTAATAAATGAATTTCCTCAGGCTGAGAAAAACCTTAAACAAATGAGGTGGGAAGCTGAAACTTTCCAGAGATCTGAGAAATCACTTCAGTTCAAAACCCTTAATAATGACCTTATCTAGGACAACATAATTCATAGGCAAATTTGTTTTGGGGTGTCTGCTGTCTTAGCCTGATTCATGAAGACCCACACCTTGTCTGGGTCTACTCTTTCTAAATGGTGGTTCATGCTCCAGAGTATTTTTATTTCTTTCATTGATATAAGTCAAAGGACTGTGTTCTAGTCCTTCAGAAATTTATACTAACAAATTGGATAAATGGTTCTGCCCCCAAAGGTAGGCAAGTGAAGTTTTATTGGTTTAGCCCTTTTCCTTTAATAATTTATTGTGTTCCTATACGTACCAGGCGGGTGGTAGATGTGGGGACTGCAGAGATGGGATAGTGCAATCCCTGAACCGAGGACTGTAGTCTCATGATGAATAAAAGTATGTCACTAGTATACGAGGTGCTCTTATTATCTGACATAGGGGGTGTTATACAGTTATGGTACAAGACACAGTGGGAACATAGATGAGGAAGCTGACCATTTACTTGGAGTGATTGGTTAAAATTTCTCACTTGAACATGGCTTTAAAGAATTTGAGCTGGGAGGTAGAGAAGAGATGATAGTATTTTGCAGGGAAGGAGGCACAAAAGCATGGAAATGTGAACAATACTATACAGAAAGAACTAAGCCCATGGTCATCGTATGTGTTTAAGTATAGCCACATAGATGCTTATCCAGGTGTTCATTCTGATTTCTCAATGCCTCTGCCTCAGCAGTAGTTGACAGCGTTGAATATCACCCTAGGAATAATGACAGATCATCTGGAACCATAGGAGTTATGTGTGAGGAAAAGAAGGAAGGAGAGAAATCGGGGTGAGAGGAAATAAATTATGATGGAACTTGAATGCCAACTGAGGAGTTTATAGGTCGCCACATTTTATTTACTAATTAATTCATTCAGACATTCCTTGGAGGCAAGGATACCAGACAGAAGGCTAGATAAAGAATGTAATCAATTCTTTTATCAAGAATAAATAATTACTTGAGCCAAGGCAGTACTCATTGAAAGGGAAAGGAGAGCCCAGATACAAAAGATGCTTTTAAGATATCAGGGTTCTGGCTTTGATGACTATCTTTGGGAAATGTGAGAAGTAAAGAATTGAAAATTTTCATCATGGGTAACAGAGTATCTGGTATGTACACAATTAAGAGTTTGTTGAATTGAGTAGAATGTTAAGAGTGATTTTTCTAGCATTTTTCTCCAAAAGATGAAATTATGGCAGAATATTTGATTTTGAGGTATAAGATAGACACTGCAGGTCTGATGAACCTCCTCATGAGCTCAGTGCCCCATACAGTGGGTGCTATAAATTGAGTCGGCCCATGAAGCTGAGGGCTTGGGGCTAATGGCTCCATCACAGAAGAGAAGGACTTGCAAATAAGTGTGAATGATTTTGTAGACTGAACTGTGCACTACAACTTGCCCTAAGTCTGAGAAAAATATTTTAGAGACACAGTTCTTATTAGTTACATAGACTACAAAATCATTCCACTTCTTCCTAATACCAATTGCCCAAAAGAAAAAAAAAACTATAATAAGAAGCTTAGGTTATAGTTTTAAAAATCAAAATAAAGATTATGGTAGGAAGATGAAATCTTAGTCAAATCTGAAAGCTTATATTGTGAGAATTCCTGTAGACATTTATTGTAACTATTTATCATCATTGGTTGTTGAGTTCAGTCTGTTCAATGACTAGGTAAGTTCTTAAGTAAAGATCTGCAACTCAGTGAGTCAGTACTGAAATTGTGAGACTAGGTAGATAGAGTCTTGATATTCAAGCAGCTTTGCTAGAACAGCCTGTGATTCCCTGTGATGCAACAGAGAGGAGTGGGCTAAAAGGCAGAAGGCCAGCCCTCCCATTTGTCATCGGCATGTCTGTGAACAAATTCTCAAAACTTCTCTAAGCGTCAAATTCTTCATCTATAAAATGGGGATAAAAATGGCTTAGTATACTCCAGGGCTGTTGTGACGATCAGAGGAAATAATCCTTGTGCAAATTTTGTGTGATCTGTAAAGCTCTGCTAACTTGCCCATTATAGAACATTATGGAAAGCAGGTGGAATAGTTTGAGGATCTATGGAACCACCTCCACAATAATGTTACTGATAAGCACAGTGTGGGCTGGGTCAGTGTAATGTGTTAATGCCCTCTTTCCCTGGCTGCACAGGCAGGCTAAAGCATTGCAAGATGTCATCCCCTTGGGCTGTTGCCCTGTGCTCTATCCCAGGATAATAGCACGGATATATTTGCAGGCAGCTGACCAACTTGTAGTCAGAGATGTCTTCTTTGAAGCAGACTCTTAACTCCCTATTGTGGATCCAGGTCCCTCAAGGAATATGGTGGTGGTGGTTTAGCTGCTAAGTTGTGTCCGACTCTTGCGACCCCATTGACTGTAGCCTGCCAGTCTCCTCTGGGATGGGATTCTCCAGGCAAGAATACTGGAGTGGCTTGCCATTTCCTTCTCCAGGGGATCTTCCCAACCCGGAATTGAACCCGGGTCTCCTGCATTGCAGGCAGATTCTTTACCAACTGAGCTACCAGGGAAGCCCTCAAGGAATATAGTTGACCGAAAATAACCATTCTTGGCTGTCAATAGGGAAAAGGTTTATAGCAGCAATTTTGCTCTTGCTGTGCTTATATTAATTATCTCCTTAAGTGTGCATATATACGTGTGTGTATACATTTTTTACAGCATGGACAAATTAAGGTGCTAGTTAATTGAAACTATTACTTGAAGGCAGTAGTTCTGTATCGGCTTTAATAATCTGTATTCACAAATAATCAGCATAACTTTATTCTTTTTTTTTCACTTATCTACCCACATGAAGGTCAGTTTCCTATTATTTGTAGTTCAGACTTATTGTAAGAATGACTAATATTGTAGGGGAAAACCTCCCTATTCTAAGAAATAGTCTGTTTCTCTGCAGTCCATTTAGATAAAGAAACTTGGGAAGATTTAAGAATAAATTGTTCTTTTTCATTGACAAATATTCCCCCACTGGCACTTCTTTCTTTTCCAGGCAACTAAAAATAGTCTTAATTTGTGCCAAATTCTGAATCAATTTTGTCCCTAAAATGTGTGAATAGGACTACTCATCCACTGATCTTGTTGTCCATGAGTAGAGGGAAGTGTATGGAGGCTCTGATGCACACACACAGACACACACACCCCATATGCATATATGTGTAGAGTACCCATATCCCTGAAATATTTTAGGAGAGCTCTTTAAATGGCCATATTTCAGTTATGCAGCTATAGTTACTGTGGTAACTTTGGTTTAATGTGGCTCGTCGGAAATGCAGATATCATAAGTGGAAACTAGTATGTATCAACATAGAAATGCATGTTAATTTTCTTTATAACAGTGTTCAGATAGCAAAGCTTTCATAATGTTAGAAGAATATGTAATGACTAGGCAGTTATTAAAAAGGTTGAATGGCACAGAGAGTAGCTTACATTTTTGAAAGGTATTTAATGATGGTATTTTGGAAACCAAATTCATATTTCCACTTGAGATTCACTTTGCACCTTAAGGCCAGAGCTTTGAACATAAAATTGTACAGTTATGTGTTGATACAATTATGTATTGATAAATGGCCATGGACAGTTGTCATATGTGTTTGTGGAAATAAATGGCAGAAGTGTGTAGAAATAGAAACATCTTTTCAATCTTAGGTTTTGGGACAAGTAGCAAAACTTTGGCTTTGCATGTATGTTTAACTTTTGGAAATTATTGGTTAAATTGAGTTTTATTTGAAGTATACAAGTATCAATTGTACAAAGTGGCATTATAGATTTAAAATAATTTTTTTTTAAAACACAGAGTAACTATGCCTTTGAAGGAAAGTACCTTCCAATGCTGCTTCACTTACAGTCTCTTAAAGTTTCCTGTCCCTTGCTTTTTGTTATTTTTTATTTGAAATCAAACTGTGCTATTGAGAATCAAGAATGTATCTAGAGCATTTTAAAATATTTTAGATTGCAATGTAAAAAAACTAAAATGTCAAAAATCTCAAAGTCCACAGTCATCAATTTTAGGTAGTCTATAAATTCAGATTTCACTCAATTTTAACTTTCATTTTACTTCATTACCTTTTAATTATGAAGCATATGACATCTCAATTTTCTCACCTATAAGGATAGCGAAGGGAGTTATAGGTATCCATTAGCATGGTTGATGCAAAAATAATGTAAAACATGGTACTATGTCTAAAAGTACTTTGTAACTAAAGAACTATGCAAATGGTGTTATTGCATTAAAAATATAATACTGACATCTTTTTATTTGGAAGCCACTGTCTATTTGCTGATACAGAAATCAAATTTTTTGCTCTTCATTTTTCATCTTTTTTTGTAGAAATACTGCTTTCTCATCAACCTGGAAATTAAGATTCTTTAAATAATGCTGATAAAGTAGCACATCAGTATAAATTTTTGAAGGAGATTTATGAAAATATGCATTTTATTGTTTCCAAATCATAATGTATATCCAGCATGAACGATGTGGTAAGAATTAGCCTGTTAGAATTGATTACACTACCTATTTTTAATAACTATCATACTTCTATTTTGAGACCATTTGAAGTATTATAGGTATTTTTAGTGATGTTATATGATTCTTCAAGGGAAATATGTATTTATATCTGCTTTATACATTTGGACAAAAATAGTAATAACACTTTCACAATACTGATTGGAAAACGAGTCACAATAAATATGTTGGATTTTCAAGATAAAAAGATGTACGGTTTTCAGAGTTACAACATACTGTCTATAAAAATAGTGCAATTGGGATATACTATTTTAGTAAGAAACTCATTAAGTACAACTTTAAGAGCTTCTTTTTCCTCTTGATTTTTTAAACTTTGAAATTCCAGTAAGCTGTTGGGAAAATGTCCTTCCTATTGCTCTTTGCTGCAGTGTCTAGAAGTGAGAGTATATTCAAATTAAAAACAGAAAGTCCCTTAAATTCCTCTCAAGAAGTCCATCCTGTAAGTGCCACTCCTGGAAAGACTATGATTATTATTACTTTTGACTGGAACAAGATTGCAAAAGGCTTCAAGAAGAAATGGAAATGGTAATGAGAATTTTCTGTCACCCTTGTAGTTTACAGTGTATTTGTTACACTTCTTTTTAGTCTATTACAGTGTTTTTGGCAAGAAGTCCTTACCTTTAGAAGGAAATCTGTAACAGTAATAATTAAGAATACTGTATAATGAGATACTGATTATAATTAAAATTAAAATTTAATTAACATTTAAAAATTCCTGTAATAATGATAACAACAAATTAGTTATAATTGTAAATAAGAAACTAATTATAATTACATGGAGTGCTTTTCAGGCTTCCCAGGTGACTCAGTGGTAAATAATCCGCCTGCCAACGCAGGAGACTCAGGTTCAATCCTGGGTTGGGAATATCCCTTGGAGAAAGGAGTGACAATCCACTCTAGTATTCTTACTTGGGGAATCCCATGGACAGAGAAGCCTGGTGGACTATATAGTTCATGGGGTCGCAAAAGAGTCGGACTTGACTTAGTGACTAAACAACAATAACATGAAGTGCTTTTCACGTATTCCTTCCACATCTATTATTTTATTTTAGAGTTTGAATATTTTTTGCTTTGGTAAATTTGCTCTTTTATAAATGAAGACTTAAGAAACCTGGGAGGTTGATGTGAGAACCTCAGAGACTCTCCGTCGAGCTGTGGCTGAACTGAAACTCAAGGCTGGTCCTCTTATGTTTCTTTTCCTGTTGGCTTGACGTAATGTGTATAATACACAGGCATTTTTCTTACATTCTAGGTTCCGCCTAGACCAGCTTCTCGTGGACCAGCATTGCCAGCTAACTGAAGGCTGTGAGTCTGCATCTCGGCCCATCTATCCTTCTCCTTATTCCCATGATGAGTTCACCAGTGCGGTCCGGTCAGTCTGGTTGCTTTTTAAACTTTAAACAAATTTAGTATGAAAGATGTTTTGTCTTGCTTCAAGTTAAACAATTTAAATTGTGAAATGACTTTTTTTTCCTGATGAAGTTTGGTCAGTATAATGAATTTTGAACTGTGTTCTATAGCCCATCCTCTATTACATAACCAGCTTGCAGTCCAGGCAATTAATTTCATTTGCTTTGTTATCTGAGCAGTAGACTTTAATCTTCTGCTGCAAATGTAACATTTGGGGTGAATTGTATGAAGTTATAAACATTTATTAAATATGACGTAGGCATCTAAGTCTACATCCATAGTCTTCTGACCAAATACCTGTCTGAATGCTTTTTAAATGGTGTCGTGGGCTTTGCACGTCAGCTTGTGAATTTACTCCTCTTCCATCTCTGTGACACACAGGAAGGATATTTTTCTTCCCCACCCTTCTTTGCTGCCACTCCTGTTTCCTATATACATATTTAATTATAATCTCAACACCTGCTTCCTCTGAGCCAGTTAATGTGTGGCTCATGTAGTGTTGTGATCAGCACAGCCAACACCCATTTCTCCAGGAACAGGGTGTCACTTTTGGAACAAACACGATCCAAATCTTCAGAGTGATGGAATAGCTTCAGATATCACATGTTAAACATAGACAAATTTAAAAAGAATTTTCTGTTTGGATCATTATGGGAGTATTTATTTCTGTGTATTCTTTAAAAATATTTCAACATATTGGTATCCTTCAGTTATCCAACTCCTGAGGTTGAAGATAGTATAATATTTTACTCAGTTTATAAAGGGAAATCTTTTGCCAAGATTTTCAGTCTGTGGAGGGCTGGCCACACCCAGATCAGCTGCTCTGGAATTTCAGTGTCTCATCAGGCTTCCCCACATCCCCAGCAAGTTGCCAGTTTCTGTGTTGAATTTGGATCTAGAAATTATTGGAGAGCTAACTGTATTTGTTCATTCTAAATGATGTAGTAAAGATATTCCAGAATCTTTAGTCACAGTCATGATTTATAATTGGCATTATTATCTGAATAAGAGATGAAGTTACCTAGGCTTCTTATATCTGAGTCCCTGTAGCTCAGGGGTTCTCAAACTTTAGCATCAGTGGGAAGGCTTATTAAAATGAAGCCACTTCCCCATTTTTCTTTTTTTTTTTTTGATTCAGGTCTTAGGTGTGTCCCAGGAATTGCAGTATTTACAGGTTTCTCTAGGTGATGCTGCTGCTGCCTGGGACTACACTTTTCGAAGCACCGGTCTAGCCTGCTATGCCTGTTCCTTCCTCCACCTCTGCCTGCTCCCCACGCACTCTTGGCCCCACACCCCTACCCTCTCAGGCAGCCCTCTGTGTGACCTGCATTACTTATCACAATTAAGTATAGAATTACAGTCCTTTCTATTGAGTTGAACTTAAAACGATATTTGCATCTTATATATGTGTGTATTACCTTTAAAATATGTATCACAGTAAGTCCCCTACATATGAACGAGTTCCATTCCAAGAGTGCCTTTTTTCAGTTTGTTAGTAAGTCCAACAAAGTTAGCCTAGGTACCCAACTAACACAATCAGTTGTATGGTACTGTACTGTAATAAGTTTATAATACTTTTCACACAAATAAGATGCATGAAAAGTACAACATTTTTAATCTTACAGGACAGTACCTTAGGCATACAGGGACCGGCACACATATCACATCTTTAAGGTTCGTATGTAGGGGACTTACTGTGCGTATATTTTCTCTGTCAATGGGAGTATATATATTTATTTATATATAAATTTAATGTTCCAAAATTAGCATAATTTAAAAGAAACATTTAATTTAGAAATGCCATAGTCAAACTTTTTTTTCTTGTGGTAGAATGTGCTGGAATCATTAAAAAACATACTGAAAGAAGTAGGAACAAATTGGCTAGGTACAGATGTGGCAGAAAACTTACTCCATTTCTTCAAGTTACTGTTTAGAATTTATACAGGGAGTGCCCTTAATTCTTAAGACCAGAAACTGTACTTTTTATATATTTTTATAAAATTGCCTATGTTTCTTTATTCTCTACTCATCTTCCCCGTATCTTCTCCACATTGTTTGTTTACCTCCCACTTTTACTTCACAGAGAATGACAGGCCAGATAGAACCATGAGAAAGTAGTTTTGTTATTTCTACCTGAATTTGTAATCTTGAAATGGACACAAAATGCAGATCTCATTAAGGCTAACGAAGGAAGAAACTATATGGGAAATTTTTGGATCCATATTATAATTAAAATCAACTTATAAAATTTAACTTTTAAATAGTTATTGGATTCACTTATTTTCTCTTTTTTTATTGAAGTATAGTTGATGTGCAATATTATGTAAGCTATAGGTGTGCAATATAGTGGTTCACAATTTTTAAAGATTACTTTCCATTTATAGTTGTAAAATATTGGCTACATTCCCCATGTTGTTTAATATATACTTGTAGCTTATTTTATATATGACAAGTTGTATCTGTATATTGCCTCTCTCCCCTTTCCTCTCCCTCATGGTAATCACTAGTTTTTTCTCTGTAAGTCTGTTTCTTTCTGGTTACATTCACTAGTTTGTTGTACTTTTTAGATCCCACATGTAAGTGATATTATACAGTATTTGTTTCTCTAACTTATTTCACTCAGCATAATTCTCTTAATGTCCATTCATGTTTTGCAAATGGCAGAATTTAAAACTGGACCCTCTTATTTTTAACGTGAAACACACAATCCTGTTAGAACACTATTGTAAGCCGTTAGATTCCCAGTTTAGCCGGTCAAGGCCTGTTTAAAGGTATATACTTGGCAATGAATGAATACAGAAATATTTTGATCACCTTATTTGAAAAGGAGAATTGATACAATGTAATAAATATTTAAAAATTTCACCTGGTTAAAAAAAAGTGGAACAAATGGCAAGAAGACAAACAGGTGAGAAATTCTATGGTGATGCTTTAATGTGATCTATGGACGTCTTAGGTCATTTCTCAGGTATGTCTGTATTACATCTAATTTCATTCTAAAAGTAATGAGTTTTTATTGAGAGATCAGTGTAAGGGTTATTCCACTCTTAATTTTCTCATCTGATGTGTGGAACAGAATGTGGGAGTGACATTTTTGTTGTTGAGGTAACTGCTTAAGAGGTAAAGTATATTGGGCAAAAAAGCTATAGAAACGAAGTGTACATGTAAGGAACAGATGGTCAGAAGTAACATTTACTAAACTTTGTGAGGTAAAAGAGAAAAGGAAAACAGATGAATGCATGCACCTAACTTTTGAAAGAGAAAAAATACATATTATTAAAGGAGTTTAGGGTTAAATAGAAATCTTACTGTCTGTGCAGCATAGACTGTTGTTTGTGTAAGAAGGGGATGTGAATCCATGTTTTAAGGTGTGTATAGAGAAGGAGTGAGTAGCATGCAAATTCAGCTTCTTATGCTCAATTTGTAGCATTATATAAAGACTCAGAGTTCCTATATGTAAATGTAATATATAATAAGATGATCAAATATACTGGACTCCTTTTCAAAAAGACAAAGTAAAATAATACCAAATACTTGGATTAATCCTACAGATACCTAACATAGCTTACTATTGGTAATATTTGACAACTGAAATCAGCATACCCTTCCCCCAAGAGTACTGATTTTGTAATATGAAAATGTCCTTTGAGGCTGCTATTTCGCTGAGGAGGTTATTGCCAGTCATGATAATTGTTCAGTTAGAAGAAGAGTGGATGATAAATGAGACAGTCACCAAGTGAAGCTCATTTGACTTTAGAGTCATTAAAATTTTTCTTATGGACTTTCTTTCTTATCAATACATCTGGTCTGCTGAGAGCAGCATTATACAGAGGTCTTAATCAGTTATGTTTGGAAAGTTCTTATGAATGAACTCTAAATTGAAGAAAGTCATAGCAAATGGATCAGGCGGTGGGAATCTTTTCTGTTTATTCCAAATACAAACTGCGATCAGAGAGACCTGAAATGCACTTTGCATTTATATAAAGGAAAATGTTCTAGCTACAAACATTAAAACATTCTTCAGCTACTATTAGCCTGTATCTCACGGTGCCATATATATTCTACTGGTGAGAAGTAACCTAATTGTTTGACTTAGAAAAAGTGTTTTTCTCACATCTCCTTAAAAAAAAAAACCTGTCTAAAAAGAATTAAATTGGTCTTATGCAATCACCATCCATTTATTTTGCTTTTGTTCTGTAAAGGGCTCTAAGGAGTTATTGTACACCAGAAAAATAGTCTCACTCCAGTTGTTCCAGAAATTCTTTATTGTATTTCAGATAAAGTATTTCTGTTTGTCTTGAAAATTCGTTCTGGGATGGTGTAAGTCTTATTTTCCTCAGGTATTGACAAAATTCTCATAGAAGTTCTCTGCTGCTGCTGCTGCTGCTAAGTTGCTTCAGTCATGACTGACTCTGTGCGACCCCATAGACGGCAGCCCACCAGGCTCCCCCGTCCCTGGGATTCTCCAGGCAAGAACACTAGAGTGGGTTGCCATTTCCTTCTCCAATGCAGGAAAGTGAAAAGTGAAAGTGAAGGTGCTCATTCGTGTCTGACTCTGTGCAACCCCATAGACAACAGCCCACCAGGCTCTCCCGTCCATGGGATTTTCCAGGCAAGAGTACTATCAAGTACTAAATATTACTGTCTCAATCATATACTCAGTCAAACAATAAATACTGATTTCTGAATATGGAATACACTGATTTTTATTTTAATCTTGCTTCCCCAATAATGTTCTACGTTAGAGCACTGGGCATTGCTTTTGGAATCTGAGGAGTCTGAATGGAGAAAAGACTACCTGCATGAGACTGGCAGCTAGCTGATGCAATTAAGACAGTCATTCATTCAAAACGTACTATGCATGTATTTGGGCTTCCCTGATAGCTCAGTTGGTAAAAAATCGCCTGCAATGAAGGAGACCCCACTTTGATTCCTGGGTTGGGAAGATCCGCTGGAGAGGGAATAGGCTACCCACTCCAGTATTCTTGGGCTTCCCTTGTGGCTCAGATTGTAAAGAATCCACCTGCAATGCGGGAGACCTGGGTTTGATCCCTGGGTTGGGAAGATCCCCTGGAAAAGGGAAGGGCTACCCACTTCAGTATTCTGGCCTAGAGAATTCCATGGACTGTATAGTCCCTGGCATCGCAAAGAGTCGGACACGACTGAGTGACTTTCACTCACCCTCTCATACATGTATTTTGTACTAAGCAGTGTGCTATTCAGTGGGGACACAAACAGTACTAAAATCATGGTTTCTACCCTTATGGACAGACCCTTTAGTAAGAGAGACAGAAGTGTAAATAGTTTTGGTCCATTCAGTGTGTTAAGTATTTTAATAATTATAGGAACAGAAGTTAATTTCTTCTGTATAGCAGTTACTGTATGACATTTCTGGTAATTTATTTTTATCAGGATTGCCAAAATTCAGAAGGGAAGACTTTAGGGCTCATCTAACCTAGAGTTTTCCAAACATGTCAGGTAATAAATATCATCTGATGTTCTTGTCAAAAATACAGGTTCTCTGACCACTCCCCCCAGCACTGTTAAAAAAAAAAAAAAAAAAAGACATGCTAAGCTATAGCTCACTTATTTTGCTTTCTGATACATAAAAACCTAGTACTGTTGAAAACTAGAGGAAGTAATAATTTGTAATGAAATTCTGAAATTCTAGATCTTAATCTTAATGTTTTCTCTGCTAGTAAGACATTCTGTTTTTACGTGGAGATGAACCAAAGAGATTCTTATAGGTAGAATACATTTTTTTCTTCCTCAGAACAAATTTCTAATTATTTAACCCAGATCAAATTTTTAGAATGATCCCAAGGTGATAGAAAACATGATTTGAGTCTGAACATTTTTAAGAGTAAATAAATTAGGCTGTATGAGCTCTGGAGTGATTCCAGTGTGACTTTTAATTTTGATGAGTTGAATGTATATAATGTAATTTTGATGAAAATCCACCCAAAGAAATTTTCCAGACATAGAACACAATAGGCATCATGCCCCCTGGGATTTCATAATGTTGTGGCTTCATGGGCTCCTCGGTGAGTCTGGTTGGCAGAGTTACTATAGTAACTGTATTCCTAAGTCCTGTAATTTTAGTTTTCAAAGCCAATTGCATATAGGTGGCTCATTTCTGTTTTCTCCACCATTGTGGGAACACTTATAACAACTATCCACCTTATTGAGAGAGACCTGGCTATTTATACAAACTAAAGGTTTGTGGAAAGATCTTATATTCTATTAATATTCCTTTTCTTTTTTTCTGTGGCAAACCTTAGGCAAAAATTAGTTGAGTTTTACTTTCATGCCTCTATTTTGCTAAACAGCTGAGTTCTCTTATAGAAATGTAGAGTAGATATAATTAATGATCAAAAAGTTCTTTGAAATAAAAAAATCTTATGGAAATGCTAAGTAGTATAAACAATTTGAGGGCAAGCATTAATAAAAGCTTCACTGCAAGCATTTTTAAAGAGCACTAATAAAAGCTTCACGGTTCAATTAATACAGCACAACATTGGGTTTTCTAGAAGCATATGGGGCCCAGAAGGCCTGCCCCTGTTTTTAAAATTTACGAAGTCTTTAATGATTCACCACTTTTACTCCAGTGCATTACCCACTGTGGTGCCATTTAGTCATTAAGTAGGAAACTAAAACCAGGACAAAGCTACAAACAAATATCATAATGTCCAAGTGGGTACGTTTTTCTTCAATTTGTTCACAATGAGTTACCATAAAAAATGAATGGCAAATGAAATAGAGTTGTAGACAAATCAAGGTTATGGCTTCCCCAGATGCATCTGATCAGTTGGCTTTTTAATGAAATACAGGCTAAATCTTACTACAGTAATCTTGATTTAACTAAAATAATTTCAGGCTCCCAGCTAATTATCTATTTCAAGTAGTGTTCAAGAAAATATTCTAAGATAATGAAATAAAAATTTCCCTTGAAGTTTGTTGTAAGAGAATTTGATCACAGAGTATAGTATAAGAGAGAAATAATTCATGTTAAATTTTATTAAATATTGTTTTATTTTTTTTAATCACTGCAACTTCACAGTTAAGTGATTCATTCTTGTACTATTGCTAAATCTAAACTTCTCAGTATGGGATTTTCTTGGTTCTTTTTATCTTGCTATGTGTTGTTCAGTTGCTAAGTCGTGTCCGACTCTTTCTGACCCCATGGAGTGCAGCACACCAGATTCCCCTGTCCTTCAGTATCCCTGGGATTTGCTCAGATTCATGTCCATTGAGTTGGTGATGCTGTCTAACCATCTTGCTATATAGAACAAGAAAATTCTGAGTTTCTAATAGGTGAGGCATTTACTACGGGTTTAATTTTGTCATGCTTATCTTTACAAATTACAATCAATGTATTTTATCAATGCATGTTCTGTGTGTTGGTTTCTGTTTCTTCAGATACTTTAATGTCCAAAATGAAAGACTCATGACTAAATTATTGATGAGTTTTTCTTTAAAATCTGTTTTGATTAAGAGGAAGTAGAAAACTCTGAGATACTCTGTGAAATGGTTTGAAGTCTATTTTTTTTCATGATAACTTTTGGACACTTGATTATATAAAGCTCTTTCCTTTTATGATAGATGGTTGCTTGTCAGGCAGCTCTACATAATTAACCTTTTCTTCCAGACTTTTAACTTCTAAGAAAACTTTCTCTTCATTACTGATATTATAGCTCCACTGGCAACTGGCCGAGCTGGGGAATTTCCTCTGGAGTTAGAATTTGCCGTAATAATTTTGCCATTCTCAAAAGATGACAGTTAAAAATTAAGAAATAAATAGAAAATCACAGAAGGTAAAACATTTTGAGTGTTATTTATTGGAGCATATGTAGCCCTACATAATTCTAATCCCTAAAAATCATTGTAGTGTTGCAAAACAATCACACATGGGCACACATGTACACACACATTCTTTGGTATTCTGAGGAGCCAGCTCCAAAGTACCCAGAGGAAAAAAATACTCTATAAATGTCCACATAATCCTATAAACAAAAGGCTGTCCATGTGTATTTTGCAGATGTACCCAATTTTGCATATGTATCTTCAAAAAGTTCAGCGTTGTTTTGTAACTGCATTCATGAAAAGATCAATGTAAAACAAGTATTTATTAACCATGGCTTATTTGGCTTAGATTTTCATCATCATATTTAAACTATGAAGGTGTTTAAAAGTGTGACTCAATAAGTAAACATTAAGAATTGTGAATATTACTTCTTTCTCACTGTAATTTCAGATAAACTGGCATGATTCTTTTGCAGTCTTCAGCTGTTACTGACATGATTTTTATACACGAGTTGTTGCTGTTTTTTAGTCAATAAGTTGTGTCCAACTCTTTTGCAACCCATGGATTGTAGGCAGCCAGGTTCCTCTGTCCATGGAATTTCCCAGGCAAGAATACTGAAGTGGGTTGCCATTTCCTTCTCCAGGGAATTTTCCTGACCCATGGATCGAATCCAATGTCTCCTTCATTGGCGGGTGGATTCTCTACCACTGAGCCACCCGGGAATCCCATAAACTAGTTAAGGAAACATAGAAATACATTATACATATTATGCCCATTTTCTGGTGAGTACCCTCTAACAACAAGAACTTGAATGTTCTAACAGCTACACTGTTTCACTATTTGGCATGATTCTAAAGAAAGGTTTCCTTCAGTTCAGTCACTCAGTCCTGTCTGACTCTTTGCGACCTCATGAATTGCAGCATGCCAGGCCTCCCTGTCCATCACCAACTCCCGGAGTTCACTCAAACTCATGTCCATTGAGTCGATGATGCCATCCAGCCATCTCATCCTCTGTCGTCCCCTTCTCTTCCTGTCCCCAATCCTTCCCAGCATCAGGGTCTTTTCCAATGAGTCAACTCTTCGCATGAGGTGGCCAAAGTACTGGAGTTTCAGCTTTAGCATCATTCCTTCCAAAGAACACCCAGGACTGATCTCCTTTAGAATGTACTGGTTGGATCTCCTTGTAGTCCCAGGGACTCTCAAGAGTCTTCTCCAACACTGCAGTTCAAAAGCATCAATTCTTTGGCACTTAGCTTTCTTCACAGTCCAACTCTCACATCCATACATGACCACAGGAAAAACCATAGCCTTGACTAGACGGACCTTTGTTGGCAAAGTAATGTCTCTGCTTTTTAGTATGCTATCTAGGTTGATCATAACCTTCCTTCCAAGGAGTAAGCGTCTTTTAATTTCATGGCTGCAGTCACCATCTGCAGTGATTTTTAAGGAAGTCTTAGAAAATGTAGATAAACTGATTTGTCATGACTTTAATATATTTCTGATCTTGAGATTTTGAGTGCTTTCTGGAGATCTAAGACTGCTTTGCAAATAGGCAAAGTCAAAATTTTACCTTGAACCTCTCTTTTAAAAGTCTCTATCTGATAGGAAAAATATTGCACGTCATTGTAGTACTTGTTTGGTTTGTCACTGGGACCCCAGATATTTGCCCAGTGTGTTCAAGGACGTGGACATTTTGGAAATGTTACTATCATTTAGTGCATACTGTCATAATAAATTATTAATCCAGTGACTGTGAAATAATTCTTCTTAAAGTCTTGTCTTCCCTCATTATATGTTGTATTAAATAAGCATTATAGTTAGAGATATTTTAAAAACTGCTTTAAGAAAATAAGAGTATATGCTGTGACAATTGTTTTTGCATTGTTTTCATGGTTTTTAATTACATATATATATATATATATCTTTGTGCCTGTAATATTGTGCTTAATTTTTTTTGTGTGCACATATCTTTTTTTTTAAATTTTATTTTGTTTTTAAACTTTACATAATTGTATTAGTTTTGCCAAATATCAAAATGAATCCATCACAGGTATACATGTGCTCCCCATCCTGAACCCTCCTCCCTCCTCCCTCCCCATACCATCCCTCTGGGCCGTCCCAGTGCACTAGCCCCAAGCATCCAGTATCGTGCATTGAACCTGGACTGGCATCTCGTTTCATACATGATATTTTACATGTTTCAATGCCATTCTCCCAAATCTTCCCACCCTCTCCCTTTCCCACAGAGTCCATAAGACTGTTCCATACATCAGTGTCTCTTTTGCTGTCTCGTACACAGGGTTATTGTTACCATCTTTCTAAATTCCATATATATGCGTTAGTATACTGTATTGGTGTTTTTCCTTCTGGCTTACTTCACTCTGTATAATAGGCTCCAGTTTCATCCACCTCATTAGAACTGATTCAAATGTATTCTTTTTAATGGCTGAGTAATACTCCATTGTGTATATGTACCACAGCTTTCTTATCCATTCATCTGCTGATGGACATCTAGGTTGCTTCCATGTCCTGGCTATTATAAACAGTGCTGCGATGAACATTGGGGTACACGTGTCTCTTTCCCTTCTGGTTTCCTCGGTGTGTATGCCCAGCAGTGGGATTGCTGGATCATAAGGCAGTTCTATTTCCATTTTTTTAAGGAATCTCCACACTGTTCTCCATAGTGGCTGTACTAGTTTGCATTCCCACCAACAGTGTAAGAGGGTTCCCTTTTCTCCACACCCTCTCCAACATTTATTATTTGTAGACTTTTGGATCGCAGCCATTCTGACTGGTGTGAAATGGTACCTCATAGTGGTCTTGATTTGTATTTCTCTGATAATGAGTGATGTTGAGCATCTTTTCATGTGTTTGTTAGCCATCTGTATGTCTTCTTTGGAGAAATGTCTATTTAGTTCTTTGGCCCATTTTTTGATTGGGTCATTTATTTTTCTGGAGTTGAGCTGTAGGAGTTGCTTGTATATTTTTGAGATTAGTTGTTTGTCAGTTGCTTCATTTGCTATTATTTTTTCCCATTCTGAAGGCTGTCTTTTCACCTTGCTGATAGTTTCCTTTGATGTGCAGAAGCTTTTAAGGTTAATTAGGTCCCATTTGTTTATTTTTGCTTTTATTTCCGATATTCTGGGAGGTGGGTCATAGAGGATCCTGCTGTGATGTATGTCAGAGAGTGTTTTGCCTATGTTCTCCTCTAGGAGTTTTATAGTTTCTGGTCTTATGTTTAGATCTTTAATCCATTTTGAGTTTATTTTTGTGTATGGTGTTAGAAAGTGTTCTAGTTTCATTCTTTTACACGTGGTTGACCAGTTTTCCCAGCACCACTTGTTAAAGAGATTGTCTTTAATCCATTGTATATTCTTGCCTCCTTTGTCAAAGATAAGGTGTCCATACGTGCGTGGATTTATCTCTGGGCTTTCTATTTTGTTCCATTGATGTATATTTCTGTCTTTGTGCCAGTACCACACTGTCTTGATGACTGTGGCTTTGTAGTAGAGCCTGAAGTCAGGTAGGTTGATTCCTCCAGTTCCATTCTTCTTTCTCAAGATCGCTTTGGCTATTCGAGGTTTTTTGTATTTCCATACAAATTGTGAAGTTATTTGTTCTAGCTCTGTGAAGAATACTGTTGGTAGGTTGTGCTTAATTTTTTAATGGAGAATTGAGTGAACGTATCTTATTTTGGCTTTATGTTTAAAGTGAAACAGTATATAGGTAAACAGACTTTAAAGGTAATTGTATTTCAGTTAAAGGACCTAGCAATTAGTAGGAAAAGTCAGGAAGCCAATTATAGATAGGGGAAAAAGAATATATACCATAACTTGTGTTAGATAATGAGTGTTATTGAATTTCTGAATTTCAATAAAACATGTCAAAGAAGAGTTCATTTTCCCTTCTGTTGGAAGAATTGATAATCCGCTTAGCCATCTGCCTTCCTACCTTTCTTTTTCTTTTATGCTGCCTAACTCCAAACAGGATTTGGGATCTAATAATAAGTTTAAAAAATAAAACACACGAAAAAGAAAAGAAATAAAGAAAGGAAAATTGGATAAACACCTTTACTACATATACTCAGGTTCTGTAAAGTTGCAGAAAAGGAATGGAGTTGGCTCTGAACTTCCTGGTAGCAAGTCTGTTTTCTACTATGAGATTATGCTTCCTTCAGCCTAAATCTAATCAAGTCACTGCCCTGTTTAAGAATTATCAGTGGCTGTCCATCACCCCTACCTGATGTATACCTGTGTATGTACCCTTTCCAGATTTATCTTCCTCTTTCTCCTGAATAAGCCCTGAACTCTGTTCTGATCACCACATGGAGCTGTGTGCCTTCCACAGGTCCTGCTTTTCTGCCTTTAGACCTTTAAATGCACCTTTCTAATTGCTGAGAGTGCTTTTCCCCAATACTCTGCACTTCTCTGTATCTTGGGAAATGTCTTTGTTCATCTTTCAAGATATGAATCCAATTTGATGGTTCTGTGAAGCCTTCGTGGGCTCCTCTGACATCTGCTACCTCTGTCAATTATGGAACTTATCTTTTAATGCTGGACATTGTCTTAGTAATAGCTCTGTAAGAGGTAAGGGCATCTTTCTGATTTTTTTTTCTTTTGATATAAAATAAAGTAGTTGGCTGTGTTACTTCTAGTTGCTTACTTACTGCTAATTAAGTTCAGGAGTGGAATAAACACTTGATTTGCAGTAAAGGATAAGGCTCATAAACAGTAATATACAGCCATCCAAGTCCTACTGTCTGCCTCAGAAAATACAAGTGCCCTATTGAGGATGTGAAAATTGATATGACACTAGCATATTAAGTCTCAACAAGATCCAAAATCATTTATTATAAGATGAAGGTACTTCCTTAAGGATCTTTTACAAACGAATTACTCCAAACTGGTTATAAGGATGTTAAATATAGTATTTTTATAATAATAATGATAATATTTAAAGCTGTACAAGTTCAACCAAAGAAACATAAGTGAATCAATACTAGAGATCCTGTAAATCAGTTATTCTCATTCTCCTTGATAAGTATTCAGAGTAGTTGACTACATTAATAAAAATTCCTTGTACAGAATTAAATGGAATCAGATTCTTGCTCACTGATAAAAGAGGAAAGAAAGAAGACAGTTAGACAAACGAGAATCAAACCAGGAGTCCACAAATTACAGCCCAAGAGAAAAAATCTTCTAGTATGCTGCCTAGCATATCAATGGAACCAAACAAGTGAAGAATGAAAGGCTTTGAGAGGAGGCTGATGATGGTGGTACTGTCTTGGAGGGTGGGGAAGCTGTTGAAAACATTTGAGCAAAACCAAGCTGCTCAGTCTCTGGAAAATCATATCCCTTCCCTTCATTTCTTCTTATGTGCTCATTTGTTGACTTTCTGTTCTCCTTACTTCTGAATGATGATTTTGAGATGTTCTTTTCCTCTATTTAGTTCTATGCATTGAAATGTTTTTTCTCTTTCTAGGGTTGCTTGTCTGTCCCTTGAAAAATAAACTTTGCGGTAGGGTGCTTATTGTTTGCAAGACTTGCAGTCACACGCTGAGTTCCCTAAAGGCAGAAAAGTCTCTAAATTTGGGATGGCATTAGCTAGCAAAGTGGTAGAAGCAGAGATGCATCCTTTTTTTGTTTTAGTACCTTCGACCTCTCTCTGTTGCAATGCTTATAAGCTATTGCTACTGCTAAGTCACTTCAGTCGTGTCCGACTCTGTGTGACCCCGTAGACGGCAGCCCACCAGGCTCGCCCGTCCCTGGGACTCTCCAGGCAAGAACACTGGAGTGGGTTGCCATTTCCTTCTCCAATGCATGAAAGTGAAAGGGAAGTTGCTCCGTCGTGTCCGACTCTTAGCGACCCCATGGACTACAGCCTACCAGGCTCCTCCATCCATGGGATTTTCTAGGCAAAAGTACTGGAGTGGGATGCCATTGCCTTCTCCTACTTATAAGCTACCTCCCTCCTTATAAAAAATGCATAGTATATTTAAGAAAAGAAAATAGAAAAATTTCTTTTTTCTTTAAGAAAACAGAAAAATTTCTTTTTTCTTTAAGAAAACAAAAAGTTAAAAGAATTTTGAGTTGTGATTAAGCAGGAGATTTTTTAAAGTTAGTTTACAATTTATTGGATCATCTTCCTTTAAACTTTTAAAAACTCATGTAATTTTTGCTTACTGTATTATTAACACTTAACTTTTTATGTCCTTGATGTCTGAGCACTTCATATACAGTATGTATAAACAACTGGTTTAAAACCTTAAGACTTTTCAATCTGTAAGTTTTCAGTTCTTCTTATTTAAAATGGTTAACTTATAAGCATGTTAATATAATAGGTAATGTCTTCATAAAGATTAAATTGGGATCTTAAACTGTCTGTGTCTCCATTAAAGATGTTTTTGGCTTGACAGTGTTGCAGTATGATATTTGCTGGACAGAGTGATGTCTTACTTTGGCACATACCTAGTCATACAGGGTTCCTTTCATATCTGTAAGAATGTTCATTTTCTCAAGATCATGAAAAGAACAGATGTGGAATAGACAAGCACTGCATGTCTTTCACAGCTCTCTGTGGGACGTCTTAGGGTAGGTTTTTCTTTGTCACATGCATAACAAGTATGTCTTTACCCTGAATGATGCAATGGTCCAGCTTCCTGTGGGGTAACATCCACCAACAACAGTGCTATAACACGTTAGGTGATAGCGAACTGCCTGAATCCATAGAGATTTGCTCCAGTCTAAATGAGTGACTAATTCTTAAACTAGGTAAACCTGAGGTCCTTAGGGACTAGGGACATGTGAAGGTTCGATTGTTTATTTTGCTTGTTATAACTGTAGGATCATTAAGGAAATGTTTATATCCTGTTGTGGTTATATGCTCTTAACCAATGTCTGAGGCAAGAACGTTTGATATTTCTGCCTTCTTTGTATTCTTTAGTATTCTCTACCCCTCCCCACAACTCCTGTGAAAAAAAAGTTCACGCTCATCAGATCTAAATAGACCCATATCTCTTTGAATACTTTGTTACCTTATCTATTAATGAGAAATGATCAAAATCCATATTTGAATATACTAGTAAAAGCCCAGAGACTTAAACATAAGCTCTGGAAACAGGCGTTACCTCTGTCATCTTTCTGTTATTCATTAAATCTCTCTTTGTCCCAGTTTCCTTGCTTGGAAAATATGTCATGACTGTTATATTGGTACCTAAAAGGTATAATTGTGAAAAAACATAGTAAAGGATCTAGTGTTTTTTAAGAATTATTACACATAAATTTGTAATTTTTGCTCAACTTGAACTTGTAAACTACCCTTTTGTGAATGTCTCTGTAAACTCTGGTGTGTATAGTTTCTTTCCACACTGATGAGAAAGACTACCATTTTCAGGTTCTAACACAGTTTCCAGTATTGCTCACTTCTGAGCAAATGGAATTACATCTTTCCTCTTTCTTAGTGTATTATAGAGCTTCCTGCTCTATCCCACTCCCAATGTGAGTGCCTCTCCCACCCCCACCATTATTGTTGTATACTGATTACATTGGAGAAGGAAATGGCAACCCACTCCAGTATTCTTGCCTGCAGAATCCCATGGACAAAGGAGCCTGGTGGGCTACAGTCCATGAGGTTGCAAAAGAGTCAGATGTGACTTAGTGATTGAGCACGTATTGATTACATGTGGTTTAGTGAAATATTTGTCCTGAGTATCTTTTTGGACCTGATATTAGCAACAAGTTTGTCAGATGACTTTTTTTTTTTTTGTTAAACCAGATAAGCTGCTGATAAGATTGGCATGAGAGATTTATAATTTTTACAGTTTCCATTCTGTGGTCATAGATGAGGCTCTAATTGTTACTCAGATTTAAATCAAAGAGTTAGAGGCCTCTGTGGGCTTTTAAATATGTAACAGGTAGCATAGTAAAATGGAAAAAATAAGAGTACTTGAAGGAGTCAGGAAATCTCTATCAAAAGCCCAGTTCTGCCCTAACTTGGGGCTTTGGAAAAAGTAATTTACCTCTCTGGATATAAGTTTTCTGTCTTGTGTTTGTTTCCTGTGGCTGCTATAATTACCACAAACTTGATGGCTTAAAACAACCGAAATTTATTCACTTACAGTTCTGGGGGCAAAAGTCCAAAATCAGTTCATTGAGCTGAAGTCGGGGTGTAAGCAGAGGGGCCGTCTCCCCGGAGGCTCTAGGGAAGAATCTGTTCTTTGCCTCCTCCAGCTTCTGGCAGCCACCAGCGTTCCTTACTTTGTGGTTGCATCATTCTATCCTCTGCCTCCGAGGTCACATTGCTGTCTCTTCCTTTGTGTATATCAAATCTCCCTTTCCCTCCCTATTATAAGGATGCATATGATTAGTCTCTTCACCTTAAAATAATCACATCGGTGATCCCTTTTTTTTTTTTTGCCATTTGAGGTAATAGTCACAGGTTCCAGGGATGAGGAGGTGGGTATCTTTTAAGGGAGTCATTATTCAGTCTACCAAACAACTGAAATCGTTTCTGAATTCCTGCTGGCTTGTAATTTCTATCCATGCATTTGGCTTATTCATTCACCCATTCATTAAATTTTTATTTCATGCCCATTGTGTGCCACATATTATGCTAAATATTAGGAATAACATGCTGACCATGCCTTTAAGAAGTGCATTATGTTGTCAATAAGATGTACCATACAGAATAAATGCAGAGATAAAGGTAAAGGAGACAACTTGATCCAGAATAATATTAATTCTGTGTATGTCTCCTTTTGCATAATTCTAGAGCATAAGTGACCATCATTCTTCAGCACTGGTAATTTTTTTCAGTAAGTCTAAGAGTTACATGCAGCCTGTGGACCAGAAAGTGTTTTGCAGTGGGAAAAACATGGATTAGGTTAAATTCAATTCAGAAGAATGTGTTTATAGACCTTGCCCTGCAAAGAATATATGGGTGCGCATTCAGTCATGTACAACTCTGTGACCCTATGGACTGTAGCCTGCCAGGTTGCTCTGTCCATGAGATTTTTCAGAATACTGGAGTGGGTTGCCATTCCCTCCTTTGGGGGATCTTCCTGACCCAGAGATTGAATCTGTGTCTCTTACATCTCCTGTATTGTCAGGCAGGTTCTTTATCACTAGTGCCACCTGGGAAGCCCAAAGAATATATAACTTTATATAGCTCTTATCAACTCAATATTAGCAGTAGAGTTTTAAAAAATAACCATGCCTGCTTCTTCATTCCACATTCTGCTTTGTTCAGGGTGGAGCTCAGAGGGTTTTTTTTTTCTTAAAAGGCTGATCAGTAGGTTTTTACATGCTGTTAACACTGAGCACAGAGAATCACTGATGGATTAGAAGCTGCCTTTAACTAGGAAGACAAACACATAGGTAATGATAAAAGTGCAAGACAAAATGCCATTAGTGTCATTAGAATATATAGAGACAAAATAATCTGGATACTCAGAGGAGGATGAGATCATATCTGGCTCAAGGGAAATTTGGAGAAGGAAGTGTTTGAAATGTCCTTGATGGTTGGGTAAGTTTTCAAAGATGGCTGTAAGGGAAACTGGTGGGAAGAGAACCCACAGAGGTATGGAGGTGGGGAAAGGAGGTGGGTCGTGGCTGGAAGTAGAGGCCAGGGTTCAAAGTCTAGGCCTTGATTCTCCCTTTTGCTCAGACTTTCTGGTCCAGAACCTAGAGGCACCTGATAAATCTAAATTTAAACCTCTTCTTCTAGGGCATTTCTAAGGTATAGTTTTTCAAGATGGGAGTGTAGAACGTATTTATTTAACAGGTGATAGGTTGATTTATAATTTAAAAAAATTTAGAAACATGATAGCTGGACCTCTGTATACTCTATAAATATTGCACACAGGCATCAATGAGAAAAAAAAAATGGAGAGTTAGGGTTTTTTTTTTAATGCTTCAAAAGAGGAATATCCAGGATATGGTAAAGGATAGAAGACAGAAAAACATAGTAGGAAGTAACAAAGCTAATTTTGATGTTCAGGAATGAGGCTGAAATTAATAGGAATGAGGGATATTGATAGATATTGATAGAAAAGATAGCTAACATTTGCTGAGTTCTTTCCATTAGCCAAGATTTTACCATTGTGTTTATCTCATGGAATTCTTTTTGTAACTCTTGAGGTCGATATTATTATTCCCATTTTATAGGTGGGGAAATTGAGATTTGAGATGTTAAGTACCTTGCTCTATTAAGACCCCACAGTAAATAGAGTGGAACATCTAGGACCAGGATCTAGGTACCTCACACCTAGAGTTTGTGTTGTTAATGATACAAGTAGTTATCATGGCTAGCTTGAGGGTAAAGTTGATGAAAAGAAGTTGGACCAGAGGAGTTTAAAAATCATCTGAAGAGACGTCAAATTAGTGAGCATCACCTTATGAATTAAAAGGTGAAAGAAAGAGAAAAGAACAGAAGGCCAAGGACCAACCCTCATTAAAACTTTCAGGTACTGTATCTTATCCCTCTTTGAGGCTGCCAGTCATTCAACACATGATTCATTGTGAAAATCCCCAATTGTTTAAATAGGTGAATGAACCAGTGTTTCAATGCTGAATGTTTTCTACTCTGTGTAAGATTCCCCTTAATAACTTCAGTTGCTTGAAGGAGACAGATCAAAATATTATCTTAACTTCTGTTACCTGTATCTGTGAACCTGATTTAGTTTCAAATCCTTAGGGTCCTTGTTGGATTCCATTTTCTAACCATACTCTTATGTTTTTCCGAGTAGAGGAGTCCTACTCTATAGAAAGGTTATGGTAGGGTAGGAAGATTGGCAATGTAGTTCAATATTTTTGTCATGTAAACAGTTTGTAAACTAAGATATTGAAAGGACAGAAAACATGTAAATGAGGAGTGAGGAGTCTTGACTGTTGAGTGTGTCTTTCTCCTCCACTTCCTCTCAGAGTGCCTGAAACTCTTTCATTCCACTGTTCTCACAGGGTACACAAAAAAGGGCACTATTATATAACCTAGGAAATAAAATTATTGCCTTTGAAGGATATGTTGTGTTGTACTTTGTTCACTGTCAGTTTAACCAGGTCAAGTTTCCCATGCTTGTCTTGTTCTTTCTCCTCATTATTCCATCAGTTCAGTTCAGTTGCTCAGTCCTACTCTTTGAGACCCCATGGACTGCAGCATGCCAGGCCTTCCTGTCCATCACCAACTCCCAGAGTTTACTCAAACTCATGCCCATTGAGTCGGTGATGCCATCCAACCATCTCATCCTCTGTCGTCCCCTTCTCCTCCCACCTTCAATCTTTCCCAGCATCAGGTCTTTTCAAATGAGTCAGTTCTTTGCATCAGGTGGCCAAAGTTTTGGAGTTTCAGCTTCAACATCAGTCCTTCCAATGAATATTCAGGACAGATTTACTTTAGGATTGATGTCTGAATCTAGTATGTTTACCTGAAGGTTTCATATATTGAATATAAAAAATTTCAGAATAACTTTATGGTTGTATCAAATATTTTAACATCATACAGTTTTATTTCTTGTGTCAGTTTTCAAGAAATCATAGTACTTTTGTCATTAATTTATAATTTTAACTCAAATACTAACATCATACCTAACTTCTTAAAAAATACTGCAGAGCTCTAAACTATACCCTGTATGTCCTTCTTTTTTTCTAGTACTATAATTGAATGCTGGGTATTGTGTGGTCTTTTTACATAACTTATCCCACCTAACTTTATTGGGAAAATTAATGGAATGGAACTCTCACCTAACTTTATTAGGCAAATTAAGAGAATGGAACTCTCACAAAAGTGTTTAGTATCAAGGGAAATAAAACTAACTTGTTTAGAAAGTCAAGATTGACTTTCAAGAGTAAGCCAAATGATGATTTGTAGTAAAAAAAATAACAAAAACAATTTACAGATAGCAGTCAAGGCAAAGATGTTCATCACTTGTTTGAAAGACATCTGGTAAGCTAGTGATTCTCAGTTTGAGCTTTGTGTTTACTTATCTGTAGAGCTTAAAAAAAAAAACCCTGAAATTCTCAACTAATGTTGAGAACTACTATTAAAAGAAACAAAAGAGCAGGAGGAAGTAAAAAATAGAAAATTCTTACATTTAGGAGATGACATGTACTTTCTAAAAAAGGAAATACTGTCTATTTAGTTATGAAAACTAAACTTGTAGTTCTTCTACTCTGGAAGGAGGCAAATTAATCTCATTTATATATTAATTGTTATGAGGATATGTGAGAATACATATTTGTATGTTTTAAAAAGGCCTTTTTTTCTGTGTGTTTATAAACTCCCTTATTTTCTTATGTTTAAGATTGTTGAATCTCAACTATGAGTCTAATGTTCTGCCCCATCATTCCAGTTTATAAACTCAAAGTGTACATTGATTTACAAATAAATAATTTAGAATCAATGGAGTGAATGTGACACTTGCATTCAATGAAAAATTCAGTCATTATTTTGAGTGTTTTTTCCCCATAATGAAAGCATGGTTACTGTTACAAAGTGATGTTTGATCTCTATATGCTAAGTGTCTTGATCGTTCTGGACCTGGGTTGCTTCCTCTGTCAGACTGGAATATCATGTATTGCTGAATAGTAATGAATGTGTACTGAGTGTTCATTATATTTTAAGTTCTAAGTGTGCCAAGTGCTGTTTATATGGTACCTCATTTAATCATAGTGAAAAGCTTATAGAGTAGGTGTTATTTTCTAAATTCCCCATTTTAAAGATGAGAAACTAGTCTCAGAGACATGAATAACATGTCCAAGGTTGTGCATCTCACTTACTTACTTCAGTTGCTCAGTCGTGTCCTACTCTTTGTGACCCCATGAACTGCAGCACGCCAGGCCTCCCTGTCTATCACCAACTCCCAGAGTTTACACAAACTCATGTCCATTGAGTCGGTGATGCCATCCAACCATCTCATCCTCTGTCGTCCCCTTCTCTTACCCTCAATCTTTCCGAGCATCAGGGTCTTTTCAAATGAGTCAGCTCTTTGCATCAGTATCTTTGCGTCAGTATGGCCAAAGTATTGGAGTTTCAGCTTCAGTATCAGTCCTTCCAGTGAACACCCAGGACTGATCTCCTTTAGGATGGACTGGTTGGATCTCTTTTCAGTCCAAGGGACTCTCAAGAGTCTTCTCCAACACCACAGTTCAAAAACATCAATTCTTTGGCGCTCAGCTTTCTTCACAGTCCAACTCTTATATCCATACATGACCACAGGAAAAACCATAGCCTTGACTAGACAGACCTTTGTTGGCAAAGTAATGTCTCTGCTTTTCAATATGCTATCTAGGTTGATCATAACTTTCCTTCCAAGGAGTAAGCGTCTTTTAATTTCATGGCTGCAGTCACCATCTGCAGTGATTTTGGAGCCCCCCAAAATAAAGTCAGCCACTGTTTCCGCCATCTATTTCCCATGAAGTGATGGGACCAGATGCCATGATCTTCGTTTTCTGAATGTTGAGCTTTAAGCCAACTTTTTCACTCTCCTCTTTCACTTTCATCAAGAGGCTCTTTAGTTCTTCTTTACTTTCTGCCGTAAGGGTGGTGTCATCTGCATATCTGAGGTTATTGATATTTCTCCTGGCAATCTTGATTCCAGCCTGTGCTTCTTCCAGCCCAGCATTTCTCATGATGTACTCTGCATATAAGTTAAATAAGCAGGGTGACAATATACAGCCTTGATGTACTCCTTTTCCTATTTGGAACCAGTCTGTTGTTCCATATCCAGTTCTAACTGCTGCTTCCTGGCCTGCATACAGGTTTCTCAAGAGGCAGGTCAGGTGGTCTGGTATTCCCATCTCTTTCAGAATTTTCCACAGTCTGTTGTGATCCACACAGTCAAAGGTTTTGGCATAGTCAATAAAGCAGAAATAGATGTTTTTCTGGAACTCTTTGCTTTTTTGATGATCCAGCGGATGTTGGCAATTTGATCTCTGGTTCCTCTGCCTTTTCTAAAACCAGCTTGAACATCTGGAAGTTCACGGTTCAGGTATTGCTGAAGCCTTGCTTGGAGAATTTTGAACATTACTTTTTAGTGTGCATCTAGTTAGGGGTAAAACTATGATGTAAATTCAAGCAGCCCAACACCACAGACAGTGGTACAAATTTATAGTATACCAGTATGGAGATGAATTTTTCTATTTAACCAGTGGGTTGAGACCAGAAGTTAAAGCTTGTACCTTCTTTACAGGAAAGCTTTCAAAGAAGACTTTCCTGATATTTTCCAAGAAAATGGCAGATTTTTCTGTGGCAGCTTACAGGGAGCAGGTGAACTATTAGCATCTGCCACTGGCACTGGACTAGCAGGAGGATGGATGTTCTCTGGTCCAAGTTGGATTTTGAGGAAAGAACAGTATTCTCAAAACTTCACAAAGACCTCAGGATATGACTTATGAACTTAAGCCACTGAACTCATGCCATAAAGGTCACTCAACTCTGAATCTCCATTTGTGCATCTTTAATGATCACTTTACCAATGAAGGTCAGTATGGTCAAAGCTATGATTTTTCCAGTAGTCATGTAAAGTCCCTTGGACTGCAAGGAGATCAAATCAGTCAGTCCTAAAGGAACTCAACCCTGAATATTCATTGGAAGAACTGTTGCTGAAACTGAAGTTCCAATACTTTGGACACCTGATGCGAAGAGCTGACTCATTGGAAAAGACTCTGATTCTGGGAGAAATTGAAGGCAAAAGGAGAAGGGGATAGCAGAGGATGAAATGGTTAGATAGCATCACCAACTCAGTGGACATGCATTTGAGCAAACTCTGGGAGATAGTGAAGGACAAAGGGGCCTGGTATGCTGCAGTCCATGGGATCACAAAAGTTGGACATGGCTTAGTGACTGAACAAAATGGGGTAGTAGTAACCAAATTCCTTGACTCAAGGGACTGAAGATAATACACTGTGTTGATGGTCATCTGAATTAAATTCACCCGTTCCTGTTCATTTGTTTACTCTTCTATCTCCTGCTTGACCATGTGCAATTTACCTTGAGTCATGGACCTAACATCCCAGTTTCCTGTGCAAGACTGTTTTTATAGCATCAAATTTTACTTTCATCACCAGACACATCCACAACTGATCATTGTGTCTGCTTTGGCCAATCTGCTTCATTCTTTCTAGAGCTATTAATAGTTGTCCTCCGCTTTTCCCCAGTAGCATATTGGATACCTTCCGACCTGGGGGTCTCATTTTTCGGTGTGATATCTTTTTGCCTCTTTATACAGTTCATGGGGTTCTCAGGGCTAGTATATTGGAGTGGTTTGCCATTCCCTCCTCCAGTGGATCACATTTTGTCAGAACTCTCCACTAGGACCTGTCCTTGGGTAGCCCTACATGGCATGGCTAATAGCTTCATTGAGTTATGCAAGCCCCTTCACCACGACAAGGCAGTGATACATGAAGGGGTAATACACTGTAAAAACTCTAAATAAAGCAAATTAAAAAAAAATTAATGTCAATAAAACAGATTTTTATCTTCTAGCTGGAAGCCATTATCTTTAACACTCAGAATAAAAAAAACAACCAATAAAACTTGAAGAAACTCTGTACACTACAATGCTACTTGATTTAGAATGTCCTCACCAAAACCCTTTGACTGGCTTTGTAAGTGAAGGAAAGTAACTGACTTTCCTTCAAGTGTTCAAAACCCCTAGGCATTTAAGCAATCTCTAAATGCACCAATTAGTGTCTAATGGGCAAATCCCATGATCTTTTCTCAGTCTTCAATAGAATTGCTAATAGTAGTAGTAATTCACTTATTCAAGAAGTATATATTGAGTGCCTACTGTGTCTGGAATGGTTTTAATTCATCGAAAGTAAAAGTCAGGGAAAATAAAAGCAGGAAAATATGAAATTGTCTTTTAAGTGCTTAGTATGAATCATGTGAGCTCATGCTTAAAATCTTGCATGCTAGGCTTAAACATTATGTGGACCAAGAACTTCCAGATGTCCAAGCTTAATTTAGAAAAGGAAGAGGAACCAGAGAGCAAATTGCCAACATTGACTGGATCATAGAGAAAGCAAGGGAGTTCCAGAAAACCGTCTACCTCTGTTTCATTGGCTACACTAAAGCCTTTGACTGTTTGGATTGTAACAAACTGTGGAACGCTTTTAGAGAGAAGGAAATACCGGACCATCTTACCTGTCTCCTGAGGTACTTATATGTTGGTCAAGAAGCAACAATTAGAACCATGTATGGAACAACTGATTGGTTCAAGATTGAGAAAGGAGTAAAAGGAGGAAATCAGCCAGGACCACCTGACATTGTGAGACTTCGTCATACCTGAGTTCTCCTGTCCACACTTTCATACACATCACTAAGGTGCAAACCAAGTGCTGAAAAACCCAAAGACTCATTAATTAAAGTGAATTTTCCACAGAGGTGATTTTCTCACATCTATATGAGCATGAGATATTTTGTGACTACAATATGAAATACATAAAAGAGTTTAACTTGTAAATAAATATTTAGCTAGCATAAGAATTGTCTCATCTCTATATAATATATATAGAATTTAGAGAGAGAGAAGGAAAGAGAGACACATAAAGAGACAGAGACTGTCAGACAGACATTGACCCAAGATGCACACATGTATGTGTATATGACGTTTTTTCCCCCAAAATGATTTAAGTTGGATTATAAAAACACCAGCAAGATAGAAGTTTTACAAAATAAGATTATGAAACAAGAGATAGATAATGACCAGAAAGTACAATGGAGTAGTCATTGTTGTGTGAAACTCTCTGTATTATCACTGAAATGACGTAAATAGTACATTGAAATGAAGATCTTTGCTTTCCTCTTTTTCTTTTATCCTTCCCAATTTGCACCACTAATCAGCAAATTTACCTAGCTTTTAACATCTCTTCTACTATCATATCATATATACACAATTTTTTTTCTTCTCAGTAATTTGTTTTCCCCAAATTCCTTTTAAATGTAGTATTTTTATGAACCTCAGATCTTAAAAATTGCAAGTAGAATTATAGTGTGTAGTTGTTTTGTTTCTAAAAAGGTAAAATTTAGACCTTTTAACTATCATACAAATTAGGCTTAGAATTAAATACAGATAGATGTTTAATTGAAAGGTGAAGAAATAATTTTAAATTCCTAAGTAAAATAAGACATTTAATAATACATTCCAAAAATGATAAAGTAATGTGAATATTAATTCATTCTTTTCTGCATTTAGCCATTTGTCCATCCATTCATCCACAGCACATTTATTAAAAACCTACTGTGCACAGTGCTAGAACAGATGTATACCCTTAAAGTTTTGCTACATCTTGATATTTCCTGAATAACACTGACTCTTTTAGAGCTGAAGAAAGATGAATGGATCAGTGTTGCCATCCTGGCTTTGTTTGCTTCAACACTAAAATACTTTTTTTATATTGATTTTATATTTCAAAAATGTTTGCATTTTTATTCTCTACTCAGCATTATGAATTTATTTGAGAATTATAGTCATAGTATGTTTAGCGATGAAATTGATGGATCTGCTATCATCCTGAGAGGAAGGTTCTCTTTTTCCAGGTGAGACAAACTGGTCTAGGATATGTGCTCTCAGTTCGTTCCCTGACCTGCCTTTATTGTATCAGCATCCCATCCAGGCTTTAGTCACCTCCTACACAGAGAAAGGTTGTGTGTGCTATGTGTGTTTGCACCTGGCTTTGGAGGCTACTCTCTTTCTTGGTAGGGAAGGCCATGCTGCACACACCCTAGGAGAGGCAGTGGGAGAGGCTGTTGTCCTTGGTTACAGCTCTCCTGTTCCAGTGGAAAATGGCTGGATTTTGAAGTTAGGTAGTACGTGTGTGTTAAGTCGCTTCAGTTGTGTCCAACTCTTTGTGACCCGATGGACTGTAGCCCGCCCAGCTCCTCTGTCCAGCAAGAATGCTGGAGTGGGTTGCCGTGCCCTCCCCAGGGGATCTTCCCGACTCAGAAATCAAACTGTCATCTTTTAAGTCTTCTGCATTGGCAGGCAAGTTCTGTACCACTAGCACCACCTGGGGAGCCCTGAAGTTAGGTAGATTCATATGTAAATCCTGTCTCCCTCAGTTTTTGATCTTAGACAAATTATCATCTCAGAGCATGTTTGCTCATTTTGTATAACATGGAGAATATTCTCTATCTGTTCGATATTTGCCCACTGTCAAAAATTTACTTTCCTTTAATGGTCTATTAATAAATATTTGTTGAACACAGTTAAGTGTTATTTTTGGAATTAAATTAGTTTGTATTAAACTAATTATAATTATCTGTTTACCTGTTAGGTTCCTGTTATGGGCTAAAATTCATATGTTGAAACTTATTCGTATATTGAAGTTCATATATTAAAAATTCATATATGAAGCGCTGGCCCCCAGTGTGATGCTGTTTGAGGGGGCCTTCCCTGGTATCTCAGATGGTAAAGAGTCTGCCTGCAATGTAGGACACCAGGGTTCGATCTCTGGGTTGGGAAGATCCCCTGGAGAAGGAAATGGCAACCCACTTCAGTATTTTTGCCTGGGAAATGCCATGGACAGAGGAACCTGGTGGGCTACAATTTGGAGATAATTAGGTTTAGATTAGGTCAATAAGATAGACCCTCATGATGAGATTAGTCCCTTCTAAGAAGAGGAAGACTAGAAGGATTTCTCTGTCCATGAACATGTACCCAGGAAAGGCCTATGTGAACACACAGTCAGAAGGCATATCTGCAAACCAGGAAGAGAGCCCTCACAGAACACTAAATCTGCCAGCAGCTTGATCTTGGACTGTGAGAAATGAATTTGTAATTTTTTTTAATTGGAGGATAATTGCTTTCCGAGGCAAACCGTTCAATATCATGGTAATCCAAATCTATGCCCCAACCGTAATGCTGAAGAAGCTGAATGGTTCTATGAAGACCTACAAGACCTTTTAGAACTAACACTCAAAAAAGATGTCCTTTTCATTATAGGGGACTGGAATGCAAAAATAGGAAGTCAAGAAACACCTGGAGTAACAGGCAAATTTGGCCTTGGAGTACAGAATGAAGCAGGGCAAACTAACAGAGTTTTGCCAAGAGAACACACTGGTCATAGCAAACACCCTCTTCGAACAATACAAGAGAAGACTCTACACATGGACATCACCAGATGGTCAACACTGAATAATCAGATTGATTATATTCTTTGCAGCCAAAGATACAGAAGCTCTATACTGTCAGCAAAAACAAGACCGGGAGCTATGGGTCAGATCATGAACTCCTTATTGCCAAATTCAGACTTAAACTGAAGAAAGTGGGGAAAACCACTAGACCATTCAGGTATGACCTAAATCAAATCCCTTATGATTATACAGTGGAAGTGAGAAATAGATTTAACAGACTAGATCTGATCGACAGAGTGCCTGATGAACTATGGACGGAGGTTCGTGACATTGTACAGGAGACAGGGATCAAGACCATCCCCAAGAAAAAGAAATGCAAAAAAGAAAAATGGCTGTCTGAGGAGGCCTTACAAATAGCTGTGAAAAGAAGAGAAGCAAAAAGCAAAGGAGAAAAGGAAAGATACACCCATTTGAATGCAGAGTTCAAAAGAATAGCAAGGAGAGATAAGAAAGCCTTCCTCAGTGATCAATGCAAAGAAATAGAGGAAAACAGTAGAATGGGAGAGACTAGAGATCTCTTCAAGAAAATTAGAGATACTGAGGGAACATTTCATGCAAAGATGGGTTCAATAAAAGACAGAAATGGTATGGACCTAATAGAAGCATAAAATATTAAGAAGAGATGGCAGGAATATACAGAAGAACTGTACAAAAGTATCTTCATGACCCATATAATCATGATGGTGTGATCACTCACCTAGAGCCAGACATCCTGGAATGTAAAGTAAAGTGGACCTTAGGAAGCATCACTACAAACAAAGCCCGTGGAGGTGATGGAATTCCAGTTGAGCTATTTCAAATCCTAAAAGATGATGCTGTGAAAGTGCCGCACTCAATATATCAGCAAATTCGGAAAACTCAGCAGTGGCCACAGGACTGGAAAAGGTCAGTTTTCATTCCAATCCGAAGAAAGGCAATGCCAAGAATCCTCAAACTACCACACAATTACACTTATCTCACACGCTAGTAAAGTAATTCTCAAAATTATCCAAGTCAGGCTTCAGCAATACATGAACCGTGAGCTTCCAGATGTTCAAGCTGGTTTTAGGAAAGGCAGAGAAACCAGAGATCAAATTGCCAACATCCGCTGGACCGTAGAAAAAGCAAGAGAGTTCCAGAAAAACATCTATTTCTGCTTTATTGACTATGCCAAAGCCTTTGACTGTGTGGATCACAATAAACTGGAAAATTCTGAAAGAGATGGGAATACCAGACTACCTGACCTGCCTCTTGAGAAACCTGTATGCAGGTCAGGAAGCAACAGTTAGAACTGGACATGGAACAACAGACTGGTTCCAAAAAGGAAAGGGAGTATGTCAAGGCTGTATTTTGTCACCCTACTTATTTAACTTCTATGCAGAGTACATCATGAAAAACTCTGGGCTAGAGGAAGCACAAGATGAAATCAAGATTGCCAGGAGAAATATCAACGGCCTCAGATATGCAGATGATACCACCTTTATGGCATAAAGTGAAGAAGAACTAAAGAGCCTCTTGATGAAAGTGAAAGAGGAGAGTTAAAAAGTTGGCTTAAAGTTCAACATTCAGAAAACTAAGATCATGGCATCCGGTCCCATTACTTCATGGGAAATAGATGGGGAAACAGTGGAGTTAGTGGCTGACTTTATTTTTCTGGGCTCCAAAATCACTGCAGATGGTGATTGCAGCCATGAAATTAAAAGACTCTTACTCATTGTAAGGAAAGTTATGACCAACCTAGATAGCATATTAAAAAGCAGAGACATTGCTTTGCCAACAAAGGTCCATCTAGTCAAGGCTGTGGTTTTTCCAGTGGTCATGTATGGATGTGAGAGTTGGACTGTGAAGAAAGCTGAGTGCAGAAGAATTGATGCTTTTGAACTGCAGTGTTGGAGAAGACTCTTGAGAGTCCCTTGGACTGAAAAGAGATCCAACCAGTCCATCCTAAAGGAGATCAGTCCTGGGGGTTCATTGGAAGGACTGATGTTGAACCTGAAACTCCAGTACTTTGGTCACCTGATGCGAAGAGCTGACTCATTTGAAAAGGCCCTGATGCTGGGAAAAATTGAGGGAAAGAGGAGAAGGGGACGACAGAGGATGAGATGGTTGGATAGCATCACTGACTCAATGGACATGGCTTTGGGTAAACTCTGGGAGTTGGTGATGGACAGGGAGGCCTGGCGTGCTGTGGTTCATGGGGTCTCAAAGAGTCAGACACGACTGAGCGATTGAAATGAACTGAACTGCTTTCCAATGCTGTATTGGTTTTTGCTGTACAACAATGCAAATCTTTCATAATTTTATATATATATATATATATATATATATATATATATATATCTCCCCTCCCTCTTGAGCTCCCACCCTCCTCTAATCCCATCTCTCTAAGTTGTCACAGAGGACCAGGTTGGGCTCCCTGTGTTAAACAGCAGCTTCCCACTAGTTACCTATTTCACACATGATAGTGTATATATGTCAGTGGCAGTTTCTCAATTCATCTTACCCTCTTCTTCCCCTGCTGTTTCCACACGTCCATTCTCTATGCTTGCATCTCCAATTCTTCCCTATAAATAGGTTCGTCTGTAATATTTTTCTGGATTCTATATATGTGGTTAATATACAATATATATATTTTTTATCTTTCTGACTTACTTCACTCTGTATAACAGGCTGTAGGTTCATTTGCCTCACTACAGCAGACTTAAATTCATTCCCGTTATGGATGAGTAATATTCCATTGTATGTATGTATCACATCTTCTTTATCCATTCATCTGTTGTTGGGCATTTAGGTTGCTTCCATGTTCTGGCTATTGTCAATAGTGCTGCAGTGAATATTGGGGTGCATGTGTCTTTTTGAATTGTAGTTTTCTCGGTATATGCCCAGTAGTGGGTATACTGGGTCATATGGTAGTTTTATTCCTATTTTTTAAGAAATCTCCATATTTTTCTCCATAGTGGCTGTATCAATTTACATTCCCACAAATAGTGCAGGAGGGTTTTCTCTTTTCTGCACATCCTCTCCAGCATTTATTGTCTATAGATATTTTTGATGATGGCCATTCTGAGTGAACTCCCTGAGTTGGTGATGGACAGGAAGGCCTGGCATGCTGCGATTCATGGGGTCGCAAAGAGTCGGACGCGACTGAGCGACTGATCTGATCTCATCTGATCTGATTCTGAGTGATGTGAGGTGATACATCATTGTATTTTTTATTTGCATTTCTCTAGTAACGAGCGATGTTGAGCATTGTTTCATATGTTTACTGGCCATCTATATGTATTCTTTGAGGAAATGTCTGTTTAGGTCTTCTGCACACTTTTTGATTGAGTTGTTTGTTTTTCTGATATTGAGCTATTTGATCTGCTTGTATATTTTGGAGATTAATCCTTTATCAGTTGCTTTAAAACACACGGACCATAGTATTTAGTTACAGCAGCTTGAGCAGACTAAGATAGGTTTTTACTAAATTTCTTACTAACTCCTAGGATTATGATCTATAATTTGTATTTTTGTTTAGGATCCCTATATTTAATGTACTACTTAGTACCTAGGACTGAATAAATCACTGTTGAATACAACTTAGCTATAAAATGATAAATTAGTCCTCATGTTCTTATCATCTTTTGCAACCTCTATTGAGCACTTTCCCCACCACACATACACAAAAAACCATGATGGTTTGGACAAATAGGGTAAAGTAAAAACTTACAACTTGATCAAAAGACATATAAGAAAAACTGTTATAGTGTCCACTGTGAGATTGGGTATGAAATGGAAGGAATTTAAGTTCTGCCTCTGGTTTTTATTAGCTGTGTGGGTGAAAAAGTGTTACCTAACTTAACCTGCTTAGTTTTTTTACCAAATAATCTTTACAAACCTTTTTGAGCATTAAATGAAGTCATGTAATAAAGAAATGTGAAGGTTTTCTAAGTAGTTTTATCATCCAGTGCTATTATTGAAATATGTTTACACTCTCAATTCCTAAAAGAATGATTTTAGACTAAGCTAGAGAACTCTCTTTTGACTATCTTTCTTTGTTCCAAATGTATTTCCTTGTGGCAGGAAGTGATAAAAACACATGGCACAGACAACTAGTGACTGAAGAGGAAATTAATGGTGGTTGTTTTCCTCCAGGATTAGTAGTTCAAAAATTTAAAAATAAAAATATGTCTTGCCAAGTTTGGAAAATACACAGAATGCTTTGATTATAGGATTAGAATGGACCTCATTTTTTGACATTAGTATTTCTCTGATATTTATCAGTCGAAGTGCTTTTTAAATTTAAGACTTGGATCCTTTACATTTTATTTTATAAACTAAAAAAGTATGATATAAATTAAAATCTTATTTTTATAATTTATTATAAAAACATACATATAATTTATAAGTTATTATAAGGAACATATTTATTCTTTGCCCTGTAGACTTAGGAACCAAGAGAAGATTTATAATAAAGCATTTTGAAATCATTAACAAGCACAAATGATACTGTTAATTTTCCATGTCAAGATTGCAATGCCTTTAATCAGATAATATTTTAGGTGGATTTTAAGCTATGCTGAGATATAAACAAGGCTTTTCCCCAGCTATATACTCAGAAAGCTCCAATTGTGATTGAGAAGATTATTTTACTCAAAGCAAGTTCTTTTTTCACCAGAGATTCCTGCACACCCACTAGTTTGGGACGTTACTGAAGATAGTGGAGAGGTGGTGGGATGAGGTGGGGTGCTGTGGAAGAAGGCAGCCATTTAAGAAAATCTACACAAGTGACAATAGATGCTATTATAGAAAGTCAAAATATTCTTATTTGAGGGAACAAACTCTATAATTGGGAAGGGAGAATGCAACTACTTTGAATTATATTTTATGTAATTAAAATCAAGATCTGTGTGGTTTGCTTCCACTCCATGAGTATTGTTTTGGCTTTTGGCTGCTTTAGCTGTTGCCTGATGGCTTATAAAGATTCAAATGTACCTCTTTATGAGTAAAAGGGAGTTCCTTTGGTAGATGTTTAAGTTTTTATTGCAAAATCCCTGTTGCTGGCTTCTGCTGTTAGGCTTGGTAGTATTCATGCACCCTGAAAAAATCACTTTTAAAGCTTTTTGAGTGGAAAGGATCATGAGTGTTTACTGTGAAGAAGAAGGGAAGGCAAAAATTTGTAGGGATTATATCATTTCACTCAGGAATTGGCTTTGGAAAGTTCATTGAGGAACTAGTATTTGGGAATGGTAGATATTTTTTAATTGCTTCTAAGTAAAAATCATGGTTTTTAATTTAATGAGCTGGAAATAAATCATCTAGTCCAGTATTTTACAAATGGCATGTCATGAACTATTAGTGTGCCATGAGACCCACTGAGTGGTTGCAGTTAAACAATGAAATAGCATAAAACACACGACACCATACCAGAGTGCATCCACATTGGAAGATTTAAGGGTTGATTTCTATATATGTATAAATAAGCACATTTCTGTATATGTATAAATATACTGTATTTAATATGAAATGTCTTTTTTAGTATGAGTAGCACTTGTAGAAGCTTGAAAGCAATTGATTGAGTCTTCCCATTTTTCAGATGAGGAAATTGAAAGAGCTGACTCCCAGTTTTTTTGAGTGGGTCTTCTTGAGGTAGCTTATCTATCAATAGGTTTCTCTCTCATTATTAGAATTTTTTTCTGATCACCCATGCATCCTTTACATTCCTTGCCTTACAATTTAAAATTTCTGTATTTTTGTTAAAAGGAGTTAGGTCGAAGATGCTGATTCTGGGGAGATGAGTCTTCACTGAGCCTCTGAGCAGCTTGCTGTGGGGTGCTGGTACTTGTGATACCTGGTGGAAAAAAACAGAGCCTTTCTCTGTTAATAAGGCCAGTTATTTTTCATAGGTTCAATCAGGTGGAAAGTTGAAACAATAACCTGATAGATTTCATCAGTACACTGATACAGGTAATCTTTATTAGCTTCTACTACTTGTTTCTGGAGAAGGCAATGGCACCCCACTCTAGTACTCTTGCCTGGAAAAATCCCATGGATGGCGGAGCCTGGTAGGCTGCAGTCCATGGGGTCGCTAAGAGTCGGACACGACTGAGTGACTTCACTTTCACTTTTCCCTTTCACGCATTGGAGAAGGAAATGGCGGCCCACTCCAGTGTTCTGCCTAGAGAATCCCAGGGACGGGGAAGCCTGGTGGGCTTCCGTCTATAGGGTCGCACAGAGTCGGACACGACTGAAGCGACTTAGCAGCAGCAACTACTTGTTTCAGTTCAGTTCCACAAATATATATTGTATTCTTGCTTTGTGGCAGGTATTTTGGCAGCCACTTACCTTCTCCTCTGTGAAAAATAAATATTCAAACAAATTGACCCCTCACTTTGTTTGTGGGATATCCCTTTGAATTTACCAAAGTATGAGATATTTTGAGATTGTCTGCCAAAGATAATAGAGATATAGGTCCATGTTTTATAACACAATATGCCACTTTGGAACTCTGGTATGCTTTATCTGGAAGTGTTCTGGCATCTTGAACTCAACCTTTCAATCATTAGAAAGTCACACAGTGATCAAGTTCATGTAGAATTTTTTTTTTCCTATCTTACTTAATAACACATTGATTTTTATTGAGCTTTCTCCCTGTTGTTATTTACAAAGTGTCAGTTATACACTAAGAGCTGATGGAGGTTTTTAAAAAATTTTCTCTGACAATTGGACAATCAAGGCAGCAGAACCAAGGGGGACCCCTGTCTGGATGCCATGTGGAATTTTGTCCTTCCCATGCTGTTGCTGGATTTTTGTTTGCCTTTCTGTGTGGCAGTTCCTGAAGGTAGTGTTCTGTTTTCTGTCTTTGCTTCCTTTGTTTTTAAAATGGTTGTGCAAAGTGAATTACTTGGTTTAGTTTGGTTATTAGTTGAATATTGGCCACACAAGTCATTTCCTGAGCAGTTAGGCATCAGGGAGCAGGGCCCAGATGGCAGCATGAGCCTGCTTTTCCTTGATGGTTGTCAGTACAAAGCGGGATACCCATTAGGTTCAGGGCAGTGGAGGGAGATGGATGGATCACCAGAGCCTGATCTTGTCGGTGGAGAGAGAAGAGTACTTCTTTTGTTTTTCAAGTTCTCTTTAAAGCCTCTACTAATGTGAGAGACAGAGCAGCTATCACCAATATCCATCTTCAGAACTTTTCCATCACCCTAAAGTAAAAAGAAAAAACCCATGGTTATATGCCATGAAGTGGGTGGCTGTGATTAACCGTGAATGTGTTGTGCAGATCTGAGGACTTTTCATCCCCAAGACAGTTGTTGAGTTTTTCTTCTTTCATACAACACTAGAAAAACTTCTTGAATGATATCATCACCTAGTTGTTTCCTGGATCTAAAGCTTACTTTATTATTGCTACTTCACTTAAGAGATATATTCCTATATTAATATTAACAGACAGAAGTCTTTTCTCATATGACCACCTTACTGAGCAAGTTCTATTTTGTTGGCTTTTAGTTCTTCCACTTTCTATTTAATCTACCGGTGTTTGATGTTTTTCTTGCCTGCCAATGTGGTATTTCCAGCTGTGCATGGAAATTAATTTTCTGTTTGAATAGACAATTCCAGGAAACTATCTATTAAAGTTATAGGAGGCAAAGAGAATACAGTTTTACAACTTTTTTTCTGGGATTCTTGGCATTGTAAGGGGAGGGAAAAGGTAAAAGTTCATGATTGGCAGGTTATTTTTTTTCTTTTAACTAATATTATTTAATAAAAGAAACTTTGCCACTAATTGCAAAAGTGATCAATGATAGAATGTGTGTGGCACTGAAAAGATATCCTCCGTTTAAGAAAACTATTCTAAATGGATCTTCCATGCACTCTGAAACCTTTTTTGGATGAGAGATCCTTTTGTATATCTGACTGGTTCTTTCTGTGGAATCTCAAAATCTAAAATCCATAGAATCTTATCGAAAATTCTAGGGGCCATGTGTGTTTTGGAACTGAGAATTTATAAGATTTAAAAATGGTATAGTATGGAGCATATACTCAGTGTTGCATGTCATGTCACCTTCAAGGGGATCTGGGATAGTTCCCCATAATAAAAACAATATTTCTGCAGTGAAATTCATAGATATTAATGCTAAATAAGATAAAGACAGTAAACAGCTGTATGTATTTCTAGGCCAGTTGTTGTTGCTAGATGCATTTAGATTTATTGCCAAGTAAATTACAGAAAATCTTTGTTTTTTAGGATCATGGATAAGGAACAAAACAGAATTTCACCTATACTTTATGGACTTCAGCTCCCTTGGTTAGAAGTGACTTGGCTCCGTCTTCAGCCATACCTGGTTTTCCTTGGCCCCACTCAAGTTGTGGGCTTTTTGCCTCTGAGGCTTTACCTGATATTCAATTATTCTTCTGCTGATATTAATGTCTTGTTTTTCAGCCATTCTTTGCTTGCGTTCTGATTCTTTATAGTAGTATATTTGCCATTTTTGTAAATTTCTCATTTTATATATATATATGTTGGTAATATTTCATTTTGTATATATATATATATATATATATATATATGCATGTATGTATGTATGTGCATATATATAGAGCTTCCCAGGTGGCTCAGTGGTAAAGACTCTGCCCACCAATGCAGGCGATGTGGGTTCGCTCCCTGCGTCAGGAAGATCCCCTGGAGGAAGAAATGGCAACCCATTCTAGTACTCTTGCCTAGGAAATCCCATGGACAGAGGAGCTGGTGGGCTACAGTCCATGGGGTCACAAAGAGTCAGATGCAACTTAGCAGCTAAACAGCAACAAGAATTAGGAAAGCTTCAAAAAGGAGTTGAAGCTGGAGACAAATCTTAATAGAGAGAGAAGATTGGTTTAGGTGGAGTAGAGAGCACAGTACTTTCCAGAGAAAGAGAGTATGTTGAGTAGAGAAAGGGTGTTGATAAGTGAAAAGCATACTTTAACTGTTGGCCACTTATAATGTAGGTTCTGATTTAGGAGAGTGATGGAAGAAACAGGTCAGTAAGCCAGGTAGGGCTGTATTATATAGAGCAGTATATTATAAGGAAAAGAATTGAATATATTTGGTGTAAGATGCCATTGTGAGTTAAGGAATAGAATAAGAATGATAAGATGAAAACAACTTTTTTGAAAATAATTGTATCCACAGTGTACCTGGTGCTCTCTGAACTAAAGGATTGGAGGAGCTGGTTTACATCCTTGTGCTGGAAACCAGTAGGAGATTGTAGGACCTGAACTGAGACAATGGTAGTGAGAATGAGGATGGGAAAAGAACGTGAAACTTTTGAACAGTAAAATCATAGTGTGATGGTTAATTTTTTGCATCAATTTGACTGGGCCACTGGGTGCCAGTATATTTGATCCAGCATTATTCTGGGTGTTTCTCTGAGTATGTTTTTGGACAAGATTAAAATTTGAATCTGTAGACTGAGTAAAGCAGATTGAACCTTTGTAATGTGAGTGGGCCTCATCCAACTTGTTAAGGCCTGAGTAGAATAAAAGTCTCACCTGCCCAGAATGAGAGCACATTCTGCCTAATAGCCTTCACACTGGCACTTTGGTTCTTCCTGGTTTTTTATCACCCTACTATCCAAAGGTCTGTCTAGTCAAAGCTATGGTTTTCCAAGTAGTCATGTATAGATGTGAGAATTGGACTATAAAAAAAGCTGAGCACTGAAGAATTGATGCTTTTGAAGACTCTTGAGAGTCCCATGGACTGCAAGGAGATCCAACCAGTCCATCCTAAAGGAAATCAGTCCTGAATATTCATTGGAATGACTGATGCTGAAGCTGAAACTCCAATACTTTGGCTACCTAATGTGAAGAATTGACTCATCTGGAAAGACTCATCAGGATGCTGGGAAAGATTGAAAGCAGGAGGAGAAGGGAACAACAGAGGATGAGATGGTTGGATGGGGTCCATAGGGTCTCAAAGAGTCAGACATGACTGAGTGACTAAACTGAACTGAACTGAACTAGCCTTGATACACAAACTGGTACATCAGTCAACTCTGCAGATTTTGGACTTGCTAGCCCCAAAATGGTGTGAACGAATATCTTATAATAAATCTTTGTTTTTCTGGAGAACCCTGACTAATACACACAGGATATGGAGACTGACTAAATATAGGAGCCACAGATGAGTTAAAGTTGACTTAAAATTTGGGGCTAAGAATTGTGGAGAATAATAACTGTAGTAATAAAAATGGGGAAATTGAAAATAGGAAGTCAGTTTTGAGGGAGAATTTGTTTGGTTTTGGTTTAGTTGACTCTGAAGTGAAATTGGAGATTCAAGTGAAGTTATTTTGAGTGGCTGCAGTAAGGTAGGCAGCTGTGTTGGCTAGACTGGGTGTGGCATCTTGGAATCATCTGCAAGCGAGAGAACAGAAGTCACTTGAGAGAGCAGAGTCCACAGGGCAGTGGGACAGAGGAACAGAGGGTAAGGATTTGAGTCTGTTCAGGAAGGAATTATGGGGCTGGAGGAGAAAGATGAGTCAGTGCACAGAAAACTAGTTGCTGACAGAGCTCTCACTCTTGACATTGGTTTGTCTGTCTCTCACACTAGAATGGGAGTCCCACAAGGGCAACTATTTACCCTCTCCTGTTTCCCCAGCTTTAAATGTTGTTTTCAGATACTCAAGATCTCTGGATATCACTTTTGCTTTTTTTTTTTTTTTCCACTTTGAAAAGACTGAAACTGGAATTAAGAACCTTTGCTCTAGTCTTCACTTGGCAGTCAAGCAGATGTATAGAGTCATGCTTCACCTCTTAATTCCTGGAACTTTAATTACTTTTCCTAAAGATGTAAAGATGGGCTTAAGAATTTTTAAGATTCCTTACAGATGAATAATACTGGGGAAAATATCTATATGTCAAAAAGACATAATCTATATGTTTGCAGTTCTAAACTGCAGAGGTAGCATTGAGTAAATTCAGAAAATAAAATTTATAGCTAATCTTCATCACCTCTTTTTCTTTTAAAGTTTTTATTAATTTAGTATGAGTCAAAATATTGTAATATATATGAAATAAATCAAAGGTTTTATATAATGTTGTCTAAAAAGTAGCTTTGGGTCAAAAAAATTTCTTCCTAAATATTAAAGATGTGACTAAAAAAAATTTTTTTTTTATAGTAGGCCTAACTACTTTATATGGTCAAAATGAATAAAGCTGTTAAACAAAAACTCAGGAAAAAAATATAAGTAACATTTTTCTTAAATTCCAAATGCTGTAAAGAAATTTTAGTTTTCATGGAATTTTTATTCCTATTGGAAAGATTTTTTACTCTTAATATTTTCTTAAAGAATCAGATTATGAAATTAAAAAAAAGAGAGGAATCACTTGTGAAAATGATCCTGTGTGTTTACTGTATTTTATTCAGTTATATCGCACCTCCTCATATGTTTCTTGATCTATATTAACATCAGATAACCTCACAATACCTGTTTTTAATTTACTTTAGAAGAATACTTTCTGTTCTGAATGGCATATTCCTTTAAGGCATATCAAATATCAGTTTTGGGTATTTGATCAATGTGTTATAGTTAAATTGTAGTCCAGGTCCTTTAACAGTTTTTTTCTGGCTGTATAATTTGAAGTATTGTGAATTTATAGAAGTAGTTTGGAGAAAATATGACATCTCTATTTTTAAAATGTATATTGTGTATGTTAATATACTTGACACAAAAACTATTGAACAGTTAGGGAATAAATGGCATAAACTTTAATCTGAATTCATTAAAAATGAACATTTTCTTTATTAAGTGGAACTTTTTGAGTCCCCAGAATGTTTATTGTGTGTTAGATATTGTTTTATCATTCTAATTGTCTGCCTTCTTTTTGTCTTCTAATTGTCTGTTATACAAAGACACTGTCTGTGGTCATTTTTGCTCAGTTACCATCTACAGTATACAACTTCCATTTGGAAATAATCTGTCTTTAACAAAGTACTGATGTTGTTTTTTATGTCATTTAATGTCTCTGTTACTTGCTTTAAGGCTCCTTAATTAAGGACAATTAACACCTGACCTGCCTCTTGAGAAACCTATATGCAGGTCAGGAAGCAACAGTTAGAACTGGACATGGAACAACAGACTGGTTCCAAATAGGAAAAGGAGTACGTCAAGGCTGTATATTGTCACCCTGCTTATTTAACTTATATGCAGAGTTCATCATGAGAAATACTGGACTGGAAGAAGCACAAGCTGGAATCAAGATTGCCGGGAGAAATATCAATAACCTCAGATATGCAGACGTCACCACCTTTATAGCTGAAAGAGAAGAGGAACTAAAAAGCCTCTTGATGAAAGTGAAAGAAGAGAGTGAAAAAGTTGGCTTAAAGCTCAATATTCAGAAAACTAAGATTATGGCATCTGGTCCCATCACTTCATGGGAAATAGATGGGGAAACAGTGGAAACAGTGTCAGACTTTATTTTGGGGGGCTCCAAAATCCCTGCAGATGGTGATTGCAGCCATGAAATTAAAAGACGCTTACTCCTTGGAAGGAAAGTTATGACCAACCTAGATAGCATATTCAAAAGCAGAGACATTACTTTGCCAACAAAGGTCCGTCAGGTCAAGGCTATGGTTTTTCCAGTAGTCATGTATGGATGTGAGAGTTGGACTGTGAAGAAAGCTGAGCACTGAAGAATTGATGCTTCTGAACTGTGGTGTTGGAGAAGGCTCTTGAGAGTCCCTTGGACTGCAAGGAGATCCAACCAGTCCGTTCTAAAGGAGATCAGTTCTGGATGTTCTTTGGAAGGACTGATGCTAAAGCTGAAACTCCAATACTTTGGCCACCTCATGATGCTGGGAGGGATTGGGGGCAGGAAGAGAAGGGGATGACAGAGGATGAGATGGCTGGATGGCATCACTGACTCGATGAACGTGAGTTTGAGTGAACTCTGGGAGTTGGTGATGGACAGGGAGGCCTGGCGTGCTGCAATTCATGGGGTTGCAAAGAGTCGGACATGACTGAGCGACTGAACTGAACTGAATCAAACTGAACAGTTAAGAACTCGATCAGAAAATAAGCAGTGTTATAACAGCAGTCTGATATATACTTTTCAGATACAGTTCCTCTATTCAGAAAATAAAATCTAGAAATATTATTTATTTGCAATTATAATATTTTAAAATTATTTTTACTTCCCACAGATCCCAACTTTCTGGATTTCTTTGTGAAAGCGAGTAATTAATCCTTGAGTTAATTTTTATTTTGTGTCTATTTGTATCCAAATTTAGTCGTTCATGTTGGTCAAGTGGCATCCTAGTTCAGTTTGTATTGTGTATCAGGCACAAGGATCTACTTTCACTGTTTTCAATCAGATTTAAAGGAGATTAAAAAATAAAATCTACTTATTCAGTAACATAAAAAAGCATTAGTGAAACTCGTGACATCTTTGTTCCATTTATAAGTCACACTAATGACTACTTTGCTTCTCAGTAATTTTCCATTTGTAACATTTTATACCTGGATACACACATGTAATGCAATTGAACAAGAAAACAATTATCTGTCTGGTGGAAATAATGTACTTATCTCATTGAAGCAATTGACTTGTTTAAAAATACACAGAAGTTCTAGTTCTGCTCAGACTGTGGTTACCTATAATTTGTAAGGAATTTCCAGGAAGAATTAAAGCCCTCTGATAGAATGGGATCAGCAATTGAATCCCTTGGTTGTAAGTGATAAATTCTCATGCAGAATCTCTCTCTTTTAGACACCTCTGCTTGGAAACATTTTGGATTTGAAAGCTTTTTTCAATAATCTCTGAGTTTTGGCTGGATCGCTGGAAAACTTCACTTCAAAGGCTGTATCTTCCAGTGAAAGCTTCATGTTGGTTCTATGTCAGCGGAACATTTTAGCACTTTTTGGCCTGGCTCTAATGTTTCTTGGCATTTTCTGAGGAGTTTGGCCCATCTTGTCTATAGGATCACACTGGATTCAGTATAAACTGTAAAAGCTGTAATTCATCTGCAAGCTAATTTGGGATTTTATTGAGTTTTGGTAATGGACTGACACCATTGGGCAGTCGAAGATTCACTATTTTTAAGAGTATGTCTGAGGACGCATTTATTTTAAAAATAATACAGAGTGACTACTTTTCCTTTAGCTCAATGCTTCTCGTTCTTGTATCTGATCTTTTCAGAGGTTAGTGTGCTATTTTAATTCCTTATTATAATTTTTTCCCTCCTCAGAAATTTCTAAAGCCACTGCAGATCTATAGCATTTTCTTCTTTCTTAAAGAGGGATTGCTTTGGCTGTTGGCTGACTTGTCTGGTGATGTGGGACTGATATAGGCTTTCATTTCTTTTTTAAAGGTTCTGTCAAAGGTAGTTAATTTCACTTACAACATCTTACAATGTTGGTGCCTTCAGTTCAGTTCAGTCACTCAGTGGTGTCTGACTCTTTGTGACCCCATGAATTGCAGCACGCCAGGTCTCCCTGTCCATCACCAACTCCTGGAGTTCACTCAAACTCATGTCCATTGAGTCGGTGATGCCCCCCAGCCATCTCATCCTCTGTCATCCCCTTTTCCTCCTGTCCCCAATCCCTCCCAGCATCAGAGTCTTATCCAATGAGTTAACTCTTCGCATGAGGTGGCCAAAGGACTGGAGTTTCAGCTTTAGCATCATTCCTTCCAAAGAACACCCAGGACTGGTCTCCTTTAGAATGTACTGGTTGGATCTCCTTGCAGTCCATGGGACTCTCAAGAGTCTTATCCAACACAACAGTTCAATAGCAATTGAATTCTTTGGCGCTCAGCTTTCTTCACAGTCCAACTGTCACATCCATACATGACTACTGGAAAAACCATAGCCTTGACTAGACGGACCTTTGTTGGCAAAGTAATGTCTCTGCTAGGTACCCTAGAGATAGTTTGATCCAGCCCTGTCATTTTAAACATAGGGGACCATGCCCAGTTCCTTGTAACAGGAAGCTATGGCACTTCAGGCTGTAACTCCTGACCCCCTTGTAGCATAGCCAGTCTATTGAAGCCCCAGGGATTGCTTAAACATATGCCTTATCTCAGATTTTGTATCTTTAGGTAGTTTTCCTTAATGCTTTTTAAATTTAATTTGCCATGCTTCATATTAGTTTGGAAAACCAGCCAAAATTTTTGTTTTGTATTTGGTTTGGATTCCAGAGTATAAACGAATATAGGAAAGAGGACAGATTCAGAATAACTGCATAATAATTACAAACAATGTTGGGTTTTACAACATATCATAGACCCAAGGCTGAACCTGGCTTCCTGTGCCTCTCCCAAACCCCTATTGAACTTAGCCACTGGGTCATAGATGGAAAGTGTGGAACTAACTGCATGTCCCCATCCAACTCCCATGAGCAGCCACCCTTAGGGAGGAGTGCCTCTGAGAGACCCCAAGAGCCATGACACTCCTGCCAGGATCCTGTCCATGACTGTGGCCAATCAGAGCAGCTCCCCCCATCCATCGGAAGCAATTCCTTTCAAGTCACTTGCCTTTTGGTGTCTTTGTCTTTTTTTTCCTCTTGTTTTACCACCAGTGTCCTGATAGCAACATCATTTACATTTTTCCCATTATTCTCCTGCATAGAGTTGAGAAAGCCAGGGTAGTGAAGTCATTCTAGGCAACTGATTATTTACAATTGAGGAAAATAAATGAGAATTAAGCAGCTGGTAATGAACCTTGTCCATGTACTCAGAATACTTCACAGTAATGGCAAATGAATAATTTCTCTATTATCTCATAACCAGGCCCTTTCTCTTCTTCTGACATTTTTAAGAAGAAAAATCTCTTCTATTTGCTATCTTTGTTGAAACTCTAGACCCCTGCCAGCACTCATCATTATATATTAATATACATATTCTAGCTATCTACAAGAAGATTCAAATGATTTTATTTGTTTTGTTTTTGTGTTCCTCTGGGCCTGAATTAGAGGAAATAGAGGAAAACAATAGAATGGGAAAGACTAGAGATCTCTTCAAGAAAATTAGAGATACCAAGGGAACATTTCATGCAAAGATGGGCTCAATAAAAGACAGAAATGGTATGGACCTGAAAGAAGCAGAAGCTTTTAAGAAGAGGTAGCAAGAATACACAGAAGAACTGTACAAAAAAGATCTTCACGATCCAGTTAATTAAGATCGTGTGATCACTCACCTAGAGCCAGACATCCTGGAATGCCAAGTTAAGTGGGCCTTAGGAAGCATCATGACAAACAAAGCTAGTGGAGGTGATGGAATTCCAGTTGAGCTATTTCAAATCCTAAAAGATGATGCTGTGAAAGTGCTATACTCAATATGCCAGCAAATTTGGAAAAGTCAGCAGTGAACACAGGACTGGAAAAGTCAGTTTTCATTCCATTCCTAACAAAGGCAATGCCAAAGAATGCTCAAACTACTGCACAATTGCACTCATCTCACACACTAGTAAAGTAATGCTCAAAATTCCCCAAGTCAGGCTTTAGCAATATGTGAACCATGAACTTGCAGATGTTCAAGCTGGTTTTAGAAGAGGCAGAGGAACCAGAGATCAAATTGCCAACATCTGCTGGATCATTGAAAAAGCAAGAGAGTTCCAGAAAAACATCTATTTCTGCTTTATTGACTATGGCAAAGCCTTTGACTGTGTGGATCACAACAGACTGTGGAAAATTCTGAAAGAGGTGGGAATACCAGACCACCTGACCTCCCTCTTGAGAAACCTATATGCAGGTCAGGAAGCAACAGTTAGAACTGGACATGGAACAACAGACTGGTTCCAAATAGAAAAAGGAGTACATCAAGGCTGTATATTGTCATCCTGCTTATTTAACGTATATGCAGTGTACATCATGAGAAAGGCTGGGCTGGAAGAAGCACAAGCTGGAATCAAGATTGCCATGAGAAACATCAATAACCTCAGATATGCAGATGACACCAGCCTTATGGCAGAAAGTGAAGAAGAACTAAAGAGCCTCCTGATGAAAGTGAAAGAGGAGAATGAAAAAGTTGGCTTAAAGCTCAACATTCAGAAAATTAAGATAATGGCATCTGGTCCCATCACTTCATGGGAAATAGATGGAGAACCAGTGGAAACAGTTTTAGACTTTATTTTGGGGGGCTCCAAAATCCCTGCAGATGGTGATTGCAGCCATGAAATTAAAAGATGCTTACTCCTTGGAAGGAAAGTTATGACCAACCTAGACAGCATATTCAAAAGCAGAGACATTACTTTGCCAACAAAGGTCCATCTAGTCAGGGCTGTGGTTTTTTCAGTAGTCATGTATGGATGTGAGAGTTGGACTGTGAAGAAAGATGAACTCTGAAGAATTGATGCTTTTGAACTGTTGTGTTGGAGAAGACTCTTGAGAGTCCCTTGGACTGCAAGGAGATCCAAGTAGTCCATTCTAAAGGAAATCAGTCCGGAATATTCATTGGAAGGATTGATGCTGAAGCTGAAACTCCAGTACTTTGGCCACCTGATGCGAAGAGCTGACTCATTTGAAAAGACCCTGATTCTGGGAAAGATTGAGGGCAGGAGGAGAAGGGGACGTCAGAGGATGAGATGGTTGGATGGCATCACCGACTCAGTGGAAATGATTTTGGGTAGGCTCCGGAAGTTGGTGTTGGACAAGGAGACGTGGTCCTCATGGTGCAGCTCATGGTGTCGCAAATATTCGGACACAACTGAGCGACTGAACTGAACTGAACTGGGCCTGAATTAAGTAAAATTTCAGATCATAGAACTCTCTTGGAATTTTCAATTGATTTTTAATTTTATGTAGATAGGTTTCACTTTTTTTTTTCCCAAGATAGTTTTAATGAGTATCTTGTTTCTTTACCTTCTACATTAGGTCTTAAGATAGTAACCTATGACAATCCAGACAACATATAATAGTTTCCTTCCTTAAAGGGGATAGTTTTTTCCTCTTAGGATATCTTGCCTTGTGAAGCATGTTGCACCAATGTGAAGATACTTTTTTTTAACTCAGAGGTAAATTAAATATAATTTAAAATCTGAATGATCTGGTACTCGTGCCTTTTCCCCCAACTGTTATGTTTCAGTTCAGTTCACTTCAGTTCAGTGCTCAGTCGTGTCTGACTCTGCGTCCCCATGAATCGCAGCACGCCAGGCCTCCCTTTCCATCACCAACTCCTGGAGTTCACTCAGACTCACGTTCATCGAGTCAGTGATGCCATCCAGCCATCTCATCCTCTGTTGTCCCCTTTTCCTCCTGCCCGCAATCCCTCCCAGCATCAGAGTCTTCCAACGAGTCAACTCTTCACATGAGGTGGCCAAAGTACTGGAGTTTCAGCTTTAGCATCATTCCTTCCAAAGAACACCCAGAACTGGTCTCCTTTAGGATGAACTGGTTGGATCTCCTTGCAGTCCAAGGGACTCTCCAGAGTCTTCTCCAACACCACAGTTCAAAAGCATCAATTCTTCAGTGCTCAGCTTTCTTCACAGTCTAACTCTCACATCCATACATGACCACTGGAAAAACCATAGCCTTGACTAGACGAACCTTTGTTGGCAAAGTAATGTCTCTGCTTTTGATTATGCTATCTAGGTTGGTCATAACTTTCCTTCCAAGGAGTAAGCGTCTTTTAATTTCATGGCTGCAATCATCATCTACACTGATTTTGGAGCCCCCAAAAATAATCATTTATTTCTATTGAGTAAGTTCAAGCCCATTTAGAGAAAAAAATACTGCCTTACAGAAATGTAAATAAGTTTTCATGTTTTATCATATTAAAATTTCAAATGTTCTAATACCATTCTTGTAATCAAAATCATCTTTAAGATGAATTGTTTCTGGAGACATGGTATAGCTGATGTCTCTTGAATCATCACGCTGTTTTTGCTTAAGGGGCATGTCAAGTATCTGTCATAGTGTAAACTAGCAGATGACACACAGGAGACAGCACAGGGAAAGGCATGGTGCACAGGAGAAGGTGCCTAGGCGTTGGAGTATGGTGGAGACCATAGGCTCCAGATACCTGGGTGGAAATCAGTTCCAACACCAACCTTTGTGATCTTTAATATTCAGTTTGCTCAATGCACAGTGGGCATACTGACTAATGGTATCTGCCTCAAAAGTTCTTATAAGGAATTGAATTAATATACATAAAGCATTTTAAAACAGTGTCTAAAATATCATATGTGCTCTATAAATGTTAGCTGTTATACAGTCTTCCCATTCCTAATTGGGTTAATGGATCAAGGTTCATCTGTATTTTTAAGTGTTTTTCTCAGTATACTATTATTTAGGAAAACTGGACTTTTTCTGGGGTGTTCATGGGCTTTTTAAAAAAATTTATTTTTAATTGGAAGATCATTGCTTTACAATGTTGTGTTAATTTCTGCTGAACAGTTAAGTGAATCAGCTCTAAGTATACATATGTCCCCTTCCTCTTGAGCCTCACTTCTAACCACCCCCCACCCCATCCCCCTGACCCCCGATCCCTGTAGATCATTATAGAGCGGTGAGCTGAACTCACTGTGCTATACTGGAGCTTCCCACTAGCTATATATTTTAAACTTGGTAGTGTATATATGTCAGTGCTAGTCTCTCAATTCATCCCACCCTCTCCTTCCCCTACTGTGTCCATAAGTCCTTTCTTCTATGTCTGTGTCTCTATTCCTGCCCTGCAAATATGTTCATCAGTACCGTTTTTCTAGATTCCATATATACACGTTGATATCTTGGCTTTATTTTTAAAAATGAACTATGAATCGAAGATTATGATCCTTCATTTTATATAATTTAACATTAATAATTAACCTTGACTTTTTGTTTGTGTGAAATTATTTGACGATTTCAGACAATATATTTCTCACTGTTGAACTGTATGTATTGGCTTCATCAGTGTTGATTTTGGCACTAAAATTGTCCCATATTCACAGTAGCTCACATTAGAAGGGAACTATTGAGACAGCAATGGCACCCCACTCCAGTACTCTTGCCTGGAGAATCCCATGGGTGGAGGAGCCTGGTAGGCTGCAGTCCATGGGGTCGCAAAGGGTCGGACACGACTGAGCGACTTCACTTTCACTTTTCACTTGCATGCATCGGAGAAGGAAATGGCAACCCACTCCAGTGTTCTTGCCTGGAGAATCCCAGGGATGGGGGAGCCTGGTGGGCTGCCGTCTCTGGGGTTGCACAGAGTTGGACATGACTGAAGCAACTTAGCAGCAGCAGCATTGAGACAGCAATTCTCCAACTATTGACAGATCTCAACAAGCATAAAATAGTTGGGTATTTTAGAGGAATGTAGGATAATATAATACTTAGGGCCATAGTAGAACATTTCATAATCTAATATATATGTGTTTGTGTAGGAAGTATTATGTATGCAAATTTCAGAAATATTGAAGGAGAAGTTCTGAGTGAGCCTAAAAAGTTTTACTTTAGTTTTATGATAATTAACTTGACTACTAGGAAAATAATTAGAATCACAGATTATGTTCAATGCCTAAAGATATGTTTGACAACTTTTAATTTTCTTTCTTCCCACACACCACTTCCTCGTTTGTTTCTGGCACACCAGATGTGGCTCAACACAGTGGCTGATCCGGGTAGAGTTGTGTGAACGCCCGTGATTGTGGCATAACAAATTTTCTCATTTTGGTTACATTAATGAAATTTTAAGTAGAAGAAGGATTATTTTGCAGATATTGTTATACAGATATAAAGGGTAGCCTGCCTTTTTTCCAAATCTCTGCGTCAGTGTTCCTTTTTAAAGCTAATGTTAAAGTTTGTGTCCACATGGTGAATGTACACAAAAGCTGATTGTAATCTTGTTTTTCTTAGACACCAAAGGGCTACTTTGAGGCACAGGAATGAAGAGGGACGATTGGTGGGGAAAAGTGGGGGGAAAAAAAACACACAAAAAACTAGTCACAAGGGAAGTTTTCTAAATAATATTCTTTTTTCTGTTTTCCAGTTTTTTTGAATAAGTCAATTAATTTACTGTTTTTTAGCTTAAAATTAGCTTTAATTTTTGATCTCCATGGAGAAAATAGTTTCCATTATTTAATGTACTAATTTTCTTACTATTCTTAGCCTTTTCTCAATTTAAATACTTGGATAAGTACTACATCCCAGAAATTGTAATTTCTTTCAAAGGAATTAATTTTGTTTTTAGCTTTGGCCTCATATGTGGTCCTTCTGTATATCCCTAATTTTGAAAATCTACTAATAATTTATTTAATAACTTTTCTCTCAGTTTTTAATTATAGAATAAAAAATACTACAATTATAAAGAAACTGTGCCTTAACATACTAACTTGTTTATTTTGTCTGTTTTCTTTTAGTTTCAGATCTTATTCTGTTTCAGTTTATTATTGCCCTTTACATGTATTATACTCTTTAATGAGTGATTTTTCAAGAGCAGTTGTTTGATCATCTAGTTTACTTAATCATTCCCCTGATGTTAAAAATTTAGACTTAACAGCAATTGCTACTATAAATTATATCACCACAAAAATCTTTTTGAAAATGTCCTTCTTTCCTTCCTTTTTCCTTCCCTCCCTCCCTCTCTCCCTTCCTTCCTTTTTGGAGTTATTTACTCATTTTCAAGTTTCTGGCCTGGTATTGTCAAGTTAAAGATTTTGAATTTTTTATGGATCAAAAAATGTGGTTATTAAAATACGACTTTTGAAGTGCTTTGTCAAATTGCTTTCTAGTGTAAATTGCCAACAGCAATGTATGGGTTTATCTGTTTTACTTGTCTAAGAACCTGACAATATTGGAGATTGTTTCTTAGAGTTTTTGTATTTATTAGTTAAATGAAAAGTAGCACTTCAGTGTTGGTTTAATTTGCATTTCTTTGATAAATAAAATGCTTGAATGTTCTTTTTTTCTTAAGTATGCTTATTAATTTGATTTCCCCTTGTACATGTTTGTGTTATTGACTTGTTTTTCTTCTGAATTTTATGTTTCTGTGTCACATTGTTCACCGTGCCCCCACCCTGGCCTTTGTAACATAAACAACAACCTTTTATCTCTTGTACTTGTTAAACATATTTCTGCAATATGTTGTTTTCCTTTTACCATGACTACTGCTTGGTTAGTATTAAAGATTAAACAGCTACACAAACTTAACATATTTTTTTCTTTTATTGACTCAAAGTTTAGAACACAAACTTATTTTTTTCTTTTATTGACTCAAAGTTTAGAAAGCTATCATACTTTCAAAAATATTCAATTCTGTTTCATGCTAATATTTTATGAACTACATTATATATAATATATATATAAATGTATACAAGTACATATAAAGAGAGACAGAATGCAAACAGATTAGTTTTATAATTATACTGTATAGTATAAATTTTGACTCATTTTCTCCTCAAAATAATTACCTCAATATCATTTATTAAATAGCTTTCTTCTCCTACCCCCATTGTTTTTAATTTCCTTTTTTGTCATATTATTATATTCTTACATATTATAGATACTTTCCTGGACTTTCTATTCATGTTCATCGGACTATTTAAAATTAGATGTCAAAACCATATTTAAATTATTATTGCTTTATAATATGTTTTAAAATATAATAGAATCAGCTCTTCTTTTAAAATATCTTTGAGCTTCTCCTGTGTTTCAAATAAAGTATGGACATTGAATTTAAAATTGTCCAATTTCCCTACCCCTGATAATCAGATTTTTCCATGTAAAAGGCAGTTGTACTATAATGTGATCAAAACTGTAAAAGAAGGTGAATGCAGGACTGTGGGATTAATGGCACTGAAAATAGTATATTTTCATGTGTTTATATTTTCTAGTTCTAGTGGCAGTTTTATTTTAATTATAATTGCTGCTTTATTATGTTTACAAAATGACTTTTAATTTTTTAACTTTTGTAATCTCCTCACTCAGAATTAATATCTGTGTTATTTATTTCCCAGTTAAGTTCTATAGTTTAATATGAAATTTTTGTTAGAAAAGTTTTATGTTAAACATGTACATGTTATTAATATTGTTTGTGACAATCTCTCAGTAATTATTTTATTTACTTCTTTTAAAAAAGCCTTTATTTTGGATTTAACACTCACACAGAAAATTGGAGCACGTACTTCTTCATCTCTTGTTGTTTTTATTGGGAAGTATTCCCACATTCACTGAAAATACTTATGGGATTTGGTAGGGTTTAGCATATACATATGATACAAGCATAGAAGTGTCATTGATATTTACTAAATAGTTAAGTTTTGAAGCCAGCAATAGGCCAATGAGAAATTCTTGTGCCAAGAAAGCCGTATTCTTAGGAAAATAAGATTGAAATTGTAGAAAACAATCTGTATTCTATAGCCATGGAACCTTCAGATTTATCATTTTTGGCATTTGAATTATAGTTTCTATCATTGCAGCTGTTAATCGGTGACAAGGAGGGGATAAAGGTGTTAAGTTTTGGAAAATAAATACACATAAAATGGTAATCGTTTCTGGAATTCTGCTTATATTGGTTATTTAAACCCTACTGTTCAGATGCAGAGTAAAGTTTATTTCATTATTTTAGTTTTCTAAATGAGGCTTTACTTAGAAATATTTTCATATTTTCAAATTAGGTCAGGAATAAGTAGGACCTCAGTGACATAAATAAACAAATCCCAGTGGAAGCCTGTCTTTGGACTTTCTTTCTGGGTAATTCTTTTTGTATACAAGAACACTTCTCTTGGCCAGGATCCCATTATAAAAAAAGAAAGGAAAGGTGGTGATGTAGGGGGATAAATATTCCCAGAGAGACTCTTGTGAATTTCAGCCTTTCAATTACTTGAGTATTCTTGTGGAAGATGAAAGAATATGGAGAAGTTAATTTCCTATATGAATCATACGAAACAGTATTGGTATACACAGGGCCCCTGACTTGAATAAATCTATGGCCTTTAAGCAATTCTCTTTTGTGGGAACACAAATTAGGAGGGAATTTGGTAAAAATATTTCAGTGGTTTAAATACTATGACTTCCGAGTAAGTCAGTGCAGGGAGTGGAGTGTCAGGCATTTGATAATAAATTTAAGTCCAAGTGTTTATTTTATTTAATATAAGCATTGCTTCATTCAAAAAACTCATTTAAGATCTTATATAAGAACATATTCAACTTAATAAAGGAGAAAAGTACAGAGAAGAAAGGATTCATTATCAGGAAAATATAAATAAGTAGAAAGTTGAAATAAAAAATAGAAAAACATTTTTTAAATTTTAAAAATATTTTTTGATGTCTCTGACCATACACACGGAGAAGGAAATGGCAACCCATTCCAGTATTCTTGCCTGGAGAATCCCAGGGACGGAGGAGCCTGTTGGGTGCCGTCTATGGGGTCGCACAGAGTCGGACACGACTGATGTGACTTAGCAGCAGCAGCAGCACCACACACACACACATACATTTATTTATTATAATTGTTTTAAGTATATTAAATCTATATATTTGTGTATTTTTTAAAAAGCAGATTGCATTCATTCATGAATGAAGCAAATTACATTCATTGCATTCATTCAGGGAAAACTCTGTAATGTAAATCTCTAATTTCTAGAAGATATTTTAAAAGATATTCCTTTATAAAGTGTGTACCAAGTGATGTGCTTAGTAATAAAAGTTCCATTTAGAATAACTGATTTTCCTGTGAATGATTTCAGATCAACCTTTTAGGTACCTAATTTAAGTGTGGAGAAAACATAAGAAATGTTTGGGAGAGAAGAGTAGACATGATAAATGTGATGTATAAAAGTTATTGAATCTTCTATGGAGAGACAGTTTCAAATGTTTCTTATTAGCTACCCAGATCACAACCTTTCACGTTTTCTATCTCAACATCTAGCTCCCTCTTCTACCCTAACATTAGCTGCAGCACACAAAACAAAAATAACTCTCCTAATCTGAAACCATTTTTAACTTGTGGGTTGGGCTTAGTCACTTGCATCCAAAGGGTCCTGCTGTCCATTCTAAATTGCAACAGAGTTGTCCTTGGTAGCATAGAGTACAGGAAGAAAATTTAGCAACAACAAAAAAATGGTCTAGCTGTCAGTGAGAAAGGAAAGGAAGCTGAACAACAAAAATTAAACTAGCATGAAGAAATGAAAAACAGTGAGAGACTGGAAGATGCTATATCAATTACGTGGCATGTAAATCCTGAGTAGTAGTTTTGAAATGATATTTGAGTTAGAAAAGGACCCCTGCCTTACTCAGGTGTGCTTTTTTGCATTTGGTTTTTATTACATACCCCTTGGTTAAATTCTAATCCACTGAATAAACAAAACTGTCAACATACCTTATTTAGCAGCTTTCCTTTTCCTTAAATCTTACTTTCTTTATTATGTCATTATTTTTAAGCTCTTTTAGTACTTTTCGTCTGTTACCGCCCATATACTATTGCAGGCATGGATATTTTAATGGAAAGAGCTACTAATTTTTCTGGTTTTGTGCCCTTTTACATTCCAATTAAACAAAACTTTATTGATCAACTACTTATATAAGAGCACAATGATAGGAGCTTTTTCATATCTTATCATACATTACTTCTCCTGATACCTCCACGAGGTAAGAACTTTATGGTCCTCATTTAATATGGGAGACTGGTAATTTTTGGAAAAGACTGGCTCAAAATCACATTACTAATAAATGCTGAATTTTGGCTCAAACCCAAGTCTTTGACCTTGAAATTCCACAGGTATGTTTCTTGCTAAGCACTTTTGACTTTTACTTGAGATACACTTTGCTCTGAATTAATTATGTTTGTGTCAAATATATTCAGTTAAGTAAATTGAATCTAAGGCTGCTGTTATCTTCTGGGTCAGATTGTGGAACTGAAACACTGAGGTGCAGATTGTTGATTGTTGATGACAGTACAACCATCAGAAGAGTGAGATTAGATGTTCCTTGGTTGAAAGCAGAGTAGTTGGAGCTTAAGGAAAAAGAGTATGTAATTTTTTGACACTGATGTTGGAGCTCTTTTTGGCTATTAAGGGTCCCTAGTACAAACAATGTATACCATAAACTTGTTATCCGATATAATGAGGAAACTGAGACACAGAATTTTTTCACATTTAGCCGTGTTCCTCAGAAATTTATTGAACACCTAGTATAATCCACCAGGCTTCCCTGGAGGCTCAGACAGTAAAGAATCTGCCTATTATGCGGGAATCAGAGTTTGATCCCTGAGTCAGGAAGATCCCCTGGAGAAGGGAATGGCTACCCATTCTAGTATTTTTGCCTGGAGAATCCCATGGGCAGAGGCGCCTAGAGGGCTGCAGTCTATGGGGTCGCAAAGAGACAGGACTGAGCAACTAATGCTTTCACTTTCACTTTCAGTATAATCCAGATAGTCTGCTGCATTCAGTGGTACAGCCTTAAAAACACTTAGATCTGACTATCAGGACACTTATAGATAGTCTAGTGGAGAAACTTCAAATTAAAAAAAAATTCAAATTTAGTAAATTGCTTACTAGAATAATCAGCTTTGGAAGTCTTTAAGTGAAGAACCATAAGTTTCAGCTATGGAGAAGGCAGTGGCACCCCATTCCAGTACTCTTGCCTGGAAAATCCCATGGACGGAGGAGCCTGGTGGGCTGCAGTCCATGGGGTCGCTGAGTCCGCCACTACTGAGCGACTTCACTTTCACTTTTCACTTTCATCCATTGGAGAAGGAAATGGCAACCCACTCAAGTGTTCTTGCCTGGAGAATCCCAGGGACAGCGGAGCCTGGTGGGCTGCCATCTCTGGGGTCGCACAGAGTCAGACATGACTGAAGCGACTTAGCAGCAGCAGCAGCAGCAGCAAGTTTCAGCTAAGAGAGTTTCTTATTTTAGACAATGTAAGGTAAATCAGCTTGTACCATGATTTTGTACCTTTTTCAAGAAAACTCACATTTTACCTTTAGAACTAAAGGATATTGAAAGGAGTTCATTATATTTTAGTCACTTTGCTGTTATTGTTGTTTAGTTGCTAAGTCATATCCAATGCTTTTGCAACTCCATGGACTGTAGCCTGCCAGGCTTCTCTGTACATGGAATTTTCCAGGCAAGAATACTGTAGTGGGTTGCCATTTCCTCTTCCAGGGGATCTTCCTGACCCAGGGATCGAGCCCATGTCTTCTGCGTTGGCAGGCGGATTCTCTACCACTGAGCCACCAGGGAAGCCCAATTGAGTCACTTACCAGGCCTATTTTAAACCAGTGGCTCCCTTTTCTCTCTTTGCACCCTGTGACACACAGACTTCCGGAATCAGGGAACTATTGTTTTTGTTTTTAAGGAGTTCCTACTTTTATGTGGACCCAAAACTAAGTTAATATGAGTAATGCTCAGCTAATGTTAGTGAATTAAATTTAAATTTTCTTCTTTTCCCCTTCTGAATTGGAGTATGAAATAGTTTCTTTTGTTATCAGTTGACAATTTTTATTTATTCATATTGAAATAATCCTTTTTACTTATAGCCAAGTTCATCATTTTAACACTTAATCCTCCATGACAGTCTAGAGGAGAGGAAACTTGGCAGCCATTTATTATTTTCTGTTTTTATCATCAGAAGGTATTTATTTGTAAGGAGAGCATGGCAATGATGTCAAGAATAGGCATGAAATACTCCCTGACATTTTTATACAGGATACCCTTTCCTTTGGAGTTGTGAAGGTAAATGTGGCCATAATTACTTCAAATGCATGCAGAGTCCCCTGGAAATGCAGCAGTGTGTAATTATACCTGTGGAAGGAGAATGTCTAACAGTGAAAGAAAAAAATGTCAGTCTGATATGTGATTTGGGAATCCCATCAGTGACCATCTACGAAACTGATTTCATCTGCCTTTTAAAGCAGCTTACAAAGCTCTTGTTGGACTGTGCTTTTGCATCTTTGTGCTTGTGTGCAAATTCACTGATAGAAGCCCACTAACTCACAGTCCCAACATTTAAGTCTAAGGGATTTTAAAAAAATTAGAATTCCAGGCCCTGATATAATATATTAAATACAAATTTAACATTGAGTTTCTGATGTTTTCAGCCTGACAGCACTGTGGTATATTGAGGGAAGTCTAATATCAAGGACATCTGAAATGATTTGACATTTGCCTTTGCTGGCGAGAATGATGAGCTTCTATGAAAGTGCTCAGATTCTCTTGATTTTTTTTCTTATTCAGTCATAGTATTCTGTGGCTGTCATTTGACTTGGTCCTTGAGACAAAGTTATGTAGGTGGTATCTCCTAAACTGGTGATGAACAGGAAGAAAGCTCTAATCTGGAGAGAACTAGGGAGACTTGGTATTCTAAATCTGTGCCTGGAAAAAGTGATTCTTGTGGCCATCAATTCAGTAAGCACTTCTGAGTCCTGGTTATTTGTACTAAGCACTGGGGATGAAAAATGTACAGTGAAGACCTGGCCCCTGTAATGATGGACATTGTAGTCTAGCTAGGAAAATAAATAATGTTTAAAGTAATATATAGCATAGGTTTATTAATGTAAATTATGGCCATTGCGATCTTTTTCTATTATGTTGAGTACAGAGTGTTAATAGGGAAAGATTGAGAAACATTAAGGCAGGCTCATTGAGATGAGGAGGAGGAGGAGACTTGGAAGGGTCTAAGGAATTATAGAGGGAAGGGAGGAGAGTGGGTGTTTGAGGCACAAAATTCCCTTGGGTGAGAACTGTTTAGTTACTAAAAGATCAAGCTGTTCACTAGGTTTAATGATTCATTGACTGTTTCCTTGGGCAGAGGTCTATAATAGTCAGATTGGCCCTGTCTATTAGTACTCTGTGTTTTGCATGTTTCCATCTAGCTCTTGACTTCATCTTAATTTGATGAGTAGGGTGATGATGAATAGGAAGTAGTACCACTATGGAGATTTAAATTAGAAGAAAAAACTGTATTATTCATCATCTTTATTATTGTAAGATTCAGATATAGAGTGTTCCAATATGTTTCTTACATCAAAATGTTTGATTACTTCTTTGAATGATATTATTAAATTTTATTATGATAAAATGAATTATTAAAGTTAATTATTAACCTTGTAAGAGATCATAATTTTGTGGTTAAGAGCTCAGTGATGTACTGGGTGCATCATTCACTGCCTTTTCCAATTGAGCATGTTATTTAGCCTCTCCACACCATTGTTTTTTTTTTTTGCTGACTGTATAGAGTTTCTCCATCTTTGGCTGCAAAGAATATAATCAATCTGATTTCGGTGTTGACCATCTGGTGCTGGATCATGGAAAAAGCAAGAGAGTTCCAGAAAAACATCTATTTCTGCTTTATTGACTATGCCAAAGCCTTTGACTGTGTGGATCACAATAAACTGTGGAAAATTCTGAAGGAGATGGGAATACCAGACCACCTGATCTGCCTCTTGAGAAACCTGTATGCAGGTCAGGAAGCAACAGTTAGAACTGGACATGGAACAACAGACTGGTTCCAAATAGGAAAAGGAGTTCATCAAGGCTGTATATTGTCACCCTGTTTATTTAACTTATATGCAGAGTACATCATGAGAAACGCTGGACTGGAAGAAACACAAGCTGGAATCAAGATTGCCAGGAGAAATCTCAATAACCTCAGATATGCAGATGACACCACCCTTATGGCAGAAAGTGAAGAGGAACTCAAAAGCCTCTTGATGAAAGTGAAAGTGGAGAGTGGAAAAGTTGGCTTAAAGCTCAACATTCAGAAAACGAAGATCATGGCATCCGGTCCCACCACTTCATGGGAAATAGATGGGGAAACAGTGGAAACAGTGTCAGACTTTATTTTTCTGGGCTCCAAAATCACTACAGATGGTGACTGCAGCCATGAAATTAAAAGACGCTTACTCCTTGGAAGGAAAGTTATGACCAACCCAGATAGCATATTCAAAAGCAGAGACATTACTTTGCCAACAAAGGTTCGTCTAGTCAAGGCTATGATTTTTCCAGTGGTCATGTATGGATGTGAGAGTTGGACTGTGAAGAAGGCTGAGCACTGAAGAATTGATGCTTTTGAAGTGTGGTGTTGGAGAAGACTGTTGAGAGTCCCTTGGACTGCAAGGAGATCCAACCAGTCCATTCTGAAGGAGATCAGCCCTAGGATTTCTTTGGAGGGAATGATGCTAAAGCTGAAACTCCAGTACTTTGGCCACCTCATGTGAAGAGTTGACTCATTGGAAAAGACTCTGATGCTGGGAGGGATTGGGGGCAGGAGGAGAAGGGGACGACAGAGGATGAGATGGCTGGATGGCATCACCGACTCAATGGACGTGAGTCTGAGTGAACTCCAGAAGTTGGTGATGGACAGGGAGGCCTGGCGTGCTGCAATTCATGGGGTTGCAAAGAGTCGGACAGGACTGAGCGACTGATCTGATCTGACACCATTGTTAGCTCATCTGCACAATGGGAGAATAATTGTTCCAGCCCCCTAGGATGGATAAAATGGTACAGTCAAGTTTCTTGCTCAGCTGTCTTCTTTTATTTCATTAGAGGGTAAGAGGAGGCTTTTCTGTGTCCCTCCTTTGGAACACTTGAAACAGAGGGACAGGTTCTCAAAATTAGGTTTCAGGCTGATCTATTCAGCATGCAGTCCATCTTGTACAGCTGAAGACCTAACCACAGTTTCACATAAACCTTTTCCTAATGGAAGGTAGTTGTTCACTTACTAATGCAAACGCCTTGTGCCTTGGATGTGTGAGCCCTAAAAATACACTTCCAGGGATAAAAATAGATCTCTTCAGAGTTCTGAGATGGTGCTTAATCAGAACCAGCTGCAAGCTGTCTAGAAAATGCAAGTTATATGAGCCAGATGGCTTTTGCCCTTTTTGCTTTAGACAGCATGTAATTTGGATAACTGCAGCTATAGTAATACATTTTACCAGTCACACTGTTTGATAAACATATTTGTTGAGAACAGCCACTTCCAATTAGAGACAGTAAAATGTTAATTTATTTTAATAATTTTTCCCTCTAGGGTGGGACAAAGAATACTTTTAACAGGTTACAGAAATATCTGTTTAGTGGAGAAAGCACTGTTCCATTTACTGTATGCCAGTGGTTAACTTCTAGGTTTGACATTTAAATTACAATGAGTATTCATGACCTACCCCATCTGTTTTCCTTCTTAAAATCTAGTTTATTGATGAGAGACCACTGTTTTCCATATTTTATAATTATTTTGCTTTATCTGTAGGAGGATGGTTTGGCTAGTTTGCAGCTTTCTACACAGATCTAATTACTATAAATCTGATAATAGTTATTGAATTGTTGTTTGTCCACAGACCATTATTTATGTGGTATTTCTGGGGGTTTTGCTTTCATTACCATTGGTATTTTATTTATTAGCTGTATGTTACTGTGACTGATTTTCATCTACTGAAGATGATTGCAGACATGGTTATTGATATTAGCTTTTAAATTTTATCCAGCTCTCAATTGGCTCAGATAAAGCAGCAAAGTTAAGCATTTGTGGTTGTTCACACTCAAGACCTAAGCTTGGATTCAGTGTGCCTTGTGAAACTGGCAGTTCTGTTTTCACCAGTGGCATCAATTCTTGGAAAAGCATTTTGAAGGCCTGATCTCCCTTACATGTGATGAACTATTCTCTACTTTATTTCTTGAGACATCTATCAGGTAGGAAATAATAGATTGCTAAGTACCTCTGACAAAGATACTTTGCCAACAAAGGTCCGTCTAGTCAAAGCTATGGTTTTTCAAGTAGTCATGTATGGATGTGAGAGTTGGACTGTAAAAAAAGCTGAGCACCGAAGAATTGATGGTTTTGAGCTGTGGTGTTGAAGATTCTTGAGAGTCCCTTGGACTGCAAGGAGATCAAACCAGTCAATTGTTAAGGAAATCAGTCCTGAATATTCATTTGAAGGACTAATGTTGAAACTGAAGCTCCAATACTTTGGCCACCTGTTGTGAAGAACTGACTTACTGGAAAAGACCCTGATGCTGGGAAAGATTGAAGGTAGGAGGAGAAGGGGACGACAGAGGATGAGATGGTTGGATGGCATCACCGACTCAATGGACATGAGTTTGAGCAAGCTCTGGGAGATGGTGATGGACAGAGAAGCGTGGCGTTGTGCAGTCCACGGGGTCGCAGAGTCGAACACAAATGAACTGAATGACCTCTGAAAGATCTCTTATGTCATAAATCTTCTATAGTTAGTTCCAAGATTTCCATCATTGTAAGATTAATTGTCTCTCAGCAGTGTTTTTTTTTTTTTTTTTTTTTTGCCCAGTTTAAAGAGGAGAGGATATTTCATGTACTGGGTTAGTGGTGTTAGAACATAAACTTCACTATAATAATAGCTACAGGTTTATTTACTCTCCCTATAGTATCAGGAACTCTGTTAATCACTTCATACATTATTGCATCTAAACCTTACAACAATATAACAACATTACAAGGTGCATATTTTTATCCTGTTTTACAGATGAAGGAGCAGTGGCTCTGCAGTATAATTATTCAACATCATGAAGAAAGTGTCAGAGTCAGAATTTGAAGCTTCTGTTGTTTTAATGGTCTGTCTGACTCAAGATTTTTAATTCTACCCATTAAGCTATGAAAAGTGGCATTTGACTTAGCCAGAGCTTTTAATTTTTCCCCGGAGATAAATACATGCCTCTGCCCAATCTTGTATTACAGTGATACTTCTTGCAATTTATTTTAAACTCAGATTAATATATGAAATATTCTAATCTCTCTCACTCCACTTCATTAGATATATTATAACTGATATAACTTAAAATTAGAAGTCGTCATTGAGGAAAATCTCATTTTGGTACTTTTCTAGTATGTAAGAATTATACTGGTATGTTGTGCTTGGAGAAACTTGTAAACACTTGTATGACATGAAATAGCATAGGAAGTGAATGTTTGTGACATTTACCAAAGTTAAATCCTACTTTTATGACTTTATCTAATAAACTACATAATAAGAAAAGGAAATTCAGTAATGAATGCATCAGGTCATACCTATACACCATGTCACATGCAGCAGGAAATAAAGCATTATTTATAAAAACATCTTAGTTGTGGCTCTGTCTACCCAAAACAAACTGATGGATCATGGAAAAGATTTTATTATTCCTGACCTTTGGGTGAGATTATATTGTTGTGATTATTTACATAAGAATTTATAAAATGCTCCTCCTGAAAAGATAATATAAAATAGTAGAAAAGCTTATGCTTGAGTCACTGTGGTTTAGTAATGGGCTTATGCTGTTTCTCAGTGAATATTCGATGTTCTTTGTTGTTTTCTGGAAATGAAATGAATAAATGGATCAAAATATTATTTTCTAAAAAACTTCTTATCTTCTATTTATTGCACAACATTATGCTTAAATGATTACTTAGCTCCCTTTTCATATCTCATACAGTTGTAGTCACGAATTTAAGTATAAACTCTGATACTTGTTTGTGATAAACTCTGATACTTTTTTCCAATTGAAAAAGCATTTCAACATCATTAGGTGAAAGACATCATAAATAATCAGGGGAAAGTCTCAGTTTTTTCTTTATGTAGAGATGTTTAACTTGAAATGACCCAACAAGGCTGATTTAGTCAACATATATCAGTTTCCTGTTCATTTGTGAGGTGCTGTCATCGATGCAATGGAAGGAAAAGGATACATGAAAATCAATTGCTGCTAGCTTTGTACACATTTATGCTAATGTGTGTGAATTATTCCTTTTTTCACTAGATGAAGATTAGTATTTAGTACACTTTGTTTAAATGATTTAATAAGGAAATATCCAGCATCTAATGAAGTAGCTATGTCCTTGTCCTCCAAGAGCTTTTGGCATTGGCAACAAAAGAAAGCCTTGTTCTTATGTGACTTAAAACCTGCTCCCAGAATATTGTGACTTTTGGAGGTTAGTGGTTCCAAAGAAAATAGGTAGATGAAGGGAAACCTTTTATTTTCTCCATCTTATGGGAGACTTGTTACCTTTGTTTTCCTGAAGAAAAGTACTGGAATGTATGTTATATACCCTTGGGCTCCTTTAATGTATTCCAAACTGTTATTGTCAATCATATATATACATATTTAGACAAGTTCTGAAACACTTCTTGTTCCTTGAGGAGAAATGTGTCATTCATCTTGGAACATCAGATTAATATATAAGATGGCTTTCAGAGTTGTCATTTCTTGACTATGACTTCTCCTGTCCTCACTTCTTCCAAAGGCCTATTTCTGCCTTTCTTTTTTCATTAGATTACCATAATTCTGTTTCTAGGTGTATAGCAGTATGATGTGTGTGTGTGTGTGTGTGTGTGTGTGTGTGTGTGTGTGTGTGTTGGGGGTGGGGGTTGGTGTATGGGTGGAGGGTGGTGGTAAGAAAGAAAGGGAGAGGGAAGAGAAGAGGAGAAAGAACGAAGATTGATTGAATGATTGGTTAGTTGTATGTGAATGGGGCTTTTTCCTGAAAACTTTACAGCTGTTACTGGCATGTTGAAAGGGTTACCAAAAATCTCATTACTTTTAATGGATTTCGGTTAAATCTCCTGTTTTTAAAAGATAAGCAGTAATATATGCACATGTAGTCTACCATTCCAGTATTCATAAATCTTAGTTCTTTTTCTGTTGTATTGGTAAGATTGGTAAGATTTTGTTAAAACTGGTAAGACTTTCATCCTAATGCTAGTTAAGGGCATATGTACATCTGGATGTATTGAAAATAACTTTGCTGAATGTTTAATATGATGCTGACTAAGTTGAAGACAGAGAGTCTGTATTATATTATTGAACTGTTCTGGCTTACTAATCTATAGACATGTATCCAGATGACTACATATTTTTTTGAGAAAGTGGTTCTGTTTTAATTGCTCTTGACCTATTGATGTCATCAGTTTATTAGGAGATTTCCCAATAGTTGATCATTCTGGAGTTACTGAAATAAATTCAACTGGACATGTTTTATTATTATTTTAATATTTATCTTAGTTTGATGTGTATTTCATCTAATGTTTTTGTCTCTGTCTTCATAAATAATATGGACCTGTAGTTTTCTGTTTTGTCAGCTTTTTTCAAGTTTTAGTGTAAATGTTATTAAACAATCACTTCTGATCATATAGCTTGCACATTGTCACCTACTGTATCATAATTTGTATAGCTATGACAGTTTTCCTGATGAAAGCAATAAAGTACCTTGAGGAAGGGACTTTTTCCATATTAACTAGCAGAAGAGTGAGGGTTACTTTAACATCCTAAAATAGATTTTGAAGAGATATTTCCAAAGTTCTCTATTCCTTCAGTGTTTAAAAGAACTTAAAATCATTGTGTTCTAGAAAGTTTATTTGGCAATAGTTTATTTCAGTTTCTTCAAAACTCTTAGTCTGTGTAGGTATATATTCTACTCTTCTGGAAGGATCCTCTAATTTCATTGAAATTGACCATTTTTTTGCCAACCAGTTATACATAGCATTTAAAAATTTTTTAAAGTCTCTTCTGTGTTAGTGACTTTATCTATTTCTAATTTTCTCATTTTACTTTTTAGTCTTTTTCTTAAGTATGGAGGATTGTCTTTTCTTTTCTTCTTTCCTTATCCAAATACCTTTGGCTTTATTTACTAGTAAATACATGTTTTACTGTTTTAAAAAATTAATAATTATTTTTATCTTTAGTAGTTCTTTCTTCCTGCTTTCATTAGATATAGTTTAATCTCTCTTTTAAAAAAAGACTATTTGAATATATGAATTGAATATTTATTTAATTTTCTTTCTTATTGGTTGTGCTGGGTCTTTATTGAAGCACATGGGCTTTCTCTAGTTGTGGCGAACAGTGTCTTCTCTTTATTGTGGTGCATCCTCATTGAGGTGACTTGCCTTGTTGTGGAGCACAGCTTCTAGGCACATGGGCTTCATATTTGCGGCACCTGGGTTCAGTAGTTGTGGCTCATGGGCCCTAGAGCATGGGCTCAGTGGTTGTGGCACACAGGCTTTAGCTGCTTTGTGGCATGTGGAATCTTCCCAGACCAGGGATCAAACCCATGTCTCCCGCGTTAGCAGGCAGATGCCTATCCACTGCACCACCAGGAAAGTCTATTTTTATTCTTTATTTGCAGGTGGCCATTCCAGGCACCTTATAGGTTTTCCAATTTAAATGAAGACTTTATTTTATTGTTGACATAGGACTTCTCTGCTCCTTGACTAGCATATGTATGTTGCCTGTGTTAGAATCCTTTGGAAGAATTTAGCTTGAAAAATTGACAGCAGATTTAATTTTAAATGTCTGCATCAGGATTACACTGACAAGCAATGTTTAGTGTTTTAAAATAATATTTTATTCTCTCTATAATTTTAAAAGCAGTATATGTTATCCATAGAAACTTGGAATATACAGAGAAACATACTTTATAAGTTGTCATGGATGTGTAACAAATTGCCCTAAAATTAATAACTTAACAAACATTTATTTTCTTACACAGTTTCTGAAAGTTAGGAATGTGGGAGTGGCTTTGTTAGGCTCCTCTGGCGCTGTGTCTCATTAAGTTGCATTCAAGCCATTGCTGGGGTCATCTGAAGGCCTCAGCAGGGTTGAAGGACCCATTTTCAATACAGTCTACTCATAGTTATTGGTTGGAAGACTTAGTTCCTCACTGGCTCTTAGCAGAAAGTCTTAGATCCTTGCCATGTAGGTCTCTTCACAGGGCTGCTTTCTTCCTCCAGAGTGAGTGATCCAAGAGAGTGAGGTAGAATGTGAGATAGAGAGCATCTTTCATGAATTACACTGAGTGATGTATTAGCCCTTCTTCTGTATTCTGTTGATCACACTTACCAACTTTGATACAGTGTGGGAGGTTATGATACAAAAAAGTAAATGCCAGAAAGTGGAGAGCTTTGAGTCACCTTGAAAACTAGTTACCACACATACCTAAGGACATTAAATTACCTTATGGAACTCTTTCGAGAAACTACAATCATAGACGGTGATGTAGGAAAATCCTGAACTCATCTGCTCCCACGGGCACAACACGTCTACAACTGCATATGGAAAAGTTCTCTCTGAAACTGGATGAACATAGAGTCTCCACAACAAAGGATGAAAGGACGGCATTGAGACAGGTAGAAGAAATAGATAGGACAGGTCAAGGAAAAAACACACCCTAGCTATAGTAATCCACAGTCAGGAAGGATCATGAAGATACATTTTGCCTGCACATTGAGGAATTTGAGCTCCACATCATGCACCCTGTTTTGTAGGTCCTGCAGAGCAGAGATGTGCCCCCAAAATATCTGACTTTGAAAACAAACAGAGGATATCTCCAGAAAAATACAACTACAGGGAACAGAGCATCTGTTCTTAAAAGGCTCAAAATGCAGACTCATTCAGCCTGAAAACCACAAAAACATCAGATTGATAAGTGCATGGGCTTTTGGTAAAGAGGACTCACTAATCCTGAATTGTCTCCTGGAGATACAGGAGCCAGTTTGCATGTTCTTTGAGGTCTGAGACACTGGTGGGAGCCATTTTTGTGATCTTAAGCTATCTTGCCAATACCAGCACTGGCAGGCACCATTTTGAAATTCTCTCTTTAACTTGGTAATGCCAGTAGGCACACCTTACTAAGAGCCTTGCTCACCCCTGTGCCTTTGCAGGACCAGCAAGGCCTTAAACCCACCACCGGTGCCTGGCAGCAGCCTCAGACAAGCCCCACAGCCATTTAGGGGCCAGACCCCAATACCAGCACCCAATAGTTACCATGACTGGACTCTGCAGTTATTTCTGGGGGCCAGCTTCACCCACGAGAGTCTGGCAGCAGTCATGCCTCACCATAACAGGAGGACTCACATAGTCCATATAGGGGACACCCCTTGAATGCCTGGCTCTGGTGACCAAGTAAGATTGAGCTTTTGAGCTCCATGGGACATCTACATAAACCATTCCTTCAACACTGGGAGAGGTAGCTGATTTACCTAATACATAGACATAAACATAGAGAATAAGGCAAAATGATGAGACAGAGTAATATGTTCCAGCCAAAAGAATAAGACAAAGGATGTTATATGTGAAGCTCACAGTAACAAGCTAAAAACTTCTGATAAATGCACAGAAGAAAATGAGAAAGGAATCTAAACATAACATTGAAGAAAACCACCAAAATGCAAAGGAAGAGAGAAAAAGAAGAAAGGTACAGAGAGGAACCACAAAATAGCCAGAAAACTGTGAACAAAATGGCAATAAGTATATACCTATCAATAATTAATTTAAATTCACCAATCAAAAAAGATAAAGTGGCTGAATATATAAAAAATAAGAGCCAACAAACAAAAACCTATGACCAGATGGTTTTACTGGCAAATGCTACAAAACATTCAAAGAAGATTTATTATCTTTTCTCAAACTCTTCCAAAAAATTGAAGAGGAAGGAAATCTTCCAAATACATTTTACAAAGCCAGCATTACACTGATACCAGAACCAGACAAGAACACTGCAAAAAAAGAAAATTACAGGCCAATACCCCTGAAGAAAATTGTTTCAAAAATCCTCAACAAAATATTAAATCAAATCCAACAATATGAAAAATGATTGTATGTCATGATCAAGTAGGATTTAATCAATGGATGTAAAGATTGTTCAGATCTGCAAATCAATTTTGATATATTGCATTAAGAGAATGAAGGGTAAAAATCATATGATCATCTCAATAGATGTATAAAAAGTATTTGGCAAGATTCAACATCCATTTATGATTAAAAACTCTCAACAAAGTATGGAGAAAATGTACTTCAGGATGACAAAGGCTGTATATGATAACTCACAGCTGACATTATACTCAATGGTGAAAAGCTAAAAGCTTTTCCTCTAAGATCAGGAACAAGACAAGGATGCCTTTCCTTACTACTTTTATCCAACATAGTATTAAAAGTTCTAGACACAGCTGTTAGGTAAGGGAAAGAAATTAAAGACATCTAAATCAGAAATGAAGACATTAAACTGCCTTATTTGCAAATAATATGACACTGTATGTATAAAACCAAAAAACTATTAGAACTGATAATTGAATTTAACAAAGTTGCAGGATATAAAATTGGTATATAGAAATCTATTGCATTTCTATACATTCATAATAAACTATCAGAAAGAGACATTAAGAAGATAATCCTATTTGCATAAGAAAGGAATAAATTTAACAGAGAAGGTAAAGACCTTTACATTGAAAACTCTGGCACTGGTGTAAGAAATTGAAGAAGACACAAAAAAGTGGAATGATATTTCATGCCCATGAATTGGAAGAATTAATGTTGTTAAAAGGTCCATACTAACCAAAAGCCATCTACAGATTCAACGCAGGCCCTATCAAAATGCCAGTGGCATATTTAACACAACTAGAACAAGTAATTCTATAATCTGTATAGAACCACAAAAGAACTTGAATAGCCAAAACAATCTTGAGAACAAACAAAGCTGGAACTTCCCTGATGGCTCAGACCATAAAGAATCCGCCTGCAATGTGGGAGACCTGGGTTTGATCCCTGGGTTGGGAAGATCCCCTGGAGGAGGGCATGGCAACCCACTCCAGTATTCTTGCCTGGAGAATCCCCATGGACAGAGAAGCCTGGCGGACTATAGTCCATGGGGTTGTAAAGAGTTGGGCATGACTGAGTGACTAAGCACAGCACCGTGCTCCCTGATTTCAAATTATACTACAAAGCTGTAGTGATCAAAAATTATGTGTGGGCACAAACCCACACACACATGGATCAATGGAATATAATTAGGAGCCCAGAAATTAACCCACACACATATGGATACTCTGGACAATTAACCTAGGACAAGGATGCAGAGAACATACAGTAGAGAAAGGACAGCTTTTTCAATAAATGGAATGAAAAACATTAGAGAGGATGTGGAGAAAAGGGAATCATTGTAAAATGTTGATGGGACTGTAAATTACTGTAGCCATTATGGAAAACAGTATGGAGATTTCTCAAAAAATTAAGATTAGAACTACCATATGACCCAGCTACTCCTTCTGGGTATTTATTCAAAAATGCAAAAGTTCTAATTAGAAAAGAGCTATTCACCTGTGTTCATTGCAGCATTATCTAGAATAGACAAGATATGGAAACAACCTAAGTGCCTCAATGGATATATGGATAAAGAAGATGTGGTATACACACACACACACACACACACACACACACACATGGATAGACACACAGAAGGATACTACTAAGTTATAAAAAAGAATGAAACACTGTCATTTGTATAATATGAATGGACATTGAGGGAATAAGGCTAAGTGAAATAAGTTAGAAAGAGAAAGACAAATACTATGTGTCTTCACTCATATATAGAATCTAAAAAAACAAAAGGGAGAAACAAGCAAAATACAACAGAAACAAACTCATAGAAACCAGGAACAGATTAGTGGTTACCGGAGGAGAAGAGGGCTGGGGGTGGGCAAAATTAGTAATGAGGGCCCACTGTGTGATGATGCAAGGAAACTAGACTTGTGGTTGTGATCTCTCAGCAGTGTGTACACTTGTTAAACTGTGCTGCTTTTGATACTTAATAATGAAGAGTGTCACCTTAAGTCCACCATCCACACATAGCGAATCCTTTAGGTTTTTCTTCCCCTTCCCAATGAAGATATGATCTTGAGCATTTAAAAAAACCTTATAAGGACATATAATCTTCTTTTCATAAAACAACAGATCATAAACATTTTTCATGTTATGAAATAGTGTTCTAAAATAGAATCTTCATATGTTTGCTTAGCATCCATTGTGTGGGCATGCCATAATTTATTTTTTACCAATCTACTAATGCTGTTTTATAGTTACATTTTTTTTGTATATGACTGTTATAAATTGTTTATTAAATGTCTCTGTCCATAAATCCTTGAACACATCTTCTACCATTTACCTAAAATAAACTCTTAGAAATGTTACTGCTCAGTCAAGGCATGTAAATGTATTAAGACTTTTTACACATACTGCCAAAATACTTTCTGGAAATTTGTACCAAATCTATTTTCCCATTGATAAAATAGAGTACCTGGCTTCTTGTATGATTATCAATGCTAGGTATTATATTTGATAGTGTCTAATTGCAGTTGTAATTTTTAATTTTGGATTACTAATAAGGTAGGGGAATCATTTTAAGTCTTATTCCTGAGTCTATATCATATTTTTTCTTGATTTTTAAAGCTGTATCTTCTTTATAATTACTTTAAAAGATGTAAATAGTTCTCTTTGAAAAATGTTGTTTTGTTTTCTTTGAAAATATCTATCATTGAATTTTTCCATTTGGGTTACACAATAAGAGTGTTTTTCAGTGAACCTGGAAATATTGGAAAATAATTGGATAACTGAAGCACCTTTGAAGTGCTCATCAATTAGTTTGATGGTTACTAAAGTTTCCCTAATTTATATTTTATTGTTAACATTTTCTAGAATAATGGTTTAAAAGTGTGAAGATGCTTTTTTGTTGTTTTCATCAATCTGTCAAAATTTGGTGAGTGTTGAAGAACATTCATCCAGGGTTAAAACGTGATTGAGAGTTGCCAACTCAGGGAAAAAAAAAAAAGCACTTTCAGTATTTCCATGTGATAGAATGACCGTTAGTGCTTGAAATTTCCTGACCGGTACTTTCATATCACTCTGTTCCTAGTGTTGTACCAAATAAATGAACTTGCTCAACAGTTTTCTGGACCTCAAAAAATGTTACTTTGATATCTTGATGAAAATAGATTTTAAACTTAAATGTCTTTAAGAGGCTTAGGCACCATGAGAACACATTGGCAGACGGGAGGGAGTAGAGCACTGCAGAGGTACCTTGGAATCTGAAGGTCTCTAGTTGACACTCAGCTCTTGCTCACTTGCCTTGTTTTGGCTCTTTCTGCCTCTGTTTCTTACTAGTAAAAAAGGAGTAAAAATGCCTACTTTGCTACATTTTTTTCAAAATTATGTAATATACACATAGTGTCTGGCAAACACAAGTACACGATATGTGTGTGAAGCAACAAGACTAAATACAGAAATATATATTATTCTTGGAAAGCAATATCTTCACAAGACCTAAACAAAATGAAAAATTCAGTGTTTTGTATGTAAATATTAAATTTATGCCATAATTCTGACCAAGAATTTATGTGATGAAGGAGGGCATTGAGAAATGTTTATTTTTGTACTAGTGAAGAGTTCTGCTGTTATTATACTTATTATGAAAGTTTTCTAAGCTATTCAAAATAGAATCATAGTTGCCATAATCTCTACTCTGAATTGAAGATGATACCAGTCAAAGCAAACCAAAGGCTGTGAGTATGAACATAAAAATGAAACTGATAGATACGATAAATTCTGTGGCACTAACTCTAAGGTGTAAATATATCTACATTCATGATTTTGCTGAGCGGAGGGGAGGTCTCAGACTGGATTTGAAGAATAGATGGACTTGCACAAGAGTAAGGGAGAAGTGTCCTAAATGTGAGGATGGCCTGGACACCTGCACAGAAACTGATATCCATGTCATGTTCTGCCACGAGTACATTGACCTAACTTAAATAGAGAATCTGTGTTTGGGATTCAGTATGGATAGAGAAGGTGTAATCAGAGGGTTCAGGATGGGGAACACATGTATACCTGTGGCGGATTCATTTTGATATTTGGCAAAACTAATACAATTATGTAAAGTTTAAAAATAAAATAAAATTAAAAAAAAAAAGAATAATGAGAACCTTGAGCATAATAAGGCGAAGAGATTAAGCAGACATAGATCAGCACTTGAAGCTTCTGTATCACAAGTAATGCTGCTAGGGTTTGGCGGTTGTGAGGAGAAGTGATGCCATAATGTCTCAGACATAATCCAGATACAAAGTTGCATGCTGAAAGCTCAGCAATCCAGGGATGCAGTGATCAGTTTCTATACACTGGAACCATTATTTCTTTTCTGCTCAAGAGGTTTCCCATGGTGTTTCTTGTTATTCCCTTAGGAAAATATTGTTTAAAAGCGGGGCGGGGGGAAGGAAATTAAAATATGAGACTGTTGGTTAATGGTTACTTACCTTTGGTTGACTGTATTTTTTTTTTTAGCACTTTATTTTTCAAGTAGGCCAATAAAAAGTGTGCTTTGACAATTATATAATTATACAGTTATAATTAGTGTAGTATTTCACAATCTGTTTTCTTCCGTGGTGTACTCACTATGAATTATCCTGACTGCAGAAAGCTGGAAAGGAAGTAGTATTTTTTAAGTCCCTCTGTTGTACTGTGCATGTTAGCTTCAGCATACCATTTAGCCTCCACATATCCTTATAAAGGTCGTAATATTATTCCCGTTTTACTGATGGTGTACAGTAACCTTTCTCAGAATTAGACATCTGGTTAAGTGTTTGTGTGGAATGCTCTGTTTTGTAACATGATGCTTCCTAAGAGAATACGGAGATGCCAACTTTTGGCAGGAGAAATGAACTCCAAACTAAGAACTGTATTGTTCATTTTTTATGACACAGAGATAAGGAAGTCAGTCTCCCTTGGAGGACTCCAACTTAATTCTTACTGTGGGTATAATATCTGGTCATAGGGCTGTTCCTCTGTTTCCTGAGGAAGTGAAAATTTTCACTAAATTTGGTGGTGGCCTTTCATATTTAAAAATAGTAATAGCTTGCTTTAGTAAAATGTTGAAAACTGTGGAAAATGCAAAATATTTGATTTTAAGAAGATTCTAAATGCTTATAATTGTTGAAAAAGACAATCAAGTTTTGTTTCTACTGTAATAATCATGAATTTTCCACGTAACTATAGTTTTGGAAAAAATGGATTAATTTATTATTAATAATAAGAAATGATGAAATTAATGATAAGAAATGATGAAAAGCTTACCTTTTCATCACTTAAAATTATGATGAAAAGGTAAGATTTAGAAAACTTCTTAATTTTGAAAGTATAAAAGTCATTTTAAAAGTTGAATTAATATGAACATATTTTTGTTACTAAGATTTCTCTAAATCCTCTTCCTGCTATGGGTTATAATTCTTGGTTTCAAATATTAATGGAGATGTTACTTGCATATTAAACTCTGAACTGAGAAACATGTTTGTGAATTTCTTTTAATTGCAGTTCTTTTTAAAAAGGAAGTTAACACTTAAGTATATATTAATTCTTGACAAGGACCTTATTGAACCCAAGTAAAAAGTATTTTAAAAAGGCAGGTAACTGTTAGCGGTATGTGAGAAACTGTAACTAGGAGAGTAATTATTATAGGAAATTCTTAATCCTTTATTTTTTCCAAAATGGAAATGTACAATTTTTATTATTATAAAAGCAATTCTTAAACATTAGAAAGTATTTAGGCAGTACTGAATGGAATAAATTAAAAAGTGAAATCTTCCTAAAATCTTACCTTACTGAGGTGACCACTGATTACACTTTAATATATATTTTTTTCAGAACTTTTTCTTTGGAAATTATAAACCTATATTGCTATCTACATATTTTAAATAGAATTGATTATACATACTACATATACTTGGAGAAGGAAATGGCAACCCACTCCAGTAATCTTTTTTTTTTTTTCCACTCCAGTAATCTTGCCTGGAGAAGTCCACGGACAGAGGAGCCTGGCAGGCTACATTCCTTGGGGTTGCAAAGAGTCAGGCATGACTGACTAACTATCACTCACCACATATATTATTCTTTTTTTTTTTAATTTTATTTTATTTTTTAACTTTACAATATTGTATTGGTTTTGCCATAAAAATTTGCTTTTTCTTATTGAATATTGATCTACTTTCTGCTTCAGGAATTACATATTTACCTCTTTGGTTATTGATTTGTTTTGCTGTCTTAACAACAGTGTGAAGAAATACCTATTTTTGCACATTTGTTTATTTCTCTAGGCTAAATTCATGCCAAAAGGATTGTTAAGGGAAAGGTAATGCATACTTAGATTTCCATATTCCTTCATAAACTGCTCCTCTAAAAGGTTTTCACCAATTTATTCTCTCATCAGTATTACACGAGAAAGTTTTTTTTTGACTTTTTTATAATAGTGTGAATAATTAATTTTTGCCAATCACAGAAGAAAAAAGAAATATATTTCTTTGATTACTAGTAAGATTGAAAAACTGTCATTGTAAGCCTATAGATTTCTTTTCAGTTCAGTTCAGTTCAGTCACTCAGCCGTGTCCAACTCTTTGCGACCCCATGGACTGCAGCACACCAGAAATCCCTGCTCATCACCAACTCCCGGAGTTTACTCACACTTATGTCCATTGAGTCAGTGATGCCATCCAGCCATCTCATCCTCTGTCGTCCTCTTCTCCTCCTGCCCTCAATCTTTCCCATCATCAGGGTCTTTTCCAATGAATTAGCTCCTCGCATCAGGTGGCCAAAGAATTGGAGTTTCAGCTTCAACATCAGTCCTACCAATGAATATTCAGGACTGATTTCCTTTAGGATGGACTGGTGGATCTCCTTGCAGTCCAAGGGACTCTCAAGAGTCTTCTCCAACGCCACAGTTCAAAAGCATCAATTCTTCAGTGCTCAGCTTGCTTTATAGTCCAGTTCTCCCATCCATACATGACCACTGGAAAAACCATAGCTTTGACTAGATGGACCTTTGTTGGCAAAGTAATGTCTCTGCTTTTCAACATGCTATCTAGGTTGGTCATAACTTTCCTTCCAAGGAGTATGCGTCTTTTAATTTCATGGCTGCAGTCACCATCTGCAGTGATTTTGGAGCCCCCCAAAATAAAGACAGCCACTGTTTCCACTGTTTCCCCATCTATCTGCCAGGAAGTAATGGGACCAGATGCCGTGATCTTTGTTTTCTGAATGTTGAGCTTTAAGTCGACTTTCTCACTCTCCTCTTTCACTTTCATCAAGAGGCTCTTTAGTTCTTCTTAACTTTCTGCCATAAGGAGTGGTGTCATCTGCATATCTGAGGTTATTGATATTTCTCCCGGCAACCTTGTTTCCAGCTTGTGCTTCCTCCAGCCCAGCGTTTCTCCTTATGTACTCTGCATATAAGTTAAATAAGCAGGGTGACAATATACAGCCTTGACGTACTCCCTTTCCTATTTGGAACCAGTCTGTTGTTCCGTGTACAGTTCTAACTGTTGCTTCCTGACCTGCATACAGGTTTCTCAAGAGGCAAGTCAGGTGGTCTGATATTCCCATCTCTTGAAGATATTCCAGAGTTTGTTGTGGTCCACATAGTCAAAGGCTTTGGCATAGTCAATAAAACAGAAATAGATGTTTTTCTGGAACTCTCTTGCTTTTTCAATGGTCCAGCAGACATTGGCAATTTGATTTCTGGTTCCTCTGCCTTTTCTAAATTCAGCTTGAACATCTGGAAGTTCATGGTTCACATATTGCTGAAGCCTGGCTTGGAGAATTTTGAGCATTACTTTACTAGCGTGTGAGATGAGTGTAATTGTGCAGTCGTTTGAGCATTCTTTGGCATTGCCTTTCTTTGGGATTGGAATGAAAACTGACTTTTTCCAGTCCTGTGGCCACGGCTGAGTTTTCCACATTTGCTGGCATGTTGAGTGCAGCACTTTCACAGCGTGATCTTTTAGGATTTGAAATAGCTCAACTGGAATTCCATCACCTCTACTAGTTTTGTTTGTAGTGATGCTTCCTAAGGCCCACTTGACTTTGCATTCCAGATTGTCTGGCTCTAGGTTGGTGATCACACCATCGTGATCATCTGTGTCGTGAAGATCTTTTTTGTATAGTTCTTATGTGTATTCTTGTCACGCATTTTTAATATCTTCTGCTTCTGTTAAGTCCATACCGTTTCTGTCCTTTATTGTGCTCATCTTTGCATGAAATGTTCCCTTGGTATCTCTAATTTCTTGAAGAGATCTCTAGGCTTTCCCATCCTATTGTTTTCCTCTATTTCTTTGCATTGTTCACTGAGAAAGGCTGTCTTACCTCTCTTTGCTATTCTTTGGAACTCTGCATTCAAATGGGTATGTCTTTCCTATTCTCCTTTGCTTTTTGCTTCTCTTCTTTTCACAGCTATTTTTAATGCCTATTCAGCCTACCATTTTGTCTTTTTGCATTTCTTTTCCTTGGGGATGGTCTTGATCACTGCCTCCTGCACAATGTCAGGAACCTCCATTCATAGTTCTTCAGGCACTTTGTCTATCAGATCTAATCCCTTGACTCTATTTGTCACTTTCACTGTATAATCGTCAGGGATTTGATTTAGGTCATACCTGAATGGTCTAGTGGTTTTCCCTACTTTCTTCAATTAAGTCTGAATTTGACAACAGGCAGCTCCTTGGGAACAACTTATGTCATATGCCATACCTTTCCTAACATATTTTTCATATTGATTTAAAGGACTTTTAATATATCCTGACATGTGCTGTAGATATGATTGTGTCTTGGTATCCACAGAGGCTTGGCTCCAGGACTCCTTGGATACCCAAATCCAGGAATACTCTAGTCCCTTATGTACATTGGCCTGGTACACTGGGCCCTCTGTATCTGTGAAATCTGCATCCATGTATACCGAGGGCTGACTGTGTTTACATACATTTTTCGTCTACTTTTATTGGATATTTGTTGCAGAAATATACTTTAAAACTTGGCATACACACATATGTCATTCTTTTTGTTTATGGTTTCTGGATTTTGTTTCCATGCTAAGAATAAAAATCACAACTAATTTAATTGGGCACCTAAGCATTTCATGTGCACATTCTCATTGAATCCTCGCAACAACTCTATGAATAGGATCTATTAATTTTTCATAGATGATGGGTAGGTAACTTGGGTTAGTAACTTGTTCAAAGTTTCAGAGTTTTGACTGATAGTGCCACAATTCAAATATAAGCAGGCATTGCCTCCCTAACCCCAAGATTAGTGAAACAAACAACAAAAGTTCCCTTGTTGTTTCTACTTTTTGTTTATAAAAATTTAAATAATTACAGTGGAGTTAATCTTTTCAATACTGTGAGGTAAGAATTTACTTAATTTCATCTTCATCTTATAATAAATATAATGTTTAAAGTAAAAGTGTTAGTCGCTCAGTTGTGTCCAACTCTTTGTGACCCTCAGCACTGTATGTAACCTCCGAGGCTCCTCTGTCCATGGAATTCTCCAGGCAAGAATATTGGAGTGCTTTGCCATTCTCTTCTCCAGATTTTCCCAAGCCAAAGATCAAACCTGGGTCTCCCGCATTCCAGGCAGATTCTTTACCATCTGAGTCACCAAGGAGCCTCTATATATATATGTATATATACATGTGTTTGTAGACTTTTTATTGCAACAATGATATTATTTTCTTGCTAATATTATAGTGTTTAAATTACTCTAGTTTAAAGTAATTTTCATATGTAAAAGGAAAGTCTCCATTTTTATTTTTCTCTTTAAAATTCTTCTTGACTATTCTTACACACTTTTTTTCCAGAATCATTACATTAAATTCAGTTTGCAGATTCTCCTTTTAAAATAGTTTATTGGTAAAGCAATTATCCTCCAACTGAAAAATATAAAAGAAATAGTTTGTAATTGCAGTACTTCTAATTGAACAGTTAACATCTTTACAATATTGATCATTCTATTCATGAAAATAGTATGTCTTGTAATGAACATTTTTAGCAAAGTTGTACAGTTGTCTTCATTTAAGTTTTGGACATTTTAAGTATATTCCTGGGTTAGATCTTGATTGTGCTGGTTCTCTTTCAAATTTATAATTGTGTATCATTGTGACAGGGCTTCTCTGGTGGCTCAGTGGTAAAGAATCTGCCTGCCAATGTAGGAGACTTGGATCTGGAAGATCCCCTGGAAAAGGAAATCGCAACCCACTCCAGTATTCTTGCCTGGGAAATCCCATGGACAGAGGAGGCTGGCAGGTTATAGTCCATGGGGTTGCAAAAACGCTGGACATCACTGAGCGACTAAACAACAACAGCAGCATTGGGACAAGGGTGTGTGTTACTTATCATGAATGTTTATTAATCTGATTTCCATTTTGTGATTATTATAGTAGTTCATATCCTCTTTTTGTATACTCAGTGTCAGAGAGTGAGAAATAGTTTCGGTATCTTGATAGCCCAGGCCTACTTAATGAGGTAGTAACATGTTAAAATCCAGTTTTCTTGTAGCTTGTATGAGTCATTCATATGCTCATGATTATTGGTTGATTTGGGTTCTGGCCATCCGTTTAAAATTTTATTTGAAACTACAGTGTTTTTCAGGGACCTAAATTCTTCAAAATCAAACAGTAGGTCATGTAGGCTTATTCAGGTAGTCAGAACTTCACATTTAAATGGTCAGAACAAGTATTTTTAGTTCTAAGTGAACAAGTTTGCCTTTTTTTCCCCAATTTTTGCATGCTTTTGCCATATATGTAGGTTATAGAAAGAATTCTGTATTCCCTTGAGATTGAGGAACACAGTAACATCACACCCATTCACATGCAGAAATTCTTTGTTGTTCTTTCCATTGCTGCGGTGTCTCAGAAAACCAAGAGGAGGGTGGCCTTAGTTTACATTTTCTCTACAGAGCATTACCAAAGACTGTAGAATTAGAAGTGAATGGAGAGTGTCTTAGGAATTCAATTTCAAAAAGAAATATGAGGCTGTGAAGTAATTATAGTAGTGAAAGGAGGCCAGAGGGAGCCAGAAAAAGGAGAAAGGATAATAAAGAAGAAATGAAATGGAAAAAGATGAAGGTCTTTGATGCCCACACTGACATCCACAGAATACATGAGAGGAAGTGAAGGCTATAGGGGATAGAAGAGGAAGAAAGGGGCATGACAGTATGAAAAAAATGCAACAAAGTAAAGATGATGAAAATTTAGTAAAACTGACTTATCCTTGCAGATATAAGTAAAAAAAAAAAACAAAAAAACCACTAAACTAAAAAACAAATCCCCCACCAGTCCTTTCCTTTAAACTGCTTACTATCTAAAAAAGGAAGTTGTTGATTTCTTTTTAGCAGGCTATTTTGGTATTGCATTTTGAAGATTTCTTCATGAACATTAGGATGTTTTACTACCTGACTGAAAATGAATAAACAGAACTGGAGGATTTCTGCTTTGCACATTTCTGCAGCTTTATTATATCCTTATATAGGTAAAGAGAGAAGTTATACACAGAGTATGCCAAAATGACCACATGCTTCACACTTGCACTACCTCTTTTTATGAAGCTAAATTTGGAGTTTTCAAAACCTCCTGTTTAAAAATACATCCCAAAAGACTTCTGCTTATTGCACATTTTGTTCCTGTCCTGTGAGTTAGATCTTCATTTACCATTCTTTGTGGAATGTTTTTCCTTTTGTCATAAATTCAAAAGAAAGATATTGACATATAATACTTTACTATGTTTTACTCAGTAGCACCATAATTCTGAAATTTTGAGAATACATGTATATATTTTCTTAAGTATAGAGATAAATCGTACAAGAATGTTTAATTATATATTCATGCATATACATGGACTTTTAAATATAATTGAATGAATAAAAATGAAGTTGCCACAAATTAGTTTATGCAGGCATTCTCCACTTAAAAATAACACATACTTTATAAGAAATAACATTTTCTGACAGATATTTTTATTATATGATTTATATTTTCCTGTTAGAATTCATCATAAAATTATAGCTTTGGTTTTTTAAATTGAAGTATACTTAATTTACAATGTGTTATTTTCAGGTGTGCAACAGTGATTCAGTTATACATATATAATGGAGATGTATATATATATGTGTGTGTGTGTCCTTTTCAGAATTTCCATTATAGATTATTATAAGATATTGAACATAGTTCCCTGTACTATACAGTAGGTCTGGATTTGTTTAATCAAAGGGAAAGTTTGTCCCCTGATTTTAAATAAGTCATACTCAGGAATATATCAGTCTTGTTGAAGGACTTAAAGATAAAATAGTAATTTTATAAATTTATTAGGAAACATATCTAGAATACAAACAGCTGTTCTTATGCTCAATAAAAAATTTAAAGTTGAGAATTCCAGAAACTCTCAAAATATAATGATTAATCTCTTTTAACTTTAGTCATAATGTAATTCATTAGTGTGTTATTCTACTTTCCAAAAAGCTAACTTGCCTCTTTTCATTCTCTTGAACTGTACTTAACATTTCTATGGTTTATTGTATGTTCCTGGATAATGCAAATGTAGAATATGTAGAAGTTTAAGGTTGGAGTATTGGTGAAATTGCCCTTTGAACTATTTTCTAAATGTGTGATTTTTTTCTGCAGTGAACTAATGCATGAAAATGAAAATCTTCAAATTAGTGAGTTCATAATGTGCTAGCTCATTGGTTTCCAATTTGTGGGTTATTTTAAATAGAGTGCTGTTATTAGAAATTTTGAAAGTATATCAACTTGATGTCAAGAGTCGAAAATTTATTAGAAAAAGTTGGATAGGGTTTGGAAGTAAAAAGTGTATTAAGAGTAGCTACAACTTAATTGGTGGTAATAGCAGTGCCAGAATAGTGGATAATTTGGAAAGATGGCATCTGTTTATTTCTTTATTCAATAAACAACAATTTATGGAGCACCTACTATTAACCAGGCACTTGCTGGATTGCAAGGAGTATAACAGAAGACCAGACATATAATCCTTGTCTTTCTAGAATGTGTAGACTGTCACCAAAGATAGCACATAATTAATTATAATTTGGGGAGCTTGAGTGTTCCCAGTAAAAATCACTATCGTCCCTGCCTGATTTCTAAATAAAATGAGAAATGAAAGAATAGAGTCTGGAGGATGAGAAACAAAAATATTTCCTTTATACTGAGACAGTTGGTGTTAAGAATGTGCAGGAGAAGTGGGCTTTCTAACATTAGGAGGTTTACTCATAGTGTTCTTACAGGGGTGAACAACAGCAGGCTCCTCTACAAAGAGAAGCCCCTGGCCCCTGTGAGACCATAGCATTGAGAAGCAAAGCACATGTTCCCTGTGGGTACAATGGCTCCTGGGAAGCAAAAGGAGAGAGACTCTGTGTTGCCCCTTTAGAATTCACCAGGTCAGTCTTTCCTCTTTCTATGAGGGAAGAGTTGTAGTGTCCCCCAAGTAATGTTCCTTCCCTGTGAGAGAAACTTCAGGAGTGTAGAAGAAGCGTTTCCGCCTCTCTTCCCAACAAAAGAATAGTAATAATATTTGGTAAGTTAGGGTTGATGAGAAAGGAAGTATGGACTACTGTGGGAACCTAAACTAGTCTGGGACCTCAGTGCAAGTGAGATTTAAGCTGAAGGAATAAGCGGTTGTATTGGGAAAGATTTTTTGGACAAGATGAGAGATATCTAGATATATCTATGGAATTCAATGCGATTTAGCTTGGCTGGTCACAGCCTAAACTGTGGGACAAGGAGTGGAGCGGGTGTGTGAGCTCTGCCCAAACCTCAAAGTTCATTGTGAGCCAAATGCGGGTGAATAAAGGGCAACTGGTAACATTTGGAGAGTTTCAAATAGAGCAAACATAATTCAGTTGGTGTTTAAAAGGAAGTTCATTCTGGCTTAAAGGGAAGTAAAGGTGGAAGGAAAGACCTATTAGTGACATGCAAGGAAAGGAGGTTTGTGGCAGGAGATGTGCAGGAGATCAGGATAATTTTGTACATTTTGAGTTTGAAGGGCAAGTCATTTAAGTAGAGAGGAGAGACGGTTAGTGGGCTGCATACGTAGAAATCTGTTTTGAATGCTATATTTGAAATACTGATTTGTGAATTTATGTCAAGCTAGTGTAGCCATGAATTTAATTAGACTTCTCATCTTCTGATAGAAACGTTCTAATATTAATACTTTTGAATATTTTCTTTATTTTTCTTTAAAATCCAGTTAATTGAATGAAACTTAAGATAGTTTTTGACATAACACGTGCAATTTCGCTGTTACTGCCACTGTTTCTACAAGGTGCTGTTGATGTTTTGTAAGAGTTCTGATTTATGGGAGAACAAAGGAAAGTTAAGTTTGTTTTTGAGAAAGCACATTTCCATTGAAACTGAACTTGCTAAAAGTGCATCAGATCAGATCGGATCAGATCAGTTGCTCAGTCGTGTCTGACTCTTTGAGACCCCATGAATCGCAGCACGCCAGGCCTCCCTGTCCATCACCAACTCCCGGAGCTCACTCAGACTCATGTCCATCGAGTCAGTGATGCCATCCAGCCATCTCATCCTCTGTCGTCCCCTTCTCCTCCTGCCCCCAATCCCTCCCAGCATCAGAGTCTTTTCCAATGAGTCAACTCTTCGCATGAGGTGGCCAAAGTATTGGAGTTTCAGCTTTAGCATCATTCCTTCCAAGAAATCCCCATGCTGATCTTCAGAATGGACTGGTTGGATCTCCTTGCAGTCCAAGGGACTCTCAAGAGTCTTCTCCAACACCACAGTTTAAAAGCATCAATTCTTCGGCACTCAGCTTTCTTCACAGTCCAACTCTCACATCCATACGTGACCACTGGAAAAACCATAGCCTTGACTAGACGAACCTTTGTTGGCAAAGTAATGTCTCTGCTTTTCAATATGCTGTCTAGGTTGGTCATAACTTTCCTTCCAAGGAGTAAGCATCTTTTAATTTCATGGCTGCAGTCACCATCTGTAGTGATTTTGCAGCCCAGAAAAATAAAGTCTGACACTGTTTCCACTGTTTCCCCATCTGTTTCCCATGAAGTGGTGGGACCGGATGCCATGATCTTCATTTTCTGAATGTTGAGCTTTAAGCCAACTTTTCCACACTCCACTTTCACTTTCATCAAGAGGCTTTTGAGTTCCTCTTCACTTTCTGCCATAAGGGTGGTGTCATCTGCATATCTGAGGTTATTGAGATTTCTCCCGGCAATCTTGATTCCAACTTGTGTTTCTTCCAGTCCAGCGTTTCTCATGATGTACTCTGCATATAAGTTAAATAAACAGGGTGACAATATACAGCCTTGACGAACTCCTTTTCCTATTTGGAACCAGTCTTTTGTTCCATGTCCAGTTCTAACTGTTGCTTCCTGACCTGCATACAAATTTCTCAAGAGGCAGATCAGGTGGTCTGGTATTCCCATCTCTTGAAATGTGTAGTCCAGCCAATTTCTCTTAAATGCTACAAAAATACAGCTATTTAAAGGCTGCTCTATTTCAAAAGATAATAATTTATTATTAACATTCTTCTTAGGTACAGATAAAGAGCCTGGAACTATATCTGATAAAACTTCCAAATTTATGTGAGAAAGATAATCTTAATGCTACCTGGCTGATGGTCCCTCAGCATCAGCTAACAGTGCAGCCTGCTGACTGTTGGCATTTTTCCTCTGTGAGAATATTATCATGTTATTATCTTTACAGCTTTTGTATCATGTCATAAAAGCTTCCAAATAATTTTTTTCCCTAGTACTTTCGGAAATTTGTGTTCTTGATTTGGAACAGTATGACCTGTTAGTAATTACCAGATGAATTATACGCTTTGAATGTGGCTTTTTCTAAACCATTGTTTTATACCTTTAAAAAATTTATCTTCCCTAGTGTTATAATAATTATATTTAAGTCTCATGGCAGTCTTCTTTAGTCTATATATGATCAAAAGATTTTTGTGTCTATACAGAATAAAGCAAAATAAATTTTGCTGGACATGACATCTTGTGAATTGAATTTCTGTAGCCTGCAGTTCCCAATCACTGTGCTTTACCTGGTGGAAATATTAATGTTTGATGTCAAAAGAATTGCAAACACCTTTAAACTTTTAGTTCCAGGCACTTTCATAAAATAAAAGTGGTTGCCGAATGCTCTAAGAATTTACTATTCCTATTCTAGTTTTCATTATTTTTATTGTTGCTTTTATTGCATTTATTTATTTATTGCATTTATTTTATTGTTATATAAATATAAACATATTTATAGTGTTTTTTAATAAAGAAAAATTATGCTTACAAATAACTTCATTGTTATTTATAGATAACTTCATCATTAAATAAAACAGATGAGTTTACTGAAAATGAGGATTAAAACAATTTTTGTCACCAGTATGTACTCCTTTGATTAAAAAGCATTTTATAATACCACATCCTCTAAAACACTGTTTCACCCATAAGGTAATCCCTTTGTTCTCTGTCATTGTTATAAAGGAAACCTGTGACATTAGAGGGAAATATTTCTAGAGAAAAATAGGCAAATTATATTTCCTTCCTTCTGAGGAGGTTGCCTTGAAAGCTCAAGCAGACTGTGGGATGGGACCAAGAAGTGAGAAATTCAAGAAAGGAACTGCAGTCTAATGACTTTTTCTTTCCCTGCACACCTTTTACCCTTTCTCTCTCTGGTTCTAGGATCAACATGAAAATGCATAAGCCCTCCTGCTCTTATTTTTATGCTTTCAGTAGGAGAAAGGCTGGAATTAGCACTGTGACTTCAAGCTCAAGAAGAGGGTTTAGTCTGAGAAAATTTAGCTGAACAGGAAAATGTTTGCAGCCTTCTGAACTAGTCCTGTTATCTTTATGAGCCCATGAGGTAGTAAAGTAGAACTACCATTAGCTTACAGCTTACAGCCAGGTGAGCCTGTCATTCTGAAGGGACACTGTGGGGAGGTCAAAAGTCAGTATGACCCATGCAGAGGAAGACACAAGGCTTTGTGGATTATGGATTTTATACAGTTTGGGGGCCCTTTTTAAGAAAAGGATACAAAATTACAAATAACAAATTAGTGAAAAAGTCTTGGAAGGCACCCATATGCAAGTAAAGGGCCCTAAACTTAAGCTTCATTAATTCACAGTAAATTCACCTCTAGCTTCACACATACTAAGTTCAGTTCTGAACTGATAATAAGACTTCACCTATTCAGTTAAATTCTGTTGTTAATAAAGCTAAATATTTTAGAATAAGTTTAATAATATCACATATTTAGTAATATCACATTAGTAATTTAATAATGTCACATTCTTGGGGAAACCTTCTCTGATTCCTTCCTTTGTAATTCTACTATGTCACATATACACAGTGTAGTAATTATAGATTTATTTTTCTCTGTTTCCCACGAGATTCTAAGCTACAGGCAGGCTGAGATGTCTTTCCCAGTGATACATCTCTTGTACATAGTACTGAGTTTGGAAGATTGTAGTTGGTTAAACTAGGATGGAAGGATGCCAGGATCATGGTAGCTTCAGGCACCTTTGAACAACAGCTCTGGTATTGTACTTGATGTGCTAATAGGGGCATCTAATGCAGAAACAGTTTTCATCAATCATACGGACAGCAACTGCCAAGTTCTGTTTTGCCTGATGTGTTATATATGGGAAAGATATCTTTCAGTTATGTGCAAAAATGTATAAAGAACAAAGTAGGAGTCTGTCCCTCTGGTAGGAAGGAGTAATTATAACAGATTTGAAGGCAGAATAAGGTACAAAATGGCCTCTGAGGATATTTTACTTCTCTTTGAACACATTTAAAAATGTATCTCTTAAAACAATCAGTTCAAGCTGAAAACATGGATGGCGTAATCCAGAGATCAAATTCTTCAGTTTGATGAAGCTGCATTTCATCTAGCTGGGCAACTGACTTTAAATCAGAAGCCTGTTTACAGATTTTATTGCTAAGACATCTAACTATATCTAAAACATTACGATAAATATGTTATTTCTGATGAAAGATGTCTTGAACTTAAATATATGAAGGGAGAAAAATAACGACTTTTCTTCCTTTTTGAAAATAAAAGAATGCTATTGCTTATGTTTAGTATTTACAGGATTTAAGATTGGTGGGTTTGGTGGGGGGATGTTATATATCCATGGTGAATTATTTTTTATAATAAAAATGCAGGATGAATTCTGAAAATACTGTACTTTTATTGCCAAAGGAGAAATACCCTTTGGGGGCTGGTATAACAATTAGCTGTATGAAAGGTGACAGGACTGGCCATGTAGTTTGCTGTGCCCAGTATGAAATGAACATGTGGGAACCCTTAGTAAAAAATAGTTAAGAATTTTGAGATGACAGAGCAGAGTGTAAACCAAGTTTGGGGCCTTCTAAAGTTGAGGTGCTGTGTTGTGCAGCTGCGTGTGTCACACAACCCATGAAAAACTGATCGTGCAAGATGCCTTTGAGTGGTTTGTGAAAGCTGCTGTTAAGGTCCTTACTAATTGTGTTGCCTGGTCAATTACACAGAAAGGTTCATATGATAAATTCATCTTTGAACACAGCATCAGAACAGTGTTTATTACCCTAAATGACCTGTGGAGTTCCTTTGAATAAGAGTTCAGCTTTATCAAAGAGGGTTCTTCTCTCTGGGTTTTCTGATGTCATTTCTTCTTTATTATTTGACTTTGGTTTTGTCTTCAGTATTAATGGGTTTTGATCGTTGGAAACCATCTCGAATCCTCTCTTGGAAGTAGGTGAAAAGCATAAATAAATAACATTTTAAAAAGTGATTTTAAAACTTGATTTAAAAAGTCTGTCATCATCTAGGTAGGGAGTTTGGGCTCAGCATATACACACTGCTATATTTAAAATGGATAACCAACAAGGTACTAATGTATAGCACAGGGAACTCTATTCAGTGTTAGGTGGCAGCCTAGATGGGAGGGGAATTTGGGGGAGAATGGATACATGTATATGTATGGCTGAGTCCTTTTGCTGTCTACCTGAAACTATCACAACATTGTTAATTGGCTATACGCCAATATAAAATAAAAGTTTAAAAAGAAAAAAAAAGTAGTAAAGAAAAAAATTAAAATCAAAAAGAAAAGAAAAAGCCTGTCATCATCAACATTATTTACTGGGTACAGTATTAGCTCTATTAATTAAATTAATGTTTTCCAATACTATAATTATTTATTAGAGACTTCATAATCTCAGGCAGAAATAATCTGGGAAGCAGAGAATGCATTTCAAATAAGTAAGAGTACACATCGGCAATTTTATTTTTTTGATTTTATTTTATTATTTAACTTTACAATATTGTATTTGTTTTGCCATATATCAACATGAATCCACCACAGGTATACCCTCCTCCCATCCCTCCCAGTACCATCCCTTTGGATCGTCCCAGTGCACCAGCCCCAAGCATCCAGTATCGTGCATCGAACCTGGACTGGCGAATCGTTTCATATATGATATTATACATGTTTCAATGCCATTCTCCCAAATCATCCCACCCTCTCCCTCTCCCACAGAGTCCAATAGACTGTTCTATACATCAGTGTCTCTTTTGCTGTCTCGTATACAGGGTTATGTTATTGTTACCATCATTCTAAATTCCATATATATTGGCAATTTTAAACAGCAATAGAAATATCTTAATTTTAAGTAAAAGCTTAAGCTGTGAAGATTCAAGGAGGTGAAGATTGGGGCTTGGTTTGTACATGGAGGAGGCCAGTCCATTAGGGACAAGCTTAGAGGAAGGGACTTGCTGGAAGACAGTCCTTTGCTGGGATGATACAGGTTCCCTTCATATGTAATATATGTTCTCTATTCCCTAAAGTTCCCTGTATAGCCTTAGCCAGGATCTCGGAAGAGCAAGGGACCAGTTATAGAGACTGTGCTGTAGACCTCCCTCGCAAAGTCATATCACAAGAATTAAACTGAATTGTCCTTCAAGGGGAACGGCCACTATGTTCAATTGTGCAAGTTTTTTCAGTACACAGATCCACTGGTTAATAGGCAAGTGGCACCTGAATTCCTCCCCATTTTATGATGATCAAGCTGTATCCCCTCACATGGGGCTGTGTCCAATACAGGAAGAGATACCAGCTTCCCAGGTGGCGCTAGCGGTAAAGAACCTGCCTGCCAGTGCAGAAGACACAGGAGATGTGGGTTCTATCCCTGGATCAGGAAGATCCCCCAAAGGAGGGCATGGCAATCCACTCCAGTATTCTTGCCTGGAGAATCCCCTGGACAGAGGAGCCTGGTGGGCTGCAGTCCATGGGGTTGCAAAGAGTCAGACATAACTGAAGCAACTTAGCTCACACACAAGAACCAGCTAAGTAGGCTTAATAGGGAGTTGAAGTACTCAGGTGTCCTTTAAAGTGAGAAAATGCCTTTTCTTATTTAGGAAAAAAATTATTTCCAATAGAGAGTTCTAAAAATAAAAATATTTAGAGTTAATTTCAATGTGAATGGGTACTGGTTAAAACAGAATGGTAAGAGTAGTGATTTTTGGTATGTGAAGAGCCAGAGGCTTTATATGAGTTGGTGCCCAGAGTGTAGAATGAAATAGATACAATATTTTTCACCACTTTGGCTTTGACTTAGATATCATCTTCCAGGGGTGTTCATTACTTGAAATACTACTTGTAGGGAATTCATGGCAGTCCAACGATTAGGATTCCATGCTTTCACTGCCAAGTAGGGAATTCATGGCAGTCCAGCGATTAGGATTCCATACTTTCACTGCCAAGGACCCAGGGTTTGATCCCTGGTCGGCTGGTCAGGGAATTAGGGATCCCACAAGCTGTGCGGTGCAGCCTAAAAAAAAAAAAAAAAGAAAAGGAAGAAATATTACTTGTATATGTTAATTGAAGTACTATTTGATTTGAGAGTAATGCTCTCTAAGCTTTTCTTATCCTTTTGGTATCAAAGAAAGTATGTTTGTGTTTCCTTGTTAAAACTGATGAAAACATGTAAAATCATATATGAACATGTGGAAAATGCACACTGATATATTAGATAACATTTTTGTAAGGGCAAAATGAGAGCAAGTTAATTTCCACTGAAGTTAAAATGAGTACATTTGTGATTTGTGTTGCTTGATCATCATAATTGTGAGACATGACATTTAAGTACATATAAAATGAGACATAGCCTGCACTCTCACGTTGGCGACACTAGTTATCGTCTAGGTAGAATCTTACACTTTCACGGCTGTACTAGCAGTAGTAGTCTTCCTCCTGATAACTGTTGGGCTTGACTGCCTGTCCACCAAATACGTCCAGTGCTCGCTTTGTGCCAAGCACCATGCTAGAGGATAGGCAACCAAAAGCCCAGGGTTGCAGTATAATCATTACATGGTATGATTTAAGCCTCTCCTCATTTTTCTCCCTTTGTTGCTATAGTTCCTAATACTTTCTGAGATGCACCTTTCAACCACTGTTACAAGGCTCCACATCTCAGGAAAATTAGGGGCTGCTTTCTTTTGCCATCTTCTGTGTAAAATCTTCATCCATTCCACTACTTGGAACTAATCATTTCCTCCCTAGTGCTTTCCAAGGCACTTCATATTTTACTTTTCTGTCATAGTTATTTCTTTTCATGTGCTTATTCCCCACTAGATTTCAAGTTGCCTGATGTCGTGGATTCAAATGAATCCTTGACTCTCTATTCCTCATGATGTTAGCAAAGTGCCTTTCTCATGGTTGGCACTCAAAAATAGTTTATAACGTGAAGTCAGATTGGATTAAGATAATGTTTTATTTACTGACTATTCAGGGATGCAGATTAGTCGTATGCTATACAGCTAAGTTGAATTATTATCAGCATTCTTAATTTGTATTGTGCAGTGGGAAATTTAATGCCCAATCTCCTATTCCTAAACAAATAAATTATTATTACCATTTTCTGTTGCCTTTTCCAATCTGGTATGTTTGTAAACATAATTTCTATGAATCTATGAGCATTAGACTCATAACATATATTTGCTTTTGAGTTCCGTATTCTTTCAGACGTGTAGGAAATTTAGTTAAACTAAAGAAACAAACCATTCTGATATAAAACTTTTGAGATAGTTTCCCCAAAGCAGCTTTTTAATTCTAAGAGAAGCATGTCTAGAGGCTTATCAAGCTTCAGAAAGTAACCCCTTTCAAACGTTTCTAATGGCAGTGCCATAAATTATACTCACATTCATCAGGGCATCACCTCAGACTTGGATTTTTCTCCAATGAAACAGCAGTGTCTAATAATTTGAGATGAAATTCTAATTATTTTAATGGGGTTATTTTGCTTCTTGGCATATCAAGCAATTTGTTTTACTCATTTTCTCATTATTTTTCATTTTTGAAGACTTAAATAGAGGAGACATGACAGAATAGGAGTCCTGTTTCATCTCTTGGACCATTAATTGTGTGATGTCAGTTTCAGTACTGATGAGCCACCGAGACAAATGAATCTTGTTGGGTCTTATTCCAATAACAGATTTCATTCTTTATACTTCAAACAAGTTTTCTTAGAAAACCATTAATCACTAAACTATGGATTAAATAGTGACAATAATGGAAATATAACCGATAACAAATTGTTCATGGTTGGCTTCTCAAAGGGTTTGACAGCTCATTTATAAAACAAGTTATTTTTATATAGTAAGACTTCTGTAACTAAAGTAAAATTGCTTCAACAAAAATTATCAGCATTATTCTGTATTCTGTGGGGAAATGCATACATAGACCTTCCTCCTTCTCTCTTGATCCCCTTGCCAGCATGTGCCCTTGAAACAGTTACTAAGTTTGCTAGCTTAAAGGCTATGAAATCTATTTTATCTTCTCAACCCAGGGTCCATATTCGCAAGCTCTCAAGCCATACTATAGGAAACTTGGCAAATAAGTAAATAAAATTCCAAGGATTCTGTTGCAGTTGAGTGATGGTATCTTTTCAATTCAGGACAGGCATACACTGTGGAGCAGTTGGAGATGGGGAGAAGGGATTTTGTGATCAGTTAGTAAAGGACTTAAAAGCCAAATTGTGGGTTTTATGTTTCATTATCAGCTCCACATGTCACCTTAAAACCACCAACCACTTTGGGATACCTTCAGAGCTTGTAAAAATGCCCCTTCAAGAGCCTTCCTCAGACTCTTGTTCAGATTCTTAGGGGTAGGACCCTGAAATTTGCATTTTAAACAAGGCCTCCTAGATGATTCTTATCCCACTTTAGGTTGAAAATCACTACTGCAGGTAGAGAATTTGGTAACACACCATATTTGTATATATTTTAATATGTCTTGTTTAGATGATAAAATTTTGTGTGGTATAAAGGAGAGAAAGTATATTTTTATCACTTTATCAAAAACTGCTGCTGCTAAGTCGCTTCAGTCGTGTCCAACTCTGTGTGACCCCAGAGACAGCAGCCTACCAGGCTCCCCTGTCCCTGGGATTCTCCAGGCAAGAACACTGGAGTGGGTTGCCATTTCTTTCTCCAATGCATGAAACTGAAAAGTGAAAGTGAAGTCGCTCAGTCGTGTCCGACTCTTAGCGACCCCCTGGACCGCAGCCCACCAGGCTCCTCTGTCCATGGGATCCTCAAGGCAAGAGCACTGGAGTGGGGTGCCACTGGAAATATAACTATCAAATCTCAGTATGTCCTGTAAGCAATGATATGTGGATAAATGAAATCGAACACGGGTCTCCTGCATTGCAGGTAGATTCTTTACCATCTGAGCTACCAGGGAAGCCCATTTAAGAACTGGCTCTCTGTAAATAAACAACCCAATGGCACACAAGTCCTGATTTGTAGCATTTGCTGATTTTAAAGCTACCAAATTAATGTCATTAAATGTGGAGTTGGAAATAAGAATTTCTATTCATGGTTGATTGAATGCACAAATGAAGAGCCCATGGATGTGAGGGTGGACTGAAACATTTTATAATGGACTTGGGCATCTGCAGATTTTGGTATAGGCAGAAGGGTCCTGGTACCAATTCCTTATGGATACTGAGGGATGACTATCCAGCTTTTGTAAAGGTAACTATATAGGCTGATGGGAAGTCATATGCATCGGAACAGATATTTTACGTTAAATATAACCATTAATTATTTTCAAAGCATATTCTCAGATATTACCTTTGAGTCCTATAAATCTTCTGTGAGATTGCCATGACAGGGGAGATAACAGTTTTATTCTATAGATTAGAAACTGAGAGATGGTAAATGTAAAGAATTTGTCCAATGTTGTATTTGTTGTTTGGTTGCTAAGTTGTGTCTGACTCTGAGACGCTATGGACTGTAGCCCACCAGGCTCCTCTGTTCATGGGATTCTCCAGACAAGAATACTGGAGTGGGTTGCCATTTCCCTTTCTAGGGCATCTTCCTGACCCAGGGATCTAACCTGTGTCTCCTGTGTCTCCTGCATTGCAGCAGATTCTTTACCATTAAGCCACCAGGGAAGCCTGACCAAGGTTATATGGCTATTAAGATGCAAAGCCTGATTTAGAAGTTTATGGACTACTGCTCAAGTCATTCTTCTTTACTCTGTCCTTCTACTACTTAACAAGCTACAGGATGCATCCAAGGGGAGCTACATGTAAATACTGAGGGGATGATACTATGGATGTAGTGAAAGTGAAGTGAAAGTGAAGGTTGCTCACTCGTGTCCAACTCTTTGCAACACCATGGACTATACAGTCAATGGAATTCTCCAGGCCAGAATACTGGAGTGGGTAGCCTTTCCCTTCTCCGGGGGATCTTCCCAACTCAGGGATTGAACCCAGTCTCACGCATTGCAGGCGGATTCTTTACCAGCTGAGCCACCAGGGATGTAACAAGATGATAATTCTGAAAGTAGTTGAAATACTTCTACAGCCCCAAGTGTTACCAAGTATAGACAGGTAAAGCATTCATTCCACCCTCACTAGCAGTTATTTTCTAGCCATAGGGATGATCAAAAGCTCAAGGAAGACAGTTCAGACAGTGAAAGAAAACTAATGAGGCACTAAAATCACCAGAAGAACTCTAATAGTAGTAGTATAGTCGCTAAGTTGTGTCCTACTCTTGGCGACCCCATGGACTGTAGCCCGCCAGGCTCCTCTGTCCATGGGATTCTCCAGGTAAGAATACTAGAGTGGGTAGCCATTTCCTTCTCCAGGGGATCTTCCCAACCCAGGAATTGAACCTGGGTCTCCTGCATTGCAGGCAGATTCTTTACTGACTGAGCTATGAGGGAAGCCCAGGAGAGATCTAACATGGCATTAGCTCTCAAAGTGTGATCCCTGAGACAGCATCACCGGAGTACTTGTTAGAAATGCAAATTCTTGGGCCTCCCACCCCAGACCTGCTGAATCTGAAACTGGTGCTGATATATCAGTGATCTTTAATTAACAAGCCCTCCTGATGATTCTGATACTTGCTGAAAGCCAGGAGCCCTAGATCTTCTCCCTCCCCATACCCAGGAACTGTAGAGAGGTTGGAGGAATCTTAAAGAAGAGAAGGCTTGGGTGTCTCATTCCAGCTGACAGTGTTTAAATCAGAAATAACTGAGTAATCACTAATTTGATTGCATTTACTTGAAGTGACTCAATTAAGTTGTCTGCTATTAGCTGGAATTGGGGATTTAAGGTAGAAATTAAGTTTGGGTTAAGGGAAATTAAGATAGATACACTGCATACACACCTGGGTTTGTGGCTTACAAAACTGAATTTTCTGTGTACACTTTGGATGCGCTTGAAATTTTGTTCTGAAATGAACCAAATGATGAAGTGAACATACAGACCTTAATACCTCATGTAGTGTCAGATGACAGTTTAGTTAACTGAATTGACTCTTTATGCACAGCTGTGGGGTGGGGATGTAGAGTGTATGAAATAGTAAGCTGTGGTAAAATGTGATCCATGTCACTTTCCCTTAGCTTTTGCATGGTAACCCTGCCCCCAGCTCCATGGCTTTGACCTCACTGACCTGATTGTGCTTTGTGGTTCTCCTTCAGCATGGCATATCTCACCATGGTCTTAACTAGTGACCAGCTTATCCCAGAGTGCATAGGATTTTTCTCTGTTTTGAAATGGAAAGTCCCATATTCCTGGAACCTCCGAGTCCTGGGCAGACTGAAACAGTTGGTCACCCTAATCTTGACCCACCTAATTTAAGACCACGACTGGGCATTTCCTCTGCTTCTTTCACTGATGTTGATTGATCCCACATCTCTGATAGGCTGGTGATTCCAGGTTTTGATGCACTTGGGGGACTCCAGGGCAACTGGCTACTGAGAATCCCTGAGAAACAGTTACTTCTTGAGCTCATAACGGTGTTTGTAGAGGGCACGAGTAGTAGTTAGTTTTAGCAGCGTGTGAAGTATATCCTTAATGATTTGAAAATGCCTAGTTGTGTATTACTAACACAGCCAGATTACTAACCACAATATATTAAAACTTAGAATCATCTTTTTGCTGTTGAGTGGTTTCAATTAAGGAAAATCACTAAGATGGAATTTAAAAGCTTGGCCTCGCCCTGGGGTAATGATTGTTTGGGTGATACCTGAAAGTGGAATTTTAAGAAAATGAATCCTGCTATTTGTGGAAATAATACAGAGGTTCTGAGGTGGAAGAGGCATATAAGGCATATAACATCCCATGTTATTTTATTTTATTATTTTTTTGGCCATGCCACATGGCATGTGGGATCTTAAGTTCCCTAACCAGAAGTTGAACCTATGCCCCTGCAGGGGAAGCATGGAGTCTTAACCACTAGACTGCCAGGGAAGTCCCCCTTTCACATTATTTTAGCAGTAGAAATTTTAGTGAAGCAATTAGCACAGTGAACTTGATTGCACATGCTAACGAAGGTCTTTTTAATTAACTTTTTAATAATAGAAGCATCATCAAGTTCTCAAGAGCTATTTATTGCCACAATAATAAGGACATTAGAGTTTGTGAATACCAATAATAGTTTAATCGCTTAATTTCTATAGTATTTATAATTGGCAAAGCATTTTACCACTCATTTCATTTATCTCTGACCAAACCCCATTGAGATAGGTGGTTTAATTCTTGATTTACGGGTGAGTAAACTGATGCTCAGAGTGATGGCAATGTGTGCAAAGACATGTGGTGAAATAAACTGCAACCAAGACAAGTCTTATGGTTCCTTGTGCTCAGCTGCTCAGTTGTGTCTGACTCTTTGCGACCCCATGGACTATAGCCTGCCAGGCTCCTCTGTCAGTGGAACATTCCAGGCAAGAATACTAGAGTGGGTTGCCATATCCTACTCCACTTGTGGTTCCTTAGCCAGTGTGCTTTCTCCAGTGCCAGACATCGTGCTGTGGATCACAACTACATAACTCTAGTGTAGTGAGTGGTTCCTCCAGTTTTTCACCAGCACAATGTAGACTTCAGAAGCTTGCAAAAATGTGCTTTCATTAATCACAGAAAGACAGATTCTCTCAGTGCAGAAGTTTTAGATGAGTATTTGTATCTAACATGGCTGTAAGACTTTGGCACCATAATTTTCAGATTCAGTCATCTTCACTGGGAAACCATGAATAAAATCAGGCTGATTGAGGGCCGAAGAAGGCTGAACCAATTAAAGAAAAACCCTGGGAAGCCAGGATTAAGGAGCACAAAGACTCAGATGAGTGAGCTGATGAAATTGCACCCCTCACCGAAAAGCAGCACACTTGCAGTAAAACCGTAGAATGTTAAGCAGTGGGAGTTACATAATCTAATAATTAATTGTCTGTAACTTCCAGGCCTATTAGTGAGGACGGGTGGAAGACTCCAGAGGCAAATCACCAGCTTTTGAGGTGGTCAGGAACATTGCCTTAGGCATTCAGCTTTGTAATGGTGATGCTTACAAGTTGTTTTTCCCTGGTAGTTTTTAACCCTAGGTATGATAATGGCTATTTTAAGTTTATCTTAAAGATTTTTTTTTTTACTGGTTTTTCACACATGGTTGGAAATTGTCTAGTTTACCAAGATACTTTGAAATGTCAAATTTGGCACCTTTTTTGTTTTTCCCCCTGAAAGGCAAACCCAAAGTAAAAGGTGACAGAATATCCCCAGCAAGCTGGAGAAAAATTAGGATCATGTGCAGGCAGAAAGACACATCCCTTTAACAGTTTAAACCGCCATGAGAAATAGAAGGAACCCCATTTTATGTGGGTTGCTTTGAATAGACCCTACACTCACAAAGGAGGAATATGAATTCTGTCTTGGAAAGGAAGAGGCCCGGCAACCACACAGGGTCGAGAGAGTCTGCCAGCAGATGAAGGCTTTCAGTCACCAGGGGCTGTAGGTTTCATTTTGATGGACATAAAAGCTGACCAAGGACTTTGTGAAAACTTTGAGCTGCCTTTCTGACCACCTTGGTTTCTTTCCTTCACCCAGAGATCAGCGTCATTGACAACCCTGTTCTTTTCAAGTGGTGAAAGAAGTTAAAAATAAAGTTCTATTTTAGATGTACCTTTGATATTCTTCAAACACATTTCAGATGATAGGAAAGAGAAATAGAGTGATAAATTTTAGCAGAGACCTGGCAAAGTCTTCCTATAGTTTAATAAAAAGTGGGCTCAGATTCAAATATATTAAGTTGCCACAGGAGAATGGGAGTGCCTTTTGGGAACAGTTAATAGTTCCCGGAATTTTAATCTACTTTTATCATAATACAGGGTAAAAGTTCCAAAATAAATAAAGACAAATAACATTTAAAGAAATATTGCATGAAATGTATGAGGCAACACATTTAAAAGGATGTAATCCTTGTACAGCTTGCCTCTTCTGTGACATGTACTGCATATTTTCTCTGGATAATTTGGACTTCATCCAGGACAGCAGATTCCAGTGTTCCTTATGTCCATGTGGTCATTCTCATCTCCTTGGCAATGTCAGAAATGATCTTTTAACTTGGAAATTTACAAAGGTAAATAACTGCTTAGTATCTAAATGGCTTCCCAGATGGTGCTGGTGGTAAAGAACTGCCTGCCATTGCAGGATACCTAAGAGACTCTCATTCGATCCCTAGGTGGAGAAGATCCTCTGGAAGAGGGCATGGCAACCCACTTAAGTCTTCTTGCCAGGAGAATTCCATGGACAGAGGAGCCTGGCGGGCTATGGTCCATAGGGTTGCAAAGAGTCAAACACGACTGAAATGACTTAACACACACATACTTGCAAACACTATACCATTATAACTGCCATGATATTCCTCATGATTCTTCCTGCTTGGATATTGATGAAAGCCTTAACCAGTGGTTGGTTACACTCTTAGATTTCAGTTGTGATTTGGGTCTTTTGTTGTGCTGGACTTGTGTTGTGTAATGATTTCCTATGCTATACTGCCCTTTCCCCTACGGAAAAAGTACCTTTCTTATATTGGAACTTATTAAAAAATTGTACTTATTTGTAATTCACCAGTTATTCAAGTTTCTATTTTTACTGTAAAAATATGAAGAATATTTTATTCTAGTCTCTGAACAGTTGGTGGGAGAATTCCTCTGAGAAAAACTATTTCCTGGACTCTTGAAGTAGCCTAAATTAACTTTCTGCTTCTATCTTTCCCCCATGTGGTTAATTTCTCACACAGTAGCCAGAAAGATCTTACCAAAAGTCATATTACATTACTCCTCTGCTTGTAACTATCCAGTGAATTCTCATCTAGAACAAAATCTAGAATACTCATCTTCTTCCATAGTGCTGTAAGTGATATACACCCCACATATGCCCTTCTGCATTCATCTGCAAACCCTCTCCCTTGCTTGTTTTACTCCACACTGGCCTCCTTGCTGGTTCTTGCTGCTGCTGCTGCTAAATCGCTTCAGTCATGTCCGACTCTGTGCAACCCCATAGACAGCAGCCCACCGGGCTCCCCCGTCCCTGGGATTCTCCAGGCAAGAACACTGGAGTGGGTTGCCATTTCCTTCTCCAATGCAAGTGAAAAGTGAAAGTGAAGTCGCTTAGTCCTGTCTGACTCTTAGCGACCCCATGGACTGCAGCCTACCAGGCTCCTCTGCTCATGAGATTATCCAGGCAAGAGTACTGGAGTGGGGTGCCATTGACATACAGCAAATACAGACCTGCCTCAGGGCCTTTGCATTTCCCTTTCCCTCTTCCCTTAGGTATTGGCAATGCTTGCTGCTCCTCTTTCCCTTTAGGTCTTGGCTCATTTGCCATCTTATCATTGAGAACTTCCTTGACTATCTGGAATTTAATAGCATCACTACTACCCTAGATATAGTCAAGATTCAAACTATGAAAACTTTACTGTAGAAATTAGGAGATGTCTTTAGGAAATTGAGGGCTTCCCAGGCCCTCAAATTGAAAACTTCTGTTTAGGGCCAAGGAGACCCTGAGCCAGGACACAAAGTGTTGTTAAGTTCAAGGTACCAATACTTTCTTCTCAAGCTTTACTGTTTATCAATTATGCTTCTTTAGCTATTTAGTTTGTTAATTGCTACTTTATAAAACTAAGTGTATACTGAAAATTCAGAGAGCACATTCCTTCTCAGATGAAAATGTAGAATCTGTTAATGTTCTCTTTGGGAATTCCTTCTGGAAAATGCCCCATTGTTGCCATAGTTGGGTTTATAGTCTTCCTTGATACTAAACAGAGAAAAGGAATCTTCACTTTGCTGGCTTTTTTTCTTTTTTCTTTCCTGCATTATTTCTGTTCTCCTTGACTCTTAGCTGTTTCAGGAACTTTTCATAGATGTTTCTAAGAGTTAGACTGTGGCCTCTTACTTATTGCCTCTTTGTGTTTTCTACTATATGTATGCCAAAGTGTCATAGTAAGACAAAACAATAAAGAAAAATTGTTTTCTATTAAATTAATGATTTAAAGGCAGCACTATCATTCAATTAAAATTCTAGGTCAACAACACTTTAGTGTAATTTATATAGAAGTTTTCTGGTCACTTGGCTCACCCACGGTTACATGCCAAGTTTTGCAATTCCCCAATACTGAATTGCCTGAATATCATAGTGGTTATGTACCTGACTGGATGCTGTTGCTAGTTGCAGTGTAAGTCTCAACACACATAATGAATAGAATAGTGGAACTTGCTTCTCGGTCCATGAAATGCAGTTGTTGTTGTTCAGCCACTCAGTTGTGTCCAACTCTTTGCAACCCCATGGACTGCAGAACACCAGGCTTCCCTGTCCTTCACCGTCTTCCAGAACTTGCTCAAACTCATGTCCATTGAGTTGGTGATTTCATCCAACCATCTCATCCTCTGGTCATCCCCTTCTCTTCCTGCCTTCAATCTTTCCAAGCATCAGGGTCTTTTCTAATTTGTCAGCTCTTTGCAACAGATGGCCAAAGTATTGGAGCTTCAACATCAGTCCTCCAATGAACATTCAGGACTGATTTCCAGTAGGATTGATTGGTTTGATCTCCTTGCAGTCCAAAGGACTCTCAAGAGTCTTCTCCAACACCACAATTCAAAAGCATCAATTCTTTGGCACTCTAGGTTTTAAATATATGCCATAAGGAGGTGCAGTGATATGAGCGGGGATAAGGTGGAGTATGGGTCTATTTGGAAATTGCTATGCTTCTATCATATAACCAACCTATGTTGTATAACACCAACTCAGTTCTGGGACTTCTGCAAAATTTTGAGAACAGTATGAATTGAGCTTTAGTTTATGACCTGTGAAGACCTTGCTTTCAACTACTAGGGTGCTCTACCTATTTCAGACCTTTCTGAGTCATGTGTTTTTTCTCAGTCCATGATAAGGGATCCATTGGAGTGTCTGTCTTCTCTCAGTACAATGCTCTGTCACATTCTCTGACTTAAAATTTCCATGTTATTGTTTTCCTTTGAGGGGATCTCTGAATATATAGTCCAGAGTCTAGTATATGTAAGGATTTGATACATCTTGATGAAGAATTGAAATTGTAAGATTTATAATTATTTTTTATCATAATCCATGCACTATTTTTGAGGAGAGTTTTCTCAGATACTTATAAGCCCTAAATTATAGGCAGAAGCAGAAATCTAACTGATTTGTTTTGAGAAAAAAATTGCTGGATAGGAAATTTAGAGATATAAAGTTGAATTTAAATCCCTGGGATGATCTAATGTGATAAGGTATTACCATTAATCTATGATATTTTCTCAATTTTCTTGTGTTCTTCCTCATTTTCTTCCTTAGAGAGGAATTTATGGCATATGTTTATACCATTGTCTAGTCTTTAGGAAGGACAATAATTATTTTCTCATTAATCTGTGTTTCAGAGTGAAATCAAGATGAAGTTTGTGTGCTAATCGTGGCTTTTTATGTTTCTTTTTTGCCTTCTATTTTCCCTCCTATATCCTCCCTTCAGATTCCTTTCTCAGATTTTCCTTTAATGTTTCTATTGACTCCGAAGTCTATGCAGTACAGTTCTTATGAATCTCTTCATCTATTATGTACCTTTAGAATATAAGTTTTATTAGAAAAAGTAAATTTATCTGTTTCACATTTTATTGACCAAGAAGACCTTCATGCTTTATTGTTAAATGGAATAAAGGAGCATGGAACAGTATATGTTGGGTGATTCAGTTTTTTGGAAAATGAATATTTTGTTTTAACTGCGTATCTATGAAAAGATATAGAATGTTAATATCAAAATATTGACTGTGATTATTTGAGAGTGGTTGGAATTTTAGTGTTTATAATTTTCTCTTTTTTTAAGTATTTCATTCATTCATCCTTTATATTTTTATTTTTGAATTTTTTATATTATTAGTGTTAAAAACAAACATTAAGTGGCAAACATAAAAAAAGGAAAGCTCTATGGACATGAATAAATGTGAACTCTGGTTATTTTATTTAACTGATGGGGCTATAAAATTCTATTTGTTTTTATCGGTTGTGAGGACTGGAAATCTAATGCCTGATTCTTTTAAGCTTCAGAGGCATGAATTATGTCTTCTTGATAAAGTTAGAAAGGGCCTTTTTTTGCCAAAGTGATCAAAGAAGGAATTTTTTTTTTTTAAGAAGTCAAATGATTTTTTTTTTTTTTTTAATTTTTTAAAATTTATTTTAATTGGAGGCTAATTACTTTACAATATTGTATTGGTTTTGCCATACATCAACATGAATCAAAGAGGGAATTTACTTTGGATATCCATTGCGACTTTCCATGGACCTGGGGAAGATACAGTTAAACAGTGATTATTTCCAGCCTCTGAGTAAATCTTAGTAGCATGGCATTGCTTCTTCCAGACTTTACTCAGCATAGAAATAATTCTGTTGCTAACTGAGTAGTCCCCACTTGGGAGTGTCATATTGAATCTGTCCTAAATGATATGACAAAAGCCAGAAAAATGAGATTGGGTAGGCTAGGCTAAGATCTAGGCTAGGCTAAGATCAACTCTTACTGCCACCCACACTTTTGTTCTGTTTACTTGAATGAAATATGGAGCTATTTTAAATTCCTGTGTAACTCAGTGGTATCAATAAAATGCAGCCTAGTTAAAAAATATATTTTATTTTTCCATTTGTGATTGCATTAAGCTTCTGTGAAAATGGAACACACCAGTTTCACAGCAGGAGAGGATAGATATAGCAAGATTAGAAAGGCAAGATGTTCAGGATTAGAAGGATCTGTATGGCTGAAAGTGAGGTAATGATAATGATTATGTGATAATAGTACTGTTGTGCTGTTTTATGAGGCAGTAATCCAGCTCCCAAAGCAGATAAACTGTGGGGGTGAAGGCTGAGTTTATCCCATGGAGGGCAATAGATTGTTGCTGAATAACCCAGCATGACAGGAAGGCTTTTTCTTTTTTGAGGCAAGGGCTTAAAAGTAAGTTTTAAAATAAAATGAGTAACTTCCCAAATATGAGCAAGTGAACAGCCGAGCAACAGTAAAAGAAAAGCAAATTTTACAGGAGGGTGGGGGCTCAGGGGGTGGAGATGCGATTCTTTTTATGCAACAGAAACTGGAGTTCTAGTAATAAGAGACAAAATTTCCAGGACCCAAAATAAAAACAAAAACAAAACCTCACTACCATACTTATTGGCAGCTGAATTGAAGTGGTATTTTTCTAGAAAAGTATTAAACTACTGCAAAAGGCAAACAGATTCCCATTCATCTTATTTTAAGTCATTGTTCATTCAAGGCTTGACAGTTACTATGTGGAAGGGGCTACATTAGTTACAAAAGCAGTTGCAGACAAATGGCGTGTTATCCTAGGTTTCTGTGAGCTTACAGATCAGTACTGCTTAATAAAATGTTGAAAGAGCTCAGTCTTCAGTTTTTTCTCTTGTAACCAAAATTGACAATAAGACAAATCTCACTCAGTCTTGATTCCTCCTTCTTCCCCCGTGTATATAAGCATGTTAAGGCTTATTTGGTTCTAGAGCGGGGATGGGATTTAATTTTCAAGCTATGTTGGTCATTCCTCCTGGGCGCTTCACTTAGGCATATGGTGTCAGTTCAATTTGTGTGGCTTCACTGGCAGCTGGTTTCACTCTGGGACAGCTGGGAAAATGTTGCTTCAGCTCCCAAAGCTTTAGTGCTTAGTACAAGACTCTTTCCCCGTCATAGGCTGCCAGCAGGCGTCCTCTTGTGGTATTGTCCCCTCAGAAGTCTTGCTATCAGATAGATGCATCTTATATCCTCTTATATCCTGGAAAATTGTAATCCTTATCTTCTCTAAATATCTGGAAACTATTAGACCACCCCCCAACCTTGCCTTGCGCCCCCTGACGCTGCGCCCCCTCAAAGGATAGCCCTCTTTCTAACACTGAGCTTTCGTTCGCTCCTCCATTTTCACACACAACTCTAGCTCAGTAGATTTAGTCTCCCACTGTGAAGGCCCCATTAGGATTGGTCTTCTGGGCACTCAACTATCTGGACCTTCTTTTTTAAGACTAATTCAGAATTACCAACTTCAAGGATACTGAGTTTGCTTTTAAGGCCACCGTCTACAGGATGTAAAGATGAAAAAAAAAATTTACAGAGTGCATATGTGTAGCAGGCACTATCTGGGCACCTGGAATCCATCACTGAACACAGCAGACAACGATTGCCCCCATGGAGCTTTCATAATAAACAATACATGTATTCAAAAGTAAATTATCAGTGTGTTAGAAAATAGATGGTGTGGGGGGTGGAAAAGGTTGAGTGGGATGAGGGAGATACAGAGTAAGGAGCAGTTTGCTGTATTAAATAGAATGATCAGAATTGACCTCACTGAGCAGCTAGTATTGAACAAACACTTAAAGGTGGAAGAGAGTTAATCAAATGGGTATTTAAAACAAGAACATGGCTCTTGGCAGAGGAAAAAGAGAGCAAAGGTTGGAAGTATGTTTGGTATTTTAAAAAATTGTGGCAAATGCATATAACATAAAGTTCAGCATTTTAAGTGTATAATTCAGTGGCATTTAGTACATTCACAATGTGGAAACTTCACTATTATCTAATTCAAGAATGTTTTCATCACCCACAAAGGAGACTTCATATGCATCGAACGTTATTCCCCATCCTCCCCTCTGTTCCCCTGTCCCAGTCTCTGCCAACCACTGCTTCTGTCCATGTGTGTGTTAGCATTTTGAGGAAGACCAAGAAGCTACCATTGGCTAGAGCACAGTAAGTGAAAGGAAGCTTACTGGGGAGAAAAGTCAGTGAAGTAACAGAGCTAAATCCCTTTTCAGCCATTTTAAGTACTATGACATTTACTCTGAATGAAAGAAAGAACCATTCCAGAATTTTAAACCAAGGGATTAAAATCTACTGGAAGAGTAGATTGTGGGGAGTGTGTGGGTGTGTGCACGTGCACACACGTGTGTGTGTGTGAAAGTGGAAGGAAGAAGACTGACTAAGAAGATGATGGCTGAGGCAAGGATGGCCATTGTGAAGTACTTAGAAGGGGCTGAACTCTAGAAATATTCTGAAGCTAGGGCCAACAAGACTTTCCAATGATTTGGATTTGGAGTGTGATAGAAAAGTGACATCAAGCATTGCTCCAGGGATTCTGACCTCAGTGATTAGAAGGATGAAGTTGCCATCAACTGAGATGAGAAGGCTGCAGCTGAGGCAGGTTTTGGGGGTCAGGGAGTATCAAGTAAATGGTTTAGTTGGGGTGAGTCTGAGATGTCTGTTCACCCAAATGAAAAAGGTTAAGCAGATGGTTAGATATGTGTGTGTGTAGTTCTGGAAAGTGGCCTGGCCTGGAGTAGAGCTAAAAATTGGGGAACTATTAGCATAGACATGGTATATAATGCCATGAGAGTGGAAAAAGTCACCAGGGAACTGAATGTGAACAGATAATGAGAAGAGGCCAAGTGTTAATTAAGCACTGGGGTATCTCCTCCTCAATGATGAGGGGCACAGAAGTACCAGAAAGAAGGAACCAAGTAGGAGGAAATTCATGACTGTGTCATGTTTTGGGAACCACGTGAAGAAAGTGAACCACGTGGGAGAGTGTCGTCATCTGCATGAAATGCTGTTGAATTGACTGAATCCAGCATTGTGTGAGGTAGTTTTGGTTGTGTGATTAGCTTGTAAGTCAGATTGGAATGGGTTTAAGGGAGAATGGGAAAAGAGGAACTGAAACAGTGAGTAGAGACAAATATTTGAAGGATTTTCTTGGAAAAGATGGAGAAGGCAATGGAAGCCCACTCCAGTACTCCTGCCTGGAAAATCCCATGGATGGAGGAGCCTAGTAGGCTGTGGTCCATGTGGTTGCTAAGAGTCGGACACAACTGAACGACTTCACCTTCACTTTTCAGTTTCATGCATTGGAGAAGGAAATGGCAACCCACTCCAGTGTTCTTGCCTGGAGAATCCCAGGGACTGGGGAGCCTGGTGGGCTGCCGTCTATGGGGTCGCACAGAGTCAGACATGACTGAAGCGACTTAGCAGCAGCAGCTTGGAAAGGAGGTGAAAGAAATGGAGTTGTACCCCCTTCTTCAGCTCCTCTCTTTTACTAAAAATCTTATCATATCTTATTTTATCATTATAGAATTACATAGTTAATTCATGGGAGTGATACTTTTCTCTGCAAAGTATTTTCATTTTATTCCCCACAGATTCTTAGAACATTTAAAAAGAAACATCGTATATGAGCAAGATAGTGAGGGGTGAGAAACAAATCTGAGGGAAGAGAAGATTCTCCTTCTGTTGCTGCTTAGTCACTCAGCAGTGTCTGACTCTTTGGGACTGCATAGACTGTGACCCACCAGGCTCCTCTGTCCATCGGATTCTCCAGGCAAGAGTACTGGAGTGGGTTGTCGTTTCCCTCTCTAGGGGATCTTCTCGACCCAGGGATCAAACCCTATCTCTTGTGTTTCCTGCACTGGCAGGCAGATTAATCACTAATAAAAACTTAGTGTTTTACAGAATAAAATGCTTTTTAAAAACTATCCAGTAAAGAGTTTGTTTATGTACTTCTTATAGGTTAGTGTATAACTATTTCAACAAAAAATAAGAAAATTTGGAAAATCTAAAAGTCATGGCGAGAATCTGAATAGTCTTTCTTCTCAGTCCCATGGAAAAACAGGACATTATATACAATGCTTATTTTAAGGCCTCTACTATGCTTATTTAGGTCCATAAAATTGCATTATGTATAACTTAGCTAATAAAGTTTTGTCTGGGATAATTAAAATTTTAAAATACAGTATATTAAGGAAGCAATTGCAAATTTACTAATTGAATTTTCTATTTGATGTTTCTAATGTTTTTTAATCATAAATAGTGTTCTAAAGTTGCTGAGGTGAAAATAATTGAACTTTCCTTACATGTTCTAATAATTGAAAGGCAAATGAACCCTGGATGACCATTAACAGTAGTATTATAAAAAACCATACTGTTTGAACTAGTTTTGCGCTCTAATGAAATTAAGAAGCTTCAGCTTTCTAAAAAGTAGCTGTACGATAAAGGGGAGGAAACCCTTACATTCACTGGACTTGCTGTTTTGACATGCAGCTTGGCTGAATTGGTTTTGCAGCTTTTGAGTTATCACCTCGCACAGTATCTTCTGGTGCACTGTTTCATGGTGAGCTTGTTCCTTAACCCACTTAAGTGCCCAGTGAGTGTTTATAAATGATAACATAATTTTATGGGTGCCTGGGAACTGAGGATTTCACTGGATTGAGGCATGCTACTCTACTGTTTGATTTGATAATTGTTTTGCAACCTGAATATTTCAAATTAAGGTCAGTTTCTTGAATCCACTACATGAGATGCAGGATCACAATATGAGATTCAAGAGAAGTCTTAGATAAATGGTCTGTAAAAGCTTTCTCACTAGGTCATGGGAACGAGAGTCCATCGTATTGGATATATAGTATGTGCCAATACAATACATAGTATATGTATTAAATGTGACGCAAAGATGAGGATTCCTTCATACAGTCAATGTATATTCAGCATGGTTTGTGTTATTCAAACATCTGTCTAAAGACAGTCATTCTGCAACATTTCTTGCATTGTAATTTAATCAAATACACAGTGCTGTGCTACCAAATATCACTTTCATTTCTAGCTTTGAAATTAAGATTCAGACTTACTGCAGCTGAAATCTTAGTGATACAATTGGGGGAAAAGCTGTTGCATCTGTTGTCGTAAAATTCAGCAGAAAAAAGCAAAAGACAACCCTTAGAATGGGAGAAAATTTTTGCAGACAAAGGAATTAATAAGGGATTAATCTCCAAAATATACAAACAGGTCACATATCTCAATATATACTAAAAAAATAACCCAATCAAAAAATGGGCAGAAAATCTAAACAGACCTTTCTCCAAAGAAGACGTGAATATATGCTCAGTCATGTCCGACTCTTGACAACTCAATGGACCATTGCATGCCAGGCTCTGGAGTGGGTTGCCATTTCCTCCTCCAGGGGATCTTCCCCACCCAGGGATTGAACCCATGTCTCCTACCTCTCCTGCATTGGCAGGCGGATTCTTTACCACTGAACCACCTGGGAAGCCCAAATATAGATGGTCAAAAAGCACAAGAAAAGATGCTAAATATTACTGATTATTAGAGAAAAGCAAATCAAAATACAGTGAGGTGTCACCTCACACCAGTCAGAATGACCATCAATGAAAAATCTACAAATGATAAATGCTGGAGAGGGTGTGAAGAGAAGGGACTTCTCCTACACTGTTGGTGGGAATGTACAATATGGAAGTTCCTTAAAAACTAAATAATAGAGTTACCATATGATTTAACAATCCTACTTCTGGGCATATACCTGGAGAAAACCATAATTTCAAAAGATATGTGCACCCCAGTGTTCATTGCAGCACTGTTGACAGTAGCCAGGACATGGAAGCAATCTAAATGTCTGTCAACAGAGGAATGTATAAAGAAGATGTGGTATATATATGCAGTGGAATATTACTCAGTCATGAAAATAACAAAATAATGCCATTTGCAGCAACATGTATGACCTAGAGATTGTCATACTGAGTGAAGTAAGTCAAACACAGAAAGATAAATATCATATGATAATTGATTATAAGTGGAGTCTTAAAAAAAGGGTGGTGAATTTATTTACAAAGTAGAAGTAGAGTCATGAATGTGGAAAACGAATGTACGGTTACTAGGGGATAAAGGGGAGGAAGGGATAAATTGGGAGCTTGGGACTGACATATATACACTCCTATATATACAATAGATAACTAATAAGAACTTGCTGTATAGCATGGGGGACTCTACTCAATACTCTGTAATGACCTATATGGGAATAGAATCTAAAAAAAGAGTGGATATACGTGTATGTATAACTGATTCACTTTGCTGTACACCTGAACCTAATACAACATTGTAAATTAAGTATACTTCAATAAATTTTTTTTTAAAAACTCAGAACAATCTTAATTTTTTAAAATATTTCATATTCTTCACATTTCCCTATTTTAAGATGTATTTTTTAAAGATAGGTAACAACTTAATGGCTTTTAAATAGAAAACATACTATTTTCATAAAATCTTTCTAATGTATCTGTTTTTTGAGTGGATAGTTGTACATGTGAGGGGTTATTTCTTAAAGTTCCTTCAAGTGGGTAAACGTCTTAGTGTTTGCTGTTGCTTACAGCTATCTACCCTCCCACCCCCAAATTGTCCTTATCAATGAATAATCTTTCTATTTTTCTGAGAGAAAACATCAAGTAAGTAACTTAATAATTAGGTACTAGTGTCTTTAAGATTTCTTTTTAGTCAGGTAATCTTCCTTAAAAAAAAAAAAAAAAAAGTTATGCTCTCTCTGCAGGTAGAAAACTATATGAGGTTGTACATATAAGGATTTAATCCATTATTAATAGGCCCACTAATTTTAGGCAAAATTCTCCAGGAATTGATGAAATCCAATGAAAACTAATGTTTTTCCAGCTCTGAAGTAGGTGATAATCTAGTGAGAACATGAAAGCACACATTGTTTAGATAGAATTGTCAGTAAGATCTTAATAATGGGAACAGTGATGGACTATTGAAATAGCAAGGAACATGCGTTCTGTATTTAGATATGATACTTCTGTAAAGTTGTGAAAATGCTTTTATCTCTTTGAATTATCACATTATTGAAGTTGGGATGTACCTATTTAAGACAAAGTAGAAAGATTAGAAGAGAAAACAGCATGGAGTTTAGAGGCAGAATCTAGAAGGAAGTAATTATTTGCTCCCAACTAGGATGTTAGTATCAATAAAACAGAATACATTTCCTGGGTAACCAAAAACACACCTTGCATGTTCCTCCAGTATGGTCTGAATCTTCAGCAAAAGGCAAAGAGGACGCTTCTTACACATTAGCCTCTCAGCTATTATGTGCCTGAAAACCATCAGTTGCTATTGGTGGTTAACACTTGTCTTTCCATCATCTCTTTGTTCTCACTCCTAATAATGGGCTTAATGTGCACTTTCTTTGATAATTTATCTCCAACAGGAAGGCAAGATTACTACTTCTGTACCTTTAACACATAGCTGAGGTCATGACAGATAGTCAGTGCTCAATAAATATTTTTCAGTGAATGAATTACTGCTGAGATAGCAAAGCCTTTACTATATTAAGTTCCAGGGTAGAATTTAGGGTATGTAGAGGGCAGAAGGTTCTAAGAGCAAATTTTTGTGATACTTGTGAAAGCAAATGGAAGCTACATTGGCAACTGGTCCCTCGAACCTTTTAAGATAGGCTTTTACCTGCAATTAAAAAAAAATGATGACCATCTTGTAATGTGTCAAGGTGATGTTGTCACCTTCATTCATAAAATTTCTATTTAATGTATAAGCTTTTAAAATTTGAGTGGTAACAGGTGAATGACTTTGTACATGTGTGTGCCTTGCAAATTTAGATGTCTACCAATTCTGCAAACTACTATGAAGTTACCATCAGAAACGTGTTTTATTATAATTGCAGTATGAATTAAAGGAAATTATGTACCCTATGGCCTTCCCTAGTAGCTCAATTGGTAAAGAATCTGCCTCCAATGAAGGAGACCTGGGTTTGATCCATGGGTAGGGAAGATCCCCTGGAAAAAGAAATGGCAACCCACTCCAGTACTCTTGCCTGGAGAATTCCATGGACAGAGGAGCCTGGCAGGCTACGGTCCATGGGATCACAGAGTCGGACACAACTGTGTGACTAGCTTTTAGTTTCACTTTTTTCATCTACCCTATACACATTTATGTCCCTTGCAAGTACAGTTTCCAAAAATGATTCATTGAATTTTTATATCCCTTTAGATTTTCACTTTTATCACTGTCATCTAAGAAAATATCTATAAACCTTTTTACATGCCAGTAAGTTGGTCTTGAGAACATTCAGCATTTACCAGCACAGAAAAGTACAAACTAAATAAAAGCTAGTCTGCTTTCATGAGGTTGATGTTCCAATAAGGAAGTTGGACCAAAAAATTGTGAACTATGTGAGGTCATCAACAAGAGAAGTGTGTAACTACAAATAGTTGCAGCAATCCTCAAATTCAGAGCGATGGTTTGAGGCAGTACAGTCACTGTTTCTGGAGCTGTCTGGAGGGCCATAAATCAGGTGTCTGATAGCTGAGGACTGTGTAAACTTCTCCTCTCTTCATGGATGATAAACACTATTTGCTGTACCATTAACATGTGAACATTATATATCCATATGTTAGACTCAGTATAACAATACAAGAGAAGGCAATGGCAGCCCACTCCAGTACTCTTGCCTGGAAAATCCCATGGATGGAGGAGCCTGGTAGGATGCAGTCCATGGGGTCTCGAAGAGTCGGACACAACTGAGTGACTTCACTTTCACTTTTCACTTTCATGCATTGGAGAAGGAAATGGCAATCCACTCTAGTGTTCTTGCCTGGAGAATTCCATGGACGGGGGAGCCTGGTAGGCTGCCGTCTATGGGGTGGCACAGAGTCGGACATGACTGGAGCGACTTAGTAGCAGTAGCAGCAGCAACAACAATACAAGAGTAGTTAAACTATATGTCCTGTAAAATGAACTTACTCTATCCCATGTATAGGACATTTATTTATGTGTATATGCAGTGTGTTAAAAAGCAAAGACATCACTTTGCCAACAAAAGTCCATATAGTCAAAGCTATGGTTTTTCCAGTAGTCATGTTCTAATGTGAGAGTTGGATCATAAGGAAGGCTGAGTGCTGAAGAATTGATGCTTTTGACCTGTGATGCTGGAGAGAAGACTCTTGAGAGTCACTTGGACAGCAAGGCGACCCGACCAGTCCATCCTAAAGGACATCAGTCCTAAATATTCATTGAAAGGACTGATACTGAAGCTGAAACTTCAGTACTTTGGCCACCTGATATGAAAAGCCAACTCACTGGAAAAGACCCTGATGCTGGGAAACAATGAAGGCCAGAGGAGAAGGGGTGACAGAGGATGAGATGGTTGGATGGCATCACCGATTCAATTGCCATGAACTTGGGCAAACTCTGGGAGATGGTGAGGGATAGGGAAACCTGGCGTGCCAGAGTCTGTGAGATCACAAAGAGTTGGACACAACTTGGTGACTGAACAACATCAACAACAAAAATATATCCTGTATAGGCTTCCCAGATGGCTCCGTGGGTAAAAAAAATCCACTTGCAGTGCAGGAGAAACAGAAGACCTGGATTTGATCCCTGGATCAGGAAGATCCCCTGGAGAAATGCATGGCAACCCACTCTAGTATTCTTGCCTGAAGAATCCCATGGACAGAGGAACCTGGCGGGTTACAGTCCATAGGGTCTCAAAGAGCTGGACACGACTGAAGCGACTGAGCACACACATATATCCTGTGGTACATGAAACATAGTTAAGAATGACTTTAAAAATACCAAAATTAAGAATACCTTACTATTGCCATGTTTGGAAGGCACTATATAGCCCACTATTTAACACTTTAAAACTTATTTCTTTGTCTCTTAACTGGCCTGCTTAACACCAAAACACACTGATAGGGACACAGATTATGAAAGGCAATGATATATGGGAAATTAGTACCAGAAATCACAAGCTTTGTTTGTAAAATATTTATTAAAAAAGAATCATTTGTGTTTAAATTAGGATTTGCGACTGAACTGAATAAGCCCCAAATCTTGATCAGTTCAGTTGCTCAGTTGTGTCCGACTCTTTGCGACCCCATGGACTGCAGCACACCAGGCTTCTCTGTCCATCACCAACTCCCAGAGGATGCTCAAACTCATGTCCATTGAGTCAGTGATACCGTCCAACCATCTCATCCTCTGTTGTCCCCTTCTCCTCCTGCCTTCAATCTTTCCCAGCATCAGGGTCTTTTCCAGTGAGTCAGTTCTTCTCATCAGGTGGCCAAAGAATTGGAGTTTCAGTTTCAGCATCAGTCCTTCCAAAGAATATTCAAGGCTGATTTCCTTTAGGATGGACTGGTTGGATCTCCTTGCAGTCCAAGGGACTCTTCAAGAGTCTTCTCCAACACCACAGTTCAAAAGCATTGATTCTTCAACACTCGGTTTCTTTACAGTCCAACTCTCACAACCACTGGAAAAACCATAGCTTTGAGTAGACGGACCTTTGTCGGCAAAGTAATGTCTCTGCTTTTTATTATACTGTCTAGGTTTGTCATGGGATCGTTTGCCATGATCTTCATTTTTTGAATGTTGAGTTTTAAGCCAGCTTTTTCACTCTTCTCTTTCACCCTCCTCAAGAGGCTCTTCAGTTTCTTTCACTTTCATCAAGGAGCTCTTTAGTTCCTCTTTACTTTCTGCCATAAGGGTGGTGTCACTGCTTATCTGAGGTTATTTATATTTCTCCTGACAATCTTGATTCCAGCTTGTGCTTCATCCAGCCGGGCATTTCTCATGATGTACTCTGCATATAAGTTAAATAAGCAGGGTGACAATATACAGCCTTGACATACTCCTTTCCCAATTTGGAACCAGTCTGTTTTTCCCTGTCTTGTTCTAACTGTTGCTTCTGGTCTGATATTCCCATCTCTTGAAGAATTTTCCACAGTTTGTCGTGAGCCACACAGTCAGAGACTTCGGCGTATCAATAAAGCAGTAGATGTTTTTCTGGAACTCTCTTGTTTTTTCTAGAGATCAAATTGCCAAAATCAAATCCTTATAGTTTAATATAATAAAGGATTATTTCCCTCCATATCACCATCTAATTCAAGTTAGTGTTGGTGGTAGTGGGGCAGGTTTTGGGAGCTTTTGCTGTCCTCAGTCATTTAGGAATCCTGGCTTCTTCCACTGAGTGGCTTTGGTTTCAAGGAAGGATTGGAGCTCCCAGTGGATCCTTTGCACCTGGCCTGTAAATAAGAGAGGACAATAAGGAGTACATTAAAGTGTATTACTGTAATCCAGACCTGGAAATGTTAGCCATCACTGTGACTGCCTTTTCTGGCCATAATTTAATCACATGATTCCACCAAACAATCCTGGGAAATGTAATCTAGTCCTTTGCCCTAGCAGAAAAGGAAACAGGTCTCGGAAACACAGCATGGCCTCTGATGCAGTGTTTAAACATTCTGCATTGATTTAAAACTTCCTGATCATTTGAAATACTTCAGAGGTTTACAACTTAAAATCAGTGAAACATATGAAAAATGACCAAAAAGTAACAAGGAGGAAGACATATCAAATTAATTGGCCAATTTGGAAGCAGCTATATTTTAAAAAATGACTATCCAAAGACAGTTCAGATGGGAATGAAAAGTGACAAATACAGTGCTTCAAATCTTAATCTAAATGTGATAGTGTAAGGAGGTACATCTACATTTGGGTATCTCCATTCACTTAATTACCCTCAGATTTGATTGCAGCCTCTGAAAAACTGAGATGAGACTAACATTTGTTTGTATCCTTGTTTTGAAGCAAACAAAATAATGTATATGAGAGTTTTATAAAGTATTAATTGCTAAACAAGTTTTATTTCAGGCTACTTGCATTAAGGAAAAATTACCTCCAAGACGGCTCGTCATTCACCTATGACTCATGAATTTTCATTTGGCATAGAGTAGCAGAGGAAAGTCTTTCAAATATTGTAAAATCTAGGTTTATCTGAGGTAACCTTTGCTGCTTGTAGGAAGTATGTGGCTGAGTAATAGTTCAAAAATAGCAAGTTATTTTGAGGAAGAACATATGTTCTTCAACAAATAAAATAAGTGTTCTGGAGAATAATTTTACAGCATATTTAATCACACATCTAGAATAATTTGAATCTTATAGTTCAGAGCACTCTGTACTTTGATACGAATTTTGAAGTGCTTTATTAAGCACTTGCAGTAGTACCAAGTCGAGTACTATTATGTAGAGTTGAATTTTATGAGTAGCTCTTATCAGCCTCTGTGAAGGGGACTATGCCATGAATAATCAAAACTGGAATACACAGACTAAGCAGTTTATGCATTTAACATGGGTTTTGCAAACCTTTGAATGTAAGCTTAAACACACACACACACACACACAGAGACATATATAAGTGGCAGTTGCGATTAAAAGAGACTTATTTCATAAGTCGAGCAGATAGTCTTTTCTGCTTTATGGTGACCTGCTAATGTACATCTACCAGGAATTCATTGATAGGTTCATTCAATAGACATTTGAAGACTAAGTTGTAGGGACTAGGTAGGTGTTTTTAGGATGTTAATAAAAAGTAACTGTAACTTTCTTCATGAAGTGAATCAGTTGGCAGATAATTTATACAGAAAAAATGTGATCAAAGATTTTCCTTACAAAATCAAGTATTTTGTAAGGAGTCAGGAGCAGATTATAAGTAGTATGAATGTGGCAGAGTGAGATTCCTTTCAGTTTGGAGAACCGGGAAAGACACTGCCCGGAGGAAGGAACATTTTCATTGGTTCTTGAAATATAGCTAGGATTTAGTGTGTGATAGACATGAGTAGTACTTCAGGCAGGGAACATGGAATGAGCAAGACAAGGGGATGATAGAGGAGCTATTGGCAAGGAGTAAAAGGATTGATTTGTCTGGAGAATGAGATCCTTAAAAGAATTTGAGAAATCACTCAGCTTGAAAACACATTGTGGCCATGAGCTAGATAGTTTTAAAAGTCAACATGTTAGAAAAAAGCCAGGCAGCTTTATGGACAACTTTGATGAGATGCTGATGAGTGTCTACAACGAAGTAAAGTTGTTAAGAGAGCTTTGAAAGCATTATTTAAAAGAAATTTAATTGCCGAGGTTGACTTCATAATTTTACTTGACTCTTAAGAATCTTTGTCATCTTAGCAAATTAAGGGCTTTTCTTCTCTTAATGACTTAAAGGGCTATTTTTTTTTTTTTTTTTGCCCCAGATTTTTATTTCTTACTACTGTGTTGAGTGTCCAAGATTATTGTGCAATGACCCCTATTTTAAGTTTCCTATATAGAAATAGTCATGTGTGACTTAGTAAGCAGAAAGTAACATTAATTCTGACTGCATGGAATGTAGGATGCTAGGTAAACTTTACTCAAAAACACAAAAATATAATGTTATAGTAACAACACTGAATAGTATTTGGGAGATAGAAAAAGATAGTGTAGAAAATAAATTCTGTCAGAGTTCAGACTTGTGATTAGATTTCAGAGAAAATAGGTGGTAGAATTGCAAGGTCTCTTAACCTCCAGACTGAGTGATGAGAATGACAGCATATCATCAGAGAATTTCAAGCATTTCAGGAAGCCAGTGACAAGCCATTGCTATCTTTCCAATCAGTGTTCTGTCTTACTGCTCTAAGATAATCCATTTCCATCAGTTATGGAAATGATGGTGATGATTGTGGAGACCTGATTTTCTTAAAAGTAATTTGAAGTCAGCAAATAAAAATTTGAGTTTTAAAAACTGCTTTATAGTTTTTATAATAGATAATGGCAGAATGTTTAAGAACTATGATGCATGTATTTTCTGCTTCTTAAAAGAGGTCATTTTTCCCCCTTTATACTTCCATTTCTCTCTTATTTTGTGATGTTATATTTTAAGTCTGTTTAAAATATGTAAATGTAACAACCCAAAGGGCAAAATTTAGGGAAATAAATGTCAGTAAAAATAAGGGAAGAAAAGAATGGATGAATTATTGAAGATAAGGTTGTGCATAAGATCTGGGAGATACTCCTCATTTTCTGTAAATAAAGGTCCCACGTAACTGTCTCTGAGTTCTCTAGCAGCCACAGAAAATAAGGGAAGACTATAGATTTATAAGATTGATATTGTCTGCAGTATAAGATCAAGCCAGTTTTTCAGAAGGAGCATCACTCTTCTAATACCAAGTGCAGGGAGAAATCTCTGTGACTGGTCCCAGGAGAGAAGCCCCACAGCAAAGAGTAAATAATGAATATCTTCAAACATATCCTAACAAGTAAATAGGACAAAGGTTGTTTTTGGACTTTTAAAAGTACTCTTTTATAATGATTTTGGCTAATTGTTTAATGCCTAAGTAGTGTCTGGGGAAACACTTCTATGGAAGCCAAAAAATGAACACCAGGCACAAACTATGAGTGATTTTGAGCTCAGGCAATGAGAGTGTGATTTGCTGACCAGACATTTCAGCATCACCTGGGGACTTGTTAGATATATGGACTTTCAGATCCCATCTCAGATCTACTGAGTCAGAATCTTCAGGGATTATTGAGGAATACTGATTGCAAGTATCTCAGATGATATTTACTGGACAGTTAGATAATCTTTAATAGATCAAAGGGTATAAACTTTCAGCTATAAGATGAATAAATTCTGGAGATCTTATTAACAACTATGGTGACTATAGTAAGTAATAATGTAGTGTATACTTGAAATTATTTCTCAATACACACACACAAAATGGCAACTCTGGAAGGTGATAGCTATGTTAATTAGTTTGATTGTGGTAATTATTTTACACTGTATATGTATATAAAACAAGCATGCACACCTTAAATAAACACAATTTTTGTCAAAAATAAAAAAAATTCCAAAGTATTATTTCTCTTAACTGAGTTAGACCTTATATATTGTCTCCTTGGCAAAATATGTGAAATAAAAATGTTATTTTATTGATTAAGGGTGAATGTAATGTTTTTTGCATCATCCAAGTAGGAGGAAAGGTTTAAGACATTTGGATAATTAGTTATTGCCTAATATGTATGAAGTACTATGTTTAAGTACTTGGGGTTGTGAAGATGAACAAGACATGGTAGCTGTTTTCTAGAAGCAGTGTAGCAGGGAGACTTCGTTGTAATCAAGTTGACCTGAGGAAATAAGAATTACAAGATATAAACAAGGTGCTGTGATATTCCTATTATACAGATTTTTACAGATGAGTAAACTTGGCTCAGAGAGATAATTTGTCTTAGCTCACAATTGAACTGAAGATCTGTGTGATCTTAAATCCAGTTTACACTCTTAAAGTATAGCTTCTTAAAAGAAAAAAGGAAGAGAAAGCCATTTTAAAAGTGAGAAAATAGGTCTTAACATCAGTAGGATTCTCCATTCCAATTCACTATTCTGACAATGTAATAATTTTGATTCACATCTTTGAAAGCAAGTGCTGTTTTTAGTTAATGTAAACTGGAGTGAATCTTGTAGTTTTCCTCAAGAAATACTCAAGTAGGAACTAAAAGTTTGCCAAAATCGAGTGTTATGATTGAAGGAGTTCTTTTGTTTTTTCTAAAATGAACACAAGATTTTATTGATATAGGACAACAGCCTATTTTCATCCTTGAGTGCTGTATGAGATTTAGTGAAATATTTAGTAGTTTGTAGGTCCTCAATAAATATTGATTGTAGGTCTTCAATAAATATTGATTGAATAAAAAAATTTAATATTTACTCTTGAAATCTACCTTGGAGCCCAATTTTACCATGCATGTGGAATCAAAGGAAAATATTCATAATTTTAAAAATCTTTAGAATTATTTTTTAGCTCAGTAATCCTTTTTAGCAGATATCAGCTCCCCACCTTTAAGCACTTTATACTTCAGTTGACATAATTTCCCCCACGTTATACTGATGTGTGTATTTGTCCTATGTTTCTGCAGTAATGTAGCCTTTTAGAGAAATTGTCTTATTTTTCTTCCCTGCATAGAATCTAGTTAGCACTCAGGAGGCACTCAGTAAATATTTGAATGAACAATGACTGATGATCACTACAGTAATTATAAGTCAAATCTATTCTAGCAATGTATGCCTCTCATCAGTTTCAATGGCTACCATTTAAACCTGGTCAAAGCCTTGCTAATCAAAGGTATTTTTGAGTATTTATGGTAGTGCTGTTGAGAAGGCTAGCATTTATTGGGTGCTTATTCTTTGTCAGGGACTATTTTCAGAGCTTTTTTAAAAAATTTTAACTTTATGGCATATAGATGATTTACAATATTGTGTTAGATTTAGGTGCACAGCTACATGATTCAGTTACACATATAAATATTTCACTTTTTTTAAGATTCACAGATTTTTTTTTTTTCATATAGGTTATCATAGACTATTGAGTAGAGTTCCCTGTGGTAAACAGTAGGGTCCTTGTTGGTTATCTCTTATATATAGTAGTATGTATGTTAGAATTTTTAAAACATTATATCTCATTTAGTCAGTGTGACAATATCAGGAGAAATTCCTATTTTCTCTTCTTTGGTGATAAGAAAACTGAAATTTATAAGGAACTAACAATTTATGCAAAGTCATGGAGATAATAAGTGGTGGAGTTGGAATTTGGATTAGCTTTTTAAACTCTGCTTAGTGAACAAGGGTAGGAATAAAGGAGTGACTAGGAGGTAATGATGACCATTATATCTACTACTGTGGGCCAGAATCCCTTAGAAGAAATGGAGTAGCCATGATAGTCAACAAAAGTCCAAAATGCAGTACTTGGATGCAATCTCAAAAAGGATAGAATGATCTCTGTTTGTTTCCAAGTCAAATCATTCAGTATCATGGTAATCCAAGTCTATACCCTGACCAGTAATGCTGCAGAAACTGAATTTGAATGGTTCTATGAAGACCTACAAGACCTTTTAGAATTAACACCCAAAAAAGATGTCCTTTTCATTATTATAGGAGACTGGAATGAAAAAGTAGGAAGTCAAGAAACACCTGGGTAACAGGCAAATATGACCTTGGAGTACAGAATGAAGCAGGGCAAAGGCTAATAGAGTTTTGCCAAGAGAACACACTGGCCATAGCAAACACTCTCTTCCAACACAAGAGAAGACTCTACACATGGACATCACCAGATGGTCAACACCAAAATCAGACTGATTATATTCTTTGCAGCCAAAGGTGGAGAAGCTCTGTACAGTCAGTGAAAACAAGACTGGGAGCTGACTGTGGCTCAGATCATGAATTCCTTATTGCCAAATTCAGACTTAAATTGAAGAAAGTAAGGAAAACCACTAGACCATTTACGTATGACCTAAATCAAATCCCTTACAATTATACAGTGGAAGTGAAAAATAGATTTAAGGTAATAGATCTGATAGACAGAGTACCTGATAAACTATGAATGGAGGTTCATGACTTTGTACAGGAGGCAGTTCTCAAAACCATCTCTAAGAAAAAGAAATGCAAAAAAGACAAAATGGCTGTCTGAGGAGGCTTTACAAATAGCTGTGAAAAAGAAGAGAAGTGAAAAGCAAAGGAGAAAAGATATACCCATTTGAATGCAGAGTTCGAAAGAATAGCAAGGAGAGATAAGAAAGCCTTCCTCAGTGATCAGTGCAAAGAAATAGAGGAAAACAATAGAATGGGAAAGAGTAGAGATCTCTTCAAGCAAATTAGAGATACCAAGGGAACATTTCATGCAAAGTGAAAGTGAAACTGAAGTCGCTCAGTCGTGTCCAACTCCTTGCAACCCCGTGGACTGTATGTAGCCTGCTGCTGCTGCTGCTGCTAAGTCGCTTCAGTTGTGTCCGACTCTGTGCGACCCCAGAGACGGCAGCCCACCAGGCTCCCCCATCCCTGGGATCCTCCAGGCAAGAACACTGGAGTGGGTTGCCATTTCCTTCTCCAATGCATGAAAGGGAAAAGTGAAAGTGAAGTCACTCAGTCGTGTCTGACTCTTCGCGACCCCATGGACTGCAGCCCACCAGGCTCCTCCATCCATGGGATTCTCCAGGCAAGAGTACTGGAGTGGGGTACCATGGCCTTCTCCGTATGTAGCCTACTTTCATGCAAAGATGGGCCACATAAAGGACAGAAATTGTATGGACCTAACAGAAGCAGAACATTAAGAAGAGGTGGCAAGAATACACAGAAGAACTATACAAAAAAGATCTTCACGACCCAGATGATCACAATGGTGTGATCATTCACCTAGAGCCAGACATCCTGGAATGTGAAGTCAAGTGGGCCTTAGAAAGCATCACTACGAACAAAGCTAGTGGAGCTATTTCAAATCCTAAAAGATGATGCTGTGAAAATGCTGCATTCAATATGTCAGCAAATTTGGAAAACTCAGCAATGGCCACAGGACTGGAAAAGGTCAGTTTTCATTCCAATCCCAAAGAAAGGCAATGCCAAAGAATGCTCAAACTCTGGCACAATTGCACTTGTCTTGCACCAGTTCCACTGGTGGCTCAGAGGTCAAAGCATCTGCCTCCAATGCGGGAAACCCGAGTTCAGTCCCTGGGTTAGATCCCTGGGTCGGGAAGATTCCCTGGAGAAGGAAATGGCAATGCACTCCAGTATTCTTGCCTGGAGAATCCCATGGTCAGACAAGCCTAGTAGGCTACAGTCCATGAAGTCGCAGAGTCAGACACGACTGAGCAACTTCACTTTCACTTACATGCTAGTAAAGTAATGCTCAAAATTCTCTAAGTCAAGCTTCAACAATATGTGAGCTGTGAACTTCCAGATGAGCAAGCTGAATTTAGAAAAGGTAGAGAGAGGAACCAGAGATCAAATTGCCAACATCCACCGGATCATCAAAAAAGCAAGAGAGTTCTAGAAAAACATCTACTTCTGCTTTATTGACTATGCCAAAGCCTTTGACTATGTGGATCACAATAAACTGTGGAAAATTCTTCAAAAGATGGGAATACCAGACCACCTGACCTGCCTCTTGAGAAATCTGTATGCAGGTCAGGAAGCAGCAGAACTGGACATGAAAAAACAGACTGGTTCCAAATAGGAGTACGTCAAGGCTGTATATTGTCACCCTACTTATTTAACTTATGTTCAGAGTACATCATGAGAAACACTGGGCTAGATGAAGCACAAACTGGAATCAAGATTGCCAGGAGAAATATCAATAACCTCAGATATGCAGATGACACCACCCTTATAGCAGAAAGTAAAGAAGAACTAAAGAGCCTCTTGATGAAAGTGAAAGAGGAGAGTGAAAAAGTTGACATAAAATTCAACATTCAGAAAACTAAGGTCATGGCATCTGGTCCCATCAGTTCATGGCAAATAGATGGGGAAACAGTGAAAACAGACTTTATTTTTTTGGGCTCCAAAATCACTGCAGATGGTGATTGCAGCCATGAAATTAAAAGATTCTTACTCCTTGGAAGGAAGGTTATGACCTACCTAGACAGCATATTAAAAAGCAGAGACATTTCTTTGCCAGCAAGGTCCGTCTAGTCAAAGCTATGGAGAAGGTTATGGCACCCCACTCCAGTACTCTTGCCTGGAAAACCCCATGGACGGAGGAGCCTGGTGGGCTGCAGTCCATGCGGTCACTAAGAGTCAGACATGACTGAGTGACTTCACTTTCACTTTTCAGTTTCATGCATTGGAGAAGGAAATGGAAACCCACTCCAGTGTTCTTGCCTAGAGAATCCCAGGGACGCCGGAGCCTGGTGGGTTACCATCTATGGGGTTGCACAGAGTCGGACACGACTGAAGCGACTTAGCAGCAGCAGCAGCAGCAGCAGCAGCAGCAGCAGCAGCAGTCAAAGCTATGGTGGTTTTTCCAGTGCTCATGTATGGATGTGAGAGTTGGACAATAAAGAAAGCTGAGCACCAAAGAATTGATGCTTTTGAACTGTGGTGTTGGAGAAGACTGTCGAAAGTCCCTTGGACTACAAAGAGATCCAACTGGTCCATCCTAAAGGAGATCAGTCCTGTGTGTTCATTGGAAGGACTGATGTTGAAGCTGAAACTCCAATACTTTGGCCACCTCATTCGAAGAACTGACTCATTGAAAAAACCCTGATGCTGGGAAAGATTGAAGGCAGGAGAATAGTATGACAGAGGATGAGATGATTGGATGCCATCACTGACTCAATGGTCATGAGTTTGAGTAATCTCCGGGAGTTGGTCATGGACAGGGAGGCCTTCCGTGCTGCAGTCCATGGGGTCTCAAAGGGTCAGACCTGACTGAGCGACTGAACTGAACTGAGGAGGTAATGAATGTCCAGCCCGTTTTTTCCCAAAGAGCGTAAATATACAAAATAGAGTGATCTGGGACATTATAGTCCTCTCTTCTTAGAAATTGACTTTGGCTAGTGTTATGCTTGGGGCTTCCCGGTGGCTCAGAGGTTAAAGCATCTGCCTGCAATGCGGGGGATCTGGGTTCAATCCCTGGGTCAGGAAGATCCCCTGGAGAAGGAAATGGCAACCCACTCCAGTATTCTTGCCTGGAGAATCCCATGGACGGAGGAGCCTGGTGGGCTGCAGTCCACGGGGTCGCAAAGAGTCGGACACGACTGAGCGACTTCACTTTCACTTTCACTTTCATGCTTGGAAAGTCATTCAGAGCTTAGATTAACAGCTGTCTATAGAGACTGTAAGAATCAGTCTGTTAAATCAGCTTAATCAGCCTTAGGATGGGTACTTTATGGCTCTAAAATGTAAGTTGACATGTTGGACAACTTTATAGCTGTTTCTGATATAACAAAACATATGCTAATAAGTCTACTCCACTTCTCTGAACATGAAACTGCCATTCTCTTCTACTTATTTAAGAACCAGCTCTAAAGAATAACAATATATGCATTACAGTTGATTCCACTGGATCAGTGTATCACAGGATGGATAATCACATGAGTCCAGGAGCCATCAAGCTCTAACTCCATGGGACTAATGGGAAGAATTCTTATCTTCATTCCCACTATAAAATTAGGTGTACCCTCAGCATCTAAGATGCAATAGAGAGCACAAATAAAAACAAACATGGGAAAATAAGCATGGAATTAAGGTGGGTTTCCTCTTTTCATAAACACCAGGGAGGGACTTTTGTTCTTTTTTTGCTGGTGTTTTGAAGTTTTGTGCAGTGAAGGTTGTGAAGTCAAAGGTGGACTCCATTATTTTTTCTCTTCTTCTTGCTGAAGTAAATGAGTTGAGGACACTAAGGGTTTTTTTGTGTCCATTGTGCCTATTTATTTTAAAAATAAAATAATGAAACTAAATGATTATTTAGGCTTCCCAGGTGGTGCTAGTGGTAAAGAACCTGGTTGCTTCTTCAGGAGACATGAGATGTGGGTTTGATCCCTGGGTTGGGAAGATTCCCTGGAGGAGGGCACAGCAACATACTCCAGTGTTCTTGCCTGGAGAATCCCATGTTCAGAGGAGCTTGGCAGGCTACAGTCCATAGGATTAAAAAGAGTCAGACATGACCAAAGCAACTGAGCACACAGCATAAATGATTATTTCTTTTGATTCCCTTTAACATAATGATTTGCTGCTTACTAATACAATCTGATAAAAGCAGATTTGCCTTAGCAATGATATAAACACACACTCTAATGTATTCCCTTTACTAAGGTATTATTTTTAAAACCAAAAAGGACTGTTTAAACATGAATAATATTACATACTGTCAGTTGCTTTATTCTTTTCTTTTTAAAATAAAACAAAGCAATTAACTGCAAAAGGCTATATTAACCCAACTCAAAGGTTGCATTTTTAAACATGGGAGAGTAAAAAGTGTAGAAATTAAGTTCTCATAGAAGCATTAACTCCTCTGCATTTCACCTGTGGCACAGTAAAATACACATTTTATAGCCTGATTAACATGTACTAAGTTTAACACAACTGAATGGTTGTTAACCTGAGGACCTTAACTTTTGCCTGTCTTGGTTCTTTTGTGTATAAGTTTGCACTTTACATTTCATTACTAGATGTTCTCACTTATGAAACTTTTTTCCTTTCCAAAGAGTTAAAAATAGAGTAGTATTGTAATGATCCCTTACTATAACTATGTATCATTTGATAAGAGTCAGTTTTCTTATTTTAGAAGATTAAACCTGTTGAGGTTTAATAAAATTTAGAAAGACCTATTATATCCAACTTTGATCATTAGTAAGCTAAGTTTAAGCTAGCTATTATTCATTAACTAAGAGCTTTCATATTAAAAATATCACACATTAATTTTCAATAGTGTAACATGAAATCCAGTGACTCATCTTGAAAGCAGGTTCTATTTTATAGGAATTTAGTAAAGTGGAACTTCTGAAATGTGTGAATTGATTTTTTATATGTCAAGTTGTGAGCACAATAAGTCTCTTATTTGGCTAGCTCCTTCTTACCTAGCTATATATGGGGACAAAAAGATGAGGGATTCATCCCAGAAATATCCTAGTTCAGAGTCTGATGACTTTTAGCAAAAGAATTAGATACATTTGGCGTACTACTATGCTTATTCTCATCCTCATGTAGAATACTCTTAAGGTGGTATCTGAATAAGAAAGTAGCACTGGAAATATTAAACTATCATTTCAGAGGAAAGTCCCTGAAGAAGCCTGTGAAGTCAAAGACCTCGGTAATATAGTCCCTTTCTAAATTAGCCATGTGTGCTGTGCATGTGTGAAAACCACAAAACTTCTGGTGGGGGAGCTGACTGCACGATGAGATGCTGATGTTGGGAGTTTTAGAATTTTAATTTGAAGAACACCAAAAAAAGCTGTCATTTTCTTTATAGGGGACTGGAATGCAAAAGTAGGAAGTCAAGAAACACCTAGAGTAACAGGCAAATTTGGCCTTGGAGTACAGAAAGAAGTAAGGCAAAGGCTAATAGAGTTTTGCCAGAAAACACACTGATCATAGCAAACACCCTCTTCCAACACAAGAGAAGACTCTACACATGGACATTACCAGATGGTCAACACCAAAATCAGATTGATTGTATTCTGTGCAGCCAAAGGTGGAGAAGCTCTGTACAGTCAGCAAAAACAAGACTGGGAACTGGCTGTGGCTCAGATTATGAATTCCTTGTTGCCAAATTCAGACTTAAATTGAAGAAAGTAAGAAAAATCACTAGACCATTCAGGTATGATCTAAATCAAATCCATTACGGTTATACAGTGGAAGTGACAAATAGATTTAAGGGAATAGATCTGACAGACAGAGTGCCTGAAGAGCTATGGATGGAAGTTCATGACATTGTACAGGAGACAGGGATCAAGACCATCCCCAAGAAAAAGAAATGCAAAAAGACAAAATGGCTGTCTGAGGAGGCCTTAAAAATAGCTGTGAAAAGAAGAGAAGTGAAAAGCAAAGGAGAAAAGAAAAGATATACCCATTTGAATGCAGAGTTCGAAGAATAGCAAAGAGAGATAAGAAAGCCTTCCTCAGTGATCAGTGCAAAGAAATAGAGGAAAACAATAGAATGGGAAAGAGTAGAGATCTCTTCAAGCAAATTAGAGATACCAAGGGAACATTTCATGCAAAGATGGGCCCAATAAAGGACAGAAATTGTATGGACCTAACAGAAGCAGAACATTAAGAAGAGGTGGCAAGAATACACAGAAGAACTGTACAAAAAAGATCTTCACAACCCAGATGATCACGATGGTGTGATCACTCACCTAAAGCCAGACATCCTAGAATGTGAAGTCAAGTGGGCCTTAGAAAGTATCACTACGAACAAAGCTAGTGGAGCTATTTCAAATCCTAAAAGATGATGCTGTGAAAATGCTGCATTCAATATGTCAGCATATTTGGAAAACTCAGCAATGGCCACAGGACTGGAAAAGGTCAGTTTTCATTCCAATCCCAAAGAAAGGCAATGCCAAAGAATACCTCAAACTACGGCACAATTGCACTCATCTCACATGTTAGTAAAGTAATGCTCAAAATTCTCTAAGCCAGGCTTCAACAGTATGTGAGCTGTGAACTTCCAGATGTTTAAGCTTGATTTAGAAAAAGCACAGGACCTAGAGATCAAATTGCACACTTCCATTGGATCATCAAAAAAGCAAGAGAGTTCCAGAAAAACATCTCTTTCTATTTTATTGACTATGCCAAAGCCTTTGACTGTGTAGATTACAACAGACTGTGGAATATTCTTCAAGAGATGGGAATACCAGACCACCTGACCTGCCTCTTGAGAAATCTGTATGCAGGTCAGGAAGCAACAGTTAGAACTGGACATGGAACAATAGACTGGTTCCAAATAGGAAAAGGAGTATGTCAAGGCTGTATATTGTCACTCTGCTTATTTAACTTATATGCAGAGTACATCATGAGAAATGCTGGGCTAGATAAAGCACAAACTGGAATCAAGATTGCCAGGAGAAATATCAGTAACCTCAGATATGCAGATGACACCACCCTTATGTTAGAAAGCAAAGAAGAACTAAAGAGCCTCTTGATGAAAGTGAAAGAGGAGAGTGAAAAAGTTGGCATAAAACTCAACATTCAGAAAACTAAGGTCATGGCATCTGGTCCCGTCAGTTCATGGCAAATAGATGGGAAACAGTGAAAACTGTTTATATTTTTGGGCTCCAAAATCACCACAGATGGTGACTGTAGCCATGAAATTAAAAGATGTCTACTCCTTGGAAGAGAAATTATGACCTACCTAGACAGCATATTCAAAAGCAGAGACATTACTTTGCCAACAAATGTCCATCTAGTCAAAGGTATGGTTTTTCCAGTAGTCATGTATGGATGTGAGAGTTGGACTATATAGAAACTCAAGCACCAAAGAATTGATGGTTTTGAACTGTGATGTTGGAGAATACTGTTGAAAGTCCCTTGGATTGCAAGGGGATCCTACCAGTCCATCCTAAAGGAGATCAGTCCTGGGTGTTCATTGGAAGGACTGATGTTGAAGCTGAAACTCCAATACTTTGGCCACCTGTTTTGAAGAACTGACTCATTTGAAAAGACCCTGATGCTGGGAAAGGTTGAAGGCAGGAGGAGAAGTGGACGACAGAGGATGAGATGGTTGGATGGCATCACCAACTCAATGGACGTGAGTTTGAGTAAACTCTGGGAGTTGAGTTGGTGATGGACAGGAAGGCCTGACGTGCTGCAGTCCATTGGATAACAAAGAGTCAGACACTACTGAGTGACTGAACTGAACTGAATTTGAAGAAAGCAGCACTTTGGCATTTTCTCGACACTATTATCTTCAAGGTTTTATTAAATATGTAAACTATTTAACCTTCTGACTTTTAATGCTTAGACTGGGTTCTGTATTATTTTTTAATCATCTATAAAATAGGTAGAGAGAAATTTGTTCTGATGCATATGGGACCATGATCCTTAGAACCAACCAGAGAAATATTAGGTACTGGAAAAAGGATGGATCCATAATAAATTTAGTTCTATGTCATTTAATAAGAATTTGAGGATACTTCAGTGTCTTGCTTTATAATAAAATGGAACTTTTGTTAGCACCTACTTTAGGGGAATGTGTAAAGACATACATATGTCCAGGAAAGGCCTAAAAAGGAATTAGTCTCTCACATCTGCCTGACATTGAACTTCTATACAGGCAAAAACTGAAGGCAAAGCCAAAGTTGTAGACTGTCTGCCAAAGCAGGGAATCTGTGCCCCCAAATACATAGAGTACCTCTTGGCTAATGCTATGAGACATATTGGTTCAAGTTATTTAAATAAATCTTTGTCTAATCATTAGTTGATCAGAAGTCTGAATAGTGACTTCAATGACCATACATGACAAAGTACAAGCTTTTGAGAATTCAGGAAAGTAACCTGGCAAACAACAGCAGAAGCAGCAGCAGCAGTAACAACAAGAAACAAACAAAACAACAAATCCTGGAGGTGAGAGAAAAATTTTATTTTCAAAGTTACCACATTCTGTTGTCTAAGATGTCTAGTTCTCAACAAAAAGTATAAGATATGCAAAAAAAAAAAGCAACCTAAAAAGTAAATGGAAAATTATGGCCAATATACAGGAGAGAAAAGTCAATAAAAACTGTCTTTGAGGTAGCCCAGACATTGGAGTTGCTAGACAAAGAAATTACATGAAATACTTATAAATATGTTAAAAGAAATAATGGAAACCATATTTAAAAAATTAAAGATATGACAACAATGTGTCACCAAACAGGCAATATCAATAAAGAGTTAGACATTATTAAAAAAAATAGAAATTCTAGAGTTGAAAAGTATAATAACAGAAATGAAGAACTTACTTAGAGGAGCTTAACATCATATTGAGCTGGCAGAAGGAAAAAATAGTGAACTTAAAGATATGTCAATTGAGATTATTCATTCTGAAGAACAGAGAAGTAAAAGAATGAGGAAAAATGAACAGAGCCTCAGAGATCTATGGGACTCCAATAACTAAATAACAGATGGAAGTTCCAAAAGGATAGAAGAAGGAGCAGAAAGAGTATTTAAAGAAATAATGGCTGAAAATTCCCCTAGATTTGATAACACATGTTAATATGCACATCCAAGAAGCTCAGCAAAACCAAGTAGAACATACTGGAAGAGAATAATTCTTAGATACCTCATAGTCAAACAGATGAAGCAAAACACAGAATCTTGTAAGGAGGAAAAGATAAGTGACTCATGAAATGAAAGAATTCTTGGTGAAATTGACAAGTAATTTCTCATCAGAAACTATGAAGACTAGAAGGTTACATATTCAAAGGGCTGAAAGACAAATAAGCCAAAAATTTTATATCCAGCAAAACTGTCCTTCAGAAATGAAGGAGAAATTAAGAGATCCAAGATAAACAAAAATTGACTAAAATTTTTCTAGCAGACCTGCCCTTAAGAAATACTAAAAAAAAAAAAAAAAAAAATTGTTCAGGCTGAAATGAAAACATACTACACAATTCAAATCCATATGATACAATAAAGAACACTAATAAAGGTAACTAAGTAAATTATAATAGTTTAAATTTATTTTTGTTCATAACTTTTTTCTCTTTATTTTAAATCAACTGCAGAACTATAAAACCAAGTTAATAGGCTTATAGTGTATAAAGAAATAATTTCTATGATAAAGAAATAAAGAACAGGGGAAGAAACAAAGCTAAAGTAGCAAAAGTTTTATGATATTGAAGTGAAGATAATATTAATCTGAGTTAGATTGTGAAAGTGAAAGTCACTCAGTTGAGTCTGACTCTTTGTGACCCCATGGAGTACAGAGTCCATGGAATTCTCCAGGCCAGAATACTGGAGTGGGTAACCTTTTCCTTTTCCATGGGATTTTCCCAATCCAGAGATTGAACCCAAGTCTCCCTCATTGCAGGCAGATCCTTTACCAACTGAGCCACAAGGGAAGCCCAAGAATACTGTACTAGGTAGGCTATCCCTTCTCCAGTGGATTTCCCCTACCCAGGAATCGAGCCTGGGTCTCCTGCATTGTAGGTGGATTCTTTACCAACTGAGCTATCGGGGAATTAGATGGTAAAATAAGATAATTTTAACCCCCAGAGATTAAGGAAACAACTAAAAATGTATTAAAAGAAACAAGAATGAAATTAAAATGGTACACCATAAAATAACTAACATAAATAAGCCAATAGTGGAATCAAAGAGGGATAAAACAGACATGACATAGAAAACAAGTAGCAAAATAGAAAAGATAAATCTTATCAGTAATTTATGCAGTGTAAATGCATTACATAATCCAAGCAAAAAGGAGATACTGTCAGAATGGATAATAACACATCATCTATCTGTAGCCTGTATATAAGAAATATGTTAGATACAAAGACAAATTGGTTGAAAATGAAAGATGAAAAAGATATACCATGCAAAACAGTAACCAAAGAGAGTGACTGTAGTGATACAAATATCAGACACAATAGTTTTTAAAACAAAAATTGTTCCTAGAGATAAAGAAGGATCTTTCGTAATGACAAATGGTCAATCCATGAAGAAGGCATAGTAGTTATAAACATTTATGCACAAAGTAATGAGTCCCAAAATACTCAAAATGAAGCCAGAACTGACAGAATTAAATGAGGAATGGAAAGTTCAACAATAATAGTTGGAAACTTCACCACTCCATTTTTAATAAAGGATAGAAGAACTAGACAAGTGATCTACAACAAAACAGAAGATTTTAATAACATTTCCATAAAACATTCCAACCAAGAGCAGCCGGGTGCACTTTTTTTCAGGTGCACAAGTTGTGTGCACAGGTGTGTTCTCTAGCACATATATGCTAGGCCATAAAACAAGTGTCAACAAATTTCAAAAGACTGAAATGAAAGATGCAGTCTCCAACAACAGTAGAATAAAATTAGAAATCAAAAACAGAAAGAAATTTCATAAATTCATAAATATGTGAGAATTAACATGCTCCTAAATAACCAGTTGGTAAAAGAAGAAAAGGGGATAAATATACATATGTAAATATTAATAAGTTAATTTTAAAGAAGTTTTAGATGTATTATGGTTTTTTAAAAATTTCTTGTTATTGTACTAGCAAAGTGCTTTGTTTACAGGCATGGTAAAATTAGGCATAAGAAATTTTAGTTTGCTAAACTAATTTAGTTTGCTAATGACTGTATATATACTAATATTTTACATTCATGTAAAAGGGACATGAATGTAGAGGCCAGGAATTCATTTTGAAGGATTAACACATTTCTGTTTTAGAAAAGATGATTTCTGTTGAGACAGTCTTACCCATGTATGCCTGATATGTGACTTAGTTCTTATGGGGAAAGATAATTTACTGTTTTAATGATGCCCCAAACCCCTGCTTCAATTTTAGATTTTAATTAGACAAAGTTTTAAAATTAAAAAGTTTTTTTTTGGTTATGTACCCTTAAAAAATGTTGACTCCATCTGAATAGTGTTAGTAGATCATATCTTTCACATTTACTTGTTGCCATATACTTTAGTGCCATTAAGGGAAAACTATTTAGTTACTTTAGAGATATTCAGACATTGTGCACAGAAGTATCTATATACGTCCATTATAATGCTTTGTTCAGTTGAGAGGACATGTGTTTAAGTCTTGATGCTTATTGAAGAACAGCAAGAATATTTTATTATAATGAGCTTGATTTAATTTCAGTCCGTGTTAGGTGGTGAAAAATGTATTTTGCAATTATTACAACATTGGGTGTTTGAGTTCAATTGTGTTTTACTTTCAATTATAATAATCAATGGCACCCCACTCCAGTATTCTTGCCTGGAAAATCCCATGGATGGAGGAGCCTGGTAGGCTGTAGTCCATGGGGTCACCAAGAGTTGGACACGACTGAGCAACTTCCCTTTCACTTTTCACTTTCATGCATCGGAGAAGGAAATGGCAACCCACTCCAGTGTTCTTGCCTGGAGAATCCCAGGGACAGGGGAGCCTGGTGGGCTTCCGTCTATAGGGTTGCACAGAGTCTAAAGAGTCTAAAGAGTCCGACACGACTGAAGTGACTTAGCAGCAGCAGCAGCATAATAATCTATATGATTATTTGGAGAAGGCAATGGCACCCCACTTCAGTACACTTGCCTGGAAAATCCCATGGATGGAGGAGCCTGGTGGGATGCAGTCCATGGAGTCGCTAGGAGTCGGACACAACTGAGCGACTTCACTTCCTCTTTTCACTTTCATGCACTGGAGAAGGAAATGGCAACCCACTCCAGTGTTCTTGCCTGGAGAATCCCAAGGATGGGGGAACCTGGTGTGCTGCCATCTCTGGGGTCATACAGAGTCAGACACAACTGAAGTGACTTAGCATAGCATAGCATATGATTATTGAAAGAGGAGATCAAAGCAAAAATCACAATACAGAAGAAAATGTTGTTGGGAGCAATATTTTATGAGCTATCTGCCAATGCTGTTTTCTTTCGAAGAATTTTAAGTTTGGAGATCAGGTATAATTTTTTTTTTTTTAAATCTAAATACTTACTGAAAAGGAATATTTTATTCATTTACAAATAGTTTTCTTTTTTTTTTTTGACCGAACTATTGTGGTATGGCTGATAAACACCCAGAAGTTAGAGCTGAGTCAGAAAGGGAGTCTATGCATATTTCTCTAGTCTGAGGGCTTGTTTCCCTCATGATACCCAGCATGTTTTTATTAAAGGCCCTATTGTCATTTGTTTCCTCAAATGAAAATATTTTGTGCTTCAAAAACACTCTGATTTTACATTGCTATGTCCATGGTAGATCATAAGTATTAGTTGGATGTTGTTGTTTAGTTGCTAAGTTGTGTCCAACTCTTTTCCGACTCCATAGACTAGCCCTCCAGGCTCTTCTGTCCCTGGGATTCTCCAGGCAAGAATACTTGAGTGGGTTGCCGTTTCCTTCTCCAAGGGATCTTCCCAACCCTGGGATGGAACCTGTGTCTCTTACATCGCCTGCATTTGCAGGCAGGTTCTTTACTGCTGAACCACCAGAGAAGCCCATTAGGTGGATACCTAAATACTATGAAAATCTCAACCAAAAATATAAATACTATGAAAATTTCCACAAAAAAATACTCTGAAGTCATTCTAATAGTATATTTCCAATTTTACTGTTCTCTTAGAATTTGATAGAATGCTGAGCACCAAGAATGAACTCAGTCAATTTTAAGTAGCACCAACCAATTTGATGTTGGTGCTACTCACAGCTACTGGAGTAATTGAAAATAGACATTTTTTGATCAATTAATATTTCATGAAAACTTGAATATTTAATAGACCTAATAAAAACACCAAGCTTGTTAAAATATCCAGAAATCAGAGAACAGTAGAAAAATTTTAAAACATGCTTACAAAATATCAATTATATTTTGTACTTTATAGTTATTTTTCAAGAACTTATCAATTTCTGTGTTTTGTTAACAAGCATAATTGATGTATAAGTTGCTTGGGCTAATACTTTCTTTGACTCTATATCTTATTTGTCATGTACCTGTAGTATTCAACACATTGAGTTTTTTCCACAGAAGTTTTTTGAATACCTTTAATTTTTTATCTGCCTTTATGGATGTTTGAGTTTTAAGAACTGTGTTTCTGACTGAGTTTCAGAATTTTCAGATATCGGAGAGGTTGCCAGAACCAAAGTTAATTTTGTTGTTGTTGTTGCTGAAAATCCTTTTGTAGGCTTAGACTTCAATTTTCAAATATGTTTGATTTTAATTAAAGTTTAAAGAGAAAACGAAACCATTGGAAAGATATTAGAAGTAAATAATTCACTTCTGGTGAGTAGGGAGTTTCAGTTTGAGTTAATGATATTCATTACACTGATTAAAAGCAGTGAGCCATTTTGCCTTTGTTTGTTTTCCAAGCCAGTGTTTTCAGTAATGGAAGTGGTTGACATTTGATGTTTTATGTGATGAGGTATTTATTGATGGGCTGCTTTGACTTCTTCCTTAAATTGATAACCACTTGAAAGGAAATTACCAGAAAGAAAGACAACTTCTTTTCTAGAGCTGGACCATTTATTCCAAGGTCAGGCAGTGAGAAGACAATTGAGTAGCTTTTATTGCCTCCAGCTGTGCTATGGTTATTTGAACAGATGGAAGACTAAAGGAATTGTACAATCTCATTGTATATAGCACTACACAATATCAGGATTTTTTATTTTGCCTAATATATATTGCATTTGTAGTTGAAGAGCTTATAAATATTTAGATTTCCATTGCTGCAGTGAGTTTGTTGCCCTTTGAAAGCTCATATAGGTCTATCAAAATTGAGTATTGAATTCAGAGAATATACTGCTGTAAATGCATGCATGCTCATTCACTCAGTTGTGTCCAACTCTTTGCAACCCCATGGACTGTACCCTGCCAAGCTCCTCTGTCCATGAGATTCTTCAGGCAAGAATATTGGAGTGGGTTGCCATTCTCTTCTCCAGGTGCTGCTGTTGGGTTTGCAGCAAATTCATGATTATTTGTGTTGCAGATGGACATCTGTATCTATAGCTGTATCTGTCCCAGAATACAGAGCTTGAAAAACAAAACAAATTGTCCTAAAATACTTTGAAAAATGGCATTTCCTCATCAAGGAATTCCAGTGATTAATATCACTTGGCTACTCTAGGGCTTTGGAAAAAATGAGAAGTGGGTGTTCAGATGTTTTAAGAGGTAATTTTCCAAGCAATTGAGCAGGTAGTTAAAAATACCTTGTTTTCATTTCCTTGCCTGACAAAATCCTAAAGTTTAAAGGTTTAAAAGAGAGTGGAAGATGTTATACTGAATAGAGCCTGAAGTGTGTGTTCCACATGTGAAATCCCCACACTTACCAGTCCCCAGAGTTCATTGATAATATCATATATGGAGTCATTGGCTTTGAAGTCTGAGTATGGAAATGGCACCATTCCGTTAACTTAAATATGTAGTTTCATGGAGATTATTGGTGTACTCATTGATTTTTATAACTTACTAAATGTAAATGTTGAGGTGAGAGGACATTATGAGTTTGATAGAGGCAGGCAGACTCCAGGAAAGGGCTCGGTCAGGGTTTCCCAACCTCAGCACCTTTTTATTGGCCTTTTGGACTGGATAATTCTTTGCTAGCCTGTGCATTATGGATGTTTAGCAACATCTCTGCCATCTATGCACTAAATGCCGGTGGTTCCCTTCCTACATGTTGTGACAACCAAAACTGTCTCCAGGCATCGCTAGATGACCCCTGTGGAACAAAGTCATCTCACTTGAGAACCTCTGTGCTAGACAGAGGGCTTCTGGCAAGTATATTGGTTCCTACTCATTTCTGTATCCTCAGGACTTAACCAGGTGCCTTGCATAGGGCTGGACCTCAATAAATGTTTGCACACATTTTTTCAAAAGGTGACACAGAAGAAGGTAACTTATTTTACTATCACTTTCTCTGCCGCTGACTCCCCATGCTATTAGTAGAATGAAAAGTGAAAGTGAAGTCGCTCAGTTGTATCCGACTCTTTGTGACCCCATGGACTATAGCCCACCAGGCTCCTCCGTCCATGGGATTTTCTAGGCAAGAATACTGGAGTGGGTTGCCATTTCCTTCTCCAGGGGATCTTCCTGACTCAGGGATCGAACCCGAGTCTCCCGCATTTCAGGCAGATGCTTTCCTGTCTGAGCCATTAGTAGAATAGCATAAAATAAAAAAGCTCAATGCTGAATTATTTATAAAGAGGAAAAAATTAGAAAAATACCTGAATGCCTACTTATGTAGAAAATGACAAAGGTAATATGCTGCATTTATGCTATGGAATATTGCACATTTATAAAATAGGTTATCTAGCAAGCCTTTTAAATGACACCGTTTTTGTAAAAAGTAGGTTATAAGCCAAAAGAATGATTTTTTAATATGTGTATTTCTGTTGTTGTTTAGTCACTAAGTCATGTCCAACTCTTTGTATCTTACTATTACATGAAAAAACAACAACAGGAGGGTAAATGCTAAATTATTTGTCCTGGTTGCTTCTGGCATTATGATTAGATTTTCTGTGCACCTTCTGAATTGTTATTAACAAGATGCCTTCTTTTTCTTTGGTGTTTAGAAAATCCAAATAAAAGATACAGAAAACCAGCTAAATCTGAGTGGATTTTATATAGTCATTTGAAATGGCATTTTGTTCATTTTTTTAATGAAAAGCCAAGAGTGAATTATAAGCTCTACTTACTACTTTTGAAATTAAGTTACCCAAATGTTCCTATAATTATATGATTTTATTTTTGTTCTAACTTTGTTACTTGGCAAGAACACACGCAGCATTATAATTGATTTGGCATACTACACATAATTGGGAAAAATACCCAGTGTATTTAATAACTATTGTATAGAAATTCCTTAAAATGTAGAAGAGACCATTTCTACATAGTTTTCTGAATTGCAAACATCCCTGTGTAACATTGATCACTTCTTACCATTATTCCTGGTCATTATTTTACAGTAAAATATTCTTTTAGGAACTGTAGTTAGGGGAGGAAATACAGATCCTACAAGTATACAATGTGTGATTTTTTTTTAAATAATTACACTTTCTCAGTTATCAGAGAGATTCACTTGTATGGCTATCTAGCTGCATGTATGTATAGATGTGTACATTTAAGTGAGATTTTATTTGAGCTATTTGTGAATTAATCTAAGCTCTTTTGCCTAAGGACATTTTAGGTACTTACATATTTCTTAGAAAGATCCACAGTTTAGAGCATTTGGAGTTCCCTTTTCTGCCTCCTCATCATCATGTAGAACCTGAAAGTTCATGTATTTCAGGTTGCCATATGTTTGAGTAAGAAGTCAGAGATCAAACATTTGGCACTAGTCTCCCTCCTGCTTTCCTCTATCCAACTGCATAGACTAAGTTTAGATCCTAGAGTTACTGTGATCTTGCATTTCATGCACCCCGTGACTTTCTCTCAGCCCGAATACTTTTTTGTTCCTAATTCCTAAGTTTACTTCAAGACTTGGTTTGAATGGTACTTCCTCAAGGTGGGCATTCCACAATGCCTTCTCCATTGGGACCCCAATTGTGGACATAGCATCCTGTACTTCCCTTTCCACAGCACTTTAGTACAAAGTGATGTCTCTTTTTCAATGTCTGTCTTTTCCAGGAGCCTGTAAACTTCTGTGAAAGCAGAAATCAGGGACATTCCATTCACCACTTTATCTCTAGCATCTAAGAAATGCCCAGCATATAGGTAAAATTTAATAAATGTTTGATGAAACAGTGCATGCTTGAATGAAGAAATCTTAATTCTAGCTTCTTTAAGAAGAAGGAGTATTAATAAGATGCACCAGGGGCAATTCTCAAATAATGTTGAGTTGTACGTTTATGCAACAAGGACAAGGCATCTGATGCTCAGTTTTTCTTTTACTATCAAGCGTTTTGAATTGGATTATATGGAACTTTGGGAATGTGTAAATTTTAGTTGCACAATAAATTGTTATGGAAGAGAAATATCTCAAATGTTTATTTATTGTTTTTTTTTTTTTTTGTAGGGTGAATGCTCACTATATTAAGAACTGTAGTTTTCACATTCTGATCATTTTCTGCTAAAAGAAACATTATTTTAAAATCTTAACAATGTTGAATGAGTGCTTTTTCTCATCTGAAAAGTAACACATTTTTGAGTCTCCTAATTATATTTTTAGCCATGTAAGCATATTCTTTCTTGACAGGGACCTAGTTAAGATTAAATGCATACTTACATACACACACATATATACACATATACATAATTATGTGTCTTTGTATGTTATAGTAAAACACCTTCAAGGAATCAGTACAATGTAGGAGTAATTTTTTCCTTGATAAATAATACTAAACCCTTTATTATGAGTCAAATTTTAAAAACTGTTTAAATTTTTTCTCTTTTGGTTTTAGCTTTCTCTTCTTGATACTGTCTGAAAGGCAGCCATCTGCAACATTTTCTTCTCATTCTTAGACAGCTTGTTTTGAAATTATCTCTAAAATTTTGGGTCATTCTTGGCTGAAGTTTTTTCAAATGTTAATCTTAGCTCCATTGAAATTAAAACAAAATTATACTCAGTTATATGTTTATACTCACCATCATTATAGAATTTTACTTTTCATTGAAATGTCACAAGATTTTATAGAGAAAGGGTTTAGTTTGTCATTCATTTACTCATAATCAATATACACATAAGGAGAACTAAATATATAATAATAAATGGACACTAATATCAAGAAGACATATTTCCATAATCAGAAAATACAATTTAAGCTACATCTAATGTTAGCCACAAAAATAAAAGAAACCTAGGATTGGGAAGATTTCCTAGAGAAGGAAGTGGCAACCCATTCCAGTATTCTTGCCTGGGAAATCCCAGAGAAGCCTGCTGGGCTACAGTCCATGCAGTTGCGATACAGTCAGAGATGACTTAGTGACTAAACAACAGCAAAACAGGAATAAATGTGATAAAAGATACCAAATATCTTTATGTACTAAAATTATCTTTAATGAAAATCATTTGAGAAGATTCAGTTAAATGGAAAGAGATGTTGTTCTCATGAATTAGAATACTCAGTATTATTAAGTTGTTAATTCTTTGCAAATTGAGCTATGGGTTTGGTCAAATTGTAATTAAGATTCTAACAGAAGTTTTACTGGAATTCAACAATCTAATTCTCAAATTTACATGGAAGTGTAAAGGGATAGGAAAGAAAAAATAATATTGAATAAATCATCTTTTAGGATTTGGAATAGCTCAGCTGAAATTCCATCACCTCCACTAGCTTTTTTCACAGTAGTGCTTGCTAAAGCCCACCCGACTTCACATTCCAGGATGTCTGACTCTATGTGAGTGACCGCACCATCATGGTTATCCTTATCATTAACACTTTTTTTTGTACGGTTTTTTTTTTGTGTGTATTCTTGCCACCTCTTCTTAATCTCTTAAGCTTCTGTTAGGTCCTTACCATTTCTGTCCTTTATTGTGCCCATCTTTGCATGAAATATTCCCTTAGTATTTCTAATTTTCTTGAAGATATCTCTAGTATTTCCCATTCTGTTATTTTCTTCTATTTCTTTGCATTGTTCACCTAAGATTGATTTCTTATCTCTCCTTGGTATTCTTTGGAACTCTGCATTCAGTTGGGTATATCTTTCCTTTCTCCTTTGCCTTTTGCTTCTTTTCTCAGATACTTGTAAGGTTTCCTCAGACAACCATTTGCCTTTTTGCATTTCTTTTTCTTGACAGTAGTTTTGTCACTGCCTCCTGTAGAATGTTACAAACCTCTGTCCGTAGTTCTTCAGGCCCTCTGTCTTAGGGTACCAAAAAGAAAGGGAAAACCCAGTGGAAAACAGGACAAATAAGAATAGTCAATTCTGATCAAGAGAAGTTCAAATGACCACTAAAATCTAAAATATCGATCAGGGAAATGCAAATTAAAAATAAATATTGTTCAATTTCATTCACCCATCAGACTGACAAAATATAAAGTTCTGCAACACCAAGTGCTGCTGAAGATATGGAACAGTATAAACTTTTGTAATACTGGAGAGGATAAGTTAGTACCACTTAAGAGACTCATTTATTCATACATACATAAAAAGTTGTATATATTCTAATGCCTGGCAATACCATTTTGAAGTTTAATCCCCAAAAGATACTTTCTCATTTTTCATACAAAGAGACATGTACTGGAATGTTTATTTCATCATTGTGTATATTAATGAAGAACTAGAATCAGTCTATATATCCATCAATAGGAAATTGAATAAATACTTTGAGGGTTTTTCATGGAATGGAGTTAGGTGGCTTTAATAAAGAATGAACTAGACATATTATATATGTGCATATATGCATACATAATCACAGATGAATCTGAAATATAGGTTTGAACTGCTATGTATAGTTAAGGGTAACACACATATAAAATCAAAGGCATGCTTAGGAGTTCGATTCAGTTCAGTCACTCAATCATGTCCAACTCTTTGCGACCCCACGGACTGCAGCACACCAGGCTTCCCTGTCCATCACTGACTCCCAGAGCTTGCTCAAACCCATGACTGTCGAGTCGGTGATGCCATTCAACCATCTCATCCTCCATTGTCCCGCTTCTCCTCCTGCCTTCAATCTTTCCCAGCATCAGGGTCTTTTCAAATGAGTCAGTTCTTTGCATCAGGTGGCCAAAGTATTGGAGTTATAGCATCAGTCTTTCCAATGAATATTCATGACTGATTTCGTTTAGGATTAACTGGTTGGATCTCCTTGCGATCTGAGGAACTCTCAAGGGTCTTCTCCAACACCATAGTTCAAAAGCATCAATTCTTCGGTGCTCAGCTTTCTTTATAGTCCAACTCTCACATCAATACATGACAGTAGCTTTGACTAGACGGACCTTTGTCAGAAAAGTAATGTCTCTGCTTTTTAATATGCTGTCTTGGTTGGTCATAGCTTTTCTTCCAAGAAGCAAGTGTCTTTTAATTTCATGGCTGCAGTCACCATCTGCACTGATTTTGGAGCCCCACAGAATAAAGTCTCTCACTGTTTCCATATCTATTTGCCATGAAGTGAAGGGACCAAATGACATGATACTAAGTTTTTTGAATGTTGAGTTTTAAGCCAACTTTTTCACTCTCCTTTTTCACTTTCATCAAAAGGCTCTTTAGTTCTTTGCTTTCTGCCATAATGGTGGTATCAGCTGCATATCTGAGGTTATTGAAATTTCTCCTGGCAGTCCTGATTCCGGCTTGTGCTTCATCCAACCCAGCATTTCACATGATGTTCTCTGCATGTAAATTAAATAAGCAGCAGACAATATACAGCTTTGATGTGCTCCTTTCCTAATTTGGAACCAGTTGTTGTTTCATGTTGGTTCTAATAGTTGCTTCTTGATCTGCATACAGATTTCTCAGGAGGCAGGGAGGGTGGTCTGGTATTCCCATCTCTTGAAGAATTTCCCACAGTTTGTTGTGAGCCACACAGTCAAAGGCTTTGGCATAGTCAATAAAGCAGAAGTAGATGTTTTTCTGGAACTCTCTTGCTTTTTTGATGATACAGTGAATGTTGGCAATTTGATCTCTGGTTCCTCAGCCTTTTCTAAATCTAGCATGAACGTCTGGAAGTTCTTGGTTCATGGACTGTTGAAGCCTGGCTTGGAGAATTTTGAGCATTACTTTGCTATCATGTAAGATGATTGCAATTGTACGGTAGTTTGAGCATTCCTTGGCATTGCCTTTTGAATGAAAATGACCTTTTCCAGTCCTGTGGTCACTGAAGAATTTTCCAAACTTGCTGGTGTATTGAGTGCAGCACTTTAACAGCATCATCTTTTAAGATTTGAAATAACTCAACTGGAATTCCATCACCTCCACTATCTTTGTTCATAGAGTGTTGCCTAAGGCCCACTTGACTTTGTATTCCCATATTTCTGGCTCTAGGTGATTGTTCATACCATTGTGGTTATCTGGGTTATGAAGATCTTTTTTATAGTTCTGTGTATTCTTGCCACCTCTTCTTAATATTTTCTGCTTCTGTTAGGTCTATACCATTTCTGTCCTTTATTGTGCCCATCTTTGCATGAAATGTTTTCTTGGTATCTCTACTTTTCTTGAAGAGATCTCTAGTCTTTTGCATTCTATTGTCTTCCTCTATTTCTTTGCGTTGATCACTGAGGAAGGCTTTCTTATCTTTCCTTGCTATTCTTTGGAACTCTGCATTCAGATGGGTATATCATTCCTTTTCTCCTAAATTCTTTGTGAAACTAGAAATGGAATTAATGATAGGCAAGGAGAAGGTGATGGCACCCCACTCTAGTACTCTTGCCTGGCAAATCCCATGGACGGAGGAGCCTGGTAGGCTGCAGTCCATGGGGTCGCGAAGAGTTGGACACGACTGAGCGACTTCACTTTCATTTTTCACTTTCATGCATTGGAGAAGGAAATGGCAACCCACTCCAGTGTTCTTGCCTGGAGAATCCCAGGGACAGGGGAGCCTGGTGGGCTGCCGTCTGTGGGGTCACACAGAGTCGGACACGACTGAAGTGACTTAGCAACAGCAGCAGCAAGGTATGTGTATCAGATGGATAGCTCCAAGCAAAGTAGGAAAAGGCAAAGGAGAGCTCACCCAATAGCAAGTATGGACCTTGGTGCAGTAATTCCCCTAACAATGCATTTAAAATTTTTATATGGAACCTTAGTAAAACACAAAATCCACACATATTCTGCAAATACTCTTGCAGTTCTTGGGCAATGCATTCATCCTGTATCAACTTCTTGATATTATTTTAGCATGTCTTTCTGTAATTGTGTTTTAACTGTGGCACTTTGGTTTTCAGGAATGCTCTGAGTTGTGATTGATCATTGCATTTGCATTTTGAATAGGGACATCTGTCTCTGTAACATATTATGCTACAGTAGACATAATATGCTACTGACATGCTATTTCTCAGCCTGACAGAGCACCTCTAGAGGGCATAGGTTTTAATAAGGGAGGATACATGATATTTTTCTTCATAGAAAGTGGGTAGTATTACATTTTATAATGAAATCATGAATAGTTTCTCAGCTTATTGAACTTACTTTTTTAAACAAGCCAAATATAAAACTAGAAATAATGCTTATTATTTTAGCTTTTATAATATTCACTTCAAAATAAATTTTAATTGGAGAATATTTTCTCAATAATTAAGTTTGTTTGCAGCCATGGTAAACAATAACAGAAGTGGCTTCTTTGTTCTTTTCCTAAATTTTTCTTTTTATATCCCTTCCGGTTTTCGTGTACACACATGGTGGATGCATGTTAATGCATGGCAAAACCAATGCAATATTGTAAAGTAAATAATAATAATAATAAAAAATTTTTTAAAAAAGTTATTGAGGCCCTAAAAATAAATAAATAAATTTCTTCTTGCATTCGATTATGAGCAAACTTGCATTTTGAAACATGTAATTTTTGAAAACATTATAGTTTTGTATTACTCAGTTTAAATTCACTTTGATACCATGACTCCCAATCATTCAGTAATTATAGCACAATTCTAAAATAATTGGAGGTACAAAGATGAATGAGTGAATCTTCTGTGAATTCTGCTTTAGAGGTGTCCCCAGTGTAGTGTGAGAAGTAGACAGAACACTTTCATGATGATAAGAAGTGAGTACTCAGGAAGAAGTAGGAATGATGGCCTGTAATGTTGAAGAAACAGCTGCAAGCTCTGCGTGAGTGAGGGACAGTTGGCAGGGGATGGAGAAGATAGCTGATTCAAAAAGGTGCATGTGAGCTTACTAGCGAAAAAGGATGGGAGATAGGGCTGACAAGCAGAACATCAAGTGCCGATGAGTAGAAGATGGGAAGTGTTGGCTAGAAAGGAAAAATGCCTTGTACCTGGAATAGTGGGTATGGGGGATGAGAGACGGAACTGGAGAAGTGGAATTATCATTTATACATAAGATTTATAATCCTCTTTTTTCCATTTTAATCATTTCTGCCTGCTTCTAATATCTTACCTTACATCACCCCTCACTCCAAACATTTCTCAGACATTGAAACAGACTCACTGATGGTTAATTTTCCTACTTCATTTTCTTCTTTCCTAAGAACTCCTTTCAAATGTCTTGGTCATTTCCAAATATGAAGATTAATTTGAGTTACTGTGTTCAAAAGATTTTCTTAAAACATCTTAACTTCGATTAAACTTGATGTTTAGCCAATTTACCAATTAAAAGGAAACTTTTTATATAGTTCCACATGTTAAACCAAGTTGATCAATTCGGTTTGCTTGGTTAATTTAACTAGTCCAGAGGGAAGTAATAAAGAAAATTTTGTGATGTGTCTCTTCATGCAACTAGTTGACTTTAGTCCTATTCCAGGTCTATGTCACTGTGTTGACTTCATCCTATAATCACAAAGGAACATCACCTTGAATTTTCTTTGAAAATTTCTCCTTTGAGGTATTTTAATTATCAGCCATTTCCCATTTCTGGAAAGTTTGGTAAATTTTCAGAGCATTCAGAATCCAGATGTTACTTCTTTGAGGAAATGATCCTTTTATTTCAGAATTCTGTGATCTGTGAAATGGGTATTCAGTTACTTAAAATAATTCAAGATATTAGATTTATGTCCAGAATGTTTGCCTAAAGAGTTCAAAGCTAAGTTTTGTTTGTTCACATTTAGCAACAATGAAAAAAAAAAAACAACTTTGAATGGACTGCTTTATTAAAATAATGCAAGAACTTGGTAGAGGAAGAACTCCCAGTGAAGAGGTGAAATAGTATAAATAGCTCTGCTGAGAGTGCAACAAAGTTCTCTATTGTGCTGTTGCCACAGCAGCACCAATAATTCAAAACAAGGAAATGGAGTCTCATGTTTAATATAATACAGACTTTTCCCTAGAACCTCTGTGGTCTAGGGTTTTTCAGGGATTGGAATGTTTATCTACATATGTCTAAATTTAGATGTGCCTTTAATGTAACATGGTAAAAGAGAAGTATTTGCATTCTATATGATGCAGTTATTTCTTTAGCATTTTTTTAAAAATTAACTTTGAAACATCAGAAATTTTCCTTGCTGAAATAATGCCCTAGGACATTGTGAATATGTGCTTATATAGAGAGACATAATCTTTTGTACATTTCGCATGCTGTTTTAAAAGGTTACTTTGAAAGGCATGAAAGAGGTGTTTGGTAATTCAAGAAAGAATAATGATTTTTTTTTTCCTATTGAAATTTAACCACCATAACAAGAACTGCCTCTGCTATGGAAGCAGCTATCCTGTTCTGGAACTGAGAAACATGGATGTGGAAGTTTGGGAGTTTTAAAGTAAACTTTGTCATTTTAGAAATAAATTTGAAAAATTTTGAACTCCAATCTCAAGTACGTATCAAACTCAATTCACCATTCAATAAAGTGAAACTAAATTGCAAAAAAAAAAAGGAAATCGTTAATGTAAAAACAGCATATTTTTTCCTAAAGGTATTTGATCCAACGTCGTCTAGATAAAGGAGCCCCCCAAAGTGGGGCTAGTGGTAAAGAACCGTCCTGCCAGTCCAGGAGATTTAAGAGACATGGGTTTGATCCCTGGGTAGGGGCGATCCCTTGGAGGAGGCATGACAAGCCATCCAGTATTCTTGTCTGGAGAATTGCATGGACAGAGAGAGGAGCCTGGTAGACCACTAGTCCATGGCTCGCAAATCGGACACAACTGAAGCAACTTAGCACACACAGTCTATATATACTTTCTTTGGAGTTTAAAATTGTGCTCTCCTTTGTTAGTTGTTTTGTCTTGCTCTCTTCCTGCCTGGATTTCACACCACCAATTTTACCCATGTTCTTACTAAAAAGTAAGTGTATAGGCAATCCTGATTGTTATAATTATAAAAGAAATGATTAGGAAAATTTTCATGCTCTGATCTTTTCTACCCAGTGACTTCATGATGAAGTTGATGCCAAATGTATTTCCAATATGTGTGTATGTTTGCATTTTACCCGTTTAATAAGGACAGTTGTTGCCTAGAAACTAGTTTTCTCAAAGGCTTAATTCATGTGCTATGTGTAAATTGGCCAAATATTATTTCTTGCATGAAAATTTTATTAAGGAATTATGACTTCCATTTTTCACTTATCTCCTCTGTTTAGTGTTGAAAGGGGAATTCTGAGTGTTGAAAGGGGAATTCTCAGAGGTTTAGGAGAATAATTGTGAATCACCCTTAAAAATATTTGAAAGATTAGAAGGGAAATAAAAATAAAATGAAAATGTATTCATCCATTCAGCAAATATTTGTTAAGGAACTATCTCTATCAGATATGTTTCTAGGACCTGAAGATTAAAGTATTAAAAAAGACAGGTGAGCCTCATGAAACTTGCTTATAATAAATATTTAAAGAGGGGATTCAGATAATAAAATAACCTATTGAGATTTTCTAATATCATTAAGACCATTTCTGTTCATTCATTCATTTATGCAGTAATTGCTCATAAGCACATCAAAAATTTTATGTATCTTAGTCTCCCTTTGTTCATCCAATTTTATCTTTTCCAGTTTCTGAAAAGGAATAACATTTTAAAAACTAAGTGGACTTCACATGACATTTGACAACAGTGTCAGCATTATCCATTTCAGGGCTTTGTTTTATCCTGCTGTTCCCATCTGGGATCTTCTTGATCTTTTACTTTCGGGAAGATATACCTGAGGAAGACCAAATATGAACTTCTAGATGGAATAGAGCTTTGTCTGTGAGTCTGAAACAGGATCAGGCAATAATATGTGTTTCTTGAAGGATAATAAACTTTTCTGATGGTGGCTGTGTTTTCTGTTATTAGTAAGTATCATAACTATTCATTGACATCTATTAATAGATTTTTCTTACGATGAGGAAGATATTTCATGGGCTTTGTAACCATACTTCTTGTTCAGAATTACTCTTTGTGGAGCATGCTTTTATTGGTACTCTATTTGAGAGAGAGGCTGACAAAGACTTCCATGACTTCCAGTTTCATGTGAAGAAAATTGAGAATCTGGTGAAGGACTTCAGGAAACTCTTACTTAATTGACTTTCTTTTCAAGAAAAATGTATTTCAAAGGATAATTTGACTCCAAAGCTTCAGTGGAGATGAGAAATTCTTCTGGCTGAACTGTATAGCTAATGTTCAGTTAGCTTCTTCTATTGAACTATATTGTAAACACCTTCCTTTGTAACCATCACCTTGTACAAAAGTCTATATTTTTAGCCTTAAACAGAGCTCAAGCACTGTATTTAGACATCTGACTTGAAGACTAAAATTTGCTCAGTGAGCAGAACAAATGTTCAGAAAATAACATTTCAAGGTTAGAGTTAGTGTCCTGAATAAAATTCTTTTTCTTCTTTTTCTCCCTATTGAATATAACATAAATAATGTACCCTGACTGGCTTTCAAGATTAAAAATCAGAGAATAACAGTGAACTTGGAGAGGGAAGAAGGAGTAATTAAAAATCGAAGGGACTTCTGTTGAATAGTTATTTGCCTGAATCTCACTCAGTACATGTTTTATTGCTGATTCAATGGGATTGTGGATCCTGAAAGGATTTTAAAAACTGTATAGTAAGGCTCTAGAAGAAGGGCCAAATGAGCCTAGAGTCACCTTAAAAAATATTGAAAGAACATACACATACAATGAAAAGACATTATAACATCCCTCTCAGAATGGGTAGGAGAAAACTATTTAAATATTGTTTTTGTCTAGTTATAGTAATTGCAGGTTTCCATTTTGGCCATTTACAATGTACTAGCCCATGTATGTGGAGAAGGCAATGGCACCCCACTCCAGTACTCTTGCCTGGAAAATCCATGGATGGAGGAGCCTGGTAGGCTGTAGTCCATGGGGTCGCTAAGAGTCGGACACGACTGAGCGACTTCATTTTCACTTTTCACTTTCATGCATTGGAGAAGGAAATGGCAACCCACTCCAGTGTTCTTGCCTGGAGAATCCCAGGGACGGGGAAGCCTGGTGGGCTGCTGTCTATGGGGTCACACAGAGTCGGACATGACTGAAGTGACTTAGGAGGAGAAGGAGGAGTCCATGTATGAAGGCTGTTTATATAATTGACCTTACTGAATATTCACAGAAATTCTATGAAATAGGCTTGATAAGCCCACTTTTTGTAAATGAGGAAATAAAGGCAGAGTGTTTAATAACATTTCTGAGACAGTAGCTAGTGACTCATGGTATGTTATGGATATTTCTCAGGAAAATCCTGAAATGGTGGCTAAGGCTCTCTAATATTGAGAAATGAAAATATTTCACGCTTGTGGCTAGTGCACTGGGACGACCCAGAGGGATGGTATGGGGAGGGAGGAGGGAGGAGGGTTCAGGATGGGGAACACATGTATACCTGTGGTGGATTCATTTTGATATTTGGCAAAACTAATACAATTATGTAAAGTTTAAAATTAAAATAAAATAAAATAAAATATTTCACTTCTTAGAGGACTAGATGAGAGTGATACATCATGATTATTCATCTTAAACAAGACATTTCAAGGTCCCAGGACCATGGAGGGAAAGCAATTATCATTTGGTGAAAACTTCTTGAACAGTTCAATTCACTTGATTGTATGTTAGTTTATGAGGAACTTACCCCTTTATATCCCACAAGGCAAAAGGGTTTGTAACTGCATTGCAGAGTGAGTGTATAACTAAATGGACTGTGCATTCCCTCTTCTTTGTTGCCTGGTTGAAGGCATGTCTTCACTAGCCCAGTCTTCTCGTGAATAGCATTAGCAGTGTTTGATTAATAAAATTTTCTCACTCTTGGAATTAAAGTTGAAAGAATTGGAAATTCTGGATAATTTTTAGGCACTACTTTTCAAAAGGAATAAGAGCATGTGAAAACCTGTGACCTTTTTCTGATCCTTGGTATACTAACACTCAAAATACACTTCAAAATGTATAGGGGGACGTTTCATAGTAGAGCTTAGTAATAATATAAGGAAAGAGAGAGTAAATCAAAGGTGAGTAAGATTTATTTTTAAAGTTGGTTAAACACCAAGTTTATGTAGCAGAAGTTTTAACAACTGACCATAATTTGGTGAACTGATTATCATTCCTCTTTGCAGAATGCGTTGTCAGTACACATGGCCCAAATGGTATCTTAATTCTTTATTTACAGTTCCAAAGGATATCGCTGAATTTTTGTGTTAAGTATGTTGTGTTGCTCTAAAACAGAGATTTTTAAGTTCTAAGATATCATTCCATTTAGTCACTGAGTCATTGACTTTTCCAGAACTTTTGGAGTTTATTATCATTATTTATTGATGGGAACCTTCAGCCTTAGGAATTAAATGATTTGTTCAAAGGGAAACAGTAGGGAATGTCAGGATCAACCAATTTAATACTTTAAATTTTGGAAAAATATTAAAAACAAATAAAAACAAACCTCCTCTCAGTTCCTGTGTTTGTGAAGTATTCTGCCTACCCCTTCACAGCATGGGGCAAAATAAAGAGGTAGAAAAACCATTACCGAGGAGTTAGACAGATAGCTGTTCAAACCCTGCCTCGTGTCACTAAGTATACAGTTTGGCCAGTTTACCCAAACTTCATTTTTGTAGTGCTACTATGATCCTTATGTACATAAACAGAAAGAAGTCTGGGAAGTCACCACTTAGCAATGGCTTTTCAGTATAAGATTATGATACAGTACTTACTTTTGTCCTCATATATTTTTTATTATTTCATTTTGTGATAAAATACATTTATAAAATAATTAAAACTTTTCCCCTTTAAAATCAATGAAAATAATTATGAGTTTTATTTAGTATTTACAAAAATATGCAAGATGTCAGTTTAAACACACACACTTATATGTATATAGTACTCCAGTTTCTTATGCTTAGATCTGTGTCCTAACTTGGTTTGGAGAAGATGTCCTCAGTTACATATTCAATTGTATGCTTTTTCCTATTCTTTGTTAGCTCTTATGTAATCTTTGAGAAAAGTTAATTTCCTATTTTTAATCTCCTTAAATTCATGATCCTCAAAGATTTGGTTTTTGTCAGTAATTTTAAGACTACCACAGGTATACTATCTGAATTCCAAAAGAAACCTCTCCATATAGTGCTGGACATTGGTTTTATAGTCAGAATTATCTGTAGTCGGTTCTGGTCCTCCATTTATCAAATATGAGGACTTAGTCTATTTACCTAGTCTTTGGATAAATTAGTCTCTTTATCTGTAAAATAAATGTAAGAATACTGAACCCTTAGGATGGTTGTGATAATTAAATGAGTTAAAAAAAAAAAAAAAACTTTCAAGTATCTGGTATTATGAAGACCAAATAAAAATAAATTGTTTTCTCTTTCACTTGATTTAAATCTAGTACTCAGTATGGCTGTTGTCTCAGGTAAAATTTTGCCTATTAATTATACAATAAATTGGATGTGAATTTTAGCAGTCTACTTTTAAGAGTAAATGGATCGCCTGTGAAGTAACTAAAAAGATGAGTAGCTGACAATCTTTTCTTTGTTAACATGGGGCTGATTTCAGCCTAAATATCCTGGGTTGCTAGACGGGCTTCACTTTGTCAAGGAATAAAATAAAAATCCACAAAGCTAAAGTAACAACAAGATAAAATTGGTTCAAAATATCAATTAAAAGACACCGTGATACATAAGATTCTAGCACTCATGAAAAGTACAAATATTTTTGCAAATATTTTTGAATAATCAAATTTTATTTTTGCCCTGTGTTCAAAGTAGAAAACTTGCTTTTAAAAGAGATAAAAAGAATATAAAATTTATCTATAACCATACCATTCAGAAATAATCCCTTTTCATGTTTTGGACATTTAAAAAAATTCTGTTTTCTATCAAATGTGTGTGATACATTTTGCATGTGAAGTGTGAAGGTGTGAGTGGAGTTTGTATTTGTGTTCCAAGATTATGGGATAATAATACATACATATTTTTGTGTCTTTTCTCCGTACTCAACATTGTGTTATGAATGTTTTTAGTGTCATTAAGTATTTTTAATGTCATGACTTACAGAAGTTATATTATAATCTATCCTATAATTATATCATAATTTCCTTGATTATTCCCCTTATATTCAGGATATAGATGGTTTAAAGTTGTTCAGATTTTAAAGTAGCAGTGGGATAGACATTTACTTACAGAAATCAAAATCTACATCTTTGATTATCTTTTCTTTAGAAAAGATTCCTAGAAATAGAGTCATTCTCAAAAAGTATGAACTTTTAAAAAAGATTCTTGATATACTGTGATTTTTTTTTTCCCCAGAAAAGGTGTACCAATTTATACTCCTGTCAGTAATATATGAGAGACCTTCTCAATTGTCTTGTATTAGCATGAATTGATAGGTAAAAATGTTACTCCTTAACAATTTGCATTTATTTGATTACTAGTGAAGTTGAATACTATATGTTAATTTATTGAGGAAGACACACAGATGCACAAACAAACCTCAGGATGGTGTCCCTTTCTCTTCAGCAAGTATTATATATGTTGTATTCATATGGCAATTGTAAAAATTCTTTGGATATATGTTAATAAGCAAGATCTTGGCCAAAAATAATCACTTTAGCAGCAAGTTTAATCAAATGCTTAAAGCATTTTAAAGATACTACTTTTGGGATACTTTCCTCAGAAAGATATGTTGGGTGATACTCAGCTTATGAAATAGTCTTTCATGTCTCCTTTTATGCTGGGCAGTTGGTAATTTTGTTTTGTTTACCTTGGATTCCCCAATAATGTCGAACTAGCAGCTTTCAAACCTGCAAACATCTGCTTTTGTCATCAAAATTGAAAGATACAAGTGAAAGAAAAGATTTATTTCATAAACTCTATAGTCTTTGGATTCTGCACAATGGAAATTAATAAACTTAAAACATACTTAAAGACTGAAGCATCAATAAACCTAGAACTCAAGACTGGAGAAAGAATGAATTTCTTTTCAAAGTAAGCAGCAGCAGGACTGTACTCCCTAACAAAAAATAAGGTAACATCTGCAAAATATATTATCAGTTCCACACCTTTTACTATGATTCTAACAATTACTTAATACATAGTCACCGATGCATTTCATAATTTGCAAAAATTCAGTAGTAACTGCAGAATTTTTAGTGTGTATAGAGTGCACTTTAAATGGTATGATTATTAGGTATGATTTTTAAAATGACGTTAACATGTTTTTCCAGGATGTCATGCTTGATGCCTAGGAGGATCAGCTTTGAAATATTTCTAATTAAATATTTCTAATTTGGGGAAGGGGATAAGTTTTTAAAGAAGTAAAATGTGATCTAAAAATCCAGCAGACTGAAGGATTAGACTGGCTTATAAAAGAGATTTCATAAAGTGTTTCTTAAGCCTTAGAGGAAATTAATAAAATAATTTTATTGAAATCAAACATGACTCAGCTTCTAATATTAATTTTGTAAATAGGAAAATGTAGTTAAATTGGTAGAGACCTTCTTTTTAAAGGTTACATTTATTATTATTTAGCTCATCAGTTCAGTTCATTTCAGTTGCTCAGTTGTGTCTGACTCTTTGCTGCCCCATGGACTGCAACACGCCAGGCTTCCCTGTTATCACCAACTCCTGGAGCTTGCTCAAACGCATGTCCATTTAGGGAAATTTATTTTTTTATTTCTCATAGGGAAATTTATTTTTTACCTCTTTTCAAGCCCTGGATTGGCACACAGTTATTTCAGTGCTTTCTGTGTTATGCATTCAGTCTTAAATCCTGCCTATGTGAGCTCTGGCTACCTAATAAAGGAGATAAAGTAACGACTTATATATCTGAGACACACGGCAATGAATCTTATTATTTGGGTACATCCCTCTTCTGATTTGCAGACAGCTTAATTTTTACATCTGATCTTTAGCCAATGCTCAAGACAGAGCAGAATTGAGTATTTGAGAGATTCTTCATTTGTCAATCTATTTCATCTCTGGTCTTTTCTGAATATCTTCAGAGAGTTTTTCATAGTAACTTTCCTTTGATTTTTTTTAAAAAACTAAATATTTCCTACTATAAAACCTTATGTTCATTTTGGAAAAATTAGAAAATGGTAAATAGAAAATAAAAACCCATATCCATGGAAATGTGAAGTCAGATAGGCCTTAGGAAGCATCACTACAAACAAAGCTAGTGGAGGTGATGGAATTCCAGTTGAGCTATTTCAAATTCTAAAAGATGATGCTGTGAAAGTGCTGCACTCTGTGTGTCAGCAAATTTGGAAAACTCAGCAGTGGCCACAGGACTGGAAAAGATCAGTTGTCATTCCAATCCCAAAGAAATGCCAAAGTAATGCCAAAGAATGCTCAACTACCACACAATTGCACTCATCTCACACGCTAGTAAAGTAATGCTCAAAATTCTCCAAGCCAGGCTTCAGCAATATGTGAACCATGAACTTCCAGATATTCAAGCTGGTTTTAGAAAAGGCAGAGGAACCAGATCAAATTGCCAACATCTGCTGGATCATTGAAAAAGCAAGAGAATTCCAGAAAAACATCTATTTCTGCTTTACTGACTATGCCAAAGCCTTTGACTGTGTGGATCACAGCAAACCGTGGAAAATTCTTCAAGAGATGGGAATACCAGACCACCTGACCTGCCTCTTGAGAAACCTGTATGCAGGTCAGGAAGCAACAGTTAGAAATGGACACGGAACAACAGACTGGTTCCAAATAGGAAAAGGAGTACGTCAAGGCTGTATATTGTCACCCTGCTTATTTAACTTACATGCAGAGTACATCATGAGAAACGCTGGGCTGGATGAAGCACAAGCTGGAATCAAGATTGCCAGGAGAAATATCAACGGCCTCAGATATGCAGATGATACCACCCTTATGGCAGAAAGTGAAGAGGAACTAAAGAGCCTGTTGATGAAAGTGAAAGAAGAGAGTGAAAAAGTTAGCTTAAAACTCAACATTCAGAAAACAAAGATCATGGCATCTGGTCCCATCACTTCATGGGAAATAGATGGGGAAACAGTGGAAACAGTGGCTGACTTTATTTTTCTGGACTCCAAAATCACTGCGGATAGTGATTGCAGCCATGAAATTAAAAGACGCTTACTCCTTGGAAGGAAATTATGACCAACCTAGAAAGCATGTTAAAAAGCAGAGACATTACTTTGCCAACAAAGTCTGTCTAGTCAAGGTTATAATTTTTTCCAGTAGTCATGTATGGATGTGAGAGTTGGGCTATAAAGAAAGCTGAGTGCAGAAGAATTGGTGCTTTTGAACTGTCGTGTTGGAGAAGACTCTTGAGAGTCCCTTGGACTGCAAGGAGATCCAACCAGTCCATTCTAAAGGAGATCAGTCCTGGGTGTTCATTGGAGGGACTGATGTTCAAGCTGAAGCTGAAGCTCCAATACTTTGGCCACCTGATGTGGAGAGCTGACTCATTTGAAAAGACCCTGATGCTAGGAAAGATTGAGGATAGGAGGAGAAGGGGACAACAGAGAACGAGATGGTTTTATGGCATCACCGACACAATGGACATGGATTTGGGTGGACTCTGGGCGTTGGTGATGGACAGGGAGGCCTGGCTTACTGCAGTTCATGGGGTCACAAAGAGTTGGACACGACTGAGCGACTGACCTGAACTGAACTGATCCATGGAAAATTCCTGTTAACACATTGGCAGCTACTCCAGAGTCTATTCTATATCATTCATCTATAATTGTGTTTTACAAGGTGAGATCAAAGTCTTGTCACCTGCACATTATATTGAATATCGTATCTTTGATATATCATATTTTGTAAATGTCATTACAGTATTTTTTATTGAGCAACTAATACCTAGGGCAGAGATCAAGTCAGCCTGCACACAAATTTTATGTAATCTGAGAGGGTTTTGCCAGTATTTGATAAAGAAAATTTACATAAAAATCTGGTTATTTATTTTATCTTGAAAGATGGGAAGCCCTGCAGTGTGAAAGTCTGCTTGCCCACAGTTAGTGGGAGCCAGTGATGGCTCTGATGATTCTCAGGTGACAGTGTTTTTATATGTTGCAATCTTTTGAAGTTGGATCAACATATAAAAGTAAGAATGGCATTGAAACATGTATAATATCATGTATGAAACGAGTCGCCAGTCCAGGTTCAATGCACGATACTGGATGCTTGGGGCTGGTGCACTGGGACAGCCCTGAGGGATGGTATGGGGAGGGAGGAGGGAGGAGGGTTCAGGATGGGGAACACATGTATACCTGTGGCGGATTCATTTCGATATTTGGCAAAACTAATACAATATTGTAAATTTTAAAAATAAAATAAAAAAAAAGACTACAGTAACAAAATAGTGTGATACTGGCATAAAAACAGACATACAGACTAATGGAATAGAATAGAGAGCCAAGAAAACAAATCCTTATGTCAATTGATCTCTGGCTAATGTGCCAAGATCATTAAATGGGAAAAAGAATGTCTCCTCAACAAATGATGCTGGGAAAAAAAAAAAAAGTCTTAAGCCCTACATTTTCTGCTCACTTACTGCAAGTATTTCGCCTGGAAAACTGTTTATAGCTTCCTCAGAGGACTTTTTATTTTCCCTCATCCATAGGCATATATCTACTGCTTTATCCTATGTTTTAACTGCTAAACTCTAGAGGAAGAGAATCACCCAGGCCAGGGCCCCACACTGTGAAAGTATCTATATCCAGTAAACTGGCTCCATTCCAGGATAGAATAATTTATCAACAAATGAAACACCAGCTACTTCCCACTTGTCCTCTGATTGCATTAAAATCACTCCCTTTCCCACCCACCTGATGGAGTTTGCATAGATGTGCAGCTGACACACATTCTATCTCCACCTCCTCCTCTGCATTTTGTTGAATCGCTGGTTTTAGTAGTCTGTTAGGCTTCTTATTAATACTAATAAAATGTTCATTCATTAACTCTCTCATGCCTATGAACTAGATAGAACGAGATACCTTCACTGTCTTTCCCCTTGAATTATGCAGTTTTTATAAAGTCATGCTGTAGCAAGGAAGTAAGCTAGAAAACTGATTTTGTGTCTGTAGCATCAGGTACTATTTAACCAGTGGGAGGGACTGATAAAATTAGCAAGTTGACTAACCACTTCCCTTCCTTGTGGCTCTTTGATATTATAACCGATACAGAAAAGTTCAGAAGAACTGGGCTAGTTTTTGAAACCACAGTACATTTTGGCAAAGAGGGAATGCACAACCGAATGGGTAAGTTTCTTTCCTTTAATCCTGTACGACTGTGAAAAGGATATTGGGGCAGACATTTTAAAGTTTGATCATGCAGATAGTCTTTAGCAATTTGTGGACTGTGGAAAGATAAACTTCTTACAAAGAGGGAAGCAAAAGCTTTTCCCATCAGCAACTGTAGCTCTAACAACAGCAAACATCTGAGTGAGCAACTGATTCAATTCTGGGGATGTTTTTATTGTTCTTGACAGACAAAACTAAAATATACTGAGGGGAGGATTCTTGTATTCATAAAAATCTTGACGAATAAGTTCCTGCACTCTTAGTTCTTGAAATCCTGACTTTAAAACTGTCAGCAGAAGCATTGACTTACTGAACTCAAATGTCCTTCTGGATCCTGAAACAGCTTAAGTTCTTAGGTTATCTTCTCTGTGATTGAACTGTTTATTGCTTTTAACTTTTAGTATGGCGAATCTCAAACACAAACAAAAGTAGAGTGAACAGTGCATAGATTCCCCGGGCAGCTCTCATATAGCTTTTAGAGTTATGAAGTCAGAACCCATGGAGTTCCATCCATACCTCTGTGTCACTTTAGTCTGGTTGAATTGCAGTATTTGAAATGTGCCTATTGTGAATGTTAAATGAAAGGGGCCGAGAATCTCCTAAAGGCTGATACCAGCTGAGTAATGTAATTTTTAGAGAAACATTATTGTAGAAATTCAGTTATGAATCAGAGAAAGCAAACCAATTTCCCAGTGGCTGCTTTACCAGTGGAAGTGGGAGTAGAGGATAATAGTTCAGATCATCGACTATGGAGCCAGGCTAGGGTCAAATTTTGATTCCATTGCAATTCAGTGTACTCGTGGAAGTTTCACAGTGTTTCTATGCCTCAGTTCCCTCACTTGACAAATGAAGATAATTGGATAATAGTAGTACTGATTTTTCCAGGTTAGGAGACAATGAGGCAATGCCTATTAAGCTTTGCAAATTGCTGAGAGCAGAGAGTACTTGATGTAGGTTAGTAGCTGTACCCCACAACTAGTTGCTTAAAAGCTCCAAGAGTTGGTGATGGACAGGGAAGCCTGGCATGCTGCAGTCCATGGGGTGGCAAAGGGTCGGACACAGCTGAGCGACTAAACTGACTGAACTGAGTAGGAATGAGATTCATTCAAATAAGAAGCAAACATGTTTGAATATACTTGGTTGTCTTCTGACTATTGTTTTTCTCCTGGTTATTTTGTGATGTGAGTCTAAGAAAAAGTCTCCACTAAGATCTCTTTCTTGCTCCTGGGTCCAGAAAAACCTTCAACACCAACTCATGAGTTAGTTGTCTCTGAAATGAGTGTCAGAACTGGTCTTGTCCATCCTCTCACTTTGTAGATGTGGGAGTAGAAATTTGTCTAAGCTCACAGAGCAAGGAGTTGTCCATCTGAGGGAAGAGTCATAGGCTCCTCTACTCCCTGCAAGGGGGTGTGTTGTTGTTGGGTTTAGGCAGCCCTGCTGGGCCTGGGAAGCCACCTCACATCCAGGCTCTTGTTTTTTCCTCTCAGTGACAGAGCTCTCCAGGCTTACCTCTGCCTTCTAGGGCCACAGGTTGTCCTGATAATTTTTCATTAGTAATGAGGATGGAAAAAGTCTAATGGCGACAAATGGGGTGGTGAGGACCTTCCCTACTCTCTTACTTCTCCATAGTATTCACACAGATACTGATGGCTGCTATTTACTGAGCATTTACTATGTACTTGATAATGCGCTGGGTGGTATTTTCAAAGATAACATATATAATAGAGATAAGGGACATGAGGCACAGAGGGATTAAGAAATTTACTTTGATTACCCAGGGAATAGGCGACAATCAGGATTTTGTTCAGTTCTGTCTGACTTAATCAAGTCTTAGAGCATTTGTCCATAAGGAATCAGTTTGTTTATACACGTGCAGTCAAAACGCATCCACAGTTTGGATTGTAGCTTTCCTGAAAGTGAAAGTCATCAATAATCCTTTAAAACAAGTTGAATGGAAAAGCTTTTGTGTAGCAAGTTTTCTTTTTCCAACAGTGAATTTTCATAATGCTCAATCGTAAGCTGGAAATTTGTCAGGAATCTTGACAAATACAGAGGCTAGTGGGGGTTGGGGCTGGGGGTGGAGTTACCACCGTAATGAAGTAAATATTGAACTGAGAAGGTAAAAAAAGAAATGATCTTTTAGTAAATTAACCATGCCTCAGTGGTGGATTTTGTTTTTAAGGCCATTTGTCTCTCTTGAGTTTTTGTAAACGATGGGTGAAATTCATCTAAGTCAATTTTTGAGAACATGCAGTGCTGTTGTAAAACAAATGATAAACACTGATGCGCTACAGAAATAGAAGTTGGCCGAATCTTCTGGGAGGTGCTGTAGAGAACTGGGACATGCACAGTCAGACATTTTAGAAACCTGGAATTAACTTTCAGTGCTTTTTCTTTTAGATTACTGGTACAACTGTAAAAATAGAACCAAACGTGTGAATGAAGGGAGAGGTTAATTTCACAACTTGGGAGAATATTTTTTCCCTTCAGTGGAGTAATAGTGTTTAAACAAAATTTCCTTCACTGAAAGGGACGCTGTCTGGAATTTCAAACTAAAAAGGAAAACATCAGATATAGAATGATCGACTTATCAGGCAATTGGATACATTCAGCAGTCTTTCATCTTTACTTTTATCTTTCCTTCATTGACTACAGTACTTTTGTCATCTTGATAGAATTAGCCAATAATTGCTTTAGAAGCATTGGAAGAGATTTGAAATCTTGCCATCTTTTTGCAGAGAAGTGAGAGGATAAATGGAGTTGAGGCTGCCAGTGGTGGAGGGAGTGAAGTGGGAAGCATCATTGTTATAAAGCATCCTTGGATTCTTAAGCCTTTGAGAAAGCAAAAATGCAATTTAGTAATGGTGATTGCAAATCATTCTTTCCATTAACTGTTTGTGTATGTTTTCCCTGTAATGTCTTTATGTTATCTTATAAGAACACAGGATTTACAGCTAGAAAAGTAGAATTCAGGGTTGGAAATTTTCATATCCATCTATGGTTAAAAACAGGTTCAGAATTGCCATTTAGCTTGATGCACTAATGTAATTTCTTTTTCTTTAAAAAAAAAATTATTTTGCATTGGGGTATAGCCTGATTAACAAGCAACATCGTGATAGTTTCAGGTGAACAGCGAAGGGACTCAACCATACATACACATGTATCCATTCTCCCTGAAACTGCCTTCCCATCCAGGCTGCCACATAACATTGAGCAGAGTTCCATGTGCTATACGGTATGTCACTGTTGGTTACCCATTTTAAATATAGCAGTGTACATGTCCATCCCAAACTCCCTGACTGTCCCTTAGAAAGACATTCACAGACTTAGAGAATGCATTGACATAACTTCTGATGGGCTTAGTCACTGCCACCAGGTGACTGATTAGCAGTGCTTCCGTGCACCCAGATTCTCCATGTCTATCCTAACATTTAACATTTGTCCTGTTTTTATGTCACCAATGTTTGGGTGCTTTATTAAAAGTCTTAAGTAACTAAAGCGTTACTTTTCCTTGAAATTAGTTCTCTCCTTTTTGTTCTTTTAGTCATTTAGTCACAATTTTTTAGTGTCACTTGCCTTGAAGTTTCAGAAAACAATAATCACAACTCCTACCCTCAGAAGGTTTATAGACCAGTGGGTGAAACACAGTTGTAGGATGTGAGTGAAGCTATAGTTCATAAAATGTTTTCTGTCTTCTGTGGGACAGCTACATCAGGGAAGGCAGTTTGTGTGTGTGGATAAGAGAGAAGAAAGTCATGGTTCGAATCCTGTTACTCTCTGATTTGGGGGTATCTTGCTGACTTTCCTAAACCTCGATTTCTTTACCTGCAAAATGATACAAGCTCATAGGAGTGGCCTATAAATCATTTGTTATAATACATGTTAAATATTTATATAACATGTTGTAATATAATTTGGAGGATCATGGGAAGCCTCTCTCAAAAAAAGGTTCACTTTAAGATGAGCCTGAATGACAGAAAGATCCTTTTCATCACAGGCGAGCTGCATTTGCCAGAGTGGTAAAGAGTGTAGCCTCTCTGAGAAAGAGATTTAAGGCCAGTATGGTTGAAATATGTAAAAAAGGGAAAGTTGCTTGTAAGTGTAAGCAGAAGAGTCCAGAACGTGCAGGGCCCAGTAGGTCATGGTAGGGAGACTGCATATTATTCTAAGTGCAATTAGAAGTGATTGAAAGTTTACATGGAAAGTAACATGATCTGAATACTATTTTTAAATTAGTTACAGAGTAGAGAACACATTCTCAAGAAACAAGATTAATACACATGAAAAGAAATTAGAAGACCATTAGAGTAGCCTAGTCCAGAAACGATGGTAGCCTGGAAGAAGTAGTGCCAGTGGACAGAGTTGAGAGATCCAGTATAATCAATAGGATTTGATAAAGGATTGGATGTGGGATGTGAAAGTAGGAGTGAGGAGAATAGCAATCATAATTCTGTGGCATGAGCAGCTGGATCAAGGGAGCTGTCATGTATGAATGTGGGGCCGATTGGAAGAAGAGCAGTTTTGGACATCTCAATTGAAATGCTTTTGAAAGATTCGAGGCAGCATGTCAAGTAGGCAGTTGATGGCATGAAGATGGTATGTGATGCCATAGAAATAGATATGATCACCTAAGATGGTAAGAAGTGAGAAATGCTGAGGGCTCAGAACTTAACCATGGGAAACTCCAAAATTTAAAAGACAGAGGAAAAATAGACAGTAAAGGAGATGAATACATAGTAGTTAGACAAAACAGAAAACCAGAGGCATAGAATATTCAGGAGGAATGAATTGTTACCCACATGAGTGAAAATTGTTCAGTTGTGTTCGAATCTTTGCGACCTCATGGACTGTAGCCTTCCAGGCTCCTCTGTCTGTGGAATTCTCCAGGCAAGAATACTAAAGTAGATAGCCATTCCCTTCTCTCTGGGTTGGGGATCTTCCCAACCCAGGGATTGAACCCAGGTCTCGCCCATTGCAGGCAGATTCTTTACTATCCAAGACACCAGGGAAGCCCCCATATCCAGTGCTAATTAAAAGCTAATAAATTATCAAAAAATATCATGGAATTTAGTAATGTGGAGCTGATTGATATACAATACATTGAATATTTAATTTCTTTAAGATGTAATTGCATTTTGACATGTTGGCTAATCAATTTTACTATTGACTAATTCAATAAGTACATAAGATTTAAGAGTCATGTTATTAAAAGTCATGTTATTCTCCTAAGTGGCAGTAAATAAATTTATTCTTAATTATATTTAACTATTTATGCCAGTCTGAATTTATCTCCCCTATAGTGTAAATTGCTTGAAGTCTGCACTTGATTCATATTTGTATTTTCAGTGTCAAGGCGGCTAGGTATTGTTGCTGAGGGCATCTCTCATGGGTGTCATTCACAGAGGTGGTTCTCAACTATGGACAATTTTATACTGAGGGAATATCTGGCAATGTCTGAGACATTTTTGAATGTTACATTTGGGGCAAAATATGCTACTAGCTTCTGGTGGGAAGAGGCCAAGGATGCTGCTAAATATCCTCCAACCTACAGGGCGCCTCACAAAACAAAGAATTATTTGGCCAAAAATGTCAATAGTGTAGAGGCTGAGAAACCTGACATATCGACTATGATGTAATAGTCAATGCCCACCCTGAGGGGTTGGCAATCATAGTTTTTAAGGTTTTTTTTGCAAACAAGTGGGGATCTCGTACTGTGTTTTTCATGGTATACCAATAAGTTGGTATAGTAAGTGATCTTTGAGTTTCATACTGATCCTGAGACTTCATAGAAAGAAATGAATCAATAAAAGTAAAGCACATTTGTATGAAGTGCCTCTGCAGAATTAATTTCTAACAGAATTTATCTATATGGTTAGAAGTAGAAGACAGTGCTCCACCCAATGGATGTTAAGACTTTTTACATCAGAGTCGGAACCTTTAAGTAGAGTTAGTTCCTATGTGAAAGTATATATTACGGAAGTTTTAATGTTAAAAAGTAATCTTGAAAGTTATTAGATATATTTTTTAAAAAACCTAAAAGGTCCCATCTCTTTCTTTAAAATGAAACATTTTGGCTTTCAGTATATTATAGTTCATATATCTAAAATTGTGTTGAAGTATGTATAAATATAATAAACTACTAGGTACACATAACCAATTTAGAAAATTGAATATGACCATTATCAATGAATCCTCCTCTGTGACTCCCCACCCCCTTTACCCACCTGAAAATAAACACAATTATGAAGTTTTGTTTATTGTTTCTCTAATTTGAATTAAAGTTTGATATATATATGCACCTAAAAATATATGAAATTAGAGTTTTTTAAATGCTTGTGTCTATAAAATTAAACCATTATCTTACAGCAGACACAAAAATCAACTCAAAATGGATTAAAGACTTAAAGCATAATACCTAAAGCCACAAAGCCCCTAGGAAATAATATAGAGAGAAAGCTTTATATTATTAGCCTTTAGCAATGGTTTCTTGGATATGACACCAGAAGCATAGGCAACAAAAGCAAAAATAGACAAGTGGATCTACATCAAACTGAACAGCTTCTGCACAGCAAAGAAAACCGCCAACAGAGTAAAAAGACAACTTATGGAATGGGAGAAAATATTTGCAAGCTCTGATAAGGAGTTAATAGTCAACAAATATAAGGACCTCCTACAACTCAATAGCAAAAAACCAAGTGATCTGATTTTAAAGGACTTAGATATTTCTCCAAAGAAGAAATACAAAGGCTAGTGGGTATATGGAAAGATGCTCACTGTTGCTAATTACCAAGAAAACACAAATCAAAACAAGGATACATCACCTCACAACTGTTAGATAGACGTTAAAAATGAAACAAAATAACAAGGGTTGATGGTGTTGTGGAGAGATTGGAATCCTTATGCACTATTGGTGGGAATGTAAAATGGTTCAGTTCAGTTCAGTAGCTCAGTCGTGTCCGACTCTTTGTGACCCCATGAATCGCAGCACGCCAGGCCTCCCTGTCCATCACCAACTCCAGGACTTCACCCAAATTCATGTCCATCGAGTCGGTGATGCCATCCAGCCATCTCATCCTCTGTCGTCCCCTTCTCCAACTGCCCCCAATCCCTCCCAGCATCAGAGTCTTTTCCAATGAGTCAACTCTTCGCATGAGGTGGCCAAAGTACTGGAGTTTCAGCTTTAGCATCATTCCTTCCAGTGAACACCTAGAACTGATCTCCTTTAGAATGGACTACTTGGATCTCCTTGCAGTCCGTGGGATTCTCAAGAGTCTTCTCCAACATCACAATTCAAAAGCATCAATTCTTCGGCGCTTAGCTTTCTTCACAGTCCAACTCTCACATCCATACATGGCCACTGGAAAAACCATAGCCTTGATTAGATGGACCTTTGTTGGCAAAGTAATGTCTCTGCTTTTGAATATGCTATCTAGGTTGGTCTTAACTTTCCTTCCAAGGAGTAAGCGTCTTTTAATTTCATGGCTGCAGTCACCATCTGTAGTGATTTTGGAGCCCCCTAAAATAAAGTCTGACACTGTTTCCACTGTTTCTCCATCTATTTCCCATGATGTGATGGGACCAGATGCCACGATCTTCGTTTTCTGAATGTTGAGCTTTAAGCCAACTTTTTCACTCTCCTCTTTCGTTTTCATCAAGAGGCTTTTTAGTTCCTCTTCACTTTCTGCCATAAGGGTGGTGTCATCTGCAAATCTGAGGTTATTGAGATTTCTCCCGGCATCTTGATTCCAGCTTGTGCTTCATCCAGCCCAGCGTTTCTCATGATGTACTCTGTGTATAAGTTAAATAAGCAGGGTGACAATATACAGCCTTGATTTACTCCTTTTCCTCTTTGGAACCAGTCTGTTGTTCCATGTCCAGTTCTAACTGTTGCTTCCTGACCTGCATACAGGTTTCTCAAGAGGCATGTTAGGTGCTCTGGTATTCCCATCTCTTGAAGAATTTTCCACAGTATGCTGTGGTCAAATAGTCAAAGGCTTTGACATAGTCAATAAAGCAGAAATAGATGTTTTTCTGGAACTCTCTTGCTTTTTCGATGATCCAGTGGATGTTGGCAGTTTGATATCTGGTTCCTCTGCCTTTTCTAAAACCAGCTTGAACATCTGGAAGTTCACAGTTCATGTATTGCTGAAGCCTGGCTTGGAGAATTTTGAGCATTACTTTACTAATGTGTGAGATGAGTGCAATTGTGTGATAGTTTGAGCATGCTCTGGCATTGCCTTTCTTTGGGATTGGAATGAAAACTGACCTTTTCCAGTCCTGTGGCCACTGCTGAGTTTTCCAAATTTGCTGGCATATTGAGTACAGCAGTTTCACAGCATCATCTTCCAGGATTTGAAATAGCTCAACTGGAATTCCATCACCTCCACTAGCTTTGTTCGTAGTGATGCTTTCTAAGGCCTACTTGACTTCACATTCCAGGATGTCTGGCTTTAGGTGAAAATGGTTCAGAGCTATCTAAAACAATATGGATGTTTCTCAAAAATTAAAAACTAGAACTAATATATGATTCAAGAATCCCATTTCTGAGTATTTATCCAAAAAAAATTGAAATGATAACTCAATGGTATATTAGCACTCCTGTGTTCTTTGCATATTCAGTTCACAATAACCAAGAGGTGGAAATAACCTATATGTCCATTAACAGATGAGTGGATGATGTATAACATATATGCGATTGAATATTATTTAGCCAGAAAAAGAAGAAAATCCTGTTATATGTTATAACATGAATTAGCCTTGAGCACATTATGCTTAGTGAAATAAACTAGTCACAGAAGGACAAGTACTGCATGATTCCACTTCGGTGAGTTATCTAAATTAGTCAACCTCACAGTAAGAGAAAGCAAGAAATGGGGGTGGCCAGGGACTGGGGGAAGGGAAATGGTAAGTTGCTGTACAATGGATACTGAGTTTCAGTCATATAAGATGAAAAACTTCTAGTGATCTGATGTACAACACTATGCTTACAGTGAATGATACTGTACCGTACTGTTATACTTAAAAAAATTAAGAGAATAGATCTCATGATATATGTTTTTTTCAAAATTAAAAAATGTCTGTGCCTATAGGATGTATTGACAAGGGAAAGAGTGGTAAGAATAAAACAAATCAAGAACTGTTTGAGAAATATAGGTATATGGCCGTGAGGCCTTGCACCGAGGTTGAGAACAGTGGCACTGTTAGAAAAGGGTAGACATCTTTTGTGATTTGTCTGCATTCATGGATAAAGGATGAGCCTAAGATCAAAATGACTGTTTTAAACATGGTGGTAGAATGGAGGTTTTATTAACAGAAGCATAGAAAGAGACAGGGGACAAGAAGCATACAGAGTGAGATTGATTTTGTACTCTGTGTCTTCCTTCAAGAAGATCGAAGTACTGTGTTCATTATCTGGACCTCTCTTTGCCATGGCAACAGGACATCTAAGAGTTTGCTCTTTCAGAGCAGTTCCAGATAGGGATTAGTCTTTGTTGAGATGGCTGAACTGGAGATGAATATTTTAGAGTCTTCAGTGGAAGCCACGTGAAATGAAGAAAAGTAGGGACAAAAGAGATTCTATGCTTGGGGAATGCCCATAGGTAATGGTGGGATTTAAAAAAAAAAAAAATGAACTTTTTCTTTTGCTTTTTGCTTACTTTTGTTTTAAAATCCTTTATCAACTTATTTCTATTCCATATGCTTTCTGTTTCTGTCCTTGCAATATGCACTATTGTAGCAGATCAGCATTCAAAGCTAAGTTGGATTCTTGTGACTATAATAAATATGACATCGTTTGATTTGGAATTTTTATATTACATCAAACAAGTTTTTGACCCTGGTTAAAAAGGAGTGTGGTTTATTGGAAGAAGTAGAAGTGGCATCAGTGCTGGGTAAAATTGTGACATCATCAATGTTGTTTTGAGGCTGGCATTCCCCTTTTTGTGTTTCTTTGGTCCTAAATTTTTACCTCTTCAAAATAAGAGGTTGATCTAGATAATGAGTAAAATTATTTAAAGACATTTTTCTACCTTTTGGCTTTTCTCTTTTCATAAACCTTCTTTCCTACCTGTTAGGGCCTAGGCCTAAGGAATTTCACTCTGCTCTTTCCTCTCTTAGACCAATTTAAATGTTGTCAGTTCTACATTCCCTTTCCTCAGAGGCCTGCTAGTTACTAATGCTGATGTGTCAAGTCTGTATTATTCACAGTAATTCACAATACACTATTATTGGCCTAATGTATTCACTCCCAGATGGCATCTTCACTGGGGGCTTCATGTCTGCACCTAAAGTGTTGCTTAATGTAGAACTGTTCAGGTACTGTGGCAGATGTAAGCCAAACAGGTCTATATTAATTATTTATTTATTTGTACAAGTACTTGTACAAATAAATAATTATTATTTATTTGTACAAGTACTTTTTTGGTCCATATTTATCTAACCTTTATCTACACAATGATAGAATATTTAAGAAAGACCTAAATTTTTACAACTTTCTTACCTGACATGATTTTTAGAAGAAAATTTTACTTTTATAGTGGTTAACTTTCTTTTATCAACTTATACTTGAATCAGTAAGCTTGGTTCTTAAATTAATTTTTATATTATCATATTCCTGCATAAGACATGCTTAGGCATATGCTACAGCTTCTGGGTGTTTTAACTATTTCCATGTGAGAAGTTATACAAACAGATAGTAAACCTGCTCTTTTAGATTTACCTATATGAAAACTAAAGGACTTCCGAGGTGGCACAGTGGTAAAGAATCTGCTGGCAATGCAGGAGATGAGGGAGACTTCACCTGGTGGGCTACAGTCCGTGGGAGTTGCAAGGAGTCAGACATGACTGAAAACACACACATATAAGAAAACTAAATTTTTCTTTTTTGTGTTTATTTTTAATTGGAGGATAATTGCTTTACAGTATTGTGTTGGCTTCTGCCATACAACGTGAATCAGCCACAAGTGTACATATGTCCCCTCCCTCATGAGCTTACCCTCCCACCAGATTCCACCCCTCTAATTTGTCAGAGTACTGGGTTGAGCTCCCTGTGCCCAGATAGTGAGCACAGAAAACTAAAACTTATTCAACTAGAAAACTAAAATTTTGTTAAAAATATTATAACAAGACTTTTGTGGTTTTGTAATAGGATCATGAATGAAAACACAGCAGTTAGGAGAAAATCTGTTTGTTTCAAAATAATGAGATTTGTAAACTTTTTTGGAGCCCTACTTTTCTTAAGTTTCCAAGTGCATAAAGATATTTATATAATTAAAATTCAGTTTATTATTAAAAACTGAATTAAGATGACAGTGAAAGATCAGCCTCAGGTATGTGACTCTGCATTTTAAAGTGGTATGTTTAATGTTTATGCAAAAGTAAGACTTTTAAAAAATTTTTATTTTAAAAAGTCATTAGCACCTTGGCTGTACAGCTCCTAAGATTTATTTTTTAACACTGCATAAAATTTGAAGCATTTTTTTGCTTCTAATTTGACCTACTTAGAAAGGTTCTGATAATTCCAGTGTAATATATTCCCTCAGTTTTGTAACAGCCTTTGGGTAATGTATTGGAGAGGCAAGTAATCTCATCAAGAAGCGTAATGGACCCTATCACATTTCAAGATATATTTTTTCCTACTACTTCTGCTTCAGATTTAGTTCTGTGTTTAATGATACCACACTCTACTGGCAAGGATACTTTTCCAAGTAGTTTAACTCTGTTTGCATACAAATGGTGTTTTTGGTCTGGCTGGCATTGCAGATCTTTTCCTTGAAATGAGGTGACATAATTTGATTTTTTACAATCTGGGGGGAAAAAAAGTATTTGTTCATCTTGAGACGTTAGAGAAAAAAAGATTGTCTCTGAATAAAATGCATGACTTGACACAATTCAGAAAATGGGTTGGTGCCAGCTAGAGAAAGCTAGGAGGAATTCTACCTGGTTGAAAAGTACAACTGGTCTGGTAGTAAAGGAAAATCTCTTCAGGTGGCTCAGTGGGAAAGAATTTGCCTGCCAATGCAGGAGACATAAGAGATGCAGGTTCAATCCCTGGGTCGGGAATATCCCCTGGAGGAGGAAATGGCAACCCAATCCAGTATTCTTGCTTGGGAAATCCCATGGACAGGGAGTCTGGGGGTCTAGTCCATGGGGTCACAAGCAGTCCAACACAACTGAGCGATTGAACATGCACACTAAGGAAAATCTCTAGGATCAGTCATGTGGGGCTTTGTAATGGACAGGGAGGCTTCACAGAGGAAAGGATTCCAGTTCACCTTCACCTTAGCAAACACTTTCCCTTCTGAATTCCAGTGAACTACATGTTTTGGTCATAGATGTTAAAATTTGAAGGCTTCTCCAGAGACTCTCTTGACAAGTAAGATATTCTTTAGTATGTAAACTTTTACAGATAAAATACCTCAGGTCCTGAGAGATATTAAGCAACTTTCCCAGGAACTCACATATCACCACCCTAATATTTGATTCTTTTCTTCCTCCTGGTGCTGTCTGTCTCTAGATGCTATGCTGACTTTTCCAGGGAATATCAAGAATAGGATCTGATTTTAATAGGTAGAAGGCATCCTTCTATAAATATCAGATTTACTTTGACTTATCTATACCTTAGTGAAGAAACACAATGAAATCAAGGATGTTTTAAAAGTAAGTTGAGTAAACCACTACAAAAATATATTGAGTAATATATAAAGTATTTTCTGTGCTAAGTAGAAGAAATCAGATTATAAAGCCATACATTAATTATATGTGAAGGTTTTATTTTTTTTCCAAAATAAAACTAACATACCATAAGAACAAATTGATTCTTTTTTTAGTTTGAAAATACCTTAATAAATGCAGGTATAGATCTTAATAAGTACATATTTTCAAGTTCTTGAGCTGCATACACCTCAAAACTATTCCAAGTAAACGTCTGTTGTTGTTGTTTAGTCACTAATTCATGTCTGACTCTTTGTGTAGGCTATATTAAAGCTAGGCAAAGCTTTTTCTTATCTATACTTGCCAAAAAAACTCCTGAATATTTAGGAAAACAAGTATAATTTCATATATTTAAGTGACAAAAAATTACTTTTAGGAGAAACACAGTCATTTTACTAATCGTTACAAGGTTAAAAGTTTAGTTGATCAGTTGTGTCCGACTATTGTGACCCCATGGACTGTAGCCCACCAGGCTGCTCTGTCCATGGGATTCTCCAGGCAAGGATACTGGAGTGGGTTGCCATTTCTTTCTCCAATGGTTACAAAACAGCAGTTAAAAACTCTGAAATCATGGATTCTAGTTAATATAATAAAGAACTGCTTGCAAAATTCTTTTCATGCCATGGTGAGAAAAATACTGTCAAGTAAAGAATTCAGCACAGTTAAATAATTTAATTTGGTCTTTTAGAGCAAGTTAAGAAGTTCAAACATTTTTGTCCTTTAGTTAAAAACACTTTTCCCTGCAATATAGTTTTTTAAAAGTGAACTGTTTATTGCATATGCATCCAAAGGCCATATCATACTCATTTTGTATAAAATTGCTTAAAGAAATATTCTCTCACACTAAATGTTCAGTTGAAACTTTCTAGATTCTCAACATAAGTATCAGAATAATTTAAGGTCACATCATGAGCTATTATCTAAGTGTATAGATATAATGTCTATATACTCAAATGGAGCAAGTTAATTTAAGAATGGTAGCTGAAATTTTGTTTTATGATAGAACATGAAATTATCTTTAAATTTACAGTGAATATAATTATAGGAAAAAACAATCTAGACACATTAGGTATTTTTTTTTTTTTGCATGAAGTGATTTATTGTTCTATTTTATTCCAGAGATTTTAGTTTTCATTTAGTATCCCACTGAGAAAGTAGCTTAATTCTTTCTTTCATGTAACTATTTAAATGTAGAAAGAGACCAAAGCTTTGACCCCTGCATTTGAATTTGTGTAAGTATATAAATACACAACAATAAACATGACTATGGAATATACTACCATGTTATCCTTATTTGTAACTCATAAAATACAAAATAAATCATAATAAATCTGCCCTCAGTGAGGAGTACCATTCCTTTCTCCTACTTCTCCACCAGGTACTCTTGTTCCATAATGAGGGTAAAAGAATGATGCAATGGAAAAAAGTCTACCTTGTTATTTAGATGTTCTCAGGTGATAAGGTCTTAGCACATCTATGTTTTCCTTTTCCTTCTCAACTGCCACAGAATTCAATACTTAGGAAGATGGATTTTGTACAAATCTCCTTTAGTATTTTTATGCATGTGCCTTTGACTAAGTGATTCAGTTTAGTGTTTTGATGACTCTGAAGTCATATATGCAGGTCTCTGATATCTACAATATTCAGATATTAAGGACAGAGATGTCACCATCAGTCAACAGTTTCCTTAAGTGGAAATTTCTCTTCAACTTTAAGAGTCAAGTTGCAATTAAGTAGACAATGTGCATGTGATTAATAATATTCCCTGGTCTGCTCGTTTGTTTACACTCTTGGGTCAGGGCTGCTGATTTTATACACTTAATTGCCACTTGTGACGTATGCCCATGTGCACAGTTCCCTAATAATGGTTCCGATGGGGACTCACTTGGCATATGTAATTTTTATGCGTCATTTCAGTCAGCAAATGAGAAAAAATCCAGACACAGACAATGATAGCAAGTGTGTGATTTTTTTTTTTTTTGGTTAAGTCATTGCTAATGTGTGGTATGGTTGGAGCTGAGGATCTGGACATCATGGAAAGGGCATTGTTCTTGCAGCCAAGTTATCTGGGTTTTAACATCAACGATATCATTGACTAGCTAGGTGACATTTGCAAATGGAGTTTACCTTTCTGAGTCTTAATTTCTTATCTATAATGTTTACTTTATAAAGTAATAATGAAGGTAAAATGAAATACTTTATGTAAAACTTTAGCCTAACCTTCCAGAAGATGTAGACAAATTGACTTTATGAGTCTCCGTGTCCTCATCTACACTGTCCACTCTACAAGGTGGTCAGTTCAGGTCAGTTCAGTCACCCAGTCGTGTCCGACTCTTTGCGACCCCATGAATCACAGCACGCCAGGCCTCCCTGTCCATCACCAACTCCCAGAGTTCACCCAAACTCACGTCCATCGAGTCGGTGATGCCATCCAACCATCTCATCCTCTGTCGTCCCCTTCTCCTCCTGCCCCCAATCCCTCTCAGCATCAGAGTCTTTTCCAATGAGTCAACTCTTCACATGAGGTGGCCTAAGTATTGGAGTTTTAGCTTTAGCATCATTCCTTCCAAAGAACACCCAGGACAGATCTCCTTTAGAATGGACTGGTTGGATCTCCTTGCAGTCCAAGGGACTCCAACACCACAGTTCAAAAGCATCAATTCTTCAGCGCTCAGCTTTCTTCACAGTCCAACTCTCACATCCATACATGACTACTGGGAAAACCATAGCCTTGACTAGACAGACCTTTGTTGGCAAAGTAATGTCTCTGCTTTTGAATATGCTATCTAGGTTGGTCATAACTTTCCTTCCAAGGAGTAAGAATCTTTTAATTTCATGGCTAGTAAAGGTAAAATTAAATAATTATGTCAAACTAGAAACTAACCTTCTGGAAGGCAAGACAGTGTCTAGTCTTTGGTACAGTGTTTAGGGCATAATGAGTACTCAGTAATTCTTTGTTTGAATTAATTAAGGCACTTACAGTGGTAGGTGTTCAATAAGTATTAGTTTCATGCTTTTGTGTTTGCAGGTTTCTATATCTTAATTTACTAGATAATAATAATTAAGGCTTCAGTTAGTTAACTAACTTTTTTATGGGGGGGTCCTAATTTCCACATATACAATAATAGTAAGTGTGATTTTGTCAGTTGGTCTTTTCATGGCTTTTCCTAAAAGCATATGATTTCATCAGTTCAGTTCAGTTCAGTCGCTCAGTCGTGTCCGACTTTTTGCGACCCCATGAATCACAGCACGCCAGGCCTCCCTGTCCCTCACCAACTCTCGGAGTTCACTGAGACTCACATCCATTGAACTGGTGATGCCATCCAGCCATCTCATCCTCTGTCGTCCCCTCCTCCTGCCCCCAAGCCCTCCCAACATCAGAGTCTTTTCCAATGAGTCAACTCTTCGCATGAGGTGGACAAAGTACTGAAGTTTCAGCTTTAGCATCAGTCCTTCCAAAGAAATCCCAGGGCTGATCTCCTTCAGAATGGACTGGTTGGATCTCCTTGCAGTCCAAGGGACTCTCAAGAGTCTTCTCCAGCACCACAGTTCAAAAGCATCAATTCTTCGGCACTCAGCTTTCTTAACAGTCCAACTCTCACATCCACACATGACCACTGGAAAAACCATAGCCTTGACTAGACGGACATTTGTTGGCAAAGTAATGTCTCTGCTTTTAAATATGCTGTCTAGGTTGGTTTTAACTTTCCTTCCAAGGAGTAAGCGTCTTTTAATTTCATGGCTGCAGTCACCATCTGCAGTGATTTTGGAGCCCCCAAAAATAAAGTCTGACACTGTTTCCACTGTTTCTCCATCTATTTCCTATGAAGTGATGGGAACCGATGCCATGATCTTCGTTTTCTGAATGTTGAGCTTTAAGCCAACTTTTTTACTCTCCTCTTTCACTTTCATCAAGAGGCTTTTTAGTTCCTCTTCACTTTCTGCCATAAGGGTGGTATCATCTGCAGATCTGAGGTTATTGATATTTCTTCCGGCAATCTTGATTCCAGCTTGTGCTTCATCCAGCCCAGCATTTCTCATGATGTACTCTGCATATAATTTAAATAAGCAGGGTGACAATATACAGCCTTGACGAACTCCTTTTCCTCTTTGGAACCAGTCTGTTGTTCCATGTCCAGTTCTAACTGTTGCTTCCTGACCTGCATACAGGTTTCTCAAGAGGCATGTCAGGTGGTCTGGTATTCCCATCTCTTTCAGAATTTTCCACAGTTTGCTGTGATCCACACAGTCAAAGGCTTTGACATAGTCAATAAAGCAGAAATAGATGTTTTTCTGGAACTCTCTTGCTTTTTCGATGATCCAACGGATGTTGGCAATTTGATATCTGGTTCCTCTGCCTTTTCTAAAACCAGCTTGAACATCCGGAAGTTCACGGTTCACGTGTTGCTAAAGCCTGGCTTGGAGAATTTTGAGCATGACTTTACTAGCGTGTGAGATGAGTGCAATTGTGCAGTAGTTTGAGCATGCTTTGGCATTGCCTTTCTTTGGGATTGGAATGAAAACTGACCTTTTCCAGTCTTGTAGCCACTGCTGATTTCACCAGATGCAGTAGGAAAAATGAGCCACTAAAGAGATTGTTAGTTTTTCACGAAAAGGACAGAACACAAGTTAATAATTAAGTGTGTGGTAATTTCATCCCTACTGTAACACAGTCAAGTAACTAGCATGATAAGCTATTAAGTTTTCAGAAATGGAAGAAGGGTAGCTGTAAAGTGAGACCTAGATTCTTTTTGTTGAAAAGCATAGGCATTGGAGTCTCTAGCAGAGGCAGCTTTTTTAGTCCTTATTTTTCAAAATCCTTTCTCCCTTGCTCCATGGAAATAAAATTGTAGGTGAGCACACGACTGACCATCTAGGGACTACACTCCTCATTCCCCATTTATGTAGGTTTAACCATGTGATAAAATTCTTACGAACAGAATGTGAGTGATGTGTGTCACTTCTGGATCAGTGCTTTAAGATTTTTGTTTGTTACTCTCTGTATTCTTTCTCTCTCTTGCTGGCTGGAACCTCAAATGGTTTTGATCCAGCTTCACCCACATGTTGACAAAAGTGCTCTTCCAAACCATGTATTTTGAAGAACTATTTCTAAACTTTAAGCTCAAGAAAGTGTGACTCCCCTTTTATTTTCACAGGTTTTCTGACCTATAAGCCAACAGAGAGACCTATAAGCCAATGGTAGTTATCAACAGCCATTTGAATGACATAAAGCTCTGCTCTATCACATAAAGGGTGAAGAGAAGCAAAGTTGCTGATCTTTAGGTGGGAGTTTAGTTGATGAGAAGATAAGACATATAACACACCATGTGATGTAGAACAAATAGAAAGCAATGGCAATAATTGTTTCAAAGGTTCAGGAATGGGAGCTGGCACAATGGACTGGGATGATCAGGGAGGCTTGAAATAGGGGTGGAGGAAGGTACTTTCTGGGTTTTGAGAGACTGTTAGAGAAAGGAAAGTAATTTGAGCCAAGGTGAGTGGACTGAAAGACCATGATGTGTTTTAGTTTGGATTCATCTTAAGCCTGAGCAGGCCCTGAGGAAAGGAATCAAGTTTAAGTCCTTTATTTGAGAGAAGATTGTAGGAAACCTCGGAGAAGGCAATGGCACCCCACTCCAGTACTCTTGCCTGGAAAATCCCATGGACAGAGGAGCCTGGTAGGCTGCAGTCCATGGGGTCGCTAAGGGTCGGACCTGACTGAGCGACTTCACTTTCACTTTTCACTTTCATGCATTGGAGGAGGAAATGGCAACCCACTCCAGTGTTCTTGCCTGGAGAATCCCAGGGACGGGGGAGCCTGGTGGGCTGCCGTCTATGGGGTCGCACAGAGTCGGACACGACTGAAGAGACTTAGCAGCAGCAGCAGCAGAACCAAATTTTATTGTTTAAGACTTCTGATGAACTTGGTTTTGGTCAACTAGATTCCTTAGATTGAGAAATTAGTAAAAACAGGCCTTCATAGAATACTGTAAACATCAAAGATGATGAAAGTCCCTATTTTAGCTCTGTTTCCTTCATATTCATGTGGGTTTGTTTGACCATGTACAAAAAAGGAAAATTTTTCCTGTAAGGGAAACACTTAAACTCTGATCTGTAATTATTTGACCTGTGCAAAGTTTTCAGTCTTATTGTTGGTTATGAATACAATGTACTTCCCCTGAAGTGATATTTGATTTGCATTTAGTACATGATAGTAGATTTAAAAACTTTTGAAGATATAAAAGTTTCGGTAGCCTATGTAGATGATTGAAGATATACTGCTTTGTGGAGAAAGCATGTTAGGTCTGACCTGGAGAGATGTTCTCTTAATCTTTTTCTTGTGCTATATTATCACAGAAAGAAGTAGAGAGTGTATAAAGCCAGAATATATTACATATATTGTCGATATGAAAGATTGCTAGCCATTATTTTCCTTTTATTCATACTGTTTACCCGAACAGTTTGGGGAGAATGGAAGTGTGTCATTTCTAGGACAATGAGATGTTCAGCCCTTAATGCAGTATTAATTTTCCTCTACCCACTGGACATTTATCCTCGGTTTAAACACCCATTTCCTTCAAGGTTTTTCTAATGAGACTTTGCAGATTTTCCAAAAAAATATATTGTGTCGGTGACAGTTTATTCACCTTACTTATATAGTTCGAGGAACTGCTTGTTTAAATTTAGATACTGTTTCTGATGAAATGTTTTGACAAAGTAATACCAGCTTGATACTATTTAAAATATTTTGACAGATGGGAAAATTGTTTCAGACTGAGTTGAGCAATACTTTATTGCAGTATTTTGCCAGTTAGAAAAAAATGGTAAAGGTAGCCTCACTGTTCCCGAAAATAACATCCTTCCATTCTCCCTGAGAAAGGAAAGGGCTCCATTCAGTCATAGATTACAATATGTGTACTGCGTATGTTAAGAATTCAGGCAGTTAAAACAAGAGGGAACATTTGGGGATTATTTCCAAACAGGGAACATTTATTGTTCTGTAAGCAAACAGAACCTAAAGAACTTTTAGGAACATTTGTTGCTATAGCACTTTATCAGAGCCTTTTTTCCATGCTCTGGTGAGTGTGCTTTCAGTTAATATTGCTGAATCACTGGGATTTAAAACTGGTTGGAAAAACATGATCAAATCCAATTACTTTTATATCTTGAATTTTTAGAATGATAAAATGATAAAAATTTTAAATTTCTCACATTAGTTGTAAAGGAATAAAATACAAGTGATCCCTGTGTTTTCGTTACTTTAAGCAAGTGTGTTCAAGAAATATGATAGGGCAGTGGCTCTCAAAATGTAGTTGTTGGACCAGGAGCATCCATGTCACCTGAAAACTTTTAAGAAATGCAAATTGTTAGGCTTCACACCAGGCCTTTTAAATCAGACACTGGTGGAGTCCAGCTATCTGGGTCCTAACAAGCCTTCCTGATGGTTCTGATAAATGCCATCAATTGAGAACTACAGAGATAGAAGAGAGGCTTTCAAAGTCTGTGATGTGGAAAGAGAAGGAATTGGTGGGGAATGATGAAGGAAATATTCCGGGCTCCTTCCACCCTCGACCCCGACCTGTGTCAACTCAAGGAGTCTTGGTTTTCTATCACAGGGTTTTAGATTGAGTTCTGCCACTGGAGGAGAAGGGGACGACAGAGGTTGAGATGGCTGGATGGCATCACTGACTTGATAGACATGAGTTTGGGTGAAGTCCGAGAGTTGGTGATGGACAGGGAGGCGTGGAGTGCTGCGATCATGGGGTCACAAAGTGTCGGACACGACTGAGTGACTGAACTGAACAGAACAGTAGTCTTAAAAACCTCTGGGATGTGCATATTTCTTTGGCGGCCAGTGTTTGGTGGCCCAGAAGGCCTTCTCAGGGTGATAATATCTCTTAGCGTACTCGTATTATTCTAGCCATGTGTTCTTGAAACTTGGTTTGGCTAGTAAAGAAGAAATTGCTCTGTGTCTCAGCAATCGCTTCATGCTCACCAGACTCCTAGGGAACATATGTGCAAATCAGAATGCCAGTTTTATATTTCAAAGTACAATGAGGAGCATAAAAATAAAAATTATACAATACTCATGTTTAACTCCTCTAGTTTCTTCTTACTGTGCACAAGTTAATATTCAGAGTTGGGGATGTCCTTGTCCAGGGATTGGTGAATCTCATTCTATCCCCTTCCTTCTGCATATTGCTGCAGGTGAGATGTAGTGTTAATAATGGATTGTTCCTTTGAAAGCATAGAATCAAAGGCAAGAGAAGTTGATATTTCTTCCAGGTCATCATGAACCTGTATGAATTCCCTTCACACACACACACACACACACACACACACATTTATTATTTATCAGATTGCTGAGGGCTCCTAAATTCAGTATGTCTCTTACCTGAAATCATGTTGAATAAACTTATTATTTCTATTTTCTGTTTTTTAAGTTTTCCAAGTTACCACTGACAGTTGTTTCTATAGCTATTTTAATATTGTTATTTAAACTTAAGTAAGATTTGTATCTTAATCTTCATAAGATACAAATAATCACAGAAAACTAGCCAATCTGATCACACGGACCACAGCCTTGTCTAACTCAATGAAACTAAGCCATGCCCTGTGGGGGCACCCATGATAGACAGGTCATGGTGGAGAGGTCTGACAGAATGTGGTCCCCTGGAGAAGGGAATGGCAAACCACTTCAGTATTCTTGCCTTGAGAGCCCCATGAACAGTATGAAAAGGGAAAATGATAGGATACTGAAAGAGGAACTCCCCAGATCAGTAAGTACCCAGTATGCTACTGGAGATCAGTGGAGAAATAACTCCAGAAAGAATGAAGGGATGGAACCAAAACAAAAAACAATACCCAGCTGTGGATGTGACTGGTGATAGAAGCAAGGTCCAATGCTGTAAAGAGCAATTTTTCATAGGAACCTGGAATGCTAAGTCCATGAATCAAGGCAAATTGGAAGTGGTCAAACAGGAGATAGCAAGAGTGAACGTTGACATTCTAGGAATCAGCGAACTAAAATGGACTGGAATGGGTGAATTTAACTCAGATGACCATTATGTCTACTACTGTGTGCAGGAATCCCTTAGAAGAAATGGAATAGCCATCATGGTTAACAAGAGTCCGAAATGCAGTACTTGGATGCAATCTCAAAAATGACAGAATGACCTCTGTTCATTTCCAAGGCAAACCATTCAGTATCAAGGTAATCCAAGACTACGTCCCAACCAGTAACGCTGAAGAAGCTGAATTTGAACGGTTCTATGAAGACCTACAAGACCTTTTAGAACTAACACCCAAAAAAGATGTCCTTTTCATTATAGGGCACTGGAATGCAAAAGTAGGAAGTCAAGAAACACCTGGAGTAACAGGTAAATTTGGCCTTGGAGTACGGAATGAAGCAGGGCAAAGGCTAATAGAGTTTTGCCAAGAGAACACACTGGTCATAGCAAATACGCTCTTCCAACAACACAAGAGAAGACTCTACACATGAACATCACCAGATTGTCAACACTGAAATCAGATTGATTATATTCTTTGCAGCCAAAGATACAGAAGCTCTATACAGTCAGCAAAAACAAGGCCAGGAGCTGACTTTGGCTCAGATCATGAACTCCTTATTGCCAAATTCAGAGTTAAATTGAAGAAAGTAGGGAAAACCACTAGACCATTCAGATATGCCCTAAATCAAATCCCTTATGATTATACAGTGGAAGTGAGAAATAGATTTAAGGGAATAGATACGATAGACAGAGTGCCTGATGAACTATGGATGGAGGTTTGTGACATTGTACAGGAAACAGGGATCAAGACCATCTCCATGGAAAAGAAATGCAAAAAGGTAAAATGGCTGTCTGAAGAGGCCTTACAAATAGCTGTGAAAAGAAGAAAAGTGAAAAGCAAAGGAGAAAAGGAAAGATATAAGCATCTGAATGCAGAGTTCCAAAGAATAGCAAGGAGAGATAAGAAAGCCTTCCTCAGCGATCAATGCAAAGAAATAGATGAAAACAGTAGAATGGGAAAGACTAGAGATCTCTCCAAGAAAATTAGACATACCAAGGGAACATTTCATGCAAAGATGGGCTCGATAAAGGACAGAAATGGTACAGACCTAACAGAAGCAGAGGATATTAAGAAGAAGTGGCAAGAATACACAGAAGAACCGTACAAAAAAGATCTTCACGACCCAGATAATCACGATGGTGTGATCACTCACCTAGAGCCAGACATCCTGGAATGTGAAGTTAAGTGGGCCTTAGAAGGCATCACTATGAACAAAGCTAATGGAGGTGATGGAATTCCAGTGGAGCTATTTCAAATCCTGAAGGATGATGCTGTGGAAGTGCTGCATTCAGTATGCCAGCAAATTTGGAAAACTCAGCAGTGGCCACAGGACTGGAAAATGTCCATTTTCATTCCAATCCCAAAGAAAGGCAATGCCAAAGCATGCTCAAACTACCGCACAATGATGGCACTCATCTCACACCCTAGTAAAATAATGCTCAAAATTCTCCAAGCCAGGCTTCAGCAATACGTGAACCGTGAACTTCCAGATGTTCAAGCTGGTTTTAGAAAAGGCAGAGGAACCAGAGATCAAATAGCAAATGAAGCAACAGACAAACAACTAATCTCAAAAATATACAAGCAACTCCTACAGCTCAATTCCAGAAAAATAAATGACCCAATCAAAAAATGGGCCAAAGAACTAAATAGACATTTCTCCAAAGAAGACATACAGATGGCTAACAAACACATGAAAAGATGCTCAACATCACTCGTTATCAGAGAAATGCAAATCAAAACCACTATGAGGTACCATTTCACACCAGAATGGCTGCAATCCAAAAGTCTACAAACAAAAAATGCTGGAGAGGGTGTGGAGAAAAGGGAACCCTCTTACACTGCTGGTGGGAATGCAAACTAGTACAGCCACTATGGAGAACAGTGTGGAGATTCCTTAAAAAACTGGAAATAGAACTGCCTTATGATCCAGCAATCCCACTGCTGGGCATACACACCGAGGAAACCAGAAGGGAAAGAGACACGTGTACCCCAATGTTCATCGCAGCACTATTTATAATAGCCAGGACATGGAAACAACCTAGATGTCCATCATCAGATGAATGGATAAGAAAGCTGTGGTACATATACACAATGGAGTATTACTCAGCCATTAAAAGAATACATTTGAATCAGTTCTAATGAGGTGGATGAAACTGGAGCCTATTATACAGAGTGAAGTAAGCCAGAAAGAAAAACACCAATACAGTATACTAACACATATATATGGAATTTAGAAAGATGGTATCAATAACCCTGTATACAAGATAGCAAAAGAGACACTGATGTATAGAACATTCTTTTGGACTCTGTGGGAAAGGGAGAGGGTGGGATGATTTGGGAGAATGACATTGAAATGTGTATAATATCATATATGAAATGAGTCACCAGTCCAGGTTCAATGCACGATACTGGATGCTTGGGGCTGGTGCACTGGGACGACCCAGAGGGATGGTATGGGGAGGGAGGAGGGAGGAGGGTTCAGGATGGGGAACACATGTATACCTGTGGCAGATTCATTTTGATATATGGCAAAACCAATACAATATTATAAAGTTAAATAAAATAAAATTTAAAAAATAATGAATCCAAAATCAAAAAAAAAGAAAGAAAGAAATTACAACAAATTGCCAACATCCGCTGGATCATCAAAAAGCAAGAGAATTCCAGGAAAACATCTATTTATGCTTTATTGACTATGCCAAAGCCTTTGACTGTGTGGACCACAGCTAACTGTGGAAAATTCTTCAAGAGATGGGAATACCAGAGCACCTGACATGCCTCTTGAGTAACCTGTATGCAGGTCAGGAAGCAAGAGTTAGAACTGGACATGGAACAACAGACTGGTTCCAAATAGGAAAAGGAGTACGTCAAGGCTGTATATTGTCACCCTGCTTATTTAACTTATATGCAGAGTACATCATGAGAAATGCTGGGCTGGAAGAAGCACAAGCTGGAATCAAGATTGCCGGGAGAAATCTCAATAACCTCAGATATGCAGATGACACCACCCTTTTGGCAGAAAGTGAAGAGGAACTAAAAAGCCTCTTGATGAAAGTGAAAGAAGAGAGTGAAAAAGTTGGCTTAAAGCTCAACATTCAGAAAACGAAGATCATGGCATCTGGTCCCATCACTTCATGGTAAATAGATGGGGAAACAGTGGAAACAGTGTCACACTTTATTTTGGGGGGGCTCTAAAATCACTGCAGATGGTGATTGCAGCCATGTAATTCAAAGACGCTTACTCCTTGGAAGGAAAGTTATGACCAACCTAGATAGCATATTAAGAAGCAGAGATATTACTTTGCCAACAAAGGTCTGTGTAGTTAAGGCTATGGTTTCTCCAGTGGTCATGTATGGATGTGAGAGTTGGACTGTAAAGAAAGGTGAATGCTGAAGAATTGATGCTTTTGAACTGTGCTGTTGGAGAAGATTCTTGAGAGTCCCTTGGACTGCAAGGAAATCAAACCAGTCCATTCTAAAGGAGATCAGTCCTGGGTGTTCATTAGAAGGACTGATGCTAAAGCTGAAACTCCAATACTTTGGCCACCTTGTGTGAAGAGTTGACTCATTGGAAAAGACCCCAATGCTGGGAGGGATTCGGGGCAGGAGGAGAAGGGGATGACAGAGGATGAGATGGCTGGATGGCATCACTGACTCAATGGACATGAGTTTGGGTAAACTCTGGGAGTTGGTGATGGACATGGAGGCCTGGCGTGCTGCAATTCATGGGGTCACAAAGAGTCGGACACAACTGAGCAACTGAACTGAACTGAACTAAAGATTTGTATAATCTGATTTCTGCAGATGCGATGATGACAAAGATAAGTTATCATTATTATAACAAAGATCGCAGAAGTTAACAGAGTACTTACGTGCCAGGCATTGTACTAACTACTTGGTATTTGTATTAATATGAGGACATTTATCCCTCATAGTCAACCCTCATATAGAAGAGGCTTTAAACTTTTGAACATGACCCCCAAAGAGAAATTGAGACTTAATAGGATGTAATCCCTCTGTGTATATATGGTATATGAATAGTAAAATTTATGATACACTTTTACTATGTTTAAAACTCATTTTTCTATATTATTTTGTTTCATTCATTTAAGTAAATGCCAGTTGTGAACCAGAAAATTCATTTTATCACTCATCGTAATGGGTTGCATCCTGCGGAATCAAAAACTGTGCTATAAGATTAGATAGTATTATTAATCCATATTTTACAGATGAGAGAGACATACAGAGTCCATGTAAGTTGCACAAATTTACTAAGTGGAAAATCCGGAGTTCAGACTTGGGCAGACTCTCCTCAAAGCCCTCTCATACCACATCTATCTTGCCTACTCAAAACCTTTAGATTGTCATACAATCTAGGAGGACTGTACCAAATGGGAATTTTTTCTTTCAAGTGTGGTGTGTACTCTGGCCTTAGACTTTCTAATTAAAGAGACTTAGAGATGAAGGGACTGGCTTTGGAGCTGTGTTTCCATTGAAGGCACCTTTTTAAAACTTAGAATATGTGCTTATTTGGGGAAGCTTTTGTAAAGAGGCTGATGGGGATTAATTTGGAAGGGAAGTGACTATTGCCACCAAACCACCTTCTTTGTGCTGCCATGGGAAATTTACTTTAAATAATCCAAGAAATAGTTGATAGAAAAGATGTTTATTCAAAGTTAAAACAGTCTTTAATATGTGGAGTTTCCCAGTGAGTGAAGAGAAGATGAAATGGGAATTATTTGCATCTTGTCAGGCTTTTTGTCCTCTTTGTAGGGCACGCAGTTAAATGCGGAAGACTGCTAGCTTGGCTGAACATTATTGGACACAGACAATAGTCTTTCCCTAGTGCTACTAGATACGATTTTAAAATATGTATTAGATGTGAAGGTACAAAATTCAGAGATAGAAAAGCCACAGGGTGAAAAGTCTATATATATCCCCCCCTTTTGCTTGGTGTTTTTGTCTCTCCTGAATTAGTCACTGATACCTGTTTCTTATATGATCCTTCAGAATCTTCTGCAGTGCTGTGTGTGTGTGTATTAAATATAAACATAACATATTTTCTATGCCTTGCTTTTATTACCCTGATGGTACTTCACAGAGTTTTTTCCATATGTAGAAGTACCAACCTGCCTCCTCCTTTTTTCACAGCTACATATTATTTCCTTGTGTGTATTTTTCTAAAATTTAACAGGTTTTCTATTAACAGACATTAGGTAATTTCTAATCTTTTGCAAGCTTAATTATTTTACATGCAAATTGCCCTTAGGGCTCTGTGTCTTCTGTGTGGTCTTTTACTCTTAGAAGAAGATTCACAGCCCCCTAGATCTTCACAAGGGAGTATAAAGATCAGTCTGTTGAATAAGGTCAGGTTTGTGTCAGGAAGTTGCTTGATCTCAATTTTCTTGGCTATCTATTTTTAGCTTCTGAACGGTAATCACGTTAAGAAATCTTCATATCTTACCTTCTTCAGTCTTGTAAGATAAAGTGGTCCCTGTGAAAAGGTTCAAGGAACACAATTTGCTAACAGTTTAGTGGGTTGATTAAGGATGTTGAGTGTTTATTTCTAAAAGGACAAAATGTTTGTGCACTGAAAGTTCTATCTGCTTTATTCTTCACAACCATTAAAACTTTTTCAGATTTATTTTCTTATTATTTATGGAGATTTGGAAAATTACATGGAAGATGTCTATTTTCTTAAATGCATGATTACCTATTGCTTTATCCTGTTCTTTGAAAACAGTTCTGTGAAATGTTCAAGTTTACAAAGAAAACATATCTTCACTATCTGAGTTTTCTGTCATCTGTGCATTTTAAGAATGTTTTAGCCAATTTCAGACAAAGAATAGTATTAGTGATAATTACATGAGAAACAGGCCAGCAAGGCAATCAAGTGGAAAGTTAGTAGAAATGTATGGATGAGTGATTTGGTCCATCCTATGTTTTTCTGACTCAATTATATTCACACTAACTCAGCAGCAGCAACAGCAGAGATAACAAAATTGGTGCTATGTAGCATATACGCTCGGAGAAGACAATGGCACCCCACTCCAGTACTCTTGCCTGGAAAATCCCATGGATGGAGGAGCCTGGTAGGCTGCAGTCCATGGGGTTGTTAAGAGTTGGACACGACTGAGCGACTTCACTTTCACTTTTCCCTTTCATGCATTGGAGAAGGAAATGGCAACCCACTCCAGTGTTCTTGCCTGGAGAATCCCAGAGACAGGGGAGCCTGGTGGGCTTCCGTCTATGGGGTTGCACATAGTCGGACATGATTGAAGTGACCTAGCAGCAGCAGCACATACGCTGAAGAAAACAATGCTGCGGATTCTTTGAGAAGTGATTTCAGAATTTAATATTTTCCTGTCAAGAGATTTATGACCTGACACTGAAAATTATTAAGACTCAGATCCAAATAGTTACTTCATTTCCTCTTGCTCAGCATTTAGTAAAGATGTGGAATATACTAACCAGATATTGGTTAGCCAGACTTAGGATTCAAAATTTGATATGCTTGTCACCATGTGTGAACTTTGGAATATTTGGATTTTAATATATGTAAATGATTTTATAATGTGTTATGTCTTAGGTGAAAAATTATTACACATGCCAACAATTTAATTTAAAATACTACTCCTGAATATTTTACAAATATCTGGAATAATAAAATACTCTTAATGAGCATTAGAAAGTTTCTGCTTGCTTTGTTTGCTAAATCATGTGGCCTCCACTATACTTGCTGCTGCCACTGCTGCTGCTAAGTCGCTTCAGTTGTGTCCGACTCTGTGCGACCCCGTAGACGGCAGCCCACCAGGCTCCCCCGTCCCTGGGATTCTCCAGGCAAGAACACTGGAGTGGGTTGCCACTATACTTAATACACCTCAATTTATCCTTTTTGTGCTAGAAACTCATGTTAAAATAGCAAATAGCAATCCAGATTGGACTGCAAACACATTCACGTGCAAAATTTCATTTAGAGATATTTGATACATTTTTGGAGGTGTTTCAGTGGCCTGTATTGGTTAATTTGAATCTATAATTTGGTTGTATATAAAAATGAAGTTAATCTAAGTGGACAAAATCAATACCCTTCTGAAATTAATTAGATGGCCAACATCCCAGCAAGAGATTATTCTTTTTAGTATCTTCCTATCCTCTTTTCTTACAGGGTGAAATAATTCCTTTGCCAAATTATGTTGGACAGTTCCCTGGTGACAGGTGCTATAGAAACTGGTAGCTGCGCTGTTAGTGAGTGAAACAGAGAGGAAGGAAATGTGGGCAAGGAAGCCATTGTACTCTGGATACAGTGATATGCCTGCCCTGTCTCCACATCACAGCCAAGCAAGGGAACAATGTCCCTTTTGCAGTGGATCTGCAGTGACTGTTTCTAAACTAAACTTGTGAAACATGATGCTGCTTCTCTGAGAGACTGAAGCATTCCAGGACAGAGAGACAGGAGAAGTGGGGAAATAAATCATAAATTAGACTGGACTGTAGTTTGAAGATACTGTTTATAGTTAGGTTTGATAAGGAATGGCTGGAAATATGGCAGCAGATTGAAGCTGAGGTTTTATTTCAGGTAATAGTTTTCTTTTTTATCTCTGTTGGAGCATCAGTGCAACAACCTAAAGAAGTTTTAGAGGGCTAGATGGTATAACCTTCATCAGTCTTTATGTGCAATGCCATAAACAGGCTTTATGTCTTTGAGAAATAGGTTTTTTATAATATTTAAAGAAGGTGATTTGTCTCTAGCTCCATGAAACAACTGAGTTGAGTTGTTATGGTTGATACTCTAGAAATTACTTGATGGGTATATGTCTTTTTAGCAATGTATTTAATAGATTTAAAATAAGTTTAGTACTACTTAAGTTACATGAATATATTTCTAATTTTGTGGCTATCTTTTTAAAAACAAATGAATCACGACTTTTGCATTTTATAGTTATTATTTTTGCTGCTCATGTTGCATCATCACAGATAGATGTGTGTTCAGCAGCTATTATGAAGATGACACAGTGGAGGATTGAAGGAAACATAAGAAAGGCCTTTGTCCTCAGTTATTCTCAGAGATCTGGTTGAAAACCAAAACCTGACAAAAGTGCGTGAAGTGAGTGATTAGGTAAAGCAGCCACATGAACACTGTGGCCGTGTGGTAGATGGCACTGAGTGTCCAGACATGAGGCATTTTTCTTTCTATAAGACTAACATTAAAGAAACCAATATTTTGATATATGGCAAAACAAATACAATATTGTAAAGTTAAATAAAATAAAATTAAAAAAAAAGTAGAAAACACTGAAAGGGAAAAAAAAAAAGAAACTAACATTTTTGTTCTGTTTCATGTATCTTCTTGAAAACGAACATTTATTGAGCCTTTACTGGCCATCAGGCACTGTCCTATGTGTTCTACATGTATGAATTCCCTTAATCTCTGACATCTTATGAGTACTACTACTATTTTCCCCTTGGAGGAGATAAAGACTGGAGCAAATGATGTTTCATTAGTTGCTCAAGGTCACAGAGCTTGTACCTGAGGGAGCTGGGATAGGAAAATGGGCTATGGGGTTCAGTCACCTCTATGCTTTATGCTGTCTCTCACTGTGCTTATTAATTGACACATCTCTTCTTTAAGCCTAAATAGATGTTTAGTTTGCCCTAGTAAAGTACAGGCCTTAGGCTAGGATCAGACGCTTGAAATTTATTTCTATAGAAAATGATGATAGTTATTTTGATGCAAATGTTCACAGCGCTACATAATTTAGTGATTAAATTAATCCCCTTTAGTGAGGTGTGGGGGAGTTCTAGGAGGATTATAACCTAACTCTAGGAAGTTGAGAGCTGCATATTTATGCAAATATGCATTTTTCTCTGCCTCCACAGTCTCATCTCTTCCTGGGAAGATCTTTATGATTACATATGTCGCAGATCACAAGAGATTTAATGACAGCCTTGGGTGTCCACACACTAAAGAGGGACCTTTAGAGACTGCGTAGGGGTATATTTGCTTTCAGAGATGGTCTTTGCCCAGCGAATCTCCAGCTTCAACATGCATCAGAATCAGCTGGAGGTCTTGTAAAATAACACAGATTACTGGTCCTGCCTCCAGAGTTTTGGTTTAGTAGGTTTGAAGAGAGACTGGAGAATTGACTTTTTTCTAAGAAGCACCCAGTCAAGGTGTAACTGTTGGTTTGGAGATCACACTTTGTGAACCACCAATTCACCCTAAAATTGTAACTAAAAGGAGTTTGGGTTCCCCCTCCCCTTCTTTCTCTTTACTTTTAAGCCAGTGCTCACTCTTCAGATGCCCAACCTTTTATTTGCAAAGGTTTAAAAACCTGATTAACAGCTTTTGTGGACCCTGGAAAAATTCTGTAAGTCACTTATTAATATAATAATTATTGGTAAGATAATAGCACTTTTAAAATAATAACTGATTGCAGTTATTGAGTGCTTATTATATTGTCAGGCAGTTCACTAGGCCCACTGTCCATATTATCTTACTTAGTAAAGCAACAAACATAGGAATCAGTACTATTCATTTCTTCAATTTACATTTGGAAACTAAGATTTAGAAAACCACATGACTTTCTAAAGATTATATATACAACATAAGGTAGAGCTAATATTACAACCCACGTAATACTAATAGATGAATTCCAAAAGCTAAATATTTGACCACTCTGCTTTTTAAAATCTGTAGTGATAAGCTGAATTTAGTTAGGCTTAGTTTCAGCACAAAGTGTCCTTTGTTTTCATTTCTCCTTTTATTTAAAAGTTCTTAAGCATCCTTAACTCAGCAGGGGGAAAATGCATGATCACAGATTTTTCAAAGGACATATAAAAATGAAAATTGCTGCTTGGAATATGACTTTATCATTTGTAGTGGCCCTCTTCAAATTTCAAGGACTAAAGGATTAATGCTAAGAAAATAAATTTTTGTGGTTTGCTTTTCAATTGTTCGTTTGTTCCTATGCCTATAAATAAGAATTTCAAGAAGAGAGCATTAAACTTTGGGAGGATATAGACTCCTTTGAAGGTCAGTTGAGAACTCTGAGGAATCTCCTGAAAAAATGTGTTCTAAAATTTGCATGCTATTCAACATCTATCTGTAGCCTCTGTGTAAGATGTTCACCCTAAAGGGGACAGCACAGCAGAGAAACAAGTTGGACTTTTGTATCTGGTGTCCCTGGGTCTGCATTGGTCCCCTCCTATTTATATGACTTTTGGGAAGTTATTATTGAATCTTATTTATTCATCCATAAAATGGTAATGATGAAAAGAATAAAATCTAGCTAATGTGAAATACCTAGCTGGATGACTGCTGCATTAGTGTTTCTCAAGCTTTAAGGTGTCCATGAGTCACTTGGGGACCTTGTTAAAATGCAGAGACTGATTCAGTAGATTAGGGATGAACTCTGAGCTTTTGCATTTCTAACAAGCTCTTGGGTGATGCTGTTGCTCCTGGTCCAGGGGCCACATTATGAATGTTTTCTCTGTAAAATATGCAGAGAAGAGATGTCTCTATTAATAAATACTCTGAAGTGTCATATTAACAGAATATTTTCAGTGATAATTTGAGCTCAGTTTGGGGTTATTTACTAAAATATGCACATGCAATACATGTGTACTGAGAATTACAACATTTGGAATCTTTTCATTGTGAGGTAGTGCATTGTGTACTGGTATTGTGTTGCACTGCTATTGTCGCTTAAAGTGTGTCCAACTCTTGGGAGCCCATGGACTGTAGCCTGCCAGGCTCCTCTGTCCATGGGATTTCCCAGATAAGAATACTGGAGTGGGTTGCCATTTCCTCCCCCAGGGGATCTTCCCAACCCAGGGATTGAACTTGTGTTTCCTGCATAAGCAGGCAGATTCTTTACCCTTGAGCCACCAGAGAAGCCCATTGTGCTGCATTGTACCCACCAAATTCAATATGGAGTTCTCTTTAGAATAAGAGTCCCTTTAAAAATTACCCATGTTAAAGTATTTCTCTGTGTGTAATAGTGAATTTAAGATGTGGTTGAGGACCTTTGTGTCATGTACTCCTTCTGACAGCCAGATCTTTTTGAGTACAGCAGTAATTTGCCATGAATTTCTGATTATTCTAGAAAACAATTTATTATCGTCTCTATTTATTTGGCTTAGTTGCAGCATGATGGATCTTTTAGTTTCAGCCTGCAGGATCTAGTTCCCTAAAAAGAGATCAAACCCAGGCCCCATGCACTGGGAGGCAGAGTCTTAGCCACTAGACGACTAGGGAAGTTCCTGTTATCTTCTCTTGAAGCCATTGCTCTTTATATACTTTGAAGAAGGAACTGCTAACATTGAGTATGCTTGACTTCTGTCTGGTAAACTTGAGTTTTAAAACAGAGTTTTGAAGACATGAAAAGAAAGATTGTATATGAATATCTAATTACATTAACAAAAATAGTAGAATCTCTGACTTTCATGTATCTTTTCCAAGCATGGATTTCCTGACTGGTTTCAGTTTATCACTTATGACATGCTACCTTGGTTATGAGTCTGTTTTCTCTGGTGACTACTAAATCAACTACTGCCTAAAAGTATTGGAGAGACAGCTGAAAAGCTTCTGGCAACCTGTGGAAATCTTGTGAAGGCTGGTAGAACTTTTTTTCCTTTTAATTTTTATTTTGTATTGGAGTATAGTTGATTAACAATGATGTGTTAGTTAAGAGCTTTCTATTTTGGGAAAAATTGATGCTGTGAGGCCCCACTCTGTATTTCATTTATTTTTGTTAAGCACTACTTTTGCATTACTGAGGTTTCTTCATAAACATCATTGTTCCACCTTGCCCAAATAGTTCAGTGTAAAAATCCTTTGTAATGGTTGGTTCTACTGGAAAATTTGCCAGTAAAAGTGGAATTGTAGAGAGAAGACTGCTCTATTCAACGCTAGAAAACATGATAATGATCATGAGGAGGGACTGTCACTAATCATGTATTTTGTGATCACAAGTGCTTGCCTTCAAAACAGCCTGGAAGTAGGCAGGAAAAGAACCCTATCAGAGCCAGCCTCATCCAATGTTTTGGCTTCCTAGGGAGTTTTTAGAATAGAATGGTGGTCTGTATTATGGCGCGGGTATGCCGGCACGTTTTGGATCAGAGGCTTTCATGAAATAAGGGAGAATTTGAAAGGACTATAGTGCAGGCCTAGGGTTAATTGAAAGGTTACATTTTGTGTGTTATCCAATATAAAATACTAAATAAACATCTAACCTTTTCTAAAGGTGACGTGTTTTCCCTCAGGCCAACATACTTGATCTGCATCCACACCATATACTTGCCATTTTTAGTAACAAATGGAATGTTATTTATTCACTGCATTTATTACAGTTATTTACTCACTGCATTTATTACAGTGAGTTTTTTATTCAGATAGAATAACAAATAACTTTAGTGATTCCAAGAGTCACCTGTGGAGATGCAAAGATACTTAGAATTCTCAATTCCTAGCACATTTATTGAAAAAGAAGTATACTGCAGTGGAACCTAAGCAGTGAACTTTTAAAACTGCTCTGCCATTGATTTGAATCGATTCATTCTGGATTAGATTGTTGTTTGTAGATAACATTAATTACTAGTAATTAGAAATTTTTTTCTCGAGAAATGGAGGCAGTGAAATATTATAGACCCAGGGCCTTTGACTTCAAAGAGGCATGAGTTCATATTTTGCTTCTGTCACTTGCTGGTTATTTGAAATCTCTCTTTTACTCAGTTTCCTCCACTGATGGGTAGAAATAATGCTACCTGTATCATAGAGTGGTTAAGAAAGTTCAGTGTAAAAACATAGGCCTTACATAGTGCTTAGTACATAATAGACTTTTGATCCTCAAAGTCTGGCCTTTGGATCAGAAGTAAGAGCATTATACCCATGAGATGCTGGAAATGCAGAATCTCAGGCCCCTTCCAGACCTTCTCAATTAGGGAGAAGAAGAAGGATTCCTTTGTTCAATTATGACAAATGCTCATAATCAATGAACATTAAATGTTGTTAGTAATGGTTGCTGTGTTGTTGGGTGCAATTACAGCTCTAGTAACCCTTAGAAAGACTTGATGGTGATTTTATTATTATTATTTTGGTACTTAATCATTCTTTACTAGCAAGAATTTCTGTTGCTGGTGAAGATTTAGCTTGGGGTTCAGTAAAACTTTCAAAATTGCCTCTCAGATCTTGAAATATCTTTTAGTTATCTCCTTTTTATGTTTGTGCATTTAAACATAAACTCGAAAGCCAAAGAAGCAGCTTAAACATAGACATAATGCATTTACAAATAAAAGCTCATCTACCAACTAATAAAATGGAAGCCTGTGAATGTTTTAAGCAAATTGCTAGGCATATTTTTAAAAATTGGATCAAATAAAATATTTGCAAACTATGATATTTGTTGATGCCCATAAATTTAAAAATAAGTCTAACAAATCTGCTATATTTGCACACCTTAAATTTTATGAGCTCCGAATATTATTAGAATGAGAAATCACCATTGTAAATACTGTGCTAAATTTAATTTCTTTATTTGACTTTTACAACTCACTGATATAGTGCTTGCAATTTAGCCCTGGCAAAAATGTAGAAAAGGCTAAATTTAAGAGGCACTTCATTGTGTCTCTCCAACTATTAGCCATCTAAATTTGATAAAAAAAAAAAAGTAAAGGTGTATTTGCAATCCAAGATCAGATCAGATCAGTCACTCAGTCGTGTCTGACTCTTTGCGACCCCATGAATCGCAGCACGCCAGCCCTCCCTGTCCATCACCAACTCCCGGAGTTCACTCAGACTCATGTCCATCCAATCAGTGATGCCATCCAGCCATCTCATCCTCTGTCGTCCCCTTCTCCTCCTGCCCCCAATCCCTCCCAGCATCAGAGTCTTTTCCAATGAGTCAACTCTTCGCATGAGGTGGCCAAAGTACTGGAGTTTCAGCTTTAGCATCATTCCTTCCAAAGAAATCCCAGGGCTGATCTCCTTCAGAATAGACTGGTTGGATCTCCTTGCAGTCCAAGGGACTCTCAAGAGTCTTCTCCAACACCACAGTTTAAAAGCATCAATTCTTCGGCGCTCAGCGTTCTTCACAGTCCAACTCTCACATCCATACATGACCACAGGAAAAACCATAGCCTTGACTAGACGAACCTTTGTTGGCAAAGTAATGTCTCTGCTTTTGAATATGCTATCTAGGTTGGTCATAACTTTCCTTCCAAGGAGTAAGCGTCTTTTAATTTCATGGCTGCAGTCACCATCTGCAGTGATTTTGGAGCCCAGAAAAATAAAGTCTGACACTGTTTCCACTGTTGCCCCATCTATTTCCCATGAAGTGGTGGGACCGAATGCCATGATCTTCGTTTTCTGAATGTTGAACTTTAAGCCAACTTTTTCACTCTCCACTTTCACTTTCATCAAGAGGCTTTTGAGTTCCTCTTCACTTTCTGCCATAAGGGTGGTGTCATCTGCATATCTGAGGTTATTGATATTTCTCCTGGCAGTCTTGATTCCAGCTTGTGTTTCTTCCAGTCCAGCGTTTCTCATGATGTACTCTGCATATAAGTTAAATAAACAGGGTGATAATATACAGCCTTGACGTACTCCTTTTCCTATTTGGAACCAGTCTGTTGTTCCATGTCCAGTTCTAACTCTTGCTTCCTGACCTGCATACAGGTTTCTCAAGAGGCAGATCAGGTGGTCTGGTATTCTGTATTTGCAATCCAAAGCTAGGGTTAAAAATTACTGAAACCATTATTGAAGCCTTTTGAAAAGTCTTTGTAATTACTTAAAATAATAGTGTTCCATTTAGCATTACCATTAACTGCAGATAGTTGCAACACTCACCCAGTATTTCCTGTGTTTTTTTCCCCTTGGAGCACAAACTGAGTGAGAAAAAATAATTTTCTTTTTCACATATAGAATCTATTTTGGTTAGTGCAGCAGGTTTTTGTTATTGTTGACTGATTTTCAGCTCCAAGTTTTATAACCTTAACACCTCATGATGGTGGGAACAAAAGATTTTCTCTCACTCTATAGCCCAAGTTATCTTAGCACCTGCTGCTCACCATTCACAGCCTGGCTGTTCATGGATTTTTAACAGGCTCATCAGAAAATCTCAGGGAGAAAAATCTTGAGGACATTCAACCACATTGAGATGCCCACTGATCATCAAGGATGCTTACAGTAACAGCCTCTTGGACTGCATTAGCAAGTTTGAGTCTATTAAAGAAATCTGTCTGTGAAAAATTTTCAAGTCAGCTTTCAGCATACTCCCACATCAACCCTGGCCAATATCATGTGCTTCTGTGAGTAGTCTGGGTTGATCAGATACTTAACTATATTCTTTACAGTTACAATTTATAGTTAAGTATCTAAGGTTTTTTGTTCTTCCTCCACGTCCTCCATGGTTGATCTCTCATTGAATTTGCTAATGATGCTCCCGTGAAACTTGGAAATCTGTCTTTAACTCCCAGCTGAAAAGAGGAGCTGTACTGTGAATGGTACGAACTCATTTTTTCAGGACAGTAATAATGGCACTGGTTCTCCTGTCCAACCCTGAAAGATGTGTCATAGCAGGACCGTAACTCTTTTAAGTATCCCTTATTGTCAATCTCGTTGACTAATCACCAGCAGACTCTTGAATTTGGCAAACTTGGAATTTACTCTAAAAAATGCCACTAACTCATGGAAATTAAGGGAACTGTCATTCTTTCTGCTGACTCACTTTTATTCCCTTGTTCTCTGGTGCATGAGGTAGAAAGGTGCTCTATTTTGGTAGATACGATTTTGTCCCTCAGTGAAATCCTGAGTGGCAGCTAAGTGTGACATTTGCTCTTCTTTTCACTTTGTTTCTTCTTTGAACCATCTCACTGTCAAAATGGTGTTATAGAAGGAGGATTGGACTAGAGGTAAACCCTGACTGCGGACTCCTGCTCCACCTGTGACTAGCAGTGTGATCTCAAGCAGTCCTATAGCATCTTTAGACGAACTTACCAATTGTCCAATTCCTGGCATATTTATCCAAGTCATGGTTGGGAGGAGGAGAGTAAATAGTTAATTAGCATTGACTATAAAAATATTTATCTTCAGCCGAACCATATGCAATGGCCTTTTTTGTAGATCAGGCAGTTTCTTATGGTTTAAACTATATTTGACTCTTGAACAATTCAGGGTTGAGGGGCACAGTTGAAAATCCACCTGCAAATTCACAGTAGGCCCCTTATATCTACAGTTCCACATCCTAGGATTCAACCAGGTTAGGATCGTATGGTACTATAGGATATATTTACTGGAAAAAATCCACATATAAGTGGCCCTGTGCAGTTCAGACCCATGTTGTTCAAGAGTCAACTGTAAAAGATTCTACTATCCACACTTCAAGGCCTAGGGATATATACACAAGTCAGATCTGGTTTGCATCTACATTGTGAACATGATGAAAATTGTTCTTCATATCTACAACTATTTTTTTTTTTCTGTTTCTTCCATTTCATGTTATTCTCTTTCCTCCCAGGTTAAATTCAGGCCTTCAGAACCATCTTGATCTCCTCATTTTATCTATCCCTTATCCATCCATTCATTTCATTCATCTTACCTGTCTTGTCTCTGTTTTCAACATTTATTATATTCCATGCACTGTGTGAGATATAGCAAGAAGTGCTTGAAACTGATGATACTCTCAATATCTACATAAATAGACTCCTACTTTAACCACAGAACCACTTTATAAGTTTTTAAAGAATATGTATATGTGTGATTGTGGAATTACAAGAATAAGAAAATTAACTGAAAAGCGGTTGCTTGATTTGGTTCAGAGAGCACTCTTAAAATTGTAGGTATTGGTGAGTTCCAGAAAGATGATTCTGTCTAAGAATAACTTCATATATTGTGTTTTTTTCCAAGGTTCACATTTCTGTCTGATTTTTGGTAGTACACATGAATAATCACCTTCCAAACTTTTCTTTCCTGAACTAAGCCAAGTTCCAATCAAACTGAGTAGCGAGCCTCAGGTGAGGTGCACCTTGATTACAAAAGAGCCATAGAAACATTGGTGTCCATTTTTTTTTAAAATTGGAGAGCTGTAACCTTTTTGAAGCTTTAAATATTTCACTTAGAATTTATATCAAAAGTAGGGCCAAAATGTAAGTATTTCTGCATTCCATTATGTATCCGCCTCAATTTCAAAGACATACTTAACATTTCAAACTAGTTAAATTTATTTCACTCTTATTTTAGGTGAGAATTCCTTTGAGATTTCTAGTGGAAGAAATGTATAGCTTCCATATCACTAACCGTCCCAAGGTCCTTTCTCTTTCATTTGGAATATCTTCTAACAATGGCATGTAGGGAAAAAAAAAACAACTCATCTGTAAGTAAATCATCTCTAACCTAAAATCATCTTTTCCTTTCTGTAGATTTAGCAGCTTTAATCACTGTTCACCTGTAAACTTGTGGCATAATCAGAGAATTATTATTTTTTTTTGTATTCCAGTTCTTCAGGATTTGAATATAAGCATTTTAATTTGGACTACTTAGCTTGTTTCTTTATCATAATCACAGACTTTAGGTGTAGGAAAAAGTGTTTTTGGATATTGAGGAGAGGGTATGGAGTGTAATTTTCATGAACATAAACTATCGCAGAGTAGCTAATTTTTGTGGATTACCGCATCAGATACCACAGAGTCCAATTTCCTTTCAGGAGTATAGTTAAAAACATCTTTGTTTGTGAGGGAAAATAATTTACAGAGTTTACTTAGCATGAACATATCACTTTGGATACACAGCAGCTCTTATCTTCTACTTAACAAGAGATTATATTTTCATATTGAAAAGGTTTAATTCTGCAGATAGAGGCAGAGTGCTTTTTGTTTGTTTGTTTTTATCTTGACAGTATGCTGGTGTGGAGGCTGCTGAATGCTGATTTCACAGGGTGAAGCTGCTTTTCCAGTTAGGGGCACAAGAAGAGAAAACAGACAGATATGGATAAGGCATACCTTGGAGAGATTGTTGGTCCAGTTCCAGACCACCACTATTAAGCAAATATGGCAAGAAAATGAGTCACAGAAATTGTTTTGTTTTCCAGTGCATATGAAAGTCCTGTTTACATTACACTGCAGTCTATTAAGAGTGCAGTAGCATTATGTCTAATAAACAATGAACATACCTTAAGTTAAATTTACTATATTGCTAAAAAATATCTGAGCCTTTAGCTAACTGTAGTTTTTGCTGGTAGAGGGTCTTGCCTCCTCGTTATTGGCTGCTGACTGATCAGGGTGGTGGTTGCTGAAAGTTGGGGTGTCTGTGGAAATTTCTTGAAATAAGACAGCTGAATTGATGGACTCTTTCACGAACAATGTCTCTGTAGCATGCAGTGCTGTTTCATAGCAGCTACCCACAGTTGAAGTTCTTTCAAACTTGGAGTCAGTCTTCTCTGGTGCTGCTGCTGCTTTATCAACTAAGTTTATGTAATTTTCTAAATTCTTTTCTGTTATTTCAACAATCTTCATAGCATCTTCCCCAGTGATAGATTCCATTTTAAGGAACCACTGTCCTTGCTCATTCACAGGAAGGAGCTCCTCATCTGTGAAAGTTTTATCATGAGATTGCAGCAATTCAGGAACATCTTCAGCCTCCACTTCTAATTTTCTTGCTATTTCCACTATATCTGCAATTATTCCTCCACTGAAGTCTTATACCCTCAAAGTCATCCATGTGGGTTGAAATCAACTTCTTTCAGACTTCTGTTAATATTGATATTTTGACCTATTGCCAGGAGTCAAAAATGTTCTTTTTTAAAAATAATTATTTATTTTAATTGGAGGCTAATTACTTTATGATATTGTATTGGTTTTGCCATAGATCAACATGAATCCACCACAGGTGTACACATGTTCCTCATCCTGAACCCCCCTCTCACCTCTCTCCACATACCATCTCTGTGAGTCATCCCAGTGCACCAGCCCCAAGCATCCTGTATGATGCATCGAACCTGGACTGGCGATTTGTTTCACATATGATATTATACATGTTTCAATGCCATTCTCCCAAATCATCCCACCCTCTCCCTCTCCCACAGAGTCCAAAAGACTGTTCTATACATCTGTGTCTCTTTTGCTGTCTCTCATACAGGGTTATTATTGCCTTCTTTCTAAATTCCATATATATGCGTTAGTATACTGTATTGGTGTTTTTCTTCCTAGCTTACTTCACTCTGTATAATAGGCTCCAGTTTCATCCACCTCATTAGAACTGATTCAAATGTAATACTGAGTAATACTCCATTGTGTATATGTACCACAACTTTCTTATCCATTCGTCTGCTGATGGACATCTAGGTTGCTTCCATGTCCTGGCTATTATAAACAGTGCTGCGATGAACATTGGGGTACAAGTGTCTCTTTCATTTCTGGTTTCCTCAGTGTGTATGCCCAACAGTGGGATTGCTGGGTCATATGGCAGTTCTATTTCCAGTTTTTCAAGGAATCTCCACAGTGTTCTCCATAGTGGCTGTACTAGTTTGCATTTCCACAAACAGTGTAAGAGGGTTCTCTTTTCTCCACACCCTCTCCAGCATTTATTGCTTCTAGACTTTTGAATAGCAGCCATTCTGAGTGGCATGAAATGGTACCTCATACTGGTTTTGATTTGCATTTCTCTGATAATGAGTGATGTTGAGCATCTTTTCATGTGTTTGTTAGCCATGTGTATGTCTTCTTTGGAGAAATGTCTGTTTAGTTCTTTGGCCCATTTTTTGATTGGGTCATTTATTTTTCTGGAGTTGAGCTGCAGGAGTTGCTTGTATATTTTTGAGATTAATTCTTTGTCAGTTGCTTCATTTGCTATTATTTTCTCTCATTCTGAAGGCTGTCTTTTCACCTTGCTTATAGTTTCCTTTGTTGTGCAGAAGCTTTTAATTTTAATTAGGTCCCATTTGTTTATTTTTGCTTTTATTTCCAATATTCTGGGAGGTGGGTCATAGAGGATCCTGCTGTGATGTATGTTGGAAAGTGTTTTGCCTATGTTCTCCTCTAAGAGTTTTATAGTTTCTGGTCTTACGTTTAGATCTTTAATGCATTTTGAGTTTATTTTTGTGTATGGTTTTAGAAACTGTTCTAGTTTCATTCTTTTACAAGTGGTTGGCCAGGTTTCCCAGCACCACTTGTTAAAGAGATTGTCTTTTCTCCATTGTATATTCTTGCCTCCTTTGTCAAAGATAAGGTGTCCATAGGTGTGTAGATTTATCTCTGGGCTTTCTATTTTGTTCCATTGATGTATATTTCTGTCTTTGTGCCAGTACCATACTGTCTTGATGACTGTGGCTTTGTAGTAGAGCCTGAAGTCATGCAGGTTGATTCCTCCAGGTCCATTCTTCTTTCTCAAGATTGCTTTGGCTATTCGAGGTTTTTTGTATTTCCATACAAATTGTGAAATTATTTGTTCTAGCTCTGTGAAAAATACCATTGGCAGCTTGATAGGGATTGCACTGAATCTATAGATCGCTTTGGGTAGTATACTCATTTTCACTATATTGATTTTTCCGATCCAGGAACACAGTATATTTCTCCATCTATTAGTGTCTTCTTTGATTTCTATCACCAGTTTTTTATAGTTTTCTATATATAGGTCTTTCATTTCTTTAGGTAGATATATTCCTAAATATTTTATTCTTTTTGTTGCAATGGTGACTGGAATTGTTTCCTTAATTTCTCTTTCTATTTTCTCATTATTAGTGTATAGGAATGCAAGGGATTTCTGTGTATGGATTTTATATCCTGCCACTTTACTATATTCATTGATTAGCTCTAGTAATTTTCTGGTGGAGCCTTTAAGGTTTTGTATGTAGATGATCATGTCTTCTGCAAACAGTGAGAGTTTTACTTCTTCTTTTCCAATTTGGATTCCTTTTATTTCTTTTTCTGCTCTGATTGCTGTGGCCAAAGCTTCCAAAACTATGTTGAATACTAGTGGTGAAAGTGGGCACCCTTGTTTCATTTCTGACTTTAGGGGAAATGCTTTCAATTTTTCACCATTGAGGATAATGTTTGCTGTGGGTTTGTCATATATAGCTTTTATTATGTTGAGGTATATTCCTTCTATTCCTGCTTTCTGGAGAGTTTTTATCATAAATGGATGTTGAATTTTGTCAAAGGCTTTCTCTGCATCTATTGAGATAGTCATGGCTTTTATTTTTCAATTTGTTAATGTGGTGTATAACATTGATTGATTTGCGGATATTGAAGAATCCTTGCATCCCTGGGATAAAGCCCACTTGGTCATGATGTATGATATTTTTAATGTGTTGTTGGATTCTGATTTCTAGAATTTTGTTAAGGATTTTTGCATCTATGTTCATCAGTGATATTGGCCTGTAGTTTTCTTCTTTTGTGGCATCTTTGTCAGGTTTTGGTATTAGGGTGGTGGTGGCCTCATAGAATGAGTTCGGAAGTTTACCTTCCTCTGCAATTTTCTGGAAGAGTCTGAGTAGGATAGGTGTTAGCTCTTCTCTAAGTTTTTGGTGGAATTCAGCTGTGAAGCTGTCTGGACCTGGGCTTTTGTTTGCTGGAAGATTTCTGATTACAGTTTCAATTTCTGTGCTTGTGATGGGTCCGTTAAGATTTTCTATTTCTTCCTGGTTCAGTTTTGGAAAGTTGTACTTTTCTAAGAATTTGTCCATTTCTTCCAAGTTGTCCATTTTATTGCCATATAATTGCTGATAGTAGTCTCTTATGATCCTTTGTATTTCTGTGTTGTTTGTTGTGGTATCTCCATTTTCATTTCTAATTTTATTGATTCGATTTTTCTCCCTTTGTTTCTTGAGTATGGCTAATGGTTTGTCAATTTTATTTATCCTCTCAAAGAACCAGCTTTTGGCTTTGTTGATTTTTGCTATGGTCTCTTTTGTTTCTTTTGCATTTATTTCTGCCCTAATTTTTAAGATTTCTTTCCTTCTACTAACCCTGGGGTTCTTCATTTCTTCCTTTTCTAGTTGCTTTAGATGTAGAGTTAGGTTATTTATTTAATTTTTTCTTGTTTCTTGAGTTATACCTGTATTTCTATGAACTTAGCACTGCTTTTATAGTCTCCCACAGGCTTCCCTGGTGGCTCAGACGGTAAAGCGTCTGCCTGCAATGCGGGAGACCTGGGTTCGATTCCTGGGTTGGGAAGATCCCCTGGAAAAGGAAATGGCAATCCGCTCCAGCACTCTTGCCTGGAAAATCCCATGAACAGAGGAGCCTGATAGGCTACAGTCCATGGTGTCGCAAAGAGTCAGACACGACTGAGTGAACAAGAACAAATATTAAAAGCAGCAAGGGAAAAACAACAAATAACACACAAGGGAATTCCCATAAGGATAACAGCTGATCTTTCAATAGAAACTCTTCAGGCCAGGAGGGAATGGCAGGACATACTTAAAGTGATGAAAGAAAATAACCTACAGCCCAAATTACTGTACCCAGCAAGGATCTCATTCAAATATGAAGGAGAAATCAAAAGCTTTACAGACAAGCAAAAGCTGAGAGAATTCAGCACCACCAAACCAGCTCTCCAACAAATGCTAAAGGATATTCTCTAGACAGGAAACACAAAAAGGGTGTATAAACTCGAACCCAATAAAGTAAATGGCAACGGGATCATACTTATCAACAGTTACCTTAAACGTAAATGGGTTGAATGCTCTAACCAAAAGACAAAGACTGGCTGAATGGATACAAAAACAAGACCCCTATATATATTGTCTACAAGAGACCCACCTCAAAACAAGGGACACATACAGACTGAAAGTGAAGGGCTGAAAAAAGATATTCCACACAAATAGAGACCAAAAGAAAGCAGGAGTAGCAATACTCATATCAGATAAAATAGACTTTAAAACAAAGGCTGTGAAAAGAGACAAAGAAGGTCGCTGCATAATGATCAAAGGATCGATCCAAGAAGAAGATATAACAATTATAAATATATATGCACCCAACATAGGAGCACCACAATATGTAAGACAAATGCTAACAAGAACAAATTTGTTCTTTGTATTTGATCTTTGTTAATTTGATTAATATGCGTCTTGGGGTGTTTCTCCTTGATTTGTTGTTTTTCCCTTGCTGCTTTTAATATTTGTTCTTTGTATTTGATCTTTGTTAATTTGATTAATATGTGTCTTGGGGTGTTTTGCCTTGGGTTTGTCCTGTTTGGGACCCTCTGGGTTTCTTGGACTTGGGTGATTATTTCCTTCCCCATTTTAGGGAAGTTTTCAACTATTATCTCCTCAAGTATTTTCTCATGGTCTTTCTTTTTGTCTTCTTCTTCTGGGATTCCTATGATTCGAATGTTGTAGCGTTTAATATTGTCCTGAAAGTCTCTGAGATTGTCCTCATTTCTTTTAATTCGTTTTTATTTTTTCCTCTCTGAATCATTTATTTCTACCATCCTATCTTCTACCTCACTAATCCTATCTTCTGCCTCAGTTATTCTACTATTTGTTCCCTCCAGAGTGTTTTTGATCTCATTTATTGCGTTATTCATTATATATTGACTCTTTTTATTTCTTCTAGGTCCTTGTTAAACTTTTCTTGCATCTTCTCAATCCTTGTCTCTAGGCTATTTATCTGTGATTCCATTTTGTTTTCAAGATTTTGAAAACATTTTCACTATCATTATTTAGAATTCTTTATCAGGTAGATTCCTTATCTCTTCTACTTTTGTTTGGTTTGGTGGGCATTTATCCTGTTCCTTTACCTGCTGGATATTCCTCTGTCTCTTCATCTTGTTTATATTGCTGTGTTTGGGGTGGTCTTTCTGTATTCTGGCAGTTTGTGGAGTTCTCTTTATTGTGGCGTTTCCTCGCTGTGGGTGGGGTTGTACAGGTGGCTTGTCAAGGTTTCCTGGTTAGGGAAGCTTGTTTCGGTGTTCTGGTGGGTGGAGCTGGATTTCTTCTCTCTGGGGTGAAATGAAGTGTCCAGTAATGAGTTAGGAGATGTCAGTGGGTTTGGAGTGACTTTGGGCAGCCTGTTTATTGAAGCTCAGGGCTGTGTTCCTGTGTTGCTGGAGAATTTGCATGGTATGTCTTGCTCTGGAACTTGTTGGCCCTTGTGTGGTGCTTGGTTTCATTGTAGGTGTAGAGGTGTTTGATGAGCTCCTGTCGATTAATGTTCCCTGGAGTCAGGAGTTCTCTGGTGTTCTCAGGATTTGGACTTCAGCCTCCTGCCTCTGGTTTTCAGTCATATTCTTACAGTAGCCTCAAGACTTCTCCATCTATACAGCACCATTGATAAAACATCTAGGTTAAAGATGAAAAGTTTCTCCACAGTGAGGGACACCCTCACTGAGAGGTTCATAGAGTTACATGGAGAAAAGAAGATGGAGGAGGGAGACAGAGGTGGCCAGGAGGATAAAGGAGGGAATCAAAAGGAGAGAGACAGATCCAGCCAGTAATCAGTTCCCTAAGTGTTCTCCACAGCCCAGAACACACAAAGAGATTCACAGAGTTGGGTAGAGAAGAGAAGGGGGAGGAAGGAGATAGAGGCCACCTGGTGGAGAAAAAGGGGAGTCCAAAGAGGGAGAGAGCGGTAAAGCCAGTAATCTCGCTCCCAAGTAAAAATGGGTACTGAAGATTGGGTTCCTAAAGGTACAAAATTGATAATAAATACCAAAAAGCAAAGATTAAAAATCTAGAGTAGAGGTTGTATTTTCAAAAATACAATATTAAAGAAAAAAATAAGAAACAAATTCACAAAAATTATAAAATTTATATATATAAAGTTTGCTTTAAAAAATAGGGTCTCTCTTTTTATCCCATGGATGGAGGAGCCTGGCAGGCTGCAGTCCAGGGGGTCGCTAAGAGTCGGACACGACTGAGTGACCTCACTTTCACTTTTCACTTTCCTGCATTGGAGAAGGAAATGGCAACCCACTCCAGTGTTCTTGCCTGGAGAATCCCAGGGACGGGGGAGCCTGATAAGCTGCCGTCTATGAGGTCGCACAGAGTCGGACACGACTGACATGACTTAGCAGCAGCAGTAGGTTATAAAAATGAAAATTAAACGAGTAATAGAGGACTTAAATTTTTTTTTAATTAAAAAAAAAAGAAAGATAGTAAAAGTAGTAAAAATATATCTAGGACTTTCTCTGGTGGTATTGTGGGCCGTGTGGGGACAGTTCATTTTCAGATAGTTCCTTGATCTGGCTTATATTTCTCAAGATCTATAGGCCCCTTCCTATGTAGTCAGTCCTAACTACAGGGTTTTAATCTATTTCACCTGTCACTTCCAAGGAGGTTCGCTCTGTTTTAGCATCTTCTGTTTGCTGGTCTCTTCAGTGTCTAATTTCCGCCCTGACACGAGGGGGTGGTGGTGGACACTTTTTTAGGCTCACTTGTTCAGTTGCACTGTGGGGAGGGAGGGACGCTGCAAGCAAATAACACTGGCATGTGCTCGCAGTGTCTCAGCCACACTGGGCCTGCCCCTGCTCACGGCATGTGTGCTTTCCCTGCCAACACTGCTTAGGCTCTAGGTTGCTCTTCCAGGAACTATCTGAGGCCGGCCCTGAGTTGTATGCACTTCCCAGGTCTAAGCCGCTCAGGTTCAGGCACTCGGGTAGTCCTCAGAGGCGCAGACTCGGTTGGGCCTGCGTTTTGTGCCCTTCCCAGGTCCGAGCAGCTCAGGTGACCAGGTGTTTGGCTAGCGCGGTCCCTGCTGCTTGGTTTTCTGGGTATACAACCGGTGCACCTTCTCAGGCAGATGTTGACCGTCCAGAATCCCAAGAAGTCTTGGTTAGCAACAAAGCCTGCTTGCAGTTTGGTAGATAATGTCTCTCTGGGGCCGTGATTACCCCCTTCCAGCTCTGGCTGCCTGTCACTGGAGGGGGATGGTCTGCAGCAGGCTAGCTCTGCTCAGTCCTTTGTTCTGTGAGCGGGTCTGACGGTGTCTTAGGTTAGGGCTTTTCGCATAGCTCTAGTCAGTCCTTTGTTCTGTGAGTAGGCCTGGCGGTGTCTTAGGTTAGGGCTTTTCGAGTGGTAGCTATCCCACAGTCTGGTTTGCTAGCCCATGTTAGTTTCCTCAGATTGCCCTCGGGGCATTCAGGCCTGGTCCTTACTGTAAGCAATGCAGCCGGTGCCCCCTGCCCAGCCCCCGCTTGCTAGTGGCGGATGCAGATGTCTGTGCTGCTTCTCCTTTGGGGGAGTTACCGTTGGGCACATAATCTGTGAGTTTTAATTATTTATTTATTTTTCCTCCCGGTTATGTTGCCCTCTGTGGTTCCCAGGCTCTCCACAGACTCGGCAGTGAGAGTGTTTCCTGGTGTTTGGAAACTTCTTTTTTAAGACTCCCTTCCCGGGACAGAGCTCCATCCCTACCTCTTCTGTCTCTCTTTTTGTCTTTTATATTTTTTCCTACCTCCTTTTGAAGACAATGGGCTGCTTTTCTGGGTGCCTGATGTCCTCTGCCAGCATTCAGAAGTTGTTTTGTGGAATTTACTCAGTGTTCAAATGTTCTTTTGATGAATTTGTTAGGGAGAAAGTGGTCTTCCCATCCTATTCCTCCACCATCTTAAGACCACCCCCACAAATGTTCTTAATGACATCTAAAATGGTGAATCATTTCCAGAATGTTTTCAATGGACTTTGCCCAGATTTATCAGAGAAATCACTGCCTGTGGCAGCTGTTGCCTTATGAAATTTATTTCTTTAAAAAAATAAGACTTGAAAGTCATAATTACCCTTTGATTCATGGGTGATGAATGGATGTTGTGTTAGGAGATATGAAAAGAATGTTAATCTCATTGTACATTTTTAGCAGAGCTGTTGGGTGACCAGGTACATTATTGATGAGCAGTAATGTTTTTAAAGGATTCTTTTCTACTGATGTAGGCTTAAAATATTTAATACACTATGTTATAAACAGATGTGTTGTCATTCAGGCTTTGTTGTTCCATTTATAGAGCACAGACAGAATAGGTGTAGCAAAATTCTTGAGAACACTAGAATTTTCAGAATGGTGAATGTGCAATGGCCTCAATTTAAAGTCACCAACTGCATTAGCCCATTACAGGAGAATAATCCTATCCATTGAAACTTATAAGCCAAGCATTGACTTCTCCTCTCTAGCTATGAAAATCGTAGATGACATCTTCCAATATAAGGGCATTTTGCCTACAGTGAAATACTATTACTTGGCATGCATGTGTACATGCTCAGTAGCACTCTTTGTGACCCTATGGACTCTAGCCCGTCAGGCTCCTCTGTCATGGGATTTCTCAGGCAAGAATACTGGGTTGCCATTTCCTCCTCCAGGGGATCTTCCTGACTCAGGGATCGAACTCACATCTCTTGTGTCTCCTACATTGGCAGGCAGATTCGTTACCATTCTGAGCCAACTGGGAAACACATTACTTAGCATAGATAACTTTGTTAATTATCTTAGTTAAGTCTTCTGTAATTTGGTGTAGCGTCTGCATCACCACTTGCTGTTTCACCTTGTTTTTTTGTTATGGAGGTGGCTTCTTTCCTTATATCTTATAAACCAATTTCTGCTACATTTGAACTTTGTCTCTGCAGTTTCCTCCCCTCTCTCAGCCTTCATAGAATCAAAGAGAGTTAGGGCCTTGCTCTGGATTAGGCTTTGGTTAAGGGAATGTTGTGACTGGTTTGATCTTCAACCCAGAGCACTAAAACTTTCTCTATAACAGCAATGAAGCTGTTTTGATTTCTTATCATCATGTGTTCACTGGAGTAGGACTTTTAATTTTCTTCAAGAACTTATCTTTGCATTCATGACCTGGCTAACTCTGGTGCAAGAGGCTTAGCTTTTGGCCTGTCTCACTCAGTTTGATTATAGTTTCTAGCTTTTCACTTATATGGAGAGATGTGCAACTCTTCCTTTTACTTGAATGTTTAGAAGCCATGTTAGAGTTATAAATTGGCCTAATTTCAATATTGTTGTGTCTCAAGGACTGGGGAGCCAGAGAGGGAGAAAGGGGAACAGACTACAAATGAAGCAGCCAGAACACACACAATATTTATTGGATTTGATGACTTATGAGGGTGTGGTTCGTGGTGCCCCAGAGAAAATACAGTAGTCCCCAGAGCAATTACAGTAGTAATATCACAGATCATTGATCACAAGGGCACTGTAACAAATATAATAATGAAAACATTGGAAATACTCCAAAAATTACCAAAATGCTGATGCCTAGATTCTAACCCAAACCAGACTAATTTGAGTCCCTGAGAGTGGGACCTGGGCCATGTTTCTTTCAAAAGCTCCACTGCACCAAGTTTTGGGTTATCAACAATGAATAAGATCAAGTTTCAACTCTCAAACTTTTGACACATGGCAGGGAAGACCAGAGGACCCCACCTAGATAACTGTAATTCTGTCAGGTAAGTGCTGCGCTTATAGGGTAAAAAGTTTCTGGGGAAGCTTAGGGGAAGCCGGGAAATTATGCACAGTGGAAGGAAGTCAAAGAAGTGTCATCTTACTGGGCCTAGAGGAATGGAAGATTTTCCCTGAGAGAAGGGGAGAAAGTGTGTCCAGGACAACCTTCTTTGTTATGGCTCTGAAATGCTATGAGGAATCGTGTTGTTATGATTAAAAACCAAGGCCTTTGAATCAGGCAAAACTATGTTCATTAGTTAGGCGTATTACTTCACTTCTTAATGCTGAATTTTTCTATTTGTAAAATGGAGATATTAATAGTATCCACTTCATAAGGATGTGAGAACTACCAACTGTATTTGGTACATTTGGTGCTCAGTAATGTTTAATTTCTACCAAAACTAACCCTTAATTGGTTGATGGTTTGTGTAAGGTGCTGTATGCCCTTGCTACTCACAGGATGGTTTTCAGACGAGGAGGATCAGCATAACCTTGCAGTGAGTCAGAATTGCAAGGCTTCAGGACTCATCCCAGAAATACTGTCTTAAAAGTTTGCATTCTATTAAGAATCCCAGGTGATTTGTGTGCACCTCAAATGTGAGGAGCATTTTTGTAAAGCATACAAAGATGAATAAGAAATAGCTCTTGCCCTTATGGAGCTTAGAGGTCCCTAAAACGACTTTAGTATTTACAGAAATAATTATAATGCAGGGTATAATGTGATAAGTGACATGAGACATCCATGCCAAATGCTAAAATACCACAGATTGTTGCAACTCAAATTGAAAATAGTATAAAGTTCCTTTTCTAACTGATAAAGTCTGAAAGTTCTTAAAGTTACAATGAGCCCTTTTCTTTTTCTGCCATTCTCCAAATGCTATAAACTGCAAAGCTTAGCATAAATGTAAGTAGAAGCTACATTTTTTCATGCTTGCTAGGGGCAATTGACCTACAAGTTTTATCATTGAGAGGAAAGGAACAAATACCAAAAGGTAATAAAAATGACCCTCTAATGTTAAGTCTCAGAGATGAAATAAATTCCTGTCCAGGTTAAGACAAAGCATGTAAATGAAGAAAATATTACAGTTACCTTAATTTTTGATGCTCAGTGCTCTTGAAATAAAACCCTAATTTTTAAATTCGAGAGCAATGAATAAAACAACAAAAATGGTCTGTTTTTCCCTACTGACATCAAGAAAAAATGGTGATTTTTAATTATTTTCTTTTAATAGTACTGATTTCCTCTTGTCAGGTTTACCATTGCAAGTTACCAGAACAGTCGGAAGTAAAGCAATTTAGTGAAAGAACATGATTAAACTCTGTATAATCACTGCATGTACTTATTATTGAAAGTATTAGCAAAATGAATTAGAGAGATTATTAAAATATAGGAGACAGGCAACTATTTAGTATGTCTGAGGCAGAGATGTATATGTGTGGAATTTAAGAAAACTACCATCACTCTCCTACTCCTGTCACCTCTAAAAACCTAAAGAAGAGACAAGTTAAGACAGAAAAAATAATTTCCATCACTTGCAATGATTCAGTCTCTTTCCCTGATGAAATGGAGACTTAGTTTATACAGAAGCAGGTATACCTTTGAGTATGAAGGCTATTTCAGTAATATTAACTAAATTATTACATTTTATTGGAATTTATAGTATATATATTTTGCTTCTTTAAGTAAGCATATAAAATTTTCAAATCTGAGTATATCTCACTTCAGTTTGTGGTAAAACCACATGAAAGTGAAAATGAAAGTGACGTCGCTTAGTGGTGTCCGACTCTTTGCGACCCCATGGACTACGTGGCCTAGTATAATATAGGCAGAAATAATGCTTTGAAATAACTGTTTAACTATTTGTCACTGGCTATGCAGTTGACCTTTGAATACTGTGGGGTAGTTTAGAGGCACTGACCCCCCTGCAGTGGAAAATCTGCGCAAAATTTACAGTTGGCCCTCAAATAGGTGATTCTGCCCATATCTGCAGTTCTCTATCTGTTGATTGCAGCAAGCATGGATTGTGTGGTACTACTACTGTCAGTCAGTCAGTTCAGTCGCTCAGTTGTGTCCGACTCTTTGCGACCCCATGAATCGCAGCACGCCAGGCCTCCCTGTCCATCACCAACTCCTGAAGTTCATTCAAACTCACGTCCATCGAGTTGGCGATGCCATCCAGCCATCTCATCCTCTGTCATCCCCTTCTCCTCCTGCCTCCAATCCCTCCCAACATCAGAATCTCTCCCAATGAGTCAACTCTTTGCATGAGGTGGCCAAAGTACTGGAGTTTCAGCTTTAGCATCATTCCTTCCAAAGAACACCCAGGACCGATCCTCCTTTAGAATGGATCTGGTTGGATCTCCTTGCAGTCCAAGGGACTCTCAAGAGTCTTTTCCAACACCACAGTTCAAAAGCATTAATTCTTTGGCACTCGGCTTTCTTCACAGTCCAACTCTCACATCCATACATGACCACTGGAAAAACCATAGCCTTGACTAGACGGACCTTTGTTGGCAAAGTAATGTCTCTGCTTTTGAATATGCTATCTAGGTTGGTCATAACTTTCCTTCGAAGGAGTAAGTGTCTTTTAATTTCATGGTACTACTGTATTTAGTATCCAAAAAAAAAAAAATCTAAGTATAAGTGGACCCATGCAGTTCAAGCTCATTGATGTTCAACAGTCAACTGTAATTAATTAATGGTGTTTGACGAAGTGGATAAATTCAGCTGGATTTTTTGTTCTCAGTACAAAGATGTTGTAAATAGTGAAAATAATTTTCAGGTGACATATTGGGCCAGTGGACTTCTGATATAGCAGAAGTGAAATTGTTCATGGTTAATTTAATTTTATTTAATATTATTTTTTATAGTAAATGTAAAGACCTGTTATTGTCTTATTTCAAATTACATTTTTGTCTGATAATGGTTTTACTTTCCTGAATATATTTTAATTTGAAGTTTCCTACTTGCATTCTTCAAATAATGTACATGTGAAGAAAATTTCCTAAAATAATATATTTGTCTTAGAGATAACAGCACTCTTAGGACTTTTTATTTTTTACAAATTATTTTGGTTAAGGGAGGCTTAAAGGAAGTGTAAATTTGTAATAGACATTTAAAAGTATATTATTCTCTTGGCTATTTTATGCAAATTCAGTGGATGCTTCAGTTTCTCTTTAGAAACTGCAGGTTGTCAATTCCTCTTCACCACTTATATATTTCTGATTTTGTATTAAACAACAAAGCATGCTGTCATGTTTTTGGTACCTGAAACAAAGGGTCTATTTAGGAAGAGGAGCATATTCACAATGCATGTGGTCCATCTGTCTTCAAAAGTAATATATATTTTGGATTTTTCACCCCTTTTAAGTTGTTCAGATTTTTTTAAAGTTCTGTGAGAAGGGATAGTTAAAAATTGTACAAGTGTAGACCATGTTTTTTGATGGAAACATCTTTGCAAGCCATTTCTTTCTAAATATTTGTAGAACATGGACATTTTGTGGAAACCCGAGGTCTTTACCATTGGAATCTAGAGGAGAGCTGATGTTAGGTAGTTAACTGAATGATTAAGTCATGCAGGATATTCAGGTAAACATAGATATTCCCCTCAAGGTCCTATTTTTCATTATTTCACCGTATTCTTATGATTTTGCATACCTTAGTGCATCTGTAAAAACAATTAAGAGTTGAGGGACTTTTCTTGCCTTGTTTTGATGACTCATTCATATTGATATGTCACAGTATATTTATGTTTATTTGAAATCATTTACATCTGACTTGCTATTTACTGGACTGACTTTAGTAAAGAAACATCTCTTTTTCACTTTTGATTAGTACATGGAGCTCATATATGATTACAAATAGTTGATTTTAGGAAAATAAACTTATTTTTTAGGATAACAGTTATTTGCTATAAATTAAACCTGGTAACTAAAATCTTGCTATTCTTATGTATAAGAACTTAGATATAATTGGTCAAAATATTATGCTATCATAAAATCTGCAATGAAAACTTTATTTTAAAGTAAATATTAGTTTGCATCATATTAAATGTCTGATATTTGACCATTTTTGACCTACAGAAAAGGGAGTTGCTTATGGTTAAACCTAATACTAAAAGCCAAAACTTGGCCTACACATTTTTATGCTTAAAAACACACATTTCTGAGGAACTTGCTGTTTTTATTATCATCATGTAAATGTGAAAAGGCTAATTAAAACTATTAATAAACCAGAAAATTGAAGGTAAAGTTGAAAAGCCTATACCAACAAAAGTTGGATACACATAAAAAATATATATGAGTTTCTCTCAAATAGTTTTTTGTTTCCTAACATCAAACTAACTAAACTTCCTGATTTTAATTAGTACAGAATAACTTATTGGTTATTTTAATCTACTTTTGGTAGTTACTTCCTTTTTTTAATTGCTGTGGGATTAGATGAAATAATAACAACAATTTGCTGCTTTGTAAAAGACGAGGTTGTGTTAGAAGAATTCTAAGGTGCCTTTCAGCAATAGGCTGTCATACAAATAGGAAAAAAATCTAACATGGTTTAAGGAATATTTATTTAAGCAGTAATTATGACTGGAAAACATCAGAGTGGAAATGAGGTATGGTTTAGAAGCTGCTTTGCTTTTTATTTTTTGTAGTTCATTAAAATAAAATGAAATTGTAAAAACTTAAAACCATGACTATTTTTCACTTTGAACTTCAGTTCCTGTTGAAATTGGAGAGAAAACCACATAGCAATTTACGTGTTCTACTAGGAGAGGTCAGCTACCCTCAAGGGCTTTCACAGTGTGTGACTGACTTTACTCATTCATTTATTAAGTGCCTGTTACGCGTCATGGCTGGTCTCACAGGTTCTAGATGTGAGCCTTAGCAGTGGAGACTGAGACAGTTATTTGGTTAGTGTATTTGGATTAGAGCACTCATGCAAGGACAGGCTTGTATTAACCAAACTCGCAAGATATTAAATGTAAAAACCAAAATGCAAATATATTGGTTTACAAATAGAGTGTTTTGGCTACATATGATTTAGAATGCACATGTGAACCTACTTAGTGCTATCTCAATGGAAGTTACTCGACAGGGAAAATCAACCTATGACCAGAAGGCCACTTGGTAGTAAGGTTTAAGAGGGAATGGAATGAATTGCATGATTCAGTGTTCATGCACTGAATGAATATTGGTCTCTGGTATTCTGATACCTCCAAGTGTTCCCAGCTTAGTGACATTTTGTGATACTAGTGAATATGTGTATTTTGTAGAGGTGGGTAGGGAGAACATACATGTGAACTCTAGTAAGTCATTTCAGATTCTTAGTCATTTTTCAGGAACCTGAAACTTACTGTTGATCCTACTTTAATCTTCATTAAATGGGTTTTTTTTTTTTTTTTCTCCTGAAGCTGCTATCCCATTATTGAAATTAGTGGAAGATATCTCACATGCAAATACAATTGATAATTTTAGTATTATGCCATAATCTCTCAAGGCATGTGTTGGCAGTTTAGACTTAAGGGTTGAAAAGGATATCTGCTTCAGAAAAACCCAAGAGAATTAATCTTTCTGAATTCTTCTGAAACCATCAACTTCTGTTTTCTATTTTATATTTCTGAACCTCAAGAAAAGCCAACCAAAAAACTATTTCCCCTCCACCCTCTCCCCCCTTTCTAAAAATAATTCACTTTGGGTTTGTTACCGTATAACACATGCCAAAATTCAGCCCAGAGTGAATTTTTGTAGCCAACTTAGAATCCCAAAATAGAAACTGCTGACAGTTCCTTAAATACAGTAACATTGGCAGGTGCCTTGGTAATAAATTCACAAACTTAGAATCCACAAAACAATAAAGTTATGCAAATTGGAGCATGTAGGAAGAATAATCTGAAATAAAAGGGAGAAGAGTACATTTAGCACTGTAGCATCCTGTTTTTACTAATGTAGGGGGCAAATTACTCTGATGAGAAACACAGGGAAATTTAAGATCAAGAAGAAAGAGACACAGACATAAGAGGTAAATGAGTACAGTTGCACTGACCAATTAACAATTAATTTCCCTGTTACCACACCATAAAGAAAGATGAGAAACTGATCATAAAGTTTCGCATCACAGGTATAAATAACAAAATGCAAATGGAAAATAAAAAGAAACCTAACCTGTTTGAAGTTTTCAAAGTTACTTTCTTTTAATTGTTCCTTCAGCATCTTTCCTGTCAGTCATATTCAGATTAGTTGTTTAATTTTAATCAGATAATCAATCATGTGATACATTTTGAATCCCATTTATTTTAAATGTCCCTGCTTAATTATCTTTTACTTTTGCTATTAGTCTCTGGATACTTTTGGCATAAAGGAAAGTTGGGGTTTTTTAATAAAATAAAAAAGAATATGTTCAGTTAACTTATTTTTAGGAAACACACATTTTCAATTAAAATTTAAAGTAACTCTAATAATCACAGACGTAAGTGGAGCTGAGGACTATACTTTTTGTTAGATGTACAGTAAGATGTGATCTTTTGGCCATGTACTATGGCTTGTAGGATGTAAATAAACATTTGATTTTCTTCTTTTTCTTTTTATTATCTTTAAGTAACTCCCAAAGAAGAACAAAATGGCTGTCGTGTACACAAGAAAAGCATATAAGAATGATGATTATAAATTAATCATCCTATTCAAGGTGAAAAAATGGTTAACTATTTACTATAAGTTCATTGGAGATGGCACCGTAACTACTCTTTTTCATGCTGTATTCCACTACCTAACTCTGTTGTCTGACACTTGACTGTTAATAAGTAGCACCTTAAATAAAGAACAATATCATTTACAAATTTAGGGTCACAAAAACTGAGTTTAGTGCCATGGTGAGTGCTGTCATTGCAAAGTCTCTCAGGAAAGAGAGGTCTAGAGAAACATCTAAAGTTAGATGCTAACGAAGGTATTAAACCAGGACTGAAACACACATAACTGAGTTCTGTCAGCCTCAATATACCTTTCATGACCACATTTTCCAGGCATTCAAAAATTTAAGCTTATTTAAAGACAATGTCATTGATTTTCTTTGAAGTTCTCATTAACATTCTTTCTAGGAGAGGAGTAATGTCTTTATACAGATACTAAATAATTTTACCAATTATTCCCTTACTTAGACATTTTCAAACTAACAACCACAGTATTATGGTGGAAACAAAACTGACCAGCAAATATTTTAACATGGTCTGAGTCCTATTCCAAGCTCAAGGACATTTCATTTCTTTCAGAAGTATATGATTTGTAGATCTGTGTGTGTGTGTGAGTGATCTTTCTAAAAATCCCTCCCCCCAAGTCACTTAAATTTGAATGTTGCTTTTCTTCTGGCATATAATTTTTCTAATCAAATTAATGAAAAATAGTTTAAGTTAGTACCTTCTATACCTGGACCAGTTAAATGAGAGAGAATGTTGGAAGGGTAATATGGCAGCAGAATCACACACACACATACATAAACCAGTTCTGCTCCTAGCTCCCCTGCCCTGGATATGAGACAGTAGGAAAATTGTTGAATATATGTAGATGTCAATGAATTAATCTGTAAACTGCTTTTTAAACATTTAAGATGGTGGTTGTTTAAGTGGTTGAAAAATATCACTTCTCATTATGGCTGCTTTTTATGTTGAAGGTAAAGGAAGTTATCCCTTCTCATGCATAGTAGACTGTGAGCTATTAATTTTGTTCAGTTCAGTTCAGTCACTCAGTCGTGCCCGACTCTTTGCAACCCCATGGACTACAGCATGTCAGGCCTCCCTGTCCATCACCAACTCCCGGAGTTCACCCAAACTCTTGTCCATCGAGTCAGTGATGCCATCCAGCCATCTCATCCTCTGTCCTCCCCTTCTCCTCCTGCCCCCAATCTCTCCCAGCATCAGAGTCTTTTCCAGTGAGTCAACTCTTCACATGAGGTGGCCAAAGTGTTGGAGTTTCAGCTTCAGCATCAGTCTTTCCAAAGAACACCCAGGACTGATTTCCTTGAGGATGGACTGGTTGGATCTCCTTGCAGTCCAAGGGACTCTCAAGAGTCTTCTCCAACACCACAGTTCAAAAGCATCAATTCTTTGGCGCTCAGCCTTCTTCACAGTCCAACTCTCACATCCATACATGACCACTGGAAAAACCATAGCCTTGACTAGACGAACCTTTGTTGGCAAAGCTTTTTAATATGCTATCAAAGTTGGTCATAACTTTCCTTCCAAGGAGTAAGCGTCTTTTAATTTCATGGCTACAGTCACCATCTAAAGTGATTTTGTTATGGGTATAGAAATCAACATGTACCTTATGCCACTGAGAAAACAGAGACCTGCTCTTTATTTTGGAAGTAGAGGCCACTTTATCAAACATCCGATATGAGGAGATAAACTACACAAAGATCCTAATGAAGTATTTACTATAGAGTGAGAAATCTGTTTATGATGTCAAATTTAGTTGCTTCTACTGTCAGGTATTAAGTTATGTGGCAAAAGATACCATAGTCTTCTCTGATCACAGTGTGATAAAACCAAAAATTATTAACAACAAAATATAATACAAAAATACACAGTTCCTAGGAAGAAATAAGCCATTAAAACCTATTGGGTTAGAGATAATTAAAACTGTAATTGTGAGTGATTTAGAAAATAATACTATTCAGGGGAAAACAACCCTCCTAAAATATAGGAGGGTAAAAACTATACTGACAGGCAAATATGTAGTGTTAAGTTTCAATTTAAACTATAAAAATAAATATTTTAGGAAATTTTTAAAAATACAAACTTTAACATAGCATGAAATAAAAGGGAATTGGATGAGATTAAAAAACAAAATTTGAAAAAACAGTGAAAGATTGAGTTCATATAGCTAATAACTTGTTCTTAAAAATAATCACTTTAAAACCTTTGGAAATAAAACTAAGGGAAAATGTGAACCATGGTTATTTTTAAAATGAGTGAAGAAATGAAATAGAAATTGTAAGCAAGTTTCTGTGAAATTTGATAGCAGGAAAAAATTCAGTAGCGGGATACTTATAATTTTGGAGTGAAAAAGGAAAATATCTGAAATGGAAGAAAAATTTTAAAACCTTAAGAATTACTCCTCAAAGTCTTTCACCAGTAAGTTTGTCAAATTTTTAAGAAGTACACTGTTGTTTGCATGAATAGAAATTCATGGAAAGTACTCCAGTTAAAAATTTTGAATATCACATAATCCTGATCTTAAAAACGCAACAGAAATTATCACAAAAATATATCTACAGAGCAGTATCTTTTGTTTTGAGTAAATATATGGGCCAAAAATCTAAGTACAGATTAAATTAGCAATATCCTAAAAGAATAATTCACCTCAACCAGGGGTAGCTTAATGTCAGGAATTCATTAATAATTACAGAAATACATCAAAAGAAAAAAATCCCACTATAGATGGGTAAAAAGCATGGAAAAAGCTAATAATTATTCCTAGGTGAAAATATTAATAAACTGGAAATAAAATAACCATCATTATGTAAGAAAATGTGTTTAAATCAGACAGTTTCATAGAGGGAAACACCAGAGTCATTCTTGCCTAAATCAGGGTGTTTTTATATTTGATGAAACATTAAAGATTATTGATATAGTTACTTTTTCAAAATATCAAATTGTTTTTTTCCAATGTATTAATGAAAATCTGCTTATCTCCAATATTTCCAGAAACCCAATTCAAGTAACAATAAAAATGTAAAAGTATAAACCCACAAGAGAGAGAGAATGAATATTCATAGCTAGGCCACATCTCAGGGGAAGATAAAATGAGAAGACTGAAATGTTTATACTACTACTAATAATATTTTATCCTGATACCACATATGCTATGTGCCATTATTATTTCAGTTGTACAGGTGACAAAACTGAGGCACAAGAGTTTAAAACACTATCAAAGTCCAATAGTTAGCAAGTCGTGGAGTGAAAATGACATCCCAGGCATACTGACTAGAGAAGATAAGTTCCCAACTTTCCTAAGAAAAGCTTAAATTTGTTGTTTTGAGCTAGATATTTTTAAAATTCTATAATTTATATCATTTGTATGACATCATTCAGCTCAGTTCAGTTCAGTCTCTCAGTTGTGTCTGACTCTTTGTGACCCTGTGAATCGCAGCATGCCAGGCCTCCCTGTCCATCACTAACTCCTGGAGTTCGCTCAAACTCACGTCCATCGATTCAGTGATGCCATCCAGCCATCTCATCCTCTGTCGTCCCCTTCTCCTCCTGCCCCCAATCCCTCCCAGCATCAGAGTCTTTTCCAATGAGTCAACTCTTCGCATGAGGTGGCCAAAGTACTGGAGTTTCAGCTTTAGCATCATCCCTTCCAAAGAACACCCAGGACTGCTCTCCTTTAGAATGGACTGGTTGGATCTCCTTGCAGTCCAAGGGACTCTCAAGAGTCTTCTCCAACACCACAGTTCAAAAGCATCAATTCTTCGGTGCTCAGCTTTCTTCACAGTCCAACTCTCACATCCATACATGACCACAGGAAAAACCACAGCCTTGACTAGACGGACCTTTGTTGGTAAAGTAATGTCTCTGCTTTTGAATATACTATCTAGGTTGGTCATAACTTTCCTTCCAAGGAGTAAGCATCTTTTAATTTCATGGCTGCAATCACCATCTGCAGTGATTTTGGAGCCCCAAAAAATAAAGTCTGACACTGTTTCCACTGTTTCCCCATCTATTTCCCATGAAGTGATGGGACCTAGCAATACAATAAAAACTGAAAAATTATAAGCTTTTTGAATTATAGTAATTCATGACTGACTTACACTTGCCCCTTAACATTTGGATTAAAAATTGAAATTAGAAGATGCTTACTTCTTGGAAGGAAAGTTATGACCAACTAGACAGCATATTAAAAAGCAGAGATATTTCTTTGCCAACAAAGGTCCATCTAGTCAAGGCTATGATTTTTCCAGTAGTCATAAATGGATGTGAGAGTTGAACTATAAAGAAAGCTGAGCGCCTAAGAATTGATGCTTTTGAAGTGTGGTGTTGGAGAAGACTCTTGAGAGTCCCTTGGACTGCAAGGAGATCCAACCAGTCCATCCTAAAGGAGAGCAGTCCTGAGTATTCATTAGAAGGACTGATGTTGAAGCTGAAACTCCAATACTTAGGCCACCTGATGCGAAGAGCTGACTCATTTGAAAAGATCCTGATGCTGGAAAAGATTGAAGGCAGGAGGAGAAGGGGACAACAGAGTTGAGATGGTTGGATGGCATCATTGACTCAACGGACATGAGTTTGGGTAAACTCCGAGAGTTGGTGAGAGACAGGGAGGCCTGGTGTGCTGTGGTCCATGGGGTTGCAAAGAGTCAGACACGACTGAGCAACTGAACTGAACTGAGTTAACTTCCCAAACGTAATTGGGCTTTCCTAGTGGCTCAGTTGGTAAAGAATCTGCGTGCAGTGCAGGAGACCTGGGTTCGATCCCTAGATCAGGAAGATCTCCTGGAGAAGGAAATGGCAACCCACTCCAATACTCTTGCCTGGAGAATTCCATGGCCAGAGAAGCCAGACAGGCTGCAGTCCGTGGAAATGCAAAGAGTTGGACATGACTGTGCGACTAACTTTCACTTTCCCAAACATAAAAACCCTCTTCCTATCATTGCATCTGCCATGATACCTTCCCCAACTTCACCACTTCTGCTGATAGATGGGGCACATGATGAACGGGATCATTCTATATACAGCGTGGCTCGTAGTCCAGCCCTTCTTAACCTCCTTTCTTGAGAAGGACGTTCTAAGCATTCATAGAAAGATAAACAGCTCAGCATTTATCGCCACTCCTTACCTGAGAATACGTCTGCTTTCCCCATTAATCCTTTTTGTAATGTTTTCCCTTCATTTTTGAAATTAGAAATGTTTCATTTTCACCTTTTTCCTCTCCCAGTCTCCAGTAATATCTTAATCTCATGCTAAATATTTCTAAAAAGTCACTCTGCATGTCGAGTGCGGTATGGATGTAGATGGTAAGGCTGAAGATGAATGAAATCTGAAATTTTGCCATGATAATTTCATGTTTCATAAGCTGGCAAACTACTGCCACTATTTATTCCTCATCTATTTTCTTTTGAGAAGCCAACTGAACATTAAGTTCTTGTGGATGTATTTCTTTAAAAAGTAGTGGTGCCATACCACGTACTGTCATTATTTAAAAACTATGACATTCTGACAGTGTGTCAGAAAAAGTGGTGGCTGTATGAAATTTACATGCCTCAGTTAGTAACTCAAAACTAATTTGTCAGAGAATATTTTATAATTACCAAATTAAAGAACTGTATAATTAAAGTAAAATGAGCTCTGCATGTGCCCAGAAACATAATCTCTTAATGCTTTTGTTAGTTTCTCTCCAGTGATATTGTTTTATAATATATATATTATTTATTGAAGAAATAGTGACAGAATAAGGTTGTTTTCCAGAGATTTGCAGTCATTTGAAGAAATTCATGAACAACTTACTATATTGAATTATTTTTACATATAATTTAGTGACTTTTAAAAGAGGAACAGCAAATCAACCAACTTCAAATGCCCCTCTCCTTCTCATACTTCTGTATTTTATTTATAGCAGAGGAAAACCTTTCTGCATTTCTTCCTGTCAGCTGTGCACAGGCAGTTTCACTGAAAGTGGGTAAAAGAATATCCAGAACATATTTTAGCACTTTGAGTTAGTCTTTGCTAAATAAATAAAGATGATTATTTTTCTAGCTGAGTTGATGTAAAGCAGCTTATTTTTTAAAAACATTTCTAAATAAAGCTTTAAAAATTCCTTCAGTAAAGGAAATTTATTTTTATAGATTAACTTTGTAGAAATCCAATGAATATTATTTGTATTTTGGATTCTAATTTTATGTACTATGAATTCTCAGTTCACTGATCTAGATTTTTCCTCCACAGTGAGGAGTGAGCTCTTGCTCACTGTTTAGCTGGTCTGACGACATAGCAGTATGACTCAGGAGTGTGTACATTCTATGATGGATGGACTTTACCACTGAGCAGAAGGCTTAGTAACCATATTGCAAGTGCTTCATTACTGGGTGCATTTGAAAGAGACTGTTTAGGAAATTACTGGGCATGTGCAACTACTTTCAAGAAAGGCGGTGTATACTTATGAAACCATCTCTCTGAAATTTAAAGGAGATGGAAAAATACTATCTGTGTTTGTATAGAAATTATATAGCTCTGAGTGATGGATAAATCATTTAATCTCTCTGAATCTCAGTTTTCTAATCTATAAAATGAAGATTTTGTTACCGTCTTTAGTGAGCTCAGTTTTTCAAATCAGATCTTGATAAAATCAATGTGAAATGCTTTGAAAGGTGTAAAGCCCTTTGCAAATATCATTGATTATGATTTTTCATTATTGTTTTGTTATCTAGAACTACACTAGAGTTAATACTTTTTTTATTCTGCTAAAGAAGAAGGAGAATAAGAGATTATTGTGTTTAAAGTAGTTCAGGTTTAAAAACTTAGAAATACAGTGTGCACAGGCCTACAATGAGACAAGGTAAGTTATATATATTCAACTGGATATGCAGCTTCTTATGTGCAAGTCAAAATGGGTCATAGAGTGTCACTGCTGCTCAAGGAAAGATCTCCCAACAGTGTAAAAGTAATGATAATGATATTGCGGTGATAATGACAACAATAAAGATATAACCAACAATAAAGTTATAAGGGGAAGGTTTTTCCTATTTTTTTCCTGTTGTTTTCTAGCCAAGAAATAGGTACCTAGTAGGTACTTAATGAATGTTTGATGATATTAGTAAACAAATAACATTTTACTATTAGATACATCAGAAACTTGCACTTGTTTCCATGTATCTCATCAAGAATTTATTTAGTATTTTTCTCCTTCTATTGAGATGATCATGGTTTTTTTTGTCATTTATTCTGTTAATATGTTGTCTTTCATAGTTGATTTTCAGATGGTAAACCAGTCTAATATTACTGGGATAAACTCCACTTGGTCAAGGTATATAATACTTTTTATATATTGATGGATTCTGTCTCAGGAACATTGGTCTGTAATTTTTCTCCTTGTCATGTCAGATTTTGGCATCTGAGTAATATTGATTTCATGTAATGCATTGAAACAGAGTCACTTGCCTTCAGTTTTCTGAAAGAATTTGCATTATTTTTTTACTTAAATATTCAGTAGAATTTTTAAGAATTTTAATTAAATATTCAGCAGGATTTTCTTTTTCTTAGTACTGAGTAATATTCCAGATATACACACACACTCACAAACACACATTCTCACTCACTCACACACACATGTAACATTTTAGTGATCCTTTCATCGGTTGGCAGACAGGTTGTTTCCATACCTTGACTATTAGAAATGACGCTTTAGTGGACATGGGAGTACAGATACCGCTTCATGATAATGGTTTCTTGGATATATATATCCAGAAAACAGATTGCTGTATCCTGTGCTTGTTCCATTATTTGAAGAGCCTCCATTCTGTTTTTTATAGTAGCTATAACAGTTTACATTCCCACCAACAGTGTATAAAACTTGTGTTTTCTGTATTTCCTTTCCTTTTTTTTTTTTTAAACAGAATGTGTTTTCTCTTGTCTTTTTGATAGTAGCTACCCTAACAGATGTGAGGTGATGTCCATTGTTGTTTTGATTCTAATTTCTCTGATGTTAGTGATGTTGAACACATTTTTATCTACCTGTTGGCCATTTGTATGACTTCTTTGGAAAAATGTCTGTTTAGATTCTTTGCCCATTTTTAAAATTAGGTAGTTTGTGTTTGTTTATGTTGCTATTGAGTTGTATGAGTTCCTTGTATATTTTGCATATTAACCCTTTATCACATATGTGGTTTGCAGATTTTTATCATCCACTTGATAGATTATGTTTTCATTTTCTTGATTTCTCTTGCTGAGCAGATGCTTTTTAGTTTGATGTAGTCCCACTGGTTTATCTCTTGTTGAAAGAATATTGCGGTCTCCTACTCTTAACTGTGGATTTGTCTATTTCTCCTTGTAATTTTATCACTTTTTGGTTCATGTATTGGAAAATTCTTTTATTAGGTGTATAAACATTTAGATTGGTATCTCTACTGATAAATTTATCCCTTTATCATTATGAAATGCCAGTCTTTTTCTTTAATAATATTCTTTGCTCTGAAATATACTCTTTTCAAGCTTTCTTTCTGTTAGTGTTAGCATGGTATGTAGTTTTCAGTTCTTTTACATTTAATCTATTGTGTCATTATGTTTATAGTAAGTATATTGAAGGCAGCATATAGTTGAATCTTGCTTTGGTATCAAATCTGGCTCTCTCTCCCTTTTAATTGGAATGTTAGACTTTTTGCATTTATTGTGGCTGTTGATGTGGTTAGGGTTAAATCTCTTATTTTGCTGTTTATTTTCCTACTTTTCCTATCTGTTCTTTTTCTTCTTTCCTTTTGTGCCTCCTTTTTGATTAATTGACTTTTAAAAAATTATTCCATTTGATATCATTTTGTTAGCTTACCATATACGACTTTTGTTTTGTTATTTTAGTTGTTATGTTAGAGTTTATAGTATGTGCCAGTGTGCTAAATCACTTTAGTTGTGTCCGACTCTTTGAGACCCTATGGACTATAGCCTGACAGGCTTCTCTGTCCATGGGATTCTCCAGGCAAGAATAATAGAGTGGGTTTATAGTATCCATCTTTAATTTATCATAGTCAGTCTTCAAATGATATTACACAGCTTCATTTATATACTATGAGAAGTTACCAAAAGTATACTTGCAATTTCACCTTCCTGACCATTGATTGTTATTATCATAGATATTTTTTACATTAGTTATAATAAGTCCTACACTATATTGTGATGAGTTCTGTTTAAACATTAGATTATTTTTAAGAGATTTAAATAATAAGAATTTTTTTCTATTTTTCTACAGAGTTATTTCAGGTACCTTTCATTTTTGTGTGTAGATTTATCAGGTTTTCCCAGCTCATATTATTTTCTTTCTGGATTTTCTTTATCATTTCTTTAAGTACAAATCTGCTGGTGATGAATTCTTCCAGCTTCTCTGTGTCTGAAGAAATTATTACTTTCACTTACATTATTGAAATATATTTTGGCTGGGTATAACATTCCATTATGACTTTTTTTTCTATCAGTACTTTGAGGGTGTTACTCCACTATCTGTTTCTGACATAAAATATGCTGTCATTCTTTTATCTGTGTCTCTCTATATTGAAAGTTTGTCTTCCCCAACTCTCACACCATGGACTGCTTTTAATAGCTGCTTCTCCCCTTGTTTCTGTTCTGTTCAGCTTGTCAGATATGTGAGCATATTCTTTATATTTGGAAATATTGGAGCTATTATTTTTTCAAATATCCCCCAAATATCCCCCACCCTTTTGAGGGTTCAAATATATGTACTTTAAGGCCACTTGAAATGGTCCCATATCTTGACAGTGCTCTGATTTTTTTAAAAATTTCTTTTTTCTCTGTGTGTTTTATTTTGGTAGTTTCTGTTGCTATTTCTTCAAGTCCACTAATCTCTTTTTCTGAAATGTCTAACGGGCTGTTAGTCTTATACTAACTAATGTACTTTTCATCTGACACATTGTAGTTTCTATCTCTAAAACTTTCATTTGGTTTTTAAAAATACTATCTTTCATGTCACTGCTTAACTTTTCGAACATATGTGATACAGTTTCATAACTCTTTTACTTTTCTTGCCTTGTTAATTGTAAAGTCTATCAGATTTGAATCTGGTTTGATTGATTGATTTTTCTCCTTAGTTGGGGTTGTATTTTCCTCCTTTGCATGTCTGGTAATTTTTGTTATGTGCCAAACATTGAAAATTTTACTTTCTTGAGTGCTGAATTTTTTTGTTGTTTGTTTTTCTATATTCTTGAGTTTTTATTCAAGGACACAGTTAAGTTAGTGAAAACAATTTTATTCTTTTGGAAACAGTTTTATTCTAAACAGTTAGGAAAGAATGGAATAGTGCAATCTATGACTTATTATTTCTCACTGTTGTGAAAAGTCCCTTCAATTTGCTGTATCCAGTGTCTCTGATGATTGATGAGGTATACATCTCTGGTTGGTGGAAATAATCAGTATTTGTAGCCCTTTGTGGAGTCTTCCCTGGTGGCTCAGATGGTAAGGAATCTGCCTGCAATGTGGGAGACCTGGGTTCAATCCCTGGGTCGGGAAGATCCCCTGGAGGAGGGAATGGCAATCCACTCCTGTATTCTTGCCTGGAGAATCCATGGACAGGGGAGCCTGGTGGGGTACAGTCCATGGGGTCTCAAAGAGTCAGACATGACTAAGCAGCTAAACACAGGACAGCCCAGCCCTTTGTGACCATGGCACAGCATTACCCCTAATATAATGGTTTCCTTGTATACATCCTGATGAGCGCAAATTGTTTGAGGTAAGCCCTTCTGTATGACTCTGGAGTTCATTCTGTCCCTTGGTGCTGCATTATTCTCTCTAGTACTCTCTCCCATGAATACTTTGGTGTTCCCAAAATTTCCAGTTTCTCTCTTCAACTGTGCAAACTGGCTGAGTTATTCCTGGGTTTTCACTTGCTGTACTATCATTAGAAAATCTTTCAAATGAAAGCTAGACCTATTCTTATGCTCACCTTGTATATTTCACATCTCTCAAAGATCACTGTACATTATTGCTTTGTGTCCAGTGTCTTAAAACCATTGCTCCAAATACTTTGTCCACTTTTGGTTGTGTCAGATAAGAGAGTAAATCGAGTCCATTACTGTATCTTGACAGGAAATGGAAGTTTCTAATCCATAGTCATTTTTATATCATAAGAGTAGTGTTTTAAATTCTTATTTGCCTCTTTTTTACTAAGACTAGTTTCTTAACTTCTACATGCCTCACTTTCCTCATCTATGAAATTAGAATTATATGGTTTTGTCTACCTTCAGGATTATTGAGAAATTTAAATGAGATGGCATTGTAAAACATTCGATAAGCACATGGAAAGCCTCCAATAAATTACTTATTTTATTGTTATCATTATCTTTGTTACAAATCACATGAAGCAACCTCACACATTCAGATGCATGTCTACTTAATTTGATTGATTTTTCAACTTCTGTTAAACAAGCTTAATATTTATGTTAGATGCAAGAAAAGGGTTAAATGAGTTTACTGAACAAGAGAGAAGAATCATATATCAGGAAAGACAGGTAGAAACTGTTAATATAATCAGTTGGGTAATGTTTCATGAGAGAAGTGTTGTCAAGATTATTGCTCAGATTATTCTTAAGAGAATGAAAGTCTCTAGCCAGACAAAAGATTCTCAGTAATAATTTACCAAGTCATTTATGTGTGATTTGGATCTTCTCTATACCCTGCTTAAATAAAATCTCCGCCTGTGAAGATGTACATTTAATCCTATCTTTCTCAATTAAAGCTGGGCTCTTTAACCACAATAAACTCAGCATCATGGGATTTTGAACATCTCCATGGTATCTTGCTCATCAGTTTTTTTAAGCTTAGATCACTAAAGTTGCTTCCTTGGTGCCTCAGTGGTAAAGAATCCTCCTGCTCATGCAAGGAGACACAGAAGATGTGGATTTGATCCCTGGGTTGGGAAGATCTCCTGGGGGAGGAAATGGCAACCCATTCCAATGTTCTTGCCTGGGAAATTCCACAGACAGAGGAGGCTGAGAACTGTAGTCCATAGGACTGAAAAGATTTGAACACAACTGAGCAACTCAGCACGTATGCATGCTATATAATAAAGTTACCCATTGGGAAACATTTCAGCATTCCCAAAGGTGAAATGTAGAAGCTATTTAATAGTACATACTTCATGTCTCACAAAATTTTGGCAAAAGAGGTAATTAGTAAGTTGTTATTTAAAACCTCCAAGGGAATTTATGGTATATAAATTCTTCATAAATAGTTATAATATATTAGACATAATCTAATGGGAACAATATTAGGCACAATTAAAATCATTGTAGCATTCAGATTATCTACAGAAACGATTGTCTTATGTGTATAGTGTGTGCAGCTCAGATGTATCTGTTTGGGGGATACGGACAGTGAGGAAAGGAGGTATTCCCTACATCAAAATTTTAAAAAATTCCAAATTCAATTTTAATATTAAATAAAATATAGCTTAAAAGATACCAAAATATGAAATGTAAAATATGAATTTAGCTAGAACACCTTTGTTTTCTTCTCTTTTTTAGGTGCAATGATTTTAGCATAGATACTAATCTGTGTTTCCTCAGAACAATTATTTCCATTTTAGTAAATCCCCCCTTACATATGTATTTATTTCCACCAAAAAGAATCATAATATTCTTTTATCAAAAGGTAGAAACATAAAATATTTATCACTAACATAGTAATCTCATATAATCTCAAAATAGTTTAGGGAGACAGTTTTTTCAGTAGCTTACTTCTATTGGATCCTGACCCAATTATATCTTCTTTTACTACAAGTTCTTCTATAGTGGGCAATTCAGTAGGAAGATCCTTCAGCAAAGTCTTCATGAGTAATTGTTTGAGGAGGAAGAAATGGCATATTTGACAGAAAATGCTCACGTGGCTTCCCAGGTGGTAAAGAACCCACCTGCCAGTGCAGGAGAAGAGATTCAGGGTCAGTTGCTGAGGGAAGGATCCCCTGGAAGACAGCATGGCAACCCATTCCAGTGTTCTTGCCTGGAGACTCTCATGGACAGAAGATCCTGGTGGACTACAGTCCATAGGGTTGCAAAGAGTAGGATGTGACTGAAGCAACAGCACAAACACATTCAGATTTTTTTTTTTTTTTTTTTACAGAGTTCTGTCATTAATACACCATCCAAAATAAGGGCATTTCAGATTATAAGTGAAAGCTAGAAACACCTTTTTAAAAATCATTTTCTTTTTACAAATCCATGAATAGTGTCTTGAATCCAGTAGATGCAAATACCTAAAGGTTATCAGAGTAGGGGCATCATTTATCGATTAGCTACCATATGGTAGGAACTAGGTTAGGCACTTTACAATTATTATGTCATTGAGACTCCTCCCAATAAAACTGTGAAGTATTAGTGTCCCCATTTGACAGATAAAGAAATTGAGGCTGGTAGGTTAAGGATATTGGCCAAATAGCAAAGAATTCTAGTAAAGTTGTCCAGTTTCAAGCCAGATGATGATAGTAACAAGTTTAGGATATCTGTGTTCACATGTGACCTCCAGAAATAGTTCAGGTAATTTTAGTACTAAAATAGAAAGTCAAATTAATCTATCGTTCTCTTGGTCTTACAAACATTTTTCTTTGCATCCAAAATTACCATTGTAAAATTTTCAAGGAAGATAGAATCTGCATATTTTGAGCTTTTGTTTTGGCAGAAAAAAATAGGAGTTAAAAATGTGCAATTTGTTCAAAGTGCAAAGATGCTGTGGCATTTTGGCATTGTTCCAAGGGCACAGATTTAACTTGGAATTTTGGTGGCTGTTACTGGGAATGTACTGTTTATCAAATTCAGTGTTAACTGCACAGTTGACGATTTTCTAGCAAAACTCTTTCTCTTTTTAACTTAAAAAATTCTTTCACCAACTTCTGAGGGTTGATAAGTAAAATCCATAAAAAGATATGGTATTTGATGAACAAAGTCTTCTATTAAAGGATAATCAGTGAGGTTATTCCACAGAGAATTTGTATAATCAGAGTGTGGATGATCTGGCATCTCTTCTAAAACTGCATGGTCTCACATCTTAACAGAAATAAGAGAGAATGGACTTTATAGCCCTTTACTGCCTTAGTGAATGAAATAACCAGCCAGCAAACACCTGTCAGATGGCAGTAGGTGCTCCTGAGAGGTTTGACAGGTAATATTTTAATCAGATCCACTGGTAATTCTGTGACCTGAAAGGGTTATTGTGTTTCTAAAGGCCAGAACTTTTCTTCCCTCTAGATGCTGTTGTGTCCCTATGGGTAAAATGACTTCAAATGAAACATTATGAAAAATGGAATGTATTTTAACCTATTGCTGACAAATTTCTCCTGGCTTATTTCTTCATAGATTTTAGAAATTTCTCCCTCCTCTGTGCTTCTGGAGTTACTAATTCATACAAATCATGTTAAGCATAATTTTGACTCATGTGCTAGAATGATGTCTGATTAAAAGATAGGAATTATGCTCCTAGCTTATCAACAGTATAATTCAATACATTGTTAATAAATTATTCTTTAATAAAAGTTCATGAGGACTTCCCTGATGGTCCAGTGGTTAAGAACTTGCCTTTCAATACAAGGGACAAGAGTTCCATCACTGGTGGGGGACTGAGATTCCACATGGCAAGGAGAAACTAAGGCCGAGAGCCACTATTAGAGAAATCCACGCACTACACTGAAGACCCAGTCAGCCACAAAAAACACGCACGATAGGTGAACCTAAAACCGCTCGAAATTTGTCTTAATTTAAAAAGTATATGGTTGTCCTATAGTAGATTATTATCTTTATTAGTCAACTGAAGGTGAAAAAAAAGGACAATTCTTTGAGTATTACTGGACTAATGAAGAAATTCCAGTTAGCTTATTTTGCTCCCCATAATATAAAGTTGAGATATAAGTCTCTAGGCTAAAGCCCTTATTATCCTTGTTTGATTGGGTTACTGATTCTTTCCAGGTTGCGGCTGGCTCCACGTCGTTCAGCATTTTTCTTTTATTTTACCTGTATTTTGGGGATTTCACTCCCCCTGCTGGCCCCTGGCATGCATTAGTTTTGAATCTTTTCCATGGAATCTAGCTAAATTGTTTCTGTCTGTTTCTCTTCATGTATGGTAATATTTATGTTCCAAACACAGCAGCAAACATATAAGTTTAAGGGTAGATTTTTAAAAAGTTCTGAGGCATTGTTTTTACTTAAAAATTTCCCGAGACTGGAGTACATCGGGGCTAATTTAGACAATATAGAAAAGACATTCTGAATTTCCTATTGCAAGATGTAATTGGTTTAATTAAAAGTCTTTTGCTAAAGAAAAGTTATGTTTTTGCTCATAATGAAGAAAGTTTCTTTCTTCTTTTTAAGATAGCAGTAATTGTGCTGCAAAAAAAGTTTGCATTTTAAAAGATTCATAAAACCTTTGATATAGATAGCTTTATGTTACAAGTAAATGAAACTAGATGATTGCAAAGTACATTTACTTTGACAATGCTTTGAAACAAGTACCACCCACTGTCACTAAAGCTTTATGACTATTTCTTTATGAGAGAATTTTGATGATTTAAATCTCAAACATCGTTAGACACTATTGTAGAGTGTGTAGTTTTGTTTTTGTTGGATGCTTCAACCTCCATTACACAACTTACTTTTTTTCCTTTTATTTTTGTTGGACTAAAAGATGAATATGAATATTTTCTGAGAGCTATTTGTTTTATGTTGAAGAGAAGAACTGCAATTTCCACGTTGTTCTTTTGTTGTCATTAAAAGAAAAAAATCATCTGAACTCATTTTTTCGGGAAAAATACTCTCTGAATGTTCTTTCCATCTTAAAATCTGTAGGATGTTGCCATTTTTGATAGTTAGTGATCATCAGGATCAGAAGATACTTTTATTTTGTGCATTTGTCATAGACATTCATATGTTGATTAGTGGTTCTCTTCATTAATAGTCACTGAAATCTCAAAGCAGGAAAAGATGGAAGGGTCCCATTCTCTGCTCAGGAGCTGGAAGATGGCAGTTCGTATCATTTACCTCGGTCCAGGGAGAATAGAATAGCCATTCTGTCACTTTACTTTGTTTCCTGTGTCTGGTTTTTCCTAATTTGTAGGTGTAGCATTCACAGGAGGGTCTGGTGGCACAAAGACAGCACGGTAGGGTTACCAGTCAGTTTTTTTACATCACACAATGGAATGAGAGTCTTAAAAACTTCTCTCGTTTGTTCTCTGCATCATGCCAAATGAATATTTTGTAGCACCTCTTTTTAAAACATGAAACTTTGTGAAAAAATATACTAATTCACCATTTTAATGTAATGCCATCCAGTCCTGGTTACCAGCACTGCAAAGTACATACCACTCAGCAGTTGCCAGAATATACAGCAAAGTGTATTTTTAAAACATATTAAAAACTTTCCAAATGAAGTCTGTTTTCCCACTCTTACCGGAAAGTGGAAAGGAAAATGAGCACTTCATCACCAGCACTCTTAATTATGTTACCAAGAAATAAAACACGAAGAAAAGTTTATAAAAGCTATGAGACTTTAATCACAGTCCCCTGCAGGGGGTTAGGAGGAAATGCTTTTTATAATGAAGTCTATGTAAAAACTTCCAATATTAGAAAATCCTTCCTTAAGACATTTGCTTGCATTTGTACCTTTTAAAGTGAAAACAAAACTAAAAATAAATCCCGTGTACATTGTGCTTATTGCCATTCAGTTAAAATCAACCATGGAATCTTTGACATAGTTGATATACTGCAGCATTTAAAAAATCTGTATATCAGAGCCATATATTTTTGCAAAGTAGGAAGATAAGTATTGGGTTTTGAAATGGGTAGAGGGTTGAAAGGGGCATACATTCTTACTTTCTGTTTTTAAAAGAGAGAAGATCAGTGGAAGGGACTCCACTGAAGAGCTTTTCAATGGAGTAGAAAGGAGCATGGCACAGGATCTATCCTGTGATTCTCAAAATTTTTTCATCATACAAATCCTCTGGATGGCTTGTTTAAAGTATCTGTTTCTGAGTTCTTCCGCACAAGATTCTGAGTCCTACAGTGGGGCACAGGGAAAAAACGCAAGCACCCTGGAGGAATCTTATAATCAGGAGACTGTGGGAAACTTTTATCTAGTTTAGTGAATTATAGAGGCAGTACCAGCAATTTAGACCTGAGATTTGGAGTAAAGATCTATGCATTCACTTAAGGAACATTCATTGAGCACTTAGTATGTGCTGAATTTGAGTAAACTTCACTAGATGTGTAATTTTTAAATCCTCACTCGGGTAGAGCAGTGTAGGTATTATGCATTTAAATGGAGGCTGAGAAATGCAGTAATCAAGACAGAGTCTTACAGCTATGACATTGAAAAAGATAAATTATTTTAACCCAGATATGTCTGTCTTCAATCCCATGTCCTGGCTACTCAGCGGCATAAACTATTCCTGTAAGTTGAGTACAATTATTTTCCCCCAAGATTGGAAAATACAGTTCTTCAATTGGCTTCTCAATGGCTTTCTTCTCACTCAGAATGAAATTCGTCATTCCTATGGAGGCCCACAAAGCACTGAAGGATACGCCATATGTGTTCAGGAACCTCTGCACTTCCTGTTCCCTCTCACCTTCCCAGAGATACCTTCCCAGATCACCTTGGGTAGAGAACTCCCCTTGATATATACACATAGCTATTGCCTGTCTTTCTTGCTGGCTGATTTTTGCTCTGTAGATCTTCCTGATCCACAGATCAAACCTGCGTCTCCTGCATTGCAGTCGGACTCTTCACTGCTGAACCACCAGGGAAGGCCTATATAGACTATGTGCTTTAAAATTTAGTTGATGTTTTTCCTCAGTTTAAGTCTTCAAGAACAGTGGGTTTATGTTCAGTGCTGCATCCCCAGTGTCCAGCATATAGCAGGGAAATATTTGAATATTGAAAGTTTTCTAGATAGAATATCTAGAATGAAAGAGTTTTCTTATGATACTTCCTACTCAAGTAACTTAGTAGCTCTGCAGTATGAATACTCATTACATTTTCCTTACTGTTTTCTTCAGATCTAGAGCATTTGAATGTATGTGAGGATTAAGCGTTACCCCAGTCTTAGGATGGACTCTGCCTGCTGAGAGAAACTATCTGCTAGCTCTGGTCATTACCCATTGTTAGTAGTAGTTATGGTATATGAGTGTTAATGCTAATTCAAGGGGTTTCTAGGGTTTCTTTGTTTTTTAACCTGTCATTATTTTATCTTTTTCTGTGAGGTTTGCCATATGACAAACTGGATTTATTAGGTGTCCAGAATTATTATGCATGTGTGTAGCTTAGTGATTTAAGGGTAATTAGCCATCTTATCTTTCCTCAGGTCTAACAGCATCATTTCATTGATATCTCAAGTAGTCTTAATGCTACCTTTTGGACGAGGCAGTAGTTTTGAGTATGTGAATTCCATGGAGCAAATGAAAGAGAATTCAGGAGCTGATTGTGTACCAGGTTCACTGGCATTTTGTGCAAAGCAATGTTTAGCGGCAGGGCAACATTCATCTGCCTCCCCTTTACCTGGCGTGTCTTCATCAATGCTGCTATTTCTTCTTTCAGGTATCTTTCTCTTTTTCCCTCCTCTCACTCTCCCTCTTCTCCTCACTTTAAGCTAGTTAAAAAACAAAACAAAACAATAATTTAGTGACACTTAAGATGCAAATCACTTTGCAAGTGAGAAAGTGTAAATTTATACATTTGTTGGGTGACAGTCTGTCCCACTGGGGATGGTTAGTGCATTCCATAGCTATAAAGGAAAAATCCAAGTTTCCCAGAAATAAAGGTCAAAAGACATGGAACAACTCTTTTATTATTTGCTTTCAAAACAGAGGGGATATGATTTATGTAGGATATAAGCTTATGTCATAGCCACGCAGGTGCTGCAGTGAAGCCGTGACCCTGGTCTAATCCCCGTAACGACACTGGGCATTGACCACATTTGCTTTGTTGTTACCGAGCTGCTTTCCCAGAGGCCTTTAAGTTTCTGAACCCAGCTGCTGGGTAGCTGGCCAGCTCGGGCTTGGTGTAAGGACATTGTTTTTAAGTACAACCTAAAGTTTATTTACAATCCCTGTCTGCATTAAATGACTGTCGGTTTGTGATGTTGCCTCTGTGATTAATTCTAAAGTCTCATATTAATACTCTCTTTAAAAAAAAATAAATTTAGTATTTTCTTATTTCTGTGTTTTCTTTCTTGTTATAATGCAGAAAACAATCACATTTATTTTGAAAAATAGTAAGCAGTTTTATAGGATAAAAAATATTTTTATATTAATTTTGATGTCAGTGGCTGATCTATTTATATAATTTATTTTTACTCTGAGAAGATGGTATTGTTTCCATAATGTTTTTTCAATATTTCCTTCATTTTTTACCTTTCCTCAAAGATTAATGGCTTAGTAAATATTTGAAACTCATCACAAAAAGTGGTTTACAATTTCATTCTAACTTCCAGTATTTCCATGTACCAGGGTTTTGACATTTTCAAAGCTTTCTATGTGCCTTAAATTTTAAAAAATCTACCTGAAAAGTATTACCTTTATTTTAAGTCTTATTAATGGTTTTATGATGTGAAGGAAAAATGTATATATATGTTACCATTTACATGGGTGCTAAGTCACTTCAGCTGATGGGATTCCCCAGGCAAGAGATCAAACTCGAGTCTCCTGTATCTCCTACACTGGCAGGCAGGTTCTTTATCACTATCATCACTTGAAAAGTCCACCTAAGTTGGGTTAAATTCAGGGAGTTAAAACTCAGGACTCTGATAGCAAAGTACTACTTGAGTTTGAATCTCAGCTCCATCACATCTCAGCTCATGATCTTGAACAGTTAGTTAACCTTACTGTGTCTCATTCGTGCAAGGTAGATGGTAATAATAATACCAATCTCATAGTTGTTATGATAACTAAAAAAGTTAATATGTTCAATGCTCTACATAAATATTTGTTATATAAAGAGATAAAGTTTAAATTTCCCAATTAAATGTTTATGATTTAATACTTATCATTAATGTGTTTTGAGTCATTCATACTGGTTATCACAATTTTATCATGAAATTGTTAGCTTTGTCTTAAATCTTGAAAATTTTGTATTTATAGGGAATAAAGGGAAAGTGACAAAAGGGAAAGTCCACAAAATTGTTCCTTATTTGAGGTGGTATGTGGAGCAGAAATAGTTTACATGGCTTTGGAGAAGAAAAGCTCAAGAAGAAGAGAGTTCAGAATAAATTTATATTTTTCTCACAGTAGCTGTGGGTACCCTTCAAATAAGTGATGACAATATAATTAGACTGTAAAATATTCAGTTAAGCATACTTTTTTCATCTTTGAGCCTTCTCAGTTTTGCTAAAGTTTCCTTAGGCTACGTATTCAGTCTGATTTCTCTGAAAATACATACATGAATAAATAAGCTCTGCTAAACAACAAAAAATTAATATTTAACATTTAGCAAAAGCTAAGGCAAATAATACTTTGAATAGGACAAATGGAAATGAGTAAGGTGGAAGAGCCATGAAAATGTAATATTCTTCTTAGGGGAAAACATTAAGTTGAGTTTTGAATGTATATTTAATAAGTATTTGAGATAGCAAGAGTAAAATTGCAATGAGGATTACCTCAGCATTTGGTCCTCGGCATGAAAGGATTAAAAGTATTTGCCGAAGAGTCACCTCTGGAGGGCAGTGCAGTCTTATATTTGTTGCAGGAGCTTCAGGTAGTTTGAAACTTTGCCTGAGGTTCTTTTCAGATTCCTGGCCTTGTAATATGCGAATCACCCTTTGTTTCAAACACTCGCAGGAGACATAAACAGGAAAGTAAAATTTTTCTGCTAAGTTGGTTAGCCTGTTAGATTGGGGCGGAGGAGTTACCTGAAAAAGGATTTTAAAATCCCATATGAAAATTTGTCAGCATTGTATACATCCATGAAGCTGGATGTATACATAACAGGCCTGCAGATATTTGTCCTTTTGTCTCCTTGCTTCAAATACCTGTGTACCTCAACTAATTATTCTTTCTGGGGCTCTTCCTTACTCCAAAATACAAATCTGAACCTTCTGTGTTTATCTGTTGGCAACCTTGAGAGAAGATACTGCTTAACTGTCAAATCTGTTGACACTATGTAGCATCCTAGAGAAAGTCAGCCCCAGAGCCAGCAAAATATTTCCCAGTACCTTAACAAATCAGCAGAATATTTTGAGAAATGCTTTACTTTTATGAACAAAATACCCTGATAGTTATTGGATTTGTCACAGCATCTAAGGTTTCTCTCATAACCATACTGACCTTCACGTGCTATTATATTACAAAACCAACTCTTTATGTAATCAAACCAAAGGAAAAATGCTTAATTAGCTATACATGACCCTATGTTACAATATAGGCAGACAAAAGTTATTTTCTTCAGCACTGTCTAACTATTGTATAAAGAAGTGTTTTTATACAATAAACCCCGGGCTATTTGAAGTCTCAAGAGTAAAGTAATATCAGGATTTTCCTTTTCCTCTGAAGGCGATTTGAGAGCTTTCAGCAGGGGGATACCACATTTAAAGGTTGCCTAAGATCTCATAACTCCAAGTGTCACAAAAAATGTGTAGATTATGAAAAGCTTTCCTCATGAGCACAACAACTGTGCTTTTCAACCCTAAATCATGACACAGACTTGTTATACCACGAAGAATTAAAGAATGTTAAGTAAATGACTTTTTTCCCTCCCTCTGTGCCTCTGAGGATAGTTATTAATGTCGAGTCTTGCTGCTGAGTGATCCTGAAGCTACTGTCACAACCTTTTTATTCCCCTAGTGCAAACGAATCCTTTATGAGGTAATTCAAGGAAATTGATGACATTATTTGCTGTATCTTGGGTATCAACAGCATATAAATGAAAAACACAGTTATCACACTGACCAACCCATTTGGATAGAAAGGTTTTGAGTTGTTTCCTGCCTAAGCAGACTTTGCACTTTTGCATTTTATATGAAGTAACAGGTATACAACTTTTAAATTACTAATGCCTGGTGTTAGTTTACCATCACCCAATGCAAGGGATAAACTTTTTAGAAACACAGAGAGCCTGGAGTTACTCTTTTTATTTTGTTCCTCTTTCTTTATTTTAATGTGTTCTTCACATTTGGAACAGTGAACAGTTTCATATTATTTTATTTTGAAAGTTAGTATATGCATATTCTAAGCCAATGACAGCTTTAACCTTTAAGTTCAATCTCACCATTTGAGCAAATTCTGGATTGTGTATTTTAAGGGGCAAAGGGAAAGCATTAAAAATAAATTTTTAAGACATTGTATTAAAATACAAATAGGTGAATGGTTTAAATAGAAAACCTATATATTAAATCAGCATCACTGAATGAGTGACCCTAAAAGAATGCTCATTTACCTAACTAGGGAAAAATCATCTTAAATATGGTCTCTAGTTATTTTTCTTCTCAGTTATTGCATTTGCCACTTCATCATGACCTTACCATGACCTTGTAGTTTATGGACTAAAGGTAACCACTATGCAATAAAGAAAATATGCAGACCGAACTTTACCACCTAGAATAATTATTTTTTTAAATATTTGTTTAAATTAATACACCTTTCTGTTTATAAAACTCTCCTCCACGGTCCTTGAAGGAGGCGAGAAGCATTAATTGTAATTAATGTGCAAGTTTGCTCTTTTAGGAACTATGTTCAGTGGAGGTGAGTCAGCAGACCTTGTTACATTAATTACAGTGGTTTGCTTCTCCACTGGTCTTGATTCACAAAGATATGTACTGTTCCTAACTTAATGCTTTAAAATATAAATGCTTCAAAATAAAGGAACCTAAAATCAAACTATTAATTCCCACCTTTGCTTTCTTGTTTGATTTGATTGGTTTTGTTTTACTTATCTAGACCTGAATTTATATTACTTCTACCTTGCTATGATCCCATAATCTGACCTTCATGAAGTAGGCAGTTTACCATTTGGATGAGGCGAGGGAAAAGCTCTTAGGAAGGCAATAAAAAGCAGAGAATACAAAAACTATTAGTGAAGGTAAGCACATTCTTGACACATTGTCCCTGAAGTGAATTTTTACCTTCTTTGAATTTCTCCTGGTTTGGTCCTTAGGCTTGGAAATATTAATAAACTGAAACCACAGCTTGGCCTTGAAAATCCACAAAGCGTGTGATACAAGTACTTTTTAAATTACTCCTTAAAAATCCTCAGTCTTCCTGTTGCCAGCCATACTACCAATCAGAAGTGTTTTCTTTACTCTTAAATAGAAATGATGACAGTTATCCTTGATAAGGGCTTCCCTGATAGCTCACTTGGTAAAGAATCTGCCTGCCATACAGGAGACCCTGGTTCGACTCCTGGGTCAGGAAGATCTGCTGGAGAAGAGATAGGCTACCCACTCCAGTATTCTGGCCTAGAGAATTCCATGGACTGTACAGTCCATTGGGTCGCAAAGAGTCAGACATGACTGAGCAACTTTCACTTTCACTTCACTATGTTTGATAAAATAACTTTCAGATAATACTGATTACAGTCACTGTGAACTGTGCTCCAGATGAACATCTCAGCACTTTTACATCTGAAATAAACTCTTATCATTGCCATTGTACGGGTGAGGAAGACTGAGGTTCAGAAAAGTAATTGCTTTTCCCAGTGAAAATTCCAGAGCTAGCATGCCTGCACCAACTGACAGTCTGGAGCTCCAGGGCCTAATCTCCAGAGAATCTTGAGTTCTTGAGATAATCTTTATTTTAAGCATGGGGTCTGGGTTGCATCTCTGAAAGTGAAAAGTGAAGTCGCTCAGTCGTGTCCGACTCTTTGTGATCCCATGGACTGTAGTCTACCAGGGTTCTCTCTAGGATTAAAATGTTCTTGACGAACTCAAAATGGAGGTTTTTTAGTAAAGCCTCCTCTTTAGTGAAGTGAAAGGTAAGTTTCTCTTTGAGATCCAACTCTTTGTGATCCCATGGACTGTAGTCTACCAGGCTTCTCTGTCTGTGGGGTTTTCCAGGCAAGAGTACTGGAGTGGGTTGCCATTTCCTTCTCCAGGGGATCTTCCTGACCCAGGGATCGAACCCAGGTCTCCTGCATTGCAAGCAGATGCTTTACCCTCTGAGCCACCAGGGAAGCTCCCCCCCACCAAAAAGATCTAAATTATTCCTTATAGTCAATTGAAAATTAATTGCTCTTCCAGTAAGGCAAATCTAAAAAATATTTTGATGTTTTCAGTCTCTAAGTCATGTCCGACTCTTTGTGACCCCATGAACTGCAGCATGCCAGGCTTCCCTGTCCTTCACTGTCTCCCGGAAGTTTGTTCAAACTTACATCCTTTGGGTCAGTGATACCCTCCAATCATCTCATCTTCTGTCACCCCCTTCTCTTCTTGCCCTCAATCTTTCCCAGCATCCAAATCTTTTCCAGTGAATCAGCTGTTCACATCAGGTGGCCAAAGTATTGGAGCTTCAGCTTCAGCATAGTTCCTTACAATGAATATTCCCGGTTGGTTTCCTTTAGGATTGAGTGGTTTGATCTCCTTGCTGTCCAAGGAACTCTCAAGAGTCTTCTACAGCACCACAGTTTGAAAGCATCAGTTCGTCAGCACTCAGCCTTCTTTGTGGTACAACTTTTACATCCATACATGACTACTGGTTAAAACCATAGCTTTAAGTATATGGACTTCTATTGGCAAAGTGATGTCTCTGCTTTTTAATACACTGTCCAGGTTTGTCATAGCTTTTCCTCCAAGGAGCCAGCGTCTTTTAATTTTGTGGCTGCAGTCACTGTCTGCATTGATTTTGGAGACCAAGAAAATGGAATCTGACAGTTTCCACATTTTCCCCATCTATTTGCCATGATGGGACTGAATGCCATGATCTTAGTTTTTTGAATGTTGTGTTTTAAGCCAGCTTTTTCACTCTCCTCTTTCACCTTCATCAAGAGGCTCTTTAGTACCTCTTTGCTTTCTGCCATTAAAGTTGTATCATCTGCATATCTGAGGTTATTGATATTTCTCCCAGCAATCTTGATTTCAGCTTGTCATTCATCTACCCGGCATTTTGCATGATATAGTCTACATATAAGTTAAATAAGCAATTTGACAATATAAGTTAAATAAGCAGGTTGATAGTATAATAAGGCAAAAAAAAAAAAAAAAAAAACACAAAACAGCTATTAACCCTTTATAAAACTTTGAGATGTGGAATCTTATTTTGAAAGGGACTGTTGACTCATTGTTAAAGGTAATCCATGGTCAATTTTTCCGTAGGTGTTAGATACAGATTTAACACCATTCTGAAAACTGTGGAAGGTTAAGTATACGCTGTGTGAGACATTTAAAAGTAGATATTTACTAAGAGATTTAACCCTTTTTGACACTGGTCGAAGCAGGAGGGCTTACAGGGAAAGCATTGCAAAAAGGAAGACTTGTCTTGATAGCTATGTTATGGAGTATTTAATTCCAGACTTTCATATTTCAAAAATGAAATAAAAAGCAAATTGATAGAGATACAAATTTGATTAGTGGTTTCCAAGAGCTGGGGAGGGAATGGGTATTAGCTGTTAACTGACAGGAGGGATACTATGGGGGATGATGGAAATGTTTTGAGACTGAATTACAGTGATAGTTGCACAAATTGGTTTAAATTTACTGAAAAAGAATCATTGAATTGTACTCTTAAAATGGGTAAATTTATTTTATATTACCTTGATAAAATCCTCTAAAAATGAATGTAGAAATCAAAGAAAGAATATCCAGAATTGTTTCCAGAAAGAACTATTATTTGCATCAGATTTTGAATTTTCTCCATGATATTAATTTACTTATAAATTTAAAATCTGACACTAAATTTGATACATCAGGTTAAAGAAAAAAAAAAAAAAAACAGTAAAAACAAACATCAATGTCTTCTGCCCTCTTTTGCTGCTGCTGCTAAGTCGCTTCAGTCATGTCTGACTCTGTGCAATCTCATAGACAATAGCTCACCAGGCTCCCCCGTCCCTGGGATTCTCCAGGCAAGAACACTGGAGTGGGTTGCCATTTCCTTCTCCAATGCATGAAAGTGAAAAGTGAAAAGGAAGTTGCTCAGTCGGGTTCGATTCTTAGCGACCCCATGGACTGCAGCCTATCAGGCACCTCCATCCATGAGATTTTCCAGGCAAGAGTACTGGAGTGGGGTGCCATTGCCCTCTTTTACTTTGTCCATTTTGATATTTTCAAGATGAATCATTTTTTTTGTAGCCTCTAGAGGGCAGAACATGTTGTTTTTATTTGAAAGAACAGCATCCTCTCAGAAGTCTTAACTTCCTTAAAGAAACTACAGTAACTTGCAAGAAATAGGAGAGCCAGACTGCTTTAGAGGAACCTTCTGATTTCAGGAGTTTATCCTGAGGATCTGGACAGTTGAGTGTCTTCCTTCAGAGTCTTGTTGGAATGAGTCATTCCTTCCTCCTTGTCAGCTGTCTTTCCATATCTCTGTATTTATGCCCCAGAAAATCTTTTGGTCCAGTCTACTGGGGCATGTCAGAGTGAGTTCACTTGAGACTTTCACAACATTTTTCCACTGGAACACTTAGGTTTTCAGTAAAGAAAAGATTCAAAGGACAGAATCGGTATTTGCATGTAGCGGGAATAGGAAGATTCAGGAAATTGTGATAAAAATTCTTGAACCTCATAAATTTATAAAGTTACTTTGGAGGAATGGGCTATGACAAAAGGCAAAAAGAATGCCAATATTTTCATCAATGTATGAATGGTTGGGAATGAAGGACTTAAACAGCTGTAAGACATTTTTGAATTGTGAGACATAAGCATTCTGGGTTTTTTCCCTGTTCTTTTTATTTAACAACTATTAGTCTTAAGTACAGTAGAAACCAGCAAATATGATTGAAAGGTTAAATTATTAGCATTAAGTTATAAACTTTGGGTCATTTTAAGAAAAAATTGGGCTTGTCTTTTGACCCTTGATGGCATTTCCTCTATGATCATTTAATTTAAAAAGTACCTACAGAATTACACCATTCTAGGGTCCCATCAACACACAGGATTTATAAGCATTGATTTTGATGTAGGAATTTCAAACAATTTTAGGCTCCCCTCACTTCGCTGCTAGTGGTAAAGAACACACCTGCCAATGCAGGAGACATAAGAGAAGCAGATTTGATACCCGGGTTGGGAAGATCCCCTGGAGGAGGGCATGGCAACCCACTCCAGTATTCTTGCCTGGAGAATCCCATGGACAGAGAGCCTGGTGGGCTACAGTCCACAAGGTCTCAAAGAGTCAGACACAGCTGAAGTGACCAGTACGCGTGCAGTGTCTTTACTTTGGTTCTGAAATTCTTCTTATGTATCCAACCCAGTTTATATGTGGAAAAAATAGAGAGAAAAACAAGAGATAACTTGAGAGTTGTCTGAACAGACATTCACATTGTCTGAATAGACCTCACGGGCTCAGTTGCTAGGTCGTGCCAACTCTTTGCCACCCCATGGACTATAACCCACCAGGTTCTTCTGTCCATGGGATTTCCCAGACAAGAATACTGGAGCAGGTTGCCATCTCCTTCTCCAAGACTTCACACTCTATTATAAAAAACTCAATTATTGTGAAGCTAGTGTTTAAATTAATCTTTTTTCTTCCATTCCTCCTTTTCTATTTCCTTTTTTCCTCTCCCTCCTATCTTTATTTCTCTCAGTAAAGTTTGATTGCATGCTAATTGTGTTCTTCTGTTAGGCCCTATGTGCTAACTATGGCTTTCTGTTAGGTTCCCCTGTACAATGGAGAAAGCACAAGCATAGTTCCTGTCTTTATGGAATTATAGCTGGTGGAAAAGGTAGACAAAAGAATGTACAAACAAAAAGTAAAGGCATCATTATGGATTGAAATCAATTCTGAGAAGGAAAAGTAATAGTGAGAGTAACTCTTGGGATCAACTTTAGGATAAGTAGTCAGGAGGGAAAGCTGTGTCTGAGGAAATGAGTCTAGATATCCCAGCCACATGGGGATTGGGATAAGGGTTGTTCAGGAAGGGGATCAGAGGATGAGAGGCCCTGAGTCAGGAAAGAGCTCAGCTTGTTACAGGAACTGAATGGATATCTAGGTATCTCACTGTGAACAAAGAACACAGCTGAGATGCTGCTGGAGGGGTGATGGGTCAGGTCAGAAAGATCTCTGTGAAGAGCTTGCATTTGTTTCTAGGTGCAGTGATAATTTTTAAAGGGTGAAAGAAAAAAACCAGTAGTACCATTATCTTATTGAGCCTTTGAAAGACTTATTCTGGCTGCTCGGTGGAGAAAGGTTTGGAGAGAGTCTCAAGTGAATGTGGGAGAGGTTAGTAGGCAGTTGCAGAAATTTAGACAAAAATGATTTTGTAGTTGGCTTTCACTTGCATATTGGAGTAGAGGAGAAAGTTCTTTTTTGTTCCTTTAAAGGTGTAAATAGGCTAAGCATGGCTGCATTGAGGAAGAAATGATTAGTGGGACATTTAAATGTACTCTTTTAAAAGGCAATATCTTGTGTTCTAGTTTTATGCAAAATGACATTGATTGTAAAAAGCCAAGGCAATCCAAACACCCTCAAATGAATGTTTCTCTCTGAGGGCTAGAATTTTTAAAAATTGCTGATGAAATATGGGAGCAGATGAGAACACTAAGAACTTGCTAAGTATGTTTACATACCCCTTCTTATTATTTTGTTAGGAACTTCTCTTTTAATCAAATACAGAAATAGATGGCTGAGACTTAAAATGTCAAAATAAAACACACAAAAAATCCTGGGGATAATATTAAAACCTCCAAGAAGGCTTTGTGCATGTGTATCCATAGATATGTATATACTTACGTTCTTGAATGCCTAAAGCGCATTTGTGAATAGTGCTTTGCTGTTGTTTAAGTACATAGTGGTGATCTTGATATGAACATAAATGATACAGGAAACAACATTTGGGATGTTTTCTACTTGCCACATAAGATTACTTTCCCCTGTGGTGGTTAATGTGATGTGTAATGTTAAAACTAAAAGTATCAGCTATCTCCACTGCAGCACCTCTGAGGACCAGAGGACAGACAGACTGCATCCATCATCACCTGCCACCTCCCCTGTTCAAATCGGGAATATGGTGCAAACAGAGCTGAAGGTCTTAGATTCTGGAGGTGGAGTGCTTAGGTCTAAGTCCTGCCTCTGAAGCATACTAGTTTTGTGACCTTGAGCAAGTTATTTAACCTGTATCTCAGTTTTCTGCCCTGTTCAATGGGAATAATAAATTCACATATCTCATATAGTCCTTCGGATGATGAAAAGCATTTTTTTTTATTAAAAGCACTTAGAACAGTATTTGGCACATTTGAAGCACTATATGTTGGTATATATTCGTATATAGTATTTGATATTTAGTAGTAGTGGTTCTCAGAGAAGGCAGTGGCACCCCACTCCAGTACTCTTGCCTGGAAAATCCCATGGTTGGAGGAGCCTGGAAGGCTGCAGTCCATGGGGTCGCTAAGAGTCGGACACAACTGAGCGACTTCACTTTCACTTTTCACTTTCATGCATTGGAGAAGGAAATGGCAACCCACTCCAGTGTTCTTGCCTGGAGAATCCCAGGGACGGGGGAGCCTGGTGGCTGCCGTCTATGGGGTTGCACAGAGTCGGACACGACTGAAGCGACTTAGCATAGCAGTAGTGGTTCTATAAGCTTGTTGTTGTTGTTCAATTGCTAAGTCATGTCCAGCTCTTTGTGACCCCATGGCGGCAGCACACCAGGCTTCCCTGTCCTTCACCATCTCCCGGAGTTTGCTCAAACTCATGTCCATTGAGTAGGTGATGCTATCTTACCATCTCATCCTATATACTGGTAGTATTCCCAGTAGCATTACTCAGAGCTATTTGTTAAGCTGATTATTACCCAAAATGTGTCAGTAGGTGCTACTGGGTATTTCTTAGGGAACATATGATTTACTGTTTCAGGCAGCATCCTTGGACATGTCATTTTGTGGACATCTTTTTTATTTGCCACAAACTGCAAGTATTGAGTAGTATTGCTTTGTTAGTGATTACTAGAGTAAAAGTGGACCTTTGCCTGGTCATGCTGAGGTTGTGATGTAGTCCTAAGAACTTGCATATTGCTTACTGTATACACTAGTTTTGAACACACTGAATTGTTGTCAGAGTGAAAAATCCTCATTTCCATACTCTTTTGAAAAATTTAAGATCTGTATACAAACCACTGTATATAAAATAGATAAACAAGGTTCTACTCTATAGCACAGAAAACTACAGTCAGTATTATGTAATGGAAAAGAATCTGAAAAGGAATATGTATACATATACATAACATAATCACTTTGCTGTATGACAGAAACTAAAACAGCATTGTAAATCAACTATACTTCAATTTAAAAAAAATAAAAAATTGAAGATTTGTAAATATAGACCCATTTTTCCACATGGTTACATTGACTGGTGCTGAGCAGTGACTGTGCCTCAGATACTATCTCATAGTTGGAGTGAGCTCTCCAGCCTCCTGTACTGATATGTTAACTACCTGGCTCTTGCAGCCACATGTCTTTAAGTTTGGGACTACTGTGGGTTTAGTGCATGTTAATAAAGCCATAGATGCCAAGATCTGGAAGGTGCTCACCTCTTAGGTATGGTACTGATGCTCAAGAAGCCAACACAGAGCACCATGTTGTGCATTCTACTCTCAGTTGTCCCCTCTCTGGATTATTTAGTAGTTACAAACACAGCCTCCAGGGTCAACAGAGCCAGGTTTGCTAGCTATCATTCTACTTCTCTTCTTTCACTTTCATTTCCTTGACTCTTCTTCACATTTTCTAAAACTTAAATTACTAACAAGTAGAGAATAGTGCAATGACCCTCCATGTAGCCGTAAGGACCCCTACCTGCTTTCTATTTTAGTGATTTACCAAGGTAGATTTGGTGGTTCCCTAGCCAGAACAAGAGCATGTTCTCTATCTCATTTTCTTCTCCAGTTAGAGAGTCTCCCTCATCACTATTACTACCTTCTCACCTGCCTCAGTTGTCAGATCCTCTTCTGCCAACTCCTTGCTTACTTTATCTCTGTGCTCTTCTTTTCTAGATTTTTCTAAGGAAGTTCTACTTTCTTGGACTCAACTGTAGATGGGGACTACTCTTTAGATGGGGACTAAAAGACTACTCTTTTCTCCAGTCCTGCCCTCTCTTCCTGAATGTATTCCTGCATTTTCAATTACTTTTAAATGTTTCTGAACAAACTCATCAACTCTATCACCTCGTGGACTTCCTTTTTGTTATTATTGTCCTCATTTTATGTATGTGAAAGTTTTAAGTTCTTTCTCTTTGCTTTCCTATTCAATCAGTCATCCAGTTCCAGTCTTCATTGGTAACAGTTCTTAGCATCTTTTCGATATTTATTTCCCTGCTCTAGAAACATCATGGCATCTGGTCCCATCACTTCATGTCAAATAGATGGGGAAACAGTGCAAACAGTGACAGACTTTATTTTCTTGGGCTCCAAAATCACTGCAGGTGCTAACTGCAGCCATGAAATTAAAAGACGCTAGTTCCTTGGAAGAAAAGTTATGACCAACCTGGACAGCATATTAAAAAGCAAAGACATTACTTTGCCAACAAAGGTCCGTCTAGTCAAGGCTATGGTTTTCCAAGTGGTCATGTATGAATGTGAGAGTTGGACTATGAAGAAAGCTGAGCGCTGAAGAATTGATGCTTTTGAACTGTGGTTTGAAGAAGACTCTTGAGAGTCCCTTGGACTGCAACGAGATCCAACCAGTCCATCCTAAAGGAGATCAGTCCTGAATGTTCATTAGAAGGACTGATGTTAAAGCTGAAACTCCAATACTTTGGCCACTTGATGCAAAGAACTGACTCATTTGAAAAGACCCTGATGCTGGGAAAGATTGAAGGCAGGAGGAAAAGGGGATGACAGAGGATGAGATGGTTGGATGGCATCACCGACTCAATGGACATGAGTTTGGGTAAACTCTGGGAGTTGGTGATGGACAGGGAGGCCTGGCGTGCTGCGGTCCATGGGATTGCAAAGAGTCAGACACGACTGAGCGACTGAACAGAACTGAACTGAACTAGGAACATGTATGACCCTCACAACCAGACTGTTAAGCTATTGCATTTCTGTCAAATCCCTGTTTGTTAGCCTTACTTTAATCATTTTCCCTACAATTCCTAAAGCATCTTGTTAGCCAAAAGTTTCCAGAACCTCTCCATTTGCTTTGGAAAAAGGGAAACTATCAGAATCACCATTTCCTTTTCTGTGCCCTCTCTCCAGTGCCCTTCTTCTTATCGTCACTGCAATGTGCTAGATTCTGCACTTCTTCCAAGGTTCACTTTAATCTCATCTCCTTGAAGACTTCCATGTTCTTCTCTCAGAGAATACTTCTTGGTCCAACTCATTTCAAAGTTATTACACATTACATTTTTTGTTTATTTGTTTTGTTTTACCAGTGAAAGCATATAGTTTCCAAGGCCAGGATGATTGCTTTCTGCTTGCTTGTTTACTTTCACAATGTCTAGCACATTTCTTTGTACATAATTCTTGATTGATTGATTGACTGTCATACCTGGAACGTGGCCCGTGTGAATTTGTCTTATATCAGTTTTGTAACAAGCCACGGTTTCAAGCAATTGCTCAGTTCTTTATTTTAGGCTTATTCTCAAACAACCTGATTGCTAGGATTAGAGTGATGTTTCTTCTCTTCTGAGAGTTATAAGAAAGTGTTTTAGTTAGCAAAGTTGTTTCTGCTGCTGCTGCTGCTAAGTCGCTTCAGTCGTGTCTGACTCTGTGTGACCCCATAGACGGCAGCCCACCAAGCTCCTCCATCCATGGGATTTTCCAGGCAAGAGTACTGCTGTGTGGTGTCATTGCCTTCTCCGCAAAGTTGTGTCTACCCACAGCTGGTTCTTTATCTCTGTATCTTCCAACTATTAACAATAGTGTAATTTATAGATAATACTAATGTTTCTAAAAGCTGGAGAGATTCATTGTTTTCTCTGGTCAAGAGAAACAAGGAGAGAAACCAGGTTTACTTCTCCTAAAGTATTAAATTACTAAAATTATAAGTGCTCTTGAAAATCTCAAACAGTGCACAGGCAACTGAAAGTAGACAGTGGCCAATCTCCTTTACTGTATCTACACCTCTCTCCTGACGTTATCCAGACCAGGGCTTTCTATCCCTTAAAAACATCTAGTCTACTGCATGTTGATTTCTTGTTTGGGTAGCATTTTCCCCCCAAGAAAGACTTAAACCTTTAAATTAAATTTCAATTTAAACATTTTCATTCTGTATAGTTGTTAAATAATTACATTCAGTTATATTACACCAGGGAAACCAAAAGAAACATTCATTTCTCTATTTTGGAAACACTTTAACTGCCTCAATAGGCATTAAATTTTACTGAGGGTTAGATTTCTGTTGAATATATAGTGTATGCTACTTCTGCTTTAAGGAAAAGACCTGAACTTTAATTCATAGAGCAATACTGCTGCAAATGTGTAATTTTCCAAATTGTCCATAGTCTACAAAACACATTAATGTACTGTTTCCTTTATTGCAGAGAGAGGGAGAGAGAACAACATTTTGGCAGAAAGCCAGTTTATTACTGATACACTTGGGAGACCCATTGTCAGTACGTGAGATGCTCTTTTCCTCCAAGTCCTCCTTATTTCTTCACTACTCTCCCTGCCAGCTCCCCACCCTCCTGGAATTTCTTGGTTCAAGGACAAGTGCTGACTCAGCATGGGCCACCGTATTGAACTCAGTGCTTTGTGCTGCTCCTGAGGCATCGCTTTGCAGGGAGCAGATGGAGCGCCAGCAAATTCCCCAATTCTCTTAGGAGTCGTAGCTCTCTTCACTGATTATGAATTGTTTCTGGGAGAGCAAAATGAGCTGTTAGGCTGCAAATGATCTAACCTTTAGTACTTGGCCATGTGGACTCTCAGTATTTATGATGTTCAGACCCCCTTTCCAAATTTCACTACAGAATTGCAGAAATTAGATTCTGTTGTCACAGAATAGAAATCTGTGATGCTTATGTGTTGAACCCTAGTTTCTCTGTATATCTATGTTAGAGGCAAGTGGAATGTGTTTATACTATGTATAGACCAGAACCTTGGTTTTTAAAAATATGAATCTTTAGTAACTTAGGAACAATATATCCTAGTCATCAAAATCATGATATAGATTCCAAACTGATGAATTTGGAGATGTATATATATATATATATATATGACTTGAAATTACTGAGTACAATTATTAGCTGTAAAAACAATGATATTTCTTCATAAATGAGTAAAAATAACCAATGAATGGTGAAATTTGTGTTCACAACTCTTGTTTACTTCATACATTAACTTATGCTCATTTTAAATTTCATATACTCTCTTGATGCTGCATTTATCTCTTAGGAAAAATTATTTATGAGTCTCATATCTGAAAGTAGAGCAATCCTAAATGGTGAGAGCTCTGGCTTATTTTTTAAATGTCAGAAAATATGCATTGTTATGTTTAGCTTATATCTTTCTTTTAGTAAAAATTTATGCCTGACGATTATTGAAAGTGTTGAATTTATGGGGAAAGAATGTATCCTATATTGATTAAAGTACCTAAAACTGCCAGTTTTAGACATGTGTTGATAGTGTATTAAAATAGTTAGTTCACTAATAGGCATTTTTGCATTTTGGATTGATTAAAGAATGTTTATGTCAAGAAAAGCACATTATGAAAGTAATTACAACTATTAATTATACTAATTCTATTTATCTTTCTTAAGGAAGGATAGGATTTAATAAGGTGGTTTTTCATAAAGCCTTTAATCCATGGCTTTTATTTTAGCCACAGTGGATTTTCATATAATTTCCTTAGTTTTTCTTAATGTCAAATGAGGTACATATATCTTTTGTAACTTCCTTGTGTCTGATCTCAGATACTTCTAAAGCTAATTGTAAGGATTAATGGGCAAGACTTCTGTCTAGTAATTTTGTGTTTTAGAAGAAGCATATTAATCCTAGAGAAAGAATTAGTATATTTTTCCTGTTTTGCTGGTTTTGGTCTAGATTAGTGAGAAAAAAGAGAATTTTTGGAGACTCCTGGCTGTTCAGTATCTTAAGAAAGAAAGCACTGTTTTCTGTTTTTGTTTTTTAAAGTTTACATTTGGTGCTATGCTATGTAGATAAATCAGTGGAATCTAAGTTAGGCTTGATTTTGAAGTTCTGTTATTGATTCACTAAGTACCACTAAGTCACTGCATCTGCTTTCTATTTACAAAATGGAGATGTTTTCTGCTTCTAATTTGCCCCTCAGAAGTGCAGTGTTATGAGGATTAATTAGAGAAGGCCAGTAGACTGAGCATTGAGGAAGGGATAAATACAGACAAAGGCCACATCCCCAGGTGTCTCCTCTTTTTTTGTACATGGTTGATCTCAATTTTGAGAGTCTTGCTCTTGCATTTTTATATAAAGGACATCACATTGTGTCAGTAAGTTCAACAATTTGCATTGTAAGGATATGAACTGCCTGAGTATATTTGATTTTCATGGTGAAATGCCTTATTATATTTTGTTCAGAGTCCTACTTTTCCTAAAGATCCTTAAGGTTCAGAAATTTAATTCAGAGTGGATGGGCTCTATCAGATTACTCTGCAGTAGCAATCTGTTCACCCTCTTGTGTTGTTCTATCAGATTTACTGCAAGAGTATATAATCCCTCTTTTGGGCAGCCTTTTCCTCTTCTTTATCACACCTTTCAGTCACTTATTTTCAAGATGCAAGGCGGGCTTGCTCATGGCCTCTTGAACATTACTGGTGTGAGGCAGGATTGCCAAAGTGAAGATCCCAGGCTTTCAAGTTAAATTGCTTGGAGTGAATTCCTGTTCCAAGCTGGCTGTACAGTGTTGGTGATGATTCTTCAATTTACCATCTTTAAATAGAAAAAATCTCTCATCGATTCTTCTGAGGATTAAGATAATTAGTAAGGTTTGTTGCATACTAAGTGGTACATAATAAATGTTCAAAATAATATTACTATTTATATAGATATTAGATTTTTAAAATTGGTCAAAAGGAAGAATAAAAAAGTCATTATGAGGACAGAAAAAGTAATCGGAAAGTGGAGAGACCCAACCTGGAGTGTGTCTTGAAAGTTAAAGAAAAAATGACCCCAAAATGAGAGAGTTGTATATGGTCTTGCCACTCAGTGTGTGGTCCATGGACCAGCAACATTGACTTTGCTTGGAAGCTTGCTAGAAATTCAGAATTTCAAGACCTAGCAAGGCCCATGGAATCTAAATTTGCATTTTAACAAGATTCCCCAGAGAACTCTTTTGAAAAACAGCACTTGGGTTTGATCAGGATGAAGGCTAAACAAACTAATGAATTTGTCTGCTAGACCTTAAGTGGAAAAGAGTAAAGAATGAATAGGTAGCAAATAGAAGAGAATTATTGATAATTATTTCAAGTTTAGAAATTAAGCAGGATTGGTAAAAAGTTAAGTGAAACTTTTAAAATGCAGCAAAGTTGAGGGGAAATTTATTTTTATGAACAAGAAAAGGTTAATCAGTGTTTACAATGGTAATAGAGTATCACATGGGTGAAAGATTTGAAAAGAATGAATGAATAAAGGCAGGGATGACTAAGAACTGGGACAAGGAGGGTAAACATTGTTGGCTGGTAAATTTGAGAAAAATACCTCTTCCTGGGCACATGAAAAGATGGAGAGAGTGTTTGAGGTCAAGAAGAGGAAAGATATATGTGTTCTAATTAGGTATCATCTGGGCTGCAAGACTATTTGGTAAGATTAAGTAGGGCAGGAATATGATGGTTAGATCTGGAACCATTGTGGTAAGTGAGATAGGACTAGAGTGTTACATAAATTTTAGATTCAGTGCTAACTCTGATTGATTGGTAGTGGCAGCTTGGAATATCGTGTTGAGATGTATTCTAAAGCCAAATAGTACAAAGAGTTAAGAAAGCAGTGCTTGCTGAGTGGTTCTGTTGCAGGAAGGGGGACCCCTTCCAGGGCCCAAAACTGGGCTCTTGTCTAACACTCAGAAATGAATTGTCCGAGGAGACACATGTGCTGGCAAAGCAAGAGATTTTATTAGGAAAGGGCACCCAGGTAGAGAGCAGTAGGGTAAGGGAACCCAGGAGAAATGCTTTGTCAAATGGCTTGCAGTCTCCGGTTTTATGGTGATGAGATGAGTTTCCGGTTGTCCTTAGCCAATCATTCTGACTCAGAGTCCTTCCTGGTGGTGCACACCTTGTTCAGCCAAGATGGATGCCAGAGAGAAGGATTCTGGGAGGTGGCCGTACAGGTGGTGTCTCCTTCTGACCTTTCCTGAGCTCTTCTGGTTTGTGGAGGCTTATTAGTTCCCTGTCCCTTACCAGGACCTCCTGTGATAAAACAACTCATGCAAATGGTTACTATGGTGCCTGGCCAGGGTGGGCGGTTTCGATCAGTGTGCTTCCCCTAACAGTTGCTGACATTGGTAATCAGGGGAAAGTAAGTAGCAGTGCATGCTCCACACATTTGGCAACCTTGGTGTAGAGGATATCCTGGCATTGTATGAAAATTATTAGGTTGAGATGAAGAAATAATTTTAACGTGAATTTATGGTAAATCATTTGTGCTGTATTATTTGATCTTTCTCCAATAATACTTAGCCTAGAAATAGGAAATGCAGTCAAAGGAATGAAGCAATAATGAGTTTATTTTTGAAATGCTGGACTATGAGTTCCATATTTCATGCAGAGGGAAATAAAGTCTGAATTTGCACAATTCCATACTCAAGAAAGCGTGGCCTAATGGGAAAAACACATACTATGGAATTTGACCACCAGATCTACTACTTCTTAGCTATATCATTGGGTAAATTATAGTTAACCAATTGCTAAAATGAAAAACGGAGTTTCCTCAATTTTAGCATAGGAATAATAATTTTCATGTAGAGTTCAAGAGAAGTCAAATGAATGTAATATAATGCCTGATGCATTAACTCATGTTAGTTCTTTTTCCTCTTTAGTGTCTTCAATTGTTTGTTTTTTCTGTCAGTTTCTCCTCCATTTCTTCTGATTTTCTATGAGCATCCCAAGCAACCAAGAATCATAAATTAGGATTGAATAACAAAATGGTAGACTGGTTTCCCATAATAATTCCTCATTACTGTAATTTAATTTTTAATCTCCTTAACTTTCATTGCTTCATGTGTTATATGGAGATAAATTGGATGAAAATCGATCATGGGTAGCATTGCTTTGCAGAATAGTTGTGAGCAAGGCTCCTTCAGAAACAGACAAATTCTTTCCTAAGTAACTCTTGGAGGTAGAGGTTACATCACAGAACACAGGGTAGATATCTTCTAAATGTTGAAAAGAAAATAATGGCTGACACAGCCTCTGACCTTGAGAATAAAGTGTTCTAGATCATGGCAGCTGGCTTGGATGTAAAATCTCGAATCTGCTCCAGTTGAAGGTCTCTGCCCGCAGATAACTTGCTACAGTGCCAATCAAGACTTGTATTAGTACTTACTCTCCTATGGGCTCTGGTCTTTCAGTGATGCTTGGCCAAGGACCTACTTGGCTGATGAACTTTCACATGAATACACTCCAAAGAAGCAGGGCCGAGAGCTAAAGGGTAGGATGCGTAAATTCCACAACCACCTTTTTCTTTTTATTCTTCAAGAAAATTTAAGAACATATGAAACTGACAGATGATGGCATTTTTGGGCAGGGCTGTTAGGCCCTTTCTACAAGGCAGCTTTCCATCTTAGCATACCAAAGTTATAACTTGGTTTCCAAAAGAAATGCTCATAGCTATTCACCTAGCTCATACTCCATTCTTGGTCTGAAATTCCAATGAATTGACTCTCTTATTTTTATGTAAAGGTAATGCTTTTGCATTAAAAGATGCTTAATCCTCGGAAAGAAAGTTAAGACCAACCTAGATAGCATATTTAAAAGCACAGACGTTACTTTGCCAACAAAGGTCAGTCTAGTTAAGGCTATGGTTTTTCCAGTAGTCATGTATGGATGTGAGAGTTGAACGGTGAAGAAAGCTGAGCGCCGAAGAATTGATGCTTTTGAACTGTGGTGTTGGGGAAGACTCTTGAGAGTCCCTTGGACTGCAAGGAGATCCAACTAGTCCATCCTAAAGGAGACCCGTCCTTGGATGTTCACTGGAAGGACTGATGTTGAAGCTGAAACTCCAATACTTTGGCCACCTCATGCAGAGTTGACTCATAGGTAAAGACCGTAATGCTGGGAGGGATTGAAGGCAGGAGAAGACGGGGACGACAGAGGATGAGATGGCTGGATAGCATCACCGACTCGATGGGCATGGGTTTGGGTAGACTCCAGGAGTTGGTGATGGACAGAGAGGCCTGGCGTGCTGCGATTCATGGAGTCACAAAGAGTCAGACACGACTGAGCGACTGAACTAAACTGAACTGAATGCTTTTACATATGTGTATCTTCTTTTACATTCTTTTACAATGTATATCTTCTATACATTGTTTACTTAGTTTAATAAGAAAAAACTATAGAAAATGTTTTGGATTAAAGATATTTATTAGAATATCATAAGCTTGGCTAGTTTTATTAACATACAATTCTTAATATGTAACATTGACTACTTTTCTAGACAACTTGTTTCACATTCTCTTCCTATGGTACGAGATTTCTTCATTTTTCTCTTGGAATATCCATCCAAATAATGGCTTGTGTTTCATTTTCATAAGTAAGAAGTATTTACTGCAGACAAATAAAAAGCACAGATAAGCAAAGAGAAGTAAAACCACACTTAATCTCATCATTTTGAGAGAGCTGTTGTTAACTATCATGCATTCTAAAGGATTGCAAACATAGATACTTGGGCCAGGATGATAACAAAGAAATGAATCAAGCTGGATAGGGATCCTGGAACTAGATGGGGTAGTTTTTGTTTATAGCTCCATTGCTTTTGCAGTATATGGGAACGTGGGCCTAGGGTAACCAGTTCTTCCTATGTTTTGAGAGAAGAGTACTAGATTTTTTAAAATAATATTTCTCATTTTGAAGTTTGAATGACATAAAAATTAGTAAAGACAGTATATAAACCAGATAGAACAGGTGTGCAGACATTTTTTATTCTTTGTTATGTATCTATAAAATCTAATGTTAGAAATTGGCAGTTGTGTTTTTCGTTTTTAGTGTGAAGTTTTACGTATCTTATAAATGACTGTACAACATGTAATTTATAATATGAATACCACCACCCAACTTAAGAACATTATCAATGGGTGTACTACTCTTTTGTTGTACACCAATCCAATTTCATGTTAACCACTAACCACCATTCTAATTTCTCATTTCAATTTAATTTTTGTATAAAGGTACATTATCTGCGTATATGCCAGGACAATCTTTAGTTTTTTCTGAAAGCTTTGTAAACATAATAACGAATGCAGTCTTCTGTAACTTGCTATTTTCACTGAATATTATGTTTTAAAATTCATTCTAAGATTATTAGCTGGAATTTATTCAATTTTTACTGTATTTTAATTTTTTGTTACTTGAATACACATTTGCTTATATATTCCATTTAATAAGCATCTATATTATTTTAGGCTTTTGCAAGTATAATCAGTACTTTTCTATACATGCTGCCAATGCATGTTTCCTGGTACACATGTAGCTTTTTTTAGGGTATACCCAGAAGTGCAATTGCTGAGTCATAAGATGGTATGTCAGGTTTTTATAATATGATTCCAAATTATTTTTGAAATGATTACAACCAGTTTATACACTCATCATTAGTGACAGAGAGTTACTATTCACACATTCACCAACACTTGTATATTCAGATTTCTTAACTTTTGTCATCTGGAGTATATTAATGTGATCTTAATTTACACTTTCCTGATTAGTATGGTATTGAGCATCTTTGTATATGTTTATGTATCATAATATTGCTTTTCATGAAAACTGCCTCCTTTGTCTACTTTTCTTATGGGTTGTTTCCATCTCTCATTGACTTATTGAAGATTTTACAATAGTCGGATATTAATCCTTTGTCAGTTTTATGCTACCAGTATCTCTTCCCAGAAGGTAAATTGTCTTTTCCTTTTATTAATCATTTCCTTTGATAAACAAAAGCTTTCAATTTTCATGGATTCAAACAGAACTTTTTATGTAATAGTTAATGCTCTTTTATGTCTTCTTTAAGTATTATTTAATTTGAGTGTTCTTAAAGATATCTTCCTGTAGTTTACTCTAAAATTTAAGTTACCTTTGGTGGCTCAGACGATAAAGCATCTGCCTACAATGTAGGAGAACGGGGTTCGATCCCTGGGTTGGGAAGATCCCCTGGAGAAGGAAATGGCAACCCACTCCAGTACTCTTGCCTGGAAAATCCCACGGACCGAGGAGCATGGTAGGCTATAGTCCATGGGGTAGCAAAGAGTTGGACACAACTGAGCGACTTCACTTTATCATATTGCACCTTTAAATCCACCTGAAATTTTTTTGTTTAGTATGAAGTAAGATCCCATTTCATTTTTATGTTTCATATGGTTACTTGAGTGTCTCAGACTAGTTACCTGCAGTGTTACCATTGCCATATATCAGATTTGTCACCTATGTTTCATCCTGTTCTGTTCATGAGCTCCTTTTGGTTTCATTGATGAGTTTTCCTTATAAAGCATAAATGAGCTCTTTTGTTAAAGTGTGCTTTATTGTCTGAAAAAAAAAGTTTTAATTAATGTTAGGGAAAAAAGGCCTTCAGTTTAATTTCATGCCTGTTCTCTTCTACCCACTTTGTGTTGGTTATAAGGACTCACTGTTTCCACTGTCTGAGCTTTATGATGATACACTTGAGTTCTGATGAGAAGAAAGAGCATATTCAGGTTTCAGGCCTGTATTCAAGGCAAGAACATTGAATATGGAAGCCCTTACATAACCAGTGCCCACGGCCAGGAGAGACACACATGTCTGTGGTGCCCATGAGCAGCAACAGGGCTTCTAATTGAATTCACTCTCCAGGCACATCCTTATGCTTGAATATTGCTGACACAAATCCTTATAAATACCTGGACACAGTGACTATAACTTACCTTCTTTCCCATCTCCTTTGAATTAAAAATCTAGTAGACCCATTTTTTAGCTACTGAAAATCTACCATTTGGCCAAGTGTTTTCACACTACTTATCCAGGGGATATTTAGACTTTTCTTCATTTTTTTTCCTTTGTTCTACTTTAGTATCTTTTGTGTGTTCAAAATGAAAAGTACTCTAATATTTATTCTCAGTTCAGTTCAGTTCAGTGGCTTACAAACTGACTGAACTGAACTCTTTGTGACCCCATTGGACAACAGCACGCTACACCTCCCTGCCCGTCACCAACTCCCAGAGTTTACTCAAACTCATGTCCATTGAGTCAGTGATGCCATCCAACCGTCTCATCTTCTGTCATCGCCTGCTCCTCCTGTCTTCAATCTTTCCCAGCATCAGGGTCTTTTCAAATGAGTCAGCTCTTCACATCAGGTGGCCAAAATATTGGAGTTTCAGCTTTAGCGTCAGTCCTTCCAATGAACACTCAGGACTGATCTCCTTTAGGATGGACTGGTTGGATTCTTGCAGTCCAAGGGACTCTTAAGAATCTTCTCTAACACCACAGTTCAAAAGCATCAATTCTTCAGTGCTCAGCTTTCTTTATAGTCCAACTCTCACATCCATACATGACCATGGAGAAAACCATAGCCTTGACTAGACAGACCATTGTTGGCAAAGTAATTTCTTTGCTTTTTAATATGCTGTCCAGGTTGGTCATAACTTTGCTTCCAAGGAGCAGGTGTCTTTTAATTTCATGGCTGCAGTCACCATCTGCAGTGATTTTGGAGCCCCCCAAAAAATAAAGTCTGTCACTGTTTCCACTGTTTCCCCATCTATTTGCCATGAAGTGATGGGACCGAATGCCATGATCTTAGTTTTCTGAATGTTGAGTTTTAAGCTACCTTTTCACTCTCCTCTTTCATTTTCATCAAGAGGCTCTTTAATTCTTCTTTACTTTCTGCCATAAGGGTGGTGTCATCTGCATATCTGAGGTTATTGATATTTCTTCCAGCAATCTTAATTCTAGCTTTTGCTTCATCCAGCCCAGCATTTCTCATGATGTACTCTGCATATAAGTTAAATAAGCAGGGTGACAATATACAGCCTTGACGTGTTCCTTTCCCTATTAGGAACCAGTCTGTTGTTCCATGTCCAGTTCTAACTGTTGCTTCCTGACCTGCATACAGATTTCTCAAGAGGCTGGTCAGGAAGTCTCGTATTCCTATCTCTTTTTTTTTTTTTAATTTTATTATTATTATTTTTTACTTTACCATATTGTATTGGTTTTGCCATACATCAACATGCATCCCCCACGGATGTACACGTGTTCCCCATCCTGAACCCCCCTCCCACCTCCCTCCCCATACCATCCCTCTGGGTCATCCCAGTCACCAGCCCCAAGCTTCCTATATCCTGCATCGAACCTGGACTGGCGATTCGTTTCTTATATATTATACATGTTTTAATGCCATTCTCCCAAATCATCCCCCCTCTCTCTCTCCCACAGAGTCCAAAAGACTGTTCTATACATCTGTGTCTCTTTTGTTGTCTCGCATAATGAGGTGGATGAAACTGGAGCCTATTATACAGAGTGAAGTAAGCCAGAAAGAAAAACACCAATATGGTATACTAACGTATTCCTGTCTCTTTAAGAATTTTCCATAGTTTGTGGTGATCCACACAGTCAAAGGCTTTGGCATAGTCAATAAAGCAGAAGTAGGTGTTTTTCTGGAATTCTCTTGCTTTCTCGATAATCCAGTGGATGTCGGCAATTTGATCTCTGGTTCCTCTGCCTTTTCTATAACCAGCTTGAACATCTGGAAGTTCACGGTTCATGTATTGCTGAAGCCTGGCTTGGAGAATGTTGAGCATTACTTTACTAGCGTGTGAGATGAGTGCAATTGTGTGGTAGTTTGAGCATTCTTTGGCATTGCCTTTCTTTGGGATTGGAATGAAAACTGACCTTTTCGAGTCCTGTGGCCACTTCTGAGTTTTCCAAATTTGCTGGCATATTGAGTGCAGCACTTTCACAGCATCATCTTTTAGCATTTGAAAGAGCTCCACTGGAATTCCATCGCCTCCACTAGCTTTGTTTGTAGTGATGCTTCCTAAGGCCCACTTGACTTCGTATTCCAGGATGTTTGGCTCTAGGTGAGTGATCATATCATGGTGATTATCTGGGTCATGAAGATCTTTTTTGTATAGTTCTTCTGTGTATTCTTAACACCTCTTCTTAATATCTTCTGCTTCTGTTAGGTCCATACCATTTCTGTCCTTATTGAGCCCATCTTTGCATGAAATGTTCCCTTGGTAGCTCTAATTTTCTTGAAGAGATGTCTAATCTTTCCCATTCTGTTGTTTTCCTCTATTTCTTTGCACTGATCACTGAGGAAGAAAGCTTTCTTATCTCTCCTTGCTATTCTTTGGAACTCTGCATTCAAATGGTTTTATCTTTCCTTTTCTCCTTTGCTTTTCACTTCTCTTCTTTTCACAGTTATTTGTAAGGCCTCTTCAGACAGCTATTTTGCTTTTTTCATTTCTTTTTTATGGGGATGGTCTTGATCTCTATCTCCTGTACAATGTCACGAACCTCCGAACCTCCGTCCATAGTTCATCAGCTTCCTGCCTAGCTCAGTCGGGAAAGCCTCTGCCTGCAATGCAGGGAACCTAGGTTTAATCCCTGGGTTGGCAAGTTACCCTGGAGAAAGAAATGGCAACCCATTCCAGTATTCTTGCCTGGAGAATCCCATGGACAGAGGAGCCTGGTGGGCTCCAGTCCATGGGTCGCAAGATTTGGACATGACTTATTACTATCTTTCTCATATCTCAGACTTTAAAAATTTGACTAGATTATGATACATGTCCTCTACTTTTCTGAATGAAAAAAGAAGTAAAATCCTGGATTGTTGTTAATGAATTATTTTAAGAGTTTGTTTTGTCTCATTGAGCAGTAGAATATTAAGATGCTTACATAAACTATTTTTTGCCCTTTAAAAATTTACCTTTTAAGAGCTCAAATTCAAGAAAAAATAATTAAGAACCTATGACATTTCATCCTGTTAATACAATATTATCTAGACTATTGTAATGATATGCTTATCATGTTATTTGCAAATTGACCAAGAGGGTTAGATTACAGACCTAGTCTCTCTTGTTCCTTTCCCTTTCTCTTTCCTTTCTATTTTTATTTTTAAAATATCTTTGAGTTTGTGTCCTTACCTTGAATCTTGAGAATACTTTATCTTGAGTTTCATATATAGTCTTTATTGGTTTAATGACTCCTTCAGTGGAATTTCTAATTGTGTGTGGAATAAATACCCTCTAAATGCTGTGGGCATTGCTCTAGAAGAAGCTGTACACCATACTGATTAACTCAAGATAGCTAGTATTATTTTTCTAAATAATTTTTTTATAATGGTACAGAGCAGGTCTTGAGAAGTTTTTCATGTTTGATCAAGGAGAGATTCAAAGAGATGGCTGAGGAAGTTGCCTCTTGCTGAGTCTGTCCCTCCATCATCCCAAAATGAAATTGTCTGCATCAGGGTAACTGCTGCTCTGAGGGGAGAAAAAAATTTATAGAGAATCTTTAAATCACTCTAGGGTAGGAAGGAATTATAAGGTCAACTTTCCTACCACCTGCCAATGCAATAATTTTTTTTTTTTGTAGGCTCAAAGCATAATCAAGAAAAGTTTTTTTTTTTTTTAAGATCAAGACTTGCTTTATCAGTTCCCTTTTTTTGTATTGACAATATGATATGTCCACAGAAATGATGATATTGAAATAAGAAAAAAGCATAAATTTTAATACACTGGAGCAGAAGCTATTAAGGAAATAATTTCCTGCAAATCATTGTGGATATAGTCCTATAGGTTCTTCAGGCCTCAAGTGAGTTACCTTCTTCCTGGACTCACTAGCAAGCCAGTCAGTGTGGTTCTAGTTAGAATCCCATAAATCTGCAATATAATTAATTGCATATCCTTTCAAGCTAGCAGTGAAAGGAGTAACATTGGCCAGGATTTTGATGTGTTGCCATATTCTGAAACCAGCATGATGGTATACGACACTGCTGAAAGCATTAATTTAGAGGGTGGCTAGAAATTGCTGAAAATACTGAACTCCAGCTAGTGAACCCAAACATTCTCCTCTTTTTCTCTTCCTAGATCAGAGAAGTCTATGTAGTTAAAACTTCACTCCTAATTTAATTCTCTATTTCAGGTATATATGCATTAAATGATATTTTTGTTTAGCAAGCTCAACACTGTTTCTTATAAGTCTGTAAATCATAAGTGTGAGGAAGTTGGATTATTGTGATCTATAAGAAGCGTATTCCTCAATAGTTGGTTTATTTCATTTGACTTTTCTTTAGCCCTTGCTGGCAATATACTGAATTTTGTGTGATGCATTTTGCATAAGGGTTCTATTTGGTCCATAATGGTTGGTGTAATGAACTATTTGTCCTCTTCCAGATGACATCCAGTTGCTTAAAACCTATAATGAGATGTCAGGTGAATTGCACTGATTGGCATTGATAGATGAGCTTGTTGAAATATTGCAGGGTTTCCTGTAGGGACATAGAGGAAAATTGCTGTTTAGAGCTTTGGGTCTTCTAAGCGTTGAAACTGTAATCACATAAACAGAACCACTTCTGCAGGTCCAAGGTGTCATTGTGAATTTTCTGGTTAATCCATCCATTCATCTCAATGGTCCAGAACTTGCGCTTCATGTCACTCTTTGCCTTTGTTCTGCACTTTGATCTTTCAAAATGTCTGTCAGAAGAAAAGTGTTTATATTGAATTATGTGTGGAAAGGGGTAGGGTGCATACTTCCGAAGCTTGGCATGAAATTTGCTAAATAAACCTTGCCAGTTGCTCTGCAGCAATAATCGAGGCGTGGATTTCAGTTTAACAATATGAAGGTATACATTTTTAACCTTCAAATACAACTTTAATGTGGATGCTCAGGTGCAGGAGATTTTTTATTTATTTATTTATTCTGTAGAACATATCTAGCACCTTTATTAACTGGTAAAGTTAGTGTTAAGAAGGAAGATTAATGAATTTTTTAAATAAAATTTTTTTCCTAAAATTCTGATGAAAGGAGTTGTCTTTTTGCATATATAGTTTATTTCATTGACTCCAGTTTTCTAGTATAAGATAGTAAGTATATTTTAGTATCTATTTATAGGGCTTCCCTAGTGGCTCAGAGGATAGGGCATATGTCTGCAATGCAGAAGACCCGGGTTCAATCCCTGGGTTGGGAAGATCCCCTGGAGAAGGAAATGGCAATCCACTCCAGTATTCTTGCCTGGAGAATCCCATGGAGAGAGGAGCCTGGCAGGTTACAGTCCATGGGGTTGCAAAGAGTTGGACATGACCGAGTGACTTCACACATGTCTGTTATAATATATGTGTTAAAACACAGTAGGAATTCTACACCAGAATCACAAACAAAATTAGGAACTAATTACATTGACTACAGGCACAAAAGCAGAATAAATGGGTGGATTATTAATTGCTATATATTTTCACAGTGAGCCTTATTCTCTTCTTTCATAAATTTTTAATAATATTGGAATGAAAGGTTTTTTCCCTCTTTATTGTGTGTATATAAGTTGGTTTAAAGACTCAATCAGTTCCTACTGAAATGATGCTAATGTCAAGAAACTAAGTATTGGTTCCATTTCCCAGATTAACTTACCTTGTGATGAGCAAAACAATTCAGCGATCTTTTGACAATGGTCGTTTGTCTTTGCTTAATTTGGACACTGAAGTATTGGTGCTATTGTTATGAGATCCTTGAAGTAGGAGCAGAACTTATGTCAACTTTGGGAAACTTTTGAATTGAATCAGACCTTCCAGTGACACTAATCTCCTTGAATCTGTTTTCTCATGGCAGATAAAGCATTCTTAGAATCTGAATGAGCTCAGCCAGCCCAAATGAACACCCCTCTAACAAACTCAGGTTTGGTCTTCAGTGAGGCTCAAACAGTATTTCTGAAAGCTCTCCTGGTGTTTCCAGTATTCAGAAAGATCTGAGAAACACAGGGCTAGGGAGATTCAACATAGTGGTTCCAACTGTGGGAAATCAGACTGTCCAGGAAGAATGAATTACATGTACGGCAGTGAGTCGCACAGAGCCCTAGCTTGCCTTGCTGATCTTAAAAGAGAGCTTTTCAATTCTGAGAACCAGGACAGGCATGACATACAGCAGGTTAACCTACAGCAGGATAGCTTATGAGGCAAGAATAATTTTTTACTTTTTGCCTGGTCTGGATTTTGATTTAGCTCAAAATCACTTCCAAGGTTAAATAACCATTTTGATCTGTTAAAGAGTTTGATTAGTATAGACACCCTTTCCTACTCTTAGGGTCTTTCTTGACTGGTTGAAAACATTTTTATAGAAGAGCAAGAGGGACAGAGCTGTAATTATTTCCTGCAGAATTTTAAAGATTGAGACCAACCTGGATTCAGTTAGACCAGACCTGGTCTAACCCATGACTTACCAGCACTAGTAGAAAGTCTTTTCTGGAAGATTTTTCTTTCTTTTTTTTCTGAACAGCTTCTGGCAGACTTGGTTTTGTTGGATGATATTGGTAGTTATATTAGAAATGCTATGATAGTGGCTAAATATTATGGATTATAAGACGGACAACACATTTTGTACAAGTAGCCATATAACTAATCCAAAGCAGTGGATTTTAACAAACTAGAAATTTTATGTCTACATAGTTGTTTGTTTACTTTTCATTCAAAGCATAAATAAACTGGAACCAAAAAACGTGAGTTTTTGTTTTTTTAATCTGCAGTTGTAGCTGAGTTCTATTGAGCATTTAATTTTTTTTTATAATGAGAAGAGGTGGGTATGTTTGTTTACTTATTTGAAGTTATCATTTATGCAAAGTCCATCTTATTTCAGAAAATTTAAATGAGGACCTATAGTGAATTTTTTCTAACATGAGAAAGATAATAAAAGCATCACTTAAGTGTGTCTATCTCAGTTTATTCTTCTCACTTCTAAAATGGAAATAAGAACAGTTGTGAGGTTATTATGATACATGAATATATATATTTGGAAAGTCATAATGTTGATATTAACTATTTGGTTGAGTTTTGAGTTCAAGTAGTTCAGAAATTCTGATGTACTTTCCCTTCTTTGAAGATATTTTTCTACTTTAATGGTATTCCATAGTTGGTTAGGGATTCCATACAGGAAATGAGGTGTAAGTGCCACATTTGCAATGCTGCTTCCCTTGAAATCCAGGTGAAACTGATGTGGCTTTGAAAGGAACACACAAAAACCTGAACTCTTGAGGTAACCCTTCTTTAGTAATCATTGACATGTTCAGCTCTGCCTTGAAATTTCATTTATTTTGGAAAAAAAATTTGTAATGTATTTTTTCTGGCATTTAAGACATGCTAACTATTAAAGAGAATAGAAGACTCATACTTGTGACCTTTTGAATTACTTTTTTGTGGCTGATACTTGATATTTTTAGAAATATGAAAAGCACTCTATAATTAGGTATTTGACCTGAGTACTTCTAAAAATAATGGCAAGTATTAAATTATTGGTGCTATAAAAATTTTTAGAAAACAAACATTATTGAAATCATAAAATAGAGTCAGAGATATGTTTCTTTTAGTTTGAATAAATGTTTATTCAGTAATCTATACTCTATCTACCTCTACCCATCTATCTATATATTACATATATATATATAAAATACACTAAATCACCATATATATATATATATATATATATATATATATAAAACTTGCCCCTGTGGCATATGTAGTAGGAGGCGGCAGTGTTCCAAAGAAAGAGGATGAGCATCAAAGTTAAATGATCTGGTTTATCTGGTTTTGAGTTTTACTTTTCCTTGATTTATGTGTTACCTTGAACAGGATCACTTAACCATTTAGAGTTTATTTTCCTCCTCTGTAAAATGAATATGATAATACCTACCATGTAAGGTTGTTTGTGAGAATAAAGTAGACAGTTTATATAACACACTTGTTATATAGTAGTCTCTTTTTCCCCCTTAGTTGAGCCACCACACAGGTGGTACAGATGGGACCCTGCAACTTGGCACCTGACTAAGGGGTGAGTGGATGGTAAAATCTAGCCTGCCCTCCTTTTAATTAGCCTCAAACCCTGTGTGAAACTGTGTTCACACTAGCATGGGCTGGTGGCCTGCCCCTTAGAGCCCTGAGATCAGCTTCTGATGTCCAGGTGTGAATCCTGCTTGGTTTGAACCAAAATGATGACCCTAGTCATGTCACTTCAAAACTTTGTATTCATTTCTTCAATATACAGAGAAGGCGTTAGTATCTGTCCTCTAATGCTAATCCTGATGCCATTTTTTGAAGATGAAATAGCATAATTTCTATGAAAAAGTTACAAAGCAATGTTTTCTGTGAATTCCTGTGTAGCACAGATTATTTTGTTTTTATGGAGAATAGGCAAGATCGTATAAATGTTTTGATTGTTGACGTGGAGAACTATTCTTTAGTTAGGTGGGTAGTTTTTAAAAAGACTCTTGTAGGCCAGAACTGCTGTCTGTGAAGATTGGGAACGAGCCTAAGGAGGAGGTGGTCTGAGAAGTTAAGCACTGGAAGGAGTGAGAAACACGAGAGGTCAATATGAGAGACGATGTTTAGCGCACATAACACTAATGTTGCTTGGGCCAAAACCACTGTGAAGAAAGAGGTCCTCTGCTCAGTTACAAGTTATCAAAATATAATACATTTAGTCTAGAAGTAGAATTAGTTTCTCTTCTAAATATGATGTGAAATGTATACATTTGTAATAATTCTGTATCTGAGACATAAATATAAAAAATAAGACTAATCTTGCTTTCATGCTATAATGTTGATTCACTGAATAAATGCATATTTTCCCTCATCCTTCACATGCAGAATGCTTTGCTTCATCTTCTTTGCCATATTGCACACTCTGGCCCCCTAAATTGACACATATTTCCATTTTTACCATTAAATTATCGAACAAATTATTGTATGTTTCTATTGCTGTGGGATCCTGGAAATCATGAAATAACTCTGGCACCACTGACAGTTGCTTCTGGTATTAACTGTAATGCTAATGTGACTGGTGATAGAAGCAAGGTCTGATGCTGTAAAGAGCAATATTGCATAGGAACCTGGAATGTTAGGTCCATGAATCAAGGCAAATTGGAAGTGGTCAAACAGGAGATGGCAAGAGTGAATGTCGACATTCTAAGAATCAGTGAACTAAAATGGACTGGAATGGGTGAATTTAACTCAGATGATTGTTACTGCTACTACTGTCAGCAGGAATCCCTTAGAAGAAATGGAGTAGCCATCATGGTCAACAAAAGAGTTTGAAATGCTGTACTTGGATGCAATCTCAAAAACAACAGAATGATCAATCTTTGTTTCCAAGGCAAAGCATTCAATATCACAGTAATCTAAGACTACATCCCTACCAGTAATGCTGAAGAAGCTGAAGTTGAACGGTTCTGTGAAGACCTATAAGCCCTTCTAGAGCTAACACCCAAAAAAGATGTCCTTTGATTATAGGGGACTGGAATGCAAAAGTAGGAAGTCAAGAAACACCTGGAGTAACAGGCAAATTTGGCCTTGGACTACAGAATGAAGCAGGGCAAAGGCTAATAGAGTTTTGCCAAGAGAATGCACTGGTCAGAGCAAACACCCTCTTCCAACAACACAAGAGAAGACTCTACACATGGACATCACAAGATGGCCAACACTGAAATCAGATTAATTATATTCTTTGCAACCAAAGATTGAGAAGCTCTATATAGTCGGCAAAAACAAGACTGGGAGCTGACTATGGCTCAGTTCATAAACTGCTTATTGCCAAATTCAGACTTAAATTTAAGAAAGTAGGGAAAACCACTAGACCATTCAGGTATTCCCTAAATCAAATCCCTTATGATTATACAGTGGAAGTGAGAAATAGATTCAAGGGAATAGATATGATACACAGAGTGCCTGATGAACTATGGACGGAGGTTTCTGACATTGTACAAGAGAAAAGGATCAAGACCATCCCCAGGAAAAAGAAATGAGTAAAAGCAAAATGGCTATCTGAGGAGGCCTTACAAATAGCTGTGAAAAGAAGAGACGCTAAAAGCAAAGGAGAAAAGGAAAAATATACCCATTTGAATGCAGAGTTCCAAGGAATAGCAAGGAGAGATAAAAAAGCCTTCCTCACTGATCAGTGCAAAGAAATAGAGGTAAACAATAGAATGGGAAAGACTAGAGATCTCTTCAAGGAAATTAGAGACACCAAGGGAATTTTTCATGCAAAGATGTGCTCAATAATGGACAGAAATGGTATGGACCTAACAGAAGCAGAAGATATTAAGAAGAGGTGGCAAGAATACACAGAAGAACTATATAAAAAAGATTTTCACGACTCAGATAATCATGATGTTGTGATCACTCACCTAGAGCCAGACATCCTGGAATGTGAAGTCAACTGGGCATTAGAAAGTGTCACTACTAGCAAAGCTAGTGGAGGTGATTGGAGAAAGCAATGGCACCCCACTCCAGTACTCTTGCCTGGAAAATCCCATGGACGGAGGAGCCTGGTAGGTTGCAGTCCATGGGGTCGCTAAGAGTCAGACACGACTGAGCAACTTTACTTTCACTTTTCACTTTCATGCATTGGAGAAGGAAATGGCAACCCACTCCATTGTTCTTGCCTGGAGAATCCCAGGGATAGGGAGCCTGGTGGGCTGCCGTCTACGGGGTCCCACAGAGTCGGACACGACTGAAACGACTTAGCAGCAGTGGAGGTGATGAAATTCCAGTTGAGTTATTTCAAATCCTAAAAGATGATGCTGTGAAAGTGCTGCATTCAATATGCCAGCAAATTTGAAAAACCCAGCAGTGGCCACGGGACTGGAAAAGGTCAGTTTTCATTCTAACCCCAAAGAAAGGCAATGCCAAAGAATGCTCAAACTACCACACGATTGCACACATCTCACACGCTAGTAAAGTAATGCTCAGAATTCTCCAAGCCAGGCTTCAGCAATACGTGAACTGTGAACTTCCAGATGCTCAAGCTGGTTTTAGAAAAGGCAGAGGAACCTGAGATCAGATTACATCCACTGAATCATGGAAAAAGCAAGAGAGTTCCAGAAAAGCATCTATTTCTGCTTTATTGACTATGCCAAAGACTTTGACTGTGTGGATCACAATAAACAGTGGAAAATTCTGAAAGAGATTTGAATACCAGGCCACCTGACCTGCCTCTTGAAAATCTGCATTCAGGTCAGGAAGCAACAGTTAGAACTGGACATGGAACAACAGACTGATTCCAAATAGGAAAAGGAGTACATCAAGGCTGTATATTGTGACCGTGCAGAATACATCATAGAAACGCTGGGCTGGATGAAGCACAGGCTGGAATCAAGATTGCTGCAAGAAATACAAATAACCTCAGATATGCAAATGACACCACCCTTATGGCAGAAAGTGAAGATGAACTAAAGAGCTTCTTGATGAAAGTGAAAGAGGAGAGTGACAAAGTTGGCTTAAAGCTCAGCATTCAGAAAACTAAGATCATGGCATCTGGTCCCATCACTTCATGGCAAATAGATGGGGAAATAGTGGAAACAGTGGCTGATTTTATTTTTTTGGGCTCCAAAATCACTGCAGATGGTGACTGCAGCCATGAAATTAAAAGATGCTTACTCCTTGGAAGGAAAGTTACAATCAACCTAGATAGCATATTAAAAAGCAGAGACATTACTTTGCCGCCAAGGGTCCGTCTAGTCAAGGCTATCGTTTTCAGTAGTCAAGGCTATGGTTTTCAGTAGTCATGTATGGATGTGAGAGTTGGACTATAAAGAAAGCTGAGCACCGAAGAATTGATGCTTTTCAACTGTGGTGTTGGAGGAGACTCTTGAGAGTCCCTTGAACTGCAAGGAGATCCAACCAGTCCATCCTAAGGGAAATCACTCCTGGGTGTTCATTGGAAAGACTGATGTTGAAGCTGAAATTCCAATACTTGGCCACCTGATGCGAAGAGCTGACTCATTTGAAAAGACCCTGATGCTGGGAAAGATAGAGGGCAGGCAGCGAAGGGGACAACAGGGGATGAGATGATTGGATGGCATCACGGCTCAATGGACATGAGTTTGAGTAAACTCCGGGAATTGTTGATGGACAGGGAAGCCTGGTGTGCTGGAGTCCATGGGGTCGCAAAGAGTCGGAGATGACTGAGCGACTAAACTGAATTGAATGTAATGTTCCCTTTCCTTTGCTTGAATTAAGATCTATCAGAGATCCTGAGGCTAAGATCCAATCAATAGCCTGGAAACTTATTATGGGCCAACACTTTGGTTATTTTTAGCCTAGAACGCCTACTTTATAGGCACTCATTCATCAATAATGCTTTCCTTCTTTAAAAATTGGTATCTTGGTTTGCTGAAGGTTTTCTTTACAATGAGAAATAGTTTTTACTTATAAATGCTGCAGTTGTTTTACTTGTCTGTAATATTTATTAATTATATTAATTCTTTATTTACTTAGGAAATTTTCTTTTTTTTTTCTTTAAGAATGGAAAATATGCTTAGTGTCCAGTCCAAAAGTGCACATGATAATTGTTGAAGCTTAAGTATAGTAAAGATAATTTCTAATCTTAAATCAGAGTGAATGTGGCTAAGAGGTTTGATTTGGAATTTAAATATTATCCTCAAGACTTCAGGCATATTATATTCTTTCAGTAAATCAGACAGGCTGTGGTTATATATTTGAACAGCTATTCTGATCAATCTTTTATGCTTCATCCTCCAGGGATAATAATAATGTAATAATGGTTCATTGTTAAAGATGTCATTACATTTAAGCATTTTAAAATCTACAGTTATTCACATAAAGATAAAGATTTTGTTTTCTATCATTTCTCCTCTTGTTTTTCAAATTTAAAGTAGAAACTTCATACTTTAAATAGACATGGAAGTCATTTAATTTTATGGATTGAAAAATAATTAGCTTTCACTCCAGAAAAGTTAAAAGAGATCTCAGATTCCTCAGGAGATAGAACAAACTAGTAAGTCTAGAGACTTGAAAAATCGGAGGGACATAATAAATAAATTAGGTGCCACTTTTTTTCTACTGAGCCCATTCTGATAGTTCTTCAGGACTGGAAAATATAACTGGATGTTTTAATGAAGGTTTAGGAAAATATAAAAGGGATTATTAAGGTAGCTAGCAGGTGACAATCAAAGGAGTTTCAACTGTATGAATGCCAAATCAAATATAAATACCCTTTTTAGTTTAAACAATTGCCAGAGCCAAATTTCTAAGAGTAAATCATTTAGTGTGTAAATAGATATATATTTATATATTTGTATATACATATTCTATATTTATATTATATAATCATTTTACATATGTTTAGAAAATGTATTTACTTTATTTCATTGTTCCTCATATTACAGTATTTTTATAATAATGTTTTCATAATAATGCCAGATAAAAATATATAGGAATGGATTATATTCATAATAATAATAATTAGGGAGGAAAGGAGACAAACCATAAATAGTCAAATTTTAATTTTTTCCCTGTGGATGTTTACCAGAATAAAGTGAATTATGTATATATAATATATCTCCATATGTAATGTAGATGTATATTTATTTATGCACATGTGTTTAGATACATATATAATATGTTTATGTCAATGTATAGTCTGTTGTGGAGTAAGCATAAATTGTATAAAAGCAGAACACATATGAAAACAAAACAAAATGTTTTCACTTCAATATGTCAGAGCAATTGAAGCAATAAAGCAAATAGCAAAGAAGGCTTGTTTTTATTAAATGACATCTGTATTGTTTTTAGTATGAATAGCCTTCTCTTAATTCAATTTTATCTAAAGTTGTAATTGGTTATTTGAACTATGGGCACATTAGTTTTATTCAAATACCAAAGTAAAACCAAAGATTTTTTTTGAAAAATTTATATCTAAAAATCATTATTCTTACCACACATAGGGATCTATGTTTTTATTTGAGGTACAGTTATTGAAATTTGTAACTTCATAACTCATAAATGACTTCTCTTTTTCATAATATTTTTGAAAATCACCACTCAGAAATTTGACTCTCTTAATAATAGAAGATGCACTTTAAGGGAAAGAATATAAGAGCTATGTTGTTTTTAGTATGTCATCGATCAGTTTATATTGATTCTTAGATAAGTATAGATTGAAATTGTGACTATATTATCTTCTGTTAGTAGTTAGTATTTATTTCATAATATTTCTTTAAGTTAAGGAAACATTTACATTTGCCAATATAGTTAGACGGTCCCAAAGTCACATACTGGAGAAATAACTGTTCTGTCTTGCAACAAGAAACCTGTTTGTTTTGTAAACATCTTAGGGAAATCAATACTAGCTTTTAATGGATCCTTGAACAAGTGGCACTCTCCTAGCTCTAAATGGCCTTCTGTTCTGTATCAGAAATTGAACCAGATTAGGTAAGGAACTGAATACCCCACCAGTTACGTTTTGTTGAACTCTCTCATCCTCTCTCCCTCTCTCTCTCTCACACACACACACACATAAACATACATAAACACACATCTAACTTCACAATCAATTTAAAAATTTCAAGATTAACCTGAAGTATGCATCCCTTTTCTGTCTCTAGTTTCAGGATCTGTCAAAAGGTTACTGATTCTTTTTCAATAATTATTCTCTTACTTTTCTGGGAAGATTGTTGCATTTTCTGCTTTGTGTTAGTAGTTGTTGTGACTTTGAGGCTCATAGTGCATTATTGATAAATAATTAGAGTGTCTCTGTTTCCTCTCACCTGTGGCTTTTTGGACACAAGGATCTATCTCTATTCCATACAGACTGGATAATGGGGAGGACTGGTTTGAACTACCTGGACACCCTTGGATTTGTATCTTGTGACTAACTCTTGTGCTGTGCTGTGCTGTGCTTAGTTGCTCAGTCATATCTGACTCTTTGTGACTCAGTGGACTGTAGCCAACCAGACTCCTTTGTCCATACAATTCTCCAGGCAAGAATAGTGGAGTGGCTTTCAATCCCCTCTCCAGAACTCTTCTCCAAGAAAGTCACCAAAAAGTAGGAGTGATATCTTTCATGCTTTTCGCTACTTGGAGTGAAATGAGTTAAGTAACTCATTTTTATTGCTCTCAAACCAGTTGTGTTCCTAAAATAAAATATTTTATCCCTAGGTAAAATGAGACATATAATTATGCCAATTAATATAAATGCATCAAATTTCCACTTAAAAAGACAAAGAGGCTCCCTCAGATTAGGTTTAAAAATAGCCTGTTTCCTAAAGGCCTAAACAAAATAACACAATAAGTTTAAAATCAAATAATAGGTTAAAATATTTAAGCTAAGTGTAAATTGGGAAAATGATATAATAAGTCATAGAATATAACCCAAAAGCATTAAATAAGAAAAAATGGACTTGTTTTACATAATTTAAAGAAATATCCACAGTAAAAACATAATTGTGACACTTTATAAACTAAAAATACAAAGAGCAACAAATTGAATTGCACTGATTAAGTTGCAGTGTTACAATTTGAGGATTTAGAAAGGTTAGGGAGAGACCAAAATGCTGGTTATTTTAAGTTTGGTAAGGGTTCCTGATTAAACAGAAGAGAGTTGGCTGAACTGAGAGGAGAGATGCAGCTAATTACTACCTGGTTTTTCCTTTGCTCCAGACGCTGTCATCCTTGCCTCTCCTGGCGTAGATACAGTTCTCGCAGAGACCATGGGGAGGCTGAATTCTTGCTATGCTGGACTCTGTTTAGGGTTTCCCTGATAGCTCAGATGGTGAAGAATCTGCCTGCAATGCAGGAGACACCAATTCTGGTCCTAGGTAGGGAAAATCTGCTGGAGAAGGGATAGGCTACCCACTCCAGTATTTTGGCCTGGAGAATTCCATGGATTGTATAGTCCATGGGGTTACAAAGGGTCGGACATGACTGAGTGACTTTCACTTTCACTTTGGACTCTGCATATGGGCTTACATCAGTGTTCAGAAGAACACACACTAACACTCTATAAGCGTCTCTGATAGGAACTTTTGGTTCTTTAAAAAGGGCATTGTTTGCAAAGCTGCATCCTCATCTGGGGAGGGAGGAAGAACACATAGTGTCCTGGAGTCCCCCTAAGTATCTTTAATTCTGGCTCTCTGGAGTTCTAAAAAACTCTCCATATTTATAAAGTTAAAACTTTTGAAAAAGAGTATCATTTGTTTTGGAAACACAATGATTCTGGGTTTCTGACAAATGGTTTAGGGAAAAGCTTCAAGGATGAAATTAATGTGGTTGAATAAATATTTTAAGCGAGAAAGAACACAGTTTACATTATCTTAACACAAAGCAATAAATTAGAAATTAAAGTGAAAGTTTAAATAAAAATAAAAAATACTGGACACATGAAAAGAAAACTTCTAAATTTTGATCCATTTTTTGGATCAAAAGGGAAATCAGAAGTATACTTACTGGCAATGAAGAAAATTTATGAGGTCATATGTCAAAATGTTGGGATGGGATAAAACTACAATTAATAGGCACATTTCAGACCTGTGCTTAACAAGTAAGAAAGACTTAAACTACACACTAAGTACTAAAATTTAGATAAATAATGCTATGAGAAGAATGTGAAGGAAATTATTTTCAAAATAAAATGTTGATTAGAGACAAATATGATAGACAAGTTGGAGAGTGCATTTTAGGAAAAATTCATCCTAATATTGTGTATCTCATTTCAGGATTTGGGTATATTTAATACTAGAAAATATTTTCATGTTTTATGTGCTTTTAGGTTGCTTGTTTCATTGTATTTTGACTCTGGTATATGGACTCTAGTATAGTTTGTGAAAATATTTAATGCTTTTTTGTTAAAAGACATTAAGCTTATTTTTATACAAATTTTATACAGACTTGTGGATCACTGAGGTTAAATACAAATTTGTGTGTGAATGATGTTTTTCTGGTTAGAATCAATATTAACATCTCAAGGTGACCTGGAAATCCCTTCACCCCACAAATTGTTTTCACTGAAACAATAAATCATCTTGGTAGTCCAAAGGAGAAAATTTACATGTAATCTTTCAGGAAATCACTGAAATGGAGTCCATGTTAATCCTTTATTAAAACAAACAAACTAGAAACAATTTAGTTAGTTATAACAAGTTATTCCCAAGCCAATATTTAAGCATCAGTCCTACATAATAGAGAACTACCACTGAAATTCTTAGTAAAGAAGAATAAAATATCTCCCTCCAACATGGTATTCATAAGGTTCTAGTCTCTGTACTAAATCAGGAATCAAAATTTTGAGATATAACTCTTAGAAATATGAAGGAGACCTTGCTGTTATTTTTGGGAGATTATTTTATTTCAAGCAACAGAGTCATTCACCAAATATTTATTGAACCTTTACTCTGTGGCAAGCACCGTTCTAGGCACTGAAGAGAGCAAGCTGTGCCCAGAACATGCAGGGTCCCCTCCAACGGAGAGAATAGTTTAGAGTGGGTAAGTGGAGGATGGTCGTAACGAAGGAAATAAGTGAACATGATATTCATCTGTAATAATAAATCTTGAAGACCAGCCACAAATAGTTTGATTAAGAAGGGGCATAAAAGGGCACCTGGGCTACAAGATGTTAAAATATATCATAAAACCACAGGAATTGAGCTGGAAAATGCAGAAACAAATTAACTAGTGCAAGGATGGCACATTTGTGACACTGTTAACATGTCCTCCCATCTTCCTCCATGGTAATCATTCATGTGAGTTACCTGGGTGCCTTCCCTGCTGGGTTATAGCCTTTGTCTCAGAATACTCCAGGCAGGCACTGTCAGGTTATCAAAGTTGGTACATAGGTTAAAACATATCTGCACCCTGTATCTCGGAGAAGGCAATGGCACCGCACTCCAGTACTCTTGCCTGGAAAATCCCATGGATGGAGGAGCCTGGTGGGCTGCAGTCCATGGGGTCACAAAGAGTTGGACACGACTGAGCGACTTCCCTTTCACTTTTCACTTTCATGCATTGGAGAAGGAAATGGCAACCCACTCTAGTGTTCTTGCCTGGAGAATCCCAGGGATGGGGGAGCCTGGTGGGCTGCCGTCTGTGGGGTTGCACAGAGTCGGACACGACTGAAGCGACTTAGCAGCAGCACCCTGTATAGGTATGTGACAAAAGTGGCATTTAAATTAGTAAACAAGGGAAGATTATTTTGAAAATTATCCTGGAAAAACTGGCTAAGTCTTTGGAAAGAATATTTAGGACTTTACTTCATATTATAAAAATAAATTAAAGATGGATCAAAGGTTTGGATGTTAAAAAATAAAGCAGGTAAGAGTTTGACCATATTTATCTAACATCAAAGTAATGTAGATCTTCTTAGCATGAAAGCGAAGAAATCAATAAAATAAAGGATGGATAGATGAAAGTAATCCAAAAGTTTCATTTCTGCAAGTCTTAAAAGTACTGTTTACAAAACATACTTGGAATGTTTTACCATATTTTGTAAAATACTTTGAAAATCAGTATATATACTTAAACCACATACATACTGAAGAGATTAGATTGAAACATGCCAAATTATTTTCAGCCATTCGTTTAAGGTAACAAAATTATGGATAGTTTTATTTTTAAAAATTTCTACAGAAAGTATGTTATCCTAGAAAAAAAGTATCAAATTTGTGAAGGGAAATGTAGGAAATTATTATTTTAAGATATCTAATATTCAAAAATTTTTACATACATCATTTCTGAATTCCCTTAACAACCTCTGTAAGTATGTAATAACATTCCACTTTTAAGCCTCAGGGACTTGAGGTTCAGCGAGATTAAATGCCCCAAGGTAGCTCAGGTAGAAACAGACATGGTTACAGTCTGAAGCAAATTTGTATCTGATCCCATAAGCCATTACCCAGCGTCAGTTATGGATCTTTGTTCTGCTTGGTTTCAAAATTAGAAGGAAAAAAGATTAAGTTGAAATTCGGATGCAGTCTTTTCCAACAGCAGAAAGGTGATTATTTTACCCTACTCTCAGTGCCTGTTCCTGATTCCTTATGCATACCTCCGTTTAGTCCTGCAAGGGGATGTAAAGTAGATGCTTGTCTCTTATAGACTATGTTAGACTTTTGGAAATGAAATATCACAGTTGGGTAAAATGTGAGCTCTTCCTATTCTTGCCTACTGTTTACAAATTAAAGTCTATGCTTAAAGATGGGGCTTCTCTGGTGGCTCAGATGGTAAAGAATCCACCTGCAATGCCAGTGACCTGGGTTTGACCCCTGGGCTGGGAAGATCCCTTCGGAGAAGGGCGTTGCAACCCACTCCAGTATTCTGGCCTGGAGAATTCCATGGACAGAGGAGCCTGGCAGGCTACAGTCCATGGGGTCGCAAAGAGCCAGACAGGACTGAGTGACTTTCACTTTCATTCTTGAAGATGATCCTTCAATTCTTCTTTTTCTGTCTCATGATCTTGTATTTGAGTGCTTGTGGTTGCAAGAGTGTTAATACTGAAAAAGATAAAGTTTACTTCCTTATTACAGATATCCTGGAGTGTAATTCTTTGTTATGGGCACCTTGCTGTGAGAAGCAGCAAAGAGATGGAATCAAATGTATGTATGCATTACAGCTCCAAGAGAGAAATAAGGACTTTCAAATGCGGAAATATTATATATAGTTAATTTTATTAGACAGATGTATCTTCAGTAAACCTTTCTTCTCTCAGCATTTGTATTTCTCAAAACCCATCATTTTCTTTTTGGAAAATAAATAAGTGAACATATTTATCTTATGCTAGTGAACGTAGCCAGTTTACAACTTGAGTCTAGGATATGTGTTAGTCTGCTAACATAATTTTGCATAGATTTTGGAATATATGCAAAATAATTTTGTGTATGTCATGATTGATATGTTTTATTTTTCTCTAGCCTGAGTTTGGGGCCTTTTCTCTGCTTCTTCTGTTGATGGGAACATTATTTAAAAAACATCTAACCGGATATTACAAATTTCAGATTGATTTTAAAAAAGATCATGGTTATATTTAAGATACTGTTTTTCCAGAACTATTGCTAATGGTAGTTTTCTTCTAAACTGGCTTTAGAAAACATTTCTAAACAACATGATTGGGACCACTGTGTTTTGCTGCCTCCCAGCCTTCACAAACAAGCCAAATGCACTGAAGCTTCTGATCCTTTTATTTTTCATTCCAGTTTATAACATTGCGGCCATTATTGACATTCTTGGAGAGCTGCAGCATAGAGCCTTTTGCTAAGCTCTTATGTCCTTCCAAATTTTTAGTAGCTTCTCCACTGCTTTTCAAAAAAGTCGCAGTCCTTGTAGCTTAAGACTACCTTTGAAGCCATTTTTATTACTTAATGTGCCCTTTGTTCCAGCAAAATTGTACTGTTCAATATTCAGCTGATGAGATGTACTCATTTTTTAGTGCCTTTGGTCATCATGATTTTGATTTGCTGGTGTATTTTCTTTCTCCATTTCTCTTTAGTGAAATCCTACCTGCTTTTGTGGTCCAGCTTAAGCTCATTATGAACCTTGCTCTTATCCCCAGTTCTCAATTCCCATTCGTGGCTTATTTGTACCTCTGATGACATATGGGATGTGCACACTGTTTGTAAAGTTCTCTTTCTGGCCCAGGTAAGCTTGTAACAGCCTGATGCGCTGCACCCTGGGCACCTGCATCGAATATCTGCAGTTATCTCACTTCTTTCTCTTTTTCATTTCATAAGATAATTCCTCCTTCCTTACCTTATTTGGTTTCTATTTTCCATTCGTACCAGTTTTACATCTTTAAGTGGGGTCTTATGTTCATTGGAAATATCATTTTGTAAATTTTTATTTTGAAATGTCCTCTCCAGGACAAGTTGTGGCCCTGTGCATGACGCTTATCCCTTTTGAGCCCAGAAAGACCTTGAGACCAAACCGTAACTTGAGACCCAAGTAGCTCTCACCTTGAATCTGCCCTGTGCTTGGCCCCATCTATGAGAGGAGGGAAATTAAACACCTGCAGGGATACCCCGCGTAGCACTGCAATGTTTGAGGCAGTTACCAGGTCCCTTTTGTAGAGCTTCATGAAGACAAATGGAAAGTGTCCCATCCTAATGAAGTTGTGGATGAAAGGGAGAGTGTTCAGTCTCTTTAGCTTCAAGCAGTCTGTTCCCACTCCTGCTCAGTCCCTAGGGTGAAGAATCTCTAGACTTCCTTCTTTAGCCTTTTAGCTCCTTTACTGAGTTCTACTCCTGGAATTTAGTTCTGGTCTCTTGAGACACACCACGTGGTCAAATACATTCTCTGCTTTTGGCAGAGATATCCCTCTTGGGTCCTCTTCATTTAGGTCTCTCTTTCTCTCCATTGTCCTCCCTTCCCCCGACCCAGCAGCCTTCAGTCTTTTTATGTCTCTGTACCCGTCTTGTGTCTGGTCTTTTATGGAGATTGCTAGTCTCATATCTATCTCTGCAGAGAGATAAGGAGTGATGACCTTCAGCTTCTGAGGCTAGAAAGAGACCTTAAGAGGAAGAGTATCTCCTGTTCAAGAGTACCTGTCTCTACCTTTTTTTTTTAAAAAAAGCTCCCTTTTTGTAACCTTAACCTTTTCTGTGTTTCAGCTTGGGTGAGGGGCTTCAGGGAAACCTGCCTTGTCACAATGTCTCTGTTCATAACTAGTCTTGCTGTATTCATGTTTATATTGCCAGCTGGTACCCAGTGAAAAGTCTTGTACATAGAAGGTGCTCAATTAAATGCTGGATTCATAATCTTGTCCGTTTTTTTTTTTATTCCCACGTCTTATTCTCTCCTTCTATTATAGAATCTGACTATAATTAAACTCCTCACAAAAGTGTCTGTGTTGTATTTCTCAGTCAGAAGCTTACAGAGAATATTTTAAACAGTTGTCGTGTGGGCTTTTCCTGAAATGCCATGTCACTCCAAAAGTGATACTCTGCTATTTTGACTAATCATAGAAAATGAGGAAGGAGGTAGGCTGAACAGAGAGAAATTCCAACTGAGATTAGCACTTCTAGCCAAATCAGTGATATAGGAACATTGCTTCTCTTTAGAGTTTTAGAAATAACTAAGGCAGTATGCAATGGCACCCACTCCAGCACTCTTGCCTGGAAAATCCCATTGACGGAAGAGCCTGGTGGGCTGCGGTCCATGGGGTCTCGAAGAGTCGGACACGACTGAGTGACTTCCCTTTCACTTTTCACTTTCATGTATTGGAGAAGGAAATGGCAACCCACTCCAGTGTTCTTGCCTGGAGAAGCCCAAGGACGGGGGAGCCTGGTGGGCTGCGGTCCATGGGATCACTAAGAGTCGGACACGATTGAAGCGGCTTAGCAGAAGCAAGGCAGTATGAATTTTTAAAAATCTTTTCTATCAGTGGCAAAAGTGATGAAATGATACTAATGGTAGTCAGTATAGTGACAAATTATTGAAAAAAAGCATCTCTTGTCCTGGCATTTTTGATACTAATTCCAATAATGTGATGTAGTTATATGCTTTGTTAGGGATTTTGTGTATATGAGTAAAATAAATTATATCAACTCTTTATTTGAAAAAATAGTTTGTGTGTTTGAAATTAGGTTACAGGGGAAAAAGAAAAAAAAAGCTTTCCATTCAGATTGGATTGCAGTAACTCAGTGATTTCCTGTACTTTAAAAGGTTACTGAAGTTTTAGTTAAATTCTAGTAATAATATTATAAATTATACCTATGATGTTTGGAAGTTCATCTTGTCCAAAAGAGAAGAATCTATTTCTCTTAACCAACTTAACCATGTGGGATTGTTTTATGAAAACAGTATAAATGTTCTGAAAAAAAAAAAAACACCCTGGTATGTTTGTCTATGTGGCTAAGATAATCAAATGATATAACACCCAAATTGTCCCCAACGCATTTTACTTATCTTCTTGGAAGCCCTGCCACAATCATCTGGAAAGTTCTCCCTGTTCATGAGCCTCCATGAACACATCTAAAGTGGGTAGTGGGACACCTCCTCAGTGTCAGGGCTGCATAACTTTACCAGCCCACTTCCCTTTATTGTGAGGTCAGAGTTCCAGGATTGTTTGTTTCATACAGCTTCTGAGGACAGAAGAGAAATGAAAGAAGAAAAGTAGTTGTTGACTAGTTTCAGAATGTCTTGTAGAAATTTGGATAGCTGCTTCATTTACCAGAGGCTCCTAGTTTTATTTAACAGTTATCTCAGAAATGTAATCAACTTCTGATATATTGCTTTCAGTCAGTTTCATGGCCACTCTCAACATTTTTCTAAACATAGTTCTTAGCTCTGCTTTTTTTTCTTTCCTCCCATCTTCAGTGCTTCTTTCTCGATTCGATAGTGGCCATCCTGAATCCACCTGAAACACAGGCTGGGAGAAGTGGCAGGGGTGACACTCAGTTCAGTTCTGTTGCTGTGTCGTGTCTGACACTTTGCGACCCCATGGACTGCAGCACACCAGGCCTCCCTGTCCATCACCAGCTCCCGGAGTTTACTCAAACTCATGTCCATTGAGTTGGTGATGCCATCCAACCATCTCATTCTCTGTCGTCCCCTTCTCCTCCCGCCTTCAATCTTTCCCAGCATCAGGGTCTTTTCAAATGAGTCAGTTCTTTGCATTACTAGCTACAGTCTTATTTTTGTCACAGAGTTAAGTATCTTTGTTTAATTGAAAAATTTTAATGGATTTTTTTGTTTAAAGTCTTTTATAGTTATATTTATTTTTTGCTCTTTGGGGATGAGAAGCAGTCTTACTTTTCAGTCCTATAAAGTCCTAAATTTCTGAACTCCTTACTTACTTTCATTTCTATTCCCAAACTTAAGTTTTGGCTGTGCTTATCTCTTCCTTGTCATACCTTGCATTAAGCAGTGGGGAGCAGCAGTACACACTGATGTCATGGCCTTTTGCCGCTTTTTCCCTTAGAGCTGCAAGTTCACTAGGCACCCGGATTGCCTTTTGAGAAAATTGTAGGCTTCAGAGTTACTAAATGTTTTTTGGGTGGCATGAATCACCAGTTTTCCAGTTATATCTGTTTTCCTGCTACTTGATTCTGACCACTAAGTCAATCTTAAATTTTGGGCCTCTATTGTAGTCCCATTCCATTTCAAACGGTCAATTTCTCTCTCAAGCTAGGCTGGGTGTGGTAACAGAGAGACCCCAAAATGTCAGTGATTTTTTGCCATATGATTTTATTTCTTCTTTATTTCATCAGAGACCTTGTAGTTTTAGGGTTATATATCAGTACATCTTTCCTCCCGTATGGACCCATAGAGATGGTAGTTTTGAAATCTTCCACACCTAGCTTTCAGTGTTGCTCAGGCACTGGGAGAGAGACAGTATCTGGAGGACACCTCTGGGTTATTCTGTAGATGCTGGATTTGGAGTGGCACAGGTCACTTCTGTTTACGTTCCATTAGAGAGAACGTTGTTCATGTTTATGTAACTGTGCAGAAGTCTAGGGATGTGTATCTTAGAAAAAGAGAGGCTTTGAGCAATTAGCTGGTAGTCTCTGCCACAAGATGGTGGGGGAAATTTTAAATGTGTCAAGGATATGTGTAAGGAAAAAGAACATGACTACCTGAATGGCAGTCGGACTTGTGACTAGATGATAAAGGACCAAATGGTAAAAAGGAACTGTGAACTAATGACTACTATCATGTGATATTCTGAAAGATATAAACATTCTCACTTTTTTTAATCTAGCAAAGAAGAGTGTGGTTAATAAAAATTAGTCTCTACAGCTGTATGTGTAAAGAGTGTGTGACTTCCTGAGGATATAATATTTTATTTATTTTGGCATTTTGTGAATAGGACTAACGTGTTCTCTACACACATCAATTAGTGCACTTGTTTTGAAAAAATAAGATATTTTTAGATCTCAATTTTGCTTGCCCCTGGAGAAAGAGACAGCATTATACACATACATACACACACACACACATACACACAAACACACACACACACGATTGAGAAGGGAGTTGAGGGGTGAGGCAAGCATGAGAACAAAAAAATTTGTTCAGAGATTTAAGCGTGACTTTCTTGGCTTTTTGGGAGGAAAGAATTTAGCTATATTTAAAAGTAATTCTTAAATAATGATGAGATGATGTTCGTGCGGCTCTTGGCAGCTGACTACTCCCTGGAATAAGCTGATAGAACTGGAAAGGATGTTTCGGTGCCAGCCCTTAGGTTTTTGTAGAATTTTATCTTCGATCCTAGTGGGTCATCAAGTTCTGTTTCTTACAGGAAACACCAGTTCATAGAAACTCTGTAGGGTTACTTTGTTCTTGAGTGTTTGATTTTATTCTTGCTTTCTGCTCTTTTTTCTGTCACCCCCTAGAGTAGGCAACTTGGTATGTCATTTCTGAATTCCCGTAGTTTGTACTAGCAGTTAATGTGTCTCCGCCTCAGTATATTCTGTACCCTATTTTTTCCCACTCATAAAAGCTAAAATTACTATACATTTTCCATAGGTTACATTTCAAGATTTTTGACTATTTGTGCCTAGACAAGGCCTGGCCTGGCAACCAGAACTCAGTTGTGACTTCAAGTTCATGGCAATCAGCTGCATGACCATGGAGAAGTCACTTGGGAGACTCTAAGTGTCACCAGCTGCTCTGTGAAGCAACGACTGTCTTTTAGTCAAAGAAGTTAGAAAAACATTGTGTACCATCTTTTTCTTAGCAATATGAGATTGTATGATACTATTTTTTTAAGGGTTCTAAATTCTGCCACAAAGCGACCTGTTCACCTGTATTTAACCCTGCACACTCCTCACTGTTTGACCATCAGATGCATTCCCCAGCAGACATTGTAGTGAACTAGACTTGATGGTGTTAAGGACCTTCCAAAAATTTCTCCATTTTGTAAAATGAGGGGACCAGTAGTTTTTACCTCATGGACTTGTTTTCAGAGTTATATGAGTTTATCCAAGTTAATTTTCAGAGCCAAGCCCAGAATGAAGTAAAATGTTTGTAAATGTTGCATATTATTTATTATTGGTCACTGTCTCCTCCATGTAACTTTTCCTTTCCCGTACTTTTAGCTTTACTTACATATTTTCCCTTACATTAAATGATTTTCTCATACTTATCCTGGATGAGAGATAAAATGTAGAATTGGTGAATATTAGAATTAGGAGAAAAAAGAGTTTTGGAAAAGAGATCATTTTGATAGGAAATGATTAGAGATGTTTCCATAAGATGGGTTAGATTTCCTGGATGGTAAAGAAGAAGGGAGGATAAAGAGATCTGAGTCAAATAGGGCAAAAATTAACCTGTTTTAAATCAGGAATTTTGCTCATATCATTTTTGTTACTTTTCTAGATATTTGAAATATTTCTAAGTTTAAGCTTTTAAACGAATGGATGAAGTGAGGTGAGAATCAGAAGCAGAACATTTCATCTGGAGTAAATTTTTTAGAGAGGAAGGAGGAGAGTAAGCTAAAATTAAAGCCACCAACTGAATCTTTGAGTATTGTGTGAGCCTTCCATTTCCCATTCCTGCTACTCTGACAGAGCTGCTTTCAATACCCTAGATCTGAAAGCTTGCAAAGCTTTTTTTTTTTTTTTTAAGTGAAATCATTTTGGCCTTCCTTTCCTTGGTTATGGGAAATTGTTTCAGTGAAAATTTCCTACAGGCTGGTTAAAAGCATTGCATGGAACAATGGGCCTTGTGGCAAGTGAAATGCGTGTGGGGAAGTACTTAGAATTTAATGTGAGTTATTTTTATTTCCATTCATAGACATGTCTCAGTGAAGTTCAAATTATCCCTTGGACAGTAGAAAGCAGTCTGTTAATTTAAAGCTAGACTTTTTTGGTTCCATAAAGCCAAATTTAGGATAGATTTCAAAAGCTAAATAAACAACAGTCTACCTCCCCATTAAAAATGAGTGTGTCAGGTTTCTGTGTACTTAAGTCTTTAAATAATCTCCACTTAGCTTGCACGGGGCCTTAAATATTTAGGAAGAGGCTATCCTTTACAATCATACCTTGTTTGTGAAAAAGATGCCAAAAGGTGGGTGATGTCTTAATTTTATCACTAAAATTATGCAGATGTCTTGTTGATTTTAACAAATTAAAATTAAAGTGGTGCATATTGGATGTGGTGTGATTGTGAAATGCTGAGAGGTGGCAAAGGCTGAAATCCTTAAAGATACTGCAAGCATCAATTTTCTGTAATGCCATAAAATATTATTTTGGTAAGTTGTCAGAGGAAATTATTGTCATAATAATTGTTTCTCATCCTTGATTCATAATCAGAATCCTCTGTGAAGTTCTTAAAAATATGTATATTGGGGGTGTGTTTTGGAAATTCCAATTTGCTGATTCAAGGGAATGGAGCCTGGGTATGTGTGTGTGTGTGTGTCTATCTGTCTCTGTGTGTGGAAAGTTACACAACTTATTCTGAAATAGATCCAAGGATCAAAAGCTTGCCAATATACTAAAATCATTCTCTGTGAAAATTCACTGTTTCAGAGCTATACTCTGTAGATTTCATCTCTGCCAAGTTGTAGTAGGACCACTACCTATGAGATTGAAAAGTAGGGATTTAGCAGAACTGTTGAATGTATAAGTGTGTTGTTTCTTATATTAAAGGACACTTTAAAAATCAGTAAATGTTTCCATCTTTCTAAATTCCATATATATACGTTAGTATACTGTATTGGTGTTTTTCTTTCTGGCTTACTTCACTCTGTATAATTTAGAAAATGGAAACAATAACCCTGTGTACGAGACAGCAAAAGAGACACCGATGTATAGATCAGTCTTATGGACTCTGTGGGAGAGGGAGAGGGTGGGGAGATTTGGGAAAATAGCATTGAAACATGTATAATATCATGTATGAAACGAGTCGCCAGTCCAGGTTTGATGCACGGTACTGGATGCTTGGGGCTGGTGCCCTGGGACGACCCAGAGGGAGGGGAGGGGAGGGAGGAGGGTGGAGGGTTCAGGATGGGGAACGCGGGTATACCTGTGGCAGATTCATTTCGATATTTGGCAAAACTAATACAATATTGTAAAGTTTCAAAAAATAAAATTAAATTAAAAAATAAATAAATAAAAATCAGTAAATGACATTTATATATTTTTAAATACTTATATGTTTTAGTTTTTAAAGTTTTATTTACCATAATTTAACAAAATTTAAAAAAATCTTTACTGAGTTAAATATACAAATATCAGAACATTTGATAATGTTTTTATTAACATAAGAAGTTGATATGTAATTTACAAGACAATTTCCATAAAAATGATATTAATATTACAATGTGGATTTCAATGGATGATTGCACTATGTATGATGTCCTATCAAAAGAGGATTATTTTTGTTAAAATACTGTGGTGTATAGAGGCAGTTAAACTGGATAGATATGATAGTTGAAGTAAGTTCAGGCTTTGAATCATGGCTCTACCAGTATCTCTTGTGAGCTTCAAGTAATTTAACCTTAAAATAGGGCTAATTTTATCAACTTTACAAAGTTATTTTAAAGATTAAATAAGATAATGTATGAAATGCTAGATAAAAATAAAGCAGTGTTAATTATTTGGATTGACACTCATTTGCATGTTTTCTGTGTTGGAAAACGATGTACCTATGTAATGGGTATATCATGTATGTTCAGTTCAGTCGCTCAGTTGTGTCTGACTCTTTGCGACCCCATGAACTGCAGCATGCCACGCCTCCCATGTATGTAGATTGTGGAATTGCAAAATAAATGAATTACATTAGATATTTTCACATTTACATTTTTAGCAACCTAAGCCTTCCAAAAAGAGATTGATGTAAATATCTCCGTACTCCTTTGGGAAGGAGAGCATTCTTTCTTAGAGTGTTCTCAGGAGTGGTTATTCTCTCAGAGACTGGATTTCTTTGAAATTACTTATGATTACATAAGAGATAAAATCATTACTTATGATTTTATGTTTTGGGAAACTTGACATTACGAACACATATCAGACTTTTAAACATGAAATTTTCAACCACTGCTCTCCCAAGGCCATGAAAGTATTTCAGAAAATCCTGAAGCTTTTAATTTTGCTTCAGAATTCTAGAGTTGTAGAATTTTGTGTTGACACCATAATATTTAATTTAAAAAAATTTTAGTGAGAAAACCTTGGGAGAAATGTTCTTTTGAAAATTTGTGTTTTGGTTTAGTAGTTGATTCTACCTTTAGATTATGCTTTCTCACATGATGATTTACAATATTTGGAATTATGCCTTTTCTTAAAACAGTAAATAAAGTGAACAATCCACCTGCCAAAACTACACATAGAGAATAATTTCTATTTAGAAAGGATGTAGGGAAAAGGTAATCTTTTAATACTATTGCTAGTTAAGTAGATTGTTCTGACAATGACTGTCAAATTGTTTGTCATTTCCCCTAAACTCCCTCTCATTCTCCTCCCTCCTTTTCTTCCAAAAATGTTTTTTGAGGAACATTGTATTTCAGGCACTGTACTAAGAGTACATGCAAACAAAAACAAAGTTCCTGCTCATATAGAACTTATAATTCTCAGGAGGGAGAAAAACAATAGATAGGTTAAAAAATATGTTTAAGCTGATTGCAGAAACGGTAAGAACTAGGCAGGAACTAACAGGTGCTGTTGTAGAAGGAACAGGAATATTGTAGGTGAGCTCATGTCATTGCATGAATCACAGGATATGCACATAGGTTATCAATATCCCCAACAGCTTAGAAACAAAAAAGGGTTCAATATTCCCCTGTCTCATACCCTCCTGCTACATTCTCCTTTGTAGTTTTATTTACATATTTAGACTTTCCTTGCCTTTCATTTGAACTTGATTCCAAAAATAGGAAGTCAAGAAACACCTGGAGTAACAGGCAGATTTGGCCTTGGAGTACAGAATGAAGTAGGGCAAAGGCTAATAGAGTTTTGCCAAGAGAATGCACTGCTCATAGCAAACACCCTCTTCCAACAACACAAGAGAAGACTTTACACATGGACATCACCAGATGGTCAATACTGAAATCAGATTGATTATATTCTTTGCAGTGAAAGATGGAGAAGCTCTAAACAGTCAGCAAAAACAAGACTGGGAGCTGACTGTGGCTCAGATCATGAACTGCTTATTGCTAAATTCAGACTTAAATTGAAGAAAGTAGGGATGACAACTAGACCATTCAGGTATGACTTAAATCAGATCCTTTACAATTATACAGTGGAAGTGAGAAATAGATTTAAGGGGTTAGATATGAGATCAGTCCTGGGTGTTATCTGGAAGGAATGATGCTAAAGCTGAAATTCCAGTACTTTGGCCACCTCATGCGAAGAGTTGACTCATTGGAAAAGACTCTGGTGGTGGGAGGGATTGAGGGCAGGGGGAGAAGGGGACGACAGAGGATGAGATGGCTGGATGGCATCACTGGCTCGATGGACGTGAGTTTGAATGAACTCCAGGAGTTGGTGATGGACAGGGAGGCCTGGCATGCTGCGATTCATGGGGTCGCAAAGAGTTGGACACGACTGAGCAACTGAACTGAACTGATGATAGACAGAGTGCCTGGTGAACTATGGACGGAGGCTCGTGATATTGTACAGGAGACAGGAATCAAGACTATCCCCAAGAAAAAGAAATGCAAAAAAGCAAAATGGCTGTCTGAGGAGGCCTTACAAATAACTGTGAAAATAAGAGACGTGAACAGCAAGGAGAAAAGGAAAGATATACCCAGTTGAATGCAGAGTTCCAAAGAATAGCAAAGAGAGATAAAAAAGCCTTCCTCCCTGATCAGTGCAAAGAAATAGAGGTAAACAATAGAATGGGAAAGATTAGAGATCTCTTCCAGAAAATTAGAGATACCAAGGGAACATTGCATGCAAAGATGGGCACAATAAAGAACCAAAATGGTATGGACCCAGCAGAAGCAGAAGATATAAAGAAGAGGTGGCAGGAATACACAGAAAACTGCACAAAAAAGATCTTCACGACCCAGATAATCACAATGGTGTGATCACTCACTTAGAGCTAGACATCCTGGAAGGCAAAATCAAGTGAGCCTTAGGAAGCATCACCACGAACAAAGCTAGTAGAGGCGATGGAACTCCAGTTGAGCTATTTCAAATCCTGGAAGATGATGCTGTGAAAGTGCTGCACTCAATATGTCAGCAAATTTGGAAAACTCAGCAGTGGCCACAAGACTGGAAAAGGTCAGTTTTCATTTCAATCCCTAAGAAAGCCAATGCCAAAGAATACTCAGACTACCGCACAATTGTACTCATCTCACACGCTAGTAAAGTAATGCTCAAAATTCTCCAAGCCAGGCTTCAATAGTATGTGAACTGTGAACTTCCAGCTGTTCAAGCTGGTTTTAGAAAAGGTAGAAGAACCAGAGATCAAATTGCAAACATCCATTGGATCATCTAAAAAGCAAGAGAGTTCCAGAAAAACCTCTATTTCTGTTTCAATTGACTATGCCAAAGCCTTTGACTGTGTGGATTATAGCAAACTGTGGGAAATTCTGAAAGAGATGGGAATACCAGACCACCTGACTTGCCTTTTGAGAAATCTGTATGCAGGTCAGCAAGCAATAGTTAGAAATGGACATGGAACAATAGACTGGTTACAAATAGAGAAAGGAGTACGTCATGGCTGACGTATATTGACACAGTGCTTATTTAACTTATATGCAGAAATGCTGCATATAAGAGAGAGAGAAATTTCTCCCATTATGAGAAATGCTGAGCTGGATGAAGCACAAGCTGAAATCAAGATTGCTGGAAGAAATATGAATAAGCTCAGATATGCAAATTACACCACCCTTATGGCAGAAAGTGAAGAAGATCTAAGGAGCCTCTTGATGAAATTGAAAGAGGAGAGTGACAAAGTTGGCTTAAAGCTCAACATTCAGAAAACTAAGATCATGGCATCTGGTCCCATCACTTAATGGGAAATAGATGGGGAAACAGTGGAAACAGTGTCAGACTTTATTTTTGGGGGCTCCAAAATCACTGCAGATGGTGACTGCAGCCATGAAATTGAGACAAACTTATTCTTTGGCAGGAAAGTTATGTCCAACCTAGACAACATATTAAAAAGCAGAGACATTACTTTGCCAGCAAAGGTCTGTCTAGTCAAGGCTATGGTTTTTCAGTAGTCATGTATGGATGTGAGAGGTGGACTATAAAGAAAGCTGAGCCCCAAAGAATTGATGCTTTTAACTGGGTGCTGGAGAGAAGACTCTTGAGAGTCCCTTGAACTGCAAAGAGATTCCAACCAGTCGACCCTAAAGAAAATCAGTCCTGAATATGCATTGGAAGGACTGATGTTGAAGCTGAAACTCCAATACTTGGCCACCTGATAAGAAGAACTGGCTGATTAGAAAAGATCCTGATGCTGGGAAAGTTTGAAGGTGGAAGAAGAAGGGGATGACAGAGGATGTGATGGTTGGATGGCATCACCATCTCAATGGACGTAAGTTTGGGTAAACTCCAAGAGTTGATGATGGACAGGGAGACCTGGTGTTCTGCAGTCAATGGAGTCACAGAGTCGGACACGACTGAGTGACTGAACTGAACTCTACTATCCCTGTAAGTAGTTTCAACGGATGGAGGTCAAGGTGTTAATATTTACCCCCAACTGGCACTATTAAGAGATGATTCTTTTAACTTTCACCCTCCTTTTTGAAAATCAGGCTTAAAATTTTCACATGTCTGATTTGTGGTTTTAATTGTATTCAACTAATACAGGAAAGACAGCTAAATACTGGATTTTACTTGGGAAAAATTCTTCAGTTAGCATGTTCTCTTTGGAAATACAAGCTCTCCTGATTCATTTGTTCTTAACTTTGATGGTAGAATTAATGTGGGCTGATGGATTGTCATCTTGTCCTAAAACAAGTTCCTTTGGTTTATTTTCTTTTCTTTTTTTGACCTATGATGTAATGCCTTCCCTCCCTCTTTGGCCTATTCCCTTCTTAAGGACAGAAGTCTATGTTATGTTGGGAACGAAAGCATTTTTTGTTTCCTATCTTTGGGCAGAACCAAGAAGGGAACAGAGGGAATAGATCTGGAATGCAAGAAAATAGGCAATAAAGGGAGATAATGGATAAAAATTGAAATAGAAGCATCCAGATATATATGGTTAAAGGTGTTTTCAAGAAAATAAGTGTGGAAAGGGTGGTCATTTTATGTTAGTGTTCATACAGTTTTCATTCCTCAAGAAAGGAAAATGATAATGACAAATTAGCACTTAAGCTGATTGAGAAATTTGGTGGTAAAAATACCAGTGCATTTTCAACTCAATACACTGAGAGGCAAGCAAATGGTTGTTTATTACAGACAGAAAAACATGTCACGGAATCTGGAAGTGGCAGTCTGAAATCAGTGAAGCTCCTCACTAAGTATGATCAACATAGAGATTATTCCCTGGGTGGGGTTTTGGCCAGTGGAATCGTTTGGAATTGTTTGGATCATTGATTTTATTTACTGTTTTAGGAAAATTTAAATACCATCCCCTCCTGAAAATACATCCAGTTTCCCCTCTTCACTATGTTAATAGACACCTTTGAGAATGCAAGATTCTTTCAGTTTAACCTCATCCAGACCTCGTTAGGAAATGCATTTGTCTTTTAAAAATTCATGTAATACATGGAAAAATTAAAATAGAAGTGATTTTAAACATTCTGCTGTATAGACATGCAGTTCTCTATGACATTCCCCCTTTATTGCTTGGTGACAAAACATTAGTTATTTTGAGGTTTACATAGGAAACAAAGAGACAAAAAAATTCCATGTGCCCAATTATTATTGATTCAATTTATAGTCCTAAATCAATCAGGAGGGCCAGAAAGGGAGCTTCTTGGGTTGTAATTTTAAGAGTCATAATATAACAAGTCTCCTAACCAGGTATAGTATAAAATGCTTCATCAGGGCTGAGGGAATTGGAAGGGATTCTGGTAATAATGAATCCAGCTCCATCATCTTATAGGTGAGGAATTTGAAACCTATTGAGGATTAAGTGATTGTCCAAGGCTACAATACAAAATCTTAAATCCCAAGTTTACTACAAAGTGAATTTATGTTTCTAAACCCTAATACTAGAAGATATACCTTGTGACTTCAATTTATGACTGTTCTCCACAACTGCTTCAAAGTACCACCCCTTTTCAACTAACACTATTTTAAAATAAACAAAACTCTTCATAACACTATTCAAAAAAGGCATATCACAGATGAGCATTATTTATTAAGGATCTCATCAGTTTTTTGATTGAGTCAGTATTTTCACATATTTTAATTAATGCCTTCTAATTTTCCCTGTATAGAAGAAAGTATTTTCAATTCAAAATTTGATGAAACAAAACAGGACTTTGTTCTTAGAAAACGCCTACTTTCAACCTAAGAAAGTAAAACACTGCTTTAGAGTTAAGTTTATTTTTCTTATTTTTTTCTTTTGTCTGTTAGCAACTTAAAATATTTGCCAGATTCCCTGCTTGGAAGCATTGTGGTGGACTTTATGTATCCTTAGATTTGACAAGTGGAAAGACATAAGATTGAGGCTGTGATCCTTTGCTCAACTTAAGAGTTGAGCCCACTGGATTCTTTGGGATATATTTCGGTCATAATTTTATCATTTAAGTGTGACTACACTGAGTTTAGCCAATTCTGATACATTTTTTAAAAATAATGTGCTGCCGAGTTAAGACTCTATATGCCATATTTCAGCCTCAAGCAGATTTTTATGACAAAGTAATGAACCCCTGGAAACAGGTTTATAATGGAAAATGCAACTTGACCTTAACTAGAGGAGCTCAAGTGCACCTTACAATAGCACATTTTTGAAACAACAAAATCCTTTTCTCCCAAGGGTGGTGTCATAGGAGGAAGGTGTATAATAATACTTGTATTTACCATAAATGCCTAACATATTTTATGATGATTTGATTCTATTAAAAAATTTCACCTTATAGATTTTAATAAAGCCACCTATAGGCAAAGTTATTGCAGTTGGATTTCTTTTCCTTTGCCTACTGGTCTCAGTGGAAAGAAGCAAGAAACCCTTATAAAAGGCTTTAGTTTTTAGTACCTGGTTAATAAAAAATAATTTCCTCTCCTTTGGACTTGTTCATGAAGCTGAAAAATGACTCTGCAGGTCAGTGGTGTGTGGCAAAGCTAATTTCTATAAGCTTTTTATCAGGTGGTACTGAGTAAAACAATATGGGAAAACTGAAAAAACCCACCCCTCTGTACTAAATTTACAAGGGTGAGAGTTATTCCCAAGTGTCACAAAAACGGGAAAAAAATGATACTCTTTTCTTCCAGATTTCTACTACAACAACAAAAAGATTCTGAGATATAAAATCAAGTACAGAAGGAAAAACTAAAGTGTATGGAAATTTTCAGCTAAATATAGATTTTAAAAAAATTTTTTTTATTTTTAAACTTTACATAATTGTATTAAATATAGATTTTTAAAATCTGACACATGGCATTCATTGTTTGAGACACAGTAAAGCTCAGCTTTCACTTGTTTTGTTGACAAGGGAACTTCATAGTAGTAAACGTGAGTGAGTAATCCAGAAAGTGATTGTCATTCAAGTCACACCTCTGCAAGGCTCCTTCTCCCCAAGCATCACATTTTCTTGGAGGAGCATCAGGAGACCATTCTAATCAACAAAAGTTGGGCTTCTTCCCTTGAGATTCACCAGAGTGTTTGCTGTGTGTTTTGCAGAGTATGACAGTGAGGTACCTCACACCCCTTCTGTCTCTCCAAAATATTCACAGGCCACTTTTCAGGAAAGAACCTCAGAACAGGGCTGTGTAACACACCCAGGGACCTGTGTAGCAAGCAGCTCTGACCCCAGTAAGTTTGAAGTCATGTCTCTGTCTCTGCTTCTTCAGGCTGGAGACTCATAAAAATGTGCAGCAGCAGTGTAGCTTAGAGGGTAATGGGTCCCCTTTTTACCATCCTCATGTACAAGCACCCAGGGCATCCTTGCACTGGCTTGTTGCCCTCAGAATCCAAAGGAAGACTCACAGACTGCAGAGATTTGGAGTGGTTGTGGGGGAGTCCATCTTGGATTATTTTATTTCAGTGGCTACTCTGGATATTTGGAGGTTGACAGTACTAGATAGAAGAAGTTGCATGCTACTTTGGAGCCATGTCTTCAGTGAAAGTGAAAAAACAAAAAGAGTTATAAGGCCTTTGGTGGAATGTGACCAAAGAACTGATTTCCCCTTTTAAAATTCAATTTTACAACAAAAAAGAAGGCATTTAGTGTGTAATTGTGAGAGAGACTTTTGGATCATCACGTTAGAAATGTACATTTCTGATACACTGGTGTGTCACAGCTGTAGAATAGATTGGGATAGCGATTGGTGGGGTGAAGAACACGTTTGCCTACTGACATGAGAGATGAGGGTAAAGGATGGGTGTGGAGTCAGACAAGTGTTTTGTCCTCAGAGCCCAAGGCTAGTAGTGTTCCCTCCCATCAGATGACTTCTCAATTTCTCTGTGAAGTGGACATGTGTCTGTTCACTGATAGGGTGTCTAAGAGGTGTGAATGAGAGCCTGAAGCGAGTGCATGAGTTTAGTGGACAGTATCTGCCATGAAGGGGGACGCTGACCAATGAGACATAGAAAAATTGGGAGCTGTGCGTCAGTGTATACATGGAATGATGTGAGTCAGGTAGAAGAGGATGGAGATGAATTAGGGCTCTGCTGGATAGGAGAGGCAGTGGAAGGAGAACTGAGAAATGTGAAGGCCTGGTAAAGGAAAATAATCATCAAAGATCATCTCTTCCAAGGACTGGAGATTGTGTCATGTAAATCAAGGCTGCATTTTGCAAAAATAACTTTCCCCTTAGGTTTTCTTTCCCTAATGGAGTGGGGCATGAGTGTTTAGTTTAAACAATCAGTTGTTAAATAAACACAGCAGTCCAATTTGTGCAAGCTAGACTGAGAAACCTTAGTTGTGGTATGAAAATGATTGGAAATGCTTAAATCTAAGCTTCATTCTTAGGCTATTTGTGGCTGCTCTGGAGGAAGTAAGTTTTCCTATATTTTGCCCAACTTTTGTTACTTTTATCCTTTCAGTTGTGGCATGTTGAATATTTGCTGTTTGAAAACTACTTGGGGTTGGAATTTTTATGAAATACTGTACACTTACTTAAAGTGTGACACAGTTCTGATTTCATGGGCTAACACAAAATGACCTGATGATTTCTTTAGGGATGAATCTCTGAAAGGGATTTGTACTCAAAGAAAGGGCAGCTCCTCCCTGATCTGCTGGGCATGGCTTTTCACCTTTGTATAGTTGCTTTGCAGGATTCTATAGCTGTTTGTCTCAGATGGTAAAGAGTCTGCGTGTAGTGTGGGAGACCTGGGTTTGATCCCTGGTCGGGAAGATACCCTGGAGAAAGAAATGTCAACCCACTGCAGTATTCTTGCCTAGAAAATCCCATGGATGGAGGAGCCTGGCGGGCTGCAGCCCATAGGGTTGCAAAGAGTCAGACACAACTGAGCTACTAACACACACACACACATATACACACACACCGCTGTTTACCTCTACTGAAGACATAGGTGGAGAGAAGAAGTGGGAGCAGATTGCTGGGGCTTTGGATGGCCTTTTTCTCCTGTAAAAGACCCAGCTCTTCTGGACCTTCTTTAACCTGGAATCTTTGGGCTTTTCATAATAATACTTAGTGTCTCCCATTTGGGCTTCCCTGGTGGCTGAGTGGTAAAGAATCTGCCTGCTATGTAGGAGACCCAGGTTGGATCCCTGGGTCAGGAAGATCCCCTGGAAAAGGGAATGGTAACCCACTCCAGTAATCTAGCCTGGAGAATTCCATATTTAAAGTGACAGAGCTGAAGTGGTGGTGATGGTGACCGGAAATAGCTCTAATGCCTCAGCAGCGTGACATAGGCGTGAACAATGGTCTGTTGTCTTGTCAAAACCTTGCTCAACAGTCTGCAGTGGTTTTTGTCTTACTTGTGTCTAAGAAACTAAACTCATTAAACACATGAGCATTCAAAGAACCTCGTTTCTCTAACCTATCCTATCCTCACACTATCCAGCTCCCTGTACTTCTCTTGGCCAGAGTTACTCCTCAGAGTTCATAATCTGTCATTACCTGCTTCTGGGACTTATTTATACAGGTGTTTCCTCTGCCTCTCTTTCCATTTTGTATCCTGTCAAGATTTTACCCAATTCACGTAGAACTTTTGTGTAGGAAGATTCCTTGATGATTATCTCAGTCAATTTCTTCTCTCAACTCTTATCAATCTTTACACATACACTCCTTTGTGGCACATCTCATATTTACTTCCCCGTTCATGAGTATTTGTGTATAATACTTGTTTGATTCCTCTCCTGCCAATCTATTATGCAAATTCTTAAGTATCTTTTTGAGAAAGGCAATGACTAATATTTATGAAACACCAATCTTGTGTTAAAACACCATGGTTGCTGGAAAATAACTTGAGTTGGAAGATACAAAAAAAAAAGGACATGTTTTCCTGTTCTTGAGTTCTCAAGGATCCTGTAGGCTAGCCAGAAATACGATAGGTAAGCAGATCATATCAGTATAATATAATAAGTATAACAACATAGATGTCTCAAATCGTCATGAGAAACTAAGTCACCTAACCTGAGGTGGTAAACTCAGAAAAGGCCTCCTAGAGCAAAGAATTCTTGAAGTAAATCTTAAAAGCTAAGTAGTGATACCAGTCAGGACAGAAGCCAGCTCTGCACTGAGGAAAGAGCATGAGCAGAGACACTGAGACATGAGACATTATAGTGTGTAAGAGCTACCATGAACTTTTCAGGATCAGCAGAGTATAAAATGCAAGATTGGGTGAGGTGCAGGATAAACCTGAATGGAAGACAGGGGCCAGTTTATGGAGGCTTTTGTTTGCTAAGCCAAGGAAATTGAATTTTATCCTGAATGTGTTGGAGGACCATCAGAAGGTTTAAGACATGTGAGAAGCATGATAAGGATGTTGGTTTAGAGAACTCAACTCTTGCAACAGTGTAGAAACGGATCTGGAAATTGAGAGACTGGTTAGTATTTGGGATTGTTGATGATCAGAATGCATTTTGTAGGTATAACAGCCTCTAATAGAGCTGAATGGAAACTTGTTTTCCTCCCCTTCTTTATTGGTTAGGCATCTCTTTCAAGAAAAAAACTCAATAAAACACCATAAACATTATGTTAACCTTCAGAGAGAAAATTTAGGATGGCATAGCAAGTATAAAAATCCACAGGAAATTTGATGTTCTAAACAGAGTGATTATATAAAACGCTGGCTGTGGCTTAAGCAAACGCAATCATAGAATTGCACAGCTATGAGTCAGAGTCAGCTTGGTCCTTAAAGTCCTTGCTTGATAGCAAATTAGTGGCTTAGAGAAATATGTTTACATTTCATTTCTTATTGTACATCTGATTGCATGTTTTGAGAGTTGGATACAAAATTTCTTTATTTACAGATTTGGAGTAGGGAATTATATTGACTGTGTCTGCATACAGACTTAACTTTCCTGGTTAAGTATATAAATTCTGTGAGGTATATCCTTACATGGTAAGATATTGCTAATTTGCCATTTAATTTCAGTAGAAACAGATACAAAATACAATAACAAAATTTGGTCACTCTTATGGTTAAATTATTATTACTGTAGAATGGCATATTAGGTCTTATGATTTGATTGGTAATCATTTATTGGTGGGAGGAATAGACAACTATTTTTAACTACTTCTTTTTCTATGTTCCCATGTTTCTTTCTGTAATAAAGCTTAAGCACCTTATTGTGTGTATTATTTTCCTGTATCTTTCATCTGGATTGTGTGTATTTGTGAAAGCAATTTCTGCTGTGTATTTGCTTGTAACCCTAGAGTTTAGCACAGTGTCTTATCAAGTAATTTCTCTGTATATACTTACTAGAATTGAATGGCAGAATTAATTGATTAAATGCATATAAATAAATGAATGAATTGAACAAATAAATGAACTGTTGATGAGTTGGCCACCCTCATAAACATTTTTTGAGTATCTACTATCTCAGTCTCTGAGCTGATACGCCAGTGGTTCTTACCTTTAGAGTTCTTGCTTTCATGAGCAAAACGTGTGACAATCAAATAATTATAGAAGAAAATATGTAATTAAGGCATCCCATAAGTGTTGTGAAGGAAAAGAAGAACTCGTTATGAGAGTACTCAACAGAGATTTGACCCACCCTCAGGAGGTCAGGTAAGCTTCTGTTAAGAATAGCCTTCAAGCTAAAACCTGAAAAATGAGTCGGTGCTGGTTAATGAAGAAGGGAGAGACCTTGCAGGTGCAGGAAAATTTTTTGAAGGTTGAGGATTGTAGGCAAGAAGCATATTAGGGATATGGAAAATTAGATATACAAAACCAAAAGGAAATGTTGTTCGATCAGAAAATAAAAAATAACAAGAATGAGCAAAATATGTAGTTAAACTTTTCTTTGCCTCTCACTCATTCTATCTCAGTCTCTTTCTCTGGCTATTAGAAATCAAACAGCAAGAATGACTATATTCATATACACAAGTATGAATTGTTTCAAATTATTCACCAGGATAAGCTCCCTGAAATAATATATAAATCTTCTTAGGTGAATCAAAAGAAATAGCTTGATTACATGCTATTGAAAATGCATGACTTGAAAATAGTCATGCAACTATATAAGCTGTATGTCTGTAACCAATTAAAGGTACATCAATAAGTATAGGACCTACCTTAGGTAATCTCCTATTGAAATCTCTGATCACTGTATATATTTATGTTTAAATATATCAAATTCCAAGATCTGATTTTTTAAATTTTATTATAGATCTCACTTGCATCTCGAACTGTTAGAGAAGACCCAGCTTTCCTAATCTTCAGATTTATTGACCTATATATTGAGTTTTTTTGCTCTATGTCTAGAATAACCTCTGAGTTTCACTTGATCATCTCTTCTACGTGACTGAAGAATTTCTTCTCTGCAGAAGGAAAGTGTGTTTTGTATGTCCCCTGCAGAAGGTCTTCCTTGTTTACAGAGACAAATAACATTGTATGTTAAAATTTTGTTTTTCTGTTGATTCCATTGTGAGGTGTTACGGTACTGTACCAAATCTCAAAGGGTGACATACAGTGAGGCAAACAAAAAAAAATGCAAAAATATGTGAACAACCAAACATGAACAGGAGATTCAAAGTCAGTGCCTGGCCTTCTGTAACTGGTCAGTTCAAGGAGTAAGATCTCTGATCCAAAAACCAGCCCCACTGCCCACACAGCACCTAGCACAGTGTGTCTAAGTAATTAGGCAATTACTTGGGGTTCAATTTCTTGAGACTCAATGAAGTGGTTTTGAGTTAAATGTAAAAACATCAGGGATGCATCAGTTCCATAGAACAGTAGTAAAACTGGTGAAGTGTTTTTTTAGATTTCACTTGGGACTGTGCTCTGGAGATAGTTAAGGAAGAGGATACTACTGTCCTAGTCATTAAAGGAAAACTGATTGTGTTTCCTTTTGTCTACATATATAAATTCTGCAGAAGATTTCTGTATTTCATAGACTGAGATCCTCTAAGATTAGAGCCTAAAATATTTTTCAGACAGAGATAGTGAAGTAATAAGAACAAATGCTCAGGAGTCAGATGTAGGGCTGAATTCTGCCATATTTAGTTGTGTATCAATGGTCAAGTTACTTAACTTCATAATTACCTAGTATTTGCAATATGAAATTAATGGGAGGATGAAATGAATATATTTGCATCTGTGCTGTGCTGTGCTGTGCTTAGTCACTCAGTCATGTCTGACTCTTTGAAACCCCATGGACTGTAGCCCACCAGGCTCCTCTGCCCGTGGAATTCTCCTGGCAAGAATACTGGAGTGGGTTATCATGCCCTCCTCCAGGGGATCTTCCCAACCCAGGGATCAAACTCGGGTCTACCACATTGCAGGTGGATTCTTTACCATCTGAGCTACCAGGGAATATATTCACATACAGAATGTGCTTGCCGTTATACTGCCACAAAGTTGGTACTCAATAAATACTATTATTATTATTTCGTGTGTGTGTTTGTTAATTTGATGCTAGAAAGAAATGAATCCTGTTAAAATCAGTAAATATTGAAGAACCAGCCTAATGGTTTGTCCTCACTAGACTATCAGTTATATGAGGGCAGAGTCTTGTTGTCTTTTTTATTGTTGTACCTACAGTACCCAGTTCTTGAGTTACAGAAGGCACTCGATAAAGTAAAAGTGAATGAATGAGCCACTACCTAAATTGGATCTGTCTGTTGACTTTCACATAAGCAGATATTCTCTCAGCCATAGAAAAATCAGACGTCATCTAATACCTCCTGTAGCTTTCTGGCATAAATATTTTAATTACCCTCTTAGGAGGCTGCTGCTGCTGCTAAGTCGCTTCAGTTGTGTCCAACTCTGCGAGGCTAGTTCACATAAATAAAACATCAGAAAAAGAAAATGGCTCTGCCTGGTATTGTAAGTTCAGAAAAATAACCGATCTCTTAATATGGTAGTAATTCCTAGTACAACTAACTGGGCCGGGACTGAGACCAAGGGCCTTGACACTAATGGTCCCTTTATGAAACTTACATAGCCTGAGGTCATCTCATCGGAATGTCATTAGTAGCCATCACCATTGTTACAGGCAAGAATTGGGAGACTTTTTCTTTCTTGCAACCCTTTCTTTAAATTTCTGTGTTTTGTGGGCCCCACATTTGAGATCATGTTTTGGATATTTATATAAGAGCAAACAGCCCTAATAAATATATATCTATTTATACTGCAGCCTCTAGGTAAAGAGAATGAGACAAGGCACAGACCTATATTGTAACAACACTGGGAAAGGTACAGATTGAATCTGAAACAAGAGTGACCTAATCCAAGTAAAATTCTCCTGGTAGCAGCTTTTCGGAGATAATCACATCTGTTTTTAGACCTCCACATTTTCACTAACTTTTTCACCTCCCTAAGGACAATATTATATATATATATATATATATATATATATATATATACACACACACACACACACACACACATATATATATATAGTATGCTTTTACTTCTTAATGACCTGGATAAGGAATCGGGCCTGGAATATAGTTGCCTTGGAAAACAATCCAAAAGAATATTTTCTTGGTTATGCCGACTATGCTTGGAAGCAAACGAATTATGGTACAGGGCTGGAACTTTACCTACTTGTTAATTAGCAGGTTAAACTTTTATGAGTTTCTGGTACCCTGGCGATACATGACTATTAAAATTTGCAGGTGGTTCAAGGGGAGAGAGATGTAAGTTCCTGTGCTAGTAATATATCATAAAAGTGTGTATTTCATGTGCCTGTTGTGAAAGTGGAGACTTTAATACTCTTTCACAATATAAGCTGATTAAGGAATCTTTATGGTTCTCATTAACTTTGGGTCTTTTTTCACAGAAGAGTGAAAAGTATAATGCTTATCAACAGAAGCATAGAAAATAATTAGCCACAGTGGTACCTCTTTGAGACTAACCAAAAGCTTAGTGACACCCTCTGCATTCACCTCTCAACCCTTGGAAACTGCCCTTTTTTCTGAAGTTACTTCTACTACATGAAGTGCTGTAAATCTCATGTTTTGAATTTTCCATTCAGAAGACTGTGTTTGCTTAATTACACTTGTGTTATATTTAAATGTTAGCATACTTCCTTTTTTGACTCCACCTTTTCATCAGGAGCTGTGGTGAGCGACATGATTCCACACAGTAAACTAAATTTTGGAAGAGGTAATGTGACTGTAGTTTTTTGAAAGCTGTACTGTCTTATGTTTTACATGTGGTTTTAGGGGAAAAGCCTTCAAATATTTGCTAAACTAACCATTTCCCCCCAATAGTTCTTTGTAATTAGGATTATAGCTTGTTTTAGCATGGGGAAATAGTGAAATGAATTAATTTTAATTAAGAAAAGGGTAGAAAATAAACAATAGAAGGTACTTGTTTTATTTTTAATTTTTAATTTCATATTTGTCTTTATCCATTGCGGCAGAGAGCAGATTATATTTGTTTCTTGTAGGGTTAAATCATCATTGAAAAATAGTTCTTTTGGAACTTTAATGATTGAGTTTTTTTGTTCTACTGGTGAATGTAAATGTTTTAGTTTGAAGGCACTGCATCCATTTGTATGTGCTGCTAAGAAAGAAAAATATACCCTTTCTTCAAATTCATTTTTTGGAAAATGATTATTTCTAATTTGGTTTACCTGTGGTCAGAGTAGGGGAATGGCAAGGATGGCAGACCTGGGCAGGGGTAGGGGATGGAGATGCTATAAGACAGGGTGGGCATGCCGGCATGCCGTGGGGACGCAAAGACCAGGGCTGCTTAGGGCATTGGGCAGTATTAATGATGAAAGAAAATTTTGCTGGATGGACACTCCCCTTGGGACTTTTAGTTCTGGTGTCAGTCATAAGAACTTTCTTTACAAAACTCTGTGCCAAAGCTTTAGAAGTTTGTTTTGACAAAGAATGCTTTCTGATTATGGCAGTTATAGACACACACAGAGGCACACACACCTAGCATTGTAAAGATAATATATTTTTATAAGGACCTGAAAATAAATTTTATGGATTTCTTTAGTCTTTAAACTCTCATTTTTAAATGTGTGACAATAGAGTATACAATAATACTGAAAGGAATATAACTTTTAAATACTTGCTCCTCCCACTTTCCTTACTTTTGTTTTCATTTAAGTATATTTTGCTTCAAGAAGGAAGAATTACAAGTTCTTTTGACCTGTTGAAATGCAAGAGAATGAGCCTAGGAATGTATTTCAGGACTTCTATCTAAAAATTTTTTAAATGAAAAAGTACTCCAAATGATATTCTTATCAAGCAGATAATCTTACAAGAACAGTGAAATATAAGCTTTACAAAAAGCGCCCTATTTTGGTGAGAGGTACAGAAAGCAAACTCCATTTTGTGGCAAAGATTAAAAAAAAAAAGTCAGGTTTAGGGAATTATAATTTAGTCAAGGAAGTATTTGTGAATCAAAGCCTAGTTTTGGAAATCCATCTCTTGCCAAGTGAAAAGGTGCTAAGCTGCTCAACTAGAAGCAGTTTGCAGCAGAGGTTTGTCTGTCAGTGTTTGGGAAGTGCTAATAAGCCAATAAACCAAGCGTTCCAGCTCAGGGTATTTGGTGTATCCAGAGTGCTGGTGGGTTATCTCACCTTCAGGAAAAATCCGAGTTAGTCCCCGAAAGTTACTGAAGACCTCCTTTCAATATATGTGTTTTTCACTTGGTGCTTCTCCTGGAGGAAAATTTATTTTAAAATAGCCAATAGGGATATATGTCCTCTTATATTATATATTCTTTATTTCTGAGCTAGGAAAACTAACAAACAAAAATAGCTCAGTGGGAAGACTGCAATAAATATAAAAGAAATACAGATGGCGTACACTAGTAGGAGGAGGAGGCTGAGGCAAGGGCTTCAGTGAAAGATGGCTGCCCCGGGGCTGTAAAGGATGGTGGTGGCAATTGCCTGCAGTTTCGCTGGCAGGTTTATGCTGTGTGCCTTATAACGGCTTATTTTCATCACTCAGTCTTAGGAAACCTACGATGGGGAAATGCTTGTCCTATTGGATGAGGACCCTGAAGTTCATATGAGTGAAGTAACTTGCTGGGCGTTATATCCTTAAGAGACTCATTCTCATGGCTGACTTACTCCAGGGCCTGAACTCTTTACTATGTGGCAGAAATCAAAGATAATATTAAGCAAAATAAAAAATGTATGCCACATATGATAGGGACACATATTCCATGTTTTCACAGCTCAACTATGAGATTAAAATTACATATAAATGATAAGAAATGGCAGATAAAAAAGACTTCATTTAATGAAAACTTAAAAAATTAAAGCAATAGAGTGATATGGATAATTTTTCTTTTTATTTGAAGTAGTATTGATTTGGAAAACTTTAGAAACTAAAGCATAGTATGAAACAATTTAAACCACATCAGTAACAAGTGTCACCTGAAGATTTTAGAATACGGCCATCATCAGATTGTTGTTGTTCTGTTGCTACGTTGTGTCTGCCTCTTTGCGACCCCATGGACTGTAGCCCACAAGGCTCCTCAATCCTTCACTATCTCCTGGAGTTTGCTCAAATTCATGTCCATTGAGTCCGTGATGCTATCTAAGCATCTTATCCTCTGCTGACCCCTTTTCCCCCTGCCCTCAATATTGCCCTGTATCAGGGTCTTTTCCAGTGAGTCAGCCCTTTGTATCAGGCGGCCAAAGTACTGGAGCTTCACCTTCAGCAACAGTCTTTACCTAGTTGCAAATATGACTTAGCTTAAGAAGCAAATTGTAAAATTTATGAATTAATAATATATATCTACTACTGTATCCATTTGAAAGCATTTATTAGGTTTAACTGTCAACTAAACAGGTGTTTCCCAGGTGGCACAGTGATAAAGAATGTGCTTGCCAATGCAGGAAACTCAGGGGACATTGGTTTGATCCATGGATCAGAAAGATCCCATGGAGTAGAAAATGGCAAGCCACTCTAGTATTCTTGCCTGGGAAATCTCATGGACAGAGGAGCCTGGCGGGCTACAGTCCATGGGGTCTCAAAGAGTAGGACATGACTGAGCATGCATGCCTCCTTGCATCAAATAAGGAAAGTATCACCATAATTTGAAGGACATGCAAAATAATAATACCTGATTTTCTACAAAGATTTTTCAATATGAATTGATGTTTCATGCAGTGATTTCACAATAGGAGAGTAGAGCAGGAGAAAGTATAAGCATATCAAACTTAACTTGAAGAAAAAGTATGTGATAAGTATAATATACTACTAATTTTCTAGATTTAATTTTAAAAACTATAAGAAAAAAAGGTCAGAATTCCTGAAACTAATGATTGCTACCTGAAGTCCATCTCTGGATTCCTAAGGATCCACCAGCTTAAGATTTGTGTGTTCTTATTAACACTTAAAAGTCCTAACATTAATTATGTTACTCCAGTAAGGGCTACAGAGGACTTAGCCAGTTGAGCTTTTTCACTATTTATTACATTGACAGACCATGACAGCCTTTCTCATATATGGTAGATGATCTGATTGGCTGTTACATGTGTCTTCATTTATAAAAGATATGAAACTATATTAATTCTTACTCTACAAAATCTGTCTGCCATGCAAAATCTTCAAAATAAATGTATACACAGAAGAACAGGTGATACTAAAGGGCATATTGAAAAGGCTGGGAAATCATTGTTCTGTACACTTAGACTTTAGATGAGAAAAACAACATCTCATATTTCTGTAGAACTGAGGCTGCTGCTTCTGCTGCTTCAAAGTCTAGATATTTAGCATTTGGGTTATTGGTTAATAATGATTAACTCTGTGGTAGATGCTGTGTCTTAGCATGAAGCTCAGTATACTTTAATATTCCACACTTTTTCTTGAATATTGTATAAGCCAGTTGTGATGAGATTTTTAAATGACAGTGTTAAAAAAACTCACTTCAGACTAAGACCACATATGAGAAATTTCAGCTCAAATGAAATTAGAAGCCCAGAGGGAAGAAATTAGAAGTAAATTAATGATGTTTTAAAACAGAGGTACCATAACTAGAATGCTGCTAAGATATTAAAATACTTATGCATTTTAAAAACAGTTATTCGCCTTTATTTTTTTAATGTATTGAAATGAAAACTTTGAAAATATTGGAATTAAGCAGAGCTGTCATATTTCCTAATTTGTTAAAGAAATTTAATTTCATTGCATTTTTGTAAAGATGAAGCAAAGCTTTATACCATTACATTACATGATGTCCTTTTTATAATACTCACAGGATGAACTCTAAAATTTAGGATGGGAGGATTTGTTCTATTCAAGGAACTTTTTAAAAAAGGAAAGAGAGAAATAAATTTTGTATTTTTTATCACATAATGGGAAATATATCTTCTTCTCCACCCTCCATATTTTTGTATTGGCCAAAAATGGATTGTGTAAATTACTTAAGACTTGATTGTTTAAGCTACATAAAGTATGTTTTATATGTGTGTAAGGAATAAATTGTAAGTAAAGAAATGATCTTGGAGGTATCACAGTATTTTGCATCTTTTTCCCACTGAGTTAAATAGTTTAGTCTGTAATGAGTAAACCAGTTATATGGACAGTCTAGTAACAATATCAACTTTTGTTTTTATATATAGAAAAATATTATTACAGTGGATACAAACATTTCTTAGAAGAAATCAAGAAAAATATAATAAATGAAGAAGAAAGGCTTTTTTTCTTAATTTCTGGAGACCATCTTGTTTGAATTTATACTTAATGGAGACATAGAGGATAATTGATGTTAATGTTTTTATCTAAACTTCTTGCTTGGTGTATCATTTTATAGAATAATCTTATTTGAATCCCCTTATATTTTATTCTAATCCTGTGTTTTTCATGTCCTTCTACCTTGTCTCTTCATTCTGTGACCTTTGTGCCTTTCTTTTCTCCTTACTTTGTAGTTTCCCATCCTTCTCTTTGTTTTCTCAACTCTTTCCTCTTATTTAACAGATGAGAAAACTGATGCTTAGAGGCATTAAGTAGCTTGACAAAGTTTACACAGCTGCTAATTGGTCCAAGATGGGGCAAGGACTCTGATCTCTTGTCTCCTGGTACTGCTCTTCCTGACTTTCTAATAGAGTTATTTCTTAGATCACAAGATGATGCTGATAGATTGCTTAATGTGTATGAGTTTTCCTGTCCACACTACAATTCCACAGAGCTAATTTCAGCCAGTTCACATGAGCATAGTTGTACCAGTTGTTAAAATATTGAAATATTTTCACACTGGCTAATCAGTAGCTGCTGCTAGTAGACTTTTGACTTACCCCCTTTTGCTTCAGCAGCCTTAGCATATCCTTTAGGAACTATTTCCCAGTCTGTGAGACCCTCATATTTTGGCCCAGTAGCAGTCAAAGTGAGGCATTAAGCTGCTGACAGTTAGATAAAATGATTAGTAAGGCACTTCAGGTACACAGAGCTACACTTACTAATATATTTGTCATTTCGGTTTGTTTCATTCTTAAAATGATGAGAGGAAAAGTTGAATCTGCTAAGAAACTGTTTTGCTTGTTTTGATTCCTCTTCCTCCTCCTCCTTTTTTTTTTGTGGTGAAAAATGTGAAAGCAGTGTCCACAGATTTATCATGCTAGATATTTCTAGCAGCTGTATCTACTTAGTTTTGCAATTGTGTTCCCTTCAAAGATCATTGAAATATTTTGATTGTGAAGTAACTCTGAAGTGTATGTATATACATAAATGTATATGATTCTCAGTATCTAATATTGAGATATTGTTGTGTCTTTAATGTGTTATTAAATGTGGATTTTTTTGCTTTGTTTTTATTTAGTTTGTTAACAGGGGGAATTATATTGATTGGTTAACAAATATTAAACCATCCTTGCACTTTAGTATAAACTTGACTTAGCCAGTATTCTTGCCTGGAGAATCCTGTGAACGGAGGAGCCTGGTGTGCTACTGTCCATAGGGTCGCTGAGAGTCGAACATGACTGAGCAACTTTACTTTCACTTTTCACTTTCATGCATTGGAGAAGGAAATGGCAACCCACTCCAGTGTTCATGCCTGGAGAATCCCAGGGGCGGGGGAGCCTGGTGGGCTGCCGTCTCTGGGGTCGCACAGAGTCGGACACGATTGAAGCGACTTAGCATGCATGCATGCATAGTCATGATATATTCTTTTTACATGTCGTTTAATTCAATTTGTAGAATATTATTTAGAATATTTTCCCTTAAGTTCATAAGGGATATTAATCTATACTTTTCTTGTAGCATCCTTACTAAGCTTTAGTATCAAAGGAATGCTGGCTTCATAAAAGGAGTTGGAATGTATTATCTCCTCTTCAATTTTCTGGAGGAGTTGTATGGAATTGGTATTACATTTTCTTTAAATGATTGATAGAATTCACTTAAAGTGAAGTCCTTTAAGCCTGGAGTTTTCTTTCTGGCAATGTTTTAAACTAAATATTCAATTTTTGTAAGACATAGGTTACTCATTTCTTTTTGAGTGACTTTTGTTAGTGTTTCAGGAAATTTGTCCTTTTTCTAATTTATTTGAAAAAAGGTTGTTCAAAATATTACCTGTCTTTGTAATAGTTACAGAATCTATAGTGATGTCACCTTTGTGTCTTCTCCTTTTCCAAACTTAAACAAGTTGTTTCAGTATCTTCTTGTTCATATTGTTTCCAGGGAGCTATCTGCTTTCATTCTTACCCTAGTTACTCTGTACATTGCATATCTTTTCCTCTGGACTTAGAAAATATTTTCTTTTTAAAATTGATTTTGAGTAATTTGAATATGATATACTAAAGTGTAATTTTCTTTGTGCTTCTTGTACGTGAAGCTCACTGAGTTTGGCTCTGTGGGCTTCAGAGTTTATCCAGTTTGGATCATTTCCTTCACATATTTTTCTCTTCCTCTCCCATTTCTTTGGGGATTACAATTACATATATATTAGACTGCTTAAAGTTGTCCCATACATAATTGATGCTTTATTATTATTTTATTTCTTTTCTCTCTGTGTCTCCTTTTGGATAATTTCAATTGCTGTGCCTTCTACATTTATGAATCTTTTATTTGGTACTGTTTGCCATTTATTCCATCCAGTGTATTTTTCATCTTACACATTGTAATTTTCACCTTCAGGTTCAGTTTTTATCTTTATTATATCTTCCATATTTGCACTTAATTTTTTTAACACGTACATTAATTTTAGTGACTGTCTAAATCACTCGTCTGCCTTTTTTAACATCTGGTTCAATGCTTGGGTTAGTTTCAATTGATTAGGTTCTCTCCTCATTATGGATCAAATTTTTCTGCCTTTTTTTTTTGAATGCCTGAAATTTTTTTAATGGAAGACAGTCATTGTGAATTTTAACTTGTTGAATTTTGAATATTTTTGTATTCCTGTAAGTCTTGCTTTGTTCTAGGATACAAGAAACTGTTACACATAAATATTTTATACTTTCAAATATTAATTACAAAGCCTCTTGATAAAAGTGAAAGAGGAGAGTGAAAAAGTTGGCTTAAAGCTCAACATTCAGAAAACTAAGATCATGGCATCTGGTCCCATCACTTCATGGGAAATAAATGGGGAAACAGTGGAAACAGTGTCAGACTTTTTTGTGGGGGGCTCCAAAATCACTGCAGATGGTGATTGCAGCCATGAAATTAAAAGATGTTTACTCCTTGGAAGGAGGGTTATGACCAACCTAGATAGCATATTCAAAAGCAGAGACATTACTTTGCCAACAAAGGTCCATCTAGTCAAGGCTATGGTTTTTCCAGTAGTCATGTATGGATGTGAGACTTGGACTGTGAAGAAAGCTGAGCGCCAAAGATTGATGCTTTTGAACTGTGGTGTTGGAGAAGACTCTTGAGAGACCCTTGGACTGCAAGGAGATCCAACCAGTCCATCCTAATGGAGATCAGCCCTGGGTGTTCTTTGGAAGGAATGATGCTAAAGCTGAAACTCCAGTACTTTGGCCACCTCATGAGAAGAGTTGACTCATTGGAAAAAACTCTGATGGTGGGAGGGATTGGGGACAGGAGGAGAAGGGGACGACAGAGGGTGAAATGGCTGGATGGCATCACCGACTCAATGGACATGAGTTTGAGTGAACTCTGGGAATTGGTGATGGACAGGGAGGCCTGGCGTGCTGCGAGTCATGGGGTCGCAAAGGGTCGGACACGACTGAGCGACTGAACTGACTAACTGACTGAAGGACTTTTTGGTAGAAATAAATCAGTATTTAGTTTTGGACTAATTATTTCCCAATACTGGGGTTTCCCAGGTGGCCCAGTGGTAGAGAACCCACCTGCCAATGCAGGAGACGCAAGAGACATGAGTTCGATCCCTGGGTTGGGAAGATCCCTGGATTGGGAAGATCCCTGGACAAGGAAATGGCAATTCTCTTCCGTATTCTTACCTAGAAAATTCTATGGACAGAAGGCCATGGTGGGCTACAGTCCATGGGGTCACAAAAGAGTCAGACATGACTTAGCAGAACGCATGCACTGATACAGCACCATTTTGGATACTCTTCCCAATGCTTTTTATATTATGAGGTTGTTCGGCCTGGATGATGGAAGCAGATACTATTCCTAGCCTGTACGTGCTAGTCAGTGTTTTCTCTAGATTTTTCAGGTGTTCTTTCCCACTCAAGTGGTTTCTCCACGCATGTGTAATAATTGGTACTCTGCTAAATAATTAATGGAAACCCTTTGTTGATGTTTAGAGTTCCACCTCTGTGCAGCTCTCCTCCTCCCTCCAGTACTCTGTAATGAAAAATCTAGCTGCCTTATTCTCTGTGGAATCTCCGATCTGTCTTCTCATGTCTGGTAGTCCATCAGGCTCCTCCGGGGCTTTCCTTCTCTGTTCTGTTGCCTAGAAACTCTCTGAAGGCAACAAATGTGGACAAATTGTAGGGCTCACCTCATTTGTTTTTCATCTCTTAGGATTAGTATTCTTTGTTGCCTTGAGCTCAGGATCTTGAAAGCCATTTTTTCAGGTTTTGGTTTTGCTTCAGGGTTTTAGTTGTTTTAGGCAAAAGGGTAAGTTGAGTTCTGTTACTTCATCCAAGTTGAAAGCAAAAGTTCTTTGACACTTGGTTGCAGAGTGAAGTGGGAAAACTTTGAGATTGGATACCAAAGTTTCAGTTCAGAAAGTAAATCTAAGGAGAATAAATCCTAGTAGTTTGGCTACTGAATTGTCTCTGTACTTATTTTTTTCAGAAAACAAAAAGCTGTTCATTAAAACTATAAAAACATATAAACCAAAAACTATATCCACACAAACATCTAAATTTTTCTTCAATAAATTAATTAAAATGATTGTGGGCAATCTAAAAAATGATGTAGGTGGTTCACAAAGTTATATCCATAGATGAGTCCTTATCTTTTAGGATTTTTAGGATGTTTGTACCAGAACGCAGAAGAATAAGAAAAAAAAAGAAAAAGAGTTTTTCATAAAACTGAATTTATTCCATTAAAAAACCTACTTTGACTAGTCTTTTCTACCTTTTTAATGATAAAGCTCCATGCTTTCTTGACTTTATTAAGACAGCAGATGGATGGTAAGGTGTTATGTTTTATTTTTAAAGTAAATACTTGGCAAAAGTACAAGTGGGTCATCCTATGTTCATTTCCCATAAAATTTTCATTTTACTGCCCTGGGTACTCCACTAGTCTAGAAACACCTCTTTGGCTATGTTCAAATACTTTAGTTCTACTCATTTTTATATGAATAGTGATTACCATAAAACATTACTCAGGAAAGCTGGTTAAGTTTCTCTTTTGGAGCATCATTTTACTTGAAGATAGAATGCTTTGCTATTACAGCTCATGGAATCTTTATGGACAAGGTGATGTGTTGAATGATCAACCTGGGTCATCTTTGTAGTTCCTTTTTATTCTTTATTCCATAGTGACTATGCAACTCAATTTTTACCTCAGTACTTATAAGCAGTATTTAGAGACCGATGATGGAGAAGGCAATGGCACCCCACTCCAGTACTCTTGCCTGGAGAATCCCATGGACTCAGGAGCCTGGTAGGGTGTAGTCCGTGGGGTCGCTAAGAGTCGGACACGACTGAGCGACTTCACTTTTCATTTTAATGCATTGGAGAAGGAAATGGCAACCCACTCCAGTACTCTTGCCTGGAGAATCCCATGGACGCAGGAGCCTGGTGGGCTGACGTCTACGGGGTCGCACAGAGTCGGACACGACTGAAGCGACTTAGCAGCAGCAGAGACTGATGATTGATTTTTATTGTTTCCCAATTTTGTTTATCTTTACTGTATGACAAGAAACCAGGAACTGACTTGGTCTCTTCCCTCTCTGTCATGAACATATGGCCAGTATATTAGAAAAATAGGCTAGTTGTAGTATGAGCCTGGATTTGAAGGTCTGAGAACCAGGATGTCTGAAGGCAGCAAATGGATGCACCAGATGAAGCTTAAAAGAACAAATTTACCTGTTCTCTGCCTTTTTGCTCTAGTTAAGCTCTCAACAGATTGGATTATGTCCACTAGTACTTTATTCAGTCTACTGATTAAAATGCTAATTTCTTCCTGAAATATCCTCATAGACACACCCAGAAATAATGTTTTACCAGTTATCTGGACATCCCTTAGCCCAGTGGAGTTGACATCACAGCCAGGGAGAAAAATGTCTTTTCAATGACAACTTTAATAATAATAGTTCAGTGATGATACAATATAATAAAATAACTTTGTGACATGTTCATCATTATTCTTACTTTAAAAATAAAGAAATTAAGTCTTAAGGAAAGTAACTGCCCAAGGTGCCATAGCTAAGGTAAAGCTCTAGATAAGACTCTAGCTCTGTGTCAGGGAAACACCCGGTGCCCCACTGCCTCCAAAAGAGCAGATGAGCTTCAGTGTTTTCCAAATTGTGGCAGTATGTTCCTCTCCAGACACTATTCAGAATCTCCAAAGGGGAACAAATGACTCCATTCTATGCACTATTTATTGCTCCTATTATTATAAAGAGTTTTTTTATTTAAAGAAGAGAATGTTGCTAATGATAAATTATACATTGTTGTTGAAATAAGCCTATTAGAACTTTGAAAAGTCTTGAAAAGCAAAGGACACATATATTCCAGAAGAAGGATGACCACGACCTATTTTCGGTTTTAAATAAATCTTTTCTTTTGCTAAGATCTCCTAAAATTATTTCCAGTTTTATAAAAGCTCTCTGGCTTCTTTGTGAAAATAGCTGCAAGGACATGTCACTGAGTAGGTTCATTACAAATTACAAGCATTCACCATTACTGTGAAAAGTTCCTGCAGCCTGCTTCCTGCGCTCAGGGAAGGGTGCAGCTCTCAGTGATGGCTGTCCATGAATCTCTGAGGCCTGCACCTGCAGATTCTAGCCACAGGCACAGCCAGGCACTGTGAGCGGAAAGGAAAAGCTCTGCTGTTTTCCAGAAATGTTTAGAACAGAGAAGCGGACTTCAATGAGATAAACAAAACTCATAAACCACTGAGATTAGATAAATTGCTGGAGTTGTTTAGAAGGCCAGGCAGGAACAAACATTCTCTTCCTAAATGTAGTTTCCCCGCACTTGGGACAAGCATAGTATCTAATTACGCAGGATGATTTGTTTATCTTTCTAGACTGTTGACATGAAGTCTGAATTCAGGCCCAGGAATAGGTGTACTTTCTGCAGTTATTTTGTTTGCAGAAATCACTGACTTCTCTCGTGTTACTTTTTGTGATTGCCAGAGCTAACAGTATCGAAGTTTAGTGTGCTCACATCATCTGTAATAGTGGAATCTTAGTAAATCACTCTGGATTTGAAGTTTAGGTCATGGCATAATAATCCGCAATAAACAGAGTTCCTGCTTTATTTATGGTTTTGTCTACAGCCTTGTATCAGTGATACTTCAGTTTCTTATAAATATAGATTTTTCATTCTAATAACTTGTAAGATTTATGCCACAGAATAAGTAAACTCTTTGGAGTACTCATTCATTTATTTGTTTATTCTTTGCTTCCACAAATTTGTGTAATATATCTAATCTCTCTCAGACATTTTTATGGATCATGGGGACTCAACGGGGACTCAGAGGTGAAAAAGAAAGAGTCCTGCTCTTATAGAGCTCATGTTTTAATTGAGGGGTAGAGTGAGGGGAATAAAATGATTAAAGAAAATACCAGGTAGGAATATTGCTCAGGAGAAGTTAAAGTGAAGAAGTCAAGTGTACCTGGAAGCCTACTTTAAATCAGGCAATCAAGGATGGCTTCTCCAAGGAGGTGGCATTTAAATTGATATCTGAATAAGAACAAGCTGATGTGCAAAGATCTGATGAAGGAGCATCCTAGGCAGATGTAACAGGGAATGTAAAGATACGGTTATATTGTGGACATGGTGAGACACACACCGTGTCACCTTGACTTCTTGCCTTGATTTGCTTTCACTTTAAGTTTCAAATGTTCCTTTTGTACTGTGTCCCTTCCCTCTCCCCTTCAAATTTGTGTATTCTTAGTAAAAACTATACTATTAGAGGACTAGAAAAAATACTGTTTTAGCTGATTGATTCCATAGTGTTTTCAAGAAAGTATTCCACATTTAGAATAATTTTACAAAATACTTTAAAAGTGACTACATAAGAAACGAGTAAATTTCAAAACAATCCAAATCTTGATCTTCAAACTTGCAGTAAAATTGGTAAATGTAATGTCTCTTAAAAACACAAAGAAACATAGAAAAAAATACAGTGCCTTTTCTGTCTGGAAAGATATAGGAACTTTTCCCCAAATGAGGTAACTTGGAAGCTCAGAGACAGATTCACACATTCATAACATGAAACTTCCAGGGCATAATTTCCTAAATTATTTCTTTCACTGCCCTCTTGGTAGCTCAGTGTCACGGATGAGTGAGTTTACCTCACAAGTAAGCAGTTAGCTCCCCAAGAACAGACTCTTAACCTTAGCTCACCACGTGATTAGACTCAAAGTGAATGCAAAAGATTAATGAGGATCCTGAGTGAAAACAGTCTCTTGTAAGGACGGCACTAAATCTTAAAAGTCTGGTTGTTATTGTTTGTGGAGGCTAAGCCCTGGGCCGACCCCAGAAGGGATCATTGTGGTGGAGACTCCTGGTTTGGGTATATCTTTAATGCCTTAACCCTGTTTTCCTGTGGCTGGCATAATGTAATTTTCTTCTTTGTAATCTATTTTAGGATTCTATATTCTTGCATTTTCTCACTGTGTCTAAATGTAGATCTTATCATTCTACTTTTACTCCACTTATTTCCCCAGATGATAGAAAGAGGACACATTCTCACATCTGGAAATGTATGCTTTAGTTCTGGTTTATTCTCCCTCCAAGTACACTAAAGACTTTTTTTCCCTAGTGTCCATCTTCTAATGGACAATAAGTGGTGAGAAGAGTCTGCAAACTCTTCCCATTCTCCTTAGTTCCCCCCTATCTTGTTGCTTTTTTAAATCTGTGTATTTTAGTAAAGAAAATGTGCAGAGTACTTGTTGGGGAGAAAGGATCATAAGGAGAAGACATTGGCAATTAACAATCAACTAGGTAATCACAACAGGAGATTTAATATTGGCAGGTAAGAGAGCCTGGTTGGAGAATGCATATGCAAAGTGTAAATAGATTATAAACCAGTACTCATACACATGAGGAAAATCTGAATCTACTCCACTTCACCCAGTTTCCATCCATTGACTACTAATGGTGGTCTCCAAAGAGCATTATAATTGGCAAGAGTGAGGCACAGATTTTGTAAAACAAAATCTTCAAAGCGGAGGGAAACCAAGCCTGTGGGGAAGGAAAGCAGAAGTCTGGCAAGAGGTCATGGGAAAGGAAGGAATCACCGTGGGGTTTGGAAGAAGTAGCAGCAGGCCACAACCCAACCTGTCATTAGCACACACACACAAAAATAACCCCAAACTGCCACTAACCTTGGAACTGAGTTGAAGGTTATTTTTCCCCCTCTCTAGACTCATTTCCTATTGGAGTTTATGTTAATAATTTCACTGCTTCTCTACAGTCCTGATTTTGAGGAGGGAGAGGCTAGGTTTTAAAACTTCCAATCTAATGGTGCTATATATGCCCCAAAGTGTAATTGGAAAGATCTCTACTGAGCTAAAAGCTACGGTTACATCAGTTTTCTAACAAAGTTACTCTATAGCAGACTGCTCTTGGGTAACTGAGACACATTATATCTAACATTATAACAGGTTTAAAATAGTGGATTTTATTAATACTTGTTTTTTACAATCCAATTACCCAGAACACTACAGTTTAGTCAGAAAAGGTAACTTTTTATTTTAAAAAAAAGTGTTGATTATTTTTATGAATGTTTAAAATTTAACATCTTTGTAGGGTTTTGCTGAGTGAAAATTTAAACAAATAGTTTTCTTTTTTTTTCTTTTTTGGGTATTTGTGTTGTGCTTAGTTGCTCAGTCACGTCCAACTCTGTACAATCCCATGGACTGTAGCCCGCCAGGCTCCTCTGTCTATGGGGATTCTCCAGGCAAGAATACTGGAGTAGGTTGCCATGCCCTCTTCCAGGGGGTCTTCCCAACCCAGAGATCAAACCCAGGTCTCCCACATTGCAGGCAGATTCTTTACCATCTGAGCCACCAGGGAAGCCCTTTTGGGTATTTTCTGTGCTTCATTTGAAATATTTTATTCTATGTATTTCTCTCTATATATTTATATAGTCCTCTATATATTCTATATATTTTTTATATACTCTATTATTTATATATAAATATCTATGTATTTATATTTATCTCTATATAAAGAGTTTTAGAAAATCAATAATCCTAATTTATTTCATTTCTGACAGTACTGAGAGAGTTTACTTTCTAGGTACTAGATGTCCCATTAGGAGAAGGACATTTCATATTCATGAAATATTACCAGATGCTTAAAGCAGCTGCTTAAAAGAACAGACTTCACTGACCACTATCTTCATTCTCGTATTACTGGGACACTATGCTGGGATATGGTAGGATTTCCCTTTCCTTACTTTCCTTCAAGGTTGTAATTAAATTTCACATGTGAAAAATTTTTTTTTGATATTTTGGAGAAGTAGAGCCTTCCTTCATTTTGGATTTGGTCTCTATAGTTATATTTTGGAGATGGCAATGGGACCCCACTCCAGTACTCTTGCCTGGAAAATCCCATGGGTGGAGGAGCCTGGTAGGCTGCAATCCATGGGGTCGCTAAGAGTCGGACACGACTGAGCGACTTCACTTTCACTTTTCACTTTCATGCATTGGAGAAGGAAATGGCAACCCACTCCAGTGTTCTTGCCTGGAGAATCCCAGGGACAGGGAAGCCTGGTGGGCTGTCATCTATGGGGTGGCACAGAGTCGGACATGACTGATGCGACTTAGCAGCAGCAGCAGTTATATTTTATAAGGCACACAAGTAATATTTTTTCTTTAAATATTTTCTTTTTTCTCATTTATAAATTTATTTATTTTTATTAAAGTTTTCATTTTATTTATTTTATTTACAATATTAGTTTAAGGTGTACAGCATAGTGGTTCAGTTTTTTTTTATAGACTACTCCCTTAAAAGTTATTAAAAAATAATTGCTAAAATTTCCTGTGCTGTACAATATATCCTTATGCTTATCTATTTTATATATAATAGTTTATATCTCTTAATCTTATCTTGCTTCTCCCTCTTCTCCCTCCCCACTGATAACTGATAACTTATTTGTTTTCTATATCTGTGAGTCTTTTTATGTTTTTCTCAATAGTTGGAGAGCAAAATAAGTAGGGAAAATGTAAAGTTTGCTATAAATGCTAGAGGTTTTGTTTTTTTATGCTTCCTGATAGATAGTGTTTATATGGTTTAATTTTTGGTAATTATGGTTTATATGGTTTAATTTTTCAGAATTCTTTTTCTTATTCCTTTGTAAAGACAACATCCCTCAGAAGAGGAAGACATTTAGCATTATTTCTGTTTTGCCTTTACAGATGTTATATGATTATATGACTTTTACAGAAAGATCATAAAAAAATTAAATTTCTAATTTCCCTCCCATTAGCCATTAATAGTTGAATGAAACAATAGCAATGATAGTAAACTATGATGTGATTTTCGGATTAAGAATGTTTTATTCTTCATTCAGAATGCTCATATGTTTTGTGACAAAGTTATCTGTAGTTTACTTAGGAAAAGCTTATGAAAATATTATTATGAATTTTAGTTTCTAAGGATAGCAAACCCACTCTTTTATTGTCATATATAGCTTTCAGAAAGTTGAACCTTTTTGCTTTAAATAAATTAATTGAGCAGGAATTTGTAGACAGCCTGCAGGATTGTGTCCAGATAGGTTTAAAAATTTTAGAAACAGGCAAAATCAAAATTATTATTTTAAAAATTATTTTTGCAGAAAATTTTGTTCAAGCAGATATAGAATTGGTTGTAAAATGACAGTTTGCATCTGAGACATATCATATGAACTCTATTTTGAAATTGGATAGGAGCTAAGATTACCCAGCAAGTACTCATTTCATCATGAAAGAGAAAAATGCTGAGTTGAAGGTGGCATGACACACTTCCCGTTCACAGCTGAGTGGGCAGGTGACACGTGTTAGAGCTTTCTGATTTTCCTCTGCTAAAGCTTATCAACTAAATTGGATTTTAAATTTTGAAAATATCAAAGTGGATGACCTCTTTGGCATATTTTAACATCTAAGTAAGTCCTACACATGGCTCAAGAAGAGGCTCTTCCTTTTCCAGTTAATATTAAAATATCAGTGCTTTGGCAGGAAGAATAAAGTGCTATGCAGGTTGTGATTCTGAAGAGTTAACATTTGAATACTCATTATGCGTTATATTTATAGAAAACATTGAGAGGAAGTTTCTCCCTGGCAAGCTCCATCCAAGGTTTGGGCTCTTTTGAGAATCCAACTGCAAGTATCCTTAACACCATTCTTGTGATCTATGTATGTAGGTTGAATCATCATATGTCTTGTGATGGTCCTTTTTATACGTTAGTAATCATATCCATTGAAATGAATTGATGTTAACTTGCCTTCTACAAGCCAGTAGATATTTTTCAATTTTGGGAAGAGATCGCAGAAGAGATACTTTATCACTTTGAACAGGATTGCATAGTTGCTGCCTCTCAGTGGGAAATAGACTTTGAATTGTAGCATGGTGATATGTGGATACACAGGCTTCCCAGGTGGCTCAGTGGGTAAAGAATCCGCCTGCAGTGCAGGAGACATGGGTTCAACCCCTGGGTTCAGAAGATCCCCTTGAGGAGGGCATGGCAACCCACTACAGTATTCTTGCCTGGAGAATCCTGTGAACAGAGGAGTCGCAAAGAGTAGGACGCAATTGAAGCAGAGAAGGTGGGAGGAGAAGGGGATGACAGAGGACAAGATGGTTGGATGGCATCACTGACTCAATGGACATGAGTCTGAATAAATTCCAGGAGTTGGGATGGACAGGGAGGCCTGGCATGCTGCAGTCCGTGGGATCACAAAGAGTCGAACATGACTGAGCAACTGAACTGAACTGAACTGAAGCAACTTAACACGCATGCATGTGGATATACAACTGCTGACATACAGACTCAGTTTTTGCATTTTATTTCTGGTATTAAAACGTGTAATATTTCTTCTGAATAAGTCAGGCATAATTAAGAACCTCATGTGACTATATCAGGTAGGGTGAGTCCAGGGAATTGATTGGCATATACATCAAGAGTTTTAGAAAAGAATTGTCAGTGGTTTATATTTATTCTTTTGTTCATGGGAACGTCTGAAGGCAGCTGGTGTGCCAAAGGCATTTGTCATTTTTTCTAAGTGCCAGTTTGGCAAGTGAGTTTCCATATCAGGGCAGCATTTACACAAATTCTAATACAGTTTCTATATCTTAGTGAGAAGCATAGAATCTGAATATTTTACTAAAGTACAATGACAGTGGTGCTTACTATCAAGCAACAGCTTTTATCCATGGATACCTATGTAATTTACAATTGAATTGGACCAAATTATTTATAAACATTAGGGGCATTGGGTTACCATATTTAGACCATAATGTATTTGACATCTGAACACCCTGAAAGGAAATGTGAATTTTTCATTCTGTATCTTCAAAGAGTATAAAATGCCTACCTCAGGCCTATAATAGCCAAACAGTTTAGTCACACTCATATACACAATCTTGGAATTACTTTTATTTACCACTCTCATCTTTATTTCAAGTCTAGTTGTATACTTTATGAATCCACAAATGATTGCCTTTATTGAAAGGCTTGTGTTACTCAAGATGACTTGTAAAGTTTACTCAATCTTCCCTAGCAAGGGAAACAGGAAATTCCAGAGAACACTAGACTCAGCAAACCTATAAAATCTGAGAAAGCAGACCATTATTTCTGGAGACATTTCACATAACACTTTGGGAAGCAATGACTAATTAGTTTTTGGTCTTAACAATAGCACTTTCAGGGACTTTCCCCCCCCTTTTACAGCTTTCATATTAGAAAAAGAAGAAAAGTAGCTCTGAATGATGAAATATTGGCAACGTATGCACTTGCTTCTCTGTAGGAGCCCAACTCTTTGATCCTTAATACAATTACCTTCATTGCCTGGCTGGAATTAGCTGGCTGGAGAGTAACAACCAATTGTTGCAGGCACCACAATATCCTAATATGCTTTCCCTTTAGTCACTGACTGATTATTTCAAATTGAAGGCTCTGTTCTATTTGTAAATTCCTGTTGTAGTGGGTCAAACCTTTAAAGCAATATAAGTCCTGTTCTTGCCTAGTCTCATCTTTTCCTAGACACCTTGGAAAAGGTACCTGCCCACAACTGCCAGTGAGTACTCAGTTAGCAGGGGTAGCATTTATTCTGAGTTCTCTCAATGTAAATATTTTCAGGCTAAGTAGTCCTTCTTCCTGCCCTTCTTATCTACTTAATAATTTACTCATTCATTCCTTCATTTTAGAATTTCACTTTCCTATATCTACCTTAACTGGGACAGTCTTCCTATTCCACAACCAATCTGTCTTGGAATCCTGTTAGCTCCACTTCTGCTGTAATCCTGACCCTGATCCTGGTCTCCACCCTGGCTCTCACATTACTGCACCACTCTAAGTGATCTCTTTGCTTCTACTCTAAATTCCTCAGCTTTCCACTTTGCCCTTGTTTTATTCTAAATGTGGCAGCCCAAGTGATACCATGTCTGTCCTCTGCTCAGAATCCTTTAGAAGTTTCTCACCTCTCTCAGAGTAAAAAGCAAAAGTGTACCCCAGAGCATGTAAGAGTCTGTGCTTCCCCTCGTTCTGATTCATCTCCTGCCAGTCTTTCTTACCACACTGGTTTCCTTGCCTTATGGTCAACATGCCAAGCACACCCCAGTTTGGTGCCTTTGTACACGCTGTTCCTACTGGCCAGATAGATAGACTTCATATTGCAGATATTTGTGTGGCTCTCTGCATGAATCTTAGAGCTATATTCACTTGTCACCTTCTTAGACTTTTCCTGACCACCCCATATACAATAGCAATGCCAACCCCTCTGCAGGCTATCCCACCCCACACTCCCTTTCCCCAGACCCTAGTTTCTCCACAGTGCTATGCTTATCACCAAGCAGCAGCATGTGTGTTTATTTGGTTGTTTATAGTCTATCACCCTTGAGTAGAACATAAACTTCATAGAGGCAGAGACTTTGTTTTGGAACTGCTGTATCACCTATGCTTAGGAAGACGTCTGCCATCAAAAATGAACAATAAATTAATAGGAATTAATTTGTCTACTTTCGTCTCATGATCTTTCCTTATCTTACATTTCCCACCACCACCATCCTTAGTTCAGCCAAGTGCTCATGTCTCAAGAAAGTGGTATTTGGTTTCTCTTTGGTTACAAATGTGTTACCCATCCTTCCACATCTGTAGAAAGATACTTTTCATTGGATACTGGTATTTCTTTTCATGTTCTCAATTGCACATGGCCAGTTTGGGAAGGCAATGGCACCCCACTCCAGTACTGTTGCCTGGAAAATCCCATGGACGGAGGAGCCTGGTGGGCTGCAGTCCATGGGGTCACTAAGAGTCGGACACGACTGGGCAACTTAGCTTTCACTTTTCACTTTCATGCATTGGAGAAGGACATGGCAACCCACTCCAGTGTTCTTGCCTGGAGAATCCCAGGAATGGGGGAACCTGGTGGGCTGCCGTCTATGGGGTCGCACAGAGTTGGACATGACTGAAGCGACTTAGCAGCAGCAGTGGAAGTTTGAGTGTGTGTATGTTTTAAACCTGACTTTACACTTGTGTTTATAATAAAAACAAAGATGAATATAGATTATATGCCTTTGATATAACTTTCCCATGCTGTTGAAAGTAATTCAAGAATGAATGTATGACATGTAGTTTAAACTTGGAGCGGCAAAAATTCAAAATTTTTTTAAACCAAATCATGGAATTCCTTGCTGTTTAGATACATTTCCAATTGAGTCTGACAGCTGACATCAAATATAAACTCTTTTCAATACAGTAGATTCTTCTTTAAATTATGTTTTTCAGTATTTAAGTAAAATATTTGGAGAACTCATTTAAGTTGTATTCATGTAAAATTTCCTAAGAGATTATAATATAAAATAATATTGATAGTTTATGACTGCTTCTGGGGTTAGGAATTCTTATAGGCATTTCACACATTAGTTCATTTAAATTTTAAAAGTTATAACAGTTCTAATGTAAAGAATATCATCTTTGTTTCACATTAGGAAACTGAGGCTTCTGAGCAGTTTGTCAAAGTCCAAGAGGCAGAAATGCCAAAACTCGAAGTTGCCTGAGTCTGAATTTAAAGCTTATTCTCCTAAACTCATGTTTCTCAAACTTGTGACTACAACAAACAGTAATAAAAGAATTTTAAAATATGTTTATTTGCATACGTACATCTAACTGAGGGAGCTTCCCTAGTGGCTCGGTAAAGAACTGCCTGCAATGCAGGAGACCAGGGTTCGATTCCCAGATCAGGAAGATCCTCTGGAGAAGGAAATGGCAACCCACTCCAGTATTCTTGCCTGGAGAATTCTTTGGACAGAGAAGCCTGGTTGGCTACAGTCCATGGGGTGGCAAAGAGTCGGACATGACTGAGTGACTAACACTTCATATAACTGAAGTGTAGGTTTCATTAACACAATTAATATAATACCTTCACCATATGTGATGGACTCTGAGATTTTGTATTCTAGCCTTGCCTGACCTTGCCTCCCCAAGCCATGCCATGTCTTGCCTCTCTTTCTCTCTGTTCTCCTCTTCCCATCCCTTACCTCTCCTCCCTCTTCCTTTGCTACCATACCTTCTCATCATATCCCACCCCATTTCATCTTGTCCCACATCCAATTGTATTGGCATTATGATGCACACACTAGAAACTGCTTCTGTAACACAGTGGATTCAAAATGCAACAATGAAACCTTAAGGAACCTCTAAGAGGTTGGAAGGAAGTTAAGGGTTAGATATTAGTGATCATATAAAATAATATATTAAATTTCAAAGGCCTTTAACTTTTTTTACTTCTCTGATCATAAAAAGTGAGAGAGATTCATTGGATTTCTCCTCTCATATTTTTAAGGTTATAGCCTGATAAAGTCAGGAGAGTTGGGACAATGACTCCCATAATATGGTCATACCATGGCTGTGCAGCTTTGCCATTTATTGCTTCCTAGTCCATGACAGTCATTTTGATACCTAATCAAAAGTTGTTATCTTCAATTTTGTGGGTATTTTTAATACCTGTTCATTATACTTCCAATAACACTGTGAACTCCAAAACAAGAATGAACCAAATGAGATACTTGTTGTGAATGGACTTTGAAAAAAAGACTAAATATATGTAATGAAGCCTTGCTGATATATACTCATTGCTGCTAGCATTATTATTATTCTCTTATTCCTATGATGTCTTAAAAAGTAAACCTTAAATCACTTCTTGCTGTATTGTGAATGAGGGAATTATATACTGATTTCAATACTGTATGGTACATTTCATGGTGAGTATGACTGTGAATGACATATAAATTTCTCCATATTTCAACATTAATTTCTTTATCTATTGCAAGAAAATCATTCAGTTTATTCAGTAAGGATTTACTGAGAAATTGGTATGTATACAAATAACCCTGTGCTGAGTACCATCTCCATTGCCTACATCGTAAAATCAGAATTCTTCAGTGTATCCTTTTTACCTCTTCAATCTTATCTCCTGTGCATTTCTCCCCACTTTTCCCCTGGACAAGTGCTATTTGAAGGATTGTGAATAAAACATGCATCCAGGCTTTTGTGCCTTAGTCCAAATATTTAACCCTATCTGTCTGACAAATCTAATTATGTCTTTTAAAATCCATATCTATCCATTGTTGCGTTCCTTCTCTAAGGGAAAGTCCAGCTTCATCCATCTATCCAGCCAGCCACTTAACAAAGGCTAATTGATCACCTACTAGACTCTAGTCTGGACTAGGGCTTCTCAGTTAGCTCAAACAGTAAAGAATCTGCCTGCAATACAGGAGACCTGGGTTCAATCTCTGGGTCGGGAGGACCTCCTGGAGAAGGGCAAGGCAACCCACCCCAGTACTCTTGCCTGGAGAATCCCGTGGAGTGAGGAGGCTGGGGGCTACAGTCCATAGTTTCTCAAAGAGTCGACACAACTGAATGACCAACACTTTCAAGACTTTCACTAGACTCCAACTCTAAGCAAGGCAGTGGTGTTGTAGCAGGGGCTGCAGCAGATTATCTACCCTTGGGAAGCCTCCCTTTGCTCTGTGTTCTCACTGCCAGCTCCCTTTTTCATTCCTCTGTTGAGCACGTTGTTTTGTACCCATTATACTTATCTGTTTGTTCTGATAGATAATGAACTCTCATAAGGACATAAACTTATTTTGGGGGAAGGACTTCCAGTGCCTAGTAAGGGGTCTTGCTCATGGTCGACAACCAATAAATCCTAAATTAATGAATGGAAAAACATTTGTGGAAATTGGCATAAATTTCTTATCAAAAACCTGGTGATGCACGATACTCCCAACCTCTCAGATTTGGGGCTTTTGTTGAAGAATTCTGCTGTACTCCTGTTTGCATCTTCACCTGGAATTGAGAATAATGCTACTTTCCATATTCTGAACGGTATATTATGTTGAAAATGTGAATGTTCATTGTTTGTGCTTAAACCATCTAGAAGGAAGTGTTCAGCACAGGAAGATCAAAGTCTGTGGTTATATGGACTATGTCAAGATTGAAATAAATAACACTTGTGCTTTACTAATAGTACTACAACTAATAAATAAATACTTATTTTGATGGCTGTTACCTATTTTCTTTGAATATATTGAAGTAGTATGTGAGAAAAAGTACATTTTAAAAAATCTGTTACTGCTAAAGTCCATATTATTGTTCACTTACAATATGATTGAAATATTTTAGGAGGCTTCTACTCCAAATAAAATTGTGCAAAGGTTATTTTTGGGTCACCTATCTCAAATGTTCAGGTAGTAATTTTAATGATAAAAGTCTGCAATTGTTGAAAGTTGGTGTAAATCTATCAGAAACTCTTGTGAATAATGGTACAGCAAATTGGAAAATATTCCTCAATCCCATTCATTTTTCATTAAAAAATTCAAATGTACCTGTTTTGTTTTTATACTAATTTCAAGATAGACTGATCTTTAGAAATCCATCTGTCTTAATTTTAAGTTGTGGAATTATCATGAGGGACTGTTTGATGTTTCACATATGCAATAAATATTTCATTGAACTTCTTTGCAAAGAAAAGGGTATAAAACATTTAATGTCTGTTACAAATGGTTGTACCTTGTAAATCGTAAATTCGATACATTATGTTTTCATAAAAATTTGCATTGCTAAATGAGGCTTTATTTTTATCTACAATTTATAGTTCCAGCTCATCCATGTGTTGGCAGTAGCCAGATAATCAAATGTAGATGGTGGTTTTGCATTGTTTATTCATTGAGAGAAGTAGATGGACAAGGAATCGATTTGATGTGATGGAAATAATAGGATTGAGGGTCCCGAAATCCAAACTCTGTGCTTATCATTTACTGATGAATAAATATAGCTATACTAATATCACTTACATACATAACTATTAACTGATGATTCTCTTTAGGATGAAGCTAATGTGAGCAAGAGAGATTTCTAAGGCTCTCTTCCAAAAGGACCAAAAGTTTTATTTACGAGTTAAAACTCTTAAATCTCTTTCTTAGCACTGACAATTCAGTCTCAGGTTTTTTGAGCTGATTTTAATTAAAGTGGATTTTAAGCTCAATTTCACTTCATTTGAAGCTAAAATGGTCTGTGGAAAGTAGTCTTTTATGTATGAGGGTGAAAGAATTTTAAAATAGTATGTGGGTGTGTGTGTGTGTGGTATGTGTGCATGTTTATATATGTATAATATATTCAAGAACACTAAGATAAAGCCTGCCAAAAATATCATACAGCTTTTTTGTTTCTGTAATTTGTGTGAGCTCCAGCCAGAGGAAGTCCAGCCAACTGAAGTCAGACCCTCTGACTCACCAGTATATACCTGTGTGACTGTGGGCAAATCACTTAAACCCTTGAGTTCCTATGTGCTCACCTGTAGTCTGTTTTGCTTTTTTTTTAATTCCTACCATCAAGATATATACTTCAGAAGCTATATAGAAAAAGATTACAGATTTGACATGTTGTAGACTGAGAGAGAATGTATGTTACATAAATGTTGGATGGGGTGAATATGTGAATATATACCATAAATTTATATATAATATGTCATGGCATGCTGTGCTAAGTAGCTTCAGTTGTGTCCGACTTTTTGCAACCCTGTGGACTGTAACCCACAAGGCTCCTCTATTCATGTGATTCTCCAGGCAAGAATACTGGAGTGGGTTGCAGTGCCCTTCTCCAGGGATTGAACCTGGGTCTCTTATGTGTCTCCTGCTTTGGCAGCACGGATCTTAATTGCGAGTGCCACCTGGGAAACCCTTAATATTTAATGTTACATATATGTTAGATGCTGAGTAAATATATACCATAAATCTATAAGTAATATATAGTGTTCCTACAGATCACTAGACAAACTCAATACAAACATACATAAGGGATATGCAAACAAAATACACCAAAAGAGATATACAAATGGCCTTGTGACATATGCTTAAGAAGAGAACATTACTATGAGATACCTTTCTTCACCCTGAACATTTTCAAAAGCTTTTCAAAATATTAGCATTACCCAATGTTGGTAATGGTATGGGGAAACTGGACAGTCTGATATATTATTGGAAACATTTTGCAGGTCAATTTGCCATTTAAATTTTTTAATATAATACTTTGCAAGAAGTTTGACTTTTTATATTCTACTTAGGACTTCCCTGGTGGCTCAGATGGTAAAGCATCTGCCTATAATGTGGGAGACCCAGGTTCAATCCCTGGGTTGGGAAAAATCTCCTGGAGAAGGAAATGGCAACCCACTCCAGTACTCTTGCCTGGAAAATCCCATGGACAGTGGAGCCTGGTAGGCCATAGTCCATGGGGTAGCAAAGAGTCGGACATGACTGAGTGACTTCACTTTTATATTCTACTTAAATATCTGCATATCATATTTATACATTCATGCAATATCATGCACATAGGCTTCTTGTTTACAATCACAAGATGATTGGAGAAGGGTTGAATTATGATATTTCTGTAAATTAGGATGGGACAGAGACATGTATCTAAACATGGAATGGTCTAAGACATTACAGAAGTGAATAGAAATTATATGCTTGGAGAAGGCAATGGCAACCCACTCCAGTACTCTTGCCTGGAAAGTCCCATGGACGGAGGAGCCTGGTAGGCTACTGTCTATGGGGTCGCATGGAGTCGGACACGACTGAGCGACTTCACTTTCACTTTTTACTTTTCATGCATTGGAGAAGGAAATGGCAACCCACTCCAGTGTTCTTGCCTGGAGAATCCCAGGGACGGCGGAGCCTGGTGGGCTGCCGTCTCTGTGGTCGCACAGAGTCGGACACGACTGAAGCGCCTTAGCAGTAGCAAGATATCTATCTGTCTATCATCTATCTAGCATGTGTGTGTATGCACTTAAGTACTCAGTAGAAATGCTTAGTAGAAAAGGGAATCTAGAAGAATACACAGCACACTTAATAGTTGTTAATTGTAGGAGGGGGGTAATTTTTCTTTATATTCTCTAAACTTCTCAATGGTTTCAACATTAAAAACCAATAGAAGTTCTGAATTATCCCTGCCTATATTGTGGTGCTGTTAACTTCTAATGAATTAGTAAATGTAAAAATTATTTTTGAACACTGCAGACACCAAATAGTAGATAAAAACTGTATGCATGTCATGATATGACTTCATCTTTAGTGTCTGAGTTAAAATATGCATCATGTGACTCTGAATTAACTTGTATAGCCCCTACTTGACAAGCACTTTATACTGCATATCTCTTTCATTTTATACTGCATAGCTCATTACTTACTGGATCTATTGGTTTTGAATACTGCTAAATATTTCTCTTCTAGTAATCCCAGAGAATTAAAATTGGAAGATTGCCACATGTAGGTTTCATTCAGTCTATCTGTGTTCTTAATTCTCTCTCACTTTTTCTGTAACTCTGTGAACTCTCCATTCTGCTTCTTTGTCTCTTCTCTCATTCTCTTAAATTCTAAGAATAGTTTTATATAAATCCTTGAAGAAAATTGTAAATCTGACTTCCTAATAGTAATGTTAAACCTGTGTTTAAAATTAGGTAAAGCAAGGCAACAAATTAAACCCTGACTGGCTGTCAGTCTTACCATAGTCACTCACTTATGTAAAGACTCAAATCTTTGCCCATCTCATTTCTACTTCATCAGGTTCCTGTAGCCTCTGCACTGAAGAAGCTAATATGCCCACTATCACTGTTACCTCATCAGTACTCTAAGAGACCCCGGTCAGTTCTTGCTCCAACAACCTTAGTGGTCTGGCCTTTGTTACAATTGTCTTCTCACTGTTGAGGTGACTATTAGTAGTGTGAGAAATCAATTTAGCAGGTTGAGACGATCATTTTTTTAAAAGATATTTTTGACGTGAGCCATTTTTAAAGTCTTCACTAAAGGTATCACAGTATTGCTTCTATTTTTCTGCTTAATTTTTTTGGCCACAAGGCATGTGGCATCTTGGCTCCCTGATCAGGGACTGAACATGCATCCCCTCCACTGGAAAGCGAAGTCTTTAAAAAAAATTTTTTTTATTTATTTATTTTAACTGGAGGATAATTACTTTACAATATTGTGGTGGCTTTTGCCATACGTAAACATGAATTGGTCGTAGGTATACATGTGTCCCCCTATCCTGAACCCTCCCACACCTCCCACCTCACCCCATCCCTCCAGGTTGTCACAGAGCGCCAGTCTTGGGTGGGAAGGCAAAGTCTTCACCACTGGGACTGCCAGGGAAGTTCCCTGAGACCATGAGTTTTAAACACCAGATCAAAAATACTTGAGTGCACAAACATGTAGTAAGGGGAGTATTATCTATAAAGCTTTAGTTTTTCTCTCACTCTCTTTCTCTCCGAAGCTGATGATTCTCAAAAGCCATAACAACTCTTGATACGTTTGCCATAAAAAACAGATGTGATAACAAATGTAAAGCTAGAATCTACTTGATCCTTTTTCTTATTCATATGTATCTTTTATGAGTCCTGATACTCTTATATTTAAGTACTATCTTTTCTGAAAACTACTTAACCTTTGGGCTTATTTATGAATGTTTTGGAAGCCAGTTCCATAATAAGAGTTAATGATAAAGGTAGTGCCTTAGAAGAAAGATCTGACTTCTAGTTCCGACTTTACCTCTTTTTGCTCTTGGAGACTTTGACAATACAGTGAACTTTTCTGGACCTTGTCTTTCATATGCATAGAGTGATGTCAAAGTTCATAAAAGCTGAAGGAATAACCCAGATCGTGACTCAAAAGCCCTTTCTAGGTCTAACATTTGTATATCTAAGACCACATCATTCTCTGACAACATCATAAGCTCTTTCATAACCAGTGCTATATAGACATTTGGCTAGTTTTCTTAAAGTATTATATCAGATCACTTCACACATATCATCTGTCACCTCTTATTTCAGTATTTTAGTTGGACATTGGTCATTTTTCTTTCTCTCCATCTTGAATTTACTCTTATCTTTTGTGAGTTTTTAAAAAATAATTTAGCACTTGTGTGGCAATGAAAAATGTTGAATTCTTAAATAATTATATTTAGAAGAGTTTAAAAATATACAAGTGTATACACATATGCAATATACAATCTATTTTTTAACACAGATGTATGGCACTTGCTCAGAAATAATATGCTATGATTTATTTCAGCTTTTACTTTCACACATGCCTAGTATAGGTTATCTTACATTCCAAAGGCAGTTTTCATTATTCACCTGTTTCGAGATGAGGCCCTCAGGAAACTTACATTTCAGAAATCTAAAACAATACAAACAAACTATATAACAGCCTCCCTCTTTTATCCATCTTCTATCCAAAGAGGCATTTATAAGTTTGAAAGGGCTGCAGAGTTATCCAGGAAAAGTTAATTTCATACAAATTTTCAATTCCCAATGCAAGGACTCTTCAAAGTGAGAACAAATTAAAGATAATAGAAGACTGATGACTGTGCTCATGGACATCGATATTATGTACAGGACTTCTTTCATATCAACATGTAGCATTTTCCACCTTTGTATTGGTTGTGATCAGGTGAAAAAAACTATTTCTTTTTCTCTAGCATAAAACTCCAGTACTTTGGCCACCTCATGCGAATAGTTGACTCATTGGAAAAGACTCTGATGCTGGGAGGGATTGGGGGCAGAAGGAAAAGGGGATGACAGAGAATGAAATGGCTGGATCATTGAGTCATGTCCTGGCTCGATGGACATGAGTCTGAGTGAACTCCGGGAGTTGGTGATGGACAGGGAGGCCTGACATGCTGCGATTCATGGGGTCGCAAGAGTCGGACACGACTGAGCGACTGAACTGAACTGAACTGAGCATATTCATTTCTCTTACAGGATACATTGTTTCATTCAGATTAAGATTCACATTGATGCTTGGAACTAAGAAATATGAAACAATAAAAAAGGCAAGATATACTCCCATACACACACATACAGACATATATCACCTCTCACCAATTGCTAGACTCACTTTCCTGCAAAGCTGAGACTTGTACTCAAGGAATCATGGTGCATCTTCCTCTCTGTCCTCCCCCCAACTTCCCCTAATATATTCCTATATGCACCTTTATCTTCATTAGGAGAACCACAATCAGTTGAATACCTTGGATTGTCAGTGGATTTGTAAGAGCCTGAATTATCTGAAATATTGTAATTCTCAGAGTAATAAAACTAAAAACTATGTCTATAATAGGTTTTATCCATTTGAGTGGAAGCTTACACCATACTGCTACTTTGAAATATCTATCATTTTTTATGCTGTAACACCATGGGAAATCTGTATTTTTCCTTCTCTCTGGGGTTTTCAGTGGTCGGATAGAGCCTGGTTAATTAGCAGCTGGTTTGTCCTCATCCCAAGAGGGCTCATTCAGCCCCAGCCCAGACACAAATGTATGGCTTCAAACCAGGGACAGCAACTTTGATGAGGGCTGATAAAATTCTCAAGGGGGAGTATTTGAGGATTCAGCTACAGTGTATGCCCCAGGCTCCCAAGCTGATGGCTGATTGACTCCTAATATCTGAATTATTCTCCTGAAGCAATATAACTCAGTAGGAGACCCTGATTTGCTAGAGTACCACAGATAATAGAATTCACAATAGTCCCTGACCTGATGCAAACTCACTTCCATAGAATTGAGGTAGGATCTCAGTTATCACTGACTAACCAGAGATGATAAAGCCCTGTTTCACATAAGATGATTTGTTGACTTCAGGTTTTTTGAAGGAAACTCTCTCATTGCTTTTAATTATAATTTCCACAAGGATAAGATGTTATATTTTGGCATTAATTTTGTGTACTATGATATCAGGGGAAATTATTTAGTAATTTAATGTAACTATATTTTCTTTAATAGAAAATTAAACTAAAGAAGACCAGTGGGTAAATAGTTTCATTTTTTTCATAAAGCCAGGTTGGAAACTTATAGGGAGCACAAATATATACCTCACAGAAGGAAATAGAGTTACATAAACAGGAAATAAGCACTAGCAATACCACTGAGGATGCTTTTTTGTTTTGTTTTGTTTTTTTAGTCTTGGTTTTTCAGGTGTTAATTATGGTCCATTCTAAAATGTGCTATGCTTTAATAATAATATTAGCCCTGAGTTAAATATTACCAAAGCACTCAAGATGTATAGATGTATATATATGTACGTATGTATGTATATGTATACACACACACACACACACACACACGGGCTTCCCAGGTGGCGCTAGTGGTTAAAAACCCACCTGCCAATGCAGAAGACTTATAAAAGACTTGGTTCAGTCCCTGGGTCGGGAAGATTCCCTTGAGGACGGCATGGCAACCTACTACAATATTGTTGCCTGGAGAATCTCATGGACAGAGGAGCCTAGCGGGCTTTAGTCCATGGGATTACAAAGAGTCAGATATGACTGAAGCGTGTATACACCCCCCCACATATATATGCAAATGTATGTTTGTATGTATGTTTATATGTATGTATCTAGCAGGAGAAGAAAACCTTCATTCTGGCTACAGCAGTCACTAATGAAGGGATTTACTATCAACATCGATAAAGAAATAGGTTCCTGAATAGACATCTCAGTATATATTTTCCACATACTAAGTTTCACATCTTGTAAATAAAAGGGGGAAACTAGATCACTATGTTTCTATCCTCCAAGCACTGTATATACCGTTCTTATTTTAGTATTTAAACTGCTATTTCCAAATATATTTATTTTTTAAGCATATGGGATGAGATGATGGTATCCTAGATACAACAGAATCTAGTTATTTGACTTTGCCAGAACTTTTTTCCCTTGCATGTTAATAGTTCTTCATTCTATGCCATACCCAAAGGAAGCACTAGTGAATCAATAAAATAGTGCCAACTGTGATTTTAAGATAAATGTTTGGTTCCAAAATATAAGTTGTGAATGACACCACAATTCTACTGTCATTGTTCAGAAAGTGGGGTTTTGCTAACCCCTCCTGTTGCTCATTAGCATCAAGTACTTTTTATAATCTTTGTCATAATAACACTTTCATCCATTTAAATTTGTATGTACTAAAAATAGAACATATTATCTTTTTCCATCTCTTTCATTTAATGACTAAATTTCCCTAGAATATACAATGAATGTAAGATTCAGGACTGGGAATGTTAGTTAAAAGTGAGCTTCTCAAATTATTCAAGAGGCTAAATCCTTATATAACTTAAGATTATGCCCCCATTGCCAATACAATGCCCGACTTTTCAGAATTTCATTTTATTCCACTTTGCTTTACAAAAAAACTTACATCAATTCCTGTTTTCACTAACCAAAAGAAATTTGAAGAGGATTCTCACATTTATGAAAAAAGACAAAAAGTATCTAGCCTTTGTTTTGTAGTGAGCCTAAATAGTGCAGGAGCAGTGAGAGTGGCGCCCCCAAGCGAATTCCCTGGGAACTACACCCAGTTGTCTCAGAATTAATCCATTATAGCTTTGAACTGTGTCTGTAAGTATGGTGTCTATTTTATGTGTTAGTTAGCAAGATGTGTTCAAAGGAGATTGCTTTTTTGCTTTACACCATTAAAGCTTACTAAATATTTCATAGGAATGTTCCACTTTCAGGTAGTTGGGAAAAGCTGAATTTGTATTATAGGAAATCAGGGGGTTGCATTCATCATATCAACCATATAAGAATTAACAGCTGCAGGAAAATGAATTATGCATTTTCTTAAGACAATAATCATATCATGCAACAGATTATATACTTAACCAACTATAAATAAGCTTTCACCAATCTTGGAAGGTAAAATTAGTTCTATTAGCTCAAGTCACAACTTTCTTTAAGTAGTTATATAAATCAAATTACACTGAGTTGCTTTAACTTTTTTTGGTGATTATCCATTGTTATGACCAATCTAGACACCATATTAAAAAGCAGAGACATTAAACTTTGCCAACAAAGGTCCGTCTAGTCAAGGCTATGGTTTTTCCAGTGGTCATGTATGGATGTGAGAGTTGGACTATAAAGAAAGCTGAGCGCCGAAGAATTGATGCTTTTGAACCGTGGTGTTGGAGAAGACTCTTGAGAGTCAATTGGACTGCAAGGAGATCCAACCAGTCCATTCTAAAGGAGATCAGTCCTGGGTCTTCATTGGAAGGAATGATGCTGAAGCTGAAACTCCAATACTTTGGCCGCCTGATGCGAAGAGCTTACTCATTTGAAAAGACCCTGATGCTGGGAAAATTGAGGGCAGGAGGAGAAGGGGACGACAGAGGATGAGATGTTGGATGGCATCACCAACTCAATGGACATGGGTTTAAGTGAATTCTGGGAGTTGATGATGGACAGAGAGGTCTGGCGTGCTGCGGTTCATGGGGTCGCAAAGAGTCGGACACGACTGAGCGACTGAACTGACTGACTGACTGACATTGTTTTCATTGCAAGCTATTTTGAATGAGTTGTGTAATTATTTATATATTTGCATTATGTTCTATATGATGGGGTTAATCAGCTTTACATTTTTGACATTTTCTGCTCACTAAATGATTTCCCTGACAATGTTATTATGGGTATTTGTTGCTGTTATTGTTTGAGTCACTAAGATGTGTCTGACTCTTTTGTGACCCCATGGACTGTAGCCCATCAGGCTCTTCTGTCCATGAGATTCTCCAAGTAAGAAGACTGGAATGGGTTGCTGTTTCCTTCTCCAGGGGATCTTCCCAAGCCAGGAGTATAACTCGTGTCTTCTGCTTTGGTGGGGGAATTCTTTACCACTGAGCCACTAGGCAAGCCCTGTTATGAATGTAATTAATGCTAAAATATATAATGCTGGGTGGTCTCTATAATTGTGTTGAGATTGAGTATTAACATTATTTAAAAAAAAAAGAAGTACCTGTGATAATGAGTTGATGTTCACAGAGCCTTTTTCTAATGAAAATTTAAACTCAGGGCTGTTCCTCAGTGCCAGCAATTGTGTGTGTGTGTGTGTGTGTGTTCTAGCCAGGCCTATCTCTTTCCAAATGCCTGGAGGCACAGCTGTTTACAGAGAGTTAGAAATAAAGGCATTGTTATGAGACATCAGCTTTCCTGAGTCAAATACTCCTTTTATGCATGGATAGTTAAATGGGTAAAAACTAGTTGACAGCAATATATGGAAATACCCGGAAAGTGATTTGACCTTTTCACTAGGTGCTGGAAATAAATGGAGAGCATGAAAAGAAGACTTTTATTTAACCTTTTGAACAAAAGCCTGCTTATACATCAGACACTTCTTGACTTTGTGCATGAGCTACTGATGGCATAAAGGCTCATTTGCCCTTAAAGAACAAAATATGAGCACAAGGAAAGAGAACCTTTTCTGGTACAAGAAAGCTCTATTTAAAAAGCGTAGCTCTCTGTTTAGAGAGTAGGACCGGCAAGGGCCTGTCATCGGGCCAGCCAAGAGGATAATATGCAGAGACATTGAAATTCAGTGGGACAAACACTACCCTTTGCTGGCTTCCGCACTCCGACACATACACAGAGCTTCCACTAAAGTTAGAGAACTCTATCTAATTTGGAATTCAGAAGATGGCCAAAAATAGTTTATTGTTATATTCAGATTTATTCATGGCTTTCTAGGTTGGTGTATATAACGTCACTGCTCTAAAGCCAGCCATTCATCAACATTGGTCACTATTCCAATCACATGCCAAGGTGTGTGTGTGGGCAGGGGGGGAGGTTTAATAAACAGATTTAAAAAATGTGTTTAGCACAGATTTTACAAGGCTTGAAAAAGCAAAAAGGTTAGGGATACATTTTGGAGTCGGATCTTCTTTAACCCTGCTCTTCATGTTCTTTATTTTAATATTTTGGTTATTTAAATTATAAACATAATAGGTGTTTATTATAAAAATCATATTAAGAGTAAAAATTTAAACTAAAGCTTTGTTTCTGTCTGTACTACTTCTTTGAGGAAGGCACTGTTAATATGGTTCTTTCAAACTTTTTGCTATCCATTTACAGATATACAAATGTGCTTTCCTGTGTGTGTACGTATGTATATTTTCCTGCAAGATGCTCTTTTTAAAACTCAGTTAAATATCAAGGGCAACTATATATGTTAAAAGCTATAAATACTCTCAATTTATTTAAACAGTTAGATATACCTTATCCATGTGATTAACCTTTTTCCTGATCTTGGGTATTTAGTTTGTCTCCAATTTTTCTCTATTACAAAAAAAAGTTTTTCTCAATGAATATCAATGAGTGAATGCTTGTGACCATGTGAGTTTTATGTTAAATATAGTTCCAAACAGTTGAATAAGTGTTGAATTCCCATGTTGATAGATTCTTTCTTGCAACCTTAAAAATAACATGGGATTATTGATGTATTTAAAATAATGAAAAATGTTTATTGACAGTGTATCTATGGCATTGTTGACCTTTTAAAAATCCAAATCTAGATATGAGTCAGTGGTATAAATAAAAATAGGAAAGAGTTTAAAAAGATTTATGGTGAAATATATTGACACCTAAAATAACCTTATGTGAAGAAATACTTCATCATGCTGATTTATTTCAATATTATTCTTATATTTCACAGAAACATTTATATACTTCTTGCCAAAATCATGTTCTATAACATTACCCTATTTTTTGAATGAGATTTTTGCTTTGGGAAGTAAAAATAAATATTGATAAATTTATGATCTTTATAAAACAGAAGAGAATAATATGTATTGAACTTAAAAACTGTAGAACCATTTGTGTTATTAGTCCATTTTAGGGAAAAGCAAATGCAGCAGGGTCCATCAGTCCTTTTATTCATGTATAACATATAATTTGAAATATATTAAAGCAAACATCAAAGTAATGACTTTATTAACCTTGCAAATTTAAACTATAAAGTTCAAATTATTTTCATAAATAGGAGAAATGTTTACATTTGCGGTGCTTATAAACTATATTTTATTATCCAGACAATATTGTAGCAAGAATTTTTTTGTTAATCACCATATACATCTAAAAAGACTACTACAAACCTTACTAAATCCATAAGTTTGGTTGTTTAAAAGTCTGCATTGGCTTCTGTTATGTGCACATTTCAATTACAATATATAATTGGAAAAACCCAGCCAGGGTATGTCCGAAGGAGAGTAATTAAACTGCAAAGGATCCTGAAGCTTTCATAGGAATAACCGTAGAATGATGCGGAGATATTTATCCTATGAAGAACAAACAGCCATAACTGTTATAAACTATTTCAAGAGCTCTCATGTGGAAAATAAGCTAAATTTATTCTGTGTGGCTGCATAAAGCAGAAAAAAAGACCAATGAGTAGATGTTGCCAAAGAAGCAAATTTTACTTTTGGTCTAATCATTATGGATATTTTCCACTTTTACAAATAATGTATATTTATTGTACAAAACGAAAGGAAGTACTAAAATAGTTATCACTTTTGATCCCACCATCAAGAAATAGTTTGGTATATCTTTTCTTTCAAGATTTTATGTATGTACAATATTCAAATTAAGTGGTCATTGTTAGACTTTTAACAGTTATTTGGTTGCATACAGAAGAACAGGAGGAAACGATTTCTTGATGAATTAAATATTTGTAACATTTATTTCTACTCAAAAATTCCTATTTATCATCACTTTTTTTAAACTCACCCAGTTTCCTTCTTATTCAGTGTCCTGTTGATTTTTGCATACAAGTTAGAAAGGACTCTTTTAAAAAATATAATGCAAATTAGATGCAAAGTCAATTTTTTTAAAGATTAAGAATTTTATTAACTTGCTGAGAATGTTAGAAAACAGTTTGAACATCAAAGCATTTGAAATTCTTGTTGAAATTGATAGACTGTTCTGTTGATTGACCAGTAAGAGGACACCTGCAATATTTGTGGCATGCTAGATGCTTACAAAGAAAAATAAAGGATGGGGGGAATAACTCGCATGTCAGAGGAGTAAGAAAACTATTGGGAAAGTTGATAGAGCCCTAGAATATTTTGACAAAACTGACGACGACTCTTTTTATAGAACTCACTTTTTTTTTTAATTCCGTTGAGCTCAAAACTGTTTAAATCTGAATATATGCATACCTTCTGATGCAGCATTACACATTTAGCTGCATTCCCATTAGAATTGTGTGCACCAAGATGTGTTTATGAAAACTATATGTACAGAATATTTATATTACTTATAATTACTTATGTTACTAATAGCCAAGAAACAGAAACACACCAGTGCTCCTCAAAATTAGAATGGGTAAATTGTGACATTCATGCAGTAGTGAAATATCATACATTAGTGAAAATGAATGAGCTGTTACTATATTTAATAATATTTGGCAACCTCACAAAGATAATGTTAAAGAGAGAAGTAAAACACAAAAGTGCCTAATGTATGATTTAATTTTTACCATGTTAAAAAGCAGTCAAACGCAATCTATGGTGTTAAAAGTCCAGCTAGTAGTTACTTAGAGTTAGCGACAGAGAGGGCCATGAGGAGGGCTACTGTGATTTTCATACTGTTTTATTTCTTGATTTGGCTGGTTTCTTGGGTGTATTTACTTTGTGTTAAATCACTGAAATATACAGCTATGGTTTTCTCACTTTTCTGTATGTATGTAGCATTAAAATAAATGAGTTTATATTTAAAAAGCTTCACTGCATGCCCCCCAAAACTGTAACATTTCATCACTTTTTGTTCCTTATAATATGGGGTCCAGAGTTGTATTACTGAATTTTACTAACCATATAATAAAATCAACTTATTTGTATATGTGTTTAATTTTGAGAAAATGTCCTTTCCCCTTCACCCTTTCACTAATGACCTCTGGTATCTCAGATAATTAAAATCTTCAGTTTATTCTGCCAATACAATAAATACCATACCTTTGTATGTAAGTTTTACCGATCATCCTGTTCTTGCCATTTTCCATGATATTAAATATTCTCAGTTGGAAACATTTTATTGGTTTGAAGTACCAAAAACTATTTACTGTTTCCGTATTTTGGGAAACAAACTGTTTCCAATTGAGGAAATACTTTTTAACAAAGATGTTAATAAATGAAACAAGTATCTTGGAAGAGTGTGGTCTGTTTATTAGAGACATTCAAGCTGAAGCTAGTGGCCATTTATTAGAGAAGTAAAGGGAATCAGACTGACACTCCAGTCCGCAACAGATATGAAGTTTTACAAAAATGTCTGTGGAATGAATGTTTTTGGAAGTCCTTCAAACTCTGGTCACCTAGGTTATGTGAGCAGGCAAAATCAACAAAAATATTGTGAAATATTCACTAATGGAGAGTAATTGGAGTATGTTGGTGCCTGATTCTAATTATGACATCCACATCTTTGATTTCTGATTCAACTCCAGGGCTTTGATATTTATTCTTCAACCTTGCCTTTGTTTTAGAGATAGAAGATCAGCACCATTAATACTGCTGGAAGCCTTTACTTCTGGCAAATGGTAGATAAGTTGTCTCCAAAAATAGCTTTATCTTAGTGGCTAAGTGTTTAACAGAGCTTTCACACTTTATTTTTATTCTCTGTCAGTTCTGCATAGTACTAGTTATAAGGTAGGTACTTTTAGTAACATTCCTTGTATGACCTAAGTATTTTGTAAGAGTAACCCATAACTCTATCATTATTATCATTCTTCAGTTAGCCATGCATTAATAAATTTGAGACTTTAAGAAGTGCTTATTTCAAGACTGCTTTTTTCTTCTGTTTTACTGAATATGGAGGTCCAACATTGAACTGTACTTTCATTGTTTCTTCATATCTGCAACATAACTAATATTATTTAATATAGAACTTTTAATTCTATGCTTCTTATCTCTGTGTTTTTGAGAAGAGGAAAAGCTTCTTCCTCTTCTATAACCCAGAGACTATATTCCAACTCGTCATAAAGAAAGGAGAATTTTGATTACATATCCCTTTTAGTGAAGTGCAGTGAGACATACACAATGAAGGGGAAAGTATCAAGAAAGAGAAAGAAAGCAGTAGAGGTTAAATTTAGTATGTGATTCCCTCTTGTTCAGTTGCTAAGTCATGTCCAGCTCTTTGCAACCCCATGGCCTGCAACACTCCAGGCTTCTCTGTCCTTCACTATCTCCTGGAGTCTGCTAAACCTCATGTCCATTGAGTTGGTGATGCCACCCAACCATCTCATCCTCTGTCGCCTCCTTCTCCTTCTGTCTTCGATCTTTCCCACCATCGGTGTCTTTTCCAATGAGTCAATTCTTCACATTAAGTGGTTGAAGTATTGACACTTCAGTTTCAGCCTCAGCCTTTCAAATGAATATTCAAGGTTGATTTCCTTTAGGATAGACTGGTTTGATCTCCTTGCCATCCACGGAACTCTCAAGAGTCTTCTACAGCACCACAGTTAGAAAGCATCAATTCTTTGGCACTCAGCCTTCTTTATGGTCCAGCTCTCACATCCATACATGACTATTGGGAAAACCATAGCTTTAACTATTTGGACCTTTGTCGGTATAGTAATGTCTTTGCTTTTTAAACTCTGTCTAGGTTTGTCATAGCTTTTCTTCCAAGGAGCAAGCATCTGTTAATTTCATGACTAAAGTCACTGTCTGCAGTGATTTTGGAGTCCATGAAAAATCTGCCACTGTTTCCATTTTTTCCCCATCTATTTGCCATGAAGTGATGGGACTGGATGCCATGATCTTAGTTTTTTGAATGTTGAGGTTAAAGCCAAGTTTTTCACTCTTCTCTTTTTCCTTCATCAAGAGACTCTTTAGTTCTTGCTTTCTGCCATAAGGGTGGTATCACCTGCATATCTGAGGTTATTGATATTTCTCCCAACAATCTTGATTCGAGCTTGTGATTCATCATACCTGCATTTTGCATGATGTACTCTGCGTAAAAGTTAAATAAGCAGGGTGACAATATGCAGTCTCAATGTACTCCTTTCCCAATTTTGAACCAGTCTGTTGTTCCATGTCCTGTTCTAACTGTTAGTTCTTGACCTGCATACAGGTTTCTCAGGAAGCAGGTGAGGTGGTCTGGTATTCCCATCTTTTTGAGAATTTTCCAGTTTTTTGTGATCCACACAGTCAAAGGCCTTAGCATAGTCAATGAAGCAGAAGTAGATGTTTTTCTGGAACGCTCTTGCTTTTTCTGTGATCCAACAAATGTTGGCAGTTTGGTCTTTGTTTCCTCTGCTTAATCTAAGACTAGCTTGTACATCTGGAAGTTCTCAATTCATGTACTGCTTAAACCTAGCTTGAAGGATTTTGAACATTATTTTGCTAGCATGTGAAATGAGCGCAACCTGGATAACCACGTTGGTGTGGTCACTCATCTAGATCCATATGGAGTGTGATGTCGAGTGGGCCTTAGGAAGCATTACTGCAAACAAAGCTAGTGGAGGTGATGGGATTTCAGCTAAGCTATTTAAAATTGTAAAAGATGATGCTGTTAAAGTGCTGCACTAAGTACGCCAGCAAATTTTTCCCTGTGCATTTATGTTAATATATAGGTTAGGTATACATCAGTTTAGTTCAGTTCAGTCGCTCAGTCGTGTCCAACTCTTTGCGACCCCATGAATCGCAGGACGCCAGGCCTCCTTGTCCATCACCAACTCCCGGAGTTCACTCAAATTCACGTCCATCAAGTTGGTGGTGCCATCCAGCCATCTCATCCTCTGTCGTCCCCTTCTCCTCCTGCCCCCAATCCCTCCCAGCATCAGAGTCTTTTCCAATGAGTCAACTCTTCGCATGAGGTGACCAAAGTATTGGAGTTTCAGCTTTAGCATCATCCCTTCCAAAGAAATCCCAGGGCTGGTATCCTTCAGAATGGACTGGTTGGATCTCCTTGCAGTCCAAGGGACTCTCAAGAGTCTTCTCCAACACCACAATTCAAAAGCATCAATTCTTCTGCGCTCAGCCTTCTTCACAGTCCAACTCTCACATCCATACGTGACCATAGGAAAAACCATAGCCTTGACTAGACGGACCTTTGTTGGCAAAGTAATGTCTCTGCTTTTTAATATGCTATCTAGGTTGGTCATAACTTTTCTTCCAAAGAGTAACATATATGTATAAATAATAGGGAATCTCAGCTGACCAGGAATAGAGATTGTATACGTCCTGTATATGGAATTCCAGGCAGAACACATTGCCTCTTTCCATGTTATTTGTAACCACTGATTTATCTGGACATGAGATACTTCTTAGGAATAAAAGCATGTCTGCCATTCAGCCCTGGTGACATATTTGGGGAAATGTGTGATATGAGGTGTCTTGGAGAACATATGGCAAATTTTATGATGGACTTTGTGGCCTCAGGATAGACTTTGTCCAAAAGAAGAAATAGGGATCAGTAACCTTGGCTCAGGAGGGAACTGGGCCACCGCAAGGATGTTTGGAAACAGTGTGGTGATTTCACTGATTCTGTCCCAGTCCAGCAATCCTTATTATTGATGCATATCCCAAGATAATGTCAGTGTGGAACCTGAGAGCGACATTGCATGAAAGTAGTATGTCTCAGGTAGTTTTGCCGTGGGATCCACCTGCAGTATGGAGGCATCATCTGCTGTAGCAAACAGCAGACTTGAGATGATGGTTAAGGTGGTGTGGGTGGCTTTGGAGAAGCTCATCAAATTACAGGAGACAGGCCAGCAGCAAAGTGAGGAGTGGTGTGGCCAGGGCATCGAGCAGTGATTTGAGTCCTGACTGAGCCATGGTAGGAACACGATTATTGACTGAGCATCATGCAGCAATGTTTCAGGAATAGGAAGGAACAGGCTGAAATGAACACTAAAAGTATGGATGGCCTAAGTATAAAGTAGATGTGCCAGTAGAAACACTGGCCAGGTTAGACGTATAGAAAAAAGGATACTCTTAGAAAACAACCAGAAATATCAGAACTGAATCTCAGAAGCTGAGACTGGGGCCCATGTGATACAGTTGCAGCTAATAATCTATATAGAATCTGGACCTGATTTGTCAAGGAACTTTTTTTGAAGCCACAGATGGGTACTACATGTAAAGAGAGAGCATGTGAGTAGCCATGAGACTTATAAGCTGCATCAGTATAGAATCTAAATTTGGACATACATAATGTAAACTTTGACACTCCATCAGAGAAAGCCAGTAAGAGGTTATCTGAGTGTCTTAGTGCAAGTTAACATGATTTTACATTTTTTTCTTGCTACTATGATTTTTCTTCACAAAATTATTTATAAAGTATTAATACTCTTTGAGTAATTTATATCTTCTCATCAGAATTTTCTTTAGGAATATCTCTGTTCTTCAGGACAGGGTAAAAATTGCTTTTTATTTAATTACTGTTTCAAAAGACTGAAATCTGCAGTTTACCATTTTACCTATTCAAGATAGTCATCTGGGTCTTATTTGTTATGCCTTTTTCACACTGTATTATTTCTAATACTGTTAACCCATTTCTAGACAAAACCATGATAAATGTACTAAAGTAAGCATCTGCCTTGCTATAAATAGGAATGTGTATTCATTCTGGAGGTAAAATTCATTTGGTTAAACAGATCAAGAGCATATCTAATAGGTTGTTATTAATAAAAGCACATAATGATCTATTAATACAAGCACAAAATAGGTAAGTATTTTTCTCCTTGATTATCAAATGCACAGACTTGGTAGCAGTTGCCTAGAGTAAGGCTTCCCAGGTGGCACTAATATTAAAGAATCCACCTGCCAATGAGGAGGCATAAGAGATGCGGGTTTGATTCCTGGGTAGGGAAGATCCCCTGGAGGAGGAAATGGTTACCCCCTCCAGTATTCTTGCGTGGAGAATCCCATGGACAGAGAAGCCTGGTGAGCTGCAGTCCATAGGGTTGCGAAGAGTTGGACACAACTAAAGCAACTTAGCAAGCACAAACATACCTGAAGTATAAGTTCTAAAAGAGACTGAGGCTTGGTAGAAAGAAATTGGTGATGCTTATGTTGGAGTTCTAAACTAGTGGCTGTGAGGTTGTGAAGGTCTAAATATTTAGACTAGATATTTGCCATCCTGGTCAAAAAACTTTCCTTAACTGATTGTTTTAACTGGTTCACTATCAGCCCATAGAATAATTATTATATGTTTTATTTTCCGTAATTTTTATACAGATATGTTGAGTAAATGTCAGTTATTGTGTGCAGCTATCAGGGACTAAACTATCAACATTTATGAATAAGATCTAATTCAAACTGTACAGTTGCCCAAGCAACCTATAGATGAAAAACAAAGTCCCATTTAGACTTTCTTGTAAACAAAAGGTAAGGGATGCATAAACCTGGAATACATGGGGAAATTGTTACTTTTCACTTCAGGTCCAGAAATACTGACTTAACCCACACATAAGGTATCCTCAGAATTAGATTATGCTGAGAATATAATAATCTAATATTAAAATAGATGTATTATTAAAAAATTATAATTGCTTAAATTAATAATTGTAGAATTGCTAAATTTTTATGAAATGTTAGTTAAAGACTTATTTAAAAGCAGTTTAGATATAGCAAAAAGATCTAGAACTTCTCTGATATATTTATTAATTTTTTGAATATGCCAGAGATTTACAAAATAGGGGATTAAAATAACATTTTGAGCTGAAAGAACCTTTGAATTAGTAATTTGATGCAATGCAGTTTTTCTTGGGCAATGTAATTACCCTCCTAGTTTAGGAAGGTCACTGTAGTTTTGAGATTAATGCTTTTGAAAATTTTATAATAGCATTATTTTATATTTGCGTAGTGTTATGTTTTCAGATCTTGTACTTGGTAAATAATGTAAATAGGTCAAGTACAGTCTCCACTTTGCATTTTAGGCAACTGTGGCTCAGAAAGTTTAAATCATTTAGTCAAGTTCATAATGCTGGTAGAGTTGGAAGTCAGATCCAAATATATGCACTTTTAGCTTAAAATTCTTTATATGAAGTCCAACATAATAGATTCTTGAAAACAGTTAAATATATACACCTGTGGATAGCAGGAAACTTGCTTAAATTCCTAATTAAGCAAAATTGTCTTCCATCTTATTATGCAGATGTTATTTTCAATTTATCCTAAAAAGTGCCATTTAAGAACTGATTATACAAATTTTATTTAATAATTCTGTTGATTTCATTACCAGGTTAAATACGGTTATTTTTCTTTAACTGTATGAGGTAGAACACTTTACATTAGTTTTCCTTGTGGAGCATGGTTGTTGCTGACAACAAATATTCAAAATAAAAATTTTTGTTAACCTATAGATGGAGGAGGATGGCATCATAATTTACTTTTCTTTGTAACTGAGTGCTAATTAGTTGTCCCTGAGCACACAGGTTATGCATAATTCACGGCCTTTTGTTGTCTGAAGTTTTCCTCTTTTTCTTCTTCTAAATCTGAGTGTCTGTTTCTTTCAGAGCCCAATATTTGGATAATAATATGTATTCAGGGATGTGAAAGGAGTGTAGGATAAATATCAATACTCTGCTGTAAAAAACAATATTCTGTAGCTCAAGTATAGTCATGTAAAAAAAATAAGACAAAATAACTCCTGCTTCTTCATTTTAAGTTCAAGTTAATATTTAAAATATTTTTTAAAATATTAAATCTAGCTCAATGAATCCACCAAATCTTGAACTAGAAATACTTATGACTGTGATATCCTGGGTTCTTTTTCCCTTTTAGTGTGAAATTTTAGCCAGGTCATTGATTTCGTTACACAATCAAGAAGTCTTGGTCTATTAAAACATGTAAATGAAATGAAAAAAATTTCGGATTGGTGTTTTTCTCTTCTTCTCTAAACTCTGAAGGAAAAATCCTGACAATGAGACTCTGCCAGCCAGCTCTGTGCTTTGGCAATAATCTGAATAAAAAATATACTATAAATGTTTTCATTTTCCAAGGGGTGGATCTGAGCACAGAATCTATGCAGACTCAGAAGAGAGTGCAAAAAGAAAGGGCCAGGTTGAGGATGTAGCCAGCCACCTAATTACACTAATAGGTTCACAGCACAGTTGGGTCACAAATTGTGTTTCTAAACTTAGGAGATGAATCTCCACCATAAATTATTGAAAAGCACTCTGTGGTGCTCCACTCTCCATTTCCCACAAATTAGATTATGGAGAGCTACAAAGCATCTTTAGAAAGTATTTTCCTTGCTGTTTTAAAATTTTCCTTTATCATCAATCAGTGTCAACTTTGAAAACATTGGCTATAACCAGAAAGCATGAAACCAAAATATAAAATAAAGAAACTATTTCTTTAAGGAAATTATCCCTAAAAGAAGCAAAAGCATATATTTTTACCTGCTAGTGAGATTTAACTTATTAATGAAATATTTGTGTTCCTATATACCAAACTTTCTTAGGATAGAAATGTAATAACATATAAATATAGTTCCCACATTTCACCTCTACATTGAAATCTGTTGTGAAATAAACATAATTGAACTAGAATAAGTTTTGAAAAGATAATTAATTCTATAACATAAATTAACCTACTTGCTTTATCAGTCCATATTTAGCTTTTGATCTAACATATACTCACCACTTTTACTAATAATGTTCATGAAACTGAAATGGAGTTGGTAGAATATATTAGAAAATAAGGTTATGAATGACACTACACTAAGCTTAAGAAGATTTGTCTACTCTGCTTAGCTTATGATTTTCTTCATGTCTTCTCTTTCATGTGTCTGTAAATTGGGAATAACAACCCCTTTTTGCTACTTGCTTTAAATGAGATCTTCAGTATGCTGAAATCAGTCAAAATTGTTTTTCAGATTTTAAATTGAGTATAGAGCAATGTGCCATTTAAAGTCTCTTTTATTGCAAGTTTTTAAATGCCCAGTGATGTACTGGGCTCAAGAATTGGAACAATTAATATTGTTAAAATGACCATACTACACAAGGCAAGCTACATATTCTGTGCAATCTCTATCAAAATACTAATGGCATCTTGCACAGAATTAGAACAAAAATTCTAAAATTTGTACGGAAATATAAGACCCTGAGTAGCCAAAACAATCTTGAGAAAGAACAAAACTGGAAGTATTAAGATCCCTGATTTCAAACTATGCAACAGTGCTACAGCCATCAGAACAGTCTAATGCTGACACTAATACAAACACATTGCCTGTAATGTATATACATGCTCAGTCGTGTCTAACTCTTTGCAACCCTATGGACTGTAGCCCACCAGGCTCCTCTGTCCATGGAATTTTTGGAATAGAAATAAGCATATACAGTTAATTAATCTATGATAAAGCAGATAAGAATATGCAACGGGGAAAGATAGTTCCTTTAATAAATGTTGTTGGTTAGACAGCTACTTTTCTGTATTTGATTCTAGTCCAGAATCAAACTGGACTACTTTCTCACTCCATATACAAAAATCAATTCAAAATGGATTAAAGACTTAAGACCTGAAACCATCCATAAAATTTCTAAAAGAAAACGTAGGCAATGTGCTTTTTGATATTGGTCTTAGCAATATTTTTTCAAATCTGTCTCCTCAGGAAAGGGAAACAAAAGCAAAACTAAACAAGTAGGACTACATCAAACTAAGAAGCTTTTACACAGCAAAGGAAAACATTAACAAAATGAAAATTAGCCTACTAAATGGGAGAACCTATTTGTAAACTTTGTATCTGATAAAGGCTAATACCCAAAATATACAAAAAACTCATACAACTCAACAACAAAATATGAAGTCTTGCCATTTGTGACAATATGAATAGACCTAAAGAGTATTATTCTAGGTGAAACATGTCAGAAGGGGAAAGACAACACCACATGTTTTCATTTATATGTGGGATCTAGAAAGCAAACAAAAATGAAAACAAAAGCAGACTCAGAGAGAGAGCAAACTGGTGCTTGCCAGAGGGTCGGGAGAAAGAGGGATGAGTGAAATAGGTAGGGGAGATTAAAGTACAAATTTCCAGCTATAAAGTAAGTCACAGGGATGTCATGTACAGCATAGGAAATATAGTCAATAATACTCTAATAATTTTATATGGTGACAGATGGTACCTAGACTTCGTTTTGTAACTTGCAAAATATTGAGTACTATGCTATATACATCAAACTAATATAATAAGACAATTATATTTTGATTTAAAAGAAGAAAAAACAAGAAGTGTCCGAATCAAACTGGCTGAAGTTAAAAGGGTATTTATTGGCTCACATGACTGAAAGCCCGGGACATGGAACCTGCTTCACATATAGTTATACCCAAGGGTCACAAAATGGTTGTTTCCATGCTCAGTTTTGCTACCTGTGGTGCTGGCTTCACATTCAAGTTTTATGTTTTAGTGAGGAGGCAATACAGCTCAAGTGCCTACACTTTCTGAGATCCTAAGCTAGTAGGAATATTAAGAATCCCTTTCCCTTTATTCCTTGCAGATGCTCCTTGAGGCTCAGTCTTTCTGATCAATTCACATGTCCATTCCTCAACCCTTTTCTAATGAGCAAGAAAAAAAATAGTTGTTTTTTTCAGATCTTGAAAAATGTGTGTGAAGTTCTGCATTCATTTTTTTCATACTGTTTTGAGTGAATTGTTTAATGTCATCCCATCAGTTTCTGCCTTACTGTTTTAATTTAGGGTAAAATAACAAGAATTGTCCCTGAATGACAGGGAAAGGGCTTCTCAGAGAATGTATGAGTTAAGAAATAAAATTTATGAGACATTAGAAAGGTATTTGCCTTTTAGTTGTTAGCTTAACTTTTCAAATTATTTGTGAATGATGGTTTTAAAAAGAATAATCTCACTTTTCCTTGGCTTTTAATTGTTTCTTTCTTATTAGTTACTACCTGCCTCTGGGTGGGTGACCTATCATATTTACGAATTGGTTGACTTTTACATTTGGACCTTAGTGGTCTTATAAGAGACTGTAAGATAAAATGTCATTTATGGGATAAAAATCTGCTCTAATTAATTTTCATTTTTAAAAAAACTTTATACCAACTGAATTTGATATCCTTGTTAAGACATTAATGAGGTCTAAATAATATTAAATTTTCAAAGAAAACCATTTTGTATGATTGGTTAAGAGTTTTATTAGACTGACTTCACTGTGTTTGATCTCACAAATTATAAGGTGATAAGAATATTTAAATTGTTTTTCTCTTTGCCCCTGGATGGGTCTTATTCTGCCACATAGGAGCTAGATGTCTGCTATTGAAAGAGATCCTGCATGTGCAGCTAAACAGAAGACACATGCATATGCAGGTACTAACTCTGAGGAATCAGCACATGTGTTCTGTGTCTTGCTTCGAGGTTGTGTATGGGCTTGTATGCCTCAAATTGAGTTGGATTTTATAAAAATGTTAGGGATGAATCACATTTGTTTTGTTGTGACATTTGCTGCCTCACCTTCAAAGAGTAGGCGCAATTGCACTGATGACTCCTTGGTATTTTGCCCCAGGGACAAAATGTTACATTATCAAAAGTGTTACGTTATCAAAAGAAGCAGTGCCAGTGTGCTGGTAATTAAATTGTGGACATTTGACCACGATTTGCAGGAGAAAATGATCAAAAGAATACACCCAAGTGAAAACCTTAACTAGGCAGAGTCATCTCTAATGAACAAGAGAATAGCTCTTTTAGGCTTGGTAACTTAAATGAGCATATGTGAATTATGGCTAATGTTTCTGAAAGAAAATGGTTACTAGGAAACTATGAAAAGCCCCCTAATTATATGATCTCCAAGCTATACCAATAAATAGAGAATTCAGATCACTTTGTGCTAAAACCAGTACTGACTAACCTGCTAATATTCTTAATACCCTTAAGGTTTGTTTCCAGAGTGAGTGAGATTTACTGTCCTTTAAGAATTAGATATCAATTTGAAAAACCTAGATTTAATTCAAAGTTCATCACCAATGTTATTGACTGAATTTTGGTTTCCTATCGTAATCTTCTGAACATGACTAAAGAATATCTTGACATAAAAATACATGTTCACTGTTTAGTTGGCCAAGACTTTGAATTAATATATGTTAAGCTCTTAACCTCTATTTGAAGCAGTAACAAAGAAAGAACTAAAGATGTTGGCTCTGGGCTGCCACTCCCATGGAAGCATTTCCTTATTAAACCTGACTGTCCTACCCCAGCAAACCTCAAATCATTGAAAAAAATTGAACCCATAATTAAAAATCTTCCCACAAAGAAAATTCCAGGCTTCATCGGTAACCTTACCATAAATTTAAGGAAGAAATAACATCATATTATTCTAGATCTAGTTCCTACCTAGCAGAGTAAGACTTGTTCAGTGGCAAAGAAAAATCAACTTAAAAAGTCTTATCACCTGAAAATCTGTGAGTTCAAATATAGTGAAGCCAGTTTGAGAGAATTTTTGATCCATTTTGATTGCACCATTAAAGTGGTATTCTAGTATGAAGATTCATTAAACTAGAAATAAATCTGCCATATGACCCAGCAATTCCACTACTGGGCATATACCCTGAGAAAGCCACAATTCTAAGACACATTTTTGCTCCCCGATGTTCATTGCAGCATTATTTACAATAGCCAGGACGTGAAAGCAACTTAGATGTCCATTTACAGATGAATAAAGATGTGGTTACATATATACAATGGAATATTACTAGCCATAAAAAAGAACAAATTTGAATCAGCTCTAGTTTGATCTATAAACCTACATACAGCCTGTTATACAAAGTGAAATGTCATAAAGAGAGAAACAAATATGATATATTAACACACATATATGGAATCTAGAAAAATGGTACTGATGAACTCATGTGCAAGGAAGGAACAGAGGCGCAGATACAGAGAACAGACTGTGGACCCAGTGAGGGAGGGAAGGAGTGGGGCAAATGGAGAGAGTGGCGTTGGCAAATATACACTATCGTGTATAAAATGGATAGCGAGTGAGAAGTTGGTATATAACACAGGGAGCGCAACCTGGTTCCCCGAAAGAGTGGAATGGGTGGAGGGGAGGGAGACTCAACAGGAGATATTGTATATAATTATGACTGATTTGCATTGTTGTACAGCAGAAACCAACACAACATTGTAAAGCAATTTTCCTCCAGTTAAAACAAAAAAAATTTTTTAATGTGTTCTGTGTAAACTTAACATTAAAAAGAAAAAGAAAAAAAACACCTACTATCTGTTCTCTTCTCTTTCCTGTGGTATCTTCCCTGGTAGATGCAGACCTTACCCTTTCATTGGTTTGTTGGGATTTGAACTGAGCTTGAGTGGATGATTTTATTTCCCAGGCTATTAGTCAAAACTGGTCAGTACCAGATTTGGCCAAGACATGCCCGACCCTGTTCTCCCATGGGTAAATGACCAAGGGATCACTGTTGGAAATTGCATAAGTCTGAGAAGCAGGGTTACCAGCTGGCTCAAACTCTCAGGTTGGTTAGGTGTATTTTGGGTTTTTCCATCTCTTTCCTCCTTTACCTCTTAGATTCCCTCTTCCCCTTAGTCTTCAGTGCCTGAAATCTGTTACTTCCTACTAAATTTTAACAAGTCAGTCAGACAAAGGTTAAAATGCTAAGAATTAACTCTTCTCTCAGATTTTAAAAAGATGCTGTAGAAGAGTAGAAATTGGGTAGGAAAGCAAAAAGTTACATTAAAAGAGTGAGATCAATTTTCTAGGAAAATGATAAATAAAAATTACCTTTTGGTAATATACTGTTCAAATGTTTGAGCTCAAATATTTCTCCTTTTTTTTTTAATGGGCCTGTTCTGTGGAGAGGTGGTTTTTTAACAGGTAAAATAAGCTTCTTTACTGACTATAATCAGCTAATGGTAACCATAGAAAATGGCCCTTGGTCTCCAATTTTTGCTCCCTTGCCAGTGAATCAGTCTGCCTCGGGTGATGATTTAATTTTCATGGTGTTCAAATTACAAATTAACATTTGCAAGTGTAGATTTGGGGGATTGTGCTGAAGCCTAATAAAGTTGTCTGAGGATGGTGTGCCCCATTGCATTACATCTTATAACTTCCTTATTAAAGTGAAAGGAAATTGCCTTTTAGTGTTCCTACAGCGTATCAAGTTCTCATATTTGAGAAAGGCATCCATCTAACTTCTAGAATCGTCAAACTTCATAGATTTTCCTGTATCAAAATAATTCAGATCTTCAGTTTGCACAGTGCTTATGGATGATGTTAAAATGATTGAGAAAGCGGTTTGTTTGCCTCTGGTAATTGCAGTTGTTTGTAAGTACAATGTATCAACCTAGCCCATCACCATACAGATGATACTTTATAGTAATACTTGCACTTGTGCTTATAGTTTAACTTTTAAGAAATGTTAAAAAACAGAAAAGAAAAACTTTTGACAGTGTCCAGACTTGGTTTCAGGGAAGAATAAATAATTATTTCTTCTATTACATAAAATTGTGTGGAATTATGGTATATAACAACTATACTTGGAGGGCAAAATTCATTGGTTTCTGTATTATGGTTTTCAACTATGATATCAAGAGTGAATTTTCCTGAACCTTAACAGAAAATAGAGAGAAACACTACTATCTTTTCCTATAATGGAGATTCAGCAGAAAATTTATAAAAACAGCCCAATGTTCTACTGTGACTCACATTTGCAACTCAAAATGTTTAATAGACCTTGGAAAATAAACAATGGTTTCTAGAGAAGAATGGAAAAAGCCAAAAAGTAAATCTAATTACTGGCACTCTGTCCGTGGGTAACCCTATTAACTGTGGAAAAGAATAACAAAATCAGACAAAGTCTAGCAAAAATTCTTGTGTGTGTATATGTCAGTGTGTGTGTGTGTGTGTGTGTGTGTGTACATATACATGCAGACTTCTCTCAGACATACGTGGACTTTGAAGTCAGAATAAATTTGGAGTCCTAAGTATTTGGTTAATTGCTGGAAACTAATATCAAATTGATTTCTAGTATGTAAATTAACTTTTTTTGGACACAGATTGATCCTATAAAAATATTATAAAATTCAAGCAGTTGAAAAATAAAAATGTGCTATGCAATGCTGAAGTGGATATTTGTAATTTTGGACAAGTTTAAGTAATAAAAAGAGGCCTTTGAAAATGTTTCTTGTAAAATTGAAGGAATTAAAAAGTGTTTTGTTTATAAGTTTTTATAAAGACCAAAAAAGTCAAAAAGTTTTAAATTTGATATTTCCTAATGTGTTTACAAAATTGCAACCTAGTAATATAACATTTGCACATGGTTTTGTTAACAATAGTCTAATGTTTTATTTGTTTTTTAGTCACTAAGTTGTGTCCGACTCTTTGTGACCCCATGGACTTGTAGCCCACCAGGCCCCTCTGTCCATGGGATTTCCAGGCAAGAATAATGGAGTGGGTTGCCATTTCCTTCTCCAGATCTTCCTGACCCTGGGATCAAACCCTCCTCTTTTGCATTAATAGGTGGGTTCTTTACCGTTGAGCCACCAAGGAAGCCCAATATTATGCTGCTGCTGCTGCTGCTGCAAAGTCGCTTCAGTCATGTCTGACTCTGTGCGATGCCAGAGATGGCAGCCCACCAGGCTCCCCCGTCCCTGGGATTCTCCAGGCAAGAACACTGGAGTGGGTTGCCATTTCCTTCTCCAGTGCATGAAAGTGAAAAGTGAAAGTGAAGTCGCTTAGTCGTGTCCAACTCCCAGCAGCCCCATGGACTGCAGCCTACCAGGCTCCTCCGTCCATGGGATTTGCCAGGCAAGAGTACTGGAGTGAGTTGCCATTGCCTTCTGTGAATATTATGCTGCTGCTGCTGCTGCTAAGTCTCTTCAGTCGTGTCCAACTCTGTGCGACCCCATAGACAGAAGCCCACCAGGCTCCCCCGTCCCTGCTACCTGCCATCTAATAATAGGATTCCTGTTTTTTATTGGGCTTTCCTGGCGGCTCAGGGGTAAAAAAAAAAAAAATGCAGGAGATGTGGATTCGATCCCTGGGTTGGGAAGATCCCCTGGAGATTGAAACAACAATCCACTCCAGTATTCCTGCCTGGGAAATCCCATGGAAAGAGGAGCCTGGCGGCCTACATTCCATGGGGTCACAAAAGAGTTGGACATGAACTAGTGACTAAAGAACAACACAATAATTTTTTTATTATATAAAAATAACACATTAATTAGTACTAAGCAAAGCAGTGGTTTTTTCTATTGTCTTATTTTTTATTAGCAGATTTGTAATGAAATTTTTTTGTCACCTTTGTATCTTCAGGACAGCATCTGAAGAACTCTCCCAATTATTTAATATCATTTTCACTGCATTACTGTTATGATTTTTTCATACACTTTTAGAAGAAATATATTTTCTTGTTTGATTTTCGTTCTCCAATAGAGTCAAAGTCAAGTCTTCTGTGGTTTTGTTTTTGCATTATTTGGGGGAGCTTATCAGTACTGTCTAACCATAGAATTAAGTGGAATATCAGCAGTTTTATCAAGAGCAGTTCTTTAGGGGAAAAAACAGGTCCTCCTTACCTATTTATTGTTTATAAAGTGTATATGGCTGGGTGGAAGGGTTTATGCACCTGTGGCTAGGATGCAGAGGACTTTTTTGTTTTGTGTAAGAAACAAAGTAATAAATTTTGAATACATTAAGTTGTTTGGTTAAAAATATTTATGATACTAAAATATGTTTAAACTAAAATGACCTTTGCCAGTTTTATATGATGATGGTAATGACGGCTCACAATGTTATGCTTATTATATGCCAGGCATTATGCTAAACATCTTACATAGATTATCTCACTTATTCCTCACAAATGTTGTTAATATTATATTGGGATGAGAAAACTGAGGCCTGGGGAAGTTGAGTAATGTGCTCACAGTCACTGTATTAGCACGTGGTCATGCTTGACTAAATACTTCTTATTATCGTTTGATAGTATCTCTCTCCTGTTATTGAATCAGAAACCTCAGAATTTGAGACCTCTAGTCTTAACATTTAAAAAAAGAATGGGCTGGAAATTATAAACCTGTCATGTTAAGATATATCTTAACCTTTGAAGTAATGATGTTATAGAAATTCCATTTGCACAATTGTCCTGCAGTATTTAATCTCTGATATCTTCTTTCTTATATCTAGACTTCCTGTTCTCATCCACTGCTTAATAATATTACCCTGATATAGTAGTCTCCCTTTATCTACCATTTTGCCTTCCACAGTTTCAGTTACCTGTAGTCAACCCTAGTCCAAAAATATTAAATGGAAAATTACATAAATAAACAATTTATAAGTCTTAAATTGAAAATCTTTCTGAGTAGCCTGATGAAATCTCTCCCCTACCTAATTTGCCCCACTTGGGAAATAAATCGTCCCTTTGGCATATCCACCTTATCTCCATTCACCACCCACCCATTAGTACAGGGAAAAACATACAATTATCCCTTGGTATCCATGGAGTTGGTTCCAAGACCCCCATCAGATGCCAAAATATGTAGATGCTTGTATCTTTTTATTTATGTTTGGATTCTACTTATTATTATTTATAGTATTTTTGCTATTATGTTCATGAATGAGGTAAGTTTATAATTTTCTTGTCTTGAAATCCTCTTGTTAGATTTAATGTTAGGATATATCTACATAATGAGTTGGTCAGTATTTCCAAAATGTTCTATTTCTGGAAGAGTTTAATGTTATTTCTTCCTTAATATTTTGGTACAGTAAATTGGTGAAGCCTGGAATTTTCTCTGTGGGAAGATTTTAAATTGCAGGTTCATTTTTTTAAAGTAGTTATATGACTGTTTAGATTTTCTTAAGTTATTCATGTGTCAGTTTTCAGTGTTTTGCTTTTCAAGTAATTTGCCCATCTTATTGAAATATTCCATTTTTTCCCTTTTACCAGAAAATCCTTTTGCAATATGTTTGAATATTTAGCTATGTCTTCTTTCTCATTCCTATTTTATTCTTTGTGTTACACCCAATACTACATTACTTATTTTCTTGTTGAAACTATTATAGCTTTTAGTCATTGGGAAGTGTAAATTTTTAACTATCTTTTCCTGGTTTGAAATGTAAACTTGATGAGGATATATATGATATTTGTTTTATCTGAAAAGGTTACCAAAGAGCCTGGCACCTAGGAAAAGTTGGTATTTATTTCTTACAAATCAGTTCATGACTGATGAATGAATGGAACCCGTAAAGATGAGATAATTCCAATAAACTTTTTCAGTATTCAGTGATTCCTGAGTTATCTTCATTTTCTAAGTGCTTGGTTGTTTTTCAGTTCCTCTGAGCTTCCAGAGGTATAGGGGAAAATGAGATGATACGAAATTTAAAAACAAGTAAATCTGTATTGTCAGACTATACATGTTTAGAAGAATAAAATCATTATCTTGGGTTTTTGTCTCATTCCGACTTTTATTTGTGCTTTTTATTCTTCTTGTCATTGCTTCAAGTTTTATAATCACCTACTTTATTTGGACCCAAGCGTAATTGTGGTGGCCTCAGTGTTCTTCTATAGATGGTTTGGTAACTTTTAGTTTTACTTAATTGGCCAGTGTGACTAAATTGGTCACTTCATTGGCTGGTGACTTTGAGAAGAAGCTGAGAAGATATTTCTTTGTGGGGCTATATATATACATAGCTGGCTATGTGTTGACAGAGGAATAGTCTTAGCTTATTTATAATGTTCTGCCACTTTCCCTTTGGGGAAGAGCAGTACATTTTCATGTTCAAATTTGGAAAACTTCTCACTATTATTCACCATCAAGTACAGATCACATAAATCAAAGAGCAGTTTTAAATGTCATATTTGTATATGCTATTTCTGGGAAACACCAGATAGAGTGTTATTTTGGGAAACTGTGGGTTGACCTTGCAAAACTCAAATTAACAAGGAAAAAAGCACATTTTAAACAGTGACACATCTAACAGTGAGCTTAAAAGAGCAAGAGAAAGTGTGTAGGTGTTCAATAGTAACAACCTAATGGTAACACATTGTATTTCATGAATGAAAGCAATTCACAAAGTTCTCAGAAGTAGGACCTAATGCAGGAACATAGCTGTCTAGTAGCTTTCTTTATCAAATTCGTTCTGCCAACATTTTACGAGTCCCTACTAAATACCAGGTAGGATCCTGTTTGCTATGAAGAAAAAAATGAATATGGTACAATCCCTTCCTGCATGCTGCTGCTGCTGCTAAGTCGCTCGTGTCCTACTCTGTGCATGAGGCTGAGTTTAATGGGGACAACTCAACTCTTATAGGTGTATAATTCATATTTATTTTAAAACTAATGAACTGTAGGTAAGACCAACTTTGAGAATAAAGTCATGTCACCTAGGTAATGTGTCTTCTTGCATTTAATAAACCAATTACCAAGAGGACTGTAAGGAGACATGTCAAAAGTTTAGTAGAGCTAATCTTGTGTCTTGCTAATTAGTAGTGATTTTACAAATGTTTTATGATTTCTAGAAGAAGTGTATATTTCTCTCAATTTGAGAAATAAAAAGTGCAAGTCACTTATCTTAAGCTACTATAATTTGCAAGGATATCCTTATGTTTCCTTGAATTTACTTTCACTGCTCTTAGTCAATTATGGCATTTTCTGTTTTTTAGTATTACATTTAAATTAATGTTTTTTGAAAAAACCATTGAAGTGCAGAGGTAAAAGAAACTTTTATAACTGACATTAGATAGCCTGCATGAGAATCTCTTGACAGAGGAGTTGACCAACTTTTTCTATAAAGGGCCAGAGAGGGCATATTTCAGCCTCTGTACAGTCTTGGTCATAACTATTTAACTCTGCTTTTTAGCAGGAAAACAACCCCCAATATGTAAATGAATGAGTGTAATTGTGTTTCAATAACACTTTTACTTAGAAAAACTGGCAGAGGGGATAGATGAACCATATTTTGCCTATTCCCTGACTTACAACATTTGTTAAAAATGAAAAGACCTAGTTCTCATACCTCCCTGAATCAGAATCCAGGGACATAAGCCCTTGGAATCTGTGTGTTTAGCCAGTTGCCAATATTATTGGTTGATTCATGGCCCTAACATTCCAGGTTCCTTTGCAATATTGCTCTTTACAGCATTGGGCCTTGCTTCTGTCACCAGTCATGTCCACAACTGGGTGTTGTTTTTGCTTTGGCTCTGTCTTTTCATTCTTTATGGAGTTATTTCTCCACTGATCTCTAGTAGCATATTGGGCACCTACCGACCTGGGGAGTTCATTTTTCAGTGTCCTATCTTTTTGGTTTTTCATACTGTTCATGGGGTTCTCAAGGCAAGAATAATGAAGTGGTTTGCCATTCTCTTCTCCAGTGGACCACATTTTGTCAGAACTCTCCACCATGCCCTGTCCATGTTGGGTGGCCCTACAAGGCATGTGATCAGGTTGGTTAGTTTTCTGTGATTGTGGTTTTCATTCTGTCTGCCCTCTGATAGAGAAGGATAAGAGGCTTTGGAAGCTTCCTGATGGGAGAGACTGACTCAGGGGGAAACTGGGTCTTGTTCTGATGGGTGGGGCCATGCTCAGTAAATCTTTAATCCAATTTTCTGTAGATGGGTGGAGCTGGGTTCCCTCCCTGCTGTTTACCTGGGGCCAAACTATGGTGGAGGTAGTGAAAATAATGATGACCTCCTTCAAAAGATCCCATGGGTGTACCGCTACGCTTAGTGCCCCCAACCCTGCAGTAGGCCACCACTGACCCACACCTCCACTGGAGATTCCTGGACACTCACAGGCAAGTCTGGGTCAGTCTCTTGTGGGGTCACTGCTCCTTTCTCCTGGGTCCTGGTGCACACAGTGTTCTGTTTGTGCCCTCCAAGAGTCTATTTCCCAGTCCTGTGTAAGTTCTTGGAGCTCTATGGTGGGATTAATGGCGACCTCCTTTAAGAGGGCTTATGCCATACCCAAGTCTGCTGCACCCAGAGCCCCTGGCCCTATGGCAGTCCACTGCTGACCCGTACCTCCACAGGAGATGCTCAAACACAGTTCTGTCTTGGTCTCTGTGGGATCTCTGGGTCCTGGTGCGCACAAGGTTTGTTTGAGCCCTCTGAGTGTCTCTGGCAGGAATGGGGTTAGATTCTAAAGATGAATTCACCCCTCCTACCATCTTGCTGGGGCTTTTCCTTTGCCCTTGGGCATGGGGTATCTCCTCACAGCCGCTCCAGCAAAGCACAGCAGCAGCTCCTGAGTTGGACATGGGGTATCTCTCACTGCCATTCCAGCGCGCCTAGCAGCCGATGCTCCAAGCCTTGCAGACGCCGCTCCACTTCTCCATGAATCAAGGCAAATGGGAAGACGTCAAACAGGAGTTGGCAAGAGTGAACAGTGACACTGTAGGAATCAGCGAACTAAAATGGACTGGAATGGGTGAATTTAACTCAGATGACCATTATATCTACTACTGTAGGCAAGAATCCCTTAGAAGAAATGGAGTAGCCATCACAGTCAACAAAAGAATCCAAGATGAGGTACTCGGATGCAGTCTCAAAAACAACAGAATGAACTCTGTTTGTTTCTAAGGCAAACCATTCAATATCATGGTAATCTGAGTCTGTGCCCTGACCAGTAATGCTGAAGGAGCTGAAGTTGAACGGTTCTGTGAAGACATACAAGACCTCCTAGACTAACGCCCAAAAAAGATATCCTTTTCATTATAGGAGACTGGAATGCAAAAGTAGGAAGTCAAGAAACAACTGGAGTAACAGGCAAATTTGGCCTTGGAGTACAGAATGAAGTAGGGCAAAGGCTAATAGAGTTTTGCCAAGAGAACACACTGGTCATAACAAACACCCTCTTACAACAAGACAAGAGAAGACTCTACATATGGACATCACCAGATGGTCAATACCGAAATCAGATTGACTATATTCTTTGCAGCCAAAGATGGAGAAGCTCTATATCAGCAAAACAAGTCAGCAAAAACAAGACTGGGAGCTGACTGTGGCTCAGATCATTAACTCCTTATTGCCAAATTCAGACTTAAATTGAAGAAAGTAGGGAAAAACCGTAGACCATTCAGGTATGACCTAAATCAAATCCCTTACAATTATACAGTGGAAGTGAGATATAGATTCAAGGAGTGCCTGATGAAGTATGGGACGGAGGTTCCTGACATTGTACAGGAGATAGGGATAAGACCATCCCCAAGAAAAAGAAATGCAAAAAAGCAAAATGATGGTTTGAGGAGACCTTACAAGTAGCTGTGAAAAGGAGAGAAGTGAAAAGCAAAGAAGAAAAGGAAAGATATACTTATTTGAATGCCGAGTTCCAAAGAATAGTGAGGAGAGATAAAAAAGCCTTCTTCAGTGATCAGTGCAAAGAAATAAAGGAAAATAACAGAATGGGAAAGACTAGTGATCTCTTCAAGAAAATTAGAGATACCAAGGGAACATTTCACGCAAAGATGGGCTCAATAAAGGACAGAAATGGTATGGACCTAACAAAAGCAGAAGATATTAAGAAGACATGTCAAGATAACACAGAAGAGCTTTACAAAAAAGATCTTCACGACCAAGATAATCAAGATGGTGTGATTACTCACCTAGAGCCAGACATCCTGGAATGTGAGGTCAAGTAGGCCTTTGGAAGCATCACTAACAACAAAGCCAGTGGAGGTGATGGAATTCCAGTTGAGCTATTTCAAATCCTAAAAGACAATGCTATGAAAGTGCTGCACTCAATATGCAGGCATATTTGGAAAACTCAGAAGTGGCCACAGGAAAAGGTCAGTTTTCATTCCAATCCCAAAGAAAGGCGATGCCAAAGAATGCTCAAACTACCTCACAATTGCACTCATCTCACATGCTAGTAAAGTCATGCTCAAAATTCTCCAAGCCAGGTTCAACTGTACGTGAACCATGAACTTCCAGATGTTCAAGCTGGATTTAGAAAAGGCAGAGGAACCAGAGATCAAATTTCAGATCAAATCTGTTGGATTATCGAAAAAGCAAGAGAGTTCTAGAAAAAGCATCTATTTCTGCTTTATTGACTGTGCCAAAGCCTTGGACTGTGTGGATCACCACAAACTGTGGAAAGTTCTGAAAGAGATGGAAATACCAGACCACCTGACCTGCCTCTTGAGAAATCTGTATGCAGGTCAAGCAGCAACAGTTAGAAATGGACATGAAACAACAGATTGGTTCCAAATCAGGAAAGGAGTATGTCAAGGCTGTATATTGTCACCCTGCTTATTTAACTTATATGGAGAGTACATCATGAAAAATGCTGGGCTGGATGAAGCACACGTGGGAATCAAGATTGCTGGGGAAATCAAGATTGCAGGTGACACCACCCTTATGGCAGAAAGCAAAGAAGATCTAAAGAGCCTCTTGATTAAAGTGAAAGAGGAGAGTGAAAAAGTTGGCTTAAAGCTCAACATTCAGAAAACGAAGGTCATGGCATCTGGTCCTATCATTTCAAGGCAGATAGATGGTGAAAAAGTAGAAACAGTGGCTGACTTTATTTTTTCTGGGTTCCAAAATCACTGTAGATGGTTGACTGCAGCCATGAAATTAAAAGACGGTTACTCCTTGGCAGGAAAGTTATGACCAACCTAGATAACATATTAAAAAGCAGAGAGATTACTTTGCCAACAAAGGTCTGTCTAGTCAAAGCTATCGTTTTTCCAGTAGCATGTATGGATGTGAGAGTTGGACTATAAAGAAAGCTGAGCACCAAAGAATTGATGGTTTTGAACTGTGGTATTGGAGAAGACTCTTGAGAGTCCCTTGGACTGCAAGGAGATCCAACCAGTCCATCCTAAAGGAGATCAGTCCTGAGTGTTTATTGGAAGGACTGATGCTGAAGCTAAAATTCCAATACTTTGGCCACCTGATGTGAAGAACTGACTCATTGGAAAAGACCCTGATGCTATGAAAGATTGAAGGCAGAAGGAGAAGGGGAACAACAGAGGATGAGATGGTTGGATGCCATCACTGACTCAATAGATATGAGTTTGAGTAAACTCCGGGAGTTGGTGATGGATAGGGAGGCTTGGCATGCTACAGTCCATGGGGTCGCAAAGAGTTGGACACGACTGAGCCACTGAACTAAACTGAACTGAATATTAATGTTCTTTACTGAAGTTTGAGAACTTTCATCTCTTTTATCTCCCTGGATACCTGAGGCATCACTGTATCTCTACAGTATCCCTGAAGGACTTCCATTCAGTTTGACTACTTTGAAGTTTGTGGACAATACATTTATCATATACAAACTCTGTTTTAAATAGTTAGCAGAGAAAATATGAAAGGAAAATTTTTACTTGAGTTAAAGCCCCAAAATGGAAACTCTAAGAGAATAAGGATCTCTCATTTCCTGCTAAAGGGTTCGTGCCTGGTGTAGGGTGTATGTGGTAAATATTTGTAGATTGAACTGAATGCATTTTCCCATTGCTTCTCTCTCAGCACACAGTAATGTCCTGCATACAAGTTACTGACTGTCCTTGTGTTTGATAGCCAGGCAGTCAAATTCTAACCACACCTTTCCTGCTTTTTAACACCATACTTTTAGTTCTTATCCAGTGTTTCATCTCTTTTGGGTAACTTGGGGGTTATGAATCCTGCCTTCAAATATATTGTTTTTCAAATATTCATTGTTCCAAAGCAGGTTACATTTATAAGCAGTAATAATTATATTAGTTAAAGATCTTTTGGCTTTGGTCAACAGAAGTCAGTATGGCCAACTTAAACAAAAATACATCTATTAGGAACATGAGTTCGGTGAGATCTCAGCAACAGAGGTCTGTGAACCTTCTCTGTGGAATGTCACCACCATTAATTTAGCTCCCAACTTTTTCCTACCTCTGGGTCTTTGCACATGCTGTGCTCTAAGCCAGTTTTAAATTCCTGAAGAGAGATCAGGATTGACCCATCCAAGGTCAGGTACCTATTATTTAGTATAATTACTCAGTCACTAATTCAAGGGTTCCATTAAGTAACCACCTCTGTGGAGAGAAAATCAGAGACTATTACCAGAAGGATGTGGGAGTGGGATAAAGGATTGCTAGGAAGACTCGGCTAGTTTAGACAGGCTAATTTTGGTGCCGTTTTAGAAAAAAACTAAATGACTATCTGGACTCTGGTTTTCTAAAGCCTATTCCTGTGTTTTAAATTCTGCTGCTAGCACAAACCAAGTTCAATTCCTCTGTCGGGAAGATCCCTGAGAAGGAAATGGCAACCCACTGCAGTATTCTTGCCTGAGAAGTCCCACGGACAGAGGAGCCTGGTGGGCTACATAGTCCATGCGGTCACAGAAGAGTCGGACACGACTTACTGACTAAACCACAACTAACACACACCAGGCAGCAGACAGACCTCTTGGAGGTCCATGCCGATATTCTCTCTATACTGCTATTTTGTCATGGATGTTGTTGTTCTGTAATTGCTATGGACTTCCTCTAGACATGAAGATTTGATTTGGAGCCCTGCTTTAGCTGCCTTTAGCTGGAAAATTTAATTATCCGTACTGTTTTTGCTTTTAGATTATAATTTATTTACATCTATCCCTTTCTACTTAACAAAAAAAAATAAGATTATTACTGGCAGATCTCAAATAGAATTCCGTGGTAAGAAATGGCTCAGATAAATATTCACTGTTCCCTCTGTTCTATTCATCTCAGGTTCTGTCCCTGACCAACTGCCACCAAGACAGGTACCGTCCCATCATGGTACTGGACTTCTCTGTGGCATGAGAGCTCTTAGAATGAAGTTCTCTCCTACTTTATAGTCCCTCTGCTCCATACCCAACCTTTAACTCTCTCTATTCCATTGTTGTAACCTGCAAGGATTAACGGATTTTAACTGCTCTCCCCGTCCAAAAGCATCTTCTTTAACTCTCCCAACTCCTTTCTGTGCTGCAGTTCCCCTGGCCTGCTTTCTGTTGCAGACACATAGAGATCTGCCCCTTCTGCCTGGAATGTGTCTTTCTTGCATATTTATAAGGCTGGCTTCTTCACGTTTTTCCCATCTCGGCTCACGTGTCACCTACTTAGGAAGAGAGATGCCTTCTCTACCATCCTTTCTGAACAGTCCGTGACTCATAAGTCGCTCTGTCTTCCAGCTCTTTTATTTCACTGTTGCAGTGATCACTATCTGGAAACCCACTTCTTTGTGAACATGTTCATTGTTTGCTTTCCCCACTACAATATATGCCCCATGAGAGTGTGCATTTCATCTCTAGTCTATCTCAGGTATTTAGAACAGTGCCTGGTATATAGTAAGTGGACATTAAGCAAATAATTTAAGGCCAATTTGCAATTTCCGAATAATCTTTGATACAAAATCATCCATATGCACAGTAACCCAGACAGGCTCACCCATATGGAGTATATTAAAGCCAGGAAGAGCAAAATTAAGCAAGCAGCACCTGGTAGATTGTGGGGAGCTGAGATCACTGGACTGACTGAATCTCTGATTTCAAAAACAAACACCCATTCAAAGAAAGATGTTTTGCATTCTCAGCAGCTTTTATACCTATGGTCTTGGGTCATCTTTCTCATCATTTGAGCCACTCTGTGCTTGCAGAGCTCACCAAAGAATTTTACCAGGCTGAGAAAAATTAAGATGTGGTCAATGTGATGGGAACTTAGCACAGGACACACTTCTGATTAACTTAGAGCACTTATTTTTGATGCCTCCTTCCATAAGACCCAATCACTTCTATTTTCTGCCCAGTTGGCAGTGCTTGTATACACATCAGCCTCGCAACTCTCTATGGGACAGTTCTAATGCACATGTGTATGTACACAGAGACCAGGAGCTGCATCTGTTGCGCAAACCAAGCCATGATTTAAGCCTCTAAAATGATCTCTGATCTTAAAAGGGGGAATTCTTTTAGAAAATTTTGAGCTAAAGGTAAAGGCAAAAGATATGTTGACTTTTCTTTAGCAACTGTGATTTTCCTCCCCCAATAGCTATTCTTGGACAACATGCTTAATTATTCAATCTATTTTAATGTATAATTTGTTTACTTCTCACTGACTGGAGCCTTGTTGTAATGTTTTCCTTAGAGTCTGTTGATGGATCAACCCATTGGTGAAATTATTTTAAATAGCTTTACATGATCTTAAAACACTTCAGAAATCAAACTCTTTGATCTCTTTGGATAGCGTGTAAGACAGACCTTATGCTGTCTTAGCTGGACAGTAAATGATGTAGAGTAAATAATAAGGCTCCTCTATGAGTTTATAACACTGGACTGGGAGAAACACAAGTTAGATCAAGATTGCCGGGAGAAATATCAATAACCTCAGATATGCAGATGACACCACCCTTATGGCAGAAAGTGAAGAGGAACTAAAAAGCCTCTTGATGAAAGTGAAAGTGCAGAGTGAAAAAGTTGGCTTAAAGCTCAACATTCAGAAAACGAAGATCATGGCATCTGGTCCCACCACTTCATGGGAAATAGATGGGAAACAGTGGAAACAGTGTCAGACTTTATTTTTCTGGGCTCCAAAATCACTGCAGATGGTGACTGCAGCCATGAAATTAAAAGACACTTACTCCTTGGAAGGAAAGCTATGACCAACCTAGATAGCATATGCAAAAGCAGAGACATTACTTTGCCAACAAAGGTTCATCTAATCAAGGCTCTGGTTTTTCCTGTGGTCATGTATGGATGTGAGAGTTGGACTGTGAAGAAGGCTGAGCGCCAAAGAATTGATGCTTTTTGAACTGTGGTGTTGGAGAAGACTCTTGAGAGTTCCTTGGACTGCAAGGAGATCCAACCAGTCCATTCTGAAGGAGATCAACCCTGGGATTTCTTTGGAAGGAATGATGTTAAAGCTGAAATTCCATTACTTTGGCCACCTCATGTGAAGAGTTGACTCATTAGAAAAGACTCTGATGCTGGGAGGGATTGGGGGCAGGAGGAGAAGGGGATGACAGAGGATGAGATGGTTGGATGGCATCACTGACTCGATGGACATGAGTTTGAGTGTATAGACAGGGAGGCCTGGCGTGCTGCGATTCATGGGGTCGCAGAGTCGGACATGACTGAGTGACTGATCTGATCTGATCTGATCTGATGAGTTTATGGTCTTCCATACAAATCACTTAAAATGCAGGTATAAACCAACTCAGTCTTAACTTGCCAGGCCCTAGTACTTCTCACCTTCTTATCCTGTGTTATTTTAGACCTTCTGATGGCATCCCAGTATTTGCCCTAAGAGGGCATTTCTATCTTTTTTGCCTAACACTGATATGAGGCTTGGTTATATCTCACATTTTTGTGTATGTTTTTGTCACTAACTTATGTCTAATTCTTTGCAACCCCATGGATGGCAGCACACCAGGGTTCCTTGTCCTTCACTATCTCCTGGAGTTTGCTCACACTCATGTCTATTGAGTCAGTGATGCCATCCAACCATCTTGTCCTCTTTCTCCCTCTTTTCCTCCTGCCCTCAATCTTTCCCTGATGCTGCCTGTATGGAAATATTCCAAGTAAGCTAAAATAAATGGGAAAAAAAAAAACAGCAAAAAAATGAGGCTCCATGTTAAAAAGTGATGTATCTTCATATAAGATATATGAAGTTTTTTGCACCTTTTCTATAAGTTTTAAATGATCTAAATTAGATGTCACACAAAATGTCAGCAATCTTCAGGACAGTCAGGGTTGAGCTTTCCCACCTCAGGTATCCACTGGTAGCACCCCCCACAGCACCTGTTTTCCCCTGGACTATTCCAGCCGCAATAATATGTAGGGAAGGTTTTGCTAAGCTGATGAAATCAGAGACCTGAGGAAATGAAATTTGAAGAAATAAAAATTTATATTCTAATTTTTAGAATGCATCAAAATGACACAGAGGAAGTAAAAATTTATAATAAGGAGAATTTTAATATATTCTTCTATTTGTATACATTTTATTATCTTTGACCCACAATTTTTCTTTGGGGGGAGGTAGACAGATTTATTACCAAATTCTAATAAGCATTTGCCTTCTCAAATAATTTAAAAGCAAGTTTAAAATAGGTAATGATTATTTTATGTTTATCTTGAGCTGAAATTTCTATTTTCTAGTTTCAGGATATTAGAAAACTACTTCTTAATAAAGGCAGCACTGGAAACCTGAAAGTCAGAGATACAGTAATAATGAGATATGAAATGATACATAACAAGAATCTGGAATACCCAAAGGAAGACAAGTGAATGAGAATGCCTATGGAAGGAAAGTAGGAGGGAGAGAGGAGAAGGGAAGGATGGAGAAAGGAGGGGAAGAGAGGGAAGGAAGGAGCAAGGAGAGTAGGAGGGAGGGGAAAGGAAAAAGGAAATGACCACAAGAAACAGAAATCCACAAAGACACATTGTATAAATATTACTATTTTCACTTTGTAGGAAGTATATAATGCAATTGAAATGCAATCAAAAGTGTTAATCAAATTTTTAAATAATGTTCCTTATGTGATATGAACTAACCCTGCAGGTTTTTTGGAAACTGAGGCTGCTAGCAAAGCCAGGGGCAGTATCAAGATCGGTTAGAGCCCTTTGCCTAACCAAGCTTGGAAGGTTGTGCTGTGATTAATAGCCAGAGCTTGATCTTCCCACTCAAGGAAGCTGCTACCTTAGTAACAAATCTCTGAAAATGGACCAAGAGCCCTTTCCTCTACTAGAAGTACCCTTGAACCCCCACAGAGTATCATGTCACCAAATTTCTGCTTTTAGAACTAGTATAGAGCAGTTCTGTCTTTGGATTGAGGGAATTAAATTCTCTTAGTCATATTTTTAATGGAGAAGTAAGAGTTAGTTTTACAGAAGGTACCATGCTTCTTAGAAGCAAGGCTCTGGATAAATATTTTTAACTTCTATCCCCTCTGTCCCTGAAGATGTCTCCTATCCTTATAAGAAACTTTTTGGATTATTTTAGAAAGAGCTCTGTTTTGTAGCTCCACACAAGGCAAAGGTGGCAATTGGACATTAAATCAATGCTTAGATGTCAGCATGGAGATGCCTTTTTTTCCCCCCTAATCTTTACTAACACTCTTGCCAGTCACCATGCCTCCCCAGTCCATGCAGCTGCATAATTATACATCAAATCTTCAAAATGAATTAGTTTATTTTTAAAACAGCTAATTGCCTTAGTGGAGTCATGTTTTACCAGCAGCACAAAAGGGCTTTGTTCATTGCAGGGAATTTTTCTTCTGGGATAACTGTGTTAGGCTCTAGCGTCTGCGAATGTCAGTCATAAACAGCAAAATATCAGCAAAATCCATAAGATCACTAATATTCCAGAGCATCTCATTGTGATTTCAGTGCTATTTACTCTACATGTGGCTCTATGTGACCTTAAAATGGAAATATCCTACTTAGAAATGTTCTAGTGCAATGACATGCAACAGAGCCGTGTTACATGTATGTTTTCTGTAGCACAGTATAGGTCTTGTCTCTTGAAACTCAACTATGTATTTATAAGACAAACTCTGATTGATTGTTTGGTCCTGATGAATGGATTGATAGGTAAATTCTTTGAAATCAAGAATTCTAAGATTAAGGTCCCAAGATTAACCTTTAAAAAATTTAATTTTGAATGCTATTTCATTTAAATAAAGCAGGTACATTTAAATTATGTCACTCTGTAGAGGTAATATTTTTAGAAAACACTGATTAAAGGTTGTTTGCCATGGTAGCATTATCAACTACAAGTGTCTGCTACAGTATCCCCACAGGGAATCATAACCTTGGCAGATTAACATCAGCATTGCCCTTCCAGACAGATAGATTCACGCAGAATTTCAAATAAATAATCCCAATATAAAGTATTACACTGGGAAACAGTACCCTCATGACCTCTGACTAGCAAATTCTGGGAAACCAGATTATGATTAGACAGATGATGGAAGAATTTTGACTGAAACCCATGCCTGTTAGTTATATGGTTTGAATGTTAAATAGCATGAGGCTAAGATGATGGAATGGATTTACCCTCTGCAGAACCCAGATGTGGCAAGACCACCACAGGGAGCCTCAGGTCTGGCCCCAAACCCAGTGTGACTGTTTCCAGACTTCCCTGCGTTCCCCAAAAGGCATATTAAACTTCTTCTTAAAGTACTAGCGAGTTTTTTAAACTACTGCAGAGTGTGAGAGAAGAGCCTAAATGAATACCACCACACAATAAAACTTCATTTTAAAAAACTTATTAAATATCTTATTTTTTCTCCCTAATATCCTTCCCTAGTATTAGCAGACAATACCTTATCTCTTTTTTGTGTGTGTCTTGGTTTTTTCTTTTTTTTTTCATTCTCTGTCCACACAGCCCCTGGAATATATTGTATTTGTCCTGAGCACCTAAGTTCTGGATCCAGTTTTGTACTCCTATCAGAAAAGCAAAGCCTGCACTATCCTAAACCCTCCTTTTGTTTTCAAAGTTTTACTGTTTAAGTTTTCCACCTGGAGAGTTCATCTTCCATATAAAATAAGATTTCAAAATAGTCACCTAATAATTCCTAGGAAAACATTCTACTGCTAAGAAACAGCTTCCTATTCCTAATTATAAGGATTTACCAACCTCTGGGACTGAACACCCCTCTCTGTAGCTGAGTTTAGACAGGACCTGACCATGTTCACCTCTGTGTTCCATGCTTTTTTCTGACTCCAAAGATAACATCCCATCTAATGGATCTCTCTTTCAATAGATTGAAGTAATTAATTGTATTGCAGTCAGCTCTTACTAACCTGAATAAATATACTATGTATTATCATATTTGAGTTAGCTCCTTAATAACTTGAGTGTCAGTTCAGTTCAGTCACTCAGTCGTGTCCAACTCTTTGTGACCCCATGGACTGCAGCATGCCAGGCTTCCCTGTCCATCACCAACTCCCGGAGCCTACTCAAACTCATGTCCATTGCGTCGGTAATGCCATCCAACAATCTCATCCTCTGTGGTCCCTTTCTCCTTCTGCCTTCAGTCCTTCACAAAATCGGGGTCTTTTCCAGTGAGTCAGTTCTTCACATCAGTTGGTCAAAGTATTGGAGTTTCAGCTTCAGCATCAGTCCTTGCGATGAATATTCAGGATTGATTTTCTTTAGGATGGACTGGTTAGATCTCCTTGCAGTCCAAGGGACTCTCAAGAGTCTTCTCCAACACCACAGTTCAAAAGCATCAATTCTTTGATTCTCAGCTTTCTTTATAGTCCAACTCTCACATTCATACATGACTACTGGAAAAACTATAACTTTGACTAGACAGACCTTTGTTGGTAAAGTAACTTGGATATAAGAGAGATAATAGCAGCCTCAGAGAACTTGGCCCTCGTGACTTGAGAGTTTAACAATAGACAGTAGGTCCAAGGAAGCCTGTATTCAATGTCAAAATTTCTAAATCAAGTCTGGCAGAGTAGTTAATTAGTTCTTTATACATATAAATAAACAAACAAACACATTCACATTTATATCAGGAACCAGATCATTATATTTACAAAATACAGTTGAAATAGAGTTTTAATTAAGGCCAAACTGTATACATATGGAGAAAATACTTTTTTCTAGTAAAATACATTTTTATAATTTAAAAGCTTTTAGATGGTCTCAAAATTCTTTTCTGGTTACACTTCCTAACAGTCATGAATTTTAGAGAACTGGTGAAGAGCTTATCATTTGACAGATTACAGAAGTGAGATTTCCAGAATTTCATGTAATGTTGATTTTTAATGTTTGCCATTATTTTCTGATTGTGTTTATCTCAGACATGCGTGAAAATCAAGGACTTTAGAATAATTATAAAAATTATTTGATCCATTAATAACCTTTTACAGCATGTGGCTGTCTTCTGATCTTTCTGCCAGTGGTGTGTTTATTCAGGTATTTTAAATAGTAGTTCCTGTTGTTTTTATTTCATTAAGTTAAAATGTGTTTGCCTATCGCGATTGTATCTGCATTTAACAATTCTTGCTTTCGACACTAAAGACAAAGATCAGTCAATACTTTAATTGCCATAGGGCTATCAACAGACATGAGGTTTTCCTTAAAGTAGTAATCATCTTTGGAAAAGAAATTGCACTTTTAAGTGAAATTTATGCATTTACTGATTCCGTGATGTACTCTCGAGATGATGGGCTGCACATTAGGTCTTTCCTTTTATGTTACATTATTTAATTTGTGAATCCACTTTTATTTCGGGTGCCATAGTAATTTCTCATTGTTGATAGAATTACAATAAGAAAATCTTGCAAGGAACACACTTAGTTTAAATTAAGCGAAAAAGAAAAGAGAAAGGTAATTTTAGACAGGATTCAATTTAGGATTTTACCCAGAATATTTAGTTGCCTTAGAAAATGCATGCTGCTGCTGCTGCTGCTACGTCGCTTCAGTCATGTCTGACTCTGTGCAACCCCAGAGACGGCAGCCCACCAGGCTCCCCCGTCCCTGGGATTCTCCAGGCAAGAACATTGGAGTGGGTGGCCATTTCGTTCTCCAGTGCATGAAAGTGAAAAGTGAAAGTGAAGTCGCTCAGTCGTGTCCTACTCTTAGCGACCCCATGGACTGCAGCCTACCAGGCTCCTCCATCCATGGGATTTATAGTTTTGCCATTTTGAAAGGACATTTCTTTGAAAAATCTAGCCTTCATTAAATGAAATGTTTGTAACAAATATAAACTTTTGCTTTCAGTGTTTAAAAGTTCTTATTACTCAGCATTCTTACCAATACTTGGTATTCTTAGACTCATTTTTTTTACCTGTCTGCCAGATTTATGATTCTATCACATTGTGGATTAATTTATTATTTGGTTATTAGTAATCTTGAATGCATTTCATACTTAGATTGGGCATCAAAGTTTCCTTTTCAGTGATTGCATCTTTATATATTTTGCCTACTTTGTTATTGGGTTGTGTGTTTTGCCTACTTTATTATTGGTTGTGTGTTGTAAGTGTTATCATTATATTATGAATACTAATCACTGATTGCTTTATTGCACTGTAAATGCTTTCTCCCAGTTTTTTTATTTTTTAATAGTGTGTTTGCATAACAATTATATTCTTGTGTCATATTTATCAGTCTTTTGTGATTTGTGTTTTTCTGATTCTTTTTCAACAAGTGTATTCCTAATCTGAGGATGTGAGCCTACTCTTTCATATTTTTTCTTCTAAACCTTTTAAAGTTTGTTCTTTGTACATAGATTTTTGATCTTCTTGGGGTTGATTTTGTGAGCGTGTATGCGTGTGTGTGTAGTTTAATGTAGGGTTCTAATTTTGAGGGATCTGATGTTTTTAACATAGAGAACAAGTTATCTAGGCACCATTTATTGAGGATCTTCACTTATCTATGGTACTAGCACTGACACATGTAAAGTTATCATATATCTACAGGCCTAATCTTTGTTGGTTTGTTCTTTTCTCTTACCTATTTGTTTGTATTTGAAGCAATAATATAGTCTCTTTATCATAACTTAACAGATAAGTCTTGAACAGTGATAAGGCACATGTTCTCATTTTAATCTCCTTCAAAATTTTCACAACTCTCCTTGGAGCTTTGCTATTTCATGTAAATTTTAGAACTAGCTTGTTGAGTTAAGAATGACATTAATATTAAATATTATTTTTGTCTATTCTTGGACATACTCTATCTCAGTTAATTTTTTAATTTCTTGTCTTTCATCCACAACTTTTAAATTAAGGGCATTTTATTTAATGTAACCATCAATAAGGAGTACTTATTATATTAATATTTTACGGTTATATAATATGCTAATGGTTTATTATATAATCTTGAGTTGGGTGAGTAGGCCTGTATATGTGCCAACACTCAGTTATACTGAGTTGCAAGGCTTAGAGAAGTTTTAAATCTTCTGGTTATAAGTCTCCATTATATTTATAAAGATATTTCTTATCCTACGTTTCATGAATTTATGTCTTGACTTTTTAAAATTGGAAATTATCTGTTTCCAGCAGCACCCTTTACCTCTTTTTTTTTTTTCTTTTGAGCTTTCCAATCAACTTGTTAGCACTTTGTCTTAAATTGATTTTTTTTTACATGTATCCATTCTCCCCCAAACTAAATTGATTTTAGTAAGCATTTAGGACATAAAGTGGAGAGTGAATAAGTTGGCTTAAAGCTCAACATTCAGAAAACAAAGATCATGGCATCTGGTCCCATCACTTCATGGGAAATAGATGGGAAACAGTGGAAACAGTGTCAGACTTTATTTTTCGGGGCTCCAAAACCACTGCAGATGGTGACTGCAGCCATGAAATTAAAAGACGCTTACTCCTTGGAAGGAAAGTTATGACCAACCTAGATAGCATATTCAAAAGCAGAGACATTACTTTGCCAACAAAGGTCCGTCTAGTCAAGGCTGTGGTTTTTCCTGTGGTCATGTATGGATGTGAGAGTTGGACTGTGAAGAAGGCTGAGCGCCGAAGAATTGATGCTTTTGAACTGTGGTGTTGGAGAACTGTTGAGAGTCCCTTGGACTGCAAGGAGATCCAACCAGTCCATTCTAAAGGAGATCAGCCCTGGGATTTCTTTGGAAGGAATGATGCTAAGGCTGAAATTCCATTACTTTGGCCACCTCATGCGAAGAGTTGACTCATTGGAAAAGACTCTGATGCTGGGAGGGATTGGGGGCAGGAGGAGAAGGGGATGACAGAGGATGAGATGGCTGGATGGCATCACTGACTCGATGGACGTGAGTCTGGGTGAACTCCGGGAGTTGGTGATGGACAGGGAAGCCTGGTGTGCTGCGATTCATGGGGTCGCAAAGAGTCGGACACGACTGAGCGACTGATCTGATTTGATCTGATCTGATCTACTATTTATTGACTATTGTGTACCAGTGTTTGTGTTGGCCATTTCATATGTCATCACAGCAACACTCTTACTAAGGATATATGGTAATAGCCAATATGTAGATAAAACTGGGGACAGCTTGCCCCAGGTCACAAAGTCAGAATGCCCTGTAATCAGGATTGAAGCTGTGTCTTTGCTTTTCTCCCTATGCCATCTTGTCTCTAATACATAACAAGGTGTTGAAGTTAAATCAGAGACAGTTGTGATGAAATATTTCTAACGCCAGACAACCTGCTCCTGAGGAGAGGTCAGTACCTTCCCCTGTTCTGTGACCATGAAGTTTCTGTTTCACAGATAGTTTGTGGGAAGAGTGGTGAGTAGGAAAGAGAGCGGTACCTTAGGGCTGGAGCTGTAGGAGTCTTCCACAGGTGGTTGCAGCAGGCTGGGGACAGTACCCTGTGGGAGTAGAGGACTGAGGGACAGAAAATAGAGGGAGTTTTCAAGATGCTCAGTCTGTTCTGCTGCAACTCATATTACTGTAAAAAATTAAATCAAATGTGATTGGTAAATAGGGGATAATAAGAATATAAAGTGGATGTTGGTTCATATGTGATTCTTTTCTAGGCCTGGGGAACTAGAAGAATAGAAATATAATAATAACTTTCACTATGAAAAGGAGAGGAAAAAGCTATTGATTGGGCTGCTATGTTGCCTAAAGGAGCCATCAGGATTGTATCTAAGAAACTAAAAACTAGTGCTTGCACCCATTGCATCCTTCACCGCAGATGCATGTGCCCAGTTTCATTCAGCCGTCAGGCCCTGGTGGAGACCCTTCCCCAAGCCCCCCTGGAATGCAGTCCCTGCCTTGTGCTGTGCTGTGCTGCCCTCAGCACTGGCTCAGCTCCCGCCGCCCCTCCACGCACGTCCTGTCTATTGTTTTGTGCACTTGTCCACCCTGTGGCAGGTTCTGACCAAGCCGAGCTGTGGTTTCTGTTTTTTTAAAGGGGTGGGGTGGGAGGGCTATCGGAGGTGCCTATTTAACAGAATATGAATTTTCTCTGGAATGTGCATTATGTTATAGCTGATGCGTGCATTGTTATGGGTCTATTGTTTCCATCATGGTGTTAAAAATTTTAAATACAAGGCTTGGTTTACTTGAATATTGTTGTTTAGTTGCTAAGTCATGTCTGACTCTGTGACCCCATGGACTGAAGTACTCCAAGCTCCTCTGTCCTCTACTATCTCCCGGAGTTTGCTCAAATTCATGTCCATCGACTCAGTGATGCTATCTAACCATCTTTTCCTCTGCCACCCTCTTCTCCTTTCCCATCATTATGGTCTTTTCCAATGAGTCAGCTCTTCGCATCAGGTGGCCAAAGTATTGGAGCTTCAGCTTCAGCATCAGTCCTTCCAATGAATATTCAGGGTTGATATCCTTGCAGTCCAAGGGACTCTCAAGATATTACTCTAGGATTAATCAAATGCATTGTTATTATTACTTGCTGATTCGTGTCTGATTCTTCGTGACCCCGTGGACCCCATGGACGCCTGCCAGACTCCTCTGTCCATGGAATTTCCTAGGCAAAAATACTGGAGTGGGTTATCATTTCCTTCTCCAAATCAAATGCATATCCTTAACCAAACATAGCTGTAAACTACTAAACTCTATGAACAGTTTTATAAGGTTTGTACTTGGTTCTATTTACTTTGAGTATCAGAGTTGTTGTCTCAAGTAATCAGGTTTTACTCCCAGCATCCATTACAAAACGCAGAAAATCTCTTTTTAATTCAAGATTTTAGAAAGATTATAAAATTCCAGAATGCTAGTTGATAAATTGCATAGCAATTTACTTTACTGCACAGAGTAAGCAAAATCATATAGGACAAATGATAATTCCTGAAAGGAATCTTCAGTTCCTATCTCACCTGTACCCTGTAGTGCCCAATCGAGGCTAGATTTCTTGCCTTGCATAGTCTGAAGGCTGGAGTTTCTCATCTGGGTGGGCCACATTATGACATTATGATTTTTGTCTGGTTGTTGTTCCCCTGCGTCAAGACCTTTGCTATTATTTGCAGAAAATTATTATTCTTTTTGTCTGTAATTGCTTGTGGCTCACTATAAGTACCAACTCTCCACCACTAGTTTTCTAAAAGGGTTTTGTTTTCCTCCAATATGTTCATCAAATGCCTGATTGCGTGTTGGGTATTCCTGAGGCATGATCACACAGCCAGGAGCGTGTCGAGTTCTGATTGCACTCTGCATTTTCTCTGTTAAGTTGGGGCAGCGAAAAAGATCAGATTCTCTCATTTCTGACGAGAAGACAAAGGGTCTGAACTGAAAACAGAGGCAGAACCGTGGCCCCTGATCTTCTGTAACAAATGTCAGCATGCCCAATCACACTGTTAAAGGGTCTCCCTGGCTGACACTTTTCAGGGGTATATTTTCAACTATGGCCCCTCTGCATGGATGTTGCTTGTATTTTTATATTGATCTTAGTTATCTTCCAGCACTAAATATTTAAGATGTTACTCTACTATTCAAAATATGAAAGTTAATGTGATAAGATAAAAATATTATTAAGGGATTAAAAATATGAATTATGAAAGAATACTCTTCCTTCATAATTATGAAGGAATACTCTTCCTCCATAGTTATGAAGGGATTCTCTTCCTTCATAGTTATGAAGGGATACTGTGAAGGAATAGTATCCCTTCATAATTCATATTGAACCCTTATTTATTTTATCTTATTTTTTCTTGAGCTACATGACACATTTGTTAGGACATAGTTTGAGGGCTCAGAGGACATAATTTATGTTCCCCCCAGACCACAAGATTAAAGCAATCCAGAGGGAACACTGACACCTAGGTCTGCTTGGTTCTACAGCTCATGCACTTTCCCTGGGCTCAGTTGTGGCCACTCTCACTTCGCTTGAACACCTAAGAGCCTTCTTCCCAGAAGCCATTGAAAGAATGACTATTTGTCAAAGGGAAAAATATTTGTTGTATAAATATAGTGAAAGTGAAGTTGCTCAGTCGTGTCCGACTCTTTACAACCCCACGGACTGTAGCCTACTACGTTCTACCGTCCATGGGACTTTCCAGGTAAGAATACTGGAGTGGGTTGCCATTTCCCTGTCCAGGGGATATTCCCAACCCAGGGATTGAACCCGGGTCTCCCACATTGTAGGCAGACGCTTTACCATCTGAGTCACCAGGGAAGTCCCTATATACATATAGGAAACTCTTAAAATTAAAAACAGAACAGAGCCTAATATATTTTCCAAGTATTGATCAGAACTGTTACTTTTGCTGCTGCTGCAGTTTTCCAAGTAAGAAAATTATTCAAAGAAAAAGACACTGAATTAGTGTTTGATATATGCTACAAAGAAAGAAGAGGGAAAGTGTATGGATGCTAATGGGTAAGAAATAGGTGCTTAGGTTTGAAGCAAGGAAAAAAAAAATTGACTTTTGATTTCTATGTGGGAAAACAAAGGCATCAAAGGGTGGTGTGTGAATAAATGTCTCAGAGAGCAGGCCATGATTCCTAAAGTGAGGCAGAGATCATTTCATGTAACTAGAAAGGACATTTTAAGAAGCATTGATATAATCACTCTTGGGATACAGGGGTTTTGAAGAACCTAATGAAAAATGAGGCAAGTTTTAAAAAAAAACAGGAAAATGAATGTTAAAAAGGAGATCTATTTGATAGTATGGGCTTCCCTGGTGGCTCAGAGGTTAAAGCATCTGCCTGCAATGCGGGAGACCTGGGTTTGATCCCTGGGTCGGGAAGATCCCCTGGAGAAGGAAATGGCAACCCATTCAAAGTATTCTTGCCTGGAGAATCCTATGGACGGAGGAGCCTGGTGGGCTACAGTCCATGGGGTCGCAAAGAGTCGGACACAACTGAGCGACTTCACTTTGACTTTCACTTTCTTTCTGATTTATGAAATATGTCAGTAGACATCATCATTGTCATGATCGTAGGAAGATAGTGGGAAGCATGTGCTTAGAGGGAAGTGTGGCCACATTATCTAATGTGTCATTCAACTTACCCCCATGGTAAGAAGCTTTATCCTGGAAAACAAGAGCTGCTTCTGGATGTACATAGTGGCTTCTGGGAGATTTTATTTTTCTGGAAATAAAATTTAAAATTTATACAAATCAAGTACTTTGTCTTTTCCATCAAATATTCTAAGATCGACACTACATTACTAATCCTGTTAAAATTCAATGTTAATAGATTTTATTATTAGAAAAGATGATATCATGGCTGCCTATACATTAAACTCAAGGTCACAGATTCAAAATTTTGAATATCATCTTAATCATGCTCTTTCTTTTCAGTTGATTTGATCATATATATTTGGATGTCTGAAAGCCAAATAGTCTTCTATTTATTGATTCTACTAGTTAAACATTTCTGAGATGTATGATAATCCATGATTAAGTTAAAATAATAAAAAGACTACTTGAGATTTATCGTAGACTGGATATTAAAATAGGTGATGATAGGTGTTGACCCATAAGATACAAAGTCAGCCATATTAGCCTAGTTCTTGAGAGTAATTGTGAATTCTCATGCCTTGTACTTGTTTAAGTTTTCTTTTCTTTCTTTCTTTTTTAATGTAACACGCTCTGTATGGTTGATCCTATTTTGAGTACAGTACTTGTTTTAAGTGAAATGCCTGAGGTTCTTAAATGATATTTCCTACTAATGTTTTCTCCTAGCTTATAAAGGGAAACACTAAATTATATTTGAGCGTTCTCTACCATTTATTCCTCAGAACACTAATTGTTCTTAGGCTTCAGTTTACTTTAACTATACGAAGACTTGCATCCACCTTGGGAAGAGTAGGAGCCTTGATAGACTTGGGTTCTATCAAGATAATACTTATTTATTAATAATTCAAATAATCAAAAAGTCATAAATTCCAATCCAGGTAAGGTGTTGACTTTAAAATATGTGAATTTGGCTTCCAAATGGTCCCTTCTGCTTACCGGAAGTACTATTGAAAGTTTCCTTCAGAAAAATGCCAAAATAAAAAGACAGCAGTCCCCATTTCATTATAAAAAACAGGTTGCTATAGCTTCAAGTTAAATTACTAATATTAGCTAATTGATTTTTAAATAGACACAGCCATCTGGAATGAAAACATTAGCTGGTGGGGGTAGAGGAATGTACTGTGGTTTGAAGATATTCCTAGGTTTTGATTAAATGACAAACAAAAAGGTAGCTCTGTGTACCCAGTGAAGTTTTTCTGTTTCATGTGAGTGTCATTATAAATCTCTCTTCCTTGTACTAAAATATGTAATTTGGTCTTACAAAGTATACATAGAAAATAGCATGGAATATACCAATCACCCTCTTGTTCATTATTTTCATTTCTTATTTTGCAGGTATCAGTAAGTTTTCTAATACACATGGTTTATCTATCACTCTAAAGAGTTAATATGAAAAGAATTCACTCTAATTTTTATCTAGCTTATATAGCACTCAATTTTTCTCCTTTATAAAACAGCAGAAACTGAAACTAATAATCTTTATATTCTTTTTCTTTAACTATTTATTTTGTATTGACATATAGCCAGTCAACAATTCTGTGGTAGTTTCAAGTGGACAGGAAAGAGACTCAGCCATACATATGTATACATATATCCATTCCTCCCAAACTTCCCTGCCATCCAGCCTGCCACATAACATTGAGCAGAATTCCCTGTGCTGTACAGTAGGTCCTTGTTGGTTATTCATTTTAAATACAGCAGTGTGTACCTGTCCATCCCAACTCCCTATCTATCCCTACTATCCATCCTTTTCCCCCAGCAACCATAAATTCATTCTCAAAGTCTGTGAGTTTACTTCTGTTTGTAAATAAGTTCATTTGTATCATGCCTTTTTAGATTCCACATGAAGGATGTCATATGATGTTTCTGTTTCTCTGTCTGACTTACTACACTCAGGATGGCAATCTTTGGGTCCATCCATGCTGCTGCAAATGGCATTATTTCACTTTTGATGGCTGAGTAATATTCCATTGTATATACGTGCCACATCTTCTTTATCCACTCCTCTGTTGATGGACATTTAACTTGTGTCTGTGTCTTGGCTCTTGAAAACAGTGCTGCAGTGAACATTGGGGTGCATGTATCCTTTGGGGTAATGTTTTCCTCCAGATGTATGCCAGGAGTGGGAATGCAGAGTTATATAGTATCTCTGTATTTAGATTTTTAAGGAATCTCCATGCTGTTCTCCATAGTGGCTGTACGAGTTTACATTCCCACCAACAGTGTAGGAGGGTTCCCTTCTCTTCACATCCTCTCCAGCATTTATTGTCTTAATGATCTTTATATTCTGTTTTACAGTGTTATAGCTCATCTTGAGAAATAGGAATTATCTTAGATAAGAATATAGAAGTCTAAGTAGGCCTTCAATTACATATTTCTTGATTTATATATTAATAATGTGCTCTAATAATAATAATAAATACAGTATACTCAGTACCTGTTATATTCTTGGCATAATGATATGAATTTTATATTCATATTTCTAAATATTAAGGCAATATTGCAAGGCCAGTGTTAATATTCCCAGTTTTAAGTTGAGGGAATTTGAATATGTATAGTTTATCAGTCTAAAGAATTATATTAGTATAATAAGAATTCATTCAAATTTTTTTTATCTAGCTTGTATATACATTAATTTACATGTGACTCAGGAAAGTTAAGTAACTTATCCAAACTATACAGCTTATGAGTACCAAATAACTGATAGCTAAAAATCAAGTCAAATTCTGTCTGAATCTAGAGCTTCTTCTCCATCCAACAAGTTAGATGATTGAGAATGTTATGTAGTTGCCCTTCATGTAAAAGTGATTCTGTGGTTCTCATAAATCAAATACAAATTATTATCTGAAGCCTGTTTCTAGTTCACATAATATATCTCTCTTTTCTTTAGAAAATATGTAAACATAACGTCCCCTCCTTCCGAAGATTTTGACCATGTAGGATCTCTTTAAAACTGAAAAGGAACTCTTTGAATCAATAAGAATGTAAAAGTGGAACTTATTTTGACTCGAGCTTTGATGTTTTAGAAGAGTCCTTTCACTATATCCTGTGCAGTTATTGCAACAGGAGCCAGGCTAGCCCTTAGAGCCAAGGAGAACCTTAAGAGTGTAGGCAAAATCGCTGGAAATTTCCTGAATTTAATTCTGCATATATCCATTTAAGTAACACACATAGAGTGCTTATCATTTGGCTCTGCAGTGGCTTGGTCACGAAGATGAATGACATCTCTGTTCTTGACTTGCTGAGGTCTAGTGTGGGGAATAGATGTGTAGCCAGTGTTAAAATATCCAATGATTTATGTTATGGTAGAAGGAAGGACAAAATTCTGTTCAGTTCAGTCGCTCAGTCATGCCTGACTCTGCAACCGCATGGACAGCAGCACGCCAGGCTTCCCTGTCCATCACCAGTTCCTGGAGCTTACTTAAACTCATGTCCATTGAGTCGCTGATGCCATCCAACCATCTCATCCTCTGTCATTCCCTTTTCCTCCTGCCTTCAATCTTTCCCAGCACCAGGGTTTTTCCAATGAGTCAGTTCTTCCCATCAGGTGGCCAAAGTATTGGAGCTTCAGCTTCAGCATCAGTCTTTCCAATGAAGATTTCCTTTAGAATTGACTAGTTTGTTCTCCCTGCATTCTAAGGGACTCTCAAGAGTCTTCTCCAACACCACAGTTCAAAATCATCAATTCTTCAGTGCTCAGCTTTCTTTATGGTCCAACACTCACATCCATACATGACTATTGGAAAAACCATAGCTTTGACTAGATGAACCTTTGTAGGCCAAGTAATGTCTCTGCTTTTTAATATGCTGTCTAGGCTGGTCATAGTTTTTCTTCCAAGGAGAAAGTGTCTTTTCATTTCATGGCTTCAGTCACCATCTGCAGTGATTTTGGAGTCCAAGAAAATAAAGTCTGTCACTGTTTCCATTGTTAACCCATCTATTTGCCATGAAGTGATGGGACCGGATGCCGTGATCTTAGTTTTTTGAATGTTGAGTTTTAAACCAGCATTTTCACTCTCCTCTTCACTTTCATCAAGAGGCTCTTCAGTTCCTCTTAACTTTCTGCCATAAGGGTGGTGTCATCTGCATATCTGAGGTTATTGATATTTCTCCTGGTAATCTTATTCCAGCTCGTGCTTCATCCAGCCTGGCATTTTGTATGATGTACTCTGCATATAAGTTAAATAAGCAGGGGGACCGTATACAGCCTTGACATACTCCTTTCCCAATTTGCAACCAGTCCATTGTTCCACGTCTGATTCTAACTGTTGCTTCTTGACCTGCATACAGATTTCTCAGAAGGCAGGTAAGGTGGTCTGGTATTCCCATCTCTTGAAGAATTTTCCACAGTTTGTCGTGATCCACACAGTCAAAGGCTTTGGGGTAGTCAATAAAGCAGAAGTAGATGGTTTTGTTTTTTTTTTTGAAACAGCCTTGCTTTTTCAATGATCCAACGGATGTTGGCAATTTGATCTCTGATTCCTCTGCCTTTTCTAAATCCACCTTGAACATCTGAAAGTTCTCGGTTCACCTACTGTTGAAGCCTCACTTCAAGAATTTTGAGCGTTACTTTGCTAGCGTGTGAGGTAAGTGTATTTGTGCAGTAGTTTGAGCATTCTTTGGCATTGCTTTTCTTTGGGATTGGAATGAAAACTGACCTTTTCCAGTCCTGTGGCCACTGCTGAGTTTTCCAAATTTGCTGGTATATTGAGTGCAGTACTTTAACAGCATCATCTTTTAGAAATAGCTCACCTCCACTAGCTTTGTTTGTAATTAGGTCCTTTCATTCACAGCAGTTCAGGTCAGGGAAGGCTTTTCTGGGGAAATACGCTTTGGGCAGAGTTCTGAAGGGTGAAATGGATATACTACTTTTTTGCTTTTGATAAATGGTGAGCCAGCAAGAGCCACTTTCTCCCTTCCATGAACTTAGCAAATATGAGACTTTTTTATGAGGTGAGTGGGAAAAAAATCCAGAAATATGCTATCTGTAAAAGCCATACTTCAAAAGAAACAAAGGGATAGGTCACTGTCTCTCAGAGTAGTTGAGATGATTAATAAAGGAATCAGGAAGAATCAGATAATTAGAACAGATTGATCACTGGTAGTGAAAGTGAATTTGTAATTAAAAAAACTCCAAACAAACAAAACTCTAGGATTGGACAGCTTCACAGGTGAATTCTAACAAACATATAAAGACAATCTAATATTGTTCCTTCTCAAACTATTTCAAAAAATTGAAGAAGACAAAACATTCCCAACTTAATTCTATAAGACCACTAGAATCTGATATCAAAACCAAAGACACTTCTAAACATAATTATAGGAAAATATATTTGATGAATATAGATGCAAAAATTCTCAACAAATATTATCAAACTGAATCTAACAATACATAAAAACAGTCCTATACCTTTTTATCAAAGTACAGGATGATCAAGTTGGATTTATCTCAAGAGACTCAAGGATGGTTTAATATTTTCAAACCAATCAGTGTGATACACCATATTAACAAAAGGAAGGACATAAATCACATGATCATTTCAATATACACAGAAAAAGAATTTGACAAAATTCAACATTCATTAATGATAAAAATTTTCATTCTATAAAAAATTGCAATAGAGGGAACATATCTCAACATAATAAAGGATATTATGGAAAACACACAGATAGCATCATACTCTACAGTGAAAAATTGAAAGTTTTTACTCTAAAGTTAGGAACAATACAGGGATCCCCCCTTTACTACTTCAACTTAAATGCAGTATTGGAACTCCCAGACAATCAGACAAGAAAAGAAAGTTATCCAAGTTGGAAGGGAGGAAGTAAAACAGTCACTATTTTGCAGGTGACATGATACTTTACATATAAAACCCACAAGACTCCACAAAAGAATAATAGCAAAATGAGAAATAATAGCAAAACTAAACAAAGATAGTGACATCTGGTCCCATCACTTCATGGCAGATGGAAAAACAGTGGAAACAGTGACAGACTTTATTTTCTTGGGCTCCAAAATCACTGCAGATGGTGACTGCAGCCATGAAATTAAAAGGTACTTGCTCCTTGGAAGAAAAGCTATGACAAGCCTAGACAGAGTATTACAAAGCAGAGACATTACTTTGCCAACAAAGGTCCATCTAGTCAAAGCTATTTGGTTTTTCCAGCAGTCATGTATGGATGTGAGAGTTGGACCATAAAGAAGGCTGAGCACCAAAAAATATATGCTTTTGAACTGTGGTGCTGGAGAAGACTCTTGAGAGTCCCTTGCATTGCAAGGAGATCAAAACAAATCAATCCTAAAGGAAATCAATTCTGAGTATTCATTGGAAGGACTGATGTTGAAGCTGACACTCCAATACTTTGGCCACCTGATGGGAAGAACTGACTCACTGGAAAAGACCCTGATGCTTGGAAAGGTTGAAGGAAGGAAGAGAAGGTGGTAACAGAGGACGAGATGGTTGGATGGCATCACTGACTCAATGGACATGGGTTTGAGCAAGCTCCAGAGATAGTGATTGACTGGGAAACCTGGCGTGCTGCAGTCTATGGGGTCACAAAGAGTTGGACATGACTGAGCAACCAAGCACATAGCTCTCAACTATAGTATCTATCCAGATCATAATTATGAATATTAGTTTTTGGCAATCAGAATCACATCTGTTTCCAAGAGGATGAATATTAAAGGCGCTGCTACATAAGAATGAAACATACTTTGTAGTATAATATAAAATTAAAAATTTGAAGTTTACCAAATAGCAAAGTTTAGAATACTGATTTTACTTAATTGGAATTCTCCCCAAAATTTTTATTTTCATAGCCCTATAGCCAAAAATAGCATTTTTTCTTGCAACTAAGATTTCTACTAAAAGTTTCTAGTGTTATAAATACCTTGTATATACATAGTTTGGTAAACATAGTATAGGTTAGCCAAGGATATACAATTTGAAATACAAAATCAGTATTAAATGGTCTTCTTCAGTCTATTATCAAGTTTATTTTCATTTTGAAAAACTATACTATAATAATAATGCTTAATTTGAAATTAGACCCAAACTAGATGATTTATTTGTATCTTTAGCCATCTAATCATTGCTTTGGAAAGAATGATCTTATCTACTAGTTTTCAAACTTCTTATGCATCAGAATCACTCGAAGGGCTTTTATAATTCATATTTCCCCCACAGATTTTCATTTAATAGTTCTGACCCAATAAATTGTATTTCTAACAAGTTTCTGGATGATCCTGATGCTCTATAATCCTCTAAAAATAGAATAAATCATGGATCAATCCATCCGGTTTGAAGGGAAGAGTTAGAGAAGAAATGATTTTCAGTCAAAACAAAGCCAACAATTCTAGGGTTTTTATGGAAGTTGTTTTGTTTTCATTTGGAACAGTCTCCCTGGAATTTCACTGCTCATGTATTTTTGCAGACCCTTTGCATCCAGGGAATTTTTCCTTATCTGAAGATCATCTGGTAATCAATTAGGTTGTTATAGAGGAATGACCTGTGAATTGATTATCCACTATTTAGTAAGAGGGCTTCCCTGGTGGCTCAGTGTAAAGGAGCTGCCTGCCAGGGCAGAAGACACGAGTTCAATCCCTAGGTCAATCAGGAAGATCTCCTGGAACAGGAAATGGCAACCACTCTAGTATTCTTGCCTGGGAAATCCCACGGACAGAGGAGCCTGGGCAGGCTACAGTCCATAGGGTTGCCAAAGAGTCAGACATGACTTAGCAACTAAACAACAGCAACACATTTAGTGAGAATTTTTCATGTTTTTCCAAGAGACAGAAATTTCAGAAAAATAAGCTACTTAGTTCAAAATAAAAAATTAGTACATTGTACTCTCCCTCTCCTTGCTGTTCCTCTGGGGTCAAGGAATTAAGTCAGTTGCCTGCAGGTAAGTGTATGTAACTTCATCGCTGTGACAATACTTTGAGAAATGTGAGGATAGGAGAAGCAGCAAGATGAGTGAGTAAGAGTACATGGAGGAGTTAAAGCTCTGGATGAGTAATTTATAGCTTCTTTTAAAGCACTATTTAGTATTTCAGGCAAATGAGTTTTAAATCTTACTGCATCTAGATTCTAAAACCATAGGATTTGGTAGTACATGAAAAGTCTCTGCTTGATTATAGATGAACAGAGGATGTATTATGGTGGAGGAATAGATCAGGTTATAGCACCTTCTTTGCTTTTTTTCCAGTGGAGTTTTCTGTATTCATTTTATTTGTGGAAATATTTTGATGCCATATAGATTTTTTAAGCTATAATTTAAAATTTTAAGTAAAATTGAATTTAAATGTTTAAATTGTTTTTCATCTTCCTATATATCCTTAAAAAGAATTGGAATTATCATAATTACTTTTGAATGACAGTTTGCATTAGGATTGAATGCCTATTTGAAATATTTTGCCCTATTCTTTTTTACATATTAAGTAAATGTAATATTTAGATCAGTTTCCAAAATGTTTATTAAATTGAATTGAAATTTGTTATATTAAAATTTTAAAACTACCCATCTATTCTAGCCTTACATTTGTATTAACTTGTTATGGTTCTTATAATATGAAAGGTAGTATCTTTTTTCCTAGTCAGTAAAATTGGTTTTGCAAATACCCAGAAGGAAAGTTAGTCACATTTCTTTAAGGACTTTATTGAGATGGTGTGAGAAGAATTACTTCAATATTCTTGATATTTAAGTTCTTAGATAATAGAGGTAATCAATATACTTGGTGGTGATTTTAATGATGCTGTTTTCCCCCCAGAAACAAGTGGCATCTATTTTATATAAGTGTCCTGTGTCTTTTTGCTCTAAGCTAAGTTTTCACTATCAAGAGTTGAAAGACAAGTCTGCTAACGACAAAACATGCTGAAAGAATGCATGGATGAAATATAAATAAACCTGAAATTATATAACTTGATCAGAGTGAAGAAGATCCATTATTTGTACCATTCTATGTGGATTGCCGTATCTGGGGACCTCTGAGAATGGATAATTACTCTTTTGAGTTTCACTTATTTTATTTTGTATGACTATAAAAGCTTGGTGAATATTTCTGTAAATCATAGTTTGAGGGAATAATGTAAATGTAAAACGACAAGAGATTTATATTATGTCAATACAGATGGTCCCCAGGGTCAGTGGTTCAGTTACCGAACCAGGTTCATCCTGCTGACACACAGCAAGCCAAAACGCTGAGCCCCTGGAGATTTTCAGCAGAGAGAGGACTTATTGGAAAGGCAGCCCAGTGAGAAGACAAAAGAACAAATCTCACAGACCAAGGGCTAGGGTTATTGATGGGATAAAGAATAAGAAAAGCAGGGGCATCTGAGGCATGGGGAGCTTGGGAAGCCTGGGGAGAGGTTATTGGAAAAAGGTGCAATGATTATCTTTAGGTGCAGGTGCAACTAAGCTACAGGCTCCTACACGTTCAGAAGGTCACTTTGTGAACACTGGGCATGCCCATTTGAAGAGTCCGTGGTCCTACCCAGTCTTAACCAACTCAGCTCAAATTATATGCAGCTGACTCCAGGTTTTTGGAAAACTTCTTGGGCAAACATTTTACTATTTAGGCCATGTGCTCTTGGAGGACATGCAAATATTAAAACAACCTTGATTAGTCCAGGCAGGTGAAATAGATTTGACTAATCACTATGCATGGTTTCAGTTCCATTTACCAGTTTTCAACTTTACTACAGTGTGAAAAAGATAAGCATTTAGTAGAAACCATAGTTTGCGTTTTGATCTTTTCTGTGCTAGCGATAGGCCTTTTGATATTTTCTGAAGATGCTGGGCAGCAGCCGTGAGCCACAGTTCCTAGTCAGCCACAGTGACCACTGGGTAAATAACCAATATGCTTGACAACATTTAGTTTTCACTTTCAGCACAGTATTCAGTCAATTACACAAGATATTCAATGCTCCATGTAAAATATGCTTTGTATTAGATGCTTTTGTCCAACTGTAGATTTCCATAAGTGTTCTGAGCCTGTTTAAAGTAGGCTAGGATAAGCTATGATGTTTGGTGGGTTAAGTGTACATTAAACACATTTTGACTTAATGATATTTTTCATGAAGGGGTTTATTGGGAAGTAACCACAACGTTAGTCAGGGAAATTCTGTACTAGGATTTTTTTAAAGAGAAAGTATGTGTTTTAAAAAAATATATTTATGTATTTATTTGGCTGCACCAGGTCTGAGTTGCGGCACGTGGGATCTAGTTCCCTGACCAAGGGTTAAACCCAGGTGCTCTGCACTGGGAGTGTGGATTCTTAAGCACTGGGCCTCCAGGGAAGTCCCTGTACTAGAATTTTTGTCATCTCTCTTGTATGTTTATCACTAATTTTATGTATTCTGTTTAAAATCACTGAGACAATTGAATGATTCTATTTTTCATAAGTATATAATATTAAAGTTTATTCCGAATGTCTCAGATACTTATTTGCATTATAAGGGATGAAATGGCAGGCTTGAGAACGTGAATGCTGGTCCTGCTAGGCTAGACTACCTGTTAGAAACTAAGCAAGTCTCTTTTGTCAGAACTCCATTAATGAATGCTTTTTGCATCCTTCATAACCCTAAAATGTTTCTTTACTTTCTTCATGTGTAAATTAGGGAGACCATTCCTACTAGATCAATTATTTTTTTTGTCCTTCAAGTTTTACTGAGATATAATTGCCATACAGCACTCTATGTTTAAGGTGTAGGGCATAATGTCTTGACTTACATACAGCATTAATGATTACCACAAGAAGTTTAGTGAGTATCCATCTGATATATCATGTACTATAGATAGAAGATAAAATGAAAATAAAAACATTTTTTTCTTGTGATGAGAACTCTTGGAATTTACTCTCTTCACAACTTTTTAAATAATAGACAACAGTGTTAATTATATTAATCATATATTAATTAATTATGTGTTATGTAATATAATGATTATGTTGTACATTACATCCGTATTCTTTATCTTATAACTAGAAGTTCGTACCTTTGACCACCTTCATCCAATTCCTTTCCCCTTACCCTTCTACTCTGGTAATCACAAATCTGATTATTTTTAATGAGTTTGTCTTCAGAGTATGACTGACCTATAACACTGTGTTAGTTCCTGGCGCACAGCATAATGTTTTGAGATATTGCCATTCATTACAGAATGATAGTGATGATAAGTCTAGTTACCATCTTGTCACCATACACCATACTTTTTTCCTTAATTTTTGTTTTAACACAAGAAGTCATTATTCAAAAGAAATCATTATTCAAAGTAAGAAGATGAAAATTAGGCTGCTCTGGTTCAGGGAAGAACCTCTTCTGGAGAACACTATGAGTCAGCTCCCAGGTACCCTGGCATCCTGTGGGACAGAGAGTTTGGACATCATTATAGATGTCCTCCCAGGTCTAAAATGCTGTGATTGGTTATATAATCTCTAAGTTGCCAGATCCACAAAATTTCCATTTCTGGAATTTTAAGCACCAATGTCTTAATAGAGTGAAGGTTTACTTATAATAGCAGATGAAATTAAATAGTTTTTCCCATTGACAGGAGCATAAGGTTTTCTTGTTTTGCTTAAGTCAAATGTAATTTGGACTAACTCTTTAAAAAAATCTTGTAATTTATCTGTTCAAATATAATTGTGCAATGTGTGTGTGCTAAGTCGCTTCAGCCATGTCCGACTCTTTGCGACCCCATGAACTGTAGCCCACCAGGCTCCTCTGTCTATGGGATTCTCCAGATAAGAATATTGGAGTGGGTTGCCATGCTCTCCTCCAGGGGATCTTCATGACCCAGAGATCAAACCCAGGTCTCTTAAGTCTCCTGCACTGGCAGGTTGGTTCTTTACCACTGTCGCCACCTGGGAATTGTGCAATAAGTAGAAGTTAATATATGAGAGAAGGAAAATTTAGTGCCATTTTTTAACAGTGACTATTTAACCTGCCCATTGACTTAAAATGCTTCCTCCTTTTCACCAAAACTTTGTCTCCTTGTTCTTTTTCTTCTGCCTCACACTCTGGTTGATGAACATTCCTCCTTCATCTGATTGTCCTGGGAACCGTGAAACACTCTCCTGTTTCCCTTTCTTTCTGTGCTGCTACCAGTGCCTTAGGAATTTTATTTTTCTTGCCGATTTAATTTAGAAAAAGGAGACTATCTCCTAGACCATTGGATTTTCACTTTGGGATTTGCCCTTGGAATTTGCCTGAAGCCAGCAAGTCAATTTATGATGTAGAATTTATTCCTCACATAGAAAATATGTTGTAAGGATACACCAGAAACTATAGAACTTTTAGTACTAAATTCTGTAGCTTATTTACTTTATAGGTGAGTTCCACAATATGTGTTGGTCTGGGAATATATCAACTATTATAAATACTATTTCTACAGAAAAGTGAGGTCTGTATTTCAGGCAATCAGTGTAGAGATGAATGCTGAACATCAGAGCTGGGGACTGTATATATTTATTGAACCACAGGTGCTTACATGCAGTAGTTCTGCACCATCCATTAGAAAAGTACCAACATGTTCTTTTCTTTTTGCAGGTGAATTGAATTTAGCCTGAAAGGCTGAAATGGAACATTTTTAGGTCTAAGTTGTGTATATATGTGAGTGTGTGTGTATCTACACACACACTCACATATATATTCATATATACACACATTTTTAAAAATTTAGATATAATAGAAACTGAATAGGATATAATAGGTGGTACTAAGATTGCATTAAGATTTGTGAAGCGGACAGTTGCCTTATATTAAACAGCAAGTAAAAAAATCAAGCCAGTCCTTCATAAACATTTTTTGCTGGGATGTGCTTGTTTTCTGAAACTACCTCTACTAAATCTCCTGTCAGTCTTGAAACTAGAAGGCAGAAAAGCTTCTAGTGCTACAGCCAACTGCAGTGTAGCCAGAGAAACAGGCAACAAAAATAGAACACCAGGATTGCTGTGCGTGGGTGAGGCAGAAACCACATTATGAGCAAAAGCTTCCAGTATTATTTTAGAACCAATACAGAGCTCTGCACTTCTCTCCTCTCTCTTCCAAAAACACATACTACAAAAATAAAATGAAATGAAATGTATGTGCATTTGCCCTCTTAGAATTATGATTCTTGATCCCCACCCCCCCCTTCCTTTCTTTGGAAGGAAATCGCCAGTATGGAAACACAGTGTGTAAAGCAAGCTTGAAGGGAGGAAAGAGTTAATGGCTTTTAAGGCCCTGCAATAGAGAATTATGGTTTGAAAGATAGAGGCTGGACAGCTGGGTTTGCTGGGGTATTTTTAAATGCATTAATGCAGGCTCCAATCACTCGGCCATGCTTGACCTATTTTTGGCTCAGGCCGACCATTGTTCTATTTCTGTGCCTGTGGGCCATGCTGTTGTTGATTCATATGCAAATGGATTATCACTAGCTTTAGCCAACTTGAGCTGAGAGAGACCAGAGAGGAGGAAGAGACACACACACAGATAGCAGAAGGGCACCGGCTGAAGCCACTGGCAGGACTGACTGACGGTTCCTACAAGGAAACTCTAGCAGCCTGAGGAACTATAAGCCAGGTTTAATTGGTTTCTTTTTCTCGTGGGTAGAGTTAGTATTTTTCTACTTACTCTGACAAAGCAATAACCCTGAAGCACACTCCTAGTTCCCACCTGCTTTTAGTTTCCGGGATAGCCTAAACTCCAGAGAGCCCTAGCATCCACTGGGTCCTTTCTGCTTTGTACACAGGTTGGTAACCTAGGAAAAGTGTTCAGGTCTTCTGAAAAGTGCGTGTCCTTCTGAACAGAAAGGAAATCATTGTTGAAGTTGATCCTCTGCCGCTTTTCCTTGGGGAGGAGGGAGGACCAGCCAGGGTAGCTCCTGGGGCCCGTGCACTGAGCAGCGATGAATCTTTCATGTAGCTGAAGTAAGAGTGATTGGAATATGCTGCAGACAATTTACGAGACTGACTCGTGTTTTTCTTCAGATGGGGTGGCTGGACGAGAGCAGCTCTTGGCTCAGCAGAGAATGCACAGTATGATCAGCTCAGGTAAGATCTTTCTTCATCACTGAGCCGTTTTCTGTGTGAAAAGGGGGCTGACTTGGGAAATGCAGCTCAGGGAAGCGCCTCTCTTAAGGGTTTGCTGCTTTTTGGTGTTGATGTTGCTATTTTCTTGGTGCATCTGGAAGGTTTAACTTAGATCCCTTCCATTGCTGTTTCCTTGCATATTCAGTGTGCTCAGGGACAGGCTGCTTCTGAATGAAATCGCCAAGCTTCTGATGAAGGATGGGACTGAGTTAAGTAAAATGTAGTTGGGGGTGTTTTGCAACTGACTGACCGTGCAACTAGAAAGAGGAGATGTTTACTGACTGTATGTGTGTTCTAGTGGGACTTTAAAAATCAGGTAAGTTCATATTGGGGCTACAGTTTCCCTTGCAGCCGTCTCTAGCCAGATGATTTTATATTTACAGTGTGCCTACAGAATCACATCTATTTATAGACCTACCTTTTGAAATGTGTTTGCTACAAGAGTTGTGAAGGTAGTTTTAATTTGGCTTTTTTTTCCCCTCAGCCCGAAATGAAACTTCTTAAGGATGAAATAAAATTATTATTAGCAGATGGTTATTTTAATCGTCTTCAAAGCTTTTGGGGAGTCTAGCATTGTCAGGCAGATGCAGTGGCATAACACACATATAAAGGTGTTGTGTGCAGGTGCAACATTTTAAAGAATAGCAGAAACAGACTCCGATTTCTAGTTTCTCTGTTGTATATGCTTGTGCCTTCAAGAAGCTGAGCTGATGGGAGATGAAGCTTGTCAGCTTTATCAGTTTCTGTTTGTTAAAAGCGCAGACTCTCAGGGCAATAGCACGGTACATGGGTACTTGTAATTGTTGCTTTTCATATTTATCCCTAGCTAGTTCTGAAAGCCTGAGGGACTTTTTGTCTTGGTTCTCTTTCGAATGCTTCAGTCTAAATTGGCTTAAAGTTCTCCCTCACATCTTCTGTGTTTCTGTGTGGGCTTAATCATAATTATAGATCACCACCTAGATTTCCATATTAAGAATGTGGCATAAAGCAGCGTTTACTTGGTAGAACTAGATGGGAAAGAAAGATTCCACAGGTTGGCTTCATATCTGTTTTAGCATTGAACGCCTTCTCATCTCTGTATCTGTGTTTGAAGCAAGTTCTCTTTGAAGCTCGGTTATTTGGAATGATTTTAGGATCCTTCTGTTCCAGAGTAAAATATCAATTTTGGGTCATTTTGGTATGTTCACACTTAAGTGACAGGACTTACATTATTCGTGGTGCCTGCTTATTGAAAGCAAACATACCAGAATGTCAGTATAGTTTATTACCTTTGCTCCTGCAAAGCCGACAGAAGCATGGGGAGGGCTCAGCCTGTATGTCTCTGATGGAACTGGTCACTTAGCATTTTATTTGTAAATATCTACCAGCTCTATTTAAATTGCTATTTTAGATGTCTGTTCAGTACTACACTTTGTCCTTTTAGTCCTTATCTCTGTGTTACAAGTTTACTATTTCTTTCATATGGTAGAAAACAAGCTGTGCCTTTCAAGCAGAGACTGTCTGGTAGCACCGAACCTTGCTACAGGTGTTTGCAAACTTCACTTTTTCTCAGTATCTGATAATTACACACAAATTTACTCCATTTTCAGTTGAGATTGTCATTTTCCTGACATTTCATGATTTTTTTTATACAAAGCAACAGTATTTTCAAGCAGGGACCCGCTTGAGACTGTCTGTGCTGTTGTCAGTTTTACAGGAAGCAACATGTAAGCACCAATAAATGAAACGTGATGTCAATTGACAAACACTCCCAAACCTGTCTGGTATACATAAGGAAACTCAAAGTTCTCTTTATTTTTAAATTTGAAACATGAAGACATTTGCGTTCTTCCTACCATGTCCTGTAACTTTTGGTTTTGTTTATTAGCATATTATTATATGCCCTTAAGTTTAATTCCCCTAGTCTTGTGTGCTGCTGAGGCAGTGACTCTCAAAGGTGGTGTCACTAAGAGTATTTTACAAAATGCTGGTGTCTGGGGGTCTGCCTCTTAGTGTTTCTATTTAAATGGTATGAGAAACAGCCTGGACACTGGGGTTTTTTAAATCCTGAGTAATTCTAATATGCAGCAAACTTTGGTTATCACTGATACAGGGGAAAGGGGAAGTGATAGTGATGCTGGTGACCCATATTGGTAGGGCTTGCCTTTTAATTGCTACATTAGGGGTGTTTTTGTTTACATTTAGCTACAAATCTTGTTCCTCTTTGGACCAGTGGCATAGATGTGACTGAAAGGGTTAGAAATTGATGGAGTTTTTGGATCTGAAAGAAAAAAAGATACACTGTAGCAGTGCAAGGTGGAAGGAATACTATTCTAGGAGCTGAGAGCTCTGTGTTCTAGCCAGAGCTCTGCTGCTAAATTGTGAAACTGGTTTACTCACTTGTAAACTAAAGAATAAAGATGTCCTCCTGCTTACCTCTTGGCATTCCTGTGAAGGTCAAAGGTAACATGTTGTTAACGTGTGTTCTCACTATTTTTTATTAATACTTTTAGTGAATGAGCTTGGGTTTCTGGTTCTTCAGTACCAAGATCTATCTCGCCGAATGAGCCAGATAAGCTATAGATTGTACATCACATGGGTGAATGACTTTTTATTTTGATAAATTTTCCTTAGTTACCTTACAAATCAGGGTTTGGTTTTGTTTTCCTGGTCTGATAAGAATTAAATTCTCTCCTTGAGCAAATGGTGACTTTTAATCAGAGTAGCTTGCGCGCATGTGTGTCTGTATGCTATGAAATGTTTTATTACATAATATTCAAAGGCAAAGAAGTTGTGGAATTAACAGTGAAATCCCAGCAGATTTCTTGAGATTAGTTGTTTGAAAAGCTGTGTTTTCTTGTTAGTCATTGCTTTACAGTTCCTATTTGTTTTTCTAGTTATGTTGGATACTATGCATTAATATCGATGACTGTACTTCAGAGCTCTTTATACACTATTGAATTACAAGTGCTTTTTATGGTTCCGTTTTTTCCTAATTCTGACCCAGCCACGCTAAACATCTAAGGTAGAATTAGGTTCTACAATGTAGTCTGCTAGTGTTTTTTTCTTTTCTTTTTTTTTTTTACTAAAAATGTTTTATAATATTGAATCTTGCAGTTCGGTATGAGTGACACATCTTGCCAGGTCAGTCTCCACTTTTGTGGCTGTGTGGGCCAATGTAAGTGATAAGTGGCAGAAGCTGAAGCATGTACAAGCACTGACTCAGGTCACTGAGCAGTGGCTGGCAGAATACGAGGTGATGCCCTATTGCCAGGCTTGTTGCTTAATATGTTGGACAGCAGAGCCATCCAGATGATATTGGAATGATTATTATGAAAGAATTTCCTAGAGTTTGTACAGCATCATTGTAAAACACATTTACAATAAGGAAAACTCCTGTTTTCACTATGTATTCTTATTTTAGGGTACAAAAGAAAAACATTGAAATCTAAATTCTGAATTTCTTTTAAGGAAAATGTCTCTTCCCCCTTTCAGAATCCTTTCATCTCCTTGGTGTGTATTATCGAGGGAAAATGAACATTTAAGATTCAGTAGTCATTTATGTCTACTTGGAAAGCAGAATCTAATTATGAAAATGTAAGTCTGTGAAATGCCCCTGTCATGTCAAGAATCACTTCTGGCATTCCCCATAATCACTATTTTTCCCATCCTCTAACTCAGGTTATCTTTACTTACAAGGTTGTTATCAATTGAAATATTTGATAAGCAAAAAGCTGGTTATGAGTAGGCCCATTGAGAATGGGGACGAGAATGAGTATTATATTTTTCTGTGGGTAACACAGGTGGCATAATTGTTGTTGTGTCCTTTAAGTAAGGAAATTCAATAAATCCCTCAGAAGACTATGATAAGCCAAAACTCTGAATTTAAAAAGCTGATTTTTGAGATGAGAAATTTGAAAATGTACTATATTATGTCCCACCAATGACTAATAATGAAGTAATCCTAAAATAGTGTAAACTGTCTACCCCCACCCCCCATACACAACACTTAGCATTAACTGGGCAAAGAAAATGATTTGACCTAATGCAACATATCTCAGAAACTGGCAGTCAAAGGAAAAATGGAAGCAGGGATCTTTGATCAGAACTGAGAGACTTAACAGGGCCTGAATTCTCTTCTTCCTTAGAATTTTACTGACAAGTTGACAGCTTCCTGAAAATTCTCACTAACATTCCCATAACTGGAGAGAAGCAAACTGAGTGGATATCCTCAGCTTTTGGTGCTGCTGGTGTTTTTTTCGTGTGACTGAGGAATAGTATGAAGGATTCTGGAAGAGAAACTGGTGAGATGGAGGAAGGTGAACAAATGCTCCCTCTCCAGAGAAATGAAGACTTCAGAGCAACACTGTCAGTTGGAAACAAAAAGACCCATAGCTTTTTGCAGTGAAATATTCTTCCCCGAAAACTAATATGATAGATCCTACTAAGAAAAAAACATCAACTTCACTGAGACCATGAAATTATGTAATAATTTATTCCTGCAAGTAGAGCACCTTAGTAAGAACATAAATTCCATAAAGCAGAAGCTCAAAGATAAGATGCTAAACCAATAATATGGGATGAAAAAGGATATTTTAAGTCTAGGAAAACAAATTTAGAATGAAAAAAAGCATGATAATTATAGAACAAAAATATTCATTAGAAATAGCAGGAAACAGAATAGATACCAGTGAAAATTTTTACCAACTAAGAGGAAAGGCTGGAGACAATCAGAGGGACTGAAAAAGGAAAATGGATTAAAGCAATTGGAGAGAAATCAGTAATAAGACAGTGTACCATAAGAGTTATTATGTCCTGAAGTTGATATTCTAAAACATTGAAACAGAAGATTATTTTCTAAAAATAAAGATTATTTCACTGACAAGGGGGAAAAAAGAAAGAAATCTGCATATTGGAAGAATTCTCATCTTTTAGGAAAATTTGCTGCAAGTGCTCAGCACAGAGTCATATCCTAACTGGGCTATTGAATTTCAAATGCTAAATAATTCTTCAGGGGTTCAGGCAAGTAAAGCAAAGATCTGCAATAGAAGAGAGAGGGGGTGGGGAGAGAATGTGTGAAACTCAAGGCTTATCAAATTTACCCAGCACTCCATGCCAGAAGATAATGGAGGAAAAGCTCAGAAGCTGTAAAAGAAGTGCAACCTAATGTTCCACTCCAGGGAGATGTTGTTAAAGTATAGAGAAAGTATGTAGGCAAGTTAGACATCTTCAACCACGACCCAGATGGCTTGACGGGGAAGCCCACACAATAGGGGGAAAAAAAAGAACTTTAAACAAAAGCCAAAAGTGAAATGTAGTCAGAAGAGGAGGAGAAAGCATAGTTAGGTTAATGGGGCAAAAATTGAATCCTTTTAAACAAATGTGAGACTGTGATTGTAGGACGAAAAGCAAATTTTATGAAGTAGGGCAATGTAAAAATATTCCTAAAGCTCTCATCAATGTGAGGCATTGGGGAGAGGTGAGATGTGGGGATGTGTGAAAGCACTAATATTGGCTCCTTTCTGAGCAGGGACAGACTCCCTGCTGTTTAAAATAGAAACACATGGTTTAAAAAAAAGAGACTCCAAACACTGATTTCTTTTAAATAGTTTTTTCATTTAATCTTAGACATATCTTTTGGAAATAGTACCTCATATAGAAAGGAAGCATTTAGTATGTTTATTGTCTTTTCAAATGCAGTTTTTCATTATTAAATTCATTTGAATTTATTTTTTTAAATAAAAATGACTGGTGATATCTCATAAAAGTTTATTTTATCTATCTCCCAGAATAATTAATATATAAATAGAAGAAAATCAGGAAGAAATTGTGCATGGTGGTGGTAGGGGGACTTCTGTTTTCATTGTCATGATTTTTGCCTTGCATGAATTTTTATAAAATGCCCATATTTTCTAAAGTGTTTCTTGCACGCTCACACATGAAGCTACTATGCCGAAATACTAACACTGATTAACTGTAAGTATTAGATACAGAAGCTTGGTTAGTCTTCTACTGCAAGTAACAGAAAATCCAATTTGAAGTAACAGTGACAAGATAATTTATCATTTAGTAAAATAGCTCGGTAATCAGTCATATCAATGGCAGTCAGGTTCTTCATAGTTCTACCAGTACTGCTGGTCTTAGAGTTGGTATCATCATAAGTCTCTTTCCTCCAGTAGTCTAAAGTTGATTGTAGCAATTCCAGACATTGTCTACATACACAATAAATTCCAGAGACATAGATGAGAAAACTTTGCCTCCTTAGATGTTTTCTTAAGGAAGGAAGTTTTTCTGAGAAGCTCTCTAGCAAGTTTTCTTTAATAACTCACTGACCAAAAGAACATCACCTGCCCTTATATTAGTAAGTCGTTGAAAAGAAGATTGAGACCACTATGATAGCTCCTTCAGACCATGACTGAGCCAGGGAAGGTGGAGCCTGCAACTAATACTCTGACTTCCAGAAGAACGAAGAAAGGGTAAGCAGAATGGATGATGTTAGCTGGACTCCATTTGCTGCTACGGTGTTGGTTGGTGGTTGGAATTTTCTTCTTTGTAATTTTCTTTAGTTTGTAATTTCTCAAAATACAAATAAGTGAAGGAAGTGGACTGTGTAATTTCTCTTTCCATTGAATTGTGTTACTACATTTTCATGAAGCTATACATCCATTTAAACACTGATCTTTTTTTTTTTTTTTTTACTATTATAGAATAGAAATTCTTACTTAGTACTCTCTGTTGTTAGGAGTCCCTAATACTAAAGAGACTGAAGTAATTGTGGAAGAAGACTGGGTCCCTTTAGGCTGCAAGTCGTCATTTTTTCTTTTTTGGGAAGGAGGAAAATCAACATTATGGACTGGTGCATTAAAGCTTTCATTGGAAATTTGAGTAAAATACTCATTTATTGTTGGCTTTGAGAGATACAGAAAGTATTGCAAGAAATTTTTAAAGAATGTGTAAACTTTTTCAGTACATTAAGGGAGGATTTTCTTTAAAATATTCAGAAAGCAATTTCTTTGCCAGTATGTTGCTATAGTCATTACATTTTCAGAGTAATGAACAATTTTAACAATCTGGGATGGTAACTTCGTTTTAACATTTTTTTTTCCTGAATTAGAATACTTTGAAAACAATTTAATTGCTGTAAAAGTCCATGGAATGACTTTTAAAACAAGCCTTCTTTAGATGAAATTCAAAGATATTTTGGCATGTGTTTCAAAACAGTGTGTCAGTATTGTGGTCTATCCAGTTCTTAAAAGGAAGTTGCTGTACTAGCGGATATTAGCTTGGGATGTGAAACGCCCTTACAATGGGCAGTTCTGATCTTGGGAGATAGACAATTGGGATATGAAAGGACAAGAAAATACCTTGTTCCCACTAATTCCATTCTTCTTCCACTAAGTCAGTTGCACAAAACAAATGTAATTAAAACAATTTTTTTTAACAATACTAAACTATGTGTACTTTTAAGTGTTATCAGAGAACTTTATGTTCAGTGCTTGATGAATACAAAACTAAGTCAGTCTTACGTTTTATAAAAATATCAGTTCCATTCCTTATATCCATGTTAAATTTTCCATAGTAAAAATAAGTGATGGGCCTTTTATATATGGTGTTTTAAAAATATCCAATAATTAAATCCAATGAAAACTACATTTAAGGGAGAAGGAAATTTACCAAACCACAAAGTGTAATTAGTCATATACTTATGATTAAATTCTTTGCATGTTGATAAGTCTGGAAATACCCCAGAACTTCACTTTCTTGTGTCTTCCCCTCATGTCTTCCCCTTCTTCCTCTACCACTTGTATTTGAAAGGTTCAGTTTGTAAATTATATTCAGCATTGACACAGCTGTAGCCATGTGAATGTCATTTTCAATTATTCAATGTAAGTTTTGGTGGGTGGCTAAGGCATGGCATTTCCAAGCTCAGTTAAAATATGATACTGTCATGTTTTTTTTCAAAATTTGAAATTAAAAACAAACCAAACAAAACAACAACAGGAAAAAAAAAAAAAAAAAAAAAACCCGGGAAAATTTCTCTGCATCTCCATTAAATTACCCTGTGGCCTGGGAGTTCTTGCTATTGTAGAAGCATGTTCACCCAGAAAGTTTTCAGGGAACCCCACATAGGGTGAGCTAGAAAAGCTCTTCATGAATTGAACTCGATTTAAGTTGTATTTGTGATGTTGGTTTTTGAATCTGCTTATGGAGAGAATTCAAGTATGTATTTTGAGTCTGTGATTTTACATCAGGAGCTACTCATTTTTTATTAGTAATAAATATTATCACTGTCAGCATCTTTATTGTTTCTTTCTGCCCCATTCTACTCGAATCTAGTTGTTTAGTCTCAGATTAGAAGGTCAGTGATTGGACCTCTATATGCTCATCTTGTTTGTTTGTTTTTTTTAATCACTGTCATTCTTATTATTGATATAATAAGCTAATGTTTCAGAGCTTTTTCTATACCAGGGGTTATTTTACCATTTAATCCTCTCCACAGCTTGAGGAGGGATACAATAGTTGCAGCATATTTTACTGATGAGAACATTGTTTCGGAGAAATTTACTGATGGTCATCATGGCTAGGAGCTGACAAAGTCAGCTATGAACTTGTTCTTGTTTACCATGTCCCTGCCACTTTGTCTCAAAGAGGAAAATATTTAGCATGGTAGAATGGTTTTCATATCTGTTTGGTGCTAAAGATGTGGAATCAGCTATACTTACAAACACACATCTAGATACTCCTCTTGGTCCTGAGAAGTTTACAGCACACATATGCAACTTTGTAGAAATACTTTCTGAAAGGGCCTTACTTCACAACCCCAGAGCTCGATAATTAAATTGGAGTAAGTTAACAAGATCTCTCAGACTTTATTTTTCTGGGCTCCAAAATCACTACAGATGGTGACTGCAGCCATGAAATTAAAAGACACTTACTCCTTGGAAGGAAAGTTATGACCAACCTAGATAGCATAGGCAAAAGCAGAGACATTACTTTGCCAACAAAGGTTCGTCTAGTCAAGGCTATGGTTTTTCCTGTGGTCACATATGGATGTGAGAGTTGGACTGTGAAGAAGGCTGAGCACTGAAGAATTGATGCTTTTGAACCGTGGTGTTGGAGAAGACTGTTGAGAGTCCCTTGGACTGCAAGGAGATCCAACCAGTCCATTCTGAAGCAGATCAACCCTGGGATTTCTTTGGAAGGAATGATGCTGAAGCTGAAACTCCATTACTTTGGCCACCTCATGCGAAGAGTTGATTCATTGGAAAAGACTCTGATGCTGGGAGGGATTGGGGGCAGGAGGAGAAGGGGACGACAGAGGATGAGATGGCTGGATGGCATCACTGACTCGATGGACGTGAGTCTGGGTGAACTCCGGAAGTTGGTGATGGACAGGGAGGCCTGACGTGCTGTGATTCATGGGGTCGCAAAGAGTCAGACACGATGAGCGACTGATCTGATCTGAACAAGATCTTGGAGAAGGCAGTGGCAACCCACTGCAGTACTCTTGCCTGGAAAATCCCATGGGCAGAGGAGCCTGGTGGGCTGCAGCCCATGGGGTCACTAAGAGTCAGACATGACTGAACCACTTCACTTTCACTTTTCACTTTCATGCATTGGAGAAGGAAATGGCAACCCCTCCAGTGTTCTTGCCTGGAGAATCCCAGGGATGGGGGAGCCTGGTGGGCTGCCGTCTATGGGGTCGCACAGAGTCGGACATGACTGAAGTGACTTAGCAGCAGCAGCAGCAGCAACAAGATCTAGGGCTGAGACCAACTTAAGGCAACCTCCAGTATTCCTTGAGATTGATGCTACATGGGGTAATGAGCAGACACCATGGACAGAACCAGTTATCCCAGTGTACTTGGCTTATGATTTCCAGTGCCCATAGTAACAGTAACATCTCACAAACCTTAAGTGTTAAGGGTTATACCACTTCAAAAGAACACGATTATTAATGTATTTTAGCTGGAGGAAGTTTTTTTTTTTTTTAAATGTCCACACCATGGGGCTCAAGTTTCTTTCAACTGAAGTATTTGAATTATAGCCATCCTGGTTTTTACGTGGAAATAGGGGCAAGGAGAGGTTAATAAAATTTGCATCTCTACTGAAGTCCTGATGCAGTGTCAGATGTTTGAGCCAAGGGATGATCTAACTAACAGAATTAGATTCTGCCTGTTTTGAATATATATTGGTTCAATTTGGGTCCAGTTTGGGCATTTTGGGTGAAAATTGTATTTTTTTTAATCTTGACTTAAATTTTATTTCACTGGATGAATATTGTATGTTCTATAGGTAGCTTATTCATAAAATTCACCAATTATGCTAATCCAGTTATTCAAGACTCAACTCTTGGGTTTCCATCCACTGAATTTTATAATTCTCTTCACTCTGAGAATCTCAAGCCATTTTTAGGAATCACTACATTGTAAAGGCATTATTGATTTTCATGTTATTAACCAACATAATTTATTGCCTTCATGAGAGAAAGAAGCTTTCAGAAGATCATTAAATGCATTAAAATCTGCAGATGCCCACATGTCTGTGGCTCTCTTTAGCAGGCTGACTCCTTTGGGTCAGTTATTCTTAGCTTCCGTATTTCTATCTTATGGCATTGCAGGTCTAAGATTAGCTTGTTAGGCGTTATCATGCCATCTGAGTTACCTCCTAATATAACTCTACACTGGAATGATTATTTATAGAAAGAGCATTCTGTCATTTTTGGGTTATTTCTAGTAGTTTAAATAAAGAAGAATAACATTCAAGTGAAACCACAGATTCCTTCCTGCTGCCAAAACAACATGATAACTGTCTGCTTAAGGGGCAATAATGTTTAAATGTGTGTTTAGGGTGATTGCAGAATTCTTTTTATCTCTCCTACTCTGACAGAAAGGGGAGGCCTTTGGATAGTGATGTATAATGCTTATGGAAAGGCAAACAGGCAGCCTTGATGCTTTCTGTCACCGAGCACAGAAGACTCTGGTTGATGATGACAACATGAGACACACGGGGTTTATTTTTAGAAACAGACATTGCTAAGCTCTCTGGTGTTAATATGGCTCATAAACAGGGCTCGCTGTTGACCCTTACAGTGAAAATGGCATTTTATACATATACGCAAACAAACTTTTTTTGCTTGCAAGAATGACTCTGTTATTAAGAAGACTGTTACAACCTTTTAAAGCTAATAAGCCTAAATTCTATTAAATTTCACCAGTAGATACTGGAGATAGATTATTTTAAAATCCTATGAATATTGGGTTTAGAAATGGTTTCTGAGAGACAACTGAATGTTATAAGTACAGTGGCTATACAGGTTGCTTATAAGGTGGGGAAAAATAGGTGAATATACATCATAAATGATTCTTAATAATATGTTACCATGCCTTTAAAATAGGTCTGTGCTTTTGGCTTTATTGCAGCAGTATATAAAATATAGCTATAAAAGATTATAATAGGGTATGATGTATTAATGTAAGTTGCTGATTTTAAACAGATGAGATAAAATTCTTAGTATATTAAAAGTGTAGATACACGTCTCTGCTAGTTGTTTTGGTATAACTAACTCTTGATGAACCAAACAAATTTCATGTATAATAAAACATGCAATTTCACATATGAGAACTGTTCACTTAGCTTATTTAAACTGTGTACTTAATTCAGAATTTAGCAATCAATATTTTGCTTTAAAATTAGAATTGTGATTTTAATCTGTTAAATTTGTATTTTGTATTTCCTATTAACTCATTTTTAGATGATGAAAATGTGGAGGTGGTATGTTAATACAGTTCCTATTGCACCTTAGTCAAAATGCTTTGGAATAGGTAACTTAGAGCTCAGTCAGAATATTCATAATTTTGTTATTATTTACTAAAAAAACATATTATCTTTTTAAAAGATAAATATTTTTGTGCTTGTACTCAATATAAGGAATCCACTGCCCACTAAGAATTTGCAGAATGATGGACAAAAACAGGAAACACACAGCAATTCAACTGTATTCTCAAAGAAGCCAAGATGTAATAAATAAATTCAGAGGGTGTAAGTAGAAGCAATTATAGGAACCAGTTACATCCCAACCAGTCTTAATTAGCAGGTTGAAGGTTTGGGGAGGGTGATGTAATTGCTTGAAGCTTTGAAAGCTGAGGTGAAATAGTCATTCATCTGCTCATCTTTTCACTCAAAAATATTTGAGAGTCATCCATGAAGCCAGGTATTGTTCTAGGGATAGAGGAGCTAACTCTGAAACAGGACAAGGAAACACATGTGGACTTGATTGTTCAATTGAAGGATGCATGATGGATGATAAGGCTACTTTAGATAGTAATAAGAACTAAGGGAAAACAAAATGGAAAAATGGGATGGAAAGTGACTGGTTCCAGGGGCCATACTAACTATGGTAATCAAATAAAGCCTTTTGAGGATGCTAAAATATGAAGAAAATCTTCCCAATGAAAGTAGGTTTTCCATCAACATTGCATTTGGGCTAAGTCAAATAGAATAAAAACAGTTAGAAAAGAGCAGAAAGTGTTACAGAGCTATTTTAGTTTCCACTTACCTCTGCCTTGTATGAGGAATGAGGGAACTTTTATCAGCATGTGGATGAGAAAGCCCAGGGAAGACTGTTGACTATGACTGTCTCTATTTTCCAAAGAGAGACTCTGGAATCCGCTGAGCTCTTCTAGGATTAATGCTGTTGTCTAGAAATTAAAGACCTTGTAGAGCTCCTTACCTTTGCTCTTTCCTGAAGATTTGTCTTTGACCCTATTCAAACTCTTGGCTCAACTGTACTGAAACATCTTACTCCAGCAGTGGGAACCTAGAGAAGTGAATGCTTTCTCTTTCCTGGGGGCCAAAATGAAGGGAACAGTATGTGCCCATAGGCTGAAGAAGAGAAGTCTGAGAAGGTTTTCTCATGAACACAATATTGCACACCTTTTAAAGGGGGTATAAATTATGGTATAAACCACAGTGTTTATTGAGCATCTACAGTGTGCTGGGTACTTAATTTAGGGAAATCATGGGTCAAATCTTGTTGGGTGGTGGCTGTAGAACTGTCACTTCCAAACAAAATGTTTAGGATACATAATCTTCCTCATGTTGACCAGTGACTAGATTTGTGCCAAGTGGTTGCACTAGATGAGCAAAGAAGTACTTCATGGAGGTAATAGATCTATTAAAAAAAAAGAAGAAACAGCAGTGTGCTAGGAGCTGTTTTCTCCTCATGTTCTGCTCTTTCCTGAGTAGGGAACAGTGATGGATACACATAGTAGAATGCACAAACATTTTTGAGGGACTGACACATTATCTCACATGCTTGATGCCTCATGGGGTTTTCCCTCAACATTCCAGTTGGTCTAAGTCAAATGGAATGAAAGCACAATTAGAATAGAGCAGGAAGTGTTCTGAGGCTATTTTAAACTCCACTGACTTATGCCTTGTGGAAGGGATGGGGAAGCCTTTATTAGCCAGTAGGTTAGGAGCCAGGGGAAGACTGTCAGCTACAGTTTTTCCCTTAGCCTCAAGAAGACTGGGACTAAGCCAGACTTCTGGCCAAGATGTTTTGTGGGATTCACAGTGTAGCTTGAGAAAAATAGTTAACAGTTACCTTCTTTTTTGCCCCCACAAGGATTGTCTTATTCAATCAGTATTTATTGAGTACTCGATAGCTGTATTTTTAAGCTAGATTTATTTATGTTATTATTTATATATTTAATCAGCTCTTTCCTTTTTCTGAAATACACTTCTGCTTTATTCCAACAAGTAATCACTAGAGAAATTCTAATTCTTACAAAATCCAGTTCAAATGTCTTTGTATCTCTTAAGTTTTCCCCAGTCTCCTGAAGTACCTCCTCAGTCATGATATTAACCTCTCTTCCATCCACTCTCTTCTCTCCATCCTCAATAATCCTTTATTATACTCCCTTATAACATTCCCATTTTCTGTCTTATACTGTGGTTATTTATGTATATATGTCCCCATCCCTCCAATTATTTATATGCTCCAAGAGGAAAAGGATCATGTTTTATTTCTATTTTTATTCCCTGCAGTGCCTAGCACATAATTGATTCCTGAAGCTATTTTTAAATGAATGAATGAGTGAATAAAGAGTACAGTGATATTGTACACGTTTGTTTTTAGATTTTTTTGAAATCTTTCCTTCTTTTATGTAGAAAATAAATCTACAGTTATTTGTTAATTGAAAAATACAGACTTTTGAGGATGTTAGAACCTATGACTCAAAAATTTAGACTATTCATTGTAGAATGTAAGTCAAGAATGATGTCCAGTGCTTTGTAATATGTATATGAACCTTTAAATGTTTCATTTATCCTCAACAAAGCAAATTTTGGAGTATTTTTATTTGGAGTTGGTCTTTCAATGAGTAATCAATAGAAATTTTGTAAGATATAGGTCTACATTCAAAATGTTTTGTGAAATAGCTAATTTAAGACTGCCTGAATATAAATGCACATTTTTTATCTCAGGGTAAGAAAAAATGTAGTTGTACAAATGATTACAGGTGTACTTTTATATTATTCAAATACCACTTCACATTTAATTCTGCTTTTCTCTTTGTGATACTTGTTATATAGACAGTTTTCTTAGATAAAGGACAAAAATGAATGGATTTTTTTGGTTAACAATAATATTGATTGAAACAATTCTATACCTTGGAGCCACTTAGAACTCATGTTCATTTCTTCAGGAGTTATTTAATTGGCTATATTCTTTGAGAAGGTGGCAATGAAAGAAGATTTTTCTTTTGGTAGATATTTTATTGATCAGATTTTGAATACCAGAGGTACAGTAGTTTAAAAATTATCTGAAGTAAAATGTCAGAACAGGGAATTCACAGAGTGAGATATTAAGGAAAAACAGATGGAAGGAATGAATCAATCCTTGTACAGAGCTATTCAAGGAAAAGAATGAAATAAATATATATATATATATATATATATATATATATACACATATATATATATATCTAAGTGGGAGAGAAATGATGAAGAGAATAGATTTAACATATGTAGGGAAAAGACACATAATTTTTTCTGGTAGTCTTTTTGCTCTGGTTTAGACTTAAACTCAGCACAAGTTAGGATAAATTAAAGGTATTAAGGCTTGGAAAATTAATTGAGTTAGTTAAAAATATAAGTATGAGCCAAAAAGGAACTGGATAATAAAACAAAATTTTAACATAGCTGTTGAACTTAGCTTAGTAGATCACAGAGAATAAATGGATATCTGTGTTCTTTCAGTTATTTTGCAAATGCTGCCTATTATGTTTTCTCATCTTTATGAATCCAGGTTAAGTGTGTAAGTTCTGTAATAATCATATTGAGATAGAACAAATCAAGGTTAGTTGACCTTAGATTTAGAAGTTTCCTTATTATTATATTAACCATTGTCAAAAAATAAGGATTAGTTCAAGCAAATTTCCAAAGGAATATAATTTTAAAGCTATAAACACAATTAATTGAAAGCACTCATTGGTTTTCTGAAGATGAATAAAATTTAAAAAAATTATCTTGGTATGAATTTAACCCAACTTTTATATTTAAAGAAGGAAAATAATGTAAACAGTCTCAGGCAACTGATGATTAAACATAATAAAAACAATGCCCTGAGTTTAAAATCACTTCCTTCGGATTTTAATCAAGAGTCAACTCTTGCTATTCATTATCCCGATAATTAAATGGAAATTACCCCACATCATTAACCTGGAAACATTAATGATTCTTTTTTAAAAATTTTTTAGCAAGATAGTCCTAAATCTGAATATGAATATAATTCTAGAAAACCTTGTATGAGTTCATTTTTAGATGACTATAAAATATATATAGGGCTTCCCTGGTGGCTCCGAGTCTGCCTGTAATGCAGGAGACCTGGGTTTGATTCCTGGGACAGGCAGATCCCTTGGAGAAAGAAATGGCAACCCACTCCAGTATTCTTGCCTGGAGAACTCCATGGGCAGAGGAGCCTGGCCAGCTACAGTCCATGGGGTCTCAGAGTCGGTCGTGACCAAGCCACTAACACTATCACTTTCACAAAATATATTAAATTGCTTTCTAGACAAGGGAGAGGACATCTTTCTGTTTCATTATTTACTCTGGTCATGTTCCTTGGGTACTGAACCAAAATGTGGTAGAGATTATCCTTATGTTTCACGAATCATATATGTGAGAACCATTTTCCCCACATGCCTGCCATCACTGAATATTGTCAGATTTTAGATATTTATGCCAAACTGAGAGATGAAAAATGGCACAACATTACTTTTTTGTGTGAATTTCGCTTATTTCTGGTGGAGCTGAATGGTTTTCATATGTTTTAGTCATTTGAATTTTCTTTTACGGAGAAATAATTTCACCAGAATGTTTAAAGGAAAAAAAAAATCTATCAGTGAATGTCACCTGTTAACAGACTAAAGGAAAAATTAATATGATCATTTCACTAGATGCAAAAAAAAAAATCAATAAAATTCAATACCTTTTCTGGATAGAAACTCTTAAACTAAGAACAGAAGGAAAAAACAAGTATTATAAACCAAAACCCTACCTGAGACTTTGTATTTATGGTAAAATTAAAACACATTCTCTTTGATTTTAGGAACTTTGTCTTTGGAGGTCCTAGTTGATGTGGTAAAACATAAGCATTCAACAAGATTTGCAGATTTTTAAAGGAAAAGAAACTAATTGAACTAATAAACAGCTTAGTTTAGATTGCTCAGTACAACATAGAAATTGAAAAGATTGCTGTATACCAGAAATAACCAAGTACAAATGTAATAAAATGATAGCATTTGTAAATACCAGCTGAAACTTTTATGGAGAAATTGATAAAATTATTGAGGGTATACAAGAAAACCAGAAAAAAAATTGAATCATTCTGTGCCATGAATAGGAAGACTACTTTTAAAAATTACTTATTCCAAAATTCATGCATAAATCTATTTTTAAAACAGCTAACTTTCTTTTAAAAGTAGACCATCTCTAATTCAAGAAGTCAAATGTACTTAATGGTATTATATAGTAAGTAAACTGCATGTTATTTTGTAGTTAGTAACAGTTGCCGTTTCATAGTCTTCATTTCCAACAGCCATTAGTCCCCCTGCTTCCGATGGCCTGATATCAATTGCTTCTGTTTTTTGAATGTTAGTATACAAATTCAGATAAAATCCCAACAGGATCTATCAGAAAATTTGACATACTAAGTTCTACAATTAGAATACCGAACTATTTTTTAATATCTTGGTGTATGGCAGAGTTTGCATCACAGATCAGTGTCATAGGACAAACTATTAATTAAATGGCTTGGGAACAATTAATATATTTAACTAAAAATTATTGTCAAATAATATTATATTCAGTTATCTATTTTTATAATACTGTTGTTATCCTGTCTTATTGAACAGGTTACTACTTAAACTTTTGTAAAGCCAGTGTATTCTATAATGTGTATTGTTGTTCAGTTGCTAAGTCCCATTCCACTCTTTGCAACCCTACAGATTTATAGCACGCCATTCTCCCCTGTCTTTCACTATCTCCAGCAGTTTGCTCTGGTTCGTGTCCATAAGTTGGTGATGCTATCTAACTGTCTCATCCTCTGCTGCCCCCTTCTTCTTTTGCTTCAGTCTTTCCCAGCATCAGGGGTCTTGCATTTTATGGAGAGACGAAAACTAATTTTGGGCTTCCCAGGTGGCTTGGTGGATAAAGAATTTGTGTGCAATGCAGGAGACTCGGGAGATGCAGATTTGATTCCTGGGTCTGTAAGATCTCTTGAAGCATGGCAACTCACTCTAGTATTCTTGTCTGAAGGATCCCATGGACAGAGGAGCCTGGGCTACAGTCAATAGGGTCACAAAGAGTCGGATATGACTGAAGCGACTGAGAACGCACATCAAGAAGTAATTTTATGAAGATATGGGAAGAATTTTAGTTAAGTAAGTTAGATGAGAGTAGTAGTCAATGTTTATATAGCTCATCAATTTTCAAAAGATAATTAAGATTAAATAAAAAATTCAGATTTAAGAGTACTGTTGAGTGAAATAGAAAGATGATAATGCAGTCAAGGAAGAAAGATAACAACACTGTCCTGAGTGAGTGAGTGAGTGAAGTTGCTCAGTTGTGTCTGACTCTTTGTGACCCCATGGACTGTAGCCCACCAGGCTCCTCCATCCATGTAATTTTCTAGGCAAGAGTACTGGAATGGGTTGCCATTTCTTCTCCAGTGGATCTTCCCGACCTGGGGATCGAACCTGGGTCTCCCGCATTGCAGGCAGACGCTTTACCATCTGAGCCACCAGGGAATCCCAACACTGTCCTGAGGTCTCATCAAATAGTAGCTGCTGAGTAGTGACTAAGAAGATCAATGAGGAAATTATATTTTCCTAGTCTTATTGAGAAATAATTGATAGACATCACTGTATAAGACATATAGCAGGACAGTTTGATTTTACGTATATTGTGACATGGCTACCACAGTAGTTTCAGCTAATATTCATCTTCTCATATAGATACCAAAAAAGAAAAGAAAAAAGAACAAAAGAAACCATTTTTTTTCTCACTGTGATGAGAACCCTTAGGGTTTACTCTCTTCAGAACGTTCTTGTGTATACAATAGCAGTGGTAGCTGAAGTTATCTTGTTGAACATTACACCCCCAATACTTACGTATAACTGAAATTTGTACCTTTTGACTACCTTCCTGCATTTCCCTCCTCCCCTGCCAGAACACGCCCTGCCTCCTCACCACCCCCACCCGCCCTGTTGCCACCACCATCTCTGGTAATGTCAGGTCTGATCTCTTTTTCTATGAGTTTTTACAAATTCCACGTAAAAGTAATGCCATCAAGGTCTTGCAAATTGTAGAGTTGTCTTGTTTTTTTAATAGCTGGATAATATTTTATAGTGTATGTATATACAACTTTTTTGTCTGTTCATTGTCTGTGGACACTTAGGTTGTTTTCATGTCTGGTCCATTGTAAATAAGGCTGTTCTGAATATGAGGGTGCTGATACATTTTTGAGTTAGTGTTTTCATTACCTTTGAGTGTATTCCCAGAAGTGGAATTGTTGGATATGTGGTTGTTCTATTTATAATTTTTTGAAGCTGTTCTGCACTGTATTCTGTAATTTGTAATCCAACAGCGGCACAGGAGGGCTTTCTTTTCTCCACATCTTCACTGGCATTTTTTATTGCCTGCCTTTTGACAGTCACCATCCAGGTGTGAGGTGATGTCCCATGGTGGTTTTAATTTGCAGTTCCTAATGACTAGTGATGTTGGATATCTTTTCATGTACCTTTTGTGTTTTCATATATTTCTTTTGGAGAAATGTCTGTTCATGTTCTTTGCCCATTTTTTTTATTGTTATTTGTGTTATACGCTGTTGAGTTTTTTTTTATGTTTTCAGTACTAACCCCTTATCAGATACATAGTTTGCAAGCATTTTTTTCTCCTTTTTTAGGTGTCTTTTCTCTTTTATGATGGTTTCTTTCATTGTGCAGAAGCTTTTTAGTTTTATGTAGTCTGACTAGTTTATTTTGTTGCCTGTGCTTTAGGTATCATATCCAAAAACTTATTACTGAAACCCATATCAAGGAACTTTGTTCCTATGTTTTCTTCCAGGAGTTTCATGGATTCAGGTCTTACATTTAAATCTTTAATTTTTTCAAGTTAATTTTTGTGAATGATATATGATACAGGTACATTTTCATTCTTTTCATATGAATATCCAATTATACCAGCACCATTTATTGGAGAGACTTTTCATCATCAAGTATATTCTTTGCTTCTGTGTCAAATATTAGTTGACTGTGTATACTTGGGTTTATTTCTGGCCTCTGAATTCTGTTCCCTTGGCTTATTTGTCCTTTTGTTTTTTAGCACTGGTACCATACTGTTAGTAGTCTTAGATTACAGCTTGAAATCAGGAAGTGTGATACCTCCTGTTGTTCTTTCTCAAGATTTCCTTGGCTATTTAGGGCTTTTCATGGTTCCATATAAACTTTAAGACTTTTTTTCTACTTCTGTAAAAATAATACCATTGGCATCTTTATAAAAATTTCATTGAATCTGTAGATGGTTTTCAGTAGTATTGACATTTTAAAAATACTAATTTCAAACCATAAATATGGGATGCCTTTCAATTTATTTGTGTCTTTTACAGTTTCTTTCATCAGTGTCTTGTAGTTGCAGCACAAACATCTTTTATCTCCTTAGTTAAATGTATTCCTAAGTATTTTATTGTTTTTGAAGCAATTTCTTTATATTCTTTAACAAAAATTTTGTATTAGTGTTTAGAAATGATAGTGATTTTTGTATATTAATTTTATATCCAGGAGCTTTACTGAATTTAGTGATCTAACAGTTTTTTAGTTGAATTTAAGCTTATATAAGGGGGCTTCCCTGGTGGCTCAGAGGTTAAAGCATCCGCCTGCAGTGTGGGAGACCTGGGTTCCATCCCTGGGTCGGGAAGATTACCTGGAGAAGGAAATGGCAACCCACTCCAGTATTCTTGCCTGGAGAATCCCATGGACGGAGGAGCCTGGTGGACTATATAGTCCTTGGGGTTGCAAAGAGTCGGACACAACTGAGCAACTTCACTTTCACTTTCACTTTCAAGTTTATATAAAATCATTTGATCTGCAAATAAAGACAGTTTTATTTCTTTCTTTCCAATCAATTCTTATACCTTTTATTTCTTTTTCTTGCCTGATATAGTAGGACTTCCAGTACTGTATTGAATGGAAGTTTTGAGTGGGCACCCTTTCCTTGTTCCTGATATTGAGGAAAAGCATTCAATCTTCATCATTTGAGTATGATGTTACCTGTGGGTTTGTCATATATGGCCTTTATTATGTTGGACATGTTCCTTCTATGCCTGATTTAAGTGTTTTTATGATCCAAATGGATGTTGGATTTTATTGAGTGATTTCTTGCATTTATTGAGATGATCACAATACTTTCTCTATTCAGTCAGTATGATACATCAACATTGCATATGTTGACCTATCTTTGCATTCCAGAGACAGAGCCCATTTAATCATGGTGAATGATCCTTTTAATGTGCTGCTGAATTGAGTTTGCTAGTATTTTATTGAGAATATTTGCATCTGTATTCATAAGAAGATTTGCCTGTAGTTTTAATTTTTGGTAGTGTACTTTCTGGTTTTGGTGTCAAGATAGTGCTGGCCTCTAAAAATGAATTTGGGAATATTGCCTTCTGATTCTCTGTCTGACTGATCTTTCCATTGTTTGGGGTCAGGTATTAAAGTCTCCAGCTATTATTGTCTTGCTGTTTATTTCTCCTTTTATGTCTGTTTTCACTCTATATTTTTAGATGCTCAGATGTTGGGCCCATAAATATTTATGATTGGTTTATCTTCTTGATGTATTGATTCCTTTATCATTAAAATAATGACCTTCTTTTTCTCTTTTTAGCATGTTTGGCTTGAAGTCTATTTTTTTCTGATAATGAGTATGGCTACCTCTGAATTTTTTTGGTTAGCATTGCCAACAAAGGTCCATCTAATCAAAGGTATGGTTTTTCCAGTAGTCATGTGTAGATGTGAGAGTTAGACTATAAAGAAAACTGAGTGCCGAAGAATTGATGCTTTTGAACTGTGGTGCTGGAGAAGACTCTTGAGAGTCCCTTGGACTGCAGGGAGATCCAGCCAATCCATCCTAAAGGAAATCAGTCCTGAATATTCATTGGAAGGACTGATGCTGAAGCTGAAACTCCAATACTTCAGCTACCTGATGCGAAGAACTGACTCATTTGAAAAAACCCTGATGCTGGGAAGGATTGAAGGTGGGAGAAGGGGACAACAGAGAATGAGATGGTTGGACAGCATCTCCGACTCAATGGACATGACTTTTGAGTAGTCTCTGGGAGTTGGTGATGGACAGGGAGACCTGGTGTGCTGCAGTCCATGGGATCACAAAGAGTCAGACACAACTGAGTAACTGAACTGAACTGAACTGAACCTCTGAATTTTTTGGTTAGCATTTGATTGAAACGTCTTTTTGCATCTTTTCACACTCAGTCTATAATAGCCTTCAAAGCTAAATTAAATCTCTTATGGACAGCATATTCTTGGATCATGTGGTTTTATCTGTTCAGCAATTTTCTGTCTTTTGATTGAAGAATGTAATCTTTTTACATTTGAAGTAATTATTTATGGACAAAAGCTTATCGTTTATGTTTTATTGTTTTCTCATTGTTTTATAGATCTGTTTTTCCATTTTTCTCATCCTGCTGTCGTTTTTGTATTTTGATGTCTTTTGGTGTCAGTATGCTTGGCTTTTTTATTGTGTTTTTTTGTGTAATTACTACACAAAAGTTTTGTGTTTACCATGAGGCTTACATTAAACACCTTAAATGTTAATAAGTACTTTTAAGCTTATAACAACTTAACTTTAATATAATTCATATGTTTTATACTTTTACTTAATCTTTCCCTCACATTTTATGTTATGGCACTTAAAATTTACATGCTTTTATTGTCTAAATATAGACTATTGAGTTTATGGTTATCTTTGTAACATTCTTTTTTAAACTTTTAAACTAGAGTTGAGTTATGCACCATTTTTACCACATTACAAATTTAACTATGACTATATTTACCATTACCAGTAAAATTTAGTCTATATTTTTTTGGTATCATGTTAATTAACATTCTTTTACTTCTTCTCAAAGAACTCTCTTAAATATTCATATAAGCAAGCTCTGGTGTTAATGAACTCCCTCAGCTTTTGTTTGCGTAAGAAAATCTATCTCTCATTTGTTACTGAAAGGCACCTTTGCTGGGTATAGAATTCCTATTTGAGAGTTATTTTCTTTCAATATTTTTAATACGTCATTCCATTCTCTCCTGGCCTGAAAAGATTCTGTTGAGAAACCTTATGATAGTCCTATGGGGGTTTTCTTGTATTTATCTTCTTTTTTCTCTGCTGCTCTTAAAATTCTTTCTTTGTCATAGACTTTCAAAATTTTAGTTAGAATGTGGCTTGGTATAGCCCTATTCAGGTTCAATTTATTTGGGGTCCTTTGGGACTCATGGATCTGGATGTCCATTTTGCTCCCCAGGTTCAGGAAATTTTCAGCTGTTATTGTTTTAAATGTATTTTCTGTCACTTTATCTTCTTCTAGAATTTCCATGATGTGAATATTGTTTCTTTTCATTGTGTTGCATAATTCCTATAAACTTTTTCATTCATTTTGCTTCTCTGACTGGGTGATTTCCAATGTCCTATTCTCCAGGTCACTGACTTTTCTGAGTGGTCAAATCTACTTTTGAAACTCTTCAGTTCTTCAGTTATTGTATTTTTCAACTCCAGGATTTCTGGAGGATTTGTTTTTTCTAAATCAAACTACTCACTTTGTTCATGTATTATTTTCATAATTTCATTTACTTGTTTACCTGTGCTTTCTGATAGGTCAGAAAACTTACTTAAGATAATTATTTTGATTTCTTTGTCTGACAGTTGATAGATCTCCACTTCTTTTATTCAGTTTTTGGAGCTTTCTTAGTGTCCTTTGGTGGTATCATATTTACCTGAGTTTTTATAACCCCTGATTCCTTGTGTTGTTACCTGCACATTTGAGTAATAGGGGCTCATCCTCCAGACTTTATGAGTTTGCTTTTTCAGTCAGTTTTACACCAGTCAGCTCAGTTTGGATTCTAGCTGTGTCTTCTGGCGGTGTCTTTGGGCAGATAGGGCCTGCTATTATGGTCAGGGGCAATTAATTGTTCCCTCTCTGAAGATGGGGCTGGGACGGAGAACAGTTTGATAGGACTGCTGACTTGGATTCCTAACCACTTAAGTTTGTAGGGTGAGTTACAAGGTGGCGTGGATTCTCATCATGCCTGCTAGATGTTTGAGTTTGAATTCTATATTCAGTAGTAGATGGGGCTATGAATTAGCTTTCCTTTCCTATAGGACACAGTCCAGGGTCTAGGGGCTGTACAGCTTGTTGTTTGAGGGGCCTGTATCATACTGTTCAAGTGAGACCACTAGTTTGGCTCTGCCACAGACCAGGCTCTCTGTTCAAGTGCCACTGTATGTAGGGCTCTTGGATGGACTAGAAAGTTTCCCAGGTGATTTTATTGGATATACTGAAGGATATATTCAGCAATGAGTGGGGCTATGAATTAGAATTTCCACCTGGGTACAGTGGCAGAAGCAGCTCTAACACAAGGAAAGTTGTTTGTTGTCTTAATGAAAGTTGACCATCATCCCAAGTTCCCTTGCTCAGTAGGTCCACTGGCTTTGCTATGCAGACTGTCTTCTTTATGCACCTTCCTCTTGGTTTGAGTGCCACTGGACTGCACAGCTTTCAGATGTTTTCACCAGCTTTTCTGATCAGATGGAGTCAGAAGACTGACTTACCAGCAGGTAGGGCTGTGTCTCAGCCCACTTGCCTCTGTTGGGTGGGAGGGGAATACTCCTGGCTACTTTCAGGTTCCCAAATGGACTCTCCAGTTGAGAGAAGCTAGGAGTTATGCTCAGCCTTGGTGTGGACTACTCTCCTTGCCTGTGCTTGCCACACAGGAACCCTCCACACCTAGTATTGCCTTTTCTCTGGGGGCAATCAACTGTGCTTGCCTGCCTCTTGACTGGCACCACTGGAGCCTAAACAGTGGTTGTTATCAGCCTTATGGTCAGATGGAGCCAGAAGACAGTCTCCACAGTAGGTGGAACAGTGACTTAGCACCTTGCCTGGAGGTTGGCAAACCAGGCTCTAGGGCTCACCAATCTCCTTGTTTAAGGACCTGAATCAGGCAGATCTGAACCCTACCAAATACCCTGGTCAGACTACACCTCTGAGTTGGTTTTGCACATGAACTTCTGGTTGAGATTACCATTAAGGCACTGCAGGTATGAACTCAGTCTTCCAAGACCACTGTGCTGGTTGGTGCAAGCCCTTCCTCCATTCTCCATCATATTGAGATTCCCAGTGGTTGAGCCCCATAAATTCCCCTGCAGTCATCATGGCATGAGACCAGAGTAGGGGCTCCTACAAAGTGACCCACAGTGTTAGGGGAGACTCATCCCCCGAGCTCTCTGTTTCCACTGGAGGCTCGGGGAAGACTTCTCCGAGTGGTGCCATGCTGGCCTGGGGAAGGGGCCGTGTGGTCAATGTGTAGCTGCTTCTCTTAACTTCTCGTGCAGTCTGTCTTGGTGTCTGAGGTGCAGAGGGTGTTTCTGCCTCACACCTGGGCTCTAGGATTCTCTCAGTGCTGTCTTCTTCTGGAATAGATGTTAACGTTTTTTCTTCTGATGGGGAGAGTCAGGAATGACCTATGACAGCATCTTGGTGACTTTCACTCTCCTCAAGAAGTGACTTTTAAGGTGAGGCATGGCAACCCACTCCAGTACTATTGCCTGGAAAGTCCCATGGACAGAAGAGCCTGGAAGGTTACAGTCCATAGGGTTGCAGAGAGTTGGACACAACTGAAGCGAATTAACATAGCATAGCATGAGTAACTAGAAGAGCCCAACCATACAAAGATCTAAGAAAAGACATTCCAAACAGAAGGAAAGCAATGCAAAGGCCTGAGTTTAAAATATGTATTTGGCTCTTTTCAGAATAAAGTCTACCATGGTCACTGCCTTTTCAACAAAACAGAGAGGAAAGGTAAATGGTTAGACAGGGACTCCTTGAATAGTGCATCCAGACTGTATTTTGCAATAGCCATAAAATGATCTATTTTTCATATTTTTAACTTAGAGTTTCATAAGCGCTTCAGTGTCCTACACCAATATCTGATAGTTTGTCTTTAGAAAGCACCATTTGTATGCTGAAAGAACAGACGGTTCTTTCTCTTTTTATTTTTCCGTGCATACTAGAAATGTACTGAATCTAATTCTAATGCCAGTGCTTGCAGGAACAATTTAAGTATTGCATGACATAGTAGATATGAAATCAGGAAAACTGGTTGATCTGTTCATTCATATTTTTAATGAACCTAATAAGCATACTGAAAGATTTCCAGAATATTAAAATTGATGAAGAAACACCAGTGTCTGGTCTGTAGGAGCTTATTCTCTCTAAGTGTTTTAAGCTCAGGGTCTGCCACCGTTTGTGTGAAGGTAGGTAATTTAATTGACTTCTCTTGGCATCTATAAACCATGAGGTAAGTTGCTTAGATGGAGCAGGAAATGGCAACCCACTCCAGTACTCTTGCCTGGAAAATCCCATGGATGGAGGGTCCTGGTAGGCTACAGTCCATGGGGTCGCGAAGAGTTTGACATGACTGAGCGACTTCACTTTCACTTTTCACTTTCATGCATTGTGAAAGTGGAGGAGCAACCCAGTCCAGTGTTCTTGCCTGGAGAATCCCAGGGACAGGGGAGCCTGGTGGGCTGCTGTCTGTGGGGTCGCACAGAGTCGGACACAACTGAAGCGACTTAGCAGCAGCAGCAGTAAGTTGCTTAGATAACTCTTAGGGTCTCCACTAGCTCTAAAAATGTCAGAGATTTGCCTTTTTAATTCCTTAAATAGATCAGATCATAGCACTCTGTCTTTCTTGTATACCAAAAGTAATGTTACTGCTGCTTTACTGCATGGACTGCAGCCTACCAGGCCCCTCCGTCCATGGGAATTTCCAGGCAAAAGTACTGGAGTGGGGTACCACTGTTAGTAGCAGGCAATTTGCCAAAGTAACGTGTTGGTCTGATACTGTCAATTTATAATACTTTATATTTTAGGTTTAGAAGCCCATTCTGTTCTAGCTTATTTTAAAGTGAACATTGCTCAGTCGTGTCCAACTCTTTGTGACCCTATGGACTGTAGCCTGCCAGGCTCCTCTGTTCATGGAATTCTCCAGGCCAGAATCCTGGAGTGGTTAGCTGTTCCCTTCTCCAGGAGATCTTCCCAACCCAGGGATCGAATCCAGGTCTCCCGCATTGCAGGTGGATTCTTTACTGTCTGAGCCACCAGGGAAGTTTATTTTAACTTTATCCTAAATCTTGTGCTGTGTCTGACAGGTTTTGAATACATTACCTTTTCACAAAAGCATTATGATCCTATTTACAAAGAGTTATCCAGTAATTGTTATGATTCATCTAGCTTAATTTGATACTTTTAAATGTTTAAATTATTTATCTTCCTTTAGAGAGCCATGGGGCTTCCCTAATGGCTCAGACAGGAAAGCATCTGCCCGCGATGTGGGAGACCCAGCTTTGATCCCTGGGTCAGGAACATCCCCTGGAGAAGGAAATGACAACCCACTCTACTATTCTTGCCTGGAGAATCCCACGAAAGAGGAACTTGATGGGCTATAATCCATAGGGTCTGCGAAGAGTTGGACACAACTGTGTGACTAACACTTTCAGCGACAGTCATGGCATTCTCATAGAAACAGAAGAGAAGGAAGATATGACTCTGTACTAAACTCTTTGTAGCTTAGAACCAGTTATTTACTTAGTAGTAAAGATTACCACTTTACTGTTTTATTATCAGTATTGTTTTTTCTTTCTATATCCACCCAGTGACTACATTTGAATTTTCTAGATCTCATTTAGAATTGGATTTCACTTTTTAAAATTAGATCATACTTTGGCATAATAAATAGAGCAGAAACTTCAGTTTAAATAGCACTGTAACAAAACTTACTATAAATAAGCAGAAAATTTGTCAAATATCTCAATACATATTACCAATTAATATAATAAACTGCTGCACATCAGCTGCTAAGTAGATAAGGAATCATTTCCAGCTATCTTTTTTTGCACAATTTAAATAAATCCAAACAATTTTCTTAGTAAAAATTATTTTGGAGTAAGTACTCCAGAGTCCTTAGGAATTGTTTTATTCATATTTTTTCTAATCCCAGTTTACAGTGGTTAGAACTTAAAAAAAGATTAGATTGGTTATTGGTTCTAAAGTCATATTTTATTGAGTTTTACACCTACTCTGTGTGATATTTGAATGATGCCAAAGCTACATGTTGCATTCGAGATAACAACAGTATTTTTTCCTTCTTTCTCATTCCAATCTTTTGAAATGTAATGCATGGAATTTTTTTCATATGTTAAGTGTATCTCATTGCTGAATATAGTGTGCCTCACTGAAGTATTCACTTTGCCAAAAACATATCAGTCATTCACAAATATTCAGTACTCTGAGAATGAAATTTTTTTTAGCTACTTGTAGAGTTGGTAAAAGCATTTGCAAAGATTTCTAGCTCCACAGTGTTAGATATATTATGTGGAATCTAGGACTAAGTATTAGCACCCAGCATCTGAGGTAGCATTTTAGATATGTTAGACCTTGTAGGCTATGATATTCTAGACCAAAATTTGTAACTAGTTAATAGAAGGATGCTAATTGGTCTTCTGTTTTGTGGATGAGATAAAAATTCATTATAATTTTGGAGAACAAAATCGGTTTCACCCCTGGACACATTCTATATAAAATAAAATATCTATAAAATAAAAATAAAATCCCTGAGTTAAGACTTGGAAATTCAAATAAGAAAATCTAAAACTTAGAAGAATGGCTCACAAATAAAATTTACTCAGTGAATGTTTGTGGAATAAGTAAATGAATGAATGAATGGAAAACTGTCCATTTGCAGCAGCTGATATTTAAAGTGCACACATACTTTTACTTTATATGTTTCTCAGTCCATTATGCTGTTAGCTAAGCATAAAGATATACAATGATTTTTTTTTTAAGAGTCAGTTTTTAATTTAAGTGAAGTAAGGAAGAGCATCTCTTCTTTTTCCATGATCTTTTCGTAGTATGTGTGCTCAGTTGCTCAGCATGTCCAGCTCTTTGCGACCCCATGGACTGTATAGCCCGCCAGGCTCCTCTATGGGATTTCCTAGGCAAGAATACTGGAGTGGGTTGCCATTTCCTCCTCCAGAGGATCTTCCCAACCCAGGGACTGAAAGAGTAGCATTCTTGGCTGTGCTTTAAAATCTTCATCCTCCTCCCTGTCAACTAGTGGGCCACATTATATTATCCTAGTTTATTATTTGTAGTATATTTAGTGAATTAAAAGTCAGATGATCAAAATTGTTGCTTTAGCTTATAAAGTAAGTGTTAGAAGATCCTTTGAAAGAATTTCTTTTGTGTGAGATATATTTAGTCAAGTTCATATCCATGGAGCCCCTGGTGGCTCAGATGGTAAAGAGTCTGCCTGCAGTGCAGGAGACCTGGGTTTGATCCCTGTGTTGGGAAGATCCCCTGGAGAAGGAAATGGCAACCCATTCCAGTATTCTTGCCTGGAGAATCCCATGGACGAAGTAGCCTAGCAGGCTACAGTCCATGGAGTTGCAAAGAGACGGACACGACTGAGCAACTTCACTTTCACTTTACACTGTATCCATAGAAAATATAGTTTTACTTGTAAGAGGCCAAATGATTGAGTCTTTAGAATGTTCTAGGTAGCTGAAGTTATTCAAGTAGTATCTTTCTGGAAAAGAAAACATTACCTCACAATCCTACTCAGTAACCTACTTACCTGAAAACACTAACAGGAAAAGCCCAACCCATCCTTCCTCTACCCTCTTCAGAAAAGAGCCCTAGAAAGTGTTCTGTGTGCCAAGTTCAAATTCTAGGAGAATAGTAAATTGAGCCTCTGATCTGGCATAGCTGAAAAATCAAACATCTTTTGGCGTAAGAGTAAAAAATTATATAGAAAGATTATTTTAAAAGACCAACATCAGATTTTAGGCTTCTTTCTCTGAAAAAAATTCAGCCAGCATTCTCTGTAATTCTGATTTCTCTTTAAATAAACATGAATATATAGTTTGATTCCTAATTTCTTGGCTCAAAATTGATGACTTCACACATGCAAAATTTTACTTTCTAGTGTTTAAAGACAAACATTTGGAAAGGTTATAATGTGAAGAGTACCAAGTGCCTGTGAGCGTTGATAAGCTTTGCCTTCATGACTCCCTCATTTCACTGCTTTCTGACTTTCTTCCTTCCTTCTGCCCACCCTCTCTTTCTTTTGTCCTTCTTTCCTCTTCCTTCCTTCCTTCCTTTCATTTTCCCTCCCTTCCCTCATCTTCTCTCTTTCCTTCCCTCCCTTCCTTTTTTCCTTCCTCCCATCTACTGTATCCATTTACTATCCTATAGGTCAGAAGTCTAAGCACAGGTTAGTCGCATCCTCAAGGCTCCAGAGGCTGAAATCACCATGTTAGCTGGGGCTGCATTATCACCTGGAGTTTGAGACCCTTTTAAAGCTCATTCAGGCTCCTTTCACTCAGTTTCAGCTATCAGCTTTATGCTCATAACTCTCAAACCTCTAGCTCAAACCCCAGCCTTACTCCTTAGCATTTAGAGCTTTATCGACCACTCCCACTATCCATTTGGTGGCCCCACATTTACAGTATTTTAAATATTGGAAAAAGAGTCACCTGCGTTTGTTTCTATGAATGATAACAATTCAAATAATGCATTTTGATAACGAGTTCTGAGAATTTTTATTTCCTTGTTTTACTCTCTATAGGTTCATGGAAAAACGTGATCACTTGCGTTGGTAGTAACCCAGAAATTTGGAAATGAATGAAACGTTCAGCTCTGTAGATGCAGAGACTGCTTTGAGAGATTTCCTCCCCTCCATCCCTCCTCTCTGCCACTTGCAGAGTCTAGCCCAACTGCTCTCAGTTTTTCTGTACATTTGTTCTAAAGAATTAGCTGTTATCCATTAGACATCATATCATGCCTTTGGTGTTCTCCTGTTGTCAGCCAGGCTTTTCTCACTGCTAATTTGATCACTTGTCAGTCTTTAGGGATAAGATTTTGCAGGTTGAGGAGTATGGGTGAAGCCAGGGTTGATTAAAGAAAAGGCCCTTTATTCTTCTTTTCTTCTGTTTTTACCCATCTGTTTCCTGCCAGGATTATGACAGCAGGGTGGAAAGTGGGCCTGTAATGCCGATTTGACAAGAAGCAGGGCAGTAAGGACAAGAATTTTCTTTCGTATGCTAAGGAACTCCTGACTATACTTCTGAAGTGGTCATTGAAATTATAGCTTTTCTGGCTGAAGTGCAATTTTTTATTTTAAAAATACAAATAATTCTCTTCATTTTCTTTTCTCAGTCCTCACATTTACAGTGTTATACAGTTAATTTTCCATTATGTTATACATATATTTTCCATCATTTTCCCTTTTAAAATAACATGAGAAAATTTCACCATAGACAAATAGTCACATAATTTTCAAATTTTAACTGAGCATTTAAAAGGGCACTATTCATTATGATTTCAGATAATCTCTCTTTTATTGGAATCTGTCTTTTCTAATTCACTCTGACTTTTATTAATGACTCAAGTCTTTGGTAACTTTTCTATCTGAACCAAAATCAGGGGTTTGAGGTGAATCAAAAAAGGATCTGGAGAGCCCAAGTTCCATGAATGGGCTTTAGACAGTCCCTGAATCCTATAAAGTTGTACACGCAATAATATATTTGTGTGTGTGAATATTTCTTGGAGACTGTCAGTTCTGTGTCTAATTCTCAAAGAAACTTGTGACCCCAGTAAATGCTGTTGGTGTTGTTCAGTTGCTAAGTCATGTCTGACTCTCTGTGACCCCATGGACTGCAGCATGCCGGGCTTCCCTGTCCTTCACTATCTCCCTGAGTTTGCTCAAACTCATGTCCATTGAGTTGGTGATATAAGTAATCATTTTTAGAAGGGATGATAACAAATTTGGCTGTTTGGATTCTTAAACCCAAGATCAGAAGATACAGATTAAAGGCAGAGGAGGGTACTAGAGCCAGGGGACTTAACCCACAGCCACAATGCACAGTTGCAAGCAAGAAGGACCTGCCCCACCCCAAGTATTGAGAAGCTAGAGGTAGAACTAAAGCCTAATTCCATGAGGGCCGACCATCATGCCTTATGTTCCTAACGCAGCCAACACGTCACAGCACTGTGACCTCTGGTCTCACAGACAGCCCTGTGTCCTCCAAACTGTGGGCAACTTTAAAAGCAGGAATATTTCTAGTCTGTCTTGAAAAGAGTCCCTTAAAACTGGAAAATGGAATTTTGAAAAATATTTTGAGAGACGCTTTCACGCCATCCGGAGTGTTATTGCTATGTGAATTGAGATAGGTATGTGAGGTTGAGGCATGTGTCACCTGCCACCTGAGGGAAGCCCAGCACCTGGTTTGTTAGTTTTGTGCACTTCTGTGGGCTCTGTTAAGCGATTGAGAAACACTTTGTGTGGAATGAACCTCGAGCTTAGATTTGAGGCCCTAACTCACAGATCAAAATGAAAAAGGTGTTAACAGAAACTATAGTTTAGATATTATGCCTTGGAGAAAAATATTTCCGTGTATATTAATGAGCTTATGAGTGAGGTTATCACAGCTCATTTTAGGAAATATATCTGTCAGTGTAATCCTGTATAGAGAGAGTTAAAAAAAAGAGTGATGTTTGACTTGGCATAAAGTTAGTAACAAATTATGTTAGAAATGATGCCACTATTTTTCACTAAATAACAGACAGATGGAAAACAGTTATCATGTATCTAAAACTCAAGAATTTGTAAGGTACAAATATTAAGTATAAATAAACTTAAAAATGTCAATAGCTCAGTGGAAAGATGGTCAAATATGTGAAGAACACATTCACAGAAAAAGAATAAAAGATGGCCAAAAATAATGAGTAGGTGATTAATCTAAATCTTGATTAATACATCAGTGAAGTGCTAGTGAAAATGAAAAGACTCATCATATCCAGTATTAACTAGGGTTTAGAGGGAAAGGGCACCCTCATATATTAGTGGCAGAGCATCCTGGTGAAATTTTGAAGGTGCATAAACTACAGTACTGTCAACCTAAGAAATGTACATTCTCTGCAATCCAATAATTCCACTAAGTACTGTACTGAAATACTTGTCCAAGTGTACAAAAATTTGTGTACTGGGATATTTATGTGCAGTGTTATTTATAGTAATGAAAAATTGAAAGTGGTGTAAGTATTGGGCAGTACAAAAATCAATTGCTATAATCCATACTCTGAAATGTTATGCAAGTCATTATAGTTAATAAGTAGTGTCTGAATATATTAAGAATGGAAGAGTTGGAAGACTGAACTACATATATTGCTAAGTGGGAAAAATTCCAAAATGTACGACTATATACACATAGGACTGTAAACTCAACTAATCTATGTTGTTGTAAAAGTAGAAAAGTAGTCAGAGTATTTTAATCTAAATAAAAAATGCTAGAATAAAAATTACAGTGAAAGAGAAATTTGTTAAATCCATGATATTTACATTTAAAATAAGAAAGTATTTTTATGTCAGTATATTAATTTATAATTGAAAGTATTAATAAATGTACCTCAGTAAGAAGATTTATACTATGAGAGCCTTTTTGACATACATCAAAATACTAAATAATGATGCTATGTTTTAAGTTTCTTTCTTCAGACCACCTCTCACAGTTTTTTTACTTATAGTTTATTATTTTATACTATCTCATTCTTCCTTCTTTTCTTTATGTAGCACTCACAGTTATAGAAGTGGGTTACCTGTTACTTGCAGAAATGCCACTCACTATTAATATCACTTTGCAGCACAGAAAAAATTCTAGCATAATTAGAGGCAACCAGCCTGCTTAAATAGAGTCGGTTAATTAAGTTATAAAATTCTAAGGGATTATGATGAACTAAGTAGACATATGTAGTTAGAGCTTTCTGTTCTGCTTTTTGATCAGATGTTTCTGGCACCTGGGTTTTCTCAACTGCCCTTCTGTTGAATATGGTTTTTAAAAATGATGCTAGGAAGAGTTAGTAGTACTCTATGGACAAGTAGGATCTTTATTTGTAGAGTGATAATATGTAAACATACATTTTCCAAAATAACAGTCCTACTACCCTCAATGTCTTGGAAAGAGTTACTTGATACCCAGAGAGTGAAGTTCAACTAGCCTAGAGCCTTGGTCGGACACCAAGCACTAGGGGGTTTATGAAAGAAGATAGCCCGGATAGCTGGAGCCCTGCTCTGCTGTGTTGACATGTCTAGAGCTCAGAATAAAATTGAGTTTCCTGCTTTAGCCATAGCTGGGTCTTAAAATAACCTTAAGAAATTATAGTTCTGATTACATAGAAAGTGAAGGACTTAGAACATTCTCCTAATAAAGCCATGAGAATGACACAAAGCTTAGTCATCGGCAGTCCTTCTCTAACAGGCATTTTAGAGAGAAAAATAGAGCTTTGAAATTGGATAATTTGATTTGAAATCTTGCCTAATTATTTTAAGAATGCAGAAAACCTTTCATTTTGGCCAAAAAAATAATGATCTGGAATCCAAGTATGAAAGAACAGGCTTGTAAAATGTTTGATATCTCCAGTAATGGAAAAAAAAACCATATATTTAAAATTACATTCTGCTAGAAATCTCATTCTTGGATGTCTTGCTTTTTGCATTTTGAATGGAGGAATTTAATGTAATTTCCTTTTGGAAACATGGCATTAGATGGAAACATGGAAAAGTTAGATGGGGTGTTTGATTCTGTGTTGGATCCTATCTGCTGGGGCACAGATTTTAGGAGCAAAACACTTCTTGTTTCATTTTAATTCTCAAAGGGAGATATCTGACTTAACCAGAAGCCTTGAGATTTGTCGCAACATAAGATTTTTTTATATGGATTCAGTGCCCAGTCAGTCATCCATCTATTTGATTAGCATACCATGAATAAAATAATCAAAGTGGATAAAGCCTTCCCAGGTTTTTAAAAGAGTATTGCTATTACTTTTCGCTCTTCACTTTCTGTCCCTAGTGGCATTTATCACCACACTGTCTCACCATGTATATTTGTATGCTGTTGCTTTCTCAGGGTACTTTGGATTCACATAGTGTTTGAGTTGTAGCTATATCAATAATATGAATGACCATGAACATATTCTATGATTTCCAATTTTTAGAAGACAAGAAAACAATCTTTAAAATACATATTAAAATATTTTTCCTTAATAAACTAAAAGAAAAACATTAGATTAATAAAGCTTTTAGATTAATGTTTTGAAATGCTTCCCATTATTTTTACTACAAAGTTAGCTGGACCATCAGAGAATTTTTCTGTTTTGCACAAGATTTAGATTCAGCTAAGCCTTAGCAAAGTGCCTTGAAACAGGAGGTTGAATAAACATTTGTTGAAAGGAAAGAATCAGTTATTGAAATATTGTGTCTTCTGTTATCATTCTTGAGAAATGGTGGTGCGACAACTTAGTAGAAGTGACTAACAACTACATATATACAGAAGACAGGATGTAAGTCTCCAAGGTAATCAAGACCATCAGGAGGATGTTAGACCAAAATTAACACCGAGAGAAATGTGTTATGCATATATTACAGCCCACGTGTGGAAATCTGTTCGTTTATAGAGAGACTGCTTCTCTGTGAATGGCTAAGTTGGCTCCTCCAAGCGCAATGAAACACTTAGGGCCATTCAGAAGTAACAGCCACACACTTACAGATTTTAAAACATCGAGTATCTGACCAGTTAAATCCATCTTTAAATACAGAGAGGGAAATTTTAGCAAAGAAATGGTAGGAAGGTGAAAAACTTCAGGGGCAAAGCTCCAGGCTGAGAAATTCTGAGGAGCCAGAACCTTCTAACAATACATTCAGAGCTCACTCCCAGCCGTCTGGCCACATTTTCATTTCTTCTCTTGATCCTGAGGACTCATTACCTGCTCCTACTGAGATTCTTCCCAGACCTACAGCAGGATAGGACATAGTATCTTAGTTTTCATTCAGACAAATCATAAACGTCCTTTGTTCAATATGTGATGTGTATAACATGGTGACTGTATTCAACACAGATGCATGGTATATGGGAAAGCTGTTAAAAGAGACTAAATCCCGAGAGTTCTTGTTACAATGATAAAATTTTTTCTTTTCTTTTGTTGTATTTATATGAGATGATGGATACTAACTAAATCTATTGTGGTAATCATTTCACGATATATGTAGATTAAGCCATCATGCTGTACACTTTGAACTTATGTATGTTAATTATTTCTTAACTGAACCGTAAGAAGAAAAGAACTTATGGATGCTCACTGAATTTATTACAAAGTGAGTGATGTAATGTTGTGCTTCTGGAGTACACTGTCTATAATGGAGAAAAAAGGCAAAGTAAACAGAATGCAGTAGGTGCCCAAACTAGAATATTTAAGATTTAAGCAGGCCTAAAAAACCTTACAAATATCACTGAAGGGAAGTTCTCTATGTTTGAGAATGGCTGGAGATTTTGATCTATGTTGTTGTTGTGGTAGGAGATGAAGTTGTAAAAAACAAGCAGGAAAAAGATAAGGACCTTTGCATGCGTGTGTGCTAAGTTGCTTCAGTCGTGTCCAACTCTTTGTGACCCTATGGACTAAAGCTGGCCAGGTTCTTCTGTTCATGGGATTCTCCAGCCAAGAATACTAAAGTGGTAGCAATTGCCTTCTCCAGGGGATCTTCCTCACCCAGGAATCGAACCCAAGTCTCCTGCATTGCAGAAAGATTCTTTACCATCTGAGCCACTAGGGAAGCCCCGATTCAGTTCAGTTCAGTCCCTCAGTTGTGTCTGACTCTTTGCGACCTCAAGGACTGCAGCATGCCATGCTTCCCTGTCCATCACCAACTCCCCTCATGTCCATCAAGTCGGAGATGCCATCCAACCATTTCATCCTCTGTCATCCCCTTCTCCTCCTGCTTTCAATCTTTCCCAGTATCAGGGTCTTTTCCAGTGAGTCAGTTCTTCGCATCAGATGACCAAAGTATTGGAGTCTCAGCTTCAGCATCAGTCCTTCCAGTGAATATTCAGGACTTATTTCCTTTAGGATAGACTGGTTTGATCTCCTTGCAGTCCAAGGGACTCTCAGAGTCTTCTCCAATGCCATAGTTCAAATACATCAATTCTTTGGCGCTCAGCTTTCTTTATAGTCCAACTCCCCGATTAAGGACCTTTAATTCCATGCAAAGATGGTAACTGAATCTCTGAAGTATTTAAGCAGTAGAGCTGCATGATCAGAAATGCTTCCTAGAAACGTGACTTTGGCTGCAATATGTAAGTAGGATATCCTTTAGAGTGGGTTTTGTGGCTTTTATTCAACCTGTGAACTAACAACAGTAAGTGTCTGGGCAGAAATAAGAAATGAATAATGAAAGGGAACTGGAAGCAACAGAAATCAAGAAACTGGGAATTGAGGCAAAGGGTCAAGGAACGAATCTAAGAATGACTCTTAGATTTCTAACATGTATGACTGGGGTAGATGTAAAGCCATTGTTCATTTATTTGATGAGTATTTTTTGAGTGCTTCTTACGTGCCAGACATTGCTTTGGTGCCTGAGGTAGATTAGGGAGCAAAACAGATTTGTAGTACACTTGCCCCCATGGAACTTGAAATTTGTGATGTGTGTGTGTGTTTATATATCTTTCTTCCTGTTGCTTGTCTCGCAACCCGTCTGGACTGACAGATGACAGTGGAGGCTCGTGGGGAACATTGACCAATTTTCACTGAATGAAAGTTGGGAAAGAATGAGAACAGAAAAAACTTAAGCAGTGAGCATAGAGGGGAAAGAGTCCTGTGGAAACTGCAGCATATGGCTGGGTTTAGCTGTTCTCAGAGTAATGAAGTATGAAAGCTGTGTGGAAATCAGGCCTTGGCATACACACATATATCTACCTGTGTACATATATTTACATGTGTTGTGAATATGAGAAGGATAATACGTATATAATTAACTGCTGTATCTCTTTGAGGACTGAAAGTTAACAACTTTTTTTACTTAGAGAAAACTAACTATAGTCTTAAGAACTGCACGGATTTTTAACTCAGAGTTATCAGTCAGTTGTAAATTTCAAATGCAGTCTATTGCTTTCCTCATTTAAAGGAATTCACATTACTTCAGTCATTTGTCTACTTTGTGACGGGGCCTGCTATCAGACCTGTAGTTGAGTGGGGCTCACTCTCTGCTATAATTAGTATTTTGTCTGAGTTAAGGCAGCTACACAACTGTACAAGGGTGGATTTAAGATAGCAGTGTATTGTGTTTCGTGACTTCAAGATATATTGGTATCAAGCTAAAAGGACACAATTTTTTTTTTTTTAAGTATTAATACAATTGAAGATAAAGTTAAACCTTGGGGGAGGAGGAAGAGAGTGGGCATCTGTATTCTCTCTGTGTGTCTCTAGAGATTGAGAGAGACAGCGGGAGAGATTTAGAGAGTGAATTAGAGGGAGTAGACATGAATTACAGCACTGCTTAAATGGCAGTCCACTAGCGCTACCAGAATGTCGGGCTTCCCAGGTGATAAAGAACTGACCTGCCAATGCAGGAAACATACGAGATGCACATTTCATCCCTGAGTTAGGAAGATCCCCTGGAGAAGGCAACCCACTCAAGTGTTCTTGCCTGAAGAATCTCGTGGACAGAGAAACCTGGTGGGCTGCAGTGCAGAGTTGCAAAGAATCAGACATGACTGAAGTGACTTAACACGTAGCACGCACAATACAATTTTATCACCTCAACACTTGGCTTCAAGTAGGCATGAAGAGTTCTCATAAAAGATTTTGAATAAAAGGAGATTGTGATAAAATAAAGGTTTAAATATATATGTAATAAAGATATAAAATATGTATACAGAAGGAAGGTTGCTTTTTAAAATATTATGGAACGCTTTTAATATGTTACCCAAGAAATGTTAGTTACTCCAAATCATCTTGAGATTTAATGATAGTGACACATGTATGTTTTAATATGTCATACGTTACAAACTAGAAAAGTTTAATAAATCAGCCTGAATCAATAAAGACTCATAGGTTTGCATGCCATGGTATACTTCCTCAATTTTTCTTATAGGACAAAAATTGCTAATTATTTGATAAGTTTATGCTCATAGCAAAGGTGTTGACAGCTGAAAGGACATGTAATGACTTGAACCGAGACTAAATGTAACACTATAGCAGATAATATTGGGACTTAAAAAGCAGTGATGAAAAAAATGTCATTGAAGTAGGGATTTTAAAAGGACAAAAATACTAGAGACTTTTTTTCTTCAGTCCTTCCCCTACTTCAAGTTTCTTGATCACTTTGGTGATCAGAAAAGATTAATCTTTTAAATTACTTACTTAAAGCCTTTAGAAAATAAATCTATTTCTGTCCAAAAAACTATTTCCTTTAATTCACCTGCAGTCTTTGGTAAAATACCTTCTCTCGGTTCAGAGTTCAGTTCAGTCACTCAGTCATGTCTGACTCTTTGCGACCCCATGGAATGCAGCACGCCAGGCTTCCCTGTCCATCACCAACTCCTGAAGCTTACGCAGACTTATGTCCATTGAGTTGGTGATGCCGTACAATCATCTCATTCTCTGTAGTCCACTTCTCCTCCCGCCTCAATCTATCCCAGCATCAGGGTCTTTTCCAGTGAGTCAGTTCTTTGCATCAGGTGGCCAAAGTATCGGAGCTTTGGCATCAGTCCTTCCAATTAATATTCAGGACTGATCTCCTTTAGGATGGACTGGTTGGATCTCCTTGCACTCCAAGGGACTCTCAAGAGTCTTCTCCAACACCACAGTTCAAAAGCATCAATTCTTTGGAGTTCAGCTTTATAGTCCAATTCTCTCATCCACACTACTGGATGACTACTGGAAAAACCATAGCTTTGACTAGATGGACCTTTGTAGGCCAAGTAATGTCTTTGCTCTTTAATATGCTGTCTAGGTTGGCCATAGCTTTTCTTCCAAGGAGCAAGTGTCTTTTAATTGCATGGCTTCAGTCACCATCTGCAGTGATTTTGGAGCCCAAGAAAATAAAGTCTGTCACTGTTTCCATTCTTTCCCCATCTATTTGCCATGAAGTGATGGGACCAGATGCCATCATCTTTGTTTTTTGAATGTTGAATTTTAAGCCAACTTTTTCAGTCTCCTCTTTCACTTTCATCAAGTTAGAAGAACTTGATGAACTATTTAGTTCTTCTTCACTTTCTGCCATAAGGGTGGTGTCATTTGCATATCTTGAGGTTATTGATGTTTCTCCCGGCAAATTTGATTCTAGCTTGTGCTTCATCCAGTCTGGCATTTTGCATGATGTACTCTGCATGAAGTTAAATAAGCAGAGTGACAATATACAGCCTTGACATACTCCTTTCCCAATTTGGAACCAGTCTGTTGTTCCATGTCCAGTTCTAACTGTTGCTTCTTGACCTGCATACAGATTTCTCAGGACACAGGTAAGGTTGTCTGGTATTCCCATCTCTTGAAGAATTTCCTGCTGTTTGTTGTGATCCACACAGTCAAAGGCTTGAAATAATGGATATAAAATAATATTCTGTCTAAGCCATTTTGCTCAGTTGATGTTTTTGGGAACACTGATTATTTTGCAGAATATATTAATGGCATAATGAAAATAGGATTACTCTTTGAATAGAGGACTTTTTTCCCCCCTATAAACAGAATCTGGCCTTGGAGAGCAGAGTTGGATGCCAACTACTCATTCTTTAAAGTGTGGATTTTTTGGTCTTGGTTCCGTTTCATTTTGAGAAGGCATAGCTCTTGGACTGTTTTCAGCAGGTATCTTCTGAATACGATACCTGCAGCTCACTTGACTATCAAGTCCTAACTGCCAGTGCTGCCTCTCCTGCAGTTGTTCATTTTCCCTTGCCACCTAAGACTTAACGTTCATTTGGTTGCTCCATTTTGTCTCTTTTTGTATCACTCAAAATTGTTCTGTACCAGATGAAACTCATTTTTAGCACCATTCGAAAGGCTCATGAAGAATCACTTCCCTCAAGAAGCCTGCAGCCTTCACGGGAAAGGGTCACAAAGTATTAAATGGATTATTATATGAATTTTGTGATATATAAAATTTTGTTGAATTTATATAGCAATATTTTAAAGTCACTATTCAGGAATTATTGTGTCCTGAATCATCTTTCTCCTAAAAGATGCATATTGTGAACAATGCAAAGTAAATAAACTATTAAAGTTCAATGACCATCACATAAAGGTAATGAAATATTAAAAAGATTGGATTTTATGAGCAGTGTGACATTGTGTCATAGAAATTACAACTGACACTGTCTTTATGACTGCTCTGTATCTACATCCAAAGACCTAGACTCTAGTAGTTGAAATACAGTAGGTGTAAGAGGTGGGGGAGCCAATTCTTGTCAGTGTGTCACCAAACATATTATCAGAGCCAGTCTCTTAAGGTTGTCAGAGAAATTAAAGTTGCCTTTGGCTCCATGTTTTAAGAACTGACTGAAATTTCAAACTACTTTCAGTAGCTGACTACATACAGCAACAGGAAGCCTTCAATTAACTGCAACAGTTCTATTTGTAGAACAAAGGATCTGTGACTTAGGATAGCCTACATAATAACTTAAAAAGAAAAAAAAAAAAAAACAAAGCACAACTCTACTAGATCTCAACAGTATCCCTGAAGTACAGCCTGAGAAAAAAAGATATAGGGGGTCAGTCAGGAGCATGGATATAGTAACTAATTCAAAGGCAAAGGGGTCTTAGGTGGAGCTTTAAAAATGTTCTATCTAGTCAATAGAAAATTCAGCGAACATTTCTTTGAAAAAAGATAAGCCAGAATGTAGAGTAGCATTCTCCATTTTAGAGAATATAATTATAAAAGTCAGCAATATCAATATATGATGATTTAAGAGAGAAAAAGATGAGCTTTTATAACAATGGGGAGTAGAAGAATTCTTGAAGTTATCCGTAGAAATTCACGTGGATTTGATAGTGAGAAATCATTTGCTTATAATTCTGAGTCTGATTGTTTCTAGGACTACAACTTTGAAAATGGAGGAACATTAAGAGGAAGAATTAGCATATGGTAGTGGTTCTGATCTTTTCTTTTACTCTTTGAAACTATAGCTTACACTAATTTTTCAGAAAAATTTGCTGGAGACTCGCATGTCTTTTGCATAATTTTAGTTAAAGCTGAATGATCTAAATTTTGTCACTTTTTTTCTTCCATTTTTCTTTCCTCTCCTGCTTTACAGACTGTAAATTAAGTAAATTAACATTTTTGAAAAAAATTATGTGCATTGAGAAAATTTGGGGGCATCTCTGGTTAGTGTCACAAGATTAGATTTAAAAGTCACTGAAAAATATTGTGGCTCAATAAAGGAAGTTGTTAGGTTTGTGATAATACTGAAATAAATCTCTATTTCAGTTTTCTCTTAGGGTTCACAATACAAAAGTCATTCTGAGAATTATAATTGGTATTTAAAAGTCTGATATTTTGCACAGAATTTGGTAATTATTTTTGGTAAGTTTTTACAGAAAATGTTTCATCAATTTAACATAAAAATCTTTAGTGAGCCAATCTATGGTTTTCTGTATTAATATATTTAGGTAGTATTTAAATGGTAAAAAATGTATTATGATACCATTTTTTCTGAGTTCTGAACTTGCTGCGATGTTTATCTTATATATGTTTCTATGTAGAAGATAATAAAAATAATTTTGATTAAAAAAGTTAACCTGATAATACTCCATGAAAACTGTCTTCTATACAGATTATAGTTTTAATGACAATCTCTAAATTTTAGGTCAAAATTAATTCTTTTCAGAAAGTAAATTTTTTGGTCAGATAAGTAAAAATGATAAATACTAGTGTAGCAGATTAGAAGAAGTATAGTGTAGCATATTAGTATAGCATCTTATATGTAAGTGGAAACAAAAATAATTAAGGTAGACCAATATATTCCCAAACCTAATGATGGAAATGGAATAAATTCTCCTCTGGGTCTTCAGACTATATGAAAATTCTGGTTTTTTACTTAAAATTCTGAGACATGCTCTGTAAGGTTAGCACATATTCTTCTTTGGCCCTTTACTTTTCAATAGTTTGTAACTGAACATTATAGATGACTTATCAAACTCATAATTATACGCTGAGAACATTCTCTTTGGTAGTTTGTTCTAGGAAGTCACCTTTAAAAGTGCTGAAGGTTGCCAATACATAAGTAATTTTGCACTAATAATATTAATATAACAGTAAATTTTATAGTAGTGTTAGATACAGACCCTATGGACTGTAGCCCACCAGTCTTTTCTGTCCTTAGGATTCTCTAGTCAGGAATACTGGAGTGGGTTGCCATTTCCTTCTCCAGGGGATCTTCCCTACTCAGGGATTGAACCCAGGTCTCCTGTGTCACTTCTATTGCCAAGTAAAAAACCTGAGGTAAAGTAGCTACTTCAGCCATCAGAGTTTTTCTAGGGTACTTGTATTACTTTTCAGTTTTCTTGTTTGATGTCTTTTTTTCTTCTGTTCTCTGAATCTCTTGAATCCCCAAACTTTGTCTAGCTGTAAAACCTTTTTCCTTATATGACTCAATATAAGAGGGCTTTAAACAGCTAAACAAAATGACAATGACTGGAAAATGTCTGTAGCCAAGAAGAACATTAATAATAGGAGGCAGTAAGTAAACAGAGAGGGAAAAAAAAACATTTAAGTAGTGGTGAAATGTCTTTGAGATAACCTTGCAGGCAGAGATACCTCTCACCTCCTGCCTTGCCTTTACTTTCATCACTCTTCAAAGGCCTTCAACTGGTTTAGGACATAAAAGCAAATTAGAAGGTGGTAGGAAATCAGCCAGTAAAGAAGGGGAAGGAGGGTACAGATCAAAATGAAAACAGAGATACTGCTTTAGCTATTCTGAGCTTAGTTTCCATCAAACACTTAGTTTAGAGAAATTGGTGGTTAACATGTGAATGCTCCTCTAGATTTCAAATATAAAAACCAAAGCAGATTGAGAAATTTAGTGGACTAGGATTTGTTAAAGGGATTCAAGAACCTTCCAGTGATGCCTTTAACTTAACAGAAAAGGAACTGATGATTGTGTATTTTTGCTCATACACATCACGTAGTTTCTTTCATAAATAGGCCTTTTTTTCTCAGATATTTTTAAGTTGTGTTTAGAGTTAGGAAGCCTATTCATCTATTTTTGAGGAAAGGGACTTGGACTAGTTAGATTGACTTATTTTTAAAAACACTGATGTATAGAACAGTCTTATGGACTCTGTGGGAGAGGGAGAGGGTGGGAAGATTTGGGAGAGTGACATTGAAACATGTAGAATATCATGTAAGAAACGAGTTGCCAGTCCAGGTTCGATGCGCGATACTGGATGCTTGGGGCTGGTGCACTGGGACGACCCAGAGGGATGGTGTGGGGAGGGAGGAGGGAGGAGGGTTCAGGATGGGGAACACATGTATGCCTGTGGCGGATTCATTTTGATATTTAGCAAAACTAATACAATTATGTAAAGTTTAAAAATAAAATAAAATTTAAAAAATAAATAAATAAAAATAAAATCCTTACCTGGTTTCCACTGATGTGATGTGCTATATGACTTGCCATGACATCTGTCCTTTAATATGAATTACAAATTCAGCATTTTGCTCCATTCATCACATTACTTATCCATAAATTTCAATCTAACTCCTAATTACTTTTTAAAATCTGTCTACTTAGTACTTTGCGTGAGTGAGTGAGTGAGTGAAGTTGCTCAGTTGTGTCCGACTCTTTGTGACCCCATGGACTGTAGCCTACCAGGTTCCTCCATCCATGGGATTTTCCGGGCAAGAATACTGGAGTGGGTTGCCATTTCCTTCTCCAGGAGATCTTCCCCACCCAAGGATTGAACCCGGGTCTCCCGGGTTATAGACAGATGCTTTACCGTCTGAGCCACCAGGGAACAACTATAAAATAATACATGTATTCTACCTGAAAACAATGTTGCTAAATTAACATCCTTTGGAAGCTGCTCCTGGAATTGAGAGAAAGTGACTGCAGTCATGAAATTGAAAGACGGTTGTTCCTTGGAAGAAAACATATGCCAAGCAAGACAGCATATTAAGAAGCAGAGACATTCCTTTGCCAACAAAGGTCCATCTAATCAAAGCTATAGTTTTTCCAGTAGTCGTGTATGGGTGTGAGAGTTGGACCGTAAAGAAAGCTGAGCACCAAAGAATCGATGCTTTTGAACTGTTGTGTTGGAGAAGACTCTTGAGAGTCCCTTGGACTGCACGGAGATCAAACCAGTCAATCCTAAAGGAAATCAGTCCTGAATATTCATTGGAAGGACTGATGCTGAAGCTTAAGCTCCAATACTTTGACCACGTGAGGCAAGAACCAACTCATTGGAAAAGACTCTAATTCTGGGAAAGATTGAAGGCAGGAGGAGAAGGGGACAACAGAGGATGAGATGGTTGGATGGCATCATTGACTAATGGACACAAGTTTAAGCAACTCCAGGAGATAGTGAAGGACAAGGAAGCCTGGCGTGCTTCAGTCAGTGGGAGTCACAAAGGGTTAGACACGACTTAGTCACTGAATAACAACAGCTCATGTGAAGGTAGCCAACACCATGACTGGTTTAGAACATAAATAACATTTTACATACTAGTAGTGTTGAACAAAAAATGATAACCCTACCAAAAGCTATGTCTATTGCTGTGTGGCTACAACAAATGATTTATACATTTAGTGAGATGCAGAGACTTTTTTTTTCAGGTAATGCAAAATTTTGAAAAAAAGAGAAACTTTTGTTGAGAAGACTCTGAAAGGGTGTGAAGTTTCTTATTTTACTTTCAACTTTTTATTTTATTCAAAATTCAAAAATAGGCTATTGGTCATGCATTATAAAGTCACCATCTGGATTCACCCAGCTTTCTGAGGGATTTTCCCTAAAGTCACAGACTTCTGAAAAAGTATTTCATATTTGTAAAAGTATTGGGTGCTTAATTAAATATATGTGTATATATACATATAATGTGCATTTTTGTGTGGGTATGTGTATATAAAATAAATATGTATATAATACTTGCATAATTGAGATTTTAAGATGGCTTAAAGCTCAACATTCAGAAAATGAAGATCATGACATCTGGTCCCATCACTTCATGGGAAATAGTTGGGGAAACAGTGGAAACAGTGTCAGACTTTATTTTTGGGGGCTCCAAAATCACTGAAGATGGTGATTGCAGCCATGAAATTCAAAGACGCTTAGTCCTTGGAAGGAAAGATATGACCAACCTAGATAACATATTAAAAAGCAGAGACATTACTTGGCCTACAAAGGTCTGTCTAGTCAAGGCTATGGTTTTCTTTTTTTTTTTTCCTAATTTTATTTTATTTTTAAACTTTACATAATTGTATTAGTTTTGCCAAATATCAAAATGAATCCGCCACAGGTATATATGTGTTCCCCATCCCGAACCCTCCTCCCTCCTCCCTCCCCATACCATCCCTCTGGGCCGTCCAGTGCACCAGCCCCAAGCATCCAGCATCGTGCATCGAACCTGGACTGGCAACTCGTTTCCTACATGATATTTTACATGTTTCAATGCCATTCTCCCAAATCTTCCCACCCTCTCCCTCTCCCACAGAGTCCATAAGACTGTTCTATACATCAGTGTCTCTTTTGCTGTCTCGTATACAGAGTTATTGTTACCATCTTTCTAAATTCCATATATATGCGTTAGTATACTGTATTTATGTTTTTCCTTCTGACTTACTTCACTCTGTATAATAGGCTCCAGTTTCATCCACCTCATTAGAACTGATTCAAATGTATTCTTTTTAATGGCTGAGTAATACTCCATTGTGTATATGTACCACAGCTTTCTTATCCATTCATCTGCTGATGGGCATCTAGGTTGCTTCCATGTCCTGGCTATTATAAACAGTGCTGCGATGAACATTGGGGTACACATGACTCTTTCCCTTCTGGTTTCCTCAGTGTGTATGCCTAGCAGTGGGATTGCTGGATCATAAGGCAGTTCTATTTCCAGTTTTTTAAGGAATCTCCACACTGTTCTCCATAGTGGCTGTACTAGGTGGGAAGGCTATGGTTTTCCCAGTGGTCCTGTATGGATGTGAGAATTGGACAGTGAAGAATTGATGCTTTTGAACTGTGGTGTTGGAGAAACTCTTGAGAGTCCCTTGGACTGCAAGGAGAGCCAACCAGTCCATCCTAAAGGAGATCAATCCTGGGTGTTCATTGGAAGGACTGATGCTGAGGCTGAAACTCCAGTACTTTGGCCACCTCATGCGAAGAGCTGACTCATTGGAAAAGACCCTGCTGCTGGGAGGGATTGGGGGCAGGAGGAGACGGGGATGGCAGAGGATGAGATGCTGGATGGCATCACCGACTTGATGGACATGAGTTTGGGTAAACTCTGGGAGTTGATGGTGGACAGGGAGGCCTAGCATGCTGTGGTTCAAGGGGTTGCAAAGAGTCAGACACGACTGAGTGACTGAACTGAACTGAAGATGAATATATATGTGTGTGTATATATATATATATGTATGTATGTTTATACACAGTTTTAAGAAAGCAAATCAGTGTTGAAAAGCTTATAATGAAAAGAAACTGTTCTCTGTCCAGTTTCACCTTACTCCTAGTCCGTATTAGCCAATTTCAACAATTTTTGACTCTTATGCTGTGCATGACCTGTATTTTCTTAAATAATCTACTTGATGTATTTACTTTGATTTACTTATTGTTGAGAATCATAAGAGAATAACTCACTCATTTTCCTCTTCCCTCCCCTATTTTGTAATATAGTTGTATCAGTGTTCTTAGTTTTAACACTTACTGTTTAAAGTTTTTGTTGCTGCTCAGTAAACCTCCCGGTTCTTTTCAGGTCTTCAATTGGTTGAGGTATATGCAGATTTAATGATTTGGAATGTAAGAAGACTGCAATGTGGTAGACTAGCAAACTGTAAACACCATATAAATGTACTTTTTTTTAAGGAATGTGGTTTCACTCAAATTTACCATTTTAGTTAAGAAAATAAGAATTTAAGCCACTTAAACTGGAATAAATTATTAAATGATTAATCTTTCTTCAAATGTGTTTCTCTGATGTGCATATAATTAATAACCAAATGAGAAATGGACTGTTTAAAAACAAACTTTAAAAACTTAAAAGAAAGCAAATTTTCTTTCTATGATTGAAAAAAAGAGTTGCCAAGAAATTTTCCACCTATTTCTCACCTAGAGAACTTTTCTTTCTACAAACATAATGGAAAATTTGCACATATATTTTGTTGCTCCTTGTGAGACTGAGCAGAAGTAAAATTCCTTTGTACTATTAAAAAAAAAAAAAAGAAAAAAAGAAGATACCCCTAAAGTTAATGCATGGTCAGTGTGTTGCTTTTTGACAGTCTTTAGTAGCCAAATTGATGTATTTCTCTTAAGTAAGAAAATGGGAAGGAGAATAATATAATCTTTTGTTCCCTTCATACTTTTCTTCCTGATTCATCAACTATACAAATGTAATTCTGTCTTTATATACCCGTGTAAGCAAAACTCAATGTCTTTAATCTCCCAGAAACACAATTTTGCTCTCTGAATTATATTGAACTCAATTTCAATACAAACAAATAAAGGAAATATTCAAACAAGTTGATTCATGGTGAAGAATGAACTCTCTGGTTTTTCAAAATGTTGAAAATGGGTTTCTTTTGGTTCAAAGCATTTTGTTTGCTGTTGTGTTTTTATATTTGAAGAGTTAAGGTACTTCCATGCTAAATTACCATATTTCAGCTACTGTATCAGAAATTGTCTACAGTGATATCATGAGTTCTCCTAAATATTTATTTCTAAAACTAGATTAACTTTTTTCTTTTTATTATTTCAGAATACAGGGATGGGAAGAGAAATTGTTTAATTATATAAAATACACTAATTCTCAAAATTAATTTGTACTTTTAAGTTAAATAATACAGTTTTCATGAAATATCATAAGCATTCATTTTATCCCTTCTTTCTCTGAGCTCTGATGTTAACCATAGTGAGATCTGTCCAGGCCTTAAACACTCTCTTGAATTTCAACTTCTCCATGAATTGAGTAAAATTATTAAAATGCAATATATGAATTCTATATAATTTTTAAAAATCAAAATAAGGCATGCATTTAGTTTAAAAAGAAAAAAAACAAAACCTCTTATGATGAAAATGCTGTCCTCTTCTCTGCCTTTCTTCTTTTTCCAGTTTATAGAGTTAATTACCTTCAGCAGTCATTCCATCTTCTAGTCCTTTAACTTAAAATTTCTAAATGACATGCTCACATAGAAAACTCTTAGTGTATACATTTTAAGCATTGTATATTGTTTCCTTGCTTAGGCAAATGAGAAAATTCTTCCCAATGACCCATTTATGTATATACCCATGAGTATCTCTATGCCATGTGTACGTGCACACACAGGTACATTTCTTCTTCACCCTCCCCAGCAGTTGTATCAGAGTGTTAAATAAAATCAACCAGTATTTAAAAGGCTAGTCAAATGTTGCTTATTGCTGAGCCAACGGTAACCCTTTTCTTCTTCAGTTGTACCTTTTTTCTGGAGTTCATTGTAAATTTACCCCCTATTTGTCTGATTTTCTGTGCTTGAATATCTCTGCTATGTGCTTTTTGCCATCCCTGCAGCATTTCCACTTTCTCTCTTCCTGGAGCTTCCTCCATTCTGTAACTATTGTGAACTATCTGTTCTCTAGGTGCCTCACCTATCCTGGGTCTTTTCCTTTGCTCTTCTCTTTAGTGGATCTTCATGGCTTCTTTATTAGTTTTCCCATTGCTTTTATTTTCTGGAGAATATCTGAAGATATATTTATTGAATTCTTATTTGTCTGAAAATGTCATTTTTATCTCCTTACCAATGGTAGATTTGTGTGGTTGAGCAGAGAATACTGGTTGAAAATTACTGTGAATTCTGATCTTAATTTAATTCTATTTCCCTTATATATGGCTTCCTCATCCCTGTTGGAGGCGTTTTATAATCTTCTCCTTATCTCTGTTCTAAAACTTCACATTTATGTGCCTTAGTCTTATGTTATTCATTTTGCAGGGTAAGTCTGTGGACTCTTTCAATTAGGAGGCTTATTTTCTTCAGAGTTCTTTATTTTTTAGAATCATCTTTTTTCAGTGTGCACTGTTCTTCTTTTAATTCATTAATAACTTCCTTTATTAGATAGAAGGTATTTTAGTCAATCAAATTTTTGTTTTTCTACCTGTACTTTGTGCTTTTTCTCTGGCCCCCACGCTCCACCATACCCAACTTCACATTTGCTTTGGTCGCTCCTGCACACTAGGAACTTCCATACTTATGAGAGAGCGTGTGTTTACTGGAAGCTCATGATTTATGTGGCGTTTGTAAACTAGAAAGCTTTCTGTATAGGAGGCCTGAGTGGTGAGTCCTTAGGGTGTATGTGTGTTTGCATGTATATACTTGGGGGGAATATTTGGAACAGCGTCTTTAGTTTCCTTCTCCTGAATTGTTCAGAGTCCCCAGGAAGGAGTCTTCCAGCCTTCTACTTCAGGGGGAATATGCTTGGCTGCCAGAGCTCAGAAAGAAGATTGGCAAGTAGGCTAGGCAGGCTTGCGCTCAGTCTGTAGTTTTCAGCTCTGCATATGTCCCTTGTTTTCTGCTAGGACTCTGGGGCCCCAGCTCAGTTCATTTCACCCAGAGAAGGACTCTCTAGTTGTGAAGCTGTAATGGTCCTGGTGCATGTCAGGGGTGAAAGGGTCATGAGGAGGAGACGTCTCCTGACTGCGAGAGAGGACATGGCAGTTTAAGTGTCCTGTAATCTGAGGAGAAGGGGGCAACACAGGATGAGATGGTCGGATGGCATTACCGATTCAGTAGACTTGAGTTGGAGCAAAACCCCAGAAGAAGGTGAAGATCAGGGAAGCCTGGCATGCTGCAGTTCATGGGATCACAAAGAGTTGGACATGACTGAGTGACTGAACAACAACAAATCAGACCTTAAACCAATCCCTCTGCTTTTGACCTTGCACCTGACCACTCAGCTGCCTTGGTGCCTGTGCCTGGAAGTGTTGAGCCCCTTGGAAATTCTCTGACCTGGGTCTGCTGGCGGCTCCCTTACTGCAGTTCCATCAGTAGTGCTGTCTCCATTCAACAGAGTACTTTATCACTATTCAATTCACTTTCCCTTTCAACATTTCATTGAACTTGCTTGCTCATTTTTGTTATCTCTATCATTTTCTTTTCCTTTATAGGTTTGTAGAATTTTTATTCTGTTACTGCCATTTTGTGGCATTTCTGAAAGGAACAGAAATAAACGTATTTGGTTAATCTGTCACTTTTATTCAGAAGTCATGCAGTTTTAAATCATCCAGAGTTAACATTATCAATATTATATAGTTGACGTTCTTCTTCTTATGATTATTTGAGACATTTTAAGATAATAATACTGGAATATTCCCAGGAAATCTTCTGAAATAGACTACTGAAGAAGCCTGCGATTGCCATGGACTTGTCAAATCTATAATTTTAATGAGAATGCCATAAGATTAAAATTTGTGATGAACAGCCGTGATCTCTGTCAGTGGTATATTCATATCTCCATACATTCATTTTGTTATAAAAGTCATCCACCCAGAACTTGGCTCTCCAGCAATATCAGTTTATTAGTAGGAAATGCCAGAGCAAAGAAACTATTAGAAATGGGTTTTGAACAGCACAGTTTTGCATTTGAGTCTGCACTTGTTCCTCTAGGGCTTACCAGGTGGTGCTAGTGGTCAAGAACCTGCCTGTCAGTGCAGGAGGTATAAGAGATGGGGCTTCATTCCCTGGGTTGGAAAGATCCCCTGGAGGAGGACACAGCAACCCAATCTAGTATTCTTCCCTGGAGAATCCCATGGACAAAGGAGCCTGATGGTCTACAGTCTAGCGTCGCAGAAAGGTGGACACGACTGAAGTGACTTAGCATGCACACCCACATGTTCCTCTAGGGCTAGCATGTAAGGGCCTTAAGCAAAAAAGCATTTACTTCTATTTCATAACAAATTAAAATAGCTTTTGAAATGCACACTCCAAATATGCAGAAGTTAGAAAACAAAATATAAGAAAATAAGAGGAAAACATACTAGAATTCGAGAAATAATCTATGAAATGCCCAACCACAAAGAACTAGAAATGGTAAACAGATGAACCCAAATTCCTGTTCAGTTCAGTTCAGTCACTCAGTCGTGTCTGACTCTTTGCAACCCCATGAATCGCAGCAGCTTATTTAACTTGTACGCAGAGTACATCATGAGAAACGCTGGGCTGGAAGAAGCACAAGCTGGAATCAATATTGCCGGGAGAAATATCAATAACCTCAGATATGCAGATGACACCACCCTTATGGCAGAAAGTGAAGAGGAACTAAAAAGCCTCTAGATGAAAGTGAAAGAGGAGAGTGAAAAAGTTGGCTTAAAGCTCAACATTCAAAAAACTAAGATCATGGCATCTGGTCCCATCACTTCATGGGAAATAGATGGGAAAACAGTGGAAACAGTGTCAGATTTTATTTTTGGGGACTCCAAAATCACTGCAGATGGTGATTGCAGCCATGAAATTAAAATACGCTTACTCCTTGGAAGGAAAGTTATGACCAACCTAGATAACATATTAAAAAGCAGAGACATTACTTTGCCAATGAAGGTCCGTCTAGTCAAGGCTATGGTTTTCCCAGTGGTCATGTATGGATGTGAGAGTTGGACTGAGAAGAAAGCTGAGTACCGAAGAATTTATGCTTTTGAACTGTGGTGTTGGAGAAGACTCTTGAGAGTCCCTTGGACTGCAAGGAGATCCAACCAGTCCATCCTAAAGGAGATCAGTCCTGGGTGTTCATTGGAAGGACTGATGCTGAAACTGAAACTCCAATACTTTGGCCACCTCATGCGAAGAGTTGACCCATTGGAAAAGACTCTGATGCTGGGAAGGATTGGGGGCAGGAGGAGATAGGGACAACAGAGGATGAGATGGCTGGATGGCATCACCAACTCGATGGACATGAGTTTGGGTAAACTCTGGGAGTTGGTGATGGACAGGGAGGCCTGGGTTAGAAGCTGGTAGTTGAAACTGTCAGTGCCCCATTGAAATCTCCCAGGGCTTTACTGTTTTTTGTTCCCTGGTGGGGCTCTTGCTAGCGTCTCTATCTCCACCTGAGGTCTTTCTCTGTTACTCAGGCCTACATTGGATGCCTATTACAGATGCATGACAGGACAAAAGTGAGAGAATTAATGCCACCAGGAACTAGCTCACAACCAGTGACTGATAGGAGTTGATGTGTAAATATCCTGACTTCCTTGCCCCTTGTTTGAAATAGTCTAAAGAATGTGTTGTGCTACCGGAGGCCCCCAGAGAGGTGAAGTGCCAGTTCTACAATATGGTGATTTACTTATTTCTTGACTGCCTGCTTTTGCTGTCTCATTCCTATACTCTTCTACTGGTGTTTTGTAGATTCATCTCCCAAATAAACTATTTGCACTACAATTTTTACCTTAGTTTCAGTTCAGATAAGTTCAGTTACTCAGTCATAACCAACTCTTTGCAACCCTATGAACTGTAGCATGCCAAGCCTCCCTGTCCATCACCAACTCCTGGGGTTCACCAAAACTAATGTCCATTGAGTCGCTGATGCCATCATATCCATCTCATCCTTTGTGATCCCCTTCTGCCTTCAATCTTTCCCAGCATCAGGGTCTTTTCAAACGAAGTCAGCTCTTTGCATCAGGTGGCCAAAGTATTGGAGTTCCAGCTTCAACATCAGTCCTTCGATGAACACTCGGGACTGACTTCCTTTAGGATGGACTGGTTGGATCTCCGTGCAGTCCAAGGGACTCTTCAAGAGTCTTCTCTAACACCACAGTTCAAAAGCATCAATTCTTCAGTGCTCAGCTTTCTTTATAGTCCAACTCTCACATCCATGCATGACTACTGGAAAAAGCATAGCCTTGATTAGATGGACCTTTGCTGGCAAGGTAATGTCTCTGCTTTTTAATATGCTGTCTAGGTTGGTCATAACTTTCCTCAAGGAGTAAGCATCTTTTAATTTCATGGCTTTAGTCACCATCTGCAGTGATTTTGGAGCTCCGAAAAATAAAGTCAGCCACTGTTTTCACTGTTTCCCCATCTATTTGCCATGAAGTCATGGGACCTGATGCCATGATCTTTGTCTTCTGAATGTTGAGCTTTAAGCCAACTTTTTCACTCTCCTCTTTCACTTTCAAGAGGCTCTTTAGTTCTTCTTCACTTTCTGCCATAAGGGTGGTATCACCTGCATATCTGAGGTTTATTGATATTTCTCCCAGCAATCTTGATTCTAGCTTGTGCGTCTTCCAGTCCAGCGTTTCTCATGATGTACTCTGCATATAAGTTAAATAAGCAGGGTGACAATATACAGTCTTGACGTACTCCTTTTCCTATTTGGAACCAGTCTGTTTTTCCATGTCCAGTTCTAACTGTTGCTTCCTGACCTGCATACAAATTTCTCAAGAGGCAGGTCAAGTGGTCTGGTATTCCCATCTCTTTTAGAATTTTCCACAGTTTATTGTGATCCACACAGTCAAAGGCTTTGGCATAGTCAATGAAGTAGAAATGGATGTTTTTCTGGAACTCTCTTGCTTTTTCAATGATCCAGCGGATGTTGGCAATTTGATCTCTGGTTCCTCTGCCTTTTCTAAAACCAGCTTGAACACTTGAATTTCACAGTTCATGTATTGCTGAAGCCTGGCTTGGACAAATTTGATCTAGTCCTTTTGCAGCCAAAGATGGAGAAGCTCTATACAGTCAGCAAAATCAAGACCGGGAGCTGACTGTGGCTCAGATCATGGACTCCTTATTGCCAAATTCAGGCTTAAATTGAAGAAAGTAGGGAAAACCACTAGACCATTCAGGTATGACCTAGATCAAGTCCCTTACAATTATACAGTGGAAGTGAAAAATAGATTTAAGAGACTGATAGACAGAGTGCCTGATGAGCTATGGACGGAGGTTCATGAGATAGTACAGGAGACAGGGATCAAGACCATCCCCAAGAAAAAGAAACGCAAAAAAGCAAAATGGCTGTCTGAGGAGGCCTTACATATAGCTGTGAAAAGAAGAGAAGTGAAAAGCAAAGGAGAAAAGGAAAGATATACCCATTTGAATGCAGAGTTCCAAAGAATAGCAAGGAGAGATAAAGTTTTCCTCAGTGATCAGTGCAAAGAAATAGAGGTAAACAATAGAATGGAAAAGATGAGATCTCTTCAAGAAAATTAGAGACACCAAGGGAACATTTTATGCAAAGATGGGCCCAATAAAGGACAGAAATGGTATGGACCTAACAGAAGCAGAAGATATTAAGAAGAGGTGGCAAGAATACACAGAAGAACTATACAAAAAAGATCGTCATGACCCAGATAATCATGATGGTATGATCACCAAGCTAGAGCCAGACATCCTGCAATGTGAAGTCAAATGGGCCTTAGGAAGTGTTACTACGAACAAAGCTAGTGGAGGTGATAGAATTCCAGTTGAACTATTTCAAATCCTAAAAGATGATGCTGTGAAAGTGCTGCACTCAATATGCCAGCAAATTTGGAAACTCAGCAGTGAGTGGCCACAGGACTGGAAAAGGTCAGTTTTTATTCCAATCCCAAAGAAAGGCAATTCCAAAGATAGCTCAAACTACTGCACAATTGCACTCATCTCACATACTGGTATAGTAATGCCTTAGTTTAGGAGAACCCAAACTAAGTAAGGACCATTTAGATTTGGGGAGCAATGTTATTCCTCAGTAATACATTGTGATATGTATGAAAAGTATTTAATTTTCAGATGATGCACAGTCACTGAGGGAATAGTTATACTGAATATATTTTGTTTTAAGAACATGTGAATTATGTGTATATTTAAAAATGATTTCCCATTTAAAATAACTAATCTATTTCAGTTCCAGTGTTTGACCTTTATCTATACAGAAATTTAAATCATCCTGAATGATTCATTTGATTAGAATTCTAGATATACAAGATGTTATTGTGCTAATTAATACATGTGTGAATGTTAAAGTATTTTAATTAAATGGGGATCGTTAACTTAATAGTGCTCAATAGAAGCCTACTAAGCCTCCTTAAATTCACAGAAATATGCATGTGAAATTATTAATGAAGTTTATCATAAAGTTCGTGCTTTCTATTGAAGCTTCAAAAATTTTTTTTAAAAGTTGTACACATATTATGAAATAAATGCTGGCATGTAATACTGTGAATGTATCTGTGTACACTCTTTATCAGCTTCTCCTGGAAATTAGTTTCGTAACATATCATTATTGCTAACATGTTTCAGTATTCTCCTAACCATCCCAGGATTATCTGAAACATGGGACGAAACATACTTTCACTCAACTACAAAACTTAATTAACAGGAAAAAAATTTTAGAGCAGACATTTCAAGTGTAACCTGAATAAATTTGTCTCTGTGTTTCCTTTTCCTGAGAGCTGATCTTCAAACTGAAAAAGGGCAGAAGAGACTGAGGGTTAGACTTGGAGGACAAGTATAGGAGAGAGCTGAGTCTCTGCCAAGAGGATGGAGGACTTTTATTTGTTGTTTCTATTTGAATGGAGCTGAATGAAAAGGAGTGAAACAGGAAGAGAAGGTATGGAGAAGTAATGAGAGAGTGAAGCCAATGACCTAAAAATAGACTTTTTGCATATTCATATTTTACAGTGTTTTTGCTTCACTCTTTATCCCCAACTCTACAATAAAATCAGATGCCCACAAAAAGGCCTCAAATGAGTGGGCTTATTTTTAAAGGGATCGAAAGGATAAATAGTTTTTAAAAAATTTGTGTTAATGACAGGATCAATGCCAGGGCATGGGTAAAAGTGAAAAATGCATCAGAAAACAGTAATTTAGTGGCGACAGGATGTAGAAGCCAGAAGTAGCCGTAATATTGTAAGGCCCTGGGAATCCTTTTAAGTGTGAGGAGTGTCATTGGACTTTGCATTTAGTGGAGAATACACGTCTAATCTAATCCGACTTAAACGTTAAAGGGGGAAAGCTTAAGGGTTTGGGAGATGTGGCTAATATCTTAGTGTTTAACCATTCAGTGTCCACAGACTTTGCGAGTCTTGAAAATGCCTGAATCCTGAATTTGAGCATTTCAATTTTAGCCATAGGTTGAAGAGGTGGGCTGTCATCTTTCCTAAGGCCTCCGTTGAGTGAGCGACACCAGTAGTCCCTCTATAATTCTCAGGCTATGCTTTTAGTGCCTGAAATGATCTCTGCTCTGTTTTGTTTTTCAAGTTGCCAGTCTGGTCATTTCCCTCTAACCCTGAGAAGAGAAGAAAGCTATAAAACTTTTCGCCTGACAATTCTCTGCCATTATATTCTGTGCTTCTCTGGCATTCACACTCTGAATTTCTTTTCTGTTCTTCTATTCACTTTCATTCTCATCTGGAATCTCACTTTCCCTGTAGTCCTTGTCTTCCCAGGCTTAGGTGATGTTTATCTTTGTTGTTTGGTATCCCCACTGATGACAGGTCCTATCAGTTTGCTAATCACCACACAGCTCAGCCACAGCCTTATGAAATAAACACACTCATTCAAGTGTGTTGGTATGTTGAGTTGGAAAGGGAAAATATGACTGGCATACACAATGAAAAGAATGAGCTGCTTCACTTTTGTTGATGCTTATTTTGGGGGTAGATGGAAGGACAGTCTGGTAAGAACCAAGCATTTGTTTTGGAATCAGATATTCATGGACTTGAATTTTACTTCTGCCTTTTACTAAATAAGCTCTATTTAATTCCCATAAGCTTCAATTCTCTTATAAAATCAAGATAATAGTACTTGTCTCATGTATGTGGTGAAGTGTAAATGGAAAGCACCTTTCATGTGACAGGGCTGTGGATAAATTAGACTTGCAATAGTTACACATAATAAGATTTTTAAATTAGTGACTCAATGAATGGAGTACAGAAAGGGGAAAAGAGTAATGTTACAGTGGAGAAACCACACAGAAACATCCTTAACCAAGTGATCAAGGTGAACCTCACCAATGATAAGTATGAGGGTCACGTATACTTAGGTGGGTGTGGTTAAAAAGGGTATTTCCCTTCTTTGTGTTCTTCCCCCAAATTCATATCTTTAGTCTAATAATGCAAAAAACAAAAAACGATGAGGCAAATATAATTTGAGGAACAGTCTACAGAATATTTGAGAAATGATCTTTAAAAAGTATGAAAGTCATGAAAAACCAGGGAAGACTGGACACTGTCACATATCAGGGGAGATTAAGGAGACCCAGCATGAAATATAATTTGGGACCTAGAATGAATCCTAAAATAGTTACAAGGATGCTAGTGAGAAACTGATGGAATTCAAGTAAAATCTGTAGTTATGTTCATAGTATTTTGGTAATGTTAATTTCTTAGTTTTGACAAATGTCCTGTGGTTATGTAAGATGTTAACATTAGGGGAAGTTGAGTGAAGCGTATATGGAAACTCAGTATATTGCCAGCTTTCCTGCACACCTGAAATTATTCCAAAAATTTTTTTACATTTTTTTCTTTAACATTAAAAAGTAGAACTTACAGTGACAGAGAATGTATCAATTATTACCTGTGGTTGGGGTAAGTGGAACATATGGCATTTTGGGGAGAAGTTTAGTGGACCTATTTTGTATCCTGACTGTGATTATAGTTATAATAATCTATACATTTGTTAAAATATGTAGACCTGTATATTTTGCTGCATGTCAATTTAAAAAATAAAACAGAAGGAAATAAATAAAAGAAAAATGAGGATAATATAAATTACAAGAAACAAATTATAAAGCTAGAGCCTTGTTTTTTATTATATATAACACTATCATCATATTTTTTTTCTTTTATTTAACAAATATTCATTGAATCCCATTGATGTGATAGATGGACACTGTGCTGACGCTTGAAGGTACACAAGAACTGGACATGTTCTAGATGTTAAAACAAGTTCTTATTTCAAGATAGGCCAACACATATTATTTAAAAAAAAATCTTGTAAGGAATCAGGGCATACACATATGAGGAATTAAATGGCATAGATATTTATAGAATATTTCATGATAATATCAGCACTATATTTAACAAAATAAGTTATCATGACATAAGTTCAGAGGAGATACAAGCATCCTTAGATGAATAGGAAATTTTTGACAAAGGCGATACATAGCACTTGAAAAGAGATTCCTTTTCTGTGACTTCAGACTATTTAGGAAAGGAAGGTTTAAACACCATAACATTTCTTTTGTTTCAAGTATTTGTACTACATATTTTTGTCTCCCTAAATTCATGTGTTGAAGGCCTAAAAACCCCTAAAGTAATTTTACTAGGAGGTGGAGCTTTGTGAGGTAATTAGGTTTAGAAGAGGTCAGGAGGGGTGGGTCCTCATGAAAGGATTAGTGCCCTTGTAAAAGGAGAGTGGAAAACCTGGTTTGTCTCTCTCTCTAGACTTCCCTGGTGGCTCAGAAGGTAAAGCGTCTGCCTGCAATGGGGGAGACACAGGTTCAATCCCTGGGTCAGGAGGATCCCCTGGAGAAGAAAATGGCAACCCACTCCAGTACTCTTGCCTGGAAAATTCCATAGACAGAGGAGCCTTGTAGGCTACAGTCCATGGGGTTGCAAAGAGTCAGACATGACTGAGTGACTTCGCTTCACATCACTTCACCATGTGAGGGTAAAACTAGAAGGCAGCCATCTGCGAGCCAGTTAGAGAGCTCTCACTAGACACCAGGACCCTGATCTTGGAATTCTCAGTTTCGAGAACTATGAGAAATAAATGTTTGTTGTTACAGCAGTCCAGGCAGACTAAAGCAAAAATTATATTAAAATAACCAATATTAATAAGCATTTAGTATAGTAAAACTCTAAATAAGGATTTTACATGTATTAACCAACATGTCCTTACAAGAACCTTAGGAGAAATTCCCTTTGTTCTAGAGAGGAAAAAACTGAGTTGTCAAACAGTGAAATAACATGCCTGATCATACAACTGGTAAGTGGCAGGTCCAGGATTCAAATTCAAATGTCTCACTCCAGAACACACACTGCACCCCAGTAAAATACGTGGTGTTGATAGTCATGCTTTTTTTTTTTTAAAGCTGGAAATAAGCATGAAAGGGTTCAGCAATCCAAGAAACCCTGATTTTTTGAAAAATCTGCTTCAAAATACAACTAGTTATATAACACACTTTTTTTTTTCCTAAAAGCAAATAGCCCTTGCCATGCCCTCCATTTGGCACCCTGCCCCTTGCTAACGTGCATGGATGAGAGCCTGTTACTTTGCCTCCTGCCAGCAGATTGTGACCTTGGCAGCCTGGCATGCCAGCTAAGATTCCACAAAGCGAAAGTAACAGTTACATTTCTGAAGAAACTCCTTGAACCACCAAGTATGTCTTGCCATGTCCATAGACATGACCATAGTCCTTTTGCGAGGTGGCTCATTAACTAATGATTCTCTTGGTTCTCATGGCTTAATTGTCTCTTCCTTGCTCGTGATGTGCTTATGGTTTTCGTATATTATTTCCTTAATTTTGTGTCTCTTATTGCTGGAATTGCCTAATTTGTCTAAAATAATTCCATTTTGTGTTACTCAGCAATGACCCATTTGCTTGCAAGCATTTTGGTGACAATCATAACAATTAATTACATGGAATTTTGTTTTGCATTATTTTTGTTGGAACAAAAACAGGAGTGCTAATTTCTCTGTACAATTACTAAAAAACAAGGGTGCTCTATAAATGAGTTATTTGTGGCTAAATGTTGAATTTTTATAGGCTATTTAATTCCAAAAACTTAAATAATAAATTTGATGCAAGCTGCCAGTGAGCAGAGATGTAGATAACAGTGTATGTTCACAGTGATCCATGAAAATGTAATCCTTTTATGGTGTGCCTCTATATTGTTTATACCAAACCTTTCTGTCTGACCTAGACCGCTTTTCTGAATTTCAGCTTCATATTAAATACACCCGTTTAGTTGGAGGTCCCCTAGCTTCGGTACTGCTGACATTTTGGTTTGGCCAGTGTTTGCTGCTAGGGCTGTCCTCCACATGGTAGGATGCTTAACAGCATCCCCAGCCTCTCAAGTATCAACCGCCTCCTCTTCAACTGTGAGCATCAAAAATATCTCCAGAAATGGTCAAATGTCTCCTAGGGAACAATATTATCCTCAGTTGAGAACCACTAACTTAAATACTCTATAGATTTATGAAAGTTAACATGTACAAAATCAAACTCATTTCTCCCCTCAAATCTCCTCCAGAAAAGTTAATAGCATGTATGAGGCAAATCTTAGCTTTCCTTTAAAACTTGTGTTAACTTGATCAAGGTACTCACTTCTCTATCCCTTAATGTCTTTCATCTGTAAATATATTCCTAAAACCTCCTTCATATTACTGTTGTGATGATTAAATGAACTAATATGTATAAAACATTTAGAATGCTTCCTGACACATAGTATGCTTAAGTTAATGTGTTTGCAATAATGAATACTGGTAAATGGTAGCAGATTTGTTCAATATGGGAAACTCTTAAGATTCTTCTTTTCAAAGGATGTGTGCAGACAATTTTAAAAGAGAGATATCCAGGTGATAGTAAATGTATGAAATAATGTTTGACATCATTAGTAATCAATAAAAAATTTAAGAGGTATGATAATGTACTATTTAAATCTATTAAATTTGGAAAGATTTTAAAACTACTCTTTATTGATAACACTGTGGTGAAAAGACACTGATACACTGTTGGGAGAATGTGTGATTATATCCTTCCTGGAGGATCACTTGGCAGCATATATTAGAACTTTAAAATATTTAAAGCCTTTAACAGTACATCTCTACAAACTTACCCTAAGGGAGCAATATGCTCAAAAATTAATAAGGAAGTATGTTGATTATTCTGTTACTTAAGATGGCAAAAATTATAAGCAACTTTAGAAACTCTATAATAGGGAAATGATGAAATAACTCATGGTGTATTTATCATATATTATGTAGGTATCACATTTTCAAATAGTATTTATAAAATTGAAGAAATGCTCTATTGCAATTCTTGGTTCAAAATGCCTCTCTCATTTTCCAGATAATATGAAGAATCCCTGGTGTGCAGGAGCACGCACACATTAGACTCTAATCTTTTAGCAACCCCTCTGCCTGTTTATCTAGCCATTTATTCTTCCTAGGTTTCCTTCCCTTTTTCCTGATATCCACACGTTATGAGATCCTGTCATATCGTAAAAAGCGGGCATCATCTATATTTGAGGACCACAGGGAAGATTTTCTGCTGGACGTATGAACGGTGGATTTGCATGAGTGGAGACACAAAGGGGCTGAGGACTGCTGCCCAGTATCCCAGCTCTGCTGGCCTGCTTAGATTTCCTGAGCAAACCTTGCTGCTTCATTCACTCTTCTGAGCTTTGACCCACTCACCCATTTTCTTAACTTAGAGTGTAGGGGAGGCAAACCTTGACATTTTTTTAAAGTTTTCAGCTTTAGCAAAGAGACAAATTAGCAAGAGAAAAGCAGTGTATTAGTGCATGCAGTACACATTATGCAGGAGAAACCTTTATGAACAGTAACTCAAAGCAGTGACCTAGAGTTCCACCTACATAAGATTTCCAACAGAGATCAATAAATTTGTAGAGAGATGACAGGACAAAGTAAAATAGTTTTAGGCTTCCAAGGGTAGCAAACTGTGGGAAGGTAAATGTATGGGAGTAAACCAGTGGAGAAAGGTTTTTTTTGCAGATTTCTCTTGTGCTATCTCAGGGCAGTTAAGAGTAAAAGGAGAATTTATACCATGCCTTTATCCAGAAAAGGCGGAATGCAGAGATTTTCCTGCATTTGCTGCTGCTTAGTTGCCTTCAGGTCAAAATAATGTTTATATTCAAGAGGCATTTTGGTGTTTTTTTGGGTTTCCTATGAATATTCTGGTTTCCTTCACAAGCAACAAAAATAACGGAAAAACATTCTGGGTTTAGGGAGCCACACATGTAAAAGCCCTGGGCTTGTTTAGTATAATTCAGAGACAAAAAATGGATTTATGAGTCTTGGGCAGAGAGAAGATAAGCAAGAAATGAGATCAGAGGAGCATCCAGATGTCAGATCCACAGCATCCTCAAGCCATAGTAAGCTCTTTGGATTTTATTCTAAGTGAGATTTTAAACGTAGGAATAATGTAATCTTATTTATGTTTTAAAGAACCATCTTGCTGCTGTATCAACAAGAGCTTGCTAGACGTACAGGGGGAAGTAGGGCAGTCAGTTGTAGTGGTTGAGCCAATAAATGATGATGCCTTGGACCTAGGTGACAGTAGTGAACATGGGTAGAAATGATCAGATTTTAAAGATGCTTTGAAAACAGAGTTGACAAGATTCATTGAACTTGATATAGAGTGAAGAGAAAGAGAAGCCTCAACTCTGTAACTCTTGAGATGTTGGGCTTGAGTAATTGGATGGATTTGGGTGGTACTGATCTAGTAAACACTAAGTGAAGGATATGTTTAGGCTGTTTTGGGTTTTGGCTGTTAGGTGTTAAATGCCAATGTGACATCAACTTGGAGATATTGAGGGAGCAGCTGGATAGGGGTATTTAGAAAGGCTGACAGAGACATGATTTGGGGCATCATAGATTATACTTAAAGTGATAATACTGATATGTCTCCAGTTATGGCCGTGAGTGTAGACTGAGTGTAGGTCTGAGGTCTAAGCTCTGAGCCACTTCACCAGTTAAAGAGCAGAAAGAGGATCTAACAAAAAGATTGAGAAGGAGGGATTGTGAAGAGTCGGACACTACTGAGCGACTTCACTTTCACTTTTCACTTTCACGCATTGGAGAAGGAAATGGCAACCCACTCCAGTGTTCTTGCCTGGAGAATCCCAGGGACGGGGGAGCCTGGTGGGCTGCCGTCTATGGGGTCGCACAGAGTTGGACACGACTGAAGCGATTTAGCAGCAGCGGCAGCAGCAGGTAGTGATTTAAAAGAAAAACAAGAAAGTGTGAAATATTAGAAACCCAGGGAAAGAAAATATTTTAAGAAAGGGAGGGTAATCATCTCAGCTAAGAATTTACCACCTGGATTTGCATTATGGAGGTCATTTCCCTGTAGTTACCTCTATTATTGCAGTTATGCTATCCCTTGGCAAATGTTGATTAACTTATTTATTGTTGTTCAGTAGTTCTGTGGTGTTGGACTCTTTGCAACCCCATGGACTGCAGCACACCAGGCTTGCTTGTCCTGCTCCATCTCCTGGAGTTTGCACAAACCCACGTCCATTGAGTTGGTGATGCCATCCAACCATCTCATCCTCTGTTGCCCGCTTCTACTCCTGCCTCAGTCTTTCCCAGCATCAGGGGCTTTTCTAATGAGTTGGCTCTTCACATAAGGTGGCCGAAGTATTGGAGCGGCAGCTTCATTATCTGTCCTTCAAATGAATACTCAGAGTTGATTTCCTTTAGGATTGACTGGTTTGGTCTCCTTGCAGTCCAAGGGACTCTTAAGAGTCTTCTCCAACACCACAATCCAAAAGCATCAATTCTTCAGTGCTCAGCCTTCTTATGGTCCAACTGTCACATCCATACACAACTACTGGAACGATAGCTTTGACTAGATAGACCTTTGTTGGCAAAGTAATGTCTCCGCTCTTTAATATGCTGTTTAGGCCTGTCATAGCTTTTCTTCCAAGGAGCAAGCGCCTTTTAATTTCATGGCTGCAGTCACCATCTGCAGTGATTTTGGAGCCCAAGAAAATAAAGTCTGTCACCATTTCCATTGTTTCCACATCTATTTGCCATGAGGCGATGGGACTGAATGCCATGATCTTTGTTTTTTGAATGTTGAGTTTTAAGCCAGCTTTTTTACTCTCCTCTTTCACCTTCAAGAGGCTCTTTAGTTCCTCTTCCCTTTCTGCCATAAGGGTAGTGTTATCTGCATATCTGAGGTTATTGATATTTCTCCTGCCAGTCTTTTTGATTTCAGCTTGGGCTTCATCCAACCTGGCATTTCTCATGATGTACTGGGCATATAAGTTAAATAAACAGGGTGATGATACACAACCTTGATGTACTCCTTTTCCAGTGTTGAGCCAGTCCATCCCATTACAGTTCTAACTGTTGCTTCTTGACCTGCATACAGGTTTCTGGGAGGCAGGTGAGGTGGTTTTTTATTCCCATCTCTTTAAGAATTTTCCACAATTTGTTGTCATCCAGACAGTCGAAGGCTTTAGTATGATCATTGAAGGAGAAGTAGATGTTTTTCTGGAATTCTCTTTGCTTTTTCTATGATCCAGCAGATGTTTAAATTTGATCTCTGTCTGGTTCCTCTGCCTTTTCTAAATCCAGCTTATACATCTGGAAGTTCTTGGTTCAAAACTGGGGCAGTTTTTCACCCCATGAGATATTTGGTGATCTGTGGAGACATTTTGATTGTCACAATTGAGAAGAGTATGTCTTCTCCTTTTGGGTGCATTGCTACTAAACATTCTGTAATGCACAATGCAACCTCTGGAACAAAAAATCTACAGCTCCAACTGTCAGCAGGGCCAACACTAAGAACCTCTGCACTAAGTCTGCAGTTCCCTGGGTAGACCTACAGGGTGCTGTGGGATATTTCAAATTTTTAATTTACACATAAAGACATCTGCCAAACACTGTGTGCACTGCCAGCTGAAGGAAGCCCACAGTTTGAATATTCAGTTCAGTTCAGTTTAGTCGCTAAGTCGTGTCTGACTCTTTGCGACACCATGATCCACAGAACGCCAGAACGTCCAGCACCAACTCCCGGAGTCTACCCAAACCCATGTCCATCGAGTCAGTGATACCATCCATCCATCTCATCCTCTGTCGACCCCTTCTCCTCCTGCCCTCAATCTTCACTAGCATCAGGGTCTTTTCAAAATGAGTCAGCTCTCCACATCAGGTGGCCAAAGTATTGGAGTTTCAGCTTGAACATCAGTCCCTCCAAAGAACACCCAGGACTGATCTCCTTTAGGATGGACTGGTTGGATCTCTTTGCAGTCCAAGGGACTCTCAAGAGTCTTCTCCAACACCACAGTTCAAAAGCATAAATTCTTTGGTACTCAGCTTTCTTCTCAGTCCAACTCTCATATCCATACATGACCACTGGAAAAACCATAGCCTTGACTAGACAGACCTTTGTTGGCAAAGTAATGTCTCTGCTTTTTAATATGCTATCTAGGTTGGTCATAACTTTCCTTCCAAGGAGTAAGCGTCTTTTAATTTCATGGCTACAATCACCATCTGCAGTGATTTGGGAGTCCAGAAAAATAAAGTCAGCCCCTGTTTCCACTGTTTTCGCCATCTATTTGCCATGAAGTGATGGGACCAGATGCCATGATCTTCGTTTTCTGAATGTTGAGCTTTAAGCCAACTTTTTCACTCTCCTCTTTCACTTTCATTAAGAGGCTCTTTAGTTCTTCTTCACTTTTCTGCCATAAGGGTGGTGTCATCTGCATATCTGAGGTTATTGATATTTCTCCTGGCAATCTTGATTCAAGCTTGTGCGTCTTCCAGTCCAGCGTTTCTCATGATGTACTCTGCATATAAGTTAAATAAGCAGGGTGACAATATACAGCCTTGACGTACTCCTTTTCCTATTTGGAACCAGTCTGTTGTTCCATGTCCAGTTCTAACTGTTGCTTCCTGACCTGCATACAGATTTCTCAAGAGGCAGGTCAGGTGGTCTGGTATTCCCATCTCTTTCAGAATTTTCCACAGTTTATTGTGATCCATACAGACAGAGGCTTTGGCATAGTCAATAAAGCAGAAATAGATGTTTTTCTGGAACTCTCTTGCTTTTTCGATGATCCAGCAGATGTTGGCAATTTGATCTCTGGTTCCTCTGCCTTTTCTAAAACCAGCTTGAACATCTGGAAGTTCACGGTTCATGTCTTGCTGAAGCCTGGCTTGGAGAATTTTAAGCATGTTTGAATTTTAAGTCTCTTTATCCTTTTTAATACCATCATATGTTTTAAAAATTTGGATTTTGGATACCGCCATGATAAAAAAAAACTAGTACTTTCTCAGAATAGTCTGGAACAAAAAGTAATAGTGGTGGTTTCTAATCTGATTCTAAGGTTTGAGATGTTACGCAATGCCCCAAAAGTGTTAGGTTCCTAGGACACAAATAGTTGTTAGTTGTTTGGACCTGGAAACTTAGTAAACTCAATTGATAGGCTTAGGAGTATAGTAAAAGTAAAAAGTTATTGAGATGATAAGAACATCATGAAGGAGAAAGTTGGAAACGGCTGTGCAAAATTGAACATTCCTCAGGGAGATAACATACAGTAGTACTTTATAGCCCTAGGACGTAGTACGGTCATGGTGTGAGATGCCATGTTGACATCACCTGGAGATTGTAGAAAATTTAATAAATGTAAATTGGTGGGCAAGGAAGAAATGAATAAACGGGGGCACGTTTAGACAATGTAATGGGAAGGTAATGATAACGGTCTTTGGTAAAACTCTGCCTACTGGTTCACTGTATGCTAAGATATAGATATCTAAATATCCCTTTATTTGTATGTGCTCAAAAACATAGAGGGGAAAAACGCGTGGCTTACTTACTCTTTGGCCTGTGAATCTCTAGATTATAATTTCTTGACTTTAGTACACCATTTCCTTCCTCAGATTACATTGAATTTTTTTTTTACCACTACAGATTTCTATTCTCACTTTCATTATGCATATTGACACAACTGTGATCTTATTCTGTAGGAATATGTAAGAGGGAACAATTTGAATATCTCTTAAATTTTTGGCTGCTTTTCTTCCTGTCCCTTTTTGCCAAGCACTACATGCCCTTGTCTAGTGATTACATAGATGCTGGAAAAAGATGTTCTCCTTAGACTTAGTAATTTTATTTTGTTTCAAGGAAATACAAATCTTTTGGTATAAGTAAATGATTAAGGAATATAAAATTACAGAAACATCCTTGGTATATCAGATAGAAGTTGACCTTGGGAATGGAGTATCAACAGTCTTCTGCATCTCACCCTCACTGTGGGGCACCCAAAGATGCTCAGACTCTTTGGGTCATGGTTTTATCATCTGTAAACTTGGAACAAGCATTCTGACCTCTCAAAGTTGTTGTGAAGATTAATGAGTTAGCCAGTGGCAAGTGCCCAGCTCCAAGTCTGAAAGTGGAGGCCACGCCGAGCAGACAGTAACTTCTCTTTCTCCTTCATCCTGACCCATCCTGGCACCTTCCTTCTCCATTCTTTTGTTTCACTTAAACAATTTAAGATGAAACCATTAGAACATATTACCATGTTAAAATAGACAGGATTTTCATTTTCTTGGTATTTGGTGTTGTTTGATGGTATGTTTCTCCTTAACAGAGTGTAACGGTAGTGCTTTGGAAAATGTAAACACATCTGCATAAAGTCCTCCAGCAGGAGCCACGTTGGAGAATTGCTGTATCAACCAGGGACCCATTCCAGTTTTCCCCACTGGAGAGCGTTTGCAGTAAAACTTCTGCCTATTTGTGTGTTCCTTGATCTTGCTCAATTATAGCTAGTCTAGAAGAATTTGAGATCAGAGGCCCCATGGATAATCATACTCCAAGATCATCTGGAAAACTAAATTCATAGTTATTCTAACTTCTACCAGATCTGTTTACAGAGTTGCTACAGTTCAGGCTGAGTGTGATATCTGGCTTACTTAACTTCTTCTGCAGAGTTTACCATGTATTCGCCCTGGTGACAGTTCTGTTGCGCTTCCCCTGCTCTGCTGGTCTGCTGCGTTGGGCTAATGTTGACAAACATCACTTCCCAGGCTCTTTTGCCACCCGTTTCCTTCTTAGATTCATCCAGTAGGAAGCACTGGGTGGAGATTGAAGGACAAATGAAAGAGCTCCCACAGCTTGCCTCCTCCTCTTGTGCCCCCATCTCTTCAAGAAGCTCTTCCCTCCACGATTCCATATCTATCCAAATGGCTGCCTTTTCTCCATGGTCCCAGATCTAATCCCACACCTCTGGCCTTGTCTCCTCTGAGTGTGGCACCTTGGTGGCTATCTGGGTTTCTGGTTCCCTCATGCCAAACCCAGTTTCTGGGCTCTAGCATAATATGTCTTATCTTTGTCGTTTTGATCCTTTGAGGCAGTAGCACTTGTTAAGTCTCTGGGTTACGTCACCTTCCTCTATTTTCTCTCTCATCTCTTCCAATATTTTTCTAAGTAATTCTGCCCTATTAACTTTACTCTGTTGAATTACCTTATGGATTCCACTTCCTTGAATGGTCACTGACTAATACAAAGATGAAGATGATGTTTCTGTATCTCCTTATAATGTGCAGTATAATAGGAAGATCAGAAGACCTAACATTTAAAAGACGTTTAAGAGAAACACAGAGACTGGAACCTCACTTATAAACACAGGTTTGGCTTGCTAAAATAGACAGGTTTTAATTTTGTGACACAGGATCCATGTAAATAAAAAGCTTTTTAAATTGTCAGAATGTGAGTTGTTTGTCACAGTGAGAGAGTAATTTTGCTCTTCTGTAAAATAGAAACTACTGGTAAAACTTGTAAATATATTAACAGAGAACCCATTGGTCAATGTTCTACCAAGTGACAAAAGGAGGTTTACACTTAAATTTTTGTTCCTTGAATCTAAAGGTGGAGAATTGTGTCTGGGGTATGTGTATGTGTGTTTTAGGGGTGGGTGTGTCTTATTTTATATTAATATGTACTACATGCATCTACAGAGTAAATGCGCATGAATGAAAGTAGGGTGTACATTTATGTATATATTTTATTAAATTTTTTTTTACTTAAATGTTTTTTTGACAAAGCAGAGAAAAGTTAAAGATAACATAAATGCATGGCAAACCAAAGGCAAAACAACAAAAAGAGGGATTTATATTAGTCATTTCAGTATAGTTGTATCTGTTGTGTAATGAGATCTTGGGTTTATTGTATTAATAAATATATAATTTGAGAGTGTGGGTGACACCCTGACGAGTGTGGGTGACACCCTACATATATGACAAAGGAGCCTAGATAGAATGTATAAGTAATTCTCAAAACTCTACACTAAAAAAAAAAAAGAATTTAATTAGAAAATGGGCAAAAGACGTGAAGGGACATTTCACTGAGGAGAATATACAAATAGCAAATAAGCACATGAGAAGATGCTAAACATTAGCCGTTAGCACAGTTATATTGAAACCACAATGAAATATGGATATACACTTATTTCAGAGGTATCTCATTATTCTTTTGATCCCCATATGGGTTTTTTGTTTATTTTTTTCACAGATTACAAACAAAACCAGAGTCAGTGATATTAACTGGAATAGGTAGCAAAACAGAATAGCTAATTGCCAAAACAACCTATTCTGTTCCATTCCATTCCATTCCATTCTCTGATCTCCAAGCCTATGCTATTCCATTCATTCTATCCTATAAATGTTTATTCAGTATCTAGTATGTGCCAGGTGTTATTCTCAGTGGCTTGGCATGCAACAGTGAACAAAGTGGACCAAAAAAATACTGCTTTCCTAAATCTTATATCCTAAAAGGAGTCAGAAATAAAATACGCATAGTGCATAAATAAATTTTTTAATGTGTTATAAGTTAGTAGGTGGTATGGAGGAAAAAAAGCTAAGCAGATGGGAGGTATGGTGTCGGGATGTAGAGAAAGTTATAATTTTCAAACAAGATAAAGTGTGAAAAACTGTGAGAGGTAAAGGATTTAGCCATAAATTGATCTGAGGAAAAAGTTTTCTGGTAACTCGGGTGAAAAGTGTCTGGAATGTTTATGGAGCAGCAGGGAGGCTGTTGTGTCTAAAGCAGAGTGAGAGGCAATAAGTTGGAGGTGGAGTCAGAAAGGAAAAGTAAGGTCTGATCCCACAGGGCTTGTGAGAGTTATGACTTTTATTCCGAACAAAATGGCCAGCCAATGTAGAGCTTTCAGCAGAAGATTACATGACCTGAAGAGTTTAGGACCATGGCAATCTCATTGAGAAAGACACTGGCTTATACTCTGCTGCTAGCAGTGGAAGTTACAGAAGTGGTCACATTATTGATACCCTTGCCCACCCCTATTAAAAAATCCTTGTGTTTTGAAGATGGAGCCAATAGAATTGCCAGATAAATGTGATGTAGAGAGTGTGAAAAAATGTAAAGAAGGAACTCGTCTTTCCTTCATCTGGTCTGAGGGGACTATCAGGAGTTCACTTATAAATATGGTAACTTTGTTGTTGTTTAGTTGTGTCCAACTCTTTACCACCCCATGGACTGCAGCACGCCAGACTTCCTTGTCCTTTGCTGTCTCCTGGAGTTTTCTCAAAGTCATCTCTTTGAGTCATTGATGCCATCTAACCATCCTCTGTCATCCTCTTTTCCTCCGGCTTTCAGTCTTTCCCAGCATCAGGGTCTTTTCCAGTGAGTCAACTGTTTGCATGAGGTGGCCAAAGTATTGGAGCTTCGCTTCAGCATTAGTCCTTCCAATGAATATTCAAGGTTGATTTCTTTTAGTACTGACTGGTTTGATCTCCTTGCAGTTCAAGGGACTCTCAAGAGTCTTCTCCAGCACCACAGTTCGAAGGCATCAATTGTTTGGTGCTCAGCCTTCTTTATGGTCCAGCTGTCACATCCATACATGACTACTGGAAAAACCATAGCTTTGACTAGACAGACCTTTGTTGTCAAAGTAATGTCTCTGCTTTTTAATACTCTGTCTAGACTTGTCATAGCTTTTCTTCCAAGGAGCAAGCATCTTTAAATTTCATGGCTGCAGTCACCATCGGCAGTGATTTTGGAGCCCAAGAAAATAAAGTCTGTCACCGTTTCCATTGTTTCCTCATCTATTTGCCATGAGGTGATTGGACTGAATGCCATGATCTTCGTGGTTTTTTTTTTTTAATTAATGAATTAATGTATTTTACTTTACAATATTGTATTGGTTTTCCCATACATTGACTTGAATCCGCCATGGATGTACATGTGTTCCCCATCCTGAACCCCCCTCCCTATTTCCTCCCCATCCCATCCCTCTGGGTCATCTCAGTGCATCAGCCCCAAGTACCCTGTATCATGCATCAAACCTGGACTGGCAATTTGTTTCACATATGATAATTTACATGTTTCAATGGCATTCTCCCATATCATCCCACCCTCGCCCTCACCCACAGAGTCCAAAAGACTGTTCAATACATCTGTGTCTCTTTTGCTGTCTCTCATACAGGGTTATCATTGCCTTCTTTCTAAATTCCATATATATGTGTTAGTATACTGTATTGGTGTTTTTCTTTCTGGTTTACTTCACTATGTATAATAGGCTCCAGTTTCATCCACCTCATTAGAACTTATTCAAATGTATTCTTTTTAATGACTGAGTAATATTCTGTTGTGTGTATGTACCATAGCTTTCTTATACATTCATCTGCTGATGGACATCTAGGTTGCGTCCATCTCCTGGCTATTATAAACAGTGCTGCGATGAACATTGGGGTACACGTGTCTCTTTTGATTCTGGTTTCTTCAGTGTGTATGCCCAGCAGTGGGATTGCTGGGCCACATGACAGTTCTATTTCCAGTTTTTTAAGGAATCTACACACTGTTCTTCATAGTGGCTCTACTAGTTTGCATTCACACCAACAGTGTAAGAGGGTTCCCTTTTCTCCAGCATTTATTGCTTGTAGACTTTTGGATAGAAGCCATTCAGACTGACATGAAATGGTACCTCATTGTGGTTTTGATTTGCATTTCTCTGATAATGAGTGATGTTGAACATCTTTTCATGTGTTTGTTAACTATCTGTATGTCTTCTTTGGAGAAATGTCTGTTTAGCTCTTTGGCCCACTTTTTGATTGGGTCATTTATCTTTCTGGAATTGAGCTGCAGGGGTTGCTTGTATATTTTTGAGATTAATTCTCTGTCAGTTGCTTCATTTGCTGTTATTTTCTCCCATTCTGGAGGCTGTCTTTTCACCTTGCTTATAGTTTCCTTTGTTGTGCAGAAGCTTTTAATTTTAATTAGGTCCCATTTGTTTATTTTTGCTTTTATTTCCAATATTGTGGGAGGTGGAAGCATTTCCCCTAAAGTCAGGAACAAGACAAGGGTACCCACTCTCACCACTACTGTTCAACATAGTTTTCGAAGTTTTGGCCACAGCAATCAGAAGAGCAGAAAAATAAATAAAAGGAATCCAGATTGGAAAAGAAGAAGTAAAACTCTCACTGTTTGCAGATGACATTATCCTCTACATAGAAATCCCTAGACTCCACCAGAAAATTACTAGAGCTGATCAATGAATATAGTAAAGTTGCAGGGTATAAAATTAACACACAGAAATTCCTTGCATTCCTATACACTAACAACGAAAAAACAGAAAGAGAAATTAAGGAAACAATTCCATTCACCATTGCAACAAAAAGAATAAAATACTTAGGTGTATATCTACTTAAAGAAACAAAAGACCTATGTATAGAAAACTATAAAACACTGGTGAAAGAAATCAAAGAGGACACAAATAGATGGAGAAATATAATGTGTTCATGGATCAGAAGAATCAGTATAGTAAAAATGAGTATACTACCCAAAGCAATCTATAGATTCAATGCAATCCCTATCAAGCTACCAACGGTATTTTTCAGAGAACTAGAACAAATAATTTCACAATTTGTATGGAAATACAAAAAACCTCGAATAGCCAAAGCAATCTTGATAAAGAAGAATGGAACTGAAGGAATCAACCTGCCTGACTTCAGTCTCTACTACAAAGCCACAGTCATCAAGACAGTATGGTACTGGCACAAAGACAGAAATATAGATCAACAGAACAAAATAGAAAGCCCAGAGATAAATCCACGCACCTATGGACACCTTATCTTTGGCAAAAGAGGCAAGAATATACAATGGAGAAAAGACAATCTCTTTAACAAGTGGTGCTGGGAAAACTGGTCAACCACTTGTAAAAGAATGAAACTAGAACACTTTCTAACACCATACACAAAAATAAACTCAAAATGGAATTAAGATCTAAACGTAAGACCAGAAACTATTAAACTTCTAGTGGAAAACATAGGCAAAACACTCTCGACATAAACCACAGCAGGATCCTCTATGCACTTCGTTTTTTGAATGTTGAGTTTTAAGCTAGCTTTTTTACTCTCCTCTTTCACCTTCATCAAGAGGCTCTTTAGTTCCTCTTCTCTTTCTGCCATAAAGGTAGTGTTATCTGCATATCTGAGATTACTGATATTTCTCCTGCCAATTTTGATTCCAGCTTGGGCTTCATCCAGCCTGGCATTTCTCATGATGTACTCTATATATAAGTTAAAGAAGCAGGGTGATGATATATACAGACTTGACGTACTTCTTTTCCAAATTTGAACCAGTCCGTTGTTCTATGTCCAGTTCTAACTGTTGTTTCTTGACCTGCATACACGTTTCTCTGGAGACAGGTAAGGTGGTCTGCTATTCCCATCTTTTTCAGAATTTTCCAGTTTATTGTGATCCACACAGTCAAAGGCTTCAGTTGTAGTCAATGAAGCAGAAGTAGATATTTATGGTAAATGATAGAGGTGATGTTTTGATAAGAAGCCTACTATACTTATTTTAGGAGGCTAAATTGAAATATACTTTTTGTGTAATATTTGAGGAGAAAGAAATGAAGCTTCTTATCTTTATTAGGGTCATTTTGTTATTGTCAGTATCTTTTATAAATAATACTTTTTTGTGTTTCATTTTCTCTTGTGTGTGTGTGTACATGTTAAAAGATTCATTATTTGACCTGGAATTATCAAATAATACTTTGTAATAACTGTGATTTAAAATTATGCAGGAATTTATTTCAAGTAGTGACTAATGTATGGAAGTTTACATCCTACTTATTGGATTTCCCATATATTTTATTCAAGGATATCAAGTATTTATATACCAAGTACATGAAGGATGATAGGTGAAAATAGAAATTATTAGTAATGCAATTTTGCTCTCTAGGAAAACAGCTAGATTTTGAGGTTTAAAAAAATTTTTTTAAGCCTGCAGAATATTTTAAAATTAATTTGCATGTATTTTGTGTATATTTATGTTGCCTTTGGCTTCTATTCTGCAGTGCAGGCTTCTGAGTTGCCACCTCATGAGTAGGCTTTACACACCCCACAAATTACTGTAACAAAGTTAATTTTTTTTTTTTAAACCTACAAACCTAATGAACCGGACTGCTGAGTAGAACAGAGCTGAGTAAACACAAGCTTCCCTTTTCGCTGTGACTGTTCCAAACTAAGCAGAAGCTGCTTCTTTATTTCAGGGAAGGAAAAATAATGACCTGGTTTTCTTTATTTTTCTGGTGAGTAGTTTAACTGCTACCTCCATTTGGCATGTTCTCCTACTCCTTTTATTGGAATGTGGCTGTAACTGTAGGTATGGCACTCTTTCCCACAGTGTGTATTTTCTTTACCACAGTGTGTATTCTGAGCCATATTTACCGATGCAAGATATTTAATTTTTCTCTGAGATGTAATCTTGAAGCAAGTGTTCACAGAGAAATTTGACACTAAAACTGAAGGTACAACCATTTCCAGGCATATAAGTGTGTGTGTGTGTGTGTGTGTGTGTGTGTGTGTGTGTATGTGTTAGTAGAATTATCATCAAGGAGAGAAGATTATTCTCCCAGATGGCATTACCTTAATAGAAACTGCTAATATGCACATGCTTGAAAACCATTTCTCATCCAAGTGTACTGGCAGCATATTATTTTCAGACATAGTTGAATTAACTGTTTGAACCTTTTGTTTTATTGTCTTCTACTTTTGAACTGGGCTTTTGGAAGGATAATAGCTATCCCAAACAAGTTATTCTTTGAGTATTGTATATGTGTGTGTCCCTTTGTGTGTATTTGTGTTGTGTGTAGACCCTTGTGTGTTTTGGCATGTCCCAAGTCAGCAGGAAGGCTCCAGGGTTGAGGCTGCTTTCATCCTATGTTACACCCTCACAACCTTCCTGTTTTACGATAATTCTGAAACCTAATGCTCCTGCCACTTTTAACTCAGAACTGTGTTTATTTGCCTGTGGCTTGTTTTATTGTAAAATAAAAATCTTAAGAACCCTATGTTTTAGGGTGTTTTTCTCAAGAACAGTATGGTTGTCTTAAAAGCTAAATGACTGTTTTAATGGTGTGTAAAGATTCAGTAAAAAATAAATCATGGCAATTTTGTTTTAAGAAACTTTTAAAGGTCATACATGGTGCAGACTTCAAAAAGTCCAATAAAACAATTAAGAACAAACTGTACTTGTGTGAACATATCGTTTTATTCTGCACTTTCCATAATGTGTTAAGTCTTAAGCTTCAGAAGATTATGCTTCAATTTCAGGTGACCATTGGTAGAGGATTAGAGCCACAATTATTTCAAAATAAGTTTTCATGGATCTTGAATGTCTCTAAGGAATTTTCCCCCTGTGGCACATGATAGAGGAAATTATACCTGATTTGCTTTCTCTGCCAATGTAAACAATTAGGTGGCTGCCATTGATTTTATTTCACAGACTGGCAGCTTACAGACTCATCACTGGTAACGCCTCTCATGGTGGTGCATGATAAGTAGTAAATTGTGAGATGGTTGGTGAAGTACTTTGACCATTTTAATTATTTTTGAAATGTAGCTGTTTTTGATGTTAATCTATGAAAAGGTATTTACATTGTTTACATATCTAGCATCCATGTGTTCTAGGTGTGATGGAGGTAACGTATGTAAAATGCTATTTTTGTTCTCAAGGAACTTCAGGCCTGGCTCAGCATGTCTTAAGAAAGGAGGGTTTTTCCATTTTAGGTGGAACAATGCTTTCTTATATGGGAATGTCCCTCACAAGTTAAACTTCCCTGTCTCCCAACAAGTGAACATCAGTGGTTCCATTATTTATGATATGTTTATCAAATGCCCCCTAAAGAGTCTGTTAATGATACTGCTTCCTCCTGAGAATAGTTGGAGGCACTAAAATATACCCTATATGGATAGAACGGGATTACAGAACTCCCTTGTTGAAACTGTGTTAAAAGATACATACAATAAAGTTTACAAAAGACAGGAGAAAATGCTGGAGCTGTTATACCTATTTATACCAATTTATTTCCAGGCAGGAGTACTGGAGTGGGGTGCCATCGCCTTCTCCAATATTATACATTACTCTTAAAAAGTCCGTGATGATCCTTCTGCTGTGACTATCCTCATTTTTTTGGGGGGGGATCCCTACTTTTTATTCTCCTGGCTAATTCCTACTTAATCATCATGATAAACTACATTGTTATGGCTTCCAAGAAGCTTTTGGTAACTTGCTCTTTTCTCAAATGGGGTTGGGTGAGTCTTACCTTGATTCTTACAAATCCTTGGGCATATCTCTACCATTGTCTTTGTTATCATCTTGACATCATCTCTTATGGATCAGTTCTGTAAGCTCAATAGCTTATATGCTTATTGTGCTCAGGAATTATGCTATCCATCCTTCCTACTGAGTTAAATTTTGAGGTGAGTACATGTTTAATGAGCTGACTTGAACTTAACAGGTAAATGACGGAAGCACATAAAGTTGAATAGTTTCATTGTTTCTTGACATCAAATTTAAATCGAGTTTCAAAGTCTCCTTAATGTTTAACTATGCTCATTTTAAGAAAATTTTCTTGCCTTGCTGTTGGAAATGTAATTTGGTACAATGCTTTTGGAAAGTCATTTGGCAGTAGGTATCATGAGATTTACAAGTTCATGGCATTTGATTTATTAATTCCATTTCTGGGAACCTCTCCTAAGGAAACAACTCTAATTATAGAAAAAGCCTATGCACAAAAGTCTCCATTTCAGCACTGTTACTAATAGCAAGATGTCTTCAGCAAGTCTGGGTAGTAAAAAAGGGACTTTGGTAATTTTCAAAAGACCAGTTCTAATGGACAGTTTGGAGGATGTGTGAATAAGTGTGAATATGATCTGGCTTTTAGATGAGATGAAATTATTCTGAAAATGAAAGATGGAGATTGTTAACCCAGAAAAATGATAGAGCTACAAAATAATATGCATATGTTATCTCATCATAGTATACATATACATACACAAAGAGATACACCCAGATATATATATATATATATACACCCACATAAAAGATTTAATAGGATATATTAAAACCTAAAACAATAGTAACCTCTGGGTGTTAGGAATCGATGTTTATATTTTCTGATTTTTCTTTGTGTTTCCTAATTTTTTACAATACCCATTTCACACGTATAGTAATAAAAGGATATTTTACAAAAACAAGAAACTGAAAACAAATAATAGTGCAGTAACTTCACAATGGTTAAATTATTTATTATATCTCTGCATTTTGGATTATTTCATTACATTTTCAGATAGCATTTATAACTGTATTGAAATAAAAATAACACAACGCTATAACTATATTTAGAAGGAAATATTATTGGGTTGGCCAGAAAGTTCATTCAGGTTTTTCTTTGATCTCTTACAAACGAACTTTTGGGCCAATCTGATGTCTTTTATAAGAATAGAGTAAGAATCTACAAACTTCTTATAAGCAAAGATGGTTACAAGGATTTGTATATAAATTCAGCATAAAGGTAGGTTCCTTAGTATTACCTTTCATTAAGTCATTCATTGACTCATTCATCCAACAATTATTCATAGAACATGGACTTTAGTGCTAGAAATTCAGAAGGAAGAAATGTAAGAGGAGATATAAAATTGACCATTGTCTTACCTTTTGCCACGAGACTGAAAGGCTAAATTTTCTTAGGATAGCAATATTGTATGTGATCAAAAGTGTAAAGCCTCATTATTATCTGAGTAATATTTACTGAATTTCCAGATGTTCTCCTAGCTCTTTAATTAGGTTCCCTTATTTCTGTCTCATTCCAGTGTTGAAGTCAGCAGCCAAATGCCACATATGGAAAAATGTTCCTCTGAAAATAAATTGAATGTTTCAAATTTACTGTCACTTATCTTAATATTTAACTCAATAAAACTTCTGTTTCTCAGTGTTTCTCCACACATTTTCATGTGTCTGTTAAATTGTTGGTAATGCTACATAATTCAGCAGAAAACTAAATGGATTCTACCTCATTTAGAATCGTATTAAGGGTAATGCTATAGATCATTCTTTGAAATAATTAAATAAATCTAATAAGTATCATTTGATTTTTTTATTGGTTTAACCACCTTTATTTATGTTCTATATGGTAAATTCAGAAAGCTATTAATATTACTATTTATTCAGAGGGCTTCTGAATATCTTTTAAAGAGAAAAAAAATCTATCTAGTAATAGTAGAAAATTATAGAATCCAAAAGATTCAGGAGGAATTTTTAATGGATCTCATTAACATTTGAGTTTTAGTTGAGAGAATATTCTGTGCTCACATTCCCAGCTACTTTAGGAATAATATGATTATGGTTATTTTTAAACCCTGAAGAAACCCTATTTTAGAGTCCTTGTTAGTTCAACATTCTAGATCTATTCTCCATGTGATATTGACTTAAAATTTAAAAAGCAGATGTAGGTCAAAGGAGATTCTGCAAACACTTTCAGTGTTTTATCGTGGGCCTTTGATGACTTTAAAGCAGTGGCACGATGGTGAGTTGTTTTTTTTTTTTAATATCTAACTTACATACCCCTGGTAAAATTTTAAGTTATCTCTCTGTAAATTTTCTGTATTACAAGTGAAAATAAAAGATATATTTATCATGCTTGTTCTTTATTTCAGCAACGGTATCTGTTTTGTCCATAATACAGAGAGAATGAAATTTAACATTTCATGAAAGATAGATAGACCTTATGAAGAACAGACGAGAAACTGTTAATGGGGATTTCTTCTAGCAGTGGGAGCGGGAGGTAAGGAGTGAGAAGGAGGACTTGGACCTTCTACTTTTTCTCTGTACTGTTGATGTAGTTTGACAGGAATATACTATTAATTTTATAATTTAAAACAAGAAGACAAAATTTATTTATTTACAAATGATAAGTTTATGTTTAACTTTTGGCATATTATGATCTTCATAAGTATTTAATTAAATTTCAGCATTCACTTGCTTTTATTTTTATTTTTACAAGTGTGCCTACCACCTGCTATACTTGAAAGGATCCAGCATTAAGATTTTTTTAACAATGTATGAGACCTGGAATAAACAAGCACAAATACTTTAGACATTTAAAAAAGCTTTTTAAAGAATGCTCTCATATTTGTTCACCTTTGGCCCCCAGATACAAAAGGCATTTCTTTTCATAATAAACCAGAATTACTGGATATAATTTTGCCATGTAAAATTTCATATAATCAGTCATCTTTTCTGACCCAGTCGTTAATGGTTATTCTTCTCATGTTTTACGTATTTCATTTTCAGAAACCTCAGAAAACGTACTAATTTTCCTACTACTAAAAATAAACAGACATAACAGTTTATTCCTAAGTATAGTGTATTTCCAGTTATTGGTATTTCTTCCACAAGCCTTGGCAAGTAAAGGAACTGGAGAGATAGAGAGATAATAGATGACAAGAAATTTGCCAGCATCACCTAAAAGCTATCACGGCTCCTTTCAAGACTGTATTTCAGGACCAGTCCTCTGAATTTATATGCCGTACTCTACAGACGTGGAAACTGAAGTTTGTGCTTTACCTAACACACTAGTACTATCTAATAATGCTAAGATCACATGTAGATTCAGTCCCTCTTTGGGCTAATATTTTTTTTTCTCACAACTATTTTAACTCTTACGTTAAATGCGTGAGATTTATAGGATACCATCAGAAAAACAACTTAAATTTCTTCTCCTTCTGCCCATTCAAACTAGAACTGGAGGAGTAGTCTGACCCAATACTGAGTATGAACTATGGGCCCCGTGACTTTTCTGGTCATTTTCAGATAATTAAATGTACTCAAGGCATTTTGTGTGCATGCCAAGTCGCTTCAATTGTGTCGGACTCTTTGCGACCCTATGCACGATAGTTCCTCTGTCCATGGAATTCTCCAGGCATGAATACTGGAGTGAGTTGCCATTTCCTCCTTGTTTCAGTTCAGTAAGTATCAATGATAACAATCAAGCTGTATTCACAGTAAAAGTTTCTCAACTCAGCTTAGGTCAGCTGCATGGATAAGCCTGAAATAAAAAAGAAAGGCATGGTCACCTTCCTTGTTTTCTTCAGCTTGTGGCCTTTATCCTGCATCTGTCAGCTTGATATGGGAAGCTGTGGGGAGAGGCAAAGAGGCAGGAATGATCTTCTGTGTTGGATTATCCTGTGAGCTGAAATTTCTGCTTCAGACAAATGATTAAAACTGACTCTTTCCCTTTTGGGTGCTTATTAGGGCTCACTCATCCACAATTTGCTGAACTTAGTGGAACAACCCCAATTGGCCGATTACATGTGCCCTCATACTTTGGGTACCAGCCTGAACACCTCTGGAGTATTCCTGCTGAAGTCACCTCAAGCAATAAGATGTCCTTCATGGGCAGATTCTAAGACAGTCTCAGGCCAGTCTGTCATTGTCTTTCTTTCCTGGCCTAAATCTACTTGATATGATATACCAGTACCTTAGACATGCTCATCAGGTATGCCTTCTTTCCCCAAGTTGTCTCAGTTACCATCTTATTCTTTAGATTTCTCAGACTTGAGTCAGAATCCAGTTCACCATGTCTCCAAATCTTCAGCAAACTTAAGTTCTCAAAGTGTGTTCTTTGAAGCCCTTCTCATTAACCTTAAGATGGGGGACAGACAAGCCCTGCATCACTAAAAAGTAGGGGATGGGATGGGGATACATACCTTGACACTCTCCCTCAAGAAATTCTCCATCTCTTTTCTCTGACGTCTTGAACAGTTTTGCTGCAGCTCTTTTATATCTTTGAGTATTGAGGAGCCAAGTGTTTCCACACTGGTTAAAGTTTATATCCTTGCCTTCCTGCATGGATGATGTAGATGTCAGAGTAGTTGATACCTATTTTCCTGGAGTCTCAGCCAAAGTAGAGACAACTGTTTAGTAACAGCTTTGGGAATATAACTTTAAAATCTTTAATGCAGTCTATGAGATACCTTTTCATTGAAATTGCACATTGTAAAGGCTGTTTGTTTTGTATGTGCTTGTTAGAGTCAGTAATGCTGGCTGACCTACTTAAATATAAGCTTGGATACGAAAGATCAACAGAGATGATACAAATTGTATTGACCTATTTTTATTTTGATTGATTTGTTCATTCTTTTGAGTAGATAGTACGTAACATGATGTCAAATCTGAAATATGCAGAATATATAATGACAAGAACATTTTCCTTGTGCTTGAGTATCCCAATCACTCTGCCTTACTGAGTCATATATTTATTATTTACTTATTAAGTTAGTTTGCCTAACATTTCCAGAAATCTTAAAGTTCATGTGGATAATTTATAGAAAATAATGCCCTTATTGTGCTAAGACTGATTTGACTTAGCTTTCCTTGTATGTTAGCTCTCAGCTGAGAAATGTTGAGTATGGAACAGAACTTCGCTAAGCTTTGACATTCCATCTGTGAAGTGAAAATCGTAATACTAAAGCCCTTACCGAGTTGTGAGAATTAACTGAGCAAAATAGATTTAAAGGCAATAGTACAGTTTCTGTAACAGAATATTCATTCAATAAATATTAACTTTTGAGTCTCAAACTCTTTTTCATGTAACACTAGTTTCCACTTCCTCCCCTCAGCACTTGCCACTCTGCTGTCCACATGCTTTCTGTGCCTCTGTGACAATACTTACTGGAAGTTTCCTGTATATACCCAGCTCCAAATTTGTCATGTAAGGAATGTCCACGGTGCCACATGCATATCTTTAACGTATCACTTCCTCACTGTAGTGTAATTGAATGCTCTTTATTTTTCTCCACAACCTAGCGCTTGTTCAACAGTTTGTCACTCAGTGCAGTGATTTTCACTTAATAAATATAGTGTATTTGTGGAATGAATGGATGCACAAATTAAGCAACCTCACTGAAGGCCAGTTCTGTTGTGATGGTGGGGAAGTGAACAAAGGTGAAATATGTGATGGCATGAGTATTGTGGGGACCATGGGACTTAAACTTACCTAGTGTCACAGAGGAAATGTCAAGTAGGTAGAAAGAAAGGGGTTGTTAAGGAGAAAACAGGGGTAAGGGGGAAGGTCATAGAAGTCTGATTCTATATTTAGAGGTTTTGCTTAGACCTTAACCTTCATTGATCCTCTCATCCAGGCATTAGAAAGAAAGTGGCTTTTCAGTTAAGAAATTGGAGCCTTGAAGCAGACCACATATGTTCCTTCATACTGTATCTGTTAGCTTCAGAAGCCTAAAGTGTCAGGAGAAAAAAGGAACAATAAAATGAATCTTTTTTTTAATGACTTGAAAGGTCTCATGCCTTGATTAAAAGGATGGAATCAGTATTGTGATGGCCTTTTAAGTCCATGTTTTCATGCACTCTTCTCCAAGGAAGCTGGTTATAGTATGTACTGAATTAAAAATATACTATTAATAGCTAAAGGGAAAATATTAATAAGGCATTGGCAGCTTTAACTTTGCATAGTTAAAAATTTCTGTAGGAAATACAACAGTTCCCAAGTGATTGTCTTTTATATTTCTGAAATGAAGAAATATTTTGTTCTATGTATTAACTTTTTGTTATTCCTAGATCTCAGTAAATTTAAGCAATTTTATTTGACTATTTTAGCAGCATAATTGAGATAGATCATAAAATTCACTCATTCAGCATGTATAATACAGTGTTTTTTAGTATATTCACAGGGTTATGTAACCCTAACCACAATCTAATTTTGAATACTTTTGTCCACCCTAAAGAACTCATACCCACTAGCAATCATTTCTGATTCCCACTTTCCTTGTCCCAGCTGTAAACAATCATTAATCTATTTTTTTCCTCTGTAAATTTGCCTATTCTGGACATGTGGTCCAGAATAGAATCATACAATGTCTAGCCTTCTGTGACTGGCTTACTTTGTTTACCATAATTTGTTAAGGTTCATCTACATTGGCATGTATCAGTACTTCACTTGTTTTTGTTGTTTAGTATTGCTGAATAATATGCCCTTGTACAGATATGCCACAATTTATCAGTTCATCAGTTAGTCGGCATTTGGGTTGTTTTATCTTTTGGTTATTATGAATAATATTGCTGTGAACATTTCTGTTCTAAGTTTTTCTGTTGGGTGTGTTTTTCACTTCTCTTGTTGTATTAATATGTAGCTAGGAGTGCTTTGTGGCTCAGATGGTAAAGAATCTGCCTGCAATGTGGGAGACCCAGGTTCTAGCTCTGGGTCAGGAAGATCCCATGGAAAAAGTCATGGCAATCCCTGCCAGTATTTTGCCTAGAGAATTCTACGGACAGAGGAACCTGGCAGGCTACAGTCCATGGGGTCACAAAGACTCGAACATGACTGAGCAACTACACTTTCATTTTCAGGAATGCAATAGCTGGGTCATAAGTGTTTGTCAATACTTGGTATAATCTATCTTTTTTATTACAGCCATTCTAGTGGATGTGAAGTAGTATCTCATTGTGGTTTTGATTTGCATTGCCCGGATGACTAATGATGTTGAGAATCTTTTCAAGTGCTTATTGGTCATTTGTGTATCTTTGAAGAAATATCTTTTCAAGTTCTTTGCCCATTTTAAAATCAGGTTTTATGTGTTTCTGTCATTCAGTTTAACTCTTACAAATTCATTTTATTTATTTTGGATACTAGGTCCTTATCAGATTTATAATTTGTAAATATTTTCATTCATTCTTTACAGAGATGTTATCTTTATTTTTTTCCATCACTTGTGTTTTTGATTTTGTTATTTAAGAAACCATTGCCAAGATCCAAGGCCACAAAGATTTATTTCTATGTTGTCTCCTAAAAATTTTGTAGTTTTAGCTCTATATTTAGATCGCTGGTCAGGGGCTTCCCTGATAGCTCAGTTGGTAAAGAATCGCCTGCAATGTAGGAGACCCCAGTTCAATTCCTGGGTCAGGAAGATCCACTGGAAAAGGGATAAGCTACCCACTCCGGTATTCTTGGGATTCCCTTGTGGCTTAGCTGGTAAAGAATCCACCTGCAATGTGGAAGACCTGGGTTTGATCCCTGGGTTGAGAAGATCCCCTGGAGAAGGGAAGGCTACCCCCTCCAGTATTCTGACCTGGAGAATTCCATGGAGTATACAGTCCATGGGATTGCAGAGAGTCAGACATTACTGAGCGACCATCACTTTCCATTTTGAGTAAATTTTTTATGTGTGGTGGGAGGCAGGATTCCAGCTTCACTTTTCTGCTTCTCAAAATCTAGGTGCCCCAGCATTATTTGTTGAAAATGCTATTCTTTTTCCATTGAATTTTCTTAACACTCTTGTCAAAAATAGTTGACCATAAACGTAAGGCTTTGTTTTTAGACTTAGTTATGTTTCACTGATATATATATATCAGTTCTATACCAGTACTACCCAGTCTTTATTATTATAGTTCTGTAGTAAGTTTTGATGCCAGTAAGTATGTCCTCCATATTGTTTTTTCTGTTCAAGATAGTTTGATGATTCTTTGTCCCTTCCATTTTCATATGAACTTTTTAAGATCAGATTGTCAATTTCTACAAACAAACTAAGCAAAATTAAGTGTCTGATAGGGAATCTGTGAATAAATTTGGAGACTATTGCTATCTTAGTAATATTTATTATCTGATCTATGAACATGGGATGTATTTCCATTTGTTTAGATCTCATTTAATTTCTTTCCAAAAGACTTATAATTTCAGTGTACAAATGTTGCAGTTATTTTGTTTAATTATGCCTGAAATTTTTATTCTTTCTTGATATGTAGGTCATTTTTACTTAGTTTGATTGTATTTACTGAAAAAGATGTCCCAGAAAGTCTAAATATATTATAATATGGTTTTGTACAGTTAGAAAACTTATTGATGTCTAAAAAATAGTTTATTCCATTTATGTGCACCCCACTTTGGCCATCAAAATTTTTTGCCTATTTAAGAAAATAAAAGTATATGTTCTTTTGCCATATGCTTTTAAAAAGTTAATAAAAAAATAATTATTGCCATAACAGTGCTACTGTAATCTGAATATTTCAGTGATTTTTTTTTTTTAAGAATTCCTACTTGTTTCATCCATTTGGTGCTCCAGTCTTGTTGACTATACCTTGAAGATGTCTCTTTAATTCATCTCTTTCTATTTTGTTTGTTCAGTACCCAAGGTATTTAATGGTTATCTTCTTCTTGTCTGCTTTTGTTGTTGCCGTTAGCTTTTTGTTATTTCTCTATCAACCGTCCTGTTAACAGCTTGTACTCAGAATGACCCCTGTAGAAATAACTGTTTCTATCACTGTGATTTCGTAACTTATTTAAGGTGGTGAGCACAGCACCTTTCATAGAGAAAACTCTCAAAAACTTGCACCTATCAACATCTCTAATTATCTATTCAAATTGTTAAGTGTAGCCTTTATCATATTCTGTATCTTTTGTATGTTTTCTCACCATCTTCTGTCAGATACCCACCTCATTTAGATTGTAAATATTTTGGTAACAATAACTAATTATTACTCCTCACCTTTCTATTTTCAGGACCTTTTTATTTTTAGAGATAAGAATACTGAGTTAAGTTTTAAGAGTAAAACTGAAAAAAAAATTGTCCATGATTATAAATTAATTAATTTGCCTTGCTTTCATATGTGTCAAATAATAGATAGTATTACCCTGGTGAGAGCTGTGGTGATAAATAAAGGAGATATTAAATTTTTCTTAAGTTTGAGGTGGTTCCTTCTTTGAGTTGCTTGTTCGTCTTAGGGTTCCAAATATGTATGTATTTTTAGACAAGAATTATATTTTTGGCTTTATTTTACAATTTAGTTTTATCTGTTCTATTTGCATAATGAGAGGAAGCTGGCACACATAGCTATCTAAGCTAAGTGAAAAATAAGTGCTCGATTCTCATGTACAAAAACAGAATCTGAGATGCCAATATTTAAAAATACTTTTTCATTCTGAATAACAATTATGTGCACTACAATATTTGTATTCCTTCCAATTATTTTATACCACATGCTCATGATGTTCATTGGGTCTCTGTTCTTAAATCTTTTAGTTTAAGGCACTAGCTTGGTACTGATATTTTATTAATAGAATATTAAAATGCAATTCACAGTACTCATTATTTCAATTTTATACCTTTTTTTTCTGCAGGACATGAAAGTGCCATTCTCTAGAAAGTTATTTTTAAGCCCATCTTTGGACTCTACTGTTCCCTGTGTGTTCCCTCATCCTTTTAAACTATAAAATCTTGAATATAAGAATCATGTTTTAGTTTTCTATTTTTTCTTAAATGCTTAGGCCAGCACTGAATGAATGTATTTTCAAAGTATCCCATGGTTTGTTTATCATATAATTTAAAATTGAGAATCCAAATATTTTTCAAAGGGAGGAAAATTTCTGAAAGTAGGTTTTTTTCTTAGCATCTTAACATCCAAACTCTGCTTGCTCACAAGATGACTTAATCAGCACCATATCAGAGACAGCTTGCTGTGTTTACCATTGTTAGTTGGGCCAGCATATGTCCAAAACAGTTGGAATGAGAAAAACAGCATTGACTTGAAGCCAAATTAGAGAAAGGAAGGAAAAAAAAAAAGAGTTCTTTAGCTATTGAACAGAACCAAATGCTTTGGATAGTTAGGGTACTCTTGTACAGGAAGAAAAACAAAAACAAAGCGTGACTATTCTTTTAGACAAAAAAGAAAAAAAAACACAGGACTTAGTTCATATCTAAATACCCTGAAATAATAAAAATTAGTGGATTGATGATGTGTCCGTAATTTTACTTGTATAGCTCTTCGCAAGATATGTTATTTTTATACATTAACCAAAAAGAAAAAAAAAAAAGGCATTTCCTCTTGAGAAACATATATGCAGATCAGGAAGCAACAGTTAGAACTGGACATGGAACAACAGACTGGTTCCAAATAGGAAAAGGAGTACGTCAAGGCTGTATATTGTCACCCTGCTTATTTAACTTATATGCAGAGTCTATCATGAGAAACCCTGGGCTGGATGAAGCACAAGCTGGAATCAAGATTGCGGGGAGAAATATCAATAACCTCAGATATGCAGATGACACCACCTTTATGGCAGAAAGTGAAGAGGAACTCAAAAGCCTCTTGATGAAAGTGAAAGAGGAGAGTGAAAAAGTTGGCTTAAAGTTCAACATTCAGAAAACGAAGATCATGACATCTGGTCCCATCACTTCATGGGAAATAGATGGGGAAACAGTGGAAACAGTGTTAGACTTTTTTTGGGGGGCTCCAAAATCACTGCAGATGGTGATTGCAGCCATGAAATTAAAAGACGCTTACTCCTTGGAAGGAAAGTTATGACCAACCTAGAGAGCATATTAAAAAGCAGAGACATTACTTTGACACCAAAGGTCCGTCTAGTCAAGGCTATGGTTTTTCCTGTGGTCATGTATGGATGTGAGAGTTGGACTGTGAAGAAAGCTGAGTGCCGAAGAATTGATGCTTTTGAACTGTGATGTTGGAGAAGACTCTTGAGAGTCCCTTGGACTGCAAGGAGATCCAACCAGTCCATTCTAAAGGAGATCAGTCCTGGGTATTCATTGGAAGGACTGATAGTAAAGCTGAAACTTTTGGCCACCTCATGCAAAGAGTTGACTCATTGGAAAAGACTCTGATGCTGGGAGGGATTGAGGGCAGGAGGAGAAGGGGACGACAGAGGATGAGATGGCTGGATAGCATCACCGACTCGATGGACAAGAGTCTAAGTGAACTCCGGGAGTTGGTGATGGACAGGGAGGCATGGTGTGCTGAGATTCATGGGGTCGCAAAGAGTCGGACACAACTGAGCAACTGAATTGAACTGAACTGAAATTGTGAGTTTTTTTTTTTCAGTTTTACTTTTCAACTTTAGTTGATTTTGTTCTTCCTAATTACTGGGAATTGTCTATTACCTTATTAAGCAAAGTCAGTGGTTTTGACTATCCATTACATTTCATGGGATCAGAATAATATTTCTTATTTTTGTCAAGTTGAGTATTGTGTTGCTGTGTGGTAGCACTTTGTGAGGAAAATGTTATTCTTATTTTCATAAGAAATTAATAACAAAATGTAAATGCTTGTGTTCACTATATATACCTCAGTGAAGAAAAACACAAAGAAAAATTAAGTATGTTCTTTGAAATGGAAAATGGACTATGTGCTTTGCTGTTTATAATGGAAGGTTTGAGAAAAATTTTTCATACACCACAATCAGGGAATAGACTAATTTTGACCATAGTTGTGTTTTCTATCTCAGACAAAGCCTGCCCTAGGATAATTTTTAATTAGATAAACTTTATCTAAAAGACTTCCTGCTTTCCATTCTCTGTCATTCTCTTCTGTTTGGTAGGTATTCCTCTCTTTCCTCCTAGGTCCCCTGGCTTTCTCTATGGTCAGAGCCTGCCCTGCTGTTTATTGATTTTTCCAAAAAATCAACGAAGGCATCCGGAATTATCTTTCTCATGAGATAGACTTTCTAATGGAGACTAATATATATCATATATACATACATACATATATATATATATATATAGTGGGTTGGGAGAGTATAGCCTTGACACTGAAACAAGCCTTGAGAATCATTACTTAGGTCTCATACACGAGGAACCCAAGGCCCATGGAAGTGGAGTGAAGATTTGAACCAGGCACTCAGTGTTCTTTCTGCCATGTTCTACTTCTCTCCTTTGGCAAGATCTTGTGTATTAGCCAGTGATTGAAAGAAGATGGACTGATAGATTGATTCATTTATTTATTCTCTGCAACAACTGTGTCCCATGATTGTGAGCATCAAGTAAGACCAAGACTTGGTTTTATCAATTTGATGTTCCTGATGAGTTTGGTGAAAGCAGTATCAGAGCAGCACAGAAGGAGGGAACTAGGTTTGTACCCTGCGACTTGGAGGTGAGAGTGGACGGCGGAGGGACGCACCTTGTGTTGAGAATCAGAATCCTTCAGGCCCGAGACTTGATTATCAGGTCAAGTGTGTCAGGCCTGGCTTTCTCTTTGCTGAAAATGAGATTTTCTTAGGAGGTACCTTAGTCATTTATGCAAATGGACACCTGTTGTGCCAGCCCCACCTGTTTTCCAGACATGCCTAGAAATTTCTAAACCTTGGCTTGACTAAATCTTGCATCCTTCCAAATTTACCTTGAGAGGAGTAAACCCAACTGAATGGGCTACAGAAATCTTAAGAGAGGCGTACTTAACATGGCAGGTTGAATTTCCTCATTGACCTAAGGCCTCACAGGAGGGTCTGTCTCCTTTTCTCTCCCTCTTTCCCAGCAGGTAGAGGAAACCTGAATAACTGCTATAAAAGTGCTTTTCTCTTAGGATAAAGAAAATTTTCATCTGTTTTTTTGTTGTTGTTGTTGTTCTCTCTTGTTTCTTTTTGTTTAACCAAGGTAATATTTGGTTTTGTTTTTAATTTGAAGGATTACAGATACCAAATCATTGACTTACAGAATCTAAAAAAAAAAAAAGTAGAGCTTAAAATTTTGTATAATAAATGAGTTGTCAAGCTGCTGAATCTCAGCTCATTTGATCTAAGTTATATTATAAATCCTGTGGAAAATAAAATTGAAACCATTGGATTTAGAATGGCTTTGCAAAACTCTATGATTAGCAGTGTATTTCCTATAATTTTGTGTTAGATTAATTTAAAATTACATTAATATCTGGAAGGACATTTGGGTAACTTTTTCCATAAGTTATTTTTTTCTTACAATGCCTAACTACTGGGTCTATTTTATTTGAGGCACCAAATTTCTTTAGTGGTTTGGCTAAAGATCTATCACTAGGATATAATAACCAACCTTGTAGTAGTATTATCATAGCTTTGAGGTACATGTGATGTTTCTTTAAAACCTCAAGGTTTTAAAATATTCAATACAAGCTAAATCAACCCACACATTATTAACAAAAATTTTAATGTCAAATAAACACAATATCTTATAATTTCTAAACACTCCTTTCCTAAACTCATTCAAATGTTCACATGTTGATTTCTGTAAGATGTACTGGCCGTGTGTGTGTGTGTGTGATATGAGGAGTCACATATCAGCTGCTACACAGACGGAAGCAGTCTGTGTCCTTTTCTTAGTTTATTAAAAGTAATTTCAATTGAGCAAATATTTGTTCTAGATTTGCCTTTTAACATGCAGAATATGTTATCTCTGCCTCATGGGAAAGAGGTAAGTGACAAAGAGAAACCGTCTAAATCTTTAATATGGAATATGGTAAAATGACTTTCATTTAGCATCATTCAAAGTTAATATTTACCATGATTTGAAGTAAGTTAGAATTTTCATTTTCACCTGTCTTGTGTTCATTATCCTCGCCTGTAAAATGGGAATAATAAGGCTGCTGTCTTAAATTTTAAAATCCATCCAAAAATTGTATCTAGTGCTCAGCATCTATTCCTGGCTTTAAAATGCCATTGTTCTTATTTATATTTTTGTTTTCTAGATTACTGTTTAATGCAAAGAGCAAGCAACAAAGCCTGAAACTAATATATTTGTCCAATAAAAATACTTAAAGCTACTTTTACATGGAATGTTCCTTGTCAGTATCATCTGCTTCCGAATTATGTTTTATTTTAGATAAACTGCACTTCCCCGGTGGCTCAGACAGTAAAGAATCTGCCCGTAATGCAAGATACCTAGGATTGATCCCTGGGTTGGGAAGATCCCCCGGAGAAGGAAATGGCAACCCACTCCGATATTCTTGCCTAGAAAATCCCATGGGTGGAGGAGCCTTGTGGGCTACAGTCCAGGGGGTCACAAAAATCAGACATGACTGAGTGACTGACACTTAGATAAACTAAATTATGATAATTTCTAACCTTATACATTAAACCAGTAGAGTAGAGAGAAGAGATGGCTTAGGCATTTGATTGTTGATGGGAGAGATAACTGTATGTGAATAAAAAATAGAAAATAGATGTAGATTCTTTGCCACAAGGTTTGGCAGACTTTTTCAGTCCGGGCAGATAGTAATTATTTGAGGCTTCACATCCTGTACTGCCTCTGTCACACTCAACTCTGCCTTTGTGGTGTGAAAATAGCCATAGACAATACGTAAGTGAATGGAAGTGACTGTGTTCCAATAACACTTTGTGGAAACTGAAATTGAAATTTCATGTAATTTTCACATGTCATGAAATGTTTTTTCTTTTTAAAAAACATTTAAGAATGTGAAAATCATTCATATGTAATAAATAGCAAGCAGAAAGACAGGAGGAAGGCTGGATTTGGTCCATAGGCCAGGGTTTGCTGACCCCAGCTTTATAGGGTTCTGTTCCTTTTTAATGCTTTAAATTATTTCTTATCCTTTTGTTTGTGTAAATTATGCTACTTTAAATTGTAGACTGATTATCTCAAGCTGTGCTTAAAATATTGAGAAGTATTCTGTAATACTGACAGTTCTCTGAATACAGCCTATTTCTATAAACAGATACTATGAGTTCTACCAGAAATAGAAATTTTAATGACAGTCTAATTAAACAGAAGAGAAAAATTATTACATTTTCTTATGCCAAATTATGAATGTCTTTAATTAAGGCGCATATACTGTCACATTGATTTCTCTTTATATATGTTAAAAAATTAGATTATTGTGACAACTTGAGGCTCTTCTCTGAGGTGGTAGACACTTTGACTTACCTAATAAGTTGTGCCTTAATGGCTAGTGACCATATTTTATAATTCACAGGGAATCATGAACCAGAAAAGCTCTGAAATAAGGAAAAATAAACCACCACAGTCTATCCTGTCAAATCTTTTCTCATACTGTCAAAAAACAGCTGCCTCTTCCTTTTTGTTACTACTTTCCTTCCTCAATTAAAAAAGTAATCTAAAAATGTATGAATAGTACATTCAAGTCTCATTAACAGTTTACAGTTAATATGATTCACTCTCTCTTCTTGAACCAATCCAGTGGGATTTAGCTAATCAAGTACTCATGATAACTTCCTTATTAGGCAGTCTTTACCTGTGAGTTAGTAAATTTCAGATTAGAGAGTAAGATGAATTTTTAAAAACTGTCTTAACTCAAATTTCTATAGATAAAAGGACGAAATACTAAATTTGAAGTTCCTAAATACAGAATCGTTTCTAAAGAGAGCATTGAAACACCTAAGAATTCACCAGTGTGTCAAAATAGGTGGAAACGCGTTCCACAGCACATCTCTCTGTGGCATATGTTGGCAGTTATAAGCAAGTGCTTTCCTTTTACCTCAAAGAAATACGTTATATTCTTTTAACAGAAAACTTTTCATTCTCATTTACATCAAGGCACACTTCAAGATGAACTGTGTAGAAATTAAGTTGGATACCTGTTTTGTATAACTCAAGAAGAATAATAGTGGAGTGGCTAAAGCCATAGACTCCACAGCTAGATGGTGTACGTTCTAATTCCTGTTGTACCACCAAGTAGCCCTGTGACCTTGGCCAGTTTCCTCGGTGGCCTACATTTTCCTCATCTGTGAAATGAGGTTCATAATTACGTCTACCCTTAGGTTACCAGATAGCACAACCTCATAGTGTAAAGGAGGATAGATGAATTAACATTTCTTTCAAAGCAGTCAGATCAATGAAGGCACACAGTAAATGTAATATTGATGTTGGCTCCATAATTTAAATTAAAACAACTCTGCAGACCAATCAACAGTATGGTACTAATCTTTGTTCTTACCCAAGTTTAGAAAACCAAATTTGGAATCAGCATAGGGAAGTCACGTGTTTTTAAAATGCTCAAGCCCTGCATAATTATTTAAAAACTCATATCCAAAGCACTTCCTGACAAAGAATAGCGGGTATTTCTACTTATGAGCAAAAGTGGTGCCACCATGTGGCAATAACATATACAAAGGTACCAATGCATTTGCCTGGCTAGGGTTGAAATTGTGCAATATAAGATGAATTTTTATTTTTTAGCATTGACTTTTACCCCCAAATTGTATGTATAAAGTGAAAGTTTATTATTTCCGAATCATACTTTCCAAATTCTCATAGTACCATGAAATAGTAATGCATTTTTCTTTGAAAGAGAACTAATGTAATTTGGCTCTGATTTGAGTTTAGCAAGTACAGAAATAATGCCATTAGAACGTGTTTTCCAAACTGCACTCCGTGGAGTCTGGATTCCCAGGGAAAGGGACTGGGGAGGAGGTGAGTGGGTGGGATGCTGGTTCTTCCTTCACAGTTGCACTAGTGCTGGTTTTATACGTTAGGACTATTCATAAGTTTTTATTTGAAGAAAGTGTTCCGCTGTTTAAAGAAATGTTTCCATGTTTTAAAAGTGAGCACAGTCCTATATTAGAAGGGTTTAATGGGACTTTAAGACTTTGGATTTGCAATAAAGATTTCCTGAGAACTTAGGCAACAACTGAGATCTGAAGAAGACGGGGCCTGGGGGTGCAGAAAGTGCATGGGTTGAAGTTCTAGTCCCATTATGCAAAATCAAAAATTAGACAGTAGAAAGGAAAAGACATGATTTAAATCAGAGAGGAAAATGAGAGAAGCAACATGCATGGCACTTCTGCTCTTTTTCTCGTCACATTTTCCTGCACTGTTTAATATATGCTGCTGTCTTAAATATATTAAGCATTTAAACTTTCAGAAAATATTGGAGTTTTTATTTGTAGGTTAAAGGCAAATTGTTTCTTGATGGCAGGACACCAGGACCAATAAAAGCTCTATTTTTCTTTTGGAACAGAACACGGTTACATACTTCTGCAAACAATAGTTCCTGATAGAAGGGAGGGAACATATTCTTTGAAAAAAGTTTATTTGCTGAATAAACAAGTGTACTTTGTTCAAAAAGGGTGTTTGAGAGGGGTTAGAGAGGGGTATCTGCTGAGAGAATCATTTATGCAACTACTACTTATTAAGCTTATATTACATGTCAGATGATGAACTGACTTCTGGAGTTAGAGGGTAATGCCCTGCCTCAAGTATTAAGCTCTCATACTGAGAAGGAAGTTGTGTTAGCCATTTGCAAATAATAATAATTTAGTACTGTCTCTAACCTAGAAGAAAATGCGAGTTGTAGAAGAAAATCCAGAGGAGACTGTTTACCCCACCTTCATTGTAGTTCTTACAGAAATCAGTTCGCTGTACATCCCAGGTGGTGAGTGGTACGAATGCGTGCGTGCGTGTCACGTCACTTCAGTCATGTTCAACTCTTTGTGACCCCATGCACTGTAGCCTGCCTGGCTCCTCTGTCTATGGGATTTTCCAGGCAATAATACTGGAGTGGGTTGCTATGCCCTCCTCCAGGGAATCTTCCCTACCCAGGGGTAGACCCTATGTCTCTTATGTCTCCTGCATTGACAGGAGGGTTCGTTACCACTTCACCTGGGAAGCCCATATGGCTGAATAAGTAACACTTTTTAGTTCAATACCTGTATTACCTATTTTAAAATACTAAGATTTCTCATCTACTGCAAGTCTCATTTACAGGTATCATCATATCTAATCAATCTTTTATCTCAATAACATGGATTAGGCTCTTAGCTCTTATTACCTTGAAGTCATATAAATTGGTTTGATTTTGTTTCCATACTTCAAGAAGCTCAATGAAGCTTTTACTTGGTTCTTAAATAGTGAAGAACTAGCAAACACTGTTGATACTTTAGAACTAAGTGGGTATTACAAGTGAGTTGGCAATTCATGTTGGTGTTATGGTTTGTTATGACTGCTTAATTCAAAGGCATATTTGCAGAGAGGGAATTTGAATTAAGTAAATCAAAATAGTAAGGCTTTGATTAAAAAATTAGCTTTCTTTAGCTTAAATGTTGATATTTCAAGGCCTACTGATATTTTAGTCATTTGTGGTTATTTTTGTTTCCTATTCAGACCCCTGGGAAATAAGAGAATAGTAAATCCAAGCTCAGATTACTTCTTGCATTTATTTTCTTTTCATTTATGTCATGTATTAGTGCACCTTAAAGAAACTAGACATGTGTAACTTGAACAGAATCACTACGAGGGAGAATTATATTTCTGGTCTAGTCAATTTAAATAATTCATGTTATAAAAATTATTTTTTTTCAAATTTGATTACTAATTCTATTCACTAGTTATGATGCAATCATAAATATCACCATTGGAAAATAAGCTAAGAATATTTATTTTTATCACTAAAGTGAAATTCAGGAAAAATTATCATCAAACTGAAGTTGTATTACTTGTTTTCTCATTTTTTATGTTAGCCACGTTCAAATTTATTAATTTATTTTTTTCAGAAAAAAAATATTCTTTCCAAGACAGAAATGATTCTATACATATCAATAGTTTATCAGTTCTGGTATAATTTTCTCATAACATGGGATGGTCATTTATGAATTAGGCATTACTGTTTAGATAATTCAAGATTATAACCTACTGATGCTAACAGCATGAACGGGTAAGTTTTATTTTGCTCAGTGCTTCCCTAGCCCACTTGGGTGGTTCTAATCTGTCAGCACACTGAATGTTAAGAGATACTTTGGGGTCTGGGAAATGTGAAATGACACCTTAGGTGGAAAAAGTTTTGAGGTTGATTTTTTCAAATACTTGATCACTTTTGCCAGAAACACATTCACTTGTCAGTAATTTAAGCAGTCAGTATTTATCAGAATTCAGATAGTCAAGAAAACCTAATAAGGAATTGCTCTAGGAGTTTAACTGGATACGTGTATATGTGTACGTGCATGTGGATTTCTAGTTTTGTCACCATATGATTCATCACCATCACTCATTCGTTTATTCCGTCATTCATTTCAGGTATGCACTGAGGCATTACCATGCTTTTATGCTATACCAGGCACTGAAACTTTAGTTCCTCTTCTCGTGAACTTAGAATAATGGTGAAGGGAGTCAAACAAATGTTATGAAGTGAGTTGCAAAATTTAATGAGAAAATGCAATAAGATGCAGGTAGAGATCCTACATCAAATCATTTTTAGCTAAGATATGAAGGATAAGTAAGAATCTGTGTATAAAAATGGGATGGGGTGGGATTGGAATTCAGAAAGAGCTAATGTTTGTATGAGAAATCTCTGAGACATCAGAGAGCACGATGTGTTTAAGGACTGAAAGAATATTGTTGTGACTCAAATGAAGGGAGGAAAGCATATCATAGACATCATATTAAAGATTGGGGTTACACTGGTAGGTATTATCCAGGAAAGTGACAGAAGACTGCTTTCATAAGATAGGCAGTGATAGTAGAGAGCGCTTGATGAATTAAAAAAATATTTAAGAGTAGAAAAAATTATTTATGTTGATTGTGTATGGATAATCTAAAGGGAAAAGAGTCAGATATCACTTTCGTGTTTTTTGGGTGCACAAACTGAGACCCGAGTTACTGGAGAAAAAACAGCATGAGACAGCTAAATGGAGTAATACTTCTGCTTTATTGACTATGCCAAAGCCTTTGACTGTGTGGATCACCACAAACTGTGGAAAATTCTTCAAGAGATGGGAATACCAGACCACCTTACCTGCCTCCTGAGAAATCTGTTTGCATGTCAAGAAGCAACAGTTAGAACTGGACATGGAGCACAAGACTGATTCCAAATCAGGAAAGGAGTGTGTCAAGACTGTATATTGTCATCCTGCTTATTTAACTTATATTCAGAGTACATCATGTGAAATGCTGGGCTGGATGAAGCACAAGCTGGAATCAAGATCGCTGGGAGAAATATCAATAACCTCAGAAACACAGATGATGCCACCCTTATGACAGAAAGCAAAGAAGAACTAAAGAGCCTCTTGATGAAAGTGAAAGAGGAGAGTGAAAAAGTTGACTTAAAACTCAACATTCAGAAAACTAAGATTATGGCATCCATTCCCATCACTTCATGGCAAATAGATGGGGAAACAATGGAAACAGTGATTGAATTTATTTTGGGGGGCTCCAAAATCACTGCAGATGATTGACTGCTGCCATGAAATTAAAAGACACCTACTCCTTGGGAGAAAAGCTATGACAAACCTAGACAGCATATTAAAAAGCAGAGAGACATTTTGCCAACAAAGGTCCGTCTAGTCAAAGCTGTGGATTTTCAGGTAGTCATGTATGGATGTGAGAGATGGACTATAAAGAAAGCTGAGCGCCGAAGAGTTGATGCTTTTGAACTGTGGCGTATACATATATCGGTGGCAATTTTAGAATAGATGTTAGGCTGAAGAGAGAATGTCACTATACAGAAAGCAAATAAAGCCCTGAAAAAGAAAATATTAATATCTCCATTGAGAGTCCTGGAGAGAAAATAGAAGAGGGTCCAGGTGGGATTCTGGAGCATCAATATCACTGCATTTAATGCATCATGTTTTATACATTGGTTTATGGGTTGATGTACATAAGCACATGAGTTCTTGGAAGGCAGCCCCTTCTCTTATTGATTAAAATCTGTTTGGCATTTAATATTGCTTTACAAATATTCACTGAATAAAGGTATAAATGAAAAGTCATATGTCAACCTGATAATACTATAAGAATAGTGATTTTAATGTTATTTTAGATACGTACAGCCCTAAACAGTCTGATACTCTCTTTAGATAGTATTAACTACATTATACTTAAGAATTTATGCTGGAATATAATTACTGAGGCAAAGAACTAGAGGAATGAGATAGAAACAGGCATCAGGCTTGGACCAGCTCTCTGTTAGCCTGATGCTATGATATAACCAACCCCTTGTGGATCACAACCTTGTTGTGGCAAAGGGGCTTGCATAACTCAGTCAAGTTATGAGCCATGCTGTGCAGGGCCACCCAGGACGGATGGATCATAGTGAAGAATTCTAACAAAATGTGGGAAAATCTGACAAAATCCTCAAAATCCCATTGAGGATGGGATGGCAAACTCCTTCAGCATTCTTGCCACAAGAATCCATGAACAGTGTGAAAAGAAAAAGATATGGCACTGAAAGATGAGCGCCCCCAGGTTGGAAAGTGTCCAGTTCGGAAAAGCGGAGGGTAATTACTGATAAGTGCAGGAAGAATGAAGAAGCTGGGTGGCCAAAGCAGGAATGATGCTCAGCTGTGGATGTGTCTGGTGGTGAAAGTAAAGTCCGATGCTGTCAAAAACAATATTGCATAGAACCCTGGAATATTAGGTCCATTAATCAAGGTAAACTGGACATGGCCCAGTAGGAGATGTCAAGAGTAAACATTGACATCTTAGGAATTAGTGAACTAAAATGACAAAAATGGGCAAATTTAATTCAGATGACCATTATATCTACTACTGTGGGCAAGAATCCCTTAGAAGAAATGGAGCAGCCCTTATAGTCAACAAAAAAATCCGAAATGCAGTATTTGGGTGTAGTCTCAAAGTGACAGAATGGTCTCAGCTCATTTCCAAGAAAAATCTTTCAACATCACGGTAATCCAAGCCTATGCTATGCCCCAACCACTAATGTTGAAGAAGCTGAAGCTGACTGGTTAAGACCTACAAGACCTTCTAAGAACAACTCCAAAAAAAGATGTCAGCAAATTTGAAAAACTCAGCAGTGGCACAGGACTGGAAAAAGTCAGTTTTCATTCCAGTCCCAAAGAAGGACAATGCCAAAGAATGTACAAACTACCATACAATTATGCTTATTTCACATGCTACCAAGATTATGCTCAAAATCCTTCAAACTGGGCTTCAGCACTACATGAACTGAGAAATTCCAGATGTACATGCTGGATTTCAAAGAGGCAGAGGAACCAGAGATTAAATTGCCAACATTTGTTGGATCATGGAGAAAGAAAGGGAGTTCCAGAAAAACATCTACTGTATTCTTTGACAATGTGGATCAAAACAAACTGGAAAATTCTTAAAGAGATGGGAGTACCAGACCACCTTACCTGTCTCCTGAGGAACGGGTATGCGGGTTAAGAACAATAGTTAGAACCGGACATACAACAACTGACTGATTCAAATTGGGAAAGGAGTGTGATAAGGTTGTGTATTGTCACCTTGCTTATTTAACTTCTATGCAGAGTACATCATGTGAAATGCCAGGATGGAATCACAAGCTGGAATCAAGATTGCCACGAGAAATATCAGCAACCTCAGATATGCAGATGATACCACTCTAATGGCAGAAAGTGGAGAGGAACTAACAGCCTCTCATTGAGGGTGAAAAAGCTGGCTTCAAACTCAACATTCAAAAAACTAAGACCATGGCATTTGGTCCTATCATTTAATGGCAAATAGATGGGGGAAAAGTGGAAGCAGTTGCCAATTTTCTTTTCTTGGGCCCCAAAGTCTCTGTGGTTGGTGACTACAGCCATGAAATTAAAAGATGCTTGCTCCTTCGAAGGAAAGTTATGACAGACCTAGACAGTGTATTGAAAAGCAGAGACATCATTGCCAACAAAGGTCCATATAGTCAAAGCTATAGATTTTCCAGTTGTCATGTATAGATATGAGTGTTGGACCATGAAAAAGGTTGAGTACTGAAGAATTGATGCCTTCAAATTGTGGTGCTGGAGAAGATTTTTGAGACTTGGACTTCAAGGAGATCAAACCAGTCGATACTAAAGGAAATCAACTCTGGGTATTCATTGGAAGGACTGATGTTGAAGCTGAAGCTCCCAATACTTCGGCCACCTAATGCGAAGAGCTGACTCACTGGAAAAGACCTTGATGCTGGGAAAAATTGAAGGCCGAAAGAGAAGGGAGCAACAGAGGATGAACAACAACAGCAAAAATAACCAACAAGATATAAAGCATAAAAGTGTTCATAAAATTACAAAGTTCAATTGCTTTGGTTCCAAATCAATGTTAAAAGAAATGGGTTATGAAGGGTTAGTGGGATTTCAGAAAGAGAAATATCAAGGTGGTTTTGTGGCTGTAGTTCAGTCGCTCAGTCATGTCTGACTCTGCGACCCTATGGACTGCAGCACGCCAGGCTTCCCTTTCCTTCGCTGTCTCCCGGAGCTTGCTCACACACACATCCATGTCGGTGGTGCCATCCAACTAGCTTGTCCTCTGTTGTCCCCTTCTCCTCCTGCCTTCAGTTTTTCCCAGCATCAAGGTCTTTTCCAGTGGGTTGGTTCTTTGCATCAGGTGGCCAAAGTATCGGAGCTCCAGCTTCAGCATCAGTCCTTCCAATGAATATGCAGTGTTAATTTCCTTTAGGACGGACTGGTTGGACCTCCTTACAGTCCAAGGGACTCTGAAGAGTCTTCTCCAACACCACAGTTCAAAAGCATCAGTTCTTCAGCACTCAGTCTTCTTTAAGGTTCAGAGTGGTTTAAATGAATTTAAATCAGCCTTGTGAAGTCGAAGGAAGGAAAACTTTTAAGTTCTTCCATTTGTTTCCCAAAGCCCATGGATTCTACCAGAAAATCTGTCTTTGGTGATCAAGGTAACCAATAATGAGAAAGGGACAGTGAATCTAGAATCACAAAAGCCAGCTATCCCCCACTGCTGTGCAAGAGCAAAGTTTAACATTCTTCGGGGTAGGATTGACATCCTATGTGTGAAGTTGCATAAATACGACAAAGACTGTAGATGTTACTTACAGACCTTCTTCCATCCATTTTCCAAGACCTCTCCAATTTCAAGAAGGCTCACAGTGAAAATTGTATTTTAATACTTGAGTTAGCTGACCAAGTGATCAATAGAATTGTGTATGTGCATACAAAGAGTTTAAGACACAGTAAACCAGATAACTTCCTAATTGGCAGTGGGTGTCAGTGTTATTCCTTATTAATTTTGGTTTGGCCAGACAGTACAGAAATGGCAGGGCATGGCAGTACATACTATACAGAGCACGTAGCAATCTTTCTGGCACTTCTGACAAACGAGCATCAGTGAACATCTTGGTATTGAGCAGTTTCATAAATGACCTGGTATCATCAGGATACATGTAGACATATGTTAATAGGACCAGCCTTCCTTAGCGAAGCCTGCAAAAAAGAAATAGGAAAATATTAGTGAAAGACATCTATTCCTGATGAAATTTCATATAAATTCTTGCAGAGTTTTCCATATACTTAAACAGTTATTATAGGCTATACTTCGAAAAGAACCTGATCACACATTTCTGAGAGAGCTATTCCACATTATTTTTTGAACCCTGAACTACTGAGAAGCCCACTTACTTGACTGGGTGATTTTAAACAACAAAATGGTACAGCCAGCAGCCTTTTCCCATGGGTGGAGTCTGCAGGCCCAAACTCTCACAGATTTCTGTGCAGCAAAGGAGGAACAAAAGAAGCTGAACAGATGATCAAAGCAACATTTGTTTCCCCAGATCTGGCAATTGTTGTTCATATGTCCACCTGCGAGTGGTTTTGGTCAACCATTTCTTGGTATGAGAACTTAATTTCCACATAAACTGTCTCTGGGTAGCAGTGGAATGGAGTGTCCTGAATATTAGCATAGCTGCTGTAACTATGAGTATTAACTGAGATATGTAGTTAAACATGGTTCCATTTTTGTCACAGTTTTTCAAGTCTCAACTTTTAACTAAATTGACACATATGAATTGGTGGGAGATTGTCCCTATGCCATTTTCTTTTTGTGAAAGCCTGTGCTTTGCACTACACTGCTTCGGAATCTCATTCAGAGGAACAGCATGAACAGGCTTCAACCATTGTTGTGATAGTTGTAAATGGTCAAAATTTGCATTCTTAGAATTTTTCCATTCGTGAGGTTTGCAAGTTATTCACTTAAAACATTCTTTAAATGGATGGCTTCTTGTTTGTAAGCCAGATGATAAAGAAGCAACCAGAGAGTCCTGTTATTGAACATAAGAAGATTCTTCCTATTTACCAGTGCCGTAAGTAATAGCATCTAAAGTGAAGATTTAAGCAACATGCCAAGGTACTGAGTTTTCTCAGTACTTTGAACTCTTTAATGGTCTTGGTATTTTAAAAAAAAGTATTTATTAAATTTAATTACAACTAAACAGGAATATGTATTGCTTAAATAAATATAGTTATCATACATATATATATGAGCTGGGATTTATATTTTGAAATGGAAGCTTTTCTGTGTCCATGTTTCTTAATAAACTAAAAACTATTTCTAAAAATTTCATGGATTGATAAATGCTAAACACAAGAAGGAATAACTGTCAAAGAATAATTGAGAAAGACACTGAGGAAAGAATGAGTAGAACTTTGTAAAGTGATAATAAGACTAGTTAATTTAGATGTGGAAAAGTTCCGACTGGGCATTTGGTATTAGAATAATAATATGTGTGTGTGTGTGTGTTTGTGTGTGTGTGTATCTTGGCGTGTATTTGAAATCTCAGACAAATAGTGGGTGAGTCCAAGTAAAGTTATATCTGTTAAGAAAATAGGATTTGATGGGACTTGCCTGGCAGTCCAGTGGTTAAGACTGTACTTCCAATGCAGGAGATGACGGAGTTTGATACCTGCTCAGAAAACTAAGATCCCACATGCTCCATGGCACAGCCAAAAAAAAAGAAAATTGGATTTGTTCCCTGGTGGCTCAGTTGGTAAAGAATCTGCCAGCAATGCAGCAGACCTGGGTTTGATCCCTGGGTCAGGAAGATCCCCTGGAGAAGGGAATGGCAACCCACTCCAGTATTCTTGCCTGGAAAATCCCTTGGACAGAGGAGCCTGGCAGGCTACAGTCCATGACACACTCACTTATAAGTAATGCTAACAGTCAAAGAGTCGGACACGACTGAGCAACAACAAATGTTAACACTACTATTTGTTATCATCAACTTCCTTCTAACTTATGTATCCCTGGCCACCTGTTCTAAGTAATTTGTAAGGACTTTGCATGTTCCTAGACAAGAAATGCAGTGGCACCCCACTCCAGTACTTTTGCCTGGAAAACCCCATGGATGGAGGAGCCTGGTAGGCTGCAGTCCATGGGGTCACTAGAGTCAGACATGACTGAGCGACTTCACTTTCACTTTTCACTTCATGCATTGGAGAAGGAAATGGCAACCCACTCCAGTGTTCTTGCCTAGAGAATCCCAGGGACGGGGAAGCCTTGTGGGCTGCCGTCTATGGGGTCGCATAGAGTCGGACACGACTGAAACGACTTAGCAGCAGCAGCAGCAGACAAGAAATGCTGTGAACAGTGATGATTCCTTTTCCTCATTGATAAAGCTGGTTGTTATTTTTTCCTTGTAAGTTGATTATTTCTAATTATGATAATACAACAGCTGTTAACAGTGACCTTTCTTTCACATTTTGTGATGTGTAGGTGACTGTAACTTGTTGAAACTCAGCCCTGGTATTGTGTTACTATTATTGTTCCTGGGGAGGCTTATTAGCCTGTCACCGAAGATGTAAGAAAAATCCATCTTCCCTTTTGGAATATGATGAGCCTTTGTCACCCACAATGCAATTAATGTTAAAAATAGAAAGAATGGTTATGATATGATTATGATTAGACAGAGATGAGCTATTGTCCAAGTAACAGGAACTGATCCAGCAGGCCAGAGATGACCTACACAGAACCATCAGTTTGCTGATTGCCATTTCTCTCTGAGTTTGATGAAATATTCATGCCTTTGCTCTCCTCTCTGCAAGCACTATTGATTTCTTGTATAAACGCTGCTATATTTAGTCTAGACAAATGGAATGTGGATTGCTGCTGAATAAATTGGATGAAAGACTGGGATCTTGCCTGCCGCTTTCTCTCAGTCTTGGGCAATTATTTATAATCAAGGGCAGTTTTTGTAAGTTGAGGGTGATTTTTCACAATTTAGTGATTAGTCTCTGAACAAAGGCAAGCAGTTAGACACAATCATTTCTGTTGGGATAGCAGGTTAAGAAGTCAAATTACCCTTTGAGTCTTAGACTAGCTGTATCAGAGAGTTCTGGGACTCTTTTCTCCTTATCTTTTTTGTTTTCTTTTTTGGGGGGGTTGGGGAATTGATGATTATAGTTTACAGATAATAAGAATGCCAGAAAGAAGAGATTCCAGGTCTCTTGAAATTTTACATTTTGTGTTCATAGGGTTAAATATGTTTATTGAGATGTCCATGTAAATACTGAGGCTTTATTTTGGCCTTTTGGGTGTAGAAATGAAGTATATCATTAACAGCCATTGCTTTTGATTGGAATAATGCCACCTCCATAAATTAATACTCAAAATCTCATGTTACTCCAAAGCCTTAATTGACAGTTCTACATTGGACAGTGTAACCAAAGATCTTACAGGCCCTCATTCTCACTGAGTTTCAGACTTGTCAAAGTTAATATTTTTTCTTTTGCAAGTATCATGTTTTAGAAGATACTGTCCACCAAACTATGGTTTATTAATAAATCATTTTTCCATTTTCATTAAAATGACATGTCAGTACCATTACTGCAAACTCTTCTGATCTGTATGTTGAAAAATCACCAGTGTTGTCAACCAAGATTGATAACAGGTTGCCCACATCCAGTGCACAGTCATGCCTCTTCACGCAAACCTCTGTGTACACACAATTCACATGGTAAGCAAGATATTAATATTTCATTTAGTGTTTGAAGCCTTAATTTCTACAAACAATTTCTGTTAGCCTTTCTTAACTTGCTGAAAATAGCTCTTAAATTCACATGGAATATTAACTTCATAGTTTCCAACCGGCAATCTGCAAATTTAAGTTACTCAGGGTAGGAGTCAGAGCATTAGATGCAATTGTAAAAATATGAAAAAATAGGGGGAAATTGCTCATATTTCCACCTAAAATACAACTTTCTTTTGTTTTCTGTCTCACCAGTCTTAGCTAGTAAAATTCAGAGATTAATACCATTAAATCTCCAGTAGAATATATGCTCAATGAAGACTAGAGTTTTTTTGTCTTTTTGTTTTACTAATAAACCCAAACATGTAGAATCAACTTGGGAATTTAAGGTTCTCAATAAATGTATATTGACTAAGTTAAATTCTAGTTGAAGAGTTACCAGAGGGTATATGTCACTTTTATTATTGTTCTTTCAGTTAATGTTGTAACAGCATTTTTCCTGTTCCCATAAACATTATTTTTAATGATTACATATTTTCCATGAAATAGATGTGACATATTTTACTAGACATCTCCTTGTAGTTGATGATTTCAATTAAAATAATAATACTTTAGTTAACAATATGACATCGGACTGTTTCTTCCTATGTTAATTTTATTTCCTTAAGATATATTCCAAGAGTTGGCAAACCTGAATCAAATGGTAGAAATATTTAATTCCTCTTGCTACCTGTCACCAAATTGTGATATCACATATCACTTTTTAGGTAGTTTTAAACTGATTGGCAGTGCCACTTGCAATATAGAGTTGTCTGCGTGGTCGTATGTTTGCCCTGTTGTACATACATATATGCATATATGTGAATCACATATATGTTCCCTTGTCTATGGAATTCTCCAGGCAAGAATACTGGAGTGAGTAGCCATTCCCTTCTCCAGCTGAATATGATACTTAATAATTAGAAAATGATGCCTTATTTTGATTTAAAATTTGCATTTCTTTACTTTAGTGAAGGTGGATTTTTTATTTATTTAGCTATATTTGTTTTCTTGCCTTAAATATTTTCTAGAAGTTTTAGTGTTTTTATTTTCTAATATTTAATAGAAATCATACACAATTTTATTTTCATATTTACTCCTAATATTTTTGTTTGCTTATTCTCACAGTGTTCATGATTTATTCTAATACACAGTAAATTCCGCTTTTACATAATTTAAAAAAGCATTTATTGAGAAGTATGCTGAATGTTGTTAGTCTTTGAATTATATTATTTAATCCTTTTAACAACTCTGTGTTGTTACTGTTAATGGTAATTATCTCCATTTTACATGTGAGGAAACTGAGACCCAGAGAAATTAAATAACACACTCAGGATAACACAGTTACCCAGAAGGTAACACATCCTTTTATGTGTTATGGGAACAGGCATTTAGGTTTAAAGCAGAGTTTGAAAATTGGCAACCTGTATGTCAAGGTCCATTTACAGAAGCATGTTTTTCCAGTTCCCATAATTTAAAAAAAATTCCAATTATTTAATTGAAAATTAGGTAACTTCTGTCTACACTGGGTCTGTATTTGCTTTCTACTCACCATTTCCCACATTTTAGTATGCAGATTTGTACTTTTCTTTGCTAAGTTCTGTAGCCCTGCAAATACACTATTTTATAAGCTTTCCTTCTTTATTTTATAAGCTTTACTTCTTGAGGAATGTATCTTCTGATTACAAACAAAAATGTTTGTAAGTGTACAAGTTTGTTTGTGTTAGAAGTTTTCTAATATCACATGGCATCTTTTCCTCAATAATGTTGCATTTTTTGTCTTAAGTCAACTTGAATTTGACCAGTGGTCCAGTAGAATAAGTGTTATAAATGAACAACTTTTATACCTGTGAATCTTTGGAGTCATCTCTTTGAAAAAGGGAAATGTGAAAGATTTCATGGCAAAGTACAAAGTGCTAGCTGAAAATCAGCATTTTATCAAATCTAATATACAGAAGACCTTTTTATTATTCTTGTAAAAAAACAGAACTAAATTTATTGGTACATTGAAAGAAATCTAGTAGGGTATAGTGTCTTTCACTTCTAATTTGTTTCCAGATCAGTGTGCTAATCTTCTGTCCTCTGTCACCCACCCCCACCTCTTTTTTGGTTTCTCCAGTCGATGTGAAGTCAGAGGTTCCTGTGGGCCTGGAGCCCATCTCGCCTTTAGACCTAAGGACAGACCTCAGGATGATGATGCCCGTGGTGGACCCTGTTGTCCGTGAGAAGCAACTGCAGCAGGAGTTACTCCTCATCCAGCAACAGCAGCAGATCCAGAAGCAGCTTTTGATCGCAGAGTTTCAGAAGCAGCATGAGAACTTGACACGGCAGCACCAGGCTCAGCTTCAGGAGCATATCAAGGTAGCAAGCGTTTCCTTGTCTCTGACTATTGACTCTGGGAGTCTGGCCATAACATGGGCATAAGAGGGAGCAAAGTGGGGATGTTTCATTCTGAAAAGATATGGATTCATGGCTGGGAGGAAACTGGGGTTGTACAAGTGAAAACCTAGAGTAAGTAAAAAGAATCCTGGCAAAAGTCCTGCTTTGCTTCTTGGAGAGGAGCTTCTACAACTCCTTTATCTGTTAGTTTATAGCATCAATATCTGGAAATAGTAACTTCTTACCCTTTTTAAGATTCTCTTCTACATGATTTTGTCCATTTGCCACATCTACTCTCCATCAAGAAGAACCATGAGCCTGAGGAGCTACATTTTATGTGTCTAAAGAATCTACATATACTATTTACCAGAGAGGATAAATTAATCACATTATGTGAAGAGAGAGCCTTTACTTTTTATTTTTTTTATTTTTGTCTTTGGTCTATAAGTAGATGTCCTGGATATACCCTAATCTTCCTTATGGAAAAAACTTCATAATGTATTCATTCAAAATAATAACATAATGAAAAACTGGATAGAATTATATATATATATGTGTATGTGTGTAAGAAACTGGTACAGATGTTTTCAGTGTTTTTATTTAAGTCTAATAGATTAGATAAGAATTTATTGAAAGAATTTTGGGAGTAGTTGATAATTTGAGACCCAAGTCGTTTAATTAAATTATTCTAGGAGAATTATGTTCATATCCCAGAGTTTTTTGTGATTGACTATTTTAAGATCATTCTAGATGTGTTTGTATCTATTTAGTCTCTTGTATCATCCAAGATAAGTATTACTTCAGTTTTATTTGTAAATGTCTTTCAACTTCTTGACAAAGCTATTTAAAACAAAGCTATTTTGGTCTGACTTAGTAGATACTTACTTTGAATTTATTATGACAGTAATATAAAGCAGCAAATATTTATAATAAAGTTTTTTATGTCCAACTCCTTCAAAAAATGACTTAACTATATTAATATATTATTATAATAAGGTAATATGATATTATTTCATACTTTATTATATTATATTATAGGCACTTGATCTTTTACTCACTTGAATATCAAGTACAAACACATTTACATGGTGTTAATATAGATAATTAATCTATGTTAGTATTATAAACTTTTACCATACTGATTATTATAGTGTCTGAGAAGGTTAAGATGCTTTTTCCTCCCTATGTTCCTTGTTTCGTAACTCCTTAGCCAGCAGGCCTATTTTATCTTATTTTTCAAAAAAAGCTCTTTGATATCTGATATAAACTGTAATATTTTTTTCCTTTAACTAAAAGAACTTTACTAAAAGAACTCTTCCCGTTATTGATCTGTAAGATACCCTAAAAATAAGAATGAGGATTTTAAGTCCCATATGGAATCATGGCTATATATTCTGCAGTGTAGGAAACCTTCATTTAGTTTATAGACCTTTTTTTTTTAATGATTCTTAAACATTATTTCGGAGAAGGCAATGGCACCCCACACCAGTACTCTTGCCTGGAAAATCCCATGAGCAGAGGAGCCTGGTAGGCTGCAGTCCATGGGGTCGCTAAGAATTGGACACGACTGAGTGACTTCACTTTCACTTTTCACTTTCATGCATTGGAGAAGGAAATGGCAACCCACTCCAGTGTTCTTGCCTGGAGAATCCCAGGGACGGCGGAGCCTGGTGGGCTGCCGTCTATGGTGTCGCACAGAGTCGGACACGACTGAAGTGACTTAGCAGCAGCAAACATTATTTCAGTTTGACCTTTGAGACATTAATAGTAACAGTGATGTCTAGATTCCTTTCTTCAATAATTCTAGACATTTTAAGATGGCAGTGATGAATGAGTACAAAATTTATATTCTTCACCATACTTTAAGATTTACATAACTATCTGGTTCATTTTGTCGTGTTTTACAAGCCATGTTGCCCTGAATATTGGACAGTACTAACAAGTTACAGCTTCATATGCATCTTTTCATTTATGTTTGATGCCTTTTATAGTTGTAAAGATCAATATTAAAAATTTAAAGTAATTTGATTTTACTCAAAAGTTAATAGTAGCAAGTAGGTAATTCTTATTTTGCCCCCAAACAAAGTAGTATATAGCAGGTTTATTGACATCTGGAAAATACTGGATAAGGGGGGAGAAAAATGATTCTGAGATAGCTAAATGGAAAACTTAGTTTTTGGAATGATTTTTTAGATTAAGTTGCTTTTTCAGAAACTAAAGATACACTTAAAATTTCCTTTTAAGTTTAAAAAGTGTTTTTGCTTTAATTTCTTTTTAACTTTACTGTTTTGTATTATATATTATAAGGCTAAAAGTTGATGCTTTTAACATTCATTTAGTTTTTTTTTTTTTTTTAATAAGAAAGACACAGCATGATGCTTTACTTATTTATATTAGTGTTTTGAATCTTTGGCTTTTATAATCAACATCTGTTGAATTAGATGCTGTTGTCCCATTTTTCCACCTAGTAATCTGAGGCTCAGAGAAATACTGTAACTTGCCCAGGGTAACATAGCCAGTAAAGATTTGTAATCTTGCCTTGTCTGCCTCCAAAGCTGCTACTTCATTCCGCCTCTGTGTTGGACTAGAATATCTGAAATTGGAGGAGTGAATTTTTTTTCAAACCTCATTCCTTCAATCCTCAGCAATGAATAGTAGCTGTGAAAATTAAATTCTGTGCTTTTCTAGATGCCTAAGAGAGATTAATATTCATTTCCTTTTGGGCTTTGGGTGGCACTTAAATCAATTTGACCAACCCCAGTATCTGTATAGAACTAACATTTAAGGCAAAGTTTAAGCAGAATTATGAAATTTTTTGTTAGAAAAGAGAATTATTAAGAGACTAGTAGAGCACATCCAGAATGCCAGAGATTGTAATATGGAAGGAAACCAGCAATGCTTCTAACCATGTCCTGGGACAAGAGAAGCTATCATGTTTGACATGCAGAGTTGGCTTCCTGTTGCTCCACAATAATTCTTATGCCATTCCACATAATTTTTTTTTTGTTACTTTTCAGTGTAAATTTCAGAGTCTTAGGCACCTATCTCATATAAACAGCAAATTATACTAACTTTATTAGTATCAAAGCAAAATTAATATTGTTCAAACTTGCAACCTAAATTTCATATGCATTTTGAACATAATGCATGAGGGAGATTATTTCTCTGTCTTATATCTGAGGAATCCATGCTCTGAGTAGCTTAGTAAATTGTCTGGATCTTGTATCTAGCAATGTCAGAGCCTAGTAGAACTCAGTCTTGAGCTATTCCTCAGTGGGCACATTTACAATTATTCCTTGATGTATGTTTAACAGTCTGAGAAAATTGAAAACTCAAATGGATTTTAAGAATGCTTTATATTCATGTTGTACCTTATGTAGAAGTGAATTCAAGAGACTCAAACAGCCAAACAGTAGTGCATCAAAGTGTACTCTTGTGGAAGTGATTACTTCTTGACCAGTCTGTAACTGAGTTTTGTGTGCTGAGTGAACTAATTAATTAGACTTGCTACTTTGAGAAAATAGCTTGTGATGGATTTAGGGATTGTATTCATCTATTAAAAACCTTCTCTGTAAGGTTTTGAAACTTTTAGCCTTCATTTTATTTCAGATGTATTTTCCCCAAATTAATTCATATCTCACTATTCTGCTCAGTTTGATTATGTTCATACTGTTTCTTAGGATAAGAAGTTAAGATTTCAGTTGTTTATGTTGTGAGGGACTTGGTAAAACAGACTTCTGGAAAATTCCTGGCTTTCTTTGCTGTATCATATATTACAGATGCACAAAGAAAAGTCACTCAAGGAACTGAAGATCTGAGTGAATTCGGTAATATTCTGATAGGACGGCATAGGTAATGAAGCTACCTAAAAACTTGCTTGTTAATGACAGTAAAACAATTAATGGCATTAGTTGCTTGTCTTCAGATTTCAATAATATACAAAAAAAAAGGGTAAAATGTAAAGTAAATAGTAGTAAGTTCCAAAAGCTCATAACATTTCGATTTTGGTCATTGATGACTATGAAGCCTAAAGAAATTGCACACTCTCATGTCTTTCTCTTCTCGCAAGTTGCAACAGGAACTTCTAGCCATAAAACAGCAGCAAGAACTGCTAGAAAAGGAGCAGAAACTGGAGCAGCAGAGGCAAGAACAGGAAGTAGAGAGGCATCGCAGAGAACAGCAGCTTCCTCCTCTCAGAGGCAAAGATAGAGGACGAGAAAGTAAGAGGCACCAGGGTAAAAGATGGATCTCTTCCCTCATCTTTAGCTGACTGTCATTCAGAAAGGAGCCTGATAAAGAGTGGAATTAAACTTGTCAAAATTGTCTGTGTTTAAGTAAAAGAATAAATTATGGGCCCAAATGTAAAGCTTTGACATTCACATGTCAGCTGTCTGCATTCAGTCTACAGGCATCTTTGGAAGTAAACTTAACCTTGTTTGGCAAAGATGATAATATCTTTTATTTTGTACCTTAAAAATAACGTTATGCTAAAGCAATATGGCTATGCCATTGTGTTTCATAATAAACTTACTTCCACATTACTCCACCTTCTTCCCATTCAAGTAGTGATTGCTCTTTAATAAGTCAAGCCTTGTCTCATTTAACTTTTAAGTACCCAGACTTTGGAAAGATTTAAAGTAGAACTTGTGTTTAAAAAAAAAAAAAAAACTATCCACAAGAGGGAGACAGATCCAAATAATTCCCCTGCATGAGGTCAGTTCAAAATCAGGTCGTAGCAAGGTTTAAAATGTGATGACTTGAACTGAAATTGTCAGCATTATTTATTTGTTTAATGCTCAAAAGTTTTTTTTCTTTAAAGTTAGTTTTTGAAAACTGGAAATTCAGAAGAGCTCATTTTAATGTGTTTAATCACTTATATCGTCCCCCAAGATTCCTGACTTTTAAAAAACAGTGCTTTGCTCCTCAGCAGTATTTTTTAAAGCTAGGAAAAAACTACTATTAATTCTGGGAATCCCCGTTCTGTAAAAGCAATTAAATCATCGGAGGTCTTTTGAAAATTGGCAGTTGAAGCAGTAGTTATGAAACATTACTATGTCATTTTCTAAAGCCTGTTTAGATTCTCGTTTTTTCTTTTAATAGGAAAACTCATATGCTGTGACCAGTAATATTCCAGAGGCAGGAAAGGACAGAACCCCAAATCACCATCTGTTTCTGTGTGTGTGTGTTTCAGGGGCAGTGGCAAGTACAGAAGTAAAGCAGAAGCTTCAAGAATTCCTGTTGAGTAAATCAGCAACAAAAGACACTCCAACTAATGGAAAAAATCATTCCGTGAGCCGCCATCCCAAGCTCTGGTACACGTATGTTCAGCGTTTGGCTTTCTTCATCCCCAGGGGTAAAGATCACAGGTTCTCAATTCAGCCGACCTGGGCACAGATCCCTGGCCTGCCAAGTTCTGAGCTATATGGCCAAGGGCAAGTTCCTTGAATTCTCTAATGCTTGGAATATTTCTCCGTAAAAAAGAGGATTTCTGGAAAGGTCCTGTAAAATAATGTGGTAAAGTGTGTAACAGAGATTAGCTCTTAAATAAGTGTTAGCAAGTACCACCTTGAGGGCTAGAAAGTATTATGCATGTTCTTTGCCAAATGAATAACTGATAAATGTAAGGTGGGGCATAGAAATTAATTCATATTTTGCATTTTTCTATTCTCAGATGGTACATCTGATATCTTTACAATAATTTCTTAAGATTTGGCTGGTTGAGATTTTATTTTACTTGGCTTGATATAAGATGGAGATCTGAGTTATTTTTTAAAAGTCCAGAAGATTTTTGACATAATTAAAAAAAATAATAAAAAGGAAGACATATGAAGGAAGAGAAGGGAAGACAAGAAAAGTAGCTGACTGATACATCTATGTTTTCAGTGATCAGTTTACCCCTGCTACTGCTGCTCAGTCACTTCAGTCGTGTCCGACTCTGTGTGACCCCATAGACGGCAGCCCACCAGGCTCCCCCGTCCCTGGGGTTCTCCAGGCAAGAACACTGGAGTGGGTTGCCATTTCCTTCTCCAGTGCATGAAAGTGAAAATTGAAAGGGAAGTCGCTCAGTCGTGTCCGACTCTTCACGACCCCATGGACTGCAGCCTTCCAGGCTCCTGCGTCCATGGGATTTTCCAGGCGAGATTACTGGAGTGGGGTGACCCTGAAAAATGAGAGTAGATTGGTTTTTAACATATAAATTGATACATTATACACTGTGGTATTACAGTTTTTTATGCAACCATATTTCTCCAAGTCCAGTGCAACACACAGTTCTTTCTGTAAAGTATGAGGGAGGTGGTATTTTTAAAGAATCAGGAGAAAAACTGATGGCAAAGCATATTTCAATATAGACTAATAGATTATACTTTCATCTCTCTCATATCTCTTCCTTGATGGCTCAGATGGTAAAAGTGTCTGCCTACAATGCAGGAGACCAGGGTTTGATCCCTGGGTTGGGAAGATCCCCTGGAGAAGGAAATGGCAGCCCACTTTAGTAGTCTTGCCTGGAAAATCCCATGGATGGAGAAGGCTGGTAGTCTACAATGCATGGGATCTCAAAGAGTCAGACACAACTGAGTGACTTCGCTTTCACCTCTCATATTTATAAAATATGTTTAGGATTTTATACTTACATATTTTTAATTACTCACATCATAAGGATAAGGGAGTATATGCTTGATTATTTGATACTCTGTTATCTTGACATTTCAAGCATGCCAGGAGTTCTGTCTAAAGAGTTATTGTTTTTCTAATTCTGTCTTATAAGTATCTTCCCATTTCTGCATCCGAAAACAAAAAGGTAAATAAGGCAGATTCCAGAATGCTATATAAATAATTTTTAATAATTTACAGAATTTTTATCATGCACGTCGATTGACTTGAAAAACCAATCTCTGAAGAAAATTTCCACATGTTCAATCAACATCAAAAATATTGAAAAACAAATTTTGTTGTATATATATATACATATATACAACAAGTTACATATATAATTTATAACTAATTCATATCCCTTCTAAGTTAAAGCCTCTTTTAAGAAAAGATACTTCCTTTTTTTAAAAGTGGGAAGCAGCTACATGCAAACAACTTGTCAGCTGAAAATTCTTTAGCTGTTCCCTTGGGTATATTTGATATGGCTCTCCAATGTTACTTAGCAATCTTTTTTTTTTTTTTGTACTGAACAGTAGGATCCAACTCCTGGATAGCTAGCCATAAGTCATTAATTTGTGAAATCTGAACTTAATACTTTTTTTTGTCAATAGTGATCAGATGAAATATCCTCACACTAGTTATCTTGAGACTGTTGATTCAAAGAAATAATACTGGTAGAATCATCATGGTGTTGATACTATGTCCTATCTAATGTTTGCTTCATATATAATGATTATAAATGTTTATATTGGCTGAGTAGTCTATGTTCAGTCCTGAACTATTCTCCAGTGACACAACTTTATCTCTTTCACTTGTATTAATGCCGGAAAGATAACACATTTTGAGAGTTCAGTTTCATACAAAGAAGAATGTGTCTTCAGTCTTTACCTTGGAACTGCTGTCAAAGTCAGGAAACCTGGGTCTCTTGGCATAGTACTCTCTCCATGTACTTTCATGGGCTACCTAGCAATTTTTAAAAACTGAAGTCCTTCTCTATGTTTACTTTTACCTGGGTTGTTCTGCATAGTTGACCAAAAAGGATTCAGATGATGACTTTTCCATTAATGTGGCTCTTAAGAAAACACACATAATAATCTCAGATACCAAAACTCAAGCTCTTTGTAAATTCTGTCTTTTAGTGAAGCAAACTTTTCTATGTGGCCACATGACCAAACACACAGTGGGCATTCTTGGGCATCCTGCATCATTCTATAACATACTGCTAAAGTGAACTTGGTTACGTGAGGCTGTGGTTTGTACACACTAAAAAGGAAGAGCATAAACACAGCTGAGATACGTGTTGCAGCACATGCAACTGATTATTGCTGACTAGTGTGCAGTAAAAACTCCAGGACAAATGGTGAGCCCTCTTTTTCTTTTGTAGGGCTGCCCACCACACGTCATTGGATCAAAGCTCTCCACCCCTGAGTGGAACACCTCCATCCTACAAATACACATTACCTGGAGCACAAGATGCAAAGGATGATTTCCCCCTTCGAAAAACTGGTAAGTCAGTTTCACAAGAAGACTTCACTTGCTCTTCCATAGCATTCCTTGTAGTTTTATTTTGCCATACGTCTAGAGGAATGTCAGAGGATTTGTAATCATAGCTATTAGACTCTCCAACCTCTGCCCTCAGCAGAAGCAAATATGTACGTGTGCGTACACACACACTCCTATTTCTGTTAATACATCAATCATTCGATATATTATCAAAGTAGTTTTTTGATTAATCACATTTAGATTTTAGACAAATTATTTTCTTATTAGCAATGATGAGGAGAATTAAATAAAATAGAAGCTTGATTTCTCAGAAAATGTAAATCTCCATTAATGAGGACCTCTGTAGTTTCCTCCATTATCTGGATTTTTATTGAGCCTTACTCATTTACCAGAAAAATGGAAATAATATTCTTCTTTTTCCGCACACTTTTAAAAACCTTAAATTGTAATTGTTTACTAAAACAGACAAGGCCACGGCTTACCTTCTGAGTAAGTGTCTTGCCGAACGTCTCACAGATTGTAGAAGTCATCGTGAAGCTTTGTAGCTAATAATCTCATGTGATTGTATTAAAATTTGCTTAGGGAAACTGGGATGATGAGTCTGGAATAAATTTGGAATTTAGTCATCAACTCTATGGCTTTAGGGTCTGTATTTGTTTTCCCGTATTGCTTTTTCACCCTCTGACATGTGCATATCTAATGTGTTATATGCTCTGTTCCTCTATAATAAATGTATTTAAACTTTAGCTAGGCATAAGCATAAATAGCATTTGTATATGTGATGTTATAAAGCTTATGATATTTTCTAAATATAGTTCTTTAGAGAAAGTTTTAAATTAAAAAATATAACCAAAATTGATGTGAAAGATATTCAAAGCAGATAGTTTGGTTCATTGTATTTTACTCAGATCTACTTGAATAAGTGTAGGTTTGTGTAATTTGTATATAAAATCTACAGAAAAAAATGATTTTTAATAATTATATTCATTTTCCCAATTAATTTTGAATAATTGAAATGAAAATAGATTGTAAAAACACATGTTGAAGCTGTTTTCTGTCATATAGTTTACTTCCAACATAATGAATATCTAAAAATAAAATCAGTCATTAGTAAGAATTTGCTCTATCATCTAGCCCATATTGTACCAGGCACTGGGGAAGGATGGCCAAGTATTGCAAAGCATTTCGTGCCTTTTTATTTTAATAGACCAAAGGATTTTGTGCTTCCACTGTAAGATACTAGATAGAGTAAAATACTTCAATAAAAGGAAATACAAAGGAAAGAATGTTTTATGTAATGCATGAGAATTTCACACTGTTATCTACCAATCAGATCACTTTTCATATAAATAAACTTCTCTGGGATAAAAGGAATAAAGCAAATAGTGAGCCTCCACATATTTCTAAAACATGGCATATAGTTTATGAAAATTGATCCATAAAGGACATGGGTTTTAGAATGTGGGGACTTTGATCTGCAGCCTTGACATTTAGTTGCACCAATGGCATGTGTAGGAACTATTGACAGAGATTATGTGAATATTGCCCCAGGTCTCAGGGCAGTGACTGGCATTCAAGAGCCTGAGGAGTCACTAAAGGGAAAGAAAACACAGTCCCCTTATGGCAGGAGGTTACTGATGAGTGATACAGTTACATTCAGGGGGAAAGACGTCTACCCCGCTGTGCACATAGCCTTTGAATTTATTCTTACCACTGGGAGATTGAAAACTGACTGCAGAACTGACACTGACTTTGAAAAGTAGTGGCATTTGGAGTCAGTAAGCATCCAGAAAGCACATTTGATCTTTGTCAATACTTAAAGACGAGTACTAAAAACCCATTCTTTGTGTCCCACTGTTCCCATGAGAACAATTTAGGATTTTTCCTCTGAAGATTGAGTAGGAATTTATTCTTGTAGAATTTCTCAACCCACAACAAAATTCAAAGAGAAATCCTGCTTATAAGTTACAAAATGTTATTCCACTCATCTTCTGTATCTCTTTATGTGATATCTAATAATAGTGGAAAGTTATAGCCCCTGTCTTTTCTAGTGATGTCTTTTCTGTATTTGCCCAGTATTTTAAGTTTTTCCCCTTTATATCGAATATCTGTTATTTACAAAGTGTCAGGGCTGCTGACCTGCAAAACCAAACATTTCCAGCATTATATCAATAAAGTTCTTGAAAAGACATTAATACTTTTACATCTCTATAGGAGTTTCAAAATATTCCTTAGTTCAATTCCCATTGTCTGAGAAAAGTATAATATAATTAAATACAGATGTTTTCTACACATTCTCTAAAATACTTAGAGATACCATTCATTAATTACAAATAGGCAGAAGTCTTCCAACTTTTTAAAGTATAATCTATTTGGTATATTTCCAGTTCACTGTGAGAAAGTTTAGGTGTATATTTGCACTAAATAGAAAAGCACTGAAGTACCGTAAAGTAATAGTTTTTACTTCAGCATTTGTCCTATTTTAATGACTCAACAGTTATTACAAAAAAGTAAGCAATAAAATACCATAATTAAACATATGTGATGATTGAGGAAACTGGGATAATTTTCACATAAAGCTACATCATACTAAATGAAATCTGGAGAAGTGGCATTTGATCATATAATATAAATACCAGGACAGCTGTAATAGTCTCACTTTTCTGTGGATGCCTGGTTATCAGTCTCTGAGGTCTACTTGATTTAAAAGAAGTTGGTAAGAAGATTCTGTCTTTTTGATCTGCATATAATACTAAATGCTTTCATTTTCTTTTTAACCTATGTTGGTGCTGAGTTGCTAGGATACACTAGCAAGATTTAAGGAACTAAAGCTGGAACCAGAGTAAGGAAAGTCCTAATGACCTTAAAATGAATCAAGTGGCCCCAGGGGTGTTCCCAAAGCAGTGAGCTAAATTCAGAACCTCTCCTGACCTCTCAGGACTCAGCCAGACAGGGGGAGCCTAGGAACAGTCAGCTACAGAAGTCTCATTTGCCTGCAGAAATCTGACCTTTGTCATGCAAAGTGGCCCTTTACTTCCTTCCCCTAAGGAGAATCATAGTTGCTCATACCTTTCGGGCTTTTGGAAACCTCAGAATTCTGTGAATCGTTAGCTCTACTCAGTTCCTATTTCAGTTTTCTTTCAAATACAAGAATTGAGAGTCTTTAGCTCTTTTCCTAACAATGAATGTCAAAGACTTTCAAATTAAGTTGAGAATAAAATAATTGTTTTTAATTTTTATGTTTATCGCCCACACTTAAATAAGTGTTCCCTTTTAGAATTACCCTCTGATGGCCTCTGTTCTATAACACAAGAATTTGTTGATTCTGAGATTTGTATTATTTTGCTGAACTTTAGGTTTTTCTGGCTGTAAATTATATCATGTGGTAGTAGGTTTTTTTTTTTTTTTTGGCCAGTATAATACACTGCTGGACTGATAATAAACTATAAAATAGGGAAAGGAAGCTTCTGGGTCCAGCTACTTCTAAAATAGAACATATTTCCCACAGAGATACTACATATGCAGTGACTTTGAACTGACCTTCAAAACCATTTGAACTGGATTCTTTTCCAATGACTGTGTGCATATGTTTCATAAAATATTATGGTAAAAAATTCTAGAGGTTTTATGCTCCGTTATATTATTGGGGTCTGACCCAGTGAACTTTGCCTTACTTTGAATGTTACAGTCTTTCCATTTAATACTTCTGAACAAAGTGGCTGGCTAGATTTAACCTCTTAAAGAGCACAAGCCATATAAAGCTAAAGCTTGGCTTGGGCTAGTAAGGCTGTTCCAGCCCCACTGAAATATTCTTTTTAATGGTCAGCAACAGTAGAATAAGACTCAAAGATGGAAGGGGTCCAAACATAAGTTAAGGTTTTGGAAGGCCAATGTCATTTTCCACACTGAGTAATTGGAAAGAAGGCAGAGATGAGACATACAACTTTATAAATCTCCCTCAGAATAGCAGTTAGAAGTTATGTAGTGGTACCTTGGTGACCTTTTCAAGTTATTATAATCCAGAATTAGTACAAGGAGATTTTTAAACAATGTTTTAAAATCTCTCTTGCTCTGTTTTTCTCTCTTCCTTTTTCTAGTTCTATGTCTTTCTCATAACACACAAACACACGTGCATGTGCACCCATGGACATGCACACACATTTCTGCACAGATTTCACTAAGATAGCACTTATGTTTATACAGATATTCACTCAGAATCTTATTCTAGATTGGCTAAAACCGGGGTATTTTTATATATCTAAGTACTCTAGCTTAGTTCTGTTGTAGTGGCGCTTGCTTACAGTGATTGAAATACACTCTTTCTGATCAGTCTTAGAACAGTTCCTCCGGAATTGAGAAGCACTGGGGCTTCCCTGGTGGTGCTAGTGGTAAAGAACCCATCTGCCAGTACCTTAGACTTAAGAGACATGGGTTTGATCTCTGGGTCAGGAAAATCTCCTGGAGGAGGGCATGACAACCCACTCCAGTATTCTTGCCTGGAGAACCCCATGGACAGAGGAGCCCGGCAGTCGGACACAACTGAAGTGACTTAGCACACGTGCACGTGGCACAGTAACACAGGCTTTGAATCCACTCCTGGATTGAAATACAGGTTCTCAAGCTTGGGAAATTTTTAACCTCTTAAGGTCGTCTTTCTGTCATCTGTAAGATAGGAATAATTATTGCTGTTGGTTCATACAGTTATTTTGAGGATTCAATTAAGTAATGCATGTCGTGCACTTAGAATCATACCTAAGATTAAGGAAATGCTTGGATGGAACGTTCTTTACTGCTGTTTCTAGTTGATAAAAGACTGAATTTCATTTATTTTCATCAGTGAAAACTGAATTGCTTATTGTTGTGTAAAGTCTTTTTAAAGACTTGTATTCTGCCACCTTATTGATAAAATGAGAAAACTGAGGAGAAAGAGAGAAAAGTATTCACTGTAAGTGCTCTGCCTCTTGCAATGCTAAATGTCAAGATGGGAATAAAGGTTTTTGTTAACTTTGCACATTATCTGGCATTTGGGATCCTAGTATGGTGTACAAAAATAGCAGTGGACTTGTTTCTTTCCTTCACCGTAGGAAGAGCTCTTATTGATGCTCTGTCCTCACTAGGGTCACACTGAGTTTTAATTTCTGCCATTGACTTCATTTTTAAATCAATAAACTTTTAATTTTTGGAACAGTTTTAGATTTACAGAAAAATTGACCCATAGCACAGACGGTTCCCATATTACTTTCCCCACTGTCGCGTCGTCTCTGCTCTTGTTAACATCTTGCAAAGTGTGGTATTTTTGGTGCAATTAATGAATGCCTAATGGAGAAAGCAATGGCACCCCACTCCAGTACTCTTGCCTGGAAAATCCCACGGACCAAGGAGCCTGGTGGGCTGTAGTCCATGGGGTCGCTGAGGGTCGGACACGACTGAGTGACTTCACTTTTTCACTTCATCAGTACATTATTGTTAATGTACCCCATAATTTATATTAAGGTTTACTCTTTCTGCTTCCCTGTTGGTTATTTTGACAAATGCAAAATGTCATAACATGTACCCACTATTACAATATAATGCAAACTTGTTTCACTACCCTAAAAATCCTCTGTTCTCCATTTATTTACCCCTCCATCCTCCAACCCCCAGTAACCACTTATAGTTTCACTGTCTCCATGGATTTGCCTTCTGTAGAATGTCATATATTTGAAATCATACAGTACGTAGCCATTTCAGACAAACTTCTTTCACTTGGCAATGTGTATTTATGATCCCTCCATGTTTTCTGGCTTGAAGGCCCTTTTTAGCACTGAATAATAATGCATTATATGGGAGGAGCCACATCTTGTTTAAACATTTACTTGTCGAAAGGTGTTCTGGTTCCTTCCAAGTTTTAGCAATTATGAATCAAGTGGCCCTAAACATTCACATGCAGGTTTTTATGTGGATGTATATTTTCAGCTCAGTTAAATGAAAGCCTAAGCATGCAATAGGTGGATTTTATGGTAAGACTATGTGTAGTTTTGTCAGACACTGTCATTGTATTCTGAGGGGGCTGTACTGTTTTGAGTGCTGACCAGCAATGGATCAGATCTACCAGTAGTGGATCAAGAGTTTTCCAGCACTTGGTATTTTCAGTTTAGTGTTTTGAATTTTAACCATTCTAATAGGTATATATTGCCAACATCCGCTGGATCATGGAAGAAGCAAGAGAATTCCAGAAAAACATCTATTTCTGTTTTATTGACTATGCCAAAGCCCTTGACTGTGTGGATCACAATAAACTGTGGAAAATTCTGAAAGAGATCGGAATACAAGACCACCTGACCTGCCTCTTGAGAAATCTGTATGCAGGTCAGCAAGCAACAGTTAGAACTGGACATGGAACAACAGACTGGTTCCATATAGGAAAAGGAGTACGTCAAGGCTGTATGTTGTCACCATGCTTATTTAACATATGCAGAGTACATCATGAGAAACACTGGGCTGGAAGACGCACAAGCTGGAATCAAGATTGCCAGGAGAAATATCAATAACCTCAGATATACAGATGACACCACTCTTACGGCAGAAAGTGAAGAGGAGCTAAAAAGCCTCTTGATGAAAGTGAAAGAGGAGAGTGAAAAAGTTGGCTTAAAGCTCAACATTCCGAAAACAAAGATCATGGCATCTGGTCCCATCACTTCATGGGAAATAGATGGGGAAACAGTGGAAACAGTGTCAGAATTTATTTTGGGGGGCTCCAAAATCACTGCAGATGGTGACTGCAGCCATGAAATTAAAAGACGCTTACTCCTTGCAAGGAAAATTATGACCAACCTAGATAGCATATTCAAAAGCAGAGACATTACTTTGCCAACAAAGGTCTGTCTAGTCAAGGCTATGGTTTTTCCAGTAGTCGTGTATGGATGTGAGAAAACTGAGCGCTGAAGAATTGATGCTTTTGAACTATGGTGTTGGAGAAGACTCTTGAGGGTCTCTTGGACTGCAAAGAGATCCAACCAGTCCATTCTAAAGGAGATAAGTCCTGGGTATTCTTTGGAAGGAGTGATGCTAAAGCTGAAGCTCCAATACTTTGGCCACCTCATGCGAAGAGTTGACTCACTGAAAAAGACTCTGATGGTGGGAGGGATTGGGGGCAGGAGGAGAAGGGGACGACGGAGGATGAGATGGCTGGATGTCATCACTCACTCGATGGACGTGAGTCTGAGTGAACTCTGGGAGTTGGCGATTTACAGGGAGGCCTGGCATGCTGCAATTCATGGGGTCACAAAGAATCGGACACGATGAGCGACTGAACTGAATAGGTATATAATGGTTTTTCATTGTGGTTTTATTTCCTAGTTTTAGTGTGGTATAATCTTTCTCATCCCTTTACTATTAATCTATGTCTTTCTTTTTTAAATGGTTTTCTGATAGTGTATGGTGGTGGTTTAGTCACTAAGTCATGTCCAACTCTTCTGACACTATGGACTGTAGCCCGCCAGGCTCCGCTATCCATTGGGATTTTCTAGGCAAAAATACTGGAGTGGGTTGCCCTTTCCTTCTCCAATAGACAGTGTATAGTAGGGTCTTTTTTTTTTTTTTCCTTAATCCACTCTGACAGTCTCCTTTAGATCAGTCCCATTTAAAGTGCTTATAGATATAGTTGGATCAATATCTGCCATGTTTATAACTATTCTAATCATTATACTTAATCATTTTAAAAAAAATCTTCCCCTCTATTCTCTGGTTTTAACTGAGCATGGTATATGATTCCATGTTCTCTACTGTCTTAGCATATCAGTTGTACCTCTTTTAAATTTTTTCTTTGATGGTTTCCTTAGAGTTTGAAGTACACATTTGTAGCAAATCTATACCCACTTTCAAATAACACTATACTTGTTCTATGGCTATAGGTACCTTAAAACAGGGTATTCCCAATTCCTCTCTCCCGTTTTTTGTAATTTTGCTGTCATTAATTTCACTTTCCCAGGTCAATGAATACATTGTTGGTATTATTATTTTGAATAGTCAGATCAATTAAAAATAGGAAAACTAGAGGCAGGTTCAAAAGGGAAGGAACATATGTCTGGGTACTGTTAGTGACTCACTCGTGTCCAACTCTTTGTGACTCCGTGGACTGTACCCACCAGGCTCCTCTGTCCATGGAATTCTCCAGGCAAGAATACTGGAGTGGGTAGCCATTTCCTTTTCCAGGGAATCTTCCCTACCCAGCGATGGAGCACAGGTTTCCTGCATTGAAGGCAAATTCTTTACCTTCGGAGCCACCAGAGAAGCCCAAACATATATATATACTATGTCTGATTCATGTTGATGTATGGCAGAAACCAAGACAACATCGTAAAGCAATTATCCTCCAATTAAAAAGAATTTTTTTTTAAATGAGAAAAAGAAACTTTTTCTTTTACCTTCATTTATTTTTTCCTTTATATAGCTTTGAGTTTCTGATTTATATCCTTTTCTTTCTTGCTAAAGTACTTTTAATCTTTCTTGCAAGTTGGCTCTACTGCTAACAAATTTCCTTAGTTCTTGTTTGTCTAAAAAAGTTTTTATTTTTCCTTTATATTTAACAGATAATTGCACTGAATGCAGAATTCTTGGTTGCTGAATTTTTTTTCCTTGCAACACTGTAAATGCTTCACTCTCTTCTTGCTTGCATGGTTTCTGACAAGAAATTTGATTCAGTTCTTATTGTTGATTTATAGGCAGGATGCTTTCTAATATCCTCTGGTTTCATGGAAGATGTTCTTTGTTTTTGGTTTTCTACTGTTTGAGTATGATGTGCCCAGGAGTCTGATGTTTGGTATTTATACTGTTTCATGTTCCCTGAGACTCCTAGCTTGAGAGCTTGTCTGTGTATTCCAGCTACTGCTCGAATAGTCTCCTGCTTCTTTCTTTTATGTTATTGGTTTCTCATTATGCATGTGTTATGTCTTTTGCAATTGTCCCAGACTGGCAAGTATTTTCTTCATTCTTTTTTTTTTCTTTGCCCATCGACTTCGGAAGTTTCTATTGACATGTCTTTAAGGTCATGTATTCTTTCCTCAGTTGTGTCCAATTTCTTCTTGAGCCCATAAAAGGCATTCTTCATTCTATACTTTTGATCTCAGGCATTTATTTCCTTTTGGTACTTTCTTAGTGTTTCTACCTCTTTGCTTACAGTTACTAACATATTCTTACATATTGTCAACCTTTTCCATTAGAGCCCTTAACATATTATTCATAGTTATTTTAAGTTCTCTGATAATTCCAAAATCTTTGTAATAACTGAGTCTGGTCTGATGCTTGCCTTATCTCTTCAGACTGTTTTCTCTTCATTTTTAGCATGCTTTCCAACTTTTTGTTGAAAGCTGGACATGATATATTAGAGATTGACTAGTTAAGCTTTCTGTGTGAGATTTTATGTTAATATGGTTGCGTTTCATGTTTGCAGTGGATGTAGGTGCCATGGCTTAGGTTTCTTCTAGTTTCCTTGGTTGCAGTTCGTTTGTTTGTTTGTTTGTTTTCTTTCTCCATTTTGGGGTTTCCCTAAGAGCTCCTTCATAAATGGAGTGTGTCTTGCTGCTCTCTCATTGGCAATCCACTGTTGTTATACTGGAACCTGTTAATGTGATGATAAGACATTGGAGGCTACCCAGATCAATGGTAAAGCATCTGTCTGCCATTGTAGGAGACGCTGGTTCTATTCCTGGGTTGAGAATATCCCCTGGAGGAGGAAATGGCAACACACTCCAGTATTTCTTCCCAGGAGAATCCCATGGACAGAGGAGCTTGGCTTGCTACAGTTCATGGGGTCACAAAGAGTTGGACATGACTGAGCAGCTACACACAATCACAGCCAAGGCATTGGGGAGGGACAGTGTTCTATAATTTTATAATTAAATCTCAGTTTTTTAGTGGTCTCTGAGTTTGTGGTCTTTGAACTCTAGAGCTGTTTCTTAGCTTTTTAAAAAATCTTCCATGTAAGTGAGATAGGAAAGCTAGAAGAGGCTACAGTTGCCTAATTGCCTTTCTCTAAGGTCAAATAAAGTTCTAGCAAATAGTTTCCCTTGGAGGGCAGGTTTTGTTATGTAGAGTACTCTGGGTATATTTTATATCTGTACTTTTTTACTGGACATATTTCAAATGGCTGCTTTTCTTTCCCCCTTTACCTCTGTTCCCTATCATCACATAGACAAGAGGGGATTCTTCACATGGTTGGGTTCTTGTAAATAAAACCTCTGAATATGTACTCTTCCCTTATGAGACTGGGCCCCTGGGGTTTTTAACTCTCGAGCTAGTCCACATTCAGCCTCCAGTAACTCATCAAAATTAACATCTGAGTGTTCTACCAGTTCCTGGCTCCAGTGGCTTCTCTTCTCCATTAACTGATCTCAGCTATGATTTTTGTTGTTTTTCAGTCTCTCTTGATTTTGGAATGGCAGTTTGCTCTGAGACCTCTCAGTTCTCTGATGAATCTAAGAAAATCGCTTTGGTTTTAATCTGCTCAGCTTTCTTCTTGTGGTGAGGATGGCAGTGAAGGTTTCCAAGCTTTTCACATGCTGTAGCTGATACCAAAAGGCAGCCAGCCATTCACTAATTTTTTAAAAAAAAACTTTATTTCAGCATAACTATACTTACAGAAATACACTCATATTGGTTAATAGAACACAATTTAACTTATCCTACACAATTTGAACCAAAAAACTTGGTACATGGTTTGCTTTAAAAAGAAAGAAAAAGGATTTGTAATCTGGTTTATTTTTATCTGTTACAAATGTATATAAAAGATTCTCCATAACTTTTAAATCAGTAAACAATTTTCAAAAAATTTTAAAAACACAACTTTGCAGTTTTTTAAGATGACAGATTCATATTTAAACAATATAATTTTTACCAATTAATTATAATAAATTTTTTATAAGGTTATAAGTCATCAGTGTTTGACTCTCCTTCTCAGTATGGTCATGACTAACAAATCCGTGTACTGAAAATACTGACAAAGAGAATAGACTGAAATAATTTTTAAATCACATTTTGGAAGGAAGGCTATACTTTATGCTAAAGTCTTTGCCCAATGTTTCATTCTATTGTATTTTATTCTGTACCCTCTTCTATATGTCATCTTTCTCTTCTCCTTAATAGGAATCAAACACTCCATTGGTTTTTGCTACTTTGAGAATGAATTTGATGAAATACTGTAATGGAACAGAGCATGAGCTACTCTGTGAGCAAGACTTGAGAATGATAAGGACTTTTTCCCCTGTGTTTTTCTTACCTTTCTCTTCATATCAAATGCTAGAGGTTTGATAAGGTAAGAAAAACAAACCAATTTTTGGCCCTCCAAAAATTAGAAAAATCAACTCTTTTTAAAAATAGGATTTAATTTTTTATATAGTAAAATTACATTTTAAAAGGAGCCTTTTGATAGGTTTGATCCTTTAGATTATGAAAAGTTAGCAATTTCCAGCTACTATATTTCTTTGATATGCACTTTTTCTTCCAGTTTTGTTAAAATGTAACTCACAGCACTGTGTAAATTTGAAGTGTACAGCATAATAATTTTGACTTGTTTGCTCATTTTTTAAACAAACATATTCGAATGGATCTAACAGATAATATTATATAGTTTAACCAGCAATATTTTTTACTTTTACATTTTTTTCCTTAAGGTGTATAAGGTGATCTGTTACAGATGATAAACTGCTGTAGTATTTACCCAAAAATTAAATGGTGTAGAGTAGTAAGAATCTTTGTAATATAAAAAGAATACAAATTTATAACATGTGATTTTTCACTGAAAAGCATAATAGAAATTAATGTCCCTAAGAATTTTTTATTGAAAAGTTAGATATATGGTTATGTTAAAACAAGAGACAAATAGTTTAAGTTTCACAATTCGATACATGGAAAACTAGTCTCACAGATTGATTGTGCATGTGGTATGTTTGATAACTAGTTGGAGGTAAGACCAAATGTCAATTGAGAATTGTTTGATAATTAATCAGCTTAGTAGGAACTTTGAACATCTAACTAAAATTATTTGCCAGTAGAAATTAGTGTGGTTGCCAGGGGTGGGGGGAACTAGTGTGAAGAAGCTAATATAGCCTAGAAAGACAGAGCTTGGAAAATAACCTCACGGTTTGGAGTTAGAAAGATTTGGCTTAGAATTCTAGCGTGGCACTACCAGCTAGAGCTGTGTGACAGCAGGCAAGTTACAGGACTTCTCTGAGCCTCCATTCTTAAAGTGTCAAGAATGGAAAATATTTGGCTTTCAGGATTATGATAAGCAAAAACATATTTCATGAAGGTGCCCAACACAGTGCCTGACATATAACAGAGCCTCTGTGCGTATTGCCCGTTTGAGTTGCTGGGAATAATGGTGTGGCATTGGTAGTAGGAATTATTAGTAGTGGCTGCATACTAAAGAGCCTCTTAATGAAAGGGAAAGAGGAGAGTGAAACAGTTGGCTTATAACTTAACATTCAGAAAACTAAGATCATGAGATCTGGTCCCATCACTTCATGGCAAATAGATGGAGAAACAATGGAAACAGTGACAGACTTTATTATTTGGGGGCTCCAAAATCACTGCAGATGGTGATTGCAGCCATGAAATTAAAAGACACTTACTCCTTGGAAGGAAAGTTATGACCAACCTAGCGAGCATATTCAAAAGCAGAGACGTTACTTTGCCAGCAAAGGTCCGTCTAGTCAAGGCTATGGTTTTTCCAGTAGTCATGTATGGATGTGAGAGTTGGATTATAAAGAAAGCTGAGTGCCGAAGAATTGATGCTTTTGAACTGCGGTGTTGGAGGAGACTCTTGAGAGTCCCTTGGACTGCAAGGAGATCCAACCAGACCATTCTAAAGGAGATCAGTCCTGAATATTCATTGGAAGGACTGATGCTGAAGCTGAAACTCCAATACTTTAGCTACCTGATGTGAAGAGTTGATTCATTTGAAAAGACCCTGATACTGGGAAAGATTGAATGCAGGAGGAGAAGGGGACAACAGAGATGGTTGGATGGCAAACCAACTCGATGGACGTGAGTTTGAGCGAGCTCTGGAAGTTGGTGATAGACAAGGAAGCCTGGTATGCTGCAGTCCATGGGGTCACCAAGAGTCGGACACGACTGAGAAACTGAACTGAACTGAACATAGTTTAAGTGTAAAATAATTGGAATGGCAAAAACAGTCTAGAGTTGTGATCTTAACCCTCTCACTAATGTATGACATTGAACATATATTACTTCATGATTTTGTAGCTCAGATTTCTTGGATGAATGACAAACTTGGACCAACTGATTGCTAATATTGTATATTATTCTAAACAGGAACCATACCAGAATGTTTCATGAAGATTAAGATAAGAAAATGTTAATGCTTTGAAGAACATATAAATAAGAAATAAATGATGGTGCTTTTGCAGAATTATATCTCAAATTTGTTGTAATTAACTGTAGCAAAGTCTAATGACATATTTTTCACTCCCCATAAAATGCTCATTTAGAAACATGCAGGATGTTTTAGATAAGATTGGAATGAGAAATTGGCAAAAAATAATACTTAAGACTTTAAAAGCATTTAGCCATCTGTTGTATAATCATGAGAATGATTGAAAAGTGACTTCTAATTTGTAATATTCACAGTTATATAACTTGAAGTACTGGGAAAATATTCTATACAAATATATGAATTTATGTATCTTTAGACACATCTAATGAAATAAATTAAAAGGTGAAAAAATAAATGACAAAATATTGGTAAGTTTCAGCCACTCACTGAGTTTCTTTGAAATAGAAGTGTCCTTGATGGCAAAGAAATCTGCTGGAAACCATTATCTGTTTGCTCAAAACTCTTATTAGTATTTAAGGTAGCACAAAATAATAGTTTTGCCTTAGCATGCTAGATTTTACATTGAGTGACCTTAATTTGCCAATCTCTTATTTTATAAAATTATTAATATTTGATTTTGAGCTAACATTTATCATTATTTTAATACTTATACTGATTCTCTCCATTCTTTAGTACTTATCCATATACAAGATAAATATTTTTCATAAGCTATAAATTCTGACATTATCTTTACCTCTTCCATTTTCAGTTTAATTTTTGCTGTAAAAGCTAATAATCACATGTCAGTTATTAAGTATCATATTTCATACTCCCATTCTTATCTTGTTCTTCCCAATTGGATGGTAAAAAATGTTCCTAAAGAGTGTCTGTCTCATCTTCATTCCTTATCTGACAAACCACACTTTGTGCTGGGCCTTTTGGTGTGTATAAATAAATTGATATGAGTAACAAAGGATTTTTGCCATTAAGGAGCTCACAGTCCTCATAGTGAGACCCATGTTGATTGACAATTAGTTTAATTTAGATTTTGAACCACCTTACTTCTTGAGAAACTACTGTTTCATATTCACACATTATAAACATTCTTGAGTGAGATGGTTGGATGGCATCACCGACTCAATAGACATGAGTTTGAGTAAGCTCTGGGAGTTTGTGATGGACAGGGAAGCCTGGCATGCTGCAGTTCATGACGTCACAAAGGGTTGGACACAACTGAGCAACTGAACTGAATTGAGTGAAAGCAAAGATCCAGACCATCTGAAGAATGTAGGTAAGAGAAGACATTGATATATTAATTATTTTTTTAATAATTAATTAAATAAGCTTTCAGTGTATTTAATTGGAATTTTCTATATTAGTTTTATTTGTTTTGAAGTAGGTAACACAAAAGAAATTCTCAGAAAACTTATTAGCCTGCTATCTGGAGATAGTGAAGGACAGAGGAGCCTGGTGTGCTGCAGTCCATGGGGTCTCAAAAAGTTGGACATGACTTTAGCAACAGCTGTGCTGCTGCTGCTAAGTCACTTCAGTTGTGTCTGGTTTTTTAAAAATAGTATAGACTAGTCCTGCTAAACAAATTTTTCTGTAATACTGGGAAAAGTTCTGTGTCTGCACTGTGCAATTCAGTAACCAGTAAGCAAATGTAGCCACCTGAAGTTGAACATACAATGTAGCCGGTGTGGCTGAGGAGATAAATATTCATTGACAAATTTTGAATTTAAATATTCACATGCAGCTAGCTAGTAACTATCATCTAGGACAGCACAAGTATAGACCACAGTGGACACACATGGGCCTGAACGGCACTACAGATTCCCTTCATTGCCCAGGTCAGACATCACAGTCACAGCAGACTCTTCCCTTGGAGTTTGGACAGAGAAGCATTCTAAATCATATCACCCAAAAGAAATACAGTGCCTGAGCAGAACTGTACTTTCAGGACTCTTAATTTTTAAGAAACAAGTACCAAGAAGCTTAGTTTTTGAAAAAAGAGGATTTGGAGGTTTCATTTATCTGAATTTTCTTAATGTCTAGGTGCTTAGATGATGTTAATTCAGTGTGTTCACATGTTGTTAATAGAAGTGCGAGTTTCTAGCCTGGTTCTGCTGAACTTTACATGCAGTAATGCTCCCTCTTAATAATGACAGGGCTAGCTCAGTATAGCCCTAGACTTACCTCTTACCTGCTAAGAAAGAACAGTGAAAAGAAACACTTTCCCCTCAAGTAATTCCTGTTTTGTTTTTTTTTAATTTATGTTATTGAAGTATAGTTGATTTACAATGTTGTGTTCATTTCCACCATATAACAAAGTGGTTCAGTTATACATATATGTGCATATATATATATATATATATATACACATCCTTTTCATCTTCTTTTTCATTATGGCTTATCAAATATAGTTCTCTGTGCTATACAGTAGGGCCTTATTGTTTATCATTCTGTATAGAATAGTTTGCACCTGCTAATTCCAAATTCCCAATCCATCCCTTTCCCGCCCCACTTCCCACTTGGCAAATCACAATCCGTTTTTATGTCTGTGAGTCTGCTTTTGTTTCGAGGATAAGTTCATCTGTGTCATATTTTAGATTCCACACATAAGTGCTGCCATATGGTATTTCTCTTTCTGACTTAGTACGATGATCTCTAGGTCCCTCCATATTGCTGTTTATGGTGTTATTTCATTCTTTTTAATGGCTGACTAATAGTCCATTGTATGTGTGTTTATACACTGCATCTTATTTTTCCATTTATTTATCTATGGACATTTAGGTTGTTTCCATGTCTTGGCTATTGTGAATAGTGCTGCTATGAACATTTTTCCCCAAGTAATTCTGATAATTCCCAGGACTAACTCACCTGAACAGCTTTGGTCATGTACCAACCCTGAATCGGTCACTCTGGTGAGAGAGTGAATCGTGAATTATCACTCTGAGAGAGATAAATTGTGCCAGGGAGCACAGGTGGGGATCCTGACTCGCTTGTCCACCCTGGAAGTTGGGATGGAGTTCACAGAAGCTCTCAGAGGACCTGGACTGAGAATGAAATTCTAACCAGTGTTCATCCTTCTAAAGCACAGCTCTGAGCCTATCGACTCTCTTCTCGAGAATTATTTGTGAATTTTCACACATGCTGCAGGCCATTCCTCAGTGCGATCTTCAGATCTGACTGACTTACCCTTTCTTAAAAAGTGATTTTAAACACTGCAGTTTATAGGAAGTTTTTGCAAATCCTCTGCTTTTTCTGGCCTGAAACCCCAACTGAAATCTTTTACAGTTCATCTCTCTTAAAATGTCCTTGCTACCTGTGTCATACAAACACTGCCCTTCTGGAATATTTTATAATTAAATTTATATGGTAGTAATAGTAGCATTGGTTACATGTGCTAGATAACATTTTAAGTGTCTTATCTATATATCAATTGTTTCCATACAATAACTCTTGGAATACATCTTGCTATTTGTCACCAGTTTTTATAGATAAGGAAACAGTCACAGAGCAGTTAGTAAATTTATTCAGTTATCATTTTACTTCTATGAACAGTAAGTGTAATGCCAGGCTTGAAGACAAAAAGTCTTATTTCAGAACCTGGTCTTTCATCCTCTGTGATTTGTACATAAGTAAGTGGTAAGTGGTATCTAGTATCATTGAAAAAGGCAGTTTTGCTGAAGTTTAAGCACAGTGTTGATTCATCATATAACAATTTAGGGTGTACCATTTGTAATTTAACTTACTCCAGTGATGCTGCTGCTGCTGCTAAGTTGCTTCAGTTGTGTGCAACTCTGTGTGACCCCATAGACAGCAGCCCACCAGGCTCCCCTGTCCACGGGATTTTCCAGGCAAGAGTACTGGAGTGGGTTGCCATTGCCTTCTCTGAGTCCAATGATGAATAATGTTCAAAATATTTTAGCACTAATATTTTGATTATCCTTCATAATTTCAACTACTACAGACATTTTTCATTGAAAGCAAATTATTTAAAGCCACAAATTGATGTATTCTTTGTACATCTAAATATTTAAACATTTGTAAAAGTTAAACTATTCCAGAAGTTAAGTATCAATTTTAAGTTAGATCTTTCAATTGTTTTTTCCGCAAATAAAAGAGCTAATTAATTAATCAGTGACAGAATTCTGAGAAGCTGAAAATATAAAGTTAATACCAAAATATAATACTTTGCAGTCACTATGCAAGAAAATATTTTTCAAATCTGCTAGATGTCTTTAGGAGAATCAGTAAGCTTATGGATACAGAATAACTAATAAAAATACTTTATAGGTTTAAATATAACACATAGAAGAAATTTTACTTATTAAATTTGTCATGTTATTTATTTATATTATAGTTATAAGAAAACACATATGAAAAATATTTCTCCAGCTTTTAGAATGCTTCTCAGGGGTAAAGAATCTCCCTGCAATGCAAGTGAGGCAGGAGATGTTGGTTCTATCCGTGGGTCAGAAAGATCCCCTGGAGTAGGAAATGGCAACCTACTCCATTATTCTTGCTTAGAAAAGCACCATGGACAGAGGAGCCTAGTGGGCGACACAGAACTTAGCGACTGAACAACAGTAAGACACATCCATTATGTTTTCCATTACCATTCAGTTCAGTTCAGTTCAGTCGCTCATTTGTGTCCAACTCTTTGCAACCCCATGGACTGCAGCACGCCAGGCTTCCCTGTCCATCACCAACTCCTGGAGCTTGCTCAAACTCATGTCCATCGAGTCGGTGATGCCATCCAACCATGTCTGTTGTCGCCTTCTCCTCCTGCTTTCAATTCCCCAGCATCAGGGTCTTTTCCAGTGAGTCAGTTCTTCACATCAAGTGGCCAAGGTATTGGAGTTTCAGCTTCAGCATCAGTCCTTCCAATGAATAGTCAGGACTGATCTCCTTTAGGATGGACTGGTTGGATCTTCTTGCAGTCCAAGGAACTCTCAAGAGTCTCCTCCAACACAGCAGTTCAAAAGCATCGATTCTTCGGCACTCAGCTTTCTTTATAATCCACCTCTCACATCCATACATGACTATTGGAAAAACCATAGCCTTGACTAGACGGACCTTTGTTGGCAAAGTAATGTCTCTGCTTTTTAATATGCTGTCTAGGTTGGTCATAACTTTTCTTCCAAAAAGCAAGCATCTTTTAATTTCATGGCTGCAGTCACCACCTGCAATGATTTTGGAGCCCCCCCAAAATATAGTCTGTCTCTGTTTCCATTGTTTCTCCATCTATTTGCCATGAAGTGATGGGATCAGATGCCATGATCTTCGTTTTTTGAATGTTGAGCTTTAAGCCAGCTTTTTTCACTCTCCTCTTTCACTTTCATTAAGAGGCTCTTTAGTTCTTTGTTGCTTTCTGCCGTAAGGGTGGTGACATCTGTATATCTGTGGTTATTGATATTTCTCCCAGCAATCTTGATTCTAGCTTGTGCTTCATCCAGCCCAGTATTTTGCATGATATACTCTGCATATAAGTTAAATAAGCAGGGTGACAATAGATAGCCTTGACATACTCCTTTCCTGATTTGGAACCAGTCTGTTGTTCCATGTCCAGTTTTAACTGCTGCTTCTTGACTTGAATACAAATTTGTTGGAAGATGGGTAAGGTGGTCTGGTATTCCCATCTCTTTCAGAGTTTTCCACAGTTTATTCTGATCCACACAGTCAAAGGCTTTGGCATAGTCAATAAAGCAGAAGTAGATGTTTTTCTGGAACTCTTTTGCTTTTTCGATGATCCCAGCAGATGTTGACAATTTGGTCTCTGGTTCCTCTGCCTTTCCTAAAACCAGTTTGAACATCTGGAAGTTCCCTGTTCACATATTGTTGAAGCCTGGCTTAGAGAATTTTGAGCGTTACTTTACTAGCGTGTAAGATGAGTGCAATTGTGTGGTAGTTTGAGCATTCTTTGACATTGCCTTTCTTTGGGATTGGAATGAAAACTGACCTTTTCCAGTCCTGTGGCCACTGCTGAGTTTTCCAAATTTGCTGGCATATTGAGTGCAGCACTTTCAGAGCATCATCTTTTAGGATTTGAAATAGCTCAGCTGGAATTCCATCACCTCCACTAGATTTGTTTGTTCGTAGTGATGCTTCCTAAGGCCCACTTGGCTTTGCATTCTAGGATGTTTGGCTCAAGGTGAATGATCACACCATCATGATTATCTGGGTCATGAAGATCATTTTTGTATAGTTCTTCTGTGTATTCTTGCCACCTCTTCTTAATATCTTTTGCTTCTGTTAGGTCCATACCATTTCTGTCCTTTATTGGGCCCATCTTTGAATGAAATGTTCCCTTGGTATCTCTAATTTTCCTGAAGAAATCTCTAGTCTTTCCAGTTCTATTGTTTGCTCTACTTTTTGGATTGATCACTGAGGAAGACTTTCTTATCTCTCCTTGTTGTTCTTTGGAACTCTGCATTCAAATGGGTGTATCTTTCCTTTTCTCCTTTGTCTTTAGCTTCTCTTCTTTTCTCACCTATTTGTAAGGCTTCTCAGACAACCATTTTGCATTTCTTTTTCTTAGGGATGGTCTTGATCACTACCTCCTGTACAATGTCACAAACCTCCGTCCATAGTTCTTCAGGTACTCTGTCTATCAGATCTAATCCCTTCAATCTATTTTTCACTTCCACTGTATAATCGTAAGGAATTTGATTTAGGTCATACCTGAATGGTCTAGTGGTTTTCCCTACATATACATATATGTGTAAAAGACATCCATTATGTTTTCCATTACCATTGCATATACATGTATGTGCATAATAACTTTCTTTTGGGTCTATTACCAGGATCATGTTTGTCTGTCTTGAATAGTTAATGTACTTACTGCAACTATATATTCTTTGTATTTCTCCTTTTTCTCTATCAGAATCTAAGCTATTCAGTTTGTTCAGTTGAAATTGCTATCCTTATCCTATGCAGAGATTTCCTTACTTGTGTATTTGACTTATTATAATAAATACTTTACTTGTTATTACAAAGAAATCTATATTAATTTTAGAAATATAATACAAAGCAATGAAATAGCAGCAACTGTAATTTCTATGTTGGCACCATAACATTCCTTTTTGATGTCTTTTAATTTCAAGTGTGAGTTTCCAATGTCAGTTTAGTTGGTAAATAATTACAATTTATTATACAACTATACTATATTTTATATACAGTCCTCTAATGTTGGACATTTAAAGTATTTCCAGTATTGCTATTTAAAATAATTTTGAAGTAAATGTTATACAAGTTCTTCTTTTGACAAATAGCTTATTAACTCTACAGGGTAGATTTCTAGCAGTATGTGTTGTGATTCAGACTCTATCTACTCAATGTGAATTGTTTAACTTCTCACCGCTAACTGAAGTGAATGAAAATGTCTGTTTCCCTGGACATTAGCCTATCCTAGGTGACATTATTTTTTTCAATAGCCAGTTTAATGTATACCATTTCTTGAAAGCATCTTAAAATTCCTTTAACAGTGGCATAAAGTAAATAAGTTACAAGATTGCATAGCCATTTTGGCAGAATTGGGGGAAAAAAACTTGAAATAATGGGCATATATGATGTTTCTTGAGTGGACAAATGTTATAAAAGAGATGTTCTAAGGATGAATTGTGAAATTCAAAGATTTTATGATTTGTAAATGTATAAAATTTATACTTAAAAAACTCTAGAAATGTTTTCTCCATTTCTTTTACAGCTCATTATTATGCTTCTTTTGATTCAGATGATAAGTTAAACTGTTTTCTACCTTTAAGATAACTGGACTATTTGTGAAAACACATAGGATAAATACAAATGGAAGACGTGTTTGTTTATGTGTTTGTTTTATAATCATTAGCAATTTTATTCTCCAAAATATTTCATTATACTGAATATATATCATTAAGATCATGATGTGTTTAATGTTACTAAAGGTATTTATAGAGTTTTAGAAGCAGATAGGGAAACCTTAGTGCAGAGATGGTTCCACAATATAACCTCAATGATGTTTAGGTGGAGATTTAGGGAAAAACAGAAAAGGCATAGCTCTGAGGAGTGAGCATCTTAAGGTGGAATATCTATTTTAGACAGCACATAGAGAGACTTCTGCTAATCGTGTCGTGCCAGAGCCTGGAAGCCCATGTGAGACACACTTGGCAGTAATTCACTGTCCCTTGAAGCACAGGGGAAGAAGAGGAGCCAAGAAGTCAGTGCAATACATTTTTATGTGTGAGATTAACATGAAACAATAAAACCTTTAGAGAGAGATGTGTGTTGGCTAGTGTGTGCTGATCTGAATAAAAGGAGAGAATAAAAGCACAGAGGTTAGTCAACTAACTTTTGTAAAAAATACAACTCAGCTTATAAATGTATCCAAGTTCACAGAGCAAGGAAACAACAAAGGTAGAATTCTAATTCCAGTCTTTCTGACACCAAAATATGTAGGTATTAGCAAGCACTGTAAGAGTTCACTGGAGACGGAAAGGATGATAAAGACAATCAGTGTAAAAATGTTGTGGAAGGTCATTCCTTCTGGCTTGAGAAGAAAATTGATGAATTTTTTTTTATTATTATATTGAGGTCGGAATATAACATACGAAATGAAATTAAAGTTCACTGATTGAAAGTTGGAGTTTTCTTGGATCACTTACTAGAAAACTTAGTAAGATTTTGAAATTTGGACCCCTTTAGAAGAAAAAGGTTTATATGTGTGTGTGTGTGTGTGTGTGTGTGTGTGTGTTTGATAGACAGAAGCAGAGAAGAAGCAGAGAGGGAGGGAGGATATGACTATGAATGTTTAGTGAATTAGGGGGAAGCCTCAGGGAGAGCTGCAGGGTAGGAAAAAGTTAAGGAGGTAGGGAATTCAAAGATGAAGAGCTCTACTAAGAAGGTAAGAAGAGCAATGACATTTTGGTTATTTCAGTGATAGGTATTGGAAACATCATCTTACCTTTCATTTGGATAGAAATAAGTAAGTGAATTATACAATTCAGCGTCAGTAGGGTTAATCCTAGCATTGAATGACGTGCGAACATAGGAAAATACTCCATCAGAGAAAGGAAAGGAGATATTGCCACATGAGGCAAGACCATGATTATTAAGGTTTCTTCTCTATTAAGGAAAATGTAAAAGATAAAAAATCAGGAAATTTATGATTACAGTGAACTTTTGAATGTAAAAAAAATCTCAGTATTAAAGGTTGAAATTTTAGGTTGATAGGAAGGAAGTCATTTTGAAACTTGTTGGTAGAAATTATATTAAAATATATAGTTTAAAAGGTTAGTGTATGCTAAATGTATCATTAGAAGGAAATTAAAGATGGGTAGAGTTGAATAGGAATTTAGTGATTGAAGTGGATGGTCCGGGAGACATCTTCCTCTGACACTGAATATAGTCTGCTTTTCTGCTACATCACAGTAAGAAGATTGCAAAGGATGCAGAATACTGGGAAGATCAGTTCTTGTATTTTGTCATTCTCAGTTTCAATAGCCATCTTCTAATTTATATGTTCCAAAGAAAAGGTAGTTTTTAAAGGTGTCCCTTTCAGTTTTTCTGAATGAGGTGAGAGAAGAAAGCAACTTATTCGGCGCTGATTCTGGGCCAAAAACTGCTCTGATTATAAGAGCACTGATATGAGACTCTCTGATTATGAGACTGTGGTTGCTTTCAAGGAGCCAAGAGACTTAGTGATTATCCCCCTAAGGCAAGCATCTTCTGTCTTCTGATTAACAAGCCCCTTCTATAATGTTCCAACACTCAAAATCAGTCCTTTGTCTAAAAAATGATTTTTTAAAAAAAGTAAAAATTTAAATAAATTATTCTTGTTTTTTCCATCCTTCTTTTGTTGTCAAAATTTGAACTTATTTCATCATCTATGTAAATAAGGTCAGAATAATGATATTATTAGTTATTCTCTTAGGCTATGATATTATAGAAATGAATATATCGTCTGATTCAGCTCTATTTCTCTTCTGTATCGGGCTTCCCTTGTGGCTCAGCTGGTAAAGAATCCACCTGCAATGCGGGTAGACCTGGGTTCGATCCCTGGGTTGGGAAGATTCCCTGGAGAAGGGAAAGGCTACCCACTCCAGTATTCTGGTCTGAAGAATTCCATGGGCTGTATAGTCCATAGGGTCCTAAAGAGTCGGATATGCCTGAGTGATTTTCACTTTCACTTCACTTCCACTTCTGTATCAGTATTCTTAAAGAACGCCAATGATTATAAATCTCCAAGTAAATGGATTTTTCTCAGGTTTCCTTTTTATTTTTTGTGACTTTAAGCCTCACTGACCAACTGTTCCTCCTTTAAATGTTAATTTTATATGCTGTACTTCCATTCATCTGGACTCTCTCTATTTTCATAACTATATCCTTCATATCTTAATGCCAGAAAACTTGGGATTTCTATAGTCCAGTTGACTCTTCTCTGCATGTTGTTCCATTGTTTTAATTTCCCCATGCTTTAATTACCATCACTCCCCTAAAGGCTTTAATTCTAGTTCCTATTCATTCTAATCAATAAGTATCTCTGATGGTAGAGCTTACCCCAGCTTTCTCATTCCTTCAGTGAACAGACTGATCAAAGCCATCTTGACATTTTTTTTAAGTTCTTTCATTTGTGATCTAAACCCACATCTGTAACTCTGAACCCTTTAGTGGATTCCAGGCTGACATTTCCAAGATGTGCTGCAGTTAGTTGAACCTACCAGACAAAGAGTCGGACACAACTGAGTGACTGAACTGAACTGAACTGAACCAGGTTTAAAAGTTGACCTCCCATCTTCCACATATAATCAAAACTGTGGTTTTTCCAGTAGTCATGTATGGATGTGAGAGTTGAACCGTAAAGAAGGTTTAGTGCCGAAGAATGGATTCTTTCCAACTGTGGTGCTGGAGAAGACTCTGTTGAGAGTCCCTTGGACAGCAAGGAGATCAAACCAGTCAATACTAAGGGAAATCAACTCTGAATATTCATTGGAAGAAGTGATGCTGAAGCTGAAGCTCCAATACTTTGGCCATCTAATGAGAAGAGCTGACTCACTTTCCCTGGTGCTGGGAAACATTGAGGGCAGGAGGAGAAGGGGCAACAGAGGATGAGATGGTTGGATGGCATCATCAACTCAATGGACATGAGTTTGAGCAATCTCCGGGAGATAGTGAAGGACACGGAAGCCTGGCCTGCTGCAGTCCATGGGATCACAAAGAATTGGACACAGCTGAGCGACTGAACAACATCCTTCACCTCAAAACTTGCTTATCACCCTGATTTTTCTCAATTCTGCTATCCTCTCCCCTAATTATGCAGGTTTGACTTTTGTTTTCCACTTTGGCTCCATCATCTTCTCTCTCCTGTTGTCCAATCCATCTGTGAGTTAAAAGCTTTCCCCCACCAGTTCTTTCTCTTTTTTAGTGTAGGAATCATCTTTTCTGATAAGTATTCTTTCTTTTCATAGTATCTAGTATATACAGCCTTGCACACAGCAAATGCTCAAGATATTTTTGTTAGAAGGAGCATCTCATTCTCTTTCTTGTCTATCTGTTGTTAGTACTTGTTCAGAAATGTTGAATCATAATTAAAGTCAATAAAATGAGAATCAGAGCAACATTCTCTTTTTTTCCACCTGTAGCTCAGGTACAACATTTAAACGACCTGAATTCGAATCTGCTGGTTAGAAAAACAGTGCTGTTCTTTGAGTGCTTATAGAACATAAATTCAGTGAAAATCTGCTCAAACCACAACTCTAATTAAAGGTTTTAGCTGCCAAATAATATATTCTGGTTAAAGCCAAGTTAGTATTAAGGAGTGTTTCATGAATAACAGCACAAGCTTTAACTTTGCTTTTGATTTTCTCATGGGAAACTCATGTAAAGGAGAGTGATACCTCCCTGTTGACTTTAACTTTTAGAAATGCAAAGCATGCTGAAATTGTACATAATTCTCTTCTAAAGAAAAGGAAATAGCATTTCAATGGTTTTCCTCAGTGTCTTATTGAGTTATGGTAGGGCACAATTATGTCTGTTAAATTGATTTACCAGATGGAAGGTTACATTTTATATTTAGCTGATTAAGTTGTAGGAGAGTAGAATGGTATCTCTTACCATAAAGATCATATATAAAAGTAAAAAATGTTTTAATTAAGTACATTTTGAAAGTGACTAATTAGAGATTTAAACTGTTTTTCCCCCTTCTATTATTTACATTGCACCAAAAGGGGAAATTGTTCTTAGCAATGGGCTTTATACAGTTGTTATTGAGCTTAATAACTTAATATCTCAAAAGGAATCTGCCTTAAAAAAAATAAAATGTTCCCACTTGAATGAGTTTTGGAAATTGATTGCTTTTGAAGCTATTTAGAATATACAAAGTACTCAGCATTTGGGGGTTAAAATAAATGATCCTTAACTTACACCCTTACGGAAATTAACAGAAAAATTTTAAAGAAATAAGTTACATTTTTCTCTTTTACTTTCTTTGTTGGATTATTTTACAAATAAGTAAATATATTAATTAAAATCTTACCTTTGTATAAAAATGATATCTGATACAGTGTTAAATATTAATTTTAAGCAAATTATTTTCTTGGTATTTCTGCTAAATGATGGGCATATATCATTAATAGTTTTCTTTAATATTCTACTTTCTTACCTAAAACAAACAAACTATATATATATCACATATATATATATATCACATATATATATATATATATATATATGTATAGCACAGTGAAATCTGATCTAGTCAGAACCAGTATTTTAGAATATTCAGACTTCCAAAGCAGTGCCAGGTTTGGGATCCTTTAGACTGCTCTATTGACTTCTTATGGCTCCTGTAATAAATTAGCACAAACTTAGTTACTTAAAACAACACATATTTATTATCTTACTGTACTTGGAGCAAGTCTGTCTCCTTGCTTTTTCCAGTTTCTGGAGGTTGCCCACACTCTCTGGCTTCTGGCCCCCTCTCCATCTTCAAACCCATCAATGACTAGTTGGTCTTTGTTGCAGTGTATCGCTCTCATACTTCTGCCTTTTCCATATTTTCAGAGAACCCTTGTGATTATATTCAGTTCAGTTCAGTCGCTCAGTCATGTCTGACTCTTTGCGACCCCATGAAGCGCAGCACGCCAGGCCTCCCTGTCCGTCACCAACTCCCAGAGTTCACTCAAACTCACGTCCATCGAGTCGGTGATGCCATCCCGCCATCTCATCCTCTGTCGTCCTCTTCTCCTCCTGCCCCCAATCCCTCCCAGCATCAGAGTCTTTCCCAATGAGTCAACTCTTCGCATGAGGTGGCCAAAGTTCTGGAGTTTTAGCTTTCGCATCAGTTGTTCCAAAGAACACCCAGGACTGATCTCCTTTAGAATGAACTGGTTGGATCTCCTTGCAGTCCAAGGGACTCTCAAGAGTCTTCTCCAATACCACAGTTATATTAGCCCACCTGAAAAATCCAGGATAATCTCATCTTTAAACCTGCTGATTAGCAATCTTAAATCCATTTGCAACCTTAATATCTTTTTACCTTGTAATGTGACAGTCACAAATTCTGGGGAGTAGGACATAGACTTCTTTGCCCTGGGAACATTATTCTGCCTGACACAACTCCAGCGTTTATTGTTTGTAGATTTTTTGTTGATGGCCATTTTGACTGGTATAAGGTGTTATCTCGTGGCAGTTTTGATTTGCATTTCTCTAATAATTAGCGGTGTTGGGCATCTTTTCATGGGCCTCTCAGCCGTCTGTATGTCTTCTTTGGAGAAATGTCTATTTAGGTCTTCTGCCCATTTTTTGATTGCACTGTTTGTTTTTATGATATTGAGCTACATGAGCTGCTTGTTGGTTGCATCATTTGCAAATATTTTCTCCTGTTCTGTGGGCTGTCTTTTTTGTTTGTCTGTTTTACTTATGGTTTCCTTTGCTGTGTAAAAGCTTTTGAGTTTAATTAGGTCTCCTTGGTTTATTTTTGTTTTTATTTCTATTACTCTGGGAGACCAATTGACAAAGATGCTGTTGTGATTTATTTTCAGAGAGTGTTCTGCCTGTGTTTTCCTCTAAGAATTTGATGATATCCAGTCTTAGGTTTCGCAGAAGGCAATGGCATCCCACTCCAGTACTCTTGCCTGGAAAATCCCATGGATGGAGGCGCCTGGCAGGCTGCAGTCCGTGGGGTTGCTGAGGGTCGGACATGACTGAGCAACTTCATTTTCACTTTTCACTTTAATGCATTGGAGAAGGAAATGGCAACCCACTCCAGTGTTCTTGCCTGGAGAATCCCAGGGATGGCGGAGCCTGGTGGGCTGTCATCTATGTGGCCTCACAGAGTCAGACATGACTAAGTGACTTAGCAGCAGCAGCAACAGTCTTACATTTAGGTCTTAATCCATTTTGAGTTTATTTTTGTGTTCTAAATTCATTTTTTACATATTTACACATCCAGTTTTCCCAGCACCATTTTTGAAAAGATTGTCTTTCCTCCATTGTATAGTCTTGCATTCTTTGTCATAAATTGATTCGCCATAGGTGTGTGACTTTATTTCTGGACTTTCTATCCTATTTCATTGATCCATATTTCTATTTTTTTTCCTAGTACCATACTAGTTTCAAGACTGGAATTTTGTAGTATAGTATGAAGTTAGGGAGCCTGATTCTTCCAGCTCTGTTTTTCTTTCTCAAAATTACTTTGGCTATTTAGGGTCTTTTGTGTCACTGTGCAAATTTTAAGATTTCTTATTCTAGTTCTGTGAAAAATGCCATAGGTAATTTGGTAGGAATTGCATTGAGTCTGTAGATTGCTTTGGTTAAATAGTCGTTTTCACAGTATTGATTCTTCCAATCCAGGAGCATCATATATCTTTCCATTAGTGTTGTCTCCAATTTCTTTCATTACTGTCTTAGAGTTTTCAGAGTACAGGTCCTTTGGGTGACTGCTTTTACATGGTTATAACTGGACAAGTCAGAAGAAAATGAAGTAAACAAATGAAATAAAAGCTAGAGAATGATGTTACAGTTTTATGGGAGTGAGCTAAACATTTTCAGATAAACATCAGAGACAAAAATTTCAAAGTCATATATTTGAAGAAAGTAGGTTGTACAGCGTCTAAAATGTGATGGTGATTTACTCTGTTTACTATTTTAATCATACTCTTGAACTCTTTAAAGTCAGAAGAATGGATATTATTGTCCATATTTTCAGGCAGGAAAATTGAGGCACAGAGACATTCGATAATAATAAAACTTGACCCAAGTCACATAGTTATCATCACAGTCAAGACTGGAAAATAGCTCCAGACTCTTATGAGTATAAACAAGGTAAGTTCATGCTGATAGCACAAATGTGTACAATAAAGTTTAGATTTATGGTGATACTCAAGTAGTTATCAGAAGATTGGTATTAGTTTTCCAACCATACAATCCTGACTGTCAGAGTTTCTGGAAAGAATTATGTGCTGTTCTACCATGTGCTCCCATCAAATATAGGGTCACCCCAGTGCAGATCTATAGGAGATAAATAAAACTATGAAATATGCATGAAATATTACACTGCATACTTCACAGTTTTATTTGTCTCCTATACTAGATGTATTATTTTTTAATTATGTGTTTATTTATTTAGGGCAGTGCTGAGTCTTCTATTGTTTTTTTTTTGGGGGGGAGGGGGGGTGTGCTGTGTGAGCTTTCCTCTAGTTGTGACAAGCTTCTAACTAAACTAATTAGTTTATTACTGAAAGAAGATTAATAGCATAAGTAATTAATTTTGAATTTTAAGTATGAAATTTTAGAACTCAAGAGGACTTTTAGAAACATGCCCCTAGTCTAGTTTGTTTTATTGAAGTGATAATTCAAAATTTTGCTTTATTTTCAGAATACAGATTTTCAAATTTTATTTCTGCTTTTACGTAAATAAAATATCTTACATTTGAAAAAATAAAGCATATAAGGGAATTAACATAGAAAGGTATTTTGTATGTGATGTGGATTTCCTTGACTCCAAACATGGTATTTTTGATGCTTGCCAGACAAATGAAATTCCTCTGGCATTCCACAGCTGATCTATAAGGCCTCTTGCCATGAAGTTCAACATCAAGAAATTCTTACAAATTAGAAAAGCTGAAGTTCAGCTAGTTCTCTTCTCAACAACATTTGAAACCCAGTCTTTTACTCTAAGTTTCCTTTCATGCTTGAATATATGGGAACATTTCTTTTTTTTGTTCAACAACTATAAAGACACACCATGAGTCTATGTCATTGTTCAGTGCTGAGAAAAGACACAAAATTAATTAATGCATTTGCTGTCCCAAGTGGTATGTGTGGTAGAGTAATTTCAGTGAAACAGTGAGAGTTAGAGCCATATTGCAGTGGCTTGAAGTTAGAAAATGGTGGCGGCAAGTGTAAGGCTACTTTAAAAAAAAAAAAAAAACTTTACTGTGAATTAAAGTATAAATGCAGAGAGTAGCTAATAATATCTGTATCTCAGGGGGGCTTATTTTTATTTGAATGGGAAAGATCTTAGCATGTCTACATGCTAAGAAGAAAGCCAACATAAGAGGGAGTATAAAGATACAGATTGAATAACCTCTGTTAGCATTTTGAGTTATGTTGGTATAATTGCCTAATTTAGCTAAATTCTGCTTGACATTTATTTTTGAAGCCTTATCTTTATTTAGTATCGCTTCCTCCTCCCCTCCCCCCCAACCTGGCTAGTGTATTTAATCTCCATCCCTTGAATTTTCCAATATCTTCCCCTGGACAGGGTTGCTTCCTCTGCCTGGAACTGAGCTTCCCTCTCACCTCTACCTGTCAGAATCTCCCTCAGTCCCGAGGACTTACCTTCCAGGGAAAGGAATCCCTGCCTCCCAGCTCCAAGGCTCCTCTTACACCTGTCATGTGGCAGTGATCACATTTAGTGTGTTATTTGTTCTTGCTAGGCCATGAATGCCCAGTAGGAAAAATCTCTCTAGTCTATCTTTGAGAAGTTGCCTCAGCACTTAACCACACCCCTTTTCCCATTCATTGATTCATTCGTTCAGTAAATAACTAATGAATTTGACCTATGTAGTAGACACTGTGTAAGTGCTGAATAAACAGTGGAAACATAGCTAGATATGTTCCCACTCCTCACAGAACTTTGCAACTTTGGTTCTCAGTATTATTTAATAACTCTTAACTAAATAAACAATGAAACCAACTGAACAGAATGTTGAATTTAACTATAAAAGTGATGAATTATCTAATCACTTATTATTTGTTTCTATCCAGAATCACAGTATTTGATTAAAATATTTTATCTGTTAAAAATGGTAATTTGTGCTTTAAATGTCATAACATTTTTTGAAATAATTATTTGTTCTTCTGTCCTAGTATTAAGCACAAAAACAAACCCCAGCACTGAGTAAGCAGTTTGTGTATTCCGTCACTCAGTAGAGTTTTTCAGGGTGCTGCCTAAGCCAGCTGAGCATCAGGCACTGTGGAGAAAACTGCGAGGAAAAGGAAACAGGGTTCAACACAAAGTGCTGCTCTTGGATTGAGGAAGCTCAGGGCTCTGTCATGGGCTTTCAGCTTTAGAGGTGCCTGCTCTGGCTCAGGAGTTGAAGCATTCAGAGATGCTAAGGGAGAATGCCAGCAAGAGCTAATAACCCTTCTGTTCTAGGCTGCGTTTCTGTTTCCCAGAAAAAGTGAAAAGTGAAAGTGTTAGTTGCTCAGTTGTGTCTGACTCCTTGTGACCCCATGGACTGTAGCCCAACAGCCTCCTCAGTACCTGGAATTCTCCAGGCAGGAATACTGGATTGGTAGCCATTCTCTTCTGCAGGAGATCTTCCTGACCCAGGGATCCAACCTGGTTCTCCCGCATTATGGGCAGATTCCTTACCATCTGAGCCACCAGGGAAGCTCAACCTCCATATTGTTCTCACATACCTCTCTGAGACCTGCTTCCCGGGTCTCTGTAATACTCCTTGCCCTTTATGGTGATTCATTTTTTCCCCCTAATCATAAGAACGTGTCATTGTTGTTTTCATATGTGAGGAACCTAAGAATATTTCCACTGATGGGAGGAAATACTCAAAAATATACACATGGCTTCACAGTGATGTGTCCCACTGTTCTGTCTTTGAAAGTAAAACATTGTAGATCACCTAAGTGACCAATGTTATCAAAGGCTTAAATAAAATGGTGCACACTCATATGTATAGGTGGCTAAGTAATACATGGCATATCCTCATAATGTATTTTTAGAAGACTATATAGTTGGAAAAGATTCATGATAAAATTTTAAATGAAAGCAGAATAAATAATCATTTTATTTTTTTAAATTTTATTTTATTATTTAACTTTACAATATTGTATTGGTTTTGCCATATATCAACATGAATCCACCACAGGTATACACGTGTTCCCCATCCTGAACCCTCTTCCCTCCTCCCTCCCTGTACCATCCCTCTGGGTCATTTTAAAGACTATATAATTACTGGAGAAAAATTCATAATGCATTAAGTGAAGAAACAGGATCTCATTTTCAAATACTTTTATATATACAACACAAAAGAAACATTATAGTAGGGTATACTCATTTCCCATTTCCAAAATGCATCCCATTTCCAAAAATTTCAAACATGTATGAAATTTTGAGATGTATGTATGATTCACAAAATTAGAAGAAAGCAATAGATGTCATTATAAAATAAATACACTACAAATTGATTAATATTTACCAGTGTACTTTTTGAAAAAGAATAATTCTCTTTGAACAAATAGTGTCATAATTGATATGTTGTCAATAAGAGGATGAATGGATGTCTACATTAGTATTTCTGAATACTATTATGGTTTTTCCAGGAAATTGCATTTATATATTGCCATAAATGTGGCTAGCTATTAAAAGCTAAAATTTCCCAATAAATGATTTTTTAAAAAACTTTTACATATGAAATATATGTCATTAACTGGTTGTAATTAAAAAGAGTTAGACTAGAAATTTTGTCCCTTGATATCAAAATGCATAAAATCTGATTCATAACATTAAACATTCATGTTATCGAAGCCCCTCAAAAAGCATAAGTTGTGAGATGGATGAAACTGGAACCTATTATACAGAGTGAAGTAAGCCAGAAAGAAAAACACCAATACAGTATACTAACACATATATATGGAATTTAGAAAGATGGAAACAATAACCCTGTGTACGAGACAGCAAAAGAGACACCGATGTATAGATCAGTCTTATGGACTCTGTGGGAGAGGGAGAGGGTGGGGAGATTTGGGAAAATAGCATTGAAACATGTATAATATCATGTATGAAACGAGTCGCCAGTCCAGGTTCGATGCACGATATTGGATGCTTGGGGCTGGTGCACTGGGACGACCCAGAGGGAGGGGAGGGGAGGGAGGAGGGTGGAGGGTTCAGGATGGGGAACGCGGGTATACCTGTGGCAGATTCATTTCGATATTTGGCAAAACTAATACAATATTGTAAAGTTTAAAAATAAAATAAAATTTAAAAAAAAAAAGCATAAGTTGTGTTAGATATACTCTTTTGTTCTGAATGCTAATTTTAAAAATCCGTAGGCTTGGTCTAATTATAAAATTTTTTAATTAGAGTAACCTATATATTTAGATCAACTTTAGAGAATTTACACATGTCCCCAGAGTGTCATTTCATAATTGTAATGACTGTTTGGTTGAACAGTTCACATGTCATTAGGCATGCTACAGTGTTAGCATAAAAGAGAGAAATGATTTGGGCAGGAACTACTCCAGGAAAGCTAATCTTCAGAAAGGACATTCCAAATAGAGTGAATGAGTGATAGATTATGCCTGCTTGGTTTCAAGTGACAGAATGTTATAATACAGAAATGCCAAGATAGGCCTCCGGGTGGGAAATAGCAGGTGAAATCTGGGGAGAGGTGGAGCTAGGTGGATAAGCTGACAGATATCTAGTCCTGCAAAGAATAGACAATGTCAGAGAAGGGATGTGACACTCACAATGGAGCCCCAAATTTCACCTATGATTGTGGTGTTAAATGTGCAGGTGAAATAGTTGAATATCCCTAATATTCATTAATATAAAGGTGCATTTCTTACTCTAGTACTTAATCTTGATAAATCATTAGTAATTTTAATTAGTAATATCAGTATCCATTACTCAATGAAAAATCTTTTCTCCTATGATCACCTCTCTTATGAGAATTAAGAACTTCTTTATACCATGATATGTGGTTATTGAATTTTTGTCTAAACTGTTGGTGTAAAGAATATTCACAAATTAGGATTAAAAATGAATAAAGACAAGATGCACAAAGTAGGTAATCATTCTTAGTAAATGGTAGTATATTTAAGACACACAGTAAATTGAGTAGGAATTATAAACAGGGAGATAAAAGAAGTGAGGAAAATGTGAAAAGTCAATCAGTAAACATATTTTAAATATACTGAGTGAAAGATCAGAAAAGGACCACTGTTACTTTTGTTGTTATTATAGATAATACTGCCTTAGGCAAAAGGTAAACCACTTGTAGCCTTCTGTCTTTGTGCATGCATGCTAAGCTGCTTATCTTTTACTTTTATTTGTTCTTAGTCTTATATATGTACAGAATTATACATTCATTTATTCAACATCTACCTATTGACCAACTTTTTTGTGATGGCCAGTCAGTTGAACTAGGAACTTCATTCAGCCCCTTTAATCTTCCACCATAGTGTATGTATATATATCATCTCCAATAGATGACAAAATAGCTCATGGAGATCCCAAAACTCACTCAGGATTGCCGGGTATTAGTACATGAACAAGTTAGCACTGAAATCTGAGTCTACCGTCTGTGTCAGAGACCTGTTTGCCTCAACAAAAGATAGCTTCTGTGTTTGTGTGTGTGTACGTATGCCAAGTGACACTCCCACACTCACATACGCACTCTGCACATCAATCTCTTAGTGAAATGACAAGTCTGTACCTTATGACTTACTGTGCTTTAGAATCTTAATTTTTTAACCTTTGCGTCTGCTACCTAACTTTAATGCTTTTCTCACTATTTTCACACCCTTTGACACCTAAGTTCATTTTGAAATAGGGAGATCCATATGAGAAGAAAAGATTTCAAATACATTTAACTCATGAGGCATTTTTCACATGTTTTCTGTTTCCTTTGTTCACTCGTTTTTTAAGCAAAAAGAGAAAAAAGTTTTAGTTCTCTCATCTTTAATATTTTTTCATTTAAATAATGGTAATTTTTCATGCAGTGTTTTCATCTCAGCAAACAAATACATTCAGTGGGCACACACACTAAAAGTTCGCCTTCTGTTTTTGTGATTAATTGAGATGTAGAGAGTGATAGGTGTTGGGTAAAAATAGAAAGGCAATTAGTGCAACTAGGCAGGAAATACATTCAAATATAAGCAAAATGTCTCCCCATTTAGTGATCTCTTTCTGGGCTCTTGAGGATTTTCATCCCATTAGTAAGTCACTGGAATAGAAATCTTCAGTCTTTGGGGAGACCAGAGCATTGAAAATGGCATTAACTCTTAACTGCAAACTTGAGTCAGCACAATAGGTTATTAATTCTACTGCCTGGGTACATGTCATGCTGAGTTCAGTGTGTGGGCTTCTGAAATGTTAGGAGTGAGTTTATAAAGCATTATGAGGACTAAATGATGGTTATTTATCATTCCAACCTTGGCCTTCACCACCAAGATACTAATACTTCTGGTGACTCAAAATCAGAAGTGAAATACAGGCGAAAGTTTTTACTGAAACCAATGGACTTGGCCTTTTACTTAGAAAAGTTGTGATTGTATATTTTGAGAAAATAAATTTATGTTGTACTTTATAGAATATCAGTGATTGCTAGTTTTTACAAACCTATGTCCTCAATTGATAAATATATCATTTTGTCTCAAATGTTACCCTGTTGAGAACTGGAATTCAGACTTTTTCTGCACATTTTCATAGCCAATGGAAGTTGACTAGCTTTGATTTGAATGTTTTAAAATAAAATTCTAAATTTAAAATATACTGAAATATTTACTATTTTAAGCTACCTGTAGCACTCCCTGGTTTCTGATAATCTTTTTTTCTTCTGATACTCTCCTACATCCTCTTTGAGAATCTCCAAGATATCATTATCCCCTTTATTTCTCTCTGTGTAGAACAGTTATTAACATCTTCCATTTCCTGATTACTTGCCCCAGAGTTTTCACACTTGGCCATACCATTTGGGTCCAGATAATTCTTTGTTGTGAGGCTGTCCTGTGCATAGTAGGATGTTTAGCAACATCCCTGGGCTCCACCCACTACATTCCTGTAGCAACTCCCCATACTGACAATCAGAGTATCTCCAGACATTGCCAGATGTCCCTGGTGTCAAAATCTTTGCCAGCTGAGAACCACTGGTTTATCTTCTACTAGGTATTATTTTGTTTGACTCCACGATAACTTTGCAAAATATGTACAACTGTGTTACTCAGAGTTTTGGCAAGTAACAGAACCCACATGATGCGGGTCATAGGCTTTTATGAAGGGACTGCTTACAACAGCTTGGAGATGTTGAGGCACCTATAAAATAGCTACAGCAGGAAGCCATTCCCACCCCTAGTGCTGAAGAAGCACAGAGAAGAAATAAGGCTGCTAGAGTGCTGGGAAAGCTGGAACCATGGAACGGAGGCTTCGAGAGGGAGGTGAAATCAGGAAGAGACAAAGCTAAACCACGCGATGCAGTGCTATAGCAGAGAGAGCATAGGATACGATCTCGAACTCCTTAATTCTTCCATGACTGGCCAGTCTTACTAGTAGGCTGAGTCCAAACAAGACCCAACCAGCAAAGGAATGGGGTGATGCAACCCCAGGATTTGGTCTTGTGATCTCAGAGAAAGAAGGAAAATGCAATCTATTGGGACGTATGGAGGAAAAAAGAAGGAAAAACAAACTATCTCCATTTTAACATGAGAAACTGAGATTTAAAGATATAAAGTAATTCATCCAAAGTCAAATACCAAATGCATAAACAGGCACTTAAAGCACATCTGTTTCACTCCATAAACTACAACGGTATCTTCATAGCCGACTTTCATGAATGAGCAGACTGATAGTAGATGATAGATGTGAAACCAAAATCCCGTTCTCATACCTACTCTGATGTCCACTTTTTTTTTTTAATGTTGACTATAGAAAGCTATTTAAAAGATGAATATCCAGCTCATTCTCAAATAGATACATAGGAACAAAAGCTTTCTGCTGACCTGTGAAGTCATTTTCTGAAAAGCTTATGGAATTCTAGGTTTCCTGTAGAATGTTTAAGTGGCACATGCTGGTTTACCAAGCTGTTGTCACATTTTCATCTTTACTGCAGATATTCCGCCCTGGCTAGTGCAATGTGTGAGGAGAAGAAGGACTAGACTGGGTATCAGGGGATTTGGGGCTCAGTCCCAGCTCTGTCATTCCTACCCTGGCAGTAGCAGCAATAAAAAAAATGACCTAAACCAAAATCACTGTAGATGGTGACTGCAACCACGAGATTAAAAGACGCTTGCTCCTTGGAAGAAAAGCTATGACCTACCTAGATGGCACATTAAAAAGCAGAGACACTACTTTGCCAACAAAGGTCCATCTAGTCAAGGCTATGGTTTTCGCAGTGGTCATGTATGGATGTGAGAATTGGACTATAAAGAAAGCTGAGCACTGAAGAATTGGTGGTGTTGGAAAAGACTTTTGAGAGTCGCTTGGACTGCAAGGAGATCCAACCAGTCCATCCTAAAGGAAATCAGTCCTGAATATTCATTGGAAGGACTGATGTTGAAGCTGAAACTCCAGTACTTTGGCCACCTGATGCGAAGAACTGACTCATTGGAAAAGACCCAGATGCTGGGAAAGATTGAAGGTAGGAGGACAAGGGGATAACAGAGGATGAGATGGTTGGTTGATATCACCGACTCGATGGATGTGAGTTTGAGCAAGCTCTGGGAGTTGGTGATGGACAGGGAAGCCTGGCGTGCTGCAGTCCATGGGGTCGCAAAGAGTTGGACACAACTGAGCAACTGAATTGAACCGAAACCTTTTTCTTCCCTTTGGCATTCACCCAGATCTTCATAGTTATTCTTAGGTATCTAATCCTGTGGCCAAAGTTCTGTGAAATAAGGAAGATGTTAGAGTTTCACATTTGAATTCACAAATGTAGAGCCAGGCTCAGAAAGCACTAAAATCGCACTGAAAATCTCATAGTTGGGATGTGTGGTCCCGATTCCACATATTCCTGCTGAAACATGGTGCCTTTTCTATTCCATCTTTGAAGTGATGAATCAATTGGTTTAGTCCCTCTGGAGAGCCAGTCTGTAACATCCAAATCCATTAGACTTCATCATAAAGTCATGTCTAGATCAAGATCTAAGAATCTGTGGTTTTTATCCTAGGCTTATAAGCAAGATGACAGCAGATGCCAATATATTAATAGCATATAGGGATTCATTTTTTTTTTATTTGAAATGGAATATATATATTAACCTACAACTTATCAGAGACAAAATTGGTGTTTTTTAAGGCATTTAAAAATAAATATATGGGGGTGGGTGTGTGTATGTTAGTCACTCAATCATGTCCTACTCTTTGCAACCCCATGGTCTGTAGCCCGCCTGGCTCCTCTGTCCATGGAATTTTCCAGGCAAGGATACTGGAATGGGTAGCCATTCCCTACTCCAGGGGAATCTTCCCAACCCAGGAATCAAACCTGGGTCTCCTGCATTGCAGGCGGATTCTTTTCCATCTGAGCCACCAGGGAAGCCCAAGTATCGGGGGTGAGGCTGGGGATCTAAGTGAAATAGTATATAGTTCCATCTTCCCCTTTATTCACAGGTATGTTGGATGCTAGTAATTCAGACTCAGTCTTCTTTGCTAAAATCAAGTGGGTTAAGGAATGTCTGCCCTCCTGGAAAGTCTGGCAAGAACTTTAATCCTTCCCCCAAACTATTACCCTTCTTTGCTTCAAGGTGGGAGGCCCAGGAAGTAAGACCTTTGTGGTCTCTAGTCCCTGGGCTTCTTGTACTCATTCCTGATTTCTACCCTTATCTCCTGCCCATTTTCTACTTTTACAATATTTCCAGGTCCCCATTTTTTTTTTACTTTTTTAATGTTTGGGGGCATAAAATCAGCTGTAAACCTCCCCTCTCTCAATTTAACTTTTTAATTTTCTCTAGCCAGTTCCAAGAAAATCTAGGATTCTCATCCAAGGTAGATCTAAAAAGAGAGGGGTGAGTGAGAGAAGAACAAAGAGGAAACTAAAGTATTTGATATCAAAAATAAATAAATGAGTAATAGAAGATTGTAAATTCTACTTTTGATATCCTCTGTAGTTGGGCAGAACTATAAAATTCCTTCAAAGAAATCATTTTATCTGCTCCAGAATTCTAGCTACCTTATAACATTGTTCCTGATATATGTGATTAGTAATGCTTTGAAAAATCAGTTCTATATTTGTTCTGCTGTTCCTACATAAAGAAAGGTTGAAGAGCAGTATTTTCAGTGTTAGAAGTTTACACGTGAGCTAGGTTATCTGGGTACAGATGCTGGCTTCATCATCCCTTTTTACTGTGATGACTTTGGGCAAGTTACTTACATCTCCATGTTTTGGTTTCCTCACTGATACAATCAAAGTGTAAGTAGACTCTGTCCCATTAGATTTTCTGTGGTTAAAGAAGTTAATATTGACAAAGATTTCAGGACAATAGTGGAACATAGTGATCACTATATAAATGTTAGTTGTCTTCAGAAGCATTGTTTTCCTAATTATCATCATCACCACCGCCTCCATCATCATTGATTTCTACTACAGAATCAATCCAACGTTTCCATTCTTCTAAAGTACAATCACTTCAAAACTTTATGCATGAAGATAAATTATAGAGCATCACTCTTTAGAATAGTGTAACCAAAGAAACACATATGTATGAATAATGTACTTTTGTATTTTGGAATATATAACCTAACTCAGAACTTTACCTATAAGAATTGGCCACCCTTCCTTTCTAACTGACTGTGTATTCACTGTATACGAAGGTTTACTCATAGTGATTCTACTTGGTTTGTGTTATTATACCAAGTGTATTTTCCCAGGATTTCAGGTTAGAAACTACTGACATTGAAATATTTCAGGAGTCAGAATTAGACATAAATTATTTTCTGCAGAGGTGTCTTCCTATTACCAGAAGTCAGCCAAGAGTCTCTAAAATCACATTAGGGTACTGTTTTTAGTGGTTCTTGAGTTTCACCCTTGAGAGAATTAAAAGAACTGACAGTGAAGTATAATAAATCTTATTCTGACCCAAACACTCTCAGTCATTTAACTTCCCATTAACAATTCCAATTCTACTAGATAATAGGTAGAAAGCATATTTTTACTCTCTTTTCACTTTACATTTAGAAATGTAGAATAATATTTCACACATTTCATAAAAATAATTATGACATTTGTCTGTTTAATTAATTTATAATCAATGCCTTATTTATATGCTTGGGTTTTAATTTGACATGAGAAGGGACCAAGAAGAGGGTGAGCCTTTATTTTTTTTTTTTACACAGGAGCAATTGGCTCTCCATTTTTTAATTTTTATCTATTTTCTTTGTCTCAATTCCCAGCCTCTGAGCCCAACTTGAAGGTGCGGTCCAGGTTAAAACAGAAAGTGGCAGAGAGGAGAAGCAGCCCCTTACTCAGGCGGAAGGATGGAAATGTTGTCACTTCATTCAAGAAGCGAATGTTTGAGGTGACAGGTAATTGAGGACTGGGTAGATACACACTGGAGAAAAAAAAAAAAAAAAACTGCTGCCAGTAGGAATGAAACAAAATTAGCTTAGAATAAATATACCTGCTGTATATTAAAATTTATTTTGAAGAGAAACATTTCTTGAAAGGAAGTTATATTGAAAACTCACAAGTAGTTCAGTAAACCTTGCCATGCATTCACCAGCTGTGTTAAACAGGAAATGAATGAAAAACAGAACTATATGTCAATAGGCATAACTAGGGAATGCCAGAGCTCACCTTAATCTTTTCAGAAACAAGCAGTCCATTTTGGGAATGCCAAGCCAAAGAATATAACTTTTAATGAAATTTGATCAGAAATGAGCAGAGGGAGGTTCAAGAAGAATACTTCCCCCATACTCAGACATTAATGTACGGAATACATCTGGGAAAATTAAACTATGTGAAACAGCAAAACCTTCACTTTTCAACAAATTTACAGAACTCATAAATGACATTATGTGTTTACTAGTGAACTGGGACTTGTGGCAGGAGGGGATATATTATTGCCTTTTATGAAGGGAAAGAAACTGTCATTTTCACTAGTCTCAAATGGAAGAGTTCTTAGTTTTTTAGCTGCCTGGTTAGTAGTGGGGTGAACAGGTTAGGAAATTCAGCCTGATGTCTTACAAAGCCCTCTAGTCCCATTTGTACCTGGTCTGAGAAGACGTAGGGATAGAAGAACCAAAAAGGCTAGCCAAAATAACAAAACCAACTATTGTTTGAGTAACTACTTAGAGGTATGCATTGTATGTGACCATTTCCTTTGGTTGCATCAATATAGAAATGGAAATCTAGAGCCATGTTTGTCCATTCTCAAGGGAAATGGTGCTTATATCAAAGTAGTCAGTTGGCATTATTTCTCTAGGATAAAATTTTATTCTTAGAAAGTTTTTTAAAAAAATTGTTTCTTTTCTGTATCTTCTTTGGTCATGATAGTGTCTAGTTTAGGGAGACAATATGAAGATTGTGGAGGCAGAGGTGGAAAAGTGTAGACTACCAATTAGGGAGTATTTTGACAGATTACTAGGGAGAAAAAAAATGTTTAGTCTCCTATTCAGTCCTGACAGATTAATATGTTTATCTGAGGAAAAGTATTGGTGAAAATTTTTTTCTTAAGGCATTATAAGTATTAAATAAATAATTATTTTACTAGAGTTTATTTTCCAGTATCAAATACGATCACTAGTTTAGACCAATTCAATAATGAATTTAGAGTTACAGACTTTTCCCCCCAATAAACCTATTTGTATTTCATTAAGTGAAAATCTTAAGTAAGTTTTCATAATAGAAGTCCTTGATGGGGGTGGGGACGAATCTGTAGAGTGAGTCTGTATTAATGAAAGTAAAGAATAATGAACATATCAATTGTCTAATGTAATGACCTGTAGGTCATTTTTCTGATGGGAGATAGTAGGTTCTCTCATAACAGAAAAACTTAAAGAAAATAGAAACACATGTATATTTCTTTTTTGTTTCTTTAAAATCTTATTAAGGTTTTATATATTTATTGCAATGTTCTTTTCTATTTTCCTGTTAATCTTTTTCATGATCATAACTTTTCCCCACATGGTCACTTTTTCTTTCTTACCAAATTTCAGTGGAATTTAGCTCACTACTTAACTGAGTAATAATTAATTCTCATTTATAAGGGTTATGATTTGCTAGAGTTCTACTCAGGTTCTTGTGAAATATCATAATTTTCTCTCATTTTGTGAGATAGTAGCTCCCCTTTTCAACTGAGGGAAAAAAAACTTGTATTTGAAGAGACTAGACACACATTTCTGATCAGTGAGGTGGGACTTATGGATGCTTTGGTTGATATTTTTAACTGTATGTAAAACTGGTGTGTTTTAACTGATAACTTTATGTTGCAGTTAATCTAAATGTTTCTGGAGAATTTGAACTACTGGACACAAGGTTTTCTGCACCTCTACATCCTCTTTCTCTGTCAGCTTTCATGTGATTAGGATGAGCTCTGTTTGGATCTTAATACTAATTATTTTTGCTGTCCAGTCAGAGACCACCATAGCATCATAGCAGTTGAATTGCCACTGCTGTTCATGTCTCACCTCTATCCTCTCTCTTCCCTGTTTGATAGGTTCAGCTGTTTGCTTTTTTCCAAACCCATGCCACCTCTCTCCTCCCAGTAGTTGACATGAGAGCCACATGCCATCGTCCCCTTTTTCAAATTCAAGGGTCTTCTGCTCTTCCCCCTACAAAGCCATGCTATTTTAAAATTCTAGGTCCTGGCACATTCCTGTGCCTATAATGTCTTCTCTGCTCTCCCCTTCTCCACTGCCCCCTTTTCATGAGTTTCTCGTCCTCAAGCCCCAGTTGTCATATTACTTCTACTTAGAGATTTTTCTCAGTGTTCCCAGAAAATCAGTTGCTACCTCTTCTCCCAGACCATGTCCAGTGTGATCTTGTAGAATCCTGTGGTAGAATCTATCGTCTTACATTCTAGTATCTGCCATAGTGATTTCTATTCAATACATAAGGTAACACTTCTGTATGAATATCACATAAAATAATATAAATAATATACTTTTAAATTGACAAGACATTTTAAAATAGTTTTCTTTTTCTTTTTTTTTTTTTAAAGACAGAATGCAGAATGGGACTTTAATGAGAAATCAGTGTGTAGTCATACAAGAAAGACAAGAGTTAGGGGTCCAGGGGAAACATATTCTTGATGGATTTTTTTTAATGTTCATTTTCTTTCTTAAAAGAAAAATAAATAAGAAAGAGATACATATAAAAAGTAGATTAATCAAAATGTAAGCAAGATATATAGACTGAAAGGCAGTGAGCGAAATATATTTAGGAACTTTATGATACCAGTGACTTGAAATCCCATAGTAAGTAGGTGGCATGATCAGAATTCTGTCATCAGTCTCACATTCTTTCCATTGGTGATACACTTCTGAGTAGAGAAATATTTATAATAGAAAGTTGAATGTTGTAAGGGTTCCAAGGGAGGGCAAGCAACTATAGCCTGCAACTTGGGCACTCCCATTTACAGGGGACAGATGGTATATGAGCCAGGCTTTGAACATAGAGGTGGGATTGACCCTGTGATGAAGTAGGTGGAGAGATAAGAACATTAAAAAGCTTGAAATGGGAAAGTGGCACATACGGGGAGTAGGCAATTTAAATTTGACTGAGTGCAGGGTTCAGAAAGGGCAATAGTAGGAAATAATGTCAGGCTCCATTTTGGAGCAGAGGAACATAGTGAAAGTTGTCTCACTCTGATCCATCTGGCAGCAGTTTAAGGAAAGTTTGGAAGGACTGCTGTAGCAACTCAGAAATGTTAGAAGATATTTTCTGTAGTCCATGAGAGGACAATGAAGGCGGAGAGATTAAACTGAAATCTTTGTAGTCAGAAGAAGATGAAAAATAATGGAAAGAACAAAACAAACTGACCCAGTAATTGATTAGATTTGGAGTAAGGAAGGGAATGAGAATGAATCTAAGGATGACTATAAACAGAGTTAAGCAGGACACGTTTAATAGTAAAATACACTGAATTCGATATACACTAAAGAGAGATAAACAATGTCCAGCATTCCAAAAGGATTCAGACTGGAAATTCTGAGAGGGAACAACAAGAAATACAGCTTTTATGGGAGGAAATATTGAGGGCAGGAGAAGGGGACGACAGAGGATGAGATGGTTGGATGGCATCACCAACTCAATAGACATGAATTTGGGTAAACTCCAGGGGTTGGTGATGGGCAAGGAGGCAGTGATGGGCAGGGAGGCCTGGTGTGCTGCGATCCATGGGGTCACAAAGAGTCAGACACGACTGAGCAACTGAACTGAACTGAACTGAATGCAAGGATTCTGCCTAAAGATGATAGTTGGTGTCATAACTTTGAATTATTTTGACAAGGGAAAGAGAAATAGGATAAGGCTACAAACTTTGGTGAATACCTACATTTAGAAATTGATTGAAGGAGGAAAAGCCAGAGAGATGGAAAAACAAACATGGAGGCAGAGAATTTTATTGTAGAAAGGATGAGGAGAATGAGAACTGTTTTGTCAAAACTGTTCAAATGTGGTATTTTGAGAGATCAATTGCTGTCCACAATGAGTTAAGCTAGATGGCCAGCTCTTAAAGGAATGAGCACATCACTTATTACAAGTTATTAGCATGCTTTCAGGCTAGAGGGACAATTCCAGTGGAAAAGGACAACATGAAGGTTCAAAATAATTGATGGAGCAAAATCTTAAAGCAGATGTTCGGGGGTGGGGCCATGGGTGAAAGTGTATGTGACAGTATTGGAGCAGGGAGCAGAAGAGAAATGTTTTTACTTTGATGTGGGCAAGGAGAGTATATATAACAAAATCATGAGGTAGAAAGAAAAATTACTGATGGAAATCATTTAGAAGTTGTCAGTCTCCAAGAAGCGTGAATCACGATCATTTGTGCAGAGCTGAGTAGACGAAGGATGAGACACCTAGAAAAATGCTGAAATGAAAGAACTGTGGAAGATAATAGGGAATTGATTAGAGCTCAACAGATAACTTGCCAAAGCTTGATGAAGTGGCCTCTCTTAGCTATATTTCTAGGATCTGGAAGTTTATATTTCATTAATTAGATATTTTAGTAAGTGAACTACCTCAGTCATAAATTGAAATGCGTTTGAATTTTATATCTGAAGATGACAGAGATGATCCATAGTGTTGTTATTTAACTTTTGGTAAATGAATTTCTTATTATATTGGTCTTTAAAATTGAACATATTAAATTTAGGCAGCTTCTCATCTTCTGGAAAATAAGTTGGGTAGAGTTAAGATTAAACAATGTTGTACAAGGCGATCAGTGTAACACTGAGATTTTATCTTCTACTGTATTTTCTTCATATAACTTTGACTAAGATGTGCTGTAATAAGGTATAGCCTTAGTATATTAAATAAAGAGCTATTTATAACATAGAATATAAGCATTTTTTCCACATACCATGGAAATGGTTCCAGGCCTCATGTGCTGATGGCATGTTTTTATGAACTATGCAAGTCTATTAGAGTTTTTTTTTTTAATGATAGCACAAGAGGAAGTATTAGAAGATTACTTTCTTTCTTTTTTCCTAATCAAAAGCTTCTATAATCCCCTCTAGCTGAATATCTTCTCTAAAATTATTGAATACTATGTTGTATTTTTAGCAGTGAAAAGAAGGGGAGAAAAGTGATACGAAAATTCAGCAATCTTCCAAATTTTTTCAGGGTTCTTTTTATTTAGTGACATGGTGCTTGTCATTCATTCTGGGGGCAAAAAACAGTGTCTGTTGCTGTATGTTACTTGAGTATAACTACAGTTCCTCTCTGTATGTTTTTCATGAGTGTATTTGTACTTCCCATTGCTTTTCAGAATCTTCAGTCAGTAGCAGTTCCCCAGGATCTGGTCCCAGTTCACCAAACAATGGTCCAACTGGAAATATTACTGAAAATGAGACTTCAGTTTTGCCACCTACTCCTCATGCTGAGGTAAGGCTCTTATTATTTTGGTTGTTTTGAAAGTTAAATCTTTGATTAGCCCCCTAAAATTCAGTGATATTTCTAAACTGAGGTTTAAAGCCACCTGACCTTAGTTACTTTTCTGATAGGTTTATAATGTGTGGAACTGAGTATATGTGATTTTATTTACAAAGTTTGGATGATAATCACAGGTTTGAAAATGCTGAAATTTAATCTTCAAAAAAAAAAAAACCACACACACACACACACACTCTTAGTTGTGCTGAGTATACACTCACTGCCCAGTACCTGTACAACCCTGAAGTCCTTCTTCATGGCTCTTGGTTATTCTGCTCTGAGTAGACACATCAGTAAATGAAAACAACTTCATGCAAACCTTTCAGAAGAACAGTTGCCCAGAAAAGTAGGTTTGATACATTTGACCTGAAGAGTAATGAAAAATAGTTGTAGTATCATAATTGAGGAACAGAGTTCCACTAAGCAATGTGTTGAGGACCTTCTATATGCTATTCATTTTGCCTGGCAGTGAGGATAGACAGATAAATGATGTATGAACTCTGTCCTTGAAAAACAAAAAATTCAAGAAAATGGGTCTGAAATAACACATGATTTGTTGAAGCCAGTGATATAAGAATAGAAAACAGTAAATTTGGGAGTCAACAAGAATTTGTCTGTGTGTATAGACAATAGAATGGGAAAGACTAGAGATCTCTTCAATAACATTGGAGATTCAAAGGGAACATTTCATGCAAAGATGGGCACAATAAAGGACAGAAAGGACAGAAATGGCAAGAATCTAACAGAAGCAGAAGAGATTAAGAAGAGGTGGCAAGAATACACAGAAGAACAAAACAAAAAAGGTCTTAATGACCCAGACAACCACGATAGTGTGGTCACTCACCTAGCACCAGACATCCTGGAGTGGGAAGTCAAGTGGGCCTTAAGAAGCATTACAACAAATAAAGCTAGTGGAGATGATGGAATTCCAGCTGAGCTATTTCAGATCTTTAATAATGAATCTGTTAAAGTGCTGCAATCAATATGCCAGCAAAATTGAAAAACTTGGCAGTGGCCACAGGACTAGAAAAGGTCAGTTTTCATTCCAATCCCAGAGAAGGGCGATGACAAAGAATGTTCAAACTACCATACTATAGTGCTCATTTCAAATGCTAGCAAGGTAATGCTCAAAATCCTTCAAGCTAGACTTCAACAGTATGTGAACTGAGAACTTCCACATGTACAATCTGGCTTTAGAAAAGGCAGAGGAACCAGAGCTCAAATTGTCAACACCCATTGGATCATAGAAAATACAAAGGTATACCAGAAAAACATCTGCTTCATTGACTATGCTAAAGCATTTGATTGTGTAGATCACAATAAACTATGGAAAATTCTTCAAGAGATAGAAATACCAGACCACCTTACCCGCCTCCGAGAAACCTGTATGTAGGACAAGAAGCAACAGTTAGAATTGGACATGGAACAGGCTGATTCCAAATCAGGAAAGGAGAATGTCAAGGCTGTATATTGTCACCTTGCTTATTTAACTTATATGCAGAGTACACCATGCGAAATGCCATGCTGGATGAATCCCAAGCAAGAATCAAGACTGCTGGGAGAAATATCAACAACCTCAGATGTGCAGACGCTACCACTCTGATACCAAAAGCCAAGAGAGAGTAAAGAGCCTCTTGATGAGGTGAAAGAGGAGAGTAAAAAGCTGGCTTAAAACTCAACATTCAGAAAACTAGGATCATGGCATCTGGTCCAATCACTTCATGGCAAATAGAAAGGAGGAAAGTGGAAACAGTAGCAGATTTTATTTTCTGGGCTCCAAAATCACTGTGGACAGTGACCGCAGCCATGAAATTAAAAGATGCTTACTCCTTGAAAGAATAGCTATGAGAAACCTAGACAGTGTATTAAAAAGCAGAGACATCACTTTGCCAACAAAGGTCCATCTAGTCAAAGCTATCGTTTTTCCAGGAGTCATGTACGAATGTGACAGTTGAACCACAAAGAAGACTGAGCACCAAAAAATTGGTGCTTTCAAACTGTGGTGCTGGAAAAGACTTGAGAGTCCCTTGGAGAGCAAGGAGATCAAACCAGTCAATCCCAAAGGAAATTGATCCTGAATATTCATTGAAAGGACTGATGCTGAAGCTGAAACACCAGTACTTTGGCCAGCTGATGCAAAGAGCTGACTCATTGGAAAAGACCTTGATGCTGGGAAAGATTGAAGGCAAAAGGTGAAGAGGGTGGCAGAGGATGAGATAGCATCACCAACTCAACGGACATGAGTTTGAGCAGAGATAGTGGAGGATAGAGGAGCTTGTTCATGGGGTCGCAAAGACTTGGACACATCTTGGCGACTGAACAACCCAATAGACTATGTATATAGTTTCCATGTCAGGCTAAGCAAAGGCAACAGCCACTCCTATGGAATCAGCTGTTTTGAAGTCACCGTCATTGACTGAAATTCTGAGTTTTACTTCTCTGTCATTATAATGCCTCCTTATCATGCATTGCTCGCTACAGGAGAAAGCTGGTATAGTAACTTCTCATATATAACTGTGACATGCATCTTCCATTGTACTGTATAGAGTCATGATACTTTGGAGCTGAAAGAGATTGATTGAATCTCTGATTCTTGAATCATCTGCTTTTCTGATATGTGATTATCAGACTTCCACTGGAGCACTCTTATTCAAAGGGAACTCACTTCACTGTTTCTTCACGCAATCTAGTTGATTTTGGACAGTCAGCTTGACTGATAAAAAGTATCTTCTGTATATTATGCCAAAATATATGTCTATAATTTCATACATACTAACATAAATATATAATAAATTATTTATAAGTCATAAATTATCTGGCTAATTGAAAGCAGATACCCAGAGGTTATCCGTGATAGGGAAAGAGCTGGAATCAGTGAAGTCACTTCTGTGAGGACATTTGTGTATTTGAGTCTTGAGTTTTGGTTTTCAGAAGAGAGAAGGCAAAGCCCTGTACTGACCAAAGAAGATGTTCTAATAGGAGACCATCCAACCCATGACCCATATTTACGCTACATTGGTGGGTCCCTCATCCCCACCCCCAGAGATATCTTGATGTAGACCAGGGCAGGGGCACGCTGTCTCCTTGCGGAGTTATAACCAGAATATATAAGGCTGTAACCCAGATTTTTATAACTTCAAATTGTTAATGTAATTTAAAATGCCCCAGATTTTTAGTTCCCTAGGTATCTGGAAAAAACAAATGTAAATCCTTTCTAGATGAATGCACATTCATTTTGTTTTACTTGTTTTTTAAAGATTCACTTGTTTGTTATTTGTTTTATTTTTGGCTCTGGTGGGTCTTCGTTGCTGCACGCGGGCTTTCTCTAGCTGTGGCGAGTAGAGGCTGCTCTCTGGCTGTGATGTGTGGGCTCCTCCTCGTGGTCGCCTCTCTTGCTGTGAGCATGGGCTCTAGGTGTGCAGACTTAAGTAACTGCAGCACATGGGCTCAGCAGTTGTGTCTCGTGGGCTCCTGAGCAAAGGAACACACAGGCTTAGTTGCTCCGAGGCATGTGAGATCTTCCTGGGCCAGGTATCAAACTGGTGTCTCTTACATTGCAAGGTGGATTCTTAACCACTGGACCACCAGGGAAGCCTCTCACATTCATTTTAGACTTTAAAATTTTCTCTCAGTTTTCCAAGGAAAATGAGCAGAATAGATAGGAAACTTTCTTACTTGTGACCATCTTTCAGGCATGTGAAGAACACAATTCAAGCCACTACATTTTCTCCAGTCCTCCATCTGTTTCTTGTTTCTTACCATCCCATTGTCCCTTTGCTTTTCATTTTTCTTTCTAAACATGACACCAGAGGAAATAAATATTTCACATATATTTGTGACCATTGATGTAAGATTCTTAAGACTATTGGTTATAGGTGTTGTATTTCTGTTAGTGCAATTATAAATTATATCTCAACATCAGTTAGTTTTCTGCAACCCTTTAATGAATTTTCAGAGAAAGTACAAGTTGGTCATAAATATTTCTAAAAAACTTTAGATTTCCATTTCCTCTCAGCTTAAAGAATGTGATTCGGTAGCACAAACACTAAAGGATCTGGATTCTAAAATGTTTATGGATGAATTCTATGTTCTTAGGAAATGAAAACACACTAAACTACATTCATTCAACAGCATTTATGATTTTTCAGAATTCATTATTAAAAGGTACAGAAGACCACTTATAGCTTGATGGTATTTTGTGAAGATTAGAAACAGCAGTTCAATGTTTTGTTCAGGAAAACATATGTAGGTAACAGTATATTTTTCAAAAAATCAAAAGAATGTAAAAAATCAAGGGTGTAATGAACACAAAATTTAGCATGATGGTTACCTCTCAGGAAGGAGAAAGACAGTGGAGGGGACATGGTTTGCTACAAAAAATGAAGATACATATATACCTTCATTAAAAATACAAATATATGCATGCAGTACTTAGTATAACAAAGAAATACATATTCATAAGACTTGAAATAAATGGAAATGATGAGATTTTCTCTTTACTTCAAGATTTTTAAAACCTGTTAAGTAGCTCACATTGTGTGACCCTATAATTAAATTTCAAAAGTATGTACAATGAAGACTGTAAATTAAAGGAATTTGCTTGTATTATTTTAATCTGTTGTATACTTCTAAAACCTTTACTGATACCTAAACACAAATATCTGTTTAGATGCCCAACAGTTAGCTTTTCAGCTAATTGTTGAACATATTCTTTCCTTCTGCCACCACCAGTTAAAAAAAAAAAACGAAAAACAGAAGGAAATGTGATTTAATGGAGTTTGAAAGAGTGGAGGTATTTCTTCAGGTCAGTGACAGGACATTCACCTCCAAAGCTGGGAAGACTAGTTCAAAAGCAAGCAGTGACTTACTTCATAATGAATTAATTGTGTGCCTGAACTATGATCCAAAAGGCCAGGTGGGCAGACCTTTATGCACTGATGGGTAGCCTCTCCATGGCCCAGAACAAAAAATCCAGCCCTGATGACTAACATGTGCTTTTCTGCTGCATTGCATTTACAGAGGTCTGTAGCATAATTCATACTGGGGAGGTGAGGAGACAGCAGAATTCAGACTGAAACTGTCAGCAAATTAATATCCTAGCTTTGTATCACCAAATCCTTCCACCTAAACTAAAGTGGAAAAAAATGTTTTTCAACCAGTTTTTGATTAATGATCATTTTGAATTGTGTGATATTTATAGACACCCTCTAAGATTAATAATAACATATAACTTCATATCAAAAGAAATATTTGGGGGTATGAAAAATTTACATCATTACACTTTCAAAAATTGTATTAGTTGCATACTTTACCATTTATAAAATAGGCTTATTCTACCATCTTTGCTTAAGTAACAAAGTTTTGCAAAGCAGGTGAGTTTTCATTTTTAAAATAGTATAACAGTGTACGTTTGAATCAACTCTCTATTCTGTGACCTGAAATTAGAAAAACATGTCACACAATTCTTTCAGATCCCATGTAGATGAATGGGATTCTACTTCCTTTTTGCTGTTTAGGAAATAGGAAAATAAAACTGTATTTCAGACTGTTCTTGAGGCTTAGGTGAAAAGAAAATTTTCCCTCTTATAATTCATCTGTTCTGTGTAATTTAGATAAAGGTTAAGACAGAAGCAAGAGGAGAATTTACTTTTAAGTCCAGGCTGAAGAAACAGCACCGTGAATTCAGATATTCCAGTCTTGCATTCAGAGGGCTACCAAGTAACGTGGCTGCAAAACCAACTACTTGGTTGCCATTGGTTAAGTCGCTAAACTTGTCCTGAATCTTAGATTATTCATCTAATAAATATAGTATTAATAATACCTACCCCAGCAGCTTTGTTGTAGAGAATCAGTATTTGGAAGGCAGGTGGTAAATTGTGGAACAAGTTCATTTTTTTGTTGTTATTAATACTGACTCCTGGTAGGGAAAACTCATTAGAACGTTTGTCTGCAAGCCAGCAAATCTCATATGAGAATGAACTTCCATATGCTCTGGCCACTTCTGTTCTATTTCTCTAGTTTCTTACACATGCCCTGTCCTAAAGCCGGCATCGCTGGAGCTACTTGGTTTCCCCATTTGTAAACTTGGTTGGGGTGCTGAAACCTCAGGAGTTTTTATTTCCAACTCCAGTCAGAGACGTCTTTACCTATCTAGTTACTTTATTGTTAATACTGTAGGCCTGTGGGTTCAAATGTGTTTCCATGAATATCAGCACCATTATTTTAGGCTCGGTAGATTTATTTGATAGCTATTTTAACAGTAGCCAAGCAGCTGGTTTATTTCTAGTTGAACATTAGTGGCTGGCTCTGCTCTGCGATTTTTAAAATAATTTTTTCCAGCAGATACAAACGATTTTAAAAATGGATTCTAATAACAAGGTTAAGTACTCTAAAATCATTTGAACTGTCACTTGTTTTGCCTCAATCTCACATGACTCATCTGCCGATTGTTTCATAATAGTTGTTGTGACATTTGCTGTAAATGTTATGCTCCCTTCTGAGTGGGTGTAGAGCTTCGGTTTTAGATGACTGCAAATAAGACACTCCTCATCCAATCCCCCAAGGGAAAAGAGGTTGCTATGACAAAAGACTCATTTACGAGGAATAACATGAGTCAATATTGTAAACCAAGACTTTTAACAAAACATCAGTGACTTTTAAATACAGAGGAAGCCCCTGTCAAATAATTTTTTTGTCTCCAAACCATTTTATAGTAATACATTCTTGAAAACCAAGTGAAAGTGAGTGTTAGTTGCTTAGTTACCTCCAATTCTTTGACACCCTATGGACTGTAACCCACCAGGCTCCTCTCTCCATGGGATTCTTTGGGCAAGAATACTGGAGTGGGTTGCTATTCCCTTGAGTGTCCAGTAAAAATGAAAACTTAGAGATTTTTACTGCCTAAAAAAATTTATTTATCACATGGTGATTTTAATTTTCTATCAGCTGTCTGAAACGAGAAGAGGAAATAAATACCATCCTGAAAAATACCATGAAAGCCATAGGCAAACATTAAATGATTAAGAACTTGAAAAATTTTTCATCGTTTACTTGTTTGTTTTTTAATGTGGTTCTTCTTTTTATTTAGATAGACTAGATTTAGGGATTTGGAACCTTTTATTAAAGACAAAACAGTTTGAGGCTTACAAGCGTGTCTGCCCAGATGCCACTCTAAGAGAACAGACATTACCTGGTAGATCTAGTCAGCTGCTCACATCTTAGGAGCTGCCCTGAGTCAAAAGCCATGGAGCAGTGGCGCTTGAGTGTAGGATACTTCGACCACACTGTTGTACACCAGTCCAGACTGCTGCTCACCAAAGCCTTATATTTATATTCCTTTTCTAATGCTTATGCTAATTGTATATAATTTTGAACATGCAGCAACTTAAAATTTTTGCATCCACTTTTTCTATGAGCTTCTTAAAAAGTAGGTGATGACATAATTAGTGTTCTGTCAAGGGTCATCTGTTGACTTCTTTGTCTTAAGAGTAAGAAAGGTAGTCCCTTCCCTCCCTCTTTCCCACCCTTCCTTTCTACTTCCTCCCTCCCTCCCTCCCTCCCTCCTTACCTCCTATCCCTACTTCCATTTTCCTTGCCCCTATAGGAAGTCATTTTCTCCTGTTTTCTTGTTTGTTTGTATGGCTTATTACATGAAACATGTATCTTTTGTTTTGAGCTCATGAATTTTAATGGGTATAAATGGTTTGGTGCCATCAGTCTCTTTTCATTTCTTATTTTTATGACTAAGCATGTCTTGTTATACCCAGTCATATAATGGATACATATACCTAATAATTTGCTTTTAATCACTGTAGTAATCCATGGCGAGCACCCCTCCATTTTACCTACCTATTCTCCAAATGGATGCCCCAGTGACCTCCAGTTCTCACACCACCAAAAAATGCTCCTGTGTGTATGTATACGCATCACCTTGTAACTAAATGATAATTTCTTGAAGAGCAGAAGAACCTCTGGGTCATAGTGTACAGTGCTGAAATGTTCTCCAGAATAGCTATGCCTGTCCACAGTCTCACCAGGAATGTGTGATGGTTTTTGCTTTCTTAGATCCCTTGAACATTTAACATTGTCTATTTTTCTAATTTTTGCCAGTGTCCATTTCATAAGAGAAGTTGAATCTTTTGATTGAAACTAATGTCTTCTTGATTTCAATGGCTAAATAAATAGATCTAGTGAGATACATGTGATTTTTCAGTATATGGGTATTTTATATTAATAAAATATTAATTTTATTTCAGTATTATCCATAAGATATTGTTCCAGTTGCCATGATGGTGAGAAAAGTAATTAAAACTTGAAGGTCATTATTAAAATATGGATAGGCCTCCCCTGCCCCAACACTCGATTCAGTCATACACCTCTTTCCAATATCATGCTCTTTCTGGTGAAATGCTGGTTGTCCATCAGAGCCTAGTTTAAAATTGACAACCTGCTCTGTGCCATTGGTGGAGAAGGCAATGGCACCCCACTCCAGTACTTTTCCCAGGGACGGGGGAGCCTGGTGGGCTGCCGTCTGTGGGGTCGCACAGAGTCGGACATGACTGAAGCGACTTAGCAGCAGCAGCAGCACAGGCCATTAGAGCCAGTTCTCCACTTTCCTTTGCACTTGTGTGGTCTAGGGCTTCTTTGTACCCTTCCCACCCTGTACCACCCTGTTGTTGTATTGTGTGTGTTGCTCAGTCGTGTCCGACTCTTTGCGACCCCATGGACTGTAGCCCGCTGGGCCCCTCTGTCCATAGGATTCTCCAGGCAAGAATACTGGAGTGGGTTGCCATTTTCTTCTCCAATACCACCCTGTTAATCTAACTTAATTGTAATTCATTTTTTTGTGCATGTTAGGTGATAGCCATTGTACATTAAATATTTCCATTTTATCTGACCACAGCAATAGTTTCTGACTCTGAAAATTTTTTAGATTAAAACCATCTTCCCTGTGTTCTAAGATGTGAAGTGTTGGTATATTAGCATAGCCCTGTTTGAAGGGCTGGATCAGTTTCAAAACTACTTCCTGGAAAAGCCCTGGCCTTGCCCGGAAATACTTGTAAGTTCACCACAGTGCTAAGGTGGGGTAACCTTCCAGCCTTGCAAGAATGCTGGTCAGGATCCTTCAATGACTCAGTGAAATGGCCCCTCTCACCATCTATTTCTCTGACTTTCAAGTGTGTCTGTGCTCTTTTAGCATTGTACAGTACAGCTCCAGTTTCCTGTTAAGAAATATTAACCTGAAACAGATAGCCTGCTTCTATCAAAAAGTCAAATCAAGGAAAGTTATTAAAGAAGATAATTTGAGAAAAACATTATTTCAGTTCTGTTGAGTCATTTGTGATTTTATCCATTGGAAGTTTATGTACATGCTGTGCTTGTTTCTTGTCAGTAAATTGAAGGAAACAAATTATGTCCAAGTCTCTAAAGTTCCATGATGTGATATATACCAGTTAATCTCTGTGGGAAGAGTCAACTCTACCTAGAGAACTTAGGGACTTCGGACCTTACTTATTCCTCAGGAATTGTCTCCATGACTTGGAAATCCTTATGTCTATCAAGTCACCAGGGCTTCTGCTTTCTTCTCACATGAGGCTCACTGGCTCCCAGTTGGACACTTTTATTCTTTACCATAAGCCCCAAGACTAACTGTGCCTCCTCTTTTTCTCTCAAGTTTCCTCCTTCTCCATACATTTTTGTGGTTCCCTTGTCCTGCAGTAATGGCTCCAGAGCAGTGCATAGCTTCTGGAGCAGTACCTGACAACAAATCATCCAGCCTTGATCGCTTTAAAAGTTTTATTGCTGATCCCACTGGGAACCAGAATTAGGGCAATCCCTCAGTTCATTCATCCATAATGAGAATATAAGGTGTGCTGGAGAGTGCATGTGAGGACTATGGTTGATGCCCTAGAACTCCCTGGCATAGGCCTTGAAACATGGTAGGTGCTGTCCTAGGAAACAGCGTGAAACCACAGGGGTCTGAAATCTCACAGTATGAACTTTCTCTAGTCCCTTCACTTTAGTCAAAAGCTCCTGTGAGCAGCCAATATGCTACTGCAGTTATTACACGTGAGAAGAAACTTTTTTCTCACTTCAGTATAGATTTGCTTCCTATGATGACGTGGGAAGATGTCACACAAATTCTGTCTGGGAAATAAAGATAACCTGTTTTGTGAGGTTGTGGTAACTTTTGGTCATTCCCATAGTGCATGTCAAGTCTCTTGCTGTGGGACACAGATAGAACGTTAAATGAGTATTGTACATGATTTAAAGTAATTGTTTTCCCACATTTATTTATCTTCCATGAATACAGATAAGCAGATGAAATACCCTTTTATTATAAATGACTGCTTGCTGCCAATAAGCTGGTTAAAGTGTTTTTGCTTCCTCATATACTTTTTAATTTGCATTCAGGTATATATTCTATACCTTAAATTCATAGTAAAAGCATATAGTATAAGCAAAATCAGTCTTATGAATCTTGGCTTTTTAAATTAGAGCAAATATACAACCATTGTTGGTATCTCCTTAAATAAAATTGGCAATATCATACATTGTAATGATAAAATCTTTTCCAACAATCTTCATGGGTTTTCAACAACTTTAATTTTGTAAAGGCTTGCATATAAACTCAATGTAATGTTAAAAGTTTCATTGCATTTCTTGCTTTTCATGAGCAAATATCTGACTTGTTCTTTTAAGAAAAAACAAACTCTGAGTTAGTTTGGAATTCCAAGTTGCAATGAGAAGAGTCCACCTTTAGCCTTCTGCTCTTATTATGTTAAGACTACGACTCATCTCCAAACAAACGTATGATTGAGGTGATGTTTTGGAATAACATCCTGTGTTTTGGTGGTGCATCACTCTTCAGTGACATTCTGAGGTTGCATTGTATTAGCACATGATATTTTCCCCAGTTAATTGATATCCCAGGTTTGTCCAGGGGAAAATCTACAGCTCCCCCAAACATACTTGACAAGTTATTATATTTACTTTAGTCAAAGCCCGTGTGTGCAATATCCCTCTTGGAGGTGGTCTCTTATTGGAGTCCCATATGCTTTTTGTTTGGGAAGAAAGCAGTCACTGTGTCATACTGTTACATGGAGTATTCTTTTTCAAGGATGTTGTTCCCTTGGGGACCATATCAGGCCAGAGTTCCTTAGTCGAATAAGACCTTTGTAACTCTTATTGTATAAGAGTTCTGGGAGGGAAGCAAGAGTTAAACAGAAAATGTAATTCAAGCAACCATATTAGGCCACATGTGGGAAAACATGACTCTTGGTATTGGATTTAAAAAAAAAAGGTTATTTGTTGTAAAAAGGACCATGATGCCAAAATGTTCAAGGTATTCCAGTGTAAATGAAGACTAGTGAGGCCCAGGGAACTCATAACATTTTCACATTTACTTTAGTTTCTGAATATGAATGACTTAAAAAACAGCACACAGAGTTGTCTATGCACAAATTTTAAACAATGATATGATTAGTTAGTATAGAAGTCCTATAAGGCAATATTTAATCTAAGATTTTCTTCTGTGTGTTTTCCCATCAGTAAAATGATATTAAATCCATATGAGAATAATGATTATAATGGCATTACATACATATTCATCACTCAGTAACACAAAAATCTATTTATACTCATAAAGATTACTCAATTTAATTGTTGTGTATTACCAATTGATGACAAACACACTGATTATATTCCATAAAAGTAGAAATTTAAAAATTAATTTTTTCAAAATGAAATAGAAAGTCTTCTTCAGATATTACAATTATATCTGCTAAAGAAAATTTTAATTTAATTATTGCATTTAACTTTTTTGGATACAGAAGTCATAAAATACTCGTGAATTCTTCATTAAAATACTTTAATATTTTGACAGATTATAATATAAAACCTATTTTCTGAAATGTGAACATTACAATAAACTTTATGATATAATATTGTGGGACTCCCCTTTCACTTTTTTTTTTTTTAATAGAAAATGGTTTCACAGCAACGCATTCTAATTCACGAAGATTCCATGAACCTACTCAGTCTTTATACATCTCCGTCTTTGCCCAACATCACCCTGGGTCTTCCAGCAGTGTCAACCCAGCTCAATGTAAGTCATTTCCCTGCATTGGCCTAAACCAGCCCGAGGACTGTTTTCCTAGGGGACCTCTCATTCTTTACTTGTATATTTAGACTTCAGGGAAACTCGGTAGTCTACTTCTCCTTCGCTATTTACCGAGTTGTTGAAAGATACTCAGTTTGACCTCACATTAAAGATTCATATTGACTCCCCTAATAATATATAAAAATAATAACTAATATTTGTATAATGCTTTGTAGTTTTTAAAAAAGAAAGCAGTCTTCAGGTATATTGTTTTGCTAGCTCCACACAACCATCCCATGAAACAGATTACAGACCACGTTTTAACAGAAGCAGCAGCCGAGACTTGGAATGCATAAAAGTCCAGGATCACAAGCCCAGCAAGTAGCAGACCTGGACCTCAGCTCAGGCCAGCGCTGTGAGGGCAGTGTCTGAAGCACAGCAGCATGTTTAAAGGGTTTATTTTGTGAATGACTTTATTTTAAGAATTTAGGTCCCTGACTCTGTGGTACTGAAGAATATAAATCTGGGAAACCTCTGTGAGAACAATATTAAACTCCTCCTTGGAAATTCAGAGTGAATCAATTACTTTAAAAGTCTCAACAACTGAAGTAGGATTTTTTGGAGGTAATTGTCCAGCTAGCAGAAGACAGCAATAATTATATTTCACACATATTCTCTAAAATAATATAATGTTAGTCATAGTAAAAGATTTTTAAACTTGAATAATTTATCTGTGAGAGGTTATTAAATTAGGCAGAGGTCATATGATACATTCAGTTTAAAGAGAAATCTGTTCCAACCCTTGGCACCAATTTTACCAATTTTTAAATGGCTTCAAGAGTCTGGCAAGTCTTCCACTGAGTCCATCTTATCAAATTAATATCTTTTACAATATGCCCACATGGGAAATTATTAAAGAGTTGACCGTTTTGTGACTGTTTGCAGAATATGAACCCTATCCTATGGTATGCTAGTTTATGCATACTCATGCTTATGGCGACATTTTTAAATGAAAAATTTTATGATTATGTTCAATACATATTACAAATCTATCTAAGCGATAATTTATTATATTTGATCTTTGTAATAAAGTAGAATGTTATCTTAGGTGATACAGTAATCTTATACCAGTGAGGAAAAAGCAAAGTTTGGATGTTGTTTTATATCTGGGGATTAAAGAAGACAGACTTAAAAAACACACTGAATTCAGCTATGCCCTTGAAATTCTACATGAAGCATTTGTAAACAATTGACTAGTGAAAAGGAAAAAGAAATTGGGGATTAAATAAAACAAACATTTATGGATGATATTTTCAAATCTTCATTTATAAAAATTATTTTCAAAAAAAGTTATATTCTTCTGTTCCTATTTTTTCTGTTTCTTCTGGTGATGAGCAAATACTAACACAAAAACTTACGACATGTAGTTTTCTACTTTTTTTCGTATGTTCTAAGTCATTCCTACCAGCTAACACAAACACACTACTTTTAATGTGGTCAGGGAGAATTTTTACCCAAAAGACCAAGTACTAAAAGCCAGACTATTAAATGTTTCAATGATAATACCATTTGGTACCATTGGATGCATGAACCAGTGTGGTTTGGATTGAAGTTTCATTTTTCTTTGCTTCCATTTTGGTGTGTATGAGGCTATCATAATTAATTTTTCAAGCTTGGCATTGCTTTGGCAAAGGGATCTCTAATATTCTATTTCCCCACTGAGTAGTGGGAAACTTTAAGGAGAAGAAGCCAGGAGAAGGAATCACTTCTAGATTAAACATTGCATCGACTTGTTGTGTGACTAAGACAAACCATTTACCTCTTCGTCCTTCAATTTCCCCATCACTGAAAATTGCTTTGCTTCCCTGGCACGCAGCAATTTTGAAAGATGAAACATGAGTTTTGAAAAGAAACATGCCACATAATTTTAAGGTATTAGACCTCTGCTGTTGTAATACCAAAATGACCACCATTCATTAAGTTCTTTGACTAGGAGAATTCATTATTACTATTGATGATATAATTATTATTGCCTTATTACTATGTTATCATATATTTCAAGTTCTTAATAGCAATTTTAGGTGATATCTAATTTCACTTGTAGTTTATTTTATTAAACAAAAGTATCTGAGTGTCATTTTCAATATTTAGAGATTTGAGACTCTGTTATAAATTAATATAAAATACACATTTAAATAAAATTTCTTCATATTTTATATAATCTTTCATTGACTTATCTCAAGAATTTTATTTTAAAAATTAAATATTGGACACCCACAGCTCTGTGAATGTATTAGAGGACATATAAAGAGTGCATTGTTTCTCCTGCTTGAAACTCCCGAATTACAGACCATTTTATTTCCAGCTTTTAATCACTATTGTGTAGTCATGAGTTTAGCAATCTGAATAAATTTTACTTTTCTAATATACCTTTTACTTAAACAATATGTTAAAATATTTTAGAAATAAACTTCCCAGTTATTAAGCCTAAAATAATTTTTAACCTTTTAGGAAAAGTTTTATTTGGGCTTCAGTACAATGATACGCAATACTAAACTGTCTCCAGTGCTCCAGCTTTGTTTTTTTTTCTCCTATGTTCATTCACTTAGTTCAAAAGACATACTGTTGTCCATTTTCCCTACTCAGCCATTGAGTAAGATAAGGCTTTTTGGTGGCAGGGGAAATTATGGAATGAGAAACCAGTCTAATGATTTACAGACCTAACGACCCATATGGATGAAAGCGGATTAACATCTTTATTATTTCTTGACACAGGCTTCAAATTCACTCAAGGAAAAACAGAAGTGTGAGACCCAGACACTCAGGCAAGGTGTTCCTCTGCCTGGGCAATACGGGGGCAGCATCCCGGCGTCTTCAAGCCATCCCCACGTTACTTTGGAGGGAAAGCCCAACAGCAGCCACCAAGCTCTCCTACAGCATCTATTATTGAAAGAACAAATGCGACAGCAAAAACTTCTTGTGGCTGGTAATTTATAATGGCATCATTTGTAGGTTATGTTAGGGCTTTTGTTTTTATCAGCAAGCCAACATAATGTCTCTTTGCCTCAAGACCTAGTAAAAATTCACATTGTCGTGCAGAGGTTTCCCTGATACCTAGTACTGTGGAAAAGACTATTACCCATATTTATTCCCCTAGATCTCTGGAAAAAAACTCACCTTCTTTAACCTTCAGATATACCAGAGTGGACTGTAGGTGAGTCATTGATCAGATGCGTATCTGCCCAATGCACTGGCATTTTTGCCTCCACCCTACCCAATCTGGGTATCCCTAGTGGCTCAGATGGTAAAGAGCCTGCCCGCCATGCAGGAAACCCAGGTTCGATCCCTGGGTCTGGAAGATCCCCTGGAGAAGGGCATGGCAACCCACTCTAGTATTCTTGTCTGGATAATCCCATGGACAGTGGAGGCTGGCGGGCTACGTTCCGTGGGGTCACAGAGTTGGACAAGACTGAGTGACTAACACACCCAACCTAGCCTTCTTCTGATATATGGCCAATAGTATACTGCTTTTCATAAAACTTATCCCATAGCTATCTTCTGTAGTTTCTTGTCTTTTCTTAAATTGTGTATGTGTCTCTGTAAGTACCTATATATATATATATTTTTTTTTTTTTTTCTTTCCAGGTGGAGTTCCCTTACATCCTCAGTCTCCCTTGGCAACAAAAGAGAGAATTTCACCCGGCATTAGAGGTACCCACAAATTACCCCGACACAGACCCCTGAATCGAACCCAGTCTGCACCTTTGCCTCAGAGCACCTTGGCTCAGCTGGTCATTCAGCAGCAGCACCAGCAGTTCTTGGAGAAGCAGAAGCAATACCAGCAGCAGATCCACATGAACAAGGTAAGTTCCCAAGCGATGTCAACACACCACAGCCACCAGTGTGGAATCTGGGGTTCTCGTCACTGATATGGGCATACAAGAGAGAATGTTGGTGTCCATCACAATGACCTGGAGACTGCCCTCCTGGCCCTGCTGTCAGGGCTCAAGGACACCATCACAATACCACTGTCTTCTCCATCACTGCATTCATAGGACATTTGTAGCAAAATCGAGGTCCTAGATTGGAAAGTCTTTTCTGACTGAGTACATATCTGAATGCAGCAGCACATACAGAAGTGCGTGTGCAGAGCCCCGTGTTTTGTTACTGCAGTAAAGGTTTGAGGCAGAGTTGAGGTTTGCACAGGTGTTGGCAGCTGTGGAAAGGTTAGCCAGTTAGGTGTTTCTCTGCAACTTGTATGTAAACATGTTACATTTGTTTTTTAATATGTCCAAATTTTAGTCCAATCAGTGCTGAAGCAGTTTCTCGGCAGTTTGTGGTAGTCTGTCTGTGTCAGAAATGGACAGCAGAGGCCTGAGTCACAGCACATCCTCCGGAGCTCTCCTGCTGAGGCAGCCACAGACAGTCATTCTAATATAATGTGTCACACAGGCCAGGAGAGCATTTTCAATGAATCTGTAAGCAAAACTGGTCTGCACAGTGTTTAGCCACTGCTTTCTGCCATGGTAGCCTTACAAAGGAGAATCCTTTCATTCCTGGAAAATGAAAGGTCCTGAATATCAAAATTCTATCCTTTCTCCTTTGTTTCTATATTACTTACAAATATCTGCTAGAGGCATTATATTGAGAAACAGTGTCCTGTTTACTGATCATTGGATAGCTAAAAATTGGTTTAGTATGTAAGTGTGCTGTCATATTCTGATATAAGCAAAACAGGGCTTCCCAGGTGGTACTAGTGGTAAAGAACCCACTTGCCATTGCAGGAGACATAAGAGATGGGAGTTTGATCCCTGGGTCAGGAAGATCCCCTGGAGGATAAGATGACAACCCACTCCAGTATTCTTGCCTGGAGAATCCCATGGACAGAGGAACCTGGTGGGCTATAGTCCCTGGGGTTGCACAAAGTCGGACACAACTGAAGCGACTGAGCATAAATGAAACAAAACCTCATGGGCCAAGGTCTAATCATCTTTCTGATCGTAAGAGAAGGGGATCTTTATCATGTGCTCACCTTATTGCAGGTGGGATTAGAGATGTTTTCTCATCTTTGGCCTCCATCTTAACAAGGCAGATACATGAAGGTAGCATAGACTGAAGAGCACGATACTGAAAACAAATTCCCCCAGCCCAACCCTTTGCAGTGTTCACAAATGACATGTATGTGTGTATATTGGGGTGGGGGTGGCTGGGAGTGCCAGCTGCCTCTCCAATCATCATTTGCTGCACTGCAGATTGTATTTCACTATATTTCAGACTCTTTCTATTAGTATATCATCAGGTTAATGCCTATCTTACTGCTTCAGTATTTCTCTAAATTTATCAAATTATCTTAAAACAAGTCTTGTCAGAGGGGAACTGATTTTTCTCCTTGTATAATGGCATATTACTCCTTGTCCTCAATGTCATTCTGTACATTTACTGTATTATGGTAGAGTTATGTTGATTTGTTTCTTTTGTGGTATATTAGCACAGCTTAAAATTACCAGGTATTCTTAGAACATTATCCAGTATGAAAGGAAAGGCTGGGAATTCTTACTGTTCACCTCACAATATTTTGATCTGGAATTAGATTCATTTAGAAAAGTAGTAGTTGTTATTTAATTGCTAAGTCATGTCCGATTCTTTTGCAACCTCACAGACTGTAGCCTGCCAGGCTTCTCTATCTGTGGGAAGAAAAGTAGCATCTGATTGTGAATACACTTTCTGCTACTCGGTTCTATTTCCTAGAACTATATGGAGGTGTATTCTCTTACAGGTATATGAGGTAAATTGATCCCTTTGAAATCACCATCTACAGATGATTTCTATGAATACCTTTAAGAATATTTTGGAATGCATTTTTTTATGATCTAGAGTTCCCACTGCTTCAAACTCAAGTGGTATGTTAATATTGGACAGAATTATTGTATTTTAGTATCACACTCGAGATTCTGACAGGCAGATGCTAAGCTCAGTCACATGAAAGAAACTAAGATGGAAAGCAGGCATTTGCATTTCAGAAATGAGAAAAGCAAATCTTATCAGAGACCTTCTTCCATGTGGAGCTGATTCTTTGGACTCTGTTAAGAATTCCTTCCAAAATTAGAAACAAACCTATACTACATGCTTGTACAGTGGTTTGATTATTAAATCTTGTCTTAATTAGGCAAAATGAAGCCCAGAAAACTTCAAAGTACAAAGCTGATCTTTATATATTAACCTCTCTCAACTTGGGTGTTTAGATTACTCAAGCAGGTCTCTCCTTGGTTTTTCTCCTTGTATGTATTCCATATGTTTAATCAAGAATCAAGATGGCATATGCACACTGGGTATTCTCCAGATTTTGAAAATATTTCACCTGTCCTCAATTGTCTAAGGGAATAGAGAAGAATTTTCTTAAATAAATATTGAACTCCATCCCATTCTATGGTATTCACAATAATAGAACCACTAATGAGTGAATAGCTACTGTTCACCTTTTCCATGAAGTAATGAAAACATTTATTTCATGTCAGGAGAAGGCAAACTTAGATGCCAAAAGAAAACAGGTTTCTGCATAATAATATATGTATGGATATCATATAGAATAACCATTAATGAGAAATAACCACAGAAACTTTAGTTTATATCTTTTCTCCCTTCTGTTATCATGGACAAATCTTTAGTGACTCATCAAACAGCCAAATAGTTGGCATCATAAACACATAGTCCTTACTCTCTTGTGATATTTATTACAACAGGAAATATAGGCACATATGCAGATATAAGTGTATAGATGACATATTTTATATGTCTTTTCCTTTTATTCCCTCCAATTTGCTTTATGGTTCTTTTTTGAGGAATTTAGAAACTTTGAGGAAAAATGGAGTGAGAAGAAAGAAAAAATAAGCAGATTTATCTCTAAATTTACATCATATTAAATATGATTAGCCTTCCTGGTATGAAAATTTTAATTACTGATTTGAATTGCTAATAATCTTTAGAAGAATTAGAAGCAACAGTATACTTTTTCAGAGCAGTTTGTACAGTGATCAACTTACTAAATTTTAAAGACTTTCTCATATCTTGCTGTTATCTGAATGCATTTATGAAAGCAGTCAGTCATATTTGTTATAACCATACAATGTAAATGTTATTAAGCATACTAAACAATTTGCCTACCTGCTACCTACTACTTAAATGACATTTACATGGGAAATTTGTGTGTCATAAGATGCTAAAGCTCATGTAAGTATGTTTTAAGTGCTTACTAGCTTAGCAGAAATATCCCTAGAATGGGTTTGTATAGTATTTGTATTGCTTTATCTACCAGAAAAAAATTGGACAAGCTAAAAACAAAATGAGTGGAAAATGTCAGATTGTTTTATCTTTGCTTATAAGTTTGTATATTTTGTTTTCACTGAAAGCATTTTAAGAAGCTTAACCATAAGAAAATCATGGCTTACAACATTTGTTATCTTGGGTTTTTTTTTTTTAAAACATTTGAAAAATTCAGAAATGCTTCTGAACAATTTTATCGCTAATATATAGTACCTTCATGTTTAAAAAAATGTTAAAAGGCTTTTAATATGAGGATCAAAGAAGACTGTTACTTTTGCCAGTATCTTTTAATTTTTTTTATTGGAAAAAAGTGGTTTTCTAAAATAAAATTTTCCTTGTAAATACAAAATAGCAAACAAAAATACAGGAGAATACTGGTAGTTTTCTTCTGAACCCTTTTCAAGTTTAAATATTGCCACAGATTTTCTGGTAAAAACTATGACTGATGAAAACAAAATACCACAGTTGCTTGGACATTTTTATGATTTTTGAAGGAGTACTGTGACCACTGCCTGATTAATAGTAGGGCAAATGTCAAGTCACATCACTCTCTGAATGATACACAGAAATTTTCCAAAGTATATTCAAGCATCTTTATTGTGAGAAAATTTGACATAGATCTCTGTCCCCCTTCCAAATGACAACATTGTTCTTTGAATTATTTCTTAGTTATAGTATTAATAGCACTGATTGCTGCCTAATTGTTTCTATTTTAACTAAAATTTTATATCTTTTCTAATACCTACGTTTTTCATATTCATCTTGTCAAATCTGTATGAGAAGAAATTTTAAGAAAATTATTTCTTATTTCAATACTTATTTGAATGGTATTATCTATGCAAGGGGCTTCCCTGGTGGCTCAGCTGGTAAAGAATCCGCCTGAAATGCAGGAGACCCTGGTTTGATTCCTGGGTCGGGAAGATCCTGGGGAAGATCCTAGGGAAGATCCCCTAGAGAAGAAATAGGCTACCCACTCCAGTATTCATGGACTTCCCTAGTGGCTCAGATGGTAAAGAGTCCTCCTGAAATGTGGGAGACCTGGGTTCTATCCCTGGGTTGGGACAATGGCCTCTAGGAGTGAATGGCAACCCACTCCAGTATTCTTGCCTGGAGAATCCCCACAGACAGAGGAGCCTGGTGGGCTACAGTCCATGGGGTCGCAAAGAGCCTGACATGACTGAGTAACTAAGCACAACACGAATCTATGTAAGTATCCACTTAGCAAATCATTACTGAATTCTTACTTGATTAGTACCAGACACTATTTTAGGCAGTCAGAAAACAGCATTCAGCATCCTCATGGAACTTAACATATGGGCAGCAGGGGACTGAAATATTCCAGTAAATAGCAATACAATATATTAAGTATTAGGATAGAGGACATGAGGAAGGAAATTGTTTTCTTTGAGGAAACAAGTTTCAGACTTGTTTAGTTTCTCTCAGGATTATTGTGTACTGTTTATATATTTTCCTCTCCCTTCTCTCTGTCTCTGTCTCTCTGTCTCTTGCACTCTGTCTTTCCCTTGCTCTCTCTTTCTCTCCCTCCCTTACTCCCTCTCTCTTTCTTTCTTTGTAAAATGCTCTGTGATAAATATCTTATGCATTCCTATGACTGGATATCAGCCAACACTTAAAAAAAAAGCCCACACAAATCATGAGATGATATCTTATACATGTCAAGGTTCACTCTAGATATAAGTATTTATTATATATTTGTTACTATGATACTTAGGCATTTTGACATGAGTGCTATTTTATCATAATAAAAATATATCTAAGACAAGAGCAGTAAAGGGGAGGCTGAGCAGATGTCCTGCATTGCCCTAATTAAAACAGGTAGATATTATGTCTGACAAGCAAGGCATGAATATAATTAAGCTCAAATGCTGGTACAGAGCTAATGGGGAGCGTTCATCAGGTTTGGAAGAGAATTTGACCCTTTATTTGAGTAGTGTCTATTGTATTCCTTTTCTTGCCATAATTTTCTAGCATAGATGTTACATTTTCTCCTTAACTCCTCATGATTCATACTCATTTCTTGTCCCCAGTAATCCATCCAGAACAGGCTAGAGGAGAATATTCTTTCGTGCCTGTAGTCACATACACACATAGCATGGTTTTGTGTGTGTGCATATGTTTCTTCTTATAAAGTGTCCCTAAAAACATGTCTAAATTTTGAGCAATTACGTAGACATTTACAATCCCAAAAGTTTACATATTTTGAAGTCACACATCATATTAGTTCATTTTATTTTATTGTTTTTATTTTTTTATTTTTTCATATTAGTTTATTTTAATAAGGTGAATTCTATCCATGCCTTACTTGTAAGATGAAAATTTTGCGAATAATTACATAAGGACCATGTACCAATTTTTGCTTTTTTGCTACACCTGTTTCTCCTAGTGTGTCTTTTCCTCCCAATCTTTTACACAACTTGCATCTCTCCAGAAAGTTCCCAAAGGATCTTTAGGGATAGGTTCCTTTAAGTAGTGCCAGCTCTCTTCTCTGTATAGGCTCTTCCATGAGCTGGGACACCATGCCAGCATTCTTATGTGTATCATCTCCTCAAACTATAATACACTTTTTTTTTTTTACTATGAAGAAAGTTTATTTTCTTCTTAGTTCTTTTGTAACTAAGTTGATCAAGATGACCAGATTAGTAGTGGACAGAGCTGGGATGCCAGCATAGGTTGTCTGACAAAAAATCCTGTCCTTAACCTAAACTTGGGCCAGTGATTTTCAGTGTTGTTTTTTATCACCAAGGAGACAAGGTTTTCCTAATTTTATTTTTGCCCAAAGTAGGAAACTTACAATGAAAAACATGGCAAACAAACCAACAAAAAAGGAAGGTCATCTTATTTTTTAGGTATTGGTTTGGATTTGCCAGGATGAAGAAATCCCATTTCCTGACCTTGATTCCTAGTTCTCTATGCATTGCCCTCCATCCAATTACTCCCTTGGAAGTGTCTTTATATGGACCCAATGGTGGTCCTTCCAGATGTTCTCTTGGGTTTCCAGTGGTGGGGTGTGAATGCAGTAGAGAACCAGCTACAGTAGAGAAATACTACAGCCAGGCATGCTTCATTCCTTCCTCCTGTGTTGTAACATTGCTATGTTTTTTAGATGGGCAGACATTTTCTGACAGGAGTTCTGAGCAAGCCTAAAGCTGAAAAATCAACTGACTTCATCAGGTTCAACTGAAATGCAAATGTTGGCATCTCATCTATGAGTGGTTGGAAAATGCCTTTTTTTAAGTTTTGAAAAATGGATGAGTAGAAACTTGAACTGGGCTTTCATTTAGGAAAGTCAGCATTACTGTTGTCAGGTTTAATTTCTCTCTATCCACATGACAGCTTGTTTTTATGCAGAGTCTTTAATCACCAATTTAGGATTACATTTTGCCCATTAGATGGATAGTATGTCCAAAAACTTTAGCAGGCATTGAAAAGCAGTCTTAATTTTATAACTATAAAAAGCCTCCTAGATTATTTATCTATCTATAGAGGTTTATAAAAGAAACTTTGACTTTACTCTCAAATAGATGCTATTTCGACATGATTAGCCCAGTGTAAACAGATCCTTGTAGGTATGTATTGAGCTTCAAAAAAACCCATTTATGCTGCAGTACCAGCTTACATCATCACAGAGAATTCATATAGAAGCTTTTCATATAATTACAAGTCCATGGTTTAAAATATACAGAAAATGGCTTGTTGCTTTATTATTAGATGTGATGAAATCCTGTGTTTGGAAAAGAAACTAAATGACCATTTCAGTGGATTAATGTGTAACATTCATAAATGTTCCCAGTACTGCTTTCATAACTTGAAGACCAAGGGAAGGACCTCGACCTTTCCTTTTCACTCTGCGCTGTTAATCTAGTCAGAGATGCTTTTATTGAAGGAGAAAAACAATAGTTGGACATGACTATGAGGTAAGAAAATAGGGGGAAGAAAACTATCTGGGGAATTGGACCATGTGAGTGCTTTGACTGATGTTGATTCCAGGAGTTCAAAAGGAGAGGGAAACTAAATAATTTGGTTGTTTCCCAACCTTGACAAATAGTTTCGTTTGACAGAATGAAATAATTAAGTCTTACTAAGGAATTTTTAATATAACTAAGTGATTTGTGGACATAAAAACCACGAATGTATAGCAGTCGCTTTGTTACAGATTTTGGATGCTTGTAAGTTCTTGATTTTAGGGGTTTTTTTCCCCCTCTGTATCTTTCTTCTCTTTCTTTAAATATTTATGAAAACTAAGGGATTACAGTGACCCTGAAATGTCATACGGTCTGGAGTATTCCCATCCTTCAGGCAGAATTGACTCCAGGGCTATGCTCTCATATCCTAAATATACCACTACTCTCTTGCTATCAGCTTAGTTATATCAACCAGCAATAAAAACTCACTTCTAAAAAATAATTTCCTGGCGTGGAATAATTGATGTTCTAAAAAGATTTATTAGCAACCATTATGTTGCATCCTAGAAATTAAAATAAAGTTATGTTTTTCCCCTCAAATGGCTCATAGACTTGCAAGTAGATAATTCTAATCAAAGATAGGTTTACAGAATACATAGTTCCTATGAATTGCAAAATCTAGAGTGCTGAGTAGCCTTTTCAACAGAAGTTTCTGATGCCCTGCACAATTATTTGTTTGTTTTGCCATTATGGCCAAACTGTACCCTCTTTGTCCTCCAATGCTCTGATCTATACATTTTAGAGGTTTTTAGTGAGAATTACATGAGAAGATGTTCTGAAAGTGCTTTGTAAACATAGTAAGAAATCCTTATATTTAACGCAGTATCCGGTCCCATCACTTCTTGGGAAATAGATGGGGAAACAGTGGAAACAGTGTCAGACTTTATTTTTTTGGGCTCCAAAATCACTGCAGATGGTGACTGCAGCCATGAAATTAAAAGACACTTGCTCCTTGGAAGAAAAATTATGACCAACCTAGATAGCATATTGAAAAGCAGAGACGTTACTTTGCCGACAAAGGTATGTCTAGTCAAGGCTATGGTTTTTCCAGTGGTGATGTATGGATGTGAGAGTTGGACTGTGAAGAAAGCTGAGTGCCGAAGAATTGATGCCTTTGAACTGTGGTGTTGGAGAAAATTCTTGAGAGTCCCTTTGACTGCAAGGAGATCCAACCAGTCCATTCTAAAGGAGATCAGCCCTGGGTGTTCTTTGGAAGGAATGATGCTAAAGCTGAAAGTCCAGTACTTTGGCCACCTCATGCGAAGAGTTGACTCATTGGAAAAGACTCTGATGCTGAGAAGGATTGGGAGCAGGAGGAGAAGGGGATGACAGAGGATGAGATGGCTGGATGGCATCATCGACTTGATGGACGTGAGTTTGAGTGAACTTTGGGAGTTGATGATGGACAGGGAGGCCTGGTGTGCTGCGATTCATGGGGTCACAAAGAGTCGGACACGCCTGAGCGACTGAACTGAACTGAACTGATAGCACCAAGTTCTATTTTCCTCATTCTGTTAATGAAAGTAGCTCTCTGGAAGTAGTAGAATATTTCTAAGACACACATTTCTCACTTCCCTCAGTATTACATCAAGCTACTTTGTTGTAAACCAGACCACTAAATTTTGTTCCAGCTATCTCTTGTATCTTTGTATTCATCGTGAAGCTGACCTTGTTTTTCTCTTTGGAACAATATTATGTTAGTTATTGAATTTTTTAAATTTATTTTAATTAGAAGCTAATTACTTTAAAATATAGTGGTGGTTTTTGCCGTACATTGACATGAATCAGCTCTGGGTGTACATGTGTTCCCCATCCTGAACCTCCCTCCCACCTCCCTCCCCATCCAATCCCTCAAGGTCATCCCAGTGCACCAGCCCTGAGCATCCTGTCTCATGCATCAAACCTGGACTGGCGATCTGTTTCACATATGATAATATACATGTTTCAATGTTATTCTCTCAAATCATCCCACCCTTGCCTTCTCCCACAGAGTCCAAAAGTCTGTTCTTTACAATGAGTTATTGAATTTTTTATTGAGGTATAATTCACACACTGTAATTTATTTTCCTTTTGCTGTGTAGTTGAATGATTTTTGACAAATGCACATCATCATATAATCACCACAATCAAGATATAGAACTATTCCCTCAACTTCCAAAATAGCCCTGTGTTCTCCTTTGTAGTCAGTCCATACTCTTACTTCCAACCCCTGGCAAAGTAAAAATTTTGACCATTTAGGGAACATAAAATAAATCAAAAGTATGAAGGATGGTATATTGTTTTTTCTTTGTTATACCTTAAAAAAAATTTTTTTTAATTGTAAGATAATTGCTTTATAATGTTTTACTGGTTTCTGCCATACCTCAACTTGAATCAGCCACAAGGATATGTATGTCCCCTCCCTCTTGAACACCCCTCGCATCTCCCTCCTCACCCCACCCCTCTCTCTGGGTTTTTCACACAGCACTGGGTTGAGCTCCATATGTCACTCAGCAAATGTCCAAAGTATGCAAGCAGCTCATACAGCTCAATACCAGAAAAACAAACAACCCAATCAAAAAATGGGCCAAAGACCTAAACAGACATTTTTCCAAAGTATTTATAAAGACATACAAACGGCCAAAAAATACACCTAAAGGTGCTAAACATCACTCATTGCTGCTGCTGCTAAGTCGCTTCAGTCGTGTCCGACTCTGTGTGACCCCATAGACAGCAGCCCACCAGGCTCCCCCGTCCCTGGGATTCTCCAGGCAAGAACACTGGAGTGGGTTGCCATTTCCTTCTCCAATGCATGAAAGGGAAAAGTCAAAGTGAAGTCCCTCAGTCGTGTCCGACTCTTAGCGACCCCATGGACTGCAGCCAACCAGGCTCCTCCATCCATGGGATTTTCCAGGCAAGAGTGCTGGAGTAGGGTGCCATTGCCTTCTCCAAAACATCACTCATTAGAGGAATGCAAATCAAAACTACAATGAGGTGTCACCTCACACAGGTCGGAATGGCCGTCATTAAAAAAATCTACAAACAATAAATGCTGGAAAGGATATGGAGAAGGGAATCCTCTTGCACTGTTGGTGGGAATGCAAGTTGATACAGCCGCTATGGAAAACAGTATGGAGATTCTTTAAAAAACTAGGAATAGAACTACCATATGACCCAACCATCCCACTACTGGGCATATACTCTGAGAAAACCATAGTTGAAAGATATGCATGTGCCTCAATATTTGCTGCAGCACTTTTTACAACAGCTAGGACATGGAAGCAACCTAGATGCCCATTGACTCATGAATGAATACAGAAATTGTGGTACATATACACAATGGAATATTGCTCAGATTAAACACACACACACATATTTGAGTAGTCCTAACCTTACGTGAAGAGTTGACTCATTGGAAAAGACTCTGATGCTGGGAGGGATTGGGGGCAGGAGGAGAAGGGGATGACAGAGGATGAGATGGCTGGATGGCATCACTGACTCGATGCACATGAGTTTGGGTGAACTCCAGAAGTTGTTGATGGACAGGGAGGCCTGGTGTGCTGCGGTTCATGGGGTCGCAAAGAGTCAGACACGACTGAGCGACTGAACTGAACTGAATGAAGTGGATAAACCTAGAGCCTAATATACGGAGTGAAATAAGTTAGAGAAAGGATGGTGTGTTTTAAGAGCATGTAGACATCAGCCCTAAATGATCTAAACCATAAAATGTTCAAGCAAGAAGAGGCATAAGGGAACCTTTGCCGAGGTCAGAAGCTGATAGTCTATGGACTGGATCCATTCCGTTGAACTGATGTCTTTGGGCTGCCTGGTGTCTTAAAAAGCACTCAATCTTTAAAGAAAGATTTCAGATACAAATCTAGATTTCTGGCATTGATGAAAAATTGAAAAGTCTGGCTACACTGAGCCCATGGCATTTTTCACATGACATTTATTGTTGGGGTTTCTTCTTGGTTGTCCTTTTTAAAGAGTACTGGTACTGTTTTCCAGTTGACCAGAGCAAGGGACTGATGAATAGGGAGAAAGCGAGCTGTTTACCAGTCAAGTGATCATAAGCTCCCTGGCTCTGAGACCTTGTCTATTCTGAGACACAGTCCAAAAACAGTAATTAAAGGGCGAGCGAAGGAACCTAGCATGCCTCTCCTCACTGTGCCACTATTCATTACCCTTAAAGAAAGGAAAAAAGAAAACTTTCAAAGTGTACTGTCAACTGAAGATCAGGAAGGACGTTATCAGGGGAAAAATCCTATTATGTAATATGAAAGGGCATAAAATTACCCAGTGATGTAACAGAAGGAAAAATAGTTCATCTGTGTTGTAGTTAAGAAATGCCCGCAATAGTCTGGCTGGGGATTTTATGTTCTCAAAAGTCAGTCTTCGTGTTTCCACTTTTGCCCACCTAAATCCAACCTTAGGTAGCTTCCAGAGCAATCCTTTACAAATGCAAATCACGCTGCATCAAGCACTTGCTTAAAAGTCCCCAGTTTTGTTCCTTATAGTTTGTAGGATAAAATCCAGATATCTTTGCAGGGGCCCACAAGGCTCTTGCCCCCTCATTGACCGTATCTCCCAACTCCCTTCCTGTACCCGCTGAGCTCCCACCACATTGGCCTCCTGTCTGGTGTGTGGGCAGTCAGTCTCCTTCCATCTCATGAAACGAACTGCTAGTCACAGTTCTGGTGGAATGTTCAACCCCCAGGTATTCTTAATACTCAGCTCAAACCTCACCTCTTCAGAGGGTCCTTCCTTGCTCATGCAGATTAGGCACACTTACTCCTTCCCCACTGTTCACTGTCACATTAAGTTCCACTCTTCAGTTGTTTATTTTTTATTTCTCCTTGAGACAGTTTAGTTCAGTTCAGTCACTCAGTCCTGTCTAACTCTTTGCGACCCCATGAATTGCAGCACACCAGGCCTCCCTGTCCCTCACCAACTCCTGGAGTCCACCCAAACCCATGTCCATCAAGTCCATGATGCCATCCAACCATCTCACCCTCTGTCGTCCCCTTCTCCTGCCTTCAATCTTTCCCAGCATCAGGGTCTTTTCCAATGAGTCAACTCTTCGCATGAGGTGGCCAAAATATTGGTGTTTCAGCCTCAACATCAGTCCTTCCAATGAACACCCAAGACTGATCTCCTTTAGGATGGACTGTTTGGATTTCCTTGCAGTCCAAGGGACTCTCAAGAGTCTTCTCCAACACCACATTTCAAAATCATCAATTCTTCCACGCTCAGCTTTCTTTATAGTCCAACTCTCACATCCATACATGACCACTGGAAAAACCATAGCCTTGACTAGACGGACCTTTGTTGGCAAAGTAATGTCTCTGCTTTTTAATATGCTGTCTAGATTGGTCATAACTTTCCTTCCATGGAGTAAGCATCTTCTAATGTCATGGCTGCAATCGCCATCTGCAGTAATTTTGGAGCCCAGAAAAATAAAGTCAGCCACTGTTTCCACTGTTTCCCCATCTATCTGCCATGAAGTGATGGGACCAGATGTCATGATCCTAGTTTTCTGTATGTTGAGCTTTAAGCCAACTTTTTCACTCTCCTCTTTCACTTTCATCAAGAGGCTCTTTAGTTCTTCTTCACTCAAACTTGTATGCAGGTCAGGGAGCAACAGTTAGAACTGGACGTGGAACAACAGACTGGTTCCAAATAGGAAAAGGAGTACGTCAAGACTGTATATTGTCACCCTGCTTATTTAACTTATATGCAGAGTACATCATGAGAATCGCTGGGCTGGAGGAAGCACAAGCTGAAATCAAGATTGCCAGGAGAAATATCAATACCCTCAGATATGCAGATGACACCACCCTTATGGCAGAAAGTGAAGAACTAAAGAGCCTCCTTGAGACAGGATCTTGCCTAACTGACCACTGTCTTCCCAGGGCCTGGCATATATAGCAAGTGCTCAATAAAGATTTGTTGAAGGAGTAAAAAAAATGGGTAACTTTAACTAGCTGGGAGGAGGAAATTTTTTAGTCTCCTTTCTGGAAGTGAACAGTTATTGGAATATTAGGATGTTTTAAAAGCCAAATAAAGGGTATTTTAATTGCAGGCATTGTTTTGGACAGTCAATTAAAGTTATAAAAATGAACACACTTTCCTTAAGAATGCACTTGGACCCTAGATTAATTTTATATCTCTTCAGTATTGGCAAGAAAGGATGTTTTTCAGTTTAGACCTTTAATTAATGTGAATAATGGACCAGTACTTAGAAAGTTTTTCTCTCTTGTTATTTAACTTGTATTCTTCTGATTTCTTCCCTAAAGTGCACAGAATGACATGGAGTATTTTGTCTTGAGTCAGAGTTCTTCTCTAAGTAGGCCTCTCGATTTGAAAGCCCTCCAAACTGCATGTTGTTTCTGAGAACAGTTGGTACATAACCTAATCTATTTGTGAGTTGAGACAGAATTTTATCATTATTTTTAAATCTAGTTTCCTTGGAGCTTAAGAGAAAGGTTTTATTTTCCGAAAGAAGTATTGTACATGTATTTAAAAGAAAAAAAAAATGCTTGTCCTTTTGCCATTCCCCAAGAAAATCTGTCTTAAAATCTGAGGCAAAATAAGAAAGTGATGAGTAGGATCAAAGGTCATTTTGCATAGTTTAATTCAAACACTTGTGCTGAATGATTTGTTGACAATTTCAGAAAATCAGATGTCTATCCAAAACAGATTTACTCCTTATATACTTCTGTGCTTAGTTTGATATTCATTTCTGAAAATATTTGTGGGGACATGAGGGATTTCTGTGGCTAAATTTAAAAATAAAAAATTTTTAAAGATATTTTATTCAAAAGCGCTATGCTTATGTTAGCTTCTAGACTTATATCAAACAATGTAACTTACACATTGAATTAAATGGGTTAAGGTGTAAAGATTAGCAGCACAGTCTTTAAATATTATTTAACGAATTTTACACCATTTGCTAATAGAATATATAGTTTTCAACATGGAATATAAAACATTGAAATTATGGACTTGCTATATTTATTACCCTGGCAGGGATTGATAAGAATTGAGGAATCAAGTTGTAATACTTGAAGGTATTAGAGATTTGGATAAATGATCATGCTGTCTGGTCTGTAAAATCTCCAGTGTGAGCCTGTATGTGTGTGCTACAAATTCAGAATGGCCATGTACCGCCTGCAGCCTTCTTAGTGTTCGGTACACTTGCTATACCGAACTGACTCATTTGAAAAAACCCTGATGCTGGGAAAGATTGAAGGCGGGAGGAGAAGGGGATGACAGAGGATGAGATGGTTGGATGGCATCAGCGACTCGATGAACATGAGTTTGAGTAAACTCCAGGAGTTGGTGATGGACAGGGAGGCCTGGCGTGCTGCAGTCCATGGGGTCGCAAAGAGTCAGACACAAGTGAGCGATTGAACTGAACTGACACTTGCTATACAGTGGCATGGAAGATGCCCTAGAGGAGGGCATGACAACCCACTCCAGTATTCTTGCCTGGAGAATTCCATGGAAAGAGGAGCCTGACAGGCTACAGTCCATAGTGTCGTAAAGAGTCGGACACGACTGAAACGACTGAGCATGCACGCACAGCATGGCGAATACAGAGCCACACTAACCGATGAGAGTGAGCAAAGATAAAAGGAGCAGAAGCAGCAGCTCAGCCTTCATCTTCTTCATCTCAGCTGGGCTCCCCACCAGAGTAACTCACCTGGTGTCAGACGAATGACACAGGGTGTGTTTTACAGATGGAGCCTCAGCCGAGATTACACAGGCATACACATTTATCTGTCACACAGATGTTTCTTCTTGTGTTTTCTACCCAGCAAGGCAATGGCTTGGCTTTGCTGGGGGATCACCTCCAGATGTTCAACCAAAAAGAGACCCTGCTACCCCACTGAGAGTCAGCAGACAGCTCCTCCCTGTAGCTGGGGCCTCTGAGCGACAGTACAAATTAGAAAAGGGTTAACCCATACCTTCTTGGTAATGGTCATAGTTGTAGTTCAAAAACACATAGAGCACAGCATAGTCCAAATGCTGGATTTCCTTGTAAATAGTCAGAAACTTGCAAATCACATCAAGTAACTCTATTTTTAAAATCCAAAATAAGTCAAACCTGGCAGGTGGATCTTCTGAGTCTTTTGTTTGCATATTTTCTTGATGTTAATTGCTAATTTTTCCACTCAGCAAATTTGACTGTTTAAGCAAAATCAGCTTGAGTCAGATACCTCAAATAAAATAAGAAGTTTAGATTAACTCCCTCTATGCATTTGTAGTTTGCAAAATTGTCTCCAATAGATCCCATTTATTTCTTTTGTATTTTTAGAAACTTCACAAAGAGCACATTTTATTCCAGAAATGGTGATAAAGACGTAGTTATTATTCATGTGGATGTTGGCATTCACTTTATAACCTAGGCGGGGGGCGGGGGCGAAACGTGTCAAAGTTTTATTGCTAAGTACAAATTAAGTTTTCAGATATTTATGAAGACAAGTGATAGAGAAACAAGGATAAATTCTAGATTTTTGATTTGTGCAACTGGGTTATGGTGTTTACTCAAAGAAGGAAAATTAGGTGATCAATACATTTGGGTACAAATGGAATAAAGGTTATCTTTGAGCTACTTAAAGTTTTTGATACCTATTGGAGATTTTAGATCTAAGGGATAACATTAGGCAAGCAGCTGAATTATGTAAGTTTGGAGTTGAGAGGAGACATTGGAATTGTTTATATGAATTCAGTTGTCGTTGGAATATAGCTGTTTCAGAATGGAAGGTATAAAATGTTCTAGGTGTCTTTTCTGGAGATGATTTGGCTTTTGGGGGGGCATGAAATCCGTTCTGTATAAAATAAGAATTTGAAGAATGTTGTTAGAAAATTTTCAACTCCAACGTTTTATATCTATATGATCTCCACTCATAAGTCACTGTTTTGTATCAAGAAATGTTTCTTTTACAAACCATTAAGGAATTCTGCCCTTAGAAGAAAATTGTTTTGCCATCTGGCCTTCTCATCCAGTTATCACAGCATTATCCATGCTGGCGCTTCCTTCTCTCATATTTCAAGTCCAGCAGAAGTGTAGATGAAGCCAGAGGCACTGGGACAAACAGCACTGTTTCTGCGTTGCACACTGGAAATCGTTATACACACTTTTGTGTGTGTCGCTGTGTCAACGAGGTGGTAAATACTGATCAAATTTGATTCATGGACTAAATGATGTGATTTCTGGGTACTCCAGTGACTTCAGGAGTACATTAACAGATCAGATTTTCTGTTAAAGGTTTTCAGTTTAAATGAACATATGAAATATTCTGTGAACACTCAGCCTTTTGTCAGTATTAAAGATTTTCTTGACATATTTTCTATCTATGGGAAATTATATTTCAGTAAATTCACGTACATTTTGTCTATTCTTTGGCTGCACCACCATTAGTAATACAAATCTTACTTTCAAAGATGCTTTGACATGTTTTCTTTTCAAAAATGCTTCATCCTGACTACTCCTGTTAATATCTGATTTCAAGTGCCACTGGATTTGGTATTTATGCAGTCATTACTGACTTTAACAAGAGAGATTTCAGTCAATTAGAGTTTCCCCAGTGGCTCAGCAGTAAAGAATCTGCCTGCAATGCAGGAATCACAGGCGATACAGATTCGATCCCTGGGTCGGGAAGATCCCCTGGAGGAGGGCATGACAACCCACTCCAGTACTCTTGCCTGGAGAATTCCATGGACAGAGGAGCCTGGCAGGCCACAGTCCATAGGGTCGCAAAGAGTCAGACATGACTGAAACAGCTAAGCACACACGCAGTGTGGATGAAAGCCTGCTGCTGCTGCTAAGTCGCTTCAGTCGTGTCGGACTCTGTGCGACCCCACAGACGGCAGCCCACCAGGCTCCGCCGTTCCTGGGATTCTCCAGGCAAGAACACTGGAGTGGGTTGCCATTTCCTTCTCCAATGCATGAAAGTGAAAAGTGGAAGTGAAGTCGCTCAGCCGTGTCTGAGTCTTAGCGACCCCATGGACTGCAGCCTACCAGGCTCCCACTCCAGTAGTGGGGTGCCATTGCCTTCTCCAGGATGAAAGCCTAGTTTGAGTGAATGCTAAAGAGACTGTGAGAAGAAAAATGAAGACAATGCGAAATGAGAAATAACTCAAGGAGATTTACTGTGAAGGAAGGTACATAATGTGTTTTTTGTTTTGTTTTGTTTTTGTGAGAGGGTGAGGGTGGGACCAAGGGAGGTTACATTTAAGACGGATAGTAAGACTGAAGGTGTCCAAGTGGAAGTACTCCAGCAGAGATGGGAAATGAGTGATGGAGAGCAGGGTGGAAAATTGCAGGGATGGACGGGACCCAGAGCATTAAGCTGAGGGCTGGACTAAGATAGGGATGCAGACCTTTCTTTCACTGTCATGTGAGTGGGGCATGTGAGGGTGAGTGGGGCAGCTTGGTAGCAGAATGTTGAATTTCTCTATTTTTAAATGTCTGTTTTCTCACTGAAATAAGCAAAAATAGCAGGAGTGAGTAAAAGGTCTAGATAGTAGGAGTTTGAGGAGAAAGGAGGAACTTTGAAGTAGTCATTGAGAGAGTGAGAGAAAATTAGCTAGAGAAATGTAGTTATTTCCAGTCAGCACTGAGGGTCCATTTGAGGGTTATGATCACGGATATGAAGCAAAACACTCAGCGTGATTGTAATTTGTTTATTTGTTTCCTAGCTTACTCAGCTGCTTGGGTTTGGCAGAGACTTAATATTAACCAAGGTTGGAAGTCTTACTCATACAGGAAAATCCATATTGAAAAGAGCAAGGGAGTTGAAGATAGTAATAAGGGAGTGATTTTTAATGGTGAAGAATGGAACCCAGTCTAGCAAGGAGGGAAGTTGAGGAACAAGGGTGGTGGGGGGGACAGGCAGGGAAAATGTGGTAGGTTCAATAGCTTGGAGAACCCTGCAGAGGTGAGGAGTGGTCAGGGTCAAAATATTCTGAGGATGAGCCCGAGGAAACAAATGATGTCCGAAACTGAGGTTTTAAGAGCATGTACAGCCACCAACAAAGGCCAGGCCACTGGGAGCGGAAGTAGAGTGGAGGATAAGACCTTTGGCAGTTACGAGGTCAGGACACTGAGAGGCCATGCTGGAACTGAAGCTGAGGAGAGAAATAGCAACAGAAAAGTCTTTCTACTTAGCAGGTGGTATCTGTGACTTCCTCTTGGTTATTAAATACTCCCTGTGGTCAGACATCCAGAAGCTAGACAAGATGCAGAGTCACCCCTAGGAAGCAGGAACTTTTGACGTGGCATTTCCTGGACACTGGTCACACGTGCTCCCTGGCTGACCTTCATGAATGGCCCTTAGTTCCTGTCCTATAGCCACACATCCATAGAGTTTTGCTTTTTTATCCTCTCGCCCTCACAGAGGCTCTTACGGGGAGGATCTTTTGACCACCTTGTAAAGGCATCTGTTTGACCCACCAGTATCGTTGGCTCGTCAGCCCTGATGAACTAGTTCCCATGAACTTTTCCAGCTAAACTGGGTATCAAGAGGGGGAATTTCCACAGTTTAGCAAGCATACATCCAGAAGACAAATTGCAACAATCTTCTGGAAGATAGTGTCTCGAAGGGACTCTTGCAGTCTCCTTCACCTGACTGATATGTTTTATAATTTAATGTCTTCTCCCTACAAAATCCTCTAACCTGCTCTTATATGTTGTCTTACGTGAGTGATGAGGTCAAGCTAGCAAGCCTGGCTGGTGATCTCTTTCTTTGTGTCTGTCCACCTCTCTTGAAGAATGAGTGGATGTTTGTCACTGAATGTTCTTATCCCTGATGTCCCAGATAAACCTGGAGCTTTTCAGTTAAAACCTTGCTTCTTTTCTATGGTGTTACATGTTCTTTTTCTAGCCAATTAAGTGAATTGTATAGTCAAAATTCAGGAATAATACATTGTCTCTTTTCTCCAAAATCTCAGTCTTATGTATGTTTTATCCTACGTTATATTTTCTTTTTCTAGAATCTTATTCACAACTCAAATATATTATAAACTGGGTCACTCTTTCCAGAATCATCTTCCAGCATTCTCTCCCTGTCTTCCTGTGCTCAAACCGCATCGACCTTTCAGTTGCTCAGACACACTGGGCTCTCCTCCAGTCCACACACTGTGCCTTCTGCCAGAAGTGCTCCCTCCCCTGATTTCCACTCCTCACACACATCCAACTCCTCCTGTCCATCCTTCATCTCTGATGTCTCAGCCTCCTCTGTGAAACTTTCCTAATCGTCTCCCTCCTGTTTCAGCTAGTGTGTATTCTTATAACACTCTGTATTGCTCCCTTTTTCATTTACCATACTTGAAAATAAGAATAAATTTGTGCATGTGTTTGGTGCCTATCTAACACTCGAAACTGAAAGCTCCCTGAGGGCAGGGCAATGGCTGTTTCCCCAGTGCCTAGCAGAGTGTCTGAAACATAGTGGGCACTCAATAAATACTTGCTGAACAAATGAATGAAAATTCCCAGTGTAATTCTTACTACAGTGAAATTGAAGGGCTTTGTCAGCACATGCAAGGCCATTTGAGGTTGTGAGCAGTGGAGGAAAGTCTGAGGTTAAGACACCCTTCAAAATTTGAGTCCTTATATATTCTAAACCTACAGGATGTGTCTAGTTTTGAAAAACATAGGTGTGAGTGGGAGATAAATTTGAATTTTTCATAGAAAAGTCTGTATTCATGATTTTTGTGTTGGTATTCTAACCGTGCTGCTCATCATAATAGTTGGTATGTTGCTTAAATGGGCACCAACTCAGGAGGAAATTCTAACCACTCTTTGAAACACAGTTCAGGATCTGGAGATAACCAGTCAGTAGGCTCCTTGTTAAATGAAACAAAAGGCCTATGTGAGATGAAATCATCTTGAGAATTTTTCCCCATGTAACAAGTTTTTATGCCATGGCATTTTGCTATTGTTCAGTTTAGGTGATTGCCAATTATCTTTTTAAATTATAATTCATACACTTCTAGATATTAAATATAAATCATGGTTATTAAATACTCCCTGTGGTCAGACATCCAGAGGCTAGACAAGATGCAGAGTCACCCCTAGGAAGCAGGAACTTTTGACGTGGCATTTACAAAATAAAAGATCTAAATAATAAGTTTCAAATTCAAAAATGATTCCTTGTTATGTTCGTATTCTTTAATTTATATTTGGATATTAATAAAAAATTTTTTGCTATCACTAAATTCTGCATCTTTTTGAAGTTCAAGATATCAAAGTCAATATTTCCATTTTTCAGAAGTATACATAGGTCCTTTATCATTTGACCATTTAGGTATAGGAAAATTAACAGACAAGAAACACTCTTAGAATTTGTGCTTCTGTCTTATACCTGGTTGCCATTTATTGGAAAATGAGATTGGGGAAGTTTTTCATTACCTTTCTATTATTTCTGTTATACTTCTTTTAGGGAAAAAAAAATTCTCAGGTTTGCCTGGATTAAATTGATTCATTACAACCTGTCCTTTGTGACAGTTTCATGGTTTCCAAAGGAAAAGTTCATTATTTGCCCTTTTCCCACCATTTTTTAAGTCAGTTAAACAGTGAACTATTTTTTTAAAAAAGACATTGAAAGACCTCATTCCCTGCCTAGGACACCAATACAGTATGGAATTGGTGGGACTGCTTCAGATTTAGTATTACTGAAGAATTTCATTGCATACAAATTCATTCAGAAAATGATCCTCAGAAATTAGAAATCAAGGTGTACTGAAGTAGAATTATAGGAAATCAAAGTGTATATTACTGCTGTGTTACCGCCAAGAACCCCTGAATATTGAACCCCTGAACACTCTCTTCTAGCTGCTTTCGAAGTCTATTGAACAACTGAAGCAACCAGGCAGTCACCTCGAGGAAGCGGAGGAAGAGCTTCAGGGGGACCAAGCGATGCAGGAAGACAGAACGCCCTCTAGTGGCCACAGCACTAGGCGTGACAGCGGTGCTTGTGCGGATGACACATTGGGACAAGCTGGTGCTGTGAAGGTCAAGGAGGAACCCGTGGACAGTGATGAAGATGCTCAGATCCAGGAAATGGAATCTGGGGAGCAGGCTGCTTTTATGCAACAGGTAATAGGCAAAGATTTAGCTCCAGGATTTGTAATTAAAGTCATTATCTGAATATGAAATGCATTGCTGGTTTTGGTAAATGGATATTATTTCCTATCCATTTATATCTCTGAATGATTTGACTTTAGTGTTTAAGGATTCTGATTAATGCAGATATATCTATATATAGATCTTTCTATATACTGATCTCTATATAGATAGCAAGGTTTCTTGAAACTCTACTGTTAAGGAAATACCTGTTACACTAAAATTATACTACATCAGTATCCAAGTGATTAATAGGCTTTTAATTCATCCCAAAGCCTGACCCACCAATTACTTCTAAGGAAAACGAACTCACTGTTGGTTTTAGTTTATCTGTTGAGGTCAGTGACTGCTGGATAGTTTTCCAGTCTGATCAATGAAACATTTTATTAGTTACTGATTTTTTTTTGATATGTAGAATTCAATTTTCACATTGTTGTACATACTGTATCATACTACAGTCTTGAACCCTATTACAGTTAGTCAGCCCCTTCCTTCCTCTATCTTTTTTTGTTAAGTGAAATGTTCTGGTTACTATGCCAGTAGTCCTAGGTTATTGTATAGATTGCAGTTGAAAATATTAGGAATAGAGGTGGTTCTAAATATATAGATGCAAAGTACAGCACTATTTTAAATATCACATATGTCTCACCTAGTACTGCTCATTTCATTTTTATCCTGTGTTATTTGATGACATTGTTTATTGAAAAAGATCAAATGAAGCAGATGCAAATGTTGGCAAGAACTAACGTGCTGCTTTATGGTCCAATCAGATACAACATTGTATCTCCAGCTGTGGAAAAAATAGTAACAGTATGATTATTATCTGATCTGAAGTCAAAAATCATGTTTAAAAGAAGAAGATGTGTCATGTTTGATCATCATTATCACTAGGATCTCTTCAGTATAATTCCATAATGACACAATGTATACCATACTATTTTGGCAAATAAAAAATTAGGAAAGTTAGGTTTAACAAAAGAATCTACTTGTACATAATGCACCTTCAGAAGGACTATGTCCTTTGATGCTATGAAATGCAAACAACTTTGAAGGCAACAGAAGACTGTTTATTTAAGTCAGTTCTTTGTCAGGTTCCTGCTGTTCTACAGAAAACTGTTTCTATGAGGCTGAACAGGAAATGCCTTGTGGAAACAGGAAGTCCAAGTGATTCATGTACTGAGGAATGTAGGGAAAAAAACCGGAGGATAGTGTTTTACTCTGTCGGTTTTTAAAGGGCACTCTATGAATTGATTTATTGTCTAAGAAAATAACACCGCAAGTAGGGAAATTGTTAAGGAAGCTTTTCACTGGAACATTTCCTTCATACTCTCTTTTGATATGTTTACCTTGTTTTATAGGTTTACTTTTGTTAAGCTAGTTAAAGATTCGTTGTATTAAGACCCCTTTAATATGGATAATCCAAATGACCTAGAATCTTTGTGAGGTTTTTTTCTATTAAAATATTTATATTTCTAAATCCGAGGTATTTTAAGGTGTAGTATCCTGTTTCAAAGGAGATATAGCAGTTTTGCCAAATGTAGACCTTGTATAACTGTATGTTACTGGCACGTGTTGTTTACATTTTGCTGTGACATTTAAAAATATTTCTTAAAAAAGGTTACTGCTAAAGATACATTATCCTTTTTTAAAAAGTCTCCATTCAAAGTAAAGTAACATAACTAGAAGTTAGAAAGTTTAAAACTTTTCCATATAATGAAAGTCCTTCGATAATTTGACAAATAGCTATAATAGGCAACACTTCCTACTACCAACATATTTTGGTTAGTATATTCCTTCAGATTAAAATGACTTTTTGTCAGTTGTTTTGCATTAAAAATATGGCATTCCTAAGATAAAATTTTATATTTTTTCCATCTCATAAATATACATTTTATTTAAAATCTTTTTGCAATCTCATAAAAAAGGGATAGTGCATCTTTTAAAATACATTTTATTTGGGGAGGAACATGTGGCTGAGCAGGCTTTTGTATAATATTACTGCAAAGATATGTAATCACAAACAAAAAAAACCTATTTTTTATAGTGTCATTTGAGAGAGCTTCATCAGTACAGTTGGTGGACATTAATTGTTTGAATTTGATAGTCTTTGAATTTAATCAAGAAACTACCTGGAACCAGTGAAAAGGAAAGCTGGACTTAAATAATCTTAGAACTAATTGATAATTGTCTCTTTTAAAATCTACTGTATTTATTATAATTTACACCCTTGAAGGTGATCTCTTGTTTTGTGTTGTAAATATATTGTTTGTATGTTTCTCTTCTTGCCTTCTGTTATAAGTCTCTTCCTTTCTCAAATAAAGTTTTTTTTAAAAGATCCCCTTTATACATATGGCTTTGTGTAAACTTGATATATTTAATTGAATTTGAAACTCATGCAGTAGGTCTCGTATACCAAAATATATTGCCATTCTTTGTTGAAACAAGAAAATAAAGATATTTTGAGCAGTTACTTCTAATGCCATTAAAAATAATAAATCCAACAATAGTCACTTTAACCAATTTACAGCAGCCATTATCAGATAACAGATACACGTAAAATTTGTTGCAGTTTTATTTTTCCTGCGTGGCCTATTTCATATGTTATCATCTTTGATGTCAACTTCTAAATATAAAATTTTATATAAATAGGTATCAGTCACTTTAAAAATTCTTTTTAAAAAGGTTAATATAATCCCTTGAATATAACAAACACTCCATAAATATTAAAATGAATAATTTTCTGTATCATAATAGTTATATCTATTACAGTAAGAACCTGACCTACAAGTACAAAGTGACAGTATATAAAGAAAAGAGTAATTAAATGACCTCCCTTTATATGGAAACAATTGTTATAATAGTAGGGTGAAGAACAAGGAGCCTGAGTCAGGTGAAGGGGCCTGGACCATACACATCCAGGAGCTACGCTCATTGCTCCTCTTCTGCTCAGTTGCAAGCAAAACATTACTTCATAATCTGTTATAATGTGTATTTGGTTCAATAAGTTAAAAATATTTGTCTTATATTCTCTGATTCCCGTAATCTAAACTTCAGTAGTGTCACATGAGTTAAACTACTCTAATTCTGTAGCTAATATCATTTACTATTACAAAATAGATTATCATTCTGTAAGCCTGTAAATTTGATAATTTGGTCAGACTTGTGGGAAATATCACTGATGCTAGTCATAATTTTCTGAAAACTGCCTTTGGACTATAAAATTATAAGATTACTTGCTACTGCTGCTGCTAAGTCGCTTCGGTCGTGTCCGACTCTGTGCGACCCCATAGACGGCAGCCCACCAAGCTCCCCCGTCCCTGGGATTCTCCAGGCAAGAACACTGGAGTGGGTTGCCATTTCCTTCTCCAATGTGTGAAAGTGAAAAGTGAAAGTGAAGTCGCTTAGTCGTGTCCGCCGATTCTTCGTGACCCCATGGACTGCAGCCTGCCAGGCTACCGCGTCCATGGGATTTTCCAGGCAAGAGTACTGGAGTGGGGTGCTATCGCCTTCTCTAGAGATCCTTAAAAAGCTGGAGAAATCAATTAGATAATGATTTTATACTATACATCTGATTTCACAAGTGTAAAGGGACTGTTTCAGTATGTATCAATGTTAGAAGCTCTTCTATTTTCTTCAGAAAATAGTTTTTGCCAGCAATGAATAACCATTTACATTTCTTCCTCTCGTCGTCAAGGCCTGCCTTCTTGGTGAAGTGGGCTGCTGAAATGGAGACTGCTACTTTATATAGTTTTGAGAAAGACAGCTTTTTAAAAAAAATTATGTTTCTTCATACTTATTTTTTTCTAAAGTATGTTAAAAAGGAATTAAGATACTAAAATTTTTTTGAAACGTACTACTCAACAGATATATAGGTGGACAACAGTATTTTTTTTTAATTTGGCATTCCTTTTTGACTTTTTCCACTAACAGAAATATACAACTGTGGATATATAATGATGGGTTAACAATGATAAATAATCCAGGTTTACAAATTATAACCGATTATATTATAACCAATTAGAATCTCATATATATATATATATATATATATACACACACAAGAGAAAAAGTTTGAGGGGTAGATTACCATTCCCTTTATTATTTATCATTCCTCCAACTGGGTTTTAAAGGGAAAGTATGGGTGGGGGGCAATCAAAGAACTCAGACAAATGAAACAGGATATGAGAAATGTTACTCCTCAGACTTTATTTATGTTTTAAAAGTTGTCTGTTCTCACTTTATAATAATTTCTTTAAGGCTTGTAGATGGTAGAGTTTAGACAATGCAACTTTGGGAGACAATTTGATTTACAAGAAGACTTTTATTTTTTACTGTTGCAAGTATATTATGTACTCGGTATTGTTATAAACACTTTACACCTGTTAACACATTAGTCCTCACAACAGCCTTACAGGGTCGGTATTATTGTCCCATTGTAGAGATGACGGCCCTGGGACACAGAATAAGTCAAATCAGGTCAAGGTCACCCAGTCAGTGGCAGTCTGGCTCCAGTTTGAACCTCGGCAATCCCACACCAGCCCTTGTTCTCAGCCTGTAGCACTGAGCTGTATTTGTGCAACAACTCTCCTTTCATGTCCTTCAAAGCTCTATGAAATCATTAGCGCTTTCTTCTCTCTCTCTTTGCCCATCAGCATTTCCAAACTGTTTTGAAGCAGTTTCCTCTTTCGGTCACTGCTGTTAGTAAAGAGATTGTTGTTTTTTAGTTGCTAAGTCATGGCTGACTCTTTTTGCGACCCCATGGACTGTAGACCATCAGGCTTTTCTGTCTTTGGGATTTTCCAGGCAAGAATACTGGAGTGGGTTACCATTTACTTCACCAGGAGATTTTTCCAACCCAGGGATCAAACACGCATCTCCTGCATTGGCAGGTGGATTCTTTATTGCTGAGCCACCAGGGAAGCCCACAAAAGTCAATATAGATATTGTAAAAAGGAAAAACAAGAATGTTTGTCTTGAGTTCTAGACCTCCTAAGTGGTTTTCCTATTGAAAGGTGCATAGAGATTGTCTTGAGGGAATCTGTTGACAGTTGGTATTCTGACCACACCCCACAGAGGTTTTGAATCTGTCTTAAGAGTGCAGCAATCTATGTTTTTCAAGCCCTTTGTGAGAGTCTGACTCAGAAACAGTGCTCTGGAGGCTGCCAGGGGCCCTAATGCTATGCTATGCTATGCTAAGCTAAGTCGCTTCAGTCGTGTCCGACTCTGTGTGACCCCACAGACGGCAGCCCACCAGGCTACCCCGTCCCTGGGATTCTCCAGGCAAGAACACTGAAGTGGGTTGCCATTTCCTTTTCCAATGCATGAAAGTGAAAAGTGAAAGTGAAGTCGCTGAGTCTTGTCCGACTCTTATCGACCCCATAGACTGCGGTCCACCAGGCTCCTGCATCCATGGGATTTTCCAGGCAAGAGTACTGGAGTGGGGTACCATTGTTTTGTTTATTTCTTAATCAATTGATAGATATTTGGATTGCTTTCACTTTTGGCTTTTATAAGTAATGCTGCTGTGAACATTTGTGTACAAATTTTTGTTCTAACATGTTTTCAGTGTTTGATGGTATATAGATCTAGGAGTGAAATTACTGGGTCATCTGGTAACTCTGTTTAAGTTTTAAGGAACTGCTGAATTGTTTTCCACAGTGGCTAAACTATTTTATATTCCCACTAGCAATGCATGGGGAGTTCCAATTTCTCCACATCTTCTCTAACGTTTGTTATTTTCTTTCTTCCTTTTTTTTTTTTTATTGTTGTCACCCTAGTGGATGTGAAATGTTTGTTCATTGTTGTTTTGATTTCTATTTCACTAATGACTAATGAAGTTGAACATTTTTTTCATTTAGTTATTATTTGCTTATCTTCTTTGGAGAAATGCCTAGTTAGGTCTTTTGCCCATTTTTTTTTTAAAACATTTAAACGTCTCTCAGCATCTTTAGTACAATCTCACCACATGAACTAGGGCAGGCAGAAAAGGCTTTCTGGCCTTATGATTGTTTTAATTTATTTTTAATTGGAGGATAATTACTTTACAATATTGTGTTGACTTCTGCCATACAACAACGTGAATCAGCTGTAAGTATACATATGTCTCCTCCCTCTTGAACCTCCCCTGCAACTCTGCCTCCCTCCCCATCCTCCCCCCCCAACCCCCGCCAGGTTGTCAGAGAGCACTGGGCCGAGCTCCTCCTGTTGTACAGCAACTTCCCATTAGCTATCTATTGTACATAGTGTAATATATATGTTTTAAAGCTAGTCTCTCAGTTTGTCCCATGCTCTCCTTCCCCTGCTTTTGCCCATTTTTTAATTGCCCTGTCTTTTCTGTTGAGTCATAAGAGATTTTAAATATATTCTGAAAGTGCATGCTAAGTTGCTTCAGTTGTGCCCGACTCTTTGCAGCCCTGTGGACTGTAGCCTGCCAGGCTCCTCTGTCCATGAGATTCTTCAGGGAAGAACACTGGAGTGGGTTGCCAGGCCCTTCCACCTCCAGGGAATCTTCCCTACATAGCTGTTGAACCCACTCTCTTATGTCTCCTACATTGGCAGGCAGGTTTTTACCACTACTGCCACCTGGATGCTAGACCATTATCATGTATATGAGTTGCAAATATTTTCTCCCATTCCATGGGTTGTCTTCTCATCTTCCCGATAGGGTCTTTTGATGCACAAACATTTTAAACTTTATTGAAGTCTATTCATCTATTTTTTATCTTGTTATGAATATGTTGCTTAATGTGACAAAGATTTGTACCTATGTTTCCTTCTAAGCATTTTATAATTTTATAACTTACTTTTAGGTATTTGATCTGTTTTGAGTTATATACATTGTTTTTATTTCTCCCTGCTTTGTGTTATTTTTTAAAGAGATGAGAATTTACTGATTGTTGAGCTCCACTTGCTCTTGCATCGTCTCCCTTTTCCTCATTTCTGGTTGATCTGGTCTTGCTTTTCCACTATCCTGGTATTCTCTGTTGCTTCCAAGATTTCCATGGTGCTTCCTTTTTTTTTTTTTTCTTGTCAATTAAATGCTATAATCTTGATGTTTATTATATCTAATATAAACTGGAGAATGTTCTGTATTTTTCCTTTAAGAAATGCTTATTTCCTTGTGATCTTTAAAAACTAAATCAAATTTATTGTTCTTCATTTATATAACTTGAAAATTCTATCTTGGTGTTACTCATTTTTACTTATGTCTGCATTGCACTTAAATTTTGTGATGAAGTTATTATGTTCAAGTCTGCCTTTTGTTCTGTTAATGGAAGTTCTGCAAAGAATCCTGTATTTGTATTTCCAAACTGGTAGCCACGTGTAGCTATGAAAATTTAAAATGTGACTGATATGAATTGAGATTTGATTTAATAAAACATCAGATTTCACAGACATAGTATAAAAATATATTTATTAATACCTAAGTAATGATGTCATACGGCCTTCCCTGGTGGCTCAGTGGTAAAGAACCACCTGACAATGCAGGAGACCTGTGTTCAGCCTCTGGGTCGGGAAGATCCCCTGGAGAAGGAAATGACAACCCACTCCAGTACTCTTGCCTAGAGAATCCCATGGACAGAGGAGCCGAGTGGGCTACAATCCATGGGGTCACAAAAGAGTCAGACATGACAGCAACTAAAACAACAACGAAGACATATAGTGATTACATATTAAAAAATAGTATTCTTAATGTATTAGGTTATATAACATTATTAAAATTTATGTTTCTTGCTTTATTTTCCGCCTTTAATGTGGCTGTTAGAGTATTTAAGATTGTATATGTAGCTTGCATTTGTGATCTGCATTCTGTTAGTATACAGCACTGCTCTTAGATCATCTTCCTCTCATGTTAATAGATGGATCTCACTACCTCATTTTGGAAATAGTTGGATATAAAATCTGAACAAATGAATATCTGCTCTTGCCAATATCTTTCTATTGCTGTTATTTATTCTAATAAATAGGTGTAAAATGTGTTAATGAGATCTGTTGCACCTTAAGGGTTTAAGGATCTCTTTACTCTACCTTAAAGACAACTCAAAGTCTATCAATGTGTTTTTTTAATAGTGTCAGTCTTAAAGACAGTTCACTCCCTGCTCCACTCTCATCTCAGTGGATATGTTTATCTCCTGAAAGTGTACTGCTTCTTCTCACTCTTCCATTTCTGTCTCTCAAACCACCATTGAGACACTGGGATGGATTATCAAGTCACCTTTGGTCATCTCCTTCATCTCTTTATTTTTTTCTGAAAATATATATTATAGTGAAGTATAGTTGACTTATAGTGTTTCAAGTACATAGCAAGGTGATTCAGTTTTATGTATATACATATATTATTCTTGAGATTATTTTCCATTATAGATTATTACAAGATATTGACTATAGTTCCCTCTGCTAACAGTTAACCTTCTTTATCTCTTATAAGCAGTTGGTACTCCTATTTCTGATTTCCTTGCCATCATATTTCTTTGCTCTGTCTTTGGCTCTGCTTTTCCCAGTCACTACCATACTGCTAAGTCACTTCAGTCGTGTCCGATTCTATGCGACCCCATAGATGGAAGCCCATCAGGCTCCCCGGTCCTTGGGATTCTCCAGGCAAGAACACTGGAGTGAGTTGCCATTTCCTTCTCCAATGCATGAAAGTGAAAAGTGAAAGGGAAGTTGCTCAGTCATGTCCGACTCTTAGCGACCCCATGGACTACAGCCTACCAGGCTCCTCCACCATGGGATTTTCCAGGCAAGAGTACTGGAGTGGGGTGCCATTGCCTTCTCCGAGTCACTACCGTAATTAATACTAAACAAATTCCTTTCTAAAAACAAATCATTGCAAGAGCTTCCTTTCATTATCAGTGTCCTCTTTTACTAATTCAGTTAACTTACTGTCAAGTTACAATACCACTTTTCCATTCTCTAAGGCATAACCTACAGTAACATCTCCCTAATCTCTTTATCGAAAGGCTGTCATCCAGTTTCAGTCCTCATAATTCAACCTTTATATTCTGAGTGGTAACTTATCCCTTCTAATTTAACTTAATCACTTTCCATGCAAAGCAAATTTCCAATTTGGAGTTCCAATTGCATGAGTTTCAGCAAACTTTTTCACTCTCCGAAAAGTTCTTAACTTCCTTTTTCAAAATTTTCTCTTTCTCTGATTTCTCTAATCCATCCAAACTATTCTGTCAACTTGGAATCAATTCCATAGGACTTACCACGTAGTTTTTTTCTTTTATTATTACCTTTCTGTCATCATATCCTTTTGCCTTTTAAAGCAAGGGAAAATATACAGTGCTCCTGGAACCACAGAAGGAATTTCTGAAGTGCTCAATTAAATCCTATTTGAATGATTTTTGTTTTACATTTCTCTTATTCAGATTGCTTAATGGTTAAAGGATATTTTCTTCCATGTCATGATTACAGGTTCACTTTTGTTTCCTAATGTGAAATGTAGATTCAGTTTTTACTTGTTGGAATACTTATTGTGCTGAATGTCTGCATTAGTAACGTTTTCCTTAAGCTGGCTCTAGTAATAATAGTTACTGTTTCATTTTCAGCTAGGTGTAAATGATAGAAATTTTTTCTTGATGAATTTATTTGCTACTACCCAGAACTTACAAGTTTATTTTCTTAATTTGTGTTCTGTATTAATCATTATTCAATTATAATATCTGATGGAAATTTTTAGATAAAAATACAGTATCTTAATTTTCATAGCCTCTTTATAGTACAGGTATCTCAGAAATATTGTGAATTTAGTTCCAGACCACTGCTATAGAGTGAATCACACTAACTTTTTAGTTTCCCAGTGCATGTAAAAGTTATGTTTACACTATAGTCTATTAAGTGTGCAATAGCAGTATGTCAAAAAATGTACACATATCTTAATTTGAAAATAAAGCTGTGGGGAAAATGGCACCAATAGATACTTGAGGCAGTTTGCCAAAAACCTTCCATTTGTAAAAAAAACATAGTATCTTCAAAGTGCAGTAAAGTGAAGCACAATAAAATGAGGTATGCCTGAATTAGTTTTTCTATGTCCATATAGTCTATATAATTTTTGGAACTTGGAGCTTGGAAAGAAGACAAAATTATTCATACTAAGAGAATGAATCAACCTCACTTTTATGCATATTTAATTAAGGAAAACTATTTCTGAACCTAGAAATATGTGTTGTTTTGACTGTGTATACCACAAACTTGAATAGTGGCACTGTCCTTGAGATTGATGTGTGGAACTGTGTTATAGGCGTAGCTGCCTAGTGATGAAAATGCTAATTCTTTAGTTGGACTGAAGTTCCAGCTCTTAACTTCATCTGCCAGCAACTCTACCTCCAAATTACTTAATTCTGCTGAGCCTCAGTTTGCTGGTTTATAAAATGAGATTAACAATTTTTTATTTTTATCAAGGATTTATAAAACGTAAATGGATTTATTTGAGTAATACCAATGCATGCTAGCAAAATTGATGCTGAGTAAAAAATTATCAAATGTTATTCATATTATTCGGAACTTCTTGAAACTTTAGTAACTTTCTTCTTACTTCTTGGCTGGAACCTAGGTCACACTCAATTTCACTTTATAATAATGAATAACTTTCTCTTCAGTAACTAAAGAAACCTTAGAAGAGTGCTTCCCCATCTTTTCCATGTCGCAGCTCACTCAGAAAATGGGAATAGATACACAGCATGGGTCCCTGCAGGAGGCTGCTTCACTGTTCCTCCCTGTCCCAAGGACTGCAAGTGAGCAGTCTAGAATCAATTGAACTGCAGCCCTTTCATCTAGAATCAATTGAACTGCAGCCCTGTCGTGACTCAAGGGGCAGTACCCTAGTTGGATTGTTCTTTGGGAGACCCTGTGAGTACCTGCCTCCTCTCTTCCTCTCATTCCCTTTCCATCTGTCTCCTTTTAGCTCCCATGAAAAGAACCCCAGATTTATTTCATCATATTTCAACCAAGGATTCACCAAATTTAAATCAACCCTAGGTATAAATGATGCACGTGATCCTAGTTCCAAAGAGTAGATAGGAAAATACATTGATTTTAGGGAGGGTCTTCAGATAAGCTGTTGATACTCAGTTCTTCCCACCCTATTACAGGATCAAGAAGCAAAACTCTGAAAATCTGCCTTGCCTAGGAGCCTACGTGACAGATTTTCTTCTCATATTTGCATTGGGCTCTTTTTCAAAACAGAGTGAAATAAACAAGTACTGAAATTTCTGTCTTTGTTTCTTAAGAAAATGCTCTGAGGGGTATTCATTTGGGAAGGTGTGCAAAGTGGGGGCTCTGTTATCTCTGGTTTGGTTTGCTAAGTCTTTCCATCTTGAAACAAGAAATCTTGCAATGATTTCTTGATCTCAAGTGAATTGCTTCCTGAGTTTGAATAGTCATCGGTCCTCTTTATTGCTTTCACTTAACATGATAAAGACCCACTCCAGTATTCTTGCCTGGAGAATCCCAGGGTGGGCGGAGCCTAGTGGGCTGCCATCTATGGGGTCGCACAGAGTCGGACACGACTGAAGCGACTTAGCAGCAGCAGCAACATGATAAAGAAACTTATTTCACACTGTATTTTTAGTATTTTAGATATGTTCTGGTCATGGTAGTGGTGCTATCAAATTCCTTTTTTTTCTTTATACTTCATGAGTTAAATTTAGCAGTTAGTTTTCTGGTATACATTTAAAATGATTTAATTTTTACTTCATTGCTTGAATTGCCTGACAAACTTGTGAAAAGATCCAACTTGATTCTTTTATTTTTTTAAATTTTCCTTACCTGATACATATTTTAAGTATTTTTGTATATCCTATAGCTTTATGTATGTGCAGTAGTTTAGTTGTACCTCAACATAATTAAATAGAGAAGCAGATTTAAAAAGCTGGGATATTTTTCCCTAGAAAGGAGCTCTCCTGAAGATTTAAAAAATGTTCAATTTTTAAAGTTCTGGATTTTTTTTCCCTCATCATAATTAGGATTAAATTTTTGAAATGAGATTTTACTTTGGTTACTTTAACAGCCTAAACCATATTGGTTTTTTAATCTACTTTTCTTAAAGTATAATTTACATTCAAAAATCTGCTTATATGTATGTACACTTGGTGAATTTTGACAAATATATACATCACGATCTAGATGTAGAATGTTTATACACTCTAAAAGAGTTCTCTCCTGCTCCTTTTTAATCAATCCCCCACCCCCAGTCTCTACTGGGCCACTGGCAAACCATCTGTTTCCTGTCACTGCACATTAATTTTGATTTTTCTAGAATTTCATATAAATAAATCACATAAAAAGTCTGCGGTATTTTCAGTCTTTTCTTTTAGTCAAAAATGCTTCTGACATCCATCCATGCGCATACCAGTAAAACGGTCTTTTTTTAAATTGCCGAATAGTATTCCATTATATCAGTATGCCATGATTTGCTTGTGGCATTGATGGGCATGTAAGCTATTTCCAAGTATGGACAGGTATGAATAAAGCTGCAGTGAATATTGTATTCAAGTATTAGTAGACAATTGCCTTTATTTCTTTGAATAAATACCTAGGGTTAGTATTATTGATTTGTATGTTAAGTGTATGTTTAGCTTTATTTTAAAAGGCTGCCAAAATATTTGTGGTTGGACATTTTACAGTGTCATCAGCTATGTATGAGAATTTCTGTTCCCAGCACTTGGTATTTTCAGATATTTTTTAACTTTATATATTCTAGTGGATGTGTAGTGGATTCTCGTGGTTCTGTGTTTCCCTGCTGTCTTATGATTTGACTTACTTTTTATGTGCTTATTGGCCATTTGTAGATCTTCTTTGGTAAACTGTCAATTCAGCTATGTTGCATGATTTTTTATTGAAGCATATCTCTTTATTATTGGGTATAGGAGTAGCATATATTCAGGATACAGTCCATTTCTAGACGTATGTATGCGTTACAAATATGTTCACCTAAACCTATAGCCTGTCTTTTATTTTGAAGAGTAGAATGTTTGAATTTTAGTATGTCCCAATCTGTCACTTTTTTCTTCTAAGATTAGTGCTTTAGTGTCCTATCCAAGAAAGATTTGCTTTTATATTCTCTCCTTTTAGTTTATTTTTTAAGTTTAAGGCCAAGAGCCGTTTTGAGTCGTATAATTTTGTGTATGAACTAAAGGAAGGCTGAAGATCATTTTCTTACCTAGGTAGCCAGTTTTCAGCACCAGTTTTTGTAAGGATTATACTTGTTCCTTTGAATTATTTTGGTGGTGTTGTTAGGAATCAATTGAACTTATGTGTGTGAGCAAATTTATGAACTCTTTCCTTTATTCCATTGATCTATATGTCTACACGCGTGCATGCTAAGTCACTTCAGTCATGTCCGACTCTGCAAACTATGGACTGTGGCCCTCCAGGCTCCTCTGTCCATGGGATTCTCCAGGCAAGAATACTGGAGTGGGTTTCCGGTGCCCACCTCCGGGGGATCTTCCCCACCCAGGGATCTAATCCGCGTCTCCTTACCTCACTTGCATTAGCAGGCACGGTCTTGACCCCTAGCACCACCTGGGAAGCACACGCCAAAGCCACAGCATCTGTATTAACATCGCTTTATAGCAAGTCTCGAAATCAGATAATGTATTTGATTCTGCTTGTTTTTAAGATTTTACACATACAACTTGATTATAATCTACCTCTATGCCATTTTCTTTGTTTGCATCCTGCTTTTGTTCACTGAGCTTCTTGTATCTGTGGCTTTGCACTTTTTAAAATTTGGGGAAATGTCAAGCATTGTTCATTCTAATATTTTCACTCTCTTTGGAGACTCCAGTTATACCTAGGTCAGACCACCTGATACTGTCTCACAAGTCTGTAAGTCTCTATGCATTTTTTATTACGCTTAATTCTATTTCAGTTTGTCTAGTTTATATTACTGTACTCATCTTTTCTTCCCAGTGAAAACTTCTTTTAAGGTGTTATATTTTTCAGGTCTAGAAGTTCCATTCGGTTCTTGTATATAATTTCCATTTATGTCTTCATTATATTCATATTTTCCTTTAAATCCTTCAGCATATTTATATTTAAGTCTATTTCTGCTTTTGTATTCTCTGTCATTTTTGTGTTGGCTACTACTCCTTAATTTTGCTCTTAAGATATTCTTGTCTTACTACTCCTTTCACTGTGGTAAATTTTCATTAGATGTCAGATAATTTAAATCAATTGTCTTTCTTTAAAGAATATTGATCACTGTAGCTTTTTCAAGACTTGTCTTTGAATTTTGTTAGAGCAAGTCTATAGTATTCTTGACTCTAACTCTGGTTTTTCTCTCTAAGTGGTGAACTCTCTGGGCCTCTACTGAACAGTCTGAGATGATCCTAGGGAGTTAACAATCTTAGCCTTGCGCCCTGGGGCAGGGTTGATGATGGAAAGGGGAAGATGGGATTCAGTAAAGTATAAAGAGACTAATACAATATTTGGGGGAGGAGGAAGGAGCTAGTTTAGCTCACTGTTAGGCCTAGCTTCACTTTCAAAGCTGGTGACTAACAGGCTTCTACCAACTCATTTCTTCCTTATGGCTTGACTATTTTCCCCTAGGCTTTAAATTTCTTGGATTTTTAGTTAACTTTACATTCAGCTTCCCCAGTGGCTCAGACAGTAAAGAATCTGCCTGCAATGCAGGAGACCAGGGTTTGAGGGTCAGGAAGATCCCCTGGAGATGGAAAAAGCAACCCACTCCAGTACTCTTGCCTGGAGAAGTCCATGGACAGAGGAGCCTGGTGGGCTACAGTCCATAAAGTCGCAGAGTTGGACACAGTTGAAGCCACTTAGCACACGCATGCATTAATTCTGAAGGCATAGATGAAGGGAACAAAGGTGAATAGTTTCTTACTGATTTCTGGCGTGTACACACATAGACTGAATGGGCATCACTAACCTGTCTGTATCAGATGACCTTTTGGCATCCTACAATTATAGAGAATAAACCAAGTTAAAAACAGCAATGCCAGCAAATTTTCAAAACCATTTCAAACCAGTTTGAAGAGTTAGATTCTACCACTCTCTCCCTCTCTGATTTCCTCCTTCCCTCCTTACTTTATTTCTTTCTCTGTCCTTCCCTCTCCCCATCTAATCCCCTCCTTTTATTTTCTGAGTAATATTGAATCCCAGTAAATTGAGCATGTTTTTGTAGTTAAAGAGTATACCATAATCTTATTAGATTATTGTTCATCAAGTCAGTAAACTCTTTCATAAATCTAATGAAAATTCATAAATCTAATGAAAATTCTTAAGTTCAAGTATGAAAAGCATAAATAATGAAATACTTAGAACATCTGAATACTGGCTACCATAAAAGAAAATTTTACCAAAAAAATACTGAGTACCACTTACTTTTGTATATTTTACCACATATTTAATATTTCTGTTTAAACAGAGACATGATCTTTACTGATTGTTAATTTTCTGTGTCTTTAAGTTAAAATTATCTTACCATCTTCTAATTTAGCATTCCTATGAAGTAGTTTTCTTGCTTTTAGTTTTCCATCACCATACTTCTATATGTAAGACACAATTGCTATTTCATAGTTTGTGTTCTTTACATTAGAAATCAGTGCTAATGAAAATCATGATTGATAAAAAAGAATAACACCTACCAGAGAAATTCTTCTAGAAACTTGAAAGTATAGATATGTTTAAAATCATGGTGTCTTAATCAAAAGACTAGAACTTAGTAGCTGACTTAGAGAAGATTATGTAATTGGATGAGAAATTATAGAGAGCATGGAAGAATTTTCTCAAGTGATTCCATAAGCTTTATTCCTTTTTTCAATAGATCTCTTTATTTTTGATCGATTATGGGGATGGAGGATGTAAAATTGATGGTAAATGAGCGATAGATTTAATTTTAACTCTGATTCAGAAGTATTGAGGTTTTGATTTAATTTTGTGTAGAAATATGTCCTTAAAACAGAATTTTGGCTTAAGTTAAAGTGTTGGTAAACCTTAGGGGAGTTTCTTTTTCATTCCCTTTAATTATCATGGGCTTTTCAATAGCTCCTAAAGTGAATTAGGAAGTTTTTAGGCATTTGGCGTTAAAGTCCAGGCCCAGGGAGTTTAGGTGGATATGCAACTTAGGATTCTTGGATGGTGTGTTGATACTGTATATTGTTTAATGGTTACATTTTCCTTGACTAGTATAAAAGATTTACTGTTACAGTTTGTGTGTGGCCAGGCAGTGGCATATGGAAAAGCTGTTTCCTGCTATTTAATTTAATTAGCCAAATCACGTGCCAGCCTTCGGGCATGTCACTCTGGACCTCTGAGGCTCTTTGTCTATCAAAGAGATGGACAATATCTTGGCTTTGTTTGGTTGCTCTGCATGCTGCAGATAAAACCACTGAAATTCTGACTGTTTGTTTAACCAAATCTTCGCATTTTTACCATTTGGCTTTGATTTTCTTAAAAAAAAAAATGATGACATTTTGGCCTTAGGAAGAAGAAAAAGAAATATAGAGGCTATGAAGAAGAGCTGCTGTTCTTCATGGTTTAATATTGGGTTGAAAATCTTATCATTTTCTGATCAGAAAATTTTAGTTTGTTACTATTTTGTTAGTAGAAACTCAAGACAATTATTACTGAATTATTTTAACCCTAACTTAGGTGACAAACTGTCATTTTAAATCAAGCCTTTTTTTTCTTTTTTGTTCATGAATGTGTTTAATGTGATTTTCTTCATCTTGCCAAATCACTAACTCTTACAGTGTGAATTTATTGCCAAAGAAGAAAATATTTCATTTGATACTTTGTACAAGCATATTTTAGTTTACTTTTGGTTTCACAGGAAGACAATGGTTAAAACATTCAATCACGTCAAGACTTGTTCCCAATATTTTAGCCTTTCTTTCAAGGTCAAAGATATTTTTTACATTTTTTAATTAATGTGTTCAAATTTTAACAATTCTCCTTAATTATACTTTAGTCTCAGTTATATTCCTAATTTCTTCAAACTTTTAAAGTTAGTGAAGAATACTTGAAAAAACAGAAGATTTAAAATTATATTCTGAAACTGATTTGCAATGAGGACTTTTGCCTAAATTTCCAGCTAAATTAAGCAACTTCCAAGAGTCAAAATGACTTGTCCAAGGTAATAAACACATCTGAATATCCCCATTTTAAAGTTAGATGTTCAAGATTTGAGTCTTAATTAATTTAGATACATTCACAGTTCAGTTAAACCCCATGGAGCACCTACTCAGGTTGTACTACTATCCCAGGTACTACAGCCCCCACCTCTGACATCACTTGGCCTTTGGACCAACGCAAAGGACCTGTATTGAATACGTGACCATCAGTCTCAAAGGAAATACCTTTGTTCTAAAGCTAATAGTAAGTCTGTTTCATTTGAGTAGACTGGGAATTTTTGACAAAATTTATTGCAGATTTTATTTTGATAGAATTTGCAAAAAAAAAAAAAAAAGAATTTGCAAACAAGATCCTTATCTTTAAATCATTTTTTTAATTAAAATACAAGTTAAGTGGTAAAGAAAGGAGAATTAAAACCTAAATATGTAAATCCTCTTAACCAACACAATTCTTACAATTTACATTTATAATACAGACATGTATGATGGCCTCATAGTTAATATGGGTCCCACCACTCATGCAAGGTGTTAGGGACCTATGAGCTACAAGGATTTTGAGTTTTGTTTAAGGGCAAGCAAACTTCCACAGTAAAGAGAAAGCTGTGTGTTTTTTTATCTCTTGTAGCTCTTCCTAAGCAGTTCTTCAGTGTAATTGTACTTAAATATTCAAAATTGTGTCTGTTTTCACATTCATTATTGTATCCTATTGTTCTTTATAATGACTAATTTTTCACTTAATTTTTTAAAAAGATCTATGTGTGTGCTAACTCACTTCAATCATGTCGGACTCTGTGCAACCCTATGTGCTGCAGCCTGCCAGGCTCCTCTGTCCACGGGGATTCTCCAGGCAAGAATACTGGTGTAGGTTGCCATGCCCTCCTTCCAGACTCAGGGATCAAACCTGCATCTCTTACATCTCCTGTGTGTTGGCAGGCGGGTTCTTTACCACTAGTACCACCTAAATGTGATTTTCTGAGGGCACACACATACCACCACATGCTGATTGGAGAATGAAGCAGTATCCATTCAAGAGAATTCACATTGCTGTTAACTTTTTAAGAATGAATATATTTTTATTACTGAGAAACACTCATAGTGTCTACAGAAAAATAAACTTAGGACAGAAATACAGTTATTCTTTATGAAGCTCTGTTTTTCAATATTGATGTTTTTTAAAAAAATGTTATTGAGTATAACATGACTGAGGTTTGAAATGAAATTAGCAAGGAAGTGACAGTTAACTCAGATATACAGATCTGTTTAATATTTTCTAAGGAAACTGTATTTGTTATTAACTTAAACAAAGACTCTTGAATATAGGTACAATCTGGTACAAGTTGGTTTCATCTAGAAAATATAACCATTGAAAAATTCTAATATTTTTACCAAAAAAAAATGAATAACCATGGTGAGGGTAATTATGCAATTTCATATAGATATTTAGGGAAAAAAACGAGCTGTGTCAGAGTGTTTTTAATTAAACTTAGGAGTTAATTGCACTTGTAACAAACATTAATCCAAAATTTCTTTGCACATCAGCCTAAAGTTTTATTTCATGCTCACTTTCAAGTGTGTGATATGTGTAAATCGCCTAATGTCCTTCATCTCTTTTTTATTTTGAATTGCCATTCAGCCTAATAAGGGCTTCCCTGGTGGCTCAGATGGTAAAGCGTCTGCCTGCAATGCGGGAGATCTGGGTTTGATCCCTGGGTCAGAAGATCCCTTGGAGAAGGATATGGCAACCCACTCCAGAGTACTCTTGCCTGGAAAATTCCATGGACAGAGGAGCCTCGTAGGCTACAGTCCATGGGGTCACAAAGAGTCGGACACGACTGAGCAACTTCACTTCAGCCTAATAAACTGTAGTAGTTCAGGCCAATTCAATAAATGTGTACTGAACAGCTACATGTGCCTGGGACTTGAGCCAGGTACTGAGAAGATGAGTATAGAATACCAAGATCAGATCAGATCAGTCACTCAGTTGTGTCCGACTTGCGACCCCATGAATCGCAGCACGCCAGGCCTCCCTGTCCATCACCAACTCCCGGAGTTCACTCAGACTCACGTCCATTGAGTCAGTGATGCCATCCAGCCATCTCATCCTCTGTCGTCCCCTTCTCCTCCTGCCCCCAATCCCTCCCAGCATCAGAGTCTTTTCCAATGAGTCACCTCTTCGCATGAGGTGGCCTAAGTACTGTAGTTTCAGCTTTAGCATCATTCCTTCTAAAGAAATCCCAGGGCTGATCTCCTTCAGAATGGACTGGTTGGATCTCCTTGCAGTCCAAGGGACTCTCAAGAGTCTTTTCCAACACCACAGTTCAAAAGCATCAATTCTTTGGCACTCAGCCTTCTTCACAGTCCAACTCTCACATCCATACATGACCACAGGAAAAACCATAGCCTTGACTAGATGAACCTTTGTTGGCAAAGTAATGTCTTTGCTTTTCAATATGCTATCTAGGTTGGTCATAACTTTCCTTCCACGTAGTGTACCCATAAAGACTTCTAAATTTACAGTTCCGTAGAGAAATGGACAGATAAATAAATGACATTGTCGTTTGTGCCACTATTGTAAAAATAGAAAGAAAGTACAAAATCTGCATATGTGCTCAGTCACGTCCAACTCTTTGAGACTCCATGGACTGTAGCCTGCCAGGCTCCTCTTCCTATGGGATTTCCCAGGCAAGAATAATGGAGTGGGTTGCCATTTCCTTCTCCAGAGGATCTTCTCTACCCAGGGATCGAACCCACATCTCCTGCATTGGCAGGTGGGTTCTTTACCACTGAGCCCCCAGGGAAGCCCCAAAATTCCTTATAGGTCTTGATAAAAGTCTTACACCTCTAACTTGCTGTACTATGACCAAAATCCACATCAACTGTTCTTGTTCTTTCCAACAACCATTGCTACCTGTGAGTAGAACTCAGAGGTCAGCAAAGCGTTTGGCATCTTGTCCCTTGGACATCCTTAAGACCATAGGGAGAAGCTTGAGGTTCCCACGCTATTCTGTACACTGAATTACTCCAAAAAATAGCTTCCACTGATAATTATGAGTTGATACTTTTGTTTGTTATATGACAGTGGAGAATATTTATCAAAGAGATTACCTATTTAAGATTGAGAGGGCTTTTGTATTTTTTCACTGGTTCATTAAAATGAGAGAATATTTCAGGCAGAAATTACATTTTTAACTGTTATATTTCAACTCTACTTGTTACAAGCTATTATATATATATTATATATATATCAAAATCTGAGCCAATATATAGGGGTTGAGTTTTCTAAATGCAATTAAGTATGAGCATACGAAAGTATGCTTCCATGTATGGAACATTTTTATTGTCAAAAAACATAAAATTTAGCCTGTTAACCATTTTTGAGTGTGTAGTACAGTAGTGTTAATGATACGCACATCATTGTACAGCAACTCTCTAGAGTTATTTTATGCTTCAGAATTGAAACTCTATATCCACTGAAGAACTCTTCAATTCCCCATACCATACAGTCCCTGATAACCACACTCTACTTTGTTCCTGTGATGTTGACTACTGTTTTACATACTGCATATATATATTTATCTCTTGTGACTAGTTAATTCCACTTAGCATAATGCCGTCAAGGTTCATCCACCCTGACAGGATTTCCATCCATATGGCAGGATTTCATTTCCTTTTTTTTTAGAGTTGCATAATATTACATCACATTTTTCTTTATCCATTCATTCATTGATGGGCATTTAGGTTGCTTCCACCCCTTGGCTATTATGAACAATGCTTCAGTGATCATGGGTGTACAGTTATATCTTTCAGATCCTATTTCCAGTGTTTTGGGATGTATACTAAGAAGTAGAATTGCTGGATCATGTCATAATTCTTTTTTTTTCTTTTGAGGAAGTTTCATATTATTTTCCATAGTGGGTGTGCCATTTTACATTCCTCCTTATAGTGCACAAGAGTTCCAATTTCTCCATACCTTTGCCAGAATTTACTTTATGTTTATTTGTTTGTTTGATTTGATAGTAGCCATTTTGTTGGGTATGATGTGATGTCTCATGTGGCTTTGATCTGCATGTCCCTAATAATAAATAATGTGAACATCTTTTCATATGCTTTTTGGCCATATTTCTTTGGAGATATGTCTAGTCAAGTCATTTGCCAATTTTTTAATCAGGTTGTTTTATTATTGTTGAGTTGTAAGAATTCTTCATGTATTTATATGTTAAGTCTCTTGTTGGATGTATGATTTGCAAATATTTTCCCCCACAGATTGCCTTTTCACCCTGTTGATTATTTCCTTTGCTGCATAAAAGTTTTTAAGTTTGATGTAGTCCAGTATGAGTATTTTTTACATCTATTGCCTGTGATTGTGGAACTTTAAAAAAAAAAACTTTTCAAGTTTTGTTTAAAATAAGAGAGTAAGCAATATTCTCTTGCGAAGATCAAAAAATCAATTTTGATAAATTTTAGTGCCAACCACGTACTTTTATGAAAGCTATAATGAGTTATTGAAAGCACCTTGATTAACCCAGCAGTTGATACTTTTTAGGTGATTTAAAGGCATCTTTTGAACTATGTACTAGTAACTGTGCTTTTCATTTGATTAAGTTATTCAGTTTTTAAATGTCTTTCTTAAGGTTCTAAAAGCGATTGGATTGGTTACTCTTCATTGGGCTTTGGAATCTTATTTCCTTCCCAAAGGACAATTGGTGTATAAAATAATCTGATACATAAATACATATATTTGTACACTTTAACATAGTTATGTATGTCTATGTGTCTGTGTATATATATGTGTGTATATATGTAACCCACTCTTGACAAATAAAGATGAAAAATATTTACATGTTTATTGACAACTATCAGGCAGGTAGACCATATTGAATGTCCATTATATATATATTTTTAGATATTTTATTTTCTGTCTTTTTTTTTACTTTTTTAAAAGTACATTTATTTTATTGAAGTATAGTTGACTTTCCATGTTTCAGGCGCACAGCATGGCAATTCAGCTCATTATATGTGTTTTAAATATCTCTTTTCTTTTTCTCTTTTACTTCATATAATTTCCTTTTCTTTTTTTTCTAAAGCCTTGTTGAATATTTTTTAAAAAGAAAAAGGAAATGAATTCTGATTTACTCTTTTTGAACCAGAATTGACAGATAGACTAAAGGAGAGACAATGGAAGAAGCACCTTCTATGCTGACAGAGCTTTTACATTCCTCATGAATGAAAATAGTCCTAAAATATACACAAAAACAGTGTATGCCAGTATTTAAAGTTTTATAGAAAGAAATATAATATAAAATGTATATACAGAATAACAAAATATTATTGGCAAGGATGTTAGATAATGAAAATAACAGCAATGAAAGGTAGTATGTTTGAGAATTAATTAAATGCCTGTCACCTGGCCCAGCAGTTTACATATATCATTTAATCATCATCTCTTATTTATAGATAATGAAATATAGGCTTCAGAGCAGTGAAATAGTTACCTAAACTTGTACATCTAGAAAATGATAGAGCTCAGATTTCAACCCTAGTCCAAATCCAGAGAGGTTGAGTGATGCTGTAGTGTCTCACAGCTAATTTGTAGTAACTTAACAGAGACTGAGATCTGATTCACAGATCATTGAATAAATTCAACCCATAATTTCTTCAGCTGCATAATCAGAAAGCTACTTACTACTACACTGAATTTTCAGCCAAGTCTTTCTAATTGCTCCCAGTCATTTTAATGAGAATATGCTAACACTTGTAGAAAGAAAAATTGAAGGTGAAAAATGAAAATTAATTATAGTCAGGATGTCATTGTATGAGTGGCTTCACAGTTGTAGCCCTGCTTTTCTTCTTCATGCTAAATATATTGCTTCTTATAATTTTTCTATTAATATTTAACTCTACTTCATAAGTCCTAGTGGTCATGGCTTGGAAGACACTGCAAAATGTCATTCTGGGAATTCTGGAATCTTTAGTGCTTACTTTTCATACTCAATGTGAGATTCACATTACTTAGTAAATTTGTTGTTGATTCACCATATATGTTTAATCCCTTTGCCTCTTAATATAAATGCAAAAGAAAAACTTAAATACTTAACTTGGCATAAGTTATTTGTAGTTGCCTCAAATATCCTTAACCTGTCCAGGAGATTATGCAGTCTCAACTCTGCCTACCAACATTTACACAAAATCATTCCCTCTCTCTTGTTCATAATTTTGAAACATTAGGTTTAAAGGAAAGATTGGATCTTCTCTCTTTTACATGTAAAAATACCCAGAAAACAATGTTAACTAAGCTAGTTAAATCTTTATTTCTTTATTTGTTAATTCCTTATCATGCATCTATTATGTATAGGACTTTGTTTAAGCATTGTATATGATCCTCCCTGGCTCCAATACACTTATAATCTGGTGGGAGGCAGATACATATCATATACAAATATTATTAGATAAAAGGAGTTGGGTGTAGACGATAGGTACAGATATAGTAGAACTTTGGGAGTTCATCTGTTTGTAATGTAACTGTTAGAGATTGACTTTTCCAAATGCCCTCTGATTTAATATAAATATTTAACATATGTTTATGCATTCCAGTCCCATCAAAATTCTTAATTTAGCTTTGTCAGTGTTATTTGTATGTGTACGCATTTCCTAGGTCAACACACTTTCTAGCACAGGCAGTAAGCTCTTCAGGGTTGGAGCTAGTAAGTAGTCTTAGCTTAATTGCTTTAAGTAGATATAATTTACATAAACCTATAAACCTTCCAAACTCAAGTCACCAGTCTTGCTAGTTCCCTTTGTGTATTTGCATTCAGAGCCACAGACTAGTTTTAAGATTCTTGAAACAACAGATATTCAAAGATGTAAGAATTAATTATGACAATATTTTTAAGGTATAATTGATACTATCTAGATAGTCTTTTCCCCACCGATGAGAAAGAAATTTCTATATTGAGGTAAATATACCTGTACTATTCAAAATTACTTTAATGAATTGTGTATTTTTTTATTTTTACAGCTCAAGGCATTTTAGCAGATGTAATAAATCATTATTTTGGCAGCCTAGGCCATATTTCAGGTATCTTTAATACTCACTGAGAAATAAAACTTTTCAGTACACGGAGAACGGATCCAAAGAGGTGACCTCAAGGGCCCAAAGGTTAATTAGTGGCCTAAGATAGCCTGACTCAAAATAAAAAGGAATTCAAAAAGGGAGGAAGAGGGGAAGCTGTGTATTTCTTCAGGGTTTCACAGCCAGTTAGATGGACCTATTTTATTATGTTTTCTCACAAGGGAGACATTTTGCTCCATGACATGTTGAGGTGTGGTCTCTTGTAATAAACATCATTTTAGTTTTTACCCAATAAATTTCCCCTATTATCTACTATAAAATCTGTCTAGATACTCTCGACTTTATAGAGTTTTTCCATAATGTAACGTGTGAAGGAATGAGGTAGTTATCAGATTTCCCTTTAAGCTAACCACATCCAGGGAAACCCCACAAACAGCCTAGTATAACCTGAAAATTGAATAAAAATGACTGTGTATACAACATCTGTATGCACACACATTATCTGTAGATTGTGTGTATACTATTTAGAGTAATTTTCTTTTTCTAATCCCTGCTTTGATATTATTTTATTATTATTTCCTTAAGTTTGTTATCAAAAAGGGGAATAAATGGTAGAATTTCAAAAGCAATACCAAAGGGTATCATATTCTCAGAGAGCAAAAAATGATTGAGGGAAAATGCTATTGTATAAAGCTACCAGTGACACAGGAAATGCTCTCCTGTAACCTTCTAAATAATAAATGCTCCATTTCTAGTGTATTTACAGACAAATTTTATGAATACAATGTAAGTGCACAAAAGGTGATTTGCTTAACTCCAATTCCAGTCACACATTTAAATCATTTTAGAAATATTATCACATACCTACATATACTAATGATAAAAGCTAAGCCCTGAAAGATTTCTGGTTTATTATCTCTTACGGTTTTCCTTTTTTCTTATTTTGGTATTGGATTTGGGCTCACTTCTTAGACTTGGCACATCCTTTTTTTTCCTGTTTACTTCGTTCTTAATTTTCTTCTCCCAATACACAAATCCACACCCCACAAATCTTTTCAAATAGGAGGTGATTGGTTAGACAACTGGATCCAACTGCTTCCACCAAAATACTAGAAGAAGTGCACATCCAAGGGAAAATGTCTTTTCGTTTATCTTTAAATTGGAGTAGGGCAGAGGTCACTAGCTGAAAGGAAGTCAAATGACAAGGACCCTAACAGTTGCAAGGAAAAGTTAAGACAAGAAAATATCTTTCCATGAGACACTTGGACTTTTGTTAGCTACCTGGCACATACCATTTTCCATTGAAATAAATTAAAACGTCCCCGACTTAGAAAAAATTAGGGGAAGGTAGTCTAACTTAAGGGAAGTCTCATTTATAGACTACTTTAAAAGTGATTTCATTTTTTTGCTTCTAAATCTGCATTCTCTCTCATAGTTTAAAACTAATATGTAGTAACAGCTAAATAAAAAGTAGGGTTTAATGCAAACTATGTTTTACATTGAGAAATAACTTACATACATAAATACCATTAATGCATAAACATTTGTTGCTAGAGCCTGCTTGAACATCAAGAAAGGAATCCTTAATTTTGATTTGGGGAATTTTCTAATACTGTAGCAAGTTCCCAATAAACATATTTTCCTCTTTCACTCTGGAATAAATAATGAGGTGAGCTAAGACATGGGGGGCAGCTGAGAGATTCCAGAGCCCATGGCCTCCATCACAGTGTTCAAAATCCCCAAATTTTGAGGTCATGACTAGGCTTTTTTTCTAATAGGGTAGGACTGAGAAGCTGTTTCACAAGGGTCAGTGGTAATTGTTGCAGAAAATCTAAATGGTCAGGGTAGAATGATTGAAATTTAGAAAGGAAGAAAAACAAGAATTGACGAATCCCATCAGAAGTGTTTTAGAAATGTATTGAAAATGTTTAACCAGAAGATAGTGCCTGATATTCTTGGAGAGGTTTTCACACTGAGAGTAAAGCTTTTGTTGGTTTATGGGTTTACTGCGGTGATGGTCCTAGCCAATTGTGTGCAACCATGGTAGCAGTAAAGACCAGTGCTTAGCATGATGGATTTATGGTCAGTGTTTTGTTTATGGTCGTTAGAATCATGAGCAGCCTAGTTTGCTTTGATTTAAACAGGATATCGCTGGTTTGGTGAGTGTGTGTTTTTCTGTGGCTATGGCTGACTTCAAATAAGCATTTTTCACGTACTTGCCAACTATATCTAGGGAGAGGGAATAATCCAAATTGTGCAAATGATATTAAGAAAAGGAATTACATTCTTGCACATATCGCAGAAAGGAGGATGCAAATTCCACGAAGATGTGTTTAAGACATTCTTCCGTGGGTAATTTTACCACCTTAAATCAAGATTTATTGACATCAAACGGTAGGATTTCATCAAACGGCCTGAACGTCCTTGAGAAAAGCATAGCGGCAGTGACTGGAATGAGGCACCACTTGACAAGGAACCCTGTCAATTCGTTTCCAGAGCATGGCTGTTTCTCATCTCCTTTTGCAAGAGCCCCCTTATCTGATGGTAAAGGAGGAATTTTTATTCATACTTCATATTCAGGATGGCTAGATGTGAACTGAAGTGCATTTTAGCTTTTGGGTAAATGTAGCACAGAGACATCACTAAAAATAATACGTCAAGATGCACTGACTGGCTTCAGTTTGCAATTTTATGAAACTCGGATATTTGCAAATCATATCCCGCAGCTGCTCCTATATTGTAGATCAGGACTACCAGGACCTTTCCTTTTCACTTTGAAGACTATGTCCCTGTGCTCTTTCTCACTCAGAGGTCATTATGGGGTGTTGCTGCTGTTCGGAAAGCAAGGAGCCCTCTTTCTGTTTTCACCAGAGTCAAATCACTGAAGTATCAGTCATGCAAAAAAAAATGTTGCTATAATATATATTATGCATTAATTTCATCCTGGAGAAAAGACAATTGTAATTATTCAGAAGAGAGAAATTGGCCTTTTAAGTTGCACAAAGGTTGGGTAATACAAATAATTTTGCAAAGAAGACCTAGTAAGTGCAACGAGCATATTTTGACATTGTGCCTTTTTTTTCCTAGTAAAAGATATATCAGCTTTGATAATAAAGTTGTTTAATGTCCTTTAGGAAATTTGCATGTTCTCACTCACAAAAAAGGGCATATTTCTACACTATTTTGTGCTATGTGATGATAGTTTTCCACTAAAGGAATTATAGGGGATATTTTAAAAATTAATGATATTACCAGAATTTGTTTAATCCACATTTATGAATGACACGAAATTCTCCTGTTGGAGAATCCTGAAAAAATATGCTAATTTTATTTGATTTACAATACTTACACAAGTGTAGAAAGTCTTTTCTTATCTGTGAGTAGGACCTACATAATAAATGGTGGAGAATAAGTGACTAAGTAGAATTTGAGAAATGGCAAACTGTTCAGATCAATTTGTAGACTCAAACTCATTTTCTGTATGTGAGGGTTATCGTTTATATCCTAGTAGGAAAAAAAAATATCTGCAACATAAGAATTTGACATGTCCCCAAACTTTTCTGAGGGGTTTGTTAATCACTTTGTATTGTTCTTTCTGATTTTATATCCATTTTAGCACCAAAGAGTAGAGGCACAGACGTGAACAGAAACTAAATTATACGTTGATTTCTCCATATTAATATGTTGTTACTTTGAGAAAGAAGGAGTTACTTGGTGGTCTCTCGCTTGGTAGTATTTCATTTGTAGGGAAAGGAGAGGAAAACGTCGACCACCGCTGACATGAATGCTCACTTCCAACTGCTAACACAAATTTATTTTGGTTATTTCTGAAGTTCTCTTTGATTAGTATTTTGACATGTATGCTTTCTACATCTTACTCTGTGGAAATTATACATTGCAGTCTTTGAGAAAGTTGGAAGTAAAATTATCATCACATGTGCTAATGTTTCCATGCTGGAGAGGATTCAAGTTAGCAGAGTCTGAGGTGGTAAAAGCTCAAATAGCCAATGCAGGGGAAACCATCTCCATCATAATGAGGTTACATGACTTAACCACACCAGAGAAGCCACTGAAGAGTTTCCCCCAAAGCGAACAGTTTTTGCAACATAGTGTAAAGGAAGGAGGGAAACCTTTGCAGTGAGCACGTCTTGTGTGTGAGTCCTGGCATTGTCACTCCATTGTCCTCAGAACTAGTAAACTCTCCATGAGAGTTCCTCCTCTCTGAGATGAAGTTGATAGCATCTATCACCTGTAAGCTTTAGATGAGACAGCATATTTCAGGCTCATTCACAAAATATGAACTCAGGTTACCACACTTACCTCAACTTACCACAAAGGTTTATCACACTGGTGCTCAGGTAGTAAAGTCCAGGTTGGAAATGAATGAAGTATCACATTCCTTAAGAGTGCACAGAAGTGGGAAGGCTGGATGACTTCAGGGATAATTTTCCAAACTGTGTTTTATGAAATATCAGTCCAAGGAGAATTTTTGAAACTCTACATTTGATGTAAGCTTTTCAGAGACACTCAATATACTTCAGAAAATTAATGGCTCTGATAAGTCCTGCAACAAAGCAATTTATTCATGTTTTTAATCTGACATTGAAAAAAATATGACCATGATATTTTTCAAAGATACTGTTCAACTGAAAATACTTTTTGAAACACTGACCTGGGGCATTAGCTCCTCCCATCCCAGTGTTTGAAGTGAAGTGAAGTGAAGTCGCTCAGTCGTATCTGACCCTTTGCAACGCCATGGACTGTAGCCTACCGTGCTCCTCCGTCCATGGGATTTTCCAGGCAAGAGTACTGGAGTGGGTTGCCATTTCCTTCTCCAGAGTATCTTCCCGACCCAAGGATTGAACCCAGGTCTCCCACATTGTAAGCAAGACACTTTATCATCTAAGCCACCAGGGAAGTCGTGTTTAGGTAACCTATTACTGAAGTGAAATGTAACCTCTAAGAAACCACCTCTCTTAACTTTCTAGTGGCATGTGGGAAAAAGTGGCATGTGGGAAAAAGTCCATTTATCTTGGGGCTTCTCAGGTGATGGTAGTGATAAAGAACTCCCCTGTCAATGCAGGAGACATATGACATGCAGGTTCGATCCCTAGGTCAAGAAGATCCCTTCAGGGGATGCCCTTCAGGAGGGCATGGCAACCCACTCCAGTATTCTTGCCTGGAGAATCCCATGGACAGAGGAGCCTGGCGGGCTACAATCTGTATTGTCGGAAAGAGTCAGACAAGACTGAGGCAACTTAGCATGCATGCACACCATTTATCTTAGACCACTGTTGGCATTCTTTTTTAATCTCTTTAAAGAGACTTTGTGGGACACAAGAAAACAAATGGAGATCTGGTTACTATATAATACTTTCTCAGCAGGGTGTGACTAAGTTTGGTTGTTTGCTGATTCTCTTTATAAAAAGGGCACTTAAAGCATCCAGAGCTGACACTCTGGTATCTTTTGCAAGCGGTTTATAAAAGTACCTATTTATATTTTATCGTTAAAAAGGAAGTGCCTCATTTGAGTACTTGTGTTAGTCACCCAGTCCTGTCCGACTCTGTGCAACCCCATGGACTGTAGCCAGTCAGGCTCCTCTGTCCATGGAATTCTCCAGGCAAGAATACTGGAGTGAGTTGCCATTCCCTTCTCCAGGGAAACTCCCAACCCAGCCATCATTTGAGTACTAGTACATAATTATTTTTGTCCTACCATGGTTTGGAGAAAAAAATTTCTACTTTATAGTTAACTGTTTACAGTGAAAGAAAATAGCCACATTCACTAGCTGGTGATAAATACAATTTCAGTGTGATGTCTGCTAATTTTTTTGGCTTTTTAATTTGTTATTGTGACAAAATATATAAAGTAATTTATTTTTAAATGGTAGAAGGTAAACTAGATCAACTTAGGTATTATTTAAGCCTTGGAATCCATAAGAAACAATAAATTGTTATAAAGGTCATATCTAAGACTTATCTGTTGAAAGGAGAGACAACCAGACAACCAAATCAGACAAAAATATCTTTATTTTTCCATTTACTTCATTGCAGCATTTTCCTAATATTATTAGAATTCTGAGCTGCCTGTATAAAAACCTACCACGTTCTTTGATTATTGTGTACAGAAAATACCCTTGGATGGGAGAATAGATTTAAGACTTAATTGAATTATTAAGTAAATATGATACTATTTATATCAAGAAGGTCAACATATTTTCTTAGGATTATGTGATGCATTTGTCTAAACTATTCTATATTAGAAAAGAAAGTGACATAATTTATTTTCAAAGGGAAAAGTAAAAAAATGCCTCTCCCTCACCCCCACTGGAAGGAGAGAGGGGGACAGAAAGGAGAAAGAATAGATGCTCTTAGCCTTGCAGCAGCTCAAGTTCGATCCATTGTCCAGTAGGGGCTGCTCACAGAGCAGGAAGGCTGATGCTTCAGGCTATGTGTTCCAGGGCTTCAGGGAGGATGGGATTTCAAGGCCATGCCAATGTCTGTATTTGAAATAACCTCTTCACATACTCCTGCAGTGACCCTCTGATAACTACTCAAGTGAAATAGTATGTGTAAAATTAGAGAATCATTAAATAAGCCACTTGCAGCTTGTCATCTGCCCTAAAATGTCATTTTACACACCACGTTTAAAGTGTCGCTGTGCGTTACTGAGGGAACTCATGACTGCATTTCCAAAAAGAATCTGAGTGTTGTTAAATTGTTTTTAAACAGATTTAGAGAATGAAATGGAGGGTAGTAAACCAGTAGCCAATGAAAGCAAAACAGGCTGGAATGTTGGTAACCGATTGTGGACGTGGGTTCCAAGCAAAACATCTTGAATTGCTAGAACCATAATAAATTACAGTTTTCACATTTGTATTTTGCAAGTGAAAACAGCACTAAGTCAAACTTGTGAAATAAAGACCCCACAATGACATTTTAAATTCCTCCGCAACTATGACGAGTGGGGAGACCTGAGGTATCATGGAATCAATTGGATAAACAAGGAGGAGTAAAGAAAAGGGCAAGGGACAGACCCTTCACGGCCAAAATGCAACTCTAAGTGAAAGGAAATGGCTGAGGTGTGCAAAGGGTTAATTGTCACATATGATCTGATGAATGTGATGAGTTCTTCTCCTCACCAGAAGACCCAAACCACTTCACTTAATACCCAAGGGACTGTTATCTCACTTTCTTCGGACTTAATTTTCTCTCTTTAACATAGTGAGATAAAAGGCCAAACAGGGTTAGTGTCCAGAGGGCAAGAAGTGGTCAAGAACTGGTTTATCTCCAAAGTTCATTAGTCCGTTAGATAACCAATGCAGGGGACCCAATTAAAGAGAGGAATGGGAGACTTCTAAGGGACGAGGGTCAGTCCTCACAGTAATGGAACTTGGCCTCCTGCTTCTGAAAGGAGATTGGCAAATCCCCTTGGAGGAGAGGGACTCTCCTGGTGGAGAGGATGGGCTGATTTATTTCTCCCTGGTGTCCTGGAGTGTATCTGCCCTGATGACTCCCTTGATCTTGACATCAGTCACTTTGGAGTCAAGATAATGAAAACTGCATTAAAGAGGCCATCCAGTTTATGCAAATGGAACTTTATCTTCAAAGAGGCCATACCCTTGGGAGAGTCTCTTTGCTATTTAAGAGTATTAATAAAATGTGTTCGATATTTCCTCCCTTCTTCTACTCCTTGTTTTCACTAATTTACATAGGCTTGGAGGTGACATTTTGTTTTTATTTTTTCTTTTAAATCCAAAGTTTTCTTGATGTTTTATCTAAGATGGTCAAATTGTATTTAGTTTGAAGATTGCTATATTGAATTAGTTTATGGGGTTTCCTTGTTGGCACAGACAGTAAAAATCTCCCTGCAATGTGGATAGACCTGGGTTCCATCACTGCGTCAGGAAGATTCCCTGGAGAAGGGAATGGCTACCCACTCCAGTATTCTTGCCTGGAGAATTTCATGGACAGAGGAGCCTGGTGGGCCACAGTCCATGAGGTAGCAAAGAGGCGGACACACTGAGTGGCTACCACTTTAACTTTCCAAATGAGACGTAAGGATTAGTCTAAAGGAAAGAAGTCACATGCTTTAGAGTCATGAGTCTGGGTCTCTTGAACCAAGATGATTGGAGGAAATTCGGTTTTGCAGCTTAACAAGTGTTCTTAGGGTGAGAGAGAAAAAATGATGGCAGCATCAGCAATGACATCTGCAGATACACCTTGGGCCACCACTGGGTAGAAATGAATTATGTCTATACACGGACTCCTTGGGGAAGGAACATAAGGTAATAGACAAGGAGGAAATATTGGAATCACGGGGGAGATTGTATTTCCATATCTTTTCTGCCATGCCATTTCCCAAATAATATCAACATAAAAATTTCAATAGATGAGGATTGTGTTTGCACGACTCAGTCTGTGTTTATGCGACATTTTAGCAGATTGATTTTGAAAGAGTGTATGTTTCCCTTGAGATGCACAGAAAGAGCTTGTTACACAGTCCAGTGACACTTTCAATAACCAGAATGGGACTTTGAGAGCAATGGCGAAAGAATGAATAGTGTTTGCTCGATAATCTCTCTGGTGTTTTCAATATGTTGCCAACCTCAGAGATACAGGATTTATTTTTTACCTTGATGTCAGATCCCTGTTCCTTAGTGTTCTGAATTTGGAATGAATGGGAGGTTTATGACTGTGTAAGAGAAGCTTGTCCTCACCTGAACTTTAACAACAACCAAAAACAAAACAAAACAAAAAACCACCCCACAACCATAAGAATTGTTCCTTTTCTTGAGAAAAATAGCTTTATCTAAAAAATAACATCTCAGTTTTCTCTCACATTTGTATTTATTTTCTGGCTAGTGTTTCACATAGGTTGTACCTAGGTGTAAAATGTTTCTGTGAATATTTCAGATGACTGTTTTGCTGAGTGGACTCAAACTGTTACTTTATTTTCGAAAGTTAGAATCTTTAATATCTTTTCTCCCAACACTACACTGCTTTGAAAGTGTTACGTGCTCAGTCATGTCCCACTCTTTGCTACCCGTGGACTGTAGCCCACCAGGCTTCTCAGTCCATGGGGATTCTCCTCCAGGCAAGAATACTGGAGTGGGTTGCCATTCCCTTCTCCAGGGGATCTTCCTGATCCAGGGATCAAACCCAGGTCCTCTGCATTGTAGGCAGATTCTTTGCCGCCTGAGCCACCAGGAAAGCCCATCTACTGCTTTAAAAAATAATATAGTTAAATTGTAACAAGATGCTTTAGCTTTTGTATCACTTTTGTCTGTTCAACCAGGTAGTGACCGTTCCTTGGATGTATTTACACAATATTCCAAAATGATAACTTCTTTCAGCCAAACAGACTTTTATTTCAAACTAATCATTGAAATAGATTGGCTGTGGAATTATAATTTAATTATTTTAAACCATCACAAAATATAGCACTGTATAATAGTTGCATATTTATATATTATAATTATGCATTGTAATTATTACATAGCAGAATAAAACATATGTTATATGGTTATTTTATAATTATATAACCACAATGATGATTAACCTGGTCTTTCTTATTACTACCTGAATGAGGGTTGTATAATTCCAGGTGGTATTCACAACACTTAACAACCGTTTGTCATGGGCAGTGATCAAACCAAATGGATAGGAGCAGTAATGATCACACACGTTCATTGAATATCTCCAGTCTTGGGCAGATATGACTACAAAATATTGCTGGAGTTGTTATTCTTCCCACAAACAAACAAAAACAACTTTTTCAGGACAAATGATGGAAACTGGGAGAGTTCTTTTGCTAATGAAGACACAAATGCAAGATCTTCGGGCTTCCCACATGGCACTAGTGGTTTAAAAAAACACCCATCTGCCAATGCAGGAGAAGGTAAGAGATGCAGATTTCATCCCTGGTTTGGGGACATCTCCTGGAGGAGGGCACAGCAACCCCCTCCAGTGTTCTTGCCTGGAGAATCCCATGGACAGAGGAGCCTGGCGGGCTACAGTCCATGGGGTCACAGAGAGTCAGACATGACTGTAGCAACTTAAAGCGCATGCAGACATGTATTAAAAGACTGCCTGAGGTACGCGTTCGTTCAAATCCCAAATACAGAACATGGAACAATATCCTTCTCAGAATGGCCTGGCAGTCTGTCTTCAGCAGCCAGAAAATCCTGAAGCAGCTTCTCTGAGATTATGTCAAGTACGTCAAGGCAGTTGTTCATCATGGCCAAGCATAGCCTACGAGAGATGGGATCACTGGCATGCCTTTTACATTAAAAGGGCCTATGTCCTTTACTAATCATTTGTGTATTTTCCTCGTCTTTCATTTCTTTATTCAGGAAGAGCACGTAATCTTTGCAGAAAAATTGGCAAAAACAGACAAGTATAAAAAGGAGGTGAAAAATCACCTCTAATCCCACTATTCAGAGGCAGGCAACTTTAATATTGTTTTGTGTGTTTCTCTCTCTCTCTTTTTCTCTTTGTTTACCTCATTGTTTGGCAAAGATGGCATATAGTTCTTTCTTTGGGTCACATCCAGAGTTTTAGGTAAAAAATATTGTACCTTTCTGGAGCTTTCCAGGTGGTACTAGTCTTAAAGAACCTGCCTGCCAATGCAGGAGATGTGATGCGAGTTTGATCCCTGAGTCAGGAAGATCCCTTGGAGGAGGACATGGCAACCCACTCTAGTATTCTTGCATGAAGAATCCCATGGACAGAGGAGCCTGGCAGGCTATGGTCCATAGGGTTACAAAGAGTCTGACATGACTGAAGCAACTCAGCACGCATGTGTGCATTGTCCCCTTCTAACCCCTTTCATTTGCAATGTCACCCACAGTGAGACTGTTTAAAGTGGCTTTTAGACACTGATATCCCTAAAATGTTCACTTGTCTGTTATCTGTCCCTGAGTCAGAGTTACCAAGTTTTGCTCAATCTTCATAAGACCTGTGAGGAAATTCCTCTTGGGGATCTTGACATAAGCCAAGGTTCAGAGTTTAAGCATTCCTTTCTCTGGTTCAAGATGGAAGTAAACAGATTTTTGGGATATGCTCATCACTGCCAACGTTTTCATTTTATGATCGGATAGCACATGGCGAGTGTGGCTGGTGTTAAAGCCTTGTCTTAAAAAAAGAACGAATCTTAATGGTAGTCATGGAAATGGATGAACCCTAAACACCTCGTGAGCCTCATGAATAATGCTAAAATTAGAGCCACTAGGAAAAGACACACAACATTTATGTGATAATTAAATCATGGAAGCAGGAGAGAAGCTCATCCATTTTCATAAATACAGGTTATAACCCTGGGAACATTTCAGTAAATACATCAAAAGTATTTTTTGATCAGAAGTTAATATATGCTCAATGGGTTGATAATGTAAGCCCTGTGTTCCCCCTCTTCCCCTCCAGTGAATGCCTAAATAAACTTTTTTTGCAAGTTGAAAGGACCTTCTAAAATTCCTCATTCTTAATGCTCTAAAGCGCCCGGGTTCAGAAAATTAAATTACGCCATTTTTATCTGTTAGAGATCAGCTCTGTTTCCTCCTTTGCTTTGTGTTTACTTTCCTGCAGTAGCTGACATCAAAATGTTTTCTGGAATGCTTGGACTAAATAAGTTATGCTTAACTCAATATCTAATACAAATAGCCCTGGGGAGCTTCAGCGACACAATCATAAAAGCTATAGTTTCTTTTAATAGCTTGCCACACTTTGCTGATATAGTATTTCTCTAATCACCAATCTTTACGTGCCTTCCTGACCTTGGAGCTCTCAGACCAAATGGCTTGGCAGTATCAAAGGCCTATGTCATTGCAAGAGTGAATGGCTTTCATTTTTCCCCTTGAAACTTCCGGTTCCTGGCATCTGTAAAGAATTACTCTGAGTGGTGTTTTGCTGCCTTGCGGCCACTGCCCTGCCCAATGGAAGTGACTTTTCCCAGAAAGGTCACAGTGGTCAGTAATAGGTGGATATTACATTTAAGGAGGAGGCCACTCTGATTTCTGTGTTTTTTCGTGTGTTACAATATTCATTATTCTCATATCACTTTAGTTGTTAAAAATCCAAGTCACTTTTCATTTGCAAAATATTTCAGCAAGAAAGTGTCTACCCTGTCATGTAGTGAGACTGAAAAGATTAGCAACAGGTCTCATAAAGTCATCCAAGCTGTTGGAAAAAAGTAAACTTCCCATTTGCGCCTTTGGGGAAGGTTACTTTTTGATAATGCATGTGAATTCATCTTAGAATCTGTACTCTACGGAATCTAAGAAGCATTTAAAAATGCATCGTATTGAGAAATTGAGGAATCGGAAACCTGCAGATTCTGTCAGGTAACTCTGTCAACTGGGGAAGCCATTGAAACCCAGGACTTCTGATTCATGCCCTATCTTAAAATTTTGTTTCTCAACATCATTATGTTTTAAGTCTTTTGTGTCTGTAGGCACTGGGGGACTGCATGAATGTATTTCTAGGGTACTGGCGTAGACTGGAAGCCTGGGAAATGGATAACATTTCCAAACATTCCAATAATTGAGAGAGTTATTCTCAAATAATTTCTTACCTTTTCTGTGCATGATAATCTTGAGAGAGAAATGGGGTAGGAGAGGGATAGAAATAGTACAGGATACTAATAACTATGAAAGGTTTTGACAGGTTTCCAGTATGGAATTCTTAACACAAGTAAGAAATGTGTATCTTTTAAAAATCATTATAGAAGAACATGATTACAAAGTACTGATTACAAATTTATACATACTTGTATGGCATGCAATTTCATCTACAAGTCTATTTATTTATACAAAACCTGCACATGCTTTTACTACTATAATGAACATCAACTCATCCCTTGAAATATCCATGATCTAGAATTTGATTTAAATTTCTTAATTTCCCCCCCAAATGGTCCTTAGAAGATTTATTTTGTACATATGGATAGCCCCTCATTGATTTCCAGTTTATGCTAATTTATTTTCTATTTTATATACATTTTAATGTTACAGAGGATTAAAACTAGAAAAAAATAACCTATAATTCCATCAAGTCCTTTACTATCTGGTTGTATTTTCTTTAAAATCTTTATTTTTTCTTATTTTATATATAAAAAAATCTATATATAATATATCAGAAAAGACAATGGCACCCCACTCCAGTACTCTTGCCTGGAAAATCCCATGGACAGAGGAGCCTGGTGGGCTGCAGTCCATGGTGTCACTGAGTTGGGCACGACTGACCGACTTCACTTTCACTTTTCAGTTTCATGCATTGGAGAAGGAAATGGCAACCCGCTCCAGTGTTCTTGCCTGGAGAATCCCAGGGACGGGGAAGCCTGGTGGGCTACCGTCTATGGGGTTGCACAGAGTCGGACACGACCGAAGCGACTTAGCAGCAGCAGCAGCATATATAATATGTAATTAAACTCATATTAAATGTACAATCTTATAAAGTGGGTTTTTTTTCTGTATCCACTTTTGTATTGTTTCATGTTACTAAATACTCTTCAACATCATGTTTTCTGGAATACCTGTTTAAGAAAATATTGGTAAGTCTCACAGATAATGGTGACAGAGTAAAAGCAAGACTGTCTTGGCGTTAGAAGCCACAAGAGAAGCAAAAGTGTCTCCTTTTTGAAGAAGTAACAGTTCTGAACATTTGAGACCTTGGAGCAATTAGGGGATTTGGATTTCCTTTACTTGCACAGCCACGTGTGTATGTGAGAGAGACGGATAACAGGCAGGAGACAGACACACACAGAGTATTTGTGCAGTATCTTATGAATGAACTGCCTCATCCTTACTGTTTTAACTTGACGCTCTCTGAAGCTTCTCCCTGTCCCCTGTAGCCTTTGGCATGAAGACTGGTGACAGTGGGATGGTCTTTCTAGAATTTTGTTTCCTGAAATGAACTGAGACAGCTAATCTGTTCATCAAGATGAGGAGTGAGGCTGTCTCTTAACTCTATGACTTAGGAACAGTTTTCAATCACACTATCTCCCTAAAAACTGAAATTCATTTCAATTAGACAAATAGGGACCTAATTTTAAATTATTAATACTTGCTACATTTATGTTTCTGCAAAGTCACATTAGGGTCAATATGCTTGAATATATAGAAACTTGTTTTTGAAAAAAGAGATAAATGACATGGTGTTTTTCTCTTTAAACAAAAACAAAGCAAAGCAAAACAAAAGAAAAAACCTGACCCTGTGAGAGAATTAGACTTTCTCCTAGCTTCGCCCTGTCATTCTAGTCATTTGAGATATTTAGGAGAATAATGAATGCCTGTGTTTTAACACAACTGTGATCTGGCATAGCAGGAAGACATTTTTACATCTCTTAAATAAACAGAAATTTATCCTGTTATGCCATCTGTTTAAAAAATAAAAATTTACTATACGCTACTACTATGAAACTCCACTCGTTAGTATTTACATAGTTTTAGATGAAGGCAGTTTCTTAAGGACAAATTATTTTATTACCATCTCACATATGTGTGTGTGTGTGTGTGTGAAAGAAAGAGCGAGAGCGTGTGTATGTTTACTAATATAAAATGCGGTGCTCTTTCAAAATTGTAATTTTTCTTTATTAGAATCAATTACAAACAATCTTCTCATCTTGGGAAGATAGTGTGTATATGTGTAGTCACTCAGTCATATAAGACTCTTTGCCATAGAGTGGTAGCCCGCCAGGCTCCTCTGTCCATGGAATTTTCTAGGCAAGAATACTGGAGTGGGTTGCCATTCCCTTCTCCAGGGGATCTTCCTGACCAGGGATGCAGCCTGGGTCTCCTGCATTGCAGGAAGATTCTTTACCATCTGAGCCATCAGGGAAGACAGAACCCTGGGTAATTTGTAGATAAAGGCATCTTTCAATAACATGTCTAGTTCATATATGCAATCAATAGGGAACGTCCATTAGATGTCCAGAAACATTCTAGATCCCCACAGATCTGTGATAGCCTGTTGATACAATTTCCCTGCATCCATGTGGAAAGAGTGCAGAAGAAGGAGCATGTGTACTGGCAAGAGATTTGAGTTAGAATTCTGGCTCTGTTAGTTACTGCTGTAACCTTGAGCAAACTCCTTTAATTTTCTGTGTTTCCACTGGGATGATGTGGAATTAAATAGGTGGCAATTCAAAGGGTTCATAGAAATATTCGATGTTAGCTGCCTTTCCCCCTCCTTTTATTTTTTTTTTTTTCAACTTTCCTGGTGGCTCAGATGGTAAGGTGTCTACCTACAATGCAGGAGACCTGGGTTCTATCCCTGGGTTGGGAAGATCCCCTGGAGAAGGAAATGGCAACCCACTCCAGTACTCTTGCCTGGAAAATTCTGTGGATGGAGGAGCCTGGTAGGCTTCAGTCCATGGGGTCGCAAAGAGTCAGACATGACTGAGCGACTTCACTTTCTTTCACTTTCTCCTTTTTTTCACCTTTTCTTTCTTTTTGCTATTCATTGACTCCAACTACTGAAAACAGTTGAAACCTTCCTGTTAAGCTGCATGTTAGGCTTTGGGGGAGCAAAGGAGGATACTGGGAGCATGATTCTGTGTTAGTCTGAATGATTCTGGCCTGAGTCAAGGGATGGGCTGTCCGCGCCAGGGCCAGACCCATCTTTCCATGGCTGTTTCCTCCTCCTTCCTCTTTTCCCATGTCTGCTTTTTCAGGGATCTGCTAAAATTTGTTGCATACTGCTAACCAGCTAGCTCTGCCTGCCCTAGTGCTATTATTGCTCCAGGAAGAGGCACTCTGGGGCTAAAATGAGAACTGAAAACACATCAGCCAAAGCCTTAAGGAAGTTAATGTATACAGGGGTGCTGGCCACCTCCAGAAAGTGGACCAGGGTGGGGATGGCGGGGGAAGGTGTGCGGTGGTGAACAGGATGAGAGTCAGTGACAGTCTGAGATGCTGCCTGCAAGGCTTTACCGTTTCTGGGGCTTCAATTTGTGTTTTCGCTAAACATTGGATGGCTTAATTTGTCAGTGGGTCAGAATCAAAAACACTCAGGACAACCATAGTGCTACCCTGAGAGAACCCAGGGACAAGCTAATTAGGAAGAAAGAGGTGAGATGGAGAAGCGGGTGTATCTGGGGAACTTCAGGAGGTGAAATTCCTGTCTGGGCAGTGGCAGCTCGGAAATCTGCGTCCTAACAGGCCTGTCACAGGTCAAGGACAGCTCGGCGGAACCATCAGAATTAACATTTCACTCTGACATTTATAGAAAAGCTCTGCCCGCATTTTACACTTTGCAACAACAAATGTGGTTTTGTCCGAGCATTTAGTAAACTGTTGCCTAACTTTAAGGGTCGATTTGTAAGATATGCACTTCCTACTCCAAGAGTAAAGTTACATCGTTTGAAATCCTCACCTCCTGTTTGAATCCCAAAATAATTCCATTTGAATGACAATCCCATATTTTGAAATCCACACATCCTATATGAATCCTGCACTTACCCATTTGAATCACAAATGCTTTAAGAATTCAAGAAATCACTACATGGTAGATAACATCTGTTTCAATAACCTCTTCTTCAAAACCTTTTTAATTTTATTTTTTCTTAAAACTCTCTAAACTAAATCAAAGAAAACCATATACTCTGAATATATTAGATTTTTTCCTTAATTAAAACACCACAATTCTGATTTTCTAGTGTTCACTCACCATAAAACAAACTTGAGATTATTGTGTGGGAACAGAAGCTCCTAGAGAACCAACAATTAAAGGAATTATGATATTTTGTAAGCTTTAATGTAATAATATCCCTGACTTCCTGTTTGCATCACATTGCTACGGGTATTCATATATTAGGATGCACAGCTTCCCCAAATAATTAATTTTGAAATTAAATAAAATACATCAAAAGTTACAATAAGGGTAAAAGAACATTGTCCAGCTGTGCAAATTAGTAACAGCTCTTTAAGAAGCTCTTTAAGAAGACAAAAAAATATGATAGACCAAGTCTGTGTTGCCATTTCTTTGTCTGAATTTCTTGCCCACTTCTCTACATAGAGGCACACACTGGTATGTGCTGAATTCCATCTTTTCAGTATTATCCATTTTTTTTCAAGTCACACTGAGCTCATGTATGAAATGTGCATGCCAAGTTGCTTCAGTTGTGTCCAACTCTTTGCGACCCCATAGACTGTAGCCCACCAGGCTCCTCTGTTCATGGGAATCTTCCAGGCAAGAGTACTGGAGTGGGTTGCTATTTCCTTCGCCAGGGGATCTTCCCGACCCAGGGATCAAACCCATATCTCTTGTGTCGCCTGCACTGGCAGACGGGTTCTTTACCACTAGCGCCACCTGGGAAACCCAATGCATGAAATACTTAAGCATATTTACAAAGGATTCCGGAGTGGAAGAGTTGAAGAGAAAACAATGCAATGAGATTAGCAGACCATTCTGAAAACAAAACATGGGAACACTGTGATGTCCACCCCCTACCCACTTCCCCTCCCCTCGGGCAGTTATATTCTCACTTCTTCCTCCACTTAGAGAACAATTTAGATGTGAGCTGGAGTTGCACCTCCACTGTCTCCCCTTTCTCCACAACACAGGCACACATTCAATCCATTACCAATTTTAGCCACTTCTTTTTACAGACTCCCCCAAGCAGACCCCAGGCCACGCCCTGACACTAATGTGGCAAACCTTCCACTCCTGGGCTAGGGGAGGAGGGGTGGGCTGGAGAGAAACAGTATCAACAACAGCCCTTTAAACCTAGAAGCATACCATGCTACCATGCACATATCACCAGTTACATCTTCTCCAGGGCCAGAAGTGTCCTTGCTGCAACCAGACCCGTGGCTCCTGGGAGCTCTGCTTAGCCTGCCTGCAAACACTGCCTTAGCAAGACTGAACTCACCACACATAGCCAAAGAGACTCTTAGGTGCACAAAGGCAGGCTCTTATGCTGCCCCTACTTTGCTCATACTCTCTTCCACCATGACTTGTTGACTTTGGAAGATTTGGGGCTTCCCCTGTTTAAAAATACTAGGAGTCACAACCTTACCTTTTGTGACTTTAAAGATTTACCATTTTCCCATCTACTATATGCAAGCCTTATTGCAATTTATTTTTGATCCAAAATTTTAAGAAGACTGTCTACTTAATTGTATTTGTAGGTCCAGATTCTCCTTGAATGACTGACACATTCTCAATGACAGCCTCATCCTTGGGTGACAATTGGACAGTCTCAAATGACTTTCCCATCTGCTTTGACCATGGTATTCCATTCCTTCTAGCTACTCAAAAATAAGACCAAAAATTCGAATTTGGAACAGGTAGAAAGTTAAGAATTTGCTTAAAGTCTAAACATGTCAGTGATTTGAATAGCTGCTGAAACACTCTAACTTTGACTTTATATATCTCAGCAATAGGAGGCATTTTCTCTTGCGTATACAAGACTAGATAATAGTTTTTAATACTACATATACCTACCTATTACTGGCAGTTAATGCACTAGTAGTAAAGAACCTGCCTGCCAATGCAGGAGACATAAGAGACAGGGGTTCAATCCCTGGGTCGAGAAGATCCCCTGGAGGAAGGCACGGCAACACACTCCAGTATTCTTGCCTGAAGAATCTCATGGATAGAGGAGCCTGGCAGGCTATAGTCCACGGGGTCACAAAAAGTCAGACATGACTGAAACGACTTAGCATACATACCTACCTATGACTAGCAATTAATTACTAAATACAGTGTAATAAGATAGAGGGATAAAGAGAAGCAAAATATCAATTTTCACTGGTGTAAAAAGGCTTTCAACATTTTATAGATAATAGAATGCTTTTTAATTAATATGAAGAAATGGACATACCAGTGCCATGCAATAGAAATATAATGGAAGCCACAAATGTGATTTTATATTTTCTAGTAGTCACAGTAAAAAGAAAAAGGTAAAATTATTTTTAAGAATGTATATATATTTTATGCCTGCAATGTGGGAGACTTGGGTTTGATCCTTGGGTTGGGAAGATCCCCTGGAGAAGGGAAAGGCTACCCACTCCAATATTCTGGCCTGGAGAATTCCAAGGACTGTATAGTTCATGGGGTCGCAAAGAGTTGGACACGACTGAGCGACTTTCGCTTTCAATGTATTTTACCCAGCATATTTAATATATTGTTTCGTGATAGAATAACTTGGTGTGATCCTATATTTCAAACATAAGTCAATATTTACTATCTACCTATCGATCCAAATATCTACCTACCGACCTCCCTTCCTACCTGTCTGTTTATTTATCTAACTGCAGAAGTCCAGGAATCCAGGTCCTTTAACATGCTGACTGGTGTTGTGGATCCATAAGTATAGGGTAGAATAGAGTTTCACAACCTAGGCACTACTGACATCCCAAAATGTCAATCCAGTAATTCTTTGTTGTGGGGAGCTATCCTATGCATTATAGTATTTTAGCAGTACCTCTCACTTCCACCAACTGGATGCCAGAAGCACCTCTTCCCTATCCCTTCACCAGCCAGGACAACCAAAAATATTTCTGCTGCTGCTGCTGCTAAGTCGCTTCAGTCGTGTCCGACTCTGTGTGACCCCATAGACGGCAGCCCACCAGGCTCCCCCGTCCCTGGGATTCTCCAGGCAAGAACACTGGAGTGGGTTGCCATTTCCTTCTCCAATGCATGAAAGTGAAAAGTGAAAGTGAAGTCGGTCGTGTCCGACTCTAGCAACCCCATGGACTGCAGCCTACCAGGCTCCTCCATCCATGGGATTTTCTAGGCAAAAGTACTGGAATGGGGTGCCATCCCCTCACCAGCCCGGACAACCAAAAATATTTCTAGACCTTGTTAAATGTTCTTTGGTTGTAAAATTCACTCCCCTGTCACAAACAACTGAACTATGTGGTGTATGATTCTTCTCATTTGCTCACATCTGATTGTCTAAATAGGTCTGCTTCTTGTATTCCAATGATTAACTGAACTTACATATCCACATTTATTAATTGAATTAATTTAAAGCATTTTAGACCTCTAGGCATTATAATGTATTTCACTGGAGCACAACATGAACCTACACTCATTACTTATAATTAATGCTGCATTGAAAGGAATAATCTCATTAATGTCTGGGCAGCCTTATATCTTTGAGGACCTCATTCCTAATCCCTCTGTTGAAACCATTCCCCAGTCTTTCCCATATGATTGGAAATGACCCCATCCCTCTTGCCTTTGTGCCAACCAGGTCTTTTGCTCACATGTGGTAAAAGGTCTAGCTCCTCTGAAAGTTTTCCTTTCCTCTCCCTAAGCAGCTTCAGTTGTGTCTGGCTCTTTGCGACCCTATGGACTATAGCCCACCAGGCTCCTCTGTCCATAGGATTCTCCAGGCAAGATTACTGGAGTGGGTCGCCATTCCCTCCTCCAACGGATTTTCCCAGCACAGGGCTATAATCCATGTGTAATAAAAAATCTCCAAATCGCCACAGCAAACCTAAGCATTTTGTTTGTATAGTTTCATTTCCATATACATGCTGATTACATGTTAGACTTATTTCTTTCCTCCAAAATTATAAGCTTCTTGAGGTTAAGGACTCCATGAACTAAGGAAACTGTTAGTAACATAATTTCAGCTTGATGGGTGAATAAAAAATTGACTCATTTCTATGCTGGACACTGGAGTGAGGGATGACCAAAATGATGAATACACAGGTTCTACCCTTGCAAAACTCACAGTCTAACAGTGGTTCTCAACCTGAGGGCATTATATACCAGGCTAATTCAGACATTTTTCATTTTCACAACATGAAGGGGGTAGGTGGCTAGTGACATTGAAGTGAGAGAAGTGAAGGACCCAGGACAGAGGCCCGTGACACGGGATTATTTGGCTCTAAAATGTCAATAGTGCTGAGGTTGAGAAACGCTGAAAAGAAAAGGGCAAGTCACCAAACAGTTTAAAACTGATATATGCCATGTCACAGTTAGTTATGGGATGCTGTAAGAGCCTGGAAAAGGAAACCAATGCAGGGCGCATGGCTAAGACATGGAAAGGCTTCTCAGAGGAGACGAGCAAGGCTGGATGTGAGCAGCATACGAGAGCCAAGGGAGACACGCTGGTTACCCCCAGGAAGAAAGTGTGGTGGTAGAGTCAAGACGGAGGGGTGGAGCTCCAAAGAAGCAAACTTTCAAAGGCAAGGCCAGGAAGGAAAACACGCAAAGGGGAGTGACAGAGGAGCCAGGAGGGTGGAAAGCAGGAAGGTGGTTTCCTTCCAAGAGAAATGAGCGCCAGATAGAAGATGGTTTTGAGAAGAGAACCACTGACAATGTGACGTACCTCAGAGTGACTGAGTGAGATAAACCAGAAAAGTCTCTCTAACATTGGTAAAAAGTCATTGGTAAGTTTAATGAGCAAAATCTCAAGGGAAGGAAGTAGAAGACAGATTATCTTAGGCAGAGAAGTGAATGAGAGGAGAAAGTATGGATTTGTCTCAGGAAGCATGTTTATGATTATTTATAGAAGGGAAAAATTGAAACCAGTCTAACAGTCCGATAAAGAAGGCATTTAAATTGTTACAAATATAATGCAATAATATACAGCCACTAACAGACATGTTTGTGAGGCGTATTTAGGACTATGGAAAAATCGTCACAAAAGTGAAATAAAAAAGATGCAAACCTTTCTGCAGTATGATGCTCCACCTTTTTTTTTTTTTATAGGCAGTAAAAAATAAAACTAAAGAAACAAAACAACAGTATTAACAGTTGTCATCCCTGGGTGGTGAATATTATGGGTAATTATTATTTTCTTTGAAAATCTTTATTTTCAAAATATTCTAAAATGAGTTTGATTCCTTTTCAAATCAGAGGAAGACGTTTTTTAAGAAGCTTGGGCTGAGAAAGAAGAGAAAGTCTTGACAGAAACTTGAAGAGCATACTGGGAGAGTTAAGGAGTGTGTATGCATGTGTGTGTGTTTGAGTTGGAAGCAAGAAGAGTGTTTTTGTCTGTTGAGGGGAGAGAGGCAGCGCACCTCGAGTTGAAGATCCAGGAGCATGGATGATTGATGGAGCGCGTCCCTGAGGGAGCGGGAGGGGATAGAAGCCAGATCACAGGTGGTGGGATTAGTCTTTGCTAGGAGGAGAGACATCGCCTCAACTGAAAAATGAGGAAAAGAGGTAAGGATGAATGTGGGTGCTGATAAGAATGTAGAGGAGGGGGGCAGGAAGTTGAGGGAGTTGCTGTCTGTTGGCTTCTATTTCCTTTGTGAAGTAGAAGGTGAGGTCATTTGCTGAGTGGGGTCAAGGGTTTATGGAGAATGATGGGGATTTGGAAGGGCTGCTGGGCGTGGGGGGGACAAAAGGGAGGCAAGGGACTTGGGACACACAGACAGATTGACTTGAAAGACCAGCTGAGGCTGAGACTGAGTTTGGAATGAAGGGCGCCTATTTCTGTAACCATATGGCATTCTCTAGCCGCGCTCGGCAACGTTCATTTAAAATTAATAAAACAAATAGTGAGGCTGATCAGATGGTTGTAGATGTAAGGGGAGGCCCTGCAGAAACACCGTTATTTTGAATGCTTGGCGGGATAAACAATAGAATTTATGCTGGAAATAAAGAGACAGAAATCAAGTCAGAAGAGAGCTGTAGGGAATGGAGGTCACTAGGGAATGGAGGTCACAATGAAACCTACAAATGAAGGAAGGGGAGACAGAGAGTGAGAGAACTTGAATAATAGGAGGTTGGGCTACGAATGGGATGTCAGGAGGTAAGATTTTCGGGATGAAAGATTACTAAGTGGAGTGAGAGTGGAGGTCAGCTGGTGTCTCTGTGGACTCTCCCAGCTACAGTGCTTACTGGACGGTGAAAACAACTCCTACTCAGGTGAAATGCAGAAATGCATACGCAATCAAACAAAAATTTCGTGTAGATTAAAATTCTCTCTCTCTCCTTTCTCTCTCTGCCCATCTCTCTACACATACACACAGGCGCACACACGTGTGCATACAATTTGAAATATTATTGAGAAACTAGCATAGATGTTAGAACTACACACCAAGCAAAAAGAATACTGGATCTTGTTTCAGTTCCACATGCTTAATTGCTCTATATCATAACAAGTCAATTTCACGTTAGAAAACAATTCTCTCATTGGTAAAATGGGTTAAGGTGGGTTAGATCTATTCAACAAGTTTTGTTTTGTTTTGTTTAAGAATTAGGTAAACATTTAAAAATATAGCTCAGTTTTGGAAATTCCAGATACTATGGTTTAGTTCACATTATATTTCTTGAGCACTACAATATACTTATATCTGTGACTGGAGAATATATGAGGGAGCGAAACAGATGGACTCTTCTCCCTCACAGGTTTAGAAGCAAATGGGGGAATTTAAGGGTTTATCATACACATAACAGGGCACCTGCCTTGTTCTATGATTCTGTTCCTTACCACATCCCAAGACTTATGTCAGGGTCCTGCCAGGGCCTTCCTAGACACAGATGTCTCCTCAGAACTATTAGGGATAAAGGATTTTGGATATTTGTGATCACAGTTTGTTAATGTTTCCTCTTATTTTACTTTTATATCTATTTGATTATTTGAAATCTTGAATGCAAGTTTACAATCTCACTTCTAATCTGCTGTTTTCACATGTCTATACAAACAGGCATGTGCAAAAACATATACAAACACATCAACATGTATATGCATACACACATATACACATACATGTATATTCTTGGAGGAAAAGCTTAATGTATAACTAAGACCTAAAAGAGGTTAGATATTCAGAATATTAACCCATCAGTAGTCAGCATATTGGGTTTCCCTGGTGGTTCCGTGGTAAAGAATCCTCCTGCAACTCAGGATACGCAGGTTTAATCCCTAGGTCAGGAAGATCCCCTGGAAAAGTAAATGGCAACTCACTCCAGTAGTGTTGCCTGGGAAATCCCATGGACAGAGGAGCCTGGTGGCCTACAGTCCGTGGGGTCACAAAAGTCAGACACGACTTAGTGACTAAACCGCCACCACCATCAGTCAGCATGCTAGAGATATTGTCTAAATACATTTATTCATCTGACAGGTGACTAAATTCGTACCTAGGAGTTGAAAGTACATCAAATGCTCTTTGATGAGCTAAGTAAAGTGAAAAATTATAAGGCATGCCTTTAACAAGGAAAGCCACTGAGTTTAATCAGCAACAAAGAGCACAGAGAACAGAGAAAAAAGTCCATGTAGCACATTTTATTGCTGAACTATTCAGTGGTAAAGTTAGCCAGTTATACATATGTAACTACATGTGTTATATATATATTTATTCATATAAATAAGTATGAATTTAAACTAACAGTTGTAAATAACATTGTTGTTGTTCAGTCACTCAGTCATGTCTGACTGTTTATGATCCCATGGACGCCAGGCTTCCCTGTCCTTCACCATCTCCCAGAGTTCACTCAAACTCATGTCCATTGAATCAGTGATGCCATTCAAGCATCTCATCCTCTGTCATGCTCTTCTCCTCCTGCCTCAGTCTTTCCAGGCATCAAGGTCTTTAATGAGTCAGCTCATCGCATCAAAACATACATTTCACATTTGTATACAAATGAACTTCCTGAAATTATCAGTTTTATTTACTTGTAATTTGATTCATCTCAAAGATATAATAGTTGTTAATACGTTCTGAGTGCCCAGAATGTGCCAAGCACTGTGCTGAATATTTTTAGTGGATCATCTCGTTTTACTGTGACAAACATCTCTATGAAGTAGCTACTATTTTTATTCAAAATTTACAAGTTCAAAAAATGAGACAATTGAGACTTCAAAAAGTTAAGTAAGTTACCTAACATCACACATCTGGTGAGTGATAAACCCAAAGCAGTCTCATTTCAGAGCCCATGCTCTTCATCCCTGCTCCCATCACCCACCCCCAACCAAGTAGGGATCATCTTCCCAATTTATCAAGTTAAGTGGATTCTGTCATCTGAATATTTCATGTATCTGTCGTCATCTTTTCAACCCAGTGCTGCAACCTGGCTCTGACCACATTGAAAAAGATGACTGCCTATCTCTGGTAGTCTGATTCCTTGGGTTCATTTGTAACCCATGTGGCTGCCAGTGGTTACAAATTAGGTCACATTAGCATCAATTACCCACCTTCTGCGGGCTTCCCAGGTGGTAAAGAATCCTCATGCCAATGGAGCCGCAGGAGACATGGGTTCAATCCCTGGGTAGGGAAGATCCCCTGGCGAAGGGACTGGATACCCACTCGAGTATTTTTGCATGAAAAATTCCATGGACAGAAGAGCCTGGCCCACTACAGTCCATGGGATTGCAAAGAGTCAGACAGGACTAAGCAAATGAGCACACATGCACACAGCTTCTGCTTTCATGACAGTTCCCAGCACCGTAATTCTGGGAAGAGCCTGACTCATTGCTTCTCAAGTACTTCTGGGTATTCTTTGAGTAGGTCTCACATTGTTCGGGAATGAGTCTTTGCTCACTTGAGAACCACTAATGCTGCCATGCTTACCACTGTCACCTACACGTTGGTTGACCTCTCAGGCCCTCCCTGGTGGCTCAAGACGATAAAGAATCTGCCTGCAATACAGGAGACCAGGGTTCTGGTCTGGGGAACATACCCTGGAGAAGGGAATGGCAACCTGCTCCAGTATTCTTGCCTGGAGAACCCCATGGACAGAGGAGCCTGGCAGGCTACAGTCCATGGGGTTGCAAAGAGTCGGACACGACTGACGGACGAACACTTTCACTCTTCACTTTCACTTTCTCATGTCCTCAAAGCTTTATAATCCTCAGAGTGCACAATTGCTCTTCCTTGCCATTAGTCCTCAATGATATCTTCGGTCAGAAAAGAGGACAATACCCTTCTTCAAACTATGACCCGCTTCGCCACGGAAAGCCCCAAAGAATGGTGTTTGTGCCCTAAATCTCATAGAGAAACAGCCCATTCAGTTTTATCTGAAAGCCTGACCTGGAGCTATAATAACCACCCACGAGGGCCAGACACCAGAGAAGGCAATGGCACCCCACTCCAGTACTCTTGCCTGGAAAATCCCATGGACAAAGGAGTCTGGTAGGCTGCAGTCCATGGGGTCACTAAGAGTTGGACATGCCTGAGCGACTTCACTTTCACTTTCATGCATTGGAGAAGAAAATGGCAACCCACTCCAGTGTTCTTGCCTGGAGAATCCCAGGGACGGGGGAGCCTGGTGGGCTGCCGTCTATGGGGTCTCACAGAGTTGGACACAACTGAAGCGACTTAGCAGCAGCAGCAGCAGCAGCAGCAGGGCCAGACACAGAGAAGACTGGTTTGCGTCTCTCTGTTCCTAATCTTTTCCCATCTTTTCTCTCAGATCTCACCAGAATTCCTCACCAAACAAACACAAAACAAACTCATATCAACCAGTGCCCATGTCCAATGAGTACACGGGACAATGGTGGGTGGAGGCCATGTGGTTTACCCAGTGCCCACTGGTCATGGCTCATCAGTTCAGCCGATGGCCAGTTTTTGAATCCCCATTCAACCAAACAGAAACATTTAAGTCCTCCTTAGACGTAGGTATTATGCTCTTCTGCTGATTAAAATGTATCAGTGAATGCTTATTGTCTTCAGAATGAAGTTAAAATTCCTTAAAATGATTAGCAGTGTTTTTCATTAACCAGACACTTTCAATATTCTTCTCCCTCAGCTGTTGCAACCTCCTAGAACAACCTTACTTCAAAACCCATGTTCTAGGGAAAGACTGGACTATGGCAGGTGGAATCATTTCAGAAAAGGTTAATAGTCCATGGAGCTATTGCAGAATGCCATATTTACCTATTCAGCAAATTTAAAATGATGCCTCTTTCTTTGTCCATTTAAAAATAGATACTATTATATTTACGAAAAGCAGGATTTTAAACCTCCAGGTACAACTAATAATAAATTTACCATCTAATAATAGTGAAAACTGTTTTAACTTTGTGAACAAATAGTAATATTATTCATTTTTTGGCTGAAGAATCAAGCTGATGAAAAATAACACTGGTAAACATTGGGTATTGCAGGTTAATTGACATAGATCAAATATAATAAATTTGGTGATAATTAACTATAACTGCATTTAATATCTCACATTTATGCATATTTTAGAGTTTATAATATAAATACAGTTTTTAAGTAGCAATTATAATACTTTGAATGCTGCTGCTAAGTCGCTTCAGTCATGTCCGACTCTGTGCAACCCCATAGACAGCAGCCCACCAGGCTCCCCCATCCCTGGGATTCTCCAGGCAAGAACACAGGAGTGGGTTGCCATTTCCTTCTCCAATGCATGAAAGTGAAAAGTGAAAGTGAAGTCACTCAGTCGTGTCCGATTCTTAGTGACCCCATGGACTGCAGCCTACCAGGCTCCTCTGCTCATGGGATTTTCCAGGCAAGAGTACTGGAGTGGGTTGCCATTGCCTTCTTTGATAATACTTTGAATATATGTGTATAAATACGTGTTAGTCCCCTAGTCATGTCCAACTCTTTGTGACCCAAAGGACTGTATCCCACCTGGCTCTTCCGTCCATGGAATTCCCCAGGCAAGAGTACTGGAGTGGGTTGCCCTTCCCTTCTCCAGGGGAAGTTCCCCACCCAGGGATAGAACCCTGGTCTCCTGCATTGCAGCCAGATTCTTTACCATCTGAGCCACCAGAGACAACCTGTATAAATATGAATAATCATAATGTAATTTTATTTTTTCAGAAACTTAAAATAACTTTTAAATCAAAGAGTTTATTCACATAAGCCAAGAATTTATATTAATGCAATATACTTTGCCTCTGCTCATTCTATTTAGAACTGATTCCATTAAACTAAAGCCAAATTAACAGGCAAGATTTTAAACTAAATTGTTAACCATTGTCTAATGTTATATTATCTATTTATTCTTTGTAGGTGTTTTAAGGTTCTTTAGCTCATAGTTATAGCTGTATCCACTTTTGAATTTTAAAAAGGAATCTATTGTTCTGTATTCATAGAAGTAGGAATGGATAAATGCAGATCAATTAGCATTTAAAATGTAGTAAAGTGATACAAATGAAAAAAAATCTCAGGGAACAGAGAATCACTGAAGATCTAGAGTAAAAAAAAAAAACTGGGAAAACTTTTTGGAATTGAGAAGCATTATCATTTTGCTTTTAAATTATATGAAAATCATCATTTCTCATATAAACAAAGAAAATCCTTAAAAAAATTTTTTTTAATTGGAGGATAATTGCCTAACAATGTTGTGTTGGTTTCTGTCAAACATCAACATATTCAGCCATAGGTACACATATGTCCCCTCCCTCCTGACCCTCCCTCCCACCTCCCGCTCCACCCCACCCCTCTAGGTTGTCACAGAGCTCCAGGCTGAGCTCCTTGTGTTATACAGCAGCTTCCCATTACTATCTGCTTTACATATGGTGATGTTTATATTTCACAACTACTCTCAGTTCACCCCACCCTCTCCTTCCCCGACTGTGTCCACAAGTCTGTTCTCTGTGTCTGAGTCCTATATTCCTGCCCTGCAAGTAAGTTCTTCAGTGCCAATTTTTCTAGATTTCATGTACATGTGTTAATATATGATATTTGTCATATAAACAGAAAATTCTTGCACGGGCAATGAGAACATTGTACCCAAGTACTAATTTGTTATTTCAGACTGCAAATAGGTAGGTCTTCTTATATACCATTAGAATGTTATTAACAAGCACTGCCCTACTTATTAATTTCACATTACAAGGTTCAAGAATTAATCCCAAGTAATATCTGATACTGCTGATATGCTCTGGTGAAACTGACCAAACCATGCTAATGTAAGCTGCACCCAACACTGGGGCTTCCTGGATGGCTCGGGTGGTAAAGAATCTGCTTGCAACATAGGAGACCAGGTTGGACCCCTGGTTGGGAAGATCCCCTGGAGAAGGGAATGGCAACCTGCTCTAGTATTCTTTCTTGGAGAAACCATTGGACAGAGGAGGCTGGCGGGCTTCAGTCCATGGGGTCACAAATGGTCATACATGACTGACCAACTTACACACACACACACCCCTAACATTACAGAGTGTTCAGTGTATGCTGGACACCATTATAAAATCTGTACATTTACTCTGAATCCCAGGCTCTTTCTACGAACTTTAGTTTGCTAAGGAAGGTGCTTAAAAATTATCTATCCTGAATAAAATACAGGTTATCATTCTGCTAGAATTATCATTCCAAAATATGGATCTGTTCTTACAAACAAACTCCACTAAGTGCCCAGTCTCGAGGCCTAAATCCTTGGGAGCTTATTGCTCTTGGGATTAAGACTCAGCCTTTTTAGATATAAGGCAGATTCTGCAAGGTCTCACCCTATGGACTCCTTCCGCTTCAGCAGCTCCTCTGATTACTAATGACCATGTGCTTGTGTGCTTAGTTGCTCAATAAGTCTCTTTGCGACCCCAAGGACTGTAGCCCATGAGTTTCCTCTGTCCATGGGGATTCTCCAGGCAAGAATATTGGAGGAGGTTGCCATGCCCTCCTCCAGGGGATCTTACCAACCCAGTGATTAAATCCAGGTATCCTGCATTTTAGGCAGATTCTTTACCGTCTGAGCCACCACGGAAGCCCATTAATAGCCATGCTGCCTGGTATCTATTCCATGGTATTTACCAGGTACCCCGCCTCCAGGACCACTCTGAACAGGCTGTTCCCTCCTTATGTAGAACAGTCTTCGTTCTCTCTTTGCTCACTTAAAGCCTTCTCACCCTTCATCTTTTGGCACAAATATTCCTGCCTTGGCACTTTTCTTAGCTCTTAAATTAGGACCCTATACTATATTTTATTGGAGAAGGAAATGGCAACCCACTCCAGTATTCTTGCCTGAAGAATAACATAGACAGAGGAGCCTGGCAGGCTACAGTCCATGGGGTCTCAAAGAGCCAGACATCACTGAGGGACTAAGACTTTCCCTTTCAATCACTAGGTTTCATGGGTTTCCCTGGTGGCTCAGTGGTAAAGATTCCACTAGCCAAGCAGGAGGCACAGGTTCGATCCCTAGGTTGGGAAGATCCCCTGCAGAAGGAAATGGCGACCCACTCCAGTATTCTTGCCTGGGAAATCCCATGGACAGAGGAGCCTGGTGGCCTACAGTCCATGGGGTTGGAAAAGAGTTGGATAGGACTTGGTGACTAAACAACAACCACCATGTTTCACAGGCCTTACCTTGTTGCTCTTTTGATTTCTTTGTGCAGAACTTGAATGACTATTTGTCTCCCTGACTAGACTATAAACTCCACAGGGGAGTGACTGTATCTGTTTTGTTCACCACTGTATCTTCTAATATCTGGCACATTGCCTAACAGTCTATCGGTGGTAGACTCCTATTATAGTGGATGAATGAATGAATGAATTCATTAAATTCCACCAAAGTCAAGAAATGACTCAAGAATTTTTTTTTTTAATTCCAATATCCTTTTTGTGATATTTGTTTTTAGGTTTGAGGAAATATTTCCAAAGGCATTCCTTTCAAAAATTAGACATCAAATTTGAGGTATACTGTGTTTTATTCATCTTAGCAAATTTACCCTGTGATTATTGTTAAATGTCTGGCTGCGAAAGAAACAGCAATTTTCAACACTAGCCTACAGTGACAAGTATTTATTCTATTTGAGAGGCTTTTTTACAGAGGATGAGATGACTGGATGGCATCACTGACTCGATGGACGTGAGTCTGAGTGAACTCCGGGAGTTGGTGATGGACAGGGAGGCCTGGCGTGCTGCGATTCATGGGGTCGCAAAGAGTCGGCCACGACTGAGCGACTGATCTGATCTGATCTGAGCTGTGTGCTTCCTTCAACATTTGTCTATTTTAAGCAGAAAACTTTCTGCTTTAAGAGGATGCATGTGGTTAAATGCCAGAAAGAGTACACGTTAAAGAGTATTCCTTCTTCTCTTTCCATTAGCCAAATGTTAGCCAACCATTTTAGCAGGGAACTGCCACTAACTGGCTTCAGTGATTTGAGATTGGAATACCTTGCCTTTGACCCATGCTTGCTTTGGGAGAAAGAGTGAAATGTACATAAAGCTACACGTTTTCTGGGATTTGACAAGTTTGGTAATTTGCACACAGGTAATTGAATCTTGAGACTGGTGGTGAAATAGGGTGATTCTCTTAATGTTGAGTTCAGTAAGATGCTTTCTTGGGCTGAGAGGTGAGGAAATAAAACTTTAATGCCTGATTCCGCCTGCCCTACTCACTTGAATCAACTTGTGATATGCTTGAATCCAAGGGTTAAAAAAAAATCCATTCAGAACATAGTGTTAAAACTGGTTTATTAATAGACACACCTAAAAGTTGTAATTAGTAAGATATTATTTTGGCACTTAATGCATTTTTTTTCTTAGAGCTGTGATTCGCAACATTTTTTTAAAAATTAAGAACCTCTTTGATGAAAGCTATGGCCATGTCTCCAGAAAATTCACACATGCACATACTCATACAACTTTGCACACAATTTCAGGGGTTTATTTCCGGTAGAATTCTTCCAGAGATTCTAGACTAAGAACACCTATTCAAGATAAATCCATCTAATTCGTGTGTCTTAAGTAGCTATATTTATACTGCTTGTCATCTCTCCTTAAGATTTGTTTTATATCTGGACTCTAAAAGGGGAGGAATAAAGAAATTCTCAAGAGATTCATCGTGGTCAAAAGAAACCTCCCTCTGCCTTTTATTTATCTTCAGGCTATTATTTCTAGAGCAGAGCTCTATTGTTCACGCTGTCCTATTCATTGGCTGCCAACCAGACAGAGGACACTAGTCTAGTCATTGCACAATTTCATCTTCCTCTGGGCTGTTATGTAATTAAAATAATTTCAACCTACTTTCTTGAGCATTTTTTTTTACAGGCAATTGTAAAAATATAAAAGCTGGAAAGCAAAATAAGAAAAATATAACTTGTTTACTTTTTTATTGTGAAAGATTACTCATTATGAACTAGTTACTTACTTAATTTCAAAATTCAAATGTGGTTTCTTTTGTGTTCTGTAGTAGAGTAAAACCCCCACTGATTTACAATGGCCATTTTCCAAGATTGCTCCAAAGTGGCTGGGTCTTAAACATATCTAAAGCAACCACCCTTCCACAGATATGAATGCATAATACAACCGAATTAGCAGTTTATTTTCTGCTGAAATTCTTCTACCTGAGGATATCTATAGATGCATCTGAAGCTATTTATACACTCTGTACACAGGTAGTCACTTTTACCAACTTTCTACTCAGGTGATAAAAAGTGTTAAATAGGTTGGACTTCACAACAGGTCAATGGCAGTATTTGAATAAACCTTTAAGCCCCAATCCAGAATCACGGTTAACTACATACCACATACACTCCCACTGTGTCTGTATATAAACTTTGGTTACACTTGAAATCCCCCTCCCTGATTCTGCTGCTGATGCGATAGCTGAAAGCTTTGTAGCAGTACTTAGCTGCTCTCAGCCCTGCCTTGTGAGTTAGATTGTTATCTATCGACTCCTCAAGATTTGAAAATGAGGATATTATTTAACATGCAAAATTTTACCTTTCCTTCATGCTTTTTTGTATAATTGTTTGCTGGCATGGAATACATACTAGACAAAGACTCTTGTTTGGAAGAAGAACCTCAGAAGAAGGGAGTGGGATTGGTCTGACCTCAGTGGAAGAAACCAGTGAGTACATGGGAACAATGATTCATCTACCTCGAGCCTGACCTCTGCTGCAGGGGCCACCACTTAGCACTGGAAGGAAGGTCGGTAGAAAAATACTGAGCAGCAACCTATTAATCCAGCTTCTGCTGAACAGTGTGCCACTCCTGCATACCAGAATTCAGAAATACTGCCCATTGTCGCAGGAGAGGGGCAATAATAAAGGTCTCATGTATTTTTTTAAAGTCTTCCTATATCTCTTCAAATTTTTCATTAACGAAAAAGGAACTCTATACCTTCCAACTTGTATGTGTAGGTCTATAAACTTTTTTATCACAAGTGATTAAAAATATTTTAGCATGCACTTATATATACATACAAGTGAATACAGAATATTAATGAATTATATAAATATACCACTGCATCAGTGTATTATATATTACAAAGCATACACAAAAATAGAAATTAAGGTGTAATTAAAAATTAAACATGATTTGTAAATACATGTCATTTTATGAGATAAGGTTTTATACTATGATGAAAAAAGTTATTGAGATAATTCACAGACCACATGGTTGACTCATTTCAGTGTAGAATTCAGTGACTTTTAGTATATTCACACAATTGTGCAAACATCAGTACAGTTAATTTTAGAATAGTTTCATCACCCCCCAGTCCCCCCCAACCCTGCAAAGAAACTGTGCCCATTCGCAATAATTTGGCACTGCCCCCTGCCTCCAATCTAGGGACCCAGGAATCTACTCTCTCCATAAATTTGTCTATTCTGGACATTTACACAAATGAAATTGTACAATACGTGGTCCTCTGTGACTGTCTTCTCTCACTTAGCATAATGTTTAAAGGTGCATCTATGCTGTAGCACGCATCAGTTCGGTTCAGGCTAGTCGCTCAGTTGTGCCTGACTCTTTGCGACCCCATGAAGTGTAGCACATCAGGCCTCCCTGTCCATCACCAATTCCCAGAGTTCATCCAAACTCATGTGCATCGAGTCGGTGATGCCATCCAGCCATCTCATCCTCTGTCGTCCCCTTCTCCTCCTGCCCTCAATCCCTCCCAGCATCAGGGTCTTTTCCAATGAGTCAACCCTTCGCATGAGGTGGCCAGAGTACTGGAGTTTCAGCTTTAGCATCAGTCCTTCCAATGAACACCCAGGACTGGTCTCCTTTAGGATGGACTGGTTGAATCTCTTTGCAGTCCAAGGGACTTGCAAGAGTCTTCTCCAACACCACAGTTCAAAAACATCAATTCTTCAGCGCTCAGCTTTCTTCACAGTCCAACTCTCACATCCATACATGACGCTGGAAAAACCATAGCCTTGACTAGATGGACCTTTGTTGGCAAAGTAATGTCTCTGCTTTTGAATATGCTGTCTAGGTTGGTCATAACTTTCCTTCCAAGGAGTAAGCGTCTTAATTTCATGGCTGCAATCACCATCTGCAGTGATTTTGGAGCCCAGAAAAATAAAGTCTGACACTGTTTCCCCATCTATTTGCCATGAAGTGATGGGACCAGATGCCATGATCTTAGTTTTCTGAATGTTGAGCTTTAAGCCAACTTTTTCACTCTCCTCTTTCACTTGCATCAAGAGGCTTTTTAGTTCCTCTTCTCTTTCTGCTTTAAGGGTGGTGTCATCTGCATATCTGAGGTTATTGATATTTCTCCTGGCAGTCTTGATTCCAGCTTGTGCTTCTTCCAGCCCAGCGTTTCTCATGATGTACTCTACATATAGGTTAAATAAGCAGGGTGATAATATACAGCCTTGACATACTCCTTTCCCTATTTGGAACCAGTCTATTGTTCCATGTCCAGTTCTAACTGTTGCTTCCTGACCTGCATATAGGTTTCTCAAGAGGCAGGTCAGGTGGTCTGGTATTCCCATCTCTTTCAGAATTTTCCACAGTTTATTGTGATCCACACAGTCAAAGGCTTTGGCATAGTCAATAAAGCAGAAATAGATGTTTTTCTGGAACTCTCTTGCTTCTTCCATGATCCAGCAGATGTTGGCAATTTGATCTTTGGTTCCTCTGCCTTTTCTAAAACCAGCTTGAACATCTGGAAGTTCACAGTTCACATATTGGTGAAGCCTGGCTTAGAGGATTTTGAGCATTACTTTGCTAGCCTGTGAGATGAGTGCAATTGTGCAGTAGTTTGAGCATTCTTTGGGATTGGAATGAAAACTGACCTTTTCCAGTCCTGTGGCCACTGCTGAGTTTTCCAAATTTGCTGGCATATTGAGTGCAGCACTTTCAGAGCATCATCTTTTAGGATTTGAAATAGCTCCACTAGGTTTGTTCGTAATGATGCTTTCTAAGGCCCACTTGACTTCACATTCCAGGATGTCTAGCTCTAGGTGAGTGATCACAGTATTTTTTTTTTTTTCCTTCAAATAGGCAATACAGTATCATTAATTGCAGTCACCATGCCATATAGTAATTATATCCCCGGGACTCATTTATATTATAACTGGAAGTTTATTCCTTTTGACCACCTTTGCCTCCCTGTTGCCAACCACCAACGTCTATTGGTGGCTGGGGCAGAGCTCGCTAGTGACAGGATCCTGAAGGAAAATTACTCCCAGCTGCCGCGCAGGCCATGAAAGAGCTACTGGGAGCCCGGGTAGGGGGATGTGCGCAGTCACAGCAGCACCAGCTCCCGGTTTTATACCACCGTCAGGCAGCCCATCCATATTAGCTGGCACGTTACTTCCGCGCCATCCAGCATAATCTCCAAGGGGGCCTGCAATTCTTCCTGTACTTTTCGTACAAGGACTCAGACAAGGAGGCATCCGGAGGGGGAGGTGCCTGCTTAATCCAAAGCGAGTACACCTGTTTGGGGCACGTGAACAAATCTGAGACGCCAAAAGCTGGTCATTAACAAAGGCCTAGCAGAAGGGGAGAAGGAAATGGCGCCCCACTCCAGTATTCTTGCCTGGAGAATCTGTCTATGGGGTTACAAGGGTCGGACATGACTTAGCGACTAAACCACCACCACCAGCCGCAAAAGGAGAGGAAGGATGGGGAATTTAACCTCACTAGTGAAACCTGCAAGGGACTAAGTCAGGGGAACAAGGCGGCAAAAGGTCACAGGTGCGGTGTGATGCGTACCGCGCACTTTAGCGGCGGGGAAGGGGCTCTCTGGCAGTGGCGTCTGCTAGGTGAGAGGGCTGGAAGGTGGGGCAACGAGGGGTATGGAGACCAGGCCGAGTTTTTGCGTGCTTCGGAACAGTATGACAGACTCTCCGGAGAGAAAAGCAGGATTTTGGAAGAAAGGCTCCAAATATGGAAGCAGCACAGGGCTAACAGCCAAAGAAATATTGTATCTTTTAGCAAGATGCAGCGAACCATCATGTCGGGAAGCTTGGCCACGGGAAGCCAGCATTTGAGGATTAAGCTAGAGACCCCGGTGTGAGTACTTTTCTGCCTCTGAAAAGCAGGTGGAGCTGCGGGACCAGCTGCCCGAGGCCGCAAACGTCTGGCCTGCTGGCGGGGCGTCTACTTGGGGGCCTCCGCTTAGCTTTTCGCAGTGAAGCCCGGGCCGAAGCTCGTTCAGGAGGACGTCTGGGTGTTGCTTACACACTGCCATGCAGCCTGGGTCACCCTGGGGGGCAGTGGCCGCAGCCTCCTGCCCCTGGGTCCTGGTCGGCGGCCAGGCTCCCCAGTTTCTCTCCAGGTAGCTCCTCTCTGCGGCGGCCTCCGCCTTTCTACTCCTGGCCTCTGCTCCGAGGTCTGGCCGCCTTCACAGCCAGCCTCCTCCACCCTAGGCTTGCAGCAAGAGTCAAGGCTTCTCAATTTGTATTTTCCAGGCAAGAGACGTTTGTATTCTTCTTTCCCAGTGTCCATAGACCACCCAGTGTTTTAACTTTTTAGAAAAGCCCACAAGTGTGCTCCATGTTGGAAAGACCTGTTACATCCTGGAAAGGGAGGCAGAAGTTTGGGTGCATCCCTCCCGCCCCCCGGGCTCCTGTGCCTCTCTCCAGCCTCTGATGGACTCCTTGAAAAACTTGTCTCCGCATGCTTCCGGAACAGACTGCCCACCTGTCGTGGGGCCTGGCCGGGATGAGGCGCTCTTTGCTTCTTCCTGATCGCCCCGGTGGCCTGCAGGTAGGTTAGAGGTTCTTGCCCGATTCATTTCAAATGCTTCTGGAGACTTGTGTCCGTGTCCTCTTTTCTTTACTGATTCACCAAGTTCTCCAGAACCTAGGACTCACGTCCGCTTCTCCCTAAGGTCTGTTGCATGTTAAGGGTTTGGCTTTAACATTTTATAACAAGCTTTTCTATAGAACACATTTTAACCACCAGCAGACCAGTTATTCTCAGTGGAGCTCCAGGAGGACAGTGGCCCTCTTTGGCCTTGGGGTGGGGAGCTGCTTGCCCTTGTTTGATCTATGACTCTGACATAATACCTAGGCTTGTCTTTTTTCTTTTTTAAGACTTAATTTAAAAAATGTATTCTGGGAGAATATACTTTTTAAGGTTTTATGAGCTTGCATTTAATGCTAAGTTTTCCCTTAAAAATAGCAAATATGATTGTGATTTTGTGAATGAGAGAAAAACAAAAGAAAACAAAAGCCTTTTTATGGCTGGATAGAATTTCATTGCATAGATATGCTGTATTTATCCATTCTTCACTTGATGGGTGTTTGGGTGGTTTCTTTGGGCTGTTGTGAATGGTGCTGATATCAACACGTATAAATTTTTGTTGGACAACTGGTGTCTGTTGAAGCACAACAGTTTTTACTTATGAGTATATCTGTTTGGGGGAGGATCACTTCTTATTTCTAAGAAGATTTACTTCTGTATTTCCTCTAATAATTTTATAGTTTTAGCTCTTATATCCTGTGATCCATTTGGACATTTTGTGTTTGGTGTGAGGAAGGGGTTCAGATGCATTCTTTTGCTCATAGATTCATAGTTGTCCCAGCTCCATTTGTTGAAAGATTCTACTTTCCCTTTTGAATTTTCTTGGCACCCTTGGTGAAAATCAGTTGGCCATAAATATGAGAGTTTATTTCAGGATTTTCAACTCAATTCCAATTCTAGATGTCTATCCTTATGCATACTACTTTGATTACTATAAAGTGAAAGTGAAGTTGCTCAGTCGTGTCCAACCCTCAGCGACCCCATGGACTGCAGCCCACCAGGCTCCTCCATCCATGGGATTTTCCAGGCAAGAGTACTGGAGTGGGGTGCCATTGCCTAACTGTGTATTAAAGTTTGAAATCAGACTTTCCTTCCTGCCTTTGGATATCTGACAGAGTTTGTGCTATATGATCCTTGATGCAGGGACTAGGTGTAAATGCTACAGTCTATCCATTTATCCAATATTATTATATCTAATTTGCTTTCTTGTGTTTTTATTTAAAAATTAAATATGAGTAAAAGCTTCTTCACTCGATGGATTCATGTTTATGCCAAACTTTGGAGATCACTGCTCTCAGGTACCATATTTGGGTTCTGTTCTGCACTATATAAGGTTTTAGCCAAATGTCATCAGCCAGTGGCTCACCCCTACTTCAAGCCCCCAGGTAATATTGAATTACTGGTACATACTCAGTAACATCTCCAGAAGAGTAGATTTTCTCTGAAACTTCATCTCAGTCACCCTGTTCTAACAGTAAATCAATTGTATTATCAGTAGTTATAAATAATTGTTTCTAAGTGTCTTTATGTTTCTTTAGTTTTTGTTTGCCTATTTAAATTTGTTTCTTCTTCTGTTCCAGAATTGTCATCTCAAGTTTCCAGTTTACATTATTTTGCATGTAAAAGGACAAATTTCTCAGTCCTTTAGGTGTCATTGTTTTCTCATTGAGGTGAACTTAATGATAATATGTTGAAATTCTAAAGACAAAATATACTTGAAATGTACACATTTTATATTATCAGTGCACTGCAGTACAAATTAATTGATATCTTATGAATATATGATCTAGAAGTAAATTAGTGTACTTAGTAAAAAATATATTTTTCATATTTATTTTCTCATCTACTTTTACTTTTTCTTTTTTTCTCACTTTTTTTGTATTTTCCAATAAATCTTTGTTCCTTCCCTAAAACATCTTAGTCTTTCCAATAAAACCAATTTTATGTTATAATAATATTGGTGTTTTATATGTACCCATTTATTAAGCATTTTAAGTTTATTTTTGATGTATTATTAATACAGAGAAAATAATGAAGATTATAATAATGAACATCCAGTTTCAGAGATAAGTAGAAATAATATATATATAAAGTTCAATCTCCTCCCTATTTCATCCCCCTCCCATTTCTTCTTTTCTAAATTTGCTTTTTGTTTTTCCTGTACATTTCTTTATATTTTTATTACACTTACATGTATTTAAACAATGTATACTAATTTGTTGACTTCATATACAGTTTTTGCTTTTTCACTCACCAATTGTACAGTAGGTTTGCTGTCCGTCTTCACTGTTACTGAATATTAGCCCACTGTTCTTTAAGGTGGTTATAACAATCTATTCGTCTACAAGCAGTCTGTGAGTTTCTCTTGCTCTGTATTTTCAATGATGTTTGGTTATCATCAGAGTTTTAAATTTCTGATCAGTCTGATGAGCATAAAGTGGTTATTGTTGTATACATAATGTAGATGTTAAACGTTGCTTTATTCTATGTTTTGCAAAGATTTTAATCTAATTTCTGGCTTGTGTTTTTCTGGCTCATAAAAAACAGAAGTATTTGAATTTCTTTCCTCCTATAAGTTTAGAAAGGTATTCTCCATCTTTTTTCATAAAACTTTAAAAATTGTGCATTTTGCATTTCAGTTTTTAATCCACTCTTAGTTCTTTGCATGTAGTGTTAGGTAATTATCTAAATTCATTGTTCCGTTAATGGGTAACCTGTGTCCCCAACATCATTTGTTGATTGACATTCTTTGTTTACCTGCTACTCTGTAGATCATCTCTCTTGTATATGACGAGTTTCTATATACTCATGGGTCTGCTTATAGGCTCTCTATTCTGTTCCATTAATCTGTTCTTGTGCAAATATGTCTTAATAATTTAGCTTTTAGTATGTATAGATATCTAGCTGGATCTGTCTCCCCAACTTGTTCTTTATTTTCAAAACTTGCTGGCTTTTCTCTGCCTTTGTGCTTGTATGCAAAATTTAGGATCATCTGAAACATACCAGAAATTATAAATTCATTTGGGAAAAACTGGTATCGTTATGATAATGATTTTTTCACAGAACATAGTGTATCTTTTCATCTACCTAGTTTACATCTCTGACTAATATGGTCAACATATATGACCTGAATAATATTAGTTCCTCTTTTTTTCAGTAAAATATAATAAATTACTCACCATTTAATCATTTTTTAATGTAAGATTCAGTGGCATCAAGTAAATTCACATTGTTATTCAGCCATAATCCCCATCCACCTCTAGAATCCTAGAATGTTTTCATCTTCCCGAATTGAAACTGTACCCATTAAACAGTAACTCTCTTCTTCCCAGCTCCTGGCAACCACCATCCTGCTTTCTGTCTGTATGAATTTAATTATTCTAGCTAAGAGTCGGCGGAGAAGGCAATGGCACCCCACTCCAGTACTCTTGCATGGAAAATCCCATGGATGGAGGAGCCTGGAAGGCTGCAGTCCATGGGGTCGAGAAGAGGCGGACAGGACTGAGCGACTTCACTTTCACTTTTCACTTTCCTGCATTGGAGAAGGCAGTGGCAACCCACTCCAGTGTTCTTGCCTGGAGAATCCCAGGGATGGGGAAGCCTGGTGGGCTGCCGCCTATGGGGTCACACAGAGTCAGACATGACTGAAGAGATTTAGCAGTGTATTGTATAAGTGAAACTGCACAGTATTTGTCCTATGTAACTGGCTTATTTCTCTTTGCATGATGTATTTAAGGTTTATCCATGTTATAGTATATGTCAGAATTTCTTTCCTCTAAACAAAGTGAAAGTGAAGTTGCTCAGTTGTGTCCAACTCTTTGTGACCCTGTGGACTGTAGCCCACCAGGCTCCTCCGTCCATGGGATTCTCCAGCAAGAATTCTGGAGTAGGTTGCCATTTCCTTCTCCAGGGGATCTTCCTGACCCAGGGATCGAACCCAGGTCTCCCACATTGCAGGCAGATGCTTTAACCTCTGAGCCATCAGGGGAAGCCCTTTCCTCTAAAAGCTGAATATTATTCCATTGTAAATATTAATGCTTTTAAGTTTGTTGACACTTGCTTTATTGTATTGGTCAATTTTGCAATTGTTACATGTGTGCTTGAAAGAATATATATTTATTGGCTGCAAATTTCAACATTTCGCAATTCAGTATTTCACCATTTCAGCAAGGAAACCCCACTCATTTTGCTACCATTTGCTATAATCTTCCACGATGTTGATTTTTCTTTGTGCTTCTGCCAATTTACACTTTTTATGCGTGGACCCATGTTACTAGTTTAGAATTGTTTTTCGGTTAATTGAACTTTTGTATTATTTTTTACACCCCTATGTGATCTCTAGTATTTTCCCCATAAAAATCTATTTTGTCTGGTTCTAACATGGTGGCTCAAGGCTTTTACTACTTTTTGTTGTTACTGTTATTATTTTCTCATGTCTTTGTGACTCCAGGGACTAGTAGAGTCCATGGAATTCTCCAGGCCTAGCCTTTCACTTCTCCAGGGGATCTTCCCCACCCAGGGATCAAACCCAGGTCCCTCACATTGCAGGCAGATTCTTTACCAGCTGAGCCACAAGGGAAGTCCAAGAATACTGGAGTGGGTAGCCTATCCCTTCACCAGTGGATCTTCCCAACCCAGGAATCAAACCTGGGTCTCCTGCATTGCAGGCAGATTCTTTACCAACTGAGCTACTAGGGAAGCCCCTGTGACTTCATAGAATCTTTAATTTGATCTTGGTCCGCCAGAGAATTTAGCCTTTCTATTTTTGAGATTCAATTTGGCTGTCTTCATGTTTTATTAATAATTGGTAAATTGAGTATTCACATCAACTGTGTTTAGTGATGTGTGGGAATTTGTTTCTAGCATCTTATTTTGTGAATTATATTTGTACAGCCTTTTCAATGCTTCATTTTTTTTCTTCCACTTTTTTTAGACTGATTACTTGTAGGTTTTGTCTCTTTCTCAAAAATGTTTGTCTACTTTAGTGTTACACATATTATTTCTATTTATTTAATAGCTACTTTTAAATTATTAACATGCATGTTTAGTTTTTAAAAGTCTAAAGTTAACCAGTATTTCTACACCCATACTGAATAACACAAAGACTTTCAGTTCAGTTCAGTCACTCAGTCGTGTCCGACTCTTTGTGACCCCATGAATTGCAGCACGCCAGGCCTCCCTGTCCATCACCATCTCCTGGGATTCACTCAAACTCACGTCCGTCGAGTCGGTGATGCCATCCAGCCATCTCATCCTCCGTGGTCCCCTTTTCCTCCTGCCCCCAATCCCTCCCAGCATCAGAGTATTTTCCAATGAGTCAACTCTTCCCATGAGGTGGCCAAAGTACTGGAGTTTCAGCTTTAGCATCATTCCTTCCAAAGAACACCCAGGACTGATCTCCTTTAGAATGGACTGGTTAGATCTCCTTGCAGTCCAAGGGCTGCAAAGACTTTAGAACATGTAAATTCCCACTTGCCCTTGGCATCTTACAAGATAAGCTCTAGGGATATTTATGATTCTAATTCTGTAAAAGCAAGACTTCTTAAATTCAAAACACTGAAAAACAAAAAGAAAATAGAATTTTCTCATCATGCCAAACAAGGAATAACATATAGGCTTTAAATAAAAGTCTTTAAAAACTGAATTTTAGTATTTTTAAAAATTATTTTCCCATGATCTTTTTCTTTTGTTTTTAGGTCATATCTTTTGTTAAACCAACTCAAATATTTAATTTTGATCATTTCAAAGATTAAACTGTAATATACGATTTTTGTATTTGCTTTTCTAAAATGGCATGATGAAATTGATTATAGCAAACAAAGAGCAGTATGTCTGGAAGCAAATGTAACCATCCAGAACAAAGTGAAAACCCAGAAGCCATAAAATAGGTCCCTGAGCAGTGGCAGCAAGAAAGCAAAATAAACCAAACAGAAACAAAATTTAAAAATCACTGCTGTTACCAAAAATTAGAACCTTGAATCTCCTCAACCCAGGGCTTTATCACCTCATAATCTCCATTAGCAAGCCACTCCCAGAGACTCAGCTTTAAGCAAGAACAGCGTGCTTGCCATACAGACTTCTATACGGGGACCCTCTTTCCAAATAGATCGCAGTGTTTATTTACCACAGCTTAGAAAGGCCTAGGCCCTAATGACATTGATGTCTTGCTACATCACTGAAGAATTTATAAAATGGGCACATAATAACTGTTCTGTGAAAGTAATTGGAAGCCTTTATCAGTGATGGGAGACAGGTGATGCTCAGGTATAGTGGCCTTACGCTACTTCATAGAGGAAAGATTGTATAACACATCTCGGTAGCCTGAGAGAATGTCCCTGAATTACAGTTTGGCAAAATAACCAATCAAAACAAAGCTCATAGTTAAATCATCTGAAAGAACCAAAGTCTGTATATGCATAAGAAACAATCTGAAAATAATACATGTATTTAAAAAAATATTTTAAACAAGAATGCTTTTTGGAGGGATGAGAGCATGTTTATTATTCACTCATTGAGCATGACACATTTTCCAGAGGCACTCAATAGATGAAAGATTGATTTCGATATCAACAGAATTTTTAGTAGCACTCTGTTCTAAACTGTTAGACATTTTATTTTTCTGATGATGCAAGAGAAAAACATGCATTTTTGTCCTTACTTGGGAGTATGGAAAATAGCCATGAACAAAATTATCTCTTGTTAAAAAATGTTTAATGAAACACTTCAGTTTTAGCTATGAAAATGCTATCTCAGTTTTCGGTCTCATGGAGAAGGGAAATTTTCTCTGGGTGAGAAGTAACACGCATCTGAAATCAAAGTGCCTGCTGTTTTGTGATGTTTTGGTCACTAATATGTACCATAATCGGAGAAGGCAATGGCACCCCACTCCAGCACTCTTGCCTGGAAAATCCCATGGACGGAGGAGCCTGGTGGGCTGCAGTCCATGGGGTTGCGAAGAGTCGGACACGACTGAGCCACTTCACTTTCACTTTTCACTTTCATGCATTGGAGAAGGAAATGGCAACCCACTCCAATGTTCTTGCCTGGAGAATCCCAGGGACGGGGGAGCCTGGTGGGCTGCCGTCTATGGGGTCGCACAGAGTCGGACATGACTGAAGCGACTTAGCAGCAGCATGTACCATAATAATCTGTGCCTTACCGGATTGTCAAAATTCATCCTGTACATTAAAAGCTATACTTTATTTGTAAGGGTGTATAATTATAGTCCACTCTTTTGAAAATGAATAAATGTTTCTGTTTTATAGTCCTTTTTTGACAGAAAGTTCAAAAATTCTTGACCCATGGCTGCTCTTAGAACCAGTGATTATGAGTCTGTCCTAATGAAGTGTTTGAAAGGCTCAGCTATTTATTTTAAATTAACATTTGCCATTTTTGTTAATTAAAGTTTTAATATAGGTGATAGGCATAACGTTTGGAAATCACATGAAAGTACAGAGGAAAAAAAAAATAATTCTCAAATCAGTCCCTTCCCTCAGCTCTTGGCTCCATCACTGAGTAACTTCAGAGAATTGTATTAGATAATTCTTATGTCTGTTCTCTATTTTTTTATGTTTCCATTAACCATTCCTTGGCTTTTTATATTATGATTGCTTATAATATGCTTTCTTGTTTTATCCTTATAGTGAGATCTTAAGGATAGCTTAGTATCTCCTTTCTATTCACGTGTTTATTCACCATATATTTATTAACACCTAGTGTATATGTGGAAATACATGAGTCAGTGTGTGAAGCTCACATCCTTATGATACTTACTAATCATGGATAAAGTACTTGAATTTGGGGTGTCAACCCATAAGATCAGGAGCCATGTTTAATTCACTTTCCTGACTATTCACCCCATCATGGGGTCTGTTTCCCATCTGTCATGCATAATAGATATTGGATGAACTCTTATATGTGATGAATACTATTGAACAAGTTTGTTTCTTACTTATATTGCCATTTTCCTAATAGTAGAAGTTGGATAACTAGGATTTTGCTTGCCTGGTTGTGAAGTTCCATACTGAGATGTAACACATGTGTCATGGTTATGAGTTGCTACTGCTGCTGCTGCTGCTGCTAAGTTGCTTCAGTCGTGTCCGACTCTGTGCGACCCCATAGACAGCAGCTCAACAGGCTCCCCCATCCCTGGGATTCTCCAGGCAAGAACATTTCCTGGTTCTTTTTAATCTAAATCATATTCTTCTTTAAAGTTTTTCGTGGTACTCTTTTTCCCATATAGCACTCACATTTATAATTGCATTATACTTAGAAATACTTAGTATCTGTCTCTTCACTAGATGATAAACATGAAAAAGGAGTGGGTTGCCATTTCCTTCTCCAATGCATAAAAGTGAAAGTGAAGTTATGAGTTATCAAATTATTATTCCATTATCTCAAAGGTCCCTGTGAAGTCCAAGTAAAGCAATGAGTATGCTTTACGAAGAAAGAAGCAAAGAAGGTGGTGGTGTTTACATGAACTCTTAGAGTACTGAGCTATTCTTTAAGAGAGAAAGTATTTAGTAACTCCAGTGATCTAAAACATGGTTATGTTATTGAAAAAATAGCACGGCCTCTAACTGCCAAGTTTGTGTTACTATTTTTAATGCACAAATACATATTTAGCCTTATAAGAAATATAAGAAAAGACATAAAATGGAGCAGAAAATAAGTTCACAGATGGATTAGATCCAATCTCTGGTTGATCTCTTTTCCCCCTCCCCCGCAAAACATATCTAGATCCTTGGCCCCATTCATCTGGCCAATTCAGTTTATTCTTTACATCTCACATTAAATGTGACTTGCTTAAAGAAAGTTCCCTCAACCTCTAAATCATATTCTTCTTTAAAGTTTTCCGTGGTACTCTTTTTTCCCATATAGCACTCATATTTATAATTGCATTATACTTAGAAATATTTAGTATCTGTCTCTTCACTAGATGATAAACATTAAAAAGGCTCAACACACCAGCAACGTGTCTGGCTCAGGGTATGAGCTCAATAACTAGTTACTGCATGCAGTAACTCTAATACATAAAAGATGATGGCAGGGAAAGAGAGAAATAGAGTGGAGAGGAAAAGCATGTATAACATGTGAGTTTAAAAGGTTTGCGATAAGATTTGACATGGACTGTAGAGGAGGTGAACGGTTGCTGAATGTGAAGCCTCATGGACACACCCAGAGCAGGTGACACAGAAAAGATTGGAAGCACGGACGATCAGGGCCAATATGTCCATTAGACACAGCAGACACTGTGCCCAGAACCCACTATATTCTAAGGTACCCACAAAATATTTTAAATGTTAGTTTTTATCAGAAGAAAAAATAGATATTATAATAATGATTCCAATGTATGCTGATCTTAGCATAAAAGGCAATGTTTAGTATTTTTTATAGAGGAAAGAGCCCATGAAAGAATACAACCCTGAGGATGTTATTTGTTAAACAGTAGGTAGGAATTTGAGCTAGAACCTGAAGAAGGAATAGAAGAGCTAACATTGAAATTCAGATGGGTGTCAGGTCAGGGAGAACCTGGGCTTCCCAGGGGGCACGAGTGGTAAAGAACCCACCTGCCAATGCAGGAGGCGTAAGAGACATGGGTTTGATCCCTGGGTCAGAAAGACCCCCTAGAGGAGGACATGGCAACTCACTCCAGTATTCTTGCCTGGGGAATCCCATGGTCAGAGGAGCCTGGCGGGCTACAGTCCATGGGGTCGTAAAGAGTCAGACATGACTGAAGTGACCGAACACACATGCGTGCAGCGAGAACCTAGATGACAGCCTGGGGAAGCTCTTCAAACTTTGCTTTACCTGCACAGACTTTCTGTCACCTTTTTGCTTATTAGTAGAGCTTTAGGAAGAGAGTTCTTGCAGGAAAGAATAGGATGGGTTGATTTTTGAATTAGGATAGTTAATCAAGGGCCTTTTGCATTAGTTTGAATTGTACAGTAATAGAAACAGAAGGGGTGGACATTACAAACATCTAGGTATATATGTACCCAGGCACTTTAGATCCTATGCAGAAGAGCTCATTTTCCCATAGAAAACTCCCAAAGACCTAATTGCACATTTGCATGTCCTCTGTAAGTTCCATGAGAGGAGAGACTGTGCCAACCCTACTGCTGTTTCCTTAGGGAATTACACGTGGAGATACTCAAGAAAGCAAGAGATTTAGAGACTTCAGAAGTGTTACGACTATTGTTAACTAGGACTAGATCTTGGCCAAATCATTCTAAACATCAAAGCACATGCCCAGGGCCTGATGATGTGACAAATACCTTCCAGTTGATTGATGGTTCAGTTATTTTTCAGAGCAAAACAGAAATAACATCATATACACATCATTACTTAGAGCTTATTTTAAAGTTAATTTTTAATGATTCTTTTTTCCAAATTGGGAAATCTGTCTATGGTCTATAACTGAATATATATTCATATTCATAACACATGTATATACAGCATTAACTCATACAGAGAAAATCACAATGACATAAAGCCATGTAACATGCATTGAATACAGTCGTATTGTAGTTAGACTTGTTAGCATGCTCATTAAATGAATACTTTGGATTCAAAGGATGTGCCCAGCCTTGTAGTAGAGGAGCAACCATTCTAACAGGAAGGTTAGGCTGGGGCTTTACTAAGGAGAGGTGACATCTGCTTCCAGTCTTGAAACCGTGCATGCTTGAAGAAGCAGAAGAGCAGGTAGATTTTTAAAATGCTAGAAATTGGTCTTGTGTTTAGAAGGCTTTGTTAACCTTTTGGAGTATTAGTTTCCTTATCCATGGCATGAGAGGTGATCATCTTTTGTATCACCGTAGAGCTGCTTTTCATGTCTAATTGGAATATAGAAAAGGCAGGAAACATAAAAATCAATACAAAGGTTATGAATTGCCTGATGCTGAGGACAGAGGACCTATTTAGGGTGTAATATTGATAGTTAAACTGTAGTTTAATTTAGTTAAGTTAAACAGAGATAGTGCCTGTCTCTGTTTTAGAGATTGTCTTTTTTTGGGGGGACAGAGGAATAGGTCCAGTGAATCTTTCAGGAGCTTCCAATTCTGGCTCTTTGATAAGTTGAGACGTATGAAGTATGACAATATTGTTAAATACTGAGATTGTATTTAACATTGTTTAAGGAAACAGTTTTTTTTATACTATTGGGATTATATCATCAGCGTATGAAAAAGTCATTCTGTACGATTATACAAAGACTGTCTATGTGTGTGCTAGTCGCTCAGTCACATCCAACTCTTTGTGACCCCATGGAATGCAGCTCACCAGGATCCCCTGTCCATGGGATTTCCCAGGCAAGAATACTGGAGTGGGTCTCCATTCCCTTCCCCAGGGGATCTTCCCAACCCAGTGACTGAACTCAGGTCTTCCGCCTGAAGGGCAGATTCTTTACCATCTGAGCCACTGGGGAAGCCTGTATGAAGACTGAAGGTGGTCAAATATAGGCATTTAATTGGCAACATTTAGGCTCCTGAAAATTTCATTGACAATATTACTTGAAGTGAATTCAGGATAGGGTTTTCAAAATTGAGTCTTGGTGGTGGTTTGAAAACAGTTGAATTGTTCTACCACTTTGCCATTGTAACAGTTCCAGGCTGTACTCAAAACATTGGTATCAAGGTAGGAAATGAGTCCAAGTCGATGTTCCTCTTGAGGTTAAAGGTCTGTTTCTTTCAATCAGTTCAAACTGACAGGCCTCCTGCCATCACCTCCTCCTCAGCCAGGCAGGCAGGCCCTGGCCGTCAGTGTGAAAACATCTGTTGAATGGATTTATTGACTAGATCGTGTTTTTTTTCTCCCTTTCTCTATTTTTTTTTCCTTCACACCGTTTATTATGTCTCTGACCTGATGAACTTAATTTGTTGACATGTCGCTCTCAGTGTCTCCCTGCGTGCTGGCCTCATGTTTCTCTCTTCTGTGCTCTTTTCTTGGCAGCAGTCCTTCTTGGAGCCCCAGCACACACGTGCAGTCTCGGTGCGCCAGGCTCAGCTGGCTCCTGTGGGCATGGAGGGATTAGAGAAAGAGCGTCTGGTCTCCAAGACCCACTCCTCCCCCGCAGCCTCCACGTTACCTCACCCAGCAATGGACCGCCCCCTCCGGCCCGGCTCTGCAACTGGTGAGAATCCCAAAAGACTTTCCCTAATAGGCAGGCTGAATGCACCGTTTTTGCAGGATTAAGCGATTTAAATGCTCAGAATAACTCCAAGGGCAGAACGCTCCATTTTAACCCAATGCAACCCAAATTTTATGACGTTGTATTGGCCACAAGACAAAGCAGCACATCTGATAAATCTTGGGCTTAGTATTAATAGCCTCATAAATTGTTATCATTCAGGGGCCTGGAAAACACATCAACAGGTGCATGGGTCCCTTCTGGAACCAGAGATCCCCTCAACATTCTTTACCATCTCTTCCTTCCAGTGCTTGTGGCCCCGAGGAAATTTACGATGCTAACTTCACTCAACTCGAAAGAGTGCCCCCTTCCAGTGTGTTTTTCTTGCTGTTGTGTTTGTTTCAGAGTTTTGTCCTGGCTTTTCATACAAATGACTCATAGGAGACAGTGGTGCCAAGGCAAACCTTGTTTAATTCTACATACATCAGTTCCAATTCCATTTATTATGGCACCGATGGGTGGGCTATCTGACCACCCTCTTCCTTTGCCTACAGCTGTGTTTGATATTTCAGAACCTGGCTACAGAAGAAAACAAACCAGATAATTCCAAGGCCAAAGGAAGGTCAGGTCTGGAACACGCGCAAGAAAAGGGCACTATTCTCTCACAAAGGAGCTGTACCATAAATATGCATGTGGATAAATATTCCTTTATGTCTGCTGGACCCCATTCTTGGTCTATGTTCTCAACTGTGGCCCATGAAATGAAAGATATTCTAGCCCTAAGGGCTCAGAACATGGATGCCTCAAGGGGAGAATTCAGATGTACCTTCTGCTAGAGTCTCTCACAGGTTATCTGATTTATTTTTGATTCAATTTTTAGGATTCAGGGTTTGTTTTTGTGGCTTCTGTGACCTCAAGCAACCCTTTGTACTTGGAAAAGTTAAAATACTTTTTCCAAAATCACATTCCCAAGCCTTGATATCATCTTTTATTTAAAAGTCAATGAACGGAACAACCAGGTTATTTAACTTTGACAGACATCTTTGATAAGTATGCTCAGGAGCTACATTTTATAGTGTATTACACCACGAGCCAGCATTCCATACTAGGAGCTACAGACTGGATATATCTGGATATATTTCTCTCACCACGTTAGCCACTGTTTCTGATCCCTCTATTTCTTGGACAAACAGACCTGTCCTGGTATCCCAGGCAACCCAGGACTGTAGCCAGGGTCAGCGGAAGCTGCTTGGATCAGTCATGCCTCGTTCAATCCCTGTTCTTAAGAGAATTTTTGCTCATAGTCAGATACATGCTGTAGAGAAATACTTTTTGTAGGTAGTCAGAGCAGTAGCCTTTAAGAATTAGTTATCTCTCAGTTCTTTTTACTGAGAGTGTTTTGTATTCAGCCATAAGCTTTCAGAGACACAGATATCCTATTGTAATGCCAATTACATTCATTCCAAATCATTTCCTTACTTTAAAAGCAAGCTTGATTATCAAGTTTTGTGATGCTGTTTCAATAGTCATGTGTGTGGCTGTCTACTATTGTAACCCTACTGATAATTTCTTTCCTTGGTTAAGAGAGGTGACCCTTCCCTGACATGTTGTGGTTTCCTCTACTTTTATATGTTCACTCCATATGAATGAAACAAGTTCTCTGAATATTAGAATGATCCTACTAGTTTGAGAAAAACATGTTTTTGCAAATGAACAGGGTTTGTAGGTCTTAAAAGAATCAGGCGAGGGACTTCCCTAGCAGTACAGTGGTTAAGACACTGTGCTTCCACTGCAGGGGGCATGAATTCAATTTCTGGTTAGGGAACTAAGATCCCACATGCCATGCAGCACAGACAAAAATTAGGGGAAAAAATCAGGTGAAAGAGTGGATTGCAAACCAGATAATGCAAGCATGACATAAACATAACCAAATGCTTCAAACTGAAAACTGGGTCATTTCACATGATTAGTTTCTTTGCCATAATGTCAACACCCTAGTATTTATCAGAAGTTATATTCCAAGCACAAATAGGGAGATCAGGTGGAGTTTATTTTCATGTTTAATGTATGTGATGAGACACGTGCATGTTCACGCATGCTCAGTTGTGTCCCGCTCTTTGTGACCTCAAGGACTGTAGCCCGCTGGGCTCCTCTGTGGGATTCTCCAGACAGGAATGCTGGAGTGGGTTGCCATGCCCTGCTCCAGGGGATCTTGCAGACACAGGGATCAAACCCACATCTCTTGCATCTCTGGGACTGGCAGTTGGATTCTTTACCACTGAGCTACCTGATGAGGCACATTTCTGGCCTAAATGAGAAGTTATATAAACTTACATTTTAAAAAATACAGAATTTTATACTTAGTAACTTTTCAATAAATTTTAGTTGAATCGACAAATATTAATTTGCAGTATATATACATAATGTGTACATGTAAATCATAAACACTTAGGAATTTACCAGCTCAAATTTGAAAACACTGAAAGTGAAAGTTACTTTGCAATTACTGCTCTGTAAGGATTCACTAAGTGATTCCAAAGTTACATACTTCAGTAGGAAAAAACCTTATTGTCTTATTTACCTTAAGAATGTTGCATCCTGACACTTAAATTCTTAGGATAAAAATACTAAATATTCTTTTAAAAACGTGCAAAGTATGTAATTTATGTGTCTGTTAATAGCTCCTCCACTGTCACTGGGACTAAAAATATATATTTGGTTAGTGACTTTCATTTAGTGCTTTTCCAAATCCAAAGGAAATGAAATGTACTATCTTCACTCTGCTCTTCCAAATATTATTCTGGCTTTAATCCAAACTTAAATTTCCCCTGTAACATGCATACTCTTACAGTCCACATGGTCTCAAAATTCATCTTAGTATTTCTAATGATCTCTTACTTTAGAGGAGAACTCTTAAGGCTTTCACTTGTGATATGTTTGAAAACAAATTTTTCATGTTTTAAGGGCGTTTCTTTTGGCTTTTTAATATCTATTTGTTGTAAATACATCAAAAAATAAAAATAAAATGTAACATTTAAGTCACTTTGAAGTCACATGTTCTTTGAGAATATTTAGCTTTTGTTTCCCAAAGAAAGTTATAAATCTTTACTCAGTGGTTGTTCCAGTAGAAAGTAAGGAAGAGAGAGAGTAGGTTATAAAGTTATGCAGTTTGCTTAAATTCCTTCTGTAACAGCTATACATTTTGAAACAACTATGAAGTTATTCTGTACTAAACTCACATAATTTTTAAGGCACACCTTTCAAACCTTTACCTTCCATGTAATCCCCAATAGCCAAAGGGATAGTCACACCACCCTAATATTTCTAAAGAACAAAGCAGTGGTCCAAGGGGGAAATGTTGTCTGAGTTCAGTCAGTTGTTGAAGATGAAGTCTCTAGTCTGCTTCCTGTGAGAACTTGAATGGACCAAGAAACAAACTGAGATGGAGCCCCTCCCTGCTGGCCCGATGGAGAGCCTGGCTGAGGATATTTCTGGATGGCCAGGGGATCACTTAGCTTCTGTAGTGCCAAGGAAGAATGTGTGTTGTAGAGCCAGGTTACCACATATTCAAATGCATTTTGTCATTTTGGAATATAAGTAATAATGCATGCATGCTCAGTCACTTCGGTCATGTTCAACTCTGTGACCCCATGGACTGTAGTCTGCCAGGCTCCACTGTCCATGGGGATTCTTCAGGCAGGATCTGGAGTGGGTTGCCATGCCCTCCTCCAGGGGATCTTCCTGACCCAGGGATCGGACCCATGTCTCTTATGTCTCCTGCATTGGCAGGTGGGTTCTTTATCACTAGCACCACCTTAGACTCCCCATAAGTAATAATTCAATGTTTATTACATATTGAATTTAAGGAGTACTTTTTTTCATTCTATCTAAAGCCAAGGCATGGTGTTTAGTATTAATTCTGATGGCTAAGGAAAGGGCAATGCCTGTCATTTTCTCTGCCATAGTCTTCCTTTCTGCTCAGCTGTTCCTGAGAGAAATGAGGCTTGGCCATGGCTCCCAACAGGATTTTGAGAGTAGATGATATAATTGTGCTGTGTGTGTGTGCACACACACCCAGTTGTGTCTGACTCTTTGCAACACATGAACTGTAGCCCACCAGGCTCCTCTGTCCATGGGATTCTCCAGGCAAGACTACCAGAGTGGGTTGCCATTCCCTCTCCAGGGGATCTTCCTGACCCAGGGATCGAACTTATATCTCTTTTGTCTCCTGCATTGGCAGGTGGATTCTTTGCCAACTGTGCCACTTTGCTAGTTTATGCCAAGTGGAATTCAGTGATACCGAATTTAATAGCAGATAAATTTGGTTGACTTTTAGCTTCCCCATCACCCAGTACCATTTAAGCTCTTCTTTCTCCCAGCACTAGGTTCCTTTACATAATCTGTGAAAATTCTTTTTTTATACCATCAGTTTTTTAGTCAGTGTCTAATGAGAAGTAGAATTGTAGCATTTGAACTAAAGCAGTGTTTGTGAAAGCCATTACAAATAGTTCAAAGAATTTTTAAGTGGACATTTAGAGGGTGGCACATCACAACGGAAAGTGAAATACATTGGAATGTTTAAGTGTGAGAATAGCAAAAGTGGCCTCTTCCCCTGTCTTTTTGTTTGTTTCTGCTTTTAATGAAGATATGTTCCCAAGTTAGGCAAGCTCTTGTTAATCCCCAGGTTTTAGTTTACAGCTTACTTCCTTCAGGAAGCCTTGTTTGGCCAGCTAAATCCAAATTAAATCAATTATGGTCCCTCGTAACTGGATTTTTTTTTCCCTCAAAGATTGTAATTGATTTATTTTGGGGATTGTGTTAAAATGGGCTGTCCATGTGGGAAGAGACTGTGTTTCCTCTTCTCTCTGACCCCAGCACTGCGGTACCTGACTAGCCCAAGGATCTAGCTCAGTGTATATGCCTGCTGTACAATAAATGAATATGCAAGTGAAACAAGAGTAAAGAGACGTGAATCACATGCAGCTGTACAAAAAAAGGTTATTTGTATGTTAGATGAAATTTTGAGGTGACATTTATATTTTTTAATTAAAAAATGTTCATTGGAAGCAATTTCGTAAGTCTGGAAAACTGTAAGGGGAGAATCACCTGTTACTCTGTCACCAGAGAAAACCATAAGTAAAATACACATTTATTTCCAGTAATTTTTCCTCTTCTATGTGCCTCTCTCTGACAGTGAAGGAAAGTTATATGTTTGTGTTCATGTCTGCATGCGTGTGTACATCTGTAAATACATACGTGTGTTTGTGTATGCGTGTGTTTATGTATGTGTTTTAAGACATCTCAGAGTAACTATTGTTACCACCTGCATTAGAATGCAGAGATTAATTTCATTTGGGTAGATAAAAGTTAACTGTCCTCAAATATATGTGCCTGAAATTTCTCCTGAAAAGTTCCTCCAATGTTTGCCTATCTAATTCTCACTGAAGATGATAAGATAGCTATCTTTTTTTTATTTAGGAGACTAAATCAACTTGGTCACATATATATTGTATTATAAGTTATTTCTTATATAATAACATTTTTAAAATATATATTAATGTATGTTAGTTATATGTATATGTATATATCTTTTTTGAAGAAAAAAATTTTGTGGCTTTTTCATACCTGAGAAAGTCATCCTACAACCTTCACACATTCTTGGACACAGATTTACTAGGACACATTTTTTTTGTCTGAAAATCTGGAAGTGTGGTTAAATGCTCAAGCACTTAATATTCAAAAGGAGAGGTCTAAGTTTAGCAATGAAGAGAAGTCTGGACCATCTTGGTATGTGTTCCTTTGTGGGCAGCCTGTTCATTCTCTTCTGGTGCCTCACAGTATATTTTCTTCATCCTACTAATCCAAAATAAAATCATTCTTATGAGCATTTGCAGTTACATACTCATGTACATGTCTCTTTCTATTATGGATAAATGTTTCAGTTATTCCAATTATTCTATGAATCTGATCCCCTCCTTGAGAACAATCACTGTCTATTCGTTGATCTCCATACTTTCTGAACATATCTAAATTTTTATTTAATGGCATTGATCTGGTTTTTTATGAAATTTGAATTCTTCTTTTGTTGCCTCCAAAGTAGACTTTAATTTTGCCACTGTGGTTTTAGTTCTCTTGCCATCCTCGTTTACCTTATGCATCTTTTTCCTCATTAATTTACCTTGGTGTCTCCTATTCAGCTCTTGGTCCTATTTTATAGGACCAATGTCTTCTGACATTTGAGGATTCCCCCAAATTTCTAAAATCTTATTTTGCTTCCTATAGTTGGAAAAGACTCTGATGCTGAGAGGGATTGGGGACAAGAAGAGAAGGGGACAACAGAGGATGAGATGGCTGGATGGCATCACTGACTCGATGGATGTGAGTCTGAGTGAACTCCGGGAGTTGGTGATGGACAGGGAGGCCTGGCATGCTGCGATTCATGGGGTCGCAAAGAGTCGGACACGACTGAGCGACTGATCTGATCTGATCTGATAGTAAATCAAATTCACTGAGCTAAGTAGTAGGAATTATGTTTCCCTTTATATTTCTGTAGCATATTCTCATAGGCCCAGTTTTTGTTTTTTGTTTTTTTTTTCCTCCTCACTCAAACTTAAAAAAGAGTTTTTTGAGGTATAGTTGATTTACAGTGTTATGTTAGTTTATGGTGTAGAGCCAAGTGACTCAGTTATATGTTTTCTGACTTTTTTTTGTTAGAGTTTATTGTAAGATATGGAATTTTCGTTTTCTCTACTGTACAGCAGGACTTCAGCTGTTTTATATATAGTAATTTGCATCCAATAATCTCAGACTCCTAATTTATCCCTCCTCTTATCTTTCCCCTTTGGTAATGATAAATTTGTTTTCTATGTCTGTGTTTCTGACTGTGTTTCTGTTTTGTAAATAAGTTCATTTGTACCATTTTTAGATTCCACATATAAGTGATACATATGATATTTGTCTTTGTCTGACTTCAGTTAGGGTGACCATCTCTCAGTTCATCCATGTTGCCACAAATGGCATTATTTCCTTCCTATTTTTTATGGCTGGGCAATAATTCTATGGTGTATTTATACACTGTCTGTGTGTCTGTGCTCAGTTGTGTCCCTGACTCTTTGCAGTCCATGGGCTGGCAGCCTGCCAGGCTTCTCTGTCCATGGAATTTTCCAGGCAAGAATTCTGGAGTTGGTTGCCACTTCCTACTCCAGGGGATCTTCCTGACCCAGGGGTTGAACCTGCATCTCTTGCATTTCCTGCATAGGTAGGTCGATTCTTTATCACTGTGCCACCTGGGAAGTCTATATATACAGTTCAGTTCAGTCGCTCAGTCGTGTCCGACTCTTTGCGACCCCATGAATCGCAGCACGCCAGGCCTCCCTGTCCATCACCAACTCCCGGGGTTCACCCAAACTCATGTCCATTGAGTCAGTGATGCCATCCAGCCATCTCATCCTCTGTCGTCCCCTTCTCCTCCTGCCCCCAATCCCTCCCAGCATCAGAGTCTTTTACAACAACTCTTTGCATGAGGTGGCCAAAGTACTGGAGTTTCAGCTTTAGCATCAGTCCTTCCAAAGAACACCCAGAACTGATCTCCTTTAGAATGCACTGGTTGGACCTCCTTGCAGACCAAGGGACTCTCAAGAGTCTTCTCCAACACCACAGTTCAAAAACATCAATTCTTCGGCCCTCAGCTTTCTTCACAGTCCAACTCTCACATCCATACATGACCACTGGAAAAACCATAGCCTTGACTAGACGGACCTTTGTTGGCAAAGTAATGTCTCTGCTTTTGAATATGCTATCTAGGTTGGTCATAACTTTCTGTCCAAGGAGTAGGCGTCTTTTAATTTCATGGCTGCAGTCACCATCTGCAGTGATTTGGGAGCCCCCCAAAATAAAGTCTGACACTGTTTCCACTGTTTCCCCATCTATTTGCCATGAAGTGATGGGACCAGATGCCATGATCTTTGTTTTCTGAATGTTGAGCTTTAAGCCAACTTTTTCACTCTCCTCTTTCATTTTCATCAAGAGGCTTTTTAGTTCCTCTTCACTTTCTGCCATAAGGGTGATGTCATCTGCATATATATACAGTACATCTTCTTTATCCATTTATCTCTTGATGAACATTTAGATTGCTTCTGTGTCTTGGTGATTGTAAATAGCACAGCTATGAACATTGGAGTGCGTGCATGCTCAGTCACTCAGTTGTGCCCAACTCTTTGCAACCCCACGGACTGTAGCCCACCAGGCTCCTCTGTCCATGGGACTTCTCAGGCAAGAATACTGGAGTGGGCTGCCATTTCCTTTTCCATTTGGGGTACATATATCTTTTCAAAGTAAAGTTTTATCCAGGTACATGCCTAGGACTGGAATTACTGGATCATATGGTGACTCTACTTTTGTTTTTTTAAGGAATCTCCATACTGTCTTTCATAGTAGCTGCAGCAATTTACATTCTCACTAATAGTATAGTAGATTCTCTTTTCTCTACATCCTCTCCAGGATTTATCGTTTGTAGGCATTTTGATGATGGCCATTCTGACTGATAGAAGGTAATACCTCTCTGTAATTTTGGTTTGCATTTTTTATTAGTTAGTGATGTTGAGAATCTTTTCATATGCCTGTTAGCCATCTGGATGCCTCCTTTATAGAAATGTCTATTTAGGGGTTCAGCCCATTTTTTTAATTGTTTTTTTTGTTGTTGTTATTGAGCTGTATGTATATTTTGGAAATTATTCCCTTGTTGGTTGTATGATTTGTAAATATTTTCTGCTAGTCTGTAGGGTGCTTTTTTTTTTAATGGTTTCCCTTGTGTTCACTCATTCTTGAAAGCTTGAATATAGAAACATCTTTGCAGATATTTACCAGCAAATATGTAGTGAATTGTGTTTGACTTCACTTTTTGCCAACTTGCATACCGCCTGAACCTCCTCCTCTGTTATATAGTGAATGGCAACACCTAATTTAATTCCCAGGTTCTAATAGACTTTCATATAGTGTAGTTGGAAGCTCTATGGTGAAATTTCTCCCACCCACTTCCTTTTTTTAGCTGCTGATGAAATAATTTACATAAACAAACAGATCTCTAAGTCTAGAAAATGCTCCTTGTGTACTCAGAGGTACAATTTAGCAAGTTTTAAACAATTATTTTTGTATATTTCATTTGCTTGCTGAATAAATCAAGTTTTACACATAATTAAAAATGTCATATCTGGTACTTTAAGTGTTCCTATTAAAAGATATTATAACAAATAATTCAGGTGTTAGAATATAAAGAGTATATTTATGGGGAAAAAATTAGGCAAGATAAACCTTATAAATAGATTAGAACTCTAAACCTTATGGATAGATTTCTCTTATAGATGGAAAGTATAACAGCTGTTCTGGACATGATTTAGAGGTTATTAGAAATGACTCCTGCTTCAAAGTAACTCCTTCTATCCATTTTCGTAATCCTACCAATTGCAATCCATTTTTTTAAAGTTTTTTGTTTTTTTTTTTTAACTCTTAAGAGGTCATCTTTGACTTCTCAGCCCCCTATATTTTTTATTTCTTTACCTACCATACAGAGTTTTAAACATACATGTCATATAATTGTCTTTGTGAGTGCCTTACCTTTACTGCTAGGTTATAAGTTAAATGTAATAAATTAAAGTTTCTGATACCTGGATCATTGAGAGCATTCAGTGACTGTTTACTGAACCTGCATCCTTTAGGGAAGTTATTCTGTTGTGTGTGTGTGTGTGTGTGTGTGTGTGTGTGTGTGTGTGTGTGTGTCTATGTCTATATTTATTTACTGTGCTTTAGCCCTTGGTTCCATCCTTTGGCCCTGCAAGATGTTAATATGTGTCATTGAGCAAATCCTTGGGAAGGTGTGGAACCTCAGGCATTAACCAGAAAAGCAATATGAAGCTGAATTTTAAGAAGCTGGGATCAGGAGTTTTAGGTTGAAAGATTCTGAACTCAGCTTTCCTAATAGACCAGTGTGGACTCGGCCCCACAGTCATATTAGACTGAGCAGAAACGTAAAGAGATGAATGCTTTCTATAACTAAAGAAACTGTGTGCAATGATTAAGGAAAGGCAAAGAGGCTACACACTGTGAGCTTTACATACTTACCTCATTTAATAAAACTGAAAGCCACAGAAAGCACAAAGTCTAAGCTTATAAAAAGTATCAAAAAATTTTAAGAGTTTTTTTTTTTAGCAGAAAATAAACAACTAGAGTTTAAAATTCAGGTAAAGGTTTATGTTAAGACTCCTTTGTGTATTTTATTTATTTTCTCAAAACCTAGCTTTAACTCTTGTCCCATTGATTAAGAGACAGGTTGATCTCTGTCTTTAGACAGGCTAAAGGGTCAAAGAAAAGTGGAATTCGATGTGAATCCCAAAGAGAAGAGCAGGCTTGTTCCTCACCCTGTAAGTTTCTGTTTTTGAGGGGAGAAAAGGGAAAAAAAAAGATGAAAGAAATGGAGATGAAGGATGAGGTTAAGTCTCACCTTGCAGTCTACCTGTTAACTCTTCATTGCTACATCATTAAGATGAGTAGGTAGAGGTTTTGGGTTCCAGACTTTATTTTCTCTTAAATTCAAATGTCTTTCCAAGAGCTCCTGGACTTTGTATTATAATCTCCAGATGCTTGGCAATAATTTTCAGCTACCATAACCTGTTTCATTTTTTTTTTTTGCAGTGGCTAATGGAGAAATTGTTGTTTTAAGAGAAATGATTACTATGGAGATGAAGTTAGATAGGTCAAGAGATGAAATAGTGAGAAAAATAAGCAACCTAATGATTAGAATCTCTATTCTTAAAGAATATGTTTTCAAAATGAGGGAAATGCTATATTTTATGTTTCCATGTTAATCATTAATATATCTTTTATGCAGTACAAAACTGGTAGAAAATATGTTCAGCAGTTCCTGTTATGTAATAGCAACTCATAAATACTTGATATATCTGAGTTGTGCAGATGTGTCTAATGTATTGTCGTATTGTGAATGTTGCTTTTTATGCCTGCTTACTTTTTTTTTCCTGCCTTCCTCTTTTCTCTCTTTCAGCTTTATTTTAAAATATTTATTCATCTATTTTTTGTGTAAAATTCCATGTATAAATATAATGAGTATAATAAATGCTTGTGTTAGAGGCACCTACTGGTAGGAAGATAAGATGTCCTTGTGGCTCAGATGGTAAAGAATTTGCCTGCAATGCAGGAGGCCCAGGTTTGATCCCTGGGTGGGGAAGATCCCCTGGAGAAGGGAATGGCAACCCACTCCGGTATTCTTGCCTGGAGAATTCCATGGACAGAGGAGCCTGGCGAGCTACAGTCCATGGGGTCACAAAGAATAGGACACAACTGAGTGGCTAACACTTTCACTTCACTTTCACCAGGAAGAAGATAAGGCATGTAATACAAAAGAAATTAGTCTATAAAAACTACCAATGAGGTCCACCAAGTAGGTTCATCAAGAAAGGTTTTTATAATTGATGGAGATATCTGACCTAGTTATCCCATCAATTCATTTATTCATGTTTTTCACTCATTTATTAAAATTACACTTGAGAATCTACTGTTTTCCCAGCATATTTATAGACACTAAGAGTTCAGAGGTAAACAATATAACTCTAGTCTGTGTTGTACAGATAGTAAAGAAAATAACCAATTAACAAGATTATACACCAATTATAGAATTGTACTAAATGTTACAAAGAAGACCTAGAAGATGCTATGAGTGACTCATTGGAAAGGACCCTGATGCTGGGAGGGATTGAGGGCAAGAGGAGACAGGGACAACAGAGGATGAGATGGCTGGATGGCATCACCCACTTGATGGACATGAGTTTGGGTAGGCTTCGGGAGTTGGTGGTGGACAGGGAGGCCTGGCGTGCCACAATTCATGGGGTTGCAAAGAGTCTGACATGACTGAGCGACTGAACTGAACCGAGCAATGCTTTATTGAGGAAGTGACATTGAGACAATCTTGAAGAATGAGTAGGTATTAGCTGAGCGAAGGGGGCCAGAAGGCAGAATTTTTGGCATAGATGGAACAGCATGTATGAAGATCCCAAGGCACGTGTGATTTTGAGTCTTTTGAAAACTAGAAGGTAAAGTAAACCTTTGTGGGAGAAATAAAGATCAAGGCAGGGAAGTATGAGATGAAGCTGGAGAGGTGGGGACAGGCGTGTCTGTGCTGCCTGGAGAAATTTAACCTCATCTTTTTTTTTTTTTTTTCTTTTTATTTATTTATTTTTTATTTTTTAACTTTACAATATTGTATTGGTTTTGCCATACATCAACATGAGTCTGCCACAGGTATACACGTGTTCCCCATCCTGAACCCTCCTCCCTCCTCCCTCCCCGTACCATCCCTCTGGGTCGTCCCAGTGCACCAGCCCCAAGCATCCAGTATCGTGCATCAAACCTGGACTGGCAACTCGTTTCATATCTTTGAAGTCACCAAAGGACTGAAGCAAAGGTAGCGACTCTTAAGTGGCAAATAGAGTAGAATGAAAGTCAGATAGCCATTACAGGGCTATCTCAGGAGTTCAGATTAAAGATAATAGTACCTTGGATTGTATGGTTTCAGCATTGGAGATAAGAGAGTTAGTATGCATCTTCCAGGGAAAAATAGACATTACTTGTTGGTTTATTGGAGAGTGAGTGTCAAAAGGACAGTAAGATTTCTTACATGAGCAGTGGTGGTGATATCCTTCACTGAAATGAGAAACGGTATGTGAAGCTTAAGATTATGAGCTCAAATACGATATTTCTATTTTATGAAAACTAGGAGACATCCAAATGGAGATTTTAGATGGGCGATTTAGATGAGTGTTCAAGTGTATACCGCTCAGGAGGGAGATCAGCCCTGAAGATGAAAATATGAGATTTGGGGGCGTGTGGAGGGATTCTGAAGCCATTTGTATCTTAAGAATCAATATTACATACTTAGAGGGCATCATGAGTCAGACAAAGATAAATACTTTATAAACTAAAATCTGTATAGTCAGATCTGGAATCTAAGAAATAAAACAAAGCGAAATGACAGCGTACTCAATTGTGTAGATGCCAGAGGGAAGGCGGCTGGAGAGCTGGGCCAAATAGGTGAAGGGGATTAAGAGATACAGGCCTCCAGTTGTAAAATAAATAAGCCATGGCGACGTAATAACAAGGTACAAGGGATATAGTAAAAGAACTGTAGTAGGGACTTCCCTGGCGGTCCAGTGGTTAAGACTATGCTTGCACTCTGCGGGGCACAGCTTTGATCCCTGATTGGAGAACTAGGGTCCCCATTTGGTTTGGTCAAACAAAAAAATTGTAACAGCTTTGTATGGGCACAGATGTTTACTAGACTTACTGTGGTGATCATTTTGCAGTGTATGAAAATGTCAAATCACTATGTAGTACACCTGATTTAATGTAATATTGTATATGTCAGCTATATTCCAATTAATAGAAAGAAGTGGATATTATTTGGACCAGTGAAATAGTTTTTTCTTAGACATAATTTTTGCCACATGGTTTCAAAATACACATGTCATTCTGCATGATTTTAATACACTGAGGGACACATATTTTCCCCTCTTGAATAACATCCTTCTAACACAATAATGTAAGGGGGAATAAAATGCATTAATTGAACCTACTTTATAACACTAATTGCTTGTACTTATCTGTTCTTGAATAGATATTTAGAAAGTTATTATAATGGACTCTTCTGCATTCTATGCCCCCAGAGAATGTATTTTGATGGTAATTTATTGGAATATTTCATTGGTTAAATAATTTCTTACATCAGGCAGTTTTGTAAATAACATGTTTTCCCCCCAAGGAATAGGGTTAAGGGTGGAAATCTTTTTATAATAATTATCATCTAATTTGTTTCTTTAAAGAGCCCTACCTTGTATATGCCTAATAGTTCATTTCATCAAATGTGTATGAAATCTTTCACATCAGAGGCTCTGAAACATGAAATGTGTTAACTCATGATAATTTAAATGCAGATTTTGTTGTGTCTATGTGATTTCTACTAAAGATATTGCTACTGACTTATTTTTTTAAGAAACACTTCAAATGTTCCACAATATTTTAAAAACTATCAGTTAAGTTCAGTCGCTCAGTCGTGTCCAACTCTTTGCAACCCCATGAATTGCAGCATGCCAGGCCTCCCTGTCTATCACCAACTCCCGGAGTTTACTCAAACTCACGTCCATCGAGTCGGTGATGCCGTCCAGCCATCTCACCCTCTGTCGTCCCCTTCTTCTCCTGCCCCCAATCCCTCCCAGCATCAGAGTCTTTTCCAATGAGTCAACTCTTTGCATGAGGTGGCCAAAGTACTGGAGTTTCAGCTTTAGCATCATTAAAAACTATAGTATCTGTATTACTTATAGATTGACATAAATTATGAGAGAAGCACAGTAAGCAGAAAAGAAACTCTTTCTGCACAACTTTGAAGGAATTAATAAGCATATGAATAGGCAAGTAGTTGGAAACCCAGTTTGTTACAGATATAACATGACCTAAACTATGGCAAGACTTACTCGTGAAATAAAATCACACTTTAAAGAGCTCATTTTGTGGATTCACTGATAAAATTGAAACCTCTGCTGAATTGAATTATCTGTCTAAAAATACTCCATAGTGATTTAAGATACTGGTAAAATTGCAGTATTGGTTTTTAACCTGCAGTTTCTCAAATATCATCACCTTTTTTACTTTACAGATTTACTTGGTAAGCCTAGGGTCTGATTCTGACTAATTCATGAGTTGACTTTTTTTTGCATATATATCCAGACCCATAGAACTAAATAGTTCTTATGTGCTTCCAGGAAACTTGTGGATATGTATTATTTCTCTGTTTGTACATTTATTTGGAAAAGAATGCCCTTTTTTGAGTAATCATATTGTCATGTAACTTGTGCTCATTACTCATCTTGTGTTGTGTTTTCTTTGTCCTAAAGGAATTGCCTATGATCCTTTGATGCTGAAACACCAGTGCATTTGTGGCAATTCCACCACCCACCCTGAGCATGCTGGACGAATACAGAGCATCTGGTCACGGCTGCAAGAAACTGGGCTGCTAAATAAATGTGAGGTAATCCTGAATTGGCCACACTCTTTTACTTACTTAAATAAATCATGTAAAGAGGCCAGTATTCATTTGGGTAGTTGTAGAAAAATGTTAACTCTGTAGCACCAACACCGTGATTGATGAACCATCATGGACACCAGTAACATATAACCTGACACTGGGCTGGGCACACAGTGGGGACTCAGTCTGCGCTGACGGGCTGAGCAGCTGCCTGATGTGTGTGCCATTACTGTAGTGTTCTGGGTTTTTTTTTGTACACACGGAACTCTTCTTGTTTCCAGTAGGTATCGTTTATTGAGTTAATTTTCTGAGAAGCTCTTCACAAACAGTTAGGGGCTGCATAGTTGTTATTTCTTACTGTAAGCAATGCTCTGAACTCATATGTGCCAATGTTGCCTCATGGAAATGGAATAGTTTTAAAAGATAACTGTCTCTTAACAGTTTTAAAAGATTACCAGAAAGAGTCACTTCTTTTTATTGGTGTTTAGATTCATTTCTGTAGATTCTTGTGAGTCTTATGTTTTATTTAGAAAATTCTGGCTTATTGAACCATTTAAAAGATATCAGGTCAGAAAGGCTCCCTTTGTCAAATTTGTAAAATATGTAACAACCAGCAGTTGGTTGATTTAGCTGCTATAAATGTCCATTGTTGCTTAAGATCCAGTAACAGTCTATATTTGAGTCTAAACTTTTTTAAAAGAAAAATATCCTCGATGTGTTATTTTACACTACCTTAGCATTTATGGATCAAAAGCACTTTTTCCTGCATCTATATTATGTTTCAGATGTGTTCTAGGGACTAGAGTTACGGAATTTCACTAGACAAACATGGTCCCTATTCTTATAGTCTGATCAGTTGACATATTACTATTTGGTTCCTACGTATTACTATTTGGTTCCTTTGCTCTTCTCTATAAGAGCCATGAAGGAACTCTAGCTCTCATCAATTTGGGAAACATGAAAGTGGATAATATTTTGACCATAGTTATGTCATGAGGAAACTAATAACACTGAAACCATATTAAATTCACTATTCTTAAAATAGTGAATAGTGATAAAGACAGTCTCTTGCGACTACTTTTGAATTAAATGATTTTAACACCCGAAAATGTGGTCAAGAAAATTCTATTCAAAGCCAATTTACTTTAGAGTGAACCTGTAAAATATTTCAGTGGAAATAAAGATGTCAAAGTCAAGTACACTTGATTCTATTTGATAATGAGTGTTAGTTCTGTATGATCTTTTTTCTCTTCAGAGTGGCAAAAATAACTGACTTTGGAAGATGCAAAGTCATTCATTCATTCAATGTGTTCGCTTCTAAGGATAAATTCTTTATTGACTTTTCTCTTTTGGAGATGAACTATGTATCTTGTCTTACAGGGGAATTAAATGGTCATTTTCTTTACATCAAAACACAGATAATGTTGATGGGTCATTAAGCAGTCTTGATATTGTGAATGAATATGCCAGAGTAGTGTATACAGATTTAGTTTCACAAGTTTTATTATATGTTGGTAATAGAATTATCAAATACCCTTCATATTTAGAGTTCTGCTTTTCAGTAAGTGTATCCTTTACCTAGAAACTCAGAAGTGAAACAATTTCAGCTAGATTTATTTCTATGGTTCTTTCTTGAGTGAAAGTCTATGATTCCTATTTTGCCAGTAGCACCCATGTTATGTGGCAGAAAGCTTCATATTCTTTGGTAAATTTTAGAGTTATATCATTGTTTTTGATAATGCAGGTTGGAAGCCAGATCACTCTATTAGAGTCTGCACAATCCGATATGAAGCCGGTGAAGTAAACCATCCAGGAGACTTCTTTGTAGTAGATTGGCCTTATGGGTATTTATTCATGAGAGCGTTCGTGTCTCACCTTTGCATCTATTACAGATGTTTTCTAGCTTGGCAGTCTCTCTGTGCTTTCATAAGCTGAGGCACTGCTGTGTGCATTTTGTCACTTTCCAGTCTTTGTTATGTGCTGAAGCCGAGCCTCCACCACTGCAGATAAGCAGCGCCCAATCACGGCTTCAGTGTGCTGTTAGGCTGTGGTCTCCTTCAGCCTTTTACCTGAAGGAACACTGTTTATACAAGCAGCAAAGTACAGAAGTAAATGGGATGTAATATGATTCATACTGGTCTTAAAATTTTAGAAGTTTGTTATCTGTTTCTCATCAGTCTTTCTTTTTTTTCCAGTTCCTGGTGCATCACATTCTTTTGGTCTTGTATTATTTGAAACCATGAAGTTCAACTTATACGCAGCACTAACTGATGTGTGTCAGACCCAAGATGAAATGCTAGAAGGACTGTGACTCTCTGTGACCCCATGGACTGTACAGTCCATGGAATTCTCCAGGCCAGAATACTGGAGTGGGTAGCCTTTCTCTTTTCCAAGGAATCTTCCCAACCCAGGGATCAAACCCAGGTCTCCTGCATTGCAGGCGGATTCTTTACCAGCTGAGCTATAAGGGAAGCCCAGAGACTGTATGGTTGACAAAAATGAGTGGGTCTATTCCATTTCAGTCAGCTAAATAAGTGTCTCTGTAGCAAATAATCAACGGCTTTCCTGAGGTCTCAGTGGTAAAGAATCTGCCTGCCAATGCAGGACATGGGTTCAGTCCCTGAGTTCAGTCCCTTCCTTGGTCGAGAAGTTCCCCTGGAAGAGGAAGTGGCAACCCATTCTGGTATTCTTGCCTAGGAAATCCTGTGGACAGAGGAGACTGGCAGGCTACAGTCCATGGTGTCCCAAAGAGTCAGATACACCAAGCTTGTGGGCACGCAGCATACTAGCAAACAATCATGCAATTAACAAATAATGTTCTTGAAAGCCCAGATCAGCAGACTGGCTTTTAACGAAGACCAAGCACAAAAGTCACGTCCAAAACTTCAATAATGCAAACAGAAGCCCCTTTTCCTAACGTAGCTGAAGAGCAGTTTGTCAGGGGTTTGCTTTCCGAAGTGATACGGTTGTTGCGCATGTGTATTTATTTGCTCCTGTGTTATGAAAATATCTGTGACTTGAACTGGTCCAATCCAAAATGTGCAGTGGAATTTCTAGAGCCATTAAGAACCCATCACTAACTTTAAGACACCTAGGAATTTAATATTCCTTTGGCTTGTGTGAATAACTTGAGAAGTATTCAAAGTGGAATTTTAAAAATGATTATTAAGTAAAATAATGTAGCCTTTCTCTAGAGACTTTCGTGTATAGCAGTAACAAAAGGGATAATACATACAAGCAAAAGAAACGTGACTTATTTTTTCTTCCTCATTGTTCCTATGAGAAGCAGGGGGGAGGGAAAAGGGAACATACAGAGGTTGTTCTAGGCTATTTTAGCTCACTTGGAAACAGTAGAATCTATTTCCTTAGCCAGTACTCTCCCCAGTGACTGCAGCTGAAATAATTGATGCATGTTTGTTGTGGATTTTCTTTTAAAGAGTTTGATTGGACAAGTTAATTATAATATACACATTTTAAAATATATTACTTGCAAAGATGCTAGCCTTTCCCTCTAAATTATTTTGAAAATGTCAATGCTGTGTGCGGGGCAACCCCAAACAGACATACAACAAACCTTTTAGCGATTCAGCAAAACTTATTACACTCGGTTTCTGAAAAGCCAGGAGAAAAGCACACTGTAATTGGCAAGTGGTTGGACCCATGTCTGCATGCTAAGTCGCTTCAGTCATGTCTGACTCTGTGCGACCCCATGGACTGTGGCCCACCAGATTCCTCTGTCCCTGGGATTCTCTAGGCAAGAACACTGGAGTGGGTTGCCATTTCCTCCTCCAGGGGATCTTCCTGACTTAGGGATCGAACCCATGTCTCTTACGTCTCCTGCATTGGTAGGCAAGTTCTTTTACCACTTACGCCACCCCGGAAGCCTGGTTGGATCTGTTGTGGGTACATTATCTGGTTGAAGAGGCAGGAAGTTTCCTGTATTAACAAGCTTCCTAGTTAGTGTTTATGAGGCTTCTAAAGCGATCAAGGCCAATGACAATGTGTTTCTTTTTTTAACATATGTTTGTGTATTTGTCTGCACTGACTCTTAATTGCAGTATGTAGCATCTTTAGTTATGGCACGTGGAAGCTAGTTCTCTGACTAGGGATTAAACCTGGGACCCTTGCATTGAGTGTGTGGAGTCTTAGCCACTAAGCTACCAGGGAAGTCCCAACAATTAGAAGTGTCTTCTAATTAGACGTTACTTAGACGTTACTTATTAACTCCAAGAGAAGTTAGGTTCTATCCTGAGTGTTAATGAATATTTATAGCCCAAGGACATAAGGAGAATCAGGCCTTTCTAAGTTGTCTAGGTAGGACTAAGAGGAATTTAAAATCCACATCTATTCCTTGGTTGTGTCTAAATCATGCATTCCTGAGAGTGAAAACTTGTGTCCGGGATGCCAGGGGTTTGAGAACTGGCCCTGGTGTGTAGGTCACTGCTCTCTCCTTAGCAGTGTGCACAAATTCGTCTCTTAGTTGTGAAAAACAAGAACTTAGTTGTCTCAAAAGAGAGAAAGTTTCTTAGATTTTATAGAAAAGGATATAGTAGACTAGAAATATAACACACCAGCTGGGTCAGTATGTTGTTTCTCGGTATCCTGAGAGCAGTTTGCCGTCTTTCAGCATTTTCCTGCCAGGTCTGTGTAGCCACCCGTAGTTATTGGGTGAAATTGACAGAGCTCTGGGGACATAGAGCTGAGCATGAGGAGAATCCTGTGGCTAGCTCAGTGGCATTTGTTGATTGATTTTAGGGATGCTTAAATGTTAGCTTATGTCAGAATCACCTGAGAGAATGTTGAGATACGAATTGTTGGGCTCCAGCCCCAGAGTTTCAGATTCAGCAGGAGTGAGGTGCTACTGGTGTGGCAGTCCAGAATTTGTATTTCTTCAGTGTGTCTGTGCAATCCTGATATTGCTGATCTGGGTACCACACTTTGAGAACAGTGATCTATCCCTTCAGCAGTCTTTATCAAGAATTTTCATTTCCCAGGCTCCTGTGTTTGGAGCTGGAGATAGAATACTGAGTAGATAGAACCCATGTCTCAAGGCTGTTACAGTTTGGTGAGATCATCAGACGGTAATCAAATGATCACACAAATAAATATGTCACTGCACACTTTGAAGGGGTTTCGAGTCACTAGTTATATACTGACAGTGATTTTTAAAGACTCGTTGATTGAGCTTTGGGAAGGAATACAAGGAGAAAGGCTGTGGTCAGCTGTCTCTATGATCCCGACAACATCAGAGAGGCCCTTTGAGCAAGAGACAGAGGAGGAAACGTTATATATTGGAGAACAAAGGAGCAAGTATATCAGACCTTAAGATGAGCTTGCCCTCCATCAAGCTGTATTTAAGTTCCTTTGTCAACTAGGGTTATAATTTCACTGGGACAGAAGGTAGGGAGTCTCAATTGCTCTGACATACAGAGCAAACACGCTTTCCAAAACCAATGAAGTAGTCAATTTTGCAATTAAACAGTGTACAGGATAGAATAGTTGGCAATCTGAAAACGTTAAGAGAGCTTCTTTATTTTTAAGTGATAGTCTGATCCACAAATCAAACTTATGTATTATTTCATTTATCAAGGTAGAAAATTAATCAGAATGGATTCCTTCAAAGCTATTGTTCAGCATTAGAGTTGACCTTAGTCCTGCCATTAATTATCTGTGTACTTTTGTCAAATCATTTAAACCTTAGTGATCTTTGGTTTTCCCATGTGTGAGATGAGGGTGTTAGGCAGGATATTGGCTAGGATCTCTTCCAGTTCTAATAACACTTGAAACTGGATGGCTGAGAAGTTAATTTGAAACATAGCACTTTCTTTGGTTGAGGGGAGACAAAGTTTTAGTAAACTTTTTGCACAGAATGAAGCAGGGCAAAGACTAATAGAGTTTTGCCAAGAAAATGCACTGGTCATAACAAACACCCTCTTTCAACAACGCAAGAGAAGACTCTACACATGGACATCACCAGATGGTCAACACTGAAACCAGATTGATTATATTCTTTGCAGCCAAAGATGGAGAAGCTCTATACAATCAGCAAAAAAAAGACCAGGAGCTGACTGTGGCTCAGACCATGAACTCCTTATTGCCAAATTCAGACTTAAATTGAGGAAAGTAAGGAAAACCACTAGACCATTCGGGTATGACCTGAATCAAATCCCTTATGATTATACAGTGGAAGTGAGAAATAGATTTAAGGGCCTAGATCTGATAGATAGAGTGCCTGATGAGCTATGGAATGAGGTTCGTGACATTGTACAGGAGACAGGGATCAAGACCATCCCATGGAAAAGAAATGCGAAAAAACAAAATGACTGTCTGGGGAGGCCTTATAAATAGCTGTGAAAAGAAGAGAAGTGAAAAGCAAAGGAGAAAAGGAAAGATATAAACATCTGAATGCAGAGTTCCAAAGAATAGCAAGGAGAGATAAAAAAAAAAAAGGCTTCCTCAGCAATCAATGCAAAGAAATAGAGGAAAACAACAGAATGGGAAAGACTAGAGATCTCTTCAAGAAAATCAGATATACCAAACGAACATTTCATGCAAAGATGGGCTTGATAAAGGACAGAAATGGTATGGACCTAACAGAAGCAGAAGATATTAAGAAGAGATGGCAAGAATACACAGAAGAACTGTACAAAAAAGATCTTCATGACCCAGATAATCACAATGGTGTGATCACTGACCTAGAGCCAGACATCCTGGAATGTGACATCAAGTGGGCCTTAGAAAGCATCACTATGAACAAAGCTAGTGGAGGTGATAGAATTCCAGTAGAGCTATTCCAAATCCTGAAAGATGATGCTGTGAAAGTGCTACACTCAATATGCCAGCAAATTTGGAAAACTCAGCAGTGGCCACAGGACTGGAAAAGGTCAGTTTTCATTCCAATCCCAAAGAAAGGCAATGCCAAAGAATGCTCAAACTACCGCACAATTGTACTCATCTCACATGCTAGTAAAGTAATGCTCAAAATTCTCCAAGCCAGGCTCCAGCAATACGTGAACTGTGAAGGTCCAGATGTTCAAGCTGGTTTTAGAAAAGGCAGAGGAACCAGAAATCAAATTGCCAACATCCGCTGGATCATGGAAAAAGCAAGAGAGTTCCAGAAAAACATCTATTTCTGCTTTATTGACTATGCCAAAGCCTTTGACTGTGTGGATCACAATAAACTGGAAAATTCTTCAAGAGATGGGAATACCAGACCACCTGACCTGCCTCTTGAGAAATTTGTATGCAGGTCAAGAAGCAACAGTTAGAACTGGACATGGAACAACAGACTGGTTCCAAATAGGAAAAGGAGTACGTCAAGGCTGTATATTGTCACCCTGCTTATTTAACTTATATGCAGAGTACATCATGAGAAATGCTGCACTGGAAGAAACATAAGCTGAAATCAAGATTGCTGGGAGAAATATCAATAACCTCAGATATGCAGATGACACCACCCTTATGGCAGAAAGTGAAGAGGAACTAAAAAGCCTCTTGATGAAGGTGAAAGTGGAGAGTGAAAAAGTTGGCTTAAAGCTCAACATTCAGAAAACGAAGATCATGGCATCCGGTCCCATCACTTCATGGGAAATAGATGAGGAAACAGTGGAAACACTGTCTGACTTTATTTTTTGGGGCTCCAAAATCATTGCAGATGGTGACTGCAGCCATGAAATTAAAAGACGCTTACTCCTTGGAAGGAAAGTTATGACCAACCTAGATAGCATATTCAAAAGCAGAGACATTACTTTGCCAACAAAGGTTCGTCTAGTCAAGGCCATGGTTTTTCCTGTGGTCATGTATGGATGTGAGAGTTGGACTGTGAAGAAGGCTGAGCACCGAAGAATTGATGCTTTTGAACTTTGTTGTTGGAGAAGACTCTTGAGAGTCCCTTGGACTGCAAGGAGATCCAACTAGTCCATTCTAAAGGAGATCAGCCCTGGGATTTCTTTGGAAGGAATGATGCTAAAGCTGAAAGTCCAGTACTTTGGCCACCTCATGCGAAGAGTTGACTCATTGGAAAAGACTCTGATGCTGGGAGGGATTGGGGGCAAGAGGAGAAGGGGACGACAGAGGATGAGATGGCTGGATGGCATCACTGACTCGATGGACATGAGTCTGAGTGAACTCCGGGAGTTGGTGATGGACAGGGAGGCCTGGTGTGCTGCGATTCATGAGGTCGCAAAGAGTTGGACACGACTGAGCGACTGATCTGATCTGATCTGATCTTGCTTTTAGTTTGTAAGCTATCATGTAAATTGACTGTGCTTACAGTCCTGATTGGCAGCCAGAGAAAACATGAGTCCTCATTATATTAGATTGCAGTGGTTACATGGCTTTACTTCTTTTGGCATGACGTGGCACTGTTTTTTAAAAATTGAGGTAGTGAGTAGTCCCTCATGCCAATACCATTTAATTTGTTTCCCCTGTTGAATCATTCATACTGAGTTTAGTGATTCTGTTGGAAGTGGAAATCCAAACCAGCAGCTTTCTTGTCACCATAAGAAACAGATCTGGAGAGGTCATTTGGTGTCTTCTTTGGGATTAAGCTCCTTGATTAGGTAGCCAGCTCTCTGGAGCATGTGTGCCCCTGAAGAAAGATGTGCTCTTCTGTGCTGAAGCAATTGCAGGGGTTGATCCATCATCTGTTAGAAATGCACTTGCAGTTGTTTTTCCAGAAGTGCTCAGGACTCTCAGCCCCACCAAGCCACCCACAGACATTTGCTTGCTCTCACATTTGTTTTGAGAATAATAACATGTTATAATGCTTTTGTTGGATTGCACATTATGTGGAATTTGCATTGCCTCTTTGTGATTCCTATTGAATAACTTCGTTTCGCTTAATTCATAAGTACAAACCATAAGCAACATACTGTGCTGAAATGTTTAACTCCTTTATTCAAGTGCCAACACAAAGTAATTACAAAACAATTCTGGGACACAGAACCACGCTACTGTTGCCCCTTCTGGGACTTCTCAGCACTTCTAATGAGAAAAGTAGAGAGCAGGTTTAGTGTAAAATCTTAATATGCCAAGGAGCTCAGGGATAAAGTCTCCAGCACATTTGCCTGCACACAGAAGTGATTTTTTAAATACCTTTTGTAAATCACAATAAAGAAATTGAATAGTCTTTTGAGAAACAATTTTGAAATGTGCATATTTTCTGACTTCAACGTTACAAAGCACTAAACACTGCAAGTTAATGGAAATTCAATTAAACCTTTGTTTTATAGAGTAATCTAACTAGATGGCAGCATATAACAGCTTACTGTTTTGTTTAGTTTGAAAAAAAAAATGTGTGTGTATTTGTGTCTTAGAATCTAACCACAAAGCAATAAGAAACTCAAACAGGGAATCTTGTGAATAGTCTAAAGGATAATGGTGGTTATGGAAAGAAGTACATGTGATTTAGACGTGGTGAGTAAACCAAGGTGTCATTACTCTGAGAAATATTTACAGAACCCAGTAGAGTATAGACCCTGGCAGATAAATAACATTAAAAAATACTTGTGCAAACCATAATCAGAATTAAGATGATTTGGAATTTTAATTCTGCAAAAAATGGGGAAGAATTAGTGTGGAAAACAACCAATAAAAGGAAGTAATACAGGCTGCCTTCTGAGTCCATTTGGAAAGTGATAAGTATTTTTTTTTTTTTAAACAGGAGCATTAAAATTTATTAGCAAAAACTGACTAGTTACATGGTTTTGAACCATCTCAAAATTGGAGTGCTAAAGTAACAAAATATTTATGGTGACAGATTTATTTCATACATGATTATTGTTTAAAAAAATCAATGCTTTAGTGTAAATCAATAAAATGTTCATACAGTGTTTGAAAAATAATTACAACATAGGAGACTCAGTTGCATAAAAATTGTGAAAATTGAACCAGTTACACTGAGGCATAGCATTCTTTCTTATTTTCTAATGAAAATAAGTGGATATATTTCATAATAATGAAACTAGTGTACATAAAACTGAAAAAAATACATAGTACATATGCTTTTTACCACCCAGACATTTGTGATTGAATGGGCTTGCTGTTTCTAAAGTACATTTGTAATTGTTCTATGCCATGAAATATTTTTAAATAGATTGTGAAGAGTGAATCAAGCAGTATTACATGGAAGTAGATGGCACTTGTCATTTTGAAAGTCATGTAAACTATTTTTTAACTTCTCAACCTTCTCTCTGCCAACCATTAAGTTTAACTACTCCATAGTCCCAAATGTTGGTTAGTATAAGGTCAGTATAAGGTTAGTATAAGCAAATCTTGAATTTGCTTATAAGCAGGAAGAATGGACAGCTCCCTCTAACATGAGATTCTTGACTTAGGTTGCCCACTAAAATCCCCTGGGTGGCTCTAAGTTCCTAGATGCCCAGGTTGTAACCTGACAGGACTTAACCAGGAGCTCTGAAGGTATGATCCCAGACATTAATAACCTTTAAATTTATACAGCCGATTTCCAAGGTTCAACCAATATTAGAAAACAATTTAACATAAGCTTAATGAGGTAGAGACAGAGAAGTGAACAGTCTTATATTTGGAGGTGAGAGAGTAACAAAGTAAACATTTGCCTGAGAAACAAAGGTGGCATTAACTCCAAAGCATTATGAACAAAATGAAATTTATAATTGGGAAAAATGTCTATTATTTTGAGGTTATCATGGGATAGGAATATGAGTTCTAAAAAACCTCTTATTTTTCAAATATAATTAAGCATTTTTTAAAATGGACTTCAAGGAATACATGTAGCATCTTTTTGAAAACCTTCATAATGAGATCTCCTCTCTTGCTTCAACCATAGTAATTTATCACTTCAGTTATTATATTTGCTTGCCTGAGGCAAAGCTATACATAAAAATAAAGGATGTTTATTGAATTTTTGTTGTATATGAGGTAATTCACATAGCCATTTTAGGGCTTACCATTTTTACTCACCGTTTTAGGGCTAAAAGTAATTCGGTTAAATCTCTGTATATTTATAAATGAAGAAACAAACCTCCAGAAAGGTAGCTGATAGCAGACTGTGGGCATGTTACGGACACGTGACAGAACCCAGAACTTACGGCTTCTAACTTGAAATTCACTCTATTTTCATATGGCTGACAGGACCAAGAGCCTGTTGGGCTTCCTGCTTGCTTATTGGTAGCCTCCTTCCTACTTCTCATTCTTTTACTCTTCTTCCTTCCTTCCTTCCCTTGCCTCCCCCTTCCCCCCAATTCTTTCTTCACTTCTTGGTTTGTGGGATCTTAGTTCCCCAACCAGGGGCTGAACCCACGCCCTTGGTAAGTGGAAATGGCAGAGTCCTAACCACGGGACCTTTTCATACTGTTAATGGGGTTCTCAAGGCAAGAATACTGAAGTGGTTTGCCATCCCCTTCTCCGGTGGACCACATTCTGTCAGACCTCTCCACCATGACCTATCCATCTTGGGTGGCCCTACATGGCATGGCTTAGTTTCATTGAGTTAGACAAGGCTGTGGTCCATGTGATCAGATTGGCTAGTTTTCTGTGATTGTGGTTTCAGTGTATCTGCCCTCTGATGCCCTCTCGCAACACCTACCATCTTACTTGAGTTTCTCTTACCTTAGACGTTGGGTACCTCTTCATGGCTGCTCCAGCAAAGCGCAGCCACTGCTCCTTACCTTGGACGAGGTCGCCCATCTTGACCTTGAACGTGGAGTAGCTCCTCTCAGCCCTCCTGCGCCTGTGCAGCTGCCGCTCCTTGGACGTGGGGTTACTCCTCTCAGCTGCCACCCCTGACCTTGGGCATGGGACATGGAACGACAGACTGGTTCCAAATAGGAAAAGGAGTACATCAAGGCTGTATATTGTCATCCTGCTTATTTAGCTTATATGCAGAGTACATCATGAGAAACACTGGGCTGGAAGAAGCACAAGCTGGAATCAAGATTGCCAGGAGAAATATCAACAACCTCAGATATGCAGATGACACCACCCTTATGGCAGAAAGTGAAGAGGAACTCAAAAGCCTCCTGATGAAAGTGAAAGAGGAGAGTGAAAAAGTTGGCTTAAAGCTCAACATTCAGAAAACGAAGATCATGGCATCTGGCCCCATCACTTCATGGGAAATAGATGGGGAAACAGTGGAAACAATGTCTGACTTTATTTTTGGGGGCTCCAAAATCACTGCAGATGGTGACTGTAGCCATGAAATTAAAAGACACTCACTCTTTGGAAGGACAGTTATGACCAACCTGAGAGAGTATATTAAAAAGCAGAGACATTACTTTGCCAACAAAGGTCTGTCTAGTCAAGGCTATGGTTTTCCCAGTGGTCATGTATGGATGTGAGAGTTGGACTGTGAAGAAAGCTGAGTGCTGAAGAATCGATGCTTTTGAACTTTGTTGTTGGAGAAGACTCTTGAGAGTCCCTTGGACTGCAAGGAGATCCAACCAGTCCATTCTAAAAGAGACCAGTCCTAGGTGTTCATTGGAAGGACTGATGCTGAAGCTGAAACTCCAATACTTTGGTCACCTCATGCAAAGAGTTGACTTATTGGAAAAGACCCTGATGCTGGGAGGGATTGGGGGCAGGAGGAGAAGGGGACGACAGAGGATGAGATGGCTGGATGGCATCACCAACTCAATGCACATGAGTTTGGGTAGACTCCAGGAGTTGGTGATGGACAGGGAGGTCTGGTGTGCTGCGAGTCATGGGGTCGCAGAGAGTCGGACATGACTGAGCGACTGAACTGAACTGAACTGAACCACGGGACCACTAGGGAATTCCCTAACTCTTCTTTCCCTACTCCTTTTCTTTCTGGATAAAAACTCGAGGAGAACAGGTTATTAGATGATGAGGGAGCTATGGAAGGAGATAATGTATTGGGGGGAGGAGATATAAACTCTTTTTTTGTAACATTTAAAGAAGCAATTGGTTGTAGCATGTGAAATCTCCATTGATAAGCTTGGGCATGAGCAGTGAGATCAGATTTTTTGCTTTGCTTAAGAGAGAAGTATATCCACAATAATGAATAGGTGTGAACTGATTCATTAATTATGAAGTATAGGCTTTGTAACAGAAGGTAACTTTGCCACTCATAAGTCATTTATTATTCTTTTCTTTAAGTCTGCAGCCCTGCAGATCTTTGTAGAGTAAGAATGCATCCCTATATTTAGGGACAGTGGATAAAATATTTTCAGAAAATGAGATGTATCAATGGAAATTCTTGCCTAATATGTCACTGCTTTGAAAATGATTAAAGAAAATGGGGTCTCCCCCCAGCAGAGGCAGGTACTTTGACTTGTCAAATATAAGTTGGACATTTTCTCTTAGTTTGGAACTGCCACAAAATGAGCCCTTTCATGTCCTCAGTAATACCAAACCAATGCAATCCATCTGTTCTGCTAAATTATTTCTAGTTCCCTAACCAAAGGCACTGCTTTTTCATGCATTTTATCATGATTTTATGCCCTTTATTATATTTTACAAAAGGTTCTGATTCCTCCGGGGCCAATGAGAACTGATTAGGACACTGGCCTCAATCCAGGCTTTGAACACAGGAGGGGAAGGAATAGAACTGTTTCCTTTTCTCCCTGCTCCTTGGCAAAAAAAAAAAAAAAAAGAAAGAATCTATACCGTGTGTGCACTCTGTGTGTGGGTGGGTGTAGGTAGGCTGCATTTTATCCTGTTGCAACATGACTTTGTAGGTCATGTTCAGAACGTTCCTTCTGTAATCAGGTTGCATTAACAGGCTTTAATTCAGAAAGACCAATTCTTTAGGAAAGAGCCATGGTGTGTTGTGAGACTCAATGATACGGTCATTTTGAACAACATTTGTCAGACTTCAAACCTGAATGTACACTGTTTGGGGGGCTGATCTAATGAAGAAGACCTTAGTCCTCAGGTGCTTAGCACAGAGTAGACACTTAGCACAGGAGTTCCTTTCCTACTCTATAGGAAGAGACTACTTGAGTGCAGGTCACAGAGAATGGAAATAGAGTAATGATAGCCTATATCCTATATTACAGGGTGTCTTTACTAGGAAATAGAAGGGAGAGCTGTAAGTTTCCTTTCTTAGACCCATACTGGCAAGGTATTTAAGATCTATGTTAGGCTCTCTAGTGAGAAATACCTGGATGGATACCCATGTCAACCCGTATATGAACTGAGTGTCCAAATACTCAGAATTCTCAAAAATTCTTTTGGTCAGAATCATAGATGACTTTAGGTTGGCATGCTGCCAGCTAAATATCTCTGGGAACAGAAATCAGTATCTCCCTACATTATGATTATCAGAGCACTTTATCCTATTTTGTGATTCATTATACTCTTGACCTTTGGCTCAAGAGCACATCATGAGAGAAAGCTGAAGGAATAAAGGGTACACAGGAAATTGAAAATATGGGAAGGGATTAAATGGGACAGTCTATATTTAAGCATAAACACGTCACTTAATAAATTACTGATGATGATACCAGAAAATGAAAACCGTTGGAGACTTCAGTTTGAAAGGAAAAGTAGAATATGATGAATTTAAGACATCTGATGATAGTGAGGCAAAACGAACTACTCCAGGAGGTACTCAGTCTTAAGGAAAAAGGAGAGCTGCTGCTATTTCAGCATTTTTAGCTTAGTCATTCACGGAGTTCCCATAGCAGTGCCTCTTAGAGATATAAATCTTAGAACGTGTTTTCTCCAGATCCTTTCTCCAGGTAGAAGCCGTTTTTCATATGGAATTTGTTTCTACTGCCTTCTTTCTGTAGAAACATGTACACCTTGTTTGTGGGTCTTATTCTCCAGTGGGCATAGAAGCAGAAAGGATTGTAAAGAATTAGTGCTTATAACTTAGGACTTCCCCGGTGGTCCAGTGGTTAAGATTCCATGCTTCCACTGAAAGAGGCAAGAATTCAATCCCTGTTGGGGAACTAAGATCCCACATGCCACAGGAGGGAAAAAAAAATCTAGAACAATCAACAACAACAAAAAAGAATTGCTATTTATATATAGTGTAAGGATTTTTTAAAAAACACATTCTGTAGTAATAAAATGAGCCAGTGTAAAATATTTCCTAGGAGTCAAAAAGAAGTATAGAGAGGAAGGAGAAAGAAATCAGAGGGAAAACTTGTGCCCTTTATTACATTTTAGTGATGAAGGGGAGACTAGGGTATAAACCAGGGAGGAATACTCTTAGAGTAAGTGGACTACCAGGAGATCCAACCAGTCCATCCTAAAGGAAATCAATCCTGAATATTCATTGGAAGGACTGACGCTGAAGCTGAAACTCCAATACTTTGGCCACATGATGTGAAGAACCGACTCATGGGAAAAGATCCTGATGCTGGGAAAGACTGAAGGTGGGAGGAGAAGGGGATGACAGAGGATGAGATGGTTGGATGGCATCACCAATGTGATGGACATGAGATTGAATAGGCTCTGGGAGTTGGTGATGGGCAGAGAAGCCTGGCGTGCTGCAGTCCTTGGGGTCGCAAAGAGTTGGATGCGACTGAACTGACTGACTGAAGCAGGCTGGGCCAGATGCTCTGCCCTTACTGTTAGTTAACTGATATTCCACAAGGGAATGACTGAGGTGCAGCAGGTGTCCTCTTAAGATTTATCAGCACTTGAGCTACTGTCAATAATTGAATCTTGTTAGCAGATTATTTTTCAAGTTTGCGATTGAGCGTTCAGCCTAGTGGGGTTGTGGGAGAATGAGAAGGGAGTTAGGAGATGCATGGAATGTATGGTATGTGAATATATATGACTAGTTTGTGAAAACATAGAGCTGCACTTATTGCTCATGGTATTTAACATTATACCAGAGGCAAAAATTTGTTGTAGAGTAGAAAAATGTCTTTATGGGAAAGGGGATGGAGCTTTATGATAGTAGTCCAAATGTGGGTCTGATTGTTAGCTAGAGCCGGCTTTGTTTAAGATATGGATGTCTGACCGTATCAGCGTGTAGATGTTAGTGGCTATGGATTTCATAGACTCATAGAAATGAGAGCGGGAAGCCCTGTTATTTCATGGTGTTCATTATTCTGCCAGACTGGGACTGGTTGCCACAGTCTGGTTTCAGTGTGCTGCTCGTTCCAATTTTAGGTGACTCAGACCATGGAGTTACCACTGCTTATCTTGGGGGATTTTCCACCAGCTGAAATCTCACATTTAAAATGTTTCCCTTTAATAGAGACTCTGAACTTTCCTTTTCTCATTACTTGTCATTCTGTTTCTTTGATTGCTCTGGTCTTCCAGAAACATTTCCAAATGTGATTTTACCAGCGAGCCATCTAGGTCAGTAACGTTTGTTTATTGATGAGAGCAGTGGCTGACCAGATGGCCATCATAAATTTGCCCTAGTCTTCAGCATTACCTGCCTGGTTTAATTTCAGCATTTAAACCTACCTGGGAATAATGTCTCCAGAGCATATTTTTTATTTTTCTAGCAATGTAAATGGGGTGTCAAGTAGAGGGAACTTCAGTGCTTTGGCAATGAAAATGCCATAAGCATTTGTTTGTTTATTCAGCACATAATGGCGCAGTGTCAAGAAGGGTCTGTTTTACATCATTCCTATTAGCTTCCTGTTACCCCTCAAGTCCCCTGCTATTCCTCTCGCACTGAAATGATGCTTTATTTTCAGTGACAAGCACCACTAGCCAATAAACTTCTAGGAAGTATCAATGTATCAAGGTTCTTTTCCCTGAACCTTTCGCCCCCTTGGAGAATCAGACAGCAGCAGCATTACCTGAAACTAGGGAGACTGAGTGTGGAATTTTCTTGGTCCTGAGAGCAGTTGTTGTCACCTGATGATTTTACATCAACTGGTAATTCATGGTCAGGAACATGAGAAGACAGCATTCCCTGGACAGACTGTCTTCGAATTTTACTGTAGTTCTCTGCTAATATATTGCCTTACAAGTGTCTTGTTGGGATACATATTTTAAATAAAATATTAACACTCTCTGGGTAATTTTAGGAAGTATAGCAATTTAAAAAATAAGGCTAATTAACTTCATACACCAGCACAGTGTTTACTGGTTTAAAAGATTTGTCAACTGAGAAATGCGACCGGGAAGAGCGCTTTGTCCATTGACTGAGACTTAACTTAGGTGCAGTTTTGTCTATGTTGAAGAATCATTCTTTGTTAGCTAAGATGCAAGTTTCTGCCTAACATGGATGTAGAAATATTGATTGAGCATAGAGTATCTCAAATTATCTCTGATTAAGAGTTATTGTTTTTGTTCAATTTCCATTCTGTCACAGACTAAGGCTTCTATAAAATACATTCAAAATGAGATACTACAATAATGAAATAAAAATTGAAGACATGCATGATTGTATCTGATTCAACAGACATTTAAAATACTCTGTCAGGGGTTGCTATAAAATTTTCTCCATATTTACTCCCAAGGCTATGTAGACCTCCTCACAGACCATTCTGTTCCTGAACTGTGATCAATTCCCATGTTATATATTTTGAGTGATATCGGTCTAGAGATGAACACTGCTGTGAGGCGCACACACATGACATGATCAGCGTATGGGGAATAATCAAATATACTAATGTATTGGTATTTATGTTCTTTTAAGAAACAGTAAGGAATCTGTTTCAACAGCTTCTTTGGGTGAGTGTAAAGTAAGAATCTAATGAATTTACTTCTCAGCTAAGCAGTAGTTCCTGTTTTTAACTACATACTTTTACAAAGGAGTTAACTATTATTACCAAATTTTTATTAACTATTAACTTTTTATAGATATCTTTTTATGCCAAAGAAGAATATATTTTATGTCAGTTGCCCATTTAGGCTTAAGCAATCCATGGGATCTGAACTTTGTATACACTCATTTTTCATGTATTATTATGGTCCTTTGTTACGCAAATCAATGCCTCATTGCTCCATGATGAAACTCAGCCCATTATTAATCATCTTAAATGTGACTTGGGGTCTTATTTTCTCCTAAATGTTGTCAGTGAAGTACGGTAGACTTCTGCTGTTTTCTTTCAGCGAATTCAAGGTCGAAAAGCCAGCCTGGAGGAAATACAGCTTGTTCATTCCGAACATCACTCACTGTTGTATGGCACCAACCCCCTGGACGGACAGAAGCTGGACCCCAGGACACTCCTAGGTCTGTATGGGCCTCCATTCTACTGAGAACAGCACATTCCAGCACTGTCATTAGTCAGCACTGCTGTCAGTTCAGAATACTTGGCAAGCAGTGTGATAAAGAGCTCTCCCAACAGCAGTGCTCTGTGGAACGAGCGGCTTACAATCTAGCCAATGTAGATTAAGAAAATCCTACTTTAGGAAAAATGGCAGTGCAGGTTTTATGATGTTGATTTTTATTTGAATAGCATTTGTGTCACCGTGTTATAGCTGTTGGGAGTAAATGCATTGTGAAGTTTGTTTACATTTTTAATCTAAATTTTTTTTTCACATTTTTCTGTGAATTTATCTTCACCTTTCAAATTTATTTTGTGTCTTTCAGTTCTTTTCTTCTATGACCTTAACACACACAGGGCACAATATAACTTATTTTAAATGAAAAACTCCATATTACTATACATAGAACCCTGTATTTTATATAGTAAGGTTGCATTTTAAATCTTAATAGACTCTATGTAGTACATGTTTTAGTTATGGAATCAAATAGTAGTTGGCAGAAGTAGAAAACTAATAAAGCTCATCTTTATGATTTTTCCAAACTTTATTATCAGATTTTGAAGTCAAATTTATGTTTCACTGCTTTATATAAACTTTGTATGAGTGATAGAATCAACAGTATTGAAGAAAGTTCATGACAGAAACATTTTAGCTGAAACAATTCTGTTAATTAAGTTTATTAATAATCTTTTATAATAGAATAATAATGCATGACATGGTGATGTATGCCCAAAAGATTATGTTTTAACTAAAAATACATTTTAGGACTTTTTCTTAAAAGTCCCTTTCTTTCCAGTAAACCTGTTATGTCAGTTCCAAATTATTGGACTCTTTTACCCAATTCAGTATTACTTTGAGATGATTCTGTGTTAATTGGTCCTAAACAATTTGAAAGCAAGTGGATGACCTGTAGTAGGCATCTTAGAAAGCAATTATGAGAGGAAATTAACAGTCACCAATTTTAACATTAAAAATCTACCCTTTTAAAACAAGTGGCAGGCATCCCTAAATTTATGAAGTAAGCGTATACAGTTGTGTGTGTGTGTGTGTGCATTTATGTGCATGCCGGGTGGGGAGAAATTGACAGAAAACACAGGACGATTACTCAGTTTTTAGAAAACATTATGAAAATTTGATGAAAGTTTGTATAGTAGAATTAAATTTATGTGTACCTGTGGCAGATTCATTTTGATATATGCCAAAACCAATACAATATGTAAAGTTAAAAAAAATAAAATTAAAAAAAATAAACTTATATATTAACATAAAGCAAGTGAGTCCATTTAGATATTTACACTCTGTGTGTTATTTTTCTTTTTTCTGTTGCTGGAGTCAGTCTCTGCACATGGTGATTTTTACATAAAGCAATTTTTGCTGTGTATATTGTGCAATAAATTTCCTTATTTTAGCATGAATTAATAATTCCACCCAGTTTACCAAAATGATGAAGTAAATCAGACCATAACTTGCACAGTCTTCCGTGGTTGAAATACTCATGCATTTTAAGGATAAGAAACTATGTTCATTTTTATTATTTGTTAATTTAGTTAGGAGGAAACAAGTAGAAAACTTTCCCCATTTCTTTTTTTTTTTTTTTAACTAGATCTCAAACTTTGGATTTAATTAAGATAAATTTACATGTAGGTGTTTCAGAGATGTTCCACGATAACCATATTCCACATATTAAGAGAAAGGCTGTATTTGTAAAAGATATGAAGTTTGAACTTTGGCAGCTTTGAACTGTTCTACTTATAAAACATGGCAATACCACTTTTTAATTTTTTTAATGAAATTTGACACTTTTGGGAAAAGCTGATTTTCTCAAAACATGCGTATCATTTAAAGATTTGAATATTTAAAAATGAATTCCACTGTGTAATTTAGAACTTGGATAATAGTCCTTTTCAAATATATATGCGATAAAAGCACCAACTATCAATTTATTTTTTTTTACAGTTTTGTATAAATAATTTGGCCATTTATCTCATTAGTTTTGAATATTCAGTGTGAAATAAAATTCATACAGTAGATGACTTCAGAGTTAACTGTAGATACACATGTGGAGTTCCATGGGCAGCTCTCAGGGATCCGTGCAATAGTGTCAGCCTTGTGTGCAGGCTACAGGGGTAAAAGGAAACAAGGATGTTGTATTGCTTGGTCTTGATGTCTAGCACTAAATTCAAATTTGATGATGCTTCTGAACTACATCAGTCTCTCCCATCAATTCAGAAACAACTTCTTCAATTCAGGGTCTAAATTTAAAATCTTGTTCTTTTAAAAGTTTAACGTCTCGTATTTTTTCGTTCTTTATGAAATTTGAATTCTTGGGGCTTTTTTTTTTTATTTATATCTCAAAGAGCAGATTGAAGCTGCCATGTATAAATGTGTAGAAATTCATAGCCATCAAGATATTTTCTCTTTATCCCTTTCTTTTACTCCCACACTTCCTCTTCTTCCTCTAATCCCTCCCACCACAGATGGTGCGGGAGGGTTTGTCAGTGTACACACACACAGTTTAATTGATACTACTACTTTCGACAGTTCTGGTGTTAGGAGAAAGGATTTACATAAAAATTCACTATGACCAGATTCATCAGTCTCTGTATCATGAAAGACATCGATAACGTATAAAATCATTAGATTTGAAAATGGGCACCATTTATCTCTTTAAATACTCTAGACCCTGTAAGATGACACTTTTAAAACATTCTCTCCAATCCTGTCTGGTGAGAGGTTTTCCTTAGCATTAATTTTCCTGTCATTCTCACTACCAGTTTTCATTATCTTGTGGCTAACTGGAGCTCAGTCCATGGATAAGGTGATGTAACGTTATTAAAAAATAAATCAAGTCAACTCAATGAAATAGGCTTTTCTTATACACTATTAAGTTTAAACTATTGATTAATTTGGTTGTTTAGTATTATTTAAATAGTGCTGAAGTAGATTCTCAAGTATTATTTGTCTTCTATATTTACTTAGAGTTTAATGAAACTGGAGCCTATTATACAGAGTGAAGTAAGCCAGAAAGAAAAACACCAATACAGTATACTAACGCATATATATGGAATTTAGAAAGATGGTAACAATAACCCTGTATACGAGACAGCAAAAGAGACACTGATGTATAGAACAGTCTTTTGGTCTCTGTGGGAGAGGGAGAGGGTGGGATGATTTGGGAGAATGGCATTGAATCATGTCTAATATCGTATATGAAACGAGTCGCCAGTCCAGGTTCGATGCACGATACTGGATGCTTGGGGCTGGTGCACTGGGACGACCCAGAGGGAGGGTAGGGGAGGGAGGAGGGAGGGGGGTTCAGGATGGGGAACACATGTATACCTGTGGTGGATTCATTTTGATATATGGCAAAACCAATACAATATTGTAAAGTTAAAAAATAAAAAAAAAGAAAATCTAATTTACATTAAAAAAAATTACTTTATTCCATTGTAATATTACCTTTAGCCTTTTCACTGACTATGGAAGGAGTTGTTCAGACATTAAAATATACATTATTTTTTATTTAAATTTCACATATGAATACATCCTTGCAAAATATTCACTGATACAGAATTATCTTTGTTATGAGGAACAACTTAAGAAAACTTTTTACCATGCCCCAAGCTATCCATAAAAATGCTTATGTATCTTTTACTGATATCAGTATTCCAGTTTTAATACTTCTTCATGATTTGGGTATTTTTTTTCTGTTGACTTTTCGTCTTTTTTCCTTATATGTATGTATATAAAATGAGATATCTTACTTTTTCATTTGCACTTAGACATTTCTTTATAGTTTTCCATCTGTTAACAATTGTATTTGAAAACTTAATTTATACAGTTTATTGTTTTCAAAATAAATTTTCTTCTGTGACAGCAGAATCTAGACTTTTACTGACATGACACATAAGATTCATCACAAACCTATTTTCAATTTTTATTATTTATTTCATTGATCATCAACAATTAGGACAAGTGAAATGGAGATTTGTACCTGGTTCTACCACTGATCTCCTCAGTGACCCATATGAATCACTTCAGAAATAGTTAACTATGATATAGAGATGCCCGCTTACCTTTCCTTTAGTTACTTTGTAAGACACAAGTCTTGGAGCTTTAGGAGTGGTAATTTGGTTTTCTCCATACATGTAGTAGATAATATAGAAAAACAAAGTGCTCGTAAACAAAAATGATTAAAATATGAAATCTCAATTTCAAGAGATAGTCACAAGTAAGATTTTGACATTTACTTTAGATCCCGAAAAGGTTATCCTCTTTATGGTTCTGTGACTTATTTGTTTAAAATAGTGTGAATAATGGAGAGGCTTATCATATACTTGGCCTCAGCTATATCTGAAATGTTTAGAATTTAAGGATAAGTCTGTATACTTAGATAAAAATTTTCGTATTTGGAGCATGTGAAAAATGAGAGTGTATTTAATAAACATTGTGGCTCAGAGCATCACGTTAGTGGGATACACTTAAGGAATGGCTGCGTTATATATGATAAGGTATAAATAAAAAAGATATTGTGATATAAATTGTGTAGGGCAGTTGAAAAAAAAATCTTGAGAATTAAATTTCATAGGTATGTGTTTGTTCATGTGGGGCAATAAACTCTACAGGTAATAATATATGTGTATATATATATATGTATATGTATCAATTTGCTTTGAGTTCTTAACAATCTAAAGTTTGATCAGTTTCCCTCTGAGTCAAATGATAAATACCATGTGACATAATATTATGTATTAATAAAACCCCCAGATTTTAAAAACTATAATTATATGCAAATTTATATATTTTTCATGTCTTTTTACTATGTAGGTGACTCCTCTCAAAAGTTTTTTTCTTCATTACCATGTGGTGGACTTGGGGTAAGTATCAGTTTACTGGTTTAAAAACTTTTTTTATTATAATTGATGCCCAATGTGGTGTTACTTTCAGGTGTACAGTAAAGTAAATCAGTTATACATATACATATAGCCACTTTTCTTAGATGTTTTCCCATATAGGTCATTACAAAATATTGAATAGAGTTCCCTATGCTGTATAGTAGGTTCTTGTTACCTGTTTTATATATAGTAGTGTGTATCTGTCAATGTGCATATCCCAGTTTATTACCCTCCTTTTTCCTTTGGTAACCATAAGTTTGTGTTCTACATCTGTGACTTTCTGTTTTATAAATAAGCTTATTTGTACCATTTTCTTTTTAGATTCCATATATATACGATGTCATATGATTTGTGTCTTTGTCTGGCTCACTTCACTCAGTACAACAAGCTTTAGGTCCATTCATGTTGCTGCAGATGACATTACCTCCTTGTTTTTATAGCCGAGGAATAGTCCATTGTGAGGCTTCCCTGGTGGCTCAGTAGGAAGGAATCCACCTGCCAATGCGGGAGACGAGGGTTTGATCCCTGGCTCAGGAATATCCCCTGGAGAAGGAAATGGCAACCCACTCCAGTATTCTTGCCTGGGAAATCCCAGGGACAGAGGAGCCTAGCTGGCTACAGTCCATGGGGTTGCAAAAGAGTCAGACATGGCTAAGCTACTAAACAACAACAGTAGTCCATTGTATATATGTACTGTGTTTTTTAAAATCCATTCCTCTGTTGATGGACATGTAAGTTGCTTCCATGTCTGGGATATTGTAAATAGTGCTGCAGTGAACGTTAGAGTGCATGTATCTTTAAGAATAATGGTTGTACCAATTTACATTCCCACCAGTGGTACACTTGGTTCCCTTTTCTCCGCTCCTCTCCAGCACTTATTGTTTGTAGATCTTTTTGATGATAGCCATTCTGACCGGTGTGAGGGAATACCTCATTGTAGTTTGATTTGCATTTCTCTAAAAATTAACAATGTTGAAAATCTTTCCACGTGCTTTTTGGCCATCGGTATGTCTTCTTTGGAGAAATGTCTATTTAGGTGTTCTGCCCATTTTTTGATTGGATTGTTTTTGTTTTTTTTTAAATATTGAGCTGCATGAGCTATTTTGGAAAGTAATCCCTGTTGCTTTTGCTTTGTTTGCTATTATTTTGTGCCATTTTAGGGCTGTTTGTTTTGTTTATGGTATCCTTTGCTGTGCAAAAGCTTTTAAATTTAATTAGATACCATTTGTTTAATTTTGTTTTTATTTTCATTACTTTAGGAGGTGGATCAAAAAAGATGTGTTGTAATTTATGTCAGAAAGTATTCTGCCTATGTTTTCCTTTAAGACTTTTATAGTATCCAGCCTTACATTTAGGTCTTCAATCCACTTTGAGTTTATTTTTGTGTTTGGTGTTAGCTGCTGCTGCTGCTGCTCCTAAGTCACGTCAGTCGTGTCCGACTCTGTGCGACCCCATAGACGGCAGCCCACCAGGCTCCCCCGTCCCTGGGATTCTCCAGGCAAGAACACTGAAGTGGGTTGCCATTTCCTTCTTCAGTGCATAAAAGTGAAAAGTGAAAGTGAAGTCGTTCAGTCATGTCCAACTCTTCACGACCCCGTGGACTCTAGCCTACCAGGCCCCACCATCATGGGATTTTCCAGGCAAGAGTACTGGAGTGGAGTGCCATTGCCTCCTCCGGTTTGGTGTTAGCGGGTATTCTAATTTTATTCTTTTACATGTAGCTGTCCAGTTTTTCCAGCACCACTTATTGAAGAGACTGTCTTTTCTCCATCGTATGTTCTTGCCTTTGTCAAAGACTAGATGACCATAGGTGCCTGGGTTTATCTCTGGCCTTTGTGTCCTGTTCTGTTGATATTTATTTCTTTTTTCGTGTTAGTACTTAACTGCTTTGCTACTGTAGCTTTGTGGTATAGTCAGAAATCAGGGAGCCTGATTCCACCAGCTCCATTTTTCTTTCTCAGGATTGCTTTGGCTATTTGTGGTCTTTTGTGCAAATTTTTTCTATAATATTTTAAATCTAAGTCTGTGAAAAATAGCATTGATAATTTAATAGATATTGCATTGAATCTGTAGGTTGCTTTGGGTTGTATAGTCATTTTCACAATATTGATTATTCCAGTGAAAGAACATGGTCTAATCTCTCCATCTGTGTCATCTTGTTTCTTTCCAATTGCTCATCTTGTGAGTATAGGTCTTTCACCTCCTTTGCTAGGTTTATTCCTAGATATTTTATTCTTTTTGATGCAGTGGTAAATGGGATTGTTTCTGTTGACTGCTTTTAAATAACATAAACTTCAGAAGTATATTCTTTGACTTATTTGGTCAGTTGTGCTTAAGGCTCTTTCTCAGTATAAAAGTTATTCTGGACTTCAGGATTGGCCAGATGATTTGTAGGGCTCAGAGCCACATGAAAATGCAAATACCCCTGTCCAGAAATTATTAAGAATCTCAAGATTGTGAAAATACCTAAGTAATCCAAATGTCAGACCCTGAGCACTGCAGGTTCCTGTGTGAAGCTGATTTGCTAGACATTTATATTGCTGGAGAAAAGGTAATACAAGAAGGTTTAACATAGTGTTACAGCAGATTTCAGTTTTCAGTAGTTACACTGAGTCTGCAGATACATTATATTCCTGGAGAAAATGGCGTAAACTTCACAAAGCACTTTGCATTGTGGGACATTTTGTTTGTGAACCTCCTGAGGTATTTTTGTCTTCAGTAATTAACGAAGCCTTTTTGATCCAGGATACTTATACCATATTTAAAGGCAAAGTTATTCGGATCCGACAGTGTATGAGGAAAAATGTCGATATCTTTGTGGGTCATTAAAACATACCCTATAACCTATAGTGTACTTAAAGTTAGCCCTTACCAGTAACAAGCCATAATCCTATAGAAAATGAAAAGTGAAAGTCATTCATCGTGTCTGACTCTTTGTGACCCCATGACTGTATAGTCCATGGAATTCTCCAGGCCAGAATACTGGAGTGGGTAGTGGTTCCCTTCTGCAAGAGAACTTCCCAACCCAGGGATCGAACCCAGGGATCGAACCCAGGTCTCCTGCATTGCAGGCAGATTCTTTAATGTCTGAGCCTCTGGGAAAGCCTTCATCCTAAAGAACTGAGTGCTAAATCAAGATAGGCCAAAATAATTGTAGATCAGGTTTCCAAGGACTTAGGAATTTAAGTCTGTTAAGTTTCTTAGATAATTGAAGGAAAAAACCACAACTAGTCCTGTGTATATATTAGGCAATTATTTTTCTATAATTAAATTTTACCCAGGGAAATCCCATGTCTTTTCAGCTAATTCTATCATTTCAGCGATGCTCGATTAAGCAAGGATAATCTTGCTATTCCTTTACCTGTGACCCTGCCTTGTAGAAGTAAGAATGGCAGCTACAGCCAGTGTCCATTTGGACATTACAGTTTACCAGCATACAACTGAGGTTTATAACAACTTTATAAAACAGTCATTATTATTAATACCATTTTGCAGATAAGAGCCTGAAGGCTCAAAGAAGTTGTTTCTCCTTTGATAAATAGAATAATAAAGATAAATTTATTATTTAAAACTTAATATATAAAGAAGTTATTTTCCTGAAGTCACCTGTAAAAGGCTTGCAGTATGAGGTTGACGTGCAGCTTAGGTCCTTCCAAAGCTTTCATCTTCAGCAGACCAGCCGTGGTCCCTGGAGCCCAGCAGCACAGCTGGGTGGCTAGTGCAGTGTGGTCCCCTTCATGGCAGCTCACCATGAGCTTCACACTTTGACTCCCAGCACAGGACAGTCACCATCCCACATTAATCCTTGCTCATTTTTCTCAACCCTCCTGTGGAGCCAGGAGCTTGTAAAGCCGTTCTAGAAAGCAGAGAATTAGCTGACTTTTTGAATGAGTCTCATTGGCTTTTGCACTTATTTTCTGACATCCCAAGTGGCTGTTTGAGAATGGCTGATTATCTGCAAATGAGGCAGAGAGTGAAACAAAGCTAATGACTGCTCTGTGGATTTGGTGATCGGGAGGAAAGCAAAGCTGTTAGAGAGTGGTGGTCATCAAACCCCCACTCATTTACAAGTACGTTTAATTCATGACCCAGAGTTGAAATGAGGATAGCTCTCTAGGACCCACTTCTCAAGCTTGTCCTCTGCTGTGCCTGTGGCTCACTGTCCCTTGAACACAAAGTACATCTACTCAGCTATGCTAAACCCATGCCCCCGACACTTCTTATTCTTTAGCAAGAACTGCTCTAGTCAACTCTTAAGGTACCCAAGGAATGAACAGAGACTGCTGCTTTGGCACAGTGGGTGTCATAGATTAGCACTGATGTAATCAGTATAGTGGCAGTGAGGGTGGTAGAGAAATCTAGCTTGGACAAGCAGAAGCAGGAAGAGTAACATTAGATTAATTTGACTCCATTGTTGCTGGAAAGGGCTTGAGAGAAGCACCTCTTTTTATAAAGTTGGTCGATAGGTCTTCTGATGGTGTTTATGTAGGTCTAAGTGAGTGTGTATGCGTGTATGTGTTGTGTTGTGTATATCTACACTTGTTGATGCTAGAAAGCTAGCTTGATTCAGTGTTTTTGTTTCTTTTAGAAACCTTATTGTCTTTTTAGACCATCTCGGACTCTTGAGATCTTTGGTTTTGATATAGGTCCTAAGAGAAACTGGGTCTTATGGATTTGTATTATTTTTTACCTCCAGGACAGTCTGAGACATCTTAAGTATACAAAAGATATCCAGTATGAACTTGGAGTGGGCCAGCTTGGCAGCAACATGGGGGCACCCTCGCAGGCTTTGAAAGCACTGAAATTGCTTTTGCCTTAAGGCACCCTTCTGGTTCATATTATCTAAGATGAACCCATTGGTTTAAATTCCAAAACACTTGATACTCCCCAACTGTTACGATAAACTGCAGTTACCTAGAATATATACCTTCCTACTAGATGGGTTTAATTTGTACCTACTGAATGCTGATGGATTAATTGGCTTTTGAGGGGTCTACCTGGGGCATTATGAAGTTAAAAAAATCTCTACTACTTATTTGATTTTCCCATAAAATGGCGTGCGATTATTTGCTCGGGTAGCTCAATGCATGAGTGGTATCTAAGGCGCTTTAAAGTGTATCCTCCAGAATGATGTTCTGAACAACGATCTCAAGGTCTCAGAATTCCTTTGTGTTTGGTTCTCATTTTGTTTCGTTACTACAGCATGACTCACTTCTGATTACTGTGTGATTGCACTACAGGAAAATGTACCAATTGAAAAGAGAATTTTACCAAACCCCAGGCCTTGGTCATCATACAGTGAAACAGATAATTAAGGGACTCTGGAAACAAGAGCCAGCGCTGGACCACTTTAGTTCTCACTCCTCAGGGTGTATCACTAAAAATAGTGGTCATTTTCCTGGCCATCTGACCTGCTGCTGTGTGAAGAAATCTTGAAGTCATTTCTCAGCCTTATTTTTCCCTCTTCACTTGATAGGCCACAAAAAAAAAAAAAGAAAAAAACCACAAAAGCAAGGACGAGCAGGCTTTTATGATAATGTCGTCATCAGCTCCCAGCTTCAAACACTTCTGCGGCTTTTGAGTTGTCATTTATAACTTGGAACTGAATCGACCCATAATTCCCCTGATACACTTAGAGAAATTGATAACAGACTCGGCACTTCTTTTATGGCTCGGAGGAGGCAACTCCAATCACATCACTATTGGCAGGCAATATTATTTTTTGACATGGTTGTAAAAGTATAAAGGGGCTTATGGCATTTGTTTAGATGAGGAATGGGCTCTCAAGCTGTGCTGGGGTTTACAGGACCAGATTAGTGAGAAGCAAAGGGAATATGATGTTTGCAAACAGGATATGATTTTATATATAAGTTTGGGTTTCATGCTCCGCTCCCTGGGGAAAGCCCTGCAGACAGCAGAGAATTCCACTTTTATCCTACAGCAGACCAGCTCCTAGTGCCAAAAGCCAGAAAAATAAACGTGGTCAATGGGCAGTGTCAGACCCTTGATGGGAGGAGGAGGAGCCAGGGAAGAGGCAGAACAATTCCCCGGGAGGAATGAGGAATTGCAGAGCACGGGGCCTGCCTAACTGGTCAAAGATGTGCCCGAGGGTTCTGGGAGGTTTCATCTAGGCACCTTCTCCAGCAGCAGCTCAGTTAGTCCTCGAATGCAATGCTGGCTTTTTATTACAAACTTTTTCCATCCATATTCTATTTGATTACACCTAGATCTGACACCCTGTGAGGTTTATGGATGTCAATATTTTTGTGATTTGGGGAGGAGGAAATAGGGAGAAGGATTAGGTGATGGTGTGGAGGTAATTTTCATCTCATTTCAGTTGCTCAGAGGTTTTCAGCAGACATTTTACTTATATACTATGTTCCCTGTAGAGGAGGCAAGTTTGGATGAATCGTGTCAGATTTTCTTTCACTCTCTCAGATTAAAAATGTAAGCTATCCCCTCTGATAGATAAAATTTGCATGTATGAAAATAATATATATGTGCACATATTTTAAGAAGAAAATTCTTTTATTATTACCACATTTATAACTTCATATTATTTCCCCATTTATTATACCTCATTGGTTCTCCACATTTATCCACCCAATGACAAAAAAAAAATTCTAGTGGCACATCTTTCAAAGACAGCTCTGACTTTCTCTGTCGTATTATAATATCAAGGAATGATTTACTTTATGAGCAAATCTGTGCACGTACAGTTAACTTCAGTGTAGTAGAAAGACATGGTTGATTTCTCTCTTGCTGTTTACAGTTGTCTTCTTTAAAACAAACCAAAAAGAGAAAAACAGTATTTTAAAAGGCACGAAGTATGCCATCATAAGAGAAGTGAAGGGCAGGGAAAATAAGATAAGGCTAGTTGTCAGTGATTAGACAAGGAGCAGGAATGCAGACTAAGAAGACAAGACTGCTTTTCCCATTGCTCTTAGCCTTTCCATTGGACTGGTTTGGATAAATGTGCTGTGGGAACACAGAGGAGGGAACTTCCAGAACTGAAAAGAAAGAAGAGGGATGTGGGGGTCACTCAAGCAGTTGTAAGACAAATATTCAAGAACAGTGAGGAATGAACATGTTTTGGGTGAGTCTCTGTGTTTGTTGGGGTGGGTTATGAGTGTGGAGCTGGGAGAGGCATCCAGGCATTACCTGTTGAGGCTCTCCTAACACATCATATTTTTGACAAATGCACTAAGTAGTTGTTGATTAGTAAGGAATTTTTTTCTTCAGGGAAAAAAAAAAAAAAAAACTAATGCTGATGCCAAAATTTGGATATTCCTGGAATTTTGATAATGATGCAGGAGCCCCCTTCCTCTTAAACTTACACATCATGTGTTATTCCCACCTAGGTGTCCCCAGCATGTTCAGTGCCTTTTGTTACATTTGCAGAAAGAGGCAAGAATAGCATCTGTTTCTCACATGCAATAATCAGGATAATGTTGATTTTCCTCACGTTAATGGTCAGGTCTACCCTGGCTTGCAATCAGTGTTTCATTTCCTCCGCTGCTGCTATCAAAGATGCATCACAGTCCTCTTCCCTCCAGCACAATGAGAGGATCCACCCTGAAATCTCTCTTTCCCCATCTCTCTTTCTAATTGTATTTGGATTTTCATTAGTTTTAAACTTGATGCAAATGATACTAGCAGGAACACCCCAAGGCACCTGGGAAAAGTAAAACAGATAAGAGGCCTTCATGAAATTGTTTTGAGAATTTTGTTTCATGTTGTGGATTCCACAAAAAGATCATGTTGCCCTAGACTTGGAAAATATAGTCCAAGATATTATGCAGCCAGGGAATTCTTTGTAAATAACAAAGAAAGTTTGCAGTATTGCATAGATTGTGCTAATTATATATACCCAGTTATAGTTGCAAGGAAGTAGACAGCAACCCCCTCCCCTGCCGGATAGATATATACATTACTCTGTGTTGACTGCAACCTGTAAAATCCTATAGAATCTTTAATTGCCTGATGTCCATTGCAGGGAAGAGGAAAATTGGAAATGAAAACCTTAACTTCCTCCTTAATTCACTTAACTGTAGCGTTCCCTCTGTGATTAAATTCTTTTGATTGCTTTGACATTATGGAATGCATTTTGAAATTTCATTTTCATTTTCTTTTTTAAAGTAAAAATGACTGTAACAAAAACTATTGAAGTTCTTCTATTGTAAAAATGAGATATTTTAAAAATGCTATCATCAAAGCTTTACACCTGTGTTTTTTACCCTTGAAACTACAACACCTTTGGGGGGGAATATATATGTGTGTGTGTGTGTGTGTGTGTGTGTGTGTGCAACTATGTCAACCAAAGTTGTATCAGTAGTGGGGAAAAAAGAAACACACTCATTTCTGGAATTTCTTTTCCTTTCATTTTCTCTGTTAATTTTCTTGCCTGTGGTTCTTGATTATCAACATTCACACAAGAAAAATTATACCTTAGGTTCTGTAGTTGCTGAAGGTAAATGAATTTGATGAACTTCAAGCTTCAACCTAACAGGAAATCTGTGATTCTAAGAAACAAAAATTCAGAAATTAAAGCATACTACAGTGAGTTTGAATATACATCACTGATTGTCAAGAAAACATAAACCCTTAGGTCCAACAAAAACTTAGTTGACAAAGGAAATAAGACTACCTAGAAAAAAGCACCTTTGGGACAGTGTCTACATTGTACAGCCTGAAATGCAGATAGATCCAGGCCCACCTCAACCTTTCTTTTTGATGTGAAAAAACTCATATTTCCCCTTTGCCATATTTTTCACCCTGGATGGTTACAGATCAAGAGATGCATCCTGTAACAAACCAACATCCAGTACATAGTATCGACATGTCATTACTGGATTTGCCTTTGTGAAGTATTCTGCCAGAAAGTTTAGTAGAAGTGTTTAAGATTCTCAAATAATACATAGTGTTTCTTTCAGAATTCAAAACTAAAATAAATTATTTTACTGAATGCTTAAGCCCTAGTAGACAGTTCACAGCAGAGTCCTTAGGATGGAATCATTCTAACCCCCCAAGTAGAATCCATAGCTCCTGACTCCTAGGCCAGCAGCATCATTATCACTGTGTCATGGTTTATTTTTAAATATAAAATAATAAAACAAAGTACTTAAAATACAAAGTGACGACTCACCTTAGCAATGAAGCAAACATTGCATCACCGTTTTTATCAGTGCTAATAAGGCTATTGAAAGACTAATACGTTTGTGAATGATATGCATCCAAAATCATTTGGATTATGTATAATGTTATCCCTCTGTATGACAGTCTGTAGGTCCATCCACATTTCTACAGATGACCCAGTTCATTCCTTTTTATGGCTAAGCAATATCCCTTTGTGCATATGGACTGCATCTTCTTCATCCAGCCCTCTGCTGATGGACGTTTGGGTTGTCTCCATGTCCTGGTAATTGTAAATAGTGCTGCAGGGAACCTCGGGTGCATGTGTCGTTTTGAATTATGTTTTTTTCTGGGTGTATGTCTAGTAGTGGAATTTCTGGGTCACACGGTAGTTCTGTTTTTAGTTTTTTAGGGCCCCTCCATACTATTCTCAATTGTGTCTCTGACAATTTACATTCCCACTGCCAGTGTAAGAGGGTTCCCTTTTCTCCACACCCTCTCCAGTACTTATTCTTTGTGGGTTCTGGGCTAATGACCACCCTAAGCAGTATGAGGTGATATCTCATTGTAGTTTTGATTTGCATTTCTTTTTTTTAGTGAGATTAAGCATCCTTTCCTGTGTTGGTCTGTATGTCATCCTTTCATCTGTATGTCTCCTTGGAGAAATGTGTATTTAGATCTTCTGCTCATTGTTTCAATGGGTTGTTTTGTTTTCTTGATATTGAGCTGTATGGTCTATTTGTATATTTTAGAGATTATTCCTTTGTCAGTTGCTTCATTTGAAAGTATTTTCTCCCATCCCAACAGTTGTCTTTTCATTTTGCATGTGATTTCCTTTGCTGTGCAAAAACTTTTAAGTTTAATTAGGGTTAGCTAAATAATATGATTTCTATGGTCTCTAATTAATATTTACTGTGGATACATTGTTATCTTTTATAACAATCGGTAAACACTTCTCAAAGTGATTCTATACCATTCTGAAGTGTGATCCTTCAGCCTCAGGAGACTTACTACTGTGTACCTGCGGCATTTTTGTATTCTATAGAGAAGGAAACTGAAGCCCAGAGGCGGGGGTAACCTTTTTAGGTCTCTCTGTTACTAGATGGTAAAGTACAAATCTCCTGATTCCAAGCTCTTAACCACGGTTCTGTGTACACACACCTCACTGTAATTCCAAACGCCTATGATTGTCAGCACTCCTTTCCCAAATGAGAATAGCCCTAACCATAAGAAAAGCAAAATTGTTTCTTTTGCCAAGAACATTCTATTCTTATTGAAGTTCCTATAAAGTATTAAACCCATGAACTCAAATGTCATTAATTTGGGGTAAACAGTCATGTAGCTGTATACAGCATTTCAACCCTAACTAGAATGCTGAAGAATCTGCACTTGGAGCAGACCACTGTGGAGCAGGTTAGAGAGAATCTCATTTTACATACTGGTCTGAGTCAGGGTTCGTTTTACGAAATTGCTTTGGGTAGAAACAGGACTCTGACATTCATTGTTTGGTGAAAAAAAAGGCCAGCTGATTATTTAATACCCTTTACACAGTATGTACATCAGATTAAATGAAAGGGCAGTAGGAAAATACAGAAATGACATTATTCACCTCTCTCAGTCTTGGTAGGACTGACCAGCATGTTGCTGAAATTGTGCATAGCAACAATGGGAACTCTCACATTCCTTCACTGACCACATAACCCACAGGAATCCATATATTATTTATCACATCCTTTAGTCCACCAGTATCTTAACTGAAGATCCTGAGTCTCAAGAGGTAGCACTTTGCCACAACAAACATGTTACCCTGCTTATTATTGGCATGTAAATAGCAAAGAGAGATTTTTTCTGACAATGAAGAATGACTAAAAATTGCACCTCTAAGGTCATTAGAGCTGTCAGAAAGCAGTTGTTATACTGGGAGGGGGTTCGTAGCAGAGCATTAATGTGCACAGCCTGCCCCGGGATCTCCTTCAGCTGCTGCATTGATAGTTCACGCCTTCTTTCCATATGGAATAGTGGTCACAGTATTCATTCATCACATCCATGGTTTTCCTTGGAATCTGAAGGTCCTCCACATAGCTGTTCTATTTCTTTTTCATCTCACCATGACTAAAGAATCTAAGGTGTGGGCATTATAATCTATAAGGGACCCCGAGGGAATGGGCTGTCACTCACGTGTTCCTCCCAGCATTGAACAAAAGGTATAAAGCATGCGGGGTCATCCACCCATTGTTATCATAAATCCATCTCCGCTGCATTTCAAAGGTCTCAAGGTTTCAGCAGAACATGTAACATGAAATTAATATGTACCTTTGAAGAGCTGGCATGTTGTATCACACAGGAGAAGGGAAAACACCCATCACTACAGGCTGCAGAGCCAAATGAGGAAGAGTCCAATAAAGAATGTGGCTGTTCTTTAACCCAGAAATATGTCCCTTATCATGATCCTATAGGAGGAGAAAAGCAGGGGTCACCCAAATTTATCATGGACTTTTAAGAGGTTCTGAAATGTTGCTGTCTAAGTGACTGTAGAACTGTCCCTGAGAGGGTTTATGATTTTAGGGAATGTGTCCTTATGCCCAGTCCTAGAGTCAGAGAAACCAACAATAGATGTCTCTGTGAATAATTACTTCATTCATGTGAGTCTCAGTTTGTTTATCTGTAAAATAGGAATAATGAAGCCTTTCTCATCATGTTATTGAGAAGATGAAATATAATAGTGAAGATTATCAGTGACAGCTGTGACTAGAGAGTGGCCACTTCCCCGCTTTGACGGGGAATTATTTGACAGCCCTAATTAGTTCTGGTTTTGCAGGGAATAAATAGCTGTTGGCTGTGTCAAGGGTGTGATATAAATGCTTCTTCAAAGCTCTGAAGCCCTGAGGTCTCATAGGATGCACCTAACCAACTGATGGTCTACCGTTAGATTCCTGGCTCTGTAGGGAGACTAGTAAGGGAGGGGAGGCCATTGTCTGTTTTTTTTTTTCTTTTTTAATATATTTATTTTAATTGGAGGTGAATTACTTTATAATATTGTGGTGGTTTATGCCATACATTGACATGAATCCATTGTTTTTCAGGAGCCCCTGTGACAAGCACATAGGCAGATAACCTTGGTTTAGAAATTGAAATTTTTGGATTGAAATCTCCACACTGTCCCAACCTGAAAGTGTTTCTCTGACTCTGAGATATAGATTCTGGTTCAGCAGAACTGAATGTAGCCTGAGATTCTGCATTTTTCACAAACACCCATGTGATGTCAGTGCTGCTGACCCATGGACCACAGTTTGAGTGATAAGATCCATGACTGGATGAATCATTTTATTTTTCTGTGCTTCAGTTTCTTTACTTTTTTTTAAGTAGAGGCAGTTAATGAAATTTGCTTTATCTTTTTCCTTGGGGACAAATATGACATACTCGGCGATCTGACTGATGAAGGCTTCAAGAAGCAGTGTGTATTCTTGGGGCTTCCCAGGCGGCTCAGTGGTAAATAATCTGCATCCCAGTGCAGAAGGCACAAGAGATGCGGGTGTAGTCCCTGTTTGGGGGACTCCATTTCCTGGAGGAGGAAATGGCAGCGCACTCCAGTATTCTTACCGGGGGGATCCCATGGACAGAGGAGCCTGATGGGTTATGTTCCATGGGGTCTCAAAGAGTTGGACACAACTTAGCAACTAAATAGCAACAAGCCCTGTATTCGTGGCACTTAATACTAGCTTTTCTGGTGTATTGTTAAGAGGGCTACAGGAGAAACAATAAAGACAATCTTTTAGAGTTTATGTCTGTATCAGTCCACTGAGAATAAACTGAGTTATGTTGTAAAATGTTTAACAAGGTGCCCAGCACTTATCTGGTGCCCCTACTGTCCCATGTGTCTCTCTTTAGATGCTGACCAAAGATACTTAGTTTTTGCTTTCTTTGAATAATATATTTTATTTTACTATGTCTTGCACCAAATCTACTAAGAATTTAGGTTTTTCTCTCTGAATCTTTCCTCCTCCCACCCCTGCTATCAGTATTCCCAGAAACAAAATATCTACTGGGATTTTCAGTTCTACTTGTAAGTGTGGAGGCTTAATGATAGAAAAATGCAAAATTTTTCAAATATCTCTTAAGTGGATAAAAGTAATTATTCTATTCCCAAAATGAACAAATAAGGAATTTAGTTTGCAAATGCTATTGTATGTAAGGTAGAGTTTTAAACTAATTAAACTATGTATTAATAGATAAAGCTAAAATGTCTTGGAAATTAAATCATGCCTTAAAACAATTTCAGTGACTTTAAAATATTTGATAACTTCTAACTTTCCAAGGTGCTATTAGCAGAACTATCTGGTTCCACAATAGATTTATTTAAAAAGCTCACTTTACCTGATGTGATGCAAAAGTTGAATAGATGTTTAATTTCTTTCACAGTTAAGCTCTAATATGACATGCCTAAAGTGGCACAGAATAAGTACGGTGATGAAAATAATCTCAGTTTTTTCGTTGAGTCTGGTGTCTGTCAGGAGGTTTCTAGGGGCATCTGATCATTATTTAAGTTAAACTCAATTATTCAGAAATGCCCTGTGGCCTAGCAGCAGCATAGCATAGCAGCAAGTGCTTACTAAACTGCTTAGTACTGTCTGAGGAGCTTTGATTTCCAACTTTCAAGGGGAAATATTCAAGGCATCCACAGAGGAACCGGGCACCACATTAACTATGCACAGTGCATGTGAAACCTGCTGTTAATGGGCACACAGATATTACGTTTAACTCTGCAAGTATTTCCAAAAGGAATCAACAGGCTGCATTTAGACTATATACAGGAGACTGTTCCTAGATTCCTCTTCTTCTAAGTTATTCTCTTTCCCTTTTAAATACTTTCACATCCACTTTCAGTACAGGTAGCTTAATTTCTCTCACGTGCAGCTTTTCAGAGCCTGAGCTTTGTTTCGGTGCCAGTGACTGAACTGTGCTGAATGTGCTTGGAAAAGACCCACATTCATTCAGGAAACTCTAGTTGAACTAGATCTATATGTAGCTATATATATATGTATATATATATATATGTGTGTGTGTGTATATATATATATATGTATATATATATATGGCATCTGGGCCCATCACTTCATGGGAAATAGATGGGGAAACAGTGGAAACAGTGTCAGACTTTATTTTTGGGGCTCCAAAATCACTGCAGATGGTTACTGCAGCCATGAAATTAAAAGACGCTTACTCCTTGGAAGGAAAGTTATGACCAACCTAGATAGCATATTCAAAAGCAGAGACATTACTTTGCCAACAAAGGTCCGTCTAGTCAAGGCTATGGTTTTTCCTGTGGTCATGTATGGATGTGAGAGTTGGACTGTGAAGAAGGCTGAGCGCCGAAGAATTGATGCCTTTGAACTGTGGTGTTGGAGAAGACTCTTGAGAGTCCCTTGGACTGCAAGGAGATCCAACCAGTCCATTCTGAAGGAGATCAGCCCTGGGATTTCTTTGGAAGGAATGATGCTAAAGCTGAAACTCCAGTACTTTGGCCACCTCATGCGAAGAGTTGACTCATTGGAAAAGACTCTGATGCTGGGAGGAATTGGGGGCAGGAGGAGAAGGGGACAGAGGATGAGATGGCTGGATGGCATCATTGACTCGATGGACGTGAGTCTGGGTGAACTCCGGGAGTTGGTGATGGACAGGGAGGCCTGGCGTGCTGCGATTCATGGGGTCGCAAAGAGTCTATCATGACTGAGTGACTGAACTAATCACTAATCACTAATATATATATAGTTTTTGATGTGCTGCAGAATAGAAAGCAATTTTGGAACAAAACTCAGGATTTTTTTTTCTTAGTATTTTCTAAGAGCTTACTACTTTCATTAGTGTGTTGCACTGTGGTAAGCACTTTACATGCATTGGTCAAATTAATGCTAATAAAGGTGGAAGGTGGTATTATATCCATTTTTCTTAAGGCTTGGAATGGTAAAGGACCTTGTCTGGGTTTGAACAACTAGTAAGTGGAAATGATGGTTTTCAACATCTTTAACTTTAAAGTTAACAAGAATAAATGAAGTGTCATTGTACTAAACATTGATGATACCTAAGCCAAGGCTACCACCTAAAAAAAAAAAATGGAATATAAGGCAGATCAACTTTGTCCAAAACCTGGTTCCTTGGAGTCTCTGTTAAAAAGTTTATCAGAAGTTCTGACAGTATTCCAAATCCTGAGGTTGTGGGAACCTCTATGGTGTAATGCTTAGATAACTATTGGTAGTCATTCTCTCTTAGGACAACTTCTCTTGATATGGCTAATTTATAAATAAAACTTCTAACACAGTCCTCATTTCACCTCCAGCTTCACCTTTTCTTTCTTCCTCTCTTACCCAAATATAACTCCTTCTTTGTTCAGTTTGGAAGGAAAAGTCCTTTCTCTTTGAAATCAGTGCTTCTCAAATTACCGTATGGTTGCTTATGCTTTGTAAAATGCATTAGAAAAGAATCACTAAAATTGAGATACAAAAAATATGATCAACAAAAAATATGTATCAACAGATACCGAATTATTCTAAATGGATTACCACAAAAGTTTCTAAGCGCTTGCTTGTGCTTATCTTGTGGACTGTGAACACTCTGTGGACCATGGTTCCATGGGCCACACTTTCAGTAGCAGTATTCTAGACCAGTGGTTCTTGATATTGTTGGATTTAAATCTACCATCTTGTTAGTTGTTTTATATTTGTCCCATCTTGGTTTTTTAAAAAATTCTTTATTTATGTTTGGCTGCACAGGGTCTTCATTACTGCGTGGGCTTTTCTCTTTGTTGCGGTGTGCAGACTTCTGACTGAGGTGGCTTCTTCTCCTGCAGAGCACTGGCTCTAGGGTACCTGGGCTTCAGCAGTTGCAGCTCTCAGGCTCTCAAGCACAGGCTCAATAGCTGTGCAGGGGCTCAGCTACCCCACAGATGGTGGGATCTCTGAGGGGTGCTCATTTGCTCAGTCATGCCTGACTCTTTGCAACCCGGTGGGCTGTAGTCCTCTAGCCTCCTCTGTCCCTGGGATTTTCCAGGCAAGAATAGTGAAGTGGGTTGCCACTTCCTTCTCCAGGGGATCTTCCTGATCCAGGAATCCAACCTGCATCTACTGTGTCTCTTGCATTGGCAGGTGGATTCTTTACCACTGAGCCACCAGGGAAGCCCCTACCTTGGTGTTAATTCTTTATTTTGGGAAGTTGTTGTGTTTTTTTTTTTTTTTCATTTTCTCTCTTTTTCTACCTTCCTTTATTGTTGTTCAGTCACTCAGTCGTGTCTGACTCTTCGTGACCCCATGGACTGCAGCACACCAGGCCTCCCTGTCCATCACCAACTCCTGGAGTCTACTTAAACTCATGTCCATCGCGTCTGTGATGTCATCCGACGCATGAGATGCCAACCATCTCATCCTCTGTCGTCCCCTTCTTCTACCTTCAGTCTTTCCCAACATCAGGGTCTTTTCCAATGAGTCAGTGCTTTGCATCAGGTGGCCAAAGTATTAGAGTTTCAACTTCAGCATCAGTCCTTCCAATGAATATTCAGGACTGGTTTCCTTTAGAATGGACTGGTTGGATCTCCTTGCTGTCCATGGGACTCTCAAGAATCTTCTCCAACACAACAGTTCAAAAGCATCAATTCTTCTTCTACTTTGACATTTTTTTCCTTTGAAATATTTGATGCCATTCCATTGTTTTCTACCTAAAATACTTTCTGCTAAGAAATCTATTTTAATTCATACGTTTGTTCAATTTTATATAATGTGTTTATTTTCTCTGGCTGCAATTAAGGATTCTTTTGTTACTGTTGTTGAGTTTTTAACAGTTTGACTGTGTTATGTCTAGGTATGGATTTTTCATTTGTTTGTGTAATTGATTTTATTTTTTTTCTAGTTATGCTTTGAATTTTTTGGATGTGTAGTTTCATTATTTGAGAAATTCTCAGTCATAATCTCGTCAATATTTCTTCTGTCTTGTTTTCTCTCTCTTTCCTCCTTCCAAGAATCCAGTTATACCTGTATTAGACAGTTGCAGTTACTTGTCTTGTGACCTCAGCTCTCAGATACCCCCCAAATTAATATTTATCAGCATTTTTCTTTTATCAGGTTGAGTGCATTATTTTTGCCACTTTATTCTAAATGGTATATTAAATGTAGGTCAGTTGTTCTTGTGTTCACAAACTGCTGGATGGCCATGAGTTATTCATTACAAGAAGGCTGTGAATTTATGTGTACATACAATATTGTCCATGGACAGAATAAATATTATGTGTCAAAAATATGAGGATACATTTTCAAATGTATGTTGGCATTGCTGCAATTAATATGCCTCAAATTAACTTAAAATCACTGCTGAATTATGTATACCTTTTACCATGAAATATTTACTCAACAAAGTTTAACAATGCAATAAAACATTCTGTACTGCTGTGAATATTTTGAACGTGTACTTCAAATGTTAACCTGAGCATCTTTGCTCTAGTCTTTGTCTCAAGCAAAGGTAAGATTCCTTTATAAACACACCTGGTTTAGTTATCCTCTCCCAGTGCCCCACCCTAAGAAATAGCCTTGAGTTACAGCATGATCCCTGCACAGAAGGAATCAATCCAGCAAGTCCCCTGGAGATACATTTTTTACTTTTCTGCCTTAGAAATTTAAAACTATGTAAAATATAAGTCACTCTGGATAGCAGGAGTTAGGCACTGGCAGCCCAGTAGCCAAGTTCAGCACACAAATAGGGTTTTTTTTTTTTTTTTTTTGAGGGGGGGTCTGGGTGTGAATTTTTTTAAGTGAATTCTTATCAGTATTTAAGATTGAGAAATTGTTCCTAACTTCCTCCCTTCCCCACTTACCTTACATTAGGTTTTATGTACATTACCAGTCTGGAGTCATTAGAACACAGGGGTACTGCTGTAGTCCTACTCTGTATCACTTTTATATACAAGTTTATCGAGGCTCATTTCTGGTGCTTTGTCCTTATTCGTGGACTTTATCTGTCTCTGCTGCTGCTGCTGCTAAGTCACTTCAGTCGTGTCTGACTCTATGCGACCCCATAGATGGCAGCCCACCAGGCTCCCCCGTCCCTGGGATTCTCCAGGCAAGAACACTGGAGTGGGTTGCCATTTCCTTTTCCAGTGCATGAAAGTGAAAGGTGAAAGTGAAGTCGCTCAGTAGTGTCTGACTCTTAGCGACCCCATGGACTGCAGCCTACCAGGCTCCTCCGTCCATGGGATTTTCCAGGCAAGAGTACTGGAGTGGGGTGCCACTGTCTTCTACGTAGTGGTCATCAATCCCATTAATCCCAAGAAAAGTATTTTAGGGAAAAGAGTGGTATTGTTATTGCTATTTTTAAAATCATAGATTACATGACAGTGTGTATTATCCAATGACAGATCTATCTGTGGACAGTCCCTTACTTGGGACTCCAATTATTTGGTGCACAATGTGTCACTTGTCTTTTTATGTCCATTTTGATATGGCCATTCTCAGAGCAAACAGTAAAAAAGAAAAAAAGAAGAAGAAACTGAAGGCCACTAGGAGCTTACCGAAAGATGTGCAGAAGCCCAGAAATGTCTCAATAAGGCATTGAGGAAACATCTTCATTTCACGCAAAAGCTTGGCCATGGATTTTTGGTCATTTTAACTCATGTTTCTAATTAATAGTGAAATAAGCTATGAAAACAGTGTTTTTGAAAACAGTGGTTATACCCAGTTCTCAGATGTCAGAATCTATTCCAAAGGAAGTGAACATTTGAAAGGGTGGGTATACTCAAAACACCACTTCATGTGTGTACTCAACAAAATGAATCCTGGCCTCTCAGAGGCCTCAGGCTTTCCGTGTACTCCCGGCCTGCCATATGTACAGGGACATATGAGCATCCTCATGGATCTGGCTTACAACAGGTCAAAATTGTCTGTTTTTTCTTCTTTTAAAAGTTTTGGTATAGATGCCAATAATCATATGCTGTCCCTTGATCTTTTATTTTGCCACTGATACTGTATAATTATTTGTTTTTCAAAATCCTTAAAAGAAATTGTGGTCCCTTTCTTTGATATATTAAGGAAAGATAAGTTGAAATGGGAGCAGAAGAATGGGAAGAACTGTGAAAAGTTTTTCTTGGCTCTGTCACTAACATTCGTGAAACTTAAGAAACTGAAAAGAGCAGAACAATCCTTAAAAATAAGTTTATATTAGTGTTGATTCTGTTCGGTGGACAGAATTATTTGGATAAATTCAGGAAAAGAATAACATTGATAAAAATTACTCTTGGTTATATTCCAAATAAAAAAGCCACAGACAAAGAACAGCTTTACAGAGGAAAAATGAAAATATAAAGTGTTTACCTCCCTGTTCCCTCTCTCACCTCTCCTACATTGTCTCAGAGCTCTGTTTCTGCTTTCTCATTTTGTCTGTCCTTCTTGCTTTCTCAAAGCCAAATGTGTGGTCCTTCTCCAGTAAAAGCAGTAGATACCAGATACTACAGCACATACTTTATATGGCTAACCTCATTCCTGGTTCATTGTATTTTCAGTTTGAATGATTACCATACCTACTTTGAAACACACACAGAGTTATATTTGTTTGCTTTAAAAGCTGCTTCAAATCCTTGGGTTGGGAAGATCCCCTGGAGAAAGGGAAGGCTACCCACTCCACTGTTCTGGCCCAGAGAATTCCTTGGAGCGTGTATAGTCCATGGGGTCACAAAGAGTCAGACATGACTGAGTTACTTTTGGGCTTCCCGGATAGCTCAGTTGGTAAAGAATCCACCCGCAATGCAGGAGACCTGTTTTGATTCCTGGATCGGGAAGATCCGCTGGAGAAGGGATAGGCTACCCATTCCAGTATTCTTGAGCTTCCCTTGTGGCTCAGCTGTAAAGAATCCGCCTGCAATGTGGGAGACCTGGGTTTAATCCCTGGATTCAGAAGATGCCCTGGAGAAGGTCTGGCCTGGAACTATACAGTCCGTGGAGTTGCAAAGAATCAGACATGACTGAGCTACTTTCCCTTTCCCTTTCAAATCCTTTGGCTTTGGGATTTCTAGAAGCCATATAAAGAAAACAGCCCTATGATTTATAAGATTCTCAGTGTTTCTAGGACTTCTCAACCTTGACATTATTGACCTTTTGGCAGATAATTTTTGTTGTACTGTCCTGTTGCACTATAAGACATCTGACAGAATTCCTGACTTCTACCCAATAGACACCAGGCGTACACCTGTCCCCTCAGTCTTTTATTTTTATTTATTTTTAATTGAAGGATACTTGCTTGATGGTATTGTTGGTTTCTTCCAAACATCAACATGGAGCAGCCAAAGATATACTTATGTCCCCTCCCTCTTAAACCTCCATCCCACCCCTCTAGGTTGTTACAGAGCCCCCGTTTGAGTTCCCTGAGTCATATAGCAGATTCCATTGGCTATATGACTCAGGGACACATGATATGTTTCCATGTTACTCTCTGCATACATCCCACCCTCTCCTTCCTCCTCCAACTCCATGTCCATATGTTTGTTCTCTATGTCTGTGTCTCCATTGCTCCCCTGTGAATACTTTTATCACTATATTCTTTTAGATTCCATGTATATGCAAAGCCACCCCCACTGGGGAACCTCTTCCTCAGAATGTGCTCAGTGCTCAGTCACATCTGACTCTTTGCCACCCCGTGGACTTTAGCCTGCCAGGTTATGCTGCTATGGGGTTTTCCAGAACCCATGTCTCTGGTGTCTCCTGCATTGGCAGGCAAAGTCTTGCCCCTTGCACCACCTGGGAAGCCCCCTCTTAATGGCAGGGAAATTACAACACTCAAGAAGGCTCAGCTACTCCAGATACAACTTGGGGAATTTGAATTTCTTGAATATTTTAGCAACTTTATATGATAGAAGTTCAGTACCTTTAAAGATAAAAACATTCATGTAGGTCGTAGATTATTTAGTTCATTAGGAAAAATCTTTGATTCTGTAAATATGATAGCTGCTTTCTTTAAAAAAAAAAAACTTAGTTTTTATTGTATTTTATTTTTTTTAATCAAAGAGGACACTAATAGATGGAGAAATATACCATGTTCATGGATGGGAAGAATCAATATAGTGAAAATGAGTATACTACACAAAGCAATCTATAGATTCAATGCAATCCCTATCAAGCTACCAACGGTATTTTTCACAGAGCTAGAACAAATAATTTCACAATTTGTATGGAAATACAAAAAACCTCAAATAGCCAAAGCAATCTTGAGAAAGAAGAATGGAACTGGAAGAATAAACCTGCCTGACTTCAGGCTCTACTACAAAGCCACAGTCATCAAGACAGTATGGTACTGGCACAAAGACAGAAATATTGATCAATGGAACAAAATAGAAAGCCCAGAGATAAATCCACGCACCTATGGACACCTTATCTTTGACAAAGGAGGCAAGAATATACAATGGAGAAAAGACAATCTCTTTAACAAGTGGTGCTGGAAAAACTGGTCAACCACTTGTAAAAGAATGAAACTAGAACACTTTCTAACACCATACAAAAAAATAAACTCAAAATGGATTAAATCTAAACATAAGACCAGAAACTATAAAACGCTTAGAGGAGAACATAGGCAAAACAGTCTCTGACATACATCACAGCAGGATCCTCTATGACCCACCTCCCAGAATATTGGAAATAAAAGCAAAAATAAACAAATGGGATCTAATTAAAATTAAATCTCCTGAACAACAAAAGAAACTATAAGCAAGGTGAAAAGACAGCCTTCAGAATGGGAAAAAATAGCAAATGAAGCAAATGACAAACAACTAATCTCAAAAAACTTAGTTTTTAGATTTTGATGTGACTGGCATAAATATTAGTGTGAATTAAGAGCTCATACTCTTTTTTTTTTTTTTCTTTCTGGCTTCTCATTCCAATTCCACTAATGGCTAACCATATAACCTCTCTGAATTTCGTATACAACACTGCTTAATAATAGCATCGGAGAAGGCAATGGCACCCCACTCCAGTACACTTGCCTGGAAAATCCCATGAATGGAGGAGCCTGGTGGGCTGCAGTCCATGGGGTTGCTAGGAGTCGGACAAGACTGAGTGACTTCACTTTCTCTTTTCACTTTCATTCATTGGAGAAGGAAATGGCAACCCATTTCAGTGTTCTTGCCTGGAGAATCCCAGGGACGGGGGTGCCTGGTGTGCTGCCATCTCTGGGGTCACACAGAGTTAGACACGACTGAAGTGACTTAGCATAGCATAGCATAGCAATAATAGCATCTATGTCAGTGGTTGTTGTAAGGATAGTATGAGTTAATATCGGCAAAGAAGCAAGGTCCGATACTGTAAAGAGCAATATTGCATAGGAACCTGGAATGTCAGGTCCATGAATCAAGGCAAATTGGAAGTGGTCAAACAAGAGATGGCAAGAGTGAATGTCGACATTCTAGGAATCAGCAAACTAAAATGGACTGGAATGGGTGAATTTAACTCAGATGACCATTATATCTACTACTGCAGGCAGGAATCCCTCAGAAGAAATGGAGTAGCCATCATGGTCAACAAAAGAGTCCAAAATGCAGTACTTGGATGCAATTTCAAAAATGACAGAATGATCTCTGTTCATTTCCAAGGCAAATCATTCAATATCACAGTAATCCAAGTCTATGCCCCAACCAGTAACGCTGAAGAAGCTGAAGTTGAACAGTTCTATGAAGACTTACAAGACCTTTTAGAACTAACACCCCAAAAAGATGTCCGTTTCATTATAGGGGACTGGAATGCAAAAGTAGGAAGTCAAGAAACACCTGGAGTAACAGGCAAATTTGGCCTTGAGTACAGAATGAAGCAGGGCAAAGACTAATACAGTTTTGCTAAGAAAATGCACTGGTCATAGCAAACACCCTCTTCCAACAACACAAGAGAAGACTCTACACATGGACATCACCAGATGGTAAACACCAAAATCAGATTGATTATATTCTTTGCAGCCAAAGATGGAGAAGCTCTATACAGTCAACAAAAACAAGACCAGGAGCTGACTGTGGCTCAGATCATGAACTCCTTATTGCCAAATTCAGACTTAAATTGAAGAAAGTAGGGAAAACCACTAGACCATTCAGGTATGACCTAAATCAAATCCCTTATGATTATACAGTGGAAGTGAGAAATAGATTTAAGGGCCTAGATCTGATAGACAGAGTACCTGATGAACTATGGAATGAGGTTCGTGACATTGTACAGGAGACAGGGATCAAGACCATCCCCATGGAAAAGAAATGCAAAAAAGCAAAATGGCTGTCTGGGGAGGCCTTACAAATAGCTGTGAAAAGAAGAAAAGTGAAAAGCAAAGGAGAAAAGGAAAGATATAAGCATCTGAATGCAGAGTTCCAAAGAAGAGCAAGAAGAGATAAGAAAGCCTTCCTCAGTGATCAATGCAAAGAAATAGAGGAAAACAACAGAATGGGAAAGACTAGAGATCTCTTCAAGAAAATCAGAGATACCAAGGGAACATTTCATGCAAAGATGGGCTCGATAAAGGTCAGAAATGGTATGGACCTAAAAGAAGCAGAAGATATTAAGAAAAGGTGGCAAGAATACACAGAAGAACTATACAAAAAGGATATTCACGACCCAGATAATCACAATGGTGTGATCACTCATCTAGAGCCAGACATCCTGGAATGTGAAGTCAAGTGGGCCTTAGAAAGCATCACTATGAACAAAGATGGTGGAGGTGATAGAATTCCAGTGGAGCTATTTCAAATCCTGAAAGATGATGATGTGAAAGTGCTGCACTCAATACGCCAGCAAATTTGGAAAACTCAGAAGTGGCCACAGGAATGGGAAAGGTCAGTTTTCATTCCAATCCCAAAGAAAGGCAATGCCAAAGAATGCTCAAACTACCGCACAATTGCACTCATCTCACATGCTAGTAAAGTAATGCTCAAAATTCTCCAAGCCAGGCTTCAGCAATACGTGAACCATGAACTTCCTGATGTTCAAGCTGGTTTTAGAAAAGGCAGAGGAACCAGAGATCAAATTGCCAACATCCGCTGGATCATGGAAAAGGCAAGAGAGTTCCAGAAAAACATCTATTTCTGCTTTATTGACTAGCCAAAGCCTTTGACTGTTTGGATCACAATAAACTGGAAAATTCTGAAAGAGATGGGAATACCAGACCACCTGATCTGCCTCCTGAGTAATCTGTATGCAGGTCAGCAAGCAACAGTTAGAACTGGACATGGAAGAACAGACTGGTTCTAAATAGGAAAAGGAGTATGTCAAGGCTGTATATTATCACCCTGTTTATTTAATTTATATGCAGAGTCCATCATGAGAAATACTGGACTGGAAGAAACACAAGCTGGAATCAAGATTGCCGGGAGAAATATCAATAACCTCAGATATGCAGATGACACCGCCCTTATGGCAGAAAGTGAAGAGGAACTAAAAAGCCTCTTGATGAAAGTGAAAGAGGAGAGTGAAAAAGTTGGCTTAAAGCTCAACATTCAGAAAATGGAGATCATGGCATCCGGTCCCATCACTTCATGGGAAATAGATGGGGAAACAGTGGAAACAGTGTCAGACTTTATTTTTTTGGGCTCCCAAATCACTGCAGATGGTGATTGCAGCCATGAAATTAAAAGACGCTTACTCCTTGGAAGGAAAATTATGACCAACCTAGATAGCATATTCAAAAGCAGAGACATTACTTTGTTAACAAAGGTCCGTCTAGTCAAGGCTATAGTTTTTCCTGTGCTCATGTATGGATGTGAGAGTTGCACTGTGAAGAAGGCTGAGCACAGAAGAATTGATGCTTTTGAACTGTGGTGTTGGAGAAGACTCTTGAGATCTTCTGGTTGCAAGGAGATCCAACCAGTCCATTTTGAAGGAGATCAGCCCTGGGATTTCTTTGGAGGGAATGATGCTGAAGCTGAAACTCCAGTACTTTGGCCACCTCATGCGAAGAGTTGACTCATTGGAGAAGACGCTGATGCTGGGAGGGATTGGGGGCAGGAGGAGAAGGGGACGACAGAGGATGAGATGGCTGGATGGCATTACTGACTTGATGGACGTGAGTCTGAGTGAACTCCAGGAGTTGGGGATGGACAGGGAGGCCTGGTGTGCTACGATTCATGGGGTCGCAAAGAGTCAGACACGACTGGGAGACTGAACTGAACTGAACTGAAGAGCTTTACATGGTGGCCAGTTCTTAATAAGTATTCTGTAGTCATATGATGACAACTCTTACTGTTTCTGTCATTATTATTTATAAATAATAAAGACTAGAACTTTACAGAGTAAGGGAATAAACAGTAAAACTAAAAACATGAAATGTCTGTATTAGCTTTGTGTTACTATCTGTATATTTCCTGAATTTTATTCTAGTTTGACTTGAAGTGAATGAGATCATATTTCTACCATTCATGTTCTGTAAGTCATGTCTGAGGCAGTATTTCCTATTATCCCTCATTCTTTTTCACTACTAATGAGAGAGATTGCAACATGATGCTCTTCTTTTAGATGTGGATAGTATTATCTTGTGGCTACATTTTTATAAGTAGGTGTGTATCTAGTGCTCATGTCTCCTTAGAGGACCACCTTCCTAATTATTTTAGAAGTCTCAAAAATGACTAATAGGAATAATTGTTATCTGCTTCTGAATTGCTGGGTTTTCCCCCCATGTGCTGTTCTTTTCTTTCTTTTACTTTTTTTTTACATCAGTGAGGTCTGTTGGCCTCTGCTGATTTTTCTGAGGTTTTCACAATCCTGGTTGTTTTGGATTTTCTGAGGTCTATAATTAAGTGGAGAATGTGTGCATTACCCTCTTTGAACATTATGATTTTTCAAGTTAATACGGAGTGTTTTAACATTGCGATTTTTCAAGTTAATACCAGAGTGTTTACTTCAATCTCACTTTTTTTTAAACAGAACATAAAATGCATTTCCTATTTCTGTTTTTCCTTATAGCTTTCTCTACCACTTTACTCCTTTTTACTCTGTTAAATAGATGTGAGTCCCTGGGAGTAAGAGCTAGGAGGATCTCAGAGCTAGATTCTGTGCTGTCTTCAGAACTGTGCGTCCTCCAATAACCGAATCTTCCTAAGGGCCAGGCTCCTAGAGTTCTCTCCCCTAAAGCATGTGTCCATCCTGCCTCACCACATTTGCTCAGCTTCTCACACAGAAAGACATTTTGTGGGTTTCAGCCTCACCTAACATTTCTGAACGTCAGTTTTCCGTACATGTTAAGTCCAGACCCTCCTACATATTTATAAAGTGATTTGACCTTTTGAGGGACTGTTTCCAGATTGGAAGAGTTCAATTCTGGCAGTCAAACAAGACCTCTGTGGACAGATTCTCAGCAGACTATTACAGCTGCCTTCTTGTTTTGTACATTAGTTACATTGTCAGAAATATAAGTTGAAAGCATATTACTGCCTTTTAGAATAGAAAATAAGCAAATTTTGTTGCACATTCTTGGTAACTTCTGAGGGGGAGACGGGAGGTTACACATTGCTACATTAATTCTGAAATACTGTGATGGCCACTTGCCATGCATGCAGCATATCCATGGAGACTTCTGCCAGGATCCTGGCTAGACTCTTCCCAGTCATCTAACAAAATAAATTCCTGACCTTGAAAACTGGACACAGAATTAGCCATGATCACTTGTTTATGTGATAAATAGATTCTTTTTTCTCCTAATTATGCTGATCTTCTCCATCATTGATAATATGTCAATCTCTTTGGGTTTGAACAGCCTCCTTTCAGTTTTAAAATTCTGTCTCTTCATGATCAGCTTCTTGAAGGATTCAGTCTCTTCAGTAATTGCTCTATCAGCTGCCTCTCACAGTGGCACTTGGGTGCATGAGGGAGACAGAGAGACCTGATGGGGTCCTTGGATACTTACTGTCCTCTGAATAGTCAGGTTTCCATGCCAATCTCCCTAGTCTACCTGATGGTTCCTGGTTTGCTAGCATTTGACTGAGGTCAGAAGCCAAAATCCTCCTGGTTTCTGATTTCAATGCAAAAAGGAACATGATAGGGTTTGTGGGCACCATCAGCTTCACCTCGGCTCTCCTTGTGCAGGCATCTTCTTGAGCTTCTGCTGTGGACTTCATTTCACCCGGGCTCCCCTGGTGGCTCAGACGGTGAAGCGTCTGCCTGCAGTGCGGGAGACCTGGATTCAATCCCTGGGTTGGGAAGATACCCTGGAGAAGGAAATGGCAGTCCACTCCCAGTACTCTTGCCTGGAAAGTTCCATGGACTGAGGAGCCTGGTAGGCTACAGTCCATGGGGTCACAAAGAGTCGGACACAACTGAGCAACCTCACTTTCATTTCACCCCAACCATACTTAACTCTATTTCAGGGGCTCTCCTGTAGCACACCCTTGGAGGATTGTGTATGTGGAGAATTCCACCCAAGACCCAAGAGCATCTTAGGAATGCTGCATTCTGAACTTTCATTTACTTTTCACACGTCTCCATAGAATTTTTAATGTGGTGCCCACAGTTTGGTGTAGACGTGGACTGAGTGCAAAAGTCCTAAGTGTGTGTGACAGCACACATCATCAGCATCAGTCCTTCCGATGAATATTCAGGACTGATTGCCTTTTAGGATGGCCTGGTTGGATCTCCTTGCAGTCCAACGGACTCTCAAGAGTCTTCACCTACACCACAGTTCAAAAGAATCAATTCTTCGGGGCTCAGCTTTCTTTTTTTTTTTTTTTTTGGCATGGTCTAACTTCTTTTTTATTTTTATTTATTTATTTATTTATTTTTTATTTAAAAAAAAAAAATCACATGCTCCCCATCCTGAACCCTCCTCCCTCCCAACCTCCCCATACCATCCCCCTGGGCCTTCCCAGCGCACCAGCCCCAAGCATCCAGCATCGTGCACTGAACCTGGACTGGCATCTCGTTTCATACATGACATTTCACATGTTTCAATGACATTCTCCCAAATCTTCCCACCCTCTCCCACAGAGTCCATAAGACTGTTCTATACATCAGTGTCTCTTTTGCTGTCTCGTACACAGGGTTATCGTTACCATCTTTCTAAATTCCATATACATGCGTTAGTATACTGTATTTATGTTTTTCCTTCTGGCTTACTTCACTATGTATAATAGTCTCCAGTTTCATCCACCTCATTAGAACTGATTCAAATGTATTCTTTTTAATGGCTGAGTAATACTCCATTGTGTATATGTACCACAGCTTTCTTATCCATTCATCTGCTGATGGACATCTAGGTTGCTTCCATGTCCTGGCTATTATAAACAGTGCTGCGATGAACATTGGGGTACACGTGTCTCTTTCCCTTCTGGTTTCCTCAGTGTGTATGCCCAGCAGTGGGATTGCTGGATCATAAGGCAGTTCTATTTCCAGTTTTTTAAGGAATCTCCACACTGTTCTCCATAGTGGCTGTACTAATTTGCATTCCCACCAACAGTGTAAGAGGGTTCCCTTTTCTCCACACCCTCTCCAGCATTTATTATTTGTAGACTTTTGGATCGCAGCCATTCTGACTGGTGTGAAATGGTACCTCATAGTGGTTTTGATTTGCATTTCTCTGATAAAGAGTGATGTTGAACATCTTTTCAAGTGTTTGTTAGCCATCTGTATGTCTTCTTTGGAGAAATGTCTATTTAGATCTTTGGCCCATTTTTTGATTGGGTCATTTATTTTTCTGGAGTTGAGCTGTAGGAGTTGCTTGTATATTTTTGAGATTAGTTGTTTGTCGGTTGCTTCATTTGCTATTATTTTCTCAGCTTTCTTTATAGTCCAACTCTCACAGCCATACCTGACTCCTGGAAAAACTATACGTTTGACTAGATGGAACTTTGCTGGCAAAGTAATGTCTCTGCTTTTTAATATGCTGTCCAGGTTCATCATAACTTTTCTTCCAAGGAGCAAGTGTCTTTTAATTTCATGGCTGCAGTCACCATCTGCAGTGATTTTGGAGCCCAAAAAAACAAAGGCTCTCACTGTTTCCATTGTTTCCCTATCTATTTGCCATGATCTTAGGTTTCTGAATGTTGAGTTTTAAGCCAATTTTTTCACTCTCCTCTTTCACTTTCATCAAGAGGCTCTTTAGCTCTTCTTCACTTTCTGCCATAAGGGTGGTGTCATCTGCATATTTGAGATGATTGATATTTCTCCTGGTAATCTTGATTCCAGGAGAGTCAAGTTCTCTGTGCTTCATCCAGCCCAGAGTTTCTCATGATGTACTCTGCATATAAGTTAAATAAGCAGGGTGACAATATATAGCCTTGATCTGGAACCAGTCTGTTGTTCCAAGTCCAGTTCTAACTGTTGCTTCTTGACCTGCATACGGATTTCTCAGGAGGCAGATCAGGTGGTCTGGTATTCCCATCTCTTTCAGAATTTTCCACAGTTTGTTGTGATCCACACAGTCAAAGGCTTTGGCATAGTCAATAAAGCAGAAATAGATGTTTTTCTGGAACTCTCTTGCTTTTTCCATGATCCAGCGGATGTTGGCAATTTGATCTCTGGTTCCTCTGCCTTTTCTAAATCCAGCTTGAATGTCTGGAAGCTCTTGGTTCATGTTCTGTTAAAGCCTTGCTTAAGAATTTTGAGCATTACTTTGCTAGCATGTGAGATGAGTGCAATTGTGCGGTAGTTTGAATATTCCTTGGCATTACCTTTCTTTGAGATTGGGATGAAAACTGACCTTTTCCAGTCCTGTTGCCACTGCTGAGTTTACCAATTTTGCTGGCATATTGAGTGCAGCACTTTCACAGCATCATCTTTTAGGCCTTGAAATAGCTCAACTGGAATTCCATCATCTCTACTAGCTTTGTTCATAGTGATGTTTCCTAAGGTCCACTTGACTTCATATTCCAGGATGTCTGGCTCTAGGTGAATGAATCCACAATCCTGGTTATCTGGGTTATGAAGATCTTTTTTGTATAGTTCTGTGTATTCTTGCCACCTCTTCTTAATGTCTTCTGCTTCTGTTAGGTCCATATCGTTTCTGTCCTTTATGGTGCCCATCTTTGCATGAAATGTTCCCTTGGTATCTCTAATTTTCTTGAAGAGATCTCTAGACTTTCCCATTCTATTATTTTCCTCTGTTTCTTTGCAGTGATCACTGAGGAAGGCTTTCTTATCTCTCCTTGCTATTCTTTGGAACTCTTCATTCAGATGGGTATCTTTCCTTTGCTCCTTTGCCTTCAACTTCTCTTCTTTTCTCAGCTATTTGTATGGCCTCCTCAGACAACCATTTTTTGTCTTTTTGCATTCCTTTTTCTTGGGGATAGTCTTGATCACTGCCTGCTGTACAATGTCATGAACCTCTGTACATAGTTCTTCAGGCACTCTGTCTGTCAGATTGAATCCTTTGAATATATTTGCCACTTCTACTGTATAATCGTAAGGGATTTGATTTAGATCATACCTGCACGGTCTAGTGGTTTTCCCTACTTTTGTCGATTTAAGTCTGAATTTTGCAATATGGAGTTCATCATCTGAGCCAGTGTCAGCTCCCAGTCTTGCTTTCACGGACTGTATAGAGCTTCACCATATCTTGATTAGTAGTGATTATACATCAAAATTAATAGCACAGACACAGAATGTTCACTCTAGAGAAGAATCCTTTTAGGGAGATAAAAATATATAGAGAAGAAAGTGTATACCAAGCAAAGTTATTTGTGGTTATCTAATGAGGTTGCTAAGAGTCAGACATGACTGAGCAACTTCACTTTGACTTTTCACTTTCATGCATTAGAGAAGGAAATGGCAGCAACCCACTCCAGTGTTCTTGCCTGGAGAATCCCAGGGACGGGGGAGCCTGGTGGGCTGCCGTCTATGGGGTCGCACAGAGTTGGACACGACTGAAGCAACTTAGCAGTAGCAGTAGCAATGCTCCTTGTACTATGGTGAAATAGACTTTGTTCTCAGATGTCTGAATATTTTTTCTAATCAAGTTCAATATTTATAACTGTTTGGAAGAAAATGTTGTACTGTTGTTTATTAATAAAAAAAAATCTTTCTTATACTTTCAGAAAACTTACAGTAATTTCCAAAAGTAAATAAAAGGATATAGGGAATTCCATATGGTTCTGAGTCACCTGTTAAAGTCTTTGGGGATTTTTTGAACATTTGGAGTATAGTTGATTTACACTGTTGTGCTAGTTTCAGGTGTACAGCAAAGTGGATCACCTATACATACAGATGCGAAAGTGAAGTCACTCAGTCGTGCCCTACTCTTTGCGACCCCATGGACTGTAGCCCACCAGGCTCCTCCCTCCATGGGATTCTCCAAGCAAGAGTATGGAGTGGGTTGCCATTTCCTTCTCCAGGGGATCTTCCCAACCCAGGGATAGAACCTGGGTCTCCCGCATTCCAGGCAGACGCTTTAACCTCTGAGCCACCAGGGAAGCCCACATATAGATATTCCACTCTTTTTTAGATTCTTTTCCCATATAAGGCATTACAGAGTATTGAGTAGAGTTCCCTGTGAGGTACAGTAGGTCCTTATTAGTTATCTATGTATTTTACACATAGTGGTGTATATGTCAATTCCAGTCTCCCAGTTTATCCCTACCCCCCTTCCCCCACAGTAACCATAAGTTTTTTTTTTTTAATATATGTGACTGTATTTCTGTTTTGTAAATAAGCTCATTTGTACCAGTTTTTAGATTCCTATATATGCAATATCATATGATATTTATATTTTCTGTCTGAGTTATTTCACTCAGTATGACAATCTCTAGGTCCATGCATGTCCCTACAAATGGCATTATTTTGTTGTTTTTATGGCTGATAATATTTCATTGTGTGTTTCCCTGCTGGCTCAGTGGTAAAGAACCCACCTGCCAATGCAGGAGTTGTGAGTTCAACTCTGGGTCCTGAAGATACGTTGGAGAAGGACATGGCAACCCACTCCAGTATTCTTGCCTGGAGAAATCCATGGAGAGAAGGAGGCTAGTGGGAGTCCATGGGGTTGCGAAAGAGTCAGACATGACTTAGCAACTAAACAGCAACAGCAATATTCTGTTGTATATGTATACCATATCTTCTTTATCTGTTCATCTGTGAGTGGATATTTAGGTTGCCTCCAAGGCTTGGCTGTTGTGAATAATGCTTCAGTGAATGTTGGGGTGCATATATCTTTTTGAATTATGGTTTTCTCCAGGTATATGCCTGGGAGTGAGATTACAGGGTCATATCATAGTTCTATTTTTACCTTTTTAAGGACCCTCCATACTGTTCTCCTTAGTGGCTATATCATTTTACATTCCATTCCAGCAGTCTAAGAGGGCACCCTTTTCTCCATACCCTGTCAAGCATTTATTGTTTGTAAATTTTTTGATAATGGCCCTCTGAAAGGTGTGAGGGGATATCTCTTTGTAGTCTTGATTTGCATTTCTCTAATAATTAGTAATGTTGAGTGTCTTTGGCCCTCTGTATGTCTTTTCTTTGGAGAAATACCTATTTAGGTCTTCTACGCATTCGTTGATTGGTTTTATATATATATATATATATATATTTTAGATGCATAAGCTGTTGGCATGTTTTGGAGATTAATCCTTTCTCTGTCACTTCATTTGCAAATATTTTCTTCAAGTCTGAGGACTGTCCTTTTGTTTATAGTTTCCTTTGCTGTGCAAAAGCTTTTAATTTTAATTAGATCCCGTTTATTTTTATTTCATCAGTGTAAAAGGTGGATCAAAAAAGATACATTGCGATTTATGTCAGAGATTTCTCTGCTTATGTTTTCCTCTTAAGGGTTTCATAGTATGAGCTCTGATAGTTTTCTGGTGGCATCTTTAGGGTTGTCTTTATATAGTATTATCTCATCTGCAAGCAGTGAGAGTTTTACTTCTTTTCCAGTTTGGATTCCTTTTATTTCTTCTCCATGTCATGGCTGGGACTTCCAAACCTATGTTGAATGATAGCGGTGATAGTGGACATGCTGCTTCTGTTCCTGATCTTAGAGGAGATGCTTTAAGTTTTTCATCATTGAGAGTGATGTTTGCTGTGGGTTTGTTGTATATGACTTCTATTATGTTGTGGTAGGTTCCCACTAAGACTACTTTCTGGAGGTTTCTTTTTTTAACCAAAAATGAGTATTGAATTTTGTCAGAAGCTTTTTCTGCATGTATTGAGATGATTGAATGGTTTTTATTTTTCAGTTTGTTAGTATGGTGTATCACACTGATTGATTTGTGAATATTGAAGAATCCTTGTATCCCTGGGATAAATCACACTTGATCGTGTCATATAATCCTTTTAATGTGTTTTTAGATTCAATTTGCTAGTATTTTGTTGAAGATTTTTACATCTGTGTTCATCAGTGATATTGGCTTTTAGTTTTCTTTTTTTGCATGTGATGTCTTCGTGTGGTTTTGTTATCCAGGTGATAGTAGCCTTGTAGAATGGCTTGGGAGTATTCCTTCCTCCGCAGTTTTGGGAAAAGTTTCAGAAGGATAGATGTTAATTTCTCTAAGTGTTTGATAGAATTCACCTGTGAAGCCATCTGGTCCTGGATTTTTGTTTGTTGGAAGTTTTTGGATCACAGTTTCCATTTTAGCAGTTGTGATTAGTTTTTTCCTTTTTTAAAATATTTCTTCCTGTTTCTGTCTTGGAAGGGTGTACCCTTCTAAGAATTTGTCCATTTCTTCTAGGTTGTGCATTTTGTAAGTGAATAGTTTCTTGTCGTGCCTCTTATTTGTGGTTAGGGTCAGTTTAACTTCTTTCTCATTTCTAATTTGATTGATTTGAGTTCTCCTCTTCTTCTTGATTCTGGGTAAAAATTCATCAATTTTGTTTGTCTTCTCAAAGAACCAGCTTCTAGTTTTCTTTGAGGATTTATTAATTTATGTTTTCTTGTCTTCCCAGTAATTTTAAAATGATTAATGAGGACTGTCTCTGGCACCTATAGCTATGTAATGGTTAAAAATTGGTTTATGTAAAGTTTAAAAAAAAAAAATTAAAATGTTCTGAAAAAAAAAAAATTGGTTTAAAAGTATCCAACACAATGTGAATGTTGGTTTTTATTTTTTAGCTTAAGCAACCGTTTTCCTCAAGGCTATATCTTCATGAAGCTCAAATAACTACTTACAGTGGTTTAATAAAAGAAGTAAATAAATAAAGCTCTCAGTCAGTTTAGCTGGTAAATGATTAGGTTGCAGGGTTCATTTGGTGGCTCCTCTACTTCTCAGTTGATGGTGTTGAGATGATGGTGCTCACTGTGACATGGGCTGAACGTTCTTAGAAAACAAGTTTTATTTAAGGAGTATGGTAGAAAGGCGTGTGTTTTCAGGGTCAGAAGTCTCTAAGGGCTCTCAGATCTGCTGAGTAGCCGCTCTACGCCACAGTGTCTCAGGCCTCAACTATGTGATAGTTATTTGAAAAAAAATGAGTTCAACAGCAGCCAGTAGTAGTAGCTAACAGTTGCGTATCACTTATTCATTTAATCCCCTCCAACGTTGTATTCAGATGGCAGTTTAAAAATCTGCTGTTTCATTGGTAAGGGAATCACAGAACAGAGATGTTAATTACTTGATGGCCCATGTCATTAGCCTTTTAGTGGTGAGGTCATAATCTCATCTGGACAGTTTGATTCCAAAATCTTCTCTCTTTACCACTTTGCTGTTCTTGAGAGGATCTTAATATTCTATTTATTTATTTATTGTTCTAATTTATTATATATATATGCTCATTGTTCTTAACAGAATTTAAATCATTAAGGCTTTCATGAGAAAAAGCGTGTGAAAGTGCTTAGGAAACTTAGTACATGTGAACGTGTGTTATCCTTTATTGTGTTTGCTTGTCATTAGGCTTCTTTAATTTAGCTCTTCTTCTTAAAAAAAATTGTTATTTTGTGTCAGATTTCCTTCTTTGAGCCATTTAAGAAGTCTTGATATTTGCACAGTCACAAATTTTTTATTGCATTTCTAAGAACTCCAAGTGTGTTATAAATTAGAGACTTCTACCATCTGATATTATTTTTAATGTTATAAAATATTATATACATGGCTTCCTTGGAGGCTCATTCAGTGAAGTATCTGCCTGCAGTGCAGGAGACCCAGCTTTGATCCCTGGGTCGGGACGATCCCTTGGAGAAGGACTTGGCAACCCACTCCAGTATTCTTGCCTGGAGAATCCCATGGGCAGAGAAGCCTGGCAGGCTATAGTCCATGGGGTCACAAGAGTCAGGTACATCTTAGTGAATAAGTCACTACCATTATGTACATAAAAATATGTAACATAAACCACTACTGTTGCACTTTTCTTGTGCTTTTTGTATAAATTTTATTAATGAATGCACAAAAAAGAGTAAACAGCATTTTATAAAAGTAAATCCAAAATACTACTTCATGCTTTGTTTTGATGATAATGTTCTCTAGCAACAGAGCAACCATATATTTTAATGACCTAATTTTAATAATACCAGTTTGCACTAAGACTAACTGCCAAACTGTACTAAGTGTCAGAAATTTGAAGCTTCTACTTTGGAAGTCAGAGCACTCCTTGCAGTTGAGTGTTATGAATCTTTTAAGTGTGAGGACCACACACTCCTTCCGTTTAGTCGGAGAACCTGAACTGTGGTCGCTACTTCCTACTCACTGACGGCTACTGCTGCCTGCCTAATAATTGTTTTTGGCTCCCTGTAAACCTGCAGCCAGAGAGGTATTTGAATTTTCCCCCTCTAGCACTTGCAAATCCGATTTTTATGTATAGCTAAGTGCTCTTAGCTTTTACTCTATCTACTGCTGGGGCCTGGTTTCTAGCAAGCCTGTAACTACGCCAGATCCGGCCTATGTAATGCCGTTTGTAATGAGAAATCTAAACAGGGAATGGCAGTGAGGCATGGCAGGAATGTGTTTCCATTGGAGAAGTCAGTGTAGAGAAAAAGTATAAGCAAAGCCGTGTCCAGAAGGCCCATTCAGCTGGCCAAGACGGAAGACTGATGTTATTGTACATAGGCTGTTGCTGTGCCAGCCCTTCCTCACGAATCTGCTTGCTCTCTCTCTCTCCCCTCTCCTGAACTCCCCTCCTCCCCCTCCTCTTGCCTCTATTCCTTCTCCTCCTCTCCCTCTCTTCCGAGGGCTCTGCTGACTGTTTGCTCAGGTGGACAGTGACACCATTTGGAATGAGCTGCACTCGTCCGGCGCTGCACGCATGGCTGTTGGCTGTGTCATCGAGCTGGCTTCCAGAGTGGCCTCCGGAGAGCTGAAGGTGAGGTCTGGGTTGCATTAAGTGTGGGAAATCCAGGGAAGACGCTGAAACAGAGATGTTGTTGTTTGGGAATTGTGGGGAGTGTGGTGCAGTAATAAAAGGCAAGGGGCGGAGGGAAGGGGCAGAGGGATGGCCACTGAGGTGTGATAATAACTGGTCTGTAGGTAGCTGGTAGCTGATCCGGCTCTCAGGGCCTTCCTCTCCTTGGGGAGACTCTGTGGTTAGGGCACTCTGGTGTATTTTTAAGAGCACAGAAATGGTGAGTAAAGCTATGGTCCAGGTCAAAAACACCCAGTCTATACATATCTGTCATGCCCTCCTGGGATTTTCTTTTGAAGCAACATAAAAGAAAAATCTGATTACTGAGTACTGTGTATAAGCTCAGAATACCACCCAGAGAGACGAGTGGTGGGGGCAGGGAGAAAGGTAAATATCAGAGGGGAAGGATTGAGAGGAAGAAGGAAATTGTTGATTAGAAGGGTAATGATCCAGAGTGTGTTTTGCCATGAAAGAACTTCAAAAATGAACTACTCTTTATTGTTCTTTTCTTTTTACGGTCTCTTCTTTTCTCCATCATGTGAAAAGAACAATGTCCAAACCCCAGCGTTTCCCAGTCTAAACAATTTATAAAAGCCAGAGACCTGACAGACGCTGACGTTTTATTTGATATTTTAACAGTGCTATTTAAAGGTATGCCATGTGCGTCTCGAACGCAGTTGCCCCAATAAACTTTGTTGGTGCTAACATAGCTTTTTAATGCACTAGTTCACACACTTCATAACGAAATCTGGCCAGTGATGGATTTGGTATTTTTAGCAATTGTGGGGCTTAAGGGAAATATATTGTAACCAACAATACTGGCACTGTGAGTTTTGTTAATCTAAAATAAAATCTAATTAGGATTATTTTTCTTTATGCCTAATGAATTTTTATTCAATTACAGCTGACTCTTTCAGTAGTGATTAAAAATACAGGGTAGGAATGTGCACTTTACATTGGATTGTCCGTCCCAGAAGTCTTTGTTCTAGCTCTTTAAGTCAGAACCTTCAGAAATAGCATTTTGATAAGACAGTCTATAGTAAATATATGTGTGTGTATATATACACACATTCATGTATATATGTCTCATGTTAAGTTGACATGACTTGATCAGCTTCAGGACATCAGTTACTCATCTCAGGAGATTTATGAGGCCATTAATGTGGTGCCTAGTAGTCACTCTTTGATAAGGAGCTGTTGAAAAGAAGGAAGGAATCGGCCTTATGGAGAAGTTTTGGCTCTCTCCCAGTAGCACTTGAGAAATAATTCTTCCTGTTTGAGTTATGTTACTTGTAGCTCTAAAATAAATTGACATTTTAAAAGAAATCTTTAAGAGTCTTATTTTCAAAAGAATTCAGATCACAGGAATATATCGTCTGGCCACAATATTACAGTTTTTAAAAGATTATTCTGGTACAGACCCACTTGATAACAAACAAAAATTATTAAGTTAGCATTTCACAGTTTCTAATTGTTTTTGATTTTGTTGAACTTTAATCAGTAATTCAGAAACCCTCCCAAGTAGAGTGCCCACATAGTACACTCAACAAATCATCATCGTTATTAACCACATAGAGTGCAGAATTGCCAAATGTCTGTATGAGGCGTGTTGAACAAAAACTTAATTCTGTTTTTTAGGAGGTAGTCATTTCACATCAGTTACAAACAAAGTGTCAGCAATATATATTACGGACATGCTGACCACCAGCTGTGCTAACTAACGTTAGTTGTTTATGTTAAGAACAAGGATTCATACAAATACTTTTTCTTCCCTTGGTTGAGAAATCAGCAGGTATGGTTAAAAAAGAAAAGAGAATGATAGGGGAAGAGAGCCAGCGTAAAAATCAAGGAACGTTGATCCAGGCTCTGCCACTTAAATGCTGTGTCACTTGGGGCAAATCGCGTAATTTCTCTGGACCTCAGTTTCTTGTTCTGCAAAATCAGCAGGGTAGAACGGATAACGCTGAAGGTTGTACATGGTCTTGACGTTCTGATCTTCTTGCAGATGAAAAGTGGATCTGATTCTCAGTCATATACACCATGACATACAAAGAGTAAATATTCCAAACCGAATTTCCGCTTACTTCGGGAAATATCGTAGGCCTTCTAGCTGGTTTGTCTTTCTGATTGTTAAGCCCAAAGCGAAAGTCCAAGACAGCAGTACCATAACAAACACACTAGTGCTGACAGACCAAGAGAATGAATCCTTTTGCTGCTAATAATTTGGAGAGGCCTGTAGCAGTGCCACCGTAGATAGCCAAGAACTGTGGTAGATAGCTGTGTTCAGGGACTCCATTTAACCCACAGTGTTCCTCAGCGTCTCTGTGCATGCTAAGTTGCCTCAGTTGTGACTGACTTTGTGCGACCTTGTGGGCTGTAGCCCACCGGGTTCCTCTGTCTGTGGCATTTTCCAGGCACGAATACTGGAGTGGGTTGCCATTTCCTTCTCCGGGGGATCTTCCCAACCCAGGGATCGAACCCGCATCTCTTAATGTCCCCTGCATTTGAAGGTGGATTCTTTACCACTAGAACCACCTTGGAAGTCCTCAGTGTCTACCTGTTTCAGATTGAGTGTAACTAGGCAAGTACACCTGCTGGCCAGGAGCATTAACACTCATGACTGTGGAGTCACTTCATTCAGATCTAGAAGGAAAACAGAGACTCTTATCTCAGGACACTGGTAGGCTATCCTAAAGAAACACTTTAGTTTTGTTTTTTCATTTTCTGCATCTGCATTCAGTTCTCATATGTTCTACTCCATCTTGCCAGTATATCTGTAACTTAAGGAAACCACATTGGCATAAAGACTGTGTTTTGTGAAGACTGCACTCATTTTGCTTGGAAATTTGAAAAGAATTAAGAGCTCTGGGCTTCCCTAATAACTCAGCTGGTAAAGAATCCGCCTGCAACGCAGGAGACCCCAGTTCTATTCCTGGGTTGGGAAAATCACCTGGAGAAGGGAAAGGCTACCCACTCCAGTATTCTGGCCTGGAGAATTCCATGGACTGTATAGTCCATGGGGTTGCAAAGAGTAGGATACGACTGAGAGCCTTTCACTTTAAGAGCTCTGTTTCAAATAGGGTGGGCTGGATGAGGTGCTGAACTGAGAATTTGGAGACAGCTGGAGGGAGGTCGGCAAACTTGTAGGGGATGGGGACCTAGGAGATAAGAAGTGCACCCAGAGAAGGAAAACGCCAAAACCAGATTTCATTACCTGGCATTTCTGCTTCATGTTGAGCTTGATCATGATCGCTGTCCTACAGTCTGTCTTATCTTCGTCTAGGGCTACTGATGGGTTAAAAGAGTTAGAAATACAATCCAGGCACAAGGACTGGGTCTCATGTGGATGCTTAAACTGATCATGTGCAGCAAACTGCAGCAGTAAGTGTGTATATTTTTGGCAGAGCATGGGCAGACTCAGTGGGGTTTAGTGGAAGTTATGGGGACTTTCCAATTTTCCAGGTTTTTAATAGGATATGGAAAAAAACACACAAGAAGAAATTTTTCAAGTTTACAAATAAATTGGCTATTTCTCAGATTCTGAAACTGATAAATATAAATATTCTGAAATGCTAAAATGTTTGTTGTATTAGAAAGTATAATTGGAAGAATAGTTATCTCAAAATGGTTTTATTGTTCTAAAGATCATGTAAGGAAGTATGTCTAGAAATAGAAATATTTCTAAAAGATTATTTTTTTCAAATTACAAATAGTTCAATACTTGATTCAAAAATAGTGTCAAATATGTTGTATACCTTAAAATATACAATTTCTAAAATCAGTTATGCTTCAGTAGGTTGAAAAAAATGATTCAACCCTTATCAAGGTTTACTATAAGAATTCCCTTTAATGATATTTTGGCAATGCTACAATTTTGTCATAAGAAAGTAAAAATGGCTTTAGTTGCCTGAAAATTTTTGTCAAGAAAATTCTCACCTGATTATCCAAATAGTGGATGGATTTCTTTAATAGTTTGAATGAATATTATGATATCATATTGCTAATCATTCCTGCCATTTGTTGCCTGTCTACTATAGGCTGGGCAATTTACATCTAATTTGTCATTATTCTCAAAATGACCACCAAAAGTGGATACCACCAATAGGATACAAGCTCAGACACATCAAGTAACTTTTAAAGATACTGCACACAGTTTAATAAATGGCAAAGCTTATAATTCTCACAATCCTCTCTTCTCTTTCAACTATTTTATAAGGCATTTCTTGTTGAGGTAGTACAAATATAAAAGAAAAAAGGAGTTAAATCTGTCTTTTTCATATAGTCTAGTAAAATCAAATAGTCTAGATTCTCTCCTTTTTATTACTATATAACATTTCATACATACCAAAAGACAAGAATTTGCATTAATAACTTACAAAGCATAATAATATGGTTGGATGTGAGCTCTTTATCCAACTAAATAAATAATACTTTGCTGACACTATCGAAGTTCTCTCAGTACTTATCTCATTCCTATCTTTTGCCCCAAGAGTAATCATTATTAATCTATTGTATTTTTTAAATAGCATTAACTGTATGTTGTAGATCGTTATAAAAATGGAATCTTACTGTTATTCCTCAAATTTCTCTCCCCCAACTTAAATGTTTTGAGGATTTATGCATATGGATTATGTCAGTCAGTCAGTTCAGTTCAGTTGCTCAGTCGTGTCCGACTGTTTGCGACCCCATGAATCGCAGCACACCAGGCCTCCCTGTCCATCACCAACTCCCAGAGTTCACTCAAACTCATGTCCATTGAGTCGGTGATGCCATCCAGCTATCTCATCCTCTGTCATCCCCTTCTCCTCCTGCCCCCAATCCCTCCAGCATCAGGGTCTTTTCCAATGAGTCATCTCTTCACATGAGGTGGCCAAAGTATTGGAGTTTCAGCTTTAGCATCAGTCCTTCCAGTGAACACCCAGGACTGATCTCCTTGCAGTCCAAGGGACTCTCAAGAGTCTTCTCCAACACCACAGTTCAAAAGCATCAATTCTTCGGCAATCAGCTTTCTTCACAGTCCAATTCTCACATCCATACATGACCACTGGAAAAACCATAGCCTTGACTAGGAGGACCTTTGTTAGCAAAGTAATGTCTCTGCTTTTTAATATGCTGTCTAGGTTGGTCATAACTTTCCTTCCAAGGAGTAAGCGTCTTTTAATTTCATGGCTGCAGTCACCATCTGCAGTGATTTTGGAGCCCAGAAAAATAAAGTCAGCCACTGTTTCCATGATTTATTTGTTTTCCCTCTACATCATAATTTGTTTATTGATTATTGGACAGTTTACTTATTTCTAGGTTTGTGCTCTTTTGATCAGTGCTACTTTGAACACTTGAACTATGATATAACTAGCAGTAAAATGGTAAGCTCCTAGGACAGAAACATAATCCATTTCAGTAAGTAATGCAAAGTAGAATTCCAAAGTCATTTTGCACAATGACATCAGCACAAATGGCAGTTTAAACGTCTGAAATTTTTTCTCTCCGTAAAATCAGTGGCCAAACTGGCAAAACTTATCAGAATGAATTTTTTTTAAACCTGGGAAATTAACCAAAAGCTTGTAACAACTCAGAAAGCATGTATTCAAAACAAAACTGGCTAAACCTTCAGAACAGTGAGCTTTTGTTGTATTTGAAGTCATCCTATTCTCATCTAACCTTTTTGAGTTTCCCAGTAGCCTCAGCAGTCTCCAGACAAGGCAGAATGGGACTGGACCTTCTTCCAAGGCTCGTACCCAGGGCATTTTCACTATTTGACCTGCATGGTGCTTCAGTACAAGTCTCTATTTGCAAAGTTGTCTTAATTTTGACTGGACTTAGAGTGAAAAGCCGTTTTCTCAAAAGACCCTGATGCTGGGAAAGATTGAGGTCGGGAGGAGAAGGGGACAACAGAGGATGAGATGGTTCGATGGCATCACCGACCAACTCAATGGACATGAGTTTGGGTAAACTCCGAGGTTTGGTGATGGACAGGGAGGCCTGGCGTGCTGTGGTTTATGGGGTCACAAAGAGTCGGACACAACTGAGTGACTGAAGAAGCATTTGTTGAAAAAAATTAAAGGTGATTGATTAACTTCATGGCTGCCGGAAGTAGTGGACAACAGTAGAGGAAAGAATAAACTAACCTAGTGCTTCCAGGAAAAACTGGGGAATGAGATGTGCATATGGGCCATGAGAAGGCCCTTTGGATTCCTGAGAATCTAGAAGATCACACGCATGGTAGGGTTGTGGGCATCCTCAGGGCTGTGTTGACACTCAGGAAATGCCTGAGAGGCCCTAAGCTCTCATCTCAAGCTTACTGTGAGGCTGTGCTCAGACAGGAAGTGAAGGCCAACGTGGAGCTGTCAGTTTTGAAAGTGCATCCAGCAGGGCCCCTTGTAGACGCTGAGGACTGTTGGTTTAGGGAGTTACGGAAATCTCTGTGCAGTCATTTAACTGACCAGCTGCTAAATTAACCGGGCAGAGAGTTCAGTGCCACACGCAACGTAGAATACAGTCTTCATAGAATTAGTTCAGAAGAATCAGTAAGTGAACAAAACAAGGATGACTAAGGAGCAGTGAAAATCTGTTTCCAGAATGACCTTGTTATATTGCTTAAAATGCCCAGTTTGCAACATAAAATTATGAGACATGCAAGGAAACATATAAATTCACATGAAAAAATAATGAGCACCAGTAAAAGAAACTACATAAGTAATATAAATGATAGTATAATTGTATTTTTGCAACTTTATTCTCAGATTTAAAAGGCAATTGCATAAAAAATAACCATAAATCAATGTATAAAGATATAGTTTGTGTAACAGCAGCAGCATGAAGGAGTGCTTTGGGAATGGAGCTATATAACAGCAAAACAAAGCTTTTGGTTACTATTGAAATGTGGTTCATGTCTGACCTAGAGTGTTAAAACTTAAGATGCTAATTATAATCCACTGGGCAACAGGCAAGCAAATAACCCAAAATACATGAAAAGAAATGACAGGAAAATTAAAGTGGTACACTAGAGAATATCTGTTTAACTTAAAAGAAGGCAGTGTAATAGAGGAGTTGAGAAACAAAAGAAGGTGACATACAGAGAATGAGCACCTAAGTCATTATGCTAATGTAAAAGCCCACCAGCAACACATAAGAATTTCCAGGGCTCTCCCATTTGTCTGTATTTGGCATTTTCAGATTTTTAAATGTTTGCAGATCTTACATGAGAAGATGCTGAATATTACAAATCTTCAGGAAAATGCAAATTAAAACCACAATGAGATGTCACCTCGGACCTGTCAGAATGGCAACAAATAATGTTGGTGAGGATATGGAGAAATGGGAACCCTTGTATACTATTGTGTACAGTTTACATTGTACAATGCAAATTGGTACATTCACATGGAAAACGCATGAAGGTTTCTCAAAAAAATTGAAAATAGAGCTACCATTGGATCCAGAATTCGAAGAAGGCAATGGCACCCCGCTCCAGTACTCTTGCCTGGAAAATCCCATGGACGGAGGAGCCTGGTAGGCTGCAGTCCATGGGGTCGCTAAGAATCAGACACGACTGAGCGACTTTACTTTCACTTTTCACTTTCATGCATTGGAGAAGGAAATGGCAACCCACTCCAGTGTTCTTGCCTGGAGAATCCCAGGGACGGGGGAGCCTGGTGGGCTGCCGTCTATGGGGTCGCACAGAGTCGGACACAACTGAAGCGACTTAGCAGCAGCAGGATCCAGAAATTCTATTCCTGGGTATATTTCCAAAATCAAAACACTAAATTGAAAAGATACATGGACCCCTATATTCATAGCAACATTGTTGACAATAGCCAAGATACAGAGATAACCTAAGTGTCCATCAACAGATAAATGGATAAAGATGTGATATATATACACAATGGAATATTACTCAGCTATAAAAAGGAATGAAAAATTTCTGTTTGCAACAACATGGATGGGCCTGGAGGGTATCATGCTGAGCAAAATAAGTCAGAGAAGATAAATACTGTATATTTTCATTTATATGTGAAACCTAAAAATATAAGTAAATATAACAAAACAGACTCACAGATACAGAAAATAAACAAGTAGATACCAGTGGGACAGAAATGAGATAGGGGAAGGTTAAGAGGTATAAAATCTTAGGTATAAAATAAGTATAAAGTATGGCATAGGGCTTATAACCATTATTTTATGATAGCATTAAATAGAATATCTATAAAATATTGAACCACTGTGTTGCACACCTGAAATTGATATAATATTGTGAATCAAATATACTTCAAAAAATAAAAATATTTTAAATATATATGTTATATAATTATAAATTCAGAATACATTTATTAATAGAATTCAGATAAATAATAAGTATTTTAAAATAAATATGTGCTAAACTTGTGGCTATAAAATGTCACCTTATAATGAAGCTGTTATTAGATACGGTCAATATAAAATTGTTATATCCTTCTTAAACCTTTTATTAACATTTAATGCTTATCTCAAGTAAAGCCTATTGTCCTCAGTTATATTTTGTATTATATTGATATAGCATTATTAGCTTTTCTTTCTTTCCTAGTAGTTTCTAGTCCATTATTTACCATCCCTTTACTTGCAGTTTCTCTTTGCTGTGTACTAACTCTATCTCGTGTAAATAGCTTAAGGCTGGACTTTGCTTTCTGATCTGATTATATATTTTAACTGAGGAGTTGAATTTATTATTGTTCATTATGAGCAATAGTATACATAAATGTATTTCCATCATTGTTTTTTCTTTGTTTTACTATTGTGTTCACCGTCTTTCACTCATCCCTTGCTTTGTTTTTATTTTATTTATTTATTTTTTTTAATTTAATTTTATTTTTAAACTTTACATAATTGTATTAGTTTTACCAAATATCAAAATGAATCCACCACAGGTATACATGTGTTCCCCATCCTGAACCCTCTTCCCTCCTCCCTCCCCATACCATCCCTCTGGGTCGTCCCAGTGCACTAGTCCCAAGCATCCAGTATCGAGCATTGAACCTGGACTGCCAACTCGTTTCATACATGATATTTTACATGTTTCAATGCCATTCTCCCAAATCTTCCCACCCTCTCCCTCTCCCACAGAGTCCATAAGACTGAAATGTTACCTCATTCTATGTTACTTCTCATTTAAAGAAATACACAAGTTACTTCTATTATTTTATTCAATATCAGTTTAAAATTTAACCATTTAATAAATCTTAAGCATAATTGCTTTCTTTATCCTGCTCTAACAACACAAGAACTTTAGAATGTTTTAAAGGCAACTATCCTATCCTGATTTTGTGCTATTATGTTATAGTACTTTGGTTTTATCTCTTTTGTAAAAATAGTATCACCAGTGAGACATTATTAAACTTTGAAATATCATCAGTGTTTCTTTATATTTTCCCACATATTTACCATTTTCCTTATTCACCATTTATCTTTGTATCCGAAACTTCCATTTCTTGTTTTCTTTCTTCCAGCACATTTTTCAAAGTTTCTTTAGTGATGGTTTTTCAATTTTTTTTTAAATCTATGATGTCTTTTTGCCCACATTCTTGAAAATTAGTTCTGTTAAGTACACTAAGTTGGCCGTTTCTCTCAGCGCACTGAAGACCCTCCATCCTTTTCCAGCTTCCTGTTTTGTGTAAAATAGCAGTTACCAATCCAACCATCATTTATTATAGATAACATGTCTTTGTCCTCTAGTTGTTTCTAATTTATTGTTTTTGAATTTTATATTTGTATTGTGCTTTCCATGTGTCTAGTAGTGGATTTTATTGATTCAAAATTGTTTAAAATATATGTCAATTAAACTTTAATATAAGCCTGTGATGATACTTTGTGATGTCACCTGCATCAGACTGTAAGTAACCTTGCTGATTTCAATGATTACCTTTCCATTTATAAAACAAATATATAGGAAGCATATTTTCAGGTAAAAGTACATACCATGGGGAAGAAATAAAGCATAAAAGAATTAGAGTGAGACTGAGGGGGAAGGCTGGCTCTGTTAGTTTTCATTGTCTGGAAGGCTTTACAGATTAATAAGGAGAGATTTGAGCTGAATGAAGTAATCAAATAATCACATAGAGAAGTGGGGAAATAGCACAGACAAGGAAAAAGCAAATATAGAATCTCTCTTGTACGGTGGAGTAAATAAGTCTTGGCTTATCTAAGGAACTGCAAGGAGGCCTGTGTGTCTGGAATTATCTGTAGAGTGGCTAGCAAGAGATGATGTTAGAGCTAGATAATGGAATGCACACACACAAACACACACGTAATTATTAGCATACACGTGTATGTGCATAGAAAGTGAAGTCGCTCAGTCGTGTCCTACTCTTTGCAACCCCGTGGACTACAGCTTACCAGGCTCCTCCGCCCATGGGATTTTCCAGGTAAGAGTACTGGAGTGGGTTGCCATTTCTTTCTCCAGTATATGTGCATAGAGGTACCATTTTAAATTGAGATCATATTTCTCATAGTTTAGAGAATATGAATGTGCTGTGCTAAGTCACTTCAGTCATGTCCGACTCTTTGTGACCCCACAGACTGTAGCCCACCAGTCTCCTCTGTCCATGGGATTCTCCACTCAAGAATACTGGAGTGGGTTGCCATTTCCTTCATAGCAATTACATTTTAAAACTACTGCTTACAGATAAAGGTGAATTGCCATTTCAAATACATTTTGCCATCAATTTGGCCCTTCTTAAAATTTTTTAGGCTGTTTTCCAGTCTAAAATGTTACATCAAATAAAGATGACATGGAATATTTGTGTTGACTCCTATTTTGACCAAGGTCCCAAGCTGAGGACAGTGGATGTTAATTATGTATGATAGACACCTTTTAAATGGATTCAGTGAAAGATAGTCAAATACACCTGCAATTATCTTACTTAATCCAGTTTATATACTGGAAACCAGACAAGAGAGATGTGATTGACGGAACATTCTTTAAAAGGAATTTCAGTGTTTTGGCTACTTTGCTCTGTTTCTTTCTTTACTTTCCCTATGATAAGCCAAATGTGTAAGAGATGGAGAAGGGGTCAAGGAAATTGCTTATGTCTGAAAGTGGGAGGAACAGCTTTTTAGTTCTTAGCTTAATGCACATTGAGTTACAGAAATTTGTAGGATCATTCTAGTCTGCTACCAGGCTAGGACATGAAAGAGTTCACTAGGGGGCCTGACATATGTATAGAAGGCGCCCAGGCTTGTCACCTCGAGGGGACAGAGTGGAGAGCTGGCTGAAACTGCCATGTGGGCAGGTTGAGACAGCAGGTGAGCAGCTGAAGTGAAACTGACACTGTGGGTAGGACAAGGATTTTTTTTTTCTCTTATGGGCCAGTGGACACTTTGGATGGAAGCCAGATGTGGTTCATCCTGGAAGTATCTCTCCAAAGAGATCTACCTTTCAAGACAAAAGCCACTCAGGAGACTATGACTGGAGATGTTTGAAAAAGCTGATGAGGGCTTATAAAGTCAGCCAGTGAGTGCATTGCCCTTAACAGTGATACCTTTGCAAACTGAAGGTCATTGACAGTGTCTCTGAAGAACTTGTATGTGTTCCCATTGGAAGAAGGACAATGTTTGGATCCGCCATCACAGAGGGCATTTGAATAATCCAAAGAGATCTCCAGATTGCATTGCTAATCCAGAACCTTCATCCTTTTTTATTCTTCCCACTCAAAGCTGGAAGATCCATAACTGTAGCATGAAGGTAGTAGAGCAAGCAAGAAAGAAAACAAACAAAAAAACCCTGTAAATTATATGGGAGCTTCTCAGGTGGCTTAGTGGTAAAGAATCTGCCTGACAATCCAGGAGACACGGGTTTGATCCCTGGGTTGGGAAGATCCCCTGGAGAAGGAAATGACAACCCACTCCAGTATTCCTGCCTGGGAAATGCTATGGATAGAGGAGACTGGTGGGCTACAGTCCATGGGGTCGCAGAGAGTCAGCACACATAGCTTTTCACCCATTATTGGTCCCTGATTCACAAGGTCAGTGGGGAAACATTCTAATTTAGATGTGACATTAAAGAGTTTAACTGTATCAAACTGGACTTTTTAATATACAAAGATGAGACTGTTCATATAGCTGAAAATGATCTGAAAAGCTGTGGAATATATTAGATAAACACTAAAGAAAGGTTAGTGCTGGGAGAGAAATAATGCTGTTTCCTTTTTATCCATTCCTAATTCAACCCTAACATATGGGTGTATTAATTTTTTATTGCTTATGTAACAAATTACCACACATTTATTTGATAGAGACAAAGTTAATTTATTATTTTCAGTTCTAGAAGTCAGAAGAACTACACAGGTCTTATTGCAGCCCTGCTGACACCTTGATTTTAGCCCAGTGGGGCCTGTACGGTTCTCCAGCTTAATTAGGTTTTGGCAGAATTCATTTGAATATGATTGTGGAGACCATCTGGTCCCTATTTTCTGACTAGCTATCAGCTGGGGGGCTGCTAGCAGCTTTTGGAGGCCTCTCTCTGTTCCTTGCACATCACAGAAGAGAAACCCTCCATCTCAAAGCTAGCAAGAGGGTCTAGATACCTTCTCAGGCTGGCATTTTTGTGAAATTTTTCCATCATTGCAACTCTCTCAGACCTTTTAAGAATGCTTGTAATTTGGGGGACTTCCCTGGTAGTCTAGTGGTTAGGACTCCGCAATCCCACTGCAGTGGGTGTGAGTTCTATCTAATCAGGTAACTAAGTTTCTACATGGAGGGCACCGTGGCCAGAAAGAGAAAATGCATATAATTTGAACGGGACCACCTATATAATGCTGAATACCTTTTTCATCTCAAGGTCTGTCATAGTAATCATATCTGCTATCATATCTTTTGTCACTGAAGGTAATATTCATAGATTCTAGGAATTAGTAAGTTGACATTTTGGGGAGACTTACACTAAGCTATGGTTTTTCTGGTAGTCATGTATGGAATGAGAGTTGGACTATAAAGAAAGCTGAACACTGAAGAATTGATGCTTTTGAACTGTGGTGTTGGAGAAGACTCTTGAGAGTCCCTCGGACTGCAGGGAGATCCAGTCAGTCAATCCTAGGGGAAATCAGTCCTGAATATTCATTGGAAGGACTGATGCTGAAAATGAAGCTCCAATACTTCGGCCACCTGATGGGAAGAACTGACTCACTGGAAAAGACCCTGATGCTAGGAAAGATTGAAGACAGGAGAAGAAGGGGATGACAGAGGATGAGATGGTTGGAATAGCTTCACCGACTCGATGGACATGAGTTTGAGCAAGCTTTGGGAGTTGGTGATGGACAGGGAAGCCTGGAGTGCTGCAGTCCATGGGGTTGCAAAGAGTCAGATATGACTGAGTGACTGAACTGAACTGAACACCTTCCATAACTAATTAGTCAAAATTCAAAGATTCCTTCTTAATATTCTTACTGTGTATGGCTATAAGCTATTTAGTAATCACTTGAGATTTTTCAAAACTAGATAGTATAATTTATTTTTTAATCAAGGTATAGCATATGTTGAATGTTCAGATTTTTAAGGATGAAGTCATTTGACAAATATCTGTAACCTGACTACCACCACAAGTTACTAGGTGTATAAATTATCTCCCATGCCCTTTGGTAGTCTCTTTCCAGTCTCTTCACGAGTAATTTTCCTGATAGTCACCTCATTTTTCCTATAATGGAACTTTATAAGTTTACATGATGGTATATGATATAAAGAAAATTTCTGAGGCTTCTTTCACTTAATATAATGTTTTTGAGATACTTGTGTTCTCTTTATCTTCTCCTTACCTCTACATTATTTTATCATAATTTTTCATGTATTAGCTCTCCATAGTAAAGTATCATTACTTTTGCTTTAGTAGTGGACAGTTTTTAAACAGATTTAAAGAGTTTATGTGTCTTTGTGTGTGTGTGTGAGAGAGAGAGAAATTAGGTGTATACATATATAATATAAAGATGATTTATAAAAGGTCTTTTATGTTTGCACACATATTTAGTATTTCTGGTGTTCTGTATTCATGTGGGCAGATCCGGGCTTCCATCTGCTATCATTTCCTTTCAGGCTGAAGAATTTCCTTCAACATTCCTTGTATTTCAGTTCTACTGGCAGCTAAGTTTCTCATCTTTTGTTTATAAGAAAATGTTTTTCTTCTCCTTTAATCTTGGAATGATATTATCATTTGATATAAAGTTCATGTTGACAATTATGTCACACTTTAAAGATATCCTTCTAGTATTTTTTCCCTTTTCTGATGATGAGAAATAAGTTGTCATTGACCTCAACAATTTAATGATTTAATGCATATTTTTTCTCTCTGTCTTCACAACCTTTATATACTTTTGTTTTTTAGTAGTTTGGTGATTAGATGTAGATTTATCTGTCTTTATCCTTGATGGAGTTAATTGAGCTTCCTGTATTAGTGGCTTGCTGTTTTTGATAAAATTTGGAAAACTTTTAGTTAATATTTCTTAAAATATTCTATTCTACCCCATTATCTATATCCTCTGTTTCCTAGAGTTGTATTTATGTTTACTCGATGACACCATCCCACTAGATATTGAGGCTCTTCATTTTCTTCAGTCTTTTTTTTTTATTCTCTGTATGTCTACCTGGATAATTTTTCTTGAACTATTTCTAAGTCCTTGTCTTCTGTTGTGTCTGAGCTGCCATTCAGATCAGATCAGATCAGTCGCTCAGTCGTGTCCAACTCTTTGTGACCCCATGAATCACAGCACGCCAGGCCTCCCTGTCCATCACCAACTCCCAGAGTTCACCCAGACTCACGTCCATCGAGTCAGTGATGCCATCCAGCCATCTCATCCTCTGTCATCCCCTTCTCCTCCTGCCCCCAATCCCTCCCAGCATCAGAGTCTTTTCCAATGAGTCAACTCTTCGCATGAGGTGGCCAAAGTACTGGAGTTTCAGCTTTAGCATCATTCCTTCCAAAGAAATCCCAGGGCTGATCTCCTTCAGAATGGACTGGTTGGATCCCCTTGCAGTCCAAGGGACTCTCAAGAGTCTTCTCCAACACCGCAGTTCAATAGCATCAATTCTTCGGCGCTCAGCCTTCTTCACAGTCCAACTCTCACATCCATACATGACCACAGGAAAAACCATAGCCTTGACTAGACGAAACTTTGTTGGCAAAGCTGCCATTAATCTCATTCAAATACTTTTTCATTTTCCATTTAGTTATTTTTCACAGCTTCTAGATGTCTTTTGAAATTCTCTTCACCATGGTGTCCCTCTTCATCATCTTCCTCTGAGATTCTTTAATGTATCTGTCATAATTATTTAAAATGTTTTTCTAGTAATTCTAATTTATGAGTCACTTTTGAGTATGTTTCTATTACCCTATTTTTTACTTGATTATAAATCTTGTTTGTTTGCTTCTTTGTCTTATAATGTTTGATTATATGCTAGACATTGTGTATGAAATTCCAGTATAGGCTACAAAAGGCTTGTTTCACTGACATTTGATTCTTTTAAAAATTTCTTTGTGCTCAAAGCTCTTCAGTGATTTAAAGAAAAGCTTATGTTTTTGTTTATTTGGTTATTTACTTTTGCAGGACTGAAGTTTTGTGCATCATTTTTCCTTCTAATCAAATGTGGGTCTCCAAAACAAATATATTTTTGAGAGGATGTTGAAGTTCTTTCCTGCTGCAAGAAAATCCTTTCCTCTCACACTCATAAAGGATAAATGCAAATAGTTAGGATGAGGCTGTATTGATTTCTTTCTCTATTTGATGTTTCAGTTTGATGTTTCAGTGTTAATGAAGAAAGGACAAATATGTTACTAATATACTCTCTGTGCATACACTGTGGATGGAGTCTAAACAACAGAGGAAGGGAGAAACCTTGGCAGTTATTTGTTTACTATTTCTTTGGAAGGAATGATGCTAAAGCTGAAACTCCAGTACTTTGGCCACCTCATGCGAAGAGTTGACTCATTGGAAAAGACTCTGATGCTGGGAGGGATTGCGGGAAGGAGAAGAAGGGGACGACAGAGGATGAGATGGCTGGATGGCATCACTGACTCGATGGACGTGAGTCTGAGTGAACTCCGGGAGTTGGTGATGGACAGGGAGGCCTGGCGTGCTGTGATTCATGGGGTCACAAAGAGCTGGACACGACTGAGCGACTGATCTGATCTGATCTGATTGACCTTTTCACCTCTTGTTATAACAAGCGCTCCCACTTTTTCTAAAAGTTCTTAAATTATCCAGCTTTGGACTTACTTACACCTCTGAATCTGGAGTAAGAAGTGGCAACCCACTCTATATTCTTTCCTGGAAAATTCCATAGACAGAGGAGCCTGGTGGGCTGCAGTCCACGGGGTCACAAAGAGTTGGACATGACTGATCATGCAGGCCCACATGCCATACCTCTGAATATGGACAAACATGCAAATACTTAAAAGCTCTTGGATTAAGTAAAAGGTGAGCCTACTTATTACTAATGTTCTTTGCTCAGCAACCAAGGCTTGTTGCCTAGTTGGCCTGCCTGTGGTATTCCCACTGCACAATTTGCTTCTTTCTAGGCTTTTATGCTGTCCATCTGCTTTTCTGATGGATAATATTTCAGTTTCTAGTTTGTAGTTTTAATTGCCTGTCCCAGGGTAATTGAATCTGCCTATTTCCAGTCTTTCCATCTGGTTCTTGGTTTTGGACTGTCCAGACTCCATTGCTTGTATGTGATTTAGCTCATACTGACTAAAATTGCTACATATTCCTTCAGACTCTGTCTACAACTGTCTCTCCTCTAAACCATGCTGAACTCTTCATCCCTGATACTACTATATACTTTTAGTCAAAGTCCTGATGATATTTTAAAAATAACTTAGATGAGAAAGAATGCTTCCTGAAACAAATTCCAGTCTCAAATGTAGCATTTACTTGTAAAGTGTTTTATTGCTGTATAACCACCTCAATATTTAAAGTATAGAACAAATAATATGTAATGGAAACAAATCTTCCTACTCATTTATGTTTGTTTTTTATCTTTTGATAGTATTAAATTTGATACCTGCTGATTTACATATAATGCAGATGTTTCTTTTGTTTCAATTTCTGCAAAAGACACTGTTTGGCTTTTTGACAGCAGTGTTCAAATCACACATATCATACACACTTGGAGAACATAAGTATTTTACACCTTCATAATTTTATATAGCAGAAAATTTCATACACACACACACATACACACACGAACTTATGAAATGAAAAGTCCAGGCAGTTGAGTTGGTGTTCTTTCTACATAATGCTATATAATTTAATTTCTTCGCTTGAAGTTTTGATTCAGTTGCCTAGTTTTAACTGACTTGACCAGTTTAATTGTTGGTAGCTATTCTTATTAGAGTGTATGGCCATGAAGAATTAGAATTAAATACAAAAATAAAATTTACAATTAGAGGAAGAATAATATGGCCAAAGTTAAAAATCATCTATGTGAAGAACCTAGACATTTTAATAATAGTTATTATATGTACATTGCTCGTCCTAAGTTTTTGAAACTTCATACATATAATTGAATACATGTATGTATACACCAAAAGATATTGGGACTATTAGATCCACTATTGAGTGAATGAGAATCTGCTGTAGTAAGATATGAGCATTATGACAAAAGTGGTATTATCATGGGGCATTTGTTGATAACAGTCTTTTTCTTCCAGTATTATCTATGCTCAAGTCTTGATCACTACTATTATCTTACTGTTATTATAATATCATACTGTTTCAGTTACTATTATAATCTCATACTATTATTTTGTACTAGTGTCTTAGAATGGGCTTCCCAGATGGCTCAGTGGTAAAGAATTTGCTGGCCAGTGCAGGAGATGCAGGTTCAATCCCTGGATGAGGAAGATCCCCCAGAGGAGGAAATGGCAACCCACTCTAGTATTCGAGCCTGGGAAATCCCATGGACAGAGGAGCCTTGCAGGCTATAGTTCATGGAGTCACAGAAGAGATGGACATGACTTAATGACTAAACAACAAAAATCTTCTTTGAAGGCTCTGATCATTTGTCTTTAAAAGTTTTTTTAATTTTTTTCTTCTTAATCTATTGGCAGGACAGCAGTGGAGATGCAGACGTTGAGAACATACTTGTGGACACGGGGCAGGAAGGAGAGGGTGGGATGAATGGAGAGAGTAGCATGGAAACATATATATTACCATATGTAAAATAGATTGCCAATAGGGAGCTCAAACTAGTGCTCTATGACAACCTAGAGCAGTGGTCTGGGGTGAGAGATGGGAGGGAGGTTCAAGAGGAAGGGAACATATGTGCACCTATGGCTGATTCATGTCGATGTACAGCCAAAACCAACACAATATTGTAAAGCAATTATCTTTCAATTAAAAATAATTTTTTAATGTATTTATTTTTTGGTTCTTAAAACAGCAACAAGTTTTCTTTTGCCCTAATTCTTTTCTTTTCCCCCAGAAAATTTTCAAACTGAGGTTCTATTTACATGATGAAAAAAATACCTGATTTTTTCTTTTTTTTTGGTCACTGTGGTCCAAAAACCAGTCATGTTTCAAAGAGTGCCGAGAATTGAATTGTTGGGCCTTGTATCAACCGAAACTGCTGATTGATAAACAAATTGCTTTCAGTAGGTTATTAATGCCTTACCAAGACCCACATCTTGATGATTCCCACCCCCATACCCCAGCAAAAATTTCTTCATAGTGGATCCATTGTTGTTATTTTCTTACAGGGCTCAACTTAAATTATGTGTAATGTAAGTACAATCAAGTGCTCCGTCTCCTTTCCACCAGGAGACTGTTTTTTTCATGACTGTATTTATTCCTATCTATAGCCACATCTTTGCCAGGCTCAAGGCTGTGGGCATTATGGGCCACAGATGCCAGACTTCCTATGAACTGGTTTCCAGTGCTGTCATCAAGCTCTTCCCCTCTGGATTCTTCAGGGAGCAGGGGCTGGCAGCTGTGCATATGCTTTGGGGTCTACCATTCAGTTAAATTGCTAATGCTGGACTCCTGTTTTCCTGGCTCCCTTGAGTTCACTCAAAGAAACAAAATGGTATTCCCATATGTCCCTTATTGTTTTTTTGGCAAATCTCCCTACCTCCTTTAACCTCTCAGATTCTAGAATGGAAGAGACAAACTTTCTTTGTGAAGCTTCCTTCCCTCAGAGGCTGTAGACGAATAGCACTGATTCTAAAGCAAACTCATTTTAGAATGTCTTTTCTGAGGCTTAAGTTGACTAATTCTAAGGACTATAATAGTGTATTTGTAAACATGCATCCCAGTGAACTGAAGTTAAAGGCAACCTGAAATGATTTACTAATTTGAATGTCAAATTTTAGAATTGGTTCTGGGGGATCAGTGGGTAAAGTGTCTGCCTGCCATGAGGGAGACCTGGGTTCGATCCCCGGGTTGGGATGTTTCCCTGGGGAACGAAATGGCAACCCATTCCAGTACTCTTGCCTGGAAAATTCCATGGACAGAGGAGCCTGGTAAGCTACAGTCCATGGGATTGTGAAGAATCACAAATGACTGAGTACCTTTACTTCTCAGTTATTATATAAGCTACCCATTAATGAGTGTTCAGGCATTCTGCACTATAGTGTTTTATCCTCATATTCCTGTTAATTGATTCTTGTCAAAAAGAATCATAAAACTGGATTTTAAATTTTTATCTAGAAAATTAACAGTAAAGCTGTTATATAGCACTTATTAGAGATTTGTGAAATTAAGTGGAAGTGGATAAAGTCTAGTATTTGTTAGTAATACATTCCAAAGATGATATAGTTTGATGCCCTCTCTCTTTCTGATAAAGACAGAGACATAATTTAGTAGACATAATGCATTTCTTTTTACTTCTAAGAAGATTATATTCCAAAAATTTAAAGATGGGAAAGGGGACTCTTTAGCTTTCACATGGTTGTTACCATACTACAATTCATGTGGAACGATTTCATTGCAGATACTAGTGTAGCTGAAGGAAAGGACTCAGAATACACCAAAGATAGGTAAGTCACAAGGTGATAGAGAATTCTGATGGACACTTTTGCATTATTCAGCTCTACCTAACAGAATTCAGGGATGTCTTTGGGGAAATCCTTATAAATGAAATGCTTAACAAGATGAGCAGTATTAGTTATATTTTAAATCCTGTTACAACGAATATCAACAAATACAACAAATAGCATTACCCAGCTCCCCCTGCCAAAACAAAAAAAGAACAACAATAACAAAAAACCCAAGCAGATATAACAGACAACCCAATTAATTCAAGTAATGATTTTTAGAAACAAAATTTTAGTATAAAGGAGAACGTTAGTATCTTCTATCCAATTAAATCTTTTAAAAGCATTATGTCTTTACCATGTTTTCTGATTTCCTGATCTTTGTATCTTAATCTTAATCTAACTTAATAAATAGAACCAGGAGTTTACTACTATATATAATTTTTAAATGTGTGAAGCCAGCTAATACATACTTACTTTCATTACTCTTTTGATCTATCATCAGGTAAAAAGACCTTTACACTTGGCAGGCACATTTACTGAGATGTTAAAAAAGGCACTTATAAGCAAAGAGATTTGTTGGAAGATAAATTATGCTATCCTAGTATTGTCATGCAAATTACAGGTTCTAGCTGCTTTTAGCTCTTATTTTTTACTAGAGCCAAATAGCTTATACACTGAAATATTTAATAATTATTGTTATTATTGGATATCAAAATAGGTTAAAATATTTCCAATTATTTAAAAAATCAGCCTACATATAAGAAATGTTTCTTAAAGTTAGTTTTAAAATTGATAATGCATCAATACAACTCTGATATAGCTGGGATTTTGCCTTCAAATGAAGTATTTCAGGCACATAAATCACTGCCTATGAATTTCCAGTTCAGCAAATGTATTGGAAGTAATAATTCAACCATCACATCTTTATTTGGAATTTCATGCTATTGAGTTTTTCCATGCTGTGCTTGGTTTTGATACATATTATTTCACTGAGGATTGATACTTCCGTACATTTAGGAATACTTTAGTGGTAATACTTAGTCATTGGGAGGTAATTACTGAGCTCTGAATTAGCAGTGCACTTAAAGAGAAATTTTAAAAACAGAATTGCAATCAACTGGTCTGACATACTCAGTCTTTGGATAGGAGGCAGTTACATTATACATAAAACATTTTTCTCAGCAGGACAGATTTCTTTGTGTTTTGGTCTTGTAACTTCCTAAAACAGTTATAATTGAAATATTAAGTAAAAATATATTTGTTTTATATATTATAAAAAGAAACACAATCATCTAATTTTTTGTCACTCTATAAATATCATATAGACTTTCTGTACTCTGTTTTACACTTACACTTTATAAAATAATTAATTTATTTTAATTAGAGGCGAATTACTTTATTGTAGTGGTTTTGCCATACATTGACATGAATTAGCCACAGGTGTACACATGTCCCCCATCCTGACCCCCTCCCGTCTCTCTCCCCATTCCATCCCTCTGGATTGTCCCAGTGCACTGACTTTAAGTGCCCTGTTTCATGCATGGAAGTTGGACTGGTCATCTGTTTCACATATGGTAATATGCATGTTTCAATGCTATTCTCTCAAATCATCCCACCTCGCCTTCTCCCACAGAGTCCAAAAGTTTGTTCTTTATATCTGTGTCTTTTTTACTGTCTCGTATATAAGGTTGTCATTACCATCTTTCTAAATTCCATATATATGCATTAATATACTGTATTGGTATTTTTCTTCTTGACTTACTTCACTCTGTATAATAGGCTCCAGTTTCATCCACCTAATTAGAACTGATTCAAATGCATTCTTTTTTAAAAGCTGAGTAATATTCCATTGAGTATATGTACCAAAACTTTCTTATCCATTTGTCTGCTGATGGACATCTAGGTTGTTTCCATGTCCTAGCTATTGTAAACAGTGCTGCAGTGAACATTGGGGTACATGTGTCTCTTTCAATTCTGGTTTCCTCAGTGTGTATGCCCAGCAGTGGGACTGCTGGGTGGTATGGCAGTTCTATTTCCAGTTTTTTAAGAAACCTCCACACTGTTCTCCATAGTGGCTATACTAGTTTGTATTCCCATCAGCAGCATAAGAGGGTTCCCTTCTCTCCACACCCTCTCCAGCATTTATTTTTTGTAGACTTTTTTGATGGCAGCCATTCTGACCAGCATGAAATGGTACCTCATTGTGGTTTTGATTTGCATTTCTCAGATAATGAGTGATGATGAGCATCTTTTCATGTGTTTGTTAGCCATCTGTGTGTCTTCTTTGAAGAAATGTCTGTTAAGTTCTTTGGCCCATTTTTTTACTGGGTCGTTTATTTTTCTGGTATTGAAGTGCATGACCTGCATATATATTTTTGAGATTAATTCTTTGTCAGTTGCTTCGTTTGCTATTATTTTCTCCCATTTTGAAGGCTGTCTTTTCACCTTACTTATAGTTTCCTTCCTTGTGCAAAAGCTTTTAAGTTTAATTAAGTCCCATTTGTTTATTTTTGCTTTTATTTCCATTACTCTGGAAGGTGAGTCATAGAGGATCTTGCTGCAGTTTATGTCAGGGAGTGTTTTGCTTATGTTTTCCTCTAGGAGTTTTATAGTTTATGGTCTTATATTTCGATCTCTAATCCATTTTGAGTTTATTTTTGTGTATGGTATTAGAAAGTGTTCTGGTTTCATTCTTTTACAGGTGGTTGACCCGTTTTCCCAGCACCACTTATTAAAGAGATTGTCTTTTCTCCATTATATATTTTTGGCTCCTTTGTCAAAGATAAGGTGTCCATAGGTGCGTGGATTTATCTCTGGGCTTTCTATTTTGTTCCATTGATCTTATTTCTGTCTTTGTGCCAATACCATACTGTTTTGATGACTGTAGCTTTGTAGTATAGCCTAAAGTCAGGTAGGTTGATTCCTCCAGTTCCATTCTTCTTTCTCAAGATTGCTTTGGCTATTCGAGGTTTTTGTATTCCCATACAAATTGTGAAATTATTTGTTCTAGTTCTGTGAAAAATACCATTGGTAGCTTGATAGTGATTGCATTGAATCTGTAGATTGCTTTGGGTAGTATACTCATTTTCACTATATTGATTCTTCCAATTCATGAACATGGTATATTTCTCCATCTATTTGTGTCATCTTTGATTTCTTTCATCAGTGTTTTATAGTTTTCTATATATAGGTCTTTCGTTTCTTTAGGTAGATATATTCCTAAGTATTTTATTCTTTTCGTTGCAGTGATGAATGGGATTGTTTCCTAAATTTCTCTTTCTGTATTGTGTATTAATTTTATATACTTTCTATATTCATTGATTAGCTCTAGTAATTTTCTGGTAGTCAAAATTAGTAAGTGGTTAAAGGGACTATTGCTATTAGAGGTAGTATTCATTTAAGCACTGGTTCATTGCTTATCTTTTAAAGTATATAAGTTATCTTTGCTTTTCACTTTTGGATTTGTTAACTCTGCTAAACGGTTTTTGTTTTTGTTTTTTACAATATGTTCTTACCTTTCTAGTTCATTCTTATCAATGGTGATTAGCTCTTATTTTCCATGATTTCTGAAACCTAAATTACTCTATATTTATTGAAATTAGTAATGGTTCTTACTATCCATTGAATACCTACTAGGCATGGGGATGTTAGAGAGATAAAATATACATTTCTGCTCTGAGAGATGAAATATACATTTCTGTTCTCCATTCATCTGAACAAATGCAACAGGTAAAATGGTTAGATTATTTTGTAGTTTGCAAAATTTCAGTTCCTGTCAGTTCCATGACAATAAGCTGAGCTATGTGGAATAATTTGAACTGTGGACATGCTGATTAAAAAAAATGAATCTTAAAAATGATTCTAGTGATTTGCTTCCTACTTTCTCTTTACTTGCCTGGGGATAGTTTCACTATGCATATAAGGAATACACAAATCAGTTTGACATTTTGATAGATTTAACCAGAAAATGCAAATTTCCTCCATTATGAAAATAATAAAAAATGATTGAATTCCTTTCCATCTCATTCAGATTCACTTTACATATAGATAGTGTCATCAATTCCTTTTCTTGAATGTAACATGGCTATCTGTGGTAGCAAATAGTCTCCAGCATATCCTTGTAGGATTACACCAGAGAACATTCTTTTCCTCTTTAACGAAAGAGAAGCATCAATAGCTCATCTAAACAACTGCATAATAGGAATGTGAGCACACATTATTTGAAATGATGTTCAAATACTGTCAAAGCTCTATGGTTAGTCATGTTCATGACTGAATAGAATGTAAAACTTGAAAAAACCTTTGAAAAATTAGATTCTTAAAATGAAAATTACATCACCATAAAATTGTTATTAATCTACAGAAAAGATCTTTGACATGTGTTCTCTCAGATTAACTTCTTGGTCTGCATAACTTTGAATAAAGTATAGAGCAAAGAATTTTTTCACAGAGTAAACATAAATTCACAATTGTGTGGAATAATACGACATCTGTAGGTTTTCCTACTATACTCTGAGATGCTAATAAAATATAAGAGATTAAGAATATCATACACACTCCAGATTTTGAGAGAACAAAATATTTCTTCACAAAATGAAAATGACTATCTGTATTAGTATTAGTCACATTAGATGAGAAAATAATAAACCAAGCCCCTAAATACTTTATTGTATACACTACATTTTTTCATAGTTACATGTTTGTGAGACTAGTAGATTATTGAGGTCTTTGAAAATACAAAGCTTACGGGAAATACTGAAAAATACTCACTGAAGATATATGTTCATTTTTGTTGAATATAGTTGATTTGCAATGTTGTTTTAATTTCAGGTGTACAGCAAAGTTAATCAGTTATACATATTTCTACATTTTTTTAAGATTCTTTTCCTGTATAGGTCATTACAGAGTATTGAGTAGAGTTCCCTGTTCTGTAAGTAGGTCCTCAGTAGTCTACTTATGTACATTAGGCATCTGGTTCCATCACTTCCTGGGAAATAGATGGGGAAACAGCGGAAACTGTGTCAGACTTTATCTTTTTGGGCTCCCAAATCACTGCAGGTGGTGACTGCAGCAATGAAATTAAAAGACGCTTACTCCTTGCAAGGAAAGTTATGACCAACCTAGATAGCATATTAGGAGAAGGCAATGGCAGCCCACTGCAGTACTCTTGCCTGGAAAATGCCATGGACGGAGGAGCCTGGTAGGCTGCAGTCCATGGGGTCACTAAGAGTCGGACACGACTGAGCAACTTCACTTTCACTTTTCACTTTCACGCATTGGAGAAGGAAATGGCAACCCACTCCAGTGTTCTTGTCTGGAGAATCCCAGGGACGGGGGAGCCCAGTGGGCTGCCGTCTATGGGGTCGCACAGAGTCGGACATGACTGAGGCGACTTAGCAGCAGCAGCAGCAGCAGCAGCAGATGGCATATTGAAAAGCAGAGACATTACTTTGCCAACAAAGGTCTGTCTAGTCAAGGCTGTGGTTTTTCCAGTGGTCATGTATGGATGTAAGAGTTGGACTGTGAAGAAAGCTGAGCGCCGAAGAATTGATGCTTTTGAACTGTGGTGTTGGAGAAGACTCTTGAGAGTCCCTTGGACTGCAAGGAGATCCAACCAGTCCATTCTAAAGGAGATCAGCCCAGGTTGTTCTTTGGAAGGAATGATGCTAAAGCTGAAACTCCAGTACTTTGGCCACCTCATGCGAAGAGTTGACTCATTGGAAAAGACTCTGATGCTGGACGGATTGGGGGCAGGAGAAAAAGGGGACGGCAGAGGATGAGATGGCTGGATGGCATCAATGGACATGAGTTTGAGTGAACTCCGGGAGTTGGTGATGGATAAGGAGGCCTGGTGTGCTGGGATTCATGATGTCGCAAAGAGTCAGACAGGACTGAGCAACTGAACTGAACTGAATACTCCATTCTATATGTGTACCACATCTTCTTTATCCATTCCTCTGATGATAGACATTTAGGTTTTTTCCATGTCATGACTATTGTAAATAGTTCTGCAACACTGGGGTATATGTATCTTTTGGAGTTATCATTTTATTAAGTTTTATGGCTACAAGTGGGATTATTGGGTTATGTGGTAATTCTATTTTTAGTTTAGTTTTTTAAGGAACCTCCATACTATTCTTCATAGTTGTTGTACCAATTTATGTTCCCATCAAGAGTGAGGGTGGGTTCCCTTTTCTCTACATCCTCTCCAGTATTTATTAATTGTAGATTTTTTATGGTGTCCATTCTGACCAGTGAAAGATGATATCTCATTGCAGTTTTGATGTGCATTTCTCTAATAATTTACAATGTTGGATATATCTTCATGTGCCTCTTGGCCATCTGTTTGTCTTCTTTGGAGAAATGGCTATTTAGATCTGTGCATTTTTAAATTTGGTGGGTTTTTTTTTTTTTTTTTGATAATGAGCTACATGAGCTGTTTGTATATTTTGGAGACTAATCCTTTTTTGGTTGCTTCATTTGCAAATATTTTTTCCCATTCTGAAGGTTGTCTTTTTGCTTTGTTTCCTTTGCTGTGGAAAACTTTTAAGTTTAATTAGATCCCATTTTTGTTTTTATTTTCATTACTGTAGGAGGTATATCCTAAAAGATATTGCTCTAATTTATGTCAAAGAGTGTCCTGCTTATGTTTTCCTCTGAGAGCTTTATATTACCCACTTTTATATTTAGATCCTTAATCCATTTTGGGTTATTTTTTTTGTATATTGTTAGAGTGTTATATTAATAATTTCATTAATTTACAGTAGCTTTCCAGTTTTCCTAGCACTACTTAATGAAGCAGCCTTTACTTCATTGTATATTCTTGCCGCCTTTGTCATAGATTAGGTGATCATAGGTGGTGTGGTTTTGTCTGTGGGTTTTCTATCTTGTTCCATTGGTCTGTATTTCTATTTTTGTGCAAGTATCATACTGTTTTGATGATTGTAGTGTTGTAGTATAGTCTGAAGTCAGGGAACCTAATTCTTTCAGTCCTGTCTTTCTTCCTCAAGATTGCTTTGGCTACGTGGGGTCTTTTGTGTTTCCATACAAATTGTGAGTTTTTTTATTTGTTCTAATTCTGTGAAAAATTCTATTGGTAATTTGATAGGCATTGCTTTGAATGTGTAGATTGTTTTGGGTACTGTAGTGATTTTCACAGTATTGATTCTTCTAATATAGAACATGGTATAGCTCTCCATATGTTTGTGTGGTCTTTGATTTTTTTTCACTGGCATCTTACAGTTCTAAGTATTTTGTCTCCTTCAGTTCAGTTGAGATGTTCAGTCTTGTCCAACTCTTTGCAACCCCATGAATGGCAGCACGCCAGGCCTCCCGATCCATCACCAACCCCCAGAGTTCACTCAGACTCATGTGCATGGAGTCAGTGATGCCATGCAGCCATCTCATCCTCTGTGGTCCCCTTCTCCTCCGGCCCCCAATCCCTCCAAGCATCAGGGTCTTTGCAATGAGTCAACTCCTTGCATGAGGTGGCCAAAGTACTGGAGTTTCAGCCTTAGTGCCAGTCCTTCCAGTGAACACCCAGGACTGGTCTCCTTTTGGATGGACTGGTTGGATCTCCTTATAGTCCAAGGGAATCTCAAGGGTCTTCTCCAACACCACAGTTCAAAAGCATCAATTCTTCAGCACTTAGCTTTCTTCACAGTCCAACTCTCACATCCATACATGACCACTGGAAAAACCATAGCCTTGACTAGACAGACCTTTGTTGGCAAAGTAATGTCTCTGCTTTTTACTATACTATCTAAGTTGGTCATAATTTTCCTTCCTAGGAGTATCTTCAAATTTCATGGCTGCAGTCACCATATGCAGTGATTTTGGAGCCCAAAAAGATAAAGTGTGACACTGTTTCCACTGTTTCCCCATCTATTTGCCATGAAGTGATGGGACCAGATGCCATGATCTTCGTTTTCTGAATGTTGAGCGTTAAGCCAACTTTTTCACTCTCCACTTTCACCTTCATCAAGAGGCTTTTTAGTTCCTCTTCACTTCCTGCCATAAGGGTGGTGTCATTTGTATATCTGAGGTTATTGATATTTCTCCCGACAATCTTGATTCCAGCTTGTGTTTCTTCCAGTCCAGCGTTTCTCATGATGTACTCTGCATATAAGTTAAATAAACAGGGTGACAATATACAGCCTTGATGTACTCCTTTTCCTATTTGGAATCAGTCTGTTGTTCCATGTCCAGTTCTAACTGTTGCTTCCTGACCTGCATATAGGTTTCTCAAGAGGCAGGTCAGGTGGTCTGGTATACCCATCTCTTGAAGAATTTCCCACAGTTTATTGTGATCCACACAGTCAAAGCCTTTGGCATAGTCAGTAAAGCAGAAATAGATGTTTTTCTGGAACTCTCTTGCTTTTTTGATAATCCAGCAGATGTTGGCAATTTGGTTTCTGGTTTTTCTGCCTTTCCTAAAACCAGCTTGAACATCTGGAAGTTCACGGTTCGTGTGTTGCTGAACCCTGGCTTTGGAGAATTTTGAGCATTACTTTACTAGCGTGTGAGATGAGTGCAATTGCGCGGTAGTTTGAGCATTCTTTGGCATTGCCTTTCTTTGGGATTGGAATGAAAACTGACCTTTTCCAGTCCTGTGGCCACTGCTGAGTTTTCCAAATTTGCTGGCATATTGAGTGCAGGACTTTCACAGCATCATCTTTCACAGGTAGGTTTATTCCTAGGTATTTTATTCTTTTTGATGTCATGGTAAATGGAATTGTTTTGTCAATTTCTCTTTCTGATTTTCTGTTGTTAGTGTATATTCATTTTGATATTTCGCAAAACTAATACAATTATGTAAAGTTTAAAAATAAAATAAAATTTAAAAAAAAAATCAAAAAAAAAAAAAAAAAAAGAAATGTAAGAGATTTCTCTGTATTAATTTTGTGTCCTTCAAATTTACCAAATACATGAATGAGTTCCAGAAATTTTCTGGTGGCATTTTCAGGATTGTCTGTGTATGGACAAACCATGAGAATTTTATTTCTTCTTTTCCAATTTTTAGTCCTTTTGTTTCTTTTTTGTCTCTGATTGCTGTGGCTAGAACTTCAATAAAAAAACAAAACTGTGTTTAATAAAAGTGGCAAGAGTGGGTGTCCTTGATGTTTCCTCAATTCAGAGGAAATGCTTTCAGTTTTTCACCATTGAGAATGATGTTTGCTGTGGGTTTGTCGTATTTGGCTTTTATTGTATTGTGGTAGGTTCCCTCTGTGCCTGTTTCTGGTGAGTTTTTATCATAAATGTTTGTTGAATTTTGTCAAAAGCTTTTTCTGATCTGTTGAGATGATCATATGGTTTTTATTCTTCAGTTTGTTAATGTGGTGTATCACATTGATTGAACTGCATATATTGAAGGATCCCTGCATTTCTGGGATAATTCCCACTTGATCGTGGTATGTGACCCTTTTAATGTGTTGTTGGATTTGGTTTGCTAGTATTTTGTTGAGGATTTTTGCACTTAAGTTCATCAATAATATTGACCTATAATTTTCTTTTTTGTGGTATCTTTGTCTGGTTTTGGTATCAGGGTGATGGTGACTTCATAGAAAGAGCTTCATAGAAAGCACTCCTTCCTCTGAAGTTTTTTGAAGAGTTTCAGAAGAACAGGTTTTAATCTCTCTCTAAATGTTTGATATAATTCACTGTGAAGCCATCTGGTCCTAGACTTTTCATTTGTTGAAAGTTTTTAATCACAATTTAAGTTTTAGGACATGTGATTGATCTATTCAGGTTTTCTTTTTCTCCTCGATGATATTTGTTCTTAAGCTAAGGGAAAACCTGGCTCCAGCAGTGTCATGCACAACAAATGTTTGTTCCAAACAATAAGGCAAAACAAATGCAAAGAAAATGCAGAAAAATACAAAACAAATTTATTGTCAAGAGATGCAGAATCCAGTGTGAAAATCAAATATTTCTATAAGGATAAAAAAAGTCATTTTTAAGCACTTTCCACAATAGTTCATCAAATGAAAGATTCCATTAATTTTAAGGAGCAAAATATTTTATGTGTTTCTCAGGAGATACTACTAAGTCTAATAGGCAGCCTCCTACAAAAATCTGGTATGCCAAAGCTGTAATCTTGAGAGACAAAGAATTTGTAGCTGAGGTGAAAGCAAAGGACCAGAGGGATTAAAACCAGGATAGTATATTCATAGGTTGTTTTATCATTCCTTGAGGATTGCTAGTCACTATGTAAGTCTACAGTCAGTGTGTACATCTAGAAAATAAAAAGGTGAACCAAGCCATAAGGTGATGACCCCACTGTGAGGAGCTGGGGTGTGGGACACTAAAGATATAAATCACAATAATCATAAATAATAAATCAGTCATACTAATTATTCTCAAAAAATGTTCGGCAGACCCCTAAGGGTACTTTATAGAGGAAACTGTTAGTGACCTATGGAGACTCAGGCATGGTTTTTCTGGGGAAGCAATGTTGGAGCCAAAATATGCAGACCAAGAGATATTATCCTGGTAGAAGACAGGGATAGGTAAGAGGAGGACATTTCACACAGAACTAGGAGCATGTGCAAAGACTTATATCTAGGGAAACAAGGCTTATTGCTAGGGAAACACTGGAAGCAGCTGAAGACTGATGTAGTTGGAGTGAAGAAAGCAAAGTGGATAGCAGTACAAGATGAAGTTGAAAAGGTGGCAGAGGCCAGGTCATGCATGCAGTGTTGTTGCTATTGTTCGGTCGCTTCAGTCGTGTCCAACTCTGTGTGATTCCCATGCATTGCAGCCAACCATTCTCCTCCCTCCATGGAATTCTCCAGTCAGGAATTCTGGAGTGGGTTGCCATTTCCTTCTCCAGGGAATCTTCCCACATGAGGAATCGAATCTACATCTCTTGCATTGCAGGCAGATTCTTTTCCATATGTTATTGGTCACTAGTAAATGGGTAGATTTTATTATGGAAGGATGAGGAAGTTTTATTCTATTTGCTTCCATATACTAAGTTCAGTGGGAAGCAAAGTCTTCACAAGGTTAAAAGTGGAGTAAGGGTTAATGAAGATTTGAAGAAAGAGAAGAAAGTAGAAATACCATATGAGAGACTTGGAGAGTTAATCAACTAAGGACTATAGTATAATTCCTGGGCATCATGAAGAACCTACTGAAGTTTTAAATCATCAGTTTAAAGGAAGACCAGTTGTGTGGCTTTTATATATATTTTGGAAGGGAATGGCTACCCACTCTAGTACTCTTGCATGGGAAATCCCATGGACAGAGGAGCCTGGCGGGCTAGGGATTGCAAAGGCTCCAACATGACTGAGTAGCTAACACTTTCACTTTAGGTGCAGGAACAGAGCAGATGCAAGTTGTATTTAATCAGTTATAATTTTAACAGGAGAGTATGTTGAGGGAGGAAAAGGACAAAGCAACTAAAACTGTGTTATGGACTGAGTGTTTGTGTTCCTGAAATGTATATGTTGAAGCTGTAACTCCCCATGTGACTGTATTTGTAGAAAGCATCTGTGAGAATATGTTAAAGGTTGCATAATTTCATGAGAGTGGGAACTTAATGCAGTACGGTTGGTACTCTTCTAAGAAATGGAGGAGGCACCAGAGTTTTCTCTGTACTTGTAATCATGTGCTTAGAGAATGGCCTTATGTGAGGACTCCAGGGGAAAAGGAGACAGATCCACAAGCCAGGAAGAAAGCTCTCAACAGAAACCAAATCATGCCAGAGGTTAATCTCAACTTCCGGCTATGAGGAGTAAGGCAGGAAGACCGTGGGATTTTATTTTGGGAACCTGAGCAGACCAACATACTGGGGGAGTATGTTGGAGGGGAAAAGGGACAAGTTGTTTAAATTTACATGCAGAGAAGTAAATATAATGATGGGCTCTAAAGTCTCAGCCGTATTAGGAGGGAAATAAACGTGGTGGTGGGGATTGAATGATGTATTCAGTTCAGTTCAGTTCAGTTCAGTCACTCAGTCGTGTCCGACTCTTTGTGACCCCATGAATCGCAGCACGCCAAGCCTCTCTGTCCATCACCAACTCCCAGAGTTCACTCAGATTCATGTCCATCGAGTCAGTGATGCCATCCAGCTATCTCATCCTCTGTCGTCCCCTTCTCCTCCTCCTCCATCCCCAATCCCTCCCAGCATCAGAGTCTTTTCCAATGAGTCAACTCTTCGCATGAGGTGGCCAAAGTATTGGAGTTTCAGCTTTAGCATCATTCCTTCCAAAGAAATCCCAGGGCTGATCTCCTTCAGAATGGACTGGTTGGATCTCCTTGCAGTCCAAGGGACTCTCAAGAGTCTTCTCCAACACCACAGTTCAAAAGCATCAATTCTTCGGTGCTCAGCTTTCTTCACAGTCCAACTCACATCCATACATGACCACAGGAAAAACCATAGCCTTGACTAGATGGACCTTTGTTGGCAAAGTAATGTCTCTGCTTTTGAATATGCTATCTAGGTTGGTCATAACTTTTCTTCCAAGGAGTAAGCGTCTTTTAATTTCATGGCAGCAATCACCATCTGCAGTGATTTGGGAGCCCCAAAAAAATAAAATCTGACACTGTTTCCACTGTTTCCCCATCTATTTCCCATGAAGTGATGGGACCAGATGCCATGATCTTCGTTTTCTGAATGGTGAGCGTTAAGCCAACTTTTTCACTCTCCTCTTTCACTTTCATCAGGAGGCTTTTTAGTTCCTCCTCACTTTCTGCCATAAGGGTGGTGTCATCTGCATTTCTGAGGTTATTGATATTTATCCCGTATATTGTACGTCCAAAGTTTAGTAAGGCCAAAGAATTGGAAATCCCAGTGCAGTTGAAGCTTCAACTGGAAAATAGGGGAGCAGGGTATTTGACATTGAGATTTTGGAAGAGATGTTGTTATTTATTGGCAATGGCAAGGCCTAGGAGTATGGCTGTAAACAGAAGACAGAGTTATGGAAAGAAGGAGTCAGAGAACTAAGAAATCAGGATATTGAATGGATTGTCCGTGTGCTTATTGAAATCACAAATTAACAGAGGAGTGATGGAGACAAAGGCAGAAATTCAAAGGTAAAATATGCAAGGAAAGTATATACATATAAGTACAGAGATCTGAATGATATTTAAAAGCAAAATCAACAGGAATCAGTCATGAATTAAAATGAGATAGAGGAAAAATTGGCTTCTCAGGTAGCTCAGCTGTTAAAGAATCTGCCTGCAATAAAGGAGCTGCAGGAGATGTGGGTTTGATCCCTGGGTTGGGAAGATCCCCTGGAGAAGGGTATGGCAACTCACTCCAGTATTCTTGCCTGGAGAATCCCATGGACAGAGGAGCCTGGTGGGCTACAGTCCATGAGGTTGGAAAGAGTCGGATTTGACTTAGCACTAAGCACAGAACATATCAGAGGGTGAATAGGGAGAGGGAGCCATTAAGGATACTCATTGGTTCATGACTTGAGCTGCAGGATGAATCATGGTATCACTGGTAAGTTAGACAAGGCTGGGAGAAGGTCAGTAGTTTGAACTGGATGTTCTAAATTGGAAGTGCTCTTGGGATATCCCAGTGAATATATCAAGTAAGTAGCCTGGTATTTTGGTCTGATGCTTAGAGCAGGGTTCATCCTGGAAATAAAAATCTGTGAAATATTGGATGATGGGTAGTAATTGAGTTCCATGAGAGTTGTGACATTGTTTACAAAGTAAGTATAGAGAGAGGAGGAGCCTAAAACTTGGGCCTGAGTAACTTCAGTATTTAACGAGCAGATTGAGAAGTGTGATCCTTAAGGGACACTGATTCAGGAGTGGAGAGATAAGGAAACCAGGAGGAAATGCCATCACAGAAGACAAAGGAAAGAGACCGTTTTAAAAAGGAAGAGACAGCAAATAGCGTTGAAAGCCAATGAGAGACTAAGTAGGCTGAGAGCATAAAAATGTCATTATTTAGTGACATAGAGGCTATTAGTGACCTTGATAAGAGCTTCTTTAGTGAGCCAATGGGGGTGCAAGATCTATTAGAGATAGGTGACTGAAGCAGAGGTAAAGAAAAGACAAAAAGAGAAAGCGGGATGGACCACCTTTTCAAGATTTTTAGCATTAAAAGGGGAAGAAAAGGAGTGTGACAGTAAAGATTAATGGAAGTAAGGATGGAGATACATATTATGTGCGTGTGTATTTGTATTATCTTAGTTAACATATATGTATATAATTTTATTTTCAAGATGGCATGAACTTGAGCCTATATAAATTTTGATGAAATGAATACAATTGGGAATTTTAATACAAATTTAATATGTTATTGGGGAAAACACTAAATGATAGTGGAAAAGTAGGAGGGGATGTCATTCTAAGCACAGTTTTAGAGAGAGATTCTAAGAGAACTGGCAGTCCTCTAGTGCAACAAGAGGGAAAGAGAGCTGGATTGCCCCAGGACTCAGTCATCTACTTTTGTTCTGTTTGCTTTCTGGGTGATCTAGTCCTTTTTTCTATAAGAGTGTTGTTGGGGGTTGGCACAGTGGGCTTCACGTTCCCAAAGAAGCCAAGAGAAAGGAGAACACAAAGTTCCATCTGGTGCTGCAGGCAGGCTGGTGAGATGTGAGAGAGAAAATAGCTGCCACCTGACCAGAGTATGGGAGAAGCAGCCTTTCCAACTTTCAGCTAAGAAAATGCAGCGGCAGGGCCCTCAGAAAAGACTGGGAAAATGTAGGGGACTTCTCCATTCCTGAGAATGGAATTAGAGAGTGTGGGTACATCATGAGGAGTAAGGAAATATTTGTTATTGTCAAGAAGGTAATTTTCAGTCTAAAACCAAGCAGTTCAGTAAAGTGGTAGAGGTTACTGAAGAAAACTATATAGTGAAAGGCAGACCTTTTGTTCAAATTTGGCTGTAAGGGAAAAGAGGAAGATGGAAATAAATTCTATTAATAAATTTTATTTGTCTTCTGTAATCTAGCTAGTTACCTGTACAATTTCACTTCCATTCTGTTCCTTACTGTGACCTCTATTCAGGTTGATTATCTGTACATAATGTTTTTGAAAATCCTTTTTTCTGAACTATTTTTCATTTATGCTTTCCCCCTGCTCAGAATATCAGTTAAGTCCTTTTTCACCTTGTGAACACGACTCTACTCGTTAGACCCTTTAAAATTTACCTTTCAACCTTCTCTTTGTTTTATGTTTTTTCACTCTGGAATGATTGATGTTTGTTGTAAAATCATTTGGAAAATACTTGAAATGTTTAAGTAAATATAACCCACATAATATCATCACACAGATAGATCATACTGTATATATTATTTTTAACACTAATACTTCTAAAATTGCTGTCTTTTCTGTTCTGCTGAATATTTGTAACAACAAAATTGTAATGACTGTCTTAATATTCTGTTGTATGGATGGACCATATTTCATTTAAACATTTGCCTAATATCAATTAACTTAGATAATTTTCATTTTACTTATTGTAAATAAAACATGATCTTTTACACAAACATTTGTCTACACAATAACACCGTTAGGGCAAAAATCCTTAAAGTAGTAATAGATTACTAATTCAAAGGGTAAATGTTTTATAAAGGCTCTAAATGTATAGAGGCAGATTGTCTTCCAGAAAGACTATAATAAGTTATCTTCCTGCAAACAGCATTTATGAAAATATAGGTACCACCCCGTGGAGTAGTTTTAAAAGTTTTAATTTCCTAAGTGGAAAAATGGCTTCTTATTGGGATTTTCACCTGCTTTTATTTGATTACTAATTAAGGTGAATATTTTTTCTTATAGTTATTAATTGTGGCATGTCTTCTTTCTACTGTCTAGTCATACCCTTCACACATAAAACATAACATTCTAATTTAATTATAAAAGACCATTAGTATTAACCTAATTATAAAATTTTGTTCAGTTCAGTTCAGTCCCTCAGTCGTGTCCGACTCTTTGCGACCCCATGAATCGCAGCACGCCAGGCCTCCCTGTCCATCACCAACTCCCGGAGTTCACTCAGACTCACGTCCATCAAGTCAATGATGCCATCCAGCCGTCTCATCCTCTGCCGTCCCCTTCTCCTCCTGCCCCCAATCCCTCCCAGCATCAGAGTCTTTTCCAATGAGTCAACTCTTCGCATGAGGTGGCCAAAGTATTGGAGTTTCAGCTTTAGCATCATTCCTTCCAAAGAAATCCCAGGGCTGATCTCCTTCACAATGGACTGGTTGGGTCTCCTTGCAGTCCAAGGGACTCTCAAGAGTCTTCTCCAACAACAAAGTTCAAAAGCATCAATTCTTCAGCACTCAGCTTTCTTCACAGTCCAACTCTCACATCCATACATGACCACAGGAAAAACCATAGCCTTGACTAGACGGACCTTTGTTGGCAAAGTAATGTCTCTGCTTTTCAATATGCTATCTAGGTTGGTCATAACTTTCCTTCCAAGGAGTAAGCGTCTTTTAATTTCATGGCTGCAATCACCATCTGCAGTGATTTTGGAGCCCCCAAAAATAAAATTTTATTACATGATAGTTATATTACCTTGTATTATATTTGTTGTTATTTTCACCCTATCTACGTTTTCCCAATAAAGTATATTGCACATAATCTAATTCTTCATTCTCCGAAGTCATGTAGCACTCTAGAGTTTCACTCTACAATCTTGAAAATCACTCCCTATTGTCTTGTGTTGTTCACTAATGGTTTCTTTTTTGCTAATCTTTTTAGCCACAGAAATAGTGAGTTGCTTAAAAATAAAAATATAGAATATGTTTATTATTATTCCTAGGTTTGTAATTGGTATTGTGTCACTGACATCTAATTTGTTTCTGGGATTATCATTATGTAGGGCCTCCCTGGTGGTTCAGGCGGTAAAGAATCTGCCTGTAATTCCGGAGACCCAGGTTCAATCCCTGAGTCGGGAAGATGCCCTGGAAAAGGGAATAGTAACCCACTCCAGTATTCTTGCCTGGAGAATTCCATGGACAGAGAAGCCTGGCAGGCTGTAGTCCATGGGGTCACAAAGAGTCAGACACAACTGAGCAACTAACACAACAACAATAGGGCCATCAAAATACGTAGAAAATTAACTCATTGTATGTCAGTTACCATTATGTTCTAGAAAAATTTGTGTATATTTAAAGCTCGTGGGAATAGATTATTTTTCTTGGGAATATTTTTATGCTTGTAGTAAGATTTGGAAACAAATATCCCTGGGGTATATTAAAATTATTTGAAAATTTTAGGATTGTATATTAAAGAAAAACTCTGTTGTGAGCATATTACTCGTGTCATAGTTAAGTGAAAGGTGGTGTGAACCATCTGATAAATGATTTCTTTTTTTCGCGTCAAGTAACCCAACTTTTCTGAGCATGCTGGCTTTGCAAGGATTTATAGTTGCCTGCCTTCATGCTGGAGTTACTTCAGCTTTCCGTGATGCATTCCAGCTAATCTAGAGGTTAAGGCATTGCTTGATCATGGATAGATCTGATTGTTACTCAGCCCTGGAATTCTTTATAAAATTCCAGAATGTGGGCTAGAAATTGACTTAGGGAATCCAATAAAGTTGCAAGTCTTGGCAGTCATCCAAGCTAAATTTATAGACTGGAAGAAATATGGGCTTTCCATTGTTCTTTTTCACCTTTCTGGGGTTTCTTTTGTGTGTATGTGAGTGTGTGAGTGTAAATTTATCATTTTGCTGACATTGGAGTGGAAATAACCATTGAGGGCGTCCAGCTAAAGTATTTTCGCTTTGGATCTTCCCTAATCTTTCCAAACTTTGACCCAAACCTGCACCAAGAATGAACTTGTTCTCCCTCTCTAGGATGCTGGTGTCATGAAATAAGAACTGGTCCTTGAAAATGAATCACACCAGGATAATAGCTGATATGCCATTTGTCTGCTTGGTACAACTCCCAAACCCCTGTTCTTCCCCTGGCTCTGTGGGAGCCTTCTATCTGAGACATGATCTGAGAAAACATGATCTATATATTGTTTCTGTTCATTCTACGAAATGTATTCGGGGCATGAAAACCTTTTCTGAAGCCTCTTATAGATTCCACTCTTTTTGTATGTGCCTGATGCTCTTGGTACATGGAGATCTAAGCAGTCCTCTCCTATCTGATCACTGAAAATCTGTCTTGTTCCTACAGAATGGATTTGCTGTGGTGAGGCCCCCAGGCCATCATGCTGAGGAATCCACAGCCATGTAAGTACCAAGGACTGCTGGCCATCTCCCAGCGCCACGGTTCCTGGCGGTCACCTGCCCCATGCATGTCTCTGAAGCCTCTAATTGTTAGCAGATGGACTGAGAAATCTTGCGAGGTACTCCCAGAAGCAGATTTATGGCTTCAGAGATCATATAGCATTTTAAAAAATGCTCTGAACATTATTTATAATGGTTTTCCTGGCTGATTTGCTTTCTTATTTCTCTGTTCTTCTCTATTCCGCAGGGGGTTCTGCTTTTTTAATTCAGTTGCAATTACCGCCAAATACTTGAGAGACCAACTAAATATAAGCAAGATATTGATTGTAGATCTGGTATGTATTCCTGGCCAGAGCTGCATTTTCAGTGACTCTAGATAAAAGGGACTGAATTTGTATTTCTCTGTTAGGTTGCCTTGTTTTTAGCACTTGCAAACAACTGAAGGGTGTGTTTCCTTTGAATGTGGAAACTCATTAAATTCAGGATTGCAGTTCTGAAACCATAAACATTCACGTTTCACTTTCATGGTGTTAACTGCAATTTAATGAGAAGAAGGCGCAGATCGGGGCAACTTTTATGATCCTTAAATGAATTGATACTTCCACAGTTAAAATAACCCAACAGAACCTGAATTTACTTTTCCCTGCAGAATATAGACTTTAAATAGTCAGATGTGCTGGAAAGAATGTTGTTGCTTTGGTAACCAATTGGCCACTTCCCCTGGTTAGCAATCATGTTGCTTGTTGTGCAACAGTGGTATTATTAAAACAAGTCAGCGTGTCTTTTTTTTTTTTTTTCTGAAAAGATCTCAGATCATGTATGCCAGTTTGGGATGACTGCCGGCAGGAACCCTGCGTGATTAAGAGTCAGAGGCATTCGATTAGTCTTGCCTTTTAACATGATGCGTTCTTACACAATAGAGTTATAATTTGTTTAACAAATGGTTTGTTTAAATGCAGATGACACTTGGCATGTTGTCTATAGTAGATTCACGAATAATGAGCTGGATATCTGCCGCATACAAAAGGACCAGCCCAGGAAAGGGCGAAAGAAAACTGACTGGTGATTTATGAGCCCCGTTTTCGGTTTGCCTCCAGTTCATGAGGAGGTGTAATAGGTTGTCTGACAAAGCATAGACAGGAAATGAACCCTGGCATCCAAAGCGAACCTGCTGCATCTGCACTTAATTAATTTTTGCAGGTGATAAAAGATTTAAAGGCAAAATATGTTAGAAGTTTTTTTGAAGTGCAAGGCTTAATAGTCTAAATCTTGTTCATATCTGCACTCATAATTAAATCTTATTGGGAAGCCGTGGCCTTACCGCCTGGTCTTCTGATTCAGTTAGGCAGGCCTGCCAGAGGGTGGGGAGAGAGCAAACAAAGCCCTGTGAAGAAACACTTGGTCAAGTTAAAGTAAAGAAAAAAGGAATAAAAGGCTGATAACCATTTCTAGCGTTCAAGAGGAGTGGATGTTTCCCCCCATACTGTATTGCAGCCTTCCTACAAGTTCTTTGGTGCTGAGAGTATTGAAACCCAGCTTTCCATGTGTTTTCCAAACATGCTGAAGTTTCAGTGTAGGTCATAGTTCAACATTAAAGAAACGTGTTGAAGGCCTAGATATACTACAGCAGTGAGGTCTTAAAATTTTACAAAAACGAGGACATCAGTTCCTATTTTCCCATGTATATACAAAATGACATTTTAAAGAATGAACAATTATTGGCTTGCATGATTTATAAGATAGTAAATCTTTAAAATAATTTTAATATGCTTCTAAAACACTTAAGTTCTGCTAGAAAAATAAGCTAAAAACTTGAAGAAAGGGCAGCAGATGAAGACCAAGGATTGTGAGGAAAATCTTTCTACACATTCTAAATTTGTCAAAATTATGCAGGAAAGAGATTGGTAAACTGTCACCCTGTCTTTCAGAATTTCTTCGTGTTATTTTCTGAGGACTCTCCACTACTAGGAAGATAATAACTGTTAAGAGCCTCTTTGAAAGCACACGTGTGACATCCAGACTCTAGAGCAATGGACTGTACAATAGACATGAAAGCTAAAATGCCTGGATGGTGATGGATGGATATCTTGTGCCTCAGAGGATTTGTGTGTAAAGCTTTGTTTTTGTACATTCATATAAGAATAAAAAGATTTGCGGGATATAATTTGCTATGATTTATAAAATAAGTTGCTTGGTAGCCACCAGGAGTGTCCTGTAAGCTTACTGGCCTTTGATTATGAATTTGCTCCATTATCCCACATAAAGGACGCTGATTTCCCAGCAGGCTGCAGTAGAAGAGAAGGTTTTGTTTCATGTTCTCTAAACATACGAGGTTCTTTCCAAAGGGTTGCCTCTGAGATCACCACCAGCCCGCATATTCTTGCTTTCAAGTCTTCCAGATTCTGCAGCTGCAGGAACACTTTGAGGAAATTCCCCTGTTTCTTCCAGCTGCTGAGAAGGAAGTTTTAAAGTGCCACGTGGCGCTGAGACATCCGTTCTCCCTGGCTGACAGGTCTGTTCTGCAAGTGAGCAGAGGAAAAGGAAAGGTGCTTCAGTGACAAAAGATCTTCATTCCTGCATATCCAAACTCACTGACTTTAGCTAACTGGTAGGAACCGCAGCTCCACCAGTTCTTGGGCCAACAGAAGCCAGAGCCATTCCGTTGTTCCAGCAGCTAGATTCATCATTTTTGGATGCCTACTAATTAGAGAGCCAGAGCTCTAATTCACCCTCTATTTGAGCCTGAAGCCAAATTCAGAGGCATTGAATATTGTAGGCAGGGATGATTTCTGGTTTATCTGGAGAGCTTATTCTTCTAGTTTTCCTTCTGGGGAAGATTCCAAAGACCTTCAGATTGGTGAGGAGAGGGAGCAGGCGCACTCGCTTTTCAGCTTGCAGGAGATTGGCCGTTGTGTTCAGAGCATGAACCTGTCCTAGGATGTGCCTGCATGACTCAGGTAGCTTTTATGTAACGTGACTTTCAGTTGAAAATAATACGTTTTAGGCTATTTTCATTTTTAAAAAGGATGCTTCAAATGTCCTTAGATTTTTGGGAATTCAGTGTTCAGTCAAGCACCAAACTTGACCCAAGAATTGCCAGTACTAAATAATTGTAAGTACCAGGGACAGGAAAGCCTGGTGGGCTGCCATCTATGGGGTCACACAGAGTCGGACACTACTGAATCGACTTAGCAGCAGCAGCAGCAAATCTTAGATGCAAGATCTGTTTTGAAGCTGTGAGTTATTTGGTTCATTTTCTTACTATAGCAAGTCCTCATCATCACCAATGATTGTCTTATGTTGTTGCTATGGAGAAAAAGTCCTTAGATCATACCTGACCAGTAGGCACTTTGTATGTGTATTTTCAGAGAAAGCTGAAAAAATACTTTCAAGAATATAAGTTGTTGCCCAAAACAAAAGGCACATTTGAATTTACCTATATCTCTAAATGCTTTTGAATATAAATATGGAGTAAATAATTATCCATGCATTTTTAGAATAAATTTGTAAATTTTAATGAATAGTATCTGTTGAAGCCTTATTGTGCTGTGGGGAAGACTGTAGTTCTTATTTTGAAATTTATGCAGTGATAAGTATCCAACCTGTTTTACAAAACAAATGATTTTATATCTAAGACAAACTATCTTTTATTTGACTGTCTTAAATAAACCTTTACAGCATCAAGACAATATTTTACTGGTTTTCAAACTGTTGATATGTCTAGGCCCAGAGCACAATTTTTCTTAAAACACTGACTGAGAATTCTATCTTGTAACAGAAACAAAGTTTTCTATCAATGTTATTTTTCAAAGTATTTTGTTTGTCCATCCTCTAGATATCCATTAGCAAATTCGAGACTCTTGGGGGTTAAATTATTTCATTTCTGTTCTCATAAAGGAAAAGTTTTACTATCCCCTCCTTCCTGTCCTTTGAACATCCTGAAATCCAAGATTTAATATTTTTCAGTATGCTGTTTTTTCCCCTGATATGTGTATGCCTTTAGCCAAGACAAGTTTCTGGAAGGATGCCTATCTTCCCCAATATTCTGTGATTCCTTAATTGGATATGTGTACTGTATGGAACGGAGAAGGCAATGGCACCCCACTCCAGTACTCTTGCCTGGATAATCCCATGGACGGAGGAGCCTGGTAGGCTGCAGTCCATGGGGCTGCTAAGAGTCGGACACGACTGAGCGACTTCACTTTCACTTTTCACTTTCATGCACTGGAGAAGGAAATGGCAACCCACTCCAGTGTTCTTGCCTGGAGAATTCCAGGGACGGCAGAGCCTGGTGGGCGGCCGTCTATAGGGTCGCACAGAGTTGGACACGACTGAAGTGACTTAGCAGCAGCAACTGTATGGAAGAAGGAAGGTATGTTAGTGCATGTCTGCACTGTGGATGGCAGGATCACTTCAGGCTTTCATAAATCAGCAAATGTAGGTTTTGATAGTGTTAGTGAGGGAGTTCTGGGCTGGGGTTGACGTGGAGACAACTTATATAAACCTCAATAAGGGGCAGTAATGACCACCAGTCTCACTTCAGAGTTTTACCAAGAGAATCGAAGAGATAATGAACGTAATTGTAAGTTAACAGCATAATGGTTATGAGTTTGGCTTTAGGAGTAAGAAGTGGATTCAAGACCTTGTCTTGAAAAATTACTGAAACTCTCCAAGTCTCAGTCTGCTTACCTTTTAAATTAGGGATAATACCATATACTTCATATAAATGTTAAATAAGCTATGTGAGATGTTTAATATGGTACCTGACTCAAAATTTTTAGGAATCATTGTTGAAAATAGTGGGATTCATACTGATACAAAATAAAGTACAGTGTAAGTAGGTAGTTAACAAGTAACCAAAAATTTTTTATAACAGAACCTGAAACTATATATGTTACACATGTAGCAGTAATACTATATTAAATACAAATATGTAGGTTATTTGCTTTTAAGAGTCCTTTATTTTATTTTGTTCAGAAGCTATTTAGGAACCACATTAACTGAGACTCTTAATGCTTGAGGTCTTTTAGTAAGGACATTTTAAAAATGCTATTGGTTTTATTTTTCCCATATCTTGTATCAGTTCCAGCATGTTTGTATCATAAAGCAATTAGAAAAAAGAGCTGTTAAGTTTTGTATCATTATTGAATATGAATGCCATAAGAATTTTTTTCATTCATTTTGATGAAACTGACTTTTTTTTGTGTGGGAAGAAGGAATGGTGTAGGGAAAGAAAAAAGAGGAGGAAGGAGGCTTGGAAGAGAGCCATAATATATTAAATATATAATATTAAAATTAGGCAGATTGGACAAGATCGCATAAAGGCCCATGCCGTCGTTCTGCTTTGGCCCAAATGATTTAATAGCTAATGAGCTCATGCTTCTGTGTCTTCGACTCTTGCCGTCACAATTTTACCAAAATAAAGTATGAAGTTCTTTTTGCATCTGGCATCTCTTTTGAAGTCATTCTAACTGCTGAGGGACTGCTAACTGAACTGAGCGCTTCAAGAAAGCCAATTTACTCAGCTGGTTGCAAAGCCTTTGACCTTAATGGTGGGACTTGGCAAATCAATGCATACACGTATGTTTAGTGTTCTGTCAAGAATTGTGAAAATGCTCTGTAAGCCATAGATCCTTCTGCAGAATACTGGTTTGTAGTTTAAACATTAGTCTTTCTTCAGAGGCCAATGAGGCTAGTTAATTAAGCCTGAGGGGTTATGAACTGTTGGCAGTTAATAAGTCATAAAATTCCTCCATAAAACAGGATGCAAGATTCCATCACTGAAGCAAAGAGTACAAAGGGCCGGTGTATAAATATCTAATTGTACCAAAGGACTGGGCTTTCTCAATGACTGCTCATCTGGAGTCTCCAGGGCATGTTCTCTGTGGTTTCCTGATTTTTAGAAGCCAGTTTAAAAAATGAGTGCATTAAAGGGTAATTTGCCTGAAAGTTCAGGAAGTAAAGGGGGGTGGTGTGGAAGCAGGCTGAACACGGGAAAGAAAGAGGGATACAGAAGACAGAAAATGAGAAGGAGGGTGGGGTAGAAAGACAGGGAACTAGACATCAGGAAAGTTGTTTCCACACAGAGTTAGACGTGACTGTATTTGTCATCTGTTTTCTTTTCCCTGTAGGATGTTCACCATGGAAATGGTACACAGCAAGCCTTTTATGCTGACCCCAACATCCTGTATATTTCACTCCATCGCTATGATGAAGGGAACTTTTTCCCTGGCAGTGGAGCCCCAAATGAGGTTCGGTTTGTTTCTTTAGAGCCCCACTTTTATTTGTATCTTTCAGGTAATTGCATTGCATGATTACCCCTAATTTTCTTGTCCTTTGCTGGTGTTTTAAATTACACGAGATTACTGAATTGTCCCACGGGACCAAGAACCAGTGCAGAACAAGTGCATAACCCAGAGCACTGGTTGTCAAGCAAGGTTGGACTGATTTGACATGTTGTTTGATGTTTATTTCAAGAGCACACATGTGTTTGTTTTCCTGTCTTTTTGCTTCTTCCCTGTGCTCTCCTCTACCCACTGTGGTGTGGTTTTTCTCTTCCTAGGTTGGAACAGGCCTTGGAGAAGGATACAATATAAATATTGCCTGGACAGGTGGCCTTGATCCCCCCATGGGAGATATTGAGTACCTTGAAGCATTCAGGTTGGTACTTGTTTCTCTGAAAGTGAAAAAATTAGAAAACAAATGTCCATTGAAACAACATGAAATTCAAGAGAGAAATGTAAATTTCTGACCACGGCAGAGTGGTTAAGGGAGCCATTGTATCAGAGGTCCAAAAAAATGTTTGGTTTGGGGGACCTGAATATTGCTACAAAGACAAGGAATATGAGTATCCAAAAAAGTTACATCAAGACCTAGGTGTAGTTATACAGGTATGTTCACCAATGGCCAGGCATGTTCCTCTTTTATGCCAAAAAAAAAAAAAGGGGAAAAAATTTTATTGAGGAATTCTGGAAAACTCTGCCTATGATAATATATGATGTGATTTAAAATGGACATTAGCATATTGACTGCTCTGGGAGGCCCTTCACTGCCTATTTCACTTTTTTGAACAGGCATTTCCCAAACTTCATTGGGCTATAGAATTTTTTGCACGTATTTTTACACATGGCAACTCTTGGCTTTCTTAGTTCCAAGGAACGTTGGCTTAGGCAGTCTTATTCCATCCTCGAGTATTCCATTTCCTTCATAATATGTGTGTTTTCCCTCTGACATTAAAATGGCAGTAGATTAATTGGTTGTTTTCGGTTTCTTTAGAAAATGTAGGCCTTAATTAAAGTGTTTATTAATATATACATTTTGCATTATACTTTTTTTTTCTGAAGAACTTTAAAAAGTAGTTCAAACAAGAAATACAACAAATTAAAAGTTTTTGTTTTGGATATAGTTTTTAAGTCATTTATTCTCTGGTATTAAATTTTTTTTCAGTCTTCAATAAGGTCTCTTTTAAGGAAAAATATCAGATTATGTTAATATATCCCTCACTTGCAAGATTTTAGATTTTAATGGGTTGGTACTGTAGGATTTGAGGTGTTTTGTTTATTTGTAAGCAATAGCAAACAAGTGCATGATAAGAAATTTTTGACCCATTCTTTTTTTCCTAATTTAACATTTATATATAAATTCCGAAGGGAAAAATCCTGGTGATAATGTATCCTAAATACATAGGAAAAGTTTTTAATCAGTGAAGTTTTAATGGGTTTCTGATTATTGTTGCAGAAGTACAACAATACACAGAAGTTGGCCTGTGTATCATGCATACTTCAATTTTTCATTTGAGAGTCACTTTTAATTTGAGAATAGCCTCGGGAAAAATGATAGGAAATTGCTATTTTTAAGAATATTCATTAAAATAAATATATTTGTGTTGATATTTGAGGAAAATTCTACTTCAGATTTGCACTCTGAAAAAATATACACTCATATATCTGTACTCTTTATAGAAAAATAGGTGAGATAAGTTTGTTTATTTGACTTGGATTGTCTGTGATGATACCTTGTGTTCAGTTCAGTCGCTCAGTCATGTCCGACTCTTTGCGACCCCATGAATTGCAGAATGCCAGGCCTCCCTGTCCATCACCACCTCCCGGAGTTCACCCAAACTCTTGTCCATCGAGTCAGTGATGCCATTCAGCCATCTCATCCTCTGTCGTCCCCTTCTCTTCCTGCCCCCAATCCCTCCCAGCATCAAGGTCTTTTCCAATGAGTCAACTCTTCGCATGAGGTGGCCAAAGTTTTAGCTTTAGCATCAGTCCTTCCAATGTTAATTAGTAGTAAAACTAAAAATGTACATTAAAAACCTATAGGGGTTTCAGTATTATAAATTATTTTTGCCTGTATTTGCAACTTAAACACTGTTAATATTTTAAAGATATTTTAATGGGATAATAGACTTTTATATTACATTACGTATGAATTTGTCTGTTTATCAAGTTGACTTCGTAACTTACATGATACATACATTAAGTTCTCAACTTTAGTATGTGATTATATTCATTGGTCTGTAACACAGAGCTATTAGTTTTTTATTATAATACTATTTGTGGTACTGTACCTTTACATAAGAATAGATCAAGTATTCACAGCATGAAAGGATAATTGCTATTTTGTACGTATTCTCCCATGACAAAGTTAACAGTAGATGAGTTATTTTTTTTAAAGCCCCTTTGAACACAATTTCATTAAATAATGTGAAAATAGATATTAAGCATTGTTGCTCAGTTGCTAAGTCATCTCCAACTCTTTATGACCCCATGGACTGCAGCAAGCCAGGCTTCCCTGTCCTTCACTATGTCCCAGAGTTTGCTCAAACTCATGTCCATTGAATCAATGATGCCATCCAACCATCTCATTCTCTGTCACCCCATTTTACTCTTAACTCAGTCTTGTTCAGCCTCAGGATCTTTTCCAGTGAGTTGACTCTTTGCATCATGTGGCCAAAGTATTGGAGCGTCAGCTTCAGCATCAGTCCTTCCAATGGATAAACAGGGTTGATTTCCTTTAGGAATGACTGGTTTGGTATTAAGTGTACATTTTTGATTGGAATGGTGATTGAATCAAGTGCTTCTGAAAGCATTTGAATGTCCTGAAGACAGTACCTTCTGTTGCCTGGAAAGAGCAAAGAGCACTTTATTTTAGCAAACTTCTCTGAACTTCCCAGTGTGGTCACCATATCCAGGCTGAATTAGAAGAGAGGCTACATTATTTAGCTCTGCTACAGAAATGTAAAATTGTGACTTTGATGTTTATAGTTATTTAAGAACCAGATTTAATCCATAATAAGTCTATTAATTTTGAACTATACAATTTCTGCTTGCTGCTCAATTTGTATAACTAGAAATACTTGTAAACTGTCCTTGGAGGACTCAAGAAATTTAAGTCCTTAATTCAAAAAATATTCATTGAACACATAGTATATGCCAGGGGCAGTGATGAGCACTTGGAAGTTAGAGTTGATATGCTCTTAGGGAACATAATAAAAGTGGTACTTACTGTTCTAGAGAATAGATGTCCTTAGACATAGAGAGGATAAAATGATGAATTACTTCTGAAAGGTTCTGGGATGCTTTCATCAAGTATTATTCTACTTGTGTTTTCAAAATAAGTGGTAGTTTTCAAGGGGTAAAAAAATTGGACTAAGAAGATTCATACTAGCCAGAGAGAATAGGCTGTGAAAGCGTGGAGTCGTGAAACGATCTTGCTCTGTGGGCTCAAGAGCGTGAGGGTGAGATTGCATGGCAGGTATACAGGTCATACTTCATACAGGCTTTTGCAGGCAAAGAATGCCCATCTCTCTCTCTCTCATCTATCTGTCTCTATACACACACACACACACACACACACACACACACACACACACACACACACATATATTCCTTTCTAATTTGGGGCACTAGTGTGGCCTCCAGATAAATTTTAGTGTAGTATTATAAGCATATCCTTCTTAATATAATCCATTTTCTAAGTATTGAAAGTGAAGAGCTTTCTGACATCTGTGTGTGGATGTCAAATTACAGAAGTGGGGAGGAAATAAATGGAGTCTTTTCTTTTTTCTAAAGTTTTAATTGTTTGTGGACTGTGATAAGTATCTTTGGAAGAAAAGCCCTGTCTCTCTGAAACTCCATTTATAATAGGATATAAGATAGCTGCTTATTTTACCAGCCAGAATTTCCATACATATTGCCCTTGGGTTGGTCTCTGTTGTGTGTTGTTTTTTTCTGTGGCAAAAAGAAAATTGCAGACAAATTGAACATTTTCTTTTTGCTTTAAGTTTTCTAGATAGTTTTAAAAATGTAATAGAATATATAACATTTCATATCTGGTTCAAATAGCTAGTATTTCTTCTATGCAGTTATTAATATCATTAATTTCTGAATAATTGTAGAATGTGGGAGGAGCAGGGGATGACAGAGGATGAGATGGTTTGATAGCATCACCGACTCAGTGGACATGAATTTGAGTAAACTCTGGGAGTTGGTGATGGACAGGGTTGCCTGGTGTGCTGCAATCCATGGGGTCCCAAAGAGTCGGGCACAACTGAGCAACTGAACTGAGGAACTGAACTGATGCTTCAGATTTCTCACAAGTTTTTAAAATCTTCAGTAATATCAAGTATCTTTTAAGTATTTTTTATTAAATAATTATGGGTATTTATATTAAGATCTTACATGGCAGGTTCTCGATTATAGATGTTATGGACATCATGGCTATTTCTTAAGTGGTTTGCATAAGCCACAGAACTACCATATGGAAGGGCTGTGATGTGGCTCTAAAATCTATACTGTTTCTATCCCACCACACTGCTGTTCTTTTCTGTTGTTCATAAGGTAAAAGACTAAGGTGTGATAAAGCATAGTGAACTTATACTGTAATATAAGACTTCTCCCCATGACCTGAATCACAAATCCCTAGTACACAGCATGGCAAAGAAGAGCTATTCAATAATTCTGGCTGAGTAAATCAATTAATAGATAAATAATTCAGAAAAGAGGGTAGAATGATACACTACGGTAGAAGCTTTGGAACCCCCTGAGGGACCTGCATGAAATCTGACTATCTCTTGGTCCCTCAAGGAGTATGCTTTATAAGAACTCTGAACACTCATTTGCTTGTAACAATTTCAAATGTCTTCTCTTTGTTCAACAAATATTTTCTGAATGCCTGCTTATCAATTTCTGTTCCAGTCACTTCAAAAGACTGTTTTTCTTCCTTATACATAATCACTAAATGAGCGCAGTACACATTTTTTTCTAAAAATTAATTCTTTAAGAGTTATGTAAATATTAAAGTGGTTATCTGTATAAGACCATTTATTTACTTTTGTACAATATTATTAACATATAAGGTACAGGTGCACAGTACAGTGATTCACAGCTATAAGTGTTATACTCTATAGTTATTACAAAATGATGGCTGTGTTCCCCATGTTTTACAGTACATCCATGTACCTTACTCTGTATATAATAATTAAGTGAAGTGAGTGAAAGTCACTCAGTCGTGTCTGACTCTTTGCTACCCCATGGACTGTCCATGGAATTTTCAAGGCCAGAATACTAGAGTGGGTAGCTTTTCCCTTCTCCAGGGGATCTTCTCAACCCAGGGATAGAACCCAGGTCTCCGACATTGCAGGCAGATTCTTTACCAACTGAGCTATCAGGGAAGCTCTGTATATAATAATTCAATTCAGTTCAGTTCAGTCACTCAGTCGTGTCCGACTCTTTGCGACCCCCATGAAGTGCAACACGCCAGGCCTCCCTGTCCATCACCAACTCCCGGAGTTTACCCAAACTCTTGTCCATCGAGTCAGTGATGCCATCCAGCCATCTCATCCTGTCGTCCCCTTCTCCTCCTGCCCCCAATCCCTCCCAGCATCAGAGTCTTTTCCAGTGAGTCAACTCTTCGCATGAGGTGGCCAAAGTACTGGAGTTTCAGCTTCAGCATCAGTCTTTCCAAAGAACACCCAGGACTGATTTCCTTGAGGATGGACTGGTTGGATCTCCTTGCAGTCCAAGGGACTCTCAAGAGTCTTCTCCAACACCACAGTTCAAAAGCATCAATTCTTTGGGGCTCAGCCTTCTTCACAGTCCAACTCTCACATCCATACATGACCACTGGAAAAACCATAGCCTTGACTAGACGAACCTTTGTTGGCAAAGCTTTTGAATATGCTATCAAAGTTGGTCATAACTTTCCTTCCAAGGAGTAAGTGTCTTTTAATTTCATGGCAGCAGTCACTCCCTACCTCTAAATTGCCCCTCTTGCCTCTGTCTCCTGGTAACCACTAGTTTGTTCTCTGTGAGTTTGCTTCTTTTTGGTTGTATTCACTAGTTTATTGTTTTTAGATTCCACATATAAGTGAAACCAGACACTATTTCTTTCTCTGTGAGACATATTTCACCTAGCGTAATGTTCTCCAGGTCCATCCATGTTGCTGCAAATAGCAAAACTTTATGCTTTTCTAACTCCTATCCATTGCATACGTATACCACATCGTCTTTACTCTTTCATCCACCGATGGGCACTTCCATTGCTTCCATATCTTGGCAGTGTAAATAATGCTGCTGTGAACACTGGGGTGCTTGTATCGTTTTGAATTAGTGTTTGGGGATTTTTTGGCTATATACCTGCGAGTGAAATTTCTGGATCATATGGTGTAGGTATGTATGCGTGCATGCTCAGTCATTTTTGACCCTTTGCAACCACCAGGCTCCTCTGTCCATGGCATTTTCTTGGCAAGAATTCTGGAGTGGCTTGCCATTTCCTTCTCCAGGATAGCTCCCCGATCCAGGGATCAAACCCATATCTCCTGCATTGCGGGAAGATTCTTTACTGCTAAGCCACCAGGGAAACCTGGGTCATAAGATAGTTATAGTGTTAATTTTTTGAGAAACTTTCATGTTTTCCACAGTGGTTGAACCAATTTATATTCCCACTAGCAGTGCAGGAGCGTTCCCTTTACTCCACATTCTTGCCAACATTTGTTATTTGTGTTCTTTCAAATGATAGCCATTCTGACAAGTGTGAGGGGATACCTCATTGTAGTTTTGATTTGCACTTCTCTGATGATTAGCAATGTTGAGCATCTTTCCATGCTCATGGTCTGTTGGCCATCTTTATTTCCTCTTTGGAAAAATATTTACTTCTTCTGCCCATTTTTAAATCAGGTTATTTGGGTTTTTGATGTTGAATTGTATGAACTATTTATATATATAAATAGTATATATAACCCGTTATTTGTCGTATCATTTGCAAATATTTTCTCCCATTCAGTTAGTTTTCTTTTCATTTTGTCAGAGGTTTCCTTTGCTGTGCAAAAGTTTTTAAGTTTAATTAGGTCCCTTTTGCTTATTTTGCTTTTATTTCCTTTGCTTTAGGAGATATATCTAAAAAATTGTTATGACTTATGTCTCAGCATATTATGCTTATGTTTTCCTCTGGGAGTTTTATGGTTTCTCACCTTACATTTAGGTCTGTAAACCATTTTGAACTTATTTTTGTAAATGATGTGAGAGGGTGTTCTGATCTTATTCTTTTATATGTAGTTGTCCAGTCTTCCCAGTACTACTTATTGAAGAGACTGTCTTTTCTCCTTTGTATATTCTTGCCTCCTTTGTCATGTTATAGATAAATAAACTGTAAGTGTGTGAGTTTATTTCTGGGCTGTCTGTTCTGTTCTGTTATCTGTCTTATTGTGCCAATGTCATACTGTTTTGATTACTGTAGCTTTTAGTATAGTCTGAAGTCAGGGAGAGTGATTCTTTCAGCTCTGTTCTTCTGTTGCAAGTGTTTTTTTTTTTTTTTTTTTTAATGTTCAGGCTCTTTTGTATTTCCATACAAATTTAAATTCTTTTTTTCCTGTTCTATGAGAAATGCCATTGGTATTTTGATAGCAATTGCATTGACTTTGTAGATTACCTGACATAGTATGGTAATTTTAACAATATTAATAGTTTGTGCATAGTGGGCAAGAGATAATATGTATCTCACACTTCTAATTGAATCTAGTGAGAAGACATCTACATGTGTTTAAAAAAGTGAGTAGCAATTTCTGATGTAGAAGAAAAAGTCCTTCAAATTATGTATATTTTACTGGATATTGGATAGATAAATGAATGAATGAGTACATGGATGATGGTTTCCTTGGATTTTTAATTGCAAAAAATAAGTACAGGCCCTTTACATTTAGAAGGTACTGATGAAATAGCAAATGTCTCATTTGGCACCCACTGAAGACAAGCTAAGAGAGTAACTTAGATCTATTGATTTGGGTTCCTTAGATGCAAACTTAAAAAGCTGTGATTTTTAAAAAATTACAAATCTCCAAGCCAACGTGTTTATACTCTGTAGCTACCATAATTAATATTTGTTAATGGTAAGAATTTCCAAATACAAAAGGTGTATAAACATCAGGTTTTTAGGCATATTCACCTTTGGGGGAAAACTGCTACCCAGGATGATTCTGCTTCACCAGATTGTCAGAATGCCAACTGAAAATGAGGAAACGAGCGAGTTACCTAACCTAGAAAATATATATTGAGTATGTGTTGTTATTTTATTGTAAAATTCAGTTCAGTTGCTCAGTCTTGTCCAACTCTTTGTGACCCTATGGAGTGCAGCACTCCAGGCTTCCCTGTCCATCACCAACTCCCAGAGCTTGCTCAGACACATCACATGTCCATCAAGTCAGTCATGCCATCCAACCATCTCATCCTCAGCCGTCCCCTTCACCTCCTGCTTTCAATCTTTCCCAGCATCAGGGACTCTTCCAATGAGTCAGTTCTTCGCATCAGGTGGCCAAATATTGGAGTTTCAGCTACAACATCAGTCCTTCCAATGAATATTCAGAACTGATCTCCTTTAGGATGGACTGGTTGGATCTCCTTGCAGTCCAAGGGACTCTCAAGAGTTTTATCCAACACCACAGTTCAAAAGCATCAATTCTTCGGCACTCAGCTTTCTTTATAGTCCAGCTTTCACATCCATACATGACTACTGGAAAAGCCATAGCCTTGACTAGACACACCTTTGTTGGCAAAGTAACGTCTCTGCTTTTGAATATGCTGTCTAGGTTGGTCATAACTTTTCTTCCAAGGAGCAAGTGTCTTTTAATTTCATGGCTGCAGTCACCATCTGCAGTGATTTTGGAACCCAAGAAAATAAAGTAAGACACTGTTTCCGTTGTTTCGCAATCTGTTTGCCATGAAGTGATAGGACTGGATGCCATGATCTTAGTTTTCTGAATGTTGAGTTTTAAGCCAACTTTTTCACTCTCTTCTTTCACTTTCATCAAGAGATTCTTCTTTACTTTTTACATAAGGGTGGTGTCATCTGCATATCTGAGTTATTGATATTTCTCTCGGCAATCTTGATTCCAGCTTGTGCTTCATACAGCCTGGCATTTCACATGATGTATTCTTCATATCTTTTCATTGGCTTATGAAGTGTCTCTATTTAGTCAAAATATTTTTGTGTTGCAAATATAGCCTTTGTTAAAATACTTTGACCAAATAACCAATAGAATGTTTAAAAAGTAGCGTATTTGTTACTCAGGCAAAGCCGCTGAATCAGTTGAGCATATACGAAGAGTCAGAACAGCCTGTATCTGTTTCTGTTGTCTTTGGTTTGCACCAGTTTGCTTTAGTGATATAAGCAAATTTAAAATCCATTAATACAAAACTGTGATTTGAAACTTGACTAGATCGCATATCTGTTCTCAGTTCATGAGTCACACTGTCAATTCTGTTCTAGATGCAGTGTCTTTAAAATAGAGCTTACTATGATTTCTTCCCCTTTTGTGGCAAAAATAGAACAATATGCATTTAAAATTTAACTTGAGAGCAGATAATAGAGCCCTTAGTTGTCATATTTACAGAGCAGCTATTCCTCAGACAACTAGTTAGCATAACTAGTGGTTGAATTTACCATGAAATGATAGTAGATAATTTTGAGCAGGGCATATAAATAAGTACAATATTTTATTTTACCTTATTTTATCAAACACAACATTACTGCTCTAACTAATTTTAGAGCTGCTGCTGCTGCTAAGTCACTTCAGTCGTGTCTGACTCTGTGTGACCCCACAGATGGCAGCCCACCAGGCTCCCCTGTCCCTGGGATTCTCCAGGCAAGAACACTGGAGTGGGTTGCCATTTCCTCCAGTGCATGACAGTGAAAAGTGAAAGTGAAGTCACTCAGTCGTGTCCACCCCTCAGTGACCCCATGGACTGCAGCCTTCCAGGCTCCTCTGTCCATGGGATTTTCCAGGCAAGAGTACTGGAGTGGGGTGCCATTGCCTTCTCCGAATTTTAGAGCACTGACTTCTAAATGGTCTTGTCATATGCAGAGACTAAAAGAGTTTGCTTAATTCTGAGAAATGAGAGAATATCTTAGTAAATATTTCTGTCCTCTCGTTGATAATGACAACTAAGTACATATTTTATGGCTATTGTTCTTATTTTTATCATATTTTAGTGAAGTTTATTGCTGAGAGAATGAAAAATAAAACTATTATAAGATAACATAATGATAATAACATAGTAACATAGAACATTCATTGAGGACTTAACATTTGTTAGTTGCTCATTTCCTTTCATCTTTACAAGTTGTTGAATTAAGTGCTGCCAGTTTCCAGATGGGGACACGAAGTCCCCTTTGAGTTTTGGTAGGTTTCCTGATGTCACATAGCTGGTTAATGGTGATCAGGGATTGTGTATCAAAAAGTGTGAGTATAGAGACAGTACTTCTTGGCCCTAAGTTAAAAACTATAATTCCTCTGTCAAGCTTCCCTGATAGTTCAGTTGGTAAAGAATCTGCCTGCAATGCAGGAGACCCAGGTCCTATTCCTGAATTGGGAAGATCCTCTGGAGAAGGGAAAGGCTACTCACTCCAGTATTCTGGCCTAGAGAATTCCAGAGTCTGTGGTTGCAGAGAGTCAGAGATAACTGAGCAACTTTCACTTTCACTTCCTCTGTTAAGAGTAGGGGTTACAGAACAATAATAAAGAGAGAAATTCTTTGCCAATGCATTTTAGTCTATCTAGCATTTATCTTTCACATTTAAATTGGTAATACTATTTTAAAATTGAAAATAATTCCTAGATTCTCACTATCCTTGTATCATATACTAATTCCAAGCCACTTCTCTCTGTGCCCTTCCTCATGTCCACACTAAGAGCCTATCAAATAAAACTCATTTAATTTTTCTTCTTTTTGATAACCAGACTGTTTACAATGGAGAATGTATTTTTTCCTTTTTTATTAAAATAGTTTTTTCATTATTTACATATTTAGACATTTTTGAAATGGGTATGTGATTGAACTTGAGAAAACCCAAATTAAATTTTAATAGATGGATAAATGAACACTTAGATCCAACTTTGAAATAAAAAATGATTTGTTGTCATCTAAAAATCATACTCAATACTGCAGAATTGATTTGGGGTCTTATTTTGTCTATAAGAACTGTGGTTGATGCTTCACGGTCTTCAAATGGATTTTCAATTGCTAATGACAACCAAATATATTATGCTCATGATAGTATGTATTTTCCCAAGGATGTTGAAGACATTTTGGGAAAGAGGGTGGAATTTCTTGAAACAATTTGCCAATATGAAATACTGTACATATCAAATTGGCCCTACTACCATCTTTCCCAGACCATTTATCATAGCTCACAAATCAAGCCCACATTTTCTTTTTCTGAAAGACTTGGCTAATAAAGAAGATGTGGACTTCAAATCTGAACTTGTCAGTCAATCTTGGGAACAAAGCAGTAATGATTTTCATCTATTGATATTTTATTTCAGTGAAGAGCAATACATACGAAATTACTGTTGGAGTGACCTACAGTTTTACTCATTGTCCAGATTCTGTTCTTTATATTCTGCATGTAGAGATGTTTCAAGAAGTTTTATCAGAACAGGTCAGAAGAAAAAGATCCATAGGAATAAATTTTAGAAAGCTGTCAGGACTATCTGCTCTTTAGTTTCAGCAGTAAGTATAGTTTAAGAACATTTTTCCTCTTTCATCTGTGCAACATATTGTACCAATTTTCATCAAAAAATTACAATTTCTATAGGTGTGTGTCTCTAGATACCCTTAGAATTTTGCTCTTTGACCTTCGGAGTAAATTGATCTTATGCACACCTGTCTTCCTTGGGAAACTTGCAAACTTCATTTTTGAGTTGAGCATCAAAGAGAGATGATATTATTAGACAGTATAGAACTCAGGTAAAAAAAAAAGTCCAGGAAGTATCTTGAAGTGCTTGAAGTTTTGAAATGTGAATTGTATTCTCTTTTGTGAACTATTTAAAATAGTTCAAATGCAAGATACTTTTTATTATTATTTTGAAAGATCAGCTGTAAAAATTTTAAGCAACATTTTCCCTTCTGACTTAGAACAGTTTTAAATCCAGAAATTTCCAGGAATTTGTATAGCAATTATACACTTTTCTAACTAATAAGGACTAATTAAGAGAGTAGCTATATTCTATTAACTTTACCCTAGCACTTCTTTCTAAGAAAGAAAGTAATTTGCGTGACTGGAAACAATTTGTTTTTATTTTAAGGATGGAACAGTGGATTACAAAACCCTTGCCTTGCACAAAATCCTCCCAACATATGTGTAATACTCAGAGATATCAGGAAATGAAAGCTTTCCACGAAATAGTATTGTGAAGCTTTCTAGGCCAGAAATAGCACATCTTTTGTACTGTCAAGCAGCGCAGATCAATTCATCAGTTTAAATCATCTCATCTAGTAATGATGGACTTGGTATGCAGTTAATTACAATATGACATAGCCAGAATGGAAGGTACATATAATTAATGGACTGTGAAGTCATACTTTTTATTTTCACAGTTTTAGTGAATATTTTAAGATTATACTTCATTTACTGGTAAGATAAAGCCAAATAAAAGTTACTTATCCTGTATTTCAATGAACTGATTTTATTTATTGAACTATATTTATTATTTATTAACTAAATTTCAATGCCTTTTGTTCTTCATGTGTTTTCTTGAAAGTGAATAATTTGCCTTCATTTCCATGGTTTTACACCTAAAGTTTACTAAAGCTAAATTTATTGAGAGGACAAATGATGTGAGAAAAGAAAGAGAACTTTTGTTTTAGTGTACCATAAATATGAATTTTTAGTCCCTTTTCTGAACTAGATAGATGTAATGTTTACTAATAGAAATTTACTATGTAACTTTTCCAAGCAGAAGAGTCCACTTTGGGAAATGTCTGTTCATTAGAAAGTCTGTGTGAATATTACCCGAGGTGCAGGACTGAAGTTTACATAATTTTCTTGTAGGCATGACTCTCAGATAGTAGTCCAGATCTTTGTATGACATCGGATATCTGAATGATTGATAGATAATTTTCCATATTTCATCCCAGTGATTTGATGTCATGTAGATGAAGCTTATAAATCAACATTCGTTCCTATAAGTGTAGACATTTAAACTCCTCTGGCAACTCTATAAAAGGTTGAGGATGTGCCCTTGTATATTTCACAAATATGTCCATCTTTCTTAAGGATACTACAGTCCTGGATATTTGTAGTCTTAACATGTTCTGCTCCAAAGAGCAGTATTGTTGTTGTGAAGCCGGATGGAGAGCAGCAGACTTCTAGACTGAGTAAATTCTTACGGGAAAGGCTCAGCAAAGAAACATTCTTGGCATTATAATTCATATTTTGTAATTTGAAAAGTGACTGGGAGAGGAATTCCCTGGCTGTCCAGTGGTTAGGACTGTGCACTTCTACTGCAGGGGCACAGGTTTGATCCTTAGTCAAGGAACTAAGATCTTGCAAACCATGCAGTGTGGCCAAAAAAAAGGTGAGGGGCATGGAGGAGGGAAGATGAATGACTGAGTCACCTTTCAGTCTTAGCAGAATTTTAAATCCATCTGTCTGTCAACTTGGGCATATTTTGCATACCAAAGCAAGTACAGAAATAGCCATCAAGAAAATAACCTCTTTGTATTAAAGATATATAATATTGTATTTGAAAACAGAATATTGATTCATCCAGGATGTGTATTTTTTTGTTGGTTCCTAACTCCTTGAAATTAAAGCAATATTGGAGTTACTGAATTTCAGAAACAAATGAGCATTTTTATTCAAAGAGTAGTCAGAGGCAAGAATATGAAGAGGAGTTTATTTACAATCCAGAGCAAGAATGAAGCTGGCACAGATTTATAATTTAAAAGTTTTATAACCCAAAGAAAGCTTGATGACTTGATTCTCTCTGCTTTCGGTTTCAGAAAAAGTCTCTTCAAGTTGCTGCCTTGAGCCTCTGACTTTGCTTTGTGTACCCGAGTCTTCTCCCTTTTACAAGTTTCTGATACTCTCACTTCCCTTTTATATTCCAGAACTTCTAAATTGAAAATACATTTGCAGAAATTATTCAGTGATGCCTTCCTCTCTGGTAAATATAATTATTCCAAGTGTGACTCAGCAGATGAAAGAGGCAGGGACAGAAATAAAATCTGGGGATGTCATGTTTTAATTGATTTAGTTTAAAGTTATTTGATTAAATTGTAAATTACTCAGAAAACTGAAGTCTGTCAGAAGCTTAATATATTCCCTTTAGTTTAGTTATTTGAGGATATGACAATTGATACAAATCAAATGTAGGATCCAAATGGAAAATATTTAATTATGAAAGAAGGATCAGTCACCTGTTACTATGGTTTGTTGTTGTTGTTGATTAGTTGCTAAGTCATGTCCTACTCTTTTGCGATCCCATGGACCGTAGTCCGCCAGGCTCCTCTGTCCATGGGATTTCCCAGGCAAGAATACAGGAATGAATTGCCATTTTCTTCTCCAGGGGTTCTTCCCAACCCAGGGATTGAACCCACATTTCCTGCATTGGCAGGCCGATTCTTTACTGCTGAACCACCAGGGAAGTTTACTAGTTAGTTACTAGTTAGTTTTACTAGTAAACACCTGTTAGTTTACTAGTGTCAGTTTTTTGAAAGTAAGCAAATTAGCATATTGTATGTCTTCTTAAAAAAAGCAGTGATATGTCTAATATAGATATATAGGCATAATGTTTGACATAGTTCTCTAAACATGCTTTTGAAAAAATTAGGATGTAAACAGATCCTCCCACTGTCAGAGCCAAATGTGAAATCCTGTACCAAGTTTGAAGGGCTTATTAGGCCCACTTTAAAATTTTGTTGTTTTATAATAACTTTGGAAAAGTGTATTGTTCCTTGTAAAATACCCACATGTTCTCCTTTGGAATGGCTCCAGACTATAACTGAACCACGAGGTTGCCCCCTGTTGCTTTATGTATTGTTTAATTGTCTGCCTTTGGTGGATGTTTTTATTAAAAGCCTATTATTTAGGATAAGACCAAAGTGTCATTTTAAGAACAGCAGAAGCAGAATCGCTCCATCCCATAGTTCTTTTTCATAGGTGTGTTAGTGAACACTGGATGCCGCTAATGAGCCTGCCAGCATTTTTTTTTCTTGTAATACTTCAAAAAGAGCAACAACAACAACAAACACAACGCCAGATTTTTTATTTTCCTCCCATAAAACATGACTGCACTGCCCAGAAGAGCTGTGAGTTTGCATGGCCGTGCCCAGGCCGGTAGGGTGAGAGGCGTCTGTCTGCTCTGCGTGTTCACCCGCTGCTCTGCCTGTGTGTTGGTCCTGGAGGAGCTATGCTGGAGTTGCGTGCACTTTGGTGCACAGGGCCAGGTCCTGCCCGAGGAGCTTAGGGGGCAGGGAGGGCTTCCTGGGGTGTTCACCAAACCCATGTGTGCACAGCTCTGAAGTAAGTTCTCAAAGTCCTCTCCCTTCCCACAATCCAGTTGTAAGATAAGTATCATTCTGAAGTTCTCAGATCACTCTGCATATAAATTAGGTCTGGAAAAAATGTTTAACTTAATGATCCTAATTCTAAATGTTCTCCCTGAATATTTTCTTCTCTGAAGTGGCATCATCATATCACTCACTGACTTCTCAGAAGTGGGCTCTGGAAAGAATTCAGTGTTCTCTAGCAGGTCCTTGCCACAAAGAGCAAGCAAGAATTCGATTAGTCTTCTTCCCAAGCCAGTCTTCATGACTGTGACCCACCCTTAGGCAAAAAAAAAAAAAAAAAAAGAAAAACTTGGAGACACGGTACCTTGATACCATTTCTAGGACTTAAATGATCTCATTAAATTCCAATGCTAGATATCATGTTGACATTTGAGGAAATATGATTATTGACAAGATGTAAGCCTGTTATACACTATATCACTTCAAAAGGAGAAGGGCCATTAGGCCATAATTACATCAGAAACAGTATACACATTTGGCTGGTTTATAAACTGTCACTTTCAGAAGTACCAAGACATATAAAAGTCTCCAAAGGTTCCATTATGGCCCTATTTCCAACAGTATTCTCTGACAAACTAAATAAATTACTGCATGTATTGGACCTTTGAGGCTTGGGGCAAAGAATGGAAAAATTATTTACAAAAGCTTGAAAATATTTAATCACTAAGGCAGGGGGGCAACGGTGTTTTAATTAGCAGGTCCTCGGGCCATTGGCTGACTGGAGGCTTTCTCAAACAACCACACAAATGCACTGAATAGCTGTTTGCCAGCCTTAGGGTCAGGCCTGAGATGAAACAGATAAGATAATTGGCTCTAATGAAATCCAGAAGGCCTTGGCTTTCTTGTTTGAGCTTGGATTTGAAAAGTGCGTGTGGAAGTGAGGCTTAATTCAAACCAGAACTGAGCTAGGCCCGTTTCTCAGTGACTTTGATATTGTTTGAAGTTCTAAAAGTGTTCGCCACACCACTAGCCTGCTGGGCTGGGCCTCCCTGGTACCCTTAATTACTGAGCTTTATTGCTGACTTTACTACACAGGAAAGGGGCCATTATATGTTCCATCAACATCAGCTCTTCTCAGATTGGAGGAAAGGGCAGGGTTAAAGGCCACTGTAGGAAGGCAGAAACTTCACTTTGAGGTAGTCAGATCGTTTACCAGTGTTGGGTTTCACCGTTATGCACATACATTCCTTACAACACAGAAGCCCGATTTCCATTTTTTAAACAAGTGATTACTTTTCAAAACATTTTTGTTTGTGCCTGTTTTTTGCAGAGAGGACATTTATTTTTAGGGGCTGATATGGTTGCACCTGATATATTGAAGGGAGAAAAAAAAAAAAAAAAACCGCCACACTCCCCAATTAATCATCCCACCAGAAAAGTCTGGGTGGATTCTGTAATAATGAGGATTATTATTAATGCCCCTTTGAAGTGGAAATAAGTGAGGAACCCTCCTATGGTGTGAAAGTTGTTTTGACACCCTGAGGAATAAAGACCCCTCAGGAGACTCTACAAAATTAAACCCCAGCTTCTAGAGTCTCTCACAGAGGGGTGAGACAAAAGTGCTCTCAGTCTAGTTCGAAGCCAAGAAGCAGAAACTAGGAGATCTCCCTCTTAGGGGTTGGCTGCAGAGTCCCCAAGGCTTCTGTCCTCTCCAAGCTTGCTGCTGCTCTGTAGCTTTTTGTCTATTTGGTAAAGACGTGTTATGCATCTTAACAAACTAAGAATTGTTCAACCCTTAGCCCTCGGTGATAGGGGGAATCTAGTCGTGCTAGAAAGCCAAAGGACATGGAGTTCAGGCCTGCTTCCTGTCCTGCTTATCACCTCTTGGGTAGGAAAGGCATGAGCGATACCATCTGAGTGTGCTCTTTTTGAAATAAAAACTTGACTGTTTTTCCATTATTTATGTTAGTTTGACATGAATGAGTTCCGATCTCACGCATGATGCTGGGGACCATTCAGCCGGTGCTCCTGTCTGAGTGTTCTTATACACAGGCTCCGCTGGACACACTCTCCGCACGGGTGAGAGACCATACGGAGAGCCCAGGGAATCAGTATTGAGAAGACGGGACTGTGAGCCTTCACTTCCTAACCTCCTAAGAGAAATGAAGGGGACCTTGACAGACTTTTCTTGTCAGTGATGAACAAGATGTCAACTCAGATCAAAGGGAGGAGAGTCGTAGGGTATTCAGCTAATACAAAATGTATGTTTTTATTAAGCAGTGTTATTGACTGAACGCCTTTGTCCTCCCACACCCCCCAATTTCATGTTGATGCTCTATGCCCCACCCCCTTGTGATGGTATTTAGAGATAGGCCCTTTGGGGAAGTAATTAGGGTTTAAATGAGGTCCCTAGACCAGGGCCCTGGTCTGATGAGATTAGTGTCTTTATAAGAAGAGACACCATAGGATTTTCTGTCTCTCTCCCCCGGATGCGCCACCAAGGAAAGGTGCTCTCTGTGAGCACTTGGCGAGATGGTGGCCCTCTGCAAGCCAGAGAGAGAACTCGCAACAGAATGCAACCGAGATGGTACCCTGACCTCAGACTTTCAGGCTCCAGAATTGTGAGAAGATAAGTTTTTGCTGTTTAAACCACTCAGTCTACGATATTTTGTTATGGTGGCCGAGGCAGAGTACTACAGGCACCACAAGGATCTGGGGAAACAGTCCAATTATGGCTCTAAATTTGAGGCATCAGCAAAAGTATTTTCCACACTACTGTCTGCTAAAACTATACACAGAAGACATTAATAAGTACTTCTCACCAATAAGTAATGTCATTTGGTAAAAAAATCTCCTCTTGATAATTTGCAAAAGCATATTAAAGACTTTTAGAATTGCAGTAGTAAGGAAGTCTTAGATTATTTAACACGTTTCTTCAAATTACTTGAGCGTGAAATTCTCCACTCCCCCAGTTTCTTTTCCCCCAAATAACTGTAAATATTACAGAAACTAGCATTCCACAGTTTGAGAAATCCTGATATACAGGGAGCAAATTTAGCTGGCATGTTAGACAGTTCATTGTTAGTTAAATAAACGTGAGAATAGAAAATAAGTATATCAATACTTTAGATTCAAGCAATCTAATAAAAATAACTGTAATATATTGCATAATATACAATAAAATATTTTATTATCACATACACTGAGCACTTGGGTGAGCGATATTCCACAGACTGTCTTCTCCATTTCCTACTGGTTGCTTCCAGATGGTTCTTAGATAACACATGGTTATAAAGACAAAGAAGGAAGGAGAAACAGAAGATCAACAAGAGAGGAAAAAGGGGAAAGAGGGTCAGTTTCCTTTGATATCACTGTTAAATCATCCAGTGAATTTTCTTAGGGTAACGTTACTGCCATTCAAAATTATAGCAAATTGGTGATATTTTACAGTCATTGTGTATATTTTGTTTCAGTGTAACTATGTGAGCATATTTCCCAAACTTATTAGATGAGATGTGACACACTAAATGCATGGATTTGTTTTTTTTAAAACTCTTACAATTGGCAACTAATTGCAAGGTGAACATCTAATTGGTTTTATGGGTAAATCCATTTATGGACTTACAGAATAGTAAAACCCTCATTTTGTTATTCATGGCTACATTCTGCTGAGGAGGAAAAGGGGAAAATTAGTTTGTCTTTATTTCAATAAGGGGAGAGTTTCAATTAAGTAAATACCCTTCATGATAAGAAAGCACACCCTGAAATAACACAGTAAGAGTTTAACTACATTACTTCTCCTGGTTAAAAAAGAAACTGGCTCTGGGGATCCTATAGTATCATGATGTGGTAATGTCATCTTGTTTCCAAAGATAATATTACTAGACGTACACATGTCCTGAACTTTAGCAAACCACTGCTCTGGTCATCACATATTTATTCAGATGATAATTACAGTTATCAGGGCAATAAATTGGCAAAGTCCTTCATCATTTTCTTAAAATGTTCTTTTGTTTTACTGCATGTTTAAATGTTCAATCAGTGTCTTTAGGTTGTCCACATAGGTTGAATTATATAAGTGAAAGAAAACCCAAATAAAAGCACAAGCATAAGCCAAAAAATTATTTATATCAAAGCATTCAGAAGTCATAAATAGCATTATGACATACAAGCCTTCATGACATTTAACCGATTCAAAAAAAAAAAAAAAAAGGAGAAAATACTTTTCTTGAATAACAGAACAATGTAGCTTTCCTTGGCTGAACTGATCCTGATTCCAATATGCCAAGTATGGGATGAGCGTGGGGAATGTGGTGTGGCTAGAAGACACAGTGATATAGGCTCTTGTGCTGGGAGAGGTAGAAGTGTGACATCTCTCATCCCAAAATGACTGTTGAGGGAAGTTTTCCTTAGAATAAACCTGCAGAATACTTTTCCTCCATGAATCATCAATAACTACTTCCTGGGCCCAACATTAAAAGAAGGATCTTTCTTCCCAAAGCTCAAAAGCCCTGTTTCTGTTTTGTTTGTCTTCAAACATCCATATGAATTGGACAAGATACTTAGAAAGGTCACACAGGAAGTTAGAGTCAGGGCTAGAACAAAAGGTTGGGTGTCCCTCACCATTAATTCTGGAGAAGGAAATGGCAACCCCCACCAGCGTTCTTGCCTGGAGAATCCCATGGACAGAGGAGCCTGGCAAGCTACAGTCCATGGAGTCACAAGAGTTGGACACGACTTGGCGACCAAACCACTACCATCACCATTAATTCAGAATGGGAATCCAAGTATATTCCCAAGACGAACATGAATGGATTTAGAAATGTACTGGGAAGAAAGCAGTTTTTGTGGTCACGGGAGCTTCATTTTGCCCAGCAGTGGCTCACCTCTGCTCTCACCAGATTTCCACCAGTAGGACCTGGGCTGCAGTGTCTGCCCGCTCTTTCTCTAGTGCTTGGCTTTATTATCTATTAGTAATGACCATCCTTTATTTGCTTTCTCATGAAATGCATTTTTAATTTTCAAAGGGTACATGTGAAAGATTAAGGTCTAATATGTAATTTTCTGAAATGTTAGTTTGTGTGCTGACTTATATTTCATTGCCCAATCAACCTTTTAAAATTTCATTAACATCAAATGTTGGTAATTAGCTCTGTCTTTTAAAATGTATTTATGAAAGCAAACCATTTTCCATTTTCTTCCTTGTACAAAAACATCAGCTCAGAGTCGGTTTCCTGCATGCTCAGATTCATTAGACTTTCTTCCTCTTTTATAATACAGCACCAACCACTCACCAGTGCTTCTTCCCTTCTGGTGGGCAGGTATATGCCTGTGGGGGAAGTACCGTAGAAACTGAGGTTTATTGGAAACTTATTCCCAGATAAAACTCTCCCAACCTGACTGCTGAGGGGTAAAAAAATGGCACAGCTCTGTTCTTAATGCCCAATTTCTTAGTTCAGCCTTTGGCACTTGAGGATCTGCCATGGGTATGGATGTGCAGAAAGTTGCCTTACAAGTAACTGACCTACTGTGGGCTCATCTCTGGGCTATTCTGCAGAAGTAGTCAGCGTTTTCCTTGGAGAAGTATACAGTTCTAGCTGTGAGTGAAAATTCCCATAAGACAGAGAATCAACAAAGCATAAAGTATGAACCCTGCAGTAGGAGAACCCAGATAAGGGAGGGGGATGCTTCGCCAAGTAGCACCTACTTCTGAGGTGTTTAAGGAAGGAGAGTTTCATACAGTGGAGGTGTGCTCTCATTTCTACTCAGAATCAGACCCCAGTTCATGGGTCTTGCTCAGTCTTGTACAATTATGAGTACTTTCTTTCAGAGAAAGAATACCAAGGGGAAAAAATGTGAAAATAGGTATAAGGCCTTGGAAAGCATTATTGTGAATGAGGGACTGAAAATTTATCTTCTTAGTTTGATGATAAATATAGTTTGGTTTATTTAACCCTAACACCTTGTATTGCCTTCATGTAGAATGAAACAGTGTACAACATTATCATGTAATGAGTCTCAGGTAAAGTTAGTGGCTAATCTAGCTAGGGGCGGGAAGCAGAGACGCTACAAAGGTGGAGGATTTCTTAGAGAAACTGCACTGACGGAGGATGGTCCTGACGTAAAAATTCAAATGGCATTCATTTTTCATCCTAGGACACATGCCAAGGAGATCAAGGTAAAGGATTGTTTTCCTCCCTCTTTCCACTGTAAAAAGGCAGATATTTTTTCTAAATAAAGGATCCATCAAGGGAAAATAATGAAGTCAGTTCCAACAAATCAAAGTGTGGGCAGGGTGAACAGGCAGTGTTTACATGGGAAGCACACACTTTTCTGTTGGTTTTGGTGTGAAGGGTCTGCACCTGTTTGTGAACATGTTCAAAATCTGGACTGAGGCAAGTCCCTGAGCTGGCCTGGCTCCGGCCTTGCTCCTAAGGGGTAGGTTACTTTAATGCGGTTCATGTGTAGAGTGTTTCATCTCAAGCAGAGTGATTTATGTTAATGAAATGAAACAGAGAAAATACCCTGGACATCCTAGTCTCCTTTTAAAAATATTAAATAAATATGTCCAGTACTTTTGTATAATTACATTTATTAAAACGCATGGAAGACTTCAGTATGCTGCAGAATAAATTTGTGTGGCCCTGGGTAGGGTTAAGTCCATTAGAAAACAAAAACAAAACATGAGTTTGAGATTCCTTACCAACTCTGAAAATTCTAAAGAGCCATTAAGATCAGACAATGAGCACTAGTTCTAAGCCAATTTATTCTGTAACTTTGAATATTCTTTTATGTGGATTCTGAAAATTTAGTCCCCAAATCCTGACTCTTGAAACATATTCAGAGCATCTTTAAAAAATCTGATATAAAACCTCCTTAACTATCTCTTTGGAAATTAAATATATATCATATTTACTTTTAAAAGTATCTCTTTGAAAATGTTACAGTTTAAGAGTTTACTTTCTAATGTTTAACTGTTCTTACTAATATGCTGCTAAGTTGCTTCAGTCATGTCCGACTCTGTGTGACCCCATAGACGGCAGCCCACCAGGCTCCCCCATCCCTGGGATTCTCAAGGCAAGAACACTGGAGTGGGTTGCCGTTTCCTTCTCCAGTGCATGAAAGTGAAAAGTGAAAGGGAAGTCGTTCAGACGTGTCCGACTCTTAGCGACCCCATGGACTGCAGCCCACCAGGCTCCTCCGTCTGTGGGATTTTCCAGGCAAGAGTACTGGAGTGGGGTGCCATTGCCTTCTCCATCTTACTGATATAGAACTACTCATTTTAATTGAACTTTCAAAGCAACAGAAAGACTCTCCAACTCTTAGATATCAGTAGTGTACATTTACCTATCCTATAAAACATTGCTATGTAATTAAGTATATGGAAATCAATTAGTCAAATGAATAGAACTTTAAAAAAAAAAATCAGTCGATTAAAATTTTTCTCAGAAGTTACCTAACTGAAAAAGCATTAAAGAATAATTTATATGTCTGGTTGTCTTAACTGCAGATTGAATTGTAATTTATCTAGCCAATTTTGATATTTAGAAGAATCAGAATTAGCCAAGGGAAAACTTTATTTGCTATGAACATGTTGACATAGTTTTAATTCCACTAGTATGAGTAAATAGTAATCTATCTTTGGAAGACTTTTTAAAGTAAAGATAAAACCCAATAAAATTTGTGTTTTTAAATATCTTTTGTCAACTGGTATGGGCAGATATGTACCAGAAATTTGCCTACTGTGATGTATCTGTGGGTATTTGGTAGCATGTAGGATAGCAGTTACCTTGGAGAAGGCAATGGCACCCCACTCCAGTACTCTTGCCTGGAAAATCCCATGGACGGAGGAGCCTGGTAGGCTGCAGTCCATGGGGTCGGGAAGAGTCGGACACAACTGAGCGACTTCACTTTCACTTTTCACTTGCATGCATTGGAGAAGGAAATTGCAACCCACTCTAGTGTTTTTGCCTAGAGAATCCCAGGGACGGGGGAGCCTGGTGGGCTGCCGTCTATGGGATCGCACAGAGTCGGACACGACTGAAGCGACTTAGCAGCAGCAGCAGCAACCGGTAGCTTCCTATGTGGCTCAGATGGTAAAGAATACGGCTGCCAATGCAGGAGATGTAGATTCGATCCCTGGGTTGGGAAGATCCCCTGGAGGAGGAAATGCCAACCCACTTCAGTATTCTTGCCTGGAAAATCACGTGGACAGAGGAGCCCGGCGGGCTATAGTCCATAGTGTCTCAAAGGGTCAAACACAACTTAGCGACTAAACAACAAGAACACCACCAGTAGGCAGGACAAGAGTATAAAATGAAAAGGAACATTCACAGTCCTTTTCTGAGAGTTGCTTAGCTTTCTCTGCTGGCTGATGTGTCAGCCCATGGCCATACATTAGCAACTTAAATATTTTTTCTGTTTGATGTCTTGGATATTAAGTGAATGATGTTCTTGTGAGACTCCTGGTAGTGACCATGATTGTGATGGTGTTGCTGATGACCATTTAATGAGTCCTGGAACTGTTCCTGTATCTTACAGTGTAGCAAATAAGCCTGTGACACTTAAAGAACATTATCAATAGGATAGAAAAGGACAGCAGAAGAAGGGTCAGCAGATAGGTAAAGAAAGGATAGAAATGGCCAAGTGATGGCCAAGAAAAGGAAGGAGACAAAAGGAACCGTGGACAGCATACAAACCCTTAAGTTTGAAATGCTAAAATAAAAACTAGTGGAGGAAAATGTAAAAGACTAATAGAGGAAAAAATAATCAAATCAAGAGTAATTTTTAAAAATGAAAAAGCAAAGAAAAAGCAAAAATAGTAAATACCCTTATTTTCAGTTATTACTGCTTTAATTAATAAAAATGGGGCTTTATCATGATCTTTGACATTACAGCTTTTATGGTTTGTATATTTTGTCAGTGCCCTTAAACCCTCCAAAGAAGGCAGTGTGGTCAGTGTCTGTACAAATTAGTCAAGTCTTGTTGTGATTGTTAAATATTTTGAATATCACCAGTGTTTAAAAATAATGCTTTTTATAAAATAAAGAGAAAACAGGTGGAATTGGTTGCTAAAGTGATCGATGGCAGCTTTCAGAGGTGGATAAGATTAGCTAGAAGAGATCCTTAAATCCTACCACATTCTACTCTCCAGAGTCTAAAACTAGGAACGCAGAGTACATGCCTCCATCACACAACCAGTGAATGGCAGAGCCTGGTTTCAAACACAGATTGTTTGTCTTAAACCCCGTGCTCTTTAAACCAGATTACATATGGCACATTTTTCTAAAATATGCATCCCCCAAAGATCTGTGGTGCCCCAGGATTGTTATTGTAGACAAGGGACTTTGAAACCTTGACTGATTGATTAGTGGCTGTCTTCTGTGAACCTGACATCAATATACATTTTCTCTACTTAGAGAAAAAAGTTGCAATATTTTTTTTTTTAATCTGGCCATTGTCAGTAGCCCTAGTCTCCTTATTCCTATCATTTGGAGAGACTGATGTGCTTCAGCTTTGTCATGAGCACTCGGTTCCTGCTTGTCCTCTGCAGGTACTGTCCCTCGTTCACTGCACACGCTGTGTTTAGAAATGGTGGCCGTGCTGAACTTGAGCACTCCTTTTCAGCTGCCTGTGGTTTCACTGCTTCTTAATATGTTAAATTTAATTAGGCTGTGGTTGCTAGCCCCTTGCTTTTTTGCTTGCCATTCTGTGGGTTAATGTTTCCCTTGTATAGGTCAGAAGGCATGGGGGGAGGGCGACACTGGGGGGTTGTGGATCCTTAGCCAAATCCAGGTCAAGCTGTCTAACCAAACGGTAGCAGACTCTACTACTGGCTCTGTTTCCCAGCCTCTGTCATACCAAGAGACCTTTGCAGTAGTGGAAATATTTCTTCTTTTACACGCTGTCTTCCCTGACTTCATGCAGAGAAACATGAGGGGCAAAATAATTGTAAGCATTACAGCTTTTCACTCTAATGACCTTGACTCTGCACTGGGATAAATGTCTAATTACGAGAATCCAACACAGACCACATTAGCAAGGCTGATGTTTGCTTTGCACACAGACCAACATCTGTTGTATCTTTGGAGTGGGGCTATTGGTTAGGGTAGCTGAATCCTGCTGTTCTCTTGAAATGCATGTTTTAAACAGAAGGTGCTCTTGTAACATTTTGGTCTTGAGAGATATTGCATCATTGGTTCAGGCTAAATTAGACTTGCAGCCCTCAAGAAACTGTGTTAAGAAACTGGTTAGATTTTGAATTGAACCCATAAACAGACCCTAAAAATCAGAGTGTTTTTTGCTGTTTTGGACATTACGATGAGCTGTTCAGAGTTGAGGACAGGGCAGTCTCCTCACCACTCATGGCCACTACATAGAAACAGCCTCCAGAGGGTGTCAATATAATTGATTTTAAGAACTACATAGGTACAACCTCTATTTTTTTTTCCTCTCCTGAACTTTAAGCGGGTAAAAACAGGCCTTCTCCAAAGTATTAGTTTAGCATCTTCCTTAATTTCAGTTTGTTAATTTGTAATATAAATGGTAACAAACAAAGAATTTCATGTGCCTTTTCCTTTGGAAAGACCTCAGTGATTTAATCAATTGTTTCCCATTAACATTTTAATGTGAACAATATAATCAAGTGTAATGTCAATTTGGGTTCAGACTATTTCTGTTTGGGAACCATTTGCTAGTTGGCCATGGTATTGTAAAACAGCTTACCTGCTTAGGTAGATTGTTGAGCTCCTGAGCTCAGGAACCAGACTTTTTAGTATCAAACCTCAGCTCCTTTATGGAACTGCCTGTCCAACCCCAGGCTAGTTAGTTAAGCCATCTGTGCCTCAATTTTTCACATCTGCAAAATAAAAGAATTCATAAAAATGCCTTCCAAATTCCATATGAAATAGCTGAATCTAAGTGAAACATTCATAAATAGGACCTGACACAAACTAAGTACCATTTGCTATTCTTATTATTATTTTGAAATAGACTTCCTAAAGTGAGAAGGCCACTCTAGTTACAATAAATACCTATAAAAGAATTTAGATTAATTTTCAGCTTTTATATAGCTTCCCATTTTTAACAGTAAATATCAACATACATTTAAGAATCTAGTCACCTAAGTTCTTTGCCTCTTAAAAGTATATGAGAAGTGTGGTTTATTTTTATCAGGGCGCTAGCAAAATATAGATTTTGTGCTCTTTACCTGTCTTTTAATTTGTTCTGCCTTTGGAAAAGATTCTAAACAGTTTTTTTTTTTTTTTTTTCCTTCAAGAAATTATATGCTAACTGACTAAGGGCTTGATCTCCAACAAGTTTAATGGAAATCACCACAAATAAAGTTTTAAAGCTGTATCTGGATCTTATACTATGCAATACAGTATATTCTAAGAATTATACATCACATTAGGGTGTCACTTCTCAGTCACATAAAGTGTAAATCTTCCTGGAAATTAGGTGAAAAATACACTGAGAGAGTCAAAAGGCTCATAAAAGACTGCTTGAAAGGAACTGTAACCAGAGAATTCTCCAGGACATCTTCTATCTGCTCCATCATACCTTACAGTGGGTTTCTCGGGCTTTAGAAGCTGTGAAGATGCAGATGGAGATATATTAATACATGATATACATGCATCATTGGCTATAAATAGGCTATAAATGCATGTTGTTGTGGAATTGTTTTAGGCCAAAGTCTGTAATGAAAATAGCTCCCTATGTCTAGTTATTCAAATATTATCATCATTCATTCAAATTGCTTCCTTTCAATATGAAAACTGTTCTTTAGGATAGCACCTGTTTATCAAGTCCAAAGTACCAATGACTTTTTTAGCTTATTATCATCTTTCTCAAGCTCATAGTAACTTGGTATCCTTGTTGAAATTTGTATCCCTCCTGCTTCTTATAACACTGGTCTCCTGGATCTCTTCTTGTAATTGTAAAGGCTTATTCTCTTTTGTCTCTTCTTATCTGACTTCCTTCTTCTCCTCAAAAGGTAAAGTGTCCAATGTATTGTTTCAAGTTCCCTGTATTTCTAGGATTTACCTAAATAATAGAAGGACTTATATTCATAATTTGGGTTGGTAACAAAAAAATATAATTATGTTAGGAAAAAGTTGGAAAATGGAAATACCAAAGAATCATCACCCATAATCCTTTACCCAAAAGATAGTATAATGATTTTAGAATGGCTATGACAATTAACAAGGTAATATTTTTGAGTAAATATTAAATCTTAATTTAAATTATGTTCCTTTTGTGGAAGTTGAATTGAAATCCTTGTAAGATTTCTAGAATTTTGACTTTGATTCTGGTTGCAAATGCCTATTGGAGAAATTCTTTGTTTTCTGGAAGCCATCTTGGTAATGGTAATCTAATGTCTTAGCTAATTAAATGTAATAGTAGAAAAATACATGAAAGTGAAAAGCATTAGTCACTCAGTCGTGTCTGACTCTTTGCTACCCCATGAACTGTGGCCCACCAGGCTCCTCTGTCCATGGAATTCTCCATTCAAGAATACTGGAGTGGGTTGCCATTTCCTTCTCCAGAAGATCTTCCTGACCCAGGGATCAAACCTGGCTCTCCAGCATTGCAGGTATGTTCTTTACCATCTGAGTCACCAGTGATGCTCAGAAAGAAAAAAAAAAAAGTAACATTTTTACAGAAATGTAAGAGAGTTCCAGAAAAACATCTATTTCTGCTTTATTGACTATGCCAAAGCCTTTGACTGTATGGATCACAATAAACTGTGGAAAATTCTGAAAGAGATGGGAATACCAGACCACGTGACCTGCCTCTTGAGAAATCTGTATGCAGGTCAGGAAGCAACAGTTAGAACTGGACATGGAACAACAGACTGGTTCCACATAGGAAAAGGAGTACATCAAGGCTGTATATTGTCACCCTGCTTATTTAACTTATATGCAGAATACATCATGAGAAACGCTGGACTGGAAGAAACACAAGCTGGAATCAAGATTGCCGGGAGAAATACCAATAACCTCAGATATGCAGATGACACCACCCTTATGGCAGAAAGTGAAGAGGAACTAAAAAGCCTCTTGATGAAAGTGAAAGTGGAGAGTGAAAAAGTTGGCTTAAAGCTCAACATTCAGAAAATGAAGATCATGGCATCCGGTCCCATCACTTCATGGCAAATAGATGGGGAAACAGTGGAAACAGTGTTAGACTTTATTTTTTTGGGCTCCCAAATCACTGCATGGTGATTGCAGCCGTGAAATTAAAAGATGCTTACTCCTTGGAAGGAAAGTTATGACTGACCTAGATAGCATATTCAAAAGCAGAGACATTACTTTGCCAACAAAGGTCCATCTAGTCAAGGCTATGATTTTTCCTGTGGTCATGTATGGATGTGAGAGTTGGACTGTGAAACAGGCTGAGCGCCGAAGAATTGATGCTTTTGAACTTTGTTGTTGGAGAAGACTCTTGAGAGTCCCTTGGACTGCAAGGAGACCCAACCAGTCCATTGTGAAGGAGATCAGCCCTGGGATTTCTTTGGAAAGAATGATGCTAAAGCTGAAACTCCAGTACTTTGGCCACCTCATGCAAAGAGCTGACTCATTGGAAAAGACTCTGATGCTGGGAGAGATTGGGGGCAAGAGGAGAAGGGGACGCCAGAGGATGGGATGGCTGAATGGCATCACTGATTCGATGGATGTGAGTCTGAGTGAACTCAGGGAGTTGATGATGGACAGGGAGGCCTGGCGTGCTGTGATTCATGGGGTCACAAAGAGTCGGACACGACTGAGCGACTGAACTGAACTGATAGGACTTTTAAAATAGCATTTTCTCTTATATAAATGAAATCATATATCACATTTAACCTCCCAGATTTTGATAGGTAGTATTTTTTTCATCCTCAACTAATGAAAAAGAAAATAGAATAAAAAATTTCTGCTTATTAATATATCTTGTATAAAGTGATTTTAATTTTTAATTACTAATGATAGTGACCAAGCTATTATACTGATTACAAAATTAATACTTTTTCATTATGGAAAACATGGAAAATATAGAAAAGTATAAAGAGTAAAATAGAAAATATTTCTTAGAATTCCAGTATATAGTTGTAATCTAATAATTTTGCATATTTTCATTATCTTTCACATGTATTTTGACTGTTGCATTTTAACATCAGCAATACCAGCATTTTCCTCATGTCATTCATTATTCTTAAAGCACAGTTAAACTCAAATTATGAATATAAACCCTTCTATTATTTACGTCAAATAACAACAAAATTTCTAAGAGCTGCATAATATTATTTAATCACTTCCCAAATGATGGACATTTAGCAGATTATCAGCATTTTAAATATAGGTCAGACTTAAATTTGTCCTCATTTAAATGTGATTTTTTTCATTAAAGAAAAAGTTGTAGAAGCTAAACTATCAGTTAGCAGATATGATAATTTTTTAAAGTTTTTTTAATACAAACTGCCTAATTGATTTCCAAAAAGGGCCTTAAACATTTATAACCCTACCAGTAACATATGTGAGTCCCAATTTCAATTCACCTTTTCTGATATAAAATATTAATGTTTTAAAAATTACTTTAGGATAAGCAGGAAATGGCATATTTTTGTTAATTTACATTTCTCTGATTACTAATAAGGTAGATTAAAAAAATATTTAATAGCTATTCATCTTGATTTCTTACATGTCAATTCTGAATAGTAATTTTAAAGATGGAATATTTATGAATATTTAGTTGGATACGTAAATTCTTATAAATGATTGCTTTTACTTTTTCAAATGAGAACAATTTTGCTTATTTTGTATTTCATCTTAACTATTTCTTTATCTTTGGGGGTTATCCTACATTCTTGTTATATTAGATATGGATCAAATTAGAACTCCTTGATCTTGAACTGGTCTCCTAATAGAGGAGATAATGTCTTGCCCTTCAGAGCTGCATTTGGTGCCCAAGTTCTTCCTTCCTTCTCAGCCTCTTTCTGGCTATGCCTCAGGGAAGTAAATTACTAAATGAGCTTGCCTTTTGTCTTGTTCATCTCGTATTGTTACGCAATTAAAAGAAAAAATCTTGATGCTGCTGCTTCCCTCAGAAAGGCCACATCAAAAGATAGACTTCACCAAAAATAATACACACTTTTTCCGAAGACACAAACAGTTCCTTGAAAAGGATGTCATGCTGTAATTTGTTTTGTGAATTCTATAAACCACAGAACATTTACTTACAGTAAAGTTTGACCTTTCTTTTTCCTTCTTTTTATGCCTACAAAGCTCTATCTTCTCTTCTTTGAGAAGAAATACAAAGGCTAAAATTCTCTTTAAAGTGTGTGTGTGTGTGTGTGTGTGTGTGTGTGTGTATTCTCAATTGGATTTTATTAGAATACTGAATTCAATTTCTAGCCAGGTTGCTTTGACTTTATGCAATAATATTTTATGGAATGCAATCACTTGTGCAAAGACCAAAGAGAGGCCCATTTAAAACTTTACAGAAAGAATATTCTGTGCTCATAGCATGATGGGAAATGCAATATGTGTACTAAGCTCCTCATTGCACCCCACTGAAAGCAGAGAAATCCCTATGACTGATTTGATGGTAGTAAAATCTCTTTAGGGATTTTTTTTTTGGATAAAGAAAGTAATAACAAGAAATGGGCACATAATTAAGTTTCCAAAGTGCATGTGTCACAGGCATGTCATTGTCCCTCTGGAGGGGAAATTTACTATTGACTTAGGTAGACATTTTTCCTGCTATGAGCCCATTTTTAAAAAATCAGCATTTCCGAATTCTCTAAACAATTCTCTGCTGTTTGAGTTATAAGAACATTTTACTGTCATTTGTGTTCTATTTTCCACTTATTATGACCATATTTTACAACCACTAGGTTGCCATGGAGATGAAAATAAACAAAGGTTTGGAAAGATGCATGTTGCAGAGGCTTGTTCTGCCTCACTGTCTTGCCTGTGTATGTGGACTGTATTATCTCTCAATGGATAATACATTTCTTCTTCAGTTATCTAATTGATCTTCATCTAAGGCACACAGGTGAAAAAATTGTGTTCCAGTTTGTATCAAATTTTCTCTAGATTCTTCTTAAATTATTATCATGACTTTTAAGAATAAACTGATCTTTAGAAAAAAAGAGAATTTTGAAAAAATAAAGGAGAGAAAAGGAAGAGAAGAAAGAAAGGAGGATGGAGAAAGAAAGGAAGAAAGAGAGGAAGGAGTAATAAAGGTAGACAGGCGTGAGAACAGAGTGGAAGGTCTGCTGTGGAGCTAGTATCTTGGTAGGTGTCCACAGCACCTTGAAGAGATTCCTGGAAGGAATCAGTGGTTCTGGTGCATCATCTGGGGAAGATCCTAGTCCTTTGGATACCTGCAGCTGGGTACTTGGTTAACTGGATAGTAGCAGAGCAACTGTTCTTTCCAGCCATAGCTTTTAGGAAGAACTGATTTAGAAACACTTAGGAAACTACTTCCCAGGTGGTGCTAGTGGTAAAGAACCCACCTGCCAGTGCAGGAGGCATAAGGGACTCAGGTTCGATCCCTGGGTGGGAATTGTGCCTGGTGGAGGGAAGCACAACCCACTCCAGTATTCTTACCTGGAGAATCCCATGGACAGAGAAGCCTGGCGGGCTACAGTTCATGGGGTCACAAAGAGTGAGACATGACTGAAGTGACTTAGCATGCACACACACATTAAACTAAAGACGTAAGACCATCTGCAAGTTACTGGACCCACATTTGGAATCATAATAAAATATTTCTTGAAGACCACTGTTGCAAAATTATAGCCACATCTTGACATATTAAAATACATGGTATTGATATCCTTTCATAAAATAATGATTAGAAAGGGACATATTTAAACATATATACATTTCTTTCTGTATTTCAAAGCAAAATAAGGTTCATTTTAATAAAATTTAAATATTAATTCTTAAATTACTTCTAAAAATACCTAAATTCTAGAATATATAATTATTCTAATTCTGATTTGTTAATTTTTCTAAACCGAACTTCAATATAGAGTTCAATAAAAGCAAATCTCTTGATTCAGTTATCACTGTAGTTTTATATGGTAATTAATGAGTCACTTTATCCATTTTGAGACTAGCAATCTTATAATCCTTCCGAGCTTGCTATACTTGAGTTTAGGATTTTGCCTAGGAAGCTAGCATTGCTCTATGTTCAGCAAAACACCAAATATAATCATATAATATGACAGACAGTGACAGTGTCCCAAACCAGGAAGAGCTACTGTTGAGGATTTTTCTCTGAACTCTCAGCTCAGAGAAACATTGAGTAATATCTCTGAATTAGTCAGAACTATTACTGGTTATATGACACATCTTAAGCAAGGAAAGTCCCTTAGTCGCTTAAAATATTCTTTTTTTAAAACTGAATTCTAAAATTAGCATTGACATTTTAATGTACTAAAGTGATATAAACTTACTAAATGTCACATTTAAAACTGTAATTAAAAGAATTAACTGTATGGACTAGGGACATATATATATATGAAATTAGATATTTAAGCCCCATATGTATATACACTCATATATTTAGTAAGGTTATATATGCATGTATTTTCCTAGTTAGAATATATTGTGTGGTATTATGAGACACACACATTTAAATGAAGCAGTGTAACAAGATTTAGAGCTATTATTATGCAAACTTTTAAAATGTACTATTTTTGCATAGTTTCTTTATTCTCATCAAGGATTTAGTCTTTTAAAAACAGTATACTGTGCTTAACATCTTAATGTAGCAAAATCATATAAACTCATTAGATGTCATATTTAGACTTCTAATTTTCTTAGAAGCTACTTTTAAAAAATCAAAAGAATTCAATTTAAGAATTTAGTGCAAATACTTTATACTTGCTGTGAATTAGTTTTTCCTTGACTATAGTGTCCAGAGTCATCAAAGGAAAAACACACCTCAGAATTGACCTGAAAAGATAAGGGCAGATCAGTTCATACTTTACAAAGATATTGATGAAAAAGGATGTTGAGCTTCAGAAAATCGTTTTTCTTTTCTCTTTTTTTTTTTTTTTTCTAGTTTTATTGGTATAATTGACATGCAACATTGTATGTTTAAGGTGTATAACATAACGTTTTGGTACATACATATATATTGCAAAATGATAACCACAATAAGATTAATTCACATCCATCATCTCACATAGTTACAATTTTTTTCCTCTTGTGATGAGAATCTTTGGGATCTACTCTTGAAAGTGAGAGTGTTAGTCACTTCAGTCATGTCAGACTCTTTGCAACCTCATAGGCTGTAGCTCGCCAGACTCCTTTCCATGGAATTCTCCAGGCAAGAATACTGGAGTGGCTAGCCATTCCCTTCTCCAAGGGATCTTCCTGACCCAGGGATCGAACCTGGGTCTCCCAGAGGCAGATTCTTTACCATCTGAGCCACCAGGGAAGCTGGAGATCTACTCTTAGCAACTTTCAAATATTCAGTACAAAAACAGTCACCACACTATACACTGTATCCTCAGAACTTAGTCATTTTATAACTGGAACTTTATACCTTTGGAACTTTTACACCTTCAAGCAAATACCTCACTCCTCCTCTCCCAATCTGGGCAGTGGTTTTTCTTATCAAAAAAAAAAAATTGCAGGAGAACAAGAATAAGATGGAGGGGAAAGTATCCCTTTGATGTATTAGGTCTGAGACATAACAAATGTGAGAACTGCATATGACTTTAGAGACCATTTAAGTGAATCTCCTCTCCCTGCCCACCCTTCCCCCTACCACTGCCAGTTTATAGTTGAGGTAAGATAATTTACTGAGGTCACACAAGTAAGAACAGTGCCAAGAATAGCAACTGGATGTCTTGAGTTGGAATCTTTCTACTCTGCTACAATTGTAATTGAAGCCAAAGAATTCAATTAGATGGCAGGCAGTGGAAAACATTGCAGAGTCTGGTATCCTTTGAAGGAGAGGCGTCATTTATTTCATTTCAGTATTGATTTGTGAAATGTAGAGAAGCTTGAGAAAGAATGAAAGACCAAGAAAACATGAGCTGAAAGCATGAAAAATTGTAGGAACTATTATTCGACATTCCATTCAACACCTATTTATTGAGTGTCTACCAAGTGTGAATCTGCCTACAATGCAGGAGACCCTGGTTCTATTCCCGGGTAGGGACAATCCCTTGGAAAAGGGATAGGCTACCCACTGGTGGCTCAGAGGGTAAAGCATCTGTGTACAATGTGGGAGACCTGGGTTTGATCCCTGGGTTGGGGAGATTCCCTGGAGAAGGAAATGGCAACCCACTCCAGTACTCTTGCTTGGAAAACCCCATGGATGGAGGAGCTTGGTGCAGGCAACTGTCCATAGGGTCTCAAAGAGTCAGGCATGACTGAGTGACTTCACTTTCACTTTCACCCACTCCAGTATTCTTGGGCTTCCCTGGTGACTCAGCTGATAAAAGAATCCACCTGCAACGTGGGAGACCTGGGTTCGCTCTCTGGGCTGGGAAGATCCCCTGGATAGGAGAACAGCTACCCACTCCAGTATTCTGGCCTGGAGAATTCCATGGACTACATAGTCCATGGGGTAGCAAAGAGTCAGACAGGACTGAGTGACTTTCACTTTCACTTTTTGGGCTTCCCTGGTGGCTCAGCTGGTAAAGAATCCTCCTGTAATGAGAGAGACCTGTGTTTGATCACTGGATTGGGAAGATCCCCTGGAGAAGGGAATCGCTACCCACTCTAGTATTCTGGTCTAGAGAATTCCATGGACTGTATAGTCCATGGGGTCACAAAGAGTCAGACACGACTGAGTGACTTTCACTTTCACTTGGAAGATAAGTGATTTGGGGGAAAAAAGCAGAATAAAAGAGTTATGGATGAAAGAGTTGGGGAGTAGATGTGAGAATGGGTGTTAGGGAAATGTCTTTTTGAAAAAATAATATTTGAGCAAATATTGGAGTGAGGGTGGGGAGCTAGTCATCTAAGGAAGGAGCACTCCGGGCAGCGGGAAGAGCTGTAGTCAAACCCCGATGGCCGGAGTGCATCTGGCATGTTTGTGAAGAGAGTTCTGGCAGAGAGTGGTAAGAGATGGGCTCAGAGAGATGCTGGACAGCCTCACTGTGTGGAGACATGGGTCATAAAAGCCCTTTATTTTTACCCTGAGAAATATGATGGAGACCTCATTAAGTATATCAACCTGGTTGCTGTTTTGAGAGAATGTGTTCGAGAGGGTAGTAAAGAGAGATAATAGGGGTACTTCTCCGGAGGCTGCAGGTGTAATCCAGGGTAAGAATGTAGACACAGGCCAGGGCAGTGACGATGGAGGTGTTTAGATGTGGTAAGTTTCTGAATAGTTTGAAAGTCTAGACTACAGGGTGCCCTGATGGACTGGACATGGGTCTGAGAGAGAGAAAGGGGGATGCCAGAGATGGAAAATCACATCAGTAAAGAAAAAGGAGGATGCTGAAAAAGAGAAAGGAACAGTGTGTTAATGTGTGTGTGTGTGTGTGTTGCTTTGTGGATTTGTGAAGAAATGGAGGGTAAAGGTTCAGGAAGAAGAGCAGCCTTGCTCTGGTTGGTGTTGGTGAAGAACACCAGTTATACTTGGTGTGTTTGGAGCTCCTAGCACTGGCCCTCTTCACAAATACCCATGGTAATCCCTTCCTTTGGTGCTTTCCCAGAAAGGCTCTGGTCCAGTGGTGAGCGGGGTGCTGGGGGCCATCCTGAAGCCCAGCCACCACAACTGCTGCCCGGAGTCTGGTTAGCAGCTGTTCTTTGATGTGCTGCCTTCACCGCGTCTCCAAGCATGAACTCTTCATGAGGCGTTTTGTTGGGAGCATTCTTCTCCTGCACTTTGTGCACAAACATATATAGATGGATGAAAAAGCATGCATGCTCTAATGTGCATTTTAATTTTGTAAGAAAAACCTAAAAATAAGTCCCTGTACCATTTGAAAATGTTTAATTTTATAATCTGATGCATTTAAGCAGTGACTTAACAATTAAACTAGAAAAAATGTAGGCTTAGATTTTTCACCTATAACTCATATTTACATTGTTTTAATAATTTGTTTAATGTTCATTGAATAATGAAATTTATAATGTCATTATAAATTATACAGGGAATCAGAATCTGCTGCCTCAAGTGTCAAAAGGACCTCATCATTCTAAAGCACATTTTTAAGTACTTTACTTCATTGATGAGGTCAGAAATTATATAAATCACATCATACCACTGCCCTGCTCAAAGCTTTTCAGTTTCCCTTCTTGTTCGAAATGAAATCCAAAGTCACAATATCCGAGAAGGCCCCACACTAACTTCATGCCACCTTTCTGGCCCCACTTCCAACCATCTTGCCTTGCAGTATGCACTTTGCCCTAGCCACCGTGACCTCATGGGCTGACCTGAAGACACTAGAGACGCTCCCACTTCAGCCTGTGCACTTGCTGTTCCCTCAGGTTGCACTTCCTCTTCACTCCTCACGGTGCAGTTCTCTGCTCAGTGTCACCACCTCCGACAGCCTTCTCTGAACACCCATGTCTAAATGTGCACCACCTCTTGTGACTTTGTCTATGTGATTTCCCCCCTGCTTATTTGTGACACACTGTCTTTCTCCTCCATTGGAGTGCAAACTCCATGAAGGCCAGAGAGCAGAGATTCTGTCTACTCTTAACGCTGGCCTTCCAGCAGTGCCTGGCCCACCACAGGTAGTTGGGTCGGATGCACTGAGTGAGGGAAGTGAATGGGGTGACCTTTGCGATGCTTTTATACTGTGGTCTACTCCAGTTCTTGAGACACTTGACACCCTCAGCCCCTGGTTTCCTCAGCATCAGGCTCTCTGGGTTCTGTTTCAGATGGGTGGGGCCTGGGATCTGCAGGCCTTCACAGACGCCCTCTGCTATGTACACCATATACTCCAGTCATTCTGGATGAATTTCACAAGGCTCCATGTCCTTTCAGATGTCCATGCCTTTGTACTTGCTAATCCATCTGCCTAAACTGACCTCCCTAATTTTACTTCCTAGCAATCTCTTACACTGATATCCACATTCCCTTTTCATGTCCATCCTTCAGGTGGACTTCCTTCCTACCACCCTCCTCCCTGTTGTCTACCCATACACTTCTGTCTCTTGGTACATTATTTGTGCCTGAATTCCTACCATGCTGCTGCTGCTGCTAAGTCACTTCAGTCGTGTCCCACTCTGTGCGACCCCATAGACGGCAGCCCACCAGGCTCCCCTGTCCCTACGATTCTCCAGGCAAGAACACTGGAGTGTGTTGCCATTTCCTTCTCCAATGCATGAAAGTGAAAAGTGAAAGTGAAGTCGCTCAGTCGTGTCTGACTCTTTGCAACCCCAACAGATTGCAGCCCACCAGGCTCCTCCACCCATGGGATTTTCCAGGCAAGAGTACTGGAGTGGGGTGCCATTGCCTTCTCCAAATTCCTACCATACTGCACTACAAAGACACAATTCCTAGCTACTTCAGCTTATTCATGTTTTTGAATCTGGGCACGATCCCAGTGCCTCTCATGTAATAAGGGCTCAATAAATGACTGCTAAATGAATATAAAAATATTGAGTAACTGAAATTTTGAAATATTGATTTGGCTGGGCTGGGTCTTCACTGCTGCCTGCAGGATCATTGATCTTTGTGGTGGTGTGTGGAGTCTTTAGTTGCGGCATGTGGGATCTAGTTCCTTGACCAGGGATTGAACCCGGCCCCCTGCATTGGCAGCGTGGAATCGTTGCCACTGGACCACCAGGGAAATCCCTCTAGAATTTAAAATGCTCTGAAATGCTTTAAATTTTGAGTTGAAGGCTGAGGAAGCAAGCTTTGCTTTTCCATAAAGCCAGAGCAGAGCATGCTCCCCTGCACAGGGCTTGCCGAAGGAGTGACTAGCATAGCGTGCTGTTGACTTGACAGAGGCTGAAGTGAGTCATGGGAAGTCACTAGTGGTGTTCAGCTTAGGCCCAGGACATGACTCAACATCAGCGCAGGCAGTTCTTTGGCCATTGACTAGAGCTGAAATAAAACCAGAACTCTGATTCTAGCAGCGGAGGTTTCACATTAGAATCACATTTTTATAGAAAGGGACTTCCCTGGTAACTCAGTAGGTAAAGAATCTGCCTGCAGTGCAGGAGACCCAGGTTTGATCCCTGGATCGGGAAGATCCCCTGGAGAAGGAAATGGCAAACCATTCCAGTATCCTTGCCTGGAAAATCCCATGGACAGAGGAGCCTGGTTGGAGAAGGCAATGGCACCCCACTCCAGTACTCTTGCCTGGAGAGTCCCATGGACGGAGGAGCCTGGTGGGCTGCAGTCCATGGGGTTGCTAAGAGTTGGACACGACTGAGCGACTTCACTTTCACTTTTCACTTTCATGCATTGGAGAAGGAAATGGCACCCCACTCCAGTGTTCTTGCCTGGAGAATCCCAGGGACGGGGGAACCTGGTGGGCTTCCGTCTATGGGGTCGCACAGAGTCAGACACGACTGAAGCGACTTAGCAGCAGCAGCAGCAGCAGCAGCAGCAGCAACTAACAGTATTTCATAGAAAGAAATCCAGAATGGGATTCTTTTCTCCTTATTGTGTTTAGTGTCTAATCACCTGATCTATGTCTCCCTTTAGTATTAGTAGTAGAAGTAGTAGTAATACTAATTGTAGTATTTTTGTCTCCATTTATTAAATTTTTTTAAAATTTTTAATTGGAAGATGATTGCTTCACAACATTGTGTTGGTCTCTGCCATACATCAACATGAATCAGAAATGGGTATACATATGTCTCCTCCCACTTGAATCTCTCTCCAACCTCCCACCCCACCCCATCCCTCTATGTTGCCCCAAAGCACCAGGTTTGAGCTCGCTCCCTACATCATCACGACAAATTCCCACTGGCTACCTGTTTCACATACAGTAATATATGTGTTTCCATGCTGCTGTCTCAATTTGTCCCCTGTCTCTTCCCCCACTGTGTCCACAAGTCTGTTCCCTGTTTATAAGCTTGATGTGCTCTCTGTAGCATGAGTCTTGCTTGGGGAGCGGGCATACAGGAATGTTGGAGGAGGACTGCTTCTTAAAGAGAGCACGACAGAGTCTCCAGTGGTCAGGAGAAGATGGAAAAGCAGAGATACCGTTATTATTGCTTCAGTCATTTTTTATCCAGCAAGAAATTTGTGTACAAATCATCAGCTGGCCCTCTTCATCATTCTCCTGTGTTACATACACTACTTTGGTCCTGTGCCTGTGTCTCTTCGATTTACTTCCTTCCTTTGTAGAACTACATTCTCAAGTACGTTTATTCAGAAAGGGGCTTTGGAATTATGCTTTTGAGACCTTGCATGTCTTAAAGTATTTTTAAGTATTAATAACATACTTGAGGGCTTCCTTGGTGGCTCAGTGGTAAAGAAGTTACCTACCAAGGCAGGAGACACGAGTTTGATCTCTGGTGCAGGAAGATCCCACATACCATGGAGCAACTAAGGCCCATGCACCACAATTACTGAGCCCATGCTCTTGAGCCCAGGAGCTGGGAGCTGCAAGCACTGAGCCGACATGCCGGAATTACTGAAGCCTGCTCATTCTAGAGCCCATGCTTTGCAACAGGAAAAGCCACTGCACTGAGAAGCCTGCATACTACTCCTAGAGAATAGCCCCCACTTGCTGCAACTAGAGAAAAGACCACGTAGCAATGAAGAGCCAGCCTTGCCAAAAATATATATATTTTTAAAGTATCATACTTGAATCCCAGCACATAATGGCTAGAAGTGAATTAAAGTTTAAAAATAATTTTCCCTCAGAATATTAGGACAGTCAGTGTTGCCGGTTAGGATTTTGATGTCAATCTCATTTTTCATCTCTTTTGAGGGTGACTTTTTTTTAAAGGAACTCTGGGGATTTGAAGTTTCCTGAGAATATGTATAAGTGTGTATTTGTTGTTATAGATAGAGCTTGGCACTGGTTGGACTTAACAAATCTGTAGACTTTAGTCATTTTTCAGCTCCTAAAATTATCTTCTACTATTAGTTGAAAAATTCCTCCTCAGCATTCTCACGGATCCTTTACTCAAATACAAGGCTTCTATATTGATCATTCATGTCTATTTTTACACTTATTATTATATATTTTATCTATTTGCTTCCTTTTATAGGGGACTATTTCAATTTTACTTCTTCAGATGCCTTACTAATTTATACAACTGTAGTTTTTATCTTTAAGTTCTTTCCTTGTTCTTCAGTTATTCTTTTTCATAACAGGACATCTGTGTTTTAAAGATAAAATGCTTTCTTGAATCTCCTTGAGATTATTACTTCTGTTCCTGAACTATCTCTGTTTTGTCCAGGGTTGTTAGTATTTACATTTATTTTAAACTTTTTTTCTTCATACTGCCGAGTCTCCTTATGTTGGGAAATTCCTACTCTGCCGTTGACATTTATGAAAAGAATAGCTGCTGTCAGCTTTTCCTGTGGTTGTGTAAATGGGTCAGTTGGGTGTTCTGTGTCAGCCAGTCTGGATTAGAGTGCATAGATGGCCAAATCGCACTTAGGGGTATTGCATTCTAGAAGATGGCTTGTGGTCTGTGTATCTTCCTGTGCTTGCTCAGTCAGCTGTGCCCGACACTTTGTGACCCCACGGACTGTAACTCGCCAGGCTCCTCTGTCCATGGGATTCTCCAGGCAAGAATACTGGAGTGGGTTGTTATTTCCTCTTCCAGGAGATCTTTCTGACCCAGGGATCAAATCTGTGTCTCCTGCACTGTAGGTGGATTCTTTACCTACTGAGTCCCATGTATCTTGCCAAATGACTGCATTTTGGGGGACAGTATCCACACAGAAAGGCTTGGCTTTCTCTAGACATCCTTTTCTTAAAAAAGAATCATGTGAATGTTTTGCCTGGGGTTAAATACTGGTTGTTGGCATAGAGGAAAGGTAATTAAGGTGTTGAGCTTTAGTCCGGGTCCTCTTAACCAGCTAACATTTTAACACTTCCTTATTTTCAGACCTGCCTCTCTTTCTTTCACCATCCCTGTTTCTTCAGTGGGGTTCCATTGAGTATCTCTCATCTCTTCTATGGTAGCCTTCTTTTCGTTTCATTCTTTTCATATGCACTTGGTCAGTTCCCCTTTTCTGGAGATTTATTTAAAATATCTATTTGTTGCCAACTCTCCTATCTTCAGTTTTTGTTACACATATATTATTTGTTTTTTGGGGGGTAGTGATTCTGATACTTGGTAGCATTTTATTTTAAAGTGCTGTAGCACTTACGGAAAAGTTACAAGAATAGTACAGAGCTCCTGTATGCCCTACACCCAGCTTTCCATAATCTTAGAAACTTATAAAACCACAGGTACAGTTTTCAAAATTAAGAAATGAATATCTGTGTAATACCCTTAGCTAAGCTGCAGACTTTATATGGGACTGCACTTTCCCCAGTAGTGACTTTGCACTTTCCCCTTTTCTATTCAGGGTCCATTCCAAAGCCTCATGTTGCACTTAGCTGTCATGTCTCCTTCAGTTCAGTTCAGCTCAGTCGTGTCCAACTCTTTGTGATCCCATGAATTCCAGTAAGCCAGGCTTCCCTGTCCATCACCAACTCCTGAAGTTCACTCAAACTCACGTCCATCGAGTCAGTGATGCCAAACAGCCATCTCATCCTCTGTCATCCCCTTCTCCTCCTGCCCCCAGTCCCTCCCAGCATCAGGGTCTTTTCCAATGAGTCAACTCTTTGCATGAGGTGGCCAAAGTACTGGAGTTTCAGCTTTAGCATCATTCCTTCCAAAGAACACCCAGGACTGATCTCCTTTGGAGTGGACTGGTTGGATCTCCTTGCAATCCAAGGGACTCTCAAGAGTCTTCTCCAACACCACAGTTTAAAAGCATCAATTCTTCGGTGCTCAGCTTTCTTCACAGTCCAACTCTCACATCCATACATGACCAGAGGAAAAACCATAGCCTTGACTAGATGGACCTTTGTTGGCGAACTAATGTTTCTGCTTTTTAATATGCTGTCTAGGTTGGTCATAACTTTTCTTCCAAGGAGCAAGCATCTTTTAATTTCATGGCTACAAACACCATCTACAGTGATTTTGGAGCCAAAAAAAAAAAAAAAAGTCTGACACTGTTTCCACTGTTTCCCCATCTATTTCCCATGAAGTGATGGGACCAGATGCCATGATCTTCATTTTCTGAATGTTGAGCTTTAAGCCAACTTTTTCACTCTCCTCTTTCACTTTCAGCAAGAGGCTTTTTAGTTCCTCTTCACTTTCTGCCATAAAGGTGGTGTCATCTGCCTATCTCAGGTTATTGATATTTCTCCCGGCAATCTTGATTCCATGTCTCCTTCAGTTCAGTTCAGTTCAGTTGCTCAGTTGTGTCCGACTCTTTGCGACCCCATGAATCGCAGCATGCCAGGCCTCTCTGTCCGTCACCAACTCCTGGAGTTCACTCAAACTCACGTCCATCAAGTCGGTGATGCCATCCAGCCATCTCATCCTCTGTCGTCCCCTTCTCCTCCTGCCCACTATCCCTCCTTAGTCTCCTCCAATTTGTAGTGAGTTCTTAGTCTGTTCTGGCCATGACTTTTAAAGTGTACTGATCATTCTTATTTGTCAAGTGTCTCTCAATTTGGGTTTGTCTGATATTTTCTAATTATTAGATTTGAGGTTGTGTGTTTTTAGCAAGAATATTACAGAATTGATCCTCCCGTCTCAGAGAGTACTGATGTTAATATGTCTTATTACTGGAGACTGGAGATACTAATCTTGATTACTTGATTGTAGTAATAGTTTATTCAAGTAGTTATTTTCTATTTACCTCAATTCTTTTGTACTTATTAGTTGAAAGTTTTATGTATGCAGAGGTAGAGGTATTTTTTTCTTTTCTGTGTTTCTTCTATTATTTTTTAATCTCTGTGAGAACTCTTGGATACTTACTTGACTCTATGGATTGTAATCCAATAATGTCATTATTTGTTTTGTTCATCAGATTGTCTCACCTTTGGCCATTGGGAGCTCTGTTACATTGGTTTTTATGCCCTACTAACATGCCTCTCTCTTTCTGGGCATTTTATTTATTTATTTTTTGTCACCTGATGTTCCAGAAATATCTTGTATTTCCCTGCTATAGTCCTGGAATCAGCCACTTCTCCAAGGATCCCTGAACCTTTTTTTTGAAGCCCAATGCTAACTGTACTCTTTGCCACTGCACTGTCATTGCTTTTAGGAAATACATAATAACCCATGTATACACACATATCTGAAGGTTTTTCTATATCTATCTACCTGATTTATATTTAAAACTATGAGTTCATTTGTATATTTTTATAATTTTCTTTCAGTGGGATATTGGGATAAGATGAGGGACTAACACATATGCATCATTCCCTGTCTTTTACCAGAAAACCCAGTTATTCAGATAAAATATTAAATGAATGCTTTTGAATATTTAAGATTTGCTTAAGAAAAATCTGTTTAAAAGAGATCTGTGGTAGATATGCAGATGACACCACCCTTATGGCAGAAAGTGAAGAGGAACTAAAAAGCCTCTTGAAGAAACTGAAAGTGGAGAGTGAAAAAGTTGACTTAAAGCTCAACATTCAGAAAACGAAGACTGGGCATCCAGTCCCATCACTTCATGGGAAATAGATGGGGAAACAGTGGAAACAGTGTCAGACTTCATTTTTGGGGGCTCCAAAATCACTGCAGATGGTGACTGCAGCCATGAAATTAAAAGACGCTTACTCCTTGGAAGGAAAGTTATGACCAACCTAGATAGCATATTCAAAAGCAGAAACATTACTTTGCCAACAAAGGTCCATCTAGTCAAGGCTATGGTTTTTCCTGTGGTCATGTATGGATGTGAGAGTTGGACTGTGAAGAAGGCTGAGCGCCGAAGAATTGATGCTTTTAAACTGTGGTGTTGGAGAAGACTCTTGAGAGTCCCTTGGACTGCAAGGAGATCCAACCAGTCCATTCTGAAGAAGATCAGCCCTGGGTGTTCTTTGGAAGGAATGACGCTAAAGCTGAAACTCCAGTACTTTGGCCACCTCATGCGAAGAGTTGACTCACTGGAAAAGACTCTGATGCTGGGAGGGCTTGGGAGCAGGAGGAGAAGGGAACGACAGAGGATGAGATAGCTGGATGGCATCACTGACTCGATGGACGTGAGTCTGAGTGAACTCCGGGAGTTGGTGATGGACAGGGAGGCCTGGCGTGCTGTGATTCATGGGGTCACAAAGAGTCGGACACGACTGAGCAACTGAACTGAACTGAACTGTGGTGCCTTAGTTTCATCAGTTTAAAAGATAACTGAACATGAAAGAGTTTAATACTAATAATAGGAAAATAAATAAGATTCAGTTCAAAATTTAGCACATCTTTAAACCAAACATATTTACAACATAGTAGGCACTCATGAGAAGAGTTGACTCATTGGAAAGGACTTTGATGCTGGGAGGGATTGGGGGAAAGAGGAGAAGGGGACGACAGAGGATGAGATGGCTGGATGGCATCACTGACTCAATGGACGTGAGTCTCAGTGAACTCCGGGAGTTGGTGATGGACAGGGAGGCCTGGCGTGCTGCGATTCATGGGGTCACAAAGAGTCGGACACAACTGAGCGACTGATCTGATCTGAGGCACTCAGTAAGCATGGTGTCATACAACTCTTATACTCATGCATCACTAACTCATTCAACAAACAACTACCACTCGAACACAACTCTAAACATACACATTTTAAAATGGAAGGCATTTAAAGTGATGTTGTTGTTCAGTCCCTCAGTTGGGTCTGGCTCTTTGCAACCCCATGGACTGTAGCATGCCAGGCTTCCCTGTCCTTCACTGTCTCCCAGAGTTTGCACAAACTCATGTCCATTAAGTTAGTGAGGCCATCCAGCCATCTCATCCTCAGTTGTCCCCTTCTCCTCCTGCCTTCAATCTTTCCCAGCATCAGGGTCTTTTCAAATGAGTCAGCTCTTTGCATCAGATGGTCAAAAGTATTGAAGCTTCAGTTTCAGCATCAGTCCTTCCAATGAATATTCAGGGTTGATTTCCTTTAAGATGTACTGGCTTGATCTTCTTGCTCTCCAAGGGACTCTCAAGAGTCTTCTCCAGCACCACAGTTTGAAGGCATCAATTTTTTCGGCACTCAGCCTTTTTTATTGTCCAGCTCTCACATCCATACATGACTACTGGAAAAACCACAGCTTTGAGTATATGAACTTTGTAGGCAAAGTAATGTCTCTACTTTTTTTTTTTTTTTTGTATTTTTAAATATTTTAACTATTTTTTAAAATTTTATTTTATTTCCAAGCTTTACATAATTGTATTAGTTTTGCCAAATTAATATGCTGTCTAGGCTTGTCCTTGCTTCTCTTCCAAGGAGCAAATGTCTTTTGATTTCATGGTTGCAGTTATAGTCTACAGTGATTTTGGAGCCCAAGAAAATAAAGTCTCTCACTGTTTCCATTGTTTCCCTATTTGCCATGAAGTAATGGGACTGGATGCCATGGTCTTTGTGTTTTGAATGTTGAGTTTTAAGCCAGCTTTTTCACTCTCCTCTTTGACCTTTATCAAGAGGCTCTTTAATTCTTCTTCTCTTTCTGCCATAAGGGTGGTGTCATCTGCATATCTGAATTTATTGATATTTTTCCCGGCAATCTTAATTCCAGCTTGTGATTCATCCAGCTCAGCGTTTCACATGATGTACTCTGCATGTAAGTTAAATAAGCAGGGTAACAATATACAGCCTTGATGTACTACTCCTTTCTCCATTTTGAACCTCTTTTTTCCAAATTTTCTGTTTTTTCATACTTTTGGAGTGATTTCAAATATACAGGATTAGTCCTGTGAAATAGAGCATTTTGAAAGCCTGTGTGAATTTGCAGGCCAAATTTTTACTCTTTTCTTCTGTTATAATAATTTTTTGAGACAAAATTGAACACTTATAAAAATGTTTTGTTGGATGGAACAGTTTGTATCTCATTCTCTTTTTCAGTTTATACCTTCATTTTGATGGGGGCATTCACTGCCTTCTTTTGATAGTATTTGTGGGAGGTATTTTCTTTTTGTTTTGATATTTTGAATGTCTGAAATTATTATGTGCTGTCAGTTTTGCATCTTGGATGTATACGAGGTTATAAGTTTTTAAATTTTTTCTGTAGATTTTTTCCTTCATATGTTGATTTCCTAAATGGGTCCTTCAAGTTTCTTGCCATTTTTTCACATCTCTGTTTTGTGCTGTACTGAGAGAATTTGTCAAATTTATCTTCTAAACAGTCTATTACACATTTTGTTTGCTTTTTCTTTTTTTTTTTAATAGCACCTTCTTTTCATTGTGTACCATCTTATGTCTTTGAGAGTAATCCAAATTTCTGTAATTATACTCTCTTCCCTGCATTATGTCTCATTTTCTGAGTTCCTTTTCTTTTATTCATTTGTTGGCATGTTACTTTTGTTGTCTTTCGTGCTAGAGACTTTCTCCACACAGTCCATCATATCTGAGAAAGGGGCACCAAAAAGATAGTTGAGAACTCTGTGTGACTGACAGGGGCTTTTGACTGGTGAGTTTCCTGAGGAAAGATAGGGGGGAAAAATCTGACTGTTGGTCTGAGTGACTCACAGATGTCAGGCTCTCTGGGTATTTCCTCTTTGGCCAGTTTGTTTCTTAGGGAAGACAGAGAAAAGTCATCTTGCTTTTTGTGGCTCCCTCTTTATAGATTTGCACTTATCTTCAAGTTTTCCCCTCCATTGATCAACTCTAAGTTTCCCATATTATGTTGGTAGCCCTTGTCTCCTATCTTATCTTTTTCTTTCAAAAATATGTACATATATATTTTATATCCAGATATTGAGAGAAGCCTTTATGAAGAAGGTAGTATGTGAGCTGTGCCTTGAAGGGTGTTTATCCTCCAGTCAATCTTACAAGTATAGATTGACTCGGGAGAAAGAAGAGAAGTGGAAGCGAGAAGGAAAGGAGGTGGAAAAACTTAATGCATGGTTATTTTAAGGCATATGGTTAAATGGACAACATTGCTTAAACATCTACCTCCATATTTTCCTAAGAGTAGTGTTTGTTAATTCTTCAAGAGATGGGAATACCAGACCACCTGACCTGCCTCTTGAGAAATCTGTATGCAGGTCAGGAAGCAACAGTTAGAGCTGGACCTGGAACAACTGACTGGTTTCAAATAGGGAAAGGAGTACGTTGAGGCTGTGTATTGTTACCCTGCTTATTTAACTTATATGCAGAGTACATCATGAGAAATTCTGTGCTGGATGAAGCAAAAGCTGAAATCAGTATTGCCAGGAGAAATGTCAATAAATAACCTCAGATATACAAATGACACCACCCTTATAGCAGAAAGTGAAGGAGAACTAAAAAGCCTCTTGCTGAAAGTGAAAGAGGAGAGTGAAAAATTTGGCTTAAAACTCAACATTCAGGAAACTAAGATCATGGCATCTGGTCCCATCACTTCATGGCAAATAAAGGGGGAAACAGTGGACACAGTGAGAGACTTTATTTTGGGGGGCTCCAAAATCCCTGCAAATGGTGACTGCAGCCATGAAATTGAAAGATGCTTGCTCCTTGGAAGAAAAGTTATGACCAACCTAGACAGCATATTAAAAGGCAGAGATATTACTTTGCCAACAAAGGTCCATCTAGTCAAACTATGGTTTTCCCAGTAGTCGTGTATGGATGTGAGAGTTGGATGATAAAGAAAGCTGAATGCTGAAGAATTGATGCTTTTGAACTGTGGTGTTGGAGAAGACTCTTGAGAGTCCCTTGGACTGCAAGGAGATCCACCCAGTCCATCCTAAAGGAGATCAGTCCTGGGTGTTCATTGGAAGGACTGATGTTGAACCTGAAACTCCAATACTTTGACCACCTCATGCAAAGAACTCACTCATTGGAAAAGACCCTGAGGCTGGGAAAGATTGAAGGTGGGAGGAGAAGGGGACAACAGAGGATGAGATGGTTGGATGGCATCACCAGTGCGATAGACATGTGTTAGAGTAGGCTCCAGGAGTTGGTGATGGACAGGGAGGCCTGGCATGCTGCAGTCCATGGGTAGGTCACAACTGAGCAACTGAAGTGGACTGCGTGTTTGTAATCTAACGTAGTACATAGGATTAATCAAACTAATTAGATGGAGTACCTTGAGAAAACACTCTTGATTCTTTGAGATAGTTTATTGCAACACCTAATATTCTAACATCATATATCACATTGTTTTTTCATGCATATGAAAAGTAGTTAATTCCTAATGTGATACTTTTATGAAGATTATTGGTATTATTAGGAAGGAAAAGAACTGAATATCTCTCCTAATAATGTAGCTATATTAGAGATTCTTAATTTTATTGAAGAATAAAATAATAAACTTGTACATGATAAACAAAGTTAGATATTCACTTAGTTCCACTGATTGGCAGTTCAGATATGAGGCTTTCCAAATGTCAGCAAGACTACTGTGGAAGTCACTTGTACATTTGTGATATTGAAGTCTTGGAACTTTTATACTTTTATGAAAATTATGGAGTTATGAAAGACATTTAATTCCTTTTTATCTCTATGTAGGTATGTTTCAAATAAGTATTTTTTTTAATTTTATAACTTGAACAACTTCTTGTCTACATGCAAAAAGATTTAAGTATAAAACTAATATGTAGTTATTGTAAAAAAAAAAGAGATCTGGGAATTTGCACATTTAAAAAGATGAAAAGAACATAATTGTGTCACTATTCAAGGATAGCTATTTTAATATTTTGTTTAGTTATTTCTCCCAAACATATAAAAGAGAACTTACTGCTTTTTAAATTCAGTGTAGGGTGAACTAGTCCCATTTCATTTCATTAAATAGGCTTTGAAAGTTTGGATTTTAATGATGGCACACTCTTTGTGAAGGCTGCATTAAAGAACTATTGGGTTTTATAAAGCCCAGTAGCATCCACTAGTCACTGGCTCTCAAATCCAGCTCTGAGGAGGAAGGGGTGAGTGAGGCTGTGAAGGTGAGGAGGTGAGTGCTCAAGTGTCCAAGTGAGGCCAGCAGGGGTGGCAGTCAGGGATAAGGCAGCCGCATTCCTTGTGTCTCTGACCTTAGACTGGCTTAACATTATAATCTGGATCCTATTAAAGGAATTTTGTGTTTTTCCTTTGCAAGAGTCACCCCCTACCACGACAAATATTTAAAAATGTTTCTTAAAAAAAGTTGGAAAAGCAACTTTTTCCCCAAAGAAATTTATAGTTCAAATTTACACCAAGTTCTTACTAACCGGAGCAAGCCAGGTTTTCACTAACGCTTTGCCTTTCCTCTGTAAAACATTAGTCACTCCCTTGGAAGAAGCAGTTTTTTTTTATAGGCAGTGGGATAAAACAGCCACAGATGTTCATGTAACATGGCGGGCCTTAGAATGTACCTGCAAGCATTTTTTTTTTTTTTTAAATTCGGAGAAAAAGATAAAAGAAAAAAGACTGAATTGGGACGCAAAAATAACAGTGATTGATTCCGTATTAAGGAAATGATAAGTTTTTGATCCACTCAAATAGTGTTTTCTTTCCCCCTTTTCTTTATTCTTGGGAAGTTCTTGAGATTGTGCCAAATCATTTTCACTGCACAATTTTTGAAGGTATTTGCCATTCCCATGTGTAACCGGTTGCCTTTTTACTGTGCAGAACTGTAGTGAAGCCTGTGGCCACAGAGTTTGATCCAGACATGGTCCTGGTTTCTGCTGGATTTGATGCATTAGAAGGCCACGCCCCTCCTCTGGGGGGGTACAAAGTGACTGCAAAATGTAAGTAATATGCAGGATTTTTTTTTTTTTAAACATGTGAAGAGTAAACTTAGGTGAGACATTCAAATGATTTTAAATGATGTTTACGGCTCTGTCAGATTCATCCCTCTGTAGAAATTGGCCTTTAAGAAAACAGTTAAACCATTCCCTTTCGTGGACTTGAAGGGACATTTCAGAACCTTTAGTTTTTCAGGAATCGTGTTTTGCTATTTAAAGGCAGAAGTGATAGGGTTTCTGTTTAGAATATGTTAAATGACTTGAGAGGTCTAGAAAAGATACTGGGCTTTTGCAAGTAGACTGGAAATCACTGTGTTTATTTCATTGCACTTTGGGTAGAAATAGCTATTTCCCAGTGTTTCCTCTTCTAGGTTTGAATACAAACGTGAGGCTCTGTACTAGCCTATGCGTAGCACTCAGGGTCTCTACTGGTCTTCTCTTGTACTGCAAAGATTAACTTTTTGGATGTGTCCCCTAGCAACTAGACAGCACATGAACAAATGAATTTTGTGTTATGTTGCATTTGAATAACATGACCTAGTGGAATCTGGCTAGAAACAATCTTTTAGAAGGATTTCTGTGCTCTCCAAGTATGAAAACAGGGCATATGTATAAGTCCACACATGCAAATATATGCTGGCACTATGTTAAAAAAAAAAGATGAAGGAATTATGTAAAATAAGTAAAATTACACCAAAAATAGTACCCACTATTGTGTATTTTAGTGGGAGTTGAAAAGAAATCGAAAACAACCCAAGTAGTTCTAAGTGAGAGGGATGAGTTTGGAACAAATGTGTTTTATTAATTTGAAAAGAACCAAAGAACCAGTATTATGCCAGCCTTTGTTTTAAGTTGGCGTCTCATACGATGGGTTTCTGCACTTTAATTCCTCCAGTAACATTGTTAGGCCGTAGCTATTTTTAACATCTGTTATTTACTCAGTGTTCTTGGTGCTTTGTGGTCTATTGAAAATATATTAGAAGAGGCAACTCTGCAAACACAAGTGAAGCATAATTCACAATTGTGGTAACTCTGAATAAGAGAGGTGTTTGTTCACATCAGATATCTTTATTATCCTTGTTCTTTGTGAAGTTCCGCTCACAGGGAGGTTAGTCTCTTCACTGCAGACAAACCTCATTTGGGTCAAGACTGGTGAATAGTTTAGTCTAAATAAAAGGGGGAAATGCTTGTACCCTAGACTGAGATAAACCCAAACAATAGACAACACATGGAGCAAAGACCGAAATCTAGAAAAGGTATCCTTTGCCGTAAAATCCAAGAGTCTCCCTCAGAACAAGGAATGTCTGTTCTTGTGTCTTTCTCCCTGCCAACAGGAAAAGTTGTAACAAGTTCGAACTAGCTGGAAGGAACTAAAATTTGTTTGCTTGTTTATTTGTTCTATTTTTTCCAAGTCAGATTCATACTCAAATCTAATGTCATCTTGGAAGTGTCTACCTCTTGTTAGCTTTAGTGCAGCGCCCCAGGACCTTCATTGTATGATGTTTCATTGTCACCTGGGGGGAAAGCTCTTTGTTGTTCTCTATCCTAGAAGATGATCTGTAATTTCTCCAGTCCCTTCCCTCCCACCCCTCCTTATCTATTTCTTCTCTTCTTTATCTTTTCTATTCAGCAGACCATTACTTCATTACTAGGTGACTTGTTTCCTAAGAAATACAGACAGACACTAATTTTAAATGTTTGAATAATTGACCTTTTGTTGAGTATTCACAGTTTAATAAGGAAAAGATATACAGTTAGGGCAGGAAATCTCAGAACCCAAAGAGGCTATCTAGAACAAGTTACACATTTCATAGATAAGAAAACAAACTTATTTTACCATCTGAAATAATTGGGGTTAAAACCCAAGTACTTACCCTGAATTTGTAGTTAGATGAAATTATATAACCTTTTACTGGACATTGTCGAAAAAGAAAAACGTTTCATAAAATGCATAGAGAATAGAGAACTTGGGTGCACACTACAGAGGACTTTTTGGTGCCCAAGACCCTTAACTTCACAATCAATCAGCCACTGACAATGACAGTCCTGTGCTACCTAATTGAAAAATAGCAGAACATCATAGGCAACTGTCTGTATAGATCAGCTCATGCAGGCCTGAGTTTGCCAACTATATTTTCTAGAGAAGCTGCCATACTGACTGGGTACAGGTTAGAATTACCAGACCATTGTACAGTTATTCCCCAAGTAGTTCACAGTAGTCATTTTTTCTTTCAACCACCCAGCAGATGCATTTATGTTGCCTTGGTTTATACAACAATTAATATTGGTCCTTCACTCTCCTATACTGAAAGTCATTCTCTGTTTGAGGAGAGCCCCCAAATGAGGCTAGAAATGGGACTAAAACCTAGAGTATAAAAGTAGAATTTAAAGAAGCAAGTTTCTTTCCTGATGTTTTCCCATTCCTGCAAAACTCACTCTCGCCCATAGTAGAATGTTTAAGGATCTTAAGAATGTAGTTTGGAGGATACTGGCTTGTCAGAGATGCTAAATTTTATTGTCTTAGCACATTGAATAAATCCTATAAAACTTTTGTTTGTTAACTCTCATATGAAAAGATAAGTCAAAATAGCAAGTTCTTTTGTTTGTTCTAAAAATCTAATTAAAGTTGATTCTTGGCTAGAACTGTTATTCTTCCTTCCTGTTTTCTCCTCTCGTCTCTTTATGTATTAAGTGTTCTTTGTTGTGAGACTACAATACAGATATTCATATTTGTTTGTGCTGAAGTCCTAAATGAATTATCTGAATTAGCTATTTGAAACCTGTGCTATTCTTTTAGTTAATCACCAGGATTAAGGTCCAAGCTGAACGGAATAATTTTTGTACCCTGCCCTAAAGGTTTCATCAAATTTTACCTTACAGTTATCAGTTTATCTTTTTAAATACTCTCATTTGGATCTTTTTGTCTTCAGTTTACAGTTTAAGAAGGTTAGTATGCCAACTGAATGCCATGCTAAATTGAATAAAATAATTGGTTCACCATATTGCAGCTCCCCCCGGCTGTTTAACAGTTTGTTTGTGCATGCTAAGTGGCTTCAATCGTGTCTGACTGTTTGTAACCACATGGACTGTGGCCCACCAGGCTCCTCTGTCCAGGGGATTCTCCAGGCAAGAACACTGGAGTGGGTTGCCATGCTCTTCTCCAAGGGAATCTTCCCAACCCAGGGATCAAACCCACATCTCTTTATGTCACCTGCATTTGCAGGCGAGTTATTTACCACTCGTGCCACCTGGGAAACCCAACTTAACAGTGTTGCCACCTTTAAAAAAAAATGGTTCTTTAGTTCAAACTCACTTTACAACAAAACAGATCTTTCTTTCTTTTCAACACGTCTGTGTACTATCTGTTTTCCATGGCTTCAGGTAGTCAACTCATAGGAACAATTTGCTTTTATCATATAGTAAGAACTTTCCCTTTGGAATAATGCAAAAAACATTGCAAGTTGATAGCCATATGAGATTTTTTTTTTAAAGCTTCTTTTATAAACATTGAATAGTTTTATAGTCTTTGAGCTAGAAGCCATTCCCTTAGAAAATGCACATGTGTTTTTTTGGACAACTAAAGAATAGGTGGAGAAGGCGATGGCACCCCACTCCAGCACTCTTGCCTGGAAAATCCCATGGATGGAGGAGTCTGGTAGGCTGCAGTCCATGGGGTCGCTAAGAGTCGGACAAGACTGAGCAACTTCCCTTTCACTTTTCACTTTCATGCATTGGAGGAGGAAATGACAACCCACTCCAATGTTCTTGCCTGGAGAATCCCAGGGACGGGGGAGCCTGGTGGGCTGCCATCTATGGGGTCGCACAGAGTCGGACGTGACTGAAGCGACTTAGCAGCAGCAGCAGCAGCAAAGAATAGATAATAGTAACATATTTTAAAGTTTTGAATTGCCATCTTCTCTTTGACAGACTGTTTCACCCTTTCTAGTGATCCTCTTACTCCTTTTTTAATTTTCTCCTGTATGAGGGTCTTTCATGGTGGTACACTGTTGTGGGTCAGATGTCTGTCTAAATGAATTGGTACTAACAATGGTCACTTATTCAATATTTCCTTTAATAGAGTTATTATCAAAAATGATGCAATATTAAATGGAGAAATAATGGTTTTCTTAATATTGCACCTTGGGCAGGATCGCTTGAATATTAAAACCTACTAGAATCTAAATGGTAAGAAAACTCATTTCATCTCTCCTCAGAAAAATAGGACAGTGGGAGAATGAATCCTTTAAATAATAAACCTGAAATAAGTGTGAAGAACTATGGGAGAGTGCAGGAGAGTTTGTTGAGGGATCAGAGGACCTATGTTTAAATCCCAGCTTTGTTTCTCACTAATTTTGTAAGCAAGTTAGTTTCTTAATCAGCAAAAAAAAGTGGAATAATAGGGGGATGAGTAATAATTATGCCTACAATATAAAGAATAAATGATTAAAGCTTATGAGGTAATGGTTTTGAATTTTATTGCTCATATCACTTCAACAGTTCTAAACATTCAACAGAAGTCTGAGATTTTAGATGATGTATTTGAACACAAAATACATAACACAAATATAAGAATTTTATACTCTTATTTGAACAAAGTGGTCAGAATGGTCAGAGGTCCTTGGAAGCTATGCAGGATTCTAGATGAATAAAAAGTGTATGTCCCTTCAATGAAAAGTCAAGTTAGGAAGAGAAGTGCGTCCATCACACATTTCCATGTCCATATACATTCTCATATGGGAATAAATTGGAAGCAATTCAGATGAATTACAGTGTTTTTTGTTTTTTTTTTTAATGAGGCATCATCATTTTGTGATGAAGATTCCTCAGCTCTTGCCTTCCTAGAAATTGTGCAGTTTGTCTTGGTATATTGAGGTGTGCTTGGATTTTGACATTATTAGTATGCTGATGTGGGATAAATTATCCAGTGAAGCCTTTTTAGCAAGTAAACTATCTGAAACACAATTAAAAATCAGAAAATAAGCAGGAGAACTTCTGAAAATCAAAAATAAATGCAGAAGTTCCACTTATAAATGCTTTCTTAACCTGCTTTCTTACCCTTAGTGAAATTCTGTTTAATTCTTTGCATGTATAACCAGCATCTCATCCTCTGCCAAACTCTTCTTTTGCCTTCAGTCTTTTCCAGCATCAGGATCGAGGATAAGATGATTAGATAGCATCACTGAATCAATGGATATGAGTTTGAGCAAACTCTGGGAGATAGTGAAGGATAAGGCAGTCATGGGGTCACAAAGAGTCGGACATGACTTAGCGTCAGAACAAAAACAAATTAATTAGTATACTTGATTAATTTTCCAACTGTAGCAGATTTAAGCAATAGTTTGGAAGTGGAGGTAGATGAATAGATGATGGGCATGTTTCTGTCTCAGAGGATATTATTTCTTAAATTTGAGTCTGCAAGCCTCCCAGGAATCCATGGATAGAATTCATGGTGCTCATGAACTTGGATGGAAAGAAAATTACGTGATTTTTAGTAATCTTGCCCCTTATTATAAATGGCTATATAAATTTAGGAATGTATTTTCTCCCACTGTAAGTGTAGGCACAAACCATAGCTATATTATTAAAAAGGGTACCCTTGTCACCAACAGAAATGATAGCTATTTTCATATCACTTTACTGTCATGTAGATCTACCTAAAGATCCGTTACTCTCATCATTATGGAAGAGATGATATGGAAGGAGATGTATTGTACCATGGCTATCCTCCGTATTTTGGTAGCTCTTTTCTATAGTACTTTATTTTGTTATCTGTGTACTTACTGTGTACATTTTAAAACATTCTGGGAAGGGGTTGAAAGGATTCACTTCAAATACACTTCCCTTCTCTCTCTCTGAAGCAAAGAGAATAATTTGTCTCTTTGTATTTGCTGATTTGCTTCTCACATTATACCTGACATACTTATTTTGTTATATATTACTGAACTTTGAAGCAAACAATAAAAAACTGGATGTTCAGTTTTTCCAAAGATTTCTTATCTGTAAAACAAACCTCAGCTATGTCTTGCAGTGCAAGCTAATCTTCATGTCTTGTAACTGGAAGTCACACCAACACGTGGACAACTAATCAACTTCACATCAAGTATTCATTCATTGCTGTGTCGTCATTTTACAGTGAACTAGTGTAATCTGAGAAATCAGAAATTTTGGTTAAAATCATGTAATCATTCTTTTTTTTTTTTATTTAGGGTGATTTAAAAGATGAATAATACAGAGAAGTATATAACAAACTTTATTACTTCCACTATTTAGAATTGGCAGCAACTAAATATTTTTATTATATTTGCTCCAAGTCTTTTGTTTATAAAAGAAATAAAAATTGCAGATGAGTGCAGATTCCCCTTTAATCACTGAGTCACTGTCTCTAAGACTTATTCCCATTCCCTTCTTAACCACTGTCCCAATTTGTGTACTTCCCAGTATATACACACATGCAAACACACACATGTACAGTATTATTTTAGTGAGTATGGTTTTTAATGTACTGTATATAGCAAAAGGTAAGTATTAACGTATTCTGTATGTATAGTTTAAGGACATAGCTTTCTTCCGCTTTTAGTATCTTTGTTTTGAGACATGTTCATGAATATTCATATATCCTCCTAATTTTTCCATCCCGGGCCATTATGGACATATCCCATAGTGTACATTCTCTGTCCCCCTATCAGTAGACCGTTGTTTCCAGGTTTTCACTATTGTGAACAGTATTGAAATGAACATCTTTCCACAAGTCTCCTGCTGCCTAGATGCCCTCTTATCAGACTTTTTTAGTTAGTGACACTCCTGTTTCTTTTTCATTATGATGCACTTAAAAACATGGAGCTGAAGATGGAAAGGATGCCTACTTTCCATGACTGTTCCTCTAACCGCAGTGCACATTCTGGTTTCTCACACAAACACATTCACCCACACAACTCACCTTTTGTCTTCTCTGTGCTGTTTTATTCTCTGTATATACACACCATTAGAGGATATTGTTTGGTACTAAAATTCGTCAAGTATAATTCAAACTGTAAGAAAAAAAGGCTAGAAATCATGTGATAGACAAAACAATTTTATTTTAGGGTGTTTTCAAAGCAGTGCTTTGGGAATTAAATTTATATCAAAAAGATGATTTTTCTCCTCAAACTCCCATCACACTAGCTATGCTGTGGGTGACTGTGGAGGGCACCATGCCTCTGAGGCTGAAAGCACAGGCTGGTCATCCAGTAGACAAGTCATAATTCTGGACTGGGCCATTAGAAGGACCACAGGAATGTCATTTCAACTTCTTGAAGATTGTTTCCTTAACTGGAAATGAAACATTAATTTCAGCCTGGCAATGTTGTTGTTATTGATGATAGAATAATGTATCTGCTGGAAATCATTGGGTGTTTACTCTGTGCTAGGCACTGCTTTCAATACTTCCTTGCATTTTCTCTTTTCATTTTCACGATTAAGTGAGATAATATATATGAAGCACTTTTTTGTGCCCTGAAATCACTAAAGAGGATTTAACAGCCATGTAAACTTCCAAATTAAAAAAAAAAAAAAAAAAAAAGGTGACAGAAAAATTAAGTGACTTGTTCAAAGTCACGGAGCTGAGGAGTAACAAAACCACAGCTTGATCTCATGTATTTTAACTTCCAACTCAACATATTTTCCACTTGGCTCAATGGGTTATTTAAAATATCCCAGATAAATAAGTAGAGTTTTTAATTAGTGTAGAACCTTATTCTGAATTGTGAAAATACTGAAAAAATAAAAGAAACTTCACCCAGCAAAACATTCCTTATTTAAATAAAATTGTCCAAGTCAAAAAAGTAAGCAGAGGTCTTCTAACATGTGAGAGCTTACCATTTTGCAGACCATGTGTACTATTTTTTTAGGGAACTTTCCATGCAAGAATTAGTCAGGAACTTATTTTTGTCTTCAGCTCAGAATTTCTGCATACCAGTACATCTCTTTGTTGTGTTCTTAAGCAAGTACATTGCCCCCTGCAAAGACGGAGGGAAGCAGATTTACAGAACATTTATATTCACAAATGTCTTCTGCAACAGAGTTTCCTTATATGTGTCAACAATCAGCTTAAAGAACCAACATCACTAATTAAGAAGGGGAAATGTCAGCATTAAAAAAATTACAAAACTTAGATTTGGGAATGATTTCATTTCTAAATGACAAGCAAAAAATTTTTCAGTGAAGGCTCCATGTTTTACTGCTTCCCTGCCTTCATTTTCTCACTCAATTGCCTGTTTCCTTACACTGCATGACAACTCAGATACCAAATTGTAGAAGAATATTTTCCATCTGCAGTGCTTAGTTACTGATGTCATGAAACAATCCTTAGGCTAGGATGACTACTGCTTAACTTTGAAGAACAAAATTACTATAACTGTACCATAACTGGGGCTGGATCAACCTTACCTTTGAAAATAAAATACATACATCCTGAAGACAGATGTCAGCTGCAACTGTACAATAAAATGCATACTATATTTCATTGATACCTTTTCATACTTTAACATATCTCAATTGGAAGGCCTCTTGCATTTGTTGGCATTTCATTGTTGGATTGGCAGTGTTTTTTTCTAATTTAATAGTGGTTGTAAAAACATAGTCATAATTATTTTATGTAATTTATGACATTTTAGATTAAATGGAATACTAATATATAGTGTTTTACGTTTTGAGATATTGTTTTAAAAATCTCAGCCAAAGCCCACATTAAAATTATAGCTTAGATTTCCATTTTGTATTTCCTTTACAAATTTCCAATGATAGGATAGAATCTTGGTAAAGTAAAAAATAAAATAGTAATATGAAACAACCAACCAAATGTATTATCAAGGAGAAATTTTAGGCAGTGAATTTTCTTCATGTGTTTACTTTTAATTCAAACAAAAAATTACACTTCCTTGGGCCAAAATCAATATCACTATAGGCTCTGATCCTTTCTTGTGATGATCACTCTAAGTAAAATTGGTTTCCAACACATTTTACAAATCAAATCAATGCAAAGAGTCAGGTAGTCAAACAATTTATTAAGTAATATCACAGTTCAGAGCCCAGTAGTATACATGTATGACAGCCAAATGACTGATAATCATCCACTAGAATGTGTGAGGCTGATGAAATTATCAAGGCAGTTATGGGGCATGAATGTGTACTTTCCTCCTGCAGGAAGTTCTCCTCACACCACTCTTATGGGCTGGAGAATCATTACCATCCAGTACCCTAGGTTATGAACTAGCGGGCACCAGCATACCTGGGGGACTTATGTGTACGTGGCCCCACTCCTAGAATTTAGGATTCATTAGGTCTGGTGTAGGGCCTGCAGTTTGCATTTCCTAGAGAGTCTGATGGTACTGACACTCCTGGTCCCTAGGGATCACACTTGAGAGCCACTGGGCTAGTTATACAAAGACAGGACTTGGAATTTGTTGATCTATAGTTTGGGTCTAATTGGCAACCAGCTCACTTTCTTGTGATTTAATAGTCTTGTCTTTCAAACAGAAATAGTGCAGTTACATTTGTTTTGGCTAAACATGATACTGTGAATCAAATGAGGTAATGAATTTGAAAAGTTGCTTTGCAATATATAATACTCTAAATATGACAAGCTATCAGTAATATCATGCCCATTAAACGTGAGGATACTATTGTTTTCATACAAGTAAGCATATAGCATCACTTATCTTTTCTTCTCCCTGACTCTTTTTCAACAGAACTTCCAAGCTTTCCCTGGGTGGTACTAGGGTGTATGGCCTCAGATAAGTCACCAGGAATTGTGGCAACTGTCTTAACACAAGCTCTTATGGTTGTGTTACGGTTAATTAGCCTCTTCTGCCCAGTATTTCCTTTGAGTAGTTTCAGACCCAGAGTTATTTTTGTGGACTTCCCCTTATTTCTCCACCTAAATAACCTACTTGTTACTCAGTAGAGTACTCTGGTAGAAAGAGTAGTATAGAAATAAGCCTTCTCTTGATCTAGAATTTTATGTGCTTTCACTCAAACAACATAAAATGTAATGAGATAGAGGTGTAAAATTTCATTCAAGTTGTTTTCAAAACCTCCCTACTTGTTTTAAAGAAGTTTCTTCATCCCTTCCCCAACCTATCTCTGAATCTTAGTACCAGCTTGTTCCATAAGAAATTGTGTGGATCTAACTAGATTGTAAGCTCTTATTTACCTCTTCCTATCATTTCTTCAGATTTTTAATGTGTAGAATTTTTCAATCTAAGTGAGTCGCTTGTATAAAATAATTAGATGCTGTTTTCATGTTGGAAGTGGAAGAGAAATGCCCCGGGTTGTGAACATCAGTGTGTAAATCTCTGTTTCAACTTCTGTGTGTTTCTTTGATGCTCAACCTCTATTCAGAAATGATAGGTGGAGTCAGCTATAAATGCATAACAAGGTCTTCATTCCCTGCTATTTTCTTCTTTTCTCTCTCTTGATAGAATTATCTATAAACTGGAGGAACTGTTTCAGAAATTATGTTACCAAATCATTGACCATTTATTGCCAGTCACTCCATTGCTTAATATTCTTTCCCTGTGAATACAACTTGCACCTTTTATCGTTTGACCTCTTTCCACCCTCTTTGTCACCCTTATCGGCCTTGGTCCTCCACTTTGTTCATTATGCTCCAGTCTTGCAGATCTTTCCATCTCTCTCTAACTGGCCAGACTTAGGTCAGGTCTGTGTAGGCTATTCCTTCTGTCTGGAGCCCTCCCTCCTTTCGTATTCTTGGCTGTTTTCTCAATTCAGATATCACTGTCTCAGAGAGTTCTTCCCTGACCGCTGTTTTCACTCCCGCCAGCCCCTTTCATCCTCTATCACTTGCCCTAATCACTATTTGCTAAAACTGTGCAATTTGAGGCTGTTTTGTGTTGGTAACTGCTGTGTATCCCCAGGCTTAAAACATCACCTTACTCATTGTCCAAACTCAAGAAATATTTATTTACTTACATTTATTAGATGATTTTCTGTTAAAAAAATTAAAAGACCTAATTTAAAAATATATTTAAATTCTGCAAAGTCAATCTATAATGTTTTTTGAAAAGTTTGGTGCATGAGTGTATATTCAATATATTTTTATAAGCATACATGTTGTACAATGTTTGTTACTATTTTTTTTTTAAAGGAAGAAAATAAACAATAACCAGCCTACCAGGCAGTATTAGATAGTGGTTCAAAAAGCAGTATTAGATAGTGGTTCAAAAAATCAGGCTTTATAGTGTAACATTCTAGGATAAATACTTGGTTCTGCCACTTTTCTAATTGTGTGACTTTGGGCAATTTGTTTTACTTTTAGTGACATTCAGTTTTCTCATCTGTAAATGGGATTGTTTCATAGGTTTGTGGAGATTAAATGAGATAGCTAAGTTTCAATCTAAAAATTAACATTCAGTAGGCCCTCAACTGGAGAAGGCAATGGCACCCCACTCCAGTACTCTTGCCTGGAAAATTCCATGGATGGAGGAGCCTGGTAGGCTGCAGTCCGTGGGGTCGCTAGGAGTTGGACACGACTGAGTGACTTCACTTTCACTTTTCACTTTCATGCATTGGAGAAGGAAATGGCAACCCACTCCAGTGTTCTTGCCTGGAGAATCCTAGGACCGGGGAGCCTGGTGGGCTGCCCTCTATGGGGTCACACAGAGTCAGACACGACTGAAGCGACTTAGCAGCAGCAGCAGGCGCTCAACAAATCTTAGCCAATATTATACAGTCTTAAAATTTTCATGTGCCTTGAAAGTGCTTTGGAATACATGTTTATTTTACATGTAGCACATTATTCTTGTTGGAGTTGAACAGTTTTGGATGTGTGTCTTGACAACAAAATATCACTCTCTGGCTTTTTAATATAATCCTTCAGACTAATTTACAGATGAAAAAAGCAACAGTTAACAATCGTTAACAAAATATGTGAGTCCATAGATTTGGGGCATCCCATGTGTTGGTGGAACAAATCTCCCTACATTTATCAGCCCATAATAAAGAGTCAGTCTAGCTAGCCACTCTCATATAGGTAGTACACGCTAGTGATACATGGGATGAACAGCAGACTTCTTCATTCAGTGAGAATTTTCATAAATATCTAAAAGATGTTTTATGTGCAAAAATAAAAAGGACATCATGTTGCTTAAGCAAAAGCATAGGCTAAAACTGGGGAACATTTCTAGTGATGATTGGAATTATATCACATCCATTGAGACTAATTACCTTTAAAGCAGATTTTCTTTATAAAGTAAGGAAAATTTGCTACAGTGTAACACAACAGAAAATACATATTTTTGAACAATACTATTGAAATTTATCTTTGATTGTACTATGATATGTTTTAGAATAAGACAGAAAATACATAAAAAGGATAGATGGAACTAGTGATGAAAAGACAAAGGTAAGCCTAGAGAGACCAGACTTTATTTAATAGTGCACTCAGGATTTAATTTATTCAGCCAACCATTACTTAACTCTAGCAGTGCAGGATAATTCAGCCAGTCTGTCCATAGCATGTATTTGAGCGCTTACATAAAACCCAGTCATCTCACTTAGTCACTGATCTCAAATTCTAAATGTGTTGCCAGCTTGGTTCATTTATTTGCAGTTTTCTGTATATAAACTGTTTCCTCAGATGTTTTTATTTCTTTCAAAGACTTCTCCCCACAGCACTGTCCTTATGTACAATATTTCCTTCCTGTTTTCGGGTAATCATCTAAATAAGGTGCACATAAGAGTTCCCAAAACCACTTTCTTGACCAGGTAGCCAGCAGAAGGAAACGTGTATTAAATGTAGCTAATTTCAGTAACTGACAGGCTCCTGAAGTACCTAAAGAACACAGAGAAGGGTCAGGCTACTTGGGGATGGTTCCAGGAGGGTCATCTTGTTTAAGAGCTTAATTTTATTAAGGATTGTGAGGGTTATTGGCACTTTTCCTGTTGTTTCACTCCATAGTCTCAGGGGGACTGTTGGGCACTAGGGTGCAAAATAGCATCTCAGCAGAGGAAAAGATACCCTGCTGGCTCTTTAAGAGTGAAATCATCAAGTACCTGACTTAATGACTGCTAAGCACCGCGCCACAGAAATCACCCAAGGTTGTTCTCAAGTCCATTTTCTCATTCTTTCCAGTGCGCTTGCTGCTGTAGTTCTTTGTATGCCTGCCTCCAGAGATATTCTTCAAGTATTTGGCAAGAGCAAAGTCCATTGCAGTCACTCAGTTCCAATGAAATAGATCACCCAAAGGTTTAGAAGTTTTATTATCTACACTTTGCCTCATCTATCTGTCAGGTGGCAGCCCAGAGCCACTTTTCACACAGCACAGAGACACTGGTGTTATAGCAGCCTGGCAGCTCTCTCTATGAATGTATCTGTTCCCTCTCGAGGTAAGAAGTAGAGAACGTCCCGCTATTGTGGATTGATTTTGAGACTCCCACATCAGAGAAGAAAAATCTTGAGCAGAACGTTAAGTAACTTGCAACCAAAGCCACCATTTCCACCTCCAGTTTTCCTAGATGTGATTACCCCTTTCACTTCCAAGTAACAGTCAAGAAAAAGAGGTAAAGAATTCAGGGGACCCAGTATATTAGAGTGGTATATGGAAAAGAACACTAACCAGGAAGTTAGAGACCTGTCATACACAGACACGAAATGCCTATTTAAAGAATCAATATCTCCAGTCTTCACCTGTAAGGTGAAGTATTTGAACCAACTAATAGAATGATTTAAATTTCTCTATCAGTAACAAAAGCACTTTCAATCTATAATAAGTGTATTGCATATACTTTTTTAATCTTTATAACAGCACTAAGATAAGCAATATTGCTATCATGTCATTTTTATAAATGAGGACACTACAGCACATACAAAAAAGATGAAGTGCCAGCTTTGTGAAGTAGCTACAACCGGGATTCACAGGTACTCTGGCCTCAGAGCTGGTCAAATCTGTTTTTCTGTCTATGTTTTGAAGGTCAGTTTCTGATAAAACAAGGAAAGGCAGGGCCAGGACATGTTTAGGACTTGCATAACCATATGGACTCAAGTTTATTAAGTTCACCCCTTTGGTCACATTTCTCTCTTCTCTTCCTCTCTCTCCTTTTTCTTTCTTTTCTGGAAGATCATTTTGAGTATTGAAAACATAAAATTCCCCAACATTGAAGGAACAGAAACAGGTAAACCTGGGTCCCTGTGTATCTATTCTTTCATGATGCTTTATTAAAAGATACCTAAAGGAGCAATACAAAGTAGGGAAGAGATATTTATTGCAAAGAAACAAATTCAGAGGGCTAGGGAAAATGTATTTGATTTTTTCCCAGACATATAGTAATGTTAAATTTTTCCCATGTAAGATTGATGAAGCTTCTTTCTTGATAGAGAGATGAAATTTACATTCTAAGGATAAGTACTATTGAGTTTAAGGAGATTAAATTTATGTCTGATCCTTTTTTTTTTCTCCTAACCTGTTACTTGATGCTTCTCAGATACAGCCTTTCTCAACTTATTGAGAGTTGAGACTCTCTCTCAACCTGAGTGTTGAGAACCCACACAGGGTTTCAATTAGGTGAAAATGTTGAGAGATAAGAAGTAACTCTAAGGACCTTTGTCATGAAAGCAGAGACAGTAGGTAGAGATAGGCATGTATAGGACTCTCTCGCTGTGTCCTTCCCCTTCTTTTCACATTGGTAGTGATAGTGGTGTCACAAGAGAGAGAGAAAGCTACAGACTCTAAACAACAGGTGTTTATCTGCAAAACCAAGTCCCTCAGGATGACCACCCATTGTTATACAGTTTATGCTTGGTACAGAGGGTTACAGTGGGAGCTAAACTGTATAACCTGTGTTCCCTTCATCAAATACAATGGCCAGGGTCATTGTTTAACCAGGAAAATGAAACCAGAAGGGAAAAAAATTGCATAATTCATTCAACAGATGCATGTTGGACATTGACTATGTCCTGGGATTGTGTTGGTCTGAAGGAATCAGAACTGTGCTCATGCAGGTTATACATCCAAGCTGTGCTGTCTAAGAGAGTCCCCACTGGATGCATGTGATAATTTAACCAAACTATATATTTTAGTGTTCAATAGTCACACATAGCTGGCAGCTGCCGCACTGGACAGCATTAATATAGAACATTTGTATCATCATGGAAAGTTCTTTTGGAGAGCATTTGCTAAAGACTAAGCAAAATAAATAAGTAAAGATGTAATACATTAGGAGTTGATATGCTATTAATAGAATTTAATTAGGGGAAGGATCAGATTATCCTGGGAGAAGTGAGACTTGGAGTTTTAAAGAGGATGATCAGAGATGGCCTCATTCATAAATGACATTTGCATGACAACCCAAAGGTAATGGGTGAGCAAGCTATGAGAGCATTCTAGGCCTAAGGCCAGACAGGACAAAGGCTCTGAGGCAGAGGTTCATTGGAGTGCTCACAGAGCAAGGAAGCAAGGGGGATTGAGATAGAGTGATCAAGGAAGAAAGAAGGTGGAAGTGGGGAGGAATGGTTATACCCTGACTTATTTTAAAGGTAAGTGAACTGAACTTGCTGATAGAGTAAGTGAGAGGTGAAGGTAGGGGAGTTGGCATAGCTCTAAGGTCTCAGGTGTGGACAACAGATAGAAAGGAACTGATGTTAAATGAGGAAGGTCATTGAAGCAGGTTTGAACTAATGACCAGGTGTTCAGCTCTGCACACATTAGATCTGAAATGTTTCTTAGACATCTGAGTGGAGCTGTCTGTGAAGCAAAGAGATGTATATGCTTTGAGTTCAGGATAGAAGTCAAAACTAAAGATATAAATGTGGTTGCTATCAGCTTGTTGATGGTATATGAGCCCAGATGAGATTACCTAGGTGGCAAGTGTAAGGAGGTTGAGAAGATATCTAAAGACTGAGACTTGGAATGCTCCAGCATATGACATCAGAGTCGTTAGGAGGAGCCAGATGAGATTGATTGATTTTCATTAGCAGAGTGTAGTGTCCTGGAACCCAAGTGAATTAAGTGGTTCTAAGAGGAAAGCATAATCAGCTCTGTGAAATGTTGCCCATGGGGAGGGTAAAATAAGAACTGGTCCCTAAACTCTGATAGAGAGGATACTGCTCACCTTGTCAATAAGGGTTTAATGAGTTAAAAGCCTGTTTATAGAAAAATTGGACAAGTTGAAGACTGCGTGTATAGACTCCTTGGGCTTCCAGGTGGTGCTAGTGGTAAAGAATCCACCTGCAAATGCTGGAAATGCAGGAGACCTGGGTGTGATCCCTGGGTTGGGAAGATCATGGAGTAAGAAATGGCACCCCGCTCCAGTATTCTTGCCTGGAGAATTCCATGGACAGAAGAACCTGGCAGGCTACAGACTACGGGGTTGCAAAGAGTTGGTCGTGACTGAGGAACTCCCTCCCCACATCTTTTGAGGAATTTTGCCCTGAAGGGGATCAGAATAATGGAGCAGTAGGTGGAGAGAGGAGATAAATGAGCCTTTAAAGATATAATAGTAGTAAAATAACAGCATATTTATGTGATCAGCTAGGATTGAACTAGTACAAGTTGAAACATTGATACTGTTATAGAAAAGGGAGTGAATTAATTTCTGGGGAAATTCCCTTGAAGTTGAGAAGGGAGAGAGATCTTAGATATATGGACAGCTTGCCCACAGTAATAGTTGGAAAAGCAGAGCATATGGGTCCAGATGTTGGCAGGTGCTTGGATGTAGTGGTAGATTTATGAAGTGTTCTCCTGTTTGACTTCTTCCTCAATGAAATAGGAACCAAGGTCATCTCTGAGAATGAGAGTTGGGGGAAGGGCAAGAATTTTGGAGGTTTAAAAACTGGAGAGAAGATAAGATATAAGTAGCTAGGAAAATAAAAAGGAAATCTACTAGCAGAAGATGACATGGAGCAACTCTAAGGCCCACACAATTCTCACAGACATTGCTTCAGAGTGAGCTAGTTCAACATAACTGTGTCTTTTTCACCAGCTACGTTGAGCAGTAGAGTTTAACCAAAGCTGAATTAGAGTGAAAGAGGCAATGAAGTGATTATCTTATGTACTATGAATTTTAAACCAGTTAAAGGAGGGAAATGAGGTAAGAGAAATGAAAAATTGATAGGATCAATGAATAGTAAATCTCAAAAAATTACTGCAGTTGTTGTAATAGTGTGGGTAAACTGAAAAGACAGATGATGATGACAAGAAAGGAGAATGCTTAGAATTGATATTATAGAAGGATTCTAATTATTGCTGAATAAGGGACCAGGGCATGATCATGACTGATTCACTAAATCCTATTCTAAAGATCAGGTCTCACAGGGACTTACTTTAAATTTTTACTAGGTCAGTGTATATTTTGTCTAAATTAGAGTATTAATCTTTTTAGGAAACAGGAAAATTTTGATAAATTACATCAATTGATGCTTAAATTTAAAAGTCAAAAATAAGAGGATGATATGTTTCCCTCAGAGAGCATCAGATGGATCTCTGGCCTATTCTTTTGTGAAGAAGGACAGTGGAGTGTTGGTGTTGCACATGATCAGAATAAGTTAGGTTTCCCAGGTGGCTCAGTGATAAAGAATCCACCTGCCAATGCAGGAGATGCAGGTTTGATCCCTGGGTTGGAAAGATCCCCTGGAGTAGGAAATGGCAACCCACTCCAGTATTCTTGCCTGGGAAATCTCATGGACAGAGGAGCCTGGTGGGCCACAGTCCCTGGGCTCACGGAAGAGTTAGACATGACCTAGTGACTAAACAAGAACAAGAGAATAAGCTTCTTGTTCCACTCAAGTTTCTAAGAATCTTCTGAACAGGAACTTCAGATACAAGCCAAATAATAATAAGCATAATTTAATTATTTTTAGCCATCTTCTTTATGAATATATTTCTGAAAGAGAGGAATGGCAGTGTCCTAGGTGTGGATTCTGTACCTCTTGACTACACAGCCATAAAGACTCTATATCAGGGAAACCTCAAAAAAGAACAGGTTGTTGTTCAGTCTCTCGGTTGTGTCCAACTATTTGTGACCCCATGGACTGCAGCACGCCAGTCTTCCCTGTCCTTAACCATCTCCTGGAGCTTGCTTAAACTCATGTCCATTGAGTCGGTGATGCCATCCAACCACCTCATCCTCTGTCATCCCCTTGTCCACTTGCCTTCTGTCTTTCCCATCATCAGGGTCTTTCCCAGTGAGTCAGTTCTTCGCATCAGGTGGCCAGAGTATTGGAGCTTGAACTTCAGCATCAGTCCCTCCAATGAATATTCAGGATTTATTTCCTTTAGGATTGACTGATTTGATCTCCTTGCAGAGATTGCAGTCATTAATGAAATAGGAGAAAATAAAAAGGACACTTTTCCTAATATTTTGGAAGTTCTAAGTGTTATTTATAAAAGAAGGAAAACATAATGAGATACAATCAGTTGATGCTTACATTTAAATTTTATTTTCCATTAGAGTCTTATTTACATGTCTAAAATAAGTGAACTAATATTTATATTTATTATTGAGACATAAATGCGGACATATTACTGACTATTGATTTGAAGTTGTTTTTCCAGTGGGGGGGGGGGTGGAAAAAAACCTGGGCAATTGCTTTAAGACCTAAGAAAAATGTGTACATTTTCTCCAGCTTTGCAAAAAGACTTTGATAAAACACTCAGTTTGGCCAGGCAGGATTCATCCACCATTGCATTTAAAAGTATGAGGTAGAAACTTATCTTCATTAAGTGCCACTGAAAGTCTGGCACCACATAACTAACTAGAGAATTCAGTAGCTTAGGGTCCATGGGATGCCTCAAGTTCAAAGGGAATAAAGACATCCTGTTTGGTGTTGTATTTCACTCATGCTGTTAAAACTGCCCAGACCTCCTTAAGTGTTTTCCTTTTCAGTCTTGAGCATGATCTTCTTTGTTCCTCACGAATAACCTAAAGCATAGTAAAACCCAATGTCAGGCCATATAATTTTCACAATGTGTCACAAGATTTTGATTTTTAGTTATAAAGGATATTCCTTTTGTACAAAAAGTCATTTGGTTACTGATGGTGAAAATGGGTCACATACCACTCATGAGGACCTGTGACTTGTTAGAGAAGAAAGAACATTGCTTTAGAGTTAGCAATTCTGGTCCAGTACATTGGAAGTGCAAATTCTATTACTGAAACCTGTAGTACACAGGATAGCTACTGAGAAACAATGAAGGTAGATCAATTAAGGTCTAATGTGTCCAGTGAAAAAAATGCATTCTCAATTCCTGAGACCATAAACATGAAAAAGAAAAAGTAATTTAAACTACTCTGCATTCAATGACATTCAAAACGATTTAGCTACACACGTTCATTCAATGCAAGAAATGCAGATGCTGATTTTTTCAGTGTAAAATCATGACCTGTGACTTCCTTGAATACCTCAAAGCTTGTTTTCATTAACATTTCCTATTTTTAAAATTTAAATCATGGAAAAAAATGCTGGCTGAACAAAATGTGGTCTGACTGAATTTTTCAGAAGTGGCTTTAGTGATTTTTCTTCATGTTTATAACAAAGGGTGATAAATAAGTAAGAGAATATTTAAGTCCTGCATATTAGAAGTATATTGAAACTTCATTGCCATTTGGAGAGAAATTAATATCTTTTAAATGATCACTTACTGAGTGATTTCTGAAACCTAAACAGTGTTCAAAGACTTGGGAGAATTCATGGTTTATCAAACTTCTAGGTCTTTACACATTTTCTCTTTGCTTTATTAGGCTATACCTAAAAGGGAATAGACAATATGACTCCTACAGTCCACTGTTAGAATTTACCACAAATTGTTAAAGGGTGCTGTATGAGGGCTTCTGCCACCTTCACCTGCAGAATATCAAATGATCTAAGTGGTAGGTCGCAAGCGATTTGACCATGTTCTACTGAACAAGGTCTGGTTTAGCTTCTTGATTTGGCAACCAAAAAGGACGAATGATGGCCTATAATTTTCTGCATAATATTTTTGAATTGTTTTACATTAAACTGTTTTATTTGCAATTTGTTACATATGTTAAATGGATATAATTAAACTTTCAAAGCTTTAAGAAAAATGTTATCTTTCCCCACTCAAATATCCTTTTAAAGTTTTGGGGGGTTTTATATACCATGTTCATGGATTGGAAGAATCAATATAGTGAAAATGAGTATACTACACAAAGCAATCTATAGATTCAATGCAATCCCAATCAAGCTACCAATGGTATTTTTCACAGAATTAGAACAAATAATTTCATAATTTGTATGGAAATACAAAAAACCTTGAATAGCCAAAGCAATCTTGAGAAAGAAGAATGGAACTGAAGGAATCAGCTTGCGTGACTTCAGGCTCTACTACAAAGCCACAGTCCTCAAGACAGTATGGTACTGGCACAAAGACAGAAATATAGATCAATGGAACAAAATAGCCCAGAGATAAATCCACGCACATATGGACACCTTATCTTTGACAAAGGAGGCAAGAATATACAATGGAGAAAAAACAATCTCTTTACCAAGTGGTGCTGGGAAAACTGGTCAACCACTTGTAAAAGAATGAAACTAGAGCACTTTCTAACACTATATGCAAAAATAAATTCAAAATGGATTAAAGATCTAAATGTAAGACCAGAAACTATAAAACTCCTAGAGGAAAACATAGGCAAAACACTCTCTGACATAAATCACGGCAGGATCCTCTATGACCCACCTCCCAGAATATTGGAAATAAAAGCAAAAATAAACAAATGGGATGTAGTTAAACTTAAAAGCTTTTGCACAGTGAAGGAAACTATAACCAAGGTGAAAAGACAGCCCTCAGAATGGGAGAAAATAATGGCAAATGAAGCAGCTGACAAAGAATTAATCTCAAAAATATACAAGCAACTCCTGCAGCTCAATTCCAGAAAGATAAATGACCCAATCAAAAAAATGGACCAAAGAACTAAAGAGACATTTCTCCAAAGAAGACATACAGATGGCTAACAAACACATGAAAAGATGCTCAACATCACTCATTATCAGAGAAATGCAAATCAAAACCACAGTGAAGTACCATCTCACGCCAGTCAGAATGGCTGCTATCCAAAAGTCTACAAACAATAAATGCTGGAGAGGGTGTGGAGAAAAGGGAAACCTCTTACACTGCTGGTGGGAATGCAAACTAGTACAGCCACTATGGAGAACAATGTGGAGATTCCTTAAAAAACTGGAAATAGAACTGCCATAAAACCCAACAAACCCAGTGCTGGGCATACACACTGAGGAAACCAGAATTGAAAGAGACACGTGTACCCCAATGTTCATCGCAGCACTGTTTATAATAGCCAGGACATGGAAGCAACATAGATGTCCATCAGCAGATGAATGGATAAGAAATCTGTGGTGCATATACACAATGGAGTATTACTCAGCCATTAAATAGAATACATTGAATCAGTTCTAATGAGGTGGATGAAACTAGAGCCTATTATACAGAGCAAGTAAGTCAGAAAGAAAAATGCCAATACAGTATACTAACGCATACATATGGAATTTAGAAAGATAGTAACAATAACCCTATATGCGAGACAGCAAAAGAGACACAGATGTATAGAGCAGTCTTTTGGACTCTGTGGGAGAAGGCAAAGGTGGGATGATTTGAGAGAATAGCATTGAAACATGTATATTATCATATGTGAAACAGTTCACCAGTCCAGGTTCGATACATGAGACAGGGTGCTCAGGGCTGGTGCACTGGGATGACCCAGAGGGATGGGATGGGGAGAGAGGTGAGAGGGGGGTTCAGGATGGGGAACACATGTACACTCATGGGGGATTCATGTCATTGTATGGCAAAAACCACTACAATATTGTAATTAGCCTCCAATTAAAATAAATTTTTAAAAATGGGGGGATGGTTTTGTTTTTTTTTTACAAAACATTGTCTCCCTATTCCAGCTAAGTCTTTGCTACTATTGCTACCAGCAAACAATGGCATGGAGCTAAAGCTATTGAAACATTATGTCCATGTGTCTGTGTATGGTCCTCCTAGATGGCTGCTTTTTACTTCCATTCTTAAAATGTCTCCTCTGAATGAATCTCTTTGGCAATAAAGAAGGATGGCACTAACGTGCAAATTTTGTATGTGTAGAAATTAGCAAAGCATATTTTGGAGCATGAACTTATACATGACTACTGTCCTTACAAAGCACTATTGTCATCATTTCTTGGTGGAACTGCTTCTTAATTATTGAATCATTTCTTTGTTCTTTTGTTTCCTTTGAAAATATTTATTGTCTTTAAAATATAATGAGTACCCAGGGTTTATAAAGAGAGATTGTATGAAACTATGGCAACATAGATGTAAAATATGTACAATAATCTAGAGGAAACAGATGAGGTAGTAGATTAGTTTACCTGTTTGAGGGAAGACCTTGCTGACAAGGTAGCTTAAGTATGGCTTGAAATGTGAGGGGTACTTGGCCAAATGGGAAACAGCTAAAGAAAATCCACATAAATGAAAAAAAAAATCTAATATTTTCATGGAAATAATAAGTGGCTTCACAGAGATAATGTCTGGAGTATGTAAACAAGAGTGATTAAGAAAATGCATTATCTCCAAGGGATTTTTTTGTGAACACAATAAAAAGTGAGTTTTGAAAAGCAATAATTAGGGAAGCAATATATCACCTTATTTAGGGTACAAACTCACAAAAAGACTTTCTGTCTCTGTGTACACGTGTATGTGTGAACATATATATGTCTGTGTGTACCTACCCATCTTATCCAACAATCTGTCATCATCCTACCTGTGATGGAATTCACTTCCACAGTATTTGAATTGAAAAGGGAAACTTTTTCCTGGGGAAAAAGTTACTGATTTACTTGACTGATGTGACAAAGAGGACTGGCACTGCTAATTCTGTTGTATGGTGGACAGTTTATTTTTTTCCATAAATTGTATAAGCTGGATCAAGAAGTCTAATATATACTGAAGACATGCCTTTAAACTGCTTATACAATATGCTTAAAATACATTCTTTAAAATTACTAGCTCATAAATCCTCTTAAAAATACAAACAGAGTACAGAGTTTTTTAAATTCCGTTAAGGTTATGCGACCAAGTATATGAAGATTGCTGAGTTAGAAGGTTATTGCATGGGGAAAGTTTCCAAAGTATGTATTCAGGTTTTGCAGTCTCCACCAAACAAACTGTTATTACTTAGATATCATGTTTAATCTGAGGATGTATATTTGCTATGGTTTCTCTGGTTAGAAATATAACTTTGGGTTGAGCTATAGACGGTTCTCTCTCAGAATCAAAATGCTAATTCGTTGTCGCATCAACAGAGGGCACTTTCTTTATTGTGTTTAGATTTGACCTGAACTCTCTGGTAAACAGCCATCAGTAAGAATGAGTTCACTCAGTGCTCTCGTGTCAGCACTGGCATCACTTACCCTGAAAGTGACTCAGTCTTTTATACCTGAACATGGACTTGATTTCTTCTTTTCCATTATCTTTTACTGAGATTCATGAAGAATCTGACAGACTAGGCTAGTTGTGTTAAAAATATTAATAAAGGGAGACTGTCATCCACTAGTAGCAAATTTCAACCGACCTTGTATTTATAAAATAAATCATACTTTTAAAATCTTATAGACCCCCGAGGATAGAAATTTTAATCATTTGTTTTGGTCCAAAATTAAAATTGGTAGTGTTTAAATATCTCCTTGAGAAGATGTAGTGTCTAATTACAAAGTAATGAATATGAATACAGTGGGTTAAAAATATTGTAAGTCTTTGTATAAGCCTTAAATTATTCAGTGTAATTTGTCATCTACCAAGTAATATGGGGGCTTCCCTTACGGCTCAGCTGGTAAAGAATCCACCTGCAATGCAGGAGACATGGCTTTGATCCCTGGGGTGGGAAGATCCCCTGGAGAAGGGAACAGCTACCCGCTCTAGTATTCTGGCCTGGAGAATTCCATGGACTATATAGTCCATGGGGTCACAAACAGTTGGGAAGAGAATGGGACAAGAGAGGATGAGATGGTTGGATGGCATCACTGACTCAACAGACATGAGTTTGAGCAGGCTTCTGGAGTTGGTGATGGACAGGGAAGCCTGGCATGCTGCAGTCCATGGGGTTGCAAAGAGTTGGACATGACTGAACTGAAGTATTGTGGATAAAGACATATCCACGTTAACCACATTCAGTATTTAATAAACTATACATTCATATAAAAACAATTTTATATTGAGTTTGAAATGTTAAGAAAAACTTAAGTTTCTATTTCTTATTTCCAGATTCCTAAAACTGAGACAGTTTTGTGTGTTTTTCTGGAATGAAATATTCTTTGAAATGTTTATGGCACACACAGCTACTTGAAAGATGACAGAGGAGGGATTTGTCTACATATAAGTCTCAAACAGGGAGTTTCTCCAAAAGAAAAAAAAAAAGTCACACAGTACCCTCAAAAGAAAGCAAAGAATTCCAGCAACACAGCATTCTATGGCATTTTCCCTGCCCAAAGGATATATGAGTTTTATGAATACAACTTGAATTTTGTTTTAATTGTTATAGTGTTACTTTTAAGTCTAAAAAGAACAACTCAAATCCCCCAAACACACATACACCAACACCCGCAGGTACTTACATCTATATAGGTACTATCATTTAGAGCATTAAGGTAAGTTATGTAAACTGTGTATCATTAGGGTTGAGAAAGCTCTGCAGTGCTGTCACCAATAAGCTTGAAATGTACTTGATCCTGGGATGGTGTGAAAATGATGACTTAGCAGATTCAAAAACAGATGGCCCCTATTCACCCCATGTGGCTAAACACACAAATGCCAACCTCAGAGACGCCTTACCTTTTTGCCCTGTCTGTCCCTTCTCGGCTGGTTCTGTTATATTAGGGGTTATTGCCTTCTTGGCCCTCCCTGCAATCAGCTTTTGAAGTCCATGGCCGAGAAGGCAGCGTGAGACCCCATTATGAGAGGGTGTTTGCTTAAAGATATAGTCTGAACAGGATCCCATGGACCCCTTGATAATCTAGCAGGGAACCACAAACTCCAGCCAATATCTTCTAATCCCCTGAGGATTCAGAACTGCCCACCATAAAAACATAATGGGCTGTTTATCTGAGCAGTCAGAAGATAGCATCTTAAAGTTACAATCTGGGTTACAGACCGGTGACATAAAGCAGTAAGAAATTCAGATACCTCCCTTTCCCTGGGAAAAACAAAATGCCAACAATCCTGTGTATAGATACCACTGGGCGTGCCTTTCTCACATTAATCAGAGTCACAGTTTTCCCACCATTTTTCTGTTAAATAAATTAAATGTACTTGGGAAGAAATGGATGGACCCTGCCCCATCCTCCATTTGCATGCTTTAAACTATTTTTGAAGTTAGAGACTATGTTAGGAAATATTCCCACTGGCACAATCAAATGAATTTTTGTGGCACATTTTGACTTCTTTTCAAAGATTTTAAGATTTTAATTTCAAAGATTCAAAGACATTAATCATGATTGTCTAATAAAATGCTACAGAGATTCTCAACAAGATGTTCTCTTCCCAGGGTTCCCATACTGCAACAGATCACAGACGATCATTGCTATATATGTGTTATGTGTATGTGTGTGTGCCTGTGTGCATGTGGATAATATATTTTCTTCTCTGATTTGTTCATTTTGTACTGGGGCAGAATTAAAATACCTCAAAGTTTAAAAATTCTTCTGTAAAGGCCTGTTATTTGTCAGCATTGCTGACAATAGGAAAAAGAAAAGCTAGACTTGATACCTAAACTATGTCTATTGAACACATAATATAGTGGAGATTTTACAACTGTTTGTTTCTAGTGAGCCTGTTTGTTATTATCAGTCAACTGGGAGTCTCTTGTGCCTGTATGGAATTTTCCTTTCCCCTCAAATAAATGAATCTCTGTGATTACGGATAGGGACCAAATTAACCACTTAGTTGCCAGACTTCTTCTCACTGGGATACTATGAGTATCTTAGCATATATAAAGATGACCATTGCTTAACTATGTTTCAACCAACTTTGTTCATTTTAACCATTTCCTGATCATTCAATAGGATTGCTTTCATAACCAAGCCTATTTAATTATAAAAATAGACTCCATGGGCCAGTCTAACATGGTTAATCTAATCTTAATCTTAGCCTGTACATATGTGTGTGTGTGTGTGTGTGTGTGTGTGTGTGTGTGTGTGTAGTATTGAACAAGTAACTTTCCTGTTCATTTCTTCCTGGGGTAAATCACATATTACATCAAACTCAACTTAATTACAAGCTTTGCCTGTTCTTACCTACTCTATTTTCCTCTACATTTTCAATAAGAACATAAAACTGCTCTGAAAAGTATAGGGAAAAAAAATAGCTTGTCACAACTGTGTTGTGCTGTCCAATAAAGCTACCCTCATAAGAGACTGTTCCTTGAGGCTGAGGCCTCTGGAAGTGCTCTCAAAGAGAATCCACTTCATCCCAAACTATATTCCTTAAGGATGACTGAGAACTGAAAGATCCGCTCTCCTTGGGCATGCACACTCTGCTGCTTTCTCTTGCAACTTGAAAACATTTTATTAACTTTAAGAATTTGTTTAATCAAATCCTCCTGAAGGTCCTTCTCACCCCTGGGGCTATTTAGTAAAATATGGATTAGGGCAGAGCCTCTAAGGTGTCCTTAGGAGAGTCGTCATGGGGAGAGCCACCAAGGGGTCGGCGGGGAGGGGGAGGGGGCGCAGGGCGGGGGGAGGAAAGACTTCAGAGAACAGCTTGTAGCCAAAAAGGAGGAGAAAAATGAGGCTTTGGCAGGAAACACTACTCGTGTTTGAACCAAAACTATGAAAGAAAAGTATGTCAGTAAAAAAGATTTCCCCAGAGTTTCATTTGGAATAGAATTTTCAATATAATGAAGATAAAGCACTTTTTGAGAACCCCCTCTAATAATATTTCATTCCTAATAGAATTGCCTGTGAGCAACTGAAACAATTGACAAGGGCAGGGAAAAATATTTATTGAATAAATTGCACCACTGAAGTAAATTAAAATAGACTTACCTCCAGTTAGACATCATGTTGGATTCCAGAATATAATAATTTTGCTGAGTAATCAAATTAGCACATAACAGAAGAGGAACACTTGATTGCAGTACCCAAGGAATAGGAAATGTTGGGAGAAAGAAATTTCACGCTGAAAGTGAACCATTTCTCTACCTTGAATGTGTAGAGAGTCCAGGAGTCTCACTGATCTCATTCCTTGGTGTGATTTCTAACAAGAATAAACATCTACAGTGAGAGCAATTTCTTACCTATGGTACTGTGCCAAGGGCTAGGCGAAATAGGTTGAACACAGCTACCCTCTGCTTGGAGGAAAGGTCAGTCTGAGATAATAAAGCATGACACAGAGTTCTTCAGGGGGAAATGAACAAATATATTCAGCAATTTGCTCTCATGAGCTATTTGCAAACAATTTGCATGTTCAAGCCAGAGAATAAGTTGATTGATCACAACAGGAGAAAAGGAACACTTTGAGAATCGATGGCCTTTCAGCCTAGTAGTTATTTACCACACGGGCTGTGGAACTGGGCAAAGCTGGATTTGGGTCCTGACTCAGCCTTGTTCGAACTCCAGGCTAGTTGTTAACCTCTCTAAACTTCAGCTTCCTCATTTATTAGACAGAAATAATCCTGTACTCATGGTTCATGTAAAATACTTGCATGGGGCCTAAGCAATGGTAAGTTTGACCAGAATTAGTTGGTAATAATCCTCTCAAGCTTTAATTCATTTTCACCTTTCTTAACTTTATTATATGATCTTTCTCTTGCCACTCTTAGAAATAGACCTCCAGTAGAATGTCCTCTCTTGTGCCTTCTGAAGACAGCCATAGAGTTTGTTTTTAACTTTCTTAATTTCCTTTTTTACCCCTATCTCACCGAGTTCCAGTATTTGACCCTGAAAAGGATGAGTTTTCATATCCTTGCAGGAAACACGAACAGCTTTTTTGTCTTTCTTGCCAACTGTTTACTCTCGTGTCTTCAGTCATGTTTCTACCAAATTCTCGCGTAAGTCTTAGCTACATCTTAAACTAAAATGAAGCTTTTATTCATTCCTCAGGTCTCTTCTCCCTTTCATTGTCAGCCACTGTTAGTCAAGAATGTACCAATTGGCTCACTCGGGTTTGCGGTCTTTGTAGTCCAACACGCTCTTCCCACTCTCTATTTTATCAATCTGGAGTCACTTTAATGTTTCAAGTGGAATTAGAGCCAGATACCTCATACTCTGCTCACCTCCACATGACCTTTATGCAACTGGCAAAGGATCTAGAATCAGAGTAATGCTGGCTACAATTGGGAACAGAGATTCTGCTGAATGTCTGAGACTGAAATACTCATAATTACAATAGGCACGATTCTTGTCTTTTCCAAAAGCACCAACAATTGGAATATGTGTAAGCTTTAGAGTACCTTGAATAATTGTAAATCAACTATACTTCAGTAGAAAAGAAAAAATAGAATCCTACCAATTAAAACTAAAATACCTTCAATAAAAAATATTGTTTTCTCTCTTTTTTAAAAAAGATAAAAGTGATTTTCTGCTTCAGTAAGAATTAAAAATGGAAACAGGTTTATCTTCTACTTCCTATGTGCATACCATGGAAGTGGAAGATAGTTATGAAAGACAAACTGTTCTTAACACTTGCAATATATCAGAAGCGGAGAATGAGCTCATATAACTAACAAGTATTGTTCAGTGTAGCTGTGGTGGTCAGGGCACCATGCTGCCACTGTGATGGTAAAGTGTAATTAACATAAAATTTGGTCTTAGCCCTTACATTATGCTAGGACTGCTGTAACAAAATACCACAAGCTTAAACAACACACACTTACTTTTTTCTAGTTCTGGGCTCTAGTAGAAGTCCAGAATCGAGGTTAAGCAGGTGTGATTCCCCCTGACAGCTCTCTCTCTGGCTTATGGGTGTCTCCCTCCCTTAATAGGACACCAGTCATACTAGATTGAGGCCCCACCTAATGGCATCATTTCAACTTAATCACATTCTGAAGATACTGTCTTCAAACATGGTTACATTTTTGAGGTACTGGGATTTGGGGGATTTCAACATATGAATTTTATGGGGGACATGATTCAGCACATAAGATCCTCATGGAGATGAATATTTATTTGGAAGAATAAGACCTGTATTGCAGGAATGGATTTGCTGTAAACCCTTGGATTTATAAAATACTGTGCTGGTTTTTTGGTCTGAATCAAATTGGATCTGGCCTTGAGTTTCTCACTTGCTGTATCCTCAGCAGAGATTCATGGGGATCCCTGTAAACAAACCCCAAAGTCATGCTGAGACCAGAGAGAGACGGTGGTGGTGGGGGTTCTGTAGTTAAAACTTGTCAGAAGGGGCTGTAGCCTTCAGACCATCATGGTTGCTATTGTCCACTAGCCAGTGATATATCTGTCATATCGTAGATCATATAATCTATCTGTAGGCATGTATTTTCTTTTTTTTTTAAATTTTTTATTTTATATTGGAGTATAGCTGATTAACAATGTTATGATGGTTTCAGGTGAACGGCAAAGGGACTCCGCCATTCATATACATGTATCCATTCTCTCCCAAACTCCCCTCCCATCTAGGCTGCCGCATCACATTGAGTAGAGTTCCCTGTCTATACAGCAGGTCCTTGTTGCTTATCCATTATAAATGTTGCAGTGTGTACAGGTCCATTACAAAATCCCTAACTATCCCTTCCCCTCATTTGAAGGCATGTATTTTCACGCACACGTTGCCAGGTGAGGGCACAGAAATGTGTTTTGTTCTCCTTTGGCCCTAATTTCAGAAGCTCTTGCAGTGCTGTTGCTGTCAATATATGCATGCTGCCCATCAGCACTCCTGCCATTTTCCAAAAACCTGTCAAGGGAAGGTAACCTTCCCTGGCATTTCCAGGACCTAGCCTTTGATTTAAGGAATTTTAAATGTGTGTATTGTTCTTTGTCCCCTGCTTCAACTCTCCAACCTGCTCTGTGCCCACAGAGATCAACCTTTAAAGACTGCAGCACCAGGCTCCTTTGATTCTAGCTTCCTGTGGCCCATGAGGGTACCAGCAGGAGCTCAGAGGGCAAGAGGAGAGGGGGACTGGAGAGTTTATTTCCCAGTGGCTCCTCCTGCTCTCACCTGGTCTTGGGCAAAGGCAGCATCCATCTACCCCAGATCACAGCTTCTCTCTGGTGGCCTTTTCCCCACAGCTCCAGACCATCTCGCTCATTCTTCTTGCCAGCTAGGCCTAAACATTGCAATGCTTGCCCACTCTTGAAACCATCATTCTCACCTCAGTAAAACATCTCTTTGTTAGGCTCTCTTCTCATACCCTTTGAGGTGCCATCTACCTCCTGCTGGAATCCAAGCAATGTTGCTGAGGATGCAGTGGTGAGAATGAAAAAGATCAGTTCACTTTCCTCATGGAACTTACTTCCTGAGAGTAATGAGGGTGTGGGAATGAGACAGTTAGCAAACAAAAAATTAAACAAACATGAACAATGTTAATAGCAATAAGAGTTAAATGAAAATTAAAATAAGATGACATGACAGTGACATGAAGGCTACTTTAGATTTAGGATGCTTCCTTTCATCTCTATGATATCTATATCAAATTATCTTAATAAGGCTAGACTTCTAAACAAAAATCTGGTGGAGATTGTCTTCTGGCACCTAGCAGCTTCTCATTTCCTCTGAACCATAAAAATCATAAAAGAGGCTTTGGCCTCTGAAAACCAAAGAACCTAGCACTCAGAACCCAGAGTCCTGGGGTTTCTCTGTGAACAGAAGTGAATATGTATGTGTGGGTGTATAATTCAGGGGTGGGACGTGTGGGAAGTGTTAGAAAATGTTTTTACTGTCTCAAAGGAAGAAAAGTCGTTAATAAACATTTTAATAGATTGTTGTTCCCATAAACATATGCAAGAAATTTTAAACTAATAATAGGAGAACTAAACCTTACTCTTGTTTTATCATATATATCTGGATTTATCCCAATGCTAAAATCCTATATGAATATTTGGGTTTTATATGAGAAGTGAGTGACAAAAATAAATGCTCTGGGCTTTCAGAAGATCTCTTCAAGTTGAGATGGTCAGAGATAGCACAGGTTTTATGAAGAAATGATGTTCAAGAGACTCTGGGTGCTGTCATAGACTCCCCTTACTGTGATGTATAAAGTTCTCCTTTTGTTTACCATAACAGCCCCAAATACGCAGCCTTTTCTTTTTCTGTAATGTGCCCAGTGTAGTCTTTGCCCTTCCTGCCACATTGGCCAAATTGTCTGATCCTTGAGCTTCAGCAGAAGTGTCCTTGCCTCCTTGAAGAGCCTCCTGATTTCTCAGCTGGCAGCACTTGCTCGTGGTAACTCCTCATGACCCTGCTGGCATCTCCTCTTGCTCATCCCCGTCTCTGTGCTGCTGTGATCTATGACCCTGCCTTATGTCTCTTATTGGTCCCCAAGTACTTGGGAATTTAATACAGCATCTTAGAGTAAGTAAAATGTGCACCAAGGCTCCCTTGTCCCTCATAAGGTAGATAAGATGTATTCAAACCTCCTTTATATAGACTGTGGAAAGCCCATTTCTCTCCCCAAGATTATGAAGTGTCTAGGGTTGTACTGGTGAGGATTGTGGAATATTTATAATTTCATCGATGTCTTAAAGTGTTTAAGCTCTGGAAAGCTCACATTTGCATCAGTGAATACCAGAACTCTTGTGCTAGAGATGGGAGATTTTAGGTGTAAACCTGTGGAATGATAGAATGTGGGATGAAAGGAGGGTTTCTGTTTAGTGTTTACATTAGGAGCATCCTCACCCGAAAGAAGAAATCAACTCCAAGTGCGTCTAAGGGATTAGATCCTAGAGGCAGATACTATGAGAACAGGCTCCAATAAAAACCCAGATGATCCCACGAGTGAGGAATCATCCTGTATGATATAGTTCTTTTCAAAAGCTAGAAAAGGTGGAGAAGGAAGGTGTTCTCACACAAATCACTAGAACACTCTGGTTTGTGAAATGTTTCCCAGGTAAAATAGACAATGCACAGATTAACTGTCTGCTAAAAACATTTGTCACTAGGTGAGGCCAAATAGGAAGTTTGAAGCAGTTAACTCTTAAGAAGTTTTGTCGAAAAAGATTTTTAAAGAGGGACATATCGTAAAATGCTAAGATGCATAGCAAGACTACATCACCCATGTCATTCCCAGATATTCTGCTGGTATAAGAATTCACCACAGATTTTGTGGTGTCCTATTATTTGACAGCCAGATTCAATTATACCACATTATACCAGAACCTCAAAAAGCAAAGTGGAATCCAGTAATGATGTCATTGGTGTCCATCCTATGAGAAGAACCATAGACCTCTGGAGCCATAGCTAGATTATTCTTGGAGGAGGGTTGATCCGTGATCGTCTGTCATGCGACCCAGTGCTGGGAAACCAGATGACCCTGGGAAGAAAACAAAATGCCCCAAAGGGCCTCATGCATGGTATATGAGGCCTTCTTAGAGTCTGCTTTACTCTTGGTGATGTAGTGACTGTTGGTAGAATAGTGATATCTTGATAGTAGCAATAAGAATTTAAGGTCATTTTCAACATTACCCAGATGCAAAAGAACTTTGAAAATAAAGGTTAAAGTTGACTTCAGTAGAATTGGTTCTGATCAAACCTATTTGTACCTATTGTGTATGTCTTAGTCATAGTGCATTTTCCTTTGGCTTCCCGGGTGGCTCAGGCAGTAAAGAATCCACCTGCAGTGTGGAAGACCTGGGCTCCGTCCCTGGGTTGGGAAGATCCCCTGGAGGAGGGCTTGGCAACCCGCTCTAGTGTTCTTGCCTGGAGAATCTCCATGGACAGAGGAGCCTGGTGGGCTGCAGTCCATGGGGTCACACAGAGTCAGACATGACTGAAGCGAGTTAGCATGCATGCATACACAGTATACATGTCTAATATATTTTAGATATTTTTGCAATATTTTCCATGATAGTTGATTTTATTTTAAAGAAAAAGACATAATTACTTATACCGCATCTTAACATATGGAAGAAAAATATCCTTATGGAACTGTTGGTACTATACAGATGTATATATGTTTTTAAAATGATTGATATCCTAGAGGTAAGCATACTATAAATGCTAAAAGCCACACCAACACCAATTACACTATTTTATATAGTCATTGCTTGATAATATTTTGTTGAATATATAGATATAAACTTGAGAGTATATTTGGATCTAGCATAATAGCTGAGCGATCTTTGAGAAGGTACTTCTGCATTTTCATTATTATCTATGAAAATTATCATAAAGACCCATATTCTTAAATTGTTATGAGAATTAAAGGAAATAATGTTTTCAAGTTTTTTAAAAGCTACAAAAGTAGGGCTTCCCTGGTGGCCAAGTGTAAAAATCCACTTGCCAATGCAGAAGATGGGTTTGATCCCTGATTTGGGAAGATCCCACATGACTAAAAACAACTAAGCCTTTGTGCTGTGCTATGCTTAGTTGCTTAGTCACTCAGTCGTGTTCGCTTCTTTGCAACCTACCTGGACTGATAGCCAGCCAAGCTTCTCTGTGCATGGGATTTCCAAGGCAAGAATACTGGAGTGGCTTTCATTTCCTCCTCCAGGAGATCTTCCTGGCCCAGGGATCGAACCCCTGGGGTCTCCTACATTGGCAGGCAGATTCCTTACCACTGCACGACCTGGGAAGCCCTACACCAGAGCTGAGGTTGTATGTTTAGAATGATCTCATCCCTGTACTACAAACAATACTAGTCTTAAATATTAGAGAACTACCTTGAGGAGTTTTCAGTGAAAAGCTTATGTTTGATTGTAGCACATACAAATGAAATTTTCTCTCCTTAAATTTTTTCTATTTCTCTTTTGGGCACTGAGGGGAATCTTGCATTCTTGAGATCTAGACCAAAGGCTACGTGAGTGTATATAAATAATGCAGGCTTTTCAACACATGGCTAATTTCCATGGTCAAACTTTCTCCAGTTCTTATCCAAATCTCTTCCACATCCCTTCTGGAGAGAGAGATCTTAATTTTCTGTCTAAAATCTGTTTGTATTCAAGACAGTCATTCATATCAGAATAATATAATTTAAACTACTTGACATAGAAATGTTTTTCATTTGTAGAAGGAGACTGCTGTCAAAATAGAATGGGAGGAAGTTTGGCAAACCATCTGATGATTATTTAATACTTAAGGGATTAGGCTACTTGACATACTTGGTACCTCCCTTCCAGACACTTATAGTCCAAGATTCTAAGGTAATGACATAACAATAGACACTTACTCCCTTCTCCTAAAAAAAAAAAAAAAAATATATATACACACACACACACACACACACACACACACACGTACAGTTTTCTTTCTGTTTCATTTGGACCACATGTGTCTATCCTGTGCCAGAAAATAAGAGGACTCTTACACCAACCTTCCTAATTACTACTGACATCACAGAGTATGTAAGTTTTCATTAAAACCTTGAGAGGTGGTTCAATAGATGTGAAAATGCAGTTTTTTTCTAGGCAGAAGAGCAGTTAAAACCCTGGAAGGAAATCAATACATTGAATAACAGTGAAGGGATTAAAAATAGCCTGCAGTTAAGGAGGTATGAGGGGTTTCAGGCTGTAGGTAAATAGAAATAGGGGAAATCATTACACATATTCTCCTTCTTCCCTTCAGTGTTCCCCCCAAAAGGAAGACTGACAACAATAAATTCCAGCTTCCAATTCTTACTTGAATTTACCCAAGATAATCCATCAAGTGATCACTGTAGATTGCAAGTTAGATATTTTAAATAATATAGGTACAGAGGCCCATTATCGGCACAGATAAATGTTTGAAACACAGCTCTCCAAAACAGACAGACAAACAGCTCTGTGATATATTATTTCTCCCTGGTCAGTTTCAGCCACCAGTGTGAAGTCAGGAACCCAAGATGATAAGAGATAGGCAATAGCAAACCATTATATAGTATTTCCACCAGATGAATACAATAGATACGGATAACTCCAATAGCAACTGCACTAAAATAATTAGGAAATGGTGACGGTTGAGTATGTAATACCTTTGTTTTTAATACAAGTTTTGTAAGTTTGTATAATACTTAATAATGGCTGTGCTTGCAAAGTCTCTGAAAATTCACTCACAAGTGAATATCAGCTGACCAGTGATGGGGATAGTTCTTTCAACTTCACACTTCACTTTGCTATGTGGAGTTGGAACTTGACATAAAAGATGGAAGGTCAGGACTTTGGATGAAATCATGGTTTTGGAAATTTTGACCATTAGTAATATAACAGAGAAGAAACCCTACAGTAAAAAGTTTCACTATAAAATCAAGAAAGGTAGATAGAGTACAGCAGTATTTTAGAACACATAAAATCAGTAAGAGATTTGTAGAAAAAATATAGGAGGAGGAAAATGATTTGGGGACTAAGAATCTTTTAGCCAGTTCATATTTGCATGTAGGTTTTAAAGGGGTTGTCGGATTACAGAATTCTTACGCACCTTGTTCAGGTAAATATGCATGACCTCTGAATGACCACATGAAATCAGTTATGTGGTGTGTGTGTGTCTGTGTATGTGTGTGAGAGAGTGTGTATGTTTTCAAATGTGGCATCTACCAGACCGAATCTGAAATGCAGTTTTTATTAAGAATCCTTGAAATCTTTAGTAACAATCTTTTGTAATTAGACCATGAAAACAAAGTAGACATTTTCTTCAGACTGCCTGAAAATTTAAGGTACATTTTTGTCTGTATGCCAAGAGAATTGGGCACTTTAAGAGCTAAACTCTATATTGCTATGACTTTTATCAAAAATATTCCATTTAATGTATTAGTAATACTCAGGATTTTCCTGTTCCTTTCTTGTCTTTAGAAAACCACAATAAACTATTTTTTAGTTGATTGAAATAAAAGTAGAATGCTTCATCTTAGAGGGGAAAAGAATAGCTGACGATTGAACTTAAAGGGAAAAAAAATTATAAAAAAAAGTATGTGCCACAGTGAAGCTTTGAAAATAAAGCCCTAAAAAAAAAAAAAAAAATGACTATTTGTAAATTAGGAGTCCAGAAGTTCTGTTTCATGATTATGTTGCAGTTTAATTTCTTTATATCTTTCTGCCATTGTTAGAAGAAAAAAAAAGCAGCCAGAACTTCAAAGAGACTCTGCATGTGTTCCGAATCAGGGCTTCAGAGCTGATGTCTGACAGCCCAGAAATTAAAAGGAAATAAATGTGCTGTTTAAACTCCCATTTTTTCCAAGAACAACAACAACAAAATCACTTTTTCTGTATTAAGAGTTTTTTTTTTTTTTCCTTTGCTAACTTTAAAGTTCTGTCCCCTTGAATATTTCCTCATTTGTCAATTATGGGCCTTGTTCTATGGAGTGCAGTGTTCTCATGGACTTCAGAGGGAATTTTCAGACAACCAGAGGGGATATCAAGACTTTGGGATTAGCGTTTTGTGACTTTTTCTATACACTAAAACAGATTCCCTCCTGAAAAGAAAAAAAAAAGGAAGACAAAGAACCGTAGTTGTTAGGCCATGCCCAAACACCTGTGTGTGACTGTTCCTGCATTTTCTTGGAATGACGGAAACAGACATCTCCAAAGAACAAAGAAAGGCTCGGGATGGTTTGTGTTTGAAAGCGCGCTAGCATGGATATGAAACGTCAGTCAGCAGCCAGAAACTTGGCAGCCATTTCTCGGAGTGCCAAAGAGAGTAATTAGAGTTTGACCTGGAGATCTCTGTTACGTAGGGGTAAAGATGGATCTTTCACTCAGGAAGAATCATGGATATAAAGGAACTAGGTTTTATGAGTGAGAAAGTGAGGATCCTGTATCTCAGAGTGGTAACATGATTTGCTCAAGGTAACCGCAGAAAAGTGCTATCAAACTTTGGTGAATTCTATCATATGGCTAATGAAGTGGATATTAGGTTTTAGAGAGAAAGAGGCACATGACCATTTTGGGTTTAGGTGGTGCTTTCTATCTGCCTATCAGAACCGTTATTCTCAATCCTTCCCCTGCCTTCCTCTTTTAATAAGTATTAGCAAACAGCCAGGAAATGTGGGCCAACAGCAGCTAGGAGCAAAGGGCTTCCCCACCACATCTTTGCAAAAGAAAAGTAAAGCACCCTGGGAATATGCTAGATTTAATGGGCTTGGGTTCTTTCTCTCCTCTCCCACATGCCATCTCATAGTCGGCACATCTGGCCTGCAGAGTATCTCAGAATGTTTATTTCCGGACCGTGAGAGGCTTTCCTGAGCGTTGCTTTGGTAGAATCCACATTTTGTTCATGTTAAGCTGCATCTTCAGAGTATACAGTGCCAGAGGAAGGAGATGATCCACTTCAGTTTTTGCGTTACCTTTCAAGTGCTGTGAGCACATATGCTGGAGAGAAAAATTCAGTAAAGGTGAGCTGAAATGCTTTCAGTGTTCGCAAATACAAAACCTTCTGTCGTTCCTTGGGAAAAAGCAGAGACAATGCCAAAGCACTCATCTCCCTGGTTCAGCTGTCAGTTTGCAGTCAGATCCAAGCACAGGCACTGCTCAATCTAAATGTCCCTTTGGACATAAGAGTGAGGAACACTGGCTTTTTATTTATTTAGTAAATACTACTGTTTGGACTTGTATGACATGTCAAAGCTTGGGATGTTGAACAACTCTTTCAGAATTTCACAATTAAATTGAAAATTAAAAAGACATGCAAGAAAAGACAGTATCTGATAAAGTGAATTCTGCAGGGAAAATACGTAGAGATCAGGGAAATTTCTCTAAGAGTAATGACAGGGGGCAGCAAAGCTGGCTCTTGAATGATGAATTAAACATAAATAAGAGGAGAAGGAAAAGCAGATGGAAAGAAAGACGTGAGTAAACACATCACATTTGCTCTCCAGCAAGCCATTTGTTGCACTTTACTGCATTCTCACATCGTGCTTAAGCAGAAGAAATGTGCATTCTTCCATGTTTTTACCATAATCTCAAGTATTACTACTCCTAGTTCACGGAAGAAGAAATGGAGACCCAGAAAAATGAAAGAACATGCCTGAGATGACACTGGTGACAGAGAAATGGAATTCCAACTCCCAAATCTGTACTCTTAGCCCATGCAGCCTCCAGAAAAAAAGCCTCTTCAGGAACGTCAATTTGACAATAGGGTGTACCGGGGCCTGGATTACCAAGCCAAATAGTCTGAACATTTCACTGGCAGACGTTAAGGGGATTTTAGAAGGAAGAGTGCTAGAAGATGGGTCATGGTTAGTACTTAGACATGTTCAGTTAGAGTCACATGTGGACACATGAAAAAATGCCCTGCAGGGCACTTCGCAGATGAAAATTAGATCTAGCAAAGGGGGTTAAAGAGAGATGGAGATTTCAGTCTTTGACCTAGTGATCATGGATGTAACTGATGTGCAAGTGAAAGGATTCACTGATGGACAGTGTTTGCAGAGGAGTGGAGTACTGAGGGCGGAAAGTGAAGAGCACCCACACCTTTCAGGTAGAAGGAGGTGGAGGAGGCAGCAGGAAAGGAAGGAGAAAATGTGAGAGGAAGATGGTGCAAGGCCAGGAGAGAAGAGTGTTTCATAAACCTGGGGAGAAAAACTGCCTGCATTGGGGGGCAGATTCTTAACCACGGAAAGTCTGCTTAGTATATTCTTGGGTGATATATTCATATACAGCCAGTTTGACCATATAGTCCTACACAGGTCTCAGCCTGAGTTGTTTCAGCCAGAAGCTAAACTTCAGTCAGTCCAGTTATTTGACAGAATTAACCAATTGAAATGATGAAGTGTCCTAAGAACCTGCTTTTCCTTTCATGCTCACTGATGGCAATTGGGATTCACCACAGTTCTCTTGTTAATAAACCTAGTTTTACTTTAATTTAATGTAGAGGCCTGAAGAGTTGTTTTGCATTAAGAATCATTGCTCCTCAGATGAATTGTCTGATTGGTTGAACATAGGCCAAGTCTTTTCTTTTAATAGTATCGCATGTCTTAGATCCTCTATTCAAATCAAGCCTTTCACTTTGAAGCACTGGGTAGTAAAGAGGAAAGTATAACGTAGAAAACTTTCCTCAATAAATACTTAAAGTAATAAATAGTCATGATTAACTTAAAGGCCTAATCAAAAGGAAATTCAAATTTTTATTATCTTTAGAAGCATGAAGTCAAAAGGACACTTTTGCGTTTTGCAGATTTTTGTTTTGAAAGAGCTGCCTGTTATCATTAGAGCCTAACTTATTTTTTTATCATTAGTGGAATGCCTTTTTTTTTAATGTCTTCTTCATGTTGGCATTTTACTCTTTATAGTTCATCATAAGAGTAACCAAAATCATGGTAACAATGTTTAGTCTTAAATGTGAGTTAATTTCCTTTAAGACTATATTTTTGGAGAGCCAGGATACAGTTCCACTTGAGAAGTCTTCCTAATAGAGGAAAAAGGCTTTTATTATTCCAGAATTAACAAGTTATATAACTCTTATTATAATGGAATAGGCACTTTTTAATGAATTTTGTAAAAATTAATATTTAATTATTAAGATGAGGCCCCCATGCCTAAAGCTTCCTGATAAAGAAAAGCCACTGGAATAAATTCACCATGTAAGAGCCCTTCTTAGAAGTATATTTCATGGAGACCAGAGGTGAGAGGAAAACAGCACTTAAAAGAGAGATCGGGATGCAGCCCAGACCCAGGAAGTAGAAAGTCTACTGTCTATACGATTTCATGACAGCCCAAACCTAAAGTAATGGTGAACTCTGTTATCTTTATTTTGCTTGTTCTTTGGTACACTTGAATTGTTGACTTATTTCAAAGATATCAAGGATCAACCAAATGGCAGAGCTGGCAGGGGCATTTAAGATCCTGTAGTCACTCAGCTCTGAAACCTAAGTTGAGAGCCTTATTTTAAATGAAGAGTCTGGGTCTCACCCCAGAGATTTGGATTTTAACTTGGTTGGGAATGAGGCTCAGGACTCTGCATTTTAATAAATACTCGCATGATTCTGATTAGCTAGAGGTTAACCTCACTTTGCTCTTCCCTGGTGTCTCAGACAGTAAAGAATCTACCTGCAATGCAGGAGACCTGAGTTCAGTCCCTGGGTCAGGAAGATCCCCTGGAGAAGGAAATGGCAACCCACTCCAGTATTCTTGCTTGGAGAATTGCATGGACTGAGGAGCCTGGCGGGCTACAGCCCATGGGGCTGTGAAGAGTTGGACACATGTTAGTCCATGGTGACTAACACTTTCACTTTCAAACAACCTCACTTTAAGAAATACTGACTGAATCCAGCCCCCTTATTTGAGCCATAGAGAAATTAAAATCTGGAGATGGGGGAAAAAAAACAAAAAACAAAAAAACACCTAGAGCTCTATCCAGCAGGTCATCATAGAACTTGAATTAGAATTTAGTTATAATATCCTTTTTAACTTTTAATTAATGTCACCCAAAGTCAGAATCAGTGGTGCCACTGGCTGTGTCACTGGTGTTTCACAAGATGGACTAGATCATCTTTTCTAGAAACAAACATTCCTTACTAAGAATCAACAGATGTCTGGGAGGATTTAAGGAGCTGGCAGAGAACATCTGGATAGCTCTCAAGAGAAGTCATTTCTCCTTAATGAATTTGAGGTTGAAAGTTTTTATGATGAGTTACACAACTCTTTTGAGACATAATAGTTATGATAAAAGGCACATCCCTTTAACAGTCATTTTAAATTTCTCTTGTCATCTATTATTAATTAGGTGATTTTTGTTCACTCAGGTCCTTTTTTCCCTGAAGCTGTAACACTTTTGACTGGGATAAGAGAGAATGCCAGTGGTCACACCTTAATAAAATTCCCACATTTTCCAGTAGTGGGTCTGTCTGTTAATATCCAGATTCTGAAGTTTTAACTATTTTTGATAAATCTGTACTGACATTTTCAGGGAAGAACAATAGACTAGATAGTTGCATATCCCAAGGGTATTCCAGCCTGACTCCCAGCCTAGTGTATCTGTTATTATCTTTAGTTTGAAAATCCATTGCCTAATCTCATTACAGACTCTTGTTGAAAGATGTCCATGACCTCCCAGTTCTAATGATTCTGGAATTACCAGCACATTATTCTCCTTCATTTATTCTGATACATACCTGGCTAGTCCCCAAAGTCCTGAAATCTCCTCTTCATCTTTGATCTACCCACTCTGACGCTGGCCTGTGCTTAGTTCACTTGCTCCACATTCAATTCTTGTCATCTTTCAGATCTCTTAAGTCCCTTGTAGTGGAAGCCACCACCCTCCCTGAAATGCTCTGTTTTGCCACGTTGAAGGGTTTAGAGTATCTTATGTAAGTTGGATATTGAGCCTCATTCAGAAAGAAATTGTGCCTTAAGATGCCAGACTTTTAGCATGATCTCGGGAAGCCTCTTTTTTCATGTAGCACATCTCCAACTTAGGAAAGCAGGATAAAAATCACAATGCAGTGTCCTCTGGGGTATTTCATTTTTCCCCTCCAAAATGATAGTTATACTCAAGTGTCTAATGGAGATGAAGGAGTTCCTATTTTCATCCATCTATAATTCTTTCAATTTTTTTTTTTAATGGCAGATGGGAAGAACCTATGACAGACCAAAACTACTTTGATAAAAAATGTTTAAAATAAAACTCTTTTTGGTTTCATATTGGCAAGTTGAATCATGCCATTTGTAAAGATTGTGTAGGATTCTGGCCACAATTTCACTACAAGTTTTCTACCACAATGTTGGAGAATTGGCTACTTTTGAAAGAACTACCCTACTGGGCTTATTAGATTCTCATGGGTCTTGCTAAATACTATACTTTCCTTTGTAAATGTTCTTTAAGTATTTCAATTAAATGGTGATTTATTTTAAAAATCAGCAATAACAAATGTGTAATAGAAGCCAAGTATTACAGAAGGTTTAATCTTTAACAAATACATGCAGAGCCATTTCATATTTATTTAACATACAATTGCTGTCTAATTTAATCTAAATTAAATGGTTGCTTGAAACCTATAATTTAGAGGCTTCCTGAACCTCCTTTTATGGCAATAAAAATAAGAAATCATCAGTTTTTCCCAGAGGGTAGATACTTATCTTTTAAAATCAGGTATTTTTGTCTTGAAATTAAAAACCTAGGTCATTTGGAAAATGGGATTCCAAGGAATGTTTTTGGCAATGAGACGTATGTCCTCTTTCTCCTTAGAAGAGAATAATTTGTTTTTATATCTTTCAACAAACATTTAAAATTTTGCTGATACTTACCTGGCATTTTGACGAATTATCTATTGATATTATCTGTTTCTACAGGCATCTCTTTGTGAGGAATGTGTACATTAAGACTCAGTAGTGGGGTTTTTGTTGTTGTTTGATTGTTTTTAAAGACCAGAAACTTTGGGTTCTATGCGTCAGACACTACATATATTTTAAAAAGCAGTTAGTCATAAAGTTACCCCAAGGACAAGTAGACAAACTTTTTGGCAGTGGTCACTACAAGTGTTGCTGTGCCCATCATTATGGTCACATAATGATGTGACCATAATGAGCTGGATTTGAGGAATGTAGTCATGAATTAATGCTATACCAACACTGAAAAGGAAGTTTATTAATAGTTCCAAAGGTTAATTTGAAAAGGAATTAGGGGTTTGGGTGGTGGTGGTAATCTATTTCTTTTCAAAGTGATAGTATCAGAAAATCGAAGTAGATATTTCTTTTCCTGAAAATTGGTTTTTATGAATATAAATTAAAGCTTGAGTAAGAAGAATGGGTAACAGTCATTAACATTTGATGAGTATTATTCAGGAACAGCTGGTGCTGTTTAAACTAGTACTAGTTTAAACTAGTACTTCAGTGTTATTTGGATTCAAATGCAGCTGACAGGTTTGAAGTCCAGTTGCCTCGTTATTATGGCTTTGCCATTGACTGTATTGCTTAGGCAAGTTCATTCTCCCGCCTGGGCAGTTGTGTAGTGATTAAATGATATAATGTATTTCACACACATAGCATGGTACCTGGTGATGGTGGCTCTCACTAACGTTAGTTTCTAAGTGATGTAAGGATTCAATTCAATTCAGTAAGGCGCTTCAGTCGTGTCCGACTCTGTGCGACCCCATAGATGGCAGCCCACCAGGCTCCCCCGTCCCTGGGATTCTCCAGGCAAGAACACTGGAGTGGGTTGCCATTTCCTTCTCCAATGCATGAAAGTGAAAAGTGAAAGTGAAGTTGCTCAGTCGTTTCCGACTCTCTGCGACTCCATAGACAATAGCCCACTAGGCTCCTCCGTCCATGGGATTTTCCAGGCAAGAGTACTGAAGTGGGGTGCCATTGCCTTCTAAGGGTAGGGACTGTCTTTGTTAAGCTCAAAACTGTTCCTTATTGGCCAGCACAGTTTATGTTACATAGTAGATTCTCAACAAATACCTCTTTAGTGAATGGATCAGCCACGATTATTTTGAATCCTCTTGAAGATATCGTATTCTACTTTCATTCTGTAAATTAATGACATTTCTTATAAGTTCCATAGCATAGTGTAAGAAACAGTCTGTGACAGGGACTTGAGTTTTCTCTTTGGCCTGTTGTATTTTCTCTGGACCTCAACTTTTTTCCTGGATGCTCCTTTTAACCAATCTTTGAGAAAGATTTTTTACTTGTATTGGCCACAGTATTGAAAAAAAAATTAAGAAAGGGAAGTATTTATTCTACAGTAGGTATATTATAGAATCATAAAACTTTTCAGGGCTTTGCTTTTCTTTACTTTTCTTCAAAAATAGCTCTTAAGTATCACCATGGGCCCTGAATCTAAAAACTTAGGTATTGTAATTTAAGAATGTGGACTCCAGAGTCAGAAGGTTTAAATCCTACCTCTGTTCTTTCACCTTGGACAATGCACTTAACCTTTCTCTGTTAATTTTCCATTTCTTGTTTAAGAATAATGGCAGTGCCTCGTGTGTGTGTGTGTGTGTGTGTGTGCGTGCGTGTGTGTGTTGACTGTGTTGAGCATTAAAGAAGTTGTAAAGAGCCTACCGTGCAATAAGTTCATATATAGTTTAGGTGTTAACACACATTGATCCAGGTCTATAAAGTCAGCTTGAGGTCTCTGTACTATTTAGACATCAGCATTTAATTAACACACTGAGAATGCCCATTACTGTACTAGGCACTGAATATATGAGGCCAGGCAAGATACAGACACTGTTGGTCAGCAGGTTACAACCTCGAAGGATGAACTCACAAATTAAGGATTAGAGAGAGGAACCAGTGTTGAGAGGACACATAAGAACAACTCTGCATTGCCCAGGGGGCTCAGGATGTTGGTTACTCTAAATTTAAAAGATGAGTAGGGGTTAGCTGGATGTGGACAAGACGTTACACCAGTGGATACTCAGAAATGTAGACTCTGGTTGCTGTGTTCATCAAATTGTATAAATAGTTATATTTAACTTAAGGGAAGAGTAAACATTGGGTGTGACAGAAGATTAAACTGGAAAGAGAGACCATGTCCTGAAGGCTTTGAATTTAACCCTAAAAATTGTGAGAAGCTAGTGACAGGTAGTTGGGTGGCTGCTATGTTGCTAAGCTCACTGCTCTCTGCAAGTGAGCATGCAGTTTTCCTCTGGCATGTCTGCCCATCTCCAGGTGCAGTCTTCTCCTAACTTGTACACTCTTTCAGCCATGTAACACTTCCCATAATTCCTTCAGCACTTGATACATTATTTAGAGAAGCCTTGCAGTGTCCAGTCAGACATGGCCAGTGATCATACAGAGCCCTTGACTCTTTAGAAGAGTTCACCGTTCTAGAAATCTCTCTGCCTGGAAAAGGTCACCTGATTTACATAAACTCATGTTCATTCAGGACTAGGATTCTTCTGTTCTTTTAAACGAAGTGACCCATAGATTTTGTCTTTGGGTCAAGGTAACAGAGAAACTAGCAGCACTGCCTCTATTTGAAGTATCTCATCACGACTAAGAATTCATCATAATCTTATTCTAACAGACAGTTTGTTCAGGCATTGCCAAGGTATGCATCTTAGCATTCTGGCCCTTGACACTTTGTGGGGAAATGGGTGGATGATAGTGAGGACAGATGAATCCTTTGGACACATGATGACATGCATTGGTTACTTCATCTTATTCACAGAGAAAACTAAACATATGTGTGTAGATTTTTTGAAAAATTATTTTAAACAGTAGGGTCAGTGGTTAAGGTTTCAGAGTCTAAAGCCTGAGTTGAGTCCTGATATTACTATATATTACTCTATTCCCAGTATGACTTTGGGAAAGTTACTCAACTTCCCTTAGTTTGCCCCTCTAGAGATTTGGATACTCTCTATAGCTACTTCATAACGTGGTATGAGGATTCCATGAAACATCTATATGAACCCCAGGACCTGGCACAGGATAAATATTTTAGAATTGTTCATTGTTGTAGTTACCATTACTATTCCAACTTTCCTTACACTATCAACTTTACCTCTTGAACTGTTATTCTGCTGTTGATTTATTTGGGGCCTCTAGTATATTCAGGGATATGAATTTATTGACTCCTAACACCATCCATTTATTACCTCACCTTTCTGGTAGGTCACAAGTCTGCACCGACCCAACTGGGTTCCCTCTTCCAGTCTCACAAAGCTGATACTAAAATACCAGCCAGGCTGGCTCTTTATTCTAGACATTCTAAGGAACAATCCTCTTTTGAGTTTATTTAATCTCTTGCAGTTGTAGAGCTGAAGTCTTCATTTCCTTGCTGGCTAGAAGCTACTAACATTTCTCCTCTTGTGGTCCCTTAACGTTTTCAAACCATCAGTGCTGTGTCAAGTCCTTCTCATGCTTCAAATCTGACTTCCTCTTATAATACCAACTGGAGAAAACTCCGCTTTTCAAGGGCTTCTGTGATTAGATTATTGGAGCCACCCCGACCCCCCAGCCCAGTTTCCCCTGACACTGCCTGATATCTTCCTTTTGATTTACACAAAGTCAACTGAAACGTCTTTTTGCCATTCCACAGGAGTATACGTTACATGCACAGATTCTATCCACACCCGAGAGAGAGTTCTGTTCAAGAGCAAGAGTTCTCGGAGGTCCTGTGAATTCTACCTACCATACTAATGTAATTGAAATGGAATTAAGTAAAGTTAATAGAATATATTCATTCCACATTCACTAATTCCTTCAATAGCATGTACTGAGCACCTACTATGTACCAAGCTGTATGCTAGATTCCAAAGTATCAATTCTTGGCGATTTATTTTTTGAAAAAATTTTAAAGACGATTATCTCAAAATATGAATTCTTTTCCCCCACACTTACTTTTCCATTCCCCATTTTGCTGTCTGGAACTTCAATATATATGATCCTCTGTAAGCATAATTGAGTGACTCTAGAACTAAGTTTACTAATAGAAAAACCAAATGAATGAAAAGAATAATGCCATTTAGGATAATTGCTAAGAGAGCTTTTGCATCATGAAGAGGCTGATGGGCTGGTGAGGAAGTAATAGTTATTGATACTGTTTGAGTGTCAAGTGCTGGGTAGATGCATTTTACATATATTATTTCACTGAAACCGACAAGACTGTTCCTGTATCAGAAGTGGGAAGCTGAAGCAAAGATATACAAATGCGTAACACTGCAGATGTTTGACTATGTCCTCTATTATCTTATGAGTTCCCTCTAAACAGATAGATGTCTTCCATCTATTAATCTTTATAAAAATGTGTTTGTTTTATAACAGTTGTCTTTCTACATATCAAATTGTATTTATCTGTGTATATGCCTCTTGTATGTAATTTAGTTCTTTGGAAGCAAGAATGATCTCTTATTCAACCATGTAGTTCCCTAGCTGTTGTTAATTGTGTGTACTCAGTAAATACTGGTTGAATTTGAATAATGCAGAGTACTGTAATGGGATCATCATTGCTTAGCATGAGTGTGTCCTGCTCTTGTTCCATCCCACTTGGCCAGTTATGCCTGAGCATCGATGAGAGAATAGATCCCATGTGTTTAATGCCTTATTGAAAACAGCAGTACAAGCTAGAGATTGGCAAATCAAATTGCAGTTGGGGTTTGGCAAAAACAATTTTGTTGAGGGGTTGGAAGGAATGGTCCTATGATACCCAAAAGCATTTTCTAGGGATTTTTTTTTCTCCTCAATGGTTTTATATTTGTGTTTGTTAAGGGAAATTTAATTCACATGCTTCTGGTTTATTTACACTTAGCACACCAAAGCAGTAATTTGTAAAAGCCATTTGGTGTCTAGGAATTCTCTTTCAAGTTCTTTTTGAACTGGAAATCATTTCTGAAAAAAAATGAGCAGTCCTAATATCTATTGAGTGGGCTGAATGGTGGAAAATGCAGAGTTCTCATCCCAACTCTGTAGTTAACTGTTTGCCTTGATAATTGATCTTTATGGGTCTTAGTTTCCTCAACCTTAAAGAAGGGGTTGGAATATTTAAGCTTAAAATTCATTTCTAGATCTTAAATTCTATGATTAAATTCTTTCATTTGAAAATACAAAAACTGAATACCTACTATGTGCTAGGTTCTGTTCATAGATATATATATGCATATATTGAGGTGGCTTTTTATGATTATTTCACATCTGTGAGGTAGAATAGTCATTAGTTGTATTTACAGCTGAGAAAACTGAGGTTCATGTATTTTAACATTTATATATAAAACTGTGGCACATAGTAGGCATTTAGTAAATAACTTGTTGCTTTTTAGATAGATAAATCATGGATGGATGGATGGATGGTCAAAATGCCAGTCAACTTCTCTTGCCATTTTATTCTCAGGAATTCCTGAAGATAATTTTTTTTTTAATATCATTTTTCTGAAATACTACTTTGGAGTATTTTGCTGTCTCAGACATTGTTTAATACAAACCAACCATTCATTTGTTTACAAAAGGTGCTGAGAATATAAAGTTACCTTCTGGAGCGTCACTGACTAGAACAGTAAAAGGATTTTTACTTTACTTGAAAGTGCCTTCTTTAAAACATATGCAGTATTTATAGGGCTGCTTGGAATAAGCCAACTGAAAGATTTAATGATAATAATCTCCATATTTCTTCTAAAAGTGATTTCCGGTTTCAGTGACCTTGAAAAGAGTCCTAGGACATCAAATACATAAAGATCTTAAAGTGAAATGAATCTTCAAAATATGTTCATAAATTTACATTTTAAACATGGCCAGAAAACATATACCTTCCGCATTATTAGGGCGATTCTTTAATGAAAATTTTTCATTTGCATGAAATAAACCTTTTTTGGCTATAGATGAAAGGATTTTATAGTAGCAACACTGGTTTTGTGAGTTAAATGATCCCAACATCATCAGGAACGAATCACAAGTGCCTACCATATGAATTACAACATCATGAGTCTTAAAAAGGTATTTCTGTGAAAAGCATTCTTCCCATCTGCAACAATCAGCTTCTGCTTTGAAGTCCTGCTCGAGAGCCTCAGAGTACATGAGACAGCCACATGCTACCCAAACTTCTCTCTCAATTTGAGTTTGACTGCATCTTCCTAAAGTAAAGCATGGTTAACTTAATGACTAAGGGGTTTAGAGAGGAAAATGGCTCCAGTTTTTGTAATTATACTTCACCGTATGTGCATTCTTCAGTTGATCTTTCCTGAATGTAACTAGGGAAAATTTGCCAGTGGATATGCAAAATTAAATTGCAAATCAAAACAGAACAAAAGTGTCTGACTCCAGGGATCCCTGCTATACTGGATTTGCAGTGAAGTCTTCACAGCTATTTCAGGATCAAATGAAACTAACCTGTTTAAAAATGAGTAAAATTGTTATTGAGGGTTTTTAACATGTCAGAAAGAGTTACAAAAATTACATAAATCAGTAACATATTAGATGTCAAAAAAGAACCCTCCTGAAATGCAGGAGATGCAGGTTTGATCCCTGGGTCGGGAATATCCCTTGGAGGAGGAAATGGCAACCCACTCCAGTATTCTTGCCTGGGAAATCCCACGGACAGAGGAGCCTGGTGGATTCAGTCCACAGGGTTGCAAAGAGTCAGACAAGATTTAGTGACTGAACACGCACATACATTTCTGAAGAGACTGTCACTGCTGCTGATTCTCATTCTACTGCCTTTGCTAAATGGCACTATGGGGATGGGATTGTCTCTGTCACTGTTTTTTTTTGTTCTTGTTGTTGTTGTTTGTTTTTTTTCTTGAAGCTTTCCAGGCAGACAGGCAGTCATTGGAAATAATAGAAAAGTACTTGTAGTGAATGGGAGGCTGACATCAGCAAAATTAGATTTACAAGTAGGAGTGATTTCTAATCAATCATTTTGTATCACTATTATTTTTCTTAATCAAGTGAATCATGAGCCAGTACCTTTCTTGGGCATCGGTTGCTGATTCTAGAGTCTGACTTTTATAGAATGGCGAAACAACAATGGTAACTATACTGTAAGTTAGAGAGAAGTCCCTCTTCAAGCCACAGCAGAAGTCCCTCAGGGTCAGCCTCCTTAAAGAGTTCTGATACATTCCATGTTTTCAATTTCATAATAAAAGCAGACTTTCTAGAAGTATCTCATTTCTCTGAGCTTCTATAAGAATGTTTCAGTTATCCATTGCTGAACACACACAAATGAAGTTTATAAAGTTTAGGAACTTCATTTCCATCGTGCCTTCATGTGCCTTACAGTATATGTTCTATCTCATACTCTGGAATAAAAGAGGAAAGTTAACAGTCAAAAGAGCAAGCCTCTTTTCATCCAATAATAATAGATAATAACACTAGAATCAGATAAGTGACTGCTTTACCATATAGGAGGATATTATTTACAACCTTATATATAAAGCTGAAAACTAGTAAGTTAATGTCTAAAAACAGAAAAGTAGTATGTTAAAAAGATATTGTAGAGTCTACAAAACATGTTTTCTACTATATTTATGTTTATAAATATAAATTTAAAAAGTACAGTGTGATCCTCTTTTATTTTTTAAATGTACAGAAAATGATAAGCATGAAATTGCACAAAAGTGGGATTGGCTATCTCTGGTTTATAGGACTGGGTTTATTATTGTATAAATTATAATTATTTTATTTATATTTAGTTATTGAATAATAATATGTAGCAACATATATTTGTTATATATTACATAATTTTCTTTGACTTTTTTCTATTTTCCACATTTTTAACAATGTGTCCATTTTTGTTTTGAAAATAGTTGTTTTCAAATGGAAATTAAAGTAAGGGTTGTGTTTTTGCACTACCAGTATCCTGGGAACTATTTGGGAAACATTGCGGAGAAGCACTTGACACATGCCATTTTAAAGGGTGAATCCTTTTATGTTCTATGGGTTAGTTATTAAATATTTATCTAAAGTTTAATCTTAGAGCTTTCCTAGAGCAACTTCTCATTTCAAAGAGTTTCCCAAACTTAGAAAAAAATGCTGACACAATTTTGACTTCTTAAGCAGAAATACACCCCCACAGAATTTCAGGAAATCAAAGTGAAACTGATCATTTGCATCACTACCATATTTGCAACTTATTTAATATTATTTTCAGAAGTGACAAAAGTAAGTTTGCTTCCAGTGAAGCTGGAACTGAGCAGAAAATTCTAACTGAAGCTGTCCTTCCAGTTCTCTTCCTCAGTGGCTCCCAGTCTTGGGAGTTACCAGTTCCGTGTGTTTGTTTAGTCATCAAAAGCAAGAGAATTTTTCTTTTTTTTACAACGTACCTTCCTTCTAGTACCTATAATGATGCTTATTTGCTTGTATTAATTTAATTTAATGCTTTTTAGAGCGGACAGGCTATATATAGTATTCTTTAGCGTAGTAGCAGCAGTAGTAGTACTACGTTAGCACCCCATTCTAGAAGATTTCCTCAAAAGAGCTTAAGTTAACAACGTTCACTTTAAAAAATATTTCTTATGATATTTTGTCATAGTTACTGCACATGGTTGGGACAACTTCTGAGGCTTATTTTCAGTAATGAATAAATAAACAAACAGTTGCTCATTCGTGTCCTGCTCTTTGCAACCCCATGGACTGCAGCACGCCAGACTTCCCTATCCATCTCTATCTCCTGGGACTGGCTCAAACTCATGTCCTTTGAGTCAGTGATACCATCCAACCATCTCATCCTCTGTCATCCCTTTCTCCTCCTGCCTTATATCTTTCCCACCATCATGGTCTTTTCTAATGAGTCAGATCTTCACATCAGATGGCCAAAGTATTGCAGCTTCAGCATCAGTCCTTCCAATGAATATTCAGGACTGATTTCCTTTAGGATTAATTGGTTTGATCTCCTTGCAGTCCAAGGGACTCTCAAGAGTCTTCTCCAACACCACATTTCAAAAACATCAATTCTTAGGTGCTCAGCCTTCTTTATGGTCCAACTCTCACATCCATACATGATTACTGGACAAAACCATAGCTTTTACTACATAGGCCTTGTTGGAAAAGTAATGTCTCTGCTTTTTAATATGCTGTCTCAGTTTGTCATAGCTTTACTACCAAAGAGCAAACATCTTTCAATTTCATGGTGGTAGTCACCATCTGCAGTGATTTTGGAGCCCAAGAAAATAAAGTTTGTCACTGTTTTCATTGTTTCTCCACCTATTTGCCGTGAAGTGATGGAACCAGATGCCATGATCTTAGTTTTTTGAATGTTGAGTTTTAAGCCAGATTTTTCACTCTCCTCATTTACTTCCAGAGACTCTCTAGTTCCTCTTCACTTTCTGCCATAAGGGTGGTGTCATCTGCATATCTGAGGTTATTGATATTTCTCCCAGCAATCTTGATTCCAGCTTCTGCTTCATCTAACCCGGCATTTCACATGATGTACTCTGCATATAAGTTAAATAAGCAGAGTGACAATATGCAGCCTTGACGTACTCCTTTCCCAATTTGGAGCCAGTCTGTTTTCCAGGTCCGGTTCTAACAGTTGCTTCTTGACCTGTATTCAGGTTTGTCAGGAGGCAGGTAAGGTGGTCTGGTATTCCCATTTCTTTAAGAATTTTCCACAATTTGTTGTGATCCATACAGTCAAAGGCTTTAGCATAGTCAATAAAGCAGAAGTAGATGTTTTTCTGGAATTCTCTTGCTTTTTCTATGATCCAACGAATGTTGGCAATTTGATCTCTGATTCCTCTGCCTTTTCTAAATCTAGTTTGAACATCTGGGAGTTCACTGTTGAAGCCTAGCCTGGCGAATTTTTTTCAGTATTACTTTGCTAGCATGTGAAATGAGTGCAATTGTGCAGTAGTTTGAGCATTCTTTGCCTTTCTTTGGGACTGGAATGAAAACTGAACTTTTCCAGTCCTGTGGCCACTGCTGAGTTTTCCAAATTTGCTGGCCTGTTGGGTGCAGCACTTTAACAGCATCATCTTTTAGGATTTTTCGTTAACTGCATAACAATTCTAGTACTGACCTGACCCCATCCATCTTGCTACCCTAGCCTCCTCCCTGAGTGCCTAGTTCCATACCCATATCATATCTGTGGCTGCTTCAGCTCAGCACACATTATACAGACTGACTTTCTTGCTTAATTGCTTCTTTCCCATGAGCCCTCACACTCAGGACACTCAAACCTCCTTGAGGACAACCTTCCTGGCACTGTGCTCTGCTGTAATTTTTCAACTGTGCAAATTCAGTTTGCTGTGACCAGTAGGATGAGTTTTTGTGCCCTAGAAGTAAAAGCTATCCAATGTAACGTGTAATTATGCCCATTAAAATTATGTTCTATAACTCTCTAATCACATAACCACACACACCATTGAATCTTCTTTTTCACATATCTGGAAGAGTAATACCTTGACACTGGTAGCCACACTTAGCTTTTCAGATCCCTCTACAATGGACACAGTAGAACTCAGGTTAACAGAAGTAAAACATTGTTCTTAAATTCCTTGCTTTGATGAGAAGAGAGAGCATAGGACTCAGAAATTTTATTTCTATACTCCACTTGAATGTTTTGTGCAAGGATAACTCAAAGCTCAGCTGCCTCAATCTGTGGCTCCAGAGATCACATGGGTAACATGTGAATGGAAATAAACCCTGTAGGTAAAAGAAAGAGGAATTTGGATAGAGATCAAAGATTAGCTTCATTCCATTCTTTCCTTCCACTTTTTACTATCCCATCTAAATTTGGTATTTTATGGGACTTTTTTTTATTCTCAAAGGAAAAGAGTGAACTTAAATCAGATTTGAGATTTTTCTCCCTCTCCCTCCCCCCTTCCTTTTTAAAATCCATGTGATTTGATCTGCTCAGCAGTGACTTTAGATAATTGAATTCTCAATTGTTAGGAACCTTCCGTATGAAAGATTTGGCATACCTGCTTGATTTATTATTATATCTTTTAAAGTTATCACTGTGGCCATGGCTTAGATTACAGGAAAAGCTGTTCAGAGTATTTAACAATATGGTTAGCAGAAATATTTGTCTGTGAGTTTTATGAATATTTCTTCCAGAATGGAATTATTTACTATGTGTCTTGACTTAGACCAAGAGTATTTCTAAGCATTAAGGATCAGAACTTTGCATTACACATTTTCTGTAAGCTTACTGCTCTTTTCATAGCAGTTGGATAAAAAGGTGGATTTTAATGTGGTCAGCCTCATTCTTAAATGGCCTGTGGAAAAGATTTTTCTTGGTATCATTGTGAGACCCATAGGTGTGGAAAATAATGCTTGAGTGCAGTAATGCTTGGAAACAATTTTCATCCAATTTTAAATCTTTTTAGAATTGTTTTGCCAAGTATTTAGAAACATACAATCATTATAAAGTGAATATTTTGACTTCTATCATAATAGATTTGTCTTATTCATACTTAACCTCAAGTGCAATACCAGAGCTGAAATTCTGGACAGCTCTAGTTTATTGAGTGAATATTTCAGTGCATTTCCAAGGATTAAGAAGATATTATTTCATTATTCCAAAATGGAAGCAACTTAGTTTGGTTTTGGGGTCTTATTGCTTGACAGTTTTATAGACTTTGATTTGGTTCTGCCAACTGTATTCTGAAAACTTACTTTCTTTTCACACAAAAAAACCATAATATTTAAGAGAGGAACAAGGTCAGGCTTGAAAACAGCCTAGGCAGGCTTGAAGACCATGCATTTCAATATTCAAGGTAATTGTTTTAAGTTTTCATGAGTATAGAAATATTGATATTATAAATATTATAAGTATTAAATGAGGGAGAGTGAAATATAGTCTTTTGTACTTTAGAATAGTTAATAAAAGAAACTAAAAATTTTAATTAATGTAAACATTGAAAAAATGAGTAGCAAAACTGTAGAAATGAGAAAGATAAGGGTTTGTTGCAGGGCAGAGAGGAGGTATGACAGGTGGAACACAGGAGATTTATAGGGCCTTGAAGCATTCTGTGTGATGTTGTAATGGTGGATACATGACAGTATGCATCTGTCAGAGCCCCTAGAGTTATACAAAAAGAGAAAAGCCTGGTCGTGAACTTTTGTAAACAGTAATGTAAGTTATCAATATTGGCTCATCAACTGTCACAAATGCACCACACTAATGCAGAATGTTGTTAATAGGGGAAACCACAGCAAGGTGGGGTGGTGGATTGGACCTCTCTGTGCTTTCTGCTTAAATTTTCTGTAAACACAAAACTGCCCCGAAAAATAAGTGTATAGCATAATAAATTGACTTGCATAAATCATGAGATGATTATCACAGTAAGTTTAGTGAACACCCATCATCAACAGGTACAGAATTAAAGCAATAGAAAAAGTATTTTCCTTCTGATGAGAACTCTTAGGATTTACACTCTTAGCAACTTTCATATGTGACACACAGCAGTGTTAATCAGATTTATGATGCTGTACATTATTTCCATAGTACTCATTTATCTTGTAACTGGAAGTATGCACCTTTTGACTGCTTTCATGTAATTCCCCTTCCCCCCAAATCCCACCTCCGATAACCACAAATGATATCTTTTTCTATATTTATCTATTGAGTGCATTGAGTTTTCATGTGCCTTTTAAAGGCAAACAGCTATCTTTAGAATTATGTTTGAGTTCCTTTCTCTCTTCTGTGTGTGTATCTATTATAGATTTTTGGTTTGTGGTTACCATGAGGTTTATATATAGTGATTTAAATATAAATATGGGGGCTTTCCCAGGTGGCTCAGTGGTAGATAATCTGTCTGCCAATGCACGAGATGCAGGAGACAACGGGTTCAGTCCCTGCATTAGGAAGATCCCCGAGAGTAGGAAATGGCACCCCACTCCAGTATTCTTTCCTGGAAAATCCACGGACACAGGAGCCTGGTAGGCTGCAGTCCATAGGTTCACAAACAGGCAGACAGGACTGAGCAACTGAGCATGCAGACATACAGGAATATGATTAAGTTGCTGCTCTCTTATGAATTTTAACTTCATTTCCCACATTTACTGTCTTTGACATAGCATTTTACATCTTTTTGTTTTGTGTGTCCCTTAACTACTTATTGTGGATAAGTAGTACTTATGTGGATTTTACTCCCTTGATCTTTAAACCTTCCTACTAGCTTTATATGTGGCTAATTTACTAACTTTTGTATATATGTGCCTTTACCAATGAAATATTTCCTTTTATAATTTTCATATTTCTAGTTATGACCTTTTCTTTTTCACAGAGAAGTCCTTTTAACATTTCTTGTAAAGCTTTTTTGGTTATGCTGAACTCTTTTAGCTTATGCTTGTCTGTGAAGCTTTTGATCTCTCCATCAAATCTGAGTGAAAGTCTTGCTGGGGAGTGTATGCTTGTTTGTAGGGTTTTTTTCCCCTTTTATTACTCTAGGATCAGAAAGTGGGTCTGACATAGGCTTCTTTCAAATTATGGCTTCTGCCCTGGGTCCTGAATTATGTGAGATTTTGTGTGTGCCTTAAGACTGGGGTCTATTTCCCATTGCCCTTTGACTCTCCCAAGAGTAAGCCCCACTGGCCTTTAAAGCTAGACTTCTAGGATCTTGGCTTCCCAGTGTAGGACACCCAGACTGGGGAGCTTGTAATAGGCCTCAGACCCCTCATTCCTTGGGGAGAAACTCTCTAACTGTGATTATCCTTGTGTTTGTGGTCCTCACCCTGGAATATGGTTCTTGACTATACCACATCTTACCCTTCCTACCCATGTCCTTGTGGTTCATTCTTTATGTCTTTAGTTGTAGAAGATCTCTGATACCCTTCTAGTCTTTCTCCTTAATAGGTGCTCTGTAATAGTTGTAATTCCAGGGTGCCCAGGGGACAAGGTGAGTTCAGGGTCTTCCTACTCTGAAATCTTGGCCACTTGTTTTCAACAAGTTGACTCAGAAACTTGTGAGTCGCTGAGCATTTAAGGATCTGTGAGCAGAGCCTAGATGTTACCCTATAGCAAAACATCTATTAATTATTTTAAAAATATAATTGATTTAAAAACTAAATTTATGTTCCCTGGAAGTTCTTAAAGCAAATTAAACAATATTGAACACATGGCTTTAAATATTTTTATTTATTCTTTTTGTTAATTGTTCCTAAAAGTGGGCGCATTGATGAATTGTTATAATTTTTTAGACATTGAACAAGAGATTTACATTTGGCAATATGAGAGACTATATATTCTGAAATACTCCTATGTGTAAATATGAAAACTACTCTTTTAAATTTATGGAGGACTTCCAAAAAGAGGAAGAAAAGCAAACAAATACTGTAGCTGTTGGCCACTCTGGGCCATCCTAAAGTATACAGTTGGCAAAAGTTTGAACATTAATAGACTCCTGTATTCTCAAAAAGGGCGTCAAAGCCTTCAGTCTCCAAAGGGAAGGGTTTTGATTGGAGAGCAGAATAAAGAAAGAAATGTCAAAGAGCCGACTCTAAAGAAAAGGATAAATAGGAGAAAAGGAGACATTGCTGAACAAAACAACAAATTGATCTTAGCTGTAACTGTCAATACAGAGAATTTCAAAGGGAATGAAAAGGGAAAAAATGTCTTTTCTATGACAATTTGTAATCAAGTTTTGGGATCCTTATTTTCATTATCTGTACATTTTGAAAAATAGCCCTTCGGTGAGGATTTAAAATTTATCCTGCTTGGTAATGTTTCAGCCATCCAGCAGAAGTAAACAAAATCCCACTCATCTTGGGTTTCAAAGGTAAATATCATATTCAAATCTATTCTCCAAGCTTTCTCATATATAAAGTTCTAATGAATATGAACTCAAAAAAAAAAAATAAAAGCAAAGGAAAATTAAGACATCATGAGGCTGAATCAGCAGGAACAAAAATAGTAAAACTAAGCCATAAAGACTTCAAATAGCAGATCTAGAATATAAAGTAATTATGTCTAAAGAAATAAAAACTTGAAAGATTAAAGTGACTAAGAAGTTATGAAATATAACCCAACAGAACACCTAGGATTGAACAACGAATCACTGAAATGAAGATATTGATGAAAGTATAAATAGCAGACTAGATACATCTGGAGTGAAAAAGCCAGGAAGGTAAATCTGCAACAAAAATACACATATTGTCGGACAGAGAGAGACAGAAAATAAATGAAAGAAAACTTCAGAGATGTTGAGGCTCTACTAACAATGACTACATCTCATTGAGGTTCCAAAATATGATGATAAGGTAATAAACAACTTTATTGAATACATTTGAACACAAAAGATACATATTTCTGGGAAAATGTAACTTGGGAAGATATTGAAAGCAAGAATAGTTCCCTAATCCCTAAGAAAATTCTCAGTAGATAAATGTCATCCTCAGACAAAACAGAAGAGTCAAATGGTTTACAGAAGATTTCTACCCAACATTCTAGGGTCAAATAATAGAAAAAGAAGGTCCAGCCATAATAAAATTCAAAATAGTAAAAGAATAGAAATTTGTTGATTAACTTCTTTCATCAACATAGTGAAAAAATCCTAAACAAAGCATTAGTCAAATTCAGTGTGTATAAAAATGATAATATATCATAAACAAACTTACTTTATTCCATAAATTCAATGATGCCTAAATATTTGAAATATTAATGTAACTCACAACACTATGAAATTGTAGGAGAAAAACCATCTCGTTTGGTGTAGTAAAAATAATTAAATTGAACATCTGTTTATAATAAAAACTCAATTCAGGGTAGAAATAGAAAGGTTTCTCCTTATTCTGAATGAAACCACAGTAAGATGCCATTCTTTGCCACCCACATGTACGGCCCATCACACCAAATGTTGGCAAGGATGAAACTAAACAGGAATTCTGATATACACTGCTTCTCGCAGTGGGGATTGATCATAGTCCTTTGGAAATGATCTGGTTTTATTTAGCAGGTTGTAAGTCACAGCAGTTTTACTCCACTCTTGCATGTGTGCGCCAGAAGGCTGGTATAAGAATGTTCTTATTGGCTTTTTTTTGGTCGCTTGTGGGATCCTTGTTCCTCTAATCAGGGATCCAACGGAGGCCCATGGTGGAGAAGTCACAGAGTCCTAACCACTGGACCACCAGGAAAGTCCCATAGGGACATTTTTTTTTTTTTGAATAACAGAAAAACATAAATATTTGTCAACAGGAGAGTGGGTAAATAAAGTATATTCATTAAATGGCCTACTAGAGAGCATAAAACTGTTGTTACAGGCGTCGACAGAAATGAACTAACACAAAGTGTGAAAAGAATATGTTGCAAAAGTCTAAAACCATTTTTATAAAATTCCAGAATAAGCAGGTTAAACAATCAAAAGCAAAGGAGTCATAAACACCAACACAGAGTCCTGATTACCCACAGTGAGGGGGAGTTGTGTTATTAGAGAGTTGCATGCAGGGGGCTTCAAAAATATTTTCCTTAAATTGCGAGGTCAGTGACCACTTGTTTGTTATGTCATACATAGATATTAATTTTTGTATTCATCAGCTATTTCATAGTAAAAAGAAGGCCTGTAAAATCTAATGTCATAGGTATGTAATTTGAGGTGATACATGGAAAACTTCTTCCTTTTATAATAAAGGCAAATGATGGAACGAAGAAACAAATATTAAGCAAATGGAATTGCATACCTTATTAATATTAGCCGAACACTTTTCATCCAGGTGTACACAGAATGCATTGTGAAAGGCAGTAATGTGCACAGTGAAGAGTGCACACGTGACTGGTGCAAATCTTAATTGTGAGACTTCGTAGCTGCAGGATCTTGGATTTTGTGATCCAAGATCTTTTATCAAATTATTGTGAGTATTGAATGAGTTAGCACGTGGGAAGTACTGAGAAAAGGACCTACACACAATAAATGCTCAATCAATATTAGGTTCTAGTGGTCAGCTGACTTTTAATTTATACTTTGAAATGTTCTGTTTGCATTATGGTAGGCTTTGGCCATTTGACGAAGCAGTTGATGACACTGGCTGATGGACATGTGGTGTTGGCTCTAGAAGGAGGACATGATCTCACAGCCATCTGCGATGCATCAGAAGCCTGTGTAAATGCCCTTCTAGGAAATGAGGTAAAAAACTAAAAGTATAAAAGAGCAGGGGTTAAGGGACCAGAAATGTACGCATGCATATGTTTTATCTTTCTTAACATCATACATACTCAGAAAACACGGTGTTGCTCTTACAATTTACAGGAAGAAGGCAAGCTGTAGATAAGAAAAGTTTACATGTCCTCCTGTTTCATGCTGTAACTTTTGCCCAGTTATAGAATCCATACAGTACATCTCTCGATCAGGTTATTGGTAGAGCTCAGTAAATATGTAAAAATAACCCATGGGAGGAAATGGTCTGTATATTGACTCAGCTAATAAGCAATGAAACACTGAGAAAGAATTAACTCAAAGAAAAGTTCCCAATATTTTCTGTAGGATTATGTTAGTTCAGGGAGGGAAACTTTTTAGAAATATTTTTTCAGCTTTTTAAAGTATAATTGGAATACAAAATTATAATTCATATATCTAACCTATATAGGTGTAATTATTTGATAATGTAATTATTTAATAATGTGCAGACATTGTTAAATGATATTCCTCCTTGAGTTAATTTAATACATTCATCACCCCACATAGTTACTTTTTTTGGATAAAAATACTTAAGTTCTACTCTCTTAGAAATTTTAATTATACAATAGAGTATTAGCAGTTATATTCACTGTTGTATACCTTAGATCTTCAAGCCTTATTCATCTTATTACTAAAAGTTTACAAACTTTTACCAAACATTCCCTATTCTACCCCAAGCCCCAGCTTCCAGCAACCACCATTCTACCCTGTGATTCTATGAGTTCAACTATTTTATTTGCTTGTTTTTGGTTCTAGGTAAGTTTTATTTTCTTTCTTGTCTAGCTTATTTCATTTAGCATAATACCTTCTGTGTTCATCCATAATGTCACAAAAGACAGGATTTCCTTTAAGATTGCATAATCCATTGTGTGTGTGTGTGGGTGTGTATTGGTGTGTATGTGTATTACATTTTCTTTATCCATTCATCGGTAAGTGAGAGATGCTTGCACTGTTTCCAAACCTTGACTATTGTGAATAGTGATGCAGTAAAATTGGAAGTTCAGATGTCTCTTTGAGATAAAGAAATAGTGATTTCATTTCCTTTGAATATTTACCCAGAAGGGAGATTCCTGAGTCATGTGATAGGTCTATTTTTCATTTCTTGAGGGACCTCTTACTGTTTTCCTTAGTGACTGTACTAGTTTACTTTCCTACCAAGAATGCACAAGGGTTTCCTTTCCCCAGCATCCTCACCAGCATTTCTCTCTTCTCTTTTTGATAATACACATCCTAGCAGTATGTGAGGTGATATCTCATTATGGTTTGATTTGCATTTTCCTGATGATTATTGATGGTGAACACCTTCTCATGTATATATTGACCATCTGTTTGTGTTAGAAAATACATATTCAGGTCCTTTGCCCAATTTGAATTGTGGCATTTGGTTTTGTGTGTTTTGCTAGTGAGTTGTATGAACCCCTTGTGTATTTTGGATACTAATTGCTTACTGGGTATATGATTTGTAAATATTTATTCCCATTCCATGAATTGCCTTTTCATTTTATTGATGATTATCTTTATTGTGCAGAAGCTTTTTAGTTTCATGTAGTCCCACCTGTTTTTAATTTTTGTTTTCACTTTTGTTCTCAATCCAAATAACCATGGCCAATAGCAATGTCAAGGGGCTCACCCCCTGTGTTTTATTCCAAGAGTTTTATGATTCCAAGTCTTGCATTTAAATATTTAATCAATTTTAAATTGATAGGGATACAGTTTCATTCTTTTACATATGGCTATCCAGTTTGACCAGTACCATTTATTGAAGAGATTATTCTCCATTGAGTATGTCTGGCTCCTTTGCTGAAGATTAATTGTATATGCATGAGTTTATTTCTGGGATCTCTCTTCTGTCTGTTAACTTGTATGTCTGCTTTTAATGCCAGTACCATGACTTGTAATATAACTTGAGTTGAATGCTTGTAATATAACTTGAAATTAGGAAGTGTGATAACTCTGACATTATTCTTCTGTCTCAAGATTACATTGGCTATTTGGCATTCTTTTGTGGTTTCATTTCAATTTTAGGATTTTTTTTTCTGTTGCTGTGAAAAAATGCCCTTTGATAGGTATTACATTGAATCTATACCTCACTTGGATGTTATGGACATTTTAATTATATCTTTCTGATCCATGAACCTAGGATATCTTTTCATTTATTTGTGTCTTCAGTTTCTTTTATCAGTGTCTTAAAGATTTTTGTGTATAGGTCTCTCACTTCTTTGGATACATTTATTCCTAAGTAGATCGTTTTGGGGGAGAAGGCAATGGCAACCTACTCCAGTACTCCTGTCTGGAAAATCCCATGGATGGAGAAGGCTGGTAGGCTGCAGTCCATGGGGTCGCTAAGAGTTGGACACGACTGCATGACTTCACTTTCACTTTTCACTTTCATGTATTGGAGAAGGAAATGGCAACCCACTCCAGTGTTCTTGCCTGGAGAATCCCAGGGGTGGGGGAGCCTGGTGGGCTGCCGTCTCTGGGGTCGCACAGAGTCGGACATGACTGAAGCAACTTAGCAGCAGCAGCAGATTGTTTTTGATGCTATTGTATATGGGATTTTATTTTTTTCAGATAATTGTTAGTATTTAGAATCATAACTGATTTTTCTATGGTGATTTTCTATCCTACAACTTTGTTGAATTCATTTAACAGTTTTTTTGGTGGCATATATAGGGTTTTCTATATATATCATGTGATCTGCAAATAGTAACAGTTCTTTTCTGACTTAGATGTCTCATTCTTTTTCTTGTCTAATTGCTTTAGACAGTACTCATAATACTATGTTGAATAACATTTTGGCAGTATTGGGTATCCTAGTCTTGTTTCTGATCTAAGAGGAAAAGTTTTCAGCTTTTCAACATTGAGTGCAATGTTAGCTGTGAGTTTCTCATGAAAGTGAAAGTGTTAGTCACTCAGTGGTGTCTGATTCTTTGTGAGTCCATGGATTATAGCCTGCTAGGCTCCTCTGTCCATGGAATTCTTCAAGCAAGAATACTGGAATGGGTTGCCATGCCCTTCTCCCGGGGATCTTCCCAAATCCAGGCCTCTCGCATCATGGGCAGATTCTGTACCATTTGAGCTGCCCAGGAAGCCTATATGTTCTCATGTATGGGACTTGATTATGTTATGGTGCTTTCCTTCGCAGAGGTAAAGAATCTGCCTGCAGTGCAAGAGATGTGGGTTCAATCCGTGGGTCAGGAAGATCCCCTGGAAAAGAAAATGACAACACACTCCAGTATTCTTGCCTAGGAAGCTCCATAGACAGAGGAGCCTGGCAAGCTATAGTCCATGGGGTCACAAAAAGAGTCAAACTTGACTTAATTACCAAACAACAACAAACCTTCTATCCCAAATTTATTGAAAGTTTTTTTCTTGAAAGGCTATTGAATTTTTTCATATTCTTTGTCTGCATCTATTAAGATGATTGTGTAATCTTTATCCTTCATTTTGTTGATGTGGCTTATTGCATTTTTTCATTTGCAGATGTTGAACTACCTTTGCATCTGTGGAATATATCTCACATAATCATGGCATTCAGTTTGCTTATATTTTTTGAGGATTTTGTATTTTGAACCTTAATGTTCATCAAGGGTATTGGCCTGTAATTTCTTTTCTTTAGTATTCTTTACTGATTTTGGTATCAGGAAAATTCAGTTTGGTTCAGTCGCTCAGTTGTGTCTGACACTTTGCGACCCTATGGACTGCAGCACGCTAGGCTTCCCTGTCCATCACCGACTCCTGGAGAGTGCTCAAACTCATGTCCATCGAGTTAGGGATGCCATCCAACCATGTCATCCTATGTCATCCCCTTCTCCTCCTGCCTTCAATCTTTCCCAGCATCAGGGTCTTTTCCCATGAGTCAATTCTTCACATCAGGTGGCCAAAGTATTGGAGTTTCAGCTTCAGCATCACTCCTTTGAGTGAATTCATTGTAACTCATTGGATTCCTTCCAATGAATAATCAGGACTGATTTCTTTTAGGATTGACTGGTTTGATCTCCTTACAGTCCAAGGGACTTTAAAGAGTCTTCTCCAACACCACAGTTCAGGAAAATGCTGACCTCCAAAAATGAGTTTGGACAGCTTCCCTCCTCTTCAATTTTTTGGATAAATTTGACAAAGATTTGTATTACTTCCTCTCTGATACAGTTCACCAGTGAAGCCATCTGATTCTGAACTTTTCTTTGTTGGGAGGTTTTGATTATAGATTCCGTCTCCTTACTGGTAATTTGTTAAGATTTCTCTGTGTCTTCATTATCTTGATATGTTTTTTGTTTCTAGAGAGTTATGTTTTTTTCTAAGCAATTTAACTTGTTGGCATATAATGTTTATAGTAGTATCTTATGTTCCTTTGTACTTGTACATTTTGAGTTGTAATGTCTCCTTATTCACTTCTGATTGTATTAATTGAGGCTTTTCTCTTTTTTACTTAGTCTAGTTAAAAGTTTATCAATTTTGTTTATCTTTCATAAATCCAGCTTAGTTTTATGGATTTTTTTCTATTGTCTTTTTAATCTCTATTTTGTTATTTTCCACTTTGATCTTTTTTATTTCCTTCTTTCTACTAGTTGGGCCTTAGTTCATTCTTTACTTGTTAGTTTTTTGACATTCTTTTTTTCTTAATGTAAGCATTTATCACCATAAACTTCTCTCTTAGAACTGCTTTTGCTGCACGCCATAAGTTTTGGTATTTTGTGTTACCATTCTCATTTATCTCAAGATATTTTTTCTAAAGTTCTTTTGATTTATTCTTTGATGTATTGATTATTCAGCAGCATGTTGTTAAATAACCATATATTTTAGAATTTTACACTGTTTTCTTATAATTGATTTCTAGTTTTTGGCTGCTCCCTCTGCAGTGATGCCTGAGGGGATAGCTATAGAGCTAAGTGCTCTCGTACTTAACAACTGCTTCTCTGTTTGCTATGGTCCTCTGGGACTCAAGAACCCAAGCCTTGTTAGCTTTCAGAGCTAGGTGTTTTGGGAGCCATTCTTATGGTGGGGGCCTTAAGCATTGGGGTGCTGGATTTGTAATCCAGACGCCTTCACTCCTCAAGAAGAGGCTGGGAGTTGAGGTTTCCTGGCAAAAGTGTACCTAAGCTTTCCCACTCATTTTGATGTGGGTATTTTCTCATTGTCTCAATATGTAGAGTCACTCAGCTAGTTTCTTTCAAGGGAATTGCTCTGTTTGTAGCTATACATTCAGCAGTGCATCCGTGGAAGGAGGAAAATTCAGGAATCTCCTATGTCACCCTCTTGATCTGGAGTCTTAAAAATATTTACAAATTCTTTTTTTTCTGTCACCATTTGTAAATTATCTAGGCTGAGAGATATATTCAGCCTAGATAGTGAACATATACTGAACAGCCTTTTCATACCATTCATGGGGTTCTCAAGGCAAGAATACTGAGGTGGTTTGCATTCCCTTCTCCAGTGGACCATGTTTTGTCAGAGCTCTCCACTATGACCCGTCCATCTTGGGTGGCCCTACATGGAATGGCTCATAGTTTCATTGAGTTAGACACAGCTGTGGTCCATGTGATCAGATTAGTTAGTTTTCTGTGATTGTGGTTTTCATTCTGTCTGCCCTCTAATGGAGAAGAATAAGAAGCATATGGAAGCTTCCTGCTGGGAGAGATTGAGAGGGACACTGGGTCTTGTTCTGATGGGCAGGGCCATGCTCAGTAAATCTTTAATTCAATTTTCTGTTGATGGGTGGAGCTGTGTTCCCTCCCTGCTATTTAACTGAGACCAAACTATGGTGGAGGTAATGAAGATAATGGAGACCCCCTTCAAAAGGTCCCATGCACACACCACTGTATTCAGTGCCCCCAACCCTGCAGCAGGCCACCGCCAACCAATGCCTCCAGTCACATCCACAACTAGGTGTTGTTTTTGCTTTGGCTCCATCTCTTCATTTTTTCTGGAGTTATTTCTCTGCTGATCTCCAGTAGCATATTGGGCACCTACTGAGCTGGGGAGTTCATCAACATTTTAAGAATCAGTGAACTAAAATGGACTATAATGGGTGAATAACTCCGATGACCATTATATCTACTACCGTGGGCAAGAATACCTTAGAAGAAATGGAGTAGCCATCATAGTCAACCGAAAAGTCTGAAATGCAGTACTTGGACGCAATCTCAAAAATGACAGAATGATCTCTATTCGTTTCCAAGCCAAACCATTCAATATCACAGTAATCCAAGTCCATGCCACTACCAGTAATACTGAAGAAGCTGAAGTTGAATGGTTCTATGAAGACTATAAGACCTTCTAGTGAAATGAAGTGAAAGTCGCTCAGTCGTGTCCGACTCTTTGCGACCCCATGAACTATACAGTCCATAGAATTCTCCAGGCCAGAATACTGGAGTGGGTAGCCTTGCCCTTCTCCAGGGGATCTTGCCAACCCCAGGGATCGAACCCAGGTCTCCCGCATTGCAGATGGATTGTTTACCAGCTGAGCCACAAGGGACCTTCTAGAACTAACACCAAAAAAAGATGTCCTTTTCATTATAGGGGACTGGAATGCAAAAGTAGGAAGTCAAGAAACACCTGGAGTAACAGGCAAATGTGGCCTTGGAGGACAAAACGAAGCAGGTCAAAGGCTAACAGAGTATGGCCAAGAGAATGCACTGGTCATAGCAAACACCCTCTTCCAACAACACAAGAGAAGACTCTACACATGGACATCACAAGATGGCCAACACTGAAATCAGATTGATTATATTCTTTGCAGCCAAAGATGGAGAAGCTCTATACAGTCAACAAAAACAAGACCAGGAGCTGATTGTGGCTCAGACCATGAACACCTTATTGCCAAATTCAGACTTAAATTGAAGAAAGTGGGGAAACCACTAGACCATTCAGGTATGACCTAAATCAAAACCCTTACAATTATACAGTGGAAGTGAGAAATAGATTTAAGGGAGTAGATTTGATAGACAGAGTGCCTGAAGAACCATGGACAGAGGTTTGTGACTTTGTAAAGAAGGCAGGGATCAAGACCAACCCCAAGAAAAAGAAAGGCAAAATGGCTGTCTGAGAAAGCCTTACAAATAGCTGGGAAAGGACAAAAAAGGCAAAGGACAAAAGGAAAGATATACCTATTTGAATGCAGAGTTCCAAAGAATAGCAAGGAGAGATAAGAAATCCTTCCTCAGCAGTCAATGCAAAGAAATAGAGGAAAACAATAGAATGGGAAAGACTAGAGATCTCTTCAAGGAAATTAGAGATACCAAGGGAATATTTCTTACAAAGATGGGCACAATAAAGGACAGAAATGGCATGGACCTAACAGAAGCAGAAGATATTAAGAAGAGGTAGCAAGAATACATAGAAGAACTATACAAAAAAGACCTTTGTGATCTAGATAACCACAATGGTGTTATCACTTACCTAGAGCCAGACATCCTGGAATGCAAAGTCAAGTGGGCCTTAGGAAGCATCACTATGAACAAAGCTAGTGGAGGTGATGGAATTCCAGTTGAGCTATTTCAAATCCTAAAAGATGATGCTGTGAAAGTGCTGCACTCAATATGCCAGCAAATTTGGAAAACTCAGCAGTGGCCATAGGACTGGAAAAGGTTTATTTTCATTCCAATCCCAAATAAAGGCAATGCCAAAGAATGCTTAAACTACCTCACAATTGCACTCATCTCACATGCTAGCAAAGTAATGCTCAAAATTCTCCCAGCCAGGCTGTAACAGTACAGGCTTCAACTTCAACAGGCTTCAACTTCCAGATGTTCAAGCTGGATTTAGAAAAGACAGAGGAACCAGAGATCAAATTGCCAACATCCGTTGGATCATTGAAAAAGTAAGAGTTCCAGAAAAACAGCTACTTCTGCATTATTAACTACGCCAAAGCCTTTGACTGTGTGGATCACAAAAAACTATGGAAAATTCTTCAAGAGATTGGAATATCAGACCACCTGACCTGCCTCTTGAGAAATCTGTATGCAGATCAATAAGTAATAGTTAGAACTGGACATGGAACAACAGACTGGTTCCAAATCAGGAAAGGAGTATGTCAAGGCTGTATATTGTCACTGTGCTTATTGAACTTATGTGCAGAATACATCATGAGAAATGCTGGGCTGGATGAAGCAAAAGCTGAAATCAAGATTTCTGGGAGAAATATCAATAACCTCAGATATCCAGATGAAACCACCCTTATGGCAGAAAGCGAAGAAGAATTAAACAGCCTGTTGATGAAAGTGAAAGAGGAGAGTGAAAAAGTTAGCTTAAAACTCAACATTAAAAAAACTAAGATCATGGCATCCAGTCCCATCACTTCACAGCATTTAGATGGGGAAACAATGGAAACATGAGAGACTTCATGTTGGGGGGTTCCAAAATCACTGAAGATTATGACTGCAGCCATGAAATTAAAAGACACTTGGACCTTGGAATTAAAGCTAGTACTAACCTAAGCAGCATATTAAAAAGCAGAGATATTACTTTGCCAATGAAAGTCCATCTAGTCAAGCTATAGTTTTTCCAGTAGTCATGTATGGATGTGAGAGTTGGACTGTGAAGAAAGCTGAGCACCAAAGAATTGATGCTTTTGAACTGTGGTGTTGGAGAAGACTCTTGAGAGTCCCTTGGAGTGAAAGGAGATCCAACCAGTCACTCCTAAAGGAAATAAACACTGAATATTCATTGGAAGGACTGATACTATAGCTAAGACTCCAGTACTCTGACCACGTGATGCAAAAAACTGACTCATTGGAAAACCCTGATGCTGGGAAAGATTGAAGGCAAGAGAAGGGGACGACAGAGGATGAGGTGATTGGATGGCATCACCGACTCAATGGACACGAGTTTGAGCAAGCTCTGGGAGTTGGTAATGGACAGGAAAGCCTGGCGTGCTGTAGTCCATGGGGTCATAAAGAGTTGGACATGACTGAGCAACTTAACTGAGAGATGTATATTATTTGTGTCTTATGGGTGGTGATAATGTGTCTCAAAGAGGTTTGAGAAATTCATTCAAAGTCATGAACCCAGAACTCAGTAGATCCAAGATTTGAACTTAGAATTGCCAAAGGTCATTCTTTTTTTTTTTTTTTTCCCACATCACATAACTGAATTACAACATATTTTCTGACTACTCTGTAGACTTCAGATCAAATTACCATTAGATTCACTTCCAGACCATGGAAATCCTTTGGACAAAGTGATTGCAATTCAACAAATATTTCAAAGTTTATGTGCATTCATTATTTTTATGTCAATTCATTTTTTAATGGGCTTCCTTGAGAGCTCAATTGGTAAAGAATCTGCCTGCAATGCAGGAGACCCTGGTTCGATTCCTGGGTCCAGAAGAGCCCCTGGAGAAGGGGTTGGCTACCCACTCCAATATTCTTGGGCTTCCCCTGTGGCTCAGCTGGTAAAAATCCACCTGCAATGTGGGAGACCTGGGTTCAATCCCTGGGTAGAGAAGATCCCCTAGAGAAGGGAAAGGCTCCCCACTCCAATATTCTGGCCTTGAGCATTCCATGGACTATACAGTCAGTGGGGTTGCAAGAGTCGGACACACTGATCAACTTGCACTTTCCTTTATTAATAGTAAATATACAGAATGCTGTAGCTACTTTATATATTTTGCCTTTTTTATTAACTTTAAATATTACTTTGCTTATAAAATAAACATATAAATATCCTGGCTGATTCATGTTGAGCTTTGACAGAAAACAATACAATTCTGTTAAGCAATTAACCTTCAATAAAGAATTTTTAAATCATTTTAACAATCTCTCATTCATACTGTCTTTAACAGTAACTCATGTTTTCACCCGTAGTGTTTTTGAAGTGAAAACATACCTTTTATTTTGCACACCGATTGCATATATTTTATTGTCCTCATTATCTTTCAAACCTATGATGCTTCAGTATTACTATTGTGCAATATTTAAGTAAATATGCACATTTTTAATTTGAAAGAAAATATGAGAAGGTAAAGACTGCTGAGTTTGTCTCTGCTGTGTAATATTAGCAGCACAGTACTCAAAGGATATAACTACATGGTGATAAATGTTGTATTTAATGGACTGCTATTTCATAGCACACATAGCTCACGGTGTCTAAGATATTCTAAATATTAGAATATTTCTGAGATTGCTGGGAACAAATAATATCAAACAATGTTGAGGTTTTTATTTTTTTTGTATTCTTTGTTGTTGTTGTTGAAATAAAGGAGTGCAAAAAAGAAATACTACTTTTATTATAGTACCTTATCAATTAATGTGGGCTAGTCTATTTGCCTACTAGATAACATATGTTGCATATCCACCTGTATTCTTAAAATTACTTACTTCATTTTAGATATAGAAACATTTTAAGGAAGTAGGCTGGTTTTAATATTTGCATGTAAAGGCTTACACCAGATGTGCAGAAAATCACAGTATGTTGTGGATTGTGGCTCCATGGATGATTGACCTGCCCAAAAAGAAATGTTATCCAGTTGCAAAAGCCAACGACTTTTCCAACTATGTGAAAGGATGTTATGGATTTCACTGGCTCTGTTTGAGCTAATTTATTCAAATAAGATTCAATCTCTGTGCTCTTGTAATCTTTGCAGTTGGCCCACTCCCACCTTCCATAGGAGGATTTCCAATGAGGATGGAATAATTTTTCCTGTGGTCTCCACTTTAAAAGATGATGTATTTCAGAACAGATGCAAGTCAGTTGTATGGAATTACTGTTTTTCTTAATTTATTTGAATTTACTGAAAAATCAAAATGGATGTGTTTTTGTACCTTCCTTCCCTGGTATGCTAATTTGACTGGGAGGCCTTTGATCAGTTTGTTATATGAGTTCTATACCTTGAGGTCAAAGACACTGTTTTCATAGAGCCATTGCTGACACTAGAGGATTGTCACCTAATTTAAAGTTTGAAACTTATGCCTTTTCTCTACATTTTTAGAAAGACCAGGTGTGAAATAGAGGAAGGGATAAAAGTATCATTGGCCAATGTTAACATGCCCATGTGGGTGTATAAATACTAAAAGTTCCAGAAAGTGATAAACTAAATGATTATATTTGGCCACATTGGCTATTTAACCAGTTTCAGTTTTCTGGATGTCTTACGGTAAATTTTTTTTAGTTATTCAGTTCAGTTCAGTCACTCAGTCGTGTCTGACTCTTTGAGACCCCATGAATCGCAGCATGCCAGGCCTCCCTGTCCATCACCAACTCCCGGAGTTCACCTAGACTCACGTCCATCGAGTCAATGATGCCATCCAGCCATCCCATCCTCTGTCGTCCCCTTCTCCTCCTGCCCCCAGTCCCTCCCAGCATCAGGGTCTTTTCCAATGAGTCAACTCTTCACATGAGGTGGCCAAAGTACTAGAGTTTCAGCTTTAGCATCATTCCTTCTAAAGAAATCCCAGGGCTGATCTCCTTCACAATGGACTGGTTGGATCTCCTTGCAGTCCAAGGGACTCTCAAGAGTCTTCTCCAACACCATAGTTCAAAAGCATCAATTCTTCGGCGCTCAGCTTTCTTCACAGTCCAACTCTCACATCCATACATGACCACTGGAAAAACCATAGCCTTGACTAGATGGACCTTTATTGGCAAAATAATGTCTCTGCTTTTCAATATGCTATCTAGGTTGGTCATAACTTTTCTTCCAAGGAGTAAGCGTCTTTTAATTTCATGGCTGCAGTCACCATCTGTAGTGATTTTGGAGCCCCCCAAAATAAAGTCTAACACTGTTTCCACATTTCTCATGAAGTGATGGGACCAGATGCCATGATCTTCGTTTTCTGAATGTTGAGCTTTAAGCCAACTTTTTCACTCTCCACTTTCACTTTCATCAAGAGGCTTTTTAGTTCCTCTTCACTTTCTGCTATAAGGGTGGTGTCATCTGCATATCTGAGGTTATTGATATTTCTCCCGGCAATCTTGATTCCAGCTTGTGCTTCTTCCTTATAATACCCTAAATACTGCCTGTTCCTTTTGTTGGATGTCTTCAATTACATAAGCATGATCTAAAATTTTTTCATCTTGAACTCAAAGAGATTTAAGTAATCTATGTCTTTATGTATTTTTTAATTGAGAAATCTCAGGGATATAAGCAGAAATATAGATTTTTCATGAAATATTTTAAGGGCAACAGATGGATTTGGTATATTGAACTCTGAAAAGTAAATTTTGATGTGTCAGATCTACCAGTATACAAAGGAGACAATGAGAAGAGAAAGACAGATTTTTTAAATCACAAATGAAAGAAAAATATATATGTGTTGTGCATTAGAAGTCATTTGAAAAAAGGAAATGAAAATGTAATACTTGAAACAACTTAGGAAACAAAAGGTTCTTCTCACTTTCATTGACAATATAATTTATAATCCATGGTCTGGATTTCTGTATTTTTTTCCAGTTCAAAGGTCATCATGACTAACAGCATGATTACATTGAAGTTTTAAGTTTCATTCCTTTATAGAAACTAACCTATAAGGCACACTGCACGCACCTCACGACTGGAAAAAACGCATGCATGTTGTTTTCATAGTAGTTTTACGTGGTAGGCTCTAAGTAAGAAAATAAAAAAGGATGTCTTTCAGGATACCAATTATTGCAATTTCAAATCCCATTTTCCTCCAGACTCCCCTTTCAGGTGATTAATAGGATAATTATAACTTATTATCTGGGATTTCACTTTTACAAGTAACAAAATATAGTAAAGCTTGAGCTTGAAACGTTGGCAGAACCTACTCTGGCTTCTCAACACTGAACATGCAATTGAACTCAAATTAAGAAGGTCAAGAAGGGCTTTTTTGAGAGACTCTGTGCTTTGTCAGATGTATTTATTCATGTGCAGAGGATTAGAATTCATAAACATTTTGCCAGTTTTTTTTTTTAATGCTGTTTCTTTTCCTTGTTGTTCTTGGCTAGGCCATGTCAATACAGCAAAATGCTGCTTCATATGACTTATTATCAGCAGAATAATATGTATTACATAACCCAAAGGGATTGTAAAATCAGCAAGAACTGTTGGCTCTGCATCTCAGTGTAGATACGTAAATGGGTACCACAAACAATTTTTTTTAATTAAGTTATCTGAGTGTCACACCCCAAATAGGCATTTGTTCTTTTTAAATATGTTTTATCATGAAAGTGATCTAATTAGCAAAACATCTCTTAACTATTCTTTTGAGAAATATGCACAAGGTCAGTCAAAATAATATACTATTGGATTAAAACTAATTTGAGCATGGTACAGGAAATTCCTTGAGGCAAGTGATTTTTGAAGACATACCAGAATTCTTTTTTTTTTCTTGGCAAAGTTCATAACTTAGATTTATCAGTCCAATCACTGTATGATGATTATTTTTGAACTTCTCTAATGAAGCACTTAGAAACTGAGCAGTAAGACATTAAAGTGACTGTCTAAATGTGAAGATTCAGGTTGTTTGGGATAGCATCAGAGATACTTGTGTGAATAGTCGTGTGGTTTCTTCGTGATAATAATAGAAACATCTGTGAAGTTCTCAGAGAAACTGATTTTGGTGGCTGGCATTTGTGCTAGCTGGCCGACAATGTCACAGTTGCTTTAAAGCCATATTTGCCTAGTGTCAGGCAAAGCCAATTAGGAGCACCCTAGGTTTCTGCTGCTGAAAGAAATTTTCTTAAGAGGTGAGAAAAGCTTAGGCAGTTGGCATGCCTATGGAATTTAAAATGAAAACACTGAAGAACTTAGGTAAAAAGAAAAGAGGACAAAGAGAGAACATGGCTATTAAAAGACCACCTGTCAAAACAGAATAAAGGACAGTTGTAAGCTTGTGAGGAATAAAAGAAAACAAATTGCCATAGACATGGAAGCTGTCGAGATGATGCTACAGCTCCAGTCCTGGAGGTTCCACACTTAGCATTTGAGTCTATAGCCTGTCTTTTCTTTTCTTTTTTTTTTTTTTTATAGCCTGTCTTTTCTTAATCTCCCTCAGTCTTATTAAGGTCCGGCTTCTAGGCCTTTCTCCCTTCCCTCTCTTCCTCTCTCCCTGCTGTGTCCTGTTGCCTAGGCTCAGCTGCTTGGATTTCAGCAGCAGTGGCTACGTTTAGTGATTGTGTATGTTGATAATCCTCCAAGATGACTTTTTTGCTCCAAAGGTGCTGAAAAAGTCTCTTGAATTGGCTTAAAAGTGTTGACAACCCCCACTGAGGTGAACTCTTGAGGTGTTGTCTGAATTGCTCATCAGGGGTGTGTTTGTATTAGATTGTGAACGGAGAACTCATTTTACCATATTTTTCATCCTCCAGATTGTGTATGGCTGACTCCATTGGGGAACTGGTGTGAATCGAGGAAAACTTACAAGCTCCTAAATAGTTGCAAGTCATGAGTAGAGAAAGGGAGAAGTGAATACAGGGAAAATAATCCAGAACAATCTTTTTCATGGTCTTCTCTTAGACTTTGAAACCTGTCCACACTCTGAAAGAGAGTGGATAATCTAAAGAGTTAAAATGTTTTAAAGAAAGGGAGAAGTGAATACAGGGAAAATAATCCAGAACAATCCTTTTCATGGTCTTCTCTTAGACTTTGAAACCTGTCCACGCTCTGAAAGAGAGTGGATAATCTAAAGAGTTAAAACGTTTTAGAAAATATTATTTGAAGATACTCTGTATCGTAGATGTAGCATGTGGATTTGTATTTCTTACAAGCTTATGAGAAGTAGAGCCGAAGTAATTGTGGAGTTTTCTGCTTATTTAGTTTAGCAAATGCCAGTTAAAGTAGAAGTTATCTGGATAATTCAAAACTCCATCATGCAGGTCTTCTGTACTGTTTGTCTTTAGGCTTTTCAGAAGGTGTTAAGGGGAATGTAGACGGGGAAGCTGGATGCTTCATAGGGTTCTGGTTACCAATAAAACAAAGAAAGCATTTCTTTTCAGTGGTGAAGCAAATATGTTATGACATTCATTTATCCATCTATTCATTAAATAGTCTTTTATCAGACTTAAATGTTATACCCATAAGTTCTAATACAATAAAAGTAAAAGAAATATAAACAAAGTATTTGGGGAATGTAATGTCAGATCCTTTATTTTTAACTGTGTGAGGACAGAAGAATATTTTAATAGAGGAAGTAACTTTTAACTTTGGTCTTGAATAAAAATTGTAATCTGACAAGCTAAAATCTAAGCAAAGGAGTTCTCTCTTAAAATAGAGATACCTAGATAAAGATGTTAGGATTTCTTGGAATTGTGGCTGGCTCTTTGTTGAGTTTGTTTTGACTTTGGCAGAGGAGAGACTACTTTGAGTGGAATAACAGTAAATAATGAGGGTGGATCAGTAGAGTGGAATCCTGTAAGGAATTAGAATTGCTATGGAAAATGTGGAAGACTTGAACAAATGAGTTCTATTCTTGGGGGTTAAAAAAAAAAACAGTGTATGATTTTTGAATAAGGCAGTCTTCTACCAAAAAAGAAAAAAGTTCATTGAGGAAGTAGGTTTGATTCCTGTGTAGGGAAGATTCCCTGGAGAGGAGGGCATCACAATACATTCCAGTATTCTTGCCTGGAGAATCCCTTGGACAGAGGAGCCTGGTGGGCTACAGTCCATAGGGTCACAAAGGGTCAGATACGATTGAAGCTACTTAGCATGCACGCATGCATTGAGGGAAATAATCATTAGGAACAATTTCCCTCAATTATCAACCAACAAAATGACAGTCTATCAGTGCAATGTTAGGGCTGGCTTTTTTTTTAATTAATTAATTTTAATTGGAGGATAATTTTTTGACAATACTGTCATGGTTTTTGCCATACATTGACATGAATCAGCCATGTATATGTATGTGTCTCCCCGTCCTGAACCCCCGTCCCACCTCCCTCCGCACTCCATCCCTCTGGGTTGTCCCACAGCCCTGGCCTTGAGTGCCCTGCTTCATGCATCAAACTTGCACTGGTCATCTATTTTACATATGTTTCAATGGTATTTAGAGCTTCCTCTTAATGGCTCATGAGACCTAAGTGTGTGTCTCTCCACTTAAATCTGAGTTCAGTGATATCACATTGTTAGCTTGAAATAAGCCCTGGTGGGAGTATTTACACCATGGCAATCAGCAAATGCTATGAATACAAATTACAGCTATTTTTGAGTCAGCTGTTAAACAGTTAGCACTGTACCACTGCTACATGATATGAAATGGGTCTTCTTAGCAGAAAAGTCAACATTTCAAAAACAGTATAGTAAGAATACTGTTCTACTTAACAAAAAGTTAAGATAAACACATGCAAATCATCAGACTAAAGAAGATAAAATTAAAAAGCCAGTGAGGATAAGACAAGAATCACAGACAATGAAACATGAGGACTTACAAAATGTAGCTATCAGATTTAAACTTATTTTGTAAAACAGGGACTTGGAAACAAGATTTTTTGCTTATAAAATGAATTAAGCTTCTTTTTTTAATCAATTATGGATGTCTAGATTATGGACGTTATGTTAGGAAACTACACACAAAACACTGACCACACATCCCTTAAATGTTACTGAAACTTCAGTTTAACACCCACATTTTAATATATGTAGTATTTTCCTAACTCAGCTGTGCATTTTGAAATGTTTTCTCATTATATTGCAAAGTTACACTCTAACCTCAATGTTTAAACAAAATATCCATAGTCTGAATTATGCAACTATTTGTACTCATTATCCTTTTTCTAACAGGCCATTATTCCTCCTCCTTTTTACCTGTAAGTTCATTTTTAATTATTTAGTTATTCTCATAGATAGTTAAATATGCCACTGTGTCCAAACTTTCCAGTTAAGTATCATGGAAACTGTGGTATTACTATTTGGATATGATACTAAACAGAGGCACTTCCTTATGGTCTTCCTCCTTCCATTCACTGGCTAATACATTGTGTAAGCTACATGTCTCTGAGCTGCAATAGCTTTGGGTAGAACTCACGTAATAGAGTAATAACCACTGTAATAATCTGTTAGGCTAGCCCACTTGTTCCTGTTATTTTTTAAAGGAATCCTTCAGTATCTCCTGTGAATTGAATGTCCATGACTGTACCTTTTGCCTCTTGGTCCTCCTGATATTCTCATAAGATATGTTAGGCTTATATCACGTCCCTTGGCCAGAGATGTTTCTTTATTGCTGTGTGATGTCGCCATTGTCTGTATGAAGGTAGGTTGCAGGCAGATTCAGTCTGAATAATCTCAGTAGTCTGTCAGTATAGTAACTTGATGATCTGTAGAATCTGTTCTGATTTACTTTCCCCCCCCATCTGTTTAGTCAAGGATTTTAATGACTCCAAATGAGTAAAGAGTTATTTGGAGAATGACTCATGAATCACAATATGGATAAAATTATATCCAGATTTACTTAAGCAATCAAATTAAACATATACAACTAATTGCAGACATCTCTAAGATAATTATTTAAATGATAGCTGGGTTTTAACCACCAATCCCTCCTCACTAGGGAATTGAAAATAGTTCATCAGCATGGAGGGTCAGGTCTATATGACAGTCTGCTGCCCTTATCCTCTTGGTCTTGATCATCATATTCTTCCAAAATTCCACAATATCTTTGGTCCGGACAGCTGAACGCTTTCTCTGTTTCTTTTCTGAGTTGCTTTGCATGTTATAGGGGACTTTCAGTTCCCTTTGTAAGTGAATTTGTGGCCTGTATTTAAGAATATAACTTGTTCTTGCTGCAAAATCTATAATCTCACTTTTTTTTTTTCTTAGATGTGCCATAATATAGTAGAAAAAGCATGGACTCAAGAAGTAGAAGTAGACTTAGTTTCCCTCTTCCCTTATGCTAGAAAACATAGTCTCTTTTTAAATTGCTTTTAATTATTCAATATAATATTTATCCAGGAAACTGGTTTAGGCATGAATGTACAACTCAGAAATATCACAAATACGACACATATATAACCATCAACGGGGACAATAACTTCAGTACCTCAATAGTTCACATACACACTTTCCCAATTAGTACTTCCTTTCTCTTTTCTGAACGTAACCAGGTTTTTAGTTCTTAACATAAGATTTTAATTTACCTGTTCCTGTTTTTGAGATTTATATACATGAAATCATACTATAGATACACATGCCTTTGCATCCAACTTCTTTTGCTCAACATTGTGGGATTAATCCATGTTATTGCAGCTAGCTATAGTTTCTTCATTTTTATTATTAGATTCTATAAAAAGAATTTCCAGGACAATGTCATGATTTATTTATCTATTCACTTTTAATGAATATAGGGAATTTTTTTTAGTTTAGGGACCATTAGTAACAGTGCTGTGATAGACATTTTATATATCTTTTTGGTACATTTGAACACACATTTTTGTTCAGCATATATCTAAAGGTAGAATTATTGCTGGGTCATGAAGTATCCATATATTTATTTTTTTGTAGAAAATATCAAACTGCTTTCCATGGGGGTTGTCACAATTCATACTCTATCAGCAGCATAATACCTATTTCCATTATTCTGTATCCCACCAAGTCTTGGCATCAGCAGACTTTTTAAATTTTAGACATTTAATTGGGTATATAGTAGTATATAATCATGGCCTTGCCTTTCCAGAATACTAATGAACTTAAGCAGCTCTTCTGTTTATTATTTGTACATCCCTAGTGGAGAAGGCAATGGCACCAGTACTCTTGCCTGGAAAATCCCATGGATGGAGGAGCCTGGTGGGCTGCAGTCCATGGGGTCGCTAAGAGTCAGACACGACTGAGCGACTTCACTTTCACTTTTCACTTTCACTTTTCACTTTCATGCATTGGAGAAAGAAATGGAAACCCACTCCAGCATTCTTGCCTGGAGAATCCCAGGGACGGGGGAGCCTGGTGGGCTGCCGTCTACAGGGTCTCACAGAGTCGGACACGACTGAAGTGACTTAGCAGCAGCAGCAGCAGCAGTGGCTCAGATGGTAAAGAATCTTCCTGCAATTTGGGAGACCTAGGTTTGATCCCTGGGTTGAGAAGATCCCCTGGAGAAGGGAATAGCTTTCCACTCCAGTATTCTTGCCTGGAGAATTCCAAGGATAGAGGAGCCTAGCAGGCTGTAGTCCAGGCAGTTCCAAAGAGTCAGACACAACTAACACTTTCACTTTTTCACCTACTGAAGAACGTATTCAGGTTTTTTGTTTACTTTCAGACTATCTTTTTTTCTTTTTTAACTGATTTAAGCAGCTCTTTGTAGAGTCTGTTGCTGGTTTCATATGTTGAAGTATTTTATCTGTCTTTTCACCTTCTTAATCGTGTACATTGGTAAATAGTACTACATTGAAAATTACTTTTATTTATTAATCATTTCCTTTAGCATTAATTCTTTTTGAATTCTTTCCGTTTATTCCAAATCCTGAACGTATTCTGTAATCTCGTCTTAAAGATTTTGCCTGAACATTTAGATGCACATTCTTCAGGAGTTGAATATGTATACAGCGTAACATAGAAGTTAAGTTTTTTTAAACTTTTTCTTGTGGTATAGGTGATTTACAATGTTGTGTTAATTTCAGGTGTACAGCCAAGTGAATCAGTTATACATGTATTCACTTTTTAAAATTGATTTATTTTTTATTGAAGGATAATTGCTTTTATGCCATTACAGAGTATTGAGTAGAGTTCCCTGTGCCATACAGCAGGTTCTTATTAGTTATCTATTTTATGTATAGCAGTGTGTGTGTATGTTTGTCTCAATCTCCCAGTTTATCCCTCTTCCCCCATCCCCTGGTAACCATAAGTTGTTTTCTACATCTGTGATTCTGCTTATGTTTTATAAATAATTTCATTTGTACCCTTTTTTTGGATTCCACATGTAAGTGATATATGATATTTGTCTTTTTTTGACTTACTTAGTATGACAGTCTCTTCAAGTGCATCCATGTTGGTGCAAATGGCATTATTTTGTTCTTTTTCATTGCTGAGTAATATGCCATTGTACAGGCTTCCTAGATGGCTCAGTGGTAATGAATCTGCCTTCTAATGCAGGAGAAGCAGGTTCGATCCCTGAGTCAGGAAGATCCCCTGGAAAAGGACCACTGTAGTATTCTTGCTTGGGAAATCCCATGGACAGAGGAAACTGACAGGCTAAAGTCCATGGGGTCACAAAAGAGTTGGACATGACTTAGTGACTAAACAACAACAATAATGTACCATTGTATATATGTACCGTATCTTCTTTATTCATTCCTCTGTTGATAGACATTTAGTTTGCTTCTATGTCCTGATTATTGTGAATAGTGCTGCAATGAACATTGGGGTACATAAGGTTTTTTAATGTGAATATATATTTAATCTAGTACCATATATTGAAAAGACCATTCATTTCTTATGGGTCAGCAGTGGTGTCTTTCTACATATATACATGGAGACTCTAAACTTCTCCACGGGTCTCATTTTCTATCCTTGTGACACTGTCAAACTATCTTTACTTCATAGTGGTATAGGAAATCTTGATATGTGGGAGAAGAAATCTCCCAGTTTGTTTTTCTTCAAAACAGTCTTGGTTACATTTGTCCCCTCTGTGTTTTTGTATGCAATTGTAGAATAACCTTGTGCAATTTCATACACAAGTGTTAATCTCTCAGTTGTGTCCAACTCTTTGCAACCCTGTGGACTGTAGCCCACCAGTCACTTGTCCATGGCATTTTCCAGGCAAGAATACTGCAATGGGTAGCCATTCCCTTCTCCAGGGGATCTTCCCAATCCAGGGATTGAACCTGGGTCTCCTGCATTGCAGGCAGATTCTTTACTGTCTGAGCCACATAAATATATGGATTTAGTTCACCATTAAAGGCAGAGATTATCACATAGTAATAAAAATACTGTTAAAAGGCACACTTCCTGTGATATAATGACAAAGAAAGTTGGAAGATAAAAAGTGAAGAAAAAGTTAAACTACAGAAATACACAAAGGAAAACTTACATGGCTATACCAGTATCAGTTAAGTGAACTTTAAGACAAAGAAAAAACAACTAGAGATATACGGTTCACAGTTCAAATATTCTGTTAACTGGTAAGATAAAAAATTCAAAGTTATAATTTAATAACAGAGCTTCAAAACATAGCAAGAAAACATTGAATGAAACAAATGGAAGGAATAATTAATACCACAATCATAGTGATAGACTTTAAGATACCTCTTTCAGTAGCTGATAAAGAAGACAGTAAAAAGGGGAGTATGTATAAGATTTAAGCACCTCAATAAACATGCCTTAATTGAAATATATAATTGGCCATACCCAGTAACTGCAGAATATCATTCTTTTCATGGACACTTGTAAAGTTTTCAAAAATAGATTATTATATTTGTGGATGTACTGCAAGTTTCATTAAATGTCAATTAATTGATTTCATGCAGAGTATAATATCATAGTGAAACTAAACTAGAATATATATTACATAACATAAACAAATAGAAAGATATCCCACATTCATGGATTAGAAGACTTTATATTGTAAAAACGCCCATACTGTCCAAAGTGAGCTAGAGATTGGATTACAATTCCTATCAAAGTCCCAATAGCATTTTTTTACAGAAATAGAAAAAAAATTCTAAAGTTCATATGTAATCACAAAAGACCACAAATGAAAAGGCAATCTTGAGAAAGAGGAGCAAAGTTGGAAGCTTAATGTATCCTGATTTCAAAAAAATTACAAAGCTACAGTAATCAAAATAGAAATAAATCCTCACATATATGTCAACGGATCTTCAAAAGAGTGCCAGGAATGCAAAATGGAGAAAGGGTTGTCTCTTGAACAATGATATTGGGGAAACTAGATGTCCACTTATAAAAGAATGAAACTGAAACTTTATCTTGCTCCATACACAAAAATAAACTGGTAAGAGTTAAATACTTTAACATAAGACCTCAAACTATACAAATCCTAAAAAGAAAATAAGGGTTAACTTTTGTGACTTTGCTCTTAGCAGTAATTTCATGGATATGATGCCAAAAGCACTGACAGCAAAGCAGAAAGAGCCAGTGGGACTGCATCAAACTAGAAAGCCTGTGTACAGCAAAAAAGAGAATTAACAGAGAAAAACAACAACCTGTGGGTGGGAGAAAATATTTGCACACTGTATATCTGATCAGGTGTTCATATCCAAATTATATAAGGAACACTTAACAGCTCAGTACTAAAATATAATAAACCTGATTTTTAAATGGGCTAAGGATTGAATAGACATTTCTCCCAAAAAGATATGTTAGTACAAATCACCATCAGTTATATGAAAAATGCTTAGCATCACTCATCAGGGAAAAGTATGTCAAAACCACAATGAGATATCACTTCCATGTGTCATAATATCAGGATGACTATTATAAAAAATGGAAACAGTGACAGATTTTATTTTCTTGGGCTCCAAAATCACTGCAGCTGGTAACTGAAGCCATGAAATTAAAAGACGCTTGCTAACTGGAAGAAAATCTGTGACAAACCTAGACGGCATATTAAAAATCAGAGACATTACTTTGACAACAAAGGTCCATATAGTCAAAGCTATGGTTTTTCCAGTAGTCATGTATGGATGTGAGAGTTGGACCATAAAGAAGGATGAATGCCAAAGAATTGATGCGTTTGAACTGTGGTGCTAGAGAAGACTCTTGAGAGTCCCTTGGACTGCAAGGAGTTCCAACCAGTCAATCGTAAAGAAATCAACCCTAAATATTCACTAGAAGGACTGATGCTGAAGCTCCAGTACTTTGGCCACCTGATACGAAGAGCCAACTCACTGGAAAAGACCCTGATGCTGGGAAAGACTGAAGGCAGGAGGAGAAGGGCGTGACAGAGTATGAGATGATGGGATGGCATCACCGACTCAATGGACATGAGTTTGAGCATACTCTGGAGATAGTGAAGGACAGAGAAGCCTGGCGTGCTGCAGTCCATAGGGGTTGCAAAGAGTTGGACACACCTGAGCGACTGAACAGCGCTATTAAGGGGAAAAAAAAAAAGACAACAGGTGTTGGCAAGTACATGGAGCAAGTAGAACTTTTGCACTCTGTCAATGAAGATACAAAATGGTACAACTGCTATGGGAAAGAGTAGAGAGGACCCTCAGAAAGTTAAATGGAGTACTACCATGTGATCCAGCAGTCCCACTTTAGGATATTTATTCAAAAGAATCGGAATCAGGATCTCAAAGAGATACTAGCACTATGAACATTGCAGTGCTATCCACCATAGCCAAGATATAGACACAGCTAAATGTCCATTGACAGATGACTGAATAAGTAAATGTAATAGATGCATACAATGGAATACTAGTCAGTGTTTAAAAGGAAGCAAATTCTGCACTATGCAACAACATGGATAAACCTTGAAGACATTATGTCAAGTGAAATAATCCATTTGCAAAAAGACAGACATTGCATGATTCCACTTACATGGTATATAAAATAATTAAATCCATAAAATCAAATAGTGGAATGGTGGTATCAAGGGATGAGGAGAAGGGCAATTGGGGAGTTATTAATCCATGGGCATAAGATTCCATCAAGCAAGATGAATAAGCTCTAGAGTTGTCCTCTACAACATGGTACATATAGTAAGTAATAATGTATTGCATACTTAAAAAGTGTGTTAAGTAGTTAGATCTCATGTTAAGTATTCTACAATACAATTAAAAATAAAATACTGATGATACAAAATAAAAAATAAGACTAAAAAATAAAGTGGTTGTATAATTTGAAATAAAAAGACAAATAGAAAATCTATATTTGGAGATTTCAAAATACAGTCTCTCATGTGTCAAAAAAAATCATGGTAAAAATTAGTATTTTGAGCTGAAGTATTATGGAACTATAACCTGAATTTACAGACAAATGTAAGCTTTAAATGCATATATTGAAAGAAAGCTTAAAATTACAGAAACACAGAACTCAAGAAATTAGAAAATCAAAGCACAAATTAAACATGGAGTGAGTGAATGAAATATAAAGAAAATAAAAACAAGCATACAATATATAAGATTAATAATGTCAAATTTTAGTTCTTTGAAATAGTTCTCAACATTGACAGATTGGTTGAAACATTGGAAAGATTGGTTGAAAGAGAAATCCTACATTACCACCTCTCTGAATGAAAAAGGGAACTTTACTAGAGATTTTAATGCATTAAAAGGATTATAAGAGAATTGTTTTTTTAAAACCTCATGTAAAAGAAAATTGAAATTCTATTTGAAATGGAAAAAATCCTTGTAAGAATATAAGCTTGCAAAAACTGAATCAAAAAGCCAGAAAACTTGAACACTACTATAATTAACAAAATTGAATCTTCAATACTAAATATACCTGCAGAAAACACCAGACCCATATGGCTTCATCAGTGTATTCTGCTAATAATTTACATTGTTTTAGACTAAAGGGAAAGATGGGAAAAGAATATTTCACAACTGTTTTTTTTTTTTAACTAGTATAATATAGATACCCAAACTGAAAATAATTTTATAAGAAAAGAATATTACAGGAAAATTATGCTCATAAAGATAGTAATTAAAACCCTGTACAAAATATTAGTAGTTCATCATTATCTTAAAAACCCATAATTGTGTTTAGGCCACAAATGTAACATATTAACATTCCAAAATTAGTTGTTATAATTCACCACATTAAGGGGATGAAGAAGAAATGTGACCATTTCAATAGATGTTTAAAAATTAGTTGAAAAATTAAATACTGAATTATGAACTACTTTTGGTAAACTGGGAATAAAAGGGAAATTTATTAACTTGATAAAGGATATCTACAAATATTCTATAGTATGCTTCAAATTTAAAGGTGAAATCTGAGAAGTTTTCTTTGAAATAAAAAAACATGACAAAGGTGCCTACTCTCACTGCTTCATTTTACCATTATATTTGTGGTCCCAGACAGTGCAATAGGGTAAGAAAAAGAAATTAAAAAATAGTAAGATTGGAGTGGCATAAATAAATCATTATTCATAAGATATGACTGTATATTTAGAAATCCTATACAAAATCATTTATACATTATTAGAATTAATAAGTTTAGCAAAATTGATTAATTTAAAAATCAGTTAAAACATCAATTAAAATCAATTATTTTGATTTAAAAATGAATTATCTTTGTTGATTTTCCTGCTCTTTTAGTCTAAAAACATGCCCTGATTATGGCAGGCAACTAAGAGGAAGAATCTGCTCCATTTAGGTTAGTTGATTTTGGAGAGCCACCTAAAGCCTATCTCCCATGTTTTAAGGGTACCTGGTGGGTCAGACATTAAAGAATCTGCCTTCAATGCAGAAGACCTGAGTTTGGTCCCTGGATTGGAAAGATCCCTTGGAGAAGGAGATGGGAACCCATTCCAGTATTCTTGCCTGGAGAATTCCATGGAGACTTGGAATTCCATGAAGACTTCAGTCCATGGGGTTGCAAAGAGTCGGACACAACTGAGTGACTAACACTTTAACTTGTTTTCTTTTTCCCCATGTTTTCTTTCAATTAATCCTTTCTCCATTCATTCAACTTTTTTTTTTAGTGCCTATTATATACTAGGCCCTATCTTTGCCTTTACATTGGTTACAACAAAATAGAGTATGACACACATGGCTGATTACAATACTGTGTGTTGAGTAAACCAGAGTATTTGTGTGCAAAGGAGACAAGGAGGTGGAAGCAATTTGCTCTATCAGAGGATTTTAGACAAGAGTTCAGAGCAGGCAGTGTTTGTGTTAGTCCTTGAATGCTTTAGTAAGGTTTCAGTTCAAAGAAGGATGGGGAAAATAAAATTCAGAGGGAACAGAATACATAAAGGTGTAAGAGTGTAAAAATACTTGGCATATCTGAGAAATGTAATATAAAAGCTAAGATTAGTTAGTAGATCATTTGCTTGGTTGATGTGTGCATCTATCCTCGCGTACCTGTTATATTTTGTAAAATCTGATTAGCTTTTTTTTCTGTTCTTTTCTGAATCATGAAAATGATAGAGATGATTTCCTTGTCTCTTAAGTACAAAGTAAGTTTTGAGCTTCTCCAAGAATACCCTTGCCTATTTCCATTAGTGCCAGCAAAAATGATTTTTGATATTTTAAATGATCTGGTTCTAAAGAATCTAAAAATTATTTATTCACAACATTATAATGGCCACAACTTTTATGATGCATTAAAATAGCTATAGTACTTAGAAATTACATGGTATGTGCAACTTAACAAACATCATCTGAATTGTATTAATACAGTATTGTAACTTTCTGTAAAAGATACAGAAAAACAAATATCCCTGTATTGAGTCTGAAAATCTATATTAAGAATTGCTGTAATGATTGCATTTAAGCTTTAGATATAGGAAATCTAGACGAGAGCTTCAGATGTCAAGAAGTTGTGCTAAAATCATCTAGTGTATCCTACAACTATTATTACTTGATGGAATTGTGCAAAAAAGATGGCAGGATAGGTGTGATTTCCTACATCTGCATCTGTTTTATCTAGTATAAAACATGAAGAAGTTCTTGAGTTTGCATAAATTATTGCAATACTTCCTTATTTATCTTTTAATAGTTCTTACTAACATTGAGTAGCCTCATTGCCAGTATTTTTGCTACATATTATCAGCCAAACTAAATACATAATACAGCTTTACTGTATATTCTTTTTTCTCCAATTTTATAAAATATGACTATTATTTTATTACAGCTAGTTATTAGATTTTACTAATAATGACCAATACTCATAAATATTTATAAAATAGATGCTTTAGTCACATGTTTTAGAGCTTATAATTGTGAATTATTAAATCAGCAAACTCTTCTAGAGAAGATAACTCAATTCTGTGGTCCTCTAGACAAGGTTTTAATTTTATGAAAACAGAATCTAAATGTTGCTTGCCTTCTTGCCAGCTGAGAGTATTACCCACTGCCTTCTCAGAAGAGCTACTAGAGAAAAAATAAAGAACCTACATTGAGAACCATGTGAATTCAACTCTGTCTATGTGTATACATTCAAAATGAAACAAATTGGGCAATTTACTGAAGGTTAAATCCTCTAAATGACATTCACCTAAAACATGCAGGAAAACAGTTTGGGAGGCTTAAATTATCAGTGTAATTGCCTTAATTCTCTAGGTTACTTTCATAAATAGACACAACTTTATCGTATCTAACTGAGGATTCCAAACTGGAGGTTTAGGGCTGTTTGTATTTTTACTCTTAACACCCTGAATCACCTTTATTTTCTACATAACCTAAGTCCTAAAAATAGCCCACAGACCTAATGTGAGAGCATTCCAGAACTGAGGTTTTCACGTTCATGCTCGGCTGTAGCTCCCGTTCCAGGAGCCAGCGCCTTTCAGCGTGTCAGCATGTCCACCCTGAAGTTGCAGGAAAGCTTTTCTAAGAACCAAATATGCTGATACAATGTTGTGCCTTTGTTCTTAAGTACTCGAACACAGAATGATATTTCAGAACGTTTTATTAGGAAAGTCTACCTGATTTCTATGAAAAATTTTTCTCTAAGCCCCGAGACAGAAGTGAAAGGAAAGATTATTTATGAGCAAGGTAGCTCAACCCTGTCTAATTCTTGGGTAAGAGTTTTCCAAGTAACCTTCCGTTTATGATTCAGGAGTTCCTCTGAGTTAAGAGGGTGTTACTAGGGTAACATATTTTTTTAAGATACTATCTGAAATACCAAATTTTTTAAATGATTTTTAACCAATTTTAAGTGGTTAAAACTGCAGAACGTTTCACTATTTTTTTTTTTTTTTCTTTCCCCTCTGGCCAAACTATATTGCAAGTAAACCTTTTGATGTTTTAAAAGTTTTTCTTAGGCAGCTAAGAAAAACACCCTGGAAAGTTATATTTAGTGAATCTACCCACGTATAAATATCCCTGAGCTAGTCTGCTATCCTATGGCATCTGGAAGAAAGGTGTTATTGTTGTAGATTCCATGACTGAAGTATAGAATAATCAATTCAAAGAGACCCTGGGGGGAAGATTCACTCGCATATGCTGTGGAAACTTGGAATCTGGAGTTTTTTATATTCTTTTTTTTTTCCCTACAGATGAAGGGATATAGATGAATTCATGGTTTAGCACAATGTCTAATGACATCATTTCCCATTCTTGCCTTATAATAGTTTGGTATGTTTGAGACTACTAGCTTTAAATTTACCAAAAAAGCTTTTTTTGTGGTTGTCAGTCCCTTTTTTACTATTACTTTCCTTGCTTTCTGGGTCACAATAGCTAGACAGCTATTTTGTTTGTAAGCGCTCTGGCTGTGTAGTTCGTCCTGCTCCACACCAAGCCATATCACCAAGGTATTCCCCAGGGATGCATCATGAGATTTAGTCCTGCCAGAACACTCCATAAATTACTTAAAGCTCTTCTTCATTTCTTCAAAACAATGTTTGCTGAGCTTCCCCATGAAAAATCAGTGTTATTCCAGAAGATCAGGATAGATTTGCAAGACAGGAATTTGTCCTGTGCTTCCACGTCGGTATCTGCATAGATGTGAATACAGTGGAAGCCTAATGAAAGTGTACAGTTGTTTTATCTTTGGTAAAATATTTGAAATTTTTCTCTGCTATGTATTCAGTAGCAATTGAACAAGAGCAGCTATGTCTCGTGGCTTTCTACTGTGACATATCCAAACATATAAGGTAGCTAGATGCAAAAACACTGCGAAAGTATGGATAATAGACTTCCCACCTTCTGTCTACTTCAGCTTCCCTGAGGTTTTTTCTGCAGGGCCCAGCTGCATTTACACACATGATGGAATTAGTTCTGTGAGGCACTTACAAAAATTACACAAGTAACTCGGATTTTTAAATACGACTAATACACAGACACGTACCTGCTTCAGGGACTTCATAGATTAGTTTTGTGACCAACAGAAAAGCCCCTTGGAATTTAATTATGTTGCTACAAAACAGAAAATAAAACTGGCTACACTTTTGGAACTGATATCAGCAAAATGTTAATTAGCTCTTGGAGCAAGATTTTTTTAAGGTTGTTTCAGTTTGGTTTGCTTCTGTCAAACTTACAAAGTCATAATGTCCTGCTCATGTTATCATTTGCTGTTCTTACAGCTGGAGCCACTTGCAGAAGATGTTCTCCACCAAACTCCAAATATGAATGCCGTTATTTCTCTACAGAAGATCATTGAAATTCAAAGTATGTCTTCAAATTTTTTTAATATTTCTAATAAGGTACTCATTAAACATATATTGAGAATTGAGGATATGAAAAATATATTTGAGTTTTTCAAATGTAAGGAATATATATGAAGTAATTATGATTTGCAGCTACTATGTACTCATACCTAAATGTGTTATTGCCTCACTTTTTACTGTGGCAGTCTTGCACTGATAACAAAGTTGGAAGATTCTAGATTTAGAACCTTGCTTTTCTCATATTTTCCAAGAGTGTTTGGATTTTCTTCCATTAAGTATTTACACAAAACAATGAAATTAACATAGAAATTGTGATTATATTGTCCAGTGTTAACTGAGGTAAGTTATCTCCTAATGATGTTGGAATTCACCAATAATTTACTGGTTTTAAAGAAAACGTTCATGAGAAAGCCTACTACGAAATCCAACTGAACAAAAAGGGAGAGTTAAGATACTTTTTTTAAACTATCCAGTTCCTTTCACATCAGTGTTAATTTATCAGGAATTTTTCTTTTTAGATGATAACATGCATGAGCTTGCTCACACACATGTGTGTACACGTACACACACTAAAAGCAGGCACAAATTAATATAAAAGTTAGTGTGAATGGGAAAACAAAATGGAAAATTAAATGTGAAGGAGGATTGGAAAGTCCTTAGTTTGCCACTGTTTTGTTGATGTTGTTCGGTCATTCAGTCGTGTCCAGCTCTTTGCGACTCCATGGACTGCAAGACTCCAGGCTTCCCTCTCCTTCACCGTATCTTGGAGTTTGCTCAAACTCAGGTCCATTGAGTTGGTGATGCCATTCAACAATCTTGTCCTCTGGTTGTCCCCTTTTCCTCCTGCCTTCAATATCTCCTAGCATCAGGGTCTTTTACAGTGAGTCAACTCTTCATATCAAATGGCCAAAGTATTAGAGTTTCAGCTGCAGCATCAATCCTTTCAATGAATCTTTAGGGTTGATTTCCTTTAGGATTGAGTGGTTGGATCTCCTTGCAGTCCAAGGGACTCTCAAGAGTCTTCTCCAACACCATAGTTCGAAAGCATCAAATCTTCAACTCCTTTGTTGAAGCATTTTTTTAAACACAGGTGGAGAAGCCACCTTCCAGAGACTCTATGACTCTGAGTCTTTGTCTTTGCTTGCTCAGTAGTAATTTGGAGATATGGTTGTGACTGGCATGTTGTGTAATCCATTCATCTTGTGCTTATTCAGTCTATTCTAACACCTCACTAAGGTCATCAGTAGTAGAAAAGTTATCTACTTTTTACACATAGATTCTTGTTTTCTGAGTATATTTTTTTCTGCCATTATACACACAGATTATTAAAAATCATTGTCCCTGTATATATTATGTTCACATCACTTTCAACTGGCATTCTTAAGTACTTATGACATGTTGATACATAATAACTGGAGCACTTATCAAGGCAAAGGACAGAATAGGAACAAGGAAGAATTTTTAATATTAGGAAGTTTGCATTCCAGTGAGTGAGAGGCACCAAAATAGATCATTTTAATAGAAGTCACAGCGTACACTGAGATCATGGACAAGAAACAGACCTTAAGCCCCTTTCAGCCAGAAGGAGAAGTACTGGAAAGTGAGAAAGGCTCAAGGAAGGTTAGAGGAAGACTCCTTGGCAGTGATAGGGCCTGAGCTTAGTCTTAATGTCTGAACAGGATTTTGGCCAGATGAAGAAACAGGGAATGTTCTGAAGGAAATAACAGTTTCACATAGGTATAAAAACTCATGGTTTATATATATCTTTAGAAACTGTGCTGTTGGCTTTTGCACTGGATCTAACTTCCCAGTAATGACTTTGCCCTGCGTGATGTTTTTCCTCTCACCACTGACGTTATTGTATGACTTGTGCAGTCTGCTTTCACCAAACAAACCTGTTTGACTCTTGAAAAGAATTTACTGTACTATCAGAATTTCTGTGTAAGAATTCTGCCCCTGTGGATTCTGAATCTGTGTCTTCTGCTCCAAAATGCATTGCAAATATCCAACCCTGACCACTTCCCCCATAAAAATCTCTTTCCTCCTGAACTCACTTGAGTATTCCACCAAGTTCAGTTTAGTTGCTCAGTCATGTCCGACTCTTTGTGACCCCATGAACCACAGCATGCCAGGCCTCCCTATCCATCACCAACTGCTGGAGTCCACCCAAACCTATGTCCATTGAGTCGGTGACACATCTGACCATATTATTCTCTGTTGTACCCTTCTCCTCCTGCCCTCAATCTTTCCCAGCATCAGGGTCTTTTCAAATCAGTCAGCTCTTCACATCAGGTGGCTAAAGTATTAGAGTTTCAGCTTCAACATCAGTCCTTTCAATGAACATCCAGGACTGATCTCCTTTAGGATGGACTGGTTGGATCTCCTTTCAGTACAAGGGACTCTCGAGAGTCTTCTCCAACACCACAGTTCAAAAGCATCAGTTGTTCAGCACTCAGCTTTCTTTATAGTCCAACTCTCACATCTATACATGACTACTGGAAAAACCATAGCCTTGACTAGACGGAGACCTTGTTAAATCTGATACTTCTGTAAACTTCTCACACTAACATGGAGATTTTAATGAGTGGTGTTTTTTAAATTTTTCTATTGTTTGAGTTTTCGTGTGTTTTATGGTCTTTCAGTCATGGTTCCTTAATTACATGATAATCACCAGGAAGATGGAACCTATCTTCTCACCCTACTTGTACCTGCAGGCAGGGTTGGTACCAGGGGCGAGGACTGAAGTACAAGGGAATTGGGAGTTGGCAGATTCAAGGAAGAATGACTTGAATAACCCATCAAGGCCCTAGGGAACCAAGGCTTGTATCAAAGAGGGCTTCTGAAGACAGACTCCTCCTTCTGAGTCATGGATTCAGTATGGTATCATGGATGCTGTTATTGGCTACTCAGTAATTATGCGTTCCTCATGTCTATTCAGAAAAAGCCTGGTTTTACCCATGAATCCTTGCAACCAGATACCATACAACTCAAGGGAAGATGAACTTATGCCCAGCTCCAGGGCAGCTGTTCTTAGTCTAAGGCTCAACCCACTTATCAGTGATTGGTTAAGAGTGGGTGTGGGCCCCAGTTATGGCCAGAGAGAATCAAGGCTGGCTTCATGGGCTTTAAACAGTGTAGTCATATGGGCCCCATGTTTAGAAGGCTCCTGTCAAGGTTTAATACTGTTACTCTTGCTGCCTTGAAATTTTCACAAACTTTTCAGACAAGGAGCCCATATTTCAGTTTGCACTGTGCCTGAAAATTATGTAGCCTGTCCTGATGAAAATCAAGGTGCTGGTGATGTAAAAAAAAAAAAAAAGTACACACACACAGACACACACACACATATATATTTACCAAAACATGATTTGAGAGTAGCATCATCACCATAAGCAGAACTCCAGTTGCGGCTGAGAAGGCACTGAATGGTGGGTCGAGGTGGTGAAAGAAAAGATACACACACGAGGATAGTGATCTCTCATTAGTTGGGACACAGGTGAGAATTTGTACAGAGAAAACGGCTTGGTCCTGTGGCTTTGACCACTGTGTGGTACATTTTTATGTGTTTCTTTGAATTGTCTGTATTTGGGGCTACACTTCCAGGCTAAAGAAACAGAAAGGGACTGTGTAAAGTCTATAATGCAGTAAAAGAAGGTGGTATTTCAGGGGTAACAAACTGAAACAAACTTAGAAAATCAAAATCATGGGTACCTGACTTAGCAAACAATGCTATATTTCCTGAAAAACTATAAAGTTGTACTGTAAGTTTCATTTTTCTCTGTTTTATAACACACTTCCATGTCACATGTTTTATAACACACTATCATGTCACATTCCTACAGAGCTCCAGGCGCTTGATTAGACACCCCATCTTACCTTTGGTGGGGAAGGTTATCAGGACTCATGAAAACTTTGTCGATCCCAGTGCAAAATGAAGATGTGTGAATGATTCCTTGTTAAAAAATATTAATAATTTCCAGAAAATTCCAGCAGAGCATTGAACCAAGAATGAGAGCCCTTCTGACCATGGGGTCCTTTGCAGCTGCCCGGGTTGCCTGTGCAGGAAGCTTGCTTGAAGGTAGCCTTTGTTAAACAGGGCAGCCGCCTCTTCACCTGTCTCTGAGTGTCAAACAGGTGACTCCTTTTAACTTTAAGAGATGTTCGAATTTCCACTCACTTCCTATCCCAGATTCGGAAGATTCTTCTGTGCTGGGGTTTGGGACTACAGTATCGGAAAAGCATGTAAATGCGGAGAAGCAGGCCTTGGAGCATGTGGGAAGCATTCAGGCAAGTTCCTCGATTGCCTTGTCCCAAGGCAGACAGCAAAGTGCTGACAGGCGTTATGTGGTTTTCTCTTTGAGAACTGAGCCCCCCAGCTGAGGGTATGCAGGTGCTGGAGGCTGTGATTAGCGTTGGCCCTTTGCCTGGCCACATGGATGTGAGTATTTTGCAGCGAAGTCATCCCTGTTGCCCTGTCCTTGTTTATACTACTTACTTAGCTGAGAAGAAAAGGCCTTACAAGGCAACAGCAGGGCAACTATTTCTCCTGACAGGTAAAGAACCACCCCTCAACCCCCACTCCTGCCCCTGACGGGTAAGGGTCGGTTTCAGCTTAAGATGGTGGGTGTATACAAAGATCAGCCATCTCTGATGAGAGGGAGGTATGGTCAAGAAGTTTCATGTTTGCACATGCTCTTCACTCAGCTCACCAAGTCTTCTGCCTCATCCCTATTCAGTTTTCAAGACTTAGCGCAAATGTTATGTCTTTGGGATGCCGTCTTGAATCACCATTCATCCCTAGTCTATATTAGGCGTGTTTCCTGGGTGCTTCTTATGGCAGAGATTGTTTTTGCTGATGTTCTTTGTTTTCAATTGCTGTAGCCTCTGCTTTGCAGTGTCTGAAATGTAATAGGTGTTCTGCAAACATTTGTTGAATGAATGAGTCAGCTAATACGTCAGTATTTGCCACACTTTTTTTTCCTTAGCCCAGACTGACTTTTTAACTAAGGTTATACTCCTTGGTTAGCTTGAGCAGAGCAAGGGATTAAGAAATGCAGGCAAAACATCCATGAGAGCCCACTTCTTCACTCTCTTTTACAACCCACAGTGATGAGTCACTTCTAAGCTAGAAAGAACATGAATTACTTGTGAGCTAACCATTTCCATTGCTAAGCTTGGAGATGGCAGTTCTAAGAGTTGACTGGCCATCTATAATCACCAACAAGCAATGCCAGGTAAAAGTCAGCCCAGAGAAGGAGAAAGGACTATCATATGTTTATAGCCTTTCCTGAAATCGCAGTCCGTTGAACTCTTACCTTCATCTAAATAATAAGGTGAGAAGCAAGATTCCCAGATATCATGTTTACAGCGGTCCTGGCCCACGATAACACTTTCACTGATGTTGAAAGGAAGAACCATGAAGTGAGTTTTCCATAAAACTAAATTTATATAGTTTGAAAGACTGTAATTTTAAGTTTGAGAAACATATAATGAATGATGTTGATATTGATCTGTGAAACCTCAAAATTTGGAAACCACAAGTATATAGTCATGGTTTCCTTTTATTTATTTAAATATTTGAGAAAGAAGAGTACTCCTTTTAAGTGTCAACCAACTTCGTAGACCTCCTGCATGATCATAGTGGTAATCACAGTATCTTTTGATTTGTGGACCAAGAAAATATATATGTACACAAGGATTTGAGGATTCTTTGAAAATTTTCCTGCAGCCCTCCAGTGGTTTGCAGCTGACAAGTTGAAAATCACTAACATAGGGGATTTAAAAATAATATGAATATCAGTGTAATCCTCACCAGACATGTGACAAAAAGCTAGCCACTTAACTTTCCTGCGGAATTTCCAGAGAAATTACTTGACATGTCACCACACTGCTCTTCTAAGGTGCTGCAATGTGTCCAAAAAATGTCAAATCAGAAGCAGAGTCATAGAAGAATTCTAGGAAGTTTTTCCCTTTTCCCCCACTTTCATCTCTCTCTCACTCTAGGAATTCTTCCCTTGTTTAGTAGATTGGGGTCTTAGAATTCTTTATTATGCCAACCACAGCAAACTGATGACATAGGTCAGAATGAGGAAGGAACATTATTTGCAATGTCACCATATGATCTTGTCAGACTTGTGTATCAGTGGAGAAACAACATCCATGTCTCTTGCACATGAAATTTGTCAGTATGGCTAAATTTATCTGTATTTTTTAAACTCATACACAGAACACACAGCATTATTTAGGGCAATGAGAGTTGCATTTATGGTCTTCTGAATTTATCCAACTTTTGAGACCAACATGAAAAGGGATATGATTTTCCCATTGTAGGACAATATACCATGTAACTGTGTAACTGACTACAAGGTAATTGGTTATCCACATCGTTCAAGCAGCTGCAATGGGCAGAGCACACCCTGTCACCCATTCTAGAAAAATAAAAATGGAATAAAATTTTCTCTGGGAGATCAGAGGCAGGTATAGTTGACACTGTCTCCTTGTCAGAACTCTACTTAATTTATGTTTTTATATGATATTGAGTGAGTCACTTCCTCCTCCTCCTCGTCCTGTCTGTGGTTCTTCTTTCCTTTTCCTTCTTCTCTTCCTCAACACATTCTTTCTTTTCTCCCCCTCTTCCTTAATCTGCTCCTCTTGTATCTATGTCCTCTGTTCAGAAATTACCCTTAAAAGTAACAAATGATTTTGGAAACAAATGGAGGGATATTAATTTTGTTGATTTCATTTTAACTCTATTTCCACTGGAGATAACCCCTGGTAATACAAACACTGTTGGTGTTATATTACAGTGGGTAGTCAGAGAAGGTGCCATCCAATTATCTTGGTGATTAAGATATCTGAATAGTAATTAATGAAAAAAAGACTGTTAAAGGTAAAATTTGCTCTAGAGATGACAGCATCTATTCTTATATGTGAAATACCATTTTCAGCCATCTCCTCCCATTATTTTAATATGCTCTACCTACCCCCTTCCCAAGGAGAAAAGGTATATATGTAAATCCTTTTACATCAGATGATCCAGGAGAAAATCGGATTGTTTCTAAGTTGAAAGGAATTTGTATACATCTTGTGTTGTGAGGAAATTGTCCAAGATTTTGACCTCCTGGGTCTATGCACACAGATTAAAGGGTTGTTTCCCAAGATTGCAACAAGCACTGCATAAATCATTTCAGAGCCCTCTAGCTTCTTGACTCCACACCCAAAAGCTAACCCACACTCAGTTTTTCTTCTCTCTTTTTGTTCCTTTTTCTTTTGATTTTCTGCCTTTTTTTTTTCTTATCTCTCTGTCTTTCCCTCTCTCCTCCATCTCCATCCTGTTGAGACCCAGGGGAGAATAAGAGATATACCCAATGTTGAAAATGGATTTTTAACTCATAAGGATTTGTTGATTTATGTCAAGCAGAGAAGGAGCGTGATAAAACCTACATTTCAAAAGATCACTCTGCCTGCACAGTAAGGGTGAGAGATAGCAGGACTTACTGTCAGATGTAAGCAATTTAATTCAGAAGTGATGTTGGCTTGATATAGTATTTAATAGGCATGGAGAGGATGAATGACTTCTAAGTTTCAGGTTGGACAACAGAGTAGGTAGTGGTTTCACTTCCTGTGGTGGGGAACAGTAGGGGGAAAATGTTCAAAAGCAAAGCTGAATAGTAGGAAAAAGAAACTGCTGATCGGAAGGCTTGAGATTTGGGGGACCCACCTTTAATATCAGTTTTCTTCACAGAGAAGTTATGGAGGGATATTGGATGAAATTATTTATACAATGCAAACCCTGTAAGCTGATAGCAAATGAATTACAATGTGCCAGGCACCATTCTAAGTATTAGGTATCAATGTGTTAATTCATTTAATCTACTTAACAACTCTATGAGATAGTTACTGTTTCATTCCTCTTTTGCAGTCAAGTAAACTGAGGCACATCTAGATAAAATACTTTGCAAGATCACACAGTTACTAAATGGGTAAAAGCAAGCTCATAAATCAAGCATTCTAGCTCCAAAGTCAGTGGTCTTTGCTATTATATTATTCTAGCTCAGAAAGATACTCATTCCTTTTGCTATTCTTGTATACACGTTTCCCCATTTCATCCAAACGTGACAGTTTTAGAGGGAAAATCAGTTAAACTGAAGTTTTGGAGTTTTGAACATTCTGGTTAGTTGAGGTTTAGCCAGAGTCAGTTCTAGAAGGGCAATGCCAAATTGCGAGGAGCCATGGAGCTATGAATCCACTTTGGAGCCCCTTGTAAACTTGCAAATTACATCTAATCACAAAAAAATGCAAGGATTGGCAGAATTTCAAATCCCTGCCCTGTTGAGTTTAAAACCCTGACTGTTGTCAGGTGTGAGCTGCTATTTGTCATAGATTTTTTTGGCTGTAGACAGAGGCCTTGACGCTGCAGCCCTGGGCCAGGCCGACCTTCACTGAAGAAAAGCGGTGTTAGACATTTTCCCACTATTAACCCCACCAGCCTTGCTTGTCTCAGAGCCAGATCAGACTTGTGCACATGGCTTTTTGAAAGTTGATTTTCAATTTCTTATTAACCATTCTCCTGAAATGTTGAGAGTTGGATTATTGTTTGGTGGAGCACTAATACTAGAATATACCACAATTAAAAGGAAAACCTGCCATCTGCTTAGAGACTTAACTTGTCTGGAAATTTTTTTTTTTTTAATTCCAACTGCATCTGTAATTATGAGTTTTCTTTCACTCACGTTTCTACTAAGGCAAAACTAATCAAACCAAGAATCTAAATAAAACTATGCATCTTTCTCGGGTTGCAAGCTCTTTAAGGACAGAAATGCTTTCTGATTATTTTCTCAGCTGTTAGCACCCCGATGCACTTCACACACACCTGTGATACCATTCATTGAGATAGGGTGTGCTTGAAGGTCAAGTTTGGTGAAGACCATTTGTTAGGTATTTACATATATATTACACACACACACAAGCACAAACATAGGTTTCATATGACCTCTAGTTCTCATACATCGCTGCAGTGCATAATTAGTTTCCTCATCTGGTTCATGAATAAATTAAGGCTTAACAAGTTTAGGTCGCTCAAACTTGAAAGTCTCAACTAGCAGCGCTAAAACCAACATTTGAACCCTGGTCTGGTTATGCTTTCAAAGCCCACTTTCTTTCTGTTAAAGCATATGACCTTCCTCGTCCCACATCATTTCACAGATAAGAAAAGAGTTCCACCAGACTTCCTAGTCCCAAGTATCCCAGAATAGACACTAGAATAGACCTGTTCCAAAATGTAATATCTTCTGCATACGTTAAAACAGACCATTTTAATCCATTAATGGGCTTGCTAGAATATAAGGGAATATGAAGGATAAAGAAAACATAAGCTGAAATTTAATAGGGAGGAGTAAACAATTGTTGCTGTTCAATAGCTCAGTAAGCAGTAAGTAACACAAAAAGGGAGAGCGTTCCTGGGGCAAATGATGATGGCCGTGCTATAACTGCACAAAAAAGCCTAAGGTGCGTGTAAGAATCAGTAATATGAATTTGATAGATAGTAAAGAGGTCTTATCTTCCTCCTTGGTTCTGGAGGAAGCAAATGCAATTCCTTTCTGGGGGAAAGTATCCTTAATATAGGCCCTAATTGTATGCAGAGATCAACTTCAACAAAATATGACCTCAGATAAATACATACATGCATATTTAAGTAAATGAATAAAATCAAACACATAAGAACACAAGCCACTAGGGAAAGTCCCCAGAAAAGAGGAACAAAGAACAATAAACCTTATTTGTGGGGTTAAAATGGAAAAGTGAAAGTGAAGTCTCTCAATCATGTCCGACTCTTTGCGACCCCATAGACTGTAGCCTACCAGGCTCCTCTGTCCATGGGATTTTCCAGGCAGTAGTACCGAGGTGAATTGCCATTTCCTCCTCCAGGGGATCTTCCTAACCCAGGGCTCGAACCCCGGTCTCCCACATTGTAGACAGACGCTTTACCATCTGAGCCACCAGGGAAGTCCCTTGTTAAAGTGGAGGAGGGGCTCTAATTTTTTTTTTAATCTATTATTATTATTACTTGAAATTAGAGTTAAAATGGAGGAGGGGCTCTAATTTCAAGTAATAATAATAATAGATTAAAAATGCTCATTTCTTTCACGCCTCTATAAAACTCCACTAAAAATTAAGAGGATTTTAAGACATACACTCATAGGGATAAATAATGCAAAAGGAAATAATATGACCCTGGAGGACAGATGGCCATCTGTTACTGTCTGGTTTTTGTTCAGTCACTAAGTCATGTCCGACTCTTTGCGACCCCATGAACTGCAACACGCCAGGCTTCCCTGTCCTTGACTGTCTCCTGGAGTTTGCTCAGATTCACGTCCAGTGAGCCAGTGATGCCATTCAACCATCTCATCCTCTGTTGCTCCCTTCTCCTCTTGCCCTCAATCTTTCTCAGCATCAGGGTCTTTTCCAGTGAGTCAGTACTGTCTTAGTAGACCTGAAAAAATCAAATTGTAAACCAGTACTGCAGGCATGTCTCTTCCAGAGAAGGATACATCAGACCCATAGAATTGTTGACTCACACACATAAAACTTTGAACTTTATTTCACTTATTTTAATTTTTCCTAATTCATTATCCCTTTCCTTTCTTCACTTATGTGCCCAACTTAAAAACAATAACATTTAAATTAATTTGCATATCTACCTTTAATCTGCCTTAAAATCTTATCCTTTGACCTTACCAATCTAAGGAAATCTCAACCCTGAATATAGTCTTCAAGGGACTCTAACATTGGACCTAAATGAACAGGTCTGCTTAAGATTGTCATGAATCAGCAATTTGACCTCATGTACATTTCTGATCACCAAACTCAAGTGGCCCATTATGACTCTATTGTGTTTCTCAGGCCAGTTTTCACTACCTCTCTCAAACTACCTTTTCAAGCCTCACTCTCATCAAACCTCCGTCCATCTCACCTTTGCCCTCAATCTCAGCAGCAAACTTTTATTCCAATAAAATGCAGCTACCTAACTGCTTTCTTTGAACTGTTCATTCTCATCAACAATTAAACACCTTAAAATCCCTCCTCTTAAAAACAGACGCCAACAACCTCACATCTTACCATGCCATGGCTCTCAAACCCTCCAGGAGCAAATTCTTGAAAAAGGTTTCTTTCAAATTATCTCCATTTTAGCAGCTACAAATCCCTGTCAGAACCACTGTATTCTCTTTGCAGTCTTGTTCTGGTCACCAGTGGCATTTCTACTGCTCACTTTAAAAAGGGATTTTATTAAGCTGTTTATTTTGAAATAACTAAGTTTACAGAAGAGTTCCAAATATAATACAGGATTCTCTTATAAGTTCCCCCTGGCTCCCCCTAAGTTAACATCTTGCACAACAATAGCACTATTACATAAACTAAGAGATTAACAGTCATGTAATACTGTTAACTAAACTATAGACTTTCTTTGGATTCAACCAGTTTTTTCCAGTAATTTTCTTAGTCTGTTCCAGGATAATAAACACGTTGCATTTAGTTGCCATGCCTCAGTCTCCTCTCATCTATAACAGTTCCTCAGTCTTCTGTACCATTTTTGGCTTTGACACTTCTAAAGAGTACTGGTCAGTTGTTTTGAAAAATGTCTCTAATTATGGGTTTTTCTAAGGTTTCTTCATAATTAGGTTGAGGATATGCATTTTTGGTAAGATTGCCAGAGCAGTGATGTGATATCATTCTTAATGCATCAGATCTGCAGTGCGTAATGTCAATTTGTTTTATTATTGGCAGAGTTAACCTGGATCATTTGATTAAGGAGATCTTCAGTGTAAAGTTAGAATGTCTTCGTTTAGAATTAATAAATATATTGGAAAGATACTTTAAGATTATGCAGATACACTCTTTCTCCTCAAACTTTTGCTCTATAATTTTAGCAGCCATCAGAGGCTGTCACTTGCAAAACTGATTATTCTGTTTCAGTGCCAATTTTCTATTTCCTTTACTCTGTCTTCATTAATTACTTGGAAATTATCTGTAATGAAGAGCTGTCTTTTCTCTTTCATTTACTAATTTATTCATTATACATTTATATCAGAATGGATCTCAGATATTTATCATATGTGTTATAATCCAGTACCATCATTATTAATTTTTTTGTTCCAATTGTTCAAGCTCTGGCTATTCACAGATCTTTTAGACTGGCTGCTATGTCCCTTTGACTTGGCTTCAGACAAATACACTGTAACATTCCAGTCTCCCAAAGTCTTTGAATCCCTTCCTTTCATTAAACCAAGCCAGGTTTGACATTTCTAAATCACTTCCTATGGGCCACTTTTTGGTCCATGTTGTAGCCAACCAACCAAAGGAGCCATTGGAACCCTTCGAAACTCCTCTAGCTGCCACATTAAATGCAGAATCTCTGCTCAGTGAGCCCACCATCCTTACCTAAATGCTTTTCACACTCTGTATTCTTTTCTTGAGCGTGTAATATGGATAAGTTATTTTAACCCTCTTTACTTCAGTTTTCTCAATTGTAAAATAAGGAAAATGAAATTATCTTACAAGGTGGTATTGAAATGATTACATATGGAGCACATTTTCATAGTCATATCAGTAGGCACTTAGTAAATATTTCTTATCATTTTACTTAGTTATTTTCCTTCCAGACCATAGCTTCATCGTCATCTCTACATGAATGACAAAAACCTAAACCTTCTGCTCACACCTGAGTTCCAGATGTTTCCTAAACTTCTAGCTCAGCAGCATCCCCTTGATGCCACAAAGGCACATCTAGTCAACATGCCCAAAGCCACTGTCACTGTTCCTCCCCCAAGCCTCAGCCTCTTCCAGGTTTATTAGTCCAAGCAGATGGCACCAGTATCCTTCTAGTTTTGCTAGACAGGGATCTAGGGCTTATATTCCTCCTGTTGTTCTTTCCATCTCTGTTCTGTGTCCAATCCATTACCCATCCTGCTTGCTGTCCTCCTTAAACATTTCACTTCTCCAGTTATTTCGACTCCAGTGGCCACCATCCCAAATCGGGCCTTTCTGCTGTACCATTTCTCGATCCTACACAGTGCTTTCCCCACAGCCACTCTTGCTTTCTCCGTTTTTGTTTCTCTTAAGTGATGCAAGAGTGGTCTTGTACAAAATAAGGCACATTCACCTCTATACCTCCTTGCTTTAAACCAGAGTTCAGCCAACCCTCTTCTGCACAGTGCTGGACGGTAGCTACACAAGGCTTTGTGTTTGAACGGCCTAACTCTTCCGTCGTAGCGAGTCATAGCTGATGCGTAATGAGCACGGCTGTGTTTCAGTGAATCTTTATTTATAAAAAAAAAAAAGGGTGTGGGACCAATTTGGTTTCTGAAAAAGGAAAAATCTGAAGCAAGTAGTATCTGGAATAGGATATTAAAATAACAGACATCAACCAAAACACCAGTTGTAAAGGACACCTAGATTTCTGATTGAGGAGATGCAGGGAGAAATAGTCAACATTTCTGCCACCTGAGGCACAAGTGTGCTGCAGCCACAGCTTCAGACATGCTTTGAAGCCACCAAGTTGTCAGAAGGTAGAGTGGGGTGAATGTGGGGCATCAAGGGTTAGGTATGGATAAAATGTGTTCAAGAAATACCAGAATTTAGTACTCAGTTATTATTTCCCAAGAAAGCTGATAAGCAACACATAACTTGCACAAGATGTTTAGTATTGATCATTCATCATGGAGACGTGTAATACCATGAGTGACATGAACACTGAACACACAGTGTTACTGAATCAGTAGCAGTAAAATGTAGTCATCATTAAAAACAAAACAAAACATGGGACTTCCCTGGCAGTCTAATGGTTAAAACTCCACACTTCTAGTGCAGAGGGTGTAGGTTTGATACCTGGTTGGGGAACTAAAATCCCACTTGCTGCATGGTACCACCAAAAAATAAAAATTAGGTTTTAATGTTTTAGAAAGAAGTAGGCCACAGGCAACCAAAGAAAGAATAAAAGATGAATTAGATTGCTGAGAGAAATATCACTAACCTTAGATATGCAAATGACACCACCCTTATGGCAGAAAGTGAAGAAGAACTAAAGAACCTCTTGATGAAAGTGAAAGAGGAGAGTGAAAAAGTTGGCTTAAAGCTCAGCATTCAGAAAACTAAGATCATGGCATCTGGTCCCATCACTTCATGGCAAATAGATGGGGAAACAGTGGGAATAATGGCTGACTTTATTTTTGGCTGACTGACTCCAAATGGCTGACTCCAAAATCACTGCAGGTGGTGATTGCAGCCATAAAATTAAAAGATGCTTACTCCTTGGAAGGAAAGTTATGACCAACCTAGACAGCATATTAAAAAGCAGACACATTACTTTGTCAACAAAGGTCCATCTAGTCAAGGCTATGGTTTTTCCGGTAGCCATGTATGGATATGAGAGGTGGACTATAAAGAAAGCTGAGCATTGAAGAATTGATGCTTTTGAATTGTGGTGTTGGAGAAGACTCTTGAAAGTCTCTTGGACTGCAAGGAGATCCAAATAGTCCATCCTAAAGGAGATCAGTTCTGGGTGTTCATTGGAAGGACTGATGTTGAAGCTGAGACTCCAGTACTTTAGCCACCTGATGCAAAGAGCTGACTGATTTGAAAAGACCCTGATGCTGGGAAAGATTGAGGGCGGGAGGAGAAGGGGACGACAGAGGTTGAGATGGCTGGATGGCATCGCCAACTCAGTGGACATAAGTTTCGGTGAACTTCGGGAGCTGGCGATGGATAGGGAGGCCTGGAATGCTGCGGTTCATCGGGTTGCAAAGAGTCGAACACGACTGAGTACTGAACTGAAGGCCACAGGGAAAAATTTAACAAGTGCAGTTGCAGAAGGTGCGTTTAACCATTACTCATGAAGAATGAATTTTTATTTAGATAAAATGACTGTGCTTTTAGTGTTTAATGTAGTTTTTTAATGAGCTTCCAATTTGAAGTTGTTTGTTTTTTTTTTTCAAGCTCCAAAGTGAGATAATATTTATTTGTTGATGTGGCTAGAAGAATATCTTGGTTGAAGATGCAGTGTCCTTAGCATACTTTAAGCAAAAAAAAAATTAGTTAATTTTAATAATGGTTTGATAGTTTTCATTTAGTTCATGGAATTAAAGTTTTTGGAGATAAATCTACCAAAAATAAAACTTAGGACTTTAATATAGGTGCTATTATAAATTACAGTGAAAATCTAACACTGACAATACAATCTTTGATTTCCTATTAATACACACATTTACATTTTGCTAGAGCATAGCTTACTTTTAAAGAACAGAAATGCATTTTAGCATTGATTACATAGTACCAAATTCCCTAAATTTTATTAAAAACTTAATAATAATATATAAAAATGTATTGATAGTCTTATCAGTGAAAGATTATGGTATTTTTCTCAAAATTTAAAATAACTCTATGTAAACACAGGGTGAAATGCAATTAAATGAAATACAAAGATTTTAAAATACAACTGATATTGATGATAAAGAAACATTTTCAGCATACCAGTACAAAACTTCTCTCTTTGTTGCCCATTATCAATCATGCTTTAGAAATGTTTGAGAGGACTATTCTATAATAACATTGAACATTTTATAAGTGCACTTTCTGAATTTTGATTACATTTTTCTTATCAGAATTCACTAGTCAAAATATTCAATAAATGGACCTCTAACCCCACAGATGAAATAACTACATATGTAGGAATTGCCTGTTGATCAGAAATAAAAGGAAACTAAGAAAAAATATACAAATACTTTTTAAAATTTTATTTTACGGGTGTATAGTTTATTTACAGTGTTGTGTTAATTTCTGCTGTATACAGCAAAGTGACTCAGTTATACATACACTTTTTTCATATTCTTTTCCATTATGGTTTATCACAGGATATTGAATAGGGTTCCCTGTTCTATGCAGTAGGACCTTGTAGCTTATGCATTCTATATGTAATAGTTTGCACCTGCTAATCCCAAACTCCTAATGCATTTCTCTCTAACCACCCCCGCCCCCGACAACCAGAAGTCTTTTAGATTATATCTGAGTTTGTTTCTGTTTTGTAGATAAGTTCAATTGTGTCATATTTAGATTCCACATGTCAATGATACATGGTATTTGTCTTTCTCTTTCTGACTTAACCTCAAGTAGTATTATAATCTCTAGGTCCGTGCATGTTCTGGCAGATGAAATTATTTCATTCTTTTGTATGGCTCTGTAGTATTCTGTTATATGCATGTGCCACATCTTTATCCAGTCACCTATCAATGGGCACTTAGGTTGTTTCCATGTTTTGGCTATTGTGAATAGCACTGCTATGAACATAGGGGTGCGTGTTTCTATTTTAATTATAGCTTTGTCAGGATGTATGGCGAGGAGTGGGATTGCTGGGTCATATGGCCAGTCTAGTGTTTTGAGGAACCTTCATACTATTTTCCATAGTGGCTGCACCGATTTGCATACCCACCAACGATGTAGAAACAGTGTGGAAGGCTGTTTGGGGCCACTGAACAGCAGACAATGAAGGCCTGTGATCCTAGCAGGAAACAAGGAAAGAGACAGAAAATTATTCCAATTGCGTGGACTTACTAATAAGTGGCAAGTTCCAGGTGGAGCATAGGGAGAGAGACTTCAAATAGTAAGTCTAGCAGTTTTTCTGAGTTGAAGATAAAGTGGTCAGAGTTTGGGGAAATTGAAGTGACTGGAATTTTTGAACCAGAATATTTGGGATGAATTTGCTACACAAAGAAAGAGCTCTGTGTATCTATAAGTTTCCTTAAGCAGTTGTCTTATTTACCTTTCCATACATGAGGTGAAACTCCACAAGGTTGGGGAACTAACCAGTGGAAAACTGTAGGTTAAACAATTCAAGGACTTCAAACAGAACTGGGAATAGTTTTCATTCCCACTATCTAGTGTAGAACGATCTTGTAATATACAAGGCATCATGTAGAGATATCAAATGATCTCATCTTAGTTACAGGGCTAAACTAATTTTATACTAAAGCCTGCCCTGGAATTGGTCTAACAGAGTACAAGTACCCTCAAAAAGTTCATACTGATTTCAAGTAATTTAACTGCATGCTCAAACAAAGCCCAGTGCTTTCAAGGAACACAACAAAATTCAACTAAAAATGTTCAAATTAACATCAAGCATCTAAATGAAAATTACCAGCCCAACAATGAAGTAGGAAAATATGACCTAGAACCAGAAGACAAATCAGTTAATAGAAACTGACTCAGTAATGCAAAGTATGATGAAATTAGCAGATGAGAATGTTACTTCCAATGTAAAGAGGAAAGTACAAACAGTGCAGAGAAAACCAAAAAACGCAAAAAAAAAAGTTTTAGAGACAACTTTTTTTTAATTTGAAATTTAAAAATTCTGCAACCTAGAAGGATTATTGGTAGATTATATATTATAGAAGACAAAAAAAGCGGGGGGCGGGGGGCGGAGGTGGGGGTTGGAAACAGTGAAGTTGAAGAACAGAAAGTATCCAAAGTGAAGAATAGAGAGAAAAATACTGAAAAAGTATATTAGTGGTATATGGAACAGTATGACTCATTTTAATATACCTATAATTGGAGTCCCGCAAAAGGCAGCATTGGGGAAAATATTTGAAGAAATAATGGCAAAATATTTCATAAATCTGCTGAAAATTACACATCCACAAATCCAAGATATTTGATCAGTCACTGGCAGAATAAATATGAATAAAATCACACTGAGGAACATCAAAGAAACCAGACAAAAGAAAAGCATATACTTACATTTAAAGAAACCAAGACAAAGATGATAAAGAAATTTTAGTGGTTGGGGAGCAGGCTATGCAGCAAGAGATCTTAGTTCCCCAACCAGGGATCGAACCCATGCCCCCTGCAGTGTAAGCAGGAGTCCTAACCACTGGGCCACCAGGGGATTCCAATGAAGAAATCTTTGACTCTCAAAAATATTATGTTAAAGTGAAAGACGATAAAAGACTACATAGTATATGGTTCCATTTGTATGAAATTTTAGAAAAGGCAGTAGTATAATGGCAGAGTTTTAGTGACTGTTAGGGACCAAGAAGAAAATAAGAACTCCAAAAAGCCAAAAAAAAAGAGAATATTATATGCTTTAATTGTTATAGTGGTTATCGGACTGCATGCATCTACCAGAATGCATCATAACCTGCCTTTAAAGCTGGTAAGTTTGATTGACTATATAAAACTATACCTCAATGAAGCTGATAAGAAATAGTCATGAAATGAAGCAAAAATATAATCTTTGGAACTTTTAAAGAATTACAATTACAAGAAACATTGTTTGCAAAAGGAAAACATTTAAATTGATCCCTAAAAAAGCAAAGGAATCAATGAACATACTAAAGAATAAGCACTCAAATCATGTACAAGATTTGATTTTGAAAATCTGTAACTAGGTTTTCAAAGATGTATATTTGTTGATAGAATCATTGATATAATTATTCTTAGTGGGATAAATTTATTTTCTGTCCTGTAATGTAATGAAATTTGACAAGTCAAATGATTTTGCAGTACCTAAATTTGGTGAATAAAATTTGAAGTTACAAATGGAGAAAACTTTTTTGATAAGTTTGGCTTACATAAAATATTTGCCAAAGGTGCTCAGAAAGGAGGAAAAGGACAGTCGTCATGAAAATATTTGGTATGAAGTACGTCAGTATTTTAAAAATTGGAAGTGAAAATATTCCACATTTAGCAGATACTGCTCTGAGCTTGACAGATAGCACTGCACTTGCAGAGATAGTATTTGTCTACCAGAAATATTCGTCTCTCAAGAAAAGTAAAGATGCCACCATTTAAAATTCTTTGACTGTAATATTCTCCTTTGAAGAAAATTTCAGGCAATTTTTTGAATCTAAAACATTTAGACCATGTTGAAACAAAAAATACCACTGATACTGTATCAGTAAGATATATGACCACAAAACTGATTGACATATGTGAACATTTACTAAAAGTCATCATTCGATTTGTTGTTATCTAATGTTTAATGTTTTAAGAGTTGGTTGAATGCTTTGGCATATATGAATTGTGCTATTTTTATTTTTTAGAATAAATAACAAATAGCTAGTTGTGAAAGTAATTTTTGAATAGTACCTTTTTTATAGGCCCGCAGATTAAAGATAAATTTGTTGACTAATAAGTATTTCTGCAACATATAATTTTTATTTTTAGCCCCATTTTAAATCTCAAAATTGCCCCAACATGGATGAAGAATTACCTGATCATTCTATTTATACACCAACTTCCAATATATCTCTGTTTTTGCATATATACAGTGCATTGGATCCCAGAAAAGTCCATTTAGCTTAAAAAATATATATCTTCCTGAACCTGAAAGAGATCACAGTGTGGAACTCCTGGGCTGCCAGTGGGAACATTTACTCTTCTCTGAGGATTTAGTATTCTAAAACGGGAGCAAAGTTATCAGACGTGTTTTATAAGGACTCTCATAGCAGTGTGGGTGATAAATTGAATGAGAATAGACAGGAAGAATACAGAAATGAATTTCAAAAGCGTTAGCAATCTCTGAGCTCTGGAGAATCCCTGAACCTAGCCCACTGTAAATTCTAAAGGAAATCAACCCTGAACATTCATTGAAAGGACTGATGCTGAAGCTGAAGCTCCAATACTTTGGCCACCTGATGGGAAGAGGTGACACACAAGAAAAAACCCTCATGCTGGGAAAGATTGAAGGCAAAAGGAGAAGAGGGTGGCAGAAGAGGAGATGGTTAGATAGCACCACTGACTCAATGGACATGAATTTGAGCAAACTCCAGGAGGTAGTGAAGGACAGGGAAGCCTGGTGTGCTGCGCACCGTGGGGTCACAGACAGTGGGACACGACTGAGCGACTGAACAACAACAACAACAGGCCCCTTGTAAGTTTCAGGTGTTAATCTCTAAGGTTGAAGGAGCTGGAAGAACTTTATGTCAGTGCCAGCTTCTTTTCCTATGGTAACATGGTATGTAATGACAAAAGAGGTCATCACTTAAGTGGCAAGAACATATTGGAGAAGTGAGTCTGAGGCTCCCAGTGGTGATGGAAGGGTGAGATTGTGTTATCAAGAGGTTTTCAGAATCTCACAAGGCTTTGGTTGGGAAAACATCTGGTGGATGTGTTATTTCTAACACCGACCACAGACCTTCATGTGTCAACAAGTACCTATTTTTCCAAATTGATCATTATCAAAAGTCTGGTTTATGCAGAAGTCTGATAACACAGCCCCTGCCCGAAGTCCTCTCATGGCTCCTGTCTGACCCACTAGGTCCCTCGCCTCTAATTCTTGACTGTCTGAATTCTGTTATCTAGTTTTTACCTTTTAGATTCATTCTTTGATTTACCTTTTACCAAATAATGAGACCAAATAACTACCCCCTCAAGAAGTGCTGAACAGTGGGAAGATTAACAGAGTAGGAAAAATGAGTAAGGATAGAATATATGATCAAAAAGGGATTGCCTATGTCCAGTTTTAATGGAAAGCCTCTCTCTTTTGCCAGTTTTATTTCCTTAGGAGAACAACACACTGGTGGCTGGTTACTAATATTCTACTTTATGAACAGCAGCTCTTGGAAAAGCAGTAAATCTTGCTTCATTTCTCTTACGTGCTAATGGGGCTGTTATTCCCATGCCAACAGATAGGGCTTTTCTAGCACATGTGTTTCTGTAGGGAAAAACAAAAAACTACCCATCACGTGAAAATATAACCCATAAATTGTGTGGTTTGAATTGACTACGTATTGCACAGTCTTCCTATACATACCTCCATTTTAATTATTCTTCTTTATAAAGAGATAGTCATATATAGATCAGATCAGATCAGGTCAGTCGCTCAGTCATGTCAGACTCTTTGCGACCCCATGAATCGCAGCATGCCAGGCCTCCCTGACAATCAGCAACTCCTGGAGTTCACTGAGATTCACGTCCATCAAGTCAGTGATGCCGTCCAGCCATCTCATCCTCTGTCATCCCCTTCTCCTCTTGCCCCCAATCCCTCCCAGCATCAGAGTCTTTTCCAATGAGTCAACTCTTCGCATGAGGTGGCCAAAGTACTGGAGTTTCAGCTTTAGCATCATTCCTTCCAAAGAAATCCCAGGGCTGATCTTCAGAATGGACTGGTTGGATCTTCTTGCAGTCCAAGGGACTCTCAAGAGTCTTCTCCAACACCACAGTTCAAATGCATCAATTCTTTGGCGCTCAGCCTTCTTCACAGTCCAACTCTCACATCCATACATGACCACAGGAAAAACCATAGCCTTGACTAGACGAACCTTTGTTGGCAAAGTAATGTCTCTGCTTTTGCATATGCTATCTAGGTTGGTCATAACTTTCCTTCCAAGGAGTAAGCGTCTTTTAATTTCATGGCTACAGTCACCATCTGCAGGGATTTTGGAGCCCAGAAAAATAAAGTCTGACACTGTTTCCACTGTTTCCCCATCTATTTCCCATGAAGTGATGGGACCAGATGCCATGATCTTCATTTTCTGAATGTTGAGCTTTAAGCCAACTTTTTCACTCTCCACTTTCACTTTCATCAAGAGGCTTTTGAGTTCCTCTTCACTTTCTGCCATAAGGGTGGTGTTATCTGCATATCTGAGGTTATTGATATTTCTCCCGGCAGTGTTGATTCCAGCTTGTGTTTCTTCCAGTCCAGAGTTTCTCACGATGGACTCTGCATATAAGTTAAATAAACAGGGTGACAATATACAGCTTTGACGTACTCCTTTTCCTATTTGGAACCAGTCTGTTGTTCCATGTCCAGTTCTAACTGTTGCTTCCTGACCTGCATACAAATTTCTCAAGAGGCAGATCAGGTGGTCTGGTATTCCCATCTCTTTCAGAATTTTCCACAGTTTATTGTGATCCACACAGTCAAAGGTTTTGGCATAGTCAATAAAGCAGAAATAGATGTTTTTCTGGAACTCTCTTGCTTTTTCCATGATCCAGCGGATGTTGGCAATTTGATCTCTGGTTCCTCTGCCTTTTCTAAAACCAGCTTGAACATCAGGAAGCTCACGGTTCACATATTGCTGAAGCCTGGCTTGGAGAATTTCGAGCATTACTTTACTAGTGTGTGAGAGGAGTGCAGTTGTGCAGTGGTTTGACCTTTCTTTGTCATTGCCTTTCTTTGGGATTGGAATGAAAATTGACCTTTTCCAGTCCTGTGGCCACTGCTGAGTTTCCCAAATTTGCTGGCATATTGAGTGCAGCGCTTTCACAGCATCATCTTTCAGGATTTGGAATAGCTCAACTGGAATTCTATCACCTCCACTAGCTTTGCTTGTAGTGATGTTTTCTAAGGCCCATTTTTTTAAGATCTTTTTTGTACAGTTCTTCCGTGTATTCTTGCCATCTCTTCTTAATATCTTCTGCCTCTGTTAGGTCCATACCATTTCTGTCCTTTATCGACATTATTAATGTAGAATTTTTCCCTGTTTTTATAGGCATTGCTAAAGGCTATATTTAATTTAAAGTCTGGGATTATTTCTGAGTGAAGAATTTTATACATTTGGATAAAAGCCAAGCTTTGAATGTTTAATCTTAACTTAGCAGGATATTTAATACACAATAAATTTTATTGCAAAGGTCTCAGCTATTTAAGATCTGACTCAGTACTCACATACATAAAGACTAAACTTTGAAGGATCATTGTCATTTCTACTGAATGATTTTATTAAAATTGCCCTTCTGTCCTGATTGTGCTTGGGGAATAAAGATGTTTCTTACTGAGGGAAAAATACAATGCTTGAAAATTAAAACTCTGGGTTATTCTGATGTGCCATATTGTCTAAAACAATTTGCTGACCTCTTCAGGGGTTCACAGGCTCACAGAAATGTGAGGTTTTCTGCTGTAACAAATTTATCCTGATAATATCCAAGAGTGATACGTAACATGAAATCAGAAGAATCACAACCATTTATAATTAGAGCTGCTGCTGCTAAGTCGCTTCAGTCATGTCTGACTCTGTGCCACCCCATAGACAGCAGCCCACCAGGCTCCCCTGTCCCTGGGATTCTCCAGGCAAGAACACTGGAGTGGGTTGCCATTTCCTTCTCCAATGCATGAAAGTGAAAAGTGAAAGTGAAGTCGCTCAGTCATGTCCAACTCTTCGCGACCCCATGGACTGCAGCCCACCAGGCTGCTCCACCCATGGGATTTTCCAGGCAAAGGTACTGGAGTGGGGTGCCATCGCCTTCTCCAATAATTAGAGCAGGAAGAGATCTTTCACTATCATCAGTCCCACCACTATCATTTTATGAATGTGGACATTGTTCCCAGATGACTTCTTTGGGCTAGTATGGGGTCCTCAATCTATAAATCCTGACTTTCAGAGTTCCCTTTAGAGCCCAAAATAATCAAGAGAAAAATTTCACACAATTAGCCTAGTCAAAAGACCTTCCAGTGACACCAGGCAACTCTTGGTGGTAATTGCATGAAACAGGCCTCTGATTCTCTTCTCAGTTTGGTACCTGGTTTGAAGAAAGCTACCCACATGGGCCGTGGGAACTCTAGCAATACAGTTCTGTGACAGACAACCCTAAAGGCCTCAGAAACTTGCGGTAGGCTCCACAGGCTCAAGGCGGACTGTGCCTGACAGTGCCTTCAGCAAAGTGGTAGGAAACACATGACTTTAAAAAGGGATACTCTTCTGTGAGCACTTGTCTCCAGTTTCAAGACAGCTTCATCAGTGAAGTGACCAGGCGTTTTCAGTAGACTGAGAAATGAAGGTAATGAGAAATGACTAGTCTGTACATGGTTGTCTCACAAGGTGTGAAAAACCCATGCCATAAAGTCAGAGAAAGGTAGATCAACTGAGTCACATATCTAAGGAAGAAAGGTAATTGTTATTACCAAAGATCATTTCTTTGATATAATATATAAAACTGTTTTGCCATGTACATAATTCTTTTCAGATTTCATATACTGAGTCTATTTGTATATTTTTATGGGTGGTGTGGATGTGACTGGTGATAGAAGCAAGGACCGATGCTATAAAGAGCAATATTGCATAGGAACCTGGAATGTCAGGTCCATGAATCAAGGCAAATTGGAAGTGGTCAAACAAGAGATGGCAAGAGTGAACGTCAACATTCAAGGAATGAGCAAACTAAAATGGACTGGAATGGGTGAATTTAACTCAGATGACCATTATATCTATTACTGTGGGCAGGAATCCCTTAGAAGAAATGGCTGCTACTGCACACAGTCGTGTCCAACTCTGTGCGACCCCATAGACGGCAGCCCACCAGGCTCTGCCGTCCCTGGGATTCTCCAGGCAAGAGCACTGGAGTGGGTTGCCATTTCCTTCTCCAATGCATGAAAGTGAAAAGTGAAAGTGAAGTCACTCAGTCGTGTCCGACTCTTAGCGACCCCATGGACTGCAGCCTACCAGGCTCCTCTATCCATGGGATTTTCAGGCAAGAGTACTGGAGTGGGGTGCCAGAAGAAATGGGAGTAGCCATCATATTCAACAAAAGAGTCTGAAATGCAGTACTTGGATGCAATCTCAAAAACAACAGAATGATATCTGTTCATTTGCAAGGCAAACCATTCAATATCACGGTGATCCAAGCCTATGCCCCAGCCAGTAATGCTGAAGAAGCTGAAGTTGAATGCTTCTATGAAGACCTATAAGAACTTTTAGAACTAACACTCAGAAAAGATGTCCTTTTCATTATAGGGGACTGGAATATAAAAGTAGGAAGTCAAGAAATACCTGGAGTAACAGGCAAATGTGGCCTTGGAGTACAGAATTAAGCAGGGCAAAGGCTAATAGAGTTTTGCCAAGAGAACGCACTGGTCATAGCAAACACCCTCTTCCAACAACACAAGAGAAGACTCTACACATGGACATCACCAATGGTCAACACCTGAATCAGATTGATTATATTCTTTGCAGCCAAAGATGGAGAAGCTCTATAGAGTCAGCAAAAACAAGACTGGGAGCTGACTATGGCTCAGATCATGAACTCCTTATTGCCAAATTCAGACTTAAATTGAAGAAAGTAGGGAAAACCACTAGGCCATTCAGGTATGACCTAAATCAAAACCCGTATGATTATACAGTGGAAGTGAGAAATAGATTTAAGGGACTAGATCTGATAGACAGAGTGCCTGATGAACTATGGACAGAGGTTCGTGACATTGTACAGGAAACAGAGATCAAGACCATCCCCATGGAAAAGAAATGCAAAAAAGCAAAATGGCTTCTGAGAAGGCCTTACAAATAGCTGTGAAAAGAAGAGAAGTGAAAAGCAAAGGAGAAAAGAAAAGATATTCCCATCGAATGCAGAGTTCAAAAGAATAGCAAAGAGAGATTAAAAAAAAAAAAAAAAAAGGCTTCCTCAGCAATCAATGCAAAGAAATAGAGGAAACAACAGAATGGGAAAGACTAGAGATCACTTCAAGAAAATTAGAGATACCAAGGGAACATTTCATGCAAAGATGGGCTCGATAAAGGACAGAAATGGTATGGACCTAACAGAAGCAGAAGATATTAAGAAGAGGTAGCAAGAATACACAGAACTATACTAAAAAGACCTTCATGATCTAGATAACCACAATGGTGTGATCACTTACCTAGAGCCAGACATCCTGGAATGTGAAGTCAAGTGGGCCTTAGAAAGCATCAATACAAGCAAAGCTAGTGGAGGTGATGGAATTCCAGTTGAGCTATTCCAAATCCTGAAAGATGATGCTGTGAAAGTTCTACACTCAATATGCCAGCAAATTTGGAAAACTCAGCAGTGGCCACAGGACTGGAAAAGGTCAATTTTCATTCCAATCCCAAAGAAAGGCAATGACAAAGAATGCTCAAACCACCGCACAATTGCACTCCTCTCACATGCTAGTAAAGTAATGCTCAAAATTCTCCAAGCCAGGCTTTAGCAATACGTGAACTGTGAACTTCCTGATGTTCAAGCTGGTTTTAGGAAAGACAGAGGAACCAGAGATCAAATTGCCAACATCCACTGGATCATGGAAAAAGCAAGAGAGTTCCAGAAAAACATCTATTTCTGCTTTATTGATTATGCCAAAGCCTTTGACTGTGTGGATCACAATAAACTGGAAAATTCTGAAAGAGCTAGGAATAATAGACCACCTGACCTGCCTCTTGAGAAACCTATATGCAGATCAGGAAGCAACAGTTAGAACTGGACATGGAACAACAGACTGGTTCCAAATAGGAAAAGGAGTACGTCAAGGCTGTATATTGTCACCGTGCTTATTTAACTTATATGCAGAGTCCATCATGAGAAACGCTGGGCTGGAAGAAGCACAATCTGGAATCAAGATTGCCAGGAGAAATATCAATAACCTCAGATATGCAGATGACACCACCCTTATGGCAGAAAGTGAAGAGGAACTCAAAAGCCTCTTGATGAAAGTGAAAGTGGAGAGTGAAAAAGTTGGCTTAAAGCTCAACATTCAGAAAATGAAGATCATGGCATCTGGTCCCATCACTTCATGGGAAATAGATGGGGAAACAGTGGAAACAGTGTCAGACTTTATTTTTCTGGGCTCCAAAATCACTGCAGATGGTGACTGTAGCCATGAAATTAAAAGACACTTACTCCTTGGAAGGAAAGTTATGACCAACCTAGATAGCATATGCAAAAGCAGAGACATTACTTGCCAACAAGGTCCATCTAGTCAAGGCTATGGTTTTTCCAGTGGTCACGTATGGATGTGAGAGTTGGCCTGTGAAGAAAGCTGAGTAGTGAAGAATAGATGCGTTTGAACTGTGGTGTTAGAGAAGACTCTTGGGGGTCCCTTCGACTGCAAGGAGATCCAACCAGTCCATCCTAAAGGAAACCAGTCCTGGGTGTTCATTTGAAGGACTGATGCTGAGGCTGAAACTCCAATACTTTGGCCACCTCATGCGAAGTGTTGACTCATTGGAAAAGACTCTGATGCTGGGAGGGATTGGGGGCAGGAGGAGAAGGGGACCACAGAGGATGAGATGGCTGGATGGCATCACCAACTCGATGCACATGAGTTTGGGTGAACTCCAGGAGTTGGTGATGGACAGAGAGGCCTGGCGTGCTGTGATTCATGGGGTTGCAAAGTGTCAGACACGACTGAGCGACTGAAATGAACTGCACTGAAGGGAGATGATACAGCAGGACCAAATATAGGAGGACAGGAGCTCACAGAGGAAGAAACATTCTGGACTCAGGCAGTCCTGGGTGAGGATTTCCACTCCTCTGCTTGTTAGCCTTGTGTTCTTAGAGAAAAAATTATCTAACATTGTATATTTAATTGTCATGAAGATTAAATTATACATGTGACAGTACCTAGCACAGTCCTTGGCACATACTGCGAGCTCAATAACACTAGTTTCCTATTATCTATAATATAACCTCTAAAATCACCTGTTGTTTATTTGTGAGAGGTCTCACATTTGTCACTCCAGAGAAAAAGTAAGTGATGATTTCCAGAATCACCTGCTTTTTGTGAATGTCATGTGCTACAATAATGACTAATAATAATGTTTTGTGAAAGCACTTACAGATGGAATTTGACATTTCCAACTTGGGTAACATGATAATGACATTGTGATGTTGAGAAATTAGGTTCTAGGATTGGAACTGTCAATTGAGGATAATCTTTCAAAGTTGAGAGAGGTAGGAAGCTATTAAAGACAAGATACATTTCCATTGCTCACCTCCTAAGCCTCTCTTTAGTCCATCTCTTTATTTTTGTTCCATCCCTTATTTTTATTTTAGACATCATATTTCCTGCCTGTATTTTTGCCAAGATGCAAAATTGGTTTTCTTGCCACCACTCTCATCATCTGCTGATCAGTTGTCCATAATCTCTCCAGAAGGGTTTTTGAGAAATTTAAACCTGATGCTCTGCCTCTTCTGTTTAACATGGCCCCTCATCACCCACAAGTTGAAGGCCAAAGTCACTGACATGTTCTGTGAGACTGTGTGTTTAATTAGCCCTTGCCTACCACAGCAGTCTCTCTCATTGGGTTCCATCCAGCCCACATTCCACTTGTGCCTGGCAGTGGGGCTTGTTACCCTGGTAAAAAAGAGAGACTTGGATCTCTGCACATTTCTGTATGCTATTTGCTCTTCTACGAATACCTCACCACCACCATCTTCCTCTGTTTGACCTTGACTAACTTCTGATGGTCTTTCAAATACTTGGTCAAGTGTTATTTTTTCTGGCAAGTTTTTGCTCATCTTCCTGGCCTCAAAAGTATACATTCTTCTTATTACTGAGAGGAATCTCAGGATCAGTCAGGCCTTTCCCACATAGAATTGTCATGACTCATTAACTCAAAGGGCTTTCTCAACTAGACCATGAATTCCTTGCTGTTAGGGAAGCATCTTTGTGTCCTTCAACATCTGGCACAATCTTGGCTTTCAAAAAATGTTACTTCGTGCATGCGTTCATTTAGAATTTCTATCATTTGGTCCAAATTAAAAACCTTCTGGCTTTGGTCAGACAAGGTGATCCCAACAATAAAGTTGTAGTAGTAGATAACTCTGTCAGAAGGTTCTGATGACACGAGGGGTAGATGGGGAGACTGGGCCTCCCCCACTCGCATGATGTGACATCCAGTCCTTTGTGAAGCAGTAAGGTAAGGAAAGGCCAACCATGAAAAGTTAGGTATAGCTGGAAAGAATCTGAGGTTATCCCACTGTTTTTGAGAAGCAGAAATGAAGTGCCAAAGGGCCTTGCCAGCCTGTTAGGATGGTTAGAGGCAGAACTGGGGCAAGAACCCAGTTATCTTACCCCCCAATCCAGTAGTCACCCACTTGTGTTTTCTACTCTAGCATGACTTCTGTTTATTTAGTTTTGGGAAATAAGCTATTTACCATGCCAACTTCCCACTTAATTGGTCAGGCTGCTGAGATTTTTCTTACTTGGGGAGGCGAGTCATGTCAGCACCTAGGGAGATTCTCCTGCTTTGTTTTGGGGCTATGGAACACTTCACAAAGGAAAAAAAATAGCATAGGGGCTGCAAAAAGACTGTTGACTCTATTCTTTCATATATATCCCACTGGCATGTTCTCATGAAATTGCCTCCTATTTTCCTCTCATTTTCCTTCCCCTGCTTTCCTTAAAAAAAGAAACATCCGTATAACTTATGGAAGGGCGCCAACATCAGCCAATGCATATATTAAAGTTTTAAATCAGTTATTGTTCTAATACACACCCTGGGGTTGAGAAAGAAAGAACATCCAGGACTAACAAACCTGATTGTTCTGGCAAAGTTGCCATTCAATTCCTGCTGGCATTTCTGGGCTTTTCTTTTCATTTAATATTCCAACCTCATTAAAAAAAAAAAGTTAATGGCTCAAGTAGCAGTTTTTCACATTACTACTTCATTCAGTTTCTCTGTAAGAGTTCTACCTCCCAGTCTCGTGAGGCTTACCCAGAGGGCACAGTCCCCAGAGTTTGCTTACTTAGATGCAGAGACAGCTGTCAGTCTGAGGGTGAGTTCATTAGACCATGGATTATTTCTCACTATATTAACTTCTGAGCAAGGGAGAGACTCAGGCTTGGGAATATGAACCCTTCACAACTTGGCATTCTAGGCTGAGAAAAAGACTTAATCATAAAGTTAAGAAATCAAATTACAACTGCGTATAACTTTGTGAACTTTTTTTTTTTTTTATAACACTCTGAATTTTAACTTAACAACTACTCTGAGTTGAACCTATACATGTATTCTGATTAATACTGTTTGAACAAAAATTCCTATACAGTATGACGCATGTTTTTTCTTTTTTTTTTAGGCCAATACTGGAAGTCGGTAAGGATGGTGGCGATGCCAAGGGGCTGTGCTCTGGCTGGGGCCCAGCTGCAAGAGGAGACAGAGACTGTTTCTGCCCTGGCCTCCCTGACAGTGGACGTGGAACAGCCCTTTGCTCAAGAAGACAACAGGTAGGACTCCAACATGGAGAGGGGGGATCATTGATTTTGGTTACATCCAGGCTCATCATGAGCACTCATGAACCTCTCTCCAGCCTCTTCCCCTGACTCCTCCACCACCTGTCTTCTCAGAAGCCATAGAGGCCACAGCGCATGCTGTCAGCTCTTAGGAATTGACGTGTTTCATTCTCCATGAGAAGCACAGAGCTGGAGCATGTGGCTGCAGTTCACAGAGAGATAGAGGGATGAGAAGGTGAGAAAAGTCACTCCTTGGTAGATAATTTTGTGCAGATCATTATGGAAAAAGCTTCTTGTGGACTTCTTTCCTTAGTTATCTCTGTTTTTCAAGATACTATTTTTCTTTCTCTCATCATTCTGAAATTACTAACAAAGGGGGAAAAGGGGAGCAGAAGCTGGAGGTATGGCTTGTCAGTTGCATAACCTTCTATGACTGTCCATGACATACAACTACTGGATGAAGAGAAAAGTTACCTCCCAAGGAGATAGGAATGTGTGTAAAGGAATGTATGGACTTGGGTCTGATGTTATTTTACTTTATGATAAGAAGGTGTTGATTTTAATAAGCCTTCATATGAATAGTTTTCAGGGAAAAAAATGATGACCTCAGTCCATGGGGTCGCTAGAGTCGGACACGACTGAGCAACTTCACTTTCACTTTTCACTTTCATGCATTGGAGAAGGAAATGGCAACCCACTCCAGTGTTCTTGCCTGGAGAATCCCAGGGATGGGGAAGCCTAGTGGGCTGCCGTCTATGGGGTCGCACAGAGTTGGACACGACTGAAGCAACTTAGCAGCAGCAGCAGCAAGATTGCTTCCTTTTAAGAAATGTGTGTACATCTTGGTGTTCAACAGACCATGCTACATTCAGGATTTTTTTCACGTGTATGAAGACCAAAACCCCCACACATGTACGAAAAGTAACGGTGCTCTCTGTGGAGGACTTCAGAGTCACATTTCTTCAGTTTAAAGATGACTAGGTGAGGCTTTACTAAAGCTCTGCCAGCTTGCACTTCTAAATTGCTTCTGAGGGTGAAATTGAACTCCCTCTGTCAATAACATCACCGTTAATTACACAGATCCTGCTACTAGTACATAAGTTGGCAGTTTTCCCAAGAATGCACAAATTCGAACAGTTTTAGCTTTCTTGCTTTTACTGGGTATTCAGAGTTTAATGGATTTAACATCTTGCTTTGTCCATAAAGAGCAGGAGATACATTGAATAATAGATTTTTGTGCAATTGTTTTTTCTTCCTACAACCACTTAAAAAGGCATCTTCATATGGGTATCTGAAGCATAAGGGAAAACTTATTTTACATCTGATAATATGAACTAACCTCCTGCTGTTCCCAGCTAAGAAGCAAACCAAGTTCATAATTCAGAGGTGTTGTAGTTATTCCCAAGGCCAAATACAGTTAGTTGTCTGTCATTTGAGGGCTGTAAAACTAAGGAAACTAACATCTGTTAGTGTTGGATGTAAAAGGAGCATAGCTATTCTTTAGAATTCATTTAATATAGAGAAGCAAAGCTAAATTCTAGCCTGAGTGGAGTGAATTGTAAGTAATTTCTCCCGTTAAATTGCAGAGCTTAGAATAGTTAAGAATAGTAAGCCCTGTTGTGAGCCCCATGTAATATAAAAATCTCGGCACTTTGCAGGAATTGCTCTGTAAGCATGCTTGTTTATCCTTAGGTACACAGTGTGCTTGACTCCTGATAAGCTACAGGGACTTGACCCTGACTTCAGTTCACAGTGATTTTTAAGCTTCATCTGATGGCAGAGAAAGGATGGGGGAATATGAATGTTTTGATGTACAGGGGAACAAAGTTGAAGTTTGTGGCTTGAATTCATGTTTCTTTATCAGCTTTAAACATTGTATCTATTTTGATTAATTTTTCTTATGGGAAGGAAAATGGTTTTGCTTGAAATATTTTCTGTGGCTTTGAACTCACTTTTTCAGCAGTGAAAAAGAAAAAATTCTTCTAGAACTGGCTTTTGCATTTCTGTTGAGTCAGGCATGAATTTCATCACAGAGAGTCAGACAGGGAAAACCCTTGCAAGCCACAGAGCATTTATTCTTTTCACAGGAATGCTATCAGAATTGTCCTCCTACTCGATATAGAAAAAAATGGCTTTCACAATGAGGTAAAGAGGTAGAAATGTTCTTGGGCCTTTGTTATGAATGCAATGTTATAAGTACACAGGAAATTGAAAAATTAGAAAAATCAGAGAGCTAAATGGATGGAAAAGGGTGAAGGCAAGATTCTTTTTATAGGAAATTCTTGCCAGTTATTTTGGAGAATATATTGGTGTTTGGAGTGAGATGACTCACTTTGCACTAAGATTTTGGGTAAAGCAGCTCTTTTCCTGGCCAACTCATATCTGACTCATTTACCACTAGTGAATAAAGGATAAAATGCTCCTGGCTAGGAACCATTGTAAGTATTTTTTGTTCATTTTTTTTTGAGGGGGGCGGGCAGGGGGAGGTGGGCGAGATGACAGCACAGTGCAAAGTCTTTTCATTTTTATAACTCACTGATGGATCATGAATAACAAATTATTAGAAAAAGGATGGGGATTCATTTGGGGGATGGTTGACTGAAGTATAGTTTTCAAAACATAATTTTCAGGTGGCAAAGGACTTGAGCAGGAAGGAAATGACTGGTGGTGGGTCAGCAAAAAAACAACAGGACAAAAGGAGAAGACAAAGCTAAGTGGGACCAAGGTCTATGTTCAAAGAACGTGAACCAGGACTGGGCATGTAGAGCGTGTCGTTGGGGAGAGAAGGCAGTGGTCTTAGCTTTTTTCATGTGTCAGGAGACTGCACCTTTAAAAGATGATAGTTTGCATTGGTCAGGTGTGTCTCAGATGCTTCTACTTTGGAAAGGCCAGTGCAGTGCTGAGGTTTATTCTTGGATACCAGTTCAGGCCCTGCTGAAAATCAAGGACAATTTCTCTCTGGCAACCAAGAGTTCAGAATGATCAACCCCTAAGTTATTGGGAGCATATTTACACTCTGGATTTTCTGACTGTTTTTTAATCAAAACAAAGTTAGGTTTTCAAATGTCAGTTTATTGATTATAGTGTCAGTCACACAGCTGAGCTACCAGGGAAGCCCTTTCAGTCACACTGGAACTTCATCATTTCATCTTCAACTTCTGTCAATTTTTCTCATGAAAGAGATGATCTCAAGTCATTATATTATACATAAGCATGGGAAAATGTGTCATTTTGAATCTTGTCATTCTGTTTTTTGAATAACCTATCTCATTTACGTATATGAAAGTATAATAAGCTGGAAACTTCTAAGCATCTGCTTTGGCTTTCAGTAGCTTATCAGTAGTGGCAAGGACTTGATAACCCCATTTTCCTGTATCTGGAGATTTATATAGAAATAGAGACCTATTAAATACACATTTATGTCTAATAGAAATACAACTTGGTTTTCCATGTTTGGGGATTGTCTCTTACGGGTTTCTGGAAGCTAAATGTTGCAGCAGTTATTCAAGTTTCTGATTTTTCTCTATGATACCATTATTTTGAGCACTTGATTTATCTAGCCAGGCAAACATTCCAGTATTCATTTTATTCTTAATTTTCATCCAGTGTCAACAATTCATTAGTTGAAAAGTGGGCTGAGATTAGGAAGCTCCTAGTAAGGGAAAGGACAGTATGCCCCTTCTTACCTTCCTGTCCTCCTCCTGGGCCCATCATTTTTCTCTGTGTTCAGTGCCTTAAGTGTGTTCTTGGGATGTGTGTGAACTCTTAGGGAATAAATCCAGTGTGTTTGAGTTTGTTTACAAATAAGTGTTTAATTTGAAAAAAAGAAACAATATACTTCTTCACTGTTATCTTCTTACCACTACAGAGGAAGAGGAGAGTGTGACTCTGGAATCAGCTTTGTATGTGCTCAGTGACTTTAGCTGTGTCTGACTTTGCAACCCCATGGACTCTAGCTTGCCAGGCTCCTCTGTCCATGTGGTTCTTGAGGCAAGAATACTGGAGTTGGTCGCCATGCCCTCCTCCATCGGATCTTCCCTAGGTTCAAATCCCATCTCCAAATTAAGCAACATGTGCCTGATCAACAGTTATTATCTCTCTGGGATTTACTTTCCTTGTTTTTAAAATGAAGGGGAAATTTCATAGGGTTTTGAGGATGAAATGAGATAATTCATCTTAAGAACTTGACAACATGGTAAATACTCAGTATTAAGGTTGGCTTTTATTATTTTTCTGTCATTTTCCTGCTGCTTCAGTTTGCATTGTTGTTTTCCCTTCCTTAATATATTGTTCATCATCTAGTGACCTACAATATTAGAAATAGATTGTACCTGGGCATCTGTATGTTTAATATTTAATATGTTCATAGGTTAAATCAGTAGTGTAGTCATTAAAAATAAGAGATTGATAATCACTAAGCAATAAATTGATTCAATTAACTAATCTTGTGATTGGCTGACGAGAACTGTTACAATGCCTAATACATTGTAGGTAATAAGTACTTTGTACTGAAAGAGTTCAAGACAGATGATGAAACATTGTTAAAATGGTAATGGCAATTCGTAGTACTGTGTGAGCTTTCTTTGTCTTATTGTCTCTATTTACTATTTTCTGAGGGAATCAATGTTTTTATCTTTCTATAAGTTTTCAAAATGTGTGTTTTACATTTTTCTTCCACAGTACCATTGACAGTATCCATTTTTCAGATACGCTGGCTGACCAGAATCCATAGTACTCATACCATAGAGATGGATTAACTGAGGAAACATAATAGAGACAGGAAGGGAAAGCAAAGTGTCTGAATGGAGAAAGGGATTGTCTTTGGTGAGGTGAAGGGGGATATGGGAATGACGCTGACAGATGCCAGGATTATTCTGTGATCTGCAGGACGAGGCAATGGCACCCCACTCCAGTGCTCTTGCCTGGAAAATCCCATGGACGGAGGAGCCTGGTGGGCTGCAGTCCACGGGGTTGTGAAGAGTCGGACACGACTGAGCGACTTCAGTTTCACGGACTACAGAAGGAAATGGCAACCCACTCCAGTGTTCTTGCCTGGAGAATCCCAGGGATGGGGGAGGCTGGTGGGCTGTCGTCTGTGGGGTTGCACAGAGTCGGACATGACTGGGGCAACTTGGCAGCTGCTGCGGCAGTAGAAGCAGGGAGAACATCTGGTCCATTTAAACATTTTCTGATTATTTTCTACATGCCAGACAGTGTTGAGAGTGAGGGTCACAGAGTTTCCATGGAGTCTTCAAAATTTTCACATATTCGGAGATTGTATTCATTTTCTCTTACTATCCTAAAGAAAATATTACTACAGACCTAGTGGCTCAAAATGACAAAAAGGTCAGAAGAGTGACAAGTTTCTGGGTTAAAGTATAGAGGTTGGCCAAGTCTTGTTCCATGCTAGAGGCGCTAAGGGAAGAGACTGTTTCCTTGCCTTTCTCACTTCCTAGAGGCTCCCGCATTCCTTGGTTCGTGACCTCTTTCCTCTGTCTTCAAAGCCAGCAATTTCACATCTCCGACCTTTGTGCAGTCTTCATCCTCTCTCTCTCTCTGACTGAAGGAGGAAAAAAGCTGGCTCAAAAACAGGGAGGTCTCTCTGCTTGTAAGATCCTAGCATGGTCCCACCAGGATCATCTCTCTGTCTCAAGGTCCTTAATCTTACCATATTTACTAAGTCAGTGTTGCTATGCAAGGAAACATATCCACAATTTCCAGGGACTAGGACATCTTGGTGGGGGGCTATCATTCTTTCTACCACAGGATCAAACGTACACAACCAACTACAGTAAATGATAAGTCATTTGATAGACTGAGCTATAGGATCAAAGAAGACTTAACATAGGCCAAGAACTGGGAACAAACCACAGAGGCAGGACAACTGAGCTGGGGTAGAAAAATGGAGGGTTTCACCTAGTAAGTAAGAACAGAGGCATCCAAGATAGAAACAATAGTTTGAGCAAGCCATCTAGTTTTTAAAGTTTTTATTTTATATTGAACTATGGTTGACTCACAATGTTGTGTTAATTTCAGGTGCACAGCAGAGTATACATGTATCTATTCTTTGTCAAGTTCTTTTCTCATTTAGGTTATTACAGACTGCTGATCAGAGTTCCCTATGCTATACAGTAGGTTCTTATTGGTTATCTATTTTAAATATAGCAGTGTATACATGTCGATCCCAAAGAAGTACCTTGTCTTACATTTAGGTCTTTAATCCATTTTGTGTTTATTTTGTATATGGTGTTATGGAGTACTTTAATTTCATTCTTTTACATGTACCTGTCTAGTTTTCCCAGCATCACTTATTGAAGAGATTGTCTTTCCTCCATTGTAGGATCTTGCCACCTTTGAAATAGATTAAATATCTGGTTTTGATTTGCATCTCCCTGATAATTAGTAATGTTGAACATCTTTTCATGTACCTGCTGGTCATCTATTAAATATGTATCTTCTTTGGAAAAATCTCTCTTCAGATCTTCTGCCAATTAGGGTCTGTTGTGAATAAAGCTGCTGTGAAGTTGTTAATATGGAAAAAACACATAACATTTACTATATGGACCATTTTAAGTACACAGTACAGTAGTATTAACTGTATGCCCATATCTCTAGAACTTTTATCTTGCAAAACTAAAACTCTATACCTATTAAACAACTTTCCTTTTCCCCTTAGCCTAGCTCCTGGTAAGCACCATTCTAAGAATTTGATGACTTTAGATATATATGTGAATCATGCAGTATTTGCCTTTTTGTGACTGGCTTACTTTACTTAGCATAAAGTTGTCAAGGTTTATTATCCCTGTTGTAGCATATGACAAAATTTCTACCTTTTTTTATGGCTAAGTAATACCTCATTGTAGGTACATACCACATTTCCTTTATCTATTCATGTGACAATGGGCATTTAGGTTGCTTCCACCTCTGGCTAGTGTGAATAATTCTTCAATGAATGTTAAGTATATAGTCTATCTCTTCAAGATCTGATTTGAATAATTTTTACTATATACCCACAAGTGGAATTCCTGGATCAGATGGTAATTGTTTTTAATTCTTTGAGAAACCTAAGTATTTATGAAAGTTTTGTACAGGTTTTACTTTGTGCCATTTTTCTTTCCCACCAGCAATGAAAGACAGTTACATTTGTCTTATATCCTCACCTGCACTTGTATAATGGGTCCTTATTATTTTAGCCTTTCTGGTGGGTATGTAGTGAAAGCACAATACACTATCCAATTTTCTCACAAAAGCTATATATTCATGTCCATATCAGGCCTTCTTGGCACACACCCTCCCTTCTGATTGGCATACTTAGCTTGTCTTCTCACTGACCCTTCACTGGCTTTCACATTGTCCTCCAGCTTACCTTTTAGAGCGCAGATCAAATATCACTTCCTCTTCCTGGAGAATTTTCACTGACTATTAATACCCAAATTAGATCAGGCCCTTCTGTTCCATCAGTACTGTGTCTCCCCTATACCTCCCGCACATAGAACAGAGCCAGGGCTGTATCATAGACACTCCATAGATTTCTTTGATCACTGAGAATCTCCGTAGTCTGAGGAGTGTGCTGGCATTGGTGGAGATGCGAGGCTTTGGAGCTCTCACAGTGAACTATGGCAGAATTCTGGAAAGCAGTTTACTACCATTTTAGTCAACACAAAGCAAAAAACCTGGTAATCTTGCTCCTAGAAATGAATACTGAAGACATTCTCATCCAGGGTAATTACAGGTACTAAGAAGTTCACCACAGCTTCTTCATGATAGGTAAAAAGGGAATCATCAAACCCAGTGCCCATTATTGGAAGAATGAAGGCCAAAATGTGAAGGTTACACCATCAAGGAGATGCCATGTATTACTTGGCTGCTACAGACTAGATAACGATAACTGCATACGGTGATGTTTATATAATGAATGTAGTACTCAGTGAGAAAATTACACAACAGAAATGATAAAATTTACAGATAAAATTTATATAAAATGAAAATATATGTCCATAAAACAATAATATGTAACTTTAAGGAATCCTATGAACAGAACAATGTACATAACAAGAATTAGATTGCTTACCTTGGAGGAGGATGAGGAAAGTACAGGGATTAAGTTAAATCAATAAACCAAGAGGAAATGTGTCTTAAAAATAACATTAACATAAATTAACAAATGCTGCTTTAAAAATCATAGGAAACTAAATATCCCTTTAAGGAAAAATATAAGAATTTAATTTTATGCTATATCTTGTCTCAAATTCTTTCTGCTTTTTTAGTTTTGTAAATTAACTATTGTGATTGCTGGACTAAACTCATCCTTCACTTAATGTATGAAATCTTTGGCCTTCATCAATAGAGGATTGTCTGTGTTCACTTCTTCTTATTGTTGTAGAAGTTTATGTCTTTCAGCCAGCTGAACTATTATACAAAAATTTATCTTTGAAGGTTTTACAGTTATTCATGACTTTTCTGTATCTCCACCTCACCTAATTGCAAATGGAATTAAATCCATATACTGAAGAAATCTCTCCCTTTCACCCATCTCTTACCACAACTGTGTTTCTGTTAATCAAGGTAAACCTGGTATCTGTCCATAGAAGATTAAAGTGGAGAGCCCCCACGTTTCCAGAGTACCAAAAAACAGACACTTAAGGGTCATCTCTAACCAGTTCACTTTCTAAGTGTTTAATGAAGATAATTTCTTAACTTAAAAGAATATGTAGACATGTAACAGGGGTTAAGTAATGATAATACTATGTCCACTGAGAGCTATGGATATGAGAACACCCAGAGAGCAGATCACACAGTATTATTTCAGTTTTAAAGAGACCATGACTTACAGGTAAATTTTAGAAAATGGCAGAGCTGGGACCTCAACACATGGCATCTGCCTTGAAATCCAGGATATTTTCCAACTACTGTGTTTTTTTTTTTAATTTTATTTTTAAACTTTACATAATTGTATTAGTTTTGCCAAATATCAAAATGAATCCATCACAGGTATACATGACTACTGTGTTTTAAGACAGAGATTTGGCTGGTTGTGTGTATTCATTTCATTAGAATGTAAATTAACTATTTTCCCAAAAGTGGTTAATATAAAATGACTTTGGAGAGAGGATAGTGAAGAGAAGTATCTTTTTATATTGTACCTCAAAGCCTTCATGTTTTAACAGAAGCAGCTTCATTCTGCAGTGAATGGTTTGTGCTGAAGACACTTTGCTTACCTCCTCAGAGTCTAAGATAAATGCCTGGAGAACTCACACATCTTCCACCCAAGGCAGATATGTGCTCTTTACTTCTTTGACCCCTGAGACATTCTCTACTCACCACAGTCTCTGAAATTCCTGCTACACTTAAGTGCTAGATGCAGGGGAATGATTATGTTGGTGTGGTTTTGGGTTAGAAGTAGGAAAATTCATATGTGCGTGGATTTATCTCTAGGCTTTCTATTTTATTCCATTGATCAATATTTCTGTCTTTGTGCCAGTACCATACTGTCTTGATAACTGTGGCTTTGTAGTAGAGCCTGAAGTCAGGTAGGTTGATTCCTCCAGTTCCATTCTTCTTTCTCAAGATCGCTTTGGCTATTCGAGGTTTTTTGTATTTCCATACAAATTGTGAAATTATTTGTTCTAGCTCTGTGAAAAGGAGGCAAGAATATACAATGGATTAAAGACAATCTCTTTAACAAGTGGTGCTGGGAAATCTGGTCAACCACTTGTAAAAGAATGAAACTGGACCACTTTCTAACACCATACACAAAAATAAACTCAAAATGGATTAAAGATCTAAATGTAAGACCAGAAACTATAAAACTCCTAGAGGAGAACATAGGCAAAACACTCTCCGACATACATCACAGCAGGATATTCTATGACCCACCTCCCAGAATATTGGAAATAAAAGCAAAAATAAACAAATGGGACCTAATTAAACTTAAAAGCTTCTGCACATCAAAGGAAACTATAAGCAAGGTGAAAAGACAGCCTTCAGAATGGGAGAAAATAATAGCAAATGAAGCAACTGACAAACAACTAATCTCAAAAATATACAAGCAACTCCTACAGCTCAACTCCAGAAAAATAAATGACCCAATCAAAAAATGGGCCAAAGAACTAAATAGACATTTCTCCAAAGAAGACATACAGATGGCTAACAAACACATGAAAAGATGCTCAACATCACTCATTATCAGAGAAATGCAAATCAAAACCACTATGAGGTACCATTTCACACCAGTCAGAATGGCTGCGATCCAAAGGTCTACAAATAATAAATGCTGGAGAGGGTGTGGAGAAAAGGGAACCCTCTTACACTGTTGGTGGGAATGCAAACTAGTACAGCCACTATGGAGAACAGTGTGGAGATTCCTTAAAAAACTGGAAATAGAACTGCCTTATGATCCAGCAATCCCACTGCTGGGCATACACACTGAGGAAACCAGAAGGGAAAGAGACACGTGTACCCCAATGTTCATCGCAGCACTGTTTATAATAGCCAGGACATGGAAGCAACCTAGATGTCCATCAGCAGATGAATGGATAAGAAAGCAGTGGTACATATACACCATGGAGTATTACTCAGCCATTAAAAAGAATACATTTGAATCAGTTCTAATGAGGTGGATGAAACTGGAGCCTATTATACAGAGTGAAGTAAGCCAGAAGGAAAAACATAAATACAGTATACTAACGCATATATATGGAATTTAGAAAGATGGTAACAATAACCCGGTGTACGAGACAGCAAAAGAGACACTGATGTATAGAACAGTCTTATGGACTCTGTGGGAGAGGGAGAGGGTGGGAAGATTTGGGAGAATGGCAATGAAACATGTAAAATATCATGTAGGAAACGAGTTGCCAGTCCAGGTTCAATGCACGATGCTGGATGCTTGGGGCTGGTGCACTGGGACGGCCCAGAGGGATGGTATGGGGAGGGAGGAGGGTTCGGGATGGAGAACACATGTATACCTGTGGCGGATTCATTTTGATATTTGGCAAAACTAATACAATTATGTAAAGTTTAAAAATAAAATAAAATTAGAAAAAAAAAAAGAAGTAGGAAAATTCAGATGGAGGGAGTATTGTCACTAAGATGACAGAAAAACTTGAGCCTCTGTTCCCCACCCCTCCCACACACACACACACCAGAGATCAATAATTAGACTGCTCTCCATGAACAGAAACAGCCCTGGGAGAGCTTAGGTGTCCACTTTAGAAACACCTGCAACAGAGCAGAACAAAAAACCTGAGAATAACTGGACAAAAGAGCTTCATTTTGTCTTTGTCAGCCCATCCTCCAGGCTGGCATTGCTCAGCACCAGGAAGAAGAAGGTTCCCTCACCAACAAAGGGAGAACAGCATGACTGGCTTCCCCAGCTTTCTGGGACACTGCAGGAAAGACCCACTTCAGTTTCACTTCACCCAGAGATCAGCAACGCTGAGATGTATGAGATGACTAGGGACAGGGAAGGAGGGCAGCGGGCCTACCAGCAGCAGTCCTGCAGTGGGAGCAGCCATCGTTCCCAGGGACTTGCTCTACAAGGAGCCCAGCTTCCACCATGGAAGAAACCAGTGCCCAGTACAGCCACTTTCAACTCCCTGCAGATTTCTCCACTGAGATTTGCCCCTCACTGGTTTTCACCTCCATGGTCATCAATAGCCTGAGTTTCTCCTTGCTCCCTCCCCACCACACATATAGCCTGGGACCCTTAGCAGTGGCCAGCCCCAGCCTCTGTGGCTGTGCAAGTCCAGGATGCCAACCTGTGCACGTCCACACTGTCAGCCCCACTACGAGCCTTCAATGCTGCATGTGCATCCAGCAAGACCTGCAATCAAGGACATCCGTGCTGACAGCCAAGGCCCCCTCAGATGCCTCTGGGCTTTCAGCATTCAGCCCTGTCTCTTGTTACTGGCCTGAATCTCAACTTCTGCTTGCTCCTCCAGCTGTGTACCTGTACACCCCCAGCCTGGCTTGCATCACAAATCTCTACTGCCATGCTCACCCCTGTGGTGAGACCCTTCATCCATGGGAGTGAGTGGGATGATGTATCCAAAGTGCTAAAAGAAAAAAAAAACAAAAACTGCCAACCAGAAGACTTTACCTGCCAAAGTTGTCCATAGAAATAAAGGGGAGATAGACTTTCCCGAACAAAAAGAAGAAAGCTGATATAGTTCATCACCACAAGACTTTTCTTTCAAGAAGTGCTGAAAAAGAGTTCTTCACACTGAAAACATAGTACAATAATTACTACCATGAAAATATACAACACACTGGTTAAGCTAAGTATATAGTCAGTTGCAGGATACTCTAATACTATAATATGGTGGTGTGTTAAACACAACTCTGTTTAAAGGCTAAAGTACAAAAATATTTTAAATAGCTATCAGTTCAGTTCAGTCGCTCAGTCGTGTCCGACTCTTTGCGACCCCATGAATCGCAGCACGCCAGGCCTCCCTGTCCATCACCATCTCACAGAGTTTCACTCAAACTCATGTCCATCGAGTCGGTGATGCCATCCAGCAATCTCATCCTCTGTCGTCCCCTTTTCCTCCTGCCCCCAATCCCTCCCAGCATCAGGGTCTTTTCCAATGAGTCAACTCTTCGCTTGAGGTGGCCAAAGTATTGGAGTTTCAGCTTTAGCATCAGTCCTTCCAAAGAACACCCAGGGCTGATCTCCTTTAGAATGGCCAGGTTGGATCTCCTTGCAGTCCAAGGGACTCTCAAGAGTCTTCTTCAACACCACAGTTCAAAAGCATCAATTCTTCAGTGCTCAGCTTTCTTCACAGTCCAATTGTCGCATCCATACATGACCACTGGAAAAACCATAGCCTTGACTGAACAGACCTTTGTTGGCAAAGTAATGTCTCTGCTTTTGAATATGCTATCTAGGTTGGTCATAACTTTTCTTCCAAGGAGTAAGCGTCTTTTAATTTCATGGCTGCAGTCACCATCTGCAGTGATTTTGGAGCCCCAAAACTTAAAGTCTGACACTGTTTCTACTGTTTCCCTATGTATTAAATAGCTATAGTAATTTATTAATGGATAAACAATAGCAAAAAAGTATAAATCATGACATCAAAAAAAACTAGAGAGAGGAGTGAAAGTATATGTTTTATATGCAATCAAATTTATTAACAGGATAAAATTAGAGTGTTATTATCTATAAAATGTTTCAAGTAAGCCTCAGGTTAACCACAACGCAAGAACCTACAGTAGATAAAGAGAAAGGAATTAAAGCATACCACTATGGAAAAATCATCAATTTTAAAGGCAGGCATCAAAAGAGGGAAAAAAATAAAGTACAACTATATGGTGGCAGTAAATTATTAACTAGGAGAGATAAGAAAGCCTTCTTCAGCAATCAATGCAAAGAAATAGAGGACAACAACAGAATGGGAAAGACTAGAGATCTCTTCAAGAAAATTAGAGATACCAAGGGAACATTTCATGTAAAGATGGGCTCGATAAAGGACAGAAATGGTATGGACCTAACAGAAGCAGAAGATATTAAGAGGTGGCAAGAATATACAGAAGAACTATACAAAAAAGATCTTCATGACCCAGATAATCACGAGGATGTGCTCACTCACCTAGAGCCAGACATCCTGGAATGTGAAGTCAAGTTGGTCTTAGAAAGCATCACTACAAGCAAAGCTAGTGGGGGTGATGGAATTCCAGTTGAGCTATTTCAAATCCTGAAAGATGATGCTTTGAAAGTGCTGTGCTCAATATGCCAGCAAATTTGGAAAACTCAGCAGTGGCCACAGGACTGGAAAAGGTCAGTTTTCATTCCAATCCCAAAGAAAGGCAATGCCAAAGAATGCTCAAACTACTGTACAATTGCACTCAACTCACATGCTAGTAAAGTAATGCTCAAAATTCTCCAAGACAGGCTTCAGCAATATGTGAACCATGAACTTCCTGATGTTCAAGCTGGTTTTAGAAAAGGCAGAGGAACCAGAGATCAAATTGCCAACATCCGCTGGATCATGGAAAAAGCAAGAGAGTTCCAGAAAAACATCTATTTCTGCTTTATTGACTATGCCAAAGCCTTTGACTGTGTGGATCACAATAAACTGTGGAAAATTCTGAAAGAGATGGGAATACCAGACCACCTGACCTGCCTCTTGAGAAACCTATATGCAGGTCGGGAAGCAACAGTTAGAACTGGACATGGAACAACAGACTGGTTCCAAATAGGAAAAGGAGTACGTCAAGGCTGTATATTGTCACCGTGCTTATTTAACTTATATGCAGAGTACATCATGAGAAATGCTGAGCTTGAAGAAGCCCAAGCTGGAATCAAGATAGCTAGGAAAAATATCAATAGCCTCAGATATGCAGATAACACCACCCTTATGGCAGAAAGTGAAGGGGAACTAAAAAGCCTCTTGATGAAAGTGAAAGAGGAGAGTGAAAAAGTTGGCTTAAAGCTCACCATTCAGAAAACGAAGATCATGGCATCTAATCCCATCACTTCATGGGAAATAGATGGGGAAACAGTGTCAGACTTTACTTTTGGGGGCTCCAAAATCACTGCAGATGGTAACTGCAGCCACGAAATTAAAAGACGCTTAGTCCTTTGAAGGAAAGTTATGACCAACCTAGATAGCATATTCAAAAGCAGAGACATTACTTTGCCAACAAAGGTCCATCTAGTCAAGGATGTGGTTTTTCCAGTGGTCATGTATGGATGTGAGAGTTGGACTGTGAAGAAAACTGAGCGCCAAAGAATTGATGCTTTTGAACTGTGGTGTTGGAGAAGACTCTTGAGAGTCCCTTGGATTGCAAGGAGATCCAACCAGTCCATTCTGAAGGAGATCAGCCCTGGGTGTTCATTGGAAGGACTGATGCTAAAGCTGAAACTCCAATACTTCGGCCACCTCATGCGAAGAGTTGACTCATTGGAAAAGACCCTGATGCTGGGAGGGATTGGGGGCAGGAGGAGAAGGGGACAACAGAGAATGAGATGGCTGGATGGCATCACTGACTCGATGGACGTGAGTCTGAGCGAACTCTGGGAGTCGGTGATGGACAGGGAGGCCTGGTGTGCTGCAATTCATAGGGTAGCAAAGAGTCGGACACGACTGAGCGACTGAACTGAACTTATTAACTATTAATAATTATTTTAAATGTAAATGGCTCAAAGTGAAAGGACCGCTGTACTCGAATGTTCATTGCAGGGTTATTTAAAACAGCCAAGATAAGAAAATGTGGTGTATACATAAAATAGAATATTATTCAGCCATAAAAAAATGGTTCAACGTGGGTGAAACTTGGGAGCATTATGCTAAGTGATATAAGACAGAGAAATATAAATGCTGTATGATCTCACTTATATATAAAATTAAAAAAAATTGAACTCTATATGAGGCGATGGATATTACCTTAACTACTGTGGTAATAATTTCACTATATATGTCAATCAAACTATCATGCTGTATACCTTCAACTTACACAGTGAGGTATATCAATTACTTTTCAATAAAACTGGAAGAAAATGTTAAACTCATAGAAATAGTAGACTGAAAGTTACCAAGGGCTGGGACATAAGGGAAATGGGACAATGCTGCTCAGAATGTGGAAGCTTCCAGTTCTAAGATGTCTAACTGCTGGGGATCTGATACACAGCATGATGACTTATAGCTAACAATGCTATATTGTACACTCACAATTTGCTATGATAATCTTAAATGTTCTCACCATAGCAACAAAAATGGTAATTATAGGAGGTGAAGACTATGTTATTATGGTAAGCATTTCATAATATATATGTGTATCAAATCATCACATTGCCTTTAACTTGTAATCAACAAACTATATCTCAATAAAGCTTGGAAATAATACAAAAGTTCAGTCTATTGAAGTATCTGATTTGAGGATTATATACCTATATAATCCATGTATTCTCACATGTAAATATGATCACATGTTTATGAATAAATTAGCTTACTTACCCAACTGTTTTCCTTTTCTTCTGGGAATGCTGCTAATTTTACTTTGGAAAGATTTTACTACAGGATGACTTGTGACTCATTTAAAAACCCTTTATATTATATAGCAGCTCTAAACAGTTTCTCACAACCTCCTTATCCAATATACTCTTGGACAGGCTATAACTTCTCTAAGAATTTTTCTAAATATTCCACATAGACTCATTTGGATATCCTTTTTAAATAATAATGAATACCTAATATTTCTCATTCTTTTGTGGATGCATTAAAATGTTTTACTGTTCCATGGATAAAATCTTTTAATGTTTTAAATTTATTTTAAAAATGCTAAATTAAAATGGCAGCTACTTTATTGATACATATAGAAATCTTTTTTCTTTATATGTATGAAACAACACACCTAATTGTTCATTTGCCTTCATTAACAAACATTCTAATATGAAAGTAATGCATTACAGAATATTGGCAATTAGATAAACAGTATGAAAAAGAAAATTAAAACCACCTACCTGTTATTCCACCATCGAGAGAGAACTGTCATCCAATTATTGTGTTTCCTTATGGGAGCACAGGCATAACTCTGTACCGTTCAACACAGTTTTATGCTTATGTTAGATGATGAAGAGACAAATCCAAAGCATTAAGTAACTACTGTCTCGTAGTATATATTGTTTAGAAGTTAATTTTACTACATTTTTTAACCTTCACTAATTTTGTAAGGAACGTCTTTTTTTCTCAGGGTTTTAAACATGAAACCACAGCCTCACAGAAGTATAGTTACAACATTAGCAGTTGCAGTATTAGCAAATTGCAGAGCTCAGACTCATACTTGGTTCTCCCAACGTCTCAGACCCCAACGTTCTTCCCCCAGCAACCCAGCTCCCTCAATGTATTTGGATTCCGGCTACAGTTTGTCCTTTTGACTAAATTAAAAATCATTCTAAAAGTTTGCCTTGAAACACCCTCAGAGTGTTAGTAAATTAAGGCTAAATCTCAAGTATAAATTTTCAAGCAATTAGTTTTGGTTTTGCCGGAGCAGAACACCCCACAGATGATGCTGAATAAAAACTATTTACACACTACGATAGTGCATTTCTTGTAAAAACGTTGGGTCTGTAGCAGCGATTTGCTAATCAAATTCAGAATCTGATTTGAAATGCCTCCGGCAGGCAGCCAATCCAGTTATGAAAGAACAGAAGCAAAAACCAGAACCCTGGTGAGTCTCCCTCAGAAGCTAGCTAGGTCCTTTGCTCTCGTTAGCAAACTGGTTCCATAGGAAATCACTGCAATTGCTCCTAAAATAAAATATCGTTAATTTTTTCAATAAATTATTGGACTGTATGAGACACAAAACATGAACATTTTGCAATCTAGAGTTATAAAATATTCTGACATGTTTTAATATAAACAGGAACATTTCCAATGATTGCTTGGATCGAAAATGTTTTTCCACTTGACATTTGTTTATACTTCCTAGGAAAGAAACTCTATTTATGGATAACTGAATAACACAAATAAACATCAGAGAGAGCTGAAAAATCAGCTTTGATTATGCATGAAAATCTACAATGTCATTGTGTACTCTCATGCTGTATTCTGATTGCCTGTTTATTTTTACAGAACTGCTGGTGAGCCTATGGAAGAGGAGCCAGCCTTGTGAAGTGCCAAGTCCTCCCCAGCCCCCCACCCCCGATATTTCCTGTGTGTGACATCATTGTGTATCCCCCCACCACCCAGCACCTTCAGACATGTCTTGTCTGCTGCCTGGGTGGCACAGATTCGATGGAACATAAACACTGGGCACAAAATTCTGAACAGCAGCTTCACTTGTTTTTGGATGGACTTGAAAGGGCATTAAAGATTCCTTAAAAGTAACCGCTGTGATTCTAAAGTTACAGTAAACCACGATTGGAAGAAACTGTTTCCAGCATGCTTTTAATATGCTGGGTAACCCACTCCCAGGCCCAAAGTATGAACTAGAAACATGCAACACAGCATTAGATACTGTTAATTACAGATGCTACAACAGCCAGTGAAATTTTGGGCAAAACCTGAGAAATACTCATTCCTGACATTCTGATCAGATTTTTATTGGGTAATTTTTTGTCAGACAGTCTTAAATTGTTTACAGGATTTGCTTTCAGCTATGAACGGATAGCAATTCCTGACAGATCACGGGGTTTGTTTTGTTTTGTTCTGTTTGTTTTTGGCCTTTGTTTTAACACATGGTTCAACTCTTGCTAGTAAGAGTCCAACATGGAGGAATTGAGATGCGGCTTTTTTCAGGGGAATAAAACACGCAGTATCTCAAAGTCCAGTGGCAAAGGCATGTCACATATTGTATGTAATTTTTTGAGAAGTCATGCCCCTTGCCTAACATTCCTCCCTGTGTTCTGACACAGGAACTTTGCAGTTCATTTGGGATGATGGCTCCCTCCTGCCCATCCCCCTTGCGCCCTCCCCCTAATGTACATCTCTTGCTCTGAGGACAGTAGCTCTGAGCATATGTTCCATGGAGTATTTTAACTGTCTTTGAAAAAGTGTGTGTCTTTTCAAAGGCCATCTTAATTTGTTCCAAATCTATCAAGAACTTCTCTTTTATTTTAGTCTTCCATCACTTCCTTTCTTCTTGCCTTTCATCCTTCCTTCCAAAAAAAAAAAAAAAGTGAGGATTACCCACAATCTCCCCAATTACTCAGGAGCTTTGTGAACTTAGTTTATTATTTTTTTTTAACTTCCCAGGGTAACACAATTGCTTAGTCTGATGTACTCTTTTAGCTGTAAAACCACTGAGGGTAAATATGGTCTAAGCAATGTTACTGAATTTTCCAGATCTTTGAAATGTGTTAATGAAGGCATTGCCTATTTGAAGTCACCTAAAATTGAGTTAACCTTGAAATTGTGCCTTCATGTGAAAAAAACACAACACAAACTTAACCTTTACACATGTTGCCTTAGTGTCAAAGGCAAAAAATAAAGGACATTTATTTCCGAGATTAAAAGCAACTTATTAAATATAAGTAGGTTATCCCCCTACCTCCCCTTTTCTATTTCAGTGTATAACTCAAACACCTAAAGACATTGATGTAGAATACCTCACAGTATTTAATATCTGACGATGCTTTCAAAGAGTTGATGTTTCTTTTTATATATTTTCCTAACTCAAAGGATATATTAAAGCCATAAGTGAAGATTGTCATGCTTTTATTCAAAAATCTGAAAGAAACCTTAATTAAAACAAGGTTTTAGGGAAGGCCATGATACGAAAGATATGGAACAATATGGTTTTAGTTAAAGAGGACTCCAACCTGTAAATCAAAGATGAAAGATTTCACTCAAGTAGAATTATATAACTCCCTTTTGTTATACAGTCAGACCATATTTTTCATGCATTTGGTTTTCTTAGGATTACCATTTTAATTTTAAAGACTTTTATTACATATACAAAAATGGCTCGATACTTGGTTTAACATCTGAGAAATTTGAGACACTCTTTGAAATAGGAAATCTGAAATGGAATGTAACTCAGTATTAGTTAAAAATTACTTTCATTGCATAAGGGTAAGGTCAATCTAGATTCACAATAGTAATGAATTTTTTTTCATGATATTTTTAGAGAAATTCATGCCAATCATATTTGCTAGCTCTTGCTATTTTTGCTGTAATTGCTTAAGGAGATTTACTTAAAGAAACCAAAGGCTTAAAAAAAAAAAAAAAAAAGGGCACATCCCCCCTCCCTTTAAAAAGGAAAGCTATATCATATTGTAATTGGAAACATAATTGTGACTTTTTAAAATCAACTTTGTAATTACAAATCTCTAATATTCCTCTCAGTCCTGCCAGATATTTTTTTTAGACTTTGAATAAGAAAATGAAACGGTATAATGCAAACATACTAATTTACTGAAGTTTCCTACAATAATTTTACCTTAAACATTACACACAGCCATCAGTCTGATAAAGCCAAATCACTAGCACATCGCCATGGCTTTTAAGATTTAAAACCTTAAACATTAATGAGTTAATCACACAGCCTTCCACGTGATACAGGACCCAGTTGGTTGCAGTTAGAGTCTTTAGGATACACAGAGAGGCAGATAAACTATGGAGAGGATTAATCACAGCTGAATGTAGTTGTAAGAACCAAATGCCAGTGCTTTTTGATTGTACCGTTACAAGATGGCGTGTAGCCCTCAGGAACAGAATGGAGGCTTTTGGAGAATATCAGTACTTCTTTTGAAATAGAACAGCATTTTTTAGAACAGGTAGTTTCTCTTGGTATAGTTTCCTTCACTTACACATTTCATTTTTATTGCTCACAAGAATTCCCAGTAAGAGGCTGTTAGAAAAACTCTTCTGTAAGCATTATCAATAATATGTCTCTTTCTATTCCCTGCTTTGAAGGATAATTACATAGGCTTTCTCACAATCTTATAACAACTCATATATGAGGGATAAAAATAAATGTTTTTGCAAAATCTACTAGTAAACAATACAAGGAGTGTAATAAGATTTGATAATAGGTACAAAATTAAAATGTAAGAAAATCTTCTCAATTGTAAAATCTGGGATTATATATTAAATTGAAATCCAGTTTTATTAAATAAGTAAAATGAAATGGAACTCAAGTGATAATAGAGGCTATTTAATCATTGCTTAGTAGGTGAAAACATTTTGAGATGAAATATTTTTAAATATTTTAACAAATTTACAACATCAATACTTTGGCCACCTGATGTGAAGAGCTGACTCATTGGAAAAGACCCTGATGCTGGGAAAGACTGACAGCTAGAGAAGGGAAAACAGCATGAGATGGTTGGATGGGATCACTGGATCAATGGATATCAGTTTGAGCAAACTCCGGGAGATAGGGAAGGACAGGGAAGCCTGGTGTGCTGCAGTCCATGGGGTCACAAAGAGTCAGACATGACATAGCAACTGAACAACAATGACATCAATAGTGGAGACAAAAGTCAGCTTTTGGAGAAAACAGAAACTTATGAAAAAACTACTGCAAGTTACATTTCCATGATCAACTGTATAAATTGAAATCATACCTTTGGTTTTGACTATAAACCTTTGCAAAATTCTCCCACACCTCTCACTGGCAACATGGTAGATTTGAAAGCAGGACAGCTCCTCACGGAAAGATTTCAAAGACTAAAAGACTGGTCTTCCCCAACAATTCAGTACCATTTTAATTCAGAAGGATTTCCCCAAAGCTCTGTGGATTTACCAGGATTCTTTGAAGATTCCATATGGATATAAAGTGATCATGTGGAAGTTCTCCTGGGAGACAATTTCTCTCCAATCAGCATTTTCATACTTATTTTTTATCCTAGCATTTATTTTAGGACAATTTAAATTTTTTTTTTTTTTTTTTTTTTTACTATTTATCTTTAGAAAGTTTACTCTGTCTCAGTGGAAGTATTAAATGCCTAATAGCTGCAAAACAAATAAACCAAAGGTTCCTGTCTTAAAAGTGATTCATTCTGAGCTTGAAATAATCACTGTCATGAGTTTGACATTGTCATTTCTAGCAGCATCTATCTTCTTTTCCTGATTCAGGAATGAAATCACTTACTGAGTAAATTTTTTTTTAAAGTAGTAGTAGGAAACAACACACCTGCTGAGCCAATCCATAGGAGGGCATTTTCATCTTCAAAAGAAATGAAAACCAGATGGTGTACGCTAAGAAATGAAGGCATTTTGTTGTCTTCAAAATTGATCATCAGCATGGTCATGATCATCATCAAATATGTCCTGTGTTCCCAAAGGACACAATTATATTTTGGTTTCCAGCACTATTTTGTCCTGTCTACTGCCTTTTGAATGAAGTATTATGAGTACTACATCACTTTCATCAACACCCTCACTAAAGTACATACGTGCCTGCATGTGGCTTCTTTTCCTGGTCATATTTACATTGAAAATCTTACCTTTTGCCTCCCAACAGCTTGTTTTTACTCCATCAAATGCTTTGTGAAGCACAGCATGATTGTCTTGTGACCAAAGTATGAAGTTTTTAGATGAACATGGTATACTGACAAAGGCCTACAGAACTTGATTTCTCCAAATCAACTGTAGTTTGTTTTGCCTGTGGTACACCTGGCAGGTTCTATGTAATGGTTTATGCAACAACTGAGTCAAAGTTACTGACATTCTGGAAATAGCTGGGTCAGACAAGTGAACCTTACACTTTTGATCTGGGGCTGCTTCTGCTTGACCTCAATGATAGGGTAACAGGGTTGTAATAACTTCTCAAACCATCTTAATTCTCAAACTGGAACATTTAGCAAATATGTGGTAAATTCACCATACAGTGCCAATCTTTCTAACCAATAATTTCCTTTCCACCCCTCCCCTCCTTCCCTTGTCCAACTGCCAATACCAAATTGCCATATCGAAACTATCAGAATATTTTCTTAAATTTGTTTCCTCAGTAGAAGCAACCTTGGCAACTTATTTCCTATGACATCACTAGGTACTGGCATTTTATAATATATAAACACTCTAGTACATACTCTCTTTTATCTTTCTCTTCAAGAACCACTTGACTTTTTGCTATTCTCAAGAGATAAATCAAGTTATTGTGTTTGGATCTACAGCTCTGGACCTGTCATTTGCTTCATTAACACAGAATTTTTCTTTTTGTCTTAAATGCAGTTTTCCACTGTTCTTGGTACTACCTAATTGTGTTGTGCTAGTTATCACGCAGAGAAGATTGTACATAGACTTTTCTTGTCTTTTAGATGATGTTTTATGAGTCAAACCCACAAGCATAAACTCCAACCTGAAGAAAAAAATGGCAAAGGAGAAATTTTAAATCAATATAATTTGGAAGTAAGATATTTACAGACTATTCAAAGCAATCCAGAGTTCTTTTATTTCTGTTTAGGCCTTAGGCATGTTAGAAGCAAATGTTGCAACATCAAGGAAGGAGGGTCAAATGTTTTGTGGGACATTGTAGTCATGCCGCTTAGGCTTCAACGTGGTGCCCTTTTTTGGAGTTGGCATTTTATGACATTTGGTTAGAGATCTTGCAACAATTTTTGACTACTGCTTTTATTAAAACTGAGTAGAAGTAGAATAGATTTTTTGTTATTTGTGTGTTTTTTTTTTAATATAGGAATTAAGAACTCTAAAATCTGAAGAGGAATGGCACTTCCTTGGGTATGCAAAGACCGTTTTTAGATTAAAAATCTTCATATGCTCTTCCTAAACTGTAAGATTCCTAAACTCTTTCTGGGTAAGCAGTGTCAACGTCTAGCTGCACAGTTGAGTGATATGTAATTGTCTTTTCAGTGGCGACTGGGCATAAACAGGCATGCTGTTAACAGTGAGTGGTCATTCTGTAGATTATAGCCTTGGCAGTTTGTGTCATTTGAAAGCAAATATCCTGATATTTTTTAAATAAGGTGGGCAGAGCAGGCAGGAAATCAATACTTGTCACTCTCATGATTAAACACGGACCAGGCTTGTTGATGTGTATGCCAATCAATCTGGAGTTTCTGGCTTGGTGTAAAATTAAAATGTCTTTTATATTGTGGTCTGCTATCTGTTTCTGTAATAAGATCAGTTTGTTGTCTTCTGTGCACCAGTGGTTTTGCCCTTAATTTTTTTGGCTAGCATTCACTAAAATCTGTCATCCAGAACTGCTGAGAAAAATACATGTTGCCAAACTTCTCTTAAAATTGTGCTGCCAGTGATGTTTTCCCAGATGTGAAAAATAATTATCTAATAAAGGATTAATACCTAATAACAATACCATTGTTGAATATGCTCATGGACTATTCACCTTCTGATTCCTTTTCTTTTGTATTTCAAAATACTAAATGGAAAAACCAATGGTGTGTTCCAGATTATTGTTGATGATGTTAACGTCATGATTCTCCTTCAAAGAATATGAAAGCTCTCCTTTTTGTCTTGTGTTTTCTACTGAACTAGACCTTCCTCTAGTTGTAGAGTGAATAAAACCTATTTGAAATAAAAGTGTTCTTATTTTTCTACCTCGATAGTGCCTACAATTAAACTCTGAATACTAGCTGTTTAACAAATATTTGTTGAATAAATATTACTAATTATAAATTACTGTGCCATATAGCTGCTCCACTTTCAAAACGCTAAAATGTTATTTGCAAGTAAATTCCCTTTATAATACTATGAGAATTCACCAAAGAAGAAAAAGTAAATTAAAACGGAGTTGCTATTTGAATGTAAGTTTCTGGTTAGGGTAAATAATAATATTGATAGCTAACAGTGATTAAGCACCAACTATGTGCCTGTTGGCTTCCCCAGTGGCTCAGTCATTAAAGAATCCCCCTACAATACAGGAGACCACCTGTAATAGAGGAATCATGGGTTCAATCCCTGGGTCAGGAAGATCCCCTGGAGAAGGAAATGGCAACCCACTCCAGTATTCTTGCCTGGGAGATCCCAGGGACAGAGGAGCCTGGCGGGCTACAGTCCATGGGTCACAAGCGTTGGACCCAACTTAGCAACTAAACTACTACTACTACGTGCCCGTTACTCTACTGAGCACTGTACCAAATTCTATTATCCATCACATGACCTCTACATCATGTATTACTCCCATTTACAGATGAGAGCATGGAGCAAGGAAAGGCTACTTGTTTACTTGTCCATTGACAATAAGAAGATTAAATCCTTACCTGTGTCTGTTTAGCTCTAAAGCCTGTCCTCCCTCCAAACAGCAAACATGGTATGTCAAAGACGGCATACTGAAAGCATTCTTTAAGTATAAAGCTATGAGTAACCTTCAGAATAGACTGTTCATTCTCTGCTAACCTTATGATTTTATTAAATTATCATTTTAAATGGATCTAGTAATTGCAACTAGGTAAGTACAAGTTACAAAACATTTTTTCCCCTCCTTATTACAACATCTTTCTTTAATCTGGTCAAGAACTCTAAGATGTCTTCGGAATACATGTTCCAAAAACTCTTGAAATCCATTCCAACACCAACACTTATTTTTGTATTTTATAACCCCCTGCAATGTTTAACAGCCTAAAACATAACTGTTTCCAATGGACAATGGTTTGGGTTCCTTCTGGGAAAAGATAGTAATATTTTGTCTAACAGAAAGTAAACTTGAGATGGAGTGGGTGGGTAGAGTCAGTTTCAATGATAAACACCTTTGGTTTAATCAGATTTGTCAAATGGCAAATGTTACTTCATGGTTCTTTGCTTTAAGTTTTTACAGTGAAATGATAGCAATTGAAAAAGTGGAGTATAAGTAAAAAATAAGAATGAATGTTTACTTTTAGAGTTAGGTTAAAATACTTCCAAATATTACTGCTTAGCTTTGTATATTAATGTTAATATCAATTTCTGTGATTCTCCCAGGTGACCACAAATGGATGATTCACCACATATCCTAATAAGTACTCAGAGAAAATGGATAGCTCTTCTTTCAGATGTCCTAAAAATAGGGAAACAAGAGTCAGGGAAGGAGATGAATGAATTCCCTTTTTAAAATCTTTTTTAAAAACTGGAAATAAATCTTGCATTTATGTTAGATCAACTCAAATTTAAAGTTCTTAGTATATCTAGAAAAGCCACTATTAATTCTGTATTCAAAACATACATAGTACAAATTTTTATATACTCCCACATATATTCTTTGTTTTTCCTCCAGAAAGCTTAAAAAATTTAAAATGTGATAGTATATATCAACTTAATTAGTAAAAATACCTTAAATTATATATTTATGAATATTTATTCTTAATTGTATATGAAGACTTTATATCCATGTTAAATGTGGTTGTTTCAAGAATGTATATTTTTAGTACATTATTTTTTTCTCTTTGCTAAACATTTGTCTTAGTTGTTTCATTTATTCTTAAAGAAATAATATTTGTTAAAAATTTACCCTGTGTTCCTATTTAAATCTCAAAACATTCTTGTGAGTGGAGTAAATTAATAGATGAGGAAACTGAGAATCACATGCCAGAAAAAAGCCCATTTACTTTACTGCTGCCCAAACTGTTTTATCCAGTGTAATTAACATTCACTGAATGCTTACTGTGTCACATATATTCAGTGTTTTTTGTAATAGCATTGAGAAGAGCAAGAAAATTGGTGATACAACTATATAAAAGAAATGAAAATTTCATTAAATCTCCCTCCCATATAACTGCAAAAGCAATTTTGCCAGAGTTTTGAGGTTAGAATTGTATGATATGAAGGCTTTAAAAAGTGTGACCTGTTTTTTCTTTTTTCCTCCATAGAATTGTAACACAGAGGCAGACATAGAACACATACAAGAAGTATTTGTTGTCTAAATTACATATGATTATATTCACAGGAAGATTTGGACAAAAATCTATCAGGAGAGTAGATATCATTTCGGGTGTTTGTTATTGTCCCTTTCATCACTAATGTCTACTATCCTTAATGTCAATATTCAATTAAAAGTACCTAATGTTGAGAATTACAAAGTAGATTAAATTTTTAGACATCCTAAAAATCCCCTTAGAAATCGCTTTCTGAATTGCAGTCATTTGCATTTCTCTCATTATTTCTTTTTTTAAAAAGATCAGTTAATTATAATTTCTGGTACATCAAGTTCCAGATAATCAAGTTCTTCAATAACCATTTCTGCTTTATTTCATTTGCCCTTTAATGAAACATAATTTTCAACCTCTTTTACTTTCAAAGCACTGATCTTAAGCAGTAGTTTCAGTTCTTTCATCAGAACCCAAACTCTGATAGACTATAACATCCTCATCAGACAGAATGTATTTATAAGGGGTTTCTGTGCCATTAAAATTATTCTGCCATTTTGAAGTTATAATTTCCCCAGTTTAAAATTCGGCCCATGCTTAACTAAATGCATTCTAACTTCTTTTTATGATTATACATATGTTCATCTCTTCCAAGAAACTGTTAGATTAAACCCAGCAGTTCCACACAGCCATACACACTGCTTTGCAATTGGGGAATATTTATAAAAGAGTTGCTAGATGCTATGAGATAGTTCCTTCTTGTCACTACTCTTTTTAAGCACAATGGAAAGTGAATGGAAAAGTATATGGAACTCTAGACTATAATCTGTGTTGCAAAATCATTGTCCTCTCTGTTGAGATCAAGTTGAGTCAGCTGTTCAGAGCTTTAAGAAACAGACCTTTAAAAGCAGGCAAATATATAAATCTTGTTTACAGAAATTCAGACTGGGTTGATGTATTTCCAGAGCATTCCCAGAGAAGATAATGGGAATGTTTCTAAGTTTAATGTTCTACTTCTGTTCTTTTAGGGAAGCTATGCATAGTTTCTATTATTTAGTGATTACTCACATTATTGACTTGACTTAAACTGAATTATCTTAGTCATACATCTCTATTTTCCCTTTTCAGAATGAGTCTTAAATTACATTGATTCTTATATACTCTACTTTATGTCTCATTATTGTCTAGTATTTAGTTTCACCTTGTTTTAACATTAAATTTATTTAAAACAATTGTTATATATCAGTGATTAGTATTTCCATTTATAACAATAATAGTCGTGTTTCATCATGTTGGCCAACTTCTTTGCACAATAATTTTGCTTGCACCCAATTTCTTTCTTCTTTCAGGTTTGCAGTGGTTAACTTCCGCTTTCCCTGTTTAAAATGTTTTCTTTTAGCTTCACTCTTAAATGATATGTTGGCTAGATATAGTAGTCTATGTTGCATGGTGACAGCATCATTTTATTCTATTCCTGCCTCTACTTTCACTATCAGTATGTCTTGAATTGCCTAATTATTCCTTTGAAAGGAATCAATTTTTTCTCTCTCTCTAGATCTTTTAAGATCTTCTCTATGAGTAGGTATGATTTTTGTGTTTATGCTACAAAGGTACTTACGATGTTTTTTAAATCTGAAAATAAAAATCTTTCATCTATTTTGGGTATCCTAAGTTATTTATAATTGGTAACAGCTCTCCCTATCTTCTATTGCCTTCTTCATTCTTTTTTAATGTAACTCTTAATAGATATACTGATAGGCCTCACTCTATACTTTTTGTCCATGAACTTGCCTTTTACATTTTCCATTGCATTTTCTTTTTATTCTCCCTTCTGCATAATTTGCTCAAATCTTTTCAGGTCTAGTTTAATGCATTTCTATACTATGAATTTTAACTTTCAAAGACTACAGTATTCATTTTCTAAAATGTATTCACTTCTTTTTCAATATTCCTCTATTGGTGTCTTATTTTCTTATTGCTTTATACTTCTTGTTTTACATTTTAATCATCTTCTACACATTTAGTTTATGGTGTCTCTCAGAGTTCTCTATGGGCTTGAGTACTCAAGCATTGCTTATATAGTTTATTTACTCTTATGAAAAAAAATCATGTGAATTCATTTTCGGTAGACTTTTACCTGTGGGAATTCCATATTATCTGAATTGAGGACATACCAATTTTGAGCATTATTTTATTCTGGCAGGGATCCCATAAGTTTTACTACTTAGGACTACTTTGCTGCTAATTTTGCTACTTTTGGGTTCTTTGACCATCTAACTGATGTTACCTTAAATCACGAATCTATATACAGGCTTACCACTTCTCAGGATAAACTTTCTTTCCCATCCAGTATCCACAAAAGGTTACCAGCTTCCTTGTCATTCTGTTGTCAGTGGGCAGATTTTTCTTTTTCTTATTTCAGTCTTCCCTGCCACTTGGGGGCAGCCTTTCAAGGATCTTAGATTAATTGTAAACATGGTGTACAGGATAGGTTTCACAGTTCCAACTCTCTACCTCAGGAAGTTCCAAATATTCATCTCCTATCTCTTCATAGGTATTAAAACACAAACCTTTGGGTTCCCTGTTCTGGTAACTCCTCACAACCCCACCCCAAGCAAATGGCAGCATTAACTCTCCCACCTTTATGAGAGATGTGTGGCAGCCTAACTGGGCCTTCACACTGACAGCGTTAGAAGTGGTATCAGGCTCATTCTATGAAATGAGAGCATCAGATATCTAATCTGTGTGGTTCCCATTAGCTCTGATATTCTGTGAATTATTCATATGCCTGAAATTTATACTTTAGTTTGTGAAACTGTTGGTCATTCCACTGCTTAAGAGAACTCTTCACTCTGGGTAATGAATAGCTATTACCGTAAGAGTTTTTCACAAACCAAAATCATGAAAGGGTTTGCCAGCTGCTTCGAGAAAGACAAGAAAGAAGCATATAGGCCATTGGCAGAGATGTGACTACTCTTAGTCATTTGATGTTTCTTGTATCCTCTGAAAACTACCTCTGACAATGCAATGCTGGTAATTCTTTTTTTGGGCTTGTATGCTTAATCTCACTGTTGCCAACAAATGAAAAAAGGAAGAAAGAGTAGTGAGTTTCACTTGTTTAAACCTTAGAAGTGAGGATAGGGTTACATGGGCATTATTTTCTTCTGTCTTCAAACATGACAGGGAAACAGATACCCATCAAATGTCAGTGACTGAAGGATTTGGGCTAATGCTTGGCAGGAACATACATAGCTGAGGTTTCATTTCTTTGCTCTCTAGTATGTACTGTGGCCATGTTAAAGTTCAGGCTTCACATTCCTTTCTGGTGAAAAAGAGATTTAATGAATATGCTACATGTTCTTCTAGATGCTAAATGGCATGCATCTTCCTCTCGTTCCCTTTTTTGAATACCTTGGGTATCCTATCCATGGGTATCTTTCCAACTAAAAAGTACTTACTGAGAATGAAGAGAAATCACTGCTGTGGGACAAAAACATTTTCCCTCAAAAAGAATGTACAAGCACACAAAAAAGATGTGGGATTTTTATGAATCATATCCTGTAATTTTTCACTTTTTTCCAGCTACCTCCTTCTTAGAACAGAATCCAAGAAAACCAAAGAAAACTATTTGTGCTGTGAGCAAAAATTTTGCCAAATTGAATTACATAATTCATCCAGCAGATTTGATGAGTTCCTGGATGCAATTTGCAAATTTGCATTTTGGGCACAAGGAAATAATATATTTGTTATATATTAAAAAATATACTTGTTATAATACTATATTTTGTAACTGCTCAAGAATGTTTCTGTATATAGGTATAGTATATATACTTAAGCATGAAATGGCTATTTATCATATATGCTTCAGGATATTTGACAGTGAACATAGTGAACTATGGAATCAAGTTCATGAATTCTTAGAAATTCAGAGTTTTTATCAAATTATGATATTAAAATATTAAATATAATCATTAACTATGATTGATCAACTTTCAAAACACCCAAGTAAACCAATATACTCACTTTGACATATTGTACTTGGATTCACTATACATTATCCCTTATTTTTCACAATAAACATTCTCTATAAAGATGTAATGGAGAAGGAAATGGCAACCCACTCCAGTATTCTTGCCTGGAGAATCCCATGGACAGAGAAGCCTGGCAGGCTACAGTCTATGGGGTCTCAAGAGTTGGACACAACTGAGCGACTAAGAACAGCACACAGCACATAAAGATGTAAGGACTAGGAAGCTTCAGGCCCTCATTTCCCTACAGAATTTCCAAATAAATAATCACACGCCGATTAAGATAACTTTGTAGGAGCTTTGGAAACTAGCTAAAAATCTACAGCTGCCAAGAAAAAGCCACATTCAAGATGGTAGGAAATTTCCTGGGGCTTTTTCTCACCTTTGCCCTATTGTCTCCATGTCCTTGCACCAAGGACAGAAGGAAGTGACTTGTCTTTGTTTGCTCAGGCTTCTAAAAAAAAAAAGAATACCATGGACTACGTGACTTAGAAAACAAGACATTTATTTTTCACAGATCTGGAGGCTGGGACCTCTAATATGTCAGGTTACCAGCATGGTTAGGTTTTGGTGAAGGCCATCTTTCTGACTTGAAGATGGCTGCTGTAGTCTCACATGGTGGATAAAGGAAGTACTGATGTCTCTTCCTTGTCTTATAATGGAATTTATGCTATCATGGGCACCCACCATATGATATCATGTAAACTTAACTATATCCCAAAGGGCCTACCCTCTAATACCATCACAGTAGGGGATTAGGATTTCAATGTTTGAATTGAGTGGAAGGGAAGCCTACACAAGACCCTGGACCAACATCACCCACCAGGGGCAGACATAGAAGCAAAAGGAACTGCTCCCCTAAAGCATGCAGAAAAGAGACCACAAACACAGTAATTTAGACAAAATGAGGTGACAAGAGAAATATGTTGCAGATGAAGGACCAAGGTAAAAACCCACAAGGTCAAATAAATGAGGAAATAGGCAATCTACCTGAAAAAGAATTCAGAGTTATGATAGTAAAGATGATCCAAGATCTCAGAAACACAATGTAAGCACAGATTGACAAAATATAAGAAGTGCTTAACAAAGACCTAAAAGAATTAAAGAATAAACTGTGATGAACAAAATAACTGAAATTAAGAATACATTGGAAAAAAATCAATAGCAGAACCTAAGGCAGAAGAATAGGTAAGTAGACGGGAAGATAGAATGGTAGAAATGAGGACAGTCTCAGAGACTTTTGGGACAACATTAAATGCACCAACATTCAAATTATAGGGGTCCAGAAAAAGAGAAAGAGAAAGGGTCTGAGAAAATATTTGAAGTGATTATAGTTTAAAAGTTTCCTAATATGGGAAAAGAAATAATCACCCAAATCCAGGAAGCACAGGAAATCCCATATAGGATAAACTCAAGGATAAACACACCAAGACACACACTAATCAAACTAACAAAAATTAAATACAAAGAAAAAATGAAAGCAGCAAGGGAAAAGCAAAAAATAACATACAAGGGAATCTTCATTAGGTTATAGCTGATCTTTTTTAGCAGAAACTCTACAGGCCTGAAGGGAATGGTAAGATATATAGAAGTAATGAAAGGGGAAAACGTACAAACAAAAACACTCTACCCAACAAGAATCTCATTCAGATCCTATGAAGAAATCAAGTTTTACAACCAAGCCAGAACTAAGATAATTCAGCACCATCAAACTAGCTTTACAATAAATGCTAAAGGAACCCCGCTAATCAGAAAAAAAAAAGACCTACAAAAACAAACCCAAAACAATTTTTAAATGGCAATAGGAATGTACATATTAATAATTACCTTAGATGTAAATGGATTAAATACTCCTACCAAAGGTCATGGATTGGATGAATAGATTTTTAAAAAAAGAAAAACACCAAAACCCATTTATATGCATGAGATCCACTTCAGACCTAGGAACACACACAGACTGAAAGTGAGGGGATGGAAAAAGATCTTCCATGCAAATAGAAATCAAAAGAAAGCTGGAGTAGCAACAGTCATAAAATAGAATCAAATTTAAAATAAAGACTATTACAAGATATAAGGAAATATACTACATAATACTCAAGGAATAAATCTAAGAAAAAGACATAACAATTGTAAATACTTTAGCACCCAACATAGCTGAACCTCAACATATGTGACTAATGCTAACAGCAATAAATGGGGAAATAGACAGTAACATGATAATAGTGAGGAGACTTTAACATCCCCCTTTATACCAATGGATAGATCATCCAGACAGAAAATTAATAAGGAAAGCCAAGCCTTAAATGATACATTAGACCAGGTAGACTTAATTGATATTTATCAGATATTTCATCCAAAAGCAGAATACACTTTATTCTAAAGTGTACACAGAACATTCTCTAAGATAGATTATATCTTAGATCACAAATCAAGTCTTAGTAAACTAAAGAAAACTGGAATCATATCAACTTTCCTGACCACAACACTATGAGATTAGAGGTCAGTTACAGGGGGAAAAACTGTAAAAAAAAAAAAAAAACAAAAAAAACAAAAAACAAGCACATGGAAACTAAACAATATGTTACTAAGTAATCAATCAATAATAATCACTGAAGAAACAAAAAAATACCTAGAGACAAATGATAATAAAACCAAGAAAACCCAAAACCTTTGGGATGCAGGAAAGCAGTTTTAAGAAAGAAGTTTATAGCAACATAATCCTAACTCAAGGAACAAAACAAAACAATCTCAAATAAACAATCTATTCTTACACTTAAAGAAAATAGAGAAAAAAAGAACACAAAGTTAACAGAAGGAAAGAAATCATAAAGATCAGGCCATATAACATAAATGAAGACAACAATACAAAGATCAATAAAACTAAAGTTGCTTCATTGAGAAGATAAACAAAATTGATAAATCTTTAGCCAATTCGCCAAGTAAAAAAGGAGAGAATTCAAATCAGTAAAATTAGAAATGAAAAAGGAGAAATTAAAACTGACACTGCAGGAATGCAAAGGATCATGAGATTACTACAAGCAACTGTATGACAATAAAATGGACAACCTGGAAGAAATGGACAAATTCTTAGAAAGGTACAACCTAAGTCTGAACCAGGAAGAAATAGAAAATAAAAATAGATTACAAGTAGTGAAATTGAAACTGAATTAAAACTCTTCTGACAAATAAAAATCTAGGACCAGATGGCTTCACAGATGAATTCTACCAAATGTCTATAGAAGAGCTGACACCCATCCTCAAATTATTTTTTTTTTAAATTGCAGAGGAAGAAACTCCCAAACTTTTTCCACAAGACCACCATCACCCTGATACCAAAACTAGACAATAATATCACAAAAAAGAGAATTTCAGACCATTATCACTGATGAACATTGATGTAAAAGTCCTCAACAAAATACTAGCAAACCAAATCCAACAACATATTAAAAGTATTATACACCATGGACAATTGGGATTTATTACAGGGCTGCACGGTATGGAAATCAGTCAATGTGATAGCCCACATTAACAGATTGATGCAGAAAAAGCTTTTAAAAATGTTCAATACCCATCTATGATAAACTCTCTCCAGAAATGAGCTTACAGGGAACCTATCTCAACATAATAAAGGCCATATACTCACATTGAAATATTATTCTCAGTGGTAAAAAACTGAAAGCCATTTCCTCTACAATCAAGAACAAGACAAGACGTCCACTAATGCTGTCATTACTCCATACAGTTTACAAAGTCCTAACCACAGTACAGAGAAGAAAATGAAATAAAAGGAATCCAAATGGGCAAATAAGAAGTTCAACTGACACTGCTTGGAGATGGCAAGATACTATACATAGAAAATCCTGAACAGGCCACCAGAAAACTACTAATCCTAACCAATGCATTTGGTAGTTACAGGATAAAAAAATAATTAACACACAGAAAACCCTTGCATTCCTATACACAAACAACAAAAGATCAGAAAGAGAAATCAAGGGAACAATACCATTTACCACTACATCAAAAGAATAAAATATCTAGGAATAAACCTACCTAAGGAGAAAAAAGACTTGTACTCAGGAAATTATTAAGACACTGATGAAAGAAATAAAAGATGACACAAATGAAGAGATATATGCTAACACCATACACAAAAATAAACTCAAAATGGATTAAAGATCTAAACGTAAGACCAGAAACTATAAAACTCCTAGAGGAGAACATAGGCAAAACACTCTCTGACATACATCACAGCAGGATCTTCTATGACCCACCTCCCAGAATATTGGAAATAAAAGCAAAAATAAACAAATGGGACCTAATTAAACTTAAAAGCTTCTGCACATCAAAGGAAACTATTAGCAAGGTGAAAAGACAGCCTTCAGAATGGGAGAAAATAATAGCAAATGAAGCAACTGACAAACAACTAATCTCAAAAATATACAGGCAACTCCTACAGCTCAACTCCAGAAAAATAAATGACCCAATCAAAAAATGGGCCAAAGAACTAAATAGACATTTCTCCAAAGAAGACATACAGATGGCTAACAAACACATGAAAAGATGCTCAACATCACTCATTATCAGAGAAATGCAAATCAAAACCACTATGAGGTACCATTTCACACCAGTCAGAATGGCTCCAATCCAAAAGTCTACAAATAATAAATGCTGGAGAGGGTGTGGAGAAAAGGGAACTCTCTTACACTGTTGGTGGGAATGCAAACTAGTACAGCCACTATGGAGAACAGTGTGGAGATTCCTTAAAAAACTGGAAATAGAACTGCCTTATGATCCATCAATCCCACTGCTGGGCATACACACTGAGGAAACCAGAAGCGAAAGAGACACGTGTACCCCAATGTTCATCGCAGCACTGTTTATAATAGCCAGGACATGGAAGCAATCTAGATGTCCATCAGCAGATGAATGGATAAGAAAGCAGTGGTACATATACACAATGGAGTATTACTCAGCCATTAAAAAGAATACATTTGAATCAGTTCTAATGAGGTGGATGAAACTGGAGCCTATTATACAGAGTGAAGTAAGCCAGAAGGAAAAACATAAATACAGTATACTAACGCATATATATGGAATTTAGAAAGATGGTAACAATAACCCGGTGTACGAGACAGCAAAAGAGACACTGATGTATAGAACAGTCTTATGGACTCTGTGGGAGAGGGAGAGGGTGGGAAGATTTGGGAGAATGACATTTAAACATGTAAAATATCATGTAGGAAACGAGTTGCCAGTTCAGGTTCGATGCGCAATGCTGGATGCTTGGGGCTGGTGCACTGGGACGACCCAGAGGGGTGGTGTGGGGAGGCAGGGGGGAGGAGGGTTCAGGATGGGGAGCACATGTGTGCCTGTGGCGGATTCATTTTGATGGTTGGCAAAACTAATGCAATTACGTAAAGTTATAAAATAAAATAAAATTAAAAAAAAGAGAGAGAGATATGCTGCTCTTGGATGGCAATAATTAATAGTATAAAAATGACTATAATACCCAAAGCAACCTACAGATTCAATGCAATCCCTATCAAATTACTAAGGGCATTTTTCACAGAATTAGAACAAAAAAAAATTTTTTTTTCAATTTCTATGGAAGCATTAAACACCATGAATAGCTAAAGCAATCTTGAGAAAGAAAAATGGAGCTTCAGAAATCAGGTGCCCTGAAAGAATGCTCAAACTACCGCACAATTGCACTCTTATCACACGCTAGTAAAGTCATGCTCAAAATTCTCCAAGACAGGCTTCAGCAATACATGAACCGTGAACTTCCAGATGTTCAAGCTGGTTTTAGGAAAGGCAGAGGAACCAGAGATCAATTGCCAACAACCGCTGGATCATCAAAAAAGCAAGAGAGTTCCAGAAAAACATCTATTTCTGCTTTATTGACTATGCCAAAGCCTTTGACTGTGTGGATCACAATCAACTGTGGAAAATTCTGAAAGAGATGGGAATACCAGACCACCTGACCTGCCTCTTGAGAAACCTGTATGCAGGTCAGGAAGCAACAGTTAGAAGTGGACATGGAACAAGAGACTGGTTCCAAATAGGAAACGGAGTTCGTCAAGGTTGTATACTGGCACCCTGCTTATTTAACTTATATGCAGAGTCCATCATGAGAAACGCTGGGCTGGAAGAAGCAAAAGCTAGAATCAAGATTGTTGGGAGAAATATCAATAACCTCAGATATGCAGACAACACCACCCTTATGGCAGAAAGTGAAGAGGAACTCAAAAGCCTCTTGATGAAAGTGAAAGTGGAGAGTGAAAAAGTTGGCTTAAAGCTCAACATTCAGAAAACTAAGATCATGGCATCTGTTCCCATCACTTCATGGGAAATAGATGGGGAAACAGTGGAAACAGTGTCAGACTTTACTTTTGGGGGCTCCAAAATTACTGCAGATGGTGATTGCAGCCATGAAATTAAAAGACGCTTACTCCTTGGAAGGAAAGTTATGACCAACCTAGATAGCATATTCTAAAGCAGAGATATTGTTACTTTGCCAGCAAAGGTCTGTCTAGTCAAGGCTATAGTTTTTCCAGTGGTCATGTATGGATATGAGAGTTGGACTGTGAAGAAAGCTGAGCACTGAAGAATTGATGCTTCTGAACTGTGGTGTTGGAGAAGGCTCTTGCAAGTCCCGTGGATTGCAAGGAGATCCAACCAGTCCATCCTAAAGGAGATCAGACATGGGTGTTCACTGGAAGGACTGATGCTGAGGCTGAAACTCCAATACTTTGGCCACCTCATGCAAAGAGTTGACTCATTGGAAAAGACTCTGATGCTGGGAGGGATTGGGGGCAGGAGGAGAAGGGGATGACAGAGGATGAGAATGCTGGATGGCATCACCAACTCGATGCACTTGAGTTTGGGTGAACTCTGGGAGTTGATGATGGACAGGGAGGCCTGGCATGCTGTAATTCATGGGGTCGCAAAGAGTCGGACACAACTGAGTGACTGAACTGAACTGAACTGACTTCAGACTATAATATAAAGCTACAGTCATCAAAACAGTGTCATACTGGCACAAAAACAGGAGTATAGATCAATGAAACAAGGTAGAAAGCCCAATGATAAGGCCACAGAAGTATCATCATCTATTCTATGACAAAGAAGGCAAGAATATACAGTGGAAAAAACACAGAGTCTCCAATAAGTGGTGCTGGGAACACTGAATAGCCACATGTAAAAGAATGAAATTAGTAGACTCCATAACACGACATAAAAATAAACTCAAAATTGACTAAAGTCCTAAATATAAGGCCAGACACTATAAAACTCTTTGAGGAAAACAGGAAAAGTACCCTTTGAAATAAATCACAGAAAGATCTTTTTTGATCCACCTCCTAGAATAAGGAAAATAAAAACAAACAAATGAGACCTAATTAAGTTTAAAAGCTTTTGTGCAGCAGAGGAAACCATAAACGAGATAAAAAGAAAACTCTCAAAATGGGAAAAAATATCTGTAAACAAAGCAATTGACAAAAGATTAATTTCAAAAATACACAAACAACTCATGCAGCTCAATATCAAAACAAACAAACAACCCAATCAAAAATTAAGCAGATCTAAATAGACATTTCTCCAATGAAGACACACAGATGGCCAAGAGGTACAGGAAATGATGCTCGATATCACAATTATTAGAAAAATGCAAATCAAAACTCTAATGCAATATCCCCTCACACTAGTCAGAATGGCCATCATCAAAAAAATCTACAAACAATAAATGCTGGAAAGATAGTGGAGGAAAGGGAACCCTCTTGAACTTCTGGATAGAAATTAAAATGATACAGCCACTAAGGAGAACAGTATGGAGGGTCCTTAAAAAACTAAAAATAGAACTATGATATGATCCAGCTATCTCACTCCTAGGCATATACATGGAAAAAAACATAACTCAAAAAGATACATGTAACCTATGTTCACTGCAGCTCTATTTATGATAGCCAGATAATGGAAAAAATCTAAATGTCCACTGACAGATGAATGGAAAAAGATGTGATACATATATATAATAGAATATTTCTCAGCCATATAAAAGAACAAAATAATGCTATTTACAGCAACACATATGGACCCAGAAGTTGTCATACTGAGTGAAGAAAGTCAGAGAAAGACCAATATCATATGATATGGCTTATATATCAATATATATCTACAAGACCTTCTAAAACTAACACCAAAAAACAACATCCCTTTCATCATAGGTGACTGGAATGCAAAAGTAGGGAATCAAGAGATACTGGAGTAACAGGCAAGTTTGGCCTTGGAATACAAAATGAAGCAGGACAAAGGCTAACAGAATTGTGCCAAGAGAATGCACTGGTCATAGCAAACACCATCTTCCAACAAAACAAAAGATGATTCTACATGTGGACATCATCAGAGAGTCAATACTGAAATCAGATGGATTATATTCTTTGGAGTCTAAGATGGAGAAGCTCTGTGGCTCAGATCATGAACTCCTAATTGCAAAATACAGACCTGAATTAAAGAAAGTAGGGAAAACCACTAGGCCATTCAGGTATGACCTAAATCAAATTCCTTATACAGTGGAAGTAATAAATAGATTCAAGAGATTAGATCTGATAGACAATGCTTGAAGAACTATGGATAGAGGTTCAAAACACTGAACAAGAGGCAGTGATCAAAACATACCCAAGAAAAAGAAATGCAACAAGGCAAAATGGTTGGCTGAAGAGGCCTTACAAATTAGTTGAGGAAAGAAAAGTGAAAGGCAAAGGACAGAAGGAAAGATTCACCCATCTGAATGAAGAGTTCCAGAGAATAGCAAGGAAACATAAGAAAGTCTTCTAAAGTGAATAATGCAAAGAAATAGAGGAAAACAATAGAATGGAAAAGACTAGTGATCTTTTCAAGAAAATTAGAGATACCAAGGGAACATTTCATGCAAAGATGGGCACAATAAAGGACAGAAATGGAATGGACCTAACAGAAGCAGAAGATACTAAGAAGAGGTAGCAAGAATACACAGAAGAACTATACATAAAGGTCTTAATGATCTGGACAACCATGATGGTGTAGTCATTCACCTAGAGCCAGATATCCTGGAGTGCAAAATCAAGTGGGCCTTCAGAAGCATCACTACAAACAAAGCTAGTGGAGGTGATGGAATTTCAGCTGAGCTATTTCAGATTTTAAAAGATGATGCTGTTAAAGTGCTGCATTCAATATACCAGCAAATTTGGAAAACTCAGGACTGGAAAAGATTAGTTTTCATTCCAATCCCAAAAAAGGGCAATGTCAAAGAATGTTCAAACTACTGCACAACTGCACTCATTTCACATGCTAACAAAGTAATGCTCAAAATCCTTTAAGCTGAAACACAAGCTGGAATCAAGATTGGTGGGAGAAATATCAATAACCTCAGATATGCAGATGACACCACCCTTATAGCAGAAAGTGAAGAGGAACTAAAAAGCCTCTTGATGAAAGTGAAAGTGGAGAGTGAAAAAGTTGGCTTAAAGCTCAACATTCAGAAAATGAAGATCATGGCATCCGGTCCCATCACTTCATGGGAAATAGATGGGGAAACAGTGGAAACAGTGTCAGACTTTATTTTTTTGGGCTCCAAAATCACTGCAGATGGTGACTGCAGCCATGAAATTAAAAGACGCTTACTTCTTGGAAGGAAAGTTATAACCAACCTAGATAGCATATTCAAAAGCAGAGACATTACTTTGCCAACAAAGGTCCGTCTAGTCAAGGCTATGGTTTTTCCTGTGGTCATGTATGGATGTGAGAGAGGGACTGTGAAGAAGGCTGAGCACCGAAGAATTGATGCTTTTGAACTGTGGTGTTGGAGAAGACTCTTGAGAGTCCCTTGGACTACAAGGAGATCCAACCAGTCCATTCTGAAGGAGATCAGCCATGGGATTTCTTTGGAAGGAATGACGCTAAAGCTGAAACTTCAGTACTTTGGTCACCTCATGCAAAGAGTTGACTCATTGGAAAAAAACTCTGATGCTGGGAGGGATTGGGGGCAAGAGGAGAAGGGGAAGAGAGAGGATGAGATGGCTGGTTGGCATCACTGACTCGATGGACATGAGTCTCAGTGAACTCCAGGAGTTGGTGATGGACAGGGAGGCCTGGCGTGCTGCGATTCATGGGGTCGCAAAGAGTCGGACACGACTGAGCAACTGATCTGATCTGTTCTGATCTGAACTGAGAACTTCCAGATGTTCAAGCTGGATTTAGAAAGAGAGGAACCACAGAGAAAATTGCCAACATTTGTTGGATCAAAGAAAAAGCAAGAGAATTCCAGAAAAACATCTACTTCGGCTTCACTGACTATGCTAAAGCCTTTGACTGTGTGGATCACAACACACTCTGGAAAATACTTCAAGAGATGGAAATACCAGACCACTTTACCTGCCTCCTGAGAAACCTGTATGCAGATCAAGAAGCAACAGTTAGAACTGGACATGGAAAAACAGACTGGTGTATATTGTCAAGGGTGTATATTGTCAGCCTGCTTATTTAACTTATAATCAGAGCACATCATGTGAAATGCTGGGCTGGATGAACTAGAAGCTGTAATCAAGATTGCCGGGAGAAATATCAATAACCTCAGGTATGCAGATGACACCACCCAATGACAGAAAGCAAAGAGGAACTAAAGAGCCTCTTGATGAAGGTAAAAGAGGAGAGTCAAAAGGCTGGTTTAAAACTAAACATTCAAAAAACTAAGATCATGGCATCTGGTCCCATCACTTCAAGGCAAATAGATGGGGGGAAAAAAGGAAACACTGACAAACTTTATTTTTTTGGTTTCCAAAATCACTATGGATGGTGACTCTGGTTATGAAATTAAAAGATGCTTGCTCTTTGGAAGAAAAGCTATAACAATCCTCAGTACAGTTCAATTCAGTTGCTCAGTCATGTCCAACTCTTTGCGACCCCATGAGTCGCAGCACACCAGGCCTCCCTGTCCATCACCAACTCCCAGAGCTCACTCAGACTCACGTCCATTGAGTTAGTGATGCCATCCAGCCATCTCATCCTCTGTCGTCCCCTTCTCCTCCTGCCCCCAATCCCTCCCAGCATCAGAGTCTTTTCCAATGAGTCAACTCTTCAATCCTAGAGTGTATCAAAAAGCAGAGGCATCATTTTGTAGACAATGGTCCATATAGTCAAATCTATGGTTTTCCTTCTAGTCATGTACAGATGTGAAAGTTGGACCATAAAGAAAGCTGAGCACCAAAAAATTAATGCTTTCAAATTGTAGTGCTGGAGAAGACTCTTCAGAGTTCCTTGGACAGCAAGGAGATCAAACCAGTAAATCACAAAGGAAATCAACCCTGACTATTCATTGGAAGGACTAATGCTGAACCTCTAATACTTTGGCCACCTGAAAGGAAGAGCCAACTCACTGATAAAGATCCTGATGCTGGGAAAGATTGAAGGCAGGGGAGAAGGGGAAGACAGTGGATGAGATGGTTGGATAGCATCACCAACTCAATGGACATGAGTTTGAGCAAACTCCAGGGGATCATGAAGGACAGAGAAGCCTGGAGTGCTGCAGTTCATGGGGTTGCAAAGGATGGACATGACCGAGCGACTGAACAACAACAACACTGCTTATATGGGAATCTAAAGAAATAGTACAAATGTACTTATTTACAAAACAGAAATAGAGCCACAGATGTAGAAAACATTCTTATGGTTACAAGGAGCCAGCATGGGGGTGGGGGGGAGCCGGGAGGGTGAAGGGAGGAGGGGTAACTTGAGAGATTGGAATCGATATATACACACTAGTATATATGTAATAATTAATGAGAACCTACTGTATAGCACAGGGAACTCTACTCAATACTATGTAATGCCCTGTATGGGGAAACAATCTAAAAAAGAGTGTGTGTATATATATATATATATATATAGTTGATTTATCTTTTCATAAACCTGAAACATTATAAATCAACTATACTCCAATAATTTTTTTTAAATCCTAAAAGACTTAGCAGGGGACTCAGAACCATATATAATTCCAAACTGCCTTTTCCCTGATTTTGGAAATCACTGTAAGTTTTCTCAAGGATAGTAAAGGTTTCTTTTTTAAATAGTAGTACATTTCCTTCCAAAAAGTAATACTGAACTTGATAGAAAAATATTCCAACATCTGAAAACAGTGTCTCTTTAATCATATTACTTAGAGGCATTAGATAATCACAAATAACTTTGTCGAATATACACTTTCCTGTCTATATATTTCTATCTTCCTAAAAGGATTCTTCTCTAGAGAATATTCTGTGTCTGTGCCATTAATTTTGATGTGAAAGTTGATCAGTCATATCTGACTCTTTGCAACCCCATGGAATTCTCCAGGCCAGAATACTGCAGTGGGTAGCTGTTCCCTTCTCCAGGGGATCTTTCTAACCCAGGGATCGAACCCAGGTCTCCTGCATTGCAGGCAGATTCTTTACCAGCTGAGCCACCAGGGAAGACCAAGAATACTGGAGTGGGTAGCTTATTCCTTCTCCAGCATATCTTCCTGACCCAGGAATCCAACTAGGGTCTCCTGTATGGCAGGCAGATTCTTTACCAGCTGAATTTTGATATATAAACCTCTACTAATCAAAATAATAATTTATAAATGCAGCTAACATTTATTGGATATGTACTATGTACTGAGAGCTAAGAATTACAATATGGAGACTGCTTTTACAGTAAGGATTCAATTATTGATTTAAAGAGTGCTTGGCACATAGATGTTCAATGGATGCTTAAAGCTTTGCATCCAAAATTAGGCTTATCACTGAACAGGTTCTATTTAAGAATCTATGGGATTTGTCATTTATTTATTTGCTTTTATTTAAACAAAAAATTTATCTAAATACCAATTCAACCTATGTTTTATGTACATTTAATTTATAACTAAATTGTAGACACAATCTATTCATAAATGAGTAACTATATTGAATTGTGAACTATGAACAGGTTTGTCTTAGCTTGAGCTGCCACAACAGAATATGTAGATTGGGTGGCTTAAATAACAGAAATTTATTTCTTATAGTTCTGTTGAGTAGAAATCCAAGGTCAAGGTGCCAACCAATCCAATTTCTGGTTTATTTCTTTTCCCAGTTTGCAGATGGTGGCCTTCTATGTCCCGACACAGCCTTTCCTTAGTGAGTGCACATGGAGAGAGACAGGTCTCTCTTGCTCTTCTTATAAGGCCACCAACCCTGCTAAATTAGAACCCCATACTTATAACCTCATTTAACCTTAATTGCCTCCTAAAAGCCCTACAAAATTCAATCACATCAGGGGTTAGGGTTCTAACACACTAATTTGAAAAGTGAAAGTATTAGTTGCTCAGTCATGTCTGACTCTTTGCAACCTCATGGACTGTGGATCAGGTTGCTCTATCCATCCTTTCTCCTATCATTGCTTCTCTAGATGACAGTTCAGAGATACTCTTTCTGCCTACAACATCCAGGCATTAGGGCTTCCTGACCTAGGCTGTACAGCTATGATGACAGGAAGAAAAAGCCAGAAGCCATCCTTTGTGATCATGAGATACTGGAGAAAGGCCACTCGAAGAGGTGTGACAGAAGCACATGGCTATAATGACATCAGACAAAACAGATTTAAGTCAAAAACTCTCACAGGACAAAGAAGGCCACTATATAATACAACAGTCAATTGACCTGGAAGTTATAGCAGTTAAAAATACATACACATGGAACATCAGAGTACCTAAATATATAAAGCAGTGCAACATATGGAAACCATCGGATACAGTAAAAGCAGGGCCAAGAGGGAAATTTACATCTTCAATAGTTACATTAAAAAGTGAGAAAGATCTCAAATCAATAATCTAACTATATCTTGAGAAACAATAATTAAAAGAATATATTAAATCCAAAGCTATCAGAGGAAGGAAATAATGAAGATAAGAGGAAGGATAAATAAAACAGGGAATATAAAAGAAACAGAGAACATCTACATAAACAAGAGTTGATTCTTTGTAAAGGTCAACACAATTGATAATCCTTTAGAGACTGACAAAGGAATAAAAGAGAGAATACTCGAGTAACTAAAATCAGAAATGAAAGAGGGTATAATACTATAGATTTTATAGAAATAAAAAGGAGTATGATAGGGTATTGTGAACAATTGTACTCCAACAAACTGGATAATCTGAATGTAATATATTAGGTTTCAAAAACACATGGAGAAATAGAAAATCTGAATAGGCCAATAATTAGTTCAGTTCAGTTCAATTCAGTCCCTTAGTCATGTCCGACTCTTTGCAACCCCATGGACTGCAGAACACCAGGCTTCCCTGTCCAACACCAACTCCTGGAGCTTGCTCAAACTCATGTCTATCAAGTCAGTGATGCCATGTAATCATCTCATCGTTTGTTGTCCCCTTCTCCTCCTGCCTTCAATCTTTCCCAGTATCAGGGTCTTTTCCAATGAATCAGTTATTTGCATCAGGTGGCCAAAGTACTGGAGTTTCCACTTCAATGTCAGTTCTTCCGATGAATATTCTGTTCTGATTTCCTTTAGGATGGACTGGTTGTATCTGCTTCCTATCCAAGGGACTCTCAAGAGTCTCCTCCAACACCACAGTTCAAAAGCATCAATTCTTCAGCACTCAGCTTTCTTCATAGTTCAACTCTCACATCCATATATGACTACTAGAAAAACCATAGCTTTGACTAGATGGATATTTGTTGGCAAAGTAATGTCTCTGCTTTTTAATATGCTGTCTAGGTTGATCATAGCTTTTCTTCCAAAGAGCAAGCATCTTTTAATTTCATGGCTGCAGTCACCATCTGCAGTGATTTTGGAGCCAAGGAAAATAAAATCTCTCACAATTTCCATTGTTTCCCCATCTATTTGCCATGAAGTAATGAGACCAGATGCCACCATCCTAGTTTTTGGAATGTTGAGTTTTAAGTCAGTCTTTTCACTCTCCTCTTTCACTTTGATCAAGAGGTCCTTCAGTTCCTCCTCACCTTCTGCTATAAGGGTAGTGTCACCTGCATTTCTAAGGCTATGGATATTTCTCCTGGCAATCTTGATTCCAGCTTGTGCTTCATCCAGCCTTGCATTTTGCATGATGTACTCTGCATATAAGTTACATAAGCAGGGTGACAATATACAGCCTTGACGTACTCCTTTCCCAATTTGGAACCAGTCTGTTGTTTCATGTGCAGTTCTAACTGTTGCTTCTTGATCTGCATACAGATTTCTCAGGAGGCAGGACAGGTGGGCTGGTATTCCCGTCTCTTGAAGAATTTTCCATATTTTGTTATGCTCTACACAGTCAAAGGCTTTGCTGTAATCAATAAAGCAGAAGTAGATGTTTTTCTGGAACTCTCTTGCTTTTTCCATGATGCATTGGATGTTGGCAATTTGATCTCTGGTTCCTCTGCATTTTCTAAAACCAGCTTGAACATCTGGAGGTTCACGGTTCATGTACTGTTGAAGCCTGGCTTGGAGAATTTTGAGCATTACTTTGCTAGCGTGTGAGATGTGTGCAATTGTGCAGTAGTTTGAGCATTCTTTGGCATTGCCCTTCTTTGGGACTGGAATGAAAACTTCATATATTTATAATTCTGACCTTTATATAACTATAATTCTGTTAGTTATAATTGGTAGGGAGAGTAAACAATCAAAGACCTTTTAACATAAATGTTTTCTACCAAAGAACAAATGCTATACTCATGAATTTGACCAAATATTTATAAAGAATATTTATCCTTTCCCACCTCTTCTAAAAAAAAAAACCAAATGTGAGGGAGCACTTCCTAACTCATCCTAAGAGGCCAGCATTACCCTGCCATTAAAACCAAAGATTTGCTAAAAGAAAAGCAAATACAGGCAAATATCCTCTCTGGTTTGTTGTTGTTTAGTTGCAAAGTCGTGTCTGACTCTGTGACCCCATGGACTATAACCCACCAGGCTCCTCTGTCCACGGGATTTTTCAGGCAAGAATACTAGACAGGGTGCCATTTCCTTCTCCAGGAGATCTTCCTGACTCAGGGATCAAACACATGTCTCCTGCCTTGGCAGGCAGACATTTTTTTACTGCTGAGCCACCAGGGAAGCCCTCCTCTGAATAGTGGTGTAAATATTTCAACAAAATATTAGCAAACAGAATTCAATGTAACATAAAAAGAATTATACACCATGATCAAATAGGATTTATTCCTATAAAACAAGGATGGTTCAACATACAAAAATGAAACAGTGTTAATATACTACATAGCACAATGATGTGGAGAAGGCAATGGCACCCCACTCCAGTACTCTTGCCTGGAAAATCCCATGGATGGAGGAGCCTGGTAGGCTGCAGTCCATGGGGTCACTAAGAGTCAGACACGACTGAGGGACTTCACTTTCACTTTTCACTTTCATGCATTGGAGAAGGAAATGGCAACCCACTCCAGTGTTCTTGCCTGGAGAGTCCCAGGGACGGGGGAGCCTGGTGGGCTTCCGTCTATGGGGTTGCACAGAGTCGGACACGACTGAAGCAACTTAGCAGCAGCAGCAGCACAATGATGAGAAAAACCCTGCGTGACCATCTCCATTAATAACAGAAAAAGTCACAGTAGGGGGAGGAGGGTGTGGGACGAATTGATAGAGTAGCACTAAAATTATACACTACCATGTGTAAAATAGTGGAAGCTACTGTATAACACAGGGTGCTTAACCCAGAGCTCTGTGACAACCCAGAGATGTGGGATGGTGAGGTGAGGGAGGTTCTGAGGGAGGAGATATATGTATATTTATGGCTGATTCACACTGTTGTATGGCAGAAACCAATACAACATTGTAAAGCAATTATCCTTCAATTAAAAAAAGAGAGATCTTGAAATATGAATAATATAGACTGGTTTGAAACACAATTTATGTAACTTTTACCTTAACCACAGCATATATAACAAGCTGCCAATCATACATATATAGAGAGAGACACAGGCTGAGAGAGACAGAAAAAGCAGTTTACAAAATCCAACACACTTCATGATAGAATTTAAACAGACTAGGAATAGAAGGAAAATACCTCAGTATAATAAAGGCTGTATATGAAAATCCATAGCCAACACCATACTTGCATCATTCAGGGTTCTTCAGAGAAATTGACCCAAAAGGAGATATATGTATGTATGTATTAGGTAGTTAGAATACGAAAAATGAGTCTGGAATGACAGGGCTAAAAGACAAAGCAGGGGAAAGCCCATGAAAATAGAACAAAGGCAGTTCTGAGGACCAGAGTGAGGACCTCAGGTAAAACAAAGAGCCCTCCTGGCTAGCCCAACTTACACAGGGCAGGCCCAGGGGAGGAGAAGAGGAGCCAAAATTGAGGGGGCGGGGCTTCTCTTCTCTCTGTGTCTTTTGGGTCGACCCCCCCCACCTCACAACTTGGGGATGTATTTTCCTTTATTTTCTAAATAAAACTGAGCTATAACACGGAGCTCTAACACCGGTCCTTCCATCACTTCAAATTTTTGCTGTGATGAGACAGAACTGAGGAAATCACATACTCCCCTGACGAATATGGTGCCGTGACTCGGATTTAACCTCACTGAAACAATCTTAGCTGGGCCCCTGTGAGGCAAAAGCCAAGCACAGCAGAAGCCCAAATCAGCAAAAGCTTCCATGGTGGATGTTGAACGCAAAGAAAACCCAATGCAGGGGAAGTGACAAGAAGCCCAGCATGCTGGAAACTGGGACATGAAAAACAAACTCAGCAGAAAGCTCACAGATTCCAGAAGACCTCCGGTTAAGGTAGGAAGTCCTCACTCCTATGGCTGGAAGGACATATGGCTAACAAAATCTTAATTCCTTTGCAATCTCTTGTTTCTTGTTTCCTCAAACCACCCATGAAGAGGCGAGAGGCAGTGGGTGCAACTGAGGGACTCTGTCAGGGGCTACTTAGTAGCTGTTGCCCAAGCAGGTGGGGGTTCTTCTGCCCTTAATCTTCTTTGTGCCAAGGATCAGGCCAATGAAAACTGTGAGCACAGGTCAGGTATTTAGCAGATCTTCTGGCAGGTTATGAAGGGGATTCCTCAGCACATTTTCCCCACTGCTCTCTCCTCCCGTCCTCCAGCTCCTCTCTTCTGGGACTTGAGCCCAGCCAAAACCCATGGTGCCTGACTTCAGGACCTAATGAAGCTCAAGCTCTTGATGTCTCATAACAAAAATTCAGTGAGAGAGAGATAGGTAAGAGGTGGATTTGTTCAGATTCAGAGAGAAGCACACACCAAGAATATGGGCCAACACAAAGGGGAGTGGCCATGGAATGTGATGTGGTTAGTTTTCACAGGGCTGGGTGATTTAATATGCTAATGAGTGGGAGGACCATTCCAACAATTGGGGAACTACCCACTCCTCAGTCTCTTGACAGTGACTTGGAACTGTCCTGGCACCTCTGGGTGTGTCATTTAGTTTGCAGATTGAGGATCAAGGTTTAGTTGAATTTGACTTGTCATCTTGGATCCATCTGATTTCAATCGGTTTATGTTATGCCCTTGAGCTATATCTTTTCTTTTTTTTTTCCAAAAATTATGCCCTGCCCCCTTCCCTCCTGTTTCATGCTCTTTTCCTGAGCCCCATTTGGGGCTCCACAATGTTGCCTCTATAATCTTCTGGAGGGACAACCAGGAAATAGCTGGCCTTTGGGAGAAAAATGCTGTATACTATCCAATCTCTCTAGATATTCAGGCCTTCATCTTCCACGTTTCCTACAACACGTGCAACAACAGCATCTCTCAGTGTACCCACTAGGCCAGGTGACAGACACACAATGCCTGTTAGAAGTTCATCTGTTGGTGGCATCCCTTAAAGGGCAACTGAGCTCCCAGGGATAATGCTTGCCACTTTGGGAGTTAGCCTGTCAGGCTGTTTGGGCCCAAACCCTTACCACCCTTCTCCTAAAATTACAAACATACCCCTGGATCAAATTTCCACTCCACTTTTATGGAACATCTGGTCTGTTGCCTCTTATCAATTTGTTCTTAGGCCACTTACTAACTCCTACAACCAGGACCCTGCTCCCTTGTAGGCAACATCGCTCCACCCTGCTTATTATTATTATGAAAATACTCCTAACACCCCTAACATGGAGAAGGCAATGGCACCCCACTCCAGTACTCTTGCCTGGAAAATCCCATGGATGGAGGAGACTGGAAGGCTGCAGTCCATGGGGTCTCTAAGGGTCGGACACGACTGAGCAACTTCACTTTCACTTTTCACTTTCATGCATTGGAGAAGGAAATGGCAACCCACTCCAGTGTTCTTGCCTGGAGAATCCCAGGGACAGGGGAGCCTGGTGGGCTGTCGTCTGTGGGGTTGCACAGAGTCAGACACGACTGAAGCGACTTAGCAGCAGCAGCAGCAGCAGCAGCAACACGCCTAACAAGACCAGATAACCCACTCCTTTGTCATTACTTCCGTTATTACCTAAAGTGGGTCTATGACAATGAAATGTTTACCATTGGAAACAGCCTGAGCTGTTCTTATGAAGGACTACAGGAGGAAATCAGTGACTTACATTTCCTCAGAACAATAAGAGGATAAGCCTTATGGCTGTTTCACCAGGTTCCCAGTCTCAGGGCACAGACTTGGACTGCTTTACATCATGATATCTATTCCCATCCACAGTAGACAAACCAGCAATGAGTTACAACCCCTTAATCCTACCCAGCACTGGTCACGCTGGAGACCTTGGGGATGTCCACCTCCAGTCTGGGGGTACCAGGAGGTTGGCCTGCTTCGACCTGCCTAGAAATCTGGTCCTCAAAAGGTTGTCATGCCTCAACTTGTTCAGGGATCCTCCAGTCCAGGGGTCCCAGGAAGTCGACATGACTCAACCTGCCTGGGGACCCAATTCCTGGGAGGCCTACCTGCCTCGACCTGCCCGGGGACTCAATCTCCAGGAGGCTGTCATGCCTCACCCTGCCTGGGGACACCTGGCTCTCAGGTTGCAACAGTACTGGGTAGGATAAACGTCAAAAAGACTTAACCCTAAGGAAGTCCCACCATGGAAATAGAAGGAGGCCTATTAGTTTTTTTCTTTTTTTCTTTTCCTCTCTGTCATCACTGTCTTTCAGATGGGAAATAACCAATCCACTTCCCAACAGACGCCCTTGAGATGCATCCTTGATAACTGGAAGCTGTTTGATCCTCTAACTCAAAGGAGAAGCCACTTAAAATTCTTCTGTGCCACTGCATGGCCACTGTATCCTCTGGGTGACAAGGAACACTGGCCTGAGGATGAGAGTTTAAATTACAATACGATCCTGCAGTTAGACCTATTCTGCAAAAGACAAGGGAAATGGACAGAGATCCCCTATGTCCAAATTTTCTTCTGACTAAGGGATATGAAGGAACTCTGTCTTAAGCATGGGATTGTTGTATGCCCTAAAAGTGAGCCTACTAGGCAAATGGTGTTAGGCACAGACAACCAAGAGAAAGAAGCCCCCATGAAGGCTCACCTCCCATGGCTCCCGAGTTGCCTGGTGCTCCTTCCTTGTATCCAAATATGCTCCCATATCAGGGAACACCCCATCCACAAAAGCCAACTCGAGTATGTCTCTTAGTTGAAAGTGGAGGAGAATTCGGACCAACCTGGGTCCATAACCCATTCTCCCTCTTAGAACTAAAATCAAACAAAACCTGGGAAGCTATAAAGATGAACCAGGCAAATATATAGATACATTCCAACACATTACCTTAGCCTTTGACTTGACGTGGAAGGACATGATGGTCCTATTTAGTCAAACTTTATCTGACCCTGAGCATGCCAGGGTCTTAAAGGAAGCCCAAAGGTATGCTACAGGACTTCACATGTCAAGCAATAAATACCCAGTAGGGGAAACTGCAGTCCCCTCCTCAGATCCTAATTGGAATTATAATGAGCACGCCTGGGAAAGGGATCATTTTCTGATCTGTGTAAAGACAGGACTGAAAGCAGCTCAGCAAAAAGTAATCAGCAATAACTCAGGAGCCCAACCAGGACCCCATTTCCTTTTTTGGAAAAGCTATAAGAGGCCCTCTAAAAGTTTACCAATCTGGACTTAGACACTTACAAGGGACAGGTGATTTTAAAGGACAAATTCCTGCCCTAATGTGCATCAGACATCAGGATAAAGTTACAACAGCTACAAAAGCAGGACCCTGCTGCCTCTTTAGATGAGATGGTCCAGACAGCCACCAATACCTTTTATAACAGAGAAGAGGAGAGGGAGGCCAAGACCCAGGAAAGGGAGAGAAGGAAAGAGACAAGGAATGCCCAGATGCTGGCCGCCCTGCAGGGAAGCCCTATGGCAAACCCGGAGTCCTTGAAGAAGGCATGAGGCAAATGCCTGATCTGCAGACAGGCAAGACATTGGGCCAAAGACTGTCCAAACCATGACAAGTCTCCAAAACAGCTTGCCACAAATGCCATCAATTGGGACATTGGGTGGCACTCTGCCCTGGGGACCCAAGAGCCTCAAGGTCAAGTGCCAAGCCTTCCCTCACGATGGTTCAACAGGATTGAAGTGGCCCACTCCAGCCGGTCCGCCTGTCACAGATAACCATCATGGGGCTGGAGCCAAGGGTGCAACTGGATGTGGCAGGTAGGTCCGAGAATTTCTTGGTTGACACAGGGGCTACCTACTCTGTCCTGACCTCCTCCTCCAGAGACTTCTCCTCCTAAACCTGTACCATTTGGGGTGCTACAGGAAAAACAATTACAAAGATTCATTCGAGCACTTCTTTGTTGCTGGGATGGACAAGTATTTTCCCATCAGTTTCTGGTGATCCCTGAGGACCTTACTCCTTTATTGGGAAGAGATATACTCACTAAACTGGGGACCACCCTTGTGATGGGAAGCTTTTCAGCCCCTAGAGCCCTATAGCTCCTGGTTACTACTGAGGAACCCATTACACCTTCTCCAATAGGGAGGGACCAAAATCTATGGCAGGACAAAATTAACCCCCAGGTGTGGGACCAGGGGACTCCTGGACGAGCCCACCAAGCTGAACCGGTTGTCATTGTCCTCCGAGATCCCACTCGGTTTCCAAACCGGAAATGATACACCCTCAGAAAAGAAGCTCGGGAAGGACTACAGCCTCTAATAAATAAATTCCTTGCCTGTGGGCTATTGGTCCCCACCAATTCACCATATAACACACTGATCTTCTCTGTAAAGAAAAAGGACAGGACCTGGCAAATGGTTCAAGATCTCCAGATCATAAATGAAACTGTAGTCCCCCTACATCCCACAGTACCCAATCCCTATGTAATCTTGGGAGAAATCCCACCCAGTGCCAAGTGGTTTATAGTCTTGGATCTCAAAGATGCATACTTTTGCATACCACTGGCTAAAAAATCCCAGTATCTTTTTGCCTTCAAGTGGGAGTCTTCAGGAGAAAAATACCAACAGATGACTTGGACAGTATTACCTCAGGGGTTCAGAGATAACCCCCACCTGTTTGGGCAGGCTCTTAGCCAGGATCTCCTAGATCTGGACCTGGGACCTAATGGGAAAATATTACAATACATAGATGACCTACTAATCTGCTCTCCAGATGAGAAAAATACCCAAAAACATGCAATTCAGACTCTAAACTTTTTGGCAGAGAGGGGATATAAAGTCTCCCATGCTAAGGCATAGATGGTTGAGACACAGGTCACTTACCTGGGAGTTCAGATTACACATAGGTCCAGGAGGCTGTCCTGTGATTGAGTACAAGGAATCCTCCAGTTGCCCTCCCCTATGACTCGAAAACAACTGCGAGCTTTCCTGGGGCTAACTGGGTATTGTAGAATCTGGATACACAGCTATGGTCTAATTGCCCAGTCCTTACATGAAAGCTTGAAGGGACAGGATGACTTAATCTCACTGACATGGGGAACTCCTGGGAAGAAGGCAGAGGCTACACTAAAACCAGCCTTAACTCAAGAACATGCCTTAAGGTTGCCAGACCCAGAAAAAGCATTCCAACTTTATGCCCACAAAAAAGAATAGCCTTGGGAGTGTTAACTCAAAGGTTGGGATCTGAGCCCCAGCCTGTAGCTTATTTATCCAAGAGGCTCAACCCAACTGCCCGAGGCTAGCCTCCTTGCCTTCGAAATCTTGCAGCTATTGCAATCCTGATAGAAGATGCTTTAAAATTCTCTTTTGGGGGCAAATTAACTATATTTTTACCAGCCACGAAGTAAAATAACTCCTAAATGGGAGAAGCCATTTATGGATATCTGATCAAAGAATCCTCAGATATGCTGGTAGAAAATCCAGGCCTCACTATATCCCCTTGTGAGGTTCTTAACCCTGCCACCCTCCTGCCTACCCCCAAGGGCTCTCTCCCTTTTCACGCTTGCCTAGAAACTTTGGTCCACTGAACAAAATCCTGAGAGAGATTCTCAGAAGATCCTCTGACCAATCCTGAGGAAATCTGGTACACCGATAGAAGCAGCTTTGTCCTGAATGGAAAAAGAAGAGCTGGTTATGCAGTAGTCTCTAATTTTGAGACCAGAGATGCTAAACTTTTGCCACCAGGTACTTCAGCCTAATTAGCTGAGCTCATAGCCCTGACTCGAGCTTTAGAGCTGGGAAAAAGAAAGAGTAGCCATTTACACTGACTCCAAGTATGCCTTTCTGGTGCTACATGCACATGCTGCTATTTGGAAAGAAAGAGGCCACTTGACCACCCAAGGGTACCCAATCAAATATGGTGATAAAATTCTTAGGCTCTTAGAGGTAGTTCATCTGCCCACCGAGTTTTCAGTCTCCCATTGTAAAGGACACCAAAAAGGGAGCACGGAAGTGACACAAGGGAACCAAGAAGCCGATCAGGCAACTAAGAGAGCATTACAGAACAATGACCTAATAGGGGTTGCTACCTTAGTTCCACAGACTAATTTGCCAGAAACTCCTTCATATGCTGAAGGTGAGACTCTTAAAGCTAAGAGTGAGGACTTTCAAGAAGATCATATGGGGTGGTTCCAAAAGGAGGGTCTCCTTTTTCTGCCTAGGAACCTCCAATGGAAGTTGGTTAACTCCTGACATTCCACCACTCGTTAGGGGAAACGGCCCTCCAAAGATTACTAGAAAGGTCCTTCAGAGGAACAGGCCTCCAAATGACTATAAGGCAAGTAGTCCCCTCTTGTCCCACCTGCCAATTAAACAACCCCCAAGGAGCTCAAAGACCCCAGCTGGCCCAGCCCATCCAACAACATGGCCAGGAGAGGACTGGCAGGTGGACTTCACCCAGATGCCAGTTTCTCAAGGGCATAAATAACTATTAGTCATGACAGATACATTCACAGGATGGATTGAAGGCTTTCCCACCCGGACTGAGAAAGCTGAGGAGGTGGTAAAAAAAAAAAACTGCTCTATGAAATCATTCCGAGATTTGGTCTGCCCAGGTCACTACAAAGTGACAATGGTACATCATTTACTTCTAAGGTCACCCAAGTGATCTCTAAAGCATTGGGCATTACTTATTGTCTCCATTGTGCCTAGAGGCCTCAGTCTTCAGGAAAAGTAGAAAGAGCCAACCAATTCTTAAAATCAGCAATAAAAAAGATAACCCAGGAGACCTCCCTGAGATGGAAGGAGGCTTTACCAATAGCTCTCCTTCACACCCGTATTGCCCCTAAGGAACAGGTTGGTCTTAGTCCTTATGGGATGCTATATGGGAGACATTTTGTTTATGTCAATGACTTCTTCCTCGATCCAGAGGCTCGGTCCCTCTGGTCTTATACCATGGCCACTGGGCAATTCCAACAGAATATACGCTTGTGGGGTGTCAACCAGGACCCAAAAGATTCTAAAGAGCCACCGCCATATGTTCCAGGGACTCGAGTCCTAATTAAAGTCTGGAAAGATGGGTCCCCAAAGGCTCAACTTCAGCCCACATGGAAGGGCTCCTACCCTGTAATACTTTCTATGCCCACAGCCATCAAGGTACCAGGACACGACTCCTGGATTTACTACTCCCAAGTCAAGCCATGAAAGAAAACAGAAGAGGACATTCAATACACTTGTGAGCCCCTGGAGATCTCAGATACCTATTCAGAACTGCAAATGAGTGCCATACTAATCAACACCCCCAAAATTAAGTTTCTGGGGATAAGATTTCTCAGGATAGCGTTAAAGAGCCAACACAGCTTGGCAGGAGCTGTACTCCAAAACAGACAGGAGATAGATCTCCTGATCCCTGAACAAGGAGGGACTTGAGCCATCTTAAATGAGACGTGCTGTTTCTGGGTAAATACCTCCTGCTAAGTTAAAGAAAGCCTAAAAACATTCAGATCCTACAGGATCTCAAAGAATGATCTGGAGAGTCCTCAGGGTGGCTACAATCTCTCTTTGGGGGAATTCTTATCCTGGTGAGAGGGAATTTGGAGTTGGCTAATGCCCCTACTAATCCCTGTTATCACCATATTGATGCTGCTTATGATTGCTCCATGTATTATCAATTGTCTAACCCGTTTTGTCTCTGCCCAGGTTAACAAGCTACAATATGCAGTGCCAGTTCAACAAGTTGGCTGTAAAACTACAGCCAACCACAGAAAACATCACTCACCCTTAGATGGACATCACTATAAAGACTCTGAGGCTTGAGAATAGCAAGAGGGGGAGGCCCAATGCCTCTCACCATTCCAGTTCAGCAGGAAGTAGCCAGAGAGACCTCAACACCCCTATTCCCAAAGAATCGGGCCTCCCATCTCTTGAGGGGGGAATGTTAGGTAGTTAGATTAGGAAAAAGGAGTCCAGAATGGTGGTGGCTAAAGATGAAGAAGGGAAAAGCCCAAGAAAATAGAACAAATGGAGGTCCAAGGACCAGAGTGAGGACCTCAGGTAAAACAAACAGCCCTCCTAGCTAGCCCAATTTACACAGGGCAGGCCCAGGGGGAGGAGAAAAAGACATATAAAAAGAGGAGCCAAATTTGAGCAGGGCGGGGGAGGGTGGGCGGTTCTCCTCTCTTCCAGTCTTTTGTCTTTTGGGTTGACCCACCCTCATGCCTCCAGGATGTGTTTTCCTTTGCTTTCTAAATAAAAGTAAGCTGTAACACAGAGCTGTAACACTAGCCTGTCCATCGCTTCACATTTTTGCTGTGGTGAGAACCAAGGAAATTACACACACCCCCAACATATGTATGTGTATTATTATTTTTACTATTATTACTTGGAATTGAGTAAAATGATTATGGAAGGTGACAAGTCCCAAGATCTGTGGTTGGTAAGGTGGAGTCCTAGGAGAAATGAGCGTGTAGTTCCGGCCTGAAGGGTAGTAGGCTCAAGACTTGGAAAAAGCCATTGCTTCAGCTCAAGTTCTTTAGAGACTGGAAAAAAAAAAAAAAATGATATTCCCACTCAAAAGCACTCAGACAAAAGAAATGCCCCTTACGCATGGGTGGGTCAGCCTTTTTGTTCTATTCATTCCTTCAGCTAATTTGATGATGTCAACTCAAACTAGAAAGGGCAATCAGCTCTCCTCAGTCCACTGACCTGTGTGTAATCTCATCCAGAAACACCCCCATAACCACACCCAGAATGACTGACCAAATGTCTGGGTACCTCAGAGCCCAGTCAAGTTGACATATAAAAGTAATAATCCGAATGCTCAGTGGTTAAAGACTGAAAGCTCTTACACTAAAGTCAGGAATAAGGTTGTCCACTTCCATCACGTCTATTCAACATAGTAGTGAAAATTCTAGCCAGAGCAATTAGGCAAGAGAAAGAAATAAAAGAGAAAAATAAAAGAGATCCAAATTGAAAAGGAATACAAAGTTATCTCTGGTCACTGATGACACTATCTTATATGTAGAAAACTAAAGATTCCACAAAATCTGCTAGACCTAATGAATAAATTGAGCAGAGTTGCAAGATACAAATAAACACACAAAAGTTAGTTGTACCCTATGTATCAATACTAACAATGAACAATGTAAGAGGAAATTAAGGAAACTATTTCACTTAATGAGAGCATTAAAAAGAATAAGATACATATGAAAGCCTTGTACACTGGAAATTATCCTTTCTGAAAGAAACTAATAAACACACACACAAAAAGGGAAAAGATCCAATGGACTGGAAAACTTAATGTTGAGAAGAAGTCAGATTCCATGCAATTTATATGAAAAACCCAAAGATTTTTTTTTCCTTTTTAAAGCAAAGAAAAATCTATTCTAAAATTATTATAAAATTTCAAGGGATCTTGACTAGCCAAAAACAAACCTTGAAAGGAAAAAGTTAGAGGTCTCACACTTCCTTATTTTAAAACCTAAGGTAATCAAAGCAGGATGGTACCAGCATAATACAGACATCTAGATCAATGGAAAAGATTAGACTGCCTAGAAATAATCCTCACAAAGTTGGATGATTGATTTTCTACAAGGGTAAGAAACCATTCAATGGGGAATGGACAATCATTCCAAGAAATGGTGTTAGGAAAATTGGATATCCACAAGCAAAAAATAAAAATTAAAAATAACTGAAGTTGGACCCTTAATTTACATCATATGTGAAAATGAACTCAAAATGGATAAAAAAGTAAACTTAAAAGCTTAGACTACCAAAGCCTCAGAAAGAAACAAGAGAGAAAAACAAAAAACACTCCATGACATTGAATTTGACAATGATTTTCTTGGATATGGTATTTAAAGCACAGGCAATGCAGGAAAAAATAGGTAAGTTAAATTTCACCAAAATTAAAAACTTTTGTGCATCGAACACCACCATAAACATCAAAAGAGTGAAAATGCAAACAAAGGAATGAGAGAAAGTATTCACAAATCATCTATTTGATATGGAATCGATACTCAGAATACATAAAGAATCCTAAAACTCAACAGCAACAAAGAACTGATTTAATAGTGGGCAAGAGACCTGAATATGTATTTCTCCAAAGATATACAAATGGTCAATAAGCAAATGGAAAGACGTTCAGCATCACTAGTCATCAGAGAAGTGTAAATCAAAACTACAATGAGACCACTTCATACAAATTATGATGGCTATTATTAAAAACAAAACAAAAACAGGAAATAAGTGTTGGCAACAATGAAGAGAAACTGGAATCCCTATGCATTGCTAGTGGGAATATAAAATGGTGCAACCACTGTGGGGGACTATGCTGATTCCTCAAAGAATTAAACACAGAATTACCATACATAATTACCAGTAATTCCACTTCTGGATATATACTCAAAAGGATTCAAGAAGGGTCTCAAAGAGATATTGGTACACCCATGTTCACAGAAGCATTATTCACAATAGCCAAAAGGTGGAAGAAACTCATTGACAGATGAATGGATATGCACAATGTTTTGTAGACTTACAGTGGACTCTAGCCTTTAAAATAAACAAAATTTTGACATACGCTACAATATGGATGACACTTGAAGACATTATGCTAAGAGAAATAAGCCAGTCACAAAAAGACAAATGTATGACCCCATTTATATGAAGTTTCTAGAGTAGTCAAAATCTTAAGAGACAGAAAGTAGAATGGTAATTACCAGGGGCTGGAGGAAGGGAGAAGATATCATTTAATGGGTTACGGGTTTCATTTGGAGATGGACAGTAGTGACAGCTGCATAATAGGAGCAGACTTAATACCACAGAACTGTACACTTAAAAAGTGTAAAAGTCATAAATTTTATATTGTGTATTTTTACTCCAATTTTTAAAAATTCTCAATTTTTCCTAAAACCCTTGGAAAATGTTCAGAGCTAGAGAACTCTTAAGATGAATGAGAAACTAGATGACCAGACTGGAAAGAACACTGGCAGAGTGTTCTCATTGATATAATACTCATTTAACTTCCAACTTCAGTCTTCCAAGTGAATTTAATGTCCAAATGTAGATGCTGGACTAAGAGTTCTGAAGGCAATAGTACAAATATATTGTTTCCAATATTCACACAATTTCCAATATATAAAAATATTGTTTATTGCACTGTTATTTTGATATATATATATATATATATATCTCACAAAGACCTTTATAAATAATGGATAAGAATAAATACAACAAATATTCTTGTAGTATAAACACTTGACATTAAGCTTTTTGGTTGTAATCAGTGCCTGACTTGACCTTTTAATTGCTGAGGCATCCATATCAGAAGATATCCATCATAAATAAACACATTGCCAGCTGTATAATATGACCACTAAAAAAACAGTCAAATAAAGAATGAAGCTACCCCACCCATGCAGTTCCATCTTTTTAGAAAGCCCAGCATCACCTAGACCATTTGAATGGCCCCACTTTTCCTTTTGTGCACTGTAATTCCTGCCCAGATGTCTTAAATTAGCCAATAAAGAAGAAACTTGCAAAACCCAAGCCATCCCAACCTTGTACCCTAAGAAAGTTCTGTTCACTCTACCCATGACTTCTGTGTGTGCCCTCAGGCATGCAGTGCACCCCCCAGGACCTGTGAGTAATGAATCACTTTCCTCAAAGCTCCTGATGGTTTTTGCTGAAGTGTATCCTGTGATCACAGTAAGAACTATAACGGCCAGTACAGCCACACCTTAGGAGAAATGTCTGTGGGGGCTTGCTACAGGTAATAGTGGTCAGGGGTAGTGTCCAGGCATTTCAAGCTGAAAGCATGTTTATCAATAGTCTAGGATCCACACAAGAATCCTTATCAGAGTCATTTGCATATCTGGTTGGAAGGACTAAGATTTATTTTCTCTTCTCAAATACAGCTGCTACTGCTAAGTCACTTCAGTCGTGTCCAACTCTGTGTGACCCCATAGACAGCAGCCCACCAGGCTCCGCCATCCCTGGGATTCTCCAGGCAACAACACTGGAGTGAGTTGCCATTTACTTCTCCAATGCATGAAAGAGAAAAGTGAAAGTGAAGTCGCTCAGTCGTGTCTGACCCTTAGCGACCCTATGGACTGCAGCTTACCAGGCTCCTTCATCCATGGGATTTTCCAGGCAAGAGTACGGGAATGGGGTTCCATTGCTTTCTCCGCTCAAATACAGCACTACATTTTAAAACTTTGTGCTTTGCTTCAGTATTATTCTGAACCAAATTTCCACATTAGACGCTATTGTGAGAATCTCTCGGGCAAGTCTGATAAATTTTTATATAGGACTCCATGACAAAGCAGTTCCTAAACTACATCATCAGAGCCATTCAGTCCTCTTCCCTGAACGATCACCTTCCCAGTCATAAAGCAGACATGCAGTTAAACCTGAGGAAAATTATTAACTTCATAAAGAATAGTACTAATACCATTAGGGAAAACCATGCATTAAATTTTAAACTCCTTTATCTATAGGGTAGTGTTTTTAAGCAGAACTAAGAAGGTAGAGATACCTTAAAATATTTGAAGGAAAAGAAATATGAGAGCAGCAGTTTTAGAAAACAGAAACTAAGAACAAACTTCTACTTTAAACCATCATTGTAAAAAAACTCTTAAAAATGGGAGTTGTATAGTACCCTGTGGTGCTGAAGAAGACACTTGAGAGTCCCCTGGACAGCAAGGAGATCAGTCAATCAAGAAAATCAACCCTGAATATTCACTGGAAGGAATGATGCTGAAGCTCCAAAACTTTGGCCACCTGATGGGAAGAGCTGACTCATTGGAAAAGACCGTGATGCTGGGAAAGACTGAGGGTAGAAGGAGAAGGGGGCAACAAAAGATGAGATGGTTGGATGGCATCATTGACTCAATGGATACGAGTTTGAGCAAACTCTGGGAGACAGTGAAGGACAGGGAGGCCTGGTGTACTGCAGTCCATTGGGTCGCAAAGAGTCAGACATGACCTAGTGACTGAACAATACAACAACATAGTACCCTTTTGATGTGATTAATAATTTTTCTTTTAGTAAAAAACAAATCCCTATCCTTCCTGCTCATCTGTACTCAATCAAGAATTTTTAGTAGAAAAAAATTCCTTGTATCCATTTATTCACATGGAGAAAAAAAGTCTATGGTCTATTGAATGATTTAATTTGAAACCAACCACACTGAAAAGAAACAGTCTTGCTTCCCAAGGCTCTAAGAAGTTGTGAAGCTTGTGCAGATTAATATATGATAGATACAACACCACTGCATATTAGCTGGGTATAACAAAGACCTTCTCTCCTTGGCAGTTGATACAGTGGGGTTTTCCTGACATTAGAAGGAAGTACTGTCCAGAATGTTAATTCAATAACTATAATAGTTGCAAGCCAAATCATATCAAGGGGTAGTTTAACTGGGCAGCTGCTTTGGAAGCCAACTATAAAATGTACTAAAATATCACTGTGGAAAAAAAATAGTAATATGATGCCAGCTAGCACAGATTTCCACATGGGACTTCTTACATAACTGGCAAGAGGTCAATTGGCCCTGATTTCCCTGAAACAAATAGCATCCAGAGTGGAAATAACAAACACTCATCACCCTCACTAGCCTGTCTCTATTGAAAATCTTTGCCACACATATGTGTAGGCTGTGCAGTGCCACTCTAGGTCTTCATTCTGAGGATCAACAAAGCCATAGTTTTCCAGCAGTTGGCAGCCTCAGGGCAGGTGACTAGGACAAGTGATTTAAAATTTCATTTAAAAGTGGAAACCATTTAATTGTCTCCAAAGAATATATTTCGTTCAGAAAAATCATAAAAGAAAAACAAAGGAGAAAAAAACAGAAATACCTTGCCTGTGCAGAAGCTGAAAGTAGAGCAGATACTGGGAAAGAAAATACAAATTTTATCTCTATCTTTAGTGAGTTGACTCATTGGAAAAGACTCTGATGCTGGGAGGGATTGGGGGCAAGAGGAGAAGGGGACGACAGAGGATGAGATGGCTGGATGGCATCACTGACTCGATGGACCTGAGTCTGAGTGAACTCCGGGAGTTGGTGATGGACAGGGAGGCCTGGCGTGCTGCGATTCACGGGGTCGCAAAGAGTCAGACACGACTGAGAGACTGATCTGATCTGATCTGATCTTAGTGAGTATGAGTGACTGATGCTATATGATAATGAGCAGTGAGAAGTTTGTGAAACAAAAATAATCCCAAATAATTTGAAATGATATGTTGTATTCTGTCCAAGTAATATATTCCTAATTATGAAGATAAAAAGTATTAATAGAAAACTGATTTACCTCTAACTCTAATAAAGAAATGTTTTAAAATATTTAAATACAGGAATAAACCTACCTGAAATAAACCTACCTAAGAGACAAAAGACCTATATGCAGAAAAGTATAAGAGACCGATGAAAGAAATCTAAGGTGAAACAAACAGATGGAGAAATATACCATGCTCCTTGTTTGGGAGAATAAATATTGTTAAAATGACTACACTACCCAAAGTAATCTACAGATTCAGTGCAATCCCTATCAAATTACCAATGGCATTTTTCACAGAACTAGAACAAAAGAAAATTCACACTTTGTATGAAAATACAAAAGACTCCAGATAGTCAAAGCAATCTTGAGAAAGAAAAGTGAAGCTGGAGCAATTGGCTCCCTGACTTAGATCATACTACAAAGCTCCAGTAATCAAGCAGTGTGATACTGGCACAAAAGTTAACATATAGATCAAAAGAATAGAATAGAAAGCCCAGAGATTAAACCAGAGACTACAGCCACCTAATCTTTGACAAAGGAGGCAAGAATATACAATGGCAAAATAACAGTCTCTTCAATAAGTGATGCTAGGAAAACTGGACAGCTACACGTAAAAGAATGAAATTAAGACACTTCCTAACACCATGCACAACAATAAACTCAATATGGATTAAAGACATGAATGTAAAGTCAGACACTGTAAAACTCTTAGAGGAAAACATAGGCAGAACATGCTTTGACATAAATCACAGCACAGATCTTTTTTGAGCCCCCTCTTTGTGTAATGAAAATAAAAACAAAAATTAACAAATGGGACTTACTAAACTTAGCTTTTCCACAGCAAAATAAACCATCAACAAGACAAAAAGACAAACCAGAATGGGAGAAAATATTTGCAAGTGAAGCAACTGACAAAAGATTAATTTCCAAAATATACAAAACCTTACACAGCTCAACATCAGAAAAACAAGTCAATCAAAAAATGGTTGGGGGGCTTCCCTGGAGGCTCAGTGGTAGAGTCCACCTGCCAATGCAGGAGACCAGTTCAATCCCTGACCCAGGAAGACCCCACATGCCACAAAGTGACTAAACCTGTGTGCCACAACTACTAAGACTGTGCTCCAGAGCCCGAGGCAACTACTGAGCCCACGTGCGCCAACTACTGAAGCCTGCTCGCCCCAGAGCCTGCACTCCACAACAAGAGAAAATACTGCAATGAGAGGCCTGCACGCTGCAACTAGAGAACAGCCCCCACTCGCTGCAGCTAGAGAAAAGCCTGGAGAGCAATGATGACCCAGCACAGCCAAAAGTAAATAATTTTTTTAAACGGGCAGAAGACTTAAATAGACATCTCTCCAAAGACATACAGATGGCCAGTAAACATATGAAAAGATGCTCAACATTGCTCATTATTAGAGAAATGCAAATCAAAACTAAAATGAGGCATCATCCCACACCAGTCGGAATGGCCATCATCAAAAAATCTACAAGCAGTAAATGCTGGAGATGGTGTTAAAAAAAGAAACATTCTTGCACTGTTGGTGAGAAAGTAAACCTACCCAGCCACTATTGAGAAAAATATGGAGGTTACTGAAACAAACTAAAAATAGAACTAGGGTATGAGCCAGCAACCTCATTACTGGGCATATACCTGGAGAAAACCATAATTCAAAAAGACACATGCACCCCAGGGGTCACTGTAGCACCATTTACAATAGCCAGGATGTGGAAGCCACCTAAATGTTCACTGACAGAGAGATGGATAAGGAAGATGTGGTACATATATAGAACAGAGTATTGCTAAGCCATAAAAGAAAGAAATCTGGGTCATTTGTAGTGATGTGGATGGACCTAGAGTCTGTCATACAGAGTGAAGTCAGAGGAAAACAAATATCGTATATTAATTCATATGTACAGAATCTAGAAAAATTTTATAGCTGAGACTGTTTGCAGGGCAGCGATAGAGATGCAGACATAAAGATCAGACATATGGACAGAGCGGGAAGGGGAGGCCGAGACAAACTGGGAGAATAGGAACAGCACATGTACACTACCATGTGTATAACAGCCAGCTAGTGGGGAGCCACGGTAGAGCACAGGGGGCCTAGTGTGGTACCCCGTGATGGCCTAGAGGGCTGAGGAGTGGGACGGAGGTTCAGGAGGGAGGGGATATATGTATACATACAGCTGAGTCACTTCCTTGTTCAGCAGAAGTTAATACAACATTGTAAAGCGATTATATTTAAATAAAAATAAAAATATCTATTTAAATAAAATATACAAAATTAAATAAATCATATAAAATATTTGAATAAAATATTGAAACATTTTAACTCATTTTGAAGTGACCCTCAATAATTCTTGTAGGACATCCACAATGTCAGTCTACCCCTAGTTGTGAAAATTGATGTTATAAAACACCTTGGTTAAATGCATGTCAATGCAAAAATAATAGCTAAAACTATTAAAATATGAGTAGGAAACAGCTAAATAATCCATACTCTTCTTGAATATTGACTTTGCTGTTCTTCTAGAGATTTTTGAGATGGGATTGTAAGTTTTGGCCACCAAAGTATCACTTACCCTACTCCCATTTCAAAATTGAATGTTTTCCTAAGCATCCAGCACATAAATAATTTATGTTTCAGCAATGGCCAATCAATAAAAGGAAAATGAAAACAAATTACATAAACCTCATATATGGAAAACAAGAAAAAATAAGCTACAGTTTATGACTTTGTCAATAAGAATTCAGCAAATTATGTGCTACTTAATAAGATGTAAGTACTTCCTCATTAGGGAGTTACTCCCCAGGTTGGATGATAAGGGCAGAGACACAGTCTCTATACAACCATGGTAAATATCTTTTGGGTTAGCTCAGAATAAAAAGAACTTATGCTGCTATTATGGGAAGTCTTTTCTAATATGTTCCCATTAGACCTTCAGGCTTTGAGTTCCTTAGTATTAAAGATAGATTTTTGAGGTACTGGTTGTTATTACTGATCAGGAAGAAAAGAAAAAAAAAAGATGTTGTGGTATGATTATAGAAAGGGGAGGAAAGAAAGCAGGATGGTGGACAGGCATGGGTGGCAAGAATTGGTTGGTTATTCAGGGTGCTGTGTGGAGAAGGCAGTAACTGTTAGATGTGGAAGGGTTTAGAAGACCAGCTTTTGACTAGAGTAAGCCCAAACTGTCATCACTCTTTACATCAAAAGGATTCACTAACTGTGGGTTTAGAGAGGCCAAACTGGAAGGACAACACTATCACAGAAAGTAATACATTTTCTTGACATAATAAACACTAGTAAAACCAAACAAATAACTGGATTCTGAACTGGAGAACTTTTCATCCAGAATCATGGCGACAGGTTGGAAGATTTTCATAATGGGGACATAGATACCATATCAACATTAGGGGAAACAATCAAAATGATCAAATTTTACATGAAACTCTAAGTAATGGATATAGAGAAGTCTTGTCATATTCCTACATGTCTTTTCCCACATGTAATAATTAGATTTTTCAAGTTTTAGAATCACAGCAAGCTATTTTTCACCCCTCAAAATGTTCATTGGTTTCACATGTTTTCCTGTTTTAATCCCTTGGAAAAATCATATGTATTAAGCTATAACACATTTTACATCTTAGCATCAAAAAGAGAATGTAATTACTTAGAAGTTTCAACCACTAACTTTAAAAAATGACCAAAAATAAAACTTACCCTCCACAACCCTTGCCTAGCATCTTATATATAATGTTAATAGATGTTCAAAAAAGCTTGTTGAATAAACAGTCTCTTGGTTGTCTTAGCTCTTCACTGAATAATGTTTCATGGCATGGAGCGAAACCCCTGTGGCATGGCATGTTTAGTCAGAGAGCTATTTTAACATAAAATCAGGCTATGTAGGCTTGTACCTCCCCAGGTCACTCACTTTACATGACTACCATTCTCTCCGAATTTCTGTGCTTCATATGTCTTTTTGCTCTTTGAAGAGTTTTATTTTTCTTTTTATCTCATACCTGTGGTCAGTTTATGTGATTTGATATTATAAAGGATGAACAGTCTTAATTTCTGCAATGCTAAACTTACAAATGAAACTATCAGGTAACTTATTTTAATGGGCTGAGGGTGGGGTCTGCTCTGTATTTAACAGGACAGCTTTTAAAATATCATTAAAAATGGAATCTGTCTTTGTTGTAGCCACTATGGAAAACAGTAATGGAGGTTCCTTAAAAAACTAGAGTTACCATATGATCTAGCAATCCTACTCCTGGGCATATATCCATAAAAAATGAAAATCTTTATTTGAAAATATACATGTACCCCAATTTTCACAGAAGCAATATATAGAATAGCCAATACATGAAAGCAACCTAAGTGTCCATGAACAGATTAATGAAAAATAAAATGTGGTATATATAAACAGTAGAATAATACTTGGTCATAAAAAACAGTGAAATAATGCCATGGACCTAAAGATTATCACACTGAGTGAAATAAGCCAGAGAAGGACAAATATTATATGATATTACTTATATGTGCAATCTAAAAAGGAATAAAAATGCACTAATTTACAAAGAAGAAACAGACTCGGACATAGGAAACAAGTTTATGTTTACCAGAGAAAAGCTGGGGGGAGGGATAAAAGCACAAGATTAACAATTATACCCCCCAATATGAAAAATGGGTAAACAACAAGGATTTTCTTTATAGCACACAGAACTATATTCAATATCTTATAATAACCTATAATGGAAAAGAATCAGGGCCAAGACAGCAGCAGGTTACCTCTGGTAGCCCTGGACCAGGAGCCCCCATCCCCAGCAGCAGAAGGATGGTGCTGAAGTGGATCCAGAAGAAATTAACTGGCTTGCAGAGGGACCCTCCTGCTCATTGCTCTGCAGGACTCATGGGAGATGATCTGTTCCACTGGCAGGCCACTTTCATGGGCCTGAAGGACAGTCCCTACCAAGGAGGCATTTTCTTCTGACCATCCATTTGCCTACAGATTATCCTTTCAAGCCCCCAAACGTTGCTTTCACAACCAAAGTTTAACACCCCAACATCAATAGCAGCAGCAGCATCTGCCTTGATACCCTGTGGTCCCAATGGTCTCCAGCACTGAGAGTGTCAAAAGTTTTCTTCTTCATCTGTTCCCTGCTCTGTGACCCAACCCTGATGACCCTCCAGTGCCAGGGACAGCTCACACCTACAAGGCTGACAGAAAGATTATAACACACTAGCGAGAGAATGGACACAGAAATATGCTATGCAAGTAACTCAGAGGTTTTTATGGGAAACATTGTCCAAGAGAAGCTTAGCTGAGCTATTGGCTGAGCCACTCACAGAGCGTCATCTCTTCTGCAAACAAATGCTGGTTGCCCACTTTCTCTAACCACAGCATATTGGTACCACTCTCAGCCATCGTGGTTTTGACACAGTCATGTTACTGATGCCAGATGAGTAGCCACTGTTTTTGATCTGCAGCATTCCTGACTACATTGGAATCTGTCCCTCCACCCTGACTCACTGCTCACCTCTTAAGGGAACCTGTGAGCCCTCCTGCCTGGCCTCACTCAGGCAGCATCGCTCGCAAAGGCGCCTCAGCCTGGGCCCTTACCACATGCTCTTCGCCTTTAAAACTCAGTGCCAGCCTGGGGTCCAGGACAGAGCGGGCAGGCTTTCCTCACATGCTATCTGCCACAAACCACATCCTGAAGAGACTCAACTCATCTCAGGAGTTCCTGGTAATAGTGTCACTGGGAAGTGGAGGCCTTGCCCCACAGATCCCACCAGTCTTCCTTGTCTGTACCACATGCTGGCACTCTCCCCTCACACCAAGAAGCAGTAAGTAGATGCCAGGAATTCTATTTAGTATAAATTTTTAAAAAAAAATAATAATAAAACACCATGAAATAACTGTCCTTTTAGGAGACCAAAATTATGAAACCTGGGATGATTTGGGTTATGCTTCTCTGTCTGATGAGGTTTCTCACTACCTCAACCTCCTCCTATTCAGAGCCTACATGAAGTCCAAGTGTGAGCCATTCACTTTCCAGAACATGGCGGGGAAGGGGCTGCTAAATGTAATAAAAGTATAATTCATTCATAATCCTTAAAAAAATCAGAAAATGTGCATGTGTGTGTGTGTACATGTGTGTGCGTGCTAAGTCACTTCAGTCATATCTGACTCTGTGTGACCCTATGGACTGTAGTCCACCAGGCTCTTCTTTCTGTCCGTGGGATTTTCCAGGCAAGAATACTGGAGTGGGTTGCCATGCCCTCCTCCAGGGGATATTCCCGATCCAGGGATCTAACCCGAACCTCACATCTCCGCATTGTCAGGCAGGTTCTTTACCACTAGCGCCACCTGGGAAGCCTCCTATAATACACATACACACACACATACACAAACACACACACACATATGTATAACTGAATCATTCTACTGTACACCTAAAACACACAATATTGTAAATCAGCTATATACATCAATTATAAAAAAAACTCTGTCTTTGTAGACAACAGTTCAGAATTTGTTGGTTGTTTGTTTGTAGGAGTTTGGTTTTATACTAGGTTTTAAAATGCAGCTACTTTGCAATTGCTTTGATGGAGTATCCAAAAAAAATCCCACTTCTGTCTAGTCTTCCAAAAACACCTGGGGCAGCCTTAATTCCTATGAGATTCCCAATTTGTTGGGAATATGTGTTTATTTAATACTAACTTTTTAGTATTTATTTAGTATGATAGTAACTAAATTTATTTGTGTTCACCTAATTAAAGTGAGGCCAGAATTTCTCAATGTATTATAGCTGTGTCCCTCTCTCCTACTTTTTATACTACTCAATGAATAGTAAATTGAGGTCACTTTTAATAATTCAATAAGTCATGGATACAGGAATAGTAATAAGTGTGCAATCTCAATTGCAAATATTTATAGGTAAATTTGCAGTTGAGATTGCACAAACATTTGAGATTGCAAACATTTATAGGTAACTTTGGAGAAGGCAATGGCAACCCACTCCAGTACTCTTGCCTGGAGAATCCCATGGACGGAGGAGCCTGGTAGGCTGTAGTCTATGGGGTTGCTAGGACTCGGACACAACTGAGTGATATCACTTTCACTTTTCACTTTCATACACTGGAGAGGAAAGTGGCAACCCACTCCAGTGTTCTTGCCTTGAGAATCCTAGGGCTGGGGGAGCCTGGTGAGCTGCCATCTCTGGGGTCGCACAGAGTTAGACATGACTGAAGCGACTTGGCAGCAGCAGCAGTCTTTATTTTGGAGAAGGAAGTGGCAACCCACTACAGTATCCTGTGGACAGAGGAGCCTGGTGGGCTGCTGTCCATGGGGTCGCACAGAGTTGGACACGACTGAAGCAACTTAGCACACATGCATGCATTGGAGAAGGAAATGGCAACCCACTCCAGTATTCTTGCCTGGAGAATCCCAGGAACAAAGGAGCCTGGTGGGCTGCCATCTATGGGGTCGCACAGAGTTGGACACGACTGAAGCGACTTAGCAGTAGCAGCAACAGCATAGGTAACTTACACAATGCCACAAAAGTGTTAGTTGCTCAGTCACGTCTGACTCTTTGCAACCCTATGGACTACAGTCTGCCAGGCTCCTCTGTCCAAGGGATTCTCCAGGCAAGAAAACTGGAGTGGGTAGCCATTACCTTCTCCAGGGGATCTTCCCAACCCAGGTGGCATTAGTGGTAAAGAACCTACATGCCAATGAAGGAGACATAAGAGATGTGGATTCGATTCCTGGGTTGGGAAGATCCCCTGGAGAAACAAATGGCAACCCACACCAGTATTCTTGTCTGGAAAATCCAATGGACAGAGGAGCCTCGTGGCCCACAGTCCATAGGGTCACAAAGAGTCAGACATGACTGAAGTAACTTAGCACACATTATAGAATGCTATAATCTGTGCTAGGAATTTAACCCTTACAACCACATTATAGCATACGTCTAGAACTAACACCCAAAAAAGATGTCCTTTTCATTATAGGGGACTGGAATGCAAAAGTAGGAAGTCAAGAAACACCTGGAATAACAGGCAAATTTGGCCTTGGAATACGGAATGAAGCAGGGCAAAGACTAATAGAGTTTTGCCAAGAAAATGCACTGGTCATAACAAACACCCTCTTCCAACAACACAAGAGAAGACTCTATACATGGACATCACCAGGTGGTCAACACCGAAATCAGATTGATTACATTCTTTGCAGCCAAAGATGGAGAAGCTCTATACAGTCAGCAAAAACAAGACCAGGAGCTGACTGTGACTCAGACCATGAACTCCTTATTGCCAAATTCAGACTTAAATTGAAGAAAGTAGGGAAAACCACTAGACCATTCAGGTATGACCTCAATCAAATCCCTTATGATTATACAGTGGAAGTGAGAAATAGATTAAAGGGCCTAGAACTGATAGATAGAGTGCCTGATGAACTATGGAATGAGGTTCGTGACATTGTACAGGAGACAGGGATCAAGACCATTCCCATAGAAAAGAAATGCAAAAAAGCAAAATGGCTGTCTGGGGAGGCCTTACAAATAGCTGTGAAAAGAAGAGAAGTGAAAAGCAAAGGAGGAAAGAAAAGATATAAACATCTGAATGTAGAGTTCCAAAGAATAGTAAGAAGAGATAAGAAAGCCTTCTTCAGCGATCAATGCAAAGATATAGAGGCAAACAACAGAATGGGAAAGACTAGAGATCTCTTCAAGAAAATCAGAAATATCAAAGGAACATTTCATGCAAAGATGAGCTTGATAAAGGACAGAAATGGTATGGACCTAACAGAAGCAGAAGATATTAAGAAGAGATGGCAAAAATACACAGAAGAACTGTACAAAAAAGATCTTCACAATCCAGATAATCACAATGGTGTGATCACTCACCTAGAGCCAGACATCCTGGAATGTGAAGTCAAGTGGGCCTTAGAAAACATCACTACGAACAAAGCTAGTGGAGGTGACAGAATTCCAGTTGAGCTATTCCAAATCCTGAAAGATGATGCTGTGAAAGTGCTGCACTCAATATGCCAGAAAATTTGGAAAACTCAGCAATGGCCACAGGACTGGAAAAGGCCAGTTTTCATCCCAGTCCCAAAGAAAGGCAATGCCAAAGAATGCTCAAACTACCGCACAATTGCACTCATTTCACACGCTAGCAAAGTAATGCTCAAAATTTTCCAAGCCAGGCTTCAGCAATATGTGAACCGTGAACTTCCTGATGTTCAAGCTGGTTTTAGAAAAGGCAGAGGAACCAGAGATCAAATTGCCAACATCCGCTGGATCATGGAAAAAGCAAGAGAGTTCCAGAAAAACATCTATTTCTGCTTTATTGACTATGCCAAAGCCTTTGACTGTGTGGATCACAATAAACTATGGAAAATTCTGAAAGAGATGGGAATACCAGACCACCTAATCTGCCTCTTGAGAAATTTGTATGCAGGTCAGGAAGCAACAGTTAGAACTGGACATGGAACAACAGACTGGTTCCAAATAGGAAAAGGAGTTTGTCAAGGCTGTATATTATTACCCTGTTTATTTAACTTATATGCAGAGTACATCATGAGAAACGCTGGACTGGAAGAAACACAAGCTGGAATCAAGATTACTGGGAGAAATATCAATAACCTCATATATGCAGATGACAGCACCCTTATGGCAGAAAGTGAAGAGGAACTCAAAAGCCTCTTGATGAAAGTGAAAGTGGAGAGTGAAAAAATTGGCTTAAAGCTCAACATTCAGAAAATGAAGATCATGGCATCCGGTCCCATCACTTCATGGGAAATAGATGGGGAAACAGTGGAAACAGTGTCAGACTTTATTTTTCTGGGCTCCAAAATCCCTGCAGATGGTGACTGCAGCCATGAAATTAAAAGATGCTTACTCCTTGGAAGCAAAGTTGTGACCAACCTAGATAGCATGTTCAAAAGCAGAGACATTACTTTGCCAACAAAGGTTCGTCTAGTCAAGGCTATGGTTTTTCCTGTGGTCATGTATGGATGTGAGAGTTGGACTGTGAAGAAGGCTGAGTGCCAAAGAATTGATGCTTTTGAACTGTGGTGTTGGAGAAGATTGTTGAGAGTCCCTTGGACTGCAAGGAGATCCAAGCAGTCCATTCTGAAGGAGATCAGCCCTGGGATTTCTTTGGAAGGAATGATGCTAAAGCTGAAACTCCAGTACTTTGGCCACCTCATGCGAAGAGTTGACTCATTGGAAAAGACTCTGATGCTGGGAGGGATTGGGGGCAGGAGGAGAAGGGGATGACAGAGGATGAGATGGCTGGATGGCATCACTGACTCGATGGACGTGAGTCTGAATGAACTCTGGGAGTTTGTGATGGACAAGGAGGCCTTGCATGCTGCGATTCATGGGGTCGCAAAGAGTCGACTGAGCGACTGATCTGATCTGATCTGATAGCATATGTCCCTAAAATAAATGATAACATTTCTGTTTTACAAATGAGAACATTGAGATTTAATTAACATACCTCAAAGGGTCCTAAATACCAGAATCTAAATTAAGTTCTTGAGTATTATAATTTATTTATACCATGGGTCTGAAGCACAGTAATAAATCAAGTTATTAATAGGAAGTCTGAATGTCATTTAGAACCCTTCATACCTAAAACCTAGGTAGCACATGAAAATGGAGGCCTAAACATATTCTCAATCAACTACTGCTATATTTTATACTTTTGTTTTATGTGCTATTTACTAATACTAGTGATATAATTTTAAGAAGAGTGAGATACACTGTGGATATGAAAGCACCTTTCCATTGTCTGTATAATATCCAATAATCTTTCCTTACTGACAGAGGGAAAGTTGAGATTGTTCAGATGGTGCCTGTGGTATCTTGATCTCAGGGACTTTTGATTCTTACCACAGCCCAAGGAGTAAATCTCCCTTAGTCTAAACAATTGTAGTTATCTGATCCTCTTGGATCAGTTCTTAGTTTGGAAGCAGTCATGTGAGCTTACTTCTAGCCAATAAAATATAAGAGGAAGTCTACTGAGCTGAGCTTCTGGAAAGCCTTGTTCTTCCTCGATAAAAAAGGAACACAGTGGGGACTTTCAAGATAGCAGAAGAATAAGACATGGAGATCCTCCTCCTCCCCACAAATACATCAAAAAATACATCGACACTTGGAACAACTCCTACAGAACACCTTCTGAACGCTGTCATAAGATCCCAGACATCCAGAAAGGCAAGCTAACCTCCATGTAACAGGGTTGGGCAAAAATATAAGAAAAAAATGAATTGGGATGGGACCTGCACCTCTAGAAGGGACCTGTGAAAGACGAAAAGTTTCAAATCCCCTTAAGGGTGGGAACAGGGGGGAGCTTCGAAACCTCAGGGGGGAGTGCAATGACAGGTGTGTGAAAGGCAAAGAGGAGAGAATTCACCACAGAGATCAGTGCCAACTAGAACTTACCAGTCTGAGATCCCTGTTTCCATGGCCATTGTGTCAAGTGAGGGCTGGGTAACAAGGCTCAGGCTTCAGACACCAGGGAAAGAACAGGGGTTGACTGCCTTGAGGATACTCTGAGGGGGCTAGTACACAGAGAGAGGAAAACTCCCAAAGTTATTTAAGGGACCAACATCACCCTGATACCAAAACCAGACAAAGATACCAGGAGAAAAAAAAAAAACAATTACAGGCCAATATCACCAATGAACATAGATGCAAAAATTCTCAACAAAATTCAAGCAAACAAACTCCAACGACACATTAAAAAGATCATACACCATGATCAGTTGGGGTTTATCCAAGGGATAGAGGGGTTCTTCAATATACACAAATCAATGTGATTTCATATTGACAAAATGAATGAAAAAAAAAACATATGATCATCTCAATAGATGCAGGGAAAGCTTTTTTATTTTTATCATAAACACCCATTTATGATAAAAATTCTCCAGAAAATCAGTATAGAAGGAACTTATTTCAACTTAATACAGGCCATACACAACAAACCCACAGAAAATATTATCCTCAATGGTGTAAAACTGAAAGCACTTCTCTAAAATCAGGAACAAGACAAGGGTGCCCACGCTTGTCACTAGTATTAAACATAATTTTGGAAATCCTAGGCACAGCAGTCAAAGAAAAAGAAATAAAAGGAATCTGGATAGGAAAAGAAGATGTAAAATTCTGTTTGCAGATGACATGATACTATACATAGAAAACCCTAAAGATTCCACCAGAAAATCACTACAGCTAATCAATGAACTGAGTAAAGCCCCAGGATATAAAAGTAATACAGAAAAATCCCTTGCATTCCTATACAATAGCAAAGAGAAACCAGAAAAAGAAACTAAGGAAATAATCCCATTCACCACTGAAACAAAAAGAATAAAATACCTAGGAATAAACCTGCCCAAAAGACAAATGATCTGTATGCTGAAAACTCTAAGACACTGATAAAAAAAAATCAAAGATCACACAAACAGATGGAGAGATATACCATGATCTGGGACTGGAAAAATCAGTATTGTGAAAATGACTATACTTACCCAAAGCAATCTGCAGATTCAATGCAATCCCTATCAAACTACCAATGGTATTTTACACAGAACTAGAAAAAAAAAATTCACAAGTTGTATGGAAACACAAAAGACCTTGAATAGTCACAGTAATTTTGAGAAAGAAAAATGGAAATGGAGAAATGAACCTTCCTGACTTCAGACTATACTACAAAGATACAATCATCAAGATAGTATGTTACTGGCCCCAAAACAGAAATATAGACCAATAGAACAAGATAGAAAGCCCAGAGATAAATCCACACACTTATGGGTACCTTATCTTTGACAAAGGAGGCAAGAATATATAATGGGACAAAGAGTCTCTTCAATAAGTGGGGTGGGAAAACTAGACGGCTACATGTAAAAGCTGAAAATTAGAAATTTAGAAGCTAAAAATTAGAACATTCCCTAACACCATACACAAAAACAAACTCAAAATGGATTAAAGACTTAAATATAAGGTCATAAACAATAAAACTCTTAGAGGAAAACATAGACAGTACACCCTTTGACATAAATCAGAGGAAGATCCGCTTTGACACATTTCCTAGAGTAATGGACATAAAAATAAAAATAAAATAAAATGGGATATAATTAAACTTAAAAGCTTTTGCACAGCAAAGGAAACCATAAATAAGATGAAAAGATAATCCTCAGAATGGGAGAAAATAATTGCAAATGAAGAAACGGACAAAGGATTAATCTCCAGAACAGATTAGCAGCCCATACAGCTCAATTATCAGAAAAACAAAAGCCCAATCAACAAATGGGCAGAAGACCTAAACAGACATTTCTCCAAAGAAGACATACAGATGGCCAACAAATACATGAAAAGATGTTCAACATCACTCATTATTACAGAAATGCAAAACAAAACTACAGTGAGGTATCAACTCATGCGAATGGCCATCATCAAAAACAAACAAAAAAACACGACAGACTATAAGTACTAGAGAGGATGGGGAGAAAAGGCAACCCTTCTGCACTGTTGGTGAGAATGTCAACTGACACAGCTTCTATGGAGAACAGTATGGAGATTCTCAATAAACTAAAACTTTCACATGACCCAGTAATCCCACTACTGGGCATATACCCTGAGAAAACCACAATTCAAAAAGACACAAGTACCCCAATGTTCACTGCACCACTATTTACAATAGCCAGGACATGGAAGCAATCTAGATGTCCATTGACAGATGAATGGATAGATGATGTGGTACATATATACAATGGGATATTACTCAGCCATAAAAAGGAACAAATTTGAGTCAGTTGTGAGGTGGATGAATGTAGAGCCTGTTATACCAAGTAAGTCAGAAAGAGAAAAACAAATATCATATATTAACTCAGACGGTAAAGAACCTGCCTGCAATGTGAGACCCGGGTTCAATCCCTGAGTTGTGAAGATACACTGGAGCAGGGCATGGCAACCCACTCCAGCATTCTTGTCTGGGGTCACAAAGAGTTGGACACACCTGAGCGACTAAGAACAAGCACACATGGAATCTAGAAAAACAGTACTGATTGAAACTCTCTTTAGAGGAAAGGAATGGAGATGCAGATGTAAAGAACAGACTTGCAGACACAGCAGGGGAAGGAGAGGGTAGGACGAATTGAGAAAATAGTATTGACATATATACACTATCACGCACAACATAGATAATGAGTGGGGAGCGGTTATACATACAGGGACCCCAGCCTGGCACTCTCTAACAATCTAGAAGGGCAGGATGGGAGTGCAGAGGGAGGGAAGCTCAACAGGGAGGTGGTATATATAATTATGACTGATTTGAGTTGTTGTAGAGCAGAAACCAACAAAACATTGTAAAGCAATTATCCTCCAATTAAAAATAAATAAAAATACAAGTGGTGCTACAGCAAGTATCATCTCAAAATGGCACAAACAGCACATGGCTCATCCAAAGCAGACAGCCCCTGGCAAAGGCCTAGCAGGCTGTACAGGCCCCCTAGACTCTTCCCATCACATGGTGTGGTGGACAGGTTTTATTGCGACTCAAGATTCCTACTTCCAAGTAGTATTCTCACCTCCCCTTTTGTGTTTGTGGGATCCGTGACTTGCTTCCAATCAATAGCATGTGGTAAGGGTGATGAGACTATCACTCCCATGGTTATGTTACATCACAGGAGACTTTGTCTTACTAGCAGACTCTCCTCTCCATTGCAGCTATGTAAAGGAAGTGGCCACGAATACTACAGACACAAGGACCTGAATGCTGCAGACAATCCATAAGCTGGGAAGCATGTTCTTCCTACTTGAGCCTTCAGACGAGAACTCAGTCCTGGCCAACACCTTGATTACAGCCTCGTGAGATTCTAAGTACAAGGTCCAGCTAAACTGTCCATAGACTTCATACTCACAGAAACTGAGATTGTAAATGTGTGTTGCTTTAAGCTAAGTTTTTGGCTATTATTTAGGCAGCAACAGAAAACTAATACACATGGAAAGCAAGCTTGGACTGGGGGTGGCTGGGCACACACTGGCTTGTAATTTAGGGGCAGTGCCTCCTCAAATATTTGTAAAGGTATAAGGAAGAGGCAGGAATTTGCTCAAGTAAGTTGGAAGACCCTTAGCTGTGCATTCAAAGTTACAGTCATACTGTCATGAGATAGCTTTTGCTGTATAAAGTCAGCAAAAACAAGACGTAGAACTCACTGTGACTTAGATCACGAGCTCCATATTACAAAATTCAGACTTATATTGAAGAAAGTAGGGAAAACCACTGTGTCATTCAGGTATGACCTAAATCAAATCCCTTATGATTACACACTGGAAAAGGTCAGTCTTCATTCCAATCCCAAAGAAAGGCAATGCCAAAGAATGTTCAAACTACTGCACAATTGCACTCATCTCACACACTAGCAAAGTAATGCTCAAAATTCTCCAAGCTAGGCTTTAACAGTATGTGAACCAAAAATTTCCAGATGTTCAAGCTGGATTTAGAAAAGGTAGAGGAATCAACGATCAAATGGCCAACATCCATTGGATCATAGAAAAATCAATAGAGTTCCATAAAAACATTGACTTCTGCCTTATTGACTACACCAAAGCCTTTGACTGTGTGGATCACAACAAACTGTGGAAAATTCTTCAAGAGATGGAAATACCAGACCACCTCACCTGCCTCCTGAGAACTCTGTATGCAGGTCAAGAAGCAACAGTTAGAAACAGGCATGGAACAATGGACTGGTTCCAAATTTGGAAAAGATATGTCAAGGCTGTATACTGTCACCCTGGTTATTTAACTTACATGATGTTAAAGTATATCATATGAAATACCAGGCTAGATGAACACAAGCTGAAATCAAGACTGTTGGAAAGATAACCTCAGATATGCAGATGACACCACCCTTATAGCAGAAAGCAAGGAAGTACTAAAGAGCCTCTTGATGAAAGCGAAACAGGAGAGTGAAAAAGCTGGCTTAAAACTCAACATTCAAAAACTAACATCATGGCATCTGCTCCCATCACTTCATGGCAAATAGATGGGGAAGTGATGGAAACTGTGACAGATTTTATTTTCTTGGGCTGAATATTCATTGCAAGTCCTGAATATTCATTGGAAGGAATGATGCTGAAGCTGAAGCTCCAGTCTTTTGGCCACCTGATGTGAAGACCTGACTCATTGGAAAAGACCTCGATGCTGAGAAAGATTGAAGGCAGGAGCAGAAGGGGACAACAGAGGATGAGATGGTTAGATGGCATCACTGACTCGATGGACAAGAGTTTGAGCAAGCTGTGGGAGTTGGTGAGGCACAGGGAAGCCTGGCGTGCTACAGTCCACGGGGACACAAAGAGTTTGACTCAACTGAACTGAACTGTGATTTTACAGTGGAAGTGACAAATAGATTGAAGGGATAAGATCTTATAGACTGAATGCCTGAAGACTATGGACAGAGGTTTGTAACATGTACAGGAGGTGGTGATCAAAACCATCCCAAAAGAAAAAGAAATGCAAAAAGGCAATATGGTTGTCTGAGGAGGCCTTACAAATAGCAAAGTAAGTAAGTGAAAGGCAAAGGAGAAAAGGAAAGATATACCCATTTGAATGCAGAGTTCCAAAAACTAACAAGGAGAGATAAGAAGCCTTCCGAAGTAAACAATGCGAAGAGATAGAGGAAAACAATAGAAAAGGAAAGACAAGACTTCTCTTCAAGAAAATTAGAGATACCAAGAGAACAGATCATGTAGACGGGCACAATAAAAAACAGAAACGGTATCGACCTAATAGAAGCAGAAGATATTAAGAAGAGGTGCCAAAAATACACAGAAGAACTGTATAAAAAAGGTCTCAATGACACAGACAACCACAATGGTGTGGTCACTCACCTAGAGCCACACATCCTAGAGTGTGAAGTCAAAAAAGCCTTTGGAAGCCTCACTACAAACAAAGCTAGTGGAGGTGATGGAATTCCAGCTGAGCTATTTCAAATCCTAAAAGATGATACAGCTAAAGTGCTGCAGTCAATATGCCAGCAAATTTGGAAAATTGAGCAGTGGCCACAGGACTCGAACAGGTCCATTTTCATTCCAATCCCAATGAAGGGCAATGCTAAAGAATGTTGAAACTACCTCAGAATTGCATTCATCTCACATGCTAGCAAGGTAAAACTCAAAATCCTTCAAGCTAGGCTTCAACAGTACATGAACCAAGAACTTCCAGATATACAAACTGGATTTAGAAAAGGCAGAGGAATCAGAGATCAAATTGTCAACATAGACTGGATCACAGAAAAAGCAAGGGAATTCCAGAAAAACATCTGTTTTACTGACTATGCTAAAGCCTTTGACGGGGTAGGTCATGACAAACTGTGGAAAATTCTCCAAGGGACAGGAATACCAGACCACCTTACCTGCCTCCTGAGAAATCTGTACGCAGATCAAGAAGCAACAGTTAGAACTGGACATGGAACAATGGACTGGTTCCAAACTGGGAAAAGAGTACGTCAAGGCTGTATATTGTCACCCTGCTTATTTAACTTATATGCAGAGTTCAGTTCTGTTCAGTTGCTCAGTCGTGTCCAGCTCTTTGCCACCCCATGGACTGCTACACACCAGGCTTCACTGTCCATCACCAACTTCCAGAGCCTGTTCAAACTCATGTTTTGAGTCAGTGATGCCATCCAACCATCTTGTCCTCTGTCGTCCCCTTCTCCTCCTGCTTTCAATCTTTTCTAACATTAGGGTTTTTTCCAATGAGTTAGTTCCTCGCATCAGGTGGCCAAAGTACTGGAGTTTCAGCTTCAGCATCAGTCCTTCCAATGAATATTCCAGTGAATATTCAGTACTGATTTCCTTTAGGATTGACTGGAGAAGGCAATGGCAACCCACTCCAGTACTCTTGCCTGGAAACTCCCATGGACGGAGGAGCCTGGTAGGCTGCAGTCCATGGGGTTGCTAGGACTTGGACACAACTGAGAGATTTCACTTTCACTTTTCACTTTCATGCACTGGAGAAGGAAATGGCAACCCTCTCCAGCATTCTTGCCTGGAGAATCCCAAGGACGGAAGAGGCTGCCATCTACGGGGTCACACAGAGTCAGACACGACTGAAGCAACTTAGTGGCAGCAGTTTGATCTCCTTGCTGTCCAATGGACTCTCAAGAGTCTTTTCCAACACCACAATTCAAAAGCATCAATTCTTCAGCACTCAGATTTCTTTATAGTCCAACTCTTACATCCATACATGACTACTGGCAAAACCATAGCTTTGACTAGATGGACCTTTGTTGGCAAAGTAACATCTCTGCTTTTTAATAAGCTGTCCATGTTGGTCATAACTTTTCTCCCAAGGAGCAAGTGTCTTTTAATTTCATGGCTGCAGTCACCATCTGCAGTGATTTTGGAGCCCCCCAAAATAAAGTTTCTCACTGCTTCCATTGTTTCCCCATCTATTTCCCATGAAGTGATGGGACCAGATGCCATGATCTTAGTTTTCTGAATGTTGAGTTTTAAGCCAAATTTTTCACTCTCCTCTTTCACTTTCATCAAGAGGCTCTTTAGCTCCTCTTCACTTTCTGTCATAAGAGTGGTATCATCTGCATATCTGAGGTTATTGATATTTCTCCCAGCCATCTTGATCCCAGCTTGTGCTTCATCCAGCCCAGCATTTTGCAGGATGTACTCTGCATATAAGTTAAATAAGCAGGATGACAATATACAGCCTTCACGTACTCCTTTCCCAATGTGTAACCAGTCTGTTGCTCCATGTCCGGTTCTAACTGTTGCTTCTTGACCTGCATACATATATGTAGAGTGCATCATGCAAAATGCTGGGCTTGATGAAGTTCAAGCTGGAATCAAGATTGCTGGGAGAAATATCAACAACTCAGATATGCAGATGTCACCATCCTAATGGCAGAAAGTGAAGAGAAATTAAAGAGCCTCTTGATGTAGGTGAAAGAGGACAGTGAAAATGTTGCCTTAAAACTGAACATTCAAAAAACTAAGATCATGGCATCCAGTCCTGTCACTCTATGGCAAATTGAAGGGGAAAAAATGGAAATAGTGACAAACTTTATTTTTTGTCCAAAATCACTGAAGGTGGTGACTGCATCCATGAAATTAAATGATGCTTGCTCCTTGCAAGAAAAGCTATGACAAACCTAAACAACGTATTAAAAAACAGAGATATCATTTTGCCAACCAAGTTCCATATAGTCAAAGCTATTCCAGTAATCATGAATGGTGTGAGAGCTGGACCATAAAGAAAGCTGAGTACCAAAGAATTGATGCTTTCCAACTGTCATGCTGGAGAAGACTCTTGAGAATCCCTTGGAAAGCAAGATGATCAAACCGGTAAATCCTAAATGAACTCAATCCTGAATATTCATTGGAATGACTGATTTTGATCCTAAAGCTCCAATATTTGGTCACCTGATGTGAAGAGATGACTCACTGGAAAAGACCCTGATGCTAGGAATGATTGCATGCAGGAGAAGGGGTGACAGAGGATGAGATGGCTGGATGGAATCACTGACTCAATGGACATGAATTTGAGCAAACTCCAGGAGATAGTGTAGGACAGGGAAGCCTGGTGTGCTGCAGTCTATGGGGACACAAGGAGTCAGACACAACTGAGCGACTGAATAGCAAAGACTCAATTGATAGCTGCTCGGAAAGCTTGCCTATTGGCATTAGTTTCAGCCGGGTATTTCGAAGTCCTTGCTGTTGGACCACCTTAAGGAATACCACCACAGTCATCTAGTGCACCAACTGCTATCTCTCTCCACCTTATTTTTATATTCATTTCTTTGTAAACAGTATAAATTCTTGGTAAAAGTTCTGGGTCAAAACATACCCATATTTAAAATTTTTAGACATTGGCTAATTGTCCTAACAAAAATTGTACCAATTGATATCATTAGTACTATAAACAATGTGTGAGAGTACTGCTTGTCACACCCTTCCTCTTTTTTAAAACTTTTTGATATTTGTCAATGTGAAAGTTAAAGAATGGTATATAAGTATGATTAGATCTTAATTCTTTTATTCTGGAAAAGACTGATTTATTTTCACATAGTTAAGAACTATTTATATTTCATTTATAAGGTATCTATAGCATGTGTTCACTGAGTTAGACAAGGTTGTGGTCCATGTGATTAGATTGGTTAGTTTTCTGTGATTGTGGTTTCAGTCTGTCTGCCCTCTGATGCCCTCTCTCAAATAGATGGGGAAAGAGTGGAAACAGTGGCAGACTGTTTTTTGGGCCTCCAAAATCACTGCAAATGGTGACTGCAGCCATGAAATTAAAAGATGCTTGCTCCTTGGAAGAAAAGTTATGACCAACCTAGACAGCATATTAAAAAGCAGAGACATTACCTTGCTAACAAAGGTCCGTCTAGTCAAGGCTTTGATTTTTCCAGTAGTCATGTATGGATGGGAGAGTTGGACTATAAAGAAAGCTGAGCGCAGAAGATGCTTTTGAACTGTGGTGTTGGAGAAGACTCTTGAGAGTCCCTTGGACTGCAAGAAGATCCAACCAGTCCATCCTAAAGGAGATCAGTCCTGAGTGTTCATCGGAAGGACTGATGTTGAAGCTCAAACTCCAATACTTTGGCCACCTGATGCACAAAGCTGACTCATTTCAAAAGACCCTGATGCTGGGAAAGATTGAGGGCAGGAGGAGAGGGGGACAACAGAGGATGAGATGGTTGGATGGCATCACCGACTCAATGGAGATGAGCTTGAGTAAACTCCAGGAGTTGGTGATGGACAGGGAGGCCTGGCGTGCTGCAGTCCACGAGGTCACGAAGAATCGGACACAACTGAGCGACTGAACTGAACTGATAGCATGTGTTCATTTTCCTGTTACTTTGATGTTTTTCTTTAGTCATTAAAGTTTATCTGTAAAGAGCTCTTTACCTATTACTTATCTTCATTTATATTGCAAATATTTCCCAAGCTTTCTTTTGTCAATTTATTGTTTTTCATATCATTTCTTTAATGTAAAAGAAAAATAAAGGAACAGATATGGCTGGCACAGATTTTTGGTCTTTTCCTTTCCCCTAGCCTGGACTGTGGACAAGCTTGTTGGTACACAGGTTGTGTTGTGAACAAGAAATGACAAGCATGAGGGTGAAGACAATAGGCTAGGCACAGCAATGCACAATGAAGGAAGAGCCTAGATCCCTGACACTTGCTATTGAGTGTCTGCATCAGCCTTGAGCAGCTTACCATTGACATTCATGTTATAAGGTAGGAAAACACCTCTAATTTTTTAAGCTGTCATAGGTGTATTTTCACTTATCTATAGAAGAATATATTGTGAACTGATTTAAAAAAAAGACTCAAAACATGACCTCCTCAATGTGTAACTGGCAGGCAACTTTTGCTGTTATATTTATTAAACTTCAAATCATAACCTCCCAAATTTTGCTGATCCTACCCCTGGATACTAGCAAACTCTTTCCCATTCTGAGCTAGACTGGGTGCCTTTAGATTCCGAGGAAAGAGGGGCTACAGAGGGCCTATAGTAATCCTGGGGTTTTCAATTAAGTCAAGAAATATCACAGACTTCAGACTAGCAGGTCCCTTTAAGATTTTGTGATAGACTTTAGAACAATGACTACTTAGAATTTTGAAAACGGTCCACATTAATGCTGGCAGAAATGACTGGGTAATCTGAAAAAGAACTTAAGAGTGACAGAATACTGTGAGCAGGAGACTTTTTGAATAGAGGTCAGTTACTGATTATCAATTGTCAATGTTAGATTTACAGGGAGAGCTCACTGCTTTAGTATCTTCATCACAAACCATTTCAACTTTATTTCTGATACGCAATCTGATTTGCATGAATCCCTTCCTACACCAAAGTTTACTCTATTAATCAGTAATATTTCCCCACAGACATTGTAATAAGCAAAATAAACAATTTGGGGAGCTTCTATACTTTCAGAAAAGTTAAACACTTTCTGAGAAACATATTCAAGATTCTTGAAAAGCATGTTAGGTATTGAATTTCAAAGTGCCTGGAAACAAGAGTAAGGTATATTTATAGAGATTCATCTTTTTGGTTTGATATACTTTTGTATAAAACTCCTGGTTTATAGAAACTATTAGTTTTTAAATATATGAATATAAAGCTTAATATACACAAAAATCATTTATTTTTCTGACCTTGAAGACACTATTATGTCAACACAAAGCATATTAACTTGATATGCTTATTTTACCATTTTATTATTTGGAGCTAGTTAAATGTAATTATTTAAGTAGGTATAGTTCTATACACACACACACATACATATATATATACATATGTGTATATATATATGTGTGTGTGTGTGTGTGTGCATAATAAGGGGATTCCCAGATGGCACAATGGTAAAGAACTCGCTGCTAATGCAGGAGACACAACTATGAGGGTTTGATCCCTGGGTCAGGAAGATCACCTAGAGAAGCAAATGGCAACCCACTGCATTATTCTTGCCTTGAAAATTCCATGGACAGAGGAGCCTGGCAGGCTACCATCCCTGGGGTTGCACAAAGTTGAACATGACTGAGGACCTGAGCATGCATGCACATATAAAATATGATACACAGACATACATGTAAGATATTAAGTGGCATGTGCCATTAGAAAGAGAAAAAGAAAAAGTAGAGTGGGATAAGGTAAGTAAGGATTTAAAGAAGAAGAATATAAAAATTGCAAATTTAAAAAGGGTGATCAAGTTAGGCCTTATTTCCACAGGATAAATACTCCCACTGTGGTCAATTTCAAGCTACCAAAGGTTTGAAACTGGCTTGTAAAATTTCTATTTAATAATTGGCTCTCGTGAACTGGTAAAAGCTGGCTCTAGGAGAAAATTTGTGTAAAGACTTGAAGACATTGCAGGTGCCAGCCACACTTACATCTGGGGCAAGAGCCAAGCCTACATTGTGGGGAGCAGCTAGGGTAAGGCATAACCTAGAGGACTTAAGGAATATCATGTAGGGTGTGTATGACGGAGCACAGGAAAGAAGTGACCAGGGGGAGGGATCAGATTCTGCAGGGCCTTTCCAAGGACTTTGATTTTCAGCCTGTGTGAAAAGAGAATCCACTGCAGGGGCCTGAGGAGAAGAGTGACATGATCTCATTTCCAAAGGACCGTTTTAACTTCTTTGTTGAGAACAGATTTTAGGAGAACAATGAGGAGTAGGGAGGTCAGTCTGGGCAGCTAAGCCATCCATCCAGATGGTGATGGTAATATTTTGAAGACTGAACTAATCGACTTTACTAATGGAAATCATGTAGGGTACTGGAAAAACAAAAAAGTCTAGGATGACTCCAAAGTTTGGCATCTAAGAACTAGAAAGATGGAGATGTCCATGAATTAGATGGAGAAAGCTGAAGGTGGAGGAGATTCCATAGAAAAGACCAGTAAATCAGTCTTTAACATCTTTCCTTTGAGATGTCTTTTGAACAAGCAAGTAATGATACCAGGTAGAGAGCTTCAAACATAAATCTGGACTTTGGAAGAGGGGTCTGGGTTATGGACAATAAAATTTAAAGTCATCAAAATACACATTCTATTTAAAGCAATTCTAAAGGAAATCAACCCTGAATATCCATTGGAAGGACTGATCCTGAAGCTGAAGCTCCAATAATTTGACCACCTGATGCAAAGTGCTAACTCACTGGAAAAATTGAAGGCTGGAGGAGAAGGGGGCAAAAGATGATGAGATGGTTGGATTGCATCATGACTCAATGGACATGAGGTTGAACAATCTCCAGGAGATGGTGAAGGACAAGGAAGCATGGCATGCTGCAGTCCCTGAGGTAGCAAAGAGTCAGACACAACTTAGTGACTGAACAACAACATTTAGAAGAAAAACATTAAGAGGGTATATATACATAAGAATCAAGGAATAAACCTACAACCAAGATTACTTTATCCAGCAAGGATCTCATTCAGATTCAATGAAGCAATCAAAAGCTTTACAGACAAGTAAAGGCTAAGAGAATTCAGCACCATCATACCAGCTTTGTAACAATTGCTAAGGAAAATTTTCTAGGTGGAAAAAAACAAGAGAAGAAAGAAGACTTACAAACACACACACACACACAAAACAATAAAATTATAATAGGAACATACATATCAATAATAACCTTAAATTAAATGGATTAAATTCTCCAACCAAAAGACAGACTGCCTGAATGGATACAAAAACAAGACCCATATATATGCTGTCTACAAGAGACCCATTTGAGATCTAGGACACATGGAGAGTGAAAGGGGGACGACAGAAAAAGATATTCCATGCAAATGGAAATCGAAACAAAGATGAAGTAGAAATACTAATATCAGACAAAACAGGCTTTAAAATAAGCACTGTTAAAAAGAGACAAGGAAGGACACTACATAATGATCAAGGGATCAATCCAAGAAGATAAAACATTATAAATATTTATTCACCCAATATAGGAGCACCTCAAATACATATGGCTAATGCAAATAGCCATAAAAGGAGAAATGTGGGGACTTTTTTCACCAATGGACAAACCATTCAGACAGAAAATTAATAAGGAAACACAAGCCAGAAATTATACATTAGACCAGATAAATTTAACAGATACTTATAGGACATTCCATTCAAAAGCAGAACACTTTCTTACAAGTGCACATGGAACATTCTTCAGGGTAAACCACGTCTTGGGTCAAAATCAAGCCTTGGTAAATTTAAGAAAATTGAAATCAAATCAAGCATATTTGCCAATGAAAATGATATGAGATTAGAAATCAATTACAGGAGGAAAAAACTGTTAAAAAAAAAACAAACCCATGGAGGCTAAACAAAATGTTACTAAATAATCAATGGGTCACTGAAGAAATCAAAGAGGATATCAAAAAACAAATGACAATGAAAACACAACGACCCAAAACCTATGGGTTGCAGCAAAAGCAGATATAAGAGGGAAGTTTAGAAGAATACAATCCACCTCAAGAAACAGGTCACATCAGATTAAATGAAATACAGATGAAGAAAATAATTGCAAAAATTAACAAAAATAAAAGTTGGTTTCATTCTTTTACAAGTGGTTGACCAGTTTTCCCAGCACCACTTGTTAAAGAGATTCTTTAAGCCATTGTATATTCTTGCCTCCTTTGTCAAAGATAAGGTGTCCATATGTGCGTGGATTTATCTCTGGGCTTTCTATTTTGTTCCATTGATCTATATTTCTGTCTTTGTGCCAGTACCATACTGTCTTGATGACTGTGGCTTTGTAATAGAGCCTGAAGTCAGGTAGGTTGATTCCTCCAGTTCCATTCTTCTTTCTCAAGATAGCTTTGGCTATTCGAGGTTTTTTGTATTTCCATACAAATTGTGAAATTATTTGTTCTAGCTCTGTGAAGAATACCGTTGGTAGCTTGATAGGGATTGCATTGAATCTATAAATTGCTTTGGGTAGTATACTCATTTTCACTATATTGATTCTTCCAATCCATGAACATGGTATATTTTTCCATCTATTAGTGTCCTCTTTGATTTCTTTCACCAGTGTTTTATAGTTTTCTACACATAGGTCTTTAGTTTCTTTAGGTAGATATATTCCTAAGTATTTTATTCTTTCCATTGCAATGGTGAATGGAATTTTTCCTTAATTTCTCTTTCTGTTTTCTCATTATTAGTGTATAGGAATGCAAGGGATTTCTGTGTGTTGATTTTATATCCTGCAACTTTACTATAATCATTAATTAGTTCTAGTAATTTTCTGGTGGAGTCTTTAGGGTTTTCTATGTAGAGGATCATGTCATCTGCAAATAGTGAGAGTTTTACTTCTTCTTTTCCAATTTGGATTCCTTTTATTTCTTTTTCTGCTCTGATTGCTGTGGCCAAAACTTCCAAAACTATGTTGAATAGTAATGGTAAAAGTGGGCACCCTTGTCTTGTTCCTGACTTTAGAGGAAATGCTTTCAATTTTTCACCATTGAGGATAATGTTTGCTGTGGGTTTGTCATATATAGTTTTTATTATGTTGAGGTATGTTCCTTCTATTCCGAATGAAACTAGAACACTTTCTAACACCATACACAAAAATAAACTCAAAATGGATTAAAGATCGCAATGTAAGACCAGAAACTATAAAACTCCTAGAGGAGAACACAGGCAAAACACTCTCCGACATACATCACAGCAGGATCCTCTATAACCCACCTCCCAGAATATTGGAAATAAAAGCAAAAATAAACAAATGGGACCTAATTAAACTTAAAAGCTTCTGCACAACAAAGGAAACTATTAACAAGGTGAAAAGGCAGCCTTCAGAATGGGAGAAAATAATAGCAAATGAAGCAACTGACAAACAACTAATCTCAAAAATATACAAGCAACTCCTACAGCTCAACTCCGGAAAAATAAATGACCCAATCAAAAAATGGGCCAAAGAACTAAATAGACATTTCTCCAAAGAAGACATACAGATGGCTAACAAACACATGAAAAGATGCTCAACATCACTCATTATCAGAGAAATGCAAATCAAAACCACTATGAGGTACCATTTCACACCAGTCAGAATGGCTGCGATCCAAAAGTCTACAAACAATAAATGCTGGAGAGGGTGTGGAGAAAAGGGAACCCTCTTACACTGTTGGTGGGAATGCAAACTAGTACAGCCACTATGGAGAACAGTGTGGAGATTCCTTAAAAAACTGGAAATAGAACTGCCTTATGATCCAGCAATCCCACTGCTGGGCATACACACTGAGGAAACCAGAAGGGAAAGAGACACGTGTACCCCAATGTTCATTGCAGCACTGTTTATAATAGCCAGGGCATGGAAGCAACCTAGATGCCCATCAGCAGATGAATGGATAAGAGAGCTGTGGTACATATACACAATGGAGTATTACTCAGCCATTAAAAAGAATACATTTGAATCAGTTCTAATGAGATGGATGAAACTGGAGCCTATTATACAGAGTGAAGTAAGCCAGAAAGAAAACCACCAATACAGTATACTAATGCATATATATGGAATTTAGAAAGATGGTAACAATAACCCTGTGTACAAGACAGCAAAAGAGACACTGATGTATAGATCAGTCTTATGGACTCTGTGGGAGAGGGAGAGGGTGGGGAGATTTGGGAGAATGGCATTGAAACATGTATAATATCATGTATGAAACAAGTCGCCAGTCCAGGTTCAATGCACGATACTGGATGCTTGCGGCTGGTGCACTGGGACGACCCAGAGGGAGGGTATGGGGAGGGAGGAGGGAGGAGGGTTCAGGATGGGGAACACAGGTATACCTGTGGCGGATTCATTTCGATATTTGGCAAAACTATTACAATATTGTAAAGTTTAAAAATAAAATAAAATTAAAAAAATAAATAAAAGTTGGTTCTTTGAAGAGATAAACAAAATTGATAAACTTTTAGCTAGACTCATCAAGAAAATACGGGAGAAGTTTCAAAACAAAATGAGAAATGAAAAAAGAGAAGTTACAACTGACATCACAGAAATATAAAGGATCATAAGAGACTACCACAAGCACATAGACACCAAAATGGACAACACGGAGAAAATGGACAAATTTGTAGGAAAGTACACTTTAAGACATTACTTTGCCAACAAAGGTCCGTCTAGTCAAGGCTATGGTTTTTCCAGTGGTGATGTATGGATGTGAGAGTCGGACTGTGAAGAAGGCTGAGCGCCAAAGAATTGATGCTTTTTAACTGTGGTGTTGGAGAAGACTCTTGAGAGTCCCTTGGACTGCAAGGAGATCCGACCAGTCCATTCTGAAGGAGATCAGCCCTGGGATTTCTTTGGAAGGAATGATGCTAAAGCTGAAACTCCAGTACTTTGGCCACCTCATGTGAAGAGTTGACTCATTGGAAAAGACTCTGATGCTGGGAGGGATTGGGGGCAGGAGGAGAAAGGGATGACAGAGGATGAGATGGCTGGATGGCATCACTGACTCGATGGACATGAGTCTGAGTGAACTCCGGGAGTTGGTGATGGACAGGGAGGCCTGGCGTGCTATGATTCATAGGGTCGCAAAGAGTCAGACACGACTGAGCGACTGAACTGAACTAAACACTTCAAGACTGAACCAGGAAGAAATAAAAAGCATAAACAGACCAATCATAAGTAATGAAATTGAAACTATGATCAAAAATCTTCCAATAGAGAGAGCAAGATGGCGGAGGAGTAGGTGGACGTTGAGTATCTCTCTCTCCACTGACACATCAGGAATACACCTTCAGACACAGAAGTGCGTGCAGAACGCCAATTGAGGGTGGACAGGAGTACCTGACCAGCAGAAAAGAATATATAGAACCATGCAAAACTCAGTAGGATGAAGGAACTAGGGGGGAAAACAGGAGTGTTACTAGGACTGGACTTTCCCTCAGCAGGTAGGGGAACTGAAGCAGATGTCCGATCCCCACAATGGGGCAATTTTCTGAGTCAGAGAAACATTTAAGGCTGAGAGTGAAATAGCTCATCTGTGGTAGCCCAAATGGAATGAGAATCAGACAGCCCTTGCCATAGCCATACCAACCCCCAAGCAGGGATGCAGGTCCCCTAGAAGGTGCAGCAGCTGGGAGCTGGAGCTTAGGGATTGTGCAGCAATCCCAGGGTGAGGGCTGCTGTTTACTGTGGAGAGACGGACCTAGGGGATGTGAGAGAGGAGACTGTGGTAGGAAATGCCTGTGGAGGAAAGCCAGGCAGCCATGGAAGGCAATACTGCTGAGTTACACATAGGGGTGGAGCTATCACCATAGCCTCTCTCCCCCTACATGGCTAGCTAGCATCTGCAGCTGAACAATACAGAGGCTGGCCCATCAAGTGCCTGATGCATGACTACAGAGTAGGACCCCACCCAGGGTGCCCCTTTAAGTTTCTGATGCACCAACCTACACAATAGGACCCCAGCCAGGGAGGCCCCTCTATGCGCCTTATGTGCCAAATAACAGTGAAGGACCCAGTTAAGGGAGCCCTCTAAGTGCCTGAACAGGTGGAGCTACAGAGAAAAACTGCCCAAAGAGGCCTTCTGATCACCAGCTACCAGAGGCTCAAAAAAAAAAAAAAGACTCTGATAGGGCTATAATTCCTGCAGCAGAGGTAGTCCATGTCTCTGCACACTTGGTATCACCAGGGTGCCCACACCCAAGCCGCTGTGCCACCTTCGTGCTCAACCCTCACTAGGGCATAGCTGCCACAGGCCAAAAAAAAAGGCTTGCATCTATTCACGCAGGGTCACTTCGGCATTGTCCAACTCTTTGCAACCCTGTGGATTGTGGCCTACCAGGCTTCTCTGACAGGCAGGTTCTCCAGGCAAGAATACTGGAGTGTACTGGCCAATACTGGTTGCCATACCCTTTTAGAGCACTATATTTCCTGCTGCCCTACCCACCAATTTCCCTGAGTACCTGGTGCTGCCAGAACCCCTGTGACCCAAGCAGCTGTACCACCTCCGCACCTGGCCCTCACTGGGGCAGACCCAAGTCCTCCAGGGCAGCCTCAGGAGTAAACCCCACCGAATGACCCACATACAGAGGTGGAAATGAAACCATAATTGAAACCCAGGAGCAGTGTGGCTAAGACAGAAGACCCAAAACCTTCCTACCAATTGAACAAGCTGCAGATTAAATCCACACAATCAACTGGGCAGACTCTGTGTCTTCGGAATATATGAAAGGACACTGAGAGCTCCCACAAAAGAAAACGCACTAGCTCTGATAGCTGTGGACATAGGAGGCAAGAACACACAGGAGGAGCACCAGGTTAGAATGTGAGCTGCCCCCACAGCAGGTCCAGAGACCAACACAGTGTTGCAGGGCATCCTAAGGAGGCGAGGTGGACTATGAATGCCAGCAAGGGAAAGGATCCTGACAGAAGTGACTCAAGAAAAACATTTATTATTCTTATGTTTTCACTTGTTCTGTAGTTTCTTTTGGATTTGTTTTTCTTTTACTTTTTTTCCTTTTCTTTGTTTTCCTCTTCCCCCTGCCCCCTGCTGTAGTTGTCAATTTTACTGGCACTATGAAATCTAATTAAGCTTTTGAGTTTTTTAATCACATTTTTTATTGTTATAAAACTCTGCCCCTACATTGGACTTTTGAATTTCTGTGGAGTTTTCCTTTTCTTTTTCTTTAATCTTCCTTTTTTTTTAATTTTAATTTTTTTAATGTATTACTTATTTTTCTACATTTATTCCTTTGTTTGCCTTTCCCACTGTTCTTTTCCCCTTGCAGTTAATTTTTAATGTAAATAAATCTTCATCTACCTCTATTTAACTTTGTATATCTACTCTTTCTTTCTTTTCTTTCCTTTCTTTCCTTTCCTATCAACATATTTGTTAGTTAGATCCCTATCAAATTACCAATGACATGTTTCACAGAACTAGAACAAAAAATTTCACAATTCAGATGGAAACACAAAAGAGCCCGAATAGCCAAAGCAGTCTTGAGAAAGAAGAATGGAGCTGGAGGAATCAACCTTCCTGACTTCAGATTATACTACAAAGCTACAGTCATCAAGACAGTATGGTCCTGGCACAAAAACAGAAATATAGACCATGGACCAAGACATAAAGCCCAAAAATAAACCCATGCACCTATGGGTACCTTATTTTTTACAAAGCAGGCAAGAATATACAATGGGGCAAAGACAGCCTCTTCAATAAATGGTGCTGGGAAAACTGGACAGCTACATGTAAAAGAAAGAAATTAGACAACTTCCTAACATCATACACAAAGATAAACTCATAATGGATTGAAGACCTAAATGTAAAACCAGAAATGATAAAACTCTTATTAGAGGAAAACAGAGGCACGACACTCAATGAAAATCAAAGCAAGATCCTGTATGACCCACCTCCTAGAGTAATGGAAATAAAAACAAATGTAAACAAGTGGGACCTGATTAAACTCAAAAGCTTTTGTACAGCAAACAAACTATAAGGAAGGTGAAAAGACAACCCTCAGAATGGGAGAACATAATAGCAGATGAAACAACTGACAAAGGATTAATTTCCAAAATATACGAGTAGCTCATACAACTCAATACCAGAAAAACAAACAACCCAATCAAAAAGTGGGGAAAAGACCTAAACAGACATTTCTCCAAAGAAGACATACGGATGGCTAACAAACACATGAGAAGATGCTCAACATCACTCATTATTAGAGAATTGCAAATCAAACCTACAATGAGATACCATCTCACACCGGTCAGAATGGCCATCAGCAAAAAATCTACAAACAATAAATGCTAGAGAGGGTGTGGAGAAAAGGGAATGCTCCTGCACTGTTGGTGGGAATGTTAATTGATATAGCCACTATGAAAGACAGTATGGAGAGTCCTTTAAAAACTAGGAATAAAACAACCATATGACCCAGCAATCCCACTCCTAGGCATATACCCTGAGGAAACCTAAATTGAAAAAGACACATGTATCCCATTATTCACTGCAGCACTATTTACAATAACTAGAACATGGAAACCACCTAGATGTCCACTGACAGATGAATGGATAAAGAAGTTGTGGTAAATACACACAATGGAATATTACTCAGCCATAAAAAGGAACACCTTTGAGTCAGTTCTAATGAGGTGGATGAACCTAGAACCTATTATACAGAGTGAAGTAAGTCAGAAAGAGAAAGATAAATATCATATTCTAATGCACATATACAGAATCTAGGAAAATGTTACTGAAGAATTTACTTACAGGGCTGAATTGGAGAAACAGACATAGAGAATAGACTTATGAACATGGGGAGGTGGGAGGGGAAGGGGAGATGTATGGAAAGAGTAACATGGAAACTTACATTACCATATGTAAAATAGATAGCTAACAGGAATTTGCTTTATGGCTCAGGAAATTCAAACAGGGGCTCTATATCACCTAGAGGGGTGGGGTGGGGAGGGAGATGGGAGGGAGGTTCAAAAGGGAGGGGATATATGAATACCTATGGCTGATGTTTGACAGAAAACAACAAAATTCTGTAAAGCAATTATCCTTCAATTTAAAAATACATAAAAAAATTTTTAAAGGTATAGGAAAGGCCAAAAGAAAAAAAATCTTCCAACAAACAAAAGTTCAGGACCAGATGGTTTCATAGGCTAATTCTATCAATCACTTAAAAAAAAGCTAATACCTATCTATCTTAAACTCTTCCAAAAAATAGCAGAGGAAGGAACACTCCCCAACTTATTCTATAGAACCACGAGCACTCTGCTAACAAAACCAAAGATATCACACACACACAAAAAATAAAATTATGGGCCAATATCACTGATGGACTTTGATGTAAAAATCTTCATCAAAATACTAGCAAACCAAATCCAACAACACATTAAAAGCATCATATACCATGAACAAGTGGGATTTATACCAGTGATGCAAGGGTTCTTCAATATACACAAATCAACATGACGATACCATATTAACAAACTCTTCAAACCCCATGATCATCTCAGTAGATGAGAAAAAAAGCATTTGACAAAATTCAACACCCATTTATGATAAAAAAAACTCTTCAAAAAGTGGTCACAGAGTAAAAATACCTCAACATAATAAAGTCCAGATATGACCAACCCACATTCTCAATGTGGAAATATATTCTCAGTGGTGGAAAGCTGAAAGCATTTCCTCTAAGATTGGGAACAAGACAAGGGTCTTCACTCTCACCACTTTTATTCAACATAGCTTTGGAAGCCTTAGCGATGTATAGTATCATTTCATCAGAGATGAAAAAGGAGTAAAAGGAATCCAAGTTGGAAAAGAAATAATACTCTCACTGCTTGCAAATGAAATGATACTACACATAAAAATTTCTAAAGATGCCACCAGAAAACTACTAGAGCTAACTGATGAATTTAATAAAGTCACAGGATACAAAATTAAGGCAATAATCCATTTTCTCCCTACAACAAAAATAATCAAGTACCTAGGAATAAACCTAACCAAAGGTAAATGATCTATATGCAAATAAATAAATAAGACTGATTAAAGAAATCAAAGATGACACAAGAAGATGGAAAGATATACCATGTTTGTGGATTAGAAGAACAAATATTGTGAAAATGACTATTTTACCCAAAGCACTTTGCAGATTTAATGCAATCAATACCAAATTACCAATGGCATTTCTCAGAGAACTCAAACAGAAAAATTTTACAATTAGTATGGAAACACCAATGACCTGAATAGCCAAAGGAATAGTGAGAAGGAAATATGTAACTGGAGGAATCAGGCTCACTGACTTCAACAAATTCTACAAAGATACAGTAAGACCCATATGGCACTGGCCAAAAAACAGAAATACAAACCAATGCAACAGGATAGAAGGCTCAGAGATAAGCACACACACCTATGGTTACCTAACCAATGACAAAGGTAGCAAGAATACACAGTGGAGAAAAGACAGCCTCTTCAATAAGTGGTGCTGGGAAAACTGGACAGCTATATGTAAAAGAATGAAATTAAAACACTCCCTAACATCATACACAAAAATAAACTTAAAATTGATTAAAGACCTGAATGTAAGGCCAAACACTATAAAACTCTTAGAAGAAAACAGAGGCAAAACAGTCTTTGACATAAATCACAGCAGGGTCTTATTTGAGCTACCTCCTACAGCAATAAAAAGAAAAAGAAAAATTAACACATGGGAGCTAATTAAATTTAAAATTTTTTGCACAGCAAAAGAAACTATAAACAAGATAAAAAGACAACCCTCAGAATAGAAGAAAATACTTGCAAATGAAGCAACTAACAAAGGATCAACATCCAAAATATATAAAGAGCTCATGCAACTCAGTATTAAAAAAAATAACCCAATCAAAAAATGGCTAGAAGACCTAAATAGACATTTCTCCAAAGAAGACATACAGACAGCCAAAAGGCACATGAGAAGGTGCTCAACATTACTAATTATTAGAGAAATGCAAATGAAAATTTTAATGAGGTATCACATCACACCAGTCAAAATAGCCATTATCAAAAAATCTACAGGCAATAAATTCTGGAGAGGATTTCGAGAAAAGAGAACCCACCTGCACTGCTGGTGGAACTGTAAATTGATACAGCCACTATTGACAGCAGTATGGAGGTTACTTAAAAAACTAAAAATAGAACTACCATATGACTCAGCAATGCCATTACTGTGCACTTACCCAGAGAAAACCATCATTCAAAACAATGCATGCACTCCAGTGTTCACTGGAGCACTGTTTACAATAGCCAGGACATGGAAACAGCCTAAATGTCTGCCAACAGAGTAGATAAAGAAGACATGGAACATAAATACAATGGAATATTACTCAGCAAAAAAGGAAAAAAGTTGAGTCATTTCTAGTGAGATGGATGAACCTAGATGTTGTTATATACAGTGAAGTAAGTCAGAATGCATACATGTGGAATCTAGAAAAATAGTATAGATGATTTTATTTACAAAAGAAAAACAGGAGCAAAGACGTAGAGAACAAGAAGGGGAGCGGTGGGATGAATTGGGAGATTACACTTGACATATACACAATACTGATATTATATGTAAAATAGATAACTAACGAGAACCTACTGGATAGCTCATGGAACTCTTATCAGTGCTCTTTGGTGATCGAAACTGGAAGGAAATCCAAAAAAGAGGGGATATATATATATATATATAAGTATAGCTAACTCACTTTGCTGTTCAGTAGAAACTAACACTGTAAAGCAACTATACTCCAATGAAAGTTAATTAAAGAAAAAACAACAACATGAAGAACCAAAGACTGAATCATGGAGCATTTCAACCAATTCTCTCAGGTTGAGGAGAACAGAAGGGATCATAAAGGGAACATGAAGAAGAGTAAAAATGTGGACAAATATGGGAGTGTAGAAACCTTGAATCCAAGTGAAGAAATGTATCAAATAGAGATTCATTATCTTTTTTCTATTGAGGTGCATTTTGTTAGAATGATGTTTTTGCCCACCATAAATATATGGCATCTAGGATTTAAAACTATAGAATATTCTAAGTAAATTATGCTTAGATGGAGTTATGCAGAGTTTCAAAGAATAGCAAGGTGAGATAAAAAAAGCCTTCTTAAATGAACAATGCAAAGAATAATAGAGGAAGACAATACAGAATGGAAAGACTAGAGATCTCTTTAAGAAAATTAGATACCAAGAGAATATTTCATGCAAAAGATGGGCACAATAAAGGACAGAAACAATATGTACCTAACAGAAGCAGAAGATATTAAGAGGAGGTGGCAAGAATACGCAGAAGAACTATACAAAAAAGATCTCAATGACCCAGATAACCACAAAGGTGTAATCACTCACCTAGAGCCAGATATCCTGGAGTGTGAAGTCAAGTGGGCCTTAGGGAGCATCTCTATGAACAAAGCTAGTGGAGGTGATGGAATTTCAACTGAGCTATTTCGAGTTCTAAAAGATGATGCTGTTAAAGTGCTGTACTCCATATGCCAGCATATTTGGAAAACTCAGCAGTGGCCACAGGACTGGAAGAGATAAATTTTTTCATTCCAATCCCAAAGACAGGGAATGCCAAAGAATGACCAAACTACTGCACAATAACACTTATCTCACAGGCTAGCAAGATAATACTCAAAATCCTTCAAGCTACGCTTCAGCAGTATGTGAACTGAGAACTTCCAGACATACAAGCTGGATTTAGAAAAGGCAGAGGAACCAGAGATCAAACTGCCAACATCTGCTGGATCAAAGAAAAAGCAAGGGAATTCCAGAAAACTTCTGCTTCATTGACTATGCTAAAGCCTTTGTGTAGATTACAACAAACTGGAAAATTCTTAAAGAGGTGGGAATGCCAGACCACCTTACCTGCCTCCTGAGAAACCTGTATGCAGGTCAAGAAGCAACAATTACCACTGTACATGGAACAATGGACTGGTTCCAAATTGGGAAAGGAGTACCTGAAGGGTATATATTGTCACCCTGCTTATTTAATTATAATCAGAACACATCATGTGAAATGCTGGGCTGGATGAAGCTCAAGCTGGAATCAAGATTGCTGGGAGAAGTATCAACAACCTCAGATATGCAGATGTCACCACCTCAGTGGCAGAAAGCAAAAAGGAACTAAAGAGCCTCTTGATGAAGGTGAGAGAGGACAGTGAAAAAGCTGGCTGAACTCAACATTCAAAAAACAAAGATCATGGCATCCAGTTGCATCCCTTCATGGCAAATAGATGGGGAAACAATGGAAACAGTGACAGACTTCATTTTCTCAGGCTTCCAAATCACTGTGGACGGTAACTGCAACCATGAAATTAAAAGACGTTTGTTCCTTGGAAAGAAAGCTATGACAAATCTAGACAATGTAAAATGAAGAGACGTTACTTTGCTGACAAAGGTCCTTATCGTCAAAGCTCTGTTTTTTCCAGTAGTCACGTATGGGTGTGAGAGTTGGACCATAAAGAAGGCTGAGTGGTGAAGAATCGATGCTTTTAAACTATGTTGTTGGAAAAGACTCTCGAGAGTCCCTTGAAAAGCAAGGAGATCAAACCAGTCAATCCTAAAGGAAATCAATCCTGAATATTCATTGGAAGGACTGATGCTGAACTTGAAACTCCAATACTTTGGCCACCTGATGGGAAGAACTGACTCATGAGAAAAGACCCTGATACTGGGAAAGATTGAGGGCAGGGGGATAATGGGGTGACAGACGATGAGATGGTTGGATGGCATCACCGACTCAATGGGCATGAGTTTGAGCAAACTCCAGGAGAGAGTGAAAGACAGGGAAGCCTGGCGTGCTGCAGTCCATGGGCTTGCAAAGAGTTGGACACGACTGAGCAACTGAACAACAACTACAAGATGGAGGTAACACTCACTCACTGCAATAATGATAAAAAATAGGACCTATTTTAGAAATTTTCATTTGATTTGAATTTAGTTCCAAAAGGAATGTGAGATGTTACTAGGAATCCCACTATTAAGTCAGAATTTTATTTTCGTTTCTGTATGTTTGGGGTTATGCAAAATTGAACTAGTCATAATCCTTTCGTGTGTGCTTAGTTGCTCAGTCGTATCCGACTCTTGCAACCACGTAGACTGCAGCCTGCCAGGCTCCTCTCTCCATGGGATTCTCCAGGCAAGAATACCAGAGTGGGTTGCCATTTCCTTCTCCAGGGGATCTTCCCGACCCAGGAATTGAACCTGGGTCTCCTGCATTGCAAATCTTTACCGACTGAGCTACAAGGGAAGCCCCATCATAATCCTTTAGTTCATAACCAACTTTTAGCACTGCATGGTCTGCTTTCCTTTATATAGTTATTTATAGATTTGTATTTATCATTCATAAGCCCCGACCTAAAATTCAGCAAACAAAACAAAAGTTAGGACTTTTAAAATTACTTAAATCTGACAATACTGCATGCCTACCATTCCATTCTTTTGACTTCTCCCCAAGATAGTCATTCTCTTGAATTTCATGTTTACCATCCTTACCATGCATTACTTTTTCACAGATTTAATACCTATGTAAGTATTCTTTTGCAAGTATATCTTATTTTAGTTATTTTTAATGTATCAAAAGGATAAAATGTTTACTATTTTTAGGCTTGTTCATTTAAAATCATATTGCTGCAATGCACACATATTGCTTTATATTTGTGCAGTTTATTTTGACTGCTGTATAGTATTCCATTGTGTCAATGAATTCCATTTATTCATTACTGATTGTTGAACCCTTTGCACTGTTTCTAGATTTTTGCTAGTGTGAAAAGTACTCTTATGGATATTTGTGTACATTTTTCCTGTTGTATATAAATCTGTTCCATTGCTCTCTTTCTGCTGCTAATGCTACTACTAAGTTGCTTCAGTCATGTCCAGCTCTTTGAGACCCTATGGACTGCAGCCTACTAGGCTCCTCTGTCCAGGGGACTCTCCAGGCAAGAATACTGGAGTGGGTTGCCATGTCCTCCTCCAGGGGGATTTTCCTGACCCAGAGATTGAGCCCATGTCTCTTTACATCTCCTGCATTGGCAGGTGGGTTCTTTACCACTAGCACCACCTGGGGGGCCTGGTTTTTTCCTAGCCCTGTACAAATATTATACTACCTTAATTACTAGAACTTGATGATAACTTTAGGTATCTTATGAAGCAAGTTGTACCAAGTTGCCCTTCAGTTGTCCTAGTGTTTCTTAATCATTTGTTTTCTCATGTAAATTTTACTATCAACTCGTTGAGTTTTACAAAAAATTTTTTGATATTTTTATTAATGAAGACTAAATTAGGTGGGAATAACAATTGGTTTGCTCACTTATAGGGGCTGGCAAGTCTAAAATATGCAGTTGATGCCCCAGTTCAAGTCTGAGTCTGAAGGCTGACAGATGGCTGTATAAGCAGGAAAAGGCTATGTCTCAGTTTGAAGGCCACCAGGCAGAGACTTCTTATCAGGGGAAAGCCAGTCTTTTGTCTTATTCATGCCTTTAACATGCTGGATGAAACCCACAGAATTATGAAGAACAATTTTCTTTATTTAGACTACTGATTTAAATGTTAATTCCTTACAAAAACACCCAGAATAATGTTTGACCAAATATCTGGACACTCTATGGCCCAGTCAAGTTAGCATGTAAAATTAACCATTACATTCATCTACTGAGGTGATCCCATGAGTTTTTCTGATCATGTATTAATATGATGACCAGTAATTAATTTCCTAATGAGTTCTATTTCATGAGTTTTTGTATACAATGACTTGAGGGGTTTTAAACTATCATTTATCAAATTTTTGCATTTATCTAAGTGAGAGTTACCTATTATTTCCTTTCTTGTACTCTTATCTACATTTGAAAATATAGTTATTTAAGCCACATAAGATAAATAGGGAGTGTTTTCTATTTTTCTCCTCTCTGGAGTAATTTGTGTAGTATCAACTTCTTTTTGTTTCTTAGGAGTTATAAGAACTTGCCTGTGAAAACAAATTGGACCTAATGTTTTCTATTTGGGAAAATGCAACTCAATACCAGAAAAACAAACAACCCAAATAGTGGGCAGAAGACCTAAACAGATATTTCTCCAAAGAAGACATACAGATGGCTAAAAAACACATGAAAAATTCTCAACACTGCTCATTATTAGAGGAAGACAAGTCAAAACTACAATGAGATATCACCTCACACCACCAGAATGGCCATGAGCAAAAGGTCTACAAACAATAAATGCTGGAGAGGGTGTGGAGAAAAAGGAACCCTCTTGCAATGTTGGTGGGAATGTAAATTGACACAGCCACTATGGAGGACAGTATGCTGCTGCTGCTAAGTCGCTTCAGTCGTGTCCAACTCTGTGCGACCCCATAGACGGCAGCCCACCAGGCTCCCCTGTCCCTGGGATTCTCCAGGCAAGAACACTGGAGTGGGTTGCCATTTCCTTCTCCAATGCATGAAAGTGAAAAGTGAAAGTGAAGTCGCTCAGTCGTGTCAGACTCTTAGCGACCCCATAGACTGCAGCCTACCAGACTCCTCCGTCCATGGGATTTTCCAGGTAAGAGTACTGGAGAGGGGTGCCATTGCCTTCTCCAGGAGGACAGTATAGAGATTTCTAAAAACTAGGAATAAAACCACCATATGACCCAACAATCCCACTACTGGGCATATACTCAGAGAAAACCAAAACTGAAAAAGACATATGTACTCCAGTGTTCACTGCAGCACTATTTACAATGGCTTGGACATGGAGGCAACCTAGATGTCCATCAAGAGATGAGTGGATAAAGAAGCAGTGACATATATACAATGAAATATTACTCAGCCATAAAAAGGAACACATTTGAGTCAATTCTAATGAGGTGGATGAACCTAGAGCCTATTACACAGAGTGAAGTCAGAAAGAGAAAAACAAATATATTAACGCACATATATAGAATCTAGAAAGACGGTACTGATGAACCTCATAGAGAACACACTTATTATGGACATGGGCGGTGGAGGTGGGAAGCAGAGGGTGGGACAAATGCAGAGAATAGTATGGAAACATTAATACACTTACCATATGTAAAATAGATAGCCAGTGGGAATTTGCTGTATGACTCAGGCAGTTCAAATCAGTGATCGGTGACAACCTATAGAAGTGGGATGGCGCTGGAGGTGGGAGGGGAGTTCAGGAGGAAGGGGACATATGTACACCTATGGTTGATTCATCTTCATGTATGACAGGAACCAACACAATATTGTAAAACAATTATCCTCCAATGAAAACACATTTAAAAATGTTTAACTACTAACTTAGTGACTTTTACATCGTTACCGAGATAATTCATATGTCTTACATTTTAGTAATTTTAGTTATAGCTTCCTAGGAATTTGACCACTGCTGCCAAGTTTTCAAATGTAATGATATACATTTCTTTATCATTTTCTCTTACTATATTAGATTATGCCCCTTTTATTATTTCTAATAATGATTATTTATGCCTTCTGTAATTTTCTTAGTCTCGCCAAAATTTTGTCTATTTATAAGTCTTTTCTGAGATTAAACTTTTATGCTTTCATTTCTCTGAATCGGTTGTTTTCTCTTTCTGTCAAGGCCATATAGTAAATATTTTAAACTGTGTTTTATAGAGATCATATGGCTACCATAACAGCTACTCAACCCTTACATTGTGGCATGGAAGTGGCATGGTCAATACTGAATGAACTGACATAAATGTGTTTCAATAAAACTTTATTTACAAAATAGTCAACAGGGCTAAAGGCTACAGTTTGCTGACCTCTGCTTTATTTCATTAATTTTTTCTCTTATTTATTTATTGTTTCTATGGGACTTTTTTGTTATTCCCCTAGGTCATCCAGCTGAATGCCTAAGTCATTAATTTTTGACTCTCCTTGGTACATAAAAATTTACCCCTCAAATAAGTGCAGTTAAGTCCCTCTCTTTAAAAAGTGAGTTAAGTAACTTTGTGGATAACGTTTTCATCAGTAGCAAATACACACAGACCCTACTGCATGCAGTTTTTGATAATAGCTCTGTAGATTTATCATAAAGAATGCCTAGCCTTAGAACACGGGGTTTACTAGATGATTCAAAGAGAAGGACAGATATCTTCAGGCCAAACAGACCCTGAAAATTAAGGTATTATCTAACAGAAGCCATTAGACACAAAACAAACAAACAGTCAAAGAAAAGGAGCAAATAGAGATACGGAAACCCAGAAAGGCAACGAGTTTGTATTGTGCTTATTGCAGGTTAGGGTCTCTGGGACCAGAGGCTGAGACGAAGTTTTCAGGAATTAATACCACTGGAAGGGAAAGAGATGAAGTAGAAAGGGCCAGAGGGAATTCAGCTTGGGAATGCAAACCCTACAAAGCCTCTGCCAACACCACAAGGAGGTCTGGAATTAGAATAGCTCTTCAGAGATATCTAGCACTGAGCTGAAATGGTCAAGGTTTTATGTCACCCTGCGGCTAGTCACTAGATATAGTTGCTTCTGGAAAATTGTGCCTAGGGCCCAGACAATGGTCTACAGCTGAGGAAACCCTGAAGGGGCTGACAATGCAAGTCTGCCTGCTGACAGTCAGAATTAAACATCATCCCATGAAATGAGGTCTGGGCCCACAAGCCCTTGTCCACCAGAGATGTCCATCTTTATTTCTGACATCATGTTAGGCTCTATGAAAGGTGCCCTAGGCTGTTTGAGGAAGATGGACACATAAGTTTTGGTTCAATTTTTAATATCCCTAAAGCTTCCACTACAATGCATCACCTTGATTGCCAAGATTCAGCCTTATCTAGAGACTGAAATCCTCAATTCCTTGGAAAATGGACCTCTCTTATTGACAAATTTTGCAGGGTTGTTCATGATTTAGGTTCTTCTTATCAAGTGTGTGTGTGTATTCTGCCAAAGAAAGAATGCCAATAAAGAATCACCATCACCTTGTCAATTAGAAAAGGTTCCGTTTTCAAATGAGAAAAAAAAGATTTTCTCACATTTCTTAACTCTTAAAAATGACACCTGCTTTTTAAGAAAATTACATAAAACATATGAATATTTATCACAAGCATTTTAAGGATTCATTCATTTCCCAGCCCATGCAGCCACAGCACTGGAAAAGGAAATGACAAACCCTCTCCAGTATTCTTGCCTGGAAAATCCCATGGACAGAGAAGCCAGGCAGACCCCTTATAGTCCATGGGGTCACAAGAATGGACACGACCTGGCAACAAAACCACCATAAACAAAGCCAAGTAGTAGACTGAGCTTGTTAGAGATAAGGAGGATTGTTAAGAATACCATTGTTACATGTAATTTGAGCATACTCCTTTTAATAATAATAAAACCTAGGTTTATGAGCACATAATAAATGAATGACTTTTAAAAAAATTTTGCACTATTTTCCACTCCTGGCTCTGTGCTGGTATTTAAAAGATGCAAATATCCTGAGATTTTCTAGGCTACCTGGCAAAATTACATTAATAATGTCCTTGGGAAATGTTCTCCCCTTATATTTTTCTGTTGTGTATGGTGTGTGTGTCCTGAAGAGCAAGATGTGTTTGTCTTCTGTGACTTCTTCCCAGACAAGAAATAGCTTGAGGTAGCACAAGTGGAATGAAATATCACGTCTTAGATTCATCCGAAGTGTTTAGCTCACACATTTGTAACCTATAAATTTTGTAAACCAAATCCCAGGAGTCCAGTGACTTAAGAATTACCAGCACATGCAAAAGTTAGTGGCATAGTAGTTGCCAAGGAGTGTTGAACATCCTCTATGCGACGGCCACATTTTTCAATGTCTCGATGCCACAGGGCAAAATATTTTCTGCTGCATACAGTATGATTATCTGTGAATGCACCATTCTTCTATAAAGTGTTCTTCTTTGTAGCTAGTTCAAAATCTCAGCATTTATATGTTATAAATTGCCTCAAACCTGAATAATCATAATATGGTGGATAATCTAACAACTGTCAGATTTTAACTCAAGAGTTTTGTTGGTATTTCTCTATGCATTATTTTGTCTCAAAATGTATATCATACTGTAACTCAGAATGCAGTTGTCTTCATGTTTTGCAGCCAGACTGACAAAAACCACGATGGTCATGGCAAATTCTCCCATTTCCACTTTATGGAGTGTTAACTGAGAAACATAATTTTGACGTTTTAAAGACTGGGACTTAGGTATTTTCCCCAAACCACACTATCTGAGGGAAAGGAAGCAATTCCTATTAACCTATAGGACACTTAATTGGGAGGACTGTCTAACTGAGACATCTTCCAGATACTCCATTTAAACATAATGATGTATAATGGCAGTAACTGCCACTTAATTAGGAGAGCAATTCTGCTACATCTGAAAGAACCAAACCATTGAAGAGTGTTGCTTTCCTATTAAAAGTTTTCCTATTGGCTCAGAAATTATATTTTTACTTTTCTAAACTCTCAATTCCTGATATTGAGGCTATTTCCTAGTTATTTTAGCCCCACTGCCATTCTTAATTTCCAATGATTATGGGATGATGAATTTAATTAAAACAATTTTACTTGGAATATTATCTTGGGAAATGTAAGGGAAGAAAATGAAAATTATAAAATGTCTATGTTATGTCAGGGGCCATATTACATATTTAAACGTATAATAGCTCCTTTGATATTCACAAGATATTATTTCTCATGTCTTAAAAATGGCGATCCTGAAGCTCAAAGAAGTTAACTGTTGTGAGATTACACCCGCCGCCCCCCACCCCCCCCCAAAAAAAAGGCCAAGTGACTTGTAAACCTCAATCTATTTTATCCTTCTTTGTAGATATGGGTTCTTTGGATTTTAACAAGTGTTAATATGATTTTATTATGATTAATAATATGATTGTTAATATGATTTTAACAAGTTTTATCAAGAATCCACATTTTTTGAACACCCATGAAGAATAAAGAAGAATAACAAGTTTATAAGCTATTCCAACAGTCTTTTACTTGTCAGTTCAAAGTCTATTTAATGATTCATTTATTTGCAGAAACAGTTCACATTTTCTCACATTCAACTGAATTCTGGTAGGTGAAAATGAAGCTGGAAGAATATGACAATTAGGTTGCGAATTGTACTGCCGCCACCACCAGAAGTTTATTTTCTAAGAAAGACAGGCTAGAGTAAAAAATATTATATACCTGAAGGCACAATCCTAACCTAGGATGTATTTTTAGGTTTTGCTGAAGCCAGCAATCTTTCTCCTTGCCTAGTTTTCTGAACACAAGAAATAATACCCTAGAAGGTCTTTATGTTGGCTTCTGGAGAACTTAAACACACACACACACACACACACACTCACACACACACCACTCTCTACACTCCATTCTCCCAAAGCAGTAGTGGCTGCTAGACATTCATGTTCGTCCATCTATCAGAATTAGGTAAAAAGAGTGGAGACAGTTTTCCAAATTGGACCTCCAAATCTTCTGCTTAGGAAAACAAAAATCGGTTTTCCTTTCTGCAGTGATAAAATACCCTTGGTAAGTGCTTAAGTGCTTCCTTAGTTCTATGTTTTGCTATACCTATACAGACATATCTAGAATAAAGTCAATAACAGGATAATGTTTATAAAAATTCTGAAACTAAGTCAGTGTAGTTTTATAAATTTAAATCAAAGAAAGGACACAAATTGGTTCCACTATTATATTTTTACATTATCCCAACTCATGAGTATTGGAATATTTTAGCTTGTTTCTCATTACCAAGTGATCATTTCTTCTGATATTTCTTTTTGATTAAAAAAAAAAATGAAATAGGGCTTCCCTGGTGGCTCAGTGGTAGGGAGTCTGCCTGCCGGTATGAGGGACACAGGTTTGGTCCCTAGTCCAGAAGATTCCTTATCCCATGAAGCAGCTAAGCCCATGTACCACAACTATCGAGCCTGTGCTCTGGAGCCCATGAGGTGCAGCTACTGAGCCCACTGCCAAGCCTGTGCTCTTCAACAAGAGAAGCCACCGCCAAAGGGAAGCCAGCACACCCACAACTAGAGAGCAGCCCCGCTCGCCCCAGCTAGAGAAAAGCCTGGGCGGCAACCAACATCCAGCACAGCCAGAAATAACCTAATGAAACTATAAAATGAAATAATAAAAATTAAAAATAATATGAAATAAACCCTAAGATTTTGCTGGAGGTATGAGACTTAAATGATAGGAAGTAAAATTCTATAATGCTGAACATGAATATGTCATGGTCATTCTTGAGGCTTATTTATTTTTATAATGGAGAACTTTTAATATAGTAATAAATTATCATTAAAGTAGTATTATAAGGCTAAATCTATTTATCCAAAATTAGAAAACCTTTAAATAGAAGGCACTAGAATTTCTCTTGATCTTCCCTAGATTTATTTATTTTTTACTGACTATATTTGACATATAACATTGTGTAAATTTAGGGTGTACAATGGGTTAATTTGATACATTTGTGTATTGCAATATGATTGCTGTTGTCATGGTATCTCACAGCTCTATTGTCTCACATAATTACCTTTCTTTCTAGTGGTTGGGGTAATTTTTAGTCTCAGAAAACTTGAGATATATTAAGAATTTAAGCAAATGCAAGCTCTTACAGGAAACAGATTTTTCTTATCAATTTAACTCCCTTAAATAAATGTTGACTCACCTATGTCCATTAAGGTACACTAAACAGATGATAGGTGACTTTCAGAATTGGACACTCTAGCATTGGGGGAAAGGACAACTGCCTAACTTGGTCTGGTATATCAGTGATATCACAGTACTATGCAATATTTATTAGAAACTATATACTGAATATTTGTTTTGTGACAACCTCTGTGTAACACAATTGGCATAAGAACACTCTTTCTTGCTGGAGTATCCTGAGCAAGAAAGGAGATAGAAAGGGCAATTAGGGTCATTTTTTACTTGAAAGAATGACTGCCAGACAAACTGGCTCTTTGGCCTTGGATATTTACCAGCTATTTTCCTCAAAGTTTACCAAAATGGGCTTGTCACTCTAAAATAATTTTTCAATTTCACATTTGTTGCCAATGATAAAATTCAATCTTTCAAATAGATTTTTTTCAGTTTTGGAAAACTTACATTAACCATTATGAATCTGACAGCTTCCCAATACTTTAAGATTTCTGGATGAGATTGGTGATATTAATGAATGTGAGGGTTTTTTTGTATAGTAAAATGTGTCCACATTTAGAAGTTCTGCATAACTTGCTGAACCAATATTTTCCAAATGATCAATATATAATGTTACAAAATCACACAGTGGTAAAAGATCTATTCAAAGTACAAGGTATATGAATAGATATTAATGGAACAGAGATGAAAAATGCACTGTTGTGGTTTCAAATCCCAAATTTAAACTAATCTTTAAGTTACCACTATTGTTGAGTTTTGGTGTAGTATCAAAGAATAATGTTGCTAATTATCTACAAAGGCTAGTGAAATACCCCTCCTTTGCCCAACTACATATCTTTGTAAAGCCAGATTTTTACCACATATGCCAATTAAAACACACTGTAGCAGACTGAGTGTAGAAGCAATATGTAGCTGTGTTTTTCCTTAAATCAGACATCAAGAGATTTGCAAAACTTGTAACATCATGTCACTCTTTTCACTAAACTTCTTACTCAGAAAATACAGTTATTCTTTAGGAAATTATGTTCTAGGTTTTCATATCTAATAAAGTAAATATTAATGCATATAACCCAGATAAACAAAAAACTCTTTGGGGAGCTCGATAATTTCTAAGGAGGGTTCCTGAGACTAAGAGTTTAAGAACTCTTTTCAAGAATGTTTCTAGTTTTCAAGAGAGATTCTGACTATCCAGTAAAGACCATAAAGGGAATCTGACTTTCCACTGGTGAATATGTGAAACAGATCACCAGTCCAGGTTCAATGCATGAGACAGGGTGCTCAGGGCTGGTACACTGGGATGACCCTGAGGGATGGGATGGGGAGGGAGGTGAAAGGGAGGTTCAGGATGCGGAACACATGTACACCCATGGCTGATTCATGTGAATGTATGGCAAAAACCACCACAATATTGTAAAGTAATTAGGCTCCAATTAAAATAAATAAATTTTAAAAAGAAGAAGAAATGATGGAAGTCAATGTGGATCATTCATGAGATAGTTACCTCTTCAACTGTTAAAATTCTGCCATACTTATTTTCAGTCCCAATGTTTCAGAGGCAGAAGTGGCTGAAAATGAACCTCTTACCTTTGTGCTGTTGCCGGGAGGAAAGCAAAGCAGTTGTATTATGCTTTGCTGAGACAGAGTAAGAGCAAACACTAACAGTGGAAGGTAGAAAAGAGGTCTGAAGGAAAAGAAATGAGGTCTCCTATTGCCCCAAGTGGGAGCTTCCCTGGTAGCTCAGTTGGTAAAGAATCCACCTGCAATGTAGGAGACCCCAGTTCAATTCCTGGGTCAGGAAGATCCACCGGTGAAGGGATAGGCTACCCATTCCAGTATTCACGGACTTCCCTGGTGGCTCAGACAGCAAGATTCTGCCAGCAATGTGGGAGACCTGGGTTTGATCCCTGGGTTGGGAAGATCCTCTGGAGAAGGGCATGGCAACCCACTCCAGTATTCTTACCTGGAGAATCCCCATGGACAGAGAAGCCTGGCAGGCTATAGTCCACGGGGTCACAAGAGTCAGACATGACTGACCAACTAAGCAGAGCATGTTGCTCCAAGTGACGCCCTCAATAAACACTGATAATAAAACTGAAGCTGGGGTGGAGTGAACTTAAGGAGGAAATACATTCCATTCAGAGGAATATAAAGGATGGCTCTGAAATTTCTGGCTTAATACCTGAGTACATCGTTTAAGTATCATTGATACAAAAAAAAATCCTATATTACCATTAAGCTCCAGCTTTCTGCTTTCATGTGATTCTCAAGATTTCTACCAAGAGGCCCTTGATGTTCTGTGATTAAAACATAGCACAGCAAAAATATCAAAAAACATCTGGAGTAAACTTTTTTAATACAGATGAAGAAACCAAAATCTCGAGTGGTGAAATTATTTTTCTACATCGAACTAGAGCTACACTAGGATCTATGTTTTCTCACTTTTGAATCTTCAGTTTTTATGAATATTAAGAAAAGCTACACCTTTATATTTTTATCCCAGAGATTCACTTCATTCTAAATTATCGAAATAACTTTGACCAATGTAAATATTCTGCAATCTAGATTTGAATTCACTGAGTATGTCAAAGCTATATTAACCAGAACAGACTGGGCTTTCCATATGAGATGTTTTAGAGAGGAATGTCAAACATGGTGTACATGTGCAACCTAAATCTATTCCATTAATTCCATCTGCAGGCACTTTTGATTTTTCTTATATGGTATAAGTCACTTTTTTCTCCCTTCCATGTACTGCGTACACCCATGTTTACAATGTGGCAGTACTATCTCTTCCATATGATTATGCTAGTCCCTTTCCATGCCCCAATTATTAAGTCACAATAATGGTACAACATGCAAGCCAGAAAACACTAGATTCTCCGCATTAAAAGACAGAAACAGGGGGTGGATAATTCAAAATGGTGACTAATCCAAAAGATATTTAAATTTTTAATATGTCTGTGCTACCATTAAATGTGGACATTATATTTTGAAAATTCTCTTCAAACAAATGAAGTCACTCTCTAAATGTCTTCCTTTTCCTTGTTTTTGCTGTTTAATTATCCATACTTTATCTCATATCCTTCCTTTGGTATACTTCATGATAGTTATGTCTAAAATCCTAAAAAGAATCCTTATTTTAGAAAGAACCTGATGAATTACATAGTTGAGATACAGCAAATATTTACTTCAAATATAGCTATTTTCTTATCTGTAATGCTTTTTGTAGCATTCTTTCATGTCAAGTCTCACATTTTTAGCTTTAATATGAGTTAATTGAGTTACCTCAGTTAACAAGCGGAGAAGGCAATGGTACCCCACTCCAGTACTCTTGCCTGGAAAATCCCATAGGCGGAGGAGCCTGATAGCAGTCCATGGGGTTGCAAAGAGTCGGATACGACTGAGCGACTTCACTTTCACTTTTCACTTTCATGCATTGGAGAAGGAAATGGCAACCCACTCTAGTGTTCTTGCCTGGAGAATCCCAGGGACGGGGAGCCTGGTGGGTTGCCGTCATAGGGTCACACAGAGTTGGACACGACTGAAGCGACTTAGCAATCAGTTAACAAGAGCTATATGAGTGTGTGTAACATAACTGCTACATGTTAAAATTACAGTAAGATTTGATTTTAAAAATTTACAGTAAGGATAATTAGTTAACCTATATTGTTGTTTATTTTAAATCATTCTTAATTTGACCATGCTTTAATATTTTCAAACATTATAAAAACTAACCTATTGCAAATAATTTTTCATTTATGTAATATATTTTAATATTAAAAGACTTCAAAGATGTTTAAAACCCAGACTCAATTATCACTCCCGCATATATGTCTATCTAAACTATACTGTTGGATGTAGCAAAAGCTGGCTAACTGGTCATCAAATCTGTTTCCTCTTTCTCCGGAGCACACAGCTAAGTCAGTGCTACTCAAAGTGCTGGTTCACGACTAGAAGTTTATACCAGAATGTAAATCAATAAATGGCTTCCTTCATCAAGATTAGTGTCACTATACTCAACAGTGTCCTCAGTGACATACATAATTAATTTACATCCAAAACAAGTTTCTGATCTTACCAAAGATTAGTAACAATAGTTTTACAGATGGGCAGCCAGTGCATGGACCACAAATTGAATACCACTGACCTACACTGTAGTCTCCCTGATAGTAAGTTCTAACCACTGGAATGTGGTTGGAAATATGGTCCCTCATTTCCAAGGCTGCAGACTTAAATCTCTCATATTCTTCTCCATTATCCAGTGACTTTTGGAAGCTATGTGGTTGAAGATGATATACTTAGGCAAAGAGTCTGCATGTGTGCTTAGTCACTCAGTTGTGTCTGACTCTTTGCCACCTCTTGGACTGTAGCCTGTCAGGCTCCTCTGTGCATGGGATTCTTCAGGCAAGCATACCGGAGTGGGCTGTCATTCCCTTCTCCAGGGGATCTTCCCAACTTGGGGATCAAACTCGGGTCTCCTGCATTTCAGGTAGATTCTTTACCATCTGAGCCACCAGGGAAGCCCCAGGCAAAAAGCCTAGATCCCTCTAAAAACCAACATGGACACTTATATTGACCTTTCTGTGTGCAAAATATAAACTATTACTATGTTAAGTTATGGGCATCTCTGGTAGCTCAGCTGGTAAAGAACCCACCTGCAATGCAGGAGACTCCAGTTCAATTCCTGGGTCAGGAAGATCCACTGGAGAAGGGATAGGCTACCCACTCCAGTATTCCTGGGCTTCCATGGTGACTCAGCTGGTAAGGAATACCCCTGCAATATGGGAGACCTGGGTTCGATCCCTGGGTTGGGAAGATCCCCTTGAGAAGGGAACTGCTACCCACACCAGTATTCCGGCCTGGAGAATCCATGGACAGTCCATGGGCTGCACAGTCAGACACAACTGAACTGCTGTCACTTTCACCACGACAAATTACTAAATTGGAGCAGATTTTCTATAATAACAACTAGTGTGGCATTAACTATTGAAATGCACAATATACCATGCTTAGATGTCAAGATTTTCAATCAGAAACAGTTCACTTTACAACTGAATTGTCCTTATATTTTTTAAGGATTATCTCATTTTCAAAAAATTAATTCAGGGTTTAGTCAATTAAGTTTAAATTTTAAACATTTTCTTATTCACGGATACCACATTTTACTTCATTGTTTTTAAGCCCTAAAGTAAGGTTTTCATTTTTCTCAAGCAGGTCTTTGCTGCTACTTTGAAATGAGAATAAGCCAATTAAAAATGGCCTGATTTAGGTATATGCCCACATTACTTTTCTTCAGTGTAAAGAGACTGAATCTATCTCTACCACCTAGAATAGACTAGGCTCTGGATAAGAATTTGTTGACTGAACAATGAAATTAATGCTGTCATTTTTCACACACACATTATCAGCACACCCTTCCATACTGAGAAAATTGTCTTTTAATTGTAAGATACATATTTTTACTTTTTATGATTAGAACTGCATTTGCATGTATGCCTCTTTGCTCATATAATGCATTACATCTTTTCTTAATGTGAGACCTCCACACAGAGCAGATAAAGGCCCTCTTTATTCTATAAATAATACCTATTACTCATAGTATACACAATAATAATAGTTCAGATTTATTGTGTCATATGGGTGCTTTCAAAATAGTGTCACTATTCCTCATAATAACTCTTCAACAGGCATTATGAGGCCATGCTACAATGAAAAGCTAAAGATTTCTGAGAGTACCTTATTCAAGCAATGAGTTTTAAAGAACAACTGTGATTTATACTCCAAAGGCCATTATTTTTCTACCATTTCATTGCATGAAGCACATTGACTGAACATAATTTGTACACATCTACATGGCCTTAAAGTGATTTTGCTGTACATATTATTTGTGGTCAATACCACTTAATTCCCCTATTCAACAGCCAGTGGGACAGCTAGTTATCAGGAGGTTTTCTGATGAATATATCCTGTTCTGCCTGAGAACTCTGTTCTGAGACCTAACTATAGGGATCCTGTTTACCAGTTGGGATATGATACTAGAAAACTTACTGGATGAACCAGTGATTCTGTTTGTGATAAGTCCAACCTCTGACAAAAAATAGCAAAGCACTGCGTGGTTTCTAGGCTTTCAGCTTGCTTCCCAATCTCTTAGCACAGTTAGGTAATCTAGAGTGTGGGCTCTGAGGCCAGGCAGAGTCAGATTCCAGACTCAGATATTCCAGTTACCAGCCATATGACCTTACACCAGTTTCATAACCTCTGTGGTCATCAGTTTCTTCAACAGTCTGTTTCATGAAAATGATTTAAGATTAAATAAATGAATCCATATAAACCAGTTAACACACTGACAAGCAAGTGTAACTGTTTAAATAAATAAATGCCAATTCTTACTGGTCTAGATTTCTTATTTACCAATTTCTAGTTTTGCATGTTTGACTCTCTCACTGGAAATGTCCCTGTTCCATGGCAAGAGGATCATGGAAGTATTTTTCCTGTTTGAGTAAATTTACATGAGACACAGAACTAAAATCCAATAATCAAAAAAATGAGGGGAGAAACATAGTTAGAGAAAAATATTGAATAAATGTGATAGGGATCCCATAGAGTGATTTAAGTAGCATGTGAATTGACATAGCTATGCTATGCTAAATCACTTCAGTCGTGTCCGACTCTGTGCGACCCCACAGACAGCAGCCCACCAGGCTCTCGGGTCCCTGGGATTCTCCAGGCAAGAACACCGGAGTGGGTTGCCATTTCCTTCTCCAATGCATGAAAGTGAAAAGTGAAAGTGAAGTTGCTCAGTCGTGTCCGACTCTTAGCGACCCCATGCAGCCCACCAGGCTCCTCCATCCATGGGACTTTCCAGGCAAGAGTACTGGAGTGGGGTGCCATACATGTTAAATATCTACCATTTATAGTGAATATGAAAAGGTATGCATATTGATAATTAGTTTTTTAAATGTTTTATATATGAATGACAGTATTTATGGGCCTTTGGCAAAGAAGTAGCTCAAAGGAAAGAGGATCCATCATCTAACATGGTATCTTTCAAACTCCCTACTTTTTGAAAAAGTTATATTTTTATTTGTCTTTCTTTTACAAGAATACCTACAGATGTGATGAGACTAATATTTTAATCCTTTTTATCAGTTATCCTGAATGTTTTCAGAAATTAGAAAACTTAGTATTATTTAAAATCACTCTTGCTAAGGACATTTTAGGGAATGCTCTCAACCTGCTGCAACTCCATGAAAACTCAAGAGAAACTGTTATTCCAACTGACTATACAATGATAAAACAAACACAAGAAACAAATTACTGTCAAAAATTGACAATTGGCAAGGTGTCAGCATTTAACTAGTATCCACCTAAGGAAATATTTTATTAAAAAATAATTTTAAACAATAAACTCTGTCATCTTGAGAAGATAATTCCAGAGTTTCCTATCTCCTCCACATTTTAGGACTTTGTGTTCTTCAGTGTAGGAGGAAAGAGCCAAACAGGAATTTGTTTTTATAATGTTAAGTACATCTAAATACAAACCAAATTTTTTTTAAAGTAGCATGAAAAATTATTGAAATTCTTCAACTAACCAGGTATTTAATATATTCATGAAATTCATCCTTTTTATAAGCCTCAAATGGAGCAAATTATACAAATCATCTAAAATGTTTTTATAATATACTAACTCAAGATTTGATGGTCATTGTAAAATAATTTTATATACAGCCTATTTTGCATTGCTATAAAAATAACATTGCAATGCAAAGAAATAGTTAGAATAACAAAAAATTATGAAAAAATAATACCCATAATCATGCCCATATTTTTAGCCTTTTTGTATGAATACTTTAAAAGTCAGAATTAAGAATACATATAATATTTTGCACAGCAAAGGAAACCGTGAACAAGATTAAAAGACAACCCTCAGAATGGGAGAAAATAGTTGCAAATGAGGCAAGTGACAAAGGATTAGTCTCCAAAGTACACAAGCAATTCAAGCAGCTCAATATCAGAAAAACAAAGAATCAAAAAATGGGAAGAAGACCTAAATAGACATTTCTCCAAAGAAGACATACAGATGGCCACAAACACATGAAAAGATGCTCAACATCACTAATTATTAGCAAAATGCAAATCAAAATTACAATGAGGTATCACCTCTTGCCAGTCAAAATGGCCATCAACAAAAACTCTATAAACAATAAATGCTGGAGAGGGTGTGAATGTAAATTGATACAGCCACTAAGAAGAACAGTATAGAGGATCCTTAAAAAACTAAAAATAGAATAGCATATGGCCCAACAATCCTACCACTGGCATATACTTGTAGAAAATCATCATTCGAAATGACATACACACCCTAACATTAATTGTAGCATCATTTACAATAGCCAGGACATAGAAACAACCTAAGTGTTCATCAACAGAGGAATGGATAAAGAAGATGTGGTACATATATACAATGGAATATTACTCAGCCATAAAGAGGAATGAAATTGGGTCATTTATAGAGATGCGAATGGACCTAGAGACTGTCTTACAGAGTGAAGTAAATCAAAAAGTGAAAAACAAATATAATATATTAATGTATATATGTATTATAAAATCTTAAAAAATGGTAAAAATGATTATGATTTCATTTGCAAAGCAGAAATAGAAAACAATGTATGGATACCAAGGGTGGGGGTGGATTAGGAGATTGGAATTGACATATATTCACTACTGATACTACATAAAATACATAACTAATGAGAAACTACAGTATAGTTCAGGGAACTAGATTCACTGTGGTGACCTAAATGGGAAGGAAATCCAGAAAAGGGGATATATGTGTATGCACAGCTGATTCACTTTTCTGTATGGTAGAAACTAACACAACATTGTAAAACAACTATACTCCAATAAAAATTAATTTAAAAAATAAATATTATACATAATAAAAATTTTGCATTCTGCTTGTTCCGTTTATTATAACTACTTTCAATATCATTAAATATTCTTTCTAAAAAATTTAATTTTTATGTACCATTTTAACATAGGACTGGGTGTTAATTTATTCTCTAATATAGAATAATAATACCATTCTATTCCTTATATTATAATTAATTCTATTTCAAATATCATTATGTGTAAATTTTAATTCACATTTCTTGGGAAAAAAGCTCTCATAACATTACTGACCCAAAAGGGAATGAGTGAACATCACTGACATGCCCTTCTGTACTATTTAACAATCAGGATAGCTTTCTTAATCTGAGACACGAGCATTTGAAGTTTTTAAAATTTGCATTCCCTTCATTATAAGTGGGGTTGAATTTTTTTTAACATCAGCTATATTTGGCCACCTCATGCAAAGAGTTAACTCATTGGAAAAAACTCTGATGCTGGGAGGGATTGGGGGCAGGAGGAGAAGGGGACGACAGAGGATGAGATGGCTGGATGGCATCACTGACTCGATGGACGTGAGTCTGAGTGAACTCCGGGAGTTGGTGATGGACAGGGAGGCCTGATGTGCTGCGATTCATAGGGTCGCAAAGAGTCGGACACGACTGAGCGAGTGAACTGAACTGAACTGATATTTATTTTATCAACAATTCATTGCTTATGACCTTGATTTCCTTTTGCTTTCAAGTGATGTCAACTTTAAAATACTTATATATACAGAGTAAGAAACTCAGGACAATCAGTGTGATTCTTTACTTAGAAGTTCTGCTACTCGAGTCAAGAATACGTTTAGATTTTCTTCAATGCTCCCGAATCACCTGGTTTCTAAAGGCTAAATCTTGTTATTAACTGTTCATTAACTTATTTGCTCTTATAAAGTTACAAAAATCTACAAATGTTTAACAATACTTATATGCCTAGGAATAAAATTTACCTAAAGAAACAAAAGACCTATATATATATAGAAAACTATAAAACACTGATGAAAGTCATCAAAGATAACACAAATAGATGGAGAAATAGACCACATTCATGGATTGGAAGAATCAACACAGTGAAAACGAGTATACTACCCAAAACAATCTATAGATTCAACACAATCCCTACCTATTTTGCACAGAACTAGAACAAATAATTTCAAAATTCATATGGAAACACAAAAAAAAACTCGAATAGGCAAAGCAATCTTGAGAAAGAAGAATGAACTGGAGGAATCAACCTGCCTGACTTCAAACTATACTACAAAGCTACAGTCATCAAGACAATATGATACTGGCACAAAGACAGAAATACAGATCAATGGAACAAGACAGAAAACCCAGAGATAAATCCATGCACCAATAGACCCCTTATCTTTGACAAAAGAGGCAAAAATAAACAATGGAGAAAAAACAATCTCTTTACCAAGTGGTGCTGGGAAAACTGGTCAACCACCTGTAAAAGAATGAAACTAGAACACTTTCTAACATCATACACAAAAATAAACTAAAATGGATTAAAGATCTAAATGGAAGACCAGAAACAATAAAACTCTTAGAGGAAAACATAGGCAGCACACTATCTGACATAAATCACAGCAGGATTCTCTGTGATCCACCTCACAGAGAAATGGAAATAAAAGCAAAAATAAACAAATGGGACCTAATTAAACTTAAAAGCTTTTGCACAATGAAGGAAACTATAAGCAAGGTGAAAGGACAGCCTTCAGAATGGGAGAAAATAATAGCAAACGGAGCAACTGACAAAGAATTAATCTCAAAAATATATAAGCAGGTCATGCAGCTCAATACCAGAAAAATAAATGACCCAATCAAAAAATGGGCCAAAGAACTAAAGAGACATTTCTCCAAAGAAGACATACAGATGGTTAACAAACACATGAAAAGATGCTCAACATCACTCATTATCAGAGAAATGCAAATCAAAACCACAATAAGGTACCATCTCACACTAGTCATAATGGCTGCCGTCAAAAAGTCTACAAACAATAAATGCTGGAGACAGTGTGGAGAAAAGGGAACCCTCTTATACTGCTGGTGGGAATGCAAACTAGTACAGCTACTACGGAGAATAATGTGAAGATTCCTTAAAAAACTGGAAATAGAACTGCCATATGACCCAGCAATCCCACTGTTGGGCATACACATTAAGGAAACCAGACCTGAAAGAGATACATTGTACCCTAATGTTCATTGCAGCACTGTTTACAATAGCTAGGACATGGAAGCAACCTAAATGTCCATTGGCAGATGAATGGTTTAGTTGTGGTATATATACACAATGGAATATTACTCAGCTATAAAAAAATAACACATGTGAGTCAGTTCTAATGAGGTGGATGAAACTGGAGCCTATTATACAGAGTGAAGTAAGCCAGAAAGAGAAATACTAATGCAGTATATTAAAGTATATATATGGTATTTAGAAAGATGGTAAAGATGACCCTATATGCAAAACAGCAAAAGAGACACAGATGTAAAGAACAGATTTTTGGACTCTGTGGGAGAAGGCAAGGGTGAGACAATATGAGAGATTAGCATTAAAACATGTATATTACCACATGTAAAATAGATGACCAGTGCAAATTCGATGCATGAAGCAGGGCACCCAAAGCTGGTGCTCTGGGATAACCCAGAGGGATGGGTTGTTGTGGTCCTTTAATGGACCAGAACCTGGTCGTCTGGAGTCAACGATAAGAAAGCAAAAGAGAAAAAGAGGCTAGAATTTCCTGGGTTACGCAGAGAACCAATAAAGCCCTAGGACAGGGCTTGTACCACTCACGGAGGCATAGGGTGTCCTCTCAAAGAGGTCTTGAAAGCCCGGGTAGGAAAGTGAGCTTGGCAGGTTTCTACAAGTCTCTAGTGAAACAAAGGTATTTTATTAGCAAAAATGCAGGCTTATGTATCTTTAGTAAATTGATTACTCAGCCATTACAAAGGATGAAATCCCATCAATTGCAACAAAATGGATAGTCTAATACATACAAGGTCACTGACGCTGAAAAGAGTCATTGAAGAGAGCCACTGAGAGGAATCCAGGCAGGTACCCTTTCTCATGATCTCAGTCCTGAGAACTGCATGCAGCTCTACTTGTTCCTGGAATAGGAATTGATAAGGAACAAAGAATTCTTAAGAAATGGCACACAGGATATAAAATGGCAGGATATAAAATCAACACACAGAAATCCCTTGCATTCCTATACACTAATAATGAGAAAACAGAAAGAGAAATTAAGGAAACAATTCCATTCACCATTGCAACGGAAAGAATAAAATACTTAGGAATATATCTACCTAAAGAAACTAAAGACCTATATATAGAAAACTATAAAACACTGGTGAAAGAAATCAAAGAGGACACTAATAGATGGAGAAATATACCATGTTCATGGATTGGAAGAATCAATATAGTGAAAATGAGTATACTACCCAAAGCAATTTATAGATTCAATGCAATCCCTATCAAGCTACCAACAGTATTCTTCACAGAGCTAGAACAAATAATTTCACAATTTGTATGGAAATACAAAAAACCTCGAATAGCCAAAGCGATCTTGAGAAAGAAAAATGGAACTGGAGGAATCAACCTACCTGACTTCAGGCTCTACTACAAAGCCACAGTTATCAAGACAGTATGGTACTGGCACAAAGACAGAAATATAGATCAATGGAACAAAATAGAAAGCCCAGAGATAAATCTACACACATATGGACACCTTATCTTTGACAAAGGAGGCAAGAATATACAATGGATTAAAGACAATCTCTTTAACAAGTGGTGCTGGGAAAACTGGTCAACCACTTGTAAAAGAATGAAACTAGAACACTTTCTCACACCATATACAAAAATAAACTCAAAATGGATTAAAGATCTCAACGTAAGACCAGAAACTATAAAACTCCTAGAGGAGAACATAGGCAAAACACTCTCCGACATACATCACAGCAGGATCCTCTATGACCCACCTCCCAGAATATTGGAAATAAAAGCAAAAATAAACAAATGGGACCTAATTAAACTTAAAAGCTTCTGCACATCAAAGGAAACTATTAGCAAGGTGAAAAGACAGCCTTCAGAATGGGAGAAAATAACAGCAAATGAAGCAACCGACAAACAACTAATCTCAAAAATATACAAGCAACTCCTACAGCTCAACTCTAGAAAAATAAATGACCCAATCAAAAAATGGGCCAAAGATCTAAATAGACATTTCTCCAAAGAAGACATACAGATGGCTAACAAACACATGAAAAGATGCTCAACATCACTCATTATCAGAGAAATGCAAATCAAAACCACTATGAGGTACCATTTCACACCAGTCAGAATGGCTGCGATCCAAAAGTCTACAAACAATAAATGCTGGAGAGGGTGTGGAGAAAAGGGAACCCTCTTACACTGTTGGTGGGAATGCAAACTAGTACAGCCACTATGGAGAACAGTGTGGAGATTCCTTAAAAAACTGGAAATAGAACTGCCTTATGACCCAGCAATCCCACTGCTGGGCATACACACTGAGCAAACCAGAACTGAAAGAGACACGTGTACCCCATTGTTCATCGCAGCACTGTTGATAATAGCCAGGACATGGAAGCAACCTAGATGTCCATCAGCAGATGAATGGATAAGAAAGCTGTGGTACACATACACAATGGAGTATTACTCAGCCATTAAAAAGAATACATTTGAATCAGTTCTAATGAGATGGATGAAACTGGAGCCTATTATACAGAGTGAAGTAAGCCAGAAGGAAAAACACCAATACAGTATACTAATGCATATATATGGAATTTAGAAATATGGTAACGATAACACTGTATACGAGACAGCAAAAGAGACACTGACGTATAGAACAGTCTTATGGACTCTGTGGGAGAGGGAGAGGGTGGGAAGATTTGGGAGAATGGCATTGAAACATGTAAAATATCATGTATGAAACGAGATGCCAGTCCAGGTTCAATGCACGATACTGGATGCTTGGGGCTGGTGCACTGGGACGACCCAGAGGGATGGTGTGGGGAGGGAGGGGGGAGGGGGGTTCAGGATGGGGAGCACATGTATACCTGTGGTGGATTCATTTTGATTTTTGGCAAAACTTTATTTTCTTAAAAAAAAAATAAAATAAAATAAAATAGCAAATAATTTAAAAAAAATTAAAAAAAAAAAAGAGGCAATGAGAAACTGGAGATATGGAATTATACTGCTTGGCAGAGTGTTTACTATCTGTGAAAAAAAGGAACTGTCTAAAAGAATAATAAATGGAAAAGTCCAGTAAGTCATGTTAAACAATGCATTCCTAAATAATAAAATGAAAACTTGAATAAATGCAAAAAAAAAAAAAAAATTAAAAAAAAAAAAAAGAAATGGCACACAAAGGAAGAAAACTGCAACATATTGGATTCCTTAAAGTTGAATGTCCCCTGACAATGGGTGGGGACCTATGTTCAGGATGGCGGGACCTATGTACACCCATGACTGATTAATGCTGATGTATGGCAAAAACCACAATATTGTACTGTAATTAGCCTCCAATTAAACAAATTTTTAAAAAAGAACAAAGAGTTATAAAGACAGCTTGGAAAGTTATAGAAGAATAATTTTTAAGACAAAAAATAACATATAGTAAGACCCTCAAGACTATGTCATATTTGCTAAAGATATTTCCCAAATTCTGTTTCCTAATGTTACTTTTATTTCAGACATATGTTTTATATAATTATGCTAGTGATATTTTCCTTTGTAATTACTTTCATTAAGAAACTCTTTAGAGATCAGATATTCATATTCCTTTACTTCTTTTTATCATTTCTTAATCTTTAAAATAAACTTTTGGATATGGTATGAGGTAAGGAACTAACTTTTTCAAGTATATATTCATTTTTTCTGATATTAGATTAACAATAAATCCATTAGTGGCTTTTAGTTGTACCTTTTTATAGTAAACTCATATATAGATATATATATATATGTTAATATCAATAAGAGGAGATAAAAATATATTTGCTATAATTTTCCATTCTACATCTATTTTTCCCCATGAAATCACACTGCTTTAATAATTATAGCTTTATGGTATATTTTTATATCATCCTTTTGCTCTCTTCCCTTTTTTCAGAATTTTCTTAGACATTTTTACAATTTTTGCCAAGTGAAGGATAAGAGTATTTAAATATCCTAGTAATGTTATGAATAGACATGTGCAAAACTTAAGTTTTTGCTAGTTTGTCCATCTTTATAACACTTACTTTTAGCATCCCAGAAAATGGTTTCTTAATCTACTCATTTAAGTCTCTTAATTTGAATAATAATTTATACATTCACCTAAAATGTTCTATTAATATGTATCAACTCTATTAGTGTATTCACAAAAATCCATATAATTAATATGTATCCTCTATATTTTTCCATTTTAATCCTTAGAAACTGAGGCTCAAAAAGTGCATTGTTAATGATTACTATGTAGTCAGCTTGTGACACAGATATGATTTTTCACCTACATATGGCTCTACCTTCTTTCTATATAGACAATTCCTTTGAGTCCTGAAAGTTCTTATATAGGTTCCACCATTTTGTTGTTGATGCTTTTGTGTATATATATTTTTTTGCATCAGTTTATCATTAATCCTCAATCTGACATCCTTCCACACTTAATATGAAGTGTACATTGTTGCCTACTGTTACATATTCTCATGGAAATTTAAGGAAATAATATACAACTATCCCAAAACTGAATTCCTTATAATTGGAAATTTGGGTATTTGTGTTATTTCAGTTTTTATTCCTTCTGTAAATATTGGTTATATATTCTTGGACAGAATTAATTGCATATACACCAAATTAATTTTGCATACACATTCCCAGAGATGTTGTTGGACTAATTTATACACACTTTAAAGGGATTTTATCTGTAGTAGTATCAAAAAGAATGTAATAATTTATATTTCTAGCAATTGTGCATGAAAGTAACTCCCTACATTCTTGTTAAAAAAAAAAAAAAGCTAATATTTAACAATGGCTTATTTCTTCCCAGACTCTGTTCTAAGCATTGTAGTATATCTACACATTTAGTTTTCTCAATAACTCAAGAGGTACTACTATGTGATCTATTTGCTGAAGTAGAAAAAGAGGGACAGAGAGATGAAGTAATCTGCCCAAATTAATCTAACTAGGAAGTACTTTCACAATTTAAATTTAAGGACTTCGAGTCATACTATTTTTCTAGGTTTTAGCTCTTCCCACATATACACACATCAATTGCCTTTATAATTTGCAAGACTGAACACTTTTGTTTATGTATCATTTTCAGGGAGCACTTGTCCGACGTGCTTCAGGAAGTCTCATTATGTGAATTATATTTTCTACTGGAAAAGGTCAGTTTTCATTCCAATCTCAAAGAAAGGCAATGACAAAGAACGCTCAAACTACCACACAATTGCACTCATCTCACACACTAGTAAAGTAATGCTCAAAATTCTCCAAGCCAGGCTTCAGCAATACGTGAACCGTGAACTTCCAAATGTTCAAGCTGGTTTTAGAAAAGGCAAAGGAACCAGAGATCAAATTGCCAACATCTGCTGGATCATCAAAAAAGCAAGACAGTTTCAGAAAAACATCTATTTCTGCTTTATTGACTATGCCAAAGTCTTTGACTGTGTGGATCACAATAAACTGTGGAAAATTCTGAAAGAGATGGCAATACCAGACCACCTGATCTGCCTCTTGAGAAACCTATATGCAGGTCAGGAAGCAACAGTTAGAACTGGATATGGAACAACAGACTGGTTCCAAATAGGAAAAGGAGTATGTCAAGGCTGTATATTGTCACCCTGCTTATTTAACTTATATGCAGAGTACATCATGAGAAACGCTGGGCTGGAGGAAGCACAAGCTGGAATCAAGATTGCCGGGGGAAATATCAATAGCCTCAGATATGCAGATGACACCACCCTTATGGCAGGAAGTGAAGAGGAACTAAAAAGCCTCTTTATGAAAGTCAAAGAGGAGAGTGAAAAAACTGGCTTAAAACTCAACATTCAGAAAACGAAGATCATGGCATCTGGTCCCATCACTTCATGGCAAACAGATGGGGAAACACAGTGGAAACAGTGTCAGACTTTATTTTTTTTGGGCTCCAAAATCACTCATCACTGCAGATGGTGACTGCAGCCATGAAATTAAAAGACGCTTACTCCTTGGAAGGAAAGTTATGACCAACCTAGATAGCATATTCAAAAGCAGAGGCATTACTCTGCCAACAAAGGTCCGTCTAGTCAAGGCTATGGTTTTTCCAGTGGTCATGTATGGATGTGAGAGTTGGACTGTGAAGAAAGCTGAGCGCCAAAGAATGGATGCTTTTGAACTGTGGTGTTGGAGAAGACTCTTGAGAGTCCCTTGGACTGCAAGGAGATCCGACCAGTCCATTCTGAAGGAGATCAGCCCTGGGATTTCTTTGGACGGAATGATGCTAAAGCTGAAAGTCCAGTACTTTGGCCACCTCATGCAAAGAGTTGTCTCATTGGAAAAGACTGATGCTGGGAGGGATTGGGGGCAGGAGGAGAAGGGGACAACAGAGGATGAGATGGCTGGATGGCATCACTGACTCGATGGACGTGAGTCTGAGTGAACTCCAGGAGATGGTGATGGACAGGGAGGCCTGGCGTGCTGCAATTCATGGGGTTGCAAAGAGTCGAACACGACTGAATGACTGAACTGAACTGAACTTCTTTGTGTGTGTGGCATTATCAGTTTCAACACCTGAACTCAATTTTGTATAAGCAGTCCACCTTCTTGATGAAAATTTCTAAGATAGGTTTCTTTGGCAGGAGGTCATTTTGAATAAAGTTGCTTTAAAATTTACATTTAAAACTCTGGATTTATATATGCTTTGACATTCTCAGGAAAAAAAATAATACAGAAATAACATTGATGAATCATATAATAGGAGAACAGTGAACTCTAAAAGAACATCCAAAATATTTTCTAAAGTATAACAGTTGTGCTCTCAATTACAGTTTATGAGATCTCTAGTTGTGCCATATTTTTACCAACACTTTGTGCTGCCATTCTTTTTAGTTTTAGCATTCTAGTGAGTGAACAGGGTGTCTTTTTGGAGTTTTAATTTGCATTTCCTTGATAACGAGTCAAGTTCAGTATCTTTATGTTTCTCATTTGTAATTTTTTGCGAAGTACTCATTTAAATCTTTTGCCCATTTTTTTCAGGCTGATTTTTCTTATTGATTTGTGCAAGTTTTTAACATATGCTAAATACAAAGTGCTTTGTGGGTTATACATAAAGTGAATGTTCCCTCTCAGTCTATGACCTGCTTTTTAATTTTCTTGGTGGTGTTTATTCTAATTGGTATGTTTTTCTTTCTTTTTCTTGCTTTGCCGAAATATCTAAGACATCCAGTATAACATTAAACAGAATTGGTGAGAACAGAAATTCTTCTCTAGTTTCTGATCTTAAGAGGGAAAGTATTCAGTTATTGAATAGCAAGTATGGGATTAGCTATAGCTTTGTAAATGATGTCCTTTATTAGAATTAAGAAGCTCCTGACCAGTTCTAGTTTTCTAAAGTTTTGGTGATGGTGAGTTCAATGGTGTTGAATTTTTTTCAAATGAATTTTTTACATATTTTGAGACAATCATTCATTTTCTTACAGTTACATATGTAATACAGTGAGTTACACTGATTAATTTTTTAAATGTTGTTTTCCCTATATATTGTATTTTCTATATACTGCTTTCCTAAATTTCCCAAATTGCTTAGGATTTTATAAAAGATTTTTGCATCTATGTTCAAAAGGAATATTATCTATAGTTTTCTTTTCCTAAAATACCTTTGTGTGTTTCTGGTCTTAAGGTATTAGGTGGGGCCAGTGATAAAGAATCCACCTGTCATGCAGGAGAGGAAACACAAAAGAAGCTGGTTCAGTCCGTGGGTTGGGAAGATCCCCTGCAGGAGGGTATGGTAACCACTCCAGTATTCTTGCCTAGAGAATCCCATGGATAGAGGAGCCTGGCGGGCTATTGTCTATATGCAAACAGTTGGACACGACTAAAGCAACTTAGCACACATTAAGGTATTACAGGTCTCATAAAAATGTTATGTTTGTTTGTTTTTAGGAATGTAATAAATATACTTTTCCTCACACCAAGAACCATTTATTAAAAGCCTGGATGTTATACATAAAACATAAGAAAGTGGAGAAAAGGCAGACCAACTGATGATGTTAGGACCCAAGGAATGGCCAGAGTGATGTAAGTCGAGATCTATTGGGCAACCCCCTACCGCTGTACATTGGTACCAATGGAAGCCTAGTGAAGAACTTGGACTTCCACTGCCATCTGGTAGTGATGATGTGGCATCCTTCATCACTCAGTGGAGTGGTGTCAGGGAAGCTCTGCTAAAATGCCAGATTTAAACAAGGTGCAGTATATTATAATATAGCACCCAAAATGTCCAGATTTCAATCAAAACTCTTGTCATGTAAAGAATCAGAAACATCTCAAGTTGAATGAGCAAAGAATTCAACAGAAGCCAACACCAGATGACACAAATGCTGGAATTATCTGACAAGAATTTTCAAGCAGCCACCATTAAAATGTTTAATGAGCAATTACAAACACACCTGAAATAAATGAAATACAGAAAGTCTCAAAAGTAGAATATATATATATATATAAAGAAGAACAAAATGGAAATTTTAGAGATTAAAAATGAAAATAACCAAAGTAAAAAAAAAAAAAAAAAACTCAGTAGATGGATTTGGTTTCATATCCAAAATGTAATTAGTCTGGAAGTCACCACTCCCACCTTTAAAAAAAGAAAAAATAAACAAATTGAAAACCAATGACTTTTCTTGGACTCCGAGAAACGAGTTCTAAAAATAAATCACCACCCTGAGTCTGATGACAATCAAGTAAATCCAGAATGATACAGCTAAGATCTACTTTCCTGAAGCAGAAGCAGGTAGAGCCATTAACTGGTGGTAATACTGATTGACAATTTTGGTGAATTGTTAGAGGCTGAGTGAGGGGGACTAATGTGAGAATGAGAAAGTCTTGGGGACTTCAGTCTTTGGGGGAGATCTCTCATACTTCTATGAGCTTACATCCAAGAACCCCACAAAGTTCTCATGGTGAAGAGCAGAGAAAGATACCTTTGTGGCTTTGGCAGAGAAGGTGAAAGATAATCGTTGTGAAATATACTCTCAGTGCTCTCCGTAACAAAGGTCTGCTGGCCCTACTCTCCAAGGGAACAAGACTTTACCAGAACCAGATCTCACCTGAGGGAAGAGCATTTCTCCCACTTCAGCCCCCTCTAGACTTGTCTAACCTAAGGGAGAGGGGAACAGCTAAGAAATGCTTGTGAAGATAATAAGGCTTATTGTCACAGGCCCACTAACAGATGGATTTAATCAATCAATTATAGAACATTTTCCCTATCTACACCTTGCCACCATCAAACAGGGCTTCAGTATAATAGCAGATTACAGTTGAACAAGCAGCAAAACAATTTTTCTGAGGAGGAGTACTTCAGGACACCCAAAATCAATAAGGAAGAAAAAAGGACAATGCCCAGTTGGGCTGTGTTTAATGTTAACATGAAACCTCATGCTAAAAGCCTATTACCTTAGTTCCTATTACCAGGTATATCATACTCAGGTTTCAGCAACAGCAACAACAGAAAAACAAAGGGCATGCTAAAAGGCTAAAAATCCACAGTCTGAAGAGACAACAAGCATCAGAACCCAACTCAGATATGACATGGAGTTTGAATTATAAAACAGTACAGATAATTTAAGAAAGTATCAAAGAAAATACTAAAAATCAAAAAACCCTATGCATTTTTAGCTCATTGATTTCCTCCACATTGTTAACACCTGTTCTTTCCTTAATTTTTTTCTTAATTTGGAGTTAGTTTGCGTTTCTTTGTCTTCTTTAGATGAATACTTGGACCATGGATTTTAGAACTTGCTTCATTGAAGTAAGGATTTAAAAATAAGATTTACCTCTAAACACTACTTAAACACAAATTTTGCATGTGTTTTCATTGTTATTCAATTCATAGTATATTTTTAATTTCTCTAGTCATCTATTCTTTGACCCATGGGGTTATTTAGAAGAGGGCTATTTGATTTTCAGATATTTAGGTATTTTAGAGTAACTTTCTGTTATTCATTTCCAGTTTAGTTCCATTGTGGTAGGAATTCAACAGACAATCTATATGATTTCAGTTCCCTTACATTTTTGAGACTTGCTTTATGGCTAGGAATAAGGTCTATCTTGGTGAATGCCCCATATCCTGGAACAGAATGTATATTCTGCTGTTGCTAGGTTTTTCAATCATCAGTTCGTTGACAGTGCTTTTCAAGTTTTCTATATCCTTATTGATTTCCTGTGTAGTTTTCTCTTAATAACTGACATTTTCAACTATAACTGGATTTGTGTGTTTCCCTTTGGTGTTTGATCAGTACTTGAAGTTGTGATTTTAGATGTAAACATTTTGAATTTTTATGATTTATTTATGTTTAACCCTTTTGTTATTATGAAAGAGCAACTTTTTATTACTATTGTCATTAACTCTACATTGTTAAATATACACAATCATTAGTTTGTAATTGCATTGTCTATCTTTTCCCATCATTTCTTTTAACATCTAATGTATAGTATATACAATAATATTAATACATATATTTTATTTTCATGTATTATAAGACATCTCTTAAGGACTGCATTATAGTGGGGTTTACATATTTAATTCATTCTTACAATCTCTGCCTTTTAATTGGAATGATTAGGAGACTGATCAAGATGGCAGAATAAAGAGAACTTGAACTCACTTCCTCTCATGAGCACACCACAATCACTATCTGCAGAACCATCCATGAAAAAAAAAAAAAAAAACCTACCAGAAAAGATCTTCCACTGCTAAAAACGAAGGAGTAACCACGTCAAGGCTGTATATTATCACCCTGTTTATTTAACTTATATGCAAAGTACATCACGTGAATGCCAGGCTGGGTGAAGCACAAGCTGGAATCAAGATTGCCGGGAAAAATATCAATAACCTCAGATATGCAAATGACACCACTCTTACGGCAGAAAGCAAAGAACTAAAGAGGCTCTTGATGAAAGTGAAAGAGGCAAGTGAAAAAGTTGGCTTAAAACTCAGCATTCAGAAAATTAACATTATGGCATCTGGTCCCATCACTTCATGGCAAATAGATGGGGAAACAATGGAACCAGTGACAGACTTTATTATTGGCTCCAAAATAACTGCAGATGGTGACTGCAGCCATGAAATTAAAAGACACTTGCTCCTTGGAAGAAAAGCTATGACCAACGTAGACACCATATTAAAAAAGCTGAGACATTACTTTGCCAACAAAGCTCCATCTAGTCAAAGTTATGGTTTTTCCAGTAGTCATGTATGGATGTGAGAGTTGGACTATAAAAAAAGCTAAGCACCAAAGAACCGATGCTTTTGAACTGTGGTGTTGGAGAAGACTCTTGAGAGTCCCTTGGACTGCCAGGAGACCAAATCAGTCCATCCTAAAGAAAATCAGTCCTGAATATTCATTGCATGGACTGATGCTGAAATGCCAATGCTTTGGCCACCTGATGTGAATAACTGACTCATTGGAAAAGACCCCTATGCTGGGAAAGACTAAAAGCAGGAGGAGAAGGTGACGATAGAGGATGAGACGATTGGATGGCATCACTGACTGGATGAACACGAGTAAGCTCCGGGAGTTGGTGATGGACAGGGAAGCCTGGTGTGCTGCAGTCCATGGGGTTGCAAAGAGTTGGACACAACTGAGTGACTGGACTGAACCACAACAAGACAATCAAGAGGGGAAAATTAATGATATAATCAACCCCCATACCCTCCAGTGTGCTATGCACAAAATGGAGAATAATTATAGCGTGAGTTTCTCCCACAGGAGTGAGAATTCTGAGGCCCGTTTCAGGCTCCTTGGCCAGGGGTAATGCACCGGGAAGAGTGCTCGGCTTTGAAGATCCCCGGGCTTAATTTCAGGAGCACCACATGCCTGTGGGCAATAGAGACTTCCTCACACAAACTCACCAGCAAGACCCAAAGAATAAAGTAGAAGTTTGACAGCACCTAGGAAAGGCCTACCTGTTGGTCTTGGAGAGTCTCCAGTAAAGGATGGGGCGGGCGGCTCGGAACGCAGACGCTGAGGGAAGCCATATTTGGTAGCTGAATCCACACGCATGCGTGGAAGCCGGAGGCCGTGCTGGCAGCGTCAGGTGCGCCCTCCCTCTCTCTTATTAGCGCCAAGCCCTGGTCCTGCTCAATAGCCTATAGACTCTGGTGCTGGTACACCCGAGGCCAAACAATTAACAAGGCAGGGAGAGAGACTAACCCAGCAGCAAACAGGTTTCACAAGGTCTTCCTGAGCTCACAGCTGCCTCTCCACAGGGCCCCGCTCACCACAAGGCAAACACCCAGCTACTTCCATCCACAAGTGGTCAGACAACAGTCCTGCCCTCCAGGAAGCCTGTATTAGCATCTAGTCTAGTCTCCATCCACCAGGAGCAGACACCAGACCCAGGAAAACCACAACCCCACAGCCTGAGAACCCAGTTTGCACACCAGCAGGCTAGTTCCTACCCTGGGACCAGCTGGGTCCCATCCCTGCCCACTAGTAGGCTGACACAAGCCCCAGGACATCTCAGACTGAGTCAGGAACTGCACTCCCCACCCAGCCCTCCAACCCATCAGCAATTTGACATCAGCTCTGGGATCCCTGGGCCCTGTAGCCAGGCTCTAGGACCCAGCCTGGCCTGTCAGTTGTTCAATTCTAACCTCAGAACCTGGATTCACCCACCAGTGTGGGAGCAAAAGCCCTAGAGTCTTCTGGGACCCTGACTATGCCCCCCAGTGGGCCAGCACTAGGCTTAGGGTTCCCTGGGGTCTGCATCAGCCACGTCACGACCAGGCCCTGCTAATCAGCACCAGCAGCATCTGCACAAGGCAAGGCCTGGGAACCAACTGGGCTGGGGGCCAACCAAACCTATCAGATCACCCACTTACTCAGCCTGCCACAACAGAAGGACCCACACAGTCCTCTTAAGGGGAACCCCAAGAGCATATAACTTGGGTGATGTGAGGGGAGTGCACTGCAGGGACGAACAGGACTTTTCCTACAGAGGGCCACTTCTATAAGGCGGAGTAACATAACTAACCTACCACATAGGTAAAAATACACATAGCAATTTAGACAAAAAGAGGAGGAAGAGGAACATGCTTCAGATGAAGGAGCAAGATAAAACCCCAGAAGAACTAAGTGAAGGGAAGATAGGCAATCTGCCCAAGAAAGCAGTTGTAAAGATGATGAAAGAACTCAGGAGAGAAGGATGGATGCACAGAGTAAGTAGTTAGAAGCTTTGAAATAAAGAGTTAGAAAATGCAAAGAACAACCAAATAGAAAAGCAGAATACAATACCTGAAATGAAAAACATTAGAAGAAATCAACAGTACACTAAATGATACAGAGGAAAGGATCAGTAAGCTGGAAGATAGAGGAGTGGAAATCACTGCTGCTGAATAAAAAGAAATGAAGATAAATGAGGACAGTTTAAAAGACTTCTGAGATAACATCAACCACAGTCCTATTCCTATTCCTATTATAGGAGTTCCACAAGAGATTGGAAAAAAACAAGGGGGCAGAAAACGTATTTGAAAACACAATAGCTGAAAACTTCCCTAATCTGAGAAAGGAAACAGTCACCCAAGTCTAGGAAGCATAGAGAGTCCCACACGGAGTGAACCAAAAAGGAACACACCAAGATATACTGTAATTGAAATGACAACAATTAAAGATAAAGAGAGAAATTAAAAGCAGCAAAGAAAAAGCCACAAATAACATTCAAGTTAGCTCCCATAAGGTTATCAGCTGATTTTTCAGCAGAAACTCTGCAGGCCAGAAGGGAATGACCAGATACTTAAATGTGATGAAAAGGAAAGCCTACAACCAAGAATCTTCTACCTAGCAAGGCTCTTATGATATCTTATAGTTTTCAAAATAATATATAAATTTAGCTCAATAGCTATACTTCTTTTAATTTTATTTTTTGTTTGGGGGTTTGTTTTTGCTTAAATTTGATGCCAAGGTTTTTGTTTTACTTTGATGTTTTTTTAATGGTTGCTCAATAGTTTACAATATGCATCTTTAACATATTTCAGTCTATCATCAAGTAACATTATACCACATCAAGTAAAAAAGTAAAAGCTTTGCAGCTTTGTGCTTCTATTATGCCCTCCCATTGTAAATAGCATGTTGTTGATTGAATTTTGTGTCTTTCTTTAAAGAGTATTGAACTTCATTTTGTTTGGGACTTAAATTATTTGCAGGTCAGCTTGATTATTTCAAAGCTTAGTTTTAGGTTATATTAGGGTAGGTCTCGGAGAAGGCAATGGCACCCCACTCCAGTAATCTTGCCTGGAAAATCCCATGGACGGACGAGCCTGGAAGGCTGCAGTCCATGGGGTCCCTAGGAGTCGGACACGACTGAGCGACTTCACCTTCACTTTTCGCTTTCATGCATTGGAGAGGGAAATGGCAACCCACTCCAGTGTTCTTGCCTGGAGAATCCCAGGGACAGGGGAGCCTGGTGGGCTGCCGTCTCTGGGGTCGCACAGAGTTGCACACGACTGAAGCGACTTAGCAGCAGCAGGGCAGGTCTAGAGTACCCTTTGGGGCTTCCCTGGTAGCTCAGCTGGTAAAGAATCTACCTGCTTTGCAGGAGATCCCAGTTCAATTCCTGGGTTGGGAAGATCACCTGGAGAAGGGATAGGCTACCAACTCCAGTATTCTCAGGCTTCCCTGGTTCCTCAGACAGTAAAGAATCTGCCTGCAATGTCGGAAACCTGGGTTTGATCCCTAGATTGGGAAGATCCCCTGGAGGAGGGCATGAAAATCCACTCCATTATTCTTGCCTGGAGAATCCCCATGGACAGAGGTGCCTGGCAGGCTATGGGGTCACAAAGAGTTAGACACAACTGAGGGACTAAGCACAGCACAGTCCAGAATATCTTTTACTCTGCATCTAGCTTAGCTTTACTATTAAGTCAGTGTATTTTAATATCTTCTGATGTCTCAGGTGTTCAACAAGGTCTCTGGCTAGTTGGAACTCAAATATCCCCCATTCCCATGTGAGTTCTAGGGATGTTCAGCTTAGAGCTCCCTGTAGTTTTGAGCATGACCTCATGAAGTTTCATCCTATACGTGCATGGTTTAGTAATCAGTCACAGACTCCAGACACCTCGATGCAGACTGTTATGCTTCTTTTGGATTTAGCCACAGCCTCTCTGCTATTTTTGTATTTTAGTTGCCTTGGTGCCCCAGAACTCTGATTCTCATTCCTCCACTAAGCAAGACTTCCCCTGGGTTCCTCCTTCCTTCCAGGAAATTTTTTCAGGTAGAAAGACAGTACCGTCTATGGTTCGTTTTGTTTCCCTTCTCTTAAAGATCACCGTCCTGTAGTGTCTGCCGTCCAACACCTGAGGTTTCATATATTTTGTCCCTTTTTCTAGTTATTTATAGCAGTAAGGCACAACTGGGGCTGATTACTTTTTCATGGTAAAAACTGAAGTCCCTGAATTTCCCATTTTCTGTCATCCACAGTGTAAGGGAGTGGTGTAAATTCCAGTATTTTACTACTGCCTAGCTATGTGACTTTGACCACTTCATTTAAATTCACTGAACTTCCTTTTCCTTATCTGAAAAAATGGACAGGAAAATACCAAAACTTCTAGTTCCTTATGCTTGTTAAGTTAAATATGCTAACAAACATATCTGGAAGAGGCATCTAATATGTCAATTTCCATTCTTCTTCCAACAAAACTGACTATGGAACAAGACCATTTCATTACGCATCAGAAATATAAAAAGAAAAATGTTGTCATACCTGTAATGTAAAATGTTCCTTTATGCTACTGTGTCTTCAAAACACATGCCACATACTAATTAAAACCTGGATCCTGAACTCATACTTCTTTCTGTTCCCTGGAGAGGTAGACACTTTATGAACAGACCAAGGCAGGTGCTCAGTTCTCCCAGGGATGAACTTCAGCTCTTATTATTAATAGCTGTACCCATCGTCACCACTGTCACCTCACTCTTCATACTTTAAGTTACTAGCCATTCTATCTGGTTATCTTCCCTGACTACAGAACCCCCAGGGCACTTTCCTCGTTTGACCATTCTTCCTACCTAGTAATTCACCTGTTACATTATTTCCATCTAAAGTGAAACCTAAGCAGACAGCTCCATATGCTTATACTTACGCAGAATCAGTTCTGTGGAGGCACACTTGGCTTCTTTATTATAATAATCATCGTATGAGTGAAAGTAATAGAAGATGTGAAATAAAAGCACTGTATTTGCACTTTCTCAAAACAGATCATCCTTGGCATTAAGTTAAAGAATGCACAAAACCTCTTAAGGGGAAACAGAGCCACATCTTTAACAATCAATTTAAAATACTTACAATATTCTACACAGAGTTTCTGAGGATCTATTATGTGCTAGTGGTTATTAGGTTCTAGAGGAACCAAGATATACAAGATACAATCCCTCAAGATTAGGAAAGGTCAAAACAATAATACATGGAAAGTGTCATAACTTGTATAGATAATTAAGAGGGAAAAAGATAAAATCAGAAAACAGAACATACACTGTTACCCTCTTACATTATTTCATAAAGGCACAGGTAGATTTATTTCATACTTTGCATGATATCCTTTCCCAATCAAATTTTAAAATATAGGCAAAAATCCAAGGCTCCCTCTGACATTTCAATTTTTATTATATATATTTTTTATCCACAAAAAAGATACTGGTAGAGGGACTGAGTTACCTTTGATTATTAGGTACACAATAGATTTGAACCCATCATTATTTTAGGATGCTTTTAAACAGGTTAAGTTGTTCTTGCCATCTAGTCTTGTTATCACAAGTCACACAATATGAGATATGAAGCAATTAAATGGCAGCAATATTGAGGCAACCATAGCAGTGCTACTCAAAGGATAAAATAGCACCCTGCAAATCATCACCAAAGTTAAATACCACAGTAAGAGTCATCTCTAAAGAGGCTTTAAAACCCTCATTAAGACAGTATCCCATTTTAATTCTTCTTTTAAAAAGGCTTCTTCAGTCATATAATTATATCAAGCAATACTTAAAACAATATATTATTCAATTTTGTAACATTTATACATGTAATATCTAGGGTTGTAATATCACAAAAAGGGAAAACAAGAATAGAGTGCTATAGGAGTAATGTTTCCATATCTCAGCAAAATTTAGTACAAGTTTGATTTTGAGGAGATAAGATGTACAAAGTAAGCCTTAAGCAACCATTCAGAAAATAATAAAATGTAATGAAAAAGTTTAATTAAATTGGTACATTAGAAAATAATGCAAAAGAAAGCAGTGAAGGAAGAATAGTAGAACAAAAGAGACAAGAGACATAGAAACAAAAAGTCAATCAGCAGATATAAATCCCACTATATGAATAATAGCATTACATCGGACTGGGTTAAGCAACTCAACCAAAAGACAGAAATTGTCAGACTTAGATTGTTAAAAATTCCCAACTCAAGCACATACTGTCTATAGGATACACAAATTAAGTTCAAAGATACAAATAAATTGAAAGTGAAAGGATATATTATGCAAACAGTAACCATAGGAGAACTGAAGTGGCTATATGTGAGGCAAAATAAACTTTAAGACAAAAGATGTTATTAGAGATAAAAGAAATTTTATAATCACAAGAGGGTAAAATCACTAGGAAAGTGGAACAATTATAAACAAATATGCATCTAGTAAGATTGTACCAAAATACATAAAATAAGACTTGGCAGAAATGAAGGGAGAAATAGAAAACTCAACAATAACAGAGACTTCAACTTTCCCCCATTTTTAATAATGGATAGAACTAGGCAGAACAAGAACAAAAAAGACTTGAACAAAAACTAGAACCAAATTACCATTGAATCTACATACCCTTGGATTCTGCATCATGGATTAAACTGACTATGGATCCAAAACACATTTTTTTAACTCCATAAAGTTCCAGAATGCAAACTTTGGATTTTCCATGCACTGGAAACAAATTACATAGTATTTACACTGCAATTACAACTATTTACATAACATTCACATTGTATTAGGTAACATAAGTAATCTAGAGATGATTTAAAATATATGGGAGGGTTTCCTTTTCTCCACATCCTCTCCAGCATTTATGGTTTGTAGATTTTTTGATGATGGCGACCCAAATATCATATATTAATGCATATATGTGAAATCTAGAAAAATGGTACAGATGAATCTATTTCAAATAGGAACAGAGGTACAGAAGTAGAGAACGGAGATGTGGACACAAAGTAAGGGGAGAAGGGGAGGGTGGGGTAGATGGGAGATATGATGGACATAGATACACTGCCGTGGGTAAAAGAGATAGCTAGTGGGAAGGTGCTGTATAACACAGGGGGACTCAGCTGGGTGCTGGGTGCTGACCTAGAGGGGTGGGATGAGGCGGTGGGAGGGAGGTCCAAGAAGGCAATCTGTGAGGCTATTTTTTTTATCCTGACATGAAAAATCAGATAATCAGGAGAAAACTGTAGACCAATATTTCTTATGAATATGTATATAAAGTCCTCAACAAGATACTGGCCATCTAGCAAAATAAAATATATATATATATATATATATATATACACACATTATAACAACATGGGGTTTATCCCAGAAATGCAAAATTAGTATCTGAAAATCAATTCATGTAATATACCATGTCAACAGAATCGAAAACAAAAACCACATTATCATCTCAATAGTCTCTGAAAAAATATTTGACAAAATCCAACACCCTTTCATGATAATATCACTCAGAGACTCTTCTGAACCTGATAAAAAGCATCTACAAAAAAGTCCACAGCTAATGGTAAAAAGACAGGTTGCTTTCCCTCTAAGATCAGGGATAGGACAATGATGTTAACACTCACCACTTCTATTCAAAATTATACTGAAGGCTCCAGGAAAACTAGGTACTATAAATAAATAAAAGGCATCCAGATCTTATCTATAGAAAATTCTAAGGAGTTTAAAACAACAAACATACAGACAAAAAAAACTAATACATGAGTTCAACAAGCTTTCAGGATAAATATACAAAAATCAATAGTGTTTCTATTACACTCTCAGTGAACAATCTGAAAGTGGAGTGGAGAAAAATTCAATTTTCAGAAGCATCAAAAATAATAAAATGGGACCTCCCTCGTGGTCCAGTGGTTAAACAAAAAAAAAAATTCCACCTGCCAGTGCAGGGGACATACAGTCCATCCTGGCCCAGGAGGATTCCACTTGCCTCAAAACAACTAAGCCATGCGCCACAACTACTGAGCCCACGGTCTAGAGCCTGGGATTCACAGCTACTGAAGCACATGCCCTGGAGCACATGCTCTGCAACAAGAGGAGCCATTGCAATGGGAAGCCCACACACCACAATTAGGGTGTTGGCATTGCTCACCACAACTAGAGGAAAGCCTGCCTGCAGCATCAAAGACTCAGTGCAGCCAGAAATACATAAGTAAATAAATATTATAAAACATGTTTTTTAATAATAAAATAACTAGGGATGGGCTACAAGGGCTTCTCTTGTAGCTCAGTCAGTAAAGAGTCTGCAATGCAGGACACTTGGGTTCGACCCCTGGGTCAGGAAGATCCCCTGGAGAAGGAAATGGCTAACCCACTCCAGTATTCTTGCCTGGAGAATCCCATGGACAGAGGAGCCTGGCAGGCTACAGTCCATGAGGTTGCAAAGAGTTGGACACGATTGAGAGACTTTCACTTCACTTCAAAATAATTAGGAATAAATTAAATAAAAGAAGTCAAAACTTATTCTGAAAACTAGGAAACATTGTTGAAAGAAATTTAAAATATTTACATAAATGTGCGGTTGTCCATGTTCATGTATTGGATGCTGTGCTATGCTATGCTAAGTCATGTCAGTCGTGTCCGACTCTGTGCGACCCCATAGATGGCAGCCCACCAGGCTCCCCAATCCCTGGGATTCTCCAGGCAAGAACACTGGAGTGGGGTGCCATTGCCTTCTCCGTGTATTGGATGACTTAATAGTTAACATGACAATAGTCCCTGAATTGATATATAGATTCTATGCCCTCCCTATTAGAAATTGACAAGTTGATTCTAAAATTTAACTGGAAATTCAAGGGATTCAGACTAGATAAAACTATCTTGGGAAAAAAAATCAAAGTAGGAGGATTCACATATCTCAATTTCAAAATTTACTACAAAGTAACATTAATCAAGGCAGTGTGGTACTGTCATAAGGATAGACATAGATCAAATGAATAGAACTGAGAGTCCAGAAATAAATCCATGTGTCTAAGGTCAACTGATTTTTAGCAAGGATGCTAAGACCATTTAGAGAGGAAATAATGGTTGTTTTGACAAACAGTACTAGGACAACCTGATAGCCACAAGGAAAACAATAAGATTGGGCCCTTCAAACATGACACATATAAAATTTAACTCAAAAGAGGTCAAAAATTAACTAAAAACTAAAAATATCAAACCCTTAGAAGAAAACACAGGAATAAATCTTCATGATCTGGAATTTAGCAATGAATTCTTATATATGATGCTAAAAACTTGAGCAACAAAAGGAAAAAGAGATAAATTAGACTTCATCAAAATTCAAAATTATTGAGCCTCAAGGGCACTAGCAAGAAAGGAAAAGATAACCAACAGAATGGGAGAAAGTATCTGCAAAACATATATGTGACTTGTGTCTACAATATACAAAGAACCCATACAACTCAATAACAGAAAGACAAATCACCTAATTTTAAAATAGGCAAAAAATAAAATGGGCAAAGGATCTGAATATAAAGTTCTCCAAAGATGATATACTTCAATGGCCAGTAAGCACATAAAAAGATGTTTGACATCATTTGCCATCAGGGAAATGCAAATCAAAACCATGAGATTCCTCTTTATGCCCACTAGAACGGTTGGAATCATAAAGTCATATAATAACAAGTATTGGCAAGAATGTGGGAAAATTGGAACCCTCATGAACTGCAGATGGGAATGTAAAATGGTGAGACCGTTTTGGAAAACAAGAACAGTTCTTCAAATAATTAAACATAGAGTTATTTATTATATAACTCATCAGTCTACTCCTAGTAACACCCCCAAAAGAAATGAACACACACACACACATTTACAAACCAAGACTTGTATGTGAATCTCTATGGTAGCATCACTTAAAATAGCTAGAAAGTGGAAAGAACCCAAACATCTGTCAGCAATAAGTGGATAAATACAATGTGGCATAGCCATACAAAGGGATGTTATTTGACCATAAAAATGAGTGAAATACTATTATGTGCTACATTGATGAACATTGGTAACGTTGATAGACCCTGAAAATGTTACTTTAAATGAAAGAAGCCAATCACAGAAAAATACCTATGACATCATTCCACTTACACGAAATGTCCAGCCAGATTGTTAGTTGCTTGCTGCTAAGTCGCTTCAGTCGTGTCCGACTCTGTGCAACCACATAGACGGCAGCCCACCAGGCTCCCCCGTCCCTGGGATTCTCCAGGCAAGCACATTGGAGTGGGTTGCCATTTCCTTCTCCAATGCATGAAAGTGAAAAGTGAAAGTGAAGTCCCTCAGTCGTGTCTGACTCTTAGTGACCCCATGGACTGCATGGCAGTGGGGTGCATAGGGTGATGGTATTTAAATGATAGTTTATTTTTGAAATGATGAAAATATTCTAAAATTGGCTATGATAGTCCTTGCATATATATGTATGAATATATTAAAACTCTTTGATGTGTGTACTTTAGATGTTGAACTGTATGGTATATGAACTATAGCTCAAAAAAGCTGTAAAAATTCTACTTTTCAACATACTGGTTGTAGAATTGAACAACATTTAGAAAATGTGAAAGAACCTATGGCCAAATATTTTTCCCTTTGAAGCCTTGAGTGAATAATACCTCTGTTCTGATTTATTTACATGTAATTCATCAACATGGTTTCTAAGGAGGCATTCGATGTCGGGGGGTACTGAAGAACTTTTCAGTAGGTGAACCTTGGTTGGATGCTTTTCTTTTTTCTCTCTGAACCATGATGTTGTGCTTGACGACATTAGTTTTAACTTAGTTCTGGAAAGGTTCACTTCCAGTTTCAAACTCAGATCTCAGGAATTGTGAGGGAGTCCTACATTTTGTAAAAATGCGGAACATGCTATTTCCTCTGATTGGAATGATGAAGCAAGATTACATGTGACACTGATGAGTAAGATAGCAAGTTCAAATGCCTGGAGTTTTTAGCCCTATGTAAAGTAATAACACCGGAGAAGGTGATGGCACTCCACTCCAGTACTCTTGCCTGGAAAATCCCATGAACAGAGGAGCCTGGTGGGCTGCAGTCCATGGGGTTGCTAAGAGTCAGACACGACTGAGCGAATTCACTTTCACTTTTCACTTTCCTGCATTGGAGAAGGAACTGGCAACCCACTCCAGTGTTCTTGCCTGGAGAATCCCAGGGACGGGGGAGCCTGGTGGGCTGCCGTCTATGGGGTCGCACAGAGTTGGACACGACTGAGGCGACTTAGCAGCAGCAGCAAAGTAATACACAGTGCGCAAAACATGCTTTGCACTAGTTCTTTTTCCTGTGGTTGGGGCAGTGATGGAAGGTGAGAAGGGCTGCCACATGGGTATGTCCTAGAAAAGGCAAGAGGGATAGTTACCGTGTGTGCTTCTGCTGGATTACCCTCGCTCAGGGACTCTCTGCTGGCCCCCTTATATGCCTTATGTCTGGGGGAGAGTAATAAAATGCATTCTGGAGAAAAGTGATTTTGGTACTCCATGGGAAAGAGAAAAAATGTGATATGTTATAAATCTCAGGTTTAATTGCAGAAACAAAGTGAAGCAGAGACACTGACTCCAGGGTATTTAGGAGCTACCAGAGGCCACAGATCCACAAGACTGACAGCACTTGGTCATGTAAGATGGAATAACTCCTCGATGCTCCACCATCCAGCCTGTGCTGCATGCTCCTCCAGACATTTCTTGGAGTAACAAGCATGGTATGACCCTGAAGACATCAACTGATGCACTGCTGCTGCTGCTGCTGCTGCTGCTGCTGCATCGCTTCAGTCGTGTCTGACTCGGTGCGACCCCATAGATGGCAGCCCATTAGGCTCCTCTGTCCCTGGGATTCTCCAGGCAAGAACACTGGAGTGGGTTGCCAGTTCCTGCTCCAATGCATGAAAGTGAAAAGTGAAAGTGAAGTCGTTCAGTCGTGCCCGACTCTTAGCAACCCCATGGACTGCAGGCTACCAGGCGTCTCAGTCCATGGGATTTTCCAGGCAAGAGTACTGGAGTGGGATGCCATTGTCTTCTCCGCAACTGATGCACTACTTGCCCTCAACCTGAAAAGTTCACTAGGTTTTTCTTGTTTCTGATTGTGTTTGAATGCATATAAGAGGCAGGAGTATTGTCAAAAGAAGTAGTATGGCTGTGTAAGGGAGAAGAGGGTGGGAGAGGATGAGATGATTGGATGACATCACCAACTCAGTGAACATGAACTTGGGCAAACTCTGGGAAATGGTGAGAGATAGGGAAGCCTGGCATGCTTCAGTCCATGGGGTTGCAGAGTTGGACACAACTTTGTCACTGAACAACAACGACAACAATATGGCTTGTATATATTTCATATCCTTTGATTTTTCTATAGCCCTGTGTCTATACTCAATGGCAATAATTTCAAAACTCTTTGCAAAAACTTGCCTCAGTGTTTCATTTTTAAATCAAATCAGGAGCTGACTTGTTAGTGGCTGTGTGGTCAGTAACCAAGAAAATAGGGGGTTTATTCTGTTACCCTTAAAACCTTATGTAGTCAGCAGGTGTTTTTTGTTTTGTTTTGATTTTTGTTGTTGTTTTAAATATTGGAAAATAACCAACCACATAAAAGACTTGTAGTATAATGCTTGGTCCTAGATCTCAGATTGGTGACCTAGCCTAGCTCCTCCACGGACCCACAGACCCATAGATCCTCTGACCCATTGTATTTTACAGTACAGTCCTTCTCATTGCAGAGTCAGTCATCCTTTCCTCCCCTGCTCCTGAGTGACAGAAAGTAAATCAGATTTATTGAAGGAAGGTGAGGAGGTTAGGGAGAGAACCACTCATCCCAGTGACCTAGTGCTATTCAATATTTAGGAGTGGAGGTCCAGCCTGTCTTCCTCACTGCATGTGTGTGTTAGTTGCTCCATCATGTCCAACTCTTTCGACCCCATGGACTATAGCCCGCTAGGCTCTTCTGTCCATGGGATTTCCCAAATAAGAATACTGGAGTGCATTGCCAATTCCCTTCTCCAGATGATCTTCCCAACCCAGGGATCGAACCTGGGTCTCCTGTATTGCAGATTCTTTACCATCTGAGCCACAAGGGAAGCCTCTCACCCTCACTACACACATACAATCTTATATGTACTTTTGTGTCTGTGAGCATGGCTGAGAAAGGATTTGAAGTGTGGCAAAAGCTAATAAAAAATTCAGATTTGGGGTAGCAAGTTTGTACTGCTAACCTTGCTGCAGCCATGCTGGCAGTACAAATCTCAGTGATTCTCAGCTTCAAATACGCACAGAACTGGAAGGAGAAAAGTTCAGAGACATGGTTTTTCTTCCTTTCCTCAAAAGCTAAGAGTATTTTTTTGTTTTCTGTGATGATAATAATAACCACAATAATAACAAGATGGAATAGTGATTAGGCAGTATGATATCACAGACACTGGTTCAAGTCCTTTACATGGATTTTCCTATTCAACTTGCACACTTCTTGAGACACATATCATTATTACACACATAACAAACATGAAAACTGAATGTGGAGCTTGAGTACCTTGCAAAATGTCATCTTGTGGAGCAGCCTCAAGGGAGATTTGAATCAAAGGAACAGACTTGGAGGTCTCACCAACAAGTGACAGAGAACAGGGGATCAGAGGCAAGTCAACAAGACATATGGCTGCGTATTAGTTCAAATCAGCAATCACTTACTGAACGCCTCCTAATACACAGTAATTGTATACATGCACCCTGAACTTGTTCTACCCCATATTAAACTCCAGTCCCTAGAATTGCAGACTGGAATTGCAGATAGATAGAAATGATATTAAAATGACTAGCAGGTTGTAATAAAGTTACAAAAAGACAAGTCTCCCTGCTGATGTATTGGCATAGTAGAATTGCTGCCCCAAATTAGATCCATCATATGATTTAAACAGTTCCTCTATAGACTGGGAAGGGGACATGAAGAAACCTTAATATTTAAAATATTAAATAAAAACAATTCTAGAGACTTGAGAATAGACACAGCTTTAACAACATGGTCACCAAGCCCAAAGCTGCCAAATTGCCTTTGGGGATAGAGACATTAACTACAACCCTGGATGGATCACAAAACAGACTGTTTTCTTCTTCTTCTACCTCCTCTGTAATAAACTGTCCAAGATGCATTGTGTGAAAAGACTTTATTTGGATTTTGAGGCCATTTGCTGACACTGAGAATCTGACATGGACTGACTCATGGGCCATGTGAATTTTTCTTCATTGTTGTGATTAATAAGGTTAGCTGAAGTCTAGTTATGAGAAAATCAGTTGAGAAAAGATCGATGATTTCTTTCTCTTCAGAAGATACCACCCAGCTTTTAATTACACATGTTGTATTTACATCAACAGGCCAATATTTTGTTGGACTCTAATGAAAAGGAAAGTAGAATTTTGACAAATTTTTCATCCTTTTCAAAAAAGCAAAATATTTTAAAGTATGATTGGCTGTAATTAGCCATGAGTCCCCAGCTCTGTTAGAATGACTATTTTGACTAGAGACAAAGTTGGGTGGAGGTGAGGTCATGGGGCTTTGAATCTGTCCAACTTAAATTCAAATCCTGGTTTGGTCAGTTAGTGGCTGTGAAATCCTGGGTAAGTTACTCAACTTCTCTGAACTTTATAACCTTATTTGTAAAATAGAGTTATATATATATCACGCTGTGAATTACTCTAAGGATTAATGTAAACATGCCTGGTATATGCTCTAACTCTATTATCTGGATCAGTTATCAACAACGTTATCAACAATGGATCAGTTATCTGATGAACTGAGTACAGGGATGTCTGCTAATCAAGGTGATCTTTGACCTGACTGAGACTGGTAGCTACCAGAGTTTTTGAAGTCCTTTATAAAGAACTGCTTTAGCTAAACTCTGGACTTCTGGGAGACCCAGATATTTTGTGTTGCTCATGCAATATACAAAATACGAGATGTAACAGAGAGTAACTTGGACCCCTAAATTCCTAGCCCCTATTATCTCACAACAACCTTGCTACATATTTATGGAATATTTACTTAGCTTGCATTCTATAGCTAACACTAGGATTACACAGTGGATCAAAACATACAATGCTTTATCCACATAAAATGTACATATGGGGATTTAGTGGGGATGAGAGGGTCAGAGCCACCAAGCTGGAGAGGCAAGAAACAAAAGCTATAAGGAAATATAAGGCAAAGCTATAGAAGAGGCTATGGATTGATTATTTGTGTGGATTTATGTAAGAAAGAGCAGATGTTTGATGTAGCTCTCCCCATATACAATGAAAAAGATGTTTTTTAGATTATTTCAATTTTTATCATGTCTTTACTGGTTACTTCTGATTTTACTTCAGTGTTTGCTTAGTTTATATAATCCCAAAGTCCTGCCAATATATCTCCTAGGAATCCCTACCTGCAATTGTCAGCATTGCAAATTTAATACATTTTAAGTTTTCTGCAATGTGGGTTGGAGTTAATGGAAGATATTTCTTCTTCAAGGTATCTGAGGCAGAATTTTTCAATAGCCTTCAAAAAAAGGGGGGCTCTGTGATGGGTTGATTTGTATCCTCACAAAATTTACATGTTGAAGTCCTAACCCCTAGTACCTTAGTATGTGATGCCGTTTGTATACTGAATTTTTACAAGTTAAATGAAGTCATTAGGGTGAACCTTAATCCAATATAACCAGTGTCCTTATAAGAAGAAAAGACTAGAAATAACCTAAGTGTCCACTGATGGATGAATGAATAAAGTAAATGTGATCTATGTAAGTACAGAGTGCCAGGTTAGTATGTAGGTAGATATATACTAGAAAATTATTCAGCCGTAAAGAAGAATGGAATCTTGCTATTTGCAACAACATGGATAAACTCCAAAGCCATTATACTAAGTGAAGTAAATCAGAGAGAGAAAGAAAATATGCATTCCATTTGTGCATGGAATTATTTAAAAGAAACCCATCCCCAAAACCAAGTCCATAAAAACAAATACCAGACTGGTGGTTGCCAGAGATGGGGAGATGGCATGTGGGAGAAATCAGTGAAGGGGATCAAAAGGTATAAAGTTCCAGTTATAAAATAAATGTCATTAGGATATAATATACAGGATGGTGACTATTGTTTATAAAACTGTATGCCATATTTGAAAGTTGCTACAAATTTATCTTGAAAAGTCATCATCACAAGAAAAATTACTTGTAACTATGTAAGCTGAAGGATGTTCACTATACGCGGCATGGTGATCATTTGCTGTGTATACAGATATACAAACATTGTGTGTGCGCTTGAAACAAATATAATGTTAATGCCAACTATACCTCAAATATAAATGAGTAAATAAATCAGAAGAGGAGATGAGGACATAGAAACACCCAGAAGAGAGCCTATGTGAAGACATAGGGAGAGGATGGCCATTGACACGGCAAGGGGCGATTCCACAAAAGAAACCAACTCTACCCCAACCGGATCTTGTACTTCTATCCTCTGGGATTGTGAGAAGATACCTTTTTGTTGTTAATCCCACTCTGTGGTCCTTGTTTTGGAAGCCTTAGGTAAGTAATATAAGCTTTGCAATAATATGAAAGCCAGTGAGTCCATTTGCCTTCTCAGTCATTTACTTTTCAGGCCATTTGACTTTAGCTCATAATAAGGATATAGAATTATAAATGTTGCTTAAAATTTATGAAAAGTCTCAGTCATCCACCCTCTAGGACAAATCATGTGGTTTCCTACTCCAATTCCTCCCCCTTTCCCCCCATTTGGTAGAAAGGTAAGGTATCCTCTACATTTCTTCTTTATAAAAGAGGAAAATCATTCAGGAAAAAAAATGGCATTTATGATTTTTGAGGTCTTACTGGAATGCAATATAAAAATTACATTCTGTTTTTGGGAGGAAGAGATAAATCAGAACTGTAAAAACTATCCTAGTGGAAACTGGGGGGAAAAATCTATGTGCAGTAATTATTTCTTAATTCTCATTTCTCTCTTCTGTACTATTCACAAAAACAAACAAAAAGAGGCAGGGAGGGTACCTGGTTACTAAACAATATCTGTCAGCAGGAAATGACTAGGGATGGTATTGGCTAGTTCTTTTTCATTGATACCTCGGAGTTTAACAGAAAGTTCAGAATGCTGGACCAGTAGACCAGAAAACTCCTTACAAGCCCATTTCCAACGTCCTCTGCCTCTTGGTAAATCCACAAAGTTCAATGGTATCCCCAAGTTTCCTCAATTCATCTGTCAGTTAGCCATTCCCTGCTAGTGACCCCGTATTCTTTGGCAGATGAAAGATCTGCAAGTCCTTTTTGCCAAAAAGATTAATCCTGTCAAAATGCTTGCAAAGAAGTAATGAGAATGAAACGCTGCTCATACACAGCCTGTGCCACACACATCCATGCAGTTCTCAGAACGGCATGTGTGTAAACTGCTTTATATATCTAAGTTTTTCTTAACCATAAACTCATATCAGCCTCAAGACAACTATTTCATTAAGTTACTGTCCAGGTCTTGCCGATTTCTGAGAGGGTGTGAGAGAGGGGGAGACCAACGGTAGAGATGTCAACTGACTCAACAAGAGTACTCAAAATTCAGGTATCCTGTTCCCCGTATACTGCATTCAACTACATTAAAGTACAGAAGAGCTATGCTTATGCACACACATTTGACCTTCTTGGACAATGTGAATGTATTGGAAATTTTTTAAAAAACCGGATAGTTTGAAACTACTGATCAATAGAGTGGAAAGAATTACTGTGGATATAGATGTAAGCATTGCCTTGGGGTCTGTGGTATCTGGGACACAGGTGTGCTTTGTTATGTCAGGGGGATTCAGGGCAATTAATGCTTTCTTTCTCCCGTTGCCTATTTAGCACATAGCAAGTCTGGCCTGTGCCAGAATCCTCATGTGATCCTTGATTGCATTACAAAATATGATCAAAAGACTCCACCTCAATGGGCATGATTGTGCTGCTTGCTAAACTCAATGGCAATTTATTTAAATATGATACTCTGCAGGAGAACTCCTTCAAAGAAAAGGCACAACAGGCAGTTTATCATTTCCATGCGAGGCATTTCAAGTTATTGCCTCTTGAAAGCATTGGGGAAACAAGGATAACGCTGGTGGAAGAGTTAAAATGTGATATGATCATAAGCCCTACTCTCTATGAACAATGCTAGTTATGTCCTAGAGTTAATAGCTTGGTGGTCCCTTCTTAACACAAATCAGCCTTCCAAACAGAGGAAAGAGATGGGTGTGGGTGGTAAGGAAATTAGGAGCATAGATTCTAGACAATAATGCATCTGAGATAATCGAGTGATGCAAGCACATTGCTATCCAGTGTGTGGCAGAGTGCCTCTAATTCACTAAAAAGCTAAGTCAGGCAAATATAAATTAAAGCATGTGCAGGACTGGATTGTAAAAAATAAGAGCAATTAGCATTGCAGTATGTGCACATCTGCAATAATCCTGTTTGATGCATCTTCTATTAATTAACTTTATTGGAAGAAAAAAATCAGGTCAACAGAAGGAAATGCACAGCTTTTGGCCACTACAAAGCATTTCCAAACATTGACTGAGTTTGCCATGTAAATGTGTCAAATGTCCTCCTTTAAATCTAGAATAGAAAAGCAAAATGCCTCTCATTTGTAAAGCTGTGATTTTTTTTTAAGCCTACAAAGTTTAATTTTCAGATATATTCATGTACTCATTTTTCTCCCCGGTGATGTGCTTCCTGTGTTTATGAGGGAAATTATGTTTAAAAAGTTTAAATAGTTTGAATAACTTCATTTATTTACATATGAACTGCAACCCAATGAAGTCTAAGATCTGGAATGTGTAATATGAAAAATTATAATTATGCTGTTGAATCTGGAAATGCTTTATTGCATAATCTTAATTCAACAATGCTTTAAAGATTTCTATATTCAAATACAGAAAATAAGATTTTAGATCTAAACAAATATATAAAGATTTAATCAACATATTTTTAGGATGCAACAGTTCTTTCCCAAGTATAAAAATCATTTAATTCCTGGTTTTATAGGCTATTAAATATTTCTCAATAAATATTTGCAATTTTACCAGCATTCTCTGAAATTACTAGGAAAGAAAACCAAATTACATTTTCAGTAAATTGAATTGTACATTAAGAAATGGATATTTCTTAAATATATCACTGATTATATCTCACTCTTATAGTCAATCTGCTTTTAAAACAGGTTGCTCTCTAAAATAAAAATTCTATTTGGGAGGGAATTTTTATATCAAAAACCCAAAATTCTCTTCTTTAGTAAAACTGGAAGTATTCTATGATTTCTAATTTATGTAAATTCATCTTTGTTTTTCTGATTCCAAATGGGCTTGCTTACAATAACTGATAACATTTGGTTTTTACTACCTTTCTTTTTCATTCAAAGAAAGCAAATAACACAGCTATATATGAACAAATATAGTAATTAATTATCATTGTTTAATTCTTTTGACAAAACTCCAGTTTAAAGAAATACTTTTAAAAGTGTACTATTACTATTATATGACTATGTACTTGAATAATGCCATCAAGGGTATATCTATAATTCAAGAACTTCCTGTCTTTCTATATTTATAGATTTTAAAAATTTGCAGCATTGTACTTAATCCAGTAAGACATTTTGCTCTAAATTAAGGTTAATTGTAATAATAAATTTTGCATTTAATCATCTTTTAAAATAAACCACTTTATTGAAACCACCCTTATTAAAAATTCAAAATGCTTTCTTCATTAAAAAATAAGTTTTATAATGGAAACAAGCATTTGAGGAAAAGTGTTATGCAATTTAATTAAATGTAATACAATAGAATAACAAAGCAGATGAAATGTTTCATCAATAGAAATTTGCTCTCTTGACTGATTTATGAATTTCAGTTTTTAGATGATTATTATGAGATAATGTTAGAAAAAACTATAAAAATATATCCACTACAATCACTGAACTTTTGCCTTCTGTGTTATGTACGTAAAGGAGACATTTTTTTCCCTGAGACTAGTCGGTATGAATATCCTGAATCTCTGGCCTCTGAAGTGAGATCAGAAAGACAGATGGGCTTCAAAGTATTACTGCCCCATACACCATAAGCAAGTGAATATTGCTTCTAGAAACTGAGAATGTCATTTTTGTCAAGTTCATATGGTTGAATGAATCTGTACCACAGACTGGAATCTATACTGTCATTTTACAATTTGTGACTTTTGTCTATGTATTAAGGTTAGACAAGAACTGATGTTTACAAAGACTCTTATTTCGTATTTAAGGAAATGGGATTAGTGTCTCAGAATTGTACTAACCATGTGCGCCCTCTACAATATCATCTTGCCAATATTTTCTTTGTAAATTGTTACACATATATGGACTGGGTACTACCTGCCACTCTTCAGAGGGAGGTTCTGGAGCCCCTTGGACACAGAGCCAGATCAGAGCTTCTGCATTAACTCTCCATTCCCTGGCTCCTTCTGGGTTCCAGCACACTCATAATGTTTCTTTAACATTGGGTTTTTTTGTGGTTTAATATTTCTAAAAGCAGTAAATTATTTCCAGTGTACGTAAAAAAAAGACAAATTTCTCTGTGGTTCATGACCACAAAACAAAACAAGAAACAGAAATACTTCAGAGCATGAATCCTAAGAAAAGTTTCAAGTTTTAAACTCTTACTTTGATGCCATATGTGAAAAAGGAAATTTTGATAAAGAACTATGAATTAGTATGTTACAGAAGCCTTGAAACCAATATACATTCCTGTATCTATCATTTTCATTACCAATAATAAGAATGGTAATTGTTAGGTAAACACACACACTCATTGTCCTTCACAGGCATATAGTGTAGCTATGAGCTGTGGAATATGATTAATATTGACTAGTAAAGATATCTTATGATTTAAGATAGACTCAATCTTCTCAATTTAAAGGATTTATAACAAATACCTTTTGAAACAAGAAAGTAGCAAAGTAAAACTAGTGGCAAATATCTTTTTAAAGCAATGATTTGTTACTCATTTATCACTGCTTTTATATTTGCTTCCAGAGCTCATTATTATTTTTCTTTTTAATTATAGTTGTTTGAACTTCAGAAAGAGTTTTAGGATTTTAAAATAATGTTTCACTTCACAATTTTTAAGTTATAGTTTTAGAAAATATATTTTACTTGATCTTATAGCATTTAAAATTTGGCATCTGACAGAAAATCTCTTGACAACCTAATTGACAATGGTAATTTAAAATTGTATTTTATTGAAGCCTCATTAGAGACATTATAATAGATCATAGAATGACAGAATGATAATGCTTGTGATCATGCTCCCAAATTTTAGAGAATCATACACTCAGGAAAATTCACTTAATTGGCAAAACAGCACAGCTAATAACTGGTGGAGCTTAGATTTAGACTTGTTCTTTTTTCCCTTTATATTCGAAACTAATTTAACAAGTGGAACTTTTATTTGGGGCAAAATTAATAATGCAAGAAGCTCTCATAATCTCAAAACAAAGATACATACGCCAATGAAAAGGACAGCACTATTTCATCACCCTATATAAGAAAGAGGAGAGGAAAAAATCATGCTTAGATTATATGATAAAGCAGGAAAATTTTAAGCATCTTGCATTGTTTCATATTACTAAACCTTCACCTTCTTTCTCAGATTTGGAGCAGCAGCAGCATAGAGAGAGCACTAAGCAATAGAGACTGTGTGGAAGAGAGAGATCAATAATGACAAAATGCAGTTCATAGACTCTCAAACTCAGGCCAAGTAAGATAATCAAGTTTGTTACTTTTTTTTCCATCATTGCTCCTGATTGTTTATGCATATTTCTTCTGGTGCAGATCAAAACTAAGCTGAGAACCTAGATGGTATGTACAGATAAAGAAAATGGGCATATCACTTAGAGATTTTTACCCCTGATATGGTAAAATCAATGTCATATATGGAACAGCTTTTATCAAACTTTTTAAATTACATATTTAGATCTGAGAATTTCTCAGCTTAGAAAGATAGGAAGACACAGACCCACGATTTTTGTAATATATATAACTAACTACCAGTAAGCTGGATTAATGACAGGTTATAGAATATTGGATACTAGAATTGCTCTAGAACTTCACTCTGGCTTTTTTGTGACAATCCTTTACTATGAAAAATAAATTTAATTTTAGAAACTCAAATTGAGTATTAAAGAAAAAAAACATAATTTTTTGTTTAATAAATATATAATTTATTAAATGTTTTGTTTCAAATGTATAATTATTCTCAGATGAAAAGTACAGTCTCATTTATTATGAAGTCCTCTCTTAAAATATATACTTATTCCTTCCATTAGCTCTCCTTACTGGAATAAAACAGAAGTTTCTTTACTTGCAAAAGCGGAGCTGGATTTCCTGCCCCAAACCTGACAATGAGTTTTTAAATTAAAATTAAATTATGATATGGTGTCCCAAGAGGATATTAAAACATTAATGTTAAGTAGAATGTCACAGTTAGAATTGTCAAACACTGAGTTAACAGTAAATCATACAGTGATGCCAAAGAGTAATAACCCAGACTTCAGGACTCTTCAGACTAATAACTATGATGTTGAGACAAATGACTATGTTTGGAGATAATGAGGCCAAAGGAAAATTCAGGAAAGAAAAGAAAATTAGTTATAAATAAGATATAAATGAAAAATGCTTTTAAGTTTTAAAATGTACACATGGCTTAGTTTAAAAATATATATCTATGTATATTCATTCTTATATGTATATATATTTGTTTATAATACATAAAACATTATACCTATACTTCATGGCTGAGATCAACATATGCTCTGTTACTTAAAAGGAACGGAACTTAAAGATCACGCTTCCATCTTCTATGTGTGAGGGATATTTTTCTTTTCTTTCATTTTTTTTACTCACTAATTTGACCATAAATTGAGTGACCTTTCTGGGGAAGACAGGCCTACACACTGCTTTGTCTTCAACATTTCCAAAGCTGCTATTCTATTCTCCTCTCTTGCATTGGAGTCTTTTCTAATAAGCAGAAGGGTGCCATTTCTTAGAGATGTTTATTCTGAAAGGAGAAGGAGCAGATAGGTGGGATGTCGAAGAAACACAGCCATACTATTGGTCTGGTAGATGTTACTACCGTTTCCAGCAGTAACAAAGACTCCACTGTGTGCCCTCGCGTAGGTCACATAACCTGCTGTGTCACAATTGCTCCACCTGCAAATTAGATAATCGCCTTTGCCACCCATCTTCCTCTCAGGGCTGTTTTGAGAACGTCATAACTGGTCATTTGTTTGATCTATCCAAGAAACACTCAGTGCCCTTGGACCTCTGAATATGCATACCTAAGTGCAAGCTCAGATACGAAACTACATCCAACGGGAATGTTTCCTTACTGAAAGAGACAAAGGGCAGGCAATTGAAGAATGCCAGACCCAAATGACATCTCGAAGGCCTTTGAGATTCTCAGATGAAAGGCGTTATATAAAAATAAAGTATTGTTATTACCTAGGCAGAGAAAAATGCTTGCATTTTTCTATTAGCATTCAAGAACCAAAATATAGTGGTGCCCTTTGCTCCCCTTTGATATTTCCTTTGCATTTAGTTTGATGACAGTATAGATAAATCCTCTATTTGGTGCCATTGGACCTGGGTTACATTTCAGTATGTGGAAAATGACGAAATGAAAGAGAGAAGCCTTTGAAAGAAAGTGAAAATAAATGTAATAGCCAAAAGCCAAATAATAGTCAAAGTATATTTAAAGTCTATTAAAGAGCAGCAGTCAGGGTATCAAATGCACACTCTCTCATCCTCTGTGGTCAGCCTACTATGTGGACCACCTGCCTTAAATTACACAAATTCACCACATCCCTGGAGTGAAGTGGGGAAGGCAGGAGAAAAATGGGGGTGGAGAAGCAGCTTTCTTCATTCATACTCATCGTAGCAAATGTGAATATTTTTAGAATGCCTCTTTTCAATTCACAGCCAATTATACTTCAGTCTCTAAACTGTCCCTCTTGGGTTTGGAATATGTGTGCATATATTGCATATATGCAATCAGTAGGTAACCTGGAGTTTCAGTTTTTCAGGAGATACTGATTGATATGTATTGTTTAGTTATCAGTGATTATGCAGTTTTAGGAGGCAACAGGGCACAGGAATATGGGGAAATGGAACCCCAGTTGGCAGGAGCAGGAGAAGATACCCTTCTCGGTAGACTGCCCCAGTTTGGTTAAGAAGCACATGTGGAGAGTCGGAGTTGGGAATCTTTCAGAGAAATCAAGTGGAATCAGTTTCACAGACATGAAAACACACTGATAACAAGCCAACCAGATTCCTTATTAAATTTGACAATGACTGCTTTGGGGGTGCTAAGACTGCTACATATAGTTGTAAGGGATGTTCACTGAACAAAGGCATTAGGTCCATGGGGTAAGGGAATCTGAAATCAGCGCAGCTCTGACTGATTTTCCAGGCAAGCCAGATACCCTGTACTCATTCACACAAATCATATAGGCAAATGGCATCTGTGGGCTCCATACAAAAAGACACTCTAAAACACCTGAGTGAAATGTCTGACTATCAGTGTTTCAACAAATGTCTTATTTTGTGCTTACTTGGGTTTTCATTCTAAACATAAACCTGAGAGACAAGTATGTGAATTCCTCTGCTATAACAATATGGGACTATCATATTGTCGTTTTTTTCTTTTAGATTTGAATTTTGCCTCTCTACCTCAGTTTCCCTCTTAGTATTGATATAATGGTGATGTCAGTTCGAATCAACAAAAATGTCATGCGACAGGTGCTAAACAAGGTCCTGGGATTACAGTAGCGAGCTGGATAGGCATTTGCATGAAGCTTAAAGTCTAACAAGCAACTATTAATCTACAGGTGGTGGTGGCTTAGTCACTAAGTCATGTCTGACTTTTGCGACTCCATGGACTGTAGCCTGCCAGGCTCCTTTGTCCATGGGATTCTCCAGGCAAGAAAGCCATTTCCTTCTGCAGGGGATCTTCCCGACCTAGGGATTGAATCCGGGTCTCCTGAATCGCAGGCAGATTCTTTACTGACTTAGGTAGGAGGGAAGCTCTAAAAGCTATAGGATTTTGCTACAAACTGATAAATGTGCATTCAAAAGAAATAAAAATAGCAAAGGCAATAAAAGGTGTTCTTGGACTCACTTCTACCCTCTGTTGTTAGGTTTCCATTCTTAGAATGCTAACCTCTCCACTCATATTCTTCCACAGTTAGGGAGTTCTAATTTTCTGTACTATTCTAAAATAGGAGAGAAAATTGGGGTGAAATAACTACTGTAAGGGCCACTGTGCACATGCAGCAAATATCCCACAGATGAGACCAACCTTCTGTGATTAGAGGTGACTTCGCTATGATGGGCATGATGCAGTCACTTCCACATAGCCTTCAGACCTTAGAGAGACCCTCCAGAAATGTTTGTTGACTGAATAATCATGCCTCTGTTTAATTCAAGGCAGTGTCATAGTGGCCACCCACATGGTCTGTCATTTGGGGAAAAGTGTTTTGGGAAGAGTGAACATTTTGAAATTGCTTCTGCAAATCTACATGATATGTAACTCTACCTGTACAATTAGACAACTGAGTAGATATTTCACAGGAGTAAATGAGAGTCACTTGTGGTTATACATTTGAATAAGTTCACACATTCTTTACCCTGGTTGTTATTTTTCAGAATTGTGCTGCCTATAGTCTGATTTCAAGTTGTTATTTGCATCAGTAACTCTGGAAAACAAAAACCCACTAGGAAAGCATGTCAGACAAGAATAGATCACAAAATCAAAATGCCTCTGGGATCCTTTGTAAAGAGTAGGAAAACTCACTTATGATCACTCTCCTTTGGTTCTGTCTCATTCCATAATCCCTCCATGGGGTAAACTCTACTCCTGGTTTGTCTACCCCACCAATAGTTTCTGCACATGCTAGTTAAATTATCTTTTTTTTCCATCAGTTTTGAATTCATAAGAGTATTCTTAGTGGTAATTATCCTTATAAACAGCAAAAATAATGGTCTCAGGGCATTTTTCCACAAACAAGGCTTTGTATCAGTAATTGTAAAAATCAAAATAAAATAAAAAGTCCTCTTAAAGGTGCACATGTTCATAATATTACTATTGGAATTTTTAGGATAAAGACATACTCATTTTCACTCTTAGGAAATGAAAAGATAAAACAGCAAAATAGGATTCTGGCCTTTACAGTTTAGAAGGTGTTATGTCTATGCAGGGCAGTGTACAGCCTCACTTATTAAGAGGCATTTGTAGTCTTATCTATTTTGTTTATGCAAAACTTTGTAGTAAAAGAGAACGTTAATGAGCCTTGGGGAACAGTTGCTCAGTTGGAAGAAAATGGGTAGTTCTAGTATTCAGGCCAATTCTGGAGTTTACTAACCTGTGAAAATCCTAAAATCATGCCTCCAAGTAAAGAAAAAAAAGCACTGAACTAGGCCCAATTAGTCTTGGGCAAATATCCTAAACACTGTGGACCTCAGAGTCCTTTGCCGTAAATTAAATGGCTGAATTCAATGAATCTAAACCTTGAGAGAAATGGAGACTTCATAGCTATGAGAGAGAGCCTACTGGTAACCAATCAAGGGAGATACATAAATCAGCATCCAGCTAAAATTGACAATGAGAACCTCTTGACTCAGGAAGCAGATAAGCAATGTCCAGCAACTCTTGAAGGCATTGTGAAGTGAGTCACAGGGAAAATTGGAAATAATGACAAACATCAAACCAACTACCACTATCAGGATTTATCAAAGGACTTAGCCCACCAGGAGATTAACCTGCAATTCAGCAGTAAAAGTCTGATGTCATTTCCTAGAACTCAGAAGTCCTATGCAAGCTGTGAGTGGAAAAGAAGCTGCTGCTCATTAAGTGGAAAAAGAGATCATTCCAAGTCACACATGAATGTTGCTCATCACAGCTAACTACAGAAATAACACCACCTGTGCCGCCTTCTCGTGTAAAGGGCCATCTCTCAACACGGCAGAATTATAGGTTGAAAAGAGTATTTGGATGAAACATTTCAGAAGACAATTTGTGTTACTTATTAAAAATGGCCACATCAGTGTACACTTCTCCCCCTCCACCACTGAAATAACGTTTGCTATGGTTACATCACAGACAGTCTTCTACAGAAAATAAATGCCAAACACACAGTTCAACGCTAATTTCTCCTTACACAGAATACAGATGACCCCTTTGACCACCAACCTGTCTTTCATGCTAGTTTTAGAAACTCTGTCAGGAAAAAATAAAAATTTCTGTGGCTTGTGGAACTTTAGGCAGGGGGTATAAGGTCTTGACCAGCAAATATGAAAGTATATTGTTTGGTTTCCTCTCAATATCGATACTTAGTATCACATTTTAGGTCTTGTAAGTGCTCCCATATGTTTCAGAAATAATTAAATTTTTATTGACATTTTGGCCTGCCTCCTAAAGACGAATATCCTTCAGCTGTTAAACATTTGATAGGTTTGAAGTTGGGAAAGTTTTTTTATTTAATATTTTTATGCTCTTGGATATATACATACAAAAAAAGACAAGAGGTGACCTAAGTCTTTTGATGTAGGGATGGGAACTCTAGGAAAAAGGCAACAACTTTCAAAACCTCTCAAGCTGCCCTTGGAGAGGAGGCGTGTCATGTGATGAGGCTTATCAAATCAGGATCCGTTCTACATAAACCAATCAACTCTGATCTAGTTCCTTGTTTTGTAACGTTATGAAGAACGAAGACTGCTTATACATTGGGAAATAAGGTTTTCAAAAAGGCCCTCAAGTGAATCCATTCTCTTTCACCCAGGAAATCAACTTGATGTTTCAGTGGGAAAACAAACCGCTGACCTTCAAGCTACTAAGATCGAAAGGATACGGAAGGCTAGAGGATGAAGGTTCATCCAAAAAAAAAAAAAAGACTGAAATGGTCAGACACGGTTCCCCAAATAGATTCCCAGCCTTGTGGGATTCTAAGCAAATAACCAGAATATCACTCGGAGCCAAACCTTCATCTGTAAGCAGACATTTGCCAGCGGTGCCCTGGCCTCGACCCCTCCTCACCGCTGGTTTTCAAGCCTCCCTGGCTAATGGCTAATGGCTCCTTTTGCTAATTCCCTCCTTAATTTGCCTTCACCTTGGGAAAGAAGAAAGAAAACAAAGTTTTTCCTCTCCATTTCCCAGTCGGTTACAAATCGAAAGGCGAAGGAATAGCTGGAAAACCTCCCTCATGGAAAAAGCGTCCGCTGGAGGCTACGGTGGGTCGGTCCCACCTTTGGCTTCAAGTTGACAGATGTGTTTCGCGCGTTCTCAGTGCTACGGGCCTCGTGGTCCCCTAAACTCGCGCTAGCGTTCGCCGGGTCTGAGGTGCCCCCTGCCCACCCCCTCCCACCCCCTCAGCGGTGCACATTTCAACTTTTCAGCTTCCCGGTGGAACTCACAGTAATTGAGTCGGGAGGGTTATTTTTCCTGGCCTCGCCTCGCGGCCCAGAGACTGCAGGGAGCTTTCGAGAAGACATCGCCTCCTACCCCGCGACGCCCCGGCAGCTTCTGAGCGCCGCCCTGGCCTCCGCCCCGCGGGAACCAGGAGAGCGAATCTCAGCCGCGGCCAGAAGGCTGAGGCCGGAGGGTGAAACCACCAGGGGTCCCAACGGAGGGCTTATTCCCGCCCCGCTTCACGTGTGGGGTCAAATCGCATTAACACCAAACCACCAACGGGGCAGTAGCAGGTGGTTAATTGCAAAAAAACAGAGTTAACTGCAAGAGACTAACTTTACAGGAGGGGTGACTTGGTTTCCCTCCGTAGGTTTGTCATCGTAAAGAAGAAGATCCCTCCCTCCTCCTTAGTAGGAAGGCGGGGAAAGGTTATCTGCGGGTCCGGGAGAAGGCTGGTGCACACAGTCGGTTTAGGGTGACCGGCAGCCGGGCGCGGTAGGCGCGCGGGCTTCCATCCGCGCGGCTATTGGAAGCAGATTTCGCTCACCCCTGTCTGGAAGGTAAGAGCTTTGGCATCTGGAAGCGTCAGAAAGGAGCCTTTTGCCATAAATCATCCTGAAAAGCATTCAAATCAGACAAGCGTCTAGAGACCCCTTAGACACTCCGCCCCCAAAATCCTAGATCAAAGTGCAATTCCTGGAACCATAAACACCTATCATAAGCAAAATCCTGCTTATCTGGAGGATGCTAAAACTGAGGGGAAAAGACGGGGTAAGAGGGCATTTGTCGCTGTAAATCCCCTGCACAAAATTCACAAAGTCTATCTTTTAACATCGTCAACTGCTTTCTTGGAGGCAGCCAACCACAGCGCTTCTAAACTCGCCCAATGCGCGTTTCTGGAGTCCTCCGAACAGCTGGCGGGAGCGTTTAGCACCCGGGACTGGACATTCGTTTTCGCTTGTGTTTTCAACCAGCAGAAGCAGGTGCGAGAGAGTCCGGGGTTTGGGAGGTGGGAGGCAGAGAAAGAAAATCCACTTGGTGCTAGTTCAGAGGACTGCAACCTCTCCTTACATAACACTAGGGCTGCAAACCTAGTAGTCCGAAACGTAACAAAACGAGCAGAAATCTCACGCGCCCAGACAATTTCTGCTCTCGCTGAACTCCCAGGATAGCTGCATTACATTTGTACAGTAACACTTAGCAAGTTTCCGAGATCTTTAAAGGGGGATCGTCAGAGGGACGAGAACACTAAGAGGGGACCGGGGAGGGAGATGTCTTCGATTCTGAGACAGCAATTTTCCCGCCTCGGAAATGAAAAGACCCTAACTTCCCCACGACTTCCTTGGTCAATCCAGAGTCAACCGAGTGTAATGAAATCTCTAGTCTGGATGGAGCATGGATGGCCCGGCAGGCGTGTAGGGCGGGGGGTGGGGGTGGGGGGTGCGGGGAGGACCGTGCAGGAGAGAGCTCCCCCCATGTACATTCCCTGCTGGGGGATGCGCTGGGCGCGCGGATACCGCGAGATGGGGCATCGTGAAGCTCGCTGGCTGCGAGCGGACTCCGGGGCTGAGATTATTCGACACGTGTCTTTTACCCCTCACAATCCATTTCCTACGCGTGATTTACGAACGGACCACTTTGATCAGGCTCGGTTTCATCTGTCCACTACTTACAGATGACAGACGCGGCTGCTAAAAATGCCTTCTCGCTGTCTAAAAGTTTGCCGCCCCCGCCCCCCTTTCCCAAATACTGTGGCTTTTTCTCTGGCGATTCCCCACCCCCTGCCCCTTCTCTCCCCTGCCTTACCCCCAGCCCCATTTGCTCTGTTAGTTGCAGTCCCTCCGGGTGTTTTAAGTCAACAACAACAAAAAGCTCCGGGCAAGGTCAGCTGGGAGCCAAAACAGGCATATTTGGGGCACACTATCTCCTTGGTACCACAAGTATGGGGGTCCTAAGAAGGCTTCCAGTCAGGGACCTGGAGAACTCGCTCTCCAAGTGCTGGGGGCGGAGGAGCCCGCCTTCGGAAGGGCGTGGGCAAAAACCCCCTCAGTCCAGTCCCGGGACCCGGTTCTGCCAAGAGAAGGGACCAGAAACCGGGATGCAGAGGGCATTGTCAGCCCACTGTTGTCTCCGGGCCTAGACTCAGAAGAACAACCACTTTGGCTTAATTGGGGAGGAAAGGAGGCGGTGGGAGAAGGGGGAGAGGGGATCACGTTACGGAGCCTCCTGGTCCCTAATAGGTAAAGGAAAAGCGGAGTCTCAGAAGCGGTTATTAATAGTAGATTGTGTGTGTGGTAGTAGTATTTCATTAAAACCATATCCTGGGACAGAGAGTTGCTTCTTTCGTGTTTCTTTGCTTTGTTATTACTCTGACAGAAGTTCCCAAAACAGGATTTTCCAAATCAAAGAATCCCTGGAGTCTTCTCCCCTTCCCAGCCCCCTTACTCCGACTGCTCCCGGTATCATTATCCCTGTAAGGATCCTTATACTCTTGATTTAGCTGGAGGACATTTAATAGCTGACTGGATTAAATATTGCAGACTCCAGCCTGGGCCATTTGAAAATCCGGGTCGTGGACTATGCCTAACTTCAGAGAAGGAAAACTGATCTATGAGATGTGTTTTAAATTTCACTCGGTCGGGGCCTGGAGAAAAGGAAGAGGAAGAAGGATTCTCTGCCCCAGTTACGAGTTAGAAGTTTTAAAAGGTGTGTGTTGATAGGGGGTAGCAAGAGGAGTCAGGGAGGAATGAGGCCAAAGGCAACCTTAACAAGAGGCTAACTGAAATGTCCTTCTTCCATGCGGTGAAACAGGGGCTTCATAAGAACATTTTAAAGAATGCTGATCTGGAAGGTAGGTTTCTGCCCTGGGAATGGAGCCCCAGAATTTAGGGGTGCATCAGCAGACCTCTGGGAAGGATTCATTGTCATTGCTAAAGTTGCAGCACTGAGAAGTTTTGTGTTCGTTCACTGCATGTTGGTGTTCAACAATGCTAACAGTTCTTTGGTGTAAAGTTTCAGGAACAAAAGAGGAAAAGAAATGTGGACTGTTTTGTCCAGTACTATGTTTAGAAATGGAGGTCTGGAAGCCTCAGAGGAGAGCTTTACATAGCAGAGTCAGCAAGTCAGGGTCCAACCCAACATTCATCAAGGCTGGGCAAATGCAGAGGGGGAGGATCTGAGATTTTAGTCCAACGCCCTTCCGGGTCATCACCAGATATGTTCTGTACCCAAAGGTGACAAAGCAAGGTTAGGTTCCTCCAGGGATGGCTAGATGAGTATTTAGATTTCATGCTATGGAGAAAAGAGATATGTCTGTTCATCTGGTCTTGTGCATAAAAAAAAAAAAAAAAAAAACAGAAAATGATTAATCCTTAAAGCTAATGTGATCACTTAGAATATATTTCAATTCTGATCACACCTTTGGAAATCCAGAAAGGACTCAGAAAAAATCTGACAGTAAATTTTAATTTAATATTGTGGAAAAAATACTCCAACTTTGAAGTTCTGTTTAAAGAAGAAAGCTGAACTGGTGGCTAAAGAATAACTGTAATCCAGGTGCAATGTCAGTTTAACAAAGACTTGGGAATAGTGTTGCATTTAAAGGAAGAGTCACAGCACAGTTCATTTAATATACAACCTTAGAGTTATTGTAGACAAATATTTAAAACCTTAATATGGACAGAGACCCAAGCCTGTGCCACATGGTAGGTAACATTCACAATACCCCCATGAACCTCTCTCTTAAATACAGAGAAAGGAATTAGACTGTTCCACAACTGGGCAACTGCTAATTCATTTTAATTTTGTTTATAAAGCGAACTTCCTTCTTACATGTGGGGGTGGGGGTGGGAGAGTCCTATCTGTACAAGTCATTAAAAAAAGAAAAAACAAACCTTTCAACCAAACCAATGATTTAACTTGGTAAAGTCCCTACCCCATGGGCGGCTGGGATCCCCAGCGCTCTGGATCCTCCCCAGGAGGGAGGGATAACCCGCATGTCTTTCAGCTCATTCAAGCATCTTGAAGGTTTCGGGTCTGTCAGGCCTGGCATTCCTTCGCTCTTCTTATCACTCTCTACCCCTTCAAAAAGGCAATTGATTAGTTTCAGCTTTTCCAAACCGAGATTCGATATGTTTCTCAGGATCAAACGTCTTTGAGAGGCTAAGAGACTAACGTGGGGGATGGGGAATGTGAAGAAAGAAAACACGGGCAGGGAAGAAATGCGCCCTCCACCCAAACCACCCACACCCAAGCCACCTAGACGGAGGGGTGGAGGGGATGAGGAAGGCATGGGGTAGGGTGGCGCTGGCCAGAGGATTGGACTGTGACCCCTTCTGGAAGACGCACTTAAGATGTGTCTTCCCTTTCCGGAAGCAAATATTTAAAGGAGAGAATAGATATCTAGCGGAGGAGGTTGATGATTTATGCCTGGGTTTTCCTTCCAAGCATTTGCTTCCCTTATATTTACAGGCGTGGCCCCATTTGCAAGTTGTACATCTGTTCTCTTCACGTGACATTTCATAAAAGCCCTAACATCTGGGCAAGATAAACTTCCTTCAGGTACCTGCTTAACTTTTCACTTGTCACGCTCGCCTCACCCCAGGCGCGTCCCTTTCCCCTCTCCGCCTGCCTCAGTGGTGGGGTCTGTGGCGCGTTTTGTTCTAGCTAGTTTCGCTGGGACACCCTGCCCCCCAGCCACAGGTGACCCAACTTCGCCCCCTTCCTAGCGCCAACCTTTGCCAAGGCCAGTTTCTTCCGCAGAAACCGGTTCCTTACGTCTCCCGCCTCTGGTCCCACTGTCCAGGTAAGTGACGGCACCATCTTGAACCCAAGGAGAAAAGTCATATTTTCTCGGATTCCGGCATTAGACCAAAAACAAAACAAAAAGCAAAGAAACGTGCTTAAGCAGCAGCAAACTCGCGCCTAAATTCGACCGTCTCATACACATCCATATACCTCAGCGCAGTGAGGGATAAGGAGCAGCTAATTTTGATGACTGCCTTTTCATTGAGCATTTGCTCTCTCTGGTAGAGAGCACGCTTTACAGAAACTTCATTTCATTTGCTCACAAGCTCCCCTCCCCCCCGCTCCCCCCTCCAAAGGCTGCCTTCTGGATGAATGCTTTTAGAATTGGTTTCTTCTTTTCCTAATCTGGAATTTTGTTCCTCTGGCTTCAGCCTAAATGGCCCGCATAAGCACGAAGACACATCCACAAACGGGGAGGGGGGGGCGGAAATAGAAGGAAAAGAAAATAGTCCACGTAAACAAGAAAGGCTGCAGGGGGATCGAGGCCCTAGCTGCAGCAAACCCCAAACGATCTCATTGCAGGGCGCCCACGAAATCCCGGCTATAATTGAGTGTTTTCTTTGAGGCTTTCTGACCATGTGCTTTTTACCATGGTTACTGTGACTCTGATATGAGAAGCTGGATATTTATTATGACCCGTCCCATCCTTTCCCAAAGGCTTATCTCCGCGGCCCTCATAAAGGAGAATAGAAAAGGAGAACTTTCCTGCCAGTGAGTTTAACCTGCCCCACCTTCCAGTGACCTGCCACATGCTCCTTCTGACTTTATAGACATCTGGGAATTCCATACATGCCTTAAACTCCAATTACACACCTTCTTCAAAGGACACGTGCTTTGATTTGCTAAGAAAATATTAGGAGGGCTCACGTTCTGGGGCCTTGGGACAAAAGCAAATGGAAAATCTATCCCATGGCCTGTTTACTGGGTCCATCTTTTGCTGTTCAGTAAGCAAGGATTATTAATAATCCCGTTTGCGTTTTCGAGGGCTTCGGTTGCTAGGTGTCTGCGAATCAGTGGGGTGATTGGCTTTCAGAAATTATGAGGAAACCTATTTCTCTTTCCGCTTTGCCGGTACACTTTCCTTCCACTTTTGCCGGTGCTGGGGGCGGGGCACGCTTTACGGCAAACCAGGAGAAAAATCTGGAAAAGTGGCCCCCGGGGAACCCCTCTCCCGACCCCTGTTTGTGGCTGATGCGGGCCTGTCTCTGGAAATACGAAGTTGGGCCTTTGCCTGAATCTCTTGCTGCTGCTCCCCTTGCTACCGCTGACACTTGGAGCCGCCTCCTCCGCGCACAGCGGCCCGACGCGGGGCCAGGGGCTGTCCACGCGGTCCCCGGAGGCGTCGGACACTGTCACCCTCCCCACGTTGCCGCCCGCCCGCCACCCACGCCGGGGAGTCCGGGCCCGCCCCCGCCCGCGCTAGCCGCAGGTGAGACTCCCGCTCCCCACGGAGTTCTGTTTGGGTTTCCGTGGCGTTTGTTCCCCGCAGGTTTGTTTGTTTTTCTTCAAATTACAGATGCAGGGAAAACCGCCTGACATCATGAGAGTGGGACAAACGCTCACTTTGAAGGATTCCTGGGCAGGACTTCAAGTGAAATCATATGCCTGAGAAGAACTTGATACCGGTCTAGAGAAAATAACCAGTTCTGAGTTTGCCAAACCGTGGAATGTGCAAAATGCTCGACTTTTTTGCAAGAGGCCAAATGTCCCTTAAAAAGCTCCATTATGAATATGAGCCTGAGGACCGAAGGAGCAAGAAGCTTGTGTCCTTGCTGAGTGTGGGGGAAAAGTACACAGGTTGTGAGAGTTTCTGCTCTTTAACATTTATTAAAATGTTCCACTTTGGGGAGGGTACCTGCAACTGTGCATGAATTATCATTTGTGCATGTGTTTGTTAGCAAGTGTGTGTAATGTGTGTGTAATAAAGAGGGGAAATGTGTGTAAGGGGAACACAAATGTACTGCTTTCTTATGATTGAACCCTATCAATCTAAAGAAACTAAAACCATGATTAAAAGATCATGTGCACAGCAGAGGAAACGTTCTTAGTCAGTTATTTAGAATTCATCCAAGGCAATCTAATACAATACTTTCCCTTGACTGAATACATTCTGGCTAAAGGGTAAAGACTCCTGGGTCCAGATACCACATTAAATTCTCACTTCTGAAACAGGTAATTCATCCTAAATGCCCTTTAAATAAGAATAGGTAATATAAATGAAATGAGATGAAAATAGGAAACATGGATAGAAACACAGGTGCTTCATTTCTGTTCTGAAGCAGAATTGGCATTGTGGTGTATAAGGGGTGGGGAAAGTTGGGTATACAGAAATAGTCTGGCAAGCTGAAAACTGGATTCTTAATAGTTAATATTTTCCACTGTGAATCCTTCTCACTCAAAGCAAAACTATTCACCACATTTCTTTCATTCATCTGAAAATTTCAAGAAAAATATTAGCTTCAGTTTAGTATTTAGTATTACTCAACATAAATGTGACATTTGCTTTTCTCCCAAGTCGAGAACTCTCTCTCTCACACACACACACACAAGAAAAAAAGAAAAAAGGCAAATGGAAGGCTACCTTTTTTGAAACTTTCAGTTTCTACATCATCAGAGATAAGATCGGAATTACCTTCTCGGTGGATGGTCAGCTCCATTCTGATGTACGTCAAGAAATCTGAAATATCAAATAGTCAGACCAAGCTAGTAACAAGATTCCTCCATGAACAATTTAGAAAATGGAGGTGGTTCGATGACACAAAAGAGAAAATCACCTTCTAGATGCCCTCCCTCATTTTCTAGGGCATCCTCTGTTCTACACACACATACACACACACATACACTCCACAAATAATCAGTTTCTGCCCTGTTATTTTGTAAAGAACTATAAAAATCTAAAAAAGCATTTCCTGAAGCTTTCACTAATCTTTTGGTGTAAGTAAATTCTACAGGCTCCTTATTGCAAAACATGGTCTAAAATACTTACAATAATAAATTTACAATATTGTTATGTCAGCATTCTATGATGATGTGTGAAAAAGAGGGGAAACCTTCAGGTAATATAATAACCTCAACCAGAGCTGAGCAAACACTGTTTCGAGTCATACATTTATTTGCCATAGTCATTATTTGAATTAGGCAGCAAAATTCTTTTCCAGTTTGAATACATCCCTAATTATACTTGAAGGCAATAAGCCGGATATAACTTAAGAACTTAGTGATACAAACTCACTATTTCTAATGGTATTCATTATAAAAGCTAGTATTTTTCTGGCCCAGAAATAACTAGAATGAAATAAAAAGTCAAGTACCATTTGTCCATGTTAACTCTTTTACTTAACTGATTCAGATTTTGTATACATGTAAGTAACCGGGGAAAAATTCTGTGGATAAATTTTACAAAATATACTTGCTAGTGAACTGACTAGAAAATGAACAGTTATAGCATTTAAAATTGTAACTGTTCCAATAATTAATGAAGATACTGAAAAGTCAGGTTCTTTAATTGTTTTCTGTGTAGCTGTATGGAGCAGCTTATAAGGAGCTTGCTTTCCAAATGGATATCAATATGGGAAAATATTAACTTTGACTTTTTGTTTTAGCAAACGACATTAAATGTCATTCTTTTTTGTGAGAGGAAGTTAAGCAAATTATAAGTGGAATTCTCTTATGTGGAATTAAACTTTATTTTCTATACATTTGTAGTCATTTACATGTGTATATACACATCTATCTATAGATAGGTAATTTTGATAACCCTTTATGTATACTTTCACTGAAATAAACCTATTACTTAAAAATCCTCATAAAGTGTGAAGAGTATGACAAAAACACACAGTAACAAGAGAAAATAGTGCTGACTTATACTGCTTATTTACTTATCTGTTTTACAACTGCATTCTCAAAATATAAGCAAGAGAGGTGAATAACTATTAAGTTTTTGCTGTCTCGGGACCTGATAAGAGATGAAGGAGAGATGCTAAGTTCACTGAACACCAAATGGCAATAATGATAAAGCTGTCTTTCTACATAACATGCCCCTACCTGTCAATAACTAAGTTTTTTTCACTGCTTTGTTTATATTAATGCCCTCTCACCCTCCTGGGTGTCTCCAGAGTTAAACAAGCAGGTATTTACTGCCAACTTAATCCTTTAAAAATATAGACCAAACTTTAAGGTTCTTACAATTTTCAATCATATTTATTTATTGCAGAAAAATAATGTACAAAGATATTTACAAAACAATCATAAAAATATGAATGCATTTAGACACCGGATCTATTTGCATTTTACCATGGGTCATCAATAAATAAATAGAATGTTGTTTTTTGTTATTTTAAGTTTTTTTTTTCCCTCAGAGGAAGAATGAAAAAAGGAATTAACTGACTGTGATTTTGTGAGTCAGTTTGATCCCAATATTTTTATTTCTAAAGGTGTTCTTAAAATCCCTCTGACCGTTACCATTTTAAAATGGAGAAAGTCCATAATGATGCCTTTCCTTTCAGTGGCTGATTGGCACGACCTCTTGAGAATGCATGCATGAAAAAATAAAAATAAAAACATTCTTCGTCAAAAAAACAAAAACACAAAAAAGAGGAACACAAACAACTGTTCAAACTTCTATCAGAATGTAGAGGTGTGAGGATGGTGCCGCTGCCCGTCTGGGAATCACTGTCCACGGGCCTGTCTCGCTTTCTCTTTTAAAAGTGCGCCCCACGCCCTGTTTCTTTGAATTTGGGTTCTGCTCTTCTAATTTCCAAGAAAATGTTTGGCATATATATTTATTTTTAGTTATCCAGCTCCAGAGTCTCTAGACTGTCCATTTTCTCCTTCTCTGGAAACAATGACATCTGCAAAAACCCAGAGGGGGAAAGTTGGTTATTGTTTAGGTCTCTGTGGCTGTTTTGTAAAACTAGTGAGCACTGTTCTTATCACCACCACGGAGAAATTGCGCTGAACAACCTGGAAGGATTTCAGCCCAAGGGCAAGAGGAAGTGGGTGGGCGGAAAGAAGGAGGAGGTGGAATTTGGAAACATTTGTTTTAAGGAGAACGAAAACTTAAAGGCAAAAGAAAGAGAGGCGCTGGCAAGGCTGTCCTTACCCGTGACCCTCGAATCTTTTTCAGTCTTCCCTCCTGTCACGCACACTCACGCACACGCACACCCCTCACCAGGGCGCATCCTCCTCTCCCTAGCGGGGACTGAGCTCCCTTCCAGGAACGCGCGGGGGGATGAGGTGGCGGTGCCAGGTTGGGTGTGAAAGCGGAGAGGGGAGTGGGAGACGGGGAGGAAGGCCAGGTGGACCGGGAGCCGCACCCCAGCCTTCAATCTGTCTGCCACCTGAGCGGCAAAGGGGCGCAGAGGCGCCGGGTCCTTACCTAGGTCTCCGGCCCTGCCGAGGGGGTGGGGAGCTCCGCCTGCTAGTGAGACGCGGACATGGACCAGGCCCCCTCCATCCTCCAGACCGAGAAGGCGTAGCTGAGCCGCTCGTGGGCCACATAGCTGCAGCTTGCCATCTTGGAGTCCAGCTCGTCGCTCTGTAGGACCTGGTAGAGGAAGTCGATGTACCTGGCCGCCAACTTGAGGGTCTGGATCTTGCTCAGCTTGTCAGAGGGCAGCGTGGGGATGATCTTCCGTAGGGCGGCGAACGCCTCGTTCAGTGACTGCGTGCGCTGGCGCTCCCGCACATTGGCCATGACCCGCTGCGTCTGCAGCTCCTCGTAGGACTGCGGACTCCCGCCGCCGCTGCTGCTGCCGCCGCCGCCCGCGCCGCCGCCGCCGCCGCAGCCCGCAGACTTCTTGCCACGCTTGCCTTGGGCCGGGCTGCCAGGCTCCTCGCCGCCTCCGACGCCCCCGCCCGCGGCCCCGCCGGGCCCCGCGCCGCCCCCCGCGCTGCGCCGGCTGCTGCGCCGCTTGCGCCCCCCGCGCTTGCCGCTCGGGGGCTGCTGCCGGTCCGGCTCCTCCTCGCTGTTGCTCAGGCTGTCGTCGGCCGGCGAGACTGGCGAGCTGGACACGTCCTGCATCATCTCTTGGGCGGCGACGTGCGGCCTCGCGGGCCCGGGGCAGAAGGGCGGCCCGGGGAAGAGGAGGAGAGCGGGGCGCCTCAGCCCGCCAGCTTCCCCCGCGCGCGGCGCCGGCCCGGGCGGTGCGGCCCGCGGAGGAGGGAGCGGGAGGAGGGACAGGGAGGATCTCCGCGGGGAGGGCGCGCGGGGGAGGCGGGGAGGGAGGCGGGAGGGGGAGGGGACGGTGTGGATGGCCCCGAGGTCCAAAAAGAAGGCGCCCAACGGCCGCACGCACACCCCGTTCGGCCTCCTGGAAACGATGCCGGTGTCGGCGAGCCCGCGAGGTGTCTGGGAGCTGGGCGAAAGCTGCAGACTTGGAGGCTCTTATACCTCCCGTGCAAGCGGAAAGTTTGGGGGCAGCAGTGTCATTGGCCTGACGTGGGGAGGAGGGACTTTTCGAAGTTTTATAGGAAAGTTTCCGCTTTCCAGCCCCCCTTTCTCCGTCCCCACCCCCCTTCCTCGGGGTCTAACAATTCGTTCTCCCAAACCATTCAAAAACGACCTGGCCCAGGCGGCCGGCCCCTCTGCCCGCCTCCTTGCTGCCCTCCCCCTTTCTTCCCCGCCGCCCTCCGCCCGCGGGCGCGGGGCGATTTCCTTCCGCGCCGGAGCGCGCGGGCCGCACCCCCGCACCCGAGCGCAGCCCGGGGAAGCGACCGGAGGGGACCGTACCCTCCGCCTTGTCTGTCCCTCCTGGAGCGGCTGTGACAGCAGCGGCGACACCAGCTTCTACACAGTGGGTGGAAGTCTCAGCTCGCCCCAGTACCCTTTAGGTCCGTGGCGCGGTTTGGGATTGCTGGGGCTGGGGTACTGGCAAGAATACCTGCGACGGCGGAGCCCACCCGATGGTCAGGTAGACGAGGCCGTGGAGTCCCAAGGGCCAAACCGCCGTGGCTGGTCCTAAGGTCGTGGGCGTTTCTGAAGACGTGGCCGCGCCAGGGACTGTAGATGTGCTCCTCGGCCTGTTCTCTCATCCTTCCTCGAGAAGCAGCTGGGCCTTTGTTTTCCCTCCACAGTGACCCAATCTGACGTTTCCCAACACCCAAAGGACTACACCTCCGAAGGTGCTAGAAAAATGCTGAAGTTCATTCCCCCGAAGAAGGCAGTCGTGTTCTTGGAGAAGGCAGCAGGGCAGCGCAGTGTCTTCGCCGCGGCCCTGATTGCCTGTGCTGCTAGCCCAAGGTGGAGTGCCTGTGGCCACTTCAGCCTCATCCCCTTCCCAGATAAGGCCCTTCGTTATGACTGTAAATGTCGGCTCTGAGAGAGTGAGATGGGGACTCAACATTGCCTGGACACGCGAGGCTGAGGGCTGCGAGGGCCCCCTTCCCCACCCTCACTCTCCACTCCTAGGAGATTCAGTAAGCAATTCTGTTTCGCGTGCCACAAACGCGCCGCAATTATTTGGACACTTTTACATTTTAAGCGTTTCTATTTAATAAGTCACAATGAAGAGGCCCAGAAGAAGGTGTTAATGTAGATTCTGGCAAGTCGGAAGCAACAAAAGTTGGTGAGCTGGAAAGGAAAGGATGCTGCTGTGAAAGAGAAGCCCATTTTTGCAATGCTAGGCTTTTTTTTTTTTTTTTTTTTTTTACGAGTCGGGAGAGAATAACTGTTCTATGTTCATTCTTTAAGTTGCAAAGCAAACCAGAAGTCAAAAGCAGTAGTTGGTTTTCGGGGCACATTTGGGGGTGCAGAAGTTCCGTGCCCTGTGTTCTGGTACCCTGCGCAGGCCGAGGTCTGCTTACCCTCTCCATCGTCTGGACTCTAAGTAGCGAATTAACTCAGAAGCTTCCTTTTCTGGGCCAGACGGAGGGTCTCGGCCCACAGTGTCCGGAGGAGCAGGCGAGATCCCAGGCGAGGCGCGGGCAGGCCACGTGGCTGTGGCCCGCTGAGGCTCGCGGCTGCAGTCAGGTCCCAGAAACCCTGGGGTCTGGAGGGCTGGGGGCCGGTTGAAGGGTTCAGCCAAACCCTAGAAAGGGAAGTGAGGACAAGAAGGATCCATTCCGCGGAGGGTGAGGGAGGCTAAACTTTCGTGGGAGGGGCGACCTGTAGGGTTCGTCTATCACTATTTTTTACAAATATTCATAGACAATGACCAAAGCGTGCCAACATGCCTGCTTCTCGGGTCGCTGACATATTTTAAAATGAATTCCTGTCTGAAAATCAGATTCTACTTGACCTCCACTTAATAGTTTACAGCCGAGTCTTCTTAAAACAAAGCACATTCAGATAAGTCACTCCTGTGAGTGCATCTTCTGCCTACAGGATATGATTTCTTGGAGCAGTTAGAGAATAGGCAGAAATTGTTTTCTTAACTTTTGATCTCTGAGTATTCCGCAGTTCTTATTTGAACGTTACCTGTGTCTGTGGGTGGTGGTTGTTGTTTTAAGATCAATCTCAAATGTTATTTTCTACCCCTTTCAGCTGAATACTCGAAAATAAAGAGATCAAATAATTGGACTCTTTCCTTTGTGGCTATGGGTAAGCAAGACAGGAAAGTGTGGGCAAGGTAAAGGAAACCTTACCTGCCCAGGGGGAGTTGGCGGGGTGGGGTGGGTACTGGGATGAAAATAGGGGCAGAGAAGCCGAAGGAGAAACCAAGTCCACAACAGCGCAGCATTAGCTGGCCCGACTTGCAAAATCATCAATCTCTAAGACTAGTTCCGTTTAAAATGAGCCCAGCCCTTCTCTGGGCACTCAACTTCAGGAGATAAAGAGCTCCTAGCCACTGCCTACAGGGATCCCCAGGAGTGAGGCCATGCTATGGATGCCAGAATGCTTAAAATAGGGTTTAACATGAATGAACTAAACCAGAACTATCCCAGGCATGGAGTCTTCTTGACCGAGTCACATTGAATGACTTTAGTTGAGGGGGGGGGGGACAACATTCTCTCCTACTCTTCAAAGGAATGAAAAATGAGGATAAAAGTTCTTGAGTGTTTAAAAGTTAGTTTTTAAACAGAAGGTTGTAGTTTGACTAATGAGTTACCTCTCAAAATGTCTGAGGCTTGATGCTCCTAACTTTGCAAACCAGAATCTTTCCTGACCCATTGTCCCATCTGTATTCTACTTAACATTTATGTAACAAATTTCTTATCGACACTTGCTGGGGCAAGAATAAAGGCAAACTCTCTTTTTATGTCCTTAAGAGTTGAATATAATTCTGGATATTTTGTATATGTAACAATAATGATGACTTCCACAATATTTGGTTTACCATATGAAAACTTATGTGGTTCTAAAATCCCAATTTCAGGCTCTTTAAAAAGGGTCTTAGGAATTTCCCTTTGGGGCTGAACTCAGTCTGACTTAAAGGATGTCAGTGGAAGACTACCTTCTTTGGGAATTCTGAATGCATTGGAATTAAATCATTTAATCTACTTCTAAAATAAATGCCCTAAAAAATTAACTGAAAACAAAAAAGTTTTTCTTTTGCAATTGGATAATTCAAAACGAGCTTTGTTTTCAAACTGCAAACTTGGCATGTTCACAGTCCTTCCTGAGGAATGTGTACTGTGTTAAAATGTGAAAAAAAGAATACTGTTAGAAGTAATAGAGTTACGAATCTCATACTCAGCATATGCAAGAAGTATGTATCTATATTCTTAAAGTTTGAATCTGCACTGGCATTCTCCTAGCAACATTTATAAATACTTTCAGAGAAGGAAAAGAAACATACATACGCTATAACATTAGCAAGCTGGTACAGTTTGGAGTTGGGACTTGCACAAAAGGTGAGCACTTGAGTATGGTCCTACTCTTTCCCCTTAGGTTTTGGATGACCTACCACCTGTTTGTTGGCTTAAGAGTTCTGTGAAATAATTTCTCTGGATTGCATGAATGAAGCACAGAAACATTCACACAGAAGGGGGCGCAGATTGGAAAAGGCTGCATTTGAGTACATCTCAGATGGGAATGTACACGTTAGATTTCATCTTGTTTTGAATACTTCACAGGGATTGGGATTGCCTACTTCACTATTTAAGTGAGAGAATTTTAAGTGGAATATAAGGGTCTGTGTCCACACAAGTGACCTGAATAATTGTGTGAAAGCAAATTCTTTTTCAGTGACACTGGTAGTTTTCAGGATGTTTTACCTTCCCCCAAAGAGGTCATTCTCTTTCTCCTTTAACGATAGTTTAATTCATGAATTTAACTGATTCTACCTCTGTCTTTCTCGATCTTCTTTAAGAATAGGATAAAAATTATGAAATTTGAAGCTTCCAATTCAGAAATAAAATGGAAAAGTATAAAGCACAAGAAATTAATTGAGTTGCCAACAGCACCTCAAATGAGCAAATAAAATTTTCAATAAATATTAATCTTTAAAATATCTGACATTCTGCACTGAAAATTAGGATGAGATTAGGAGACATAATACACAGACTTGTAGGGAGAGAAGAATCGGTGTGGAAAAGTATAGAATCTTGAGGAGTCTCCCCTCTTCCCTTTTATCACCTTATGGGGTTTGCATGCTAGAAAGCTTATGTCCCGGCTTTGCTGCCACTTAAACTGGTTGAAATACGCTCTCACTTATTTCCGAGTTGCTGGAATGACTGAAGAAATAATGTAAGAAATAACAGTTATCCATAGCGGCTTTTATCATGGCCACAATTTTCCTACATAGTAATCATTTTTATCTCTTCTTTTTAATCATCTGATGATCAAATAATTTAAATAGAAGTTGAATGATTTACATTCTGTGTTTTTCCTGCTAAAGTTCCCTTTCTGATTACTCACAACTTTCATCTCTCTCTTCATTTCAAGGGATTTCATTTTTTCACAAGTGGCTTTTCCTGAAGCCTTAAATCCTATTTCCATTGTTTGGATTAATTCTTCCTGCAAAAACATGTTGTTTTTGCCAGTGACCACAAGAGGACACAATTTCCCAGAGAACTTGTTGAAAAAGAAAGTTACAGAAGAGGAAAGCTATCAAAATACTAAACATATTACACATCAAAGAATGTCATTTGTGGAATGCCTATTTGATTTATGTTACTTTTATTAATTTTTAAAAGCATAAAAATGAGTTGGCATTCAGCTTTTAGATTTTGGAGGAAGATTTTATCTTTTTTCTTTATTGGAGAGCATACAAGAAAAGCATACATTTAAGAAAATACACTATAACCCTATCATTCTAAGGGAAAATACTACAGCAAAATTTTTTATGAAACAATTTTGTTCAAAGGTAAAATTTTTATATTAGCAAATTTTGTACAAAATTCTCAGTGACCTGAAATTCTACTTTATAAAGTTTTACAGCCATGTTTGACAGTGCAAAACAATTTTTTAAATATATTGCTATTCCAAAATGCCTTTGAAAGTTTGAGTTTTCCGCCTGGGCACTTGGGATGTCTTTACAAGAAAAATTAATGGAAATTGTTTTATGGTTTGTCAGTTATATTTTAATATACATGTAGCTTAAGACTGAAAATTATTTTTCCAAGGTATGGCAAAACAGTATATCTTAAATGTATTGACTTATAACACTTGCACAGAATTATGCTATATAATGTTTGATTTAATTTAAAACCACCTTACTCTTTCTTACTACTTTTTAATCAAGAAAAGTTTTCAGAGTATTTGATCACTTGCTAAAGTTAAGGTAAATTAAAATAAATTATGTTCTGACATTTTTCTGGTTGAATTTTGTATCTGGTGAAGTGCCATGACAACCAGGTGAATAAATCCCTGCTTTTGCTCAGTGCTTTTGCTTTTCATTTGTGTCTTTTGGTAGATAATTCCCAATCACATTCTCTGAGACCCCAGTGGAGGGACTGAGGAATGGACCAAAAGACCTGGAAAAAGAAGAAGGAAACACAAGAGAGAAGGAACGGAGTGAAAATAAGGAGATCAAGAGAAACAGAGCAGAGTGAGAGAGGTGAAAGAGGCACTGGACCGTGTGGATAAGAATGATAGCGAAAACGAGAGAACGAGGAGCAGCGCATGGGGGCTCACAAGACAAGAGAAGGAAAGAAACTAGTGCCCTTCCTGGGAAATAGAAGAGCCCTGGGATTCTTTGCCTTGGTTTCTGCTCAAAGAGACTGTTGCGGGTGGTCGCCTGTTCCTTTGTATAGGCATTTTGTTTTAAAAATCTCTGTCGTTTTCAACTCAGTAAGGACAAAAAGTAAAAAATAGGGTGGAGGTCATGAAACTTTTAATTAAAGTTGATGTTCATCTAATAGGTGAATGCCCATCTGTTTAGAATGACAATAAAGATAGTAGCAACTTGTGACCATGGATCTCAAGATGGTGGCAGGAAGGTGTTTGGGGGAGTACTGGAGCTGTTACTCCTTGAAAACTGCTGTGAACCTTGACAGGATTTCAGGAATCTTGCATGCTTGCTAAGGGTCCTAGCGCTTCAGTTATTTTTCCATTTGACCTTCCACAAAGAATATCAGACTGGGTGTTTTTCCCTGTGGTTATCCAGGATCAATGCCTTTGCCCTCCCCACCTCAGATAGCTTAGGGAAAGACAGAGCTCTAAGTGATGAAGTCTTATTTTCACTCACCACTACTCAAGACTTTGAGAAATTGTAAGGTTCTAGTTCTGCCTAATAATCCATTTGGGACACTTGAATTCTGGTTTCAACTGACCCTAATTAATTGCAACACATTTATTGATTCTTTCATAATTTAACCAAAATGCATCAGAGGCTCTATTTTAGGTGTTCTGAATAAGAAAATTTTAGTCCTTGACATCAAACATGTTCACAGTCTAATGAGAAATAAAATGGGGGTAAATATCAGACATCACCAAATGGAGCCTATTTAAGACCTGAGAGCTTCATGATAATCTGATGCTTAAATAGTCTTTCTGTCCTTTCCTACATACTTTAGTGATGTCTAAGAAGTCTCTTGGGTTACTTATTTCCATACTTAATATTATCAATTCTCCTTGTTTCTGTTATTCTTCTTAGCAGAATTGGGTATTCATAAATAATACAGTAAGCATATATTACACTTTTCCTGAAATGCACTTTATTTTAGCTTTAGTCTTGAAGGATGACTAGGGGCGAACCAAGGGAGTAGAACGGGTAGGAGGAAAGACACAGTGGCGTGGGCAGGCATGGCCCTTTCAGGGACGTGGGGAGAGTTGTGCATGGTTGGAGGTAACATGGAACACCAGACTGGTTCCAAATAGGAAAAGGAGTACGTCAAGGCTGTACATTGTCACCCTGCTTATTGAACTTATATGCAGAGTACATCATGAGAAATGCTGGGCTGGAAGAAACACAAGCTGGAATCAAGATTGCCGGGAGAAATATCAATAACCTCAGATATGCAGATGACACCACCCTTATGGCAGAAAGTGAAGAGGAACTCAAAAGCCTCTTGATGAAAGTGAAAGTGGAGAGTGAAAAAGTTGGCTTAAAGCTCAACATTCAGAAAACGAAGATCATGGCATCTGGTCCCATCACTTCATGGGAAATAGATGGGGAAACAGTGGAAACAGTGTTAGACTTTATTTTTCTGGGCTCCAAAATCATTGCAGATGGTGACTGCAGCCATGAAATTAAAAGATGCTTACTCCTTGGAAGGAAAGTTATAACCAACCTAGATAGCATATTCAAAAGCAGAGATATTACTTTACCAACAAAGGTCCGTCTAGTCAAGGCTATGGTTTTTCCTGTGGTCATGTATGGATGTGAGAGTTGGACTGTGAAGAAGGCTGAGCGCCAAAGAATTGATGCTTTTGAAGTGTGGTGTTGGAGAAGACTGTTGAGAATCCCTTGGACTGCAAGGAGATCCAACCAGTCCATTCTGAAGGAGATCAGCCCTGGGATTTCTTTGGAAGGAATGATGCTAAAGCTGAAAGTCCAGTACTTTGGCCACCTCATGCAAAGAGTTGACTCATTGGAAAAGACTCTGATGCTGGGAGGGATTGGGGGCAGGAGGAGAAGGGGACAACAGAGGATGAGATGGCTGGATGGCATCACTGACTCGATGGATGTGAGTCTGGTTGAACTCTGGGAGTTGGTGATGGACAGGGAGGCCTGGCGTGCTGTGATTCATGAGGTCGCAAAGAGTCGGACACAACTGAGCGACTGAACTGAACTGAACTGAGGATACCTGTGGAAGCAGTCAGAAATGATACAAAGTTGAGATCACAGAAACATTGTGTGCCATGCTAAGGAATTTGGGTTTTATTCTAAATGCAACCAGGAAAACTGAAGAATGTTAAGCAGCAAGAGGATATGATCAAATGTATATTTTAAATATCAGTCTGTAGACAATGCAGGGAATGAAATAAACAGTCATGGTATTAGATTTAGAAAGTCCCTGCATCAACCCACAATGTACTTAATGTAAATACATTATTTTATTATGAGAACTTACACCATTGTAGTACCTGGGGTGATGTGGACGGGATATTGAGAGAAAATGACTGGATTTAGGGAGATTTGGAGGCATCGGTTTCCTCATCTGTAAAATGAAGTAATTGGATAGATAATTTGAAAAAGTTGAAAAATATGTAAAGGATATTAGAAATTAGTCTGACTAGTCAGTATCATAGATGAGAAAGTTTTCTCTGTGACTACTTATAACTCTAAGATTCAACAGTATCTGGAACCTGAAAGCATTTTCCTAAGTGATGAGAAGGAATTTCCTTCTAGTTCTGGAAACCACTTGTGGCCAACTGTGGGCCTAAATTTTTGTGCCAGAAATGAGTAAAATAGGCAGTGAAGTGGTTTGTAGGGGGCCAGAAGGAGCGCCCTCCAAAAACTACCTTCTGTTTCCCATAGTCATGCTTTAAATCTATCACTGGTAACTCATTAAATTGGGGCCTGGCAGTGTCCTCTCTAGGCTCCTCTTTTAATTGGCAAAGTCCCCAGAGTGAGGTAACTCATTAGATCACTAACACTTTCGAGTGAATTATATTGTATGATGTTTTTCTCAAGAAGGGTGAGGTTCAGGGTAGCAGAAGGACATTGGACATTCTGGACAGGACAGAATGAAACGAGAGAAAATTGTGAAAAAAGGAAAGTTGTGGTGCTAAAGCTTTTGCGATTTTTCCAAGTGTGGGCCTTGGCCCGACACCATGGACTTGCCCTAGCATTCCATGCCTGTTATTCAGTGTGACTGAAGCTATCCACCTCTGTCTCTTGGATTCTACTCCATCTAACTAACTAGAGTACAGTGAGATGGTGGGAAACCAGAGCCTAAAGGCCTTGACTCATCACCTCCTTTTCTGTCAAGGACTTGTGTCTATTAAAGGTCTCAGGGCCTTGAACTCTTCCACTTCACTGTCAAATATCTATTAAGAGCAAACAGTAATCCATGATCTATTTGTTTTAATTACAGATAATCAGTTCATTTAAATATGGTTATATTCAAGAGTAGAAACATTTCCAGGGAATAGGAAATGTATGTAATGACTGAGAAAACAAAAATATCTAGTAATGGTTAGCAGCAGCCTTAATGACAATGTTAATTTCACAGACTAGTGTTTGGGTCTGAGGAGAAACAATTGTCAATAACACACTAAAAAAGGACTTCCCTGGTGGCCCAGTGGCTGGGAGTCCGCCTTCCAATAATATAGGGGACAGGTTCCATCCCTGGTAGGGGAAATAAGATCCTACATGCCCTGGGGCACCTAGAGAGAACTCCTTGCATCAAAACAAAAGATCCCACAATTCAGACCCACTTCAGTCAAAAATTAAATAAATAAATATTAAAAACAATGTTTTAAAATGCACTGAAGAGAAAGACAAGGATGTTTACACTGAAGCATATCAGCAAGCTTGGACCATCTGAGGAGAAAATGAATTTGATTTAATTTATTTTTTAAGTGAATAACTTTTCAAAATAGACTATAGTCTGATATAATTATTAGGAAAAATAAACTGTACTTCTAGACTTATATAACATTTATAGTCATTATATTGATTCTTATATGAAAATTTATTTTCATAATATTGAGATATTTTACATAAATTCATTAAAATATTTTACAGTATTTTGTTCAAAATTTAAATGGGAGAGTGAGAGAGAATTTCATCACAAACTTCAATAAAACTTCTCTGGTGGCTCAGATGGTAAAAGCATCTTGCAGTGCGGTAGACCCAGGTTTGATCCCTGGATGGGGAAGATCCCCTGGAGACGGAAATGGCAACCCACTCCAGTATTCTTGCCTGGAAAATTCCATGGATGGAGGAGCCTCTTATGGGGTTGCAAAGACTTGGACACTGACTGAGCGACTTCACTTTCTTTTCACTTCAGTAGAACAGAATGACTACTGGATTTATCATGTGAATACATCAATGACAGAAGCTGAATCACAATGACAAAAGCTAAATCATTCCGTTTAGCTTTTGTTATTTCTGTGAGTTAATAGGTATGGCAGAGGATCATGTCAATAAAAATAAATGGAGTAATTTCATAGAATGAAAGTAGAATAAAAATAGAGATCTAGGTAATTTTCCTAGATTAAATTAGTTGATTTTACTTAAATTTATTATAAAATTCTTAATACAGCTGCAGAAGCAGAGAAATGGTTTCTTAAAAAAATAACTTCAAGAAAAATCATAGACTACTAGGGCTAAATGAAGTTTTAGAAGTCCAGAGTACTTCTTCCTTTTCTGAAAAGGCAGAGTGGCCAAAGAGACCAGGAGAGTGAATGAAGGCCCAGATTCTGGAGCCAGTCAGCCTAGGCACCAATATGACTCAACTTCTCCATACCTATGTGCCTTAGATGTATTACTTATTCCTCTGTATTTCTTGTGCAAGGGAGATGCATATCACTAGGTTACTGTGATGACAAAGCCATAAGTCCTAACCATTTTAAGTGGTGCCTTGCACTTGATATGTATTTGATATGATTATTAACACCATACACAAAAAATCAACTCAAAATGCATCAACGGTCTACATGTGAGACTAGAAACTATAAAACTTAGAGGAAAACATAGGCAGAACATTCTTTGACATAAATCACAGCAAGATTCTCTATGATCCACCTCCTAGAGTAATGGAAATAAGAACAAAACAAATGGGACCTAATTAAACTTAAAAGCTTTTGCACAATGAAGGAAAGTGTAAGGTGAAAAGACCATCCTATAAATGGAAGAAAATAATAGCAAATGTAGGATTAATCTCCAAATTACACACACAGCTCATTCAGCTCAATACCAGAAAAACAAACAACACAATCAAAAAGTAGGAAGAATATCTAAATAGATAATTTGTCCAAAGAAGAAATACAGATGGCTAACAAACACATAAAAAGATGGTCAACATTGCCCATTATTAGAGAAATGCAAATCAAAACTACAATGAGGTATCATCACACACGAGTCAGAAGACTCATTCTGAAGTCTGTTTTATTAGTATTTAGTATTTTCTTCCCAAGTGGTCTAATCGCCATAAGAAGCCAACCTTTCCTCATATTCCTCATGGCCTCCTTAGTGTACAAGATAGGTACTTCATAAATGTTTATTGATATTCTTTTAAAAATATATAAAAAGTACAAGTACTATCGTAGGTCAAATCTTACTCAACTTACCTCAGTTCAGTTCAGTTGCTCAGTCGTGTCAGACTCTTTAAAGCCCCACAGACTGCAGCATGCTAGGTTTCCCTGTCCATCACCAACTCCTGAATCTTGCTCAAACTCATGTCCATCAAGTTGGTGATGCCATTGAACCAACTCAACCTCGGTTGTCCTCTTCTCCTCCTGCCTTCAATCTTTCCAGCATCAGGGTCTTTTCCAATGAGTTAATTCTTCCCATTAGGTGGCCAAAGTACTGGAGCTTCAGCTTCAGTATCAGTCCTTCCAGTGAATATTAAGGACTGATTTCCTTTAGGATGGACTGCTTTGATCTCTTTGCTGTCCAAGGGACTCTCAAGAGCCTTCTCCAACACCACAGTTCAAAGCATCAATTCTTCAGTGCTCAGCTTTCTTTAGAGTCCAACTCTTACATCCATACATGACCACTGGAAAAACCATAGCTTTGACTATATGGTCCTTTGTCAGTAAAGTAATGTCTCTGATTTTTAATATGCTGTCTAGGTTGATCATAGCTGTTCTTCCAAGGAGCAAGTGTCTTTTAATTGCATGACTGCAGTCACCATCTGTAGTGATTTTGGATCCCAAGAAAATAAAGTCTGTCACTGTTTCTTTTGTTTCCCCATCTATTTGCTATGAAATGCTGGGACAAGATGCCATGATTTTAGTTTCTTGAATGTTGAGTTTTAAGCCAGTGTTTTCACTCTCCTCTTTCATTTTCATCAAGAGGCTTTTTAGTTCCTCTTCACTTTCTGCCATTAGGGTGGTGACATCTGCATATCTGAGGTTATTGATATTTTTCCCAGCAGTCTTGATTCCAGCTTGTGCTTCATCCAGTCTGGCATTTTGCATGATGTACTCTGCATATAGGTTAAATAAGCAAGGTGACAATATACAGTCTTGATGTACTCCATTCCCAATTTCGAATCAGTACATTGTTCCATGTCTGGTTCTAACTGTTGCTTTTTGACCTGCATACAGATTTCTCAGGAGGCAAGTAAGGTGGTCTGGTATTCCCATCTCTTGAAGAATTTTCCACAGTTTGCTGTGACCCACACAGTTAAAGGCTTTAGTGTAGTCAACAAAGCAGAAGTAGACGTTTTTCTGGAATTTTCTTGCTTTTTCTCTGATCCAGCAAGAAATGGATGCTGACAATTTGATCTCTGGTTCCTCTGCCTTTTCTAAATCCAGCTTAAACATCTGGAAGTTCTCGGTTCACATACTGTTGAAGCTTCGCTTGGAGAATTTTGATCATTACTTTCCTAGTGTGTGAGATGAGTGCAACTGTGCAGTAGTTTGAACATCCTTTGGCATTGCCTTTCTTTGGGATTGGAATGAAAATTGACCTTTTTCAGTCCTGTGGAAGTTTATCAATCCTCAGTGTTATACTAACTGTACATTTTCATGAATATACTTGAATGACAGTGAAATGGAGTAATATATATTACTTAAAAATCAAGAGATTAAAAACACTTTAAAAATATTAATTTGGAGACTGTTTCCTCCTACAAATATTCAATCAAATATCACTACTAACTTGATTCTAAAATTATTCAATAAACATATCTGGTCCTGCTCACCCAAATGCTGTGGCTAATAGTTAGGACAACGTTTTATTTTGTAAAGGAGCACCAGTCAGACATGTACAAATATTGGTTTGAAGGGGGAAAAAAACTATAATAAAGCAAAAATTATCTGTAAATTCTCCATTTTGTTTTCTTGAAGAAACTGAAGCAGTTGACCCTGAGCTGAAAGAGAAGGAATGAATGCCTTACAGCTATATAATTTCAAAGAGCCAGAGGTATGTGTACATGGGAGGAAGTACTAAGGAAAGTATCCTATCTGAGGCTGTAACTGTTAGAATAGGAAGGGTTGTTAGTTCTCTGACTACTGAATTGTCAACCCTGTCCTTTTCTTGCTTTTGTAGGATGGCACAACCATTTCAGGAGTGATCCATTCTGGTTATGATATGAAAATGTGACTCCACCATACATGTCAGAACTCAAAACTATTCACTTGACAACATCTCTATGTAGCAAAATTAGTGCTGACCCAGTAATTTGGCAAGGCCAATGGCATATAGACTTCTCTTTGGGGGAAGAGAGACTAGTAAAGAGGCTATTATAAAAATCTAGTGAGAGATGACTGTGATCTAACCTGGGGTGGTAGCTGTGGAGGTTAAAGTGGGAAAATAGAAGTGGTCACATTATAGGTATATTTAGAAGGTAGAGCTAGCAGGATTCACTAAAGATATGAGGTGTGTGAGAGAGAAATCAAGAATGATTCTAAGGCTTTTTATTTGAGCAAAAGGAAGGGAGAGTACGCAATCACTGAGATGGAGAAGGCTGTGGTGGAGCACATTTCCAGGGAGATATAGAGTTCAATTTCAGACATGTTGAATTTGAAATGTCTGTTAGAAATTCAAGTGGAACTACTGGGCAGGCATTTGGACAATGTGAGTCTGCAGCTTTTGAGAGAGGTTTGTGATGGAGACAAATGTATCAGCATACAGGTAGCCTTTTAAAGTATGTAACTGAAGGAGATCACTATGAAACTAAGTGTGTGTGAGGAAGAGGTGAAGACTGAAAGCAAAGTGGGGGCATGGGGGAGATGGTGATCACTGTGCCGGAGAAAAAAAATAAATCATAGAAGGGGTATAGAGATTGATGGGAAGGGTATAATATTTTTGAAATTAGACATAATTTATTCTCCTAAGAAGGTGCTATGACAAATTGAGAAGAAGTAATAATCAATAATAAAAGACATAGGGGTTTCTCTGGTGGTACAGTGGCTAAGACTCTGCACTCCCAATGCAGGGGGCCTGGGTTCGATCCCTGGTCAGGGAACTAGATCCCAGATGCCTCCACTAAGAGTTTGCATGCCACAACTAAGACCCAGCACAGTCAAATACATAAATAGATATTTAAAAAATAATAAAAGATGTAAAGAAAATAATTCTCTAGAGTAGGAAAACAAATTAACGGAATTCATAGACTGGAATGGCAAACCATATTCCAGGCAAAGTGAATGAAAATGGGTTCATACCCCCAAATGTTCTTCAGTTCAGTTTAGTTGCTCAGTCGTGCCCGACTCTTTGTGACCCCATGAATCGCAGCACGTCAGGCCTCCCTGTCCATCACCAACTCCCGGAGTTTAGACAAATTTTAAATATTGAAGATACAGAAACCATCCTGTAGGCATCCAGGTAGAGAACATAGATTACTTACATAGGAGTAAAAATTGGACTACTTAGGTCTTCTCCATAAGAACACACGCCAAAAGTATATTGTAGTCCAAGAAGTTCATACTTTGTCAAAGTCACATTTACACACAAAACATGTGTGGAAGCACTCAGAAAATAGCATTTTGTCTTCTTAACAACAACCAAAAGTCAAGTATACTCTTAGCTTACTGAGAATGACACAGAACTGTGGTGAACAGTGGTATAAGGAAACCCAGCAATTTGAACATTATCAATTATTATAAAAAAGACAACAAGAGTAAGTGCAAAACTAAACAAAAAACTCTTAAAGGAGAACTTCTTATAAACATATTACGTACTTATAAATACACACTTAATTCCAGAAAAATATTTGAGGTAAATGGCATATTTCAAAAAACCAGCAAGATGAAATATGTTAAAAACAAGATAAATGAATCAAAGGAAAAAAAAAAAAAAAAAGAAAACAAGGTATATAAAGGAAAACTTAGTTAAGTTAGCAGAATGTATATTTCATATCTTGTTTTTTTTGAGCATTTATAGCTTATATTTAAGAGGCCTGGGACTCGAGGAAGCTAGCTATCTTTCTGTTCTATGGTATTTTTAATGGTGGATTAGACAGTTGGCTCTAAGACTAGTATACAATGTGACCGGGTATCACAAACAATTGTAGGTCTACAGGGTCCATGAGGAAACACACACACACAGAGTCCAGAAGTCCAACTATTCCTGGTATTGTGACTTGAAAGGTGTTTTTTCCACTTAAATTCACTGGAGAAGAAAGTATTGGGTATTATAAAGGACAATATCCTTGACAACATCTGTATATTAAACTCAACAAATTTCATAGAGCTGTTCTTTTTTTTTAAATATAAATTTATTTATTTTAATTGGAGTTTAATTACTTCACAATATTGTATTGGTTTCTTTTTTTAAAAAAATATCATTTCAAATCGATTTTATGATGTTATGGTGGCAAAAGTGATTTACTAACAAGTAATTTTTGCAAAGGCTAATGATATCTTTCTGATTGCATGGTTTAAACCTTTTACTAATTTGGGGGACCTTAAATACTACATATACTTCTGGCTATCTTCAGTAAATATTGTCTTTTTTAGCCAATATATTGAAAGTTATTGAGAAATGGTTTTGAACTTGTGCTCCCTGAAATTTGGTACTAAAATGTGGTAATACAGCTTATCAGTGAAGTAATATTTTCTCAAGAAAACCATTGATCCAAACAAATATCAAGTGAAAGATTTTCACTTAATCTGAAAGCTTTTTTACCCCTAGTAGGAGGCAAGGGAATAGCAATTAAAAATGAAAACTTTTGCACTTTGGTACTATTAGCCCTATATTGTCAAAGAGAAAGTCATAGCAGCAGATGAACTAAAAATATGCTAAATTTCTTATAATTAAAATTTTTGAATTTAGATTAGATACATTTGAACTGTTTTTTGAAAACTATTATTGCATTCAAATTTAGATTGTTTATATTGTCATAGAATGAAAATAACTTTGAGTTCTGTTTTATAATATATACAGCTGATTTTTATTTTATCACATTTCATGTTCTCTTTCATTTTGTATAGTTAGACTGGTTTATCCCCTGAAGGGCTTCCCAGGTGACTCAGTGGTAAAGAATCTGGCTGCCCATGCAGGAGACACAGTGAGTTTGATCCCTGGGTTGGGCAGGTCCCCTGGAAAAGGAAATGGCAAACCACTCCAGTATTCTTGCCTGGGAAATCCCATAGACAGAGGAGCCAGGTGGGCTCCCATGGGGTTGCAAATAGTTGGGACACGACTGAGTGACTAAGCACAATCCTTCTGAAATATTAGAATTGTACCTTGTGAGATGAGGCTAGAGTATGCAAAATTGAGGTATGTTTTAAACTGGAATGGGGAAAAGGCATAGTTGGCAGCACTTCCTCCCTCCTGTCAAACTAATATGTTCAGAACAATTTCAGTTTGGCCTCTGCCTATCTACTCTGGCTTTAGGTTTAAATACCTTCTGTGCAATCTAAGGTCATTCTGTCCCTTCGTGGTAGTCCACAATATTAATAAGACCTTATTATGTATCAGGAACTGTCCCAATGCAGCTGGGAGGAGAAGATATATTAAATGGGATATGGCACTGTAATCAAGTGATCAAAAATACAGTGGATTAAGGCAGTTTGTTTCATAAAGATTTTGGATAGATGTTACAGGTGTGGCTCAGTACCTAAGTCAAATTGGAGATTTAACTTCTTACTTTACTATCCTCAAAATGTGACCTTTCATTTCATGGACCAAAGAGTTACTCCAGGTCTTGTTTCCATTGTGCATTCCAGTCAATGGAAAAGGAGAAAAGCAAGGGGAAGACATATTCCTTTTTTAATGGCCACATCTCGAAATTATTTGTAACTTCTACTAATATTTCATTCCTAGATCTTAGTCACATAGCCATAACTAACTGCAAGTGGAACTGTGAAGTGTAGTCATGGCTTCCTGGGTACTACTGTTAAAGGAAGGATGGGAGAGTGGATGTTGTTAGATAACTAGGTGCTTTATCAAGCAGTGACCCAAACAGTCATAATCTTTAGCTTCAACCTGGCTCTGAGCTTAGAATTTCTTCCTTTAGATCTAGATGTAATCATAGTCTGCATGCTAGGTAAAGGGCTATTTCACACATTATGCCAACACTGTTTTTTTTCCAGCGGCCTCAACTTAAGACCAGTTATGTACAGAATAACATGGAACTTACAATATATTAACTATATTTCTTCTAATTCATCCCAATAGCTACTATTTCTAATGCCTCCACATATCTGATCCAGAATGGGATGTACAGTTTGGTAAAGTGCATGTCCCTCATTTCTACTATGAACTCTTCATAGGCAGGATATCTTAAACTAGAAAATTGTGTTGAGAACAGAGCCAAGTCCATGGTAAGCATCCAATAAATATTTGATAGATTTTTGTTGAATTGGTAATGAAAGTTAGCATGAGAACTGGATGCTGATTGGAGAAAGAAAACTCAATCTGATCCAGCTCAGTTTAAATGTAAACTGAGCTTACATTATTGCTACTTTTCCCTCTCTCCTCATTATGACATTTATATGCTTGTTCTGTTTAGGGCTACACATAAGAGTAATCATGAACATTTGACTTGGGAAAGGGAGTCAGGAAATTGTTCACCATCTTGATCATTTTGTCAACCCCTCTTTCCCTAAGGAGATATTTAAGTAGCCCAAAAACGTCACTAAACTGTAATAAAATATATCTTCTTGTTTTCTTTCTCTGTAATTTCTGTAGAAAACATATAATTTGCATGCATTTTACAAAAGGATCTTAAAAAGAAACTTTTACTTTTATATGATACTGTATAAAATATAGTCAATTAATCCAACAGACAGTGACAGCATTAATGGAAAAAAAAAGACTGAGGAGAGAAAGAGAGGGGAAAGGAAGCAGGAGAGATCTGTAATAATTATTATGCTGATGACTTTGTTATATAAAGCCACTTATCCTGTGACATGAATGGTAAATGAGCAACTAGTACAACTGTAATACAGTACAATACATTGAAAGTCAATTGCTAATGATGCACAAGCATTAAAGGCAGCTACAACTAAATCATAGAAAATCAGAGTATGAAGGAAAAACATTAGATTTATGAAAGACTGAAGTACTCTAAAGAACATCCACAAAATCAGAGACATAATAATAGCATTATACTTTAAGCTGATGAAGAAAATGTTATAAATCATATCTCTGACTTGGAAATTCTCCCAATGGTTGGAATATTATTTCAAGAGGACCTTTATTTCTGAATTAAATGCCATAAATCTGAGAATTGTATTCACTTTTGGCACTTGATCCATTTGGTACTAAATTTATGGTAAGCCTCCATGAAAACTTTCCAGCCGCCTTCAGATTCATGGCTAAGGTTAGTCTGAGTAGCACTCTTTTCTCGTAAAAGATATTTCCTTGAAGTTTGTCTACATTTTTCCTTTTGAAGCTAAGACTCATAGCATGTCTCATCTCAGTGCTGCTTTTGACATTGTTTTGGGTTCTTTGGCTGTGACATTATAACTGTATTATTTCCTGTACTAGCATTGCTCCAACCAGCTGGGTCCAAAAGCTGTGGTGTGTTTTTTTTTTTTTTTTTTTTTTTTTTGAGATAATAAAATAAACATCTTTAGAAACAAATTTTTCTCTGTTTTAATGTTAACATTTCACATTTAGAAGTTCATCTCAATTTAATTTTAATTTTGTTAAAGAGCAGGGAAATAAAGTGAGTAAAAAGAAAGAAAAAAAAAACCCTGAAAGTACAATTAACCAGTAGCCCAAGTATAGTTATATCCCATTTGATTAGTAGGATGGACTTGGCCAAAACACAGGATAGATATATTTAATAGTTGTATATTTTTCTCACCTTCCCACTTTAATTTTGCTGATTCAGGCATCATAAATATGATAAGTATCATATAGGGTCTTTAGCTGACAGAATAAATTATGATTAATTATAAACCAGAGACTCTAATGAAATGCACTGCCTGATAGAAATACCAAAGATTACATGGTTTCTTGAGGTGGTATCCTTTTTATTATAGCATCTGGCAGTAGGAAGCTATAATGTATGTCTCTCTCTCTCTCACACACACATACACACATACACACACACACACACACTGAGACATGTATTTCTGAATCATTTAGAAAATAGCCCAGTTTAGATGCAAGGAATTATTTCTTTCACATGCTATGAACATAAAGAAATAATATAGAAAATGACAGTATCAGAACATATCCAGATGGCATGAAATAGAAATCATCCCAGTAGCAACAAGTATATTGTTTTAAAGATGGTATAAATCAAAACCATAGGAACTAACAGAAACTCTTACAGGAGTCCTTCGGCTTATGCTTTAAAAAGTGCCTTACTGAGATGAACACCTAAACGATGTTGGGTTGGGCCATCTTTGCAAGGAACATATGCAAGTCTCCATAATTGACAAATGCATGGAGCTACATTATGGCAACATTTGTCACCCTTTAACTCTACAGAAGGAGGCAACTGGGTCCATATCTGGCTACATTGTTAAATTTAAGCTTGGACAAGATATTTTAATTAATCTGAACCTGTTTCCTAATTTGTAAAGTGTATATATAAATATTCATTGTAGCATTTTGTAAGGGCTGGATGACATAGCTAATGGGAACAGCTGGTGCCTAGGAGTTGTTCAGTTAACTAACTCCTGCCTTGGTTGGCCTTGTGGTTCCTCACTTAGCACTGGCTGCAGTGGAGTGGGAGTGGGCTCAATAATTTAGTTGAGCAGGATACAGGAAAGAAGGTGTTCATGAAAGCTGAGGCAAAAACAACAACAACAACAAAAAACACAGCCAAACAAATCAAATTGGATTTATCACTCATTTTCAATTTTCTCTGTGTGTTCCTTTTGACTAGTGGTAAAGATAATAGAGATGGGAAAGAGTAAATAAACAGGGTCATTTTGGGTGGTGTTTTCTCTTTAAAATTCACCCAAATTTTCAGTCTTGATGACTGATTAATTTTTGACAGTTAAATGAGAGGAAGAATTGTGTCAATAAATGCTAAGTAACATGCATGAATCAATGGACTGGGTTTTATTTTGTACGAGTTGGCTCTCTAGAGGCTAATAGGGTCATATTCTAGGTGTTAATTAGCTTAAGTAGCTCCCACCAAAACTGTTTTGGTTTCTATGGAGACTTTTTCTCCGGTTTACTGGTATATAACTGTTTCCTCACCTTTTCATTTCCTGAAATAGCACCAAATACAGTATCTAAATTTTGACTAATATAAATCAAAGCACATGCTTTCCTTTCACTAAAGTCCTCTATTTCAACACATGTGCAGGATTTTCCTTTTTAATGCATTATACATATGTTATTGCTAATGGGGATAAAATGTCACATGTTAAAAACAATAAAAGTTATTAAAAGCAGTGCAGGTTTTAAATATTTTGAAATTATGTTATAAGTGTAGTTTTTTTCTTTAGTTATATGATAGAGTTTTCAAACCATTAGTATAAAAAGTATGTGAAAATGAATATGTGTATGAACATGCAAATATGATAATATAAAGCTTTTATGGATCACATTTATCAGGTTATAATGTGCCCTTTTAAAAACAAATATTAAATGTTACACAATCTCCATGTACATTTTACACACATGAGCACATGCACATTCATGCACACAAATAATCACACATTGCATTCCCGTGGGCTACACTGAAGCAAAGCTGTGATGTGCATGTGTGCATGCTCAGTCGCTTCAGCTGTGTCTGACTCTTTGCAACCCTATGGACTGTAGCCTGCCAGGCTCCTCTGTCCATGGGATTCTCCAGGCAAGAATACTGAAGTGGGTTGCTATGCCCTCCTCCAGGGGATCTTTCCAACCCATGGATAGAACCAACATCTCCTGCCTCTCCTGCATTGCAGGCAGATTCTTTACTGCTGAGCCACCAGGGAAGCCTCCAAAGCTATGATACTAATTGTTTAAAAGTCAGCAATTTCATTAGATATTTGAAGTGTATTCCTGACTAATCAATAATGTTTTAAAATTAGCATAGATTATTATAGCTATTTTAATTGGATGTGTCTATGTGTGTGCATGTAATTACGATAGAACTCAACTGTGCTTAAGAAGGAATACCTCAACATTTTGACTGAATTTTCCATTTCAGTGTCAATGAAATTAAAGTTCATACTTTAACTTTGTATTTAATTAATTTCAACTTCTCTTTTGAGGAGCCTTTGGGAATATTTGTTTTATTGAAAAAATATTTATAAATGAAAATCAATCATTTCTCAAGACCCAGTGATTTTATTTACATAAAATAATACAAAAATGGGGAAGCAAACTGAAGTTGTTTGAGATCAAGATCTGGTTTCCTTGCAGGAAGAGAAGAGCAATAACTGGAAGGAATCATGAGAGGGACCCTAATATGCTGCTGATACTTTGCTCTCTAGTATCTAAAGAAAACTATTACAGAATTTTACTCCTAAGCATGTCAGGTACCTAGTTTAAATGTTTTAAGTTTAGAAAGGCAAGAATTCTCACGTAAGTAACAGCATTCTGTCGTTCAACTGAAAGTAGAATTCACAAATTGTATTGTTGTGTGGCTATTTTTAATTAAAAATAATTTTATTATTTTTCTTTTTCATTTCTTTGTGGTTATAACATTCTATGGGATTAGAAAGATCCCATAATCTTTCTATGGGATTACCAGGTGGTGCTCGTGGTAAAGAATCCACCTGCCAAGACAGGAAACCCAAGAGATACGGGTTTGATCCCTGGGTTAGGGAAATCCCCTGGAGTAGGAAATGGAAACCCACTACAGTATTCTTGCCTGGAAAATCCCATGGACAGAGGAGCCTGGCAGGCTACTGTCCATGGGGCTGTGAAGAGTCAGACACACCTGAGCGCACACACACAGGCATACATGGCAACTTTCTAATACATAAAACAGTATTGTAAACCATAGTCATCATGCTGTGTATTTGATCCTCAGAACTTACCCATCTCATAAATGGAAGTTTGTATTCTTTGATCTACATTTCTTCATTTCCTCACCCCACAGCCTCTGGCAACCACCATTCCACTCTATTTCTATGAGTTTGGCTTTTTTAGGTTCCACATGTAAGTGAAAACATATGTTTGTCTTTCTTTGTCTGACTTATTTTACTTAGCATGTTGCCCTCAAAGTCCATCCATCTTGTTATAAAAGGCAGGACTTTCTTCTTTTTATGGCTGAATAATATTCCATTTTAGGTATATTCCACATCTCCTTCATCCATTCATCTGTGGATGGAAATCTGTTTGTTTCCATCTTGCCTACTTTGAATAATGCTGCAATGAACATGGGGGATGCAGATCTCTGTTCCAAATAATGATTTCATTTCCTTCAGATATATACCCAGAAGTGGGATTACTGGATCAAACTGTAATTTTATTTTGATTTTTTTGGAGGAACCTTCATACTGTTTTCCATAGTGGCTGCACCGATGTACATTCTTGCCAACAGTGCGTAGGGTTTTCTTCTTCACATCCTTGCCAACACTTGCCATTGTAACAGGTGAGATATGGTAACTCATTGTGGTTTTGATTTGCAACTACCTGATGATTAATGACATTAAGCATCTTTCCATGTACATGTTGGCTATCCATTTGTCTTCTTGGGTGAAAAAAATGTTTATTCAGCTCTTTTGCCCATTTTAAAATTGGATTATTTGTATTTTTGCTATTTACTTGAATGAGTTCCTTATGTATTTTGGATATTAACCCTTTGTTGGTTAGACAGTTCACAAATATTTTCTCCCATTCCATAGGCTGCCTTTTCATTTTCTTAGTTTCTTTTGCCATGAAGAAGTTTTTTAGTTTTATGTATTCATACTTGTCTTAAAATAATTTTATTGTTTTTTCTGTCTAAAAAATAATAATAGAAACTGCAAAAGTACAAACAAGTACAAAAATGATCAGTTCTTTTACAGTATATATAAAAAGAGCATTTATACTTATATATGGAGAAGGCAATGGCAGCCCACTCCAGTACTCTTGCCTGGAAAATCCCATGGACGGAGGAGCCTGGTAGGCTGCAGTCCATGGGGTCGCTAGGAGTCAGACACGACTGAGCGACTTCACTTTCACTTTTTACTTTCATGCATTGGAGAAGGAAATGGCAACCCACTCCAGTGTTCTTGCCTGGAGAATCCCAGGGATGGCAGAGCCTGGTTGGCTGCTGTCTATGGGGTTGCACAGGGTCGGATACGACTGAAGCAACTTAGCAGCAGCAGCATACTTATATATATAAAAGCATGCATACACACACATATATTTACACATATTTCCATATAAAAATCGTGTCTCAAGTATTACTTTCTTTATAAAGTACTTTTAAAAAATTCATTCCAGAATTTCAATCATCTTTCCAGAGCACAAACTATTTTGTATATCATTCTTTCAATCACTGCAATAATTTAAGTACTCACATTTTTAGACATCTAGGCTAGTTTCTGTATTCTGATACTAAAAACAATGTTGAGATGCATATTTTGTAGTCTAGTCTTTGTACATAGTGAGTGAAAGTTGCTCAGTCATGTCTGACTCTTTGTGACCCCCATGGACTACACAGTCCATGGAATTCTCCAGGCCAGAATACTGGAGTGGGTAGCCTTCCCTTCTCCAGGGGATCTTCCCAACCCAGGGATCGAACCCATGTCTCCTGCATTGCAGGTGGATTCTTTACCAGCTGAGCCACAAGGGAAGCCCATTTGAACATAGTTTCTGATTCCTTCCTAATGAAATTTCTGTAAGCAAGTCATAAGAATCCACGAAATAGCCTAATATTGTAAAATATGGCTTAGATCTTCTTAACTAGTGCCAAGGTTCAGAGAGCATTCTTGAATCGTTCTTAACTCCTTTCTTGATATGGTAAATTGCCTGAACTTCAGATACTCTTGGATCACTCCAAGAGGAAGTGGCTCTGCTTCCAGGGAAAATTCTGTTTTTCTCATTGAGTCAATGACCCTCATCTAATCAATGAATGGTCTGTAGGTTTCCTGAATGGCAATTCCAGACACTTCGTTTTCTACAATTGGCTGGCAGCTGGTCTTAGTAATTATATTCAGGCCTGATAGTCTTATGTGGGGGCCAATGCTCAGTCAAAATCTGGAGTAATTCCTGGGCTTGTTTTCAATATATGCAAAGATACTGATATTCATTTACATACATGTTTTAGTGATAAGTGATGGAAACATTAAACAATCATTAATGTTATAACACATGAAGTATTCAAGAAAGATGCTAATGAATAAAAAAAAAGTTAAACAACAGAAGTACAGAGGAAAAGAAAAACTTTTTAGAGATTTGAGCTAAGAGTTAAAAAACTTTTACATGTGTACCATCCATTCTAAAATACATAAGAAGGTATTCTGATAAAAATAATTTTCACATATGCATGTTTTCATGGATGTGAGTCATACAATGGGAGGAGGAGTTATAGGTACGGAAGAAGAAATTGTGAGGTGTTCAGGGTAAGGTCCATGAGGTATGCTATATATTTTCATGTGGATGTAATTTTGGAAGATTTTTGTTGTGTTTTCTTGTGTTATGCTTTGAGTTCTGGTCATTTTTCAGCCTGTTTCATGTTAACTTTAGAAGTACAGTCTGAAAAAAAAAGAAGTACAGTCTATTGAATTTAATGAAATATAGTACACTAAAGTTTAATTTGTGGTTGTGTCATCTTGAAAGAAAGCGGCACCCAATATATATATTTTAAATGAGCTCATCTGCTTTAATTTTAATGGGCTTCAGTGAGATTAGACAAATGAATAGTGATGAAAGAAATGGTATGGCATGTTCAATAAGGTCTACAATTAACAAAACCACTACTTGTCAAATGCTTGTAAACTATAGTCACCACATTTTTTTAGGTCAAAAATATGACCCCATGGTGAGATTATTTGAAACTGGGTATGTTTCCCAAGTTGGAAAAATTTTAGTAAAGTTCAGGAGGCCCCCCAAATAAGGCTTTTGAAGTTGAATCAAAGCTTTTAAAAGAAACAAGATATTTAATAATTATTGTGTTAACTTTGTATGCAAGGAGGAACATTTTTCATATAAAATAGATATTAAAGAGTTACTATTTTTAAATGTTGAGAAAATATTGTGTAAGTTAAGGCCAACTTTATCTTTTCAGAAACTGATGTTTAAATTACAAATAAATCTAGGTCAAAGAATACAAAAATTTTCAGAGTTTTTTTTAATACATCTACTAGTGTCAAAGTGAAAAGGAACCTATGTGAATACAAAGGAGAAGTCCAGGCACCACATTTTCAAAGACTTTAAATGGCAGAAATAACACAGGAGGTCCAGGGATGCACTTTGGAACCTGATGTTCCCCTTCACTGCTCCAAAGAGGGATCTTTTTTCTTCCAAATTCCTTTCTGTGGCAGGTGGTAGCCATTTAACATCCTGGGCGTGCAAGGACTCCTATGTCCCTCAGAAAACCTAACACAAAGCATGGCCATGCCATCTCATTCTGGTTGGCTACCCTGAGCAAGTCTCAGGATTTCAGATTTCACGTCAGCCAACATCAGGCACGTATAAATGCTTAATACTTGAGACAGTCCTACTTCTCAATTACTTTCACCAGTACAGCAGCTTTCGAGATGAATTTGCTCAAAAATAAATTACCAGAGGATTTACCGACTAAGCTATTGCTTTTTCACATAAAAAAGCTTTTTATACAAATTTTAGAAATTATTTTAGGAATGTAAGTTTTACAGTGACCTTCCTGGCAGACTAGAGATTATGATTACATATATCATGAAACCAGCAGCCTTATCCTTAAATTGTTATGTTTTTAAAACAAAACTAAACAAAAACACTTTATTTTAGGGCAACAATTTAAATTGGGCACAAAATTGCCACACTACTTAAAAGACTCTGATTCACATGGTGAGGTTGTTGTTCTGTGACTCAGTTGTGTCCCACCCTTTGCGACCCCAAAGACTGCAACACACCAGGCTTCCCTGTCCTTCACTATCTCCTGGAGTTTGCTCAAACTCATGTCCTTTGAGTCTGGGATGCCATCCAACCATCTCTTCTGTGACCCTCTTCTCCTCCTGCCCTCAATCTTTCCCAGAATCAGGGTCTTTTCCAATGAGTTGGACAACTGTTTAATACTGCTTTTATACGTGTTCTCATGGGTCCTTCTAAAAGGCTAAATTGTCATTTTGCTCTGCATACACATTCAACATTGAAAGGACATAAACAACAATTACAATATTGGCTAAATATCTGTTGTATATGAGGCATTTTACTAAGCACTTTACAGGATCTGTTATATGACAGTTTCAATGACTCTGTGTTACTTATTTCCACTTTACAGATCAAAGTAAGAAATTCTAACTGAATTATCTAATTTAGTAAGTAGCACAATTAAAATGTGAAGCTCCTCACTACTATAAATCCATACTTGAGAATGTTATTTGGCCAAGAATGTCAACATGGGCCAAGGACATAGAACCAACTATGTACTCAGTTCTTGATGATGTCCTTTAGGAATACAGTACTGATTTTTATTCCAGGACCCACAGAGTACCATGCACAGACTTGGCTTCACTTTATGAAACACTTGAAGAAAAATTGTAGAGCATGATGTGAATGAAGTGAATGTGAATGTTTCCTTAAATTATTGATAATTTGCATTTATAAGGTGCTTTATATATGAAAATAATATCAATCTTTTTTTTACTTTTTTTATTTGAAATACATACTTATAGATTCACAGGCCATTACAAAGATGGCACAGAGGTTCTGTGTACCCTTCACTCACTTTCCTTCATTAGTTAGATCTTATGTAACTACAGTAGAATATCAAAACCAGGAAGCTGACACTGGTGTGAACTGCTATGGTTCTATGTCATTCTATCGCATGTGTATACTAATGTAACCACCACTGCAGTTAAGACACAGAACTAGTCCACCAGGAATCAGCTAATGTGAATAAATTCACACTGAATTGAAGAGTAATATTTACTATAATGTCTGGGATGCTGATAAAATAGAACTCTTGTCAATAAATATAGATCATTTTTTTTTTTTTTTCAAATTTAAAGTCACTTGCTTGCTAAGTTGCTCAGTCGTGTCTGACTCTTTGTGACTCTATGGACTGTGGTCGGCCAGGCTCCTCTGTCCATGGGATTCTCCAGGCAAGAATACTGGAGTGGGTTGCTTTACCCTCCTTCAGGGGGTCTTCCCAACGCAGTTGGCAGGCGGGTTCTTTACCACTAGTGCCACCTGGGAAGCCCAAAGTCACTTAGCTACTCTTTTAAAAAATATATATTTTATTACAGTAGTAGATTACTTTGGGAGTTTTGGGGGTATATTTGGGATATACTGCTCCACTTGGAAAATGTGTAGACTAGGGCTAAATACTGACATTCAAATATTCTAGGAATAAGAAATATGGGAGGATTAAAAAAATTATTTCATTTTTTTCAACCTATTTTAAAGCATTACACAATGAGTCCTGCTCTTTATGTATTTTATGCTTTCACGTTAAACCATGGGTGGTGAAGTTGATGCCTTATTCATTGTGTTTTCATTGCCATAGAATTGGAAGGGATATAATAATATATAATATGGTATAATAATTATAGTGATGATGATGTGCATTTTAATAGTAGTTACCACCTACTGAGTGCTCACTCTGCACCATTTACTCTGCATACATATTTCAATCAACTCTCATAAGAGCCCTATGAGATGATTGTTATTAATCTTTACTTTAAACATGAAGAAACTGAGGTTCAACAAGGTTAAGTTGTACTAGCTTTTGCAGCATTATGCTAGGTACTTGTGATTCAAACCCAGCTCTGTCACATTCCAAAGCTTGTGTTTATAACCATTATGTTCATCAAAAGAGTTTATTTTCTCCATTTTTGGCAAGATTGCACTAAACCCACCTTAGGAAAGTTGTAGCTTTAAAATATCCATAGAAGATTAGTTCAGGACCTCTTCCAAAATTACCAGTAGTCCACCTTCCCCATTCCATTGTAGAGACTAAATCCCTGTGCATAAGTATTTCCATGATATGTCCATGCCTACATTTCTGATCATCAGTAACAATGAAGAATAGTTTCTGATTTTTACCACATTGCATGCATGCTAGGTTTTTTTAGTTGTGTCCTACTCTTTGCGACCCTATGGACTGTAGCCCATTAAGTCTCCTCTGTCCATGGGATTCTCCAGGCAAGAATACTGGAGTGAGTTGCCATGCCCTCCTCCAGGGGATCTTTCCAATCTAGGGATTGAACCCATGTGTCTGATGTCTCCTGCATTGGCAGGCAGGTTCTTTACTACCACCTGGGAAGTGGCACCTAGCACTACCTGGGAAGCCTTTTTGCCATATTATTTCTACTTAAATAGAATGATCGTATTCACAAATAAACTCACACCTTGAGAGTTCAGCCTCTGAAATCCTTGACTGAATGTAAATCTTGGCATTACTCATTATTAGCTGATTAAGTTTGGGCAAGTTATTTAACTTCTTTATTCCAAAGTGTCTTCATCCCTAAGAGAGTAATAATAGTGTCGATGGCCTAAAATTATTATGAGAACTTTAATAGTAATCAACATGTGCTGTCATATAAGTAAGCAACATAGTAATGATAGACATTACTAGTTATTATAGACATTATTACTTCACCAAGATCTAAAAATCCAATTATTCTCTTGTTCTCCTTTAGACCATTTCCAGTTTCTCCAACATTTCACTGAACTATGGGATTAAATGTAACAAACACTTAACTAAACTCTAGGACTGAAGATAGTCAACCAGTTTCAGATCTGATCAGTAGTAAATATAGCTTGTGAAATTTTGAAGAAGTGACAGAATTATCTGCAGTAAAATAACTGTGTGCTCATATTCCTTAATTCAGATACATTTGTGTGACATTATTGTCTTCTATTGTTCACCAACTGTTTGTTCTATTTCCATATTCTCATAGATGTTTTCCTCACTTTTGAAGACTGGAAATCATAAAAAGTTGTCCATAACAGCTGCTTTGAGGTCATCTACATTTGCTGGCTGCAGGTGGAAATCTCTTTCACAGAGCCCCAGATAGAGGGCTGTAAAATTTGGCCTTTGAGGGAGCCAGACTGCACCAGCCTTTTGTATAATTTATCATCCACAGAGTGTGTTAAGATGCTTTTGATCTTGAAGGCAATATCTTTCAAAGAAATGTGTTGCTTATATGTGACCATTGATGCTTTATAGGAATCTCAGTATCATGCTGATTTCAATGAGTGAATGAATTTTTAAGATGGTAAACGGATGACAATTTAATTGAGAGACTCTAGATCTTGTTTAAATCCAGTCAGAGGATCAAATGAGAGAAAGTATGTGAAGAGTGCTTTGAATACAATAATGCACTAAGTAATCATTTTATTATCATAATTGTAACATTTTATTGTGATAATTCACAGCATTATTTGTCAAACTCTTGACTTCACTGAATGTCAAATGTTTTCTGCCTTCTGTAAAACTGAGTGGAATTCTATGAAATATTAGCCACAAAGAATATTTTAAAATACATGTATAATGTTCTTTGCATTTACTTACATTTCTTTATGGAATGTGTTTTAGGCACAGAACTGAAATTTGGTATCATAGAGAAAGTTGTGGAAATTTATAGGCTTTGGTTTATGGAGACTTGAAGAAGTTTTTCCATCTTTCTGGTATTTTATCCCTGTCAGTTTGCATTGCTTCTTTCCTTTCCTTCTCCTCCTTCGCCAGGTTTGGTTTTGAGCACTGGATTCAAAGAAACCCCAAAGTCAAAACAAAATGGTCAGAACTGCTGACTCTTGTTTTGTAACCTTTTTTAGTCCAGCATTCACAGGAAGAGAGGGTACTGACCAGAAACTGGGCCTAACTTCTCCCAAAATGTTGCCAAAGTTCAGGAGCCTGTGACTGAACTTGGGCCAAGGCACAGATACATACCAACACTTTTCTAACACATTTAAACTGTAAGTTAATAAGTAATACCCAATAAGAAGTAGATTTAGTACTTAAAATTCAGTATTAATCTGCCAACTATTTTTTAACTTGCCTCTGTTGACTGGAATTTAATTATTAAAAGTTAAATCTGTGCTAAGATATGCCAATATGTATCACAAACAAAATAGAAAGCAATGCTACGTGATCGGGTTGGGATTCTATAGTCAGGGCTGAAAAGCAAGGTATCACCAACTGCACAGGGATGTCTACTCCATGGGTATAGACATAGTTGCTGGCAAGCTAACAGGAGAGGAGAAGTGCAGAGAATGTTCAAAGCAAAATCTGCCAGCTATTTTTGATAAAAATATATAAAAATAAAAATGGTGGTGGTTTCGTCACTAAGTCATGTTCGACTCTTTCGACCCCATAGATTAGGGCTTGCCAGGCTCCTCTATCCATGAGATTTCCCAGGCAAGGACACTGGAGTGGGTCAAACCTGTGACTTCTGCATTGCAAATGGTTTCTTTACCACTGGGCCACCAGAGAAGCAAAATAAAAATAATTTACATTTTGTATTAAGTACAATCTCTTGTAAAGTTGCAGGTACATTTGAGAAACTCACACATGAAGTGTACTTAAATGTCTTCATTAACTTTGAAATCTTCCTTGAAGATTTAAAATTATAAAAAAGTTACACTGAACTGTGCTTTATCAAGTTTCACTTCAGAATTTTGGTAGTTGTTATAAACATTCCACAATAGTGTTTTTATAATGGAAATACTGACAAATGCAATAATAAACACGAAAATCCTAGGGTCTTAATTGTATGTTCCTGCAGGAATTACACATACTAGCATAATATCTGGTTCATTTTCCAGTGCTAATTTTGTCAAAATCTGTTTTCATATTGGGCAACTGTAAAAGATGGTAGGCCTGAATGACTGCCTGCAGATGGAAAAGGCTTTTGATTATTTTTACTTTCCCTGGAGAGCCTGATTATGTCTTTCAAATATGATTTCATTTAGATCTTTTCTTGGTTTACATGTCTGAATTCTAATAGTAACCTGATAGTGATGGGGAATTTAGTTTGAGACCAAAAGGCAGTTTTCAGTCAGTAAAGAGTGTGTAAATAAATCGCCTCCAAGCAACGTCTAAACTAGTATTTATATTTCAAATGCCAAAATAACTTTAAGATTTCAAAAACCGATTATTACAATTTTCCAGAAGTACTTGATATATTTAGCTTTTTTTTTTTTTTACGTTGGAAGGTATTGAAAAACCAATATTGACTGATATTTCTATCATTGTTGGTTTATAAGATAATAAAGAATAAGACAATTTTAACACAGGATGTGTTAAATACTAAAAAAACAAAAATACTTTCATTAAAAGCACACTGGATTTATGGATCTAACATGGGAAAGCTAAAACTATCACATTGCTCAGAAAAATTGAGTGGCGAGACATGGAGGTACCTGGATTAATGTTCGAAATGCAGACAATTCGGTCTTATCTCTATGGATGATTTGATACAAAGAATAAGTCAATCTACTTCTCTGTATTTCTGATCCTTATTTGGCTTCATATTATTCTATGACTACAATGATTAAGAAGAAGCCTTAAGACACTTTACATTTTAGAATAGCTTCTAGACATAGAAAAAACTTAAAGCATTTATAAGCTTAAAAGTTTTAATAATTGTTGAATAAGTCTAATAATAATTGGAAAAACCTTTTGTATTTAGAGTTTCTTTGGCTGTTATTTACTATTCAGAGGAAATATTCACTGTAGGATATCATGAGATTACTAAGAATATAACAGAATGGTTCAGAATATGAGGGAGAGTACTAAGGATGATAGATGGTTGTATTTATGCTACAGGACCTGAGGATTTTGAAGAACTCTGTCTACAAATTTTCTTTTTTTAATTTCTTATTTTCAAAATCTGTTCTTTCAACAAAATATTAATGATTCCTAAAGTTGACTGTTTTTAGAAAAATTTGTTTATCACTTGCAGATTTTTTTTTAAAATGATGTTTAGTTGTCAGGAGAACTTTAGGTGGGAGAAGGAACAGAACTTCTGTAAACCCTTTCGATTTTGAACACATTCACCCTATATGTAAAATGTCAACACACTTTGTAAATTGAATAAATAAATAACTGGATAAATGAGGGCTTGCTGGAGCCACTAGCACTACATAAGAAGTTGGGAAGCTGAGTACAGTTTGATGATGAGTTGAGATACATTTACTTTTGACATACTGAATTGAGCAATTTTAAATTTATCTTTAAAAATACAGGTATGCTAGTTCTAGTAGCCAAAAAGTTATCTAGAAAAAGAGAAAATGAGTAAAAAAGAGAAAATGAGTAATTTTATTTTAGAAAACTAATATAGGGGTCACTGTCCAAATTTCAGTTTATTTTATTAAAAGTGCTAGAGCGGAAAAAAAAAAACCAAAACACTACCTAGTTTTGTTGTTTGGTTTAGTTGGTTACATTTTTTCCTTTACGTATTTATCCTAATATTCTTATGGTAGAAGTAGAAACAATATTCAAAAAAAGAAATCATCTTTGGGAAAGTGGTCATTTCAGAACTAATTCATTTCCCATAGATAGAAGAACTAGGAAAACTTTTAATTTCCAGGACAAGCAAATCCCTATAATGCTGATGGGAGGGTATGTGAACTGGCAGATCTGCTCGGAAGGCAATCCGGCCTTTAGCTACAAAGTTGAATGTTCACTTGGTACAGAAGTTTCACTTCTAGTTACTTAGTATCAGGAAATTATCATAGGCACAGAAAATATTTATAAGAGTGCTCTTGAATCATCATTTATTTTTTAAAAGAGAAAATAGCCATCCACTTGTAAAGTACTGGAGTGAAGTTGTGATACATGGATATAATAATAAAATACAGTGATCAAAATTACATTTGAGTAATACTTAAAGTCAAGGAAAGAGTGCTCATTCTATAATGCTGAGTGGACAAATTCCAAAAGTATCCCAAATTTGTTTAACACATTGAATTTATATCTGTATAAAAAATACTAAAAGAAATAGATTAAAACGCTATGTGGTAACATGAAGTGATTTAAATTTATTCTTAAATTTTAATTTTCTAAACTTTTTAGGATGAGTATATATTACTTCTTAATAAAATGAAACACGTTTCTAAAAGGCTAATAGGGAGACCTGTGTGTGTCTGTGCACATCCGCCCAAGGATTTGCGAGGTGAGAGCAAAATATAGTGTTGGAACAATACGATTTATTCACTTTACAGTAGATGGGGATTACTCATTCTGATTCCTCTCCTCACTTACCTACTGCTATCTTAAGAACCCCGTTTCAGTTGTTGGCAGAAGTTCTTCCTTAGCACAAAAGAACTGTGGAATGGCAGACCTTCCAAACTGGAGGGAGCCCCTCAGCACGATCTTGCTTCAAACTCATCTCCATCGCACACTTTTTGGCAAAGTGGAAGAATGAATTTCCTCCTCTGAGGTTTTCTCTCCCTTATCCCTAGATGCAACTAGAATGAAAACTATCTTTCCCTACGTACAGCTAAAAATTTGAAAGTGCGCGCTCTGGTGGGGCTGCCCCTGGGAAGACCCGGCCCTTTTCCCCCGTAGGCGACCAGGGGAAACAACTGTAGGTGGTAAAGCCTCCGGGGGCCCGAGACGCCTTGTAAGCCCAGCTGCACCCCCAGCGCGTAAGCTGGAGCTGTCCCCAGTTACCTCCCGGTTCAAGCATCCTACTCCGGGAGGGGCCACACCAGGGTTGCTGTTTAGAGCCTAAGCGGAGGGGAAGGTAAGGGGAGGGAGAGGAGGCGAGGGGAGGGGAATAATGTCTCCTGGTTTCTCATTTCCTTCATTCTGCCTCTCGACAAGACTAAGAGGACCGCACGAGAGAGCCGGAGCGCCCTGGGCCTCTCAGAAGACCCAGTAACCCTCACTCCTCACCGGACTAGGACCACCCTCTCCGCCCCTCTCCCCTTCCCGCGCCCCACGAGCACGGGCCGGAGCGGAGCGCCTGCCTGGGATGGCTCAGCGCCGATTCTAGAGGCAAAAAAAAAAAAAAAAGGAATATCTCCTTATAGTTATATTAAAGAAGAAACAAAGAAAGAAAAGTTAAAAGCTAGGACTGCACAGACGCTCCCGAAGTCTCCCGACTGCGGGGAGGGTTAGCTTCCCACCCGCCCGACAGACGCTGCTTGGGGACGTGGGCCTCGACTGCCCCAACTCGGTTTTAGCTCGTCCTCACTCGCCTCGCCGGCTCCTGCCCCATTCTCCATCGACAGCGACCGCATATATATTAAATCTACGGCTTCCATGCCTCTCGAGGACTGTGGACATGTTATAATCCAGAACCAAGCTCCTGCGAAGGCCAGCCGTTCTGTCTGGGAGGGCCCCTCCTGGCCTTTCCGTCGCACCCACTGCTGGGTCTTCAAACACCCCAAACCCGTGCGCGCCCAGGCAAGGAGTGGGCAGACACTTCCACCCGACCCTGGCTCAGTCTCTTTCCTTCTCCAAGCTCTCCAAGAGCTCGGTCATGAAGGAGATGTAGACAATGGCCAGGCGTAGAGTCTCGATCCGGGAGAGCCTCTTCTCGTAAGCGAAAGTGGGCACCTTCCTCCGCAGCTGATCGAAGGCCTCGTTGAGGTTGAACATCCGCTTCCTCTCGCGGATGTTGGCTGCTTGGCGCTGGGCGTAGGTGATCACTCTTTTCCTCTTGGGGCGGCCCAGTAGGGAGGCGCCTCTCCCGTGCTCCTCTTCCTCCTCGTTTTCCCCCTCTTCTCCTTCCCCCTCCTCTTCTTCTGGATCCTCTTCCTCAAAACGCGCCAGACTCCTGGGTCTTCCGTCTCGGAGCACAAGGTCCTGGTGGTTCCCATAGGGGACCCTAGGTGTCAAGTCGCAGAGGAGAGGGTGCCCCGGGGAGGCTAGGGATAGGTCTGCGACGAAGTCCAGGACGGTGGCGTCCACGCAGCTCTCGGGAAAGGCTGCCATCGCGTCTGCTTGGCCCTGCGTCTCATAGGTTTATTGAAGGGAGGGGCAAGCCTGGTGACGGCCTTCCTAACAGCCCTGAATCTGATGGGTCACCATCACCGAAGGGTCAGGGACATTAATATGTATAACCAAGCTGATAACAGGATTAGCTGCACCGATAGGGAAGGCTCTGACAACGTCCCTCCTTTCGAAACTGATGGAAGAAGACAAGCTTGAGAACGCCGGGAAGACTCAAAGGAATAGGCCTCCAATTCTGCGATCCTTTCCGCCCTGCCACCTGGGACAGTTCCTTCTTGGCAACAACCTCCAGCTCTTACCTGCTGTGCTTTTTGTTTGTCTCGACACTCCCGCAGCCAACTAATATTCTTCAAGCTCCTTGTCTCATGTAGTTCTTTAATTTAGCTTTGGGTTTTCAAAGCAAGGATGTTTTCCACCGCTCTGGCTTCTCCTTGGCTTCAGGGTGGGAGTTCCGAATCTTGCCACCCTCTGCTGCCAATGGGTGTGAGACAAGTGCATGTGCTTTTAATGATGTCCAGAGGAGGGGCCCTGTCTGCCAGGGGTCGAGGGGAGCTGTTTGTCTGGTATCCCAGTGCAGCGGCTACTGAAAGGCAAGATCCTCCATTAGCTTAAGTAAGCATCGTAGGAGGGGCGAGGGGGCATTCCCCAGAGTCGCTCTGGGAATCCTCTTTCTCTTTCCACTGCAAGGTAAACAGCTCTCCTGCCGCTTTACGAACCCTGGCTTCTAAAATCTGTTTCGCTATAATCAATCTAACAATTGAGATACTTGACTTTCCTTTCCTAACCTTTATCCCCCACCCACGTAAAGGATTTTACTTAGAGGGCAAAAAGTGATGATGGCAATAACATGAAAAAGAGAAGCTCAGAGTGTCTCTCCCAGCGTGCTTCACTGTATAATCCCTGTGTGGGAGGAAAGCAAACCCTCCCCCCAAACAAAACAACTTCAGTCTCCTTTCAAAATTTCGATTCACCTGTTGATAAACTAATTGCTCGATCAGCTCACCCTCCGCGGAGAATTCTTTCAAACTTTAAATTGCTGATTGGTATCCCTGAACAAAGAATAATCTTTACACTTCTATCTGGTTACATTTCCTCATTACCACCCTGCAAGATTTAAGCCTAGAAACTATACTGCATTGTGAGAGGGTTTGTTTGTTTGTTTGTTTTGAGGTGAATAAAGATTATAAATTTGGTATAACTAAAATAAAATTTTACTGATTTCAAATATATCTCATGTATATATATATATATATATTTTTAACATAGAAGAGTTCAGTTTTCTTTTTTGCCAATAGCTATATTTAATTATTCAATGTAAAGATTTTTAAGAGACAGGGTGGGGCAAAACAACACCTAAGAAAATCATTTTGAAGATGTATTAAAAGAAAGCTTAAAAAGATGAGTGCAGAGACGCCTTGGTTCAAGGGAGAAATACGAAGACATCAATTCCTATTGAGGTAAGCAGTGACTGGGATGCTTATGTTAGTACATTGGACAGCTCCCAGAAACTGCCTGCTTCTAACAGGTAAGCACAATATTTTTTCTTTTCCTAGTCTGCCGTTCTGTGAGTACTCCCAGATCCTATTAAAGTAATATAATCTTGGAGTCTTCTTTTGGCTTTCTATTATTTTTCTTATTAAAAAAAATTGTGTCTGGGTTCTCTCCTTTGCTCTTTTGTCCCTTAATTAGTTTTCTTTTCCCTTGCTGTGTTTACTTTTCACTCTCCAATTTACATTGTGATAACTCAAGTAGAAAAGAATAAAAATTAATGTCCCTGAAAGATGTAATGAGAATATCTCTGACTGAGAGTACCTATTTGGCTTTTACTAAAAATGGTGGCTTAGAGGATAAAGCATCTGCCCACAATGTGGGAGACCCAGGTTCGATCCCTGGGTAGGGAAGATCCCCTGGAGAAGGAAATGGCAACCCACTCCAGTACTCTTGCCTGGAAAATCCCGTAGATGGAGGAGCCTGTTAGGCTATAGTCCATGGGGTCGCAAAGAGTCGGACACGACTGAGCGACTTCACTTCAAACTTCTCTCAAAGACTGAAAAATAAAAAAGAATTGGAATTTCAACCATGGCTAAAGAATAAGTAAACCAGAGGATTAATTTTTGTTTTGACAAGCAGTAACATGCCTTCTAACTCCTGTTTAACTTAATGTATTATTAAGCATTTGGATAAATTTCATAGTTTATTTTTAGCTACTGAATGTTTCGCATGACTTGTTCTTTCCCTTTTAAACGCATGCATGAGTGGAATGAATATCTCACCTAGTGAGAATCTAGTTCTACATGAAACATACATTGGGACATTTAATGAAGGGAAACATGATAGAAATTTAAATTTTAAACTTACTAAAATGAATGTCAGAAACTATCCTGAGACTCTAAAAGACACTTTCCTTAGACTAAAATTCTTCCAAAATCAGATAAGGTTGGAAGCATTCAGGATGGTATGGCTGTAGACAGACTAAAATTCTTTGATTTTATCCAAGGAAATGAATATTTCAACCATCACATCACAAAAAAATGTGTAGAAAAATGAAAGGAATCAATGCACAGTATTGGTTGAAATATTAAGATACTACTGAATTTATTAAAATGTCTTACTATGTATACCTATAACAATAATTTAAAACTACATTCTCAATTTTATCATAAAATCCCAATATAAACATTTCTGTTTGTCCACAATAATTTGTTTATCTTACAAGGCTCTAATCATGGTGACATAGAGAAAAATGTTAAAATCTAAGTTATCATGATTAACACTTTTTTGTTTGTAAATGAAATTAATTATAGAACAGTAATAAGTGAAACCACTTTCTCTGCTTATTTTGAAACATCCACTTTATTTTAAAAAATGGTTTTGTGGCTATCTTGTTCCACAACAAATAAACAGTAAATGTAGTCAATTTGTAGAGTAGTATATGGTTTAAAACAGATCATCTCATTGGAAAGAAACATTATTTTCATCTCTAGATTTGAAAGTTAAGAGAGAAACATTTTTAAAAACCCCAACTGAGGCTTAAAGGAAGTTCAATTCAAACTTGATTCCTTTGGGTTCTAGGCCTATAGATAGCTTATAAATTCTTCAGTGATCTACATGGAGGCTTTTGAAAAGAGTTTGATAAGCCCTCAACAAATTCTGCTCAAGATCATTTCAGGAAATGGTTATGAAATGACAGTCAGCTCTGCTTAGTTTATTACCTACTTTACCCCTATTGGCCATCATTAAACATTTTGTGTGTACAGATGGTCCCTGATTTACTATGGTTTGACTTAAATGAGTTTTTGACTACTATGATGCAAAAGCAATATACATTCAGTAGGAACTATACTTCAGATTTTGAATTTTGATCTTTTCTCTGGCTAGTGAGATGCAGTAAGACATGGCTTTTGTAATGCTGGGTAGTGGATGCAAGCTATGGCTCCCAATCATCTGTGCTATGGTGAGGGTACATAATCCACTCATTTAAAACCACTCTGTACCCATACAACCATTCTGTTTTTCACTCTCAGTACAGAATTCAATAAATTACACAAAATATTCAACACTTTATTATAAAGTGAGTTTTGTGTTGGATAATTTTGCTCAACTCTGAGCACATTTAAAGCAGGCTAGGCTAAACTATTATTTTCAATAGGTTAGGTATAGTGAACCTAACCTATAATTTGATTTTCAATATCTGGATATTATCTAGATGTAACCCCATCACAAGTTGAAGAAGAGCTGTACTCTTACATTGTATTTAGAATCAAAGCAGGGAAAACAAATGACCAAGAATAACTTGAGCAATAATTGCTAAGGGTGTTGGAGTGTGGGATTAAGGGTGTTAAGGAGAGAAAAGTAGATAAAAAAGTATCCAGGGAGTAAAGCAAAGAACTTAACTCTCCCAAATTTATTAAAACTCTTCCTTTTCTTCCCTTTTTCATGCCCCTTCTCTTATTATTACAGATTCATTAAGCAATTTTAGGGGAAATGATAAAATAGAACAAAGGCAGATGTTTGTCATGATTGAAGGGAGGAAAGTCTAACAAACACTCCCTTAGCTGACCTAGAGAAGGGGCCTGCATTCTCTTCTGACTTCATTCAAATTATTCATGGTTTACGGCCTTCACTGATTTTAGAGTTAGAAGAATGTATATGCATCTATTTAATTTTCTATCTTAGGTAAACTTTTTTTTAAGTTTAATACATATATTTAAAAATTCACAAGCTGTATATGTGCAGCTTAATGAATTTTCATAAAGTAAGCAAACTCATGAAACCACTGCCCAAATTGAGAACTATCAATAGAATGCATCACTGAAATTAGAGATTATGTAAAAACAGGAAGTATGTGACTTGACACTATTTCAACCACTCCTACAATGTCCTAACTATATGCAGTCACAGAACACTCTCCAAAGTATTATTCTTGACTTCTAAGATTAATGTTGCCAATTTTTGAGCAGTATATAAAAATAAACTATACGTATTCTTTTGTGTCTTTCACTCAACATTTTAAAATGAGATTCATGTACATTATTCTTGTTGCTGAATAGTAATCCATTGTGTGCATATATCTTCTACTGTCTATAAACATTTTGGTAATTTCTAGTTTTTACCTGTTACAAACAGCCATGCTATGGATATTTTTGCACATAACTTTGATGAGAATATTTATGTCTTCCTGTTTGGTATCCCTGATAGCTCAGTTGGTAAAGAATCCGCCTGCAATGCAGGAGGCCCTAGTTTGATTCCTGGGTTGGAAAGATTCACTGGAGAAGGGATAGGCTACCCACTCCAGTGGGAAGTCCACTTCTTGGGCTTCCCTTGTGGCTCAGCTGGTAAAGAATCTGCCTGCAATGTGGGAGACCTGGATTCAATCCTTGGGTTGGGAGGATCTCCTGGAGAAGGGAAAGGCTACCCACTTCAATATTCTGGCCTGGAGAATTCCATGGACAGTATAGTCCATGGGGTCACAAAGAGTTGGACACGACTGAGCAACTTTCACTTCTTCAGACACCAAAGTAGAATAGGTTGTGTGTGTATGTTCAGCTTTAGTAGTTAATGATAAATTGTTTCCCAAAATGGTTGTAACAATTTATACTGTCATCAGTGATGTATTAGAATTTCAATTCCATCACATCCTTCTCAACAGTTGGCATTTTCAAGCTACTGAAGATATGCCCACATGTCATATTGTGGGTTTGATTTGCATTTCCCTGATTACAAATGAAATTGAAAACTATACTGCTCCTTAGTAAAGTGCCCGCTTTAACTGGTTTTGCTAATTTTTATAATTTATGTATAATTATATATGTAAATTATATATACATATATAATTTATATAATTTATTGTATATCTATTGGAGAAGGAAATGGCAACCCACTCCAGTATTCTTGCCTGGGACAAGAGGACCCCAGTGGGCTGCCGTCTATGGGGTCGCACAGAGTTGGACATGAGTGACATGACTTAGCAGCAGCAGCACTGTATATCTATTCAGCTACGAGTCCTATGTCATATATATGTATTACATGTATCTCTCCCTACTCTGTGGCTTTCTTTTTCACTTGCTTAATGATTGTCTTTTGATGAAAATAAGTGTCACTTTATTTTTGTTAAGACAAATATTTTTAGAGCATTTAAGGATTATAGCAAAATTGAAGAAAAGGCACAAAGATTTCCCATATACATCCTGCTCCTACACATGAATAGCCTTCTTCATTATCAATATCTCCCACCAGGGTGGTACTTTTGTTACAACTGATGAACCTATACTGACATATTATTACCAAAGTCCACAGTTCTATCTTGGGATTCACTCTTGGTGTACATTTTATGGGTTTGGATAAATGTGTAATGATCTATATCCATCATTATAATACAGAGTATTTTCACTGCTCTAGAGCTTCTCTATGTTCTGCATATTTAACCTGAAGGGATCACTGACCTCTTCATTGACTCCACAGTTTTGTCCTTTCAAAATGTTATATAGATGGAATCATGCAGTGTGTAACTTTCAGATTGGCTTCTTTCACTTGGGAATATGTGTTTAAGTTTCCTCCATTTGTTTTCATGGCTTTATAGCTCGTTTCTTTTTAACACTGAATAATATTTCCTCGTTTAGATATTTATGTATCCATTCACCTACTGAAGGACATTTTGGCTGCTTCCAAGTGTTGGCAATTGTGAATATAGCTGTCATAAATATTCATGTGCAGGTTTTGTGTAGAGCTAAAACTTCTTTCAGCTTCTTTGGATAAATACCAAGGAGCATGACTGTTGCACTGTACTAAAAGTATATTTAGCTTTATAAGTAACCACTAAATTGTTTTCTAGAGGGACTGTACCACTTTGCCTTCCCATCATCAATGAATGAAAGTTCCCATTCTCCACATCCTCACCAGCGGTTGGTATTACCACAGTTTGGATTTTGGTCAGAAGTTTCTAGCTTTAATATAGTCCAATAAATTATCATTTTTTCCTTCATAGCACTCTTTATGTCATGTTTAAGAAATCTTAACATATTCCAAATGAATAAAACATTCTTTTTTGTTTTCATCATCTCACATTTAGAACACTAATCAACCTAGAAGTGATTTTTGTATGTTGAGAGTAACAGAGGTGGGGGCCAAGATTTATTTGGTTTCCAACTGGATATCTAATTAATACAGCAACATTATGGAAAAGTCTACCTTTTCCACATCAAACTTATTCTTCATATGAAAATATTTCCAAATAAAGTGAGTACCTTTTCTGTCTTCTGAGGAAAGTTCAAGGAAAAAATTCAAGAAATGTAAAAGAAAATCAGTTCTTTGGTTTGGACATATATAGAGATAAGAAAGTCTTGCTTATGCTAAAATGAACATCTTGCTATTCTAAATAAAATCCTGAGTTCAAATGAAAGTAAGGATACTCAGAATGCTGTAGTGGAATTGGCAAACTTTCTCATTTATGGAAAGATAACAAATAATTTAGGATTTTCATAGGTCACACAGTCTCTGTTAAACTAGTCAACTTTGCCTTAATAGCATAAAAGTAGTCATAGACAATATACAAATGAATATAAATAACCATGTTCTCTAAAACTTTCAGTTCAGTTCAGTCACTCAGTCGTATCCAACTCTTTGCAACCCCATGAGCTGCAGCACGCCAGGCCTCCCTGTTGATCACCAACTCCCGGAGCCTACCCCAACTCATGTCCATTGAGTTGGTGATGCCATCCAACCATCTCATCCTCGGTCATCCCCTTTTCCTCCTCCTCCTAATCCCTCCCAGCATCAGAGTCTTTTCCAATGAGTCAAATCTTTGCATCAGGTGGCCAAAGTACTGGAGTTTCAGCTTCAACATCAGTCCTTCAAATGAACACTCAGGACTGATCTCCTGTAGGATGGATTGGCTGGATCTCCTTGCAGTCCAAGGGACTCTCAAGAATCTTCTCCAACACCACAGTTCAAAAGCATCAATTCTTCAGTGCACAGCTTTCTTTATAGTCCAACTCTCATATCCATATGTGACCGCTAGAAAAACCATAGCCTTGACTAGACAGACCTTTGTTGGCAAAGTAATGTCTCTGCTTTTCAATATGCTATCTAGGTTGGTCATAACTTTTCTTCCAAGGAGTAAGTGTCTTTTAATTTCATGGCTGCAGTCACCATCTGCAGTGATTTTGGAGCCCCAAAAAATAAAGTCTGACACTGTTTCCACTGTTTGCCCATCTATTTCCCATGAAGTGATGGGACCGGATGCCATGATCTTCGTTTTCTGAATGTTGAGCTTTAAGCCAATTTTTTCACTCTCCTCTTTCACTTTTTTCTTTTTTTTTTCTCTTTCACTTTTTTCAAGAGGCTCTTTAGTTCTTCACGTTCGGTCGTAAGGGTGGTGTCATCTGCATATCTGAGGTTATTGATATTTCTCCCAGTAATCTTGATTCCAGCTTGTGCTTCTTCCAGCCCAGCATTTCTTATGATATACTCTGCATAGAAGTTAAATAAGCAGGATGACAATATACAGCCTTGATGTACTCCTTTTCCTATTTGGAACCAGTCTGTTGTTCCATGTCCAGTTCTAACTGTTGCTTCCTGACCTGCATATAGGTTTCTCAAGAGGCAGGTCAGGTGGTCTGGTGTTCCCATCTCTTTCAGAATTTTCCACAGTTTACTGTGAGCCACACAGTCAAAGGCTTTGGCATAGTCAATAAAGCAGAAATAGATGTTTTCCTGGAACTCTCTTGCTTTTTCCATGATCCAGCAGATGTTGGCAATTTGATCTCTGGTTCCTCTGCCTTTTCTAAAACCAGCTTGAACATCTGGAAGTTCACGGTTCATGTATTGCTCAAGCCTGGCTTAGAGAATTTTGAGCATTACTTTACTAGCGTGTGAGATGAGTGCAATTGTGCGGTAGTTTGAGCATTCTTTGGCATTACCTTTCTTTAAGATTGGAATGAAAACTGACCTTTTCCAGTCCTGTGGCCACTGCTGAGTTCTCCTTATTTGCTGGCATATTGAGTGCAGCACTTTCACAGCATCATCTTTCAGGATTTGAAATAGCTCAACTGGAATTCCATCACCTCCACCAGCTTTATTTGTACTGATGCTTCCTAAGGCCCACTTGACTTCACATTCTAGGATGTCTGGCTCTAGGTGAGTGATCACACCATCATGATTAATGGTCATGAAGATCTTTTCTGTACAGTTCTTCTGTGTATTCCTGCCACTTCTTCTTAATATCTTCTGCTTCTGTCAGGTCTATACCATTTCTGTCCTTTATTGAGCCCATCTGTGCAAGAAACGTTCCCTTGGTATCTCTAATTTTCTTGAAGTGATCTCTAGTCTTTCCCATTCTATCATTTTCCTCTACTTCTTTGCACTGATATCTGAAAAAGGCTTTCTTATCTCTCCTTGCTATTCTTTGGAACTCTGCATTCAAATGGATATATCTTTCCTTTCCTCCTTTGCTTTTCACTTCTCTTCTTTTCACAGCTATTTGTAAGGCCTCCTCAGACAGCCATTTTGCTTTTCTACATTTCTTTTTCCTGGGGATGGTCTTGATCCCTGTCTCCTGTATAATGTCACAAACCTCTGTCCATAGTTCATCAGACACTCAGTCTATCAGATCTAGTCCCTTAAATCTATTTCTCATTTCCACTGTATAATCATAAGGGATTTGATTGAGGTCATACCTGAATGGTTTAGTGGTTTTCCCCACTTTCTTCAATTTAAGTTTGAATTTGGCAATAAGGAGTTCATGATCTGAGCCATAGTCAGTTTCCTGTCTTGTTTTTGCTGACTGTATAGAGCTTCTCCATCTTTGGCTGTAAAGAATAAAATCAATCTGATTTCAGTATTGGCCATCTGGTGATGTCCATATGTAGAGTCTTCTCTTGTGTTGTTGGAAGAGGGTATTTGCTATGACCAGTGCATTCTCTTGGCAAAACTCTATTAGCCTTTGCCCTGCTTCATTCTGTACTCCAAGGCCAATGCCTGTTACTCCAGGTGTTACCTGACTTCCTACTTTTGCATTCCAGTCCTCTATAATGAAAAGGACATCTTTTTTGGGTATTAGTTCTAAAAGGTCTTGTAGGTCTTCATAGAACCATTCAACTTCAGCTTCTTAAGTGTTAGTGGTCAGGGCATAGACTTGGATTACTGTGTTATTGAATGATTTGCCTTGGAAATGAACAAAGATCATTCTGTCGTTTTTGAGATCACATCCAAGTACTGCCTTTTGGACTCTTTTGTTGACTATGATGGCTACTCCATTTCTTCTAAGGGATTCCTGCCCTCAGTAGTAGATATAATGGTCATCTGAGTTAAATTCACCCATTCCAGTCCAATTTAGTTCACTGATTCCCAGAATGTTGATGCTCACTCTTGCCATTCCTGCTTGACCACTTCCAGTTTGCCTCGATTCATGGATCTAACATGAAAACTTTATGTACAATATTTGGCAGTGGGCTGGTTTTATCCCTTGGACCTCAATTTGCTGACCCTCATTCTATTTAATTAGTCTATTTCCAAATTTCCTGAGGCTCGTAATATGGAGACTTGCTATGATAAGGCATTCAGAAATATAAATGACTCAAAAGCCAAAGCCTGTGTGGATCACAATAAACTGTGGAAAATTCTTCAAGAGATGGGAATACCAGACCACCTGACCTGCCTCTTGAGAAACCTATATGCAGGTCAGGAAGCAACAGTTAGAACTGGACATAGAACAACAGACTGGTTCCAAATAGGAAAAGGAGTACATCAAGGCTGTATATTGTCACCCTGCTTATTTAACTTCTATGCAGAGTACATCATGAGAAATGCTGGGCTGGAAGAAGCACAAGCTGGAATCAAGATTGCCAGGAGAAATATCAATAACCTCAGATATGCAGATGACACAACCTTTATGGCAGAAAGTGAAGAGGAACTAAAAAGCCTCTTGATGAAAGTGAAAGTGGAGAGTGAAAAAGTTGGCTTAAAGCTCAACATTCAGAAAATGAAGATCATGGCATCCGGTCCCATCACTTCATGGGAAATAGATGGGGAAACAGTGGAAACAGTATCAGACTTTATTTTTTGGGGCTCCAAAATCACTGCAGATGGTGACTGCAGCCATGAAATTAAAAGACACATACTCCTTGGAAGAAAAGTTATGACCAACCTAGATAGCATATTGAAAAGCAGAGACATTACTTTACCAACAAAGGCCCATCTAGGCAAGGCTTTGGTTTTTCCAGTGGTCATGTATGGATGTGAGAGTTGGACTGTGAAGAAAGCTGAGCACCGAAGAATTGATGCTTTTGAACTGAGGTGTTGGAGAAGACTCTTTAGAGTCCCATGGACTGCAAGGAGATCCAACCAGTCTATTCTGAAGGAGATGAGCCCTGGGATTTCTTTGGAAGGAATGGTGCTAAAGCTGAAACTCCAGTACTTTGGCCACCTCATGCAAAGAGTTGACTCACTGGAAAAGACTCTGATGCTGGAAGGGATTGGGGGCCGGAGGAGAAGGGGATGACAGAGGATGAGATGGCTGGATGGCATCACTGACTCGATGGACATGAGTTTGAGTGAACTCCGGGAGCTGGTGATGGACAGGGAGGCCTGGCGTGCTGCGATTCATGGGGTAGCAAAGAGTCAGACACAAGTGAGTGAGTGAACTGAACTGAACTGAAGATTTTTGAGCACATACCTTGCTTATGTGTGCATATGTGTGCTGAGTAAAAATACTCCCAAACAATGGAATCTGTAGCTACTGTCTTGGAAATTATACTGAGGTGCTATAGAGTAACCAGAATAGGCTGAAAGGGAAGCATCCATACCATATTAAAGTCACCACCACAGTGACTAAGGGTTTATCTCTAGTCACTGAAAACAAATGCTCTGCTGATGATCTGCTCTTTAAAATATTAGTATTACTAGGCTCTGGGAGAATTACATTTAACCAGCAATAAGTAAGGAGGAGGCAAATTTCCTGGACAGAGCTGGCTTCTACTTTGTGAATTGTTTCTCATTGTAAAAATGCATACGTTCAGTGAAGAGTGCAGCTGTTTTAAGAGGCTTATTCTCTCCATCCTTATTTCTACCTACAAACCCTCTTTTTGCCATAGATTGCTGTGGCAGAAACAACTCACTGTTCTTCAGTATCTATGTAACCTTTTCCTTTCAGTAAAAGACCCACCCATACATATTTCAGCTGAGCTCCACTAAGTGTATGCCAACAGGATACATGAGAAGTGATATGTCCAAGTTCAAGTTGGTCTCTCGAGACCTCTGCTTACTACTTGGCCCTTTGCCTTCTTCCCACAGCCTAGAATGGGGTGCTTTGATCATGAACTAGTGTTGGCCATACAGACAAGAATATCACCCTATGACGGAGGTTAGGAAACTTTTTCTCTAGAAGGCCAGATAGTACATATTTTAGGCTTTACTCATCTCTGTCCTACTACTCAACTCTACCATTATGGGGTGAAAACAACCATAGATAACATGTAAATGAATGGGGGTAGCTGAGGTCCGGTAGAATTTTATTTACAAAAGTAGGTGCCAGGCAGAATTTGATTCTCAGGCTGTAGTTTGCTGACTCTTGCCCTAGAGGATGGCAAAGCAACAGGAAACTGGGACTTCAAAGATTCAGTGAAGTCGAGCTAAACCTCTCAAATACGGATTGATAGGTGAGAAAAAAATACACTTTCAGTGTATCTCAGATCTCTTTATTATAGTAGCATGCTTTATTAAATGATAGACATCTCTATTTTTAAAATAAATCTAAAGACTACTTAAAATCAGTTATTATTTTTCCCTCAGGTTGTTCCACTTCATAGGAAGCAATTCCATTTCAGTTAGTCATTGGAGTAAATCTATTTTCCAGATTTTTGATTATATTAGTTCTTACATTGGTTGTTGTTTGAACCCTCTCCAACTTCTTCACTTCTTTTTGAAAAACATGTGGAAAATGAGAGAGGTGTGAAGGCAAAAATATCCCTCAGGATGTTATAAAATACTACCCCCAAATAATTTCCTTTTTTCCCCATTTCCTATACTATATTTTTACACCTTATTTTTAATAGTGACTTTCCTTTGTAAGAAATGTTAGGAGTTTGACACTCATCCTTAAGTCTATAAGTTCTGTAATTTGGAGATTAACACTATATGGATAGCTTTGCAATTTAATACTTTTTCAGTTTTTTCCACTATACTATTCATTTATGATACAAGGAAATATTAGTATTAAGTTGAAACATATGTAACTGACAAAAGTCAAACAATTTTTAACCTACCTAAAAATGTGGGCAATTTAAGTTGGTTCAATGTGATATATTCAAAGACACTCATACTTACTAGAAAAGGAAATTAAATATATTAATATATACAAATGTACTAATTGAATCAGTACATACAAATTATAGCCTGGCAATTTATTGTGTAGTAAACCTTACTGTACACTAAATTTATATGCTATGTTTTCCAAAAAAATTTTATTGGAAGCCTGAGATGTGCCTGATCCTTGTGGTACTGATCTAAGGATCTGGAATACAGCAGTGAACAAGATAGGAAACACAAAAAATTTTCTTTGCTGTGTTGAAGGTGGTAAGTACTATGAAACAAACTGCTTAGTACAAGTGGGATCAGGAGTGCTTAAAACCTCTTTTAAATATGGTTATCATGTAAACGTCTGGCTGGAAGGTGATATTTGAATAAATACTTGAAGGTACTAGGGAGGTACTTAAGTGCATATCAAGTGAGAGAACTGACATTTCAGACAATAAGGTAGAAGGGTGCCGAGGGTATTGGAGGAACATCCCAGAGGCCACTAGACAGAATCAAGAGAAGGAAGAAAAGTAGGAGACGAGGTGATGAGGTGCGGTAGTATGAGGAAGGGTTGTATCATGTAGGACCTTTTTAACTATTTAAAGACCTTGGTTTCTACTTTGAGTAAGATGGGTATCTGATAGAGCCTTTCAAGATTTCCTTACTGTTTAAAAGAATAGCCCTTTCGATAATTTGTTGAGGATAAATTCTACAGGGAACAAGAAAGAAACAGGGAGACCTGATCAGAGATTTTTGTAATTGCCCAGGTTAGTAGTGGTCGCTGTAATGTGCAATAGCTATATTCAGGATATATTTTGAATAAAATTCAACAAGATTTGCTGATGGACTGTATGTGGAATATGAAGGAAAGAAGAGAGTCAGGGTGAACCCAAGATTTTAGCCAGAGCAACTAAAAGTGCTGTGATAACTGAAATGAAAAAGAATCCAGGAAAAGCAGATCTGGGGGAGGGTGAAGATCAGGAGATGAGCTTTGAACATCTTAAATATAATGTATTTATCAGCCAGTCAAATGGAGACACTGAGTAAATTTCTATCTCTCTCAGGGTAAAAGTCATCACTGTGTCTTAAAAGGCATTATTTTACATGATATACTATTGTCTCACCCCAGCACCTGTAAGAACCCATCTTTTGTTATTCCCCCCTTCCCTCACACTGTTAGCTATACCAGTCTCTTTGCTGCTCCTCAAACATCCAGGCACACAATCTGCCTCAGTGCCTTTGCATTTCTGTTGCCTCTGACTGCAATACTCTTCTCTCAGACATCTGCATAGCTCACCCCATCTGGGTAATGCCAGCTTATCTAGAAGCGCTCCCTGACCACCCTATATAAACTAGTACCACCCCCGCCTCCACCGTGTTGTACTCCCTAACCTTCTCACCTTGCTTTACCTGTCTCCATTGTACACAAAGTATCTGACACAGTATATATGTTCTTTGTCACTTGTTTTATTTTCAGTTTCCCTTATTAGAATATGAACTCCAAGTGGTAACAATAGAAATGAACTGCTTAGATTTCTCTTTCAACAGTAGAGGTTGCAATTAGCCAACATTATACAAAAACAATGCCTTAGGGATCCACTGCAGCATTCGAGCTGAGGCCATACTCTTTCTGCCCTGTCTCAGCATATAAAGAGTACTAGGGCTTGGCCATTTCCGCCCAGTGAGGGACTTCTTCAATAGACAATTATTTGTCCCAGAACTCCCTATTGTGTTTGCTGAGCTTTTGTCAGCTCTACACCATAGTTTGAAGTTCTTCTTGTACAGCCCTCATTCCTCTTCTTTTTTACATAGATGTCAGATCAGTGGGCTTCCCAGGCAGCACTCATGGTAAAGAACCCACCTGCCAATGCAAGAGATGTAGAGACACAGGTTCTATCCCTGGGTTGGGAAGATCCCCTGGAGAAGGGCATGGCAACCCACTCTAGTACTCTTGTCTGGAGAATCCCATGGGCAGAGAAGCCTGGCAGGGTATAGTCCATGGGGCTCACACAGAGTCAGACACAACAGAAGTGACTTAGCACACACACATGCACAGATCAGTAATATGGTCTTAAGCTTTTCTCAGAACCATTTTGATGTCCCCCCTTTATATTTTACAGGAGTTACCACTTTCTTCCTCCAAAACCCAACAACAACCACCACCACCCTCTTGCACTTCAAATTTAATTTCAGTATCACCTTTCTAGAGGATCTAAACTGGCAGTTGCTAAGAGTGTCCTGAATACCTGGTAAGTGGGATTGGAATCTGAGGAGTGGATCGCTTGCCATCCCAAGTAGTATGTGAGACACAGTTCCTGTAAAAAGTGGTGCTAAAACTCACTGGTGGAGAGTAGGAAGGATATTCCACTGGAAGGAATTACCCTGGGTAGGATAATGATGCATACTTTTGATAAATATGAAGGATGAAACACATTGAAGGACAATGAAATTGACTGGCTATTAATAAGTTGCAAAGATGTTGCAGTGAAAAAAGAATAATAAAAAATTCAAGCAGGTTACACATGACATAAAATAGAATGTGAAGGCAAGAGCTTCTTATCTCCATCAGTGGGAAAGCAGAAAAATTTGGAAACCAAAATTAGCACTCAATACTTAGAATTGTTGCACTTCAAAGACAGCAAAGGTCTTACTGAACTGCAAGCTTTGGTGCCATGTGGACCTTTGGAGTGCTCAGGGATCAACAGATAGGAAGAGGAGTCACTGTCCTTTGAAAAGCAGGAGGAAAATATATGGAATCAAGGTGACAGCCTTTGTTACCTCTTGGCAACCCCTTATAATTTTGAGTGAGGAGGATGAGATTATCAGACTCAGACTCCTGAAAAGAGAGTTTGGGTTATGTCACTAGATAAACCTCCAAGGCTAGCAGAGATGATAGCTGAGGATGGGAGGAATTGATAATGGAGAGTAGTAAAGTAAGGAAAAGAGTACCAGTTGCAACCACAAGAACTGCAGTGATGGAATTATCTTTGGTTCTACTAATCTCTCTCTTCCAAATTTATGCTCAAAAAGAGATCAACTAGGGAGTTCCCTGGTGATCCAGTGGGTAAGACTCTATACATCCAATGCAGGGGTCCAATGCTCACATCAAGGGTTCAATTGCTGGTCAGGGAACTAGATCCCATACAATCTGGTTCGGAATATAAGCAATTAAGAGTTCACATGCTGTAACTGAGACCCAGCACAACCAAATAACTAACTATTTAAAACTGAAAAGAAAAACTGGCACTCGAGGAGCCACCACCCAACACATGTAGGGAGAGGTGAATCCATGTGGCTCAGAGTGAAATGTGGTATCCATGGAGATGCACCGCTCAGATTTCCCTTCTAGATGGAACATATTTGGCTCTGAGGAGTGCAGTTAGCTGACCATCTCCCTTTTTACTGCAACTCCCACTGTATTGACCGAGACACGCGCGTCACAGTCTAGTGCTCTCTCTGCCCAGTTCTGCTTCCTCACCTCTCTCGTTTCACCAGTGTCATACACACAGTCTGAAAGCTTTCTTGACAGTTCTGCCTCCTCTGTCCTTTGATTTCACAGGCATTACACCACACTTCTTACACCTGCACATACACACACATTAACCTCTTTCATTCTCAGTTGGGCCTCGGCATCTGTTCCTGAAGGGTCCAAACCAACTTATTCCATGAGGACAGGATTTTATCTTTTTTTGACTCTCAGCTTAATTCCCCAGTGCCTTGATTAGTATCTTTCAAGTTGTAGGCATTAAATAAGTAGGATTTTGAAAGCTGTAATCTGAATTACACATGATAATTATCTCTCTTCCCTTTAGACTGTGAACTTCTTCAAGACAACAATAATAAAATGTTGAGACTTCCTTGGTAGCCCAGTGGCTAAAACTCAGCACTTTCAATGCAGGGGCCTGCGTTCTATTCCTGTTCAGAGAACTAGATCCCACATGCTGCAGCTAAGAGTTCACATGACACAACTGAAGATTCAGAATTTTGCAACTAAAGATCCTGCATGCCACGATGAAGATGGAAGAGCTTGTGTGCTGCAACTAAGATGTAATACAGCCAAATAAATACATAACAAATAATACATTTATTGAATACTCTGTGTAAAATGCTATGCATGTATTATTTCATTTAATACCATGACCTAATACAGAAGACTCTCTCATTTTTCCATTTTCCAACTGTCTTAAAAATTATTGAGATCACAAATGTGTGAATGCTTACATCAACATCAGACACAGGTCAGAGCCCAAGGGTTTGATTATCAACTTACAGTTGCTGCTGCTGCTGCTGCTGCTAAGTCACTTCAGTCCTGTCCGACTCTGTGCAACCCCATAGACGGCAGCCCACGAGGCTTCCCTGTCCCTGGGATTCTCCAGGCAAGAATACTGGAGTGGGTTGCCATTTCCTTTTCCAATGCATGAAAGTGAAAAGTGAAAGTGAAGCCGCTGAGTCTTGTCCGACTCTTAGCAACCCCATGGATTGCGGCCCACCAGGCTCCTCCGTCCATGGGGTTTTCCGGGCAAGAGTACTGGAGTGGGGTGCCATTGCCTTCTCCGATAAACTTACAGTACTTCCCATTAACTCATGTTGCAATCTTTCTGTTATCAGCACCTTGCAGAGTCCAACTTAATATTTCCTCAACAATTTTCAGAGTCTTTCTATGAAATATACACCTTTAATTTTATTTGCATTTTGTTTGAAAGCTTTTTATCACTTTTTTCTTGAATGAAGATCAGTGTATTGAGCTCACTAGATATTTTCATTAAATAAATTTCTTAAAGTAAAGACACAAAGGGTATCATTTAGATTTATTTCTGTCCTATATTATCTCTTCTAAATTTAAGTGATTTAGTTAAGCTTAAAAATGCCGGCTGTATCCGAACCAACAACTTTGAAGTGAAAGGCTCCCTAATCATTTTCCTGCTTCTTGACTCACCAACCATCCTTGGGCAGAGTTTTCTGGTTATCCTACCACTGTCTTTAACCTCTTTGTGGCTTCTTACGGCTATCATTTGAGGATTATGGAATCTCCATATTGGTTAGTATCATGAATGGAGAAAACCATCATCTTGGTGGAAGCCATTACTGTCATTATCTCTGTGGGTCCTGAAAGATGATGACCCTCCAGAGCACTCTCACAAGTGTTGGCCCATGCCACGACGAAATTCTAATTTTCAAAACAAGTTTCCCCTCATCCCATCCAAGTGGCAATTATATCAGACATTTTATCTGGGAAAGTTGTTTGTTACACATTTTTGCTCTTTTCTTCTTAGACTTCTTTTAACACATTTCCTCAGGATATCACATACTTTTCCGGTCAAAATTTGAGACTATCCTGTTTCCCTCTTTTACAGCCATGCTGGCTCACCCACATGCATTAACTTAGAGGATCTTTAAAAGTAAGTTGCCACACCCACCAACCACTACCTCAAGAGAACTATTCTCAAGTCTCTCTACATTTTTTCCCATAAAAGTACTGTCTCGTTTTATTTTTCTATCTCTGCAGGTTTCAAAATGTAGTATCTGTAATACCTACCTGGATTTATGATTATGTTCTGTGGATATGATATTATTCAGATTCTCCATGGTCCTTTGAGGTGGCTCTTGGGACCACTGTCTCCAGATCCATTATCTTCAGTCAAAATTCACTACAGAGAACATGAGAAATTTCTTTCAGTTCATTACAAGGTATAGTTACAATATGGTAGACACATTGAAGATAGCAGAAGTGATTGCATACTATACTTACAGTTTTAAGATTCTAGAGAAGAAATGGTCAAATAGTCTTTTAAGTTTGTCTTTATTGTTCTGAATTTATTATTAAATTAAACTTACTGTGAATTTATCTGCATTTTATAGTTAAAACAAGGCTTGTAGGATTTGTTTGAGATCGAACCAGTCCATTCTAAAGGAGATCAGCCCTGGGTGCTCTTTGGAAGGAATGATGCTAAAGCTGAAACTCCAGTACTTTGCCCACCACATGCGCAGAGCTGACTCATTGGAAAAGACTCTGATGCTGGGAGGGATTGGGGGCAGGAGTAGGGGACGACAGAGGATGAGATGGGTAGATGGCATCACCGACTCGATGGACGTGAGTCTGAGTGAACTCCGGGAGTTGGTGATGGACAGGGAGGCCTGGTGTGCTGCGATTCATAGGGTAGCAAAGAGTCGGACACGACTGAGCGACTTAACTGAACTGAACACTAGCTCACCGGCTTCTTTCGCGACTCAGCAATAAAGAATTCGCCTGCAATGCAGGAGCCGCAAGAGACACAGGTCTGTCTCTGGATTGGGAAGAGCCCCTAGAGGAAGGGATGGCAACCCACTCCATTCTTGCCTGGAGAATCCCATGCAAAGAGGAGCCTGGTGGGCCAGAGTCCATAGGGTTGCAAAGAGTCGGACACGACTGAAGCGACTTAACACGCAGGCTTGCAACACTAGCTCAGAATCTGGTGACTCTGACCTTGTTTGGATATCAGATTTGGAGCTGGCATGCTATGGAAATCAAAAACTGTGTTTTGGGGAAACAGCTCACAGGGAAACTGTGAGCTGGTTCAGTGCTGCCCTCGGAATTAATGTAGTAAACCTCATTTAAAGCAATGCAATACCACCATTGTTAGCCATTGTCAATTTGCTTTCTCTCATCTAAGTATAAACATCCCAAACACAAACAATATGATAATAGAGTGGGCCTCTGGGTTTAGCCTTTTTCAGAGTTCCACACTGGGCCTTTTCTCTTGCTTATTTTGTTTTCATCTTCTTGCCATAGTTTATTCATTGACCCTCAGATCTCATAATAATCTCCTTTTCAAAAAGCCATGGCTCTATCCTAACTGTTGCTATAATATTAAGCTTAAAAGGGGGCCACTTGGAGATACAGCCCACAGCTGCTTGCGGGCCGGCAGCGGGTTCCGCCGCACTGCGCATGCTCTCTTCCTGGAGCTCATCTAGCCCTTGATAAGAGCAGCGGTCTCTCCCACACACCCATGCTTCCGCGTGAAGGGCTCTTAGTCCGCCCGGATGCGGGGCTCCCGCAGTACAGGTAGGCAAGTGGCTGCAGGTACGGGCGGGAGTCGGGTAGAATGCCGGTCCACCTGGCTGGCTGTTGGTTGACCCGGATAGGTCTCCAGTGGCCTTCTTGGGGATTAAGGAGTTTCCAAATAGGGCCCTCTGGGACCTCCCTCGTCACCTGGCTCGCTCTGGGCGGTTAGTGGCTGACTGGGTCAGCCCCACCAGTTTGCCCCTTGGTTTTGGCCTCAGTCTCCAGAGTGGCTTTGGGGTTGGTAGTGCTGGGATTGAGGCAGGCTGGGAAGGCCTTTCCTTATAGTCCAACTCTCACATCCATACGTGACTACTGGAAAAACCATAGCTTTGACTAGACGGACCTTTGTTGGCAAAGAAATGTCTCTGCTTTTACTGTGCTGGCTAGGTTGGTCATAACTTTTCTTCCAAGGAGCAAGCGTCTTTTAATTTCATGGCTGCAGTCACCATCTGCTAAGCCCCAAAGAATTGATGCTTTTGAATTGTGGTGTTGGAGAAGCCTCTTGAGAGTCCCTTGGACTGCAAGGAAATCCAACCAATCTGTCCTAAAGGAGATCAGTCCTGAGTATTCATTGGAAGGACTGATGTTGAAGCTGAAACTCCAATACTTTGGCCACTTGATTCGAAGAGCTGACTCATTTGAAAAGAGTCTGATGCTGGGAAAGATTGAAGGCAGAAGGAGAAGGGGATGACAGAGGATGAGATGTATGGATGGTACCACCGACTCAATAGATATGAGTGTGGGTAAACTCAGGGAGTGGGTGATGGACAGGGAGCCCTGGCATACTGCAGTCCATGGTGTTGCAGAGAGTTGGACATGACTAAGGACTGGACTGGACTGGACTGGAAGGCCTAGGCCTTCCATTAGTGGGGCCTGCCGGTGGGGCGTGCAGTTGGCAACATTTTGAGGGCCACCATGTGCACATGCTGGGTGGGGTGGGCAGCGGGAGCACATGATAGGGCTTGAGGTTGTCAGCCGGTCGTGACGAGGAACCCCAAAGCCCTCCATGTCCTCCGCCGGGGGTCCGTGGCGCTGGGAGTGACAGGCACTGACAGGGTCTGAGTCGGGTGGAGTGGTTGTAGTATTACCTCTGCTGTCTGTTCTACCCACAGGGATCTATTTCAGACCAAATATTTCTTTCAGTATGTCTCGGGCCAGACCAAGACAGTTTTACTTCATATCATGAATACCTAGAGGGAGTCACTCCTTTGTCCAATAGGATGTGGTTATGGTTAATATCTGACTAAAGCTGTGGTTTACTTGTATTATCTCAGTAAAATATTGGCCTGAAATGTTTCATTTCACAGTTTTCTAAGGAGAGCAGGTTGATTTTGATGAATGTTGTAATCACTGTGGGATAAAGTTTTACATTTTACATCCTAAAATATGTCACCTGTAAGATTTTAATTTAAAGTTATGAAGAACTAAAGTTCATGGCTTGCTATTACAGTTCTGAAGAAATCAACTGAGAGTTTATTTTTTCAGATACAGTAATTACACTGGCCTTTAGAAGTACACAGGGCCTCTCTTTAGTCCTCCTCTTATTTCATACCCTGTGAGAAGTAATTTTTGGTGCAACGGTTCTAGGACATTTTATTGAATTATAGTCCCAGTGGGTAAAACTTGCACAGGTGGATCTTCTGCTCATCGGGTATCTTCTTTTCTTATTTCTCTTCATTAGGTTATATGAAAGTTAAGAGAGTGCTGGAGTCCTCACATGTCAACAGCTCTCTGATCTCCCTGTCCTTCCTGACTCTCTTGTTCTACCCCTCTGGTATTGGAGTGGGGGGATGGCATACTTTAGACAGGCCTTGATAAACAGAGATTGGAAAAAATGCAAAACTTGGTCTTAAATTTAGGACAACCATTCTCATTTGACCTGTAGAACACCTATTTCAGAATGACCTCTTGGCTAAAAGGTAGATTCTTGGACCATTCTTAGAATTATGGAATCAGAATATCTGAGGGTAGTAGACTGAGGGTACCCTATCCAGGATACTGTATATGCTAAATATTTTGCTGCATGGTTTAAGTCTGGCTGTGTATTAGAATTATCTGTTAATTGGAAAATTCTTTTTTATTTATTTATTTATTTATTTATTTATTTTTTTATTTTAAAAAAGAATCCACCACAGGTATACATGTGTTCCCCATCCTGATAGTGGTATAATAGTACAGAAAAACTAAATCAGCATTTAAGTTGAATTCCCCAAGTGACTCTAGTGTGCAATTACAGTAGAAACTTATTAATTAGGAGAGTGATATTGCCTAAATAGTGAACGTTTACTTTGATTTTCCTTTCTTTCTAACCTTATAGTATGTGGTTTAAACAAAGTTAGATTCCATAGAATCAAAGATGAAAGATGTGTTACTCTATTAGCCTGTGAAACTTTGTTTTATATAAATTATAAAAATAAAAACATGGTGATATTGAAGTTGGATAAATTTTATACTAAAAAATGGAATACATTTTAAAAAATATTTCACCAAAGATTGCTCCCTGAGCTTTGAAAGATAGTGATTAAAGTATCACTTTTATTGAAAAGAAAAATCTTTTCCATCCATCTTATCTATATTGTGGAAATTCATATTGTGGCAAGTGATGGAAATCTGATGTGTATAGGTCTGATTACTGCAGCTGATGTTGAGTGTTTTCTTAGCACCCTTATGTTGTCAGGATATAGTCAACGCTGAGAACTGTGTTCTAAGTTTGTGTATAGGTGATCTCCTAAATGACTTCCTGAGGTTCTGAGATATGGTGCATCGTTTCTTTTTTTTCCCTATTCTTTTTTTTTTTTAATTAGAGGATAATTACTTTACAATATTATGATGGTTTCCACCATACATCATCATGAGTTGGCCCTAGGTATACATATGTCTCATCCGTCCTGAACCCTCCTCCCACCTCTCTCCCCACTCCACCCCTCTAGGCTGTCACAGAGCACTGGCTTTGGGTTCCCTGTCATACAGCAAACTCCCACTGGTTATCTGTTTTACATATGGTAATATGTATGTTTCAGTGCTTCTCTGTCAAATCATTCCACCCTCTCCTTCCCCCAACGGTGTCTACAAATCTGTTCTTTATGTCTATATCTCCTTTGCTGCCCTGCAAGTAGGATCATCTATACTATCTTTCTAGATTCCATATATATATACATATATATATACCTTAATATAAATGTTTGTCTTTCTTTTTCTGACTTACTTCTCTCTGTTCTAGGTTCATCCATCTCATTAGAACTGACTCAAATGCATTTCTCTTTATAGCTGAGTAATATTCCATTGGGCTTCCCTGGTGGCTCAAATGGTAAAGAATCTGCCTGCAATGTAGGAATCCTGGGTTCAATCCCTGGGTCAGAAAAAAATGGAGAAGGAAATATCTACCCATTCCAGCATTCTTGCCTGGAGAATTCCATGGACAGAGGAGCCTGGCAGGCCACAGTCCGTGGGGTCGCAAAGAGTCAGTCATGACTGAGCGATAAACACTTTCATTTCACTTTCACTTTTAATATTCCATTACTTATATGTACCAAAACTTCCTTATCGATTCATCTGTCGATGGACAGGTCTCTTCCATGACCTAGCTATTGTAAATAGTGCTGCAATGAACATTGGGGTACAGTCTTTTTCAGTTATGGTTTCCTCAGTGTATTGGTGCATTATTTCTTAATGGATTCTAGCTTCAGTCGTCTCTCACACCTATATGCACATGTACACTCATCCACACACAGTGTGCTGAAGAATGTATTGAACTATACAGTTACTGAATTGTCTTTTAGGAATTTTAAGTCTATGATGGTAATTTCATTGAACCAGAGTATTCATTTCATTGAACCTGAGTATTCATTTCATTGATGTGTTTTAGCTTTTTGGCTTTGAAAACAATAATGATAATTTAGACAGTTTAGAGGGAAAATTGATAGTCATTTCTATAATACAGTTTTTTGAACAAGTGGCTAAAACCAAATCTGAAATTATAGCACATATATTTTCTTCATTACAGAGCTTAATTTCCTAAGAATGTTTTCTATAAATGGAAGGGGAAATGCACATACATCACTCTTACCATCCTGCCTTTATTGATAAATAATGATAGTCATGAAAATGTTAATTTGACTACTAATCTTTTTATTGCCATTTATCTATTAAATGCTTAAACAGGCTAGGATAGAAATCAATAGATAGGTATGGTTTTTATAATCAAAATGCTAAGCTTAATTAAAATTATATGGGCTGAAATGCTAAATGTAGTCAGAAATGATTTGCATAATACAGAAAATATTACAAATGCTATTAAAAATGTCTTGGTTACATTTATCTTCAGTATATAACCTAATGCAATTCTTATCCTGCACTGTGACAAAATTTAATGTTGATTCTATTATTTTTAAAGCTTGGAAAGCATCTCTATGTGGTGAGCAATGAAGTGTAGGAACAGTGGTTTTAGTAAATAGACTAAAAAATATGAAAACCACATAACCGAAGTAGTTACATAATACTAAATAAACTTTCTGAAATGTATTTTTTCAGGCTATATTCAGTCCCCAAAGCATGGAATCAGCAGTTTTCTCATGGATTATTTTTTGATGGTTTAATATCCTGGTCCTTACGTGACTGAAATTATAGTTGGAGTTTGTTGAAATTGACATTTCTGTGAAAGTCCTTTCCTTTTCTAGTCAATGAGTATTGTTTTTGATTAGTATGATGGTCATTAACCTATTTGCATGTTAAGGAGATCATTATTATTGATGTTGAAAAATCAAAGTAATTGCGTTTTTAGACACATAGGAGAAAATTAATTAGTATTTTTTGACAGTGATATCATTATTTCCCATAAAACATGAAATCAATGTTATTATAACATTATTCATTTAGGCAGTGTTAGATATTGTCTTAACAATAATGAGGTGCTCTTGGTAGAGAATGAAAGTATGGATACCAGTGGAAAGGGGAGGTTGGGAAGAATTGAGAGATTGGGATTAACACATATGTACTGTTGATACTATGTTTAAACTAGATAATTAATGAGAACCTGCTGTATAGCACAAGGAACTCTAGCCAGTGCTCTGTGGTGACCAAAATGGGGAGGAAGTCCAAAAAGAAGGGATGTGTGTGTATCTGATTGATTTTTCTGTACAGCAGAAACTAACTACTATATAGCACAGGGAACTCTACTCAGTATTCTGTACTAACCTCTGTGGGAAAAGAATCTGGAAAGGAATGAGTATATGTATAACCAAACCATTTAGCTGTACACCTAAAGCTAATGCAGCATTGTCAATCAGCTATACTCCAATATAAAATAAAAATTAAATTAAAAAAATGAGATTCTTTCTAACTTTTAATTATTTGGTGGGGGACCGGAAACATGCAGTGTCTCTATCCGAAAGGAGGGGCTTCCTCCCATGGTTCAGCGGTAAAGAATCCGCCTGCAATGCAGGAGACCTGGGTTCATACCTGGATGGGGAAGATCCCCTGGAGGAGAGCAGGGACAACTCACTCCAGTCTTCTTACCTGGAGAATCCCAAGGACAGAGAAGCCTGGTGGGCTGAGTCCATAGGGTCTCAAAAAGTCAGATACGGCTGAAGTGACTTACTACCCACCACGCACTATCTGAAGGGAAGATTGCTGGGCCGGGGGTGGGGCTGTGAGTTTGTTCAGGAACTGTGCTCTGAATATCTGGCTAGAACAGAGTGCCACCAGATGTCCTCAAACATCCACATTGCTGATGACTGTCCATGGACTTTAGCCCTCCAGGCTCTTCTGTCTGTGAGTTCTCCAGGCAAGAACACTGGAGTGGGTTGCCATTTCCTTCTCCAGAGGATGTTGCCGACCCAGGGATGGAGCCTGGGTCTCCTGCAGCCCCTTACTGTTCAGCAACAGCAAGATGAAAACCAAAATCTCAGCAATCAGAATCAAGACGCAGAGTTTCCTGCAGTGTCCAATACTCTCAACTTAAAAGTATGTGGTCAGGAAAGACAAAATGCTCTAAAAGTCCAGTCCAGTATCACCGAGCAAGTACTGAGAGTGAATTTGGAGCTCAGAAGCATTAAGCTGATAACTGACACCTAGCCACATATAGAAAGAAAGGTGAAATTAGTTTAAATAATGTATTGAATGTGATATATCAAAATATTACCATTTTAACAGTTAATATAAAAATTAATGAACTTTTATATTTAGTGCTAAGTATTCAAAATCTAATGTATATTTTGCACTTACAGGACATCTCAATTTGGGTACTAAATTTTCATGGAATGAATTTGATCCATATCTAACTTTCATAAAATCTACAGTTGAAAAAGAATTCATATAACCGAATTGTTCCAGATATACTTATGTTTTCAAAAAAGCTTGAGAACCCCAAATCATTTTCCTTTAACATTCATATTTGTGAAACTCATCTGTTTTAGAGAAATTGATATGAACACACACGGGTTTCAAACCCATGTCTAAGTTAAGTTCACTAATTGTGTTAACTCAGTATTTTCAATATTGAATTCAAAAGAGTATTACAAAATTGAAAATTATCTCTAAATTTATCACTATCAACAAAATGTTCTTCAAATTTTCTTATAGATATGCAGCCAATTTACATAATACTGTCAAAATGATTTAAAGTTTTCTGCATTTAGAAAACTGTATAAAAGCATTGTTAGTGATTGAATTATTCAGTTTCAGTTTTCAAATACTCTCATACTTGTCTAGTTAGATCATGAATAAGGTTTTCCTTTCCTTGGTAATTCAACTCTAATTCATTCATATACAGTGTGATATGGATTATAATTTGATAAGCAAGAAACCCACTAGACTTTTAAAGATACTGTACTAAATTGAATTTAAGAAACAGAGTCATCTTGTAATGAAAAGAGTTCTCTGGGTCTTCAGCCTTCCGTAGACTTGAATCAGAAAGTTCTTCAGCTCTAAACACAAGCCAGAAGGCGGAGCCAGTGGTCATGGTAAATCACTCTCAGTCAACTGGTCTCACTTTTATCAAGGAATTGGAAATATGCTATTAGCTGTATTTTAGAATTGTAATAAATCTGGGACTTCCATGAGCTTTTATTTCCCCTTTCTCCCTTTCTTTCCTCAATTTTTTTTTATTGTGATGCAATGCACATAACATAAAAATTACCATCGTAACCACTTAAAATATACAGTCCCGTGGTATGTTCCCATTTCTGTGCACCCATGACCAATACCTCCAGAAGTCTTTGCATCTTGCAGAACTAAAGCTCTATACCTGTTAAACAATAATTCTTTATTCCATTCCACCGACAAGCTCATGGTAACTACTATTGTACTTCGTGTCTCTATGATTTTGACTACTCAAAGTACTTCATATAAGTGGAACTGTGTAGCATTTGTCTTTTGTGACTGGTTTACTTCACTTCACTTGATGTTCTCAAGGTCCACCCATATTTTAGCATATATAAGAATTTTCTTCCCATATAGGAAGGCTGAATAATATTCCATTGTATGTATATACCACATTTTATTTACTCATTGGCCTACTAATGAATACTTGGGTTGTTTCCATGTTTAAGCTATTGTGCATAATGCTGCTATGACCATGCATGTATGGCTATCTCCTCAATTTCTTGCTTTCAATTCTTTTGAGTACAGGCACAGAAGTGGAATTGCTGAATCAAAGGGTAATTCAATTTTTATTTTTTGAGGAACCACCATATGGTTTTCTGCAGCTATTCTATTTTCTATTCCCACCAGCTATGTATAGGGATTCCAATTATTCGACATCCTTAACAATACTTGTTATCTTCTGTATTTATGATAGTAGCCATCCTAACACATACGAGGTGATATCTCATTGTAGTTTTGATTTGTATTTTCCTAATGATTAGTGATGTTCAGTATCTTAAATGTGCTTATTCACCATTTGTATATCTTTAGTGACATGTCTGTTGAACTCTTTTGTCTATTTTCAAATTGACTTTTTTGTTTGTGTTTTGAGTTTTAGGAGTTCTCTGTGTATATATTGGGTGTTAATAAATTATCAGATATGTATTTTTCAAATATTTTATCCTATTCTATGAATTTCACTTTTAATCTGCTGATAGTTTCTTTTGATGTGCACTATTTTAAAATTTTCACGAAATCCAGTTGGTCCATTTTCTCTTTAGCTCTCTGTGCCTTTGGTGTCAAATCCAAAAAATCATTGCCTAATCCAATGCCATGAAGCTTGCCTTGTGTTTTCTTCTAAGAGTTTTGTAGGTCCAGGGTATGCAATAATGGGCATAAACACTGCAAAAATGATCACCCACCTCTTTGCATCTCTTAGATTAGAAGCAGTAATCAGTGATCAGAGCACGGATCCCCAGTATTTGCAGGAAAAGGTCATTTTTTACCCACTGTGGTTCCTGCGAACTGTGTCCAAGCTGCTTCTGCAAAGTCTGCATGGCTCTTGGCTATGGAGCTCAGGAGTAGGATTGGGTAAGCGTGGGTAGTTGCTATTATGCTAAGAGCTGAAACCAATCAAAATTAACTACAATTTACCCTCAAGTCCTTCTCCTAGTAGTTACAAACCCTCACTAGACTCTGGAGTTTCAGAATAGTTATGTCAGACAGATTCTACTAGTGCAATTGTTGCCTAGATAAGGAGACAGATTTCTTGTGCTTCCTACCCACCATCTTTTCTAAGTTAATATGTTCTTGATCAATCTCTTGAAGTGGTCATTTGGACTTAGGTCTACATTTAAAATATGTTTTAAAGCATCCATTAACTTGAGCTAGAGAGGTGAATAAATCATGGAAGATAGGAGGTGCTTTTGATTCCCTACTAGAAACAATTACTCTAATACAGCTAGTTTTATGTACAATGATCTAATAGTTTTATTTGCCCAACATGACATTTAATCAATAGCTAGTTGTCTATATCAATCTCTAGAGTGGAATCTGTGAGATCTAGTTGTGTTTAATTTTATAATTGACAGTAATTGGATGACATTTTATCTTATGAAGAGAGCCAAGTCAAACATAACTAGTCAGTTTATGACAAATCATTGACATTGGTCTATGCAAAGTTTCTCTGTTTATTTATGAAAATTATTCCATTTTATCTGCAATTTCCCTCTTGTGTCTTCACCTTTATGGGCAGCCTTAGAGCATGTTTGAGGTATATCATTCTGATTGTAATTATTCTTGTAAAAACTATATTGTTGTGTGGTTTGTTGGTTTACATAAGTTATATTTTTATATAAATCTAATTTAGTTTCTTGTTTTCAGCATTTTTAAACAGATCAGTGTTACTCTTTTTATATCTATTCAGAATTTTCCTGTTGCCACGCAGTAGTTTATTGTATGCATTTACGCATTTTATCCTCTTTCCCATTGGTGAGCTAACAGATCTCCTATTTATCGCAAACATTCCTCATACTATTACCCTTATGGACTGGGACATAGATTTTATTCAGCATAAAACAGCACTGTTAATGCTACATTTGAGATAGTCTTCATTCATGTATGTAACTTTAAAGACTCATATCCTATGTTTCTCCCTGGGAATTTAAATTAAAGGCCAGAGGAAGAAACCTTTTAATCCCAAATTAAGGGGCCACTGATTTTCCCACAGACTTATTAATGAAGTGAATCAAACCATTATAGTGTGGTCTAAATTCTGTGTGAATATTGAGTATTGTTTAAATAGTCACTAAAAAATACTTATGGAAAGAAAAATTCTCCCATGGAAGTGTATGAAAATTGTTGCTATCATTATAAAGTCATTTGAAAGGAGCATTTTTTTCTTGCTATCGTAAAATCTTACTTTAAAGAATAATTTTAAGTACTGTGGAAAGACTGACATTTTCTTGACTATGTTCAAGACATAGTCTTGAACCTTGGTATCATTGCCAACTCATCTGGACCAAGTTGAAGTTATGATCCATAAATAAAACCATCCATTAGATTTTCATACTAGCGGCTAACATAAATAAGGACCACTGGTCACCGTTATGTACTCTAGGGTCTTCCCTGGTAGTTTAATTGGTAAAGAATCTGCCTGCAATGCAGAAGACCCTGGTTCGATTCCTTGGTTGGGAAGATCTGCTGGAGAAGGAATAGGTTACCCACTCCAGTATTCTTGGGCTTCCTTGATGACTCAGCTAGTAAAGAATCCATCTGCAGTGCGGGAGACCTGGGCTTGATCTTGATATCTTTGCAAATTCATCTGGACTGAGTTGAATTCATGATCCATAAATAACTACCATCAGATTTTCATACTAGATGCTACCATAAAAAATGACCACTAGTCAACATTATGTACTCTAATTAAATTCAATTAAAATTTGAATTTCTAATGGAAAATAAATTTCTTCCTATGAACATGATTGGGTGAGTGAGTGAGTAAAAGTCACTCAGTTGTGTCTGACTCTTTGCTACCCCATAGACTATACAGTCCATGGAATTCTCCAGGCCAGAACACTGGAGTGGGTAGCCTTTCCCTTCTCCAGGGGATCTTCCCAACCCAGGGATTGAACCCAGGTCTCCTGCATTGTAGGCAGATTCTTCACCAGCTGAGTCACAGGGAAGCCCATGAACATGATTAAGCATATTGAATTTCACTTCTTTTTTACTTTTCTTTTAGAAATTTGGAAAGTAATTAAAAAAAAAAAAAGTTCAAAATTAAGGATTTATTTCCAGCTAGGAGCTCACAGGTTATTTGACCTTTCTCCTATTGAGAGGTAAGATCTTTTCCCCACCTCTGTGACTTCTTTGATTAATGGAATATAACAGTGTGACCTTGTGTCTGTTTCCAAGCCTAGCTTTTAAGTAACTGGCTGTTTCCAATGATAATTTCTTGGAATGTTCATTGTGAGGGCAGCCAGCTTCCATGTAAAAAGACGACTGATTGTGTTGTGAGCCTTACGTAGAAGCCTAGGTGACCACATGGAGAGCACAGTGAATATTTGTTCCAGCTGCATTAACACAGGCATCAGAAACATGGGTGAAGAAGTCTTCAGATGCTCTGACTGTAATCCAGTATATGTGTGTGTGTGTGTGTTTATGTATGTATATGTATGTGTGTTCAGTCTCTCAGTTTTGTTCGACTCTATGGGACCCTATGCACTGTAGCCTACCGGGCTCCTCTGTCTATGGGATTCTCCAGGCAAGAACACTGGAGTGGGTTGCCATGCCCTCCTCCAGGGGATCTTCCTCATTCAGGGATTGATCCCTTGTCTCTTTTTACCACTAATGCCACCTGGGAAGCCAAGTAGTGTCAAATAAAAAAGTATTTTAGGCCATTACATTTTTGAGCTGATTGATATGCAGCATTAGACAATTGGAATACTTGATCTCCAAATTGTTTCTCAGGCTTGTGGGATGTTATGGCAATTGTGTGAAAATCAAATGTTCAATGGGATCATGTGTGCCCTCTCTTTACTAAAATAATTTATAAATATCTATGATAATTAGGATAAGAAACAGGAAATAATGAATAGTTTCTGAATAGTAAGGATTGGACAAAGCTTGAAACTTATTATTGCCGTGATCTGTTGGTCAAAAAAGACCCGAAAGAAAAGGAGACAAATGTGTTTGCAGTTGCAGATAAATTTGATGAACCTGAAAATGATTTAATTCTTATAATGTTAAAGAGTGTATTTCCCAGAAATTCTTTCATCTTTTCACGTTCAGCATTTCTCTGTGGGACTCTATAGTGAAGTTTTTATTTTGTGAGACAAATTTTTATTCCTTTCTCTTTTGGGGACTATGTGTATGTTGTCAGAATATGAGAAATTTTAACCCAGCCTGTTTGAATATTTTCAAATGACTGAATTTATTTTTGCAGTAATTGTGGTATTGATTTCCATTGCAAAACATGGATGTTCCCTTAACACACATTGATGCCATGTCACACTCTGTAGTATTCCAAAAAGGAAGGTGAACTGTTTTCAAAGGTAATAAATAGCTTTAACCACAAAGGATGTAAACACCTCATGAAACAAAAAGTCTCTAGTCATGTGAATAACTTGTGGCTAAATATTTCAATAGGATCAGCCTTTGTTTCTTTGATCTTTATGTTTTTACTTTTGAATGTCCACACCTGGCATCTGCAGTAAAATACACAGCATCTGGATTGCAGAATGCAAATAACATCCACTCAGGCAAACCTTCAAGACTAGCTGCTGTGGTATCTGCCTGAGAAATAAATTGATTTGGACTGGAGTGGACACATTATGATTTGGGGGGTCAACTTCCAACAATTTTTGGATGGACCCATTATGTCTCCCCTCTTGGTATTGAATAAAATCTTTTACTCTTCTGAATATCAGTTTAGCACTAAATAATATTAATCTAATATATTTAGTAAGACTGACCCGTTTTGCTTAAATTTCTGGGTATATTTTCCGCTTTAAACAGATTTCTAAAACTCAAGAGAGTATCGTTTATTGGCAAGCTTCTTAAACATTTCCCTTATTTATTTGCAAGTTTTAGGTACCTTGGAAAAATGTAAAAATTTGAAACAAGCCAACAGATTTTTTTCCCAACTGTATACAATTATGACTATTCCCCCCCAAAGTTTAATGAGTAGGGTTAGAAAAGGGTAGGGACTGGCAAAAAAAAAAAAAAAAAACCAGAGGAAAGCTAATATTAATTGTTGTGTATAATTGAGCAGTATGCCTTAGAGGTAAAATGTTACTGGACAGGTTTTATGTTAAATAGACAACATTGTGACTTAGTGCTTCTGGAAAACTTTTAGATCATGTTCTCTTTAAATGGATTGTTAAGCTTGTTTTTATACATAATAAAAGTGATTTTAGGTTACTCAAGCAATTTATAGCAATAACTTTAAGGTCTGTTTTACTAAAAACTATTTGGTTATTATGCCTTAACATATGACTGATACAGTTGGGTTATGAATTTTTATTTCTATTCTAACCTGGCCATTGTTTAAAGAAGTATGTTAAGAAAGTATTATATTCAAAGTGAATAATATGATATACAATTAAAAACTATTCACTCAGATAGTGCTTTAGGTCTTGTTAACTTACCCCCATCCCTATTCATCTAAATATCCAGATGTTTGATGTTACATGTGATTGTATGAAAGCTCTGATCTGAAATCCTATGGCTTACTGGATTACCCTTTACCCACATGGTTTAAATTAATAATAAAAAAATGAACCAGGGCAATCTTGCAACAAAAGAACAAGACTTTATTGTATAACGGAATTGCAGATGTGGAAAGGTGCTCATAATAAAGACAGAATATTTCTGTTTCATAGAGCATCTGGAATGCTACAGGATCTCGGAGTTATCAGGAGCTAATGTTAGACAGCCTTGGTTTGTGATTAATTTAATATTCAGAGAAACTTTTTTTAAAGCCTTGTGCCATTCATCATCATAATGTCATTTTTGCAATCCTAAAATGATTTACAAAGTCAACTCCCCCCCTAATTTCTAAAACAATATTAAGACATCAAAAAGTTTCAGATACAAACTTCAAAGAGCAGCCAAATCGGAGATTTCTGCCTAAGACAGTTTAGATCATTTAATATCCTCTGGTTTTCCTAGGATTAAATTACAGCCTATAGAATTCTTGGAATCTGGCTAAGGAAGTATTGTATAATATAGCATGGCAATTTTGGGGAGGCTGGTGAAGGCGTACGCAGAGAAGAAGATGCTATCTTTTCAATTTATCAACCTTTCAGCAAATGCTTGTGAAATGTTAGGGGTAAGTGAAGTTATCCAGTGTGAATAGCAAGCTCTGATAACTGGAGAAATGTTTGTGTGTAAGCTCAAGCCGACCTTCATTTGGAGACTCTTAATTTTCTGCTTTACAGTCATCACATTACAAGGAAGTTTAGGTTCAAGGAGTGAAGTTAAGGCTCATGAATGAGTATCTGTGGCAGGAACCAACAACAGGAACTCATTCTGGCACAGACACAAAGGCAGTGCTTCCAAAACCTGTGGTTTTCTAGGGACAACAGTGAGTGCTGGTTGCTTGTGGAGTTGCAGTGACGTGGCATGTTAGAGAATCACACCACACATCATTCTGGCTGCAGGAACAGTCTCCTATGTGACCATTAGGTCTCTCTGAGGAAATTTAGCATCTTCTAAAAGAGAAATATTCAGCTTGAAATTGAGCTGGTAAAAGAAAAGTTCTGTAAAACAAATGTTAATGTTCTTAACAAAAAACAAAAAAGTGATTGTTATGGGAAATAACCTGTGTGTTACAAGGAATGTCTGCCCCAAACACTTGCCTCCAGAAGGATGAGCGTGGTACAGGTTGTGAGGTGCATAAAAGCAAACTGGATCACTTTTAGGATGATACATTATATTATAAACAGTATTTTGCTGACTTCAGACTACACCTTTGGTCTAATAATCAGGTTTGCTTCTATGCCTTATTGGCAATGAATTGTACAAACCAAATGCACTGAAGTTTGAATGATTTAGATAGAGAAACTATGACAAAAATGGTAGAAAATTATAGGAAAATATAACAGAAAATTTATTCTCCCCAATTATAAAATGATTTAAAATGTAAATGTGTATATATATATATACACATACACATATACAACTCCTGGGTTCAATGTTTCACGCACCTGCACAAGAGCATCGGTACCATCAGTACCCTTAAGCCACAAAAGCATGATTTAAAGTGATTAAAGTGTGAGATCTGCTTAAACATTCAGTGCATCTAAACCACAGTTTTAGAAAACCAGAGTTCACTTTGTAGATACATTTCAATTTGGCATAACTAAATAGATCCAAACCCTTATTAGTTCAAGCTGCATTTTATACTGTTCCCAACATGTGTTGATCCTCCCAGTTTATTTTATTTGCACTTCATATTTAGATACGTGTTCCATCAGAATCTGGTTACTCTCTGTTTACTTTAGCATGCAGTCTTGCGTAAATTGCTCTATGTCTTATTTTGGGGTTCATTTTTCCCCCTTGCATCCTCCCACACTTACAAGTTCTTTGTGTGTGAAATGTTTAAAATAAAGGAAACCATAACGGCACATTCAAAATTGCAATAGTAGCCAACATTACATCAGCATCACTTTTCACATTCTTTCTTGAGTAATTCTTTGTCTATGTTCATTTTAAAGATAAATGAACTCTTATAAAGAGGGAGTAGGTAGAGAATGATTAGAAACAAGATAGAGGGGTTAAAGGACCCAATAGAGGCGGCGGCTACTGACCTGTGGTTGGAGCCATGCCATACAATTTCCCTAAAAACATTAAAGTGATAACAGTAGATAAAGAAGAAGCAGGCATATGGAATTGGATGTGGCTTGCAAGAGCTCATCAATGGCAAAATGTTACACTATTGCCTTTAGGTCACACCCCCTCACCAGTTTCTTATATATCTGCTGGAATCCAGATTGTTTTATTAAAAAGTTAGTTTTCCTCTCTGTTGAGGTCATGCACTGAAGCAGACCAAGCAGGTAGAGAAAAAGATCAATGTAAGTAAATTTGTAATTATGTATTTTAAAGCAAGACTTTTGAGATCTTGGATTTGGAATGTACTTGTTCTTTCTAAAAGGTACAGCTTGTGCCTCAGCTCTGTCTGTCGCTGTGAGGGACTGTGAGGTCTGTGTAGCTGAAACTAACTTCTTACATGTGAATACGAAAACAAAGAGTTATTTTCTTGATACTAACAGGTGCAGTAGAAAATTCGAGAGCATATACATATAAATATTTAGTATTATGGAGTTTATGTGAGATATCTTCAAATCAAGGGAAAATCTAATTAAATCATATGGTAATGTCACAATTTTCTGCCTGCATTTAGAGACTGTGGAGTCCTTTTTCTAGAAAAAAAAAAATAACCAAAACTGGAGGATGTGGAACCAGATAAGATTCTAGATTCTAGAGTGAGAGAAATAAGACTGAATTTTCTTGATTCTGTCAGCTCTCATTTTGTCAGCTGTCTTCCAGGTTGGCTCCCACACAACCGAGGGCCATTAGAACACAGCTTTTAAACAAGTCATTGTTCTCCACTGCCTGATTTTGTAAAAATCTCGTGTATGCTACTGAAGCAAAAGGATATTAATCCCAATGATTGCATTAAGGTGGTTTCTAAGGCATTGCTGTAAGTCCTCTGAATTTACACAGATTCCCTCATAAGCATATGTCCTCAGGTATCTGAATTCTATTTATATTATGTTCCTTAGAACTGAACATTCATTTACAAGGACGTGTGTGCCAAATGCAAATATTTGATTCAAAGTTAGGATTTAGCAAGATTTTATGTATCTTGTTATACAACAGATTATTTGTGAGATGGTTTGGGAACATGAGGTGGGGGTGGGAAGGTTCAAGAGGGAGGGGACATATCTGTATATATAGCTGTTCATGTTATTATATGACAGAAGCCAACACAATATTGTAAAGCAGTTATCCTCCAATTAAAAGAAAGACAAAAAAAATCAACTAGGAGCCCCTTGATAAAGAACCTAGGTAATGTAGTCTGTCAGATGTTCAGCTGGTTTGTGGATATGTTGGAAATTACATGGACCAAATGAATTACACAAGCTTCTAATATAGCGAATCTCTATTTTAGGTTGGGCTATTTTTTTTTTTTTCCAATGAGAACCGAACCATTTTTTCAAAGCAATAAAAGTATTTTATGACAAGAAAAAAATGATGGTGACAGATGAAATATGGAAAGACCAAGGCACAGAGTTACCTTTCAGACTAGATATGTCTCTTTATAATTCTTCATCAAATACGGATTTTGAATAGAGACCCATATAAAATAAATTTATGGCTCTAACCAAATGCTTTTAGGCATTTCAAGTGACAGGAATGAATTTTTTGTACCTATGTGCCTTTTTGATTAAACATAAATATATATATGTATTAATACAAATGACTCAGAAGCCAATAAATCTCTCTTTAATTAAAATGAATAAATCTAAAGAGGCTAGGTGACTTGAGGTTTGCTAAGATCCTTCAGTTACTTTTCACAGGAGAAAATAGAGATATTGGTATATTAATTCTCTCTGATGACACAGGTTATCCCAGAAGACCTAACGTTGAAGACCCTTTCTTTCGAGGTAGTTGCTGATGTCTAGGCTTGTCTCTTGATGTTGGGCAAATGCAGAGACTGGTCTGAACCCTGTGTGTGTTTGTGGGGAAGTGCCAAAGAACACTGCACTGTGCTCTGTTTTTCTGAACAGCATTAAAAGTCAATTTCAAAATTTCATTTTAATAATATACCGGAGGCTGAAGAAAGGTGTCATCAGTGTAGCTGATTTGAATCCGATTACCTTAGGCATGTGCACACTGGTGGAGTTACCTTCTGGACACAGCCTCACTGATGTCCCTCTTTTGGAGCTCTCAGTTGGCTTCCACTTAAAACCAGCTTATTTACTTTTTAAGAGTGATTGTCTTCCTCCTTTTTCAGGTGGCTTAGTGCTCAGTGATTACTTGAAGAGAGCACCAGGGGTATCTATACCAGTAAATTCTAGAAAAAGCTATAAGGACTTCATGAATCATAACAGTGGGTTTTGACTTTAATCTTGGACAAAATGAAGAGTTTCTGTGTATATTTTCATTTTCTTTACAGGATATATGTTCCAGCCTTCAAAATCCCTAGTGTACACTGCCAGTGACTTTTGAGGACCAAATTTCTATTTTAATTAAATTCTTGCTTGGAAAAATTAGAATTTTTGTTTTATGTTAATATGTCCTTAAATATGTTAAGTGGCATTATGTGCTAAACAATATTATAATTGTTCTCCTCCTACTTTGCTTAACTGAATATGTGTATGTGTATAAATGTTTTTATACATTACAGTAAGTATGACTTCAAGACATTATTTTCCATTAAACAGCTTAACAGTCTTAGGGTCTACCAGACAGTGCTTCTAATAGGTTCTTTAGGCCTTTGATAAAGTTGAAAAGTAGAAGGCAGTTAAATAGTAATAATAGTGCTAAGCTGTTTTCCATGAGTATTTCTTCTAAGGAGGGGAAATGGAAACGGAACCTTCTGGAGAAAAGAACATCTCCATGGTAGGCAAATAAATGTTCAGTGGATGATAAACTGTCCCTGAGGAAGAAAAGTGAAATAGGATAGAAGGATAGAAGGAGGATGACAAGGATCCACATTTATCCTTACGGATACTTCTATAGCTCTCTTAATTTATTTAAAATATTAAGCGTTTCCTGTGTGTTAGGCATGGTGCTCTCTGGTCAGCAACAATCACTGTCTCACTTCTTTCTTCATACACTTGATTTTTTTGTTTGCTTCTCCTCATTCTTATTTTGTTAACTTTGATACAGTACTGCTTTTACTGCTTTGCTCAACATGCTGCAGAGTGGTCATTAAGAAGTTATGTAGAAACTATGTGCAGTGGTGGGAGAGCAAGTACTTAAGTCTCGTTCCAAGCATTCTGGAGGTTAGGAAACTTGCCTTACAGGTAGATCTGAGTAGCAGATCTATATGGACTAACATGTCCACTTAATCCATGTGTAGAGTTTCAGATAAAGTGGAAAATGAAATCCAGTGGCAAAAGCATTGACTTAGAAATAAGGATGCCTGAGCCATATAGACTTGGATATTACTGCTGTGTGGTCTTGAAAAAGTCTTATATTTTCTGGCCTCACTTTCATCCTCTGTAAAATGGAAAGGCTTAGTTAAATGGTTTCATTAGGGTCCCTTCCATTGTAAAATGTATTCTGTTATTTTAGAATACAACCTTAGTCAGAGAGTTGAACATCTGTTCACTAACCTATTTGGTGGATTAGGAACTTACTTAAATCAGTTTATAAAATGTGCATTAATAGTGTCAGACAGGACTCCCTAAGGATATCTGTTTTATTAATTTTTAAGAATACTGGAATTGCCATGCAGTGTGAGTACCAAAAATTCCAGGACTCATTAATAGAATGTATATTTTGAAACACCACTGCGAATAGTGTGTAACCATTCTCAGTATCTGTAAGAATCAAACTTTCCTGAAGCCATTTAAACTCGGTTTCTTGTTCTGAATTTCGCAGAAGATAAGGAGAGTTACATGTCAATTTCTCTTATATAACAACCATCTGTTATTATTGATAGCCTCCTCACATTATTTGAATTCACACCGCTGGCTCTCTCTTCTCTATAATAAATAATCTTTTAAAATTTTACTTGCCAATTTAAGGGATTTTCAGTGAAGCTAAATGATCTAAAATGAATGTTTTGAGTAATTGTTACTTAGTGAACTTTGTTATATCACAGGGCATAAAACAGAAATATGATCTCCTTAATTTTGATTCTATTTTCTACATGTTCCATAACTTCCTCCATCAATACAACCAAAGCAGCTGAAAGTTAGAAAACTGTGGTACTTGTCTTCAAATCCCTTTGCACTTAGGTAGTGGGTGTGAAAACAGAAATGTAAGAAACAGAACATGTGTGATATATGAATCAAAGTGTAGAGGCTATTTGGTGTGAAACAATGTGATCCTTGTAGCTCCTGCTAATGCATCATTCAGCAAATGCCTGAAGAAGACAGAGCTTTCAATGGCAAAAACAGTCTCCTGGAAATAAACCCTTCATTCATTCCCTGGCATGAAACGTTATTGGATGAAAACAAAGGAATATCTTTATCTTATGGACTTCATATAGATGTCTGTAATTGGATACATAACAAATACCTGGAAATGAATGCATTCACTGTTATTACTCATTTTTATGCAAAACTAGCTGCTCTCCATTTCAGTTAAAATTCTTAACAAATCAGGGCGTCACATGTATCACATGGAACCAAATAAATGTGGCTAAGTTATATTTTTGAAGGATGTAACTTAACTGGTTTTTTTTACCTTGGGCTCCAAAATATAATTATAGTAATAAGGTAGAAGTCACACAGCCCCAGACATCTGAACATAAATACTTGGAAGTGTTCTCTAATCCAGAACTTACGAAGTTAATGTGCTTAATTGTTCAGAATGATGATTTGTCATTATAATGTAAATGATACAGATTTCTATTCAGTTAACCTAAATATTACTATGTAAAAACTTACAGAGGAAGCATGTCATTTCATTCAGTAACTGGTAAAAATGAATGTAAGAAAAAATATGGATAAAGTAATTGTTTAGTTTGGGTCTTTCACAGGTATTTGTGATCTTCTTCTGTGTGTTCCCAGCTTGCTTATCTTATGCTCTGTGTGCCTGGTTGTATTTTTTGTTTGTTTGTTTGTTTCAATGATGCTGTTTCTATCTGCAGAAGATTCTTTGCATGCATGCATGCTAAGTCGCTTCAGTCGTGTCCGACTCTGTGTGACCCCATGGACAGCAGCCCACCAGACTCCTCTGTCCACAGGTTCTCTAGGCAAGATTACTGAAGATTCTTTATACTACTGGAATTGCTCTAAGATCTTAAATGTTGATTAATACCATTAGTGTGGAAGTTTTTCCCCTTCCCTCAGTAAATCCTGCAGAATATTACTCATCATTGACTTTACTCAGCTTGTTCAGTACTGTCAGCTTTCTAACCAGGGCATCAATGTTCTCTGCTTAACACTTCTGGTGATTGAAAAGGGCCCAGGGTCAGAATGTTCTGTATCTCCAGACTAGGGCCAGAGGTAAAACTACATCCGCATTTGGATGGCCTCATGGTGCAAACTATGTAATTCAGTTCAACAAGCCCCAAATCTCCATCCTTCAGTATCATCCTTACCTTCTACCTAAAGAATATCAGAAATGTTACTACATCACAGTTTCACCTCTTCTGGTCCCCCTCGTTTCCAACCACGTTTCCCCTTGCCAGAGCTATGAACTACGGAGTTCAGACCTGCTTACCTCACTTTTGCATTTATTGTTTTACTTTCTTTTTGTGGGAATGTTTTGCTTGTATTTCACCTATATCCCCTCTGTTGTTTCAGAGAGCCTTTTCCGTTTCTCCTCCATTGCTCTTTGTATCCACAGGCTGCTAGCAGGAGTGAACGAGTGGTGGGAGCTCTGTTAGAATGCTTTTTTCTTTATTCTGCTTATGGATAATTTGCTTGGAGTCTTGTCTGTCTAATGCTGAAGCAATAGATCTTGTGTGGGTTAATTCTTATTCTTGTTGATTTTATTGTTTTGGAAGAGTGAGGAGGAGATTCAGAAATGGTCGCCATTGTTCTCCAAATCTCCAACGATTATACTTTTCATTAAAATATCATATGGACTTGTCAGTAGTTAGGCAAGTACATGATATCATGGATGTACAGATTCAAGCACTCCATCTAGAATATAGGTGCTCTTCAGATGAACGAATGTCAGTTTTCTTCTATCTTGCAGAGGACTTCTGGAGGACAATTTGAGGTAATATATAGGAGGTGTTTTGTAAGCTATATGGACTTCATAATTGGCATTTGTCATTATTACCCTTTGGGCTTCCCTGGTGGCTCAGATGGTAGAGTCTGCCTGGAATGCTGGAGACCTGGGTTCAATCCCTGAGTCGGGAAGATCCTCTGGAGAAGAAAATGGCAACCCACTCTGGTATTCTTGCCTGGAAAATTCCATGGACAGAGGCTCCTGGCGGGCTTTAGTCCGTGGGGTCACAAAAAGTCAGACACGACTGAGCAACTAACTTTATGTGTGTACTTCTTCCATGTCTAGAATTCTGCTTCACACTTCTGGCCAAGTTTAAGCCCTGATTCTGTTTTATAGAGTGAGATGCTGTTCCACTAGGATTTCCAAAACTGGTATTAAAAAAAAAATAAAAGATAGAGTAGCACTTTTAGAAATCACAAATGACTGGGACATGCTACATCTTTTTATAAGCATGAGATGAGTCCTTGGCACTTAGAATTTTGATCTCTCGGCTTCACCTTTGAACAGCTATTCATGTTGGAGAATATGTGTTTTTGTAAGCTTTCCTGAATTATTTTTCAGAACAGTATTGTGTATAACATTAGCAAAGGAACAACAACAAAAAACACAACGGTTTCTTTTGTCATTTTAAGTGGGGATTTATACTAACTGGTGACAAATCTACAAATTTTCTGAAAACTTAAAAAAAAATCCTAGGTTAAAAGAGAAAGTAAACAGGTTTCTTTTACAACAGGACTTCTCTGGGTCCTTGATTAGCTCTTGTGTGTTGTAAATCCCCACAAAGGAATTATAGTATGAGGGATTGCATTCATTTATTCATTCAAGAAATATGTTTAGTGTCTTCAGTGTGGGAGACAGTGTTCCATTTATTCAGACTTAAGCAGAGAAAACGGAGAAGGAAATGGCAACCCACTCCAGTATTCTTGCCTGGAAAATCCCATGGACGGAGGAGCCTGGTAGGCTGCAGTCCATGGGGTCACTAAGAGTCGGACACAACTGAGTGACTTCACTTTCACTTTTCACTTTCATGCATTGGAGAAGGAAATGGCAACCCGCTCCAGTGTTCTTGCCTGGAGAGTCCCAGGGGACTGGTGGGCTGCCGTCCATGGGGTCTCACAGAGTCGGACACGACTGACGCGACTTGGCAGCAGCAGCAGCAGAGAATGATAGGATGGCGTGTTTGGAATCTTGAAAAGTCCCACAAAGTAACTATGGCTTGAAAATAATGTGGAACTGAGAGTAGAGGCACTGGACCAAGAAGATGTTTCATCACCAGAGAGAGAAGCAGGTTCCAAACAGTGGCAGTCCAAGGAGAGTTGTTGGTGGTCACTGTGTCAAAGTTCTCATTCTAACTTCTCATTGACAGGGAGCTGGCATGCATCTTGACTGTGTCAGGAAATGTGTTTTTGACATTTGAGAGGTGAGAAGAGAGCCAGGAAGGAGACTTTGGGACCTTTTAAATGATTACACAACTTAAGCCAGATTCTTATTCTATAGAAATAGTCATATTGAGTTATAAATAAGAAAATCTGGCTCCACTATTTTATATTCTCTGAAGAGCTTAACATTTCATCTTATTTTATCCAGCAATGGTAATGTGCTTCACCTGCATTTAGTGTTATAAAGTAGATATTTAATGGGATTAAGTACCTGGGGGCTTTATGTTCTGATGCAGCCTTTAATAATTACTTACTATTATTTTGGAATTCTTTTACTCTCTTATCAGCAGTATTTAGCTAGTTAAAAGACAAACTGTGCCTCTCTCCTTTTATTTTTAGATTCAGCACAGTGTTGTAGATTAAAAAAGCATTGAGTTAAAGTTCTGTTGAGGTCAGGTGCTATTTCACATTTAGTTTATAAGGACTTTAAAAATTAAAACTGCTTCAGAATTAGGTCAAGTGACTGTGCATTTCTTTTTTGTGCGGTAATCTCTGCTTCTCAGTAAAAGGTTGTGGGGTCAGTATAGGTAATCCTTCCTGCTCTCTCATCATGCTCTGTGTTCAGGATATAAACAAGCAGGCTGTGCTGGTTCAAGGAAATCATTTTTATGAAAAGGGCTGCTGCCTGCTCTGCCCCATCCGTGCGGGCCTATCAAGATAGCAGCCCCAATTTTGGTCGGGTACAACAGATTGGGGGACTCTTCTCCCTAACAAGACACAGAGGCGACACATGGAAGTAGACTTTGTAAATGGAACAAAAAGACTCATTTAAGATGAACTGAATTCAAACAAAACAGCCAAACAATCTGGTGTTACCTCCTCACTCACTGGAATATTTGGAGCACATGGTCCCACACCCGCCTCCGGTCACCAGCCTGGTTTGGGTCTTCATTTCCCATATCTGTGCTGGCCCACACACTTTACAGACCTGTATCCTACTGATCACTTCCTTGAACCCGAGCCCATATCCTCATTTCAGAGAGCTTTGTTTACGTCTGCAGTTGCTCAGATGCCATCTGTGAAGCATTGGGCTGTTGTGCTTGTATTTCTATTGGCTCCAGTTATTTCTCTTCCTATTTTCTATGGCACAGATATGTGTAATTTGGGGTAAGCAGGTTTTTGTTTTTTTTTTCCAGTGTGAATTATTTTGCTCACACTTAGCAAAAACTTAAGCTTGCTACAAAAGGTCTTCTGCACTAGGGGAAAATGGAATTTTATCGACCTGCCTCCAATTAGGCAGAGAAAAGTTAGGTTCTTATACTTGTATATTACCTGGATGACAATTTTCTTTCTGATGCTCCTTTTAAGTTTTTGTCTCCTGGAATGTTTCCTACCTCTCCTTACTAAATCAACCAGGCTTCAGCAGGAGAGATTAAAATTGTTTCACTTTCTTTCTAGGTGATGGTTTTGCTAGGAGGTTGAAACTTTGTGTATCTGCCAGGAAGCTGTATATTACAAACTGCTCAGAGTTTCCTAAAGATTACTGTTGTGAAGAGGAACTAAAAAGCCTCTTGGTGAAAGTGAAAGTGGAGAGTGAAAAAGTTGGCTTAAAGCTCAACATTCAGAAAACGAAGATCATGGCATCCGTCCCATCACTTCATGGGAAATAGATGGGGAAACAGTGGAAACAGTGTCAGACTTTATTTTTCTGGGCTCCAAAATCACTGCAGATGGTGACTGCAGCCATGAAATTAAAAGACGCTTACTCCTTGGAAGGAAAGTTATGACCAACCTAGATAGCATATTGATAAGCAGAGACATTACTTTGCCAACAAAGGTCCGTCTAGTCAAGGCTATGGTTTTTCCTGTGGTCATGTATGGATGTGAGAGTTGGACTGTGAAGAAGGCTGAGCACCAAAGAATTGATGCTTTTGAACTGTGGTGTTGGAGAAGACTCTTTCGAGTCCCTTGGACTGCAAGGAGATCCAATCAGTCCATTCTGAAGGAGATCAGCCCTGGGATTTCTTTGGAAGGAATGATGCTAAAGCTGAAAGTCCAGTACTTTGGCCACCTCATGCAAAGAGTTGACTCATTGGAAAAGACTCTGATGCTGGGAGGGATTGGGGGCAGGAGGAGAAGGGGACGACAGAGGATGAGATGGCTGGATGGCATCACTGACTTGATGGACATGAGTCTGAGTGAACTCTGGGAGTTGGTGATGGACAGGGAGGCCTGGCGTGCTGCGATTCATGGGGTCACAAAGAGTTGGACACAACTGAGTGAACTGAACTGAACTGAAAGGGTAACAGGAGAAGGCGATGGCATCCCACTCCAGTACTCTTGCCTGGAAAATCCCATGGATGGAGGAGCCTGGTGGGCTGCAGTCCATGGGGTCACTAACATTTGGGCCTAACTGAGCGACTTCACTTTCACTTTTCACTTTCATGTATTGGAGAAGGAACTGGCAACCCACTCCAGTGTTCTTGCCTGGAGAATCCCAGGGGCCGGGGAGCCTGGTGGGCTGCTGTCTATGGGGTTGCACAGAGTCGGACATGACTGAAACGACTTAGCAGCAGCAACAGCAGCAAAGGGTAACAGTGGGATAAATATTGGTTACATTTTTGTACCCTGGAGATAGTTTTGGTAATATGTGGGGACAGTAAGTTAATATATAAAGTATTTGGGTTGGCCAAAAAGTTCATTCAGGTTTTTCTATAAGTTGTTATGAAAACCCTAACGAACTTTATGGCCAACCCAATGCGTAAAACAGTGTATGATACCCAGGAAGTGCCTTGTGATTGTCAGGTGTTATCACTGTTATTGGTCTTTTTACTCTTTTCCAGGCTACAATGTAACTCCTGGTGTAGTAGCCAGAAAAAAACTTATTTTACCCTACAATAAGTTTGTCCTACAAGACCTCAAGGAAGCAATTAATGTTTCCCTTGCCAAAACTTCAACTTGCCCGTTGTACTACATAATGATAAAAATTTTCTACCTATTTTTTTTCTTTTGTGTAATGATTAGAAGTAATTAGTCATTTTTCTTTGGAGAATGTTTTCTCTTTGAGGTTTTTTAGGTGTGGAAAGTATCTCTCAAAGTAACAAAATGGTAGTGGAAAGAATCTGTGTCTGCTTTATTCATTATAAAAGAAGGTCATATTTCAAGTAGGTACAGCAGATAAAGGAACAATGGCACAGACAGGCTGATACGAAGGTTTTATTTGAGTCAGTTGGCAGCCTAAAAGGTTTGTTAGTGACACGGCTAATACAGGTCCGAATTCAGAATCTGACAATCTAAGATCTAAACTAGTAGCTAGATCTGCTACTAAACCTGAGCTTTGTGCCAGGCACTTAACCTTTATTCCTTCTCCCTGAAGAAGAATATTACTAAGCTACACCAAGAAGGGACAGAGGAAAGTTGATAGATAAGGATTTTGAGTGTCAAGATACTCGGGAAATGTTTTCTTTATTCCCGCCCCCACCCTCCATAGTATTTGAAAGAATGTTATTTTCCCCCTTGTTTTACAGAGTTCTGGATTGTGTTCTCGTGGACCCCATCAATTATGATGCCCTTAAAAAGAAGTCAAAATGAATATTATGAGGTGACAAGGTAATAAAAGCAGGTAAAGACTTACAGTTAAGAATTTTTTTTAAAAAACTTCATTTTGCTTTTGGTTAGAGTTTATGATGCCCATTAAGGTTATACATAGAGTCATAAATAACTGATATTTATGTGTCATTTTATTATTTTGCAAATGCTGGTACATGCTATCTCACTTAAACATCACAAAAACTTCGTGTGAAATTTCTTGAGGAATTTGAAATTGTATGATTAAGTGTCTCTCTGAAGGTTACAAAGCTGGCAGGAGGTAGATCCGAATAGTCCAGTTCCCAATCTAGTGCCCTTTCTAAAATCCATCAACACTTCATCAAAAGACAAGATCCCTGAAATTTCTGTCTGATGAGCCTTGTAATCAACATATATTATACTAAGACAAAAGCTACATAGTGAGATGAATAGTAAAATCATGGTTTGATTTCCAAACAATCTTCCCAAACCACCTCTACCTCCAATTCCCTAAACTTTCTTTTTATCTTTAGTAGGCAAACACCCTTCTTAATTTACTTGAACATTTTTTTGCTTATGCAATTGAATTTGTGGATTTTATTTTTAACTCCATCTAGAATTGATACTTTTTTACATGGCATTCTCATATATAACTACAAATTCTCAAACACGTTTTGGCAAAGGAGTGGAGGAGTGATTTGAATTATAATGCAGCTGGCAAAACTGAAAGCATCATTGGTAATTAAGTCTAATTTGACATGTTTATCATTTCATGCAAGCAGTGTTATCGGATCCAGTTCCCTTGGCTCTTGATGTTTTTCTGTGCTTCACCTCTTCATTCTGTTTGTTGGTATTGATTATTAAACTCTTAGCTCTTTAAATTGGGAGAAATTCTATTTAGCTATCTCATTACTTTCAAACATTTGCCTATAAATTAACACATGTGTTGTTTCTAATCGTTCTGTTAAGAGAAATAATGGAAATGGCTGCCATGAAGTCATGTTTGCTCTGTGTTTGACCCTTATTCTATTTTCTTTATCTGTCTTTAGTCTTTTAAATTATAAAAGTGCCATGATAACATTAACTGACTTCTAAGAAAACACATAAATTTCAGTCCTGCCACCCTTCATTCCATGGGTTTTCTTTTCTAGTTTGACTTTGTCTTCGTACACTTATGAGTGGACAGGGAGTTCTGGCTTGGCCTTTACTAGAATACCAGTTACACTACATCATAATTGGTTATTTGCTTATTAGTCTCTCCTTCTAGACTGTAAGCTCTTGCAGGAAGAAGGCTTTATTTTGTTGGGTTTTTACCCCTAGTTCATAGAATGATGTCATTTAAATTAATTATTAAATGTGAATAAATGAATGACTATCAGATCAAGTGAATGGTGATAGTATTCTTCCATTCCCTGGTTATTATCCTTTGGCATGATAGTCTGTATCCATCTACAAAATTGAAGCAATGATATTATTTTCAAAGACTACCACGAATTCATTAGACCAGCTGTTGAAAGTTTTGTATTGCGAAGTACTCTTCAAAAGATGATTGTTTGTTATTATAACTTTGTATCTGTGTTTTACTTCTCATGAGGATACCATAAATACTTTCTGCTTTAATTCAGGTCTGTGTTACTGCAATAGCAGCATAACAAGCCTCTATGCACCTCAATTCCTGCTCTTTATCCCACACTGCATCTAGACTAACCCATTGAAGACCTCAGGCAGGATTGTCAGTTCTTCACTTCACACCCTTCAGCTGAGGCTTGTCTATCTTGCCCATAGCCCCACCCTCCCAGGCAGATGCCTGATATTAGTAAGTGTGCTTATAAGTCTTTGGTAGTTGTATATCCAGAATCTGGAGGCCTCCAAAGAAGGGCATGAAAAACTTTCATCACATGCTTCTCGTGTATGTCTCCAAACTCACTCTAGCAAGACTTGGACACATATCCAGGAGTACAGTAATAAAGAACAATGAGGAGTTTCCCAAATGGCCAGAGCCTCTTCACACCTCAGTACCTTTGCGTATGCTTTCCTTGTCTTCCTAAAAGGCAGTTTCCCTCCCCCACTAGGGTATTTGGCAAATGCTTATCCCGTACAACACAGCTTAACATTAGACTCCTCTTCAAAGCATTTCCCTTTCACCTGGCAGAGCTTTCCTGTTATTTGAGCTCTCACAACACATTGCTTGTAAGCATATCTATACACTATGTAGGTAATCTGTTATAATTGTTTGCATATGTTTTTTCCAAACTAGATGATCGGCTCTTTGTGTGGAGCCTGGAGTGTAATGTCTACATTTCTTGCACCTAATGGGGTCCTTGGTACTCTGTAAGCACTCAATAAATGTTTCTGGAATGAATTATTCTACAACCTTTGTAGCTATAATTTCATTGACAACAGTATTTTCCACCATATACCTCTACTCAAAATTGCTTTACTATTCTCTTATTGTGGAAATTTTGGAGATTACCTATCATTATGTGGACTCTTCTTTCAATTGAATTTTTCACTTCTGGTCAATTCCCAGGCATTATGAATATTTAAAAATAGTTTCCCGTACGTAATGTTTCACAGTTGTTAGGTTAAATCAGAAAGAAAAAATACTTTTATAAACCTATTTGCAGGCAGGTACTTTGTATACATACATACATTGTTGTTGATGTTGTTCAGTCAATCAGTCAATCAGTCATGTCTGACTCTTTGTGACCCCAGGGACCACAGCACACCTGGTGGTGTGCTGGTGAAGCCCTGGTGAAGGCTTCTCTGTCCTTCACCATCTCCTAAGAATGCTCAAACTTATGTCCATTGAGTCAGTGATGCCATCCAACCATCAAATCCTCTGTCATCCCTTTCTCCTCCTGCCTTCAATATTTCCTAGCATCAGGGTCTTTTCCCAAGAGTTGGCTCTTTGCATCAGGTGGCCAAAATATTGGAGCTTCAGCTATAGCATTAGTCCTTCCAATGAGTATTCAGGGTTGATTTCCTTTAGGAAAAAGAAAATCGAAGGAAACTGACTGGTTTGATCTCCTTGCAGTCCAAGGGACTCTCAAGAGTCTTTTCCAACAACACAGTTTCAAAACATCGATCTTTGGTACTCAGCCTTCCTTCTGGTGCAACTCTCACATCCATACATGACTACTGGAAAAACCATAGCTTTGACTATATTGAATTTTGTTGACAAAGTGATGTCTCTGCTTTTTAATACACTGTCTGGGTTTGTCACAGCTTTTCTTCCAAGGAGCAAGCATCTTTTAATTTCATGGCTGCAGTCACCATCTGCAGTGATTTTGGAGCCTAAGAAAATAAAGTCTGTCACTGTTTCTATTGTTTCCCCATCTATTTGCCATGACGTGATGGGACCTGATGCCATGATCTTCGTTTTTGAATAGTGAGTTTTAAGGCAGCTTTTTCACTCTCCTCTTTGACCTTCATCAAGAGACTCTCTAGTTCCTCTTCACTTTCTGCTGTAAGGGTGGTTTCTACTGCATATCTGAGGTTATTGATATTTCTCTCAGCACTCTTGATTCCAGCTGTGCTTCATCCAGCCCAGCATTTCACATGATGTACTTTGCATATATTTAAATAAGCATGGTGACAATATACAGCCTTGACATTCTCCTTTCCCAATTTTGAACCAGTCCATTGTTCGACATCCAGTTCTAACTTGTTGCTTCTTGCCCTGCATACAAATTTTTCAGGAGGCAGGTCGGGTGGTCTGGTATCCCCATCACCTCTTGAAGAATTTTCTAGCTTGTTGTGATCCACGCAAAGGCCTTAGCATAGTCAATGAAGCAGAAGTAGATGCTTTTCTGGAATTCCCTTGCTTTCTCTATGCTCCAACAGATGTTGGCAATTTAATCTCTAGTTCCTCTGCCTTTTCTAAATCCAGCTCGTACATTTGGAAGTTCTTGGTTCGTGTACTGTTGAAGCCTAGCTTGGAGGCTTTTGAGTGTCACCCTGGTAGCATGTGAAATGAGTGCAATTGTGTGGTAGTTTGGACATTCTTTGGCATTGCCCTTCTTTGGGATTGGAATGAAAACTGACCTTTTCCAGGCCTGTGGCCACTGCTGAGTTTTCCACGTTTGCTGGCATATTGAGTGCAGCACTTTAGCAGCAGCATCTTTTAGAATTTGAAATAGCTCAGCTGGAATTCCATCATCTCCACTAGCTTTTTTCATAGTGATACTTCCTAAGGCCCACTTCACTTCACCCTCCAGGATGTCTGGCTCTAGGTGAGTGATCACACCATCATGGTTATCTGGGACATTAAGATCTTTTTTGTATAGCTCTTTATGTATTCTTGCCACCTCTTCTTAATATCTTCCTCTTTTGTTAGGCCCATGCTGTTTCTCTTCTTTATTGTGCCCATCTTTGCATACATTCCCTGGTGGCTCAGACGTTAAGCGTCTGTCTACAATGCGGGAGACCCGGGTTTGATTCCTGGGTCAGAAAGATCCCCTGGAGAAGGACATGACAACCCACTCCAGTACTAGTGCCTGGAAAATCCCACGGACAGAGGAGCCTGGTGGGCTGCAGTCCATGGGGTCGCAAAGAGTCGGACACGACTGAGCAACTCCACGTTCTTTTTGCATCAAATGTTCCCTTGGTATCTATAGTCTTTTCCGTTCTATTGTTTTTCTCTCTTTCTTTGTACTGATCACTTAGGAAGACTTTCTTATCTCTCCTTGCTATTCTCTGGAACCCTGCATTCAGATGGGTATATCTTTCCTTTTCTCTCTTGCCTTTCACGTCTCTTCTCTTCTCAGCTCTTTGTAAGGCCTTCTCAGACAACCATTTTGTCTTTTTGCATTTCTTTTTCTTGGGGATGATTTTGATCACTGCCTCCTGTACAATATTACAAACCTCCGTTCATAGTTCTTCAGGCACTCTATCAGATCTAATCCCTTGAATCTGTCACTTCCACTGTATAGTCATAAGGGATTTGATTTAGGTCATACCTCAGTGGCCTAGTGGTTTTTTCCCCTACTTTCTTCAATTTAAATCTGAATTTTGCAATAAGAAGTTCATGATCTGAGCCACAGTCATCTCCCAGTCTTGTTTTTTACTGACTGTATGTAGCATCTCCATCTTTGGCTGCAAAGAATATAATCAATCTGATTTCAGTATTGACTCTCTGGTGACGTCCATGTGTACAGTCATTTCTTGTGTTGTGGTATGTACATACATACGTAGTCAAATACTTAAAATTCTTAGGTATCCATGTGAAATTTATGTGCATTTGTAACTTTATATAATGAGTATGTAAAGCAAAATAGCAAAATGAGTAACTAGTGTGACTGAGCAATTCACATAAGGGAAACTATGAATGTCTTTCAAGTGTGTGAAGAAATGCTCCAAATTACTAGTAATGCAAGACATGCAAATTATTGCATCAATATCATCATTCACTTTACTCCAATCAGAATGGCAAAGATTAAGCAAAAGATTACTACCAAGTATTGCAAAAGTGTGGGAGCACATAATTTTTTGTGCATTGCTAGTCTAAGTGTAGACCCAAACAGACATTCCAGAAAGAAGTCTCACAGCACTTAGAAATATTAAATCTATTATCTTTCTTACAGTATTATTTGTGGTTCCAGGGAGATGAAGGAAGCCTAGATGTCTAATACAAGCAAGCTATGTAAGAAATGTGAGTGATGCAACCTATTACATTCCAGCAATAGAAGCAAGGGGATTTAATGACATACAGCAACATAAATCATAAAAACGCATACTGAGTGAAAAAAGGTAAGAAATAGAATGTAACATACACTTTCTAATATGCCCTTTTCTTTCTCATGTGTAATGGCAGTGAGGTAGTATGGTTACAGTTTTGTCTTGTCTTATTCTGCTAGCACGGAGAAGGCAATGGCACCCCACTCCAGTACTCTGGAAAATCCCATGGACGGAGGGGCCTGGTAGGCTGCAGTCCAGGGGGTCCCTAGGAGTCGGACATGACTGAGCGACTTCACTTTCACTTTTCACTTTCATGCATTGGAGAAGGAAATGGCAACCCACTCCAGTGTTCTTGCCTGGAGAATCCCAGGGACGGGGATAGCCTGGTGGGCTGCCATCTCTGGGGTCGCACAGAGTCGGATACTACTGAAGCGACTTAGCAGCAGCAGCAGCAGCATTCTACTAGCAAAGTGGAAGCTTCTCTAGTAGCTACATAATTATGTAACATGTTCCAAAGCTATAATCATTTCTTAAATATTGACGTATTAAAGTAAATTTTTTAAAAGAAATAAGATAGACCCCCCCTTACATATATCAATGTGAAAAAGCTACTCTTAATAGTTATAGCAACCCAACAAATATGACTTTCTTTTTAAAGAAAAAGTATTATTTTCTCTCTGAGAAGATATGGAGGTCAAAGGTAAGGAAAAATAGTTGCATTTTAAATTCTTGACTTATTTAAGAAACCAGAAGACCAATTATCTTATTTTTCATGGTATTTTTACATGGACTATTTTGATACCATTTTCGTTAAATATCATTTAGAGAAGGTTATTAAACTTATTTATAATTATTATTATGGTAAGCTGGGTGACAAAATTAGAGTATAGAGAGAGGCAATCTTAAAGCAGAGAAGCTGACATTTAATTTTGTGGACAAAGCTAGAAGTTTATATATGATTCACTGTTTCTGCCCTTCATGTTTCTCCAGTTGGAAGTTATTGGTGAAGATGGCCAAGGGTACAAATGTCTAGTTATAAATAAATAAGCCCTGGGGATGTGCTGTACAGCCTGGCGACTATAGTTACTAAAATACTGTATTGTGTACTTGAGAGTTGCTAAGAGAGTATGTCTTAAAAGTTCCCTCACCAGAAATAAATGCAGTTATGTGTGGAGACCTACTCTGGCATTGATTTTGCAACATAGACACATGTTGTTCTATGTACTTCACCTTATTGCACTTGACAGACACTGTATGTATTTTTTTGCATATTGAAAGTTGTGGCACCCTGTGTCAAACATGTCTGTCGGCATCATTTTCCAGCAACATTTGTGTTGAGTCTTTGTGTTACATATTAGAAATTATCACCATATTTCAAATTTTTTCATTAGTATCATATTTGCTGTGGTGACCTGTGATGTCACTGCTGTGTTGGGAATTGTTTTGGGGCACTATGAACCATACCTGAGTAAGATTTAATCAACGGATGCTCTGTGTGTCGTATCTGCTTCACCAGCCAGCTCTTCCCCCATCTCTTGGCCTGCCTTGGGTCTTTCTACTCCCTCAGAAGCATCAGTATTGACATTACACCAGTTAATAGACCTACAGTGGCCTTTAAACATCCACATGAAGGGAAGAGCAGCATGTGTCTCGCTTTAAAATCAGAAGCTAGGAATGATTAAGCTTAGTGACAAAGGCCTATCAAAAGCCAAGACAAGCTGAAAGTTAGGCCTCTTGCACCCATTAGCCAGGTTATGAATGCAATGGGAAAGTTCTTGGAGGAAACTAGAAGCGCTACTCCAGTGAACACACAAATGTTAAGAAAGTGAAACAGCCTTATTGCTGATACAGAGAAAGTTTTAGTGCTCTGGATAGAAAATGAAACCAGCCACGACATTCCCTTAAGCCAAAGCCTAATCCAGAGCAAGGCCCTAATGCTTTTCAACTATATTAAGGCTAAGGAAGCTGCAGAAGAAAAGTTGGAAGCTGCAGAAGAAAAGTTTGGTTCTTGAGACTTAAGGAAAGAAGCCATCTTTATAACATAAAAATTTCAAGGGAATTATCAAGTGCAAATGTAGAAGCTGCAGCAAGTTATCTAGAAGATCTCGCTCAAATAACTGATAAAGGTGGCTACACTAAACAAAAGAATTTCAATGTAGATGAAACAGCCTTGCATGGGAACAAAATGCTGTGACTTTCATGGCTAGAGAGAAGTCAGTGCCTGGCTTCAAGGCTTCACAGGACAGTCTGACTCTCCTGTTAGATGTTACTGCAACTGGTGACTTTAAGTTGAAGCCAGTGCTCATTTACCATTCTGAAAATCCCAGGGCCCATAAGAATCATGCTAAATCTACTCTATGTTCTATAAAAGGAAAGCTAAAACTTGGACTGTAGTACATCTGTTTACAAAATGGCTTACTAAATATGTTAAGCCCGCCTACAGCTTACAGAAAAAAATCCTTTCAAAATATTACTATTCACTGACAATGTTCCTGGTTATCCAAGAGTTCTGACAAAGTTGTACAATAGGTTAATGTTGTTTTCATGTCTCCCACCACAGTATCCATTCTGCAGCCCATGGGTCAAGGAGTACGTTTTGGCTCTCAAGTCTTAATATTTAAGAAACACATTTTGTAAGACTATTGTTGCCATAGTGAGCAAATTAATTGCAAGTAAATCCTGGAAAGGATTTGCATTCTAGATGCCATTGAGGATATTCATGATTCATGGAAAGAGTTGAATATAAACATTAATAGGAATTTGGAGGAAGTTCATTCTAACCCTCATGGATGACTTTAAGAGGTTTAAGACTTCAGTGGAAAAAGTAACTGTAGATGTAGTGGAAATCGCCTAAGCACTGGAATTAGAAATGGAACCTGAAGATGTGACTGAACTGTTGCAATCTCATGATTCAGAACTTTAACAGATGAGCTGCTTCTTGTGGCTGAGCAAAGACTATGATTTCTTGAGATGGAATCTACTCCTGATGAAGTTGTTATGAAAAGTGTCGAAATGACAACGAAGGACTTCGAATATTGCTGAAACTTAGTTGATAAAGCAGTGGCAGGGTTTGAGAAGATTAACTCCAATTTTGAAGGAAGTTCTGTGGGTAAAGTGCTATCAAACAGAGTTGCCTGCTACAGAGAAATCATTCGTGAAGAAAGAGTCTCTCAGTGTGGCAAATTTCATTGTTGTTTTAAAAAATAACCACAGCCACCCTGGTCTTCAGCAGCCACCATTCTGATGAGTCAGCTACCATCAATAAGACCCTCCGCCAGCAAAAAAATGTATGACACTCTGAAGGCTCAGATGATGGTTAGCATTTTTTTTTTAACCAATGAAGTATTTTTAATTAAACTATTTGTGGGGATACAATGCTCCTACACATGTAATAGGCTACGAACATAACTTTTATATGCACTGGGAAACAAAAAAATTCATGTGACTCACTTTACTGTGATTTTTGCTTTAGTATAGCTCAGGCTGTAAAGAATCTGCGTGCAATGTGGGATACCCGGGTTCAATCCCTGGGTGGGGAAGATCTGGAGAAGGGAATCTCTACCTACTCCAGTATTCTTGCCTGGAGAATTCCATGGGCAGAGGAACCTGGCAGGCTACCATCCATAGTGTCTCAGAGAGTGGGACATGACTAAGCAACTAATACTTTCACACTTTTGCCTTAGTGTAGTGGTAGGGAATTTAACCTTCAGTATCTCTGAGATATGCTTTTATATGAAAAATACCTAATAATTATGTTGTAAACTTGAATCTAATAAAATGTTATACATCAGTTGTTTTTCAGTAAAGAAGAAATTATCATAGTATCTTCAACCAGTCTGTTTTACTGACTTCTAGATGTATGCAGGAGAAGGCAATGGCACCCCACTCCAGCACTCTTGCCTGGAAAATCCCATGGACGGAGGAGCCTGGTGGGCTGCAGTCCATGGGGTCGCTAAGAGTCGGACAAGACTGAGCGACTTCACTTTCACTTTTCACTTTCATGCATTGGAGAAGGAAATGGGAACCCACTCCAGTGTTCTTGCCTGGAGAATCCCAGGGACAGGAGAGCCTGGTGGGCTGTCATCTCTGGGGTCACACAGAATCGGACATGACTGAAGCGACTTAGCAGATGTATGCAAGGTTGTTAAGTTATGTGGAGTCTCCCTTCTAAATCTCTTTCTAATCAGTCCCTATTTCACTATAATGTCTCTGTTTAACTTCTTCTTTAGTTCTCTGGAACATTTTTCTTGTTTTACAGTCTCTCCTCACTGCAATCTCTCTTCCAAGTTATTCTTCTTCCATTGCCATTAACTTTCTTAAAGCTAATTCTCCTGTTGCCCACAGAGAAAGTCTAGACTCGGGGATATCATCCAAAGCTGTTTGCAAAGTGGTCTCCTGCCCACTTTCTGCTTTCATCTTCCAGCACATGGTTCCCTGTGCCTAAAACTGTGCCTTCATCTCATGAACACAATGTGTTCGGCACTCAACAGAAAATGATTCTACCTCTGTGAAGCTGCTCCAGGAGAAGTAGGGCTCATCCTGTGTGTTTCTTTTATGCTTTGTAAATGCATCTATATAGCACTTATCTCAGTAGATTATACATGATGTGTAGGAGTCCACCCCGCTCCCATAAAGAGCTCTACATAATCTGGCAGGTCTAGTTCAAGTGTTTAATATGTGTTTCTTCAGAAAATTATTAAGATAGATATCTTCCTTGTAAAATAAAAGAAAAAATACTGAATGATAGAAACCGTTTCTTTGTGAGAACTGGGAGGGGTATCTCTCTGTCTGTCATCATTTTATCTTTATGTCAGTTCTTTATTCTGAAAAAAGAAGTCGGAATAGATGATGGAGGAAGATATTTCAAATCTTTTTTCCTCCTACCTTTCCCCAAATATATATACATAGTAATAAACCCTGTAGAAGGTCTATGTCTAAAGTCTAAAGTGAAAGTGTTAGTTGCTCAGATGTGTCCAACTCTTTGCAACTCCATGAATTGTAGCCCTCCAGGCTCCTCTGTTCCGTGGAAATTTCCAGGCAAGAATACTTGAGTGGGTAGCCATTCCCTTCTCCAGGGGATCTTCCTTACTCAGGGATGAAACCCAGGTTTTGCAGGCAGATTCTTTACCATCTGAGCCACCAGGGAAGCCCAGTCTAAAGCCTAAGTGACTTAAATATAGTCTAAAGCCTCAGTCACTGTATTTACAATGAAGAATGCTGTTATTTATGCCACAAATCTTTACCCTTAAAATTTATTGTATTACAGCAAAATTGGGTTGAGGACTTCTAAAGTTACATAACAATGTGCTGTGTGCTATGCTAAGTCGCTTCAGTCGTATTCTACTCTTTGTGACCCTGTGGACTGTAGCCTGCCAGGCTCCTCTGTCCATGGGATTCTCCAGGCAAGATTATGGGAGTAGGTTGCCATGCCCTCCTCCAAGGATCTTGATCACCAGGGCTTGAACCCACGTCTCTTATATCTCTTGCATTGGCAGGCACGTTCTTTACCACTAGCGCAACCTGGGAAGCCCCCAGCTAACCTTAGATATACAAAATAGGAGTCAGATGTTTGAAAGTTCCACTGAGTTCTTTTTTAAAATACTGTGCTTGTGTTACTTTATAATGAACTTAGATTAAAGATACAACTGTAGGCATGAAGGAATGTCCTTACTGTTACTATGATTTTGAAGTATAAACAACATAATAGGGGATCAAACCATAAACTTGTTACATTTTGGTCCTTTTCTAGCTCCCTTTTGTGTATAAATAAGACACTTTTTATGTAATTTGCAAAGTTCTCTATAACCTTATTGGGGGAGATTCTTTTTTCTGTCATTTGTTTAGACAAAAAGACGAAACTGGTAAATTTAGGATTTCTTTGTGGAGAGTCTCTGTAAATGAAACTAATGAATCTTGATTCAATAAACTTGAATGAATATGTATTTTGTCATAGTTGAATGATCTAAGCACTCTGAAGTCAGATGTGCTTTCAAAATATTCCCATAAATGTAAATTCTTAATTATGACCATTTTTAGGGTATTTAGCTGTCTCCTGGTGGTTGTTGCTACTTTGGCCCCTTTTATATGTTTGGGACAGAGAAGGAAACACAATGCTTGCATTCCTGTGGTTGCTATAGTAATGGAAAAAAACTGCAGCTGTGATTGTAGACTTGAAGAAAAAGACTGAGGTAATTTCAGCCCTGGAGACTTAGTAAATATTAATTGTGAAGAAGAAAGCTCTTGCTCTCATTCTTTGATAGTTTTAAATTTTTTATATAAGAGCCAGAAGTCATTATACTGAGATAAATTGTGACTCATTGTTAGAGTCTCTAATTGAATTCTTAAGGCAGGTTGAAATGTTAGCTAAAATTCACAGCAGTAGACTTTTGCATGTGATTTAATGAATTCTGTGGCTATAGCTGGAATTCTATGATGCAGAAGAAAAACTTGTGGCTTGAGTAAAACAAAAAAAAGTTGTAAATTTCTTCACAGAGCAAATAATACAGTTTTCCTCAGATGTTTCTTGATTTCTTTTTTTTTTTTTTTTCTGAATGAGTATTCAGTTTTAAAGTGTTCTTTGAACAGTTGCATGGTTTGTGCAGAGCAATCTTGGTGCAAAATTCTTTCTATCTTGCATAGAGCCCAGCTGCTATGATAGCCAGGGTAACAAAGGCTGCAATCTTAGCTGATGCTCAGTAAGTACTAACTCCTGTCTTTATTGTGGCTATTATTATCATTGTTTTTGGAGTGGGCAGATTTTATATTTTACTACCTTTGTTCCAAGGGTAGTGATCTGAAGAGTTTGGGGTGGGGATCAAGGTTCAGAAGTTGAAGGTGAAAGTCAGCTATCAAAAAGACCGTAAAAATGCCAGTTGAGCAGACAGGCTTAGCCGAGAATGGTGAGCAGCCCTGGTGCTTGATAGGTTTTCATCGGCACATGCGTACTGTGTTTACCATGCATTGATTCACTGTGTTAGGAACATGGATCACAGAGACACAGAATCATTTTCCTTCCTGCCCAAGGTAGGGTCGCAAAGACTTTGGATTTATTACTATAAAGAATGTAATAATATAATATAATATATTCATATGTATTAATAATAACATATTACCATGTATGTTAATCTATAAATAAAATATTTATCTCTTAATAATAATACTACTACAATATATTCATATGTATTAATAATAACATATTACTATGTATGTTAATCTATAAATAAAATATTTATCTCTAAATAAAATATTATACAGTAATAAGTACTATATAATAAAATATTATTTTAGCATAATTTGAGAAGCACCAAGACAGAGGCATGTATAAGGTGCTACACAAGCACAGAAGAGGGTAAAACTGAAATCTAAACTTCACAGAAATAGTACGGAAGCTTGGTGATTGAGAATGGACTCTGGAGCTAGCCTTCGCACAATTAAATATCAGTCTTGCCATTTCCTCCTTGTGCAGCGTTGGCTCTGTTATCTAATGTCTCTGTGTCTCTGTTTCCTTTTCTGTAAAACGTGAGTAATGAGTACCTATTTTATAGGATGTTATAAGGAATGTTTCCTGTAAGTGGAGACATTACACACTACACACACACACACGATAATAGTATCTGGGCTATAGCAAGTGCTATATGTGTTTGAGGAGGCATTATGATAAGAGTTGGGCCAGTAATACATCTTCTGTCAAACAGTTCATTTAATATCACAGTCTGGGTCTTCTGTTTCTTTGGCTTCAATGGGCAATGGTCTGAATCATAGAAGAATCTAGGGCTCCCATAATGAGCATCCCTTTTGAAAACAGTGTGTGAATACATTTTAATCTCACTGGTGTTGCTTTGGAGAATCATAGAACAGTGTTAAAAATAATCCTGCTCTCACAGTGTTGGAGCAGATTATGTAGAACTATTCAAAAAAGGAGTCTGATTAAATATCACACGTATAATTAAGAATGGTTACTGTTGAGTTTTCAGTTTTAAATATAAACTCATATTTATGTCCAGAGTGTCTTTAAAAATACTGTATGTCCTTTCCAGTTGGCAGACACAAGAATATCTTTTGTTATACCTTGGTACCTCTCTGAGGACCTCCTAAGGTACAAATGTGTCTTAAAGTACATTTATTATAGGTATAAACCTATATTTGACATTACACAGAATATACTCTCCAAATCTGAGAAACTATATCCTTTTTTTAGTGTAATTCAGGAAAGATAGACATGTGTGTATATGTGTCATTACACTATTATTATTGCTGCTTTTTTTTTTTAATCCTTTATAAATAGGAATGCTGTATTGGAGGTTTATATGTAGCTCTATCGGAGAAGGCAATGGCACCCCACTCCAGTACTCTTGCCTGGAAAATCCCATGGATGGAGGAGCCTGGTAGGCTGAAGTCCATGGGGTCGCTGAGGGTTGGACATGACTGAGTGACTTCACTTTCACTTTTCACTTTCATGCATTGGAGAAGGAAATGGCAACCCACTCCAGTGTTCTTTCCTGGAGAATCCCAGGGATGGGGGAGCCTGGTGGGCCGCCGTCTATGGGGTCGCACAGAGTCGGACACGACTGAAGCGACAGCAGCAGCATGTAGCTCTATAGATGGTGGGGTGGGCACCATTCTCACACTCTTGCAAGACTATTAATTTGATGTACACTGTTCAAAAGCACCCTTAGGATTTCAGATTAAAAAATAAAGAGGTTATGTATAGGAGACTGAAGAATATTTAGCCATGATTCCAAGGCCCAATAAAGCTTAGTAGGGTTATTGCCACTTAAGATTTAGTACTCTGTCTTCAAGTCTTATAAAGTGTTATAGTTTTAGTAGATTCTAGAGGCATTTATGTCACACTTAATTGATTCCATAAATTCAATTTACATGAATCTAACTTATGAGTTAGAATGCAAACTTACTTCCCTCTGCAAAGAACTTCAGTGGCTCCTAATTGCTTATTGGGTAAATTCCAAATCTGTCAGAATTCTTTGCTCTATGATCTGACGCCAGCCCACTTCTTAACCGCATTATTATTTTCTATCTAAATTCATGATCTTCAGCTGGAAGATAAGAAGATGCCACTTATGCCCTCAAGTGCTTGAGTTTTTTTCAACAAGGACATCAAAGTCATTAGAAGTGCATCTCCCATTTCTTTTGTGCTAAATCCTCCCATGTTAGGCATCAGCAGCAATTGGTAGTAGTTGGTGGACTTCATTAACCAAAGATTGACTTTTATTCACATCTCATGTACATGGTCTAGAAACATCTGTTTAGCCACCACGGTTCTTCATAACCCTGACCTTGTGTTTTTCAGCAGGAAGCTGTGCATCTTTTTGAGACGGATAATGGTTCTCAGAATTTTCAAGGACTCAGCATTTTTTAATTATTTCTTGAAAAATGGAGTGCCAGTTCGTCCTGTTATAAAGAATCTAAGTGTAGCCTCTGTGTAAAGAGTCTCAAATATGTTGAGCTGCTGCAACAGTATAGTATAGAAGTGTTTGTCTTTTCCTGGTCTGTGTTAAGCTATTGCTTTCTCTATGACTAATGCTTGAGACTGACTGAATTAAGTATCTCTTAGAATCTGTTTCTTTAATGTTTTTGTCTAAATAATTCTTCAGTGCTGTCTAGCAAGTCTCCAGTCTCCTTAATGGGATGGATGCATAGACGCAGTTTTCAAACTCATCCACTTTCCACTGCAGTGCAGAGACCAGCCTACATGATTAGGGTCCCATCTTCAAGTAGTAAGATATGATTCTCTTGTCTGCTGTTTGCTGGGACTCATGCTTAACAAGTTCTAATTTACTGATTCATTAATCATTTATTCATTCATACAGTCAGACATTGATTGAATATTTGTATAAGGCAGTCACAGTGCCGAAAGATGGCAATTGTTGAAGAAATTTTGACCACTTTAAATACTAATAAGTCATGTTGATGGAGTCCTTTGCAGCCCTAGGTATCAAGAATGGCTTCCCAGGCTAGATATTTGTGAAATAATTCTTCATGGATGAGTGGGAATGTTTTTCAGTGAGAAGGGAAGGAAGGAATTACAGGGGAAGGAAACATCATTTCTAGCAGCATTTTAGAGACCTGGCATAGTAGGGACTTCAAAGTGTTGGGTTATGTCTGGAGCTTATGGAGCAGAAATAGTGTGAAATCGGAGAGGAGAAGAAAGCAATGCTGGGCAGGAAGTTGTATGTCATATGAAGAACTTCATGCTTTATTTGAAGGCTTTGGTTTTGAAGAATGTCAGCCAAGGGACCGATGATCAGTCCAGAATGAATGGTCTTTTTGGATACTAGGAGGTAAGGCAGGGAGTGATGGCATAGTCCCTTTGATGGTTGCCTTGAGTAAAGCAGTGGCCATCATTATAAGGAAGGAAGAGCTAGAAATAAGGGATATTTTATTGGCTGAGTCAGTAAGAATTAGTAACTGACTGGATTTTGGACAAGGAGACAGGTAATGTCTGACATTAGGATAAATGCCCAGATTATGGCTTTGGTATGTTAGTGGTAAGGTATATCCTACAGGAATAGTTCTTTGTTCAAACATATTTCCTTTATATTTCTTAAAACTTTATTTTTAAAAATACTAAAATTATCTTAGTATGGCACTTGGTGATGGATAGGGAGGTCTGGCGTGCTGCAATTTATGGGGTTGCAAAGAGTCGGACACGACTGAGCAACTAATCTGATCTGATGGCACTTGCAGAAACACAACACTTCTAAGTAAAGTCTGGTCAGTTATTTAACCTCTCTGGGTGTCAGTTTTATCTTTTTAAAATGTTTTAAAAATTGTGGTAAAATAAACATCACATGAAATTGACTATCATAACCATTTTAAGTGTATAGTTAATAATGTTAAGTACCTTCATATTGTAGTGCAACCAGTCTCCAGAACTAAAACTTTGTACCCTTTAAACAGCCACTCTGCCTCTACTTTCTATTTGAACTTGACTTTTCTAGGCACTTCATAAGTGTAAGTGGAATGATACTTTAAGTATCATTTAAGTATCATTAAAAGTATTTAAAATAATACTTTTAATACAAAAGCATTTACCTTTTGTGTCTTATTTCACTTCCCATAATATACACATTTAAAACGTGTCAGAATTTCTTTCTTTTTAAGCTGAATAATACTCTGTTGTATGTGTCTACCACATTTTGTTTATCTGTTTCATCTGCCAGTGGCCTCTGGTTGTTTATACCTTTTGGCTGTTGTGGATCCTGCTGCTAGAAACCTGGCTCTATTCATTTGCTTATCTTTAAAGTGCAGATATTGCACCTACCTCATGGGGTTCTTGTGAGAATCAAATTAGATGATTGGTATTTAACATAATGATTTGCATGAAACAATCACCAAATGAATTTTAGTTACTTTTACTGCATCTGGGTGAAAAAAAAAAAGAATAAAAATTAGGAGTCAAGAAGGAAAGGATGCCTTCTGTGGTTTTGGTGCCTGGACTGTGAGACTAATGAAGCTTGACTTGGGAAACAAAATTGAAGGGATTGAGTTAGGGCACCCTTCCACCCACTCCCCCCACTTCTGTTCTGACCAATTATTTCCAAGCTTACTGTACAGCAGTGTCATTATTCATAGTGCATTTGATGTAAACCAAAGTTTGATTTTCAACTAAGGACAGGATCACATTGCAAAGTATTTTGAATGTTAAGGGAAGGTCCTCTTGCACAAAATTTTAAACTTTTTTATTTTATGATTCAAGCACATTCGTAGTTACAAGACCTGAAATAGACACATTTCAGTGAAAGAGGAGCTTAAATGGTAGTTGCTTTCTGGCAGATGGGGGAATTTAGTTCATATCAAAATATGAGCTCTGTTTATTTTTATCAGAGTACCAACTCTGCAGATTGGATTAATGTGTAATTTTAAGCATGACAGGCGTAAAACTTCATAGAAGAATTTTATTTCTAGCATTTCCAACTTATTGTGTTATTTTTAATTTTTACAACTGATGTTGGGTAATTGCATACATTTATTCTCTTTCCAAAAGTGACATAGAAAGTAATTTGTTATTTCTTTGATAGACTCCTTGAAAGAAATTGTCTAACGATTACATGTACCTGAAATTTGCAGCTGACAGGAAGAGAAACTGAAACTGCTGCTAGCAGTTTGTGGAGAGATAAAGCCCTGGTGAAGAGCTTTTCTGTTTTCCCATTCCCAAGCCCGCATGATTTTAGATGTGTGTTTAAGGTCACTGATGGACCCTTTAACTTAGCTCAGCTCTGGGCTTAAGGCCAGTGCTTCCTTGCCTCTCCCATCAGTCTGTCTTTTGGAGTTGAGAGTAAAACTCTGAGTTCAACATCTATCTAATCTCTTCCTCCAGCTTCTCGTGTCCCTGTATAACTTTCCAGCTTTTCTCGTCAGATACCTGAGTGACACTTTTGGCACTTCTAGGTCCCTGCACTAGTGATGTGTAAAGGGGTAAAGGGCCATCACACACCTCATCCATGCTCTCCAACTCTTCAGTTCAGAGAAGTAGAAGTCTGGGAGAGAGGCAGAGTGTAGCAGGAAAAGAACTGTCGCAGAAGGGTTTGAAAAACACAGTTGAACATGGTGACAGTATGTCTTTGCATGAGCTATAGTTTGTAATTTTACTTCAGTTTCTAACTTGAAGGAAAACTAGCAATGTAGCATAGACACAGCAAACAGAACCATGACATATATTTCAGAGTGTACAGAGCTGGTTTTGTCCAGCGCCAGGCTTCGTCACACTTCAGAGTGTTCTATTTGAATGCTGCAGTGGGTACACCCTGTGATGGGGACTGGATGGTGGAATGGAGAATTCTTTGTGTCCTCTACATGGTATTCCATTGGAGGAGTTGTTTTCAGAGCCTGCCTTCCTTCATCCTGCCATTAACTCCAAGTATTCCAAAGATAAATTTGATTGGACTTACTTGAGTCAAAACAACTGAAGTGTTTTCTAAGAAGATCACAGTCCCTAGATGATCTCAGAACTGTTCAAATATTTGAATGATCCTTGCTGCCTCCAAGACCTAATGGTGTAGTTCTTTATTCCAGGATGCAGGATATACCTGGCAAAATGTAATCTATCCCTTTTATAGTGGGAACTGTATCAGGCCTGCTTGGCACAGGTTCTGAATGCAGTCACAGGCTCTAGGAGCAACTTAATGTCATAATTACATGGACGACCAAGAAATAGAATCTCCACTTTACCAAAAGGGAAGCCTCCAAACTAGTATCAACATAGCAGATTAATTGAATGTAATTCAATTATAATTCTATTGATCAAGAAATCAAATTTACATTCTTTTTATTGCAATGTTTTTGTAGATATATAAAATGTTTTATATTTTTGAAATCACTGAATAAATATTATTAAAGTAACATTAAACAGCTGTCATCTGACTGGTTTCCCATTCTGGGAATCAGTCTGCTCGTTTTAGCAGACTTCCGGCCTCAATTGTGTGCATTAATCTTTAGTCACAACATTTAGTTCAGATTTTAATAAAGATTCCTTAAAAATGCACAAATTTTTAAGGAACTAGTGTGCCCAGATTTTTCAGAAAATAGTTTGTATTTTGTTTTTGTTGTTCAGTCACTCAGTTGTGTCCGATTCTTTGCCACCCCATGGACTGCAGTACGCCAGGCATCCCTGTCCTTCACCATCTTCCAGAGCTTGCTCAAACTCATGTCCATTGAGTCGATGATGCCATCCAATAATCTTGTTTTCTGTCTTTCCCTTCTCCTCCTGCTTTTATTATTTCCCAGCATCAGGATCATTGTAAAAACTTGACTCTCTGCATCAGATGGCCAAAGTCTTGGAGCTTTAGCTATAGCATCAGTCCTTACAATGAATATTCAGGTTTGATTTCCTTTAGGAAAAAGAAAATCAAAGGAAACTGACTGGTTTGATCTCATTGCCATCCAAGGGACTCTCAAGAGTCTTCTCTAACACCACAGTTCAAAAACATCAATTGTTCAGCACTCAGCCTTCCTTCTGGTCCAACTCTCACATCCATACACGACTACGGGAAAAACAGTAGCTTTGACTATATGGACCTTTGTTGGCAAAGTAATGTGTCTGCTTTTTAATATGCTGTCTAGGTTGGTCATAGCTTTTCTTCCAAGGAGCAAGCATCTTTTAATTTCATGGCTGCAGTCACCATCTGCAGTGGTTTTGGAGCCCAAGAAAATAGTCTGTCACTGTTTCCATTGTTTCCCCATCTATTTGCCATGAAGTGATGGGACCTGATGCCATAATTTTAGTTTTCTGAATGTTGAGTTTTAAGACAACTTTTTCACTCTCTCTTTCACCTTCATCATGGCAACCCACTCCAGTATTCTTGCCTGGAGAATCCCATGGATGGAGGAGCCTGGTGGACTACAGTCCACGGGGTCACAAAGAGTCGAACACGACTGAGCGACTTCACTTTCACTTTCACCTTCATCAGGAGGCTCTTTAGTTCCTCTTCACTTTCTGCCATAAGAGTGGTGTCTTCTGCATATCTGAGGCTATTGATATTTCTCCTGGCAGTCTTGATTCTGCCTTGTGCTTCACCCAACCTGGCATTTCACATGATGTGCTCTGCGTATACATTAAATAAGTAGGGTAACAATATACACCCTTGACATACTCCTTCCCCAATTTGGAACCAGTCTGTTGTTCCATGTCCAGTTCTTTTTTTTTTTTTTCATGTGGCAGCGAGTACTATCAAACTCCAGTCATAGAGGCAAGCTCTACTGGTGTTAGCGAATATCCTGCCATTAATATAGCACACTTCCGACACTCAGCAGTTCATTGGCCCATGTCCAGTTCTAACTGTTGCTTCTTGACCTGCATACAGGTTTCTTAGGAAGCAGGTTAGGTGCTCTGGTATTCCTATCTCTTGAAGAATTTCCCACAGTTTGTTGTGATCCACACAGTCAAAGGCTTTAGTGTAGTCAATGAAGCAGAATTAGATGTTTTTTTTCTGGAATTATCTTGCTTTTTGTATGATCCAGCATATTTTGGCAATTTGATCTCTGGTTCCTTTACCTTTTCTAAATTCTGCTTGAACATCTGGAAGTTCTCAGTTCATGTACTGTTGAAGCCTAGCTTGGAGAATTTGGGGCATTATTTTGTTAGTGTGTGAAATGAGTGCAGTTGTGTGGCAGTTTGAACATTCTTTGGCATTGCCTTTCTTTGGGATTGGAATGAAAGTTGACCTTTTCTAGTCCTGTGGCTACTGCTGAGTTTTCCATATTGCTGACATATTGAGTGCAGCACTTTAACACCATCATCTCTTAGGATTTGTCATATCATATGGAATCTCCTTATGCAATCATACAGATTGCCATATCATATGGAACCTTTGTTTCTCGATTTTTAAGGAACCTCCATGCTGTTCTCCACTGTAGCTGTACCACATTCAGTTCAGTTCAGTCCAGTCACTCAGTCGTGTCTGACTCTTTTCGACCCCATGAATCGCAGCACACCAGGCCTCCCTGTCCATCACCAACTCCCGGAGTTCACTGAGACTCACGTCTATCGAGTCAGTGATGCCATCCAGCCATCTCATCTTCTGTCGTCCCCTTCTCCTCCTGCCCCCGATCCCTAACAGCATCAGAGTCTTTTCCAGTGAGTCAACTCTTCGCATGAGGTGGCCAAAGTATGACATTCCCATTATTGTGGGGGCAATGGGTGGGTAGGAGGGTTCCCTTTACTTCACACCCTCTCCAACATTCATTTTTGTAGACTTCTGGTGTTGGCCATTCTGATCAGTGTGAGATATACCTCATTTAGTTTTGATTTCCATTTCTTAATAATTAGTGATGTTGAGCATCTTTTCATGGGCCTCTTGGTCATTTGTATGTCTTCTTTGGAGAAATATATATTTAGATTTTATGGACAGCTTTAAACAGTCACAGATGTTCCCATGTGGAAGTTCTTATAAGATATATGACTTGGAAGAGCCGGGTGGTGCAGTGGTAAAAGAATCTAACTGCAGAGTAGGAGGTACAGGAGACATGGGTTCAATCCCTGGGTTAGGAAGATCCCCTGGAGAAAGAAATGGGAACCCACTCCAGTATTCTTGCCTGGGAAGTCCCATGGACAGAGGAGCCTGGTGGGCTACAGTCCACGGGGTTGCAGAGAGTCGGACACGACTGAGCACAGAGTACATGTGTATACCTCAGGGCAGTTCCTTGTGTGGAAGAGCAAAGCAGAGTGCATACTCACTGTAGGCAGTCAAAGGAAAGAAAAATTAGTAAGCTAAACTATGCAAGGTCAGTTTCTTGTTTACATCTTGTCAATCACAAGTGTTCAGGGGGAAATCTCACCTGAGGGAAACATGAATAGTGAGCAGTAAATACTTCTTTCTAACTAGTTCATAAATTAAAACTAAAGTCTGGGGCAATGCCCTGAAGGATGGCTTTTTAGGAGCAAATAATTAACCTAGAGTTTAGGATACTTTAAAAATGATACTAGAGAAAACATGAAGAACAAGGACAAAAATGTGTAAGGTTAGTTAAGTGTGTGAGTATAAGAAGGTGTCAAAGTTTAAGGTGAAGTTGCTAAATCCTTCTGTTACCTGCAAGTACTTCTGTTTGCCTGTCAGCATGTTAATTTGATGAACTATTTGTTCATAAAGTCTTAAATTTTCAATCACCTAAGGAGAGTCTTCATAATTAGTGAAATATAATTCCATAGGTGATGACTCAATTAGTGATAACTGAGATTTGCTACATGTCAAGGGATAATGAATCAGGGATTATAGACATATTAAGTTTTGCTTCCCACTCACAAATGTGTGCAAGAGCCATCCCCGGAACTTGTTTAAATATGGATAATCTATGTCTAAATCTGAATGTTCATTGTGAGACCCTATCACTTTATTCAGTTTCTCCTGATAGTCTGCATCTACCGGGCATGAGGTGGGAAATTCACGTGGATTAACCATCAGAGGTCTCAGTTATTTGTAAAAAAAAAGTGCCAGTGTTCAGCACAAGTGGAATGTTGTGGCATTTAAAGAATGCTTCCACCACTGTACCACGAAAACAGTTGCCAGGAGTAAAGTGGCTTAATAAAACTCCATGTTTTATCCATGGAGAGTTTCCATCAGCTTTCCACTATTTTTAATTTCAGCAGTTTTTAAAATAACATTTGAGATGAGAGTAAAACTAAATTCAATTGTAGAAGTCTTTAAGACATAAAATAGAGCACTCAAACTGAAAGATGAAGTCCTAAAGTCTTTAAATTTATGCCGGTGGCTTTAGAGCCAAAGGTGAGATTTTGTGCCAGTAATATCTCTTATCCATGTTCATTTCTCTTAAATATTCATTCTCTCCTATTCAGTTAAAATATCATCAATGAAATTTTCGTCCCATTTTGGCTGGGGAGATGTTTTTTTTCAAGTTAAAATCTCTCACTGTTTTTCAATCAATTACAAAGAAATGGTGTCCACAATCTAGCTATACCATTAGTTTAGTCTGGTGCAAATTTAAAGATTATTGTTACTGGAAATGATGACTGTTATTACCATATCTAGATATGTTCCCAAGCAGACCTTGGCACAGAGAATAAGTTATTCCTCCTTATTTCCTGATGGCAGAAGTTGCCTTCAAACTGACCCTGTCTTGATTGACCCACCATTTTAGAACATGGCCCCTTCATTAAGTAGGGATACAAGGTTTATATGAGGGAAACAAGGTTTTTGGAATATTTTCCTTTTATTATTTTTTCAGAGATCCATGTGTTCTAGATCTTGGAACTATGTGTGATAGAATTTTTGGAGTCTTATGTAGGAGCATGGGCTTTTTCTTACTACTCATGGACTGCATCTTTGTGGTAAAAGCGTTGTGACATGACATAGTGGGGAATATTTATGTGTTCACACTTTTAATAACCATGTCATTAAATATCATGTTTTAACTCCCTTTTCCACTAAACAATCTTCTGAGTCAGTCTGAGCATCATCAGACTGATGGCACCTTATGATAATTGACCTCATATATTGCAAGTTGCTGAAGAGAGAACATTATCTCATAGTTACGCTGATCAAATTGCAAAGAGTTTCTCTGTTTTCATCATGTTACCGTTTAAACAGGTCAGTGCATGTAATTCCATTATACAAATGAAAAAATAATCTTACATTATATTTGTTTTCAGTTTTTTCCTTTCTTGATTTTTCTATTTTTCATCTGTAATTTTGGGGATGGTTTTATCTTTTTTCAGTTGCTTTGAATTTCATAAAATAATACATATGTAAAGATGTTTCATATGGGTTACATAAAAGATTATGTAAGAATAATAATTGGTTTCCATCAGTCTTGTCATTTGGCTTTAATAGGCCTTTATACTGCAATGGTAACTGCTGTAAAGAAGAGACTATAATGTCTACTAGGTCTTACTTCATGTCACAAACAGTAATTTAGAATCAAACACTTTTAGTAACAACTTGGGTTACTGATCTTAAATGCACTAATGTGATCACATTGAAATACTTTTGTTGCTATTTGTCTACTTACAATATCACTGAATCCTTCCTTGAGTTTGTTTCTTGTCTTCCTGCCGTTTTGTTTTATTTCTTACTATAGAGTTTTATCTTCACACTTGGAGTTTTACTCTCGCTACTTACTACTCACTCTTGCTTTCTCAGTAAAGTTATAAGCTTGTATAAGTAGTTTAATTCCTTTCGCCTCTTTATCCTCAAGAAAAGAGCTGGGTGAACTAGTTGATGCCTAAAATGTCACCCAGCTCTGAAAGTGTATGGTTGCCTCAAAATTGTAAGTTGCCTGAGAAATCATTTCTGTGCATTTATCTAGAGAAATGTCTATTTATTCTGATCTTTCCTCCCCCTCTTTTTTTTTCCTTTTTTTAAAAAAAAATAATACCATATATGTGACAAAGAAGTTTCTTATAAATGTCCTTTGGATTGGCGTCTTTTCTAAAAATTCTTATAAATTCATTAATAGGTTAATGAGATATAATTTCCACTGACCAGAATTATGTGCTTTCTTTTCTAAAAATTCTTATAAACTCATTAATAGGTAAATCAGGTATAATTTCTACTGACCAGAATTATGTGCTTCCACATTATAGAGTTTATTTAGTTTGCTTGAGTTTCAATTCATCATGGTAGATATTGGGTAGAGAATGGAAAATGATTTCTATCCTATAACATAGCTGTCTTCTTTTAAGGTGCAGAAATTACTAATGTCCCCCAAATAGGACATAGGATTATCCATTGTCCACTTGTTGAGTTTCTAAAATTCAGTGATCACATTTTTTGCTTCGCTACTACTGTATGATAATACCAGTATACAGTAGGTGCCCAAAGATGTTAGTTGAATTGTTATTTTTCTACTACATCTTTTCTCTCTTATTCTTTTTCTCTCCCTCCATCCTTGTGTAAAATAGATAATTTAGTAGAGAGAGAGAAAAATTTTTATTGAGTGTCAAAATATTGAGTTGTATTAGTAACTATGCAGTCTTGGATTACTTATTTTTCTCCTGTGGGACTATATTCTTCATCTATGAAAAATGGAATTAATCTAGACCTCAAGTCCCTTTCGTATCTACATTTCCATGATACTAGATATCTGTTTTCTTTAAATTCAGCATTTCCGTAATCTATTTGATGATAAAATATTCCTTTTTTTCTTTCTTCTTTTTTTTTTCCTTCAATTTCTGATAACCTGATACTGACTCTGAGAAACAAGTGTTTGAGAAACACATTCTGGGGAATGTTGATCTAGTCAGATGATATTTTCATATGCTAACTGATATGAGTTTTATTCCTGGTAGTTCTTTTGGTTTCAGAGCTTTGCCTCTATTTGAATCAGTTATTCATTGCCACCAGAGAGAGATAATAATGTCAAAAATGAAAACAAAGATTTTTCAGTTTTGGAAGTTAAAACTTTTAAGTTATCAGTGCTTAGTCCTGAAAGCATCAGTTTTTCCCACTTACGCTATGAATAGGAGGCTGGGCATTGTTGTTAATAGTCATTTTTTTCTCTCCTCTGAGTATGTGAAAATTCCTGACCCAGAAAGCAAAAGAATCTAATGCAGTGTATGTGTATGAGTAGGGGACCTGCTTCCTGATTGACTGCTATTGTGAGACATAAACTCCAGAAACATTTGGGGATTTGAAAGCAGCGAGAACTTCTGGGGTGAAGCTAGAGAGTAACCAACCCCTGTAGTAAGCCTCACATCCCAGCATGAGGTGGGAGTGTAAATATGGTTATGGGTAGATTTCTAGTTATGTGGTCATGGCATGACCTCCCGATTTCCTGTGTATAATATGACAAAGTAGTATGAGTTGAATTGTGCACCCTCCTCCCCCAAATTCATATGTTGAAGTCCTAATCCCCAACTACCTGAACTTCCTACTCAAGCGAGGCAACTTGCTTACTTTCAAAATAGTCATTACGGGAACAAGTTAAAATGACATCATTAGGGTGGGCCCTAACCCTTATATGAAGAGGAAATTTGGCAACAAACACACACACAGGGAGAATGCAATATGAACAGCAAGACAGAGATCAGAGTGGTGTGTATAAGCCAAAGAACACCAAAAATTGCCAACAAACCACTGGCAGCTAGAGAAGATGTATGGAACAGATTCTTTCTCGTAGCTTTCAAAAGGAACCAACCCTGCTGGCAACTTGGTCTTGTACTTCTAGTCTTCAGAACTGTGAGACAATCAATGTCTATTGTTCAAGCCACCCAGGTTGTGGTACTTTGTTATGGCAACCCTAGTAAACTAATACATAAGGAGAACAGCAAAATATTTTTAGCTTGCCAAGAAGGATTCAGAAGTATCTGATGGAAACCAGGACCTGAAGAGACCTTGTGATAGATGCATTAAAGATGAGATAAGGCAAATTCTGGGCTTCCCTCATGGCTCAGACTTAAAGAATTCTCCTGCAATGCAGGAGACCTGGGCTTGATCCTTGGTTGGGGAAGATCCCCTGGAGGAGGGAATGGCAATCCACTCCAGTAATCTTGCCTGGAGAATCCTCACAGACAGAGGAGCCTGGTGGGCTGCAGTCCCTGGGGTCGTAAAGAGTCAAACATGACTGAGTGACTAAGCACACACAAGGCAAGCTTTAAATTTGGACGGAAGGTGGACAGAGAGCAAGTCACTCATTGATCTAACCAGCTTACTGTCCCATCATTGTCTATGTGCTGCAGTATAAAGCTTCTCCAGTTCCAGGTATTTAGAAGTCTGCGATATTTACATAAAACCTGTGGAAGGTGACAAGGGAGATGGAAGAACTTGAAATAAATGTTAAATTTGACCTAGCAAATATATATGCCTGTCAAGAGCCATTTTTTTTGTAGTATGCAGAAAATGCGAAATGTAGTATGCAAAAATGAAGAGAGATGGGAATTTAAAAAACAATCAGATGAATCTGGAGGGCATTATGCTAAGTGAAATAAGACAGACAGAGAAAGACCAAATACCCATGGTGTCATTTTTATGTGAAACCTAAAAAAAAAAAAAAAATTGAGGACCTCAAAATAGAGAGTAGAATTGTGCCGCCAAGAGTTGGGGGGACTAGAGAGAGACTGGTAAGAGTGTACAAAAAGTATACAAACTCGGTTATAAAGTGAGTAGGTCTTAGGATCTGATGTAGATAGCATGGTGATTGTAGTTGACAGTGCTATATTGTATAACTGAAATTTGCTAACAGCGTAGAATTTAAATGTTCTCATTAAAAAGAAAAGAGAATAGGTAAATATGTGAGGTGATGATGAGGTAACTTAATCATGGAATCCATTCATAGTGTGTTTGTCAAACCATCATGTTGTACACTTTATATTATAACTTTGTCAAGTATGTCTTAGTAGTACTGAATAAAATAAATACATCTTAGTGTTGACCCTTCTCATCTCTTCCACTGCTTCTGCCCTGGTCCTGTGACTGTGCTGCAAGGCACCATTATTCTCACTGGGTGACTGTATCAATAACAGCCTTTTAACTGTTTTCCCTACTACTGTGTTTACCTCCTTTCAAATTAGAGTATTCACTACGTAACACATGTCACCTCTTAAGCTTCCAAAAACGTACACTTCACTGTGTATGACATTTACCTACAAGAGACCCTGTGAAGCAGCCTCAGGCTGTATTCCTGACCTGCTTCCCTCTGTCTTTCCTCACTCACATCCTCTTGCCCACACTGTCTTTGATGCTCCTTTAATGCATAGCCATGTTCTGTACCCTTGTTCACTGTATTTGACAATGTCTTCACCTAGATTTCTACATGTATTTCTTCTTTCAGATCGTGACCAAATACCATAAACTCACTCACATATCTAAATTTGTCATTTTTTAACACAGTCTTTGACCTAAATCAAATCCCTTATGATTATACAGTGGAAGTGAGAAATAGATTTAAGGGACTAGATCTGATAGATAGAGTGCCTGATGAACTATGGACAGAGGTTCGTGACATTGTACAGGAGACAGGGATCAAGACCATCCCCATGGAAAAGAAATGCAAAAAAGCAAAATGGCTGTCTGGGGAGGGCTTACAAATAGCTGTGAAAAGAAGAAAAGCAAAAAGCAAAGGAGAAAAGGAAAGATATAAGCATATGAATGCAGAGATCCAGAGAATAGCAAGGAGAGATAAGAAAGCCTTCCTCAGCGATCAATGCAAAGAAATAGAGGAAAACAACAGAATGGGGAAGACTAGAGATCGCTTCAAGAAAATTAGAGATACCAAGGGAACATTTCATGCAAAGATGGGCTCGATAAAGGACAGAAATGGTATGGACCTAACAGAAGCAGAAGATATTAAGAAGAGGTGGCAAGAATACACAGAAGAATTGTACAAAAAAGATCTTCATGACGAAGATAATCACGATGGTGTGATCACTGACCTAGAGCCAGACATCCTGGAATGTGAAGTCAAGTGGGCCTTAGAAAACATCACTACGAACAAAGCTAGTGGAGGTGATGGAAATCCAGTTGAGCTATTCCCAATCCTGAAAGATGATGCTGTGAAAGTGCTGCACTCAATATGTCAGCAAATAAGGAGAACTCAGCAGTGGCCACAGGACTGGAAAAGGTCAGTTTTCATTCCAATCCCAAAGAAAGGCAATGCCAAAGAATGCTCAAACTACTGCGCAATTGCACTCATCTCACACACTAGTAAAGTAATGCTCAAAATTCTCCAAGCCAGGCTTCAGCAATACGTGAACTGTGAACTTCCAGATGTTCAAGCTGGTTTTAGAAAAGGCAGAGGAACCAGAGATCAAATTGCCAACATCCTCTGGATCATGGAAAAAGCAAGAGAGTTCCAGAAAAACATCTATTACTGCTTTATTGACTATGCCAAAGCCTTTGACTGTGTGGATCACAGTAAACTGTGGAAAATTCTGAAAGAGATGGGAATACCAGACCACTTGACCTGCCTCTTGAAAAACCTATATGCAGGTCAGGAAGCAACAGTTAGAAGTGGACATGAAACAACAGACTGGTTCCAAACAGGAAAAGGAGTACGTCAAGGCTGTATATTGTCACCCTGCTTATTTAACTTATATGCAGAGTACATCATGAGAAACACTGGACTGGAAGAAGCACAAGCTGGAATAAAGATTGCTGGGAGAAATATCAATAACCTCAGATATGCAGATGACACCACCCTTATGGCAGAAAGTGAAGAGGAACTAAAAAGCCTCTTGATGAAAGTGAAAGAGAAGAGTGAAAAAGTTGGCTTAAAGCTCAACATTCAGAAAACGAAGATCATGGCATCTGGTCCCATCACTTCATGGGAAATAGATGGGGAAACTGTGGAAACATTGTCAGACTTTATTTTTTTTGGCTCCAAAATCACTGCAGATGGTGACTTTAGCCATGAAATTAAAAGATGCTCACTCCTTGGAAGAATAGCTATGACCAACCTAGACAGCATATTCAAAAGCAGAAATTACTTTGCCAACAAAGGTTTATCTAGTTAAGGCTATGGTTTTCCCAGTGGTCATGTATGGATGTGAGAATTGGACTGTGAAGAAAGCTGAGCGCCGAAGAATTGATGCTTTTGAACTGTGGTGTTGGAGAAGACTGTTGAGAGTCCCTTGAACTGCAAGGAGATCCAACCTGTCCATTCTGAAGGAGATCAGCCCTGGGATTTCTTTGGAAGGAATGATGCTAAAGCTGAAACTCCAATACTTTGGCCACCTCATGCGAAGAGTTGACTCATTGGAAAAGACTCTGATGCTGGGAGGGATTGAGGGCAGGAGGAAAAGGGGACGACAGAGGATGAGATGGCTGGATGGCATCACCGACTCGATGGACGTGAGTTTGAGTGAACTCCAGGAGATGGTGATGGACAGGGAGCCCTGGCGTTCTGCGACTCATGGGGTCACAAAGAGTCGAACACGACTGAGCGACTGTACTGAACTGAACACAGCCTTTAACTTCCATCAATAGTACCTCTCAGCATCTTGACTATATTAGTTTTCAAGGGCTGCCATAACAAATTACCACAACCTGATACCTAGAAACCACCGAAAATTATTTTTTTTCACAAGTCTGGAAGCCATGAGGTCAAAATCAAGGTATTGTCAGAATTAGTTCACTTGCTCTGGAGGCCCCATGGGAGCAGCTGTTTTCTGTCTCTCTCATAGCTTTTGGTGGCTAGCTTCACCCAACTTCCCTCCAGGCTACTGGTGTTGCTTAGTTTTGGGCTATGTAACTCCAGTCTCTACTTCCTTTTTCACATGGTCTTCTTCCTGTGTCTCTGTATCATCCCGTCTTATAAAGACACCCATCACTGGATTAAAATCTTCCCCTGCAATCCATGGTGACCTCATCTTGAAATTCTTATCTGCAGACCCTTTTTACAAATACCTTACATTCATAGATATTGGGATTTAGGACCTGGACATATCTTTTTTTTTTTTTTTTTTTTGACCCACTACATTAACTTAGTATGAATTTATTTACTGGTTAATTTTTCACCTTCCCTCATTAGAATATCAAGTCCATGACCACAATGATTAAATATGCTCTGTTTATATTTGTGTCTTTACCAATTTTTGGCACATATTGGTGGCTTCATAAACACGTGTCAAATGAATAGAGAGAGAAAATATATACAAGACATAGGGGTTATCAGTAAAACTGGAGCCAAAAGTAGAGGAAGGAGGGAAAGAGAATTTGAAAAAATAAGTCAGACTTGTGTTAAGACATAAAGAGAGAGGTACCACTGAACTTGAAAGAGGCATGAAAAGAGACCTCCTACTGATTGAAATACTGGAATTTTGTTGGTGCCTGGTAATGTCCAAATCTAAGGCAGGTTTTGCTTGGTATTTTTGTGGCTACATCATCACCTTGTTACATGACAAGATGAAACAAATCAAGAGGGGAATAATTTTTTGTCATTGGATTAGAACTCATCAACCTTTCTTTTAGTAATATTCTTGTGGAATCTTTTGCCTCCTAGACCCATTGACTTGCCCGTCTACATATACAGAGCAGAGAGGTTAGAACCAAAGGAATAGATTCAGTAGAGAGTTAGGTTTGCTCTTCTCTGTTATAGTCATGGATCTTTCAAGGCTTTATCCCACATACTTAAAATTCTCCTGATCCATCACCTTTGTTTTGTCTCCATGTGCTTTGTTGAGCACATGATCAGCTGTCTTTTCAGATATCTCACTAGTACTTGGGAATCCTCAGCTATTGGCAACACGTTCACTAACGGAAATCACTTATGGAACCCTGCTCAGAAGATGGATGCTTTCTGGAATGACCTCTCTCAGTCATTATTTTCTTCTCTCAAGAAATTTATCTCTCTCCCAACCACAAGGACCTTTGACTCAAAAGGAGTTATAACTCTTTATGAAGACTAATGTTTATCCATGTTCTAGATTCAATTTATCTCTACCAATACATGCCCTTTCTTTGGCCTTTATCTTTAATCTCTTCCTTCCTTCTATTTTCTTTTTGGTCTCATGTTTTCCATTCCTAAATAACCTAAATAACTTAAATAAAACTCATTTAACCTTAACACTTTTGAATAACAAAAGGTCAGCTGAGAAAATTTGAAGATCTCCTTGGCTTTATTAAAACGATTCATGAATTGGACAGCATCCCATCTAGCAAATAGAAAGGAGCTCCAAAGAATTGTACAAATGGAAGGCTTTTGTAGACAGAGAGCAGATTACCACATCTTCCTTTGGGGCATGGAAAGTGCCTATGTGGCAGATTACCTCATTGGTGCTGACCAAAAAATTCCAAACGGGTTGGTTAAAGCTACATTCCTCAGGGAGGTTGTAACAGTGGTGAGGCTAGGTATTAAGCCTTGGGCTGGTGGCGTGGACTTAGCACAAGAGATTCCATTTGTGGCCTATTGTCTTTTTTTTTTTTTAAGTGAAATCTATGAATATTACTGCTGCTGCTACTGCTGCCAAGTTGCTTCAGTCATGTCCGACTCTGTGCGACCCCATGGACTGCAGCCTACCAGGCTCTCCATCCATGGGATTCTCCAGGCAAGAACACTGGAGTGGGTTGCCATTTCCTTCTCCAATGCATGAAAGTGGAAAGTGAAAGAAGTCGCTCAGTCGTGTCTGACTCTTAGCGACCCCATGGACTGCAGCCCACCAAGCTCCCCCGTCCCTGGCATTCTCCAGGCAAGAACACTGGAGTGGGTTGCCATTTCCTTCTGCAATGCATGAAAGTGGAAAGTGAAAGATGTTGCTCAGTCGTGTCCGACTCTTAGCGACCCCATGGACTGCAGCCTACCAGGCTCCTCCATACATGGGATTTTCCAGGCAACAGTACTGGAGTGGGGTGCCATTGCCTTCTCCTATGAATATTACTATTGTTTATTAATTCTTTGCTTCATGCCAAGACATCAGGTAAATGGTAAATTACTAATAGTTGCTCTAGGAATGCACTACTCATTCAGAATTTTCAATTTATAATCTGATTTTTCCCACCAAACCCTCTGTTGAAACTGAGTCTTAAAGATAAATGATAACTCTATACAACAACCCTCACAGAATTTCTTTCTTGTTCCCTGTCCTCTTCTGGTCTGTTATAGCTCTTTCATTACTTATATCGAGTTATTTCCCTTCTTTACATTCATTGCTCTTTTTCCTCTCTCCAAGGGAGACAAGCAGAAGAGGAGGGGCCTAATAGTTTTTGATGGTTACCTATGTACATGGCATAGCATTATGTGATTTTATATAGCTTATCCCTTTATTCTCCAGAATAATTCTGTGAAGAAGATATTTGTCCATTCAAGTTCTAGAAATGTTTTTCAAAATCACACAGACTTTGGTGGAACCCAGCTCTAAATCCATGCCCTATCTTTATTCCATTGTAACATGTGACCTCATATACTTTTTCCTCTTCTGACTCAAAAAACGTGTCCCTAAAGTTGTGTCCTTTGCACATTTAGTTTGTGATGTTTGTCCTCATGTCTTAGGCTTATGTGCAAATGGCTCCAAAATAGATATCTATGCCAAGCCTCTCAAAACTCCCAACTAACACCCCTCCCAACTTTCCTTTCATTCTTCCCTCTCTTTGTTTCTCTTTTGTTTTAAACAGTTTTTGAGCATTCACTATATGCTCCTAGTCACCATGACAAGTCCTTCACATGCACAGTCACACTTTCATTGCACACTTATTAGTGTTCTAATGAGGTGGATGAAACTGGAGCCTATTATACAGAGTGAAGTAAGCCAGAAAGAAAAACACCAATACAGTATACTAACACATATATATGGAATTTAGAAAGATGGTAATGACAACCCTGTATGCGAGACAGCAAAAGAGACACACATGTATAGAACAGTCTTTTGGACTCTGTGGGAGAGGGAGGGGGGGATGATTTGGGAGAATGGCATTAAAACATGTATAATATCATATAAGAAACGAATTGCCAATCCAGGTTCGATGCAGGATACAGGAAGCTTGGGGCTGGTGCACTGGGATGACCCAGAGGGATGGTATGGGGAGGGAGGTGGGAGGGGGGTTCAGGATGGGGAACACGTGTACACCCGTGGCGGATTCATGTTGATGTATGGCAAAACCAATACAATATTGTAAAGTAATTAGCCTGCAATTAAAATAAATAAATTTATATTAAAAAAACAAAAACAAAAAAACTCAATATTCAGAAAGCTAAAAAAAAAGAAACTATAATGAAAAAAGAATATGAAAAAGAATGTGTGTGTGTGTGTGTATATATATATATATATATATATATGTATAACTGAATCATTCTGCTGTACGGTAGAAATTAATACATCAATAAAATAGTTTAAAAAATTTAAAAAATAAAAAATAAACAGAAGGAAAGAGCGACTTAAAGAAGTTGTGCAACTTGCCAAAGGTCAAACAGCTAGAAAGTATAGATCCAGGTTTGGAACCTCTTTTCTCTGAAATCTTTGCTCACTTTCTCATGCTTCTGAGGGATACCTAACTGTTTTCTGTCCATGCACACTGCTTTCCCACATGCTCCCTTATGCTGTTCCCTCCGTTCTGTCATTGCTCAAGGTGATCTCTGGTAGACTGTTCCTGAAACCTCTTGAGTGGATGTGATGTTTTCCCCTTCCCCAGGCTCATAGCACATTCTATCTCATGTATTCGGTTTTGTGCATGCACATGTGTATTTTCTTCCTACAATAGCATAAGTTATTTGAGGTAGAATCTGTCTTTCACACACAGTAGTGCTCTCAATAAATCTTTTTGAATTGAAATGAATTCCAGTGGACTTCCCGGATGGCTCAGCAGGTGAAGAATCTGCTTTTAGTACAGGAGATGAAAGTTCAATCCCTGGGTCAGGAAGATGCCCTGAAAGAGGAAATGGCAACCCACTCCAGTATTCTTGCCTGAAATACCCATGAACAGCCTGGTGGGCTACAGTCCAAAGGGTTGCAAAGAATCAGACAAAACTGAATGACTAAGCACACACACACACCCCCCAAATGGGGAGTGCATTGCTTTTTTAAAAACAACAAATATAGCAATCATATGTTTCAAATACAGTATTACTAAAATAACAATGAAAAGCAGAACTAATTTTCATCATAACGTAGAGATTAATGAAATGTAGACTGCATTAAAATTTATGTCATGGTTTTGTAATTTGCTGAATTTCTTTTCTGATTACTCTCCCATCCCAAGGATAGGGACTATTAGAAAACCTTCTGTTGCTAACATTTACAGTGTGTTGATTGAAAACAAGTTCCAAATGGCAGTGAGCTCATTATATGTGGTGGTATTTTAATGTTTCTTTCATTTTTTTTAGCAATTCCCTCCAAATCCAATGAATGAATTCCAAGTCTGTTGTCCAACTTCCCTAATACTAAGCAAGGCAACTAGAAGGGTCTGATCAAACCAGGTTGTTTTGTATTTCCTGTTTGTTTTATTCCCTGTATTCTTCAGTTTCCAGCTTTGTAGGTCAGCCTTAAAGCATTTACATGGATGCAGTTCCTATAGCGAACCTTGGGAGATTGGTGAGAGGGGGACTGCAGCGTGGGTATAAAAGAATTGTGTTTTGCCTTTCTTTTCTTTATTCTCCAGCTGCTGTTCCTTAAATAAAACTTTAAAAATAGCTTTTATAGGGTGGTTAATACATTCCTACCCTGTGGGGACAGGCTACATTCTCAGCTGTCCCAGATTTTAGGCAAGCTCTAATAATTTGGGTAAAGAATCAGGCTCTTGTCTTGAGTCTTGAAGAATTGCCACAGGGTCAAGGCGAAAGCAAGGGAAGTGTAGGCATTGGTGAACTTGCATTCTCTACACACTTCCCTGGGGCCTGCAGGAGAAGGGAGGGGCAGAGTGCAGGTGGTGGGTAGTGGGACAGGGCTGTAGAGCTGGGCTGAATTCTAAGAGAGAAGAGGGAAAGTTACAGTTCTTAAATTTAGATGGTCCTATGCCTTTCTCAAATAGTTTCCTTTATCATTCCTTGAGTCATTCTTTTTTGAGTTAAACTTGTATGGTGGGCAAGCTGGAGGAGTGCAGCAGATACTTACACCCTCACTATGGCTTCCCAGGTGATTCTAGTGTAAAGAATACACCTGCAATGCAGGAGACACAGGTTTGATCCCTGGATCAGGAAGATCCCCTGCAAAAGGAAATGGCAACCCACTCTAGTATTCTTGCCTGGGAAGTCCCATGGACAGAGGAGCCTGGTGGACTACAGTCCACAGGGTTGCAAAGAGGTGGGCATGATGGAAGAGACTTAGCATATGACTCCACAGGAAACCCACGGATGTTTAAGTTCCCCAGTTTTCTTAGAGGAGGAAGTTAGGCAAAGGTGTGTTGAAGGCTCTAAAATTGCAATGGTATTTTATGGAAGAATACCTTCTGAGCGCACAGCTGGAGCAGCACTGTTCTCATGCCCACCCAGCAGGCCCCACATGGAGATACCTTGGAATCTGTGAGGCTACTGATTTGGCTGTTTGCAGTGCATAATTTGGGCTTCCCAGATGGCTCAGTGGTAAAGAATCCCCCTGCAATGCAGGAGACACAGGTTTGATCCCTGGGTTGAGAAGATACCCTGGAGAAGGAAATGGTTACCCACTCCAATATTCTTGGCTCAGAAATCCCATGGACAGTGGAGCCTGGTGGGCTACAGTCCATATGGTTGCGAAGAGCTGGACATAACATAGTGACTACACAACAACAGCAACTGCATAATTCACTACCCTGCCTGGTGGGCTGCCGTCTGTGGGGTCGCACAGAGTCGGACACGACTGAAGCGACTTAGCAGCAGCAATATGCTGAAGTTCAGAGTGTTCAAGTGATGTTTAGGTTTATGAAATAAAGGCAGCAGGTAGCGTGGAGGTGTTTCCTGACTTCAGGCTGCCTGGGCACCATAGGTATTGAGCACTGCAGTAATCATCTACCAGATTTCTGCTTTTTATAACTTTTAAATAGAGTATTTACCTGATTAAAAAATAATATATATGCCCACAGAAAGCTCCCCAAAGTTCACCACATTAGGTGATCTTTGTGGTCTATTATTTTTCAGTTTATTTTCCAGGAAAAAATATGTAAAAAACTGGGTTATACTTATATATATATAAAATATGTATTTATTTATATATATATGAATAGATAATTTATACTATTTTTTCACATACTATTGTCTTTTCTCCCATAGTCATATTTTATTCATATATATAAATATATATGTAACAGTATCTAGTTTTATTATAATAAATTTATACTATAGTTTATTTAGTCATTTTCCTACTACTGTTTTCATTTCTGTGCTATAAGAAATACAATTTTAAATATCTACCATAATCTTTTCTTTCCTTCTAATTGCTTTTTTTAGACCAGATTCCTAGAATTTAAATGACTGGGTCTAGTGGTGTGATGTACACCTGTTACCTTTATGTGTACAACATCCCTTCTCCTGGAAATAGCACCTGAATTTTTTTCTTGTTAACTTCTAACCCAAACTCCACTCCTGTGATTCGAGCTCTCATCCAGGCATGATGAACCCTACACTTTGCTCCTGTCCCAGGAGGCCAAACCTATTCCCTGACTGTAGTGATTGCTTCAGAGAGGAGCAGGTATGACCCAAGCAATGCCAATGAGATAAAGTGAGGCATTATCCTGAGGCTTTGCAGAAAGCCATTGAGAAATTGAGGTCCTCTTCATAAATGTTTATTAGGGTATAGTTGATTTGCAATGTTGTGTTAATTTCTGATATATAGCAAATTATATCACTTTTACATGTATCTGCAAAGATTATTAGATTGTTAGATTATTTTCCCATATAGATTATTACAGAGTACTGAGAAGAGTTCCTTGTGCTATATGGTAGGTCCTGATTCATCATTCTGCTGGCTTGTAATGTTGGTAGAACAGAAATCTAAAGTACACCTTGAGGGAGAGCCTGCCAGAGGGGGAATGAAAAGCCATCACAGTTGAAAGCAGACCTGACAAGGAGAGAGAGGGATGCATTAGCACGAGTTAGAGCACTGGGATCCAACATGCACACTGCTAGAATTTTCATCTCTATGAGCCAATGCATTCCTTTCTTCATTACAACGTTCTGAGTTAGGTTTCTGCACTTGTAAGCAGAAGTGCTGATTTAGTACACAAGCTCTAAAAGGTATGACGGCAGATGAAGGTCTTTGTATGTGTTGCAAAATTGATTTTGGACAGTACTACCAGCCATTTAGTACTTATTTCTGTGTAGCAATATTGGCACAAGTACTCTGTATTTTAAATTTGAAAACATTTATGTACATTTTTACACTGCTTTTTATGTGTTTAATGGCCTTTTGTGTTTCTTCGCAGATTTGTCTGTTCTGTTATTTGCCTGCTTTTATTGTATTTTGGGATGTTAACAGATTTCTCCATTTTTAGAGCCTTTTTTTTGCATTAAAATACAAATAAATCTTTTGTATGTTTGTGTGGATGTTTTCCCAGTTTGTTATTTTTGTATGAATTGTACCAACCCTGCATATGAGGGTTGCTAAGTATGTAGGTTTTTTTTTTTTTCTATCATAGAGTTTTTACTTTTAGGATGTTCTTTACCTTCTCAAGAAGAATTTTTTTTTTCTGTGATATGAAGAAGTATTTATTTATGTAATAAAATGTTTTCACTACAACACTCTTATGGCAAGAATAATATTTTAATGGTTGCATTTTACCTCATTTTAAAATTTAGCATGTACTTTTTGGGAATTTATTTTGGTAGATAAAGTAATTTTAGTTAGGAATCTTCTGAATGCTAGTCACAGAATTCTGGAGCTCTTAAAATGCAGGCTGTTTCCTTCCCATGCTCAGGGTGCCACCACTTTTCAAATGAGAGACAGAGGACCAGGGTGGGCATGCCACTGAGATTCTGTGTCTCTGTTTTTCTTCTCTTGCCTTTGCTCTCAGTAAATTTCCTCATCCTTCTCATTTGTTTTCCCTTCTTCTTTGTCCCAGTGGGAACCATCCAACCATCCAGAAAAAGGCTAAATCTGGCTTTCACTCTCAACCCAGTTCCCAGGAAAGTGACCCTGTTTTTCTCATTTGGGTACGATGCTTCATGTTCCCTGAAACAAGGTCACACTGAATGAACTCTGGATTCTAGGAGCCCAACCCAGAGAATCTGTGGATCAGATTCCATATCAAAGAATCAGGGGGAGGATAATTATAAAGGGGAAATATTTTGAGCTGGAGAGACAAACAATAGGCAAGTGGTCATTATAGAGATAAAGGCCTAACTTGTTTCCCAAATAGCTTTTCTAATGATAAATATTGATGCTCTGTGCCTTCATTATTGATCTATAGTGTTTGCTTTGTCATACATTAAGCTCATACATCTGGACTAAGATTTCCTGGTATATTGATTTCTTTGTCGATTCTTATAACCATTTTTGTTTCTTATAATAAGACTCTTAAAGGATTAATTTCCCTTTCCTCTTCTTTTCAAATTTGTTATACCTGCATTCTTCCATTCATTTTTCCAGGAAAATTTTGTTTCACATGGGAATGAAATTGTTTTATGATAACTATTCTAAATTCTTAAAGAAAGCTACTATTTTTGTTCTTTTATCGTATACCTCGCCACTTTTCTAATCTATGGTAATTTAAAGAAATTAGAAGTTCTTTTAGAATTTGAGTTACATAAATTATAAACTTGTCAATAATAATAGTCATTTAATCTTTTTCCTCCCAATTATACCCTTTATTTCCAATTTATGTCTTATAGAATTGGTTAGAAGTTCCAATAAAGCAGTGATTATGGTATTGACTGTGCTTATGAGCAAGAATAAAAACTGATCTCAGCTGACACCATGTGTTGGGTGCTATTGGAGATTTGTGTGAATTATCTTACTTAATCCCCTATTATTGTTGTTCTAATGTTGCTGATGAAGAAGAACTGCAGCTTAGGGAGATCAGATTACTTGACCAAGGTCACACATCTCATGAATGGTGGAACTAGCATGCAAAAACAGACCAGTCAGATCTCAGTAACCATCTTTGTAATGATTATTTCCAATGTATTATTTGAAAGTGTGGTTATATATTGAGAAAACTCAAGAGTTTTATAACAAAATTAATTTTCTTTCTTTCTTTTTCTGTTTTTTTGCTGTTGTAAGTGGTTCCTAGTAAAACTTTCTGTCTTTAGAGATTTTGTGAAAATAATTAATTCTTTTTGTAACCTCCCTCATGGTTAATGGCCTGTTCAAGTTTCTTGATGCTTTTGAGAGTGGTGGATGTTTTTTCTCCTAGAAAATTCTCTATACAATTGAGAATTTTTTGATTGCATCAAATAGACTTTTGTGATTGCAAGAAAAAGCTGTGATATTACATACAGATAGTTCTTCCCTTAGAGTGAAGTGCATAGGTGACAGATCTATGTCACCTATAGAATCTCCAAGGTTCTCTTTTTAGAAGAGAAGAAATAAAGTAGTATGCAGTTGTTAAATCACTTACCAAAGGATTTCCCTCTTTATTCTTATTCAGAAAGGCTAATATATGCAAACATTACTAACTCTGTGCAAACTTTGTTGCCTTTTGGGCATTTGAGCACAATTTTACATTACAAGATATTGCAACTTGAATTTTTAAAAAAATCAACACTGCTTATAGTTTCCTTCATTGTGCAAAAGCTTTTATAAGTTTAATTAGGTCACATATATTTATTTTTCTTTTTATTTCCATTGCTCTGGGAGGTGGGTCATAGAGGATCCTGCTGTGATTTATGTCAGAGAGTGTTCTGCCTATGTTTTCTTTTAAGTGTTTTATAGTTTCTGGTCTTATATTTAGATCTTTAATCCATTTTGAGTTTATTTTTGTGTATGGTGTTAGAAAGTGTTCTAGTTTCATTCTTTTACACGTGGTTGACCAGTTTCCCAGCACCACTTGTTAAAGAGATTATCTTTTCTCCATTGTATATTTTGCCTCCTTTGTTAAAGATAAGGTGTCCATAGGTGTGTGCATTTATCTCTGGGCTTTCTATTTTGTTCCACTGATCTGTATTTCTTTTTGCCAGTATCATACAGTTTTGCATACTGTAGCTTTGTAGTATAGTCTGAAGTCAGGTAGGTTGATTCCTCCTGTTCCTTTCTTCTTTCTCCAGATTGCCTTGGCTATTCAAGGTTTTTTGTGTTTCCATACATATTGTGAAATTATTTGTTCTAGTTCTGTGAAAAATACCATTGGTAGCTTGATAGGGATTGTGTTGAATCCTATAGATTATTTTGGGCAGTATACTCGTTTTCACTGTATTGATTCTTCTAATCCATGAACATGGTATATTTCTCCATCTATTTGTGTCATCTTTGATTTCTTTCATCAGGGTTTTATAGTTTTCTATAGATAGGTCTTTTGTTTCTTTAGGTAAATTTATTGCTAAGTACTTTATGTTTTTCATTACAATGGTGAATATGGTTTCTTTCTCTATTTTTTCATTGTTAATGTCTAGGGATGCAAGGTATTTCTGTATATTAATTTTATATCCTGCAAATTTTCTATATTCATTGATTAGCTCTAGTAATTTTCTGGTGGTATCTTTAGAGTTTTATATGTAAAGGATCAAGGCAGCCTTCAGAATGGGAGAAAATAATAGCCAACAAAACAACTGACAAATAATTAATGGCCAAAATATACAAGCAGCTCATGCAGCTCAATATGAGAAAAACGAACAACTGAATCAAAAAGTGGGCCAAAGAACTAAGCAGACATTTCTCCAAAGAAGACATACAGATGGCTAATAAACACATGAAGATATGCTCACATCACTCATTATTAGAGAAATGCAAATCAAAACCACAGTGAGGTATCATGCTGGTCAGAATGGCCACCATTAAAAAGTCTACAAACAATAAGTGCTGGAGAAGGTGTGGAGTAAAGGGAACCCTCTTACACTGTGGGAATGCAAACTGGTAAATCCACTATGGAGAACAGTATGGAGATTCCTTAAAAAACTGGAAATAGAACTGCTATATGACCCAGCAATCCCACTGCAGGGCATGCACACCAAGGAAACCAGAATTTAAAGAGACATATGTACCCCAGTGTTCATTGCAGCACTCTTTACAATAGCTAGAATATGAAAGCAACCCAGATGTCCATCAGTAGACAAATGGATAAAGAAGTTGTGGTACATATACTCAATGGAATATTACTCGGTCATTAAAAAGAATGCATTTGAGTCAGTTCTAATGAGGTGGATGAATTTGGAGCCTGTTATACAAAGCTCCAATACTTTGGCTACCTGATGTGAAGAACTGATTCATTGAAAAAGACCCCAGTGGTGGGAAAGATTGAAAGCAGGAGGAGTAGGGGACAACAAAGGATGAGATGGTTGGATGGCATCACCGACTTGATGGACATGAATTTGAGCAAGTAGTTGGTGACAGACAGAAAAGCCTGGCGTGTTGCAGTCCATGGGGTTGCAAAGAGTCGGACATGACTGAGTGCCTGAACCAAACTGATATAGAGTGAAGTTCCTCAGAAAGAGAAACACCAATACAGTATATAATGCTTATATATATAGTTTAGAAAGACAGTAATGACAATCCTATATGCAAGGTAGCAAAAGAGACACACACATAAAGAACAGACTTTTGGACTATGTGGGAGCAGGTGAGGGTGAATGATTTGAGAAAATAGCATTGAAACATGTATATTACCATACGTAAAATAGATAACCAGTGCAAGTTTGATGCATAAATCAGGACACTCAAAAGCTGGTACCCTGGGATAACCCAGAGGGAATGGGTGGGAAAGGAGGTGGGAGGAGGGTTCAGGATGGGGGGACACATGTGCACCCATGGCTGATTCATGATGATGTATGGCAAAACCCACCATAATATTGTAAAGTAACTAGTCTCCAATTAAAATAAATAATTTAAAACATCAGCAATGCCAATAATAATTTAAGCAGGTCCCTGTTAGCATATTATCATCCAAATATATTAACATAATATCTGTGCAGTTAGTAGACTGTAACTATACATGCATTTATTTTCAGGGTGATGGGAACAGAGTAAATGTGCAAGGAGAAAACCTACAGGAGTGTGCCAAAATAGTGCAACTGTGCAGTCTAGTTTGGCATATCCTGTGTAAACCAGAGACAGATGTAACTTTCTAGAGAAGCCCTACGGTGTTCAGACAGGAATCTTGGCGAACTCAGGTGAGAAAGACAGGCCTTGGATTGATAGTATCTTCTGTATGGTTGAAATGCAGTAATCAGTGACTTTATTAATAAAACAGATGGAAATTTGCATTCAGTTTTGTAGCCACTCTAATTGTATTCTAGATAAAATATTACATTCACCTGTAGGTATTGTGTTGTATTGATAAACTAGTTTATATGGTTGAGAATAGTGAACTTGGAGCTGAGGTTTGTTCTTAACTTTGACACTGATTTTAGACTTTGGATGTATACTTTATCTCCTTGATTTTTATTGACTCATCCATAAAAGAGAATGTTACCTACCATACAAAGAAAAATAAAACATTATAACCTTGTAAGATTTTAAAAAGACAGTTAATAGATGATCAAACCATAAGGCCCAGAAGGTTTAAATGTCTTTCTCAGGACATAGTGCTCACAGTGGAACTCTGCTCACAATGGAACTCAGGTCATCATCTTCCAGGAGATTCGGTTCTAAATTCTATACCTTCAGTGTCATTGACATGTCTTTAACTAAAGCTCTAGCAGCTGTATGAATCTTATCTGGTAGAAATGTTGATGATGCTATTAATTTTGTAGAATACACACATTTCTGTTTGATTATGGATCTTTATACATTTCCATTAGTGATTAAAGAACTATATTAATAATAGTAATAAAATGTGAAGTTAATGAATTTATATATGTTACTTTCTAATGTTACAAGCTAGAAAAATGGGGTAAAAATATAAGGTAAATAAACATATGTGGCAGATCATATTTTCCAAAGATGGCCACAACATCTCCCATTCAATATTTTAGCTTTACATTGTGATTTTGAGAAGTGCGTCTGTATCCTTTCATATTGAACCTGCTTAGACTTGTAACTATACTGAAGCAACACTCTGTGACTTCTGAGGCTAGTCCTGAAAGGTGTAGCCTAAAACACTTGCAGTGAAACCCTTAGCTACTGTGTAAGCATCTCCATTTCCCAGAGGCTGCCATGCCGTGAGGAAGTCTAAACTAGCCTATATGCACAGACTGTGTGGAGAAACTCTTAAAACTTTATAAAGACACATGGATGTATGGGTAGGCCCTGCCTGTGGGCAATTTCCATTACTATCTGATTGAAACCACAGCCCACATCAGTATCATTCAGCTGAACCATTTCCAAATTTCTAAATTTCAAGATCTCACATGGTTTTAGAAAAGAGAGAAACATTTGACAGAATGCTTTCTTAGATCATTTAAAAAATAGTTGTATCTAATTTTCTATTTGAAGTTGTTTACATGATTATAATGGAACTTCCCAGGTGGCTCAGTGCTAAAGAATCCACCTGCCAATGCAGGAGTTGCAGGAGATAGGGGTTTGACCCCTGGGTGGGGAAAATCCCCAGGAGAAGGAAATGGCAACTCACTCCAGTATTCTTGCCTGGAGAATTCCATGGACAGAGGAGCCTGGTGGGCCACAGTCCATTGGGTTGCAAAGAGTCAGACACAACTGAGCATGTGCACACCTGCTTGTAGTATGAACTTTAACCTCCTCTGAGGCAACTGCTTCACTGTCTTCAGGAAAGTATACAGTTCATGTTTTTAATGAGTGGTTCTTGTTTTGATTTGTTAGAAATTACAGAATGTTCTGAGTATCCCATCTGGGTTGAGGAAGTGTAGACAGGGACAGACCACTCAGAATGTTCACATAATCCCAAACTGAGTTCATTCAGTGGAAACAGCTGCTCAGCTAGACCAGAGGTTTGGGAAGGTATTACTCATTTACAGGACATGGAATGAGTGAGTGCTCAAATAATCTAGTTGAGATCTTAAGACGTAAGTGGGTGCCAGTTGACATCTGGGCTACACGTGTTGCACAACTGATGCTCATCAACAAGCTATTATTTGACATTACCCTGATAGCTGTCTAGGTGTTAATGTACCCTGGTGTTGAGACAGAGGTAGCATTTCTCCCTCAACTTTCTGTAAAACTGATCATATTTGAATGGTGTTGTCTTTATTTTGATTATTTTGCTGTATTTCTTCAAAACAGTTTTTTAATCATAAAAATGAAATCTTGATATACATTAATTTTTCTTACTCTCCATGTAAAGTTTAGGACTTGAATACTTAATGTATGTCATAGCTGTAAATATTAAAATCTTATTTAAAAATTATTTTTAAACTTTAGGAAAAGTGTGCCATAAAACTTAGCTATTTCCACAAAACTTAGTCTGTCATCTTTAGTGAATAAAAATCTGAAAGTATCATTTTTATATAAAAACGTAATGAAAATATATTTTCAGCAGTGTAAAGCTGAAAAATATAAGAATCCTACTCAGATGCATAGAGATTCTATAAATAAAGTGCTAATGTCATTTATAAATGCTTTTATAATAAATCTCAATACAGTAGACCCCCACACTGCATCACTTCTGAGGAAACATTAACCATGGTTATACCTGAGTATGCATAGTTAGAATTGTAACTCTGGATGTTGATGGTTCAGGGATTAAGCACTGGATAGATTCATGTAAGCAAAGACATTTTATTTCTGCATCAAGCTAATCTTAACTTTATTGAACAGGCTCCAGTTCTTTATATGTCTGAACTATAGAAGTGCCTGTGGCACCTGCTATTTTATACGGTGCTTATATGGGCTTCTGGCTTTTTCCTCAATTACATTTCCATTTAGAATTATGTGTGGCCTATATGTAACCTTCCTGGTGACTCAGTGGTAAAGAATCTGCCTGCCAATGCATGAGACTTGGGTTTGATCCTGGGTCGGGAAGATCCCTTGGAGAGGGAAATGGCAACCCACTCCAGTATTCTTGCCTGGGAAATCCCATTGACAGAGGAGCCTAGTGGGCTGCAGTCCATGGGGTTGCAAAAGAGTCGAACATGACTTACTAATTAAACAACGTACGTAGCCTCACATCATGAGTTTTCTTTTACAGCTTTATCTCATTTAATTATCACTTTTTATACTAGAAGTAATTGTTAAAGTAGTTTCCTTAATTAGACTTTCTTCTTTTTGCACATAATGTATGGTGAACTCATTTATACAACTATCATATTTTATTTATGTACTCTCATTTATCTTTAATCTTTATTTTCTGGCTAAGGAACTGTTACTTTTAAAAACTGCTCCATTTTCTTTTCATTTCTATCAACAAGATTAGCTCTTGGCGTTCTTTGGGATTTTCCACCGCAATGATATTTTTCTCACATCACAGGACTTATTTAAAACATTGGGAAAGGAGACAAACAGAACTTTTAAGTCAGTGAGTGCATTATAGTAAGGTATCGATACTTTGGATGGACAGCAAGTCTGTACCACACCAGCCTCTGAATCCACATGATTCAAATTTTTAACTCAGGAAAATAATCTTTAATTTCATAGAATTTTAGAAATTTTAAAAAGATAGATTTCTTACTAATAGTTTAAGTTGGAAATGTCAGTTACTCAAATGCCATGAGCCTCCTGTAATTTTAGTTAAGACCCATATCAAAGGATTTGATAATTACTGGAAGTAGCAAATAACAGTTTTGGAGCCATTGTCAGTAGTCTATATCTGAATTCTGTCCTAATTGAGAAGTTGTTCCCTTTTCTTTCTTTTGAACAAGGAAAAAAAAAAAATGTTTGTGCCCTCTAATTTAATCCAAAACCTTGGAAGAGACACACGTCCACTTTTAAAATCTGGTTCTGGGAGAAAAAAATGAAAGTATTTTAAAATTCACACTACACTAATTATAGGTACAACTTTGAAATTTCTCCTTCTCTTAGATTTGACAAATGTTACCTTGTGTTTTCATAATGACATAATAGTTTTGTGTAGCACACAATCAAAATGTCATTATAGCATATTACTCAACCACTGAACACGCCATTCTTTGCCAGAGGATCTTTTCTTAGTACATGTGTTTCAAAAGCACTTACTCTGTAAATGAAAGATTAAGGCTTAGCTGACCTAGATTGAGCTGTGGGGATTTAAAATCCAGGGATCAATTATCTTGGGTCTACCTCAGTTCAATTCTTTTTTTCAGTTTTTTGGTTGACTCAGTGGATTCATTCCAGTTTTCTGGACAAAGAAAATCTTTCATGCTTGCTTTAAAAAAAAAAAAAAACACCCAAAATGAAAACAAAAAATGGTGAAATAAGCAAGCATGAATTAGACGATCATGTTTTGAATAGGATACCACAAGTAGGTTTTATTTTATATTCTGTTGGAAGAAACTGGAAATTCTATTGCTGTCTCTTTAGTCTCACTGATTGACAGAGAAGTCCCAAGCAGATGTGTAGTTATATTTGAAAATAAACCTGTCTTCACAAAAGCAACTCCTTTTAAGCTATGCCTTGCATTTGATGGTATTTAGCTTATCTTTCTCTTAGGCTCTGAGATGAATGGGGAATTATTTTATTTCTTATTCGTGAAGAACCAACAACAGAGGGATACAACATAGAGCCATTGCATGTACTGTAATTAATGAAATAATATGAAACCTTTGAAGAGTCTCTAGTAGATACGGAATTTTTAAAATGTAATGCTACATAGAGGAGTTCTTTGTAAAAATCTGCATGATGTCCCATTTTTCTTGCTTTTTATGAAAATAAAATTATTGAAAATATCTTTGGCATTTTAAAGACTCAATTTTGGTTGAAAATGAAAACTATGAATGAAGAACACTTGATTCCAAATGAGATAATTTTGTGTAACAATTTCATTACATATTAAGACATGAAAATATACAACGGCAACAAGCTAAAAAATACACTTATTTTTCTACCAAGTTTTATTTGAAAATTCATTGTATATTGAAAGAACTTAAAACATAAAAGGATTAAAATTTAACATTAAACTTTTTATAAACATTTGATAACTTACATAGAAAAAATAACACAGTAGACTTATTTTTCCTCTATGATGGCATAATGGGACCAGATTTATTCTCTCACATTAAACAACTGAAAATCATACAAGATACTTGTGAAACATCAGTTTTCAGGCAATGGCCAAAAGGTAACACAGAACATCGATTTGTGGGGGAAGGAAAACAAGTATATGATTCCTACAGCTGCTCTAGCTCATGGCCTAGAGTTTCCAAGAGGTGGTGTAGTGAAGAGAAACCTCAACAATGCTCAGAGGCCTTGTGAAGTTGAGAAGACAGAGTTTGAGGAGACCAAGTCACCTAGGATTTGAGGGCAAAATACCAGATGTGAGATATGAGTATACAGCATGGACACAGACTCCAGATATCTGCATGGGATCCCTTTGAGGCTCTGGCTGAGTACTGCCCTGCATATACATGTAAGGGAAGTACATGAAACTAAGAAATGAACCAACAGGAAAGAATTCAGTTAGTTCAGTCACTTAGTCGCATCTGACTGTTTGCGACCCAGTGGACTGCAGCATGCCAGGCTTCCCTGTCCATCACCAAATCCCGGGGTTTACTCAAACTTATGTCCATAGGGTTGGTGATGCCATCTAACCATCTCATCCTCTTCCTTCAACCTTTCTCAGCGTCAGGGTTTTTTCCAGTGATTTTTTGCATCAGATGGCCAAAGTATCGGAGCTTCAGCTTCAGTATCAGTCCTTCCAATGAATGTTCAGGACTGATTTCCTTGAGGATGGACTGGTTGGATCTCCTTGCAGTCCAATGGACTCTCAAGAGTCTTCTCCAACAACCACAGTTCAAAAGCATCAGTTCTTCAGCGCTCAGCTTTCCTTATAGTCCAACTCTCACATCTATACATGACTACTGGAAAGACCATAGCTTTGACTAGACGGATCTTTGTTGGCAAAGTAATGTCTCTGCTTTTGAATATGCTGTCTAGGTTGGTCATAACTTTTCTTCCAAGGAACAAGCATCTTCTAATTTCATGGCTGCAGTCACCATCTGCAGTGATTTTGGAGCCCCCCCCCCAAATAAAGTCTCTCACTGTTTCCATTGTTTCCCCATCTATATGCCATGAAGTGATGGGACCAGATGCTACGATCTTAGTTTTCTGAATGTTGAGTTTTAAAGTCAGCTTTTTCACTCTCCTCTCTCACTTTCATCAAGAGGCTCTTTAGTTCTTCTTTGCTTTCTGCCATAAGGGTGCTGTCATCTGTGTACCTGAGGTTATTGATGTTTCTCCCGACAGTCTTGATTCCAGCTTGTGCTTTGTCCAGCCCAGTATTTTGTATGATGTACTCTGCATATAAGTTAAATAAGCAGGGTGACAATATACAGCCTTGATGTACTCCTTTCCTGATTTGGAACCAGTCTGTTGTTCCATGTCCAGTTCTAACTGTTGCTTCTTGACTTGCATATAGAATTCTCAGGAGACAGGTCAGGTGGTCTGGTATTCCCATCTCTTTAAGAATTTTCCAAGAGTAGGTAAGGCAATTTCTGGAGCTCACTTGAGGCTGGGAATAATCTAGGTTGGCACCAGCCAAAGTGGACGCATCTAATGCATAGAACATTGAGTAGAATTCTCAGAAATGTATTGCCTTAATGATAGAATAGATTTGTACTCAAAGACTTTTCTGTACTTGCTCTTAAAAAAAGATTAAAAGCAAACCTCCAACTTAGAATCAAAGTTACCTGCATCCCCAAATAAAGCCAGCCACTCAATATTTAAAGAAATACAACAAAATCCCTACAAATAAATCCATAATTCCCGAAACCCAGTAAAATATTACTCATTTATAAATAAGCTGGGAAATATGATTCATAAGAATTAGAAGAGTTGATCAATAGAAATCGACCCAGAAATGATGCTGATGACAGAAATTACTGAAAAGGATGTAAAAACAGCTATTATATATTCCATATAGTCAAGAAGGTAAAGGAAAAATGAACATTAAGAAATGAAAATCACAGGTATTAAAAAAAAACAAAATGAATTTTCTAGAGGTGAAGAATATATTTGAAATAATAAATACTCTCAAGTACTTTAATGAATATCTGGCTCAGCATTGCAAAAAGAGTTCTTTCAAATGGAATATATATCAATGGGAAATATACAAAATAAAATACAAGACAACAAAAATGGAAAAAAATAGTGCAGAATTGACTTGTGGGACAATATTAAATTGTTCTAACACATTTGTTATTAAGGACCCAGAGGAATTGTTAGGAGAATATAAATGGTAATAGAATAAATAATGGCCAAATTTTCCCCAAATTTCTTGAATACTATAAAACCAGAGATTCAAAAGTTCATTGAACTCCAAGAAGAAAATATATAAAGAAAATCATACTACTACTACTACTACTAAGTCGCTTCAGTTGTGTCCAACTCTGTGCAACCCCATAGACAGCAACCCACCAGGCTCCCCCATCCCTGGGACTCTCCAGGCAAGAACACTGTAGTGGGTTGCCATTTCCTTCTCCAACCAAATCATAAACAAATACCTAAAAAACAGTGATAGAGACAAGTTTTTGAATAGACAGAGGAAAAAAGGGCTTCAGATCAGATCAGTCGCTTAGTCGTGTCCAACTCTTTGCAACCCCATGGATCGCAGCATGCCAGGCCTCCCTGTCCATCAGCAATTCCCGGAGTTCACTCAGACTCACGTCCATCGAGTCAGTGATGCCATCCAGCCATCTCATCCTCTGTTGTCCCCTTCTCCTCTTGCCCCCAATCCCTCCCAGCATCAGAGTCTTTTCCAATGAGTCAACTCTTCGCATGAGGTGGCCAACATACTGGAGTTTCAGCTTTAGTATCATTCCTTCCAAAGAAATCCCAGGGCTGATCTCCTTCAGAATGGACTGGTTGGATCTCCTTACAATCCAAGGGACTCTCAAGAGTCTTCTCCAACACCACAGTTCAAAAGCATCAATTCTTCGGCACTCAGCCTTCTTCACAGTCCAACTCTCACATCCATACATGACCACAGGAAAAACCATAGCCTTGACTAGATGAACCTTTGTTGGCAAAGTAATGTCTCTGCCTTTGAATATGCTATCTAGGTTGGTCATAACTTTCCTTCCAAGGAGTAAGCATCTTTTAATTTTATGGCTGCAGTCACCATCTGCACTGATTTTGGAGCCCAGAAAAATAAAGTCTGACACTGTTTCCACTGTTTCCCCATCTATTTGCCATGAAGTGATGGGACTGGATGCCATGATCTTTGTTTTCTGAATGTTGAGCTTTAAGCCAACTTTTTCACTCTCCACTTTCACTTTCATCAAGAGGCTTTTGAGTTCCTCTTCACTTTCTGCCATAAGGGTAGTGTCATCTGCATATCTGAGGTTATTGATATTTCTCCTGGCAATCTTGATTCCAGCTTGTGCTTCTTCCAGCCCAGCGTTTCTCATGATGGACTCTGCATATAAGTTAAATAAGCAGGGTGACAACATACAGCCTTGATGAACTCCTTTTCCTATTTGGAACCAGTCTGTTGTCCCATGTCCAGTTCTAACTGTTGCTTCCTGACCTGCATATAGATTTCTCAAGAGGCAGGTCAGGTGGTCTGGTATTCCCATCTCTTTCAGAATTTTCCACAGTTTATTGTGATCCACACAGTCAAAGGCTTTGGCATAGTCAATAAAGCAGAAATAGATGTTTTTCTGGAACTCTCTTGCTTTTTCCATGATCCAGTGGATGTTGGCAATTTTATCTCTGGTTCCTCTGCCTTTTCTAAAACCAGCTTGAACATCAGGAAGTTCACGGTTCACATATTGCTGAAGCCTAGCTTGGAGAATTTTAAGCATTACTTTACTAGTGTGTGAGATGAGTGCAAAAAGGGCTTATACACATGAAACAAATATTGTTATGAAAGATGCAAGTGAGGGGACAGTAGAACAACATGGCAAGGCATTGAATGAAGAAAAATCATCATCTTCGAGTTGTATATGCTGCAAAATGTCTTCCAGAAATTAAGAAAAAAACAAAACTCATTCAGATAAATAAAAACAAAGGGAACTCATTGCCATCAGACCTGTACTATAAGAGATGTTTAAGGCAGTTCTTCAGACAAAATGTGATAACAAATTGAAATTTGTATCATGTTGGACTGAAAAATCACTGGAATGATAAATGTGTCTAAATATAAAAGATTTTAATATTTAAATATAAAAATATATATCAGATCAGATCAGTCACTCAGTTGTGTCTGACTCTTTGTGACCCCATGAATCGCAGCACGCCCGGCCTCCCTGTCCATCACCAACTCCTGGAGTTCAATTTTTTTACACGTGATTCTATTTTATCATCACCCTGTGCTTATTATGTAAACTATTTTGTTTATTGGTTGCTTTAATGATCACTTCATATACATTTAACTTATCAAGTCTATCATTAAATAATATAACACTTCACATATATTGAAAGAACCTTAAAAAATATATACTTCCATTTACTTCCTCCCATTCTTTGGGCTCAGGAATATCCCCTGGAGGCAGATATGACAACCAACTCCAGTATTGTTGCCTGGGAAACTCCATGGACAGAGAAGCCTGGTGGACTCCTGTTCATGGGGTTGCAAAAGAGTCTGACATGCTGAGCACACACACACATAAAAGATTTTGGCTACATACTTTAGAAAGTCTTTAAAATATAACTGACAAAGGACACTAATAATAATATATTAAAAAATTATAACACGTGGAAGTGAAATATGTGACAATAATAGCACAAAGAATAATGGTGGTTTAGTTGCTAAGTTGTGTCCACTCATGCAACCCCATGGACGGCAGCCCAAGTTCTGTAAAGACTCTTATTTAGTAGATTTGGTGTTATGCTGAAGACTCACCATTTTTGAAAAGCTCCCTAGATATTTCTGGTGCTTGTGGTCCTGGAATACTTTGATAAACACTAGGCTAGACTTTCTGAGTTTACAGAACAATGGTTAGTCATTCTTAAAAGAGCCTGCACCGTAGTGCTGCAATGATGGATAGTATAGGTTGGAAGAGACCTTTGATGAACAAAGCAATATTTTCCAGTGGGTTAAATATGTCTGTGTTGTAGTTCCACTTCTCTTTTACCCAAATGACTTGCTCCAGCTTAGAGCTGAACTGAATACAAGTTTTCCTCCTCTCTTCATTGTCCACATTTTAGAGGTCAAGAGGTAATTTTCCTAATATACATTGACAGCAAGGTTTATTAACATGAACCTGGGGTAACTTAAAAAATAAATTATCTTAAGTATATCCTAAGATCAATTTTTCCAAAATGTAAACACAGACCATTATACTTAGTGATGATGATGATGATGCTCAGTTGCTCAGTCGACCCCATGGACTGTAGCCTGCCAGGCTCTTCTGTGCATGGAATTCTTTTCTCAATCCAGGGGTTGAACCTGCATCTCTTACATCTCCTGAATTGGCAGGGGGATTCTTTACCACTTGGGCCACCTCAGAAGCCCCATCATACTTAGTATATATCCTTAAAAAATTAATTGGCTGCTATCCAATAGGCTCACTAGATATTTTAAAATCTGAGAATGCATTTTTTACAGTTAATTTGTGTGAAGGAGTATCTGAGAACTTAAATCTAGAATAAAATACTAATTCTGTTCCTGTATTTAAAAAAATATTTTAAAATAATTATTACTTTCAAATTTCTTTCATCAGATTTTCTTCAGATTGTTCATTTGAAAGAATGGCTACAATGATAGTTTGATGTTGTCTTTGATGAGGATGGAAGGCCATGTACCTTTTAGTCTTTATTTTATGAGAGAATCTCAACATGGTCTCTCTAAAAGCATAGGAATCTCCCTTTAACTGGCAGATTCTATACTTCTTTGTGGCCACTGCTGAGTTTTCCAAATTTGCTGGCATATTGAGTGCAGCACTTTCACAGCATCATCTTTCAGGATTTGCAATAGCTCAACTGGAATTCCATCACCTCCACTAGCTTTGTTTGTAGTGATGCTTTCTAAGGTCCACCCGACTTCACATTCCAGGATGTCTGGCTCTAGGTCAGTGATCACACCATCGTGATTATCTTCATCATGAAGATCTTTTTTGTACAGTTCTTCTGTGTATTCTTGCCATCTCTTCTTAATATATTCTGCTTCTGTTAGGTCCATACCATTTCTGTCCTTTATCGAGCCCATCTTTGCATGAAATGTTCCTTTGGTATCTCTAATTTTCTTGAAGAGATCCCTAGTCTTTCCCATTCTGTTGTTTTCCTCTATTTCTTTGCATTGACCGCTGAAGAAGGCTTTCTTATCTCTTCTTGCTATTCTTTGGAATTCTGAATTCAGATGTTTATATCTTTCCTTTTCTCCTTTGCTTTTTGCTTCTCTTCTTTTCACAGCTATTTGTAAGGCCTCCCCAGATAGCCATTTTGCTTTTTTGCATTTCTTTTCTATGGGAATGGTCTTGATCCCTGTCTCCTGTATGATGTCACAAACCTCATTCCATAGTTCATCAGGCACTCTATCTATCAGATCTAGTCCCTTAAATCTATTTCTCACTTCCACTGTATAGTCATAAGGGATTTGATTTAGGTCATACCTGAATGGTCTAGTGGTTTTCCCTACTTTCTTCGATTTAAGTCTGAATTTGGCAATAAGGTGTTCATGGTCTGAGCCACAGTCAGCTCCTGGTCTTGTTTTTGCTGACTGTATAGAGCTTCTCCATCTTGGCTGCAAAGAAGATAATCAATCTGATCTCAGCAGTGGCCACAGGACTGGAAAATGTCAGTTTTCATTCTAATCCCAAAGAAAGGCAATGCCAAAGAATGCTCAAACAACCACACAATTGCACTGATCTCACATGCTAGTAAAGTAATGCTCAAAATTCTCTAAGCCAGGCTTTAGCAATATGTGAACTGTGAACTTCCTGATGTTCAAGCTGGTTTTAGAAAAGGCAGAGGAACCAGAGATCAAATTGCCAACATCCGCTGGATCATGGAAAAAGCAAGAGAGTTCCAGAAAAACATCTATTTCTGCTTTATTGACTATGCCAAAGCCTTTGACTGTGTGGATCACAATAAACTGTGGAAAATTCTGAAAGAGATGGGAATACCAGACCACCTGACCTGCCTCTTGAGAAATTTGTATGCAGATCAGAAAGCAACAGTTAGAACTGGACATGGGACAACAGACTGGTTCCAAATAGGAAAAGGAGTTCATCAAGGCTGTATGTTGTCACCCTGCTTATTTAACTTATATGCAGAGTCCATCATGAGAAACGCTGGACTGGAAGAAGCACAAGCTGGAATCAGGATTGCTGGGAGAAATATCAATAACCTCAGATATGCAGATGACACTACCCTTATGGCAGAAAGTGAAGAGGAACTCAAAAGCCTCTTGATGAAAGTGAAAGAGGAGAGTGAAAAAGTTGGCTTAAAGCTCAACATTCAGAAAACGAAGATCATGGCATCCGGTCTCATCACTTCATGGCAAATAGATGGGGAAACAGTGTCAGACTTTATTTTTTTGGGCTCCAAAATCACTACAGATGGTGACTGCAGCCATGAAATTAAAAGACGCTTACTCCTTGGAAGGAAAGTTATGACCAACCTAGATAGCATATTCAAAAGCAGAGACATTACTTTGCCAACAAAGGTTCGTCTAGTCAAGGCTATGGTTTTTCCTGTGGTCATGTGTGGATGTGAGAGTTGGACTGTGAAGAAGGCTGAGCACCGAAGAATTAATACTTCTGAACTGTGGTGTTGGTGGGTCCTGAGAGTCCCTTGGACTGCAAGGAGATCCAACCAGTCCATTCTGAAGGAGATCAGCCCTGGGATTTCTTTGGAAGGAATGATACTAAAGCTGAAAGTCCAGTACTTTGGCCACCTCATGCGAAGAGTTGACTCATTGGAAAAGACTCTGATGCTGGGGGGGATTGGAGGCAGGAGGAGAAAAGGATGACAGAGGATGAGATGGCCGGATGGCATCACTGACTCAATGGATATGAGTCTGATTGAACTCCAGGAGTTGGTGATGGACAGGGAGGCCTGGCGTGCTGCAATTCATGGGGTCACAAAGAGTCGGACACGACTGAGTGACTGATCTGATCTGATCTTATCTGATACTTTTTTGTCAGAAAATAAAACTATCGGATACTTGATGTCTGATATTAATCAAAAGATCTCTTTCAAGAAAAATAAAAATTATATTTGTAGAGTTACCAGAAGGACATGCCATTTATTCATTCTCCTTTTCTAACTCATAGGTGCTTTAAATGTCTCTGTCTTGTAACTTTTAAAAATCATTTCATACCGCCCTCTTACTGGAGCTTACTATTTTTTTTTCTCTTTTGCACCTCTTTTTTTGAAAACTAAGCTTCAGATATTTCAGAGAATGAAAAAAATCATCATTCCACTATACGACATATCTTAAATGCTAACATTGTGGGTCATATTTGCTTCAGACCATTTGTGCTTAAAGGACAAAGCATCAGAGATAAGGTAGAGCCCCCCCCCTTTTTTTTTTGCAAATATTCTAAAGAATGCCTCAAAGCTTTTATTTATTTATTTAAGTGTAAATTTGAAAAAAGTGTGAAAGTGTTAGTCGGTTAGTCATCTTCTTGCCCTGTCTTCCCAGATATAGTGACCATCCTGAAGCTGCTTGTCTTTCTCCCGACCGTATTTTTAGTTTTTATATTTTTTTTATCATAAAGCTATGAGTCTTTACAAATATAGAGTATATTTTGTGTATAGACTAATGCAGATATATCATACTCATTTTCCTACAGTCTTTTTACTCCACATTATGTGCTCTGGATGAAATTATGTTGACAAATTACGCATTCTTTTCAACTGTTATGTATATAGCATTACACTGTGTGGTAAACCAAATTTTTCATCTTTCCTTGTGTTGATAGACTTTACTTCCAAAAATTTTTTATTATTAGTGATCTAACAAAAATCCTTGTATATGTCTCCTTGTGTAAGAAATATCCTAAATTTCTTAAGGCTGTAAAAAGCTACATTTTTACTGTTACTACATGCCACATTACTTCAAAAGAGTTGCTTCAGTTTTATTACCTCTTATTGGAGCTTCCCCCTGGAGAAGGAAATGGGACCCCACTCCAGTACTCTTGCCTGGAGAATTCCGTGGACAGAGGAGCCTGGTGGGCTGCCGTCTATGGGGTTGCACAGAGTTGGACACGACTGAAGCGACTTAGCAGCAGCAGCAGCAGCAGCAGCAGTGGAGCTTCCCAGGTGGTAGGTGGTTAAGAATCTGCCTGCTGATGCAGGAGACTCAGGAGATGCAGGTTCTATCTCTGGGTTGGGAAGATCCCCTGGAGAAGGAAATGGAAACCCATTCCAGTATTTTTGTCTGGAGAATTCCGTGCACGGAGGAGCCTGGTGGGCTGCAGTCCATTAGGTTGCAAAGAGTCAGTTGTGACTGAGCATGCATGCATGCATGCGTTGGAGCTTACTGTTTTCTCTTTTTCTTTCTGGTCTTTCTTTTTAAAACTAAATTGGGAGTTAAGGATTGATATGTACACACTATTATATTTAAAATGAATAACCAACAAGGACCTCCTATATAGCACAGAGAACTTTGCTCAATATTATATAACAACCTAAATAGGAAAAGAATAGATTCATGTATATTTATAACTGAATTCACTTTGCTATATTCCTGAAACTAACACAACATTGTTAACTATACTCCAAAATAAAATAAAAACCTAAAAAAAAACAAAAACAAAAAACTTACTGAAGTATAGAATAATTTAGACATATAGGTTATTTCAGAGAAGTGGTAAAATCATTATTTTACCACTCACACATTGAAAATGGATTTCTAAAAGTGTCTTTTCTTTACTTCTTCACACATGCTTAGTTTTGTTACTTTAAAACTTTTGCCAATCCAGTGGATGCAAATGGGTGTATCATTATAGTTCTAATTTGTATATCTTTGATTACTGTTACTGTATCTCATTACCTTCACAGGAGTTTTTTTTTTTTAATTGATTTTTAGTGTTTTTCAATAATAACCATTTGTAGGTTGAGGTTGACAATCTTTTCTCACTTCCTGGCTTGTTTAAATTAAGTTTGTGGTATCCTGAAGGTCTTCATTTTATGAAATCAAATGTGGGCTTTGGATCAAGTCCTTGTTAAATATAAGTCTTAAGATCTTAGGCAACTCAGCCTCTCTGGGTCTCATTGTACAATGGGAATAACAATAACCCCTACTTCTGTAGCAGTATGGAGAAAGTACCTGCTATATATTAGTTGTTGTAATTTTCAAAATATTTCTATATGAATCTCAGTTTGTGTGGCATTAAAGAAATGCTTTGCATACTAACATAATAAATATGTTCTTATATTTTCTTTAAAAAATTTTAACGTTGTGTTTTTCATATTTAGATTTGTATTTAGATCATTTGAAATTTACTTTATGGATGATATGCAGTAGGAATCCTCTTTTCCCCCTATAGCTAGTTAATTTCTTTAGCCACTTATTTTCTGTCCTGTCCTTTCCCTGCTGACTTATGATGCTACCTCTAATATACCAAGTTCTAAGGGATATATGTGTATTTTTCTGCATTCCCTACTCAGACTTATTTGTATAAAACATCAGTTATTACCATACTTTAGATTTTACTTTGGCCTCACAATGAAATTTAATACTTGGTAGGGCAAGTCACTCTTATTTTACTTCTTATTTAAACTTTTCTTGGTTATTTTTGCCTTTCATGGTTACCTTTGCCCTTTTCTATAGATAGCTTTGCATTATTTATTCAGAAAATAATTTTGTATGCAAAGTAAAACATTAGTTTTCTCTTTTCTATTTCTTATAGTTTCTATTTAATTTCCTCACCCTAGTTTAATTATGATGTCTCCTATTCATTTTTGGAATACTCTGTCAAATAATATGTGTGGATTTTTTAAAACCTAGGCTGAAATTATGTATATTTTAATATATATGATTGATTTTTTAACAGACTGGTTCCAAATAGGAAAAGGAGTCTGTCAAGGCTGTATATTGTCACCCTGCTTATTTAACTTATATGGAGAGTACATCATGAGAAACGCTGGGCTGGAAGAAGCACAAGCTGGAATCAAGATTGCCGGGAGAAATATCAATAACCTCAGATATGCAGATGACACCACCCTTATGGCAGAAAGTGAAGAGGAACTCAAAAGCCTCTTGATGAAAGTGAAAGTGGAGAGTGAAAAAGTTGGCTTAAAGCTCAACATTCAGAAAACAAAGATCATGGCATCTGGTCCCACCACTTCATGGGGAATAGATGGGGAACAGTGGAAACAGTGTCAGACTTTATTTTTCTGGGCTCCAAAATCACTACAGATGGTGACTGCAGCCATGAAATTAAAAGACGCTTACTCCTTGGAAGGAAAGTTATGACCAACCTAGATAGCATATTCAAAAGCAGAGGCATTACTTTGCCAACAAAGGTCCATCTAGTCAAGGCTATGGTTTTTCCTGTGATCATGTATGGATGTGAGAGTTGGACTGTGAAGAAGGCTGAGTGCTAAAGAATTGATGCTTTTGAACTGTGGTGTTGGAGAAGACTCTTGAGAGTCCCTTGGACTGCAAGGAGATCCAACCAGTCCATTCTGAAGGAGATCAGCCCTGGGATTTCTTTGGAAGGAATGATACTAAAGCTGAAAGTCCAGTACTTTGGCCACCTCATGCGAAGAGTTGACTCATTGGAAAAGACTCTGATGCTGGGAGGGATTGGGGGCAGGAGGAGAAGGGAATGACAGAGGATGAGATGGCTGGATGGCATCACTCAGTCGATGGATGTGAGTCTGATTGAACTCCAGGAGTTGGTGATGGACAGGGAAGCCTGGCGTGCTGCGATTCATGGGGCCACAAAGAGTCGGACATGACTGAGCGACTGAACTGAACTGACTGAATATACTTGGAATAGATTCAACCATTTTATTTTGCAGTTTCTATTTGCCTGCCCCTCTTGTCATGTCTTCTTGCCTTGAATTTTTCTCTAGTGATATGAGAGTTAAACATTTGTATTTGAATTAAGAAGCCTAAGTTTAATTTCCTTTTTGACTCTTCTCTGGAACAATAAAATAACCCAAGAACGCCTTAACTCTGCTTTCCTCAATCTTATTTTTTCCTTTTATTTTTTATTAAGTATATTAATTCCCCCTTATGTTTACTTATTTTTAAAATTATAGCAAATATTTATTTTCTCATTCAGCAAACATTTATGAATACATATGGCCATCCATTCCAGTATTCTTGCTTGAAAAATCCTATAGACAGAGGAGCCTTCCAGGCTGTAGTCCACAGGGTCACAGAGTTGGATACGACTGAAGTGACTTAGCATGTAGCATAGGCAAATCATGGGCTTTTCTGGTGACTCAGTGGTAAAGAATCCACCTGCAATACAGGAAACCCAGGTTTGATGCCTGGGTCAGGAAGATCTCCTGGAGAAGGAAATGGCAACCCACTCCAGTATCCTTGCCTGGAAAATCCCGTGGCCAGAGGAGCCTGGTGGGCACAGTCCATGGGGTTGAAAAGAGTTAGACACGACTGAGCCACAGCACACACAGCACACGTAGGTGAATCAGAGACATATCTGTTCTGAGTTTGCAAGTTTGATCTGAACAAAGTAACTCTGGCTCAAATGCATGTACACAAGTGTAAGTGTATGTTTATATTTGTGTGTGTGTGTGTGTGTGTGTGTGCATGTTTGTTTTGACTTTTATTGTTAAAATCATGCGACTGATTCTCATGCTCTGTGTTATTTATCACTTGTCTGCTGTCTGTCTTGATAACCTTGTAGAAAATAACAAGTTAACTTGACTTTAGTGTTCCTTTTGAGTTACATGGTACTGTTCTGCATGTTGCAGAACCTTGGCTCTTGAAGTGGTTTAGTATTTGTCCCTGTTATTTGCTATCCTTTTGCAATTACTTGATTCCTTCCTGGAATTTTTATTTCTCTGCTTTTTATTTTATTTTGGTTTTTAAAATTCCTCCCTAGATATGGCTCAGTGATTGTGTTTTCTTTTCAAGGAGAAAGTACATTTTCAGGCTCCATTAAAGATGCTCTGCCTGCCGTGTTTCTCATCTCCTGTATCCATGTAAGCAGCAGGATTCCAAGCCTCAGACCTTAGAAACTCCACATGTGTTGAAACTCCCTTGAGCTCTATCTTCTGTTTAGCACTCTAGGTTTGATTTATAATTCAATAATTTATAATTCCATAGTTCAGGAAACTAGGATTTCTTTTTAAACGGCCTACTATGTGTTTGTTTTAATATAATTATATTGCATACAATATTCGTATGTGTTGTAGTGTGAGAAAAGCTCATCTGTGTTCAGATGTTTACACTGCCAGACAACTATGTAAGTGAGATGAATTCTATGGATGATTTTTTGTTTCAGGTTTTTTAAAGGTACTTTTGCTTTCAGTGTGGTGACAAAAACAGTGTTTTACATTGAATCACCCTGCAAATACAGATGTACATAGTTTTATTAGTAATTTTTTCACTCATATATACAACTTTCAGACAGCTTTATAAGAACTTATGTGCTTAAGTCTTTAGTCATAATAAATTTGTATGTCTTAGCTATCTAAGTGAAAGTTGCTCAGTCATGTCTGACTTTTTGCAACCCTGTGGACTGTAGCCTGCCAGGCTCCTCTGTCCATTGAATTCTCCAGGCAAGAATGCTGGAGTGGATAGCCATTCCCTTCTCCAGGGGATTTTCCCAACCCAGGAATCAAATCCAAGTCTCCTGCATTTCAGGTGAATTCTTTACCAGCTGAGCTACCAGGGAAGCCCTAGCTGTCTAATGGCAACCTTAAAGAAGAACCTGTCAAATGAAGAAGCAGATTGTCAAGAATGATAGCTGGAATTTCTCAGCCTTCAGTGACAGAGTTGACTGAAAACAAGTCAACAGCCATGTCAGTGGTAGAATCCATTATTGTTGTTCAGTCAGTTGTGTCCAACTTTTGTAACCCCATGGACTGTAGCACACCAGACTTCCCTGTCCTTCACCATCTCTTGGAGCTTGCTCAAACTCATGTCCATTGAGTTTGTGATGCCACCCAACCATCTCATCCTTTGTCATCCCCTTCTTCTCCTGCCTTCAGTCTTCCCCAGCATCAGGGTTTTTTCTAATGATTCAGCTCTTTGCATCTGGAGGCCAAACCATTGGAGGAGCTTCAGCTTTAGCATCAGTCCTTCCAGTGAATATTCAAGGTTGATTCCCTTTAGGATTGACTGGTTTGCTCTCCTTGCAGCTGAAGGCTCTCAAAAGTCTTCTCCTGTACCACAATTCAAAAAGCATCAATTCTTCAGCACTTAGTCTTCTTTATGGTCCAAATCTCACATCGGTACATGATTCAGGGAAAACAGTAACTGACTATATGGACCTTTTACAGCAAAGTAATGTCTCTGCTTTTAAATATGCTCTCTAGGTTTCTCATAGCTTTTCATCCAAGAGGCAAGCGTCTTTTACTTTGATGGTTGCGGTCATCATCCACAGTGATTTTAGAGCCCAAGAAAATAAAGTCTGTCACTGTTTCCATTGTTTTCACATCTATTTGCCATGAAATGACAGGACTGGATGCCATTATCTTAGTTTTCTGAATGTTGAGTTCTAAGCCAGCTTCTTCACTCTCCTCTTTCACCTTCAACAAGAGGCTCTTTAGTTCCTCCTCACTTGCTACTATAGGGTGGTGACATCTGCATATCTGAGGTTATTGAGATTTCTCCCAGCAGTCTTGATTCCAGATTATGCTTCATCCATCCCAGCATTTTTCATGATGTACTCTGCATGTAAGTTAAATAGGCAGGGTGACAATATACAGCCTTGACGTACTCCTTTCCTGATTTGGAACCAGTCTGTTGTTCCATGTCCAGTTCTAATTGTTGCTTCTTGACCTGCATACAGGTTTCTCAGGAGAAAGGTAAGGTGGTGTGCTATTCCCATCTCTTTAAGAATTTTCTATAGTTTGTTGTGATCCCACAGTCAAAGGCTTTTGCATATTCAGAGAAGCAGAAGTAGGTGTTTTTCTGGAATTCTCTTGCTTTTTCTATGATCCAAGAGATGTTGGCAACTTGATCTCTGGTTCCTCTGCCCTTTTGAAATCTAGCTTATACATCTGGAAGTTCTCGGTTCACCTACTGTTGAAGCCTATTTTAAAGATTTTGAGCATTACCTTGCTAGCATGTGAAATGAGTGCAATTGTGCAGTAGTTTAAACATCCTTTGGCATTGTCTTTCTTTGGAATTGGAATGAAAACTGACCTTTTCCTGTCCTGTGGCCACTGCTGAGTTTTCCAAATTTGTTGGCGTATTGATTGAGTGCATCACTCAACAGCATCATTTTTTAGGATTTGAAATGGCTCAGCTGGAATTCCATCACTTCCTCTAGCTTTGTTCGTACTGATGCTTCCTAAGGCCCACTTGACTTCACACTCCAGGATGTCTGGCTGTAGGTGAGTGATGACACTATTGTGGTTATCTGGATCATTAAGACCATCTTTGCATAGTTCTTCTGTGTATTCCTGCCACCTCTCTTAATCTCCTATGCTTCTGCTAGATCCATATCATTTCTGTCCTTTATTGTGCCCATCTTTGCATGAAATGTTCCCTTGGTATCTCTAATTTTCTTGCAGAGCTCTATAGTCTTTCCCATTCTATTGTTTCCCTCTATTACTTTGCATCATTCATCAAGAAAGGTTTTGTTATCTCTCCTTGCTATTCTTTGGAACTCTGCATGCAGATGGGTATATCTTCACTTTTCTCCTTTGCCTTTCACTTCCCTTCCTTTCTCAGCTATTTGTAAAGCCTCCTTTGACAACCGATTTGCCTTATGCATTTCTCTTTCTTGGGGGTGGTTTTGATCACTGCTTCCTGTACAGTGTTTCAAACCTCCATCCGTAGTTCTTGAGGAACTCTGTCTATCTGGTCTGATCCCTTGAATCTATTTGTCTATTCTACTGTATAAACACAAGGGATATGATTTAGGTCATACCTGAATGCTCTAGTGGTTTTCCATACTTTCTTCAGTTTAATTCTGAATTGTCAATGGGTTCATGATCTGAGTTGCAGTAAGCTTTAGGTCTTGTTTTGCTGACACTGTGGAGCTTCTCCACTTTTCACTTTCATGCATTGAGAGAAGGAAATGGCAACCCACTCCAGTGTTCTTACCTGGAGAATCCCAGGGATGGGGGAGCCTGGTGGGCTGCCGTCTGTGAGGTCACAGAGTCGGACACGACTGAAGCGACTTAGCAGCAGCAGCAGCAGCAACAGCATGGAGCTTCTCCATCTTAGGCTGCAAAGAATGTAATCAATCTGATTTCAGTATTGACCATTGGTTGATGTCCATGTGTAGAGCTGTCTCTTGTGTTGCTGTAAGAGGGTGTTTGCTATGACAAGTGTGTTTTCTTGACAAACCCTGTTAGCCTTTGTCCTGCTTCATTTTGTACTCCTTGCCTGTTTTCCAGGTATCTCTTGACTTTCTACTTTTGCATTCAGGTCCCATATGATGAAAAGAACATCTTTTTTTTTTTTTTTTTTTTTTTGGTGTTAGTTCTAAAAGGTCATGTAGGTATTCCTAGAATCATTCAACTTCAGCTTTTTCAGCATTAGTGGTTGGGGCCTAGATTTGGATTACTGTGATGTTGAATGGTTTGCCTTGGGAATGAACAGAGATCATTCTGTCATTTTTGAGATCGCATCCAACTACTGCATTTTGGACTCTTGTTGACTATGAGGCCAACTCCAATTCTTCTAAGGGATTCTTGCACACAGTATTAGACATAATGATCACCAGAATTAAATTCACCCATTCTGGTCCATTTTAGTTCAGTTGCTTAGTCAAGTCTGATAATTTACAACTATGTGGACTGAGCATGCCAGGCTTCCCTATCTATCTCCAACTCCTGGAGCTTACTCAAACTCATGTCTATAGAGTTGGTGATGCCATCCAACCATCTTACCCTCTATCATCCCCTTCTCCTCCTGCCTTCAATCTTTCCCAGCATCAGGGTCTTTTCAGATGAATCAGTTCTTCACATCAGGTGGCCAAAGTATTGGAGTTTCAGCTTCAGCATCAGTCCTTCCAATGAATATCCAGGACTGATTTCCTTGAGGATGGACTGGTTGGATCTCTTTGCAGTCCAAGGGACTCTCAAGAGTCTTCTCCAATACCACAGTTCAAAAGCATCAGTTCTTCAGCACTCAGCTTTCCTTATAGTCCAACTCTCACATCCATACATGACTACTGGAAAAACCATAGCTTTGACTAGATGGACCTTTGTTGGCAAAATAATGTCTCTGTTTTTGAATATGCTGTCCAGGTTGGTCATAGCTTTCCTTCTAAGGAGCAAGTGTCTTTTAATTTCATGGCTGCAGTCACCAGCTGCAGTGATTTTGGAGCCCCCCCTCCCCTCCCCAAATAAAGTCTCTCACAGTTTCCATTGTTTCCCCATTTGTCATGAAATGATGGGAACAGATGCCATGATCTAAATTTTGTGAATGTTGAGTTTTAAGCCAACTTTTTCACTCTCCTATTTCACTTTCATCAAGAGGCTCTTTAGTTCCTCTTCGCTTTCTGCCGTAAGGGTGGTGTCATCTGCATTTCTGAGGTTATTGATATTTCTCCTAGAAATCTTGATTCCAGCTTCTGTTTCATCCAGCCTGGCATTTCTCATGATGTACTCTGCATATAAGTTAAATAAGCAGGGTGACAGTATGCAGCCTTGACATACTCCTTTCCCTATTTGGAACCAGCCTGTTGTTCCATGTCCAGTTCTAACTGTTGCTTCTTGACCTGCAGACAGATTTCTCAGGAGACAGGTCAGGTGGTCTGGTATTCCCATCTCTTTTAGAATTTTCCACAGTTTATTGTGATCCATACAGTCAAAGGCTTTGTCATAGTCAATAAAGCAGAAATAGATGTTTTTCTGAAACTCTCTTGCTTTTTTGATGATCCAAAGGTTGTTGGCAATTTGATCTCTGGTTCGTCTGCCTTTTCTAAATCCACCTTGAACATCTGGAAGTTCATGGTTCACGTACTGTTGAAGCCTGACTTAGAGAATTTTAAGCATTACTTTGCTAGTGTGTGAGATGAGTGCAATTGTTCGGTAGTTTGAGCATTCTTTGGCATTGCCTTTCTTTGAGACTGGAATGAAAACTGACCTTTTCAAGTCCTATGGCCACTGCTGAGTTTTCCAAATTTGCTGGCATATTGAGTACAGCAGTTTCACAGCATCATCTTTTAGAATTTGAATAGTTCAACTGGAATTCCATCACCTCCACTAGCTTTGTTCTTAGTTATGCTTCCTAAGGCCCACTTGACTTCACATTCCAGGATGTCTGGCTCTAGGTGAATGATCACACCCTTGTCGTTATCTGCATCATGAAGATCTTTTTTGTATAGTTCTTCTATATATTCTTGCCACCTCTTCCTCATATCTTCTGCTTCTGTTAGGTCCATATCATTTCTGTCCTTTATCGTGCCCTTCTTTGCATGAAATGTTCCTTTGGTATCTCTAATTTTTTTTGAAGACATCTCTAATCTTTCTCATTCTATTGTTTTTCTCTATTTCTTTGCATTGATCACTGAAGCAGAGTTTCTTATCTCCTCTTGCTATTCACTGGGACTCTGCTCTCAAATGGGTATATCTTTCCTCTTTCTCCTTTGCTTTAAGCTTCTTTTCTTTTCTTAGTTATTTGTAAGGCCTCCTCAGACAACCATTTTGCCATTTTGCATTTGTTTTTCCTGGCGATGGTCATCACTGCTTCCTGTACAATGTTACGAACCTCCACCTATTCCTAAAATATTGATGTTCACTCTTGCCATCTCCTTTGGACCGCTTGCAATTTACCTTGTTACATGGACCTAACATTCCAGATTTCTGTGCAGTATTGTTCTTTACAACATCAGACTTTTCTTTCAGCACCAGACGCATCCCCAACTGGGCATTGTTTCCACTTTGACTCACCCTCTTCATTCCTTCTGGAGCATTTTCTCTGCTTTTCTCCAGTAGCATATTTGGCCCCTGCCAACTTGAGGAGTTCATCTTTCAATATCATATCTTTTTGCCTTTTCAAACTGTTCATGGGATTCTGAAGACAAGAATGCCTAAGTGGTTTGCCATTCCCTTCTCCAGTGGACCACATTTTGTCAGAACTCTCAACTTTGTCCCGTCTGTCTTGGGTGGCCCAACATGGCATGGGTCATAGTTTCATTGAGTTAGACAAGGCTGTATCCATGTGATCAGTTTGGTTAGTTTTCTGTGAGTATGGTTTTCATTCTGTCTGTCTGACGAATGGGGATAAGAGGCTTGTAGAAGCTTTCTGATGGGAGGAACTTGCTGTGGGGAAAACTGGGACTTGCTCTGGTGGGCAAGGCCATGCTCAGTAAATCTTTAGTTAGATTTCCTGCTGATGGGTGGGGCTGTGTTCCCTCCCTGTAGATTGGCCTGAGGCCAAACTATGAGGTAATGGCAACCTCCTCAAGGGGACTTAGGCCAGCGTGTGGTGCCTCCCAGTACTGCTGCAGTCAGGGTCCCTGACCCCGTGGCAAGGCATTGTTGACCCACACCTTGGCTGGAGACTCCTGAACAGTCATAAGCAAGTCTGGTTTAGTCTCTGTGGGATCGCTGCTCCTTTCTCCTGGGTCCTGGTGCACACAAGATTTTGTTTGTGCCCTCAAAGAGTTCTTGTTTCCCCAGTTCTGTGGAACTTCTGTATTCAAATCCCACTAGTCTTCAAAGTCAAATTCCCTGTGGGTTCTCAGTCCCTTTGCCAGATCCCCATGTTGGAAAGTCTGTTGTGGGGTAAAATATGTGATCTAAGTTTATTCACACAAATCATAGAGATGTAAATGTTTAAAAAGACCCACTTCTTGTCCTTGTGAACAGAGATTCTCCAGTTATTCTACAGAAGTATCTCTATAATATTTTAACATGTAGTGACTTCTACTTTCTACTTCATAACTCCTTTTGTTCAGATCATTTAGTTATTTGGTTCTTTATGCCTCCTCTATGAGTATACTTTTAATAGATGTGTGACAGCCATTTTGTGGTTTCATATATTCCCTTGGTATTTCCTTCTACATACATGTCCATTGTGAAAAATAGAAGTCTAGGTAAGAGTACCTTTTGATTGCTTGAGAGGGCAATATTAAGATATAAGGTTTGAAGATGACTGCTTAGTTATTCGCATATTTTTAGAAGTTTAGGAGAATGTACACATTCTTAGATTGAAGGCAGGAGGAGAAGGGGATGACAGAGTATGAGATGGTTGGATGGCATCATCAACTCAATGGATGTGACTTTGAGCAGGCTCCAAGAGTTGGTGATGGACAGGGAAGCCTGGCATGCTGCAGTCCATGGGGTCACAACAAGTCATGCATGACTGAGCGACTGAACTGAACTGACACATTCTTAGAAGTCTAAAGACCCTAGAAATTATAAATCTCTTCAAGTGAGATTGTAAGGAGAAGGGGAAACTTGGTCTGGAATTTGTTATAAAAGCACTTGTCTTAAAATCTTTGTAAAACAAACACTTAAAGTATTTATACAATGATTTCTGTTCCAGACATTGTTTTAAAACTCTTTGAATGAATGAACATGCTTAGCATTCAAACACAACTATTGCAAGTTATGTCCATATGACTGATACGCAATTCATGGCAGAGGGAATGATGAGTACCTTGCCCGAGGTCACCATGACCAAGTGGCTAAATTAGCATACGGACATACTCAGATCCTGGGCTCTCACAGGTTAAGAATAAAACAAGAACAGTTAAATAGAGATGAGAGTCCTATGATGTCTCCTACCTCCTGATTTAGTGCACTTTACAGTGTATTAATTTATTGTGGATACCACATATAGATTATTGATATCCATTAGCTTCATTTTGCTAAACTGAAAGAACAAAATTTGCACTCACAGATTTGGGATTTGGAAGGAACTCCTAGCAACTTACTCTTCCACTTGGTTGATATGGCCATTATGATGGGAATGGTGAGAATTGAATTAAATTCATTTTTAAACTCTTAAACTGTGCTTTAATTCCTAGGAAGGTGAAGAAACTTTTGGCCATGAAAACCATAAAAATAACCCATCTAAGCAACTCAGAAGTCATACCAAAATGTAGGAAGAAAGGGATATGGACAACAAAAGAATTGAAAACTATTATTCATGTACACCCATGGTGGATTCATGTCAATGTATGGCAAAACCAATACAATATTGTAAAGTTGAAAAATAAAAAAGAATGGAGGGGTCCAGCCTCCCTGGGCTACACTGTGCAGGCCAGCCTCAACCTCACCTTTTGCAAAAAACAAAGAAAAGAAAACTCTTATTACTTAATGTCTCAGAAATGAGAATAATTTTTAGAAACTTCCATGGTCAATCATGGAGAAGGCAATGGCACCCCACTCCAGTACTCTTGCCTGGAAAATCCCATGGACGGAGGAGCCTGGTAGGCTGCAGTCCATGGGGTCTTGAGGAATCAGACACGACTGAGCAACTTCACTTTTACTTTTCACTTTCATGCACTGGAGAAGGAAATGGCAACCCACTCCACTGTTTTTGCCTGGAGAATCCCAGGGACCGGGAAGCCTGGTGGGCTGCCGTCTATGGGGTCACACAGAGTCGGACACGACTGAAGTGACTTAGCAGTGGTCAATCAATTCAATAGTTTAATCAATTTAGCATTGTGTTCTTGGTAAACCTGTCTGATAAGTAAATTTATGGGTATTTCTTAATGTTCAAGTGGATTTGCCACGTTTAAAGTAAGAATCATTGAAACTCACTGTGACTTAAAGGGCATTTCCTAAGACAGATAGTAATTCCAGTGACCTGCTTCCACAATTGTAGGGTAATCACACACTGGCATGCATGCTAGTAAGAAATGTCTTAGTTAATTGGGATCCTTGTACAATTGGTCAGGTTTTGTATATTCCTTCCTTTGAATAAGAGGGTATTTAGCTTTATTTATGATCCTGAAAATGCATCTTTCGATTCTCAATTGTCAACTGGTTACCACAAATGCTATGTTCATGACTTCTGTAACCATTATGGTAACATTGATGTACCAGGAAAACTCATCATTGCCAAAACTGTACCACAAATCTAGAATCTGTTTAAATGAGAGCTCCAAACCATTTTATTTACTTTCAGAAAACAGTAACTTAGAACTGAATGATGGCCTTGAGTTGCATTGTTACAAATGCATTTTGATTTAGATGATATGGTACAATTTTTGGCACTGAGAAAGCACTAAATTTCCCTCATTTTAACTTTCATTGTGTTTTGCAATGGGATTTAAAACACTAAGATTTAATATTGGCTAAAATATATATGATTCTGGTGGTTGATTTAATATTTGCATGGATATGAGTGGATAAAGACTAAGTGGGTTTTTTCTATTGGACTGAGTTTTTTTATACTAAGGTTTTGGATCAAAGCATTTTAAAATTTAATATTGATTTACTTCCACATCAACAATATTTTCAGTTTAGAACTGGAGTAATCCTCTATCCTATTTTTCAAATTACAAAACCTTTTATAGAGAAATTGACTTAAAGAGTAATAGGTAGCAAACTGTACATTGGCAAATCATTTGATTTCTCCTGTATCTCTCAGTTCACGAATAGTGTTTTCACCATGTTTCATAAGTCTTTTAGATAGGATGACATATAAAGATGACAGAATAATATGATGACTTTGAGATATCAAAGATGTTAGAGGTTTCCAAAAGGAAAAGTTCCCCATCTTTTATCCTTGTAAAAACTATCAGTGTGGGAGTTTAGCATGTGTGTGTGCTAAGTTGCTTCAGTCGTGTCCAACTCTTTGTAATTCTATGGACTATAGCCCACCAGGCTCCTCTGTCCATAGGATTCTTCAGGCAAGAATACTGGAATGGGTTGCCATGCCCTCCTCCAGGGCATCTTCCTGACCCAGGTATCAAACCCTCATCTCTTGTCTCTTGCATTGACAGATGGATTCTTTAACACTAGCACCACCTGGGAAGCCCTTATTATTAGCAAGCAAGCACAAAAGTAAAAAAGTTACATGACTTATTCTTAGACTGACCTTATAGTTTATCACCTTTGAAAGTGAAATGGAGCATTATTAGTAATTATAGTGGGACAGTAGACATAAAGACTGCCCTGGATGTATGATGAAAACTTTTTGCCCTGTTATATACTCTGTTTGGCATTTTGAATGAAAGATTTACTTAAAACACATGCAGAATTTTGGAGCAGTATTGTGCTATTCTTTTGGCCAACAGAGTCAAAAGTTATGATTGGACAGGCCCCATAGAATTAAACCTAAGACAATATTCCTTTAAGGTATAAACTATGGGCCTTGCTCAAATTCTTTTTAACTTGCTCATAAAAGGTGGGAAAAGATTTTAAAGGAGTGTATGTGAATCATCTGAGGATTTTGTTAAAATGCAGATACTGATATGGCATGCCTGGAGTGGAGCCTGAGATTTTACATTTCTGATAAACTTCTGGGCAATGTTGATATTTTGCTACTCAAAGTTCTAAATTATTTTAGGGTCTCCATACATCTTTTTTTTTTTTTAACTTTCATCTTAATTACCTTTAATTTTAGCAATGAGTATTCATTTTATCACTCAAATTAACAAGATTATGTTGCTAGTTTCACCAATAAAAACCTATTTTATATATCCAGTAACCTAATTAGCAAAACATTGATTATTGATCAAAGACAGAAATTTTAGGAAGGCTGTGTAGCCACCTCTCAAGTTCAGCTCATTCTGATAGTATACTGAATGTTTGAGGTGTTTAGACTGGGCATTCTTGATTTAGCATGTTGGTTGACCACTTTTCAAAAATGCTTTCTTGACGGACGCATTTGGAAATTGACTTAACTCGAGTTATACGCCCATTGTATCACATCGCTAATGCTGAAATTGTCAAAATACAGTTGATCCTTGAACAACATGGGTCTGAACTGCCAGGTCCATTTAATATTTGTATTTCTTCATTAGATATGTACCAGAGTATTGTATTAATAGGACTTCATGATCTAAGGTTGGGGCTGTTTACAATGTTATATTTTGTTTTTCAACAGTGTGGAGAGTCTTTTCCATTAGAGGTTATTACAAGAAACCAAGTATAGTCTACTGTGTGATAGTCAGTCCTTGTTGTTTATCTGTTTTATGTATTGTTTTATGTATTTATGTGTTGTTGTTTAGTTGCTAAATCATGTTTGACTCTTTTGTTACCCCATGAACTTAGCCCACAAAGCTCCTCTTTCCATGTGATTTTCCAGGAAAGAGTACTGGAGTGGGTTGCCATTTCTTTCTGCAGGGGATCTGCCCTACCTCAAGGACAAAACCCACATCTCTTGCTTGCAGGTGGATTCTTTACCGCTGACCAACCTAGGAAGCCAATGTATAATGCTGCTGCTAAGTCGCGTCAGTCATGTCTGACTCTGTGTGAATCCATAGACGGCAGCCCACCAGGCTCCGCCATCCCTGGGATTCTTCAGGCAAGAACAATGGAGTGGGTTGCCATTTCCTTCTCCAGTGCATGAAAGTGAAAAGTGAAAGTGAAGTCGCTCAGTCGTGTCTGACTCTTAGCGACCCCATGGGCTGTAACCCACCAGGCTCCTCCGTCCATGGGATTTTCCAGGCAAGAGTACTGGAGTGGGGTGCCATTGCCTTCTCCGCAATGTATAATAGTGTGTATCTATTAATCCCAAGGAGAAGGCAATGGCACCCCACTCCAGTATTTTTGCCTGGAAAATCCCATGGACGGAGGAGCCTGGTGGGCTGCAGTCCATGGGGTCGCTAAGAGTCAGACACGACTGAGCGACTTCACTTTCACTTTTCACTTTCCTGAATTGGAGAAGGAAATGGCAACCCACTCCATTGTTCTTGCCTGGAGAATCCCAGGGACCGCGGGGCCTGGTGGGCTGCCGTCTATGGGGTCGCACAGAGTTGGACACGACTGAAGCGACTTAGCAGCAGCAGCATTAATCCCAAATTCCTAATTTATCCCTCCCCACCAAAAGAAGTAAATAAGATAAAATGCATTTTGATAGATTCTAATCTTTTTGCTATAATTTGCTGTAATGCCAAGTTTACTATCATTTTCTCCCATAGTATTTAATCTTAATGCCATCCAGTGTATTTTTTTTTTTCTGAGACTTTGTATTTTTATATTATCCATATCTTTCCTTATCAGGCTCATGCTTTCCTCTACCATAATTTCTTAAATATATGAAAGATATTTGTAATAGCTGTTTTAGCCTACTTATCAGCTAATTCCGTCATTTCTATAATTTCTCGAGGTACCACTATCAATTGGTTTTCTCCTAATTATCGATGATGTTTTTCAGCTTATCACCATGCTTCGATTTTTTATTGGATGCTAGTCATTAAAATATGATATTTTTATGTTGGAGCCTGGTTTTGTTTGATTTTATATTTCTTTAAATATGTTTGAGCTGGGTTATGGCATTCATTTAAGTTACTTGAAACAATTTTATATTCCTCAAGATTGAGCTTAAGCTTTGTTAAGCAGGACCAGAGCAGCCTTGAATCTGTAGTGAGTTTGGCCTTATTTTTGAGGTTATTCCTTTTCCAGTACTCTACTTGTTATTCCACATGTTGTGGAGGTATCTCGACTCTGGCTAATGAGAACATCAATTAGAGTTGGCCCTACGGTGTTCCTACGATTTTGCTGCTTCTGTCTGTCATGTGCTTCTGTTCCTAGCCTTAGATAGTTTCCCTGCATCCACCATTCCTCACTGTACAGGTGAAGATTCAAGGGAAATGCTTTGTGGATTTCCTGATCTCTCTCTTTATGTGGATTGTGTCCCTCCGGTACTCTGCCCTATGAATTACAGGTGCTTTGGCTACCTCAAATTTTAAATTCTTTGTTATCAGTTTAGAGAGGTTGACAGGCTCTATTTGGGTTCCTGTGCTTATTTATTTTGTCTTCTCAATAATGATTAAATTATGCTACATTTGGTCCAAGTCTGAAAACTATGCTTCTTATACTTTGCCTGAATTATTGAGTGTTAAAGGCAACTGGAGAAATATGTTATTTCACCATATCTGGAAATGAAAATACACATTTGATGACCTTTACATAAACATTCACTATCTTGTAATCACTACCTCAGTCAAGATATAGAAAAACAATAAATAACAAATAAAAATTTTGAAGTGAATGTCTCTTAAAAAGTAGTATTTAATTCTTTATAAATCACATCATAATCATAAACCCATCAAGATATTAGGGGAAACACAACTATCTTTTCTTATCTCCTTGTGTTTTTAGAAATAGTGATACATTGTGGTTGGGAATAGACACAAATGTATGAATGTAAATCATAAGAATGTGTATAGATTTGGCTTGTTCATTCCTCAAAACTGAGAATTCAGAGAATTTAGAATAGTGAAGCCCAGATTTTTAACATTAGAAAATACAACCATGAAATCTACTTTTCCTTGTGTCCTAATGAAGGAATTGTTATCTTCTTTCTTTTCTAAGGTTTGACCCTCCTGCCTGGACTAAGGTTACTTATGCCATCTAAGTGACCATTTGTTTTAGATTTAAATGAATGGATATTTTCTTTTCTTTTTTCTTTATAACTAGGATAACATACTTTATGGCAAGTTTCTTTGAAGTTTATGCTGTGTACTTTCTGCTAAAGCTCTCATTTTTCTCTTTACTTAATTGCCTTTATATTATGATAAATCACTGAAATCTCATAGGCTTATCCTTATATCAAAACTATCATTCCTTTCTTTCCTCTTTTTATTTTTCTTTTCCTTCTGTGAAGTTTTGATTAATTAGATGACTTAGACTACACCTGCCACTTTGAAGAGTAATGTTATATATAAGTAGTTTGTGTAATATTGTATATAGAAGTTTTTCATCTAGTAAGTATGGATTTCCCCTCGAACATGTCACCTATGAAAATTGTATGGTAATTGTGAGATGTGTGTTGAATATTAGTGAAATGAAAGTAAAAAGAATTAGCACTTTAACCCTACCTTAGCCTTACCTTTCTACTTTGTCATCATATCCTTCAGTTTCTTTACTTACCATGAAACAATGCTGAGCTGAATCTTTACTGTACTAGACACAGCTTAAAACATTTTCCACATGCATATTACTCAATGGTAATATTGCTCTGTATAAAATCTATAATGAGTTTTATTTATACTTTTTCCCACATTTCTGATATTCGAAAGTATGTATATGTTATGCCACTGTCATTTGAATTATTTTTGTTTCTTCTGTATGATCCATTCAGGTAACTGATGTGAAAAGTGCATATCTCAGAAGGTCTATAAATCATTACTATAAAATTCTAAATACAAATAAGGAGTAAGTACTTAAAGTTTGATTGGCATGGTATTTTTTTTTCCCCAGAAAATACTTTATTTATTTATTTTTTTTATCCTCTTTATTTTTTTTAAATTTTATTTTATTTTTTAAACTTTACATAATTGTATTAGTTTTGCCAAATATCAAAATGAATCCGCCACAGGTATACATGTGCTCCCCATCCTGAACCCTCCTCCCTCCTCCCTCCCTATACCATCCCTCTGGGTCGTCCCAGTGCACTAGTCCCAAGCATCCAGTATCGTGATTGGCATGATATTAAGCAGTATTTGCAAAATCACTATAAAATGGACTAAAGTTACTATTCCATTTTAAATAAAATTATATACTTCCCCCTTTATGAACTACTGAATAATAAGGCTTTAAAAAATCTACTTAAAAATCTAATTACTATTTCTGCAATTAGTATTTATTTTCCAAAAAATCCATCTATAATTATAGTTTAAAAATTATGGTTTTTCCACTGTGTCTCTTTTGCTGTCTCACATACAGGGTTATTGTTACCATCTTTCTAAATTCCATACATATGTGTTAGTATACTATATTGGTGTTTTTCTTTCTGGCTTACTTCACTTTGTATAATAGGCTCCAGTTTCACCCACCTCATTAGAACTGATTCAAATGTATTCTTTTTAATGGCTGAGTAATACTCCATTGTATATATGTACCACAGCTTTCTTATCCATTCATCTGCTGATGGACATCTAGGTTGCTTCCATGTCCTGGCTATTATAAACAGTGGTGTGATGAACATTGGGATACATGTGCCTCTTTCAATTCTGGTTTCCTCAGTGTGTATGCCCAGCAGTGGGATTGCTGGGTCATATGACAGTTTTTTAAGGAATCTCCACAGTGTAAGAGGGTTCCCTTTTCTCCACACCCTCTCCAACATTTACTGCTTATAGACTTTTGGATAGCAGCCATTCTGACTGGCGTGAAATGGTACCTCATTGTGGTTTTGATTTGCGTTTCTCTAATAATGAGTGATGTTGAGCATCTTTTCATGTGTTTGTTAGCCATCTGTATGTCTTCTTTGGAGAAATGTCTGTTTAGTTCTTTGGCCCATTTTTTGATTGGGTTGTTTATTTTTCTGTAATTGGGCTGCAGGAGTTGTTTGTATATTTTTGAGATTAACTCTTTGTCAGTTGTTTCATTTGCTATTAATTTCTCCCACTCTGAAGGCTGTCTTTTCACCTTGCTTATAGTTTCCTTTGTTGTACAAAAGCTTTTAATTTTAATTAGGTCAATTTGTTTATTTTTACTTTTATTTCCAATATTCTGGGAGGTGGGTCATAGAGGATCCTGCTGTGATTTATGTTGGAGTGTGTTATTATAGTTCATTAGACTCTATGAATATGAACCAGAATCTAGCAATATTTCAGTTTGGTGGGTTTCTCATTCTTTGGTATATAGAGACAAACTCGTAATTACTCTCAATTTGACAAAGGAAGGACACCCAATGCTTTATGACACGTTCTAGCAGGAGGTTTGAGTTGAGCCTTGAAGAATGAACAGGATTTACTTAAGCAAAGGGGAATGGCATACCAAGCTTTTTCTATGTTTGCATGATGTAGGTAAACCGGTAGCATAAAATGAGTATGGAAAGGAAGGCAGAGGCCAGACTGTGAAAGACTGCAAACTGTACAAAGAACTGGACACTCCTCTTTAGATTAGGGAGACCAGGAAGATTTAAAAAGGAAGTAAGTGATCATTTTTGCCATTAGAGAAATTATCCTGGTAGCAATGTGGAGGATGGATTACAAAGAAGTCAGACTTAGTTTCCAGGCTATGGCAGTGGTCCAGGTAAGAAATGTGGAGGAGTTGATCTAAGACAGAGGCAAGCTGATGGCAAAAAGGAGAGATTAATATGGAATTTTGAAGAGAACATTAATGAGACTGTTTACCAATGTAAATGACTGGTGGAAATTGCACCCAAAGGTGAGAAATTTAAGACTTGCAGCTTTTGGGACTGGATTACAAAATCACTAGTGGGACCCTTAGCCCAGTCTAGAGAATTTTTGTATAGAGGAAGTTTAGTAGGGACTGGGTTGGGGTGTAGAAAGAGAGTTTAGTCTAAAACCTGTTGAGTTTTCTAGAACCTATAAGTGAAGTCACTCAGTCATGTCCGACTCTTTGCGAACCCGTGGACTGTAGCCCACCAGGCTCCTCCGCCCATGGGATTCTCCAGGCAAGAGTGCTGGAGTGGGTTGCCATTTCCTTCTCCAGGGATCGAACCCAGGCCTCCCACATGCAGGCAGACGCTTTAACCTCTGAGCCACCAGGGAAGCAATACCTAATCACTTCATGGGAAATAGATGGGGAAACAGTGGAAACAGTATCGGACTTTATTTTTGGGGCTCCAAAATCACTGCAGATGGTGATTGCAGTCATGAAATTAAAAGAAGCTTACTCCTTGGAAGGAAAATTCTGACCAACCTAGATAGCATATTCAAAAGCAGAGACATTACTTTGCCAACAAAGGTCCATCTAGTCAAAGCTATGGGTTTTCCAGTAGTCATGTATGGATGTGAGAGTTGGACTGTGAAGAAAGCTGAGCGCTGAAGAATTGATGCTTTTGAACTGTGGTGCTGGAGAAGACTCTTGAGAGTCCCTTGGACTGCAAGGAGATCAGCCCTGGGATTTCTTTGGAAGGAATGATGCTAAAGCTGAAACTCCAATATTTTGGCCACCTCATGCGAAGAGTTGACTCATTGGAAAAGACTCTGATGCTGGGAGGGATTAGGGGCAGGAGGAGAAGGGGACGACCGAGGATGAGATGGCTGGATGGCATCACTGACTCGATGGATGTGAGTCTGAGTGAACTCTGGGAGTTGGTGATGGACAGGGAGGCCTGGCGTGCTGCGATTCATGGGGTTGCAAAGAGTCGGACATGACTGAGCGACTGAACTGAACTGAACTGAAACCTATAGCTGAATTCCTATTTAAGAAAAAAAAAAAGGCACTTGGAAGAAACAAAATCAAAGATTTCTAAGCCTCAAAAAATTTACTCTCAGGGAGGGAATGATACAAGGATCGAAGACTCTAAAATGAGACAGTATCCGAGGTGACTGAAGAATACACAGTGAATAGAGAAGTCTCTATTCTGTTTGATTGATTAGAACAGGCTGCATGAGTGAGATGTTCCTTGAGGTTCACTTTGATCATGAGTCTTTCAGCTGACTTAGATGTTGGTGAAGAAGGGAAGTATAAGAATCATAACATAACAAATAGTGGCATAATACACAGGCAGGAGGCATGGAATGTGTTTAGAGAGCATCCAGACCCTCATTTTGACTGCAGTTTAGGGTTCCAAAAAGACTAGTGAATGATGAAACTTGAAATAAAGATTGGGACCAGATTCCAAACAGCTTTGAATGCTAGGCATTGTAGTTTGTTTAGAGATCGGAGCCCTAACCATAAGAATGGTTTTAAGGGTGAACTGACCATATCAGAATTTCTCTGGGGAGGATAGAAAATGACTGTGAGGATCCTCTTTTGGAGCCTGGTGTAATAGTTCATGAAGGGAATGTGAAAGCCATGAAGGGGCAACAGAAAAAAGGGAGAGGACAGGTGTTATTTCATATGGTTTTTAAGGTAAAAATCAAAGGAAAAGGGAGTCAAGAATATTACTTAAAGTTTGGGTTAAGTCCTTGATGGGAAGGCTGTGTGTATCTGCAATGTTCCTAAATGACTGTGTGTTGGAATCAATTTATGGCTGTAGGTAATTGGCAGGAAACAGTTTTTCTGAGAGGGAGCAGTTACCCCAAAATGCAAAGCCAGAAAATATAAAGACTAAGAAAAAAAATAATTATGAGTCATTTGTTACCTTTGAATGAATGAGTATTGAGCACAGAGGAAGCACTAAAAAAGACATGAGATTTTCCCTTTACTTGTAACACTCCAGAAATAACTCCAGAAAGAATGAAGGGATGGAGCCAAAGGAAAAAGAATACCCAGCTGTGGATGTGACTGGTGACAGAAGCAAGGTCTGATGTTGTAAAGAGCAATATTGCATAGGAACCTGGCATGTCAGGTCCATGAATCAAGGCAAATTGGAACCGGTCAAACAAGAGATGGCAAGAGTGAATGTTGACATTCTAGGAATCAGCGAACTAAAATGGACTGGAATGGGTGAATTTAACTCAGATGGCCATTATATCTACTACTGCGGGCAGGAATCTCTCAGAAGAAATGGAGTAGCCATCATGGTCAACAAAAGAGTCCAAAATGCAGTACTTGGATGCAATCTCAAAAACAATGAATGATCTCTGTTCCTTTCCAAGGCAAACCATTCAATATCACAGTAATCCAAGTCTATGCCCCAACAGTAATGCTGAAGAAGCTGAAGTTGAACAGTTCTGTGAAGACCTACAAGACCTTTTAGAACTAACACCCAAAAAAGATTTCCTTTTCATTATAGGGGACTGGAATGCAAAAGCAGGAAGTCAAGAAACACCTGGAGTAACAGGCAAATTTGGCCTTGGAATATGGAATGAAGTAGGGCAAAGACTAATAGGTAAATGCACTGAATGCCAAGAAAATGCACTGATCATAACAAACACCCTCTTCCAACAACACAAGAGAAGACTCTATACATGGACATCACCAGATGGTCAACACCAAAATCAGATTGATTATATTCTTTGCAGCCAAAGATGGAGAAGCTCTATACAGTCAGCAAAAACAAGACCAGGAGCTGACTGTGGCTCAGACCATGAACTCCTTATTGCCAAATTCAGACTTAAATTGAAGAAAGTAGGGAAAACCACTAGACCATTCAGGTATGACCTCAATCAAATCCCTTATGACTATACAGTAGAAGTGAGAAATAGATTTAAGGGCCTAGATCTGATAGACAGAGTGCCTGATGAACTATGGACTGAGGTTTGTGACATTGTACAGGAGACAGCGATCAAGACCATCCCTATGGAAAAGAAATGCAAAAAAGCAAAATGGCTGTCTGAGGAGGCCTTACAAATAGCTGTGAAAAGAAGAGAAGTGAAAAGGAAAGGAGAAAAGGAAAGATATAAACATCTGAATGCAGAGTTCCAAAGAATAGCAAGAAGAGATAAGAAAGCCTTCTTCAGCAATCAATGCAAAGAAATAGAGGAAAACAACAGAATGGGAAAGACTAGAAATCTCTTCAAGAAAATTAGAGATACCAAGGGAACATTTCATGTAAAGATGGGCTCGATAAAGGACAGAAATGGTATGGACCTAACAGAAGCAGAAGATATTAAGAAGAGATGGCAAGAATACACAGAAGAACTGTACAAAAGAGATCTTCACGACCCAGATAATCATGATGGTGTGATCACTGACCTAGAGCCAGACATCCTGGAATGTGAAGTCAAGTGAGCCTTAGAAAGCATCACTACAAACAAAGCTAGTGGAGGTGATGGAATTCCAGTTGAGCTATTCCAAATCCTGAAAGATGATGCTGTGAAAGTGCTGCACTCAATATGCCAGCAAATTTGGAAAACTCAGCAGTGGCCACAGGACTGGAAAAGGTCAGTTTTCATTCCAATCCCAAAGAATGCTCAAACTACTGCACAATTGCACTCATCTCACACGCTAGTAAAGTAATGCTCAAAATTCTCCAAGCCAGGCTTCAGCAATATGTGAATCGTGAACTTCCTGATGTTCAAGCTGGTTTTAGAAAAGGCAGAGGAACCAGAGATCAAATTGCCAACATCTGCTGGATCATCGAAAAAGCAAGAGAGTTCCAGAAAAACATCTATTTCTGCTTTATTGACTATGCCAAAGCCTTTGACTGTGTGGATCACAATAAACCGTGGAGAATTCTGAAAGAGATGGGAATATCAGGCCACCTGATCTGCCTCTTGAGAAATTTGTATGCAGGTCAGGAAGCAACAGTTAGAACTGGACATGGAATAACAGACTGGTTCCAAATAGGAAAAGGAATACGTCAAGGCTGTATATTGCCACCCTGCTTATTTAACTTATATGCAGAGTCCATCATGAGAAACGCTGGACTGGAAGAAGCACAAGCTGGAATCAAGATTTCTAGGAGAAATATCAATAACCTCAGATATGCAGATGATACCATCCTTATGGCAGAAAGTGAAGAGGAACTCAAAAGCCTCTTGATGAGAGTGAAAGTGGAGAGTGAAAAAGTTGGCTTGAAGCACAACATTCAGAAAACGAAGATCATGGCATCTGGTCCCATCATTTCATGGGAAATAGATGGGGAAACAGTGGAAACAGTGTCAGACTTTATTTTTCTGGGCTCCAAAATCACTGCAGATGGTGACTGCAGCCATGAAATTAAAAGACGCTTACTCCTTGGAAGGAAAGTTATGACCAACCTAGATAGCATATTGAAAAGCAGAGACATTACTTTGGCAACAAAGTTTCTTCTAGTCAAGGCTATGGTTTTTCCTGTGGTCATGTATGGATGTGAGAAGTGGACTGTGAAGAAGGCTGAGCACCGAAGACTTGATGCTTTTGAACGATGGTGTTGGAGAAGACTCTTGAGAGTCCCTTGGACTGCAAGGAGATCCAACCAGTCCATTCTGAAGATCAGCCCTGGGATTTCTTTGGAAGGAATGGTACTAAAGCTGAAAGTCCAGTACTTTGGCCACCTGATGCGAAGAGTTGACTCATTGGAAAAGACTCTGATGCTGGGAGGGATTGCGGGCAGGAGGAGAAGGGGATGACCGAGGATGAGATGGCTGGATGGCATCACTGACTCGATGGACGTGAGTTGGGTGAAGTCCGGGAATTGGTGATGGACAGGGAGGCCTGGCGTGCTGAGATTCATGGGGTCGCAAAGAGTCGAACACGACTGAGCAACTGAACTGAACTGTAACATGATTTAATCAGAACAAATATTTTTAAATTTCTTACTCTAATGTTGTTGAAGTCTAAAATTCAATGAATCTTAAAAACTCCAGAGATTAGTGAGTGACTATAGAGGTGTTGTATATGAGGATGACTTGATGGCATTTGTGTAGAGGCCATTGGTCAGCAGGAGTAGAGATAATGATGAGGTAAAATAGAAGTGATGATGGTTCAGGACTCCTCAGATGGAGGAAGGTAAAGCAGAGATAGGGACGTTTGCTAAGGTAAGTTGGCATGGTTGGTAGGAGTGAGGGAAGAAGATGGATAAAGGTAAGGAGGGGTATAGAAGGTATTTGAGGTAGTGTATTAGGTTGGGCTCAGACTGCAGTAAACAAGTGAGGTTCCTCTTCTGGAAATGAAGGGATGTGGAGAGGAAACTAGAGGGATCTGAAGAATATCTGCAAGTACTGCTAAGAAATGCAACAGAGAGAGGAGATGTAATGAAATTTGCCACACAGCCGTGAAGGCGTAAATTACTTTGTGTCTGCATTTGTTTTTGCCTGCGTGAGCTATCTATATTATGTTTTCACTTAGGCAGACAGTGAAAGCTCAAACTGTTTAAAAATACTGTTTCTGCTGAGTGTAGGGATAGGTGGACATCTCTTTCCATAGCTCTCTTCATTAAGGCTAAAGAGCACAGTGTCCTGCAAGCCTGTCATGGGGCAGAAGGTATTTGATATCTCTTGGCAGGAAGATAATGTTTCTGTGATCTATTGCATTTTATTTAGAGGAGCACATATAGATAAGTTATTAGGATTTTCCTCACCACCATCATCCTAGCCCAAATTACCATAGTCAGCAGCATCTTAACGTGCAGGTGAGATGCCCCAAGCCAAGCCCCTTCCATTATCCAGGTTTATAGACTCTCATCACCAACTCGATGGACATGAGTTTGAGCAGGCTCTAGGAGTTGGTGATGGACGGGGAGGCCTGGCATGCTGCAGTCCATGGTGTGGCAAAGTGTTGAACACGACTGAGCGACTGAACTGATATACTCTCCTGCATTTAAGAGATGAAATATCTTAAAATATTGGCCACAAAGAAAGATATTTTTTCCTCAAACATGGAGATTATATAGGTAACTTTATATATTTTTTAGATTAGAAATTTCATGCACAGGTATAACATGCAACATTTAGCCTTTTTCAAAGTGAGTGAAGTCTTTTAAGAGCTCTCTTAAAAGCATCCTGTCAGTGACTACTATAAACTTCCTTTACTTGGAGCAGGATCAAGGGCACCTACCATTTCTTAGTCCCTTGGATCCCCAGTAATTGGACTTCAAATGGTGCTGAGTCCATGTTCCTTGAAGACCAAACTGGGGCTTTTGTAGCATTTAACAAAATAATACTCCCTGGCCAAATCCGAGTCTCAAAATGTAGACAATGTACAGTCTGGACCCATTCCACCTGCTTTTGAAAGCTGCCAAATGTTTACTTTCTTCTCATTTGGTCCTGTGTTGTGTTTTTACTCATAACACATATTTTGCACCAAAAATAATTTAGTGGCTTAGTGGGAATAGAGTCATAAATGAGGAGAAAATGGAGAAACTGCTGGCTGGTGAAGCAGCTCACGATTAATAAATTGTGCAACATGTGACTTGGCAGCTCTTCGATTCACCAGCGGAGTCCCCTCCCTTGTAAATTCTAGTTGGCTTTCCCATACATTATTATGTGGATTCCTTATAACCACTTCCCTTTCTGATTTTCCAGAGACAGGGTATAACGTTTCCCCGAACGCCAATAAAATGTGAAATCTTATCCCCCTCTTTAGGTTGGCTTTGTGTAGTCATCTTCCAAAATAAGAACAGCAAATGTCTTAAACATTGCTATTTTCTATTTTTATGTTCATTCAATAGTTACAGTTCTTCATAACATCACAGTTTTCATTTCAACAGCAGTTTGTTAAGTTTGGGGGAATGAGTATTGAAATTCTGTTTCCTTTCCTCCTTTAAAAGTAAAACTGATTTTACATACCACTGTGCAGATGACTCTACATCCTTAAATTAGTACAGATTATACACTAATTTTCCACCTAATCAAAATCTATACTTGAATGGACTTGAATGAAGTACATTAACTTCAAATCCTTCAACATATAATCTTGGTTTGCTGGTATATTCCTGAGACAACAGAAAACACTGGGGTTCAAACTTTTATTTGGTTTACATAATCAAAGAATATTTGTTTTTTTATGAAGGCAATAAATTCAAGCATTGTTATTAACTGTGACACATTAAAAACAAGGATTCTTTACTACACCATACTGAAACATTTATTGACAAGCTTTTAAGAGGAGGTTTCATTTTGAACAATGGAGGGATGGTGGGATATAAATAGCTTACATCGGGTGCAGTGTCTTCTGAGAGTAATTTCTTTTTCTTTCTTCTTCCCTTTTTTTTTTTTTTTTGAATGGAACTTTGGCACAGAAAAGCCCAAATATATACACGACATTACATCATTTGTATTAAATCATTTTGTGTTTTGAGGGCCTTCTAGATTCAGAGAGTAGAAATTAGAGTGAAAAGATAAATTGTTCAATATGTCTAAAAACTTCAGAATCCACGTTCCTGGTATCAGAAAAAGTTCATGGCTTATTTATATCAGATTTGCAGTGTATAAGCCTTGAGTGTTTAAATATTGCTTTGAAATCAAACTGGAGATTTGGGATTTGCAAAAGGGTTTTAGTATGAAGGGTTTTAGGATGAAGATAATCTGGCTTCGTTTAATTTTGATTTCTATTCTTCTCCACAAAAGTTAGCTAGCACAGATCATATTTTAAATGTTCTGATATGGTTTTCCCTTTTGTATTTATGGATGCGTGACTTTTATGCATATTACGTTTGAGCATTTCTCTGTCTCTGGACATTGGGCTTGAGGTGGAGGGTGGTATGCAGTTTCAACACATTTCTAAAGAGAGAGAGGCTTAGTCATTATTTAGCTACATTTTTGCAAGAAGATAATAGGCTTGAGAGCTGAGTTTGAGGGAAGATAAAGGATTGTCCAGATTTTTTTAGCTCACATTGTAACCCAAAGTGGGGGTCTGACTGTTTGCCACTCAAAAGCTACTAAAGATGCAAGGTAGTTGGAAAGGAAAGTTTGCTTTATTTTGGATGCTGGCAACTGAGGCAGAGAGGGCAGTTCAGTTCAGTCACTCAGTCATGTCTGACCCTTTGTGATCCCATGAATCGCAGCATACCAGGCCTTCCTGTCCATCACCAACTCCCAGAGTTTACTCAAACTTATGTCCATTGAGTCAGTGATGCCATCCTGCCATCTCATCCTCTGTCGTCCGCTTCTCCTCCTGCCCCCAATCCCTCCCAGCATCAGGGTCTTTTCCAATGAGTCAACTCTTCGCATGAGGTGGCCAAAGTATTGGAGTTTCAGCTTTAGCATCAGTCCTTCCAGTGAACACCCAGGACTGATCTCCTTTAGGATGGACTGGTTGTACCTCCTTGCAGTCCAAGGGCCTCTCAAGAGTCTTCTCCAACACCACAGTTCAAAAGCATCAGTTCTTTGGCGCTGAGCTTTCTTCACAGTCCAACTCTCACATTCAAAGGCTGACTCTCTGCCACCCTCCCTCCCAATGACATACACTGGGCAAGAGCTTTTATAGATAGAGGGAGGGGATTTCATGTAGAATCAGCACAGTCAGCTCTGACAGCCATCTTGACATTGGTCAGGTGATGATCTGATCAATGTCATCTTGATTGTTTTAGGTACAGTAAGTCTTCAGTTCCAGGGTCTTTTGTTTCCATTCTTTGATGCAAATTCTTGGAATTGTGGCAGCTTATGTCATGGCTGTAGTCTGGTCATCATGTAGTTAACTTCCTCCACCAGGTGGAAGTTTCAGTATTTACAGGACAGCTCACAGGATATGGCTCAGAATATTATCTATAGCCCTTGAAAAGGAACTAAAGGTCCTTGACTCTGCTGAATGACTATTATTATTTAGTCTTGTCGGATTGTTTTCCTTTGTTTCTGCATTTTCTCACTTCTTTGATTAAACTTATTCTTTGGCTAAAGTTTTTCCAAAGACAAAACTCAGGCTGAAGATAGTGGGGCAAGGGCCAGAAACAAGTAGATACAGCCATTGTGTGTAAGGAAGTCACTTTATGGAGAGGGTTGGCATGGGGGCTGGGAGGTGTGGTGCCCAAGAGTCATATGAGATAGGAACTACTTTACTTCCTAGAGACTGTTTACATGTGTGCATCAAACTGAGTGTTAAACTGGATAAAAAGCCAGAGTCTCTCATCTCCTTCCTCCTTCCCAGCCGCCTACTAGGTAGAAGTTTAAGAAGAGAATCAGCTGAGTAAAGCAACTCCATTTGCTCAGCATATTCAAGGATCACTGACCCACCGATAGAATGAGTAGTGCTCTGTACAAATTGGTAAAATTGCTAGATGTCCATTGAGCAGCATCACCACTTCTGAATTCCCAAGTGTGTCATGTGATGTCATCTCACGTCTTTTACTATATAGGAAAGCAGCAGTAAAAATGTCACTTTTTGTGCTTTTAAAAAACAAAATAATAAAACTTTCCATAACTCCTCTTTGCAAATATTAAAAGTCACAGACTGTTGATTTCTAGGTTATCAGTGAAACTTGTATATATATTTTATTGGACCTATATGATTTTTTTAATGTTGTAATTAAAATTAGGGTATGTCAGAAAATAATAGGTTTCTGGCTGTTACTGAAAAGATTTGGCAGTCTGCCAGCACAGGGCCTGGATTCCTAAACTTCACTCATTGCTAGAGCTGAGTGTGAGGTGCCCATTTCAGGGACCATGTGCTCCATTCTGCCTCTGCTCTCCCACTGTCCCCACTAGGTGAGCTTCACTCATGACCTTTTGCTCCCTGGCGCTCTTTCACATTGGTCTTGTGCGGCTGCGTACAAAGGGTAAACGCGTGCTTTCGTGCAGTACCTGAGCCTCACTTCAGTGGTCCCTGAGCCTGTATTCATTATGTCCTTATCAGTTGCCTCTTCTTCAAGCACAGCGGCTAATTCCTCACTTGTGTTTGCCTTTCTCCATTCCCTTCCTCGTGGTGTTTGAACCCTACCTCTCCCTGTTGCCAGCACACACACACACACACACGCACACACACCCTGTTTCTTTTTAGCCTAATTGCCCCTTCTCAGTAAGAGTTAAGTCAAACCAAGTCCACAGATGTTACCTTAAGATGCTACTGTATATGGGGCCTTGTGTTGCATGCTGCTGGAATACAGTCCCATAGGGACTTCACAAAGGTCTTTGGGAGTATAACACGTAAAAGTTAACTATATGGAGCATTAAATAACAGATCACTAGAATGATATAACTTTGTTTAACCCAGTATTTCGGAGAAGGCAATGGCACCCCACTCTAGTACTCCTGCCTGGAAAATCCCATGGATGGAGGAGCCTGGTAGGCTGCAGTCCATGGGGTCGCTGTGGGTCGGACACGACTGAGCAACTTCACTTTCACTTTTCACTTTCCTGCATTGGAGAAGGAAATGGCAACCCACTCCAGTGTCCTTGCCTGGAGAATCCCAGGGACAGGGGAGCCTGGTGGGCTGCCGTCTATGGGGTCACACAGAGTCGGACATGACTGAAGTGACTTAGCAGCAGAATGATATAAAAGATATGATGTAGCAGTATAACCAGTGGTGCCATGGAAATCTGTGAGATGCCCACATCCTCTGTATCTCTTCAAGATACAGAATTAGGATCCTAGTTTTGTGTCATGGGAAAGTAACTCCATTTACTTCAAGGGTGTCATTAAAATCTCAATTAAAAAATCATTCATTTAAATTGGAAACGAAGAACTAAGCCATTAACATCAATTTCCACCTAAGTTTCAGGCATGTAAACACACACAAAAATACATAATGAACATTTGTTAGAAGTTAATAAAGATTAACAGCATGCATGTAAATTTCATCATTCTCTGAATTTCTTGGTCCATGGTTCTTCAAAAATTTTGCATTTTAAAATTGATGATGTTAAATAGATACAGTTTTCTTATCACTTATTAAAGTTGAAATCATGATTTTTTTCTTAGTGTATCAAAATTCTCCTGAAAGAAATGTGAGAAATATATTCTTTTAGGAAACAGGAGGAATTGTTTCCTTCTTTCCTGTCGCTCTGTCAGGACTTACTTCTCTATGCTTAGAGCTAGTTAAAGAAATCACAAAGATATCCTGCTGGTAAGCAAGTTAACTGCTGAATAAAGCTCTAGGGTTAAAGGTTAACAGGCATGGCTTCAACAACAACTTTTTATAATAGACATGCATTGCACCTATTAACCTGAATGCCCTATTGTATCTGTCATTTTCGGTTATATTTTATTTCATTTTTCACCATTCCTGCCTAAGAAAATTATTGTTCCTTTAAATTCCTGAAACTAAGTCACTGTCATCATTCTGAAATTAGTTCTCTTTATTGATAATAATCACATCAGGCTTTTAAATGACTATTTAATTAAAATGTAAATTTTAATTATATGTAACAAAATATTAAGATAATTTATTTAAATAAGTGGGATTAACTCTGCTCATTTTTATTGGTCTCAGTGAATTTCTTTAATTGGTGCAAATGAAATAGCGTCTACCAAAATATTATTGTACTAAAACATGACAATCCATTTATTTCAGCCATTTAAATGAATAATTAATATGTTAATTAATTAGTCTTATTGGATGCTCTCTTGTGGGGGTTAATTAAGACCATCCATCTGCACTTCTGTCATTACTGAGGCAGAGGAATAAAGACATTACCAGGAAGTGGAAGGTTTAGAGTCTCCCTCCAATACTGACACACTGGGAAGCAAAAATGATTCATGTTCCTGTCTTAATAGATCATCCCTGTCAGCTTAAAAGAGATGGGAAAAAAGGCACATGAAGTTCATGAATGTTTCCTTTCTCTCTTTCCGAAGACACTACTGTAAGCTTATCAGAGCTTAATTAAGATATGCCTGATCCTTAACAGTCTGTTGCTTAGCAACTAAATCATCCTCTCCTTTCCCATTTGGTCTGCTCACCTTGCAACCTAAAAGACTGAAAAAATTATCCTATATATGCAAAGTAAGCATAGGGACAACCAGATTCACAGGAATTTCATAGGTTTAGGGACATGTCAGGAGAGTAGGTAAATTTGAATGCTATCCAGGGTAACTGTGGTGAAGTGGGCTTTAAGTGAGTTTGAGTAGCAAAATTCTGTCAACTGGGATGGTAATTTTTGTAAAAAATTATTTATTTAATACTTCTTGATTTCCAGACTCATTAGGAAGTATTTTTCCTTGGGGGCGGGGGAAAAGAGGATCTTGTGGCTACTTTTTAGTGAATAGTTAAAAAGGAAAATTCTTAAAAGTTGGTACCTAGAATAGGAATATAGTGGCATTTTTTTTTTACAAGAGCTAAACTTAAACAAGGAAACTGTGTATGATTTCCATTTTATTTATGAAAACTTTTAGTTTACAAAACACAAAGACATTAATATTTTAAAAAATTTACATCTTCATGTACAGTTTTCATCTTTTTTAAAAAAACTTAATTCTTTCTAAACTTCCAAGTTGCTCTAAATGTTTACTTGGGCAGAGGAGAATCTCCACTTTAGATATAAATGTAAAAAAAAAAACAAAAAAGGACTCAAATATACAAACATATCAGTATAGTAAAAAATGTATTGCTGATAAAGTTTTCTTATCCAAATATTTGTAAACTGTTTTGCTAGAAGAATGACAAACACCGCAACAAAACCAGTGGAATAAACTTGAATTTGGCACCCCAAGGCTGTGTAAAGCAAACTGACTGATAACTACAAATTTGGCAAAATTGTGGTTAGCTTAATGAAAAGACTGGAAAGTGTGCCAGGCCAATGGCAAAGGACCTAAATCTAAAGACAGACAAGCTTTTCTTGATTACAGTGATTACATCATGGTCATTAGAATTTAAAGTAACTAACCCAAACACAGACATCATATCTTCATTTGATAGCTGTAGTCTAGTAAATAGTGGGAAAGGATGTTATGTATGGATTAAGCTTGATGAAATGAAAACAGACATTCTTTTTGAACCTGTCTGGCAAGGAAAATGAAAACTTCAGAATCAGGCAGTAAAGTTAACGTTTAAAGCTCAGTCTCTTTGATTGGAAAGGGTCTGTGTAGTGTTTTGGGCTATTCTTTGTTTTATGGGGAAGCCCCTACAACAAATAGCTTTGCATGACTCGTTCTTGCCTGCAGTCTGTAGTCAAGTAAGACGTTTGAGATCTACTTTTGGGAAATGAAGACAATTAGTCTTTTCAGATTTTTCAAAGTATAATGAGGTGGGAGCTGTGGTTCACCATTTCTTTTGTCATCAGCTGTATTACAATTAAACCCCTATTGTGGGTTTTAACTCTTTGAAGGTCAATCCTCAGTCAGTCTGCAATGTCCTACCCTGCTCTGCATGTAGACAGTTCACGCTGAGAAGACAAATGCTTTGCTCAGGGGAAAGGGATGCATTGGGTTACAGTAGAGCTATATACATGAAAGCAAGCTCATTGACCTCTGATCCCAAACCCCCCACTTCATAGCACTACCTGTGGGAACACTGTCTCAACCAGAAGAGCAACGATTTGCAACTATTTAGGAAGATTAGGGGAGTGAGGCAAAGAAAAACAAGGCATAGAACATAAAACAGCACGGTGGTTTCTCTATGTTACCTGTCTTACTGATAGAAGACCTCAGCTTGGTTTTAGAAAATGCAGTCTTTTTTTGGTTTAAATAAAGAAAAAAAACTTAAAATGAAGCCAAGAAGAAAAAGACTTCAATACCACCCACATTATGTAATTTTAAGGAAAAAAATCAGTAAGACAACCTATGGTCTGAATTTCAGTAAGATATTGAATGTAAGTAAAGAGAAAGAACACCCACGTTAAAATAACTTCATCATTATCATCAAAAAGCATTTATTGAGTGTCTGGTTGTACTGAGCATCATTGAACCTACTATGTTTAAAGTACTTAAGAAAGGAAACGAAATCTTAATGTAAACACAGCTCAAGTAACATGAATTGATATCAGTTCCTTAAATTGCAACTTAAAGAAACCATTAGGTTGTTTAAATAAAAACTATATAGAGACTACACGTGAAGCTTGGCTGTTTTATCACTCTGGTAAATAAGTGGTGTCGTTTTCTACTTTACTGAAGTTTCAAAATGATCAGAGGAACCCACAAAATTTTCATAGCAATTCTCAGATAAGGTTTTATTTTCTCAATGAACAAAACATGGATTAATCTTCCAAAATGCATTTTCTTGAGTCACTTTGTCTTGAAATAAAGTCATTCAAAAGTGCAGAGTGTTACATTATCTATTGGCCTAGCATGTGGCAAAGTCATTGCCAAGAAGTTTTCTTCATAGCACAGAAAACAGGCATATATAATGGTATTGCCCAGGAACTTTTAAGTCTGTTAACTGAGGTTCTGAAACCTTACTCTGCTTAGATGGAAGCCAGTCAGGTGGCCACGTCAGTAAGAATGCACGAATGCCTCCGTGAGCAGATGCAGATGGTCGTGTGCTCTTCAGGACACCGGGTTCCAACTCATTCTTATTTAACTGTTTGGGCTAGGATCAAGCAGAAGCATTTTATAAAATCTCCCTAGGTGAATCTCATGTCCACTCTGATGTGTTTTAGCGTCTTTTATCTACTTCTAGTTGTTAAGGTGATATTTCTTCTACTGAAGTGACTGTTTTTTTCAAGTAGACAGAGATCAGAATGTTTGTAGCTCTTAAAACATAAATAATGCGTTAAACCTCCTGGATACCTCCGGAATCTGGTCACTCTGATTTTGCCTGTTAATCCCTGCAGCTATGCCACGGTAGATAAGGGAGAAAACGAACTCTAAATTCTATTGAACTGGTCACTTGAAAGTGGTAAATTGCAGTGCAGATCATAAAACCTAGTATTCATGACCCAGATAATCACGATGGTGTGATCACTGACCTAGAGCCAGACATCCTGGAATGTGAAGCCAAGTGGGCCTTAGAAAGCATTACTACGAACAAAACTAGTGGAGGTGATGGAATTCCAGTTGAGCTATTTCAAATCCTGGAAGATGATGCTGTGAAAGTGCTGTACTCAATATGCCAGCAAATTTGGAAAACTCAGCAGTGGCCACAGGACTGGAAAAGGTCAGTTTTCATTCCAATCCCAAAGAAAGGCAATGCCAAAGAATGCTCAAACTACCACACAATTGCACTCCTCTCACATGCTAGTAAAGTAATGCTCAAAATTCTCCAAACCAGGCTTCAGCAATACGTGAACCGTGAACTTCCTGATGTTCAAGCTGGTTTTAGAAAAGGCAGAGGAACCAGAGATCAAATTGCCAACATCCGCTGGATCATGGAAAAAGCAAGAGAGTTCCATAAAAACATCTATTACTGCTTTATTGACTATGCCAAAGCCTTTGACTGTGTGGATCATAATAAACTGTGGAAAATTCTGAAAGAGACCACCTGATCTGCCTCTTGAGAAATCTGTATGCAGGTCAGGAAGCAACAGTTAGAACTGGACATGGAACAACAGACTGGTTCCAAATAGGAAAAGGAGTACATCAAGGCTGTATATTGTCACCCTGATTATTTAACTTATATGTAGTGTACATCATGAGAAATGCTGGACTGGAAGAAGCACAAGCTGGAATCAAGATTGCTGGGAGAAATATGAAGAACCTCAGATATGCAGATGACACCACCCTTATGGCAGAAAGTGAAGAGGAACTCAAAAGCCTCTTGATGAAAGTGAAAGTGGAGAGTGAAAAAGTTGGCTTAAAGCTCAACATTCAGAAAACGAAGATCATGGCATCTGGTCCCACCACTTCATGGGAAATAGATGGGGAAACGGTGGAAACAGTGTCAGACTTTATTTTTCTGGGCTCCAAAATCACTACAGATGGTGACTGCAGCCATGAAATTAAAAGATGCTTACTCCTTGGAAGGAAAGTTATGACCAACCTAGATAGAATATTCAAAAGCAGAGACATTACTTTGCCAACAAAGGTCCGTCTAGTCAAGGCTATGGTTTTTCCTGTAGTCATATATGGATGTGAGAGTTGGACTGTGAAGAAGGCTGAGTGCCAAAGACTTGATGCTTTTGAACTGTGGTGTTGGAGAAGACTCTTGAGAGTCCCTTGGGCTGCAAGGAGATCCAACCAGTCCATTCTGAAGGAGATCAGCCCTGGGATTTCTTTGGAAGGAATAATGCTAAAGCTGAAACTCCAGTACTTTGGCCACCTCATGTGAAGAGTTGACTAATTGGAAAAGACTCTGATGCTGGGAGGGATTGGGGGCAGGAGGAGAAGGGGACGACCAAGGATGAGATGGCTGGATGGCATCACTGACTTGATGGATGTGAGTCTGGGTGAACTCTGGGAGTTGGTGATGGACAGTGAAGCCTGGCGTGCTGTGATTCATGGTGTCGCAAAGAGTCGGATACGACTGAGCGACTGAACTGAACTGAAAGAATTATGTGGATAAAGGTCAAGCTGGGTTCTGGTTTTAAGGAATCCAAGGGAAGATACAGGGAGATGCCTTATCTCACTGGAGAGAAAACAAATACAAACAGAGTTTGAGAAACAGGAGAGTTAAGCTCTTAGGACTGAAGAACCTAGAAACTGGTAAGGTCATAGCAGATGAGAAAGCCATGCTAGGGAGCAAGGAGGTTGACTTAGATGAAGGGTAACCTGGAAAAAGAGGCTGTGTTCTGACCACCAAGAAATAATGTTCATGCTTCATGTAGGGTCTAGGTAAGTATGCAGAGCTGAACAAATAAAGTCAGGGAAGTGTATAAAAATATCTGAAAAGGAAGACTGAGAAGTTAAAAGTCAGCCTCAGTTTTCGGTCACTGGTTATTCCAGAATCTCATTGATGAGGTAAAGACAATAAGAATATTAACGATTCATATACATCGATTCACTATTCCAGTTCATGTGCATTGTCACATTTAATTCTCATCGTAATTACAGATAATTATTATTCCTATTTTTCAGATGAAGAAACTGGAAATTCAGTGATGTTAATGAACTTGTCCATAACTATTGACAGTAGATCTGGTACATACCTATTAACAGTAGAAATAGATTTGAACTATTTGCTTGGATAAATGCCAGGTATTTGTATCATTGTTTTATATATTATTCCGTTAAAATATTTATAGTCCAGAATAGAAAGTCAGGTAATGAGTTATAAAGCTTTGTTACTTTTGATAACATTTGTCAAAGGTTAGAGTTGGGCTGCAGTCTATGGGGTCGCACAGAGTCAGACACAACTGAAGTGACTTAGCAGCAGAGTTGGTCTTGTTCATTTTTCATGTTTTTCTGTTTTCACATTTCTTTTTCTTAAAGTTTTGCAAACCTTTAATACACACACACACACACACACACATAGGGTGCTAATATTTGGTAATAAGTGTTTAAATTTGTAATGTCAATAGTTTGTAATAACTTCAGTAGAATTAAATATATAAGAACAGGACCTGTGTTTGTTATGCAGTGAATATATTTAACAGTTACTTTAAATGGTAATATAAGTTTTCTAAGAGTCTGATTCCAGAATCATACATTTTAATGATAGGGTTTGGGGTTCAGTTTAAGCACCATCCAAACACCAGCTAAATTACTGAGGTTTTATTTTATTAATAATGAAGAATTTAAAATATAAGTATAATTCCTGTTAACCATAGAAGATGTCTGGATAAGAAATTACTGTATATGTTCACAAATCCAAAACCTAATTTACTAAGCTTAAGAAATTGCTCTTTATTCATTCCTGAGTGTCTTTTAAATTTTCTAATATGCTAATATTTGAGTTCAGACTAAATTCACACGGTCTTAAAAAAGTCGCCTTTTTTGTGTTTTGAAATAAATGTCTGCTGTAGAACTTAGCATTAATCCCAATCAATAAATCAGCCAGAGTTTACTAATCTTTTTCTGCTTACTGTATGCTTTTACTGTATACTGTTACTGTATGCTCTGAATACTCAAGAGAAGAGTGATAAGACCCAACTCTTGGTCTCAAGAAAACAAATACAGAAAAAAAAACCCTCAAAAATAGATAATAAAGCAACAATTTAAATAACACAGCATTAAATAAACAAGTGTTTAAATATATAGTACATACTTGATTCCCAAGACATGAAGGAAGCAGAAAGTAGGGCTTGAGAAGGATTTATAAAGGAATTGGCATGTTAACTAAATGCTCAGCAAAAGGTATTATGTGACGAAAGGTGGCAACTGCTTTTCAGACATAAAGAATGGAAGTACGAATGTGTGATGGCTAGCAGTAGTGAAGTGCTCATTTTAGAGAAGTGATACTGGATATAGAAATTAAGCCAAGGTTATGGAGAGTCTTTAATTTCCCTCTAGTGTTTTAGACTTGGAACAACTTACTGGAGTGTTCCAGATAGGAGCTATTCTTAAATGGTTTGTTTGAAGAAGATCAGTTGCATAAAGTTTTGCAGAATGACTTGGGGAGGGAACACAGTATGTGGCAAACTTGAATGACAAGAGCTTGAAGATTTAGTGCCCTAAGGTTAGTGGCAATAGAAGGAGAAATACGGACACCATTTTGTGACACCATTTTTCTTTTCCATATTTTTGGGATGAAATCATGTTAAAGATTATTATGAAAAAAGAACTAGCACTTTTAATTGTTCTACTCAAATACAATAATTTTCATTTTTAAGCATGACCTTCCAGTCTTGATGGGTATTTGTATGTGGACATTAATGGTATTAAAAGAGGTATATAATTAAAATTTTTTCTTGTAATAGTGTGTGTGTGTAGTGTTTGTGTGTGTGTGTGTGTATATATATATATATACACATCTATATATATTTAAAGTTATCATTATTGCTAAGAACCAAAATAAATTTTGAATAAAAAAGTAAAATTGAATACTCGAACACTGGGGATGTAAATGATGCAAAAATTAAGTGTGACCCCCAAAAGAATTTGTAACAGTGGCACAAATAGCAGAATGAGAGCTGGTTAGTGAATAAATATTAAAATTCAATTTTGGATATACTGATAGAAGTTGAAAATATTTCGGAGACAGTTGGACACCTGAGACTACAGTTCTGGTCTGGAGATGTAGCTTTGACGGTGGAGAAATAGTAAGGGGTACACTTTCATTTTTCACTTCCATGCATTGGAGAAGGAAATGGCAACCCACTCCAGTGTTCTTGCCTGGAGAATCCCAAGGACGGGGGAGCCTGGTGGGCTGCCGTCTATGGGGTCGCACAGAGTTGGACACGACTGAAGCGATTTAGCAGCAGCAGCAGACTTTATATTCATACAAACTCAGTGGTTATTATGATTATTTTTATTATCTGGGTGACCTCAAGCAACTTATGTAAATCCTTGGGATCTTAGCATTTTTAAATCTGTATTTCAGAATTTTGTGGCCAGCAATTTGTAGACACAATTAAAATGTTAATTATTCTAGAGAAATAACAATTATAGAAAATTAATTGTGGCATCTCCTTGCTATTTCATCCTAATTGAACATTATCCTTGGCATAATAATTAGGAACACCATGATGAGCCAATATGAATTTTCTATTTTTTTTTTAAACCAAGAATGCTCTAAGGTGGATAGTTTGGCTGAATACCTGTAAAACCATCTATTGTTTTGTATGAATCTGTCGTAAATTAGATGACTGAAAGAACAAAGAAGATCATCACATATATTATTTTGTTTTGCCAAAGTTAATTTTCCTTCAGCACTATATAACCTGCCTGTCAAAAGGCATTGCTGATGTGAAGCCTCTATTTTTGCAAAGCTGTCTGAGAAATGAATAATGAGAAATGGTGATTTCCATGTAGCTGGGATATTTCTATCAGAAATGATACTTGATGAAATGTGAAAATGCTGATTAAGGAAGAAGAGATTGGACAGGTCTGGGAATGCAAGATAGCTTTGTACTCCAGGTTGCATCTGAAAGCAAAGTACAGGGGGAAATGTTCTGTTTTAGCCTGTGAATAAAAGAACTGTAGTTTCTGTGACTGCCCATCTGGCATTTTTCACCAGCACCAAATTCATTAGGGATGATTAGTCCTTTTCTCCAAACCCTTCACTCAAAATAAGTAAATAAAAGGAGAGTTTGGGCAGTAAAAGATCAAGGAACAGTATCTCTATTTTGAGATGTCCTAAAGTTATCCTGATTGGTCCAAACTTAAACAGCATTAAAGAAGGAGCTACATGATGAAAAGATGAATTCTTAGTAAACATCTACAGTGTTATGTTCTACTTAAAGTAACAGAGAATTTAGTTGAAGTAACTCATGTATACTGACAATTTGTCTGTGAGTTTAGATTTAAAATGATGTGGAAAATTATTTTTACTTCTTATTTCTCTGCCTCAGCAACAGCGAAAAGTATTTACAGGTTGTTTTATTGATCAGCTTATCTATGACAGAAACCGACAGAATATACATAACTTACCTTTTTAGCTTAGTTCTTTTTATGTAAAATATTATATTAAGAGATATGTTTAATGCTAAATAGTCATGTTGTTATAATCATTATATTGTTTGATACTGTAAAGCCATAGCATTCCTAAAGGCTTTAGAAATCTTCAACATAAATCTTCAAAATTTATGCATCAATAGAGTCAACTCAGGTTTTAGGGCTCAGTTTAACTAGAAAACTAGAATGAGAGAGACAGAGAGAAAAACAGATAGAGACAGAGAGCATTTAAGAGTATATTTTCCCCAAGGATATCGCTAAATAATTTACTTCTCAGAAGTTGCTGTTTTAGAAGGTGCTTTCTGAAGCATATGACATAATATGGTATGCCCAGACAAAAAACATGATTTGCAAAAATGTTAGAATCCTTTGATTTTCTGATTGAATGCATATAACATGAGTTAAATATTAGACATTAATTATGAGAAATGAAGATACTTATAAAAGTATCTGATACTTTATTTAAAAAATACTGTACCTATCAAAATACTACAATACTATATAACCACTTTAGTATTAGATTTAAATATTTATTAGTTAATAATAATGAGAAATATTATGAGTTGCTTTATCAAATTCAATAATTTACTGTCTTTTCTTTTCCTAAATATGGTCTAATTCATCCCTGGGTAAATTCCTTTTGTATTATTTGTTGCTATCCTTAGATAGTTTTACAGTTTGCCATTAAGATTCAATGCATTATTATGGTTATAGTAATCACTAGTGTGTAAATCACTTTTGCTATCCTCAATATCTATTGTTTCTATTGTGTAAACACTGTGGTTTATGTAATAATAACATTACCCTCTTTATATTGGCTGCTAGAAAACTCAGAGCCAAATATTTAACCCACTTCTGAAATGTTTACAAAATTTAAGGCTTTCTTTTCATATGTTAGTTTTTTCTCTATACCTTTCTATTTACTTACTCTTTAGTTACATTATATATTTTTGAATACATTATGTAATCATTTTGTACAGGTAACTGTGGATTTAATGCCATAAACATATATTTCTAATAACACTGCTTGTAACTTCTACCGCATTAAGAAAATGTATTCTAAATAGAGTGATTTAGAGAGCCACATATCTTTTCTTTTCTTGAGTCTGATTTGTGAATGTGTTCGAAATTCATGTTTTCAATTGTTTGAATCTTTTTAAAAAATGAAAGGGAGCTAAGGGAAACGCTACTTACTGAGCACTGTGCCAAACAGTAAATAAATGTATAGTTGAATAGTTGCTCATGTAATAACTATAAAGGTAGGAACTATTTTTATCCCCATTTTACTGATGAGAAAAATGAGGTACAAAACCTTAAGTAACTATCCTGAATTTATGTATTAAGTGATATGACTGTAATTAAAATCTTTAGTTCCACATTCTTATATGACAAACCACTCAGGAAGCAAATAATTTTCTTTTATCTGGCATGAAGCTGTAGTGTTGATGGCCTACAACTTTCTTGGTTAATTCTGTCAGAGACATTAATTCTGTGCCATTGGAAGTCACTGAAAATCTGTTGTTCTTCATCTTTTCCAAATTTGCTAAAGACGAACCACCAAAGTGTGTGTGGGGGGGTGGGGGGAGTGACGTGGGGGGTGTGGGTATAGGATGGATAAGAGAGAAAGGATTTTAGTGGAAGTGAATTTTCAAGACTAGGGATATTCAGAATACTGCTGAATATGGTTTCCTTGCCCTGGGAATGATTCCTTGAGAACTCTGGGGAGGAAAGTATATGGTACCAGAGACAAATCTTTGGGCTTAGATCATCATTCAGTGTGATGATATAGGAGTTGGGATTTCTGATTGGAATTAACTGGTTGGGGCACACTGAAGTCTGTCTTAGGAAAGGACTGTCTTTCTCTGATGGCAATAACAGATTGGGAATTTAAATTGTTGTGTTTAAAAGAGAATCACTAACTCCCTAGAATGAGAGTGAAATGTTAGCAGAGGGAAATGTTAGTGGTGAGTACATGTCACTATTTCTTTAACAAATTGATTATTAATAATTGTAGGGGCAAAATTAAAATTTATCAAATATTTGTGGTAAAGACTGCTGATTCTTGTTTCACCTTTACCTTTATCAGGAACTCCCATGATATTCATTTTCTGTCTTCATTGAAAGGGACCATCTGTTGCCTAAAGTACTAATAACCTAAACAAGTCCATTTGAAGTCTGTTGAACCTCTGAGTCTTTTTAATAGTTATTTTTATTTGTTTAAGGATTTACAAATAAGCAATTCATCTTTGAAATGGGAGCAAGTTTTATAACTTTATCTATTAATGAAAACCAGGAGTCTCTCAACTATCCTACCACTTGTGCATGTAAGTGGCTTGTGATAAACTATAAATCCTCCTTTCATCAAATGTTCTAGAGATACATTTTCCTAATGTCCACAGTGAGTTGATAGCTTATCTCTGCAGGGGCCATGATTTAGTTCTGCAGATGTAGTAGAAGAAAGAATTGCTAAAACTTAAAAAAAAAAAAAAAAAAGATTTCCATCTGGGAAATGTGGATTCTCCATTCACATAGCTGTAAAACATCTATGAATAAAAATGTTCTACCATGAGTTCTCTACTGAGGAACAGTCTGGAGTAAAGACTATTAGATGGGAATCAACAACCTTAATTAAGTTGTTCTAGGGCAGTGGCAAACTAGCCTAATACTTTAATTAAGTTATTTAATTCTCTGGGGCAGTTTTTTTTTTTTTTTTCAATTTGTTAAAAAAAGGTGGTTTTGTTTGAGAGTCTCCTTTTTTTAAAAAAAAATCAAAAGTAATAAAAAGCTCAAAATAGATGTGTGAGAACACCAAATATAAGGATTTAAAACAGACTTCTGTCTGTTTGAACTTAGTGTTATTTGTGAAGAAATTTGGTATCATACTTTGCTTAGAAGTAATTATCTGGGGAAACTGAAATTTCGTTTTCCCAAATCTATTAGTTACTGCAAATTTAAGCTAAGATAGGCCATTTCTGTTTAAGTAAATTAGTCAAAAGCCAAAAGAGAAGATGAGCTCAATGAGAGATTATTTTCAGGATCTCTTTGTATCATATTCAAACATTACAACTTAATTAACAAAGGCTACAGCTCTAAAAGCGCCTGTAAATTCCGTTTCTTCAATGTACCTCTCTCCCTGTGTCCCTATTCACCTCTGAAAAGTCAATACTTTCTAGACTGTAACATTTGCTGAGACTTTAATTTCCAAATACATTTATTCTTTTCAGTTCTTCATTTTATTGAAACTGTAAGTTGACATTCAAGAACAATTCACCCTAATGTTGAAAAAAAAATGCTTTTCCATTATTGCTATTTTGAATGACTTCCAGGAAAGAAAACAGATTACAACTTTTGATAACATACGAAGAAAATATTATTATCACAGCTTGAAATCTGTTAACAGGGACTTTCTAAGGAACAAACATTAAAGTACAACAGAAATTTAATTACAAGGAGATTTTCCACTTGTCAGAAATATTTGCATTAATGTCAGTAATAACTGCAATAAAGAGACTATTGTCTCGTGTTGCAAAAAAGAGAAAAGATGAAAGAGATCCCCATAATCCTTGTTACAGACACACTAAAGGGTCATTGATTATTTAGCTTTTCTTTTGGATAACCCTAAACAAAATATGGAGAATGCAATGGCAACCCACTCCAGTACTCTTGCCTGGCAAATCTCATGGATGGAGGAGGAGTCTGGTAGGCTGCAGTCCATGAGGTCTCAAAGAGTCGGACATGACTGAGGGACTTCACTTTCACTTTTCACTTTCATGCATTGGAGAATGAAATGGCAACCCACTCCAGTGTTCTTGCCTGGAGAATCCCAGGGACAGCGGAGCCTGGTGGACTGCTGTCTATGGGGTCGCACAGAGTTGGACACGACTGAAGTGACTTAGCAGCAGCAAACAAAATATTAAGTAAAAAATATTGAAACAATGCTCATTTATTAGTATCATGTTGATTGTCAGTGGTTCACCAGGAAACTATGAAGCCTGCTATTTGTTCATGTGGTCTGATATGGATGAAGGCCACCAAGTATTAAATATTTAATATTATGGAGAAATGTGACAACTGTAGAAGATTATTAGCCCTTTAAAAAAAATTATTTCTCCTTTGCTTTCCACTTGCCACTTCAGGGCATTGCTTATACAATGAGCTTCATGAGCATCATTTGAGAAATGCAGATATTACATTTATTCAGAAACTGAAGCTTAATGCCACAGCAAGAATTTGGGTTAGTAGAAAATTCCCTATTGCATTTTGAATATCCCTATTCCCTATTGAATATCTGGCAGGTCAGGTAATGTTTTCAAATGCTCTGGCTGTCAGTCCTCTTGATACAGGACACAGAAAAAGAGGTCAATGAAATGGATTTCTTGTAAGGAACCAAAATTGGTCTTATGACAAGTTTTGTTATCCACCTAGAATTTCCTATAAAAAAGCGAGCACTTTATACAGCTCTTAGTATGTGTGAAACTCTTTACATATATTATTTCATTTGTCCTCACAACACTTAGATGTACAGATGTAATTATGCTTTTTTCAAAAACTTCAGAGAAGTAAAGTATATTTCCTAAGGTCATCCAGCTAGAACACAGTGGATCCATGAGTGAAATGTAGCTCAGCAGAGTACATATCCCATGTACTTAATCACACCATTTTCTCAGCAACTTGGTAGGTATTTTCAGATATCCTTTGAGACAAATTTCAAGGCCAAAATAATAAAAACAAAACTTTTATTCAGTACTGCCCAACCAATGGATCATGGGTTCCTGGGGGACATCTAAGTTAGTATAAGACATTCTTGAGTTCACATGTTCAGAAGACATTATTTGTAGACACTAAAAATGTTGCATACTACCATTTATTACATATAAATATTTGCATTGTTAATAATATAAGTTCAATTTTTAATCACCAATGATTCTTAAAAGCTTTATTCCTTATCACTCTGCTAGCCAATTATTACCAATTTTTTGTTAAATATCAACTATATGCCAGACACTATTTCGTTGGGAAAATAGCAATAAAGAAAATGGATAAAGATCCCCACTTTTGAAGAGCTTAAACTCTAAGGTTATGTGGGCTGCATTATACAATGTATGTGTTTTTAGTATAACCAGAACTGTTTTTAAAGTAATCTTGTCACTATCTAAACTAAAGATGTTGCCTTGGTATGCTTTTTGGTGGAGTTGGAGTGGGAGACAATTCAGACTGGAATCTCATAGGTTTCCAATATGGATTGGAAATGCTGTCAATCAGGATTAGCCATATGCAATCCCTACACTCCTGGATGTGACAAAGGATAACCTTGATGACCTGACGTGTTATCAAAACTTGGTTTCTGAGAAGTAATATTTAAAAATATTGACTGAAGGATATACATCCTAGGGTATTTAGTCTGCTAAATAGCATGGAAATTTATTCCTGGATAAAGTTAGCCAATCAGAAAGCTATATGCATAGATGGTGTGGTTTTGGCTATCCTTTCAAACTGCACTTATTAAATTGTGTTTTGGCATGAATTCCCTGTTGAACACGGTGGGACAACCGCAGAAAGGAACAGCTCTGTGGAGCTCTCCATGTGTTATAGGGATATGACTGAAGATGACATCCCCAAAGCTCCTCAGTTATCCCCTCTCTGAGGAACTGTGGGGAAATTTTTGCTGTGTAAGAATTTTATGCAGACTTCACTGTAGGAAAATGTGTGTTTCTCTGAAACAGTGGGTATATTTTTATCTTATGCAGAATTATTTTATAACTAACTATATTCTCACTTCAGTTTGTCTGATAGAGTACTCAGAACTATATTTAGGGCCCACCTTTAATCCTTTTGCAGAAATGTACACATTTATTTCTGAGTTCTTAGTCTCCAGTTTCTTTGCAATATATAAGCCACATTTTCTCTATTACTTGATTTCAAAGAAATCAAAGATTTAGAGTTTTATTTTATCATGCAGATTTTTATAAGCAACTGAAAGTACTTTTGGGAGCAAGACAGGTTATATATTCATTAATGAACTAAATATAATAATAAGAGCTGTGAGAGATTTAGAAAAGTAAAATAAGCTCTTTGCCTTAAACTCAAACCAAATTTATTACTAACTCTGTAAGGTAAATGGCTGCCTAAACTTTTCTTTAAAGCTCATCAAAACAGGCTCCAGAAAAACCCCTTTTGAACCATGTTTAGAGTCCAGCTCCCTGCCCCCATAGTCTGCTGTTCTCAAAGCTTCTCATGTCTCAGTAGAGTGGTTCAAACAAAACAATTCACCTAAAACAAGAAGTTAAGCCACTAAATATGGAGTTGCATGGCATGTTTGTAGTATCTTATTTGATTTCCAACTTCATCTTTAAGATCCTCATATTTTTGTATTTCAGTTAAAGAACCTTTATCCCAGGTGACAGACTGGACAGAGTATTTCAACACTTGGGCTTCTTTTGGCATTATATGTTTTGTCCATTAGGGGACTTTGAAAAGTCATTTAATCTCAGCCTTCTATAGAACAGAATCAAGAATAGAAATGTTTCCTTATATAACAAAATAGGTATAAAACAATATCTACTTTAAACGATACAGCTATACTAAGAATCCAGAGCCACCTTCATTCAGTCGTGGTAGTCCATCTTCATTGTTAAGAATGTCAATTAGACTCAACTGTCAGTTTTATTGGTTTATTAACTGTAGAACTTTTTAAAGGTACTGATGCTTGCAGGAGTTTCCTGTTTGAGTTCATTGGACTGCAATGGTCGATCTCTTAAGAGGAATTTAGATTGGGAGATGTACAGCTCTCACAGGTCTTATTAAGCTTACTTTGCCCACATATGACTGTTTTTTCATACAGCACAGTTCATGCTCCTCCATGGTCCCAAGGAGATTGTACATGTAAACAGGAATTTTCTCTTGTGGGGTGAGAGAGGAGTCGAGCAGGATGTGAACCAGGCTAATAAAATGTGAATTTATAGGTGTTCTGCTTCTCAGCCCACTCCTTGTGTCTGCTAAGGACCAGCCCTTCCTGATCCTTTACCACTGTGGAGAACTGTTCTTCTTCATTTTTGTAGTTAATGAATATGAGAATTTATTCAGAGATTGTAAAAAGATTGTAGCAAGCTGATGAGGCTACATCAGTGCTCACATGAATTAGGAAGAACCAAAGCCCAAACCGAACAATCTCTCAGAGCTTGCTCCCATGACATTTTATCTGTGCAAGGACTTGAAAAAGGGACACACTGTTTCCTTACTTTTTTTCCCTCTGAATGTTTTAGTGCATTTTGAACCAGTCCATTGTCTTAACAATTGTCTACACATTTATTTTTAAACACTAATATTGATCTAAAATCTTCATATGTGGTTAAACAGTAAGTATTATCCCAGAGCCATATGGTAACCATGCTGGGAACCTTTTAATTTAGTATTTAATCAAACAAGCAAACAGATATTCCTCATGAAAAATAGATATTGAACCCAGCATTTCTATTACACTCACAAATAATAAACCATGTGGTTTTGTAAGCTATCTAACACTTTTCTCACAGTGAAACGCTTTTCAAAGTTAATGTCAAATATTCCCAGAGAGCGATTCTTAAAATGCCTAAGAATGTAAATGGCCAAAAATTGAAGTTAACCTCTTTTGACAATTCTATAATATCTACCATTACAGATTCAAAACAGGGCAATAATTACATATGAACACTTGGCTCGTTATGTCTGAAAAAAATTTAGAATAAGAAGCCATGCAGGATGCTCCCACATAGCATTGCATAAAAATATGATTTGATCTGATCATCATAGTCTGGAACATATTTTTCTTGGTATTTGGCTGTTTCCCCCTTATGCTTGAAATAAATTTTCTGGAGTCTGTGTCTTTGCTACATGCTATGTATTCAGAACAAAAATATCTTTCTTCTCTAGGGAGTGACTGAGGCAAGCGCTTCTTTACATGGGATATTTTACTGCCTGAAGTTTTTCAGGTTCTTTTGCTTAGAAATGTTACTCATTACATTTTTAATTCTTACTATTTTTTTTAATGCACCAAGTATCTTTCTTATCTTGCCTGATATTAACACTATTTAGTCACATTCAACCTGCCACTTATGTCTTAATTATATCTGGAATACTGCCATGTATCCCCGATGGTTTATCTTCTTCCTGTTTTGTTTCTTTCTGCTTTTTGTTGCCTTTCTTAGTGCAGGCTCTTTGGAGATGCTTAATAAATATTTGTTGAATGAATGAACAAAGAGATATGTTTCTTACATTTTCCATATGCTGCTTTATGTTATTATTAACTTTTATGTATATACAAACTCTAAGTTCTTTGAGGAGTATAATGTTGGCATCGTTGTTTAGTTGCAAAGTCGTGTCTGATTCTTTTGTGACCTCTGTCCATGGGATTTCCTAGGCAAGAATCCTAGAGTGGGTTGCCATTTTCTTCTCCAGTGTTGGGATACACCCTCCCTAGTCCCCACCACATCATGTGTGCATGCACGCACACACACACACACACACCATTCCCATGGTGGGTGGTAGATATCAAAACATTTTTGTTGAATATTTAATTAAATGTAGGATAGTAGGAAACCAAAATGATACACATCTGGAATATGGTGCTAGTACTTCATTCATTCAATCAACAAATATTTATTGAACCATATAATAGGCCAAGCACCGTTCTAGGTGAGAGTGAACAGTGAGAGAGTGAACAAAACAGAATTCTAACTTCATAGCTATTACATTCTAGTCCGGGAGAGAGACAGTATACAAATTGATAAATAAATATATGACATGTTATTTTCAGCAAATATTATGAATAAAATAAAGCAGGGTCATGGTTTAGCAGTGAATATGAAGAAAAAGGCTCCATAAAATAATGATGAGAAAAGATCTCTCCATGATAGTGATATTGAAGTAGAGATACACAGGGGGTGAGGGCTACTTATAAGAATAGTGTTCTAAGCTGATAGGATAGCAGATACAAGGTTCTGAGTCTAGAATGAACTTGGCCAGTTCAAGAATGAGCAAAAAGGCCTCTGTGGTAAGTTTTTGTGAGTGAAATAGAAAGGAGTTGTTTGTTCAACTCAGCATTTTTGCTTTGATGTTAGACAGTCACCTCTAATGAGGAGAACACAGCATATGAGACTGAGAAGGAGTGGCCGTTGAGGTAGGAGGGCTGTGAGCCCTTGGAGAAAAGGGTTTCAAAAAGTGGGGAGTAGGGGTGATCATCATGTCTGATGCTGCTGACGAGTTGAGTGAATGAAAAATGAAAGGTGAGAAACTGGACAGAGTAAGGAGGAGGTATTAGAGCTTTGCTGGAAAGGGAAACAGAGAAATGGAAAGTTTTCTGTGGGGACCATTTAAGATCTAGAGAATTTTTTTGTTTGCTTGTTTATTTTATAAGATCATCAGTATTACAGTGTGTGTTTGTATGTAGTGAGGAGAAAAATGTATCCAATAGTGGAATACCATGTATTCTTTGCTCTTAAGGGTCAGAAGTTGTAACTGGGTCACAATCAACCTGACTGACATCATTAATTCGTGTGCACACACGTTGCACCCCCCCACCCCCCCAGCCTCCCTCGACACACACAGATAGTTCAGAATTTCAGAGGTTGACTTCAGTGACTGGCAGAATAATTTAATATTGGGAGAGGATCTTGATTTTTAATTCCCTTCAACTATTCCTTTTTCTGAATGAAAACCCTGTTGATGTGTTGTAGAGTATTCATTCATTTCATAAATATTTTTTAGAGAGTTACTCTGCACATTAGACATTGTTCTGGGCACTGAGAAGGAGAGGAGAACAAAACAGACATGTCATTTTGCTTTCTTGATATTTGTACCCTCTACTTTATTAATTTGTTCTGATTTCATATTTAGACCATGACATATGGGTGGCGCTAGTGGTAAAGAACCAACCTGCCAGTGCAGAAGTTGCAAGAGATGTGGGTTTGATCCCTATGTTTTGAAGATCCTCTGGAGGAGCAAATGACAACCCACTCCAGTATTCTTGCCTGAAGAATCCCCATGGGCAGAGGAACCTGGCTAGCTATAGTGCATGGGATCACGGAGTTGTACACGACTGAAGTGACTGAGCACATACCCTTATTGGTCTAAATAGTACAGGTTGAAATGTCAAATTTAAAATGTAATCATATTTCTCTGGGATTAAATTTCTATTTTTCTGAGCACATTAAGATGAACAAAGCTTCTTTGTTATATTTCAGAGTCTGCCAGAAAGCTCTTGGAGCACAGTTTAATTGAGAAAAATATTTAAAATTACAACTTCTGTGATTATTAGCTCCACTAATAATAAGTAAAACTGTTAAGATTTTCTTTTTAATTTGTAGGATCATAAAATGCTCTTTCCATAATAGGGTCTAGGGTAAAAACACTTTCACTCTAGTGAACATCCAAGTCTAGGCCACACACTCATATGTCTTATTTGGGATAAATATCTGCATTACAGTCACAGCTAGCCACTAGATTCACTATGTGACTCCTCAAGGAAAAATCATTAACTACATGTATCTTGTGTTTGGCATTCTTGTTGTCATTTCCACCTTTAACTTTTTAAAGTTTTGTTTTTTTTCTTTTAAAATTGAAAACAACTACTTGCAGTACTTTGGGGAGAAGTGAAAGAGAGAACATTTTACAAAACATGTCCCACGATGATATACGCCTGGCGTGGGGTGGGATATGAAGATGGTAAAGGGTTGAAGAAACTCAACAACTTTATCGAGCCTCCTGTGTAGTGCTGTTCCAGTAGGATGTTATTATTTGCCTTGCAGGGGATCCCCAGAGGAGCAGATTCCATCTTAGTCAAATGTCAGTATAAAAACAAAATCACTTGATTCAGAGGGTAAGCTGTCCTGGGAGACTCTGTCAGCTTGGATTGTTCATCCTTCCATTTCCTTCTGTTAATACAAATGACTGACAGTTGTTTATAGTTATTGAAACATTATAATTTTTCCTTTTAATTAATTAGGTGATTTGATTTGCTTGATTTCTGCAAACAAGATTGACAACAAAAATCCCAGGGTCATATTTCCCATGTGCTTTAAGTTATTTAAGTTTATATGTTCAGATCCATGAATATTATTTAGCTTATGAAAATTGCAGTTGACTTACAAATAATAAGAATTTTCAGGGAAGTTAGACATCCTCCTGGATTGAAGGGATCAATAATATTTGTTCAAGGACCTATCAGATGTAGGGTATTGTTCCAGGTGTCATCGGTACAAAGAGGACACTTTTCACACCAACCTTAGCATCATGGAATTAGAGTTAAATTGGAGAAGGAAAACATGCAGATACAGAATTTATGAAATGCAAGACAGAATGCTTCTTTGGAGGAAAGTGTTCACATTAACAGTCTGTTGTTCTCCTCAAACACCACTTTTTAGTTATTATAGTCTAACAACAAGAAAACATTGTGGTAAACTTTTCAAGGGAACTTACCTAAGAACAGGAAATATTATCACTGGAAGACATGAGACATTTTGGTAAGACAAAGCTCAATTTCAAAATAAAAGCATTCACTCTTCTAATTATTTTGTAATTTTTTTCATACCATCTTAGTTCCAAAGGACTTGACCCACTATTTATACAAGTCTTTTTAAAGAAATGTATAATGCCAGAGAAGAAAATTTCAGACAAACCAGAGCATATTTTTTCACAAAGTTATACACCAATAAAAGAAAATTACGATAAAAAACATTTTGTGACTTTAATTATAGCATTTTTCTGCCATACACGACTTCCATAATTATAGCTGGGGAGACAGTTCAGCCCCAGGTCTTTAGTACCTAGACTGTACGGAACCAGAGTCCTGAATCCTGGCAGACTGAACTCTATTCTTAATCCCTCTGAGGCATATAAATTAAGTTCTGCACCGTTCAGTTTTTGAGATCTCATTGGTGCTACAGTGTTTGAATGAGTTCATAGATGTTGTGAAGTCCACAGATCCACCCTGGTGTCCTTGGCCTGAACCTCCGAGAGGCAGCCTTAAGACAAGGGAATGCTAAAATCTCAGGTTAGTTACAGGTTGGTGGAAACAGAACGTCTGTCTACCTTGTCTCGCTTGTGTTGGGGATATGTTAAAAGACAGTGAAAAGGTAAAATCACAGTGACTTTGGTATTAGTTGGGTTTCCTCATTTGATCATGGTGAAAATGTTAGTCAATTCAGTTTCTCCTCAGGGGAGGAACGGGGTGTTTCAATGCCAGCAGATTCAAGTCATTTCCTGACAATTTCTTGAAAGTTATATGTACCCGGTATAGTGGAAAGGAGGGAGGGAGGGAGAAAGGAAAAAAGGAAGGAAGGACAGAAAAGAAAGAAGCATCTATTTAATTTTCTCTGAGAGGTTCTGTTCCTCTGGAAAGTCCTCTTTCCATCTGTCGGCCAACTTGCAGACATATCATCCGGCAAAGTTCACATTCTAGAAGCCATTCCAACATGCCAGCTCCTTACCCCAACTCTCAAGCAGGTCTTGCAAATCCTATTCTCTTGGAATTTATAGTATATTACTCTTATGCTTGTCTGCTAAGGTCAGACAATCAGAGTTTAGGGAACCCAGCTCTGTTTCCAGAGGCATAAAAGGGTAAAGATGAATATTGTGCAGGCCTAATCACGAGTGTTTGCCTTATGTTAGTGTAATCTCTCAATCAGTAGTAGTATCTTATTTAAAACAATCCTTTGCTACACACACACACACACACACACATATCTAACCTTTAGGTAATCACTATCTATCCTTTAGGTAGTAGTCGTTAAGCTGTCATCTATATATTAAAGGGATCTTAGTTTTGGGGGGTTATTTTCTGATTACATGCTACTCAGTGCTATGTAAGAAGCATAACTTCAGCATCCTTTATATTTTCTCCAGAGTAGAAATGAACAAAGCATGGTATCCACTTTCTTCCTTGATTTCCAAACATAACATTAACATTGGACCATTCATTTGAAAATAAGATGATAATATTAATCTCAGCAATCACGTACCATTTCCACATCTTTAATTGGTTACATTATATATTTATATAATTCTAATGTATAGTGACTTTCTAAACTCCTTAGGACTACAATTTATTATAACACATCCACCAAAATTAGTGTTAGCCTTTCTCTGCCAGTTCATTCCCTACATCCTAGCCAAGCATACTTCTCATTAGGAAATGATGGCTTCACACTGAGGTTTCATTTCAGCTTTTCTTTATCGGTGACTTGACCCAGTCTTCACCTTACTGACTACTCTGTCTGGCTTCTCTCCCTTTCACCTATGGGGCAAACCTTCATCCCTCCTGCTTTCATTCTATACATTTCACTCCAGGAAACTGCTCCACCTTGGACAGTCAAATCATTTTGTTTCAAACTCAGTCCATAACAAAGGTAATCCATAACAAACCAAAACCGTTTCCCACTGGATGGGGTCCTTAATGAATATTTCTTTTATTTTCTTAATGATGTTATAAATTCTTTGTCCTGGGATCTGTATCTTAGATTTTATTTCTCCCTTAGTCCTGTCATGTCTGACAACTTGTCAGACAACTAGTCATGTCTTTGCAACTCCATAGACTGTAGCCCACCAGGCTCTTCTGTCCATGGAATTCTCCAGGCAAGAATACTGGAGTGGGTAGCCATTCCCTTCTCCAGGGGATCTTCCCAACCCAGGGATTAAACTTGGGATTCCCATATTGCAAGCAGATTCTTTATCATCTGAGTCACCAGGGAGGCCCAAAGTATCATATACAAGTTTAAAATATACATATATATATAATATGTTATAATTAAAATATGTTAAAATATACATAAATATGTTATACTTAATATGTTATATGTCTTTTCAGTCAGTTCAGTTCAGTTGCTCAGTCATGTCTGACACATCCCACAACCTCAAACAAAGAAAGTGAAAACGGCCCGTTTTGATAAATGACAGCAGAAAGTTCCTTCAACTCAGTGGGCCATCTGTAGACATAAAACAGTTTGTGACCCAATGGACTGCAGCACACCAAGTTTGCCTGTCCATCACCAACTCCTGGAGTTTACTCATGCCCACTTAATCAGTGATGCCATCCAACCATCTCATCCTCTGTCGTCCCCTTCTCCTCTCACCTTCAATCTTTCTCAGCATCAGGGTCTTTTCAAATGAGTCAATTCTTTGCATCACGTGGCCAAAGTCTTGGAGTTTCAGCTTCAGCATCAGTCCTTCCAGTGAATATTAAGGACTGACTTCATTGAGCATGGACTAATTGAATCTCCTTGCAGTCCAAGGGACTCTCGAGAGTCTTCTCCAACACCACAGTTCAAAAGCATCAATTCTTCAGCACTCAGTTTTCTTTAGTCCAACTCTCACATCCATACATGACTACTGGAAAAACCATAGCCTTGACGAGACAGACCTTTGTTGGCAAAGTAACGTCTCTGTTTTTTAATATGCTGTCTAGGTTGGTCATGTGGCGAAAGAGATGGCAATCCACTCCAGTATTCTTGCCTTGAGAATCCTGTGGACAGAGGAGCCTGGTGTGCTGCTATTTATAGGGTTGCACAGAGTCGGACACAACTGAAGCGACTTAGCAGCAGCAGCAGCAGCAGCAGGTTGGTCATAACTTTTCTTCCAAGGAGCAAGCATCTTTTAATCTGATGGCTGCAGTCACCATCTGCAGTGATTTTGGAGTCCAGAAAAATAAATAAATAACGTCTGCCATTGTTTCCACTGTTTCCCCATCTATTTGCCATGAAGTGATGGGACTGGATGCCATGATCTTAGTTTTCTGAATGTTGAGTTTTAAGCCAACTTTTTTACTCTCCTCTTTCACTTTCATCAAGAGGCTCTTTAGTTCTTTGCTTTCTTCCATAAGAGTGGTGTCATCTGCATATATGTCTTTTATGTTTATAAAATGAAAAATATTTATTTTTTTATTTTCAAGCTTCAGCAACTGATATTTTTGAGTTGTATTTGTGTGCACTTCTTAAATTTGAAAAATAATATTTTAGATAACCAGATAGATGTTGATTTCAAATCCTAGTTTAATAAATATTTTGTATTTCGAATGGTTAACTTTTAAAAGTATTTACTTTTCACACCAAAAATCCAAGACTTTCTTGTAGTTTTCATATGGTATCATTTTTTAATAAAGCAGATCTTTTAAAATAGCCAATTATCTCAAAATATTTAACTTTGAAGAATGAAAATGTTTTAAAAAATAATTAATTTGTTTAGCTTAATAATTAGTATTGTTAACAATAGCAATAATATGGTTGTTCTTAGCTTTAGTGAATATTATATGAATATTTAGGGTTAACTGGATATGCATTTTGAAACCAACTTTCTAGAATATGGATGGATTAAAGTTCTCTAAAGTGATTAAGTATATCTCATGTAATTATTTTGAAGGAGGATTTGAAGTGATTTCAGAAATTGGCTAAGGAGTTGAATGGTGCTTTGTAAATATAAAATAAGAGACTAGCTTTGGATAAAAATGAACATTTAAGAGAAAAGAAAAAAATGTAGGAACTAGAATTCCATTAAAGACTACTTTTGAGTAATAGCTTCTGCGTAGTCTTTGGAAACTTGTTCTTAACATAATCTAATCTCATTTTGTTTGTCAGATAAGTGCTTCCCTCCACAATTACAAGGGAAACTTAATAGTGATTTTGATGTTAAAAATACTTACTGATTCTGAATATTTTTTTTTTCTAAATGTATATGTATACTTGAAACAAAATAATTAATTAAGTCTGAAGAGGTGCAAAGAGTTGACTCATTGGAAAAATGACTCTGATGCTGGGAGGGATTGGGGGCAGGAGGAAAAGGGGACGACAGAGGATGAGATGGCTGGATGGCATCACTGACTCGATGGACGTGGGTCTGGGTGAACTCCAGGAGTTGGTGATGGACAGGGAGGCCTGACGTGCTGTGATTCATGGGTTCGCAAAGAGTTGGACACAACTGAGCGACTGAACTGAACTGAACTGAAGAGGGTCTTAATGATTTAGATTTATTTTTTATTTGAGATTAGGTTCATACTGAGTAAACAATCTCTCTCCTACACATTGTATACACTGTAAAAAGAGGCTAAAAAATAGAAAAATTTCCATCCAGTGGACGAATTTACCATTTCAGCTATCCTTTTTCCCACATATGCTAATCCAGCTGTTTCCAACAGAAATAGTGAGCATTCCCCTTCCTTCTTAGTGAGACATCCAAAGTTTAATAGAATAGCATGAGCACATTTTGTTTTCTGCAGAAAGACAAATTGCCACACTTACTTTAGTTGTTAATTTTGTGTGTGTGATTAATCACTCTGCTATCTGGATCAAACCTTGTCTATGTCAGATATATGACTTGTGTAGATTACATTCATAGTGTCTGTGAAAGGGACGTTTAATGGTTTGATATATCAAAATCTGTTATATTTAAAAGAGGCTACTGTCCTATTATTTTAAATGAATTACCTGGGAAATTTATTTAAGAATAGCTCTATCTGCCTGTAGTGTGAGAGACCTTTCAGCCCATTACCAGGCAGCAGTTTAGTGAGACATCACTCAAGATGATAATGGTTTGAGTTATTTTGAGCCTCCAAATAATAAGGAATCTCCTGCAAGTGACCAAAATTTATGGCTGTGGCTTGTGTAGTAGCTTAGCAGTTCACATATGGCTTATGTCAATGGCAGAAACAACGTTATTTTCTAAATCACATTGATTTGTTATGTGGTATTGAAAGATCTTAAACAGAATCAAGGTCTATAAATTGCAGAATGTAGTCCTCAAAACCTCTTATCTGTTTCAGTTCTGTCAAAATGAGACCAAGAGCCAAGCATTCTATGTATACAAAGCTACTAGTCAAAGAATCAAAACTGAGACCATTCAATTTCCTCTTTTTTTGGCAAGAAGCCAGACTGACATTTTCCTTTCTGTTAGTTTTGGCAAAGAAGAAAGAGAAAGGAAACTTTACTGCTCAGTTACTGATGGTTTTTCTATTTTGTTTTTATTAAAAATGTTGAAACATGGGCCCTTTGTCAAAATTATTTTATTATTGAAGGGTGGGCGGGGTGAATGAACTGGCAACTGTTCAGAAAACCATTAACAGCACTGATAATGGACAGTCTTATTTTGGTTCCCAACACAGAAGTGCTTAATTGCAATAAATTATACTGCAGTCTGGTGACTGATGTGCATGTTTAATGAATTGGTACAGCCTTGGAGGTTAATCTGCCGGGAGGTAACAAACGTAGCCCATCTGATATTGCAATAAAAAGTATGATCTTTTAAAGTTACATGATGATATATTTTGGGCATGAAACTAAAAGAATGAGTTTTCATTGGCTGCAGATTTGTTGGGCCTCCAAGACTCAAACATTGAAAAACCAACATCCCTAATGGTCATATTTGAATTAAATAAAAAACTTAAATACATCAGCAGTGGAATGCAACCCACCCAAGACTGACAGACTGGTGGCCATCAAAGAATTTATACAAGATGCAATGTGTTCTTAGAAAATAATTGCTCTTAACCCAAGCCATCTTTGTTTATGTAATACATTGCATTTTTAGTTCTCAAGTTATTTATATAACAAGAAAACAAATACTTTTTTCCACAGGATTCTGTGTTAAATATCACTTGGAGTTTGTAGAGAATTATAACTTTTTTATTCATGATTTTCTAAGCCTAATTGTGAAACTGAGTATCAATTAGAAAAACACTAATAATGGATCTTCAGATTGCTTATGGGGTCACTGCCAAGGTGGATGGAGGGGAAAAAATCAATGATACTAAGCAACAAAGACTTTAATGTGTGGAAAAGGTTTGCAAATGGGGAAGTATGAGAAACAATTTCTGTTTTGTAACCATTGTTTAATATTGTCAATTCCATGTGAGAGTTAGAGCAAACAGGTTGTGAAATAGTTTCTTAAAAAACATTTCTGCACCTTAATGTGTTAGGTGCTTGTTTGTTTGGCTTTCCTCAACATGAAGTAGCTTCACATTGAGGACATAAGACTAAAACATTTGGAAGCCACATCCCCTAGTTATGTTGTCATTGAAAGGAGAAGTGAATAACTGATTAAAATGCTTATTCTGCCTGAAATTCCTGTATAAATTTTTTTCTAATATCATTTGCAGTTGATTTAGTGAAAAATTGCTGACAATTAAAGTTCTAGAAGAAAGTTAAAATATGAAGTATTATGTTTCCAAAAGAGGAGGAGACCTGTTTTGATAACAATTTCTAAGTTACTGTATAACAGATTATAAAGAATAGAATTGTAATGAGAGGATTTGCCTAATTGGAGACAATCTGCAGGCTATTACAAGATAGATGTCTTTATTTCTTTTATTAAGGTTTTTGTATTTATTCAACATACCTGTGGATTATTCACACATATCTTTTATAAAGTCTTACAAGTGAAAATGTACAATGAAGTGAAGGAAACTTAATAGCGTAGCACCTCTTAAAGACCAGTGTTCCAGTTTCTAAGTGGCTGGAATTCTCTTTTTTCTGATCTTTCACATAGATGACATCATAGTCATTTTTTATATTTTTATCTCTGCTCTTTTATACAGAGATCAAAGAACATCCTTATAAGATTCTGGCACTTTCACTGATATGCTTCACTTCAGTTCAGTTCAGTTGCTCAGTCGTGTCCGACTCTTTGTGACCCCATGAATCGCAGCACTCCAGGCCTCCTGGTCCATCACCAACTCCCGGAGTTCACTCAGACTCACGTCCATCGAGTCAGTGATGCCATCCAGCCATCTCATCCTCTGTCATCCCCTCCTCCTCCTGCCCCCAATCCCTCCCACCATCAGAGTCTTTTCCAATGAGTCAACTCTTCTCATGAGGTGGCCAAAGTACTGGAGTTTCAGCTTTAGCATCATTCCTTCCAAAGAAATCCCAGGGCTGATCTCCTTCACAATGAACTGGTTGGATCTCCTTGCAGTCCAAGGGACTCTCTAGAGTCTTCTCCAACACCACAGTTCAAAAGCATTAATTCTTCGGCATTCAGCCTTCTTCACAGTCCAACTCTCACATCCATACATGACCACAGGAAAAACCACAGCCTTGACTAGATGAACCTTTGTTGGCAAAGTAATGTCTCTGCTTTTGAATATGCTATCTAGGTTGGTCATAACTTTCCTTCCAAGGAGCAAGTGTCCTTTAATTTCATGGCTGCAGTCACCATCTGCAGTGATTTTGGAGCCCCAAAAAAACAAAGTCTGACACTGTTTCCACTGTTTCCCCATCTATTTCCCATGAAGTGATGGGACCGGAGGCCATGATCTTCACTTTCTGAATGTTGAGCTTCAAGCCAACTTTTTTACTCTCCTCTTTCACTTTCATCAAGAGGCTTTTGAGTTCCTCTTCACTTTCTGCCATAAGGGTGGTGTCATCTGCATATCTGAAGTTCTTGATATTTCTCCCGGCAATCTTGATTCCAGCTTGTGTTTCTTCCAGCCCAGTGTTTCTCATGATGTACTCTGCATATAAGTTAAATAAGCAGGGTGGCAATATACAGCCTTGATGTACTCCTTTTCCTATTTGGAACCAGTCTGTTGTTCCATGTCCAGTTCTAACTGTTGCTTCCTGACCTGCATACAAACTTCTCAGGAGGCAGGTCAGGTGGTCTGGTATTCCCATCTCTTTCAGAATTTTCCACAGTTTATTGTGATCCACTGATATGCTTAGCTAACTCTTTAAAGATGACAAAATATTAGAGTTCACTTTGTTCAAGTCTTATACTTGCAATCAGTACTTAGTTCAATAGATTTTTGATATACAAATATTTCCAATCTGTAATAGAAAATTTTGTCAAACACTCTCCAAAGGCTTCTTCCTATTTTGCTTTATGTAATTAATTCTCTGACATCTACCTGTATGCATGTGGTTCGGAGAATTTCGTTATAGGAAGCCTAGGAAAAGGATTTGTAGAGTAGTTGAAGCCATAGGTCCAACATTTCGCATCTTGAAGAAAGATAATTTCTGCCAACCTCATTCTTTTGTAGGAGGGAAGATCACAAGAATAAGAATGCCATGGGTCCCTTTTTATGCAGAGGTGCATGGGCCAAATAATATGTTACAATCACTAACTCCACAAGTTAGTAACTTTTTATGGATAGGAGTCACCAAAGTATGTCCTCAGTTGGCACTGGGTCTATTCACATTTAAAATTTCCCCTCAAAATGAACTTTTGAATTTGTGTAAATAGATGTTAATATAAAATTAACATGTTAAATTTGATAACAAATTATATACAATGGTTTTAAAGAGTGGATATTTTAAGGCTAATTTTTTGTTTATATATTTTTTTAAGTCAAATCAAGATGCTTGACTTAAGTAACAGGTATATGTCTAGGGATTTCTTAAATTATTTGTGATTGAGAGGAGAGAGTTGTTTTTGCTTCTTGAAGGAATGTACCAAATAAGGATGGTGATGAAAAGGAAAGGATGAAATATAGCTCGGAAACTGTCAAGATGATGATAGAATGATGGAGTGGGGAGGGTTAATGCAATGTGCAAGAGGACACGAAAGAAAGGAAACACTGTGGTTGTGGATTCTTTGTCTTTCCTGGTGATATTCCTAAAGATAGAAATAAATACACATAGAATGTAAAACTTCCCTTGACAAACAATATGGTTAACATGTTTTCTTACAAATTCTATCTAGTTATTTTTATTTTGGAGAGCAATAATTGTTCAGTTATACATGCTTATATGACATAACCTTACACCTTAAAGTTAGTTTTGGAAAATATTGAATACTAATTTAGATCAGTCTGTAATGTTGATCCTTAGAACTCAAGATAAATAGCTGCATTGTCAACTCTTATGTTTTTTCATTGAAATAGAGTTGTGAATCTGCTCTCTGAATGATGCACAATTCTCTGTGTATACTAAGAAAACTAGACTTAAAGAAATAATATTTCCCAAGTCACATAGCAGGGTCACCTGTTAAAATTAAAACCAAGCCTCATTGCAAACCACTTTCCAATATACTACACTGTGAGTGAAAAGAGAAAGTTATACAATATTACTAGTGAAAAGTTTGACTCTGTGTCCAAAACTTCAGTGTCAGCAAGAAGCAGAAATATCAGTTGCTCAAGCTGCCAGATTGCTGGTCCCAATACTAGATTAACAATGCTTAAACTTCCAAATGTCCATTTGTCAGTGTCAGGCATAATAGTGAGCAAGATTTTACTATACTTGTTAATAACTAAATACACAAAGCCTTTCATGCAAAGTTTATTACAATGTTTTGTTAAATAATTACATGTATCATTTTATACTTGGGAAAAATGATTGCTTAAGTAATCATAATTTGCTTATGTATTGGAGAGACAAATAGACTTGAGTGCAAAATCATTTTCAGCCACTGAACTGTAGGATTTGGGGCAGGCACCTCAGTGCTCTATAATTTAGTTTCTCTACCTGTAAACTTTGGGAACTAATAGTCCTCACTTCTTCTGAAATGAGAACCAAAGGACATGATCTTTTAAGTGCTGAACATAGAAATCACTCAAATAATGATCACTATTATTAGCAACCTTAAAATATAGAATCATCTACCAATTATTTTATATCCCCATCACTGGAGAGTGATGTATGATACATGAAATAGTCCTAAATTAGGAAGTCTCTTTTTTAGCTTACTTTTATTTTTGATTGTTAAAATACAATACAGGATTTACTATCTTAACCATTTCTAAGTGTACAATTCAGAGGTATTAAGTACATTTACAGTGTTGTATAGCCATTGCCAGCACTCATCTCCAGAGGTCTTTTCATTTCACAAAACTAAAACTCTATATCTAGTAAACAAGAACTCTCTATTCTCCTCCATCCCAACCCAGCCCCTGACAGCCACCATACTTTCTGTCTTTATGAATTTTACTACTCTAGGTACCTTATATTAGTGGAATTATACATTATTTGTCTTTTCTGTTACTGGGCTGTTTCAGCATGATGTCCTCAAGATTCCTTTGTGTTGTAGCTTGTGTCAGAATATCCTTCCTTTTTAAGTCTGAATAATTTTCCTTCACATACATGTGCCACATTTTGCTTATGCATTCTTCCACTTATGTGTACTTGAGTTGTTTCCACCTGTTGGCTGTTGTAATGCTGCTGTGAACCTGGGTCTCTCTGAGACCCTGCTTTCAGTTCTTTTGGATATGTAGCCAGCATTGCTATACCAAGATATTCTGTGTTTAATCTTTTGAGGAATTACCATATTGTTTTTCACAGTGGCTGAACCATTTTATACTCCCACCAGCCACTGAAAATTTCTCAACATTCTCATCAACATTTGTTACTTTCTGTTTGTTTTGTTTCCTTCATTGTAGCCATCCTAATAGGTGTGGGTGGTTGAAATCTTCTGTTTTCAATGTACGCTATGGTGAGGAGCTGTTGACATTTGTTATAGAATGTGACTGCTCTATATTCTAGAAGTTCCTGTGATTATGAATTTGCAAAAGTCACAGAAAATCCTTGGGGAAGTTGTTTCATATTCTTAAGAGACTCACTGGTGTATGAATGACAACTATAGGATGGTCATTGCGAGCTGGCAACTATAATTGGTATTTCAAAATTGTTAAAATTATGCCAGTTACCTGAAATTCTAATTTTTACCTTGATTATCTAACAATTGCAGTGACAGAGTCCAATTAGTGTTGAAGATACAGTAAAACTTGAGCTTGTTTCATAGATAATGGTATTAGAAAGACTTCATTGATTTTCTTTCCTAAATGAAGAGCCTGGAGTATTATACCCAGCACTGGAACACCAGAGTGGAAGATTTTTTTTCTACTTAATATAAATTTAACTTTGTATTTATTTCTGAAAAATTAAAACCAAGCATTTCATTCTTTTTCTATTGATCCTTATGTGTATCTGCATATAAATCCTGAGTTCTACATAGTTAAGAAATATGTATTTTATTGTCAAAGAAGACTAAAGCAGAAATACATTCATGAGTATCTCTTTTACTTAATTTTTTAGAAAAATAATGATGAATAAACTACATTCTGGCATTTCAATAGGCAGTATCTGTTTCTCTAACAGAACTAATGGATAATTGAATGACTAAACCATTAATCCTATAAATGGACACAGCATAAATAATTTTAAAGAAAACATAGAAAATAAAAGTGAATTAAATGAAATCAAAAAGAACTAAATAATTGGAGAGGTATTCTGTAATCATGGATAGGAAGATTCAATATTATGAAGATGTTAGTTCTTCTCAATAATCTATAGGTTCAGTGCAATCTTAATCAAACTCTCACCGAGTTATTTCATGGATTTCAACAAACAATTCTCAAGTTTATATGAAAAGGCAAAAGACCCAGAATAGCCAACATAATATTGAAAGAGAAGAATGAAGTTGGAAGATGGCATTGCCTAACTTCAAGACTTATTATAAGCTTACTGTAAAAATGTAATCAAGAAGGTGTAGTATTGGCAAAAGAATAGACAAATAGATTGATATCAGAAATAGCCCAGAAATAGACCCCTATTAAGATACACAACTAATTTTTGATAAGGGAACAAAAACAACATAATGGAGTAAGGATAGGTCTCTTCAACAAATGATCCTGAAACAACTGGATATCCAATGCAAAAAAAAAAAAAAAAAAAGAAAATGAACCTGCAAAAGTCACAGCAAATCCCTGGGGAAGTCAGTTCATATTCTTAAGGACTCACTGGTTTATGAATGACAGTCATGGGACGATCATCACAAACTACCTACTAAACCTGATACCCTTCAAAATAGACTCAAAAAGGACCACAGACCAAAATGTTAAATGAAAAGCTATAAAACTCCCAGAAGATAATGTAGGAGAAAACCTAGATAATCTTGGGTAAGACAATGACTATTTAGATACAATGCCAATAGCAAGATTCATGAAGGAAGTAATCGATAAACTGGACTACATTAACAACTTCTCCTCTGTGAAAGGCAATGTCAAGAGACTGAGAAGACAAGCCACAGTCTGGAGAAAATAGTTTCCAAAGACACATCTGATAAAGAACTGTCACCCAAAATATACGCATGCATGCTCAGTTGCTCAGTCACGTTTGACTCTTTGTGACCCCCTCAGACTGTAACCCACCAAGCTTCTCTGTCTGTGAGATTTTCCAGGCAAAAATAATGAAGTCAGTTGACATACCCTTCTCCAGGAGTCCTAACCCTGGAGTCAAACCCACATCTCCTATGTCTCCTGCAGTGGCAGGCATATCCTTTACCACTGAGCGACCTGGGAAATCCATCCAAAATATATAGAGAACTAAAATAAATAAATAAATAACGAGCAACCAAATTTACATTGTTTTCTCTCAAATTTATCTAACAGTTGTTAGCTGGTACATATCCTGTGGTGTTTTTAAAATTTACTTTTAATTGGAGAATAGTTGCTTTACAATGTTGTGTTGGTTTCTGTTGTACATCAGTGTGAATCAGCCACAAATGTACATGTCCCTTCCCTCTTGAACCTCCTTCTCACGCCCCACCCCATCCCACCCCTCCACGTTGTGGAAGAACAGGTTGAGCTGCCTTTGTTTCAGAGCAACTTCTCGCTTGCTCTCTGTTTAACATATGGTAGTGTGTATGTCTCAATGCTTCTCTATCAGTTTGTCCCGCCCTCTCCTTCCCCAGCTGTGTCCACAAGTCTGTTCTCTGTGTCTGTGTCTCTAGTCCTGCCCTGCAAATAGATTCATCAGTACCATTTTTCTAGATTCCACATATATGTATTAATATACAATATTTGTTTTTCTCTGACTTCACTCTTGGCTCTAGGTTCATTTTTGAGCCAGTTAAATACATGCTTTCATCAGCATTGATTGTATTGCAGAGAAATTTTAAAAAAGGAACAATTTGAATGCTTGTGATTCTATTTAATTTGATTGTGAAAGGTGGTATATTTTAGCCTACACTCTAGGAGGTTTAGATCCATTTAGGACAGTTTGAAAGCTTTTCCTCCTATGAAAACTGTGAAAATGTATGATGAGTTCGTACCTTGACCAAGATTTATAGAGCTGTCTGGCCTGAGATTTCAGAGCAGGATGGCATGAGATTTCATCACACTACTCAGAACAGCATACAATTTAAAACTTATAAATTGTTTATTTCTGGAATTTTCCATTTAATACCTTCAAACTGCAGTTGGCTGTAAGTAAACCACAGAAAGTGGAACTGTCAGTAAGAGAAGACTGCTGTATCGCCTGAGTTCATATTGCTTATGATGGTATTAAAATGTATCCATTTTATTAACCAATTCAAAATTATCAAATTTCTCTGTAGTCTGTCAGAAGTGTGGTGGAGTTGTCTTTGAGCGACAGCTTAGATTTTTCTAGGGATTTTTTTTTTTTTTGTCTTGGTTGCTTTAAATGGAGTTGACAATTGCCACAAAAAATAGTATTGTTCAGAAAGTGACAGCTGGGATAATTGATCATATTAAGAGGCCTTTAGCAACCTAAGTTGAAAAGAAGAAAGGCTGATAGGGCTCCTATCACAGATGGAATATAGAGGCTTCCAGTAAGGAGAAAATTGAGAGCTCAACAAAAGCATGAATGTATCAAAAATGATATCTTTAGAGACAGATGAATGAAAATCTTGACTTTGCAACATATTCACAGGGAATAATTTCAATGGCAATAAGTATTTTTCTCAAATAAGTCTTCTGGAATATTTCCATTTGATCTCTTACTGATTTTTGCCAGAAATAGTACCATGGTCCAATGAAATATTAGTTATGAATCAACTTAGTGACATTTTTGATCCCAATTTATTTCAAGTTTGAGAGATTGTAAGGGACATAAAGCATGGACACTGTTGCTACAGTGGCACAAACACAGTTGCTTTCAGATTTTAGAAGATAGGAGAAAGTGGAGGAAGAAATTTATCCAGAAGTATAAATTAATCTTGGATTGTTTAGGTCATAACTTCCTTAATTACAGCAATGCATTTCTATTTTTTCCATAGCTTTTGCCTCTATTTTATATAAATATATGTGGATTTATGACATACCATCTTTATAGCTATAGTTGGAAATAAAAGCAGTTTTAAATATAATATCTTTTGCTGTTGTTGTTCAGTCACTTGTGTCCAACTGTTTGTGACCCCATGGACCTGCCAGGTGACCCCAAGGCCTGCCAGGCTTGCCTGTCCTTCACTATCTCCTGGAGTTTGCTCAAACTCATGTAAATTCAGTCGGTGATACCATCCATCCATCTCATCCTCTGTTGTCCCCTTCTCCTTCCCTCAATCTTTCCCAGCATCAGAGTCTTTTCTTATGAGTTGGCTCTTCACATCAGGTGGCCAAAATATTCAGCTTCAGCGTCAGTCCTTCTAATGAGTATTCAGGGTAGATTTCCTTTAGAATTGACTGGTTTGATCTCCTTGCAGTCTAGGGGATTCTCAGGAGTCTTCTCAAGCACCACAATTCAAAAAGCATTGATTCTTCAGTGCTCAACCTTCTTTATGGTCCAATTCTCACATCTGAACATAACTACTGGAGAAACCATAACTTTGAGATAGTTAAATCCAAGAATCTGGCATTTTCCTTAAAATTTTTCACATAACATATTGTCAAACAGGAAATTTCTTATTTTTGCTTTCCCTCTTATATCATGGTGTTACTAAAAGAACACTGGATTGGGATACAGAATAATTAGAACCTTAAATTTTTCACTTGGGAATGAAATTCTTTCATGCCTTATTTTATTCATTTTATAAAGGAGTAGGACTAGATCATTTTTTAAGGACTTGGGGCAATAATCCAGCTTCCTGTCTCCTCCCAGTGAGGTGGCCTCTGATGTTGACTATATTAACCTATCGATACCAAGGTTAGTACCCCTTCCCTGATTACACTAATAAGTTTTCCTTGGTAGAAATGGTCTTCTGTTCTAATAATAAACTGTTTAAGTTAGTAGGTTATCAGATTCATTATAAAATTTGTGTATAATATGTGCTCAAAATTGTTTGAAGCAATAGGTAAGAATCATTAAATGGACACATTATTTACCATATAGTATTTAACTGGTGCTTAGAATGTGCCTGCAATGGAATAAATGCTACAAGGAAACAAATATTTATGATACAATCTGAAATCTCAAAAGGAAAGAATAAATAATTTGAGTAAATTACCTGCCTTGTGTCATTTTACATAGTATTTTTAAAGTTTATGACAGCTTTTAGTTTGTAGAATTTCAAGAAACAATGGATCGTTGTACTTTATTTATTGATGATAAAAACAATGTAAATAAATAAGCTACTAAAGGTCACACGGTTCATGAATTGCAGACCCAGAATATAGACCCAGAGTCTTTCTGGCCCCAGAGCGTGTGTGTTTTCCCATAGCATCATGTTAGTAAGCAAAATGACATTTATATAAAAAATTCAGAGTAAGACATGTCTATTTATGATGTACACCTTAATGGTCTCTCTCTGCATTTCTATTCCACATTGATTAATGTGGAATAGAAATGCAGAGAGAAAAGAAACTTCGGGTTTAGAAGATTAGAAAAACTGAATGCAGGAGGGATTTTTTTTCCCCCTGGGTTATATAGTATACTAAACCCCTGAGAGACAGAGACGAAGAAAGGAATTCTAAGATACTAGTAGCAATTCATCCGAATTGTGGAGACAGCCAAAGTCAAGGAGTATCTTAAAGAATGGTGAGAAGTTCAATTGCCAGAACTAAGAGAACGTCTTGAGAAATTAGCATTTTAACAAATGTGGTTGCCAAGTTGAGAGCTCTGAGGCTAATGACCTACTTAATCCAAAAGAAAGCTAAGCACAGGGAAATTTCCATTCTTAGAAAGATTGAATTGGCCCTTCTGTGCAGGATAGTCTAACATGGATAAAAGATAAGAAGCACTTCTCTCCCCTGGATGACTCCCAATTCACAAGTTTGTTTTGCAGCTCTTTCACTTCCTCTTTATCAGGTTTCAGTAGAGCATTAAAGTATTTTTAAAATGTAAAGTCGATCATGCCATTCTCTCTGTAAAATCCTCCGTTGGCTTTCCTTGGCACCTAGAATAGAGTTCTAACTTTTCACCATATGTTGCAAAACTGGGTAATTGGGTCCTGTGTAGCTCTCCTGCTGCTCTCATTCAAGCTCACGTCATTCCAGCCAAATAGGACTTTTTCAGTCCTTCTGCCTTCAGCTCTTTGTAAATGCTCCTAGTGGTGGTGGTTTAGTCACTGAGTCATGTCCTACTCTTCGTGACCCCGTGGACTATAGCCCACCAGGCTCCTCTGTCCATGGGATTTACCAGGCAAGAATACTGGAGTGGGTTGTCATTTCCTTCTCCAGGGTATCTTCTTTCTCCAGAGATTGAACCCACATGTCCTGCATTGGCAGGCGGATTCTTTACCACTGAGCCACCAGGGAAGCCCAAATGCTCCTGGGGTGCTCTGTAAGTGCCTTGTTGCTTCTTGGAATTTGCCGCCTTCTTTGTATTGTACTGCTTCCCCTCACCTTCTTTATGTTAAGGTCTTAGCCCAAGTTATCACTTTTTTTAGAAGGATGTTTATTAACTCAGATCAGATCAGATCAGATCAGTCACTCAGTTGTGTCTGACTCTTTGTGACCCCATGAATCGCAGCACGCCAGGCCTCCCTGTCCATCACCAACTCCCAGAGTTCACTCAGACTCACATCCATCGAGTCAGTGATGCCATCCAGTCATCTCATCCTCTGTCATCCCCTTCTCCTCCTGCCCCCAATCCCTCCCACCATCAGGGTCTTTTCCAATGAGTCAACTCTTCGCATCAGGTGGCCAAAGTACTGGAGTTTCAGCTTTAGCATCATTCCTTCCAAAGAAATCCCAGGGCTGATCTCCTTCAGAATGGACTGCTTGGATCTCCTTGGAGTCCAAGGGACTCTCAAGAGTCTTCTCCAACACCACAGTTCAAAAGCGTCAAGTCTTCGGCGGTCAGCTTTCTTCACAGTCCAACTCTCACATCCATACATGACCACAGGAAAAACCATAGCCTTGACTAGATGAACCTTTGTTGCCAAAGTAATGTCTCTGCTTTGGAATATGCTATCTAGGTTGGTCATAACTTTCCTTCCAAGGAGTAAGCGTCTTTTAATTTCATGGCTGAAGTCACCATCTGCAGTGATTTTGGAGCCCAGAAAAATAAAGTCTGACACTGTTTCCACTGTTTCCCCATCTATTTCCCATGAAGTGGTGGGACCGGATGCCATGATCTTCGCTTTCTGAATGTTGAGCTTTAAGCCGACTTTTTCACTCTCCACTTTCACTTTCATCAAGAGGCTTTTTAGTTCCTCTTCATTTTCTGCCATAAGGGTGGTGTCATCTGCATATCTGAGGTTCTTGATATTTCTCCCGGCAATCTTGATTCCAGCTTGTGTTTCTTCCAGTCCAGCATTTCTCATGATGTACTCTGCATATAAGTTAAATAAACAGGGTGACAGTATACAGCCTTGACGAACTCCTTTTCCTATTTGGAACCAGTCTGTTGTTCCATGTCCAGTTCTAACTGTTTTATCTAAGTTCTGTTAATTTTCTAAAGAAATCTTAATTACTTGTTTACTTGCCTTCATATAACATCACAGTTGCCATTATTATATTTATTTATATTATGCATCTTCTGCTTAGAAACTCCAGCAGGCCATATTGATAGTCTACGAAAAGAAAACCAACTTCATAGCAAAGCCCCCCCCCAAAAAAAAATTAGGGAGCAAAGAAATGACTTACACAGCTCTTTTATTTTGCTAAAAAATGACAAATATTAATTTTAAAAATTGCCTGCTTTCTGTGTGTTAATATTACGTCCATTTTGTCTTTTTGTGAGATGTTATGACATGTGATTCATGACTTAGCAGAAAGTATGCTGCCCTCAGAATCTTGTGTAAGAGTAGGCAACCATGAGTATGTCCCCAATACTTTAGGAACCACTGTGCAAACTTAAATTGGTATAAGACACAGTTGCAACTTTTCATTTTATTTATTTTCCCCTTTGTCTTGTATAAATGATCCTAATACCAGAAGTTTTGAATCTTTGCAGTAAAGCCCCTTCCACCTGTTTCCTCAGATACTGGCAAAGCTTCAATTTATTTCCTTTCCTTTGCCAATGACAATATTCTTCATTTTTGGCCTCCACTGGGGGTAGCTTTCTGATGAAGTTTCCTTTACAGCATATGTACATCCTTGTACACACACACAGAAGTGTTCATGTAACTCTAGTTGGTAAAAGAGTCACCAGCAGATGCTACACAGATCTTTAACTGTAGCTGATTGCTACAGCTACATCATGTCAGAGTTAAAGCTAGTCTTAATTTTTCTCTAATACATATTCATAGATGTAAAAGCCTCAAGTCTAATGTCTTAAATGGTTGTTGGCCTCACATTCCTAGTGTCTCTAAGTTTACACACAAGGACCATTGCTCACGTCTGGTCAGTCCCTTTATGTGCTAGCATCTTCAGCACGGTGTGACGTACTTTCTGTGTAATTCTCTACTTTTCTTACTTTGTTTTGAGGTAGCCAGACTTCAAATTGTCATGTAAGTGACTTTTAAAGTATACTTTTAATGTTTTCCCAAAAGTTCTTTAAATATTATTTTGAAGCTAATATGTTAAAGTCTTTCTATATTGACCACAGGATAACTGTCCATATTTACCTTGGAAATTAATATATTTGTTGCTGCTGCTGCTGCTAAGTCGCTTCAGTTGTGTCTGACTCTGTGCGACCCCATAGATAGCAGCCCAAAAGGCCCCTTTGTCCCTGGGATTCTCCAGGCAAAAATACTGGAGTGGGTTGCCATCTCCTCCTCCAACTAATTGTTGACCATTACTATATTACATTTATCTTCATTATTCTCTTCTTAGACTCTAAAGTGACCTGATCTGGAATTAAATTCTCTAAGCCTCAGTAGCAAGATTCCCTCTTTTGTCTTATTTCCTTCATGGTTATTATGGGACAAAGAAAGGTACACTGAATTATTTCAAGAAGTTGAGGTCAGTCTAGAGGTAATCTGTTCTGTGCCTCTTCAAGAATTTACTTTGCTATCCAAAAGAGATTTTTACTGTGGGGAACACCATGCACAATGGCACTCTATATTGAGTCTTGTGAAACAGAAAGAGTAATAATATACCATAAAATATATGCTATCTTGTTACTTTTAAATTTAACAATACATATTAGTGAACTTGATTGATTAGAAATTCATTCAAAATTGTTCATATAGGAGGGAAATATATCAAGTTTCAACTTAAGTCCAAGAATGGCCTGACCAATATAACAAAGTTCTTACTGTCTTCAAAACATCAGAGAACTTACTATCCGTGGCTTGGTCTTTGAAGTCACCATGACACCATCGCCTCTGATAAAAGAGTTTATTTATAACTTGCTCAGCTTATGTCTTTTCCCACTGAATCAGCAGGCTTTCTAAGGTTTGGGGATATAATTTCAAGCACTGTTAAACCTCTGTCAGAGTTTGGTTGGCCCCCTGAGGGGCCCTGTGTTTCAACATTCTCTTTACTAAGACAAGACTTCTCAAGTAAGTTCTTAGAAAACTGACAGCTTCAAGTATCAGAGGTTTTGTAATTTGAAGTGGCATTTAATCTGAAAAATAACATTAGCAAATCAGCATATAATTGGCTTTCTATTTCCCTTTCCACCCCCTCATTATTTTTCTTTTTGCTTAGGTTAGGACACAAGTCAAAATTATATTTGATGCAGCAATTTCCTAATCTTTTCAGAAGGATGTTCCTAATCAAACAATTAAGTAGATGGAGTGTCATTATCTTAAGAAAGCAGGAACATGTACATTTTACTAAGGCTTGTTTATATTTCTAGTGTTCCTTTTGCATTGTCTCCTTTATTATTCATATATCCACTGAAGTTTAAGGAGACTCTTAACTAATACATACATTTTATGAACAAGTTTAGCAAAATATATAAAGAGGAAAATCCTCATACAAATTTTTCATTTCTGTAATTCCTTTGGGTCCTCTCATCACTTTTCAAGTTTCCCTGCATCTCAGCTCTTGCACTCCAAATACTATTATCTTCATATTTTAGACTTCTCAATGCATGGGCAAATGGGAAATGCCCCATGGCCTTCTATGAGATCAGGATCCTCCTGGCACCCCCTTAGATTTTCATTCTCCATAATTTTATTTCCAGCATACTTTGTTAATATTATTCTCTCACATTTTTCACAAAGCAAAGTTTTGTTAAATAGCATTCCCATAAATAGTATGTCCTTTAGTTACTTATGCTTTAACTTGAATTTGTTTCACAATGCTTCGGTTGACATTCACTATTGTCTGTATGAAATACATGCACACAATATTGTTTTTATACTATTCTCTGTTTGATAGTATTTCATTCCATTATGACAGCACTGTTCTACTGCTCTTCTTACTGCTGAGATCAAGGAGGGCTATTGGCCTTGCTTGAGGCCACTCATGTTGATGAGATAAGAGGAACTGCACATCTGGACTCTGATTCTATTCTATTGGCCAGTTTTGAGAGCTTTCTTCTTTGCCACACGTCATTTTTTTCTTCAACAGCAATACTCATACATTGTTGATCCCCCCTCCCCCCCCCCCCCCCCACTGAGGATTTCTTGCTGTCTGTTTGAACTAAGCACAACTAAGCTTAGGTTCTGCTCTTTCTGATATGTTTTGTAGTTTGTTATACATGCTTTAGAATTTAATCCAGTTTCTCTGTTTAATAGCTTGTGACCTTAAGTAAGTTCCTCAACGCCTTCACAACTTGATTTTCTCATCTATTAACTAGGGTTATAATAACTACATCATAGGACTGTTGCTTATTTTAATGAGACATTTCATGTAAAGTGGTCAATACCCAATAGCTATTATTGTTAATAAGTAGCAGATATAAATCACATTGAGATTGAATTGATGATATTGGAAATATCAATGTGACTTAAATAATCATAGACCTGGCATATTAAATGTTTACTATATATCCTAGATATTGGGATAAAGACTGCATAAATATCTAATCTAATTATAATAACAAACCTACAGAAAGGCATATTTTATCCTCATTGTTTTGGATGACAAAACTGAAGCTTGAAGAGTATAAATTCTTTCCCCAAGCTCTCCTACTTGGGTCAAACAGAGCCAGGATTCAAATTGAAGCCTTTGTCCCCGAAGACCATGCTCTTCCTTATTATCTGATACAAATGCTGAGTGACATAGTACAAAAGGTTCACCAGACCTTGAACAAATTTTAAAGAAATGATTGGCCACTGTTGGTTTGGGAAGTTCCTTGAAGGACTTGACCATTTAACTAAATCTTGAAGGAACCATGGCAAAAGTGGGTTTCCCAAAATGAGGGAAAAGATTCTTCTATTTCAATGCATATTTTCATAACAATAAGATATTTGAACCTAAATATATTATAGATTCCATGTACAAAATTAATCATTATGCCTAGATCTGAAAATAAAGAGGAAATTTTTCTTAATCAGGCTGCTGCTGCGTCACTTCAGTTGTGTCCGACTCTGTGTGACCCCATAGACGGCAGCCCACCAGGCTCCCCTGTCCCTGGGATTCTCCAGGCAAGAACACCAAAGTGGGTTGCCATTTCCTTCTCCACTTAATCAGGCTAGTGACCACCAAAATATATAGCAGTTTCATTGATCTGTGTCATTACATAAAGTCTTAGGAATTCCTCAGTTCAACTAGAAAGAAAAACTCATGAGGGCAATGGAGAATGTGGCCTTTTTATATTAATTATTTGAGATGAAAATATTGAAAAGAGTTTTGATTTTCCCGTACTATCTTTCTTTCTCCCATTACTATGTTTATTAACCAGCAGTACTGGAGTTCTCTATTAACTTTTTCTCTTCTCCTTTACTTGGGGATGTCATCTGTACATTTAGTTTATATATTACTATTTTGTCATATATCGTATTTGCTTGTGTATTAACCTTGTATCTTGCAGTCATGCAATTACTGCTTATTAGTTTCAGGAGATTTTGTGTAGAACCTTTCAGATTTCTACTTCAATGATCATGTCTTCTGTGAACAAAGACAGTTTTATTTCTTTCTTCCCAATCTGTATACTTTAATTTCCTTTTCTTGGTTAATATATTATCTAAGACTTCCAGTACAATTTTGAAAAGCAGTGTTGAGAGGGAACATCATTTCTTTGTTCCTGATTTTAGCAGAAAAGTTTTGAGATTCTCATGATTTTTGCAGGGTTTTTGTACCTTGGTTTTAAGTCCAGGGAGTTCCCCCTTATTTGTTTGCTGAGAGCTTTTACCATAAATAGGTGTTTGATTTTGTAAAATGCTTTTTTGGCATCTATTGATATGATCGTGTGAAATTTCTTTTTTTAGTCTATCAATATTTTCAGTTCAATTCAGTCACTCAGTTGTGCCTGACTCTTTGCGACCCCATGAATCGCAGCACGCCAGGCCTCCCCGTCCATCACCAACTCCCGGAGTTCACCCAAACTCATGTGCATCAAGTCGGTGATGCCATCCAGCCATCTCATCCTCTGTCATCCCCTTCTCCTCCTGCCCCCAATACCTCCCAGCATCAGAGTCTTTTCCAATGAGTCAACTCTTTGCATGAGGTGGCCAAAGTATTGGAGTTTCAGCTTTAGCATCAGTCCTTCCAATGAACACCCAGGACTGGTCTCCTTTAGGATGGACTGGTTGGATCTCCTTGCAGTCCAAGGGACTCTCAACAGTCTTCTCCAACACCACAGTTCAAAAGCATCAATTCTTCAGTGCTCAGCTTTCTTCACAGTCCAACTCTCACATCCATACATGACCACTGGAAAAACTGTAGCCTTGACTAGATGGACCTTTGTTGGCAAAGTAATGTCTCTGCTTTTGAATATGCTATCTAGGTTGGTCATAACTTTCCTTCCAAGGAGTAAGCGTCTTTTAATTTCATGGCTGCAGTCACCATCTATAGTGATTTTGGAGCCCAGAAAAATAAAGTCTGACACTGTTTCCACTGTTTCCCCATCTATTTCCCATGAAGTGATGGGACCAGATGCCATGATCTTTGTTTTCTGAATGTTGAACTCAATTGATTTTGAATGTTCAACCAAACTGGCATACCTGAGATAAATCCCATTTGATTGTGGTTTCTAATTCTTTCTATATAAGGTTGGATTTGATTTACTAATATGTTGAGACTTCTGCATCTATATTAATAAGAAATATTGATCTGTAGTTTTCCTGTAGTGTCTTTTTTTTTTTTTTGTATCAGTGTAATACTGGCCTCATAGAATGAGTTAGGAAGTATTCCCTTTAAGTCTATCTTCTTAAAGAGGTTGTAGAGAATTTGTATAATTTCTCCCTTAAATGTTTTGTAGCATTCACCAGTGTACTCACTGGAGCCTGGTGCTTTCTGTTTTGGATGATTATTACCTGTTGATTAACTTACCTGGTGGCTCAGAGAGTAAAACATCTGTCTACAATGTGGGTGAACCAGGTTCGATCCCTGGGTCGGGAAGATCCCCTAGAGAAGGAAATGGCAATCCACTCCAGTACTCTTGCCTGGAAAATTCTGTGGACTGAGGAGCCTGGTAGGCTACAGTCCATGGGGTCGCAAAGAGTCAGACACGACTGAGCGACTTCACTCACTCACCTCTTTAATAGATACAGTTCTATTTGGATTGTCTTTTTCTTAGGTGAGTTTTGGTATATTGTGTTTTTCAAAGAATTGATCTGTTTCATCTATGTTATCACATTTGGAGGCATGAAGTTGTTCATAATATTATTGTATTACCCTTTTATTGCCTGTGGGATCTGTAATAAATTCCCTTCTGTCATTTCTGTATTCATAATTATTTGTCTTTTTTTTTTTTTTGCTTCATTAACTTGACTAAAGGCTTATTGATTTTATGAATCTTTTCAAAGAGCCAGATTTTCGGTTTATTTTTTCTCTAATGGTTTCCTGTCCTAGTTTCATTGGTTTCTACTCTAATTTTTATTATTTACTTCTTTTGCTTATTTTGAATTTAATTTGCATTGACTTTTCTAATTTCCTGAGATAGTGGCTTAGATTGCTGATTTTAGATACTTCTTTTCTTTTTTTTTAATTGGAGGATAATTGGTTTACAATATTGTGTTAGCTTATGTCATATATCATCATGAATCAACCATAGATATACATACTCCCCTCCTTCTTGAACCTCCCTGTACCTCCCATCCCATCTCATCCCTCTAGGTTGTGCATTCAATGCTATAGATCTCCTGCTAACCACTGCCTGTGATATATTACACAAATTTTGATGTTTTATTTTTTTTTCACTTAGTTCAAAATATTTTAAAATATTTCTCTTGAGATTTCTTTTTTGACTCAGGTGTTCTTTAGAGGTAAGTTGTTTCAGTTCAGTACAGTTCAGTCGCTCAGTCGTGTCCAACTCTTTGCGACCCCATGAATTGCAGCACGCCAGGCCTCCCTGTCCATCACCAACTCCCGGAGTCCACCCAAACCCACGTCCATTGAGTCAGTGATGCCATCCAGCCATCTCATCCTTTGTCGTCCCCTTCTCCTCCTTTCCCCAATCCCTCCCAGCATCAGAGTCTTTTCCAATGAGTCAACTCTTCGCATGAGGTGGCCAAAGTACGGGAGTTTTAGCTTTAGCATCATTCCTTCCAAAGAACACCCAGGACTGATCTCCTTTAGAATGGACTGGTTGGATCTCCTTGTAGTCCAAGGGACTCTCAAGAGTCTTCTCCAACACCACAGTTCAAAAGCATCAATTCTTCAGTGCTCAGCTTTCTTCACAGTCCAATTCTCACATCCATACATGACTACTGGAAAAACCATAGCCTTGACTAGACGGACCTTTGTTGGCAAAGTAATATCTCTGCTTTATAATATGCTATCTAGGTTGGTCATAACTTTCCTTCCAAGGAGTAAGCATCTTTTAATTTCATGGCTACAATCACAGGTAAGTTGTTTAATCATCAACTATTCAGAGATTTTCTGGTTGTCTTTTTCTTATTGATTTCTAGTTTAACTCAATTGTGGTATGAGAGAAGGCATTGTATGATTTCTACTTTAAAGTTTTAAGGTGGGTTTTATGGTTCAATCTGTGATCTATCTTGTGATCTTGAGAAGAATGTATTTTCTGCTGTTGTTGGATGAAGTAGTTTGTAGATGCCAATTATACCCTGTAGATTGATGGTATTATTGAGGTCAACTATGTCCTTGTTGATTTTATGCCTTCTCTATCTGTCTATTTCTGATACAGAGGTATTAAGGTCTTCACTATATTAACGTATTCATATGTTTCTGCTTGCAGTTCTATCAGGTTTTGCCTCATGTAGTTTGATGCTCTGTTCTTAAGTACATACACATTAAAAATTGTTAGGTGTTGAATTACTGATCTCTTCTTTACCCCTGATAACTTTCCTCGCTTTGTAATTAATATAGGTACTCTTACTTTCTTAGCTTAATGCTACTGTAGTATATCTTTCTCCAGCCCTTTAGTTTTAATATATATTTGTTTTCATATGTCAGGTGAACTTCTTGTAGATAATATAGGTTTGGGTCTTGTTTTTTGGTCCATGCTGACAGTCTATCTTTTAAATGGCATATTTAGATTATTGATGTTTAAGCTAATTATTGATATAATTGATTAATATCTACCATATTTGTTACTTTTTTCTATATTTGCCCCTTGTTCTTTGTTCCTATTTTTGTTTTCCACACATTTTCTGCCTTTTATAGTTCATATAAACATTTTTTATGATTCCATTTTATCTCTTTTCTTAATACATCACTTATAGTTCCTTTTTTGCTTTTTTCAGTCATTGTTCTAGAGTTGCAATACACCTTTACAACTAATTCAAGTCTGCTTTCAAATAATTCTATACTAATTAATACCGGTACAAGTATAATACCTTGTAATAACAAAATATCCCTATTTCTTCCCTTCTGTCTCTTGTAGCACTGCTTTCAGTTATTTCACTTAGACTCCTTTCTTCATTCAAACTTCATTATGAATCTTTGACAAACTTTTCTGACCTCTTTCTCTTCGTGCTGTTTATGCAATTATTCTAGTAATTCTTAGGAAAAGGGGCCTGAATGTGTTATATGTCCAGTTCTTTTTTCGCATGTATTTTGAATAAGTTTATTCTTCCTCCTTCATTTGATTTCTAGACTTCATTTTCACCATAATGTCCCAAGATATGTGGAATAATTCTCACCTTATGACTGTTCAATAAATGCTATTAACCAGTGACTTCTCTCAACTAGTGTGTGGCCACCATCTACTTGTAAGATGCCATTAAATCACATGCTTACATTTTTTTTTTTTTTTCTGCAAGTGTAGGAGTGTATGCAGTTTTTGTTTTGGAGAAATAATACCCTATCACCAGCAAGGTCTTTCTTGATTTTTATAGCAAAAGGCTACTCATGATATGTGCTTGCATCAGTATCAGGGTTAGGTAATGGAATTTTTGTGAAGTCAAGTTATATTTTAATCAGAGGAAAGGAGTGAAGAGTTTTGAAGTCCATCTTCAAAGCATTTTCCTTTAGCCTTTGCTAAAAATTCTATCTTCAGAATGCTAAATGGAACAATTCTGTTGAGGCCTGGGCTAGTTTCTGATTGCTCCCAGGACCTATGAAGTTTGAAGCTAATTTTTTGGTCATCCAGTTGACATGTCACATGATGACATTTGAAGAATGCCTGAAAGCAATATAGGGGTAGATCTGCCAGATTCCCACTTCTGAAACACCTTTTGTAATAAGGCAGGTCATAGTACTTTTTGTTGTAGTACGTAATTTGCTTGATACATTTCAAAATTAGAGAACTTAAATTTTATGAATCTCTTGATACTTTTTTCTTATTATTATGTTGGCTGAAAGAGAAATCCTTTCAAATACAGGCAGAAATAAAAAGACCCTGTCCAGTCATAGTCATTTCTACCAATGGCCAAATGACAATTACTGGGAAATAAAATAGTTCAGCAAAGAAAAGTAGTATAAATGAGAACCAAGTTAATTCTTGTGGTAGAGTATCCAAAAATCTTTTAAATTTTTTTCTTTGCAAATGTTATTGCTTGCACATATTTCCCCTATATAGCTATTTCATTTTTGCTCTAAAAAAGCTTCCAAAAAAGGAATTAATTTGTTCATGAATCATTGTTATTAATATGGATCAGGCACTGTTCAAAGAACTGTGGTTGTAGAAGTAAGTCAGTTATTGTAATATACAATATGGGTCATCTTAGAGTAAATAAAAGGGAGAAAATACATAAAGATTTAAATTTTAATTGCATAAGAAACAACACATGTGTGATTTCTTAACGCTTATTTTAAGGGTAAATATTAAAACACATCTAGAGAATAAGTATTATGTTTCATGTTTATCTTGGCCCCCCACGTCTCATTCTCTTTCAGTTCTAGTTCTATCCATATTTCTAACTCATCTGTCCACTCATGTACCCATAGACTATATTTTTTTTACTAAATTGTAGGAAGATGCTGCTGGCATTAATTTTTATAAGTGCAGACCCTAATAGAAAAGAACACCAACCTATGCCAGAATCAAGAAGCTCAGTTAAGGGGCTACACCTGTTCTATACAATGTTTTTAGGCATTTAACACTTAGGACTTATAACTGTTTCAAGCTAGGGCCCCAAATTTTTAATTGCGGTCCTGTGCACACTAATAATTGTTTAGTAGCTTTGTTGCATTGTGGTACTATATAAAGTGTCAGCCTGGCTATGCTGAACTACTTTCTCAAAATACTCTTTTCTGTATGTTCCAGTTAGCACAAACCACATGAATCCTAGTTGACTCCTTCACTCTATCTGACAAGATACTGCTCCCCAGGTCTCTGGCTTATCTAATCTCTAGCCAACAGCTGGCTGGTCAGATATTTGAGTCAGCCCCTGGAAAACAGCATATGCATCTCAGACCAACCCACAGCATTATGAGCTAAATAAATGTTTTTTGATTCATGCCACTAAGTAGTATTCTTTATATCCAGGCTAGCTGATACAAAAGGAATAAACAGTTACAAACAGGAAAAAGCTACAGATTGGGATAATACTATTTCAATTATTTTTGACAAAAATAGAGGTTAAATCCCTTAGGTCCAGTGAATACAATGTATATTTCTCAGAGTACTAGTTGAAATTCCAAGTGTGATGAAGTACTTAGCTGAGGAGGACCTGATGGAAAATAAGTAGAATCTTGCAGTACTTCTATATAAGCTTAAACATGATATAATTTAATATCTTCAGATTTGAGTTAGACAATCACACTTTTAGAGGCAGTATAGAAGTATTAAATATATTTGTATAAAGCATTGAAGGTCTTTATATATTTGTGTATCACAGTATTTTTTAATTCATCATTTTATTGAATAGTATCATATTATGTAACAGAATTGGACATGATATACAACTGGAATATTCTTGAAATACTATCACACTTTTTACCATTAACATGGCATTGTCCCATAGTGTCTTATGTGTCGACTATTTACCTGGTGTACATTTCTTTTTATTTTTTATATTTTGCATCTAACATCCTTGCATACGTATAGACTGTGCTTCTCTGCAGTGTGTGCCACTGACCACATGTGCCAGAAACAAGTGAAGTGTTTGTTTGAAATGCAGATGTTTGGACTCACCCCAGGGCTTCTTGAAAGAGTCTTCAAGGATGTGGCTGGAAATTTCCTTCCTTAGCAAGTTTCCATAAAAAGACTAAAGTTAGAGAATCTTTACCATGAACCTGGCATAGTGCTAGGTGCTAAAAAAAAAAAAGTTTTAAAAATGAATGACAAACAGGAATATGTGTGCTTAGTTAAAACGCCTATTTTAATTTATATAATTTGTCTACAGAATTTACATAGCAGTCGTGTCCAACTCCTAGCGACCCTATGGACTGTAGCCTACCAGGCTCCTCCATCCATGGGATTTTCCAGGCATGAGTACTGGAGTGGGGTGCCCTTACCTTCTCCTATAGCTCATATAAGCACCCTCAAATAAACTATCTTCTTAATGTTTGTTATATTTTTCATGACAAAAGTTAAGTACAAATGAATAATTATGTTTGTATCTATGTTGCTAATTTTTAGTAAGTATTGGTCCATTTTCCTTTAAGAATTTAACATACCTCTCTGCACAGACAGATAAAATGTAGTGTAACATCCAGTTGTCATTAGGATAACACAAATTACTCATTAGGCTGGGTCTGGTGTAACTAGCAAAGAAAAAGCACTTTTTACCCTTACATTGGCAGATGCCTCTTCTGTGACTCTGCATCAAAATAAAAATGATGAAAGCAGGAGGTCCTGGTGGAATGAGAAAGAATTTTGGAGACAGGTAGTAAAATTCCTCAACTCTTCTCTGTGTTGCAGATGTATGTATAGTTTGTCTATAGAATTGAAATTCAAACAAGAATTAAACCTAAGTTCCCAGTAATTTTCCATAAGTCCACCTTTACTTTTGAAAAAAAAAATAATGAAGCAAGTTCTTAAAGCAGATGTCATCATTTTGTTAATACCTTGAGGGAGTAATTGGAAACAACAATAAATAAACTCTGCATCAGTGTTAGCTTTAAAAATATGCTGGTGAAGATGATTTAAAAGAGCATATGAAGAGCATGATTAAAATGTAGTCTTGTGTGGTCTGGAGGAAATACAATGCTCAAAAGACTTGTCATTTCTCAAGGATGAGTTCTTGGCTTTACAAATATTTTATTAATTCTATATTAGTGTGGTAGCAAAGTACAATGTGAATTAAACAGTAAGAATAAAAAATGCAAAAATATCACATAGTGCTTAGAGAAATAGCAATACCTCTTCCCCGCTTCTATACTGTTTTGCTTGTTGATAATTTCTTCTATTGTCCATCATGAGAATAAAATTATTCTAGTCTTCCTTTTTATCCATTTTATTTAGAATCAAAGGACTGAAAGTGGAGAAATTATTCCCCTATATGCCTCCAAATCAACTAAATAAAGATTTTCTAACAATTGAGTCATGGCAACCATAATTTTGGGAACAGATGCATAATTTGAAGAAGGAGAGGACCCCGAGGTTACTTTCCTATTGCCTTGAATGCATGTAGCTGCCCCAAGGAGAATAAGCCCATATGATATCCAAACTAAGCAGATTTTTTTTTTTTTTTTTTTGCCAGACTCTGTCTCTTAGTCATGAAACGTCCATTGAGTGTATGCGTCATCCAGAGCGAGAAGCATGTTTTCCAAGTCTGGTTTTGTAGATTTCTCAAAACCTCTTTTTGATCCTTTTAATTTTATTAACTGAGATGGAAACCTCTTGACATCAGAACTTTTGCAAAGTTTATTCCATATCCCAGCCTCTGAAAGTTTTTAAATACCTAGAGGTTGGTCCAGATTGTCACCTAATGAATAAGAAAATCTTCCAAAGTCCTGAGTATTTGAGACCATTAGTTGCCATAAAATCCGGAATGATTATATTATCCCTGTAAAAACAAATTAAAACCTTACGTTTATTCTACTATTTTTCCATTATAATTGGGGACTTTCCAGTGTCACTAAATAAGTATATTTGCCAAAAATGTTTAATCTGTCATTTCCCTGGACCAGTTTACAGTGAATACAAGGTATGGAAGAACAGGTCAAATAACAGAAGGAGCAACCAATCAAAAGAATCCCCAAAATAAGACCATATATAGGAATACTTTCTCTTTCTCTTAAAGAAGCTGATGTCTTTAGACACAGCAGAGCTAGAGGAAAGGAACCTATAGCACATTAAAAGAAATTTTCGAGAGAAAACAACCTTGTGAAATATATATCCTTGGCTGATCCTAGTTTGAATAAACTAGCTATAAAACATAGCTCTGCTACACTTAGGGAAATTTAAATACGTACAGGGTATTAGATGATACCAGAGAATTATTATAATTTTACTGCATCTGATAAAATATCCTGGTTGTATAGGAAAATATCTTAATTTCTAAAGATAATATACTTTATTATTGAAAGATAAACTTATTATGAATATAATTTACTATAAAATATGTAAGCAAAAGAAAAATATGAATAGGTTAGATTGAATTATGAAGCAAATATGGCACAATATTTACTATTTATAAGTTGCAGCTTTAATTATATGGTTTTATTATATATTTCTTAGTTGATTTTTTGAAAATTTTCACAATAAATTTAAAAGAACATGATTGTCTTTTATGAAATATTCAATTATTTAGAATTTTTCAAATGAAAATGGGCCTCACATTTAATCCACAGAGTACTAGCTCTAGTAGCAATGAACACTTAGCTCAGTGTTAAGAGATCTGCATTCAAGTAAAGCCATGGGTCTAGTTCGGTTTCTTTCTCACCCTCAAACCAAGTTCAGTCAGGGCTTTTCAATCTGATTTAAAATAAAAACAATAATCCTTGTCACCCTCCCATGTCAAGGGGGTGTTATAATGATGAATGAGCTCCAGGAATAGATTTAGTCCGTTGATGTATTTGTAACCCATATGGCCGCATCACCCTTTGACTTTTCTAAGAGGGATAGAAAATAGTTATATTTAGTATGCCACAAATTAAATTTCTGTCAACTTTGGCTTTAAAAAATACTCTCCTAGAAATTCAGATTTTCATAGCCTGGGAAAGAATTTGCAGGGAAACTAAAGTTACTGTTCTAGTAGCGAGTGGTTTTGTGTATATTGACATAAAACTTTGTTGGCATTAAAAAAAAACTTTCTTCTTTTGATGGCATTATTGAGATATATTTGCTATACAAAAACTGCAAATATTATATTAACTGTTTCAAATATTAACCAAATATATAATATTGAAACAGTTACTGCAATCAGCTATATCCACCTTCTCCAAAAATTTCTTCATGCCCCTTTAAAAAAATATTTTTTACTTGCACAGTTTTAAGAATTGTTTTACAGTACTCTACATTCTATATAAGTACTAAAATGAACAAATACTAAGGGTTCAGAACTTTTAGTATTGATCACATTAAAGCTAATATATATATATATATATAAACAAGTAAAATTTTATAGGATATTATTATTTGGTTGTTAATTTTTTGAAATTTCTATACCAAAAAGTGTTTATTAAGTGCTTCTTATGTGTGATAGTAGCACAAATTAATACAATATATTTGTCTTAAAAACACACCATACTCTTAATCTAGGGTTTTTTTTTTTTTCAGTTGTTCAACTCATCATTTATTATAGATTTTCTTTCCCCCCTCCACTGTGTCACATGGCACTTTCATAAGAGCCTGGTCAGGAAAACTAATCTGTTTGCCTTTTGGAATTTACATTTTCAGCTAATCTTAGAAAATCCTATGCTTCTTCCCAATCCAAGAAAAAGATATGCTAGGCATTTATTTCAACTTGTTTCCATGAGCTCAGACTGCATGGGGCTGTACTATGACTGCAGAATTTAGAGTAAATCAAAGTGGAGGTAGATTCACAGGTAGAAATGAATTTAGAAAATGAAGGAAATCGCCTAAGCTGGACACTGTAGCTTCACCCACAGGTGTCTAAGAAGGTGATCAGGAGGATGCTCTTTAGGGACTTAATCTACTTAGATTTAGTCAGTGGAGTGGGTACTCTACCTTAGGTGAACTGAGTTATAGCCTAATGGATGCATTTCTTGGATTTCTTATGGTTAGAGGTTTCTGAGGGCAGCCTACCTGTGAAAAGAGAGCCTCAAATAAGGAGATACCATGTGGGATCACAGGATTCATGTGTCAATCAGAGGGCCCATGGCTTCTGCCCAGGGCACGTTTGGGCATTAAGGAGGTCTTAGGAAGAGAAGCTTTATTGAATAGTGGACCTCTCAATCACTACAGTCTCAGTGCTTATAGTCTTACTTGAAAAACCAACAGTTTAAAGGTCAAGTTCAATATTTGGCATTCAAAATAAAACATGTCAGTGATTTCTTGGTAGTATGGCCTGTTCTACAACTTCAGAATAGTTTTTATGGCAAATACAACGATCAGTAAACTCAAACACAATAATAATAATTCCATAAGGATTGTCTGTATGATATAGGAAAAGCAGAAATGCAGTTACTTTATAGTGATTAGAGATACTTTATCAGTTTTGATGCTTTCTATAAATCAGAGTAATTTTTAAGAGTCAATCGGATGATTATTGAACATCTGTTAGTGGATGGGAGCATTATAACAGTAAACCTTCCTAATGATGATAATATTTTCATTTTATGTACAGCAGCATTTACAACTGCATGCACAACAATTAGAAATGCATTCAGATAAAAATAACAGTAATCCTGACATAATTATTTACACAAAGGAGAGTTTATGCTCATATTTTTTCATGTAGCATTTAAATCTGGAAATAGAAGTTCTGATGTTGGTTCATAGGTTATGCTTGATAATTGAATGCCTCATTCCAGAAATCAGTCCCTTCACAGCTTACTGACTTTTCATTTGCCTAGAAGGATAGGATATCCAGACATTGTTGAAAACACTAGAAGTTCCTATCATGGAATCCTGAGCAGAACCTAAGACCATGCTTTTCCCCAGAATAGTCACTGAATAGTGAATTAACTCCAGTGTCACCTAGTCAGATAATTTAGTCTTAATCTGAGTTTTGCATATGTAGCTGAGGACATGATGGTGGCATTATTGGAATTTGGATGTGACACTGTTGGTCATAGACACAATCTCATTGGGATAGATATCTCTGCCACTCTCATTGTCTTTCCCTTATTATGGCAAAATGGCTCTTCCAGATCTAGGAGTCATGCTGTATTTAAAGTATAGAGAGGGAGAGGCAAATGTCTGCAGCCATATCTATCACTTTTATCAGGAAAATTAGAGGCTTCTAAGAAACATCCATATCAGACTTTTCCTTATGCCTTACTGGCTAGAACTGAATTATATATATTACCACTTACAGCTGTAATGAAAGTGGGCAAGTCAAGTGTCTGGCAATAAGGAGCAGGGATATTATGACTGGTTTGGATTATTCACAACTGCCAGGGGCTGTTCACAATGTAATCAAGTTTCTAGGATTCAAGGAAGGAAGAGGAGAGTAGGCAAGTAAGAGTGTGCCACAGTTTGCTCCAAATCATCTGTCTCTATGAGATGCTACTGTATGCTTATTCAACACAGAATTTTACTCATGTATGCCACACTCTACTACATAATCTGTTAGATAACTAAAATATATGCACAGTGATAAATGAATAATGCAGTAGATTAAAAAGGCACTGCTTTGATAATCTAGAGACTTATAAGAATCTATTTGGACTTTTTGTCTGTGTTAATATAAATTCTGTGTAAAGTGTTGAAAAACTACAAATGACCATCAAATTATTATGATTAAAAAAACCAATATGTTACAATGAGAACAATGACATCGTAGTCAAAAATATATGGAATCTTAGCTAACACCCACAACTAAAGAATAGTATGATTAGGACAACATCTGTAAACTGTCTGGTTCATTTCTTACAAGTAAATTCACAACAGTGCACGCACAAATCCTTTTGAAGGAGGTCCCCATTGTCTTCACTACCCTTACCATAGTTTGGTCTCAGGTCAAACAACAGGGAGGAACACAACCCCACCCATCAACAGAAAATTGGATTAAGGATTTACTGAGTATAGCTCTGCCCATCAGAACAAGACCCAGTTTCCCCCTTAGTCAGTCCAGATTCCTAGGTAATATTGTTCTTTACAGCACCAGGCTTTACATCCATCAGAAAGCTTCCATAAGCTTCTTATCCTTATCCATCAGAGGACAGACAGAATGAAAACCACAATCACAGAAAACTAGTCAAACTGATGGCATGGACCACAGACTTGTCTAATTCAATGAAACTGTTAGCCATGCCATGGAGGGCCACCCAAGATAGATGGGTCATAGTGGAGAATTCTGACAAAATGTGGTCCACTGGAGAAGGGAATAGCAAACCACTTCTGTATTGTTGCCTTGAGAATGCATGAACAGTATGAAAAGGCAGAGAGATATGACACTGAAAGGTGAGCTTCCCAGGTAAGTAGGTGCCTGATATGCTACTGAAGAAGAAATTTCTGGAAAAATAACTCCATAAAGAGTGAAGAGATGGAGCCAAAGCAAAAATATCATCCAGTTGTGGATGCGACTGGTGATGGAAGTAAAGCCTGATGCTGTAAAGAACAATATTACCTAGGAACCTGGAATGTTAGGTCCATGAATCAAGGTAAATTGGAAGCGGTCAAACAAGAAGATGGCAAGAGTGAACATTGACGTGTTAGGAATCAGTGAACTAAAATGGACTGGAATAGGCAAATTTAATTCAGATGACCATTCCATCTACTACCATGGGCAAGAATCCCTTAGAAGAAATGGAATAGCCCTCATAGTCAACAAAAGAGTCAAAATGCAATTCTTGGGTGCAGTCTCAAAAACAACAGAATGATTTCTGTTCATTTCCAAGGGAAACCATTCAATAGCACAGTAATCCAAGTCTATGCCCCAACTAATGCCAGAGAAGCTGAAGTTGAAAGGTTCTTTGAAGACCTACAAGACATTCTAGAACTAACACCAAGAAAAAGGTGTCCTTTTCATAATAGGGGACTGGAATGCAAAAGTAGGAAGTCAAGAGATACCTAGAGTTACAGTCAAGTTTTGCCTTGGCATACAAAATGAAGCAGGGAAAAGGCTAACACACTTTTGCCAAGAGAATGCACTGGTCATAGAAAACACCTGCTTCCAGCAACACAAGAGACGACCCTACACATGGACATCACCAGATGGTCAATACTGAAATCAGATTGATTATATTCCTTGCAGCCAAAGATGGGGAAGCTTTACACAGTTAGCAAAAATAAGACCAGGAGCTGACTGTGGCTCAGATCATGACCTCCTTATTGCAAAATTCAGACTTAAACTGAAGAAAGTAGGGAAAACCACTAGACCATTCATGTATGACCTAAATCAAATCCCTTACAGTTATACAGTGGAAGTGACAAACAGATTCAAGGGATTAGATCTGATAGACAGAGTGCCTGAAGAACTATGGACAGAAGTTCTTGACACTGTATAGGAAGCAGAGGTCAAGGCTATCCCCAAAAAAGAAATGAAAAAGGCAAAATGGTTGTCTGAGGAAGCCTTACAAATAGCTGAGAAAAGAAGAAAACATAAAGTCAAAGGAGAAAAGGAAAGATATACCCATCTGAATGCAGAGTTCCAAAGAGTAGCAAGGAGAGATAGGAAAGACTTTCTCAGAGATAAGTGCAAAGAAATGAACACAATAGAATGGGAAAGACTAGAGATCTCTTCAAGAAAATTGGAGATACCAAGGGAACATTTTTTGCAAACATGGGCACAGTAAAGAACAGAAATGGCATGGACCTAACAGAAGCAAAAGAGATTAAGAAGAGGTGGCAAGAATAGACAGAAGAACTGTACAAAAAAGATCTTCATGACCCAGATAACCATGATGGTGTGCTCACTCAACTAGAGCCAGACATCCTGGAGTGTGAAGTCAAATGGACCTTAGGAAGCATCTTTACGAACAAAGCTAGTAAAGGTGATGGAATTCCAGCTGAGCTATTTCAAATCCTAAAAGATGATGCTGTGAAAGTGTTGTACTCAATATGCCAGCAAATTTGGTAAACTCAGCAGTGGCCACAGGACTGGAAAAAAAGTCTGTTTTCATTCCAGTCCCAAAGAAAGGCAATACCAAAGAGCAGTCAAACTACCACACAATTGCACTCATTTCACACGCTAGTAAAGTAATGCTCAAAATTCTCCAAGTGAAGCTTCAACAGTATGTGAACCCAGAACTTGCAGATATTCAAGCTGGTTTTAAAAAAGGCAGAGGCACCAGAGATCAAATTGCCAATATCCATTGGATCATCAAAAAAGCAAGATAATTCCCAAAAAACATCTAATTCTGTTTTATTGACTATGCCAAAGCCTTTGATTGTGTGGATCACAACAAACTGTGGAAAATTCTTCAAGAAATGAGAATACCAGACCACCTTACCTGCCTCCTGAGAAATCTGCATGCAGGTCATGAAGCAACAGTTTGAGACAGACATGGAACAATGGACTGGTTCCCAATTGGGAAAGGAGTATGTCAAGGCTGTATATTGTCACCCTGCTAATTTAACTTATATGCAGAGTACATCATGCAAAATGCCAGGCTGGATGAAGCTGAAGCTGGAATCAAGATTTCCAGGAGAAATATCAAGAACCTCTAATACGCAGATGACACCAAACTTATGGCAGAAAGTGAAGAATAACTAAGGAGCCTCTTGATGAAAGTGAAAGAGGAGAGTGAAAAAGTTGGCTTAAAACTCGACATTCAAAAAATTAATATCATGGCATCTGGTTCCATCACGTCATAGCAAATAGATGGGGAGCAATGGAAACAGTGAGAGACTTTGCTTTCTTGGGCTCCAGAATCAGTGCAGATGGTGACTGCAGCCATAAAATTGAAAGATGCTTGCTCCTTGGAACAAAGGCTTTGACCAATAGACAGCATATTAAAAAGCAGAGACATTACTTTGCTGACAGAGGTCCATCTAGTCAAAGCTATGGTTTTTCCAGTAGTCATGTATGGATGTGAGAGTTGGACTATAAAGAAAGCTTAGCACTGAAGAATTGATGCTTTTAAACTTTAGTGTTGTGAGAAGACTTTTGAGAGTCCTTTGGACAGCAAGGAGATCCAACCAGTCCATCCTAAAGGATATCAGTACTGAATTTTCCTTGGAAAGACCGATGCTGAATCTGAAACTCCAATACTTTGGCCACTGGATGCGAAGAACTGACTCATTTGAAAAGACCCTGATGCTGGGAAAGATTGAAGGCAGGAGAAGGGGTGACAGGATGAGATGGTTTGGATGGCATCACTGACTTGATAGACAGGAGTTAGAGCAAGCTTTGGGAGTTGGTGATAGACAGGGAAGCCTGGCGTGCTTCAGTCCTTGGGGTGGCTCAGTCATACATGACTGAGCAACTGAACTGAACTGAGAGTCCAAATTATAGTTGCTGTTATTTAATCATGAAGTAATGTCCAACTCTTTTTTTGACCCCAAGAATTGTAGCCTGCCAGGCTTCTCTGTCCATAGGATTTGCCAGGCAGGAATACTCACATGGGTTGTCATTTCCTTCTCCAAGGGATCTTCCTAACCTAAGTATCAAAACCACGTCTCCTGCATTACATGTGGATTCTTTACTGCTGAACCACGAGGGAAGCCCCAGATTTCAAATTAACTCTCTCTGAAACTCATAATGATGGTAAAAATCAAATGCAGAGACTGGATTGGAGGGTTTGATGATCATATAAGACTATGTAGTTCAAAATAAAAAAGTGAATATTTTGTTTTGTGATGAAAAACTGTGTGTCTGATGGTTACAATGAACTTCATTTTGACTTAAAATATTTTAAACATAGCTTATTATGACTACAACTGAAGAGGAGGAAGTAACACTATATACATCAAACTGAGCCTTACCAGATACATTCTCACGTCGTTACTAAAAAGTGTTGAATGTGAAGATAATAAATAAGAATGAGATTGATATTATACATTAAATTTATTTAACTTATAGTATGAAGGAGATCAGCCCTGGGATTTCTTTGGAAGGAATGATGCTAAAGCTGAAACTCCAGTACTTTGGCCACCTCATGCGAAGAGTTGACTCATTGGAAAAGACTCTGATGCTGGGAGGGATTGGAGGCAGGAGGAAAAGGGGACGACAGAGGATGAGATGGCTGGATGGCATCACTGACTCGATGGACGTGAGTCTCAGTGAACTCTGGGAGTTGGTGGTGGACAGGAAGGCCTGGCGTGCTGTGATTCATGGGGTCGTGAAGAGTTGGACACGACTGAGCGACTGATCTGATCTGATCTGATCTAATCTAATGATACATATAATTATCCAAAGCTAGAAAGTTAAAACACATTAATTTAAATTTTAACGACATTCTTGTAGTTGTATTTCTTACTTTCAGAAAAAATCAAATGTAGCTGATTTCGTGAAAGTATTTATAGTGTTTGCATTTGTTAGTGTTTGTGAGACTTTCTTTACACTCAGAATTCCAAAATGTAGTTCTATCAATTATTCTACATTTGTCTAGTTAATTTATTATGGATATGAAATGCTTCTGTTGTATTTACAGAAAATTCATTCTCCTGTAATCTCTATCTTCATTGTGTATATATAATAGTTATGTTTGAAAAGCCATTTATAGTATAGGTTAGTTGAGAATTTTTATGAAAGTTAACACCATTAATGTATTATAAAGCCAAAAGTGAAAAATAAAAATAAATATACAGAGTTGAATGAGAAGGAAATTTTAAGATTCAAGGGTAAAAAATTATGTTCCATTTTGCAAGTATACTCTTTGTGGTTGGTTCAATCAGTGCATTCAAATATATTGCCTGAAATTTTTAAGTTACACTTAATCAAATAGGCTGTGGAAATCGCCCTTGAGCAAAATTACATACAGCTTTTAAAATTAAGGCCTTAAAGCTATAGGGTATAACAACTAACCTGTAGAGTCTTTAAAACACATCAGCAAAGTTGGGAAATATTTGGCACCTGGGAATTTTCTTTTGGCGTTATTAGGGTTACAGATATAGTCAAAGTATTCATGTCAGAAAAGTTTTCAATGAAAATTCCAGATGTTTGACAAATGTGTTGCCTTCTAATTCTTCTTAGTCATAAGCTGCGTGTTCATTCTTCCCAACAGTTTTTCTTTTTAAAAAATATTTAGTCATCAATAAATACCTTGACCTAATGAATGATGAATATAGTAGGTAGTTTAGATTTTACATCAAAAAAAGAGTTTTGAATGATATATGTATAGTGAACACTTTCGGAAAAAATATTTCCATCTTTTTTAATGACATATTGTTGTAGAAATCTGTCATTCTTTTGGCTGTCCTGCAATATCTTTCAAATATTTTTACCTTTGAGTATTGGTCAGAGATAACACCCCCCTCCCAGTTTTAGAAGTAGAACATGTCTGATACTTGCTTTCCCAGTTTCCTTCATAGGTAGGAAACAGACTAGTGATTTGTTTTCACCAGTGAGATTCACCAGTCCCAAGCTTTGAATCCAGTGTTAGTGATGCAAGGACTGCAGAATCTCCTGTGTTGGAGGTTGCATGAATATTCACTTCTTAGAAGCAGCAGTGACTGTTTTGCTAATGGTGGCATCCTGAATTTGGTATTTTCAGTAGCAATGTAAGTTGCTTTATCTACTACTCAGAGGTGAATCAGTTGTGTTTTCACTGGACAGTTCTGCAGTATGACTTCCAGAGTTGTTCTTGGTTGCATAGCCCTGAGACTTGTTCTGTACTTCTCTTGTTACCTGTGGTGACCAGAAGAATGTGTGGCTCATATACCTCCACTAACTATACCCTAAGTAAGTAAGTGTTAGTTGTTCAGTTGTATCTGACTCTTCACGACCCCATGGACTGTAGCCTGCCAGGATCCTCTGTCCATAGAATTTTCCAGGCAAGAAAATTGGAGTGAGTTGCCATTCCCTTCTCCAGGGGATCTTCCAGACCCAAGGTTTGAACTCTGGTCTCCTGAATTTCAGGCAGATTCTTTACCACATGAGCTGCCAGGGAAGCCCAGCTATAGAAGCCTTAATCAACTAAGGGTCCAGCGTCTATAGTCTGAAATCCATCACCAAGTATGCTTTGCATGAGCTGCACCAAGCCAATAATTGAAATCAACAAGAATTCTAATACAGGTGCTCTGTTGGGTGACTGGTGACTATGATGATCTTTAGTTAGACTGTACCTAGAAGCTTCCATCCAATCTGGCGTCACTTCTTTCCTTCACCAGACATCAGATTGCTTCAGTGTCTGATGGCTCTCCAAACCGACCCAGATCCTTCCCAGTTTTCTTTCAAGGTGTGTTTCCCCTAATGAAATAATTTCTGTACTTTTTATTGTGTCTCAGTGTCTGCTTCTTTGAAGACTGGAACTTAAATAGTTATTCTGGGGGCTAACACATGATTTCTTCAGTGCATTCCTTTTCTACTTAAATAAACCAGAGTTGGTTTTTGTTACTTTCAGATCATTGAATGATACACATATATTGTAGAACTGTTAAAAATTACTGTTAATTTTATCAAAATAAATCTAGAGTTACCCCTCTCTGCCCAAGTTTTGTTTGAATCAGGTATATATTAAGATATCTAACATTTCAGTGAAAAAATATTCACTAAAAATTATCCAAATTAAAGACTGCAAATGTTAAAAAAGTTTTGGTCTATGTTAAATGTGAGTACTATATACAAATATTTATCAAGACCTTTTCTGAAAAGAAATTTCTGGGAGTGAAAGTGTGCATTATTTGTAAAGTGGAATCAAATGGGGCTTCCTTGGTGGCTCAGCTAGTAAAGACTCTGCCTGCAATGAGGGAGACCTAGGTTTGATCCCTGGGTTGGGAAGATCCCCTGGAGAAGGGAAAGGTTACCTACTCTGGTATTCTGGCCTGGAGAATTCCATGGACTGTATAGTTCATGGAGTTGCAAAGAGTCAGACATGACTGAGTGACTTTCACATCAAATGATTAAAAATCTTTAAGGGAGGGTCATGATGAAATAATTATAGATAGTGAGAATATAAATAACAGGAAAGGTTTAAATAGAAAAAGTAAAATAAAATAACGAGGTACAGTACTTTTGTTTCTTTTTTGTTGACTATTTTCTAACAAAATAAGTGGGCAGACTTTAAATGAAAATTTGAAGAACTTTTATAAATGAATACATCTGTGTGACCAATTAAGATGTAAGAAATTTTCATCACATCAGTAAATTATCTCGAGTCCCCTTTGCTATCCGTCTCACTTCCCTGTTGGCAACCTGTAATCTGATTTCTATCACTATAGTTCATGTTGTCTGCTGACCCCAAAACTCGTATATATGGAATCATACCTTGTGTCTTATTTTGTGACTGGCTACTTTGGATCAACAAAGGCCATTGATAGTCATCTACATCATTGTGTATATCAGCAGTGTGACATTTTTATTGCTTTGGTTGTTGTTCAGTCACTAAGTTGTGCCCAAATCTTTGTGACCTCATGGACTGTAGCCTGCCAGACTCCACTGTCCATGGAATTTCCCAGGCAAGAATACTGGAAAGGGTTGCCATTTCCTCCTCCAGGGGATCTTCCAGACCCAGGGATCAAACCTGCATCTCCTGCATTGGCAGGTGGTTTCTTCACCACTCAGCCACCAGGGAAGCCCCTTTTATTGCTTAATAGTACACAATTTTAAGAATGCATTAATTGGATTATCCAGTTTCCTAGTAATAGATATTTAAGTCATTTCCAGTTTTTCTATATTATGATTAAAAATGCTGTGAACATTCTTGTACAAGCTTTTTTATGGACATGTTTTCATTTTTCTTGGGCAAATACCTAAACATGTGTCTTGTGATAGATTAATTGCTGTGTTTTATGGTAAATATGGAGAAGGCAATGGCACCCCACTCCAGTACTCCTGCCTGGAAAATCCCATGGATGGAGGAGCCTGGAAGGCTGCAGTCCATGGGGTCGCTGAGGGTGGGATAAGACTGAGCGACTGCACTTTCACTTTTCACTTTCATGCATTGGAGAAGGAAATGGCATCCCAGGGACGGGGGAGCCTGGTGGGCTGCCATCGCTGGGGTCGCACAGAGTCGGACACGACTGAAGTGACTTAGCAGCAGCATGGTAAATGTACATTCACCTTAATCTTAGAAATTACCAAATTATTTTCCAGAGTTATTGCATACTTTTCTATCTCTACCAGTAGTGTAGGAATTGTAGTTGCTCCACATTATTTTTTTTTCTTTTTGTTTCTACCTTTGTTTTCTTTGGATTTGTCATATAATTTTTGTCTTCTATTTTACCTCTTCTATTGTCTTTTTAGCAATTCCTCTTTATATTGTTCTTTAATTATTGTTTCAGTAGATACAAAATACATTCTTAATTTTTTATAGTCTACTTCATACTAATATATGTATGAGGTAGGGATTATGTTTGTTTTAACAAATGAATTTGCATTTAAAGAATCCAAGAAAAATGAAAAATAGTCTTTTGTATCAATGAGCATAGTTACCATTTTCAGAGCACTACCCTTATTCTGGTTTAGGTTTGACTGACCTCACTTGGCTGTTCAAGTTCACTGTTCCTTATTTCTATAGATTCTAATTTTTATCTGTTATCATATATAACATACTGTTATATATTGTATATATTGCAAGATCATATTATCTTGATCTTTAGGCAGAAATTCTCTTGCCTTTTGTATGATGGAAAATGTCATTGTATTTCCCTTATTTAAAAAAAAGGTAAGTTTATATTTATGGAAATGTACATATCTAAATTGTCCAATTTGTTGAGTTGGACACATATAAGTTAATACATTCATGTGATCCAATCCAAATACAGAGCATTCCCAAATCTCCAGAAATTTGCTTTTTGCCTCTACTTAGTCTATCTGTATATCTCATCAGGAACTACTGTATTTAGGTATTTAGCTTTTATTTTCTGACATATGCTTTTTTCCTGAATACAGAATTCCAAGATAGCAGGATTCCCCACCTGCCCCCTCCAACCCAAATTTCTCCTTACACTTTTTTTTAAATTTATTTTTTTATTGAAGAATAATTTCTTTACAGAATTTTATTGTTTTCTGTCAAACCTCAACATAAATCAGCCATAGTTATACATAAATCTCCTCCCTTTTGAACCTCCCTCCCATGTCCCTCCCCATCCCACCCCTCTAGGTTGATACAGAGACCCTGTTTAAGTTTCCTGAGCCATACAGCAAATTCCCTTTGGCTATCTATTTTTGTTATTCTTTCCATACATCTCACCCTCTCCTCCCCTCTACCCATGTCCATAAGTCTATTCTTTTTATCTCTTTATCCATTGCTGCCTTGTAAATAAATTCTTCAGTGCCATTTTTCTAAGTCCTGTACATATGTGTTAGAATATGATATTTATCTTTCTCTTTCTTACTTACTTCACTCTGTATAATAGGTTCTAGGTTCACCTCTTTAGGCCTGACTCAAATGCATTACTTTTTATGACTGAGTAATATTCCATTGTGTAGATGTACCACAACTTCTTTATCCATTCATCTGTCGATGGATGTTTAGGTTGCTTCCATGTTCTAACTATTGCAAATAGTGCTGCAGTGAAAAATGGGATACATGTGTCTCGTTCAGTTTTGGTTTCCTCAGCATATATGACTAGGAGTGGGATTCCTGGATCGTATGGTGGTTTTATTCCTAGTTTTTTAAGGAATCTCCATACCATCTTCCATAGTGGCTGTATCAATTTGCATTCCCACCAACAGTGCAAGAGCGTCCCCTTTACTCCACACTCTCTCTGGCATTTATTGTTTGTAGACTTTTTGATGAGGGTCATTCTGACTGGTGTGAGGCTATTTGGGGTCTCTTGTGTTTCCATATGAATTGTGAAATTTTTTGTTCTAGTTCTGTGAAAAATGCCATTAGTAATTTGATAGAGATCACATTGAATCTGTAGATTGTGTTTGGTACTTTAGTTATTTTCACAATATTGATTTTTCCTACCCAGGAACATGGAATATCTCTCCATCTGTTTATGTCATCTTTGATTTCTTTCATAAATTGTTATAATTTTCTGTGTACAGTTCTTTTGTCTCCTTGCTGCTGCTGCTGCTGCTAAGTCACTTCAGTTGTGTCCGACTCTGTGCGACCCCATAGATGGCAGCCCACCAGGCTCCCCCGTCCCTGGGATTCTCCAGGCAAGAACACTGGAGTGTGTTGCCATTTCCTTCTCCAATGTATGAAAGTGAAAAGTGAAAGTGAAGTTGCTCAGTCTTGTCCTACTCTTAGCAACCCCATGGACTGCAGCCTACCAGGCTCCTCCATCCATGAGATTTTCCAGGCAAGAGTACTGGAGTAGGGTGCCATTGCCTTCTCCGTTTGTCTCCTTAGGTAAGTTTATTCCTAGATATTTAAATTTTTGTTGCAATGGTGAATGGGATTGATTCCTTTATTTCTCTTTCTTATTTTTGATTGTTAGTATGTAGAAATGCAAGTGACTTCTGTGTATTGATTTTGTATCCTGCAACTTTGCTAAATTCACTGATTAGCTCTAGTCATTTTCTGATACTATCTTTAGGGTATTCTACGTATACAGTATCATGTCATCTGCAAAGAGTGAGAGCTTTACTTCTTCTTTTCCGATCTGGATTTCTTTTATTTCTTTTTCTTCCTTGATTGCTGAAGCTAGGACTTCTGGAAATATGTTGAAGAATAGTGGTGAAAGTGGACACACTTATCTTGTTCCTGATCTTAGGGGGAACACTTTCAGTTTTTCACCATTGAGAATAATGTTTGCCATAGGCTTATCATATATGGCTGTTGAGGTAGGTATCCTTCTATGCCCATTTTTTAGAGAGTTTTAATCATAAATGGGTACTGAATTTTGTCAAAGGCTTTTTCTGCATCTACTGAGATTATCATATGGTTTTTATCTTTCCATTTGTTAATATGGTTTATCACATTGATTGATTTGCATATATTGAAGAATCCTTACATCCCTGGAATAAACTGAACTTGACCATGGTGTAGATGTGTTGTTGAATTCTGTTTGCTAAAATTTTGTTGAAGATTTTTGCATCTATGTTCATCAGTGATATTAGCCTGTACTTTTCTTTTTTGTGTTGTTTTTGTCTAGTTTTGGTATCAGAGTGATGGTGGCCTCATAGAGTGAGTTTGGAAGTGTTCCTTCTCTGCAACTTTTTGAAAGAGTTTTAGAAGGATAGGCATTAGCTCTTCTCTAAATATTTGATAGAATTCTCCTGTGAAGCCATCTGGTCCCAGGATTTTGTTTTTGGGGAGATTTTTGGTCACAGCTTCAATTTCAGTGCTTGTAATTGGGTTGTTCATAATTTCTATTTCTTCCTGGTTCAATCTTAGAAGATTGAACTTTTGTGAGAATCTGTCCATTTCTTCCAGATTATCCATTTTATCACTATATAATTGTTCATAATAGTCTCTTATAATCCTTTGTGTTTCTGCTTTATCTGCTGTAACCTCTCCTTTTTCATTTCTAATTTTGTTGATTTGATTCTTCTCTGTTATTTTCTTGATGAGTCTGTCTAAAGGTTTGTCAATTTTGTTTATCTTCTCAAAGAACCAGCTTTTAGTTTTATTAATTTTTTACTATTGTTTCTTTCATTTTGTTTTCATTTATTTCTGCTCAGATCTTTATGATTTCTTTCCTTCTACTAATTTTGGGGTTTTTTGCTCTTCTTTTTCCAGTTGTTTTACATGTAAAGTTAGGTTGTCTATTTGATGTTTTTCTGGTTTCTGGAGTTAGGATTGTATTGCTATAAACGCCCCTCTTAGAACTGCTTTTGCTGCATCACATAGGTTTTGAGTTGTAGTGTTTTCATTGTTATTTGTTTCTAGAAGTTTTTTATTTCCCTTTTGATTTTTTTCAGTAACCTGTTGGTTATTTAGAAATGTGTTGTTTAACCTCCATGTGTTTACATCTCTTACAGTTTTTTCTTGTTCAGTTCAGTCGCTCAGTCGTGTCTGACTCTTTGTGACCCCATGGACTGCAGCAAGCCAGGCTTCCCTGTCCATCACCAACTCCTGGAGTTTATTCAAATGCATGTCCATTGAGTCGGTGATGCCATCCAACCATCTCATCCTCTGTTGTCCCCTTCTCCTCCCACCTTCAATTTTTCCCAGCATCAGGGTCTTTTCAAATGAGTCAGTTGTTTGCATCAGATGGCCAAATTATTGGAGTTTCAGCTTCAACATCAGTCCATCCAATGAATATTCAGGACTGATTTCCTTGAGGATTGACTGGTTAGATCTCCTTGCAGTCCAAGGGAGTTTCAAGAGTCTTTTCAAACACCACAGTTCAAAAGCATCAGTTCTTCTGTGCTCAGTTTTTTTATAGTCCAACTCTCACATTCATACATGACTACTGGAAAAACCATAGCCTTGACTAGATGGACCTTTGTTGGCAAAGTAATGTCTCTGCTTTTTCTCTTGTAACTAATATCTATTCTCTTAGCATTGTGGTCAGAGATAATGCTTGATACAATTTCAATTTTCTTTAACTTACTGAGGTTTGATTTGTGACCCAAGATGTGCTCTATCCTGGAGAATGTTCCATGTGCACTTGAGAAGAAGGTGCATATGGATGGAATGTCCCAAAGATATCAACGAGAGCCATCTCATCTAATGCATCATTTAAGACTTGTGTTTCCTTATTAATTTTCTGTTTTGATGATCTGTCCATTGGTGTGAGTGGGGTAATAAAAAGTATCCTATGTTATTGCATTACTGTCAATTTCTCCTTTTTTGTCTGTTAGTGTTTGTCTTATGCATTGAGGTGCTCCTATATTGGGTGCATGCTGCTAAGTCACTTCAGTCGTGTCCGACTCTGTGTGACCCCATAGATGGCAGCCCACCAGGCTTCCCCGTCCCTGGGATTCTCCAGGCAAGAACACTGGAGTGGGTTGCCATTTCCTTCTCCAATGCATGAAAGTGAAAAGTAAAAGTGAAGTCACTCAGTCGTGTCCGACTCTAGCGACCCCATGGACCGCAGCCTACCAGGCTCCTCTGTCCAGGGGATTTTCCAGGCAAGAGTACTGGAGTGGGATGCCATTGCCTTCTCCGATGTTGGGTGCATAGATATTTACAATTGTTATATTTTCCTCTTGTATTGATCCCTTGATCATTATGTATTGTCCTTCCTTATCTCTTGTAATCTTCTTTATTTTAAGGTCTATTTTGTCTGACATGAGGATTACTACTCCAGCTTTCTTTTGCTTCCCATTTGCATGGACTATATTTTTCCTCTCATTTTCAATCTATATGTGTATTTAGGTCTGAAGTGTGTTTCTTGTAGACAGCATATATATAGGTCTTGTTTTTGTATCCATACAGCCAGTCTGTGTCTTTTGGTTGGAGCATTTAATCCACTTACATTTAAAGTAATTATTGATATATATGTCCTATTGCCATTTTCTTAATTGTTTGGGGTTGACTTTGTAGATCTTTTTTCTTCTATTGTATTTCTTGACTATATAAGTCCCTTTAACATTTCTTGTAAAGCTGGTTTGGTGGTACTGAATTCTCTTAAGTTTTACTTGTCTGAAAAGCTTTTGATTTCTCAATCAATTTTGAATGAGATCCTTGCTGGGTACAGAAATCTTGGTAGTAGATTTTTCCCTTTTAGTACTTTAAATATATCCTGCCATTCTCTTCTAGCCTGCAGAGTTTCTGCTAAAAGGGATTTCCCTTGTACGTTACTTGTTGCTTTTCCCTTGCTGCTTTTAATATTCTTTCTTTGTGTTTAGTCTTTGTTAGTTTGATTAGTATGTGTCTTGGCATGTTTCTCCTTGGGTTTATCCTATATGGGACTCTTTGTGCCTCTTGGACTTGATTGACTATTTCCTTTTCCATGTTGGGGAAATTTTCAACTATAATCTCTTCAACAATATGCTTTCTTTTTCGCTTTTTCTGGGACCCCTATAATTCAAATATTGTCCTAGAGGTCTCTGATACTATCCTCAGTTCTCTTCATCCTTTTTACTTAATTCTCCTCTTCAGAAGTTATTTCCACCATTTTATCTTCCAGTTCATTGATTCATTCTTCTGCTTCAAATATTCTGCTATTAATTCCTTCTAGAGTAGTTTTAATTTCAGCAATTGTTTTGTTTGTCTGTGTATGTTTATTCTTTAATTCTTCTAGGTCTTTGTTAATTGATTGTTCCATGTTCTCCATTTTGTTTTCAAGGTTTTTGATCATCTTTACTATCATTGTTCTGAATTATTTTTCAGGTAGTTTGCGTATCTCCTCTTCATTTATTTGGACGTTTGTGTTTCTAGTTTATTCCTTCATTTGTGTAGTATTTCTCTGCCTTTTCATTATTTTTTTTTAACTTATTTTGCTTGAGGTCTCTGTTTCCCAAGCTTCAAGGTTGAATTCTTTCTTCCTTTGGTTTCCACCCTCCTAAGCTTGGTCCAGTGGTTTGTGTGAGGTTCCTATCGGGTGAGATTTGTGCTGAGTTTTTTTTTGTTTGTTTGTTTTTCCTCTATTGAGCAAGCCTGAGTGAGGTGGTAATCCTGCCTGCTGATGATTGGGTTTGTATTTTTGTTTTGTTTGTTGTTTGATGAGGCATCCTGCACAGGGTGCCACTGGTGGTTGGGTGATGTCAGATCTTGTACTCATGTGATTTCTTTTGTGTGAGTTCTCACTATCTGATACTCCCTAGGGTTAGTTCTCTGGTAGTCTAGGGTCTTGGAGTCATTGTTCCCACTCTAAAGGCTCAGGACTTGATCTCTGGTCGGGAACAAAGATTCAACAAGTGGTTTGCTGTGGCATTGAGTGAGATTAAATCAAATACCCAAAAATGAGAAGCCAAAGAGGAACCCCAGAAAAATGGCAGTTACAAAAATGGGGACATAATAATTAAAATAATGGAATATACACATATACATATATACCCATAAGCAAAGTCAAAACAATCCAACAAAAATAAAGTACAGTAGATTGACCCGGTGAGCAAAGGAAATCAAAAATTGTATTTACTGGTTAAGAGCAAAACTATCTAAAGCAGAAACTGGAAAACAAAACTAAGGCAGGTGCTACGTGGGGAATAAAGCAATAAAAACAAAACTAACAAATATGTTGAGAGGAAAGGAAAGAAAGAAAAGAAAGAAAGACTGTATATGCAAAGTTAAATAGAGGTAGATGAAGATTTATATACAATAAAGATTAACTGCAAGGGGAAAAGAAGCATAGGAAAGGCCAAAAAAGAAATAAATGTAGAAAAATTATAATAGGTTTTAAAAATTAAAAATATAAAAAAGAGAAAATAAATAAAAGGAAGAAGAAAGATAAAAGAAAAACACAGAACTGCAAAAGCCCAATGTAGAGGCAGAGGTTTATAACAACAATAAAAAGTGTGATTGAAAATACACATATACATATACACCCATAAGCAAAATTAAAACAGTCTAACAAAAAGAAAGTACAATAGATTGACCCGGTGAACCAAGGAAACCATAAATTATATCTACTAGTTAAGAACAAAACTATAGCATAAACTGGAGAAAAAAACTAAAGCAAGATGCCAATTGCAGAATAAAGCACAATGAAAATAAAACTAAAAAATATGTTGGGAGGAGAGGAAAGAAAGAAAGAATAGAATGCAAAGTTAAATAGAGGTAGATATAGATTTATATACATCAAAGATTTACTGCACAGTGAGAAAAGCAAACAAAGGAATAAATGTAGAAAAATAATAGGTTTAAAATATTAAAAATTAAAATTAAAAAAAGAGAAAAAAGAAAAAAAAAAGGAAAACCCCACTTAACTGCAAAAGCCCAATGTAGAGGCAGCAGTTTATAACAACTATAGAAAATGTGACTGAGGTGAAAAAAAAAGCTCAAAAGCTTAATTAGATCTCATGCTGCTAAGTCACTTCAGTTGTGTCTGACTCTGTGCGACCCCATAGACGGCAGCCCACCAGGCTCCCCCGTCCCTAGGATTCTCCAGGCAAGAGTACTGGAGTGGGTTGCCATTTCCTTCTCCAATGCATGAGAGTGAAAAGTGAAAGTGAAGTCGCTCAGTCGTGTCCGACTCTAGCGACCCCATGGACTTCAGCCTACCAGGTTCCTCCATCCATGGGATTTTCCAGGCAAGAATACTGGAGTGGGTTGCCATTGCCTTCTCCATAAGTAGATCTCATAGTGCCAATAAAATCAACAACTACAAAAGAGGGGGAAAAAAGGAAAAAAAAAAATCCGAAAGAATCTATAGAACAAGTCAAAACATAAGAATAATAAAAGTTTTTCTTGAGTCACTGCTGTCAGAGTCCTTTCCCTCACTGGGAGTCATAGTCCACCTCACCTCTCTACAGTGCCCTCCAACACTGTGCTGATCTCTGGACCTGCTGTGGGGACTGTTCAAATACTAATCTAGTCCTACTCCTGTGTGTTCTTGCCTCCAGTGTCCACGGCTATCAGAGCTAGTGCGTTTTCTTTTGTGGGATCTCTCAATGTCCTTTATGTATTCCATAGATAGAGTCTGCCTAGTTGATTGTGTAGATTTAACTGGCAGCTTGTACAGCTGGTGGGAAGGTTTTGTGTCTTATTCCTTAGTCACACTGCCCCTAGGTTACAACTGTGATTTTATTTCCACCTTTGTATGTGGGTCGTCCGCTGGGGTTTGCTCCTCAGGCTGCCCTGAAGGACTTGGGTTTGCCCCTGTGAGGGCCAGGTGTGGAGGTGGTGCAGCTGCTTGGGTCGCAGGGATTCTGGCAACACCAGGTACTCAGGGGAGTCGGCACCTAGGGCAGCAGGAAATACAGTGTTCTCGAGGGGTATGGCAACCAGTATTGGCCAATACGCTCCAATATTCTTGCCTGGAGAACCCCACCCTGGCAGAGAAGCCTGGCAGGCCACAGTCTACAGGGTTGCAAAGAGTTGAGACACAACTGAAATGACACTGTGTGCATAGACGCGAGACTTTTTTGCCTGTGGCAGATCTGCCCCAGTGAGGGTTGAGCATGAAGGTGGTGCAGCTGCTTGGCTTGTGGGGACTCTGGCGGCACCAAGTGTGCAGGGACACGGACTGCCTCCACTGCAGGAGTTATGGCCCTATTAGAGTCTTTTTTCAAGCCTCTTATAGCTTGTGATCAGAAGGCCTCTTTAACCAGTCTATCTCTGTAGCTCCGCCCTTTCAGGACTTAGAGGGCTCCCTTGCCTGGGGTCCTTCTCTGTTATTCAGCACATCACGCACATAGAGGGGACCCCCTGGCTGGGGTCCTACTCTGTAGATTGGCATGTCAGGCACTTAAAGGGGTACCCTGGGTGGGGTCCTACTCTGTAGTTCAGTGTGTCAGGCATTTGATGGGCCAGCCTCTCTATTGGTAAGCTGCAGATGCTGACGTGTGTGGGGAGAGAGAGGCTATGGTGATGGCTCCACCTCCTATGTGTGACTCAGCAGTATCGCCTTGCTTCCATGGCTGCCCAGCTTTCTTCCACAGGCATTTCCCACCACAATCTCCTCCCTTACATCCCCTCAAATCGTCTCTCCATAGTCAATAGCAGCCTTTGCTCTGGGATTGCTCCACAATCCCTAAACTCCAGCTCCCAGCTGCTGCACCTTCATACCAGTGTCCCTGTCCAGAGTATATATGGCTGCAGCAAGGACTGTCTGATTCTCATTCTATTTAGGCTGCCACAGGTCAACTGTTTCACTTTCAGCCTTAAATGTTTACTCTTTGACTCAAACAATTGCCCCAACCTGGGGATTGGACCCTTGCTTCAGTTCTCCCACAGGCCAAAGGCAGGTCCAGTCCTACTAACTCTCCTGCTTTTCTCCCTAGTTCCTTCATCCTACCGAGTTTCATCTGCTGGATCATGGAAAAAGCAAGAGAGTTCCAGAAAAGCATCTATTTCTGCTTTATTGACTATGCCAAAGCCTTTGACTGTGTGGATCACAATAAACTGTGGAAAATTCTGAAAGAGATGGGAATACCAGACCACCTGACCTGCCTCTTGAGAAATTTGTATGCAAGTCAGGAAGCAACAGTTAGAACTGGACATGGAACAACAGACTGGTTCCAAATAGGAAAAGGAGTACATCAAGGCTGTATATTGTCACCCTGTTTATTTAACTTATATGCAGAGTACATCATGAGAAACTCTGGACTGGAAGAAACACAAGCTGGAATCAAGATTGCCGGGAGAAATATCAATAACCCCAGATATGCAGATGACACCACCCTTATGGCAGAAAGTGAAGAGGAACTCAAAAGCCTCTTGATGAAGGTGAAAGTGGAGAGTGAAAAAGTCGGCTTAAAGCTCAACATTCAGAAAACGAAGATCATGGCATCCGGTCCCACCACTTCATGGGAAATAGATGGGGAAACAGCGGAAACAGTGTCAGACTTTATTTTTCTGGGCTCCAAAATCACTACAGATGGTGACTGCAGCCATGAAATTAAAAGATGCTTACTCCTTGGAAGGAAAGTTATGACCAACCTAGATACCATATTCAAAAGCAGAAACATTACTTTGCCAACAAAGGTTCATCTAGTCAAGGCTATGGTTTTTCCTGTGGTCATGTATGGATGTGAGAGTTGGACTGTGAAGAAGGCTGAGTGCCAAAGAATTGATGCTTTTGAACTGTGGTGTTGGAGAAGACTCTTGAGAGTCCCTTGGACTGCAAGGAGATCCAACCAGTCCATTCTGAAGGAGATCAGCCCTGGAATTTCTTTGGAAGGAATGATGCTAAAGCTGAAACTCCAGTACTTTGGCCACTGGATGTGAAGAGTTGACTCATTGGAAAAGACTGATGCTGGGAGGGATTGGGGGCAGGAGGAGAAGGGGATGACAGAGGATGAGATGGCTGGATGGCATCACTGACTCGATGAACGTGAGTCTCAGTGAACTCAGGGAGTTGATGATGGACAGGGAGGCCTGGCATGCTGCGGTTCATGGGGTCGCTGAGAGTCGGACACGACTGAGCTACTGATCTGATCTGATCTGATATATTCTTTTCCGCTGGTCAGGTACTCCTGTCCACTATCAGCTGGTGTTCGGCATGCACTTCTGTGTCTGATGGTGTATTCCTGATGTGTCAGTGGAGAGAGATGTACTCCACGTCCACCTACTCTGCCATCTTGTTCTCCCCTCTCCTTGCCCTTTTGTACCTCCGTTTTCTTCTGACTGCCAGTGTTTTTTGTAAAGCTAGCCTTTTTTTTTTATGTCTTTCTACAGTATACACAGCATTTATGTCTGTTTTCTCTGTGCTTAAATATTTTGTCTTTGCCATTGGGCCTCAACAATTTGATTGTGATGTGCCTGAGCGATGATTCTGTCCCGTATTTCACTGCTGATTATTTACCCTCTTTTGTTTATGTTTGGATGATCTCCACTGACCCTTCTTCAGGTTCACTGCTCCTCTTGGGACCAATCTGCTATAAATTCCATCATTGAATTTATCTTCAAATATTGTCCTTTTAATTATGCAATTTTTATATTTAGAGTTTAAAAATCTCTCCTGAAATTGACTACCTATTCACCAGTTGTCCTGTCTGATTTATAGTCTTTAACATGTTTATAATTGTTACTGTATAGCTTTTTTTGGTTTTCCAGTTCTAAAGTCAGAATCATTTGTTCGTCTCTTTCAACTGACTTTTTTCTTTGATATGAGTCACATTTTCTTGTTTCTCCACTCATATGTTTTGACTGCGTATTAGACATTTTGGCATATTCATTATAGAGACTTGATTCTGTTGTCTTCCTCTGAATAGTGTTGAAGTTTGTTCTGCTGCTTCTGCTAAGTCACTTCAGTCATGTCCGATTCTGTGCGACCCCATAGACGGCAGCCCACCAGGCTCCCCTGTCCCTGGGATTCTCCAGGCAAGAACACTGGAGTGGGTTGCCATTTCCTTCTCCAATGTATGAAAGTGAAAAGTGAAAGTGAAGTCACTCAGTCGTGTCTGACCCTCAGCGACCCCATGGACTGCAGCCTTCCAGGCTCTTCCATCCATGGGATTTTCCAGGCAAGAGCACTGGAGTGCCATTGCCTTCTCTGGAAGTTTGTTCTAGTAGGATTTTAATTACTCATGGATTACTTTTAATGTCCATGAGCTTGGTTATGGGTTTCATTAGTGCATGTCTGTTTTAGTTTTCCCTTCAATACTAGGATGTACTCTGTTTACTCCTGTGGCATGGCTGTTCTTGAGTTTCAATAGCCTGTGATATTTACCACATCTTTCTAACTCATAAGCTTTGAACTCAAACTCTTGTTTCCCCTGCAAAGAATGGAAGCTAAAGTTTCTGCTATTTTTCTCAAATTTCAAGCTGTTGTTCTTCTCTGGCTCCATGGGGTCTTGCCTCCAAATTCTGTACAACTCAAAAGTCTATCAAGGATTTGAAGAAAGTTTAAGTGAATATTTTTATATTGCTTTCTTTGTGGCTTTTTTTGCTTTGAAAGAGGTTTTCTCTCTAATTCTAGCCATTCTTATAATCCCAAACTTCTTTTCAGGTTCCTTAGACCCAAGAGACGGAGAAGGCAATGGCACCCCACTCCAGTACTCTTGCCTGGAAAATCCCATGGACAGAGGAGCCTGGTGGGCTGCAGTCCATGGGGTCACTAGGAGTCAGACACGACTGAGCAACTTCACTTTCACTTTTCACTTTCATGCATTGGAGAAGGAAATGGCAACCCACTCCAGTGTTCTTGCCTTGAGAATCCCAGGGACGGGGGAGCCTGGTGGGCTGCTGTCTATGGGGTCGCACAGGGTCTGACACAACTGAAGCAGCTTAGCAGCAGCAGCAGACCCAAGAGAGTGTAGCTTTCTGCTTGAGTTTATGACTTCATTAACTTGCTGCTGCTGCTGCTGCTGTTAAGTTGCTTCAATCGTGTCCGACTCTGTGTGACCCCATAGACGGCAGCCCACCAGGCTTCCCATCCCTGGGATTCTCCAGGCAAGAACACTGGAGTGGGTTGCCATTTCCTTCTCCAATGCATGAAAGTGAAAAGTGAAAGTGAAGTCGCTCAGTCGTGTCCGACTGTAGCGACCCCATGGACTTCGGTAACATAGCACAGGAATGATTATGACAGTATGCTCTTCCCTTCCTGTCTACCCCACTCCATTTGTTTCAGAGTACTTGAAGGTAAGGCCAGAAAATAATAATTTGGGTAGAGTTAGAAATAGCATCAACACAAACAATTGTGTGAAAGCAGAGATATGCCAAAAAAAGTATCTCCTTTCTAGCCAGATTTTCCATCTGATTAAAAGATACTAATATGTTAACATACATTTTAGATGTATTCTGCCTGTGTTGACTTCTGGAATTTAATAATGTACTATTATTATATATTTATATATATTATAATTATTATTATAAATTGTAATGGAGAAGTTGGAATCATTTTGGCATTTTTCCTTTCTCTGTCTGTTCCACTTGTCCCAGAATACTTGTAGACTACCCTATTATACTTGATATTAAAAAAAAAAATTGTTAGGCCATGTCTATGTATAAATTACTCTATATGTTTGGAAGATGGCAAGATTTATCCATCTGTGTACCAAAGTATTGTTTATTTTCAATACAAAAATATTTTCTTAAATTGTTTAAAGTGATTTATATATATATATATATATATATATATAGTTAATTTCAGTTTTTCTAATAAAAATACCTATATCTATGATTCTAAGGTCTGGTATCCAGTCTCCACCATCCAACCTCTAAATAATACCAGGTCTTTTTCTTTCTTCTTGCTTTCTGGAGGAATTTTTAATTTGTTCTGCATTTCACCAGTTAAATGTTTGCCACTTATTTTGGCAGATTTTTGCTTTTTCCAGTGCAGATTTCAGTTCTGCCCTTCAGCTTTCAATTCCTAGTATCATTAATCTCTATTTGATTGTATGTTCATATCCCATTATTTCTATAGATCTTTGGGCTCCTGTCATATGAAAGTCAAATCTTTTACATTAATGAGGATAATAAAATCCACAAATAATTAGGGACCCTTATTAGTTGCCAGGCACTGTATTTTTGCTGTGGATGTAATGGTGAGGTTACAATATGTTAAGGGACAGAGATACATCAGTAAAAGTAAAACAGTAGGTCAGGCATACTGATAGAAGTAAATTAGGGATGTATAATGTGAGAGAGCAATTTTAAATGTCTACAAAATAAGATTTATCTTAAAAAGTTAAAGATGGCTCAGTAGCAGAAAATGTATCAAAACTTACCAGACTCTTAACAGAGCAAAGGCCTGATGTGTTCAAGAAATAGCTAGGTGTGTGCAGTGAGTGGCTGAGTGAGAGGGAAAAGAAGTAGGAGAAAATATAAGAGAAGTAAAGGGTAAAGGGGAAGGGAGCAGATCATGAAGGTCTTATAGGCCATTGAAAAAGTTTTGTTTTTATTCAGTGACATGGGTGCCTTTGGAGTATTTTGAGGAGGAAAAAAGTGACATTATTTTGTATTTTAAAAGGCTTACTCTGCTGCATTAAGAATAAACTTTAGGAATGGAGGAGTAGGGTCAGAAAGATGTTCACTGAGATATACTTTTAATACTGCTGAAATCTGATAACTTATGCACTGTTTTTTACCAACCATTGTTATAAATAAGATTAGTTTAATATTGTTCTCTAGTGTTGTCCTGTGCTAGTTTTAGTCTCTGGGTGAAACAAATTATCTCAGATTGGTGAGTAGGAGACTCTTTGAGCTAAATTGTATGTCCTTTTGACATGTCCTCATCATTTTGAGCGCTTCACTCTCTGGTAAGATGTTATAGATTTATTCCTTCTGAGCTATTCCAAATCCTGAAAGATGATGCTGTGGAAGTGCTGCGCTCAATATGCCAGCAAATTTGGAAAACTCAGCAGTGGCCACAGGACTGGAAAAGGTCAGTTTTCATTCCAATCCCAAAGAAAGGCAACGCCAAAAAATGCTCAAACTACCACACAATTGCACTCATCTCACACGCTAGTAAAGTAATGCTCAAAATTCTCCAAACCAGGCTTCAGCAATATGTGAACCCTGAACTTCTTGATGTTCAAGCCGGTTTTAGAAAAGGCAGAGGAACCAGAGATCAAATTGCCAACATCCGCTGGATCATGGAAAAAGCAAGAGAGTTCCAGAAAAACATTTATTTCTGCTTTATTGACTATGCCAAAGCCTTTGACTGTGTGGATCACAATAAACTGTGGAAAATTTTGAAAGAGATGGGAATACCAGACCACCTGATCTGCCTCTTGAGAAATTTGTATGCAGGTCAGGAAGCAACAGTTAGAACTGGACATGGAACAACAGACTGGTTCCAAATAGGAAAAGGAGTACATCAAGGCTGTATATTGTCACCCTGTTTATTTAACTTATATGCAGAGTACATTATGAGAAATGCTGGACTGGAAGAAACACAAACTGGAATCAAGATTGCCGCGAGAAATATCAATAACCTCAGATATGCAGATGACACCACCCTTATGGCAGAAAGTGAAGAGGAACTCAAAAGGAACTCTTGATGAGAGTGAAAGTGGAGAGTGAAAAAGTTGGCTTAAAGCTCCACATTCTGAAAATGAAGATCATTGCATCCGGTCCCACCACTTCATGGGAAATAGATGGGGAAACAGTGGAAACAGTGTTGACTTTATTTTTGGGGGCTCCAAAATCACTACAGATGGTGATTGCAGCCATGAAATTAAAAGATGCTTACTCCTTGGAAGGAAAGTTATGACCAACCTAGATACCATATTCAAAAGCAGAGACATTACTTTGCCAACAAAAGTTCATCTAGTCAAGGCTATGGTTTTTCCTGTGGTCATGTATGGATGTGAGAGTTGGACTGTGAAGAAGGCTGAGCGCCAAAGAATTGATGCTTTTGAACTGTTGTGTTGGAGAAGACTCTTGAGAGTCCCTTGGACTACAAGGAGATCCAACCAGTCCATTCTGAAGGAGATCAGCCCTGGGATTTCTTTGGAAGGAATGATGCTAAAGCTGAAAGTCCAGTACTTTGGCCACCTCATTCGAAGAGTTAACTCATTGGAAAAGACTCTGATGCTGGGAGGGATTGGGGGCAGGAGGAGAAGGGGATGACAGAGGATGAGACGGCTGGATGGCATCACTGACTCGATGGACGTGAGTCTCAGTGAACTCCGGGAGTTGGTGATGGACAGGGAGGCCTGGCGTGCTGTGATTCATGGGGTCGCAGAGAGTCGGACACGACTGAGTGACTGATCTGATCTGATCTGAACACAGTCCTCAGAGAAGGCAATGGCACCCCACTCCAGTACTTTTGCCTGGAAAATCCCATGGGTGGAGGAGTCTGGTAGGCTGCAGTCCATGGGGTCGCTAGAGTCGGACACGACTGAGCGACTTCACTTTCACTTTTCACTTTCATACATTGGAGAAGGAAATGGCAACCCACTCCAGTGTTCTTGCCTGGAGAATCCCAGGGACGGGGGAGCCTGGTGGGCTGCTGTCTATGGGGTCGCACAGGGTCGGACACGACTGAAGCGACTTAGCAGCAGCAGCAGCAGCAGCAACACAGTCCTGGAAACAGCACTCTAAGAAACCCTGATTCTTATTTGGCAGAAATGGTAGTTAGAAAGCAAGATTTCAGATTTGTTCGAGGACTGAGCAGCAGTGAACAAATGACTGCCTATGAGTGCCCCCGACCTTGGACCATGATATGTGGAATGGAGTAGGCTGGCTCCTGGACACAGAAGTCCAGTTAATGGAATTAATTGTTCATTGTTTGGAAAGACCTGATGGATCCACCTCTAATGGCACCTAGTATAACGTGGGGAGACAGATCTGTACTGGAAATGCTGACTGCTGGCTAGGCCACCAGGATGCTTCTTTTACAGCCGGGTTCCACCCCTCCCCATGGGGGTGGCTCTGGGTTTGTGAAAAACAGGAGTGGCCTTCCCTTCCTTGTAACTGAACAGGGCCGTGCTGCTGTTGATTCCCTTTTCACTGATTCAGTAAACTAAAATTTTGACTCCAAAATTTGCCCATACCCTGGCAAATGATTGTTCTGAGCATACTGGGTGCCTTACTCTTGATACTCTGGCTGTTGCTGTCTGTATCATATTCGTGGTATCTGACCCTAGGGATATCTCAGAAAGATGGGTGGACCAAAATTGTAAGAGTTGTACAGGGTATGTAGGAATGGAGCATCTCTTCAGGCCACTGAAGATGACTGTTCTTTTGCTCTCCGTACATCCCCTGCCCACCCAGTGCCTGCTTCTCCTACACTCTACTCTCATTACTAACCTGCCTGTGTACTTGCCCCAGACCCCAGCTGGTGATTGTTCTTATCAAAGGGGCAGTGGGGGCGTGGCCCTCTACTGATTTCCCTGGTTACTAATGAGCCCATTTGATGAGCTGACTGATTCCCCTATAAATGTTAATCTTCTCTTCCCAGCTGGAACAAAGACTGCCGCCATGTCCCGCCTGCTGGCTCTTGCACACAGTAGGGTGTCACTCCAGAACCCGGCTTCAGACGTGTAAGCTCCCCCTTCCATTAAACCGTTTATGTCTCTTTTACTGAAAAGAAAAAAAAAGAAACCAAGATCTCGGCATTGAAGTATTTTATATTTTTGAGTCTGTTTTTGTAATTCAAGTTCTTTCCAGGAAACTTACTCACTTTTATAGCTAAATTTTCAGATTTATTGGCAAAGTTGTGTTTATTTTGCAGGAATCTTTTTTTTTTTTTTTAAAGTCTTTACCATACCTCTATTTCTTTAACAGCTCTGGTTTGGGCTTTAAGATAACATTCTCAAACAGATTTTGGATTCCAAGTAATTTGCATGGGGCAGTGGTTGGTTGTCTTCTATTTCATTAATTTCTTTGTTCAGCTTTATTTTTCTAGTTTATTTTGGGTTAATTATATTTAACCTCAGCATCCCCAATTAAATCTGAAAGTATACAGGTGAAACCAGGCTCAGTAGTTTGTCAAAATCCCCAGGGAATTTCCATGTACAGCAACATTTGGGAAACACTGGAAAATGACAGGCATTGGTTAGGTTACTCACCATCCTGTTCCTTGCTAAATATACTAGCAAATTAACATTTTTGTTTTGTCTTTCTTAAATATTATTTCTTGCAATGTATGCTAAAATGTACTGTCCCTAAAAAAATACTGCCTGATGATGACCTTTAACAAAACTCAGAACTTGTGCATTTCATTCATACTTGTGAGATGAAAGCAACAAGTACTGTAGAAGCAGATTCTGTATTTATGAGAATAAGGAAACTTATTTTAGACTAAAAAGTGACCAGAGCAAGGGAGAAAAATTAGAAGCCCAAATTTATAATTAAGAAACCAACTATTACTGCTCTTAGAGAATTTATTTAAATGCCTATTGAGTTCTGCTTCTAAAGGAAGGGTTGTTTTGGCAGTGGGAAGAGGAATAATTCATTCATTGTAAAATGGAGTCCAGATAAATGAGAATTCACCAGAAAACTAAATTCTTTACAATCCTATGCCAAGTTCTTTTTTTTTTTCCTGATTTTTCCAAGTTCTTTTCTCTCTCAGTCTTTCCCTTCTCTCTCTTAATTATATTTGCAAATTCTTGCCATTTGGAACAGTTTTGGAGCAATGGCAAAGTGATGCTTGAGAGGTGAAAGGAAATCACAACCTGGCCTGGAATCAATTGATAGGGAGCATTCTTGCCGGCCCTTACCACCTGATCCGCAGCTGCACGAGAGATGCGGCTGCTCAGCTGCAGACTGAGCAGTTTGAGTCCGCTCATGGTAATTGGTTTCAGATGAAACCAGAAAACTCATTTCACACTGTCCTCATCTCACTGCCCAAGGAATTGGAGGACGTAATATGACGTATTCAAGGCAAAATCCCAGCTTCATGGAAATCCCATCACTTAAATTCTAGTGTGAATTGGATCTGATTGTGTCCTGGTAGTCCTTACATGGTGAGAAAGATTATTATAATATTACTGCATTGGCTAGTTGTGCTCACCCTGCCACTCTGGCTGTGGCTCTTCTATTTCCTTCAGAACGTCTAGTTTTACAAACACTAAATATGTCCTTAATCATGTTATTAAGGAAAATATTGGTAATCATATTCCTAAGTTGGAAGGGAAATAGTGGGTACAGCTTTATTTCATTCTCACTAAATTCTACCCTTTAAATTTAAAGCTTCAGATAAAATGAAAATGCTGTCAATATATATTCTCCTTTCCGTTGGTACGGAGAAGGCAATGGCACCCCACTCCAGTACTCTTGCCTGGAAAATCCCATGGATGGAGGAGCCTGGTAGGCTGCAGTCCATGAGGTTGCTGAGGGTCGGACAGGACTGAGTGACTTCACTTTCACTTTTCACTTTCATGCATTGGAGAAGGAAATGGCATCCCACTCCAGTGTTCTTGCCTGGAGAATCCCAGGGACGGGGAGCCTGGTGGGCTGCCGTCTATGGGGTCGCACAGAGTCGGACACGACTGAAGTGATTTAGCAGTTCCGTTGGTAAAAATAAATATTTTATTCATTACACACAGTGTGTGTGTGTGTGTGTGTGTTTGTGTGTGTGTGTGTGTATATATATATATAAATTTCAGAATTTCTCTAGTAGAGAAATTGAGTCTATCCTATTTCTAATTTGAAAGTAAGTGTTAGTCACTCACTCATGTCTGACTCTTTGCGACCCGTGGACTACAGCCCACCATGGTCCTCTGTCCATAGAATTCTCCAGGCAAGAATACTCTAGTCAGTAGCCATTCCCTTCCCTAGGGGATCTTCCCGACCCAGGAATTGAACCTGAGTGAACCACCAGTGACTGTAAATGTTATTTTTAGCTTCAGGTAAAGTAACAAGATGTCCAGTAGTAGTGACTTAAACTATGAGGGCCTCCTAGCTATTAGAAGTCTGAAAGCAAAGTGCTTCCAGGATTGGTTCAGTAGCTGAAGAATGGTATAAAGAACCCAGATGTTTTGCATCATAATCACACTCCCAGCTCCATTATTCCCACTGTCTCTATGTGTCAAGGGTCTCTGTGCTTATGGTGACAAGATAATGTCGCTAGAGCCAAACATCGTATCTTCCTAGAACACTATTGGTGGTGTTCTGGTCAATGTTTAATGACCCACTCTCTGGACAAACAAGTAACATACTAATTTGCAGCATTTGATGATTTCCATGTTGTAAATTTGCCAACCATGGCTAATTGCAAGCTCCAGTGTGATGTCATTGCATGGGGTGTTGGAAAGAGAGATTCACAATCATAAATTAGCATTTGTTAGTTCCAACATACCACCAGATACTATCCAAAGTATCTTGGATACTATCCAAGTATCTTGGAGAATTAAATTGTTTTCTAAAAAGGAAAAGTTTTCCCAGAAACTCTTTAATTTTGCTTATGTCTCATTGGTCTGACTTGCGTCTAATGCTAACCCTTAAACTTATTACCACAACCATGATTGCTGGAAAAGACTAATTTTTATTCATTCCTGGAAGCAGGGTGACCTTCTTTAAACTTACAGCAGAGTAAATACCTGCAAAATAGTGGAGCAGTCCAGGAACTCAGAAGGCAGTAAGAGTGCCTGGTGGGTGGGCAAATAATGGTGTCTGCCAACAGGACAAAGCCAGACATAACTATGTTCTTAAGCACAAATACACATGAAAAGGAATATAGAAATGTAAGCATATATATGTTTTATTCTACTTCCAGCATCATTTTATGAGTCTACCATAAAAACACACACACATCATTTGAATGTGTCATCTTTTTGTTTGGGCAACTCCTGGAGTCTCGTCATAGTGAAACATCAAAGTGGGAAGGAGACGAGCTGAGTTGGCTTGACGACTCTCAGAAAGCACTTCAAACTGTGCGAATGGTTGAGAACAGCTAAAATTCCCCAAGAAAAACATCATCTCTTACATGAAACATGATCCTGAACAATGTTAATATATTTTTGAACTTGAACAGTTTATTATCTGCTGTTCTACAGCACCTTTCTAAAGCATGCTCATCATTTCTAGCAGTTGAGATGTTTCCTTTTTTATTTGAAAGAATGAAGTCTCCCCCACAGAGGTGTGCATAACTGAGTTTAGGACAGTAGCTAGGGATAGTTTAAGAAGGACCCAGGCAGACAAAAATAAAGACTGTTTTCTTGAGGTCAAAGAAAGGAGGTATGCTTTTTCCTCTTGATTAAAGGATAGTAATTCATGTCTTCCCATTATGGCATTTTCCAGTTTTCTAATTATATTTTTTCTAAGAAAGATGTTAGTTCCTTTTTAAAAATGTTCATTTCTGTCATTCAAAGTTCATGCTTCTCCTTTTTCGGTACTTTACCCCCAAACACACACCAACCACTTTGTCTGTGAATCTACATTTTCCCCCTTCTTTAAACGGAAGCTGGATTTTAGATACCTTTTTTGCTTCACATGCCATTGTTAACTATTTTACTTACTAACAATGAAGAGGTGACACAAGCCATTCAAAAACTGTGCCTGTTGTGATGAGGGATTCATAACCCTGTTGCTTGAAGGCTTTAAAATATCAGGCCAGGATTCATGATTACCTTTACAAATTATTAATTCCTGAAGATGAGGTAGTGCGTGAATCAAACACACAAAGAACTCTGTCAATAATGTTGCTGCAATGGTAATGAGCTATCTGTTGCCATAAAAGTTAGTTATATTACATTAGTGTTGTTCTATGGTACCTTTACATGGTTTAATCTATGTTGTTAGTAATGCAATATTAACATTTACTATATATGAACAGTTCAGTTCAGTCACTTAGTCGTGTCCCAGTCTTTGCTACCCCATGAGTCACATCATGCCAGGCCTTGCTGTCCATCACCAACTCCTGGAGTTGACTCAAACTCATGTCCATCAAGTTGGCAATGCCATCCAGCCATCTCATCCTCTGTCATCCCCTTCTCCTTCTGCCTCCAATCCCTCCCAGCATGAGGGTCTTTTCCAATGAGTCAACTCTTCACATGAGGTGGCCAAAGTATTGGAGTTTCAGCTTTAGCATCAGTCCTTCCAATGAATACCCAGGACTGATCTCCTTTAGGATGGACTGGTTGGATCTCCTTGCAGTCCAAGGGACTCTCAAGAGTCTTCTCCAACACCACAGTTCAAAAGCATCAATATGTACTGAGGCTTAAAAATAGCTTTTTTACTTTCTTATTTTGGAGAAAGAACAGTTATCATTTTGCTCTCTGTTAATGGAGAATTACTCTAGCAGACATAGATTAGAAAATAAGAGATATTGGAAAGATATAAGGAGGCAACCCTTTGAGGTTGATAACTCCTCCAAAAGGGATGAATTGTCAATGTTGGAAATATTGAGAAAAGAACAGATTTTTTTTTTTTGGCCCTCAATGTTTTAGCAATGATTTATCTAATGTCCAGAGGGTGACCCAAGAGATCTGGTGTATCCTTCCAGGTTTGAGTTTGTTCAATCATATAAAATCGGTTTCACTCCAAAGTTAGTTTACTAAGTAATTTCATTTTGGCTACTGGATATATTTATCCTTCCCTGGGGTCCTAGAAAATAAGAGCTTCCTTCACCAGGAGTACTTTATGAATACTAAGATATTACCCACCCCACCCCCTGCATCAGATGTGAGATAGTCCATTTGAAACATGTCATTTTTTTGGACTGACCAGTTTGAGTATTCCATGGACATGTGATAAGAAAATAATGTCTTTATACTTCAAATTAAAAAAAAATCATTTTCTGATGCCACTTTCAAAAGCATAATTTTTAAAATATATGTTTATAATAGTTGTTTCTTTGTACCTCTAAACCTAGGGCTATTATATTCAGGTTCTTGTTTCATTACTTTTATATACAGAAATACCAATTTTGAGAAAGTAAGTTGGTGCTCCTCAATACCAAAATGTGTTTTAATGAAATGTAGATAATTTACTCACTTCATTGTTAGAATCATTAAAAATTAAAATAAATTTGGAATCTTTACACTTATGGTAACACAGGTACAGTGAAGAATTAGCAAATTACTCTGAACTAAAATGTAATTCACAATTGATTTCTTTTAAGCAAATATACTTTTCCTTCTCTTATAAGAATTTCATGTGGTTACTGCAGATTCCTGATTAATCACATTTTTTAAGTGTGCCTTTTACTAAATGCATATTTACATTTTAGAAATTAAATTTTTATTCTAGAAAAGTTTTATAGAAAAGTTAAAAAGATAGTACAGAGAATTGCCACATCAGTTCAGTTCAGTCCCTCAGTCGTTTCCGACTCTGCAACCCCATGGACTGCAGCACACCAGGCTTCCCTGTCAATCACCAACTCCCGGAGTCTACTCTAACTCATGTCCATTGCATTGGTAATGCCATCCAACCATTTCATCCTCTGTTGTTCCCTTCTCCTCCCACCTTCAATCTTTCCCAGCATCAGGGTCTTTTCAAATGAGTCAGCTCTTCGCATCTGGTAGCCAAAGTATTGGAGCTTCAACTTCAGCATCAGTCCTTCCATTGAATATTCAGGACTGATTTCCTTTAGGATGGACCAGTTGGATCTCCTTGTGTCCAGGGGACTTACAATAGTCTTCTCCAACACCACAGTTCAAAAGCATTAATTCTTCAGTACTCAGCTTTCTTTATAGTCCATATCTCACATCCATACATGACTACTGGAAAAACCATAGCTTTGACTAGACAGAGCTTTGTTGGCAAAGTAATATCTCTGCTTTTTAATATGCTATCTAGGTTGGTCATGGAGAAGACAATGGCACCCCACTCCAGTACTCTTGCCTGGAAAATCCCATGGATGGAGGAGCCTAGTGGGTCACAGTCCATGGGGTCGCTAAGAGTCGGACACGACTGAGAGACTTCACTTTCACTTTTCACTCTCATGCATTGGAGAAGGAAATGGCAACCCACTCCAGTGTTCTTGCCTGGAGAATCCCAGGGACGGGGGAGCCTGGTGGGCTGCCGTCTATGGGGTCACACAGAATAGGACATGACTGAAGCGACTTAGCAGCAGCAGCAGGTTGGTCATAGCTTTTATTCCAAGGAGCAAGCGTCTTTTAATTTAATGGCTGCAGTCACCAGGGATTTTGGAGCCCAAGAAAATAGTCTGTCACTGTTTCTTTCCATTGTTTCCCCATCTATTTGCCATGAAGTGATGGGACCAGATGCCATGATCTTAGTTTTCTGAATGTTGAGTTTTAAGCAACTTTTTCACTCTTTCACTTTCATCAATAGGCTCTTTAGTTCTTCACTTTCTGCCATAAGGGTGGTGTCATCTTCATATCTGAGGTTATTGATATTTCTCCTGGTGATCTTGATTCCAGCTTGTGCTTCATCCAGCCTGGCATTTTGCATGATGAGGTTATTGATATTTCTCCCGGCAATCTTGATTCCAGCTTGTGTTTCTTCCAATCCAGCATTTCTCATGATATACTCTGCATATAAGTTAAATAACAAGGTGACAATATACAGCCTTGACATACTCCTTTCCCTATTTGGAACCAATGTGTTGTTTCATGTCCAATTCTAACTGTTGCTCTGTGACTTGCATACAGATTTCTCAGGCAGGTCAGGTGGTCTGGTATTCCTGTCTCTTTAAGAATTTTCCAGTTTGTTGTAATTCACACAGTCAAAGGCTTTGGTGTAGTCAATTATGCAGAAGTAGATGTTCTTCTGGAACTCTTGCTTTTTCGGTGATCCAGCAGTTGTTGGCAATTTGATCTCTGGTTCCTCTGCCTTTTCTAAATCCATCTTGAACATCAGGATGTTCATGCTTCATGTACTGTTGAAGCCTGACTTGGAGAATTTTGAGCATTACTTTGCTAGCATGTGAGATGAGTGCAATTGTGTAGTTTGAACATTCTTTAGCATTGTCTTTCTTTGCGATTGGAATGAAAACTGACCTTTTCCAGTCCTGTGACCACTGCTGAGTTTTCCAGATATGCTGGCATATTGAGTGCAGCACTTTCACAGCATCATCTTTTAGGATTTGAAATAAGTCAGCTGGAATTCCATCACCTCCACTAGCTCTGTTTGTAGTAAATCTTCCTAAGACCCACTTGACTTTGCATTCCAGGATGTCTGGCTCTTGGTGAGTGATCACACCATCATGGTTATCTGGGTCATGAAGATCTTTTTTGTGTAGTTCTTCTGTGTACTCTTGCCACCTCCTCTTAATATCTTCTGCTTCTGTTAGGTAACATATCTCCCCATAATTTCACCTGTTATTAATATCTTACATTAGTACAGAGTATAGTTAACACAATCACGGAATCAATATTGATATATTATTATTAGCTGAAATCTATACTCTATTGAGATTTCCTCAATTTGCACCCAGTGTTCTTCTGTTTTAGTGTCCCATCCAGGATATCACATTGCATTTAGTAGTCATAATTCCTTAGGCTTCTCTTGGCTGTGACAGTTTCTCAAACTTTCCCTGTGTTTTGATGACCTCATCATCTTTGAGGCATCCTGGTCAGATATTTGGTAGCCCTCAATTTGGGTTTATCTGATGGTTTTCTCATGATTACTCTGGTGTTACAGGTCTTGGGGAATAAGCCAAATGAATTTTTACATACAAGTGTTTTATTCTGTCTTCCCATTTTCACACTGTGGATATTGTTTATGAAAGTACAGATTTAGGGTCTGCATTGTCTACCATAAAGTTTTAAGTGGATCATACAACAAAGTTAAAATTTCCAAAACAAGGAAATCATAATTTCAGCAAAATTTTGCTTCCCTCTGGAAAGAGTAGATTGGTTGGTAAGAATTTGGTGATTTCCTATTTTTTCAATCACAAATACACAGGATTGGTTGTTTGGTAAATAAGTCATGTCCAACTCTTTTGAGACCTCCTGGGCTGTAGCTCGCCATACTCCTCTATCTGTGGGATTTCCCAGGCAACAATAATGGCATGGGTTGCCATTTCCTTCTCCAGGGGATCTTCCTGATCCAGGATCGAACCCTCATCTCTTATGTCTCCTGCGTTGGCTGGCGGGTTCTTTACCACTGAGCCTCAGTTCAGTCCCTTAGTCGTGTCCAATTCTTTGCAACCCCATGGACTGCAGCATGTCAGACTTCTCTGTCCATCACCAACTCCTGGAGCTTACTCACTCATGTCCATTGAGTCAGTTATGCCATCCAACCATCTCATCCTCTGTCATCCCCTTCTCCTCCCACCTTCAATCTTTCCCAGCCTCAGGGACTTTTCCAATGAGTCAGTTCTTTGCATCAGGTGGCCAAAGTATTGTAGTTTCAGCTTCAGCGTCAGTTCTTCCAATGAATATTCAGGACTGATTTCCTTTAGGATGGACCAGTTGGATCTCCTTGCAGTCCAAGGGACTCTCAAGAGGCTTCTCCAACACCACAGTTCAAAGGCATCAATTCTTCAGTGCTCAGCTTTCTTTATAGTGCAACTCTCACATCCATACATGACGACTGGAAAAACCATAGCTTTGACTAGACAGACCTTTGTTGGTAAAGTAATGTCCCTGCTTTTTAATATGCTGTCTAGGTTGGTCATAGCTTTTCTTCCAAGGAGCAAGTGTCTTTTAATTTCATGGCTGCAGTCACCATCTGCAGTGATTTTGGAGCCTCCCAAAAAAAGTCTGACACTGTTTCCACTGTTTCCCCATCTATTTCCCAGGAAGTGATGGGACCAGATGCCATGATCTTAGTTTTCTGAATGTTGACTTTTAAGCCAACTTTTTCACTCTCCTCTTTCACTTTCATCAAGAGGCTCTTCAGTTCTTTACTTTCTGCCAGAAGTGTGGTGTCATCTGCCTGTGCTATAGGTAGGACCTTTATGTTTATGCATTGTATATGTATATGTATATTTGCATCTGCTAATCCTATACTCCCAGATGTTGAGCCATCTTTGTCTTTCATGAATCCAATTTCATCATGGTGTGTGATCTTTTTTATGTGTTGTTGGACTTGGTTTACTGATATTTTGTTGAGAACACTTGTTTGCATTTGTATGTGTCAAAGATACTGGCTTGTAATTTTCTTTTTTGATAGTGTTGATTTTGGTATTAGGGTGATGGTGACATCATAGAATATCTTTTGGAGTGTTTCTTCCTCTTAAATCTTTTGGAAGACTTTAGAATAAAATGCTTTCTTAAGATGAATATTCTATTAGTTAGGGGTTTTAAAAACTACTGTCCCTATATATATGTTGCACTGAAAATATTGATACTAATATTATGAGGTTTATGGTGTATCTTGTCAGTTATTCTAATTAAATATTAATCTGTATTTTCTAATATTAAAAAATTAAAATGATATCACTTACCTTGTTTGTATTTCAGGAAGAGGGTGAGAGTAACAAAGCTTATTCAGTTGAAATTTGCACTCGTCTTAGTTGAGAAAAATGAGTAAATTAAAAAAGTTAAAGCCACTAAATCAGAATTCTTACATATTCTTATGTGGCAGTGTCTGACAAAAAGTTTGCAATAAAAAGAGGAAGGAGAAGTACAATATTATATCAATTTTGAAATAATAAAAAATAATATTTTGCCTTTGGCATATTTAATGTATCTAAATAATAAATCTTATCAAATTTAATGGGCTTCCCAGGTGGCACAGTGGTAAGGAATCTGCCTGCCAACAGGAGACGCAAGAGACATGGGTTCAACCCCTGGGTAGGGAAAATCCCCTGAGGCAGGAAACAGCAACCCACTCCAGTATTCTTGCCTGGAAAATTCCAGAGGAGCCTAGTTGGCTACAGTTCATGAGGTCACAAAGAGTTGGACACAAAAAGAGGAAGGAGAAGTACAATAACAATAGCATATCAATTTTGAAATAATAACAAATAATAATTTGTCTTTGGTTTTTGGCATATTTAATGAATCTAAATAATAAACTTTATGTAATTTAAAAGTTTCTTAATCACATTTGTGCATAGGTGAATGACTATTAACTTTTGAATGTATTCAGTTATTATGTTATTATTTTAGTAATCAATTGTGATTTAAAAAAAATATTTATTTGGCTGTGCTGAATCTTAGCTGTGGTATGCAGCATCTTCTCTGTGGCATGCGGGATCTAGTTCCCTGACCTAGCACTGAACATGGGCCTCCTGAATTAGAAATGTGGAATCTTAGCCACTGGACCACCAGGGAAACTCCTCAATTGCAGTTTTACAAGGCATTATGTTAATAATAATCTTGCAATTTATTTAAAAATATTTTCACATCCATATGAGGTGGGGAGTAAAATCAATGCTTTTCTGGTTTTACAGATGAAAAAGCAAAGCACAGTTGGGTAACTTGTGTAGGTCACAGAGTGATTCACTGGGGCGACTTAGTATCCGAAATCTCAGGTCAGTAATTATTCCATTGAAGACCAGGGTTAGTTGTGATATATCTGTTCTATTTATAGTTTTAAATTTGGTTTTTCCCTTTTTATGTGGTTAGCTAAGAGTATTAGTACACTTTTTTCTTTATGGAAATCGTCAAAGTGGTTTAAGTTAGATAAAATTCTATATCTCATACTTGTGGTTTGAAGCAGCAAATTTTTAAGTGTAGAAAAGCAAATGAATGACAGTGAGGTGACATACTATCATGAGTTTAGTTGAAGTTTGGGATAAACGTCATATTGGTCAGAGCTTTATCCTTGGTGACTGTGCTGTTACTTTTCTGCTGGATTTACCCTGAGTCCTGGCCAGTATATTGTCTGTGCTCTTCTTTTTTCATAGAGACAAGGCAAGAGACAGTAGATAAACCAGTCAAGCCACAACCACCACAAATAGCGATCACTAGCATTAAGAGTGGAGAAGGCAATGGCACCCACTCCAGTACTCTTGCCTGGAAAATCCCATGGACAGAGGAGCCTGGTGGGCTGCAGTCCATGGGGTCGCTGGGAGTTGGACATGACTGAGCGACTTCACTTTCACTTTTCACTTTCATGCATTGGAGAAGGAAATGGCAACCCACTCCAGTGTTCTTGCCTGGAGAATCCCAGGGATGGGAGAGCCTGGTGGGCTGCTGTCTATGGGGTCGCACAGAGTCGGACACGACTGAAGCGACTTAGCAGCAGCAGCAGCATTATCTTCATTTACAAATGTTGTAATTTCTATATACTTTACTACTAAAGTCTGAATATATTGGGAGTTTGCTGTTTCTCAGACTATTGGTGATATGTAGACAACACAGATAATTGACCTGTACAACTAACTAGAAAGAAATGATGGCAAGATAAATTGCATTATTTTGTATCAGTTTAATTAGAGAAAGCTCATGTACAGCACTGACAATACTAGACTTTTCTGTGTTTCTAGAGGTCATGTAAAACTGAATCTACATCAGAGAAGCTGATCCTGCCTCCTGAATGAGCCAGGAAGCAGGATTCTGCCTCCTGGTAAGTTGCCTTTGCTGAGCTACAACCCTTCAAATAGGAAGTTACTCACTCTATTTAGTCTTTATCTCTTTTGCCACAAGTCATCCCTATTTGCTTTATTATCTTTTGGGGGGAGATTTAATTAACTTTTATTGGAGTATTCAATTAATTTACAGTGTTGTAGTAGTTTCTGCTGTAGAGCAAATCAGTTACATATACACATATCTGAGCACATCAGTTACATATACACGTATCTGCTCTTTTTTTAGGTTCTTTTCCCATATTGGTCATTTCATAGTGTTGAGTGGAGTTCCCTATGCTACACAGTGGGTTCTTATTATTTATCCATTTTATTTTAATATGCTGTTAATTATTCACTCCTTTCATATGACATTTTCAGAAAGATGACAAGGTTCAAGGTATACTTTTTATGGACTTCCCCTGTCTGTAAGTAGGAGACTTTCTGTCCCCTCTGAATTTCCATTGTTAGGCATTTTTACTTTTCTGATGTAAAGTAAGTACATCATGTGTGTTACTTCTTGTAACACATATGTGTTACATGTGTGTTTTTTGTCATATGTGTTACTTTTTGTCATGTGTGTTACTTATGTGTGCATACTGGTTTTGTCCTCTTTACCTGAGTGCATATTCTGGTAAAATTGCAAGAGCCATGATGTACATCTTGCTATCCACAGCATTAGTCTCTTGCTTAGTGTAATGTAAGAAGTTAGTGAAGAAAATCTTTATCACAGAATGACATTTCAGAAAAATGCCACTTTTTCTTAGTATCTCTGAATATTTAATACTATTCAAATGCAACCAAACTTATTCAACTCAGAGCAGCATATGCACAGAGTAAACACCTCTGTGTTGGTGGGTGTGTGTGTTCTTTTGTTTGTTTTGTTTTGTTTTTAGCATTGATTGGGCTTTCTGAAATCCTAGAGAGACAGAAAAATACAAAAAGGCTTCCAGGTATTTTCAACAGACTTCTCTAGCTTTATGAATATTTATAAAAGCCATTTCTACTTAAATTTAGCTTGCTTCACTTGTTATTGTTTTATGTCATTTTCTACAGTGTTTTTAATAGTCTATATACCTTACTGAGTGCGTACATTTAAGGTGTTTTGATGCTGTGTGGAAGCTTCATAAAAGGAGGTCACCTAGAGTTCAGAAATGTTTAGACAAGAGAAAAAAAATCTCAGGAAGGTTCTCCTTGTGGTTAGTAATTTAGAACCTCAGCATTGTTTACACTCAAGATATAATATGCCATGCTAAGATTATCTGTTGTGAATGAGACTAAGTGCAAAATGAAAAACTGGAGCAGTGTAATTGGTGTCATATTGAAGACAATATCTCAAATCCCTCCAGCCTGTGTCAATTAAAAATATCTATATAGATTCATGGTAATTTTAAAGTGATGCACTTACCTTGCGTTTGAAAAAGAAACTTAAAGAAAAGAACAATAACAGAAATTTCCATTGCTCTGCCTAAGTGGATTGCTCATAATTTTGGAACCTGTGCCTCAAGCTGTAAAGTCAAGAACAGAGAGCTTCTGAGTCATTATTCCCTTTCTTGTTTTGCCTAGAGGAAAGTAGAATTTAAGATGTGGTCATTTATGTATCTAAACGTACTACTTTAAATGCAGCCAGTCAGAGTACCCATTGAGAGAAAGAGGAGGCGGAAATGGCCACTGCTAGCTCCTGGCTGGGTGAAACATTTACACATAACTTCTGGCTCCCCCTCAAGTGGAGCTTTTGCGAGGGATTTATAGGTCAGATAGCTCAGCAGTTTCAGCCTCTGCCCACTGTACCTTAACAAAGCTTGTGCGTGTTTGTACAGCTGGGCTGGTAGCTGTGGGAGTCCCAGGAATCCCACAAGGCCCCGTCCTTTTACCTCCCCTTTGCCATTTACCAGCACACAAATACATACAGAATGAAACTGTCTGACTAGCAGGTTAAAGGTCCACAATTCAAACCCTGTTTATTTTCTTTCCTTGATTTCCTGCTGCTACAGTGAGTAAATGGTATTTTTCCCCCTTTGCTTTTTTTTTTTTTTTTTCTTAACCTGTTTGTCTATCAATGTCTGGTAGGGAATGAAAGAAATACTCACATTTCAACATAGTTTATGGGACTCTTGCTTTGGTGTATTATTTTGAATCTCTCTCTCTTAATCTCCCCCTACCCCAGAACACCCACCTACATTTCTCCCCCAACCCCGACACACAACTATCTCCTTTCTTTCTAGGTCTCTCCATTCTCTTCCTTTTCTCTCTCTCTCTCTTTTTTTTTTTTTTTTTGAAAAAGGACTTATTTACCCAAAGGAAGACACACAGACACACACACAAAATCCTCAAACTCTTCAAGTGTAATTTCACCTGACTGAAGGGTGTTATTCTAATTACTGTTGAACCCATTCTGAGAGGAGGCCTGTAAATGCTTGATGCAACTAGGAGAGTGGCAGTTAATATGCCTTTTGAATCAGTGCCACGAACTACAAAGACTGCCATCTGGGGAGGTATTACATTTGTAAGAAAAAATAGTTGAGACTTTTCTTTAAATGAGCTTGTAAATTCCAGTCAATCTTATGTTCACTTCATTTTTTTTTCCAAAAAATTCTCCCATATGAAATATTTAAAATCATATTAATTAACCAGAAAAGAAACAGCTATTCTAAACTGCAATGGCTATCACCTTACTCATACGTTTGACATGAATATGTGTGTGTGTGTGTGTGTGTGGTGAGAGAGAGAGAGAAAGTTGTTTACTATCATTCCCAACAGCCATTCCATTAAAATCCTTGAATTGGAAAATAATCAAATTAATGAAGAAAAATATTTTACATGTTCTGTTCTTAAATTGGAGAAGGCAATGGCACCCCACTCCAGTACTCTTGCCTGGAAAATCCCGTGGACGGAGGAGCCTGGTAATTATCTTGTTTGTTTGTACCAAAAGAAAAGTTTTAATTTTAGAAAACAAACGCAGTCCATTAATTTAAAAGCAGTATTTTTAATAATTGGTCACCCTTCATCTTCCATTACGTAGCCATTTTGGCAGATAATGTAGGAATGAAGGATTATTAAGGTTAGATGAGACTGGTTGGTACTCAAGTCTCACAGTTTAATTAGCATATTGTTCTAAGACAAGACATGAAATCATTTGGAGCCTCAGCTTCTTCATCTGGGAAATGGGAAAAATGATATTTACTTCTCAATTTCACAGAGCTGATGAGAGAATCAAATAATATGATGGCTGTCAAAGTATTTCATAAGTGGATAACTCTTATGTAAACATAAAATAGTATTTTTCAAAAGTTTTGAATTACTCTTGATATTTCAGCTTTTTCTTTGTGAGAGGATACATTAATGACAGATCCATAGTTGCTGGAAGTTGTACTTTCTAAGTTTTAAGGGCAATTTAAATAAGAGACAAGTTTTTTTTTTGTAAAAGTAGTGTTTGCATTCTGTCTTTTCACTCAGCTGTGTCCAACTCTTTGTGACCCAATGGCCTATATAGTCCATGGAATTCTCTGGGCCAGAATACTGGAGTGAGTAGCCTTTCCCTTCTCCAGGGGATCTTCCCAACCTAGGAAGAGAACCCAGGTCTCCTGCATTTGCAGGTGGATTCTTTACCAGCTGAGCCAGGAAGGAAGCCCAAGAATACTGGAGTGGGTAGCCTATCCCTTCTCCAGAGGATCTTCCTGACCCAGAAATCTAACTAAGGTCTCCTGCATTGCAGGTGGATTCTTTACCACCTGAGCTACCTGGGAAGCCCTTTACAAATGATAGGACACCTGAATTATAAATTTTTAAAAATCAGACTGTTTTAAACCAATCAATTGGTCGATCCAATTGACCCAGTTATAAATTTTCAGAAAAAGTGCCCATAATCTTATTTCAAAACACTCCAGGATGCTTAAACTTCTCACTCTGTTGACATTTTAAATTACTTTGCAGGAAACCTTCTGATACTTATTCTTCCATTTGCTAAAGTTCCTTAGTTCAAAGCTCCCTATGGAATTGCTAACTTATAGGCATTGCTTTAGTAAAGAAAATATACCCATAGCATCACAAGACACAGACTGAATTACATTAGACTTCACGTAACACCTTTACCTGTTAGAAAGTTGTTCTTTTTTTTTTTTTTAACTTCTATGTATTTCATTGAAGAGTAATTCATCATATTGAGGGAATAAAATTTAAAGTTTTTCTTTTGGGAATTTTATTCATTAAATATTTGAAATACCATGTGAAAAATTTTTTTCATTTTTCCCCTCTGACCTCATTTCCCCTTCTGTCCCAAAGTAATCACTAGCTATGATAGTGTACGGGCTTCCCTGGTGGCTCAGCAGTAAAGAATCTGCCTGTAACGCAGAAGATTCCCTGGAGAAGGAAATTGCAACCCATTCCAGTATTCTTGCCTGAGAAATCTCATAGACAGAGGGGCCTGGTGGGTTATAGTCCATGGGGGCACAAGAGTCAGTCATGACTTAGCAACTAAATTACCACCAAGATGGAACTATCTCTAGATCAATGTTTATGTCCATTTCTATATCCATAAACACCCTTTGATAAGAATAATAAATCCTTATAGAATGTTTACCCTCATCGTGTGTGTCCTATCCTATTACAATAGTGATATTTTCTTCACCTGATAGTTGTTGCACAAAAATAAATATTTTATTTGAACATAATTTATATTCTTCAATTTGCAACAACTAATGAAAAAATTAAGTTATATTTATCTGTTTTAACAAATTTATTTGTATTTTTATTTATTCCTTTTTTCCATTCTTTTCTATCTTTCAAACTTTACAGTAAGTCTTCATTTAAACAAATAAAGCATTTCAATTCCTATGGGATGGATCAACTTAGGGCGTTGTATTCCTTGTGTTCTAATCATTCTTTGAGGCAGACTTTTCTTGACAATAAGTTTTCCCCCCTGTTCAATTGTACTACTGTTCTTGGTGGAACAGATAGTGAAGACTTTAAGCACTGGCTGTTCCCATAACATTTCTACATAGATGACATTGCTAATTGCATGTGATAATTTTATGTGGTTTGGCTAGTTCTTGTAAGTGCCTAGCAAATGCTTGTCCTTCAGCTGTTCTGTTACTGTAATAGTTTCTTATTCTAAAAGTTTGGAAACATCTCAGAACAATCTGCTTAATACATATAAGGAGGTGGTTGAAACTTACAGGCCTCTTCTAGGTTCAGACCAGCAGCTGAGTAGTTTTCGAGTATCTTGGTTTAAGAAGCTTTTATAGTCAAAATTCTCAATGAGTTTCTTAGGCAGGAGAAAAGAATTCAATCAAGATGTTTCCCCTGTGAAAAGTAGGAGATTGTTGAGTAGTATTAAAAGCCGAACAGCTGGCCACTGTTTATGAAAGCAGCCGGGCTGTTATCCATAAGACAGGAAAAAGAGTCAAAAGCCAAAGTTTCCTTCTTTCAAGACAGCTGGAAGATCTTCAGGGTACAGGAAAAATTTTAAAACTAGTGTGGATATACCTTTTTCCCCTTCATATATAAGAAAAATAAGAGTAAGGAAATATCTTGAGGGTAAAAATACCTTTATCCATTCTACTATTTATATTCTACCAAACACATGTATTGCTTTTAGGAAAAAATATTTTATTAACTTTTACCAGAGCTAAGAACAGGTGAATAATGTGGTCATGGTATAAAACTAAGAGGGAAGTAAATTAGTTAATGTAAAATGGAGAAAACAAGTATAAAATCAGCTGTATGACTAAAGATTATCTTTAATTACTCTTATTGTCTCCTTATTGACTGAAACAAATTAATGACTTTAGCAATGAGTAATTCTTCAAAACGGCCTTCCCAGTGGCTCAGCAATAAAGAAACCACCTGCAATTCAGTAGATGTGAGAGGCACGAGTTTGATACCTGGGTAAGGAAGATCACTGGAGGAGGAAATGGCAACCCATTCCAGTATTCCTGTGAAGAAAAATCCCAAGGGCTGCTGAGCTGCAGTTTATAGGGTCTCAAAGGGTTAGAAGTGACTGAACACAATTTTTCAAAATATTAATAGCAATATAACAACCTTCTAAATTAATTATTTGGGATCCTTGTAACTTAACTGTTTTATGGTAGATTCAGTGACTTTTATGGCCAGAGGAATTTACTCAGTAAAGGAGCTTTGGATGGGAAAATTAAGGAGAAAGTTAATTGAATACTTCATTTGTGCATTGTTCCATTGAACAGTTTAATTTTATTCCTTCATGTATTAAATATGTATTTACTGACAGAGAAAATTTTCATCTGTCTCAAACATTAGTAAGAATCAGAGGTTATTTTAGTAACCAAGAAAAAAGAGTTGAGGTTAAAATATAGCTTCATCCCACAAATAAACTTCCCTCTTTTAAGTGATTTTATTTTGGAAGTATCAACATGACCCTATTTCAGCAGATGACAGAATTTGCAAAAAAAAATTACCTAGTTCACCAACGGATCAATATAAATTTGTTCAGAGTCCTTCTTGTACCTAATATCTGTAAATTTTGCCTTTGATGCTTTTCTTTCTCTTTAGAATTCTACTGAGTTTTTATAAAATTATTTGGGGCAAGAGAATTTGAATCTTAATACTTTACAACAAAAACAAAACTGTAAATTTAGTTAATTTGTTCAAGTAGATTAAAGAAACAGTCACTCAAGTCATGTCCAACCATTTGTGACCCCATGAACTGTAGCCCGCCAGGCTCCTCTTGTACATGGGATTTCCCAGGCAAGAATACTGGAGTGGGTTGCCATTTCCTTCTCCAGGGCATCTTCCTGACCCAAGGATCTAACCTGGGTCTCCTGCATTGCAAGTAGGTTAAATTTGAACTCAAAAGAAAAACTATCAAAATGAGATGCATGAATTAACCAAGGGTTTTTAAACTTTGCACATATATCATGTATCTATCGACGTTTTCAAGAAAAGCAGATTAAAGTAGTTATTTCATTTTATTGTCATCCTAAGCTGCTTGTGAAATGTGCAGGATTTTGGATTTCCTTTGAATAAAAGCAAAACAAAAAACTTCTCAGATACTTGTAAATTCTCATATGATATGAAGCATTTATTACTTGTCCTCTGTTATCATTCTTTTTCACTATAAAAGAAGCATTCTTTGAGTGAAAATCAACATTTAATGATTCTTGGTTTCCTAATACTTATTGCACTTTCAGACACAAAATAAATACTTTTAGTTGAGTCACTTATCAGAAGCCTGCAGTTAAGGCTAGAATAGGTGGGATCCTAGTGAAAGTAAGGGTGAGAGAAAACTAATGTGAGAGAAAACAGCTCTGCAGCTTTAGACAAGCCAGGAGTAGACAGGTTGTTGGGGACTGTTCAGAGAGCTGGATTGTGTCAGACCCTATGATAGCAGTGGCCCTACCAAGAAGCCAGATGCTCCGCAGAGCAGGTAAGAGGAGCAGTGGGTTGTAAAGTGCACAGGCTAGGCCCAGTCTTTTGGTCAGTAGAATAAATGTGGTACCACCATGACACACAACAAAGAGAGGTTTTCTTCTTGCCTTGGATCAGCCCTCACTGGGCTGTCCTAAAGGTAAATGGGCTTTCTGATACCCTAATATTGGCATAAACCATTGACAAAAATGGCACCAATATTCAACAGAATGGAATTTTACCACCTAGACATAATGTTAGCTGTTTCCACCATATGACACTGAATTTTAATGGAAATATATGGTAATGAGCAGTAAGTGACTTTCAAGACTACTAATAATGTTTCTTTAATTCTCAGATATTCTATATAGGTTAGGTAAGTTTGTTGAGCAACATGTTGAAGAGAATGTATAAGCTACAGATATTGAATCACTGGCAATGACAGCAAATAACAGTCAATGAAGTGATTCCCAAACAAAAGTCAATTACCAAAAGATGTATTTCATCTCACTGCTATATAGGAATAGGCAGGAAACAAATTGATAAACTTAACAAAATCAATTCTGAAGCCTGATGAGTTTTATAAAAACTAATAAAGATTAAAAATGTAACATACATGTATATCATTTCTTAAATGTGACTCTTTCCTATTCATGTGAAATGTATTTTATGAATTTATATATGCTTTAGTTAGCTCTTTGAATTAAAATTGTTACCTTTAAATGTATTTTGACAAATAAGTTCTTACTTTAAAGAATTCCATATTGGAATAAGTGATGTCTTTGATTTATTTGAATAGGTATAAGACACCAACTACTATTTTTTTTAATCACAAATAAGGCTTTTAATTATTTAGCTTCTTATAGTACTCATATAACAAAAACTTACAAGTCCACATTCTTGTTTAGTTGCTAAGTCATGTCTAACTCTTTGTGACCTCATGAACTGTAGCCCACCAGGCTTCTCTGTCCATGGGATTTCCCAGGCAAGAGTACTGGAGTGGGGTGCCATTGCCTTCTCCAACTAACTACTTTTAATCTAATTTTGTTTGTGGATCTGACTCGTAATCTTTACCATTTTGTCCTTTCCTCTGTCTCAGACCTGTGTTGCTGACATTACACACTGGTATATGAATTTGGGTTTTCTGCTTTTAAATAGGAAGACTATCTGTGTTTAACTCCAGCTGAGTAATTTGGGGCAGCATTCAGTAATCAACTGAGCAAGATTAATTCCAATCTGGCACTGCAGAGTTATATACTATAGCAGAATGTGTTTTTGAAACAAAGTTAAGCACTCTTTACTATTTTACTGTCGCCAGATAAAAGTTAATAGTGAAGGTCTTGTACAGTAATTTATCAACAAACTTTTGAATTCACATCTATGGCAGAAAGTGAAGAGAAACTAAAAAGCCTGTTGATGAAAGTGAAAGAGGAGAGTGAAAAAGTTGGCTTAAAGCTCAACATTCAGAAAACGAAGATCATGGCATCCAGTCCCATCACTTCATGGGAAATAGATGGGGAAACAGTGTCAGACTTTATTTTTCTGGGCTCCAAAATCACTGCAGATGGTGACTGCAGCCATGAAATTAAAAGACGCTTACTCCTTGGAAGGAAAGTTATGACCAACCTAGATAGCATATTCAAAAGCAGAGACATTACTTTGCCAACAAAGGTTCGTCTAGTCAAGGCTATGGTTTTTCCTGTGGTCATGTATGGATATGAGAGTTGGACTATGAAGAAAGCTGAGTGCCGAAGGATTGATGCTTTTGAACTGTGGTATTGAAAACTCTTGAGAGTCCCTTGGACTGCAAGGAGATCCAACCAGTCCATCCTAAAGGAGATCAGTCCTGGGTGTTCTTTGGAAGGACTGATGCTAAAGCTGAAACTCCAGTACTTTGGCCACCTCATGTGAAGAGTTGACTCATTGGAAAAGACGCTGATGCTGGGAGGGATTGGGGGCAGGAGGAGAAGGGGAGGATGAGGATGAGACAGAGGATGAGATGGCTGGATGGCATCACTGACTCGATGGACATGAGTTTGGGTGAACTCCAGGAGTTGGTGATGGACAGGGAGGCCTGGCGTGCTGCGATTCATGGGGTCGCAAAGAGTCGGACACGACTGAGCAACTGAACTGAACTGAACTGAACTATCCTGTTGAGGGGATAGGTTGCCTGTGATTTTGCATCAAAATGTCAGTGGAAGGGAGATCCAATCAGGGTAAGGTTTTTAGAGTAACTGATCTGGGTGACTTGTACTTAGGTTAGATTCCTTGAGGTCTAGTCTTTAAGGAAGCTGAAAGGATCTGCAGCAGGGCTCTGAGTGATCCCGTTATACATGTAAACACAGATGTAGCAGGCAGAGAGAGGCAAGCAGCCCCGCAAAGAGCTTGGGCCAGAGTCAGAGCAATTAGCACATTATGAAGTAAAAGGCCCATGTGGCCTCAGAAAATAAACTGTTGTGTGCATATATTTTTAAAAGGAAGCTTCAGAGCAGACTTAGAATTTTATAAAACATCATGAAAATGGGAAGGATTATGTATGTCCTATTTATATCTTTTGTAGAAAAATATAGTCACAACTGTATATATGTCTCTTTTGTGTACTTTTAATATAAAGGTAAAAATTTCTTTTAAAAATAATGTGCTTTCAGTATCTATTAAGTGTAGCCTAATCCTTAATATTTACTTTACCCAAAACATATTTTAAAAGTATATTGGAAACTTGCCACACCAAAGCAAGATGTCAATAATGGGAGAACCTGGGGAAGGGAATAATATATAGGAACTCGGTGTACTTTCTGCACAATTTTTCTGTAAACCTAAAACTGTTCATAAAAGCTGAAGTAGATTGATTTTTTAAATGATTTTTAAAGGCATTAAAATCAATACCATAATTAATAATGGGAAAAAATTATTTTCCCTCATCACTGTCTGCTGTCATTAAGTCAAGAAAATTAGAAGTGCTTTGAAGCTATTTAGGATAGAAGCAGATGAACATTATGGAACTTGCAGAAATACTTCCTTGAGGAAATGGATGAAAGTGTATATAAAGTATGTATATTTTAAAACTGAGATACTACCTTCTCTGGGTTTTTGTGTAGAAAAAGGCAAACAGGATTAATAATATTTGCATGTATATACCTCTGCTGTATGGTGAGAAAATTGATCTCTGTAGCAGTATTTTTTGGTGATAGATAAATAAGATCCTTTTTCTTAAAAAACTTTGAAAATGATAGAAGTGTATCTACAGAAGCTGATTTTAGAATTCTCCCGTATAGTAATCTTAATAAGAATTAGTCTATGCAGATCATCCCTTATCATACGTTCGTGTGTTTATAGATGATACTTATTTTCCAAAACCTGGTCTTATAAAAAAGGAAAAAAAAGAAAACACAGTGTGATATTCTAGTGGAAACTCTTAAAGGGCATTTTCCAGTAGTGAGCTTTATTTCCAGCCATTTAGGTTGTGCCACTTCCTCTCTTTAAATATGGCTTTTGCCTTTGCTTTGTCTGAGAAGTCACAGAAAGTTGAGTAGAAGGGCCCAAAGTTTAAAATAAGTCTGAAGTCTTGACAGGGAAAAATATTCTTTCTAATTCAGTCATGCAGTTTCCAGGATCAGAATTTATGGAGACCTGAAGTTCCTGGTACTACCTGACATGACTGGCATTATTTGATCTTACTAACCATAGCCCCCCAAAGCTGAAAAGAATCAGTCAGGGAGAATTCACGTTCACTTTCTCCTTCAATGAAATTCATTGTATAGTAGCATATGTTTAAGGAAACGTGTGAGTTTTATTGCAGGTCAGAAAGGCTGCAGTTCTAATCCGTGATTCGCAAAGAACAGAGAGCACACAAAGACCAGCGCGAGACTGCTTGGTTGGAGGTTCCAGTGTGTAAACCATATTCCTGTCTGATATGTGTGCAATAACAGGGTAATATAAATGAAAACACTCCATGTGGATAGGAGGCAGTCTTCATTTTAGGGCCCCTTAATATTGTAGTACTTAAAAGTTGTTGGTCATATACTTGTAAGGCCAGAATGATTCTGAGTATGGTCCTTTGTGAAGTGCATAAACCATTTGTGAACTCAAGGGGAATATTAAATATGTTTCACTTGCCAAGAAGTTAATCAGTCAACCACAGATCCTCATTCAATGGGATTTATTGAACACCTGCCATATTAGAAGAACTATAACAAGCCAGGTGGTGAACCAAAAACGGCAACACTGCCCTCAAGGTGCTTATAATCACAAGAAAATAAAGAGGATGGCAACTGAAATTTACAAAGGCCTTCTAGTTTACAATAGTTCACGTGCATTTACAAAGGACTGAAGTACAATAAATGCAACTCCACCGTCAATTAAAAAAAGCCCACAATACACATACATGATCGGTTATAGGTATTTATGTGTGCACATGAGGGAGTGACTACACATGCCTGGGAGGGGGCGTTTGTCTTATCTGGAATAGCTTTAGGGAAGGTTTGAACTTGAAACAGATTTCTGAAGGAATGGTAGGAAACAGGCAAGGAGGCTTGGTATTTTTAGGGGACAGAATTCTGAGTGATATGATTTGAAAAATAAGTAGTGTCAAATAGTAATCAAATAACTGTTGGCTTTCTGCTTCAAAGAATTGACTTTAAAATAGATTGGGAACAGTCATAAGGTTTAGAAAAGGGGAGTATTAGAAAAAAAAAGTCACTTAAACAGGTCTCTGTTGTCTCCTATTTGTAGGACAACTGATTAAGAAACTAGAGGCAAGCTATTATTGTTCAGTAGCTTAGAAAGGTCTGACTCTTTTGACTCCATGGACCACAGCAAGCCAGGCTTTACTGTCCTTCACCATTTCCTGGAGCTTGCTCAAACTCATGTCCATTGAGACAGTGATGACATCCAACCATCTCCTCCTCTGTCATCCCCGTCTCCTCCTCCCTTCAGTATTACCCAGCATCAGGGTCTTTTCTACTGAGTCAGCTCTTTACCTCAAGTGGGCAAGTATTGGAGCATGAGCTTCAGCATCAGTCCTTCCAAAGAATATTGAGGATTTATCTCCTTTAGGATGGACTGGTTTGATCTCCTTGCAGTCTGAAGACTCTCAAGAGTCTTCTCCAACACCACAGTTCAGAAGCATCACTTCTTCAGTGCTCAACCTTCTTTATGGTCCAACATCATCCATATATGACTTCTGGAAAAACCATAGCTTTGACTAGATGGACCTTTGTTGGTAAAGTAATGTCTCTGCTTTTTAATATGCTGTCTAGCTTGGTCATAGCTTTTCTTCCAAGGAGAAAGTGTTAATTTCAGGGCTGCAGTCACCATCTTCAGTGATTTTGGAGCCCAAGAAAATAGTCTGTCACTGTTTCTATTGTTTTCCCATCTATTTGTCATGAAATAATGGGACTGGATGCCATGATCTAAGTTTTTGGAATGTTGAGTTTTAAACCAGCTCTTTCATTCTTGTCTTTCACCTTAATTAAGAGGCCTTTAGTTCCTGTTCGCCTACTGCTGTAAGGGTGGTGTCATCTGCATATCTGAGTTATTGATATTTCTCCCAGCAATCTTGATTCCAGCTTGTGCTTCATCCAGCCCAGCATTTCACATGATGCACTCTGCATATAAGTTAAATAAGCAGGGTGATAAAATAGAGCCTTGATGTACTCCTTTCCCAATTTTGAACCAGTCCATTGTTCTGTGTCTGGTTCTATCTGTTGATTCTTGACCTGCATACAGATTTCTCAGGAGGTGGGTAAGATGGTCTGGTATTCCCATCTCTTGAAGAATTTTGCACAGTTTGTTGTGATCCACACAGTCAAAGGCTTAAGCATAGTCAGTGAAGCAGAAGTAGATGTTTTTCTGGAACTCTTTTGCTTTTTCAATGATTCAACGGATTTTGGTAATTTGATCTCTGGTGCCTCTGCCTTTTCTAAATCCAGATTGAACATCTGGAAGTTCTCAGTTCACGTACTGTTGAAACCTAACTTGAAGAATTTTCAGCATTACTTTGCTAGCATGTGAAATGAGTACAATTGTGTGATAGTTTGAATGCTCTTTGGCATTGCCTTTCTTTGGGATTGGAATGAAAACTGACCTTTTCCAGTCCTGTGGCCACTGCTGAGTTTTCCAAATTTGTTGGCATATTGAGTGCAGAACTTTCACAGCATCATCTTTTAGGATTTGAAGTAGCTCAGCTGGAATTCCATCACCTCCACTAGCTTTGTTTGTTGTAGTGATGCCTCCTAAGGCCCATTTGATTTCACATTCCAGGATGTCTGGCTCTAGGTCAGTGATCACACCATTGTGATTATCTGGGTTGTGAAGCTCTTATTTGTACAGTTCTTCTGTGTATTCTTGCCACCTCTTCTTAATATCTTCTGCTTCTGTTAGGTCCATACCATTTCTGTCCTTTATTGTGCCCTTCTTTGCATGAAATGCTCCCTTAGTATCTCTAATTTTCTTGAAGGATCTCTGGTCCTTCCCATTCTATTGTTTTCCTCTATTTCTTTGCACTGATCACTTAGGAAGCCTTTCTTATCTCTCTTTGCTCTTTGGAACTCTGCATTCAGTTGGGTATATTTTACCTTTTCTCCTTTGCCTTTCATTTCTCTTCTCAACTATTTGTGAGGCCGCCTCTGACAACCATTTTGCCTTTTTTCGTTTCCTTTTCTTGAGGATAGTCTTGATCACCTCCTCCTGTATTATGATATGAGCTTCTGTCCATATTTCTTCAGGCACTCTGTGAATCAGATCTAATCCTTTGAATCTATTTGTCATGTCCACTGTATAGTCTCATGGGATTTGATTTAGGTCATACCTGAATGGCCTAGTGGTTTTTCCCTACTTTCTTCAATTTAAGTGTGACTTTTGCAATGAGGAGTTCATGATCTGAGCTACAGTCAGCTCCAGGTCTGATTTTGCTGACTGTATAGAGGTTCTCAATCTTCGGCTGCAAAGGATATAATCAGTCTGATTTCAGTATTGACCATCTGGCAATGTCCATGTGTAGAGTCATCTCTTGTGTTGCTGAAAGACGGTGTTTGCTCTGATAAGCGTGTTCTCTTGGCAGAGCACTGTTAGCCTTTGCCTTGCTTCATTTTGTACTCCAAGGCTAAGCTTGCCTATTACTCCAGGTATCTCTTGACTTCCTGCTTTTGCATTCCAGTCCCTTATGATGTAAAGGACATCTTTTGGGGGTGTTAGTTCCAGAAGATCTTATAGGTCTTCATAGAACCATTCAGCTTCAGCTGCTTTGGCATTAGTATTGAGGCATAGACTGGGATTACTGTCATTTTTGAATGGTTTGCCTTGGAAAGGAACTAGTCTCCCAGATTGAAGATGTTAAGAAGAAGCAGATCATTCTAATTATATTGAAAAGTTCTGATCCAGTCAGAGAGGCAGATTCAGCTTTAGTTATTCTCTGTGACTCTGTGCCTGTTTACTTACCAAGAAAATTAGCATTATGACAAAAGGTTGTAATGAAGATTGATGAAATAATAGAAGATCATATGGCACATAGTCAGCACTCAAATGGGCTTCCCAAGTGACCCAAGCGGTGAAGAACCCACCTGCCAGTGCTAGAGACATAAGAGACAAGGGTTTGATCCCTAGATCAGAGACATCCCCTGGAGGAGTGCATGGCAGTCCACATCAGTATTCTTGTCTGGAGAATCCCATGGACAGAGGAGCCTGGCGAGCTGCAGTCGTTAGGGTCTCAAAGAGTTGGACATGGCTGACACCACTTAGCACAGCACAGGGACTCAAATTACTTAGTTTAGTCTGAATCTAAAATATAAATCCAATTATAAGAATCACAATCATAGATTAATATATAGATTCAAAAGTAAAGTTAGTTTTTCAACGAATAGATATTTTCAGTTAATAATAAGGTTATCCAGAGGAAATGGACATTCAACAAAAATAAACATCTGTAGCATCATGTCACACTCAGAAAAAAAAAAATGATGCCTGCCTTATATTATTCCATTTTTGTCAAATTAGAATGAATCTATAGTAAATATGAAGGATTTTTAACATGCAGTTTTTAAAGTAACCTTATTGCTGAGAAAATCCTCAAGGCTGTGAGAAGAATCATTTTGAATAAAGTGTTTAGTGTTTCTGTCTGTCTGACCATAGAAGGTTTATTGCAATCTCAGGATGCCAGTTTGATTTATCTTTTCTTATCAAATCGAACCAAAAATACAAGACTGTAAAAATTAAAAATAATTTTTTTTGCAGTTGAATATGTAAAACAAGAACAACAAAATTTTATTTATTTATAAATTTATTTATTTAAATTGGAGGCTAATTACTTTACAATACTGTAGTGGTTTTTGCCATACATTGACATGAATCAGCCATGGGTGTACATGTGTTCCCCATCCTGAACCCCCCCTCCCACCTCCCTCCCCAGCCCATCCCTCAGGGTCATCCCAGTGCACCAGCCCTGAGCACCCTGTCTCATGCATCAAACCTGGACTGGCGATCTGTTTCACATATGATAATATACATGTTTAAATGCTATTCTCTCAAATCATCCCACCCTCACCTTCTCCTACAGAGTCCAAATGACTATTCTATACCTCTGTGTCTCTTTTGCTGCCTCCAATATAGGGTCATTGTTACTGTCTTTCTAAATTCCATATATATGCATTAGTATACTGTATTGGTGTTTTTCTTTCTGGCTTACTTCACTCTGTATAATAGGCTCCAGTTTCACCTACCTCATTAGAACTGACTCAAATGCATTCTTTTTAATAGGAGTAATATTCTATTGTGTATATGTACCACAGCTTTCTTATCCATTCCTCTGCCAATGGACATCTAGGTTGCTTCCATGTCCTGGCTATTGGCAACAGTGGTGCGATGAACACTGGCATACACATGTCTCTTTCAATTCTGGTTTCCTCGGTGTGTATGCCCAGCGGTGGGATTGCTGGATCATATGGCAGTTCTATTTCCAATGTTCTAAGGAATCTCCACACTGTTCTCCATAGTGGCTGTACAAGTTTTCATTCCCACCAACACTGTAAGAGGGATCCCTTTTCTCTGCACCCTCTCCAGCATTTATTACTTGTAGACTTTTTGATAGCAGCCATTCTGACTGGCATGAGATGGTACCTCATTGTGGTTTTGATATGCATTTCTCTAAAAATGAGTGATGTTGAGCATCTTTTCACATGTTTGTTAGCCATCTGTATGTCTTCTTTGGAGAAATGTCTGTTTAGTTTTGGCCCGTTTTTTGATTGGGTCATTTATTTTTCTGGAGTTGAGCTGCAGGAGCTGCTTATATATCTTTGAGATTAATTCTTTGTCAGTTGCTTCATTTGCTATTATTTTCTCCCATTCTGAAGTCTGTCTTTTCGCCTTGCTTATAGTTTCCTTCATTGTGCAAAAGCTTTTAAGTTTAATTACGTCCCATTTATTTTTGCTTTTATTTCCATTAGTCTGGGAGGTGGGTCATAGAATATCCTGCTGTGATTTATGTCAGGAAGTGTTTTGCCTATGTTTTCCTCTAGGAGTTTTATAGTTTCTGGTCTTACATTTATATCTTTAATCCATTTTGAGTTTATTTTTGTGTATGGTGTTAGAAAGTGTTCTAGTTTCATTCCTTTATTGTGGTTGACCAATTTTCCCAGCACCATTTGGTAAAGAGATTGTCTTTTCTCCATTGTATATTCTTGCCTCCTTTGTCAAAGATAAGGTGTCCATAGGTGCATGGATTTATCTCTGGGCTTTGTATTTTGTTCCATTGATCTATATTTCTGTCTTTGTGCCAGTACCATATTGTCTTGATGGCTGTAGCTTTGTAGCATAGTCTGAAGTCAGGCAGGTTGATTCCTCCAGTTCCATTCTTCTTTCTCAAGATTGCTTTGGCTATTTGAGTTTTTTTGTATTTCCATACAAATTGTGAAATTATTTGTTCTAGTTCTCTGAAAAATACCGTTGGTAGCTTGCTAGGGATTGCATTGAGTCTATAGATTGCTTTGGGTAGTATACTCATTTTCACTGTATTGATTCTCTGATCCATGAACATGGTATATTTCTCCATCTATTTGTCCTCTTTGATTTCTTTCATCAGTGTTTTATAGTTTTCTATATATAGGTCTTTTGTTTCCTTAGGTAGATTTATTCCTAAGTATTTTATTCTTTTCATTGCAATGGTGAGTGGGATTGTTTCCTTAATTTCTCTTTCTGTTTTCTCATTTTTAGTGTATAGGAATGCAAGGGATTTCTGGGTATTAATTTTATAACCTGCAACTTTACTATATTCATTGATTAGCTCTAGTAATTTTCTGGTGAGGAGTCTTCAGGTTTTTCTATGTAGAGGATCATGTCATCTGCAAACAGTGAGAGTTTTACTTCTTTTCCAGTCTGGATTCCTTTTATTTCTTTTTCTTCTCTGATTGCTGTGGCTGAAACTTCCAAAACTATGTTGAATAGTAATGGTGAGAGTGGGCACCCTTGTCGTGTTCCTGACTTTAGGGGAAATGCTTTCAATTTTTCACCATTGAGGATAATGTTTGCTGTGGGTTTATCATATATGGCTTTTATTATGTTGAGGTATGTTCCTTCAATTTGTTAATGTGGGTATCCCATTGATTGATTTGTGAATATTGAAGAATCATTGCATCCTTGGGATAAAGCCCACTTGGTTATAATGTATGACCTTTTTAATATGTTGTTGGATTCTGCTTGCTAGAATTTTGTTAAGTATTTTTGCATCTATGTTCATCAATGATATTGGCCTGTAGTTTTCTTTTTTGGTGGCATCTTTGTCAGGTTTTTGTATTAGGGTGATGGTGGCCTCATAGAATGAGTTTGGAGGCTTACCTTCCTCTGCAATTTTCTTAAAGAGTTTGAGTAGGATAGGTGTTAGCTCTTTTCTAAATTCTTGGTAGAATTCAGCTGTGAAGCCACCTGGTCCTGGGCTTTGTTGGAAGATTTCAGATTACAGTTTTGATTTCCATGCTTGTGATGGGTCTGTTAAAATTTTATATTTCTTCTTGGTTCAGTTAAAAAAAAAAAGTAAAACATTAATTGAGTTGTTCTGATGTGGAAATTTGTTTTAACTAATTTTAATCTTATAGTACTTTGGATGTAAGGATTTTGGTACTTTTTAATATGTGTTTAGGTTTGTAGCATATAAATAAGCAAGAGAAAGTTTTTGTGTGGTCATTCCTTTGGAATACCAACTTTAAAGTCAGTTTTATTTTTGCAATTCATATTCTCTCCTGACTAGTTCTGGCACTCTGATAGAGTTAATCTACTCTCCAGGGCTGCTGCCTTAAACGAAGTTACATATGGAAAGCAGCCTATGCAGATCATATACTCATCAAGTAACTGAAGATGCTTTCTTTCCTTTCTCTTTATTTTTATTTACAACCTAATTTCAAGTATAAATAGACTCAGATGTAAAATAACTAACAATAGTAAGAACAGTAATTTGTATTTACTTAGCATTCTAAGGTTTGCAAAAGCTTCCATGTTTATTGATGTCACTTGGTGTGGACAGAGCAGCTATTACTAGTGCTGTTACATGGAAGATGATCCTGAAACTCAGAATAGTTTAAATAAATATTGATCATTGAATCATTAAATGTTATGGTTACATTGAAACCTAGATGTCCCCACGCTAAAGACAAGGCTCTCTACCATTCTGTACTGCTGTTGGCAGAGGGGTGGGCTTAGGGAGAGTAAGACAAGTTGAAAGATGAAGGGCGGATTCATGCTGGTAGGGAAGGGTAGAGTGCTAGCGTAAGCCAATGCTAATTTTACATGCCAAGAGAGATGACAGATTTCCAACACAAATAGTTTTAAAATGATGGACACTTGGGATAGAATTGGGAATAAAAACATGTGTATGCAAACAAATAACAAGGTCTTGAGAAATAGAATTTTGATATAAAATAGCAAAATAGTAATTTGTAAGTCCTTTTTGAAAGGCTTACTTTCTATTCATTGATGAATAAGTTCTAATACTTTGTGTTTAGGGCACATTTTCTAAATTTACTTGGTTATTTGTTGGAGTATACTAGTAATATATTCACATTTTTTCCAATTCTAAAGATTGCAAAAATATTTCCCTCCCAGGTCTGTCATCAAGCACAGTCACCCTCCTGTATCAGCCAGGGTTCAACCAAAGTGGCAAAACTGATAGTGGCAGAAAGATAATCTATCTCAAATCTCCCCTGTATATATTTATGTATATTTGTGTGTGTGTGTGTATATATATATTATCCATGCAACATATGTATATAGAGAGATTTGTCACATGGCATTTTCTTATGTGATTGTGGAGTCCAGCTAAACAAGCCCAGAATGTCTATGGCAACCAGTCAAGGGAATGTAATGGGCAGACTCAAACTCACTGGTATGTGCTGGAACTACTGCCTGTCAGTAGTCAGGAAAGGAGTATTGTGAAAAGAATGGAACTCCACAGGCACAGTCAGAAGCTGTTTTCCACAGGTGGAATTTCTTTTTTCTCTCAGAGAAATCTCAGCCCTGCTTTTTTTGGCCTCTGAATAGATTCAATCAAGTCATGAAGATTATCCAGGATAAATTAAAGTTAACTGATTAGGCGATTTCCTAATATAAACATCTTTGATATTATGTAATATTCTTTTAATATCGCATTGTATTTTTTTCTAAAATATGTTATTAAATTTTTATAGCTGTATTCATAAGTGAGATTGTGATTTTATCTTTCTACTCTGTCAGTTCCAGTTAATTTAAAATAACTAGAAGGTTTTTTTTTTTCCTTCTGTGCTTTGTGAAATTACATATGTCACTGGCATTTTCTTTTCCATAATTGTTCAGTTGAATTTGACTGTGAATAGTCTTGGCTTGGATGACATCTTTGGAGGTAGCTGCTTGACAAGTTTTCCTATTGCTTTTAATAACAAAATTAGCCCACTCATAGCTTCTTTTCTTTTTGGAGCAAACTTAAATAAATTATCCATCCCTAAAAATGTGACTTCCTCATTCAAATTCTCCAGAATTTTTGTATAAACTTGGGTGAGCAAAGCACTTTTAGAATTTTTTTATTTCTCCTGTAACTATACTTTGTTGGTTCCTCAGAATTTCTTAGCTCGTAAAAGTGTGTTTTCTGTCCTTCCTTTCTCATGGCCCCTTTAAAAAAGTATTAATCTAGCTAAAATATTGTTGGTGAAGTGGTATGAATAGGTTCATGTACTGCATATACCCAACAGAAGGAAATGGCAACACACTCCAGTATTCTTACCTGGAGAATCCCATTGACAGAGGATCCTAGCAGGCTACAAACCATGGAGTCTCAAGAGTCAGACATGACTTAGCGACTAAACCACCACCACCACTACATATACAATGTAATGTATAGCATGGCATCTCTAGTTAATAATACTGTATTGCATATTTGAAAGTTCTAAGAGAGTAAATCTTAAAAGTCCTCATCACAAGAAAAAAAAAATCTGTATTTATGTATGGTAACAGGTGTTAAGTAAGATTATTGTGGTCATTTCAGAATATGCACAAATTTTGAAGCACTGTGTTGTACACCTGAAACTAATATAATGCTATATGTTAATATACCGCAAAAACAAAGCAAAACCAATGGTTAAAAGCATTGTTCAATCTCTGAGACCTTGGAGAAATTTCCTTAGCTTCAGTGTTCCTCAGTTTCCCCATTGCTAAAAAGGAGTAGTATGCTACTTACTGTATATGATTGCTTAAGTTGACAAGAAATGTGTTTTTAAGTACAGTGTTAGTTACTATTACTGTTATTATTGATATTATTATCATTTTTCCCAGGGAGGCAGCAATTAGATTTATTTATTCTACTCCTTTTTGTTTTCAAATATATTCTTTCTTTTTGAAATCCTTAGACTTATTTTTATTACTCTTTCATTGATACCAAGGTTTTTGCTGTGTTTTTTATTAATTCAATCTTTTATTGGTTAAACAAGCCTCTGGTAAGTTTTAGAGAAAGGGTTATTTGGTTTAATAGTTGAAGATCCTTCGTATTCAGAAATATTTGTTAGGTGGCTTTATAGTTGGGTTGTTTGGGATTGGTAGGCATTTCTTGGATCCTAACTTCTTTCTTGAAGGATTCTTTCAGGCATTGCTTCAATATCTTGTGTTATTGGTTAAATGTTTGGAAATTCATAAGGCCATCTTGATGATTTTTCTCTTCTAATGTGACTTCATATTCTTCTCTAAAGTGTCCAGTGATGTGTTTATTTACCTTTTAGATCCAGTAGTTTTGTTTCTTGATGTGATCAGTTTTGCATAGGTTTTTCTGGGTCACAGTTTGTTGTTATAATCTGCAAATTCAAATCATTTATTTATACCTGAAGTTTAAATTACTTTAAACATATTTATGCCATTTCCATATCAAAATTTAATATAGGAATGCCAGTTATGTGTATGTTGGATGTCTTTTGCTTACATTCAATATCTATCATTTTCTTTCAAACTTTTAAACATTTTATTATCATTTTCTGTGCTTTTTTTTTAGGATTCTGGTATTCTGAATTCTTTACTGTGTCTTCAGCATTGTTAGTACTAATTTGCATAGCATCATGTTCATTTCTTTGATTTTTAAATTCTTCCAATTCTTTCCTAAACTCTTCTACCTCAGGTTTCATCTTCTTTTATCTAGACCTGTTCCTCCTGAACTCTTATCTCTATTTTCCTCTATATAGCCAATAACCTCATTGAAAGTTTGTAAATATATAGTATAGTATTTGTGCAATATTTCCTCTGATTTCTGGTGAATGTTGTTTGATTGCTGTTTTTTTTACTTTTCCTTTTCTCATTTTTTTCCTCAGGAAGTGTATGTAGATCCTGTACTTTTTTTTCCTTAAATGTTTCAAATTTATTGAGCATTGCTTTCATCTAACATATAATCAGTTCTTCTAAATAAATATTCCTTGAAAGAAAAAATAGCATAGTTTTTCTTTTGTAGGGTACAATGTTTATATATTTCTTTAGATCAAGCCTTTTAATTTTTCTTTCTTTCCTTTTTCTTATAAGTAATTTATTTATTTTAATTGGAGGCTAATTACTTTACAATATTGTGGTGGTTTTTATCATACACTGACATGTATCAGCCATGGGTGCACATGTGTCCCCCAATCCTGAACCTCTCTCCCACCCCCTTCCCACCTTAGCCTTCTGGGTTGTCCCAGAATACCAATTTTGAGTGCCCTGCTTCATGCATCTAATTTTCACTGGTTATCTATTTTATGTATATACTTGTTTCAATGCTCTTCTCTCAAATAATCCCACCCTCACTTTCCCCACATAGTCCGGAAGTCTGTTCTTTACATCTGTGTCTCTTTTGCTGTTTTGCATATAGGATCGTAGTTACCACCTTTCTAAATTCTATATGTATGTGTTAATATACTGTGTTGGTGTTTCTCTTCCTGGCTTACTTCACTCTGTATAATAGGCTCCAGTTTTATCCACCTCATCAGAACTGACTCAAATGCATTCTTTTGTATAACTGAGTAATATGCCATTGTGTATATGTACCACAACTTCCTTATCCATTCCTCTGCTGATGGAGATCTAGGCTGCTTCCATATCCTGGCTAATTGTAAACAGTGCTGCAGTGAACATTTGGGTACATGTGTCTCTTTCAGTTCTGGTTTCCTTGGTGTGTATGCCCAGCAGTGGGATTGCTGGGTCATATGGCTGTTCTGTTTCCAGTTTTTTGAGGAATCTCCACACTGTTCTCCATAGTGGCTGTACAAGTTTTCATTCCCACCAACAGTGTAAGACAGTTCCCTTTTCTCCACACCCTCTCTAGCATTTAGATGGCAGCCATCCGACCAATGTGAGATGGTACCTCATTGTGGTTTTGATTTGCATTTCTCTATAATGATTGATGAGCATCTTTTCATGTGTTAGCCCATCTGTATGTCTTCTTTGGAGAAATGTCTGTTTAGTTCTTTGGCCCACTTTTTGATTGGGTTGTTTATTTTTCTGGTTTTGAGTTGCATGAGCTGCTTGTGTATTTTTGAGATTCTTTGTCAAGCTGTTTCATTTGCTATTATTTTCTCGCATCCTGAAGGCCACCTTTTCACCTTACTTATAGTTTCTTTTGTTGTGGAAATGGTTTTAAGTTTAATTAGGTCCCATTTGTTTATTTTTGTTCTTATTTCCACTACTCTGTGGGTCACAGAGGATCTTGCTGTGATTTATGTCAGAGTATTCTGCCTATGTTTTCTTCTAGGAGTTTTATAGTCTCTTGTCTTATGTTTAGATCTTCAATCCATTTTGAGTTATTTTTGTGTGTGGTGTTTATTTTTGTGTATGGTTCTAGTTTCATTTTTTTTACACGTGGTTGACCAGTTTTCCCAGCGTGTTAAAGAGATTGTCTTTTTTCCATTGTATATTTTTCCCTCCTTTGTCAAAATAAGGTATCCATAGGTGCACAGATTTATCGCTGGGCTTTCTATTTTGTTCCATTGATAACTATGTCTGTCTATGCCAATACCATACTGTCTTGATGACTGTAGCTTTGTAGTATAGTCTGAAGTCAGGCAGGTTGATTCTTCCAGTTCCATTCTTCTTTCTCAAGATTGATTTGGCTATTTGAGGTTTTTTTGTGTTTCCATACAAATTGTGATATTATGTGTTCTAGTTCTGTGAAAAATACTATTGGTAGCTTGCGAGGGATTGCATTGAATCTATAGATTGCTTTGGGTAGTATACTCATTTTCATGATATTGATTCTTCCAATCCATGAACATGGTATATTTCTCCATTTATTTGTTTCATCTTTGATTTCTTTCATCAGTGTTTTATAGTTTATAGGTCTTGTGTTTCTTTAGGTAAATTTATTCCCAAATATTTTATTCTTTTCATGGGAATGGTGAATGGGAATTTTTCCTTAACTGCTCTTTCTGTCTCATTGTTAGTGTACTGGAATGCAAGGGATTTCTGTGTATTAATTTTATATCCTGAAAGTTTACTATACTCATTGATTCATAATTTTCTGGTGGTGTCTTTAAGGTTTTCTATGTAGAGGATCATCTCATCTGCAAACAGTGAGAGTTTTACTTCTTTTCCAATCTGGATTCCTTTTATCTATTTTCCTTCTCTGATTGCTGTGGCTAGGACTTCCAAAACTATGTTGAATAGTAGTGGTGAGAGTGGGCACCCTTGTCTTGTTCCTGACTTTAGAGAAAATGCTTTCAATTTTTCACCATTGAGGATAATGTTTGCTGTGGGTTTATGGTATATAGCTTTTACTATGTTGAGGTATGTTCCTTCTATGCCTGTTTTCTGGAGAGTTTTTATCATAAATGGATGTTGAATTTTGTCAAAGGTTTTCTCTGCATCTATTGAGATAATCATATGGTTTTTATTTTTCAATTTGTTAATATGGTGTATCACATTTATTGATTTGCAAATATCGAAGAATCCTTGTATCCCTGGGATAAAATCCACTTGGTCATGATGTATGATCTTTTTAATATGCTGTTGGATTCTGTTTGCTAGAATTTTGGGGAGGATTTTTGCATCTATGTTCATCAGTTATATCGGCCTGTAGTTTGTGTGTGTGTGTGTGTGTGTGTGTGGCATCTTTGTCTGGTTTTGGTATTAGGGTGATGGTGGCCTCATAGAATGAGTTTGGGAGTTTGCCTTCCTCTGCAATTTTCTGGAAGAATTTGAGTAGGATAGGTGTTAGTGCTTTTCTAAATTTTTGGTAGAATTCAGCTGTGAAGCCGTCTGGTCCTGGGGTTTTGTTTGTTGGAAGATTTTTTATTACAGTTTTGATTTCTGTGCTTGTGGTGGGTCTGTTAAGATTTTCTATTTCTTCCTGGTTCAGTCTGGGAAAGTTATACTTTTCTAAGAATTCGTCCGTTTCTCCCAAGTTGTCCATTTTAATGGCATATAGTTGGTGATAGAAGTTTCTTATTATCCTTTGTATTTCTGTGTTGACTGTTGTGACTTCTCCATTTTCATTTATAATTTTATTGATTTGATTCTTCTCCCTTTTTTTCTTGATGTGTCTGGCTCTGGTTTGTCTATCTTTCTTTTCAAAGAACCAGCTTTCATTTTGTTGGTTTTTGCTCTAGTCTCCCTCCTTTCTTTTTCACTTATTTCTGCTCTAATATTTATGATTTTTTTTTCTTCTCCTAACTTCGGGGTTATTCTTTTCTTCTTTTACTAGTTGGTTTAGGTGTATAGTTAGGTGGTTTATTTGATGTTTCTCTTGTATCTTCAAGTAGGCTTGCATTGCTTTGAACCTCCCTCTTAGCACTGCTTTTATTGAATCCCAGGTTTTGGGTTGTCGTGTTTCCATTTTCATTTCTTTCTATGCATATTTTGATTTCCTTTTTTTTTGTCTTCCATGATCTGTTGGTTATTCAGAAGCATATTGTTTAGCCTCCATATGTTTGTATTTTTAATAGATTTCCCCCCCTGTAGTTGATTGACATCTAATCTTACCGCATTGTGATCAGAAAAGATGCTTGAAATCATTTCAGGTTTTTAAAAAATTCAACAAGGATAGATTTATGGCTCAGGATGTGGTCTATCTTGGAGAATGTTCCGTGTGCACTTGAGAAAAAGATGAAAGCCATTGTTTATGGGTGAAATGCCCTATAGATAGCAGTTAGATCTAACTGGTCCATTGTATCATTTAAAGCTGTGTTTCCTTGCTAATTTTCCATTTGGTTGATCTATCCATAGGTGTGAGTGGGATATTAAAGTCCCCCACTATTACTGTGTTACTGTTAATTTCCCCTTTCATACTTTTTAGCATTTGACTTACATATTGAGGTGCTCCTAAGGTGCATATATATTTATAATTGCTATATCTTCTTGGAGTGATCTTTTGATCACTGTGTAGTACCCTTCTTTGTCTCTTATCATGGTCTTTATTTCAAAGCCTATTTTATCTGATATGAGTATTGCTACTCCTGCTTTCTTCTGGTCTCTATTTGCATGAAATATCTTTTTCCAGCCCTCCATTTTCAGTCCCTATGTGTACCTAGGTTTAAGGTGAGTCTCTTGTATACAGCTTATATAGGGGTCTTGTTTTTATATCCATTTGCCCCATCTTTGTCTTTTGGTTGGAGCATTTAACCCATTTATATTTAAATTATTGATAAGTGTAATCCCATTACCATTTACTTTGTTGTTTTGGGTTCATTTTTATAAACCTTTTCTGTGTTTCCTGTCTAGAAAAGATCCTTTAGCATTTGTTGAAGAGCTGGTTTGGTGGTGCTGAATTCTCTCAGCTTTTGCTTTGTCTGTAAAGCTTTTGATTACTCCTCATCAATGAGTAATCAAAATAAGATCATGAATGAGATCCTTGCTGGGTAGAGTAATCTTGGTTGTAGGTTTTTCTCTTTCATCACTTTTAATTATGTCCTGTCATTCCCTTCTGGTCTGAAGAGTTGCTATTCAAAGATCACCTGTTATCCTTATGGAGATCCCCTTGTGTGTTATCTGTTGCTTTTCCCTTGCTGATTTTAATATTTGCTCTTTGTGTTTGATCTTTGTTAGTTTGATTAATATGTGCCTTAGGTTTATCCTGTTTGGGACTCTCTAGGATTCTTGAACTTGGGTGGCTATTTCCTTCCCCATTTTAGGAAAGTTTTCAACTATCATCTCCTCAAGTATTTTCTTATGTCCTTTCTTTTTGTCTTCTTTTTCTGGGACACCTATGATTCAAGTGTTGGGGCATTTAACATTTTTTCAGAGGTCTCTGAGGCTCTCATTTCTTTTAATTCTTTTTTCCCCTCTGCTTCTTTTATTTCCACCATTCTATCGTCCACCTCACTTATCTGCTCTTCTGCATCAGTTATTCTACTGTCAGTTCCTTCCAGAGTGTTTTTATTCTATTATTGCATTGTTCATTATTGATTGACTCTTCTTTATTTCTTCTAGGTCCTTGTTAAGTATTTCTTGCATTTTCTCAGTCCTTGTCTCTAGTCTACTTATCTGTAACTCCATTTTGTTTTCAAGATTTTGAATCATCTTTACTATCATTATTCTGAATTCTTTCCCAGGTAGACTCCCTATCCCCTCCTCTTTTGTTTGGTTTGGTGGGTTTTTTATCATGTTCCTTTGCCTGCTAAATATTTCTCTGCCTTTTCATTTTGCTTAGATTACTATGTTTCCAGCCCTTTCTGCAGGCTGGAAGTTTGTGTTTACTCTTAATTGTGGAATCTGCTCCCTGTGAGTGGGATTGGAGTAGTGGCTTGTTAAGGTTTCCTCGTTGGAGGAGCTTGCCTCTGTGTTCTGTTGGGTGGAGCTAGACGTCTTCTCTCTGGAATGCAATGAAGTGTCCAGTAGTGAGTCTTGGGGTGTCTATAAGTTTGTCATGGCTTTGGGCAGTTCAACTTTTAATGCTCAGAGTGGTGTTCCTGTTTTGTTGGAGAGTTAGCATGGTGTGTCTTTTACTGGAACTTGTTGGCTCTTGGGTGGAGCTTGGTTTCAGTGTAGGTATGGAGACTTGTGGGTTAGATCTTATCTATTAATGTGTCCTGGAGTCAGGAGTTCTCTGATCTTCTAAAGTTTTGGAGTTAAGCCTCCTGCCTCTGGCTTTTGGTCTTTCTCTTACAGTAGCCTCAAGACTTCTCCATCCATACAGCACAGAAGATAAAACTCCTAAGTTAATGATGAAACAACTCTCTGCAGCCAGGAATACCCAGAGAGTATATCCTGTACTTGTTTCTCTTAATTGTTCAAAATTCTGAAAGTCCCCTCTGTCACTGGATTAGCAATTTACAGGTGTTTAACATGATGGATGGGTCATGCTCATGCTGCAGACTTGCAGAAATTTTGATATAACTCAGTTTTTTGAAGAGTTTTTTGAGTCTTTACTTCACCCCCCTTAGTAGAGCCTGGCAGTTGTTGGGTTGCTCACAATGGAGAGTTCACTCCTTCTAGCTGTTAACTGATAGACTGACCCATGCTTACACATCAGTGGGATTGCTAAATTGAATCTTGCCTGCTCTGTTTCTTAAAAGCAAGCCAGGTCCAGGGACCCTGCAGCCATTAGCCCATGTGTTCCATTACTGCTTTTCCAATCAAGAGATTATGGCCATGCGACTCAGATTGCCTCTCCTCTCCAGGCAGCAGTACATTCTGCCAGCCCTTTCTGAGATCTACAGCCATTAGTAATCTTTCTGCACTTCTTATTCTGCACTATTCACTGCTTTTGCACTTACTTGTGATTCATAATTGCAGATGTCTCTGAGTTTCAGTAAATATTTTGTTTGCCTTTGATTTTGTCCTTGTTGATTTGATGTTATTTTCTGTGAAGGAAAGGTGAACATTGGGCTTTTCCATTTTCAAGCCAGAAGTTTTCATGGGGGTCAAGTATTCTATTCATAGAATTTTGACTGCACACTTTGAAGATATTAAGCAATAAATATCAAGATAAAATTATGATCTTGCTCCTCTCTTCTTGCATCAAGCTGTCTCAGCTCTACAATAGGACATGTAACTTAATTAGCTCAGCAGTCACTTTAACATACATCACAACAGATTGTTTACTTTAGCCAAAATATATTCAACTTATTTTCAAAATTCCAAACTCCACCAACAAGAGAATTACAATCCTAGTAATTATAGTATACTAATTGGGAAAGAGGGACATTAATTTAAAGTATATTTTCCACCAATTATTGATGCCACTAATCATTTTATTGATTCAGTTGTTCAAAAGCATTAGATGTTTATTTTGACAAAGAGTGTATGAACAATTCATTTGTTTCCAAAATATACTGCTGGATATTCTTTTAACCTTTAAAATGAAAAAAATTATATTAGATCTAAACACACTGACTTTGATGTTATCCTTAATATAGCCAACAAGACACAACATGGACTGCACCCTACTAACTTTGTGATCCTGTCTCCTGTTTTTCTTGCCTGCCCTGCATTCATTCTACTCCAGCTATACTGGCTTCTTTGTTATTCTTCAAGCATGACTAACTTATTTTAGACTTGAAACCTCTTTTGCATTTGCTGTTCCCTATAGCTAGAATTCCTTTCCTCATGGCTTACTTCTTCACCTTCTTCAATTCTCTGCCCAGATGTTACCCTTGCAGTGACATTTTCTCTGAGTATTCAAAAAGCAACATTGATCTTCCCAATCTCTACTCTCACCTTTTGGTCTCCCTGGTTTCCTTCATTGTTTTTTTCTACAGCTGTATTTAACTTTCTAATATACTCTATCACCTGATGTCCCCTATTAATATAAAAGCCTCATGAGAGAAGGGCTTTTCTTTCTGTTTTATTCACTGCCATATCCTGGATCCCTATCATAGGTCTTGGAATATTGTAAATGCTCAATAAAATGTTTGTTAATTGAATAAGAGTATTGCATGTACCACTTAGTCAAAAACCAGTTAATCACCTTTACAGTCAGCAGTGCAAATCAACTTTTAAGTTATTACAATAATTTTGATTCAATACAGTAACCATTTTGGGAGCAGAAACTAAATATCCAATATATCAGCTGGAACTCTTTAATTTGTGAGTAAAAGATTCATTTAGCCAAAACTGGACCATGTAACCAACCCGCCTGAAATTGCTTAAGGTAAAATTCAAATCATTTGAATCAGGAATCTGGCTCTGCTTCCATTGTGTTAATGTCAAGTTGAATGAACAGCAGCTCTAGAGCTATATTCTCTCTGTTTTTAAGTCTTGAGAGAAGGATCAGGTCCAGTTCTCCAGTAGCTTCAGCTTCACCCAATCCATAACGTTCTGCTACAGGGACTTATTAGCCTCAGATAGTCAATCCATCAGCCAGTCAATGTTGCCATGTCCAGGAGTACTCTGTCTGACTTAGGGCTAAGCTCATGCCTAGGCCTTGAAGTTAGGAGTTGCCAGGACCACATAGTCTGAGAGTGGGGAAGGAAGAGATTAAACAATAAGACAAAAAACAGACTAAATACTATACAAAATATGTAGGTGTTTGATAAATACTGGTTGTACATTTTATGGTCATTTCCCCTCACAATAATTCATTTCTCTTCTTAATACTTGCAACTTATAAATGCTTGCTTCACTTTCATTCAAATGCTGGAGACTTTAAAAAATATTTTAAATTTAACTCAGTTTTTGTTTAAGATCTTCAGATAATTGTCCTTCCTCTTCTCCTTTTGTAAAAGAAAGTTAATTGCAGTCAAGAGATACTGTTGTGGCAACTTCATGGAGTTTTCTGGGTCAGTAGGGAAAATAAAGTCAGTCTTGGTGGGAATCTTGGATGTCGTGTCCTACCACGGAGAAAGTTGCTGCCTATCTTCTAATCATAGTCACAATTAAGGTTAGGTTGTCCAGATTGTTGCTCAAGACATCATTCTACCAGAAGTACCAGGATATTGCTACAGTCTGTAAACTGTATTAGAAATCTAGAATGATTTTTAAACTTGTATTTCATGAAGTATTGTATGTATGTTGTTGAAAGAGCATTTTCAAAAGCACTCCAACCCTTGGAATGAGGCCTCAAGCCCTGGGAAGGCTTAAGTACAATTAGCAGGTATTGCAAATGGTGTATAATAAACCACCCACACCTTATTGGCTAGAAGCAGCAAGCATCTATTCCTATATTCAGAGGTCTTCCAGTTGAGGTTCAGCCTGTATAAGAGGGCCTTCAGCTGGGTTGGCTCTAAGTTGAGGATTCACTTCTGCAAAACATGCATGCCTTTTGGGACCCAGATGAAAGGGACATTGACAGCCAGGGCCATGATCACTGCTTCCCAGAAAGCAAGAGGAAACATGTCATCTCCTCTGGGGTCCTGGCCTGGAAATTTCACATTGTCACTTCTTTCTGTATCTTGTTGACTAAAGCAAGTCATGTACCAAGTCTATGATTTGAGGAAATATCCTATATGTCTAATGGCAGAAATTGGAGAGTCTGAGGGCTGAAGGTGTGATATATAATTCTAACATAGAAGGCTGTGAAGAATTGGGAACATAGGTTCAGTTATCCCCAGTAACGAGAGAGATATGCTAAATCACTTCTGAATTGAGGTTAGGAGTTACAAGATTCATGTTCTGCTGAGTGAAGTTTATAGATTAGGGTCTTGTGTTAGGGTTCTCCAGAAAAACAGAATAAGTAGGAAGTGTGTATACATGTGTGTGAGATAGAGATGGGTAGAGACAAAGAGATAGATGATAGATATAGGTTAGATATGGTTTATGACCATGTAGGCTGACAAGTTCTAAGATGTGCAAAGTGAGTAGGCAAGCTGAAAACCCAGAAGAGCTGCTGGTGTAGTTTTGTTCTGAAGGCTGGTGGGTTCCAACCCTAGGAAGAACCAGTGTTTCAATTCAAGTATGAAGGCAGGAAAAAAAGCCAGGGTCCTAGTTTGAAGGACAACAGGCAGGAAGAATTCTCTTTTACTCAAGGTAGGTGGGAATAGAGGGGGAAAGTCAGCCATTTTGTACTAATATGACTTTTGACTGATTAGATGAAGCTTAATCACATTAGGGAGAGCAGTCTGCTTTAATTTCTACAATTTAAATGTTAATCTGATTTAAAAACAACACACCAGATATTGACCAAATATCTGTTCCCCAGACAAATTGATACATAAAATGAGTTTCTATGTTTTGGGTTTGGTTTTGTGTTGATTTTTCATGACAAAAGAAAGAGAATCTGCATGAGTACTCCTTTTTCTGTCTTTTTCTTACTGAGTTCTCAACCTCTTTTCCAAATAGGAAGCCAGCCAAACTTTGAAGAATATAGGTTTCAAGAGATGCCCAATTATTAGTCTTGAGCACCCATGGATCTTGGTCTGTCTTTGTTCCTAAGGTTTGTGCATGTGGTCCTCAGTAACTCAAGAGAATGAAAGTTCCTTTTCCTTCAAGAGAGAACCACACTCTGTGGGCATCTGAAGTCTTGATTCACATGACCTCATTGTGGAACTCAGCATTAGAACAGTCGGTAGGGATCTCTGAGGCTACTTAATAGTATGCTGGTGCCTGACGTTTCTTCTTAATAGGTGTGGTACATAGAAGTTGTGGTGATATTTTTGCTGATTCTTTTATGGTGAACTGACTTGTGAGTCAATAAGTAGATTTTTATAATTTCCTTATTCACTTGCATAATAATAGGAATGTCCAAAGGACAGGCTGAAGAAGCCACACCTTGCCTTTAGAATAACAAAGTATCTGAGTTAAAATGTTATCTTTAGACTCTGATGCTGGGAGGAATTGGTCGCAGGAGGAGAAGGGGACGACAGAGGATGAGATGGCTGGATGGCATCACCGACTCAATGGACATGAGTTGGGGTGAACTCCGGGAGTTGGTGATGGACAGGGAGGCCTGGCGTGCTGTAATTCATGGGGTCGCAAAGAGTTGGACACGACTGAGCAACTGAACTGAATTGAACTTAAAGGTGGGATTGGGGAACCTAAGTATGAAATGTCAAATGAGAAGACCCAAAAGTGGCTTCAGTACTGTCCAAAGAAAAATGATGTAAATTTAATCAATAGTAAATACCATACAGTTATTTTTTTATGGTTGCCTTTCAGGAGAAGAGTTACATATGAGATCCTACTGGAAGTTTCCAGAGAAATAAAATATAATCGCTTTATCCCTCTGCTTAAAGAACTTGTAGTTTGGTTTGATAAAGGATAAAGGGTCAATGTATGAAGATGAGACTAAAAGACAGCTCCGGCTATGTAATATTGAGGGCCTTTATCATGAAGCCAGTGACTGTGAACCTTTCTATATGGGTGGTAAGGACCCCTTATAATCTAAGATTAAGATCTCAGTAAAATTAATTAAGCAGCAGAATGACAGAATTGGTAAGTTTCTGGAAAAGTTGCATTGGTGGTAGTAAGAAGGACAGATGAAGTCTTCATCAGAATTTTTGAAAGATTTAAGCATTAGTTTCTGTGGGAGCCCTTTATGCAGTTCAAATTAATATAGAAAGCATATGCAAATGTTGAAACTAAAAGAACACTTAAAATGTAAACATTATTATAACCTCCTTCCAGAGATTCTGATTTTTAAAATCTGGAAAAATTTTATATAAAATCTCCTCATATTTTATATATATTTTTTATTGGCACCCTAAGAACAGATTTTACTATACCTGGGTAGTCTAGTGTTCCATCAAGATTTGAACTAAAGCAATAGCAGTGGGGATGCACAGACAAAGGAAATTTTAAAAGGTAGAGTTGAAAGAAGTTAGTGATTAACTGGCAGAGGAAAGGGTCAGGGATTTGCATGTTTCTAGCTTAGAACCACGGAGAAGGCAATGGCACCCCACTCCAGTACTCTTGCCTGGAAAATCCCATGGACGGAGAAGCCTGGTGGGCTGCAGTCCATGGGGTCGCTAGAGTCGGACACAACTGAGCAACTTCACTTTCACTTTTCACTTTCATGCATTGGAGAAGGAAATGGCAACCCACTCCAGTGTTCTTGCCTGGAAAATCCCAGGGACAGGGCAGCCTGGTGGGCTGCCGTCTATGGGGTCGCACAGAGTCGGACACGACTGAAGCAACTTAGCAGCAGCAGCAGCAGCTTAGAACCATGGGTAAATTAAAATGAAAGCCATAGGAGAAAGCAACATTTGGAAGCATATGATAAATCTGAAATGTAGATGAATTCTTATTGTATCATATAGAAGTAGTTTGCAAACAAGTTTCCTGGTGGTAGAGATTTTTTTTTCTAAATTTACATGGACTAAGTTTATGTTGTTAATAATGGCAATTCAAATAACTTCCAGAACCTAACACAAATTTGAGATTCAGAATCAAAATTTTACCTTTGTATTATCTAGCCAGCTTTTTGATGACAGATGTCTAATTATCTGGAGAAAATCTAACTTTCATTACCAAGTTGCAAGCGTTATGATTTTAGTCAATTGTGTAATATTATTTATGCCTATCAATGATTTCAACTCCTTCAGCCACATATGAATGTGAAACCAAATAGTTTCAGTGTTCTAAAGATCTCACTTCTGTTACAAAATGGTGAAATCCCCTTCATTAATTAGGCGAGTGTTTCTTTGGCACAGTAAACACACAATCTGTAAGTAGCCCTGATATTTGCTATAGTGTATGAAAGGATCTAGTCCATTCTTTATGTCCTAATACATCTTTGACCTGACCTATTGTAAAATGCTGGAATTGAAAGAAAGCAACAGTGAAGTGGTGGGTGTTTTGTTTGGTATTTGGTGGTTGTTTTTAATCTTATTGCCAACAATGGTACACTTTGAAATGTTGTTAATATAAACAGACTTAAAAGAAGATATTCAGACTGACTTGGGATTTGGATTCTGACATAGAAACATGGCCTTTTCCCTCTTCTTTCTCCTTCTCCTACTTCTTCTCCTCTTCATCTTATCTCTCTCCTCCTCCATGAGTGTTAAATACAAAAATTAAAAAAAACAAATAGAATTTACTTCTCAGGTTCTTATAGTTGTTGATTTGCCTGTCTGCTGACATTGCCATTCTTTACACTCTGGGAGAAAATCAGCATGAAGACAGTGACCCTGTGTACTTGCTGTAGATGAGGGCAAACAGAAAATGATATTACTTGCCTGAACAGGGTAGACTGTCCCATGGAGGAAAATAACAGCTGCCTTCTACTTTCTGTTTTTCTAAAAGACCAGTGAGGACTTAAAAGGAGAAAGAACTGGAGAGGACAGTGATTACCTTAAGGATTAGAGCTGTTACCCTGGTGAAGTCTGCAAATACTGTTTCTAGGTGATGGGTTGAATGTCTCGAGTAAAATGAATTTCAACTAAGGGATTAGCAGTAAATCTTTACAGGAAAATATCTCTCAGTTATTTATTATGACAATATGATTTCAATAAAAATGGATATTGTTGCACTCAGTAACCATGTCGTTACATAAATATTATTTTAAAAGATCAGAAATAATATCCTATTTGTTGAAAAAGTTCAAATTTCTGAGTTTTATCACAAGTTTAGCTCTTTTATTTAAAATTAAATCATCAAAAAGGATTCTTTTAATGAAACACAGCATTTTCCTGGCCTTCTTAGTGAATTTAAAAACTGAAATATTTTAAGTGTTTTATCAAAAATATGGTAGATATGGGTTTCATAAATGTCCCATATATTGCTGTATCCTTCTGTTGGCATTTTTTATTTTTAAAAAGTAATCAAAAACGCATTGTGAGCTCAAGGAATAGCATATATGATTCAGGTTAGCACACTAACGTCTCTGACCTTTAACCCTGATGCAACTGTTCTAACAGCTCTTTGTGAAAGGACACCAAATACTGAAAAATTGGAAAGGTTAACAAAGTTAGTGGACAAAATAAACTTGATACTGAGAATGAACTTTCACATGTAGCAAAAAAATAAACACTATTCTCTTAGGCTGACCATCAAAGGATGTTTAAGATGCCTATATGCTTCTTAGTGCTAAGTTCATACTCTCTTTTGAGAAATGTTTATACAAAGTGTTACTAAATTTGTAGTGAGACAGTTATTGTAAATTCATAAGAGCTAATATGTATGGGATCATTTTAAAACAATTGAAGTCTCGGCACCATTGCAGTGGCAATAATACTTAAGAACTTGCTATTCATTCAAGTCATTTTCATGACATCCAAATATGAGGCCCCTGTGTAGACCCCAGTGAATTATTCCCCTATATAATTCACAGAATTTGGGTCCAAAATATAACCTGTATCCTTAGCTACTACAAAGTAATATAAAACCTGACTTCTCTTACTGACACATTTTGGAAGTTCACAGCTCAGGCTGACTCTATAATGGGAATTAGGTATCAAATTACTTTTCTCTTGTAGAAATGGTATAGAGAAAAATTACTGTAAAAGCTCTCTATCACCTGGAACATATGTGGAAAGTCTCTTAAAAACACCCTGGGATGGTAGGAGAGTTTTTGACTAGTTACCGCTTATCATCTACAGAGTTTCCTTGACATTTTCTGAGCACTGCACATCAGTATATAGATGTAATGATGGTTTCTATCTCCTGCACACAAGTGCCCTTTAGAGAAATCAGTTCAGTTCAGTCACTAAGTCATGTCCCACTCTTTGTGACCCCATGAATCAGAGCATGCCAGGCCTCCATGTCCATCACCAACTCCTGGAGTTCACTAAAACTCATGTCCATCGAGTCGGTGATGCCATCCAGCCATCTCATCCTGTCGTCCCCTTCTCCTCCTGCCCCCAATCCCTCCCAGCATCAGGGTCTTTTCCAATGAGTCAACTCTTTTCATGAGGTGGCCAAAGTATTGAAGTTTCAGCTTCAGCATCAGTCCTTCCAATGAACACCCAGGACTGATCTCCTTTAGGATGGACTGGTTGGATCTCCTTGCAGTCCAAGGGACTCTCAAGAGTCTTCTCCAACACCACAGTTCAAAAGCATCACTTCTTCGGTGCTCAGCTTTCTTCACAGTCCAACTCTCACGTCCATACATGACCACTGGAAAACCATAGCCTTGACTAGACGGACCTTTGTTGGCAAAGTAATATCTCTGCTTTTCAATAGGCTATCTAGGTTGGTCATAACCTTCCTTCCAAGGAGTAAGCGTCTTTTAATTTCATGGCTGCAGTCACCATCTGCAGTGATTTTGGAGCCCAGAAAAATAAAGTCTGACACTGTTTCCACTGTTTACCCATCTATTTCCCATGAAGTGCTGGGACCAGATGCCATGATGTTCGTTTTCTGAATGTTGAGCTTTAAGCCAACTTTTTCACTCTCCACTTTCACTTTCATCAAGAGGCTTTTGAGTTCCTCTTCACTTTCTGCCATAAGGGTGGTGTCATTTGCATATCTGAGGTTCTTGATATTTCTCCCAGCAATCTTGATTCCAGCTTGTGATTCTTCCAGCCCAGCGTTTCTCATGATGTACTTTGCATATAAGTTAAATAAGCTGGGTGACAATATACAGCCTTGATGTACTCCTTTTCCTATTTGGAACCAGTCTGTTGTTCCATGTCCAGTTCTAACTGTTGCTTCCTGAACTGCATATAGGTTTCTCAAGAGGCAGGTCAGGTGGTCTGGTATTCCCATCTCTTTCAGAATTTTCCACAGTTTATTGTGGTCCACACAGTCAAAGGCTTTGGCATAGTCAATAAAGCAGAAATAGATGTTTTTCTGGAACTCTCTTGCTTTTTCGATGATCCAGCGGATGTTGGCAATTTGATCTCTGGTTCCTCTGCCTTTCTAAAACCAGCTTGAACATCTAGAAATTCATGGTTCATGTACTGCTGAAGCCTGGCTTGGAGAATTTTGAGCATGACTTTACTAGCATGTGAGATGAGTGCAATTGTGCAGTAGTTTGAGCATTCTTTGGCATTGCCTTTCTTTGGGATTGGAATGAAAACTGACCTTTTCCAGTCCTGTGGCCACTGCTGAGTTTTCCAAATTTGCTGGCATATTGAGCGCAGCACTTTCACAGCATTATCTTTCAGGCTTTGAAATAGCTGAACTGGAATTCCATCACCGCCACTAGCTTTATTCGTAGTGATACTTTCTAAGGCCCACTTGACTTCACATTCCAGAATGTCTGGCTCTAGGTGAATGATCACACCATGCTGATTATCTGGGTCGCGAAGCTCTTTTTTGTACAGTTCTTCTGTGTATTCTTTCCACCTCTTCTTAGTATCTTCTGCTTCTGTTAGGTCCATACTATTTCTGTCCTTTATCAAGCTCATCTTTGCATGAAATGTTCCTTGGTATCTCTAATTTTCTTGAGGAGATCTTTAGTCTTTCCCATTCTGTTGTTTTCCTCTATTTCTTTGCATTGATCGCTGAGGAAGGCTTTCTTATCTCTCCTTGCTATTCTTTTGAACTCTGCATTCCCATGCTTGTGTCTTTCCTTTTCTCCTTTGCTTTTCACTTCCCTTCTTTTCACAGCTATTTTTAAGGCCTCCTCAGACAGCCAGTTTGCTTTTTTGCATTTCTTTTCCATGGGGATGATCTTAAGAGAAATATGCCTGACTAAATCTCACCAGAGCACTCAGTGTTATTTTTTGTAATGAGAAATACAGGTTAGAAACTCTTCCTCCCCACCTCCCCATATCAAGAAAATAGTGTTTACATGAAAAGAAAAGCAAAAGGCAGACAAGAATGATCATATCTGGTTTTGCATTTAAAAATCCAATCCTTGATGGCTTAAAAAAATAAAACTTCAGGTGGTCTTAGTTTTTAACTCAACAAAGTTCCACTTGTTATATAACTCATCTTACTAATTTATTGTTGGGCTTTGAAAAAGCCTCTCCATTTTGCCAATCTTCCAAAGTATTGGTTGATGTGGCTAGCAGTCTTTCAGAAAACACCAGGATTAACAGGGTATTTGCACACCTGCAAAGCTCATTTAATGACTAAAATTGCAAATGCTGCACAAGTAAAACAAAAATATGTATATTTTAAGTTAGTTAGTGACCACAGCTATATAACACTATGTAGACAACCAAGAATGTGTGCCTATATATTATGTATTCCAAAACATAAGTTTTGATTGATAATTTTTCCATGTCAAAAACACTGATTTGCTGGGAGAGATGACAAAAATCCTTAACAGAAATGGGAAATTTTATGAGAAAATGGCTAAGCAGAAAAAACATTAAGAAAAACTTTGATTTTAGGGATCTTAAAAGATGAATGAAAAGAGAAGGGAGTACATGTAAATAAAGATGGACAATATGGCTGATTATTTTTCTAAGGACTTGCATTCTGAGGCATTACCATGCATAAATGAACTAAGCATATCATTTCCCTGGAAGGTTTTCTCCCAGGATGGCTCCCACCTCTCAGATGTGTAGTTTTTTAAAAACATGTGTTTGATGAAGAGATTTTCATTTTGATGATTGCTAGGTTTCTTGAAATTTCTCTCTCTTACAAAACGGTTTTCAGTTGAAAGCTGTGTTCTCACCAGGAGTATGACTTTCTAAGAAGACAATTTCTCAAGGGCTAACTTAGATAGAGAGGGATTGTTTTACGAACTGAAATTATAACCAGAGCAATCCACACCATATAGGAATCTGACATTTTCTCCACTTCTGAAGCCCATCATAGATATAACTAATGGATTAGAGAACTTGGATGTGGCCTCAGAGTCTTCCTTGATTCTGCACTCCAGGCAGCCACAATTAAGCTCTTAAGCTGGCACAAATGGTGAAATTGATTTGTCATCCTGCATAGATTCATGTTCTAAGCTTTAGTACCTATTCTTCCTCTCTTCCATGGAGATGATAGCATCACTCTCTGCTTCTCTAGCTTAAGGAGTCCTTAGGGAAGGATGTATAGAGACATAATTCATCTTTCCTTCTAAAGCTATAGGACTACCCAATGATAAACCCATTATGATGAAAAGATGCTTTATCAAATTTTCCCTAGCATATTTTCTATTTTATTTCTATATCACTATTGCTCATCTTATGTTCACTGTAATAAAAAGTTAATCCACTTTTGAATTAATAAAAAATGAAATTCTGTAAGATCTTAGGTTTTATCTGTGAAGTTATTGTGGTTTATACTACTGATAAGTTTCACTGTAGGTGCAGGAAAAGAAGAAATAATATTTGCTCATAAATAGATCTCTTTGATGTTATTGATTTAAGGGAGAAAATAATCCTGAAAATCACACCTCATGGAAATTAGTATCTAATGTATTAATATTCTGCTTATAGTTTTCAAAACATAAGCACTTTGCTACGTAAATTTTCAGCGTGATTTGAGAATCAGTTTGCAACTTGGAAAACCCATGGGCTTTCTAAATTGTGACTACAAGTGAATGGGTGTTAAGTTACAGATAAAAGGCTGTAAATAAATGGAGATTCTGCCTGTAAGTGGGTTTTAGAGCACATCTGCAAGTTGTAACCTAGATTCAGCTTGAGCCTGTGTTTTCCCTAATGTGACTCACTCCATCATCGCCCTGTTTGTGTTATTACTGACTCCCAACTATGCGAAACACTCCCAACAGTTGGGATTCCTTTTGGAACGCAGTCAAACAATCCAGATCTTCCAGTTCACATTATGTGGTTGGGCCTAAGACTGTTAGGATGACAGGGAGGGAAAACCTGAAGGCGGTCTGTGGTTTCGGGGTGTGGTGTTATGTGGTGTTATGGAGTTGGTGGTAACTAACTAGGGTGTTAGTTAACATAGGAAGATACTCAAGTTACATCCAGTGTAACTACCACAAAAAAATCCCCTCTGCCCAAATCCCTCCCCTCCCTTTATTCTTCCTGCCCTCTCTCGCTCCCTCTCTCTCACTTAGTAGACAGCTAACCTTCCTGCCAATGTAACTCAAAGTAGATTACCTTAGGTAAACTAGAAAAACAATTCCTCTAAAGTTTTTCATCCTTCCAGTCTAACCCACCTGAAGTTTAAATAAAAAGTCATTCTAATTACACTTATTTTATTCAATTTAGTAGGAACTGCAGTATCTCATTATCTCTTCTTATCAAAACCCTTGAACTCTTTAAACCCCATTGCCACAAAACTGTTCTGATAAGTAACTTTCATCACTTTTTAAAATCATTGCCTTTGTTTTCCAATTTTTTTGGCTTTTAAAATTTGAAATATAGTTCACATACTATAACACCCACCATATAAAGTGTACAATTCAGTGCTTTTTAATATTCACAGAGTTGTGCAAACTTTACCACTGTCTAATTCCAGAACATGCTCATCATCCAATAGAGAAACCCTTTACCCACTAGCAGTCACTCCCCTTTCTCCCCTCTGGAAGCCATTAGTCTACTTGCTGTCTCTATTTTGAACATTTCATATAAGTAGAATCTAAAATATGTGGCCTTTTGTGACTGGCTTCTTTCACTAGGGATAATGTTTTCAATGTTCATATATTGGCTGAATAATATTCCATTGTATGGAAATTCCAATTTTATTCATCCCTTCATCATTTTATGGACATTTGATAGGGAAATTATATTCCTTCTCCCTCCCTTCTGCCTTGTGTTATTTTGGGTTTTGTTATCCTTATGATATTTGTTATATGTTACTTGATTTCACACATGGAAAATCCTAGTCTTAGCTTCTGAACTAGTGCTTCTCAAACTTTAATGTGTGTATAAAACACATAAGGCTCTTTCTGAAACATAGACTCTGGTTTAGTAAGTCAGAGGTGAACCCATGATTCTAAGAAATTCCCAGCTGGTGATGATGCTATTGAAATGTGGCCTATTCTTGAGTATTAAGGATTCGAACCACATGTTCCATTGAAAAGGAATGTTATAAATAGGTTAGTTTATGCTGGACACACTTGAAGATGCTTTCACAAATTTTATGTAAATATTTTATTAATAGCTATTGAATACATTTCAACTGCTTTCATAGAAGATTTAAGTGAGCTATATTACAATAGTTTAAAAGAGAGGTTGGCAACCTCAGGGCTGTACTTTTTTGCCTGCCACCTTTTTGGTAAATAAAGCTTTATTAGAACATAGCCACACCCATTCATGTGCATGTTGTCCATAGCAGCTTTAGACTTTACTCAACAGCAGAGTTGAGTAACTGTTACAGTAACCTTATGGCTTGCTGATTTTGACAAAGACCACATGGCCTACAAAGCCTAAAATATTATCTAGCCCTTTACAGAAAAAAAGTTGCCAGCCCTGGTTTTAAGACATACTACATTATGAAACAATTTAAATCAGTTTACTTAGGCAAATCCAACTATAGCCTAAAAAACTTACAGAACTGCAATAACTCACCAAGTACATTTTATCAAGATGAAATTAATGTTCATTAAGAACATTTCATATCCGTTCAGTCACTCAGTCGTGTCCGACTCCTTGCGACCCCATGAATCGTAACACACCAGGCTTCCCTGTCCATCACCAACTCCCGGAGTTCACTCAAACTCATGTCCATCAAGTCGGTGATGCCATCCAGCCATCTCATCCTCTGTCATCCCCTTCTCCTCCTGCCCCCAGTCCCTCCCAGCATCAGAGTCTTTTCCAATGAGTCAACTCTTTTCATGAGGTGGCCAAAATCCTGGAGTTTCAGTTTTAGCATCATTCCTTCCAAAGAACACCTAGGGCTGATCTCCTTTAGAATGGACTGGTTGGATCTCCTTGCCACTTTCAAATGATGGTGCAACTGAAAATAAAAGTACAGTAAATATTTTAAGTCCCTTGAACATTTAAAGTTAAGTTTAACTTTCTGTCAATTGTTTGCTACTGCTGCTGCTGCTAAGTCGCTTCAGTCGTGTCCGACTCTGTGGGACCCCATAGACGGCAGCCCACCAGGCTCCCCCGTCCCTGGGATTCTCCAGGCAAGAACACTGGAGTGGGTTGCCATTTCCTTCTCCAATGCATGAAAGTGAAAAGTGAAAGTGAAGTCGCTCAGTTGTGTCCGACTCTTTGTGACCCCATGGACTGTAGCCTTCAAGGCTCCTTCGCCCATGGGATTTTCCAGGCAAGAGTACTGGAGTGGGGTGCCATTGCCTTCTCCGCTGTCAATTGTTTGAATGCACCCAAACAGCTGAGTATGGTGGGAAGTAAGACAAAAGATAGTCACACAATAATTTTTTGATCACTAAACCTAATCCAATCCTCAGTCAATCACAGTAATTATTTCCCTAACTATTTGCATTTGCACCCATGCCCTTTCCTCTCTGCTTAAACTTCCAACACCTTCTCTCCCATTCCAGTCTTAGCTGAGGACCACTTTCTTTCTACTAAGACAATAAGGTCTGGTGGAAGAGGACATCCATTTCTTCTGTCATGCATCGTATCCTAGCTTGTGTTGGCCTTAGTACGCTGCTTTGTTCTCGTGTCACCAGATGAATTGTTTATGCTCTTGACAAAGGCCAAACTCTTCAGTTGAGCCCTGTATTCCTACTTCTGTCATCGACTTCAGAACATCAGGGCAGCACCTCTTTCTCACTCATACATCATCAAATTTGGCCACTGCCCTAGATTTTCCCCATCAGTATACAAACATGTTCTCATGTCTTTCATCTTCAAATAAAACAATGGAACTTTTTTGACTCTACTCGCCCCTCCATGTGCACACATTTCTTTCCTTCCCTTGACTGCTGCTGCTGCTGCTGCTAAGTCACTTCAGTCGTGTCCGACTCTGTGTGACCCCATAGACGGCAGCCCACCAGGCTCTGCCATCCCTGGGATTCTCCAGGCAAGAACACTGGAGTGTGTTGCCATTTCCTTCTCCAATGTATGAAAGTGAAAAGTGAAAGTGAAGTCGCTCAGTCGTGCCCGACTCTTAGCGACCCCATGGACTGCAGCCCACCAGGCTCCTCTGTCCATGGGATTTTCTAGGCTAGAGTACTGGAGTGGGGTGCCATTGCCTTCTCCACCCTTGACTGCTAATGTCCTTGAAAGACCTGTCTACTTCTTTGCTCCAGAATTCTCCTTCCATCCTCTATTGAGCCTGCCGTAACTGTGCTTTCATCTCCACTCTTCCCCTGATATTGCTCTAATGAAGGCCACCAGTGACCTCCCCAATACAAATTCCTATGGCCATTATCTGTACTGAACTTGTCAGTGGCCATTTACGCAGATGAACACTCCCTTCTTTTGTAATGTATTCATCCCTTGGTATCTAAGAGCCACACTCTTGGCTGTCTTCCGGTACTCCAGCCATTTTCTCCCACTCCCTTTTACTTTTTCCTTCTCATCTACTTGGCCTCTAAACATGGATCCTCTTCCTTTCTTTGTCTACACTCAACCCCTTAGTGTATCATGGTTTCTAATACCATGTACATTACGATGGCTTCAAGATTTGAATCTGCACCCCTCTCCTGTGAACTCTGGAGTCTTAAGTCCAACTGTTCCTGTACTGTTTGCATTTTGATATACAGTAGATGTCTCAAACTTCATGTGCATCCAACTAAATTGCTGACTTTCTCCCTCACCCCAAATCATATACTTCCATTTTATTCATCTCAGTGAATGGTAATTTCATCTATTTACAGTTGCTCAGACCAGAAAGCTTGGAGTCATTCCCTATTCTTCTTTCACACCCCCCATCTAATCCATAAAAGCATATTGTCAACACTTGCTGTAAAATACATCTGGAATCCAACCATATTTCTTCATTTCTACAGCCACCATCCTTGTCCAACTCACCATCATCTCTCACCTGGATTATTGTAATAGTCTCATAATGGGTGTCCCTGTTCTTCTCACCCTTTGCTATTTTTCACTGCAGCAGCCAGTGATTCCAACAGAGTATCGTGGTAATTTATACATATTTCAGTAACTTCCCCTCTTGCTTAGAGTAAAAGCCAGTATGTTTCTAATGGATCATAAGTAACTACACACCATATCTATGACTTTGTCCCCTGCTTCTCTCTGTTTTGCTCACTCAATAGCCTTGGCCACTTTACTTTGTCATGAACCTGCCAATCACATTCATGTCATGGAACATTTGTACTTTTAGTCCAGTTTGCCAAGACTACGTCCCACATATTTACTTGACTCCCTTCATTTCCCTCAGATACTCTCTTTCTATTAAGACTTATTTCCCTGTTCTTTTTTTTTTTTTGGATGTGGTGTTCTTCATTATATTTTTGACACTCAAACAAACTTTCTATCTAGTTCTTTTGATTATTGTCTCTGTCCTTCAATTAAAACGTAAGTGAAATGAGCTTAGGGATTTCTGTATTTGGTTTATTGTCATATTCCTGAGCTTGCCTGGCATATAGTAAGTATCAATACTATGTGTTGAATTTATGATTTTCAAAATAAGTAAACTTTTTTTCCCCCCTGTGAGTGTATAGTTACAGACCCAAAACCCCTTACTTCTAGACATCAGGAATTTCTCTGGCAAAAACAATTTCAACTCAGTGTTATCTCTCCTCAAATGGTGATCTGGGTGATGTTACTGGTCACTTGTCATGCTTCTTCTTCTTCTTTTTTCCCTTCTTTTCTCTCCTAGATAAAAAGACAGAGTGCTGACTTTTGCCATCATTCAAAAATACTTCAAGGGCTGTTACAGTGCTTTCCCCACAAAATGTCTTCTTATGTCTTAGAGTAACAGTCACCAGTGCGGCTCTGTGTCTGCCTTTGAATTCCTTTAACAAGAGAAACTCCTGTCATTATCTCAAAACACCCCATGTGTTCTGATTAAAACCAACAAAAAAAAAGAGACGCTTTTATCCTATAAAGAAGTCCTCTTTAGAAAGAGGTTAGCTATTACAAGGGGAGCATTGTAGATTTGAAAAATCATTTTCCATTTTCAAAAAACAGAGTAGTAAGTTTTTAAATATCCTTGAAAGTTAAGAAGTCATGTTTCAGATCCTCTCCCAAAAAGGGAGGATCGATTACATTTTGCCTTATATACTGACTCCTTAATCTCTACCTATTGACAGATGAAGTTCCATTCAAATTCCATGGAGCAGTTGTAAATTTGTTTGTAAAAAATGTAGGTATTTAGCATCTTGTTAGGTGGATTAATATATTAATGTATTTTATGTTTATATTTACTACATTTGGATTTGTATCTATATTTAGAGACCACTGGTAAACTTGGTCAAGAAAAAGTCAGTCTAAAAGTTAAGACTGAATAATAAGTCAAACTTTTTGTTAAATTGCTCCCTTGCTTTGAGGAACTTTGCCAGCGCAAAAACCAGTCCACAGTAGCCCCAGATAGTGGTTTTTGGCTGAGTATCATATGATTAACAATATTCATATGTATTTCAAAGTACAAAAGCTGGCTATACTTTATACTTAATATAGAATTGTGATATTTAATATTTTTAAATGTTACCAAGGGATCTGACTTTTTTGAGTTGCTGTAATATAGATTCCTTGCATTTACATAGAATTGTATTTATATTAAACCCCCAATCCCACCTTTTTGTACACAAATATAATTATAAGACTTCAATATCCATTTCCAAATTCCCTGTGCCAGCATGCTTTCCTGTCACATTTTATCAGGAGAAGAAACTATTTATCCAAATGTGGGATTTCTGATAGTGCCCCTTGGTTGCTTGTTTTTCTTCTGCCCTGGCTTTTTTCCAACATGTGTTCCTCTATACCATTTGTCTCTCTAAAGAATCCGTCTTTTCAACCTAAGGACTAACTTGCTTATGTCAATTAAAAAAAATCAACATTTCCAGTTTTATACAAATTCTTTATGACCTATTTTAATGTTTTTACAATTAAAGTGTATTTGACTCATCTATGAGTTTAATCTGCTGATTTTTAACCAGAGTCTTAAGAGTTACTTTTAAAATCCATTTACCTGATTTTGAGATTAGAAAACAGGCTAAGTGAAAAGGCTGCTTTATGGGTCAGTTTACTGTGTGGATGGTAATAGTAGTAGTAAGTAATATATTTTAATTGCACTTTGTATTTTATAATCTCTTTTAGAAGCATTGGCCTATTCATTATTGGAGACTGTTGTATAGTTCTGCAAAAACCAGATTTTAGTTTATAATTATTAATTCTCAAAGTGGGTATTTTAGGCATGTTAATGGGAATGGGAAAATATTCTTCCTTGTGTTTCCACTATATAATTATCTTTAAAATATCTATAATCATATATTTACTATTTCTGTTTTTCTGTAGCTATTCTTCCATTGATTTCTGTCTAGGAATTCAAGAAGAAAATTTATAAGCAACCTTACAAAGATTTTTTAGTAATTCCTTAACCATCAAATTCAATTTTAGTCCACATTCTTCCTATATTCTCTAAAAATTTTACTATTGAAGCAAGCTTCTCTTGAAAATCTCTTCTCATGACTTCTAAGTAATAGTCTCATTTCTTTCTCTGGGTCTGGCTGATTCAATGATAAAAGGTCTTGGACCATTCACCTTTTAATCAAGATTTTCTCCTTGAGTCCCAGTAACTCTTTGGTAATGTCCTTAACCAATGGGCAGCCACTTTGTGAATCTGTGTCTGTGGCTCTATACTTTTTCCTAAATTCTAGTTGATCATGACGACCAGTTAAAAAAAATTTTTTTTACATGCCTCCATCCAAACTTGTTAATCTTTCCTAACAATTTGCTTCTTTATAATCCTTAAGTCATTCAAGTTTGAAAATTTAATCATCTTAATTTTCCTAGCTTCTTTCGTTACTTGTACTGCTCTCTCCCAGATCCATTCTTTATTCACACATCAACTGCCCTGCCTGTTTTTGTTACTTTCTGTCTAAAATCATTGCAACAACCTCTCATTTTCACTATCTTTTGTTTCATCTTCTAATTTCCCGTATGTTCATCTAGTCTTAAATAATGTTTCTAGTTTTAGATCTTACATCTGGGCTCATGGACTCGTCTCTTGAACTTCAAATTTGAAGCCCAACTTCTGGAGGGAATATGAGTGTTAGTCTCTTTAACACTGTATGTTTCAACTCTGTTCCTCAGTATCACTCTCCATGAAGATGTCCTTGATCATTGTGGCTGGAAGTGATTGGTCTGCCTTCTGAACTTCCACATGATTTATATTCCAGTATGATTTGCTTTCTTTGTTGTATAATTGCTATTTGTTGTGGGATTAAAAATTCATGGAAGATAGAACTCATGCTTAGTCATCTTTATAAGTCCTATAGTGACTATGCCAGTTCTTTGCTCATCACAGGTACATGATAATTGTTGAATGAATAAAGAAAGATCCCACATGCATTACATTTATACCACAATTGTTTATACATTATTAAACAGTCCTTAGATTCTGTAAATATGAAAGATATTGCTTAACATAGCATCATATAGTGTATGAAACAACTGACATGTTCATATTTTGTTTTGGGCATATGGTTCTATAGCCTTAAATTTTATGGGTATACTTAATCAAGGAGGGACACAAGTAAAGAGTAGAGAGAACTGTTATTCTGAAAGTTTCCTTCAAAGGCATAGAGCAAAAGGCCTGGATTTGGCATCACAAATCATTGTTCCCATCCTCCCCCACAACCACTACTGTCACCAAAAAGAAAAAAAAAAATTTTGTACGTGAAACTTTAGCAATCCCATGTATAAATCTATAGAAATTTGTCTCACTCTTCAGAAACAAGATGGTACTGGTCATGTTGTTGAATATCACCATATTATATAGTGCTAAAAGATATGGTGTTGGGTGTTTATTATGTATATGATTTCCAAGATTTATATATTACATATTTTTCAGGAAAGAAATTTGACAATTATTTTCTTTTTAATGTTTCACCTTATATCAGAAAATACTTCAACAGAATATGTTGCATAGGGGTTATTTTGAATATAAACTGAAGTACAATTAATTAGAAGTTGCTGAAATGCTAGAAAAGTAATCCTAATTCTAAATGGGCTCCATCTGATGTTTGATTTCATTACTGACAAATTCAGAATGGACTTCATTTATTATGCTGTGAATGTTCATTATTTTTGCAATGTATTGCACACACATTTCTATCCCTTCCAACCTATTTTTTAGTCTCAGCATTTCTATTTTGACATTAGAAAAATATACAACCAAAATCTATAAGACTTTGATTAAATGTTGATACAGCTGATTTCAACATAGCCAAAGCCAGTGACCATACATGGAATCTAAACAACAGCTAGTAATTACAATGTCAAAGGCATGTATACACTGTGAGTTATGTTTCATTGTCTGGCATGCAAATACAGTCTCCGTTTCCTTTACACTATGTCCAAAGTATAAAGAAAGCCAACCAAAGAGTTCTGTTTCGTTTACACAAAAGAACAAGGTTCAATCATGTTTGATAAGTTGCAAATTACTGGTAATACCACAAGTGTTGTTACAGCTGCTAAGAATGGTCAGGAGGATGTACAAAATGCAGCAAAGGCATGAATCAAAAGAAAAAATCTAAACAAGTTTGAATGATGGTGTATAGTATGGCTAACTTTAACTTCACTTGGGGCCTGGAAATGCCATATTGGGTGCAATGTGAGGTGCCTCATATGGGATCTGGCCTTGTGCAGATCTGCTGGGCTTTCAAATCTTTTGTGCAAATGAAGTGGCCTCCTCTTGTTTGCAGGCAAGCGTAACATTTACAAATCAAAATTCCTGCAGTCTTATAATTTAAGATCTGATCAGGCAGGGGCAAAGAAAAGGAATAAAGATGGGTGAAAATATTCAGAGACAATAGGAAACCATCTGAATTTTGTTCTGCAAAACTGAAACTCCTTTAAAAAAATCAGATCAAGTTGGTGTATTAAAAGAAAAGACAAACAAAAAACCCAAACCATTACACTTCTCTGTGAACCTGAAGATTTGAAATAGAGTTTTGAAAGCCTCTAACGCATTCTGGGATTTAAATTCAATAAGTGTTTATTAAATCCTACTGTATGCAGCAATTTCTCATTTCATATATAACTTTCATCTCTGCCCCTCCTCTTTGTCAATCTAACAATTTAGATAAAAGTGTTTTAGAATAAGAAGAAAGCTAAACCAAGCTCTGGGATGGTGAAAAAAGATGGTGAAAAAATAGGTAGTTCCTATTCCTTGTTGAATTGTGAACTTACATATCTTGCTGAGCACTTCTTGGCTCTCACTTGTGTGTGTGCAAAATGCAGAGGAATGAGTACAATCAGAAGCTGCAAGTGAACAATCCTACAGCCAAATGTGGCTGCAGACCTCTTTGGTTGAATCCACAATCTGAATTAGGTTTAAATACTTAAAAGCCAGAATGTTTTATAGAAAACTCCAGATTTCTAGCTTCTCTTGACAGAATTGTAAAATCTGCCACTGCTGGGTTTGTCTTTCTACATGGTTGGGTGCAGCTAGTTAGGTATGCAGAGCACACAACCTCCTCTCAAGGGCAGTCTTGAGGTGAAGTGAAGTGAAGTGGCTCAGTTGTGTCTGACTCTTTGCAACCCTGTGGACTGTAGCCTACCAGGCTCTTCAGTCCATGGGATTTTCCAAGCAAAAGTACTGGAGTGGGTTGCCATTTCCTTCTCCAGGGGATCTTCCCTACCCAGGGGTAGAACTCAGGTCTCCCACATTGTAGGCAGATGCTTTACTGTCTGAGCCACTAGGGAAGTCCTAGTATGCAGAGCACACAATCTCCTCTCAAGGGCAGTCTTAGAGGGATCATTTATGTTACCTGTCCTACCCTTTAATGACTTTTTCTTCTCTGAAATTTGTAAAACTATTTTTTTTAAATTTGCCTTCAGAGTCATCTTATGATTATGCCATATTCATAATGTAAGTACAGATAGAAGTTATTTATGTTTTATGAAAGCAGTTCTACAGTATTGCCCTACTACATAGTTATAATACTGTTACTTCTAGTAGCAGTGGGAATGCTCACAACAGTATACTATAATGTAAGTTCCATAAGTATAGGACCTTACATTCTAAACCAGTGATTCTTAAGCTTTAGCACACATCACAGTCATCTGCTGCTGCTGCTGCTGCTGTTAAGTCGCTTCAGTCGTGTCCGACTCTGTGCGACCCCCTGGCAGCCCACCAGGCTCCCCCGTCCCTGGGATTCTCCAGGCAAGAACACTGGAGTGGGTTGCCATTTCCTTCTCCAATGCGTGAAAGTGAAAAGTGAAAGTGAGGTTGCCCAGTCATGTCCGACCTTTGCGACCCCATGGACTGCAGCCTACCAGGCTCCTCCATCCATGGGATTTTCCAGGCAAGAGTACTGGAGTGGGGTGCCATTGCCTTCTCCGCACAGTCATCTGAGGGGTTGGTAAAACATAGGTTGCCAAGGGCGAACTCTACAGTTTCTTATTGGGTAAACCTGGAATGGGGCCCCCAAATTTGCATTTCTGACATGGTCCTGGTGTTGCTGATGCCATCAAGCGAGTGACCACACTTTGAGAATGGTTTAAACACTGCTATATCCTCAGTGCCTACCAGATAGTAGGTATAACTTAATACTTACTTGCCAAAAGAATATACAGAAGTTGTATTATGTAAATGCTTTTACTCAGTGAAGTGATAAGGAAACTAAGCAATTTGGCTAAGGTCATATATTTACTAAATATTAGAAATAGTATGTTAGTACTTGTACTTGCATCATAGTAGTATAACAAGGATTAAATAAGATAATACATGTAAAAGTACTAGGTTTGAATTAAGTGTTCAATATATGTCAGATATTCTTATTCTACTGTGGACCATTTGACATACATTAAGTTTTGGGCACAGTGCCCAAGCATTTCCACAAAAGCTTTTTTTTTTTAATTACTTTTTAATTGGAATAAAATTGCTTTACAATGTTGTATTGGATTCTGCTGTACAACAGTTCTAAAAGACACATGTACCCCAATGTTCATTTCAGCACTATTTACAAAAGCCATGACACAGAAGCAACCTAGATGTCCACTGACAGATGAACAGATAAAGAAGATGTGGGGTACAGATATATGATGGAATATTAGTCATAAAAAAGGAAATTTGAGCCAGTGGTAGTGACATAGATGAGCCTAGAGTCTGTTATACAGAGTGAAGTCAGTCAGAAAGAGAAAAGCAAATATCATGAATTAATGCATACATACGGAATCTAGAAAAATGGTACTGATGTACTTATTTGTAGGGAAGGAATGGAAACACAGATGTAGCAAATGGACTTGTGGACACAGTGGGGAAAGGAGAAGGTGGGGAGGGAGACTCCATGAAAGCTTTCTGTATGGCCCTACGTTTAAACTGAATCACAAAGTTACCAACACTTTGATTCCCTTCCTAAAACATGCTTAGCAATGAGGAGGGTATGCTGAAGGCTTATAGCTAGAAGGCTAGTGTGCAACCACCCTACTTCTACCAATTGAATTTGCTGTTTTCCAATAGACATTGTGTTTGTTTCTAACTTGTTTATTCCTGCTTTGGTTATTATTATAATTCTGGTGAACATTGGGTAAATCTTTGAAATATGAATATCAAAAGTAACAGACATCTAGGAAGACTGGAGGCTTTGGAAAGACTGTACAAGTTGAGTAGCTCTAATGAGATACTAAAATATAAGGTGTGAGTGAGGAGGCTGTAACAATCAGAAAAAACAAATCATAAAAATGTTTACAAATTCTGCATTTATACCGCTTTGCATTTTAGATGACTTATTTAAAGGTGAAGTTCAGAGCTGGAAAAAAAAAGAAACAGAACTGGGAAATTTCACTCAATCCATCATGGATGTGATTTGTGCAAAGAAAGAGAACATCAGCAATGAACCTACACACCAGAGGCCAGCCGACTATGGCTTAGATCAAAACTGGCCCATGGTGTGTGTTTGCGCAGACCATGAACAGAGACTGGTTTTTAAATTTTTAAAGGGCTGTAAAAAGAAGGAAAAGGGGAAAAAGAGAAAGAGAAGAGGGAAGAAGAGGAGGAGGAACAGGTGATGATAGCCAAGGAGGAGGATAACCTAGAGCAGCAGCAGTGACAGAGGCCAAATGTGGTCCTAAAAACGAAAGATATTTACTAGCTAGTCTTTTTAAAGAAAAAGGTTGGAGGACTCATCTTACACAATGAAAAGGACTTTTTCCCATTTTAGCAGTTTGTATCTGTGTATGTGTCGTGATGTGTCTGACTCTTTCAACCCCTTGGACTGTAACCGGCCAGGCTCCTCCATCCATGGGATTTTCCAGGCAAGAATACTGGAGTGGGTTGCCATTCCCTTCTCCAGAGGATCTTCCTGACCCAGGGATGGAACCTGGGTGTCCCACATTGCAGGCAGACTCTACTGTCTGAGCCACCATACCTGTATGTCTTAAAAAAAAAAAGGGGGGGTCGTCCTTAATTGACTTTTTTTCCTATTACTTAGCAAACTGTCTTTATCACGTGGAAAACAAGTTTTCCACTCTTCGAGTTGCTCAGAAAAATAACCACCTCATTGTGCATTTACCTTACTGACTTCAATTCTGTTCAGCTCCCTTTAGTGGCAGGATTCTTCTGAGACACTATCTAGCATTTTCCTCATCAGTCTTTTCTGAATAGAATCTGGTCTTGTGGACTGAGAAATCCCTTACAGATAATAGCAAACTCATACAACCCTAATGACCTTATAAAACAAATTGATTGATTTATCCATCATGGATTGGGTGTCACCCTGGTGCCAGGCAATGTGCTTGTCACTGTGGCATTAACTCCTCATACTATCCTCAGGGCCTTTCTTTCATACCAAGCTGAACGAAGGAAAAATTCTGTATTGGGTTTTTTCTTCATTCCTGCATGGATCCGTTACACAGCCAGTGTCCCTGCATGCATTGTTTGGAAGAATTTAATTTACTTCTGAATTACTTAGCTTGATGGAAGTATGACTTTATTCATAGGCATCTTGACTAGGTGAGGTAGTAGGAAAAGGTAAGCGTGTAAACTTAACCTTCATACATGAGCCAATTTCCCCCAAATGTATGGAGGTACTGGTACTTTTTTGTGTAGCACAGAACCTTTAGGAAATAGTATTTTTTAAAAAAGCCTTTTTAATCTCCAAGGTAAAATAAAAGTGTACTATAAAGCCATATGGAAATACTTTCCAACAGCTGTGCTGAGACACTGTACTGCTAATTTGCACAGTCCTTTTATGTAGGTTAAATGTATTTCTTTTACTAAATGCAGTTCTGAAGGCAAGGGTCTTATTAATTGCTAATGCTACCCCTGGTATTCTGATATTCACTCCTAATTACATAAACCAGTATGCTACAATCTCAGTGAACCATTATTCTTCTGCTCTCAGATATTTGATCAGAAGGAATTTCACCTCTGGAACAACTTGTATTAGGTTAGGCCCCTGGGAAAGTTCTAATTTACAAGATACTTACTAAAAAAATCAAATCTATTTCAAAGAGATTACATTATAAATGTAAACTTCCTAATGAGCTTGAGTGAAATGCTGTAGGCTACAACTGGTGAACTTTGAAAGTTTTACCCTTTTCCTCTTCCTATATATATATTTTATGTAATCTGTATCCTAAAGGCCTGTAAAGAGACCAGCTGTTACTCACAGTGAACTGATGCTTATAACCAAGTCCTACATTTTCTCTGAAATAGGTGATATTTCTCCTTTTATTCTTTTCATTTAAAAAAATATTTACTACTGATAAAAAGAGCTAACACATTGATGATTATATACCAGATGGCAGGCTAAACATTTCTGCGTAAAATACCTCATCTGATATTCACAAGAAGCTGAGTAACTTGCCCAGGGTCTCTCACCTATTAATACTTAGAATTAAAAAAAAAAAAAGTGGCACATCAGTTTGCTGGAACTTGAGATTTTAAAAGAAATAATAAAATCAGGAAGATGCCAGAGATGGAAACTATTTTACTTTTTAAAATCATTAATATCTATCATTTAGAGATCAGAATACTGACTTGTATGGCTTTGGAGTCCTTTACTTTTCTTTGAAAATATGAAACATGAAAATGAGTCAAAGTAAAGTGACTGATATCTTACTCTATTCTTACTTTTATTTTTATTGAAAATCTAAGGATAGTTTTTGAGTAATTAGTGATCCTAATAATACTGTCAGTTGACTGATAAATGCCTGGTACACAATTACCTGTGACTCTGACTGTAGCATATGACAGTATTTGTATCTGGCACTAAGCTCTTCCCAAAAGTCCACCATTCTTTCAGGTGACCTGGGTTTAAGTTCCAAACTAATCACCATTATTACATGCATGACTCTGGACAAATCTTTCCATCTCTGTGGACTCTAGTTTCTTTATGTAAGAGTAAAAGGGAGTGGTTGTATTTTGCTATCTCTGAAATAACTTATAACTCCAAAATTCTATGGACATTTGAATTCAAATTTCCCAAACTATTCGTTGCATGCCCAAGTAAACCTACTGCTTTTGAAATTCAGTATGTAGTTCTTCACTTATTTGTTTCTTGCCGTCCATTTCCTCTTGTTTGACTCCGTTTAGCTATTCTATCCTTCACCTCTTTGTTTCTCTGAAATAATAGTGGCTCTGCACAGAGAGACTTCTCTAAACGGAACTTACATGCTATTGGCAGTGTAGTAGAGTTAAATTGAAGGCAAAGCTGGCAGTTTTCCACTGGTTGGTAGAAACAGAAAGAGAAGGGAGGAACTTTTAAACAACCATCCTTTGATGGCTCCCCAGCTTTCTCTCATTCTTTCCTTTCCTCTTTTGCTCCCTGCAGTAATTAAGCAAAACAAGCCTAATGTACTTTCTTCTCCTTTACTATTCACATCCAAAAAGTTTAATGTCTGTGCCTCTTCACTTCCATCCCACCCTCCATGTACATCTTGAAGGAAAATGCTAAGGGCCCCAGTAGCCCATATCCACTATCCTTTCACATGCTCTGACATAACCATGCTTTTAGCAGGCATCATTCTCTCTGAATGGCACTTTTTAGCCCTACTGGGGATGAGAAATGTGAGAGATGAATCAGTTATGAACTTTATTAGTAGTTTCTGGGTGAATCATAAATATTTAGAACTTGGAGATGAAATTCTCAAAAATTAATACTGATTGACATAAATAATAGAAATTAATGTTATTTATGATGTACATGGAAGGGAGGGCAGTGATTCAGAAGGAGGGAGATAATGAAAAAGAAGGAAGGAGAAAAATATTGTGATCATACTATACATCGAAATACTTAGAATAATAGTTTACAACTATAATACATATTATATACAATATTATATATATGTATATTTGTGTATGTGTGTGTGTGTAGCCTTACATAGTTTGGTCTCTAATTAAAGATTTTTCTCAGATAAGCCTAGGCACTATTTAGTCGACATGGAATTTGCTTTTCCTAAAGATGCCAAATATTTACTTTCTGAACAAGAAGGGGGTTTTCTAGAAGAACCGAAACTGTCTAAATCCTTATTGGGATGACTATATCAGTGTGGAGTGAAGAGGTAGTAACTTAGGGAGCAATGTGTACATTCTGAAACATTGGCAATTGGAAAACTTAAAGATACTTCCTGCGTAGGTCCTCAAAAAAGCCGTTCTCCGTGAGGGCCAGGTCTGCTCTCCAGTTCGTGGCGTCAGTGACTTTTTGACTTCGGTTGGTCTTGACGCGTGCCTCTTTCCCCATTCCATAGTATGTTACCCTCTCTATGTTTGTGGGATTTCTTTCTGCTTTGAAGATCTCTGATATAGAATGGGAGACATGCTCTCTCCTCCTTACTTTTCTTCTGAGATCATTATTGTTGTCATTAATCTAATGATATGAAGGAAACTGAGTTTTCTGAACAGCTGATGGAAGAATTTCTTCATAGGGAAAGCTGAGCTTTGCCGAGAAGACCTTTGAAAAAGTCTATGGTGAGAGAGAAGCTAGATTGAGACTGGTATGCAGGATTGGTGAAAGGAAGAAGGTAACATTCAAAGAGCGGGAGGAAAAGAAAATGGTTCTGAAGACTGTGTGGGAGGAACGCTTAGAGCTGTTGGCAGCAGGAAGGAAGGACTTGGTGAAGGGAAACATCTATTTTTTTTTTTTTTAAGTGAAATGCCAGCACACTGTGGGATGTTACCTGCCCAACCCAAGCCACAGTCCCATAAAAATTCAAAAATAATATACTAAATGTGCTTGGATTCCTTATTAAAAAGAGTGAAGGGAATTGTGTTTCAGGTCAAGATGAACATTGGCCAGAAAATGGAAAGGGGCAGTTGGCATCAGGGTGTTATTATTATTTAGAGGCTATGGTTTTCTGGAGGAAAATTCCTCTGCACTTCTCTCAACTTTTAGAGGTTTTCTACCGGCTATACTCAGAGTACAAGCACCAGGTTCAGGTAAGAAGTGTTTTGGAAAGTCTTCAAGTACAAAGTGTATAAGAGTGTTAGAGGCACAACAGAGATGTAGGCACTGATTGATATTAACTGATGTTTAGACAACTACATTAATTTCCCTAATATCTGTATAAATCTCAGTTGCATGTCATTATGCCACAGCTAAGCTAGGAGTCTACCTGCAGTTGTGTCACCAGTTATATTATTTTAGCCAGAGAAATAATCAAGAAGGAGAAAAATCCTACGTTGTTTAAATTTGCCAGGTATCCTTAGCTGATGAAACAGCCATTCTCAAAGGCCTCATCTTCTGCGTTATCCTAGTTTTAACTAAACACAGAAACTATTTTGTTAAAATGGATTGCAGACACAAAGAAAAACTATTTCCAAACCCTCCAGTCAGGTGAAAAAAGTCTCTGGCACTTAGTCTGGGGATCTACAGCAGTGTTTCTGGAGCCAGGAGCTCACCCAATGCTTCCTGCCTGCCTAGCTGCTGGCAGATATGGCCGCTGGTTGGAAATAATCGTTTTTAATAATGCAGATCATCACAAGAGCTCGTGGGAAATCACTCTAAATATTACCCTTGGACTTTAGCATAGAAATATAGCAAAGGGAAATTGTCCCTGTGATGCTCAAGGGTTAGAATAATATGGAAAAACCAACTCAGTTCACATAATTTATTGTCTCTGCCATGCTTTTTGCATAGCACAGCTTAAGCTGTCATTCACCGAAGGGCTATTTATACAGTCTGAAATTCCAAAGGATTCCTGGATTTGTGTTCTTCTGCTCTTTTTAAATGATGCATAATAAGGTACTCTACAGAGGTCTTTTGTAATGAATGTGGAGATGTTTAGTTTGGGCCCCATCAAAGGGATGGAAGAACAGAAACTGGCTGTTTGAAATTTTATATTATAGAAACTAGACTCTGCCATCACTTGAATTTGTTAGCATCTTTAAAATAAACTCTATCCTCAGACAAAATCAAATAATTCTTTGTATTCTTGACATTTCACTGTAGAGGCCAAGGAGAGGTGTAAATAGAAGCCCTCAGGAATGGAAGAAGGAGTTTTCCTAGAGGAACATACTCCAGGAGATACACGAACTGTTGTTGATGGTGCTTTTTTTTCTAAAGGTGGCCAAGTTTTTCTTGGTTTCTTTGACCTAATTATAATACTTGCTTTCCAGCTAGGCATGACAGTGTTGGGATTAGAGTTGCAGAGCTGTCAAGCCAAATAGCTGCCAAACATCTTGAACTGGGTGTCTTGTGGGATCCCCTGCTCTACATGTTCAAGTTCTTGCCTCCAACCACCCCCTCCCCCAAGTACCTGATATCTCTCTTTAATTCTTCATCTCAGAACATGGCAAATAACTCACTCAGGAATCAAACACATAATCATGGAGAAGAGTGTGGGGAACAATATGAGGACAGAGTGAGATATTTAGTGCAGTTTGGAGTATGTTCACAAGTTAGTTAAAAATATGTCTCTAACAAGATCAGTAGATCATATCCATGTCAGTATACTGAATGTGCTGCTGCTGCTGCTAAGTTGCGTCAGTTGTGTCCAACTCTGTGTGACCCCATAGACGGCAGCCCACGAGGCTGCCCTGTCCTGAGATTCTCCAGGCAAGAAACTGGAGTGGGTTGCCATTTCCTTCTCCAATGCATGAAAGTGAAAAGTGAAAGTGAAGTCGCTCAGTCGTGTCCGACTCTTCGCGACCCCATGGACTGCAGCCTTCCAGGCTCCTCCGTCCATAGGATTTTCCAGGCAAGAGTACTGGAGTGGGGTGCCATCGCCTTCTCCAACTCAGTGTGCTACTGTACTACAATTCCACAAGATGTTTTTATTGAGTGAAATTGTGTAAACTGTACCCAGTTAAATGTACCCATATAAAACTACGTTTCTGATTCAGGCATAGAAATGCAGGTCAAGTACTCTTTTAAGCATAAATTCTATGTTCACTGTATGGAAGGTACGTGCTTAATGTATTATAGCTAACTTTAAAGATGGTTTTCTTTTATTATTCTAGTTCTTTGATTTTTTGGAGTTTGAGGCAGTAAATTAGACAAATCAAACAATAGTCCTAGGCTGCTTGTTGATATCTTATATGGAAACATAGGTAGATGGCAGGTTTTGCGATGACCAAGTACACTTTCCCTGCTAAACCTGCACTGGATTTTTTCTTTTAACATGTAGTTTTATCACTAAGGACTTTACCTTCCTCCCAAAATGCAATATGATTTTTGTAATTGTGTGTGACTTACTTTATATCTTGAATTTCTCAAGGGATACTGGATCAGATTAAGACAATTCTATTTATGGATTCTGCATTCTGATTAATGACCTGGCCTGCAATTGCTCAAATAGGTTGTATCTGATGGATTATGTATAGTATTATCTCTAAGGCCATCTGAGGATCTCAGAATGACAGGAGATAGTGAGGAAAGGTATGATTGCTCCTTTCTATGTAATATTTGGGAATGTGGTTTGTTAGAAATGGATGAAGAAATCAGGATGAAGTTCAACTTTATCAAAAAGAAACTCTTGGCCTATAAAAGTTGTGTCATATTCCCAGTAGTGCGTCTTGCCCTGGCATAATTTCTTAACCTAATGTTTACTTAAACGAAATTAGCAAAATATGCTGCTAAAATTTAAATTGTAACCAGTAGATTTCCAAGGTTTAGGAAAAAACACATTATTTGGCTAAGCTCTTGATCCTTGATTTGCATACTTACCTACCTGTTGTTGGAGGTGGAATGCAGTCATTTTTGGCCACTTGAACACAAATAAAGATGTAACCAAATAATAGATAAAACATATAAGATAAGAAAAAACTTTTCTTCCTTCTGTTCTAGTAGACTGTTCAGGATTTGCCTGTATCAAGGGCTTTGATTTTCCCTGTGTTCATTTATTTTGAGGATATATTTATTTGCTGGAAAGCTTGATCTGTAATCAATTATATTTAACAAGTTAACTCAATTTTAAATGATATGATATAAATGAAGATTAAAGCTAATTTAAGAGCATTTTTTACTACTGTATAAATTAGCATTGGAAAAGTCAGAAGGAACTATGTTTTTGATTAAGGTTTTGTTTAGGCTGAAGAGTTTCAATAAGATGATTTTTATAAAACTCTAAACTGGAGCCAATACCTGGTAAAAGATAACAGGGTATATTAAAACCATGTTAGAAGTTTTAAAAAGTCCTTAAAAACCTTGAATCAGGAAACAAATTGTGTGTCTGTGTATTGTGAAGCCTACCCTCATTTGCCATACCTTTCTTTCAGTTCAGGTCAGTTGCTCAACCATGTCTGACTCTTTGCAACCCCATGAACTGCAGCACACCAGGCTTCCCTATCCATCACCAACTCCTGGATCTTGCTCAGACTCATGTCCATCAAGATGGTGATGCCACCCAACACCCTCATATCCTTCCTTATCCTACTTCCTTTCCTGTAAGTCAGGCCACCATCTCCTGTAGCCAGAAGGATTGGTGTTCTGACTAGCATCCCTTGTGTACAGTTTGCACTCTGCCTTAAAATTCCGGATTCATTTTTTATTCCAAAATCAAAATGATCTAAAATACTATTCTGATCATGGCCAGCTCTCTGTCTAATACCTCTCCATTGGCCTCAAGATGAGGTCCAAATCCTTTACCATGGTTTTAAATGCAGCATTGAGTCTGCTGGTGCTGCTGCTGCCAAGTCGCTTCAGTCATGTCCGACTCTGTGAGACCCCATAGACGGCAGCCCACCAGGCTCCCCTGTCCCTGGGATTCTCCAGGCAAGAACACTGGAGTGGGTTGCCATATCCTTCTCCAATGCATGAAAGGAAAAGAGAAACTGAAGTCGCTCAGTCGTGTCTGACTCTTCACGACCCCATGGACTTCAGCCCACCAGGCTCCTCCGTCCATGGGATTTTCCAGGCAAGAGTACTGGAGTGGGGTGCCATTGCCTTCTCCGAGCATTGGGTCTATCCCTGTTCAATTAATGCATCCCTCACAACCCTCTCCTTCCTACCTCTTACATTTACCCACCTTATGCTCTAGTATTGTATGAAGCTTTCATTTATCTCCCAGTCTTTGCAATGTTTTAAAACTCTTCCTGGAATATTTTCCCCCTGCATCTCATACCAGTCATCTGCTAACTTCTAACAATGGTTCTGTCATGTCTTAGAATGGAAAAATCTTCTGGGTTATGGGGGTAGCTTATGTGTCTGTCTTCCCAATAAGTATGAAAGGTCACTTAGATCAGGGACTGGATCTTGCACAGTATCACATCTCCATGATTTATCAGATCTAAAGACTCTCTTGATGCAGGAGACAATACAACAGAGTGACAGTTGGATAGGTGGAATGAAGAACCCTTTGTTAACATCAGCACCAGTGGTGAGAAGACTGCCAGTCAGGGTCAGAGCTCTAGGCTGCTTCACCTGGGACAGGTTACCAGCAAGTTGCAGCAGCAGAGGCAGCTTATGTGTGGAGAGTGGGGTAGGGGTTAGCCAGATTTCCCACACTCGCTGTGCACTGGCCAATTTGAAGAGTTTGCGTGGCTCTGGGACAAAAGGGCTCTGCCCAGATAGCCTGGTGTTTGGCCCTTGGGCAGCTGAGACTATAACAACCCAACAATGAAAGTGGTTGGAGTTTGGACTCAATCAGCTGTTCAAGATGAGTGATCAAGATGACTGATCTCTAGCCAGTGACTCAAAGCTGGGTCAGGAAAATTCAAACAAATAAAGAAACAATAGTATATGATAGTTGAGTACCTAAATTATGTGCTGAAAAAAGATGTGTTGACAAAATGAGTAAAAAATGAATATATGTATGCATGAATGTGTGCTACCATTTGGCCCTATAACAATTGTACTAAACAACAATGCTAGTTATTTAGTATAATTTACAGGCCATCTTCTATTCACTAAGTGTATCTGGCCCTCAGTTTTTACACCTCTAAAGGGGGTCTCAGTTCAGCTCAGTCACTCAGTCCTGTCCAATTATTTGCCACCCCATGGACTGCAGCACGCAAGGCTTTCCAGTCCATCACCAACTCCCGGAGCTTGCTCAAACTCATCTCCATCAAGCTGGTGATGCCATCCAACCATCTCATCCTCTGTTGTCTCCTTCTCCTCCTGCCCTCAATCTTTTCCAGCATCAGGGTCTTTTCATATGAGTCAGTTCTTCTAAGGTGCCCAAAGTATTGGAGTTTCAGATTCAACATCAGTCCTTCCAATGAATATTCATGACTGATTTGCTTTAGGATTGACTGGTTGCATCATCACTTTCCACTTTCATGCACTGGAGAAGGAAATGGCAACCCACTCCAGTGTTCTTGCCTGGAGAATCCCATGGACAGAGAAGCCTGGTAGGCTGCAGTCCATGGAGTCGCACAGAGTCGGACACGACTGAAGTGACTTGGCGGCGGCGGGTTGCATCTTCTTGCAGTCCAAGGGACTCTCAAAAGTCTTCTCTGACACCAAAGTTCTAAAGCATCAATTCTTTGGTGCTCAGCTTTCTTTTTAGTGCAACTCTCACATACATACATGACTACTGGAAAAACCAAAGCTTTGACTAGATGGACCTTTGTTGGCAAAGTAATGTCTCTGCTTTTTAATATGCTGTCTAGGTTTGTCATAGCTTTTCTTCCAAAGAGCAAACGTCTTTTAATTTCATGGCTGCTGTCACCATCTGCAGTGATTTTGGAGCCCCCCAAAATAAAGTCTGTCACTGTTTCTAATGTTTCCCATCTATTTGCCAAGAATTGATGGGACCGGATGCCATGATCTTAGTTTTCTGAATGCTGAGCTTTAAGCCAACTTTTTCACTCTCCTCTTTCACCTTCATCAAGAGGCTCTTTAGTTCTTCTTCACTTTTTGCCATAAGGATGGTGTCATCTGCATATCTGAAGTTATTGATATTTCTCCTGATAATCTTGATTCTGGCTTGTGCATCATCCAGCCTGGCATTTCACAAGATGTACTCTGCATATAAATTAAATAAGCAGAGTAACAATATACAGCCTTGATGAACTCCTTTCCAAATTTGGAATCATTCTGTTTCTTCATGACCTGTGTACAGATTTCTCAGGAGGCAGGTCAGGTTGTCTGGTATTCCCATCTGTTTAAGAATTTTCCATAGTTTGTTGTGATCCACACAGTCAAAGGCTTTGGTGTAGTCAATAAAGCAGAATTAGATGTTTTTCTGGAACTCATGCTTTTCCGATGATCCAATGGATGTTGGCAATTTGATGTCTGGTTCCTCTGTCTTTTATAAATCCAGCTTGAACATCTGGAAGTTCATGGTTCACATACTGTTGAAGCCTAGCTTAGCTTCAACAGTTGATACTGCTGAACATTACTTTGCCACTGTGTGAGGTGAGTGCAGTTGTGCAGTGGTTTGATCATTCTTTGGCATTGCCTTTCTTTGGGATTGGAATGAAAACTGATGTTTTCCAGTCCTGTGGCCACTGCTGAGTTTCCAAATTTGCTGGCATATTGAGTGCAGTACTTTCACAGCATCATATTTGAGGATTTGAAATAGCTCAGCTGGAATTTCATCACCTGCACTAGGTTTGTTCTTTTTTTTTTTTTTAAGAGTTTAGTGTTTTATTTTATTATTATTTTTAATTATATTTTATTTTTTAACTTTACAATATTGTAATTGTTTTGCCATATATCGAAATGAATCAGCCACAGGTATACATGTGTTCCCCATCCTGAACCCTCCTTCCTCCTCCCTCCCCATACCATCCCTCTGGGTCATCCCAGTGCACCAGCCCCAAGCATCCAGTATCGTGCATCAAACCTAGACTGGCGACTCATTTCATACATGATATTATACATGTTTCAATGCCATTCTCCCAAATCATCCCACCCTCTCCCTCTCCTACAGAGTCCAAAAGACTGTTCTATACATCAGTGTCTCTTTTGCTGTCTCATATACAGGGTTATTGTTACCATCTTTCTAAATTCCACATATATGTGTTAGTATAATGTATTGGTGTTTTTCTTTCTGGCTTACTTCACTCTGTATAATAGGCTCCAGTTTCATCCACCTCATTAGAACTGATTCAAATGTATTCTTTTTAATGGCTGAGTAATACTCCATTGTGTATATGTACCACAGCTTTCTTATCCATTCATCTGCTGATGGACATCTAGGTTGCTTCCATGTCCTGGCTATTATCAACAGTGCTGCGATGAACAATGGGGTACACGTGTCTCTTTCAGTTCTGGTTTCCTCAGTGTGTATGCCCAGCAGTGGGATTGCTGGATCATAAGGCAGTTCTATTTCCAGTTTTTTAAGGAATCTCCACACTGTTCTCCATAGTGGCTGTACTAGTTTGCATTCCCACCAACAGTGTAAGAGGGTTCCCTTTTCTCCACACCCTCTCCAGCATTTATTGCTTGTAGACTTTTGGATCATAGCCATTCTGACTGGCATGAAATGGTACCTCATAGTGGTTTTGATTTGCATTTCTCTGATAATGAGTGGTGATGAGCATCTTTTCATGTGTTTGTTAGCCATCTGTATGTCTTCTTTGGAGAAATGTCTATTTAGTTCTTTGGCCCATTTTTTGATTGGGTCGTTTATTTTTCTGGAGTTGAGCTGTAGGAGTTGCTTGTATATTTTTGAGATTAGTTGTTTGTCAGTTGCTTCATTTGCTATTATTTTCTCCCATTCTGAAGGCTGTCTTTTCACCTTGCTAATAGTTTCCTTTGATGTGCAGAAGCTTTTAAGGTTAATTAGGTCCCATTTGTTTATTTTTGCTTTTATTTCCAATATTCTGGGAAGTGGGTCATATAGGATCCTGCTGTGATGTATGTCAGAGAGTGTTTTGCCTATGTTCTCCTCTAGGAGTTTTATAGTTTCTGGTCTTACGTTTAGATCTTTAATCCGTTTTGAGTTTATTTTTGTGTATGGTGTTAGAAGGCAATGGCACCCCACTCCAGTACTCTTGCCTGGAAAATCCCATGGATGGAGGAGCCTAGTAGGCTGCAGTCCATGGGGTCACGAAGAGTCAGACACGACTGAGCGACTTCACTTTGACTTTTCACTTTCATGCATTGGAGAAGGAAATGGCAACCCACTCCAGTGTTCTTGCCTGGAAAATCCAAGGGATTGCAGAGCCTGGTGGGCTGCCGTCTATGGGGTCGCACAGAGTCGGACACAACTGAAGTGACTTATCAGCAGCAGCAGCATGGTGTTAGAAAGTGCTCTAATTTCATTCTTTTACAAGTAGTTGACCAGTTTTCCCAGCACCACTTGTTAAAGAGATTGTCTTTAATCCATTGTATATTCTTGCCTCCTTTGTCAAAGATAAGGTGTCCATATGTGCATGGATTTACCTCTGGGCTTTCTATTTTGTTCCATTGATCTATATTTCTGTCTTTGTGCCAGTACCATACTGTTTTGATGATTGTGGCTTTGTAGTAGAGCCTGAAGTCAGGCAGATTGATTCCTCCAGTTCCATTCTTCTTTCTCGAGATTGCTTTGGCTATTCGAGGTTTTTTGTATTTCCATACAAATTGTGAAATTATTTGTTCTAGCTCTGTGAAGAATACCTTTGGTAGCTTGATAGGGATTGCATTGAATCTATAAATTGCTTTGGGTAGTATACTCATTTTCACTCTATTGATTCTTCCAATCCATGAACATGGTATATTTCTCCATCTATTAGTGTCCTCTTTGATTTCTTTCACCAGTGTTTTATAGTTTTCTATATATAGGTCTTTAGTTTCTTTAGGTAGATATATTCCTAAGTATTTTCTTCTTTTTGTTGCAGTGGTGAATGGAATTGTTTCCTTAATTTCTCTTTCTGTTTTCTCATTATTAGTGTATAGGAATGCAAGGGATTTCTGTGTGTTGATTTTATATCCTGCAACTTTACTATAATCATTGATGAGTTCTAGTAATTTTCTGGTGGAGTCTTTAGGGTTTTCTATGTAGAGGATCATGTCATCTGAAAACAGTGAGAGTTTTACTTCTTCTTTTCCAATTTGGATTCCTTTTATTTCTTTTTCTGCTCTGATTGCTGTGGCCAAAACTTCCAAAACTATGTTGAATAGTAATGGTAAAAGTGGGCACCCTTGTCTTGTTCCTGACTTTAGAGGAAATGCTTTCAATTTTTCACCATTGAGGATAATGTTTGCTGTGGGTTTGTCATATATAGCTTTTATTATGTTGAGATATGTTCCTTCTATTCCTGCTTTCTGGAGAGTTTTTATCATAAATGGATGTTGAATTTTCTCAAAGGCTTTCTCTGCATCTATTGAGATAATCATATGGTTCTTATTTTTCAATTTGTTAATGTGCTGTATTACATTGTTTTTGCAGATATTGAAGAATCCTTGCATCCCTGGGATAAAGCCCACTTGGTCATGGTGTATGATCTTTTTAATGTGTTGTTGGATTCTGATTGCTAGAATTTTGTTAAGGATTTTTGCATCTATGTTCATCAGTGATATTGGCCTGTGGTTTTCTTTTTTTGTGGCATCTTTGTCAGGTTTTGGTATTAGGGTGATGGTGGCCTCATAGAATGAGCTTGGAAGTTTACCTTCCTCTGCAATTTTCTGGAAGAGTTTGAGTAGGATAGGTGTTAGCTCTTCTCTACATTTTTGGTAGAATTCAGCGGTGAAGCCGTCTGGACCTGGGCTTTTGTTTGCTGTAAGATTTTTGATTACAGTTTCAATTTCCATGCTTGTGATGGGTCTGTTAAGATTTTCTATTTCTTCCTGGTCCAGTTTTGGGAAGTTGTACTTTTCTAAGAATTTGTCCATTTCTTCCAAGTTGTCCATTTTATTGGCATATAATTGCTGATAGTAGTCTCTTATGATCCTTTGTATTTCTGTGTTGTCTGTTGTGATCTCTCCATTTTCATTTCTAATTTTATTGATTTGATTTTTCTCCCTTTGTTTCTTGATGAGTCTGGCTAATAGTTTGTCAATTTTATTTATCCTTTCAAAGAACCAGCTTTTGGCTTTGTTGATTTTTGCTATGGTCTCTTTTGTTTCTTTTGCATTTATTTCTGCTCTAATTTTTAAGATTTCTTTCCTTCTACTAACCCTGGGGTTCTTCATTTCTTCCTTTTCTAGTTGCTTTAGGTATAGAGTTAGGTTATTTATTTGACTTTTTTCTTGTTTTGGGGGTATGCCTGTATTGCTATGAACTTTCCCCTTAGGACTGCTTTTACCGTGTCCCACAGGTTTGGGGTTGTTGTGTTTTCATTTTCATTTGTTTCTATGCAAATTTTGATTTCTTTTTTGATTTCTTCTGTGAGTTGTTGGTTATTCAGCAGCATGTTGTTCAGCCTCCATATGTTGTAATTTTTAATAGTTTTTTTTTTTTTTTTCCTGTAATTGAGATCTAATCTTACTGCATTGTGGTCAGAAAAGATGTTTGGAATGACTTCATTTTTTTTGAATTTACCAAGGCTAGATTTATGGCCCAGGATGTGATCTATCCTGGAGAAGGTTCCCTGTGCGCTTGAGAAAAAGGTGAAATTCATTGTTTTGGGGTGAAATGTCCTATAGATATCAATTAGGTCTAACTGGTCTATTGTATCATTTAAAGTTTGTGTTTCCTTGTTAATTTTCTGTTTAGTTGATCTATCCATAGGTGTGAGTGGGGTATTAAAGTCTCCCACTATTATTGTGTTATTGTTAATTTCTCTTTTCATACTTGTTAGCATTTGTCTTACATATTGCGGTGCTCCCATGTTGGGTGCATATATATTTATAATTGTTATATCTTCTTCTTGGATCGATCCTTTGATCATTATGTAGTGACCGTCTTTGTCTCTTTTCACAGCCTTTGTTTTAAAGTCTATTTTATCTGATATGAGTATTGCTACTCCTGCTTTATTTTGGTCCCTATTTGCATGGAAAATCTTTTTCCAGCCCTTCACTTTCAGTCTGTATGTGTCCCCTGTTTTGAGGTGGGTCTCTTGTAGACAACATATGTAGGGGTCTTGTTTTTGTATCCATTCAGCCAGTATTTGTCTTTTGGTTGGGGCATTCAACCCATTTACGTTTAAGGTAATTATTGATAAGTATGATCCTGTTGCCATTTACTTTATTGTTTTGGGTTCGAATTTATACACCGTTTTTGTGTTTCCTGTCTAGAGAATATCCTTTAGTATTTTTTTGGAGAGCTGGTTTGGTGGTGCCGAATTCTCTCAGCTTTTGCTTGTCTGAGAAGCTTTTGATTTCTCCTTCATATTTGAATGAGATCCTTGCTGGGTACAATAATCTGGGCTGTAGGTTATTTTCTTTCATCACTTTAAGTATGTCTTGCCATTCCCTCCTGGCTTGAAGAGTTTCTATTGAAAGATCAGCTGTTATCCTTATGGGAATTCCCTTGTGTGTTATTTGTTATTTTTCCCTTGCTGCTTTTAATATTTGTTCTTTGTGTTTGACCTTTGTTAATTTGATTAATATGTGTCTTGGGGTGTTTTGCCTTGGGTTTATCCTGTTTGGGACTCTCTGGGTTTCTTGGACTTGAGTGATTATTTCCTTCCTCATTTTAGGGACGTTTTCAACTATTATCTCCTCAAGTATTTTCCCATGGTCTTTCTTTTTGTCGTCTTCTTCTGGGACCCCTATGATTTGAATGTTGTAGCGTTTAATATTGTCCTGGAGGTCTCTGAGATTGTCCTCATTTCTTTTAATTAGTTTTTCTTTTTTCCTCTCTGATTCATTTATTTCTACCATTCTATCTTCTAATTCACTAATCCTATCTTCTGCCTCTGTTATTCTACTATTTGTTGCCTCCAGAGTGTTTTTGATCTCATTTATTGCATTATTCATTATATATTGACTCTTTTTTATTTCTTCTAGGTCCTTGTTAAACCTTTATTGCATCTTCTCAATCCTTGTCTCCAGGCTATTTATCTGTGATTCCATTTTGATTTCAAGATTTTGGATCAATTTCACTATCATTATTCGGAATTCTTTATCAGGTAGATTCCCTATCTCTTCCTCTTTTGTTTGGTTTGGTGGGCGTTTATCCTGTTCCTTTACCTGCTGGGTATTCCTCTGTCTCTTCATCTTGTTTAAATTGCTGAGTTTGGGGTGTTCTTTCTGTATTCTGGCAGTTTGTGGAGTTCTCTTTATTGTGGTGTTTCCTCGCTGTGTGTGGGTTTGTACAGGTGGCTTTTCAAGGTTTCCTGGTTAGGGAAGCTTGTGTCGGTGTTCTGGTGGGTGGAGCTGGATTTCTTCTCTCTGGAGTGCAATGAAATGTCCAGTAATGAGTTATGAGATGTCTATAGTTTTGGGGTGACTTTGGGCAGCCTGTATCTTGAAGCTCAGGGCTGTGTTCCTGTGTTGCTGGAGAGTTTGCTTGGTATGTCTTGCCCTGGAACTTGTTGGCCCTTGTGTGGTGCTTGGTTTCAGTGTAGGTATGGAGGCATTTGATGAGCTCCTGTCAATTAATGTTCCCTGGAGTCAGGAGTTCCCTGGGGTCAGGGTTTGGACTTAAGCCTCCTGCTTCCAGTTATCAGTCTTATTTTTACAGTAGTTTCAAAACTTCTCCTTCTATACAGCACCATTGATAAAACATCTACATTAAAGATGAAAAGTTTCTCCACCTGGAGGGTCACCCAGAGAGGTTCACAGCGTTACATGGAGAAGACAAGAGGGAGGAGGGAGTTAGAGGTGACTGGAATGAGATGAGGTGGAATCAATAGAGGAGAGAGTGGGCTAGCCAGTAATCACTTCCTTATGTGCATTCCACAACTGGACTGCTCAGAGGTGTTCACGGAGTTATACAGAGAAGAGAAGAAGGAGGAAGGTGACAGAGGTGGCCAGGAGGATAAAAGGGGGGAATGAAAAGGAAGGAGACAGATCCAGCCAGTAATCAGTTCCCTAAGTGTTCTCCACCATCTGGAACACACAGAAATTCACAGAGTTGGGTAGAGTAGAGAGGGGTTAGGGAGGAGACACAGGCGACCTGGTGGAGAAAAAGGAGAGTCCAAAGCGGGGCAGAGCAGTCAAGCCAGTAATCCTGCTCCCTAGTAAAAAATGGGTACTGAAGATTGGGTTCTTAAAGGTACAAAATTGGTAACAAATACCTAAAAGCAAAAATTAAAAATCTAGAGTAGAGTTTGGAATTTCAAAAATACAATGTTAAAGAAAAGAAGAAGGAAAAGAAAGAGAGAGAGAAAAAAAAAACCCACAAAGTCACAAAAATTATAAAGAAAATATAGGTACAATATCGATAACTAATACCAAAAAGCAAAAGTTAAAAATCTAGAGTAGAGTTTGGAATTTCAAAAATACAATGTTAAATAAAAGAAGAAGAAAAAGAAAGAGAGAAAAAAACAAACAAAAACAAAGTTGCAAAAATTATAAGGAAAATATAGGTACAAAATTGATAACAAATACCAAAAAGCATAAATTAAAAATCTATAGTAGAGTTTGGAATTTCAGATATACAATGTTATGTAAAAGAAGAAGAGAAAGAAAGAGAGAGAAAAAAAAAGTCACAAAATTATAAAAAAAAATATAGGTACAAAATTGATAAGAAATACAAAAAAGCTAAAATTAAAAATCTAGAGTAGAGTTTGGAATTTCAAAAATACAATGTTAAAGAAAAGAAGAAAAAAAAACAAGGTCACAAAAATTATAAAATATATATATGAAGTTTGCTTTTTAAAAAAATAAATAGGGTGGTTTTTTTTTTTGCAAAGTAATAGTAGGTTACAAAAGTGAAAATTAAAGGAGTAATAGAGGAATTAAAAGTTTTTTAAAAATTAAAAAAAAAGAAAGAATGATCGTAAAAATAGTAAAAAATATATCTAGGACTTTCTCTGGTTTTGTTGTGGGTATTGTGGGGTCAGTTCATTTTCAGCTAGTTCCTTGGTCCGACTTATATTTCTCAAGATCTATAGGCCCCTTCGTATGTAGTTGGTACTAACCACAGGGTTTTAATCTGTTGCCTGTAGCTTCCAAGGCAGTTCCCTCTGTTATAGCTTTTTCTGTTTGCTGGTCTCTTCAGCATCTGATTTCCATCCTGACACAAAGGGACGGTGGTGGACACTTTTTTTTTTTTTTAGGCTCACTTGTTTAGTTGCGCTGTGGGTAGGGAGGGATGCTGCAAATAAATAACACTGGCGTGTACTCACAGTGCCTCAGCCACACTGGGCCTGCCCCCGCTCACAGCGCGTGTAGCTTCCCTGCCCACACTGCTCAGGCTCTAGGTTGCTCTGCCAGGAACCATCTGTGGCCGGCCCTGGGCTGCTTGCACCTCCCAGGTCTAAGCCACTCAGGTTCAGGCACCCGGCTAGTCTTCAGAGGCGCAGACTCAGTTGGGCCTGCGTTTTGTGCCCTTCCCAGGTCCGAGCAGCTCAGGTGATGAGGTGTTTGGTGAGCGTGGTTGCTGCGACTTATTGCCTCCTCGCCACTCGGTTATCTAGGTGAGGCACACCTTCTCAGGCAGATGTTGAACGTCCAGACCCCCAAGAAGTTTTAGTTAGCAAAGAAGCCTGCTTACAGTTTTGTAGATAATGTCTCTCTGGGGCTGCGATTGCCCCCTTCCAGCTCTGGCTGCCTGTCACTGGAGGGGGATGCTCTGCAGCTGGCTATCTCTGTTCAGTCCTTTGTTCCGTGTGCGGGCCTGGCTGTGTCTTAGGTTAGGGCTGGCTTTTTGCATGGTAGATATCCCACAGTCTGGTTTGCTAGCCCAAATTATTTAGCTCAGATAGCGCTCGGGTTATTCAGGCCAGATCCTTACTCTAAGCGATGCAGCCCACGCCACGCCTCCCTGCCCAGCCCCCGCTTGCTAGTGGCGTGTGCAGGCGTCTGCGCTGCTTCTTCACTGGGGGACTTACCGTAGGGCTCGTAATCTGTGGATTTTAATTGTTTATTTATTTTTCCTCCCTGTTATGTTGCCTTCTGTGCTTCCAAGGCTTGGCACAGATTTGGCAGTGAGAAGGTTTCCTGGTGTTTGGAAACTTCTCTATTTTTAAGACTCCCTTCCCGGGATGGAGCTCTGTCCCTCCCTCTTTTGTCTCTTTTTTTTGCCTTTTATATTTTTTCCTACCTCCTTTCGAAGACATGGGTTGCTTTTCTGGGTGCCTGATGTCCTCTGCCGGCATTCAGAAGTTGTTTTGTGGAATTTACTCGACGTTTAAATGTTCTTTTGATGAATTTGTGGGGGAGAAAGTGTTCTCCCCGTCCTATTCCTCCACCATCTTAGCTCCTCCCTAGGTTTGTTCTTAGTGATGATTCCTAAGGCCCACTTGACTTCACACTCCAGGATGTCTGGCTCTAGGTGAGTTATCGCACCATCGTGGTTATCTGGGTCATGAAGATCTTTTTTGTATAGTTCTTCTGTGTATTCTTACCACCTTTTCCTAATATCTTCTGCTTCTGTTAGTTCCATACCATTTCTGTCCTTAATTGTTCCCTTCTTTGCATGACATGTTCCCTTCAATCTCTAATTTTCTTGAGGAGATTTCTAGTCTTTCCCATTCTATTGTTCAGATCCTTGTTAACAGTAAGGAGAAGTGGTAATACATATGATAAATTTTAAAATGTACATATTTTATTTTAAAAATATTAATTTGAAAGTTACATTTATTCAAGATAAATGTCTTGAATACTATACTATAAGTATGTAGGCTGGCTGGTCACATTTTGATAAGATTTGATTGGTTAAGAAACAGATTTTCTAGAATTCAAGATAAATGTCTTGAATACTATACTATAAGTATGCAGGCTGGCTGGTCACATTTTGATAAGATTTGATTGGTTAAGAAACAGATTTTCTAGACCTGGAAGGCCAAATTTGCTCTCTGCTTTTTAAAATATACCTAAAGGGTAGCCTATCATTATACAAGCATTCTGAAATATGACTGCTGATATTACAGACAATAATGCTAATACATAAAAGAAAAAGTTAGTTTTGTTTTAAAGTATGTTTTTTCTAATTAGGATAACTTGGTTATTTTTCTTACTCTTGCTATAGTTGCAAGAATATATTTAATATATATTATGTTACTGTGTTATTACATACCTAGCTATAGATAAGATAAGGAATTCTAAACCACAAATAGATGATAAACCATAACTCATTCATCATGTCTTCAGTGGTCTTAAATTGCATATATCTACTTAGATTCCATATCTCTAAAGAAAGTGAAGAAAGAATTAAAACAAGCTCACTCAGTATGGAGATTCCTTAAAAAACTAGGAATAAAAACACCATATGACCCAGCAATCCCACTCCTAGGTATATACCCTGAGGGAACTGAAATTGAAAAAGACACATGTATCCCATTGTTCATTGCACACGATTTACAATAGCTAAAACATGGAAGAAACCTAGATGTCCATCAAGAGATGAATAGATAAAGAAGTTGTGATACATTTAAACAATGGAATATTACTCAGCCATAAAAAAGAACACATTTGAATCAGTTCTAACGAGGCTGTGTGATGCTGGAGTGGCGAGCAGTGGCTGTGTGTGGCCACTGGAGCCACAAGTGGCCGAGAGGAGATACCCGACGTCCAAGGTCAGAAATGGTGGCCATGAGGAGATGCCGCATGTCCAAGATAAGGAGCAGTGGCCGCACTCTGCTAGAGCAGCTGTGAAGAGATACCCCATGTCCAAGGTAAGAGAAACCCCAGTAAGATGGTAGGCACTGAAAGAGGGCATCAGAGGGCAGACAGTCTGAAACTACAACCACAGAAAACTAACCAATATAATCACATGGACCACAGCCTGGTCTAACTCAGTGAAACTAAGCCAAGCCATGTAGGGCCACCCAAGACGGACGGGTCATGGTGGAGAGTTCTGACAAAATGTGGTGCAAACCACTTCAGTATTCTTGCCTTGAGAACCCCATGAACAGTATGAAAAGGCAAAAAGACAGGACATCTAAAAGATGAACTCCCCAGGTTGATAGGTGCCCAATATGCTACTGTACAGATCAGTGGAGAACTGATCTGTAATATCAGTTACTGTACAGATCAGTGGAGAACTGATGCAGAAATAATGAAGAGATGGAACCAAAGCAAAAACAAAACCCAGTTGTGGATGTGACTGGTGACAGAAGCAAGGTCCAATGCTGTAAAGAGCAATATTGCAAGGAACCTGGAATGTTAGGTCCATGAATCAAGGCAAATTGGAAGTGGTCAAATGCCAGGAGATGGCAAGAGTGAATGCCAACATTTTAGGAATCAGCGAACTAAAATGGACTGGAGTGGAAGAATTTAACTCAGATGACTATTATATCTACTACTGTGGGCAAGAATCCCTTAGAAGAAATGGAGTAGCCATCATACTCAACAAGAGAATCCGAAATGCAGTACTTGGATGCAATCTCAAAAATGATAGAATGATCTCTGTTGAATGGTTTCTAAGGCAAACCATTCAATATCAAGGTAATCCAAGTCTATGCCCCAACTAGTAATGCTGAAGAAGCTGAAGTTGAACGGTAGTATGAAGACCTACAAGACTTTTGGAATTAACACCCAAAAATTGATGTCCTTTTCACTATAGGGGACTGGAATGCAAAAGTAGGAAGTCAAGAAACACCTGGAGTAAGAGGCAAATTTGGCCTTGGACTACAGAATGAAGCAGGACAAAGGCTAATAGAGTTTTGCCAAGAGAACGCACTGGTCATAGCAAACACCCTCTTCCAACAACACATGAGAAGACTGTACACATGGAAATCACCAGATGGCCAACACCAAAATCAGATTGATTGTATTCTTTGCATCCAAAGATGGAGAAGCTCTATACAGTCAGCAAAAACAAGACCAGGAGCTGACTGTGGCTCAGATCATGAACTCCTTATTGCCAAATTCAGACTTAAATTGAAGAAAGTAGGGAAAACCACTAGACCATTCAGGTATGATCTAAATCAAATACCCTACGATCATATAATGAAAATGAGAAATAGATTTAAGGGATTAGATCTGATCTAGAACTGAACTAGATCTGATAGAGTACCTGATGAACTATGGATGGAGGTTCATGACATTGTACAGGAGACAGGGATCAAGATCGTCCCCAAGAAAAACAAATGCAAAAAAGCAAAATAGCTGTCTGAGAAGGCCTTACAAATAGTTGAGAAAAGAAGAGAAGTGAAAAACAAAGGAGCAAAGGAAAGATACACCCATTTGAACGAAGAGGTCCAAAGAAGAATAAGGAGAGATAAGAAAGCCTTCCTCAGGCCTTTCTTATAGAAGCCTGAGGAGAGAAGGGGAAAGACTAGAGATCTCTTCAAGAAAATTAGAGATACCAAGGAAATATTTCATGCAAAGACGGGCTCAATAAAGGATGGAAATGATATGGATCTAACAAAAGCAGACGATATTAAGAAGATGTAGCCAAAATACACAGAACTGTAAAAAAAAATCTTCATGACCCAGATGATCATGATGGTGTGATCACTCACCTAGAACCAGACATCCTGGAATGTGAAGCCAAGTGGGCCTTAGGAAGCATCACTGCGAACAAAGCTAGTAGAAGTGATAGAATTCCAGTTGAGCTATTTCTACTCCTAAAAGATGATGCTGAGAAAGTGCTGCACTCAGTATGCCAGCAAATTTGGAAACTCAGCAGTGGCCACAGGACTGGAAAAAGTCAGTTTTCATTCCAATCCCAAAGAAAGGCAATGCCAAAGAATGCTCAAACTACCACACAATTGCACTCATCTCACACACTAGTAAAGTAATGTTCAAAATTCTCCAAGCCAGGCTTCAACAGTACATGAATCATAAACTTCCAGATGTTCAACCAGAGATCAAATTGCAGAGGAACCAGAGATCAAATTGCCAATATATGTTGGATCATAGAAAAAGCAAGAGAATTCCAGAAAAACGTCTACTTCTGTTTTATTGACTATGCCAAAGCCTTTGACTGTATGGATCACCACAAACTGTGGAAATTTCTGAGAGATAGGAATAGCAGACCACCTGACCTGCCTCTTGAAAAATCTGTATGCAGATCAGGAAGCAACAGTTAGAACTGGACATGGAACAACAAACTGGTTCCAAATAGGAAGAGGAGTACGTCAAGGCTGTATATTGTCACCGTGCTTATTTAACTTATATGCAGAGTACATCATGCAAAATGCCAGGTTGGATGAAGCTGAAGCTGGAATCAAGATAGCCGGGAGAAATATCCATAACCTCAGATATGCAGATGACACTAAACTAATGGCAGAAAATGAAGAGGAACTAAAGAGCCTCTTGAGGCAGGTGAAAGAGGAGACTGAAAAAGTTGGCTTAAAGTTCAACATTCAGAAAATAAGATCATGCCATCTAGTCCCATCACTTCACGGCAAAGAGATGGGCCAACAGCCGCTGACTTTATTTTTTTGGCTCCAAAATCACTGCAGATGGTGACTGCAGCCATGAAATTAAAAGATGCTTGCTTCTTGGGAGGAAAGCTGTGACCAACCTAGAGAGCATATTAAAAAGCAGAGACATTACCTTGCTGACATAAGTCTATCTAGTCAAAGCTTTGGTTTTTCCAGTAGTCATGTATGGATGTGAGTGTTGGACTATGAAGAAAGCTGAATGCAGAAGAATTGATGCTTTTAAACTGTGGTGTTGGAGAAGACCCTTGAGAGTCCCTTGGACTGCAAGGAGATCTAACCAGTCTATCCTAAATGAGATCAGTCCTGAGTTTTCATTGGAAGGACTTATGTTGAATCTGAAATTCCAATACTTTGGCCACCTGATTTGAAGAGCTGACTCATTTGAAAAGACCCTGTTGCTGGGAAAGATTACTGGCAGGAGGAGAAGGGGACAACAGAGGATGAGATGGTTGTATGGCTTCACCGACTCAATGGACATGAGTTTGGGTAAACTCCGGGAGTTGGTGATAGACAGGGAGGCCTTGTGTGCTGCAGTCCATGGGATCGCAAAGAGTCGGATATGACTGAGTGTCTGAATTGAACTGAATGAGGTGGATGAACCTAGAGTCTCTTATGTAGAGTGAAGTAAGTCAGAAAGAGAAAGATAAATATTGTATCATGCATTGGAGAAGGAAATGGCAACCCACTCCAGTATTCTTGCCTGGAGAATCCCAGGGACGGGGGAGCCTGGTGGGCTGCCGTCTATGGGGTCGCGCAGAGTCAGACATGACTGAAGTGACTTAGCAGCAGCAGCAGCGCATATATACGGAATCTAGAAGAATGGTATGGAAGAATTTATTCACAGGGCTACTACTACTACTACTACTACTAAGTCACTTCAGTCGTGTCCGACTCTGTGCAACCCCATAGACGGCAGCCCACCAGGCTCCCCAGTCCCTGGGATTCTCCAGGCAAGGACACTGGAGTGGGTTTCCATTTCCTTCTCCAATGCATGAAAGTGAAATCGCTCAGTCGTGTCTGACTCCTAGCGATCCCATGGACTGCAGCCTGCGAGGCTCCTCCGTCCATGGGATTTTCCAGGCAAGAGTACTGGAGTGGGGTGCCATTGCCTTCTCTGACAGCACTGGAGAAAGAGACATAGAGAATAGACTTATGGACATGAGGAGAGGAGAGGAGAGGGTTAGATGTTTGGAGAGAGTAATGTGGAAACTTACATTACCATATGTAAAATAAATAGCCAATGGAATTTGCTGTATGTTTCAGGAAATTCAAACAGGGACTCTGTATCAACCTAGAGAGGTGGGATGGGGAGGGGGATGGGAGGGAGATTCAAAAGGGCGGGGATATATATATATATATATATACCTATGGCTGATTCGTGTTGAGGTATGACAGAAAACAACAAAATTCTGTAAAGCAATTATCCTTCAATTAAAAAATAAATTTAAAAAAGTGAAAAGAAAAAAAGAAAAGCTCACTGAAACCAATAAAACAGATGCAAGATTTTAGGTTTAAGTTGTGAAGAAAGAGTTCATTTAGATGTCATAAGCAGTTAATTTTGTATTTTTCATCCCTTGCTGGAATTATCTTTTTTTTTAAATTTTGAAATAAGCAGATAAACCTTACAAACCCAATGCAAAATACTGGTTTTTTCCTCCCCTGCTTTTGAGAGTAAGCTGTCAACACAATCTACACTCAAGCACTTGATTATTTACTAAATATAAGGTCTGACCCCTACATAACCACAACCACAAAAAAAAAAAAAAAAAAAAAAAAACTAACATCATTGTGTTACTATGAATTCATCCACAGACTCCACTGGGTTTTACCAGTTTATCCAATAATGTCTTTTATAGGAAAGGATTCAGGTCAGCATTATAAGTTGCATTTAGGCATTTTGTCTCTAAACTTGTTCAGTCTCAAATAGTTCCAGAGTCTTTCCTTGATTTTCATGACCCTGATACTTTTGGAGACTAGAGGCTATTTTGTAGAATGTTCCTCAGTTTGAGTCTTTCTGATGTGACCTCATGATTAGATTCAGGTGATGCATCATTGTCAGAAATATCGATACTGGGGTCTTGTTATAAACTACCATTGGCTCATGTTTTCTATGTATTCCAATATTGCTGATGTGGACTTTGATCATCCTATCAAGCTGACTTCCCATACTAGCCTTTTTGCCATTTCAAATGTCCTGGAACTGGAACACATACTCTCATCCCACTCTGATGACACCTCACATCAGACCACCCCTCCATGAGGATGTTGTTTTGAGCCTGACTTGTACTGTCCCACTAATGGTTTTAGAACTGAATTTTTAGAAAGGCAAGGGGGAAAAAGGAAGGCAAGGCAAGAAAGAGATGGGAGAGAGCAATCTTCTTTAACTTTGTGAATATTATATACCCACAGCCTTTAATTAGTGAATAAAATATATGGAATTCAGATTTCTGGTCCAATACATAAAAGGCTTGGAAGTCATCACTGTCACCCATATTACAAGAAATGGTAAATAAGCATATGAAAAGATGTTCAACATCATATATCATTAAGGAATTGCATATAAAACAACAATGAGATATCAGTACATGTTTTTTAAAATGGATGAAATCCAAAACATATTCAACATCAACTTCTGGCAAGAATGTGGAACAACAGGAGTTCTGATTTGTTGCTCATGTGAAATTATAGATCCATTTTGGAAGACAGCCTGGCAATTTCTTATAAAGCTAAACATAGGCATACTGTACAATACAGCTCCATATGAGATGAAAACTCATGACCGCATAAAAAATTGCACACGATTCATTTTATCAGTTTTATGCATAATCGCTGCCAAAGCAAACAAAATGTCTTCGAAAGATGAATGAATAAACAAACAAACATCCTATGATAGAGTAATTCTCAGCAATAAAAATGAATGGGCTATCAAGCCACCAAAGGCAGGAAGGAAACTTAAATACGTATTACTAAGTGAAGGAAGTCAACCTGAAAAAGGCTATTAATATATGCTGTATGATTCTAACTGCATGAAACATTTTGGAAAAGCCAAACTATATAGACAGTAAAAATATCAGTAGTTGTTTGAATTTAAACTATTCTGTATAATACTATAATGGTGGCTATACAATATTATGCATTTGTCAAATCCATAGAACTGTACAATGTGAAAAGTGAGCTCTATTGCAAACTATGGGCTTTATGATAATGTATCAATAGTGGTTTATCAATTTTAATAGATATACCACATTTAAGCAAAATTTTAATAATAGGAGGGACTTGGGGCAGGGTGGGTATAGGTAGTAGGATTTGAGAACTCTGAACTTCCTGTTCAATTTCTCTGTAAACCTAATACTGCTAATAAAAAATGTAATATATACACAGGTAAATATATGCACATTCACTGTAAAAAGTTGCAAAATGTAAATATATTTCTCTTAGATCTACAATCCTACTTCCTATGGTTGAAATGTTCTTCTGTTTCCTTGCAGAACATTATTGTCTGCTCACTAGCTTGAGCACATTTGCATGTTCATATGTACATCTATATATGTGGATATCTATACCTCTTTTATGTATATAATTTAGCACTGATTTTATTGAAAATATAACTTGGAGATGTCCTCTATCTGCACATACAGGATGTCTCATCACGTTATTAGAAATGGATAACATTTGCCCAACATTGAGGATTATTTAAGTGTTTGTTCTTATCATTGTCTTTTCTTCCCCATTATAAACAGTTTCCATAATAATTTTTGTATAAATTCTTGGCATTTTTCTATAAGTGTATGTACAGCATAGATTTCAGACAGTGTAACTGTTACGTCCAAAGACATGTATATTTTAAATTTAAATATGTATTGCCAATTGGGCTTCCCCAGTGGCTCAGCAGTAAAGAATCCTCCTACAGTGCAGGAGCTTCAGGAGACGAGGATTCAATCCAGGGATCAGGAAGATCCCCTGGAGGAGGAAATGGCTACTCACTCCAGTATTCTTGCCCCAAGAATCCTGTTGACAGAGGTGCCTGGCAGGCTACAGTCCATATGGTTGCAAAGAGTCGGAATTGACTAAAGTGACTGAGCATGCATGCATTACCAAATTTACTCTCCAGAGTTAAGAAATCAATTTTCCTACATCCATTTTATCAATCCAGTAGGTGAAAAATGGTGTCTTATTTCATTTCAAATTTGTGTTTAAAAATAATATTTGTATCATTTCAGTTTAGTCGCTCAGTCATGTTCGACTCTTTGCGACCCCATGGACTGCAGCAAGCCAGGCCTCCCTGTCCATCACCAACTCCCAAACTCATGTCCATTGAGTCAAGGATGCCATACAACCATCTCATCCTCTGTAGCCCCATTCTCTTCCCGCCTTCAATCTTTTCCAGCATCAGGCTCTGTTCCAATGAGTCAGCCCTTCTCATCAGGTGGCTGAAGAATTGGAGTTTCAACTTCAACATCAGTCCTTCCAGTGAACACTCAGGACTGATCTCCATTAGGATAGACTGGTTGGATCTCCTTGCAGTCCAAGGGACTCTGAAGAGTCTTCTCCAACAACACAGTTCAAAAGCATCAATTCTTCGGTGCTCAGCTTTCTTTATAGTCCAACTCTCACATCCATACATGTCTACTGGAAAAACCATAGCCTCGACTAGACAGACCTTTTTTGGCAAAGTAATGTCTCTGCTTTTGAATATGCTATCTAGGTTGGTCATAACTTTCCTTCCAAGGAGTAAGCGTCTTTTAATTTCATGGCTGCAGTTACCATCTGCAGTGATTTTGCAGTCCCCCAAAATAAAGTCTGCCACTGTTTCCCCATCTATTTGGCATGAAGTGATGGGACTGGATATCATGATCTTAGTTTTCTGAATGTTGAACTTTAAGCCAATTTTGTCACTCTCCTCTTTCACCTTCATCAAGAGGCTCTTTAGTTCCTCTTCACTTTTTGCCATAAGGGTGGTGTCACCTGTATATCTGAGGTTATGGATATTTCTCCCGGCAATCTTGATTCCAACTTGTGCTTCATCCAGCCCAGGATTTCTCATGATGTACTCTGCATATAAATTAAATAAGCGCAACTGAGTTTTCCAAATTTGCTGGCATATTGAATGCAGCACTTTCACAGCATCATCTTTTAGGATTTGAAATAGCTCAACTGGAAACATCACCTCCACTAGCTTTGTTCGTAGTGATGCTTCCTAAGGCCCACTGACTTCACATTCCAGGATGTCTGGCTGTAGGTGAGGAATCACACCATCGTGATCATCTGGATTATGAAGATATTTTTTGTACAGTTCTTCTGTGTATTCTTGCCACCTCTTCGTAATATCTCCTTCTTCTGTTAGGTCCATACCATTTCTGTCCTGTGAAAGTGCTGCAGTCAATATGCCAGCAAATTTGGAAAACTCAGCAGTGGCCACAGGACTGGAAAAGGTCAGTTTTCATTCCAATCCCAAAGAAAGGCAATGCCAAAGAATGCTCAAACTACCACACAATTGCACTCATCTCACATGCTAGTAAAGTCATGCTCAAAATTCTCCAAGCCAGGCTTCAGCAATATGTGAACCGTGAACTTCCTGATGTTCAAGCTGGTTTTAGAAAAGGCAGAGGAACCAGAGATCAAATGGCCAACATCCACTGGATCATGGAAAAAGCAAGAGAGTTCCAGACAAACATCTATTTCTGCTTTATTGACTATGCCAAAGCCTTTGACTGTGTGGATCACAACAAACTGTGGAAAATTCTGAAAGAGATGGGAATACCAGACCACCTGACCTGCCTCTTGAGAAACCTGTTTGCAGGTCAGGAAGCAAGAGTTAGAACTGGACAAGGACAACAGACTGGTTCCAAAGAGGAAAAGGAGTACGTCAAGGCTGTATATTGTCACCCTGCTTATTTAACCTATATGCAGAGTACATCATGAGAAAAGCTGGGCTTGAAGAAGTACAAGCTGGAATCAAGATTGCTGGGAGAAATATCAATAACCTCAGATATGCAAATGACACCACCCTTATGGCAGAAAGTGAAGAGGAACTCAAAAGCCTCTTGATGAAAGTGAAAGAGGAGAGTGAAAAAGTTGGCTTAAAGCTCAACATTCAGAAAACGAAGATCATGGCATCTGGTCCCATCACTTCATGGGAAATAGATGGGGAAAGAGTGGAAACAGTGTCAGACTTCATTTTTTTGGGCTCCAAAATCACTGCAGATGGTGACTGCAGCCATGAAATTAAGAGACGCTTACTCCTTGGAAGGAAAGTTATGACCAACCTAGATAGCATATTCAAAAGCAAAGACATTACTTTGCTAACAAAGGTTCGTCTAGTCAAGGCTATGGTTTTTCCTGTGGTCATGTATGGATGTGAGAGTTGGACTGTGAAAAAGGTTGAGCGCTGAAGAATTGATGCTTTTGAACTGTGGTGTTGGAGAAGACTCTTGAGAGTCCCTTGGACTGCAAGGAGATCCAACCAGTCCATTCTGAAGGAGATCAGCCCTGGGATTTGTTTGGAAGGCATGATGCTAAAGCTGAAACTCCAGTACTTTGGCCACTGGATGCGAAGAGTTGACTCATTGGAAAAGACTCTGATGCTGGGAGTGATTGGAGGCAAGAGGAGAAGGGGACGACAGAGGATGAGATGGCTGGATGGCATCACTGACTCGATGGATGTGAGTCTGGGTGAACTCCGGGAGTTGGTGATGGACAGGGAGGCGTGGTGTGCTGCAATTCATGGGGTCGCAAAGAGTCGGACACGACTGAGGGACTGATCTGATCTGATCTGACCTTGCATGAAATGTTCCCTTGGTATCTCTAATTTTCTTGAAGAGATCTCTAGTCTTTCCCCTTCTATTGTTTTCCTCTATTTCTTTGCACTGATCACTGAGGACGACTTTCTTACCTCTCCTTATTCTTCTTTGAAACTCTTCATTCAAATGGGTGTATCTTTCCTTTGCTTCTTTGTTTTTCGCTTCTCTTCTTTTCTCAGCTATTTGTAAGCCCTCCTCAGACAGCTTTTTCACTTTTTTGCATTTATTTTTCTCGGCAATGGTCTTGATCCCTGTCTCCTGTAGAGTGTCACGAACCTCCATCCATATTTCATCAGCTACTCTGTCTATAGTGGCTTATATAGTGGCAGATATAGTCCCTTAACTCTCTTTCTCACTTCCTCTGTATAATCGTAAGGGATTTGATTTAGTTCATATAATTATAAATACAATTGGATATGCCTTTAAATTCATAAGATTTTTAACTTCGTTTTATGTAAATAATTATTTTATTATTTTTTTAAAATACTTCTTGAGCTAGACTCTTTCATTTTTTTAAATGCTTCCCTGACTCTTAACATTTTTTTCAGATTAACTTGACAATAACAGTTATAGTAAAACAGTTTATCCTATTATTATAATTTTTCACTGTGTGGAATATTTGTTAAAATTAATGAACAATTCCAGGGTATCCTGCATTGCAGGAAAATTTTTTACCAACTGAGCTATCAGGGAAGCCCCTAATTAGAATATTAGCATCATATTACATATACAAAGTAATTTAGAAAATAGTGATATCTTTTAAAAAAAAAGCTGTCTTTTATGTTTAATTCCCCTGTTTAATGTGTGAACTTATGGAAAACTAATAAGCTACATCTATGAAAAAGCAATGATATCCCTAAAATACTGTTTTTCTATTAATAAATATAGTTTGAGTTCTCACCTGATTCTGTTTGCTGAAGAGATTCAGTTTTTTTAAAAAATGTAATTCATATGGATAATATATTTACATACATATTAATCTCATTTTAGAAATATTATTGCCCAGTTAAAAAAAATAGAAGCAATTCCATTCTGTTGAAGTTATCTAAGAAACACATTGCATACTTAAAAGTTAAGTGAACTTTTTCATCTCTTCTCAGTAATTCTTTTCATAGGAATTGTTTGAAAAAGATTGTGTATGTTGGTGCCAATCCTAGAAAGAAACACTTAAGGTTGAGTTAGCATTAAGTTGTTGATAGGCTGCAAAGTTTTTGTTCTTTTCTCACACCCTTACTATTTCCAAAAATGTTTGACTTTTGAGTCTTTCTTTACGAGATAAGCTTTATGAAGTTATGTTTATATATGTTTATGTAAAAAATGTCTTCTTCACAATGCCAGGTTGAATATTAGCACAGAAACTGCACAAAGTAGGGAAGTGATTTTCTAAATGGGATGACAGTGGAGTAGAGTGGGGTTCAGAGATGAGGTAGAATGGGAAAAATTTTTTATTTATTTTAAAATTTTTATATGATTTTTAAAGGTTACTTTTTTCATTTAGTTATTACAGAATATCGGTTGTATTCCCTGTGTTGTACAGTATATCTCTGAGTCTATTTTATATCCAGCAGTTTGTACCTCCCACTACCCCGCTCCTACACTGCCTTTTCCCCACACTGGCAACCACTAATTTGTTCTCTAAATCTGCGAGACTGCCTTTTGTTCATTATAAACTACTTTGTTGTATTTTTTAGATTCTACACATACAAGTGATATCACTGTTTTTGTCTTTCTCGGTCTAAAATACTTCCCTTAGTACAGTGCTCTCTAAGTCTGCCCGTGTTGCTGTCATTGATAGAATTTTGTTCTTTTTATGGCTGAGTAGTATTTCAGTGTGTGTGTGTGTGTCCTATCATCTGTTGATGGACACTTGAGTTGTTTCCATATCTTAGCAACTGTAAATAATACTTCTGTGAACATTGGGGTGCATATATGCTTTTGAATTAGTATTTTCATCTTTTTTTGGATATATGCTCAGGGGTGGGATTACTTGGTCACATAGTAGTTTTATTTATAGTTTTTTGGGAAGCCTCCATACTGTCATCCATAATAGCTGTACCAATTTATATTCCCACCACGGGTGTACAAGGGTTCTCTTTCCTCCACATCCTTGCCAACATTTGTTATTTGTGGTCTTTTTGATGATAACCATTCTGATGTGTGTGAGATGATATCTCATAGTGGTTTTGGTTTGTATTTCTCTGCTGATTAGTACTGCTGAGCATCTTTTCATGTGCCCGTTGGCCATCTGCATTTCCTCTTTGGAAGGATGTTTATTCACTTCTGCTCATTTTTAATTAGACTATTGTGTTTTTTTTTTTTTTTGATGGGTATTATCCCCTTATTAGTCAGATCATTTACAAATTATTTCTCCTATTCAATAGGCTGTGTTTTCCTTCTTATTTTTAAATTAATTTTTGTTGGAGTACAGTTGCTTTACCATGTGGTGTTAGTTTCTGCTGTCCAGCAAAGTGAATCAGCTCTACTATACATATATCCCCTCATTTTTGGATTTCTTTCCCATTTAGATCACCACAGAGCAATGAGTAGAATTCCCTGTGTTAAACAGTGTGATCTCATTTATTATCTATTTTATACATGGTATCAATAATGTATATATGTCAATCCCAATCTCCCAATTCTTCACAACCCTCTCTTTCCCCTTGGCACCCGTGTGTTTGTTCTCTACATCTGTGTCTCTAGTTCTGCTTAGCAAATGTGATCATCTATGCCATTTTTTCTAGATGCCACATATATGCATTAAATAAAATAAACTTTGTTTTTCTCTTTCTGACTTATTTCCCTCTATATGACAGTCTCTAGGTCCATCCCTATTTCTGCAAATGACCAATTTTGTTCCCTTTTTTTCTGGCTAAGTAATATTACATTGTGTATATGTACCGCCCATCTTTTTTTTATCCATTCCACTGTTGATGGACATTTAAGTTGCTTCTGTGTCCTGGATATTGTAAATAGTATTGCAGTGAACACTGGCGTGTGCCGGGGACAAGCCCCGGCTGATCCAGGGAATTCAAAGCGGGGACGGCGTCGGTGAGGATCAGGAAACAACTGCTTAATTAAACTTTAATTAAAGATATAAAGAGTAATGGAATAAGGATAGCTCAGTGAGGAAATTCAGTGGAGAAAAGAGGCTGAATAATTCAGCCAGAAGGTAAGAGAAAGAACGACATGGGGAGACCAAGTTTCGGTGAACAAGGCCCGCACTTTATTTTCCAAAGTAGTTTTTATACCTTAAGTTATGCATAGAGGATAATGGGGGAAGGGGTAGAGTCATGCAGCAAGCCAGGCTTTCTTCCTGCAAACTTATCATATGCAAAAGCTTAGGTGATTTGCATCATCTTCTGGCCCGGAGGCCTGTTAACATTTTAAGACCCTTTCTTCAGAAAACTTATTTTTCTCTAAAGGTGATAAGTCAAGCGCCACCCTCCAAAAGCATTAGATAAAGTTGCATTCCTACAGAGCAAAGGTGTGGTGGGCTATAACAAGAAAAAGAATTAACTCAAGGGTCCCAGGTTACAAACATTAAAGCTACTATTTACACCAATTATATTAATCAATACACTGCCAGGGACACAGCAGGCAAGGGATATGGAGACTTAGCAGCAAACATTGGCCCAACAAGTGAAAATCCCTTCACCAATACAATTTCTAATCAATCTTTTAACTGCTCAAAGGAATCTGTATTTAGACAGTTTAGAACATCTCATGCGTCTCTCACAGTTTGGAGGCTCTGAGCAATCACATGTGGCCGGAAAAACCTATTCAGGCAGGCTAGAGGACTTCCAAGGGAGTTTGTAGGTTGAAACACTGTCACACCCAGGAATTATTAACTGGAGCTGTAAGCTAACTCTTTTTTCAGAGAGAGGTAGTGGGGGACAGCCCCCCGTAAAGTCAGAGGTGTAGGTGAAAGCACAAAGCAGAAAGTAGGCAGACTATGGTTTTGGGGGTAGATTGCTCGAGAATTTCCAGGGAGACTCCTGAGGCTTGATCCCGCCTTTGCGTATGCCAAGCCTCCTTCCTCATGACCTTTGCCAGGGGCGGAGCTCGTTCCCCGCAACTGGCGTGCATGTGTCTTTTTGAATTATTGCTTTATATGGGTATATGCCCAGTACTGGGATTGCTGGGTCATATAATAGTTCTATTTTTAGCCTTTAAAGAACCTCCATACTGTTGTCCATAGTGACTTATCAATTTACATTCCACCAACAGTGTGAGAGTGTTCCCTTTTCCCCACACCCTCTCTAGCATTTGTTGATTATAGCTTTGTTTTGTTTTTCAGTTCAGTTCAGTGATAGCTATTCTGATGGGTGTGAGGTGATAGTTCACTGTGGTTTTGGTTTGCATTTCCCTGATGATTAGTAATGTTGATCATCTTTTCATATGTTTGTTGACCATCTATGTGTCTTAGTAGAATAAGTGTCTCTTTAGGTCCTCCACCCATTTTTTGATCTAATTTAGATTAGTTCAGTTGCTCAGTCATGTCCAACTCTTTGAGACCCCATGGAATTCAGCATGCCAGGCTTCACTCTCCATCACCAACTCCCAGCGCTTGCTGAAACTCATGTCCATCAAGTCGGTGATGTGATCCAACCATCTCATCCTCTGTCATCCCCTTCTCCTCCTGCCTTCAATCTTTCCCAGGATCAGGTTATTTTCTAGTCAGCCCTTTGCATCAGGTGGCCAAAATGTTGGAGCTTCAGCTTCAGCATCAGTCCTTCCAATGAATATTCAGGATTGATATCCTTTAGGATTGACTGGTTGGATCTCCTTGCAGTCTAAGGGACTCTCAAGAGTCTTCTCCAACACCACAGTTCAAAAGTATCAATTCTTCAGCACTCAGCTTTCATTATGGTTCAACTCTCACATCTATACATGACTACTGGAAAAACCATAGCTTTGACTAGACAGACTTTTGTTGACAAAGTAATGTCTCTGCTTTTTAATATGCTGTCTAGGTTGGTCATAGTTTTTCTTCCAAGGAGCAAATGTCTTTTAATTTTTTAACCTTTTGATTCTTGTTTGTTTTCTTTATATTGAGCTGCAGGAGCTGTTTGTATATTTTAGAGACAAATATTTTGTCCCATTCTGAGGGTTGTCTTTTAGTTTAGTTTGTGGTTTCCTTTGCTGTACAAAAAGCTTTTAAGTTTAATTAGGTCCCATTTGTTTATTTTTGCTTTTATTTTATTTGCTTCAGTAGACAGATCAAAAAAAAATATTGCTTCAATTTATGTCAGAATGTTCTGCCTATGTTTTCCTCAAGGAATTTTATTGAATCTGGTTTTACATTCATGTTTTTAGTCATTTTGAATTTCTTTTTGTATATAGTGTTAGAGAATGTACTAATTTCATTCTTTTGCGTGTACCTGTCTAGTTTTCCCAGCACCACTTATTGAAGAGACTGTCTTTTCTCCATTGTATATTCTTGACTCCTCTGTCATAGAGTAATTAACCACAAGTGCACCTGTTTATTTCTGGGCCCTCGATCCTGTTCTATTGATCTGTGTGTCTGTTTTTGTGCTAGTATCATTGCTGTAGCTTTTTATTATAGTATGAACTCAGGAAATGTGATTCCTCCAGCTCTGTTCTTCCTCTAGATTGTTTTGGCTATTCAGGATCTTTTGTGTTCCCGTACAAAATTTAAAGTTATTTGTTCTAGTTTTATGAAAAATCCCATGGGTATTTTGATAGGGATTGCATTGAATCTGTAGATTTCCTTGTGTAGTATGTTCATTTTAACAATAATGATTCTTCTAATATAAGAACATGGTATATCTTTCCATCTGTGTCATCTTCAGTTACTTTCATCAGTGTCTTATAGTTTTTGGAGTACAGGGAACATAAATTTTCAAAAGATAAACTTACTTTATCCAAAGCTTATTAGTTTTTCCATCTGCTTTTGGCAAGCAAATAAAAAAATGTCAGTGGCAAAAATATAAAGTTGAGCATTAGAACTAATAGTAGTTGTATACTTACTATGCTGTGACTTATACTATGCTATACTTCATGACAACATCAAGACCACTTTGGCACTCAGAAATCAGTAACTACAAATGGAAAGAGTACTAAGCATAGAACTGCAGGTAATAGGCCATAATTAATAAATAAAACATATAGAATGTGCCTAAGTAAAATGGAAAAAATTAAAAACTGACCTCTTTGCCACTTTCTCACTTGTACCCTATAGGCAGTTTTATCAGGCGCATCACATTGCAGGTGACAAATCACATAACTGCTACTTCTTCTACACTATATTTTTGTTTTTTTAAATTTCCAGTTGTGCTGTCATTTTTATGGCATGTGCCACAAAGTTTTTTTTTCTTTTGTCTCTGAGAGATTTTATTAGCAAGGTAATTAAAAACCTGAATTTCTCTTTATAACATAAGGACTCAATATTAAGCATTTTGAGCTTCCCAGGTGGCTCAGTGGTAAAGAATCTGCCTACAGTGCAGGAGACAGAGGAGACATGGGTTCGATCCTTGGGTCAGAAGATACTCCTGGAGGAGGGCATGGAAACCCACTGCAGTACTCTTGTCTGGAGAATTCCATGGACAGAGGACCCTGGCGGGCTATAGTCCATGGGGTCACAAAGAGTCAGACATGACTGAGCAACGAAGCACAACACAGCACAGATTCCACCCACTTCCCTTCCTATTCTCCCTCCATTAATGTTGCTTTGTCCCTGGCCCTATGACTCTTCTGTGAATAGCCCTACACATTTGTCAGTCTGTAGAGTAACTGCCATAAAATAAAGCATAGGGGAATTTAAAATTGAGACAGCCCGAACAAGGAATCTGGATCACCATCCCTCATAATGCCTGTGAGGTATATGGCCAGGAACAAGCCTTGAAATCACACAAAGACCTGATCTGGGAAAGACATAACTTCACAGATACCATGACTTTTTTGCTGCTGACAACATCTAGTGCATGACTTAATGGTGATGCCTCAAGAAATTGGATCCACAGACCCTGATTTTATCCCTGCTAGAATGTATTCTAGGTATTCCCTGCTGCTTTACATTTCTGGCTCCCAAGCCAAACTCCACTGCAGGTGCTTCTGATTAGAGCTTAGCTTTATGCAGGCATCATAGCTTCAAAGGTCTGAGCAAGCAGGTATCTGATGTCTATGGTGGAGGAAAAAATGTCAAACAGCTATTGCATTTGTCAAGGTCCCTATTACAGAATGACTCCCTAAATTGAATGCATCATTCCATATGGCTTATGCAGTATTCAGTATGCAGCACAATTAACCCTCTTCATCTGGACAGAATACATAATTATGTTAAAGCATATACTAAGATTATATGAACATTTTTAAGATCCACATCAAAGGGCTGGTTTATAATTAAGCTTGCAGTTAGCTATAATCCTAAAACGTTCACCTTTTATTGCTGTTTAGCCATGTGTTCTCCATCCTGTATTTGTACAATTGTGTTTTGATTTTTAAATCCAAATACAGAACTTTATATTTAGCCCTGTTAAATATCACTTTGTTTGCTTTGGCCCATATTTCCAACTTTTTGCAATGCCTTGGAATACGGTTTCTGTCATTCAATACAGTAACTCCACAGTTTTGTGTCATACACAAATTGGATAAACATGCTTTTGTTTACATTCACATCTCTGATAAAATGTTGAAAAGAGTATAAACTGCTATGAATACCACAAAGTATTTTCATCTAGGGTGGCATCTAACCGTTAATTAATATGTTACACCATATTAACCAAACCTCATTTATCTAGAGTTATATTGAACTTATGTTCATTATTTAGCTTGTATCATGATGATGATAATAATGAAAAGGAATAGATTAAAGGTATTTAAAATAAAAATTTTTTATGATGTGAGCCTTATACTCAATAGAATCAGGAAATAGAATGTGATTAATAATCAAGGATAATACATTCTCCTGTGTGTGTGCATGTTGCTCAAAAAAGTAAAATTAGAGAATCCCAGATCACTATCACTTGTATATTGAAGATCAGTCTCAACAATGTACCCCTGTAAATCTCGAAGTATGTTAGAAAGGAGGCCAGCAAACATTTTCTGTGAAGGAACATACAATAAATATTACAGACTTTGTAAGTCCTATGACCTCTCTGTACCTACGCCCTTGTAGGACAAAAGCAGCCATAGACATTACATAAATAAATGGTCATGACAATGTTCCCACGAAAGCTTATTTATAAAAACGTGTTACCAGATTTGGCCCCAGGCTATAGTTTGTCCATGTTAATGGTTATCTATTCAAGTTTTACCTGCCTTTAACTGATCTTATTCACAGGCTAACCTTTAGTGTTTGATTTTGAATTCTAGTCCTCCTATTTTAAGTCCATGTAGATTCCTTTTGTCTTTCCAAATCAATAAAGATCATCTTTTACAGTTAATCTTAAATAACCACACAAATTGCTTACCATTTATATCACTATGTGGTTGTCAGAATTCTCACCATTTCTAGAGCAAGCATCATCTCTTCACTGATGTCTAGGAACACTAAAACATTGCCTTACCACACATGAAAGTCCTAAATATCCACCAGAAGAGACAATAAATTAAAAAAATCAACAAGTTTACTCTTTCAAAATGAGCTGTATGGAACATTAGGGAATAGAAAAAGCAAATGTGAGATTAAATTCATGTTCCATGTGAGTTTAAAAATCAGGTACAGAGATGAGAAATGAAAAGGAAACTAATGCCTCCTAACAAATAGGAAGTGCCCAGTGGATGGTGAGAAAACTAAGATAGTTAACAGTGTGCCATAAGATGATCTAGGCAAGGGAAAATGAAGAAGCATTTAAATGAAATGTCACCTATTCCCAAATTACTTTCTCCCAAATGATTTAAAAGTCATACGTAAAATTACTGTCAGTTTAGTTCAGTCGTTCAGTCATGTCTGACTCTTTGCAACCCTGTGGAATGGAGCATACCAGGCTTCCCTGTCCATCACCAACTCCCAGAGCTTGCTCAAACTCATGTCCATCGCGTCGGTGATGCCATCCAACCATCTCATCCTCTGTCATCCGCTTCTCCTCCTGCCTTCAATCTTTCCCAGGATCAGGGTCTTTTCCAGTGACTCATTTCTTTGCATCAGGTGGCCAAAGGATTGGAGTTGCAGCTTCAGCATCAGTCGTTCCAAATGAATATTCAGGACTGATTTCCTTTAGGATGAAGTGGTTTGATCTCCTTGCAGTCCAAGGGACCCTCAAAAGTCTTCTCCAACACCACAGTTCAAAAGCATCAATTCTTCAGTGCTCAGCTTTCTTTATGGTCCAACTCTCATATCCATACATGACTCCTGGAAAAAAAAAAACATAGCTTTGACTATATGGACCTTTGTCCACAAAGTAATGTCTCTACTTTTTAATATGTTGTCTAGGTTGTCTAATATGTTGTCTAGGTTGTTTAGCTTTTCTTCCAAGGAGCAAGCATCTATTAATTTCATAGCTGCAGTCACCATCTGCAGTGATTTTGGAGCCCAAGAAAATAAAGCCTGTCACTGTTTTCATTGTTTTCCCATCTATTTGCCATGAAGTAAAAATTACTGTAGCATGTTTAAAATCAGGAGAGATTATTAAAAAAAAAAAAAAAGAACAGAAGGGAAGTAACTTTTAGCACTTTCTTTTGCTAGTGATCCTGTAAAGCATTTTACACAGGCTGATCATTTAATCAGGCTTTCCTGGTGGCTCAGTGGTAAAGAATCCACCTGTCAATGCAGAAGACACAGGTTCCATCTCTTGTGTGGGGAAATTCCCTGGAGTAGGAAATGGTAACCCACTCCAGTATTTTTGCATGGACAGAGAGTCCCTGGAGTCACAAAGGAGTCAGATACAACTTAGTGACTAAACAACAATAGTCATTTAACCACTAACTCACTGTGAGATGAGTTTTGCTGATTACTATTTTATAACAAGGCGACTGAGAATCAAGGAGGTTAAATAGTTTACCTAGGGACACAAAGATGTTCAATAGTGAACTGAGACTCTAATCCAATTCATTCTGTCTCTAAACACTTTTCCCCCTATTTACACTACATTGAAAACATATCAATATAAAATATGCAGATAGACCTAAAAAGAGAAACAATTGCTTGTTTATTTAGATACTTTATTTAAACTGCAACCTAATGAAGATTGCCTGATTCATATTTTATTCAGAGAAAGAAAAATAAGATAAACAAATTTCTAAATCTATCTTAAGAGTTTACACTAGCAAAAAAGTGTTAAATATATTTGGACATAGCTAGCAATGAATATTCTAAATTTTATTCAAACAGAGATTGCCTCCATCTAATTTACACCATTTACATTTTAGAATGGAAATTGCTCCCATGCTGTGGTGTTTCTAGAAAAGTAGTTAAATACATTCTTTAGCAATTAGAAATTTGTAAACTTCAGGTGTTTTCCCTTTTGGAATTCTTTACTAAATGTTATTTCTGCAGTCAGAACTGAAATTGCAGCCTAGAAGTATGAATACAATGCAGATTGAGAAAGGATAGGGTTGGAAAGAGCATTGGTAATGAGCAAGTGCCAAATGTGTATAACAAGATATTAAGTCTGAAGTTTTAAATTAGGCACTAGATACAGTCAAGTCTGATTCAAAGACAGGTTACAAAAACTTAATCCAAAGTTGTTACATACTCTAAGAATCTCATACACATGAAGACAAATGAAGAGTAGGGAGGTTGGTGCAAAGACTTTAAATATAACTGTTTGAATGCTATTCTCTAGATTTGTACAGTGGAAGGAAGGTAATTTTCCCTTCAGGTCAAGACAATGTGAGGATTGTTAGTAGAACACTCAAGAGAGCTTCCTTGGTCTCCTGAAGTGAATTACATCACTTGCTGATGCCTGCCAAGAAAATCGAAGGCAAAGAAGGCCACCCAGTCACCTGATGGCAGTGTGAGGAATGTGCTTACTCTGTTGTAATTGTGTTTTCAGAGTTTGTATAGGTGAAGAATGTCCGAGTGCTTCCTAAGGACCAGACACAGAGCATAATTAAAATCTATCTTAGAGTTTGTCCAATAGGGTCACCTAGAGGGAAAGCTGAAGGCGGAGGTTGAGTTTTGAGGGGGTTAAGGGCAGTCATAAATAAAATGGTCAAGAATCTTGCAGATGAGGTCAACCAGTAACAGAAGTCTTTGTAGAACCCATGAAAGTGTCCAGTGAGAGAAGAGGTCTGCTTTAAATATTCTTCATGCCACTCTTATGCTGCATACAGCTAGCTAGCAGGTCATAACTGGAGGAGGCAAAGAAGTTGTAGATTTGCCGTGATTGATTGTGGATTAGCATATTATCCTAATAGTCACATTATTTAATTTATGCTCTATGGATGTGTGAAAGAGACTGTAGAATTATAGGACTTACCTAGGTTTTCTTCCAAGGTGACCACCATGGAAGAAAATTTCAAAGATTAATGGAAACAAAAATAAAAATGCTTTTTGGTTCCATGTCATGAGTCCTTCTTTGTCAACCTATCAGGTACATATATTTTTATGATCAGGATAATTTTATTTCAATGAGCTCACATAAGATAGAGTTGGAAGGAAAGTTGATAAAACTGGGAATTATAGCACAGTGACTGTCAGGCTAAGGCATCTGGTCTTTATTAGGTAGGAAGGAGGAAATCACTGAATGTTGGGGTCTGATAGATAAGATGAGTAATATGACAATGACTAGCATTATTTGTAGCGATGAAATGGACCATTTCCTGATGGAAGTTTAATAATGCAAAAGGCAGTAAAGGTCTCTGAACATGTTAAATACTTGAGTACATAGAAATAGATTTTTCTCTTTTGGTTTAAAACAACAATAATAATATTTTCTGAGGTGTAAATATATGTGAAATTAAAATACATGATAATAATAGCACAAAAGGAAGGCATTGAAATATAAGTTCTTTATTTTACTTTGGAAAAAGTGCAAACTAAGAAAAATAATTTGGAGATGTATGTTAATCTCTAAAGTAATGACAAAGAATAAAACAATATATCATTAAAAACCTAATAAAGTACTCGAGATTCATGTGCTTTACTGATGTAAATGCCACTTCAGTGAAAACAAGAAAAATTTTGAAATATCCCTTTTGGGAATGTCTCATAGCTTTTGATCATATCTATTTTGCAATGCCAAGCTGCACACAAACAAATACACACACACACTCTTTATCTTCCATTGTTTATCCTCTCATCTGCTCTTTATATCTTTCTTTTTTTTTTTTTTTTTAATCTTTCTCTAGTTTGCTTGTGTCTGTTCTTTCTCCCACATGAGTACCAAGTTCTTAATGGTAATGGCAAGAATTCTCCACAGGGGCTCCTAGTTTCATTCTGAGCCATTTTATGAGATTCTCTGAACCTGGGCATTTATGGTATCCATGACTGGAGTGAGGAGTTGATCACTGGATGGTCAGGGGGCTGATCTGGGGTTTGTTTTGTCAAGAACAGTTGCTTTAGAGCTGGGGTTGACACACTTTTCCTTTAAAGGATCAGACAGCAAAATTGTTCAGCTTTGTGCACCAGTGCGCTATGTTGGGACTCTTCAACACTCTATTACAAGGATGAATGCAGGCATGGACAATACGTAACCAACTGAATGTGACTGTGTTCCAATAATACTTCATTTAAAGATGTATGAGGCAGGCAGGCCATATTTGTCCCACTGGACCCTGTGCTATGACCCATGCAGTAGATAAAAGAAGATAAGTGCACATAACTTTTCAATCATTGCTCTGTTTGCAGATCAGTCTGCTGAAGCCTTTCTGCTGTTTTATAAGCTTTGGCTAGCACCAGTGGTATTTCAGACATTCCTTAGATTTAAGGTTCCATTTTCTTATTCTATTTTAAATTTCAATTTTTTATAGTTTTGGTACTTAAAAACAGAATGTAAGCAATTATATTAGTATAAGAATATAAAGTGATTTTAAAAGATGTCTGTTATATCGAAGAGAATCAATATTTTCAACTTAATTGTTGAAAATGTAGTCTACAATACCAAAAAAAAAAGAAATGCAATTTCACTTTTTATAGGCCTACTGTTAATAAGCCCTGTTTTCCCAGTCCTTCTATCTGTATTGTGAACATGGATCAAATACAGAATTACCTAGAGAAATTCAAATAAAATAGGAGAACTTCGGGTCATGGCAGTAGTGTACTTCTTGTTCCAAGAGAAGGCAAGCAACGACTTCTTATATGCAGTTTGGCTGGGTGGGTATTCACTCAGGCTTTTATATTTCTGTGATCCTTTGGCACAAAACTTTTAACATTGTGTTAACTTTATCCCTGGAGTTGAAAAATATATGTCCCAAAGGTTAATATTAAACAGAGTTGTCCTTGGTAGAAAATATATTTAGTTCCAATTATGAAAAAAAAGTACATAAAAGTGTAATAAAGCTGTTTGGAAAAACAAGCATCAGGTGCTTTTTTTCCTGTCCTCTCAGGAGAGAGCACAGCTCTGTTGGAAAGCAGCCTTGGAGACTGAAATGCCTGTTTTCTCCTCATCTTACCATGCCTTATTAGTGTGCTCCTGGTAAATTACTTTGGCCTTTTCTTAAAATCTCAGGTGATGAGTTTGCAAGAACTCATTGCCTTCTACTCAGAGGTTTCAGGAGGCCTTATTAACTGCCTTTTTTTTTTTAATTAGCTCTTTGTGGTCTTCCAAAGCATCTTTTAAAAAATATATCTCTTAAGTCATTTCTATTCCCTCACCAGGTTTTGATTGGTCTTCTTAAGTATTAAGTGGAAAAAAAAAATCTATAGTTTCCATTTCATGAAGTATTTACTCTATGCACAATGAGAAAATGGACAACTGAACAATAGTTAATTTTGAAATGAGGTGGATTTTCTTTTGGCTGCAAACAGTTGCTCTTTATAGGTTCATGGTTTCTAGGGAATTTGGCTGCAGTATGAATTTTGTTTCTTGAAACTATTCATACAGTCTTGATACACACATATGTGAAACATTATAAGAAAAATTCTGTTTGGAGTTGGGGACAAAGAAAAATTGCCAGGAAAGTAGATAAGGACGCTGATGCTCACACTAGCAAGATCTGGATTTTATGATCAGCCTGTATCTGTTCTTTGCTGCTGCTGCTGCTAAGTCGCTTCAGTCTTGTCCGACTCTGTGCGACCCCATAGACGGCAGCCCACCAGGCTCCGCCGTCCCTGGGATTCTCTAGGCAAGAATACTGGAGTGGGTTGCCGTTTCCTTCTCCAATTAGGGATCCATTTTCTGGAGGCCTCTAATTCTTACTGACCCCACGCATCCATGTTTATATTATCATTTCTTATTTGATCCTAGCTCCAAAGAGTGAAGTCTCTAAATGAAAAAAGCCTGAATCCACTTACCAACTTAGGTACCAGCTCCCTAAACCCTGAGGCTGGTTGCTCCTGTTGATGTCTGACAAACAGTAAATTTGGGACATTACTCTAAGTTGTGTAAAAACCACTCAAAATACATGACAGATATCAGAAAACTGGAGGCAGAGGTTAAATGCTCTGATTACTTGAAGAAAAGGAGCTGGGTAAATGCAAAGAATGTTATCATTTATGGAGACACATTTCCTTATTAACCATCACTTTCATGCCAACAAATATCCTCCAAAAGGCTCAATTATCTTTGACTATTTTGCATGCACTCCTTGGCATGTACCTAATAAAACTTATGGTACTATGCATACTGTTCAGTTCTGTGTGTTCATTGGAAGGACTGATGCTAAAGCTGAAACTCCAATACTTTGGCCACCTCATGTGAAGAGTTGACTCATTGGAATAGACCCTGATGCTAGGAGGGAGTGGGGGCAGGAGGAGAAGGGGACAACAGAGGATGAGATCACTGACTCGATGGACATGAGTTTGAGTGAACTCCGGGAGTTGGTGATGAACAGGGAGGCCTGACGTGCTGTGATTCATGGGGTTGCAAAGAGTTGGACACGACTGAGCGACTGAACTGAACTGATACTGTTTAAAAATATCTCATTACGAATTGGGCCTTTCAGCTGGTAAACACAGAAAAATTAACCATGAAAATAAACCAATACTCCAAACCAAAAAATAGGTAGAGCAAAGTGAAAAATCTCAAACCAAACTTCTCAAGCCAAACATAACTCTAAATGTCCTGTCCCATAATAAAGTTCAGCTTATTGGAAAGTGACAGCATTATTTTAATTCAAATATGGTCATTTGTCTAAAACACATGATATCCCTCAATGATAAAAAGAAAGGCCATAGAAAATAGGTACAATTAAACTTTTCCTCCCACTCAAATATAAGAAATACTTACTAGGTAATTCATACCCTAATATTTCAGGTTAGCCTATTTGTAAAATTTGACTGTAGGAGGTGATGCCTTATTAGCTACTGCAGTACAGGGAAATTAAAAATTCAATTTTAAGGTTATGTTAACATGCTTATACTTTATTACTTCAGTTCAGTTCAGTCGCTCAGTCGTGTCCAACTCTTTGTGACCCCGTGAACTGCAGCACGCCAGGCCTCCCTGTCCATCACCAACTCCCGGAGTTCACTCAAACCCATGTCCAATGAGTGGGTGATGCCATCCAACCATCTCATCCTCTGTTGTCCCCTTCTCCTCCTGCCCTCAATCTTTCCCAGCATCAGGGTCTTTTCCAATGAGTCAGTTCTTCACATCAGGTGGCCAAAGTATTGGAGTTTCAGCTTCAACATCAGTCCTACCAATGAACACCCAGGACTGATCTCCTTTAGGATGGACTGGTTGGATCTCTCTGCAGTCCAAGGGACTCTCAAGTGTCTTCTCCAACACCACAGTTCAAAAGCATCAATTCTTCAGCACTCAGCTTTCTTTATAACTTACCAGTAGAAGAAAAAATATATACAGTACTAGTTACTCTGTCTGGATTCTCACAGGAAATTAAGTTGTTCCTCTGTATACCTTGAGGGCAGATTAAATGTATTGACATGTCACTGATATTAACACAGCCTCTTCTAAAATAGGTTAGTTTTTTAACTGATTTTGAAAGACTAGTTACAAGCAAAGCTTGACAATGGAAGACAATACCTTATTAAGGTAAGTGGAACATCAGCAAAAATATAAGTAGCCTTCATGAATATCTTCTTGCCTGGAGAACCCCATGGACAGAGGAGCCTATGAGCCTACAGTCCACGGATTCTCAGAGAGTCAGACATGACGGAGCTACTAACACACTATTTAACTTTTAATAATGTTTGTATTTATATGATATTTGACCCTAATCCATTAATTTATATCATTTATTTCCACATATACCTCCTGCCTTTTGTGACTCATTCTCAAGAATTCTGTCAAGTATAATCATTTTAAGACTAATATACAGTTTAGTACAAAGGGAAAATTTTAATTCACATTATAACAAAAAATAAAGAACTAATGCACTTTTGATAGTAATTTTTTTCTGTTAGGAAGAACTAAAAGTTTCCAGTGGAGACATAGAATAAAAAGGTTTTACCCCCCACCCCCCGCCCCAGCAAATTTATTCATTCAGTTATCACATTTAGCATTTTCTGTTCATGGGCAGTGTACCACAAACATATTTGACTAGTGCCTAAACATCCTGATTCTCTTGTCTTACAAGTAATATGGAAACTGATGATTTTCTAATGTTGATTGGTCTAAGATTTTGAATCCGTATAATTCGTCTCAATGAAACACTTCCTTAGAAATCTCTTTTTACCTAAATTAACCTTGTTGGAGTTTCATGGCCATTGTTGTTCAGTCGGTAAGTTGTGTCCAACTTTTTGCAACTGCAGGGGCTGCATGGAGTACTCCAGGCTTCCCTATCCTTCACAACCTCTCAGAGTTTGCTCAAACTCATGTCCATTGAGTTGGTGATGTCATCCAACCATCTCATCCTCCATCATCCCCTTCTGCCTTCAATTTCCCCCAGCATCAGAGTCTTTAATAATGAGTCATCCTTTGCATCAGGTGGCCAAAGTATTACAGCTTCAGCATCAGTCCTTCCAATGAATATTTAGGGTTGATTTCCTTTAGGATTGACTTCTTTGATCTTGCTGCAGTCCAAGGGACTCTCAAGAGTCTTCTCAAACACCACAATTTGAAAGCATCAATTCTTTGGCGCTCAGCCTTTTTTATGGTCCAACTCTCACATCTATAATGACTACTGGAAACACCATAGCTTTGATTATATGGACCTCTCTCAGCAAAGTACTGTCTCTGCTTTTGAATATGCTGTCTAGGTTGGTCATAGCTTTTCTTCCAAGGAGCAAGCATGTTTTAATTTCATGGCTTCAGTCAGTGTCCACAGTGATTTTGGAGCCCAGGAAAATAAAGTTTGTCACTGTTTCCCTTTTTTCCCTACCTATTTGCCATGAAGTGATGGGACCAGATGCCATGATCTGGTTTTTTGAATGTTGAGTTTTAAGCCAGCTTTTTCACTTTTCTATTTCACCTTCATGAAGAGAATCTTTAGTTCTTCTTTGCTTTCTTCCATAAGTGTGGTGTCAAGTGTATATCTGAGGTTATTTATATTTCTCCCTGCAATCCTGATTCCAGCTTGTGCTTCATCCAGCCTGGCATTTTGCATGATGTCCACTACATGTAAGTTAAATAAGCATGGTGACAATATGCAGCCTTGATGTACTCCTTTCTCAGTTTTGAACCAGTTCATTATTCCATGTCCAGTTCTGACTGTTGTTTCCTGCATACAGATTTATCAGGAGGCAGGTAAGGTGGTCTGGTATTCCCACCTGGTAATCCCCACCTGGTAATACCCATCTGGTATTCCCCTTGAAGAATTTTCTAGTTTGTTGTGATCCACACAACCACACAATTGACATTTAGCATAATCAATGAAACAGAAGTAGATGCTTTTCTGAAATTCTCTTACTGTTACTATGATCGAACATATGTTGGCAATTTAGTCTTTGGTTCCTCTGTCTTTTCTTTTCCCAGTTTGTACATCTGGAAATTCTCAGTTGAAGTCTCAAGTTAGACTGTTGAAGCCTAACTTGAAGGATTTTGAGCATTTCCTTGCTATCATGTGAAATGAGTGCAATTGTGCAGTAGTTTGAACATTGTTTGGTATTGCCTCTTTTTGGAGATTGGAATAAAAAAAACTGACCTTTTCCAGCTCTGTGTCTACTGCTGAGGTTTCCACATTTGCTGGCATATTGAGTGTAGCACTGTAACAGCATCATCTATTAGGATTTGAAATAGCTCACCTGGAATTCCATCACCTCCACTAGCTTTGTTTGTAGTGATGTTTTCTAAGGTACACTTGACTTCACACTCCAGGATGTCTGGCTCTAGGTGAATGATCACAGCATCATGGTTATTCAGGTCATTAAGATATTTTTGTATAGTTCTTCTATGTATTATTGCCATCTCTTCTTAATATCTTCTGCTTCTGTTAGGTCCATACTGTTTTTGTCCTTTATTGTGCCCTACTTTGCATGAAGTGTTCGCTTTGTATCTCTAATTCTCTTGAATAGATCTCTAGTCTTTCCCATATTATCCTTTTCCTCTTTGCATTGTTCATTTAGGAAGGCTTTCTTATCTCTCCTTGCTCTTCTTTGTGACTCTGCACTCAGATGGGTATATCTTTCCTTTTCTCCTTTTCTTTGCTTCTCTTATTTTCTCAGCGATCTGTAAGGCCTCCTCAGAAAACCATTTTGCCTTTTTGCATTTCTTTTTCTTGGGAATGGTTTTGATCACTACCTCCTGTACACAATTATGAACCTCTGTCCATAGTTCTTCAGGCACTCTCTATCAAATCTAATCCCTTGAATCTATTTGTGACTTCTACTGTATAATTATAAGGGATTTGATTTAGGTCGTACAACATTGGCCTTGTGGTTTTCCCTACTTTCTTCAATTTCAATCTGAAAGTTGAAATAAGGAGCTTATGATATGAGCCACAGTCAGCTCCCAGTCTTGTTTTTGCTGACTGTATAGAGCTTCTCCATCTTTGGCTGCAAAGAATATAATCAGTCTGATTTTGGTTTTGTCCATGGACATCTGGTTATGCCCATGTGTAGAGTTGTCTCTTGTGTTATTGGAAGATGGTGTTTGCAATGACCAGTGTGTTCTCTTTGCAAAACTCTGTTAGCCTTTGCCTTGCTTCATTTTGTACTCCAAGGCCAAATTTGCCTGTTGTTCTGGGTATCTCTTGACTTCTTACTTTTGCATTCCAGTCCCCTGTGATAAAAACGACATTTTGTTTTGGTGTTATTTCAAGAAGATCTTGTAGGTCTTCATAGAACCATTCAATTTCATATTCTTCAGCATTATTGTTTGGGGCATAGACTGGAATTATTGTTATATTGAATGGTTTGCATTGGAAACGAACCAAGATCATTCTGTTGTTTTTGAGATTGCACCCAAGTACTGCCTTTCAGACTCCTTTGTTGACTATGATGCCTACTCCATTTCTTCTAAGGGATTCATGCCCACAATAGTAGATATATAGGTCATCTGAATTAAAATCACTCATTCCACTCTATTGTAGTTCACTGATTCCTGAAATGTCAATGTTCACTCTTGCCATCTCCTGTTTGACCCCTTCCAATTTACCCTGATTCATGGACCTAACATTCCAGGTTCCTATGCAGTATTATTCTTTACAATATCAGACTTTACTTTCATCACCAGACACATCCACAACTGGGCATTGTTTCCTCTTTGGCTCAGCCTCTTCAATCCTTCTGGATCTATTTCTCTGCTTTTCTCCAGTAGTATAATGGGCACCTACTGACCTGGGGAGTTCATCTCTCAGAGTCATATCCTTTTGCCTTTTCATACTGTTCATGGGGTTCTCCAGGCAAGAATGCTGACATGGCTTCCCATTCCCTTCTCCAGTGGACCATGTTTAGTCAGAACTCTCCACCATGACCCACCCATCTCAGGTGGCCCTACGTGACATTGCTTGTAATTTCATTGAGTTAGACAAAGCTGTTATCCTATTCTCATGATTGTGTTTGTGTGTGTATTTTATAACTTGGCAGTTTGTACATCTGGATCTAAGTTTTTCTGACACCTCTCTCAAAAATAACATTATAGTTTTAGCTAGATTTTTTTTACTACAGCAGCAATCCTGTCTTAATTGATGTGAACTAACTAATACATGGTATTGTGGCTTAAAGGACTCTTGGTCTCAGAGTTTTCAGTATATAACAAAGACTTCTGCCTTAAAAGTAAGTGGCTTAAATTCTGAAATGAGAAACCAGGTAAATATGAAGGAACCAAAAAAATCCAAGTATGCATTCATATCAGGAACTTATGATTTAATTATTCAAAGATATTTATGAGTGAAAGAGATACACTTAATATGTATGTCAGGATAACAATTAAAAAGGACCTTGACAAACTAGAATATATTGTTATGCTACTTATTACATAGACACTAGGTTTTAACAAAATCCTCACATACATGAAGGTGTGAAACTAATATTTGGCATAGTAAAACCCGATTATTTTGAATAGGATAGCATTTTGATTTAGTGAGGATGCTGAGAAACGCTCTAAAATTAAAGGTTATGATTAGCATATAGTGATTTGTTTTCTATAACATCTTTGAAAATTAAGGAGTAAGTTTTGTGCAATATAATTATAGTAATACAGTATATGCAAGTGATGGAAAATTTTTTAACTTTATAAATTAATGGATACAGTCATTCTTGTATTAATTCCACTGAAGCATCTGTTGCTGATAAAGGTTTCAAACATCACTCCTACCCTCCATTTGGAAGTTGGCACCACTACTGAACACTCCAGCCTCTGCTGCCACAACCCTTGCTATTTCTTCCCTTGCCTTAGGCAAATTGTATTGCTTTGTCCCAGTCTCAATAGTTACTGCATCATAATTGTTGTCAGATAAAATTAATAGTAACATTTTAATTCTCATCCACCTTAGCCAAGTGGTCAGATAAAATTAATAGTTAATACTTTCTCACTCTAACCAATCATATTTTGACAGTTATAAAAAAAATATTTGTTTAGGTCTCCTTCAACTGAAGTTGAGTATACTTGAAGAGGTGAGTTTTGCATTGTTAGTTGTGGGCACTCAGATGCTAGAACTCACATTTCTAGGGCATACTTAAGATCTTCGTCTATGAAGAAAGAATACTTAAGTATATCAGCAAAAGTTCGAATTCTCACTTATATGTGTAAACATTCCCCATTTTTCTGTTCGTAGGATGTTCAGTTCATGAAGAAAAATTTTACTCAAATATTTAAAAACATTCAAAACATGTCATATCCTGTGATCTCCCAAAGAAATGTGGAATCATCATACTTTATGGGTAAACTCAAGAAACATGGACCCTCCCATCATTAATGATACATTTTTCTAATTGTATCTGAAAATGGTTTCCTTGCATGTAGTCAACACAGATCCCCATATTTGGTACAACTGTCTATAGTTTATATTATTACTTTGTAAAATGTTTTACTTTAAGATATCACATTTGTAAAATTACCTTGTTTACAGCATTTGAAGACACAAGGCCAGAAATACTGTAAACTTGATTTGTACATTGAGTGAAAAAAGAAGATGATAGAATCCCATTAGAGGAAAACAAGTAAACTAGATTGTCACTTTAAGAGATTTCTTATGGAGGATTTATTCTTTAGCTTGTTATGATTTCATTTTTATAGAAGCAGCTGTACTTGTTATCGCACTCTGCCACATCATCAGTCATCTAGCTACTGCAGAGAATTCCCCCCGGCAGAACAGGACATTCATGGGTTTATATTACTGCCATAAATTCTTTCACTGTAAGTTTTTATACAAATAATCCCATGTCTCTTGTATACATTACGCCAATTGGTTAATAATATGATCTCTACCAGGGGATTTCTGGAATGTTCTATCATTTAAAACAATGGTCCAGAGTACATTATTACATACACTAAAAATACTCCAAATGAAATCAGGCACTCTGAGGACATCTATATGATGAGAAAATACGTTTTCCCTTGATTTTTCAATTTAACCTGGTGACTTTTCTTTTAGCTGAATGACATGAAAACAAGTGTTGGAAAAAGGGATATTATAAGGTTAGTATGTTAAAAAAAATTAACAATAGAGTACATTCTCAAATGAGAATAAGTTTCAGGCCATGAAACTTTTCAGTTTTTTTCTTCCATTGCTGTTCAGAATCCCAGCATTTCCATCATGCCAGTTGTTAAGTAGTTGTCAGATTTTCGGCCATTAGCAATTTCTTCACACAATAGAAGTGAAGAGTACTTAAGAACACCAATTGGTCCATTGACTAAAGCATGAATGTACTAATCTGATTTTCTTTTACCTCCTTTTATGTGTGAAGAATACGATAATAGGATCTCAAATGTTATTCCACAACTCTAAAAGTTGAAAATGTTCTTCCTTGGGTCTTCTTTCATCAATTATACCATCTGCTATGTTCTGGTGAGCTCCATCCATTTCTGATTGTACTAAACCATTAACTGGGTCTCAGATTTTAGTGATAAATAATATCATCTGAAGAACCACAGGAAATTTTTCAAGAAAGAATGCAGATATAACAAAAAGTACATCGATTTAGATTTGGAGAAGAGAGTTTGGGGATAGTGTGCATGATAATTCAGAGTGATCTGATTTAACATCATGATTCCAAGGCCAATCACAATTTTCCAATATGAAAAAGATCAAATAAATGAAACTTTAAGTTGCTCGCATACTACCCTCAGTACTATGTTCTTTTGATGTAAATTTATTCAGTAGCTTAAATTTAGCTTCAGTTAGAGTTTAAGGTATGCCTGCTGTTGAAATAAAAAATAAGGTCACTCCAAAAATGATATCCTCAAAATAGAGGTAAGTAGATTATCAAGTTATAGATTTATGTATATAGTAGAATCCCATTTGTAGGGAAATGTCATAAATATGTTTGCTTGTGCTTATACTATTTAAAGGTATCTATAAAAGTATTAATTGTGGAAATAGATGGGGAAACAGTGGCAACAGTGTCAGACTTTATTTTTTGGGCTCCAAAATCACTGCAGATGGTGATTGCAGCCATGAAATTAAAAGACGCTTACTCCTTGGAAGGAAAGTTATGACCAACCTAGATAGCATATTCAAAAGCAAGAGACATTGCTTTGCCAACAAAGGTCTGTCTAGTCAAGGCTATGGTTTTTCCAGTGGTCATGTATGGATATGAGAGTTAGACTGTGAAGAAAGCTGAGCGCCGAAGAATTGATGGTTTTGAACTGTGGTGTTGGAGAAGACTTTTGAGAGTCCCTTGGACTGCAAGGAGATCCAATCAGTCCATCCTAAAGGAGATCAGTCCTGGGTGTTCATTGGAAGGAATGATGCTAAAGCTGAAACTCCAGTACTTTGGCCACCTGATGCAAAGAGTTGACTCATTGGAAAAGACCCAGATGCTGGGAGGGATTGGGGGCAGGAGGAGAAGGGGATGACAGAGGATGAGATGGCTGGAAGGCATCACCGACTCGATGGACATGAGTTTGAGTGAACTCTGAGAGTTGGTGATGAACAGGGAGGCCTGGCGTGCTGCGATTCATGGGATTGCAAATAGTTGGACATGATTGAGCAACTGAACTGAACTAATACCAGGAAACTCTGAGAGCAAGAATAGTTTAATTGTAATGTTTATTTATATTTTTTGTACTATTTGAACTTTAGGAGAATAATTGTGTAGTTTTTTCTTTTCTGAAATAAAAAAATTAAAAACAATTTAAAGACAGATGAAAGAAAAATGATGTGAACTCTTCTAATCTTTATCAAGAAAGATATATTTTTTCATTCTGACATATAAAAATAGTACTGTCATTTCCAAAATGGAAATGAGTTAAAGAAACATTTTATTTTTAAAAATTTATTTATTTTAATTGGAGGATAATTACTTTACAATATTGTACTGGGTTATGCCATACCTTGACATGAATCAGCCATGGGTGTACATGTGTTCCCCATCCTGAACCCCCTTCTCATCTCCCTCCCCATTCCATCCCTCAAGGTCATCCCAGTGCACTAGCCCTGAGCACCTTGTCTCATGCATCGAACCTGGACTGGCGATCTGTTTCACATATGATAATATACATGTTTCAGTGCTATTCTCTCAAATCATCGCATCCTCACCTTCTCCCACCGAGTCCAAAAGACTATTCTATACCCCTGTGTCTCTTTTGCTGCCTCCCATATAGGGTCATTGTTACCATCTTTCTAAATTCCTTATATATGTGTTAGTATACTGTACTGGTGTTTTTCTTTCTGGCTTACTTCAGTCTGTATAATAGGCTCTAGTTCATCCACCTCATTAGAACTGATTCAAATGCATTCTTTTTAATGGTTGAATAATATTCCGTTGTGTCTATGTACCACAGCTTTCTTACCCATTCATCTGCTGATGGACATCTAGGTTGCTTCCATGTCCTGGCTATTATAAACAGTGCTGCGATGCACATTGGGGTACACGTGTCTCTTTCAATTCTGGTTTCTTCAGTGTGTATGCCTAGCAATGGAATTGCTGGGTCATATGGCAGCTCTATTTCCAGTTTTTTAAGGAATCTCCACTCTGTTCTCCATAGTGGCTGTACTAGTTTGCATTTCCACCAACAGTGTAAGAGAGTTCCCTTTTCTTCAGACCCTCTCCAGCATTTATTGTTTGTAGACTTATGGATCGCAGCCATTCTGACTGGTGTGAAATTATACCTCATAGTGGTTTTGATTTGCATTTCTCTGATAATGAGTGATGTTGAGCATCTTTTCATGTGTTTGTTAGCCATCTGTATGTCTTCTTTGGAGAAATGTCTATTTAGTTCTTTGGCCCATTTTTTGATTCGGTCATTTATTTTTCTGGAATTGAGCTGCAGGAGTTGCTTGTATATTTTTGAGATTAATTCTTTGTCAGTTGCTTCGTTTGCTATTATTTTCTCCCATTCTGAAGGCTGTCTTTTCATCTTGGTTATAGTTTCCTTTGTTGTGCAGAAGCTTTTAAGTTTAATTAGGTCCTATTTGTTTATTTTTGCTTTCATTTCCATTACTCTGGGAGGTATGTCATAGAGGATGCTGCTGTGATTTATATCAGAGGGTGTTTTGCCTATGTTTTCCTCTAGTAGTTTTATAGTTTCTGGTCTTACATTTAGATCTTTAATCCATTTTGCATTTATTTTTGTGTATGGTGTTAGAAAGTGTTCTAGTTTCATTATTTTACAAGTGGATGACCAGTTTTCTCAGCACCACTTGTTAAAGAGATTGTCTTTTGTCCATTGTATATTCTTGACTCCTTTGTCAAAGATAAGGTGTCCATAGGTGTGTGGATTTATCTCTGGGCTTTCTATTTTGTTCCATTGATCTATATTTCTGTCTTTGTACCAGTACCAAACTCTCTTGATGATTGCAGCTTTGTAGTAGAGCCTGAAGTCAGGCAGGTTGATTCCTCCAGGTCCATTCTTCTTTCTCAAGATTGCTTTGGCTATTTGAGGTTTTTTGAATTTCCATACAAATTGTGATATTATTTGTTCTAGTTCTGTGAAAAATACCATTGATAGCTTGATATTGATTGCATTGAATCTATAGATTGCTTTGGGTAATATACTCATTTTCACTATATTGATTCTTCTGATCCATGAACATGATATATTTATCCATCTATTTGTGTCCTCTTTGATTTCTTTAACCAGTGTTTTATAGTTTCTATATATAGGTCTTTTGTTTCTGTAGGTAGATTTATTCCTAAGTATTTTATTCTTTTCATTGCAATGGTGAATGGGATTATTTCCTTAATTTTTCTGTTTTCTCATTGTTAGTGTATAGGAATGCAAGGGATTTCTCTGTGTTAGTTTTATATCCTGCAACTTTACTATATTCATTGATTAGCTCTAGTAATTTTCTGGTGGAGTCTTTAGGGTTTTCTATGTAGTGGATCATGTCATCTGCAAACAGTGAGAGTTTTACTTCTTCTTTCTGATCTGGATTCCTTTTTTAAATTTTTATTCTCTGATTGCTGTGGCTAAAACTTTAAAAACTATGTTGAATAGTAGTGGTGAGAGTGAGCACCCTTGTCTTGTTCCTGACTTTAAAGGAAATGCTTTCAATTTTTCACCATTGAGGATAATGTTTTCTGTGGGTTTGTCATATATAGCTTTTATTATGTTGAGATATGTTCCTTCTATTCCTGCTTTCTGGGGAGTTTTTATCATAAATGGATGTTGAATTTTGTCAAAGGCTTTCTCTGCATCTATTGAGATAATCATATGGTTTTTATTTTTCAATTTGTTAATGTGGTATATTACATTGATTGATTTGTGGATATTGAACAATCCTTGCATCCCTGGGATAAAGCCCACTTGGTTATGATATATGATCTTTTTAATATGTTGCTGGATTCTGTTTGCTAGGATTTTGTTAAAGATTTTTTCGTCTATGTTCATCAGTGATATTGGCCTGTAGTTTTCTTTTTTTCTGGCATCTTTGTCTGGTTTTGGTATTGAATTCATCACTCAGTCATGTCTGACTCTGCAACTCTGTGGACTGTAGCCTACTAGGCTCCTCCATCCATGGGATTTCCCAGGCAAGAATACTGGAGTGGGTTGCCATTTCCTTCTCCAGGGGAATTAGGGTGATGGTGGCTTCATAGAATGAGTTTGGAAGTTTACTTGCAATTTTTTGGAAGAGTTTGAGTAGGATAGGTGTTAGCTCTTCTCTAAATTTTTGGTAGAATTCAGCTGTGAAGCCGTCTGGTCCTGGGCCTTTGTTTGCTGGCAGATTTCTGATTACGGTTTCGATTTCTGTGCTTGCAATGGGTCTGTTAAGATGTTCTATTTCTTCCTGATTCAGTTTTGGAAAGTTACACTTTTATAAGAATTTGTCCATTTCTTCCAAGTTTTCCAATTTATTGGCATATAGTTGCTGATAGTAGTCTCTTATGATCCTTTGTATTTCTGTGTTGTCTGTTGTGATTTCTCCATTTTCATTTCTAATTTTGTTGATTTGATTCTTCTCCCTTAGTTTCTTGATGAGTCTGGCTAATTCTTTGTCAAGTTTATTTATCTTCTCAAAGAACCAGCTTTTAGCTTTGTTGATTTTTGCTATGGTCTCTTTTGTTTCTTTTGCATTTATTTCTGCTCTAATTTTTATAATTTCTTTCCTTCTACTAGCCCTAGGGTTCTTCATATCTTCCTTTTCTAGTTGCTTTAGGTGTAGAGTTAGGTTCTTTATTTGACTTTTTTCTTGTTTCTTGAGGTAAGCCTGTATTGCTATGAACCTTCCTCTTAGCACTGCTTTTACAGTGTCCCATAAGTTTGGGGTTGTTGTGTTTGCATTTACAATCTCTTCTATGTATATTTTGATTTGTTTTTTGATTTCTTCTTTGATTTGTTGGTTATTCAGCAGCGTGTTGTTCAGCCTCCATATGTTGTAATTTTTAATAGTTTTTTTTTTTTTTCCCCTGTAATTTACATCTAATCTTACTGCATTGTGGTCAGAAAAGATGTTTGGAATGACTTCAGTTTTTTTGAATTTACCAAGGCTAGATTTATAGCCCAGGATTGGGTGGCCTATCCTGGAGAAGATTCTGTGTGCACTTGAGAAAAAGGTGAAATTCATTGTTTTGGGGTGAAATGTCCTATAGATATCAATTAGGTCTAACTGGTCCATTGTATCATTTAAAGTTTGTGTTTTCTTGCTAATTTTCTGTTTAGTTGATCTATCCATAGGTGTGAGTGGGGTATTAAAGTCTCCCACTATTATTGTGTTATTGTTAATTTCTCCTTTCATACTTGTTAGCATTTGTCTTACATATTGCAGTGCTCCTATGTTGGGTGGGTATATATTTATAATTGTTATATCTTCTTCTTGGAGTGATCTTTTGATCACTATGTAGTATCCTTCTTTGTATCTTATCATGGTCTTTATTTCAAAGTCTATTTTATCTGATATGAGTATTGCTACTTCTGCTTTCTTTTGGTCTCCATTTGCATGAAATATCTTTTTTCCAGTCCTTCACTTGCAGTCTGTATATGTCCCTTGTCTTGATGTGGGTCTCTTGTAGACAGCATATATAGGGGTCTTGTTTTTGTATCCATTCAGTCAGTCTTTGTCTTTTGGTTGGGGCATTCAGCCCATTTACATTTAAGGTAATTATTGATAAGTATGATCCTATTGCCATTTGCTTTGTTTTGGGTTCAAGTTTATACACCTTTTCTGTGTTTCCTGTCTAGAGAAGATCTTTTAGCATTTGTTGAAGAGCTCATTTGGTGGTGCTGAATTCTCTCAGCTTTTGCTTGTTTGTAAAGCTTTTGATTTCTCCTTCATATTTGAATGAGATCCTTGCTAGGTAGAGTAATCTGGGTTGTACGTTTTTCTCTTTCATCACTTTAAGTATGTCCTGCCAATCCTTTCTGGTCTGAACAGTTTCTATTACAAGATCAGCTGTTATCCTTATGGGAATCCCCTTGTGTGTTATTTGTTATTTTCCTCTTTCTGCTTTTAATATTTGTTCTTTGTGTTTGATCTTTAATAATTTGATTAATATGTGTCTTGGGGTGTTTCACCTTGGGTTTATCCTGTTTGGGACTCTCTGGGTTTCTTGGACTTGGGTGACTATTTCCTTCCTCATTTTAGGGAAGTTTTCAACTATTATGTCCTCAAGTATTTTCTCATGGTCTTTCTTTTTGTCTTCTTCTTCTGGGACTCCTATGATTTGAATGTTGGGGCATTTGACATTGTCCCAGAGGTCTCTGAGGTTGTCCTCATTTCTTTTAATTATTTTTTCTTTTTTCCTCCCTGCTTCTTTTATGTCCACCATTCTGTCTTCTATCTCACTTATCCTATCTTCTGCCCCAGTTATTCTACTGTTGGTTTCCTCCAGAGTATTTTTTATCTCATTTATTGCATTATTCATTATTGATTGACTCCTTTTTATTTCTTCTAGGTCCTTGTTAAACATTTCTTGCATCTTCTCAATCCTTGTCTCTAGGCTATTTATCTGTAACTCCATTTTGTTTTCAAGAATTGGATCATTTTTACTGTCATTATTTTGAATCTTTTTCAGTAGACTCCCTATCTCCTCTTCTTTTGTTTGGATTGGTGGGCATTTATCATGTTCCTTTACCTGATGAGTATTTCTCTGCCTTTTCATCTTGTTTAGATTGCTGTGTTTAGTGTGGCCTTTCTGTATTCTGGCAGTTTGTGGTTCCTCTTTATTGTGGAGGTTCCTCCCTGTGGGTGGGGTTGGATGAGTAGCTTGTCAAGGTTTCCTGGTTAGGGAAGCTTGCATTGGTGTTCTGGTGGGTTCTGGTGGTGCAGCTGGATCTCTTCTCTCTGGCGTGCAATGAAGTGTCTGGTAGTGAGTTTTGAGATGTCTATGGGTTTGGTGTGATTTTGGGCAGCCTGTATATTAAAGCTCAGGGCTATGTTCCTATGTTGCTGGAGAATTTTCATGGTATGTCTTGCTCTGGAACTTCTTGAATCTTGGATGGAGCTTGGTTTCAGGGTGGGTATGGAGGCTTTTGTATAAGCTCTTATAAATTAATGTTCCCTGGAGTCAGGAGTTCTCTGGTGTTCTCAGGTTTTGTACTTAAGCCTCCTGCTTCTGATTTTCAGTCTTATCCTTACAGTAGCCTCAAGACTTCTCCATCCATACAGCACTGATGATAAAACATCTAGGTTAATGGAGAAAAGATTCTCCACAATGAGGGACACCCAAAAAGTTTCACTGAGTTACATAGAGAAGAAAAGAGGGAGGGAGATAGAGGTGACCAGGAGGAGAAGAGGGGGAATCAAAAGGGGAGAGAACAATCTAGCCAGTAACCAAATCCCTATGTGCTCTCCACAGCCTGGAACACCCAGAGAGGTTCACAGTTTTACATAGAGAAGAGAAGAGGGAAGAATGAGATAGAGGTGATCAGGAGGAGAAGAGGGGGGTCAAAAGGAAAGAGACAGATCTAGCCAGTAAGCAGTTCCCTAAGTGTTCTCCACAGCCTAGAATACCCAAAGAGACTCACAGAGTTGGGTAGAGAAGAGATGGGGGAGGGAAGAGATAGAGGTGACCTGGGGGAGAAAAATGAGAGTCAAAAGTGGGAGAGAGCAATCAAGCCAGTAATCACACTCCTAAGTAAAAATAGGTACTGAAGATTGGATTCTTAAATGTACAAAATTGATAACAAATACCAAACAGCAAAGATTAAAAATCTAGAGCAGAGGTTAGACTCTCAAAAATACAATATTAAAAAAAAAAGAAACAAAACAAAATCACAAAGATTATAAAAAATATGAAATTTGCTTTAAAAATAGGGTCTTTTTTTGCAAGGTAATAGTAGGTTATAAAAATGAAAATTAAAGGAGTAATATAGGACTTAAAAATAAAAAAAATTTAAATGCTAATAGTAAAAATATTTTTAGGAATTTCTCTGGAGCTGTTGTGGGTAGTGTGGGGTCAGTTCAGTTTCAGATAGTTCTTCGTTTCAGCTTATATTTCTCAAGATATGTAGGCCCCTTCCAATGTAGTCGGTGCTAACTACAGGGTTTTAATCTGTTGCACCTATCACTTCCAAGGCGGTTCCCTCTGTTTATTTTGGCTGCTTCTATTTGCAAGTCTCTTCAGTGTCTAATTTCTGCCCTGACACAAGCAGGTGAAAGTGGTCACTTATTTAGGCTCACTTGTTCAGTCGTGCTGTGGGGAGGGAGGAACACTGCAAACAAATATCACTGGCATGTGTGGGGAGTGCTCGCAGTGTCTGGGGCACACTGGGTTTACTCCGGCTCATGGCATGTGTGCTTTCCCAGTCTACACTGCTCAGGCTCCCGATTGCTCTGCAGGGGAACTGTCTAAAGTGGGCCCTGGGTTGTGTGCACTTACCAGGTCTAAGCTGCTCAGGTTCAGGTTCTTGGGTACTCCACAAAGGCGCAGACTCGGTTGGGCCTGCGTTTTGTACCCTTCCCAGGTCCGAACAGCTCAGGCAACCATGTACTTGCCAAGCTCACTCTCCTTAGGTGTGGTTCATCTTATCACCTTTCCCTTCCCAGCCACTCAGTTTCCCGGGTGTGCCTTCAGGGAGCTGATCTCTGGCTGCAACCCTCCCAGCAGGTGTCATCCGTCCAGGATCCTAGGAAGCCTTGTTTGGCACCTGGGAACCTGCTTGCAGTTTGGTGGAGGATGCCGTCTCTGGGGCTGAGTTTGCCCCTTTCCAGCTCTGGCTGCCACCCGCCTGCCTCCCTGCCTCCTGTAGCAGATGGGCCAACCTGCTACCAGCTAGCTCTCTGGTATTTGCTCAGTCCTTTGTTCTGTGAGCAGGCCAGACAGTGCCTTAGGTTAGGGCTCTTCTTTTTTCAAAAAAATTTATTTATTTTAATTAGAGGCTAATTACTTTACAATATTGTATTGGTTAGGGCTTTTCCCAGGAAAGTTCTCTCTCTCTCTTTTTTTACTCTCTCTCTCTGGCTATCCCACAGTTTCGGTTGCTATTTCAGGTTAGCTCTCTCGGATTGCCCTCAGGGCATTCAGTCCGGGTCCTTACCCTAAGCAATGTGGACCATGCCTCCCTGTTCAGTCCCGGCTTGCTGGTGGCGGATGCGAGCATCTGGGCTACTTCTCCACTGGGAATTGCTGTTAGGCACGTAATTTATGGGTTTCATTTATTTATTTATCCTCCCAGTTATGTTGCCCTCTGAGATTCCAAAACTCCCCACAGACCCGCCGGTGAGAGGGTTTCCTGGTGTTTGGAAACATCTCCTGTTTTATGACTCCCTCCCAGGGATGGATCTCCAGCCCTCACTCTTTTGTCTCTCTTTTTATCTTGTATATTTTGTCCTACTTCCTTTCAAAGACAATGGGCTGCCTTTCTGGGTGCCTGGTGTCCTCTGCCAGCGTTCAGAAGTTGTTTTGTGGAATTTGCTCAGTGTTGAAATGTTCTTTCGATGAATTTCTGGGGGAGAAAGTGGTCTCCCTGTCCTATTCCTACGCCGTTTTAGGACCGCCCCTTAAAGAAACATTTTAATATTGTGTTAAAAAAAAAAAAAAAACATGATTAGCCATGGATCATCTAATTTGTGTAATATTTTACAAGCATAAATTATTCAGTTTGGTAACTTACTTTAAAATAGAGAATATTATAGTTGTGTTGTAAATTCTAAACTTTAATCAAGATTTTAAAAAATGAGGATTGTCCTTTAAAATATATTTTCTTTCGGTGGTCAAAAGTAGGCCAAATAAACATGATCTTTATGTGTAGAATGATAAATATTTTTAAAGCTATAAATAATATGTCTTTTTAAATTTCACAACCCATCAGCTTTGTGCTACATAGGTATAGGAGATCTGTTAATTACAATGATAAAAATCAAGGGAAAATGCACAGGAAACTCAATCTCCTACTACTATCTAGGTTTATGTTGGACTTAGGGATGATAGAATTAGATATTTAGAGAGTAAGCATGATAAAACGAATTATAAGTAATGCCATTTGAGAATTAAAATTAATATTTTTTATGCAGCACTGGAACATTCAGGGAGATGTTGACTTCTATGCTGCTACTACTGCTAAATCACTACAGTCGTGTCTGACTCTTTGCGACCCCATAGATGGAAGCCCACCAGGCTCCCCTCTCCCTGGGATTCTCCAGGCAAGAACACTGGAGTGGGTTGCCATTTCCTTCTCCAATGCATGAAAGTGAAAATTGAAAGGGAAGTCGCTCAGTCGTGTCTGACTCTTAGCGACCCCATGGACTGCAGCCTACCAGGCTCCTCTGTCCGTGGGATTTTCCAGGCAAGAGTACTGGAGTGGGGTGCCATTGCCTTCTCCGTTGACTTCTATAGTTAAGTGCAAAGTGGAAAGCACAGGTTGCACAGATCTATGTCAAGCCACCTCTCAATTAATGAGCACTCTACTCAAATGCAGTGGACTTTTATTGCATTTTTCTGTTATCTGACCCCTGTAAAAAATTTTTTTCTGGTGTATTCTGTGTCTGGTTTGGGGCATTAATAATCCTACCAGAAGAAGTTTAATCAAAATATGAGCTACAAATAGTGTTTTCCTTGAAATTCTTCCTTCATGATATATGAATTCATTTAGATACTATATTTCTCTTACTCCAAGCATCTTCTTTCTTTCTGTAGAAGCCCTGGTGCTTCCTTTATTTATTAATTTTTTATCTGCAAAATGACTATGACAAAACAATAGGCTGATCAGTTGTTTTTTTTTCAATTGATGGTGTCACAAGCAGTGACCTTTCTGTTAATCAGGTGGAAATGATTAATCTAAAACAATACAAATTTAATTTATCTCAGTCAATAGGGATAATATTTTAGATACATATGTTGTTATGTATGCATCTGATACGGTGAGGTTTCACTTAGAATAATAAAGCCACAGTTTGATGATCTGGCACAGGAGAAACTGGAACGGAGCCCACTTCCAAGATCTAATTCCAGACTCAGTCTTATTTTGTAAGTTCCTCCAGGAAGAAAATAGAATACTCCAAGTTCTGTCCTTTCAGTTCTTATCTGTAACATATACCTACCCAGCTGTTTAGGAATCTCTTCCCTCAGAGAAAATAGGAATAAAACAAATATTTAAATGAAGTGTTTTTGGACTGTTACACAACATAACACTAAGATTTATAGATAATTTGCCCATTGATATGTAAGATTTATTATCAGAAGAAAGTAATTTTAATGAATCTGCATGTTCATTCATTTATTCAGTCAACAAACATTTACTCACCGCCATTAGCATCACTTTTGTTTCGTGCCACAGGTCCATAAGATAGTGAAAAGCAGTTTACAAACCACTGCCCTACGTGGACTTACAATTGGACAGAAGACAAATTCTGTCCATATGTGAGGATTATGTGAATCATCATGAAATAAATAGCTAAAGAAGAATTATGACGAAAAATATTGTACACTGCTTGTAATGAGTATGTAAATCTTCATTGTGAAAAGATCAATTTTTATTATGTAAAGCCTAATTTCAGTGTTTCATTTCCCCCAGTAACAGATTTATTTCTGTGATCCTCTTTGTTAATTTTTATGTATTTATTAAGTAGGAACAGATGTCATTATTTCAGTTAGGATATATACCTAGGGATAGTGGGTAGATGGCATGGTGGTGGAGGTGGCAGAAGAGATTTTGTATCTTTCTAACTCCCCACGTAAAACAGAACCACTAAATTACAAACCCCCCAAATCTATGTGCATGTATGACTAAACAAGGTGACAAGGTTTCCCTACAAACTCCAAAACCCTCACATACAAGCAGGTGGAGATGATGCACCCAAAGCCTCTGATCTCAACATCTGTATGGAAGGAAGCTGAAAGAAACAGATCAGATCAGATCAGATCAGTCACTCAGTCGTGTCCGACTCTTTGCGACCCCATGAATCGCAGCATGCCAGGCCTCCCTGTCCATCACCAACTCCCGGATTTCACTCAGACTCATGTCCATCGAGTCAGTGATGCCATCCAGCCATCTCATCCTCTGTCGTCCCCTTCTCCTCCTGCCCCCAATCCCTCCCAGCATCAGAGTCTTTTCCAATGAGTCAACTCTTCACATGAGGTGGCCAAAGCACTGGAGTTTCAGCTTTAGCATCATTCCTTCCAAAGAAATCCCAGGGCTGATCTCCTTCAGAATGGACTGGTTGGATCTCCTTGCAGTCCAAGGGACTCTCAAGAGTCTTCTCCAACACCACAGTTCAAAAGCATCAACTCTTCGGCGCTCAACCTTCTTCACAGTCCAACTCTCCCATCCATACATGACCACAGGAAAAACCATAGCCTTGACTAGACGAACCTTTGTTAGCAAAGTAATGTCTCTGCTTTTGAATATGCTATCTAGGTTGGTCATAACTTTCCTTCCAAGGAGTAAGCGTCTTTTAATTTCATGGCTGCAGTCACCATCTGTAGTGATTTTGGAGCCCCCAAAAATAAAGTCTGACACTGTTTCCACTGTTTCCCCATCTATTTCCCATGAAGTGATGGGACCGGATGCCATGATCTTCGTTTTCTGAATGTTGAGCTTTAAGCCAACTTTCTCACTCTCCTCTTTCACTTTCATCAAGAGGCTTTTGAGTTCCTCTTCACTTTCTGCCATAAGGGTAGTATCATCTGCATATCTGAGGTTATTGATGTTTCTCCCGGCAATCTTGACTCCAGCTTGTGTTTCTTCCAGTCCAGCATTTCTCATGATGTACTCTGCATATAAGTTAAATAAACAGGGTGACAATATACAGCCTTGATGTACTCCTTTTCCTATTTGGAACCAGTCTGTTGTCCCATGTCCAGTTCTAACTGTTGCTTCCTGACCTGCATACAAATTTCTCAAGAGGCAGATCAGGTGGTCTGATATACCCATCTCTTTCAGAATTTTCCACAGTTTATTGTGATCCACACAGTCAAAGGCTTTGGCATATTCAATAAAGCAGAAATAAATGCTTTTCTGGAACTCTCTTGCTTTTTCCATGATCCAGCGGATGTTGGCAATTTGGTCTCTGGTTCCTCTGCCTTTTCTAAAACCAGCTTGAACATCAGGAAGTTCACGGTTCACATATTGTTGAAGCCTGGCTTGGAGAATTTTGAGCATTACTTTACTAGCGTGTGAGATGAGTGCAATTGTGCGGTAGTTTGAGCATTCTTTGACATTGGAATGAAAACTGACCTTTTCCAGTCCTGTGGCCACTGCTGAGTTTTCCAAATTTGCTGGCATATTGAGTACAGCACTTTCACAGCATCATCTTTCAGGATTTGGAATAGCTCAACTGGAATTCCATCACCTCCACTAGCTTTGTTCATAGTGATGCTTTCTAAGGCCCACTCGACTTCACATTCCAGGATGTCTGGCTCTAGGTCAGTGATCACACCATTGTGATTATCTGGGTCGTGAAGATCTTTCTTGTACAGTTCTTCTGTGTATTCTTGCCATCTCTTCTTAATATCTTCTGCTTCTGTTTAGTCCATACCATTTCTGTCCTTTATCGAGCCCATCTTTACATGAAATATTCCTTTGGTATCTCTGATTTTCTTGAAGAGATCCCTAGTCTTTCCCATTCTGTTGTTTTCCTCTATTTCTTTGCATTGATCGCTGAAGAAGGCTTTCTTATCTCTTCTTGCTATTCTTTGGAACTCTGCATTCAGATGTTTATATCTTTCTTTTTCCTCTTTGCTTTTCGCTTCTCTTCTTTTCACAGCTATTTGTAAGGCCTCCTCAGACAGCCATTTTGCTTTTTTGCATTTCTTTTCCATGAGATGGTCTTGATCCCTGTCTCCTGTACAATGTCACGAACCTCGTTCCATAGTTCATCAGGCACTCTATCTATCAGATCTAGGCCCTTAAATCTATTTCTCACTTCCACTGTATAATCATAAGGGATTTGATTGAGGTCATACCTGAATGGTCTAGTGGTTTTTCCTACTTTATTAAATTTAAGTCTGAATTTGGCAATAAGGAGTTCATGGTCTGAGCCACAGTCAGCTCCTGGTCTTGTTTTTGTTGACTGTATAGAGCTTCTCCATCTTTGGCTGCAAAAAATATAATCAATCTGATTTCGGTGTTGACCATTTGGTGATGTCCATGTATATAGAGTGTTCTCTTGTGTTGTTGGAAGAGGATGTCTATTATGACCAGTGCATTTTCTTGGCAAAGCTCTATTAGTCTTTGCCCTGCTTCATCCGTAGTCCAAGGCCAAATTTGCGTGTTACTCCAGGTGTTTCTTGACTTCCTACTTTTGCATTCCAGTCCCCTATAATGAAAAGGACATCTTTTTTGGGTGTTTGTTCTAAAAGGTCTTGTAGGTCTTCATAGAACCGTTCAACTTCAGCTTCTTCAGCATTACTGTTGGGGCATAGACTTGGATTACTGTGATATTGAATGGTTTGCCTTGGAAACGAACACAGAGATCATTCTGTCATTTTTGAGATTGCATCCAAGTACTGCATTTCAGGCTCTTTTGTTGACCATGATGGCCACTCCATTTCTTCTGAGGGATTCCTGCCCGCAGTAGTAGATATAATGGTCATCTGAGTTAAATTCACCCATTCCAGTCCATTTCGGTTTGCTGATTCCTAGAATGTTGACATGCACTCTTGCCATCTCTTGTTTGACCACTTCCAATTTGCCTTGATTCATGGACCTAACATTCCAGGTTTCTATGCAATATTGCTCTTTACAGCATTGGGCCTTGCTTCTATCACCAGTCACATCCACAGCTGGGTATTGTTTTTGCTTTGGCGCCATCCCTTCATTCTTTCTGGAGTTATTTCTCCACTGATCTCTAGTAGCATATTGGGCACCTACTGACCTGGGGAGTTTCTCTTTCAGTATCCTATCATTTTGCCTTTTCATACTGTTCATGGGGTTCTCAAGGCAAGAATACTGAAGTGGTTTGCCATTCCGTTCTCCAGTGGACCACATTCTGTCAAATCTCTCCACCATGATCCGCCCGTCTTGGGTTGCCCCACGGGCATGGCTTAGTTTCATTGAGTTAGACAAGGCTGTGGTCCTAGTATGATTAGATTGACTAGTTTTCTGTGAGTATGGTTTCACTGTGTTTGCCCTCTGATGCCCTCTTGCAACACCTACTGTCTTACTTTGGTTTCTCTTACCTTGGGCATGGGGTATCTCTTCACGGCTGTTCCAGCAAAGCACAGCCATTGCTCCTTACCTTGGACGAGGGGTATCTCCTCACCACTGCCCTTCCTGATCTTCAACGTGGGATAGCTCCTCTAGGCATGTGATAATGCTGTAGAGGGAACCACACAATAGCCAAACTCTTGGATTTCTTGATGAACTTGAATTAGATTACAAATTGTGATATCATATTCAAGAAAATTGGGCTTCCCTAGTGGCTCATATGGTAAAGAATCTGCCTGCAATGCAGGAGACCTGGATTAGATACCTGGATTGGGAAGATCTTCTGGATAAGGGAATAGTGTCCACTCCAGTATTCTTGCTTGGAGAAACCCATTGACAGAGGAGCCTACTTGGCTACAGTCGACAGAGTTGCAAAAAGTCAGACACAACTGAGTGACTAACATTTTTTACACATAAACAAATAGAAGTGTGAAAGGCTTAAAGAGTAATTTGATCAAAGTTATGTGGCTTATAAATGGCAGGTCCATGAGTCCCATGCAGGGCTCAGTGGCTCCAGACCCATGTGATGACCATTACAGCACATTGCCTCTCAAAACACAGAACACGACAATGTGCATGTGCTTATTTCCTCAGTCACGTCTGTCTAATTGGAGAAAAAATGTGCCACATTCAGTTTTCCATACCAGGAAGTCAGGTTATAGCTAAAATGAAAAAATACATAGCAGTATTATATGATTTAGAAATATGAAAATAAATGCTAGCTAAAAAAGTTGAAAGCAGGATCAGTTAATACACAATGGGAGAGAAGGGTGCTATTTTTTTCTTATGGTTTATGTAGTACTCTTGAATTTTCTGAATGATGTGTGTGTGTGTGTATGTATGTATATATATATATATGGTTGAGAAAAAATGTTGATGTCATTGTTAATAGTATTGGCAAAAAAATTAAAAATACTATTTCAATGATCTAAGTGAAAATTGAGTATAAGCCTTTAAGGCTAACATTGGAGTGCCTTTTAATGTTAATATAGAAAAATATTAAGGGGAATTTCAGTTACATCCCAATTCCAACCAGAGAAAACAACCCTTGCTGGCTTCACCCCAAGCAATTTTGGCTCTAGTATATGTTCTGAAAATTGTAGTGCTCTCTTCTTTTCTTAAAAAACACTGAATTTATTTTGAAGAAAATTTCTACCTGAAATATTTCTAAAATATATTGAAGTTTTAAAAATTAATTTTAAAATAGTAATGACAGATATCACTTGCAGAAAGATGTCAAATTCATTTCTTGTTTGATCATCAAAAAATATTGATGAGCCTGAGAATTCATATGGTCAGCAAATGGCTTGTCATAAAGTAAAAAAGAATCATACTTTAACTTCAAATTTTTGGTACAAAATTGAGTGATACTAGAGTTTTTCCAAAAGGTGATTTTAATAATCAGTATTAAGTGACAAAACTAACTTAACTAGATCTATGGGTTAATATTATTTAACTCAGGTTATAGTAGTATTTTCCTTGATATTTTTTTTGAAAAATGTTTATGATTGAAGTAGAAAAATTTTTTAACTTTTTCTCACTGAGTGCATGAGCATGCTCAGTCACTCAGTTGTGACCAACTCTTTGCCACCCCATTGACTGTAGCCCTCCATGCTCCTCTGTCCATGGGTTTTTTTCAGGCAAGAACACTGTATTGGGTTGCCATTTCCTCCTTCAGGGGATCTTCCCAACCCAGGGATTGAACCTGCATCTCCTGTGTCTCCTTCACTGGAGTCTTTTTACTGCTGAGCCACCTGGGAAGCCCCATTTAGCACATAATATTTTTATTCCTCCTGTTCATAACCTAAGATACTGACTTGTCAATGCTTAAATTCTGAAACTTTAAAATTACTATTGGAAGTTGATTGATAAGTTTGTGGGGATGTAAAGATAACAGCAATATGTGAACCATGAACTTCCAGATGTTCAAGCTGGTGTTAGAAAAGGCAGAGGAACCAGAGACCAAATTGCCAACATCCGCTGGATCATTGAAAAAGCAAGACAGTTCCAGAAAAACATCTATTTCTGCTTTATTGACTATGACAAAGCCTTTAACTGTGTGGATCACAATAAACTGTGGAAAATTCTGAAAGAGATGGGAATACCAGACCACCTGACCTGCCTCTTGAGAAACCTATATGCAGGTCAGGAAGCAACAGTTAGAACAGGACATGGAACAACAGACTTGTTCCAAATAGGAAAAGGAGTACATCAAGGCTGTATATTGTCACCCAGCTTATTTAACTTCTATGCAGAGTACATCATGAGAAATGCTGGGCTGGAAGAAGCACAAGCTGGAATCAAGATTGCTGGGAGAAATATCAGTAACCTCAGATATGCCAATGACACCACCCTTATGGCAGAAAGTGAAGAGGAACTCAAAAGCCTCTTGATGAAGGTGAAAGAGGAGAGTGAAAAAGTTGTCTTAAAGCTCAACATTCAGAAAACGAAGATCATGGCATCCGGTCCCATCACTTCATGGGAAATAGATGGGGAAACAGTGGAAACAGTGTCAGACTTTATTTTTCTGGGCTCCAAAATCACTGCAGATGGTGATTTCAGCCATGAAATTAAAAGACGCTTACTCCTTGGAAGGAAAGTTATGACTAACTTAGACAGCATATTAAAAAGCAGACACATTACTTTGTCCACAAAGGTCCGTCTAGTCAAGGCTATGGTTTTTCCTGTGATCATGTATGGATGTGAGAGTTGGACTGTGAAGAAGGCGAGCACAAAAGAATTGATGCTTTTGAACTGTGGTGTTGGAGAAGACTCTTGAGAGTCCCTTGGACTGCAAGGAGATCCAACCAGTCCATCCTAAAGAAGATCAGTTCTGGGTGTTCATTGAAAGGACTGATGTTGAAGCTGAAACTCTAATATTTGGCCACCTGATGTGAATAGCTGACTCATTTGAAAAGACCCTGATTCTGGGAAAGATTGAGGGTGGGGAGAGAAGGGGATGACAGAGGATGAAATGGTTGGATGGCATCACCAACTCAATGGACGTGAGTTTGGGTAACTCCGGAAATTGGTGATAGAAAGGGAGGCCTGGCGTGCTGTGGTTCATGGGATCACAAAGAATCAGACACAACTGAGCAACTGAACTGAACTTAACACTGTACTTTTGGGATTCTGTTACATATAGATTTTTTTTCCCATTGTACTGCACATCCTTGAGGTTTTATTCATTTATTTAAAAATCTATTGTCTCTCTGTTGTTCAGATTGAAAAAAAAATTATTGATATATCTTCAAGTTTACTTTTCCTTCCATGTAGGTTTTTGAAAACTTTGTGGTTATAGTACTTTTAGTTCTTAAATTTTCATTTGCTTGCTCTTTATAAATTTACTTTCCTTTGTGACAGTTTCTACTTTTTCATGTGTTTCAAGAGTGTTCATAAATACTAAATTATTTTTATGACAGCTGTTTAAAATCTCAGATGATTCAGGTATCTGTGCTATCTCAATCTTGGGGTCTGTTGATCGTTCTTCCTTATTGATGGTTTTGGTATGACAGGTTATTTTTATTGTATCCTGGACATTTTGCATGGTATTTTATGTGACTGAGGTTCCTCTTTGAGTTTATTACCAACTCGGGATGGTAATCTGAGCTGTGTTCACACAAATAATCTCTACAGATTATCCTGGCTCGGAGGGGAGTGGTATCCTTAATGGAGTGTGTTATGATAGTCATTGTCTGCCTGTACTCCTTTATGGATGCACACTGGCTGACAAGGAAACTCTCCTTACTGCCTTCTGGGGATAGTAGTGAGTCTGTGCTTACAGACAAAATCTACAAATATCTCACCAACCCTGGAGCAGACCTACCTCTTCACTGTAAGGTGGAGTGGAAGTCAGAGCTCTGCTCACTTTAGCTAGAGTAGAGCAGTTTGGGGAACTAGGATCCCACATGCCATGTGGCAAGAAAATAAAGCAAAAAAAAAATTTTTTTTTTTTTTTTGTCATCCAGTGCTGCTCCTCTCCCAGGCCTGTAGCTAGAACTTTATGCATAACCTGCTTGTGTGTGCATGTGTGAAATATTTTTTTCTTTTCGTTGTGCCCATTGATATATCTTGGGTGCTGAAGCTTTTTTATCACCTAGACTGGGATATGTAGAAGGAAAAAAGTAACAAACCAATAAATTGCAACTAACAAACAAAATAGCAAACTCAATTCTAGGTCCTGAGGCCACAAGAGAGTTTACCTTCTTCATCACCTTTCCAATTCTCTGATTTTGTCTCTTGTATTTTACCATAGACTTATAGGTATAATAAGTAGGATGAAATACAGTGAATTATATCTACTCTGTTTTGTTCAGAACTAGAAACAGAATGGTATTATTTTCAAGTTTCTTTCCTAATTGTGTATTGCTGGTATAGGAGAATACAATGGATTTTTTTATATTGATCCCTTCACTGGTGATTTGCTAAATTTACTTTACAAATTCTATCAGTCTATTTTCTTCTGGATTTTCTATATTTAAAAATGTATTAACCATGAATAATTGCAGTTTTTCTCTTTTTCTGAACATTTTAATATTTTTAATTTAATTGTGCTGAATACAGGGTTTGGGGTTTTTCTGGTGGCTCAGCTGGTAACGAATCTGCCTGCAATGCAGGAGGACTGGGTTCAATCCCTGGGTTGGGAAGATCCCCTGGAAAAGGGAACGGCTACCCACTCAAATATTCTGGCCTGGAGAATTCCATGGACTGTGTTTCCATGGATTCACAAAGAGTCAGACACAACTGAGCAAATTTCACTTTCACTCCCAGGGTTTAGTAAAAGCATTATGCCTAAATTCATAGGGGAAAATTTAATATTTGATCATTAAACATAATATGTGCTATAGGCTTTTGGTAAATATTCAATCACAGTTAAAATTTTTCTTTTAATTCATTGCTTGCTATGATTTTTATCCTGATAGAGTATTTAATTTTATCAAATGCTTATTTTACAACTAATAAAATGATCATTTTTTCTGCTTTTTAGTTAAGCTGATTGATTTTGTTGATAATTTTTCATATGTTAAAGAAACTTTGCATTCATGGACCAAACCTTGAAAGTTAAAGTGTGAAAGTGTTAGTTGCTCAGTTGTGTCTGACTTTTTGTGACTCCATGGAATTCTGTCAATGAAATTCTCCAGGCAAGCGTACTAGAGTGCTTAGCCATTTCCTTCTCCAAAGGATCTTCCCAACCAAGGAATCGATCCCTGGTCTCCTGCATTGCAGGCAGATTCTTTACCATCTGACCCACCAGGGAAGCCCTGAACTAAACCTTACTTCATCATGATTTCTTAATCTGTTTTTATATTTACTGGGATCTCTTTACTAATATTTATTTGTGACTTATCATTGGTATTCAGAAAAGAACTTGGCCATTAATATCACCAAAGGTCATTGTTTTAAGGAAAAGTTTTACATTACAAATTTAATTTTTAATATGTGTATAGTATTCTTCAGATTTTCTATTTCCTCTTGTGTCAGTTGTGATAAAGTGTATTTTCCATAAACTTCATTATTTTAACTTAAGACAGAAGGATGGCAGAGTAGATACCAGCCTTCTTCTCCCACAAAATATCTATTTATCTAGTGCAGATTAAATTTTCCCTAAGTTTAGCTTTAGGTGCATCCCACAAATTTTGATAGATCATATGTTTGTTATTTAGCTCAAAATTTAGTCTAATATCCATGATAATTTCTTTTTTATCCTTGAATTACTAAAGTGTATTCCTAAGGCACAAAAAAGCTTCTAGTAATATTCTTTTGCTTGATTTAGGTGCTAGTTACATGTGTGTCCATTTTGAGAAATGCTTTTTTCATTAAGCTGTACATTTTGGTTTACATACTTTTTCCAAAGGTTTTTTCCTTCATTCCAATTTAAATTAGAAAATACAGTCTTTAATTCCCAAATATTTTGGCAATAATTAATTTTTTAAATTATTTGTTTTAGTTTGACTCTAAATACATTGAATTTTTTCAGTTCTTTGTTGTCACTTGCTAGAAGTTCAGTATGTGATAACATCATATGTTTATTTTAAAAATATTTAAAATATATTAACATTGTTTTATGTATGTCAATCAGGCTAAGATTATTAATCATGCTGTTCAGTTACATACTAGGGCACATTTTTCTGCTTAAATTGTGGGTTTGTTAATGTCTCCTTTTAGTTTTATCATTTTTGGATTTATGCATTTTGGAGTTTTAGAGATACATGTGTCTTTACAATTATTATTTTTTTAGTATATATCCACTTTAATGTTTATAGATTTCTTTCATATATAGTATGTAAAGTCTTTTATATAATATATATATGTATTTCTTTTACATATAGATAATCTATATGATAGTATTACATGTAATAGAACTACATAAATTAAGGTCTACATGACTGATGATAGCATATGGCACCACGTTTATTTTCATTAGTATCTGCCTGTATTTTTAAAGACATTTTAAACTTTATATTTAAACTTCTTCTATTCTTATATTCAAAGTGAATATCTTTAAGTAGCATATAGTTTTTGTTTTTCTTTAAAGTTAAGAATCTTTTTTTGAAGAAAAATAATTTAAGACATTGCATTTAATAAAACCAGATATATTTGAGTTTATATCTAGTTTATTACTATTTGTTTTTAAATTCTCCTATTAACTTACTAGGTATACTTTATTTTTCTACTCTTTTGTCATGATAAATGAAGCCCTTGATTTATTATGATGTAATACAATTGGTACTTTTATAATGCTCCTGACAATTCTCGTGCCTTAGTCCCTTAATTCAGTTCATCCCTACTTAACTTTTCTCAGTCATGTGTTTACACACATGCATACACAGTCCCCACAACACGAGACTTTATTGTTTTGCCCACATGTTTAATTGCTCTTTATTCCTTCATGTGTTATCTAGTTTCATTTCCTTCTGCCTTAATATTTCTTGTACTGTAGTTCTTCTAATTCGGAGAAGGTGATGGCACCCCACTCCAGTACTCTTGCCTGGAAAATCCCATGGACGGAGGAGCCCGGTAGGCTGCAGTCCATGGGGTCGCTAAGAGTCGGACACGACTGAAGTGACTTCACTTTCACTTTTCACTTTCATGCATTGGAGGAGGAAATGGCAACCCACTCCAGTGTTCTTGCCTGGAGAATCCCAGGGACAGGGGAGCCTGGTGGACTGCTGTCTATGGGGTCGCACAGAGTTGGACACGACTGAAGCGACTTGGCAGCAGCAGTAGCAGTAGCAGTTCTTCTAATTAGAAAATTTTCTCACTTTTTGGAAATGTATTCTTCATTTTCAAGGGTGTTATCACTGGAAATATTATTCCATAATGAAAATGAATTCCCTCCTCCATTTTTAACAGGCGATTCTATTAACTTTTGGCCTTCACCATATCTGTGAAGTGTTTGGCTACAAATCTAATTGTTGCTCCTCTGCAAGTAATGAGTCTTTCTTTGAATGACTGCCTTCAAGATTTTCTCTTTAAAGATTTGTTTTTCATCAAAACAAGTAGTAATGCAGTGTATCTAGGTGCTCTAGTCTTTGTATGGATCTTGCTTGTTTTTTCTAGTGCCTACTGAATTATTGGCTTGTTGTATTTCTGATTAGAAAAAAATTCAGCCATTTTCTCCCTACTTTTTATCCCATTTTTACCAAGAGTAACAAATCACACATATATTAGTTATTTTATGAGTCACGTAATTTCTTATGAGCTTTTTCCATCTTCCAGTTTCTTCCCTCTCTTCACTTCAGACTGGATATTTTCCACTGGTACCTCTTTTGCAGTTTGCATTCAGCTGTGAAATTTATATATTTAGTGTGTGCGTGTATGCTAAGTCACTTCAGTCGTGTCCAGCTCTTTGAGACACTATGGACCATAGCCCACCAGACTCTTCTGTCCATGGGATTCCCCAGGCAATACTACTGGAGTGGGTTGCCATTTCCTTCTCTAGGGGATCTTCCTGACCCAGGGATTGAACCCACATCTCTTAGATCTCCTGCATTGGCAGGCAAATTCTTTACCACTGGTGCCACCTGGGAAATATATTTACTACTGAATATCAATACTACATTTTTCAGTTCTATAATTCTCATTTATTTTATTTTCTATGTAGTCTCATTATCTAGAGACATTTATCTTATTATTATCTATTTTATGTCAAGGTCTAAATCTCATAACTCCAATGATTTAGGGATTTATGTATTTGTTGTCTTCGGTTCAGTTCAGTCATTTAGTCGTGTCCAACTCTTTGCGACCCCATGAACTGCAACATGCAAGGCCTACCTGTCCATCACCAACTCCCGAGTTCACTCAGACTCACATCCATTGAGACAATGATGCCATCTAACCATCTCATCCTCTGTCATCCCCTTCTCCTCTCACCCTCAATCTTTCCCAGCATCAGGGTCTTTTCAAATGAGTCAGCTCTTCACATGAGGTGGCCAAAGTACTGGAGTTTCAGCTTTAGCATCATTCCTTCCAAAGAAATCCCAGGGCGGATCTCCTTCAGAATGGACTGGTTGGATCTCCTTGCAGTCCCAGGGACTCTCAAGAGTCTTCTCCAACACCATGGTTCAAAAGCATCAATTCTTTGGCGCTCAGCCTTCTTCACAGTCCAACTCTCACATCCATACATGACCACAGGAAGAACCATAGCCTTGACTAGATGGACCTTTGTTGGCAAAGTAATATCTCTGCTTTTCAATATGCTATGTAGGTTTCATAGCTTCATAATTTTCCTTCCAAGGAGTAAGCGTCTATTAATTTCATGGCTGCAGTCACCATCTGCAGTGATTTTGGAGCCCAAAAAAATGAAGTCTGACACTATTTCCACTGTTTCCCCATCTATTTCCCATGAAGTGATGGGGCCGGATGCCATGATCTTAGTTTTCTGAAAGTTGAGCTTTAAGCTAACTTTTTCACTCTCCTCTTTCACCTTCATCAAGAGGAGCTTTAGTTCTTTACTTTCTGCCATAATGGTTGTGTCATCTGCATAACTGAGGTTATTAATATTTCTCCCGGCAGTCTTGACTCCAGCTTGTGCTTCTTCCAGTCCAGTGTTTCTCATGATGCACTCTGCATATAAGTTAAATAAGCAGGGTGACAATATACAGCCTTGATGTACTCGTTTTCAAATTTGGAACCCGTCTGTTGTTCCATGTCCAGTTCTAACTATTGCTTCTTGACCGGCACACAGATTTCTCAGAAGGCAGGTAAGGTGGTCTGGTATTCTCATCTGTTTAAAAATTTTCCACAGTTTGTTGTGATCCACACAGTTAAAGGCTTTAGTGTAGTTCAATAAAGCAGAAATGGATGTTTTTATGGAACTCTCTTGCTTTTTCTATGATCCAGTGGATGTTGGAAATTTGATCTCTGGTTCCTGTGTCTTTTTTAAATCCAGCTTGAACATCTCAAAGTTCTTGGTTTAAATAGTGTTGAAGCTGGGCTTGGAGAATTTCGAGCATTACTTTGCCAGCTCAAATTACTTTGCTCACAGTACTTTGTGTGAGATGAGTGCAATTGTGCAGTAGTTTGAACGTTCATTAGCATTGCCTTTCTTTGGGATTGGAAAGAAAACTGACCTTTTCCAGTGTTGTGGCCACTGCTGAGTTTTCCAAATTTGCTGGCAAATTGAGTGCAACACTTTCACAGCATCATCTTTCAGGATTTCAAATAGCTCAACTGGAATTCCATCACCTCCACTAGTTTTGTTCATAGTGATGCTTCCTAAGGCCCACTTCCTAAGGCCCATTCCAGGTTATCTGGCTCTAGATGAGTGATCACACCATTGTGATTATCTGGGTTGTGAAGAACTTTTTTTGTACAGTTCTTCTGTGTATTCTTTCCACCTCTTAATATCGTCTGCTTCTGTTAGGTCCATACCATTTCTGATCTTTATTGAGCCCATCTTTGCATGAAATATTCCCTTGGTATCACTAATTTTCTTGAAGAGATATCTAGTCTTTCCCATTCTATTGTATTCCTCTATTTCTTTGCATTGATCACTGAGGAAGGCTTTCTTATCTCTCCTTACTCTTCTTTGGAATTCTGGATTCAAATGAGTATATCTTTCCTTTTCTCCTTTCCTTTACACTTCTCTTCTTTTCACAGCTATCTGTAAGGCCTCCTCAGACAGCCATTTTGCTTTTTTGAATTTCTTTTTCTTGGGGATGGTCTTGATCCCTGTCTCCTGTAGAATGTTACAAACCTCTGTCCATAGTTCATCAGGCACTCTGTCTATCAGATCTAGTCCCTTAAATCTATTTCTCACTTCCACTGTATAATCATAAGGGATTTGATTTAGGTTATACCTAAATGGTCTAGTGGTTTTTCCTACTTTATTAAATTTGAATTTGGCAATAAGGAGTTCATGGTCTGAGCCACAGTCAGCTCCTGGTCTTGTTTTTGCTGACTGTATAGAGCTTCTCCATCTTTGGCTGCAAAGAATATAATCATTCTGATTTTGGTGTTGACCATCTGGTGATGTCCATGCATAGAGACTTCTCTTGTGTTATTGGGAGAGGGTGTTTGCTATGACCAGTGCATTCTTTTGGCAAAACTCTATTAGCCTTTGCCCTGCTTCATTTTGTAGTCCAAGGCCAAATTTGTGTGTTACTCCAGGTGTTTCTTGACTTCCTACTTTTGCATTCCAGTCCCCTATAATGAAAAGGGCATCTTTTTTGGGTGTTAGTTCTAAAAGGTCTTGTAGGTCTTCATAGAACCATTCAACTTCAGCTTCTTCAGTATTACTGTTGGGGCATAGACTTGGATTACTGTAATATTGAATGGTTTGCCTTGGAAATGAACAGAAATGATTCTGTCGTTTTTGAGATTGCATCCAAGCACTGCATTTTGGACTCTTGTTAACTATGATGGCTACTCCATTTCTTCTAAGGGATTCCTGCCCACAGTAGTAGATATAATGGTCATCTGAGTTAAATTCACCCACTCCAGTCCATCTTAGTTCGCTGATACCTAGAATGTCAACGTTCATTCTTGCCGTCTCCTGTTTGACCACTTCCAATTTGCCTTGATTCATCGACCTAACATTCCAAGTTCCTATGCAATATTGCTCTTTACTGCATCAGTCCTTGCTTCTATCGCCAGTCACATCCACAACTGGGTGCTGTTTTTGCTTTGTTTCCATCCCTTCATTCTTTCTGGAGTTATTTCTTCATTGCTCTCCGGTAGCTTATTGGGTACCTACTGACCTGGGGAGTTCATCTTTCAGTGTCCTATCTTTTTGCCTTTTCATACTATTCATGGGGTTCTCAAGGCAAGAATACTGAAGTGGTTTGCCATTCCGTTCTCCAGTGGACCACATTCTGTCAGGCCTCTCCACCATGACCCTTCTGTCTTGCATTGCCCCACATGGCATGGCTTAGTTTCATTGAGTTAGACAAGCTGTGATCCATGTGATCAGATTGGCTAGTTGTCTGTGATTGTGGTTTCAGTCTGTCTGCTCTCTGATGCCCTCTCTCAGTGCCTACCATCTTACTTGGGTTTCTCTAACCTTGGATGTGGGGTATCTCTTCACAGCTGTTCCAGCAGAGCGCAGCCGCTGCTCCTTACCTTGGAAATGAGGTAGCTCCCCTCGGGCACTGCCCCTGAACTTGGATGTGGGGTAGCTCATCTCCACTGACACCCCTGACCTTGGACATGGGGTAGCTCATATTCACCAGTAATTATCAATTAAATGTCACATATTTTGTATGACTGCAGCCATGAAATTAAAAGATGCTTACTCCTTGGAAGGAAAGTTATGACCAGCCTAGATAGCATATTAAAAAGCAGAGACATTACTTTGCTAACAAAGGTCTGTCTAGTCAAGGCTATGGTTTTTCCAATAGTCATGTATGGATTTGAGAGTTGGACTATAAGGAAAGCTGAAGACTGAAGAATTGGTGCTTTTGAACTGTGGTGTTGGAGAAGACTCTTCAGAGTCCCTTGAACTGCAAGGAGATCCCACCAGTCCATCCTAAAGGAGATCAGTCCTGGGTATTCATTGGAAGGACTGATGTTGAAGCTGAAATTCCAATATTTGGCCACCTGATGCCAAGAGCTGGCTCATTTGAGAAACCCTGATGCTGGGAGAGATTGAAGGCATGAGGTGAAGGGGATGTCAGAGGATGAGATGGTTGTATGGCATCACCAACTCAATGGACATGAGTTTGGGTAAATTCCAGGAGTTGGTGATGGACAGGGAGGCCTGGTATGCTGCAGTCCATGGGGTTGCAAAGAGTCAGACATGACTGAGCGACTGAGCTGAACTGATTTTGTATGAAACATTATAAAAGGTGAGGATCAGTATTCCTGTCTTCAAAGTAAGTTCAGTATTTTCTCTTTTAACCAGTTATAATGGAATTTATTTGTAGACTTTGTAAGGTGTGATCTACTTCTCTTCCAGCCCCCACCAGTTAGGCATCCTAACTAAGAGTTTAGGATGTCTAGTGGTCATCTTTATTATTGGGTATTGACCTCCTGTTTGTTTGTTTGTTTGTTTTAGGCTTTTAATTAATCTATTTTTTATTGACAGATAATTTCTTAATAAATTTTGCTGTTTTCTGTCAAACCTCAACATGAATCTCCCAAGCAATATGGGGTTGCTTGAAACTTCATTCTGAATTTAAAAATTTCTGTTAATCTTTTCAGCCTTTCATCTGGGAAGCTGAGGAGTTTGACTAATTATTAGACTATTAAGGGGAAGTCTTCCCATTGACTGTTCTGCTCATACTTTGACTCTTTTTCTCTCTCTGATCTTGATCCCCCAGGTACTGACTTCCTTGAGAGACACAAAATATATTTTTTCTCCCAGCTTGTAGGATTCCCAAAACCTGATGCTTTCCTTTTTATTTTAGTAGTGATTCTCTTCTAGAATTTGTAATCTTTCCAAGCACCATGGGTCAGTAGATCCTCCAAGGACAAAAGAAAGTAGAAAGTCTGTTCATCTCTTGGAAGTTCCCTTCTCTCCAGGACATTGGCTCTTCCAATTCTGCCCACTCTATCCCTTCTCCTGTACACCCAACTTTGTGGGTGTATGTCAGGGAGAGGGGTGTTATTTGGCTTTCCTAAGTGTTGTTTTCTGTATATCAAAAATGATAAAATAGACCAAAGGGAAACTGAGATATGTGCTTTAATTCTTAAGTTATATTTGTCACATTTCTATCAAATTGTTTCTGATATTTTTTTTGATAAACTGATGGAGCATGTTGACTATGAAATTTTACTTCAGACTTTCTTTTAAAAAAAAAAACTTAATTTTAGCTTTATTTTCTACACTGTTTTTCAAAAGTTTTCAATATCTACTTTTTTTTTAACTTTACAATATTGTATTGGTTTTGCCATATCTTTCACTTAAGCCATTAAGAATTACTTATTTAAAAATTACTTAATCCGTAGTCAGATAAATCTGTGCTTGAATCTTTTATCACTTCTGTGATGGCCTAGAGGGGTGGATGTGGGGAGAGAAGGGAGGCTCAAGAGAGAGGCTCAAATCAATTATGATGGATTCATATTGTTGTATGGCAGAAACCAACACAACATTGTAAAGCAATTTTCCTCAAAATAAAAAATAAATAAAAATTTATATACTAAAGTACAAAATATCTTGTTCCTATTAACCAGAAAATAAATGTTATTTTCTTTTCTGTAATTATCCTGTCCTTGGCTAATGATATGAAATAACATTGGATAATGATTTATAATAAGAAATGATAGAAAAATAAGGGACTTGTATGTATGTGAGTAATCAAGATTGGCAATAAGTGCCAACATAATTATGGAATTCAATGTAATTAAATTATTCTTCATTTATATAAAATTATGAAAATGGAATAAGGAGAAAGTTAGTGAAAATTAAAGAAAAGACAGTAATATATATTCTTCCATCATCAGACATAGAGTAGGGCTCTCAATGTGTAGTTTAAAGAAAGTTATGAATCAATTATTCATTACTGTCATGAAAGAATATATTCCCTACTGTTTATTAATTCATTCACTCTGTGAGCAGTAATCATTTGTTGAATTAACTCTGATGAAATATTTCTGATAAGCTGATCTACTGCCTCAGAAAACATCAACATGTGTGTGGGCACTTTTCTTTATCAACAACCACATCATAGTCATCTCCAACCAGCAACAGATACAACATGTTGAGGCATAGGGTGTAGCTCCCCTACCCTCCTATAACTTTTTAAAAAGTGTCAAATGTGAGAACTTTGGAGTCCTTTTTCTTTAAGCGATAAACTCAGTTACATATCAATGTCAATAAAGTGTTCTAAAGGACAGAAACAAAGGTGGCAGAAATACAGGAAATTATGTCCTATGAGGGAAAGTGTAAGACATAAAAGTAGCCTAGCTTAGAAAACAATTGATTATGGATCATATTGGAAAATTTTATATAGTTTAAAATTCCATTGACATCCAGAAAAGTTTGGTTAAAAAATGTGGATTTGAGTTAGAATAATCAAAAATATTAGCATCTTAAAACGGTAATGTTTTACCAAGAACACTGAGAAGGGTAATCTTTCATTGAGGTTACAAGAAAGTTGGCAAATGTTTTAAAAATTGAGACTTTATTGTTTTTCCCTTGACTATCCATATGTCTGAGTTTGCCTGGGAAGTGATATTGAGCAGATTGGAGGTGTTTTTTTGGTTGTTATTTTATTTTATTAGACTTTTAGTCTCTGAAATATTCAGGGAACATACATATTAATATGAATTTAAAATAATATGAGTTACAGAGGTAGGTAAGACCAATGAAGATGTTGAGAACTTTGTAGAAGAAATGAATAAAGGATGTCGATAGGTCTTAATTTCCCAAACTTGCAAAACTTCTGCAGGAACCAGCTTTCCGTGCTTTGGGTTTCTTCATTTTTATTTTCTTTTATTATGTTTTTTACTACTTGTTCTCCATTTATACAAAAATGTTTCAGTCAGTGCAGATTACAAAATCAAGCATGATTTATATTTACAACTTCAGAGGCAAACCTGACTGTTTCATGGGGTGGGTCAAACCAAACATTTTTTAGAGTCATCTAGCCTATTTAATTTGAAAAGTAGTTGACAATGGCATGTTTTTGTGTAAGTTAATGATGTGAGAAATATGCATTGCATCTTGGGCTATTTCAACATTCAGAAAGGTTCTCCACCAACAGAATTTCTAATATTTTTTTTTTACCCCTTTCATGACACATTTAGTTGCACCAAATAATTCAAGTTCAGTTATGTACTGTTCAAGTGCCTGGATATTTCAAATAAGACATTCTTAAAGAGTTTCTTTGCCACTAGGGATGGTTGGGCAATTGGAGCAAAATCTTGTCAGCTTTTTTTTCAAAGAAAAATCTTGAATGTTTTCCTTACTTAGTTGAGGCACAAAAGGAAAGCAAGATGGCCTCTGGGCAATGTTCTACAAACTATGACCTGTTAAGGACCTCAGTTTTCAAGTTTATTTTGTCCCTTTCTTTCCTTTGTTTTCCCCACAACCACTTGCTAGGCCAGTTATTCCAGGATTCTAGCAGAGAAAAGAAACCTTGAGAGATGGTTGCCATGAATATATTTGTATTTGTTGTAACTACCCTTTTAGATAGGTAAGAAACAGAGGCATATATAAAAGAGCAATAGGAGCATAGAGCACTGAAGAATTTCTGTATCCCCCATGCCTCTGCCTGTAGCATTTATAAAAACTGAGAGCCACTGTCTGTCCATATGTTTAGAGACGGGATAGAATGAAAACACCACAGCTTAGGAAACCTAGAAAACTTGATTCTGGTCTCGTTGTGGCCGCTAATGCTGTATCCTTAGTTTGGTGCATTATGGTTTCCTCAGCTGTAAAATGGATACTGTCAGCTCGACTCTAAGCTTCTTTCTTATTGTATAAATTTTTGTTGACTGAAGGTGTGACAAAGCCAGACATTATCTGGTCAGTGTCCTGTGTGTGTGTTTGTCTGTGTTTGGTCCCACTCTGTGACCCCATGGACTGTAGCCCACCAGGTTGCTCTGTCTATAGGATTCTCCAGGCAAGAACACTGGACTGGTTGCCATTCCCTTCGTCAGAGGATCTTTCTGATCCAGGGATCGAACCCACATTTCCTGTGTCTCCAGTATTGGCAGGCAGATTCTTTACCACTGAGCCACCTGGGGTGTGCTCTGTATCATCTAATGAATGCTTATTCTAGATGTCTCCTCAGTGATTTCACTTAGGCCTCAATGAGCCCAAAGCTACTGCAAATAGCAGTCGTGGGTTTTGTCTGGCAACTCTGAGGGAATATTTGCAGTTAACACAGAAGTTCTGAAAAGAGCAAAAGGAAAGGCTGCCTCTGCCTGCTGTGACTTCTCATGGGCAACAAGAGTAGGTGAGCAGAACACTGAAAGGATGTAAAGAGAGTGAGAAGAACAAGAATACCTGAAAATCATCTGTGCAACTGTGGCACTAAAAAGTCTTCCTGTGAAAATTAGCTAAGAAGAGACTAGCAGTCTTTCTTTGTGGTTTTATCAGATTGGCTATTGGAGCAATGTGTGCGCGAGTGTGTGTGTGTGTGTGTGTGCATTTTCTCTGAAAAATTGTTAATGTAAACACTGGATCATCCATTTGAGAAACAAGTTATTTTCTTGAGGGATCTCTTACTTTTAGTTCAGAAAGTTAACTGATTCCGTATGCCTTGGCCACTAAACTATCATCTTGGAGGGATATGGACAAGGTACAAGAAGTGATGGAGGGGATACCTTACAATCTGTCAGATACTGGGCAAACATTGTGTACTTATAGTTTTATTTAGTGTTCATAGTTAATTTATAATATCAGTTAATTTAAAAAAAAAGAAGCTCAGAAAGATCAGTTAAATCCTCTAAGATCACACAACTATTAAGTGTTGGAGGACTGATTGGAACCCAGGTCTTCTTCACTCTGATACTCTTCATTATGCCTTATAGCCTCTCAGCTCAACAGGGGCATTATCAGTAATATCTACTAATTCTAAACACTGGTGAGTCTTGGCTTTTATTTAAATCACCACAAACTCAGCAGCTTAAAACAATACTCACACATTGCCTCATAGTTGTGTAGGGCAAAATTCAGCCTTATTGGCAGGTAGTCTGCATAAGGTCTCACAAGAGCAGAGTCAAGATGTCTGTGGAAGTTAGGTGGGAGGGAGAATCTGATCACAGGCACATTTAGGTGCTTGATGTCAGAATTCAATTCAAATCCATGGGATTCTAGGACTGAGACCCTGTTTCTTTGCTGGCATTTCCCCAGGGTTTCTCTCAGTTCCCCGAGGTCACTTGTATTCATTGGCTTGTGGGATCCCCCCATTTTTAAGCTGAATAATGGCACAGCAGATACTTCTCTCTGAATCTCTTTGATTTTCTCTTTGTTGTATCTTTATGATCACCTCTTCTGTCTCTGCTTGTAAGGACTGATAGGAATACATTGTGTTCACACTGATAATTCAGTATAATCTTCCTAAAGTCAACTATTTAGTAACCTTAATTATCTCACCAAATTCCTCTGTGTGTGTGTAAGGTAATATATTCAGTACAGTATCTCATCATAGTCACAGTCTGTGTGACTATGGGATTAGAAGTGGAATCTCTCTCTTTCTCTGTTTTTTTTTTTTTGTTTTTTTTTTGGTCAGTATCATCGGCATATGGAATCTTATTTCCCCAACCAGGAATTGAACCCTCAACCCTTGTATTGAATGTGTGGAATCCTAACCCCTGGACTGCCAGGGAAGCCCCAGGAGTAGAATCTCATTGGCAACACAGTTCTTCCTCCCACAGGTGCTCTTCCCCCAGATCCCTTGAGGACAGTAGTATATGGTCTAGATGGATGCTCATATGCAGTGAATTTTAATTTCCATGAGAAATTCTAAGTTTTAGGAATCCACTTTCATAGGAAGCAGTAGGAAAGGCTGCTTTTGTTTAATGGAGAGACACTACTTCATCTTTCAAGGTTTTATCTCTCAATCGCATAACACAACCCTGAGACGTTACTCACATAGAGTGGCCAGAGCATTGCATTCTTGGCACAGTTAGCAAGAATTGCAGGGGACAAGAGACCCAGAAAAAGATAGAATGGAAATACCTTTGATTACATTATGGTAGGGTTCCAGGTTTGCCCTGTACCTCTCCAGATGAGTGACTTTTGACAGATCATTCTCTGAGAATGATCTGTCAGAAACTCTCTAAGCTTCTGTTTATAAATCTATTTAATGAAAATAATAATACCTATTCTAAAGAATATTAAGAGAGATGAATGAGATAATTCTTCTAAAGCTACTAACATTGTGTTTATAAAATAGTAGGTATCCCACACATGTTTCTCTATCCCTCCCCAACTCTGCTGCTGCTGCTGCTGCTAAGTCGCTTCAGTCGTGTCCGACTCTGTGCGAGCCCATAGACAGGAGCCCACCAGTCTCTGCCATCCCTGGGCTTCTCCAGGCAAGAATACTGGAGTGGGTTGCCATTTCCTTCTCCAATGCATGAAAGTGAAAAGTGAAAGCGAAGTTGCTCAGTCGTGTCCGACTCTTAGCGACCCCATGGACTGCAGCCTGCCAGGCTCCTCCATCCATGGGATTTTCTAGGCAAGAGTACTGGAGTGGGGTGCCATCTATCCAAATATGGAGTATTTGATACAAACTTGCCTTTGATCTGATAGAACGCCAATCCTCCAAAAATATCTACTAAAAAACAATAGCTACTGTATGTTGAACACTACCATGGTGCACCAAGATACCTTTCAAAATTATTTTCAAAATTAATATGACTATGTACATGAGAAATATAGGGTTACAAATTATATTGAAGTCTACATCAATATAATAGTCTATATCTGTGGATCCCCTCATTCAAAACATTTCACTTCTGCATTCTAAGTTTAGAAGACTTTTGAGATAAATTTTGAGTATCATGTGCACAGAATTCTTAATCTATCATAAAAGCATGTAGTAAAAGTATAGAAAAACTCCCCATGCTGGAAAAAATGTGGCTCTTTCTCTGAGATAAACAGTCACCTGCAAGAGACTTTAGGGAGATTACAGTGGTTGCGCCACTCTGCACCAGTTTCCACAGACCACTTAGGCAGGGCATAAGGCCCTGTGGACCACCTACTCAAGCGTATTACTTTCTTTGATATCCCAAAGCTCCCAGTACCATTTTGTGGTGTTTTTGCTTGGCTCTGTAATCATTATTGTGGTTAGAGTTTTTTTAAACATTCGTTTTCATGCTCTCCAGCACAGGCTCAGATCTGCAGTGGAAAATACATTTATAAAAATACGTTGTTGAGTGTGTATAACTTGCATTCTGGGCTTGTCCCAGACCACCTGGAACACCTTCATGGGTTCCAGTTATCCAAGAGCCACATTATGAAAACCAGTGAGATGCTTCATTAGGTTACTACTGGCGGTACTTTGAGATCCCTGAATAAAAATTAGAAGCTGAGATTAAACTTACTTTCCTTTTGCTACAAATAAAGTGTACCTTTTCTACATGTTAGTGTCTTGGTTAATATTTGAAATGTGCAGCATAAAAAAAAAATAAAATTTTTGCCTTTCACGTTAGGCAAGAGTAAATTTTAAAATGACTGTAACGTTCTAAGAAAGCTGCTGCCTGTTTTTCTAACCCGGACACTGGAGTCTGCAAAGTACAGACCACACCCTTGCAGCCTGCCTCAGGTTTATAGAAGGCCTAGTGTGTGGTCAGGGCCTCTAGACTCACAGTTAAAAGTTCATACCAGGGATGGGCTCGATGACACCAATGGCTTTTTATAATTAAGTTGAACTGTCCTCTGGCAAAGGTCCCAAGAAATCAGCCTCCCAAGCATATATATTCAGAGGTAGGGCATCATAAGCTCCATGAATTTTTCCCCCATCACTCAGGATTCTGATTTTTAAATAAATATTAATGGTCCAATTTCTATGCTATGGAAAGAGTAAGGAGAAGGCTTAGGAATCTAGCCCACAAATTTCATGGTTAGAGAGAACTAACTACCTGACCAGCAGACGGAGGAGGCCAAAGACACACCAAACCACACAGCAGAAGCTCAGTTTGCCAGAACTGTGGCTGAGTTGAAGTGGATTTGGCTGTCCATATATTAATTCCAGGCACCCGGTGGTCTGAGACAGAAAAAGCAAAAGTAAGCAAACTAATTGGTGAGAGGATAAGCTTTTTTCCCTCCTCATCCCTTTTTGTAACTGTTTCTCTGTCACATGTGCCTTGGACTTTCCCACACAGCCCTGGAGGGAAAGCCAGGAAGGGAGGGGGTGGCAGGTGACAGCCCCACTCCGAGGTGCTGCCTCTCCAGCCAGAGGCAGGATTTGCCTGGCGAGTCTCTCTAAAAATACATATATTCTCCAGCCATGCAAGGAGATTCCTTGTCCTTCTAAATGGAATGGCTCATCTCCTTCCACTTCCCCCTTTCTGCAGAATGAAACTATGTGCTCTTCATAGCCAGGTCTTCAGGCTCACATAAACTGACTAGCAACTTCTAAACAATAAATCTGAGCTATTGGCTGCATCAGAACTTGGCTCCTCGCCCAACATTAAACTTGGCGTGATTTCCCTTTATCCATTCTTCTTATGCAAAAGGAAAAACAGGAACACACATTTTAAGTCAAATGCCAGCTATCCATTGTACTTCAGAAATGTTGCTGTTATGTTTTAAAAAGTCAGTTCAATTTTTTTAAGTGTAGAGTTCAATTTCTCCTTTAAATAATTACTTCTGAGAAAAAAGGGCTCCCTCTAGCCACCAGCTTAAATAACACACATCCTGCTAACCAGAAAAACTTTTCTTAAATGTGGGTTTATGTTTACCTAGCAGTAAAACTGTATTCTAATGTCATTGACAGGACTTCACAGGGCTATTAAACTTCCATCATATTGGATTGGGTTATTTTCTTTGCCTTTTATTTTATTTTTTATGTATTATTGACAGGAAGGTATTTCTGAAAAAGACAAATAATGAGTATAGCCAGTGGTAGTAGGAATGATCTTTCAGAATAACTAATTAGAAATCTGTTATAGTATTTAAGGTAATGCTTCTCTTTATAAACATATGAGAGGGAAGCCAAGATCTGAGAATTGTTGTGCTTTAACCACAAATCATATCAAAATTAACCATAAAACTTGCAGTAGAGTGTGAAGTTTATATTTGTGTGACTTCATCTTATGTAGACATCATGCTTCTATTTTGAACCTAATTTTGCCGCTGTTTTATCAGAAGTTACACTTTGTTTCCTCATATAACTGTGCAGATATGTTTATGCTTCTAATATGCTCACCTTGAGTGTTAAAAGAAAACTGAAGCATATAAACATTCCAAGTCAAAATTATTTAAAAATGTATTTTAACTGCATTAAAACAGTGGGTTTTAATATTTCCCTGTCAAGAAGTCAGTCAGGTGAGGGTAGGCATTTACTAGGTTGGTACAAAAGTAATTGCAGTTTTGGACTCTGAATTTTAAATCATTCTACCTAGGTGCAAAAACATCTTCATTAATCAAAATATGAACCATTACAGTCAACACAGTTTTACCAATGATAAATAAGTTTGTATCTTCCTGCAGCATACAAGTCCATGCCTCGGGATTCGATGGACTCGTGGAAAGCATTTTCTGTCTCCTGCTGGTTGTGGAAGCTTTTTTCCTGCAAAAGTTATCGAGATGCTTGAAGTGGTAGTTGGTTCATGAGAGATCAGGTGAATATGGCAGATGAGGCAAAACTTTATAGCTCAGTTTTTTTTTAAACTTTTGAAGCATTGGTTGTGTGATGTGTAGTTGGGCCTTGTCCTGGAGAAAAATTGGGTTCTTTCTGTTGACCAATTCCGTCTTCAGGCTTTACAGTTTTCAGTGCATCTCATTGATTTGCTGAACATGCTTCTCAGATGTAATGGTTTTGGCAGGATTCAGAAAGCTGTAGTGGATCGAATAGTGACCAAATAGACCAAATAGTAGACCACAAAATAGTGACCATAACCTTTTCTGGTACAAGTTTGACTTTGGAAAGTGCTTTGGAGCTGCTTCTTGGTGCAACCACTGAGCTGGTCATCTCTGATTGTTGGATAAAAACCTATATTTTTGTCACATGTCACAATCCAATCAAGAAATGATTCCTTTTTGTTGCCTATAATAAGAGAAGACACTTCAAAATAACGATTTTTTTGATTTGCAGTCAGCTCATGAGGCACCCACTTATCAAGCTTTTTTACCTTTCCAATTTGCTTCAAATTCTGAACAACTATAAAATTGTTGATGTTGAGTTCTTCAACAACTTCTCATATAGTTGTAAGAGGATCAGCTTCAATGATCATCTCAGTTGGCTGTTGTCAAATTCTGATGACTGGCCACTATGCTCCTCATCTTAAGGGCTCCTGTGAATCACCACCACAGTGTATGTTCTTCAACAGTTCATGAGCCAAATGTGTTGTTGATGTTGCAAATTATCTCTGCTGCTCCATGACCCGTTTTGAACTCTAATTTAAAAATCGCTCAGATTTGCTTTTTATCTAACATCATTTCTATAGTCTAAAATAAATATCAAATAAACAGTAAGTAATGGCATCCGATCCCACCACTTCATGGGAAATAGATAGGGAAACAGTGGAAACAGTGTCAGACTTTATTTTTCTGGGCTCCAAAATCACTACAGATGGTGACTACAGCCATGAAATTAAAAGACACTTACTCCTTGGAAGGAAAGTTATGACCAACCTAGATAGCATATTCAAAAACAGAGACATTACTTTGCCAACAAAGGTTCGTCGAGTCAAGGCTATGGTTTTTCCTGTGGTCATGTATGGATGTGAGAGTTGGACTGTGAAGAAGGCTGAATGCCGAAGAATTGATGCTTTTGAACTGTGGTGTTGGAGAAGACTCTTGAGAGTCCCTTGGACTGCAAGGAGATCCAACCAGTCCATTCTAAAGGAGATCAGTCCTGGGTGTTCTTTGGAAGGAACGATGCTCAAGCTGAAACTCCAGTACTTTGGCCACCTCATGCAAAGAGTTGACTCATTGGAAAAGAGTCTGATGCTGGGAGGGATTGGGGGCAGGAGGAGAAGGGGACGACAGAGGATGAGATGGCTGGATGGCATCACTGACTCGATGGACATGTGAACTCCGGGAGTTGGTGATGGACAGGGAGGCCTGGCGTGCTGCAATTCATGGGGTCGCAAAGAGTCAGACACGACTGAGCGACTGATCTGATCTGAATAATGCATTAGCGAAAAAACATAAAGTGAGAAATGCACATTAAAATAAGGTATAACATAACCACATTTAATTAAGTATTCCAATATCAAACATCAAAATTCAACAAATGCAAAACCACAATTACTTTTGCACCAACCTAATACAAACAAAGCGGCAGCCGTCTTCCACACAGGCAGCTAATGGATTTCCCCTCATTACCTCTGCCAGCAGGTCACCTAAGAACAGCATAGAGAAAGCAGGGCTAAAACAGTCAACTTGAGTGGCATGGCATATAGAATAAGCTAAAATTATGATAAAATGTGATATAATGATATGAATAAAAATTATGATGGATAAACATTTAATTTTTAAAATGAATGAAAGGATTTATCTTGTAATACATTTATCATAACAATTACTAGCATCTGATAGCAATTGGAACCTTGGTAGTAAAACTTTTTTTTTTTTTCCTTTGGAGACAGTGAGGGGAAAGATACTTAAACTTTTAATTGTTCTGAAAGAGAATTCAAAGAGCACCCAGAATCTCCAGGTTCTCAGCTCTTCTGCTGGACCACCTAGCACTTGGGACTTCTTCACCCAGAGCCCTTTCGTGCTTTAGCATTTTTATTTTGCATGCATGTACCTTGCATGTGGGAATGATTATGGCGTTCCTTGAAATAGAGTGGGTTTTGAGATGATATACATTTCCCCTTCCCACCTCCCAGAGCAAAGATTTCTATTTCTGCTTTAGTGTCTCTATAATGGCAATATAGCACTTCTTGGCATGATGTCCAACATTTCATGGATACTTTAGATTCCAAAGATCAGTTGGACATTATCTGTGTACTCTCATGCAGCTAGTTGTTTGTGGTTTCATTAGAATATTCTAGTTTTAAGCCATCATTCACCCTTTACTTTGATAATAAATGTATACTATAATAATGTATTATAGTATGACAACTCACTCCAGTTGTTCTTGCCTGGAGAATCCCAGGGACAGGGGAACTTCGTGGGCTTCTGTCTATGGGGTCGCACAGAGTCAGACACGACTGAAGCAACTTAGCATAATAATGTAGCCAGAATTCGAGAGGTATTCTAAATTCTCATCAACTTTAAGATGAAGAGCAGGGAATACTGGTGCTTCCTTTTGATCCTGTGCTATTGAATCCAGTATGTTGGATGCTGACTCTACATACCAGGGTGCATACCAGTCAGTGTGCATCATGCATCAATATCTGTAGATGGAAAAAAAAAAAAAAACGGCTTCCCTGGTGACTCAGATGGTAAAGAATCTGCCTGCAAGGCAGGAAGCCTGGGTTCTATCCCTGGGTTGGGAAGATCCCCTGGAGAATGGAATAGCTACCCACTACAGCATTCTTGCCTGGAGAATTCCATAGACAGAGGAGCCTAATGGGATATATTCCATGGGGTTGCAAAGAGTTGGACACTACTGAGTGACAGACACTCACTTTTCACTTTCACTTGGGGATTTTGGAAGCCACACATTCCTGACTCAAAACAATAGCAAATCACACCTAAGCTCACACAGCTTTCTTTTAGGGGTAAGAGTATGTTTAGATCAGAAAACACCAGAAATATTCAGAAGTTTCCCTGGTAGCTCAGTCGGTCAAAAATCTGCCTGCAGTCCAGAAGCTGCTGCTGCTAAGTCGCTTCAGTTGTGTCCGACTCTGTGCAACCCCATAGACAGCAACCCACTAGGCTCCACTGTCCCTGGGATTCTCCAGGCAAGAACATTGAAGTGGGTTGTGATTTCCTTCTCTAATGTGTGAAAGTGAAGTCGCTAAGTCATGTCCGACTCTTTGCAACCCCATGGACTGCAGCCCACCAGGCTCCTCTGTCCATGGGATTTTCCAGGCAAGAGTACTGGAGTGGGTTGCCATTGCCTTCTCCGAGACCCGGGTTCAATCCCTCTAGGTTGGGAAGATCCCCTGAAGCAAGAAATGGCAAACCACTCCAGTGTTCTTGCCTGGAAAATCCCATGGACAAAGGAGCCTGTGTGCTATGCTCCATGGGTCACAAGAGTAGGACATGACTAAATTCACCACTATTCAGAATCTTCTAGTTATTCTCAAATAGATGAGAATATTTCTTTTTCACTTAGCTGATTTGGAATTGTAATCTTCTCAAAATAAATGTCATCTGTTCTAATTTGACTATAAAATCACTTAAAAATAATAGTATACTTAACACAGAAGACCTTCCATTTGAAATTCTGTCTTACACTTCAAATAGCCCAGCCTGACATAATTTTTTAATATGACAAGAATAATTTAAATGAATTAGAATTTTGACTTTCAGTTTATTATTAATTGATTGAGTGTATTAAGAACATACATAACAAAGTAAGCTAAATATCAGTTGTATCTTTGAAACTTGTAAGCAATTAAAAGAATATTAAAATATTGGCCTGTAGCAAGAAAAAACTAGACTTAAAATGTTTGAAAATTACTTTTCCTGTTTAAAATTGAATTTATTTTTTACTTTATTGATCAATATTTTTGATAATACAAGGATTTTTTTCATATGATTTTTTTTACCTGTGTGTCTAGATAGTTCCAAAAAATAAGCTTGAACAAATTCCACCACAGCATGACCACAGAGCTATCATTAAATTCAAATTGCTTATTCCCATAGCTATTTTCAGGAAATTTTGCAAACTCAATCCAAAGCAAATTTATCATTAGGAATAATATTGTTATCGTTGTTAGTTAGCATCAGGGTCTGCTGATATGTAAAATTAGGCCAAGTGTGAATTTTTTCAACTCTAACACAGAAACCAAACCATTTTGCCTAAAGTGAAAATTTCCAAATATTCTCCTTTGATTCATAGAGGAGGTGACGCAGGGGTGATATTTAATTTTATAAATGAGGGTGTGTGGGATTGCTAGTGGGTAGGGAGACAAGGTTTTAGGGCATAGTAAAAGAAACTGGTAGGATAAGAGTTTTACATGTTTTCTTTCATAATTAGAACAGGTAGCAAGTAGCTGAAATATATGTATGGATATGAGAAATGTAGGTGTGGTGTTGAGAATAGAGACAGAGCTCTAAGTAGCTACTTTGAAATGGGAGCACTGGAATGGAAATAGAAACCAGAAAGCAGGGTATACAATCAGGCCACTCCCCAGCACATTTTAAGGGATTGAATTTAGGGATCACAATAAATAATTTAAAATTAATTGCAACAAAATCTAACTTACTTAAGGCTATGATCTTTTTTTTTTTGGTAATGTTATTAGAGTCTGGTTGATTTACAATATTGTATTAGTTTCAGGTGTACAGCATAGTGGTTCAGTTTACATATACATACATTCACTCTTTTTCAGACTCTTTTCCCATATGTTATTACAGAATATTGAATAGAGTTCCATGTGCTACACAGTGGGTCCTTGTTGGTTATCTATTTTACATGATGTCGTGTGTGTATTGGAGAATGCAATGGCAACCCACTCCAGTACTCTTGCCTGGAAAATCCCATGGATGGAAGAGCCTGGTAGGCTGTGGTCCATGGGGTCGCGAAGAGTCAGACACGACTGAACAACTTCACTTTCACTTTTCACTTTCACGCATTGGAGAAGGAAATGGCAACCCACTCCAGTATTCTTGCCTGGAGAATCCCAGGGATGGCGGAGCCTGGTGGGCTGCCGTCTATGGGGTCGCACAGAGTTGGACACGACTGCAGCAACTTAGCAGCAGCAGCAGCAGTGTGTGTATGTTATCCCAAGCTCCTAATTTATCCCTCCTCTCCATGTTTCCTCTTTGGTAACCCTAAGTTTGTTTTGAAAACTGAGAATCTTCTTTAGTTCTGTAAATAGGCTGCTTTATATCATTTTTAAAAAATTAGATTCCTCATATGACTGATACCATATGATTATTTTTCTTTGATATACTTTAAGATGATAATCTCTGAGTCCATCCATGTTGCTGCAGATGGCATTATTTTGTTCTTTTTAAAGACTAATATTCCATTGTATATATGTACTGCATGTTCTTTATCCATTCCACTATTGATGGACATTTAGGTTGCTTCCATATTTTGGCTATTGTAAATAGTGCTGCAGTGAACATTGGGGTGCATGTATCTTTTCTAATTATGGTTTTCTCTGGATATACACCCAGCAGTGGGATTGCAGGATCATATCATAGTTTTATTCTTAGCTTTTTAATGAACCTCCACTTTGTTCTCCATAATGGTTGTACCAATTTACATTTCCATCAACAGTGTAGAAATGTTTCCTTTTCTCCACACCCTTTCCAACATTTATTGTTTGTAGACTTTTTGATGGTGGCCATTCTGAGCTGTGGAAAATTCTGAAAGAGATGGGAATACCAGACCACCTGACCTGCCTCTTGAGAAACCTATATGCAGGTCAGGAAGCAACAGTTAGAACTGGACATGGAACAACAGACTGGTTCCAAATAGGAAAAGGGGTACGTCAAGACTGTATATTGTCACCCTGCTTATTTCACTTCTATGCAGAGTACATCATGAGAAATGCTGGGCTGGAAGAAGCACAAGCTGGAATCAAGATTGCTGGGAGAAATCTCAATAACCTCAGATATGCAGATGACACAACCCTTATGGCAGAAAGTGAAGAGGAACTAAAAAGCCTCTTGATGAAAGTGGAGAGTGAAAAAGTTGGCTTAAAGCTCAACATTCAGAAAATGAAGATCATGACATCTGGTCCCATTACTTCATGGGAAATAGATGGGGAAACAGTGGAAACAGTGTCAGACTTTATTTTGGGGGGCTCCAAAATCACTGCAGATGGTGATTGCAGCCATGGTATTAAAAGATGCTTACTCCTTGGAAGGAAAGTTATGACCAACCTAGATAGCATATTGAAAAGCAGAGACAGTACTTTGCCAACAAAGGTCTGTCTAGTCAAGGCTATGGTTTTTCCAGTAGTCATGTATGGATGTGGGAGTTGGACTGTGAAGAAAGCTGAGTGCCGAAGAATTGATGCTTTTGAACTGTGGTGTTGGAGAAGACTCTTGAGAGTCCCTCAGACTGCAAGGAGATCAGTCCTGGGTGTTCATTGGAAGGACTGATACTAAAGCTGAAACTCCAATACTTTGGCCACCTCATGCGAAGAGTTGACTCATTGGAAAAGACCCTGATGCTGGGAGGGATTGGGGGCAGGAGGAGAAGGGGATGACAGAGGATGAGATGGCTGAATGGCATCACCGACTCGATGAACATGAGTTTGAGTAAACTCCGGGAGTTGGTGATGGACAGGGAGGTCTGATGTGCTGCGATTCATAGGGTCGTGGAGAATCGGACACGACTGAGCGACTGAACTGAACTGAACTAATTCTGACCAATGTAAGATGATACCTCACTGTAGTTTTGATTTACATTTTTCTGATGATTGGTGATGGTAAGCATCTTTTCATGTATTTTTAGCCATTTGTATGTCTTCTTTGGAGAAATGTCTATTTAGATCTTCTGCCCATTTTTTGGTTGGGTTATTTTCTTTCTTTCTTTCTTTCTTTCTTTTTTTGACATAAAGCTGCATGTTTTCTTTGTATATTTTGGAGATTAGCCCTTATCAGTCACTTTGTTTGCAAATATTTTTTCCCATTCTGAGTTGTCTTTTCATTTCATTTATGGGTTCCTTAGCTGTGCAAAGGCTTTTAAGAAGCGACTTAGCAGTAGCAGCAGCAGGTCCCATTTGTTTACATTTGTTTTTATTTTTGTTAGGCTGAGAGGTGTATCTAAAAAGATGTGGCTGAGGTTTATGTCAAAGAGTGTTCTGGCTTGTTTTTCCTCTAAGAGTTTTATAGTGTCCAGGCATACATTTAAGTATTTGACCCATTTTGAGTTTATTTTTGTATATGTTCTTAGAGAATATTCTAATTTCATTCTTTTACATGCAGCTGTCTAGTTTTCCTAGCACCAGTTATTGAAGATCTGTCTTTTCTCCATTGTATATTCTTGCCTCGTTTGTCATACATTAGTTGACCATAGGTGCATGTATTTATTTCTGGTCTTTCTATCCTTTTCCATTGATCTGCGTATCTTTTTTTGTGCCAGTTCCATACTGTTTTGACTACTATTGATTTGTAGTGTAGTCTAGCCTGATACCTCCATTTCCTTTTTTCTTTCTCAGGATTGCTTTGGCTATTTGGGGTCTTTAAAAATGTTTTTGTTCTAGTTCTGTGAAAAATGCCGTTGGCAATTTGATAGGCATTGCATTGAATCTGTAATTTCCTTGGGTAGTATAGTCATTTTGACAATATTGATTGTCAAGAAATAGTACATTTCAAACCAAGAAATAGTACATCTTTTCATCTCTTTGTATCATCTTTGATTTCTTAAGACTATGTAGGATGCCTTATGAGAGACATCATCATATTTTCTTAGCTTAGGGCAACCAGTTTAATGCCTCAGTCTCCCTTGTTATCAGAAGCCAGTTCTCTCTTGGCCAAATATTAGATAAATTGGTGTCACATCCCAGAAAGCTCTGACAAATATTTATAGGAAAAGAACCCACCATTCTTTTTGGACCAAACCTCACAGTATGTGGGATCTTGGTTCCCCAACTAGGGATCATACCTGCACTCCCAGCAATGGAAGTGTGGAGTCTTAACCACTGGACCACTAGAGTAGCTCCTTATAAAGAAAATACAGAGACTTAAAACTGTTGATAACAATCATCCTGAACCAGGTTAATTTGAGGCTGAACCCTACTTCAAGAAAATAGGCCCTCTTGTAGAAACAGAAGCAATATTAAATTGTGAAGTTTGGACCATTAGTCCATTCTTCATCCCTATAGGAGCCATTTGAAAATAGTTCTGGAAATCTAAGTTTTAAAAAAGTAAAGCAAAGGAATTAGCATCCTATTAAGATATCTGCCTGCAATACAGGAGACATATATTCAGTCCTTGGGTCAGGAAGATTCCCCTGGAGGAGGAAATGGCAACCCACTACAGTATTTTTGTCTGGGAAATCCCATCACAGAGAAGCCTGGTGGGGTACAGTCTATAGACTTGCAAAGAGTTGGAACAACTGAGTGACTGAGCATGCACCCACATGGAAAATATGCTGAATCTCTCGATAAGAGTGAGGCACAAGTGAGGCAACAAATGAGGCACAAAGACCACATACCATATGATTCTATTTACATAAAATTAAAAACATTATAAAGCAAAACTATTTGGTCTAGATAGAATTGTATATAGTGGATATTCTTTGAGCAGTAAGTCCAAACAGGAAGGGAGCATATAAGAACTTTGGGCTCCTAAAAATGTTATATGGGTGTGTACAGTTTATTAAAAATGTGTCATCATATACTTGTGATCAGTGCATTTATCTGTAAGTCTACTGTAGTTCAATAAATTAAGATAAATTCAAAAAGATAAAAGAATGAAATAAATAAGGTTCTTGTTCTTTTTTTTGGATTAAAGTTGTGTAGCTGCAGAGTAAGAGAGAGTTATTTTGCTAGCATTTATGGATTTATCCATTTTTATTTCATAGGGTATAGTAATCTAATGTTTAGCATTGACTAGCATGGAAAGGTAGTCAGAATTCACTGCAGAACATTTTCAAGGAATGCCTTTGATAGTCTGTGTTGTAATGTACAGGATAAACCCTAGTAAAGTCCTTTGAAGGCTACTAAATGTTGGGCTCACTGCTGGAACACTTAACTTCTTTGACCTTTACTGAAGTCATGCCAGGAGCTCTACAGAGTACTGTGTTGTTTCCTGAAACACACTGTCACATGGGACTAGAAATTCAATCAGAAATCTGACTTTTTGCCCATAGGTTCTGGTGTGGCTTAATTAAACTAGAAAAAAAAATAATAGAAATTCTTACTTTTTGATGCTGGTTAAATATCTATGTAAGATGTAAAAATTAAAAGTCAAAATATTCAGAATGTGTTTTCTAATTCCTTTTGTTATTGAAGCAAAGAGTTTAAAGTTATATAAAAGTCTAGGTATTAACTTGCCAATTGAACCTTAGGTAGCTATGTATTAACATTTAGCAATTTTTAGGCATTTTCTATACCTAATGTATTTTTAGAATATCGTATATATTTGTTCAAGGGAAAATATTCTGAAACTTGAGCAATATAATTGGCCTCAGTATATCAGAATTTAAATCCTTTAGCTTCTCAGGTTTAATGAGCTTTTAAATACAATTTAAAATGCATGCTTGATGTCACCTTAGGACAATTAAAACTCATCTTTCTTCAACTTGGACAGGTCAGTTGTACAGATGTGTGTGACTCTCTGTGACCCCTAGCAGATTGCTAGGCTTCTGTGTCCTTCACCATCTCCCAGAGCTTGCTCAAATTCATGTCCGTAGAGTCGGTAATGCCATCCAACCATCTCATCCTCTGTCGTTCCCTTCTCCTCCTGCCTTCAATCTTTCCCAGCATTAGGGTCTTTTCTAACGAGTTGACTCTCCACATCAGGTGGCCAAAATACTGACCTTTTATATATCAGGCGTGTGTATTTGTGGTTAGTTGCTCAGTTGTGTCTGACTCTTTGTGACCCCATGGACTCAGAGTAACCTGCCAGGCTCCTCTGTCCATGGGATTCTCCAGGCAAGAATCCTGGAGAGGTCGTCATGCCCTCCTCCAGGGTATCTTCCAGACCCTGGGATTGATCCCATGTCTCTTATGTCTCCTGTATCGACAGGCGGGTTCTTTACCACTAGCGCCACCTGGGAAGCTCTGTGTATCAGGCAGTAAGTGAAATCCTTTATATAATTTAATCTACTTGTTACTCAGATAACTCTAGCAATAACTGAGGCTTACTAAGATCATGTAGTTTATCCAAGGTAATGCTACTGGTAAAAATCAGGATGGAGATCAAAAGTCAGGCAGTTTAAATCCAGAGCACTTGTTCTTAACCAAAAGTGGCAATGTGTATTGCTCCTAACTGTAGCACACAGTTGACCCTTGGACAATGCAGGTTTGAACTGCACCAGTTCACTCATACCAATTTTTTTTCTGCAGACATACAACTGGCTCTCTGTATTCACAGGTTTCTGAATCTGCAGATACAGCCACTGCAAATTGAAGTTTCTGGGGGTTCCTTAACCCTTGCATGCTGAACTGTGCATTTGAAGGGTACACTATGGGATTTGAGCATCCATGGATTTTGGTATCCACGGCAGGTGCTGGGACGAATCCACTATGGATACTGAGGGACAATAGTGTATGTGTTTCTGTTGTAATATAATATACAGGCAGTATAATACAATAAATAATATTGCATATGTACATGTACACATATACATATGTGTATATATTTTGTATTATAAATTCATCTGTATGTTATACATTATATACAATGTCTACCTTTTTCCCAGTAATAGAGAATCTTTTTATGTCTGATTTTATTTCAGGCCATAGATGATACATCAAAATATACAGAGATTGTTATAGACTTCTTTATCAGATTAATACAATTAAATAAATAAAAATGAAACTATGCATAACAAGTAGACACTTCTCGGTCACTTGAAAATGTAAAAAAGTGAAAACCAAAAACAAACCAAAGAGAATATTATTCTCCATAATTTTGTGGACAAATCATTAATCAGTTGAGTCACATTTTGGAAATCAAGACATTTAGAACACAGTACATCTCCACCAGGAACTACTGAAATGTTCTCATCAGAGTTAAAATCTAAAACACAAATAATTTTCTCTAAATTAAAAAAAAAACAAACAAACATTTAACTTAAGATAGAATGGAAACAGCAAGACAAACTAGAGCAATTGGAAGAAGGATTTAATAAAGATCAAGGAGAAAATTAATTAACTGTAAATCAAAATACATCAAAATGATTCATTGTTTAGAGAGACTAGGCTATGAAGCAAAAAAAAAAAAAATGGGAGAAAGGATAGAAAATTAAGTCAATCTAGATTCAATCTACATTTGTTAAAAATATGTAGAAAGATTTTTAAAAACATCTGAAAGTAACATGCAATAAAATTAATAATAACAATAAAATGAATTGCTTCTGGAAAAATATAAATTTACAGATGTTTTAAAGTGCTGAAAGCTTAGGCTATCTAGTATTGCCCCTAGTTTTAAAAGTATCCTAGAGTTTATAAGTAATGCAATGTGTAAAAAAAGGTAAGTATTGAAAAATGTATAAAATTATATTATGCATGTATAATTGTCTACCAGGATAATTTAAACAAATAAATTGAAAATCTGTCCAATTCAATAAGAGGATTCTATAGAAGTCTAGTTAAAATACTAAATATTCAGATGGGCTGGGGTTAGGGGATGGCCTGGGACTTTTATATAACCACAAAAATGGTTCTATCTATCAGAGCTCCCATAGAGTTAGTCTAGTTACCAAATATGGATGATATTCTATTCTGTGGGTCAGAATTAAATGATACCTTGATCCACTTGAGCCATTAAATGCTCCCTCTTGTACAATTATACCCAGGTATGCAGAACAAATCAGACCATTTTTATTGTGAATGTTAATGAGAAAATATTTTTCTTCATCTTGTTTATTCTTTGCATGAAGTGTAAAGATAATGTAATACTTTAATAAAAGTAATAAAATCAGTTCAGTTCAGTTCAGTTCAGTCGCTCAGTCATGTCTGACCTTTGCAACCCCATAGACTGCAGCATGCCAGGCTTCCTTTCCATCACCAATTCCTTGAGCTTACTCAAACTCATGTCCATTGAGTAGGTGATGCCATCTAGCCATTTCAGCCTCTGATGTCCCCTTCTCTTCAACCTTCAATCTTTCCCAGCATCAGGGTCTTTTTCCAATGAGTCAGTTCTTAACGTCAGGTGGCCAACATATTGGAGTTCCAGCTTCAACATCAGTCCTTCCAATGAATATTTAGGACTGATTTCCTTTAGGATTGACTGGTTCGATCTCCTTGCAGTCCAAGGGGCTCACAAGAGTCTCCTCCAACACCATAGTTCAAAAGCATCAATTCTTTGGTGCTCAGCTTTCTTTATAGTACAACTCTCACATACATACATGACTGCTGGAAAAACCATAGCTTTGACTAAATATTACTTTGTCAGCAAAGTAATATCTCTGCTTTTTAATATGCTATCTAGGTTGGTCATAGCTTTTCTTCCAAGGAGCAAGCTTCTTTTAATATCATGGCTGCAGTCACCATCTGCAGTGATTTTGGAGCCCAAAAAAATAAAGTCTGTCACTATTTCCATTGTTTTCCCATCTATTTGCCATGAAGCGATGGGACCGGATGCCATGATCTGAGTTTTTTGAATGTTTAGTTTTAAACCAACTTTTTCACTCTCCTCTTTCACTTTCATCAAGAGGTGCTTCAGTTCCTCTTCACTACCATAAGGGTGGTGTCATTTGCATATCTGAAGTTACTGATATTTCTTCCTGCAATGTTGATTCCAGCTTGTGCTTCATCCAGCCCAGCATTTGGCATTATGTACTGTGTATGTAAGTTAAATAAGCAGGGTGACAATATACAGCCTGATGTACTCCTTTTCCTTTTTGGAACCAGTCTGTTGTTCCATGTCCAGTTCTAACTGTTGCTTCCTGACCTGAATGCAGATTTCTCAGGAGGCAGGTAAGGTGGTCTGGTATTCTTATCTCTCTAAAAATTTTCCACAGTTTGTTGTGATCCACACCGTTAAAGACTTTGGTGTAGTCAATAAAGCAGAAATAGATGTTTTTCTGGAACTCTCTTGCTTTTTGAATGATCCAGAAGATGTTGGCAATTTGATCTCTGGTTCCTCTGCCTTTTCTAAAACCATCTTGAACATCTGGAAGTTCACGGTTCATGTATTGCTGAAGCCTGGCTTGGAGAATTTTGAGCATTACTTTGCTAGTGTGTGAGATGAGTGCAATTGTGCAGTAGTCTGAACGTTCTTTAGCATTGCCTTTCTTTGGGATTGGAATGAAAATTGACGTTTTCCAGTGCTGTGGCCACTGATGAGTTTTCTAAATTTGCTGGCATATTAAGTGCAGCACTTTCACAGCATCATCTTCCAGGATTTGAAATAGCTTAACTGGAATTCCATCACCTCCACTAGTTTTGTTCGTTGTGATGCTTCCTAAGGCCCACTTGACTTTGCACTCCAGGATGTCTGGCTCTAGGTAAGTTATCACATCATTGTGGTTATCTGGGTCATGAAGATCTTTTTTGCATTTCTGTGTATTCTTGCCACCTCCCTTAATATCTTCTGCTACTGTTAAGTCCATACCATTTATGTCCTTAATTGTGCCCATCTTTGCATGAAATGTTCACTTAATATCTCCAATTTTCTAAAAGAGATCCGTAGTCTTTCCCATTCTATATGGGTATATCTTTCCTTCTTTCCTTTACCTTTAGCTTCTCTTCTTTTCTCAGGTATTTATAAAACCTCCTCAGACAACCATTTTGCCTTTCTGCATTTCTTTTCTTGGGGATGGTCTTGATCCCTGCCTCCTGTACAGTTTCATGAAACTCCGTCCATAGTTCTTCAGGTACTCTATCAGATATAATCCCTTGGATCTATTTGTCATGTCCACTGTACAATCATAAGGGATTTAATTTAGGTCACATCTGAATGGTCTAGAGGTTTTCCCCACTGTCTTCAGCTGAAGTCTGAATTTGTCAATAAGGAGTTCATGATCTGAGCCATAGTCAGCTCCCAGTCTTTTTTTGCTGACTGTATAGAGCTTCTCCATCTTTAGCTGCAAAGAATATAATCAACCTGATTTCAGTATTGACCATTTGGTGATGTCCATGTGTAGAGTCATATCTTGTTTTTTGGGAGAGGGTGTGTCCTATGACCAGTGTGTTCTCTTGGCAGTCTTTGCTCTGCTTCATTTTGTAGTCCCAAAGGCAAACTTGCCAATTACTTCAGGTAACTCTTGACTTCCTACTTTTGCATTCCAGTCCCCTATGATGAAAATGATATATTTTTTTGGTGTTAGTTCTAGAATGTCTTGTAGGTCATCATAGAACCATTCAACTTCAGCTTCTTCAGCATTAGTGGCTGGGGCATAGACTTGGATTACCGTGATATTGAATGGTTTGCCTTGGAAATGACCAGAGATCATTCTCTCATTTTTGAGATTGCATCCAAGTACTGCATTTCAGACTCTTTTGTTGATTGTGAGGGTTACTCCATTTCTTCTAAGGGATTATTGCCCACAGTAGTAGATATAATGGTCATCTGAGTTAAATTAAAATGGACTGTATACAGAAGCTCTATACAGTCGATTTTAGTTCACTGATTCCTAACATATTGATGTTCACTCTTGTCATCTCCTATTTGACCACTTCCAATTATCCTGGATTCATCGACGTAACGTTCCAGGTTCCTATGCCATATTGTTCTTTACAGTATTGGACTGTACTTCCATCACCAGTCACATCCACAACTGGGCTTATTTTCATTTTGGCTCTGTCTCTTCATTCTTTCTGGAGTTATTTCTCCACTCTACTCTGGTAGCAACACGGGCACCTACCGACCTGGGGATGCATCTTTCAGTGTCATATCTGTTTGCCTTTTCATACAGTTCATGGAGTTCAGAAGGCAAGAATACTGAAGTGGTTTGCCATTCCCTTCTCCAACGGACCATGTTTTATCAAAACTCTCCACCGTGACGCATCCATCTTGGGTGGCTTTACAGGGCATGGCTCATTGTTTCATTGAATAAGACAAGGCTGTGATCCGTGTGATCAGTTTGGTTAGTTTTCTATGATTGTGGTTTCCATTCTGTCTGCCGTCTGATGAATAAGGTTAAGAGGCTTATGGAAGCTTCCTGATGGGAGAGACTGTGGGGAAAACTGGGTCTTGTTCTGATGGCCAGGGCCATGCTCAGTAAATGTTTATGGCATAGAAAAGACTACAATAACAAATTAGTGGATACTTAAGATTTGAAAAGAGGATATTCTCAGTGTAACAATTAGAAAAGAGGGAGAAAGTATTTCTGAAGGTGAATCAGTGTATGCAAAGAAGCAAAATATGAGAATGCTTGTTCAGGATTAAATTATTTCTGTAGCTGGAGTTCATCATACAGATAGTGAGAGCCAAGGCTGGAGATGTAGATGAGGTCTCATTTAAGAAGGATTTTTCTAATTCTAAGAAAACAGGTATTAAATGATTAGATGAATGGATGTGAGGGTTGTAGGTATACATGATGTAAGAACAGAACTTTAAGTGCTCAACCTTGCTTAACCAGCCACTTACGTTGCACCAACCTCTAACAGGATTGTCACCATGAGTTATTAAATAATGTACTTCATTTCATCTTGAACAGATACTCTCTACTTAGGAGCAGAACATATTCATGTCCTTTCACCAATAACATGAGGCTGCCTTGAAAAATATACTAGAAATTTACTGAGTTTAGATTAAGAATAAAACCTTGCATTTCTTAGTACATGAAATGAGAGAAAAATTAAATTGCATTTATCTATTAGTTCTTACAATGAAGAATTAATCTTAAATCATTTTTGCATTCTTTTATTAAAGCTAGAATATTATAATAGCTCTAATTTTGTATCTTTTTATGAGTACACAGCAATTACTGAATTTTTCTTCTAAAATTTTTTTTCTTCTAAAACACAGGATAGTGGTGCCTGAAACTTTTGCCCTTCAAATGTCTCTTAATGGATGTACAGGGGGGAAAAAATCACTTTTATGTGGACAGAGATGCCTTTGGCCTTTAGAATACATAAATCACACTGAATATACAAACTGAATTTCTTGATAGAGATTTTATTTGTGTTATTATTTGTCAGTAAGGAATTTATGAATACTTTAATTATTCTCAAAATAAGTGAGATGAGTTTCTTTCATTTGATTATTAATTATAGGAATTAACTTTGAATCCTGGACCCGCTGCTGAGTTGCTCAGACTGAAAAGTACAAAGTGAAGACCCTGCTGTGTGGGTAAACTGATGACTCACTTTTAATATCAGGTTGAGCCAGGAACTCCACTCTGCCAAGTAACTCCACAGGGAGTCCCACTTCAGCCCACTCACATTTCCTAATAACAGCAATCTCTTCCAACAGAGCTGAAATAAACTGAGCTTCTCTTTGGCATTTTGATTTGTAAATGGAGGAACGTGTAAAATAATGAATTTCAGTGGTTTCTAGGATAACAGTTTAAAATAAAAAGAACACTTATACAGTGACAGTGGCATGCAATTGTGTCCTAATGAAAATTTAAAAGGTTCACTTTTAGCACACTTTTCGTCTCCATTTTAATTACAAAATTATTTCACCTGCAGAACCAGAGGACAATTTTGCTGTTATTTAAAATAGGAAGATGGTAGTAGGGAGGAAGGGTATTTATAAATTTATGCTTGTAAAAATAAGAGTTTGAAAGAAGTTTAATTTATAAACCTGGGGCCAAAGAAGTTTCATGTGATATAGGCCATGCATTTCTGTGTTTTGACGTTGGGATTTAAACTATCACACTGGTTAGGATTTTTATGACTCCTTTGGACATGTTTATTTGAAATCTCTCTGGCTTTGCTTGGTGAACTCTAGACGTGAAAAAATAACCTGAGGACACGCACTCACCTCTGGCAGCTTTGTTTCCCATTTTTCTCCTTTAGAACTCTGGCTCTGTCACTGTTGCCACCCAGATCAAAAGCCCCGTGTTTATTGTCCTGGCCACATGATGGAAAATATATCTCTGGGTAAGCCTTGCCTTAGGTTTCCTGCCTGAAAAGACAAAATGTTTTCTGTTCAGACACAAAGATTGTTCTTAAAGAAGCTTGTGTTTGCCTATGAAACTGCACTGCCCCAGTGATGGCAAATCCAGCAGCATTTTGAAATGGTAACAAATCACTGTTTGGGTTTTGTTGCTTTAATGTTCACCTCCCTTCCCTCTCAGCAATAGCACCCGACTCCTTTGTAAAAGTCATTCTAACTACTTCTCTGCACATTGGGCTGCCTCAGGCTGAAAGAGGCAGTTGGGAGTACAAAGGACTGGTAATTTGAAATGTTTTAAGAAGCCTGGAGAGGTGAGCTACAGATCAATTATGCTTCCTGAATTCCAGAGTGGTACCTTCGTGATACTGCAGGAATATGTTCAGGGAATTAAATAAGCAGTCCTTTAATTGACCAGATCTAAGACTAGTACAACACCAAGGAACACAGGCTTACTCAATAGCAAGATTTCAGTGACCATGGTAAGAGCAGCCGTGTCTGGTGGTCTATGCACCGCCTATAGATATGCTCTATTACAGTACAGAATTGTTGACTTTTTTTTATTAGAAATCCTATTTTGAGTCCTGAACTCATGATGAGTTCTCTCTTCTGCTTTGTGGAGGAGAGTATTAGAAAGAAGAAGAAGAGGAAGGGAAGGAAAAGGAAAAGAAGGGGAAAGACAAAGGAGGATAAGAGGAAGTAAGAAAAAGAGAAGAAACAGAAGTAACTAAAATAGACTACATGATAAACAACTGTGTGTATCAAGACATGTACATTCAAATATGACATAGAATATGACAGCATGTAGTCCAGAATGTCAATCATGTCGATAAATATATGCAGATTAGCAAATCTATTAAGAGACAAGAGGTTTTATACTGTCCAAAAATCAGCATTTAATACTATGCTTATGTGAGAGACACATATAAAAAGCAATTAAAAGGAAACTGAGAGAAAAATAATACGCTAGGCAAGTTTAAATGAAATAAAGTAGAGCTCATGAAATTAATAACTGATTGTCTAGATGAGAAATATAATTAAAAGATGCAAAGGACAATTTTTAATGCTTGGCCACAATTCAAAATGAAGAGGAAGTATATAGGTATACTTACATACCTAACATATATGTGTGTGTGTGTGAGAGAGAGAGAGAGAGAGATACACATATATAAAACAATAACCTAACAATTTTTTTAAAGCAAAAACAACAGATGATATTTGGAGAGAAAGATACATTAACAAAGGAGGATTTTAACATAAGTCACTCCTTCAAAGGTAGATGGAGTGCAGAAAAGTTATTGAAGACCTAAATCCCAAAGTCAGTATGATGATTCTGATAAATACACATTCTGAACCCATTAATGAGAATACATCTTATTCTCACAAATTTGAAAAAGTAGAAATAAAACAAAGAGCATTTTCTGACTGTAGAACAATGTAAAATAAGGAATATCACTTGCCATCCAGTTCTACAAAGAGGGTCATTGGCTGCTGCACTCTCTGACCTACAGTACACCCTGAAAGGAATTCAGGGCAAATGACAGAATGAGGCACTCTGTGCTTTGGGAAAATAGGCCCTTGGATAGTTATACTTTAGGAAGAATTGTAGTGAACCTAGATTCTTGCATCTTCCCATACATAGAAAAACACTAAGTTAATTAACTTTAACAGGGATATCTGATCCTCATGGCTAGCAGTAATCTTTTACTGAGATGTACACTTGAGTGTTTATATCCCCAGCTGAAATCATAAAAATGCTGGCTTCTTTCCCCTACCTCTCCAAAGCAGTTTCTCAGAGCTATCTGAGAGGCTGTCTTCTGGGCTACAGCCCTCAGCAAGTCCCTCTAATAAAACAAACTTACAGCACTTATGTTGTATGTTTTTATTTCAGTAAATAACAATAAATCTAGAAATTAATAAGATATAAAAAAATTTCTCCACTTATATATAGAAAGAAAAACACACTATGCATTCCTAAAGAGCTGTTTCAAAGTCAAAATAAAAAAGCTGATAAAAACTGGACATTAGAATTTGGAGGATACAGCTAAAACAATCAGTGAAAATGTTACTACTTGAGATAATTGTATCAATAAAAAATTATGAAAGTGAATAAATTAAATCCTCACTTAAAAATCTAGAAAAACAATGACTAAACAAACCAGAAAAAAGTACAAGTACTTATTTAACAAAGGTTAAAAAAAATGTACAAATTAGAAACTAAAAGCCAATAGAAGCAGAAAAGTAATGAAATAGAAAAACCATTAACAAAACCAAAGAGAAGCAAAAAGATGAAAAACCAAAACACAAAATTAGCAATCACACAGGAGACATAATCATCAAAAGATTTAATTTAAACACGAGAGATCAAATTGCCAACATCTGCTGGATCATTGAAAAAGCAAGAGAGTTCCAGAAAAACATCTATTTCTGCTTTATTGACTGTGCCAAAGCCTTTGACTGTGTGGATCACAATAAACTATGCAAAATTCTGAAAGAGACGGGAATACCAGACCACCTGACCTGCCTCTTCAGAAACCTATATGCAGTTCAGGAAGCAACAGTTAGAACTGGACATGGGACAACAGACTGGTTCCAAATAGGAAAAGGAGTACGTCAAGGCTGTATATTGTCACCCTGTTTATTTAACTTCTATGCAGAGTACATCATGAGAAACGCTGGGCTGGAAGAAGCACAAGCTGGAATCAAGATTGCTGGGAGAAATGTCAATAACCTCAGATATGCAGATGACACCACCCTTATGGCAGAAAGTGAAGAGGAACTAAAAAGCCTCTTGATGAAAGTGAAAGAGGAGAGTGAAAAAGTTGGCTTAAAGCTCAACATTCAGAAAACTAAGATCATGGCATCTGGTCCCATCACTTCATGGGAAATAGATGGGGAAACAGTGTCAGACTTTATTTTTGGGGGCTCCAAAATCACTGCAGATGGTGATTACAGCCATGAAATTAAAAGAGGCTTACTCCTTGCAAGGAAAGTTATGACCAACCTAGATAGCATATTCAAAAGCAAGAGACATTACTTTGCCAACAAAGGTCCGTCTAGTCAAGGCTATGGTTTTTCCAGCAGTCATGTATGGATGTGAGAGTTGGACTGTGAAGAAAGCTGAGCACCGAAGAATTGATGCTTTTGAACTGTGGTGTTGGAGAAGACTCTTGAGAGTCCCTGGGACTGCAAGGAGATCCAACCAGTCCATTCTAAAGGAGATCAGTCCTGGGTGTTCTTTGGAAGGAACGATGCTAAAGCTGAAACTCCAGTACTTTGGCCACCTCATGCGAAGAGTTGACTCATTGGAAAAGACTCTGATGCTGGGAGGGATTGTGGGCAGGAGGAGAAGGGGATGACAGAGAATGAGATGGCTGGATGGCATCACTGACTCGATGGACATGAGTCTGAGTGAACTCCGGGAGTTGGTAATAGACAGGGAGGCCTGGCGTGCTGCATTTCATGGGGTCGCAAAGAGTCGGACATGACTGAGCAACTGATCTGATCTGATGCATAAGTGATATTGGCATAGATTTCTTTTTTCATTTTCAGGTTTTGATGATACAACACTTGCTTCATGAAATTCATTTGAAAATATTTCTTGTACTCTTAAATTGTTTAGTAGCATTAGATTATTTGATCTTTAATGTTTCATTAAATTCTCTTATGAAACCACATGACTGGTTTTTTACGTGGACAGATTTGTAAAATATGTTCTCTACTACTATTTCTGAAAAATGCTAATTTATCTACGTTTTGAAATTGAGTTGTATAAAGCAGCCAGGAGTTTCCAATGCTTGACTGTTGTCAATAATGATGCATGAACATGGGAGTGCAGATATTGCTTTAAGATAGTGATATTGTTTCCTTTGGATATATACCCTGAAGTAGAATTCCTGTATCATTTGCTAATTCTGTTTTTAATTTGGGTGGGGACTTTTGTACTATTTCCCACAGTGGTTGTACCAATTTACATTTCCACCAATAGTAAACAAGGGTTCCCTTTTTTCCACATTCTCACCAACACTTGTATTTCTTGCCTTTTGATAACAGCCATCCTAAGAGGTGCAGAGATATCTCATGTGATTTTGATGTACATTTCTCTAATAATTAGTGGCACTGAGCACTTTTTCGTACACCTGTGGGCCATTTGTATGTCTTCTTTGGAAAAATGTCTTTTCAGATCCTTTGCCTACTCTTTAACAAGGCTATTTTAATAGGGCTTATTTTTCTCTTACCTCCCCTTTCCTCCCTTTCCCTTCCCTTGTCTCCCTCCCTTCTCTCCTTTTTTCCTTCCTTCCTTTTTTGCTGTTGAGTTATATGTGTTTCCTCACATATTTTGGACATTAATCCTTGATCAGATACATGGTTTGCAAATATTTTCCCCCATTTCATAGGTTGTGTTTTCATTGATTATTTCCTTTATTATTTTTAGTTTGATGTAGTGCCATTTGTTTATTATTGTTTTTGTTGCCTTTACCTTTGGTGTAATATCTAAAAAATCATTGTCAAGGCCAGTGTCAAGGAGAGTTTTTTTGTGTATTCTTCTAGGACTCTAATCCATACTAAGACCATTTGAAAAAGTAGCATATGATAAGGGTCCAGTTAAAGTTTTTTTGCATGTGAATGTCCAGTTTTCCTAACACCACGTATTGAAAAGGTTTTTTTTCCTGCTGTGTATTCTTAGTGCTCTTGATTTTTTCCTGTTGTGTATTCTTAGTGCTCTTGTTGACAGTATATGCATGGGTTTAATTCTGGACTCTCTATTATGTTGCATTGATCTCTGTGTCTTTTTTTATCACAAGACCATGCCATTTTGACTACTATAGGTTTGTAAGATAGTTTGAAATCAGGAAGTGTGATTCTTTTCAGCTTTGTTCTTCTTTCTCAAAGTTGCTTTGGCTGTTTGAGCTCTTTTATATTTCCCTACACTTTAGAATTTTTTTCTATGAAAAGTGCCTATGGAATTTTATAAAAAATTGAATTGAATCTTAAATCACTTTAAGTAGTATGCACATTTTAACAGTATTAATTCTTCTAATTCAGGAACATAAATATCTTTCCATTTGTTTGTTCCATCTTTTATCTGAAGAAATAATAGTGTCCTGTTAGATTTACATATATAAATTTAGAATATGCTATAGGTAGCAATACAAATAACCAGATAAAAGAAAAAAAAGCTTAAGGTAAGTGTTGCTGGAATAGAAAGGCAAATTGGATTTATTCTGTATGCCATGCTGCTGATGCTGCTAAGTCGCTTCAGTCGTGTCTGACCCTGTGCAACCACACAGATGGCAGCCCACCAGGCTCCCCCGTCCCTGGGATTCTCCAGGCAAGAACACTGGAGTGGGTTGCCATTTCTTTCTCCAGTGCATGAAAGTGAAAAGTGAAAGTGAAGCTGCTCAGTCGTGTCTGACTCTTAGAGACCCCATGGACTGTAGCCCCCCAGGCTCCTCCGTCCATGCGATTTTCCAGGCAAGAGTACTGGTGTGGAGTGCCATTGCCTTCTCCGCCTGTATGTCATATGTTATGGTAAATTTGACATGGATCAGAAATTCAAATTTAAGAAATAGAACCACACAAGTAACTAGAAAATAAAATCATGGGTGAATTCCCCTATATTTTGGGTAGAGAGGAAACTTTCCTAACTAGCACTGAAAACTCATGAATATAAAGGTTAACAGTGATATGTTGAATTACATAATTTAAAAAATGTGTCACAGAAGAAAAGTACATTAAGTATAGTAAAAGTCAAACTGTTAAAATTGTTTGCAAATAAAGTTACAGTTTATATTAGTTTTATATTATTGCTGTAACAAATCATCACAAAATTTGTGGTTTGAAAGAACATGAGTTTATTATCTTACAGTTCTGGAGGTCAGAAGTCTAAAATGAGATTCACTGGAGGGACTCTTTCCTTCATGATGCTCTAGAAGAGAACCTGTCTTTTGCCTTTTCCAGATTGTAGAAGCTGCCTTCATTCCTTGGTTTGAATCTTTCCTTCATCTTCAAAGGCAGTAATATAGCTGCTGCATAGCTTTTCATTATGCATTTTCAATTTTTAAAACTCTATTACAATAGCTTCTACATATTTTTATCAAAAAATTAATTCAATAGCCTATTTTTATAAACCAGCAACACTTCAGAAGATTCTAAACTTTTGTCTAAAAATGCTGCTGCTGCTGAGTTGCTTCAGTCGTGTCCGACTCTGTGCAACCTCATAGACGGCAACCCGCCAGGCTTCCCCGTCCCTGGGATTCTCCAGGCAAGAACACTGGAGTGGGTTGCCATTTCCTTCTCCAATGCATGAAAGTGAAAAGTGAAGTTGCTCAGTCGTGTCTACAAATGAAGTATGATTAAAAATATAGTGAGGCCTTTTGGGTGGTATACTCTGTGTAACCATATACTGCCTGAATCAAGGACTAGATATTAGAGGAAACAGCCACACAGTCAGTTATGCAATCCTTATCTCATCGTTTTATCTGATATTTTGAATTCTTGAAATAGCCAAACTTTTTTGTCTTAATCTCTTTATGAATAGGCCTTCCTGGACTTCTCTGGTGGCTCAAACGGTAAAGTGTCTGTCTACAATGCGGGAAACCCAGGTTTGATCCCTGGGTCGGGAAGATCCCCTGGAGAAGGAAATGGCACCCCACTCCAGTACTATTGCCTAGAAAATGCCATGGATGGAGGAGCCCGGTAGGCTATACAGTCCGTGGGATCTCAAAGAGTCAGACACGACTGAGCAACTTCACTTTATGAATAGAATTTCTGAATATTTTGAGAAATATTACAGTTTTTAGTTTATACTGTGGAATAAACCTTGTAAAGTTTATTACAATAAATATAAATACAGTTTTACAAAGAATGCAGTGTATTCAATCATCTTTCTCCCTTGTTGAATCCCTTAGTTTGGTTGTGCCAAAAGAAATTGTTCTATCCTGCTTCCTTAGATCTTTTTCTTATTTTCATTTTACACAATTCAGTGATAATGTTTTACACGTCAGTCTTCATTGACATCATCATTTTATTTACTTTTTATTAACTACAGAGCAACCAGTTGCTTTTTATACAGTCAAGGTAAAGCATGTGTCAAATAAAGTCTTTGTAATTCCATTGCTGTATCTGTTGGTATTACTTTCCACTGCTCATGCATGCAACAACTATGATGCTCTCAAGTGCATGCTGTGCAAAAGCCTTTCCTCTCTGAACTCTGCACTGAGCAGCAATTCTGAGGCTAGTAAAGGGGACCATCTTGATAAGGACAAGTTACATGTTGAATACTTACTTTTAAAAATGTTCCTCCATTGTTCAGAAGTTTTTTACTCCGTCTAGCTATCAAATACTTCTGTTACGTCAACTGTTTGGGATTTTACATACTAGTCTCTGCAATACCTATATTGTATGGGTACCCAAAAACTGACTAAAATATGAATTCTATATGTGTGTGTTTGTACACACACGCGCGCGCAAACACACACACACACAAATAACAAATTCCTTTTGCTAGTGAAGTAGTCTCCCAAACCTTGGTGTTGGGAGTAATTGGGATTGGTTTTGAGAGTTAAAATTTAAAACCACCATATAACTGATTGGAATATTATGTGCAAAATCAATTTAGAAATAGAGCAATTTGTTGCCTTCAAAACTTTGCTGTTACATAACTTAATATATAAACTTATCTAAAGAAAGAAGAAGTTCATTGAAGGAGGGTGCAATGCAGTATATTTTTTTCAGCTACTAATTAAAAAGCGATGCATACAGGCAAATGTTAGATCTTAAAGCCAGAAAGTCCAGGGGAGAAGTGAATCTTTGCAAATGAACTTTACAAAGTCAACACCTGTGCAGAATGGAGGAGACTGTAGACAGTAGCTAGTATTCTGTCCTGTTATGGGATGGGTACAGCAGCCTGTCTTAACAGGTTCACTGAAACTTTACTCTGAAAGTGAAAGTGTTAGCCCCTCAGTGGTGCCCCACTCTTTGTGATCCCATGGACTGTAGCCCGCCAGATATCCTCTATCCATGGGATTCTTCAGGCAAGAATACTGAAGTGGGTTGCTATTCCCTTTTCCAGGAGATCTTCCCAACCCAGGGGTCAAACTTGGGTCTCCTGCATTGCAAGCAGATTGTTTACCATCTGAGCCACCATTTCTTTTGTTTTGATTCCATGTATATTGAGGAAACTTCCATTAATTTTGATTTTTCTTGTTCATGTGATGGTTTTTCTTTTAAATTAGTATACGATCATTTTCCTTGATATAGCTCTATCTTAAGTTGTTGAAGTTGAGTACAATCCCAAGAGGCACATATAGATGTGCTGTTAAAATCAAGATTCTGGACTTCGCTAAATTGACCCTTCAGACAACTAAGATGTATTGCATTGTTTTAAGTACTTGGGACAGAACAGAAAACAGGTTTTGTTTTGTTTCCTACCCTCCGATTCTAGCTCAGACTCTAGTGGCAATCTTTGGATATCTGCGAGGGATCTTCCTGACACTTTGGCTGGTCTTTCTTTTTCCCAGCATGCTCAAATCTAAAATACCTGCCTTTCAAGTCTCAGGTGATATGTCTGGAAAAGAGTATTTACTTTCTTTCTCATTTTAAGAAATACCTTATTAGAAAACACTTAAGCATTTTTCTCCTACAAAGTTTGCAGTTTTCCTATTCTCAGGAAACAATATATCCAGGAAATTCAAATTTTCTACCCATATATTCTGAATCATATATCTTTTTAATCAGAATCATCATCTGTCTATGGGGCTAAACTTGTAGCTATAGTAGCATGGTTTATTTCCTCTTCTCCATCTATTTAAGTGATAACTTGGCTTCTTCATAGAGCAATATTCTTCTAAAACTCTTTGAATTTTTGTGCAAAGAAAGGAAACCATTGCTTCTTAGATTTTTACACATATAGAGAAATCTTTTTAGAGCCATGAAGTATTAGATGAATGCATCATTGGTTGTGATACATGAAGTTTCACTCTCTTAAAAGGCATCAGCAAGCATTTCTATCAAAAGTGTCTTCCGTTCAGATCCATATGTGAGTATAAGATTGTTTCACAAAGTCAAGAACTGAGGTGATGCTGATTAAACATATTTTATGTAAAATCTAAAGTTGGTTAATTGACCTCATGTATATCCATGCATTTATGTATTTAGTCCCAGAAAAGTGGCAGTATAGTTTTGCTTTTATGTTTAGTCTCAGCTTCTTTCTCTTTTCCTAAGTCCTCCCCATTTCATTTTTTCTTCCAAATCTTTCTCCAGTCTCTTTATCATCTATATCCTCATTATCCTAGTTCAGGCCTTTGTAATCAGACCAGACCATTGCAAAAGTCTCCCTAACTCAGTGTTATTCAAATGGCTGATGGACTGTAATGAGAAAAGTACTATAGAAATTGAGGTTAAGCATTTAGAAACTATTATATTATCTTTTAAAATTTATATTCTTTTGATTTGTTAATTTAGATACATGCACATATATATATATTTTTAATTGAGGTACAGTTGATGTACAATATTATATTTGTTTCAGGTGTATAGCATATTAATTCACAATTTTAAAGGTTATACTGCATCTATAGCTATTATAAAATACTGACTATATTACCAAAGCTGTATAATATATCCTTATAGCTTATTTATTTTAACATAGTAGTTTGTACCTCTTAATCCCCCAATAGTCAATCTGAAGCTATTTGCTTTGCCAGGATGTAAAACTATTCTGTCTCCCCAAACATACTGCAAAGCCTGCCATATGCTTTTTAATGCCTTGTATGAGTCATTTGGGAGAAATAAAAGATCTGCATCTGTAAGATGGTGCGTAGTAGGAGAGGGAGATAAGTTGCAGGTGTTGGGTGTGGTAAGGTGAATATGTTTGGCTATTATAGCATTTTGACATGTTTTGAATTCCAAGCATGTAATGATTGAATTTGTCTCATTGACTAGGTTGTGGACCACTTAGAGTGTCATTAACTCTTCTGGTGATTGTCTTGTGGCATAAACTGAGCACTAGTGATATCCAGGATGACCACACACGGATCTGTGGCCAACTGGAAATCAAAGCAAAATAAAATGAATTAACAACTTGTCCAACAAAAATGGTTTGATAATAACTTACCCAACTGCTCTGTCTTCCTCTTCTGCTCAAAAATATCTCTACTGATGACTCTGAATTGGTACAAAATAAAGGCCTAGCCCCTTGTCTTGCCATGCAAGATCTTGTTTATCTTTTCCTTTCTCCAGTCTGTCCATTCATCACTCTCTTAAACCCATGGTAAACAACAGAAATTGTTTGTGTGAAAGCTATGTGCTATTTATACTTTTTAAAGTTTTTGCTCAAATATGTGTCTCCTTCAGTATAAAACCTTCCCTGGACACCCAGACTGGTTTTATTGTATTGTAATCTCCTCTCTTGGAGAAGGCAATGGCACCCCACTCCAGTACTCTTGCCTGGAAAATCCCATGGACAGAGGAGCCTGGTAGGCTGCAGTCCACGGGGTCACGAAGAGTCAGGACTGAGCAACTTCACTTTCACTTTTCACTTTCATGCATTGGAGAAGGAAATGGCAACCCACTCCAGTGTTCTTGCCTGGAGAATCCCAGGGATGGGGGAGCCTGGTGGGCTGCCGTCTGTGGGGTCCCAGAGAGTTGAACACGACTGAAGTGACTTAGAATCTCCTCTCTCCTCCTTCAGTTATATAACTATTACTACATACACCCTATTGGAACTTCATTATCATGGGAAGAAAGCTTTTTCAGACAGCCACTATGTCCCATTCCTCATTATTACACCCAGATTTTGCAGAGTCAACATTCAATACTAGATTGTTATATTAATGAATAATTAAAGTATATTACAAAAGCATCAAGATTCCTCAGTTTGGGTTCCAGCTCTGTAGTAGGCATAAATGTTTCCTGGGTAGACTTGCACATTTATTTTTATGTTCAAGAGTATATTCAAATGCAAATATTGGACTCAGGATTGGACTCAGTGATTTCCAGTATCATGTCAATAAAATTTTAAGGCTCTACATTTTGAGAATTCTATATACAGTTTTAATCTAAAAAATTATACTTTTCATTCTTTCTTCAAATCTCCCCTAATCCCTTGGACCTGTAGAACCATTTGCCAAGTGGAGAAATCTTCAATTATTTTTATAGAAGCCTTTCAATCACATTAACTACTTTTCAGTATCAGTGTTTTCCCCTGAAGAGTTCATCTTATACATGCACTCCATTCAAAGTAATAATGAATTATAAATGAAATTCCTTTCTAAATGAACATTGCAGGAAAACACTGGAAGCGTTACAATCCTTTTTGTTTTAAAAGCCACACAGGTAGTAAACCTATATTAGACTTTTAGTAGAAATTCTAGTAGTTTGAGAAGCGGTAAAATATATACATATAAAAATATTAAAAAGCTTCCACACAGAGATATTAAGTTATGTAAGTGATAGTCAGTTACAATTATAAACGTGTTGGGTGCAATGCTGCAGACCACCTCTCTTTCTTCCCTTGTCTCCCTCTACCTACCACATACTCAGAGACATCTTTTGCCTTCCTACACTACCCGTGGCCACCCAGACACAGGAATGGTTACCTAAGGGTAATTCAGTAACATGACACATTTGAGTACTCTGGGTCATACACAGTGTGAGATCATTATTTGGTACCCACATACATTAAATTTTTTAAAGCCGTTCTTGGATTTGATCCAAGAATTATCTCATCAATTAACACCCCAGCCACAGATGCAGAAGCAGAAGGGTGGAATATCACCCTGAAATACTAACAAAAGGGGAGATGGAATTGAGACAGAGAGGAGGAAAGTGCTTTATGTCTACTAGGTGGCCACAGTTAGCCTCCCAACCCACGTACCGGATGAGTCCTTAGGACAAGTGCTCACATCTCTACAAAGAGTTGTGATTGTTAGCAGCAAGTGTTAGCAGAAACAGAGTGTGGGATGGGAGGGTGTGAAAGGAGAAGGGGTGAGAGGAAGTCATTGGAAGAACCCTGAGAGCTGCTTGAGGGGAAAAAGGACGAAATGAGAAAAGTAGAACAGCCCTAGTGGTTAATACCAGGCAGCTGTGTTTGCTGAGAAGGAAAGTAGGAAGGTTTCTTTTCAAGCCTTTCAAGATTTAGTGTTCTATTACAAAAGTAGATTTACTTTCAAAGACATTTAACTCCTGGAGTAAAATGTATATGAGAGAAACAACATTTTGGGTGCATGCAAAGCATAGGCTATATCACTCTTTAAAGAAATACTCTTTTTCTTCACAGGATTTGGATGCAACTTTTTACCTGAAACATTCAAAACTAATGAGAAAAGAAAATCATTTATGAACTAGAAAGAACTTTGAAAGGTGATCTAGGTTGTTATAACTGGCATTGTTTTAATTCTTTTATGACTTTTCAAGGATGTACTTACATCTTTATGACTTTTAGAAATGTTTATTAACTGTTGGTGACTGTTTGAGAACTGGGGATAATATGATGAACAAAATGACTCAGCCCTGATGTCTTTCATAGTCACTGAGGAATATAGGCAGGAACCAATCACAGAAAACTTATAAATGTTATGATGGGGAGGTAATAAATGTTGTGAAAGGCATTGCAGGAACTCTGATTCAGCAAGGGGAACAGGAAAATTAAAACACGTGACATTTTTTTCTAAAATAAAGAGGGTGAGTGAGAGTCACCTAATGAAAAATAAGGCAAATTTTTATGTTTTTGTTTTTTAATTGTTAAAAGATGAGGCAGGAAGGGGGAAAGGATGGATGGGGGAGAAAATGGAAAAGGCAATTAATCATAGCTGGAGTATAGATGGCAAGACAGGGAGTAGCCCAAGATGAGTCTTGAGAGGAAGGCAGAGAAGCTGGTAAGGTCAGGGGTGCCCTTGTGGAAGTGGTATAAACTGGGATACTTTATAGAATGAGAAGAGGCACTATTAATAATTAGACAAGGACATAGGCATCAGTGATTCTATTGAAAAGACATAGAAAGAATTCTAAACAAAAAGATGGTTTGCTGACATAGGCATTTTTTAAAATTCCATTTAATTGAAAATGGTTTGGAGAGATATAACAGTAGGCAAAGGGAGACCAGCTAGGAAGGTTCTAGACTAACTTGGATAACTGATGATCATGACCTGAACTAGAAATAGTTTTGGCTATTTGGAGTGGAATAGATACCCCTTGATTTAAAGGAAGTATAATGGACCAGAGTAGGTGGAATTGAGGGGGTGCTGGGAGTGGGTTGGAGAAAAAGTAGAAGTCCAGAATCACTTCCAAGTTATTATTTAAGCAACTAGTTTACGGTAATGACTTTATGAGATTAGGAGCATTGGAAGAGAATCGAGATTTGAAGAAGTGTCAATAGAAGGAGTTGTCTGTGTCACATTGAGTTTGAGGGGCCTGGAAAGTTTCAATTGGCAGGTTTGTGTGATGAGATATAAAAGCAGAGGTCATTGACAGAGCTAGTAAGGTGTAACTAATAACCTTTTTTAAGAAGAGAGGGTAAAAATGATAAAAAGACCTTGGACCAAGGCTTTAGGTTTTCCAGCATTTAACAGTTGGGTATAAAAAGAAAGGTTGGTAAAGAAGGCTGAGAGAAAGCAACCGAACAGATAGCAGAACACACTTCTGAATGAAGTATCAAGTAAAGTAAGGTTACTAGTCTACAGTGAATACAGTCACAAATATGCCATTTAGACTGCCATATGTTTAATGTCTTCCTTTTTATTTTCTTGTGCTATAGTTTTCTATATCAATTGCTATAAAGATTTCCTATATAGATTTTCTGTATAGGTCACCATGAACTGCTTGTTTTCTTTCTTTTACATTGAACTGTCAGAAATTTACTGTAATTTTGACTCTATCAATGGTAATACAAGCATTATATGCAAACATACAGAACCCTCAGTTATAAAAGAAGCAGTAATTTTAACTGTTTTGTGAGCAAACAATTTAAGTGTTTGGGGACTTACATTTCTTTTTTCTTTGTGCTTTTTTTCATTTATCTAAACTGGAATTGCAAATCCAGTTTGCAGTATGCCTACTAACTCTCAGTAGTAGTTTTTGTTTTTGGCACAAGTTGGTATTCAGAAAGTGTTTATTTTCTCCCTTTCATTTTATTTCTAATATTTAGCTTATTTTAAGCTTCACTGTCAATCCATTCTACTGTCACTCCCCAGTTCTTGGATTCTGTTCTTGATTGAGTCATCTGACCACATAGAAAGCTTTGGAAAGAGAAAGGACTACATTAATGCATCTCCCCAAAACCTTATAACTCTGAGGATGTCTTTATAATACAATAAAATCATTGGGTTATAATCCTCTCCACTGTCACATCTTTAAAGATATTTTTTCATTGTTTTACGGAATTTTTATTGTCACAAAGCAGAAATGTAAGACTGGTTTGGTTTTGCTTCTTTGAGAGTAACTCTTTTCTCCCTTTTGGATGCTAGCAATGGCAACCCACTCCAATACTCTTGCCTGGAAAATCCCATGGATGGAGGGGCCTGGTGGACTGAAGTCCATGGGGTCGCTGAGGGTCGGACACGACTGAGCAACTTCACTTTCACTTTTCACTTTCATGCATTGGAGAAGGAAATGGCAACCCACTCCAGTGTTCTTGGCTGGAGAATCCCAGGGACCGGAAAGCCTGGTGGGCTGTAGTCCATGGGGTCGCACAGAGTCGGACATGACTGAAGCGACTTAGCAGCAGCAGCAGCAGTATTTTTTAATCTTGAAATTTAACATTTTTACAGTGTGTGTGTGTGCACACATGCTGTCAAACTCAGTACACTGGTTTTCCTTGAACAGTTTTGCCATCTCTAGGGCTCCCAAATAAGATCTTTTTGTGATCTGCAATGCTCTCTTTCCCCATACAGTGGACTGTTGTTTCTAACCTATTTCCATTGTTTTTCAAAATCATCCATATTTAGTAACCTGGATTTTTATGAACAAATTTTTTGGCCAACCCAATATTTCTTTATGTAATTTGTTCTCCTTTTGGCAGTCTTTCCAGAATTTTCCTTCTTTATTGAGACTTATTCTGAAGCATTGTGTGATTATGAATGCTTCCAAATTTTATTTAATTTTGTCTACTAGTTTTTAATTTCATTTATCTTTATAGTGAAGAATAGAAACAGAAAGTTTATGAAGTATTGCCCCATAGCCTCTAAGGTTTTTTATGAAGTAAGTGACAAGATGTCTGCTGAGAGTTAAGGTAGGCAAACATGAAAAGAGAGTTTGAGAAGATAAGAGAAATAATGACATAGTTCTAGAGGAGAATAGAAAGGAAATTAGCTAAGACAAGAAAAAGAAGAGCTGAGCAAAATAAAATATTTGGCTGAAACTGAGAACCATAAATTTCTGGTTTCCTTGGGGAACATAAAACCCAGTTGGGGTAAATGAGAAATACTGAAGGCATTACAACCCAAACAATGTACAATGGTGCATAATTATAATAAGCAATACAGATATATTTATAATTCAGTCTTTTTAAATCATAATTAGACATTCCCAAATATACAAGTTTTCTTCTTCCATCAAGAAATCTATAAAGAATAATAAGCGTGATCACATCTTTCTACCAGCCATCTACTTTTTGTAAAATTTTAATTTTATTGATGTATAGTTGATTTATAATGTTGTGTTAGTTTCAGGTATACAGCAAAGTTATTCAGTTATACATATGCATGCAATCATTATTAGATTCTTTTCTCATGTAGGTTAGGATCACATTATTATTCAGTTCACTTCAGTCGCTCAGTCGTGTCCGACTCTTTGCAACCCCATGGACTGCAGCACACCAGGCCTCCCTGTCCATCACCAACTCCCAGAGTTTACTCAAACTCATGTCTATTGAGTCGGTGATGCCATCCAACCATCTCATCCTCTGTCGTTATATTCTTTTTTAAATTTATTTTTAATTGAAGGATAACTGCTTTACCATGTTGTGTTAATTTCTGCTGTACAACAACCCGAATCAGCTCTAAATATACATATGTCCCCTGCTTCTTGAGTCTCTCACACTCCCCCCATCCCACTGCTCTGGGTCCTCACTAAGTGCTGAACTGTGTTCCCTGTGTTACACAGCATCTTTCTACTAGTTTCCTGTCTTACATATGGTAGTGTGTATCTGTCAGCGCCACTCTCTCAGTTCATCCCACCTCTGACCCCCGGCCCATGTCCACATGTCTGGCCTCTGTGTTACAGTTTCCACATATACGTGTTAGTATACGACATTTGTTTTTCTCTTTCTGACTTACTTCACTTTGTCTAACAGCCCATCCTCTTGCTGACAAGTTTTCTAATAAATATACCACTCATATTCAGAACAGATGTATCTAAATTTACTGGATTTTTAATATATTTTAAAATGTAGACTCTGACCTAATTTTGTTTCTGCTGCATCCTGAATACCTTCAGTTCAGTTCAGTCACTCAGTCGTGTCTGACTCTTTGCGACCCCATGAATCGCAGCACGCCAGGCCTCCCTGTCCATCACCATCTCCTGGAGTTCACTCAAACTCACGTCCATCGAGTCGGTGATGCCATCCAGCCATCGCATCCTCTGTTGTCCCCTTTTCCTCCTGCCCCCGATCCCTCCCAGCATCAGAGTCTTTTCCAATGAGTCAACTTCGCATGAGGTGGCCAAAGTACTGGAGTTTCAGCTTTAGCATCATTCCTTCCAAAGAACACCCTTAAGCTTCTACTTTTCTAATTTAAGCATAAAGAAGAAGAAAATGACTTTCTAAATAGACAGATGTTTCAAAATAACAATGCATATATTTAGGCTAGAATTACTATTTAATCTATTTTTTATATCTAGAAAATGCTTCAAAGACAGTTACATTAACTATACATATAGGTCTTAAATTATAGATTATATTATTTACACTGAAATAAGAAACATTAGGGTTTCCCAGGTAGAACTGGTAAAGCACCCACCTGGCAATGCTGGAGACATGAGAAACATGGGTTCGATCCCTGGGTTAGGAAGATCCCCTGGAGGAGGGCATGGCAACCCACTCGAGTATTCTTGCCTGGAGAATCCCATGGACAGAGGAGCCTCATGGGCTATAGACCATAGTGTCCCAAAAAGTCGGACATGACTGAAGTGGCTTAGTACACATGCAAGAAATATTACCAAAATCTGTTTCATAAGTTCTCCACCATATGTATATGTATGTACACACACACACAAACACACACACACACATATATAGTAAATTTTATAGTGGTCATAGATAATAATGTGATGAGTTAAAATGATGCAATGATAAACTTTCAGGTATTATTTTAGAATTACTAGAAAGCATGAAAAGATTTATTCACTATTTTGCCTTATTGCACATTCAGTTCAGTTCAGTTCAGTCACTCAGTCGTGTCCGACTCTTTGCGACCCCATGAATTGCAGCACACCAGGCCTCCCTGTCCATCACCATCTCCCGGAGTTCACTCAAACTCACGTCCATCAAGTCGGTGATGCCAACCAGCCATCTCATCCTCTGTCGTCCCCTTCTCCTCCTGCCCCCAATCCCTCCAAGCATCAGGGTCTTTTCCAATGAGTCCACTCTTCACGTGAGGTGGCCAACGTACTGGAGTTTCAGCTTTAGCATCATTCCTTCTAAAGAAATCCCAGGGCTTATCTCCTTTAGAATGGACTGGTTGGATCTCCTTGCAGTCCAAGGGACTCTCAAGAGTCTTCTCCAACACCACAGTTCAAAAGCATCAATTCTTTGGCGCTCAGCTTTCTTCACAGTCCAACTCTCACATCCATTCCTGACCACAGGAAAAACCATAGCCTTGACTAGATGGACCTTTGTTGGCAAAGTAATGTCTCTGCTTTTCAATATGCTATCTAGGTTGGTCATAACTTTTCTTCCAAGGAGTAAGCATCTTTTAATTTCATGGTTGCAGTAACTTAAGGCAAATCTGAAAAACTTACAGATTTACTTAGTCCTAGAGGTGAAAAATCTCGGGAATAAAGAAGCAGAAAGGGATGCCACAAACAAAGAGAAATAATGACAAGAGGGACTGGTGCTGCTAAGTTGCTTCAGTCGTGTTGGACTCTGCAACCCCATAGACGGCAGCCTTGTCCCTGGGATTCTCCAGGCAAAACACTGGAGTGGGTTGCCATTTCCTTCTCCAATGCATGAAAGTGAAAAGTGAAAGTGAAAAGTGAAAGTGAAAAGTGAAAGTGAAGTCGCCCAGTCGTGTCCGACTCTTCACAACCCCATGGACCGCAGCCTACCAGGCTTCTCTGTCCATGGGATTTTCCAGGCAAGTGTACCGGAATCGGGTGCCATTGCCTTCTCTGACAAGAGGGACTAGTAGCATAAATTTAGATCTAAAATTGTAGCTGTTCTGAGGTATACCAATGTGCCAGGTAACAACTAGATGTATAAAAATTATTATTTTCACTAGAAATTTCCCCGAAACAAGTGTCACAATCTTTAAAGAAAATAGAGAAAAATCCTTAACTTCATTGTGGCAATGCCCTGCATACACACCATCTGTATTTATCTACTAGGGCTTCTATAGCAAAGTGCCACAGATTGAGTGGCTTAAACAATAGAAATTTATTTTCTTATAGTTCTAGACACTGGAAGTACACGATCAATGTGCCAGCAAATTCAATTTTGGTGAGAACTCTCTTCCTCCCTTGAAGAGGGCTTTTTCTTTCTTTTTTTTTTTTTGCTGTGTCCTCACTGGCTTTTCCTTGGTTGGGGGTGGAGGTGTGTGTGTGCATGTTAAGTATGTATGTATGTACACACACATGCACACACACAGATCTGCTGTTGCCTCTTATAAAGACACTAATGCTATAGGATCAAGGCCCCACCCTAATATCTCATTTAATTCTGCTTCCTTAGAAGCCCTATTCAAATAGAATCATCTTGGAGTTTAGTGTGTCAACATGAGCTTCAACATTCATTCAGTCATTAACACCATCCCTATAATGTAATTACTGGAAAAAATATTTTCGCTTCATTAAGAAGTAATCCTCTCCCTATGTGCCATTTTGGAGCTATTTAAATTAATTCTAAATACTTGAGATCCATAGTTTAAATCAGCTTTAGGATCTTTCATGCTTAGGACTACTTTGAAAGCTACTTGATTCTCAGCTTTACCCTAGCTGCTTTCCGTGATCTGCCAGGGAGGTAGCAAAAGTAGGAGTGGAGGATGGAAAATCCAAGATATACAGTACAAGTGGTGCACTCTAAACTTAAAAAAAAATTTTTTTTAACTGAAATATAGTTGCTTTACAATGTGGTGTTAGTTTCTTCTGTACAGCAAGGTGAAGCAGCTATATTAACACATATATGCCCTCTGTTTTGGATTTTATTCCCACTTAGGGAACCACAGAACACTGAGTAGAGTTCCCTGTGCTATACAGTAGGTTCTCACTGGTTATCTGCTTTATACATAGTAGTGTATATATGTCAATCCCAATTTCCCAGTTTCTCCTCTCCCTCTTCCCCCACTTCCCCTGCCTCGATGTCCATACATTTGTTCTCTATGTCTGTGTCTCTGTTTCTGCTTTGCAAATAAGTTCATCTCTACCGTTTTGTAGATTCCACATGTATGCATTAATATACAATGTTTGTTTTTCTGACCTACTTCACTCTGTATGACAGCTTCTAGGTCCATCCACATTTATACAAATGGCTCAATTTTGTTTCTTTTTTTTTTTTTTTAATTTACATTATCGTATTAGTTTTGCCAAATATCAAAATGAATCCGCCACAGGTTTACATGTTTTGATGGCTGAGTAATATTCCATTGTTATATGTGTCCCACATCATCTTTATCCATGCCTCTGTTGATGGACTTTGAGCCTGCTTACATGTCCTGGCTATTGTAAATAGTCCTACAGTGAACATTGGGGTACATGTATCTTTTTTGAATTATGATTTTTCTCTGAGTATATGTCCAGGAGTGGGATTTCTGGGACTTATGGTAATGACCAAAATGTATCTCATGGACTGGCCAAAAAGCTTGTTTGCTAAATCTAAATACTCTTTTCAAAAATAGTTACAGTTATAATTAGAATTGGAGAAGGCAATGGCACCCCACTCCAGTACTGTTGCCCAGAAAATCCCATGGATGGAGGAGCCTGATAGACTGCAGTCCATGGGGTCGCTAAGAGTCAGACACAACTGAGCAACTTCACTTTCACTTTCCACTTTCATGCATGGGAGAAGGAAATGGCAACCGACTCCAGTGTTCTTGCCTGGAGAATGCCATGGACGGAGAAGCCTGGTGGCCTTCAGTCCATGGGGTCGCACAGAGTCGGACACGACTGAAGCGACTTAGCAGCAGCAGCATAGTTAGAATTAAAGTATTTTGTTTGAAGCACTGTTACTTTTGAGTAAATAGCCAGCCAACCTTGTTAAGTTCCTTGGAGCTTGTAACAAGCTCTTTTCCAAAGAATGAGCTTGCCTAGATTTTACATGCTTAAAATATTTAACTTTGTTATTGCCTTATGTGTTTGTTTTTTAAGTGCTATTGTGAAATTTATCTATGTGTATTTGTTTTGAACTGTGGTGTTGGAGAAGACTCTTGAGAGTCCCTTAGACTGCAAGGAGATCCAACCAGTCCATTCTGAGGAGATCAGCCCTGGGATTTCTTTGGAAGGAATGATGCTAGAGCTGAAACTCCAGTACTTTGGCCACCTCATGGGAAGAGTTGACTCATTGGAAAAGACTCTGATGCTGGGAGGGATTGGGGGCAGGAGGAGAAGGGGACGACAGAGATGAGATGGCTGGATGGCATCACCGACTCGATGGACGTGAGTCTGAGTGAACTCCGGGAGCTGGTGATGGACAGGGAGGCCTGGCGTGCTGCGATTCACGGGGTCGCAAAGAGTCGGACACAACTGAGCGACTGATGTGATCTGATCTGATCTGATATTTGTTTCACACTTTACCTAAAATAACTTTATGAAAATTGCCTTGAACTAAGGATTGTGACAACTTTTATACATTAATCTTTACTGAACTCTGCTGAATGATCATCCTGATATTTCATTTTTACCTAAACCTAGCACTCTTCTTTTTTAACCTTCCTAGTTACATTTCTTAGAGAGTTTTCTACATATGTCATTTTTTTGAGGTGAGAAAGTAATTTATTGGACTGTTTCATGTTTTCCTTTGTTTAATTTAAGACAAAACATATTTCTGGAATGGACTGTTGCAGAGGAATTGTGTCAAAAGCAAAGTATCTAATAACCTCTTCACTGCCTTTGCAAGAGCTCAGTATTAAAACATTTGTCTAGGGCATTAAAATGACGTACAGAGTGATGTTTATTGCTCTGGAATAAAAAGCCCTGCATGCTGTTTTTCCAGAAATTCTTTTCTTTGTCTCACTGCATACTTGGATTTGCTATGCAATATGATTTTTATTCCTTGAGCCCAGACTTCCTAGATATACCATCCTTGATCTGTTCACTTCTTGTCTTCTATACATCAAACAATGCACGCATCATTGGAGTATATTATTTTTAAAAACAGGTCTGGTACTTTCTTGGCTCTTTTGTAACTGTTATTATTGGAATTTTTACAGTATTATGGAATTCAATGGGACCCTACAATTTCCTTGAGTGTAGGATTTCTTCTTTCCTGTGTTTTTATGCCACAAAACTAAGTTTCAAAGAGAAACATGAGAAACACTCTTCTTTCTGCACAGAATAAAAGGGCCTCAGCAAATTCCTAATCTAATTAACATCTTTAACAACTCAGACAATAAATTGACTGCAACTGCCCTTGAAGCTCTATGCCATCTTGTTAAGCTCCTTTCCGAGACGGCTATAAATCAGAGGAGAAATGCTAGGGTTGTTGCACATGTTTGTTGCTTGTTCCAATGTGAAAGGCTGATTGCTTTACCAACTGCTCATTTAGACTGGATACTTTTTTAGATGTGTTTAGCATTTCAGGTTTGGAAAAGAGGCCTGTCTGAATTCACAGGACTATATGTTGGCTACAGTTCCTTTAAGCCAAAGTCTAATAACCTGGTTGCTTAGATTGTAACGGATTATGCACATTTTTCAAATAGAATACTGGACAAAATAAAACATGTGAAAGGAGTTATGCTACCCTTCAGTATTTGATCAGAAGTGATAGCATGCTTTTGAAATTTAGTAATTCCTTTTGTAACATGAATTTCTGTGAGAGATGGTTAGGGAACTCAGTTTATTCTGTGGTTGAGATAGCCCTGGGTTATCATTTATGTTAATATAATCAGTGTTGTATTTCAAACTAAACACTTTACCCAACTGAGGTGCAGATGGAAAGGCAAGTGTTGGTTAATTATTTGAAAGTAAATTTAGTCTATCTGGACACATTTCATCTTCTAGATACATGAGTATTGTGGTGGGCTGAGCTCAAGGGGTTTTCTGCTGCTAGTTCAGTTCACTTGTAGAGGACCACAATATATATTACATGGCCATCACTCTGGGATTTTTAACAAATGCCTTTTTTTTTTAATGATATCTTTTATGAACCTCAAAAGAAAGAGTCCCTCAAAGATCATGCTGTGGTATAAAACAAAAGAAGACTAATTATTTTGAAGTCTAATTCAGAAAGTCTTAATTATTGTCACACAACATACAACGATCAAATAACTTAGCCGAAATCTTAAAAATAGTCAATTATATTTCATCATGTTGACAAACAAGGAAAAGGTTTTAGCCTATTCATAAAATGGGAAAAATAATAATGAAAAAATTGGGAAAAATATCATCTAGTTATTAGAGAAATATGAATAATGATATCTTTGAATAACCATTTTATACCTGTTTATTTCAAAAATATATAAATTATAACCAACATCTGTAAAGTTCACACTTTCACACACTGTTTATGGGGTTAAAAAGAGACATGATTTTTCAGAAGCCAATTTCATAATATATACACCATTTCTAATATTTGGCAATCCTATCTGTGGTTATCTATCAAAGAGAAATAACTGAGATGGTTAGAAAAGCATTATTTATAATTGCCAAAAATTTGATAACATGAAAGTGTCTGAAAATCAAATGGTTAAGTTATAACATATCAGCTAGCTGCATATTAATCAACAATTAAAATGATGATTATAAATATCATATACCAATGTGGAAAAAAGCTTATGAACTAACATTAACATTAGGGAACAAAAAATAAAAACAGGATGAAAATTTTGTGCACACTACAGAAACTTAGAAATACACAGATAAATAGATGGAGAATAATACTCCAGAACAATGGTAGCTGCAATTTGGGGGCAATGTTTTAGGAATATTTTTCCTTTTCTGCTTTTCAAACTTTTTAGTAATATTGCTATGTTAATATTATCTTTATAAGCCTGGCGTGCTGCAGTCCATGGGGTCACAATGAGTTGGACATGACTGAGCAACTGAATTGAACTGAATATTAAAAAACATAGTGATTTTTAATCCACTGTTTATAGATTAGTAAACAAAGATGCCACACAAATAACTCTTTGGGAAATGACCTCTGCCCAACTTTCTAACATTCCATAAATATGTATTTATTTCTGAATTATTGTGAAAGAATGAGAAAATATTAAAGAAAAATGAGGCAAAGCCTACCTGCACTTCAGCAATGGCTAATATGTCATGAATGAGTTGTGAATAACTGCGGAAGATTTTACAGACTGACTTAACTGTCTATTTCCACATCTTTGGGATGGAGGCTAGAAAATATTTTGCAAAAAATACTTTTCTGTAAAGCATATTATATATGGATTAAAGCTTATGGAAAGTCTCTTTAAAATGATGGGTCAGTCAGCCTAATGGAGAAGGAAATGGCAACCCACTCCAGTATTCTTGCCTGAAAAATGCCAAGGACAGAGGAGCCTGGTAGGCCATAGTCCATGGGGTTGCAAAGAGTCAGGCACAACTGAGAGACTAAGCACACACAAGTCAGCCTAATGGCAAGCTGTGAAGAACTACTGATGAGGGTTCCCCCCAATCAGGGCGATATCACAAATCTTCCAAATTAGCACTTACCCTTTAAGGTTAGACTTGAGAAATGGAACTTTCAATGTCTCTATTATCCAGATGAGCTTTTGTTTCTTGACGAGTTTTGGTGTAGCGTTATTTCTACATTTAAGGTTCCCAGACACCTGCAGTTCCAAGAGAAGCCTGGGATGTGCTCTGTACATCCTCAGCTGCATCATGTCACTATTTGGAGGAACAACTTAGGGAATTCAGCCATTCCTGGGGGATAAAGGATTTAACTTGACTTTATTTATGGAATCCACGTTCAGTTGAATATTTGTTGCATGTGTCCATGCATGACTACATAAATGAACAATTGAATATATGATTGAATCACATTTTTATTCTTCTTCTTATGGGCTCTCTAATATTTTTTCTTACCGTTTCTCTAGATGAGAGTGAGGAGGCTTGACCTACATTTTTCCATCCCACATTCAAGGGAAAGATGAATGATCTGACCAATGTGAAGATTCATCTGACCTGGTTCTTCAAAGTTCAAGGTACTCCATTTCTTTATGAAGCAACATCACCTGAAATAGTCTGCTACAAAGAGAACTCTCCCCCAAACAGGAGGGTATATGTATCTGTGAACAAATTTATATTGACACAGAGTGAATCTGACCTTCTAAATAAAGGCCAGATAAACCAGATAAACCTTCTAGATAAACCAGAACAGGTCTTTAGTTTCTCAGCTTAGATGAGAACTACTTGAATTTGAGGGTTTAGAGGCAAGATATGAAGATCCATAAGAACTGGGGAAGCACAGTAAGTGGTCAGCCCTAACCTAGCTTGGCTTTACCAGTGGCCAGTGGCAACTAGTGCTAAGGACACCCTCTCACATGGAGAACCTAGGGACTATGCCTCTGAATTAGAAGTTATGTAAGAATTGAATTGGGCCTGGAGGTTTTTTTGAGTTTTTAAAGAAAAAGAATGAGAGCCTCAGTCTGGCCTATTACCAAAGCTGTCTCTCTTGAGTAGTGTAGTAGAGTTTTTGCCTGCCCATGCCTATAGTTTTTGCCATAAACTATAAACTTTTCTGGTTATTTGGGCACAATTATATGATACTATGATGTTTGTGGAAAAGATAATGGCACCCCACTCCAGTACTCTTGCCTGGAAAATCCCATAGACGGAGGAGCCTGGTGGGCTGCAGTCCATGGGGTTGCTAAGAGTCGGACATGACTGAGTGACTTCACTTTCACTTTTCACTATCATGCATTGGAGAAGGCAATGTTCTTGCCTGGAGGATCCCAGGGACGGGGGATCCTGGTGGGCTGCCATGTCTGGGGTCGCACAGAGTCAGACACGACTGAAGCAGCAGCAGCAGCATGATGTTTGTAATTCCCTTTTCATTTGACTAGCTATAGTCACTGCTATGGATATGTTTAGAATCATTAATTTGTGCAACTCACAAATTTAATGTATCTCCTAACTAACTTAAAAGCAGTAATTGTACTGAAAAAAACAATCTCTGTATGTGTCTTACAGTGTGAAGTGCGTGGAGTCTGTTTTGTTCTCTCTTATAGTCTTTTAAATTTAGAATTCTTATCTTAATGGCTCTTAATTCCTTATTTATGCTGATTTGCCTTATCCAGTACTTTTCAGTTCAGTTCAGTTCAGTTGCTCAGTCATGTCCTACTCTTTTTGACCCCATAGACTACAGCACATCAGGCTTCCCTGTCCTTCACCATCTCCTGGAGCTTGCTCAAACTCATGTGCATTTAGTCGGTGATGCTATCCAACCATCTCATCCTCTGATATCCCCTTCTCCTCCCACCTTCGATCTTTCCCAGCATCAGGGTCTTTTCAAGTGAGTCAGTTCTTCGCATCAGTTGGCCAAAGGATTGGTGTTTCACCTTCAGCATCAGTCCTTCCAATGAATATTCAGGACTGATCTCCTTTAGAATGGACTGGTTGGATCTCCTTGCTGTCCAAGGGACTCTCAAGAGTCTTCTCAAGAGTCTTTGAACCACAGTTCAAAAGCATCAATTCTTCCGTGCTCAGCTTTCTTTATAGTCCAACTCTCACATCCATACATGACTACTGGAAAAACCATAGCTTTGACTAGAGACAGACCTTTGTTGGCAAAGTAGTGTCTCTGCTTTTTAATATGCTATCTAGGTTTGTCGTAACTTTTCTTCCAAGGAGTAAGCGTCTTTTAATTTCATGGCTGCAGTCACCATATGCAGTGATTTAGGAGCCCCCCCTACCACCAAGGTCTTTTTTTTTCTTTTTTTGAGTACACACTTGCTTTCATTAGTGTGTACTCAAAAAAAAAAAAAAAGATAGCAAAATAAAGGAACTAATTAAAAACCATATGCAATTGCATCTTTTTACCTATTCACTTTGATTTTTCTCTGACCATCTTATTCATCTGTATCTCTAGCACAAAATATTGTGCTTAACATGTGATAGGTGCTCGATAAAGCTATATTGAATTGGAATGAAATATATCCATGAGCATTAACATAATTAACATAATTATATCTCTATATGATATAATGTATAATGATATAAATGTATATTATATTATTAACATAAAACATTAGCATCATTAACCTAATGATATCTAAAACATGTACTAAATTTCATGAAAGATGAATCAAAATTTTCAGATTTTCCTTCTCAAATAATACTCAAACATGTCATCTAATGAGATTCTGGGACTACATTCAACAGTGGATTTGGTTGTAAACTATATAACTCCCTGGTCATCGCTAAGCAAATTGCTGAGACACTAAATCACTTTATAAATAAATATACAGAGCAACAACTGTGTTTATCTCTAGTTTCTATGAATTGGTCATCCAAACAAAAGATCTTCTTAGACCATTTTGTTACTTAACATGTAAACTTGAAATCTTAAGCCTTCCAATTATGCCTAATGAGAGTTCCCAAAGTTATAAGCCACGTAAGTGAATTGTTAAATAATCTAATTTAGTGAGTACTTAAAATAGCTATGTTTTTAAAAGACTGGGTTGACCAGACACAAAAAGACCACATATTGTACTATTCCATTTATACAAAATGTCTAGAAAAGTCAGAAAGACAGAAAGTGGGTTAGTAGTTGCCTGGGGCTGTGGGCAGGGACAGGAGTTAACTGTAAATGCCACAGGGATCTGAATAGGGTGATGGAATTGTTCTAACCAGAATTGTGATGACGGTTGCAGAACTTGGTAAGTTTACTAAAGTTTTCCATACACACACACAGCAATGGCTTGAGTAAAATGTTTTCAAATACTATGTTATTTCAGTGGTTCTTTAATAAAATATATTCAGTTTAAGCTTTTATGGTGGTTCGTCACTAAGTTGCGTCCTCCTCTTCTGACCCTGTGAACTATAGCCCGCCAGGCTCCTCTGTCCATAGAATTTTCCAGGCAAGAATACTGGAGTGGATTGCCATTTCCTCTTCCAAGGGATCTTCCCAACCCACGGATTGAATACTGGTCTGCACTACAGGCAAATTTTATTTTTTTACCATCTGAGCTACCAGAGAAGCACAACTGTCATTTTGTTACACATAGACGATAACAGAAATAATTCTAGATGTTTGCCGTGCCTTCCTACATTTAGGGATGGATGTGCCTGGTTTCCAGATGGCGCTAGTGGTAAAGAACCTGCCTGCCCATGCAGGAGACATGACAGACAGGGGTTCAATCCCTGGATTGAGAATAACCCCTGGATTAGGGCATGACAACCCACTCCAGTATTCTTGCCTGGAGAATCCCGTGGACAGAGGAGCCTGGCAGGCTACAGTCCACAGGGTCACACAGGATCGGACACAACGGAAGTGACTTAGTACACATGCACGTGCATGCCTTATTTTCCAATTTTAACCAGTTTACTGGAAAACTCAGATGATGACAGTGACTGAAAGTAGTCTCTGGAAGGAAATTTAGAATTTATGCAGGCACATCATTCATGTCAGTCTTTATCGCAGCTCTGCATCCCCAGCACCTATCATGTTGTCATGTACATGGCATGTGCTCCATAAATATCTGTGGAATGAGTAAATGCAGAACCATGTGACTGCATAGCTTGGCAATAAATTTGCTGATTCTATAGCAGGGTTTCCTATAAATGTAGGAAGCTGTATTAAGTAATTTATAACCTACGTTCTGTTTTGGTACTTCACAGTTGTTTAAGATTTAACACACAACACAATTATTTTCAACCAAAGATCATTTTTTCTGTACACTACTCTTTTGAAATATTTTTTTAACTTCTCAAAAACTGAATGTTCCCCCATGAGAAGGGGGTTAAAAAATAAGCACACTCGTCCATCAAGTTACTAGAATACAATGTAAAACCATTTCTATAATCATAGAAGTAAGTGGTTATTGTGTGTTCTGGTTTATTCATAAAACTGTTGGAAAGACCTACTTGCAGTTCAGCTTTTGGCAGTGGACCCTTTTCAGGAACAGAATCAATAAAAGTCAGGGTGCATTAAGGGATTTATGGATCAAAACAAAGGCGTTTTGGCAAAAAAAAGAAATTAATTCTTTATAACCCAAGTTTGACTTATGATAGTTGATTCTGTTAAGCTAAATGGTATATTTAACTCAGTCACAGAGTGCTAATTTCATGGTCCTTTTCTTTCCCCCAGCTGTTCCTGCATAGGTGTTAGAGGTAATTAACTGCCATTTTTCTCAGTAATACAGAAACTGCAGTGAATCAAAAACCTCTGTGAGTGATTGTAGAAAATGGCAACACTTAGTTTATTATGTAGCACATTCTTATTCCAGTTGTCTAATGTTGGGAGCAGTTACCCTAGAATTTTTCTCACTGTATAACAACTTTCAGTCCACTGATGCACACATGCATGCATACATCTTGGCACACACATACAAACATGAATGTACATTGACACACCAAAAGGCTGCATTTATTTATGGCAACTGTAGTTATAAAGAAACTAGATTGAAATTTCAGTATTCAGTTTAAAATAAGAGCCACTACTTTTTAATTGTTTTTCATTGTTCCATCATTTTAAAATGGATAGCTTGTGAAAAAAATAAAATGTGTCCATTGCATTGTAGTGAGAAAGAATGCATCTTTTCCTTTTTATCTGCAGCATGATCAAGAAAATTTGAATATCATCATTTTTTAGTAGCCTGTGACTCAGAGGTAGTCAAACTTCCAGTCTCTCAACTGAGATCACTAATAACTGCACCTATCACAGTGACTCCATTTGAAACTGTACTTCTGGAAGTATTTCCTAATTGGAAGCTCAATGCTCAGCTCTTTAACATATTATCTGGGCAGGCTGCTAGGAAACAGTTGAGAGCCTATTTCTGTACCTTTAATCCTGTGGTACAGGTAGAGTTCCTAAAACCAAGATTCAGCCTCTTATTTTGCAATCAAAGCCTGCTCTGGGGGCCACATATGTGTAGTTGGGCCACCAGAACCACAGAGGACTTGCCATGTGTTTTTCACCTTGGGAATTTCTATCAGCAGAGTTCCACTAGGTGCTGTCTTTTCATTTAAGAGGTCGATATGCAGAGTACATCATGAGAAACGCTGGGCTGGAAGAATCACAAGCTGGAATCAAGATTGCCGGGAGAAATATCAATAACCTCAGATATGCAGATGACACCACCCTTATGGCAGAAAGTGAAGAGGAACTCAAAAGCCTCTTGATGAAAGTGAAAGAGGAGAGTAAAAAAGTTGGCTTAAAGCTCAACATTCAGAAAATGAAGATCATGGCATCTGGTCCCATTACTTCATGGGAAATAGATGGGGAAACAGTGGAAATGGTGTCAGACTTTATTTTTGGGGGCTCCAAAATCACTGCAGATGGTGATTGCAGCCATGAAATTAAAAGACACTTATCTTTGGAAGGAGGGTTATGACCAACCTAAATAGCATATTCAAATCAGAGACATTACTTTGCCAACAAAGGTCCATCTAATCAAGGCTATGGTTTTTCCAGTAGTCATGTATGGATGTGAGAGTTGGACTGTGAAGAAAGCTGAGCGCCAAAGAATTGATGCTTTTGAACTGTGGTGTTGGAGAAGATTCTTGAGAGTCCCTTGGAGATCCAACCAGTCCATTCTAAAGGAGATCAGTCCTGGGTGTTCTTTGGAAGGAATGATGCTAAAGCTGAAACTCCAGTACTTTGGCCACCTCATGCGAAGAGTTGACTCATTGGAAAAGACTCTGATGCTGGGAGGGATTGGGGGCAGGAGGAGAAGGGGACGACAGAGGATGAGATGGCTGGATGGCATCACTGACTTGATGGATGTGAGTCTCAGTGAACTCCGGGAGTTGGTGATGGACAGGGAGGCCTGGTGTGCTGCAATTCATGGGGTCGCAAAGAGTTGGACATGACTGAGCGACTGAACTGAACTGAACTGAGGGAGACTTGGCCACTGCTTCCATGACCCACGTCACCACATGCCTAAACAGGGCTTTCTCATGGCAGAGGCAACCGGGTACCAAAGACACTTGTTCCACTTTTCTTTAAGGTACTCCAAGGAAAGCACATTGGGCCCAGAAGACAACTTTTCAACACATTGTCTCTATAGGACCTGGAGGAGTCATCTGTTAAATTATCCTACTGAATAATAACCTAGCATCTTGTTTGATAATGTGTGTCTTCCTCATGACACTTGAAGCTCACTAAAATAAAGTCCACATTTTTCTTTTTGTTTACTACAGTATACACAATGCCTTTAGCATATTGCTTAGTGCATGGTAGGAAATTGATATTTATTTGTTGAAATACTTTTAAAAATTATGACATACATTTGTGTGAGTAGTTACTTAACTGTTATTATTCAGTTATAAACTCACTGGCTTGTTATGATTCTTGATGTCCACCCATATAAAGAGAGGCAGATTACTGCTGTATAAAGTCAGCAGTATTTTTACTCTCAACAACTCATAACTTGTTTTCAGAACTTTCAAAATAATGGCTCTAGTATGATGACATATTTAAAAATCAATTTTTCTATTTGACCCAGAGTTTCAAGCATTTCTTCTTTCTGAGATTGTTGTGGGCAATTAGGGACTGGTGTTCGTTCATTAGCCTCCTTAGTTTTGGACTTTGGATCTGCAAGGTTTCAATCACCTAACCAGTTGTGACTTACGTCAGCTCTCGGTTTATACTGAGTCAGCTCCCCACGCCTGCAGCTTGCATGACCCAGAAACTCTTTGGAGCACCATGCTCACACAGGGTAGTGGTTTTATGTTCCTCTCTGAGTGGCCCCTGGCAGAAATGGAAACACTTATCACAAAGTGGACAACAGATCTAGGATGAGCACTCCATTTGGGAACAGATTTCTCCTTGTCTTGATTTCTGCCCAGGTGGACACAGGCCTTCAAATCTGAGGATTATTACTTTGAGGATTTATTTGGCATCTGTGAAGTACTGACAGGGTCCCCTGTACTGAATAAAACATAGTAGCCACATGCTTCACTTTCCCACTGGGCTTAGAGTGGAGGTAATTATGGTTCTGGGTTTTGTGCATGTTTGGAATTTAAAACTGTTGCTTTGTCAGTGTGTTGATTTTATGGTCAGTCTCAAGAGTAAGTAGATTTCAAAAACACAGCCAGTTAAGAGGAGAGTTGGCTGACTGTTAGATAGAAGTATCTGGATAATAGTAGTATTCGTCCCACAAGATGGTTCTGAAAGAAGGGTTATAATTGACTTAAGCCATTTTTTGCTGCCTGTTCTTTTAAACATGTGGCTGGAAAGCCTCTTCTGGCCTCTTAGCTCAAACATATTCTGTAACAGTCAGGCAGCCTCGTCCAACACAAAGAAAGTATTGTACTTCATCACTTGCCTAGGTTTTTCTGCAAGATCAAAAGTGAAAGCTATTTCCATTTGAATTGGAAATAGTAAACGTTCTCTTGATAGAACTTTTTAAGATTTCTCTGCATCATAAGGAGGACACAAAGAACAATTGGATTGTATCTCCTTAAAGTAGTAAACATGGAAGAAGACTTATTGTTTCTGAAAATGTCACAGGCTGATATCAAGGAGATCAGCAAACTGTACAGTTGTATAAGGCACAGTATTCAGAGATGAAATAAGATTTAGGAGTACAGTTGAATCCTATAGACTGAGAGTTTTTGATACTTTTGACAAGGGTTTGCCTAGGGTGTTTTATAAGGAAAGAATTTCTTTTTTTTAAATTTTATTTTATTTTTAACTTTACAATGTTGTATTCGTTTTGCCATATATCAAAATGAATCCACCACAGGTATACATGTGTTCCCCCTCCTGAACCCTCCTCCCTCCTCCCTCCCCATACCATCCCTCTGGGTTGTCCCAGTGCACCAGCCCCAAGCATCCAGTATCGTGCATCGAACCTGGACTGGCGACTCGTTTCATATACGATATTAGACATGTTTCAATGTCATTCTCCCAAATCATCCCACCCTCTCCCTCTCCCACAGAGTCCAAAAGACTGTTCTATACATCAGTGTCTCTTTTGCTGTCTCGTATACAGGGTTATTATTACCATCTTTCTAAATTCCATATATATGTGTTAGTATAATGTATTGGTGTTTTTCTTTCTGGCCTACTTCACTCTGTATAATAGGCTCCAGTTTCATCCACCTCATTAGAACTGATTCAAATGTATTCTTTTTAATGGCTGAGTAATACTCCATTGTGTACATGTACCACAGGTTTCTTATCCATTCATCTGCTGATGGACATCTAGGTTGCTTCCATGTCCTGGCTATTATAAACAGTGCTGCAATGAACATTGGGGTACACGTGTCTCTTTCAATTCTGGTTTCCTCAGTGTGTATGCCCAGCAGTGGGATTGTTGGGTCATAAGGCAGTTCTATTTCCAGTTTTTTAAGGAATCTCCACACTGTTCTCCATAGTGGCTGTACTAGTTTGCATTCCCACCAACAGTGTAAGAAGGTTTCCTTTTCTCCACACTCTCTCCTGCATTTATTGCTTGTAGACTTTTGGATCACAGCTATTCTGACTGGCGTGAAATGGTACCTCATAGCGGTTTTGATTTGCATTTCTCTGATAATGAGTGAGGAAAGAATTTCTAAATCAACGAACTCATCAGGTAAAGACACTTATGGAGGGTATTTATGTGACTTAGGAGGAAGAAGGGACTATAATCTCTTAAATGTGTTAGAAGTGCCATTTTCATAATAGTAATATGTAAAAGCCAAATATTCCTAAAAGGAATTGATTAGACAAGGTTTTATTATATAATTAGAATTTGTAACTAAACAAATGTGACAAAAACCTTTCTTTTTCAAAACACTGTATGCACTGGAAGTTTGCATCTTATGTCCACCACACCCTCTCTGCCTCCATTTATAGGCCCCAGTAATGACCCTAGGGACAAAGCAGAAAAAGGTGAGGGCCATCTACCTGGTATAGTAGATAGTAGATTTTTTTTTTTCATTACAGCAAGCCTAGAATATAATGATATGCCACTGAGGAAAGGAGAGATGAGAAGGAATTGTTAAGATTATGAAACTGTGTCATTCTGTTCTCTCTCAAATGAATGTCTCTCCATTGTATATAGATTATATATCTGGAAAAGAGTCTTTGGACGTTGACTATTGCTACTGGAAGTAAGATTCTGGTGAGAGAGACAAAGGTCACAGCTATGGAGGTAAATACGAAGAGCTCAGGGTCCTGGGAACCCAGTCAGGTTATCAGGGGTCCTTGATGTGTTTCACTGGCATAGGCAGAAAGGTGGGGGTGAGCAGAGCAGCTCCTGAAAAAGAATAGGAATGGGCTTTGGAAGAAGGTAGTTCAGTGTTTGCAAAGAGAAGAATGAACAAGCACATTTGAAGGTGGGAGAGGCCACGACCGGAGAAGGCAGTGGCACCCCACTCCAGTACTCTTGCCTGGAAAATCTCATGGATGAAGGAGCCTGGTGGGCTGCAGTCCATGGGGTCACGAAGAGTCGGACACGACTGAGTGACTTCACTTTCACTTTTCACTTTCATGCATTGGAGAAGGAAATGGCATCCCACTCCAGTGTTCTTGCCTGGAGAATCCCAGGGACAGGGGAGCCTGGTGGGCTGCCATCTATGGGGTCGCACAGAGTTGGACACGACTGAAGCAACTTAGCAGCAGCAGCAGCAGAGACCACCACAGATTCCATGCCTGAACCTGTACCTTTGATCTCATCTTGGCCCAGGAGCCATGTCAATTCAGAGGCGACCAAGGGCAAATGCTTACTGGGTTATTTGCCTGAGTACCTTTAGTTTGGCACTGATAGGGCAGGAATCTCGGGGAAGTTGCACCCCCCACTAGAAGAGAGCAGCTCAAAGCAGTCATTTCTTCTTGTTGTTCTGCAGAGGGAGATCTGTGGGCTAGAGATGGTGGGTAATGCTCTGTACTATTCAGGACAGTGTTATAAACTGGACTTGTTGTAGCTATTCACCGGAAAGCCATGTAGTGAAACGTAGAACATATGTATCTGAGACCACAGTATACCCTTCTTTATGGCTAAGGACGTAGGGAAGAGCCTCTCGGTAAGGACAAGCAAGGTGTCTGTCTTTGGTTAGTTTCATGAGTAGTCTGCTGTGAATGCTGTAAGGTCATCAGCGTCTGTAGATACTGATACCTGCTCTTCTTTATTCACGAAACTTTTAATAGTTGCTTTCGATAATATGTAATTTATGTTTTCCACATCAAGATGGACCTTATTTTCCAGAAATTCTTCTTTTTTGCTTTATTTTTTTTCCTGAATTGTGAATTTCCCGGTCACTCCAAATGAAAGAAGTGGCCTGCAAGGGACAGAGAAATGTTCAGGCCCTTTTTAATATTTCAGAGGTACATCTTTGAATGTTTTACAGGGACCTGCTTTTTGTTGAGCAATATGAAAAAGATGTGAGGTGATGAAGTCTCAATCAAGAAGAGCAAGAGATGCAGCCTCCTCCTAAAATTTAATGTTATCATTAGTTGTGGTGACTGGTTGGGAAGCCCTAATAGGCTTGAATGTCGTTCAGGTTCCATATCCTGAATGTTACTGGAAATAGAGCAGGAAACCAGGCTTCCAGGGGATAGGAAGCACCCTGGAAGACTTCCTCTGATAATTCAGGGCCATGAAACCCACCCCCACTGAGGGTGCATGATTTCTGTTAGATCATGAGCCCCACCGTAGCAGAGACAGAGAGCCCCCAGGAATAATGAGACAGGTCCCGGCAACCCCAGGAGCTGTCCTGGCCTCAGGCTGGAGAGAATGACTGAGGTTGACACAGTAAGTTTAAAGAGCACAGTAAAGTGACCTGGGGGGTTTGTTAACTGAGGCTCCTTTTTTCCCTTGGAATCTACTTTTTTGCTTTTATTTATGAAGAGTTCTGGTAACTTCTATCTGAATTTTCACTTCTACTATTATTTAAAAACAAAGGATCTTTTAGTAAAAGCTTACCTCTTAAATACGTGCCTGTGAAAGAATTAACGACTTAGGTGGTCACTGTATTGAAAATAAAAAATCTGACTCTCAATGTTAAGAACGGAACTGGAGAAATATGTATGTACTGCAAAACAATCAAGGAATCCAGTCTCAGACCAATGCTCATAGCTTGTTTCAAATTCAAAGTAGAAACACATTCTCAGAACTGGGAATTTTGTTTGAAAAATATGAGAAGTGGAAAGGCATTTAGTACAGGGGTTAATTAAGGGCAGGAATTCTGAAAGCAGATGCAAAATTTAAATCATGGGATCGTCTTCAAGTTAGTTAGCCACGCTGTAGCTCAGTTGTTTCCTCTGTAAAATGAGGATAATAATGACATCTACCCACAAGGTTAAAAAAAATATTTGAGATTTTTACTCTGAGTTCGAGTCCTACTCTAAGAGCCGAGATATGACTGTAGATTCCTGCTCGTCATCTGTATATAAAGGATGATAAAGTGTTAGTTTCTCAGTCCTGTCCAACTCTCTAACTATGACCCCATGGACTACAGCCCGCCAGGCTCCTCTGTCCATGAATTCTCCAGACAAAAATACCAGAGTTGGTAGCCATTCCCTTCTCCAGGGAATCTTCCCAGGGATAGAACCCTGGTCTCTTGCATTACAGGCACATTCTTTACCATCTGAGCCACCAGAGAAGCCCATATGTAAAGGGAGAGAGGATAAAATAAAATACCAACTTAAGTGACAGCAATGTGTATTCTACGCTACCAGTTATTTAAAAAGTGATCCACTTCTTCATCTGGGGGAGGGCTTTTTGGGCTGGAGAGTAAGGGTCCAATGTTTAGTCTTCATGAAAGCCTAGATTGCCTGAGTTTTCCATCTGTCTTTTGGAATGCTATTCTGCTGTCTATTACTTAACTGAAAGGGTTTTGCCAAACCCAGATCATTTGGAAAATAAAAGCAAAGCTCCAGACAAATATTAAGGCATGAATTTCCAACTGGTTTAGAAAGGAGGAACTACTTTTCACTTTTCATTTCTCAGAAAGCTTGGATAACGAAAGTATTTGGTGGGAGCAGGGGGAGGGAGGTAGGGGAGGTTGGTTAGTGGAAGGGGAGCTGATGAGAGAAAAATTGTAATAGTGGAGTTCTTGGAATGGTGGGAAGGTAGGGATGGGTAAAGATTAAAAAGGAAAAGTTTGGAAGAAGCACCATACCTTCAACACTGCAAGTCTTGGTAACTCTTGCAGTAACGAGGTGGGAAATGAGAATTGGGAAGTGGCAGTCCCTTGACTTGGAAAATGCCATTAAATTTCTATCTAGTGGATGGACAGATACTGCCAAGGTGTGCCAGACACTCCTAAGTTAGAAGACACAGCTGTTCAGTTTTTATTTTCAGTCAAAGCTAATTATTTGAGTAAATGAGAGTTCAGGAACTTTGGTAATAGGTAGAGGAACGTCATATCGATTTACCAGTGTGAGGCTTATTCACTTATCTTTAATTTGTTGTTTCCGTGTTGTATAATTAAAATCTAAGAGTCTGTAAGTATGGTGAAATAGACGTATGCAGGGTGTGCAAGCTGAAACGTTTATATGTTATTGTTGCATTTCATAGGTTCAGTTTATTTTAAATGTGGCAGAACAGCCCTCTGTGTATTTATTTTCCAAAGGTGAGTCTTTTTGTGAAGCAGAGAATCCTTTTCTCATGCTAGTGATGTTGGATTCCAATATTATGGCTTTTTAAGGTTCCTGAAATGACTTTCTAATAACCTTAAATAGCTGTAAAGTCTAAAATGACTCTCTCTCTATAATGGATTCATAATCTGAGGCAATGGATCAGTAGAAACCAAAAAAAAACAAAAAAACAAAAAACAGAGGTCCCAAACCAGTAACACCATGGACCCTTTCTTTGGCACATACAGTATTATAAAGTTCCAAATTAGTTGTTAACTGACTTAAGATTTAAGACTTCACTGACAGTCCAGTGCTCAACTTGTTTGGAAGGATCAAAGGCTCAGTTTGAGTGCATTCCTCAGAGGCAGCAAGGGTTCCCAGTTGCCTTGACCCAGTGTACTTTATTTACATTTGCTTTATCGTTCATACTGCCTATGCTGTGTTGGAATTTGAACCTGAGACATCTGATTTACACTTATCTTCATGATACTCACCAATGGAATATGTTTCAAAAGTTGAATTAACTAATCAACTCAGATGAATGACTAGTTTGAGTAATAAGAATTTTGCTTTTGTTTTTATTCTTCCTCTCTCTCTCTTTGGTAGTAGTTAATGCATACTGGTAATCAGTTTGCATTGTTACTCTTCAATTAATTTGGAAGATGCTTAAAGTAGCCTAATCATTATATAGAGATTAATCTTTAATCAGATGCCTTTTTAAAAAAGATATAACCTTTTATGCAATCTTAAAAGACTATAACCTTTAGTAAAACAGGTTCTAATTAGAGACATTGTCCTGCTGTTCCTAAGTAGTAATAATTTAGGAACAATTCATGGGCCAAGGGATTATATAAATTTCCCCAAAATTATAGATACCGATGATAAAAATCTAGTGCAGAAAGAAAAACTTTTAATAGTTCAATGGGAAAAAAAGAAAAACTATAGCAAGCAAATCATTCACAAGTTAAAACTAGAGAAGATACTTTAGAAAAGAATTTGCATTTACTTCCTTTTACAAATATGCTATTTTTTTCTGAATTCTCAATTAAAAAAATGGGCATAGTGGTTTACATATCCAAATATATATATCATTTTTTTTAGATAATCTTGTGTAAAAAACCCAAGAAATTCTTCTTCCCATTTTAGAGGTGCAGAAACTGAGTTTCAGATATGTCTGAATCACTTGCTGGAGGTTCCATAGCTAGTTAGCAATGGAACAAGCCATAGAACTCTTTATTCTGAGTTTCAGTCCAGAGCTCTTTCCACTGCATTACCCAGGCCCTCAATTTGCAGCAGAAGTTTTGCCAAAGTAACACAGAAATGAAAAGTCTAGTCCCAAAGGTGCTTCAATGCTAAAATATGAGATGTGATTTAAATTAATTGTCACGTTCTGTGGTGAAGAAATGAAAATATTATTCAAGTTTAACCTTTGAGACAAATTCCAATAAACTCAGCCAAATACTTGGAGAAAATTCCCTAAAACTGCTCCAGGGAAGGTGAATCAAATTTAGCCAAAACCATCAGCAATGTCCTGCTACTGTTTAAAGTAGAAGCCACGCTGCTTTGGATACTGCGTTGTTTGCCATTTCTTAGAATGTATTCTTGTAGCAGCCTGCTGCACAATGCTGGTTTGTGGAGAAATTGCTGGGTTCTTTCTAGATATCTCCACTTTTTAATTGCTTGAGCAAATGAGTAAAAAGCAAGTGATGCTGCAGTCAGACTAATAGACTCCTTGGATTTCCTGATTCTTATATTTTTTATGGATTGACTGATATAAGTGAATAGTGAACACAGAACTGGATTGCAACCATTCTGACTTCTAAAATCTTAAGACCTATGTTGTCTCGTACAGTGGGTAAGAGTTTATTCTCAGAATCAGGCATTTCTAGGGTAAAAATATGGCTTTCCATTCTCCAGCTATGTGAAGAAGTTGCTTAATCTCTTTAAGTTTCATTTGTTTATTTCAAAATATTTATTGATTTTATAACTATGCCATGAAATATATTAGAGGTCAAAGATATGGCAGTATACAAAGAAAACAAAAATTTCTTTCCTCAAGGGGTTTCCATTTTAATAGCTCAATACCACTGAATGTTAAATGAGGACAATCATTTCTCTGTATTGGAGAATTCCTGGGATCTTATAAAATTAGCTCTGACCTAGAAATACACTATGCACGTGAGATGCTCTAATCTCTGCCTTAAAACAGGTTAAATAATGGGTTTTTAATGATCAGAAATTTCAATTCCAATGTATCCTCCTGTATAATTAAGCTGTGATCTTTCTGAAAATCAATGGGAAAAACCCAAATAGAAGTCAGCAGGAAGTATATCAGCAATGAAAAATGTTAATTCACCATCTCTCTCTCTTTTTTTAACTTTTTTATTTTGAAATTATTTTAGACTTCAGAAAAGTTTCAAAGATAGTATAGAGAGGTTAGTATACCTTTCACCCAGATTCCCCTAGTGGTAATATCTTACCTAGAAATTAATACTAATAATGTACATAAATTCAACTATAGGCATTATAGACCAATTAAAAAAAAAACAACTAATATCCTTCTCTTCTGGAATCCAGTCCAAAAATACCACTTTGCATTTAGTTGTCATATTTCCTGAGTCTGTTAGTTCATCAGGCTTTCCTTGTCTCTTATGACCGTGGCATATGTGAAGAGTACTGGTCAGGTAGAATGTCCCTCAGATTGCTTTTGTTTGACATTTTTGCTCATGATTAGATTGAGGTTGTGTGTTTTGGCAAGTACAGCAAAGAAGTGCTGTAATCTAAGTGTCCCATATGAAGGGGCACACGATGTTGACATGTTTTACTACTGGTAATACAACCGTGATCACTCGATTAAGTGGGTGTCTGCCAGGTTTTGTCTTTGTAATTTATAACATCTTGGAGGAGATACTTTGAGAATTTTACCCACTAATTTTAGCATCCATTGGTAGATTTTGCTTGCAGTGGTGTTCTCTGCCTCATCTCCTCTATATCTATTTTAACTATTCTTCTGTAATGAAGAACTGTCTCTTCTCTTTCATTTGTGTGTTTATCCAGTTATTATAAATTCATGGATTTTTGTTTTATGCTGTGGTTATAATCCAGTAATACTTTTTTTAATTCAAATTGTTCTATTTTTGACCATTAGGAACTTTTTTGGCTTAATTCCTGTCCCTTTTGACATGCATCCATCTAATTCTGAATACTTTACTTTCTGGCATCATATGCCTCTCTTTACTTATAAGGGGAGGCACTTGGGTACTTTGAGAGTGTAACTTGTATATTTTTTAAAATGCTAAAACAAGTAAATATTTATCCTTTAAGACTTTATTCAGGGAAGATTAATGCCATTGGATGTCTTTGCTTCATATTGTACCAAGCGCTTAACTTTTGAAACTAAACTAGCCATATTAAAGAACCTGAGTTTTGCTGTATTCCTCACTTTACATAAGGGTGATTGTTTAAGCACATCAGTATAGCACCATTTAAATAATTCCTGATCTCCATTTTCCTCCCTAAGTAAGAGTATCACAGTACCCCATATACAGTGATGTGTATTTTGGTTATAAAATGACTGACAATTGTATGCCCCTGATGTTTCTCACCAATACTCCTTAGTTCTGCTGGATCAAGGAGTGTGGGATCAAGCTAAACAAAATGCTATTTCCAGAAATCTGTTAGGTGGACTTTTGGCTCTCTTATATATTTTAAGAGAATGGGAAAAACATATCCACTCTTGTAGAAAGGAGACTTTAGAATAATTTGCTTGCAGTCTCTACCTTTTTCTAGTTTCAGCAAACTAGGGCCCATGGGCCAAATTGAGTCAGTTGTCTAGTTTTTTACAGTCCACAAGCTATTTGTTACAGTCTCAAATGGCTGAATTTTATAGTTGTATGACTCTACATAACATCCTCAGTTTTTTCCCTCTGGACTCTCAAAGCCTACCATATATAGCCTCTTAAGAAAATCCATCCTCTTTTCTAGAAGTCACTCGTTACTTTGCACATACTGTTCCCTCTGCCTAAAACACTTTTCTCTAGTTTGCCCTGTTGAATGATACCTATTTGTCCTTTAAGTCTCAACTCCAGGATTCTTGTTCTGCAGTCTTTCCCTGACCTACCACAAAGAATCAGATGTCTGTCTTCTGACCACTTATACTGTGGACGTGTAGTATTGTGTATATCTCCTCTCTGATTTACGGGTGTGCTGGAGCCATTTATGTACATCTCTTCCCAGTTCCATATTCAGTGATATCACACTCGTAGCTTGAAATTGTCCTTTTGACCTCTTGAGAGCAGGACAGTTAACTTTAATAACGTACCACTGCTTATCACAATGGTTTTCTTTACTTTTTTTTTTTTTTTTTTTCCTTTTCCAAGACTCTGTCATCAAAGTCAGAACTACTTAAGGATTGAGACTGGATTTTATTAATTTTTATATTCTATAGTGGCTTATATATAGAGTAGACAAAGGATGCTTTCTGAATTGATGAGAAACTGAGTGAATACTGTATCCATGGGGAAAAAAAGCCTTTTCTGTAATTATTTCTAAATCTGAAGAATAATATCAGTAAATTAACTTAGTGGCCTGGAACTAATGTAAATCAGAGATGTTCTCTTAAAGTAACCGTATTTCAGATCCTCAGTAGAAAATGAAGAATTAGAAAAGTAGTAAAATAAAAAGAGATTGAATAATAATAGAGTTTTCAAACTGAAGGCATTCCTAAAAATTATAAATTCCAGAATGCTGGTGGCATCCTGGAATAAGTCTTCAAGGCTTTTGATTCATGACCCAGCCTTTTTCTGCTGCACTGGAAGCCTAGAGTTAGAGCTGCTGCTGCTGCTAAGTCGCTTCAGTCGTAGGTGGCAGCCCACCAGGCTTCCCGTCCCTGGGATTCTCCAGGCAAGAACACTGGAGTGGGTTGCCATTTCCTTCTCCAATGCATGAAAGTGAAAAGTACAAGTCAAGTCACTCAGTCGTGTCCGACTCTAGCGACCCCATGGACTGCAGCCTACCAGGCTCCTCCGTCCATGGGATTTTCTAGGCAAAAGTACTGGAGTGGGGTGCCATTGCCTTCTCTGAGAGTTAGAGCACTTTTGTCAAAGGAAACTCCATCTCTCCTTGTCTATATTTTCTCCATCTCTCCTTCCTTTCTTTAATTTAAGCTAGGGAGGAGGGCTGCTGTAGAGAGTCTGCAGGGAAACTAGATTCATTTTTTCCCTAAAGTTATTGGTAGAAAATGGAAGATGAGTGGAGACAGAGAATAAGAAAAATATGTCTTGGTCAAAATTAAGCATGGCAGGAATATATTAACCTAAGTGTACTTGCTGGGACATTATAACTTCAAAAATCCCACTTTTTCTGACCAGTGTGATTTGACCAGTAAGGATTTGGTACAAAAATAACACACACACCAAGATTCCTCCTATTATCAGTCAGGGTGCTGGATTCCTTTACTTTGTCTCTATGGCTTCTAATTATGAAAAATAATTATTTTTCAAAGGACAGAATGATGCCCTATATATCTGAGTCAATCACTTTCCAGAATTCCTGGGATCCATGTGACTCTTGAGTTCTCCTACTATGAACGAAAATTCAATTCTCCAACTATTTCCTCCTGTTTCTCTCAAATTAAGCTAAGAAAACATCTCATAGGTGTAATATAGTACATGTACTCTAAAAGTAAGCAGAGTGAGGCATATAATTTATACCGTAAGTCAGAAAAGTCTCAATTATCTTTGATCACAGAGCAGAACTCAAAGGGTACAGGCTGTATTTCTACAAAGTAAAGTTTCCTGCAGTCAGTGGAGAAACTGAAACTGGAAATCATTGTTTCTCTGTCTAAACTCAATATCTGAATCTTTCAACACTGTTTCTCAATTATTTTAATACATAGTTCTTTCTCACCCTATTTGGACAAAATTTGAAATTCTTGTTTTGTGGAATTTGAAATTCTTATTCTTTGAAAATAATAGATCTGTCAAATATGTATTTTTTTTTCAGTAACACACAATTTGTCTCCCAAAAAGGCATTTTCTTGTTACTCCCACCATTGAGAATCATTGCAAATGATCAGTTGGTCTGTGGTGAGTAATCATTTTTCATCGCCCTATTGCATTCAGAATAATAATGTTGAATATGTAGACTGTCTTTTTGTTTGCATGACTTACTCTATATTACAGAAAGCAGCTGGAATATGAATTGTTCAGGGTTAAAGTACACTGCTTTTCAGTTTTTAAGTATAGAATCTTTTTTGCAGTCCCAATACCCATAAGTGCTACTAAAACAGTTTCATGAGTTTAGACCCCAGATCTTCAGGCAGTTCAATAGTCCATGCCGTCTCAAAGCAAGAAACAGACAGTCCAAGTGGTGGTGTTGCCAAGGCAAGAGGGTTGTATTTGGCTTCTGACTTGAAGGACAGTCTAGCTACTGTGAAAAGCCTGGGAATTTGACTTCTGTTATAATTGGATCAGATCTTTCCAGCAGCTCCTTGAAGGGGATATTAGTTTCATATGGAACCTGCAGTTCTTCCAATTTGAGCCTTTGATCGTATAAATAAATGTTGAAATGCCGATGCTGATCCTGACATGCTAATAGAATTGGTGACTGGATTTGTATTCAAGCCTGTGAAAGACAAAGGAGTGGGCGAATACCCAAGTGGGCCATTTACTGAGGAGGCAATGGTGCTGGTCTAGAGATGATCAGAAGGTTGTTTAAGGTTAAGATTTCTGTGAGATTTACTTTGATTACTAAACGAATAGCCACCTGTATTATCCTAAAATCTGAAGTTGCTACTGACCTGTGAACCACCAAGCTGCCTATTTCTTGAGGAAATGTTTTGTGGTGTTAGCAACCTTTTGGAGGTATCTGTGCCATCGCTATGCTTATTCACCACGTGGTTAAAGCTGATGCATCTGAAAAGTATGTGGAATCCCCTTTCAAAATGTATTATATTTGAGGACTATGCTACAGGATATAACCATCCACTCAGGATGTATTCAAAATTAGATATGACATCTAGCTCTTTTTAAATAAACTTTTTAAAAATTATACTTTTAGGTTTATAAAAAAGTTGCAAAGATAGTAGTTTATATACACCCAGTTTCCCTATTGTTAATGTCTTACATTAGTGAGATATATTTGTCTCAACTAATGAAACAATATTGTCTCATTATTACTAATTGAAGTCCTTTCTTCATTCAGGTTTTCTTAGATTTTAGCCAGTGTATTTTTTCTGGTTCAGGATACCATCCAGAATACCACATTATGTTTAGTTTTCTTGTCTCCTTAGACTCCTCTTGGCTCTAACTGCTTCTCAGACTTTCCTTGCTTTTTATGGCTGTAATGATTTTGAGGAGCAGTGGAATGATATTTTCTAGACTATAGAAAATATTTTTCCAGACTATAGAAGATATTTTCTAGACTGGATTTATTTATCTGATGTCTCTTTCACGATTACACAGGCATTACGGATTTGGGGGAGGACACCTACATAGAAAAACTTAACATATACTAACTAGATCGAGCAGTGTGCGTCACATTTCCTCAGTGTGAAGTTACTTCTCTTTCCACCTTCTCACACTGCACTTTTTGGAAGGAAGGTACATACAACCAACATTTCTTTGAGTGGGAGTATCTACATAAAGAATTTGTTATTTTTCTCTACAAGATATTTGTCTATTCTCTCTCATTTATTTATTCAATTACTTATTTTTATTACTATACACTCACAGATATTTATCACCAATGCAATATTATTTTGTTGCTTAAGTCATATCAGCTTTGACAATTGGGAGTTCATTGAGTTGATTCTTATGTCTTTTTGACATACCTTCTCACCCTCCACCAACATTGTTTAGCCTTCATTGTTTTCTTACACTGAAAGATCTCTGGCAGTCCAAGATCACCTGACATTATCTTGTTTGTATATTCCCTGACTCAGTCCTAGAATTAGCCATAGCTTGGGATTTAAACATCAAAATCAAACACTAGTCAACAATTAAAAAATCTGTAGCCATTTTTTAATCTTCATTACTCATTCCTGTAAACTGTGTTTGTAGTTAAAACAAAAGCTTCTATTTGGTTGGTAACAGATTATTTTTCAAAGGCAAATAACTTGATAGCTTTTAAAATCATAATTGAAGATGTATTACTCTAATCCTCCCTGTTATGTCTAACTTGGCTGATTCAATAAAATATCATCTGACTGAATCACAACCTTAAGACATCATCCCTGGCTGAAAGAGGAGAGTCAAATTTACTGTTTGGAATAATTCTGCATCCTGGCACAAAAGACTAGTTATCTCAGAAAAGCAGAGATCCCAAATAGTGAAGGAGCAGCTGGGAACTAGAACGGTACCTGGACTATAATTTCAGGACCTGGAAAAAAAAGAAAAAGAGAGAAAAAGGTGCTGTTCAGTGTTGTCAACTTATTTATTACCTGATTGAAAATGCAAAAATAAAAGTGATAGTAGTATCTCACTTGGGAATATATTATTAGAAGAATCCCACACAATTCTCAAGAAACATGATACAGAGTTTTATATGCATTTAAAATTCAACTTAAAAGAAAAAAATAAGTTAAAAAAAATTATGTTCCACTACTATTTTCGGGTGGTGGTCAGGGTGGGGGATGTTGGGGAAGAAATTATAAATAGTAAATCCCTTTTAATTGTTGTTGTTCAGTCATCCAGGCATATCCAACATGGACTGCAGCACGCCAGGCCCCCCTGGCCCTCGCCATCTCCTGGAGTTTGTCCAAGTTCATGTTCACTGCTTCAGTGATGCCATCCAGCCATCTCATCCTCTGATGCCCTCTTCTCCTTCTGCCCTCAATCTTTCCCAGCATCAGGGACTTTTCTGATGAGTCGTCTATTTGCATCAGATGACCAAAATACTGGAGCTTCAGCTTCAGCATCAGTCCTTCCAGTGAATATTCAGGGTTGATCCCTTAAGATTGACTGATTTGATCTTCTTGCTGTCCAAGGGACTTTCTGGAGCCTTCTCTAGCACCACAGTTCAAAGACATCAATTCTTTGGTGTACTGCCTTCTTGATGGTCCAGCTCTCACAACAGTATGTGACCACTGGGAAGACCATAGCCTTGACTATACAGACCTTTGTTGGCACAGTAATGTCTCTGCTTTTAAACACACTGTCTAGGTTTGTAATTGCTTTCCTGCCAGGAAGCAACTGTCTTCTGATTTCATGGCTGAGTCACTGTCTGAAGTGATTTTGGAGCCCAAGAAGAGGAAATCTGTCACTACCTCCATGTTTTTCCCATTCTATTTGCCCTGCAATAATGGGGCTGGATGCCATGATCTTAGTTTGTTTGTTTATTTGTTTGTTTTTTAATATTTAGTCTTAAGCTGGCTCTTTCACTCTACTCCTTCGCCCTCATCAAGAGGCTCTTTAGTTCCTCTCCACTTTCTGCCATTAGAGTGGCAACATTCACATATCTGAGGTTATTGATGTTTCTCCTGTGTATCCTTATTCCAGATTGTAACTCACCCAGCTCAGCATTTCTCATGATGTGCTCATCGTATAGGTTAAAAAAATCAGGGTGACAGCAGACACTCCTGTCATACTCCTTTCTCCATCTTGAACCAATCAGTTGTTCTATACAGGGTTCTAAAACTGTTGCTTCTTGACCCATGTATGGGTTTTTCAGGAGACAGGTAAGATGGCCTGGTATTCCCATCTCTTTAAGAGCTTTCCACAGTTTTTCATGATCCATAGAGTCAAAGACTTTAGCGTAATCGATGGAACAGAGGTAGATGTTTTTCTAAAATTCCTTTGCTTTCTCTATAATCCAGCGAATGTTGGCAATTTGATCTCTGGTTCCTCTTCCTTTTCTAAACTCAGCTTAGACATCTGGAAGTTCTTGGTTCACATAATGCTGAAGCCTAGCATACAAGCTTTTAAGCATTTTAGCATGGGAGATGAGTGCAATTGTCTGATAGTTAGCATATTCATTGGTACTACCCTTTTTGGTAATTGGAATGAGGATTGATCTTTTCCAGTCCTGTGGCCACTGCTGGGTCTTCCAGATTTGCTGACATAATAAATACAAAACCCTTTACTTACTTGTCTTCAATGCAATCCTGTGGATTTTTTTTCCAGAACATTAGGTGCTAGTTATTAATTTCTGCTAGTAGTCTTATGTTGGTGAATCATCTCTTGAAAACACATTTGTCATAGTCTACAAAAGGTATTTGATACTAGCTAAAGTTCTTTAACTTTCCTCTTTAACAGTTTTGTTTTAAAGGTCAGTTTTCTTTATAATTTAGAATTTTGTTATGCTAGACTTTTTTTGTCATTATTATAGCATTTGTTTTCATTTGGAGGACTGAGTCAGTAGTATCATTATAAAAAGCTACTGTTTTTCCCATTTTCCTTTTAAATATTATTTCAAGAATGGTAAGGTGCTAGTGGTAAAGAACCCACCTGCCAGTGCAAGAGATGTAAATTTGATCCCTGGGTCAGGAAGATCCTCTGGAGGAGGAAATGGCAACCCACTCCAGTATTCTTGCCTGGAAAAATCCAGGGACAGAAGAGCCTGGTGGACTACAGTCCATGGGGTTACAGAGTTGGACACAGCTGAATGAATGACCACACAAAACAACTAAATCAATTATTTTTTGCTCTGTTTCCAAAAACTCTATTCCTTTTCATTGGTTGTTTAAAATAAGTTTATTTTTCATTATGGTTGTTTGTATTTTAAATTCTGATTTGCTCTCATGCAATATAACAACATGAGCCTAAAGATAACACTTTGTTTTTTGAAAATGTTTTAGAGTATTTTGCAAAATACAAGAATTGTCCAGCTAGAGACCATTCATGGAATAGTGTCACAAATCTACTGATATAATTCATTTCCCATTTATTTATCTTTCCGTCTTTCCACCCATCTATTCCTCTATCTACCAGTTGTTTCTTAATAATACTGTGTAAAACAATATACTAATGGGATTTGAAGTAATACAGTTGCTTTTGCAATTCTTATGTGAACAGAATGAGAAGGTTAATTTCTAGTAGAAGTCTACGTAAAAATTTTTACAGAAAGTAGAAGATAGTATATACCAAACTAGTGATACAAAATGTATAGACAGGCCAACAAAAATGGAGCTTTCCTTGAGATCAGAGCAATCTTATCAGGTCAGACATAAAAATCTAAAACATTTGAACTGGTCCTTAAAGGTTGGGTTGGATTTTAAAAGGGTGAGAAGGAAGAATGGATTCAGGAATGAATGCATTCACTCATTCATTTATTTGGAAAGTGTCTAATAAATATGTGAATATAGGATAAAAGCATTATTTGAAGAACAGCTGATGATCCAGATTTTATGAAGACTTATATTCTAATTATAGTGAAATATGTGGCTAGAATTAAAAGTTGAGGATTGGTAATATAAGAACATGAATGTAAGGGTCAATATAATTCTGAGCATTAATTGGCATATATTTGCTGACTTGAGCAAGAGAAGACAGTAAATCCTATATTTTAAAGAAGGTTGAGGGAATGGTTAATATGGGGGGTTGGTTTATGAATATATAATAGCTGATGTAGAAAAAATAAATTAGTTTTACTAACAAGAGATAAAAGATTCTTTACAGTGTGCTAGAGAACAATGTATTTTTATTAGAGTTCAGTTTCATTCATCATTAGCCATACAATGGGAGGAGAAAAAACTGTAAAATGAAAGTGATCCAGACTTGGAAAGTAACTTGTTAATCATAGAAAAAGATAAAGGCATAAGCTTGGGAAATGCAATGAGATGATTATGGAAATAAAAAAGTGGGTGGGTTCAAGGAACTTACAATTTTAATAAGGTTAATTTTGAGAGAGAGGGAGAGAAATTGAGAGAGATGTATACATGTGGTAGTATGTAAATGGTATACTGTGTTGGCTAATTTTATGTGTCAACTCAACTAGCTGAGGGTGCCAGAGATTTGGTCAAATGCCAGTCTTGATGTTACTGAGGAGGTGTTTTGTTCAATGTGATTAACGTGTAAGTCAGTAAACTTTCAGTGAAAGCACATTTTCCTCCATATTGTATATGAAGTGATGTCACTCAATCGTGTCCGACTCTTTGAGACCCCATGGACTGTAGCCTACCAGGCTCCATCCATGAGATTTTCCAGGCAAGAATACTGGAGTGGGTTGCCATATCTTCCCAACCCAGGGATTGAACCCTGGTCTCCCGCATTGCAGGCAGACACTTTACCATCTAAGCCACCAGGGATGGGACTCATCAAATCAGGTGAAGGCCTTAAACAAAATAGCTGAGGCTTCCTAAGGAAGAATGAATTCTACCTCCAGACGGCATTCAGACTTGAGCTGCAACTTCTGTTCTTCCCTGGGTCATCAGTCTGCTAACTTGCATTGTAGGTTTCAGACTTGCCAGCCTCACTATTTTGAGGACCAAGTTCTTAATATAAGTTTCTCTCTCTCTCTGTTTCTGTCTCTCCTGTCTGTGTGTCTTAAACATACATGCATGCACACTTAAGTATGTGTGTGTGTGTGTATATATATATATATGCTCAGTCACTCATCATGTCTGACTCTCTGACTCTTATAACCAGCCAGGCTCCATAGAATTTTCCAGGCAAGAATACTGAAGTGGGTTGCCATTTCCTAATCTAAGAAATATTCCTAATTTTTCTAATTTTAGGAATAAAATATTCCTAAAATTTCCTAATCTATATAAATATAAATACAGATTGTTTAGTCATTCAGTCATGTCTGAATCTTTGTGAGCACATGGACTGCAACACACCAGGGTTCCCTAGCCTTCATTATCTCTCAGTTCGCTCAAATTCATGTCCATTGAGTCAATGATGCCATCCATCCTCTGTTGCTCCCTTCTTCTCCTGCCCTCAATTTTTTTCCAGCAGCAGGGTCTTCTCCAATGAGTTGGCTGTTTGCATCAGGTGGCCAAAGTATTGGAGATTCCTTCAGGTTCAGCACCAATTCTTTCAATGAATATTCAGGGTTGGTTTCCTTTAGGATTGATTGATTTGATCCCCTTGCTATTCCAAGAGACTCTCAAGAGTCTTTTCCAGCATCACAGTTTGAAAGCATCAATTCTTCAGCCACTCAGCCTTCTTTATGGTCAACTCTCATATCCTTTGGTGGAAAAACCACAAATTTGACTATATGGACCTTTGTTGGCAAAGTAGTATCTCTGCTTTTTAATACGCTGTCTAGGTTTGTCATAGACAGCCCCTTTCTTCCAAGGAGCAAGTGTTTTTTAATTTCATGGCTGCAGTCACTCTCCACATTGGTTTTGGAGCCCAAGAAAATAAAGTCTGTCACTGTTTCCATGGTTTCCCCATCTATTTGCCATGAAGTGACGGGACTGGATGCCATGATCTTTGTTTTTTGAATGTTGAGTTTTAAGCCAACTTTTTCACTTTCCTCTTTCACTTTCATCAAGAGGCTCTTTAGTTTCTCCTCACTTTCTGCCATAAGGTGGTGTCATCTGCATATCTGAGGTTGTTGATATTTCTTGTGGCATTCTTGATTCTAGCTTGTGCTTCATCCAGCCCAGCATTTCACATGATGTACTCTGCATATAAGTTAAATAAGCAAGGTGACAATATACAGCCTTGATGTACTCCTTTCCCAATTTTGAACCAGTCTCTTGTTCTGTGTCTGGTTCAAACTGTTGCTTTTTGACCTGCATACAGGTTTCTCAGGAGACATGTAAGGTGGTCTGGTACTCATCTCTTAAGAAATTTTCCACAGTTTTTTGTGATCCACATAGTTAAGGGCATTAGCATAGTCAGTGACGCAGAAGTAGACATTTTTTCTGAAACTCTCTTGCTTTTTCTATGATTCAACGGATGTTGGCAATTTGATCTCTTGTTCCTCTGCCTTTTCTAAATCCAACTTGTACATCTGGAATTTCTCAGTTCACATACTGTTGAAGCCTAACTTGAAAGATTTTGAACATAATCTTGCCAGCATGTGAAATGAGCGCAACTGTGCAGTAGTTTGAGCATTCTTTGGCATTGCCCTTCTTTGGGATTGAATGAAAACTGACCTTTTCCAGTCCTGTGGCCATTGCTGTTTTCCAAATTTGCTGGCATACTGAGTTCAGCACTTTCACAGCATCACCTTTTAGGATTTGCAATAGCTCAGTTGGAATTCATCACCTCTACTAGCTTTGTTCGTAGCAATACTTCCTAAGGCCCACTTGACTTCACACTCGAGGATGTCTGGCTCTAAGTGAGTGATCACACCATCGTGGTCATCTAGGTCATTTAGACCTTTTCTGAATAGTTCCTGTTTGTATTCTTGCCTCTTCTTCTTAATATCTTTGGCTTCTATTAGGTCCATACCACTTCTGTCTTTTATTGTGCCTATCTTTGCGTGACATGTTCCCTTGGTATTTCTGATTTTCTTGAATTGATTTCTAGTCTTTCATATTCTGATATGTGCAATTAATGCCTGTTCTGACTCCAGTTCCAGGCAACAGTTAATCTAATTTCTGTCCCTATAGCTTTACCTTTTCTAGACGTATTATGTAAGCACAGTCATTAATGTCTGCTGTATCTAGTTTTTTTTCACCTAGAATTACAATTTTATATTTGCCATGGCTTTTCTCGTTTGTTTGTTTCTATCATTGAATAACATCTCATTGTGTGGATATATTTTTTACTCATTCATCAACATTTGGCTTATGTCATTATTTTGAGTAATGTTCCTGTAAACATTTAAATGCAAGTCTTTGTGTAAAGATAGGTTCTAATTTGGAAGGGTATACTGAAAAGTTGAATTGCTTGATCATAGGATAGGTATATTTTATACAAAATTGAGTTGTTTTGCATAGTTGCTGTCAATTTTTGAATTTTCATCAACAATTTATAAGAATCCCAGGAGCTCCATATCCTTACCAATACTTGGTTTGTCAGGCTTTAAAAAAAACAAAGCCATTTGGATAGATATATAGAAATATCTCATCTTGGAAATGGTTTGTATTTCCTAATAGCTCATGGTGCTCAGCACTTTTTCATGTATTTGCACCTTCTTTGGGCAAGTATCCATAAAATATTTTCCCAACGTTTGAATGGATTTTTAGTTTCTTATTTAGTTATATGATTTCTTTATATATCCTGATAAAAGTCTGTCATCAGGTATGTGTTTTTAAATATTTTATCCCAATATGGGACTTGTATTTTCATTTTCTTCAATGTCTTTTGAAGAAAAGAAAATTTATTTTGATTAATTCCAATTTATCATTTTTTGTTTTATTAATTGCATTTTGGGGGGGTCCTGAGAAATATTTGTCTAATCAAATTAAAAAAGATTTTCTCCTGGAAATTGTTTGTTTAAGCTTTTATCTTAGATCTATGATCCCTTTCAAGTTAATCTTTGTGTGTGATGCCAGCTAATGGTAAATGACTATTTATCTGCATATGGGGATCCAATTGTTCCATCACCTTTACTCAGAAAGCATTCTTATTGAATTACCTTGGCACTTTGTATAGAAATGATGTTCTTTTTTATGTTTGATAGGATTCTACATTTAAGTGTTCTGGGCTTTGACTTTCCTTTGTGAGAATATTTATAATGACTAATTCAGCTTCTTATTGTCATAGAGCTTTCCTGTGTTCTATTTCTATTTGAATAAGTTGGTTTTTGTGTGTCTGTGTGTTTTATAATTTTTTCCCATTTCATATAAGTTGTCAAATTTGTTCAGTTGAATTTTCTTATAACAGCTCCTTTAAATCCATTTAATTTTTGTAGGATATTTAGTAATGTCCATTCTTTCATAACTGAAAGAACCAAATTGATAGTTTGCATCAACTGCATATACATCCGTAAATAAATATTTGTTGTGATAGATAATATGTTAGACCACAAAGTAAAACAATAAATTTTAAAAGATTGAAATTATCCAGAGTATACTTTTGGTATATATGCACATGAAAAGAATGAGTATTCTGGTATTGTTTCAAAGTGTTCTATATATGGCTGTTAGAAGTATTGATCTCTCCAACTATAATTGTCAATTGTTTACTTATTCTTTCAATTTAATTGTGTACTTCTTTCAAAATGCTTCAGGCATTTTGGGCCTCTATTGTTAGACACATATGTGTTTTTAGGAGGGAGGAGGGTTCAGGATGGGGAACACGTGTATACCTGTGGCAGATTCATGTTGATATATGGCAAAACCAATACAATATTGTAAAGCTAAAAAATAAAATAAATAAAAGAATTTAAAAAATAAATAAAAATAAAATATATTAATTAATTAATTTATTTAGGCTTCACTGGGACTTAGTTGCAGCATGTGGGATCTTTAGTTGTAGCACGTGGAATCTTTGTGGCATGTGGGACCTTTAGTTGTAGCACGTGGAATCTTGTGGCATGTGGGATCTTTAACTGTGGCATGAAAACTCTCAGTTGCAGCATGAGAATTCTCACTTGCAGCATAAGAACTCATATCGTGGCATGTGGAAGCTAGTTCCTTGACTAGAGATTGAACCGGCATGCCCTACATTGGGAGCATGAAGGGTTAGCCACTGGACTACCAGGGAAGTTCCAACACATACATATTTTTAATTGTTATACTTTCTAGCTATATTGACACTTAATAAGTATAAAATGTCCCTCATTGTTTCTAATAATATTCCTTCATATTAGTTAAACCTTAAAACCCCTTTAGTCTAATAGTGATACAGCCACTCTAGCTAAGCTATGGTTATTTGCTTGAAATCATATCTCCCATAATTTTCCTATCAATTTGTCACTTTGAACTTCAAGAGCATGTCTTGTAGAACATATATAGTTGCATGCTGTTTTTTTTGGTAGTCTAAAACTCTACTTTTCTTGGAAATATTTATCCATTTACATATTTTTTAATTTATTTATTTTTTAATTGAAGGATAATTACTTTACAGAATTTTGTTGTTTTCTGTCAAACCTCAACATGAATCAGCCATAGGTATATATATATATCCTCTCCTTTTTGAACCTCCCTCCCATCTCCCTCTGCATCCCACCCCTCTGTGTTGATACAGAGCCCCTGTTTGAGTTGCCTGAGCCATATAGCAAATGACCAACCTAGATAGCATATTCAAAAGCAGAGACATTACTTTGCCAACAAAAGTTCATCTAGTCAAGGCTATGGTTTTTCCTGTGGTCATGTATGGATGTGAGAGTTGGTCTGTGAAGAAGGCTGAGCACCAAAGAATTGATGCTTTTGAACTGTGCTGTTGGAGAAGACTCTTGAGAATCCCTTGGACTGCAAGGAGATCCAGCCAGTCTATTCTGAAGGAGATCAGCCCTGGGATTTCTTTGGAAGGAATGATGCTAAAGCTGAAACTCCAGTACTTTGGCCACCTCATGCGAAGAGTTGACTCATTGGAAAAGACTCTGATGCTGGGAGGGATTGTGGGCAGGAGGAGAAGGGGATGACAGAGGATGAGATGGCTGGATGGCATCACTGACTCGATGGACATGAGTCTGAGTGAACTCCGGGAGTTGGTGATGGACAGGGAGGCCTGGCGTGCTGCGATTCATGGAGTCGCAAAGAGTCGGACACAACTGAGTGACTGATCTGATCTGATAGCAAATTCCTGTTTTACATATGGTAATGTAAGTTTCCATGTTACTCTTTCCATACATCTCACCCTCTCTTCCCCTCTCCCCATGTCCATAAGTCTATTCTCTATGTTTCTGCATTGCAGCCCTGTAAGTAAATCCTTCAGTACCATTTTTCTAGATTCCATATATGTGCGTTAGAATGTGATGTTTATCTTTCTCTTTCTGACTTACTTCACTCTGTATAATAGGTTCTAGGTTCATCAACCTCATTAGAACTGAGTTGTTCCTTTTTATGGCTGAGTAATAGAGCATTGTGTATATGTACCACAACTTCTTTATCCATTCATCTGTTGATGGATATCTAGGTTGCTTCCATGTTCTAGCTATTGTAAATAGTGCTGCAGTGAACATTGGGATACATGTCTTTTTCAGTTTGGGTTTCCTTAGGGTATATGCCTGGGAGTGGGATTGCTGGGCCATATGATGGTTTTATTCCTAGTTTTTAAAGGAATCTCCATACTGTCTTCCACAGTGGCTGTATCAATTTACGTTCCCCAAAACAGTGCAAGAGTGTTCCCTTTTCTCCACACCCTCTCCAGCATTTATTGTTGGAGAAGGCAATGGCACTCCACTCCAGTACTCTTACCTGGAAAATCCCATGGATGGAGGAGCCTGGTAGGCTGCAGTCCATAGAGTCACTAAGAGTTGGACACGACTGAGTGACTTCACTTTCACTTTTCACTTTCGTACATTGGAGAAGGAAATGGCAACCCACTCCAGTGTTCTTGCCTAGAGAACCCCAGGGATGGGGGAGCCTGGTGGGCTGCTGTCTATGGGGTCGCACAGAGTCGGACATGACTGAAGTGACTTAGCAGCAGCAGACCTTTTGATGATGGCCATTCTGACTGGTACGAGGTGATATCTCATTGTAGTTTTGATATGCATTTCTCTAATAATGAGCGATGTTGAGCATCTTTTTATGTGTCTGTTAGCCATCTGTATGTCTTCTTTGGAGAAATGTCTGTTTAGGTCTTCAAGTCATCAAGACATCTACAGTCAAGGCAGTATGGTACTGACACAAAAACAGAAATATAGACCAATAGAACAGATAGAAAGCCCAGAAATAAACCCATGCACCTATGGGTGCCTTCTTTATGACAAAGGAGGCAAGAATATACAACGGGGCAAGGACAGCCTCTTCAATGAATGGTACTGAGAAAACTGGACAGCTACTTCGAAAAGAATGGAAGTAGAACACTTCTTGACACCATACACAAAAATAAACTCAAAATGGATTAAAGACCTAAATGTAAGACCAGAAACAATAAAATTCTTGGAGGAAAACACAAGCAGAAAACTCCGTGATATAAATCAAAGCAAGATCCTCTATGACCCACCTCCTAGGGTAATGGAAATAAAAACAAAAGTAAACAAGTGAGACCTGATTAAACTTAAAAGCTTTTGCACAGCAAAGGAAACTCTAAGCAAGATGAAAAGACAACCCTCAGAATGGGAGAAAAGAATAAATGAAACAACTGACAAAGGATTAATTTCCAAAATATACAAGCAACTCATAAAACTCAATACCAGAAAAACAAACAACCCGATCAAAATGTGGGAAAAGACCATCCCATTTATATTTAATGGAAATATCAATAAGATTGAGTTTATGTCAAAAATGTTATGTTATTCTCTTTGTTTCCCTTTTCTTGTTTTTTGTCTGTTCATCTTCTACTGCTTTCTTTTATGGTCTAAAAAACAAAAACATTTATAGGTTGCCATTTTAGCTCTAACTACTGTGTTGCTTTGAGGAGGTATGTGTTCATGTGTAAGTGTGTGTTTGTGTATGTATGTATGTTTGTTTGTTAGAGGTGTTATAATATTCATCTTTTACTTAACAAAATTCCACAATCTTATTCAGTTACTACTGACCCATAGCTAATACAAAATAGCATCTTTGTCTCTATACAATTTAATTTCTTCCCTACTCCTTCTGTGTTATTATTGTACTATATATTTCATGTGTATATCTTAAAAACTCAACAATTAAGTGATAATTTTGCTTTCAAATATTATTTTTTAAGGGATGAAAACGAAAAATATACACATACATCCCCACATACAGTCTTTTGCTTATTCACGCATTTATCATTTAGTTGACTTTCCACTTCTTTCTGTATTTAGAGTTACCATTTGATGTAACTTTCTTTCAATTTGAAGGGATTGCTTTGGTATTTTTTGTGAAGCATTTTTTATTGACTTTTTTTTCCCTTCAACACCTGTAAAGTCACTATCTTCTGACCTCCGTTGTTTGTTTCACTATAATATGTCTAGGTGTATTTTTTTTCCTGTTATCCTACTTGGGATTTGTTGAACTTCTTGAATCTATTAGTATTTTTTTTTAACCAGATTTGTTAATTTGGGGGCCATTACTTTTTCCAACTAATTTTTATCCTCCTTTCTCTCTCAAACTCTCTTTTTGGAATACCAATTACACATGTTTTAGAAAGACTGCTTTGTCCCCCAGATCTCTGAAGCATTGCTCATTTTCTAAACCTTTTTTCTATACTATTGCTTATAATAATTTCCTATAGTCTACACTCAGATTCACTAATTCTTCCTTCTCTTATTTAAAATCTTCTTCTTGAGCTTATTGAGTAAATTTTCCATTAATTTATTATACTTTCAAGCACTAAATTTTCCATTATCTTATTTTTTATATTTCCATTTCTTAAGATTTTCCATTTTGTTCATTCATTGATAACATATATTCTTTTAATATTTTGAATATATTTTTAGATTCTATGAACATTTTTATAATTCCTTTCTTTGAAGTTATTTTCTCTACTAAATTCAGTATTATGCCCACTCAAAGTCAATTAAAATGACTTTTAATATGTTCTCCAGTATGAGTCATACCATGCCCTTATTTACATATCTTGCAATTTTGCTTGCAAGTTGGCATTATAAAAAATATGTGGTAGTTATTAGATCCTATTTTATTATTCTGAATGTTATTAGGCTTTATAAACAATAAACAGACTTCATTTTTAAGTGCTGTTTCAGATTTACAGAAAAATTGAATAGAGAGTACAAAGAATTCCATACACCCAACCCCAATTCCCCACAACGCTCCCCCCCTCCTCAGTTTCCCATCGCTGACATCTTGCATTAGTGTACTTCATTGGTTATAATTAACAGCAAACACTGATATGCTATTATTAGCTGAAGTCCATAGTTTACATCAAGATCTCTCTCTGTGTTGTAAATGGGTTAGAGTTAGGCTATGGAGTTTGAAAACTGCATAATAACATATTTGCCATTAGGGTTTTATATAGGCCAGTTTAACCCCCCTGAAACTCACTCGTGTTCTACCTGTCTATCCCTATCCTCTCTCCCTGTGGACTACTGATTCCCACTTATTTTAAAAGATATGTAAAACTTTTTTTAAAAGACAGTAAAAACAGTCTATGTCACTTTGACTTTTCCAAAATGCAATTTAATTAAAATCATATAGCATGTAACATTTTTAGACTGTCTTCTTTCATTCAGCAGTATACCATTGAAATTCCTATATATCTCTTCAGAGTTTGATAGATCATTTCTTTTTATTGATAAGTAATATTCCATTTGTGAATGCACTGCAGTCTGTTTCATTGGTTGTAGAATATCTTGGTTGCTTTCAGTTTTGGGTCACAATGAAGAAAACTGTTATAAACATTCATGTACAAGTGTTTGTGTGGATAAACGTTTCAATTCAACTGTCTAAATACCTCAGAACACAATTGTTGGATCATATGGCAGGACTATGTTTAGTTTTGTAAGAAACTGCTGAACTCTCTTGCAAAGTAGTTGTACCATGGCACATTCCCACCAGCAGTGAATGAGTATCCTGTTGCTCAGCATCCTCACTAGCATTTGGAGTTATCAGTGTTTTGGATTTTAGCCATTCCAACAGATATAGGAAAGCTGAGCGCTGAAGAATTGATGCTTTTGATCTGTGGTGTTGGAGAAGACTCTTGAGAGTCCCTTGGACTGCAAGGAGATCCAACCAGTCCATTCTAAAGGAGATCAGCCCTGGGTGTTCTTTGGAAGGAATGATGCTAAAGCTGAAACTCCAGTACTTTGGCCACCTTATGCGAAGAGTTGACTCATTGGAAAAGACTCTGATGCTGGGAGGGATTGGAGGCAGGAGGGAAAGGGGACGACAGAGGATGAGATGGCTGGATGGCATCACCGACTCAATGGACGTGAGTTTGAGTGAACACCAGGAGTTGGTGATGGAGAGGGAAGCCTTGAGTGCTGCAATTCATGGGGTTGCAAAGAGTCGGACATGACTGAGCAACTGAACTGAACTGAACTGAACAGATATATACTAGTGTCTCACTGTCATTGAAATTTACAGGTTTTTAATGACATGACAAGGAACATGTTTTCATAGACTTATATGCCTTTTTTTTTTTTTTTTTTTGCTAAAGTGTCTGATATTTTGCCGACTTTTAATGGATTAGTTGTTTGAATTGTTGATTTTTAAGACTGTTTGTTGACTATGATGGCTATTCAATTTCTTCTAAGGGATTCTTGCTCACAGTAGTAGATATAATGGTCATCTGAGTTAAATTCACCCATTCCAGTCCATTTTAGTTCACTGATTCCTAAAATGTCAATGTTCACTCTTGCCATCTCCTGTTTGATCACTTCCAATTTGCCTTGATTCATGGACCTAATATTCCAGGTTCCTATGCAATATTGCTCTTTACAGCATCAGACTTTACTTCCATCACCAGTCATATCCACAACTGAGTGTTGTTTTTGCTTTGGCTCCATCTCTTCATTCTTTCTGGAGTTAGTTCTCCACTGATCTCCAGTAGCATATTGGGCACCTACTGACCTGGGGAGTTCATCTTTCAGTGTCCTATATTTTTGCCTTTTCATACTGTTCATGGGGTTCTCAAGGCAAGAATACTGAAGTGGTTTGCCATTCCCTTCCCCAGCGGACCACATTTTGTCAGAACACTCTACCATGACCCATCCATCTTGGGTGGCCCTACAGGGCATGATTCATAGTTTCATTGAGTTAGACAAGGCTGTGGTCCATGTGATCAGTTTGGTCAGTTTTCTGTGATTGTGGTTTTCATTCTGTCTGTCCTCTGATGGATAAGGATAAGAGGCTTATGGAAGCTTCCTGATGGGAGAGACTGAAGGGGAAACTGGGTCTTGTTCTGATGGGTGGGGCCATGTTCAGTAAATCTTTAATCCAATTTTCTGTTGATGGGTGGGCTCTGTTTCCTCCCTGTGGTTTGACCTGAGGCCAAACTATGATAGAGGTAATGAAGACAATGGCAAGCTCTTTCAGAAGGTTCCATGCACACACTGCTGCACTCAGTGCCCCCGACCCTGCAGCAGGGCACCTCTGCCAGAGACTCCTAGGCATTCACAGGCAAGTATGGGTCAGTCTCTTCTGGGGTCACTGCTCCTTTCTTCTGGGTCCAGGTGCCCACAAGGATTTGTTTGTGTTTTCCAAGAGTCTGTTTCCCCAGTCCTGTGTAAGTTCTGGCAGCTTTATGGTGGGGCTAATGGTGACCTCCTCCAAGAGGGCTTATGCCATACCTAGGTCTACTGCACCCAGAACCCCTGCCCCTGTGGCAAGCCACTGCTGACCCATACTTCCACGGGAGACATTCAAACACAGTTCTTTCTCAGTCTCTATGAGATCTCTGGGTCCTGGTGTGCACAAGGTTTGTTTGAGCCCTCTGAGCATCTCTGGCAGGTATGGAGTTTGATTCTAAACGTGATTTGCCCTTCCTACCATCTTGCTGGGGCTTCTCCTTTGCCCCTGGAAATGGAATATATTTTTGCTGTGATCCAACATTTTCCTGTAGATGGTTGTTCAGCCCTGAGTTGTAATTTTGGAGTTCTCACAGGAGAAGATGAGCTCACGTCCTTCTACTCCACCATCTTCTTGTCATGGATGAATGAATGGGTGAATTTAACTCAGATGACCATTATATCTACTACTGTGGGCAAGAATCCCTTAGAAGAAATGGAGTAGCCATCATAGTCAACAAAAGAGATTGAAGCAGTACTTAGATGCAATCTCAAAAACAACAGAATGATCTCTTCATAACCAAGGCAAACCATTCAGTATCACAGTAATCCAAGTCTATGCCCCAACCAGTAGTGCTGAAGAAGCTGAAGTTAAATAGTTCTATGAAGACCTAAAAGACCTTCTAGAGTATACACACACACACACACATACACAAATGTCCTTTTCATTATAGGGGACTGGAATGCAAAAGTAGGAAGTCAAGAGACACCTGGAGTAACAGGAAGATTTGGCCTTGAAGTACAAAGCAAAGCAGGCCAAAGGCTAACAGAGTTTTGCCTGATTGCTTGATGTCTACCCACAGATATTATTGAAAGTCCACAACCTGAATTTAATCATGAGGAAACATCAGACAAACCCAAGTATCCCCCTGCCTTAAATACACTTGATGCCCAAGAATGGTGTTAGTTGACTGCTTCCAAAATAAAGAGCCAGTCTAATACCTCTATATTAAGCAAACATATTTAAATAAAATACGTTTCTTATCACATTTATACTCAGTGATACTTCTTGCATGACAGACTTGGAACCAGATAAGATGTTGAGAAATTTGACACAAACTAATCTAGTCCATAGAATTTTACCAAATATACGATGGTAATCCTTCCCTTGGTTTAATAAATAAGCACTAAATGTTCTAGGAGAGAAGTAAACTAGTATCTTGGTCTTTACAATCTGCTTCTGGTTCAGTTTTAATGATTATGGGAATGTACTGATATCCAAACTTACCCTTCATTCCTACTATCTAGTCTTGAGGAAGATGAATATAATTCATTAGTTTTAGCTATGTCACTTAGGCAGCTGACTTAGCAAAAGGCCTTATATAATGAAATTTTGAAGCCATAAAAATAAAAAACCTAATTCCTTCTGTCAAACCAGTCCAGGAACTGGGAAAACCCAATTTCCTATAGAATTTTCTTGGAAGCTAAGGATAAGGAGTTCTGATTAAATCCACATTTGATATAGCTGTCTAGAAGTAGCATGTAAATCCTACAAAGCTGCCAAGGCAACATAAGCTGTCCTCCCACATTCCAATTAATCACTAAATTAAGTCTGCATACGAGAATGAAAGGCCTGATAATTGGAGCAAAGAACCAATTCAAAACGTATGTTCTATTTATGCTTGATGACAGTTTATTTCTGTAGAAAATTCCTATTAAGCCTACTCATCACAAAGAATAAATAGGATCATCTTGGATTTTGCAAGTATATTTCTTTTTATAGTTGCATTCCATAATAACATCTAGGCTCACCAATGTAGATGGATATTACTGGAAACTTAATAAATAGGCTTATTTGTGTGCACATCCATGCTTATCTTTGATATCAGGTTCATCTGCTTTAATGATTATTGAATGAGGGTGTTATTGACATTTTGGTTCCTTTTCACTTCCCTCTTATAGCCCATCATTACAGAACCTCTTGGTAACTGCAGCCATGAAACTAAAAGACGCTTGCTCCTTAGAAGGAAAGTTATGGCCAACATAGACAGCATATCAAAAAGCAGAGACATTACTTTGCCAACAAAGGCCCATCTAGTCAAGGCTATGGTTTTTCCAGTGGTCATGTATGGATGTGAGAGTTGGACTATAAAGAAAGCTGAGCACCGAAGAATTGATGCTTTTGAACTGTGGTGTTGGAGAAGACTCTTGAGAGTCCTTTGGACTGTAAGGAGGTCCAACCAGTCCATCCTAAAGGAGATCAGTCCTGGGTGTTCATTGGAAGGACTGATGTTGAAGCTGAAACTCCAATACTTTGGCCACCTGATGCAAAGAGCTGACTCATTTGAAAATGATGCTGGGAAAGATTGAAGGCAGGAGGAGAAGGGGATGACAGAGGATGAGATGGTTGGATGGCATCACCAACTCAATGGACATGAGTTTGTGTAAACTCCGGGAGTTGGAGATGGACAGGGAGACCTGGTGTGACCTGGGGTCACAAAGAGTTGAACACGACTGAGTAACTGAACTGAACTGAAAATTCCTATGGAATCTCAGAAGACCCGAAAGTAATCAAAGCAATTGATTTTGTTCTGAAGAAGAATAAATTTGGAAAATAAACTCAAAAGTAACTCATAAACCCTCTTATTTCCCTATTCTCTTCCAGTCAATGTTGTCTTCTCCCTTTACTACTTTCTCCAATTCTCCTGCCCACCAAATGTGCTTCTTTTTATCACAAAAGTGTTACCTCCCCATTGTGTCTCTGCCTTCTCCTTTAACACTTGTCAATCATCTTTCTCTGGATTCTTCATTCCTGTCCCCCACTATTAATTTGTCCTTCTCTTAAATGATCTCATGGCAGGAGCTTACAATCTTATTTTCTTTGTCAGCAAGTCTCTGGATTTTCCTCATACCACTCTTTGTTCTCATTACTTTTCTACTTATTTGTTGAACCAGACTTCAAGTGTCAGAGATCCTCAAGACTCAGAACTAGGACCCTTGTCTTTTCTTTGTATACTCTCTCATCTTTCTATTCAATACCCCAAACCCTGTTCTTAATTGAAGACTCCCTCTCAGCCTTCAGGTGTCAGCTTAAATGTCATTCAAAGAGGGCTTCTCCTGAAGACTGGAATATTCCCTCTTCTTCTTACATTTCCTGGTTATTCTCCAATCTCTCCATAAGTAATTTTATTCATTCCACCCTTCTTAAGTTTGTTTCATATCACACTTTGAATCAGTTTTTTAAATTTATTTATTGTTAATTGGAGGATAATTGATTTACAGTATTGTCTTAGTTTCTGCCATACATCAACATGAATCAGCCATAGGTATACTTGTGTCCCTTCCCTATTGAACCTCTCTCACCTTCTACCCCATCACACCCCTCTAGGATGTCACAGAACACCAGGTTTGAACTCCCTGTGTCACAGATTGTCACATTTGCATAATCTAATAAATTTTCTCATAGTTTATTGAAAGTGCTATACTATGGTAAAATACAGCCATAATTATTTAGGAACTTCTCTCTGAAAGCCTAGACAGTATTCCATTTTCCCTTTTGCATATGTAGGAAACTTGCCAATGATAGAGGAAAAGAAATGTTATTTTAAAAAGTGTATGTTTTTATTATTTCCCACTTGTTACCCAAATTATATCTTACCAAGGACTTTTAAAATATTCATTCATAAAAAATCCCAACCAAGGTAAGTATAAATGGATATATTGTAGTTACCAACCACTATTATTTTATTTTCATTCCACATATTAAATACAACACGTGTAATAACTCATTGCTCAATATTCTTATGAAAAATACATGACGGGTTTGCTTGTCTTGCATTTTCCCATTAATTCTGTACGATACCAGCATGAGCCCTTTAGAACCATAGATAGAGAAATATAATCTGCCTCCAAAAGTCCTATGGGACTCCCGCCAGCACTGGTAGTTTACGCCCAGTTTGAACAGAAAATGACTGTGCCATAGTCAACAGTGTAAGTTTGGTTCCAGTAACATTTATTCTCTGTATATTATAGAGTGACATAGGAGATGACCTGAGCGATCTGTGAAGAGATACCTAGAGTAACTGGCAAGTTTAGCACTGGAGTACAAAATGAAGCAGGGCAAAGGCTAACAGAGTTTTGCCAAGAGAATGCACTGGTCATGGCAAACACTCCTCTTCCAACAAATCAAGAGACAACTGTACACGTGGACATCATAGATGGTCAACACCAAAATTAGATTGATTATATTCTTTGTAGCTGAAGATGGAGAAGTTCTATACATTGGGAAAAACAAGACTGGGAGCTGACTGTGGCTCATATCATAAATTCCTTATTGCAAAATTCATACAAAAAGTAGGGAAAACCACTAGGCCATCCAGGTATGACCTAAATCAAATCCCTTATGATTATACAGAAAAAGTGGCAAATAGATTCAAGAGATTAGATCTGATAGACAGAGTGCCTGAAGAACTATGGACAGAGGTTTGTAACATAATACAGGAGGCAGTTATCCGAACAATCCCCAAGAAAAAGAAATTAAAAATAGGAAAAGGTTTTCTGAGGAGGCCTTAAAATAGCAGAGAAAAGAAGAGAAGTAAAAGGCAAAGGAGAAAAGGAAAGATATATCCATCTGAATGCAGAGTTCCAAAGAATAGCAAGGAGAGATAATAAAGCCTTCCTCAGTGATCAACGCAAAGAAATAGAGGAAAATAATAGAATGGGAAAGACTAGAGATCTCTTCAAGAAAATTAGAGATATCAAGGGAACATTTCATGCAAAGATGGGCTTGATAAAGGACAGAAATGGGTATGGACCTAACAGAAGCAGAAGGTATTAAGAGGTAGCAAAAATACACAGAAGAACTATACAAAGAAGATGTTAATGACCTAGTACCAGGATGGGGTGATCGCTCACCTAGTGCCAGACATCCTGGAGTGTGAAGTCAAGTGGGCCTTAGGAAGCATCACCATGAACAAAGCTAGTGGAGGTGATGGAATTCCAGCTGAGCTATTACAAATCCTAAATGATGATGCTGTGAAAGTGCTGCAATCAATATGCAAGCAAATTCAGAAATTCAGCAGTGGCCGCAGGACTAGAAAAGATCAGTTTTCCTTCCAATCAAAGAAAGGCAGTGCCAAAGAATGTTCCAAGTACCAAACAAGGCACTCATTTTACATGCTTGCAAAGTATGCTGAAAATTCTCCAAGCTAGGCCTCAACAGTACATGAACCATGAACTTCCAAATGTTCAAGCTGGATTTAGAAAAGGCAGAGGTACCAGAGATCTAATTGACATAATCCATTGGATCACAGAAAAAGCAAGAGAATTCCAGAAAAACATCTACTTCTGCTTCATTGACTATGCTAAAGCCCTTAACTGTGCAGATCATAAGAAACTGAAAAATTCTGACAGAGATGGGAATACTAGACCACCTTACCTGCCTCCTGAGAAATCTATATGCAGGTCAAGAAAAAATAGTTAGAACCAGGAATGGAACAACAGACTGGTTCCAAATTTGGAAAGGAGTACGTCAAGGCTATATATTGTCACCCTGCCTATTTAATTTACATGCAGAGTACATCATGCAAAATGCTGGGCTGGATGAAGCACAAGCTGGAATCAAGAGTACTGGAAGAAATATCAATAGCCTCAGATATACAGATGACACCACCCTATGGCAGAAAGTGAGGAGGAACTAAAGAGCCTCTTGATGAAGGTAAAAGAGGAGAGTGAAAAAATTAGCTTAAAACTCAACATCAAGTAACTAAGATCATGGCATCCAGTCCCATCAGTTCATGACAAATAGATGGGGAACCCATGGAAACAGTGGCAGACTTTATTTTCTTGGGCTCCAAAGTCACTGCAGATGGTGACTGCGGCCATGAAATTAAGACACTTGCTCCTTGGAAGAAAAGCTATGACCAACCTAGACAGCACATTAAAAAGTAGAAACATTCCTTTGCCAAGAAAGGTCCATATAGTCAAAGCTATGGTTTTTCCAGTGGTCATGAATGCACGTGAAAGTTGGACTGTAAAGAAAGCTGAGCACCGAAAAACTGATGCTTTTGAACTGTGGTATTGGAGAAGACTCTTGAGAGTCCCTTGGACAGCAAGGAGATCAAACCAGTCAATCCTAAAGTAAACCAGTCCTGAGTATTCATTGCAAGGAATGATGATTTAGCTGAAGTGCCAATACTTTTTCCACCTGATGCAAAGAACTGACTCATTGGAAAAGACCCTAATGCTGCGAAAGAATGAAGGCAGGAAGAGAAGGGGATGCCAGAGAATGAGATGGTTGGATGGCATCATTGACTCAATGGACATGAGTTTGAGTAGGCTCCAGGAGTTGGCGATGGACAGGGAAGCCTGGCATGCTGCAGTCCATGGGGTCACAAATAGTTGGACATGACTGAGCAGCTGAACTGAACTGAGTGATTTGGAGAACTGTCACTCTATTTTCATTTTCTTTTAATCCAGATAAGCTCCTAGAGGAAATTACACAAAATGTAAAAAGGAAAATTTGTAAAAAATTAATAAACAGAAACTTCTTTTAAGTAGAGTTGAGAGACTGCAAAGGGGGCTCTCGTGCCTTGCCATAATAACTGAGCCACTAGGAAGAAGAGACCTCTGTTTCTTGGTAAGGACTCAGCCAGTGAAAAGCCTAGGACTCTTTCTTTACTGTAGGACTGCTAACTTCCTTTTCCCTTCAATATGTATATTTTCTTTCTCTTGCCTTTAGGTGATTTTCATGTGACTCACAACAGTTGCAAGACCTCATATTGCAAACCTGTGCTGGTATCTGATAAACTCATCTTTGCTGAGGCAATATCTGGCAGTCTATTTATTTTAGATCAACAGATACATAAATGAAAGTCACTAACTGGTAACACCTAAAACAGAAAGGAAATACAAGTTTATCACAGAAAATAGTTTAGAAGAGTACTTATCAAAAATATGGTATGCTGGAGAAGGAAATGGCAACCCACTCCGGTATTCTTGCCTAGAGAATCCCGTGGCCAGAGGAGCCCGGTGGGCTGCTGTCCATAGGGTCGCATAGAGTTGGACATGACTGAAACGATTTAGCATGCATGCATGCGTTACAGAAGGAAATGGCAACCACTCCAGTATTCTTGCCTGGAGAATCCCAGGGACAGAGGAGCCTGGTGGGCTGCTGTCTATGGGGTCGCACAAAGTCGGACACGACTGGAGTGACTTAGCAGCATATACTTGTAGTGTAACACTGCCTTTCTCCAGTATATTTAGTCAGCTGGATATAGAATACTTAAATGCATTATCAGATTGTGAAATAAGTGATTAGAACAATAGTTAAAATTATTAGTTTCTAATGGGTAATATGGAAGGCTTAAAATATATTGAGTGTAAAAAATAAAAAATCTTGTAAGCAAGTGATTTATAAAATCTCCTCTGAACTAAATTCGTTGAAATAGAAAAGAGCATCAACTTGCAAATAGCCAGATCTGTTTCATTGGTGGTGGTTTGGTCACTCAGTCATGTCCGATTCTTTGCAACCCTGTGGACTGTAGCCACTCCACCAGGCTCCTCTGTCCGTGGGATTTCCCAGGCAAGAGTACTGGAGTAGGTTGCCATTTTCTTCCCCAGGGAATCGTCCCAACCCAGGGATCAAACCCAGGTCTCGTTTATTTCAGGAAGTCTCCTGCATTGAAGGTGGATTCATCTATTCCATTAAAACATCGTAATGGCTATTCAGGCTACTATTAATTTTATCAACCTCTTTGATCTTCATTTTTCTATTGAAATATAAGGAAAATAAGTTTATCTCATAGAAATATTGCAACAAACTATATGACTTGGGAAGTACTTAATGCAAGCAGCAATTTTAAAAGAAATTTTCCTAACTGAAATACATTGCTTTTAAAGTCTATCATATACCTCCGTTTCTGGATTGTTCAATTATATTAACATTCCTCTGCACTATCTGAAACATTAAGACAATGATATGTATGAAATTTCCTGACAATTGTGGTAAATGTTAGCAATTAAAGTGATTGATGGTGATTCAATGCTCCATTATTCCTGTCTTCTCAGTTCTCTGGAAGATGTTTTGAAATACTTGTAAAGGCACCAATGATCTAATAATTCTTTTAATTGTTTTCAAAGATATATGAAGTCTTCTGGCTTCCTTAACTGACACTTTTTAATTTCTGTGCAGTTTGAGGTAAAATGAAAAGAAATAAATTCTAAACGGCATAAATATTATAAATATTTATATTTATAGGAGTGGGTTGCTACTTCTAAAATAAATATACTCCTATTGCTACTATTTATTTATAGTAGTAGGTTGCTACCCCTATAAATAAATACAAATATTTATATTTATAATAGGGGATAAATAAACTCAAATTAAGCTTTGAGTTAAGAAATACATGCTACTTAGTTTGTAAAACACCAGTTCTGCAGCCACCATTATTAACATCACTTATGGGTATTTGAGCAGCATTTAAGTGTATAGTGATTAAGAATGGTGCTTTAAAAGTTCAATATGCCTGTAACACACCTCGGTGATTATTACAATGCAGATTCCAACTCATTAAGTCTGGGCTGGGAGTTGAGAATGGTTTTTTATAATATTTATTTTTTAATAAATTTATTCATTTTAATTGGAGGCTAATTACTTTACAATATTGTAGTGGTTTGGCCATACATTGACATGAATCCGCCATGGATGTACACGTGTTCCCCACCCTGAACCCCCCTCCCACCTGCCTCTCATCCCATCCCTCTAGGTCATCCTAGTGCACCAGCCCTGAGCACCCTGTCTCATGCATCAAATCTGGGCTGGCGATCCATTTCACATATGATAATATATATATATATGTTTCAATGCCATTCTCCCAAATCATCCCACCCTCTCCCTCTCCCACAGAGTCCAAAAGACTGTTCTATGCATCTGTGTCTCTTTTGCTGTCTTGCATACAGGGTTATCATTACTATCTTTCTAAATTCCAAATATATGTGTTAGTATACTGGATTGATGTTTTTCTTTTTGGCTTACTTCACTCTGTATAATAGGCTCCAGTTTCATCCACCTCATTAGAACTGAGTCAAATGTATTCTTTTTTATGGCTAAATAATACTCCATTGTGTATATGTACCACAGCTTTCTTATCCATTCCTCTGCTGATGGACATCTAGGTTGCTTCCATGTCCTGGCTATTATAAACAGTGCTGCAATGAACATTGGGGTACACACGTCTCTTTCAATTCTGGTTTCCTTGATGTGTATGCCCAGCAGTGGGATTGTTGGGTCATATGGCAGTTCTATTTCCAGTTTTTTAAGGAATCTCCACACTGTTCTCCATAGTGGCTGTACTAGTTTGCATTCCCACCAAATAGTGTAAAAGGGTTCCCTTTTCTCCACACCCTCTCCAGCATTTATTGTTTGTAGATTTTTGGATAGCAGCTATTCTGACTGGCTGAAGTGGTACCTCATTGTGGTTTTGATTTGCGTTTCTCTGATAATAAGTGATGTTGAGCATCTTTCCATGTGTTTGTTAGCCATCTGTGTGTCTTCTTTGGAGAAATGTCTGTTTAGTTCTTTGGTGCATTTTTTGATTGGGTCATTTATTTTTATGGAATTGAGCTGCAGGCGTTGCTTGTGTATTTTTGAGATTAATTCTTTGTCAGTTGCTTCATTTGCTATTATTTTCTCCCATTCTGAAGGCTGTCTTTTCACCTTGCTTATAGTTTCCTTCCTTGTGCAAAAGCTTTTAAGATTAATCAGGTCCCATTTGTTTATTTTTGCTTTTATTTCCATTACTCTGGGAGGTGTGTCATAGAGGATCCTGCTGTGATTTATGTCAGACAGTGTTTTGCCTATGTTTTCCTCTAGGAGTTTTATAGTTTCTGGTCTTACATTTAGATCTTTAATCCATTTTGAATTTATTTTTGTGTATGTGTTAGAAAGTGTTCTAGTTTCATTCTTTTACAAGTGGTGGACCAGTTTTCCCAGCACCACTTGTTAAAGAGATTGTCTTTTCTCCATTATATATTCTTGCCTCCTTTGTCAATGATAAGGTATCCATAGGTGTGTGGATTTATCTCTGGGCTTTCCATTCACCATCTCAATGAAAAGAATAAAATACTTAGGAATATATGTACCTAAAGAAACAAAAGACCTATATATAGAAAACTATAAAACACTGACGAAAGAAATCAAAGAGGACATAAATAGATGGAGAAATACCATGTTCCTGGATTGGAAGAATCAATATAGTGAAAATGAGTGTACTACCCAAAGCAATCTATAGATTCAATGCAGTCCCTATCAAGCTACCAACAGTATTTTTCAGAGAACTTGAACAAATAACTTCACAATTGGTATGGAAATACAAAAAAACTCAAATAGCCAAAGCAATCTGGAGAAAGAAGAATGGAACTGGAGGAATCAACCTGCCTGACTTCAGGCTATACTACAAAGGTACAGTCATCAAGACAGTATGGTACTGGCACAAAGACAGAAATATAGATCAATGGAACAAGATAGAAAATCCAGAGATAAATCCATGCACCTATGGAGAATGTATTTCTAATCTCCAGGTCATGCCCATCCTGCAGAGCCTTAAACTGCTACTATTCAGTCCTTGAGTAGCTGAGATTTTGAAGCCTTTGCTTAAGAAAATCATCCAATTGAACTTCTCTTACTGTTCAGAAAAGATTTGAACCATTCAAGGAAATCTTCTCCAAGATGCTTTTATACTTTCAGAGGGGAAAGCAGAGAATGAATAATTAGATATAGAATAAAATCATCCAGTATATTGGAAATACTGTAGGGTTGGTGTCAGACACCTGGCTTTGAATTCATTTGGGCCACTTACTAATCATGCAATCCTGGACGAAATCACCTGAATAACCTTGATCCTCAATTTACTTACTCATATAATAAGTTCAGTAACAACTACTTGCAAGATCACTATAAGCAGTAAATGAGAAAACATATCATCAGCATGATGAAAGTGAAAATATTTTTTTCTCTTTTTCAATATACAGAGTTCTAGTTTTATATCCTGTCTATACTGTATATTTGGAAAAGGGAATGACTACCCACTCCAGTATTCTGACCTGGAGAATACCATGGACTGTATAGTCAGTCCATTGGGTTGCAAAGAGTCGACATGACTTTCATTTCACTTCACATACTGTATATTATAGCTTACACTAGTAGTATTTACAGTATGAATATGCCAGTTTTTTTCTATTTTAAATAATTATGCAAATGTTAATTCCATTGTGATTGCTAAATAATATCAGTCATAGTTAATGGTAAGTCTTTGATAGGAATCAGAAGGTTTAATTATATAACTTTCCCATACTAATTAGTATCTAAGTTATCCTTATAACAATGACTGAAAAACACTGTCAATAAGTTTTTGAACTATTTTAGTTTTCTAAATGTACATAAAATTAGAGACCTGAATTAAAGGCTTAGCTCTGCCAATAATTTATTTCCTTGGGAAAGACACTTAATTTCTATGGACCTTGGCTTCCTACTCTGGAAAATCAGATTGGATTACAACTAAAATCTCTTGCATCACAAAATTACTAATACCCACCCTGTTAGGGCTCTCTTGCAACTCATCGGCTAAAAGTTTAACCACATCTGTGTATATACCATAGGAGAATAGTGAGATTGTTCTTTGAACAGTCAAGTATGAAATCAGCTGCATAAATTCAATACTTACCACAAAATATGCCATGAGTATATTTACTCAGTTCGTATTTATTGATAAAACCACTCATATAAATCTAAAATAAGTATTATTGAGCATTTGCTAGTTACTCTTCCACATCTTATTTATAAAGATTGTCATTTAATCTTCATTATAAATCTATAAAAGTAAATACTATCAGTTTACAGTTGAGGAAACTAACATGCAAAGAGGTTAACATGACCATAGTCACTCAGGGCTTTGACCCTGTGACTTGGCTCTAGAGGTCACATTCCTTAACTACCATGATAAACAAGTTTCAGCATAATCATAAATGTTTCCTAACTCATAATTTATTTAGTCTGTTAGGTGGGAGCACTGAATTGACTTTTTATTGGCTGATTTATGGATCTGAGGCTCCCATAAAATCATTCTTTCAACCATGTTAAAGATTTCCCCCACAAACATTTTGGCCAGAACATATCATTTTGTTTCAGTATCCTATATAGACAGACACACACTTGAGAACAGGTTTTTTTGATTCCTGCATTACCCATCACCCCTTGCCCTCACTTTACCACCCTTCCCTCTTATAGAAGACAAAAGCTTGCTTAAGGGACCCAAGTAATAAAAATCATCAGAAAGTCACTCATCCTCCTTTCATTGGCACATTTGAAACTCATAGCAGAGGGATTTTCTCCTTGGTAGTATTGCAACACATTATGCAACTTCTAGGAAAAAGAGTTCACTGCTTTTTGTTAGTAGCAAGTCAAGTAAACATAAATTCAAGTCCAGGTTAAGTAGTTAGGCTTTTTGAAGATTTTATATCTGGTGTAGTCTGCTCAGTGTCACCAGGTTTCCACAGCAACATAGCTGTAACATTCCTTCCAAGAGAACTTGCATCAAGCACACTGGAGCAGATTTATGTCATCAACCCCCACAAGGTATTAATCATTCCTTGAAGTCATTTTCAACTATCAGAGTAAGTGTATTTGAAAAAAAATTGCCAAAACTGCCTTCAAGCCAAATCTCATGGTTAGCTTTCAGAGGTAGAAAAACAAAAGTTGAAAATGCACAAAACAAATTTCTTGGCAGAGAAGGCATGAAAGACTGAGATTCAGATGGGGGTGCTGCCATTCATTAACACACTTACAAAGTGTCTATGTTATGAAAACCAGGGCACACTTGGAGGAAAATAAACAGATTTATCAGCCTGGTTACAATTTTATGAGGTACAATGTTGAAAAGTTTCCACTGTCTGTGTGAACGTCTGACAAGATAATTTAAACATGGCTGGACTGATATGTCTCTTCTGTTAGATGCTAGAAATTGCATTGAGATCCAGGTACACTTTCCTCATTTGAGACCAGGCCAGGTTCTAAAAAGCTGTTTATATTTTTAAAGATTTTATCTTTGTAGATGTCAAACAGCTAGCTTAAGTACATGTTTGGGAGCTGGTTATTACCTAACTAAATATCTGTAGCCAAATCGAGGGGAATGAGAGTACCAACATTTAGTCAGGAGGATGTCATTGTCAAGTGCCTCAGGCTTAGCTGATAGAGGAACCGCATCCCTATGGAAAAGCTCAGAGACCTGCACTATATCTGAATCTGAGCTTAAAACACAGGGAACAGAGGTAAATATTAAAAGAGTCTCCTCTGGTGGCTCAGACAGTAAACAATTTGCCCGCATTGTGGGAGACCTGGGTTCCCTGAGTCAGGATGATCCCCTGGAGAAGGAAATGACAACCCACTCCAGTATTCTTGCCTGGAGAATTCCATGGACAGAGGAGCCTTGTGGGCTACAGCCCATGGGTCGCAAAGAGTAGGACACGACTGAGTGACTACCACTTTCAGTTTCAAGATGTATAAAGATTACAATGAGTCTATGGCAAATAGACTCGTGACAAGTCTTTTATTTGAGGTTCTATTTGTGTGTGCTTGTGTGGGGGTGTATTGTACTTACATGTACATAATTTCAGTAAAGAAATAGACACAGAACTTTTGAAAGGAATGACCAACTGAAAGCGTCTTTTCTGTCCTCCCAAGCTATTCTCTCCCACAACTTTCTTCCCCACTCCCAAGTGAGAATCTTTCAGGAGGAGTGTTCTCTATGCACAATTCATTCCAAAACCTACATGTGAGAGGGAGAGTGCTGGTATCCTTGAGAAACTATTTACTTGTAATACTTCTTGATCTCTACATATATTTAAGATAGTTGAGGATGCAGTTCAGCTATTTTCAAGTAATTGTTTTTATGAGGTTTATCCTTCTCTGCTTGCAATAGATTAAATGATAGACTCCTCCCTACTCCAAAATTCTCTAAGGGTAGTTTATTCCATACTTTCTTGAGACATTTAGTGCTGTCATAAACTCTGACCTAAATTCACCCCTATAATAAAATTTCAGTTCAAGTTTTTGAGACTTCCCCAATTCAGAAGGACAGTGTAATAGATCTCAAGAAAGAGAAAGAATTCAGTAAGTAAAAGAAGTTCAGTGCTTTCAGGAACTGCAGTTCCTTCTGAATAGCAACAAATACTGACTAGGTTTTCTAGAGTGACGAGTGACTTTATGAATAATTTTCCAAGGATGCTTGGGAGATGAAATGTCTTCTCCCTGCCCTCAACCAATGCCTTACCCTGTAGAACTTTTGTCCAAGAGTCCAGGATCTCAACTCACACTGTTTAGAAATGAGGATGCTTTATTTGTCCATTTTCTATCATGCATATCAAAATCCAAAATAAGACTTTAATCAAAAAATATTTGTTACACTTAGCCCAAATTAGGTTCTGTACCTGACAAATGTCAGGTCACATGGAAAATTATGTATCTGTTAAGTACAGATTTGGTTACTCCAACATGACAGTGGTGGGATTACATGGGTTAAGGAAAAATTCCAGACAGGAGGTTAACTCAACTTTAAGCAGCTGCGTAGTACTGACTCACTTTTTGTATATGAGCCCCTCAGAGAGAAAATCATAAAGGCCAAAATTTCACAGGCATAATGATGAACTTCAGTCTATAAAAAGTAATATATGAATCCCATACCCTCCCTCTTCCCACCTATCCTTTCTGGCCTCAATGATGCTTCAATGGTGAAGCTATCTAGTCGGCTATGTAAGGGCCATCTTATACTATCTTAAATATTCTCTGCAACCATCTTTATACCAGGGTAAGAGGGAAACATTGGGATGGAATAACAGCATAATTTGAAGACAATCAGCTCCTTAGACAGACTATGTGTGGTAATTTGGCTTCTCAATGACAGCTGTGGACTGAATATTTTAATCCCTCCAAAATCCACATGTTAAATTCAGATACCTAATGTGACCCTATGTGACTGTATAGCCCACCAGGCTCCTCTGTCCTTGGAATTTTCCAGGCAAGGATACTGGAGCAGGTAGCCATTTCCTACTCCAGGGGATCTTCTCAAAACAGGGATCAAATCCATTGGACACAACTGAGCACACACAATGTGATGGTATTTGGCAGTGGAGCCTCGGGGAGGTGATCAGATCATGAGGGCAGAGCCCCCATCAATGGGATTAGGGCCCTTAAAAAAGAAACCTCAGAGAGCTCTGTAGTCCTCTTTCACTATGTGAGGATACAGAGAGAAGGCAAATGTCTGTAAACCAGGAAGCTGGCCCTCACCAGACACCAAATCTGCCAGTGCTTTGATCTCATACTTTCCAGCCTCCAGAAGTATGAGAAATAATTTTTCTGTTTGTTTATGAGTCACCTAGTCTATGGTATTCTGTTATAACAGCCCAAACAGACTAACACACTGGCTCATGGCCTACTTTCATAATCTGAAGTATTGGGTGGCAGTTGTCTTTGATGTTTGAAGAAGATGACATATTTCTTGTGTGTGTGTTAGTTGAGAGTCTCCCAAATGCAATCTTGTGATAGCTATCATTTGATTGTCACTTGGTCTTTTTCATTATAGATAGGAGAAACAATAATAAAAATCCATTGAAAGTTAAACAATGTTATTTTGTAGCAAATAATACACTTTTTCAAACCTAGGATAACATGAAAAAGCATCATTGATTTACTAAAACCTTTTCAAAAAAACTCGCTATAAAGGTGAATGTCAATTATAAAAAATGCATACTAACTGCAGAAATGTTAAAATGTGAAAACAATTATGGCTTATAATTATGGAAATGCAATAATTTTTCTCTTTAATATCAAATTATTTTACTTAGACCCCTTATTAAATAATACTGATTCATAAATATTTGAATGCCATCATTTATACTGTAACAGTACTTTATTATTCTGGGTGGTCAGTCATAAGGAGTCTTAGAGAATAAGGCTCTAAAATGGAAAATCACTGTTCTTTCCCTCTATCCAAACTTGTTCTTGGAACAATTCTGCCTTGAGAACTATAATAATGCTGAGGTTCATGAACCCTCTCTCTGTCTCCTCAGAAACATATCCAGATAAGCAATCAGCATGTCCCCATCTTTCATGAAATAGAAGGTGGGGATGTGGTCAGTTTTGCTGAGATATGTTGCCAAAACTTTAAGATTATATCAACAACAGAACAGATATAAGAATGAATTGTCATTTCTATTAAAATGGGAGCAAAAGAGGCCCAGGTTCATTTTTTCATTACAGATATGCTTTGAACATTTTCTCTGTATTTTGTAGCGACCTGGGGTTGCTTCCACCACCACACCCAATCCCACAAGGGTTTTAATGGGCATGCCTGATAATATTGTTTTAAATTTAGCAGGGAAGGCCTCCCACCACTAACTGTTTCTATAGAGCATTATTGAACTCTTGGGGAATTTTTCCTCCAAAAAAAGCATGGAATTCCTCTCTGAAATATTTCTTTTTCTAGGACTGTAAATGGAAGTGTCTGGAATAAAAAAGAGAATGAGAAGGAAAGAGTGAGAGAGCTGGAGAAAGAGGGGGAGAGCAGAGAGAGAGTGGGTTTTTTTGGTGAATAATTCTGATTTTATAATTGATTTTAGTGACTCTGTTCTTCCCTGTAAACGTAAAGGAAAGCAATTTTAACAATTTTGAAATTTGCCACTTAAATTTTACACTTGCCTTGTGAAATTTCCATGTACCCATGGAAAAAATCCTTTTTGGATTTTTACACATTTGCATTCTGCCAAGAATATATTTGACTTGCCTAATGAGATTTGGAAGATGCTAGCAAAAAAAACTTGCTTTGTGTGAATGAAAAAGTCTACTGATAATATCTTCTATCTTTGGAAGTATATTTCTTTTCAAATTAACCAGTAGTAAAGAAGTATGTGACTATTTGCTGCCTGTTGCCTGCTTAAACATCCTTAAATCTAAAAGCTCCTTTTTTCTTGAACTTGTACACTGCATCTAAACTCCAGGCTGCAGTAATAGACAACTCTTTTTGGGGGGTTATGCCAAGATTTTTTTTTCTGATAATAATTTCCCAGTAGTCTCTCAAATTAAATTCTAAGATGTCTAGAATATGTGGGTCAGGTCAGGATGAGAGATGTCCACTGTTCTGTCATTTAGAAGGATGACATGCTGCCTCCAAGTCTATGTTTATTAAAAGAAGCTAGTCTACATTTCTTTTAATTTGCTTATTCTAATGTAAAACTTCACTGTTGGGTACCTTTAGGGGATGTGTACTCATGTTTGATTTCCTTCTTACCACAGTCTACAGGTGACCCCTTTGACCCACATTCTTTCTTATGCATCCTACAGAGATAATCACCAGAGTGCTTGTTGGCTGATAGAAACTGATGTCAGGAAGACCAATTAAAATGAAGAGCCAGAGTCAGGATCCTGATTCCTTTCCTGCCATCACTTCCAAAGTAGCCTTTTTCATGCATCCAGGTAATTCCTGGGCTCTCAACCCAAGATTAAAACCATCTGCTAGAGGAATTGTCAAACAGTCTTGGAACACTTAGTCGAATTCACAGGAACTCCATCTGGGACTGGTGATACTTACTTCTTTCATATCTTTAATTGTTTCTAGCACCTCCATAGATCAAAGTTCTCTCTATAATCCTTTCTTTCCATCCTGGCATATTTACCCATTTTATATCAAAATATATAATCTTTACCATCTGGTTTCATAGAGGAATATAAATCTTTATCAAAGTAGATTAACATTAAGTAGTGTTTTTTGTGGTTTTTTTTTTGTAGGCTATGTGCCTGTATTTCTTAAGTGCAAATTTAAGGAAATCATCTCCCCCATCTATAGTAGACTTTAAATTTAGAAACAAGATTCCTGGGCTTTTTCTAACTGTGGAGTATTTTAACATGTTCCCTGAGATTGAATTTAGAAGTTCAAAAGAAGTCAGTTACCATTCATCTTCTATACTAGAATGATATTTACTGCTCTTACAACCCATACCACACAATCTTGATTATAATTTTGTACATTTGCAAATATATGCAATGTCACAAGACTACAAACATATACATGTTTAGGTTTTAACAATTTTTAGTACTTGGCCCAGTTCATAGCAGATGCTTAATAAATTTTATTATCACAACAAACTATTATGTGATTATATATTCAATAAGTATTATGTGAAAAGGTTAAAATGAAGACGTTCATGTTAAAATGAAAAGTGAGCCTTACATAATTAGAAGATCAAAATTATTGCACATATTCAGAAATATTAGGTAATACTATTCTCACAGTGAATGTATCACTCTAATTGTTATAATTCATAAGCTTCTATAGAACACTCCTATTTTCATACTATATTCCTGTAACATTTTATACCTTTGTACTATTGCACATCCAGTGTACTCTGTTGTCTGGAACACTGTGCTGTAACTTACTGATTCTACTCACCCAACCCTTTTTATCATGCACCCAATTTGGGTCATTAATATAGACAACTCAGTACTTTTAAGAAATAAAAGTATACAGTTAAACATTAAAATGTTTGTGTTATAAATGTCTTTTCTGTAGCTAAATGTTAGGGTTTTTAATCTCAAGCTTTCAATTGGCTATCAGGGAGTCACTCTTGACAGCACAGACAGATTCTCATTAATTACCCATAATAAGATATATTCACATTCTCTCCAATCTCCAACACTGAAAAGTAGACACTTTTAACCGAGAGATCCTCCTGCAATAAAAGTGTTTTAGAATTTGGTAGACTTACTCTTTGTCTCCATTTTGGATAATGTTGGATAGTTACCAATTCTATTATCTTGGTCTTATGGATATTACCTCAATTGTCTTCCTCTTATTCCAAACATGAAGTATTTTAGTGAACAAACACAAGACAAGTATTAGAAAAATCTGTAGGAGAAAGGAGACCTATGCCATTCAGTTCAGTTCAGTTGCTCAGTCGTGTCCGACTCTTTGTGACCCATGAATCACAGCACGCCAGGCCTCCTTGTCCATCACCAACTCCCGGAGTTCACTCAAATTCATGTCCATGGAGTTGGTGATGCCATCCAGCCATCTCATCCTCTGTCGTCCCCTTCTCCTCCTGCCCCCAATCCCTCCCAGCATCAGAGTCTTTTCCAATGAGTCAACTCTTCAAATGAGGTGGCCAAAGTACTGGAGTTTCAGCTTTAGCATCAGTCCTTCCAATGAACACCCGGACTGATCTCCTTTAGAATGGACGGATCTCCTTGCAGTCCAAGGGACTCTCAAGAGTCTTCTCCAACACCACAGTTCAAAAGCATCAATTCTTTGGTGCTCAGCTTTCTTCACAGTCCAACTCTTACATCCATACATGACCACTGGAAAAACCATAGCCTTGACTAGATGGACCTTTGTTGGCAAAGTAATATCTCTGCTTTTGAATATGCTCTCTAGGTTGGTCATAACTTTTCTTCCAAGGAGTAAGCATCTTTTAATTTCATGGCTGCAGTCACCATCTGCAGTAATTTGGGAGCCCCCAAAAATACAGTCTGACACTGTTTCCACTGTTTCCCCATCTATTTCCCATGAAGTGATGGGACCAGATGCCATGATCTTCGTTTTCTGAATGTTGAGCTTTAAGCCAACTTTTTCACTCTCCTCTTTCACTTTCATCAAGAGGCTTTTGAGTTCCTCTTCACTCTCTGCCATAAGGGTGGTCATCTGCATATCTGAGGTTATTGATATTTCTCCTGGCAATCTTGATTCCACCTTGTGCTTCTTCTAGCCCAGTGTTTCTCATGATGTACTCTGCATATAAGTTAAATAAACACAATTGCACTCATCTCACACGCTAGTAAAGCAATGCTCAAAATTCTCCAAGCCAGGCTTTAGCAATACGTGAACCATGAACTTCCAGATTTTCAAGCTGGTTTTAGGAAAGGCAGAGGAACCAGAGATCAAATTGCCAACATCCGCTGGATCATCAAAAAAGCAAGAGAGTTCCAGGAAAACATCTATTTCTGCTTTACTGACTATGCCAAAGCCTTTGACTGTGTGGATCACAATAAACTGTGGAAAATTCTGAAAGAGATTTTAGGGAATACCAGGGAATACCAGACCACCTGACCTGTCTCTTGAGAAACCTATATGCAGATCAGAAAGCAACAGTTAGAACTGGACATGGAACAACAGACTGGTTCCAAATAGGAAAAGGAGTTTGTCAAGGCTGTATATTGTCACCCTGCTTATTTAACGTATATGCTATACCATTAGATCATGTAAATATGCCAATTTTTTAATTGAAATTACAACTCCAGAAACTCCAGGACTTTGCTGTAATATATTTACATTGATAAAGTGCAACATTTATATTTGGAGCATTAAATTTACAAATAAATAGATGTCTAAAGTAAAAAATGATTTTTAAATATTTACCATGGTATTCTTTTATCACCTGAATTAAATGTGGCTGTATAAAATGCCTAGTAAAGGGGAAAATACCTTCAAGTAGGAGCCCAAGGACTTATGATTTAACCCAGTATCTCATGCTAATGAGAAATTATGATTGTAGACAGTAACATTTTATTTCTCTGGGCCTCATATATAAATTAGAGGATTGGACTATATACTTTTTAAAGTTCCTTTAAACATTAAAATTCTGTAATCCAAGACAGAAAACATTTAGATAATAATCTCTTTATTCAAGCCAAATCTCACATAAAACTCTCTAGTGTCACCCTAAACTTCAAGCCATAAAAGCTGAGTGAGGAGCCTGAATTTGCCTTCATGCTGTTGTGATGAAGTACCCCAGCACCCCCACTTGGTGATGTTAGGGAAAGCCAAGTAGAGCACTAGCACTTTCATCCCTGCTGGCCAATAATGAACCTCATTCTAAGCCTCTGAGTCAATGGAGACCAAGTAGGGAGACTGGATTTCCACTCCCATCTGAAGTAGTAAAGCATCCCTTCTACTCCCTAGGCTGGTATCAGAGAATCCCTAGGGAACAGTCAAGACTTTCAAAACAGCTAAGCACCCCACTCTCAGCAGTAATGAGGAGCTTTCTTTCTTGTGTCAGTGGAGGATAAGTGGGAATGTAGGCTTGTACTACCACCATCTAACAATAATGATGCTGTTCTCCCCTTCCCCTGCCAGAGCAGTTTCAGAGAAAGCTAGCTAAAGCATAAGGTTTAAGTAATATCCAGAGTCTCAGGTCATAAAATAAAAATGTCCTGTGCAACAGAAAAATCACTTATACTGCTTACTGAAAATCTCCTACTGAGCGAAAAGAGGCAATTACCAATATGACTTAGGTGTTAGAATTATTTAACAAAAATCTTAAAAGAATCATCATAAAAATTACTCTAGTGAGCAACTAAAACCATACTTGAAGCAAATAAAAAATTGGACAGTCTCAGCAAAGAAATAGATGATATAAAGAAGAAACAAACAGTAATTTTAGAACTGAAAAATACAATAACCAAAATGAAAGGCCAGTGGGTGGGCTCAATGGCAGAACAGAGGAGGCAAAGAAAAGAACAGCTACATTTGAAATTACTCATTCTGAGATTAAATAAACTAAACATAAATGAACAGAGCTTTAGGAACCAAGGAAATTATAACAAAAGAACTAATATTCTAGTCATTGGAGTCCTAGAAGGAGAGAAAGAAGGACATGTTGGCTTAAAAAAATACTCAAAGGAATAATGGCTGAAAACTTCCTAAATTTGGCGATATATAGAAGCCTACAGATTTAGGACACTGAATAAGTCCCAAAGAAATCAATGACAAAGCACATCAAAATTAAACTACTGAAAGTTAAAGACAATGTTGAAAGCCATCATAGAGATACAATCTCTCATGTATAGGAGAAAAAGTAATTCGAGTGACAGGTTTCTTATCAGAATCTGTGCAGACAGGAAAAAGGAAGCAGCATAGTATTTTTGGGTGCAATAGGAAAAAGAGTTGTCAGCTCAACACTACAGCTAGTAAGTATGTCTTTCAGGAATGAAGGGGAAAAAAGAGGAAGGAAAACTAACAGAATTTGTCCAAGGAGACCTACTCCAAAAGAATGGCTAAAGGAATTCTGTAAACAGAAAGGAAACAAAATAAGAAGGAACCTTAGTATATCAGGAAGGAAGAACATAATAAGAAAAAATATGAGTAAATACAATAGCCTTTGAGTTTTCAAAATTATATTTGATGATTAAAGCAAAAATTTTAAAGCTATTCTAAATATATAGAGAGAAAATATTTAAGAGAATTATAAGTGGATGAGGGTAATGGAAAGTAAAGTAGTTTTTAGTATAAAAACTAATGTTTTTATACTTCATTTGAGCTGGTAAAATGAGGGAATCAATAAGCTATGTGATTTTACACACACACACAGCCATCAGGAAATGTGTACAAACAGGCATACTCAATATACTATAGGTATATCCAAATTGAATTCTAAAATGTATTCAAGTAACCCACAGGAGGACTTGGGAAGAAAACAGAGAAACAAAAGAACAGAAGAAGCAAACAAAAACAAAATGGCAAGCTAAAGCCATGTCCTATCAGTAATAAACAAAATATAAATAGTCTAAATATACCAGTTAAACAATGGAGGTTGGCATATTGGATTAAAAAATATGACCCAACTATATGCTGATAACAAAAAATCACTTCAAATATAATGAGATAAGCAGATAGAAGATAAAAAGATGGAAAGAGATATATCATGGAAACATTAATGAAAGAAAAGCAGGAGTGACTGCACTAGTATCAATATACTTGAGAGCAGAAAATATTACCAGAAACAGAGACATTCCAATCCACAAAGACATAGCAATCTTAAATATGTATGTACCGGACAATAGAGTTGCAAAATATGGCAGGAAAAACAAAGCCGAAAGAAAAAAAGAGACAAACCCAAAGTTACAGAGTTTGACAATAAATTCTTAGACTTGACACACAAAAGTACAGTTCATAAAAGGAAACACTGATAAATTGGACTTCATCAAAATTAAAAATATTTCTTCTGCAAAAGACCCTGTTGAAAGCATGAGAAGACAAGCTTCAGGCCCAAGTCCAAGATAAGGGTGCCAGCATCGTCATTTTCTGGTAAAGAAGACCTTCATGGTTCTCAGACTGCCTTCTCACTGTCCTGACATCACACATGCGCACGCGCGCACACACACACACCCTTGAGAGAGACAGAGTGGGAAAGCTGTCAGTATATTCCTCTTCTTGTGAGGTCACTAATCCCATCGTTGGTTTCCACCCTCATGATCTCATCCCACCCCACTTACCTGGATCTCTAAATATCATTACACTGGTGGTTAGGATTCCAACATGTGAATCTTGAAGGAGAACAAAACAGTAAGTTCATAACAAAGGAAGAGTACTAACAATCCTAAAATTGGAAAATACGTAACTGAATACTTACTTGCTCATATAATTTCATATCAACCTCCAGGATCTGTAAGGAGACCTGACTGTTTCAGAGTCAATTGGAATTGGAAAGTTTGAAAGAATCATAGTAAGCCCTCTGGTCTTTTCCATGAGGATAATCAACAGCATTATTTGATTATGTTTATATGGATGAATATGTCTGTTTATGGATAATATTAGGTCTCCTCAAATAAATGTCTCCTATGTAAACAGACCTGAGATCCATACTGTCAAAACTGTCTCTTAGTTTATATTCTATATTGCATTTTTGGTATGATTGTGAAAGAAGCTGATCCCTTTGCAGCTCTTTCTAGCCACATAGTAGACAAGTTTCCAGCGAAGCTATCTAGGGAGCTGGGCTCTAGATATATAAATAGAAAGAAAAAAATTCTAGATAGGATATTGAGAAAGAATATACATCACATTGATGTGTATGGAAATATGATTGCTATTCTTAGTGTTAATTCTCTTCTACTGTTTTTATTTTCTTATAAGAAAGCAACAAGAAAATAACTGTGGCATGGTGCCAGTTTCACACAAGGTACAGATGGGAATTCCCAAGTAATACGTGCTGTTAACTAAAAACACCACAGATAATCTGTCTAAAAATTTAAAGGGAATCTTTAACCTATTTAAAGGATTTGGGTTTGAGTAATTCCATAGTGAACAAAGTTTACAATGAGCAGTCAGAAATAGTTCTGGTGAATATAGCTGTAGGCATTTAGAGAGGGAGTAAGAGAAGAAAAAACTAATGAGGAAATGAATTTTTTGTAAATGAACACAGAGAAATTGTAGTAAACATTTCAGAATTATGGGAGAGGGCAAATGCCTAGAGATCAACATCAATATTGAAAAAGTTTAAAATTTGTGAGGAATAGTTGATACATGTGTTCTTAGCTTCACTATCTGCTATTTATAGGTATATGTGACATGTCTAGCACCGGATATCATCACATTAGGGGTTAAGGTTTGACATGAATTTGAGGGGGGACACATTTAGTCTATAGAATAGATAGATCAAAATAAAGAAATACACATATGTGCAGATGGCCTTTTTTCCTTAAACAAAAGGTAGAATGTAATAGAAAACTTTTGTCTCTTGCTCTTTTTCATCAAATGCATATATCATTGAAATCCCTCAAATCGGTTAATAGAGATCAGATCAGATCAGTCGCTTAGTCGTGTCCGACTCTTTGCGACCCCATGAATCGCAGCACGCCAGGCTTCCCTGTCCATCACCAACTCCCGGAGTTCACCCAGACCCACGTCCATCGAGTCAGTGATGCCATCCAGCCATCTCATCCTCTGTCGTCCCCTTCTCCTCCTGCCCCCAATCCCTCCCAGCATCAGAATCTTTTCCAATGAGTCAACTCTTCCCATGAGGTGGCCAAAGTACTGGAGGTTCAGCTCTAGCATCATTCCTTCCAAAGAAATCCCAGGGCTGATCTCCTTCAGAATGGACTGGTTGGATCTGCTTGCAGTCCAAGGGACTCTCAAGAGTCTTCTCCAACACCACAGTTCAAAAGCATCAATTCTTCGGTGCTCAGCCTTCTTCACAGTCCAACTCTCACATCCATACATGACCACAGCAAAAACCGTAGCCTTGACTAGATGAACCTTTGTTGGCAAAGTAATGTCTCTGCTTTTGAATATACTATCTAGGTTGGTCATAACTTTCCTTCCAAGGATTAAGCGTCTTTTAATTTCATGGCTGCAGTCACCATCTGTAGTGATTTTGGAGCCCCCCAAAATAAAGTCTGACACTGTTTCCACTGTTTCCCCATCTATTTCCCATGAAGTGGTGGGACCGGATGCCATGATCTTCGTTTTCTGAATGTTGAGCTTTATTGTTCACTAGTCCTCCATTGTATGAAAGTACCCTGGTTTATTCAGCTGCTGTCCTGTGTATGGGCATTTAAGTCATTTCCACTACTTTGATTTTACAAATAATGCTGCAGAGAATAACCTACAGCATATGTTTTTGCATTTTGAGGAATGTATCTTAAGGTTAAATCCCAGAAGTTGGAATTGGTGGACAAAATTTTAATATGAACATTTTTTCATAAGTATAAGGGTCACTTGTATATCCTACCTGTAAATTGTCCACTCATGTTCTCTGCACATTTTTATAAGGCAATTTGGTCTTTGCATCTCTTGATTTTTTAAAAGTTCTTTACCAGTGATAGTGTTTCTAAGAGTAAGTTTGCTGCACACTGGTACCTTGTAAAAAATGCCCAAGCAGCATTATCATGAAAATTAAGAACTAAAATTTCTTTTAGAACAGAAAATATAAGGTCATCTTTATTATAGTAATAACAATACTCTCTATTAATTGCGTCCTAATCTAGCATATTGTAAAGAGAAGAAACAAGAGCTTATCAGCCATCAGAGAATTGCACCTAATCGTAAGTAAGCCTATTGGCTGTTTTTTTTTTTTTTTTTTCCTTTTTGGCTCTGACTATCATCTTCCTCATATGATGAGAAACAAACATACACTTGAAGAGTTAACTTCAAAATAATTCATTTGGAATTTTTAATTTTTTTTAATTAAAGTTTTCTTTTGTATTTTATTTACTTATTTTGCTATGCTGGGTCTTAGTTGCAGCATGCAGGATGTTTGATCTTTGCTGTGATATGTGAAATCTTTAGTTGCGGCATGTGAACTCCTAGTTGAGGCATGTGAACTCCTAGTTGGGGTATGTGGGATTTAGTTCCCTGACCAGGGATCGGACCTTGGGGCCCCTACATTGGGAGTACGGAGTCTTAGCCGTTGGACCATCTGATAAGTCCATGTATGAAATTTTCAAACATGTCTATCCCTTATTTGGCATGTGTGCATATATATAAAATCATTGTCAAAGTGGTTTTATGTGTCCACAGTGTGATGAGAACATTGCCGCCATAGAACCTTTCTGTGGTACCTCATTATGGAACAGATTGTCTTCCTTTACTTTTGTTATCATTTCTCAGAGTTCATCTTTCTCACTTTCCCACTTTATGAAGTATATATATACCTTGGGAATCTTTATTATTATCAGCCTGTTATTCTAACTCATAATTATCTGAATCATAATATATTGGATTCTCTAAGTAATATATTACAATTATTAGTAGTAACATATTCCTCTTCCCCATCCTCTCTCCCTCTTTCATCCCGTTCTCCCCCTCTTCTTTCTTTCCCCTCCCTTCCTCTTTCACTCCTTCCCTCACTTTCTCCCTTCCTTTCTCTCTTTTTTCCTCCCTTCTTTGTTCATTATATGTCACGGACTCATGTTCTAGACCCAAGTTTGTTCCATGTAAAGCCTTACTTCATTGTAACTTCCTCATTTCAAAGCTGTTTCAGTGTAGGTATGTAGACCACATGTTTCAGTTTGCAGAGTAAACAGAGGTGTCTAGAAGGTGATAATCAGGTGCTGCTGGTTCCATTGGACTCTCCTACATATTTATATTCTTTGTCATCACGTGTCAAAGGTTCAAGGTTAAAATCTGAACTTAGGAATGAGGATGTATGTTTGCGTGTGTTTCTCTCTTCATTTTGGAATTGACGCTGCATGATTTACTGGTGAGAACGTTTTTGCCACTATGAAAACGCTTTAATGGTGATGTCTGTACAGCAGGTGGTGTCAAGACAGGAAGAACAACAAAAGCACACGCAATGAGACATGGCTATCAGAAAACAGGTTGAAAACACCACCTTGGATAAAATAGAGATCAACCCAGGAGGGCCATCTATCACAAGTTTGAAAATATGTTCACATTTTAGCAATTTATGACCCTTGCCTGAGTACTATTACAATAACTATTCTGAAGCCATTTAATCATTGCACCTGTTTACCCTTTTGCTGCTATTCAGGTTCATCCCCATTCTGACTTATAATTAAATAAGTTTCTTCTTGACATGCACAACTACTTAACTCTGCAACCTGAGACAGAATTTCTTTCAGAGGAATCAGATTTCTCTCACCTAATGAGTCATTAAGTTTTATTTCTATTGCCAAGTGCACATTATCTTTTATTCGATTTGATATGCTAAACCCAGAAACTTCCTTGAATGCCAAAATATCATTTCCCTCTCTCTACACTCTTTCTCCAGGGATTTACACACTTCTGTTCCACTCATCTCATGCCTGTTCTACTACTTCTGATCCACATGCCTGCTGTTTCCATCCCAGACAGCTCTGTGAGCTGCCAATCACACCACACTTGGCTGTAAGGTTTGGGGTTTTTGAGTTTGTACAGCCAAATATCCAGAGACTGGGTTCACTCCACCCAACATTATTGGATTTTGACTTGGCTTAATTGTTCATACAGGCTTCCAGAAATTAAGACTGGCTTTACCAAATCTCCACACCACCGGATTCCTTCCACTTATGTATATTTTGTGTTTTCCCAGCTACAATGCATCAGTCACCCTAAAAGGAGGTAGCAGAGACCCTTGAGGGTACACTGAGTTTCCCAGTGAATCCAAGCTGCCTGCCTACTGGTCAGGGGGCTTATTTACTCATAATCTTACAATTTTGTGTTTCCTTCCAGGTCACTTAGCAGGAGCTTTTCTTTTGAATTTCAGTTGTCAGGGATGATAGAATGATGACAGGTTGGCATGGTGAAACTTTTTACCAGCTTTTTTTTTTTTTTTTTTTACCAGCTGAGTAGGAAGAAGCTTAAAGACTCTGGAGCGATCTAGGAATATCTGGAGATCATATGCATTGAAAACTCTGAGTAGATTCAGGTAGCTACAGGTAGCCTATTTGCTTTTCACAAGTGATGTCATTCTTACTTCCTCTCAAAATTTGACATGAAACATCTTTGGAATTAGCAAATTACTGTGTTTAATTACCTCACATTTGATGATGTTTATGTTAGTATATACAAGTACCAGTCAAAAGGGTTAAAAATATACTTTCTTCCTAGACATTTGTTGCTTATGCCTCATGGATTTTTTTTAAAAAACTCCTTTCGTTTCTTGAATCCATCCCCCTAATATGGAAGATTTATTATTAATTAAAACTATGTTTCTTACACCTAGAGGATAGTTTTACTGCAATTTTAAAAATCAGGTATTTAAATCATCACAGATATCAAATGGGGACAGCCTTGTAATGTCCTCCTCATACAAGCTGGGAAATCAGAATTATAGCACATTAACTCCCAATAGCACAATTTGGACAGTTTTTCTTATCTTCACATGGACTGAAATGCATCTACATTTTTCTCTGTGGACAAAGGAAGTTAAGGCTGCTGACCATATCATGATGACACCTATGAGATTTCTGAGTCTTGATGGAGTGGCTAATGTTTTGTGTTAGTCTCTCAGTCATATTCGATTCTTTGAGACCACATGGACTATAGCCCTCCAGGCTCCTCTGTCCATGGGATTCTCCAGGCAAGAATACTGGAGTGGGTAGCCATTCCCTTCTCCAGAGAATCTTCCCAACCTAGGGATTGAACCTGGGTCTTCTGCATTGCAGGTTGATTCTTTACTGTCTGAGACAGCAGGGAAGCTGTCATAGTGACCTAGTATTTGGTTCTCAGCTTTCTATGTCAAAGATTTCAATATAGCACTGCTATAGTATGGTTTGGAGAAGTCAATGGCACCCCACTCCAGTACTCTTGCCTAGAAAATCCCATGAACGGAGGAGCCTGGTAGGCTGCAGTCCATGGGGTCGGTAAGAGTCAGACACAACTGAGCAACTTCACTGAGCGACTTTCACTTTTCACTTTCATGCATTGGAGAAGGAAATGGCAACCCACTCCAGTATTCTTGCCTAGAGAATCCCAGGGATGGGGGAGCCTGGTGGGCTGCCGTCTATGGGGTCGCACAGAGTCGGACACGACTGAAGCGACTTAGCAGCAGCAGCAGCAGTGTGGTTTGGGAAATTTGTGAATTTTATTATATGTGTGTCAGAAGTACATTTACAGAGCAAATTTTAGATATACGTATTTATTTTAGAGCACATCTTTCCAGTAATCAAAAAGATTGTTTCTACTATACAAGAGACCCCACTCCCTATATCAAAGTACTCAGAATGAAATTAGCCAAGAGATTGTATGTAGGGGCTGTGCAGACTTGCAGAAGGACTGGAGTAGGAGCGAAGGTTTCTTTGAACACTGTTGCTCCACAGATTGTTTCTTTCTGAGGACCAGAATATTTTATTTAAATCTTTTCTACACAGTCAACCTCTCTTACATGCTCTCTTGTTCTCTCTCTCTCTCTTTTTTTTTTTTCTCTCTCTCTACCTTTCAAAAGTTGTTCTGATTAACCACTAGTAACTTTTTTCTCACAAGGTCTCTTTGTCTCACATTCCATTATAACTGCCTTTATTTCCATTGCAATAACACCTTTCTTCATGTCAACATACTTTCATACTATGTTACAATCCACAAGGGCATACATTTTTCTTAAAATTTCCCAGCAGGATTACTGTTCCCCATTTTAAAAAGGATTAGTCCTATCAATAAGCCATCTTAAACTACTTCTTTTTGTCTTGAATAATTTTGAGAAAGTATTCCCATCCACACATGGTGTACATAGTCTTTTTAGCTTCTCTCACAATTACTGACATTTGATGGGGGATCCATCTATCTTGTAGACTTTGGGCTTTATGCATCTCCTAAACATATTTCCCCAAATGGCCCTTTTACAAGAGTCATTTAGATTAGAAGTGGTATCTGCAGTGAAACTGCATGAGAAAATAAACTAGCTTTGGCTCCCTTAGCCATAACCAACACTCATATCGAAGAAGGAATAGATTAGAGGGGCAGTGTTGTGTCCACTTCAGAAATCGGATTTTCTTGTCAGAAATTAGGATTCGAACCCTAGCTCCACTGTTACTTCAGCTGTAGGACCATTGGTCAGTTCCTTCTCTTGGCTTTAGTTTTCTTATAAAATATAGAAATAAAACTCTCTCTCTCCCCCCTACTGCCTCCATCTCACACTGCCACTGGGATTGTTTAAGGGCTTCAGTGAGAAAACACATGTGAAATATGGAGCTCATTGCCTGCTGCAGTGGGTCATCAATGAATGTTGGCCAACATGCCTGCGTGTGAAACAGGGTAAGGATGCTGAAGTGGATTGTCTGCTATCAACTCAGCATTACACCCACACCCTCCTAAGGTCTGGGAAATTGCATCCCCCAAACTCCCCTTTCCTATTTCATCCTGGATAGAATTTCCCTTTGAGAGAAAGTTACATGAGGTTTGGACAGCAGAAGAGAAGTTAAGGTCATTATTTTCTGATGTGGTGGCAACCAGACCTGTAGGCAGGCATAAGAATCACAGCCGCATCTCAAGCGAGCACGTGAGAGCCATCCAAATCATTGCTGCAGATGGCAGACGTCTTCACAAACTTCCCTAGCTTAGCTTCAGTACCCTTGATTTTCCATGGCAATTCTCTGATCTTCCCTCCCCAATTTCTAAGTGAAATATAGAGACTATTTGGGGGGTAAATATAGTAGGCTTAATTTCCCCAAGTGATCCCAGGCTGACAAGGCTAGTTGTGGTCGGGTTCAGAGAGCTGCCTGAGAGTGGAACTCACCTGGAATAGGGCAACTGCTCCTGTCCTCCTTTGAGAGGGCTTACGTGTAGATGATTTGAATAATTATCCTAGACTGTGGCACCAGTGCAGTGCTGGGCACATTGCAGGAACTCCATAGACGTTTACTGGAAAGCAGCATGCCTGTATGACTACTTCTGTTTGCCCACACCACTCATTCCCCTTCATCTCAAATATGTTCTTTCTTCCTCTCCCCCCACTGTATGTTTAAACAAGAGCCACAATCATCTTAGACCCTACTCTTCTGATCACATTTCATGGTTTCTAGGTTCACCTGGCTAATCAAAGTCTTTCTGAAGAGACTGTCAAGTGAAAACAAATAGAAGAGCCTCTTACTATATCATCATAGCCCGGAAGCTAGCTGTAGCCATTGTTTCAACATGGTGGAGGAAATCTGTCTGAAAGACTGTGATGAACATGGAAATAGCAGACCTGAGAGATGGTGATAGACTCCTCCTGCAGTAATCTCCAATGAGTGGCACAATCCTTACCATTGCAGTTTGGTCAGGAAGGATAATCCATCACCTTTCTTGCCTAATCAAGTTTGAGTTGAGTCTCTGTCATTACACTGAAAGAGTAATGTCTGATGTCTTTGCTTGTACCCCAGTAGTTTATGATGCCCCTACTCCTGCCTTCACTGCTGGTTACGTCCTTAACCATCTGCTTTGGGTGGAGAAAATGATAGAGGCAAAAGTTAAAGAACTGAATTAGGAAAGAAAATATGGACACCTATACAGGGAAGGCAGGAAGAGTGCTCCTGAGTGGTCTTCAAAGGCTTAGATGTGAGGCATCAAAATTACTATTAATTTTTACAAAGTGTTTAAAATAAAAACATCCTATTCTGGGTAAAAGAGCCAAGGGCTAATGTTAGGACAACCCTTCAATTTCACATAGTGATTAGTCACCTCATCCTCTGCGTTCATGCTAATTTATAATCCTGTTGAGTCACATGCTTACCTCGTTATATCACAATTTATAATCCTGTTGAGTCACATGCTTACCTCATTATATCACAATTTATCTACCTAGTAGTCATTGCACTTCATTACCCTGTAATCTTTAGGAAAGCAGAGGTCTTATTTTATCTATATTCACATGTTCAGGATCTAGCATATAGCTTACCCCACAGTTGGTGGTTAATAATTTTATGTTCAATGAATAAAATGTGTTCACACAACGTATATAACCAAGCAGTATCTCTGTTTTGACACAATTTTTAAAAAGGCACCAAATGGAACATTCATTAAAGAAGTATTGGACACATTGTAGTTTAATGAAATAAGGAATTTGGACACTTCCTGGACATTTTGATTATGTGAGGAAAAATATATATGCATATACATATGTGTATGTATGAGGTGATTTCTTGGTGTCTCTTCCTTATCTCCTTCTCTTTCTCCTTTCTGAGTACCAGGTCATATGCTATCAGAGCTAGAGATAATAAGATGTAGAAGCTCTCAGTTCTTACCCTGATGATAAAACCTAGCAGTAGAAATAGACACACTGGCATCAATCTATCTAGCTGTCTATCTAACATGCTTAAGAGTTATGTTAAATTGTTAAATTTAATGACTTAAAAGTGAAACAAATATATTGAAAAGAGTACTCAAAGTGACTACTTTGGAATAAGAGTAATAGTGATAACAATAGTATCTAATATCTGTAGTGTTTACCAAGTGCCACGAACTCTACTAATTACATAAGGTGGCCATACTAGTCTTTACCGACAATAGTCATATGAGGTAGATATAAATTATCATATATTTTGAAGATGAAGAAAATTATGCTTATAGGTGTTCAGTAGTTTCCCAGGTCATGTAGCTAACATGTGGTGCACCCAACAGTCAAATTCAGGTGTCTGTCTGCAGAGCCAGCGTTCTTCCCTAAAATAGAGAATTGGTATTTAAGAACCACACTTGACAATGAGGAAGACCATACAGTTATCACTGTATGGAAACATTAATGGAAAAATCATACTGTTACCATGGAGTGTAGGCCGTAAGGATGTAGCAGAAGCCTGGGATGGACACTATGCATTCAAGAGAGTTGCAGATGAGATTTAAATACAGTAAAGATGATCTTAGCAGGTAAGGCAAAGATTCACAAGGTCAGAGGTGGAAAAAGGCTTCAATAAATATTTAGCTGAAAAGCAGCATAAATATGCAACTGTAAAATGAATGATGATCTTCAATAGGTCAGATCTGAGAGCATCCAATGTTAAAATAGAAAAAACTCTTTTATCTCAACGATAAAACTCAACGAAAAAACTCTTTTATCCACTTTGAAATTTGTAAAACTCTAGGGCAATAAACTTAGAACTATACATACTAGCAACACGGTTACTCCATTTAAGCTATAACGGCTAAGAGTCAGGAAGATAGAATTCATTGAGGAAAATTGGAGTTCTGTTGTCAAAGAAAGTGGTGCTAGAAAGGACCCAATAAAAGCAGATGTTTACTTCGTGTAGCATTTGAAATATATATCTAAATTTTGTCCTGAATATTTAGCTAGAGTTTTGTGTCTACATTTGCTCCTCAGAACTTTGCCTCCACTACCCTTTTCTTTCTACCTTGGGTTTTGTGTGTGCTTTGTCACTACTGGCTTTAATACAGGAGATCAGTCTTTTATATAGGAGATCAGGTGTTGTGGTCCAAAGAATTCCAGATTGAGAGTCCTGAATTCCAAGCAAGACTCTACAGATGCTTTGATGTAGCTACAGTTTGTGAAACATCAGTTGAATTTATTCTAAATCAAAAGAGATAGGTGACTCCAAGGACCCCTTCAGTTCTAATATTCTATTACCCTTTGCTGGTCCTCATCCCTTAAATTGTAAAATCTGTTTCTTAAGGCACTAGTCCTCCAAACCATCCTGAGTTGGTGCTTCTTTTTCATATACACATTGACATATAAACCTGTGGTCTCTGCCAATAGGTTTTGTCATGGTTGCAGCATTTTTTAAAATTTTAGCGTTAATGTGTCAAGTTGGCTCTGAATTATTTTTAAGTGCTTTGAACATTGTCAGTTCAGTTCAGGTGCTCAGTCATGTCCGACTCTTTGTGACCCCATGAACCATAGTGCGCCAGGCCTCCCTGTACACTGTGACAAATATGTATTAAAGATTCAATACATAATAGTTTAACTGATTAGAAACTGCTACACCACTTCATTTCTTTTATGATGACAAACAAAAGTAATCCACCTCTAAGAATTCTTTTGACGTTAGAAATTATTTCAGTTCAGTTCAGTCGCTCAGTCGTGTCCAACTCTTTGCGACCCCATGAATCGCAGCACGCCAGGCCTCCCTGTGCATCACCAACTCCCAGAGTTCACTCAGACTCACGTCCATCGAGTCAGTGATGCCATCCAGCCATCTCATCCTCTGTCGTCCCCTTCTCCTCCTGCCCCCAATCCCTCCCAGCATCAGAGTCTTTTCCAATGAGTCAACTCTTCGCATGAGGTGGCCAAAGTACTGGAGTTCCAGCTTTAGCATCATTCCTTCCAAAGAAATCCCAGGGCTGATCTCCTTCAGAATGGACTGGTTGGATCTGCTTGCAGTTCAAGGGACTCTCCAGAGTCTTCTCCAACACCACAGTTCAAAAGCATCAATTCTTCAGCACTCAGCTTTCTTCACAGTCCAACTCTCACATCCATACATGACCACTGGAAAAACCATAGCCTTGACTAGACAGACCTTTGTTGGCAAAGTAATGTCTCTCCTTTTCAATATGCTATCTAGATTGGTCATAACTTTTCTTCCAAGGAGTAAGCGTCTTTTAATTATTTAGTACACTTTTATTTTACAGAGGAGTAAACTGAAATAAGAGCAAGTTAAGATTCTTGCCTGGGCCACAACTCATTTTTTTCTGATTTTAAACCTGTGTTTCTTTGATATATGCCACATGACTGAAATTAGTGGTCGAGCAAGCTGATTTTTCTTCTAAGAGCCCATCTAATTTATTCATCTGTCATGTGTTTCATACTTACTATATATTAGGCTCTGTGCTTGACAAAGGCAATAGAAAAGTAGAATCCAGTGATTGCTATAAACTGGCTTATGAAGTGGTGGTGGAATGCATGAAACAGCAAAATGGCAATAACAAGGTAGTGTGAGAAGTAGGAGATAGATGTCTCATACTTTTGGACAATAGCAGGTGGTCAGCTTGACCAGGACCAGGGGCCTCAAGAATAATCTACATAAGTTATTCTTTTATAAAATAATTAAACAGACATACTTAAAAGAAACTTACAGTTAATCACAAAGTAAAGATGGATAAAAAAAAAAAAGAGGTGACAATAATAAAAAGCCTGAAAGAACAGGATCAATCCCAGAAGGAAGGAAAATGAGGACGAGAACATGAAAATAGCTTGACCTCTGCTTGCTGGGAAGCAGAAGAAAGTCTCTCTGTGGTCCGCTGAGCACAAATCACGTCAGCCAAGGTGAAAGTCACCTGAAGAAACAGATATAAGTCACTGGGTACGTTTATTTTCCCTACCACAATCCAGAAGGAGGACCAAATACAGTCAGGATCCCAGAATCCGTGGCTTTACCTGCATGAGTGATAGCAGGTCATTTTCAGTGGGCCAGCTCCAGCACTGTATTTATTCAGTACTGAAATGTAGTGAGAGAACAGAAAATTGGTTGACTTCCAGAATTATGAAATAAAACATTTGATCACAAAATTAACCAAATGAACAAATGTCTTTTGAGGTTTGCTGTGGTAGCTGCATTTTGCATCAAGCCTACTTTGGGATATATAGCATTTTCATCTTATACTACATCAATGTGCCTCAGTCAATGAACATCATAAATGTCAGAATACATATGATATTGTATATTATGAAATCCCCATCTTTTCTCTGAAGCCCAACAGAAATCCATACCTGGATCATTAATAAGGAAATTTGCTCTCAACACAGACCTTCTAGCCAGGGAGATAAGTCTTTAATTTTTTTTTTTTTAATTCCCCCAAGCTAATACTAACACATACACTGAAGTTCTGTTCATTTAAATTATGCAACTTTTCTTTGCAGCTGAGGTTGAAATTGGTTATCCAACTAGACATAATTAGGTTATATTCTCTCAGCTCTGGATTTTGTTGCTTTTCAATAAATGGTTGATAAAATGGAATGGGTCCACCAACTCTATCAAAATCTCCAAGTTTGGAAGGAATACAGTAAGTTAAGTATTCTTTGTCTGCCATTGTGAATTGCAAAGTATAGCTCTGAAGCACAATTTTGAATAAGAGCTATAAATTACCATTTCACAATGGCAAAAGTAACTTCTTATTTTGTATAGTAGGAGTAATGCTGTAAGATCAGAAGACCTGTTTATTTGTCCCCTAGATCTGGAACTAACTATACTTTTTATATTAGACAAGTCAAACCTCCCTGTTTTTTAGATTCTTCCAGTGTAATACAATGTAATGGGCTAGATGGCCTCTATGAGTCTTTCCTATGATTTTCTGAATGTTGAAAACAAATTTAGTTCATTCAAGGCTTCTATTTAAAGAAAAATCTAGAGGCAAAACATGTCTTACCATGAAGTCACAGCATCAAATCATTTCTGAGTAGGCTTCATAATTGCTATAATAATGATAGCCACAACTGTCATTATATAGCATTTATCAAATATCTGCACGCTCACATCACCATGCTAGACTAAAAAATATATATGTTAAAAAAAAAAAAAAAAAGCAGATGTGGTCCTGGCTAGACTCCTAGGAGCATAGTGAATAAAAAGAGAAAATGACTTCCCACATTCAACTGCTCCCTCAAAGGAATTATTCTTCAGGTTTTTCCTTCAACATTATTCATGATGTGTAGTATTCTGTTTACTTTCAAGTTACAAAAGAATAACCAAGAACAGAACTGACAAATTAAGTCAGTCAGTGCCACCTGTAGTTGGAACATTGACACAAATCCTACCACTTTTTACAGGAAAATTTAATGAAAACTGTTCAGAAGAAAATCAATGAAGCCATCAAATATTGGGTACCTGTTAGATATAGTTTTCAGAAACAGAGGGTGTGGAGTATAAGATGAAAATCAGTACCTTAGTGCATTTATATCCTTAATTCCAGAAATTAGTCATCATCTTCTTAAAATAGTTGTAGTTTATACACAGAAATATAAGTGAACACAAGACCTAATGGTTGGCATAAACAGAAAATAGTCTACAGGCTGAGCATAGAATGACTGCTATGATCTTTCTGAAGCTCAGCTGTGCCTTGAATGAGGTGGGGACATGGGATATCTTTCCATTTATCTGTATCTTCTTCAAATTCTTTCATCAGTGTCTTACAGTTTTTAGCTACAGAACTTTTACCTCTTCAGTTAAATTTATTTCCAAGTGTTTTATTATTGTTGATGCTTTTGTAAATTGGATTATTTTCTTAATTTCCTTTTCAGATAATTCACTGCTAGTATATAGAAATGAAATTGAGTTTGATTTTGTATCCTGCAACATACATGAATTTATTTGGTCTAGAAGCTTTTGATGAAGTCTTTAGAATTTTCTGTGTACAATATCATGTCATCTGCAAACAGAGACAGCTTTACTTCTTCCTTTATGATTTGGATGCTTTTTATTTTTCTTGCTTAAGTGCTCTAGCAAGACCTTTCAGTGCTAACTAGAATAAAAGTGATGAAAGTGGGCACCTTTGTCTTGCTCTTGATGGAAGGAAAAGCTTTCAGCATGTAACCATTAAGTATGATGTTAACTGTGGACTTGTCACAGATGGCCGTTATTATGCCATATGTGGCATAATTTATGGTAAATTTCTTCTATTCCCAGTTTGTTGAGAGTTTTTATTATCAAAGGATGTTGAATTTTGTCAGATAATTCTTCTGTACCTATTTAATTGATTGTACGTTTTTCTCCTTTACCTTATTAATGTTGTGTATCACATTTATTGATTTGATTTATACTGAACCATCCTCTAAGCCTTCAAATAAATGTTACTTGATTGTATGTATGGTCCTTTTAATGTTGAATTTTGTTTGCTAGTATTTTGTTAAGCGTTGTTGCATCTGTGTTCACTGAGAATTTCACCTACAGTTTCCTTTTCTCATAATGTCCTTGTCTGCTTTGGTATCAGAGAAATGCTACTCTCTAAAGTGAGTTTGGAAGTATTCCCTCTGTCCTCTTTGATATTTTTGGAATAATTTGAGAAAAACTAGTATAAATTTTATTTTAAATGTTTGGTATAATTTACCAGTAAAGCCATATGGTTATGAAATTTTCTTTGTTAGGAGACTTTTTGATTACTGCTTATATCTCTTAGTAATAATCAATCTATTCAGATTTTCTGTTTCTTCATCATTCAGTCTTGGTTGATTGTATGTTTATAGGAATTTATCTCTTCTTCCCAGGTTATAAAATTTGTTGAAGTACTGTTATTCTTAGTAACTTTTTGTGATACCTTTGTATTGGTATCAACTGTAATATTGCCTTTTCATTCATAACTTTGAATACTCTCTTTTTTCTTGTTTAGTGAGCTATAGGTGTGTCAATTATGTTTATCTTTAAAAAAAAAAGAAAACAACACTAGTTTCGTTGATATTTTCCTTTGTTGTCTCTAGTTCATTTATTAATATATCAGCTCTAATCTCTATTATGTCCTCCCTTCTGCTAATCTTGAGTTTAGTTTGTTCTTTTTCTAATTCCTTGAAGTGTAAAGTTGGGTTGTTGAGAACTGTCTTTTTCTTTTTCATAGGCATTTATTGCTATAAATTTGCTTAAAACGTTGGCTTTGCAGCTTTGGCGGCATCCCATATGGTTTGGTATATTGTATTTTTATTTTTGTTTATCTCAAGATACTTTCTGATTTCCTTCTTCATATCTTTTTTGACCCACTGGTTGTTCACTAATGTGCTTGATTTCCACATATTTGTAATTTTTAAAATTTTCCTATTTGATTTCCAGTTTTATATCATTGTGATCAGAAAATATGCATGGTATGATTTCAGTCTTCTGAAACTTGTTGAGTTGCTTTGTGGCCTAATATATGATCTATCCTGGAGAATGTTCTGTGGGCACTTGAGAAGAATGTATATTCTGCTGTGGATGGGTGGCATGTTCTATATGTGTCTGTTGTATCCATTTGATCTATATTGTTATTCAAGTTTGAGGTTCCTTATTAGGTTTCTGTCTGAACGATAAAGCGTAGGGAAAACTGAATGTCCATTTGCAAAGGAATGAAATTGATTTGCAGTAGTGCCACACTGTGTTTTTGATTTATGTTCCCCTGTTCATTATTGAGGTTGAGCACCTTTTCATATATATGTTGACCATTTGTATGTCTCCTTTGGAAGAATGTCTGTTCGTGTCATTTGTCCATTTTTAATTTTTTTCTTTTTTTGCTGTTGACTTGTATGAATTTTTAATATATTTTGAATATTTGCCTCACCAGATAAGATTTGCAATTTTTTCTCCCATTTTATAAATTTCATTGTCATTTTCTTCTTTGTTACCTTTGCTGTGAAGAGGTTTTTAGTTTTATGTAGCCCAACTTTTATTTTTTTGTTTTTGTTTCTTATACATTTATTCTCATATCTAAGAAATTATTGCCAAGATCATCTTGGTTAAAAAAATTGTTAGTCACATACCTTCCCTATGATCTAGCAATCCCACTCTTACATATTCATTCCAGAGAAGATAAAGCATGCATCTGCATAAAAAACAATGAGAAACAAACAAACAAACAAAAATGTCGAAAGGATTTTTCCCTATCTTTTTTCTAGGAGTTTTATGGTTTTAGGGTTTAGATTTAAGTCCTTACCAAGTTTGAGTTTTTTCCTGCATGTCTGGTGTCAGATTGAGAGTCCAGTTTCATTCTGTAGGGAAATGAAAAATGCTGCACAGAACATTTTGGCAGTTCCTCAAAAGGCTAAATATAGCATTACATAGGACCCAGTAATTTCACTTGGAATATACCTAAAAGAATTGAAAACAGGGGCTCAGATTTTTGTATGCCAGTTTCTATTGCATACATTCCATTCCATTCCATTGTTTGCAGTACCCAAAAGGTGGAAACAATTCAAGCGTGCATCAGTGGATGAAAGAATAAATAAAATGTTACTAAATAAAATGTGGTAACATTTTATTTGATAACATTTTGGTTACCATATTGTTTATTTATATAAATGCAATGAGATATTATCCAGCCATAAAAAGAATGACATTCTGATATATGGTGCAACATGCATGAACCTTCAAAGCATTATGCTAAGTAAAAGAAGCCAGACACAAAAGGTCACATATGAAATGATGCCTTGTGTATGAAATATGCATAAAATAGGCAAACTCATATGCATAGAAAGCAAGTCAGCGATTTTCTCAGGACAGTGGGAGAAGACAATGGGAAATGATTACTTAATAGGTACAGGGTGCTCTGTGGTGATAGAATTTTTGAAACTGAGATAGATGGTAGTTGAACAACACTGAAAACATTAAATGCCACTAAATTTAAATTAAATGTAATATATGTTACATAAATTACACCACTGTAAAAAAAATCTGTTGGACTAAACATAAAATTCTTTAGTTTCTTACCACTCTGCAGTCATAAAAAGAAAAATTAACTCCAGTTATGAAAGAATTGCGTTCAATGTCATCTTTCTCTTCCCAAATTTGCTTTTGTCTACCATTAGTGTTTAATCTGGATCCATATACATACTGAGGGCTTCCCTAGTGGCTCAGATGATAAAGAATCCACCAGTAATGTGGGCGACCTGAATTCAATCCCTGGGTTGGGAAGATCCCCTGGAGGAGGACATGGCAACCCACTCTAGTATTCTTGCCTGGAGAATCCCCATGGACAGAGGAACCTGGCAAGGTACAACCCATGGGGTCACAAAGAGTCAGACATGACTAAGCAAATAAACACACACACACAGTATACATACTGTAGATGAAGTGGGGAGCTAAAAAATGTCTTTTTTCTTTTTTATATCTAATGTTCAAAATTTGAAATATTTCAAAAACATAGATATGTCTGAATGGGGTTCTGAAGTATTTACACTCATCATTTCAAGTGGTCTCCTGATGTGAGACGTGAGCCACTGGATATTATTTAAGCATGCTTTCCTCATTTTCTTACATGTGTCATTTGTGTTTGTACTATATCTGTGTTGCTGCCCAATCAGAGCTCCTGCTATTACTATTGAGTAAAAAATAAGGGCGATCAGGCAGAGAGATTTCATAGAGATATAGTTTTATCACTGTCAAATCCATCAAAATTGCCCAAGGGGCCTCAGCTTTCAGATTCATTTTCTGTGCTTCCTCTGAGTTAAAAGCAGCATTGAGTTGTTGAAAGGAGACTACTTTGTACTTCAGGTAGGAATTACTTGATGTCAGTAAATTAAGTTTGTTTTAGAAAGTCACAGCTCCAGCATGATGATTCTAAAGCAATTTAGTTGGACAGCCATATTTTCAAATTAGTACAACCTAATTCAGTATTTTGAACACAAACCATGTTGTTGTTATTCAGTCACCCAGTCGTGTTCAACTCTTTGCAACCCCATAGACTACAGCACACCAGGCTTCACTGTCCTTCACCATCTCCCAGATCATGCTCAAATTCACGTCCATTGAGTCAGTGATGCCATCCAACCATCTCATCCTCTTTGATCGCTTTCTTCTCCTGCCTTCCATCTTGCCCAGCATCAGGTACTTTTCTAATGAGTTGGTTTTTCAAACCACGTGGCCAAAGTACTGGAGCTTCAGTTTCAGCATTAATCCTCCAATGAATATTCAGGGTGGATTTCCTTTAGAAATGACTGGTTGATCTCCTTGTAGTCCAAAGGACTCTCAAGAGTCTTCTCCAACACCATAGTTCAAAAGAATCAGTTCTTTGGTGCTCAGCTTTCTTTACAGTCCAGCTTTCATATCCATACATGACTACTGGAAAAACCATAGCTTTGACCATATGGACCTTTGTTGAGGAAGTAATGTCTCTGCTTTTTTAATATGCTGTCTAGGTTTGTCGTAGCTTTTCTTCCAAAAAGCAAGCATCTTCATTTCATGGATGCTGTCACCATCTGCAGTGACTTAGGAGCCCAAGAAAATAAACTCTGTCACTGTTTCCTTTGTTTCCCCATCTGTTTGCCATAAAGTGATGGGACTGGATGTCATGATCTTAGTTTTTTGAATGTTGAGTTTTAAGCCAGCTTTTTCACCCTTTTCTTTCACCTTCTTAAAGAGGCTCTTTCAGTTCCTCATTGCTTTCTGCCATAACGGTGGTATCATCTGCATATATGAGGTTAATATTTCTCCTGGCAATCTTGATTCCAGCTTGTGCTTCATCCAGCCCGGCATTTCTCATGATGCACTCTGCATATAAGTTAAATAAGCAGGGTGACAACATAGTCTTGACATACTGCTTTCCCAATTTGGACCCAGTACATTGTTCCATGTCCAGTTCTAACTGTTGCTTCTTGACCTGCATACAGGTTTCTCAGGAGGCAGGTAAGGTAGTCTGGTATTCCTATCTTTTTAAGAATTTCCCACAGTTTTTTGTGATCCACTCAAAGGCTTTAGCATAGTCAGTGAAGCAGAAGTAGGTATTTTTCTGGCATCTGCTTGCTTTTTCTATGATCCAGTAGGTGTTGGCAACTTGATCTCTGGTTCCTCTGCCTTTTCTACATCCATATTCAACATCTGGAATTTCTTGTTTCACATACTATTGAAGCCTATCTTGGAGAATTTTGAGCATTACTTTGATAACATGCGAAATGAGTGAAATTGTGCCATAGTTTGAACATTCTTTGGCATTGCCTTTTTTGGGGATTGGAATGAAAACTGACCTTTTCCAGTCCTGTGGCCACTGCTGAGTTTTCCACATTTGCTGGCATATTGAGTGAAATACTTTAACAGCATCATCTTTTAGGAATTGAAATAGGTCATCTTGAATTCCATCACCTCGACTAGCTTAGTTCATAGTGATGCTTCTTAAGGCCCACTTGACTTCACACTGCAAGACGTATGGCTCTAGTTGAGTGATCATACCATTGGGTTTACCTGGGTCAATAAGATCTTTTTTGTATAGTTATATGTATTCTTGCCACCTCTTCTTAATATCTTTTGCTTCTGTTATATCCATACCATTTCTGTCCCTTACTGTGCCGATCTTTGCATGAAATGTTCCCTTGGTATCTTTAATTTTCTTGAAGTGATCTCTAGTCTTTCCCATTTTATTGTTTCCCTCTGTTTCTTTGCATTGTTCATTTAGGACAACTTTCTTATCACTCCTTGATATTTTTGGAACTCTGCATTCAAATGGTTATATCTTTCCTTGTCTCCTTTCCCTTTTGCTTCTCTTCTTTTCTCAGCTCTTTGTAAGGCCTCCTCAGCCAGCCATTTTGCCTTTTTGCATTTAGATTATCACAATTAATTCATATATGAAGTGAAGTGTTAGTGGCTCAGTTGTGTCAGACTCTTTGCAACCCCATGGACTATAGTTTGCCCAGCTCCTCTATCCATGGAATTCTCTAGGCAAGAATACTGGGGTAGGTTGCCATTCCCTTCTCCAGGGGATCTTCCTGACTCAGGGACTGAACCCAGGTCTCCCACATTGTAGGCAGTTTCTTTAGCATCTGAGCCACCAAGGAAGCCCATACAATACTTATATACAACATATAAATCAGTTGTTGAAACAGTAGACTATGCCATGACTGCTACCTTTGAAGGAAAAGCATACACAATTACATGAAAATTAACTACCGTTTCAAGACCTTGTGTCATAAAATCTCCACAGGATTGGAATAGATTTTTTTGCTTTCTTCTGTTGGGGACCACTGAATATTAATTTTTTCTTAATTATACCTGAGTAGCAATTCAAAGGAGTTGGATAGTGTTCAAATTTTAGAACCCCAATTTTACCATTCACTAAAACCCTACTTCATAGTTTATCTACATAACAGAATGAATCTAGTTAGGAATGCATGGTAGTAAAAACAGGTCCCATATTTAAAGCGATACACCACCCTGTGGTAGAATATGAAAAATGCAGACAGTTTTTCTACAACAAATAAATGATTATAAATTTATTGACTTTGAAATAAGCCTTTTTTTTTTTTTTTTTTTTTTACTTTTTTTCTCTTTGGGAAAATACCAGAAGATATAGGGTTTTTTATTAGTGATTTCTCCAAAAGTGATCATTCAAAAGCAAATTTCAGGTTAATTTTGAGAAAACGGACCTTAGAGAAGAATAAAACACACTATGTGATATTATTGGCTAATTTTAATATGCATATATTGATAAAAATATTTACATTTATATTTAGAATTGAAGTGCAGAGTTAGTGTTCTCTAATGGCAAAGCAAGGCCAAGAGTTTTAAGAATCATAAGAAATTCAAAACTAAAAACAAAAATCAATACCTATATATATTCTATATGTTTGTTATATATATGATTTTATAAATTATAGTTATACAATAAGGGAAAGCATACTTGATAACAAAAGCATAGTTTATGTTGAAAAGAAACCCAGTGTTTAAAGAACTCTGTAAAAAAAGATTAGTGTGAAAATTTTAAAGCCAATACAGTTTTTAATTTAAAATCTTATCCTTTTGAAGTTTAGTAGCAAAAGTATTTTATCTTGAGATTTTTAAGGGTATATTTTTCAATATGGCAATTTTTTTTTGTTTTGCTTTTTAAGGAAGAAAATCTCTAAAATATGTAAATACATATTGCGAGAACAAACTTTTCTTTTATAATAGACCAAACAACATCTATTAAGAAGGCCAAGTTCTCTTTTGGGGAAAAGAAAAAAACAAATATCGGCAACAGAAGTCATTGATGTTTCTCATAGTCACTGTTAGTTGTGGACAAGCCATTGCCAACCAGTGGGCCAAGTTTTTTTCCTGTAACATCCCTGCAAGACAAATCTTATTATCCCCACTGGAAAGATGAGGAAACAGACATTCAGAGTTAAGTGATTGAACCAAATATTTGGACCTAAGTCTGCCAGGGTTCAAGCCCTTACACTGCCCGGAATAACCTTTCTGTTTGTATGCCAAGGGAAAAGTGTTCTTTTAAGAAGCAAAGTTTCACAAGTTATGTGAGAAGGGCTAACTTTTTCTTTTACAAACAAGTGAGAAACAGAATTAAACTTATATAACATAAACGATTATGAATATATTGCTCTTGTCAAAGAAGTTTTCAAAACTTGGGCTGTATTCATACATACATGATGATATGAGTCAAACATGAATGTATGTGTAAGTTAACAATTCAAGAATCCAAAGATAAATTTCACCTTTTGGTCAGAACAAATTAGCCTTTTATTAAAAAGTAAGATCTGTTTGGTTTTTTTTTTAGTTTATTTATTTTAATTGGAGGCTAATTAGTTTACGACACTGTGGTGGTTTTTGCCATACATTGATATGAATCAGCTACGGGTATATCTGTGTCCTATATCATGTATGGAACATGTATTTAAGTATCATGATGAAAACCAAAGGAAGAGGTTAACAACATATTTATTGAATTGTCAAACCTATAAAAACTATGATAATAGAATAAAGAAAATATCCTCTGGGGATGGCATCATGATTCCTTGATTTCCCCGAAGCAGTTACTTGTAAGAAAACTGAAAGAAATATGCTTTGGGGATGTTCTTGGAGATTTCCTAAACAGTTTGGAAAAAGCTACCTGAATTTATGTGCCATCTCTGCATTAAAGGTGTTTTTCCAAATAGAATCCTCTTATAAACAAAGAAATCAGCAATTTTGGGGTCTTCTTGGTTCTTCCTCAAAGAGCTGGTGTCCTAAGCCCTCTATTAATTAGCAATGTATTTGTATAGAATATAAAATCATTCATTTTCCTAGTAAAATGCCAATAACCAACAAGTCACTTGAATTAATAACATAAAAATCAGCCTTTAAAATTCAAACTGAAAGAGAATGTAAATATCTTTTTGTAAGAGTTCAAATTAAACATCAGGAAAGAAATAAATTGTTTTGAAAATATGTTTTAAAAAATTTAACTCAAGTGAAAATTCTCCTAAATCTAGATAAATTTAATACAATGTTATACTTTGCTAAGTCTATTCAGTCACGTCCGACTCTGTGCGGACCCCATGGACTACAGCCTGCCAGGCTCCTCTATCTGTGGGATTCTCCAGCCAAGAATACTAAATTACTTTATTTAAGTGATTACAGGGGTTGGACCCATAGAATTAGGCAATAGATTTTAACCACATTTCTTTGAGCACACAGTGGTGCAGAAGAGTTACAGGAATTGCGAGAAGTTACCATATTTTATATATTTTATACACAAACACAAGCAATGTATTCATTAATTCTTTCACTGATAGAGAATTTGGTTGTGTTAAAATACTGTATGTAATTTTCTAATTTAAAACAGTGCATGCAGAGAGGAAGAGAATAAAACTTATGAGAATGATATACTGCATTGTAATATTTCCAACCATAGAATTTTAGGACCTTAATATTTTCAAATTAAGTACCCTCTCTCCCCAATTTTTCTTTTTTTAAAAATATTTTTTAATGTTTAATTTTGTTTTTTTTCTGATTGCACTGGGTCTTTGTTTCTGTGTGGGCTTCCTCTAGCTGTAATGAGTCGAGGCTACTCTGCTGCAGTGTGCGGGTTTCTCACTGCAGGGGCTTCTCTTGCGGAGAAGGTGTGCAGGCCCTAGGTGTGCAGGCTCAGTAGTTATGGTCTGTGGCTCTGGGGCGCATGGGCTTCAGTAGTTGTGGCCCACAGACTCTAGAGTTCAGGTTTAGTAGTTGTGGTACACAGGCTTAGTTGCTCCACAGCATGTGAATCTTCCGGAACCAGTGATTAAACCTGTGTCCCCTGCATTGGCAGGCAGATTCCTATCCACTGCACCACCAGGGAAGTCTCCTAAATTTTTTCATGTTGTCTATTTGTAGTCAAACTGTCCCCTCATGACTCAGCCCTGGCCACCTCTGATCTTATCTTCGTCTCTATAGTTTGACCTTTTCCAGAAAGTCATATAAAGTCATATACGGTATGTAACTGTTGAGACTGCCTTCTTTCACTGAAAACAGTGCCTTGGACATTCATCCATATTGTTGCACATTCTAATGATGCATTTCTTTTTATGCCTGAGTAGCATTCCATTGTATGAATGTACTGCATTTGGTTTGATTGATTTATTGGTTGAGGAACATTTGGACTATTCAGTTTCAGGTGGTTTTAGTAAAGGCTGTCATAAACAAACGAGTTTGTGGTTTTTCAGTCGTTAAGTCTTATCTCACTCTTTGCAACCCCATTAACTACAGCACGTTAGGCTCTTCTGTCCTGTACCATCTACAGAGTTTTGCGCAAATTCATTTTCATTGAGTTGATGATGCTATCTAACCATCTCAACCTCTGCTGCCCCCTCCTCCTTTTGCCTTCAGTCTCTCCCATCATTAGAGTCTTTTCTAATAAATTGGCTCTTTGCATCAGGTAGTAAAGTATTGGAGAAGGAAATGGCAACCCACTCCAATGTTCTTGCCTGGAGAGTCCCAGGGATCGGGGAGCCTGGTGGGCTGCCGTCTCTGTGATCGCACAGAGTCGGACACAACTGAAGCGACTTAGCAGCAGCAGTAGCAGCTAAAGTATTTGAGTTTCAGCATCAGTACTTCCAATCAACATTCATGATTGATTTCCTATAGGTCTTGGTTTGATCTCCTTGCTGTCCAAGGGACTCTCAAGAGTCTTATCCAGTAGCACAGAATGAAAGCATCAGTTATTCAGTGCTCAGCCTTTTTTGTGGTCCAACCCTAACATCTATACATGACTACTGAAAAAACCATAGCTTTGACTATACAAACCTTTGTTAGCAAGTGATGTCTCTGCTTTTTAATATGCTGTCTAGGTTTATCCACAGGACTGGAAAAGGTCAGTTTTCATTCCAGTCCCAAAGAAAGGCAATGCCAGAGAATGCTCAAACTACCACACAATTGCACTCATCTCACATGCTAGTAAAGTAATGCTCAAAATTCTCCAAGCCAGGCTTCGACAATACATGAAACGTGAACTTCCAGATGTTCAAGCTGGATTTAGAAAAGGCAGAGGAACCATAGATCAAATTGCCAACATCCGCTGGATCATGGAAAAAGCAAGAGAGTTCCAGAAAAACATCTATTTCTGCTTTATTGACTATGCCAAAGCCTTCGACTGTGTGGATCACAAGAAACTGTCAAAAATTCTGAAAGACATGGGAATACGAGACCACCTGACCTGCCTCTTGAGAAACCTATATGCAGGTCAGGAAGCAACAGTTAAAACTGGACATGGAACAACAGACTGGATCCAAATAGGAAAAGGAGTACATCAAGGCTATATATTGTTACCCTGCTTATTTAACTTCTATGCAGAATACATCATGAGAAACGCTGGGCTGGAAGAAGCACAAGCTGGAATCAAGATTGCCAGGAGAAATATCAATAACCTTAGATATGCAGATGACACCACCCTTATGGCAGAAAATGAAGAGGAACTCAAAAGCCTCTTGATGAAAGTGAAAGAGGAGAGTGAAAAAGTTGGCTTAAAGCTCAACATTCAGAAAACAAAGATCATGGCATCTGGTCCCATCACTTCATGGAAAATAGATGGGGAAACAGTGGAAACAGTGTCAGACTTTATTTTGAGGGGCTCCAAAATCATTGCAGATGGTGACTGCAGCCATGAAATTAAAAGATGCTTACTCCTTGGAAGGAAATTTATGACCAACCATCTAGGTAGCATATTGAAAAGCAGAGACATTACTTTGCCAACAAAGGTCCATCTAGTCAAGGCTATGGTTTTTCCTGTGGTCATGTATGAATGTGAGAGTTGGACTGTGAAGAAAACTGAGTGCTGAAGAATTGATGCTTTTGAACTGTGGTGTTGGAGAAGACTCTTGAGAGTCCCTTGGACTGCAAGGAGATCCAACCCGTCCATTCTAAAGGAGATCAGCCCTGGGTGTTCTTTGGAAGGACTGATGCTAAAGCTGAAACTCCAGTACTTTGGCCACCTCATGGGAAGAGTTGACTCATTGGAAAAGACTGATGCTGGGAGGGATTGCGGGCAGGAGGAGAAGGGAACAACAGAGGATGAGATGGCTGGATGGCATCACCGACTCGATGGACATGAGTTTGAGTGAACTCTGGGAGTTGGTGACGGACAGGGAGGCCTGGTGTGCTACAACTCATGGGGTCGCAAAGAGTCGGACACGACTGAGCAACTGAACTGAGGTTTGTCATAGCTTTCCTTCCAAGGAGCAAGCTATTTACATTTCAATATATCTAAGATAAATAACTAGGAATAGGATTACTGAGTTATACTGCAAGTACATTTTTAAGTTTACAGGAAACTGACAACCAGTTTTCCAGAGTAGCTGCATGTTTTTCTTTTCCACCTGCAATGTATGAGATATTTACTTCTACGTTCTTTGAAGCGTTTGGTATCATCTATTTATTTTATAGCATTTGTTTTAGCTGTTCTAACAGATGTGTTCTGGTAGCTCATTGTGCTTTTAATTGTCATTTCTCTAGTGCTAATACAATGTCGAGTGTCTTTTCATGTGCTTATTTGCCATTCCTCTATCTCCTCTGATGGAATAGCTCTTCAAAACTCTTTCCTCCACTCCTTTTTAATCAAAATTTTGATTTTTTATTATTGAGTTTAGAGTTTCTTCTGTAACTGGGATGTAAGTCTTTCTCTGGATATGTGATTTTTAAAATCCTCATTATTTGTACATTTGTCTATTCACTTAAACTTAATTTGAACTCCCAAATCAATACATACCATCTTCTTATGTCACTTACAGACATTCAAAATGGTGAAAAATGTGAATTGCCTGACATACACATTCCCAGCTGAGGTCAAACACAGCAATGCTCTGGCTTTTGATGTCAGCTCTCATACTATAAAAACTGTCCTTTTCTCAGTATATAAAGTGCCACATATTTTCATTTGTGCCTATTTTTCAGTAATTTCACCCTTTAAAATGGCCCCCAAGCATAATGCTGAAGTGCCTGGAAGTAGATGCACACTCATAGAGTCAACTGGTTTTTGGAGAATATACAAAGCAATCCAAAAGGGAAAAAAAGATATCCCTTTTTTAAACAAGTGGTGATGAAATCATTGGATGTCCATAAGCAAAAAATACATACCTAGATATAGACTTTATACCTTACATAAAATTAACTCAAAATAGATCATTGACAGAAAGGTAAAACACAAAAGTATAAAATCTATAGGAAAAAACACAGAAGAAAATCTTTGAGCTTTAGTTTGGTGATGAGATTTCAGATGTATTACTAAAAGCATGATCAGCAGAGAAAAAAAACTGAATTGTATTAAAGCTAAAACTTTCTGCTCTGTGAAAAATAATTAAGACAATGAAAACATAAGCCACAAACTGGGAGAAAAATGCAAATTATATGCAGTTGATGACAAATTGAAATTATAGTGAAGTAATCATAGTTCAGTAGTGATGTCATGTTGACGATATGTACTATTGATATGATGATGAGAATGGCACTTTACTTTTTAGTCATCCTCAAAAAAAACCATTGCAATGGGCCAATATGAAAAAATCCCAGCTGACGGATATCCCATAAACTCTCTAACCAGTACTCCTCAAAATTGTCAAGGTCATCAGAAATAAGGAAGATTTGAAAAATTGTCAACAAGTCGGAATGAGCATAAGGGGACGTGATCACTATCCTGAAGGGAATCCTGGAACAGAAAAAGGATGTTATATAAAAACTAAGAAAATCTGAAGAAAGTGTGGACTTCAGTTGATAATAATGATTGATATTGGTTCATTAATTGTGACAACTATACCATAACATTAATGTGGGAAAAACCGTGTGGGTTTACTTCTGCTCCTCCATTGTTACTGCACTGACCTGGACTTCCAGCACTGTATTCACTAGGAGTGTTCACAGTGAATATCTTTATTCCCAAGCTTTGGAGGAAAGCATACTGCCTTTCATGGTTATATGAGATGTTCACTATGGGTATTTTGTAGATTCCGTTTATCAGGAAAAGGAGACTTCCTTTTCCTAGTTTGCTGAGATTGTTTTTCAAATCATGCTGCTGCTGCTGCTAAGTTGCCTCAGTCGTATCTGACTCTTTGCAACCCCATAGACAGCAGCCCACCAGGCTCCCCCATCCCTGGGATTCTCCAGGCAAGAACACTGGAGTGGGTTGCCATTTCCTTCTCCAATGCATGAAAGTGAAAAGTGAAAGTGAAGTCATTCAGTCGTGTCAGACTCTTCACCACCCCATGGGCTGAAGCTTGCCAGGCTCCTCCATCCATGCGATTTTCCAGGCAAGAGTACTGCAGTGGGTTGCCATTGCCTTCTCCGTTTAAATCCTGAATGGAGTTTTAATTTTGTCAAATGATTTTTCTGTATCAGTTAATAAGATACTGTGTCTTTTCTTAGTGTGATGAATTACACTTTATTTTTTGAATACTGAAATCACCTTGCATTCCTGGTATCAACCCCACTTGATCATGGACTCAGACTTCCTATATATTGCTAGAGTCACTTTGTTTGTATGTTCAAACTAAACCAAACCAAAGAATGTTCAAAGTACCGCACAATTGCACTCATCTCACACACTAGTAAAGTAATGCTCAAAATTCTCCAAGCCAGGCTTCAACACTACATGAACCGTGAACTTCCAGATGTTCAAGCTGGATTTAGAAAAGGCAGAGGAACCAAAGATAAAATGCCAACATCTGCTGGATCATCAAAAAAGCAAGAGAGTTCCAGAAATACATCTACTTTTGCTGTATTGACTATGCCAAAGCCTTTGGGGGGATCACAACCAACTGTGGAAAATTCTGAAAGAGATGGGAATACCAGACCACCTGACCTGCCTCTTGAGAAATCTGTATGCAGGTCAAGAAGCAATAGTTAGAACTGGACATGGAACAACATATTGGTTCCAAATTGGGAAAGGAGTATGTCAAAGCTGTATTTTGGCACCCTGCTTATATAACTTATATGCAGGGTATACTATGTGAAATGTCGAGCTGGATGAAGCACAAGCTGGAATCAAAATTGCTGGGAGAAATATCAATAATCTCAGATATGCAGATGATACCACCCTTATGGCAGAAAGCAAAGAAGAACTAAAGAGCCTCTTGATGAAGGTGAAAGAGGAGAGTGAAAAAGTTAGTTTAAAGATCAACATTCAGAAAATTAGGGTCATGGCACCTGGTCCCATCACTTCATGGCAAATACATGGGGAAAAAATGGAAACAGTGACAGACTTTTGGGGGGGAGCTCCAAAATCACTGCAGATGGTGATTGCAGCCATGAAATTAAAAGATTCTTGCTCCTTGGAATAAAAGCTATGACCAACCTAAACAGCATATTCAAAAACAGAGACATTACTTTGCCAACAAAGGTCCATCTAGTCAAAGCTATGGTTTTTCCAGTAGTCATGTATGAATGTGAGAGTTGGACTGTAAAGGAAGTTGAGTGCTGAAGAATTGATGCTTTTGAACTGTGGTGTTGGAGAAGACTCTTGAGAGTCCCTTGGACTGCAAGGAGATCCAACCAGTCCATTCTGAAGGAGATCAGCCCTGGGTGTTCTTTGGAAGGACTGATGCTAAAGCTGAAACTCCAGTACTTTGGCCACCTCATGCAAAGAGTTGACTCATTGGAAAAGACTCTGATGCTGGGAGGGATTGGGGGCAGGAGGAGAAGGGGACGACAGAGGATGAGATGGCTGGATGGCATCACCGACTCGATGGACGTGAGTCTGAGTGAACTCCGGGAGTTGGTGATGCACAGGGAGGCCTGGTGTGCTGCAATTCATGGGGTCACAAAGAATCGGACACGACTGAGTGACTGATCTGATCTGATGCTAATCTCAGTGCCAATCTCATCTGAAACATTAATAAATAAAGCAATGATAAGTTAATTCAGCTATGAATTTTAGGTGGAGAGCCTAATCCAAACAAAATAATATCAAAAATGAAGAACTGGAGTTGTTTTTCAATTCTCCAAGTGAGAACAGCAGAGGAAGGTAGAGAGCTCTCATCAAAATACATTATCACTTATGTTTAGTGACCTTCTTCCTTTACAAGTATTAATTTTTAAAGGGTCTTATTTTCCTAGTGAAGTTTAAGATCCACAGCAAAATTGAGGGGAAGTTATAGAGATTTCCCATATATTCCCCACCCATTATCTACATCATCTACTAAAATGGTACACTTGTTAAAACTAATGAACATACATTGATACATCATCACCCAAAGTCCATAGCTTACCTTAGAGTTCACTTTTGATATTGTACATTCTATGGTTGTGGACAAACGTATAATATGTATCCATTATCATGTTGTCATTGTTGTTCAGCCACTCAGTTGTGTCTGACTTTGCGACCCCGTGCACTGCAGCACACTAGGCTTGCCTGTCCTTCACTGTCTCCCAGAGTTTGCTCAAACTCTTGTCCATTCAGTTTGTGATGCCATCCAACCATCCCATCCTCTGTCGCCCCCTTCTCCTCCTGCCCTCAGTCTTTCCCAGCATCAGGGTCTTTTCCAGTGAGTTGGCTCTTTGCACCACGTGGCCAAAGTATTAAAACTTCAGCTTCAGCATCAGTCCTTCCAATGAATACTCAGGACTGATTTCCTTTAGGATGGACTGGTTGGATCTCCTTGCTGTCCATGGGACTCTCAAGAGTCTTCTGCTGCACCACAGTTCAAAAGCATCATTTTTTCAGTGCTCACCCTTCTTTATGGTCCAACTCTCACATCTGTACATGACTAATGGAAAATCCATAGCTTTGAGTGTATGGACCTTTGTTGGCAAAGTGATATGCTCCTTTTTATGATCCATCATCATAGTATCATGCAAAGTATTTTCACTGCTCTGAAAATTTCTGCTCCCATCTTAAACCTTGTCAACCACTGATCTTATTACTCTCTCCATAGTTTTTCTTTTTTCAAAATGTCATATAGTTGAAATCACACAAAAAAATGTGGCCTTTTCATGTTGAATTCTTTAGCTTAGTAATATGCATTTAAGGTTCCTTTGTGTCTTTTCATGGTTTGATAATTTATTTCTTTTTAGCACTGAATAATAAAGACATCATTATTTCTTCCATATTTTGACAATTATGAACAAAACTACTGTAAATGTCCATGTGCAGGTTTTGTGTGGATAATTTTCAGCTTCTTTGGATAATAAGTACCATGGAGCTTGATTGATATACCATATTGTAAGAGCATGTTTAGTTTGATAAGAAATCTTTTCTAGTTTATTTATTCCATGCTATAAATTTCCCTTAAGGAACACTTTTTACTGTATCCCACAAATTTTGATAAGTTGTGTTTCATTTAGTTCAAAATACTTTTAAATTGCTCTCGATATTTCTCCTTTGAGCCCTGTGTACTTAGAAGGGTGTTGTTTAATCTCTGCATGTTTGGGGATTCTCCAGTTATCTTTTCTGTTAGTGATTTCTACTTTAATTCCACTGTGATCCGAGAGCAGACACTGAATGATTTGTGTTCCTTTAAATTTGTTAACATGTGTTTTATGGGTCAGAATGTGGTTGATCTTGGTGAATATGCTATGTGAGCCTAAGAAAAATGGGTATTTTGCTGTTGTTGAGTGAAATTGTCTATGGATGCCCATTATATCCCATTGACTAACGGCATTGTTGAGTTCAACTATGTCCTTTTTTGTCTGTTTCAAATGGAGGCATGTTGAAGTTTCCAAGTATGATAAAGAGTTATTTATTTCTCTTTGGAGTCGTATTGGCTTTTGCCTCATATACTTTGATGCTGTGTTGTTTCACACTGTTAAGTTTTATCTTGTTGGAGGATTGACCCCTTCATCATAATGTGCTGCTGCTAAGTGGCTTTAGTCGTGTCCGACTCTGTGCGACCCCATAGATGGCAGCCCACCAGGCTCCTAATGTAATCCCCTACTTTATATCTGATAACTTTTCTTGCTTTGAAGTCAGCTCTGTGTGAAATTAATTTAACTACTTCTGCTTTTTTTTTTTTTTTTGGTTGGCATTAGCATGGTATATTTTCTTCCATCCATTTACTTTTAATTGATATATGTCTTAATATTTTAAGTGTATTTGTTACAGACAATATACTGTTTGGTCTTGTTTTTGATACCCTCTGACAATCTCTGTTCTTGAATTGGTACTTTTAAACCATTGGCATTCACAGTGACTGGTGATGTAGTTGGATTAATATCTAGCATATTTGTTACTGTTTCCTCTTTGTTGCCCTTGCTCTTTGTTCCTGTCTTTGTCTTCTACTCTTTTTACGCTTTTTGTGCTTGTAACTGAGCATTTTATATGATTTCATTTTTGCATCTGTATTAGATATTGGATAAACTTCTCTTTTTACTTTTCTTTAGTGGCCACTCTAGAATTTGCTTCCCTTGTGGCTCAGATGGTAAAGAATCTGCCTGCAATGCCAGAGACTGGGTTCAATCCCTGAGTCAGGAAGATCCACTGGAGAAAGGACTGGCAACCCACTACAGCAATCTAGCCTGGAGAACCCCATGGACAGAGGAGCCTGGCAGGCTACAGTCTATGGAGTCATAAAGAGTTGGACACTACTGAGTGACTAACACTAGAATTTGCAATATACACTTAGAACTAATTGAAATCCACTTTCAAATAACACTAGACAGGCACATGGATAAGTGCGTACCTTATAATAATAAAATAATTCTATAAGTTCTATTTCCTATCTCTTGTATCATTATTTTCATTTTATTTGTATATAAGCATATGTATGTGTGTATATCAGATCGGATCAGATCAGTCACTCATTCGTGTCCGACTCTTTGCAACCCCATGAATCGCAGCACGCCAGGCCTCCCTGTCCATCACCAACTCCCGGAGTTCACTCAGACTCACGTCCATCGAGTCAGTGATGCCATCCAGCCATCTCATCCTCTGTCGTCCCCTTCTCCTCCTGCCCCCAATCCCTCCCAGCATCAGACTCTTTTCCAATGAGTCAACTCTTTGCATGAGGTGGCCAAAGTACTGGAGTTTCAGCTTTAGCATCAGTCCTTCCAAAGAAATACCAGGGCTGATCTCCTTCAGAATGGACGGGTTGGATCTCCTTGCAGTCCAAGGGACTCTCAAGAGTCTTCTCCAACACCACAGTTCAAAAGCATCAATTCTTCGGTGCTCAGCCTTCTTCACAGTCCAACTCTCACATCCATACATGACCACAGGAAAAACCAGAGCCTTGACTAGACGAACCTTTGTTGGCAAAGTAATGTCTCTGCTTTTGAATATGCTATCTAGGTTGGTCATAACTTTCCTTCCAAGGAGTAAGCGTCTTTTAATTTCATGGCTGCAGTCACCATCTGCAGTGATTTTGGAGCCCAGAAAAATAAAGTCTGACACTGTTTCCACTGTTTCCCCATCTATTTCCCATGATGTGATGGGACCGGATGCCATGATCTTTGTTTTCTGAATGTTGAGCTTTAAGCCAACTTTTTCACTCTCCTCTTTCACTTTCATCAAGAGGCTTTTGAGTTCCTCTTCACTTTCTGCCATAAGGGTGCTGTCATCTGCATATCTGAGGTTATTGATATTTCTCCTGGCAATCTTGATTCCAGCTTGTGTTTCTTCCAGTCCAGCGTTTCTCATGATGTACTCTGCATATAAGTTAAATAAACAGGATGACAATATACAGCCTTAAAGAACTCCTTTTCCTATTTGGAACCAGTCTGTTGTTCCATGTGAAAAATAATAACAATAATGTATTCGATTATGCATGCTTATGTATTATATATTGTGTATAGTACTTAAACATGTATATATATGCTTGTAAATATAATATCTAAAAATGTACATACATACTATACAATAATAATACCTAATCAGATACATTGTGGCTATTATTGTTTTGAACAATCTGTTAGATCAAATAAGAATAAGTAAAATAATAGTTTCATTTTACTTTCACTTATTCCTTCTTCAGTGTTCTTTTATTTATGTATATCTTAGTGTCTGTTATATATTATTTTCCTTTTTTCTGAAGAACTTTTTGCATTTCTGTAAGGCAGGTCTACTGACAATAAATTTTACCAATTTTTGTCTGAGAAAGTCATTATGTCTCCTTTATTTCTGAAGGATAATTCAACAGGGTACAAAATTCTAGACTGGTGGTATTTTTCTCTCAACACTTCAAATGTATAACCCCATTCTCTTCTCATTTGCATGGTTTCTTAGGAGAAATTAAATATCATTCTTCTATTTGTTCCCCCATAGGTAAGGTGTTTTTCCCTCTGGATTGTTTCAGAATGTTTTCTTTGTCTTTGACGTTCTGTAATTTCACAGTGATGGGCATAGGTGTTTTTTGGCATTTGCCCTGCTTTGTGTTCTCTGACTTTCCTGGATCTGTGATGGTGTCTGGTATTAATCTGGGCAAATTCTCAGTCACTATTGTTTCTAATAGTTCTATTTTTTTTTTCCTTCTTCTGGTATTCCCATTATGTGTATGGTACACCTTTTGTAACTGTCCCACAGTCCTGAGATATTTTGTTGTTTTGTTCAGTCTTTTTCTCTTTGATTTTCAGTTTTGGAAGTTTCTCCTGTGAGATCCTCAAGTTCAGAGATCCTTTTTTCATCCATGCATGATCTAATAAGCCCCTCAAAAGGCATTCTTCCTTTTGTTACAGTGTTCTTGATCTCCAGCAATTTTTTTGTTGTTGTTCTTCCTTTGGATTTCTATCTCTCTGCTCGCATTGCCCATCAGTTCTTGCATGCTATCTGCCTTACCATCAAAACTCTTAGCATAGTCCTATAGTTGTTCAAAATCCAAGCTCAATAATCCTTACATCCCTGTTGTGTCTGGTTCAGTGTCAGTTCTGGTGAATCTGTGCCTCTGTGAACCTTACAAGTTTCTCTAAATCTCCCCCTCCCTCCTTCCAACCCTCCTCCTTCCCCTCCCCCTATGTGGAACAAGATGACTAGAGTGGGCTGGACTTGGGTATTTCCCTTTTCTTACATGGAAGGGTATAGTGGACTACTGTTGGTTATTTTCCTTCCTGATCAGTTGGGTTCTGACTGTACTCCAGCAGGTTAGAGTCTGGTGATTTAGCTTCCCCTGAGGTCAGGCCTTGTTCAGAAGAACAAAGGTGCTCTGGCCTGTTTCAAAATGGCTCCTATTCGCCTCCCTGTCAGAAGTGTGAGGGAGTTTTTCTCCGGTACTTCCTGTGGGAACATGGGCAAGCTCCTGAAGGTAAGTCTTACAGTTTTGTGGGCACCTCCCCATGACTGGGTCCCCCTGGAGCTTTTAAATTTCAGACTTGTATACACTAAGCCTCCAGTAACTTCTCAATTACAGTTGACGATTTTCTATTGGTTCCCTTCCTCTCGCCAGTGGTTTCCATGTGTGAGTTTAAGCTCTAGGAAGCCCTGTATTCCATTGTCTGTCTCTCCAGTCTTGAGGTCAACAGTTTGCCTGATGTCCTACCTTCCCTTATCAATCCAAGAAAAGTGGTGGATTTTTCAGTGTCTTCAGCTTTTTAATTATTGTTAGCATAGAATGGTGACTTCCAAGCTCCTCATATTTGGAACCAGTAAACATCCAAATGTTTACTGATTTTTAAGATTCTTTTGATTATTTAAGTTTCTCATAATTTTGGTACATTTATGAGAAGAAATAAATTAATGGGAAGGGTAATATGAAAACATAATTATATTGTAGGTTTAGTAACTGGAGGGAATTTGAAGGGATCATCAGCAATGGGAATATTTATTTCCAAATATACAAAGATCAAGTGAGAAAAAATGAAGGAAAATATGGGGAGAGGTGAGGAAGTTGACATGACAAGAGAGAGTAACAGTGAAAAGATATGATGAGAGAAGAGAGTAACGGTGAAAGGATATGATGAGAGAGGAGTTAATAGACACGAAAAATGAGAAAGATGTTATGATTGCTTTCTGGAAATTCTACAGTGTTTACTTAAATTCTCTACAAATTAAAACAAAAATAATGGGATGCATTCTCTCAAGTACAAATATGATAAGCTAAAGATCTCAATATTCTCTCATCTTCTCTTACTGATATTGTTGAGAGGGCTCAATATATAATATTCTTTCCTTGGCCTCATTCTATTCACAGAAAACCTGAGCTGTTAGGATTTTTTTTTTTTTCTGATTACTCAAGAAAAATTATATGGTGTTTATTAAGTTTATTTCAGATCTTAAAAGTGATAAAAATGCAATAGTCTTCGTATAAATAAAATCACTTCTCCTAAAAGGATTATCAGTCTAGTTAAATTTATCATTGTATTTTTACCTAATATTTCATATAAGATTTTTGTCCAAATTTATACTATTGTAATCAATTTGCTTCTGCCTTAATTTGTCATGTTTTTGTTATTTTAGTGAATATTTTGTCATCCACTTAAGTGTAATTAATTGCTATTTTTAAGTTATTAAATTATCATGCTGCTGCTACTGCTGCTAAGTCGCTTCAGTCGTGTCCAACTCTGTGCGACCCCATAGACGCCAGCCCACCAAGCTCCCCCATCCCTGGGATTCTCCAGGCAAGAACACTGGAGTGGGTTGCCATTTCCTTCTCCAATGCATAAAAGTGAAAAGTGAAAATGAAGTCGATCAGTCATGTCTGACTCTTAGCGACCGCATGGACTGCAGCCTACCAGGCTCCTCTGTCCCTGGGATTTTCCAGGCAAGAGTACTGGAGTGGGGTGCCATTGCCTTCTCCGATTAAATTATCATAATTTTGCATAAAATCTGTCTCATCTGTGACTACTTCTATTCTTCTCAAAATACCTTCAACTTGTTAGCTGTGTCCAAATATTTGATATATATGTGCATATCATAATATGTAAGGCTTTTTTTGAACCTCATCCTGGGGTATCATTTTTTTTTTATTGCAATATAGTTGATTTACAGTCTTTTAGGTACACAGCAAAGTGATGTATTTATATACATGTATATATGTGTGAGTGAGTGTGTGTATATATACATACACACACACTTATATAAAGAATCTTTCTCAGATTCATTGCCATTATAGGTTATTACCAGATACTGAATATACATAAGTGTGCTATACATTGTAGTGTTTATCTGTTTTGTACATAGTGGTGTGTAACTATTAATCCCAAATTCCTAATTTATCCCTCTCCCACTTTCCCCTTTGGTAACTAAATTTGTTTTCTGCATCTGTGAGTGTATGTCTGTTTTGTAAATAAATTCATTTCTATCATTTTTTTTTTAGATTCCACATATAGGTAATATTATATATTTGTCTTTCTGTCTCTGACTTTACTTGGTATGATAATCTCTAGGTTCATCCATGTGAGTACAAGTGGAGTCATTTCATTCTTTTTTATGGCTGAGTAATATTCCATTGTGTATATGCCCCACATTTCCTCTATATATCCCTCTGTCGATGGATATTTAAGGTGCTTCCATGGCCTGGCTGTTGTAAATGGTGACACTAAGAACACTGGCATGCATGTATCTTTGAGGTACAGTTTTCATCTTGGCCAGATATATGCCCAGAAGTGGTATTGTTAGGTCATATGGTGATTGTGTTTAATTTTTAAGAAACCTCAATACTGCTCTCCAAAGTGGCTACCCCAATTTACATTTCCAGTAACAGTGTATAAGGGTTCCCTTACCTCCACACCCTCTCCAGCATTTACTATTTGTAGACTTTTGATGATAGCCATTCTGACTGCTGTAAGGTGATACCTCATTGTAATTTTGGTGTGCATTTCTTTAATAACTAGCAGTGCTGAGCCACTTTTCATGGGCCAGGTGCCCATCTGTATGTCTTCTTGGTAGAAATGTCTGTTTAGGTCTTCTGCCCATTTTTTTATTGGGTTGGTTGTGTTTTTGATATTGAGTTGTGTGAGCTATTTGTTGCTGTGGGTGATGTTGTCATTTTAACAATACTGATTCTTCCAATCCAAGAACATGGTATATCTTTCCATCTGTTTGTGTCATCCTCAGTTTCTTTCATCAGTGTCTTATAGTTTTCAGAATCTAAGTCTTTTGCCTCTTGAGGCAGATTTGTTCCTGGCTACTTTATGACATGATGGTTAGATGGTTAATGGGATTTTTTCCTTAATCTCTCTGATCTTTTGTTGTTAGTGTGTTTAAATGCAGTCAATTTCTGTATATTGATTTTGAATCCTGAAACTTTTCCATATCGATTGATGAACACAGTTTCCTGGTTGCATTTTTAGGATTTTCTATTTATGGTATCATGTCATCTGCAAACAATGACAATTTTGCTTCTTCCTTTCCAATTTCCATTTCTTTTCCTTTTTTCTTTCTGATTGCTATAGCTAGGACTTCCAAAACTATGTTGAATAGAAGTTGCAAGAGTGGACATCCTTGTCTTGTTCCTGATCTCACAGAAAATGCTTTCAGCTTTCACTACCAAGAATGATGTTAGCTGTGGGTTTGTCACATATGGCCTTTATTATGTCGAGGTATATTCCCTCTATACCTGCTTTCTGGAGAGTTTTTACCATAAAGAGATGTAGGATTTTGTCAAAAGTTGTTTCTGGTTTTATTGACATGATCATATGGTTTTTACCCTTAAACTTGTTAATGTAGTGTATTACAGATTAGTGGATCTTAAAAACTCCTTGCATCTCTGGGATAAATCCTACTTGACCAGAGTGTGTGATCTTATTTTTTTTTTAATTCTTGCTGCACTGGAAAGCTTGTGGAATCCTTTTAATATATTGTTGGATTTGGTTTGTTAGTATTTTGCTAAGAATTTTTGCTCTAAGTTCATCACTGATATTAGCCTGTACTTTTCTTTTTCTGTGATATCTTTGTCTGGTTTTGGTATCAGGTGGTGGCTTCATAGAATGCATTCAGAAGTGTTCCTTCCTCTGCAGCTTTTTGGAATAATTCCAGAAGGATAGATATTAAGTTTTCTCTATATGTTTAGTGGAATTCACCTATGAAGACATCTGGTCCCAGACTTTAGTTTGTTGGGATTTAAGATCCTTTTCATATTTTCTTTTAAAGTTGGACCTAAGTTATAACAGAAAAAAATCTATAGAGATATGCAGTATGGCACGTGGCTCCTTAGGTTCTGCATCCCCAGGGTCAACTATCTGTGGATCCATCCAGCTGTACATTCATCCCCAGAATCCATCCTCCTGGAACTAATCCCCTGCAGATCCCGAGAGCACTGCAGTTGCCAAAAAAAATCTTCCCCTCCCACATTCACCATATCATAGATTTGCAACCTGAGCAGCAAAAATTGAGGACAGAATTTTAATAATGTCACAGGTAATAAAAAGTGAGAGTAACTATTAGTGTAAACATTGTTTTATCTTACAAAGTAACTCATTTATCCTTCGCTTCAGAAAACATACTGTATTTCTGCAATATTATTTACTAATAGTTGATTGATTGACTGACTGATCGATGAATGAATATTGTTAGTTTCCTCTCCCTGTCCCATATGCATGTTTTATGTTTTTTCAGCTTTGTTCTCTGAAAGACTATCCTATATCCTGCTATCAGGTGAAGAGTTTCTACAGTTCTTTAAGAAATGTATTAAATATTTTATAAAAATGATATTATGACTTTTGAATTTACTGTATACATCTTGCCCATTTTGTGAGAAAGGTGGCAAGATCAGCTTTCCATACCAAAAAAAAAGAAAATGGGTTACCACCATAAATGAATGTTAACTGATCTGCATTATTTGGCCATCATAGTGAACAAAGTTTGAATTACAGTCACACAAATCAGAATGAGGACCTTTCCTTTTCAGATTTCTTTAGTTCAAAAGTACTCTATAAGCAAAGGCACAATGTAGATACCACCTATTAATCACATTTGTAGTCCTATTTGTACTTAAAGCTGCAAATATTAAGCTTTTAATACACTGCTTTTAAAGGTTTAAAAATGTAGTACAAACTTCTTCTCTCATCATTGTTCTCCCCATACTTTGGTCTCTCTGTTATCATACAATGGGGAAGAAAGGGGGAAAAGGAGGTAGTTTGAAGCAAAGTTGTTGTATTTTCAAATTACTGAAGAAATGTAACCCATTCACATCCAGATGAGGGTAGTTACAAGTCTAGATATTTCCCCTAAATAGTGACTGTACTACACACTCACAAGTGTAGCTTTGCAGTGTCTAGACATAGCAAGGTAGTCAGTAAATTTTGTTCAAATGAAGAAGATGCCTTACTCATTTCTGTTATGGATATCTATAAGAAATCTGAGTATGTTTCTATTGTTGTCGATCAGGGTTCTTGACCTTCTTTGATCAATAAAAATTGATGAGACCAGATGAGACATTCAGGCAAGACTTTATTGGGGTCCCTGATGCAGCTGGGGGGAGCAAAAACAAGTAACAAGTTCCCTTGCTTGTTCCCCAAGAAGGGGCAAGCTGGTTCATTATAGGAAAGAGGGGGTCCAGGTGTTGGACTGGAGGGGTGGCTTAAGTGCTCTGCCCACCCTTTGATGGTGTTGGGTATAAGGGGCTTGTGCAAATACACTGCTTTTGTTTCCAATACCCTGTCTTTGCTCCCAGTTCTTCAGAAGTAACAGTTGGATTTGTTTTTTAAAGGATTTTGTTTTTTGGATTTTTTATATTGTATCCATAACTTGCTCCAACTGCACATGCACACAGTAATTTTTAGTCTCTTATACTTTCTTTATATTTGTTGCTTGAGGAGCCATGTGTCCAGGTGCAAGCACTGCAGCAAAGAGTCCCAAGTCCCCAGCCTGTCTCACTATCATACTTAGTATTTTAAAGGCCTGGTTAGACAATGCAACAAGCCTACTTAATTAATTTACATTCAGTCCTTACAGTAACCAGACCCTAACAATAGTAAAGGGCTCTTTGGTTGCAAGAAACAAAACCCCCTCAAAAGATTTCAAATTAAAAGGATGTTTATCATAAAGAGGATACTCTCATGGAAAGCCAACAGCAGGAAGTACAGCCAGGCCTTACATGAAATAGAAATTTGGCTGGCAGCCAGTCTGTTAAACTCTATCTTTCTGGGGACATACTATCTATCTTCTTCTCACAGAAACCCAGCTCTCTTTGCGAGGTTCTAATTTTTCTGGTCAGTTATTTTAGCTTGCACCAGAATCGACTGGTTCTTTTCCTGACATTATCTCTACTCTTCTAAGAATTTATGGCCCCAATCTCTGTGTGCTATGCTGATCCAGTCTCTGTTTCTCTGTCCACATTTCTTCAAAAAAAGAACGTGATTATTTCAGCTTGGATCACTGTCCATCGATTGTTAATGAAATTAACAAGGCTACAGAACTGCAGGTATATGATACAAAGGCTGCCTTTACTGGGGCTATGGGCCAGACTTGCTGGGGTTAAAGATGGGATACATGGAATAGAGCAACTTAATTTCTACCTATCCCTAAACTGCTTTTCTTGTAACACTTACTTATGATAAGAATATTAAATTACATACTCACTTCTTTAGGCTATTAAGTCATATGGTGACATTGCAATACTCCCTATCAGACTATGTGTTTTATGTATTTTTTAGATATTTTATATATCCATACATATGAGGAAAGCATACCTGAATCAATTATTTAAACTTAGTGAAAGATAATATAGCCAAAATGACACCTGGAAGCTACTACATCATCTGTGAAACAGGAGTAATTCTGTTTGATCTAATTATGATAAACAAATTAAAAACCCGTGAGTATAGATTTTCTTAGTTTTACAATTTGAAATCTTGTATACCATATACCTGGACAATCCCATGGACGGAGGAGCCTGGTGGGCTGCAGTCCATGGGATCACTGAGAGTTGGCCACGACTGAGTGACTTCACTTTCACTTTTCACTTTCATGCATTGGAGAAGGAGATGGCAACCCACTCCAGTATTCTTGCCTGGAGAATCCCAGGGATGGGGGAGCCTGGTGGGATGCCGTCTATGGGATCACACAGAGTCGGACACGACTGAAGCAACTTAGCAGCACCAGCATACCATATACCATATAAGGTATATTTCATCTAACATTTTAAATACATATGTTTTTACAATTACCTTTTCCAGTTATCTTTGATATAATGGATGTTAGAATAATTATTTGGCAAACACCATTAATTCCTTCAAAGTAGCTTATTTAGACTGTTGGCCACATTTAAATGATGTCAAAAGTACAAAGACTTAAAGTGAGAAATTATCTTTCTCTGCACTCATTACGTCTCATTCTCTACCTTGTTCACTCTGGGATAGCCACTCAGGCATCTGTGGTTTGGAAATCTTTCAGAAATCTGCAACTCAGGACACTCACCCCATCTTGGGGCTCTTGTTTGGCTATGCCCTAACTCAAATTCTCTGCCTCCAGAGTCCATCTCCATTGGTAGTTGCTCTCATTTCACCTTCTAAGGAGTCCTGTATTCAATGTGCTATTTAAATTGTCATTGTAACTCTCACCACACTGACATGGCTTCTGCTTTATTTGTCTCCATAATATTTCTCATCATCTGACATACTCCCTATTTACCTGTCAATGGAGGATACGTTAGAAATGCCCTCCTCCACTAACAAGTAATTTTGTCTGTTTTGTTCTCTGATATAATTCCAGTGCCTAAGTCAGTGTCTGTCACATAGTAGCATACACTAACTACTAGCTGTATGAATGAATGGCTCAGAGAGAAAAAAAATGATCTGAATATAACAAAGCAAATGGCCTTTTAAGGCGAGAGTATATTCAAATTCAGCCTCATCAAATAACTCGGGGCCCCCAGAGACTACTAAGTGTAGGCCTTGATGTATAACCTCTTATGGTATCAAATAGGATAAGTAGGCTGCAATTAACAGAAAATGGATTTGTTAGTTTAAAAATACATGTTTACACAATAAGTATAAAATTCTTCAGTTTTACTAGGATTATAAATATGCTTCTAAGAGAAATTGATACAAACTCTTCTCTGGTGATTTGTAGAACCATACTGATCTTTACTGAAGATTAGAGCAGTCACTTTAATGATTTGAGCTCTCTTGGTCAACAAACTCTTTTTGGAAAACATTCAAAGTCTACTTTAAAATGTAGGTGGAGGAGTCTTATTTATTACTCCCATCTTCTTTCTTCTCTTTAAATCCTAAGTGATGTTCTTATAGCCAGTGGAATGGATTGAGAATGCAATACATACACAGAAAATACATTTTAAAAACTTTTCTTGCTCCATTACAAAAAAGTGTCCAAAAGAAAGTTGGTCAAAATCTTTACTTTTTTCTCTTTATTTTTTCCTTTTATTTATTTATTTATTTTTTTAGCTTGAGTTATGTCTACTCCAAGTTTGCCTCTAAAGTGTTCTTTGGACATTTTGGCGACCAAGAAGAAGTTTTTAGCATTTGCCTTTTAAATGTGTTGGCAGTACAGGTTTTCCAAGTTTTGAAATGAATCAAACTCAAATGTAGAGACAGTTAACAAAGGAACTTAAATCTAGGCTGTGAGCACATACGGTCTCTCTCCTTGTCACATGTGGATTGATTAAATACACAGAATATCCAACATTTGGCTTTTCTTGAATCTGCTGATACGCCCACAAAGGCACTTTGGCAGCCCTCTTTATGTTTTCATTTGTTTTCCTTGCAGAGAGCAATGAGCTCTGTGCCAGCGTCACAGACCGCAGCCTCCAGGGCAATGAAGGCGGATTCAGACAGTTGAGTGGGAAGACGAATAAGTTGTTCCGCCCCAGACCTGACTCTAATGAGTGATTTTAAAAATGGCTTCTTTCCCATTTTTAAAAAAAATCATTGTTTTTGAAAGTAGGAAATGGATGAGCCATGTATTTCATACAGTAAAATACAAACTTCACTACTATAGCTTAATACATTTATAAATACCTCTCTTAATCCTCCCACCACTTATGGCCCCTTGTGATGACATAGGCATATTGCCTCTGGGTTATAACAGGACATACATCTTCTCCAAGCTGTTGGTTCCCAGCTTGACTGATTCAGTTAGCAATAGCCTGAAACTGCAATTTTCTGATCCACTCACATGCTAATAATGTATGATTAGAATGATTCTTCATGGCTCTATAATGTTGCCCCTTCCTTCTCATGTCTTTTTCACTGAACAGAAGATGCAGCTCAGTTAAGAACTTTATAGAAAAAGAAAAAACAGAAAGAAAATCTCACCATTTCAAAATGCTTATTAAGATGAAAATGTTTTTTGGATACCAGGTGTGGATGTCACCCTTGGGAGTATCTGCCAGATAACAATGACCAACTTTTTCGGGAGAGCTTGTTCTTTAAAGCCCACATCAGTTCAGTTCAGTTGCTCAGTCATGTCCGATTCTTTGTGACCCCATGGACTGCAGCACGCCAGGCATCCCTGTCCATCACCAACTCCTGGAGACTACTCAAACTCATGTCCATTGAGTCAGTGACGTCATCCAACCATCTCATTCTCTGTCATCCCCTTCTCCTCCTGCCTTCAATATTTCCCAGCATCAGGGTCATTTCCAATGAGTCAGTTCTTTGCATCAGGTGGCCAAAATATTGGAGTTTCAGCTTCAGCATCAGTCCTTCCAATGCATATTCAGGACGGATTTCCTTTAGGATGGACTGGTTTGATCTCCTTTCAGTCCAAGGAGGCCTTCTGATCGCCAGCTACAAGAGGCTCAAAAAAAGACTCTGATAGGGCCATAACTCCTGCAGCAGAGGCAGTGCATGTCCCTGCACACTTGGCTCCACGAGGGTCCCTGCAAGCCAAGCAGCTGCGCCATCTTCACGTTCAACCCTCACTGGGGAAGAGCTGCCATAGGCAAAAAAATTCTTGCGTCTGTGCACACACGGTTGCTTCGGTTGTGTCCAACTCTTTGCGACCCTGTGGACTGTGGCCTGCCAGGCTTCTCTTTCAGAGAGGGGCTTCTCCAGGCAAGACTACTAGAGTGAACTGACCAATACTGGTTGCCATGCTCTTCTAGAGCACTGTATTTCCTGCTGCCCTGGCTATCAGCCCCTCTGAAGTACCTGGTGCTGCCAGAATCCCTGAGACCCAAGCAGCTGCAACACCTCCACACTTGGCCCTCACAGGACTAAACCCAAGCCCTCAGGGAAGCCTCAGGAGTTAAACCCTAGTGGACAACTGACAAGTAGAGGTGGAAATAAAACCACAATTGAAACCCGGGGCAGTGTGGCTAAGGAAGAAGATCCAAAATCTTCCCACTGACTGTACAAGCTAAAGATTAAATCCACATGATCAACTAAGCAGACTCTGTGTCAATGGAAATATAAAAGGCCATTGAGAGCTCCCACAAAAGAAAATGCACAAGCTCTGATAGCTGTGGACCCTGGAGGCAAGACACATAGGAGTAAGACCAGATTAGAATCTGAGCAGCCCCCACAGCAGGCCCAGAGATCAGCACAGTGTCAGAGGGCATCCTAGGGAGGTGAGGCGGACTGTGACTCCCAGAGAGGGAAAGGGCTCTGACAGCAGAGACTCAAGAAAAACATTTGTTACTCTTATGTTTTTACTTATTCTGTAGATTCTTTTGTTTTTCCCTTTTTTCCCCCTTACCCGCTCCCCTCTGTTGTAGTTGTCGATTTTATGGGCACTAAGAAATCCAGTTAAGCTTTTAAACTTTTTTTTTTTTCCCTCAGTCACATTTTTTTGTTGTTGTCATAAACCTCTGCCTCTACATTTGGCTTTTGCAATTCTTCGGCAGTTTCCGCTTTTTGTGTGTGTGTGTGTGTGTGTGTGCTTTTCTCTCTTTTTTTAAATTTTAATTTTTAAACCTGTTTCCCCCCCCCCATTTATTCCTTTGTTTGCTTTTCCTACTGTTCTTTTCCCCTTGCAGTTAATTTTAATGTATATAAATCTTTTTTATCTACCTCCATTTAACTCTGTGTACCTATTCTTTCTTTTCTTCCTCTCCTTTCCTCTCAACATATTTGTTAGTTCTATTTTCATTGCTTTATTCCCCAATTGGCACCTTGCTTTAGTTTTTTTCCAGTTTGTGCTTTAATTAGTTTTGTTCAGGTAGATATAACTTCTGGTTTCCTTTGTTCACCAGGTCAACATATTATACTTTATTTTTGCTGGACTGTTTTGATTTTGCTTATGGGTGTACATGTATACATGTATATTCAGTCACACTTCCTATTGTTGTTATAAACCTCTGCCTCTACATTGGGCTTTTGCAGTTCTGTGTTTTCCTGTTTTTCCTATTTTCTTTCTCTTCTGTTTTGCTTCTTTTCTCTTTTTTATAATTTTAATTTTTAATTTTTTTAAATTTATTATATTTTTTCTAAATTTATTCCTTTGTTTGATTTTCCCCTTGCAGTTAATCTTTAATGTATATAAATCTTCTTCATCTACCTCTGTTTAACTTTGTGTATCTATTCTTTCTTTCTTTTCTTTCTTTCCTTTCCTCTCAAAGTATTTGTTAGTTTTCTTTTCATTGCTTTATTCCCCACTTGGCACCTTGGTTTAGTTTTGTTTTCCAATTTGTGCTTAAGTTAGTTTTGTTATTAACTGGTAAGTATTATCTTTGATTTCCTTTGTTTGCTAGGTCAATCTATGGCATTTTATTTTTGTTTGACTGTTTTCACTTTGCTCATGGGTGTCCCCTGATAGCTCAATTGGTAAAGAATCCACGTGCAATGCAGGAGACCCCAGTTCCTGGGTTGGGAAGATCTACTGGAGAAGGGAAAAAACTACCCAAACCAGTATTCTGGCCTGGAGAATTCCATGGACTGTATAGTCCATGGGATCGCAAAAAGTCGGACAGGACTGAGTGACTTTCACTTTCATGTTTTGGGCTTCCCTGGCAGCTCACATGGTAAAGAATCCACATGTAATGTAGGAGATCATGGTATGATTCCTGGGTCAGGAAGATTCCCCTGGAGAAGGGATAGACTACCCAACCCAGTTTTCATGGGTTTCCCTGGTGTCTCAGCTGGTAAAGAATCTGCCTGCAATGTGGAAGACCTGGGTTCGATCCCTGGGTTGGGAAGATCCCCTGGAGAAGGGAAAGGCTACCCAAGCCAGTATTCTGGCCTGGAGAACTGCATGGACTGTATAGACCATGGGGTCACAAAGAGTCGGACATGACTGAGCAACTTTCACTTTTCACATGTGTATATATGTATATGTGTATATTCCATTATTTTAATTATTATTTGCCTGATTTTGTAGCTGCCATTTGGGGTTCATCTTTGTTTTTTTTGTTTGTTTGTTTTTGGATGTTTGTTTTAATCTCACTTAAAACATAACAAACTACTTGAGGAATCTTCGTTCCTGACCAGAGATCAAGCCCTGAGCCTTTAGCGTGGGAGCACTGGCTCCAAGACCCTAGACTACCAGAGAACTAACCCTAGGGAGTATCAGATAGTGAGAAATCATACAAAGGAAACCACCTGAATACGAGACCTGGTGTCAGTCAACCACCAGTAGCACCCTGAGTAGCACCCTGTAAACAACAAACAAGACAAAAATACAAACCCAGTCATCAGCAGACAGGATTACTCCTCACTCAGCCTTGCCCATCAGAGGAAAAACAAACAAACAAAACTCAGCACAAATCTCACCCTATAGGAAGCTCACACAAACCACTTGACCAAACTTAGGAGGGCAGAATCCAAAAGGAAGAAAAAGAAATAAAAGGCATCAGATCAGAAAAGAGGAAGAAAAGCTCTCACTGTTTGCAGATGACATGATACTGTACATAGAAAACCCTAAAGATAGTATCAGAAAATTACTAGAGCTAATCAGTGAATTTAGCAAAGTTGTATGATACAAAATCAAGACAAAGAAATCCCTTGCATTTCAATATACTAACAATGAAACATCAGAAAGAGAAATTAAGGAATCAATCCCATTCACCATTGCAACAACAACAAAAAATTAAATATCTAGGAATAAACTTACCTAAGGAGAGAAAATAACTGTACACAGAAAATTATAACACACTTATAAAAGAAATCAAAGATGACATAAACATGTCATCTTTGGAGAGATGTTCTGTGTTCCTGGGTAGGAAGAATCAATATTGTGAAAATAACTATACTACCAAACGCAATCTACAGATTCAATGTGATCCCTATCAAATTACCAATGGCATTTTTCACAGAACTAGAATAAAAAATTTCACAATTCAGATGGAAACACAAAAGACCCCGAATAGCCAAAGCAGTCTTGAGAAAGAAGAATGGAGCTGGAGGAATCAACCTTCCTGACTTCAGATTATACTACAAAGCTATAGTTATCAAAACAGTATGGTGCTGGCACAAAAACAGAAATATAGACCAATGGATCAAGATGGAAAGCCCAGAAATAAACCCATGCACCTATGGGTACCTTATTTTTGACAAAGGAGGCAAGAATATACAATGGGACAAAGACAGCCTCTTCAGTAAATGGTGCTGGGAAAACTGGACAGCTGCATGTAAAGGAATTAAATTTGAACACTTCCTAACACCATACACAAAGATAAACTCAGAATGGATTAAAGACCTAAATGTAAGGCCTGAAACTATAAAACTCTTAGAGGAAAACATAAGCAGAACACTTGATGACATAAATCAAAGCAAGATCTTTTATGACCTTCCTCCTAGAGTAATGGAAATAAAAACAAAAGTAAACAAGTGGGACCTGATTAAACTTTAAAGCTTTTGAACAGCAAAGGAATCTATAAGCAAGGTGAAAAGACAATCCTCAGAATGGGAGAAAATAATAGCAAATGAAACTTCTGATAAAGGATTAATTTCCAAAATATACAAGCAGCTCATACCTCAATATCAGAAAAACAAACAATCCAATCAAAAAGTGGGAAAAAAGACCTAAACAGACATTTTCCCAAAGAAGACATACAGCTGGCTAACAAACACACGAAAAGATGCTCAGTGTCACTCATTATTAGAGAAATGCAAATCAAAACTACAATGAGTTATCACCTCACACCAATCAGAACAGCCCTCATCAAAAAGTCTACAAACAATAAATGCTGGAGAGGGTGTGAGGAAAAGGGAACACTCTTGCACTGTTGGTGGGAATGTAAATTGATACAGCCAGTACGGAAGATGGTATGGAGATTCCTTTAAAAACTAGGAATAAAGCCACCTTATGACCCAGCAATCCCACTCCTAGTCATATAACCTGAGGGAACCAAAACTGAAAGAGACACATGTATCCCATTGTTCATTGCAGCACTATTTACAATAGCTAGAACATGGAAGCAACCTAGATGTCCATAGACAGATGAATGGATAAAGAAGTCATGGTACATATACACAATGGAATATTACTCAGCCATAGAAAGAAACTCATTTGAGTCAGTTCTAATGAGGTGGATGAACCTAAAACCTATTATACAGAGTGAAGTGAGTCAGAAAGAGAAGGATAAATACTGTATTCAAACACATGTGTATGGAATCTAGAAAAATGGGACTGAAGAGTTTATTTACAGGGCAACAGTGGAGAAGCAGACATAGAGAATAGACTTATGGACATGGGAAGTGGGGAGGAGAGGGGGAGATGTATCAAAAGAGTAACATGGGAACTTACATTACCATATGTAAAATAGATAGCCAACAGGAATTTGCTGTATGGCTTAGGAAACTCAATCAGGGGCTCTGTATCAACCTAGAGTGGTGGGATGGGGAGGGAGATGGGAGGGAGTTTAAAAAGGAAGAAGATATATGTATACCTATGGCTGATTCATATTGAGGTTTGACAGAAAACAGCAAAATTCTGTAAAACAAGTAAGTATCCTTCAATAAAAAATAAATTAATTTAAAAAATTTGAATGTAATGAATAAAGTGGCTATGAATATCTTAGAATATGAGGTATTGAAATATTTTTATATAATCATTCATTTTGGGTGATTAGTATTTTTTCAGGGTTCCTTGCACAAACATGTGAATACTCACCCAAAATATGCATTTTGCTGTCAGAATCTTGCTTGGTGATCTGGCCTGCAAGCAATCAAATTTGAAAGACACTGGACTGTAACAAAACATGATGGGATAGAGGATGAACAGGAACTTCCTTTAGTGTCCTAAAGACATTGTGTTTAGATTTCTTTCCTTTCTTGTTCATGATCTCATAAATATATAGGTAATTTTATTTACTAATACATTCTAATTTTAAATTCTAATTTATGGTCCTTTTTAATGGATGAATTACCTTGTATTTCCAATTGCTTACTAAGGCAAGAATTGGTAAAATATTTCATTTGTCCTGGTTTCTCCTTGAGTTAATAAGTACCAAAGCATATCTAATAATTACCTACAGCTATTGAGACTGCAGTTTATTTGCTATTGAAATCCTGGTTGCAAATTTATATTTGCTGATTTTGCTTCTTAATTATTATCTTAATTCTTAATTATTGTCTCTTATGATGTACTAAATTTTTGCATTATAAAAACTTTCAAATAAGTTCAAGGCAAGTTCAAAAATTAATATAAATGGGAACGAGTTTATCAGTCTAATGTCTGAGAAAAAGCATGTGGGCTTTAAGATGATCCAGTGTACAAATTATTTATTTGAAAATAGAGGAAAAACAATACCATGAGGTCATTTACTGCTGCCAAGTCAAATGTTTGAGAGAGAAAACAGTTTAGATCAAATATTTGAGCATTTTTTTAGTGTCTGTTATTTTTATTTAAAAAATTTTAGAGATAAAATTCATATAACTAAAATCATCATTTAAAATAATACAAATAAGTGGGTATTTTTGTATGTTCATACATTGTGTAACCATGACATTGTCTAGAACATTTCCATTACCCCAAAAAGAAATTTTGCACCCATTAGCTGTCAGTGGCAGTTGCTTCCTCTTCCACATCCTGGCAACCACTAGGCTGCTTTCTGTCTCTGTGGCTTTGCCTACTGGGAACATTTTGCATAACTGGGATCATACAACATACACCTTTTTGTGTCTGGCTTCTTCCACTTAGTATAATGTTTTGAGGTTCATCCATGTTGTAGCCTGAATCAGTACATCATTCCTGTTAATGGCTGAACAATATTTTACTATATGAAGCACGACAGATAGTGTATCAGAAAACATAGAGCAAAAAACATCAGGATGATCTTATTGCAATTTCTAAAGATCTTATAATAAATGTGGACATTTATGATTTACAAATATTTCATTGTATGCATACACAACTCATCATTTGATAGACATCTGGATGGCTTCCACTTTTTGGCTATTGTGAATGGTGCTCCTGTTAGCATTCATGTACATTTTTGTATGGACATATGTTTTCACTTCTCTTGGGTATATATATATGTAAGAGTGGAATTGCAGGGACTTCGAGCAACTATGTTCCTCTGTCCATGAGATTTCCCAGGCAGGAATACTGAAGCGGGTTGCCATTTCCTTCTCCAGGGGCTCTTCCTGACCCAGGGATTGAACCTGGGTTTCCTGCATTGCAGGCAGATTCATTTCTATCATACTTCCACATGTAAATTATATCATCTGATATTTTCTTCTTTCTGACTTAATTCACTTATCTTGATAATCTCTAAGCCCCTCCATGTTGCTGCAGATGGCATTATTTCATTATTTTTATTGCTGAGTAGTATTCTATTATATATATATATATGTATATATGTATACCACATCATTATCCATTCATCTGTCAACGGACACTTAGCTTGCTTCGATATCTTGGCTATTGTGAATGGTGCAGCAAAGAATGTTGGGGTGCAGGTGTCATTTACAGTTATAGCTTTCTCCAGATGCACATTCAGGAGTAGGATTTCTGGGTCATATGGTACCTGTGTTTTTAGGTTGAGGTACCTCCACAGTGGCTGTTACCCATTTATATTGCCCCAAGTGGCAAAGGAGGGTTCCCTTTTCTCCAGACCCTCTCCACCATTGACTATTTGTAGCCTTTCTGATGATGCTTACTCCGAGTGGTGGGAGCTGATCCCTCATTTAGTTTTGATTTGCATTCATCTAATAATGTGCTATGGTGAGGAACTTTGTATGTGCATTTTCCCCAAACAATCTGAGTAAAATGTACCTGTTGAAATTGGCTTCTTGAAAGCCTACCCTGTTTCCAGCTTCTATCCAGTTACCTACCCCAGGGCTTTTCTTAAAGGCAGGTGTCATTTACAGCCCCTCAGGCCTTGTCAGCATTGTTTCCATAAGCACTGGTTTTAAAATTGTTGTTATGGGAAATGGCCACAGGGAGCAGACTTCAATTCCAACTCTTATTCCAGCACCACAGCCTTCCTGAAAGCCTGGTTCCTAGATTGTCAGTGAGAGTGGAATAGGCATAACATCCAAGGGCTTGTGTACCATGCCTTCCTCCCCTTTACTATCACCGCCCCAAAGCAATCTCCCCACACAACAAAACCCAAGCCCTGCAAATCCGCAACGCGGAGGGTACTGTCTTCCACATGTGCAGGACTCTCAGGAAACAGGCTGGAGCTGGGAACCACATCACCTGGACAGGTGAAGACCAAGTGACTTTTCACCTCTTCCATCCCAAAGGTCCTGCATTTTTGATTGCAAGAGGGTTGGTATAGACCTGGACAGTTGAAGTGGATTTGGAGGTTGTGGTTTTATCCCGAGGGAAAAAACACTACAGTTCAGCAGGGGGTCAACAGACTGGTTCCAAATTGGGAAAGGAGTACGTCAAGCCTGTTTATTGTCAGCCTGCTTATTTAACTTATATGCAGAGTACATCTTGAAAAATGCCAGACTGGATGAAGCAGAAGCTGGAGAATGCCAGGAGAAATATAAATAACCTCAGATATGCAGATGACACCACCCTTATGGCAGAAAAGCAAAGAGGAACTTAAAGGGTCTCTTGATGAATGTAAAAGAGGAAGGTGAAAAAGCTGGCTTAAAATTCAACATTCAAAAAACTAAGATCATGTCATCTGGTCCCATTACTTCATGGCAAATATATGGGGAAACAATGGAAACACTGACAGACTTAATTTTCTTGGGCTCCAAAATCACTGCAGATGGCGACTGCAACCATGAAACTGAAAAATATGCTCCTTGGAAGGAAATCTATGACAAACCTAGACAGCATATTAAAAAAGCAGAGATGTTCCTTTCCCAACAAAGGTCCGTATAGTCAAAGCTATGGTTTTTCCAGCAGTCATGTACGGATGTGAGAGTTGGACCATAAAGAAGGCTGAGCACCGAAGAATTTATGCTTTTGAACTGTGGTGTTGGAGAAGACTCTTTAGAATCCCTTGGAAATCAACCCTGAATAGTCATTGGAAGTACTGATGCTGAAGCTCCAATACTTTGGCCACCTGATGTGAAGAGCCGACTCGTTAGGAAAGACCCTGATGCTGGAAAAGATTGAAGGTAGGAGAATAAGGGGATGACAGAGTGTGAGATGGTTGGATGGCATCCCTGACTCAATGGACATGAGTTTGAGCAAGCTCCGAGAGATGGCCAAGGACAGGGAAGCCTGGTGTGCTGCAGTCCACGGGGTCGCCAACAGTCACACACAACTGAGTGACTGAACACAGCAGCAGTGGTGTCTCATTTGTTGTACAACCTTCTCAACTCCCTCAAACCCAGGACAATCCAGACTTAGGCCCCAAGGCTCCTCAGGCTCCAGAGATGTGACAGGAGCCCGGGTCACCAAGGTCTGAAGGGAATATAACAGTTATTTAATTGGCAAATTAATGTTTAATTCTATTGGAGAATACTTGATTCCCAGTGTTGAGTTTGCCATAGGTGTCTAGCAATTTGATTCAGGTATATATAGATAATATCAAGTCTTTACTGGGGGCTTTGCCCCCATAGGGTTTTCAGGGTGTTGACTATGGTTCCCGGTGCTAGATGGTAGGTCCTTGTTGCTGGTCTAGGTTCATATACTGAAGACTGCATGTGTTAATCCCGTGCATGCTGCATGCTAAATTGCTTCAGTCCTGCCTAGCTCTGTGCAACTCTTTGGACTGTAGCCCACCAGGCTCTCTGTCAGTGGGATTCTCTAGGCAAGAATACTAGAGTGGGTCACCATGCCTTCCTCCAGAGCATCTTCCCCACCCAGGATTTAACCTGCATCTCTTACATCTCCTGCACTGGCAGGCAGGTTCTTTACCATTAGCACCAGCTGTTAATCCCAAGGTCCTTATTTAACCCTTCTTCCCAATGTGACCCCTTCCATAATACTGTGACTTTTCTTAGTCTGTATCTGCATTGGAAATAAGTCCTTGTATATCACTTTTTAAACTTTCACCTATTACTGATATTATATGATATTTGATTCCTCTGTCTGAATTATGTCAGGTACTATCATCATGGCTAGGTCCTTCTTTGCTGCTGAAAAGGCATAATTTCATACTTTTGGATGGCGGAGTAACATTCTCTTGAATATTTGTACCACATCCTCCTTTTCCTTTCATAACTCCAGGGACATTTTGGTTGCTTCTGTGTCTTAGCTCCTGGAAACAGAGCTGCAAAGAAGGCTGGGTGCATGTATCTTTTCCAACTACTGTTTGATCTGGATGTATACCCCAGTGTGGGAGTGCTGGATGATGGCATATCTGCATCTTTAGGTTTTTAAGAAACCTCCATGCTGTGCTCCACAGTGACTGCTAGCTATCTGCATCCCCCACATTGCAGGAGAAGGGTTCCTGTTTTGCAGGCCCTCTCCAGCACTGACTGTAGACTTTTTGATGATGGCCATTCTGGTGGATGGAAGGTGATACACCTCTTAGTTTTCATTTTCTTTTACTAATAATGTGCAGTATGAGCATTTTTTGTATGCACATTTTTTTTTCTTTTTAAACAGTGTGAGTAAAATTTACCTGCTGAAATTGGCTTCTTAAAAGCCTGCCCAGTTTCAAATTCTTATTTGGTTACTCACCCCAGGCTGTTTCTAGATGGCAAGAGTCATTTACCACACTGAAGGCCCTGGGAACTTTATATGTATACCCATGAACTCTGATTTTACACTTGGTACAAGAAACAGCCGCAAGGCAGCAGCATTTCTGCATGCCACACACTGGTTTCTGGGCAAGGAAGCTGAGTGCAAGTCCTGTTCCTGAGTTGTAAATGGGCATGGGTTGTGCCAGAACAGACACCCATTGGTTTGTATTTCAGTACTTCTTCCTGATCATTCTTCACTTCCCCACCCCAGACAAATCCCAAGCCCTCCAAAACTGCCCTGCTAGGGTGCTGTCATCTGCAAGTGGGAAGGAGGCTGGTGGTATGAACCCCAACAATAGGAGATGTGCAGATTCAATGCCTTTTTAAGGTCTTTTAGCCCAAGGGAACACCCTCCTTTGTGTTCAGTAGGCTTGCTGTAGCTATGCAGGGCCAGCCCAGATCTGGAGAATGAGGTTTGATCCAGAGGGGACACACTTCAGGGCCAAAGGGGGTTCATTTGCTGGCACTTCCTTCTCAGCTCCCTCAGATGCAGGATGATCTAGCCTTGGGTTCCAAGGCTGCTCAGGCTCCAGGTTTGTGACAGCAGCCTGGGTGACCAAGGTCTGAGGTGAATACAGCAGTTATTTCATTTTATTTGTCAAATTATTTTTTTATTTTCTTTTTGAGTATAGTTGATGTCCAAGGTCGAGTTTGTTACAGGTGTCCAGCAACTTGATTCCGGTATATATAGATGATTATCCATTCTTTATTGGGGGCTTTGCCCCTATAGCATTTTACATTGCATTTTACAACACAGCTTCCCCAGTGGCTCAGTGGAAAAGAATCCACCTGGCAATGCGGGAGATGCAGGAGATGTGGGCTCAATCCCTGGGTCAGGAAGATCCCCTGGAGTAGAAAATGTCAACCCACTCAAGTATTCTTGCCTGGAAAATGCCATGAATGGAGGATCCTGGTGCGCTACCGTCCATGGGGTCACAGAGAGTTGGACACGACTAAGCAACTGAACAGCATCGTGTTGAGTCAGGTTCCCTCTGCTATATAATAGGTTCTTGTCAATGCTCTAGGTTTCTGATAAAGAGTGTACATGTTAATCTCAGCTTCCTGATCCAACTCTTCCTCATGATGTGACCCCTTCTGTAGCCCTAAGTGACTTGTCAAAGTCTGTGAATCTATTTCCTTTTTGGAAATGAGTTCCTTTCTGGCACTCTTTAGATTCCACCTATCAGTGATACTATACGGTATTTGTCCTCCTCTGTCTGACTTAATTCACCTGCTATGATCATGGCTAGGTCCGTCTTTGTTGCTGCAAATGGCATTGTTCCCTTCTGTTCGGTGGCTGAGGAACATTCCTTTGCTTATGTGCACCACAGCTACTTTTCCCTTTCATCTCTCCAAGAACTTTCTGGCTGCCTCCAAGTTTGGCTCTAAAATAGTGCTGCAGTGAAGGCTGGGGTTCACACGCCTTCTCCAATTACAGTTTGATCCGGATGTAGCCCTAGTGTGGGATTGCTGGGTCACAGGATATCTGCATCTTCAGGATTTTAAGGAACCTCCATTCTGTGCTCCTCAGTGCCTGTAGCAATTTCCATCCCCAGCACTAGCAGAGGAGGCTTCCCTTTTCTGCAGGCCCTCTCCAGCATTGACTGTTTGTAGACTTTTTGATGATGATCACTGTGGTGGGTAGGAGGGAATATAGCTTGTAGATTTCATTTTCCTGCCTGTAATAACGTACGATATGAGGAAACCTGAACGTGCAGTTTTTGTTTTTCACGAGTGTGAGTAAAATGTACCTGCCGAAACTGTCTTCTTGAAAGCCTGACCTTCTCCAATTCTTTTGCAATTCCTGCCCCCTCCCCCAGGACATTTCCTGAGGGCAGGAGATTTTACAGTCCACGGGCCTTGGGAGTTTTCAGCTTCCCCGAACCCTCCTAGTTTTATAGTTGTTACATAACATGGCCACAAGGCGGCAGCATTTCTTCGTGCCTCACTGTTTCTTGGGGAACCACGGCGGAGTGCAAGTCCTGTTCCTGGGCTGTAACTGGACATGGAATGTGAATCTGTTTGCTTTTTGGAAATGAGTTACTTCCTGGCACATTTTAGATTCCACCTATCAGGGATACTATAAATTTATCTTCTTCTATCTGACTTAATTCACCTACTATGATCATGGCTAGGTCTTTCTATGTTGCTACAAATGGCATTATTTCATGGTTTTGATGGCTGACTAACCTTCCATTGCATATGTGCACCACATCTACTTTTTCCTTTTAACTCTCCAAAACATTCTGGTTGCTTCCAAGTCTTGGATCTTGGAAACTGTGCCACAGAAGGTTTGGGTACATGTGTCTTCTCCAACAATAGTCTGATCTGGATGTAGCCCTAGTGTGGGAATCCTGGGGCATAGGATATCTGCGTCTTCGGGGTTTTAAAGAACCTCCATGCTGTGCTCCACAGTGTCTGTAGTAACTTCTATTCTCAGTACTGTTGGAAGAGGATTCCCTTTTCTGAAGGCCCTCTCCATCATTGACTGTTTGCAGACCTTTTGGTGATGGCCACTGTGATGGGTGGAAGGGCATATGTCTCATTGTAGATTTCATTTTCCTTTCTCTAATAATGTGCAATATGAAGAATTTTGTATGTGCATTATTTGTTTTTAAAGAGTGTGTGTAAAATGTACCTGATGAAATGGCTCTCTGAAGGCCTGCTTGTTTTCATATTCTTATTCGATTTTCACCCCAAAATTGTTTCTTGAGGGCAGGAGTCATTTACAATCCCTAGGGCCTTGTGAGTGTAAAGTTCAGCCTCTGAGCCCTAGTTTTAGAGTTGTTACACAAAAAGGCCACAAGGCGGCAGCATTTCTGCGTGCCCCACTGGCTCTTGGGGCAACAAAGCTGAGTGCAAGTCCTGTTCTTGGGTTGTAAATGGTCGTGGAATGTGCCAGAACAGACTCCTGGGGCTTGTGCCTCATTACCTCTCATCATTCTTCACTTCCCCACCTCAAACAAATCCCAAGCCTTCCAAATCAGTCCTTCCTGGGATGCTGTTATCTGCAAGTGGGGTGACTCTAAGGAAGGAGGGTGAAGGAGGGAGATGTGCAAGCCCGTGCCTATTCAAAGACCTTCCAGCCCACAGTGTCCACCCTCCTGTGTGCACTAGGCCTGCAGCAGCTGGACGGGGACAGCCAGGTTCTCAAGAATGTGGTTTCAACCAGAGGGGACAAACACTTCAGGTCCAGTGGGGGACCATCTGCTGGCACCTCCTTTGCAGCTCACTCATCCCAGGAGATTTCAGCCATGGGCTTCAAGACTGCTCAGGCTCCAGTTTGCAACAGGAGCTTGGGTCACTGAGAGCAGAGGGTGATATAGCAGTTCTTTCACTTTATTTGAAAAATTAATGTTTATTTTCTAGTGGCATATAGTTGATTTCCAATGTTGAGTTTGTTGCATGGATCCAGCAACTTGGTTCAGGTATATATAGATGAATATCCAATCTTTATCGGGAGCTTTGCCCCTGTAGGATTTTACGGAGTTGAGTAGCGTTCGCTGTGCTCTGCACTAGGTCCTTGTTGATGGTGTAGGTTTATACTGAACAGTGCACATGTTAATCCCAGTGTTCTCACTGAAGCCTTCCTCCTGATATGACCTCTTTTGTAATACAAAGTGGCTTTTCATTGTCTGAGATTGTTTTGTTTTGGAAATGAGTTCCCTTGTGTCACTACCTGGATTCAAGTTATTGGTGATCCTATATTTCTCTTATTCTGTCTGACTTACTTCCCTTAGTATGATCATGGCTAGGTCCTTTTATCTTGCTACAAATGACATCATTTTATGCTTTTTGATGGCTGAGTAACATTCCCTTCAATATGTGTACCTTGTTTTCCTTTCATCTCTCCAGGGACATTCTGGTTGTTTCCATATCTTGGCTCTTAGAAACAGTGCTTCAGTGAAGGTTGGGGTGCATATGTCTTTCCCACTATTGTTTGATCTGGATGTGTGCCCTTGAGTGGGATTTCTGGATCACAGGTTAATGCATCTTCAGGTTTTAAAGGAATCTCCATGCTCAACTCCAGCTGGCTATTAGCAATTCCTTGACCAGCACCTGCACGGGACGATTTCCTTCTCTGTAGCATTGACTGTTTCTATACTTTTTGATTATGACCACTGTGATGGGTGGAGGATGCTATATCTTGTAGATTTCATTTTCCATTCTATAAAATGTACGATAAGAGTATCTTTGTAAGAAGGTTCTTGTTTTTAAAGAGTATGAGTAAAAGGTACCTTCTGAAATGGTTTTGTGGAAGTCTGTCTGTTTTCAGTTTCTTATTCTATTCCCCAGCCCAAGGCTATTTCCTGAGGGCAGAGGTCATCTACAGCCCCCCCTCCCACCCCAACCCGGCCTTGTGAGTGTTAATTTCTTCTGAGCCTGTTTTACAGTTGTTGTTACATGAAACAGCCAAAAAGCAGCAGCATTTCTGTATGCCCCACTCTGGTTCTTTGGGCAACAAAGCTAGGTGCAGTTCCTGTTCCTGGGTTGTAAATGGGCATGGTATGTGCCAGAATAGGCCCATGGACTTGTGTCTCAATACTTCTTCCCCAACATTCTTCCCTTTCCCACCGGAAAAAAACCCCAAGCCCTCCATATCTGCCCTAACGAGGGTGCTCTCATCTGCAAGTGTTGTTCAGTCTCTAAGTCATACCCAACTCAATGTGACCTAATGAACCACAGCACACCAGGCTTCCCTGTCCTTCATTTCTCTCCCAGAGTTTGCTCAGGCTTATGTCCATTGAGTCAGTGCTGCCATCCAACTGTCTTATCCTGTTACCTGCTTCTCCTCCTGCCCTCAGTCTTTCCAGCATCAGGGTCTTTTCCAGTGAGTCAGCTCTTCACATCAGGTGGCCAAACTATTGGACCTTCAGCTTCAGCATCAGTCCTTCCAGTGAATATCCATGGTTGGTTTCCTTTAGGATGGACTGGTTTGATCTCCTTGAAGTCCAAGGGACTCTCAAGAGTCTTCTCCAGCACTACAGTTCAAAAGCATCAGTTCTGTACATGACTACTAGAAAAACCATAGAGTTGACTATATGGACCTTTGTCTGAAACGTGATGTCTCTGCTTTTTAATATGCCACCTAGGTTTGCCATAGCTTTCCTTCCAAGGAACAAGTATCTTTCAACTTGATGACTGCAGTCACTATAGTGATTTTGGAGCAAAGTAAAATCTGTCACTGCTTCCACTTTTTCCCTTCTATTTGCCACAAAGTGATGAAACGGATGCAATGATCTTAGTCTTTTGAATGTTGAGCTTTAGGCCAGCTGTTTCACTCTCCTCTTTCACCCTCATAAAAAGGCTCTTTGCTTCCTGCCATTGGAGTTGCATCAGCTGCATATCTGAGGTTGTTAATATTTCTCCCAGCAATCTTGACTATAGCTGGTGAGTCATCCAGCCTGGCATTTTGCATGATGCTCTCTGCATATAAGTTAAATTAGCAGAGTGACAATATATGACCTTGATATCCTACTTTCCAAATTTTGAACCAGTTCATTGTTCTGTGTCTAGTTCTAACTGTTGCTTCTTATCCTGCATTCAGGTTTCTCAGGAGATAGGTAAGGTGGTCTGGTATTCCAATCTCTTTAAGAATTTTCCATAGTTTGTTGTGATCCAAACAGAGGCTTTAGCATAGTCAGTGAAGCAGAAATAGATATATTTTTGGAATTCTCTTGCTTTTCTATGATCCAGCAGATGTTGGCACTTTGATCTCTGGTTCCTCTGCCTTTTCTAAATCCAGCTAAGGTTATATATTTGAAAGTTCTGGGTTCAGTCTTGAGGCTAGCCTGAAATATTTTGAACATTACCTTGTTGGCATGTGAAATGAGTGCAGTTGTACAGTAGTTTGAACATTCTTTGACATTGCCTTTCTTTGGGATTGTAATGCAAACTTACCTTTTCCAGTCTTGTGCCACTACTGAGTTTTCCAAATTTGCTGGCATATTGAGTGCAACACTTTCACAGCATCATCTTTTAGGATTTTAAATAGATCAGCTGGAATTCCATTACCTGCACTAGCTTTATTCATAGTGATGCTTCCTAAGGCCCAGTTGACTTCACACTCCAGGATGTCTGGCTCTAGGTGAGTGACCACACCATCGTGGTTATCTGGGTCATGAAGACCTTTTTCATACAGCTCTTCTGTGTATTCTTGTGGCCACCTCTTCTTAGTCTCTTCTGCTTCTGTTGGGTTCTTGAACCCTGTTTATCCTTTATTGTGCACATCTTTATATGAAATACCTCTAATTTTCTTGAACAGATTTCTATCTTTCCAATTCTATTGTTTTCCTGTTTCTCTGCATTGTTCACTTAAGAACGCTTTCTTATCTCTCCTTGCTAATCTCAGAAAGTCTGCATTAGTTGGGTATATCTTTCCCTTTCTCCTTTTGCCTTTCACTTCTCCTCTTTTCTCAACTATTTGTAAGGCCCTCCTCAGACAACCACTTTGCCTTGCACTTATTTTTCTTGAGGATGGTTTTGGTCACCACCTCCTGTACAATGTTATGAATGTCTGTCCATAGTTCTTCAGGCACTCTGTCTACCAGATCTAATCCCTTGAATCTCTTCATCATCTCCACTATATAATCATAAGGGATTTGATTTAGGTCATATCTGAATGGTCTCATGGTTTTCCCTACTTTCTTCAATTTAAGCCTGAATTTTGCAATAAGGAGATCATGTTTGAGCCACAGTCAGCCCCAGGTCTTGTTTTTGTGACTGTATAGAGCTTCTCCATCTTTGGCTGCAAAAAATATAATCAATCTGATTTTGGTATTGACCATCTGGTGATGTCCATGTGTAGAGTCATCTCTTGTGTTGTTGGAAGAGGGTTTGACTGCTATGACCAGTGCATACTCTTGGCAACACTTTGTTAGCCTTTGCCCTGCTTCATTTTGTACTCAACGGCCAAACTTGCCTATTACTCCAGGTATTTCTTGACTTCCTATTTTTGCATCCAATCCAAGATGATGAAAAGGACATCTTTTTTGGTGTTGGTTCTAGCAGGTCTTATAGGTCTTCATGGAGTCATTCAACTTCAGCTTCTTCAGCATTACTGGTTGGGGCATTGATTTGGATTACTGTGAGAGTGAATGATTTGCCTTGGAAACCAATGGAGATCATTCTATTCCTTTTGAGATTGCACCCAAGTACTGCATGGCAACCCACTCCAGTATTCTTGCCTGGAGAATCCCTTGGACAGAGGTGCCTGGCAGGCTACAGTCCATGGGGTTGCAAGAGTTGGACATGACTTAGAGGGTAAACCACTACTGCATTTTAGAGTCTTTTGTTGACTATGAGGGCTACTCCATGTCTTCTAAGGGATTCTTGCCCACAGTAGTAGATATAATGGTCATCTGAATTAAATTCACCCACTGCCATACATTTAAGTTCACTGATTCCTAAAATGTCAATGTTCCCTCTTGCCATCTCTTGCTGGACCACTTCCAATTTACCTTGATTCATGGACCTAACATTCCAGGTTCCTATGCAGTGTTGTCCTTTATAGCATCAGATTTTACTTTTACCACCAGATACATCCACAACTGGGCTTCATTTTCATTTTGGCTCAACCTCTTCATTCCTTCTAGAGCTATTTCTCTGCTCTTCCCCAGTAGCATTTGGACACACTGACCTGGGGGGGGGGGGTCATCTTTCAGTGTCATATCTTTTTGCCTTTTAATACTGTGCATGGGGTTTTTGAGGCAGGAATACTGAAGTGGTTTGTCATTCCCTTCTCCTGTGGATGTTTTGTCAGATGGGCAACTCTAAAAATCAGGTCTAGAGGTAAGCAACCCAGCACTGGGAGACATGCAGATATGATGGCTTTTCACAGGTCCTCCAGCCCAAAGGGAACCCCTCCTTGTGAGCACCAGGCTTGCTGTAGCTCTGCAGGGATGGCCAGGGTGTCGAGAATATGGTTGATCCACAGGGGACAAATACTCCAGGTCCCGTGGAGGCCCACCTGCTGGCACATCTTCTTAGCTCCCTCATCCCCATGACAATCCAGCTATGGGGCCCAACGCTCCAGTTTGCAAGAGGAGTCCCAGTCACTGAGCACAGAAGGGAATATAGCAGTTATTTCATTTGGAAAATTAATGTTTGATTTTCTATTAGTGTAGAGCAGACTTCCAATGTTGAGTTTGTTACAGGTGTCCAGCTACTTGATTCAGGCATGTGTAGCTGAATATCCAGTCTTTCTGGGAGCTTTACCTCTATAGGGTTTTACAGAGTGTTTAGTAGGTTTCCTGTGCTATACAGCAGGTCCATTTTGATGCTCCAGTTTTCGGTATTGAGGAATAGTATATGTAAGCTGCAGCTCCTGAGTTACCCATTTCTGCTGCTGTACCCCTTCTCTAACACCAAGTGGCTCTTCTAAATCCGTGAGTCTCTTACCATTCTGGAAATGAGTTCCTTTGTGTCCCTTTTATTTTCCACCTAAAATCTGTGTTACTTTTTATATTCTACTTATCACTGATATTACATATTTGTCTTCTTCTGTCTGACTTACTTCACCTAATACAATCACGGCTAGGTCCCTCTATGTTCCTGCAAATGGAATCATTTGCTGCTTTTTGATGACTGAGTAACATTCCCTTCAATATTCCCTTCAAAAGGTGTACCTCATCTACTTTTTCCTCTCAGCTTTCTCTGGTCATTCTGGTTTCTTCCATGTCTTGGCTCTTGGAAACTGTGATACATGTTTGTGTACCTGTGTCTTCTCCAACAATAGTCTGATTTGGGTGTAACCCTAGTGTGGGACTGCTGGGTCACAGGATATCTGCCTCTTCAGGGTTTTAAGGAACCTCCATGCTGTGCTCCACAGTGTCTTCAGTAACTTCTATTCTCTACTGTTGGGGGAGGATTCCCTTTTCTGAATTTCATTGACTGTTTGTTGACCATTTGATGATGGCCATTGTGATGTGTGAGGGTGATACGCTGTAAATTTCATTTCCATTTCTCTAATAACATGTGATATGAGGCTCTTTGTATATGTGTTTTTTTGTATTTTAAAGAATGTGTACACAATGTACCTGCTGAAACTGATGACTGGAAAGCTTGCCTGATTTCAAATTCATATTAAATTACCCACTCCAAGGTTATTTCTTGAAGGCAGGAGTCATTTCCAGACTAATGGGCCTTGTGAGTTTGAAGCTCCCCTGAACACCAGTTTTACAGCTGTTGTTACATAAACGGCCATGAGACAGCAGCATTTCCGTATATCCCACTCTGGTTTTGAGGGCAAAAAGCTGAGTGGAAGTCGTTTCCTTGGGTTGTAAATGGGCCTGGAATGTGCCAGAACAGACACCTGTAGGCTTGTCTCAATATTTCTTCCCCATCTTTCTTCACTTCTCCACCCCAGACAAATCCCAGGCAGCCCTCCAAATCAATCATGCCTTGGTCATCTGCAGGTAGGCGACTCTAAGGAAGGAGACGGGAAGTAAGCACCCCAGCATCAGGAGGCCTGCAGGATCCCAGGACTTTTCAAGGATCTTCCAGCCAAAAGGGAACCCCCTCCTCATGTGCATGACGCTTGCAGTAGCTGTGCAGGGGCAGCCAGGCTCTCGAGACTGTGGTTTGATCCAGGGGGGACAGACACTTCAGGTCCAGTGGGGATCATCTGCTGGCACATCCTTCTCAGCTCCTCATCCCTCAGACAATCCAGCCATGGTCCCCAAGGCTGCTCAGTCTCCAGGTTTGCAACAGTAATGTCTCTGCTTTTGAATATGCTATCTAGGTTGGTCATTACTTTCCTTCCAAGGAGTAAGCGTCTTTTAATTTCATGGCTGCTGTCACCATCTGTAGTGATTTTGGAGCCCAGAAAAATAAAGTCTGACACTGTTTCCACTGTTTCCCCATCTATTTCCCATGAAGTGGTGGGACCGGATGCCATGATCTTCGTTTTCTGAATGTTGAGCTTTAAGCCAACTTTTTCACTCTCCACTTTCACTTTCATCAAGAGGCTTTTGAGTTCCTCTTCACTTTCTGCCATAAGGGTGGTGTCATCTGCATATCTGAGGTTATTGATATTTCTCCTGGCAATCTTGATTCCAGCTTGTGCTTCTTCCAGCTCAGCGTTTCTCATGATGTACTCTGCATATAAGTTAAATAAGCAGAGTGACGATATACAGCCTTGACGTACTCCTTTTCCTATTTGGAACCAGTCTGTTGTTCCATGTCCAGTTCTAACTGTTGCTTCCTGACCTGCATACAGGTTTCTCAAGAGGCAGGTCAGGTGGTCTGGTATTCACATCTTCAGAATTATCCACAGTTTATTGTGATCCACACAGTCAAAGCCTTTGGCATAGTCAATAATGCAGAAATAGATGTTTTTCTGGAACTCTCTTGCTTTTTTTTGATGATCCAGCAGATGTTGGCAATTTGATCTCTGGTTCCTCTGCCTTTTCTGAAACCAGCTTGAACATCTGGAATTTCATGGTTCACGTATTACTGAAGCCTGGCTTGGATAATTTTGAGCATTACTTTACTAGCGTGTGAGATGACTGCAATTGTGCAGTAGTTTGAGCAATCTTTGGCATTGCCTTTCTTTGAGACTGGAATGAAAACTGACCTTTTCCAGTCCTCTCAGCTGTGTTCAACTCTTTGTGACCCCATGGATTATACAGTCCATGGAATTCTCCAGGCCAGAATACTAGAGTGGGTAGCCTTTCCCTTCTCTAGGGGATCTTCCCAACCCAGGGCTCAAACCTAGGTCTCCCACATTGCAGGAGGATTATTTACCAGCTGAGCCACAAGGGAAGCCCAAGAATACTGGAATGGGCAATCTTTCCCTTCTCCGACCCAGGAATCGAACCGGGGTCTCCTGCATTGCAGGTGGATTCTTGATTCCCTGAGCTATCACGGAAGCCCAAAGTTCCTCTGAACCCCAGTTTAAGAGTTGTTGTTACACAGAATGACCACAAGGCGGCAGCATTTCTGTATGCCCCACTCTGATTCTTGGGGCAACAAAGCTGAGTGCAAGTCCTGTGCCTGGATTGTAAATGGGTATGGAATCTGCCAGAACAGACACCCAGGGCTTGTGTCTCATTATTCCTTCATCATTCTTCACTTCCCCGCCCCAAACAAATCCCAAGTCCTCCAAATCAGCCCTCCCTTGGGTGCTGTCATCTGCAAGTGGGTCGAATCTAAGGCAGGAGGCTGGAGGTAAGTGCCGCAGCACTGGGAGACCTGCAGGATCCCAGGACTCTTCAAATGTCTTCCAGTCCATAGTGGCCATCCTCCTTGTGTGCACTAGACTTGCTGTAGCTGTGCGGGAATGGCCAGGGTCTCGAGAATGTGCTTTGATCCAGAGGGGACAAACACTTCAGGTCCTGTGGGGGCCCATCTGCTGGTACATCCTTCTCAATTCCCTAAGACTGAGGACAATCCAGCTGTGGGCTCCAAGGCTGCTTAGGCTCAGAATTTGCGACAGTAGCCCAGGTCACCAAGTGCAAAGGGGAATATAGCAGTTATTTCATTTTATTTGGAAAATTAATGTTTATTTTCTATTGATGTATAGTTGGTTTCCAGTGTTGAGTTTGTTGCAGGGGTCCAGGAACTTGTTTCAGGCATATTTAGGTGAATATCCAGTCTTTTGTGGGAGCTTTGCAGCTATAGGGTTTTACAGAGTGTTGAGTAGGCTTCCCTGTGCTATACACGAGGTCCTTGTTGATGCTATAGGTTCGTATATTCAAGACTGCTTAGTGCTCACTTCAGCAGCACATATACTAGATAAGCGTGCTTATGTCAATCTTGGAAAAAGTGTGTGAAAGTGTCAGTTGCTCAGTCACGTCCCATTTTTTGCAACTCCAAGGAAGACAGACCACGAGGCTGCTCTGTCCATGGGATTCTCCAGGCAAGAGTACTGGAGTGGGTTGCCATTTCGTCCTCCAGGGGATCTTCCCCAGGGATTGAACCCGGGTCTCCTGCACTGCAGTTGGGTTCTTTACTGTCTGCCCATCAGGGATGCCCATGTTAATCCCAGTGTCCTGATTTAATCCTTCTTTACAGTGTGACCCCTTTTGTAAAACCAGGTGCCTTTTCAAAGTCTGAGATTCTGTGTCTGTTATAGAAATGAGTTCCTTTGTGTCACTTTTTAGAATTAACTTATCAGTGGTCTCATATGTCTTCCTCTGTCTGACTTACTTTCCCTAGTATAATCATGGTTAGTCCCTTCTATGTTGCTGTAAATGGCATTATTTCCTACTTTTTGATGGCTGAGTAACATTCCCTTCAATATGTGTACCATACCTTTTTCATCTCTCAATGAATATTCTGGTTTTTCCACATTTTGGCTCTTGGAAACAATGCTGCAGTGAAGGCTGGGCTGCGTGTGTCTTTCCCAACTACAGTTTAATCCGGATGCACGCCCAAGTGTGGCATTTCAGATCACGGACCTGCATCTTCAAGTTTTTAAGGAACCTCCATACTGAAGTCCAGTTGGCTGTCAGCAGTTTCCATTCCCAGCATCAGCGTAGGAGGATTCCCTTTTCTGCAGGCCCTCTGCAGCATTGACTGTACACTTTTTGATGATGGCCATTATGATGGGTGGAGGTGATACCTCTCATAGATTTCATTTTCCATTCTCTAATGTTTCATACCAGGATCTTTGTAGGTATGATTGTCTTTAAAGAGTGTGTATAAAGTATACTTGTCCTTTTTTGAATTCTTATTCGATTACCTACTCCAAGGCTACTTCTTGAGGGCAGGAGTCATTTACAGGCCCTCGCATCTTGTGAGCATGAAGTTTTTCTCAGACCCAGTTTTACAGTTGTTGTTAAACAAAATGGCCACAAGGCGGCAGCATTTCTGTGTGCCCCACTCTGGTTCTTAGGGCAAAAAAGCTGAGTGCAGGTTCTGCTCCTGGGTTATAAATGGACATGTAACGTAGCTGTGCACAGGTGGGAATGTGTCTGGGTTTGTGACAGGAGCCTGGATCACAGAGGGCAGAGGGGAATACAGCTGTTATTTTCACTTGACAATTAACGTTTGTTTTCTATTGGGATATAGTTGATATCCAGTGTTGAGTTTGTTACAAGTGTCCAGCAACTTGATTCAGGTATACATAGGTGAATATCCAGTCTGTGTTAGGAGCTTTGCCCCTATAAGGTTTTATGCGATGTTGAATAGGGTTCCTGGTGCTATATACTAAGTACTTTTTGATGCTCTAGGTTCATATGTTAATCTCAGGGTCCTCGTCGACCCCTTCCTCCTGATGTGACCTCTTTTGTAACACACGGTGGCTTTTTACAGTCTGAGATTCTGTTGCTTTGGAAATGAGTTCGTGTCACATTTTAGATTCCACCTAACAGTGATCCCATATGATACTTCTCTTCCTCTCTGACTTACTTCCCCTAGTATCATCATGGCTAGGTTCTTCTGTGTTGCTGCAAATGGCATTCTTTTTTTTGGATGGCTGAGTAACATTCCTTTGAATACATGTACCGTATCTTCTTTTTCATCTCTCCATGGACATTCTGATTGCTTCCGTCTTGGTTCGTGAACACAGTACTGTAATGTAGGTTGGGGTGGATGTCTTTTCCAACTATAGTTTGATCCAGATGTATGGCCAAGAGTAAGATTTCTGGATCACACAATATCTACATCTTCAGGTTTTTAGGGAACCTCCATGCTCAATTCCATATGGCTGTTGGCAATTTCCATTCCCAGTCTGGCATAGGATTCCCTTCTCTGCAGGCCCTCTGCAGCACTAACTGTAGACTTTTTGATGACCATCTGATGGGTGGAGGGGGATATATCTCCTTGTAGGCTTCCTTTCCCTTTCTCTAATAATGTGTGACAAGAGGATCTTTGTACCTCTTTTGTTAAAGTGTTGTGAGTAAATTTACCTGCTGCAATTGGCTTCTTGAAAGGCTGTCCGTTTTCTGATTCTTACTCAATTACCCATCCCAAGACTGTTTCTTAAGGACAAGAGTCATTTATAGCCCCTAGGGCCTTCTGAGTGCAAAGCCTTGGTGGCTCAGAGGTTAAAGCATCTGCCCGCAACGCGGGAGACCTGGGTTCAATCCCTGGGTTGGGAAGATCCCCTGGAGAAGGAAATGGCAACGCGCTCCAGTATTCCTGCCTGGAGAATCCCATGAACGGAGGAGCCTGGTGGGCTATAGCCCACAGGGTCGCAGAGTCTGACACACTGAGGGACTTCACTTTCACTTTTCAGGGCCTTCTGAGTGCAAAGCCCTAGTTTGAGTTGTTACACAAAATGGCCACAAGGCGGCAGCATTTCTATATGCCCCACTCTGCTGCCTGGTGCAGCAAAGCTAAGGGCAAGTCCTGTTCCTGCACTGTAAGTGGGTGTGGAGTGTCAGGACACACACCCAGGGCTTGTGTCTCATTGCTTCATCATTCTTCACTTCCTCACCCAAGGCAGATCCCAAGCCTTCCACATGTGCTCTGCCTAGAGTGCTATCATCTACAAACGGGTGACTCTATGATGCTGGAGGTTAAGAACCCCAGCACCAGGAGGCATGGCTATCAGATGACTTTTCCAAGCTATTCAGCACAATTGGTCTCCCGTGTCTCCGTGTGCTAGGATTGTTTTAGTCACGGATAACCAGCCCTCATCTGGAGAGGGTTGTTTCTTCTAGAACGGACAAACACTAGAGGACCTTAGGGGCCTCATTTCTTTGTCATCACCCTCAGCTCCCTCAGCCCCAGGAGGGTCCAGCCTTGGCAGGCAAGGCTGTTCAAACTCCGGCAATGTGTCACCATCCCGGGTCACTGAGGCCTGAGGGGACTATGGTAGGCATTTCCTCCAGTTGTCAGATTTATGTGTATTTCGTCTTGGAGTACAGTTGATGTACAATGCTTGTTGGAGGTGCACAACACCTTGAACTAGATGTATATAGAGGTACATGTCCACTCTGATCCTGGTGCTTTGGCCATACAGCTTTCTACAGCGTGCTGCTGAGTAGGGTTCCCTGGGCTGCACAGGAGCTCCTTGCTGGTGACCCAGTTTTATATATATATGTGTATACGTTAAGGCCAACCTCCTGAAATATTCCCTCCCCTGGTGGTGTCCCTTCTGTAACACTCAGTGGGTTTCTGAAGTGAGTCTGTTCTTTTGTGAGTCCCTGCATCTCGGTTGCTGATCCCACCTATCAGTGATACCGTGCGGTCTTTCTCTGCTTCGTTCACTTAGTTGTCACTGGTTCATTCCCTGTTGCTGCAAACGGTATTATTTCAACCTTATCTATCGATCACTCAGTAACATTCCCTCGTATACAGGTATAACAGCTCCTTTATCCATTCACAGATGTGGATGGACGTCTAGGACGCTTCCCTATCTTGGGTATTGTGTAAAATACTGCACTGAACGTGTTGCCTTTTTGATTTATGGTTTTCTCTGGATATCTGCCCAGTAGCGGGATTCCTGGGTCATACGGTAGTTTTGGTTTTTTAAGGAATCTCCATACTGTTCTCCACAGCAGCTGCACCAATTTAAATCCTTACTAACAGTGCAGGGGTTTTCTCTTTTCTCCACACTTTCTCAGCATTTATCATTTCTAGACTTCTTAACGATGACCTCTATGAAGTGACACTCCCTGTCATTTTGATTTGCACTTCACCTGTATGCCTTGTTTGGAGAAATGTCTATTAGGTCTTCTACCCATATTTTGATTATGTTGTTTGGCTTTTTTTCATATTGAGTTGTATGAAGTGTTTGTATGATGGCAGGTGTGACTGGGGTTGTGGGAAGCATAGCCCTAAATACATTTCAAACTTCTATTTCCAGTGATTATAAGGAACTGAAGCGAGGGTAAGAGGTTTAGGTTAGGCTAGAGGGTTTTAATGAGCAAATTTCAAGACAGAAAAGGAAAAAACCTAGATTGGTGTAGCACGTAAGAAAAGTTTTGAAGGATATATGGGTGAGACCATAATCAGAGGTTTCTGCATCAGGTACAGCCTGTCACTGTTGCTGTTAGAGGCAAGGCAAATGACCAGTTCTGCTGCTCTCACTGTGAGAAACCATGGGTAAATGCAGTTTCAAGTTCAGCATACTTTTTTCTTAACAAATGTAAAAATATGTGGAAATTTATTTTGGTAAGCCAGGATGTATTTTGATATGAATAGCATTAATTTAACAGCTTCCTTGGCCATTACCATCAGGAATTTAGAATTGTTTCACTAAACGTTAACTTTTAATATTAAGTCAGACATTGTAATTATGTATTCGAATTTAAAAATTTTAAGGAAGCATTCAAAAAACATTTTCTAGGTATGGCACTACATTAAACCCTGAGAACATGATTGGATTATTTTAAATTTTTTTCAACTCATCCTTCAAACCAGTGCACTACAAAACAAAGATAATACAGGCCTCAGATACAATTTTTAAATTAAAAAGCCAAAAAAAAAACCCTGAAAAAGCCAATTTAGTATTTACTCCACTATACCAAAATATTATAATCTCATCAATATACAAAACTGAGGTATTTTGCATTCTTTGTACATCTTCCAAGTCTGATGTGTGTTTTATACTGACACCTCATCTCAATTTGGACCAGCTTCATGGTGAGGACTAAATACCTACATGACCTTAATGATAAGGAAGGACACCGGCTCACCCGTTCCCACTGGCTGGCACACCTGTTTACAAACTCACACCATGAACGACCCTCCCATTCCATCTTCTGTCGGTGCAGACAGTGAACTGTAAGGGCAGTACTGCGTCTGACATGAGATAAATGGCAACTGACGGGCTGCCATGCATCACAGCAGTGGGGAAAGAGAACCTGCCTTTCCTTTTTAGAACTTTCAGGATCAGCCATTCTCTGTCTTTCTTGCGTCGTGTGTGCGCACCCGCTTCTCCAGCGGCGCTCCGTGGGGGAGGAACATTTCTGCCTTGTCTGCCATTATGAGTGACGGTCTACCACGTATGACACAAATACACGGAATTCTGTTGAATGGATGGACACAACCTTGCACTGATTATCAGGCCGAACTCGCTGGTCAGTTCATTCTTCAGTGTCTTCCAATAGTTAAGACATATTCCACATTTTCTCAGGGAAAGCAGTGTGTAACTGTTTTCATAATAGTTTCTAGTAGCTTAACTCAGTTACTAAAAATAGGGAAATTCCCCACTAGTCAGAATCACCTTTTCCTGTCTTCATCAGACTCTTCCTCCAACACACAACAAAAGCAGAATGGTTGAGACTGAGAGAGAAAAGAAAACACCACACATGCAGAGGAGGAAAGAACAGTCAGCACTGTTTCCTAACTCGTGATGCACAGGGAGGGCTAGGTTCTAAAGAGCGCAGTTTCTAAAGAGCTCTGAAAACTTCAGAAATACCTCTGACAAACCATCCCAAGGTAAACAACAAAACTACTGCAGTGGCCATGATTAAAACAAACAAAAAACCTAAACTGGTAAATGACTTAAATTTTAAACACAGCCTAATGGCATGGCATGTAACATTATGCCTAAATTTAAAACCTGTAACCACCACCCCCCAAGCTCAAAACTAGTTCTGTATGATATACATTATGTCACTGTATTACAGAAGTCCTTTTGTTAGTCTCAGGCCTGTGGAAACCATTTTATTTAGAACACATCCCCTGGAAGAATGAAGGCAGTTCTTACCTTTCTATTCTGTATACAGTAAGTGGCACTTTAATAATACTGGTATTTTCCACATTAATTTTAGTACCAAAAACTCAACTAATCAAAACATTCCCTGTTATGCAAAATACTGCAATACAAAACATTTCTTAATTTAAACTTTCGTCATCTACTGTGTATAAATCTTTAAAAAACCAAATCCTGTTTAAAACGCACAAAAGAAAGTTACTTCTCCCTTTTCTTTTTAGGTGCGCGTTCCACAAGTGGCGTAAACTCAGCCTCCTCACTCTTTCGTTTCTTTTTTTTCTTTGTATGGTCACTTTGATAACCACTGGAGTCACTGCCTTGGAAAACAGGCTCTTGGTCCTGATGTTCCTGCTTCTTCTTCTTCTTCTTCTTCTTCTTCTTCTTCGGCTCTTCCTCCCAGAGGCCATTCACACTGCCACTGACGTGCAGGTCTGCCTCGTCCTTCGTGGCAACTTCTGCAAAGTCTTCCGGCTCTGTGGCACTGCCTTCCACTTCACATGGCTCTCGGTCTTTCTTCTTTTTCTTTTTCTTCTTGGGAGGTTTTTCGACAGGTTCATCAGCGCCAGTTTCTGGTGCTTCTTCAGGAACTGCGGAGCACTTGGTTTGTAAACTGTAAGAATTAAAAACATTTATAGGCCATTAAGCAAAAATAAAAGAACAAAGTAAGATCAAGAATATTCCAACATGGTAAGGTCTTTCTAAATTATGACAGCAGTACAAAATAACACGACTGTGACACAGATTATCTCCCAGAACATTGACAGTCTTAGAAATGTTAAATTTTTTGTTTCCTGAGTATTTTTCCCAGACTGTTTCACACATTAAAAATGACATAAAAGTTTTGTCAAAACAGGGTTTCTGAATTTTAATATGGTTCAGAAAATGCTGAACCCTAAACATCACCATTCAGCTTTATTAGCCAAACCAGTAACATCTGATAGGAAGAAAACATACTTCTGGTATTTATCAAAATGTTGGAGTTCCCCATCTACTCTCCCAATCCTTGTTCCATTGTTTTTCTGAAACTGCTGAAGCCGTATTAGCTTCCCAGGCGGCACTAGTTGTAAAGACTCCGCCTGCCAACGCAGGAGGCCGTAAGGGACCTAGATTTGATCCCGAGGTCGGGAAGCTCCCCTGGAGGAGGGCCTAGCAGCCCACTCCAGGATTCTTGCCTGGAGAACCCCACGGACAGAGGAGTTTCATGGGCCAAGTCTGTGGGGTTGCAAAGAGTCGACACGACTGAGTGAGCACGCACGAAGCAGTATGATGCTGCAAAGCTCTAATAAAAACAAAGATCAGTGAAGTAGCTCTCTATAGAACTGCTGTCCCTTGAATTAGCAATAGCCACATAGAACTATTTAAGTAATTTCAATAAAGTAACGTTAAAAACCCACTTCCTCAGTGACATACTAGTCACACATTTCAATTCCTCAAGGGTGAGGGTACTATTCTGCACGCACACAGCACACTTCTATCATTACAGAAAGTTCTGTTGGACAGCTGCTCTAAAACTTTAACCCATATTCTCATTTCTTAGCAACTTTTTCTAGATTCTGCCTTGATAACAGAGGAAGTATGACCCCTCAACCAGGCCCTGCCATAAAACCAGGGTCAGGATCAGAGTATTTCCTAAAAGAATTCCAAACAAGAAAAATACAAAAATCAAATGATCTACCTGGTATAATGACAATAATCAAATAATTTTTGTTTCAACTGGGTAAAACCAAAACACTAATGGTTATTGTTAATAAAATTACGCTTCTAGTAGTCCCGAGTTCAAGGATTAACTTTGATTAGCAACATACTAGTTGTTAATGTTAACATTAACAACAACATGACAAGACTTTGAAAAACTGAATTATTACGACGTAGACCACTGAGATGCAAAGCTTTAGCATATTCAATGCACTGTCATAATACTTAAGATTCATATTTACATTGACTCTGTGGTTTGGAAGTACAAATAGTCTAATAAATTAACTTTTAAAAGAGGGACTTAGGTTTCCTAAATTTAGAATTAAGTAGAAATGATTAAGTATCAAAATGGTAATAATGTGCTTAGGAACTGACCTAGCGATACTTAGTTTTCCCCGAATGCAGAATACTCCAGCAGCATCTGAGTCTAAACGAAATACTTCAAATTCCAGTTCATCACCCACGTTTATCTGTAGCGTCTGCCACTGGTCAGCTGGCATCTGCTCAGGTTTAGGGATGGAGGCGTTGAAGCACCCATGAACCAAGCAGCCAATGTGGCTCGAGGACACTTTATTCACTGTGCCCTGAGAAGAGGAAAAATGAGTATTACATCAAGAAGAGCGCCAAAAAGATGAAATGAACCTTACAGTCTTTAAACTGATCTTCAGAGAACACACCAAAATAATGGTACGATGTGACACCAAAAAAGCTGATCTTCATTTAAAGCTTGCCACACGTTACACTAAAATATCAATGTAGGAACGCTAGAATGTTTTAGAAAGCTCACCTTGAGCATGCTATTTTAACTAAATCATAACGCTATTAGAAGCTTTAAAAGTAAAATAACAATACATTCTATATGATTTTAAGGTTAAAATTAAAATTTCCAAGTTTCCTGTTCCCTTAAGAATCAACAAATATAAACTAGATGAATGAAAACCTGAAGCTTTTTAAAAAACCACCTTTTGAATTACAGAACTATAAATAACATATATATACACAATGTGGTTTAATATCAGCACCTCCTCCCACATGTGACAGAGTAAAACCTGTCTGTCAACATAAGGAGTCCGGAGTCCAGAATGGTACCTCCCAGGTGGTCGGTACAAACTGGTACATCTATACAAGGGACTGTTATTCCGCAACGAAAATGAGCATCAAGAAAAAGACGGAGGAGCCTTAAACATACAGTGCCAAGTAAAGGGACCAATCTGGAAAAGTTCCACACTCTGTGATTCCACCACATGATATTCTGGAAAAGGCAAAACTATGCAGACAATTAAAAAAAAAGTAGTTGCCATGGTTTCCAGGGGGGAGAGGGAGCAACGAATAGGCAGAACACACAGGATTTTTAGAGCAGTGACCAGTTATTCCATAGGGATACTATAATGTTGGATTCATGTCATTATACCTTTGTCAAAACCCATAGAAGGCACAACAGAAGCAGTGAACTCTACTATAAACCACAGACTTTACTTAATGTATCAATATTGGCTCAACAATTAAAATGCACCACATCTTATCAATAATAAGAGAAACATTATGTGTGGTTTTTTGGGGGTGGGTAGAGTGAGATGTGTATGAGAACACTATACTTTCCATTCAATTTTTCTCTAAAACTGCTGTAAAAGACAAAGTTTATCAATTAAATATTCAATGAGGAAAGGAAAACTATCAAAATTTTAGAATCATCTAGAATAATATCTTCACAACCAAGAGGGAGCCAAGTTTCTTTGGTGGGATCTAGAAAGCAGTAAGTATGAGAGTATATTATGATAAATTAGAGAAAAGTACCAATACAAAATAGCAGCAATGCTTTTGAAATGAAAAGACCAGTAACCTAAAACAGTGTTGCACATATATAGACATACAGAAGTCAAAAGGCCCACGAAAAGACGCTCAACGTGGCTTATTACTAGAAAAATGCAGACGCCAATGCGACTGTCACTGCACAGATATCAGAACAGCCCTCACCAAGAAGTCCACAAACAACAAATGCTGGAGAGGACATGGAGAAAAGGGAACCCTCCTACCCTGTCGCTGGGAATATAAACTGCTGCAACCACTATGGAGAACAGTATGCAGGTTCCTTAAAAAATTAAAAACAGAGTCCCACATGATCCAGCAATTCCACTCCTGGGCATCTATCTAGGAAAGACAAAAACTCTACTTGAAAAAGATACAAGCTTCCAATGTTCACAGCAGCATAATAACCAAGACATGGAAGCAACTGAAGTGTCCATCCACAGATGAATGCATAAAGATGTGTGATACATGCTGAAATATCACTCAGCCGTGAAATGCCATTGACAGCCACATGCCTGGACCTAGAGATTATCATCCTACGTGAAGTTAAGTGAGACAGAGAAGAACGGATAAACATACGATATCACTTACATGTGGAATTTAAAAACACGATACAAATAAGCTTATTTATAAAACAGAAATAGATTCACAAAGGACAAACTTATGGTTACCAAAGGGGAAGGGGACAGGGGATAAATTAGGAGGTTAGGATTAACAGAATAACAACCAGGATCTACTATGTAGCAAAGGGAACTATATTCAGTATCTTGTAATAATCTATAACAGAAAAGAAATTGAAAAATATATATACACACGTATCTAAACTGAATCACTTTCCACTTGAAACAGAACAATGCAAATCAACTACACTTCAATAAAAATTAAAAACCTAAACTGAAAAATTTTCTTTAAAAATGATTTTTAGTTACCTGAAATAACAATCCTTGTAAAATCCCAAAGTGTACAGTCTCTTAAATTTTTCCAAATTACATAATTTAATACTTGTACAAAGAACAATAGGAAAAAAGATACATACCATAAGTTTTTGCCCTGGTTCAGGGCAGAAAATAACAAAATCTGCTTCAATGTTAAGATGAATGTGTCCTTGATCATCATAAATATCTCCTAATTCACCCACTACTTTGATGTTATCATAAGCAATGGGTACACCTAAAAGGCTATTAAAAAAAAAAAAAGGAAAGGAAGATGTTATTTATCCTCTTTTCCAACTAGGCCATTATACGGATTCCGAGTCCAGAAAGTATACATCTCCTAATATAAGCACACCCATGTGAAAATATATACATATACAATAATATATGATTAGCCTGTAACAACTTTAGTGGTTCAATTTCACGCAAGGGTTCCAAAATAATGGCTAACTTAAAAATAATTATTCAAGGTGAATACCCAGAAACAAAATGTCCATTATACAAGAGCAAAAGTTGATCCTTCTTCCCTATTTGCTATCCATTTGAATTCTAGTTATGCTAGAATGAGAGGTAAAAAATGAGACTTAGTAAGAAAAATGTCGTTCTGCGACTATTACTCAATCAAGGCAATTTTGGTATTACCCACCATCACTGAGTATCTGTACTAGACGGCAGGTAGCAGGAGAAGTGTTAGGATTCAAGTGAAGCCCTGAATATTAAGGCCAATAACTTGAGGGAGAAAAATCCCCGAACTGCCACCGTGGCTAGTGTAAGGAAGTAAGAAATACACTCATATTAGCTTTTGAGAACTGACTCTGACGCTGTAATCTGTAGCTTGACAGTCAGGATTAGGGGGCAACTACTATTTCCAAAGACAGGGAGGCCTGATGTGCTGCAGTCCATGGGCTCGCAGGGAGTCTGACATGACTGAGGGACTGAACAACTATTTCCAAATGTCATTTCCAAGTTATTAAAAATTATAACTAATTAAGGAGACTGCCAAAGCCTTTGACTGTGTGGATCACAATAAACTGTGGAAAATTCTGAAAGAGATGGGAATACCAGACCACCTGATCTGCCTCTTGAGAAATTTGCATGCAGGTCAGGAAGCAACAGTTAGAACTGGACATGGAACAACAGACTGGTTCCAAATCGGAAAAGGAGTATGTCAAGGCTGTATATTGTCACCCTGTTCATTTAACTTATATGCAGAGTACATCATGAGAAATGCTGGGCTGGAAGAAACACAAGCTGGAATCAAGACTGCCGGGAGAAATATCAATAACCTCAGATATGCAGATGACACCACCCTTATGGCAGAAAGTGAAGAGGAACTCAAAAGCCTCTTGATGAAAGTGAAAGAGGAGAGTGAAAAATTTGGCTTAAAACTCAACATTCAGAAAACAAAGATCATGGCATCTGGTCCCATCACTTCATGGGAAATAGATGGGGAAACAGTGTCAGACTTTATTTTTGGGGGCTCCAAAATCACTGCAGATGGTGACTGCAGCCATGAAATTAAAAGACACTTACTCCTTGGAAGGAAAGTTATAACTAACCTAGATAGCATATTCAAAAGCAGAGACATTACTTTGCCAACAAAGGTTCGTCTAGTCAAGGCTATGGTTTTTCCTGTGGTCATGTATGGATGTGAGAGTTGGACTGTGAAGAAAGCTGAGTGCGGAAGAATTGATGCTTTTGAACTGTGGTGTTGGAGAAGTCCCTTGGACTGCAAGGAGATCCAACCAGTCCATTCTAAAGGAGATCAGTCCTGGGTGTTCTTTGGAAGGACTGATGCTAAAGCTGAAACTCCAGTACTTTGGCCACCTCATGCGAAGAGTTGACTCACTGGAAAAGACCCTGATGCTGGGAGGGATTGGGGGCAGGAGGAGAAGGGGACGACAGAGGATGAGATGGCTGGATGGCATCACCGACTCGATGGATGTGAGTTTGAGTGAACTCTGGGAGTTGGTGATGGATAGGGAGGCCTGGTGTGCTGCGATTCATGGGGTTGCAAAGAGTCAGACACGACTGAAGGACTAATCTGAACTGAAGGAGGCTGAGCTGGTGGCTTCACCACCACAGCCATTACCTGTTTCAGCAAGCTTCCCTGACTCCCAGGCAAAGCTGAAGCCATGCTGCCTCTACTCCTACAGGGCTCTGAGGAATGCGTGCATGCCAAGTCACTTCAGTCATGTCGGACTCTGTGACCCCATGGACAGTAGCCTACCAGGCCTACAACAGTCTGTCCATGGGATTCTCCAGGCAAGAATACTGCAGGGGGTTGCCATACACTCCTCCAGGGCATCTGTCCTGACCCAGGGGTCAAACTTGCATCTCTGTCTACTGCATTGGCAGGTGGGTTCTTTGCCACTAGAGCCACCTGGGAAGCCTGAGAAAGCTTATCACTGTTCTTATTTATCTTTGCCTATGTGTTTGGATTCTAGAGAGGACTCTCAGGCTTTTGAGAGCAGAGAACATTTTTGGTCAACTCCAACTTCTTGAATGGTTCACCCAGAATAAAAGAAAGAATTTATACCTAGGAGCAGTTGTTTTAAAACAGCCAGGAGTCACTAGAATGCAACTTAATTACCCAATTAGGAAATCCATAAACACTGAGATTTACTCCAGAAAGCCTTTCTTTGAATAACTAATTTCTGCATGTAGCTTTCCTAAACAGAACTATACCATCACTAAGACAATATTAGAGGCCCAGAAAACAGAGAGCAAGGAGGGGTTAAAAATAACTGCCATATCAGTTAAAAAACAAAAACAAGATTTTGTTTACCCAAATCAACTTTGTTTCCCCAAATCAGTTTCCAGTGGGGGGATACTGCTGTCCCGTTGGTGGCATTTGGGAGTTTGTGGGATAAATCATAGTTGTCACACCTGTGAAAGCCAGGGATGGGAGACATCCTGCCAGGTAAAAACAGCCCTACGCAATGAAAACTGTCCCCGGATCTGCATGATTTAAATGAGCGGACAAGCGTCATTTTATAAATATTTATAAATAGTGGATTATAGTACCTAACTTAATGTGTGTACGTATGAACATAAAATGATCTTTGCATGGTTTCAATATCAATTAAAATTTTCAGAAATACAACTAATATATAAATTCAAGAGTAGATTGTTTTGTGTGGCACTTTACTGAGAATTACATGATTTCTGAAGAGCATTTTACCACCATAGACACTGTATGTGATGTGAGTTGTCAACTCAAAACCCCGGCATCACTCTATATTTGCAGCTAATACTTTCACAATGATTCAAGATATAGCTTCAGGAGGCATCTAACTACTTTATTCTTTCCGGGTAGCCATGCTTGAACGCTGCTGAAATACATTTTATTGTATTAGAGTTCTAAATGAATTTTTCCCCCCTATTGTGTTGGTAGATCACTACTGGGTTGACCAGAAGGTTCGTTTGGGTTTTTAAATGAATCTTGTGGTCAATCCAATATTATCTTTAAGTTTAATTTCAGAATAGTAAAATATGTTTCAAGAGACCGAATGGAGTTCTGCAGGGTTCAGAACTGCTACCTACGGCTTGGGGTTTTTGGGAAACAACTCATTGCATAAAATATAGTAAAAATCATCAGAGAGACAAATACCTCAACAGTATATCTTTTCCTCTTTTGCTTTTCTGAAACCATCCTAAGTATGTTTCCAGGCAGAGTGGTAGCCTCACTTGAAGTATTGAGAGAACAATCATATCAAGTTTAAGGGCTCAGTAGATTGCATGCACGCTTAAGACTTTTATATATTATACATGAGAATAAAGGTTGCCTCTGTACTGAAGATGGAGAAGGAAATGGTAACCCTCTCCAGTATTCTTGCCTGGAGAATCCCACGGACAGAGGAACCTGGCAGGCTACAGTCCATGGGGTCACAAGAGTCAGACATGACTTAGCAACTAAACTACCACCTATACTGAAAAAGTTGAGTAAACACTGACTCTTCATGGAAACTGGTAGTTCATTTGTTCTTTGAGACATTTTGAATTAATAAACTGGAACTACTGGGAGGGAACATATTTGCCATTTTCAAATAACTCATGAGCTGTCATTAATGACCTCTCAAAGATAGAAATTTTAATGTGATTTTTAGAAAACTACTTTCTCTAAGCAGATTTTTCAAAACTGAAATGTGATCATCTTTTAAAAAATTGTCACTGGGGAAAAAAAGGTGGACAATCTGTCAAAATAGGGCGCTGCTGAGATGACTAATGTAAGAGCCATTCTCAACTCTTTCCTTTCCTCATTTCTTAAACGGAGAGGCAGGTCCTCTCTGATGGTACAAGATGGCCCCAAAGTCTGGAAACAAACTATATATGATAAATGGTTGATCAGTATTACAATTACTGATATGTTCAAATGTTTTGTCCCTCATTATTAATCTATGGTACCCCTTTTGCACAGAATAAACTGGAGTTTTCAGCACACCCCAAAAATAATGGGGTCAGGAGGGGAGTTCAGATCTGTTCAGAGTGCAATTGAGGCCACAGGGTCACACTATGCCAATTCTGTTACAGAAATTATCATTATCCAATCAGCTCTTCATCTCTCTGGGGGTAATGGCTCCTATTTCCCTAACCTGTCAAGTGGAGCCATTAATTGGTTACAGATCAAAGATTTGTTTATGTTTCCAGATTTTATGACTACCTTACATATCCTTAAGTCTCCCAAATGCAAACTCTCTCATCAGTTTTCTCTACACTTTATTACAGTCTTTTAATTATAAACATGTTCTCCATGCTTACTGTCTCACTCTCCTTAAACCACCACCTAACTCTATCAAGTGGTTTCTTAAACTACAAATCTGATTATATGCCAGAGATACCACTGTCTCAAGAGTGTGTCAAGTCTTTTCTGAATTGAAGGCTACCTAGAGGATGAAGTCGGAGAAGGCAATGGCAACCCACTCCAGTACTCCTGCCTGGAAAATCCCACGGACGGAGGAGCCTGGTAGGCTGCCGTCCATGGGGTCGCTAAGAGTCAGGCATGACTAAGCAACTTCACTTTCACTTTTCACTTTCATGCACTGGAGAAGGAAATGGCAACCCACTCCAGTATTCTTGCCTGGAGAATCCCAGGGACAGAGGAGCCTAGTGAGCTGCCATCTATGGGGTCGCACAGAGTCGGACAGGACTGAAGCGACTTAGCAGCAGCAAGCAGCAGCAGAGGATGAAGTGGTAACCCGGTTTCTGGCTTAAGCAAACAGAAAAACAAGCAAAAAACCCAAAACACCTGGCAAAGGCAGGAAAGAAAGAACAAAATACATCCTCTGAATTATCCCCCACCCCATCTCTGATCCATTCCACCCCTAACTGCCCAGCTTTTCAGCTGTATCCAATGTTTTTCTCCTGATATATAAATTTGAGTTACAAAGTGCCCACAATTATCTGGTCAAAGTATTTTATTTCACAACCAGTATCCGTTTGTTTATGCCACTCTTTTTGCCCAGAATGCTACTATCTCAGAAGTACCCTCCTATCAAGTTGTTCTCAAAGGTCCGAAGATCCAATTCACCACTCTTGACTATAACTTAGATTTGTCAGATTTTAACATTTCATTGGATTTATCTGGCCTACATCTCTTTTACTAGCGCGTATAGCTCCTGAAATAAGGGTCTTGTTTGTTTCTTTGGTTTTATTCCGCAGTTCTCCAGTATTCAAAATAGACCCACAAGTGCAAGTGTGTGCCCGTGCCTGGAGGAAGCTGTAAATTCTAAATCCTTAATCTATGTAGGATTCAGGATCCCTTGAGAAACTTTGCCCAAGTCATTTTCCAATATCTTACTTTAAATGCACTAGGTTTTTGTTTTTTTTTTTTTTTCAACTTCAAAAGCAACAGGCTTTCCTATTCTTAAAAAGGAAACAAGGTTAATAGTATTTCTTCATCCCTGACCAGGTCCAAGAGAAAAAAACACTGGGAAAGAACAAGGATCAAAACAAAACCTTTCCGAGGTGGACTGCGACTCCAGAATGCCCCGGGGCTAAACTCGGGGCAGCTGGTGAGACCTCGTTCTGTTGCCACTAAACGTCCCCCTGTTGCCCCATCCCGTGCCCCAAAGGAGCAGCAGGCAACGTTAAGATTATTAACGTTAACATTATGTCCGCCCTGGTAACAAAATATATAAGAGACCAGTACCTCTCGGAATAGCGCAGGAGCTCTGCATTGAGCTGTTCTCGAATACCGGTGCGCTTCTTGTTAAGATAGCGCGGCGACAGAGCGATGTGTCTCCGGTGCGGCCCCGCCACCAGGCAGGAGTAGCGGCTATTCACAAGCGCACAAGCAGCCGCGTAGGTAGGCAATTCTAGGCAAGGCAAGACGCCGGCCGGCCCTTCTGAGGCCGCCTTCGGCCGCGGAGCCACTGAGCAACCCGCAGCCATGCGGCTAGCTAGGTTTCCCACGGCGCGCACTAATGACGCAGTCAATAACCGCCTATCTCCGGACGCCTCCTTTTACGTCATCCACCAGCTACCACGCCCCTAGGAAGTTTCCTCTCCTGGGGCTGCAGTATTCAGTTTTTACCAGCAGGGGGAAACCATTCCCCCCAACTTGAACCACTGTGAAGCTAGGAACCTGTGGTTAAGGATTGAGTATTCTCTAAAGCCAACCATCACCTCATCTCTTCAGGGAGCACAAGCCTATGTTTTAGCTAACGCCCCTACTAGATTTAGAGTGTAGATTTAATAGGGGTTCACACTTTGATCATATCCAGTAGTGAGGCGGTTTGGTAGATTTACAAGGTTAGACTGTACAATTATAAATTTAAAAATATTTATGGAATGTATTTCTTGCAGAGAATCCAATCCTAAAAAACAGTCCAGATGTCTCAAATGCAACCCTTCTGAAAACGAACCCTCTGTCTCTCTCCAGATCAGTTTCTCTCCTCATTCTGTAATCACTAATTCGGGAAATAATACATACCCCTCTTTTCAAAGGGCTCTGTCCAGCTGTCATCCTTGGGCCTCTCTGGCCTCTCCAAACATCACATCAGCCCGAACACCTGTGGGGCCCAAAGATGAAACGTCCCTCTATTCGGACATTTCTCTCAGTCCGTGCTTCCAAAACTACAGAGTTGCGTGTGGAAGCTTACTTTCATGGCCAAGAAGTTTAACCAGATCTCTGAAACACAAATATGACCATGACTTGCCTTATTTAAAGCCCCACACAGGCGCCTCGTTTTCCAGAGGATAACCCAAACTCCTTAATCTGGCTATTAAATTACCAAGCCATTTTATGATTTGCACCCAGCATTTTCATTACCCATTCCTCGCTTTACACATTCAGCTAGCCACACCCATGTTCAGTGACCCACTTTCAACCCACCTCGGCCTCTCCCCACTACCTCTCTCATCCTCCCCCCCCTCTCCTTCCTCTCCTGCTCTTCAGTCTGATGCTGCTCCTTCTATCTGAGAATAAGGTAGCTTCTCTCACATGGGAAATTTCAGCTTAGATTTTACATTCATTTCCTCTGCATAGTTTTTTGTTTTTGTTGTGTTGCTAACCGCATGGACCGTAGCCCTTCAGGCTCCTCTCTCCATGGGATTTCCCAGGCAAGAATACTGGAGTGGGTTGCCATTCCCTTCTCCAGGGAATCTTCCCAACTTCCCAACCCAGGGATCCAACTGGAGTCGCCAGCATTGGCAGGAGATTTCCTTAACCACTGAGCCACCAGGGAAACAGCAACACCCCACCCCACTCCACCCCCACCCCCCTGCATAGTTAACTACCACGCTATTTCTCTTCCCCACCTAAAGATAAGGTAGCTCTCCATCTTTGTAAATTACCGCCTTCAAGCTCTTGTTTTATGTTAATTTTATGTTAATTGCCTGGTCTTCCTCCTGTGCCTTCCACGGACCCCAGCTCACTAAGATTGGGACCCTGATGTCAGTCTAGTTCACCACTGCAGCCCGTTATGACTCAAAAAAAAAAAAAAAAAGAAAGAAAATTCATACTTTATTGGCAAGACAAGAAAAATTTAAACATAAGGATTTTGTCTGCTGGTCCCCCCTCTCCTTTAGTGTGTATTGTGCCTGCACAGTAACCAGACCTCTTTAGGAGATAACCTTCCACCGCAATCCTGTAAGGGGCCACGATGACTCCCTACTCACTTTGAAAGCGCATATCTGGACTGTATAAACTGTCAATGCATCATTTGATGTATAACCCTTTGTCTCAAAAACGTATAGTATATAATTGTGCTTTGCCCTCAACAGGGAGACCACTCCTCATGTTGCGGAATCCAGAGTCGCAAAACACAGTGGAGTACAGTTTATTACGCCAGTGAGTCCAAGGGGAATCAGTTCCCAACAAGGACCCTGATGTTTCTGAGGGGCCCAGTTTTATACACCCCCACCCTGCCCACGTGACTTGTTACTTGTTAGCAACCTCTTTGTTGTATAGGACTGAGTTTTACAACAAGTAGGTGCTAGGAGAACAAACAATTAAGGTTAAAGAGAGGGGAACAATGATTATACATCAAAGGGGGATGTCTCCATGATGAATCTAACAGGGGCAGCCTGACCTCAACTACAATCTCCCTTTGCCATCTGCAGGGAAGGAAGTCTCCAGGAGACCTGGTTTTCACTAGCAAGTTTCCTCACTCCTGGGCAGGGTTCAGGCCCAGTTCACATCCTGTCTGTAAGACGCATGACACGATTCAGTATGGAGTCTCTCCTGCTTCCCTCACACTGGCCCCAACACTCAGAGCTTTCCCCAGGTTTATAAACCTCAAATTGGCCTGAAAACAATTTTCCATTTCTTCCTTAGATTGACTATTAATTTCTTGTCGACACGATGCATGAATGAATGTATAAATACATAAACGAATGATTAAAATAACAGGTGATGAAGAGCTTACAGTCTAAGTGATGAAATATGCATCTAATACATGTTTATGCCTAGATCCTAAGTGCCAAGAGAAATGTATATCAATTAGTGGTATGAGTATAACACCCTCCCATGTGCCCTAGGTACTGTGAAAATGCCTAATCTCTCTATACCTGTTTTCCACTTGTAAAATCAGTGTACTATAGACATTATAGAAGGTTTAAATAAGGTAAATAAAAAGCGTTTTCTTTAGTACTTTTTAACTGACTCCAAATTTAGCATGAGATGAGAATGGGATAAAACTGCTCCCAAAGCCCAGTGGTAAATATGTTACGTTTACAAATGATTACCTTGCCTTTACCTTGATTTTGCTGCAAAGCCCTGTAGCCTCTCAGTGTTAGACTCTGTAGTCCAGTATTCTCAACCTGGCAGAACCTTAAAATCCCCTGATGCCTAGGGGGCATTCCAGAGCAATTTGGTCAAAATCTATCTTTGAAGTGAAGATGTATCTAGATTGTCTGCAGATGATAAAACATGAATAAAAACAATTTTTCCAAACACAATTTAGTGAAACAATAACAATAACCAAAAACAAACAAACAAACAAAACAGTTGGACATCAGAACAATTAAGTTAAAACAAAACTTACCTGAAATCAACTAACTCAGGTAATGATTTTACACAAATGTAAAATATGAAGTAATTTTGTAACTCTTTGGATTTTTAAAGGCAATTTTCTTGTTTGACTTTGAAAACTTTTTAAGTTTTTAGTGCCTTACATCTGCTTTGACTGTTAGCCACTAACCACATGTGCCATGATTTCAAGGGATAAAAGAGTGATTCAGCCTGCATGTAAATGATGACCATCATGGAGTGACTTACCCAATACCCAGGGAAGAAAAAAAAAACAAGTACCATGAGATCCCTCCTGTTGTTGAAGATTTTGGTTATTACAGTTCAGTTCAGTTCAGTTGCTCAGTCGTGTCCGACTCTTTGTGACCCCATGAATCTCAGCACGCCAGGCCTCCCTGTCCATCACCAACTCCCTGAGTTCACCCAAACTCATGTGCATCCAGTCAGTGATGCCATCCAGCCATCTCATCCTCTGTCATCCCCTTCTCCTCCTGCCCCCAGTCCTTCCTAGCATCAGGGTCTTTTCCAATGAGTCAACTCTTCACATGAAGTGGCCAAAGTATTGGAGTTTCAGGCTCAGCATCAGTCCTTCCAATGAACACCCAGGACTGATCTCCTTTAGAATGGACTGGTTGGATCTCCTTGCAGTCCAAGGGATGCTCAAGAGTCTTCTCCAGCACCACAGTTCAAAAGCATCAATTCTTCACTGCTCAGCTTTCTTCACAGTCTAACTCTCACATCCGTATATGACCACTGGAAAAAACATAGCCTTGACTAGACGGACCTTTGTTGGCAAAGTAATGTCTCTGCTTTTTAATATGCTGTCTAGGTTGGTCATAACTTTCCTTCCAAAGAGTAAGCATCTTTTAATTTCATGGCTGAAATCACCATCTGCAGTGATTTTGGAGCCCAAAAAAATAAAGTCTGACACTGTTTCCACTGTTTCCCCATCTATTTCCCATGAAGTGATGGGACCAGATGCCACGATCTTTGTTTTCTGAACGTTGAGCTTTAAGCCAACTTTTTCACTCTCCTCTTTCACTTTCATCAAGAGGCTCTTTAGTGCCTCTTCACTTTCTGCCATAAGGGTTGTGTCATCTGCATATCTGAGGTTATTGATATTTCTTCCGGCAATCTTGATTCCAGCTTGTGCTTCTTCCAGCCCAATGTTTCTCATGATGCCCTCTGCATATAAATTAAATAAGCAGGGTGACAATATACAGCCTTGACTTACTCCTTTTCCTATTTGGAAGCAGTCTGTTGTTCCATGTCCAGTTCTAACTGTTGCTTCCTGACCTGCATACAGGTTTCTCAAGAGGCAGGTCAGGTGGTCTGGTATTCCCATCTCCTTCAGAATTTTCCACAGTTTATAGTAATCCACACAGCCAAAGGCTTTGGCATAGTCAATAAAGCAGAAATAGATGTTTTTCTGGAACTCTCTTGCTTTTTCGATGATCCAGTGGATGTTGGCAATTTGACCTCTGGTTCCTCTGCCTTTTCTAAAACCAGCTTGACCATCTGGAAGTTCACAGTTTACGTATTGCTGAAGCCTGTCTTGGAGAATTTTGAGCATTACTTTACTAGCATGTGAGATGAGTGCAACTGTGCAGTAGTTTGAGCATTCTTTGGTTATTACAAGAAACCCTTTATTTTTAGATGTTTTAATATAGTGCAAGGTGAAAAGCCTGGGTGCTAAATGTTTCTTTCTTTTTTAAAGGAAGTCAGACTGACTGCTTAGAATGTATTTCTTGAGTGAATGATTCACTTTACTAAGGAGACAGAAATGTCAATCAGTTAAGGACTCTAACTGAAGCATGACTTATTTCACAACTCACGTTTTGAATTACTAAAAATCCTCACTTTTCGTAGACACATGACCAATGCTGATAAAGGAAGAAATTGTGAGTCAGTAAAATGGGTTGCTTATTTTACTTATCCTCTGCCTGAAACCATCAAAGTGGTAAACACTACCATTTTAACAGACCTGGGAAGATGTCAAAGGGGCACTGGTCTTGGCCAAAGTATTGGGACTGGTAGTCTGGCAGAAAATAATTCAGGCAAAACGGCCTGGCTTGCAGGAGCCAGATGCCACAGTCGGGCTGTTTTAGATATCAGTCTTCGCTCTGAGACCTTTGACAACTTGTCTAGCTTTCGTAAACTTCAGCTTCATAATTTGTACTGTTCTGTTCGGTTCAGTCACTCAGTCATGTCCGACTCTTTGCATGAATTCCCATGAATTGCAGCACACCAGGCCTCCCTGTCCATCACCAACTCCTGGAGTTCACTCAAACTCAGGTCCATCGAGTCGGTGATGCCATCCAGCCATCTCATCCTCTGTTGTCCCCTTCTCCTCCTGCCCCCAATCCCTCCCAGCATCAGAGTCTTTTCCAATGAGTCAACTCGTTGCATGAGGTAGCCAAAGTTTTATACTGTAAAGGTACAGAAAGTTGTGCGGATTAAAGGAGATGACAGTGAAGCACAAAAAGTGTTTATACTAAGTGATTCTTTCTTGAGTCCTTGACTGACACTTCAGTTTAATATGCTTGATTCAGTTTCATTAAGATTGTAAAGTTGAACATGGGAGCAGAAGCTTATGATCTTTTTGAATGAATAGCAATGAATGCAAAGCCCAGCACTAAAGAGGAAAATTTGGAAAAGATTATGACTAAAAACTGGAAAATGCCTTGGCTCCACTGATAGGAATACATATATATATATTATATATATATATAGGTGTTAGCATGATTAATTTCAGCTCCTCTTCAATTTACTGCCATTGTAAGCAATCTAATTACATAAACATTTGATTCAGGGTAAAGCAATTAAAGATTTAAATATATCCTCTTAAAATAAAAAATCTATTGATAAAATTCACTCTAGATATGAACTATGTATACTGAGATGACAAATTTATAATTTCACTTTGTTAATAGGAAAAATTAAAATAGTTTCAGTACAGACTAGCTGTTTGAAATAAATGTGTTCAATTTGTTAAACAGTTTTATTTTAGTTGTTCAATAAATTGTGAAATACATTACTTTTAGGGAAAATACATGTATAAAGTCAGACATAAAATTTACCTAATGGGTTTTGGAAAGGAAGATACAAAACCCCCAAATCTGAACACAATATATACCAACCATGCAAACTACTTGTAATTCACAAATGTGCCAGCAGATGTCAATCATGAGCTTTAAATTTACAAAGTTTTGCTTTAGCCCAAAGTACTGTAGGAATGGCAAAACCAAGGCAACTATTTATTGACAGCTGGTTTTTATGTGTAATCCTTCAATAAAGGATGTAAGGTCAAGTTTTGACTCTGAAAGCCCTTCCTACTGGCTTCTTAGATTGTTGAACTAACCAATCTACACTGTGCTTGCAGTGAAGAAAAAGAAATAAAGCACATTTCATTACTTTTTATTGAATATAATAGATTTTATATTTTGCAAGCTATAGCTATTACTGAAATATATAGAAATACAATGACTCAAATACACCTGCCTAAAAGGTAAGACCTGACTGTTTTAATGAGGTTACATTTTATTGGTGGCCCTCAAAGTTAGGTCCCTGGCCCAGGAACAACTCCATCCCCTGAGAGGTAGGTGTGCAGGTTCTTAGGCCACATGCAGGCCTACGTAAAATCACAATTCTGGGATGAAGCCCAGGTGATCAAATACCTGCTGAAGTATGAGAAGCAAAGCCTCTAAAGCAGCTTGAAATACAGAAGAGAGGCTCTGAATCTATGACTTTTGTTCAGGTATAACTGATGTAAATACAGTAATAATCAACAATGTAGTTGATGATTTCTTTATTATTATTTAGTGCTCAAATACAGTATAGTCTGTCAAATAAAGAACATGACTCGGAAGGTTAGAAGCCATGACTTAATTTCCAAGCATTTCTTATACCAAAAGAATTTCAGGTTTATGTTCCCCTTTGCATTATACTGAAAGGGATAACATTATGGTACATTTTGCATTACAACCTAATGAAACAAATACAAACTAAGTCAAGACAGGATTATTTCCAAGGAGTAAAGAACAATCTTCATGAAGGAAAATAATTTTCTACAAAACATGTATTATTCTTATTTGCATCAATACATGTGTATGTTCTATTTTCTCTAAGGCAAAGCCAAATTTTCCTGCAATTTTGTCCCTGAGATAAGAGTCATTTTAAATTAACAACAAATATACCCAGGCACAATTATTTTTTTTAAAAAGAGAAGATATACAAAATTGTTTATTGGTGTGATAATTTTATCCTAAACACTACTATTACTACTATGTTTCAATTCTCTTACTATTTGAATTTTTTTAATTCAAAAATTTCTCAAAGAATACATAAACTACCAGTTTCCATGAAGAATCAGTGTTTACTCAACTCCTTCAGTACAGAGACAACTTTTTTCTCATCTGTAATATATAAATACAGATATATTTATAGTTTTAATAAATAGACTATTTGTAAATCATATTAGGTGCTTATGAGGGTAATAAAAAGAGCAAAAATCATAAGTATTCATTGTATTTTCACTCTCTAGAAAATGTAATTATTTGTGTCTGACTTTTGTGGTAACAGATATAATAGTGTTGAAACATCCTGATCTTTATGCTTAATCTCCTGGCCATAGTTCAGATATTCTGACTATTATCTAGGGACATGTGTGTTAGAATTTCCTCTCTGTATACATGTGTGTAATATGTACGTGTGTATTTGTTTAAATGTGAACTTTAAAATATGGACTTGGATAAAATGATAAAATCAAGTAAATCTTTTAGCTTCACCTACCTGAGGTTGCAAGTATCTATCTAGGTATCTATCAGTGATTACCAGGAAGGCTAGATGAAACATTCTAGTTGAAAAGGATTGGCTTAAATAATTAACTCGGGGCATGCGTTTGTGCATGTGGGTGTACACGTGTAGCTGTGTGCACTGCTGACCACTGGGAAGAGGTTACAAAGGTATCAGAAAGGCTGGGTTACCTACTGAGGATTTGGTGCCTTCTTTCTATAACTTACTATCCTTTGATGAAAAGGAGAGTCAGTACTTCTCTTAAGGCTCTATTTCCTTCTTAATTAGATGTTACCTTGACAGTTTCAACACCCCTCTTTCAAGGCTTTCAAATCTGAGGAATCTGGCCAATAAAATTAATCATGGTGACTGCAAGGGTGTCCATGGAAATTATCTACTTCCATCTGTCTTTAGCTCCCTGCAGAACATAAAGAAAACAGTTTCCCTTTCTGTTTTGTGAGTGGTACCTTAAAGCTGTAGTTTAATAAACCACTTGCTGGCTGCAGAGTTTGTGTAGGTGAGAACTTGCAGATCTTAGACATTAAATATATTCCAAAGAACATGGTGTGGAAGTTTGAGAGTGGAATGTAGATAAAATGAAATTTAAACACAGTGCATTTTAATGTAGAATATACTCTCAAGTCATTACCCAAAATGCATACTAACAGATCATATTCTCTACTTCCTCTTATGACTACAGGATGCTCTTGATACTTTTGTGCTCTTTGCAGATTATTAAAGTAGTGAATCTATCTTTATCCAGTGACAAAGTGGACTTTCCCACTTGTGGAAAAATGCAACAGTGTGCAGAATTTACAAGGGAATACAGTACATAAAAGCCACATTTGTCAGTAAAATAAAACTCTGAAACTCCAAAATTCACACTGAAATGGGTATTTTCAGGTGAGGAGGATAAAGGACTTACTGAAAGCAACTCTCTCCCCTTGTGTCTCACTTTGCTTTGACATTGCTTGTTGTGATTCCTATTGTCATGCACCATATTGGCTTTAGAATGATACTTGCTGATAGTGTTAGCTCTGCTTGAATAAAACTTCTTGATATTTTTTGGTGCAGATGAGTAGGCCAAACTAGAGACTGAAAAAGAAAAAGAAAGTACAAGAAATGAACAGAACTAACATATAAAAGCAGACTTTTGTTCATTTTCAAATTCGTTTTCCTTATAGACTACTGGTCCAATGCCCTTACGAAGCTTGTGGATGGTGGGGCAGAGCAGAAATGATCTCGCCTTGGTTTCTCACTTACAGCTAGCTCCCTGCCTGTCTCCGATGACCACCTAGATTTTTCAACCTTTTTACATTCAAGGTATAGAGAACTCAAGCTTTCCCTTTATTTACCTGAGATCCTTCCTCTGAATTCCTGTTTTCAGTTTGAGCACATGCTTGTTTGCCAGGAACCTAGTTTGTTGAAGGCCTGTTTGCTGAGAGTGAAGTCAAAGCTTGACAACCAGAGAGAGAAAGTCTCGAGGCCTAGGGCAGGAGCCAGAAACTGAAATCACCACAGCACCACAGAGCAGATACTTGGATCGAAGCAGCAGAACAAGTCAAGGGGAGTGGTTCATATGGGGTGGACTTGTGGTTTGGATTTTAGACCTCAGTGTATATAAGTTGCATGATTTGGTTGAATGACTACGATTCATGGGTATAGCCAGATATGACCTCACCTTTCAGGTGAAATATTGATGTCTTCCCACCTTTTCCTTATTTTAAATAGAATAAATACTGCTAGGACGATAGAGGAATATTCACATTTATAGACAATGGACAGTATAATAGCACTTCAGAAATGCTGCAGCACCACAGGTTTTACTCACAGACAGCAATATGCTAACATCGCCTATTAGGACTTGAAAACTTTCCTGCAATTTGTTGTACTATAAAGGACACAGCGCCTTTCTTTCATTCTTTTCTATTTTTCTCAGATATTTATGTGAAAGTATGAATATACCTAGGACAGAAAAAAGACATGTCCCAATCATAAAAGACGTTGGGATGGTGATGGGGGCAGGGGACCTCTAGCAGCTTGGAGCACTTCGAGTTCATTGAAGGGAACAAGATTCAGTGTTACCTCTTTCCTTGGCTGACTGACCATTACGGACAGAGTGAGGGACAGCGTTGGCTGATCCAGCCAGCCACAGAGGAAACTGTGGTTCTTCTTTCCTGGGCAGCAAGCTTGGAGGCCCCAAGGGATTTCTTCCAGCCCCAGCTCCAGATGTTGTTGAAGGACGATTGAGGTCCTCTGTCTTAGTGAGTAGGTGGGGACAAATATCCTGATGGATTAATAAGAATAAAATAATCAACAAGAGACAATGCAAATTTGACAAGATTTGGGGGTTTTCTGTGAAGCTCCCAGAGTCTCTCTAGCAATTTTTAGTAACACAATACATTTTGGCTTCGGGGGGCAGGATTCGCAGCACCTTGTGTGGCAAAAGAAGCAGAGTCTTTGGATGTTAAGGTAGGAAAACCTTTGAAATCACTAAGTCTTCAACTCATGAAAAGGAAAGTGAAAAATGTTCCTAGTTTTAAAGATTCCTAATTAAATGAATGTGACCTACCTATAATTAGTTGATGCAGATAATTCTAAACTATTAAAATAGTGCAACACATTTTTTTAGATCTAGAATTTGACTTTTCACAATATATTTCTTGGGAAATACATCCCTAATAAGAGATTATGTATTCAGTAGATAATTTTCCTGGCAAAAAAGAGTTTTAAAAAATACTTTACTAGGCATCCACATTTCCAGCAATTTCTGAATTAGTTTCCTCTGCTATGAGTAACTGACAACCTGTGATTTATGGACTTGGAATAATTGAATTTCTTGGCTGTCAGATACTTTGAGTAAGAAATATTACATATGTTTCCAGAAAAATGATTTAAGGGAGAAAAAGAGTGAAGTGATGCCAAGTTCTGAAACTGTATTTGGAAACTGTGTTCTAACCAAATGGTACTTAAGATGCTCTCTCTAAGTTTCTGAAATGTGTTCGCTAAATAATGTTTGAAAATGCAGTTCTAATCATGCTGCTTTCCAGCGAAGTCAATGAAAACAGTGGAGAGCAACTTATTGTTCTCACCTTCTCAAGCCCAAGAAATGCAGAATTTGTCAGTGACGCATGGTGAGGAGCTGAGTCAATTTCTTCAAGAACAGGAGTTACACAATATTTTATCTGTCAAATATAAAATATTGACTGATTTAGTGGCATCATTGCACAAACAGATTTTTTTTTAATGTTACATCTCTACCACAACTTCTCAACTTGACTATGTGTTTGACTTACACTGGAGTCTGTATGTAGCTGTTCAGCACTTGGACCGTGACTAGCTCAACTGAGAAAATGAATATTTGATTCTGTTTTAACTAATTTATATTTAAATTTAAATACTCATGTGGATAGGATTGTGGCTACTGTATCAGATAACACAGTAGACCTTAGAACAGTGCATTTATGACCCTGAGCAATTCAAGTCTACACTTGTGGGTAGCACTAACATTGGTTGCTTGGGATCATATTCATGGTGTTCCTCAGTGGTTCTAAATTAAGGGGTAATACTTCCCTAATTTGGGGCTTTCCTGGTGGCTCAGAGGGTAAAGCGACTGCCTGCAATGCGGGAGACCCAGGTTCGATCCCTGGGTTGGAAAGACCCCCTGGAGAAGGCAATGGCAACCCATTCCAGTATTCTTGCTTGCAAAATCCATGGACTGAGGAGCCTGGTAGGCTACAGACCATTGTGTCACAAAGAGTCAGACACGACTGAGCGACTTCACTTTCACTTCCCTAATTTAGAGAGGTGTAAATTTGTTAGGCTATTTTTTATTGTTACAACTGAAGTGTCCTCCTGGGTGGTGGCCCAAGATGCTTAATGGCTTGAAATGTATAGCACAGTCTGCACCATGAATTACTGCTGCTGCTGCTGCTAAGTCGCTTCAGTCGTGTCTGACTCTGTGCGACCCCATAGACGGCAGCCCACCAGGCTCGCCCGTCCCTGGGATTCTCCAGGCAAGAACACTGGAGTGGGTGGCCATTTCCTTCTCCAATGCATGAAAGTGAAAAGTGAAAGTGAAGACGCTCAGTCGTGTCTGACTCTTAGCGACCCCTTGGACCGCAGCCCACCAGGCTGCTCCTCCATCCATGGGATTGTCCAGGCAAGAGCACTGGAGTGGGGTGCCATTGCCTTCTCCAACAATGAATTACTGTCCACCCCAAATGCCAGTAGGAACCAATGTGACAAATCCAAATAGGTCAGCCAATTCTCTGAATATTTCAGCTGAAGGATTCATTTGTGAGATCTGCAATTTCAGTGCTATCTATAGTTAATTCTATCTCCTATGATCTGTATCTTATTTCCTCCTGCCTCCTCAAGGTTCTTTTATCATGCTCATTTTGTTCTGTATCCTCAACCACTTCCTGTTTATATTTGAACATACTTTAATCTTTCCAAATTATGTCAACTAGGAAAAACTAAATACCATTTCTTAATTTCACGTCCTCTAGCTGGGACTCTCTGCCTCATTCACAGCATCCTGTCCCCTGCCAGTCTGAGAACTGTACATTTATTCATCTAGCTATAGGGAGAAGGGACTATTTCTTGTATTGTGATGGAAAGAATGTTCACACCATCTGTAAGTTTCAAAACACACCATTTATTACACAGACAAATCAGTAGAGTTATCATACCATGTTCCACTTCTAAACAACTATATATATGTATGTGTAGAGACACACACATGTGTTGAAAAATTTTAAACAGAGTTCACTTCTTTTATGCTTATAATTACTGGACCTTTTAGTATCTAGTCTCCATGGCACACTACCATATTAGTGTCACATTTTTTTTTTCTAATTTAGTATCACATTACTTTTTCCCAAGGGTAGGCTCATACTAAAACTGTAATGTAGTCACTTAAAATATTCTAGTTCAAAGTTTTTTGAAAATTTAGTTTTCAAATACTTGACAAATATCTTCCTAACTTCCCCTACTTACCTCAAAAAGAATCACTGCACATCCCAAATAAATGATTCTAAATAACTGAGTCCTGAAAATGCTGGGCTAGATATTAAAATAATTAAAGATCTATCTATACTTGGTTAAATACATTGTAGATTACTTGGATAACTGTGATGATGGCATCTCTTCTTAACTCTATGTCAAAGCAGTCATGTGCCTGCTTTTGTCCTTTATGGGTGATTTCTTTATTATTTCAAAAGGCATTAAAACATCTTACTGATATATTATAACTCTGTATTGTGCAAACATGTCTACAAAGAAATGCCACCTAAAATGAGAGTTGGTAGTTATTCTTTCAGTACAAAACTACATCCTTGCATAAATTCAGCAGAACCGTATATACACAAAATACCTATATTATATAATTCAGATTTTCAGTGTTTAAAAATCATTCATAATCATGGCATCAAATAAACAGAAATGAATTGCCACAAGTTATATTCTCATAAATATTTTCAAAGACCATGCTGTTTTCTCTCCGATATATAGTATCATAGGTTAGTATTTTAACATTCCTTTATGGAAGTGAAGGACTGAATCTAGCTATTTAAACATAAGCCTATCCTTTGGCTTCCTTCTACAGGGATCTCTTTCAGGTTCTTTGGGTACAGGCATTCTTGAGAATGATCTGTCTGTATTTTTCCATGTGAATTGTAAAACAAAACAAAAATCCTAAATTAAATTCTAACAAAGCTAACTGTAACTTCATCTTTTGGGCATACATCATCTGTCCTCTTATATAACTTTAATTGGGCTATAATGTATTTGAAATATAAGTGTCGTAATTGCAAGTAATTCTATCTATATTTATAAACATGGAAGTATCTGAATTAAAACTGTTATGTTTATAAATCAATAATAATTGTCCTTTTATATAACTTTAATTGGGCTATAATGTATTTGAAATATGTGTCATAATTGCAAGTAATTCTATCTATATTTATAAACATGGAAGTATCTGAATTAAATTATGTTTATAAATCAATACTAATTTTTCTTACGTAAATACCAAAATAATAGATTGCCAAACAATTAAGCAGTTTGTCTTGATACTGTTCAGACCACTCCACCCCATAAATTTCAGCCACATTGATATTTACACATAACAGACATAATAAAAGAAATAAAACTAAGAAAATTTAGTAGAAATTAAATGTGACTCTGTGGGCAGAGAAAAGTCTTGAAAAACCACTTTCCCATTTCTATGGGAATAGAATCTTGATAATACTCCCACAGTATCACAATTTCTTTTCTACTACATATTTACATCCATGAATGTTATAAATATGAGCTATATAATATTTTCTATATTTACAAATATACACATACACACAAAGATACTTTATTTTTAGGCTCATTCACGAACATGCATGTCAATCTGCACAGTATAATCAAAAGTTACTTCTTTTCCTTAAGTGATATTCATTTATAACTCTCTGTTCTTTTTGCAAAAATATCATACAGATTAATATTCTCTCTCTCTCTAAAAAAAACCCTCTTTTTATGTTTTGTGTTTTGTTAATTTACAAGAAAATTATGAAACATAGTTCATTCACAAATTGAAAATAATTACAATGTTTTTACAACAAGGCATTGCTGAGGTTTTAAATTGTGGCATTCTTTGAAGCCATCGTCTTTCAGAACAAAGACATTGGTAAGTTATTTCTTGATATTTGCACTTTTTAATTACTTATATGAAATATGTCATTACAAATCTAACATTCATGCTAGTCAAATAATGTTTGTGTAGAATATGAATCTTTCTATTTTATCTATTTTTTTTCTTTCCTGGACAGTCTTTTATAGAATGGTCTGGAAAGTTAATTGAAATTACTGTATTAGAATATTTCTGGAAAGTTTTTCACCAGTGAGAAAAAAAAAAAAAAGCTGAAGAAATAAAGTGAGGCAAAATTGAAGAAGAATTTCAGCGAGTACTCAGGAGAGATAACAGCAAATGCAAGAACTATTTTAACTTATCTCCTAGTCCTTTGGTTTTTCTTTGCCTCATGAAAAATGTTCAGTTCTTTAAAATATTGATTATATTCTTCCATTAAATATCAGCTGTGGTCCTCCATTGCTCATGTTGTCTGTCATTTCCTGTTAGGAAAATAAAATTAATTAAAATTCACTTTCAGAATAAGACATTAATTTGGTTAATTGGTTTACAAAACAGAAATTTCAAGCCATTGAAAAACTTGCTGAGTTTGGGGGGAGGACAAGGATTAATATTGCTGATTTTAAGAAAATGAAATCTCAAGCCATCTTGGAACCCATGAAAATGCTCAAGTGACAGTCTCTTAGACCAAAGTCTTCTACCCACAACAAGAATTTAATCTCTCCCCAGTCCCCTCAGTCTCCCCTATCATTCATTCCTCATCTCTGTTTTGGAAAGACCTCGCCTAGAAAAAAGATGCTTAAATACCCAAGATGTTCCGAGGTATAGGTTTGTCTGTTGAGCATATCAACAAAATGCCAACAGATGCTAGGGGTTACCTTTACGGTGTAGAAAACTGTGGCCTTTTCTGAAGAACTGAGAAAGGCAACAAATGGACTGCCTGTCTGTAACTGAGCAACCCTACTAATTCATAGCGGGACGCACTGCTTTCCTGGCATTGTCACTCATACCCTAAAAAAACAAACTGTAAAAGCTCTTAACATGTTTTTTAAGAGATCAATTACTCAATAGTTAAAAAGGAAAGCTACATGAGGAGGCAACAGAAATTTTAGTAAAAAGGATGAACTTACTCAAGTTTCATTTGTGATTTTAGAAAATATGTTGAGAAAAATTCAGATGCTTTGAATTCATATGTTTTGTTGAACATTAAACTCTTCCCTATACAATGAAAGGTAATAAGGAGATGTGAGGCCCATTCACACTTATAATGGTTAGTGGATCATATAAATAGCATGTAGGCAGAACTATCTAAAAATAGATGAAAACATCATTCCACTCTTGAACAAACCTATTTGCAAAAGTGCTGTAGCAAAGACTCCAGTGGAAAGAGGTTTCCTCAATGATCTCAAGCCTATCAGGTATGTCTAATGTTTGTCTGGGTGAAATAAAAAAAAAAAGAAAAAAGAAAGTAATGTGTTTGCTTTTGTAAACTTTAGAAATTCTTCCAAATCTTTATTTCAAAAATGAAAAGATATCTATGCCTCATTTTTATTCCCTTTTTGAAAATTCAGTACAGGAGAGAGAAAATAAAGATGTTTACTTCTTGTCTTTGGCGGTTCTGGAAGTTGCTTAGGAGAGTCAGGGAGGGACTGGAAGGTAGAAATTGGTTTGGTTTTGAAACTATGCTTTTGAAAACTTTGGTGTCTTTTAGAACAGGAGGTAGCATGTCATCCAAAAAAATTCTGAGAAAGAAGACAATATACAAAGAAGACCCTTCCTCTCCTCACATCAAATCCATCCCCATGCAAAGTGCCTGGCCCCTTACAGGCCACAGGGGTCGTCTTAATATGTCTTAATACATACATTATATGTACCCTGATTTAGTGCTGAGGAATTGCCTGAAGCCTAAAAACTTAACCAGTTTAGGGTTAAGTCTCCAACAGAAAGTGAAGTTCTTTTGGTGCCCACAGTCTGCCTTTATGTCTGGCGGTGGTTCAGTCTCACTGAGAGGCTGGCTTTTGCTAGAGATATGCTCACAGAAGTAGGTCTACAAAAACACTGGGGTTGCTGGGATGAGGCTAAGTTTATTGATGAGATACCTGATTTGAAGTTCATTTTAGAACTCACTATTGGTGGCAAGAAAAATGGAACTGTCTCTCCAAAATGGTCTTTAACAAAATCTACTCATCCACCTGTAGCTCTTCCTTCTAGTAGGAAAAAAACCTTTTTCTAAGGAATTTATAGAAGTAGGATTCTTAGATGCCTTTTCCTCTCCTAAAATAGGTTTGCATTCAAAAAGTGTCTTAAAAATAATAAAAACTTAATCTAAGGTATAATCTTTTATTGCAGGATTAAGAAAACAAATCAGTTTTTAAAAATCTTACAGAAAGAAAGAATTTTCTTAACTAAATTCACCCTGATATGGACACAGTGAAATCACTGATAGGGAAAAACAGTTAAAATTGGTTTTTAAATGGATGAGTATCTTCAGTTTATTTGCAAATAGGCATGTCCAATTTGGCAAAAGATTGTATTTTAAATCTGGCAGGATTAAATGACTGTTGGCATATGGATATACTTTCTGCAGTTGGGCCACGCTATCTGTGTAACTTCTTATATTTCTTATTATATTATTTAACCAAAGCAAGAATGGTAACTATTTTAAGAAATCTGAAATATATGAAATAAATATGAACTGTCTCATATCAAGTAAGTTCACAGGAAGAAAGCTTCTACACATAAGGTTAACTGTGTTAGTGTCAAACTTAGGTTATCTACCCATGCAGCTTTGGCATGAGAGCGATACAAAGTTTGCCTTTATCAGACACATCTATTATTAAAAGCAAAACTGTAGTCTGTGAACGATGATACGGAGTCAGTCATGACATGGCAGAGAATAAAGGACTCATGGATCATCCAAGCAGAAATGTGTTTGGATGCTTAGAGGCAGGCTGAATATTTTAAATACTCAGCCAACTTGCACGTTGCAAGACTCTACAGGTCCTCAAAGTAGCTCTCACAGAAGCAATACTTTGAGGAGCAATATCACAGTATCAGTCCAGGCTGATCTGCTGGCATCATGGCTTCCTTGAAGAGGCAGTGCTTCCTGCAGTGACATTACAACATGGTAACTCCCTAGAAGTCAGCGTACCTTGTAGGTAACTCTGGTGTCGGGGGTACCACCGGGCAGCTGGGCAAGTCGGTTATTTCAATAGCCCTCAATCTCTAATGTAAATATAACAATCATACAATAAATATTGCACAAACATACATACAAAAACCTAAATCACACTAGTATAAAAACAGACACACAAAAGAACCATTATCCAAATATATAATGATAACCTCTTTTTAACAATCCATTGCTTTAAATTACCAGTACTATTTGTACCATACTATTTGTACTATTAACTCTTTTTGATGGGCACGTGTAGATCTGTTTAAAACCGCCTTCTTGGAACAATTCAAGAGCATCTATCCTCCTTATTCGAGTGTACAGATTGTATATGAAAGGGAAACACATAAACTACAGAGTACTTTTTTTCTCTAAAATCACACTATAATTGTATAGTGGGTGGTATACAAGCAGTAGTAGTATACAAGCAGTAGTATACAAACAGTATACAAGTTGTATACTACTTGTAACTCTTGCTACTCTTCCTTCTATTCTGTTGTTATGCAGTTTTATTTCCATGATATCAAGTAAAATATGATGTGGCCATTAGCTTAGTGAGTTTATCTTATAGTTGTTCTATCCTTTCCTTAACAGATCTGTAGGCAGGAACTGAATAAAGAAGTATGGGCAAAATGTAGAAGAAATATAGCATGTGTGCATACTCAGTCGTGTCGGACTCTCTGTGACCTCATGGACTTCCATGGGATTTCCCAGGCAAGAATACTGGAGTGGGTTGTCATTTCCTACTCCAGGGCATCTCCCTGACCCAGGGATCAAACCTGTGTCTCCTGCATTAGCAGGTGGGTTCTTTACCACTGAGCCCCCTGGGAAGCCTCAGAAGAAACATAGACAGCTCACTGCATCATTTGTCCTTTGATGCAATAATTATAACTCCTTGTTTGAATGAGTTTTATGAAACAGTTATGCAGGGGATACAACAGTTATGAAACAGTTATTTAAATGTTCATATACAGGCAAAGCTACCCAAATATGCATGAAATTTAGATGAGAATTAAATGAAGCTTTATGTGTGTTATAATATCTGCACTGATAGGCAGGGCTTTTTGTTGCCTTATTACAAGATCCCTTTATGCTTGCAAACCTAATTTACATAATCAAATGCATCTACTTACAGGCACAAGGGGTGAGTTAGAAAGGAAAACTCATTGGATTTCTAAATCTGGGATTATTCAGAGTGTTTTTTTAATTTATGTTTTTCCTCAGTACAATACATAAAAATCCATATTTATAAGACATTCAATACTTTATGAGTTCTATTTTAGGAGCTTGTTTTTACCTAGAGGCTACAAAATTATGTTGAAAACAGGTGTACCCAGAATTACAGGGAAAAAATAATAAACTCCTATTCTTGATCCAACAGGGCCAAACTTTTACAAAATCCAATACCTCAAGTTCTCATCTAAAGCTGCAAGTTGATCACCTAGATGTGACTGCAGTCTTCATCACTTGCTAGCAGTGAGAGGAAAAAGTACAAAACTCACTTTCTCAGCCATTTCATGAGAGTGATGCAGAGAATGCTCCCTTTCTGAGAACATCCTCCTCTGTTCATAGCTGGCTAGTCGACAAGTGAGCCACGAAGAGAGGGTGCAGCCTCCGATCCCAATGCACGCGAGAGACATGGAGGCGAGATGCAGCGGGTAGAGGGAGGAGGTCTTCTTCGTCACTGCCCGGAGGAACTGAAAATTCAGGATGCCCCCAATGAGCCCGCAGATGCAGCAGGCGGAAAAGAGGATCATCTGGTGAGAAAAAGAGGGGCCAGGGGGGTTTAAAGTGGAGGAGGTGAAGCTGATGAGCACACACTGCACATCGGGGATGGCTGGGCTACGATAGAGAGAAGGTGCTCTCGGTGCTTCTTGGAGCACAGAGGCCATCTTTTTGCCCGGCTTCTCTGCACTCTGACTCAGTGGAGAGGGCCTGCACTGCAGTGTCTCAGGCATTCATAGCCAACTATATAAAGACCAGGGATACAGCTTATGAAAATTCTGAAGTAAAATTTATCTGATAGTAGATTCAGATTTAAGTAATACTTGATATCTATAGTGTGCCGCTATGCCAGGAATGTGAAAAGGTAGAATCTCAATTAACTTACCCACTAATCCTCTGAGAGGTAACATACATATGGAAAACGAATGGTAAGCAGTTAACACTGTAGTTCAGGGACTGAAAATCCAGATTTTCAGACTCAAAATCCAAACATCTTCTCACTGAATTGTTATTAGTTCCACTTAGCTTCAAAACTTTGTACTCCTCTAACTGTGTGAGCTTAGGGAATTTAGTTAACTCCTTTTTTTTTTTCATTTATAAGAATTTGATTGGTTTAGTATCTGTTTTCTCAACAGGCAAATTAGGGAGCCCACCCCTCTGAACTGGCTCTTTATTTTTCAAATCTTGTTACTCTGTGACACCACCCAGTAGATATAACAAAATACTGTTTGGCGGATTGCTATGGAGAAACGCAGGATGTGGCTTCGCTTTTGATCCTACTCTTGATTTGCTCTGGGTCTCTATTAATAGAGCTTGGGGGATTTTATTCAACTTAAATATCGCAGGATCCCTGGCAGAACCAAGCACGATGCCTTCTGTGTGGTAAATGTTCTGTGCATATTTAATAAATTCAATTGAATATTTTAATAGCTTTAATGGCTTTATTATGTAATTTTTATCTGGGTTCAATTCTCCTATGGGCTTTCATGATACTTTTCAGTGGATGCTAATTTAACAACCAACCTTATTTCCATCTTTCTCTGGAATACAGTCTCTATTCCGGTCACCTCCCTGGTCCCTCGATAGAGCTTGTTCATTCCTGCCTCAGTGGTATTTTCATTTCCTGGAAACTATTTTGCTTCTTGCTTGGCTCCTTAAATAGAAGACTAACTCTTACTTCCTCAGAAAACATTCCTGGACATCTCCTCTGGCATAAGTCCACAGGGCAAACAGCTATATAACTTTAGTATTTAATTTTAGATCATTAGATATTATTTTCTGTCGAGAGTTAGTGGAATTTAGCAAACACTTACTGAGCACCTAGCATCTATTAGGCCATGAGTGACGCAGCAGCTGTCATTACAAGAAAGAACAGCTCACAGTTGTTCCTCTTGAGTACACTGCCGTCCAGTCTAAGTGAAGAGCCAACATTACCACGCGGTATGACAAATATTAACAAAGAAGGATGAAAGGCTGCCCTTGGAGCAGGGAGGAGGGGAATTCAGCCCCGTCGGGGGTTTCAGACAAGGCTGCCTTGACAACTTATCATCTAGGCTAAGTGCATGGAGTTCCCAGCAAAGGGTAAGACCGTGGATGTGTGACAGCATGATGGGCAGAAAGAACGGCTAGCTTGTTTTGTTTCTCTAACTTAATTCAGCATTTCTGATTGTGTCAGTCTTACAGTACTTATCACCAAAACTGAAAACCTAGTGATGGATGAGTATAATCTTTTAATAATTGATTAAATATAACACTAAATGTCAAGTACCAAATAAATGAATCATCCCCTGTGGGAAATTGAGCTCCCAATTTCAAATAGAATCAATCAGTTCTATTTCCTTTTAAAGTATATTCAAATGGCATGCTGTTTCCTGGGAATATATTTTGGTGTTTACTCATTCTCAGAAAATATGGAAAGATATTACATTCTAGCCTCTTAATAATTACTGTTAATTAATAAAATAAACAACAAACTTAAGGGATTATTACAGGAAAACACTCTCTCTCCTATGTTATTGCCATTAATTTCCTTAAGGACATGACACTTCATTAACAAGTACAGATAAAACATTCTTACTCAAGAATTAAAATGTTAAAATCTGTACCAAGTTTTTAACCATATACTACTTTCAATCTTACCAGACTAGAGATATGTGGAGTGGAGAAATTCTCACATATTTTGATTAAAGGGTAGAGAATCTTTGACAGTTAACGTCCTCTATGGAAACCCCAGATGGTACAGGAAGATAAAGTAGATGGTAGTTTCTAAAAAACTCAGATCTTATAATTTTTTTTATAACTTATATGAGAATTAGAAAAACATAAGATCTGTTTAAAAAAAAAAAAAAAACCCAAACACCCGTTTTTCAAAAAACAAACAAACAAAATAAAACAACTTCCTTTTTCTTCTTCTATGAATTGAGTGCTTGTGTCCCTTCAGAATTTACTATGCTGAAGCCCAATCCCTAGTATTAAACAGTATTTGGAGGCAGGACCTTTGGGAGATAATTAGGTCAAGACAGTGGAGCTTCAGGAACCAGGTCCATGTTTTGCTAAGAGATTCTAGAGAGCTCTATTCCAGGAGAACACAACCAGAAATTTGTAGCCCAGAAGAGAGTCTTATTAGAACCCAACTGTGCTGGCACGTTTATCTGAGACTTCCAGCCTCCAGAACTGTGAGAAATGAATATTTGTTCTTTGTGAGCCTCCCAATCCATGGTGCTTTGTCAGAACAGGCCAGGCTGACCTACACGTCTCTCCCCCACGCCCCCCCACCCCCACCGCTGTAAAGGGCTTCCCTCCCCCCCCCAACTTTCTTTCCTTCTTTCTTTTGTTCCTTCTCTCCTTCCTTTCTTTCTTTCATTTTCTTTTATCCATGTTCCAAGAAATTGTTAGTATATAGCCATGGAGAGACTTGATAGAGAAAAAGTGTAGAAAGTAAGAAAACCATGGGAAAGAGTGATGGGGAAATCACAAATGCAAATTACAAGCCTCCAAAAAATGTCTATCTAAACATTTCCTTAAGATAATTTTTAAAAATCACACCTCATATTTCTGAAGCAATGGGGGCTTCATCCTTTCTGTTACAATAGGTACCATCACTAAGAGAACTATAATTAGAAAAAGGAGTTAAATAAAGGACTGCATAGTCCCCCTTCCCTGGCCTTCTCCTTTTTTTAGTCTCAAAGACTACTTTCTAGGGTCCATGTACAATATTAATTTTGCCAACTTATAAAAGCCTATGTTATTTCCTATAGTCCTCAATAAAATAATTGATTTTTTTCTACTTTCTAATTCTCAAAAAAATGTCATGAAAGACAGGGGGAATCCATACTTCAGCATGCTGGAATCCTTCTCTAGTCTACATGAGAGTGACCTGGGAGCACCCCCCAAGACGCAAGACAGTACCATAAAGCTTCTGAGAATTCTGACATTTGCATTCATAGTCAGAAGATAAAATTAAATTTAAAAAATCTTTGGGAATTAACTGCAACTATAACAACACAGCTGTTTTGCTGCTTTGCACAATGAACTTCACAGTCAAAGCCAGCAATCTTTAGGCTCACGTCCATATCTAAACAGTTAAATTTCCCATGAATTCAAGCTCTGTCTTTTTTAGCTCGATGAAGGATTCCTGTGTCTGGAAGTCTATAAATGAAAAGTGGAGACTTCCATCCACAGCAGTCATTAAAGGTTGCAGATTCATGTATTTAAAGAGTATATCAAAGCTTTTCTTTTTCTTTTGTCACAGTCTGTAATAATCTTGATGGTTTTCTTTGAAAAGAAAAAAAGAATTTATTTGTCAGTCTTCTTTTTATCCTAGATGAGCAACACTCAGGATATGAAAGTTGGCTAGTCCTTATTTCCCTTTTTGAGTTCTTACATTTCAAACAGTTCAGTGCACAATACAAACATGGCAAAAACTTACGACAAGTCCAGATTTTTTTTTGGCGCACAATATTCCACATATGCCACAAAGAAGAAACTGAAAAGGAAAAGAAGAACAATTATTTCACATCCAAAGATAAAGAGGACTTCTAGTTTTCAGCTTATAGTTCACTCATTCACTTGTTTCAAGGAAGCTTGAAAATTTTACATTCCCATCAAAAGCTGAAAAGAAAAATACCTCATTCTAGAAGAGTAATGGATAAAAATGCAAACTCTAATGGGAAGTTTTGTGCAAATTTGATATAGGTGATTGTGGAATTTAAGAAAAACTTGAATCTGCTTTACCGCCAGGCAAAATGATGATGTAGATGAGTTTAGAGTTTTGCTCCTCCTGTCTGCTTTCACTGTCTTCTTATCCCTTTCTGTTTTCTCAGGGAAAAGTGAGATGGGACATTCATTCACACTAAGTTATGAGAAATCAGTGGGTTCTGCTATAGGAAGGGAATGCATCACACATAAAAGGACAAGGCCCCGGACAGGAGATATTTTTCTATAGAAATCTTCTTCATACATCTTAAACTATGTCGGGTAAAATAGCTGCCTCCTCATTCTAACAGAAATACAGTCCTTGTGGATATGTCAGAAGAACACAGGGGATGAAGCTGTCAGTGGGATGTAATTTCTTGTAAATAAGCACTTGATGACATAATTGCTTTGCAAAAGCAGCTGCATCAAATAGCCTACCAGTGACACACTAGTATACATTGGGTTATCAGAAAGTGGTAAACTGTTTAGTTTGTAGAGAAACGTTTAGGGCAATTTGTGCATACTTTTGCTGGAAGTAAACCATAGAAGTAAAACAATACATTCATTAATACATAATAAGGGCTTTCAGATCAGCAAAGGAAACACTGAATATGGTTACACCTGTCTTCATTTGATTTTTTTTTAAATGTTATTATTTCAAGTCAGAACTAATAATATGAGTGGTTTTAACTGAGTTAAACTCTGAACATATTTTAAAATATACACATCAAAATACTCTAAGGATTATCTGAAATATGTAATATGTTTGAGGGAAACACCAACAAAATTTGATGAAAAATAATCGGTAAGAAAAATTTACCTTTGCAGAGAAATTTCCATGTAAGAGAACAAATGATTATAAAGCAGGCAAAGATGCAGCAAGATAGTTAGATCAGGGAACACAAGGATATATAAGAATCTGGTATATAACTAAACACAGCAGCAAAGTCACAGACCGAAATAGAAAATACAAATACTAATATGTAATATTATAATTTTGATAGTAAAAGACAGTTTGTTTTGTGCCTTTGCTCTCAAAGGCACAGAATAAACTGGGATTATATTCAGAAAGCATATAATAGGCAAAGGGTCATCATACTATATAAATAAATCTAATAAAATAATTTTAATTCCATTAAACCATGAACCGAAAGAAACTCACAACTTTATAAACATTGCATACTTGCAGAATTTTCAGAAGCCTTATAAAGCAACTTCTGAGTAACAATTTCTAACCTCCTCTATGTTCTAGGTCTTGATGATCTTGTCCTCACATGGACTCTTTCTTACTGATCTCATCTCTGACCTTTAAAGGTTATGCTCAAGTCATTCCAGTTTGGACCAATTCTGTTCCTCTCAGTGCTTCCAAGCTTCAAATCAGAGCTTCAGATGTCTTACGTCTGCTCCCCTGACTAACCCATTATTACCCTGAAAGTGCATCAAGGAGAACTCATTCTTGAAATAATTTGAAAGCACTGCAGTTTTGTGTTCCTTTGATCTTTTTGAAATCTATAAACATTGCCATGATTTATCCACAGCAAAGCCCAAGGGGACCTCAGGACCCTAAGCAGAGCTCAACCTAACTCTCCATTCACTTGCTTGGGACAATTTAAGTGGCAATAAAATTGCTTCTTCCTGGTGTACCTCTAAGAAATGGAAGGTCAAATTTGGGAGGGAGAAGGTAGAGAAGGAAGGGAACCCAACAACATTTCTCCACTCTCATGCAGGCCTGCAGCGTAGATACTGCTGGTAGAGAATCCAAAATCCACTCTCCTTAGAGGAAACTGTAACCTGAGAAAAAATAGACCCATGTAATGGGAAGGAAAATAGATCATGCAATTCTGAGGCGGGTTTAAGGGACCCTGGCTTAGGTTTAGCCATCACAGAGTATAGAAAAGAGTAGAAGAAGCACAAAAAGCAGTGAATAATCTTTTCTTTTATTGGCTAGCTTTATCCCAAGTCATAGCACCAGAAAGGATCTTAAAAGATGACTTAATTGAGCCCTTGCAGTCTGCACATAGGAAATGATAGGTCCAGACAGGTTAAGTCATTTACTCAGGGTCACACATCAAGGTCACAAATCGCACATAAAATCAAAGGCTGGATTAAGTGTCTAAGTTAACTTATTTCTAATAATGTAGCAGGAAGTGAAAGTGAGTCGCTCAGTCATGTCCGACTCTTTGCGACCCCATGGACTATAGCCCACAAGGCTTCTCTGTCCATGGAATTCTCCAGGCAAGAATACTGGAGTGGGTAGTCATTCCCTTCTCCAGGGGATCTTCTTGATCCAGGACCTAACCCGGGTCTCCTGCATTGCAGATGGATTCTTTGCATCTGAGCCACCAGGGAAGCCATGTGATATAAAGGGAATGCATTTCAAAAGGACTTTTCAGTGTTAGTGCAGACTACATTATCCTAGAAGATCTAACCAGAAGCATTCAATGACACCCCATCATCTATAATTGCACTCTTTACCCTTGCCATTTGTTAATTTTTATTGTAATAAAAATAATTATAAGATTAGTTGATTGTACCACAGTCTAAAATTAAGTGTACCTTACTATATAAAGAGTCTGTTATAATATTTTAAGGTACTATTTTTAGTCCACATAACTTTATCCAGGATGCAAAACATTGACCTATATTGTAGAAATTATGAAACAAGTGAAAAACAGAGTAGTTTTTTAAAAAAGTAAAACTGATGGTTAGATATTTATATCTATATCATATCTTCATCCTGATTTAGATATATAATTTTACATGAGAATATATAATTTTATTTCTGAGAAGTTAGGCTATTTAAATCCAGGGAGAATTGTTTGCTTTGCTCTGACTAGGAAGTTATGTAAATGAAGCAATCTAATGGCAGGACATCAAGGGCAACTATGTAATAAAACTTGTTGTCCTCCAAGTGAAATTTGTTTGATTTCAATTAAGATTAAATTCAGTAGGTAACTAAGGCTGTGAATCATTGTAGGATGAAATGGAGCTGTTATGCAATAGCATTCTATATTTTGAGTGATTTTCTTAATGAAGGTCCATGGAGCCTTCTGCTATTGCTTAGGATGTAGAAATGCTAAAGAAATACTGGTTTAACAGTAAGAAAAAGTGAATAAACTGCAGACTGAGAACTTTTCCATAAGTGAGCTGGAAGGATGGAAAGCTGAGGGTGCGGCACTGACATGGAGAAGTTCAGGTGAGCACACCCCTCCATTAACGGAATCTGAAAACATGCACCAAAGACAATCATTGTAACAGTGAAATCAATTCCTCATCAGAATGGCTCCACTTTTCACAGTAACTTCCTAAAAGAAGATAATAAGATAAAATACAAGATTTTGAAAGAGTATCTTTTGAAATTGTGCTGAACATTCAGCCAATCTCTCATTTACAAAAGAGATTACAAAAAAAGATGTGCTCATTAGGGCAAAAGAACTATTAGGCTGAATGATGGCCACCACAATACATACATCCTTATCCCCACCATCCATAATGTTTCCTTATAGGCACAAAAGCCTTGTGCAGATGTGATTAAACAAAAAATCTAAAGATGAGGGGATTATGGTGGATTATTCAAGTAGGTGTTAAATATAATCCCAAGGTCCCTTAAGAGGAACACAAGAAGGTCAAAAGAAAATTATCTGAAGATGCAGAGACATAGATACTTGAAGAGGCTACACTGCTGCCTCTGAAGATGGAAGAGAGCCATGAGGCAAAAGATGTGGATGCACTCTGTGATGGAAAGGGTAAGGAAATGGGATTCTCTCCTGGAACCTGTAGAAGCAGTGTAGCCCTGTAGGCCCATTTTAGACTTCTCCCTTCCAGCATTGTGAGATAATAAAGTTCTGTTATTTTAAGTCACTAAGTTTATGATAATTTGTTCTAGCAGCAAGAGGAAACTAATATAGGCTCCAAAGCATTATTTCATCTGACAGTCTCAAAAGAATTAGACACTTTGAAAGAACTAGAAGCTGTTCTTAGGGAAAACAAACAGAGAAAGACATGAGTTAAGACAGAAATACAGAGCAAGAGCACAAAATAAAACAAAACAGTAAATTTAAAAAATAGAAACTATTGATTAGAAATGGAAGCAGTGAGAAACTTCATTTTTTTGGGCTCCAAAAACACTGCAGATGGTGATTGCAGGCATGAAATTAAAAGAAGCTTGCTCCTTGGAAGAAAAACTATGACCAACCTAGACAGCATATTAAAAAGCAGAGACATTACTTTGCCAACAAAGGTCAGTCTGGTCAAGCTATGGTTTTTCCAGTAGTCATGTATGGATGTGAGAATTGGACCATAAAGAAAGCTGAGCACCGAAGAATTGATGCTTTTGAACTGTGGTGTTGAAGACTCTTGAAAGTCCCTTGGACTGCAAGGAGATTAAACCAGTCCATCCTAAAGGAAATCAGTCCTGAATATTCATTGGAAGGACTGATGCTGAAGCTGAACCTCCAATACTTTGGCCATCTGATGCAAAGAACTGATTCATTGAAAAAGACCCTGATGCTGGGAAAGATTGAGGGCAGGAGGAGAAGTGGATGACAGAGGATAAGATGGTTAGATAGCATCACCGACTCAATGGATATGAGTTTGAGTAAACTCCAGGAGTTGGTGATGGACAGGGAAGCCTGGTATGTTGCAGTCCATGGGGTCGCAAAGAGTTGGATATGACTGAGTGACTGAACCGATTGATTAGAAAAACTAATATCTCTTTAGAATGAATATGCCAGATGATGCTGGCATGAGAGATGGCAGGTTGGACATAAAGAAGATGTACATAAATATTCTAAGATTCTTGTATCATTTAGCAGAATAATAGAGGAGCTAATGTGCCAGATATTAATGAAAAAGTAGATGTTTAAATGTGTGCATTAAAATATCAAAGACTAGAAAATAAAAACAAACAGAAAAAATACAGCAACAACAATAAAAATTGAACCAACAGATGTCAGGGAAGTTTGAAAAAGGTAAGGAAACAAAGTGATAGTAAAACAATAAAATAAGTTGATGTAAGTAATTTCAGTAATGTAAGCAATCAGAACATGTGTGAATGTGTTCAATTTCTCTAGTAATAGGGAAAATAGAGGGAAACAGTCTGCTAGGTAAAGAAGAGATATGTCAAAACTTTACTAAAATGAATGAAAACCTCTTTCCTTACTGATTTTCTCTCTCTCTCTCAGCCTTGACCTAGATACTAGTTAATAACTTCCTTATTACTATTTCTTTGTGTCCAAGAAAGATTATTTTGATAAAGGACTAAGAGTTAACAAGGCTACTGTAGAATTTCTATTTAAATTATGTAATAGAAAATTTGGGAACCATAGTTGCCATGGAAGCACATCAAGCAGTGGTTCTATCGGCTGGCTAGGAGAAGAAGCAAGTGCTGGGCAGATGGGATTATGAAAGACAGTGGGCCAATCATATTTTAAGACAGTTTGTTAAAATTTTTCTCACATAACATTTAACCACGTCAAGTGAATTAATTTTCACTGAAATTCACTAGCCATTAAGGAAGATACATTCAAAAATAGAAATGGTACTTTTTTCCGGCTTCAAGATAATGAGATGAACCATAAATTGAACTTAATGGTTTGGTAACAGTCAATGATTTATACAGTTTCATCAAAATTCAGTTCTTTAAAACATGCAGAAAAACAGAACACACAAAAATGTTGATAAATGGATTCAAAGAAATCCATCTCTAATAAAAAGGGTATATGTCTCCCTGTATCTGGATTAAAAACTTGATGATTTGTTACCTCCAGTTCTTGAATATTTTCACTCTACTTCAATCATCTGCTAAAGAATAATAACTGAAGTTTCTAAAAGGATTATTTTGTAGTTTAGCTCACAAAATGCTAGTATGACACAGTAGTTCATATTCTTCTTGATACTGTGCCAATATGATTTTGACTTTCTTATATGACACCTGGCTAGACTCCTAAGGATGTCCTCTCTGTCATGGGCTTATTTTCCTTTGGGATCATCCCATTTCTTTTTTTTTTTTTTTAAATAATAATTTATTTTGAAAGGTGAGTAGTTTTCACCATTTGCCAATTAGATAGTGTTTCTCTATTTTTTTAAATATAAATTTATTTAATTGGAGGCTAATTACTTTACAATATTGTACTAGTTTTGCCATACATCAACATGAATCTGCCACGGGTGTACACGTGTTCCCCATTTCTTTAGTGAGTCCAGTACCAATTATGTGTTGAATGAAGAAAGTTTATCAGGTTGGAAAGCCTGTCTGAAAGCAGTGACTCCCAAACCTGGCTGCGTATTAACTTTTATAATTCCTGCTACCTTGACTAAGTAAGAATCAGAATCTCTGGGCTGGGACTCGGGCATCAGTATTTCACATCTTCCCAGATGACTCTAAAGTGCTTTCATGGTCTGGAACTGCATGTGAGGTGCACACCTGTGCTTTGCTGGTAGGCCCACTCATCTTAGAGCTCTTCAGTGAAGCACTGATATTCTTCTTAATCACTCTCAGTGAAATAGCAACAAATATGAGGCCAAAAAAATGCTCTTCAAGGGAGAAAGGCAAAGTCCTCATTTGTAACAGAAGTTCAGAGTGTCAGAGCTGTTTGGTCTCTAGTGGCTCTTAGAAACAGAGACATTATTTCATAATTTTTAAGCTTATTCTACTCAGCACCTACTCATCATTGCTAAAAGATTTTTCTGTTAGACTCCTAATCTTCCCTAAATTTTCTGTGTTTTGTTTTAGTTAACTAGATCTAGAATTGGGCCTGATAACACTATTATCTGGAAGAATCTGACTAATTTTGTCAGATTCTAATGATGATCATTAGAATGATCATTCTAGATGATCTAATGACCATTCTAAAAATGATCTAATGATCATTTTTAATGATCATTGTAAAAATTATTGGGAGGAAATATGTTGAAATAAGAATATGGTCAACAATAAAAACAAACAAGCAACTGAATTAACACTTGGGCAAATATCTGAACAGACGTCTGTCCAAAGAAGATATAAGGACGGCATGTATGAAAGATATTCAGTGTCATTTGTCATTAAAAAATCATGAATTTTAACAACAATGAAATACCACTATGCAGCTATTAGAATAGCTAGACAAACAAACAGAAACATAACTGAAAATACTAGTTGTTGGTATGTGGAAAAACAGAAATTTTCATTCATTGCTTAATAGGTGTGGAAAATGATACAGCTACTTTGAAAGATCTAATGGCAGCTCTTACAAAGCTAAACATAGTCTTTACATGTGATCCAGCAATTGTACTTTTAGGTATTTACTTATCTAACTTGCAGTTGTTCATCAATGACAAAAACTGGAAGCACTCAAGATGTCCTTCAATAGGTGAATGGATAAGCCAGATACATCCATGCAATAAAGTACTATTCAGTGATAAAAATAAATGAGGTATCAACATACTCAAAGATATGTATGAAATTTAAATGTATATTGCTAAATGAAAAAACCCAATCTAAAAAGACTGCATACTATATGATTCCAATTATATTAAATTCTTTTTTTTTTTTTATTAAATTCTTAAAAAAGTAAACAAAAGAGATACTGAAAAGTTCAGTAGTTTCCAGGGTCTGGGAGAAGGTAGAGGAAGTTGAATCGGTGACTAGGGGATATTTTTAAAGCAATGAAACTATTCTTTATTACATTGTGATTATGGTTACAAGACACTACATATTTGTCAAAACACATAGCACTTCATAGCATAAAAGAATAAACCTTAATGTATGCAATCAAAAAATCACTTAGAGGCTCATGAAATCACGAGATGGAATGCAGAATATGACAAAGTGATCTACTATGTAACACATTTATGAAACAGTTTCACTGAAGGAAGTGAGGGAAAAGATACTAACATGAGTAACTTTGGAAATGAATGGAGTCTATAACCTAAAGGCAAAATAAACTGTATGTAAGCATCATGATCTGTTTGACAAAGTGACTTCCTATAAGGTTACTGGTTAATAATTCTGATCCTACCAAAATGCAACAGTGGATTAAATGGATGAGGGATGGTGGGAAGTAGGTTTCTTAGTATTGGAGTGAGAGTTTACTTATAACCACAGGGAACAGCCTAGAATGATCTTTATGGTAATGGATTAGAGTTGTAGATATTTAGCTTAATATCTATAAATATAGTTGCATAATAGAACTATTTATAGGTCTGTGCATATACACATTAGTATTAGCTTTCTTGCTCTGTCAACTGAGAGGGCCAAATGCAATGATACTAATAGCAAGAAACGCAATCACTCAGCTCTTGGTTTCTAAAACTGTTCTCCAGTAAAAGGAATCATAAATCCTGAGAGATATGTCTGTCCTTGGAATGCGACAGGGAAAATATGATATGAGCCAGGAGCATACTATTGTGTCAGAAAGTATGGAAGTGCTCAAAAAACAAACAGAAACCCACATTAATTGAGGTTTGTCAGAGGGATGCAGAAGCCAACTTAAGGAGCACCCAATGATTAAAGCTGGAACAATCTGAGCTACACAGTAAAGTAATACTGGAATATGAACAATGAGTAGAATAAATACTCATGGGGCCAACTGGAAAAAAGGAGATAAAACTATCATTGTTTGCAGACAGTATGATTAACACATGAAATTTTCAAGAGAATTAACTAACATTACAAAAAATAAGAGGATTTAGTAAAGTAGTAAGGCACAAATCAATATATTGAAACTATACACATGTTATTTAATGTATACAAATAACATCTTACTGGAATCTGTAAGGGAAGAAATCCCATTTTCAATAAGAAACAGTAAAATTTTTAAAAATACATTTATAATCAAGTGTTAACTGATAACTGGAGGAAGAAATGGCAATCCACTCCAGGACTATTGCCTGGAAAATCCCATGGACAGAGGAACCTGGTAGGCTACAGCCCATGGGGTCGCAAAGAGTTGGACTTGACTGAGCAACTTCAAAAACCCTAAGAACATTAATAAATAATAGAATATTTTTATAAATGGAAAAATACATGATCTTGGATAAAAAGTTTTAACCTAAAAATTATGCTTATACTTCATAATATAATTTGTAAATTTAACATAATTCAATAAAAACAACAAAAATATCAATTTTTAATTGGAAACATGATGTTAAAATTAATGTAAAAGAATAAATACCTAAATTTTGTCAGTAAAACTCTGGCAAAGATGAGAAATGAGGGCACATGTTAACATCAAATATCAAAACATATTATAAAGCCTCAATAATACAGAATGACACTGACACATGAGTAGAAAAATTGAACAGTAGAATTATAAAGCTAAGAAACAGAATGTATATGAAATATACTATGTAATAAAATGATATCTCTAAACATTTATGAAAAACAGACATCTGTGTATCCATCTGAAAAAATAAATGAAACTAGATATATACTTTATACCACATAACAGGGTAATTGCCTAATGTCAGTTCAGTTCAGTCACTCAGTCATGTTCGACTCTGTGACCCCATGGACTGCAGCACGCCTAATGTACTTAAATTAAACTAACAGCCTAATGTACTTAAATTTAAAACAAAATCATAAAAAAGTAGAAGTATAATTATTTTATTATTTTGAAGTTACAAAGATCTTTTAATTATGATTAAAGTCCATGAAATGAAAGACTGATTTGTTCAAAAATTAAAGCAAGAAAATAAGCAAAAAAATTGCTGCATGGCAGAAAATTGTCATGAACAGGATTGGAAGAATCAATATAATGCAAATGAGTATACTACCCAAAGCAATCTATAGATTCAATGCAATCCCTATCAAGCTACCAACAGTATTCTTCACAGAGCTAGAACAAATAATTTCACAATTTGTATGGAAATACAAAAAACCTCGAATAGCCAAAGCGATCTTGAGAAAGAAGAATGGAACTGGAGGAATCAACCTACCTGACTTCAGGCTCTACTACAAAGCCACAGTTATCAAGACAGTATGGTACTGGCACAAAGACAGAAATATTGATCAATGGAACAAAATAGAAAGCCCAGAGATAAATCCATGCACATATGGACACCTTATCTTTGACAAAGGAGGCAAGAATATACAATGGATTAAAGACAATCTCTTTAACAAGTGGTGCTGGGAAATCTGGTCAACCACTTGTAAAAGAATGAAACTAGAACACTTTCTAACACCATACACAAAAATAAACTCAAAATGGATTAAAGATCTAAACATAAGACCAGAAACTATAAAACTCCTAGAGGAGAACATAGGCAAAACACTCTCTGACATACATCACAGCAGGATCCTCTATGACCCACCTCCCAGAATATCAGAAATAAAAGCAAAAATAAACAAATGGGACCTAATTAACCTTAAAAGCTTCTGCACATCAAAGGAAACTATCAGCAAGGTGAAAAGACAGCCTTCAGAATGGGAGAAAATAATAGCAAATGAAGCAACGGACAAACAACTAATCTCAAAAATATACAAGCAACTCCTCCAGCTCAACTCCAGAAAAATAAATGACCCAATCAAAAAATGGGCCAAAGAACTAAATAGACATTTCTCCAAAGAAGACATACAGATGGCTAACAAACACATGAAAAGATGCTCAACATCACTCATTATCAGAGAAATGCAAATCAAGACCACTATGAGGTACCATTTCACACCAGTCAGAATGGCTGCGATCCAAAAGTCTACAAATAATAAATGTTGGAGAGGGTGTGGAGGAAAGGGAACCCTCTTACACTGTTGGTGGGAATGCAAACTAGTACAGCCACTATGGAGAACAGTGTGGAGATTCCTTAAAAAACTGGAAATAGAACTGCCATATGACCCAGCAATCCCACTGCTGGGGATACACACTGAGGAAACCAGAAGGGAAAGAGACACGTGTACCCCAATGTTCATCGCAGCACTGTTTATAATAGCCAGGACATGGAAGCAACCTAGATGTCCATCAGCAGATGAATGGATAAGAAAGCTATGGTACATATACACAATGGAGTATTACTCAGCCTTTAAAAAGAATACATTTGAATCAGTTCTAATGAGGTGGATGAAACTGGAGCCTATTATACAGAGTGAAGTAAGCCAGAAGGAAAAACACCAATACAGTACACTAATGCATATATATAGAATTTAGAAAGATGATAACAATAACCCTGTGTATGAGACAGCAAAAGTGACGCTGATGTATGGAACAGTCTTATGGACTCTGTGGGAGAGGGAGAGGGTGGGAAGATTTGGGAGAATGGCATTGAAACATGTAAAATATCATGTATGAAACGAGATGCCAGTCCAGGTTCGATGCATGATACTGGATGCTTGGGGCTGGTGCACTGGGACGACCCAGAGGGATGGTGTGGGGAGGGAGGAGGGAGGAGGGTTCAGGATGGGGAGCACATGTATACCTGTGAAGGATTGATTTTGATATTTGGCGAAACTAATACAATTATGTAAAGTTTAAAAATAAAATAAAATTAAAAAAAAAAGAAAGATAATCTTTAAATTAAAAAAAAAAAGAAAGAAAATTGTCATGAACAAGCTCAAAATGATGAACTGGGGGAAATATTTGCAATTTATAAACAAAAGACTAATGTCCCCAAAATAAAATGAACTCCTGGAAATCAACAAGGAAAAGGCTAGCAATCTGACAGAAAAATAGGCAAAGGATATGAACAGATACTTCCCTGAAATACAAATGACTGCTAAACTTGAAAATGCTCAACTTCATCGATAGTGAGACAAATGTAATTTCAAATGAAATCAGATACATTTTTTTAATCTATCAGATTGGCAGGAATCCTAAAACTTGATAACTATGGCAAGGATATGGGGAACCAGATTGTCATATATTGCTTGTGGAAAGATAGCCTCCACTAAGAGGAATTTAGCAAAGATTATTAAAATTACTTATATGTGTATTCACATAGTCACACACACACATATATACCAGGGCTTCCCTGGTAGTGCAGCTGGTAAAAAATCCACCAGGAGACCCCTGGTTCAGTTCCTGGGTTGGGAAGATCCCATGCAGAAGGGATAGGCTACCCACTCTAGTGCTCTTGGGCCTCCGTGGTGGCTCAGATGGTAAAGAATCCACCTGCAGTGTGGGAGACCTGGATTTGATCCCTGGGTTGGGAAGATTCCCCTGGAGGAGGGCATGGCAACCCACTCCAGTATTCTTGCCTGGAGAATCCCCATCAACAGAGGAGCCTGGTGGGTTGTAGTCCATGGAATCACAAAGAATCGGGTATGACTGAGCGACTAAACACACATATATACATGTACACATATAGACATGCATATAATACACTTGCATTAGGGCACGTTAAGTTGCTTCAGTCATGTCCAACTCTATGCGAACCCTATGGACTGTCGTCTGCCAGGGTCTTCTGTCCATAGGGTTCTCTAGGCAAGTATACTGGAGTGCGTTGACATGCCCTTCTCCAATATAATACACACACACACACACACACATATATATATATATATACACAAACACTTGCATGTAGTATATACACATACACACACATATATGCTGCTAAGTCACTTCAGTCGTGTCTGACTCTGCAACCCCATAGACAGCAGCCCACCAGGCTCCCCTGTCCCTGGGATTCTCCAGGCAAGAACACTGGAGTGGGTTGCCATTTCCTTTTCCAATGCAGGAAAGTGAAAAGTGAAAGTGAAGTCGCTCAGTCGTGCCGGACCCTCAGCGACCCCATGGACTGCAGCCTTCCAGGCTCCTCCGTCCATGGGATTTTCCAGGCAAGAGTACTGGAGTGGGATGCCATTGCCTTTTCTGACACACATATATACATGCAAATTATATATATATATATATATATATATATAATTTGCCCCAAAACCCGCATTTAAGAATTTATCCAACTGTTATAGCTGCAAGTGTGCAAAACGATCTATGCGTCAAATTATTTATTCTAGCAGTGTTAGTAATAATACAGGAGGAGCAATCTCAACTCTTAGTAGAGAACTGATTAAATTCAGTGGGAATGACTCAAAGTTCAGGCTCCTTATGGGTATTAAAAAAAAAAAACAAAAAACTAACAAAACTCCCCAGTCTATGTGTTTTCAGAATGTATATTGGAAAGGAGGATGGCAGCACATATTCTGAAGTCAAGGAGCTGTGCTAAAATCTCTTCAGTCACAACACTAAGGCCATCATCTTGTCTGCTTTTACACAAGGCTGCTTTTGCAGGTTGAATTGAGTTTGGAACCTGCTACAGTCAGAGCTTTCAGGCACAGATCCAGAAATGCCACAGAGCAGTTTATAAGGATTGAGTTCAGTCCTTTTGAAATAAATGAAACCTCTCATGGAGAATTGTGATTGAAGGCTGGATGTGGTTTTATTCTCAGTTAAATATGATGAATCAAACCACTGCGTATTAAAGTAAATGTAGCTTCACCTTCAATGACCACCACATCTCATCTTTATTTAGGAAAAGGTTTTGTAGTTCTACTTAATCATAATAGTAGCTGAAATAAGATTTGTATTTTGAAAAGCATTTTGATACCTCTTAATCCTCTAGAAAAATAGTGGATTGAAAAAGGGAATTTTGCTCTGTAATGGGCAAGTCAATGAAGAAAAGAAATAACAGAGCAGAAAAACAGCTTTAAGCCTCATATTACTACACAAATGGAATTGGATGTATTATTTCATTTGCCATTATGGGTACTCAGGGTGAGTGAGTGAAAGTTGCTCAGTTGTACCCGACTCTTTGCAACCCAATGGACTCTACAGTCCACGGAATCCTCCAGGCCACAATACTGGAGTGGGTAGCCTTTCCCTTCTCCAGGGGATCTTCCCAACCCAGAGATTGAACCCAGGCCTTCCACAATGCAGGCAGATTCTTTACCAGCTGAGCCACCAGGGAAGCAAAAAATACTAGAATGGGTTGCCATCCCCTCCTCCAGGGGATCTTTTTAACCCAGGACCATCTCTTTTTATATTTGACTTTGCCAGCTCCTCAGACAAAGCTGTGCCATTGAAATAAATGGCATGACATAATAATAAATAGATGATAAATAAATAAATAAATATTTATTTATTTATAATATTTATTTTAATTAATATTTATTTAATATTTAATATTTATTTAATATTTAATAAATATTTATTATAAATAAATAAATAAAATAGATGATAAAAAAATAAATAAATAAATAAAAATAAATAGATGACATAATGGAATTTCAAGCTGAATGAATGAATTAGTATGGATGCATGAATATATTTACAGTATGCCGAGGAGGGGCAAAAATTTAGCCAATGCCAAGATATAGAATCCTATAAAAAGTATGAAAAGGCAAAAAGATATGAAACTGAAAGATGAACTCCCCACGTCGGTAGGTGTCCGATATGCTACTAGAGAAAAGCAGAGAAATAACTCCAGAAGGAATGAAGAGGCTGAGCCAAGTGGAAACAACACCCAGTTGTGGACATATCTGGTGGTGAAAGTAAAGTCTGATGCTGTAAAGAGCAATACTGCATAGGAACTTGGAACGTTATGTCCATGAATCAGGATAAACAGGCAGTCATCAAACAGGAGATGGCAAGAGTCAGCATCACATTTTAGGAATCAGTGAACTAAAATGGACTGGAATGGGCGAATTTAATTCAGATGATCTATATATCTACTACTGTGGGTAAGACTCCCTTGGGAAAAATGGATTAGCTAGCATAGTCAAGAAAAGAGTCCAAAATGCAGTTCAGTTCAGTTCAGTCACTCAGTCTCGTCCGACTCTTCGCGACCCCATGAATTGCAGCATGCCAGGCCTCCCTGTCCATCACCAACTCCCAGAGTTCACTCAGACTCACGTCCATCGAGTCAGTGATGCCATCCAGCCATCTCATCCTGTCGTCCCCTTCTCCTCCTGCCCCCAATCCCTCCCAGCATCAGAGTCTTCTCCAATGAGTCAACTCTTCGCATGAGGTGGCCAAAGTACTGGAGTTTCAGCTTCAGCATCATTCCTTCCAAAGAAATCCCAGGGCTGATCTCCTTCAGAATGGACTGGTTGGATCTCCTTGCAGTCCAAGGGACTCTCAAGAGTCTTCTCCAACACCACAGTTCAAAAGCATCAATTCTTCGGTGCTCAGACTTCTTCACAGTCCAACTCTCACATCCATACATGACCACAGGAAAAACCATAGCCTTGACTAGACGGACCTTTGTTGGCAAAGTAATGTCTCTTGCTTTTGAATATGCTATCTAGGTTGGTCATAACTTTCCTTCCAAGGAGTAAGCGTCTCTTAATTTCATGGCTGAAATCACCATCTGTAGTGATTTTGGAGCCCCCCAAAATAAAGTCTGACACTGTTTCCACTGTTTCCCCATCTATTTCCCATGAAGTGATGGGACCAGATGCCACGATCTTCATTTTCTGAATGTTGAGCTTTAAGCTAACTTTTTCACTCTCCACTTTCACCTTCATCAAGAGGCTTTTCAGTTCCTCTTCACTTTCAACCATAAGGGTAGTATCATCTGCATATCTGAGGTTATTGATATTTCTCCTGGCAATCTTGATTCCAGCTTGTGTTTCTTCCAGTCCAGTGTTTCTCATGATGTACTCTGCATATAAGTTAAATAAGCAGGGTGATAATATACAGCCTCGACGTACTCCTTTTCCTATTTGGAACCAGTCTGTTGTTCCATATCCAGTTCTAACTGTTGCTTCCTGACCTGCATACAGATTTCTCAAGAGGCAGGTCAGGTGGTCTGGTATTCCCATCTCTTTCAGAATTTTCCACAGTCTATTGTGATCCACACAGTTAAAGGCTTTGGCAAAGTCAATAAAGCAGAAATAGATGTTTTTCTGGAACTCTCTTGCTTTTTTGATGATCCAGTGTATGTTGGCAACTTGATATCTGGTTCCTCTACCTTTTCTAAAACCAGCTTGAACATCAGGAAGTTCACGGTTCATGTATTGCTGAAGCCTGGCTTGGAGAATTTTGAGCATTATGTGGGTGCAATCTCAAAAATGACAATGATCTCGGTTCATTTCCAAGGCTAACCATTTGGTATCACAGTAATCCAAGTCAATACCCCAACCACTAATGCCTAAGAATTTGAATGGTTCTATGAGGACCCTATAAGACCTTCTAGAACTAACACCAAAAAAGGATGTCCTTTTTATCACAGGGGAGTGGAATGCAAAAGTAGCAAATCAAAAGATATCTGGAGTAACAAGCAAGTTTGCTTTCAGTGTACAAAATGAAGAAAGGCAAAGGTTAACAGAGTTTTGCTAATAGTACACACTGGTCATAGCAAACACCCTCTTCTGATAACACAAGAGACTGCTCTACACATGGACATCACTAGATGGTCAATACTGAAATCAGATTAATTATATTTGCAGCTGAAGATGGAGAAACTCTATACAGTCAGCAAAAACAAGACCAGGAGCTGACTGTGGCTTAGATCATGAACTCCTTATTGCAAAATTCAGACTTAAAGTGAAGAACATAGGGAAAACCATTAGGCCTTTTCATATGACCTTAATCAAATCCCTTATGATTATATAGTGGGAGTGAAAAATAGACTCAAGGGATTAGATCTGAGACAGAGTATGTGAAAACTATGGATGGAGGTTCTTAACACTGTACAAGAGGCAGTGATCAAAACCATCCCTAGGAAAAATAAATGCAAAAAGGCAAAATGGTTGTCTGAGAGGCCTTAAAATAGCTGAGAAAAGGAGAGAAACTAAAAGCAAAGGAGAAAAGGAAAGATATACCCATTTGAATACAGAGTTCCAAAGAAGAGCTAGGAGAGATAAGAAAGCCTTCCTAAGTGAACAGTGCATAAAAATATAGGAAAATTATAGAATGGGAGAGACTAGAGATCTCTTCAAGAAAATTAGAGATACCAAGGGAACATTTCATGCAAGGATGGGCACAGTAAAGGTCAGAAACAGTATGGACCTAATAGAAGCAGAAGATACTAAGAAGAGGTGGCAAGAGTACACAGAAGAACTATACAAAAAAGATCTTAATGACCCAGATAACCATGATGGTGTGATCACTCACCAAGACCCTGACATCTTGGAGTGTGAAGTCAAGTGGGCCTTATGAAGAATCACTATGAACAAAGCTAGTGGAGGTGATAGAATTCTAGTTGAGCTATTTTAAATCCTAAAAAATGATGCTGTTAAAGTGTTCCACTCAATATGCCAGCAAGTGTGGAAAACTGGGCAGTGGCCACAAAACTGGAAAAGCTCAGTTTTCATTCCAGTCCACAAGGAGGACAATGTCAAAAAACGTTCAAACTACCACACAGTTGCACTCATTTCACATGCATATCTCCAGGCCATGCTTCAACAGTACATGAACTGAGAATTTCTAGACGTTGCTGGATTTAGAAAAGGCAGAGGAACAAGAGATTAAATTGCCAACATCCTTTGGATCACTGAAAAAGCAAGAGAATTCCAGAAAAACATCTACTTCTGTTTCACTGACTACACGAAAGTCTTTGACTATGTGGATCACAACAAACTGTGGAAAATTCTTACAGAGATGGGAATACCAGATTACCTTACCTACCTACTGATAAATCTGTATGCATGTCAAGAAGCGACAGTAAGAACTGGACATGGAACAACAGACTGGTTCCAAATGGGAAAAGGAGTATGCCAAGCTGTATATTGTCACCCTGCTTATTTAACTTATGTGCAGAGTACATCATGCAAAATGCAGGGCTGGATGAAGCACAAGCTGGAATCAAGATTGCCAGGAGAAATATCAATAACCTCAGATATGCAGATGACACCAGCCTTATGGCAGAAAGTGAAGAGGAACTAAGACCTCTTGATGAAGGTGAAAGAGGAGAGTGAAAAAGCTGGTTTAAAACTCATCATTCAAAATACGCACACTGTGGCATCTGGTCCCATCACTTCATGGCATATAGATGGCGATAAAATGGAAATAGTGATAAACTTTATTTTCTTGGGCTGCAAAATCACTGCAGATGGCTACTGCAGCCATGAAATTAAAATATGCTTGCTCCTTGGAAGAAAAGCTATGACAAACGTAGACAGTGTACATAAATGCAGACATTACTCTGCTGACAATCATCTGTCTAGTCAAAATTATGGTTTTCCAGTAGTCATGTATAGATGTGGAAGTTGGACCATAAAGAAAACTGAGCACTGAAGAATTGATGCTTTTGAACGATGGCATTGGAGAAGACTCTTGGGAGTCCCTTTGACTGCAAGGAGATTAAACCAGTCCATCCTAAAGGAAATCAGCCCTGAATATTCATTGGAAGGACTGATGCTGAAGCTGAAACTCCAGTACTTTGGCCATCTGATGTGAAGAATCGACTAATTAGAAAAGACCCTGATGCTGGGAAAGATTGAAGGTAGGAGGAGAAGGGGAAGACAGTGGATGAGATGGTTGGACGGTATCACCAACTCAATGGAGATGAATTTGAAGAAGCTCCAGGAGATGGTGAAAGACAGGGATGCCTGGCATGCTGCAGTCCATGGGGTCACAAAGAGTCAGACACAACTGAGCAACAGAACAACATCAACAACTGCAAGATGTATACCAGGGTGCAATTAGTTTTTTACTGAATAAATTCCAATTAAATGTATAATTTCCAATTAAATTTATTTGAAAATATTCATGTTTGATCAGATTAGGTTAATCGTCTAAAAAATAATTTAGAGGTGTGGACCTTTTAAATGTCACAACTTAGCTTTGTGGGTTTCAAAAATTTCCTTCTCAAGCCTCAGAGAGTCTGGAGATGTCAGTGTAAGTAGACCTTTCTACAAAAATAAAAATAAAAACTGTAAAAGAAAATACCTTGGAACTGAGTGATAATTACCAGAAGATTCTTTTTAAAGATGATAAGGTGCTTCTGGAATTAAAAAACATTGTGCTCTTTAAAAATGTTTGATTAAGTTTTAATTGCACGATAATTTATGTACAACATTACATGAATTTGTACTTTTGGTTCTGTAAGAGAAAACAGATTTAGGAAAGTTACCAGTGAGTGTATATCCTAGCTGTTGATTCATTTTCTCTCAGAACACCAAGCTTGCTTCAGTATAGACCCAGAATAGTTTTTTCCCCTTTGGTGAATTTAGAATTTGGACAGTGTCTCAGTGCTATTATCCATATCCGCTGGTCTGATCAATAGTAAACTATTCTAGGTGATGATGGTCTAATCTCCCCTTTCAGTTCAGTTCAGTCACTCAGTCGTGTCCAACTCTTTGCGACCCCATGAATTACAGCACGCCAGGCCCCCCTGTCCATCACCAACTCCCGGAGTTCACAAAAACTCACATCCATTGAGTAGGTGATGCCATCCAGCCATTTAATCCTCTGTCGTCCCCTTCTCCTCCTGCCCCCAATCCCTCCCAGCATCAGGGTCTTTTCCAGTGAGTCAACTCTTTGCATGAGGTGGCCAAAGTATTGGAGTTTCAGACTTAGCATCAGTCCTTCCAATGAACACCCAGGACTGATCTCCTTCAGAATGGACTGGTTGGATATCCTTGCAGTCCAAGGGACTCTCAAGAGTCTTCTCCAACACCACAGTTCAAAAGCATCAATTCTTCAGTGCTCAGCTTTCTTCACAGTCCAACTCTCACATCTATACCTGACCACTGGAAAAACCAGAGCCTTGACTAGATGGACCTTTGTTGGCAAGGTAATATCTCTGCTTTTGAATATGCTATCTAGGTTGGTCATAACTTTCCTTCCAAGGAGTAAGCGTCTTTTAATTTCATGGCTGAAATCACCATCTGCAGTGATTTTGGAGCCCCAAAAAATAAAGTCTGACACTGTTTCCACTGTTTCCCCATCTATTTCCCAGGAAGTGATGGGACCAGATGCCATGATCTTCGTTTTCTAAATGTTGAGTTTTAAGCCAACTTTTTCACTCTCCTCTTTCACTTTCATCAAGAGGCTTTTTAGTTCCTCTTCACTTTCTGCCATAAGGGTGGTGTCATCTGCATATCTGAGGTTATTGATATTTCTCCCGGCAATCCTGATTCCAGCTTGTGCTTCTTCCAGCCCAGCATTTCTCATGATGTACCCTGCATATGAGTTAAATAAGCAGGGTGACAATATACAGCCTTGACGTACTCCTTTTCCTATTTGGAACCAGTCTGTTGTCCCATGTCCATTTCTAACTGTTGCTTCCTGACCTGCATGTAGGTTTCTCAAGAGGCAGGTCAGGTGGTCTGGTATTCCCATCTCCTTCAGAATTTTCCACAGTTTATTGTGATCCACATAGTCAAAAGCTTTGGCGTAGTCAATAAAGCAGAAATAGATGTTTTTCTGGAACTCTCTTGCTTTTTCAATGATCCAGTGGATGTTGGCAATTTGATCTCTGGTTCCTCTGCCTTTTCTAAAACCAGCTTGAACACCAGGAAGTTCACAGTTCACGTATTGCTGAAGCCTGGCTTGGAGAATTTTGAGCATTGCTTTACTAGCGTGTGAGATGAGTGCAATTGTGCGGTAGTTTGAGCATTCTTTGGCATTGCCTTTCTTTGGGATTGGAATGAAAACTGATCTTTTCCAGTCCTGTGACCACTGCTGAATTTTCCAAATTTGCTGGCATATTGAGTGCAGCACTTTCACAGAAGAAGATATTAAGAAGAGGTGGCAAGAATACACAGAAAAACTGTACAAAAAAGATCTTCATGACCCAGATAATCACGTTGGTGTGATCACTCACCTAGAGGCGGACATCCTGGAATGTGAAGTCAAGTGGGCCTTAGAAAGCATCACCATGAACAAAGCTAGCAGAGGTGATGGAATTCCAGTTGAGCTATTTCAATCTCCCTTTTAACTACCCTTTAATCTTAATGCACTCTATCTCAATCCCATTCAGAAATTTGTTCCTACAAGAAGTCCAGACACTTTTCAGTCAGTCAAGATCAAATAATGAAAAACAATCAAAGGACATCACAGAAAGCTTCGGAACACCAAATAATAAGAACACAATTTTTTAAACCATCATCAGGTCAGTTGCTCTGTTATTCTGTGGTTAAGCCATCAGGTACTATACCAGGCAAGCCAAGCATGTCTGAAAGCAGAGATTCTAAAGCTTAAAGAGTATCTCACTTTCCAATTATAAGCAACAGGCCATTGTGAAATGCCTATGACTAAAGATATGTAATTATCAAGACTATCTTTTTGTGTTTCTTTTGGGGAAAAAGAGAATACAATATAATACATCAAACCCTTAGGGCTTATCATATTTAAAACAATCTTGACTTTATGTAGTCTACTTAAAATTCTTTGTTAAGATCTCAATGAGAACACTCCCCAGTTTAGGACATATGTTTCACATAAAAGTCCCATCTGAAATGTATCTATCTAGAAGGCAATGGCACCCCACTCCAGTACTCTTGCCTGGAAAATCCCATGGACGGAGGAGCCTGGAAGGCTGCAGTCCATGGGGTTGCTGAGGTTCGGACATGACTGAGCGACTTCACTTTCACTTTTCACTTTCATGCATTGGAGAAGGAAATGGCAACCCACTCCATTGTTCTTGCCTGGAGAATCCCAGCGACAGGGGAGCCTGGTACGCTGCCGTCTATGGGGTCGCATAGAGTCGGACACGCCTGAAGCGACTTAGCAGCAGCAGCAGCAGCAGCTTGAAGTAACAAGGTTTCCCCAACACTCTTTGGATTTAGGCACTATATAAAGCTGCTCACAACACACCCTTTTTCTTCTCCAAGGACAGTCTTTGAGAATATGCTTTTGGCTGACTTAACAACTGGACACCCTTTAACCCAAATGATCTGAGTTACAAAGCACTGGTAAGAATTTTCCCAAGAATGAGAACCATAAACCATTTTTATCATAATGACATGGATATACTTGTTATAAATGCAGTCATGAGCCCCTCTTGAATCAAATTTTGGTGGTATAAGATTTAAAAAATCCATATCTTGGGTAAATTCCAAGGTAACTGTTAACCCTTCCTATAATTTGAGAACCTTAGCTGTAAAATCAAAGGAATGGTTTAACGCTCTAGTTTGGCTTAGATGAGCAGACCCGACCAGGAACTGGCCAGCTGTGGAACCTAGAACAGGAGTAACAGCCCTGGAGGGAGCAGGAATGGATGTCTAATAGCAGACTCTGAAGACTCTCTAGGCTTATAAGGTAGAGCAAGCTGCTTCTCTTTGCTGAAGGGTTTAAACCCTCAGAGAGAACACTTTTCTCTCCATTCCCAGGTGTTAGGCCAGTTGACAGAAGAATTCTAGCACAGGTAAGAGTGTCTTGTCCATGCATATCATCAGCCATTGGGAGAGGAAGGTGATGTTGCTTTCTCTAGAGCCTACTGTAGATACTTTATGCCTTTGCATGAAAAGCTTGAAGTGGTTTATCTTTGCAAGATTCATTTTTCCCATCAAGAAATGGTGGTATATTTGGGCTTGTAAGGGCTTTTAAGCTTTTCCCCCCGTTGTGTTGCCCTTAAAGATGAATCATTTCTAGTGATCAGAACACTTAGACTGAAGCGAAGGTAGGGCTATCAGTATTCCACAAAGAGCCTCAAAGAAGTGAGGGAATTGCTTCTCTACAGGGCATTAACAAAAGGGAAGTTTTCTTGCTCAACTTCCCCTGTTCACCTCTTTGTCTGTTTCCCCCTCTCTTTTGAGAGAGTCTGAATCAGTTGATTAATCTTGTGCAATAAACACAGAGAATGCTATTCCACTCTGTGGTTCAGTATTATAGTTTATATTACTTAGCCAGGCATTCTGTTTGACACAGATCTCATAATGAATATTTTGGATCATGTAGGAAATTACAGTTTTCTTCCTCAATATATTTATGCCAGAATGTTTCAGTATACATAAAAGGACTATGAACTTTGCAAGCCTGGAAAGAGTGAACTAGAATAAGGTGTTTCCATAAACTATGGGTAACCAATGAGTTGCAGAGCACTATCAATAAGTTGCTATTAATAAGTTCAGAAGGTGAAGTGTCCCTTCTCTCCACACACCTATTTAGTTAACTTCAAACAGGTTTTAACTGATGGCAATCATGCATTACATCTTTCCTATACCTGGTTCATTTTGATTCCCAGAGAGCCCTAAAACCTTGACAAGGTAAATAGGGAGACTTGTACATCAGTTGTACAGCAATTCTCAAAAGAGGTCATTAGGAAACTTATAAAATTGATAAAACTATACATTTTTCATTGCCTAAAAAATTTTAAGTGCAAGATCACATAAGAACACGAATCAGGTTGTTCAGGGATTCTGGGAAATGAATCTGGAGAGTGAGGTTTTTGAAGACCACAATTTGGAAGGAATCATTGTAATTGAAGTGTAATATGGTAGAGAAGATTTATTAACTTAAGCTAATAGAAAACCCAGGGAAGATGCCGAGTTTCTGAATGGTTTCAGAATGGTTCTGAATTGTGGTTTCTGAGCTTCATTGATTTATGCTATAAATGGGATAGCTTTCAGCTTTTTCTGGATAAAGAAGATCATCATAAAATAATTTTGAATTATTTTAATTCAAGTCATCTACTGATTCATTTATTTATTACTCAGCAAATTTATTATGCCAGCAGTGGCAGGGACACTTACATGTCTTTGTGGTATTATGATACCACTGTGAGTAAAAATATAACCTAAACTCTCAATACAGCCAGACAACCAGGTAATGGCTCTTCAAGTAGCAGAAAAGTTAAGCCTGATAGATTTGCTATTTCCTGGAGTTAAGGTATGCTTTTACTGAAAACCCCACAAAGATTACAGGAAGAAATAATAATGTGGCAAAGAAATAATTTTGGAGCACTAAAAAAAAAAAAAATGGGTTATAGGCTTTGGAGAAGATACTAAATGCTGCACTGCCCATCAATAGCCTTCAGCTCAAAGACCGAGCCTTACTGGAAGATAGTTTCCAAGCAGATGAACCTTTACCCTCATCATCCAGTCTCTTTATTTTGATTCCTGTTAGAGAACCCCAAATGGAAACAGTTTCTTAAGTATTCTGTTGGTATAAATCCTCAAATTTCCACAGTTTACTTTTTCAAAAGTTTGCAACACTTACTATTTGGGTTCTCTCTCCCAGTATTTCTGGGAAGGCTGAAAAAATTCCTTAATATTTCCATTTTGTGGATAGAGGAATAAGATGCCAAAAAAACAAAAATTATACAGGAAGTCAGTGGCAGAAGTTCAATGAAAACCAAAAATTGGGGTACCCAAATCATCTCTTCTTGTACACTCCACCCCATTTCACATTTGCTTCGAGTATATTAGAAACACCTTGTCAAAAAAAGATTCTTTTTCATAGACAAGTCATAAAATGTTCCCAGGGGAAAGTTTTTAAAGAGAAATCTCCATGATAGGGAGGACAGCTATACAAATATGACTACCACTTCAGCTTTACCCTTCTCCTTGAAATTTCTTCTCTTTCCCTCAAAGGCACTATCATCCTTAGCTTGAAGTTTTCAGCTGTATCTCCAGCCCAGTTGTAAACAAACCCTAGCATAAAACAAATTCCTTTGTATTTTATCCCCTCAACACAACTAAAATAAGCTGATGTTTTCAAAGGAACTTGATAAAAACAAAAGAAAACAAAGGGATACAAGAGCAAAATTAGGCAAGAAATTATAAGATGCATGGAAACAGCCCCCTTGTTTGTACATAACTCATTTAATATGTAGGCTTGATTCCATCCCACATCCTGTTTGAAGGACCCCATACTGGTGATTCCAAAAGCAGATCCAGTCTTAGGAGACAAAGGGCCAGAGGCCACTTCTGTGGTCATCTGCTCCCAATTGAAGTCATCCTTTGGATTACTCTGTGAATTGATTTAATAAAAATGATGACTCTCTTGCATTTCATTTGATTCTAGTCAGAGTTTTTAAAAATCAGATAACTCAGAGGATCTTAATTTTTATTTCTTTTAAACTGCTGAGACCATTAAAATCCCCATCCATGACACTGTATGGTTGTTGAAAGGTAAGTTACACAGAACAGGTACCTTCTTACTGTAGGATATGCATATTTATACAGTGAAGCTAGTACTATTCAAAATTCTGATCTTTAGCCTCTCTGGGAGATAACCATAGCCTAAAATGTTGCCTATTATTTTTAGATTTCAATTCTAGAGCCAAGAATAATGGATATGAGTTATATGGATGGAGATTTCCATGCATTACCAGAAAATATTTTCTAATGAACAGACCTGTCCACAGAGTAAGCTTAGGCTTCCTCATAACATTAATGAGGTCCCTCTAGAAATGTCTGGTGGAGTGACTGTATGACCACCTCTTGGGTGGCAGAGAACTAGTGGGTACAGCTTTGACAAGAGTTTGAAGTAGGATTACATTTTAGGTGAGAGAAATATACTGCATGACTAGATGATCAACTTTCAAAGAATTGGAGTTCAGTGACAAGCATGTGACACCATGCTGTCTTTCTTTAAGGAAAGAGAAGACATTTTAGGCTCCTCAGTGCCTTGACCTATTTATTGTCATAACCATGTTACTGAAGACAATGTATAAATGTATAAACTGACTGATTATTTGAGGTTACTGAATATAGAATGCCAGACAACCATTTACTGTAACTGGAAAAACAGCCATGCTATTTTTACCATTTTATTTAAGCTTAATAATAGATGACTATGGTTTCTAGTGTATAAAATTATAATTGGCATCAAATAGGGATTTTGTATCTTAGGCCACTCTCTTAAAAATTAATAAAACCTCCAATCCATTAGTATCTACCCAAAAATGTAATAGAACCTCAGCAGGAAGGACAAACCACCAGATCTAGACTGAATGAATATTTCTTCATTCCTGTATTTTCACCCTTGTTCTCTTTGAAAGTGTTAATCAGTCAAGTCCAACTCTTTGCGATCCCATGGAGTGTAGCCCACCAGGCGCCTCCGTCCGTGGGATTTTCCAGGTAAGAATGCTGAAGTGGGTTGTCATTTCCTTCTCCAGGGGATCTTCCAAACTGACCCAGGGATAGAACCCACATCCCTTATGTCTCCTGCATTGGCAGGTGAGTTCTTTACTACTAGTACCATCTGGGAAACCCTTTATCTTCTTAACCAAAAACTTTTTAGGGCTGGGTTGAATTATATTATTACTAATTGTCATGACAATAAATATTTATTTAGGATTAGGGAAAGGAGATAGTATAGGATAATACCATACTATAATGTACTTATATGCAGAATACATCATGAGAAACGCTGGGCTGGAAGAAGCACAAGCTGGAATCAAGATTGCCAGGAGAAATATTAATAACCTCATATATGCAGATGATACTACTCTTATGGCAGAAAGTGAAGAGGAACTAAAAAGCCTCTTGATGAAGGTGAAAGAGGAGAGTGAAAAAGTTGGCTTAAAACTCAACATTCAGAAAATGAAGATCATGGCATCTGGTCCCATCACTTCCTGGGAAATAGATGGGGAAACAGTGGAAACAGTGTCAGACTTTATTTTTGGGGGCTCCAAAATCACTACAGATGGTGACTGCAGCCATGAAATTAAGAGACGCTGGAAGAAAAGTTATGACCAACCTAGATAGCATATTCAAAAGCAGAGACATTACTTTGCCAACAAAGGTCCGTCTAGTCAAGGCTATGGTTTTTCCTGTGGTCATGTATGGATGTGAGAGTTGGACTGTGAAGAAGGCTGAGCACCGAAGAATTGATGCTTTTGAACTGTGGTGTTGGAGAAGACTCTTGAGAGTCCCTTGGACTGCAAGGAGATCCAACCAGTCCATTCTGAAGGAGATCAGCCCTGGGATTTCTTTGGAAGGAATGATGCTGAAGCTGAAACTCCAGTACTTTGGCCACCTCATGTGAAGAGTTGACTCATTGGAAAAGACTCTGATGCTGGGAGGGATTGGGGGCAGGAGGAGAAGGGGATGACAGAGGATGAGATGGTTGGATGGCATCACTGACTCAATGGACGTGAGTCTGGGTGAACTCCGGGAGTTGGTGATGGACAGGGAGGCCTGGTGTGCTGCAATTCATGGGGTCCCAAAGAGTCGGACACAACTGAGCAACTGAACTGAACAATGTAGTATAGTGTAGTGTTAGTTGCTCCCATGGAGAGTAGCCCCCCAGGCTTTTCTGTCCATGGAATTTTCCAGGCAACAATAACTGGAGTGGGTTGCCATTCCCTTCTCCAGGGGATCTTCCCAACCAAGGGGTCAAAGTCAGGACTCCTGCATTGCAGGAAAATTCTTTACCATCTGAACTGCCAGGGAAGCCCATAAATGTTGTATATAGTCATAATTGTATGGCTATATACAACATTTATGTGCGGCCTGGCGTGCTGCAATTCATGGGGTCGCAAAGAGTCGGACACGACTGAGCAACTGATCTGATAATGTAGTATAACAGTCATAGTAATAAAAAGAACTGGTTATCATTTATTGAGCACTGGAGGATATCAGGCTCTAGGCTAAACATTTTACATATAAATCATGTAATTGAATCCTCATAGTCAATTAAGAAAACAAATCCTATGACCAATTTTTTTTACATCCTATATCTGGTAAGTGGCAAAGTTCAAGCATCCATCTTTCTGAACTACATTAGGATTTCCCATCGTGATTTTATCCCAACTCTCTCCGTGTTCATTGTATTTATATTTCTTTTTTCTTTCTGTATTGGAGAAAGCTCCTGGGACAGACATCAAAATAAGCCTTAAGTTTTCTCTTTGAACAGAAAGATACTTTGGTAGTGTGGTAATATAAATCAAAGACAGATGAGCATCTAATGAAGATCAGGTTCTGGGTGGTTATTATGCAATAGGAAGGGATGAAATAAATTCAGGTCCACAGTTAATTACTAAATTGTGATAAGGAAGCTTTTCCCCCTAAAGGCTATTGGATCCTTATCTTTGAAGAAATATTTTCCTACCACTTGGTGGCAGCAGCTACCAATTAATTTACAGGATTGTTTTTCAATTGACAACAGAAATACTGCTCTTTAGCTAGGAGTGACTTTATTTTTTTTTTTTTTTTTTATTCTTCCAATTTTATTTTATTTTTAAACTTTACATAATTGTATTAGTTTTGCCAAATATCAAAATGAATCCGCCACAGGTATACATGTGTTCCCCATCCCGAACCCTCCTCCCTCCTCCCTCCCCATACCATCCCTCTGGGCCGTCCCAGTGCACCAGCCCCAAGCATCCAGCATCATGCATCGAACCTGGACTGGCAACTCGTTTCCTACATGATATTTTACATGTTTCATTGCCATTCTCCCAAATCTTCCCACCCTCTCCCTCTCCCACAGAGTCCATAAGACTGTTCTATACATCAGTGTCTCTTTTGCTGTCTCGTACACCGGGTTATTGTTACCATCTTTCTAAATTCCATATATATGCGTTAGTATACTGTATTTATGTTTTTCCTTCTGGCTTACTTCACTCTGTATAATAGGCTCCAGTTTCATCCACCTCATTAGAACTGATTCAAATGTATTCTTTTTAATGGCTGAGTAATACTAGGAGTGACTTTAAAAAAAAAAAAAAAAAAAACTTTCTCCCTTCAATTAATTAATCTTCTCATGGAATGAATTTATTTCTATCAGTTATTCTCTCATGTAGCTTTATGATAATTATAATGATATCTTGGACATTATTTGGATGTCCTTCTGCCTTCCTAAAAGTCCTTTGATTTCCCTTTAGAATAAAGACTATATTTACATAATTACTACATAGAGAAGTTTCCTCTGTTCAGCCTTATAATTTTCAAAGTACTTATTGTGTAGCTGACCAAAACAGGATGATGACAGAGTTAGGTAAGAATAGACAGGAGGTTTTATCAAACATAAGTGGAAGGAAACTTATTAATACAAACATTGACTTAATAACTTATTCACATTGGTTTAAAGTAATAAAGAAATATTAAATATGTTTCAGTTCACAAAACCAGTCTATTTTACATAAGAAGAACCTGAAGTTGAGAAAAATATGTGATCTTTTCCAAGATATGTTTGGATGGTATATAAAGTTAACGAATGGCAGAAATGTATAAAACTTATGTGCTGTGCTTAGTCACTCAGTCGTGTCTGACTCTTTGTGACCCCCTGAACTGCAGCCCACCATGCTCCTCTGACCATGGAATTCTCCAGGCAAGAATACTGGAGTGGGTTGCCATTCCCTCCTCCAGGGAATCTTTCTGACCTAGGATTGAACCCAGGTCTCCCACATTGCCAGATCAGGATTCAAATACAGAACTGGAAGCCTCTATGTCATGCACACTCTCCACTGTCTCATGCTGACTCTGGTAACAGTACTAGCATGTCTAAGAAAAGAAACAGTTATGAAAGACTTTTAATTTTCAAGATTAAAAAGGAAAGTCAAAATTCTAAGGATGCTTAATTCTCTGATGTAGAGATAAGAAGATATCTGTTTATTAGTTAAAGAAGACATTTTGAAGTCAGATAGAAAGTTGGAATGCTCTACTTAGATCTCCAAAGAAGGCTTCAACAGTACTTGAACTGTGAACTTGCAGATGTTCAAGCTGGATTTAGAAAAGGCAGAGGAACAAGAGGTCAAATGGTCAACATCCATTGGATAATTGAGAAAGCAAGAGAGTTCCAGAAAAACATCTATTTCTACTTCATTTACTATTTCAAAGCCTTTGATTGTATGGATCACAACCAACTGTGGAAAATTCTGAAGGAGATGGGGAATACCAGACCACCTGACCTGCCTCCTGCAAAATCTGTTTACAGGTCAGGAAGTAACAGCTGGAACTGGAATGGAACAACAAACTGGTTCCAAATCAGGAAAGGAGTATGTCAAAGCTGTATATTGTAATTCTGCTTATTTAACTTATATGCAGAGTGCATCATGAGAAATGCTGGGCTGGATGAAGCACAAGCTGGAATCAAGATTGCCAGGAGAAATATCAATAACCTAAGATATGCAGATGATACCACCCTTATGGCAGAAAGTGAAAAAGAACTAAAGAGCCTGTTGATGAAAGTGAAAGAGGAGAGTGAAAAAGTTGGCTTAACACTCAACATTCAAAAAACTAAGATCATGGCATCTGGTCCCATCACTTCATGGCAAATAGATGGGGAAACAGTTGAAACAGTGATGGATTTTATTTTGGGGGGGCTCCAAAATCACTGCAGATGGTGATTGCAGCCACGAAATAAAAAGATGCTTACTCTTTGGAGGAAATGTTATGACCAACGTAGACAGTATATTAAAAAGCAGAGACATTACTTTGCCAACAGATGTCCGTCTAGTCAAGGCTATGGTTTTTCCAGTGGTCATGTATGGATGTGAGGGGTGAACTATAAAGAAAGCTGAGCGCTGAAGAATTGATGCTTTTGAACTGTGTTGTTGGAGAAAACACTTGAGAGTTCCTTGGACTGCAAGGATATCCAACCAGTCCATCCTAAAGGAAATCAGTCCTGAATATTCATTGCAAGGACTGATGCTGAAGCTGAAACGCCAACCCTTTGGCCACCTGATGTGAAAAACTGACTCATTTGAAAAGACCTGGATGCTGGGAAAGATTGAAGGTGGGAGAAGGGGACAACTGAGGATGAGATGGTTGGATGGCATCACCGACTCAAGGGACATGAGTTTGAGTAAACTCTGGGAGTTGGTGATGGACAGGGAGGCCTGGCATGCTGCAGTCCATGGGGTCACAAAGAGTAGGACATGACTAAGGGACTGAACTAAACTGAACTAAAGGCAAATATATTTTAGAAGGTATAGATAATATTAGTCTTAAGTAAATGTATGAAACCATCTGGAAGCAGAACACTGGACCAAAGAACTAAACTTTAGTCTTTAAAACTGTGTTTACTTTGAATAGATTAGGTCATGATGAAATGGTTATAACATTATTTAAAGATTAACAAACAGTGGAAAGCAAAAAATTTATGCACATTGTTTATATTGCAAAAATTATTATTTTCATACAAAGGTAAGGGCAATATGTCACAATATAAACCGTGAATAATCTCTGAGTGGGCTTCCCTTGTCGCTTAGTTGGTAAAGAATCTGCCTACAATGCAGGATACCCGGATTCAATTCTGGGGTTGGGCAGATACCCTGGAGAAGGAAATGGCAACCCACTCCAGTATTCTTGCCTGGAGAATCCCATGGACTTTAGCCTGCCAGGCTCCTCTGTCCATGGGCTTGCAAGATTCGGATAAGACTTAGAGACTAAACCACTACCACCAATCTCTGAGTGGTGGACTCTTTGGTGATTTCAATGTTAGTTTTCCTCTTCTGCATTTTCCCGATTCTCTACAGTGTGTGTGTGCTCAGTCGTGTCCGACTCTGCAACGCTCTGGACTGTAGCCTGCCAGGCTCCTCTGTCCATGGGATTTCCCAGGCAAGGATACTGGAATGGGTTGCCATTTCCTTCTCCAGGACATCTTCCTGACCCAGAAATCGAACCTGTGTCTCCTGCATCTCTTGCATTGGCTGGCAGATTCTTTACAACTGCACCACCTGGGAAGCCCCTGTGTACAGTAAAGTCATACAAAATAATATAATACTTTAGCATTCAGAGGAATTAATGAATAGGAAAAACATGGAAAATAAGATGGGAGAGCTTCTTAAAGACAGAGAAAGATCTACTGATAAAGTGTAATACAGTTCAGTTCAGTTGCTCAGTCGTGTCCGACTCTTGTGACCCCATGGACTGCAGCATTCCAGGCCTCCCTGTCCATCACCAACTCCCAGAGTTTACTCAAACTCATGTCCATTGAGTCGGCGATGCCATCCAATCATCTCATCCTCTGTTGTCCCCTTCTCCTCCTGCCTTCAATCTTTCCCAGCATCAGGGTCTTTTCCAATGAGTCAGTTCTTCGCATCAGGTGGCCAAAGTATTGGAGCTTCAGCTTCAGCATCAGTCCTTGCAATGAATATTCAGGACTGATTTCCTTTAGGATGGACTGGTTATGGAAGGAACTAATCAAAACATTTCCCTCCTTTACTTTAAGTCCCCACCAACTGAATGATATATTTGAATTAGGTCACAAAATCCTGAAGGGCAACAATTTAAATTCCCAGTTATAACTTGGGTGGGTTTTACATGCAAAAAAAAAAAAAAATATATATATATATATATATATATATAACCCATATAGGAAAACACCATTTTCTTGTTATATTTTATATATATATATGTTAGAACCCTTGGTGATAATCCAGAACAGTACTCAGTGTCCTGGAGAGCTCTGTTTCCAGTGAAAGAGGAGGTCACAGCGTTTTGTTAGCCTTGTGTTCCTGAACAGCTCCTCCAGATCTTCTCTTGTTTATCTTTCTGCTTCCAAGTAAACAATGCTCACAAACAGTCCTCCTATTTACTGGGTCTAAACTCAATCTGTTGCTCTGAAACCTAGGATGTTAGTGAATCATATGGACATAAGATGCCCAACCAACATCATTCTAGTATCTGCATCCCTTGCTTGACAAAAGTGTTTACAGTTTTGGATCAATCTGCTCCATCAAGAGTCAGCCTTTTTCATCATTAAGTGACTCAAATTGTCAGAGTTCTTTCTTTCAGTAAGCCTGAGGGCTTTATCTCTGTGGTATCTTCCCACTATCCACATTTTAAGACAAAGACACCATTAACTCTGTTTTCTCTAGGGGCAAACAAGCCCTGGCTCCTCAGCCCTGCTCCTGGTCGCTCTCTCCTGAATGTTCTGAAAACTCTCTACAGAGTGTTCCTTCTCTGATAGCAATGGAACTGCCTTAAAAACAATCAATAAATTGGCAGATCTTATTTTATCCAGGAGAGGATTTCTTTTTGCAGATTTTCAGATCATTGGTGTCTCTCATCATTATTAGGGCTTCCCAGGTGGTACCTGTTGGCCTAAGTACTTTTTAAGGAGGCTGCCATTACCACCGTTACCCCTATCATAGTTTGGCCTGAGGCCAAAGTACAGAGAGGGAACACAGTCCCACCCATCAACAGAAATTTGGATTAAAGATTTATTGAGCATGGCCATGCCCACCAGAGCAAGAAGACCCTATTTTCCCCTAAGTCAGTCCCTCCCATCAAGAAGCTTCCACAAGCCTCTTCTCCTCATCCATCAGAGGGCAGAAAGAATGAAAACCACAATCACAGGAAACTAACCAAACTGATCACATGGATCACAGCCTTGTCTAGCTCAATGAAACTGTGAGCCACGCTGCATAGGGGCCCCCAAGATGGATGGGACATGGTGGAAAGTTCTGACAAAACATTGTCTGCTGAAGAAGGGAATGGCAAACCACTTTAGTATTCTTTCCTTGAGAATGCCAAGAACAGTATAAAAAGGCAAAAAGATATGACACAGAAATATGAACTCCCCAGGTCGGTAGATGCCCAATATGCTACTGAATAAGAGTAGAGAAACAGCTACAGAAGCAATGAAGAAGCCAAGCCAAAGTAAAAACAACACCCAGTTGTGGATGTGTCTGGTGACAGAAGTAAAGTCCACGGCTGTAAAGAACAATATTGCATAGGAACCTGGAATGTTAGGTGCATGAATCAAGGTAAATTGGAAGTGGTCAAACAGGAGATGGCAAGAGTGAACATCGACATTTTAGGGAGCAGTGAACTAAAATGGAGTAGAATGGGCGAATTTAATTCAGATGACAATTATATCTACTATTGTGGGCAAAAATCCCCACAAGAAATGGAGTAACCCTTGTAGTCAACAAAAGCATCTGAAATGCAGTAAATAGGTGCAATCTCAAAAACAACAGAATGATTTCTGTTTGTTTCCAGAATTATCTCTGTTTGTTTCCATTCAATATCACAGTAATCCAAGTCTATGCCCCAACCACTAATGTCAAAGAAGCTGAAGTTGAATGGTTCTATGAAGACCTACAAGACCTTCTAGAACTAAGAGCAAAGAAAGATGTTCTTTCATCATAGGAGACTGGAATGCAAAACTAGCAAGTCAAGAGCTACCTGGAGTAACAGGCGGGTTTGGCCTTGGAGTAAAACATGAAGCAGGGCAAAGGCTAGCAAGAGTTTTGCCAAGAGAACACACTGGTCATAGCAAACACCATTTTCCAACAACACAAGAGACACCTCTACACATGGATGTTACCAGATGGTCAACACCAAATTCAGATTGATTATATTCTTTGCAGCCAAAGATGGAGAAGGTCTATACAGTCAGCGAAAACAAGACAGGAAACTGACTATGGCTAAGAATGTCAACTCCTTATCGCAAAATTCAGACTTAAACTGAGGAAAGTAGGGAAAACCACTAGGTCATTCAGGTATGACCTAAATCAAATCCCTTATGATTATACAGTGGAAGTGGCAGATAGATTCAAGGAATCGGATGTGATAGATTGCCTGAAGAACTATGGATGGAGGTTTGTAACACTGTACAGGTGATGGTGATCAAAACATCCTTAAGAAAAAGAAATGCTAAGGCAAAATGGTTGTCTGAGGAGGCTTTACAAATAGCTGAGAAAAAAAGAGAAGTGAAAGGTAAAGGAAAAAGGGAAAGATAAACCCATTTGAATGCAGAGTTCCAAAGAAGAGCTTGGAGAGATAAGAAAGCCTTCCTCAGTGCACAATGCAAAGAAATAGAGGAAAACAACAGAATGGGAAAGACTAGAGGTCTCTTCAAGAAAATTAGAGATACCAAGGGAGAATTTCATGCAAGGATGGGCACAGTAAAGGACAGAAATGGTACGGATCTAACAGAAGCAGAAGATATTGAGAAGAGGTGGCAAGGATACACAGAAAAACTATACAAAAAAGATCTTAATGACTCAGATAATCACGATGGTGTGATCACTCACCTAGAGCCAGACATCTTTGAGTGCAAAGTCAAGTGGGCCTTAGGAAGCATCTCTACAAACAAAGCTAGTGGAGGTGATGGAATTCCAGTTGAGCTATTTTAAATCTTAAAAGATGATGCTGTGAAAATGCTGCATTCAATACGCCAGCAAACGTGGAAAACTGGGCAGTGGCCACAGGACTGGAAAAGGTCAGTTTTCATTCCAGTCCCATAGAAGAGCAATGCCAAAGAATGCTCAAACTACTGCACAGGTGCATGCCTTTTACATGTTAGCAAAGTAATACTCACTATTCTCCAAGCCAGGCTTCAACAGCACATGAATGGAGAACTTCCAGATGTTCAAGCTGGATTTAGAAAAGGCAAAGGAACCAGATATCAAATTGCCAACATCCATTGGATCATAGGAAAAAGGAAGAGAATTCCAGAAAAAAACATCTACTTCTGCTTCATTGACTACACAAAAGCCTTTGACAGTGTGGATCACATCACACTTTGGAAAACTCTTAGAGAGATGGGAATACCATACTACTTTGGCCTCCTAAGAAACCTATATGCAGATCAACAGTTAGAACTGGACATGGAACAACAGACTGGTTCCAAATTGGGAAAGGAGTACATCAAGGCTGTAAATTCTCACCCTGCTTATTTAACTTACATGCAGAATATGTCATGCAATGTGCCAGGCTGTATGAAGTACAAGCTGGAATCAAGATGGCCAGGAGAAATATCAACAGCTTCCGATATGCAAATATCACCAGCTTTATGGCAGAAACGGAAGAGGAACTAAGACCTCTTGATGAAGGTGAAAGAGAAGAGTGAAAAAGCTGGCTGAAAACTCAATATTCAAAAAACGAAGATCATGACATCCAGTCCCATTACTTCATGGCAAATAGATGGGAAAACAATGGAAACAGTGACACTTTATTTTCTTGGGCTTCAAAATCACTGCAGATTATGACTGCAAGCATGAAATTAAAGGAAAGCTCTGACAAACCTGCTGCTGCTGCTAAGTCACTTCAGTCGTGTCTGACTCTGTGCGACCCCATAGATGGCAGCCCACTAGGCTCCTCTGTCCCTGGGATTCTCCAGGCAAGAATATTGGAGTGGGTTGCCATTTCCTTCTCCAATGCATGAAAGTGTAAAGTGAAAGTGAAGTCACTCAGTCGTGCCCAACTCTTAGCGACCCCATGGACTGGAGCCTACCAGGCTCCTCCGTCCATGGGATTTTCCAGGCAAGAGTAGTGGAGTGGGGTGCCATTGCCTTCTCCCTGACAAACCTAGACAGCATATTGAAAAGCAGAGGCATTATTTTGCCAACAAAGGTCCGTCTAGTCAAAGCTACAGCTTTTCCAGTAGTCATGTATGGATGTGAGAGTTGGGCCATAAAGAAAACTGAGCACCAAAGAATTAATGCTTTTGAACTGCTTTGTTAGAGAAGATTCTTGAGAGTCCCTTGAACTGCAAGGAGATCAAACCAGTCAATCCTAAAGATCAATCCTGAATATTCATTGGAAAGACTGATGCTGAAGCTGAAGCTCTGATACTTTGGCCACCTGATGTGAAGTGTCGACTCATTAGAAAAGACCCTGATGCTGGGAAAGATTGAAGGTGGGAGGAGAAGGCGATGACAGAGGACAAGATGGTTGCATGGCATCACTGACTCAATGGACATGAATTTAAGCAAACTCCTGGAGATGGTGAAGGATGGGAAAGCCTGGAGTGTTGCAGTCCATAGGGTCACAAAGAGTCAGGCAGGACACAGTGGCTGAACAACAACAGCAAAGGTGTCGCTAGTAATAAGGAACCTGCCTGCCAATGTAGGAGATACAAGAGATGAGGGTTTGATCCCTGGGTTGGGGAGATCCCCTGGAGGAGGGCATGGCAACCCACTCCAGTATTTTTGCCTGGAAGATCCTCATAGACAGAGGAGCCTGGGGGGCTTCTGTCTAGTCCATAATTTTACCCTACCTATTGTTATTTGTATTGCAGAATAATTAACATTTAGCAATCTTAAATGGATGGAAATTTGCTGTTGGGTGATAGATACTTTCCAACAGTGGCCTTCTGGCCTTCTTTGTCTATTTCAGGCCATTCTGTACTCAAATAGGATAACAGATGAAAATATATGGGGTCTTCAATGCTTGTGTGGGCTCAGTCTGTCTGTCTCTTTGTGACCCCATGGAATTCTGTCTATGGAATTTTCCTGGCAAGATACTGGAGTGGGCTGCCATGTCCTTCTCCTGGGAATACTCTTGACCCAGGGATCAAACCCATGTCTCCAGTGTCTCCTGCTTTGGCAGGCAGATTCTTTACCTCTGAGCTACCTGGGAATCCCTACAGTGTTTCGAAGTTTTTAAACAAACACTATCCATAATCTAATAATTTTAAAGTTTTATACTTTACACAGCTCAATAAAAGTAACATTAATCTCTCAGAAGTAAAGTGGGGCTTCCACAATTTATCAAGATAAAGCTTCAGAAGCTCTGAGGGAGAAATGTGTTTTATGCTCTTTTTAAATATTTGTTTTAGACGTTATTATTTCCAAATGCTCATCTCCTTGAATAGTGTTTTGTTTCCAAAAGTGTCTATGAGAACTAACTGTAATACTTGGGAGAAACTGAGGGGGATTGTGAAAAATGGAATGCAATTTTAAGTTTGATTTCTGGAGGAAAAAAATAAGAACATCTAATTTGAGGAAAAAGATATCATGGCTATTATTACTGTTCATTTTTAATGTGAAGAACTAGGAAAATGCAGGTTTCATGGTTTCTCTGTTAAATGACATGAAGAAACACAAATATTGGAAGAAAAAATAATCTAGTTCTCTTGACAAGACAGCATGATGGCTGTCTGCCAGCTCACAGAGTAGAATTACAAGTGGAAGAAAGGTATCCGCAATGCCTTTTCAAGCTGAGCTGCTGGGTACCCTGAAGAATTGTTGGAGCTGTATTTATGTTTCAGCACATTTCTCATTCTAGGAAATGAGAAATGGGTGCTGTTCACTAAGGTCTGGGGTATAGAACCAGTGCTGCTTTATATAGTCAGAGCTTGAAAAAAATGGATGGAGTAGTGTTAAGGGTATAGACTTTGGAGTCAGGAAAACATGGGTTTTAAATCTGATTATGCCACATATTAGTGGGACTTATAGCAGCCACCTTAACTCTGAATCTCAGTTTCCCCATCTGTAAAATTGATGGGCTTCCCAGGTGGCACAGCAGTAAAGAATCCACCCACAGTGTCAGAGACACAGGAGATCTGGGTTCAATCCCTGGGTTGGGAAGATACCCCTGTAGGAAGAATTGGCAACCCACTCCAGTATTCTTGCCTGGAGAACCCCATGTACAGAGGAGCCTAATGGGCTACAATCCACGTGGTCACAAAGAGTTGGACATGACTGAGTGACTATGCACGCACACACTTATTAATAAAATGGATACACTACTACAGATATCCTTGTACTTATCTTACAGTGATATTAAAATTATATTAAAATTATTAATAAAACAAAAAAATTACAGTGATATTAAAATTAATTACTAATGCTTTATTAATTATAAAGCAGAGATACTGCTAATGGTGTGCTTGGCACTTAGTGTAATTTCTAATACCCAATAAACCATAAGCAATTGGAGCTATTCATAATTGCTAAAATTATAATACTTTTGAGTATTATAATTGATGAGTATAGTCCAGTGTCTGAATTCCTGACAGGAACTATAAAAAAATTTTATACATCCATTCTTTGATATTATTTCCTTATCATAAAATCTTGTCTTATGCCAAAACTGTATGTATAGTTGTCGTTTTATGGATGTGGGTTCAGTTCAGTCCAGTTCAGTTGCTCAGTCATGTCAGACTATTTGCAACCCCATGGACTGCAGCACTCCAGGCTTCCCTGTCCATCACCAACTCCCAGAGTTTACTCAAACTCATGTCCATTGAGTCAGTGATGCCATGCAACCATCTCATCCTCTGTTGTCCCCTTCTCCTCCCGCCTTCAATCTTTCCCAGCATCTGGATCTTTTCCAGTGAGTCAGTTCTTTGCATCAGGTGGCCAAAATATTGGAGCTTCAGCTTCAGCATCAGTCCTTCCAATGAATATTCAGGACTGATTTCCTATAGGATGGACTGGTTTAATCTCCTTGCAGTCCAAGGGACTCTCAAGAATCTTCTCCAACATCACAGCTCAAAAGCATCAATTATTCGGTGCTCAGCTTTCTTTGTAGTCCAACTCTCACATCCATAGATGACTACTGGAAAAACCATAGCTTTGACTAGATGGACCTTTGTTGGCAAAGTAATGTCTCTGCTTTTTAATATGCTGTCTAGGTTGGTCATAACTTTTCTTCCAAGGAGCAAGCATCTTTTATTTTCATGGTTGCAGTCACCATCTGCAGTGATTTTGGAGCTCAAAAAAATAAAGTCTGTCACTGTTTCCATTGTTTCCCCATCTGTTTGCCATGAAGTGATGGGACTGGATGCCATGATCTTAGTTTTCTGAATGTTGAGCTTTAAGCCAACTTTTTCACTCTCCTCTTTCACTTTCATCAAGAGGCTTTTTAGTTCTTCTCTGCTTTCTGCCATAAGGGTGGTGTTATCTGCATATCTGAGCTTATTGATATTTCCCCCAGCAATCTTGATTGCAGCTTGTGCTTCATCCAGCCCAGCCTTTCTCATGATGCACTCTACATATAAGTTAAATAAACACGGTGACAATATACAGCTTTGACGTACTCCTTTCCCGATTTGGAACCAGTCTGTTGTTCCATGTCCAGTTCTAATTGTTGCTTCCTGACCTGCATACACATTTCTCAAGAGACAGGTCAGGTGGTCTGGTATTCCCCTTTCTTTAAGAATTTTCCACAGTTTGTTGTGATCCTCACAGTCGAAGGCTATGGCATAGTCAATAAAACAGAAATAGATGTTTTTCTGGAACTTTCTTGTTTTTTTTGATGATCCAAAAGATGTTGGCCATTTGATCTCTGGTTCCTCTGGCTTTTATAAATCCAGCTTGAACATGTGCAAGTTCATGGTTCATGTACTGTTGAAGCCTGTCTTGGAGAATTTTGAGCATTACTTTGCTAGCGTGTGAGATGAGTGCAATTGTGCGGTGGTTTGAGCATTCTTTGGCATTGCCTTTCTTTGGGATTGGAATGAAAACACACATCAAATCATTAATGTACTCAGGGCACTATTATTCTCTCAGAGTTCTAGTCCTGATATGCTGAGCTGAGATGAACAAGACTTCAGAGTTTGTCAGTGGACTACATTCTAGTAAGTAATTATCAAAAGTACTAATTTCTATTTGATGCAAGGGCAGTATTCTAAGTGTTGCCAACAATACTCCCTTCTGAACATGATGTTTTGAAATAAAATGTCATGTGTAAAATGGGCTCATGTTCCAAGAGACCAGAGAATAACTTATGACGTTGGTCATCATGAAAGCTTCATCTGTTTTTCACTCAGCTTGCAATCACTGTGCAATTCAGTTCGCTCACAACCAGATACATGGACATCAAAGAGATCAGCAGAGATACTCACAAAACGAGTCTTCGGTCTGCCTTCATTCATCACTTTACTATTTCTATCACTCTTAATACTATTCTTTAAAACTCAGAGGCACTTTTGATTTTTCCTCCTTTCCATATCACTTTTATCAAATCAATGACCATGTGCTATTAATTCTGCATCCACAATGAACCTCTGATTTTGTTCAAGTCCTCACCAGCCTCCCCTGGATTATCTATGAGCTTTCTGGAGAGTCCCTTTGTCTTCTGTTTCTCCAATGTCATCTGAAGTTCTTTCTAAGCACAATTTTTAGTACCTCACACTTTTTTTTTTCCTTACAGTGGCTCCACAAAATTCTTGCCTGTCTTGAGGCCCCAGATGGATAGTTCCAACCTAATTTGTGAGCTGATCTCCTACTGATATCCTAACAACCAAAGCAGAGTTAATAATCCCTGGAAACTCTCAGTTTATTGTTTTTGCCTGTATTTACTTCTCTGCTAACAAAATTTTCTCATTCTTACCTATTCTCCAGCGTCCATCTCTAATCACAGCAGTTGTGATTCCACCTTCTTTCCCCCTGAATTCTCACAGTTACTTTATGTGCCTCTTTTTATGGCCCTTATTATATTTCTCTTGTATTATATGTTTGTTATCTATATCACTAGACAGTAAGCTCTTTAAGGAAGAGACTATTTTTTATTCTGGTTTATAACTACCACCAGCACCTTACTAGAAAAGACCCTGATGCTGGGAAAGATTGAAGGAAGGAGGAGAAGGGGGCGGCAGAGGATAAGATGGTTGGATGAAATCATCAACTCAATGGACATGAGTTTGAGCAAACTCTGGGATATAGAGAAGGCCAGCTTAGCATGCTGCAGTCCATGGGGTCACAACTGAACGACAACAAAGTACCTTACTCCCACCAGAAACCTGGTTTACATTACACACACACTAAATTTTTGGAATGGAAGAGCAAGGTCCTTGACTATAGTACTTAACAATCAGTGTGTGCTCAGTCATTTCAGCCATGTCTGACTCTTTTTAAGACTCCATAGACCACAGCCTGAAAGACCCCTCTGTCCATGGGATTCTCCAGGCAAAAATACTGGAGTAGATTGCCATGTCCTCCTTGAGGGGATTTTCCTGAGATGGGGTTAGAAACTATCTCCTGCATTGCAGGTGGATTCTTTACCACTGAGCCACTGGGGAAGCCCAACAATCAGTAAGTTCTTAGTAATTATTTGTTGTATAAATAAAGTACTAGATATAGTTTTTACTCCCACACTTCACTAAAATTGCCCATTCAAACATTATCAGTGCCACTTAACTGGTCATTCCTTTATTTTTAAAATGGTCTCTCCTCACTGGGTTCCATGACATCGAATTCACCGGCTGTCCTCTTACTTTTCTATCCACCCCTCCTCAGTCTCTATAGTTGGACTATAGAGACTGTTTCAGTTCTCATCTCACTCAGTGCTCTGTGTAGAAGAACCATTACTTCTCTGCCAACAATGTCTCTCAACTGTATATCAAGTACACATCTATATCTGAGCTCAGAAATAAGAGTTCCCACCATCTTGCTCATGATGTCCTCTCTGAATTCCAAACTATACATTTTTATCTTTCTTCGCTACTATGGCATTGCTTGGAGAAGGCAATGGCACCCCACTCCAGTACTCTTGCCTGGAAAATACCATGGACGGAGGAGCCTGGTGGGCTGCAGTCCATGGGGTCGATGGGAGTCGGACACGACTGAGCGACTTCACTTTCACTTTTCACTTTCATGCATTGGAGAAGGAAATGGCAACCTACTCCAGTATTCTTGCCTGGAGAATCCCAGGGACAGGGGAGCCTGGTGGGCTGCCGTCTATGGGGTCACACAGAGTTGGACACGACTGGAGTGACTTAGCAGCAGCAGCAGCAGCATGGCATTACTTATTATGTGTGGCGGTAGAAAGTTGCTATTTTGTTCTTCGGAATGTATTTATCCACCTTCCGGCAATTACACTTCATTTTTCTGCTAGAAAACCATCCATCCCTCACTGTTAGGCATGTGCATCTCATCCCCCACAGACCTGTGATCCAGGTTTAATAAATTAGCAGGTTCTGTCCTCTTGTCACAGTGATTGCTTCAGATGTGACCACAAGATACAAGTAAGGTCAACTGAGAAAAAGAGAATGAAGTTTAGACATTTTGTTTCATCAGCCAGGAAGCAGACCATCTTTTCTACTGGCCTACGTCTGACGATGATATGACCTGAGAAACTGTTGGGGGCCACAATGTGAAAACTAAGAATGATGACGACTAGAAGAACTAGGTGCTAAGGTGTCTCACGAAAATGCTTTACACTCAGAATGTCCTAATCATCTTCCCCTGAAAATACTGTGAGGCTGTGAGCATATTCTCCTGAAAGCTCTGTCATCTTCACCCTGAAAATATTTTTCTCTTCCAATATTTCTCACTTCTGGAAATAGCACAGCCATGCACTCAGTTCTCATTCTTGACATCTGGGAAGGCTTTATTGACACCTCCTTCCTACCTTCACGAACCACGAGTCAGTGAGCCACGCAGTTTTTTTTTTTTTTTTTTTTTGTCTCCAGAATATACTTCTACTCTCTGTCAAGCCACTATCATCTCTCATCAGTATTACAGCAAAAACTTTTAAATTGTCTTTTTCACCTTGCCTTCATAAATCCACTCTTGTCTGAACTTGTTTCTTTCACATTTCACATCGTTTGATGCTATCACATTGCCTTTTTAAGAAAAAAAAATCTTTATATAGTTTACAGAGTGTTTCATGATCTGCCTTCTTCTACAGCGTCAACCTTCACTGGTATCTCTCTTAACTTCTTGGAATTCATCAGATCCCTTCCCACTCGAGGAAATGGCTTGAAATATGCTGTTTCCTTAGCCTGAAATCAGGCCATTCTTCTCAGACTGGCTGAAGACTATTCCTGATTTAAATATTACCTAAATATGACTGCCTAAATTACTACTTGATGGAAGGATTCCTGAATTTTCTGGATTCCGCTCCCATGAAGGTCTGATGGCATCCTTCCTTTGTAGCACTGTAATTAAATACCTATTTCTATATTTATGTGTTTACTGTCTGTCTCCCTACTGTAGACTGTAAGTGTCCTGAAGGCAGGGACCTTATCTTCTTGTTCTTTACTGTATTTCGAGGACATAACACAAAGTCTATTGTAAACTGATGCATGCGTATTTCATGAATAAACGACTTAACAAAGCACAACTTGTCTAAACTTAATTTTGTTTTCTTGCCTTCCACACATGCCTCCATTATTGTTTTCCAGACCTCAGGGAAACTCTCTCATTCTCTTCAACTCAGGCAGAAAAGAAGCCTTAATTTCCAATCTCTTCCACCCTCATTTTTTTATAACCTGCTTCCCACCAAGTTTTGTTATCATTTAACTCCATAAAGCTCACATATGCCCTTTTAATTTCCATTCCTACTGGTCTTATCTTCATTTTGATTCCAAATTTTAACACAAAAGATTGTCATAATCTCCAGGCTTTAATTCTTCAAACTGCTTCTAAGGTGATTATTCCTAAAATACATTGGTTCCTGTTGCTTCCTTCCTCAAAACCTTTAAAATGTTTTTAGTACCTGTCCATTTCTTTAAAACTGTAAGTTCACATCCTATAGTATAATACTGAGGTTTCTAACAGCTCAAGCCAACCTCTTCAGACCCTCTTCTTTCTGAACATTCTGGGCTCTGAAACCGACATCCTCTACCACTCTCAAGCTCTCCACAGATCATGTCTCCACCAACCTGAAATGCTTTTCTTTCCTCACCTCCCATCAAGCTCTCCCTACTTTATTTTTTCCCAGACTTGGCCACCAAAACACATCCTCCTTGAGGTCATCTGTTTCCCAGTTCACTTTTGCATTCACAGAATATTCATACTCTGCATTCTGTATTTATTTGGATTAGTAGGAGTCAGTTAGTTTAGAGATTAAGAAAGACTGCTTTAGAATCAAATTGGCTGGGTTTGCATCATGGCACCATCATTTTCCAGCAGTGAGACTTTGAGAAAGTTATTTAAATAATTTGCCACAGTTTTCCCTTTAATTAGATACATAAGAGAATATACTTCATAGAATTGCTATAAATATTAGATAATATAATAGGGGTAATGCACTTAGATGAATATGTGTTCAATATTTGTTATTATTAATATTTACATACATTTTCCCACCAGCTATAAAGCCCCTGAATCCAGAGTCCAGATAATTATCTATCTTCAGATTCTCAGCAAAGCACTTCATTTAAAGTAAGACCAGTAATTATGTGTCAAGCTGATTTCCTGGGAAGCTCTAGGGTCCTGTGTATATCTTAAAGCCCTATATTATTATTAGCACAACTATCTCAGTAAGACCAGTTCTGTTCTGTTAAAGGAACAAGTATTCAGGAAAGCAAGGAAAAAGGAGAGAAAATCATCAGGATTTCAAAACTGGAGAAATTAGTGAAAAAGTATCAATAATATTGTAACTGCGACTCTAAAGAGTAGAATACAGAAAGGAATTGTGTACAAACAAGCTGAAAAATTGCAGTGAACAATGAGCAGTAAATGATGCATTGTTATCAAAGCTTGCTCCTGAGAGAACTGTTTTCTGTAGTCATGGGTTTAACAAGCTGTCAAAGTGTTAGTCGCTCAGTTGTAGTCCTACTCTTTGTGACCCCATGGACTGTAGCCCGCCAGAATCCTCTCTCCACGGAATTCTCCAGGCAAGAACACTAGAGTGAGTAGCCATTCCCTTCTTCAGGGGATCTTTCTGACCCAGAGATCAAACCCAGGTCTCCTGCACTGCATGAGGGTTCTTTATCACTGAGCCGGCAGGGAAGCTGTGGCCATCCACTATGGGGGGTGGGGCGGGGGAAGGTGTGCACTTCAGAACAGAAGCCCTAGGCTCTCATTCAGTCTTCCTTTGTCATTTAATTATATTAGGTGAGTCAACTGAATTCTCTGGGCTTCATCTTTAAAAGGAAAGAGTTTAATTGGATGGGCTTTGTGCTGTTCTCCCTGCTCTGACATTCTGTGATCAGTAATCTCAGCAACGTTGTTTTTCTTCCACTCATTTTAAGCAGATACTTCTCCAGTGTTGACCGTATGTACCAGCTGTTTCTCCAGCATGTACCATGACACATATCACAGCTCTCTGACACTGCAAATACCATTTATAATAAAAAGACATTCTCCACTCCTTCTATAAGAATGAGGAGACTAATATAACATGAATTAAGAACATGTGGAATTAAGAGACAACCCACATGATAGTGCTTAGTCTTGACTGTGGCACGTGGAAAGTGCCAATAAATATTTTCTCCATTCAGAAAATTATTTTTTTAAATATAAAGATCTATTATTTGTGAAGCCTTTCAACCCATCTATGTACTCCTAGCTAGGATCTAACAAAAATATTATATTCATGTCTGTTATAACACACTGATGCACTGATCATATTTTATGGTAATTATTCACTATATATCTGTCATTCTAAAAGTTCTTGAACTCCTTCTTGAATTCAGATGTTATGTTTTAATCTTTAAAACTTCAGCACTAAAACAGGACCTCACACATACAAAAAATTCACTGAATATTTGTTGATGAATAGATAAATGAAGAAATGGATTTCGGGTTATTAAAGGAAGTGGGAAAATCCTCTCCTCTCCAAAAACATATTTAAAATCCCTTTAACAAAAAGTCACAGAGTCTTTGATTTCACCATTTAAAAACCCGAGGCCAAAAGGCCTGTGTCATAGGAGCAGGCAATTTAAGTGTCCATTTTGGAAAATGCTGTGCTATAACACTTAGCTGTTTCTAATATCTGTACCAGACAACTAAGCCAACTCAGCCTTCCCAATTCACTAATAACTCAAATTATCTTAAAGACTTTCCTCATCTATAGTTCATGTTTTAGGCAGACAAAGCATGACGCTTCTCTTGACCAGCTAATGACCTTTTTTTTTTAATGAGAAAAATGTATCTAGATGAGAACTAATAGAAATCTAATGTAAGCCACAGATGTGGGTCGATACATAATTGCATTTTCTAATAGTAACATTCCCTGGAGTAGGAAATTGCAACCCACTCCTGTATTCTTGCCTGGAGAATTCCAAGGACAGAGAAGCCTGGTGGGCTACAGTCCACGGGGTCATAAAGAGTCAGACATGACTGAGCACAATAGTCACATTAAAAAGGTGAAAATTTTAATGATTTGACTCAGTATATTCATGCTATTATTTCTCCATGAAATCAAACTTCTAAGAAACTTGAGATACTTCATGTTCTTTCATATTCAGTCCTTGAAATCCAGTGTGTACTTTATACTTATTAATATATCTAAAGTCAGACTAGTTACATTTAAAGTTCTCAGTAGCAACATGTGGCTAGTAGCTACTCTCTAAATCTAGAGAACATCTAATTCTTGCTATGGTCCCAAGTAAAAGAAAAACAAGTCCCCCCCACTCTGCCCCACCCCAAATATCACCCAGGAGGTACAATGATTTCCTAAATTAGTTCATTTCCATATGTGAGAGCTCTAGAGACTATTTGCTCTCTATTGGGCCACTTTTCCTGGTAACCCATTGCATAATGTCTGCCAAACTCGAATCTTCAATGCAGTAGATACTTTCAACTTAATATTTCATAAACTCCTAAGTAGCCCTCTAAGACACTATTTTGAAAGTCTGAGAGGTCGAAGACACCCCTTTGGCTAGAGCTGAAAAGACATCAGCAAAAAATCACCAGTTAAAGTTACACCTCTTTCTTCAAAAGAACTGTTCCTTTGAGAAAAATCTTTTTCTTCAACTACTAGTAATGGGGGTGTAAAGGTGGCAAAAATTGCTAATATTTCATAATATTTTAATTTCTTAATGTCACACTAGAAAACACAGCTCATCCTATCACTAGTAAGTACACTGTACTATATTCACGGCCAAGGATATATTTACAAAAAAGAGCCCCTTTTTATGTGTGTGTGTGTCCCTTTAAATGAATTTATCATTACAAAATACTTTGACAATTCTTACAACAGTGTTAGATCAAGACATTATATGTGTGTGCGCATACACACACATTGTTTCTAGCCGCTTCAGGCAAACTGTGTACTAAATCTTAATTTCAATTTCTAAATGTTTGAATTAAAAAGAAAAGCATCAGACAGAAAATATTAGAACTATAGGACTTTGGCTTTCCCTTTCCAAGCTCTTCAAATGTGTAAAGCTTGAAAAATGAGCAAATGAGCTTTGGATTTTGTTTTTAAAGTCTTCTTAAAGGCACTCTGCTTACTTACCTAAATTGATCACTAGCTTTTGTGGGTTTGGAAATGCTAGTAACTTCTAAAAATTAGCTTCAATTAATTTCCCAGTTACTTTGGAAAAGCACCAGGGAGAACACGTTACAATTTCTATGGAAAGTAGTTTCCTTGGAACTCCAAACTGGGAGGGAACTCCTGAAATCTGTTAAAGTAATTATTACATCTCCATGATAGTTAGCAGTGCCAATGATCTGAGATCATTCCTGTTCAGTTTGGGGCAGTAGCCAGATAACTTTATTATCCTTTTGGCTGAACACTTATTTTAAGGATACTTAATGTCTTGAGGTGTCTGTGGAAATAGTGTTAGACCAAGAATTAGATGACCTGACTCTTGTCCTGATTCTACAGTTAGCCACCAGTGCTAACCCTGTGGGCTTCAGTTTAATTACCTGTAAAATCATAAGTCTGGGATAAATTATTTTTATGTCCCTTTTCTGTTCATATTGTGACTTAACTATAATTCTCAACCAAGAGAAAGGCATTTTAATCATGTTCTCAGAGTCAACCAGATTTTTGTTTATTCTTTACCTTTAGCTATTGACAGGTCTCAAATTAGAAAACACAGAAGCCATCAGAGAATCCTTTCTCCATTTGCCATTAGGTGACAAACTCTGCATCTTCACTCATATTATCTTGCCTTATTACAAGAAACAAAGATAAAACTTACCAACACAAAGCCTCCATTTTAGCTCTTAGTTTCATCACCCTTCATTTACTCAGTCTTTTCTCTCCCTTTATATCTCTCTCATTCTACTCCATTATTCACATCAGCGTGCCAAAGTGTTCCAAAATCTTCCTTAAAAAATGAAAACCTCCTTGACTCCAAATCTTTTTCCATTGATTGCTGTATCTCTCTACTCCATTTTCCCTTTACTGCCAAGCTTCTACACTTAACTGTTTCCATATTCTTACGTCCTTTTCTCTCTCGGACTCCAGATTGCCTTCTAAACCCTCTGTTTTTACTTCATCACCTCTTGCTAAAATAAGTAACGACTTCCACATTTCAGTCCTCATCCTACAAGAACCCCTCTCCTTTGGGCTTCTCTGATACCATACTTTCCTGGACTTCAACTTATTTTTTCCCATCACATCTTCTCAGTCTCTTTTTTCTACTCCTGAGTATTATGGTTAATTGTGAATGACCAGCTTCTGAATATAATAGTGATTAAAGGCATTGTTTTGGATGTTTCAACAAGTCATGTGGCTTTAAATACCTTTAAATGTATTTAATACATTTTTAGATTTCCAGCATTGATCTCTAGACCCATCTAATAGCCCCTCGCATCTCCATTTAGATAACTCACAGGCCCCTCCAACATAACAGATCACAAACAAATCCTTGATCTCTTCCCAGGCTATACCAGTTGCTCCCTAAACACACACACACACACAGAGGTTTCCTCCTCTAATCCTCTAGTCTCAAAGAGTAAATAGGATCCTCTTAGATGCTCAGTTCTGAAATCTGAAACTCATTCTTAATGTTTTACAGTGGCATCTCATGAAACAAAACCTTGTTAACTCTGTATCTCAAGTATCTGTTCTTCTGTTTTTATTTTATTCCTTAACTCTCATCCATGTAACCACTGTATCACACAGCCCTGCTGCTGCTGCTAAGTCACTTCAGTCGTGTCCGACTCTGTGTGACCCCATAGACGTCAGCCCACCAGGCGCTCCCTTCCCTGGGATTCTCCAGGCAAGAACACTGGAGTGGGTTACCATTTCCTTCTCCAAAGCATCAAAGTGAAAAGTGAAAGTGAAGTCGCTCAGTCATGTCTGACTCTTAGCGACCCCATGGACTGCAGCCTACCAGGCTCCTCCATCCATGGGATTTTCCAGGCAAGAGGACTGGAGTGGGGTGCCATTGCCTTCTCCGATCAGTAGCCTCCTAAATAGACCTGTGACTTGATTTGTGACAAGAACTTGTCTGACTCCAAAGTACATTTTAAACTGCAGCCCCAAATGAACTTCTTTAAATGCAGATATAATCTTGTCATTGTTCCACTTAAAATCTTTTGGTGGCTCCTATAATAATTAGGAGAAAGTAAAACCATTGTATCATGTCTATAAAGCCTTAAGTGATTTTTACCCTGTTTGTTTCTTCACCTCACCCAGAGCTTTCTATCTCCTCCTGCCCACTGGTCATCCTCCAGTCACCTGGCCTTCTTTCAGTTGCTCAAGCATATGAAACATTTTCTATCTCAGAGTCTTTACACAAGATGTTCCCCCTGGTTGGGACAATGCTTTTTTCCCTCTTCATCTGGGAAATACCTCATCTTCCTTCAGAAATGTTAGAGATGCATTTTCTGATTCTCCCATTATTGATAACTGTTATAGTCTGCATAAGCCTATATTTCTCCTATTTACCAGGTACAAACTTCAATTGTTAATTCGTGCATTATTTGTTCATTTTCTATATTCCTTTTTATTTTTTTAAATTATTTGTAGTTGAAGGATAATTGCTTTACGATACTGTGTTGGTTTCTTCCATACATCAACATGAATCAGCTATTGGTATACATATGTCCTCTCCATCTTGAACCTTCCTCCTACCTCCCACCCTTTCCCACCTCTCCAGGTTGTTACAGAGGCCCAGTTTGAGTTCCCTGAGTCATACAGTAAATTCCCATTGGCTATCTATTTTGTATAGGGAAGTGTATACGTTTTCATGCTACTTTCTCCATTCATCCCACTGTCTCCATCCTCATATTCCTTTTAAAATTGAGCTTCAGAAGATCAGGGACTGTTATAGATTCATTTACTGCTAAGTTCTCAGAACCTAACTCAGAGTGTAGAATGTTGTAACTGTGGAATCAATAGTTATTAACTAAATCTAATAGGGAAGTGAACTGAGGAAAATAAGCATCTGGCTTATGAGAACAGGAACAGGAACTCGACTCTCCCGATTTTCCACAGCTCATTCCTATTCTTGACTCATCCTAACCCAGTGTAGACCATACAGCAATCTGTCATTTACCTCAACGTCGATTTGGCCCCATTTTCATAAGCCTAACCCCTGGGGGTCCTAGGACTTGACTGTGCTATCTGACAATTTGGTTTCCTGGACTTTTTCAGCCTTTATTAGATTTATAGATCTCATCAATGGCCTCTCTTTCCCCTTTCCCAGTTCTTTTGCATTTTTAGCAAAGTGTTCATTTTAAAAATAAATCACTTTTCCCTGTTTATAGTTCTTTTTTTTTCTTAGTCAATGGAAAACCCTGCTAATTATGCAGTGTTCTTTTTTCCCCTTAAGCTAGATCTAATTTCTTATTTTCCATCCCAAAACAGAACACTGAAATAAAGCATGGCATTTTATATATATTGATCCATATACTATGTTTCTTCCACTCCAGGAAAATTTGAAACTTAAAAAATTAAAGTTTAACTGAGAAAGGATAAATGTACATATTTTTTTCAATAGAACCATGAGCTCTCACAATTATAATCAACTTTATAGGAAATACCTAGAGGATAAAATGTACAAGAGATATGTTGATGTGATGAGCAACCAGTCCTCCATTAGCACAGGCCCTCTTGGTAGCTTAACAGACAGCATGGAATAGGAGGTAACTATAACAAATAAAGAAATTAAACCAAAGCACTCAAGGGAGAAATGGAAAGAAAACCCCGACAGTGGCAAATCCAGATGCACAACAAGCAGTGAGGAAGCCTTTGCAGAGACTGTAAAGTAAGTGAATGAAATCAACAACACACAAGACTGAATTTCAGAAGAAAGCATTAAACATAGCATGTCACTGACTGGCAGGTCAGGCTCTTCTAAACGAACCCAAGTCCAAAACTCTCAGGAACTTTCCAATGGCCACCCAGATCCTTCAGTGTGGAATTCTTTCTTCAGAATGAATCAGCCTGGATTCTCAGAATGCCATTCATCCCTTCACTCCCCAACTCAGTTCCTGTGATGCAATCCCTCTGGGATTTAACGAATTATGCACTGTATTCTGTTCCAATTATGCTTTGTGATAGTTATTCTTTTCAAAAAATAATCTGTTGAATATTTTGAGTGTGCTAAGTAAATAAGGCTTTTTGATGTCTGAGCCATTTCTGCTCCCCAAGTAGCAAGGAAAATGTTAACTAAACTTGTAAATTTTCATCAAGAAGAACTCTGAATCTGCAGTATATTTAAGTGGCAATTGTCCAACTAAATCTTAGGTACAGGGACTCCAGAGGAATAAAGAGTAGAAGTTATGCTCTTCCTAAGAATTGTCAACACCATGCACAAATATCCATCCAATGTGCCTGGCAGTTTTCGAAAACCAGCCAGTTATGGAAATAAGAGGCAGCTGACAGAGGGCTCACAACATTTTGAATTGCCCCCAAACAGGTCAACAGAAGCCTGAATGTAGCTTATATTGCATATCAGCAACAGTTATCAACTTCCTTCTAGGAATTACTTATTTTTTCATCTCCACTGCACAAGTATGAGCACCTGCATGGGTGTGCACGTGCACCCACCCACCCACACACACACACACATTCTTTCTTCAAGTGATTTAGGTTTCTATCTTGCTCCTGTAACTGATTTCACTTTCTGATCTTAAGTCACTAAATCCTAAATCCTTTAGGTTCTTATACCTTAGGTGAAGAAACTCACCTGCTAATATAAGCGGATAACAAAAGCAGGTGGAATTCTTAGGCAACATAGAATACTGTAAATATAAACTGCTACTGCCATTATTATGTCATCATTATTATCATTAATTATTTTAATTCCCCAGAGTTATCCATGTAGGAAATTGGCAGAAAAAAAGTCATGAAAGAACTAAAAATTCCAATAACCCAGCAAAAATAATGAGAAAATCAAGAACACATCTGTATTTGGTAGAACAAACAAAAAACACACCTCTTTATCCCAATATTGACCTAGATAATATTCCTGTGATCCCAGAATAAGCACACTAAATCACAACTGTTACTATGCCTAAAAGTAGGTATGACAAGTACATGTTTTCTAAGACCAGATATATGACCTAAATGTTACTTAGTTTTGACTCCAAGGTCAATTTCATCAACAGTCTTACAATAAACCTCCCCTTTAGGAATGTGTAAAAACAGAATGTCTATAATACACAACAGAAGCCACATATAGAAAATGAATTTTCCAGAAATATAGCAAAAACATGTCATTATTATGGGACAGTCACAGTTACTGAATACCTAACATTTATCAAGCCCTTTATAGAAATACTACATTTAATTTTTAGAAAACTCCATGAAATAGTTAGTAGGATTGCTATTTTATGGATGAGTTAGCTGACTGCTCAGTGAGATAATTTAACTCATTCAAACTTAAACAACTAGAAACTGCTAGAGCTAGAATTTGACCCCAAGTCTCAATACTTCCAAAACCTGTTTTCATTTATTTGTATCATGCCAATACTACCAATGTGTTGGAGAAGACTCTTGAGAGTCCCTTGGACTGCAAGCAGATCCAACCAGTCCATTCTAAATATCAGCCCTGGGTGTTCTTTGGAAGGACTGATGCTAAAGCTGAAACTCCAGTACTTTGGCCACCTCATGCGAAGAGCTGACTCATTGGAAAAGACTCTGATGCTGGGAGGGATTGGGGGCAAGAGGAGAAGGGGACGACAGAAGATGAGATGGCTGGATGGCATCACTGACTCGATGGACATGAGTTTGGGTGAACTCTGGGAGTTGGTGATGGACAGGGAGGCCTGGCGTGCTGCAATTCATGGGGTTGCAAAGAGTCGGACACGGCTGAGTGACTGAACTGAACTGAACTGAATACTACCAATTATACAAATGAACTCTTGTACGTCAGGCAGCTGTAAGAATAATTGAGCATAAGGAACTTATGATCTTACAAATCTACCATCAACAATAGGAAAGCCAGTTGAAGCTGGAGTTCGGTTTGTGATGTAAGATTTTCACTTCTCTCGAGTCTCAAAGGGGCTTTCCGGGTGATGCTAGTGGTAAAGAACCAGCCTGCCAATGCAGGTAGATAAGAGATGTGGATTCAATCCCTGGGTCTTCCAAGATTCCCTAGAGAAGGAAATGGCAATCTACTCCAGTATTCTTGCCTGGAAAATTCCATGGACAGAGGAGCCTGGTGAGCAACAGTCCATGGGGTTGCAAAGAGTCAGACACAACTGAGTGACTAACACACACACACACATCTCAAGATTTCTCTCAAGTCTTTCTTTTGATCCCACGTACACATGTGGGAACCAAGGGCTGGTGTTTCACCTTGAAATTGAGCAGCAATACATTGGCCTCAAGCCCATCAAATTCTAAAAAGCAGAACTTAAAAAGTTTAGCTGGGAATTAAGAGCAGACTAGTCTTGCCATTCTTTCAGGACCCTTTTGAAGCTGGCCACATCCTATTCAGGTGAGGTAGAGCTTCACTTACCAGTTTTTCTTTGAACATATCTTTGCTCTAACAAGTTTGGTCTCCTCAATCCCCGCCCCTCCCCCGCCCCGCCCCCCGCCAAACTCTCCATTTTGCTGTCCCTTCCATGACTTGACACATGTTAATAACTGTGCTTAGCATATCATCTTCTTCCCTCTGCCCACTGGAAATCTGCCTCATCTGCAAGGCCTGGGTAAAGTTCTTCCTCCACGAGGATGGATATCCTTGATTATTGATACCTCTCCCTTTGAATGTATTTAAACAAATATGTCATTTTGTGTCTTCCTGATTGGGCTTATAATATTTAATGGTTATTTGAGATGCATTATTTAGCTTTATTTTTTAAGGCTAAGATTTATGGGTAGGAACAATTTAATCTAGTATCTCACACTGTTTTGGGAACATGGGAGCTTGCACAGTTGATCAGGTGGCTTTCTCAGTCTCTTCTAGAAAACAAACAGTGATCAGGACTTGGCCTTTATGCCATCCTGCCTGGCTCACAGATTGAGAGTTGGGAGCAAATAATGAGGTCAGGCCTCAGTGAATGACTTTTTCATTTCATGAAAATTTCCCATGTTTCACACAAAGAAATTTTCTCTATTGATTATGAAATAAGACTGCCCTGGCTTTAAATACTAACTCAGCTGATTAAATAATGGTGTACCATCCTAGTTAAGCTCTTTTTCCTACATAAATTTTACAAAACAAAACATTGTTCATGAAGTTGTTAATATTAGAAATAAAATGTATATGAAAGCATATGGACCATAGTTAACTATTAATAAATCATGCCTAGTATTATTTCTGCAGGACAAGTAGCTCAAGGCTCCCTGTCCTCCACGGTACTATGCTTAACCACTGATTTTATTTCTGCCTTATTTTTTCCCAGTATTTAATAACAGATCATGAACTCATGGAAGTTTCAATTGCTTCTTGAGTTGCATTACTGCTAAAAATCATGGTTACTAATTAACATGAGAGTTAGTTATGCTTTAAAAGCTATTTGGGTAGTTCAGACAAAACCATACAAATTTCCAAGTTATTGAGTATCTTTGTCAGAAGTGTTAATTTTCACTTTTATTCTGACTTTATAACAATAACATTATTTTACATATGTGTTTTGAGGACTTCATGGTACAAAAGTAGTTATCATATCCTCCCTGTTTGACATGCCTAATTTAGATAACTGTCTAATTTATCTGATTATCAAATATCTTTATCATAGAGCTTCCACTACCCTCTCCACCTCCAACAGAAAATCAGACAGAGACAAGTGTCTTACAATGGCAGCAGTTCCCCCATTCAGTTTTAAGCTGAATGTCTACATGACTTTTCCAAATATATTTTGGTATATTTTTGTAGTTGCTAATGTATAATGTATATAATGTAAGTCAAAAACTAACTAGATGCTATACATGAACATGTGGGGTCTATAGCTAAGTTGGTAAAGAATCTGCCTGTTATGTAGGAGACCCAGGTTCAATCCCTGAGATAGGAAGATCCCCTGGAGAAGGAAATGGCAACCCACTCCAGTATTCTTGCCTGGAAAGTCCTGTGGACAAGAGGAGCCTAGAGGGCTACAGTCCATGGGGTCACAAGAGTCAGACACAACTTAGTGACTAAACCAACCAACCAACAATACATGGAAAGAAAAACAAAAGCAAAAATGATGAGTCAAACTAGAGCTGGTTAAGGATGTTGGAGACATGTTGAGAACCAGTGTATCACTAGCAGGTTATAGGTCCTGGTTGTCATGGAGCTGAATAGGGCAGTAGAAGGAGCAGCTAATGTTCACTGTGCACTTACTTCTGGCCAGGCTCAGTACTGACAGCTTTATAAGCATTGCCTTAGCTTCACAACAACTTCACAGTAACCCATATAATAGGTACAGTTATTTCTCTCCCTGACTTGGTGAAAAAGCATAAGTTATCCAGAGCCACAGTAATATAGAGTGAGATGTATGAATCCCATCTACCATTTACTATGAGTACAGTATACATATAGATTAGATCTGCATTCATGAGAAGGATTGCAAGGCTTTATACATCACAGAGCAAAGTAATAGCATAACTTTTTTCCCCTCTTTCTCTTTTTCTGCTAGAAAGATGCTCACTGAGTCTTTCTATACTATTACCTAATTATTCTTCCACTGTCCATGTACTTCAACATGGACATCTATCTGCAGAGTGGTGCTCTGTGTTCAGTCATGTCCAACTCTTTGCAACCCTATGGACTATAGCTCGCCAGGCTCCTCTGTCCATGGAATTTCCCAGGCAAGAATACTGGAGTGGGTTGCCATTTCCTTCTCCAGGGGATCTTCCCAATTCAGGGATTTAACACACCTCTCCTGTGTCTCCTGCCTTGGCAGACAGATTCTTTACCACTGAGCCACCCGGGAAGCATCTTCAGTGTAACCACCTTGTATGTAATTTGACGAAATTACATTAGGAAAATAAAGTTAAATATTTTGAAGAACTCTGGGATTGGTTATTTAGGTATAGAAATGCCATTTGAATGAACAGAATTATATATAAATATATATAGTACAGTAGGTTGAATTTTTGTTCACTTCATAAATGAATGACCCAGCATTGTTTGAACAGAGAATTGTTGGAGTTTTCCCTCTTTGGTGTGTGTGAATCTATTCTAGTTTTTACTGAATTTTAAAGACAGGCATTTCAGTTTGGATGGCTGGGTTATATCTCCCATCTCCTAATATAATTAAGTATGATCTGAGGGCTGAGTGAATATTCAGGAAGGTTAAATTGCTTAGCTATATTCAAAGCACATAATGTATGACCTGGCTAACAATTAAGTCAATATAGAGGTCTAACTTGAACATTTTATGCAAAAATATCCAAATTAAAGATATGACTTTGTCTGATGATGTTTGTATGAAGCACACTGTCAACAAATAGGTGATTGATGCCATTATTATCATTTTTTCCCTAATATGTCTATGGCAAATTCTTCAAGACCACTTTTACCCTTGAATAAGGGCCAAAATCCTGAAACAGAATTTGTCATGTGTTCTGGATAGAAATTTCAATGCATGTCACTTACATATGGGTGAAATATTGACTAAAACAAAAAAAAAAACTATTGTCAGATAATGACAAAATTCACTGATTTCCTCCCATCATGTCATTATCAATCAACACTAGAAATAGGCATTTTACTTCTTTTTTGGACAGAGTATGTTTCCTTGAATAATAACTACATATTCCAACTATTAAGACTCTTGAGAGTCCCTTGGACTGCAAGGAGGGCCAACCAGTCCATTCTGAAGGAGATCAGCCCTGGGATTTCTTTGGAAGGAATGATGCTAAAGCTGAAACTCCAGTACTTTGGCCACCTCATGCGAAGAGTTGACTCACTGGAAAAGACTCTGATGCTGGGAGGGATTGGGGGCAGGAGCAGAAGGGGACGACAGAGGATGAGATGGCTGGATGGCATCACTGACTCGATGGACGTGAGTCTGGGTGAACTCCGGGAGTTGGTGATGGACAGGGAGGCCTGGCATGCTGCAATTCATGGGGTCACAAAGAGTTGGACACAATTGAGCGACTGAACTGAACTGAACTTATCTAATTGCCACTTATTTAACTGCCCTGATTCCAGTAAATAACAAGTAGCACTTGAGAATAAGAGTATGACTCAGATAAAGAAAATATTCTTTACCTGGGCTCTAGATAGCCATGAAGGGGCTTTATTATATCCAGAAACTTGATATAAAAATTAGTCTATATGTTCAAACAATAATATGTATGTATGGAGAAATATCTGTGAGGTTATACACTAAATTTATAATGTTGGCTAATTTTGATGATGTGGTAGGGAAGAGAACTTCAGTTTTGATTTTTTTAACCCTTTGCAACAGGAATTATAAATTACTTACATAATTAAAATTCATTTAAAAATTGGATATAAATGTACAGTTGTGGTCTTTTCTGAGGATAGGGCACTGTTTTCATCTCATGATAAATAATATGAGTCCTTTATGTTATATATTTTAACTTTGGAAAAAATGATGCATTATCTAGCATTTGTAAATTTGAAGTAACTGTTTGAGGGGTTTCTTTCACTTTGTCTTGTTTTTCCTTAAATGAACTGAATAGACTTAAATATTAGAAATAACATTTTGGAGCAAGTATCATTTATATACAGCACTTCATTTCTTTTGCTTTGGTATGGATTAGGATGTACAGTAGGTGAATTTCAACACAGTCTTACAGTTGGCTGAGTTGTTGCCATGGTGAATCAGGAATCCACAATCAGAAATCCACATACTAAGTATATGACTTGACTAGGCTATAAATTTCATTAAAATATCAGATTTTTGAAGCAGATAAAGTTATGGTGTACAAATTAAGAATGCTCCAGAAGCAATAAAAATCATTCAAACTTTATAATTTTGTTAAGAAAATTGTGAATATTTTAAAAGATTATTTTACATGTGGGGTAAAGGAGCTTAAGGAAAGTTCTTTTAATACATCTATAGAATGAATATCAGATATAGATGGATGGAATTTACCATGGTATGTATAAAATAAAACTCTATCAGATGTTTTTCTGGACACCACCATTTGAATCTTTAGATTTCAAAGTGCCAATTTAGAGCAACAAAATAAAATTTCCTTGGATCTGTGTACCACTGAATACAATCCACTCACATTATAGATGATGTACTGGAGACTGAGAAAAATGATGATCCTACAGCCGCTTGGAGACACAGTCCTGTCTAACTCCCTGCCAATGTATCTTACACATCGATTATATTTCACATGCCTATGTCTTCTCCAAAGCAGTTTACTCAATGGTTCATTTATTGTTATCTAGTAGTGTTATTTCATGTTTTCAATGAGGTATCTATATAAACTACTACAAAGAATCAAGAAGAGGCCAAAATCTTATAAGGCATTTATAGCTTTCTTTTGCTATGAAATTATAGTTAAAATTTTTTTTCCTTCTAATTGCCCACATCTTTTAGACTGGTCCCAGGTCCCATAATAACCATTTACCTTACTATGAAATAGTGACTGGAAATAACCTGTATAAACATCCATCTTATGGATTTTAAGCCCTTTTTCTTCATACTGTTTTATTTTTAAGCCACTTAAAATTTTGGTCCAGTAATTTTCCAATAATCCAAAAATATTCAATAATAATTTAAGTCCAAATAATCAAAATAGTTGCCTAAATTCTTAGTGCATTTGACCTAGATTAAAAGCTTATGATGTTGAGGTCCATATATAATAAGCAATCCCTCCATAGTAGTTTTTATTTCCATTGGCTTCTAAAATTGAATGCAAAATCTGGTAATAATGATATTTATGTATTGAAAAAAACTTCATGGCACCAATCGAAATACACTCTGATTATGGATTATGACCTGGAAAGTTAATTATTATACAATCCCATCTAGTGTTTATAAATAACATAAGATTTTTAATTTATAATACCAGAGAGATGAGTAGTTATCAGTCTAGTGTTCTGCTGCATATTCCTGAGGTCTCTTTGGAAATTAAGAATTGTTATTATTATTATTTTATTAAAACTATGAGGAAATAATCTGAGACTGGCACACAGCCTCTCATGGTCTGGTCCCTACCATTCTTTCCATCCTTATCTCTCCCTCACACACCTAAGCCTCAGAAAAACATAAGAGCTTATTATTCCTGAAACACAACCCAACCTGTCCGTTTTTTTGTTTTCAATCTTGCCGCCTAGAAAGTTTTCTTTCTCAGGCATTCACTGCCATTCTGTGCACCCAATACTAGCCATGTGCATTTATTCAGTGCGTACTACATAGCATACATTTTACTAAGAACATGATTTTATTTGTGCCATCTAACAACCCTACTTGACAGAGTATGAGGAAACTTTGGCTAGTCAACCAGATAGTAAATGGCTAAAGGCTGACCTGGAAGCTACTCCCAAGCAGACTCCAGATTTCATACTATGATACATTCCTTCTAAGTTTCAATAAACTTTAAAGATCAAGAGAAAAATAATACTTGTCCCAAGGATATTTCTTCTCTCCCCTGTATCTGTAACTCCCTGAAGTCAAACTCTAATTTCTCACCACTGGTAAAGGAAGTGACATATCTATCCATCTTACTTCCACAGCTCGGCATTCTGATTCATCTTAATAGTCTTTGTGTTAAATAGTAAAATGCTTTGCATGTGGTAAGCCCTCTATAAATATTGGTCACATGAATTCATCATTGCCAGAATTGTGATAATCCAAACTGTATTACAAATGACCTCTGAAAAATTATCTTAAAAATCAAGTTAGCAAGACTATAATTTGGTAAACAATGGTCAAATTTAGACATTTGTTTCTTTGCCAATTTGATTTATTGAGTTTATAAAAGTTATCAACTCTTTTGGCACTCAAATTTCAAATCGGTTCATTCAATCACATGGATTTATTTTTTACTGAATCAGAAAACAGAATTTGAACCTATTATTTCAGAATCATAGGTGAATTTGGTTACTCTAAAAAGCAAAATGTTTAAAAAGGAAATAATTATTTATAATAATGACTGTGCTTTATTATTTTGCTTTTCACTGAGCTGCTTCAAAATTTTCATTTTTTTTTTGTACATACACATCAACTCACCTAGATAATTAGTAAATAGCTGAGAAAGAGAGAAAAAAAAACATTTTAAAATAATTTTTCTTACATGACACCAAGCAAATGCAACCACCTTTTTATTCATGAAGGTAAACTGGATACTTCAATGCTATTTTGAGACAATCTACATTCACTTACTCAATTTTCTGAACTACAGAGGGAAATTAATTTGAAGAGTATTTAAGCGTTCTTCCTCATAAGCCACCAAAAGATCACATTTTCTTTCGCTTGATTTAAATGTTGACATTACATTTCATTTTGAAAACTGGTAGAAGTTTTCAAGTTAATTTATGTTTAATCATAATAATGCTAACTACAACTCTCAAAATAATCACTACTACATATAAGATGTAAAATAACTAGCTTTAAGATTTGTCTTTTATTTAGTCTTTCATACTTATATTTAAAATAATACAGCAAAAGGTAATAATTTATGGTTGCTGGGACTTACTGAATTTAGAACAAGGATACTTAGAAGAATCCAATGTTAGAACTGAATACCATTTTTCTTTTAATTTCTGCAATTTAAAAACATTCTCACTTAGAAAAGTTAAATTATAAAAACTAATTTTCTAAAGCATAATTATGCCAGTTTTAAGAACGCTAGAACTTCACTTAAAAATAAATTGCTTCAGAATTACTCTTGAACTCATAAATTATCATTTTTTTTCCCTCAGACACCTAAAGCACAAATAACTAAGCCATGATTGTTAATTATACTAATTATCAGTGACAGAATAACATCTTATTAAATTATCTTAGAAAATAGAATCAAGCTAAAGATCCAGAAGGATATGGATAGAAGAGCTATATAACTTAAAGGAGAAGAAAAACTGATTTTCACAAGTAGGTTCACACTAGGAATAGTGCTGAGTTATTTTATTGATCCTGGGTGGAAGGAATGGGTCTCTAAGGTTTTCCTGGAGATTCACCCACAGTAAATAAACTAGAAGCTGGATGGGTCTGCCCTCTGACCTAATGAAAATTATGACATTTTCTCTGAGCATTAGGTACTCTTTAAGCTGAGTTATTCTTGAGTTAGAATGTTGCTACATATCATTTGTTGTTTACCTTATTCCCTAGAACTTAGGAAAGAGTTTTAAAAACGGAAAATTAAGAGCAGTGTTTTCTGGGATGAAATCCTCCTTTCATACTCACATCATATTTCTCTTTGTGACATCTGTGTTGTCTTTAGTGTACTTTGGGCACTGTTACCGAGAAATAAATGCATAACTCTACCCTTGCTTGTTGCTGGTGTAAGAAAATGATGTAACACTTTCATTTTGATTTTCCTTGTAAAAGTATGGAGGCTGAGCCTGCCCTTGACAGGTGTGACCCCCACCCCCGCCACCCCAATCAGCCCCACTGGGCAACCTTTTGCAGATTCAGCCAGTGGAAACTGCCCTCCCCCAACTTTAAACAAAGCCATTTAATTTGGTATCAAGTCAAGGTAAGGAAAAAAAAAATACTACTAATTAAAGGAAAACATACAGAGGCATAGCCTGCGACATGAACCTACATGCAAGCCAGAGGAGATTCATGATTTTCAACCCCAGGGAGGGAGTGACTAACGCGCGCACACTGACCATCACCGTAAAGAGGTAAAGAGAGAGTGAAATGGCTCAACGTACACACACCCCGCTCCATACCGGGGACGAGTCTCCAAGCTGCGGCTTGTGCTCTCGGAGGGCCAGGCTGAAGCTGACCGCCCCCACTGCCACGCTGGACGCCCCCAGCCCTATCTCCAGCACGGAGAGCACCAGGAGGCTCCCAATAATCTGGCCGCTGGTGCACATCCTTCTTCGGTCATCATTCCTTCCAGGTCAGAGAGGGAAGCCGACCATCCACCTTCTTCCTTCCACTCTCCTCCTTATCCCCTCTGCCCGCTACCAGACCCCAAAACTTTTCTTTCTTCACCAGAGAAGCATTATCCACAAGGACTGGATTTCCAGAACCGGAGACCCTCTTCCCTGACTGGGTCAGAAGCAGAGTTGCTCCACCCCTGGCACGTTCAGACAGGGATCACAGAAGGATTTTCCCAGTCGGTGGTCGGAGTCCAGGAGAGGAGAGCACACCGGTAGAAAGGGCTTTCAATAAGGAGCCAGAAGCCTGGGGGAGCCAGGGAGCTGGGAGCTCTGCTCCGGAGTCGAGGCGCTGTCCAGAGTTCTGCCGCGTCCCAAGTCTCCGCAGGGAAATCCCGTTCTCTCCTCTGCTTCCGGGACCCTTTCAGGCTCCCTTTTCTTTCCCCGCAAGTACACGAGCTTTGCTTCCCCAGATCCTAAGCGGGACCGCTCAAAGCATTTCTCACCCTCTCGCTCGGTCTCCTTTCCTTTGTTTTCGTGGTAACACGAAGTGCTTCTACGAGTCCCTCGGTCCCCAGGCTGAGCGGGCGGATGATATTCAGCACCACGCTCCTCACAGTTGCTGTGTCGCCAGAAAAAGCGACCTTGTCTGATGGCCTTTTTCTGTCTGGGTTTGTTCTTCCTCGTCGTCGTCCTCTTCCTCTCCCCCTCTCTGGATCTGATTCTCTCTCATTGCAGTGACCTCATTGGGATTTAAGAGGCTGATGGAGGAGGGAAAAGCTTGATGTATTTGTGGGTGCAGGACCAATACTCTTGAATGACCCTTGCTCGGCCCCACTTGGGGACCCTTACCACAGAGATCCAAGCGATACCTTCCTTCGCACTCTCCCACCAACCCCCACCACCTCCATCCTTGTTTGCTCCTTCCTGGGCTTCTGTCCAGATGGGAGGGGAGGTGATGCCTGCGTCAACACGGGGCTCATTCTGTGTGAAACTTTCTTTTTCGTGTACACGGGGTGATGTGGGAGCGCAGTGAGTGAAGAATGGCAGAGAGAGCACAGGGGATGGAGAAGGTACAGACTCCGAAATTCAACAGGACTCCAAAGGACCTTCACGGAGGAACTCCCCTCTCAAGAAGAGTTACTCTCCAGCATGTTTTAAGGAGCTGCCATGACCTGTCATCCTCCCTGTTGAACGTGGGGAAGATGCAGTTGACTGGGCCATACTTCTCCAGAGAAGTGGCTGTGGTTCCTCCTCAGCTGGCAGACCCTAGCTCTCTCTGAGCACGTTCTGGGTTGCATCACCAGACCACACGCCTGGGACCAGGCGTTCTCACTCAAATTCAAGAGATGTGTACATTTAAATACTAAATAGAAACAACATTGCTTAAAAAAAAATCTGCCTCATTGCACACTTTATGACAGTTTGCACTCATCAGAATCCTTAGAGCAAGGGCCAGCCATGGTTCAGGTATTTTGGGGTTGTAATCCGATGCACATGGGACTCTAGAAGTCTGGGAATCACTGAGTCTGGGCTCAGTTTCACGTCCCTGATTTGATTTCATGAAAAATCCCAAGGTGTTCCATCAGGAAGATGCAGAGTGGGGATTGGGGGTGATAAGTGTTTGTGGGTCATCTTTCTCAAAAACTGGTTTCTGGGGAACTTGGAAATGGAGTGAAGGAAAACAGAAGAAAAGAGGACTTAGAACACACTGCACAAGATCAGGGAATCTCTGAATGCATGTAGACTAGAGCAGTAGTTACTGCTGATTAGAAGTTTTTTCCTTTTTTTTTGTTAAACCCCAGTGCTGAGAACACTAAAGTTGAGTGATATACAATCTATACAAAAAGTGCCAGTTCTACATTTCTTAAATTTCAGAACTTGTTTCATTGATTACATTCAACTGTACAGTATAATTTACTTTCCTTATGATATATTTATATTTCATATTTTTTAAAAACTGGAATCTTCTTCCCTTAAAAAAAGCAAGCAAGGAAGAATTATATAGTATTAGAAACTTACTAAGTCTTAAAGAGTCTTCAGTTATTGTGGTATTTGGAAAAGAACTCAAGCATTTATTTTCAATAATTGGTGAATTTATTTTCCATTTCTTAAAACAGTCCACTAACAATCATTCATATAGTTTTTTATTTTAGTGAAGAATAGTTTATTTTATTTAAATCTTATAAAAGTCATTTAATGATCCAATTCATATGTAGAAATAATGGAACATCGAGGTTCTCTTAGTTTTTGTGTATCTTTAGTCATTGCTTTCCTTTTTTCCTTCTTCCCCATCAAAAAGAGAAATTTATAGTCATTGCTAAAATAGATTGGTTAATGCAGCCATATAAAAAGAAGTGTAAATTACAGGAAGGGAAATTAATTCTTAGAGGTAGTGTTAACAATGGGTGAATTTCCCAGAGAGAAAGGAAGGGATGTTATGTATTATGATTGAATTTTCATCTTTGAATGTAATAGGTAGAAATGTGTTTTCTTATAACCCCAAAGCCTAATCATATGTTTGAATATAACCAATTTTCATTTTTTGAAAGTCAAATATACATATATAATATCATTTATATATAGAATCTTTTTTTAAAAAGGGGTACAAATGAACTTATCTACAAAACAGAAGTACAGTCACAGATGTAGAAAACAAACATGCTTATCAGTAGGTAAGAGGGAAGAGGGATAAACTGGAAGATTGGGATTGACATATACATACTACTCTATATAATATAGATAACTAATAAGGATCTACTGTATAGCACAGGGAACTCGACTCAGTACTCTGTAATGGCCAATATGGGGAAACAATCTAAAAAAAAGTGGATATATGTATAGCTGATTCTCTTTGCTGTATACCTGACACAACTGTAAATCAACTATATTCCAATAAAAAAAAGAAATAAATTAAATCCACCCTCACTTATATATGACTAACAAAATCCACCCCAAAGTGGAAATATTTATAGAAATAAAATAAAAACAATCACCACCACAAATTACTGTTTTATATTTAAAAACATGAAGATCAATGTTATTAGAACTTTAAAAAAAATCTTATATTACTTATTCTGGAAGACAAAATATATTTTGCATGCCCTTTTAAATGTTGGAAAGATCCCCGCCTCCAAGTAAATGCAGGACCGTTACATTTTGCTCTTATTTGTGGAAATCATAGCAAAAAATAGGTTCAGTTGGCATCCTCTCTCAAAATTATTTATTAGGGAAAGAATTATAGGGAAAACAATAAATCTAGAGAAAAACAAGCAGACAAAAAATACATTGGTATCCTAACACCAGTAGCTGTACAATTAGAGGTTTTAATTTTTCTTATTCTATGGTACACCAAAAAAGCTATTCATAAGATCCATTGATACATATATGAAAGAAAGTGAAAGTGAAGTCGCTCAGTCCTGTCCGACTCTTTGTAACCCAAAGGACTGTAGCCTACCAGGTTGCTCCATCCATGGGATTTTCCAGACAAGAATACTGGAGTGGGTTGCCATTTCCTTCTCCAGATCTCCCCAACCCAAGGATTGAACCTGGGTCTCCTGCATTGTAGGCAGATGCTTTACCGTCTGAGCCACCAGAGAAGTCTACATATATAGTATAGTATAGATACATATATAGTTCATTCAATACTTATACTTCCTCAATAGGAACAATAGTACAAAAACTCTCAAGTTTGCCACCTGCTGGCTCATATAGGACACAATGAATATGAATTCGTAGGGCAACTCAAAATAATTCTTATTAAATTTACTAGCTAATCAGAAAAAAATCCTCCATAATTGCTTTCTTTAAGGACCTAAGCTCTGCCAAAAAGTATTTAAGTGTTCTGAGATCTTCACATACCCATTTACCCAAATTAGATTTATCTGTCAGTTCAGTTGCTCAGTCGTGTCTGACTCTTTGTGACCCCATGGACTGCAGTACTCCAGGCCTCCCTGTCCATCACCAACTCCCAGAGTTCACTCAAACTCATGTCCTTTGAGTCGGTGATGCCATCCAACCATCTCATCCTCTGTCGTCCCCTTCTCCTCATGTCTTCAATCTTTCCCAGCATCAGGGTCTTTTCCAATAAGTCAGTTCTTCGCATCAGGTAGCCAAAGAATTGGAGTTTCAGTTTCAGCATCAGTCCTTGCAATGAATATTCAGGACTGATTTCCTCTAGGGTGGACTGATTGGATCTCCTTGCTGTCAAAGGGACTCTCAAATGTCTTCTCCAACACCACAGCTCAAAAGCATCAATTATTTAGCGCTCAGCTTTCTTTATAGTCCAACTCACATCCATACATGTCTACTGGAAAAGCCATACCTTTGACTAGATGGACCTTTGTTGGCAAAGCAATGTCTCTGTTTTTTAATAAGCTGTCTAGGTTTATAAATAAGTTAGATTTATAGAATTGTTTTATTAAATTATAGTTAACATACAACATTATATTAGATTCAGGCAGACTACATAGTGACTTGACATTTATCTACATTATGAATTGACTACCACAAGTCTAGTAATCATCTTTCACCATACAAAGTTATTATAATATTATTGACTATATTCCCTGTGCAATATACAGAAATTTTAGTACATGGATAAAAGAAAATCCAGGAGCTGGGAAATAAATTCCACCTGTCTTAATATGGTCAAGTAAGTTGCTGAAATAACCAATTTAGTCTTAATACAAGGTTAGTAAATGAAAAGGTCAAAATTTAAACTGATTAATTTTGAAAATTGGGTTAAAGTGTTCAAGCTATTATAAATTTTTTAGTTTTGTGATCTAAAGTCACAAAAGTTACAAGATCTTTGATCTAAAGATTAAAGATTAAAAACTATAGTTTGTACTACTGTGATCTTAGACCTGTACTGAATGACCAAAGCAGTACAGATGATTAAGAAAAAAAAAAAATCACAAAATTATTACAAACCATTTAGCAGTTCTTAAAGTGCTACAAGTCTATATAATATTTCCATACTCTAGTCAGTGTGGCTAAAAATAATGGTACCTAAGACTTAGTTAGGATTTTATAGAGTAATTCTGCTGTAAAAGGGGAAAAAATGTTGAGGATTTTTTCCCTTATTTAAATCTCAAGAAGAAGAGATAATTAAACCTAAATTTATCTTCTGTCTTTTGTCTTCTAGTGGTAATATCTACTAGTAACATCAGTGTTTATGAAAATTAGAGAAATTATAGTACTTAGCATTGTATTTATCACAATTTTCCATTTATGTCTGAAATATCTTTTGATTATTTTTTTTATCTTTTGATTATAATGACTTTTAAGCATGTACAAAACCTCAATTGTGTATTTTATACTGATACCTACTTTTTAATAAAGAGTGTGATTATTTATACTCCTAACCTGTATGGAGTAATTGGTCCTGGATTTACTCTCCTACCACATACATTTAAATAAACAGTGCACGAGAGACAGTGCAGAAGTGTAATCCCTGTGAGAAGACAAGCAAGGTGAGAAGACAAGCAAGGTTTTCTCTTGTGGTCTTTTTGACTATAGACATCTAACAAGCTGTTTCACAAGAACAGTATAAAGCAGAGCACAGTTATCTTTTTTTTTTTAACTTTACAATATTGTATTGGTTTTGCCATATATCAACATGAATCCATCACAGGTATACACGTGTTCCCCATCCTGAACCCTCCTCCCTCCTCCCTCCCTGTACCATCCCTCTGGGTCTGCAAAAATCCTTAACAAAATTCTAGCAATCAGAATCCAACAACACAGTAATCTTAACAGAATTCATGGGACAAACAGCAGAGTTCTTGGAGGCTGATGTCTCCAGTATTTTCAGGACAGAGTACTAGAGAAGAGGATCTTTCATAAAGAGATCCATAAATCTCCATATGGTTTCCTTGTGTCTTTGTTAAATCTAAGCCACAAAATCATGGAGTGCAATGCACAAGGTTAGAAATGAAATTTCATTTCCAGTGAACTGAAATCTGCAGCTTACATGATCCTGGGAAATTTTTCACTTTCATAATAGCCAATGAGAGTGCTTACTGAATACTCAGCCTTTGGTGGAGATAACACGAAGAGCACATATATGAAGTGGAGCTAAATATGCCTGTAGTAAAGGCATAGTTTATTCTATATAAAAAAGGATTTTTTATAATCCTTTTTTATATAATTCTATATAAAAAATATACTCTATTTCAGACCTAAAAATGCTTTAAAATGAGCTTTTAAAGTATCAGTCTGTTTTATAAGTAACAAACTCTAACACATCTTAAAGAAAATGACAAAACCTATCTCTCAACAATGTAATGCTCACAGTCTCTACTATCCAATTAATACCTGAAATATTAAAAACCAGGAAAATGTGATCCCTAACTAGGATTTCAGAGATAATGGAATTTATTAACACTTAAATATTTCTATTGTAAATATTAGAAATATGTTCAAAGGTGAAGAGAAAAAAATTAATGTAATAAAGATAAAAATTGAATTTGTAACAAAGAACAAAATATAATTTCTATAGATGAAAAAACTATATATATAAAATGAAAGATAGTACATCTGAAATTATTAGGTTAGACACTGAAGAAGAAAGTTAGTGAACATTAAGCCATAACAATAGAAATTAAAATTACAGAGAAAATCACAACACAAACTAAATCACAGAAGAAAAAAAGACTGAAAAAAATTAACAGATTCAGTGACCTGCAGAAAAATTCAAAAAGTGTTATATGTACATACTATAAGTTGTAGAAGAATAGGTATGCAAAAATAAATTTAAGGAAAAATGACCAATTATTTTCTAGATTTGATGAAAACTACAAACACATATATCCAAGAGGCTCAATAAACTGTAAATAGAATAAATACAACAAGGCATACCACAATCAAATTTCTGGAAAACAGTGGTAAGAATTAAAAATTAAAAGCAGCCAGAGAAAAAAGGATGCACTATATAGAGAGAAAAAGAGGCAAGGATGCCAGACTTCTCATCTAAAGTTATTCAATCCAGATGACAAGTGAATGATAATTTAAAGTACTGAAACTTAAAAACAATAAAAAACCTATTAATCTAGAATTATATTCCCAGCAAAAATACCATAAAAAGTGAAAGAGAAACAGATTGTCAGACCAACAAAAACTGAGACAATTTGCTTAGTAAATTTACTCAGTGAAGACATGAGATCTTCACTTTAAGAAGTATTAAAAGAAATATTCTTCTAACAAAATTAAAATATATTAGAAGGAAACTCAGACCTACACAAACAAATGCTGAGCATCATAATGCAACATAGAAGAGTATCCATGAACAGTATTTTTTCTCAGTTTTAATCTCAAATAGAGTAAGAAATATGTACTGAAAGCTGAGCTGCCATGCAAGAAACAGAATCTGCAGTTCCAGCACAGCCAAAAAAAATTAACAGTTGAAACAAAGGATATAATGTTTACAGAAGAAAAATCACAGAATCTAGAATCTTTACAAATTAATATTCTTATCCTAGATATGATAAAAACATTATCCAAAATATGAAGGACCCCCAAATAAATTTCCTTCTCTCAACAGAGAGAGGAAAAAACAAGTCAGACCAGAAAATAAAGCAGATGTTGAAACTAACAGATAAGGATTTTAAGACAGTACTTACAATTGTCTGCAATGAACTAAAAGAAAACATTTTCAACCAATGAATATTTCAGTAGAGAAATGGGAAATCTTAGCAAAGGTAATATAAATTTAAATAAGGAAATTCTAGAAGTAAAAACTACAATATTTGAAATAAAACTGGAAGGACTAAGCTCAATGGACATGACATAGAAGAGTAAGTTAGTTTGAATAAGGATAAATAAATATTAATAATTTTAGTAAATAATGTAGTAATAATTATTGTAATTATAGTGATTAATAATTACAGTATTTGATACAATAGTTATAGTAGTAATTATAGTAAATAATATAATACTTAGAGCAAATAATGATAATTATATAAATAATACATTACAGTAAGTAAGACTTGCCTGGTAACTCAGCCAGTAAAGAATCTGCCTGCAATGTGGGAGACCTGGGTTGGGAAGATCCCCTGGAAAAGGAAATGGCTACCCACTCCAGTATTCTTGCCTGGAGAATTCCATGGACAGAGGAGGCTGACAGGCTACAGTTCATGGAGTCATGGAGTGTCAGACACAACTGAGCAACTTTCATTTTCATAAATAATAGAAACTTAAAAATAAATGGTGGTGCAGGACCTTGCTAAACGATAGCAAATGGTCAAAAACACGTAAAACTGGACTAGAAGAAGAAGGGGTAAGAGGATTGAACAGAAAAGTCTTTCAAAATACACTGGCTAAAATTTTACAAAGTTATGAGAGGGAGAAAATCACATATTTGAGATGCTAAATCAATATGCAGAGAAAATGTAAAAACGTTAACAACAAAGCACAACAAGGCAAAGTCAAATAGCTGAAATCCAAAGATAAAGAGCATTTCTTAAAAGCAATACGAGAAAAAAGTCATATGTATCAGAATCAGGAACAGACATAATAAAAGAATAGAGTTACATTAACAAATAGACTGTGGTAGTTAGCTTCTGACAATGTCTCACAATGATTTCTGCCTAGTAGTATTCCAATGCTTGTATACTCCACTCCCCTTGAATGTATACTCCCCTTCCCTAGACCTAGTGACTTACTTCTAACGAATAGAATTTGATAAAATGATGGGATGTCACCTCTGTGACTAGGTTATAAGAGACTCTGACTACCACCTGATGATAATCTCTATTGCCTTCTCTGATTATATATTTTTAAGAAAACATACTGATACGTTGGGAGGCTCACAAGACAAGGAATTGAGGGCAGCCTCAGAGCAATGGTCAATGAGGAATTAACACTTTCAGTCCAACAACAGGAGGAGGGAATGAACCCAGCCAACAAAGTGAGTGATCCTGGAAGCTGATCCTTGACCACGTAAATCTTGAGAGACTGCATACCTAGCCAATACCATGACTACAAGAGAGGAACCACCAGGATACATACACATTTCTAATTTCCAGAACTGTGAGATAATAAGGTTGTTTCAAGCCATTGAGTTTTGGCATTATTTTGTTTTTACAGAGCAACAGACTAATACAAAGGTACAACAATCATAAAAGTAAAAACTCCCAAGAGAATGCCAAATCATGTAAGACAAACTGATGGAATTTAAAAGATAAATGGAAAATTCTACCATATTTGGAGATTTTAAATACCCAGTTGATAGAACAATTTGAGGAAAAACTCAGCAAATACGTAGAAGAAATAAACAAAACTATCACTTAACTGTCGTAATCAATAAACCAGGGATAATAATATCTGCTGAGATTTGTTCTACCATATAAAGAACCAGCTGCTTCACTATTGAAGTTCAGTGAAATGCAATTCTCCACAAATTTTGCTGCCAGAAACAGTTTTCACACCTATTTCTGATTTCTGTTACTCTTAAACAACTTCTGAGTGTTCAGATATCTAATAATCATTTTGTTATGCATTCATTAACTGAGCAACTATTTACATAATGATTTCAGAGACAAACTGATGAGACAGAGCTATTAGGTTACATTAACAAAAATAAAACGTAGGCTAGGGCTTTCCTGGTGGTTCAGTGGTACAGAATCCACCTGCCAATGCAGCAGACTCCTTGGTCCAGGAAGATCGCACGTGCCACCAAGCAACTAAGCCAATGGGCCACAACTATTGAGCCTGCTCGAGACACTGGGAACTCCACCCGAGCACACGTGCTGCAGCTACTGGAGCCTGCGAGCCTTGAGCCTGTGCTCTATAACAACATAAGCCAGCAGCACGGAGAAGCTTGCACACTGCAACTGGAGGGTAGCCCCAGTTCACTGTAACTAGAGACAAGCCCGTGCAGCAATGAAGACCCAACACAGCCAAAAATAAAAATAAAATAAAATTATTATTTTTTTAAATAGGCTAGCACAGAATGATAGATTTGATAGGGCCATAAGAATCCCTCTTATTAGATTATATCCTATATTTAAATCCTTTTTAACCACATTTCTGACCTCTTCTTAATTCTTCTGGTGACTAGGAACACACTGCATTAAAAAGTCTAAGTATTTTTTTTTTATTTATATTTTTGTGAATTCCATCCATGGCACTCAGTTCTATCTTTTGGAAAACAGAGAACATGTAAAACCTATTTTTGTTATCACAGGTATTCAAATAGTTTACAATTTTCATGCCTTGTGAAAATTTGTTCAACATTTACAGGAGAAATTTCTAAGTTCCTTAAAGATCATAGAAAGTGCTCCAGATTATTGATACTGAGTCCTTTATTAAATTGATTTTATTTGGAGGATAATTGCTTTACAATGTTGTGTGAGTGTCTGCTTTACAGCAACATGAATTAGCTCTCAGTATTCATATATCCCCTCCCCTTTGAGCCTCCCTCCTCCTCCATCTATCCCACCCATGTGGGTCATCACAGAGCACCGAGCTGAGCTCCCTGTGCTATACAGCGGCATCCCACTAGCTATCTTATTTTAAACATGGCAGTGTATAATACATACGGCAAAGCTTCTCTCTCGATGCATCGCTGCCTCCTTCCCCCACTGTGTCTAAAGTCCATTCTCTACCTATACTAGTGAGTCTTAACTTGTCCCTGTTTCTCTAGAGTAAAAACACTTATATCTATGTTAAAAAAGAAAAGAAAAGAAAAAACACAGGTGTGTTATAAGGGCTAAGTACTGGAGGATAATTATCTCTGTGATTCTGTATTTTTGTAAATGTGCCCTACAATGATTGTGGCCACTTTCTGGCTGCATTCTGAAAGACCAATTCATACTTAATTTTCAATCGATGAAAATCCCAGAATATTTTTCCTGTAGACTCTGTTTCCCTAATCTTACACTTGTACAGTTGATTTTTTTAACCTAAGGAAAGGTTGATTTGTTTATCACTACTAATTTCATCCTGTTCGCTCCGGTCCTGTTCTTTCCTGTAGAGATCATTTTGAATCCTCTGTCATCCCATGCACTAGCTATTCCTTCCAGTACTGTGTATGCCACATCCCCAAGCAATGGGCCTATTCTGGCCTCATTTTTCTTGTTCTGAACATTCCTAAAGATGTTATTTTTATTGTCTTTGGCATTTTTAACAAGGCTCTGCTCATTTGTGTCTCTTGCTTCTGCTTCTGTATTTCCAGATTCCTGTCACTCGATTTATCATCATGTATATGATCCTTCTTTTAGCTTTTTGCATTTCCCTCAAAATACATGCCTATCTGAGTAGTTCCTGGGCAAACAAAAGACTTAATAGTTTTTAATCTTTTTATTTTCCCCTAAATGAGGAATTTATAGTTATAATCACAATGTTGGTTTTAAGAGAATCCTGTCCGGTTTAGCTATCTTACAACTAGAGTATCTGACCAGTGCCTCATCTTATGTGTTCTAGCAATTTGGGTATATATTTTACTATATCAATGCTTGTTTGCTGTATTTTGAGTTGATACTAACTTGTAAACGTACTGAACAAATAATAAATACCTGTTTAACAAATATGTGATAACTTAAAGAATTGATGAAGAACTGAGATAAAATGTTATTTTTCCAAGACTATCCACTTCAACTTCTTCAACTACTTATAGTTAGTTGTAAAAAAAATAATCTGATCATCATGGTGACTGCTGGCTCTCCTTGCTTCCTTAACTGATTCATTTAGGATAAAATAAAATAATTACTTGGGGAAAAAAGTGAAACATTTATGATTTTATCATAATTTTCACATATAAATACCCATTTCAAATAGAAAAGAAAACAACCTGCTTAAAAAGATCACAGTGTATGAACAGGCACTTTTCACACTAAAATGAAATACCACAAATGGCTAGTTACCATCTTTACAAATGTTCAGCCTCAATAGCAAACAAAATGTGCAACTGGTCATTAATTCTCCTATTAGACTGGCAAAAATTTATTTTAAAGTAGTAATTAATGTTACTGGGGTAAAGTTAAATGGTTAGTCTCATAAATAATATGGAGATATAAATGGATACAATATTTTGAAAAGACATTTAATAATACATATTAAGTACTGGAAATGCTTATAAACTTGACCTCAGTGATAACCTTTGCATTTTTACCCTAATAAAAAACTCATTGATGATCAAAAAGATTTACACATAAAAATGTTAACAACAGTGTTATTGTAGAAAAAAGATAAAATTAGCTTAATCTTTAAACTAAAAACTAACAATGAAATAAAGAATCATAAAATTATGAGAATAATTCATAGTGATTAAGATCATATATTAAAATCATATATTATCTATTAGTTATTAATATGATTTGAAGTATACTTTAAAATCATATAAGTAAACAAACCTAATTTTCCTTAAAAATATGAATATAAAGAACACTATAAGGAATTACACAATAATTTTATTAGTTCAGTTCAGTTGCTCAGTCATGTCCAACACTTTGTGACCCCATGGACTGCAGCAGGCCAGGCCTCCCTGTCCATCACCAACTCCTGGAGTTTACTTAAACTCATGTCCATTGAGTTGGTGATGCCATCCAGCCATCTCATCCTCTGTTGTCCCCTTCTTCTCCTGCCTTCAATCTTTTCGAGCATTAGGGTCTTTTCAAATGAGTCAGCTCTTCGCATCAGACGGCCGAAGTACTGCAGTTTCAGCTTCAGTATCAGTCCTTCCAATGAATATTCAAGACTGACTTCCTTTAGGATGGACTGGTTGGATATCCTTGCAGTTCAAGGGACTCTCAAGAGTCTTTTCCAACACCACAGTTCAAAAGCATCAATTCTTTGGTGCTCAGCTTACTTGATAGTCCAACTCTCACATCCATACATGACTACTGGAAAAACCATAGCTTTGACTATATGGACCTTTGTTGGAAAAGTAATGTCTCTGCTTTTTTTTTATTAGTTTTATTAATTTTATTACTACTCTAATGTTTTAGATGTTATGCTTTTCTCCTTAAGCTTTCTGTACTTTTCAGTTTTGGAACAAAAACTTGCATTAATTTTTAATCAGGAAAGCTATCAGATCAGATCAGATCAGTCGCTCAGTTGTGTCCGACTCTTTGCGACCCCATGAATCGCAGCACTCCAGGCCTCCCTGTCCATCACCAACTCCCGGAGTTCACTGACACTCACGTCCATCGAGTCAGCGATGCCATCCAGCCATCTCATCCTCTGTCGTCCCCTTCTCCTCCTGCCCCCAATCCCTCCCAGCATCAGGGTCTTTTCCAATGAGTCAACTCTTCGCATGAGGTGGCCAAAGTACTGGAGTTTCAGCTTTAACATTACTCCTTCCAAAGAAATCCCAGGGCTGATCTCCTTCAGAATGGACTGGTTGGATCTCCTTGCAGTCCAAGGGACTCTCAAGAGTCTTCTCCAACACCACAGTTCAAAAGCATCAATTCTTCGGCGCTCAGCCTTCTTCACAGTCCAACTCTCACATCCATACATGACCACAGGAAAAACCATAGCCTTGACTAGATGAACCTTTGTTGGTAAAGTAATGTCTCTGCTTCAGGAAAGCTATACAAATAAGAAATAGGAACTAAAGAGCACAGGAGCCTGTGGTCACTTAACATGGGTAAGAAAATGCATGTGAATCTCAAAACCTCCAGAGGACATCGGTTTATGAAACTTTCACTTAGAAATTTAAGTTAATAATGATAATGTTTGGAAACTGAAGTCATGTTAAAAATTCCCAGCTTATGAAGCCAGGGGAATGAATTACAAATTTTAAAAAGATTTTTTTTTTTAATCAGAAATTTTAAAGCTTGACAAAATGTATTCTTCAACCCTTAAGGGATTATAAGGAAAAATGGAAAATCCAATAATATGGCAGAGTTTATTCCTCCACTGATAGACTTTAACTGTAGTAGATTACAGCTGCAGGGGTTGAATAAGCATAAAGTTTCTGAGATTGCAAAGGAAACTTTCTTCTCAGTCAACACTATATTTCTCAGCAAAGATGTCAATTATTGGAGTAAACAAGGAAACACTGAAAGTTCTATTCATTTTTCAGGCCGTTTAGACCTGAATAAAATTAATATTTTACTTCCTGTATCTTCATTAAGAAAATCTTGAGGAATAAAAGTAGCCTTTACATTTCCTTGCTAACTTAGGAATGGTTCTTAGTTCAGAACTCTGTACATAGCCAACAGTAACTAAACATTTGAGTTTTACTGATTGGTGAGATAGTCACATTGGCATTGTCTATAACAAAAGAAAGTTTAAAGAAGTAGGTCAAACTTCATTTTGAGGGCCTTGAATTAGAAATATATTGCTGCTGCTGCTGCTGCTGCGTCGCTTCAGTCATGTCCGACTCTGTGCGACCCCATAGACCGCAGCCCACCAGGCTCCCCCGTCCCTGGGATTCTCCAGGCAAGAACACTGGAGCGGGTTGCCATTTCCTTCTCCAATGCATAAAAGTGAAAAGTGAAACTGAAGTCGCTCAGTCGTGTCCGACTCTTAGCGACCCCATGGACTGCAGCCTACCAGGCTTCTCCGTCCATGGGATTTTCCAGGCAAGAGTACTGGAGTGGGGTGCCATTCCCTTTGATTAATTTTTATTCTGAATTTTTCTAATTAGTTTACCATCACCCACACCCACACCCGATCTTGACTTGGGGTTCTATGTATGGGCTCAGATTCCGGAAACATTTTCTGAGCAAAAGGACAGAGTAGTACTTACTGATCCACGAGTTAACAGTTAAAGATGAACAATAGCTGATATTTATGGAGTGCTCACCATGTACCAGGCACTATTTTAGCCACTGAGGGTATTCCATAAATAATACAGAAACATCTACCCTAAAACAGTTACATTCTGTGTGGGATTTAACCAACCAAATCAACACATAATTATATAATTTCCGATAGTGAAAAATAAATTTAATTTCATATAAATTAAGTCAAGTTATGGGAATGAAATGATAAATGGGTAGTTTAGATAGTCTTCACAAGGCCACACATGATCAGAGATATAAAGTGAGCATGTGAACTCAAGGAAGAACTGGAGAAAAAGTATAGTAGACAAAGGGGAGAAAGGAGCATTAAGCATTAGAACAGATAACACCTAGTGAGTTAGAGGGGAAAGTGGCTGGAAACGAAGTTGAAGAGATAGCCAGGGACTAGATTATTTAAACCTGCCTGGCTGTGGTAATATTTTGCATTTCATTCTAAGTGGATAGATTGAGCATTCTTGAGAAAATAATATGATTTATATTGTAATAAAATCAGCTTCCTAATCTGCTGACTAGATACAATCCACTGAGGGATGGGGTAGAGATGGAAGCAACTGGAATCTACTGAAATTGTAAATAAAACCTTGAACTAGAAAGGTAGTGTTGGAGGTGGTGAGAAGTACATTTTGACAATATAATACAAAGAAGAAATCTGAATTTGTTTTTAAAGTAGAACATTCAGCTGCAATTTTATTTTATAGTGCTGGTCTGAGAAACTGAAGCCAGGCCAAGAAATAAAAGAGGAGACAGGAAGAGTGACTCTTGTAAAACTGCCTAAGGCAGAGGTTGGTACTGGTATTTCACCACTTTGCAGCATGGTAAATGTATTACATATGTGCCAGGAAATATGTGAATTCTCAGTCTTTTTTTTTTTTTAAACTTTACAAATTGTATTAGTTTTGCCAAATATCAAAATGAATCCACCACAGGTATACATGTGTTCCCCATCCTGAACCCTCCTCCCTCCTCCCTCCCCATACCCTCCCTCTGGGTCGTCCCAGTGCACTAGCCCCAAGCATCCAGTATCGTGCATCGAACCTGGACTGGCAACTCGTTTCATACATGATATTATACATGTTTCAATGCCATTCTCCCAAATCTTCCCACCCTCTCCCTCTGAATTCTCAGTCTTTAGAGTGCTTGTTAGGCTAGGGTGTTGGGTAGAAATCCTTTCTCCATTCGCTCATCACCTTCCATACCCACTGCTGGATACTTCTCACTGCTGAGTGAATCTGTAGTCGCTGCAGCAGCAGAATATACAGTAAGTCCAGTACTTGCTGGTATGGCATGCGATAGTGAGCATTGCCAAGGAGGAGCTCTGTCTTTTGGACATCTGTTTAATTGGCCAAGTGCAAACATATTCCCTCGGAGCCCTTATTCTAGGTACCTAAGGATCAATGAAATACTACAAGGTGATGGTCAGGGAAAAAGAACGGTGGCCAATGGAAGCTTTGAAGGGTGCAGTTTTAGGTCATAGTGTGTTCACGTTTACTGGAAAATTCCTTTGGTGGCACTTGTGCCCCTTGAGTGCCATGTAAGCCAGTTGAAAGCAGTTTTACAATTACAGATAATTATTAGGAAATACTTGATATAAAAAAATCTACTTGAATTTGAGAAGCAGTCACATTATTGTAAGAAATTTCAAAAGTACACTTGCAAATTATAGAAATTAATGCAGAATTTTTACATTACAAATGTTATCATTTATGATTATTTATAGTAATGATTTAAAATCTCTTTTGTTTTTTATCTAGTAGTTTATGCGTCTTAATTCCCTTCCCCTACTTTTCCTCCTGCCACCCTTCTCCCATCTGATAACTGCTAGTATGTTCTCTATGTCTGTGAATCTGATTCTATCTTGTTATATTCATTTGTTTTACTTTTTGGATTTTACAAATAAGTTAAAACAAACAGTATTTATTTTTCTCTGACTTATTTCACTAAGCATAATACCCTCTTAGTACTATCCCTGTTACAAATGGCAAAATTTCATTCTTTTCTGGGGGTGTGTGTAATATTGCATTGTGTGTGTGTGTGTGTGTGTGTGTGTGTGTATACACACAAATACATACATACCACATCTTCTTTATTCATTCATCTACTGATGAACACTTAGGTTGCTTCCATATATTGACTATTATAAATAATGCTGCTATAAACATTGGGATGCATATATTTTTTCAATATATAAGATATATAGTATAGAGAATATAGCCAATATTTTATGATAACTTTATATGGACTATAATCTGTAAAAATGCAAATCACTACATTGTACACCTGAAACTAATATATTTTAAATCAACTATACTTCAATAAAAATTAGAAGCACATAAAAATAAAACACAAAATTATTACTAACAGCAGATGGTTACTGCAGCCATAAAATTAAAAGACGCTTACTCCTTGGAAGGAAAGTTATGACCAACCGAGATAGCATATTAAAAAGCAGACATTATTTTGCCAACAAAGGTCCATCTAGTCAAGCCTATGGTTTTTCCAGTAGTCATGTATGGATGTGAGAGTTGGGCTATAAAGAAAGCTGAGTGCCGAAGAATTGATGCTTTTGAACTGTGGTCTTGGAGAAGACTCGTGAGAATCCCTTGGACTACAAGGAGATCCAACCAGTCCATCCTAAAGGATATCAGTCCTGAGTGTTCAGTGGAAGGACTGATGTTGAAGCTGAAACTCCAATACTTTGGCCACTTGATGTGAAGAGCTGACTCATTTGAAAAGACTCTGATACTGGGAAAGATTGAAGGCAGGAGGAGAAGGGAATGACAGAGGATGAGATGGTTGGATGGCATCACCAACTCAATGGACATGAGTTTGAGTAAAGTCCGGGAGTTGGTGATAGACAGGAAGGCCTGGCATGCTGTGGTCCATGGGGTCACACAGAAGAGTTGGACACAACTTAGCAGCTGAACTGAACTGATTCAAATAAAGTTACTTGTCAAGAAATTGAATTTCAGCAAAATTTTGATCAGGGATTATGTATACATATCATGGGGAAAAAATGGTACAATATTATTTTTCATAAAATTTTTGTCAGATATCTAGAAATTTTACATAAATTCAAAGTGTAGTATTTTCTCTAATACTTTAAATGATTTTTAATCATAATTAAGCCATATAATAAGAATTCCATGGGGTTGCAAAGAGTTGGACACGACTCAGTGACTGAATTGAACTGAAGCCATATATGAGTTTTAAATGCATTGCATTTATATGAAATGCAATGAGTTTTAAAATAAATCCTATGGAGATGGCCCCAAATTCTCTCATTTTCCTCCAATGGGCCATACATCTTCCATAATTTTCTCTATGTGCCATGACTTGAAGAAGGTCTTGAAACTTAAGAATACTGGAAGGAATAGTTAGGAGCATGAGGCCAGTTCAGATATTCATGTCTATTCAGAGTAACTGAGAAATAATCTTGCCCTATTGCTCCTTAGGTACTTCAAGAAAGAATAAGAGGCAACGTCTATTTCTTCTCTCAAAAGAGCCAATTGATCTTAAGACTCCCTTTGCTCCAACAGAGCCAAGAGGCTTTGTTTTGATAGCAGGGAGAACTGAGAACCCATGAAAGGGTTGAAAAAAGACTGGGGAAGACTGGATTTGCCAGGGTGAAGAATGAAGGAGGAGTGATTTCTGAGTTATGAAACCTGGGCCTTATGCTCACTAACGGGCCTGAGAGGTGGAAAGAGGTAGATCTGATGGAACTGTTATATACGATTGCTGGTACAGAGGCCTTGGAAATGTTGAAAAGTCCCAGTGGCTGAGAGAGGACTGGATGCTGTAAATAGTCAAGGAATAGGCTTAAAATAGACCACATGGATTCAGATCACTTTTTTCCCAGCCAAGGCTCAACAAGAAAGTTATGCTTAACAGGACATGAATTTTTTGTCAGTCCTCCCAGGGATGAATTATAGGTAGTCCTATTCTTGGAGCAAAGAAACAGTTAAATCATTACATACAATGAAATATTAATATTTAGGGCTTTGGACATAACTTTTATGAAACCCTTGGTTGGGAAGGGTTGATTTGGATAATGACCTTCTGAGGGTGGATAATGATGAATGAGGGACAAAATGATTTTTCAATTTTCTGAATTGTGTATGGTCTCTAAACTCTTATACAACAATTTTTGGAAAAAACAAAATCTCTCCCTAGCTCTCCATCATAATGAGTGTTACTAGAAACTCTGGAAATAGTGATGTAAGTCAGAGTTTATGAATTAAAACACATTGTGATATTTCTTATATATAAGTTTTGAGGAGAATGATCATACCTATTTATAAATCAGAAAGCAGTAAAAGAGTAAACTAATGCTTCTTTTATGAGAATTTAATTGTCCCATAAGGTATTAATTGGTCTTAGAGTGTTACCATGATACTTTGCATTATATATGTATAATGCAAATGCATTATAAGCATTTGCTTACAGAAGGAGATTTAGAAAAATCCTGGCAAAACAGGTTTCCTTCATGAGGTATCCCAGCAAAAACAGTAACTTGTCTATTTTACCTAGCATGGTTTTGTTTATACATTTATGTAAACAATAATATTCACAAAAAAGGTTTGGTAAGTAGAGCTTAGTAGAATCAGAAATTCTTGTTATCTTTTTATTTCTAAATAGGAAATCTAATACTGTACTACTCTTTGACCTTAAAGAGATTTGAGGAAAAGGAAAAGACTAAATAATTGATTTCCAAATATATAAGGATTGAACTTATTCCATGGCACTTAAATACCCTAATAGAATCTAGGGTTCAATATGGTGTGGAAAATTGGATTTGGCATGGCCTAATAATTTGTCCATTTTCTATTTAAATACTGAACCTAATTTAGGTATATGTATTACCTTCTATGTTCAATCTTATCATCATTTATCCAAAAAATATTTACTGCCTTCCTACAACGTACTGTTTTATGAGCTGAGAACAGAACAGAAAGACCTATGCTTTCCCACCCCTCCCCAAACTTTAAAAAAAAATCATTAGTTTTAATGCCACAACAGAGATACATTAACATATTCCATAATACAGATATTTTATCTTTCTTATCTTCCCACTCAGAGACCAATAACTGGAAACAGGACAAATTAAAGGCAAAATAAATATATCCAAACTCAGGCATCTCTTAGTATATGTTTAAATTAGACCAATTTCAGATGCCAGACCCAAACTATGGTTACTGGGGGATGGGGTTGGGGGGCGCAAATTGGGAGATTGGGATTGACATATACATACTACAGTATATAAAATAGACAATTAATGTATAGGACAGGGAACTTGTCTTAATACTCGGTAAAGACATATACAGGAAATAAGAATGGATATATGTGCATGTATAACTGATTTACTTCACTGCCCAGCAGAAATTAACGTAACATTTTAAATCAACTATACTCCAATATAATTGTTTAAAAATTTTAAAAATGACCTACACTCCATAAATATTTTCATAAATAATCATTTGATAAGAAAAAAAAAAAACTATTCTAGATCAAACTAAGTTCTTGTCAGGAAGTTACTCCCCATAACATCCCTTGTCTGCTTAGGCTGCTTCTGTTGGCACCGTCTTGAGCAATGGGGCTCACATTTCTCTCTTAAATGTATGTTCAGCTGAATTGCTGTTGCTGTATGAAGACTTTTCTTTCTGATGTTAAACCTAAATTGTTCTTTAAAAAAATTATATCCTACTTCTCAAAGATAGGGGGCTTCCCAGGTGGCATTAGTAATAAAGAACCCACCTGCTGATGCAGAAGACATGAGAGACTCGGGTTCAATGTCTGGGTCAGGAAGATCCCCTGGAGGAGGAAATAGCAACCCAGTCCAGTATTCTTGCCTGGAGAATCCCATGGACAGAGGAGCCTGGTGGGCTACAGTCCATAGGGTTGCAAAGAATCAGACATGACTGAAGCGACTTAGCATGCACTCATAGACAGAACTTTTTACACTTGATTTTAATTATTTATCCTTATCTTGGTGGTGGTTTAGTTGCTAAGTGGTGTTTGACTCTTGCGACCCTATGGACTGTAGCCTGCCAGGTTCCTCTGTCCATGGGATTCTCCAGGCAAGAATACTGGAGTGGGTTGCCATTTCCTTCTCCAGGGGATCTTCCCGACCCAGGAATTGGACTCAGATCTCCTGCACTGCAGGCAGATTCTTTACCAACTGAGCTACAAGGGAAGCCCTTATCCTTATTTTACTTTATCTTTTGGAATTTATACCTTTCCCATATTTATGAGCTACTATGTTCATTCTCACTGAAAAAGCAAAACTATATGCATTTTAATTCATCATCTTTCTTTTTTTCTTTTTCTTACAGACATGGAACTTCATATTTCCTAGGCTTCCTACCACTTGCTCTACTTCTGGAGGCTCCTGAGGTACAAAAAGAAAAAGAAAATAGTTTTCAGGTGCAATCTTACACAGTCATGTTGAAAGTGATAATAATCCTCTCACCATGACACAGTGCCCAAAATAGTGCTGGCATTCTTTGACACCATGAGAAAGCATATTTTATTTTATTTCATTTTATGACCACTTGGCAGTCATGCCAAGTGACACAAACTCATGAAAACAGAACTTTCTTGATGACTGAGCCTGAGATAATCATTGTCTGGATAAAGACTATAGGAAGTAATTGAAAATGAGCAATATACTACTCATTTTGCCACCACATCGCTCATACTGACAGTTCAGCAGTCTGAAGACTATTACAAAGGTAGCCATGGTTAATACTGATACTTTTTTTGTGATACTTTCATATATTTCATTTACTCTTTATAATAACCCTGTAATATACTGTAAATGGGTATATTCCCTTTCAGAAGTCAAGTAGCTCAGGTTTTTATAGCTAGATACTGAAAGCTTCCATATATGCAATGACCTTTATATGACTTCATAGTATCTTTTATGTTTTTAACATTTTTTGTAGTGTGATATACAAAGAGAAAAGTGCACTTAAATGTACAGACCAATAGGGTTTTGCCAATTGAACACCCAGACCAGGAGCCTCAGAGCTCCTCCATGCCCATTTCTAGTAACAATTCAAAGTAACCAGAACCCTGACTTCTAACAACACACATTTTTGCCTACTGTTGTACTTCACATCAGCAGAATCATATATTATACTCTTTTATATTTTACTTCTTTAACTTAACATTATATTCATGAAATTCATCCATACACTTACATGTAGTTCTATATCATTATTCTAATTGCGATATGCTATTCCATAAATTATAAATACATCACAATTTATTTATCCACTCCACTCTTGATGGGTACTTGGGAAATTCTAAGTTTGGGCTATTACAAATAGCACTATTATGAACATTTTAGTATATGCCATTTGCTGAAATATGTACCCATTTCAGAGATACACCCATATACACACATACACACGTCTTCTGGAATGGGATTAATGAGGGATAGCTTGTACAAATATTCATCTGTGAAAGATACTACCCAACAGGTTGCCAAAAGGTTCTATACTGCCTAACTTTCGTTGTTATTAAATAATTACTGTTACTGATTATGTGTTCAATTATGATTCCCATCACCATCACTATCATTCTCTGAGTAATGATTATCAGCCAGGCACCATGCTAAGCATTATATATTAAAAGTTATAAACATATTACCTGTAAGTATCAGTTCAGTTCAGTTCAGTCACTCAGTCGTGTCCAACTCTTTGCGACCCCATGAATCGGAGCATGCCAGGCCTCCCTGTCCATCACCAACTCCCAGAGTTCACTCAGACTCACGTCCATTGAGTTAGTGATGCCATCCAGCCATCTCACCCTCTTTCGTCCCCTTCTCCTCCTGCCCCCAATCCCTCCCAGCATCAGAGTCTTTTCCAATGAGTCAACTCTTTGCATGAGGTGGCCAAAATACTGGAGTTTCAGCTTTAGTATCATTCCTTCCAAAGAAATCCCAGGGCTGATCTCCTTCAGAATGGACTGGTTAGATCTCCTTGCATGTAAGTATATAATACATAATATTCTCAGTACACATTGTCACATATTAATTTTTCTTAAAGAACCTTTAAGATTTACTCTCTTAGCAAATTAAATTGAAGAAAGTAGGGAAAACCACTAGGTCATTCAGGAAGGACCTAAATCAAATCCCTTATGATTATACAGTGGAGGTGACAGATTCAAGGGATTAGACCTGGTAGACAGAGTGCCTGAAGAACTGTGGACGGAGGTTCATAACACTGTACAGCAGGCAGTGACCAAAGCCACCCCAAAGGAAAAGAAACAAAAGTAGGCAGAGTGGACGTCTGAGGAGGCTTTACAAATAGCTGAGGAAAGAAGACAAGCAAAAGAAGGGAGATAGGGAAAGATAAATCCAACTGAATGCAAAGTTCTAGAGACTAGCAAGGAGAGATAAGTCCTTCCTAAATGAACCACGCAAACAACAGAGGAAGACAACAGAATGGGAAAGACTAGAGATCTCTTCTGGCGATATTAAGAGAGCATTTCATGCAAGGATGGGTACAACAAAGGACAGAAACAGTAAGGACTTAAAAAAGCTGAAGAGATTAAGAAGAGGTGGCAAGAATACACAGAAGAACAATACAAGAAAAGTCTTAATGACCTGGATAACCATGATGGCATGGTCACTCACTGTGCTAGACATCCTGGAGTGTGAAGTCAAGTGGGCCTTAGGAAGCTTTGCTATAAACAAAGCTAGTGGAGGTGATGGAATTCCAACTGAGTTATCTCAAATCCTAAAAGATGATGCTTTAAAGTGATGCACTCAATATGCCAGCAAGTTTGGAAAACTCAGCAGTGGCCACAGGACTGGAAGATGTCAGTTTTTATTCCAAGCCCAAAGAAGGGCAATGCCAAAGAATGTTCCAACTCTCTTCCTGGCGTGGTTATGCTCAAAATACTTCAAGCAAGGCTTCAACAGTACATGAACCAAGAACCTCCAGATGTTTTTCAAAAGCAGGGTTTTGAAAAGGCAGAGGAACCAAAGATCAAATTGCCAGCTTTCATGGGATAATGGAAAAAGCAAGGGAACTCCAGAAAAACATCTGCTTCATTGACTACACTAAAACCTTTGACTGTGTGGATCACAACAAACTGTGGAAAATTCTTCAGGAGCTGGGAATTCCAGACCACCTTACCTGTCTCCTGAGAAGCCTGTATGCAGGTCAAGAAGCAACAGTTAGAACCAGACATGGAACAATGGATAGGTTCAAAATTGGGAAAGGAGTATGACAAAGCTGTATATTGTCACCCTGCTTATTTAACTTCTATGCAGAGCACATCAAGTGAAATCCTGGGCTGGATGAATCACAAACTGGGATCAGGATTGCTGGGGGAAATAACAACTCCAGATACACAAGTATCACTCTAATGGCGGAAAACAAAATGGAACTAAAGAGCCTCTTGAAGAAGGTGAAAGAGGAGAGTGAAAAAGCTGGCTTAAAACTCAACATTAAAAAAACTGTGATGATGGCATTTCGTCCTACCACTTCATGGCAAATAGAAGTGGGGAAAGGGAAAGCAGTGACAGATTTTCTTTTCTTGGGCTTCAAAATCACTGTGGATGGTGACTGCAGCCATGAATTTAAAAAACCCTTGCTCCTTAAAAGGAAACCTATGACAAACCTTCCAAGGTTTAATATGCGTTCTAATCAGCATATTAAAAAGTAGAGAAATGACTTTGCCAACAAAGGTCCATTTTGTTAAAGCTATGGTTTTTCCAGTAGTCATGTATGGATGTGAGAGTTGGATCATAAAGAAGGCTGAGTGCCAAAGAATTGATGTTTTTGAATTGTGAATGTGAAGAAGACTCTTGAGAGTCCCTTGGGCTGCAAGGAGATTTCCTTTAGTCAGCCCTAAAGGAAATAACTCTGAATATTCATTTGAAAGACTGATGCGGAAGCCAAAGCTCTAATACTCTGGCCACCTGATGCGAAGAGCTGACTCATTGGAAAAGACCCTGGTGCTCGGAAAGACTGAAAGTGAAAGGAGAAGCAGGGCCAGAGGATGAGATGGTTTGATAGCATTACCAACTCAATGGTCATCAATTTGAGCAAACTCTGGGAGACAGTGGAAGAAAGAGAAGCCTGGTATGCTACAGTCCATGTGATCAGAAAGAGTCGGACATGACTAAGTAACCAAACAGCAATAGCAGTTGTTAACTACAATCGCCATGCTGTACACACAACCCCAGGACTTGTTTATCTTATAACTGGAAGTTTATATATTTTGACCATCTTCACTCATTTTGCCCACCCCGTTTCCAAGGCTTCTGCCTCTGGCAACCACTAACCTGTTTTCTGTATCTATGAGTTTATTTAAGATTCCACATGTGAGATCATACAGTATGTGTCTTGCCATGTCTGACACATTTCACTATGCATGTTTTTTAAAACAAGTTTTACTTAAGCCATTTCTCTTTGGAGGGAGCACAGATGAGCATATTATCTCCTTAATAAGCAATTACAAGTAAAGTTTCTAGGTGTAGTAGAAGAAAGAGTAGTGGACAAATATCTAATCAAAGTAGCGTTACTACATATCAAGGGAGCAGATATGGATGAATCAGAAATACTCTATGAAATGAATGAGCAAGTTCATTTTAGAAATATCAATGCAGATGTTTTCTGTTTGTGGCAAACTCCCATGAACATAAGCAAAGTCAATAAAGGAGGCACACATTTAAAAATGGCTCTCATAAAATGTGAATTAGGGAAGAGAAGAAATATCACATTATTTGTTGAGCTGAAGTTTGCACGGCAAACATTTCATCACTCGTTCTATTCCCTTCACTCTCACTAAGCTCCTCCAGTATCCTTAGGAGGGAAAGCGCACTGAACATACTATTTTTGTAACAGTCCAGAAAGCAATAAGCAGGTTACAGAAGAGTTTACAAATCAGCAGTGATCCGAAATGGAACACACATATTATTTTTTTTTTCCTTCAGCATTATTTCAACTCTTTGTCCTTACTGATATCTCATATTTTAAAACACAAGAATAATATATCCTGTCAGGTGCAAAGAATGGAGAAGTAATTCTTTTATCTCATTAGTTATTCTTCCCTGCAGCCAGACATGAGCCTTATGCTTGGGCAAATAATAATTGTGCTACCCTGTTGCGACCACAAACAAAGCAGATTTTTTCCGTTGTCTGGGAAGCCATGTGTCTAGAAGGCTGTTATTGTGGGATCTACAGAGGTCATGCCTTGCTCTCAGCTGCTTGATGACTATGATGCCTTTCTACCACAGGGGAGAAGGCCCATTAAAAATAACCCAGTTAGGGAACTGTTGGAATACTGAAAGGGAGTATTTCACTCTTTCTGAAACCAGGTGGTGATTCGAGGAATATTTCAGCTCACCTTCCTTGACTTTTGCTCCATGAAATATTAAACCCTTGAATCACCCCATTCATGGATGCTTCAAATTACAGCAGAATGGACTATTAATAACTTATATTTACTTTTAAATGCTTGAAGTGGAAAATTTGTGTATGTGTATCTCAAGGGAGATTATTTATCATATCTGGTCATTTTTTTTCACTTCAGAATTCATTCCATCTCGCTATTTTAATTCAGTAAATATTTCTTCATCATGGAGTAGGTCACGGACACTCTCCTGAGATGATACAAGGTTCCTTTACTTATAATCTGGAGGGGAAAAGACACATACATGACAAACTACAATGAAAGGCAGAATAGAGTACTGCACAATTTTTATGTTTGTCTTGTTTGAGCCTCATAAAAATCATCAGGCAAGCAAAAATGGCTAAAAACAGATCCTTGGGGAACGATTGTTTAAGGATTGGGAATTACAAGAAAAGGTCCTTCAAGAGAATTCCTCTGCAAGCTAAATTTTATAGGACATAGTATCCTGAACCATTGTCTAAAGAAATTTTAACCCATTTTTTCCTCAAGATTTTACATACATAAGCATGATGAAAATCAGCCACGATTATAAATTTGAGAGTTAAAAAAAAATAGAATTTAGAATAAGGTTAATAAAAAAGAATTATAGAGAAAATATATTGCTCATCTGTTTATTTTAAAACAAATTTTCCCCACTTTGGATTATCTCTCTAGACCAGTCCATTGAAGAAGTAGAGCCTGGAGAAACAGGGAGAAGAGAACCAACACAGGGACCACAAGGAGCAAAGAACAGCATCCAGGATTGTGCCTCTGTGCCAGCAGTTGTGAGTCCCTAGGCATACATTCAGAGAAGGCTATGGCACCCCACTCCAGTACTCTTGCCTGGAGAATCCCATGGATGCAGGAGCCTGGTAGGCTGCAGTCCATGGGGGCGCAAAGAGTCGGACACGACTGAGCGACTTCACTTTCACTTTTCTCTTTCATGCATTGGAGAAGGAAATGGCAACCCACTCCAGTGTTCTTGCCTGGAGAATCCCAGGGGCGGTAGAGCCTGGTGGGCTGCCGTCTATGGGGTCGCACAGAGTCAGACACGACTGAAGCAACTTAGCAGCAGCAGCAGCAGCAGGCATACATTAATTTCATCCTTATAAACACCCAAAGAGCAGGTGTTGTGATCTCTGCTTCCACAGGAGGCAACTATGAGAGCTGAGGGATTACCTGAGGACTTGTAGCTCTAAGCAGAGAGCATAAAGTATAGGTCTCTCCAAAGTCCCTCCAGTACTCACTGAATGCATCTTTCAAGATTCAAAATTTGTTATGACAATTCAGTATAATTGTATACACTCAATTGGGAATTTGGATGGCAGGACTGTTTATAAATTCTAGTGGAATATCAACAAGAGATTTATTTCAGCTGGTCTGTATCAGAGCTGCCATTATGTTAGTTTATGGCTGAGCCTGATTGTTCAATGGTCTGTTCTGACTGCTCCCAAGCCATATCAGTATGTATTTTGAACATTTCTTCTAGAACTCAGGAATACCATACAAGGTACTGAGTCTGGAGCAATGGATCTTCATAGAAGATCCATGTTACATGTAGAGATGAAAGAAATTTTGTCTAAGATCTCTATAATGGAAAAATGACAATTGATTGGATGATGCACTCCAGACTAATAAAATTTTATGAAAGAAAAACCGGAGGTTGAATTTACTGCATTTTCAATCACTGTCAGAGTGGATAGACTATGCTTATTTTGGAGTCAGAGTACCCTGTGTTCAAATCTTATCTTTCTTAACATGTTAGTTTTAAGACAGAGAAACACTGATTTTGTCCCTCAGATCCTTGGTTTCATTATGTGTAAAATTATTACAATAATACCATGCTTGTAGTAGATTTGTTATAAGAAATAAATGAAATGATATATGATAATAGGCTAGTAATTGTGTCTGGGATATTACAGACAATGAATCATGCTTTTTGTAATATTATTAATAGTTGAAATTACTTTTTTGATAGCAGATATTTGGCATGAGCATGTAAACAAATTCCTCCTACAAGAGAAGAAATGTCAAATAATTGAAGGTGATACATTCTTCTTTTAGTAAACTAAGATAAATAGGAAGTGAGTGAAGTGAAAGTCACTCAGTCATGTTCAACTCTTTGCAACCGCATGGACTATACAGTCCATGGAATTCTCCAGGTCACAAACTGGAGAGGGTAGCCTTTCCCTTCTCCAGGGGATCTTCCCAACCCGGGGATTGGACCCAGATCATTGCAGGTGGACTCTTTACCAGCTGAGCCACAAGGGAAGCCCAAGAATGCTTGAGTGGGTAGCCTATCCCTTCTCTAGCAGATCTTTCTGGCCCAGGAAATGAACCGGGGTCTCATGCATTGAAGGATTAATAGGAAATAAAAATAAAGGATTGTGCAAATATTCCTTACCCTTTCTAATGCTGGCTTGAGAAGCATTCATCTTTGACACTCCTCTGAAGAGGACTGCTACATATTTAAAAGAGAACTGGACCATACACTGATGTACTCTTTAGGGTAGTTGAGTGCATGCTCAGTTGTGTCCAACTCTGCCACCCCATGGACTGTAGCCCATCAAGCTCCTCTGTCCATAGGATTCTCCAGGCAAGAATACTGGAGTAGGTTGCCATTTCCTACTCCAGAGGATCTTCCTGACCCAGGATAGAACCCAGGTCTCCTGCACTGTAGGCAGATTCTTTACTGCTGAGCCATCTGGGAAGCCCATTCTTTAGGGCAGCTCTCAATCAAATTTCTTATATGATTCATATTTTAGTCACTGTTCCTGAATTACAGAACTAGATGTACAATGCTACTCAAGGTCCTCTAAAGACTGGGCCCAATACATATTTCCAAATATTATCTACTATTGCATTTCAATCATTCCATGCTCTAAATTAACTGAAGTGTTTGCTCTTTTCTCTCTACATCCACACTTGCCCACTTTTATTCCTTTTCCTTTGTTCAAGTTGTTTCTTTCCTCTAATATAACTTTTTCATAACCCATACTTAAAGGTCTTGCTCAGGAGTCCTGATCTACAAAGACTTCCTGCAAGCAGAAGTAATCCTCCCTGCTCTAAATTAATCTAATACTTTCCCTTTATCCCTCTGATGACATTTGCCACATCCTTTATTAGATTACATTTTAGTATCTTTTAGCTTCTCTGTGAGACATTATTAGCACCTAGACGGGAAGAGTTGTAGCTGATTCACTTTTGCACTCCTCCAATGTTTATCACAGTGCCTGGATGCAAGAGAGCAAATAGAAACTTTTTTAAAAGATGGAAGAAATAATTTATCTAGGTTTCATTTTATATGTTGTATCCATTACCACTTGAACTTTATTTCTAGGACTTTGAGGTTACCTGTCGCTCTTAGGACATGCAACAAATGCTGACTCTGTCTTTTTGGAAACTGTATGCAATTTTTAAGCTTATAGAATCTTAAAGAGGCATATTGACTTTTCAGCTATCACTTATGTTATACTGATATTGAGGGATTTTCAAGTCCTTGATTACAATGGCTGAAATTTGGTTTTGCTTTTGTAATATTGGGAGTAAGAACTTTCTCAGTATTATAAGAAATAACTTACAATTTTGAAAATTTTAAGTTTTCTTTAAAAATTTTTCTTTCAAAATGTGTTAATATTTCCTGTATTTTTCTTTTACCCACATTTTCAGTATTGTCCGATAAAAAAACCCAATGTTTGAATATGTTATAGATGTATTTTAAAATACAGTCCTATGTGTTTCAAATGGACCAGTGGTTCATTATCCCTCTAATGCAATCAAATCACACTTTTATATCTGATGTTTCCATCTGAAATATAAAAATAGAGTACTACACTGATATGGTGGAGTAAAAGGACATGCACTTGTTTTCTCCTGCGAGAACTCCAAAATTGCAACTCGCTGCTGAACAACTGTTGACAGGAGAATGTTGGATCACACCAAAAAAAGATATCCCATGTCCAAGCGCAAAGAAGAAATCCCAACAAGATGGAAGAAGGGGTGAAATCTCATTTAGAATCAAACCCCATACCCACCCAGAAACCCCACAGAAACTGAGCCAGACCTGCCTTTGAGTATTTGAGTGTCTCCCACAGAGGCACGAGTCAGCAGTGGCCTGCCACGGGGACAGGGGCTCTGGCTGCAGCAGACTTGAAACATACAGCATGTGGCATTAAGTCCTTGTAGAGGAGGTCACCATTAGCCCCACAATAGAGCCACAGAGCAGATGACCCACAAATTGAACAATTATACCAAAGAAATTCTCACACTGTTAAGAAAGTTCTAGGACCCGCAATAGATTTCCCAACCTGGGGATTGGGCAAAGCCATTGAGAACCCCCAAGGAATTTGACTTTGGAGGCCAGTGGGATTTGATTACAGAACTTCCAACAGGACTGGGGAAACTGACTCTTGGAGGCACAAACAAAACCTGGAACACACCAGGACTGAGGAGAAAGGAGCAGTGGCCCCACAAGAGACCGAGTCAGACTTGCCTGTGAGTGTCAAGGAGTCTCTGGTGGTGGCGTGAGTCAACAGTGGCCTGCCACAGGGTCAGGGGCACTGAATACAACGGTGCTGGGATAAGTGCTTTTGAAGGAGGTGGCCATAACTTCCATTAAAACTACCACAGTTTGGCCACAGGCTGAAAAACAGGGAGGGAACACAGCACCACCCATGAGAACAAGACCCAGATTCCCCCCAGCCAGTCCCTCCTATCAGGAATCTTCCACAAGCTTCTTATCCTTATATGTGAGAGGGCAGACAGAATGAACATCATAATCACAGAAAACTAACCAAACTGATCACATGGATCCCAGCCCTGTCAATGAAACTATGAGCCATGCCTGTGTAAGACCACCCAAGATGGACGAGTCATGGTGGAGAGCTCCGACAAAATGTGGTCCACTGGAGAAGGGAATGGCAAGCCACTTCAGTATTCTTGCTACCAGGCTCCTCAGCCCATGGAATTTTCCAGGCAAGAGTACTGGAGTGGGTTGCCATTTCCTTCTCCAGGGATCTTCCCAACCCAGGGATTGCACCCAGGTCTCCCGCACTGCAGGCAGACGCTTTACTGTCTGAGCTACCAGGGAAACTTAAATGCAGAGTAGATCATGCGAAATGCCAAGCTGGATGAAGCCCAAGCTTGATCAAGATTGCTGGGGGAAACATCAGTAACCTCAGATATGCAGATAACACCATCCTTATGGCAGAAAGTGAAAAGGAACTAAAGAACCTCTTGATGAAAGTGAAACAGGAGTGAAATAGCTGGCTTAAAGCTCAACATTCAGAAAACTAAGATCATGGCATATGGTCCCATTGTTTCATGTTAAATAGATGTGGAAACAATGGAAACAGTGACAGATTTTATTTTGGGGGGCTCCAAAATCACTTCAGATGGTGACTGCAGCCATTAAATTTAAAAATGCTTGTTCCTTAGAAAAACTATGACAGATGACAGACCGAGATAGCATATTAAGAAGCAGAGACATTACTTTGCCAACAAATGTCCATCTAGTCAAAGCTATGTTTTTTCCAGTAGTCATGTATGGATGTGAGCATTGAAACATAAAGAAGGCTGATAGGTGAAGAATTGACGCTTTTGAACTGTGGTGTTAGAGAAGACTCTTGAGAGTCCCAGGACTGCAAGGATATCAAACCAGTCAATCCTAAAGGAAATCAGTCATGAATATTTATTGGAAGGACTGATGCTGAAGCTGAATCTCCAATACTTTGGCCATCTGATGCAAAGAACTGACTCTTTAGAAAAGACCCTGATGCTGGGAAAGACTGAAGTTGGGAGGAGAAGGGGACGACAGAGGATGAGATGGTTGGATGGCATCACTGACTTGATGGACATGAGACTGAGCAAGCTCCAGGATTTGGTGATGGACAGGGAAGCCTGGATTGCTTCAGTCCATGGGGTTGCAATGAGTCAGAGATGACTGAGGTACTGAACTGAGCACAGACATATTTAAAATGGATAACCAACATGGACCTATTGTATAGCACATGGAACTCTGCTTACTCTTACATGATTGCCTGCATGGGAGGGTAGTTTGGGAAAGAATGGATACATGTATATGTATGGTTGAGTCCCTGCACTGTTCACCTGAAACTATCATGACATTGTTGATCGGTGTACCCCAATATGATATAAAAAGTTCCAAAGAAAAATATAAAGTATTCATAGTAACATATACTCTATGTTCAATAGCATAGGGCATTTTGATTTATTTAGTAATCTGAAGTCTTATTTAAGACAGAATTATAAGTGTTTCTATTTATACATTTAGTGTCGGAGAAGGCAACGGCACCCCACTCCAGTACTCTTGCCTGGAAAATCCCATGGACAGAGGAGCCTGGAGGGCTGCAGTCCATGGGGTCACTAAGAGTCAGACATGACTCAGCGACTTCACTTTCGCTTTTCACTTTCATGCATTGGAGAAGGAAATGGCAACCCATTCCAGTGTTCTTGCCTGGAGAATCCCAGGGACGGGGGAGCCTGGTGGGCTGCCGTCTATGGGGTCGCACAGAGTCAGACACAACTGAAGCGACTTAACAGCAGCAGCAGCATACACTTAGTGTATAACCCATTCATTATTATCAAATGAGAAGAGGCAAGTTTTATAAACTCTAAATTGATACTTAAAATGAGCCATTCCACTCCACACCTATTATAATGGTCAAAATCCAGAACACCAATGTACCAAATGCTGGCTAGAATGTAGACCAATAGGGAATCTCATTTGTTGCTGGTAGGTATGCAAAATGGTACAGCCACTTAGGAAGGCACTATGGCAGGTGCTTACACAGCTATGCATATTTTTGCCATACATATGACCCAGCAATTGTGCTCTTTGATATTTACCCAAAGGAGATGAAAGTTTATGTCCACAGAAAAGCTTGTGTATGACTGTCTACAGCAGCTTTATTCATAATTGCCCAAACTTGGAAGCCAGCCAAGATGTCCTCCAGCAACTGAATGGATTCATAAATTGTAGAACGTAGAGACAAGGGAATGTTATTCAGCACTAAAAATAAATGAGCAATCAAGCCATGGATGGACCCTGAAGGCATTTTTTTTTTTTCCTAAGTGAAATAAGTCAGAGGAAGACAAATTCTCAGTTATGTATGGAACCTTTAAAAAAAAGGAGGCGGGGCGGGGGGGGGGGCGGCGGTCAAACTCAGAGAAATAGATAGTAGAAGAATGATTACCAGAGACTCGGATGGAGGAAATGGAGAGATGTTGATCCAAGGGCACAAACTGAATAAGATGAATAAGTTCTGGGGATCTAGTGTTTAGCATGGGGACTAGAGTTATTAATAGTGTATGATATACTTGCTGTTGTGTTAGTCACTAAGACATGTCTGACTCATTTGCAACTCCATGGACTGCAGCCCGCTAGGCTCCTCTGTCCAGGGGATTTCCCAGGCAAGAATACTGGAGTGGGTGGCCATTCCCTTTTCCAGGGGATCTTCCACATCCATGGATCAAACCTGTGTCTTCTGCATTGGCAGGCAGATTCTTTACCACTGGGCCACCAGGGAAGCCCCATTATATACTTGGTTGTTGCTAAAAGAGTAGATCCTAAGTATTCTCACCATAAATGCAAAATATGATTATCTGAGGAGATAAATGTGTTAAGTGACCTTATTGTGTAATAATTTCAGTGAAAGTGAAGTGAAAGTCACTCTGTCATGTCCCCATGGACTTTGTGACCCCATGGACTGGAATTCTCTAGGCCAGAACACTTGAATGGGTAGCCTTCCCCTTCTCCAGGGGATCTTCCCAACCCAGGGATTGAACCGGGATCTCCTGCATTGCAGGTGGATTCTTTACCAGCTGAGCTAACAGGGAAGCCTGTGTAATAATTTTGCTATACAGCAAATCATGTTGTACCCATCCTTACACAATTTTTATGTCAATTATATCTCAATAAATATGGGAAAATTTACATAAACAAACAATGAACTAGGAAGTAAACAAAGCCAGAGAATAAGCTGAGTTGAGATCATGGAGGCCCTTAGACCTCAGGACTCTATGTGAAGGTAGTTAAAGTGGCTCAAGAAGAAGAGTGACAGGATGAGATTCCTATTTAGAGAGCTTTCAGAAATACAGAATTAATACAATTTTGAGAGATTATATTGGATGCAGGGAGCTTATTCAGGAGGATACTATGGAAACACTGTGGAGAAATACTGGCTTCTTAGGACTAAGAAGGTATCCTTGAGAACGGAAAGAGGAAAAAGATACTTATGTTTAGATGTTGGAATTGATATACTTTGGAAATTATTGATGTGTGAGGTGAAAGAGAGGAAATAAATATAATGCCTATGTCAGTGTCTTGATCCTTATAAAATGGAGTACAGGATTGGCTGGTTTGGAACACGGAGAGTTTGAGCTGCTATGGACCACTCAAGTAAGTTGATGGATGGACAGTTGGGTAGTCAGACTTACATTTTGGGTAGGAATTTTGATTTGGGAGTCATATAGATAACAGCTGAAGACTTAAGAAATGGATAAAACAGCCAATGAGAGAAGAGGACCCCAGACAGAAAGAACCCACAGAATCGTTGTTGTTCAGTTGCTATGTCATGCCGGACTCTTTGCGACACCATGGACTGCAGCATGCCGTGTTTCCCACTGTCCTCCACTATCTTCCAGGGTTTGCTCAGATCCATGTCCACTGAGTCAGTCATACTATCTAACAATCTCATCCTCTGCCACCCCCTGCTCCTTTTGCCTTCAGTCTTTCCCAGCACTGGGGTCTTTTCCAATGAGTCGACTCTGCATCAGGTGGCCAAAGTATTGGAGCTTTAATATCAGTCCTTCCAATGAATATCCAAGGGTTAATTTCCTTTAGGATGGACTGGTTGGATCTCCTTGCTGTCCAAGGGACTCTTAAGAGTCTTCTCCAACACCACAATTTAAAACCATCAATTCTTTGCCACTCAGCCTTCTTTATGGTCCATCTCTCACACCCGTACATGACTACTAGAAAAACCATAGCTTTGACTATATGGACCTTTATGGGTAAGGCAATGTCTTTGCTTTTTAATGCACTGTCTTGGTTTGCCATAGCTTTCCTTCCAAGGAGCAAGCATCTTTAAATTTCATGGCTGCAGTCACTATCCACAGTTACTTTGGATAGAACAGCCAATATGTGACGAATTGACAGAAGAAGCAGTGGCTATAGTGAATACTGAGTAGTAGTAACCAGAAATTCAAGGAAAAGAAAAGCAGGATGATGCAGGATTCTATAAAGCAAGATAAATTATACTTTAAGAAGGATGGAGTGGAGATAAGTTAAGTACTGAGAGGTTAAATAAAATATGATCTGCAAGATATGCATTATATTTGGCATCTTATTTGTTAAATTTGATCACCAATAAAAACAGTAGGTGATTCTAATAATGCTAAATTATCATTATTGTTTTTATTATCAATACCATTATGTTACTATTACATTCCAACTAGAGATATCACTTTATTTTCAGCTGTTTTATAATTTCAATTATATAAACATTTTTGTCCATTTATCCTCTTGCAGTAGAATAAACTCCTTATAACTGAACTAAAACTGATAATCATACATCAAAATCTAAATAATATTATTCAGTTAATTACCTGATAATAATCTGAAGATGCCTCTTGTGACACTTAAATTTTAAAATATCAAATAGCTCTTGTTCTACAATTTATATTTAATTAGTTGATGTTCTTAGGATTGTTATTTATATATTGATTTATTTTAAAATACTTCAGAATAAACGGTGTGCTGTGTCTAATTTACTTTAATCTAAACTTGGTTTTTAGAGTGTTAAATTCCTAACTAAGAGTGATTTTTAGAGTCTTAGATTCCTAATTAAGAGTGAATGCTCTGAAGGTGGCCCTATAATACTATAAATATTAGTATCAAAACTGTCATCAGGAATATATTAATTAGCATCATAGATGCTAGAAATATATCAAGATGTATTGTTAGCTGTAAAACTCTGTGAAATATAAAAACCTTACTTTTAAACTAAGGGAAAAAATCCACTATTAACTTTTTAAAATACAAAGTGAAAAGTGAAGTTACTCAGTTGTGTCTGACTTTTTGCAATCCCATGGACTCCTCTGTCCCTGGAATTCTCTAGCCATTCCCTTCTCCAGATCTTCCCAACTCAGGGATCGAACCTGGATCTCCTGCATTGCAGGCAGATTCTTTACCACCTGAGTCACAAGGGAAGTTCTCCAATATACAAAAGTTGATATTATAAAACACATCTAGAAATAAATTTTCTGTGTAAACAAAATGCACAGATATTTTTAGAGGTAATTGACAACATTCTTTAGAGGGATGAATTTAAAAAATCAATTTCAGATTATGACTTTGTTGAATTCAGTGGTGCTATAATTCAAATAATAAATGACAAATTACATGCCCTAAAAACGTACAGTATACCTGTGGTGGATTCATTTTGATATTTGGCAAAACATACAATTATGTAAAGTTTAAAAATAAAATTAAATTAAAAAAAAAGAAAGTATAAACTTTTTCCCATTTGAATGCAGCTCTGTGTATATCTTGGAGCATGCACTATACTGTTTTTAATCTTGAAGATCAGTGGGGATGTCTGATAAAGTTTTGGAGTTAAGCAACCACATTCCTCATTTCCTCTCTTTCCCTGATCCTAACTCTCACTCTAAGGAATCCAAAGATGTTTCAGTTTTATTGATAAGCAACTGAATCATTCTCAGTTGGTAAAAGGAAATAAGAAAACCTAACTCTTAACTTCTCTCTATGACATCCAGCAAAATTTCATGTTTTACCCTAGAGACTTCTGGAGAAAGCTATTAAACAATCAGGGTTTTATGATCCTTATTGTCAAAGTTATTCTACATCTAATGCAAGTGCTTAACTTATAAAAATCATTAGAGCTACTTTCTCTTTTTTCACCTCCAGTCAACATGGTGTCCTGAGGAAGATGGTGTATACTCAGTAGCTACTGTCTAGCTGCTCCCCTGCTTATTAGTCAATGGACAGTGGTCACTGTTCATAATTCTGGAAACTCCAAATAAGAAGGCAGGGATAGGGCAAGCTGGGGTAGAGGTAATCCATCTGTGGAGCTAGAGAAGAAGGCCAGGCAGAGGGCAGGTAGCAAAAATCATAGAGAACAGCAGTCCGTGCGGGATTACCAGCTAGGTCTAGAAGTTTTCTGGCAAAGAGGAAAGAGGCAACTAGCAAGCTAGCAAGAAGTAGCATACCATAGTCTATAACATAAATGACTACACTGCGGATTTTTTTAGAAAGATAAACTTTTAACCATTCATAGATCCAGGCAAATGTTGCCTTTGAAGGTTGTTAACAAGGGGGACCATATGCACTTATTGGAATGGTGTCAGTGCTCAAAACCATTTGGGAATTTCTTTGGAAAAGTCTTCAGAACCTTTGGCATGACCATCTAGCTTTCTTTAATGGAAGCAGATTTCTACCCATTAATGGAATAATTACCAAAATTTCCCATAAATTACCTGAGAATCATCTAAAATACCTTGATGAATAGGAATTTCTCAGGTTAGTGATAGTCACTCAGTCACATCCAACTCATTGCAACACCTTAGACTGTAGCCTACCAGGCTCCCCTGTCCATGGAATTCTCCAGGCAAGAATACTGGAGTGGGTTGCCATTCCCTTCTCCAGGGGATCTTCCTAACCAAGGGATCAAACACAGGTCTTCTGCATTGCAGGCAGATTCTTTACCATCTGAGCCACCAGGGAAGATGAATAGGAATTTCTCAGGTTAGGGCACAGTGGTTTGCGTTTCATAGGCTTATCAAGTTCTTAATAAACTACTGTACTAAAAAAAAAAAAAAGATGATTTGGTAAACAGAGGATGCTGTGGGGACAAATCAATGACTGCAAAGTTTTACAAAAATGGACTATAGATATATGTGGCTATGAAGCAAAGAGATTTTCTTATCTTGCGTTAGACTTTTTCGGAAAAAGATTTTCCAAATATTTTGAGCAACACTGAAATGGTAACATTCAGGTCATAGTCCTTTGAAAACTTTGAAAGCCCTTGAAAATATGTAAAATGTGATATGTCTTTTTAAAAGAGAGTGCTATTTAAAAACAGTCACACTTGCAGTAAAATTACTTTAAACTCTTTTAAGCCTTGGTTGTACATTATTATTATAATATAAAAAATATCATGTTTTTCTCCCAGGAGATTTTGATGTATTCCCTTGTGAAGGGCATAGGGCTTGTTTTGTTGAGTATTACTATTTGTTTCACTTAAAAGAGCAAGAATTATTTTTTCCAAATTTATAATAGTTTAATTTGAATGTACTTTATCAAACAGGCTATACTTACTTCCCTTCAAGATTCTGATACTTCCCTGAAGTAATATTTTTTCCTGATTGGAAACACTGTCATACAGAGAATATAGGAGGGAAACTGGAAAGTAAACAGTAATTTATATATACATTCTTTTTTTTTTTCTCCAGGCAAGTGTTGTCAGGAAACTTAAAATATGCATCAAGAACAATATTACTGCCCAACTCCTTGGAAGTGCTGTTTAGTTAGAATTTTTCACGTCTACTATAATCAAATACATAAGATGATTATTTAATTTTCATTTTATTAAAGACTTTATTTATTAAAGAGAATGGTAGAAACCACCTCCTCTAACTGAATTAAAAGTCTTATCAGTTAAGTGGTGGCAACAGGCAGTGTTCATTTACTCCTTATGTGTAAAGATAGTGGTATAAACTTAGAGAACAAAATTTACTTTTGCAGCAATGTTATCCCAGGTGCTTGCGAAAGCATGAACGTCCAAGGTCAGCTCAGGTTCCATTTTGGCACAGGTGATGATATGATGTTTAATGACATCAGGTGTGGAGACAGTCACTACTCTTCTGGGAGCTGGAGTCCTGATTGGCAAGTCTGAAAATTAGTTTCTGAGTTCCACACATCCGCATTCTCTTCTTTCTGTTCAGCACAACAGTTCTGCTGCGCTAAGGAGACGTTGTTAAATATCTAATTTAAGAAGAGCTTGTACATGGTGTTCATAGGGTGAGCAAGATAAATTGAAATCTTCATGGGACAGCAGCCATATCTCAGGAAAAAAAAAATTGCCTAAGAATTCAAGCTTGCGCCCTTGAATGACTGGGGTGGGCCCTTGGGGAAAACTCATACCATGAGCATGTTGACTATGGAATCACGTGTAGCTCATCAAGATGTGGCTAGCATTTTGGGGCATAGTTCTGAGGATTCTAGGTTGTCAGTTTAGTCTCTGGCATTCTAATTGTTAATATGGATTGATTTTCCATTTTTTAAAAGACATAGTTCATAATACTATGTTCCTTGCAGCAGTTTCTGGTTAAGGCAATAATTTCTCATGCATTATTTTTCATCCTGAGGCATCTAATTAATTAATTAGATGCCATATGTCATATCATCTAATTAATGAATGAAGTTCTTTTATATCTGTTTTAATAAAGCAGAGAGCCTCTCCCCTATGCCACCCCTCAAAAAGAGAAATATAAACCACAGATGAAGGTGTTACTACGTCCATGAGGCTTTAGTTGTACGTCTGTTTCTAAATAATGGCAGTGGCTAGCATCATGGATTTGGCTTGCACTTCATAGGGAAAAGGCCAGAAATATGGAATGAATATGAACTACCTAGTTTCTAGTTATTCGGCAGGTTCCCTAACTCCTGAGTAGCAAAGTTCTTACTTTCTCAGATGGGGCAGTGGGAATATGGAAATAATCACCTCATGAGTTCTACAGGATAAGGCTGAATAGACAGTGAGCAAAGACACTTTGCATTCCACCTTGTTTCTGATAATCTGAATGTAAAAGCTTGAAGGGAGTTGAGGAGGAAGAATAACTGCCTCTGTCTCGTATGGTAAGAGGTCTAAGCTTCATCTCTAAGTGATAACACATAACCGTACAGCCTGAGACTATTATGTCTCTAATGATTTTCCTCTGTGAATTTGTGTGAGGCTCCCATAAGAATTCACATCTCAGTTATTTCTTGAGAATAGGAAAAGATTAAAATTTATTTGAGGCTTAAAGTGAAACTCTGAGGCGGTATGATTTCCCCACTAAAGTATTTAAGATGATGCATTTCTGACCCATTGTCACAGTTTTCACTGTTACAATATCTAAATGGCTTCTCTATGTATCATCAGTCACCTAAACAGACCATGAGTATGAATCAGCAGAAAAGGCCTTTTCTCCTCCTGTAGGACCAATATAGATCACGTCCTTCGCCTACTGTGATGCCTGACTTTGCTTGACATGGAATTACTGTTCCCTATGTTCACTGGGGATAATAACATTGTAGAAATGTTGAACAAACCACCAGGGGATAAGCAGCTGCATTATTTGGGCCTTGGACCAGAACTCTCATCCTTGGAAAAAATTATTCCCATAAAGTTATTGTCAACAAGTCCATTGAGATCTCAGTACTGTTTCTTCTTGGCTGCTCCAAACTATTATAATCCTGGAAACTGGGAAGTTAACCATTTAAAAATATGTTGTGAAAACACCCAAAGACAGAAACTGAATGTGTAACATGACATATATTTACATGTTATATGTATTCAAAATATACAAAAAACTCAAAATTCAGCAATAAGGAAACAAGGAAAAGATCCCACCAAAGAAGAAGGAAATATACCAAATAAGTATATGGAAAAAATACTCAATACAATTTGTATTTGCAAGGAGAGATAAGAAAGCCTTCCTCAGCGATCAGTGCAAAGAAATAGAGGAAAACAACAGAATGGGAAAGACTAGAGATCTCTTCAAGAAAATTAGAGATACCAAGAGAATAGTTCATGCAAAGATGGGCTTGATAAAGGACAGAAATGGTATGGACCTAACAGAAGCAGAAGATATTAAGAAGAGGTGGCAAGAATACACAGAAGAACTGTACAAAAAAGAACATCACAACCTAGATAATCATGATGGTGTGATCACTCACCTAGAGCCAGAAATCCTGGAATATGAAGTCAAATGGGCCTTAGGAAGCATCACTATAAAAAAGCTAGTGGAGGTGATGGAATTCCAGTTGAGCTATTCCAAATCCTAAAAGCTGGTGCTGTGAAAGTGCTGCACTCAATATGCCAGCAAATTTGCAAAACTCAGCAGTGGCCACAGGACTGGAAAAGGTCAGCTTTCATTCCTATCCCAAAGAAAGGCAATGCCAAAGAATACTGCACAATTGCACTCATCTCACATGCTAGTAAAGTAATACTCAAAATTCTCCAAGCCAGGCCTCAGCAATATGTGAACCGTGAACTTCCTGATGTTCAAGCTGGTTTTAGAAAAGGCAGAGGAACCAGAGATCAAATTGCCAACATCCGCTGGATCATGGAAAAAGCAAGAGAGTTCCAGAAAAGCATCTATTTCTGCTTTATTGACGATGCCAAAGCCTTTGACTGTGTGGATCACAATAAACTTTGGGAAATTCTGAAAGAGATGGGAATACCAGACCACCTGACCTGCCTCTTGAGAAATCTGTATGCAGGTCAGGAAGCAACAGTTAGAACTGGACATGGAACAATAGACTGGTTCCAAATAGGAAAAGGAGTACATCAAGTCTGTATATTGTCATCCTGTTTATTTAACTTATATGCAGAGTACATCATGAGAAACGCTGGCCTGGAAGAAGCACAAGCTGGAATCAAGATTGCCAGGAGAAATATCAATAACCTCAGATATGCAGATGACACCACCCTTATGGCAGAAAGTGAAGAGGAACTAGAAGCCTCTTGATGAAAGTGAAAGTGGAGAGTGAAAAAGTTGGCTTAAAGCTCAACACTCAGAAAACGAAGATCATGGCATCTGGTCCCATCACTTCCTGGGAAATAGATGGGGAAACAGTGGAAACAGTGTCAGACTTCATATTTTGGGGCTCCAAAATCACTGCAGATGGTGATTGCAGCCAGGAAATTAAACGACGCTCACTCCTGGGAAGTTATGACCAACCTAGACAGCATATTAAAAAGCAGAGACAGATGTGGCTAGTGCAACTGAGAAAAAAAAAAAAAGCAGAGACATTACTTTGCCAACAAAGGTCCGTCTAGTCAAGGCTATGGTTTTTCCAGTAGTCATGTATGGAATGTGAGAGTTGGACTGTGAAGAGAGCTGAGCGCCAAAGAATTGATGCTTTTGAACTGTGGTATTGGAGAAGACTCTTGAGGGTCCCTGGGACTGCAAGGAGATCCAATCAGTCCATCCTAAAGGAGATCAGTCCTGGGTGTTCATTGAAAGGACTGATGGTAAAGCTGAAACTCTAATACTTTGGGCACCTGATGCAAAGATCTGACTCATTTGAAAAGACCCTGATGATGGAAAAGATTGAAGGCAGGAGAAGGGAATGACAGAGGATGAGATGGCTGGATGGCATCATCGACTCAATGGATATGAGTTTGGGTAAACTCTGGGAGATGGTGATGGACAGGGAAGCCTGGCATGCTGCAGTCCATGGGGTCACAAAGAGTCGGAAACGACTGAGTGACTGAACTGAACTGAAGTCAAAACAACAATGAGACACCATTACACAACTACTGAGATGACTAAATTTAAACAATTGATACCAAATGCCATGAGGATGCAGAGAGCTGATCCATTGCTTGTGGGAATGAAAAACTAGATAGCCTCTTCAGAAGAAATCCTCTTAGGAAGTTAAACAAAGTCTTAGCATGCGATCCAGCAATCGTGCTCCTGGGCATTTACTCAGATGAGTTGAAAACCTCTGTCCACATGAAAAGCCACACATGAATGTTTACAGCAGCTTTATTCATAATGGCCGAAAACTAGAAGCAACCAAGATTTTTTTTTTAAATAAATGAATGGATAAACAAATGGGTACATCCATACAATATAAATCCCCAAATAAACAAGCTATTTTATTAGCAGTTAGGGTTCTCCAGATAAAAGTAGTATATTAATAGGAGATATGTGTATACATATATATATTTAGAAGAATATACAACAGAAGGTAGAATTGGTTCAAACAGTTATCAAAGCTGATATATCCCCATATCTGCAGTGGGCAAGCTAAAGAAAATTAAAGTTTAGGTCAAGTCTGAGTCCAAAGACGTGAAACTACAAAAAGCAATGATATAGTTGCAGTCTGAAACCTAACAGGCTTAAGACGGAAGAAGAGTCCATGCATTAAAGGGATGTGGTTGGGTCCTGCTGACTGCATTCCAAATTCCAGCAGGAAGCCTGCCCATAGCTGTGGGGGAAATTTACATTGTATGATACTGTAGTGATGTCTACATGACATCATCCATTTGTCAAAACCTATAGAACTTTTTAGCACAAAAGTGTACCTTGGTGTAAAAATTTTGTTTTAAATAAAAATGGCTTAGGAAATCAGATTACGGGATGGAATGCAGGCTGTGATTTTAAAAATCTAATTAGACACAATATATGGCATAACCGCCCTGAATGGGGTTGGAGAAAGGATGCTAACATGAGTAACTCTGGAAATGAGTGAAGACTGTAAGACTTCATTTTATGTTATCTATATAGACTGTACATGAGTACTGTTGTCTGCTTCATAAAGTTGTTACTCAGAGAGGTTATTGTGCTGCTGTGCTTGGTCACTTAGTCATGCCTGACTCTTTGTGACCCCATGGACTGTAGCCTACCAGGCTCCTCTGTTCATGGAATTTTGCAGGCAAGAATGGAGTAGGTTGTCATTTCCTACTCCAGGGGATCTTCCCGGCTTAGGAATCAAACCTGCATCACCTGTGTCTCCTGTATTGCTGGTGGATTCTTTACCTGCTGAGCCATCAGGGAATACATTCAAAAAGGATATGGGTTAACAACTAAGAAACAAATAAAAAATAATCCATTCCCAAATATTAAAATGTCTCCCTTACATCTGCTTTTCCATTTTGTTTTCTATTTTTCTTCCATATGTGCTTACAGTCTTCTAAAAGAGTAGATTACCTATTTATTAAGTTAACTGTCTGTTGTTTCTCCCTATTTAAATATGAGCTCTACTGAGTTAGGAAACAGCAACTCACTCCAGTATTCTTACCTGGAGGATCCTGTGGACCGAGGAGCCTGGCAGGCTACAGTCCATGGGGTCACAAGAGTCAGACACGACTTAGCAACCAAACCACTACCACCAGGGATTTAGGCATCTTGGGCCTAGATCATAGTAGGGGCTCAGTAAATTATTTTGAATCATTTTGAATTGAACATGCTTTGTTAAGTATCAATGTAATGTCCACTGGCACCACTACAGCAAAAAATAGTTAATGTGGAGACTCCAGGATTAGCTCTGGAGAAGGCAATGGCACCCCACTCCAGTACTCTTGCCTGGAAAATCCCATGGGTGGAGGAGCCTGGTAGGCTGCAGTCCATGGGGTCGCTAAGAGTTGGACACAACTGAGCGACTTCACTTTCACTTTTCACTTTCATGCACTGGAGAAGGAAATGGCAACCCACTCCAGTGTTCTTCCCTGGAGAATCCCAGGGACGGGGGAGTCTGGTGGGCTGCCACCTATGGGGTCACACAGAGTTGGAAACGACTGAAGCAACTTAGCAGCAGCAGCAGGACTAGCTCACCTTGAAGTGAATCCCACTTCCAACACTTACTTGCTCTACGACCCTGGGAAAGTCACTGAAAATTCAGCCAGGAAAACTGCTATGACATATGGTTACAAATCAGGTTCAAATATTACAACATATTAAATAATCCTCCTACCTATTTGCTTAAATTTCATTTTCTTCTGGGAGTAAGACTAATTTTTTTCTCTACCAGTAATTTTTGTGCTATTAAATTTAACATTGAAGCACAGAGGGGAAAAAACATTCTACCACAAATGTAAAATATGTATCTCTACAGATTTTGAAAAAATATATTTTTTTACAATAAAAACTATATAGCCTGGAGTCTTTGAGGGTCTAAGAAATAATGTTTGATTTGACTTTACTTTCATCAGAGTTCAGTCACCACAGTATTTATGCAAGAGCAGTGTAATGAGTAGATCAGTCAGTAAGGTTATTTGTTGAGTAAGATTCCAAATTAAAATTTTTGATTTCCTGTCCATAAAGAGAGGACACCAATAGTGTTGTGGAAATAATGGGTTGCTCTCAAAATTGGGCCACTGTGATAGTGATTATCATAGATCAGAATGGGGGAAATCAAATATCTAATTCTAATAAGTACAGCTTTATTAGAAAATCATTGCTTTCCTACTAACCAATAAATTCTGAAGATTGAATGCCAAAGATTTTATCCAATAAACTTATTCCTCTTAAAGTAATTTTTAAAAATGTGTCTGATAAGGGAACTGCAACTATTTCAGAAGAGTAAAGCTTATTTTAAGTATTTTCTACACATGTGGAGACATTTAAGTATATTAAGAATAGCTAAATTTGTTTAATTTCAAAAAAAAGAAATGGTGGGACTCAATGATAATATAACCACAACCAAATGATATGAAGAAGAAATAAACCTATGAAAACAAGACTCAATGATAAATTCTCTTCAATGAAGCTTGATAGATAAGAATTTTAGGAAAATATTAATCCATAGTTAACCTGTTCTATTTCCTTGCAAAGTTGCTGGCTGTCATTCACAGTAGCAAAACGGTCTTGATATCATTACACCACTATCTGTTTTACTTCTAACTTTCAAAGATCCTTGCTTTCTTTGAGTAGCCAACCATGACAGTAGCTTAGCATGAGATAATCCCAATGGTCATTTAATGTGGCTAATAATCCTGAATGATTTTGGCTTCTATTAGGATGACCCACGAAGCCATCAACTCCTGAAGGTCTGTCAACTAACAATATCCTATAAAGGAGCCACAGTACAATTCAAATTCCTCAAATACCTCCTGGGTGGCTGGTACAACTATTCCCCAGGCACCAGGACAGAAATGGGAGGGACCAAGTATGAAAATGAGCAATACACCCCATCTTTCCTTAGATTGTCCATAAGTCTTGTAAATGAAATAGGCATCTAAAAATAATAATGGTACAATGTGATATGCAACAATATGCAGAATTGTGTACAATTTTACAGAGTGAAGACTATGTTTAACAAGTCAGGGAGGCATGAAATCTTCAAAGAGAATCTTAAACATGTTTTAAACTGATGAATAAGAGTTTTGTAACCAACAGCCTGACAAAAGCTATTTAGAGAATAAGCAGCATTGACAAGGAATTGAAGAGGTGAGTATTCAGGGAACTAGCAATGTTTCAGTATTTCTAGAGTGTAAGAATAGAGACAAAGCCAATACTCAAGATTCATACTTTTTTGGCACACTAAAAAAATTACCTGGTTGGAAATTAGTCACTGAAGGTAATGTGAACCTGAAGGGGAGCAGAGAGGATTATGATCAGATCATCATTTCTGACAGCAGTTGGGATGATACACCCTAGGGAAGTGAGGCTGAAAGAAGATGAGCTGGAGTCCGCTGCAATGCTGTGGTGTCGGATGACAAGTGTTTGAAGTAAAGTAATAAAAGTGGGGATGTAGAAAAAGCACAAAATTTGAAATAAATTTAAGAAATTAAACTGACAGGACTCGGTGATTAATTGGCTATTGGAGTGGATTACAAAGGAGACAAATTCTAGAAAAATTCTTGGGAACTCTGTGTACTGTGTTAACAAGGAATTACTTTCTCCTGCTAGTAACAGATACCAGAAATAACTGTGGTTAAAGTAAGTAACAATTTATTTCTCTCTGCCTTGGGCCAAGTGTGAAGAAAGCACTCTCGGTCTAGACGATAGCTGTGCAGTGCTCACAGAGACCCAGACTCCTTCCACCTGCCGCTCCACGGTCTGTTTCTTCATTACAATTTGCATTGTCCAACACGAATGCCGGAGCTCAAGTACAATTTCCATATATTAAGCAAGGAGCAGAAAGTGAAAGACCCAGAATGAGCACAGCACAGCCTTTCCACTTCCTTTTAAGAGGCCCATAGAACACTCAACTAACAATGTCCACATTTATCTCTTTGGCCAGAACTTAGTGCATGGCCACACCATGTACTTAGTACATGGAAGTGTACTTTGTCTGAATACTTTGCCACTCTGACTGTTTTTAGTGTTCAGTGACCAAACAAGGAGGAGAAATAGGTGCTAGAAGGACAATTATTTTCTTTACAAATACCTTGTAATCAATAAGAAAAATTATAGTGAAAGAATATCAGGTGTGGGATACCGTTGGGGAGAGGAAGAGTTAATGCATTTACTTTTGGATATACTGAACATGGCACACTGTTGGTATTAAGGAATAGATGATTAATATTGGTCAGGTGTACAAATATCCAATGGAAAATCAATTCAATTTAAAAGTAGAAATAGCTATGGAGAAGGCAATGGCAACCCACTCCAGTACTCTTGCCTGGAGAATCCCATAGATGGAGGAACCTGGTAGGCCATGGTCCATAGGGTCACGAAGAGTCTGACACGACTGAGTGACTTCGCTTTCACTTTTCACTTTCACGCATTGGAGAAGGAAATGGCAACCCACTCCAGTGTTCTTGCCTGGAGAATCCCAGGGACGGGGAAGCCTGGTGGGCTGCCGTCTATGGGGTCACACAGAATCGGACACGACTGAAGCGACTTAGCCGCAGCAGAGAGAGCTATAATGACTTGAGAGTCATCTGACAGTATGAAAATATGGAACATAAGCCAAGTATTCCTAACCTCATCAATAGTACTGAAGTCAAAGACAGAAATAAACTGCAATTATGGAACTGGGTAAAAAAGCCACATTCTGGTATATTGCTATACCTCCCTAGAGCAGTGTTTTGTTTTGTTTTTTAATTGAATTTGAGGTGTCATAAGGAATATATAGAATATTCTCAAATACAAACCAGGCTGAGGTCAGTAATGTCTTGTACTCTTACAAAGGTATCATCACCATGAGCTTGGTTGAAATAGGATGCCCCTGACCCCCTTTTTAGATTGTGTTATTCCCAAAGATTAATAAGATTGATAGTCTTTGTACCTTTTTAAAAATGTCAATATGTATTTTTACAGCACCTATTACTAAGCTCATGGACTGAAGAAAAGGAAAATCAAAAGAGGATCTATGTTACTTGACAAACGTGACTCAACTTTTATCTTTATATCTGTCAGTACAGAAATGAAAATTAGTAGTCTGGTTCTTTGATATCTACACTCTTGTCAGAAACTTTTCCAAATCTATGGCATGTAACAACAAAGCAGACTTAAATCCCTCTCAGATATTGGAATTTCTGTTTAAAAAAAAAATCCCTACTATTTCAAAGAGCCAAAGCACTCTTTTTTCCCAAGTTGCATATTGAAGATACATGAATATATATTGTATATTTACATCTAATGAAAGAACAAGCCTATAATTATAGAGATGATTTTCCAGTGGAAACTATAAGATATAAAATTATAAACAGGTTTAATTGAGTCTGCTCCTTAATGGAACATTAAGCTTTGTATTATTTGAAAATTTTACAATAAAAATGCTTTGCATGTTAATTTTTTTGATAAGCTTCTTCAATGGACTAAATACAGTTTGTTCTCCTTATAATGTCCTAATTTTCAATTATGTTGCTTATTTTCTATAAATAAGTCTGATATAACAAATCCAAAAATCAGTACTTGGGTGCAATCTCAAAAACAACATACTGATCTCAGTTTGTATTCAAGGCAAACCATTCAGCATCACAGTAATCCAAGTCTATGCCCTAACTACTAATGCTGAAGAAGCTGAAGTTGAATGGTTCTATGAAGATCTACAAGAACTTCTAGAACTAAATCTGCCCCAAAATGTCCTTTTCAACATAAGGGATTGGAATGCTAAAGTAGGAAGTCAAGAGACACCTGGAGTAACAGACAAGTTTGGCCTTGGAGTACAAAATGAAGCAGGGCAAAGGCTAACAGTTGTGCCAGGAGAACACACTGGTCATAACAAACGCCATCTTCAAACAATACAAGAGACGACTCTACACATGGAGATCACCAGATGGTCAATACCAAAATCAGACTGATTATATTCTTTGTAGCTGAAAATGGAGAATCTCTGTACAGTAGCAAAACCAAGACCTGGAGCTGACTGCATCTCAGAACATGAACCCCTTATTACAAAATTCAGGCTTAAGTAGAAGAAAGTAGGGGAAAACACCAGACCATCCAGGTATGACCTGTCAAATCCCTTATAATTTTACACTGGAGGTGATAAATAGATTCAAGGGATTATTAGATCTGGCAGACAGAGTGTCTGAAACTTTATGGACAGAGCTTCATAACACTGTACAGGAGGAGAGGACCAAAAGCATACCTAAGAAAAAGAAATACATGAAGGCAGAGTGCTTATCTGAAGACACCTTACAGATATCTGGGAAAAGAAAAGACATGAAAGGCATAAGAGAAACGGAAAGATATACCCATTTGAATGCAGGTCAGTTCAGTTCAGTTGCTCAGTCATGTCTAACTCTTTGCGATCCCATGGGCCACAGCCTTCCAGGCCTCCCTATCCATCACCAACTGCCAGAAGTTGCTCAAACTCATCTCCATTGAGTTGGTAATGCCACCTACCATCTCATCCTCTGCCGTCTCCTTCTCCTCCTGCCCCCAATCTTTCCCAGCATCAGGGTCTTTTCAAATAAGTCAGCTCTTTGCATCAGGTAGGCACAGTATTGGAGTTTCAGCTTCAACATCAGTCCCTCCAATGAACACTCAGGACTGATCTCCTTTAGGATGGACTGGTTGGACCTTCTTGTAGTCCAAGGGACTCTCAAGAGTGTTCTTCAACACCACAGGTCAAAAGCATCAACTCTTCGCACTCAGCTTTCTTTATAATCCAACTCTCACATCCATACATGTCTAATGCAAAAACCACAGCTTTGACTAGATGGACCTTTGTTGGCAAAGTAATGTCTCTGCTTTTTAATATGCTGTCCAGGTTGGTCATAACATTCCTTCCAGGAGTAAGTGTCTTTTAATTTCATGGCTGCAGTCACTATCTGCAGTGATTTTGGAGCCCAGAAAAATAAAGTCAGCCGCTGTTTTCACTGTTTCTCCACGTATTTGCCATGAAGTGATGGGACCAGATGCCATGATCTTTGTTTTCTGAATGTTGAGCTTTAAGCCAACTTTTTCACTCTCCTCTTTCACTTTCATCAAGAGGCCCTTTAGTTCTTCTTCACTTTTTGCCATAAGGGTGGTGTCATCTGAGGTTATTGATATTTCTCCTGGCACTCTTGATTCCAGCTTGTGCTTCTTCCAGCCTAGCATTTCTCATGATGTACTCTTCAGAGAAGTTAAATAAGCAGGGTGGCAATATACAGCCTTGACGTACTCCTTTTCCTATTTGGAACCAGTCTGTTATTCCATGTCCAGTTCTAACTGTTGCTTCCTGACCTGCATACAGGTTTCTCAAGAGGAGGTCAGGTGGTCTGGTATTCCCATCTCTTTCAGAATTTTACACAGTTTACTGTAATCCACACAGTCAAAGGCTTTGGCATCGTCAATAAAGCAGAAATAGATGTTTTTCTGGAACTCTTGCTTTTTCGATGATCCAGTGGATTTTGGCAATTTGATCTCTGGTTCCTCTGCCTTTTCTAAAACCAGCTTGAACATCTGGAAGTTCACAGTTCACGTATTACTGAAGCCTGGCTTGGAGAATTCTGAGCATTAGTTTATTAACGTTTGAGATGAGTGCAATTGTGTAGTAGTTTAAGCATTCTTTGCATTGCCTTTGTTTGGGATTGGAATGAAAACTGACCTTTTCCAGTTCTGTGGCCACGGCTGAGTTTTCCAAATTTGCTGGCATATTGAGTGCAGCACTTTCACAGCACCATCTTTTAGGATTTGAAATAGCTCAACTGGAATTCCACCATCTCCACTAGCTTTGTTCATAATGATACTTCCTTAGGCCCAGTTGACTTCACATTCCAGGATGTCTGGCTCTAGGTGAGTGATGACACCATCATGATTATCTGGGTCATGAAGATCTTTTTTGTACAGTTCTTCTGTGTATTCTTGCCACCTCTTCTTAACATATTTTGCTTCTGTTAGGTGCATACCATTTCTGTCCCTTATTGAGCCCACCTTTGCATGAAATATTCCCTTGGTATCTCTAATTTTCTTGAAGAGATCTCTAGTCTTTCCCATTCTACTGTTTTCCTCTATTTCTTTGCACTGATTACTGAGGAAGGCTTTCTTATCTCTCCTTGCTGCTCTTTGGAACTCTGCATTCAAATGGGTATGTCTTTGCTTTTCTCTTTTGCTTTTCACTTCTCTCTTTTTTTTTCACAGCTATTTGTAAGGCCTCCTCAGACAACCATTTTGCTCTTTTGTATTTCTTTTTCTTGGGGATGTTCTTGCTCCATGCCTCCTGTACAATGTCATGAACCTCCGCCCATAGTTCATCAGGCACTTTGTCTACCAGATCTAGTCCTTTAAATCTATTTCTCACTTCCATTGTATAATCATAAGGGATATGATTTAGGGCATACCTGAATGGTCTAGTGGTTTTCCCTACTTTCTTCAATTTAAGTCTAAATTTGGCAATAAGGAGTTCGTGATCTGAGCCACAGTCAGCTCCTGGTCTTGTTTTTGCTGACTGTATAGAGGTTCTCCATCTTTGGCTGCAAAGAATATAATCAGTCTGATTTCGGTGTTGACCATCTGGTGATGCCCATGTGTAGAGTCTTCTCTTGTGTTGTTGGAAGAGGATGTCTGCTATGCCCAGTGTGTTTTTGGCAAAACTCTGTTAACCTTTGCCCTGCTTCATTCTGTACTCCAAGGCCAAACTACCTGTTACTCCAGGTGTTTCTTGACTTCCTACTTTTGCATTCCAGTCTCCTATAATGAAAAGGACATCTTTTTTGGGTGTTAGTTCTAGAAGGCTTGTAGGTCTTCATAGAACCGTTCAACTTCAGCTTCTTCAGCATTACTGGTCAAGGCATAGACTTAGATTACCATGATATTGAATGGTTTGCCTTGAAAACAAACAGAGATCATTCTGTCATTTTTGAGACTGCATCAAAGTACTGCATTTTGGGACTCTTTTGTTGACAATGATGCCAAAGAATAGCACAGAGAGATAGAAAGCCATCTTAAGTGAACAATGCAAAGAAATAGAAGCAAACAATAAAATGGGAGACTAGAGATTTCCTCAAGGAAATTGGAGATACCCAGGGAACATATCATACAAAGATGGGCACTATAAATGACAGAAATGGCAAGGACCTTAGGAGCAGAACAGATTAAGAAGACATGGCAAGAATATATAGAACAACTGTACAAAAAAGGTCTTAATGATGCAGATAACCATGATGATGAGGTCACTCACCTAGAATCAGACATCTTGGAGTGTGAAGTCAAGTGGGTCTTGGGAAGCATTACTATGATCAAAGCTAGTGGAGGTGATGGAATTCTAGCTCATGTATTTTACATCCTAAAAGATGCTGCTACCAAAGTGCTGTTCTCAATATGGCAGCAAATTTAGAAAACTTGGGCTTCCCTGGAGGCTCAGACGGTAAAAAAAAAAAAAAAAAAAAAATCCTCCTGCAATGCAGGAGACGTGGGTTCGATCCCTGGGTTGGGAAGGTCCCCTGGAGGAGGGCATGGCAACCTACTCCAGTTTTCTTGCGTGGAGAATCCCCAAGGACAGAGGAGCCTGGCAGGCTGGAGTCCATGGGCTCTGGAAAGAGTTGGACACAACTGAGCAACTAAACACAGCACATACACAGCAGTGGCACAGAACTGGAAAAGGTAAGTTATCATTCCAATCCCAAAGAAAAGCAATGCCACAGAATGGTCAAACTATCTTACAATTGCACTCACTTCACATGCTCAGGGCTTCCCTCGTGGCTCAGATGGTAAAGAATCTGCCTGCAGTGCCGGAGACCTGGGCTCAATCCCTGGGTTGGGAAGATCCCCTGGAGAAGGGAAAGGTTACCCACTCCAGTATTCTGGCCTGGAGGATTCCATGGACTGTATAGTCTATGCAGTCGCAAAGAGATGGACATGACTGAACGACTTTCACTTCACTTCATTTCACATGCTCAAGGTAATGCTAGGGTTCAATAGTACATGAACTGAGAACTTCCAAATGTACAAGCTGGAACTAGAAAGGCTGAGGAACCAGAGATCAAATTTATAAAACCTTCTGGGTCATACAGAAAGCAAGAGAATTCCAGAAAAACATCTATGTCTTCTTCATCGATTATGCTAACGACTATGCTGTGTGGATCACAATAAAATGTGGAAAATTTTGAAAGAGATGGGAATACCAGACCACCTTACCTGCCTCCTGAGAAACCTGTGTGCAGGTCAAGAAGCTACAGTTAGCACTGGACGTGGAACAACAGACTGGTTCAAAATTGAGAAAGGAGTATGTCAAGGGTGTATATTGTCATCCTACTTATTTAACTTATAGGCTGAGTACATCATGCGAAATGCCAGGCTGGATGAAGCACTAGTTGGAATCAGTATTGCCAGGAGAGTTATCAGACATGTAGATGATATCACTCTAATGGCAGAAACTGAAGAGGAACTAAAGAATCTCTTGATGAGAATGAAAGAAAAGAGTTTAAAATAGCTGGTTTAAAGTTCAACATTAAAGAAAAAATATGAAGATCATGGCATCCAGTCCCATCACTTCATGCAAATAAATGAGGAAAATTGGAAATAGTGACAGATTTTATTTTCTTGGTTCTCAAAAATCACTGTAGACAGAAACTACAGCCACAAAATTAAGACACTTGCTCCTTGGAAGAAAACCTATGACAAACCTAGACAGTGTATTAAAAAGCAGATGAATGGATAAGAAAGCTGTGGTACATATACACAATGGAGTATTACTCAGCCATTAAAAAGAATATATTTGAATCAGTTCTAATGAGGTGGATGAAACTGGAGCCTATTATACAGAGTGAAGTAAGCAGGAAAGAAAAACACCAATACAGTGTACTAATGCATATATACGGAATTTAGAAAGATGGTAACGACGACCCTGTATGCAAGACAGCAAAAGAGACACAGATGTATAGAACAGTCTTTTGGACTCTGTGGGAGAGGGAGGTGGGGGGATGATTTGGGAGAATGGCATTGAAACATGTATAATATCATATAAGAAATGAATCGCCAGTCCAGGTTCGTTGCAGGATATAGGAAGCTTGGGGCTGGTGCACTGGGATGACCCAGAGGGATGGTATGGGGAGGGAGGTGGGAGGGCGGTTCAGGATGGGGAACACATGTACACCCATGGCGGATGCATGTTGATATATGGCAAAACCAATACAATATTGTAAAGTAAAAAAAAAATAATAATAATAATTAAAAAAAAAACTATAAAAAAAAAAAAACAGAGATGTCACTTTGTCAACAAGGATCCATATAGTCAAAGCTATGGCTTTTCCAGTAGTCATGTATGGATGTGAGATTTGGACCAAACAAAGCTGAGTGCCAAAGAATTGATGCTTTGGGTAGTGGTGCTAGAGAGGACTCTTGAGAGTCCCTCGGACAGCAAGGAGATATCCAACCACTCAATCCTAAAGGAAGTCAACCCTGAATATTCATTGGAAGGACTGATGCTGGAGCTCCAGTACTTTGGCCGCCTGATGTGAAGAGCTGACTCCCTGGAAAACACCCTGATGCTGGGAAAGATTGAAGGCAGGGAAAGAAGGGGATGACAGAGGATGAGATGGTTGGATGGCATCACCGACTCATGAGTTTGAGCAAACTCTGGGAAGTAGTGAAGGACAAGGAAACCTGGCCTACAGCAGTTTATGGGCTTGTAAAGAGTCAGAGATGACTTAGCAACGGAACAACATCGAGAACAGGAAGTTTCAGATATGAAAGGTCAAAATTTGTTTAGGTTGGCTCTTAGACTTAAATAATTTAGTCTTTCAAAGATGTTTTGGTTTATCTGAATAAGCTAAATAACGGAAGAATCCAAATTCCATCTAAAGGCTTATTAAACATTGAAAATGCAAGAAATTTATTTTAAAATATTATTTTTCCCTGGTAATGATTCCTCGTTATGCTAGGATTAAAATTTATAGAGCTGAGTTACTGACAGTATAACTAGTGTTAATTTTCAAATATATTGAACTGGTCTCTGTGAATGAGTTAATAAAAAGGATATGTGTTTATATGTGTATAAATTCCATAACTTGGGAATTCAAACTATAAAGATATTTTTCCAGTTGTACAAGATAAATGCATTCCTTTGCTTACTTTCTATTCTGTTTACTATTGACTTTAATAATATTGGATAATCTGGTTATCCTTTAAAACGTTAGTGTCATTCTCTCATACTGGTAACTGGGTTTTACCACTCTTTTTAATAATAGAATCTCTTTGGTAACATCATACTCCAAGTTTTAATACTGCAGTATTTAAGGAATTAAATAGAATCCCTTTTTAAAACCCCACATAGAATTTGTAGTGGTTGAGTGCTTTAATTGCTGTATAATTTCCCTCCTAAGTAGATTCTTTCTAATCCTCAGTACCACATCCTAAATCCTTAGGCCTGTGCATTTTGGAAAGGGATACTCTATTATTTATTAAATGGCTTTTTAGGAGCTTTTCCTCAAATAGATGGTGAAACTAGATAAAATAGAAAAGGTCAAGAGAAAAATATTTTATTATACTCATCACTTATGAGCCCATGTGTTTACCCTTTACATAATTTTGGCTGAAAAAAAAATCATATTCTGAAATACATAGTTAACTTCATGTAATTCAATGAAAATAACCTTAAAAGATAATAAAATAAGTCTCAATGTCCAGTACCATTTTAAACCTCAACTGAGTAGCATGCTTAGTTTAATTTTGTTGATAAATTCTGTGCTACCCTTTGGTTTCAAACCTTCTGACTAAAATTCAGTTCAGTTCAGTCACTCAGTCGTGTCCGACTCTTTGCGACCCCATGAACTGCAGCATGCCAGGCCTCCCTGTCCATCACCAACTCCCAGAGTTTACCCAAACTCATGTCCATTGAGTCGGTGATGCCATTGAACCATCTCATCCTCTGTTGTCCCCTTCTCCTCCTGTCCTCAATCTTTCCCAGCATCAGGGTATTTTCAGATGAGTCAGCTCTTGGGATGAGGTGGCCAAAGTATTAGAGTTTCAGCTTTAACATCAATCCTTCCAATGAACACCCAGGACTGATCTCCTTTAGGATGGACTGGTTGGATCTCTATCTATCAGCTATTTTATTGCTTTATTGTCATAGTAACAAAGAATAAATATTAAGCATAGTTAACTTTTATTAACTAATCAAGGACTTAGTGTCATCATGCTATATTTTTACGTAGTCAGTCTCATGTGTTGTTGAAGGGCAAATGTAAAGTTTCACTACACTTACAAATGCCTATATTTAAAAAAAGAATTCTTGGATTAATTTGTTTCTTTTACTTTTGTCCCCTTGCCCGAAAATTAGAGATAAGAAACATTTCAATAAAATACCGTGGGACTTTCCTCATGACCCAGTGGTTAAGAATCTGCCTGCCAATGGAGTGGGCATGGGTTCAATTCCTGGTCCGGGAAGATTTCACAGCACCACAACTACTGAACCCGCACACTCTAGAGCCCGTGCTCTGCAGTTGAGAGAAGCCACTGCAAGAAGAAGCCAGCATACTGCAACAAAGAGCAGCCCCTGCCCACTGCAACTAGAGGAAGCCAGCTGCAGCAATGAAGACCCCACGTGGCCAAAGAGAAAATAAATGTTTTAATTAAAAAAAATAATTTCCTTTATCACTGAGTTTTAGTACACTGGCATATATAACTGCAAATGAAATAATAGCATATAGTTTAAATACCTACAGTTATAGAATAATTATATACTTAAATTGAAGGGAAAATATTCACCTTCTGCTGAGCTTTATCTTAATGGCTTTTCCTTTGGTTTAGTAGAGTGGAATATTAATGGTATTTGCTGATCTATTTCTGCATCTTAATAGATGATGATCTATTAAGATTCATCATCCTTTAGATAGTCTTATGTATATTTCTCATATTTCAAGCTTGTTTGGAAGTTATAGGAAATGTAACAAACAGCAAGGCATTTAATATTGAATGTCCAGAATCCTACTTTGTCATACAAAACAAACTCAAGGGAAAAATTAGTTTGTCACATATAATAACACACTGCAAAGAAGGAAAATCAACATGCATAAATGCAAGACTTTTTACACAACAGATAGGTCCTGGAAGGACTAATTTGCTACAAGAGAAAGCAACACAAGAATAGCTGTCAGCTGAATATAGCACTTGAATTTCATTGCAGCCTTTTCTTGATACTCAATCTGTACTATAATTGAAAGTGAGAACTATCAGGGTTGAGAATTTTCCTCCTGACAGAAGCCTTTTTTTGACATCCCTGTTCATTCTACCTGAACTCTACACTTAACGCTTCTGTTGCTGCAATCCTCACAAACAGCTTTCAACCAGCTCTTCTTTCACTGGGCCTCAAATACAACGCTTTAAAATATTTTGAGCAAAAAATAGCATCATGTTTTGTTTTTATCTTCATTTAGAATATAAAGTATAATCTTGGAGTCATTTAGGTAAATAGTTTCAGGAATTCTTTTTAACATATTTTCAGAGACTCCCATTTGTTTTGAATCAATTACTCCTCCAATTACACAGCATCCTCATTAAAAGATCATCACAAGGGAAAACAATTTGATCCTATTAGAATCCACAGATTCAAAACAGGAAACTCTGTGTTGAGTAAATAAAAGATTATGTGTCAGGCTATTTTTCATGCATAGGGAATATACATTTTCAGCATTTTACAAATGAAACCACAGATCTGAGAAGATGAAATCAGTTTCTTTTCTGAGTTCAGTCTTTTAGTAATCAAGCAGTTTTCATATTATTAAATGCATGCCTGAAGAAAACACCAACACCTTGAAAGAATTCTGCGTGTTGGGCGTACAATGAGACTGTGCATTTTCTGAGAATCAATTGAAAGAGAGAATACAAGACTTCATTATATTAAAATATTTCCAGCCTTTCTCTCAAGGCAGAGAAAAGGAAGAGTAAAGTTATCATGAAACCAATATTTGAAATTGGAGCTGATGAAAAAGTCAAGAGTTGTGCTCTTTAGCATGTTTTTCAACTTAGGATTTTCATTCCATTTAACACTAAACTTTCCTCCTTTCTAAATTCCTTTACATTATTATATAAATACAAAATAAAAGAATAACTACCATATTTGAAAATGTAGAAGACTATTAGTTAAAACTTCGAAGGCTAAAATAATGAAGATAAAGTATTGATTATAGGATGCTTACACTTAAAATATAATTGGTATGAATTAGCAAACATGTAAATTCAAGTGCAAAATTTAAATCCTTTGGGCTTTTTTTTTTTTTTTGTAAAGGACTGATCTAATTTGCCAACATGTTTTTAAGATGAATATATTCTGTGAATGGGCAAACATTTGTTTAATGACTTTTGCTTATTGGAAGCTAGTAAACATTTTAGAGTATTTCTGCCATCTCAGTTACACCTATGAAGGTAGCAGGAATGGAGTTACAGATGTTTCATTTATGACTTCCTGCAGGAACACATCCCCTGGGATCTATAGGATCAATGTAATCCAAGGTCATCTCAAATATAATGCTGTACTTGTGGTCCAAGGATGGAGACTGCAGAGGAACCAGATAACAGGACATTTATACACCTTTGACCTTATTTAATGGAATCTTGTTGGATTGCAATATGATAGGAAGAATCACCACTGAAATGACACCAGGAAGCATTTTGTAATATCAAGGCTTTAAAAATCTTTTCTTGCCTTTCCCTCATGGAATGGAAATTTACCATTTGATCAATGAAAACCCTTAGAGTTTACTTGTCTGTGTCTGGTTCATAATGTTGTGGAACACCGGGCAGTCACTGCTACATGGAGAGGACCCCACGACGGGTAGGAGAAAACAGCCAAAGCAGAAACAGTGAGCATCTATTGCAGGATGTGGTGGAGACAGACAATCGTGACCATATCTAAGCTGTGGTGATTCAACCAGTCCTGGAAGAGGAACAGCCATCTGCCTCAGGCACACCTCCCGCACAGTCAGGCAAGCCAATCAGAGACTGGGAGACTCCTCAGCCTGCTTCTTAGACTTAGCATCTAGTTAGTTAGTATCTAGTCCTAACTAGATACTTCCTCTCCACACCACACAAGTAACATACACCACCAAATACAACAAAAGAGAAACATTCTTTTTTCCCTTTTGATAAGAACTATTCTTAACAGAAAACCACATAACATCTAATAGGTACTTACATGACGGTAACAAAATTGCAGACTTTCCTTCATAAGGATTCAGAAAGCAGTGGGCAAAAAGACCAAACCAATCATTTTAAACTGACCTGATCCAGTTGGCTGTCCATCAACTGGTGACTTTCAGAGATCACAGTTAAGTGTTCGCTGAACAGCATCTGGTTATCTGGTTTACCAGGTGGTCTGTTAAAATAAAAATTTAGACCAAATATACCACATTTATTAATAAGAAGATACAAAACATACAACATGCTTTTGCAAAGTTGGGGATGTTATTTTCTGTCCTTAGGCACACTGACAAGAATGTACACATCTGACAGCAGAGTCAGCCTAGTTTTCATTGGGTTTGATTACAGTCTTCTTTATAACAAAGACCTTGCACTATGTAGAGTTCTAGTATCATGTTTTACTCTAAAGATGTTCAGCACTTGAGAAAATGGGGCATTTACATATTGTTCATGCCAGAGATATGTTGCCACTCTGATGACCTCCACACATGTACTCCATATTTGTGCCACAGCACTGTGAAACAAATTACCAATCAAATATTATACAAAGATTACACAGTATTAAAGAAGGGAAATGTATTCTAAGTAATCAAATGAAATAAGTCCAATATATAATGAACATTTTATAATATCAGGGAGATTGAAGTGTTAATTTACTCTATAAATCTATCAGAGAATCATCTGAGCTCAAGAAACAGTGCCTCAGTAAAAAAAAAAAAAAATCAATTTTAAATATGCAATAGATACCTTGAAGAATTTATTACATACTATGGAAATTAAGCCAATGAACTAAAAGGGAAGTTAGAGGAATTCTCTCAGACACAGCAGAAAAGAAGAAAGAGACAAATAAAAGCAAAAGAGAAGAAACACAAGAAATTCAATATATATGCAATACGAAATCCAGAATATAAATATAGAGTGATTTCTAATATTTAGGGAATAAAAATTGCCAGTTGTTTTATTTATTCAAAGTTATTCATGCTTATAATTAGATTAAAGTAGTTTAATTTTAATGCAGAATTTAAATGGTTATCACTCTAGATCCATGTTGTCCAATGTGGGAGCCACATGGCACAATTATCTACTGAGCACTTGAAATAAGTCTAGTCTAAATGGATACATGCTATAAATATAAAATCCACACTGATTTCGAAGACTGAGTATGAATACAAGACTATAAAATATTGTTAATTTTTTACCATTTATTACGTGTTGAAATAATTATGTTTGATATATTGAGTTACACACATGATTACTAAAATTTATTCATCTGTTTCTTTTTACTTTTTCAATGTATCTATTAGAAAATATTTTTACTGGATGGTGTTGCTCTAGACAGTGCTGACTTGCCTTGGAAACATTCTGTTACTTTTATTTAGAATTACTTTCAAAATCTTGAGGCACATTCCCAGGAAACTTTAGAAGCAAATCTCACTTGAATGTGAACTGGATATTGGAAAATAGTCAGAAGGCATTTTGAACAAAGCTTGTTAAGTAAGGTGGCGATGAATTTAGACAACACATTAGCAATCAAAAACAAGGGCCCGGAACTAAACACTGGGTCTTCTAATTTGGGATGACTCATCATTTGGATTGTAGTATATCACTTCAGACTTCAACTTTCTTTTTTATAAAATGAGAAGTCTCACAAGCATATTTTGAAGGCTGTGTCACTTCTCTTTGTAATTTTATAAATAATTTACATTGGCCTTAACTGTATAATACTGTGGAATTGGTTTTGGAATCTGCTGAAATACCTAAAGAATTATGTTAACTCTGTTCGCATCTATTAATGGCAGTATTCTCCACTGAGAACAGAGACTTTAACTATGGTAACACAAGCCAACTAAGGAAAATATTTTCTACTATTTCTTTACCCTTACACGTTTGATTTTGCTGGGTCCTTTCTTTGTTTAAAAAAAAAAAGAATGTTTAAAGCTTACGTATAATCAAACACTAAACCTAAATTCACTCCTATAATGACTCTTTACATTTCACAAAATAGTTACTGCAAATTCCTTTTTTTAATAATCTGCATTAAAAGGCATTTCTTTGCATATAAGTTATTGAACTTATATAATTATACTCTTCTTTGTCTTATATTTTGATAATTGTTTCTTTGATGACTTTAATTATAGGCACTTCAGTAAGAACTGAAAGTAATAACATCATTTCAACTGGTATTTTGAGAAAATCTTTCAAAACTAGATGAATGGATTTTAAAGGTAATAAATCCTTTGGTCTTTTTCCATGTGGTTCTGGCAGACTTTGTAATATGAAAATAAATAAAATTCTTTTACTGCAAATATATCTGTTATGTCTCTGAGCAGGAATGTGCCTTTTAATGAAACACTGAATGTGCATATGCTGGTCTAGTCAAATAACCTAAGGGTAAAAATACATATTAGGTCATAACCTCAAATGTTCTAGAGTTTTCTCCTGCATTTTCAATGAAGTCTACTACAATCACATTTTTTCCCCAAGCACCCTTGGGAAAATGCTATATTCTTTAGTTGCTCTGTGTGTGTTTTACATATTTGGGGCCGGTCCAAGGTATTTTCATAATCCACTGGGTAACACGGTCAGTTCACACTGAATAAAAATTGTCCAAGCCATTTCTTAATGAATTAATTCATTTATTAAATGTTAAAGACATGTTAGTTGTGGATACAGTAACAGGTATTGTATCTGTTACCTAGGCTTCTTAAATGTTGAAGACAAATTTAAGTTCTATCTCTATGTGATCATTCAGCAATTTGGGAAAACAAGTCTTAGCACACAGTAAGGACTCAAGAAATATTTCTTGAATGAATGAGTCATTGAACCATGTTGTAATAACATAAATAATTAATGTTTATTAAGTTCCTGTTCTGCACCAATGTGTAAGAACATGTAATTAAATACTCATAACAACTCCATAATACACACACACACACACACACACACACACATAAAACTCTAATTTTCTAAATGAGGAAAGGTGGCTCAGAGCAGCTGGACAACTGACTATGGCCACTAAGCCAGTAAATTATGGTGCTGGGATTTGAACTCAGGTCCAAAAAAACTACAAAGACTGTAACACTCTCATTCGAACACCACTGTGTTTTGAATTTGCGGTTCATTTTCAAGACAAAGCCATGTATGATCCTGCTGGCTATAAATCACACTGTCAACATTCAGGGTTGAGAATAAAGTGTGATCACCAGATGGGCAGACAGGGAAGAATGGACGCAGAGCAAGTTCAGTTCCCCAGGCAGGCCGTTTTACCCAGTGTTAGTGACCACGAAATACTGATGCTAGTTTTATAGTTTACACAACTGAACATGCATAGGAAATATACTGTGGCATTTGCTATTGCTGTTCTAACAAAAGACCACAGACTTCATGGCTTAAAAGAACACAAAGATATTACTTTACAGTTCTTTGGGATAGAATTCCTAAAATCAAAGTGTCAGGTGCATTTCTTTCTGGAGGCTGGAGGCTCTGACTTCTCAGTTTCTAGAGGCTGCCCTGCATTCCTTGGCTTTTGGCTTCCTTTCTCTATCTTAAAAGCCAGCAACAATGGTTTGAGACCTTCTCGTATTTCTGATTCTGACTTTGTTTCCATTGTCACATATCCTTCTCTGATTTATTCTGCCTCCTTTCTCCACTTTAAAGCCCCTTGACATTATTGGATTTGTGTGGATAATCCAGTATAATTTACCTATTTGGAGATCCTAATGATAATCACATCTCCAAAGTCCCTTTGACATGGAAGGCAGCATATTCACAGGTTTCAGGGATCAGCACATAGACATCTTTGGGGAGATCATTATTTTATCTAACATACATATTAGATCAAGTATCAGAGTCCTTCACTATCAGTATTTAGTATTACTACCAGTATTCACTATCACTACTCAGTATCCTTGACTATTTATATCGTGTTGCTTTAATTTATAAGCGGTTGAAACTTGGTTACCTGAAAAACACACTGAGATTCTGAGATTTTTGCTGGAAGCATTCCTAGGATCAACATCATTTAGTGAGTGAAGAACACAGGATGCATGGTGAACTGTGATCCAATTACAACCAAGGTCTTGGACCATCCCCACAGGGAGCTGGGGATTCAGGGTTGTCTCACTTTGAGGCAGAGAGTTTGGGACTTGATGCCCTACATTGACCAGTCACTGGATAGAGGCTGCCTCTCCAACCCTCCCGAGAGCAGGTGTGGCCTTGGATGCGTCAACATCAACAGAAGGACTTGGTTGACCGCCCCAAGCAGCCAAGATTCCCAGTGCCTGAAAGGCAGAGAGCCTCCATCCTGAACGGGTGCTGCGCAGCATCTACTTCAGAAGCTAAACCGATTCAGGTGCCATGCTTAGGCCGCCATTCATTATTATAGGAAAATCCAGGGCAAAATGCTTTGAGTTAAATATAGTCACCAAAGATCAATAGAAAGAACCCAATATCCATAAATTAAGTTGAATTTAGTTTCTTGTTCTTCCTTGGCATAATCTATTCCCACAGGCACAGTTTATTATTTTTCCTCTTTTTTTTCCCTAGCTGCAAAGTGCCACTTGAAATAAAATGATGTCTTTTACCAGTGCTTATGTGTTCAATTAGAAAAGTATTTAGTGATAGGCACTTTTCCAAAACAATAAGAACAACAAATATCGATTTCATTGTTGCAATTAATCACTTGTATTTAAATTATGAAAATGTGTTATCATGTTCCCTCCAGGATGGTTATTTGGATATTAAAGGGAAAAATGTTCTTAATGCTATATTACCTTGGATTTCTTATTTAATTCCACCAAATGTCCCCCTTTCTATAGAGAAAAGGACAATAGTTGTTTTCCATGCAACTGAGAGAAGAAAAATTATTTCATCCTTCTTTGCCTACACAGCTATACCTCTGTGAAAGCAGCAGGAAACAGCAGGAATAGAACAAGAATAGAGAGTTTCAGTGAACTGATGTCTGTTTGATTCACTACCAAAAAGGGGAAAAAATATACTCAATATCTTTATAATTTTTGAATCAGAAAAATTAAGGCCTGATTTCTTAAAAGCATAACTATATCAGCAGTTTTGTAGCCCATGGGGCAGTTTTAGGTCATTCTGCTATTATCAGTGCAAAGGGGGTAGTTGGGTAGAAAACAAAGTAAATTGTTATGTCAGAAAAAAAAAATCCCCATAAAGACTTCTCATGCTCAACTTTCATGATGAAGTCAAACATTCTTGACATTCTAGGTAATCAATGATTCACTGATTTAAAAAAAAAATTGTGTGGGTGATAAGATATGAATCATTTTAAATCCCTTTACTATTTACAAAGAAAAGGAAAAAAATATTCATCTGTCTTCTTCCATTCTCTCATGGGTAAGTTTTATGCTAAATATCATAGCAATATGACATTACAACATACAAAAGTATATTCATTTCCTAGGTCTTTTGCAACAAAGTATTTCAGGCTTAAAACCACAGAAATTTGTCACACAGTTCTGAAAGCTAGAAGTCCAAAACAATGGTGTCAGTTGGGTTGGTTCCATCATAGAACCCTGAGACTTTGCCCCATGCCTCTCTCTCAGCTTCTAGGGACATCCAGTGATCCTTGGCACTCCATGTTTTGCAGATGCGTGACTCCAATCTCTACCTCAGTTTTCACGTGGTGTTCTCCCTTTGAGTTTTTATGTCCAAATTCCCCTCTTCTCATCAGGGCACCAGTTGTGTCGATTGAGGTGCATCCTAATGACCTCATCTTAACTTGATTACATCTGTAAGGACCCTATTTTCCTATACTGTCACACTCACAGCTACTGAGAGCTAGGTCAGCAACATCTCTTTTGGAGGGGACACAATTCAATTCATAACAAAACAGAAAACTTGACCAGTAGAGTTAAACATGTAGAGAAGACTAGAGGTTTCAAATCCAGTAAGGGGAAGAGGATGCTCTAGTTAAAGCCTTGCTCCTTATATATAGTGTAGCTTGCAGACCAGCAGTTTGGGGGATACCAGAGAACTTATCAGACATGCAGACTCTCAGTCCTCATCCCAGACCTACCAAATCAGAATTTGATTTTAACAAAATCCTTCATTTGTTCAAATGCACATATTTGGTTTCAGATACATACTCTAAGGCCCACAGTTTAGAACTTTATTAGATGCATAATAGAATTAACCAATGCCTCTAGTACACCATTTACGACTTTTCATCTAGCTGCAAAATCATCTCTAGGTTACTTACGATACATAATGCAATGAAAACGCTACATAAATAGTTGCCAGCACACAGAAATTTGTAATTTTGCTTTTTGGAACTTTCTGGTTTCATGGTTGGTTGAATCTATGGATGTGTAACCTGTGAATATGAAGGGCAAAGTGTACCTGCTTTGGGAGTTGGGGGAAAAGCTTTTTCTGCATGACTCCATTGTGAACTGTGATACTCATGCTATGGACCTATTTTATTCTGTGTGCTTCCCATATGCACTGTGGGCACGATCTGAAGGCATTGCACTCATGCTTCCACACAGTTTTGTGTACTTGGAGGTAACAGCCAAAAACAAGACTCTGCTGCTGCTGCTAAGTTGCTTCAGTCGTGCCCAACTCTGTGTGACCCCATAGATGGCAGCCCACCAGGCTCCCCCGTGCCTGGGATTCTCCAGGCAAGAACACTGGAGTGGGTTGCCATTTCCTTCTCCAGTGCATAAAAGTGAAAAGTGAAGCAAATTGTTTTGCTTATATTTTTCTCTTCATATAGGCATAAGAGTGATACATGATTAAAAATTCATGTCTAAATACATTCAAAATATTTTTTAAGGATAATATAAAATGCTAAGAGATACCGAATTATAGTTGAACCAGCAGTGCCTTTTTTTTAAGGAATATATAAAATGATAATTTGTCTATAGTCAATAATATATTAATTTGATAAAATAAACATTATCAACTGTATAATTGAGATCTATTTAAATATCATACCACCGATAATAAAAAATGTTATTTCATATGAACAAAAATGTATAATTATAAGACATAAATTGTACCAATTATCATAGTAAACATATTAAGGCTATATGAAACATGGACTCGTACACTTACAAAAGCAAAATTTAGAGGCTAGATTAATGTCATTTTAATGTTAGATTAAGCTGTTTTCAAATCATGGTTTAAAAAAAAAAGGAATCTAGAAAATCTTCTCATCAGTCCTTGAAATTATTTTTTTCTTTTAGTTGCTTATCGAGTCATTCCCTTTATAAACATAGGAGTTATTTTAGGTGCCTGGAAATAGAGGCTTAACTAATCATCTGTAATTGTTTCCTGCTAATACTGAATACCAAGAACTGACAGCAAAAGAAAATAAAAGCGTTAATATGTTCAAAGAGCCATGATTTAGCTACAGTTTGCAAATACATTTGTGGAGCAAAGTTGTGCCATTAGTATTTAATTTCCAGAAGCTGAAATTCCAGGGTTGCCTCACTGGTTCATTATAGATTTACATATGTTACATACTTGGGCCCATTTGAAAGGCATTTGATTATTATTCAGAACTTTGCTTTTTAAGGCATAATTTGTTGGTAAAAATATGGAATAGCTAAAATGTTACGTTTCTAACATTCCTATTGCCTTTTTAAATGTTCAAACCTAAACATAACACTACATCTATTTATGCTTTCCCCTTACCTTCCCCAATGTGTCAATTCAAAACCAAAATGTTCTTCTTATAAAACTTTTATTAGTGATTCTTACAGACAGAAAGTCCCTCACACCTAGCTAAGAGTTTAGAAATGGACCAATCTGAATTTCACTCCAAGATTAAGCATTCAGTTAGTTGTAAAGTCTTAGATATGTTATTTAGTGGGGTTTCCCAAGTGGTGCTAGTGGTAAAGAACCCACTTTCCAATGCAGGAGTCATAAGAGACACAGGTTCAATCCTTAGGTCAGGTAAATCCCCTGGAGGAGGGCATTGTAACATTTCAGTATTCTTGACTGGGAAATCCCATGGACAGAGAAACCCGTCAGGCTATAGTCCACGTGGTCAGCGAGAGTCGGACGCAACTGCAGAATAACACACATGCACACGACCCTCTAAGCGCCTGTAAAATGGAAACATTAACTATCTTATAGAATAATAAGTATGTATATCTTATACATCTAATATAGCTAACTTTCAAAAAATAGTAGCTATTTTTTATTATAGCTCAAATGAAAAACATGTATGCCTTCAAGTACATATACAGATAATTTTAGGTATCAGTTTATCAGTAAAATGTAAGCTTTATAAAGGTAGAGATTATATTATTTTTTCTCTCATATTCATGACTTCAACATTAGGTGCATGGTATATACATGATCAACTTTTTGTAAGGAATGAATGAGTGAGTATTTAGACCTAATGAAGTGAGTATGTGATGGAAGCTGAACAGGTAACAAGAGCAATTTCTGCCTCTGCAGTGAGCACATTACCTAAATGAACAATTTTGTCTTTTCTTTAGTTTACCTATTTATACAGAGATCTGTGCCCCAGAAAGTTCTTATGATTCAGTTCAATTACTGAGTGAGCAAGCTTTTCTTCAGTGATGGAAGGTATAGAATGAACTTTAAATAGTAGCATTACCCTGGGACAGTCACAGCCCTGTGGCGACCTCTGTCTGTAAAATGACAGATCTGAACTAAATCATTGGCGCTAAAATATTTTCTTAGAAGAAATGTTCTAAAAAATAATCCCTTTGGGCACTATGCTAGATAAAACTGATAAAACCAGAACCAGTGCATGAAATGGGTGTATGTTTCTACATGTGTATGGGAGTGGGCCTTTGTGCCCCCAGGAGAGGTAGAAAGTACAGTCTATTAAGCATCCTTTAAGTCACACTTCCCACCTCCTACTCCCACCCACCTTGAACACACACACAAACCTATTAGCCTCTGAGATAACTCCAGGAAAATGCTAGAAATTCACTGACCAAACTTTGGAAATGGATAGGCTAAACACCAGCTTCTACTCCTGCCTTATTGTTCCGTAATACTGTGATTCTGAAGTTCAGAAGACCCTGCATTCTTATCTTCACCCATCACTTTCTGAAACTGAGACAAATACAAGAAAAGAATAGCGTTGCAGAATCCCCCTCAGCTTCAGGGCATTGTGGTAGAGGTAAATCAGGAAACATTGAAACAGGACAATGAACGGAGCCTGAAACTGGGCTCATTGGTGTCTAACAGGTCTGTGCTCCTAACTGGCTCAAGCCTGGGCTAACAGTCTGTGCTCCTAAATGGCTCAAGCTCAGACTGAGTCAGACTGTTTATATCTATTCCGTGTTATCACTTTTACAACTTCATCTTACGTAACCAATCAATAGATTTAGAACAGACATCTTTTAAACTCATGGTGTGACTGAATTGACCAGATGTTCAGCTGAATTGACAGAGCTGTTTCTAGTATAATGTGGACGCAGCCTGAGAGTCAGTGAAAGGTGACAGAACTTTGACTTTTCCTTGTCCAGAGATAGAAAAGGCAAAAGGAGGAGGAGGCAGGGAAAATGCAAGAGAAGGATAGGTAGATGAAGAATCAGCAAGGGAGCAATCAGCAGCCTACACAGGAGTCCCAGATACAATACTTGATTTCAAGGGAACCTCTCTCTAGTTTAACCTTTCTCTATTTTAAAACTTATTTTAAAATGAAGAATTGTTGAACAGAGATTATATGAGGCAGATAGAAGGAGAGGCTAATTTAAGACTAAAACATGAAAACTACAGCAATTAATATATTGTTCATCACTAAGAATAAGATAATCTTCCTTGTCACTATGTATAATTAATTTTGATTCTCTGATGTTTCATGTATATATCAGTACTAACTTTTAATATAAAGCAAAAAGAAAGCCAAATTGTTGGGAAATGTGCTAATATCACACATGCATGCATATATATATACATGTGTAAACATGTAGTCTATTCCAAAGCCAAGGAAAATTTCTTCATGGCATTCTTTCAGCATGCTATCTGACCAATATAGTTCATGCATCAGTGGGTCCTGGTTACTCTGGAAGGAGTTGTTTCTACTTGGTTTTAAATTCCACTTTGTTTCACTGTAAGTGAACAAAACCACCTTATTTGTTTTTCTAAAAGGGCTGACTTTTTTTTACCACAGTAAAAAAAATGTAGATTCAAGCATGGGGATTTTCTTGAAGAAAAACTGATGAATATTCGTGCAAAGACTGAAGAATATAAAATATGAAATGTCAACTTTCCTAAAAGTCATGGGATAATTTTTGTGGAAGGATATTATATTACTTAAAAAAAAAAAAAAAAACCTCCAGAAAAACCCCAACAACACCACAGAAGCGAGTGATATATTTAATGCCACTGATAAATTATGATTCTTCTAGATAAACATGAGGAGGGAACTGGTATGCTACTTTGAATTATTATCAGTTATGGTATATTTATAAAGTGATAGTGATAGTAAGAAAGAAATTAAAAAAAAAAACACTAAAACATAGTCTAAAATATCTTTCTCCACTTTGTTTTCCCTCATAGCACTTATAACCCTTGTGCCTTATTATTTCTAAGATCATTTAAACATTTTTGTTTTGTTTTCTCTCTTTTAACTATAAAATAGGTCTCCTATTATAATATTAATAAAAATTTATTGTTTTGTTCACTGCTGTATCCCTGACAATCTTTTTAAGAGCTGGCACTAATAGGTTATAAATATTGGCAGAATGAATGAACTGGTATGTGGCAATATGTGCCAAGAGATACCGAGTCAGTTTACTTGAGTATAAAGAGAAAATCTTTTTGATATCACAGCAAAAAGACGAAGCTAACCATGATAGTGAACAAAAATTCATCTGGATTCAAATCCAAAGGAACTTTCAATGCTGGAAGGCTATGGAGAGATGCCATTGGAGAAAAAATGAATTTGGAATGTGATAAAGATATATAGCTTATATAAGGCTAACTCTCCTACAAATAATTATAAAATAATATATAAACCAAGTTGAAGGCACTTTAGAATGTCCAAAGGCAGGGAGCATCATGGAATATTTCAACTTTTGAAAGAATAAATGGCCACTGGGTCAGATCCATATTTATTTGTCTTTTCCCCAAAGGCACTTCCCACTTCATATGGCACAGGGGAAGAATTGTTCAAGCAGAAACCTGCTATTTCATTAGGTTGAGTTGTCAGAGAACACATGAGCTATAAATTGAAGGGGGAAATCCTAAGAAGGAAGGCACCAGAGGCAATGAGTTTCCAACCCAGGATATACACTTTCCTCAAATCCTCGCTTGACCTTTGAATTACAAGGAAAACTCCAAGAAGTCTAGTGGAAAACAACAGCTGGAAAAGGTGAAAAACTTGAGTAGTTCTCTTAGCTCCTGAGTAGATATCTTAGCTCCTGTATCTTGGTATTTGTATGGCTGGCACTTGAGTTCTAAAATTAACAAGAGGTAGAGTCAGTTAAGAATTCAGTGGCTATTTATAAATGGTGTGTGCCAACGTTTCCTAATAGAGAGTATCAGACTATTAAGTGAATCCATTTTTTTGCTTCAAAAAACCAAATGGACAATATAGTTCAAGCCTGAATCCTAACAGTCACAGCTATGAAGACCAGGATCCATTCTTACTTAAGGTTACATCCTTTAATTAAAGTCATTATACTTCAGTGCAGAGATCAGAGGTAGAGAAATTGTAACATATGCTTGACTCTGTAATATTCTTTCATCCTTTTTTTATGCATTTAAAATGTTGAGATTTTCTTATTAACCTATATAAGGATCCCCAAGTAAGAAGTTATTTTTATAACAACAGATGATACAACTTCAAGTTCCTTTAATCTTTTAGAAAAGTCATTTCCATTGTTTTCTGCTTAACAGATGAAGATATTTTTCCTTTCTTGAGCAATCATATTATTCTTAAGAAATGTATTGAGATTTCTGCCTATTGTACTTTTTCCCCTGCTAATGACCATTGCCCACAATGTTTCTCATGATCATGAAAATTATACAGAAGTTATGAAAAATTATATGGACGTTATATGGAAGCAGCAGTTCACATACTGCTGAAGCCTAGCTTATAGGATTTTGAACATAACCTTACTAGCATGTCAAATGAGTACAACTGGACAGGAGTTTGAAAATTCTTTGGCAATATCCTTTTTTGGGGATTGGAATGCAAACTGACCCTTTCCAGTCCCTGTGGTCACTGCTGAGTTTTCCAAATTTTCTCACATATTAAATGCAGCACTTTAAGAGCATTATCTTTTAGGATTTTAAATAGATCAGCTGGAATTCCATCACCTCTGCTGCCTTTGTTCATAGTAATGCTTCCTAAAGCCCACTAGACTTCACACTTTAGGATGTCTGGCTCTAGCTGAGTGAGCACACCACCATGGTTATCCAGTTCATTAAGACATTTTAGAAAAGGCAGAGGAGCCAGAGATCAAATTGCCTTCCTTGAATCATAGAGAAAGCAAGGGAATTCCAGAAAAACATCTACTTCTGCTTCATTGACTATGCTAAAGCCTTTGACTGTGTGGATCACAACGAACTGGAAAATTCTTAAAGAGATAAGAATACCAGATCACCTTACCTGTCTCCTGAGAAACCTGTATGCAGGTCAAGAAGCAAGAAATTAGAATTGAATGTAGAACAGCAGATTGGTTCAAAACTGGGAAAGGAATATGTCAGGACTATATATTGTCACCCTGCTTATTTAACTTCCATGCAGAGTACATCATGCACAATGCTGGACTGGACAAATCACAAGCTAGAATCTAGATTGTCAGGAGAAGTATCAAAAACCTCAGATATGCAGATGATGCCACTCTAATAGCAGAAAGTAAAGGGAAACTAAAGAGTCTCTTGAGGAGGATAAAAGAGGAGAGTGGAAAAGGTGCCTTAAAACTCAACATTAAAGAAACCAAGATCATGGCATCTGGTCTCAACACTTCATAGCAAATAGATGGTGGGGGAGGAGTGGCAACAATGACAGATTTTATTTTCTTGGGCTCCAGAATCACTATGGATGGTGACTGCACCCATGAAATGAAAAGAGGCTTGCTTCTTGGAAGAAAAGCTATGATCAAACCTAAAAGGCATATTAAAAAACAGAGACATCAGTTTCCAGCAAAAGTCTATATAGTCAAAGCTATGGTTTTCCTGGTATCATGTATGGATGTGAGAGTTGGACCATAAAGAAGGTTGGTCACCCAAGAATTGATGCTTTTGAACTGTGGTGCTGGAGAAGACTCTTGAGAGTCCTTTGGACTGCAAGGAGATCCAACTAGTCAATCCTAAAGAAAATCAACCCTGAATATTCACTGGAAGGACAGATGCTAAACTTGAAGCTCCAGTACTTTGGCCACTTGATGGGAAGAATCAGTTCATTGGAAAAAACCCTGATGCTGGTAGATTGAAGGCAAAAGGAGAAGGGAACAGCAGAAAAGGAGAAGGCTAGATAGTATCACTCAGTGGACATGAATCTGAGCAAACTCTAGGAGATAGTGAAAGACAGGGAAGCCTGGTGTGCTGCAGTCCATGGGGTCACAAAGAGTTGGACACAACTTAGTGACTGAATAACAAAGTATATTACAGTAAGTACCCTGTTAAAATTACTAACATTTTATCAATATGAGTTATGAACTATTACTGAGTTATTAATAATCTCAGTTCAATCTAGTAAAGATATTATATGCTCCTTTTTATTACAGATACTTCCAACCCTGCTCTGCTTGGTTCGTGAGGTTCTTCCCAATGACTAAATTCACCTATGATTACTGGACATCTTTTATCTATTGAATCTATACATTTGGGAATTTTAAAAAGATGATTAGTGTGTTTATATACAAATGATCAGTACAGTAGAGCTGCAGTTGTCCCTCTCATGACTTTAACCTGGTGACTGCCCTATTCATATAACTCAGGTGGTTTCTCATCTTGAAATCCTGAGTATTCTGAGGAGTACTCATCTTCTTTCTCCTCCACTTCATCACCATTATAATTGGTCTAAATTCACATCTATTTATTTAGTTTTTGGCCAGTGTGGCTCTGGAGATAGCATTTCTAGTTGGGTGTGATCTTTCTGTATCACCCTCCTCTTTTTAATCACTGTTATTTCTTTATCATTTTCTGTGTTTAACTTTTCTTAATGGTTAGTAATTCTGGTATTGTTAGTGATGGTAGGCCATCTAGTTTATCTTTGGATACAATTTTTCATTTATTATTTCTGGATCAATATATCTGAGATGTAAGATTTTTTTCTTTGATTCAAAATTATATTCTTTGGACAATCTAAAGTATCATTCTTAGAATTTTTAAAAAATAGTCATTTGTGTTACTACTGCAGCTATGCCCACTGGTCAGAAAATTTTTTCTCTAAGAGCCAAATGTTAAATGTTTATGTCTTTGGGTCACAAGAAGCAAAACTAAACAACTGTTATTGCCAAAGAGCTAATAGTCCTTTTACATTTTATGTTTTAATTCTTCATTTATAGGCCACACAAAAGTAGGTAGAATCCTAGGTTAAGTCCCTGGGCTATATTTTCCAACCCTTCCTCTTTAATACACCTTTATCAGGTGATGGGATGACTTTCATTAGAATCTTTTAATTTCTGTAGCCTTCATTTCTATTAGTCCCACTTGATATTTCCTTATGAAATTAAACGTATACCAACTTTGTGATTCAGAAATTCTCTCCTAGGTATTTACTCCAATAAAGGAAACAATTCATGGAAGAGTTACATTAAAATGTTTATCTCCTTTATTTATAATAGTGCCAAACTGGAAACAATACAAATGTCCATCAGGATAAAAGACTTAAAAATATTCATTCAATAAAATACCACTCAGGAATAAAAATGAATGAACTACTTATGTAAGCAACAACATAGATAAATATCAAAAACTACGTGTTGGGCAAAAGAAGCCAGACATAGAAGAATGCTGTATTATCTATAAGGAGATCAAGAGGTGGAATGCCTTTAGCTTAACAGAAATTGATTATGACAGGGTAATCTATAGGGAGTAGGAATTAGGTAATAGGGGGCATAAGTAAATTTTATAGAGTTATAGAAATGTTCTATTTCTTTATTGGAGTGTGGGCTACACAGGTATAATCATATATAAAAATTCATTTAATTTTGTCTAAATCTATGGACATCACCATATGTAAAGTTTACTTCAATAAAACCACAAAAAAGCATTTAAAAATATGAAAAGATACCCCTCATTAATATAAACAAATACAATATTTACCTCAATATATATACTTGACAAAATATTACCATATGAAGTTTAAGAATACATGAGGGATGATAAACCCAAGTTGTGTTTTTTCCAGGATTGCAAGGTTGGCTTACCATTTGAAAATCAAAAATTTAATTCACAAAATTCACAGGAAAAAGGAAAAATCCCATATTATAAATTTAATGGATGCATAAAAATGTTTAGCAACACATCATAAATTAAGAATAGTAGAGAGATTTCTCAATCTAAAAAAATGTCTCTAACAAAAAGCCAAAGCTAATATTAAACTTACTCAGGAAAGACTATTCACCCTCTCCCACACTTGGATCAAGGAAAAGGCAGTGATGTCTACTTCTGCAACATCTATGCAATATTGTATTTGAAGTTTTAGCCACTGTTAGTAAATCAAGAAAAAGAAAGTACATAAAAATCAGGAAGAAAAAAATCATAATGGTAAAATGGGCATTTGTATGTAGTTCTATAAATATTAATACAAAAGTCAAGTCTCTGAGAGTCCTACTCACAATGAATCAATCAAATCAACCCTTACCTCTGATACCACTCTCCTGACCCAAGGGATGGGCACTATGCTATACTCTTTGACCAGTTTATACTATTTCAATAGATACTCTCTGAGATTATAATGGTAATACTGCTGTCAAGAACACTGGAGGATGATTAGCATAAAATATTGGCAAGACAGGGCAACAATGACACCAAAAGCCTCAGAAAATTACATTACATGTCCTACATGCAGAAAGACGATTGTTCAATCTTTCTGCTTAATTCATATTCTACAGGACATACTGGTTATGTGAAACACATCTGCTTGAATGATCAACACAATTGTATAGAAACTCCTATATTCTATTTGAATAATATCTTAAATGCCAACAATAAGTGAAATCATGTATTTAATGCTTGATCTATGGAGGAGACACCTGCCTTTGGAAAAATAGTATCTTTAACTTATGAGCTGAATTATCACGTTTCTCAGATTACAGGGTCAGCTGATTGCTGATTGCCCTGGGAGCAACTCCATCAAATTAATTTCTTTGCAATTTTAATTTCATAGTGAAGGAATAAAACTGTGGGTTTGAACTTGCCTTTAACTTTTCATCATATGCCCCCTAATATTCTTCTTATTTATGTATAATTGGATTCCATTCATCCCTTTAATGTTTGTGGTGTGCACAGTCCTATGTCTAAGTACTGAGCTACCTTGAAGTGCATCATTTAGTAGAATTAAGCAAGAGACTAAAGCCTATGGCTATGAGACATGGTCAGGAGCTGGCAGCCAACAGATGACAGAATGAAGAAAATCTGGCCTCTAACCCAATTTTTCTGCCTCAGAATTTATTATTGGAAAACAACTTGCCCCCTCCCTGGTTTATGAGAGACTGGCATGGAAGCCTTGAAGCTATGGCCATGCATAATGGAAATCTTGCTTCCAGTCCTGTATTTTGGCACTCAGGATTTATGGATGAAGACCAGATCTTCCTCCAGCATGTTAGAAATAATGAGGCCTGATTCTGTAGAGAGCAACTGTATGGCACAGGGGGCCAGCAGCCTCTGTTTCTGACCAACCATCTCCACATTTGACCAGGACTGCTCAACTTCCCTACTTAACTGGTATGCATTTGTATGGAGCTTCTAGAAGTCTAGTACCTTTCTGAGAGGGAAGCTTGCAAACAATGGTCCTCAAAGTACCAGCTGCATAAGCATTACCTGGGAAATTGATGAGTTCAAATCTAGTTTATATTGATGATTTCCTTGATGTTAGTGTGTTAGGTGGCAGTTCCCAAATGCATTTCACCACAGAAACTTTTTACATGGGCACTCTTCAGGTTTGTGTTCAATGAAGTACTCCTGATAAATAAAACAGAGCTTTGGAGAATGCTATTTGAACTGGGATATAGTTCAAAATTACACCTAATGATATTTCCTTTCCTTTAGTCAAACAAAAGGCATACATTTGAAAACCACATGAAGAAATAAGGTCATTACTTTTATTTTATTTTATTTTTTTTTTATTCTGAGTAATTTATTTATTTATTTATTTATTTTTTATTCTTCCAATTTTATTTTATTTTTAAACTTTACATAATTGTATTAGTTTTGCCAAATATCAAAATGAATCCGCCGCAGGTAATACATTCATATTAAATGGATAAATTAATTCCTTAAAGTAATTATTGCTGAAATCTAGTTTTTCAAAAAAATTATCTTGTGGTTAAGTAACTCTAAGTTTCTAAAATGTGCCAACATATGCTGATTTGTCCTCTATTTTCTTCATTTTGTAAAACGCTTAGCAAATATGGCTATAATCAAGACAAATTAGCTTTTTAATTAAAGAAGTAAGGATAGAATGTGCCAATGTACTCAGTCATGTCTGACTCTTTGCAACCCTATGGATTGTAGCCCACCAGGACTACAGGAGCAGACAGGCTCCTCTGTCCATGGGATTTCCCAGGCAAGAATACTGGAGTGGGTCACCATTTCCTCCTTCAGGGGATTTTCTTTATCCAGGGATCAAACTCACATCTCCTGCATTGGCAGGTGGATTCCTTACCAATGCACTACCTATGGATAGAACAGCTAACTGAAATCCCCAGTTAATCCAAAGCTTTATTTTAACCAAGATTCAACTAAGCAATAGAGTCAACTTAGCAATAGAGTCAATAAGTATATAGCTGGATCCTATTCATGGATAAATCATTAAGAATCTAGAAAATGAGAAACAGATCAACCGTTACTGTGCATGTTTCCATAGTTTCAATGCCTATGAGACCCAATCTTCCGGAGTTGTCAGTATTCCAGGTTTTAAATTAGAAGATGTCTGCATACTTGCTCTAAATGGTATTCCAGGAAGCTCTCAAACTGATTTTAACTATGTCACATAAAAGTCACTTAATTTGAGCTGAAAACTAAATGAGTTTCTATCCAAAATAAGTTCTGAACCTGTGTCTTTGTACTGTCACTGGTGACCCATTTTCCATATTTCATGAGCTATGAAAATTCACAGTTCTACCTCCATGCAAAGCTGGCTTACCAGTTGAATAATTGGTACCAAATGGAGACGGTAATTCAAATGAGAAATGTTTTTAAATATTAGTTATCTATCCATGGAGAACAAAATGAAGACAACTGATTATCTCATTTCTTAAGTAGAAAAACTTGATATTAATAATAATCATAATATCTTGTTATTAATTGCTTAAATAGTAAAAATATCACACAAGACAGGTTAAATTAATTCTTAATTAATTTAGACTAAGCTCTCTTTCTCAGAAATATCTACTGATACATTTCTACATATGTTAAATAATTTATTTAATAGCAAGAGAAAAGTCTAAATGCTCAATAGGACCTTGTTTAAATAAAAATTAACACACATTTACAATGAAATCCCATGAATGCTCATGATTGGTTATAAATTTCAACTAAACCCATAAACTTGAAACTTCAGCTTTTTGAGAGAGTACCTTCAAGGAATGGAAAGTTATGAATACAAGGCTTTCAGAGTGTTTCTCAGACATTTTCCACAAAGGCACAAAACATGTTGACATTAAAAGAACTTTTAGGAGTACTGATTTCAGTTAGGAGATACTGTTGTAGCAATAGTGGAATTTGCTTTAATTCAAAGAACATTTGGTTGAAGAAGCCTTGCCTTCTGGTCTCAGTGTTGTTATGATTTTGCACAAGTCCCTGAATTTCTTCAAGTGACATTTTTCTCATTAGAAAAAATCTTTAAGAACCTATTGCTATCAAAAGTTCTATAACCTCTTGTATCATTGCACTTAAATTGTTTTCATTAATATCTTTGGGAGAGCATGTCTTTAGCAAGCTGAGAAAGATTCACAAAGAATTCCTTCAGAATCAAATGCTATACAGCACTATGTTCTTACTCCCAAATCCTGATGGAGAGGTTCCATGTTTATTAGGTAGACTATACAGCACATAGTGGGTCATTCCCATGGATAGGCTCAATAACCAGTCTTAAGTATTCTTAAATATCAAGCCTAGCTAGACATATCAACTTACAGCAGGAAGGATGGGAGATGTGGTAAGAACAGAGATTTAGAAAGGACAGTTTTGTCCTAGAAAATATTTTAGACTTGCTGAAGCTACTTCTTTATTCTTTTTATGTAATACTGTGTCTTTCTTTTGAAAATGTGATTATAAAACTGAGTCAAGTGTGGTGGGTGATTGGTAAATATTAGATAAATAAATATTAACCCAGTGAGAGACAATTATATTTTAAATTTAAAAATGCCAAATAACTGCTGAAATTTACACAAGTGCCAGAAAATTGTATACAGTCTCCCACATAATTTTCAAGGCATCTACCCATGTGACTTTACATGGAGAAGAGGCTCCTGACAGAGCTGGGAAAATTTCTAATGACTCCTGGGGATTTAAACAGTGTTGGTTAGATCACATGACTGGCAGATTAGTCAGTCTCTTCTGAAAATCTTTGAAACCAAGATTTCTAACTCAGGATTTGTCAGAAGCATAATAAAAAACAAACTTTTTGGGTTAGAAGCTCTTTCTGAGGAGTTCCATAAAACACTGAATTATTAATACAAAAATTTTAAGGGATTCTTTAATAAGAACTGCAAGCCTCCTGCAGTTATCTTCTTACAGCTTTTGCACAATCTCTCTCACTTTGAATGGAAGAGCAACAACAAAAAATTTCATTGCCTTACAATACTACCTAATACCTACACAGAAAGCACAAGAAAAATACTTGGTGGGCCTAAAAACAATTTTCAGAAGAACAGAAGTATGAAACCGATATTATCTTTCTAGTTTATGTTTTTATGAATGCAACACCTTTCTTCCCAGTAGCTTAGTCCCATTTCATTGATTAATTCATCTGACTACCATGATCACTTTAATCAAATTCAGAATTGGAGCTAAGTACCTATACACACTGCATGAACTAGGAGATACAGGTAGGGCTGCAAATGGTCTCATTAAACTACACATTACACACGTGCCCCTAGAAATTTACAGAGATATCAGTCTATATTCACTGATGATCTATTATTACATTGGTAGATTCTAGGATTAGGAGATTTAGCCAACAAAAATTCAGCATACACAGTTAAATTTTAATTTCAGATGAACAATGGATAATATTTCAGAATAGGCAAAACACACATATTTTGTGTGTTTTGCATGAGACATACTTATACTAAAACAATTTCTGTCATCTGAAATTCAAAGTTAATTAAGTATCTTGTATTTTACCCAGCAAACACAGCAATGGCTCCTGACAAAACATCTCTTCCAATCCACACACTCGTAGAGCCCTCATCCCTTTCATCTGGGCTGCACCTGCAGCTTGCAAACTGAAAGAGCATGGTAGAAGCGATAACTGCCAGTTTCAGGCCCAAGCCTTGATGGTACCTGCAGCTTCTGCTTTTGTGGTTTGTGGTGCTAAGCCATCATATAAGAACTACAGCCACCCTGATGCGATTACATAGAAGTTCACTTAGCTGACACCAAGAACTGAGGCCCTAGGCAAATAACCCCAGGTGAAATGCTCCAGTCAGCTCTAAAGCACTTGAACCATTCTAGCAGAAGCACCAGATATGTGAGCTAAAAAGTCACTTTAGGTTTTAGGGCCCCAGTAGACATCATGTGGAACAAAGACTTAGCATGCCCGTAGTGTCTGTTTGATTCCTGATTTTGAATCACGAGAAATACCAAAAAGACTGCTGTTTTAATAGATGATCATGACAGCCAAGGACCAGCCCTGACTCTACCTAGTTCCTTTAAGGAAGTTGTCTGACCTCTCCAGACCTTTTGAAATGAAGAGGAAAATATTTGCCTACTTCATAGGTATATCAAGAGAATTGATGAATTCCCTTGTCTACTGTGTTTGAGAATATTAAAAGTTGTATAAATGTTAAACAGATATATGTGAAGGTTTTGTAAAATCAAGGTAAATATCTAAAAGGGAGCAAATGCAATGTTAAGGAGTAAGTTTGAACATGAGAGGTGGAATACTCAAGAGAAATTTATTTTTTTAGAAAAAAACCTTCATTTCTATTGTTTTTTCCTTTTCTAATTAGCTTCCCAGAGCTTAAATTTGAAAGGACTCTGCAGTGGATTCTATAATTTTAACTTTTGTCTCAAACATAAGAATGGTTGTGTACAGTTGTGAAAGCTGGAGAGGGCAGAGTCCTAAAGAATTTATGCCTTCAAACTATGGTGCTGGAGAAGACTTTTGAGAGTCTCTTGGACAGAAACAAGATCAAATCAGTCAATCTTAAAGGAAATCAACCCTGAATACTCATTGGAAGAACTGATGCTGAAGCTCCAGTTACTTTGGTCACCTGATGTGAACAGCTGATTCATCGGAAAGGTCCCTGGTGCTGGGAAAGATTGAGAGCAGGAGAAGAGGGTGTCAGAGGATGAGATGGCTGGATGGCATCAGTGACGATGCAATGGACATGAACTTGGGCAAGCTCCAGGAGAAGGTGAGAGACAGGAGGTCTGGTGTGTAGTAGTCCATGAGGTCACAAAGAGTCGGACATGACTGGGCGACTGAACAGCAACACATTAAGAATGAAAACTCTAAAAGGAGTAAGTTACATTGCAGTACTTTTTCACATCAGCAAGAGGGAAGTAACTCTTCAAAGATGTTGCAAAAAGAAACAAAGTCATACACTGTGTGCAATCTTGATGAAAATTTATACAGATTAGCCTGCAAATTGATTTTTATATAAAACTACACTTAAGCTAGATAAACCAAAAGATATCCATAATGTCAATCAGGATGATATTTGGCTACAAGTAACATGATGTAGCAGAGAAGGCAATGGCACCCCACTCCAGTACCCTTGCTTGGAAAATCCCATGGACAGAGGAGCCTGGTAGGCTGCAATCCATGGGGTCGCTAAGAGTCAGACACGACTGAGCGACTTCACTTTCACTTTTCACTTCCATGCTTTGGAGAAGGAAATGGCAACCCACTCTGGTGTTCTTGCCTGGAGAATCCCAGGGATGGCTGAGCCTGGCGGGCTGCCGTCTATGGGGTCGCACAGAGTCGGACACGACTGAAGCGACTTAGCAGCAGCAGCAGAAACATGATGTGGAAATAGTGGCAGACTTTATTTTGGGGGGCTCCAAAATCACCGCAGATGGTGACTCCAGCCATGAAATTAAAAGAGGCATACTCCTTGGAAGGAAAGTTATGACCAACCTAGACAGCATATTAAAAAGCAAAGACATTACTTTGCCAACAAAGGTCCGTCTAGTCAAGGCTATGGGTTTTCCTGTAGTCATGTATGGATGTGAAAGTTGGACTATAAAGAAAGCTGAGTGCCAAAGAATTGATGCTTCTGAACTGTGGTGTTGGAGAAGACTCTTGAGAGTCCCTTGGACTGCAAGAAGATCCAACCAGTCCATCCTAAAGGAGATCAGTTCTGAGTGTTGGACTGATGTTGAAGCTGACACATTGGAGGAATGACGTTGAAGCTGGAACTCCAATACTTTGGCCACCTGATGTTAAGAGCTGACTCTTTGAAAAGACCCTGATGCTGGGAAAGATTGAAGGCAGGAGGAGAAGGGGATGACAGAGGATGAGATGGTTGGATGGCATCACCAAGTCAATGGAGATGAGTTTGAGTAAACTCTGGGAGTTGGTGATGGACAGGGAGGCCTGGCATGCTGGGGTCCATGGGGTCGCGAAGAGTCGGACATGACTGACCAACTGAACTGAACTGAACATAAGAAAATTTCTGAGGTACACAGAAGGAGTAGAGTGGCAGTTCCACAAAGCGTTACTCTTTCTACTGGGTTCTCACACAGTTTATATACATTACCTTGTGATCCCTAAAGCCTGCTAGAGTGGTAGTCATCACATTCATCCCTTCCAAGCAGGAGGAAGGGGCAGAGAAGGGCATACCCTCTCCTTTTAAGGGCACTTCCTAGAATTTTCACAAGAAGACTTTTGCTTGATTTGTTTTGGCCACAACTTAATCACATGGTTATATGGTTGGGAAAAGTAGTAGCTGTTCTGCATGGCCAGATTTCCATTCTAAATAGAGATGACTATTTCTAAGGAAGACTATTTAAGGATGACTATTTCTATTCTATTTTCATATTGTTTTCTTCTTTTTTAAATTTTCAAGCCTTGGTAAATTTAAGAAAATTGAAATCTTATCAAGCATCTTTTCTGACCACAATGCTATGAGACTAGATATCAATTACAGAAGGAAAAAAAAAAAAAAAACCTATAAAAAACACAAACACAAGAAGGCTAAACAATACACTTCTAAATAATCAAGGGATCACTGAAAAAAATCAAAGGAAATTCTAAAAAATACCTAGAAACAAATAACAAAAACATTACAACCCAAAACCTATGTGATGCAGCAAAAGCAGTTCTAAGAGGAAAATTTATGACAATAAAATCCTACCTCAAGAAACAAGAAACATCCCAAATAAACAACCTAACCTTATACCTAAAGAAATTAAAAAGAACCAAAACCCCTCAGAGTTAGTAGAAGGAAAGAAATAATAAAGATCAAAGCAGAAATAATTGAAAAAGAAATGAAGAAAACAATAGCAAAGATCAATAAAACTAAAAGCTAGTTCTTTGAGAAAATAAAAAAAAATAGATATACCATTAGTCAGAGTCATTAAGAAAAAAAGGGAGAAGACTCAAATTAATAAAATTAGACGTGAAAAAGGAAAAGTTACAACTGACACTATAGAAATACAAAGGATCATAAGGGATCACAACAAGCAACTGTATGCCAATAAGATGGATAATCTGGAAGGAATGGACAAAGTCTTAGAAAAGTAAAACCTTCCAAGACTGAACCAGGAAGAAACAGAAAATATGAACAGAACAATCACAAGCACTGAAATTGAAACTGTGTTCAAAAGTCTTCCAACAGGGACTTCCCTGGTGGTCCAGTAGTTAAGATAAAGGTAAGGACACTGCACCTTGCAATGCAGGGGACACAGGTTCGATCCGTGGTCAGGTAACCGAGATCGCATATGCTTCAGAGCAACTAAGCCCGCATACGGCAACTACTGAGCTTGTGCATCAGAACTGGAGACTCCGTGCTCTGCAATGAAGGCTCTCAAAATGTACATGCCACAACAGATCCAATGCAGCCAAATAAATAAATATTTAAAAAAAGAAATCCTCCAACAAACAAAAGACCAGGGCCAGACAGCTTCACAGGCAAATTCTAGCAAATGCTTAGAGAAGAGTTAATACCTGTCCTGCTCAAACTCTTCCAAAAAATTGCAGAAGCAGGAACACTCCAAAACTCTTTCTATAAGGCCACCATCACCCTGATACCAAAACCAGATAGATATCACACACACAAAAAAGAAAACTGCAGGTCAATATCACTGGTGAATATAGATGTAAAAATCCTCAAAATTCTACCAAACCGAATCCTGCATTGGGCTTCCCTGGTGGCTCAGCAGTACAGAATCTGCCTGCCAATGCAGGGGATGCAGGTTTGTTCAATTCCTGTGTTGGGAAGATCCCCTGTAGAAGGAAAAGGCAACCCACTCCAGTATTCTTGCCTGGAAAATCCCATGGACCGAAGAGTCTGGAGGACTATAGTCCATGGGGTTGCAAGAGTTGGACATGACTTAGCAACTAAACCATCACAGTTGATGTAGAATGCAGTGATCCACAATTTTAAAAGAGCATATTCATTCATAGTTGATACACATGGTTGGCTATAGTCCCTGTATTGTACAATATATCCTTGTAGCTTATTTTATACATAAAATTCTGTACCTCTGAAGCCCCTATACCTAAATTGCCCCCTCCTTCTCTCTCCCCACTGGTAACCACTAGTTTGTTCTCTGCGTCTATGATTCTGCTTCTTTTTTCTTATGTTCACTAGTTTGTTGTATTTTTTAGATTCCACATAAAAGTGTATCACACAGTATTTGTCTTTGACTCATTGCACTTAGCATAATCCCTTCCAAGTCCATCCATGTTGCTACAAATGGCAAAATGTTATTCTTTTTTGTGGTTTAGTATTTCATCGTGTGTGTAGATATTATTACTATACATATACACATATACATATAGATAACTTCCCTGGTGGCTCAGATGGTAAAGTGTCTGCCTGAGATGCAGGAGACCTGGGTTCAATCCCTGGGTTGGGAAGATCCCCTGGAGAAGGAAATGGCAACCTACTCCAGTACTCTTGCCTGGAAAATCCCATGGACCAAGGAGCCTGGTAGGCTACAGCCCATGGGGTCGCAAAGAGTCAGACATGACTAAGCAAGTTCACTTTCATTTTCATACATATATATAGATATGATATACATGTGTGTGCATATATATATATATATGTATGTATGTATGTCACATCTGCTTTATCCATTTATCTGTTCATGGACACTTAGGTTGCTTCAATACCTTTGCAATAGTAAATAATGCTGCTATGAATACTGGGGTGTGTGTATCTTTTCAAATTAGTGTTTCTCTTTTTTCAGAAATAAACCCAGAATTGGAACTGCTGAGTCATATGTTAGGTCTATTTTTAGTTTTTTGAGAAACTGTTTTCCACAATAGCTGTATCGATTTACATTCCCACCAACAGTATACAAAGATTCCGTTTTCTCCACATCAGTGTCAACATTTTTGTTTGTGTCGTTTTAATGACAGATATTCTGATGAGTCAGAGGTAGTATCACTGTGATGTCGATTTGCATTTCCCTGATGGTTAGTGGCATTGAGCATCTTTTCCCACGCCTCTTGGCCCCACACATTTCCACTGAATGGAAAAATGTCCCTTCAGTCCTTCTGCTCATTTTTTAATTAATACTTAACATACACAAAAAGCTCATACAACTCAATATCAAAAAACAAACAACTTAATCAAGTTAATCAAGTTGTTTGTTTTTTGATATTGAGTTGTATGAGCTTTTTGTGTATGTTGAGTATTATCCATTTTATCATTTGCAAATATTTTATCCCATTCAGTAATTAGTCTTTTCATTTTGTTAATGGTTTCTTTTGCTGTGCAAAACTTTCAAGTTTAACTAGGGACAGATACTTGTTAATAACTGACTCTGTATGTATTCTAAAATTATTTGTATATGTGTACTTTCAACTAAAATTATTAAGGAATTATTGAGTACCTATTGCAATTCAGGGAACTCTGTTAAGTGCTGTCTGGGATGTAAAGGTGAATAAGCTAGTTTTGACATTAAGGAGCAAACATCTATTTAAGAGTTTTATACAATAAAATACATGATTGAAGAATCCTAATACAATATTTTATTAATAAAATAAGACCCCCCCCAAAATGTTGAGATACTACCAAATAGGGAAAGATTACAAAGATTTTAAACAAAATGGCAATGGGTAAAACCCCACTCCCACCAAAAGAGAATTAGTGAGAACGTATGTGTTTGCTGATTTCCCTTCCAAACTCTATGCCCCAGATATCCTCATACCATTATAAATATTGGCAAAACAATGTACAAACAAAAATAAAAATTTTATTCCTGGCCTCTTTACTCCATCCATCTCCTTGCCTTGTTCAAACCTAGCTCTTCCTCTACCCTAAGGCCCTATCAGAGCCAACTTATTTCCTACGAAGCCCAGATGCTGTATTGTCTTCTGCCTCCCACCCTTTTGTTAGCACTTCCAGCTCAATAATCTTTCTCCCTCATGCAAAGCCCCTCCTCTTTGAGAGACTGATCCCCTAAACAATACCTCTGTCTCTAGTCTTTCCTACCATTACCATTTATGGAGTTCCCATGCTCTCTACTCCCTGCAGACTTTGATATCTGCCTCATGTTCTACCTCTCCATTCTTCCGTAGGTGGTTTTGGGCAATTTCAGTGTCCAAGCACTTGACCCACCTGAAATCTTAGCCTCAAAGCTTCTTAACCTCCTGGATTACAAATATTTTTACCTGTATGGAATTTTATCCACTCTCATAACATCAACATCTTCAACCTTGATATCATTATGAACTGAGTAATTTCCAATGTTTTATACCTTCAGTTCAGTTCAGTCACTCAGTCATGTCCGACTCTGCAACCCCATGAATTGCAGCACACCAGGCCTCCCTGTCCATCACCAACTCCTGGAGTTCACTCAGACTCACGTCCATCGAGTCAGTGATGCCATCCAGCCATCTCATCCTCTGTCATCCCCTTCTCCTCCTGCCCACAATCCCTCCCAGCATCAGAGTCTTTTCCAGTGAGTCAACTCTTTGCATGAGGTGGCCAAAGTACTGGAGTTTCAGCTTCAGCATCATTCCCTCCAAAGAAATCCCAGGGCTGATCTCCTTCAGAATGGACTGGTTGGATCTCCTTGCAGTGCAAGGGACTCTCAAGAGTCTTCTCCAACACCACAGTTCAAAAGCATCAATTCACCGGTGCTCAGCTTTCTTCACAGTCCAACTCTCACATCCATACATGACCACAGGAAAAATCATAGCCTTGACTAGACGGACCTTTGTTGGCAAAGCAATGTCTCTGCTTTTGAATATGCTATCTAGGTTGGTCATAACTTTTATACCTTAGGGGCTAATATTTACTACCTGTCTTACAGCTTTTCAACATTAACTATGCCTTCAATTTCTTCTTCCTTCTTTCATTTGTTACTGTTACTCACTTCCATTTCAAAGTTAGTGTCTATGGGGTATGGGTACACTTCAATCATAAGTAATATTTTCAATCTTCCATTCGCAAACAATGTCAGTTGGGCACTCGGGGCAAATAGTAGATCAACAGACAGACATACAGGAAGGCAGATAAATAGATTCTTTTATTGTCTGTAACATGTATGAAACATATGTAACTTCAATTTAGTTATCAGTTCCTTTCTGCTTTCATTAATCGGGTGATCTTATTTTTCTTTCCCCAAATTTGAAATGCTTATGTTTGACCTTACTTAACTTCTTTTCAAGGAGAAGGCAATGGCACCCCACTCCAGTACTCTTGCCTGGAAAATCCCATGGACGGAGGAGCTTGGTAGGTTGCAGTCCATGAGGTCACTAAGAGTTGGACATGCCTGAGCGACTTCACTTTCACTTTTCACTTTCATGCATTGGAGAAGGAAATGGCTACCCATTCCAGTGTTCTTGCCTGGAGAATCCCAGGGACGGTGGAGCCTGGTGGGCTGCCGTCTATGGGGTTGCACAGAGTCAGACACGACTGAAGCGACTTAGCAGCAGCAGCAGCAACTTCTTTTCAAATTCTCACAAATTCATGCATCTGCCCTCATTCTTGCTTTCTTTTCCTCCTCCTCTGTGAAAAAAACCCCCCTTCCCCACTTCAGCTTAGGTCCTCCTCCCATCCTCTATGCCTTTGCCCTACTGCCTCAGCGTCCTCACGATTGTTATCATCCTCTTTGTTCTCCCATCCTCCCCCATGTTATAAGATGAACATCCCTCATGCTTATACTCCCTTCCAGAGTCTGCTGTCTTATTTCCCTTCTGTTCATGCCAAGATACTAAAGACATCAGAATTCATATTCACTGTTTCACTTTGCTCAGTCCTCTGAAATTGAGCTGCAATCCTACCTCCCCTCACTCATCTACCACCACTGTCCTTCTCTCCCAAGATACCACACCACGTACCTCTCAGTTGTTAATTGCAGTAGACACAGTTGAGTTCTCATTAGCTTTCTCTTCAGCATTGTTTACAATTCACCACATCTGACTACAAGAAATTCCTTCACTGTGTTTCCCTGATACGTCTCTTTTAGGGATTCCCTTCCACCTCTCTGGCTGCCCCTTCTTGGTCTCTGAAGAAAGCACCTTGAGTGGGTTAACCTTCCATGTTTCTGGTGGTTTTTTTGCTCCCTTCTTTTCAATCTACAAAATCTCCCTTGATATTTCATCTACTCCCATCATTTCAATTGCTATCAATACGCTCATAGGTCTCAAATTTCTCATTCCAGACTTGACAATAGCAACGAAAATAAAGCAGAATATCATGTTTGTTCTTTTTATCCAGGAAGCTTATAAACTTCCAGTGTAGTAATTATACACAGGAAAAAACCCACAATGTTTTACATGCTGAGGCCAATTAGTCAATGATTAAATTGGCAGGAAACTGTATTTTGACTCTTTGTGTTTGGGTAGGGCTATAGAGAAGTAGCAACACTATGTTTAGAAAAGTACTATTTTAAAAATCAAGATAGCAAGATTTAGAATCAATTTCTCTTATAAAACTACAAAATAATTCCAAAAGTACAGGCTACGGTACCCTGTAAACCACGATCTGTCATTTTGTACTTCTATCTGAAAAAGTCAAACACAAACACCTACATATGAATGGATTTGTGTTAAAATATTTTCATTTTTGGACTGTGCCTTACTTCTGCAAGAGATGAACTGAAACCTATACTCCTTATGCTAGAGGAATATGCTTGAACTCCATTCTGCTTAAGGATCTCTCTCTCAGTAAGCCGCAGCTTATATATGATTCCTCAGCATTTCTATTACTAGGCTGTGCTAAATATGGGCTTTCTCCAATGCCATTATTAACCTGATCTACCTGATCTCTCCTCTACTCTCCCCTTTTCTTCTCTTTCACCTTATTCCTATCATTCATCTGTCCCTCTCTCACACAATCACTGATATGTGCACAGATATTTACATCTGGACAGACAGAATTTCCCCAAGTTTCTATTACTTGGTTTATTAGGTTTGTTCTAACTCATCTTTAAAAAACTTTTTGATATGCATGGGGCATTATCCACATACAGAACATGATAACCTGTAGTGGATATTATCACTTTCCCACCCTCCTTCTTCTGAGAAATGTTTCTGCTAACAAGATGGTTCAAGAGTGTGTGGTCCCATTTTCAGACCCTGCAGCGATGGTCACCATTGATTGATCCAAGTATGGATACCTGTTTGGAGTTAGCCTAGTCAGATTCTTTCCTAAGCATGTTTTAGCTTGGAAACAAAGTGAGTAGTCATTCTCTGTGGAGAATAAATGAATCTGGAGTTGTTGGTGGCTATTTCAACAATGTGAGAAAAATTGAAGAAAACAAAAGCAACCCACAAAGATCAGAAACTAAAGGCTGCAGAGAGAATCCTTCTGGACTCTAGGCCCTGGTACTGACAGACTTTGAGATTAGCTGTAGCCAGCAATTCCTGAAGCTTGGTTGCAAGAAGCAATATATTTTTCTATTTCTATTTAGTTTGAGCTAACTTTCTGCCAACTGCAACCAGAGTCCTGACTAAAAGTATATTCTGTAAGTCTAAAGTTGGATTTGTTCATTTGTTTTTATGTACCTTTTATGTTTCTCATAAGGAGAAATAAGTATTCTATTTAGTTAGCTAAGAGTATTAAAATTGGGACATACAAATTGATTATTTTTATTCTGTGGTAAAGGAGGGAATTGTTCTCCTAGGAAACTCTTGTATCTCCTTGCTTCCTCACTGCTCCCTGCAATCCCCAAATTAAAGTTTGTTCCTTCAGCTCCTGTGTCTATAATGAGGAGCTATTTAGAAGTAAGTGTTTGCCTAGCTGCCCATTTTGGATACTAGAACTTTGGTAGCATTAGTAAATCTGAGACACACTCAACTGGAAAACAAGGACAAAAGCAGAAAGCAAAACAAAGTAAGACTATCAATAATAATATCTGAAAGTTTCCACAACTTGGAATTTTGTAAAATAGCAAGAAGATTCATTTATTCCGCTTGTTCCTCTAAGTCCAGTAGATTTAGAACTGCATAGCTTACCATGCTATAAAGATAACACTTACGTACAAGAACAATACAATGGACATTTAGAAGTGCTCTGATGCAAATATTTCATTCTTCTTGTCCACGTATTGGTTAAGAAATTAGCTGGATAGAATAAGGACATATTTATAGATGGCTCAGTCCAAAATTTTCATCTTTTTTGCTCCCTGTCTTAGTGCCCCTTGAGTTCTGACCTGTCCTGGTTGTCAATGGAATGTCTGCGTGTTAAAAACTACAGGGCATCATCATTCTTGGCTGGTCCTATAATTTCACCCCAAATGCAGAGACATTATAAGCCCTCAAAGACCAATGAAACAGAAATTCTTGAAATCTAGGAAGAAGAACTAATATTATCACTCATGCATATGCACTTCTTGGCATAAGAAATTCATATTGTTTTGGGGAAATGGGTTTTACGAAAAGGAGAATGAACCTACTGTTAAAGACTTTGGCCTTTTACGTTAATGGATAAAGGCTCTAAAAAAAATCACAGGAAGTGGGAAGAAAAGAGAGAGGGTTCCTCCTTCATTATTGTTCTAGGACAAGAAAAGTAATGTGTCCAGTGGGCCATACTCTTTTTACTTCTGCACTGAATCCATATAATTCTGTTAAACCGAATGTAGAGTTTGCTGACTATTCTAACAAACTTAAAACTGACACTCTTGGACTTAAAATAACCATAAAAAGGAAACAGGGAAAATTTTCAATTATATATAGGGGTCCTATGAGTGTACTGACATACCATTTTAGCAAGGCCATGTCTTCAACTACTGCTGAAAAACCTGCATTTTGCATATCTTTATCTAGTACCCCTGGTCCAAGGCAATGGGACTCTCCAGAAGCTCTGGGTCTTCTGAATCAGCTGATAGATGATTAAGGGTCTGGAGCCATGGCATATTCAAAAGGGAACATACAAAGTTTATCATGGAAACTCTCAGCGGTTCTATATTTTAGTAATTTGGAACTGAGCTCTAGAAAGTGGCCTGGCAAAAGTTTCATAGAGAATTGGGCAACAGTTTGTCCCATTAAGCTACAGTTAAGCAGAAGTGTTATATTTGATGAAACAAACAAAGCGCATATATGCTTAGGTGTCTGCTTTATACATCTGCTTAACAATAGGATTTCCTTAGACACACATATTTTATAGATGTAATATTGGAGATGACCACCGCAGAGCCTTTTTCTGGTTCCTGGCCAATGGCTATTTTACTCAATGTTCTATGTAAGTTACAAGAACAGATTTTTTCATGGTCAACGAACTCTAAAAAAGATGTTATGTAATGTGAATACATAATCTTGGATACTAATATTTTAGTCAAGGCTTATTATCATCTTTAAGGATCTAGTTAATATAATTATTTATACTAATACACCCACCATATTCTCCCTTATAATTTCTTTACTGAAGTTGGCTCTTAAAAAAAAAAAAAAAACAACTAGATATTTTTGTGCTATATGAAAATCTTGAATAACCTCATTCTCTTTTTCTAGTTATTAACAAGTCCATAGTTACTGAAAAACTGTCTTTAATTATATATTTTTATAAAAAGCATAAAGGACTACAGTTTTGTGACTTGCAATATTTCAGAAATCAACCTCATGTTTCTTTCTATAATATTATCTTTGAACTAGAGGAAAAAGTAAATACTGTGAAAGCATTTTTTTTTTTTCACAAATATAAATAAGTGTTTAGCTATCAGGCTCTTTAACACATTATCTCCTCCACTGAGGGTACATTAAGAAAAGCAGTATAGGTTTCTGTGGTGGCTCAGAGGTAAAGACTCCATCTGCCAATGCAGGAGACACCGGTTTGGTCTCTGATCTGGGAAGATCCCACATGTCATGGAGCAACTAAGCCCGTGCACCACAAGTACTAAGACTGTGCTCTAGAGTCTAGGAGCCACAGCTACTGAAGCCTGTGTGTCCCTAGAGCCCATGCTCTGCAACGAGAGAAGCCACCACAATCAGAAGCCCATGCACAGCAGCTAGAGAGCAGTGCCCACTTGCCACTACTGGAGAAAAGCCCAAGCAGCAGTGAAGAGCCAGAACAGTCAAAAAAGAAGATAAAAATTTAAAAGAGAAACGCAGGATATCTGTTTCCCTTTTGCTCATGGCACTGGTCATTTTTGCTAGAATGTTTGGGTTCTGATTTCCTAAAACTTAGCTTCAGTAACTATTCTGGCTTCATAACCCACAATGAAATTAACACCAATACCAGAGTTAGGCACTACAGAGAACACAGCAACAACTATAATTGCTGTTGACAATAATCTTATACGGTGTTTCATGTCTAGGTGAATTTCTAGGAATAACCTCTTGTTTAGTATTCACATTATATAGAACCCAGAAAAAAATCTATGAAGATAGTTCTAAGTGATTTGGGGGTAGTTTATGCAATATATGCATTTAAATAATAATGTCTTTAAATTTCTAGAAGTGAGCCAAACTGCAATTTTGTTATTTTCATTTAAATGCACTGCAAAAGTTGTTTGGGTTGCATGTGTGTGTGATTTTTCTTTTTGCTTTTGCCAAGTATAAACTAGGAACTATAAACAGTCTGACTACCCATAATGTTTTGCCTTTAAAAATGTGTTTTTCCATCATTGAAACCTTTTAGGCAATTAGGAACTGAGTTAACATATGTGACAAAAGCAATTAGGAATTGCTTGACAAACCTGAACTATATATATGTGTATACATATATGTATATATATATATATGTGTGTGTGTGTATATATATACATAAAACAGGGACTAAAAAACATATATACATATGGCAGACTAAAATAGGGTATAAAAAACACTGGGAGAGTTATCTGGAGAAATCATTCATATATAGCTCATAAAACTTTCAGTTGATAAAAATAAAATAAAACTGCACTGGTTTTATTTGCTATACTATTAATTATTTCTGTGAAATACATACATCATGGCAAAAGCATATGTTGAAAGTTAAGTCACTGCTTCCTCAACCTATGTATGTGGAGATCTTAAAGGGGAAAGTGTAAAACCAAGGGATTCAAATGTCACTTTGTGACAAAGAAGACAAGTACATACAATAAGGAAAGGACAGTCTCTTCAATAAATGGTTCTGGGGAATGGACAGCCACATGCAAAGAAACTAGACCCCTATCTTACAACATATAGAAATTTTACTTCAAAGTGGATTAAAGACTCGAATGTAGGACCTGAAATCTTAAAACTCCTAGAAAAAAATAGGGAAAAAGCTCCTTGACATTGGTCTTGGTAATGATTTTTCTTTGTTTTTTGTTATGACGCCAAAAGCAAAAGCAACTAAAGCAAAAATAAGCTACTTCAGAACAGAAAATGAAAAAGCAACCTATGGAATGGGAGAAAATATTTCCCAATTATATGTCCGATAAGGGATAATATACAAAATGCATAAAGAATTCATACAACTAAATACCAAAAAGTAAAAAATAAAACAAACAAAAACAAAACCAGACTATCTGATTAAATAATGGAAAGAGGAAATGAGTAAGCATTTTTCTGAAGAAGATGAACAAATGATCAACAGGTATATTAAAAAGCATTTAATATCATGAACTGGACATGGAACAACAGACTGGTTCCAAATTGGGAAAAGAGTACGTCAAGGCTGTATATTGACACCCTACTTATTCAACTTATATGCAGAGTACATCATGAGAAATGATGGACTGGATGAAGCACAAGCTAGAATCAAGATTGCCAAGAAAAATATCAATAACCTCATATATGCAGATGACACCATTATTATGCCAAAAAGTGAAGAGCAACTAAAAAGCTTCTTTTTTTTTTTTTTTTTAATTTTATTTTATTTTTAAACTTTACATAATTGTATTAGTTTTGCCAAATATCAAAATGAATCCACCACAGGCATACATGTGTTCCCCATCCTGAACCCTCCTCCCTCCTCCCTCCCCACACCATCCCTCTGGGTTGTCCCAGTGCACCAGCCCCAAGCATCCAGTATCGCGCATCGAACCTGGACTGGGAACTCGTTTCTTACATGATATTCTACATGTTTCAATGTCACTCTCCCAAATCTTCCCACCCTCTCCCTCTCCCACAGAGTCCGTAAGACTGTTCTATACATCAGTGTCTCTTTTGCTGTCTCGTACACCAGGTTATTGTTACCATCTTTCTAAATTCCATATATATGCGTTAGTATACTGTATTTCTGTTTTTCCTTCTGGCTTACTTCACTCTGTATAATAGGCTCCAGTTTCATCCACCTCATTAGAACTGATTCAAATGTATTCTTTTTAATGGCTGAGTAATACTCCATTGTGTATATGTACCACAGCTTTCTTATCCATTCATCTGCTGATGGACATCTAGGTTGCTTCCATGTCCTGGCTATTATAAACAGTGCTGCGATGAACATTGGGGTACACGTGTCTCTTTCCCTTCTGGTTTCCTCAGTGTGTATGCCCAGCAGTGGGATTGCTGGATCATAAGGCAGTTCTATTTCCAGTTTTTTAAGGAATCTCCACACTGTTCTCCATAGTGGCTGTACTAGTTTGCATTCCCACCAACAGTGTAAGAGGGTTCCCTTTTCTCCACACCCTCTCCAGCACTTATTATTTGCAGACTTTTGGATCGCAGCCATTCTGACTGGTGTGAAATGGTACCTCATAGTGGTTTTGATTTGCATTTCTCTGATAATGAGTGATGTTGAGCATCTTTTCATGTGTTTGTTAGCCATCTGTATGTCTTCTTTGGAGAAATGTCTATTTAATTCTTTGGCCCATTTTTTGATTGGGTCATTTATTTTTCTGGAGTTGAGCTGTAGGAGTTGCTGGTATATTTTTGCGATTAGTTGTTTGTCAGTTGCTTCATTTGCTATTATTTTCTCCCATTCTGAAGGCTGTCTTTTCACCTTGCTAATAGTTTCCTTTGATGTGCAGAAGCTTTTAAGGTTAATTAGGTCCCATTTGTTTATTTTTGCTTTTATTTCCAATATTCTGGGAGGTGGGTCATAGAGGATCCTGCTGTGATGTATGTCAGAGAGTGTTTTGCCTATGTTCTCCTCTAGGAGTTTTATAGTTTCTGGTCTTACATTTAGATCTTTAATCCATTTTGAGTTTATTTTTGTGTATGGTGTTAGAAAGTGGTCTAGTTTCATAAAAAGCTTCTTGATAAGAGTGAAAGAAGAGAGTGAAAAAGCTGGCTTAAAACTCAACATTCAAAAAACTAAGATCATGACATCAGTACCTATCACTTCATGGCAAATAGATGTGGAAACAATGGAAACAGTGACAGACTATTTTTTCAGGCTCCAAAATCACTGCAGATGTTAACTGCATCTATGAAATTAAAAGACACTTGCTCCTTGGAAGAAAAGCTATGACCAACCTAGACAGCATATTAAAAAGCAGAGATGTTACCTTGCCAACAAAGGTCCATCTAGTCAAAACTATGGTTTTTCCAGTAGTCATGTATGGATGTGAGAGTTGGACTATAAGGGAGGCTGAGCACCAAAGAATTGATGCTTTTAACTGTGGTGTTGGAGAAGACTCTTGAGAGTCCCTTGGACTGCAAGGAGATCCAACCAGTCCATCCTAAAGGAGATCAGTCCTGAGTATTCACTGGAAGGACTGATTTTGAGCTGAAGCTCAATACTTCGACTACCTGATAGGAAGGGCTGACTCATTGGGAAAGGCCCTGAGAAAGATTGAAGTCAGGAGAAGAAGGGGATGATAGAGGATGAAATGGTTGGATGGCATCACTGATTCAATGGACACAAGCTTGAGCAAGCTCTGGGAGTTGGTGATGGACAAGGAGGCCTGGCACGCTGCAGTCCATGGGGTCACAGAGTCAAACACGACTGAGCGACTGAACTCAAGATGTGGAAACAACCTTAGTGTCTATCAGCAGATAAATGTGCATATGTATGTGTATGTTGTTATTTTTGTTATTCAGTTGTTAAGTCATGTTGAACTGTTTGCGAACCCATGGACTGTAGCTTGCCAGGTTCCTCTGTCCCTGTGATTTCCTAGTCAAGAAAATAGGAGTGGGTTGTCATTTCCTTCTCCGTAGGATCTTCCCAACCTAGGGATCTAACCCGCATGACTTGCATGGCAGGCAGATGTTTACTGCTGAGCCACCAGGGATACCCTATGTAAGCATGTATACACGTATGTATGTTTACACACATATATATATCTCCATATCCATATACATACATACACACACAATTCAGTAGTTACAAAGAAGGAAATTCTGCCCTTTGAAACAACCCAGATGAAACTTGAGGCATTATGCTAAGTGACATAAACCAGACAGAGAAGGACAAATACATGGTATCACTTACACGTTAAATCTAAAAAACAAAACAACAAAGACAATCAAACTCAAACAAACAGAGGAGAAAAGCAATTGCCAGGTGCTGGAGGGTAGGAGAAATAGTAAGAGATTGGTAAAAGTTCAGAGACTTTTATCTGTAAGATGAATAAGGTCTGAGGTTCTAAAAAAATGTTGTCCTTTGTCCTTTCAACTCCTCTAGCCCTGATTTCCCAGGTATTCCAGTCACAGGTAAAAAAATTATTAAACAGAAACCTTAATCAAATAGGATTGGGAAACCAGAAGGGGGAGCTCTCATGCTCTGCGATGTTACCAGAGTCCAACAGGAACAAGAAAGACTCCTTTTCTGGCAACAACTCAGCCAATGAAAAGCCAAGGACTGTTTACTATCCATACCCCACCCCCATTTCCTCTTCCCACTCTGTAACAGACTTCTTCCCTTGCTTATGAAGACTTGTATATGACTTGCTCTAGTTGCAGCCCTAGAGTGCAATTCTTTGCTGACTGCAGAAAAACTTTTTTTTCCTGTAGAAATATCTAGCAGCCTATTTGTTTTTTTCTCAGTGAAGTACAGCTGATCATGAATATCCTGCTTTTACACATGCTATTCCCCTTCCTAGAATGTCATTCCTTACTTAAGAGAGTTACTACTCAATTTTATTTTTTTTTTCCCTACTCTATTTTCTAACATGTAGTTCAAGTATTACCTCCTCCAAAGTAGAGTAATTACTATTTCTGGAGTCCTCCCAGTACTCTGCTCATATTTCTTGTTCTTAAATCATTACACATTTGTGTTCTTACCATGTGAATGAAATATATGCACAAGTATAGACAAAGAATTTGTTCTTAACGTCTTATTATACGGCATCATGCTGGCTCTATGGTTCAGTAGTTTAAAACACATCAGTGTTTCTTATTCATGTCAGTTTCCTCAGTGTCTAACATTGTTTGCACATGGAAATACAAAATAAAAGTTATTTCAACGATATATCCAAGAAGTATATACAAAAACGTAAGGCTTCCTAACAAAAACACCTTAGCAAAATAATACCAGCCACAATATATATAAGAATCATTAGAAATTCAAATATTCAAATGTTTATTTGTAATAGGTAATCAGTTCATACACTGATATATACATATTTTAAAACTCATATTATACTAAGTTGCTTCAGTCATGTCTGACTCTTTGCAACCCCATGGACTATAGCCCACCAGGCTCCTCTGTCCATGGGATTCTCCAGGAAAGAATACTGGAGTGGGTTGCCATGACCTTCTCCAGGGGATCTTCCTGACCCAGGGATTGAGCCCAGGTCTCTTTATGTCTTCTGCAAATATAGGCAGGTTCTTTACCACTAGCGGGGCTTCCCTGGTAGCTCAGCTGATTAAGAACGCACCTGCAATGTGGGAGACCTGGGTTTGAACCCTGGGTTGGGAAGATCCCCTAGAGAAGGGAAAGGCTACCCACTCCAGTATTCTGGCCTGGAGAATTCCATGGATTATATAATCCATGGGGTTGCAAAGAGTTAGACATGACTGAGTGACTTTCACTTACCACTAATGCCACCTGGGAAGCCCCATATTAATTACATAAAATAACATATGACTACAATTCCTCTTCTGTATATCCAAATCTCATAAGGACATGAGAACTAAGATTTTTATAACTCATTTGCTATGACTAGCCATAAATTTATTTCCATCAACACTGATTATTAGACTATAGACTGTTTCCCCAGACCCTGATGCAGGTGACACAAAAAGTATATAAACTTTCTAAAGTCCGAATTCCAAAATATTTCTCATCTTGAAAGATTTGGGAAAAGGGGTTAGAAACAGTAATTTATTAATTCATCAATTAAAATATCAATTATCTACCCTTTGCTTTCATAAACCAACTTTCAAGCCTCTCTAATGCATCTTCATCTTTGAAATGTTCATAATCAGTGAATTCATTTCTGAATTCACCTAAAACCTTTCTAAAGAGATGATCATGAGTCATTCTAAGTTGTTTGAAATTCAGAGGCTTTTAAGTACATACTTGATGTTTTCACTGCATATTTTGTATTTCAAGTGCCTGACTACACCACAATCATCATTGTCATTTAACTGTCTATAGCTAAAAGCTATTTCAAAATATTTACCAACTGGGATTTCATGCTCCTTAAGGACAGAAATGACCACAGTGCTGCAGTGGAGCTCTGGACCCTGTGCTGGGCACTGTCTTTTGCTTTGTTTCTGGGTCATGTGGTGGTCCATGGGGATCCAGGAGAGGAAACGGGGCAGGACTGGGACTCTGAGAAAGAGCTGTTTATTAATCACAGACTTTTTTCCATATTTGGACCACTGCTTTATCTTCATGGTCCAGGTAGGTAAAAAGTCAGCCGGGTCTGTAGCTACATTGTCTATGCTCTCATAATCAAGGTGTCTTCTACTGCTTCTGAAAATGATCTTTAAAAGGTTAGTTTACAGGAACATTGAACACATGCAGTTGTGAGGTCATCCTTCAGGAAGAAGGATTCAATATTGAAAAAAAAAAAGGTATGGAGGAGAGGGTTTTAAGACTAAAAAAACAAGTCTTATTAAGTGAACTCTGTGACAACAAAATTAGCATTAATCCAACCGTCCAAATGGGAACTTTGCTGTTCAAACTAAATGCAGGGAAAGGGCAAGACTTCACAGTGAGTTAAGTATGTTTAACCCATTGGAGAAGGAAATGGCAACTCACTCCAGCGTTCTTGCCTGGAGAACCCCAGGGACGGGGGAGCCTCATGGGCTGCCGTCTATGGGGTTGCACAGAGTCGCACACGACTGAAGTGACTTAGCAGCAGCAGCGTGTTTAACCCAGGAGGCATATTTTTGAAAAAATATATATAATGTATTTTATATTAAGGCATATATAATGCATGACTCTTCATGCTTTAAGCATGTTAAGTAAAACAAATTCTACGTAAAATTTTCTACAACAGGGAAAAATGTGAAGTCTTTTCTACTGTCTTAAGACATCCCACTAATATGAACTTAAGATCTGATCTTATCACCATTAGGTTTTCTGTCTTTGGACTTTTCTTCTAAATCCTGCAACCTGTTCTAACTTAATTAATTATACCCCTAATATTTTTACTTCTATTGCATATTACGTGTATAAAAAAGTCATTTTCTTTTCTGAAAGAAAAGGAGCAATTTTAAAGATACAAGGAGTATCGATCCCCTTTTGCTCTGAACATTATTGTATTGTAGAAACTGGGAAATTATTATCTGAGGGTGACAAGAGGCACAGATCATTGGTTATTGGCTAGGAAATGCAGCCTCTGCCATAGTGAATGGCATGAGGGAAATTTGGGTAACAGATGATTTATTTTCAGACTCTCAATAATTAGATTTGGCTTTTATTCCAAACTTACATGAGTCTGATAGCAAATCACAGAATGCTTATGTAAGCCAACTATGTTTTGGGAAAGCAGGTCAGGGACGAAGTGGACATTGGTACTGACACATTATATGACCTCTACTTTGTTCTATAATTTAGGGTTGCAGAGGCTTACAAAAATGCAGGCTTGTAGTTAATGACTGTCAGCTGGTTTTCCCCAATCCTTGTTTTTCTGAATCTCCCTCAAAAAAAAAAAAAAAAACAAAAAACAATGGCTTGATGGAAATTTGACAATCTTCTGACTCAATGATATGGTCTTCAACAGGGAAAAAACCTACTAACAAAACTTTTGGTTTCATTTTAAAGTAAGGGATCTATTCCAGTCTGGGGATATAATTGTTTACCTTTTAAAAATGTCTTTTGTTACAATTATCTTCTAATTTTGCTCCAAACAACCGTTTTCTCTCAAGAGAATAAAAATCATGCAGACATTGCTGTGTCTTGTGCCAAGAGAGCGTAATTTGAATCTTTGAATTTGTATACATCTTGGGGGCATGTGTGAACTATAAAAGGTAAGGCTACAATGAGCAATTTTTATTGTCCTTCCTCAGATATTCTTCTCTGGAACAGAAAAATTTACTCAGTAACAGCAAATAGTGTTAGGATTAGTCACACAGCGGTAGAACAGCCGGTCTTATTCTCTCTCAAAGTCTGTCCTTTCCCAGAAGGGGCAGCAATTAAAAAGCAAAACAAACCTGGTTCTGAATTTTCAAATGGGATAAAACACATGAGGAGGTATTTGGTCCAAATCCAGCTGTGGCTTTAACACTTTATACTAAGCAAGATGCCTGAACATTTTTGGATTAGAATCACTTTGAAGAAATCCAAATGACTTTAAATCCTGCCATATGCCCCGATAGGCCATATAATATTGGCTAAGACTTCAAAAAAACTATTTCAGAATCCCTAGAGGCATGAAAAGAGATCATTTAAGCCAATGGACACTTAATAAAAAAAAAATGCTGATAAGAAATCTGAAGCCCAGAGAAGACGAATAGCTTCTTAAAGCAAGTTATGAGCAATTCTTTAACCAAGACCAAGACTGTTGACTTTCAGTTCTGCTGTTTTTCCTTTGCTCCTGGTGACTTCTCAGGACCGGGAATCCTGAGAAGTAGGAGTTGGCTACCTCAACAGTCCCATGGGAGGAAGAGTGGGTGTATAGTTAGTCTGGTGTATTGACATTTCACTAGTCCTCAGTTCAAAACACATGACTGCCATGGCAACCATAGCCAAAGCCATCAGCTTGTGCACTTAGTTCACTAAAACAAAGACCCTACTTGAATCAACCAATGGAAATAAAGAAGAAAACATATGGACGAGAAAGTCAGGGGCTCCTAAGATAAGTAGGAACTGAGTGACTGGACACTATACATTGTGTCTGCTTTTATTCAGTGAATCTGTGCAGTGTCTAAGACACTTCATAATTTCTGATGCAGTAATAGTATTGCTTCTTAGTTCTTATTTTCAAGAGGCTTCAGAGTTAAGATCTTTTAAATGTGTATTACCTCCTTGCAAGATGAAATGTTTATGGGGTGTCCCAGATGGTGCTAGTGATAAAGAACACACTTGCCAATGCCAAGACAGAAGAGACACAGGTTCAATCCCTGGGTCAGGAAGATCTCCTGAAGGAGAGCATGGCAACCCACTCCAGTAGTCTTGCCTGGAAAATCCCATAGGCAGAGGAGCCTAGCAGGCTACAGTCCATGGGGTTGCAAAGAGTTGGACATGACCGAAGCAACTTAGGACACACATTTCCTTGCATGCTGAAATGTTTATGGGTCAGTGATGCGATTACTTAGGCCTTCTTGGGATCTTCAAAATGATAGGCATTTTACTAGTATGTCAAAGTCTTTGAAGTTAATTTTTGTTTTTTTCAATTAAATATGGCCTGAAGAATATATAAATCATGTAAAAACTAAAATAATAAAGACAGACATCTATGTATCCACCAGCTGAGTGAAGAAACAGAACATTCCTATAAGCTGAGAAGTCCTCTTGGGTTCTTCCTTCATCATATGCCTCTTCTTTTCCCTCTACCAACCAGTGACTCTCCACAAGTTTTATTAATCTTTCCCTTGCTTTTTTGAAAACAATGCATAGTTTCACTATTGACGTAGCTTTCCTTAAGTAATATATTGTTTTATTTTGATTGTTCATTAGTTTTCTATAAATGGAATTGGACTTTATCATTCCACTGAGACTTAATACTTCTTTGGCACAATACTAGTTTTTTTAGTATTCTAAAGGCATTCTGAGGCATGACGTTTATTTCACCATTACATAGTATTTTGTTGTATCAACATACTAGTATTTATCTAGTAGTGATAATTAGGGTGGTTACATTGATTTAGTCTTCTACTATCCAATATATGGGAACTCCTATCACATTGTGACCAACCCTCCATATAGACACACAATTTTAAAATCAATATAGTGTGCGTATGGAGAAGGCAATGGCACCCCACTCTAGTACTCTTGCCTGGAAAATCCCATGGACGGAGGAGCCTGGTAGGCTGCAGTCCATGGGGTCACAAGAGTAGGACACGACTGAGCAACTTCACTTTCACTTTTCATTTCCATGCATTGGAGAAGGAAATGGCAACCCACTCCAGTGTTCTTGCCTGGAGAATCCCAGGGATGGGGGAGCCTGGTGGGCTGCCGTCTATGGGGTTGCACAGAGTCAGACAGACTGAAGTGACTTAGCAGCAGCAGCAGCAGTGTGCGTAAACAACTCATTTTGCTTAAACATGCAATCTCGTGATGATTAATGAGGTTGAGCAACTTCTCATACCTATACTGACTACTGGGTTTCCCTTTCCATCACTTTCAAGTCTTTGCTCAATTTTTTATTGCACTTCAATGATTTGCAGCAATTCTGTATACATTCTGGATTTTTGCCAACTTTGTTCGTATATGTGTAACAAATATTTGCTCCCAGTTTATAGTTTGTTTTTAATTCTCTATATGGTTAGATACCAAGAAACAAAACTTATTTTATTGTAGTCAAATTTATCAATCTTTTTCATTTATATTAAACTCCAAATTATATTTTCTGTTTTTAAGAACCACAGTTTTCATGTTCCTTATTCAAAAAATATTGAATATCTATAATTAAATAAAGTTCAGCATAATAATTTCCAGATTTTTGCATCTTAAGACAGTCTTTACATTTGAGATCATCATATATTGTCTCTAAAATTTTAAGAATTTTACTCTTCACATTCAGTTCTTTAAAGTAATTATATTAATGTTTTTGTGAGTTAAGGGTCCAATCGTATTTCTCTGCATGTGGTTAGTGAGTTGTTCAAGAATCACTCATTTCCCTTTGTTGGGAGACCGTTCTCCATAGGTCTGTTTCTGTACATATTCTGAAAGCTATGGAACAGACTTTCTTTTCAAGGATGTTGAATATTGAACAGCCTTAGAGAAATGCAAAAAGAATCTTTGGTCAGTTTGCACATTCGCGCACATACGCATATGAAACTTGTTCAAGAGCACTGGCAGCTTTATATTACTGAGCTGTTAATACATGAACATTGTACTTCTCTGTATTTATTTTTATCTTTTATAATGTGTTTCATAAAGTCTTATACCTTTCTCCCTTAAGGTCCTACTCACAAAATTATACTTTACATTTTGATTTTTTTGGGGTAACAGTTATATCTTTTAAAATATTTTAATATTTGATAAGATACTTTATCACTGTTAGTAAAGAAACATTAATTTTTATACTGATTTTCATCTAGAAAATTTGCTACATCCTTGTAATAAATCTAATAATACTTAAAATATAGTTATGTCATTATGAATACTGGTTTTGTCTTTCTTTCCTAGTTCAGACCTTTCTGTTTCTTTTTGCTGCCTTTGTTAGCTGCACTCTCCAATTTGGAAGAGAAATAATGATAAACAGTATCTTAAATTGTCCCTTAAAGAAAATTACTTGTAATTTACTTTGATGTTTATTACAGAGTTTTTGCAAATAAGTTTTATAAAGTTTTTAAAGGCATTTACCAATGTTGAATGACAGCAAATATTTTTTTCATCATTATCAAGACAATCATATTCTTTTTCTCTTAAGTCTATTAATATTTTATCTTAATTATTTCAATGTTAAGAAAACCTTGAATTTCTGTAATAACTCACTGAACTTATTAGTTTTTTCTATTTTTCTTAGGTTTATTTTTTTTTTAACTTTAAGGTAGATACTGAGCTCACTAATAATTAAATGTTCTTACTAAAAATATTTACAATTATATATTTCATGGAAGAAATGTTTTAATTGTATTTACAATTTTGGCATATGTTATTTGCATTATCTCTCAATTCAGAATAATTCAAAATTTCAATATTACTTAATTTTTGACCACAGGTTACTTATAACTTCTTTATTAATTTCCAACTATATGTTTCCCACCCCTCTGAGATTTCAAAATCTAGCTTAAATCATTATAATAGAGAAAATGCCTTCTCTGATATCAGTTCTTTACTTCTGTTGACATTTTCTCTACCCCCTAGAATAGACTGAATTTGTGTTTGTATGTGTGAAAATTTTGCGGTTACCAAAGGGGAAACAGTGAGAGGTGGAGAGATAAATTAGAACTTTGGGATTAGCAGAAATAAAGTACTATATATAAAACAGGTAAACCTCAAGGACCTACTATAGCACAAAGAATTATATTCAATATCTTATAATTAATAATCTATAATGCAAACGAAGCCACAAGGGAATATATATATATATTTTTTTACTTATATAATATACATATATATATAACTGAATCATTTTGCATTACACCAGACACTAATACAACATTGTATACCAACTTCAATAAAAAAGATTTTTGAAAGGTATGTATGTTCTTCAATTTATTATTGTTTACTGTGCTCCAAATAGTCTTTCAGGCCCAAGGAAGACATGAGTGGAGCTTCTAGATGAAAAAAGCCTGGTTAGCTGAATGTCTATGTGGAGCTAAGCATCTACCACTAAAAAACATTAACTGCAAAATAAAAAAGAAATAAAACTTTATTTTTAAACCATTATGATTGGGGGGATTGTTATAGCCATTAGCATGCCCTTACTAATACAATATTCTGCCAAAGCCAATGGTATTCCAAAATTTTCTTTGAAGGAATATATATATATTTTTTGAAGGAATACATATTACTTCAAATGTATTTTAATTTTTAAAGGCCAAATAAAAGAATTTGTTCTAATCTTAAAATGTCAGAAAAACTACCAAATAAGCCAAAAGCAATCAAAAAAGCGATGGATTTAGTCCTAATCTTTTATCTTACTGTCCTTGAGAAGTTAAATTTCACAATTTCTCTGAGATCTTGTTTATTATTCATACAATATGTTTAATAATGAGTATATAATAGAGTTTTAGAAAGATTAAATTTGTCTCCTGGCTTACAGATAGTGCTCAGTAAGAGAATATATTAACTAAGGAAATCGATGATAAGTATTAAACATTTTATTAATATTTACTGCTAGTTTTATTAAGAGTATGTCCATGACTATGCTAATTCAGTGACCCCTGTTTTTCATGGAGTTAAGGCTGGGCTGGATGAATCACAAGCTGGAATCAAGATTGCTGGAAGAAATATCAATAACTTCTGATTTGCAAATGATACCACCCTAATGACATGACACCACTCTAATGGCATAAAGTAAACAGGAACTAAAGAGACTCTTGATGAAAGTGGAAGAGGAGAGTGAAAAAACTGGCTTAAAACTCAACATTCAAAAAACTAAGACCATGGCCTCTTGTCCCATCACTTCATGGCAAATAGATAGGGAAAAAAAGGAAACAGTGACAGACTTTATTTTCTTGGGTTCTAGAATCAGTGAGGATGGTGATTCAGCCATGAAATTAAGTGACACTTGCTCTTTGGAAGAAAAGCTATGGCAAACCTACACAGCATATTAAAAAGCAGAGACATCACTTTGCCAAGAAAGGTCCATATAGTCAAAGCTAAGGTTTTTCGAGTAGTCATATAAGGATGTGGGAGTTGGACCATAAAGAAGGCTGAGCGCCGAAGAATTGATGCTTTGGAACTGTGGTGCTGGAGAAGACTTCTGAGGGTCCCTGGGACAGCAAGAAAATCAAACCAATCAATCCGAAAGGAAATCAGTCCTAGATATTCATTGGAAGGACTGATTAAAGCTTGGGCTCCAATATTTTGGCCAATTGATATGAGAAGCTGACTCATTGGAAAAGACCCTGATGCTGGGAAAGATTAAGTAAGGGCAGAGAGAAGTGGGTGACAGAGCATGAGATGACTGGATGGCATCACTGCCTCAATGGACATGAGTTTGAGCAAACTCAGGGAGACAGTGAAGGGCAGGGAATCTTGGTGTGCTGCAGTCTATGGGGGTGTAAAGAGTTGGACACCTACTAAGTGACTAAACAACATCAGCTAAATATTTTTCAGAGGCATATCTGTTTTTAAAATGCAGAGGGCATTGAACAATTAACACACAATCAAATACAGAAAAACCCAAGGTATATTTAGCACTGAAAATATGAAATAATCTAACAAAAACTTACTCTGATATATATATATATATATATATATATATATATATATATATAATAGGAGAGAGAGAACTGAGGAACACTGATTAACAGGTCTTGCTGGCAACATATCCTGGGCCAGATGGTATTGTCAGCAGAAGGTATTTGAGGAGACTTGTTGCTAAGCACTGCCAACAAGTTGGTCCCTTATGAGCAGCTACATTCACAAAAGGCTTCTGTCATGGAGTCTATACTGAAATGCCAAAAACAATTTGTGGAAGCTATGTTTAGTACATTAAATGCTCTCCTATGGGCTCCACAGGTGGCTCAGTGGTAAATAACCTGCTTGCAATGCAGGAGATGCCAGAGATACGGGTTTAGTTTCTGGGTCAGGAAAATCCCTTGGAGGAGGGTGCAGCAACTCACTCCAGTATTCTTGCCTGGAGAATCCCATGGACAGAGGAGCCTGGCAGGCTACAGTCCATAGGTTGCAAAGACTCAGACATGACTGAAGCGACTGAGGACATATACTATAGCTCAAGATAGATCTACTTGTGAGCATATGTGTCCAACTCTCCCCGTTAAATAATGGTTTTTGCTTACTATCAATCAGTTTGATTGATATTTTTCTCTGTGGTACTATTTTTCAGCATTCCATAGACTCTTTTAGAAATATGAATGTAATTCTACCATGAACTTGAAGAGATAAAGGCAGTTTGTTATTTTTCTGTTAATTCAATTTGTGTATCTACTTACTGACAACAGCTAAAATATTATGTTAAATGTTTATATAAACACACACATATAATCTCCCCTAGTTTTTACTAGCTGGGTACCTGACTGCCAGTTCATATGAACCTCTTTTGTCACTTCCCCTCCATTCTTTTGCCCAAACAAGCATGAGCATAAATATCAAAAATTCCAGAGATAAGAGTTTGGTTGGGCCAAAAGCTTCAACCCTTAAATAATCTTACATTTTTTTTTACACAGTAATATTCTTCCTTCTCATAATCCTCTTTTCTCTGCTCCCATAATAAGCACTGACTCTAATGTTGACACATTTAATTCAATCTGAAAACTGATTTTTCTTTCCAGTTTTATTGAGATGTAATTGACATACAGCACTGTTTAAGGTGTACAGCATAGTCATATGACTTACACAATCATGAGATTATCACAATAAGTTTAGTGAGCACACATCATCTTATATAACTATAAAATTAAAGAAGTAGGAAAAAATGTACTTCCTTTGTGAAGAGTTAAGTACTTAGGATTTACTCTGTTAACCTTAACATGTAACATACAGGAGTGTCGGTCATCTGATAATGTTATACATTGTATCACTAGTGCTGATTTATGGTTATAACTGAAAGTTTGTGTCTCTTGACAGCCTTCATCCAGTTCCCTTTCCTTTCATCCCCAGCCTCTGTTAACAACAATCTGATCTTTTTTTCTATGAGTTTGTTTGGTTGGTTTTGAAGTAAACTAACCTACAACCCTATGTTAGTCTCTGTTATACCACATTGTGATTCAGTATTTCTGTACATTTTGAAATGATCACAATAATTCTAGTTACCATGTCACCATACAAAAATATTACATAATTGACTATATTCCCCACATTATACATTTCATACCAATGACTCATTTACTTTGTAACTGGAAGTTTGTACATCTTAATCTCCCTCATCTATCTCTCTCCTCCCTTGATTCCCCTCCCCTCTGGCAACTACCCACTTTTTCTCTATATTTATGATCCTGTTTTATTTGTTCATTTGTTTTTAAAATTCTACCTATAAGTGAAATCATGTAGTATGTATCGCTCCCTGTCTGAATTATTTCACTTAGCATGATATCCTCTATTCCATCCATGTTTTCCCAAATGGCATAAATTCATTCTTTTTTATGGCTGAGTAATATTCAACTGTGTGAAATGAATACATATATATGCTATTAGTATGTATCAGTATTAGTGTGTGTGTGTGTGTGTATATATCCATTCATCCGTGATGAGTACTTAGCTTCTTTGTCCATTCTTCTATGATGAGCATTTAGGTTGCTTCCATATATTGACTACTGTAAACAATGCTACAGTAAACCTAAGGGTTCATATAATTCTTATTTGGTGTTTTCATTTCCTTTAGATAAATATCCATGAGTGGAATTGTTGGATCATGTGGTAGTTCTATTTTTAGTGTTTTGAGGAATTTTCATACTGTGTTCTATAGTGGCAGCACTAACAGTGAATAAGACCTCCCTTTGCTCTACATCCTTGCCAACATTTCTTGTTTTCTGTTTGATAATAGCCATTCTGCTAAGTGAGAGGTGATAATTGCATTGTGGGTTTGGTTTATGTTTCTCCGATGATTGGTGATGTTGAGTATCTTTTATATGCCTGTCGGCCATTTGTAGGTCTTCTTTGGGAAAATGTCTATTCATGTCTTCTGGTTGCCCATTTTTTAAAATATGGTTGTCAGTTTTGTTGATGTTCAGTTGTATGAGTTCTTTGTATATTTTAGATATTAACAGGTATTATTCTGTATATTATTTGCAAATATCTTCTCCTATTCAGTTCATGGCCTTTTCATTTACTGATAGCTTCCTTCACTGTGGAAAAGCTTTTTAGTTTGATGTAGTCATGGTTTTTTTTTTTCCCCCTTGGAGACATATTTAAAAAATATTGCTAAGACAGATGTTAAAGAAGGTTCCACTTATGTTTTCTTCTAGAAGTGCTATGGCTTCATCTGTTACATTTAAGTCTTTAATCCATTTTGAGTTTATTTTTGTAAATGGTATGAGAAAGCAGCCTAGTTTGATTCTCTTGCTATACCTGTCCAGTTTTTCCAGCACCATTTAGTGAAGAGGTTATCTTTTTCCCATTATATATTCTTGCCTCTTTTGTTATAGATTAATTGATCATATGAGGGTAGATTCCTGTCTGGGCTCTCTATTCTGTTGCATTGATCTATGTGTCTACTTTGGGCCAGTACATATTATTTGGATTGCTGTAGCTTTGTAGTATAGTTTTAAATAGAGTCGTGGCTGGCACACCTTTGTAATTGTGTATGCTCTTATTCTGCATCAGTTTGTTGCTGTTATTCAGGAGCTAAGTCCTGTCTGACTCTGTGTCAGTTAGTAAACAACCATTAGGTTTATTAATTGTCAGGTATTATTCCAAAATGTGTAGGAGACTCAAAGTATAAAATGGCTCTCGCCCTCTTGCCCACAAAACCTCAGTTTAGTTGAGAAGAGAGGCCCATATATTTAGGGGGAGAGGGGAATGTTCAACCTTGGGTATTTTTACATGCTATTTCTTCTACCTGGGTTGTTCTCCTTAGCCCTCTGCCTTCCTCCTCCTAGCTGACTCCTTTCGTTTCAGATTCTACCTTAAACCTTCATTTCTTCTGGGAGGTGTTTCTGATCCCACAGACCACCTGGGAACCTCCTAATGAGGCAATTAGCAGTACCCTGTACTTTTCCTTTTACCATCACCCTTTTCTTCAATAAGTTGCTTTTTGACTGCCTTCTGCACTAGACCACAAGCAATGTGACAGCAGGGGGCTTTCTGATTGATTCACTACTATAGCTTCCAAATTGAGAAGAAAACTGATAAATATGTGTTGACTAAGTGAAAAATGTATCATAAACTTTTGAGGAAGGGTAAAAAAGTTTTAATTGCCCTTTGCATTTCTAGGAGGAAAGTTATGACTTCAGGTGATCAGGAAAGACTTCATTCGATAGAGTTGGGTCTGGGGTTTTTATTAGTACTAAAAACTAAGGTGGGAAGTAGAAATCTGTCAGTGGTGATTGAAAAACAAAACTGATTGAAAGTGTGGCTTGACACTGAAGGAAAAGTAAAAACTGCCATTCACCTCTGGCCTGTTCATTTCTAGAGAGTCTATCAAACTGGCTGACATTACATTCTTCAACAGCTAACATCTCTGATAGGCTCTGTACACAGAGCATCAAATAATTTGTCATTGCTAGATAAGAATGAAAAAGCTTTTTAAAAAGATGAAGGCTAATGGTAGAAACAACTTTCAGCTTTGTTAGTTCCAAGTGGTTTGACTATGAAAGCAGTGGCTATACAAAGATCAAAAGATTCTGGGGGGGGGAACCTATTCAGTATTATTTAGATGGGCAAAACATATGTATGGATGGGATGATGGGAACTATTTTTATGGGGTTTTTGATCAATTTTGTAAAATTGTCTTAAGAAAAGTTCTAGGACCAAGAGATTTTAATATCCAAAGAATAATCTTGGGCTCCTAAATCTAGTATTGTTTCATTATTATTTTGCTACTCCATTCATTAGGTCTCATTTTTCCCTTTTATAAAACTTTCAGTGGTAATTTGTTCCTTTCATTTACCAGAGAACCATGAAAGGATTGACTGTACTAAACACATGAGAGTGCCCATTACCAAATAAGAGAGCCACAGAGCACGTCCATGCAGTTTTTATCTTTAGAGTGATGCTGCCAGTGATGAGTAAAATGTAATTTTATAAGCCTCTCCTTTTATTCCATAGGATATGTAAAGTTTCCTACTGGGTTTTGAATTGCTGTTTGTTTTTTACTCTGCCATTGTCTATTAGACCTTAGAGAAAGAATTATCATTTTCTAATATGATTACAGTATTGTTTAGTACATGAATCTCAAAATGACCAAAATTGAGACTGTCATAAAACTCAACAAAGCAAACAAATAAAGGGGTAACTTCTCATAAATAATGAGATTTTCAAGGGATGATCTCTATCGAACAAACACAGTTCTTCAAATTTCCATCTGTCACTACTCCTTGTAATAATCTGATTTGGGGAATTCATAACTGTTTTGGTTAGGATCTAGGTATAAAGAATCCAGAGTCTGCTAATACTTCATTTCATCACGGGGTTGTTCAGTGATAAGAATTTCCTAAACTAACATGAGACAGATACAAGAATCAGCTCAGTTTGAAATAATAATTCCTTAATTCTGTATTTCTACTGCTTTTACAAGTTATTGAAGGCCTTTAGTTAACAAAAATTGATTTGATGGCACTTGAAACATACTATCAGTCAAAGTGTCTATTTGAAATCTCTTTTTCCAGAGTCATATTTTATTAAAAACAAAGAGTAATCATTTTATTTCTCTCCTTTTTTAGTTGGTAAACATCTCTCCTTTTTTAGTTGAAGAGTATATACTTCATTTTTAGTTCAGTACAATATGGCTTGTGTTCCTTCCACTCTTACAGTTTTTATTATAATTACTAATAATCAAATCCAAAGATAATTTCCCATCCTATTTCCTTTTATTATCCAGTGGCATAAAACTGTCTATCAGATACTTCTGTGACCTAAATGATAATTTATAATTTAATAACTCCCATTACTGTATCTTCAAACCTGATGTTTTCTCCTGAGGTTCTCTCTCTTATTTCAGACTGCCTATTAGATGCCTCCAGAAGATCCCTTGGAGGAGGGCATGGCCACTTGTGCCAGTATTCTTGCCTGGAGAATCCCATGGACAGAGGAGCCTGGCGGGCTACAGTCTATGAGGTTGTAAAGAGTCAGACACAAACGAGCAACTAAGCACGCACACACACACACATCTGGATCCCTTATAGGAACTTACAGGGTTTCTCCGTGACTCAGCAGTTAAGAATTCATCTGCAATTTAGGAGACGTGGGCTCCCTGGGTCGGGAAAATCCCCTGGAGGAGGACATGGCAAGCCACTGTAATATTCTTGCCTGGAGAATCTCATGGACAGAGGGCACTAGCAGGCCACAGTCCATGGGGTCACAAAGAGTCAGACGTGACTGACCACAGCACAGCACATAAGAACTTAAACCCTAAAAGTTCAAACCTAAGTACATGCTACAACTTAGTTCTTTTCTGTATAAAGTTTGGATAGTGAAAAAGGAACTAATTTGTAGAATGTGTGGTGATAATTCGATAACTTAGCGCAGTACCTAGCATAGACAATGTAGTCAATAATGTTGTTTTTGTTTTTTAGTCACTAAGTTGTGTTTGACTCTTAATGTGCAGCCCCAGGGACTGTAGTCCACCAGGCTTCTCTTCCACGGGATTTCTCAGGCAAGAATACTTGAGCAGGTTGCCATTTCCTCCTCCAGGGGATCTTCCCAGCCCAAGGATTGAAACCAAGTTTCTTGCATTGGCAGGTGGGTTCTGTACTACTGAACCACCAGGGCAGTCCAGCCAGTAATATTAGCTATTTAGTATTATTAATGATGTCAATACTATTATTTTTAGTTGCTTATTTGATTTCAACCTATGCTTTATCTCTTGAATATCTTGGTTTTCCTCACAAAGTGCAATTCACTATCCTTGCTCTCAATCCTGCAGCCTAAGCAGTGTCCAAATGAGTCATATTCTTAGTCATTATTAGTTATACTCCAAGCCAATATGGTATAGTCAGTCTTAAAACAGCATTTCTGACTAAGCATTCCCCCCCAAACCACTAATGGTTAGTGGATTCTCCTGAGAAGAGTGCCTTTATTCAGTTAGTTTATGACTCAAAACTCATAAAACGTTGCAATTATCTGTGCAAACTCTGCAAATGCTTCTCTTTGAAAAATTAGCCATATCACGTTCTACTTGAAAGTTTAGCATCCTCTATATTTCATATTTCCTTCATTTATTTAAGTTTTTCTTACCATATGAATCAACTGTAATTTTATTAAATGCTGGAAAAATAGGCCACTACAATGAAAAATAGGTCAAAATTGGTTTTAGGACAACCATGAACGACCAGATCAATTTAAGCATGTATTATAAGAAAATGTGTGAAATAACTAAGAAAAGTGGACATAACCAGAAAAGTCACCCATTTTCAGGATCTCTAGTGGCACAGAAATTCAGAAATGCCTTGTAAACAAATTATCTATTTTAAGTATGAGGAATAGAATATCATTACTCATACATTATCTTTGTCCCTTAAAAATGCAAGTTCTATTTTTTTTAAATTTTTATTAGAGTATAAATTCTCAAGGTAGTTCCTGTTTCCAAACAAGAAACCCAACAGACCAGCAGATGGCTTTTTTTTTTTTTTTTTTTTTCATTTTGTTATTCCACTCCTAGTTTTACAATGGTCCTCCTCAGATCATTCCCAAGTTTGGAGTTTTTCCTTTTCAAAACCCGTTGGTGATTACTGGTGACTGGGTCCCACTACCTCATTCCATGAGATCCAGTAATACTTAGTAGCTAGTTAGGAGATGACCACAACCCACAGATTGAGATGCTATGACGACCCAGAGGGAGGGGATGGGAGGGAGGAGGGTGGAGGGTTCAGGATGGGGAACGCGGGTATACCTGTGGCGGATTCATTTCAATATTTGGCAAAACTAATACAATATTGTAAAGTTTAAAAATAAAATAAAAAAAAAAAAAAAAAAGTAAAACAGAAAAAAAAAAAAAAAGAAATGTGTTTTCAAAGACATAGGGCTATGGCCTAATGTTATCTCCTGAGAAGTAGAGAAGGAATCCAGAGGGAGAGTTTAGTAATTTAAAAAACTGACACCCAACAGCTACCCTTAGAACAGCCATGTCCTTTTGGACAGATGCCAGAATGTTCTCTGAAATAATTTTTATAAAGCTCCCAAATTCCTAGTCCATAAGCTCTATTCACTGGTTATCATAGATAATTTCCCTCAAACAGTGCTGTTCTCTGCATATTACTTAAGCATATTCTGCTTTATGACTCTGCAAAGCAAAATAAAATCCTTTATTTCCTGAGTTCAAAACTCATATAAAATTATTTTATAAAATTATATATAAACTCTAATATAAAATTAAAAAACAGTATGGTCACATTATGAACTTGTCCAATCATAAGTACACAGTTACAGAGTTTCCCAAGCCATTGGCAAAGTTTGTGGCTCTATACTTATAATAAATTGTGGAATACACAAGAGGGACCAAAAACATACAGGAACATTCTTTTGAAAGAAAAAGAGTTGCTGTGATGGCTTTTACATTTTCTACGGTAAATCACTGAGACTTAACTTGGACATTGATACTGAAATTCTGAACTAAAAACAGAATTACCATATGGACCAGCAATCCGACTTCTGGGCATATATCCAGACAAAACTATAATTCAAAAAGACACATGCACCCCCTAAGTTCAAAACAGTACTATTCACAATAGCCAAGACATGAAAACAACCTAAACATCCATGGACAGAGGAATGGATAAAGATGTGGTGCATATATACAATGGGATACTACTCAGCCATAAAAAAGGACAAAATAATGCCATTTGCAGAAACATGGACACAGCTAGAGAGTATAACACCAAGTGAAATAACTTAGAAAGAAAGAGAGAAATACCATATGATAGCATTTACATGTAGAATCTAAAACATGACAGAAACGAGCCTATCTATAAAGCAGAATCAGAGTCACAGATACAGAGAATAGACTAGCGGTTGCCAAGGAGGAGAGTTTGGCAGAGGGATGGAGTGGGAGGTTGCAGTTAGCAGACGTAACCTTTTATATATGGAATAGTTAAACCACAAGCTCCTACTGTGTAGCACAGGGAACTATTTTCAGTGTCCTGCGGTAAACCATAATGGAGAAAATATTAAAAAGGATACTATATATATATATATATATATACACACACACACACACACACACACACACACACATATATATATATATATATATATATATATATATACTGACACACGTTGCTGTATGTACAGCAGTAATTAACAGGGCAAGGTAAATCAACTATACTTCAATTTTCAAAAAATATTGAAATTCTAGCCAATCAGCTATTGCTGGAATTTACAGAACAGATTTGAAGTTACCAATTTAAACTTCATAGTTGACTGAGAATCCAGCTGTGTTAGCTCAGCCAGCGTATAATAGAAGGTTAGACATGTAGCATCATCTGACACCACGGGGGAAGGGATCTAGAGAGTGGGGTGGGGAGGACCTTTAACAGAGAAGAGTTGCTCTGCAAATAGTGATTGTCAGAGAAGGGGTGATTGTTTTTTTTCACATTGGACATGGACTATTGATATGAAAGGAAAACAATTACAGCATCAATTGCAGAAATAATTACCTTAGTCTCCAATTTGTGTGGTTTGGAGCAGCCAGCAGAGGACCATAACCCCCATGTCCCAGAGGTGTGAAAATCTGTCTGCTTTGTACAGTGAGCCAAATGGCCAATTAAAGTGAATGTGAAAAGGCATGATGCCAAATACAAACACATTTTCTTGGGTGGCTATTTTTAACTATATGCACTATCTTTTGACCTATTTCCCCTTGCTTGTTTGACTTCACTGATCACATTCCTAAAGATGACTCATCTGAATACTATGCAGATATTTCATTACCAAACTGGGTAAAAGAAGGTGGGTGACAATCCTAAAATAAAGGCTTAGCCTCTTGGCAAGCTCAGACATGACTTGTGAGGTTTACTTTTCCTGCTTTGCTAGTGGTGGCGCCTCAGTCTCTTGAGTGGAGAAGTCTGATTCCACTTTATATGGCAGTTGTTCTAGGAGGCACTTCTCAAACATCATTCACATGAAAACAGAAGTCACCTTTCCTCTTTCTTTTTTTAAGTAAAATCACCTATGTGTTCTAGGAAGGCTTGATCTGGTTTCTGCAGTTCCCAAATGCCTAAACGAATTTCAGTTCTGAGTGTGCCAATATATAAGTAGATGTGGAAGCACACACACACACACACACACACATCACGCACAGGAGTCTAGTGGAACAGCTATAAAGGCTAGGGGTGAGGATGTGGCGACTCCCTCAAGAGGGAAACACATTATGTCCACTTAGGAAGCCATCGCACAACCATGTGTTGGAATAAGCCCCATGATGCTTTACTAAGCATTTATCATTTTATATTCCATCATCAGGATAAGAAATAGGAGCATCCCTCCATGTTTAGAGGCTGAGGGAGTTAAGAAGACAAGAGAGAGGGGTTTGCAGTCATTTAAAATCCAGCACTGAGTATGGAGCTCACACTTCTTTGGGAGAGCTATATGGGCACCCAAAAGAGTTTTCTCCCTGATGTGGTCCACAAATCCTGTTTGACCTTGGTACCTGGGTTGGTAAGTTGAATTTTGCCAGATCAGCTTAGCACTGCCATAGCAGTAAAACAGAAACTCCTCAACTTCCATTCTATAAAATTTTAGCAAACTATCACAATGTGAGAAAAGATGGGAGCAAGTTCATGTCCACTTTAAAATGTATATTGCTATAGCAGAATGTTTGAGAGCCACCAGTTCATCTGCCTTTACCTTGCTGTAAGCTTCCATGGAGTAAGGAACATTGCTACCATTACACTCAGTTGTATTTGCAGAAAAAGTTTATTTTTTTTTAATCTTTCCAAAGCACTTTAATATTGGCTATCTTATCTAGAATTTGTAAACCTTTGAGGCAATTAGAATGGAAATTCTAATGGAAATTCCTTTCTGAAGATAAATTCTGTGGGCCTCAATTTATTAATTGACATAAAGTAATATTGAAACAATAAGCTAATAACCAGCTGAAACTAGAAGTGAGGTCAGCAGCAATTAGATCAGTTTCCTTCCAGAGGGTTATATAATGTGCCTTCAGTATCTCAAGCAGATCGGTTAGAGACACAAATCAGGAAAGGCCACACTAAGGACAGGTCCTGCAAATGTACCTGTTGGTTAAATCTTGAGGAAAAGGTGATCAGTTAAGGTCGTTTAAGGCAGGCAGTATCAGTACACAAGTCCAAAACTGAGTCTAAGGTCAAATGATTAAAGAAAAGACGTTTTCAGGTCCAAGAGAATAACATGGGGTTGAGAACAGATGAAGCTTAAAAGGTCAAGATCCAGGTAAAGACAGGAAAGAGTAGGCTTTGATGTCCTAACTTTATTCCTCATTGGTTCTCCACTGGGGGTGATTTTGACCTGTGGGGATATCTGGCAGTATCTGGAGATGTTTTTGGTAATCACACTGGAAGTTAGAGGGTGGCTGCTATTCACTCTGTTAGGGAGAGTCTACTGCTACTGCTAGACACCCTACCATGCACAGGACAGCCCTTCACAACAAAAATTATCCATTCCAAGTTGTCAATAGTGCTGAGGTTGAGAAACACTGCTTAATGTAGGGTAGTCATCTGGTAAATGCTAGATCAGCTTGATTTAAAAGGAGAAAGTTAGGATATCTGACAATTTACTCTATTACTCTGGGACAGCTTCTGATTTGTTTCTTCAGAAGGCAGATCAGGCTGTAGGAGGTTGGGTGGAAAAAGAGGACTTAAAGAGAAGCATGTGTCTTTTCTCTCCCCTGTGTTCACTCTATATAAAAATAATTTATACAGATATTGTTTTCTCCTTTTCCATTCATTGTACATGTTTTTAAGATTGTTTTTTAATTTATTTTTTATCAGGGGATAAAATGGAGTGGAACTATTTGTGATATAATTATTAGCCCCTAGTTGTAAGGGTCATATATTTTAAATTATATTGTGTCAAATTTTGGAAACTGTGTACTATTATAAGGGAGATGTTAAATAAATATTCAGTTTTGTATGTTCTTTTCTGGCTGCTCAGTAAATGGAGGCATATCCACAGATTTAAATCAGCACTGGCTGTAGAGGAAGAAAGCAATGTATAATTAAGTGGGAATCTACAAAAACCCATGGCTTTGCTGACTGGCTCCACTGAAAGCAACTGTGCCCTGTGTTTTCTTGCTTAATCCGCATTTGCAAGGAAGCCTTCTGCCAACAGCATCTTTCTCATGCTGGGGAATTGGCCTTCTGCTCTGAGCACATTTAAAAAGAGATATTTTCCATTTTCTCCTTTTGTATTGAGAGTATGAGCTAAACACACACAAGCTGCAAAGAATAAGAAAATGGAACCACAAAATTTAGGTTCATTTAACATCTACTGAAAAAGACCTAGCTCAAGGTTGTTTAAGGCAGGCAATCACTTGCCTCCTATTATCTAGACCTGCACTATCCAATTTAGTAGTCAAATATGGTTATTTAAATTTGAAAAATTAAAATTAATTAAAAATTCACTTCGTCAGCTGTACTGGCCATATTTCAAGTGCGAAAACAGTGGCTTTGTTGTTGGTGATGGTGTTTAGTCACTAACTTGTGTCCCACTCTGGTTACTCCATGGACTACAAGCCACCAGGCTCCTCTGTGCATGAGATTTCCCAGGCAAGAATTCTGGAATGGGTTGCCATTTCCTTCTCCAGGGGATCTTCCCAATGCAGGGATCAAACCCATGTCTCCTGCATTGGCAGGTGGGTTCTTTAACCCTTGAGCCACTAGGAAAGCCCCTGAAAGTGAAAGTGAAGTGGCTCAGTCGTGTCCGACTCTCTGCGACCTCATGGACCATAGCCTTCCAGGCTCCTCCATCCATGGGATTTTCTAAGCAAGAGTACTGGAGTGGGTTGCCATTTCCTTCTCCAGGGTATCTTCCCAACCCAGGGATTGAACCCAGGTCTCCCGCATCGTAGGCAGACGCTTTACAATCTGAGCCACCAGGAAAGTCCCTAGTGGTTACTATAATTGGTAGAAAAAAACATTTACATTATCACAGGAAGTTTCATTAGACAATGCTCCTCCAGGTAGGTAGATTCAACAGTTGGTAACAATGTGAAAACTCTGCTAAAGGCCAGAGGGCACTTTCCTCAGCATGAAAAGTACCTCTGCACGGTCACTTGAAGGCTCTGCCTAGTAGACAATAACTGTAGTGGTGTCAACTGCATGTTTTTGCATTTCATTCATTCAATGATTACTTATTCAGTGTCTGCTATAGGTCAGGCACAATTCTTGGTACTGGGGATAGAAATGAACAGAAACGATAATATCCTTGGACTTTCCTGGTGGCTCAGTAGGAAAGAATCTGTCTGCCAATGCAGGAGAAACAGGTTTGATTACTGGGTCAGGAAGATCCCCTAGAGAAAGAAATGGCAACTCACTCCTATATTTTTGCCTGGGAAATCCCATGGACAGAGGAGCCTGGCAGGGAGTCCATGGAGTCACAAAAGAAGATGGTCACTCGGTAGTGTCTGACTCTGAGACCCCAAGGACTGACTATACAGTCCACGAAATTCTCCAGGCCAGACTACTGGAGTGGGTAGCCTTTCCCTTCTCCAGGGAGATCTTCCCAACCCAGGGATCAAACCCAGGTCTCCCACATTGTGGACAGATTCTTTACCAGCTGAGCCACCAGGGAAGCCCAAGAATACTGGAGTGGGTAGCCTATCCCTTCTCCAGGAGATCCTCCTGTCCCAGGAACCAAACCAGGGTCTCCTGCATTGCAGGCAGATTCTTTACCAACTGAGCTATGAGGGAAGCCCAAAGACTCGGACACAAGTTAGCAACTAAAACCACACTGGTGATAATGTCCTTGCCTTCAAAAATGTTAAATTCTAGCAAGGAAATCCAATAATACATACATAAATGATATAATACCTACAATATGTACCTATGTAAATATACAAAAAATATACTAGGAAATGACTATTGTTAAGAAAAAATATAAGGGAATGAGAGGGATAATGTGATGGGGTGGTAGATTATTTCAAATAGAGTTTCAAGGCAGACTCTTCTGAGGAGAAGAATACTTGAGCACCTACCTCAAGGCAATGAGGAATGACCCATGATTATATGTGAGGCAATACATTCTAGACAAAGGAAATAGAGAAAACAAAGGCTTTCAGGTGGAGACTTTCTGAAGTCCAAGGAGACACATGTCTAGCACAGATAAAGAAAGAAGAAGGTTTGTAAGAAATGAGGTTGGTTATGCGTAATGTCCAGTGTATGTGTGCATGTATGTGTGTGTGTGTGTGTGTATTAAAAGCATGGTGAATTTGAGTTTTCTTCTAAGAAATATTGGAAGACTTTTTAGTGTTTGAGTAGTGAAATGACAGGATCAGATTTACATTATTTAAAATTTCCTCTGGCTGCTGTCTGGAGAATTGGTGGGCAAGAATGCAAGTAGTGTGACCATTGTAAACTGGGAAGGAAATAGTGGTAGTTTCCATTAGAGTGTTAACACTGAAGGAAATGAGAAAGTCATTCAATACAAAGAAAAACTGGAACCAAAGAACTAACAAGGATTAACTGATTATTTGAATGTACGCTCTAAAATTAAAGAGGTCAAGAGTGATTTCAAGACTTTGTTTCAATAACTAAGTAAATGGCAATGTGACATTTATTGAGATTAGGGAGTCTAAGAGATTAGCAGATTCAAGGTAAGTGTGGTGATCACGAGTTCACTATGGGAAAGATTTAATATGAGATACTTATTGAACATCTAAGAAGAAGTTTTTAGTAAGTAACTTAATAAAAAAGCCTGAAGGTCATAAAAGAGGTTCATAAAAGAAATCTGAATGTTGTCAACACACATATGTAATTCACAACTGAATATTTAATAGAGATCAAAAAAGGGAGTAAGTATAGACAGGAAAGAGACACCCAAGGGCTGAATCCTGGATACTTGAATTGGTAGAAGTTGAGAAGAAAAGGAAAAACAAGTGCAGAAGACTAACAAGTAACCGTTCAATCAGCATAATGGTGTCTAAGAGGCCAAGGGAAGAATTCACGTTAGAAAGGAGAGTGGGCAGCTGCATCAAATAATGATAAGCTGATTGAGAGGCAAACTGAAAATTTTCCATTTATGGAATGAATACAATTTTCCTCATTAATCTTTGATTTTGATAGTGATACATTTTTAGTACTAAATCTTTTCTTTTTTAAATCATTCTATAAGAGGTCATCTATACAACTTTGTATGAAAGACCTATAGCACGTTAAGACAGATGTTCTACCATGATAGAGACAGCATTCTAATAGCATTTCCTGAACTTTTCGGCATAATCCTTCCATATCCACTCTGCTGTTGTCCTTAGAAGACAATCGTTAAATATAAACTTGTTAGAAACATTCCAAAGACACAAACTATGGGGCTTTGCCAACTCTAGACATAAACATCCTCTCATTCGAGAAGAATTCATGTCCTCATTGTTTTTTTTTTTTTTTTAAAAGCAACAGATCACCAATGTGATTACAGACCAATGCAGGTACCATGTGATCCTGATTCACTTCAAGTAAGTACAAAAACACCAAAATAAAACCTTAAATAGAAATTACACTGCTTACTTTATTGGTGACTGATTAGATTGATAATATACCCCGATTAGTGCCTGTTATAATTAAGAATGAGGGAAGAGGTGAAGTTACAATGTATTTTTCTTTTGCTCACTAAGAACACTGACTGTGCAAACAGTATGGTGTACATCAGGTATATATTTATTATAGAAATATTCACACCCTCTAGATTGCATTGCAGCACAGAAAATCTGTCCCTATCTCCAAAGAGTTATGAAATGGTGCTGTCAGGACATGGATAAAAATACAAATCTTGTAAGTGGAAGGATATCCAGTCCATACAGCTACACTCCTACACTAAATTAATTTCTAATCGAATATCAGCAATAAGAAAGCTAAAGGTGAGATTATCTTGGTGAACACAATCAGAGTGAAATCATACTACCACAGCCTGCAAAGGTAGTGCAAAACAATTGCAAGGAAAGGGAGTCCCAGGGGTCTCCTGGTTGATACATTTCAGTTAAATGAGCTTTCATTGCATCTGCCTAGGATAAGTAGAGTGACTTTAAATCAGGAACAGAACTGAGTTAATGGTTTGCTTTAGTTTTGAAGCTGATACTGTCCAGTAGATTTTGATATCCATGATTGTTGATCATATGTTCCCAAAGGCTCCCAAGCACAAACAGTTAAGATTTAACTGGTAAACACTGCTAAATGCTTTGAGGGCCTTTCCATCCAGCTGAGGTGAGAATTCACCATCCGCTTTGAAACCATATGAGCAGACAAAACTGCTTGTAGCTAACTTACATAATTTTTGAAAAGAGAAAAGCAGCCTTAGGCCTCTAAATGTCAAAGAAGCTTATTTCTCAGCACAGTTTGAATGCAGAGTCAGCAGTGCTGCAATGGAGGTTTGAAGGTGAATAACCACATGGGTCTGGAGCCAAGAGTCTGAGCAGGAGACAATGATTAAAAAAAATTATATCTATCATTTGTTAAAACCAAACCCTCAGGAGGATAATGGTTTTCTTCCTAAACTGGCTTTGTTTACACCTACAGGGTACAAAAGATGGTGATGATAGATTGAAGATTTTGAAATGCCACTTAAATTTTTGAAAGCAGAAAATGGGATGGTGAAAAAGAATTCAAAGACTATTGCCACTGCTTCTTCCGGTTTAAACAAAGAAATCAAGTCATAAACACAATGTCCAAATGCTTTATTACTTTTTGGCTTCATTTGACAATTCTTCCTTTTTTATTTTTTTTCAAAAATTAAGTTATTCACCCGAATTCTTCCCCAATGTTTTAAATTGTCCCTTCCTTGTTAATTGATTATTGATGTCCCTTGTATCAGGAATATTTTTGGCTTGTTCATAGAGTCTGAGCACCTACCATTTGCAGACACTTCACTAAACACTAAAACCAAAACTGAATTGGTGCTTAATAATTCTTTATCCACACCACAAAACAGAACTGAAATTCTTACAAAAAATAATTAATGCTGGTATCTATGAATGTGCAAGTTGAGGGAATTTGGCAATTCATTGTTAACTACTGAAGCGTTGGTTCTAAATAATGTTTTCTTTAAGGTAAACTGTTATGAGAATCAGGGTGCTTCTGTTGAGAATAATAGAGGCAAACTCTAAAATGGAAAGTATTAGAAGGATGTGGTGGTCTGGCGAGCTTCATGGAACAGAAGGGACTGGAGAACAAGACTCAGAGCAAACAAACATCAGGCAGCCCTAAGAGGTCTCAGCAGCTCTGCAGCTGTATCTAGGCAACACCTCTGTCCCTACAGCAGTAGTCAATTTCTACTGTTCTAGAGCTGTGTGGTAGACACAGTTGCTTCATTGATTTTTATCCTCAAACTACTTATTGGCATAGTTTAATCTCTTTAAGACCTGTAATATTTCTGGATATCTTTGCTTAAATCTACTTTTTGAATGTATAATTTACATACAATAAAATTCACCAATCTGTAAGTGTACATTCAGTGGATTAACAAATTTATACACCTCTGTAATCCCAACCTAATGAGAATAAGCACTTTTCCATCACTGCATAGGCACACCTTCACCTTTCCCTGGCATAACACCACCTAACCTCTAGTCCCAACCACCGATGTCCTCTCCCAACTGCAGATTAGATTTATTTGAGGGGACCCTGGAAGATCCTTCTACTTATTTGTTTCTCTCTCTGCAATGATATATAACCTGATTGGAACAAATAAGTATAGATTCAGGGTGTGTCAGCACATCCTTAGGCCAGTTGGTCTAAGGACAGTCGTTGTACCTGGGGCACAAGGACAGTGGTGGCACCCAGGGCACAAGTAATCCAGAACAACTTTACTGTTAGGATTAATCATAATACCAATGCCTAGAAGTACTACAAGTGTGGGAAATTGCTGAGAAAGAACAAACTCAAAAATAAAGACAGACAATGAATAAGATCATTTAGATATATTAGAGAAAGGTAAACTCAAGAGAAAATCTGCTTTGTAGTGGCTTGATCAAATCAGAGCCTCTAAGAACATTGACCATAGAAGTTTCAAGGAAAGAAGCTATAGCTCTAAATCTATTAGAAAACAAATCACAATGCAAAAATCACTTCAGAATTTGTTAGTTACATTAAATGAGCTAATTCCAATTTTACATGTTTGAAAATTAGACATTCCAAGTGCTCTAGTGTTTTAGAGAAAACCTCTAGAGCACTAGTGCAATTGCAATAGTCATCTCTTTCTATGTATTAGAAGTAACATAAATACAAATGAGAGAGATCCCTAAGCAAAGAGATACAAACTTGATAGAGACAAGACACAAGGATAAACTCCAGACAAGATGACTTCTCTTTAAAGTTTTTCATCTGATAGAACTCTTAGTACACTGTGTTAAAAAAAAAAAAAAAGATCAACATAATGTCGACCACATATGGCAAACCCACAGCTAGCTGTGGGTGAAAAACTGAAAGAATTTCCTCTAAGATCAGGATGTTCACTCTCTATTCAATATTCTGTAATAACCTATATGGGAAAAGAAAAGTTTTATATACTACATAAATAACTGATTTACTTCGCTGTATACCTGAAACTAACACATTGTAAATCAACTATATTCCAATAAAAATTTTTAAAAAGAAGGCCAAAGGTAAAGTTCAAACCAATGTAAACACTCCCTAAATGTCTTGCTAATTCCTGATCTGTGCATACGCAGAACAGGATCCAGATAAAGGAATGGGATCTGAAATGAGATGTGAGCTGCCATTTAAGAGCTAGATTTTGCTATTTGAGTCCAATCAAATAAAACCCGCTGAATTCAAAACTTGACTGAAAAATAATACTCTTCAAAGAAGTATATGAAAATCTGACCTCGACCCAATATGCCAGTATGTTGTTGTCCTTCAGCATAGAAATCACACAGTGCATACATCTACATCTATCTTATAAGGGTGACAAATACCTTAGATTGTAATTCAAAAGTACTTGGCACACAAACAATGTGGACAATGTGATCCATTCTCAAGGTAAGAGACAATTAATAGAGACTAACTCACAGGTGACCCAGGTTGATATTCTCAAAATGTAAATATACAGATATGATATGATCCAGTAATTGTACTCCTAACTGTACACCTACGGGGACTGAAACATGCACTCACACAAAAACTTCTATTTGCATGTTCAAAGTAGTGTTATTCATAATCACCCAAAAGTCAAAACACCCAAATGCCCATCAGCTGAAAAACTGTAGTATGATTTTGCCTTTAAAAGGAATGAAATACTGTTATATCCTATAATATGCATGAACCTGGAAAATAATAAGTGAAAGAACCCAGGCACAAAAAAGCATGCCTTATTTTATTCCATTATATGAAATGTCAAAAAATACACAGAAGAATGAATATAAAGAGGCAGAAAGTAGATAGGTATATTTATTTTTGAGATTAAGGGGTAGGTGAAATAGGGAGTGACTGCTGAGGGGCACAAAGTTTCTTTTGAGGGTGAGAGAAATAGTTTAAATACTAGTGATGCTTATATAACTAAATGTACTAAAAAAAATCCAACACTAAATGGTATATATTAAAAGAGTGAATTTTATGATATGCTGGTTACATTCCAACAGACTGATTTTTTAAAAATTAGTATTTTAATATGAAAAAGTTTTTTCACCATTCTTATGTTATTTTTGAAACAAATATGAATTTAAACATTGATCCCATTTACTTTCCTCACCTACTCTTTTCCCCAGTCTTATTTTTCTGCTTTTCAGGAGGGAGGAATACTCCAGGTCTAGAGCAAGGATTCTCAGACTGGATTTTTGGAGAAGTATCAGGGAGTTTGTGCATCACTCAGTACCTTATACAAAGTTTTAATTTAATTTTATTTTGGTTTGTTTGGGGAGACTACCAGTCACTAAGTCTCAGTTTTAAAAGGTTTTAGATGAGCCAATAAAAGGAAGGATTGTTTCTTTCTGTCTTACCCCTTCCATCCACATAGTGATTCCATTTGTAAATTCCTCATGTTCTAACTTCCAACCACAGAATGGAGATCTAGGCTTTGCTTGCTGTGGGGGATGTCAATAGTACGATATGAAGTCTGAAGTCCAATGTTACTTAAGGATTTTATTCCTATACAGGAAGCAAATATTTTTCTATTCTGTTTTCACTAGCACCCTGTGGCTTTCTAAGGCTGAGGTTATAATAAGTTATCTCGGGGGGTGTGGGTGGGTGTGTGGGTGTGTGTGTGTGTGTGTGTGTGTGTGTGTGTAAGTGCACAGATGCAAAAGAATCCCTTCTGACCGACTCTAGGGTTAACTGGGCTCTGACTAAGGATCCTTTCTCCTTTTCTACCTCCTGTAGCACCTAGGAGTTTGACTTACACACTTATTGGAACTAGGAAATCACCAGCAATTCTAGTCATATAAAATCATCTCAGTGCTTGTTGAGGATGGAAAGGCAAGTGTATCATATACATTAACAATTTGTCTAAGAATTTATTCCATGATTTCCTGAATTAAGACTGAAGAGTCCTCTGAGTTGGCTTCATTCTGCCCTAATTTTATTTCTTCAGTAGCCCTAAACTGTCAACTTCTTGTGCTCATGACTGTTATTCTCTTGTCCCACTATTATATCCCAGAGGCCTACAACATAAGAGGTGCTCAGCATAAATTTGTGTTTTTGGTGTAATTTTTGGTAACCTTATTTACCTGACTTACTGCAGAAATTGCCTAAAAGCTGCACACGAGATTACTTTGGCTGGCTCCATGAGATAAATAGATGCTTCTGCCAAACAAATCCCTCCACACTGACATAAAACCAACAGGGAAAGAAAAATGATAGGTTTCATTAAATTATGGCAGCCTGATCCTGTATTCATTAATCTATGTTTTTCTAAAAATATCTGTTGGCCAATATGTAGGGATGATCATAATAAATGTTAACAGCTTCTAGCAGTTTATCTTCCTCATCACATTTATCCCTTTGCACTTATTCCAATTTCAATTAAGATAAACAGATGTAGAGTTTATTGGGGTGAGACAGGCTGGGGATTTATAGTCAATACCTCCCACCAATTACAAGGAATGACCCAAATCACTCTCTTATCCATGGTGATTAAAACGTAGGCATATCTGACTTGAAAGTAAAAATTAAAACACTTTTTCTTTAAGATCAGTCAAATTAGTATCTCACATTTTTATCCAGAAAGTAATGCTGGTAGATAAGTTGTTCCACTTCTTCCCATTGGCCCAATGATGCCTTAGGGATCAGACATTTCACTGCCAATTTATTGTCAGAAGATACTTAAGAATCATATAAGAAAAAATAGATAGGTTCCTTACAGGTGGAGGACAGCTTTAGGGTGTAACATTTATTTACAAATAGTTGGTAGGAATGTAGATGGATGCCTTTTACACTGATTTAAGCTGAATTTTACAAGTTCAGAAAAACACACACATTAGTAAGTCTTTGAATAAGTTAAAGGAAAATAAGTTAAATAAGTTAAAGTTTGGTAGCAGTTAAAACATCCTACCACTCTTCTACTGCCAGCATATTGACCTGTAGTGAAAACTATTCCTCTGTTTCTCCTAATTCATGTGGAATTACTGAAGCATATGATCTGCCCTGACCATTCAGAGTAATACACCTGACTAAAGTCATTAGTTCCTGCTTGGTTACTACCCAATCATAATTCAATGAGACTCATTTCCAGGAGGAGAAGGCAATGGCACCCAACTCCAGTACTTTTGCCTGGAGAATCCCATGGACGGAGGATCCTGGTGGGCTGCAGTCCATGGGGTCGCTAAGAGTCGAACACGACTAAGCGACTTCACTTTCACTTTTCACTTTCATGCATTGGAGAAGGAAATGGCAACCCACTCCAGTGTTCTTGCCTGGAGAATCCCAGGGACGGGGGAGCCTGTTGGGCTGCCGTCTAGGGGGTCGCACAGAGTCGGACACAACTGAAGCAACTTAGCAGCAGCATTTCCAGGACTCTTTTGAACCTCTTATTTGAGAAAAGCAGATCTTCTGAGAATATATAACAATTTTGGGGTAAATGGCAGCCACACTGCAATAAAGCAGGGACAGTATAAAAATGAATTAAAACACAAGAGTAAAACTGAGAATAAGGGACTAGTAATCAGGATTTTATTAAATCCCTGAATGCAGCCATGCTCTAAATTAATATTGTAAGACTTTAAAAAAGTATTTTGTTTTTAAAGTTAAAAAAATTTACAAGTAATGTATACATATATTCTAAAATATTCAAGCAATACAGATAAAGTATAAAGTATAATCTCTATAGACATTCTTCTTTCCCTATTTCCAAATCCTAGCCTGACAAATAGTCAATGAAGACAGCTGAGAAGTCTAATAAAATGACTGATTGTTTTCTTTGAATTTAGCAATTGGCAAAGGTCAGAGGTGACTGGGTGATAAGCAGTGAGACTAGAACAGATTTAATAACAATGAAAGAGAAAGAAATTGAGCAAGATATTGTTGTTTGTTCATTTCTTTGCTTTTTGAGAAGGTTTGCTGCAAAGGAAGCAAACACATGGGATGATGGTTGGCAGGAGAAATGGAATTCTTAGCAAGCACTCTCTAAAGGATTCCAACCATATATGACTGAAATTAACTAACTAACAACCTGGCCATAGCTGATTGCATGAGAATGAGTCACTGACATAAGGTTACGCAAAATATAAACTGACCAATAGCCAATAATGCTCTGGCAAAAAAGCCAGATAGTGGTACTAACAAATAATTGAGTCAATATTACAGTTTTTCAAGAAGGATTTGAATCAGAAATGTTGATTCAGAAGGACTTGAGGTACTGGTGGTAAAAGAAGCAGCTCAAGACTACACTAAATCAAACAGAGTCAAGTAATGTAACTTCATGATTTTTATTGCTCATAATGGCTAGACGGATTAGCAAAAAGCTCTTACACCAAGTAGACAGAGGAGGAGATGGTATCACTGACTCAATGGACATGAGTTTGAGCAAGCTCTGGGAGTTGCTGATGGACAGGGAAGCCTGGCATGCTTCAGTCCATGGGGTCGCAAAGAGCTGGATGCCATTGAGTGACTGAACTGAACTGAATCAAGTAGGCTGAGCTTGTGCAGTCACCTCAACAATGGTGGGTTCTGAATAAGTTACATGTCTTCTCAGGCTCAGTTTCAAATTATTTTTTTTTAAAATTCAGAATCGACTTTTTAAAAGTCAATGCATTCACATGGCACAAAATCCCATAGGTATTAAAGGGTTTATATTTTTAAAAAATCACCCCACCACACCTGTCCCTGAGTACCCAGTTTTACAGAGGCAACAACTATGAATCATTTGTCCACGCATAGTTCTAGAGTAATTTTGTGTGTACAGTATGCAAATAAATGTATAGACTAGTGTATATGTATGTGTACACACACACTTTTATCACTAAATCATGAAAATGAATTTATGTCAGTACATAAAAACTTTCTTATTCTTTCCTATGGCAGCAGATAACACCGAGTATATTTAATCATTCCCATTCTAATAATGCACATAGGATTATTTCCCATTTTGGCTTTGACATATAAAACTACAATAAATAACCATGTACCCAAGTCACTTTGCATACACGAAGTTTATATGCTTAATATTTTTCAGAAGTGCAATTCTGGGTCAAAGGACACATGTGTTTGTGATTTTCTTACATATTGCCTAATGACTTTCCACTGAGGTTGTAACAAGTTACATTTCCATGAGAGTTCATATTTTCCCACATCCTGGAAGAAAACCAACTCATGATCAAACATGTTTTAAGATATTTTCCAAAGAGTAAAACAGTATTTCCAGTATATTTTTAAAATTGCAATTCTCTTATAAGTGAGGTTGGTCAAGTTTCTGCATGCTTGTTAGCTACATCCATTTTATTTTCTATAAAATATGTCCTTTTCTCCATTAAGTTTGTTGGTCTTTTTCTTATCAATATAAGAACTCCTACTTTTAATCAAGAAATTAGCCTTTTTTTCCAGTATTAGTTGTAAACATATTTTACCAGTTATTCCTGTAGTTTTATTTTTTCATAGTGTATTTTTCTATAAATGATGTGTGCGATTGTGTGTGTTTCTGTTTGGTAGGTAATTTGTCAAAATATATATTTTTAGAGCATCTGGGTTATAATGCCAAGAAGGTTTTCTCAATGAAAATTATAAAGCAATTCTTTTACAGTTTCTTCAAACACTTTTATGGTTATTTATTATTTTTTAGTCAAGGATAGTTGATTTACAATATTATATTAGTTTCAGCTGTACAGCACAGTGATTGAATATGTTTATAGATTATATTCCACTTAAAGTTATTATAAAATATTAAGTATACTCTCTGTGTTGTATAATACATCCTTCTATCTTATTTCAAATCTAGTAGTTTGTCCCTCTTAATATCCTTCCCCATCTTGCTCTTCACTTTCCTTATTCCTTGATGAATATCCAGTTTTCCTAATACTTATTAAATTTAATCTTTTCACCTTGATTTGAAGTACTTCCTTTAACATATACTAAATTTTGATATCTTTAGAATTGTTTCTGGAGTTTCTATTTGTTTCCACTATCTTCATTCATAAATAATAAACCATTTTAATTAGTGTAACTAATTACTATACATTAATTAATGGACTTTAAAATATAATATATAGTCCTCTCATTAATTTTCTTTTTGTAAGGCTTTTATTTTCCTTTTTAATATATTAAATTTAGAATTTCAGCTGCACAATATTAATCTTATTTCCTAAACAAAGGCCAAAAGTTTGGTTATGACAAACGTCAGAGAAAACTTCCTAAACATGGATGTCTGACTGGAATGCTGAGAAAAAAAATGAGACATCTCTTTTCCTGGCTCCAAATGGGTGACAGTTCTTCAAAATAAATGATGAAAGAACACAAAGGTAGTAGGCATTTGTGGTCAAGAGAACTTGTGTTCAAATCCTATCTTTACATATTACTAATAAACTATAATAAGTAACTTAATCTCTCTATGGGAGTTTATACTCACAAATAAGGGATATAGTAAGAATCAAGTGTTCAGAAGTGTGTGGAGGTAATTTTAACGTGAAAACCACTGCACAGTCAGTTTTATGAGCAATGACCAAAATAAATTAGAAAGATACAGCACATAGTAAGAACACCTCATCACAAGGTATGTCACTGAAGGCTCTCAAAAAATTCTGTTTCAGGCCAATATCACTGATGAATATAGATGCAAAAATCCTCAACAAAATATTAGCAATCTGAATTCAACAATACATTAAAAAGATCATACACCATGATCGAGTGGGATTCATCCTAGGGATGCAAGGACTTTTCAATATCTGAAAATCAGCCAATGTGATCAGATCAGATCAGTCGCTCAGTCGTGTCTGACTCTTTGCAACCCCATGAATCGCAGCACGCCAGGCCTCCCTGTCCATCACCAACTCCCGGAGCTCACTCAGACTCACGTCCATCGAGTCAGTGATGCCATCCAGCCATCTCATCCTCTGTCATCCCCTTCTCCTCTTGCCCCCAATCCCTCCCAGCATCAGAGTCTTTTCCAATGAGTCAACTCTTCACATGAGGTGGCCAAAGTACTGGAGTTTCAGCTTTAGCATCAGTCCTTCCAAAGAACACCCAGGGCTGATCTCCTTCAGAATGGACTGGTTGGATCTCCTTGCAGTCCAAGGGACTCTCAAGAGTCTTCTCCAACACCACAGTTCAAAAGCAGCAATTCTTCGGCACTCAGCTTTCTTCACAGTCCAACTCTCATATCCATACATGACCACAGGAAAAAACATAGCCTTGATTAGATGGACCTTTGTTGGCAAAGTAATGTCTCTGCTTTTGTATATGCTATCTAGGTTGGTCATAACTTTCCTTCCAAGGAGTAAGCGTCTTTTAATTTCATGGCTGCAGTCACCATCTGCAGAGATTTTGGAGCCCAGAAAAATAAAGTCTGCCACTGTTTCCACTGTTTCCGCATCTATTTCCCATGAAGTGATGGGACCGGTTGTCATGATCTTCATTTTCTGAATGTTGAGCTTTAAGCCAACTTTTTCACTCTCCACTTTCACTTTCATCAAGAGGCTTTTGAGTTCCTCTTCACTTTCTGCCATAAGGGTGGTGTCATCTGCATATCTGAGGTTATTGAGATTTCTCCTGGCACTCTTGATTCCAGCTTGTGCTTCTTCCAGTCCAGCGTTTCTCATTATGTACTCTGCATATAAGTTAAATAAGCAGGGTGACAATATACAGCCTTGACGTACTCCTTTTCCTATTTGGAACCAGTCTGTTGTTCCATGTCCAGTTCTAACTGTAGCTTCCTGACCTGCATACAAATTTCTCAAGAGGCAGGTCAGGTGGTCTGGTATTCCCATCTCTTTCAGAATCTCTATCAATGTGATAGACCACATCAACAAATTGAAGCATAAAAACCATATTGTAATCTCAATGGATGCAGAAAAGGCTTCTGACAAAATTCAGCACCCGTTTATGATATAAACTCTCCAGAAATTGGGCACAGAGTGATCATATCTCAACATAATAAAGGCCATACATGACAAACCTATAACCAGCATCATACTCAGTGGTGAAAAGCTAAAAGCATTCCCTCTAAAGATCAGGAATAAGACAAGGATGTCCACTCTCACCACTTTTATTCAGCATAGTTTTGGGAGTCCTAGTTACAGCAATCAGAGAAGAAAAATAAGTAAAGAGAATCCAAATTAGAAAAGAAGTTAAACTGTCATTGTTTGCAGATGACATGATACTATACATAGTAGATCCTAAAGATGCTACCAGAAAACTACTAGAACTCAATGAATTTGGTAAAATTGCAGTTTACAAAATTAATACACAGAAATCTGTTGATTGCTATAGACTAACAATGAAAGACCAAAAGAGAAATTCAAGAAACAATTCCACTTACCATTGCATCAAGAAGAATAAGATACTCAGAAATAAACCTACCTAAGGAGACAAACTGCAGATGGTGGTTGCAGCCATGAAATTAAAAGACGCTTACTCCTTGGAAGGAAAGTTATGACCAACCTAGATAGCATATTAAAAAGCAGAAACATTACTTTGCCAACAAAGGTCCATCTAGTCAAGGCTATGGTTTTTCCAGTGGTCATGTATGGATATGAGAGTTGGACTGTGAAGAAAGCTGAGTGCCGAAGAATTGATGCTTTTGAACTGTGGTGTTGGAGAAGACTCTTGAGAGTCCCTTGGACTGCAAGGAGATCCAACCAGTCCATTCTAGATCAGTCCTGGGTGTTCTTTGGAAGGACTGATGCTTAAGCTGAAACTCCAGTACTTTGGCCACCTCATGCGAAGAGTTGACTCATTGGAAAAGACTCTGATGCCGGGAGGGATTTGGGGCAGGAGGAAAAGGGGACGACAGAGGATGAGATGGCTGGATAGCATCACTGACTCGATGGACATGAGTTTGAGTGAACTCCAAGAGTTGGTGATGGATAGGGAGGCCTGGTGTGCTGCAATTCATGGGGTCGCAAAGAGTCGGACATGACTGAGAGACTGAACTGAACTGAATGAGACAAAAGATCTGTACTCAGAAAACTGTAAGATGCTGATGAAAGAAACCAAAGAAGACATAAGCAGATGGAAAGATATACCTTGTTTGTGGATTGGAAGAATCAATATTGTCAAAATGACTATACTACCCAAGGGAATCTATAGATTCAATGCAATCCCTATCAAATTACCCATGGCATTTTTCAAAGAACTGCAACAACAACAAAAAAATCTCAAAATTTGTGTGGAGGCCCAAAAGACTTCAAACAGCCAAAGTAATCTTGAGAAAGACAAATGGAAAAATCAAGTTCCCTTACTTCTGCTGAGGATGCTGCTGCTAAGTCGCTTCAGTCGTGTCCAACTCCGTGAGACCCCATAGATGGCAGCTTCTGACTATATTACAAAGCTATAGTCATCAAAACAGTATGGTACTGGCACAAAATAGAAATATAGACCAATGCAACAGGATAGAAAATCCAGAAATAAACCCATGCATCTATAGTCAATTAATGTGTGACAAAGGAGGCAAGACTACAAAATGTTGGAAAGATAGTCTCTTCAAGAAATGATGCTGTGAAAACTGGACAGCTATATGTAAATACTTCAACCACCTGATGCAAAGAGCCAGCTCATTGGAAAAGACCCCATTGCTGGGAAAGATTGAGGGCAGGAGGAAAAGGGGGTGACAAAGGATGAGATGGTTGGATGGCATTATTGACTCAATGGACATTAGTTTGAGCAAACTGTGGGAGATAGTGTAGGACAGGGAAGCTTGGTGTGCTGCAGTCCATGGGTCTAAGAGTTGGACATAACTGAGTCACTGAACAACATGTAAAAAAAAAATGAAATTAGATCATTCTTTAACTCCAAACACAAAAATAAGCTCAAACTGGACTAAAGACCTAAATAGGAGACCAGATATTCTAAAACTCAAAGAGGAAAACACAGGCAGAACACTCTAAGATATAGATCACAGAAATATTTATTCTCTCTCTAACAGAATAATGGAAATAAAAACAAAAGTAAACAAATAAGACCTACTTAAACTCAAAAGCTTTTGCACAGCAAAGGGAACAGTAAACAAAACAAAAAGACAACCCACAGATTGGGAGAGAATATACACAAACGACGTGACTGACAAGGGATTAGTGTCCAAAATTTACAAAATTTTGTAAATTTACAATATCTACAAAATTTTGTTGTAAATTTACAAAATTTACAACAGCTCATGACACTTACAAGCATCAAACAACTCACTCAAAAAATGGCAAAAGACCTAAATGAACATTTCTGCAAAAAAGACAAACAAATGGCCAACGGGCACAGGAAAAGATGTTCAACACCACTAATTATTAGAGAAATGCAAAGCAAAACTATAATGAGATATCACCTCACACAAGCTATAATGGCTATTATCAAAAAAAAGGGGGGGGGATTGGGGGGAAGGGAACCTGCCTACACAGTTGGTGAGAATATGTTGGTACAGCCACTGTGGAGAACAGTATGGAGGTTCCTAAACTAAAAACAGAGCTACCATACGACTCTGCAATCCCACTCCTGGGTTTATACCCAGAGAATAATATGAATGGATACATGCACCCCAGTGTTGACTGCAGCACTCTTTACAATACTCACGACATGAAAGCAAACTAAATGTCCACCGACAGAGGGATGGACTAAGAAGATGTGGTACATACATACAATGGAATATTACTCAGCTGTCAAAAAGAATTAAATAATGTCATTTACAGCAACACGGATGGACCTAGAGATTGTCAAACTAAGTGAAGTAAATCAGGGAAGAAATATCCTATGACATTCCGTATATGTGGAGTCCAGAAATAAATTATACAAGTGAACTTACTGGCAAAACAGAAACAGAGAATGAATTTATGGTTCCCAGTGCGGGAAATGGGGAGAACGGATAGTTAGGGAGTCTGGGATGGACATGTACACACTGCTATATTTTAAGTGGATAACCAACACCTACTATAGAGCACATGGAACTCTGTTCAGTGTTATGTGGTAGCCTGGATGGGAGGAAAGTTTAAGGGAGAATGGATACATGTATATATATGGCTGAGTCCCTTTGTGGTTCATCTGAAACTGTCATGATATTGTTTGTTAATCAGCTATATCCCAATACAAAGTAAAGAATTAAAAAAAAAAAAAGAAACTTCTCTTTCCTTCCCCAGCCTTGCCTTCTGCTCCTCCACCAATGGTGCCCTGCAAGTAGTTACACTAAAGACCTTAAAGAATCTCACATGCTCTTTCACTGGTGACAGATGATATTTTAAAAATAATTGTCTTTAAGAAAATCAACACCACCTGTACAGGCTTCATTTACTACTAACATTAAAACACAACATATTAAAACTTTACAGTGAAAAGTTTTAGTCTACTATATTAAAGTGAAGTCACTCAGTCGTGTCTGACTCTTTGCGATCCCATGGACTGTAGTTTACCAGGCTTCTCTGTCCATGGGATTTTCCAGGCAAGAGTACTGGAGTGGGGTGCCATTTCCTTCTCCAGGGGATCTTCCTGACCCAGGGATCAAACCCAGGTCTCCTGTATTGCAGGCAGACGCTTCACCCTTTGAGCCACCAGGGAAGCCCAGTCTACTATATTGGGCAATTAAAAAAACAAAAAACAAAAACAAAAAACCCTGGTGAATACTAAAGAGTAATGTTCTTTCAGCAGAGTTTATTTGGGGGAGCACTTTATTCCTAGATTTGGCCATTTTGTGTATACTTACATCTGACTAGTGTTAATATAGAAAAAATTCCATACTGTCATTAAAAAATGACATTCCATTGTCATTAAAAAAACCTTTAAAGGTTTTTTTTTAGAGTTTTCTTTTAAATTTTATATACCATTGCTTTCCATCACCACAGGAAATGTGTGTGTGTGTGTGTGAGAGAGAGAGAGAGAGAAAGACACAAGAACACAGACATTCATCATCAGATCCATGAGACACCATCTTCAGTGCAATGCATCTTCAGTAAAATTAGAAAGGTCTGTGTAGTTTTGATTTCACAGAGAAAATGAATCAAGAAAGAAAGCTTGACAATTAAAGAGGTCCAGAAAGATTCTAGCCCCAAATGCCAAGAAGATCTATGAACACAAACACTTAAAATTACATCTTTGTGTTATTTGTTAGAAACATACAGTCACTGTAACTCTTTGTGAGGCTTAGAAAAAAATGTCATTTAAAATTTATAATTTCCTTAACATGCCGTACAGCAAGCAACAGAGACAGTCTTCAATGACAGAAGCATCAAATCACTCAGTTATCAAAATCAGTAACCCGGAGAATTGGGCACACTGTTCTCTTCTAGCCTAGGTTCAGAATGAGTCAGATGAGTTAATACTACTTGAAGTATGACTCAGGGCCATAAAACCTAAGTGTATTCTTGGGCCAACCACCAAAGGCTAAGCCATTCGCCCATGTGAAAACCAGGAGTATTTATTCCCTTATAGTAGTGCTTCTCAGCAAGGGGCCATCTCCCTCCTCTCTGGCCCAGGCTGGGGGACAGCTGGCAGTCTCCGGAGACTTTCCTTATCACAGCTGAAAAGATGGTGCTACTGGCATCTAGTGGGAAGAGCCTGGAGATGCGGCTAAAAATCTTACCATACTAGGACAGCCCACATAACAAAAAACTGGCCCACTCCAAAATGTCAATGATCCCCCGGTTGAGAAACCCCGCTTCACAGGAACTTTCAGCTGGTCGCAATCTGTGATATTGAGTAATCCTGTTTTTAACCGAAAAGGTATTTTTACTTCTCTGATTCTCACTGGAAAACTCAAATTTTAATTGGGATACTACCATGTTGAAATATTAACTACTTGGTGACATAATAAAAATGACATTCTAAATAATTTTATGAATGGCTAATTACTAAGAGTTTAGGAAGTTACCAGAATCCTTACAGCTGTTATTTACTATTTCAGGTCCCAGTTTGCAAATGCTACAACATAACTTCTGGTGAAATTCTAATTATGAAGCAACTTTACAATAATGAAATTAGATATAAAGCATTTCACTTTTCATATTTTCCCATATGTTAAGCCCACTTTAAAATATGAATTATTATTTGGAAATTAACTAAGTTGTAGTTAATTAGGCCATATCTTTTGTTGGAAACTCAAGATTTATAGAGAGACACTCATTGTTATAAAATGTCATTTAAGCTTCTCAGCATTTAAAGTGAAAATAAACCCAAAGATTTCCTTCAAGAAAAGTGTATACTTCTCAGTTTTAAGGCCTTTTCTCATCTGATTGTCACATTCTTAACTGCCTGTCAAAGAGAACTGTAGCTCTACATCTCCAATTTTTTGCTTACTTGAAAAAAACAGCAATAGTTGTGGAGTTTGGATATTACGATAGTTTCCTGGTGGTCACCCAGTGAAACAGTAATAAACCAATAATACCAATAAGGGGCCCTTTTTATCTTTTAGGCACCATCCTGCACCTCAAGGATCTCATTCTGTCCATCCTATTCCTGGCCTGCCCCGGGATTCTAAAGGGACAACCCAGGGTCATGCCCTGAGCCCTCTCTTCTCCATTTCCAAACTTAAAAATACTACATCACATTGCCTAGTTCCATTCTCTATGACGCTCTCTTTCAAGATTTTTTTTTTTTTTAATGTGGACCATTTTTTAAGTCTTTATTGACTTTGTTACAAAAGTGCTTCTGTTTTATGTTTTGGTTTTTTGGCTGTGAGGCTTGTGGGAACTCAGCTCCCTGACCAGGAATCGAACCCAGCCCCTTGCATTGGAAGGGGCAGTCTTAACCTTGGACCCCCGGGGAAGTCCTCCTCTGATTCTCTCTTATGAAGGAGAAATTTCCTGTGCTGAGGAGTCACTACCTCCTACTCTCCAGGGAACATATTCACACTATAGAAGCATCTTTAGGAAGGCCTAATATTAACCCAAAGAAATCTTGATCTTCATGTTGGTAATTTCAGAATCTAGTATTTGACTGGCTTTCAGAAAGACAGAGGGAATTTAAGAAACTCATGATTTATATCATCTAGGCACCTGCCAACTTTTACTATGACTGTGAAAGAGGAATGTGTCTATCTTACATGCCTGCCCTTTAATATGAATCTTTTTAGATGTCTCAGTAACTTAGCTTTTATTAAACATCTCTCAGTAGAATTGATGCTCGTTTATACAGTATTTTTGGACTTAAAAACATAGGATCCTTTAAAAAATCCAATATTTTGGCTTTATAAAAAGCCACCACAAATTATTGCAGGTTCTCACCAATAAACAAACTCCTATAGACTGAATTATATTCCTCCTCAACCAATTCATATGTTGAATTTGATACCCCTAATACAGTGGTATTTGGGGATGGGAGGTAATTAAGTTTACATGATGTAATGAGGGTGGGAATTTCATAAAGGGAGCAGTGCCCTTATAAGAAGAGACACCAGAGCCTTCTCTGTCGCATGCACGATCTGTTTCTCCCTCACTTTGCTATGTAAGGACACAGCAAAAAGGTGGCCATCTGCAAGCCAGGAATAGAGCCCTTACTGAAGAACCGAATCAGCCTGTAACTTGGTCTTGGATTTCCCAGCCTCCAGACCTGTAGGAAATAAATGTATATTGTTTAAGCCACATGGTCCATGGTATTTTGTTATGGCAACTCTGAGCTGACTAACATACAGACAAACACAAAGGAGAAGAAAGAAATAACTGAGCTCGTTTATTGTCATTATACATATTGGAAAATAGCACTATTCTTTCTTGAAAATTGTTATTGTACAAATGACATTGCAGTATCAGAAAATAATTACCAAAAAATGGTCATAAGAACTCCACTCAAACAAATGATCTCTTTTCTTTCAGAGTATTATTTACAAATTAGGTTCTTCATTAATTAGACTACAATCTTTCCCCAAGGGGTCTAAAAATGTTAGCTATGAGAAAAGCTCTTGTAACCAACTGGGCAACCTTGCTCAATATGCCTTACCTCTCTGGTGCTATAGTTCACAGTCTCTGAAATGGAGGCTCTAATACCAATTCATCACACAGAGCTGTAGTAAGGAATCTTGTAAACATGATCATGAGCAAGATCTGAATGCTGCAGTAAGCTCTATGTAAATCTTGAGATGTGTACATGTGTTTATTTAACAGGATGCCTTCTGAGTAGGACAAGAGTCACCAAAGGCTTCCTGCCAACTAATATTGAAGTGACAGAAAGAAAAAAAAAAGATTAAAGTATCAAAAACACTAATGACTGACTAGCATGTGGTAGGCCCTTCCTACATTCTACGGCTATTCCAAGTGTTTTGCAGGTAATAACTCATTCCATCATCAAAACAATGTTATACATTATTTGTGTATATTATTTTAATCTCCTGGCTAAAGAGGGAGCAAATGAGACACAGTGAACTTAAATAATTTTCCCAGGGTACTTGTAGATAGAGATAATAGCAGAGAGAGATTTGAACTCAACCCAAGTCTGGTTCCTGACTCTTCATTTTTAAGCAGGAGATAGAGCCTCTTAACTAAACCCTGCCAGATAGCTGTAGGAAAGGAGGAAATATGCCCTAACTGCAGCACAGAGGCTAAGGAAAATAGAAAATCCCAGAGTAAGGCACAGTCTTGTGGCCGACTTTCCAGTCACTGTATGGTCAGAGAATTTAAGAAATCCTAAGCCTGACATATGCATCGCCACAGTAAAGATGTGCATTGCAGACATAAAGAAACTATTTTACACCCAAGAAGTAAGAATTCATTGAGCTGAATGAGAAGTCATTGAAAAGTCTGACTCTAGACATGGTTTTCTCAGCATATTATTCTTGATTCTCCTAACAGTTAAAATTACCTCAGTTATCTATATAAATTCCAGGATTTAGAGATTTTTTATTTCCAGCTATGTAAGAATAATCTGTGAATCTTGTGTGCCAAAGTCAGGCCGTACGTGCAATAGCCACAAATCATTAAGAAACCAAAATATTACTGTGTAACCAAGCCAAGCATTAAGCCATCACATAATCTTGGGGGCATTTTGCAGCCAATCTAGACAGCTAATCATATGAGATCATGCTTGCTTCTGGAAAGCAAGGCTGGCTAATCTTGGCTGGTTCTCATAAACTCACTTCCTTGTGAAATTTAGGGAAAGCCACCTAGGTTTGTCCCTAGGGACCGAGGTCTATTACTAAGCATCCTTATTTCATGTTCATGCTGCTATTCTACAGGAGGAGACTGATGTTCTTTTAAAGTCATGCAGATTATTTCTTTGATGGCTTAGGTTTTTGTGTTTCCTAATTCTTCTAAATCTACTTTAAAATGCTAAATATAATTTTCATTTAAATACAAGCTAAGCTTTAGAAATATTTTTGACAAAGTAAAAATGTAAAATTAAAAGTATATACACAAGATAAAACATGCAAACAAAAGAGGAGAAAAAACCAGATAATGAGAATGAAAAAGATACAATATACATAAGGAAGAAACTGCAACCACTGGATGTATAAAGAGTACAAAGAGATTTCTTCTAATTTTTGAATCTGGGTCTCTTTGGGAACAAAAGAAGCTTACCACCATAGTAGTATACATTCTAACCAACAGTTTCAGCAACAGCCTTCTTTTCCTATTCAGAATATTATTTGTGTTCTTAGTCTCAATTATTGCACCTCAGAGAGCCATAAGGAACAAGTCTGCATCCTTAATTTCTTGTTTCTTCCTGTCTTTTAAATTCAGATGTGTATTCTTTCCAACTGTTTGTCTTTTTTCTCCCTTCCCTGCAGTTTATCAGGATGTTTCCTTTCTCACATCATTCACGTAAGCACAGTGCATATTCTGTCTATTACATGGTACTTTACCTACAGAACTCAGAAGGTTACCTTGTCATTGGTGTTGGCCCAACCACCCAAATCTTACTGCCTCATCAGAAACACATTGCCTGCATTCATCCTCTGCTCTCATCAGCCTCTGAAGGCCAATAAACAAATCAACACTATCCACTAACTAAAGACAAATGAGACCTCTCAGACTGCAAATTCCTTCTGTTGTCTATATAGACATTCTAATATATCTTGCTTTTTCATTATGAGACTACTGCTGCTAATTTTTCACCTTTATCTGGCTAGTGAGACAGGCATGACACTTTATTTCACAGGTGTATTAACATTTTCAGATGCTCAGTTATCTTTTCATGCTTGGAAAGGTTTATTAACTAAGACACAATAGACAGAGCATCAACTTTTACAGTAATGTCTCTCAAAATGGTATCTGTGGAGCACCTACATTAGGATCACTTCTGTGGTTGTTAAAAATAATTCTTTATCAAGAGAAGAATTTTTAAATAAATTGTAACATATTCACACAATAGAAATCTACTAGGCAATAAAAAGAATCAACTGCTACACTTAACATAAATTTCACAAATGTACTGAGAGAAAGAAGCAGAGGCAAAAAGTATACAGTATATGATACACTGATATGGATTTCTAGGCTAGGAAAAGCTAAAGTTGTGGTTGATGAGTGTTATTGTGTCTCACTACCCAAGCATCTGCCTTTATCAAAATAAACTTTTAATTTCAAAATACTTACAGATGTACAGAAAGTTCTAGAATAATACAGAGTCGATGTATACCCCATACCTAATCTCCATTGTCAACATATTACACTACAATGCTGCACTTTTCGTAACTAGTAAACTGATATTGACCTATTATTATTAACTGAACCTCATACTTCACTGAGATTTATTTAGTTTCAGGATTTCACCAAGGAGACCATACTGTATTTAGTCATCAGGTCTCTTTTGGCTCCTCTTGGCTGTGACAGTTCTTCAAATTTTCCTTATTTTTGATGACCTTGATGATTTTGAACAACACAACAACACAACAGACTGGTTCCAAATAGGAAAAGGAGTACGTCAAGGCTGTATACCGTTATCCTGCTTATTTAACTTATATGCAGAGTACATCATGAGAAACGCTGGGCTGGAAGAAGCACAAGTTGGAATCAAGAGTGCCAGGAGAAATATCAATAACCTCAGATATGCAGATGACACCACCCTTATGGCAGAAAGTGAAGAGGAACTCAAAAGCCTCTTGATGAAGGTGAAAGAGGAGAGTGAAAAAGTTGGCTTAAAACTCAACATTCAGAAAATGAAGATCATGGCATCTGGTCCCATCACTTCATGGGAAATAGATGGGAAAAGAGTGGAAACAGTGTCAGACTTTATTTCTCTGGGCTCCAAAATCACTACAGATGGTGACTGCAGCCATGAAATTAAAAGACGCTTACTCCTTGGAAGCAAAGTTATGACCAACCTAGATAGCATATTCAAAAGCAGAGACATTACTTTGCCAACAAAGGTCCGTCTAGTCAAGGCTGTGGTTTTTCCTGTGGTCATGTATGGATGTGAGAGTTGGACTGTGAAGAAGGCTGAGTGCCGAAGAATCGATGCTTTTGAACTGTGGTGTTGGAGAAGACTCTTGAGAGTGAGTCCCTTGGACTGCAAGGAGATCCAACCAGTCCATTCTGAAGGAGATCAGCCCTGGGATTTCTTTGGAGGGAATGATGCTAAAGCTGAAACTCCAGTACTTTGGCCACCTCATGCGAAGAGTTGACTCATTGGAAAAGACTCTGATGCTGGGAGGGATTGGGGGCAAGAGGAGAAGGGGACGGCAGAGGATGAGATGGCTGGATGGAATCACCGACTCGATGGACAAGAGTTTGGGTGAACTCCAGGTGTTGCTGATAGACAGGGAGGCCTGACATGCTGCAATTCATGGGGTTGCAAAGAGTCGGACATGACTGAGCGACTGAACTGAACTGATGATTTTCAGGAGCACTAACTAAGTATTTTGTAATATGTTCCTCAATTGGGGTTTGTGTGACATTTTTCTCATAATTATAGTGTGGCTATGAATTTGGGGCAGGAAATCCTCCAAAGAGAAGAGAAGTGCCATTCTCATCACATTATACATAGCTATGGTACACATGATCAACAAGACATCACTTATGATGCTGAAGTTGATCACCTGAGTATCTATCTGCATTTTAAAGCAAGCTCCTTCGATGTTTCTCATATCCACTAATTTCAAAGATCTAGATCAAATTTTAACATTTCTCAGAGCTTTGAATAAATCCACATAATGCACTGTAAAACAATTCCGTGCTGAAAGTCATCTATTGCCCATCAGAAGAGATATCTGCCAATATCTTATAATATTTCTTGTACCACTGTCGCTGACAACAATAGGGTCTCCTCCTTCCTCAGCTCAGTTCAGTTCAGTCATGGTTGACTCTTTGTGACTCCATGGACTGCAGCACACCAGGCCTCCCTGTCCATCACCAACTCCCAGAGTTTACTTAAAGTCATGTCCATTGAGTCGGTGATGCCATCCAACCATCTCATCCTCTGTTGTCCCCTTCTCCTGCCTTTAATCTTTCCCAGCATCAGGATCTTTTCAAATGAGTCAGTTCTTTGCATCAGATGGCCAAAGTTTCGAGTTTCAGTTCACCATCAGTCCTTCCAATGAATATTCAGGACTGATTTCCTACTTATTGCTTTTTCATTGGATGACCCTTCCCTTCTTCTTAAAACTCCCCATTGCTATGAATGTAATGCTATCCAACAAGTTTAACACCCAGTAATTCTCTATAATTCAGTTCTCTTTGACTACAGATCTCTGAATTTCTGGCCATAATTCCCTGGAGGTTTCAGTTTCCAACTATCTACTCTCCTTGACTATTCCTCACCTATGTCTTAGTAACTTCAATATCCACAAACCTATTACCCGAATACCTGGCCTCACTATCCAGTGATACTGCTTCCATCCCACCTCAGCTGTGGTCGTACCTAAATCTCATCATTAACAATGATTTTCTCTGCTAAAATTTCCACCACCTTCTCCCCCACCACACTTTCAACTAATGATTGTGCTTCTGATTTCACTGAGAAAGTGGAAGCAATCAGAGGATTTCCAGGTGCCCATATCACCTACCTACCAACATCAATACTCATACACTCTGCCAGAAGGTCAAGGAACAAATTACCCTTTTTTTTCCTATGTAAGGTCAACCTATTCACTTCAGTACTGGAACACATCCACTTAAGTATAATCAAGGTCACTGCTTTTGCTATGGCCTATCTTCTCTCTTGCATCATCACATCATTTTTCTCTGTAACGGTTCACTTCTATTAGTACACAAATATACACGATCTTAAAAAAAAATCTTCCATTGATTCTATATCCTTTAAAAGTTTGTGCCACATTTCTCTGCTAGTTCTAAGCAACATTTCTCAAAAAGAGCTTCTGAGGTCAGTTTCTCCCTCCTCTCTTCCTATGCCCTCTTGTTCCCACTTCATTCAGAGTTTATACTTTCCACTCCATTGAAGCTGCTCTTGCCAAGTGCACAAAAGAACTCTGTATTATACAATCAAGGGGTCATTTATCAGTTATCCAATTGGATCAATCAGAACTATTTGATACAGTTGATCACTGTTACTTGGAACAATTTCTGTATTTGACCTCTGGAGTACCAAAGTAGCTGCTCCTTCTCACTTTCTTTGGTGAATCTTTTCCATATCCCATACCTCTAAACACTGGAATACTGCAAGACTCCATGCTCTAACTGAAGTGATCTCTCCTTGTCTCACAGGTTTAAATATGACCACTACCCTGTAAGTTTCTAAATTTATATTTCTGGCCTGAACTACTCCATGGAAGTCCAGACTTACATGCCTTCATATATTGTTATCTTGATTTAGATATAATGGTGGTGGTGGTGGTTTAGTCGCTAAGTCGTGTCTGACTCTTGCGACCCCATGGACTGTAGCCTGCCAGGCTCCTCTGTCTATGGGATTCTCCAGGCAAGAATACTGGAGTGGGTTGCCATTTCTTTCTTCAGGGGATCTTCCTGACCCAGGAATTGAACCAGGGTCTCCTGCATTGCAGGCAGATGATTTACCAACTGAGCTATGAGGGAAGCCCTTAGATATAATAAACATATATAAAATCATGTTGATATATGGCAAAACCAATACAATATTGTAAAGTTAAAAAATAAAATAAAATAATAAAAAAAAGAAAAATTACATAAGATCAGTTAGATAAGGAAGACTTCATTCAAGACTATTACAACAGGGGAAAGAGACTGAACTCAATTCTATTGAAACAAAAACAAAAGTAGAAAGGACTGAGTCAAGGTTGGTCAATGTGTTTAGGCCATCAGTTTTGATAACCGGTGCTTATTGTAGTCAGTCTCCAACCCTTCCACAGAAGCTGAGATAAGAGTGCTTTCTTTATGATTACCTTTCAAAGAGATTTCTCCCAGATCCTAGAGAAAGACTTCTGGATTATAAAAGATTTGCATCTCAGAGGGCCAGAGGAAGTTTTCTCTTGCATATTTCTAAAATAAATGCTCTTTAAAAAAGGATGACAGAGGCCTACAGTTGGGAAGAAATCTTTTTAAAGCTTTGTCAAGCTGAGGGAAATTTTAAGGCTGTCTTAGTTACATCTCATACTTAACATGACCAAAAATGAACCACTGACTTTTCTTCACCCTCTAACCTGCCCATTGCCCAGTATTCTCCAGTTCAGTGGCAATTTATTTGGGCTAAAAACCTTACAGTCAGCATCAAACACTCCCCCACCCCCTACATTCTATTCTTCAGCAATATATATCCAGTTTCCAACCACTTCTCATCATCTTCACCATGCCACCCTAGCCCAAGCAATCAAAATTGGCCAATGGGTATTAAATTGCTTTCCTAATAATTTCTTCTAGCTTTACTCTACCATTACTACTGGGTATTAATTAGAGTGCCAATTTTCCAATATAGGAAAACAATACAATGGGAAAGACTAGAGATCTCTTCAAGAAAATTAGAGATACCAACGGAATATTCCATGCAAAGATGAGTACAACAAAGGACAGAAATGGTATGGAACTAACAGAAGCAGAAGAGATTAAGAAGAGGTGGCAAAAAAACACAGAAGAACCATACAAAAAAAGTTTAATGACCCGGATAACCAAGATGGTGTGGTCGCTCACCTAGAGCCAGACATCCTGGAGTGTGAAGTCAAGCAGCCCTTTGGAAGCCCCACTAAGAACAAAGCTAGTCGAGGTGATAGAATTCCAGTTGAGCTATTTCAAATCCTAAAAGATGATGCTGTTAAAGTGCTTCACTCAATATGCCAGCAGATTTGGAAAACTCAGCAGTGGCCACAGGGCTGGAAAAGGTCAGTTTTCATTCCAATGCCAAAGAAAGGCAATGCCAAAGAATGCTCAAACGATCACACAATTGCACTCATTTCACATGTAGCAAGGTAATACTCAAAATCCCTCAATTAGGCTTCAACAGTATATGAACCAAGAGCTTCCAGATGTTCAAGCTGGTTTTAGAAAAAGCAGAGGAACCAGAGATCAAATTGCTGACATCCTTTGGATCATAGAAAAAGCAAGAGAATTCCAGAAAAATGCATACTTCTGCTTAATTGACTATGCAATGAAGCCTTTGACTGTGTGGATCACAACAAACTGTGGAAAATTCTTCAAGAGATGGGACTACCAGACCACCTTTCCTGCCTCCTGAGAAACCTGTATGAGGTCAAGAAGCAACAATTAGAACCAGACATGGAACAACAGCCTGGTTCTAAATTGGGAAAGGAGTACGTCAAGGCTGTATATTGTCACACTGCTTATTCAACTTATATGCAGAGTATATCATATGACATGCTGGGTTGGGATGAAGTTCAAGTTGGAATTGAGATTGCCAGGAAAAATAACACTAACCTCAGATATGCAGATGACACCACACCCTAATGGCAGAAAGCAAGGAGGAACTGAAGAGCCTCTAAGTGAAAGTGAAAGAGGAGAGTGAAAATGCTGGCTTAAAGTTAAACATGCAAAAAATTAAGATCATGGCATCCAGTCCCATCACTTCATAGCAAACAGATGTGGAAACAATGGAAACAGTGACAGACATTATTTTCTTGGGCTACAAAATAACTGCAGGCAGTGACGCTAACCATGAAATTAAAATGTATTTGCTCCTTGGAAGAAAAGCTATGACAAACCTAGCTAGTGTATGAAAAAGCAGAGACATCACTTTGCCAATAAAGAGCCATATAGTCAAAGCTATTTTTCAGTACTTGTGTATGGATGTGAGAGTTGGATCATAAAGATGGCTGAGTGCTGAAGAATTGATGCTTCAGAACTGTGGTATTGGAGAAGACTCTTGTGCGTCCCATGCACTGCAAGGAGATCAAACCAGACAACCCTAAAGGAAATCAATCCTGAGTATTTATTGGAAGGATTGATGCTGAAGCTGAAACTCCAATTCTTTGGCCATCTGATGTGAAGACCCTGATGCTGGCAAAGACTGAACACAGGAAGAGAAGGGGATGACAAAGGATGAGATAGTTGGATGGCATCACTGATTCAATGGATATGAGTTTGAGCAAACTCCAGGAGATAGTAAAGGACAAGGAAGCCTGGCATGCTGCAGTTGATGGGACCGCTAAGAGTCGGACAGGACTGAGTGACTGAACAACACCTTTCCATTTAACCCAGAATAAAATTGGAATCATTTTGACTTATAAAGCCCAATACACTTCTTTTTTTCTTTTGGCTTTCTCCCTTACTTCTGCCTCTGCCTCTGCCCCTAAGCACCCTGTATACTAGTCATACTTGTCAGAACTAATCTTCCTATAGATATCAATCTGGCTTTCTTCCATCAGGTCTCACCTCTAATGTCAAACACTATCCTCTATTTGAGTTCTTCCCTAAACTTATATATCACAGTATAATAATTCTGCTTTATTTTGTTCATACCTTATCATCACCTGGTATTATTTTGTTTGCTCATTTTTTTATTTTCTGTCTCTCCAATTAGAATGTATATTATACAAGAGCAGGGACTTTGTATATTTTTGTTCACTTCTGAAGTGTGCCAGGAACAGAGAAGGCAATATATATTTTTTTAATAAATGAATGAATTCCCTGCCCTAGTCTAATGTTCACAAACAGCTATAGACCTCCATGAAAGCTATTCACCATCTTCAATAACTTTAGTGCCAGGCTCTTCATTTTCCTCTCAACTCTCGCTTCTGTTACCTCTGACGATTTAAACGTCAAGAACATCTGCTTATCTTAGCCACAAAGGTTCCATCATCTTCAGTCTCTCAAACTAATGGAAAAGCTATACTTAAAACCCCAAGGTCTGCAATTCCCCTTTACGAATACAATCCGTGGCATTCTCACTTATCCTTACCCTTCTGACCAACTGTGCTTGTTACTGTCTTGATTATAATTCTTGGCTACTTAACCTCAACGTGGTCTCCCAGGATATTGCTCCACTTCTTGTACTTCTTTTCCATTCAACCCCATCTCTTACAGAATGGGTTCCAAATCATTTTGATAATGACTGCAGACCTTTAGGTTTCTAACCTTTCCAACCACTGCTGCTTCTGCTGCTGCTAAGTCACTTCAGTTGTGTCCGACTCTGTGTGACCCCATAGACGGCAGCCCACCAGGCTCCCCTGTCCCTGGGATTCTCCAGGCAAGAACACTGGAGTGGGCTGCCATTTCCTTCTCCAATTCATGAAAAGTGAAAAGTGAAAGGGAAGTTGCTCAGTTGTGTCCAACTCTTCGTGACCCCATGGACTGCAGCCCACCAGGCTCCTCCGTCCATGGGATTTGCCAGGCAAGAGTACTGGAGTGGGGTGCCATCACCTTCTCCGATCCAACCACTAGCACTGAGAAATATATAATACTTATTTCATCCATCCTTATTGTCCTGTTATGCTTTCTATTCTAATAATTCTATAATTTTCCACTATGTCATTACAATTCTCAAGCTGGTTCCTCATTGTGTAGTTTTCCTTTTTGCTTTTACATGTCATGGATTTTATTGCTCATGTTTCCACTGTCCATGTGCACTGTTTAAATCATTCCCATATTTCTCTAAACATCGATTTCCTTTTTCATTATGTTCAACAGTAGGCAACATCGTAGTTCACAGTCATTTGATGTGAAATTTTCAAAATTCCTCAACACTGAACTCCCCTCCCTTTTCTTCTCTTCCTTAACTCCAATATTCAAGGAAGTCGTGTACTCTTGCCTTGCCACCCCACATCTATAAACTTTGTACTTATTCACATCCTATCATACCTTATTTAGGACATAAACTACTTTTTCCCAGAAGATCTAATCAACCCTGTCTCTCTGTGCTTAACTGTTTACAATCCTCAGATTTTTTTTTTTTTTTTTTTTTGGTCCACCTTGATTAGTTTCTAAGGAAAAGGAAAACTTCTAAGGACAAAGATGAAGTCAAACTATTCCCAGTGTTTAACAAACTGTAGAGCTGTCATTCTACAAATACTGAATGAATAAATGAATATTTGTTATTTAAGGCTTTGGAAAGAGCCTGTAGTTAGGGGTGAAAGGGAATGGAATGTTAGGTGTTTTTCCTCCACTCATCATACTCCAGAATTATCATCAGAAGAATGGTTCATTATTTGAAATCTGTGATGGTGGTGGTGGTATGCTATTTAGTTAATACACTTTATATTTCATAGTAGTCACTTTAAAAATTCCAAAGTCTGAGACTGAATGCTGATAAGTCTCAGACTTCACTTTCTTTGCTCCGAAATTCAGAACCCAATTGGATGATTCACGGAATCCTTATTCCACCTGAATTACATTGCTGAAAGCTCTATTAAATCTGCATTGAATCCAACACTGTCCATCAATCATGTTTGGAAACGTCACAGGCAATCACTTTCAGGACTTCTAGATCCCTCCATTTAACCGTGAAGAGAGACCAATTTTGAAATTATACTGTGCAACCAAAGTTTTCATTTACTAGTCATTTCTGAGAAAATAGCCTATAAATATATCATTTTTTAAAAGATAATACTTTCACTGATCTGTTGGATTTGCCTTTTATTGAAATTGAAACAAAGACCTACATTTTTTAGTGATGGCACCCAACTCCAGTACTCTCGCCTGGAAAATCCCATGGACGGAGGAGCCTGGTGGGCTGCAGTCCATGGGGTTGCTAAGAGTCGGACACGACTGAGCGACTTCACTTTCACTTTTTACTTTCATGCATTGGAGAAGGAAATGGCAACCCACTCCAGTGTTCTTGCCTGGATAATCTCAGGGACGGGGGAGCCTGGTGGGCTGCTGTCTATGGGGTCGCACAGAGTTGGACACGACTGAAGTGACTTAGCAGCAGCAGCAGCAGCAGCAGTGTGTTTTATTTTTGCAGCTACTAGACAGCTCTCTATTGTTGTCAAAACATATTCTGGTCCTTTCCTAATTCTTATACTTTCATGAGTTTCAGATCTGCTAGCAAATACGGCCAAAAAAATATAATAAAAAAAATTAAATACTTTGTCTTAGATACTTGATGAGCTTTCTGTACAGCTTTGCAAGATTGGGTTTTAGAATGCTATTTTAAAATATTCTGTGATATAGCTAAAGAAGTAAATTACATTTTTACCACTATTACCCCCCTACCACCACCACCATTTGTACCTTTTTTTTTTTCAGAAATAGATAGTTTGGGATAAAAAGAGAAGTAGGATGGAGCTAACAAACTCTGTTTAATTTCTCATTCTGTCACTAGGACTCCATGGAATTTTTAAAGAACGAAGTACTTCTTCCTAAAGAGTGATTGCCTTATAAAACTAGACCCTGTCAACCACGTGGTGACAACAGGCCAAAAAAATGGCCTCCTGAAAAAATATCCACATCCTAATTCCAAGTACCTGTAACCTCATACATGTCTTTATAACAGGGACAGGGTAAGATTTCATATCACAGAGAAAGATTTCATACCACACACAAGGTGCGCGCATGCATGTATGCGCGCACGCACACACACACACACACACATGAAGTCATTGTGAAGATGGAGGCAGAGACTGGAGTCATGTAGCCACACACACACACACACACACATCCATACCCCCCCCAACACACACATGAAGTCATTGTGAAGATGGAGGCAGAGACTGGAGTCATGTAGCCACACACACACACACACACATCCATACACCCCCCCACACACACACGAAGTCATTGTGAAGATGGAGGCAGAGACTGGAGTCACGTAGCCATAATCCAAAGAATGCTAGAAGCTGTTGCAGCCTGGTGGAGCAGAGACCAGAACCTGCCCCCATGACTCGGGGGTGCGGCAAACTGCACCCTCATGATTGTTCTAGTAAGCATGCTGAACAGACATTTTTGGGGCTGGACGTGCTCTCTGCTCCACTTGCTTCATTGCCTACCCCTGCGTCTGTCTCCATGGAAACAAAACAAGATATTCCTGATCAACACCAGAGCCTGCACTTATCAAACTCCCCAGTATAGCTATTCCCTAATGATCTCATGTGACTTTTGCCAATAAAAGTGCAGGCTGAAAGGAGCCATTTTGTCTTCCTGCCATGGACAGCAGGAGGGCCCCCTGACTCCCCAGCTGCCAAATTACGTGAGTCTGTCTGTTCATCACACGCTCACCCCCATTTCAGGTCTTTCTCACCCGCAGTGCTGCACCTGGCAAGAAGCCACCATAACCTCGAAGAGGCAAGAAACAGATTCTCCCCTACAGCCTTCAGAGACAGTGTGGCTCTGCTAACTTAATTTTGACCCAGTAAAATTTCTCTCAGACCTGTGGTCTTCAGAACTATGAGAAAATGAAGCTCTATAATTATAAGCCAGTAGTATTTGTCATAGAAGCCATAGGAAACAAATATATTGTGAAGTCCGTTTAGCTAGAGAAAGAAACCAAAGTTCATGAAGGTGATATTACTCACATAAAATTGCATAGTTAATAGAAAAAGTAGGGCTAGAAACCAAATTTCTGGAGTGCCAATTTAGGAACATTTCATTCATTACATCACTTCCTTTTCATAGTTTATGCATAGTTCATAGTTTGAGCACCAGTAGTCATGATCTTTTCCATAGAAACTCCTAGAATTAATATTCCTGTCATACCCATTCTTCTTCACCAGCAATCTAGTCTCACTTAAATAGCTTTATGTTGAATAGTTTGCAGTATTTATCTAATTCCTACAAAAGAGCTGGGGATGTTTGAAGCCAATGATCTAGTATATTTACCATTATTTCCTTTTAAAATCAATTCAGGAACCAGGAACAGAAGGCATATCTAAGTTACTCAAGACTGGGAGATTTTTAATTGTCAGCCTGCTTGGTTCATCCCTTGGAAAGATTAATTGGGGTGGCTGCCTTGGGGCTCTCCCTTGGGATAGTACCATGGAATTCTGTTCAGTTCAGTTCAGTTGCTCAGTCGTGTCCGACTCTTTGCGACCCCATGAATCGCAGCATGCCAGGCCTCCCTGGAATTCTGTACTTTACTTCTATTTGTAAAGATCATAAAGGTTAAATTTCCCAGTATCTGTCTTTAATGTTACTGCTTTGGACCCACAGAAGTGGCCAGCACTATAGGCATCTTTTAAGTAGCTGCAATATTTGAGTTGCCTTGACTCAGTTCTTTTCTAGGACAGCCTGACAAACTTCTTACTTCATCTCCCTTGCTCCTCTCAACTTTTCATACTTTACACTCTGAATTATATTCATGTGAGTTTTAAGTAGTATGTATTGTTGAGTCTAGTATAAACATTTCTACAGATTGACAAAAGCTTACTCCTTTATTTCCTTTTCCCTCCTGATGTATAAACATATCTCAAACATATATACTTTTAATATATTGAAAATAATATTGCTACATCCATTCCGTTAGATTCTCCACAAAGTAAAATGATTGGAAGAGAAGACAATATCAGTATAGCTCCTTGCTGCTGCTGCTGCTGCTGCTAAGTCGCTTCAGTCGTGTCCAACTCTGTGCGACCCCATAGACGGCAGCCCACCAGGCTCCCCCGTCCCTGGGATTCTCCAGGCAAGAACACTGGAGTGGGTTGCGTATAGCTCCTTAATACTATCTATTAAGTTAAATAAAATTTGAAGAAGTTAAATAATTTGCTCAAGGTCACATTCCTAAATTGAGACACAGGCCATTACTAGAAGTCAGATTCCCTGAAAGTCAAATTTATCAAACTTTATTAAATGCTCTATCTCTGCCAAGGTATCACAAGTGCTTTCTCAGTTAGTTTTCACTATAATTCCCTCAAAAAGGGGGAATTAAGTGTCTTGCCCAATGTCTCAAATATAAATAGTGGAGTTCTGACTTATTTTTGTAATATTTACCTGTTATTTTAGAAGCTATAGTCATTGCAGGAAAATTACAAAATACAAATAGTTAAAATAGAGTAAAAACCAATGCTGCAATCTTATACTAATCATGATTTATAATATTGTATACATTTGTCTCCTCTTATCTGCTGTTTTGCTTTCTTTGGTTTTAGTTACACATGACCAACCAAGTCTGAAATAGTAAATGGAAAATTCCAGAAATAAAAAATTCATAAGTTCTAAATGGTGCACCATTCTGAATAATGTGATGAAATCTCGCGTCACCCTACTCCTTCCTGCCTGGAACATGAATCATCCCTTTGTCCCCTGTGTTTACGTGGTATACGCTACTCATTAGTCCAGGAAAAAACAGTAGAGCTAGGGTTCTGTCCTGTCTCCAGTTTCAGGCAGCCGCTGGGGATCTTGGAATGCATCCCCCATGGATAAGGGGGTAACTACTGTATTTCATTCAGCTTTTGTATACATATTCAAATATGCAGATATGTGTCCTTGTTAAACATGACTTTATATTTTACCTTGCAAATGTACTTTTTTCACTTATCAATAGATCATGAACATTCTTTCTATAAATGATTATTATTTCTAAAGGCTAGCAAATCTTTCATTACATAGATGTATCATCACTTAATGCCTTTATAATTGTACACTTGAATGATTTTCTTAGTAAAAATACTGGTTGTATAAGCCATACTATGAGGACATTCTCATGTCTAGGTTTTTGAGCATTTTTCCATTTCCCCACTATAGGAAAATACCTTTAAGTAGAAGGAGATGAAGGTTAAGATTTTCCAACTGTATACAGCCCCTGGCAATCTGTGAGTGTCTTCACTGCTCCAACCTCTTCTAACATAAAATATTAATATTTTTAATCTTTAAAAATTGAGTAAAAGAAAAATACATTTGATTTATTACTATACCCATATCTTCTGGCTCCAAAGGCTCTTCTAGGGCCTGTATTTCCATAATACTTCTGGTTATTTATTTTGAATTAATCTTTTAGAATCAAAATTTAAAAAAAGCTTTTCCATGCCCTCAGCGAAACATTTTTCTTAATCAAAGAAAGCTTTTGCTTTCTATTGATTAAAAAGTCATTTAAAAAATCTGTGATCCATAAATACCTATTCTCTGAAGCTCTCATGGACCCTATTCTTTTCAAACATTGGATTTTAAAAAGCAAGGATTTATGTGTGATGGCCTTATCAGTGGCAAACAAAACCTATTTCCAGGTAAATAATTTAGCCTTGATGGTATTCTGAATTTCTGTTGGGTCATACTGACTGGATTAAACTCTTTCCATTTCTATTTTCACTCTACTTTCAGTTAAGAAGGAGGAAAAGCCATTAATCTCATGTTAGTTTGAGGACCACACTTCAATACCATTTTGTCTAAATATAGCTATCTCCTTCCTCTTTAAAATGTTTGTTTATAGCAGCAATGCTAATAGCTTAACTGTGAAATATAGTCACCAAGATAATTAAGTTGCTTTTAAATTTAGACTACTTAATAGAGACCAGATGACATTAAATCTATTTTAAGAAAAATTCAAGTAAGACAAAATACTATCTCTTTAGCCACCTACATTTTTCAATTTCTATTTTGGAAAAACCTCACAATGAGGGGACCCTCTCTAAGCTGGTGTAATTAAATATTCTCACTACTAAAAAAATGAAGCTATTTCCTTCTATCAGTATATGAAAAATAAAGTGAAAATATGTCATGCAAAATAAGGTTATTTAAATTACAAGTTTGTATTCTACAGTCATATTAAAAGCAAAATATATCATTTTATTAATTTTTATGGCTCTGATTTTATTTTTCACTCCATTGATTTTATTAAAATTATAGTGCTTATAAAAGAAAAGGCCACATTGAAAGTAAAAATTCCGTCCTCCCAAAACATGACCATTCACTGAACACTATTTCAGGCCTCTTTTTATATATTTGCACAAACTCTAAATATGCTATGAAGGAGAGGTACATGACAATATTAAAGCGTAAACTAAGGGAATGCCTTCTTTTACATTTTTCCAAAGGCTGACCCTGAGATAAGAACTCAGTGCAGGTGGTTTATTTGGGAATTAATCCCAGGAGCACAAGTGAGGTAGTAGAGAAAATGATGTAGGGGCGGAAAATGAATGAATGAAGAAGGCTTTCATGAATGAGCCACCTCTGTGGAGAACTGAAACTTATTTCTGTTAAAGATTCTTTAAAGGGTTAAAAGACTCTGTGGAATACAAATCAGAAGTGTCCCACTTGCAGGGAGCTCAAACCAGGGCTCTGTGACAACCTAGAGGGGTGGGATGTGGGCGGTGGGAGGGAAGCTTCCGAGGGAGGGGACATATGGATACCTATGTCTGATTCATGTTGATGTAGGGCAGAAACCAACACTATATTGTAAAGCAATTATTCTCCAATTAAAAAGAAATAAATAAAGAAATGTCCCACTAATATATGGAGTAGATGGGGTACTTATCAACTGACTAGTGTTCTTCACTGGATGAGGTTTGCCTCTAGGAACATTAAATTCTAGGCAACTTCAGGGTTTTGCCGATGGCATCCAAGCTAGCCCTCGAGCAGAGAAACAAAGATGCAACCCTGGAGATGGGAGAAGATCGGTGCACAGAGAAAACTGTCCACTGCAGCTGCAGGGGAACTCAGGGGAGGCTGGGGCCACGAGTTAGTAAGACACAGGGCAGGGAATTGATCTAGTCAGGAAGACCAAGGAAAGCTTCACCAAACACTGACGGTAACAACGAGAACATTCATTTTTATATCAAAAGCAATGTAATATATTAGGATGTTTCAAACAACAGGGGAAATGAAGAGCTATATATCTTAAAAACATTAATCAGGCTATGGATTGGAAACGCAATGCTATCGGAGCTGGAGCCAATAATGGTAAGCCCTATAAAAGATTACTGCATGTTAAGGCTGAAGGTAACTGGATTCCTGGACTCAGAGAGTGCCATGTTTAAACATATGGATTCTACCTTCCAACTGCTCAGGTTTGTACCTGACTTTATGCCTTTCGAGCAACTTACATATATTCCTTGTGCCAAGAATCCCTATCTGTAAAATAGAAATAATGACAGGATCTCCTTCACAGAGTGTTTGAGATGATTAATTGGATTAATAAATAAAAAGCTCTTAGAAGAGTACTGGTAGATAGTAAGTGCTCTATTAATCTGGGCTATTACTTTTGATGAGGTAGATGTGAGGATGGAATGGAAAATCAGGATATATTTAGGATGAGAAGCAAGATTTTTGATAGATTGGATTTTAGCAAAGGTTTCACTTTCATGCATTGGAGAAGGAAATGGCAACCCAGTCCAGTGTTCTTGCCTGGAGAATCCCAGGGACGGGGGAGCCTGGTGGGCTGCCGTCTATGGGGTCACACAGAGTCGGACATGACTGAAGTGACTTAGCAGCAGCAGAAAGTTCCAAGAAAGATTTCTGGATTGTGTGTTGCATAATGGGATAGAGAGCAGTATTAATCACAGGAATACAGAAAGACAATCATAGTTGAGAATAAAGGATCATGAGGATATCTGGCACATGTTGGATCTGAAATGAGTTTGAGATGTTTAAGAAGAAATACCAAGTAAGCATTTGCATATAGAGACATGGAAAACAGATGAGAGATGCTGGCTAGGAATATAATACTGTAAGTTGTTTGGATAGAGGTGGGAGTTAAATTGGAAGGTGTGGATGAAAGAGCTTAGAGTGAGAAGAGAACGTTGTACATAATAAAGAAATGCTAACAGTACACAGTGCTAGGTTTAGGCTAAACTGAGAAGTTAGCAAAATTTTCAAATTTCTACCCTAACCTCTCCATCTTTCTCAAGTGCTCTCCCCTTATCTTGACAGCCCTTACAAATTATTCAATGAATTCATATTGCTCCTATCTGCCTTATTAAGGATTTTTTTTTTTTTTTAACTTTTGGCCATGCCAAGTGGTTTGCAGTTCCTTGACCAGGTATTGAACCCGGGCCATAGAAGTGAAAGTGCTGAGTCCTAACCATTGGACCTCCAGGGAATTCTCAAGCAAGGATTTACTGAACAACTTCTATAACCAGAGACTACTCTGTATGCTAAACACTCAGCAGTGAACAAGAGACATATTCTCTGCCCTCTTAACACTATGTATCATATAAAGAAAAAGATAAGCAGTTAACTGTGACAGGTGACATGATACTATGAGACAGAATGATTACCTTGGTTTGGGTGGAAAGGGATGGTCTCATTGAAGAGATAACATTTACACTGAGATTTTAAGATAAAAGGGAGGCTGCCATGAGTCATCATGTGGAAGATGTCACATAAAGCTCATCATCCTACAGAGGCAAGGCTGTGAGCTCAAGAGGCAGAGAGAATGGCTGTGCGCCTATAGGAGAAGAGTGGAAGGATAAAAATTTAAAGAGTAGCAGAAGATACAAATTTAAAAGGCTCTGTAAGCCAGAGGAAGAAGTGTAATAATAAATATGTACAATAGTAAGCCATTGGAGAGTTTTAAGCAAGGGATTGACAAGATCCAATTTGTGTTTTTAAAATATCATTCTGGTTGTTCTATGGGTAGTATATTACTGCAAAGACAGAACATAAGCAGGGAGACCAATTAAAATGCTAGTGCTCTAATCCAGATAGAAAGGATGATAACTGGTACAGTATCGGGAGTATATAGTGTAAACAGAAAGAACTAAAGATTTTTTCACATAATATAGAGGTGGAGTCAAAAGGACAAACTGAAGAATTAGATGAAGAGAAGAGGAATAAAAGATGACTCAGATTTTAGACTTAAGTTAGCACAAGTGATGCAATAGACTAAGATGTAGAATGCTGAGGGAAAACAGAGTTAGGGTTGAGAAATCGAGTTCTTGAAAGAAGAATTACCAAAAAATTACTTTTTTAAAAACAAATCACTCAGCGCTCATATAGAAAATACAAGCCTGGTGTGTGTGTGCGTGTGTGTGTGTGTGTGTGTGTGTTAATTCAGAGATGAATGTAGAGGTTTTGATGGCATGCACAAACATAGAACTGTGAAGTATGGGACATGGTAAGATAAGAGTGTATAGATCCAGAACAGAAAATGGTATGGGGACAGAGAAAGAGCCTGGGAAGAAAACTGAAACTGAGCAACTGATGATATTGGAGGGAACTAGGGGAATGCTCTGCTTCCCTGGTAGCTCAGACGGTAAAGCGTCTGCCTACAACGTGGGAGACCCAGGTTCGATCCCTGGGTTGGGAAGATCATCTGGAGAAGGAAATGGCAACCCACTCCAGTATTCATGCCTGGAAAAGCCCATGGACTGAGGAGCCTGGTGGGCTACAGCCCATGGGGTCGCACAGAGTCGGACACGACTGCGCGACTTCACTTCACTTCAGGGGAATGTGAAGCCACAAAAAGAAAAGTTCTAAAAATGAAGGGAGAGGTCATCTATGCCAAATGTTGCACAAATAAATACAGGTAATTACAAGAGGGAACCAGTGGTGACAACCTTGTCTCTACCTTCCCACAAAAGGGAACATTCTAGTTACTTGGTGATACAGCTTTCACTGAATTTACTGGATTTGTGTAATATTCTCTCCAAGTCTCTCATTTGGAATAGTTAGCTAGTTCACTATGTTAAGCTATGCAACATGAAGATCAGAATAATAAAATAAGACCAGTCTACTACTACTACTACTACTAAGTCGCTTCAGTCGTGTCCGACTCTGTGCGACCCCATAGACGGCAGCCCACCAGGCTCCCCCGTCCCTGGGATTCTCCAGGCAAGAACACTGGAGTGGGTTGCCATTTCCTTCTCCAATAAGACCAGTCTGAGACTTAGCAAACATTCTTGTTTCTTAACCAATACTTTCTCTTTGTCCTGATCTCTGGACTGCTTTCAGTATGCAAGATTTTTCATCAAACAAATATCTAAAAATACATTAAAAAATCCTTCAAGTGTTATTTTAGTTCTTGAATTCAGTAGGACTCCAAGGGTATTCCCCGTTCTTTCAAGGTTGCTGCAGTTAAAATTTTCAAGTCCTGGAGATAAGCATTATTCTCCATTAATTAGTACTATTTTCAAGAATAAGACATAAATGTAATGAGGCTAAAATCCATGCTTGTGGCTATGTAGTATGACTCTTTTCCGATTCAAAAATTTCCACTTTTTTATAGCCACTAACAAATAATTCACTCAAATCAATATAAAATAAACAAAATACCTGCTATTGTTTTGTGGAGACTCCCAGAAGCCCCTCATATTTCTTCGGATTTCAAGCAAAGATGATTAGGTTCTTACTATTTACAAACTGTGCTGTGACTAATTCATCACTGAATTGCATTTTATTTGAACTCTTGCATCTATAAAGTATTTTTATAATCATTTGCAACAAATACCACAGTAAAAAGTTGTGGTATGCTATAATTGGGAAAATCTTTTTCTTCTGACTGATCCTGGCCAAGCATCGAGTTGATAGCTATTATTTCTGGAAGCTAATATGAACCCTTGACTACTCATCTTACATGGCATGAAGGGTGAACCTGATCCCACCACTCTGCTCAGGTTCAATGTTTTATTCTTTTAGAGACACAGAATGTAGCACTTTCTTGCACAAAGCTATTTGTTCATACACACTGGCTTCCCAGGCAGCATAGTGGTAAAGAATCTGCCTAACAATGCAGGAGATGAAAGAGACATGGGATCAATCCCTGGGTTGGGAAGATCCCCTGGAGGAGGAAATGGCAACCCACTCCAGTATCTTGCCTGAGAAATCCCATAGACAGAGGAGAGTGGGCTATAGTCCATGGGGGTGCAAAGAGTCAGACACTACTGAATGACTGAGCACACATGCACATACACACACACACACACACACCTTTTTCAATACTATAATGACAGTATTCATATTTTGCAACTTGTTTTTTTTTTATAAAAAAGACAGTGTGTCTCTGTGTTTTCACTTGTATTTCAATAGTTAGCATATTTTCAAATGTTTTCACCACTTGTATATAACTTTTTAAAATATGAGTTTTAAGGACTTCTTGTTTTATGTCTGACATAAAAAATGTTCCCATACTTAGAAAATGCTGGACAAACTAATAATCAATGACTTTTCTTGGATTCAACAGAACACAGGGTTTACAGGGCAAACTGCCACCTTGAAATCAATAAGGAAAAATATATCTGGAGAGATAAAGACCTGGAGCAGAAACCACTGTAGTAAAAACTGGTAGGAACTCTAACAAGATGATTTTGATATATCATGGGAAGCTGAGTGTGGACTAGCTTGAGAGTGAGAAGCTCCTAGGGCTGAGTCTTAGAACAGTGACGTATTTTTGTAGGATTTGACTCCAGGACCCCGCCAGATTGTCATGGTGATGACACAGAAAAGATACCCTCATGGGTCTCGTACAGAAAGGTGGTTAGAAAAAAGGTAATTTTTGTAAAATTCACCCAGAAACTTCTACATTAAAAATGCCTAGTCTAGTATAAAAATAAAAACACTTTGTCATAGATGATTCCAGCTGGAAAAAGGAATTTTTGTTCCCCACTCCAGCCCTTCCAGTCTTCTTGTCTCACCTACTGGGAACACAACACAAAACAGAATATAATCAACATGGGTCAGGACTTCAAGAAAATGAACTGGAAATTTTGCAGCTGGAAGAGGAATAGGAGGCAGGGAGGAAAAGCTATACTACTGGAGAAACATTCATGAAGGTTGTATCCATGAGACACACAACTACTAAAGACTGTGATTTAATCATGAAAGAATTAGATGCTCCCCTTCACTCATACTGAACCACCAAATAACATGGATCTACTGTAATTACAGTGAATTTCAGCTAAAGGAGCTGCAAGTCACAGACTCCTTCTATTTGGGGAATCCTAAATTAAAAGACGCTTACTCCTTGGAAGGAAAGTTATGACCAACCTAGATAGCATACTGAAAAGCAGAGACATTACTTTGCCAACAAAGGTCCGTCTAGTCAAGGCTACAGAGAAGGCAATGGCACCCCACTCCAGTACTCTTGCCTGAAAAATCCCATGGCCAGAGGAGCCTGGTGGGCTGCAGTCCATGGGGTCACTAAGAGTCGGACACGACTGAGCGACTTCACTTTCACTTTTCACTTTCAGGCATTGGAGAAGGAAATGGCAACCCACTCCAATGTTCTTGCCTGGAGAATCCCAGGGATGGGGGAGCCTGGTGGACTGCCGTCTATGGGGTTGCACAGAATCCGACATGACTGAAGTAACTTAGCAGCAGCAGCAATCAAGGCTATGGTTTTTCCAGTGGTCATGTATGGATGTGAGAGTTGGACTGTGAAGAAGGCTGAGCGCCGAAGAACTGATGCTTTTGAACTGTGGTGTTGGAGAAGACTCTTGAGAGTCCCTTGGACTGCAAGGAGATCCAACCAGTCCATTCTGAAGGAGATCAGTCCTGGGATTTCTTTGGAAGGACTGATGCTAAAACTGAAACTCCAATACTTTGGCCACCTCATGTGAAGAGTTGACTCATCGTAAAAGGCTGATGCTGGGAGGGATTGGGGGCAGGAGGAGAAGGGGATGACAGGGATGTGATGGCTGGATGGCATCACCAACTCGATGGACGTGAGTCTGAGTGAACTCCAGGAGTTGGTGATGGACAGGGAGGCCTGGCGTGCTGCGATTCATGGGGTCGCAAAGAGTCGGACACGACTGAGTGACTGAACTGAACTGAATTGAACATCAAGAGGAAAAAAAACAAGGACAATGAAGGTATATGAAGTTTCTGGAATCTACAGGTATGAAAGAATTTAAACACAGCTCAACACCTAGGCAGATTTAACAGTTTCTATTATTCAATGTAGTGCTTCCAATCCAAAATTACAAGCTATGTTAGAGGGCAATGAAATAAATGAATCATCAAAACCAGACTCAGATATGACACAGACTTTGGAATTATTAGACAAGGAATTCTAACTAACTGTGATTAATATATTAAGAGCTTTAACGTAGAAAGTAGACAACATGAAAGAATAGATGGATAATTTTAGTAAAAAAAAATAATAATAAATGATCAGAATGAAAAGTTAAGCTTTTTTTAAAAAACTGTAACAAAAATGAACAATGCCTTCAATGGGCTTCTCAGTAGATATGACATGGCTGAGAAAAGATTCAGTGAAATTGAAGGTAAGTCAATAAAAACTTCCTAAATTGGAATATGAAGAAAAATAGAAACATAACAGACAATCCAAGAACTGTAGGACAATATCAAAGACTTAACATGTATGTAATTTGAGTAAACAAAATTAGAATGAGAAGAAATTGTAGATGGAGAAGAAATATTTGAAGTTATAACTGTCAATAACTTTCCAAAATTAATCACAGATGTCCAACTATATAACTAAGAGCTCAAAAAGTATCAAGTAGGGTAAATACCAAATAAACACATAAATGCATATCAGATTCAAATTTCAAGAAAACAAAGAGAAAGGGAACCCAGAAAAAAAAAGCCACATTGTGACCTATAGAGGATCATGGACAAGAATATCAGTTACTTATCCTAAGAGACTATGTAAACAAAATGAAAGTAAAGTGAAATATTTTAAATGTTGAAGAACAAGAAAAACATGAGGAGGAATTCTATATCAGTAAAATTACCCTTCACAAGTACACCCCTCCAAAAATGAAATTCATCACAAACAAGACAACCTTGCAAGAAATATTAAAAGAAGCAATGCAGAGGACTTCCCTGATGGTGCAGCGGATAACGGCTGCGCTTTGCTGGAGCAGCCGTGAAGAGATACCCCACGCCCAAGGTAAGAGAAACCCAACTAAGACGGTAGGTGTTGCAAGAGGGCATCAGAGGGCAAACACACTGAAACCATACTCACAGAAAACTAGTCAAATCTAATCACACTAGGACCACAGCCTTGTCTAACTCAATGAAACTAAGCCATGCCCCTGGGGCAACCCAAGACGGGCGGGTCATGGTGGAGAGATTTGACAGAATGTGGTCCACTGGAGAAGGGAATGGCAAACCACTTCAGTATTCTTGCCTTGAGAACCCCATGAGTAGTATGAAAAGGCAAAATGATAGGATACTGAAAGAGAAACTCCCCAGGTCAGTAGGTGCCCAATATGCTACTGGAGATCAGTGGAGAAATAACTCCAGAAAGAATGAAGGGATGGAGCCAAAGCAAAAAGAATACCCAGCTATGGATGTGACTGGTGATAGAAACAAGGTCAGATGCTGTAAAGAGCAACATTGCATAGGAACCTGGAATGTCAGGTCCATGAATCAAGGCAAATTGGAAGTGGTCAAACAAGAGATGGCAAGAGTGAATGTCGACATTCTAGGAATCAGCGAACTGAAATGGACTGGAATGGGTGAATTTAACTCAGATGACCATTATATCTACTACTGCGGACAGGAATCCCTCAGAAGAAATGGAGTGGCCATCATGATCAACAAGAGAGTCCAAAATGCAGTAATTGGATGCTATCTCAAAAACGACAGAATCATCTCTGTTCGTTTCCAAGGCAAACTATTCAATATCACAGTAATCCAAGTCTATGCCCCAACCAGTAATGCTGAAGAAGCTGAAGTTGAATGGTTCTATGAATACCTACAAGACCTTTTAGAACTAACACCCAAAAAAGATGTCCTTTTCATTATAGGGGACTGGAATGCAAAAGTAGGAAGTCAAGAAACACCTGGAGTAACAGGCAAATTTGGCCTTGGAATACGGAATGAAGCAGGGCAAAGACTAATAGAGTTTTGCCAAGAAAATGCACTGGTCAAAACAAACACCCTCTTCCAACAACACAAGAGAAGACTCTATACATGGCATCACCAGATGGTCAACACCGAAATCAGATTGATTATATTCTTTGCAGCCAAAGATGGAGAAGCTCTAACAAGACCAAGAGCTGACTGTGGCTCGGACCATGAACTCCTTATTGCCAAATTCAGACCTAAATCGAAGAAAGTGGGGAAAACCACTAGACCATTCAGGTATGACCTCAATCAAATCCCTTATGATTATACAGTGGAAGTGAGAAATAGATTTAAGGGCCTAGATCTGATAGATAGAGTGCCTGATGAAATATGGAATGAGGTTTGTGACACTGTACAGGAGACAGGGATTAAGACCATTCCCATAGAAAAGAAATGCAAAAAAGCAAAATGGCTGTCTGGGGAGGCCTTACAAATAGCTGTGGAAAGAAGAGAAGCAAAAAGCAAAGGAGAAAAGGAAAGATATAAACATCTGAATGCAGAGTTCCAAAGAAGAGCAAGAAGAGATAAGAAAGCCTTCTTCAGCGATCAATGCAAAGAAATAGAGGAAAACAACAGAATGGGAAAGACTAGGGATCTCTTCAAGACAATCAGAGATACCAAGGGAACATTTCATGCAAAGATGGGCTCGATAAAGGACAGAAACGGTATGGACCTAACAGCAGCAGAAGATATTAAGAAGAGGTGGCAAGAATACACAGAAGAACTGTAAAAAAAAGATCTTCATGACCCAGATAATCACGATGGTGTGATCACTGACCTAGAGCCAGATATCCTGGAATGTGAAGTCAAGTGGGCCTTAGAAAGCATCACTACGAACAAAGCTAGTGGAGGTGATGGAATTCCAGTTGAACTATTCCAAATCCTGAAAGATGATGCTGTGAAAGTGTTGCACTCAATATGCCAGCAAATATGGAAAACTTAGCAGTGGCCACAGGACTGGAAAAGGTCAGTTTTCATTCTAATCCCAAAGAAAGGATATTCCAAAGAATGCTCAAACTACCGCACAATTGCACTCATCTCACACGCTAGTAAAGTAATGCTCAACATTCTCCAAGCCAGTCTTGAGCAATATGTGAACCGTGAACTTCCTGACGTTCAAGCTGGTTTTAAAAAGGGAGAGGAACCAGAGATCAAATTGCCAACATCCGCTGGATCATAGAAAAAGCAAGAGAGTTCCAGAAAAGCATCTATTTCTGCTTTATTGACTATGCCAAAGCCTTTGACTGTGTGGATCACAATAAACTGTGGAAAATTCTGAAAGAGATGGGAATACCAGACCACCTGATCTGCCTCTTGAGAAATTTGTATGCAGGTCAGGAAGCAACAGTTAGAACTGGACATGGAACAATAGACTGGTTCCAAATAGGAAAAGGAGTTTGTCAAGGCTATATATTGTCACCCGGTTTATTTAACTTATATGCAGAGTACATCATGAGAAACGCTGGACTGGAAGAAGCACAAGCTGGAATCAAGAGTGCCAGGAGAAATCTCAATAACCTCAGATATGCAGATGACACCACCCTTATGGCAGAAAGTGAAGAGGAACTCAAAAGCCTCTTGATGAAAGTGAAAGTGGAGAGTGAAAAAGTTGGCTTAAAGCTCAGCATTCAGAAAACGAAGATCATGGCACCCTGTCCCACCACTTTGTGGGAAATAGATGGGGAAACAGTGGAAACAGTGTCAGACTTTATTTTTCTGGGCTCCAAAATCACTGCAGATGGTGACTGCAGCCATGAAATTAAAAGACGCTTACTCCTTGGAAGGAAAGTTATGACCAACCTAGATAGCATATTCAAAAGCAGAGACATTACTTTGCCAACAAAGTAGTCTAGTCAAAGCTATGGTTTTTCCAGTGGTCATGTATGGATGTGAGAGTTGGACTGTGAAGAAGGCTGAGTGCCACAGAATTGATGCTTTTGAACTGTGGTGTTGGAGAAGACTCTTCAGAGTCCCTTGGACTGCAAGGAGATCCAACCAGTCCATTCTGAAGGAGATCAGGCCTGGGATTTCTTTGGAAGGACTGATGCTAAAGCTGAAACTCCAGTACTTTGGCCACCTCATGGGAAGAGTTGACTCATTGGAAAAGACTCTGATGCTGGGAGGGATTGGGGGCAGGAGGAGAAGGGGACGACAGAGAATGAGATGGCTGGATGGCATCACTGACTCAATGGACGTGAGTCTCAGTGAACTCTGGGAGTTGGTAATGGACAGGGAGGCCTGGCGTGCTGCGATTCATGGGGTTGCAAACAGTCAGACCCGACTGAGTGACTGATCTGATCTAATGCAGGGGACACGTGTTCAATCCCTGCTCCAGGAATATCACACATGCTGTAGAGCAACTAAGCCCATGCTACAATTGTTTGAGCCTGCGCGCTCTAGGGCCGATGAACCGCACTACCAAGCCTGTGAGCCGCAATGACTGAATTCAGCATGCAGAGAGCCTGTGCTCCGCAACAAGCGAGGGCACCGTGAGAAGCCCATGCACTCGATGAAGAGCAGCCTCTGCTCACCCAAAGCAATGAACCCTAGGGCAGCCAAAAATAAATCAATACAAATAAATTTAAAAAAAGAAGTAATACAGGCAGAAGAAAAAGGGCAGGGGTTAGAAAACCAGAGCTACATAAAGAAAGGCAGGACAGAGAAAGAATAAAGAAAGGTAACATAAATGTTATATTTATCTCATTTATAATTGACCTAAAAGATAACTATTGGTAAAAGCAAAAATAAGTATTGGGTGATTATAGAACACAGATAAATTAAATGAATGACACAATATTATAATGGTGGGAAGAGGAATTGGAACTACTCTGTTAAAAGGTAATGCATAGCATGTGAACTGGTACAGTATTTGAAAACAGATTAGTTAAAAATGTATATCGTATATGATCAGTTCAGTTCAGTTGCTCAGTCGTGTCCGACTCTTTGCGACCCCATGAATCGCAGCATGCCAGGCCTCCCTGTCCATCACCAACTCCTGGAGTTCACTAGAGCTTATTAATTATTTTAACTATAACTGATACACTAAGACAAAAGATAGAATCACATTAAATTTTAACTTGAAACAAGGGAAGGTGTAAAAATAGCAAGAAATGGGAGAGAAACAAAGTAACAAATAGTAAATAATCACTTTAAATATGAATTATCTAAATACATCAATAAAAAGACAGATTCTCAGAGTGGATTAATACAAAAACATGGCTCAGTTATATATTATCTATAATATTTCCAGTTCAAATATAAATACTCAGGTTAATAATAAAGTAATAGATAAAGAAATATTGTACTTTTAAACACTAATCAAAAGCTAGCTGAAGTATCCATGTTAATTTCAGAAAAGATGGTAATAAAGGTGTCAATTTTCCAAGTAGATTCAATAACCTTAACTTTGTATTCATCTAAGAGTGTAAGTGCCAAAATGCATGGGGCTATAACTGAGAGATTTGAAAACAGAAATGGACAAGTCCATGATTAAAGTTACTTCAAAGCCCTTCTGTCAGTAATTGATATATCAAGCAGGCAGAAAATCAGTAAAGATATCGGTGATCTGAACAACACTATCAATCAACTCTATATAATTGACATTTATGGAATACACCATTAAACAAGAACACAATATACATTTGTTTCAAGTGAACATGGAGTATACACTAAAACAGACCACATTTTGGACCATAAAACATATCTTAACGAATTTGAAAAACTAGATATAATACAAAGTTTGTTCTCAGATAATAATAAAATGGACATTGATAATAGATAGCTGGAAGAACCCCAAATGTGTTGGAGTTTAAACAACACATGAGTTAAAGAAGGCGGCTTAGGAGAACTTTTAAAAATACTTTTAATTAAATGAAAACAAAATAGAACTTATCAAAAATGGTAGGATGCAGCGAATGTAGTGCTTAGAAGGACACTTATAACACTAAAAATATAACTGTAGGGCTTCCCAGGTGGCTAAGTGGTAAAGAATCTGCCTGCCAATGCGGGGGACATGGGTTTGATCCCCTGTCCAGGAAAACCCACATGCTGCAGAGCATCTAAGCCTGTGTGCCACTACCACTGAGTCTCTGCTCTAGAGCCCGAAGCTGCAGTCACTGAGCTCAGGTGCCTCAACTACCAAAGCTCACACACCTAGAGGCCGTGCTCTAAAACAAGGGAAGTCACAGCAATGAGAAGCCCGCGTGCCACAGCTAGAGTAGCCCTGCCTCGCCACAACTAGAGAAAAGCCCCAAAGCAACAAAAATAAATAAATAGTATAACTGTAAAGCAATAAAGAGCCAGACACCCTGGAATGTGAAGTCAAGTGGGCCTTAGAAAGCATCACTACGAACAAAGCTAGTGGAGGTGATGGAATTCCAGTTGAGCTATTTCAAATCTTGAAAGATGATTCTGTGAAAGTGCTACACTCAATATGCCAGCAAATTTGGAAAACTCAGCAGTGGCCACAGGATTGGAAAAGGTCAGTTTTCATTCTAATCCCAAAGAAAGGATATTCCAAAGAATGCTCAAACTACCACACAATTGCATTCATCTCACTCGCTAGTAAAGTCATGCTTAAAATTCTCCAAGCCAGGCTTCAGCAATATGTGAACTGTGAACTTCCTGATGTTCAAGCTGGTTTTAGAAAAGGCAGAGGAACCAGAGATCAAATTGCCAACATCCCCTGGATCATGGAAAAAGCAAGAGAGTTCCAGAAAAGCATCTATTTCTGCTTTATTGACTATGCCAAAGCCTTTGACTGTGTGGATCACAATAAACTGTGGAAAATTCTGAAAGAGATGGGAATACCAGACCACCTGATCTGCCTCTTGAGAAATTTGTATGCAGGTCAGGAAGCAACAGTTAGAACTGGACATGGAACAATAGACTGGTTCCAAATAGGAAAAGGAGTTTGTCAAGGCTATATATTGTCACCCGGTTTATTTAACTTATATGCAGAGTACATCATGAGAAACGCTGGACTGGAAGAAGCACAAGCTGGAATCAAGATTGCCAGGAGAAATCTCAATAACCTCAGATATGCAGATGACACCACCCTTATGGCAGAAAGTGAAGAGGAACTCAAAAGCCTCTTGATGAAAGTGAAAGTGGAGAGTGAAAAAGTTGGCTTAAAGCTCAACATTCAGAAAACGAAGATCATGGCATCCGGTCCCATCACTTCATGGGAAATAGATGCGGAAACAGTGGAAACAGTGTCAGACTTTATTTTTCTGGGCTCCAAAATCACTACAGATAGTGACTGCAGCCATGAAATTAAAAGACGCTTACTCCTTGGAAGGAAAGTTATGACCAACCTAGATAGCATATTCAAAAGCAGAGACATTACTTTGCCAACAAAGATCTGTCTAGTCAAGGCTATGGTTTTTCCTGTGGTCATGTATGGATATAAGAGTTGGACTGTGAAGAAGGCTGAGTGCCAAAGAATTGATGCTTTTGAACTGTGGTGTTGGAGAAGACTCTTGAGAGTCCCTTGGACTGCAAGGAGATCCAACCAGTCCATTCTGAAGGAGATCAGGCCTGGGATTTCTTTGGAAGGACTGATGCTAAAGCTGAAACTCCAGTACTTTGGCCACCTCATGGGAAGAGTTGACTCATTGGAAAAGACTCTGATGCTGGGAGGGATTGGGGGAAAGAGGAGAAGGGGACGACGGTGATGAGATGGCTGGATGGCATCACTGACTCAATGGACGTGAGTCTCAGTGAACTCCGGGAGTTGGTGATGGACAGGGAGGCCTCGCGTGCTGCGATTCATGGGGTCGCAAAGAGTTGGACACAACTGAGTGACTGATCTGATCTGATCTGATCTAAAGCAATAAAGATCTAAAATTTACATCTAAATTTTATATTAAGAATAGATTTAGATTCTTTTAGATTAACATTTTAATGAATTTAGATTAAACAAATTTAAAATTAAATTAATTTTAGATTAAAAAAAGAATAAAGATCTATAATTTTTAAAAATCAAATAAAAAACAGAGTAAACAAATGGGAGCTAATTAAACTTAAAAATGTTTGAATAACAAAAGTAATCATAAAAACAAAAGAAAACCCTCAGAATGGGAGGAAATATTTGTAAATGAGGTAACCAAGTAGGGCTTAATCTCTAAAATATACAAATAGCTCATGCAGCTCAATATCAGAAAGACAAACAACCCCATCAAAAAATGGATAGAAGATCTAAATAGACATTTCTCCAAAAAAGATATACAATTGGCCAACCAGGCCATGAAAAGATGCTAAACAATGCTAATTATCAGAGAAATATAAATCAAAACTACAACGAGGTATCACCTCACACCTGTGAGAGGGGCCATCATCAAAAAATCTACAAACAATATATGCTGAAGAGGGCAGGGAGAAAAGGGAACCCTCCCACACTGTTGGTGGCAATTAAAATTGAAAAACTGAAAACAGAGCTACCATATGATCATGATACAAGAATCCACTCCCACACACATATCTGGAGAAAACCATAATTCAAAGAATTACAGGTACCCTAATGTTCATTGCAGCATTATTCACAGTAGCCAGGACATGGAAGCAACCTAAATGTCTATCAACAGAGAAATGCATAAAGAAGATGTGGTACATATATATAACAGAATATTAGCCATCAGTCAGTTCAGTGACTCAGTCATGTCTGACTCTTTGTGACCCCATGGATTGCAGCACGCCAGACTTCCATGTCCATAACGAACTCCTAGAGCTTACTCAAACTCATGTCCATCAAGTCAGTGATGCCATCCAACCATCTCATCCACTGTCGTCTCCTTCTCCTCCCACCTTCAATCTTTCTCAGCATCAGGGTCTTTTACAATGAGTCAATTCTTCATGTCAGGTGGCCAAAGTATTGGAGTTTCAGCTTTAGCATCAGTCCTTCCAATGAATATTCAGGAATGATTTCCTTTAGGATGGACTGGTTGAATCTCCTTGCAGTCCAAGGGATTCTCAAGAGTCTTCTCCAACACCACAGTTCAAAAGCATCAATTCTTCGGCGCTCAGCTTTCTTTACAGTCCAACTCTCACATCCATACATGACTACTGCAATAACCAAAGCTTTGACTAGACAGACCTTTGTTGGCAAAGTAATGTCTCTGCTTTTTAATATGCTGTCTAGGTTGGTCATAGCTTTTCTTCCAAGGAGCAAGCGTCTTTTAATTTCATGGCTGCAGTCACCATCTGCAGTGATTTTGGAGCCCAAAAAGATGTCTTTCACTGTTTCCCCATATATTTGCCATGAAGTGATTGGACTGGATGCCATGGTCTTAGTTATCTGAATGTTGTTTTAAGTCAACGTTTTCACTCTTCTCTTTCACTTTCATTAAGAGGCTCTTTAGTTCTTCTTTGCTTTTGTGCTTCATCCAGCCTGGCATTTCTCATGATGTACTCTGAATAGACGTTAAATAAGAAGGGTGACAATATACAGCCTTGTTGTACTCCTTTCCCATTTTGAAACCAGTCTGTTGTTCCATGTTTGGTTCTAACTGTTGCTTCTTGACCTGCATGCAGATTTCTTATTATTATATTCTTTTCTTATTATATATATTTCTTTTTATTATAATATTTTATTATTATACTAGCCATAGAAAAGAACAAAATAATGTCATTTGCAGCAACACAGATGGACCCAGAGATCCTCATACTGAGTGAAGTAAGTCAGACAGAGAAATACAGTTGGCTCAGTGGTGAAGAATCTGCCTGCAGTGCAGGAGATGTGGGTTGGATCCCTGGGTTGGAAAGATTCCCTGGAGCAAGAAAACAGCAACCCACTCCAGTATTCTTGTCTGGGAAATCCCATGGACAGAGGAGCCTAGTGGGCTGCAGTCCATGGGGTCACAAATGTGTGAACACAACTTAGCAACCTAACAGCATCACTTATATGTGGAATCTTAAAAAAAGCTACAAATGAATGTATCTATAAAAGTGAAATAGAGTTACAGAAGTAGAAAATAAACTTATGGTTACTGGGTTTGGGCAAATTGGAAAATTGGGATTTACACACACACACTACTATATATAAAATAGATAACTAATAAGGACCTACTGTATAGTGCAGGGAACTCTACTGAATGGTCTATATTGGAATATTATCTTTAAAAAGAGTAGATATATGTATTTGTATAACAGATTCACTTTTCTGTACACATGAAACACAACATTGTAAATCAATTATACCACAGTAAATTTTTTTAAAAAGCTCTTCCTTAAGAAACTAGAGAAGAAAAGCAGATTAAAAATCAAGAAAGCAGAAGAAAATTAATATTAAAAATTAGAGCAGAAACCAATAGAATGAGAAACAGGAAAATGATGAAGAAAAGCAGTGAATACAAAACTGTTTTTCGAAAATACCAATACCACTGGAAAAACTTTAGCTAGAATAGCCAAGAAAAACCAATGATGATACAATTGAATAATAATGCATTAAAGAGGTAGCCATTATCACTGACCCAATGGAAATGAAAATAATAAGTAGTACTATCAATTAATCTATGTTCAAAACTTGAAAATTTAGGCAAAATAGACCAGTTCCTTGAAAAACACTACTGAAACACACAAGGAAAAATAATAGGCATGTATCTTAAAGATTAATTAATAATTCTTCTTCTGATAAAAGAAATCAAAGATCCAGATAGTTTCACTAATGAATTCTACCAAACATTTAACACAAAATGACACCAAATATACAAAATTTCTTCTAGAAAGTAGAAGCACAGCAAATTCTTCATACCTCATTTTATGAGGACAGAATTATCCCAACACCAAATACAAGAAAACAAAACAGCATTTCATCACAGGTGGATTCTTTACTGCTGAGCCACTGGGAAACCCAGAATGTACATAGGTTCCACTCAAGTACTACCTTCTTTTATGTAATGAACTTAAACATCCTTGGATTTTGGTATCCAAGGTGTTTCCTGGAACAAATCTCTCAAAGATACTGAGGAATGACTGTAACTCCATTTTGTTAGTTTAAAATTTTTTATTGAGATGAAATTTAGGTTACATAAAATTAAAAGTTTTAAAATAAACGATTCAGTGGCCATTTAATACATCCACAATGTTATACAATCATCACTGCTTTCTAGTTTCAAAATATTTTCATCACTCCAAAATAAAACACATTAAGCAATTATTCCCCATTTGACCCTTTTGCTGATTCCAGACCTTGCCAACTACCAATCTGCTCACTGTGTATACAGATTTATCTATTCTAGACATTTCATGTAAGTGGAATTGAACAATATGTGACCTTTGTGTCTTAACTGTTCCATTTAGCAAAATGTTTTCTAGGTATACCCACATTAGACAATGTATCAGTACTTCATTTTTTTTTTACACTGAATAATATTCTATTGTTTACTGACACATATGTATATATTTTCACTTTTGTTGCTTTTGTTGTTATATCTAAAAATTCATTACCAGATGCAAGGCCATGAAGATTTATCCCTGTTTTCTTGTATAAGAGTTTTATACTTGAATCACTTATATTTAGCTTATGAAAGTGAAGTCCCTCAGTCGTGTCCAACTCTTTGCGATTCCATGGACTGTAGTCTACCAGGCTTCTCTGTCCATGGGATTTTCCAGGCAAGAGTACTCTAGTGGGTTGCAATTTCCTTCTCCAGGGGATCTTCCTGACCCAGGGATCTAACCCAGGTCTCCTGCAGGCAGATGCTTTACCTTCTGAGCCACCTGGCGTGAGGTTAAGGATAACTTCATTTTTTTGTATGTGGATATACTGTTATCCCTGGATCACATGTTTAAGAAACTTCTTTAACTACTAATGATCTTAGCACTTGTCAAAAATTAGTTGAGCACAGATGTATAGGTTTATTGATTGGCCTCTGACTATATTTTTTTTTCCATTTCTGATGTATAGAAACAGTTGACTTTTGTGTATTGATGGCATATTTTGTAACCTTGCAAAATCCACTGAAGGTTCAGAAAGGATTTCATGAACTTGTTTCCAGTTATTTTAAAGATGTCAACTTTACTTAATCCTCTGGTTGGATATTCCAATGATCTATAAATAATCTGAATTACTTTTTAATATCTACAAACTGATTCTAAAGTTTAGATGGAGAGGTCAGATTAGCCAACAACACTGAAGGAGAAGAACAAAATTGGAGGACTGATACCACCTGATTTCAAGACTTACTAAAAAAAAAAAACAAACAAAAGTATCCAGATCAGTGTGATATTGATGAAAAAACAGACAAATCAATGAAACAGAATAGAGTGCCCCAAAATAGACCCACATAAATATAATCAACTGGTCCCTGACATAAATAACTAAGGCAACACAATGGAGCAAAGAAAATCTCTTGAACAAATAGTACCAGAATAACTAGAAATTCACTTGCAAAAAAAAAAAATCTAGACACAGACATTATAATCTTCACGAAAATTAACTCAAATGGATCACAGACCTAACTATAAAATGCAAAATAGTAAACTCCTAGAAAACACAGTAGAAAAACTACATGACCTTGGCTATGGTGATGCCTTTATAGATAAAATATCAAAGATACAACCTATGAAAGAAATAATTGATAATTTGAATTTCATTAAAACTTCTGCTCTGTGAAAGAATATCAAGAGAATGAGAAGATAAGCCACAGATTAGGAGAAGATATATGCAAAAGATATATCTATTTAAAAGACTTATCCAAGATATATAAAGAAATCTTAAAATTCAACAATATGAAAACAAATAACCCACTTAAAAAATGAACCAATGACCTTAACAAATTCCTCACGAAAAAAGATACACTAATAGTAAATAAGCATATAAAAAAGTGTTCCACGAGTCACCAGAGAAGTGGAATCTAAAACAATGAGATAACACTATATTCCTACTAGAATAGCCAAAATCCACATCCTGACAATACCAAATGCTGATAAGGAGTTTTAGGAACTCTCATATAATGCTGGTGGGAATGCAAAGTGGTACAGCCATTTCAGAGGACACTTGTAAATTTCTTACAAAAGTAGGCATATTCTTACCATATGATTCCACAATCATACTCTGGTACAATTTACTCGTACTGAAAACTGAAAACTTCTGTCCACACAAAAATCTGCACACAGATGTTCATAGATACTTTACTGATAATTGTTTAAACTTAGAAGCAACCAAATCCTTCAGTAACTGAATGGAGGAATAAACTCTGGTACATCTAAATACTGCAATACTATTTAGTACTAAAAAGGAATGACCTATCAAGCTATGAAATGACATGAAAAAAACATGAACACATATTCCTAAGTGAAAGAGGCCAATCTTAAAGAGCTACATACTGTATGTTTCCAAATATATATGATTCTGGAAAAGTAAAAATTGTGGCAATTTTAAAAAGATTAGTGTTTGGAAGTGGGGAATTGGGAGAGGTAGAAGGACACAGTGGAGATGAATAATCAGAACACAGAGAATTTTTAGGGCAGTGAAAATACTTTGCATGATTATGGATATATGTTATTGGACATTTGCCCAAACCCATAGAATATATTGAATAGGACACCAACAGCGAACTTAAAGTGAACTATGCATTGCGTGATCACGATTTGTCAATGTAGGATCATCATTGGTGAAAAAAAAAAGGACCATTCTGGTGAGTGATATTGATGAGAGGGGAGGATATTCATGTCTACAGATAGGAAGGAGTAAATGAGAAATCCTGTATTTTCCTCTCAATTTTATTTTAAACCTAAACTGTTCTAAAAAATAAAGTTTTTTAAAGAACACTTTTTTTTTTAATTTTTTTATTTTATTTTATTTTTAAATTTTACAATATTGTATTAGTTTTGCCAAATATCGAAATGAATCCACCACAGGTATACCTGTGTTCCCCATCCTGAACCCTCCTTCCTCCTCCCTCCCCATACCCTCCCTCTGGGTCATCCCAGTGCACTAGCCCCAAGCCTCCAGTATCGTGCATTGAACCTGGACTGGCGACTCGTTTCATACATGATATTATACATGTTTCAATGCCATTCTCCCAAATCTCCTCACCCTCTCCCTCTCCCACAGAGTCTGATAAGTATAGATAAGACTGATCTATAAAATTGTTCTAAATTTCTTGTTGAAGCCTAGGTATGTCATGCTTAATACATTTACTGACCATTTGTTTAGTGATTTTATCAAGGAAAGAAAGAAACTATACCCACTATGACTTGTTCTAAATGCATATATGTTCATTTTTCATGATCATTTTTTCCCTCAGATGCTCAGAAACTATTTGTTTAAAATGCACTCTAGAATATTGCTGAGATAAAGCCATTAGTCTATAGTTAGTGAGATAATGCTGTCTTTTTCCTTTTGAGAATAAGAAATTTTTTTTCTAGCCAATAGCCAGAGTCAAGGGGCAAATGAAGAGAATTAAGAAATGTTTAACATTTATTGTAGAAAATGAAAAAATTTAAATATATATAGTGCACAGAATTATATTGAAAAGGATTAATGTTTAAGATTCTGAGGAGGAGGAAGGAAACTTTCATCGATAGAATAAGAATAGAGAATGATGACAGGAAAAGGAGAAAGCAAAGCTTGAAACAGTAAGTATGAGATTGATCCCGCAGAAGGGGAAAACACATTCTGAAAAAAAGAAAAAGATTCAAAGAGCATGCTCACCAAACACTGGCAAGCTCCAAAGGGGGGAAAAAAAGTGAGAACCTGAAGCATTTGATAGCACTCCGCGGTGTTACATAGAAGTTTAAAGTATTCTCAACAACACTGAATTAGAATGAAAGTTAAGAGACATCAGATGAGATCAGTCACTCAATCGTGTCCGACTCTATGCGACCCCATGAATCACAGCACGCCAGGCCTCCCTGTCCATCACCAACTCCCGGAGTTCACCCAGACTCACATCCATCAAGGCGGTGATGCCATCCAACCATCTCATCCTCTGTCATCCCCTTCTCCTCTTGCCCCCAATCCCTCCCAGCATCAGGGTCTTTTCCATTGAGTCAACTCTTCGCATGAGGTGGCCAAAGTACTGGAGTTTCAGCTTTAGCATCAGTCCTTCCAAAGAAATCCCAGGGCTGATCTCCTTCAGAATGGACTGGTTGGATCTCCTTGCAGTCCAAGGGACTCTCAAGAGTCTTCTCCAACACCACAGTTCAAAAGCATCAATTCTTCGGCACTCAGCTTTCTTCACAGTCCAATTCTCACATCCATACATGACCACAGGAAAAACCATAGCCTTGACTAGATGAACCTTTGTTGGCAAAGTAATGTCTCTGCTTTTGAATATGCTATCTAGGTTGGTCATAACTTTCCTTCCAAGGAGTAAGCGTCTTTTAATTTCATGGCTGCAGTCACCATCTGCAGTGATTTTGGAGCCCAGAAAAATACAGTCTGACACTGTTTCCACTGTTTCCCCATCTATTTCCCATGAAGTGATGGGACCGGATGCCATGATCTTCGTTTTCTGAATGTTGAGCTTTAAGCCAACTTTTTCACTCTCCTCTTTTACTTTCATCAAGAGGCTTTTGAGTTCCTCTTCACTTTCTGCCATAAGGGTGGTGTCATCTGCATATCTGAGGTTATTGATATTTCTCCCGGCAATCTTGATTCTAGCTTGTGTTTCTTCCAGTCCAGCATTTCTTATGATGTACTCTGCATATAAGTTAAATATACAGGGTGACAATATACAGCCTTGACGAACTCCTTTTCCTATTTGGAACCAGTCTGTTGTTCCATGTCCAGTTCTAACTGTTGCTTCCTGACCTGCATACAAATTAACTACAATTCAGAACTCACTCTTGACAATTCATGTGTATCTAATGATACCAGGAATGGAACATGAAGGCCAAGATGGAGGAGCAAGATAAGGTCATTGTGATTCATTCCAACTCTACTAAAATAGTGATCCCTTATTGCGGGGAGCCAGAGTGAGGACCTCCACCCATGGCAAAGGTCATGAGGAAGGAGGCTGGACATACGCAAAGGCAGGATCGAACCTCAGAAGTCCCTCTGGAAATTTTCGAGCATCTACCCCCAAAAACCAGAGTCTGCCTACTTTACTGTTTTGTGTTCTTACCTCTGACTTTACTGGGTGCTGTCCCCTACCACCATCTCGCTCTCTCTGATAAAGAGTTAACTTACAGCTCCAGTTAATAAAGTTCCTGGGCATTAGGAGTGTTTAAATCCAAACCCCTCAGATAGTTCTCTAACTCGCCTGACAAGTTTACCCGGACTCTTACAGCTATGTATACGATTGTTTACAGTCTCTCAGCCTGGAGAGGCACGGGAAGCTTAAGATATTCAAATAGCTTAAAGCCTCTCAGAGAGTTAGAAACTGTCAGAATAAAACTAGTAAAAGATTTTATTGATGAGCCAATGCTTGCTGTCAAGTTTCTACATCCCCTGTATTGTATCCTTGAATGTGTATTAATTAATATAGTTGGTATGTAGAAAAAATAAGTAGTGGCCTTGGTGTTAGCAACTTTAGACCCTTAAGGTAATAAATTATTTCCTTTGTTGTAAACCCACTGCACCTCTGTCCTATAGGAATGTAACTTTAACACCTTCGGAGGATGGCGCCAAACTTTAAAATAATTACTCTTAGAGAAAATAAGTCTTACGGTTGACAAACCTTTGTCAAGAGTCATAAAATGTTAATAGGCCTTCTGGCCAGAAGATGATGTAAATCACCTAAACCATTTGTATACGATAAATTTGCAGGAAAGAAATCCTGGTTTTGATAAGGATCAAAGACTGCTGACTCTGCATGATTTCACGCCCCCTATTATCTTCTATGTACAACTTATGGTATAAAAGCCCCTGTTGAAAATAAAACTACGGGCCTTGCTCACCGAAGTTTGGTCTCCCCATGTCATTCTTTCTTTTCACATTTCAGCTGAGTCTCCATCTGGAGCATGGAGGTCCTCTGCGACCATTTATTTGCCTGGGCTTCTAAGACCCACTGGAGAAGGTGCCTAAGGTGGGGCACCTTCTGCTATTTGAGAGGGCACCTGCAGCCTCTGTGGTCAGAGCTAACCTGATGTTATAGGTTATATTGATTTTCCGCATAAACCAAGCTACTCAGCCTCTTTTCTCCACTGAATTTTCCTACTGAGCTATCCTCATTCTATTACTCTTTATATCTTTGATAAATATTTAAATTAATCACCGACGCCGTCTCCCCTTTGAATACCCTGGATCAGCCAGGGCTGGACCTTGGCACCTTATATAGCACATAAGATGCACATATGGAAGCTACATATGGATTACTATAATATTCAAAATTAAGTTTTATTGTTATACTCACTTTGTCAATAGATAAACTGAAATTAAGAGACGTTAAGCGATTTGGCCCAAGTCACATAGCTAGTACGTGGTGGAAATGGTGCAAAAATTCAATTCTGTTACTATACAGCCTAATTTTTTAACCAGTAAGTTTGCAAGCTATGGTTATCCTGCTTGATTTTTCACTATTGCTCCTCTTAAAAGATAGATATAGCCAAATTAATGTTTGTAATATTTTTCTGAATATTTAGAACTAAAAAACTTGCTTAAAGTAATTCAGGGCTGAATTATCTAGAGACGAAACCATCACATTTACCTTCTGTTCAACAGGATCATGCAATGCAGTGCAGGGGCTGATACTCAAAAGCCAAAAGCTAATCCCTTTATCATTTAGGCACAACAGTATCTCAGGCTCCAGGGTTTCTTCTTCCTGTACATAAAATGATACACATGGTTAGTCTGAGGCCCTGTGTTTGTGCATTATTCTCATCCCTAAGTGTAACAGAACAGAGGATGCTTTGTTAAGGGCATCTGTGTTTCATTCAATCCAATTCTAAACTGACTCAGCAAAATTATTCCAAGCCTGACATGTTCAATGCTTTTGTAGTTGTTGTATTCCAGGGGAGTTTGGTTACACTGGAAGGTACCCAAATGGGGAGACCAGAGCAGGGCAGTGCTGTCTGACACTCCCAACTGAGTGAGGGACTCAAGCAGCCAATAAGTTATAAAAGGAAATTGAAACAGAGAAAGCTAGTTGGATAAATCCAAGCTAGATTTCTTAAAGGAGATAAAAGAAATAAAAGCCCAAAAGAGCAGATGCCAAAGTCAATCCTTCACGATGTTCTGACATAAAACTGGTTTACTGCAGAATTCTTTAGAAAAGTGACTCATCCTTAATAAAAAACATTCAGTGTTAGCCAGCTGGAATGAAACTAGGCGTATATTTCACCAGTTAGCTCTTTGGCCTTAACTGATGATGATCAAGCCCTAATAGATTTGCTTTCATTCTAACATAGAAAGTTTGGATATTAACCTGCAGCTCAGAATCCATCTCCAGACTGGACCTACAAAATTGGACCAGATCATTTTCAACAGACATTTGTTCCTTCTGGCTAGACTCATGGTCCAAAAAGTTTCTTATTGGTCAGGAAATAGCAAAGTACAGCTTTTCTTGAGGAATTTGGCCATTTAACTTTTGGTTATTTGCCAGAATTTAAAAACGGTAAAGATAGATTGGAGAAGGAAATGGCAACCCACTCCGGTACTCTTGCCTAGAAAATTCCATGGATGGAGGAGCCTGGTGGGCTACAGTCCATGGGGTCACAAAGAATCAGACACAACTGAGCGACTTCACGAAAGATAGAGATAAATGGGATGATGGGATGTAAAAAATGAAAAAGAGAAATAGCACAATTTTTTAAAACTAGAAAATAGATAATTGAATTCTTTTGGAGTGTCTAGTAAAGAATTTTAAAAGACAACAGCAATAAAATAAACTTTTAAACAATCTGTTTTACTAAATTTATATGCTTTAATTCAGGTTATTGATGATTAAAAACAGCATTAGAGCAAATATTCCCTAAAATTAAACAGTGAAATACATCACCAGTGTGTATTTGATATGCTGGATCAATTTTCTTGCTTTTCTTTGAATAGCAAGGTGGTCATTAAAAGATACTTCAAAATGGAGTAAAAGTGACAACTGGGTAAGACATTAAATATTACTGTCAAGTTGATATTAGATTAGAAAACCCTAAAGTAGAATCTTGAACATTTCCTAAGCAGTACCATACCTATTCCTTTTTTGCATCTCTGCCCAGAAGAGGTAGAAAATTAGTGTAAAATTGTTTCTAGACCAGTAAAAGACAGGTCTGGCTGCATCACAAGGATAGGAATCTGGTAATGCCTAGATAAGGTTGTGGGCTCTGGTCTAGACATTGTTAAAACTCTATTTCACAGTACTGTGTTTGACTTGAGAACTTACTTAAAATCCTGCAGTGGGTGGTTCTGAAAATAAAAATCCAGTTAAGCCATCTGGCTCTTCAGTTATGCAAAATATAAAACAATTTGCCTAGCTTCCCTCTTTCCATCACTCCCTCTCTATTGACTTTTGTTGCTAGTTCTATTCTGGGCATTTTTATTATTCAGAAAAAAAAAATTGAGCTTGCTGAATCCTCCTCAACCAGTTGACATTGATAGCAAAGCTTTTCGAAATATTAATAGTTATAGATAAATTATCTTTGGAAAAATAAAAATAGCCATTAGACCAAAGGATATTTTACATACTTCACTTTACTATCATATAGTTATATTTTTTGGAAGAGGTTATATGTAGATGTAATTTACTTAGTGCTCCAGTGTCTGGCTTTTAAAGTTTTGTAAGCTATCAAACCATCATCTGACCTACTCAAATACTAAGTCTTCCAAAATGGAAAATAACCAATCATGCAGTGATAACAATAAAGAGCAAGAAAATGAATCTGGGGACAAATTCATATTTAATGGATATAAAACTCAATGATTTTGGAATTGAATGCTAAAGATAGTTAATCTAATTTACTAGCAATCTCCTTTAAAGCAATCTATGCCTTTTCAGAAAATTAAACAAGCTATTAAATATTTTGGGAAAGCAGATTTTTTTCCCTATGTGAAGTACATCTAGAAAAATACACATATAAGGTTAAAATCAATATATGAAAAAAAGAAATGTGTAGTTTATGAAATCAGTCTTTTACTTTTGGTGACTTGTCCTATAAACACTAAAATATATAATATTTGTAATATTCAAATAATTATACATCTTCACAATGATATCTCAAAGTGATCAACTTGAAAAAACTACAAAGAATTTCTACTACTCAGTATTATTGAGGCAAATGAAATACAGGCATATGCATACAGTCTTAGTAAGGCTGCTCTGAAAGAGCAGAAAATTTCTGGAGTGTTATTTGATAATAAATATAAAAACATTTAAAATAGACTTACTTTTTCCCAGAAATTTCATGTCTAACAGTTTATTCTAAGGACCAAATTGGAATAGTGTACAAATATCCCATATATATAAACATATATATATATATCATATATATCATATGTGTATATATATATAAGCAGAAAAGGTAAGTGCTATATTATGTGCATGTATATCATATATATATATGGGGAAAATATATATATATATATATACACACTATATTTGTCTTCATGGTTGTTGTTTTAGTCACTACGTTGTGTCCGACTCTTTGCCACCCCATAGACTGTAGCCCACCAGGCTCCTCTGTCCATGGGATTTCCCAGGCAAGAGTACTGGAGTGGGCTGCCATTTCCTTTCCAGGGGATCTTCCTGACCCAGGGTCTGAACCTATCTCCTGCTTGGCAGGCAGATTCTTTACCACTGAGTCACCTGGGAAGCCTCCTGTGTATATACATCTATGTATATATCAGGGCAGCATTTTTATTTTTAAAACTGGGAGTGAACCAAGCATCAATACATGTGGCTGGTTTCCCTGGTGGCTCAGACAGTAAAGAATCTGCCTGCAAAGCAGGAGACTGGGATTCAATCCTCAGGTCAGGAAGATTGCCTGGAAAATTACATGGACAGAGGTGTGTGAAAGGCTACAGTCCACGGGGCCACAAAGGGTCAGACACAACTGAACAACTAACACCACACACTATGGATGATATATCAAGACTACAGTGCTACAAAGCCGGAAAGAAAGAATCATTCACTTTGTTTATTAAGAAGGCAATTTATTGATGATTATAGTATTCAGAGGATATCTATGATGTTTCTGAGTGGTGCGATGGTCTTTTCTGTTTCCGTGTGTGTGTGTGTGTGTGCGCACGCGCGCACACACACATGCAAGTCTGTAAAATGTGGGAGGGGTCAGAAGAACAAGAACAGTGGCATGCTGAAGGTGAGGGATGGGTTTCTGACACTGCATCACACTCATCTTTCTGCTTTTGTGTGTTTGAAAAGTCTTCACAGCACAAGATTTCATGCTGCTTTTTAACTGTAATATCTTTGAGTGGTGGTTTTGTGATATCTCTTCTCTCTTTTTTGCTTATTAGTGAACACATACAAGTGAAAGTGGAAGTCACTCAGCCGTGTCTGACTCTTTGCAACCCCATGGACAATACAGTCCATGGAATTCTCAAGGCTAGAATACTGGCGTGGGTATCTGTTCCCTTCTCCAGGGGATCTTCCCAACCCAGGGATCCAACCTAGGTCTCACACATTACAGATGGATTCTTTACCAGCTGAGCTACAAGGGAAGCCCTCAGTGAACACGTTACTCAGTAAAAATTTTAAAAATAAAACTGAACAAAAATTGAGTCTACAGAAAAACATGCTTTGATTGTTTCCTCAATTCTGCAGTCCATCCGAGTGTTGTTGACAATAACATCTTCTCTCAGAACTGCTTGCCCTCCAAAGCCAATTCTTACCTTGGGCTAAAGGGGTACAAGTAGGTTGTGCCTCAGAAAACCTTTGTTCTGCCTCAGTTTCTTTGCTGCTGCTGGTACCATACACCTACTGCCTGTATTTTGCTTGCTATTCTGGTTTGCATTTACGTGCACATGGGCCTACAGGTTTGCCTGCTCCTCCTGACCTTGGTCAAGCCTTGTCCTCACAATCACTTTCACATGTGCCTCTGGTCATCCGTTCTGGCCTTTGCCCCCATTTTCCCTAGATTCATGGCATCATTTGGTGTTTTTCTTGTTAAATATCTTTACTCATCTGGTTTGCATGGCATATTGTTCACATCAGTTCTATACCCTGCCAAATCAACCACTCCCATGCACTGCACAGCTCTGTTGCTACCTAAGAAGAAATGAAACAAATCTTAGCAGAGAAAATAAATCAAGGTGCATCAGTTATGAATGAGCTGATCTACAACTGCTGGCATTTCTATATTGTCAGAGGTAAGGTATATGCCTGTAGGAAAAGCTTGACTCTGGATTTAGACCTGGACTCAAACTCTGAACCTGCAACTTGGTAGTTACAGATCCTTAGGCAAATTATGTGCTTCAGCATTACCATCAGTAAAATGGGGATAATATTGGCTTCCAGGATTAAATGAGTGAATATACATAAAGCCGTTAGAACAGAACTGACACAAATGTTAAATTAGTATTTGTTCTTATTACTAATATTTTTAGGTCCTCTGAACATTATACCAATAATTACTAAAAAAATACTTGTGGGAGGTATTTTTTATAACCTCAGATATGCAGATGACACCACCCTTATGGCAGAAAGTGAAGAGGAACGAAAAAGCCTCTTGATGAAAGTGAAAGTGGAGAGTGAAAAAGTTGGCTTAAAGCTCAACATTCAGAAAATGAAGATCATGGCATCTTCATGGGAAATAGATGGGGAAACAATGTCAGACTTTATTTTTTGGGGCTCCAAAATCACTGCAGATGGTGACTGCAGCCATGAAATTAAAAGACGCTTACTCTTTGGAAGGAAAGTTATGACCAACCTAGATAGCATATTCAAAAGCAGAGACATTACTTTGCCAACAAAGGTCCATCTAGTCAAGGCTATGGTTTTTCCTGTGGTCATGTATGGATGTGAGAGTTGGACTGTGAAGAAGGCTGAATGCCGAAGAATTGATGCTTTTGAACTGTGGTGTTGGACAAGACTCTTGAGAGTCCCTTGGACTGCAAGGAGATCCAACCAGTCCATTCTGAAGGAGATAGTCCTGGGATTTCTTTGGAAGGAAGGATGCTAAGGCTGAAACGCCAGTACTTTGGCCACCTCATGTGAAGAGTTGACTCATTGGAAAAGACTCTGATGCAGGGAGGGATTGGGGGCAGGAGGAGAAGGGGACAACAGAGGATGAGATGGCTGGATGGCATCACTAACTCGATGGACATGAGTCTGAGTGAACGCAGGGAGTTGGTGATGGACAGGGAGGCCTGGCGTGCTGTGATTCATGGGGTCACAAAGAGCTGGACACGACTGAGTGACTGAACTGAACTGAACTTGTGGGAGGAATTTAGAATGAATATTAAATAACAATATAATAACAAAAGCACAAAATTATGCCTTATACGGGTGTGTGAATATACTCACTCCTTTAGTAAATGTTGATTGTATTTCTGAGGTGACGCAGCCACTGTGTTGGATACCAGGCAAAAGTCTGAGAACAAGACAAATGAAGAATCTGCCCTTATGGGAATAATACGGTAATAGAACTTAAATTTGAACTGATGAATGAATGGCTTTGTGGATGCCAAGGAATGTGTAACCTTCACTGTGAAGTAGCTTTCTCTTTGCCAAATAAGTAAAGTCCTCACTAGGTATGTTCAACTACTTTTTGTCTCTGTTCTTTTCTGACCTTGAAAGGTAATTGATGACTGTATATTAATCAAAGATTGCTTAAAGAGTTGAATAAGATTAAACTTGCTTCACATCGACACAGCAAAAATATAATAACATTAGGCCTGATAAAATATTCACCATTTTTGGTTTTTCCCTTATTTTTTCCACAAGGAAAAATAGCTTTATTATTTTTATTATATGTTTTGCAACGCATGTTGACAAACTTTCAATAATACATAAAAGAATGAAGTAAAACCTACATGAAGTCTAATCCCCTGAGATAACCGCCATTAATACACTGTGATTGTCTTTTCAGGAATCCCTTCATGCATTCATATGAATCAACATAAATGGGACAATATTATAAATGATATTTTTGTCATCACAACATTTCCTTCTTCCCTCCCTTCTTTTCTTCCTACAACTTTGCCTCTATAAGCAAAGGTGAAGTGACATTGTATATGACCATTGCATATTGGTGCTTTCATTTCTGTAGGTTAAATTCCAAAAGTAGGATTTAAGTTTAATTGTCCATATGGTTTTAGTTTTTACTGCTACTGCCCAACTGCTTTCTGGAATAGTCATTTCAGCTTAGAGTCGGCCAGCGGCTTATAAGCGCTCTCATTACTCCTGTCTTACCAACACTTGGTATGTTCCGGCTTTTACATTTTTTTTTTTTTTTAACAATTTGGTAGGTATAATAGTATCTTATCTTAACTGAGGTTTACAGCTCCCTGATTTGTTTTTCTCTGCTTGTCTTTTCATACTTAGGGATTCACTGGACAGTCTAAATATGAGCACTTTTGTATTTCATAAATTCTATAAAACCTCAGCATTTTTCTCTTCTCCAATGGCTTCTCTTTTTTTCTCCTTATTCTTTCCACTTAGAATACTATTAGAGATAGAGGTTTTTAATCAAACCTGTCATTAACTTCTCTTTTAAATTTTCAGTTTTATCTGACTGTGTGATTACAGGTATCAGATATTAGTTCACTAATTTTTTCTTCACTTATACTTAAGGAATAATATTATATATGTTTCTAGTTTCAATCCTATATTCCTTTCTCATAGACTTGATTTTTTTTTTAAGATCAGTTAGTTCATTTTGATACTTTTTCTCTTATTACTTTTCAAACACCCACTTTGATTCCATCAACTTCATTGAGTATACTTAATTTATTATATAGTCTATATATCTGATCATTCAACATTGTCAGTCTATGGTCCATCTGATTTTACAGAGATATTTTCTTTATAATTATAGTATTTTGTTATTATTATCTACAAGAATGGAATCTTAAATAGTCTAGGTATATGGGAAAAACATCAGTGTATAGAGATAATTTTTTTTTTTTTACAACTTTAAGACTTTAATTATTAGTTAACTTTTGGTAAACAAAAGACTTCTTGAAGAATATGTTCCATTGTGGAAATCTTTTCATTTGATACTATTTTACATGTACAGTTGTTGAATTTCTGATTCAAGGTAGTTGTTAAATCCTCATATGCTTGTTTAAATGTATTTACACCAGTTATTTTATGTTTCTTGCCTAAAATAGTTCCAAAACAACATTAATGTTATTGAATGTTATAGTATCCCTGTCTTAGTTCTGGTAGTTTTTCTATTTAATTATATTTACCTCCCTCATTACAAATGCTGAATGCCAACAAACTTGGTACATAAACAGCCAAAGTTCACCAAAAACTCAAAATCCACCAAAGGCAAACAAAAATATACATTTATTATCCAATCATTTCCAATTAAATGCAAGGTATTAATTGGACACCTCTAAAGAAAACAAAGAAAACTTAGAGAAAAATGCACAGAGGATTAAAAAGGTATTAAGCATACCTCTCACCCAAACTTCCACAAAGAGGATAAGAAAGACTGCAAGGATACAGTGCACAGGATAAAGACGATGAGAAGGAAGTGACGACAACACAGCTTGGAAACTAGGAAGCAGGTGGACGGCTTGTATGTTTGTTTGTTTCCTATGACTGCTTTGAACAACTACAAGAAACTTGGTCATCTAAAACAACACAAACTGAGTTCAGTTCAGTCACTCAGTCGTGTCTGACTCTTTGCAACCCCATGAACCACAGCACGCCAGGCCTCCCTTCCATCACCAACTCCCGGAATTTACCCAAACTCATGTCCATTGAGTGGGTGATGCCATCCAGCCATCTCATCCTCTGTCGTCCCCTTCTCCTTCTCCTACAATTCTGAAGATCAGAAATCCAAAATGGTTTGACTAGCCTAAACCAAGGGGCTGGTAGGGCCACACCCCCTTGAGAGGCTCCATGGTAGAATCTCTTCTCCCTGTACTTTGCCAGATCCAGAGCTACATCCCTTGCACTCTTTGGCTCATGGCCCGTCTCCACATCTTCAAAGCTAGTAGCAAAGTATCTTCAAATCTCTCTCCATTTCCATTGTCACATCACCATTTTCTTCTTCTGTGGTCAAGTCTCTCAGCTTCTCTCTCACAAGAACACTGTGATTTACAGATAGGGGCCACTTGTATAATTCAGAATAATCCCCCCATTTCAAGATCTTTAACTTAATCACATCTGCAATGCCCCCTTTTGCCACCTAAAGTTATATTCCCACATTTCATGGATTATTAGTTCTTGGATATCTTATGGGGTCACTATCCAGCCTGCTGTGCATGGTAAACAGGTTAGTGTCAAAGATGAAAACTGCATTGTCAGTTAGGAAAGCACAGAAATAAGATATATTTTTATAAAACGACAGCAAGAAACAGGAATTGGAATCATCAGCCAGGTGCCTTGGCAATGGTGTGGGGGGGGAGGTATTTGGAGGGGTGGAAATCAAGAGAATTGGTGATCCGTGGGAGAAATCACTGGCTTCTTAGGTGGCGCTAGTGGTAAAGAACCTGCCTGCCAAAGCAGGAGACGAGATGAGGGTTCAGTCCCTGGGTTTAGAAGATCTCCTGGAGGAGGGGCACAGCGATCCACTCCAATGTTCTTGACTGGAGAATCCCATGGACAGAGGAGCCTGGTGGGCTACAGTCCACAGGATCCCAAAGAGTCGGACGCAACTGAAGCAATGTAGCACGCACCCATGGGAGAAATCAGATTCCTCAGATCACTTCCCAAACATTTGCAGTCAGATCACTGCCCCTGCTCTAATGTGGTGACTCAGGGACACAGAACACTGCTAAAGAGATGACACTACATGGAAATTAGGGTATTCACTAATTATCATTGTAACGCAGCCACCTTTTCCCAACTGGCCCTAAAAATGCTCATTCATAGGCTGATACATCCCAGGTAGGAGGATGAATGAATATCCTCTGAAGAAACACGTAAGAATAGAACAGCCAATACTGACAAATGTGCATTTTCCCAAAAAACCTAACTAAGTACCACACAGTTAATTCTACCAGGGAATAAGACACACATACCCACCCATACATAGCTTCAATCAATTACTAATATCTATTTATTAAACTGAAAGGAAATCCATGTAAAACCAGATATTTGAAGAAAGCTCTAATATAAAAATAAAGACAGAAGTCAACAAAAGTAGCAAAAGGATCTCAGCAAAGAAGAGGAGAAGACTTCTAAACTTGCACTTAGATCTTCAGATAGGTTAGGGTTATTGTACTCATAAAGTGAGAGCATGAGGTAATTTTTTAAAATGTCATGCACAGAAAAAACTGAAGTCTTGGAAAGTAAAATTAGGACAGTAAAAAATGAAAGTCCAATAGAAAGGTTAGAGATAAACTTGAAGAAATCTCTCAGAAAGCAGGGGGAAAAAAAGAATAGAAACGACTAGAATATAATTCCAGGACCTAAAATATTGAACATTTAGAATTCCAGAAAGAAAAATGAAATGAGATGAAGAGAAAATTATCAGAGAAGATGTTTAAACTTTTTTCCAAGTTGAAGCACATAAATTTCCACATTGAGAGGGGTCAAGTGTTCAGCACAAAGGTTACATAAGACCTACACAAAAGCATATCACTGTGAAATTTCAGAACCCATGGGGACAGAGAGAAACGTCTAGAACCTTCCCAAGAGAAGTAAAAAGAACCTACACTCAGGAATCAAAATGACATTAGATTTCTCAATAGAAATGCTGGAAGCTACAACACAGTGGAGGAATGCCTTCAAAATTCTCAGAAAATTTTCAATTAATAACTGAATATCTAGTCAAACTATTAAATGAAGTAGCATAATCCAAGTTAAAGACATGCAAATTTGCAGTAATTTTACCAGCCACCCATGCATTCTACCTCAGAAAGATGTTGGAGGATATTATCAACTAAGAAAAATGAAAGTGAAATGTCAGACTCTTTGCAACCCCATGGAATGTCCAGGCTCCCCAGTCCATGGGATTTTCCAGGCAAGAGTACTGGAGTGGGGTGCCACTGCCTTCTCCAGGGGGTCTTCCTGACCCAGGGATCGAACCCAGGTCTCCTGCATTGCAAGCAGAAGCTTTACTGTCAGAGCCATCAGGGAAGTTGAGAGATGAAATAATAAAGAGGGAAACAGGGCCCCCAAGAACAAAAGATCCATAAAAAAGATGCCCTACAAAACAAAAATGGTAAGAATTATCCCAAATATGATAATGGGGACATCTAGGATAGATGATCTGACCTGAGGGTGATTCTATCTCCCAGGGGATATCTGACAATGTCTGGAGATCATTTACTATGACGAGTGGGGCAGTGGGGAGGCTGCTACTGTCATCTAGTCAACAGAGGCCAGAGATGCTGCTAAACCTCCTACAGTGCACAGGACCGCCCCCAGAACAATCAATCTTCCAGCTCAAAGTGTCAGCAGTGCCAAGGAAGTTAAGAAACCCAGTACTAGGATAACAGCTGTGAAGCAGGGTGAAACAGAAACCAGAGCAACTTAAATGAAGATTCTGAGTTCATTCTGTGGTCCATTTAGAACCACTGACATCTTAGAACTAAGCCTCAGAAAGCAACTTTTGACATATGAAATCATGATGCATAACATAAGCAATGTAGTAATCGAGGTGGGCACAAAGTACTTGGGGACACAATTGAGATGTTTTCCTTGACTCTGTCTGATGGCCACATTACTGATTTTTTGCCTAATACAAAAGACTCTTCACGATCTTGCCATAAACTAACCTTTCAACTTTATCCCCTGTAAGCTTCTTCCACTGTAGACTTTGTGATTTTTTTTTTTTTGAACAGTCAATTCTCCATTTGTTGCATATACTGTTCTTTCCTCTTGAATTTTTCCATCTACCTTGTCCTCCCAAGGAGTGAGTCACTGATTTCCAAAACAAAGCTACAAAAGTCAACAAAGGAGGAATCAATTAAAAAATGAATAAAATGCCCCTAAACATCAGTCCATTTTTACTTAATTTTGAATAATATATATTCAGCATATAAACAACTTACACATGTACTAGTTAAGGCAGTGCCAGCTACTGTGATCAACAATCCCCCAAATGTACAATAGCACAAGCATAATAGAAGGTTCTTGCTCACTCACATTAAAATCCAAATCCCAGACTAGTGTATATAGTAAGTAACTTCCCTCCCAGTAGTGATTCAGGATTCCAGGCAACTTTTGTTTCATAGTTCTCCCTTCTTAGCTTCTAATTTCAGTGTGTTTATCAGCATTCAACTGGGTGAATGGGTAAAAGCATGCAGGATAACATAGGAGGTTTCTAGATCTAGGCCTCTACATGGGATACGTCATTCACTTTGCATTGACCAAAACTCAGCGATGTGGCCATACAGTAAGGCAAGTTGGAAAATATCATCCACCTGCATGCTCAAGAATACGAAATGGCTGCGAAAAGACAGTCCATCTCTGCTACTGGATGGTTCTGAAAAATTTTTAATATTGTTCAGAAGTAAACAAACTACAAAAAGATTTGGTTATTTGTAAGGCACATATGTAATAACTGGGGCTTTTCAAGCGGCTCAGTGCTTAAGAACCTGCCTGCCAATGCAAAAGATGCAGGTTCAGCCCCTGGGTCGGGAAGATCCCCTGGAGGAGGGCATGACAACCCACTCTAGTATTCTTGCCTGGAAAATCCCACAGACAGAGGAGTCTGGTGGGCTATACAGTCCATGGGGGTCACAAAGAGTTAGACATGACTTAGTGACTCAGCATGCATGTATTAACTGATTACCATATAGCTACTGAGATCAGAGAGCAGAATGACAGTAAATGGAAACATTAAGACAGAAACATGAATGAGTATAGGGAAGGTCTCTGACTTTCACAATATAAAATAAATGAAGTTCAGATGAAGAAATCTTGTCAATTTCATACAGGGGGATGCTGTAAAGAAATGGTGGAGAGCTAAACATTACTATAGGGAACAAAGAGGGCACTTTTCTTTTCCCTGTGAGTCAGGAAAATTAGAAGAGCTCTGTTGGTTATTAGAAGAAAAGATAAGAAAAAAGAAGAGAAAAGAAAAACTGGAGAACTAGTTTTGTCAAAGAGGTGAGAAAAATGCAAAGATGGCTTGGAAAAAATAGAAAGACTGTAGGGAAATTTTCTTAATATATGATATTTGTTCATGCAGTGTTGAGTGGGTTAGTTGAACTGTATGAAAAACTAAAAATAGAACTACCATATGACCCAACAATCCCACTCCTGGGGAAAACCATAATTCAGAAAGATACATACACCCCAATGTTCATTGCAAGGCTACTTACAATAGCCAGGATAGGGAAGCAACCTAAATGTCCGTCAACGGAGGAAAGGATAAAGAAATGTGGTACATATATATAATGGACTATTTCTCAGCCATAGCACCATTTGCAGAGATGTGAATAGACATAGAGACTCTCATACAGGGTGAATTAAGTCAGAAAGAGAAAAACTAATGTCATATATCACTCATATGTGGAATCTAGAATAATGGTACAGATGCACTTATTTGAAAAGCAGAAATAGAGACACAGATGTAGAGAATGAGCTTTTCGATACCATAGTGGGAGGGTGGGATGAGATAAGCTGGGAAATCGGGATTGACATACATACACTACTATGCATAGAGCCTTCTGTACAGCATAGGGCAGAGAACTCTACTCTGTGCTCTGTGGTGACCTAAATGGGAAAGAAACTAAAAAACAGTATACATACATACACACATGCGTGCACACGCACACACACCAGATTCACTTTGCTATACAGCAGAAACACAACACTGAAAAGCAGCTACCCTCCAGTGGGAAAAAAAAATGTTTTTTAAATGCAAAAAAAAAAAAAGATTGCAGAGTTGGGTAGGAAAGGATTCTATGTGAGTTTCTTAATGTGATAATTTGCTTCCCAAAGTTGGAGGCAATAATAAACAAATACTATTTAATCACGTGACTTTTTATTGTGACCTTTGGACTAGGCATTTTGTTAATAATAGAACTTCTACAACAATACCCTGAGATGAGTGCTACCATCTCATTTTTGCAGAAAGAAAATGAACTGCCACATGTTAAATAGGTAGATAAGAGGTTAAATTAAAATCTTGGCAAATACACCTACAAAGTCAGTTGAACGTTTAATCAAACGTGTCATCTTGTTATCTGTTGACCTTTTTTAAAAATAAGCCAACTAATTTACAGTAAACATTATACTTAAATATTTACATTTAAGGAAATGTAGTTGCAATGTTTAATACTATAAAATTTATACACTGTGAAATTATTTTTTAGTGTTCATTAAACTGGTGACTTTCAATCCAATGGCTTCAAACAAATGTGGGCTTTAGTGGTAAATGTTTCCTTCCTTTTACTGAAGGAAACATAAGTGATTAAGTACAAAATACATTAAATGCTTTCTTGACATGTTTTCTGTCTCTAACATCCTAGCTTTAAACTTAAGATTTTCAAGTGAAAATATGTCTTTAAAAGTTCTCAGCAAGTTTAATTGAGGATACAATAGTGGTCACACACTATTTAAATTGTGAATTTTTAAAACTCCAGTAAAAATAGACACTACTACCAACTTCAATTGTGGAAAGAGACCTGAGAGTCCTCATTAGAACATACATTTCTTAAAATGAATTTTTATGAAGCAATTAATTTGGGAAGGTGTCACAACTAACATTTAATTGCTACTACATATCTAGGAAATTTAGCTCTTTCCTTTCTTTTACAAATCTTATTAGCAAAATGTCAGTAGAGAAACACATGCTAAGGAACTCTACACTCCAATTAATGAAAACTGAAATTCAAAGCAGATTTCCTGACTCTTTCATATTGGGAACATCCTTGCACCTGAGAACCTCAGAAAGAGGGCAGAGTCATTTGAAATGCCTGGGATATACTCTCGCCACGCCCATTTCTCAGCTAAAAGTTGTTTTCAGATCGAAATTTGAATGTCACAACAGTGAGACCTTCCCTGACTTCCTAGATGGTATCAGGTACACATTGCCAGGACTCTAAGATTCAGAAGCAAGAGTATCATGACTGATTATCAGTGTTTTCTGAGAACATAACTAAAATTACTGTTTATATGCCCTAACTAACAGGTTGTTAGTGGGAAAGAGATAGATACTCCTAATACACCTTTAATAGCAACAGTTTTCTGCCTATGCTAAGATCTATTTACTAGTTTTCACTCAGATTATAATGGGGGGGGTATATAAAGGCTTTGATTCCTACTCCAAATTCACAACGTTTCTTCTCCTTCAAAACCCAAAACTATTCTGCAAATTCCAGAGATTTCAGGATATCATCCTAATTTAATCAGATAAGCACATGTCTACCCTATCCAGCCTGGCTGCCTATCAGGTTGACAGTAGCCCTTTCCCTGCTTTCTTCTCTAACTGAAATTTCCAACTCAATCTGTCTCATCACCTGACATTTATTATATGTATTTGCTAAAATTTTAACGTATGATTATGTATTTGATTGCTTCTATTAAATCATAATTTAGATAAGGCCATTTTCACAGGAGATCACTAAAAAGTCATCTTAATGCATGTACCTGGTATTACCAGACTTAGGACATCATTGAAGTATGGATTCTTGACTGTGGGTGAGGAGAAATGGCTGAGACCCTATTGTACAGCAGTTCTTCTAGTTCTCAGGGGAAATACCATTAGACTAGAAGTGCCTTAACAACAGAAAGGGTATTTACTTCTTGGGCTTGCCTGGAGCCTAGCACAGAGTCTACATATAACAAAACATACAAAAGGTATTTGTAACTGAATAGTTTGATAAATTTCTTAATTCCTAAGACACAATATTCTTTTTCTTGCTGTTTTTTACCAATATATTGCTTTTATTTAGCAAACCACAAAATACTTTCAAATGAGATTTTTCATTTTACTTATTCCTTTTGCACAATAACGTAAATAAGACATAACTTTACTTCAATCGCTTTCCACTCCAAGAGTCAGTATTTTAGTAAAAAAGAAACTGAACATTTCAAAACCTCAGAGAAGGGCTTACTTTATTTGAATTAATGCAAAGGCCATGAGAATCTGACATCTTGATGCATCTGGTTAGACCTAAATGTCCTTATAATGATTCTTTGGGAAGCTGCTCTTGAAATCCCATTTGGTTAGACTCTGTAATGAGAGCGGCACCAACAGTTGCAGAGTCTGTAGCACATCCCTATTCCCCAGAGACAGATCTTTTGAAGCATTTGAAAACTTAAAAATAGATCTTTATATAGGAGTCACATTACCCTATCTCTTGTCCTTTACCAAAGACTGAAAGTTCCCGAGGCTAGAAATTTTGTGGAAGTCTTTTAATCAGATTTGTGTGTAATACATTGAGACTGGAAGTTCCTTTGCAGATGTTAAGGAAAACACTACCCACTCAATGGGTAGAACTCAAACCAAATCTTCCTCCCACTGGACAGATATTTACTTCCTTGAAACCACCATGATTCATTGCTATTTTCAGCTATAAAAGACCAGTGAAGTAACTGAATATGAAACATTATTATCTTTTGCTATTTCTAGTCAACACTTGAGCCCTTGTTTAAGGAGAAAGCATGAAAGGGAGGTAAATAGAGACACAAGATGCTACCCTTCCTGCCCTCTTCAGCTGTGCTGTCTCAACAGCTAATGACTTCAGTTTATTTCCTCTGCAAATCAAACTGACGCTGCTGAAGTCTGGTGCATTCACTTGCCTATTCAATTATTTCTTAAAACCCAAACTCAAAAGATAAGCACTTTTCGAGAAAACAGTTAAACAAATCCATTGCCTGCATTATATCAAACTCTTTCAGACAGAAAATGCAGTCAACAGAGATCGTCCTACTGAGGTGCAGATGTTGAAAATGTCACTTCTACTGGATATTTGCCTTGGGAGAGACTTTATTTTTCCAGAGAGGAAAATGCTTTCCCAAATACCTTCCTTGGCTTTAGAAGTCTACAGGCATTTTAACTAAAAGGCAATGTCTCTGCTAAACGGACAACAGTGTCTCCCTCTTGTTAAGGGAACGCGGAGATTCACAAGCCGCTCTAAACAAATGCGAGATCCAGCTAGATGCCGTGAGCTGGAATGACTTGTACTCTCTGCTGCGTCAGCCAAAGACTGTGTTGCTTCACTGAGCTCTATTTTTGGAATCATAGAGCCGAAGCTACAAATCATCATGAGGTTATCTTACCAACTGTACTAAAATTCCCATTCCTTCTATCATCCAAGAGCTGATTGCCTTAAAATATAGCAGGGATGTTCATTAGGCAAAGGACAGCAAAACCATGGTTATTAAAAATAACTCTTTTGCAAACAAAAGAAAATGTTAAAAAATATCATGGAGCCTGGTAATTTGTTTTGTTTTTTGAGTTAGGGCACAAACCAGAGATTAAATTCTGCCTGCTTGATATGTACTCTAAGGAATCCTTTGCTTAACATTTTTGGGCTTCAGTGTCTTTATGATAAAATGAGGATTACATGTCACTTCAAGAGGTTTCTGCGAAGATGAAATGAAGCAATGCATGTGACACATTTGCAGGGTACCTGACAAAGATAAAGCACTGAAAAACACTAGGACTCATCTCTTCCTCCTTTGTTGAGAAATTGTGGTTCATATTCAGAAGAGCTCCTTCCTGGACAGACAGTTTCTGAAGTCCCTGATCATTTTTAATGGTGCTGCACAGCTTGTCTCTAGTGTTTTCTTCTAGGTTTTCCTATTGTGTGGATCTGGTGGGTCGAAATAACGGGATGCTTAGACCATTATTCTTATTTTGACATTTTGATACAGTTCTGACCAAATGTTTGAAGTAAAGGGAAGCTCATGAGAAATAATGTGCGTTTGATTTCAAGAAGCTTTCACTTCTAAATTAACCATTAAAATGCTAGACTAAAAATTGAGCAGCCCATCTAATTCATTGTGTGCAATGTTTTAGAATCTATAAGTCTTTCTACAGAAAGTTGTTTTATCATTTGATTCTCATAGTAACAGGTTGTGCACAGGCTTTTTTTGCTTCTTACAAATAGCTGTGAAAAGAAGAGAAGCGAAAAGCAAAGGAGAAAAGGAAAGATATAAGCATCTGAATGCAGAGTTCCAAAGAATAGCAAGGAGAGATAAGAAAGCCTTCCTCATCGATCAGTGCAAAGAAAGAAAGGAAAACAATAGAATGGGAAAGACTAGAGATTTCTTTAAGAAAATCAGAGATACCAAGGGGACATTTCATGCAAAGATGGGCTCTATAAAGGACAGAAATGGTATGGACCTAACAGAAGCAGAAAATATTAAGAAGAGGTGGCAAGAATACACAGAAGAACTGTACAAAAAAGATCTTCACAACCCAGATAATCATGATGGTGTGATCACTCATCTAGAGCCAGACATCCTGGAATGTGAAGTCAAGTGGGCCTTAGAAAGCATCACTACAAACAAAGCTAGTGGAGGTGACGGAATTCCAGTTGAGCTATTCCAAATCCTGAAAGATGATGCTGTGAAAGTGCTGCACTCAATATGCCAGCAAATTTGGAAAACTCAGCAGTGGCCACAGGACAGGAAAAGGTCAGTTTTCATTCCAATCCCAAAGAAAGGCAATGCCAAAGAATGCTCAAACTACCATACAATTGCACTCATCTCACATTCTAGTAAAGTAATCCTCAAAATTCTCCAAGCCAGGCTTCAGCAATACATGAACCGTGAACTTCCAGATGTCCAAGCTGGTTTTAGAAAAGGCAGAGGAACCAGAGATCAAATTGCCACCATCTGCTGGATCTTGGAAAAAGCAAGAGAGTTCCAGAAAAACATCTATTTCTGCTTTATTGACTATGCCAAAGCCTTTGACTGTGTGGATCACAATAAACTGTGGAAAATTCTGAAAGAGATGGGAATACCAGACCACCTGACATGCCTCTTGAGAAATCTGTAGGCAGGTCAGGAAGCAACAGTTAGAACTAGACATGGGACAACAGACTGGTTCCAAATAGGAAAAGGAGTACATCAAGTCTGTATATTGTCACCCTGTTTATTTAACTTATATGCAGAGTACATCATGAGAAACGCTGGCCTGGAAGAAGCACAAGCTGGAATCAAGATTGCAGGGAGAAATCTCAATAACCTCAGATATGCAGATGACACCACCCTTATGGCAGAAAGTGAAGAGGAACTCAAAAGCCTCTTGATGAAAGTGAAAGTGGAGAGTGAAAAAGTTGGCTTAAAGCTCAACATTCAGAAAACAAAGATAATGGCATACGGTCCCATCACTTCATGGGAAATAGATGGGGAAACAGTGGAAACAGTGTCAGACTTTATTTTTGGGGGCTCCAAAATCACTGCAGGTGGTGACTGCAGCCATGAAATTAAAAGATGCTTACTCCTTGGAAGGAAAGTTATGACCAACCTAGATAGCATAATGAAAAGCAGAGACATCACTTTGCCAACAAAGGTCCGTCTAGTCAAGGCTATGGTTTTTCCTGTGGTCACGTATGGATGTGAGAGTTGAACTGTGAAGAAGGCTGAGCGCTGAAGAATTGATGCTTTTGAACTGTGATGTTGGAGAAGACTCTTGAGAGTCCCTTGGACTGCAAGGAGATCTAACCAGTCCATTCTGAAGGAGATCAGCCCTGGGATTTCTTTGGAGGGAATGATTTTGAAGCTGAAACTCCAGTACTTTGGCCACCTCATGCGAAGAGCTGACTCACTGGAAAACACTCTGATGTTCGGAGAGATTGGGGGCAGGAGGAGAAGGGGATGACAGAGGAATAGATGGCTGGATGGCATCACCAACTCGATGGATGTGAGTTTGAGTCAACTCCGGGAGTTGGTGATGGACAGGAAGGCCTGGCGTGCTGCGATTCATGGGGTCGTGAAGAGTCAGACTTGACTGAGCAACTGAACTGAGCTGAAAGTAAGTTTAAACTGAGGATCCATGTGAAAATCACTTGTTTAAGAACACTGAATTATAATGAAAAGATTAGAAACTCAAGTCTCCTAAATTGAAATAAAAATGTTTTTTTTGTGTTCTCTTGTAACACACAATCTGCCATTCAATCTGCGTGGATTACCTTGAGCAGGTCACACAATCTTTCTGTATCTCAATGGGAATAGTTATACATGTTTCACTATAATATAAAGAGAATAAGTGAAGATAATGCATACAAAAGATTTTTAAAAACATAAAATTATTATTATTATTCAGAGAGGACTGTCAGTATAGCTCCCTGTGACCTCTTCCCAACACTCTGGAAGCTGATATATATTTTACATATATATATATATATGTAATATATGATATATATACACACACATATATACATATGACAAAGAATAGATCAGCTATGTTCTAAAGCAAGATTCAAAATAATAGAGGACAGTGTGTGCAATTCATTCTCCCTGTGAATTACACTCATGAGAGTGAAGGAAACAGATACCTTAGAGAAACACTCATACTTCATATCCCTAAACTGTGAACCTGTATCAGACATCTATTGTAGCTTAACAAGCATGTGAATCAGGATTCTCCAGAGAAACAGAACCAACAGGAGATATATATCCAGATGTGAGAGGAGAGAATACCAGTGGCCAATAATTGATGCAAAAATCCCAAGAGTGGAATCACTGATAAGTTCCAACCCCAGTGAAGGATTCTAAAGCATCAAATACATGGAAGGGAGGTATAAATGCAATGGTTCAAGAGAAAGTCATTTGGTAAATGCTATGTAAGGGAAGGAATGTTGCAAACAGACGGGAATGAAGAAGGTATCAAGAGAACATTTTGGAATTTCTCAATTTTTGAGACTTGGGGTGAGGGGAGCGAGGGTGATGAGTGGAAAGAATACCTGCAAACATCCTCAGATAGTACCCACCTCAAAGAGCTGTGTTTAATCTTATGCTCCATATTTTATTAGGAGGGCTACACTGGAAATTTCACTTATTTTTCCTTAATTACTATTTTCTTACATGGGAAATATTAAGGTTGATAGTCATGTTTTATGAGTTATGATATCAATGCACAGTATGTACATATGTTAATTCATGTATATATTAAAATATTATCCATGCATAAACACTTATATTACACACATACTATTCAAGCACATAAAGTTTTTAGAATACAATGTCAGGTACTCTTGTTCTATGTTAAAATATATCAAATCTTTGACAATTTTACGTAAATAATTGAATAGCTTCATAATTTTACAATTGTAGAGGAGTGTCCTGAGTGCTATATTGGCAGTGTTCATGAATAAAGGACACCATAGTAGTAGTATATGACAATTGTCATGTAATTTCCTCATGTAGGTCTTTTTTCTTCCCTGAGGCATTTAAGAGCTTGTGCTATATTATCCTAAATCTAATTACTTTTAAAAGCAGTCAATGGCTTCTACTTAGATTTGACTTAATTCTGCTTCCCTAATGAGCATAAGATGCATTCCAGTTTTCACATTTTTCTTTTAAGCTTTTCAAAAACATTTTCCCCATAGCTCATAAGGTGAGAAAATTTAGGGAAGAGTGATTTATTTTACTCTTTATAATTCAAAACTACATATATCCATTTGTCTACGATTAGAAAGCCTCTTAACCTCTAAGCTCAGGCAGTTTGATTCCTAAAGCAATGTGCGGGGAACAACTACGAGAGAAAGTGATTTAGTGTCTGTTGAACACGTTCTTTCTGTGGCTCCAAATTTCTAAAAGGCTGATATTAAAGAGTTGGACACGACTGAGCGACTGACCTGAACTGAACTGAATATCAATCTTACATTAACTATGAGAATTAAAAAAGAAAAACTTAGGTAATAAAGAAAAATCCTGAAGAGCTTCGACTTCCACGGGAGTTGGAGGAGACAGAGCTGGTGAGAGGTCCTAGCCACTCCCAAGAGTGGAATCGCTAATAAGTAAACTCCAGCCCAGTGGAGGACTCTACAGCATCAAACCAGTACATGGAAGGGAGGTGAATGCAGCGGTTCCAGAGAAAGCAGTTTGGTAAATCCTAAGTAAGGAAAGGAATGTTGCAGACAGACACGGATGAAGAAAGTATTAGGAGACATTCTGAAGTATTCAAGAAAACTTAAACTGGAGAGGGCAGAGCTGCTGCAAGGCGTCTTACAAGCAGAGGACTGTAAGACTACTAAGGGGCCAGGGAATAAAGCGAGTCCCAATCTTTGAACTACTTAGGGCCCTCTTGTCAAGTTCTGGTACAACAATTGTTCCTGCACATACGGTTGCTTAGGACATGCATATCATTACTTAGGACATGCATATTATCATCATTCATGATACTGTAAAATGTTGCCTTTCTATTCTGAACAGAAATTTTATTTGTGTAACTTTTAGCATCATGACAAACACTCAGGTAAATGAGTAAGAATCTGGGTAGGATATTCAGAGTATTTTTTAATAATTCATTATTTTTCAGTACCTTAGTGAAACATGAGGGTAAATATTAAAGGGATTCGATAAAAATCTGAGTTTCTCTGAGTGTTTTATTAAAAGACTCTGACAAATAGAGACTTGAAGGCGGATCTAGCTGCCATGTTAGAGAAATCACTATTTGAAGGTTGTCCAAAATGAGGAAACCCAAAAAAGATGTGTGTTGGGCTGAATTAATGTGAATCAAATGGTAAAAAATAGACAATAAGAAGGAAGGATGAATAAGCATGGAGATTAATGTGCAGATGGCAGCTCAATTTCCTGAAACCTTAAGGACAAAAGGAAAAGGAAGTAACATTTATTGAGTTTATTCTATGTGCCTGGCATTTCTATTAGGGGTTTTACATTTGTTCTTATTTAATCATTTTTTTGATAAACATTTCTTTTCAATGCCATATATGTGCTTCCTAAAAAAGACTGTATCTTGTAAAATAGTTTACAGTTTTCAGAAAAATTGAGTAGTATAGAGACTTTCCATAAATTCCATAGCCTGTTCCTTCTATTATTAACCTCTTACACTAGTGTGATACATTTGTTACAGATAAAAGTGCTTTTAAAACTTCTTAAAATCCTAAAGTCATTTGTCATTATTTCTACAGATGAGAAACCAAGGCTTAGAGAAATTGTTTCTCAAAATATGTGACCAAGTATTTTATCCCCAATTTCATACAGGAACAGATCTTTTAATGCTCAAATGACATCTGGAGGGCATATATAGTTAATAACCTGGCTCACAAACTGTCTGTCTTGTGCACTTGCAAACTTATTTTAATATTTTCTTTATGTATTGCTCTTAACTATCCCTTAAGAATTTTCATGTGTGATGTCATTTCATTTTCAACAGGGCTTATGGGTAAATATAAATTAACAATGGATCCAAAAGTTTGATCAGTTGGGACTATGACACAATTTGTGCCCAGAAGGGTGTCCACATGAAGAGGCTTAGTTTTATTTTGACATTTTTTTAATTAAAAATGTCATTTGACATTAAATATGACATTTGGATATTTAATCAGATACAGCACTGATACCAAAAACCTGAAAAAGACAAACCTTTTCCCCTCTTCATCCATGAACCTACTACTTCATCACATGTAGAAGTGTATTCCACATAGAAGTGTGCCTTCTCTACTTATGTGCCCCTTATCAATTCACCACTACTTTTTCTTAAAAAAAAAAATCCAAACTGACTCCTTTTGTTCATTAGAGTAGCTCCTGATGCTCTATCCTACATCTACTCATTTTCCATCGTTTGGTTCATATATTACAGTGAGTGTCCCTTCAAGCCGTCTTGTCTCCTAACTATTCACCTTTACGACATTCCTACTTTAGTGGCGCTTTTGAAACAGAGATTACAGGCATACCACTTTACCATGTTAGCCCTGACAACAAGCACAGAGGATAATCGCCCATTAAAACATGTGCTGTGAATAAGATCTTACTTTCTGCAAAGCTTGTTCCCAAAATGCCTGAAATGATACTTCCATAGCTCCCTTTTTTGATAACACTGTCTCATTTTACTCTGAAAGTTTTTGTACTACTCCAAATCTGTTCAATATACTTTTTTCAGAAGTTTTACATCTTACCTAAAAGTGAGTCTTAAGAAAATTTACCTTTTATTTTTATCAAATACCACCTGAATGTAATTTAGAAATATAAATAGTCCAATGGGTTTATATTGAAAAATAGCAGTTCTGCCTCCCAACTTCTTCTTTCCTTCCCAGAGAAGGAAATCCTTCTCTGCAGAGGCAGCAATATTCAAATGTGTTACCTGCTTTTTTGGGATATCTTATGATTTTGAAATTCATGCCCATATGCTGCTGCTGCTGCTGCTAAGTCACTTCAGTCATGTCCGACTCTGTGCGACGCCATAGACGGCAGCCCACCAGGCTCCCCCGTCCCTGGGATTCTCCAGGCAAGAACACTGGAGTGGGTTGCCATTTCCTTCTCCAGTGCAGGAAAGTGAAAAGTGAAAGGGAAGTCTCTCAGTCGCGTCTGACCCTCAGCGACCCCATGGACTCCAGCCTTCCTGGCTCCTCCATCCATGGGATTTTCCAGACAAGAGTACTGGAGTGGGTACCATGCTTTAATTTTCCAGTTTCAAGTACTATTTATTGACTGTCTACAATGGAATATCTTTCTCTCTACTACAGAAAATAAATACACTTCCATTATCAGTATTCACCAAATAGGCAAACTAGTAAAAACTCAACATTCGGTTGTAATATTATTGTAACTCTATAGATGATGTTCACAGGTGAGTCACATGCTGGACAATGATTCCATTTATTTTATTTTATTTTTTAGTAGTAGTAAATAAGCTGCTGCTTATTTACTTATTTATTTAGTAGTAAATAAGCTACTACTTTTGTTTTGCCTTCCAGAGGAAAACAGGAATTTTCAGACTAACGAAAGGCTAGAGAATTCTTTCCCAGCACATATATACCATGGAGAAACACCAAAAAAAAGTCTTTTCACTGAAGGAAAATGCTTCTACATAGAAGTAGAGAACCATAAGAAAGAATGAAGAGAGCCAGAAAGGATAAAATATAGGCAAATAGGAATAACTGACTGTTTAAAATACCAATGATAATAGTAGTAATAATAATAGTACCTGTGGAATTTATAAGATATGTAGAAAGAAAATATGTGGACAAAAATTGCAAAAAAAAAAAAGGCAAAGTAGGGATACACAGAGTATCCCTACTTCTAGGTAACTTCTAGGATCTGCGAATGTGCCCTAAAAGCACTAACTAATTTGCTGTATGACACAGGGAGCTCAATCCAGTGCTCTGTGATAACCTAGAAGCGTGGGAGGCAGGAGGAGGTTTTGTGAAGGAGGGTACATATGCATACTATGGCCAATTCCTTCAATTAAAAACAAACAAACTTAAGTTTTTTAAAAAAAGGTTCAATGCAGTAAATTGTAGATGCATATTATAACATCTAGGATAACTAGTAAAAGGATAAGACAATATTTATGAGTAAAAAGTTAATCAAGGAAATATAATAAAATAACAAATTATGCTTAATTAATAAGAGGGTGGCAGGTAAGCAGAAATAAGGGGAACAAATAATAGATTGGTTGATTAAAGTACAAATATAAAAGTGGTTTATTTAAAACCAATTATATCAAGGATAATAATAAATAAAAATGGACTAAATAATCCAACTAAAAGACAAAAATTATCAGACTGGATTAAAACCATAGCTTAACAAAATCTAATTCTATTTACCAGAGACACACTTTAATGGTATGTCAATATACTAATACTGTTTTCTCACACTAATTTAACAATTACTACAAATTAGTGGCATAAAACAACACAAATTTATAATTTTTCTAGCTCACAAGTCCAAAATGATTTTCCAAGGCTAAAATCAAGTTTCAGCAGGGCTATATTCCTTCTGAGGGCTCTAGGGGACAATTCTTTTACTTGCCTACTTCAGCTTCTAGAAGCTTCCTAGATTCTTTGGCTGGTGGCCCCTTTCATTTCAAAACCAGAGGCATAGCATCTTCAAGTTTCCTTCTGATCTTATTCTCCTGCTTCACTCTTTCACTTGTAAGAATCTGTGATCATATTGAGACATCCAAATAATCTAGAAAAATCTTCATGTATCAAGACCCTCTTAACTAATCATATCTGAAAACTTCTCTTTGGTATTTAAAAAAAAAAAAAAAAAAACTCATTGGTTCCCAGATGAGGTGGAAGGCAACCACCCAGAAAAGTCACTTTAACAATAGAAGACTACGTAAATGAGAAATACACATTGTTGTGTTAACTGATTGAGGTTTCAAGTTTGTTTACCAGAGCATAGTCAAGTTCCCATAAATCATCTACTTATGTAGAACTTTGATATGACTAGTTATTCCATCACTTGTTAATATACCCTAACCTTCTTACACGTCCACCAGCAAAAAAAAAAAAAAAAAGGCAAAAAAATCAGATCCACATGATATCATATTTTACAGTTATAAGCATATATTTAAAAACTACATTTACCACATTTAATGATATAGAGGAAAGTGTTTATATCACTAAATGTGAACATAGTTGACTTGAAAATATCTCCAGGGAAGAAAAGATTATAAAAAGTGACTTTGGAGAATCCAAGAACAATCACAGATTTTCTAGAATAAATATACAATACCCAAAGTAAAAAGAGTAATGGAGATATTTAGCAGAAAATATCTGAATATTTCCACTACCAAAAAAGAAAAGGGACTTATGAACTGATAGGTACAAAAGAAGAATGACACATAATGAATCAAAACAGCAGGAGGAAAGGGATAAGAACGGGTAACAGATGCAGAGGAGAACCACAGACACAAACGTTACACATGAAACAGCACACCAAGGGAAACAGAAAATATTAAAGACGATTAGAAACAGAACACGTTATCCTCAAAGTAACACTGTACCTGATCTCTTATAAGCATAATGAAAGCCATAATTAATTAAATCATTATATCTTCAATGGTTAGATAGCATCTCTGACTCAATGGACATGAACTTGAGCAAACTCTGGGAGATAGCAGAGAACAGGGAAGCCTGGTATGCTGCAGTCCATGGGGTCACAAAGAGTTGGACACAACTTAGTGACTGAACAACACCACTCTTCAACAGGCTGAAAGAAAAGAATACTCAGCCTTGAATTCTATACCCAACTAAAGTATCTTTCAAGAATATGGCAAAATTCAGACATTTTAAATGAAAAACATCAGAGCACTGACCAGCAGTCTTTACTAATAAAAATTCTAAATGATACGCTATAGGTAGAAAGGAATTGATCCCAGATAAAAGTTCTCAAATGCAAGAAGCAATTAAGAGCAGAAAAATAGTCTACACTGTGGGCACAGAAAGTAACATTCATGGTACTGAACAAAAACAATGCATAGCTAAGTCTCAAATTTTGTAAGTATTTAAATTTTACAGAACACATTCTCTTACCATAATAGAATTAAGCTAAGTATATTTTGAAGATATGAAAATTAAACTGGATATTTAAAATTACACTTCTGAGTAATCCACTGACACAGAAAATACTGTAATGGAAACTAGAAGACAGAGTATCATGACCTGAATACCAATGCAAATATCATACAGTGTAAGAAAACTGTTAAAGATTAAAGTAATACTTAAGAGAAGAAGTCATAGTCTTAAATGCATGTTTTTTAAAAAATAATAAAGACTGACATTGAAGAACTAAAGATTCATTAAAAGATGTTAGTAGAATAGGCCCAAATGGCAGCAGAAACTACAAGGCAGGAAAACACAGTAACAGCAGAAATTAATGAAATAAATGGGAAAAAAAGAACATCAGGAATATTGAGAAGCAACAAAGTCAGAATTTGGTCCTGTGAGAAGGCAAATAAAACTGGCAAATCTGAAGTCAGAGTAAGTCAAGGAAAAAAGAAAACCACAAACAGCCAATATCAGGATGGGCTAAATATTAGATAAAGAGGTTATTAGTAAAAATATTTATATTTTTCAAATTTCTAGGAAAAAATGAGAAATAGTAAATCTGAATATTTCCACTACCATAAAAGAAAAAGTATTAGTGGTTTAGCATCTTCCCACAAAGAAACCTCCAGGAACAGATGTGGCTTCATGGAAAAGTTCTAGTAAACAATTCACAGAAGAAATAATTCCAGTCCTACTAAATCCTTCTAGAAAAGAAAAAATAAATAAATAGCACATTCTAATTCATTTCATGAGGTGAGCATAACCCTGATATTTTAAAAAGTGAGAAAAATTAGAGGCAAACATCACCTTTTTTTGAAACATAGTTGATTTACAATATTGTGTTAGTTTCAGTTGTATAGTAAAGTGATTCAGTTCATATATGTATAGTTTTCAGTACAGGTTGTTTTAAGATATTGAATATAGTTCCCTGCACTATAAGTAGATCTTTGTTGCTTATATATCTTATATATAGTAGTTTCTATCTGTTAATCCCACATTCATAATTTGTCCATCCCCACTTCCTTTCCCTCTTTGGTAACCATAAATTTGTTTTTGCATCTGTTAGATTCTTTCTGTTCTGTATACATTCATTTGTACTGTCTAAGATCCCACATATAAGTGACACAATATTTCTTTCTCTATCTGACTCACTTCAGTAAGTATATCCTTTAGGTCCATCGATATTGCTGCAAATGGCAATATTTCATTCTTTTTTTTTTATGGCTGATAAAATTCATAAACCAAGAATGCAGTAAATGTAGAAAGGATAAGATGTCATGATGATATTCTGTTTACACTAGAGAAAGGTAAATTTAACATTAAAAATTTTAGATTGGCATTAGAAAATAATTGAATGTGTTTTGCCACAAAAATAAGTTACAGGGAAAAAAATCTTAGAGTTGTCTTTCTAAATGTTGAAAAAGTTTTGATGACATTTGTTTTCATGTTCACTACACTGAGAAACTAGAGGGAAATAAAGATTTCCTTTATCTGATAAAGGATATTCACAATATAAATTAGAGCAACACTCACACTTGATGTTGAAACACTGAAGGCCTTCCCTTCAAAACAGGGATCAAGATAAGAATGCCCACTCTCTCCTATGCAGTACTATACTGGAGCTGCTACACAGAGGAAGCAGTAAATCAAAAAAGCAATGAAAAATGTAAGAACTGGAAATGAAATAAAACTTCCATTATATGTGGGTTACATTACTATGAACAAGAAAATCCAAAAGAATGTATAGTTATATGATTAAAATGAAAAGTTTTACAAAATTGCTGGATTCAAAAATAAACAAAAACAAATATACAAATATCCACCAGCAACAAACACTTATAAAGTGAAAATTTGAAAATAGAACATTTACAAGAGTATCAAAAAATGTTTTAAGAAAATACATAAGATCTATATGGCAAAATTTATAAAACATTAAAAGAAACTAAAGTAAATCTAAATAAACAGAAAATTCGTAGATTGATGGGTTGAAAAACACATTGTAAAAATGGTAGCTCTCTTAAGTTGGTTTATAGATTTATCCCCTATCAAAATTCCAACAGGGATTTTTGTGTAACTTTAAGTATTTTAATAGAAGAATTAAGTGAGAAGAAATTAATTGAATAATTTTAAAAAACTATTTAAAAATAAATTCATGTTATTGTTGCATATAAAGACAGGAAAAAATAAAATTATTAAAATAAAGTTTAATTTAAAAAGGCTAGAAACAAGTGTATAAGCTACTGGTCATAAATGGGCAATTTCCTTATGAGAATAATTGAAAACACAAGTGTTTTGAAAAATAATGTTGAGATATGAATATTAAAAAATTATTTATAGTTTGACCCCTTACTCATATCATGCCAAAATCAATTCCAGGCAGATTAAAGACTTAAATATGGAAGTTAATCTTTATAGCTTCAGAGAGAATAAAAATTAGCATCTCCATGATCTTATTTAGAGGACGATTTAGAGGGCACAAAAAGTGTTAATATAAAAGGGAAAATAAATATATTAATAATATTGAAATTGAGAATTTCTATTCCTTTAAAAAAAAAGCCAAAAAATCTAATCTTTAAAAAAATACCCTAAGAATTAGATGGTAAGTCAAAAAATGGGAGAAGATACACAATACTCATTTAACAAGGGTTGGTATCAAAAACACTGTATGTAAAAACACCTACAAATCAATCTGAAAAGGAGTATAAGTCTATTTTAAAAGAGACAGCCAGACTTGAACAGTTACCTCAATGTAGAGTTAATGTGTTTTTGCCCAGGATAGTCCTAATGTGTGTCACTTATCATGGTTTAATAGTTAATAATGTGCTCTTTTACCCTCAAGAGCATCTTAATATGTTCAACAAATCTCACCATATCCATTGATCTTTCTGCTCTCGGGCCTATCTTTTGTCCCTAATTTCTGAGCTATCTAAAGCCTCTAATTGCAAGGCCTTACTGCAGTTGTACAGAATGAATCTTCTTGCCTCCAATGGACTCCTCTGTCTGCAGCTTTCAGCTCTGTGTTTTTGAGTTTTCCATTTCACAAAATGTTATCATTTCCTTTGCTGTTTGTCCTGTGAGTTTCCTCATACTTAATTTCTTTATTGCTATCTCAAACAAGATGGAGAAGAATCCAAAATAAGTGATTATACCAAGCTGCCACACTTTACCCAGAGTACTTGTTTACTGTTCTCCATTCATCATCTAAACACCTAACTGAAATCATATCCACTTTAGAAACCCTTCACAACGAAGCAGGAGACGGTACTATCTTCTTGAAAAACAAGACTTTGTTCTTCATCTTGATAAATGCATTTTCCTTTTTGCGTATTTGATCCTATGTATCTGGTGACCTTATTCCTTTTACTGTTTTTGGAGAAACAGTTTTTCAGAAATGTATTGATTCACTGTGTCTATGTGTGATATTTATACACTGAATGGGAATTAATGCCCATAAAATAGGAACCTGTACCACATTAACAAAATTGTTAAGAGTGTTTGCTTATGCTTCTGGTACAAAAACTGAAGCCTCTTTAGTTAGTTTCTGTCAGAGATTCACAAAAATGGGCCATTTGCAGTCTTCCTTTTCTCCTTCTAGTTTTTATTCAAATAACACTAAAGACAGGAACCCAATTAATTTCTTAAAAGATACTTCTTTGTTAAGGACATCAGTTCAGATTCCAGGGACACAAAATACTTTGCTGATATTATTTTGATTGTTAAGGATTTATATTTATATATATTTCTGATACAGGACAGAAACCATATCTTAATCATTTTTGCATTTCTGGCACTAAAGAAGGGTTCCATAAACGTTTGTGTTTGAATGGACATTTAAACTGACTGTCTTTGCTTCTTTCACTGAATAGAAATGCATTTGCCATTTCAATTGATGGTGAAGTAATGATGCTGTTCTACTTACTCCCTCCAAGTTTTTATACCTTAGTAATAGAGGCAAACACATGAGATAACTTGCCTGAAGAGAAAGGTATTTGTGTCAGCAATGTAGGCATGTCAGCATTTTACTTAGGTTTGAGCCACTAAACCTGTCTTAAGAAAAAGTTCCATGAGCTGATAAACTTCTTAAGAAGATGAGACTTTCAAAATATTAACAGATCCTTCTCGAGAAAAAGGTAGAAAAATAAAACATTTACAAATGCTGGATACTTAATTTCTATTTCTTTTCTTTTCTTTTCTTTTTTTTTGATGTATGGCAAAACCAATACAATATTGTAAAGTAATTAGCCTCCAATTAAAATAAATAAATTTAAATTTAATTTCTATTAAAAAAATTTTTTTTAATTTCCGTTTTTACTAGCTTAATAAAAAGATCACAGGATAGTGTCCTTGTGAAGAAACAGACAATTGTTTTCTAAATACTGACATTATGCTCTGAGGTTCAAACAGTCTTGAGCCTTAAACTGCAGTAGCTGAGCTCACAAGACAGAAACATGCCTGTCTCTCAATTTCACAACAGTCTATATCCCTAAGAAAATTTTCTCATAGAGTCTCTGTGAGGCAGGCCAGTAGGATGAGATTACTTGCAATCTGCTGGAACTTAACACAGGGGAATTTAAATAACATGACTAACATTGCTTTGCCCATGGTGGGGCTGAAATTAGAATGGAGGTCTCTCAATTTAAGGTTGGACTGCCCCCACTGGGCTGAAAGGAATCCAAGTACAGTGACAGAAAATAGCTCCTTCCAACTTCACAGCGCCTCTGACGGCTGGGTGTGCAAAGAACCCAGCCCTTCATCGGATTTCCCTGCAGACTAGCAGGATATGAGAGTATAATCCTAGGATAATTTCCATTTCTGTAGAGTGAATAAGCGACAATGACCTGTAAGGATCCTAGTGCGGCAGAAGCTGAGAACACGGGGTGAGTATGTGTCTGAATGGAAGTGATGGACGATACCAGGAAGGCTACTCTAGCCAAGTACCCTGAGTCTTATTCTACCTGTGTGCATGCGTGCGTGCTAAGTTGCCTCAGTCACGTCCAGCTCTTTGCAACCCTATGGACTGTAGCCTGCCAGGCTCCTCTGTACACAGGATTCTCCAGGCAAGAATACTGGAGTGGGTGGCCATGTCCTCCTCCAGGGGATCCTCCCGACCCAGAGACCAAATATGAGTTTCTTATGTCTCCTGCAATGGCAGGTGGGTTCTTTCCCACTAGTGCCACCTGGGAAGCCCCATACTAACTGCATTCACTTCAACCAAAAAAGCACTGAACGTGTATTATGCCTGGAAGTTCCCAAATTAGTTTTTATGTATATCTATTATTTGATGTAATTGTCAAAATATTCCTATGTGGTGAGTATTACCATCTCTCATCCTGTAAATGAATAAATGGACTTGGAGAAGCTCATAACTTGCCCATGAACGTCTAGCCATTGAGTAATGAAGCAAGAGCAATAGTCTTAAAAAAGGTCTTAAATGTGTACCTTTTCTTTCCATCTCTTTTTGCAATAGGGAAGGGCAAGTAAGGGAGTACTGGCAGTAACGGTGGTTTAGAGCAATGTAGGTAACTTTAAGCAACATATTATAGCATTGGTATCTTTTCAAGGCTAAGAGGGTACTGTGCTTAATAGGGTATCAAGACAGGTTGGGTGCCAGTATTAAAAAAAATCTAAAGGAAAACAGAATCCATCCTTTGACCATGTAAAGTCAAATGAGAGAGTATAGAAAACTTCATGTCATCCATACTAGCCCAGACAGATACTAGATCATCCCAATATGTACATATTTGGAAACATCTTCATTACCAATTGCTCCAATGGGCCCCAAGTGTAGAAGTTTTATCTAAAACTTGCCTAGTAATTACTTCATCTTTGAGGTTTGGCAGACCTTGATTATGTGATGTGCTTTTTAAAAGATGAAAATGCTTCAAAGAAGAGGACACTTGTGAGAGCGTGTGAGAGAAAGGGTTGCTGTGGATACATCACAACCATCTAGTTATGACAGGTGAAGAAAAGCATTCCAGCAGACAGAGGACAGTCAAAACTGCCGATGAAGCAACAGAAATAAATCATCCTGGCAGATCTACGATGAACACTTACAGATAAATATTTACATCAGAGAGGCACCATATTCATGAAGAAAACTTATAGGATGACATACTGAATTAATACCTACCTTTTTGTAGGGAAAAGCTGTTGAATATATCTGAACCTTATTAATCTTTAAGTGTTGATGGATTTTGTGATCATGTCTATCTTTTGTTTGCAAAATGTATAAATACCTGCTTTTCCTGGCCCTTGTTACACATTGTTTGTGCTCTCTAAATAACGCTACTAATAGCTACTATATTTCAAGTTCTGGGCATTCTGCTGGATAGTTTTAGGCAACTTCTCATTTAATCATCACAGTAATTCATCAAGTTATTATTCTCATTTTACAGACAAGAACTCTGTATCCCAAAAAAGGTTAAATAACTTGCTACATGTAACATGATAGTGAAAGCAGGTCTGGGATTTTAATTCAGAATTTAACTCGTTGAAGGGAATTGTCTTCCACATCTATAATTCCTATACAAGTAAGTATGTGCACTGCAGTCACCCAGAAAACTAAAAATAGTTTCCCACTTTAGACCTTCTGGAGATTTCTGGTTTGGTTGGTTGAGGATGGAACACCAGTCTAGATGTCTAACGAATCCCTTGACATGATTCTTTCATAGCCAGTTTTAGGTTCACCAAATCGATGTCTTCCATATAGTAGAGAATATATATATTTTTTAAATGTTGAAGTAAACTCCAGATACCAAGCTGATGTTCCTTTGAATTTCCTAAGCTTTAAAGATTCTTGATAGTAGGACTCAACACGCTGACACATGGGTAGATAAAAGGCAGAACTGTTTATACAGCTCCAGAAGAAAGGCAGGGCCAAACAAAGGACTGGAGGGAAAGGAAACAGCACAATGGAGCTACCGAGGCAGCAGGTAGGCTGGAGGGCCTAGGTTTCCAGGGCTCCCTGTAGACTGGCTAATATGAATAATTTTGCAGGCCTTGGTGCATAGTGACCATCTCTGGTTGTGTGCAACTTGGCCATGGAGCATTAGGAAGTGCGCTTAGTAACCTGGAGTTTAACAGGCAGATAGAGGAAGTGGCTAAGGTGTGGGCTTAACTGGCTGCCCAGAAAGGGGAACTGACCTGCCTCTCAGCCAGAGCCTCAAAACTGAGTCAACAGAGCACAATTTAGAAAACACAAAATAACTACTATAATAGACTCTGCTTGTTAGGATTATTTTGGATTGGTTCAAACCTTCAATTCACAATTTATACCTAGTTAAATCCTCACCAGAATGCTGCTGATTTCCAAATACAACGAGGTGGAGGGAGAGATTTATACCTTGTAGCCATTTCTGGCTCCCCTTATAACCTTACTGAATCTTGTTCTCCATGATAAGTTTTGAATTTGGTATCATATGTCTAGAAGTTAAAAACCTCAAACATTTTACCTTGTCTTGTACTTCAAAAAAAATTCACAAACACATTCACTGAGACACAACATACCAAAGCCCTGACAGAAGGCACTGTGTGTACAGCACACTTTGATGAAGGCATGGAGTTTAAATTAAAGATGTTTAAATTGCTACAGCAAAAGTAATTTAACCCTAATCATTAGACATGACTGCTACTAAAATTCTTGGACAAATTCACAACACTCTTTTTTCATAATCTTCTGTCCCCTGGGTCTGTGCATTTCTGTCCCTTGGGTCTGTGCAGTGGGACTTAAATATCTCTTATTTTCTGGGCTTCCTCCTCACTCCCTTCTCATGGGCTCATATTCCACTCCATGTAACTTATCCAGGTATTTTCCTAAAGAGAAAATATTTCCACTGGTTCCAGCTATTAACATTTATTTTCACTCTGCTACTTCACTCTTCCTTCTCATGGGAAATCTTCATTTCACGAAAGATGTCACGTAAGGTCCTTTACTTATATTATCTCCCTAAGTAGATTTTGATTATATCATTCCCCATTAATTGTAAAGTAATTACCTTGATGTCATTCAGCCACAGGGAATAAAACAGGCTAGTCACAGGAAGACTATTGTCCTGTCCACTTCCACCAGTAAATTCTCTGTGTACTGGAGAGCATAATGGTTTAAAATCTATTTCTCTGAATCCTATTTCACAATTACAGGGCAAGAAGTAAATAATCACTCAAAAAACAAGCAAAGTATGCAATAAGAAGTTCTAATTCATATGAAATAACTAGTTAAGGGAGGGTAGAGGAAAAAAAAAAATTAAGCAATACACAATGTTGGTGCATTTTGCTAGAGTGAAAAACAAAACAAAACAGACTTCCTTCCCTAAGCTTCTCTTCTAGTTCTGCAATGTGCCAGGGACACGTACTGTCCCTGTACTCACTCCCTCTATGACCTCATCCAGGCCTCAACGCTGATGCTTCCCAAAGAAATCCCAGCTTCACTCCTCCCCTGAACTCTGCTAACTCCATGTTTGCCCTGGGGTGCCTAATAAGCATTCAAGCAAACATGGCCAAGGCAGAACTCTTCATTTCCCCTTCCAGGTCTTCAGTCAGTTCAGTTGGTCAGTCGTGTCTGACTCTTTGCGACCCCATGGACTGACTGCAGCACGCCAGGCCTCCCTGTCCATCTCCAACTCCCGAAGCGTACTCAAACTCACGTCCATCACGTCAGTGATGCCATCCAACCATCTCATCCTCTGTTGTCCCCTTCTCCTCCTGCCTTCAATCTTTCCCAGCATCAGGATGTTTTCAAATGGGTCAGTTCTTCACATCAGGTGGCCAAAGTATTGGAGTTTCAGCTTTAGCAGCAGGCCTTCCAATGAATATTCAGGACTGATTTCCTTTAGGATGGACTGGTTGGATCTCTTTGCAGTCCAAGGGACTCTCAAGTGATTTCTCCAACACCACAGCTAAAAAGCATAAATTCTTCAGTGCTCGGCATTCTTTATAATCCAACTCTCACATCTACACATGACTACTGGAAAAACCAAAGCTTTGACTAGATGGACTTCTCTTGGTAAAGTAATGTCTCTGCTTTTTAATATGCTGTCTAGGTTGGTTATAGCTTTTCTTCCAAAGAGCAAGTGTCTTTCATGGCTGAGGTCATTGTCTGCTTTGATTCTGGAGCCCCCCAAAATAGTCTGCCACTGTTTCCACTGCTTCCCCATCTATTTCCCATGAAGTGATGGGACCAGATGCCATGATCTTCATTTTCTGAATGTTGAGTTTTAAGCCAACTTTTTCACTCTCCTCTTTCACTTTCATCAAGAGACTAGTTCTTCTCTTTCTGCCATAAGGGTGGCGTCATCTGCATATCTGAGGTATTGGTACTTCTCCTGGCAATCTTGATTCCAGCTTGTGCTTCATCAAGCCTGGCATTTCACATGATGCATTCTACATATAAGTTAAATAAGCAGGGTGACAATATACAGCCTTGATGTACTCCTTTTCCTCTTTGGAACCAGTCTGTTATTCCATGTCCAGTTCTAACTGTTGCTTCCTGACCTGAATACAGATTTCTCAGGAGGCAGGTCAGGTGGTCTGATATTCCCATCTCTTTCAGAATATTCCACAGTTTATTGTGATCCACACAATCAAAGGCCTTGGCATAGTCAATAAAGCAGAAATAGATGTTTTTCTGGAACTCCCTTGCTTTTTTGATGATGCAACTGATGTTCGCAATTTGATCTCTGGTTCCTCTGCCTTTTCTAAAACCAACTTGAACATCTGGAAGTTCACAGTTCATGTATTGTTGAAGCCTGGCTTGGAGAATTTTGAGCATTATTTTACTAGCATGTGCTGCTGCTGCTGCTAAGTCACTTCAGTCATGTCTGACTCTGTGCGACCCCATAGATGGCAGCCCACCAGGCTCCCCCGTCCCTGGGATTCTCCAGGCAAGAACACTGGAGTGGGTTGCCATTTCCTTCTCCAATGCATGAAAGTGAAAAATGAAAGGGAAGTCGTTCTGCCGTGTCCGACTCTTAGCGAACCCATGGACTGCAGCCTACCCGGCCCCTCCATCCATGGGATTTTCCTTACTAGCATGTGAGATGAGTGCAATTGTACAGTAGTTTGAGCATTCTTTGGCATTGCCTTTCTTTGGGATTAGAATGAAAATTGACCTTTTCCAGTCCTGTGGCCACTGCTGAGTCTCCCAATTTGCTGGCATATTGAGTGCAGCACTTTCACAGCATCATCTTTCAGGATTTGAAATAGCTCAACTGGAATTCCATCACCTCCACTAGCTTTGTTTGCAGTGATGCTTCCTAAGGCCCACTTGACTTCACATTCCAGGATGTCTGGCTCTAGGTCAGTGATCACACCATTGTGATTATCTGGGTTGTGAAGATCTGTTTTGTACAGTTTTTCTGTGTATTCTTGCCACCTCTTCTTAACATCCTCTGCTTCTGTTAGATCCATACCATTTCTGTCCTTTCTTGAGCCCATATTTGCATGAAATGCTCCCTTGGTATCTCTAATTTTCTTGAAGAGATCTCTAGTCTTTCCCATTCTATTGTATTCCTCTATTTCTTTGCATTGATCACTGAGGAAGGCTTTCTTATCTCTCCTTACTCTTTTTTGGAACTTTGGATTCACATGGGTATACCTTTCCTTTTCTCCTTGCTTTTTGCTTCTCTTCTTTTCGCAGCTATTTGTCAGGCCTCCTCAGACAACCATTTTGCTTTTTTGCATTTCTTTTTCTTGGGGATGGTCTTGATCCCTGTCTCCTGTACAATGTCACAAACCTCTGACCATAGATCTTCAGGCACTCTGTCTATCAGATCTAGTCCCTTAAATCTATTTCACACTTCTACTGTATAATCATCAGGGATTTGATTTAGATCATACCTGAATGGTCTAGTGGTTTTCCCTGCTGCTGCTGCTGCTGCTATATCACTTCAGACGTTTCCAACTCTGTGAGACCCAATGGACTGCAGCCTACCAGGCTCCTCTGTCCACGTGAGTTTCCAGACAACAACACTGAAATAGGTTGCCATTTCCTTCTCCAATGCATGAAAGTGAAAAATGAAGTCGCTCAGTCGTGTCCAACCCTTAGTGACCCCATGGACTGCAGCCTACCAGGCTCCTCTGTCCATAGGAGTTTCCAGGCAGGAGTACTGGAGTGGGGTGCCATTGTCTTCTCCAAGTGGTTTTTCCTACTTTCTTCAATTTAAGTCTGAATTTTGTAATAAGGAGTTCGTGATCTTAGCCGCAGTTAGCTCTTGGTCTTGTTTTTGCTGACTGTATAGAGCTTCTCCATCTTAGGCTGCAAAGAATACAATCAATCTGATTTCTGTATTGACCATCTGGTGATGTCCATGTGTAGAGTCTTCTCTTGTGTTGTTGGAAGAGGGTGTTTGCTATGACCAGTGGATTCTCTTGGCAGAACTCTATTAGCCTTTGCCCTGCTTCATTCTGTACTCCAAGGCCAATTTTGCCTGTTACTCCAGGTGTTTCTTGACTTCTTACTTTTGCATTCCAGTCCCCTATAATGAAAAGGACATCTTTTTAGGGTGTTAGTTCTAGAAGATCTTGTATGTCTTCACAGAACTGTTCAACTTCAGCTTCTTCAGCATTACTTGTCAGGGCATAGACTTGAATTACCATGATATTGAATGGTTTGCCTTGCAAACGAACAAAGATCATTCTGTTGTTTTTGAGACTGCATCCAAGTACTGCATTTCAGACTCTCTTGTTGACTATGATGGCCACTTCATTTCTTCTAAGGGATTCTTGCCCCACAGTAGTAAATATAATGGTCATCTTAGTTAAATTCACCTATTCCTGTCCATCTTAGTTCACTGATTTCTAAAATGTTGATGTTCACTCTTGCCATCTCCTGTTTGATCACTTCCAATTTGCCTTGATTCACGGACCTAACATTCCAGGTTCCTATGCAATACTGCTCTTTACAGCATCGGACTTTGCTTCTATCACCAGTCACATCCACAACTGGGTGTTAGTTTTGCTTCATCTCTGTCTCTTCATTCTTTCTGGACTTATTTCTCACTGATCTCCAGTAGCATTTTGGGCACCCACCTACCTGAGGAGTTCATCTTTCAGTGTCCTATCTTTTTGCCTTTTCATACTTTTCATGGGGTTCTCAAGGCAGGAATACTGAAGTGGTTTGCCATTCCCTTCTCCAGTGGACCACATTTTGTTAGAACTCTCCATCATAACCTGTCCGTCTTGGGTGGCCCTACACAGCATGGCTCATAGTTTCATTGAGTTAGACAAGGCTGTGGTCCGTGTGATCAGATTGGTTAGTTTTCTGTGATTGTGGTTTTCAGTCAGAAAACTAACCAATCTATGAAACTATAAGCCATGCCGTGTAGGCTGCTCCATACTATTATAAACTAGACCTCAGTCTCCTATCCACAACAGAGAGAAGTTAGACAAAAATTATATCATTAAAACTGAATAGTACTTGAACAAAATTCAGTTCTCAGGCATATTCTCTTAGTTTCTTACTATCTTTCTAAAAATATCTTTTTTTTGGTATAGACTTTGAGAATTTAGCTCACTTTCAGACTGCCCCCAAGAGTTACTATTGCCTTTCATCCAGACCACTAAACCCTTCACTATTTTTTACCCCGATCCTTGGGGAACATTTTATCTTTGGACATCTAAGCTAGAATTCATGGTATTGTATATTCTTTTTCAAGTCAAAGAATACTGTCCATAGGAGCTACCAAGGGAATAAATGCTAAAATATTTTAACAGTTGCATCATGGCTTTTAATTGCCAATGAAGCATAAATTAATGCATGTTAATGATGTTCATATCTTACACAGCTATAAAAGGACAAAAGCATACTAAGTATATACTTGGAGTAAATCTCTTTAAATGTTTATTGTCAGACTATTTTATATGTGGCTTGAGTGATACATAGAAGATATATAATTTGTTTCATTGCTATCATTTTTACATCAACCCTATTTTAAAGAATCATGACAAGAAATGAATATTTCACATAAGTGAACAAAAGACTGTGTCTGTGATAGCTGAACATCCAGATGTAAAGAGGAAAAGTCAGTGATGTGACAGTTTCCTTACAGAAAACCAAACATCTGGAGATTTGGAGGAAATGTCACAATTACCTAAATATTTCATTTCTTATCTGGATGCTTATTTTCATGTAGCTGCAATCTAATTTGGCACAGTGTCAGTAAGTACAGGCAGGATGAGAGGAGTGTTGGATTCTACAGAAAAAGTTGTTTTTACCCAAAGAACTATTTAAAATATTATTTTTAAGTTTTTTTAAAAAGAGGTTTGGTCTTCTCAAAGGCTATTTTTTTTAATATAATGAGAAGCATAAGGTAAAATAAATCAACCCTGAATATTCATTGGAAGGACCGTTGTTGAAGCTCCAATACTTTGGCCACCTGATGCGAAGAACCGACTCACTGGAAAAGACCCTGATGCTCGGAAAGACTGAAGGCAAGAAGAGAAGTGGGGGGCAGAGGATAAGATTTGTTGGATAGCATCATCAACTCAATGAACATGAATATGAGCAAACTCAAATTCAGGAGGTAGTAGAGGATAGAGAATCCTGATGAGCTTCAGTCCACAGGGTCGCAAAATCACACACAGACTTGGTGATTGAACAACAACTAAGTCAGACTCAGTTGATGAACCTGGAGAGCTTCTCAGACAGACAAGAGACAAATGAAACGCACCCTGGGACACAGATGCTGGCAGCAGGACATGGTGCCAGGAAGCACTTTGTCAGGACACAGCCTCAGGCCCTAGATGGTTGGCTCCTGTCCTGGGATGCCCCAGGCTAGGCAGTTAGCTGGGAGGGACAAGGCCCCACCCACCAGCAGGCCAGCTGCCATAGGAACCCCTAAGCACCCAGCCACCTGATCAAGCTCCACCTGTCAGAGGGCTTAGGACTAAGCCCCACCTACCAGTGAGTAGGCCTAGCCCCAGGACTTCTGGGCATCCATCAGCTAGCTAGCTATCAGACATGTCCTGCCCACTATTGGAATGGTACTAGTCCTGGTACCTGGCTTTACCTCCAGGCAGTAGGCATTATCCTTGTGATCCCCTGGGCCCTAGTGCTACCCACTCACTTGGTACCATCAGCCTCTGGGCTAACACTAGCACTTGGACCCAACCACAGATCTGGAGGCAGTTGCCTCATGACCCAGCCCCACCCACCTGTAGGCCAGTACCAGGACTGGAACTTCTGTAACCTTAAAGCCAGCTGTGCCAGGGCAGAGTCCCAGCCATCAGTAGCCTCCACATAAGGAAGGTCTGGCAACCAACTGGGCTGGGAGCTAGCCAAGCCTAAAAGCATACTTACAGTAGTCAGCCTGCCACAACAGAAGGACCCACACAATCCACAGAGAGGGCATCTCTTCTAAAGCATTTAGCTCTGGTTACCTGACAAGAGTGCACTTGCAGGACCCATAGGACATTTCCAACATAAGGTCACTTCTGCAAGATCAGGAAATATAACCAATCTACCAAATACACAGAAATAAATACAGTGATTTAGGCAAAATGAAGCAACAGACAAGCAGGTTCCATATGAAGCAACGAGTTAAAACCCAAAGAACCAAGTGAATCAATCTACCAATAGAGACTTTAACAGTTTGTTAAAAACTAACTTCTCAGGCTTTCCTGGTGGCTACTGGAGAAAAATCTGCCTGCTGATGCAGGAGACACGGGTTCGATCCTTTGTCCAGGAAGATCCCACATGTTGTAGAACAACTAAGCCTGTGCATGACAACTGCCGAAGGCTGTGTGCCCTGGAGCCTGTGTTCTGCAAAAAGAGAAGCCACAGCAATGAGAAGCCTGTGCACTGCAGCTAGAGAGTAGGCCCTGCTCTCCACAACCAGAGACAGCTCATGCAGCAACACACAACACACCCCCAAATACAATAACAACTAACGTCCCATTCATTCTTCCAAGTTCTTTGAGATTCTTTATGATCATTACCTTAAAGTCTACATATAAACCTACGGTAACCACAAATCAAAAATCTTTAATAGGAGCACACACACACAAAAGAAAGAAATTCAAGCATAACATTGACAATAGTTATCAAATCAAGGAAAGGGATCAAAAGAAGAAAGGAACATAAAGAACAACAAAAACAACCCCAAAGCAACCAAATGTTAGTAAGTATACATCTATTAATAATTATGTCAAATGTAAATGGACCAAATGCTCCAGTCAGAAGACACAGAGCGGGTGAATGAATTAAAACAAAAAAACACCCATACATATGCTGCCTATAAGAGACTCAGACCTAAAGACACACAAAGATGGAAAGTGAGAGGATGGAAAAATGTATTTGATGTAAATGGTAAGGAAAAGAAAGCTCGGGTAGCAATACTTATACTAGATAAAACAGACTTTAAAACAAAGACTGTAACAATAGACAAACAAGAGCATTACATAATGATAAAGGGAACAATTAACAAGATACAATAATTATAAATATATATGCACCCAACTTAGGAGCACCTAAATTAGGGAAGAAAATATTAAGAGAAATAAAGGGAGAAATGGACAAAAACATAATAATATTAGGGGACTTTAACACCCTATATATATATCCATAGAGAGAATATCCAGGCAGAAAATCAATAAGAAATGGGTCCTGGCCTTAAAGGACACATTAAACCAAATGAACTTAATACATAAAAAACATTCCACCTACAAACAGCAGAATATACATTTTTTTCCAACTGTATATGTAACATTCTCCAGAACAGATCATATTATGTTACAAAACAAGTCTAAGTTATCTTAAGAATTACATCCCATCAAGCATCTTTTTCAACCACAAAGATATGAGACTAGAAATAAAGACAAAACTGTAAAGACACAAACAAAAGGAGGCTAAGCAATATGCTATCATACAACCAGTAGATAATTGAAGAAGTCAAAGCGGAAATAAAATATTTGGAGAAAAATGAATATGAAAACATAGCAATCCAAAATCTGTAGGATGCAATACAAACAGTTTTAAAAGGAAAGTTTATAGTGACAAAAGCTTAACTCAGAAAACAAGAAGAACCTCAAATAAACAACCTAAACTTATACCTAAATGAACTAGAAAAAGAAGAAAACAGCACTTGGAAAGAAATCATAAATATCAGAGCAGAAATAAGTGAAATACAGACTGGAAAAAAATGGAAAAAAAGAAAAAAAGTAATGAAATTAAGAGCTCATTCTTTGAAAAGATACCAAATTCATACACATTTCACTAGGACTATCAAAAAAGAGAGGTCCTAAATCAGTAAAATCAGAAATGAAAAAGAAGTTAAAACTGACATCACAAAAATTCAAAGGATAATAAGAACTTACTAGTTATACAACAATAAAAGGACAGCCTAATAAGAAATGAACACATTCCTAAAAATTTGCAATTTCCCAAGGCTACAACAGTATGTGAACCATGAACTTCCAGATGTTCAGGCTTGATTTAGAAAAGGCGGAGGGACCAGAGATCAAATTGCCAACATCTGTTGGATCATTGAGAAAGCAAGAGTCCCAGAAAAACATCTACTTCTGCCTTATTGAGTATGCCAAAGCCTTTTACTGTGTGGACCACAACAAACTGTGGAAAATTTTTAAAGAGATGGGAATACCAGACCACTTGACCTGCCTCTTGAGAAATCAGTATGTAGGTCAGGAAGCAACAGTTAGAACTGGACAACAGACTGGTTCCAAATAGGGAAAGGAGTATGTCAAGGCTATACATTGTCACCCTGCTTATTTAACTTCTATGCAGAGTACATCATGAGAAACTCTGGGCTGGAGGAAGCACAAGCTGGAATCAAGATTGCCGGGAAAAATACAAATAACCTCAGATATGCAGATGATAGCACCCTTATGGCAGAAAGCAAAAAAGAACTAAAGAGCCTCTTGATAAAAGTGAAAGAGGGGAGTGAAAAAGTTGGCTTAAAACTCAACATTCAGAAAACTCATGGCATCTGGTCCCATCACTTCATGGCAAATAGATGGGGAAACAATGGAAACAGTGACAGACTACTTTTGGGCTTCAAAATCACTGCATATGGTGACTGCAGCCATGAAATTAAAAGATGCTTGCTCCTTGGAAGAAAAGTTTTGACCAACCTAGATAGCATATTAAAATGCAGAGACATTACTTTGCCAACAAAGGTCTGTCTAGTCAAAGCTTTGGTTTTTCCTGTAGTCATGTATGGATGTGAGAATTGGACCATAAAGAAAGCTGAGTGCCTAAGAACTGAGGCTTTTGAATTGTGGTGTTGGAGAAAACTCTTGGGAGTCCCTTCGATAGCAAGGAGATCCAACCAGTCCATCCTAAAGGAAATCAGTCTTGAATATTCATTGGAAAGACTGCTGCTGAAGCTGAAACTCCTATCCTTTGGCCACCTGATGGGAAGAACTGACTCATTGGTAAAGACCCTGATGCTGAGAAAGATTGAAGGCAGGAGGAGAAGGGGATGATAGAGGATAAGATGATTGGATAGCATCACCAACTCAATGGACATGAGTTTGAGTAGACTCCGGGAGTTGGAGATGGACAGACTGGCATGCTGCAGTTCATGTGGTCACAAAGAGTCAGACACAATTGAGCAACTCAACTGAACTGAAGACTGAACCAGACAGAATTAGTAAATATGAACAGATCAATTATCAGTAATAAAACAGAATCAGTAATTTAAAAATTCTCAGCAAGCAGAAGTCCAGGACCAAATAGCACATGAATTTTAGCAAACATTTACATAAGAGTTAACATGTATCTTCTCAAAACTATTCCAAAAAGCTACAGAGGAGGGAAGCCTTCTGAAATCATCCTATGAGGCCAGCATCACCCTGATACTAAACCAAAGATATCACAAAAACTGAAAAGTACAGGTCAGTATCATTGATGCAGATAGATGCAAAAATCCTCAACAAAATAGTAGCCAATCAAATTCAGCAATATATTCAAAGGCTCACACATCATGATCAAGTGGCATGTATCCCAAGGATGCAAAGATTTTTCAATATCCACAAATCAATGTGAAACATTAACAAATTAAAGAATAAAATCACATGATCATCTCAATAGATGCAGAAAAAGCTTTTCAAAGAATTCAGTATCCACTTATGATAAACATGTCAAGGCAGTGGGTATAGAGGGAACATATATCAATACAATAAAGGCCTTACATGAGAATCCCCACAGTTTCATACTAATAATGAAAAGCTGAAAGTATTTCCTCTAATACCAAGAATAAGACAAGGATGTCCACTCTTTGCCACTTTTTATTAAACATAGTATTGGAAATTTTTATCTCTTCTATCTATTTGTTCTGCAGGCACTCTATCAGATTTAGTCTGATAGAGTGAAAAATAGATTCAAGGGATTAGAGCTGATAGACAGAGTGCCTGAAGAACTATGGACAGAGGTTCCTAACACTGTATAGGAGGTGGTGATCAAGACCATTCCCAAGAAAAAGAAATGCAAAAAGGCAAAATGATTATCTGAGGAGACCTTACAAATAACTGAGAAAAGAAGTGAAGGGCAAAGGCAAAAAGGAAATATCTACCCATCTGAATGCAGAGTTCTAAAGAATAGCAAGGAGAGATAAGAAATTAATCTTAAGTGAATAACACAAAGAAACAGAGGAAAACAATAGGATGGGAAAGACTAGAGATCTCTTCAAGAAAATTAGAGGTATCGAGGAAACATTTCATGCAAAGATGGGCCCAATAAAGGACAGAAACACTATGGACCTAACAGAAGCAGAAGATATTAAAAAGAAGTGGCAAGAATATACCAAAGAACTGTACAAAAAAGGTCTTAATGACCCAGATAACCATAATGGTGTGCTCACTGACCTAGAGCCAGACATCCTGGAACGTGAAAGCCAAATGGGCCTAAGGAAGCATTACTACAAACAAAGTTGGTGGAGGTAATGGGATGCCTACTGAGCTATTTCAATTCCTAAAAGATGATTCTGTTAAAGTGCCACACTCAACATGCCAGAAAATTTGGAAAAGTCAACAGTGGCCACAGGACTGGAAAAGGTCAATTTTCATTCCAATCCCAAAGAAAGGCAATGCCAAAGAATGTTCAAACTATTGCACAGTTGCATGCATTTTACACGCTAGCAAGGTAATGCTCAAAATACTTCAAGCTAGGCTTCAACAGTGCATGAACCCAGAACTTCCAGATGTTCAAGCTGGATTAAGAAAAGGTAGAGATACCAGAGATCAAATTGCCAACATTCACTGAATCATAGAAAGAGCAGGATAATTCCAGAAAAATATCTACTCTGCTTCATTGACTACGCTGAAGACTTTGACTGTGTGGATTGCAAAAACTGTGGAAAATTCTTCAAGAGATGGGAATAAGAGACCACCTTACCTGCCTCCTGAGAAACCTGTATGCAGGTCAGAAAGCAACAGTTAGCATTGGACATGGAACAATGAACTTTCAAATTGGGAAAGGAGTATACCAAGGATATATATTGTCACCCTGCTTATTTAATTTATACGTAGAGTACATCATGTGAAATGATGGGCTGGATGAAACTCAAGCTGGAATCAAAATTGCCGGAAGAAATATCAATAACCTCAGATACGCTGATGACATCACCCTTATGGCAGAAAGTAAAGAGGAACTGAAGAGCCTCTTGATGAAGGTGAAAGAGGAGAATGAAAAGCTGGCTTAAAACTCAACATTCAAAAAATGAAGATCATGGCATCCAGTTCTATTACTTCATGGCAAATAAACTGGGAAAAAAAAATGGAAACACTGACAGACTTTATTTTCTTGGGCTCCAAAATCACTGTGGATGGTGAATGCAGTCATGAAATTAAAAGATGCCTTCTCCTTGGAAGAAAAGCTTTGAGAAACCTAGACAGCATATTAAAAAGCAGAGACATGATTTTGCTGACAAAGGACTATATAGTCAAAGCTATGGTTTTTCCAGTAATCATGTGTGGATGTGACAGTTGGGCCATAAACAAGGCTGAGTGCCAAAGATCTGATGCTTTCAAACTGTTGTGTTGGAGAAGACTCTTAAGAGACCTCAGACTGCAAGGATGTCAAACCAGTCGATTCTAAAGGAAATCTATCCTGAATATTCATTAGCAGGACAAGCTGAAGTTTCAGTACTTCGGCCACCTGAAGCAAAGATCTGACTCATTGGCAAAGACCCTGATGCCAGGAAAGATTGAGGGCAGGAGGAGAAGGGGGCAACAGAGGATGATATAGTTGGATGACATCACTGACTTCATGGACATGAGTTTGAGCAAACCCTGGGAGAAGGTGAAGGACAGAGAAGCTTGGCATGCTGCAGTCCATGGGGTGTCAAAGAGGTGGACACAACTGAGCCTCTCAACAACACTGGAAATTCTACTCAGAGCAATCAGACAAGGAAAAGAAGTTACAAGAATCCAACTTTGTAATCCAATTGGAAGACCTAAATCTGTTGCTGTTTGCAGATGACATGGTGCGATACATAGAAAATTTAAAATGCCACTAAAACTATTGGAGCTCAGTGAATTCAGTAAAATTTTGAGATACAAAACTGTCATACATAAATCTCTTGTTTCAATACAATAACAAACTATGAGAAATAAATTAAGGAAGCAATTTCATTCACAATCTCATCAAAAGAGAATAAAATACTTGAGAATCAATCGAAGCAGGAAAACAACTGCAAAAACTGTAAGACACTGAAGAACTGAATTTAAAATGACATGAACAGATGAAAGATATACCATGTCCACAGAATGCAGCAACGCCCATACTGCCCAAGGCAATCTATAGATCCAGTGCAATCCCATAAAAGTACCAATGGCAGACATCACATGGATTTCTACTAACAACAAATATTTACAGAAGAGTCAATACCTATCTTCCCAAACTACTCCAAAAAAATTGCAAAGGAGGGAACCTTTCTGAGGTCATCCTATGAGGCCTACTTTTTCACAGATCTAGAACAAATAAAACTAAGACTTGTACTGAAAAACAAAAGACCCTGAATACCCAAAACGATCTTAGGAAAGAATGAGAAAATAGGTGGTATCAAGCTTCTATATTTCATACTATAGTACAAAGTGACAGTAATCAAAATAGTATGGCACTAGAACAGATTATAGATCAATGAAATGGAATAAAAAAAAAACAAAAGAAAGCCACACTTATGTGGTAAATTAATCTATTCAAAGAAAGCAAGAATATACAATGGAGAAAGAGTCTTTTTAATAAGTGCTGCTGACAAAACTGAACAGAAACATTTAAAAGAAGGAAATTAGAACATTCTCTAACACCATATTCAAAAATAAACTCAAAATGAATTAAAGACCTAAATGTAAGACCAAAAATCACAGGCAAAATACCCCTTGACATAAACCATAGCAATGGTTTTTTGGATCTGTCTACTAAAGCAAAGAAAACAAAAGCAAAAATAAACAAACGGGGCCTAGTTAAACTTAAAAACAGGCAAAGGAAACCATCAACAAAATGAAAAGACAACCTACTAAATGGGAGAAAATATTTGCAAGTGATACAACTGATAACAAGTTAATATCCAAAATATATAAACAGCTCAAAGACCTCAAAAAAAAAAAAAAAAAAAAAGTCTGATTGAAATGGGCAGAAGACCTGAGTAGATATTTTCCTCCCCAAAAAACATATAGATGGCCAGCAGGTACATGAAAAGATGTTTAATATTGTTTATCAGAGAAATACAAATTAAAACAACAATTTTATTTCACCTCACATCTGTCAGAGCAGCTATCACTGAAAAGGACATAAATACCAAATGTTGGCAAGGACATGGAGAAAATGGAACCCTTATATACTGTCAGTGAAAATGTAAAACAGTGCAATCTCTGTGGAAAGTTTCTCAAAAAAATGAAAATTAAACTACAGTTCAGTTCAGTCGCTCAGTCGTGTCCGACTCTTTGTGACCCCATGAATTGCAGCACGCCAGGCCTCCCTGTCTATCACCAACTCCTGGAGTTCACTCAAACTCACATCCATTGAGTCGGTGATGCCATCCAGCCATCTCATCCTCTGTCGTCCCCTTCTCCTCCTGCCCCCAACCCCTCCCAGCATCAGAGTCTTTTCCAATGAGTCAACTCTTCGCATGAGGTGGCCAAAGTACTGGAGTTTCAGCTTTAGCATCATTCCTTCCAAAGAATACCCAGGGCTGATCTCGTTCAGAATGGACTGGTTGGATCTCCTTGTAGTCCAAGGGACTCTCAAGAGTCTTCTCCAGCACCGCAGTTCAAAACCATCAGTTCTTCGTATGTCCCACCAATTGCACTCCACTCCTGGTTTTTTATTCCCTGCCCTCCAAAAAAGGCTACTTTGAAAAGATACATGCACCCCAATGTTCATACCAGCATTATTTACAATGGACAAGATATGGAAGCAACCCATCATGTATGTATATACACACATACACAAATATAGCACTCAATCATAAAAAAGAATGGAATTTTTCCATTTTCAAAAACATGGAGGACTTTCCTGATGGTTCAGATGGTATGGATTTGGAAGGTATTATGCTAACTGAAAAAAGACAAGCAAAAAAAGACAAATACCATATATCACTTGTATGTGGAATCTAAAAAGTAAAACAAGCTAGTGAATATAACAAAGAAACAGAATCACAGATATAGAACTGGTTATTACTTTGCCAACAAAGGTCTGTCTAGTCAAGGCTATGGTTTTTCCAGTGGTCATGTATGGATGTGAGAGTTGGACTGTGAAGAAAGCTGAGCACCAAAGAATTGATGCTTTTGAAGTGTGGTGTTGGAGAAGACTCTTGAGAGTCCCTTGGACTGCAAGAGATCCAACCAGTCCATTCTAAAGGAGATCAGTCCTGGGTGTTCTTTGGAAGAAATGATGCTAAAGCTGAAACACCAGTACTTTGGCCACCTTATGCGAAGAGTTGACTCATTGGAAAAGACTCTGATGCTGGGAAAGATTGAAGGCAGGAGGAGAAGGGGATGATAGAGGATGAGAAGGTTGGACAGCATCACCGACTCGATGGACGTGAGTCTCAGTGAACTCCAGGAGTTGGTGATGGACAGGGAGGCCTGGCGTGCTGTGACTTATGGGGTTGCAAAGAGTCGGACACGACTGAGCAACCGAACTGAACTGAACTGTATTACCTTGCTACCTTTTCTAGAAATCTAAACTCTTATAAAATTTATTTTTTTTAATGTCTTGTTCTAAGAGGGTTAGCATATTTTCACAGTCTGGGAAGAGATGTCATTTAATAAACTGCTGAATGAATTGCAGTTTGATGGTCCTGTAGTAACAATACACCAGCAATAGATCAATGAGAAAACACCAGGATCATCAGAATGGGCTACCGGTAAATGAATTCTAAATCTGCCAGTGTGATCAGCACAGTCGCTGCATGCAGCAAATTCAACAACCATTTAACAAGGAAAGCTATAGGAAATGTGATAAGATTTGGCTTGTGCATTCTTCTACTGGAGCTGCCATGACAAAATACCATAGACTAGGTGGCTTAAAGAACAGAAATTTATGTTCATAGTTTTGGAGGCTGGAGGTCCAAGAACAGGATGGCAGCATGACCTATGTTAGTGAGAGCCCTCTTCTGGGCTTATAGACAACCACCTCCTGTGTGCTTCCATAGCCTTTCCTTAGTGTCTGTACTTGCAGAGAGAGAGCAAGAGAGATCTCTCTCTTCATTTTCCTATAAGGCCATCAGTTCAACTGAATTAGGGCCCCATCCTTAGGATCTCATTTAACCTTAATTACATCCAAAAGTACTTCATCATAACAGCTACATCAGGGCTTAAAACTTTAATTTCCAAATATGGACAAAATTTATCCACAGCAGCCTGTCCCATGTGTGTGTTGGGGGAAGGAGATTGAGAAAGCATTTAATATTGCTAAAAATATTAATAGTAGGACTTTCTAGGATAGACGAAAATGTTAAAATTGTAAGAGGTCTACAATTCCAACTGGAAAGGTTTTCCTTCAAGCAGTAGACTCATGTAATGCTGTAACTCAGGGTATCAATAGAGTGGCTTGAGTTATTTGTCATCAGTAACAAGCTCTGGTCCAAAGCCAATGCATGTTTTTTTTTTCTTGAAGCTCTCTTTATTTTCACAGGAAATCTCCACCTCTGAGCTTCAGTTTTCTTAAAATATTTAAGTGTTTAAAGCTTTTCTTCATAAACTTCAATGGGAAAAATAAATGGGTAAAATATGAATGAGTGAATAGAACAATGATTCATGGATTGTCTTAGAGTGAGCTTTTGTATTTTTCCTTTGCAACATATATTTTAAAAATATTGTATTACAAATGACAGCCCAGATACTAGTAATGAGTTCTCTAATGTTTCAGAAATTAATACGTCCTGTCGAACTGGCAACACTAATTTATGTTGTACTAGCAATGAATAGGAACTTGAATTTAAAAGTACCACTTACAGTAGCATCAAAATATAAATTATGTAGGAATATATTTGAAAAAGATGTATAAGAGATAAACACAGAACACTACATAAATTTGCTGCAATAAATTAAAGATTTCAATTAATGGAAAACACCTGGATCAGAAGACTCTATTTTTATGATATGTGTTCTCTCCAAAATTGACCTACAGATTGAATACAATCCCAATCAAAATCCCAGAAGGCATTTAAAAAATTAAGGAAGAAATTGACAAGCTGGAACTAAAATCAAAGAAAATGGAAAGGACATGAAACAGTAAAACAATTTTGTAAAAGTGAAAGTGAAAGTCACACAGTTGTGTCTGAATCTTTGTGACCCCATAAACAATACAGTCCGTGGAATTCTCCAAGCCAGAATACTGGAGTGGATAGCCTTCCCCTTCTCCAGAGGATCTTCCTAAACCAGGAATCAAACCCAGGTTTCCTGCATTGCAGGTGGATTCTTTACCACCTGAGCCACAAGAAAAGTAATTTTTTTTTAAAGCATACAGTTAAAATGTATGCTGAAAAATGATACCATCTGGGTTTTAATCCTGCGTCTCCTCGTTTTCCTGTGTGACCTTGAATGTTGAACTTTACTCTCAAGGAAGTATAACTCCTGATTTCAAAAATTATTGGAAAGGAAAATAAGATAATGTTGTTTTAGTATAAACACAGACAAATAGATAATGAAACAGAATAGAAAGTCCAGAAATAAATCAACACCATATACTGTCATTCAGTTCAGTTGCTCAGTCATGTCTGACTCTTTGTGACCCCATGAATCGCAGCACATCAGGCCTCCCTGTCCATCACCAACTCCCGGAGTTCACCCAAACTCATGTCCATCGAGTCGGTGATGCCATCCAGCCATCTCATCCTCTGTCATCCCCTTCTCCTCCTGCCCCAAATCCCTCCCAGCATCAGAGTCTTTTCCAATGAGTCAACTCTTCACATGAGGTGGCCAAAGTATTAGTTTCAGCTTTAGCATCATTCCTTCCAAATAACACCCAGGACTGATCTCCTTTAGAATGGACTGGTTGGATCTCCTTGCAGTCCAAGGGACTCTCAAGAGTCTTCTCCAACACCACAGTTCAAAAGCATCAATTCTTCAGTGCTCAGCCTTCTTCACAGTCTAACTCTCACATTTATACATGACCACTGGAAAAACCATAGCCTTGATTAGATGGACCTTTGTTGGCAAAGTAATGTCTCTGCTTTTGAATATGCTATCTAGGTTGGTCATAACTTTCCTTCCAAGGAGTAAGCGTCTTTTAATTTCATGGCTGCAATCACCATCTGTAGTGATTTTGGAGCCCCCAAAAATAAAGTCTGACACTGTTTCCACTGTTTCCATCATTAGGCTTTGACAAAGAAACTAAGGCAATTTAATGGGGGCAAAGTCTTTTCAACAAATGATGGTGGTGTAATTGGATAGCTTCATACCAAAAAACAAAAAAACAGAAAAACCTGACCCTGACTTACAATAAACAAAGAATTATCAATTTTATCATAGACCCTAACAGTAACTAATAGAAAGTAAAAGCATTTGCTCTTCAAAAGATATTGTTACAGGAACGAAAGGGCAAGTCACACATTGGAAGAAAACATTACCAAAGCTGATCTGCAACTAAGAGCTTGTATGCAAAATTGAGAATTTTCCAGTATCAACAATAAGACTATGAACAACCCCATTAAAAAAAGGAAAGAACATTGGAATGAACATTTCACTAAAGAAGATGTACAGATGGCATACATGAAAGGAGGCTGTTAAGAAAACGCAAATTGAAACCTCAATGCACTATCACTACACACTCACTAGAATGGCTGAAACTACAAATTATCTATATCAAGTGTTAGTTAGGATATGGAACACTGGAACTCTATATACTACTGGTGGGAATACATACTAGTATGTTCACTTTTGAAAACAGTTTGGCAGTTTCTGAAAATGTAAACATATGCTCACCATTTGACCCGGCCATATCCCTCTTAGGTATTCATGAGAGGATATGAAAACCTAAGCATAAAGACTTGTACACAAACATACAAAGAAAGCTTATTTGTAATGCCCCAGAATAATCTAAATGGCCACCAACAGGTGACTAGATCAGCAAATTGCCATATATCCTCTCAACAAAATACTGGACAATAAAAAGGAACTACTAATGCACAAAATGAGAGAATCTCAAAATAGTTATGCTGAGTGAAATAAACAAGATCCCCTTTGTCTTGGGATAAATAGGATACATATGCATTATTCCATTTATATAAAATTCTAGAAGACACAAACTCATCCAAAGTGACAAAAAGCAGACCAGTGGTTGCTTGAGGATGGGGAATTACAAAGGTCAGAAGGAAAACTAGGAGGATGGTGGATATATTCACTATCTTGTGTGTGATACATATGCTAGCATTCATAAAAATCATTTAAATATGTACAGTTTCATAATGTCAATTTTACCTTAATAAAGCTGTAACCTTTAACCCAACTGGTGTAGAGAGAAGACGGGGTAGCAGCTACCCTTTGTGAGAGTGGACAGTCACCGGGAGTCGGAGAGGCTTCTGGGCTCCCAGTGATGCTCTTGTGTTTTGATCTGGATGCTGATGACACACACGTGTTCACTTTCTGAAATTCATTTAGCTGACACACATGATATGTATACTTTCCTAAATGTATGTTTTTCTTCCTTAAGCATTTTACATTAAAGTAAATATATAAAGTTCTGCCAGAATTCTCCATGTAGACAGGATAAACCTGAAACAAACCAAGCAAACTCACAAAAATGCAAGATGAATTACAGATGGGAACAGAAGGAGAACTAAAAAGCCCAGTCAGCTAATATTTAAATCATGCTTTACTGAAACGTAACACAGAAACTTCTCTCAAGTTCAGTTCAGTTCAATTGCTCAGTCATGTTTAACTCTTTGCAACCCCATGGACTGCAGCATACCAGGCTTCCCTGTCCATCACCAACTTCCGGAGTTCACCCAAACTCATGTCCATTGAGTCGGTGACCATTCAACTATCTCATCCTCTGTTGTCCCCTTCTTCTCTCGCCTTCTATCTTTCCCAGCATTGGGGTCTTTTCCAATGAGTCAGCTCTTCACATCAGGTGGTCAAAGTATTGGAGTTTCAGCCTCAGCATCAGTCTTTCCAACGAACCATCTCTCAAATTCGTGAAGTATAAAAATCTTTCTCATTTTATCACTGAGTCTTTTTCAGAGACATCATATTTTTAATTCCTATCTCAAGATATTAATTCTCAAAGTGAATTTTTCAAGTCTTTTTCAGCAGTATATTAAAGCACTATGTGTACAGATGTATGGCAAAACCAATAGAATATTGTAAAGTAATTAGCCTTCAATTAAAATAAATACATTTATATTAAAAAACAAACAAAGCACTATGTGATGAAAGGTGTTTCATAGGCAAAAATGATTAGGAAAGTTGTGCTATACAAAGTTAAGCTTTTCTTCCATGCAATATTTATATATGAACTTTTACCATGTTAAAATGTGCCATGAATTCCATACAGGAATATGCAGTATTTCTCAAACTTAGATATTCACAGAGCTTCCTTTTTCAGACAGTATTCCAAAACACTAGTATTTCAATGAATATACTGCAGTTCTAGAAATGAAAAACCAACTGTGGTTGTTTACTACTATAGCTAAAATGTGTGTTGTCAAATTAGAACATCTGGGTTTGAATTCTGCCTCTGCTTTTTCTGTGTGAACCTGAATGCTGAAAAGTATACACATCATTTCGGTCAGCTAAACTAATTTAAGAAAGTGAACACATGTGTGCCACTAACATCCATTTCAAAACACAGCATTACTGGAAATTGAGAAGCTTCTCCTGATTTCAGGGACTACCCATGCTCACCAAGGGTGTCTTTCAAAAGGAGATGATAAAAATATGGTTGTTGTGGGTTTAAAAAATGACTAAACATATGTAAAACAGTGCCTGCTATATAGTAAATGTTCAAGAGTGTTAACGATTAATCTTAAGAAAAGTGGCCTAAGCAAGGACCAGAGGTACAGATCATGTTCCATTATAAGTCTTGACTGGAACTTAGGGTCCATTTTATTTTTCATCAATCCACCAAAAATTTGGCAATAGAATTATATGAGATGTAAATGTTCTTGCCATAAAAATAAAAACAATTAAATGAATAATATGTGAAGACTGTCTTAATAATCTTACTGTGGCAATCATTTCTCAATATATGTATCAAATTACATTGTACGCGTTAAACTTGCATGATTTTACATGTCCATCCTAAAGGAAATCAGTCCTGAATATCATTGGAAGGACTGGTGTTGAAGCTGAAACTCCAATACTTTGGCCACCTGAAGCGAAGAACTGACTCATTTGAAAATATGCTGATGCTGGGAAAGATTGAAGGCGGGAGGAGAAGGAGACAACAGAGAATGAGATGGTTGGATGGCATCACCGACTCAACGGACATGAGTTTAAGTAAACTCCGGGAGTTGGTGATGGACAGGGAGGCCTGGCGTGCTGCAGTCCATGGGGTCACAAAGGATAGGACACGACTGAGCGACTGAACTGAACTGAACGTGTCAATTATATCACAATAAAGCTAGGAAAAAAAAGAACAATTACTATCACATACACTCATTAAGGAGACTGAATGACTTAAGTGTCTAGTCTTAAACCTCTAAAAATCAAAATAATTATATGAAATGCTATTATTTATAACCATATCCAATATACATGACAAGATTACGAATTCCTTGAGGTTAGAGACCACATTTGCCCATCATTCTCCTTTTTGAGGATTAGAGTTGAGCTTAATTAGTCTAAGCATCTTAGAAACCCTGCAATGCCCAGCAGTCCTTTTAGCATGAGGAAATCCAGGCATTTCAGAGGAATTGTGTGGGGGATTTTGAGTCAGTTCTCTGTATCAACAGGACAAAGATACGTCAGCAGAAGACGGTACAAGATGTTTTTAACAGGATTTCACTTGGGTGTTGATGGCATCCATAAATGAGGATTCTTTCATAGACCTTCACATTCCTTCTTGTTGGTTACTTGCCAAGTCGTACTCTTTTGCAACCCCATGTACTTTAGTCCACCAGGATCCTATATCAATGGGATTTTCCAGGCAAGAATACTGGAGTGGGTTGCCATTTCCTTCTCGAGGGGAACTTCCTGACCCAGGGGTCAAACCCGCATCTCCTACATTGGCAGGCAGATTCTCTACCATTGAGCCATAGGGAAGCCCAACTGACACATTAGAAAATAGTTAAACCAAACAGGGTGAGGAGCTCAGGAACATTAAAGGTTTTATCAGCAAATCCTTGGATGAGAATTAAATGCTTCTCTGCTTGTTACTTTAATGATTTGATTTTCCTGAAGCTGATGGGTAGGAGAATAAGGGTTGTATGCTTATCCTCCATAGTGCCTAGCATGTACTTACACATAATAGCTGTTAATGAGTATGTTTTTTGAGCATGTGGTGTGATCAGAGAGTAGAGCGACAGGTGCAGAACTGATATTCCCATTTCCCAGTTCCAACTACATCAAAAGAAGCAAACAAAAAATGGTAAATGTGTAAAACAGAGAGAAAGGATGAAGTGCCAGGCAAAGCAGAGTTTATCTGCAAAAAGAAACGTGCTTTATAACTACAAGGACTAAAGCACAAGAGGGGATAAGATAATCTTTACCTTCCAGGATTTCTTCTAGGGTTAATCCATGCAAGGAAAGTGCTCTGAATCCAAAGGCATAAGAACCATTTAAACGCAGTCTAACCATGGCTTCCTGCTGCATTGTGTAGCTATTTTTAGCCCACAGTCATGCTGCTCTGGGTCAGAACAGGGGACATCTGTGGTGAGAGGAATAAATTGCTTGCAGCAAGACAAGTTTTGATGAATAATTACTTGTGTTATAATGTGCAGCCAGGGCAGCTCCACTCCACAGACTGAAAACTAAGACTTTCAGGAAGTAATCACGGGCAGGTCCTCGGTGGCTGTCTATGGTTTCCAGTACTAATGATACTTGTCAGTGCTGCCAGGACGATCCAGGACTAATTGATTTGCTGTGAACCCTACTCGAGGTTAGCCCCAAGGCTGATGGTATGCAATGCAGTTATGTTTTCAAAGCACTTCATAATCATTAGTTTTAGTCCCGATGTTCCTGGGAAGTAAGTAAAAAATATTTTTCCATGTAATTTTAATGCCATCTCTTCAGTTTTACATTTCTAAACTCTAGATGTTCTACTAAGTGCAAAGACTTTTCACAAATTTCATTTTTCAACAGCTGGAGTAAGTAAACCTTCTGTTTTTATTTATGTACCATTGTTTGACACAGCAGGTACCAGGTTTCTTTCTTCTTCTACTTTCCTATGGCCCAGTGGTGTCAGCACCTGATCAGCCTTAACCACAAGTTACTTCACCTTTGAATCTGGATCCAGTTTTAGGGAAATCAATCACAATCGTCTAACTTTCTATCATAATTTAGAGAAAAATATAAAGTATTCAATACGTGCTGTGTTCATAAATAAATAACTTTCTCTCCAGACAGCAAAAGACTCAAAGAAATGGCCTCAGAGCAAGGAAAAAAGCAAGAGTACTGCCACTAAAACCTGGCTTCACCTAATGTGTGACTGTAAGACTCCCTGTGGAGACTTCAGGAATAACTAGGGTGCCTTATAGACCTTCTCAACGACTCAGAACAACTTCTAAAAACCTTAAGGATGCTGTCCCACGATACCTTGTTCTCACCTAAGATAGAGAGGCTTCTCCCAGAGAACAACTTTTCTTACGGATTTATCCTCAATGAGATTCATAAGAAACTCACAATGTCTACAAAAAATGACATCACTAGAAGTACTGTGGGCGCAACTAAAAGGGTCAGAGTTCAAAATTAAAACACGTCTTGGAGAACCCAATCTTGTAAAGTAAGAGTGAGCTACCCTAGTTAAGCACAAACATGTACCATTTCTTACAGAAAAGGAAGAACTCAAAGGATGCAGCCCTGAAAGCATAGCTAAGAGAGTCAAAGAATCATTACCAAGGAGGAGTACTGGGCCCTAATAAAAGGCCTGACATATGCCCACCTATAATGCAAGTAATTAGCTTAGGCAAATCAAAGTTAGAAAGTCTGAGTCAGGAAGATCCCCCTGGAGGAGGGCATGACAACCCACTCCAGTGTTCTTGCCTGGAGAACCCCATGGACAGAGGAGCCTGGCAGGCTACAGTCCATAGGGTCACAAGTAGTTGGACACAACTGAAGTGACTTACCATACATGCACACTAGCTTATGTACACAGACCATAAAGGCTCTGCTCAGTTTAACAATATGACCTAGAATCTCAGGTTGGAAGATTAGAAAGCTACGTCCATGTGGCCACTTCTCAGAAGCATGTTTAAATTAACATTTTACCGACTAAAGTACAAATTTGCACAGGCTACTCTTCTATTCAGTAAAGTAGATAATCTATCATGTAATAAAATAAACCTTTCACCATCCCTGCCTTGCTGCCATGGAACTCAAAACAATTTTAATTTGGGAAAACTTTTCAATTAGAAAAAAAAATGCTACTCAATTCACCATGATCTATACAGTTTGCAACGTTCCTTCTTTTCTACTGTAGGAACAGCAACTCGCGACACTCCGATCCTTTTTCTCTCCCCTATCTCTGGCAGATGTCACTAATTGACCATGGACTAGTTTCTATTAGTCCAGACATGGCCTCATGGTTTTTCACAACACTGAGAAAGTTTTGGCCTGCCAAGCTGAATCATCACATATTGACCTCTATCTACCATTATTTTTGTATGATATGTGTCTTGATTGACCTCTGTGATCCACATAAATTAAAATCCCAGAAAGGGCACAAACTAACTACTGAGACAGTTAAGCATAGTTTTTGAGATCTTAATCCCTGGAGCAGAAGACACTGATCTTTTAGCATAGTTCTGCCACTGAGTAGCTGTGTGGCCTTGGGCAATTACTTAGCCTCGATGTACCCCAGAGTTCTCATCTATAACATAGGAATAACATTATCTACTCCATATATTAATTATAATTATTAACTGAAAAATACATAATGAATATTCATAAAATATATCTGTGAAATACTTCAAATGACTGGTACCAAGTTGTGAACAAACGTATTATTCTAACTTCACTTTAATTATTACTCCTAGCTCCATGATTTTGGAAAATTATATAAACCTTCTCCATGTTTCTGGGTTAGAAGATATTTGTCTAATATATATGTCAACATTTATTTACTTATACACATGCAATTTAATACAACACCTGGGAGTTCTAAACTAGTTTTTATTGAAATAGAATGGAAATATCTAAAGTATGCTGCATATTTCCCTATATTGTGAACAGTATGCCAAATATTTCAAATTCTCTGTACCTGTCACAGTTAACAATCAGTACACTATAATCAAATATTTTAGGGAATATTAGCATGCCTTTTCATTAAATGACCCACAGGACATAGTGGCATTCATTTTCTCTGGGCTTTTGGTGTTGACTCAGTGCTTCTTTCAAGGGCTGGCGAGATGTATTGAACTGCTTATTCAATTCTGTAGCCCAATGCTATGTTTTTCTCATCTCCTCCTTTAACCAGATTCCTTCTTACAATCACTGGTTCTCTCACCATTTTTAACCTCCCTGATTCCAAATTTCTCTGTACTTCTCTGAACTTTTACTCCACTCTTACATGCCTTGCCACTTGTTACAATGGAACTCAGCACTGCTCCTTCCCTTCAGGTTAGGCTTGTAAATCAGACAATGGGAATTATTATGTTTTGCCAATTTTCCACATTCCTCAGAGACTGATTAATCATTTGTTGTGCACCTCTTGATTTATTCCAAATGACTGATTTTGCCAAAAATCTCATCTCCCCATAAATTTGCTGTTATTTATAATATGTAACATATGTTATAACTAAAGAACCATCTTAGGTTAAGATTTTTAAAAATATAATGCTGTTCACTACAAAAAGGAAAAAACTCATAACAGGAATTTCCCCTTGGATGCTATTCAGAAGTGTTTATTATAGAGATGCCAAAGTAAATCCCTCTTTCAATAGCATAATAAATAATCTTAAGAGAAAAACACTAAGAATATCATACTGTTTCATATAGCAACTCTTAAAGTGTGGTTCCAGGATCCTCTAGAAATGCAAATACTCAGGCCCCAACCCAACTTTCTGAAGTTCTGGAGATGAGGTCCACCAATCTGTTTGGGTAAAATTGTCAGATGTCACTGACCCACACTGAAGTTATAAATTAAGTCCTACATGCATTTTGCTATCAAGTTTAATTATTTTCTTGTCTGAACCATAACTTATTACAGATTTGAATACTTAACAATTTTAAAAACACAAGATTTGTGGATTCTTTTTTTAAACCTTAATTTCCCCTCAAGGATCTAGATTCTCCTGAAAATGTTACATAGTAGCTACTGTAATCAAGACATGGGTCTCATATTAATGATTTTTTCTAATTCTTAATAGAACTACAACAAACAGTTGAGACCTGCCAATGAAAAGAATTAAAATAGTTCTGAATAACTAATGACTGATTCTCTCCCATTTGTAATTACTTTTCCTCACATGCAGTGTGGGGAAATTATTTGGGATGATTTAATTCACTTGTTATCTGCTGTTTGCAGAGCTGGAGAGAGAAAACAGATGTCATTTGCAGCAGCAGGCTTGTCATCTCACACAGGTCATCTTCACAGGCTGTTTTCTTGATGGAATAACCAAGTTATAACTCCTGCTTTGCAGTGTAAGAAATAGGAATTTGACCATATATCTTGAGATTATCAGTTTCTTGAAGATGGACCAGCTCTAATGAAACTCTTAAGAAAACTTGTTTTAAATAGGATAGCAAATTATTGATTCTGAAGAGACTTTTAAATTCTATCACCACTGCCCCTGGCACACCACAATATTCAAATTTGCTCTACAAAGTACCATTTCTCTGGTAGCATTATCTTTTAGAAACCAAAATACTGATCAAAAATCCCCCTTGTCTTCTTCCTTAGATGGACTGATTCTTAAATGACTTCTGTTCCTTGCTAACTAATATAATCAGATAAGCACTGATTTTACAGAATGGAGTCTTCAAAAATCCTTAGACTATCTTACTTTAAAATAATAATAATGGGAAAGGATATGCCCTGCTATAAAATCTTAGACTCTTTTAGAAATGATATCATGGAATCAAAATGCCTCATTTCCTACTCTTCAAAATAAGTCTGGATCAAGAATGGTTCTGAATAATTAAAAAAAAAACAAACTTACTTTGTCAAATAAACCTGTTTTCTTAAATAAGTCTAGAAACTCATAAAATACATAACAAAAACAAACCCTAATTCCTTTGTGCTTTGGAAGCAGCATAAAAGTAAGTAAATTTGTGGGTAATAATAGAGACACATTCATGTAAACTTTTTCTCCAATGGACAGGTTAGTCAGTTACAGTATTGCTTGAATTTTAACACATCTAATTTCTTGCTGGGGAGCAAAATTCTATTGATTGCTTCCATAGCAATTTAAATCAAGACATATGGTTTTGCTTTCCTGAAAAACTAGTGAGGTTATTTCTGAGACTTTTTTAGTTACTAGGCTGAGTATTTTTTGAGTACTTACTGCCTGCAGAATAAAATATTTTTTCAATAAAATAGTTCTCAAAACTTACTGAGAGATGTATAGGCCTCGGTCACCAAGGAGAAAACATAAACACAGGAGTTCCTTGGACATGGTAGTATATTTCAACTAGCTTTGTCCAGAAAGACCAGTAGTGTTTACATATCCAAAGTTTGTGAACTATTGCCAGTAGCCAACATAGACTATCTCGCACAAACCCATGCACTTAAAATGCTAACCGATTCCAAAGATCATGTACAAAAAAAGCAGGATTAGAAAGCAGTGTCAGGTAGGGCTTAGATTATAGAGACAATTAAAGATATCACTAAAAGGAAGGAAAATAATATATTAACGGGAAAGAAAATCTCCATAGTCCTGGAGAGAAGAGAAACACATGTTTTTAAAGTTTTTAAATTTTATTGTTTTAGTGCCACAAACAAACAAAAAAATATTTTGTACTGGCTTAATTACTTATATTATTTTTAACTATAGAAAAATGGCTCTCTCTCTCTCTCTCTCTCTCCTCCTTTAAGTAAAGTAATACTTTTATTAGGTTTCAAATATGTGACTTCCATATTTAGGGGAAAAACCCCACTAAGTTCAACTTTGTCCAGATTATACCCCTGAATATATAATCTAGTAGTAGCTAATGAAAATAAATTTAAAATGTTGGTTAAAGGGTTATGGTGGCTCAGAGGTTAAAGCGTCTGCCTGCAATGCAGGAGACCTGGGTTCAATACCTGAGTCGGGAAGATCCCCTGGAGAAGGAAATGGCAACCACTCCAGTATTCTTGCCTGGAGAATCCCACGGATGGAGGAGCCTGGTGGGCTACAGTCCACAGGGTCGCAAAGAGTCGAACATGACTGAGCAACTTCACTTAAAGGGTTATAAAGAAATAAAACTATAAGGAATATTTTGGTTTCAGACATTGCAAATTAAATATACAATTAGAGAGAGATACACATAGAAATTTGTGATCCAATTATTTTGATCTAATATGACACGATGGACATGAGTTTGAGTAGGCTACTGGAGTTGCTGATGGACAGGGAGGACTGGCATGCTGAAGTTCATGGGGTTGCAAAGAGTTGGATGTGACTGACCTGAACTGAACACCTTTAAGAGGGTGAGAGGGAAAGGTACAAAACAAAATTTAAGAGCAGGGTAAGGCAGAACAGCTGAAAAAAATTTTTTTGTTTTGCCAAACTTGCTTGAATGTACAGCTTTCAGAGTCTCTGTGTATAGCTCTGAGATGCTGAATGGCAAATATTAACTCAATGAAACAATGAATTGGAAAAATGAATAAATAAATCACTGGTGTGTTGAGAGAATCTGTGTCAGTGCCTAGAAAATGCACAGTTTATGATTTTGCAAGGTAAACAGTAATTATGATATTGGAAGGTAATATTTGATTACTATTGTATCTCAGGATATTAAGTCAAATATTAAACCAATTAAAATATATATGTAGCTAAAACTGTCACCCAAGATTAGCCCTATAAAACTCTTGCTTTGAAATATGAAAAGAAGGACATGTATAAGAAAAACAGTATCTACCTGGATCTTAGGACTAGAATGCCTATAAAATATTTTATGGATTTGATACGTCTGAAGCAGTTCATAGAAATCAAAAGTATTTTCAAAAGGTACTATTTATTAGAAGTAAAAAATGAAGCATGTTTTAGTTAAGATGTTTAAATTCTATTTCTAGGTTCATCCATTTTTTTCCCCTCTAGCAATGACTTAAGAGTTTCTAGTCAGATTTTACATGTGTTTTGAATTTCTCTTGTTTTAGATACTTCATAAGGCCAAGGCATTAGTACTGCAGCTTAAGTACTAACTGTTAAATTTATAAATTGAACAATAAAGTAGTTGAAAATCAAAAAATTGATTCAAAGATCCAAGTTGTTTAAGAGCATGGAGAATAGAAAGAGAAAAAATCTATATATGCAGCAGAAATTTTAAGAAGAGAAAATAGCAAGAATAGCTGTCTTTCAAAAGAATGTTCCAGAATTGGAAAAAAATGTTTTCATAGAATAGACAGGATAATTTGAACAGGGTAAATAAAAGCTATCTATATCTATGCCCATCACTGTTAAGCTTAGTGTATCAAAGACAAATTAAAAAAAATTAAAACCAGTCATTAAAAAGAAAGATTTGACAGCAGGATTTTCATCAGCAACTGGCTCTTTCCCCAGTTTTCTCTAGCTCATTAAATAGTAGCATAATTTCCTAAGATGTTTATGCCCCAAACCCCTGAGTCATGCTTCAGTCCTCTATTTACAACATATCCATATTTCAATCATCAGAATAAGTCTGCTTATCTGTAACTTCTAAATGTCTCCTGAATCTGAACACTTCTGACCATATGCAGGGCCCTCCACCTAACCCAGGAATTCATCTAAAGGATTGAAATCACCTTCCAACTGATCTCCCAGTGCCTCACCCCTACGAATTAATAATACTGCATACCTGCTCAAACTATCTGATAGCCTTCCATCTCATTCAAAGTAAAGTTCAGATTCTTTTCCACAGCATACAAGGTGCTACATGACCTTGCACCTTTAACTCTGTCTCCTCCTCCTAATTTCCCTCTTGATTAATCACTTTAGCCATGTAGTCCAAGCTTAATCTCATCCTCAGGGCCATCACTATGGTGGTTCTATCTGCCTGGAATGATATTCACCCACATCATAGCATGGCCTGCTCTCTCATTGTATTTGGATTTATACTCAATAATCTCTTTAGAAAAGACTTAACCACTTTTCATAACACTTCTTTATAATTGCTTTTAGCATTTAACATGATGTGACATAGTATCATATGTTTATTGGTTGGTTTGCCAATCCCTAAACTAGAACAAAGTCCACGAGTGTATGACATTATACTTCCCAGTGCCCCAAACGGTGCCTGGCATATAATTCTCCAAAAAATTATTTCTTATATAAACTCTTATTTCCAACAAAGATAAATAATACACATTGTTTCAAAAACTTGTGGAACATTTACAAAAATTTGCCTGACACTGGGGCACAAAGGAAATCCAATCAATTCACAATAATATATATCATACTCATCATGAAGAAGTACGAGTCCACTTAAACCACCAAGTTACAAAAACAACAAAACGCCCCTTATAAAACAAATGTCTTCTCTCTGTCCAGACAGAATCTAGTACAAATTTAACTGGCAAAACAAAATCTCCAAGACTCAGTATGTCACTCACGTAGGAAAGAATTACTCAGTAGCTAAGTAGCTACTATTTGTTTGGAGAGAATTATTTTAAAAAAAGAATTTGCCTAAAGTGACTGAAATTGAGTAAGAAAAACTATATAAAAATATTTCACATAAAATCAAATTTAATGTTGTAAAGTTTGCAAAGCCAAAAGACCAGTTTAGCTGAAGAAATGACTTTTGATCTGGGACTTAATCAATGGATAAAATTTAACAGGTGCCTATGGTGAAGGAGAAGAAAGAAAATCCAGATGGAGAGGTTGGTAAGTATTAATCTATGAAATCAAGGAAGTGTACATTTTTTAGAGAAATACCAAGTCATTCAACTTGGTGGAAATATATGCTAAGTGGTAAAGCTATAGTGAAGGCAAATTCTGAAAGCTTTGTAAGTGAAGCCACTGAATACCAACCTTAATGAACAGGTGATAAGAAACTGCAAAAGGCTTTAAGGAGGAACACGTGTATACCTGTGGCGGATTCATGTTGATATATGGCAAAACCAATACAATATTGTAAAGTTAAAAAATAAAAAATCTAATATTTTAGCAAATTTTATTTGGCTGAAGATATTTCTCTGCTAAGAATAGGGTCCATTATCAGTTGTGGGCAAAGAAAGTGGCCACTGAAGCATTCTCTAACCTGAAAAAAAGAAAGAAAAAATAGAGAAGGAGGGAGGGAGAGACAGAGAATGAGAGAGAGAATTTGAGAGAACTGTGTCTTATACAAGTCTTTTGTCTAAAAATACATTCCTCAATTCTGATAAAGATGATCCATGTTATGCATTCCTACCTACATCTGTGGCAAAGAAAAAGAAAGTTCAGAGTCCCTTGTAACTGTACTGCTTTCTAGCCCATTAGAAGAGCTGGAGTGTGGGAACTCTTAGCTTAAGAGTAAATAGCTCCTGGCTTCCATCATCGAAAAGAAAGAAATCTCTGTTTTCACCCTTGAGTGGGAGGTCACTGAGTGAGATGAATAAAGCTCTGCAATTACTGAGCCATGCAGGATATGCTGAGTAATATATTTATGTGCAATTTGCACAACTTCTTAATTAGTTTTAAATATCAAGCTTATCCTAGCTGACATCTAAGCTTTAATATTATCCAATCCAAGCAAAGTATGTGGTTTTGGATTTGCTTTGCAAATAGTATGTTCTTCAGGATTGCTTATGCAGAAATATTCTGATCACAGTAGCTACATGATCTGTCTCAAGAGTTCTGACCAGAAAATTCTATTTAGCCACAGAGGTGGAATACACATCTCTGAACAGATCTATTGAGACAATGACTCCAGAATATTTATCTGGCTTAAAATTTCTGTTTCTCGGTTATGATGATAGATCAAATAGATACACGTAATTTATCTTCCTCCAGGAAACAACCACTCATTTAAGTTTTTGCAAAGCAAAGTGTTAAAAACAAAAATTCACAAGGATGAGGTAAGAACAGCAAATGGGCCTGTGCTGAGAATGGCCACCGTGTATGACAGAGGCTGAAATGAGGGCCAGAAAGTATTAGTTGCTCAGTCTTGTCTGACTCTTAGAAATCCTATGGACTGTAGCCTGCCAGCCTCCTCTGTCCAGAGGATTTTCCAGGCAAGACTACTGGAGTGGGTTGCCAGTCCCTTCTCCAGGGGATCTTCCTGACCCAGGGATTGAACCTGGGTCTCCTGCATTGCAAGCAGATTCTTAACCATCTGAGTCACCGAGATGAGGGCCAGTTTAGTTCAGTTGCTCAGTAATGTCCGACTCTTTGCGACCCCATGGACTGCAGCATGCCAGGCCTCCCTGTCCATCACCAATTCCTGGAGTTGACTCAAACTCATGTCCATCAAGTCAGTGATGCCATCCAACCATCTCATCCTCTGTCATCCCCTTCTCCTCCTGCCTTCAATCTTACCCAGCATCAGGGTCTTCTCAAATGAGTCAGCTCTTCATATCAGGTGGCCAAAGGATTGGAGTTTCAGCTTCAACATCAGTCCTTCCATTGAACACTAAGGACTTATCTCCTTGCAGTCCAAAGGACTCTCAAGAATCTTCTCCAACACCATAGTTCAAAAGCATCAATTCTTCAGTGCTAAGCTTTCTTTATAGTCCAACTCTCACATCCATATACGACTACCGGAAAAACCATAGCCTTGACTAGACAGAACCTTTGTTGGCAAAGTTATGTCTCTGCATTTTAATATGCTGTTTAGGTTGGTCATAGCTTTCCTTCCAAGGAGTAAGCGTCTTTTAATTTCATGGCTGCAGTCACCATCTGCACTGATTTTGGAGCCCCAAAAAATAAAGTCTGCCAATGTTTCCCCATGTATTTGCCATGAAGTGATGGGACCGGATGCCCTGATCTTCATTTTCTGAATGTCGAGCTTTAAGCCAACGTTTTCACTCTCCTCTTTAAATTTCATCAAGAGGCACTTTAGTTCTTCACTTTCTGCCATAAGCGTGGTGTCATCTGCATATCTGAGGTTATTGATATTTCTCCTGGCAATCTTGATTCCAGCTTGTACTTCATCCAGCCCAGCCTTTCTCATGATACACTCTGCATGTAAGTTAAATGGGCAGACAATATACAGCCTTGACGTACTCCTTTTTGTATTTGGAACCAGTCTGTTGTTCCATGTCCAGTTCTAACTGTTGCTTCCTAACCTGCATACAGATTTCTGAAGATATGAGGGCCAGTGGGATATAAAAACCCAGCTCTTCACTCTATGTTCACCCAGAGGACCTGTGTCCTTATGGAGGAAACACTTCCCCCTAATTTACAGGAATAACTGGCTCAGTACATCCAAGAAGGCCAAAATTCAATTTGGCAGTAGTGAAAAATGAAGAACCAACACAATTTGTATTTCAAGAAGCACAATGACAGAAGCACTAAGTGTGAAAGTGGGTAATGACTTAAGGGACTACGGTAAACACTGAGAAGTTGGATCCCTCTCTCATACCACACCTCAGGGAATTGATCACCATCTCCAGCAGAAGCCTAGAGGTTTAGTCTCTCACCCAAGGGAAAAAGAGTCTCTGTACTGGGAGGCCCAGATGGATCTTGGAGAATATATTTCCCAAACAGCAGGATTAAGTGACCAATACCATTCCAAACACTGGAGACAGACATATCCCCTGAACTATCACACTGTCCCAAGATGTTGGTCCAAGATGTTCCTCAGAAACAATCAACTCATAAACTTAGAGATTAACTCATGTAACACAGGAATTCCAATTTTTTGTCTTCTACTCTTATCTATGTTCACAACGCCAAGTCCTGACTGACCTTTAAGAGAAAAGATGTCTTTAAAGTCGAGTATGGTGATATAAACCATCAAAAATGGGACAAAAACTGGAAGAAACAGAGAATGCTGGGACAAGAAAATACTGGTATCATTCATTTATGCAGAGATATGCTAAAGCTGAAACTCCAGTACTTTGTCCACCTCAAGAGTTGACTCATTGGAAAAGACTCTGATGGCTGGGAGGGATTGGGGGCAGGAGGAGAAGGGGATGACAGAGGATGAGATGGCTGGATGGCATCACCGACTCCATAGACCTGAGTCTGAGTCAACTCTGGGAGTTGGTGATGGACAGGGAGGCCTGGCGTGCTGCGATTCATGGGGTTGCAAAGAGTCGGACACGACTGAGTGACTGAACTGAACTGATGGCAAGATAACACTTGACTCCTAGGAATTAAAAAAAAATTGTAAAAATGAGAAGTTCAGTAGAAGGTAAACAGTTGGAAGATAAAACAGGAAATCTTCCCAGAAAGTGCAGCAAAAAGACAAAGAAAAAAAAAGAAAATCAGATCAGACCAGGCAGTCTGACATCCAACAGACTATTCACATTCTCTTTCTGATATCTATACCTCTTTTACTGCTGATATGAAATGACATATTAATCTTTTGAAGACTCTTTGAGAGACATAGGCTATTTTGAATACAAAAATCAAAGTTTGGAAGACCATCAGCCTAATGAGTTATTCATTAAGCCCAATGGTAGTCTTCACCTGCACCCTAGATTATACATACACTGTATCCACTAAAGAAACAAAACCATCTATACTGCAAACCATCACCTAGACATAAATATGAACTCTCTTCCTTCGTAAGTGGATTATCTACTCCCAGAGAGCAGGGGTCATATCTGATTCCCTGTTGTGTCCCCACATACAAGCTTGTATCTACTGGCATACAATGAACACTGACTAAAATTTTATTGAATAAACATTGAATGAATTTCCATAAACTTTTATCATATAGTAAAGGGGTATATTTTTATCTTATACAGAAATTGCAGGTGACTCAACTTTAGCAGCTGCAGTTAATTAAGCAATTATGTTTTCCCTCACTTAATGTCTCTGGTGAGGTCATGGCAACGTAGTCACAAAAATAAACATGAACTAGCTTTTACGGAATAAAATTTGGCAACTGTCAAGTTCCTCTATGATGAGTGCATTCAGTGCCACACTGGTCGGTCTCTAACATGAGACCGTCCCTGGAACTGATGAGGCATGGAAGTTCCTTTGATTACTTAGTTACTGTGTATTAAAATAATAAAGGGAATCCTGAAGTCCGTGAAAAATTCTTATGTTGACACTAGGAATAAAGTATTACCAAAACATACTAGCCCCAGAAGGGGCAGCAATCTGTCCATATTGGAGCTGACACCTGTTCTTGATATAATTTTTCCTTCCTGGCTTCTAGCAGCTGTAACATCATCAATATGGGAAGCTTCCAGAATGCCTTGATTGACCAGTATGGATTCCCACATAACAAAGCCTCAAAATAAGGGGCTTATTTCATAATAAAGAAGTTGCAAAACTGGACACGTGACCAAAGATTTACCATGGTTTTACTCTGGCAATTGCTAAATTCTCAATGGAAAGCAGATATAATCTGTCAATGCAGGAGACACAGGAGACACCAGTTCCATTCCTGGGCCAGAAAGATCCCCTAGAGTAGGAAATGGCCACCTACTCCAGTATTCTTCACCTGGAAAATTCCAGGGACAGAGGAGCCTGGGGGGCTGCTGCCCATGGGGTTGCAGAGTCAGACACAACTGAGCATGCACGCATGCTCCTTGCCTATTTTCCTAGATTATCTTTAATGCTTTTCATGTTTCCTTATTCAGCCTGCATCCTGATGACCAACTAAATCAGCCAAACTTTCAACACTTTATGACCTTATACCTTCTGTACCTACCCCCATAAATCCCCCATTTTGAGGTAATCTACAATGTTTTGCTTTTCAAAATTCTTAGTCCAAAGTTATTGGATACTAATGAACAAAAGACATTAGTAAGTTGAGAACTTCTTAAGGTTCATTCTGTTCACTTTGACCTTAGTCTTCTCTCCTTTCATAATCAATTCTGTATCTCACTGTTGTTCTTTCAGATTGCCCCACTTTCTCACATCCAGAGATCGATCCACCCTTTTTTGTCTTCCTACTTAGCAGATACCTTTCTAGCTACTTGTAAGGAGAAGATAGGTAAGAGGTGATTTCCATTACTACTCTCCCAGAACTTTTAGCGGTACTGCACTGATTTCCTTTAAGGTTATTCATGTGGTTACATGTTACTTAAAGAAAAAGAAAAAATATAAAGATATCACAAAAGATAAAATCTCCCTCTGAAATATTCCCTATTCCATTTTCCTGAAATCAATATTAATATCTGTCCAACTTCTATGACTTCTTCCACATCTTCTTACCAAAACATTACTGTGTATTATACATTTGGGGATTTATTTTTCTTTTAACTAGACAGAATCACAATTAGCACTCTGAACCTAATTTTCACTTAAGACCTCTTTCTCTCAAAAATACATGAGTACTGTCGGGCTGCACCCCGCAATCCAGTAAGCCCCATACTCGCCTAGCCGCAAGACTGAAGAGAGACTGGAGTGAGGAACAGAGACATCAGTGTTATATGGATGGGGAAACTTACTTGTCTGAAGCAAGGTTCTGGAGTGACATCTGAACATGTGCAGAGGAAAGCAAGGAAAGAGCGGCAGATTTCACTCCCCAGAGGAGGGGGGAGGTTACCAGTTATAGGGGGAATTGGTATCTGGTTGGCTCCTTGGTTACCAGCGAAACTAGCGGAGGGGCCCGCCCCTCACCGCCTCTTTAATTGCTACCAGGTGGAGATGTTCTGATCTAAAGGTTAGAACAATCATTAGCTGGGGCTGAGGCAAGTATGTGGGAAACTCAGTCAGGTGATTAGAGTGTAGGTGAAGTAGGCACTGGGCCGGACAGGGAATGTACAGAGAGCAAGAGAATGGCCACCTTGGGTGACCTGATCATAAAAATGACATATACTAATACACACAAAAGTATTTTTAAAAGGCAATAATATAAGATGCTGGGAGATTTTATGAAAATATGTTATGCATTCAACATTTTCTTGAATGTCCTTCCATCTCTGACTTTGCTCATTCCTTTCCCTACATCATTCCCCTACCCTCACCGGATTCATAGTAACCCGTGTAAACTACCTAGCAAGTTTATATCAGATTTCATCAACTGTTTACAAATACATGTATATAAAAAGGAAATTATACATATATATATATATATGTCTCTCTCTCTCTCTCTCTCTCTATATATATATATATATATATATATATATTAAAAGATGTTAAAGTTTCCTGGGGGATACCATAATACAATGGATATAAACTTTTAAGATTCAGGACAGATCTGAGGAAATTTCAAAATGATAAGAACTAGTAATATGACCCTAAAAATTCATCTCAAAGAGATTATTAAAAAAAAAATGAGGTGTGTGAAAATTGGTAGAAGGTTTCTGAAGAAATATCTTTCCCCAAAAGAATGGAATGAGATGACAGAAGGCCATTTCATAACCTTGGGTCTTTCAAGAGAGGCTAAAACAGCATCCTTTGGGGAGCACAACGTGTTCTCTGAAGTTAGGCAATGCAGGAACTGGTGTGTGACTCACCTCAAAGAAAACTAAAAGTAGCCTGGGGCAGCAAATATGCCTGCTTCCGAGAAGCCATGGAATTCCCTCCAGCGCTGAATAGGGCACGGGGTACATGTGAGACCTACCAAGGAGACAGTAGACTTGGAGATATTTCAGCTTCTGTCAGAGAGTACAGCTTAAAATGGCAGTTTTCCCGGAATCTAGAAAACCAATATAAAACTGGAGGCTAGAAAGACTGCCTCTCCCTTGAAAAATAAGTTGTGGTCTGAGGAACCCATTGAGGAACCCCTGAAGAACCCATGAGAGTGCCCTAGAAAGAACCAGATTCACACATCGATAAGCCGAGAAAGCATACAGCTGTGATTTGACAGCATCTGTCAAGAACTTTCTTCTCTCCTCCTCTTCACCACCTCCTTTGGTGTTACAACCCTGGACAAATCAGGCAGAACAGCAAGCTAGTGGGAAATAAAGGAAGCTAGCAATCAAGAAGCAGCCAGAAACAAATATAGACTCTGTCTTACAGTTCACTCCTGCTGAGGGAAGTGTTTATAACAAATTGAACTTCTTTGAGCTGCTGTGAGCCCAGGATTGGCTCTCTCTTCGGCTATTACCCAGGAGTACCGGCTCCTGGAGAACAGGTGAGTGGGCAGCCTAAGCCCCCATCCTAGCCACCTAGCTCCACTTCAGAGTATCTTTCGAAGTTAAATTACAAAGCTGGGTGTCTGGAGAGCTGGAGGGGTGGTGAGAAGGGGTGGTGAAGATGGGGAGAAAGCACAGAATATTTACCCTCTGTCACTTGTCTGCCTGGCTGACACCTCATATCTCAGCAGACAAGCCAATGACCATTCACTCTTATAAAGCAGGTTTTGCTTTCCACAAAAGAGTCTTTTGTTTCTAGACTTAAATATTTATTGTTGAATTGTTCCTGACACAAATCCAAGGTATGAATTTAGAGAGAAATAATGGTAATTATTGGCTTCCTGGGTAGCTCAGCTATTAAACAATCCACCTGCAATGCAGAAGACCCTGGTTCGATTCCTGGGTTGGGACAATTCCCTGGAGGAGGGCATGGCAACCCACTCCAGTATTCTTGCCTGGAGAATCCCATGGACAGAAGAGCCTGGCAGGGTACAGTCCATGGGTCACAGGGAGTCAGGCATGACTGAAGTGACTGAGCATGTGCACATTGATCCAACAAAGCCTTAGGTGTGAGGTAGTCAATGGGATGGTCCATGGGTTTCTCCTTCTGGATTTCAGGTGCATTCATTAAAAAATGACACCCTGGTACCAAAAGCATGAGCAGAATTTATCTTAGAAAATTACTAATTAGATCCCAAAAGAACACATTCCAATATGGATTAGATAGTCATTATCAAGACTTTCCTAAAAATGTCTGCCTTAAAGTGATCTTATGGACAGGTATGAGTTTTCACACAGGGACAGAGGATGGACTTCCTGATTTAATTTTAAGAAAATATTTAGATTAAAATAAAAATGAGTTCTGATTATATCCTCTGAATCATATTTCTTCATGGTACTTAGATACAAATATATTTAATTTATTTAATGAATATTCATTGACTTTTATTAGTACTAGGCATTGCTCTAAGCTATTAAGATAAACCGATTGGTGAAACCAAATAAAGATCCATGGCCTAAAGACATGCAAATTCTCATAGGAGGGGGAACATAGTAACGACAAAATAATTATAAGTTACATAATATTTTATATACAAAGGCCCATATAGTCAAAGCTATGGTTTTTCCAGTAGTCATGTATGCATGTGAAAGTTGGACCATAAATAAGGCTGAGCATGAAAGAATTGATGCCTTTGAACTGTGGTGCTGGAGAAGACTCTTGAGAGTCCCTTGGACTACAAGGAGATCAATCCAGTCAATCCAAAAGGAAGTCAACCCTGAATATTCATTGGAAGGACTGATGCTGAAGCTGAAGCTCCGATACTTTGGCCACCTAATGAGAAGAGCCAACTCATTGGAAAAGATCCTGATGCTGGGAAAGACTGAGGGCAGGAAGAGAAGGGGGAGATAGAGGATGAGATGGTTAGATGGCATCACTGACTCAATGGATATGAGTTTGAGCAAATTCCAGGCGATAGTGGAGGACAGGGAAGCCTGGGGTGCTACAGCCCATGAGGTCATGAAGAGTTGGGCAAGACTTAGCAACTGAACAACAACAATAGTGGTATTTTACATGGTGATGAGTTACTGTGAAAATAGTTTAGGGTAAGGGAGATTCGGAAAGTTGTAATGTGAGGGTGGAAGTCATTTTTAAATAGGGTCTTCAGGGTCAGTTCAGTTCAGTTCCTTTGCTCGGCTGTGTCTGACACTTTGTGACCCCATGACTCATAGCACACCAGGCCTCCCTGTCCATCACCAACTCCCGGAGTTCACTCAAACTCATGTCCATTGAGTCGGTGATGCCATCCAGCCATCTCATCCTCTGTCGTCCCCTTCTCCTCCTGCCCCCAATCCCTCCCAGGATCAAGGTCTTTTCCAATGAGTCAACTCTTTGCATGAGGTGGCCAAAGTATTGGAGTTTCAGCTTCAGCATCAGTCCTTCCAATGAACACCCAGGACTGATCTCCTTTAGGATGGACTGGTTGGATCTCCTTGCAGTCCAAGGGACTCTCAAGAGTCTTCTCCAACATCACAGTTCAAAAGCATCAATTCTTCGGCACTCAGCTTTCTTCACAGTCCAACTGTCACATCCATACATGACCACATGAAAAACCATAGCCTTGACTAGATGGACCTTTGTTGGCAAAGTAATATCTCTGTTTTTCAATATGTTATCTAGGTTGGTCATAACTTTCCTTCCAAGGAGTGTCTTTTAATTTCTTGGCTGCAGTCACTATCTACAGTGATTTTGGAGCCCCATAAAATAAAGTCTGACACTGTTTTCATTGTTTCCCCATCTATTTCCCATGAAGTGATGGGACCGGTTGCCATGATCTTTGTTTTCTGAATGCTGAGCTTTAAGCCAACTTTTCCACTTTCCTCTTTCACTTTCATCAAGAGGCTTTTTAGTTCCTCTTCACTTTCTGCCATAAAGGTGGTGTCATCTGCATATCTCAGGTTATTGATATTTCTCCCGGCAATCTTGATTCCAGCTTGTGCTTCTTCCAGCCCAGCGTTTCTCATGATGTATTCTGCATATAAGTTAAATAAGCAGGGTGAAAATATACATCCTTGACGTACTCCTTTTCCTATTTGGAACCAGTCTGTTGTTCCATGTCCAGTTCTAACTGTTGCTTCCTGACCTGCATATAGGTTTCTCAAGAGGCAGGTCAGGTGGTCTGGTATTTCCATATCTTTCAGAATTTTCCACAGTTTATTGTGATCCACACAGTCAAAAGCTTTGGCATAGCCTCAATTAAAAGTCGGTAATTTGAGCAAAGTCTCAAAGCTAAAAAATGGAGATAGCCTTGTAGATATTTGAGGGAAGAGGGGTCCCGGTAGAGGAACTGGCCAGGCAGAAGACCCTAAGAAAACATGAATGACAAATCTGAGGATCTGTAAGGAGGCAATGTCATTGAGAAAACTGAACAAGGGGAAGAGAAAAAAAGAAATAAGGTCGAATGGGTTGTTTGTAAAGAGCAACTGAAAGAATGAATTGACATTAAATCCGATGGGGAAGGCTACACACAGAGGCGAGAATATCACTCAGTCAGTTCAATTCAGTCGCTCAGTCAAGAATATCACTAGCTTTGTACATACTGATTTGTGATGTGTATTACACATCCGGATGGAGATATTAAGTGGGCAATTGGACATCAAGTCTAGAGTTGGCCAGAGGTAGAAATGTGGGAATCAGTACTGATGAGCAGGATGAGATTACCAAGACTCTGCATGTAACTGGAGAAGAGGTGGAAGAAATGAACCTGGGGCAATTCAGGATAAAGTTGTTAAGATAAGAAACCAGCAATGAGACTGTTAAAGAGTAGGGAAAGAGGAGGAAAGTAAGAGAGGAGGAAAACTATATCGTATTCTAGAAGACAAGTGAGGAAATATTATCAGTGAAGAGGGGGATTACCATTGTTAATTGTGGCTGAAAGACTGCGTAAAATGTGGACTGAGAATTGAACGTTGACTTTAGATATAGAAATCTGACCAAAAATCCTGGTGCTCTGGTGGGGTGCAGAAAATTTGATTGTTAAAGACAGTTTAGAAGAGAAAGAATTTCAGAGTATATAAACAGGACTGCAACTCACAGGAGAAGTGAAACGAAGATTTTTAAATACAAGAAAAAAAAATGATAGTGCGTTTGATTGCTGATGTCAATGATCCAGTAGACAGTGAAACAGTGATAATATGGGAGATTAAGGGAAATTTCTGGAGATATATCACTGAAGAGACAGGGGATGTGTCCCACTACATAAGAAGAGAGTGCACGCTTAGAGGCATTATCTACAGTAAGAGGCAGGAAAGGAAATAATGGGACTGCTGGTACCCTTTATTAAAACCTGGTACTTAGGTTTTGCTCTTCTGGATGAAGTGCTATTCATTTCCAGTGTTACAGGTCATATATTATTTTTCCATGCCATTCATGATTACCTTTGCATTGTGGATACTTATTTTAAGATATCCTATCAATATATATGAAACCAATATAACAACTATTTCCTTCATCAAAAGTCTCTATTCCCATGTGATATTCCATCCATAAAGGATGAAAACTTTAGAATATTCTTTTTTTTTTTTTTCTGCCCTTCCTCCCCTTCCCACCTTTTTTTTTTTTTTTTTTGCTTTGATCCATAGGGGAAACTTTTGGAATTCTTTTACTTCTCTTTCCTCATCATGACTCTAACCCAACTTTTAAGTTTTACTGAAGAAACCTGAGACTTTCAATTTCAAATGATTATTATCCCAGGTGGTGCTAATGGTAAAGAACCCACTGGCCAATGCAGGAGATGGAATAGACGTGGGTTTGATCCTAGGTTGGGAAGATCCCCTGGAGAAGGAAATAGCAACCCACTCCCGTATTCTTGCCTGGGAAATTTCATGGACAGGGGAGCCTGTGGGCTACAGTCCGTGGGGCAGCAAAGAGTAGGACAAGATTGAGCGACTGAGCGTCATCGTCATTAGAATCTCTCCACACAAATTGTCTCTTCTACTTCAAGAACCTTTATAAAGGTCTCCTGTTGTAAACTAGCAGACTTTCAATGACTGTATCTAACAGCACCCATTCAGATGTAACCAGATATTGCATGACTCCTTGCTTACCACTCTTCCTGTCCTCTTTTGTCTTTCTCCATCTTGACTGTACTCATTTATCTATTCTTTGGGTAGATAGTTTGTCTTTACCTGAGATTAGGTAAAAAACATGAATATCTGTAAATAGTTCTGTAAAAAGGAAACAGAACTGACTGCGCATAGGGTTTTTAGATTTCATTCCTTCTCCCCGCCCCGAGTAGTCTATAGATTAGATGGCAATACTAGGTATTTATTAGAAACATCTGGAGAGCTAAAAAAAATACCAATTCCTTGCGCCACACTCAGATATTCTGATTTAATTCATCTAGGATAGAGCCTGGAGTCAGGACTCTCCAGCTTCTTTCTAAAGCCTTCCAGCGATTCTAAAGTGCAACCAGGGTTGCAGTCTTGTTGATGCGCTTGTACTTTGATTGTTTTCTGCCACAGTAAGAAGGAGACCTGCTAAGCAATAATTAGCCATAGTTTGCAGGATATAGATTCATTTATATACACCATCAGACTTGATTAGTCTGTGGTATGGCCTGTGCCCTGATACTGTTTTCAAAGTTCCCAAGTGGTTCTGATATATAGCCAGGTTTGAGAACCACTGACATAAATGAAAAAGTTCCCATGTTATTAGGCCTTTACAACTACCGTTTATAGTAGTTTTTACCAGTGAGGCTTGAAAACTATATAAATCAGAACACCTGGGATGGGCTATTTAAAATGCATATGCCTTGGACTCACATAAATCCAATGGATTCTTGGACAGACTGCTCAAATTTGGTACTTAAACCGAATTATTAAGATAAATCTTACGCATACCCAAATTTTTGAGACCTATAATAAAATTTGTGGTTGAATTCCCTGTGAGGATACAGACCAAGAATACAGGAGGTACAAGTTAATACTTGTACTCTATAATACTCTAATACTTAACTGACATGGCGTAGAGAAGTAACATATTGTTACTAAATAGTTAACCTGAAAGATTAGTTTAAGATGAATCTATTATTTCCGCAGGACCCTTCTCTCGTTTCTCATTTACTAGTTTGTATTTTGGGAAGAAAGGGAGACAATGGAAGACTCAAGGGAAAAGAATGAGAAGGCAGTGTACTCTAGAGTGGTTTTAGACCTGGTCTTGCCTGCCAACTGCTCATTCATGCCTTAGACAGCATAGGCTACATTACATACAGGTAACAAATTAACCTCAAAATCTCAGGAGCTTCACAAAATCAGTTAGTATTGCTGGCTCATGGTATATACCCAACACAGGTAGGAGGAATGGCTATTCTCTACATACTAGTTAGAACCCAGGAATGACAGAAGCTCTGCCATCTTTCCATAAAACCATCTCAACACAAGTTTTCAGCATTTGCTAGAGGGGAAATAGTGTGGGCAGTTTATATCTAAACTACCAGCCTCTACCTGAAGTTATGTATGTTACTTCCTCTCAACATCTGCTGGCCAGTATTAACCATGCGATCCGGACGTCACTGTGTGGGAAGCTGTATGTTTTCTCATGAGTGCAGGCAGAAAAGAATTGGATATGATGATCTCTACTGATCTGTGCCACAGAAATGTTCATCATGCACATACTATGTGCTAAATACTGGGCCAGAAAATAGGAATTAGCTGTCAGATAGAACAATATCTTCCAAAAAAAAACCAACTATCTTTCTGCTTTCATGGAGCTCATGAGACAACAAGGAGGAAATACAAATATTTCACTTATGTAGGAATAAAAGGCAGAGTTGTTAGTCATCAAACTTCACAAATTATCAGAAAGGAATATCAACAAAATATGGTACAGCAATAGCTAGCAGGCCTAAACCCATCAGATGTAGCTTCCTGTTTTGTTCACTATGATGAGTTTTGGAGTAAAGGCTGTTTGCTTGGCTTGAATTAAGCAAAGGGAAGCTTCTTAGTGTTTGTAGTCTCACAGCTTATACATCCCATCATCTCACAGTCCAGTTCTAGCCATGTGATTAACTTGCACTCATCAGCACAGCTGCTGTTCATAAATCCATACATTACAGACACACTTAGGCCAGACAGATCAGGTACATTTTGTTATAAACTTTCCTAGCTGCTTAGTATTTGGAGAAGGAAATGGCAACCCATTCCAGTATTCTTGCCTGGAGAATCCCAGGAACAGAGGAGCCTGGTGGGCTGCCATCTGTGGGGTCACACAGAGTCAGACTCGACTGAAGCAACTTAGCAGCAGCAGCAGCTTAATACTCAGAAGCTAGTAAATTGCATCAGTTAATATTTGCAAGAAACGTGGTTGGGGTTAAAGAAAAAAATTATCTTAGGCGTTTCCAAGGTAGAATGTGTCACAGACCCACTGTTAACCTTTTCCTTTGCAGCACCTGATCAAACAATCAAAGTAAACCCACCACAGTGGTAGGTTTACTTTGGTAGTACCCCTCTGGTAGCACCCCAGGGGGAAAGTGAATACTGTTATAAAGAGGAAAATGACATGTCAGGGAAGTGAGGGGTTTTTATGAAGTGGTGTTTGAACTAAAAATTGAAGGGAGAGTAAGGGTTAACCAGGTGACAGAGGGAGAGAGAGAAATCTCCAGGCAGAGGTAATAGTATGTGGGTTGGGAAGGAGCTGGCTTTGTCTGAAAGAGGCCTGTGAGACTGGACTTGAGAAGCAGGAGAGAAAATAGGGGAAAAATTATTCCAGAGAGATCTGAATGGGTAAAACCATGGACAGGGTGAGAGAGATAAGGGATCTTTATTTTAAAAAGCAGAGACATAATGCAGTAGTTTCTATGGGGGTACACATAGAAAAGATAGGAGCATCAGAGGTGAGGGGAGTGTGGAAATAGGGGGTTGTTAGATAACTACTGGAGACATCTTAGCAGAGAGGTGACAGCATGGGTTAGGATTGTGTCCTGTAAATAAAGAAAAGTGGTTTAATTCAAGAGATGGTTAGAAGGAAAAGTAGCCTGAACAGGTGATCTATTTTTCATGGTGATCTCCTTTAACATTAGCAGGGGTAGTAAAATGCACTTGTTTTAATTAGATAGTTCCTTTAAATAATCAACCACAAAGAAAGTACTAGCTGAGGAAATAAGAAAGAGTAGGAAGGTTTTCCCATGTTCACTGAACAAAGCTTTTCCATACCACCAGTTCTAGTTCCTTAGCTGCCATCTAATAGCTGCCAACTTTTGGGGCAAGTTGCTTATTTATTGCCATTTATTCACCTTTAGAGAATTAATAATAGCTGCCCTGTGTGTGTGTTAGTTACTCAGTTGTGTCTGATTCTTTGCGACTCCATAGACTATAGCCCTCTAGGCTCCCCTGTCCATGGAATTCTCCAAACAAGAATACTGGAGTGGGTTGCCATTTCCTTCTCCAGGGGATATTCCTGACCCAAGGATCAAATCCAGGTCTCCTGCATTGCAGAAGGATTCTTTATCATCTGAGCCACCAGGGAAGCCCAATAACTGCCTTCAGTTCAGTTCAGTTTAGTCGCTCAGTAGTGTCTGACTCTTTGCGACCCCATGAATTGCAGCATGCCAGGCCTCCCTGTCCATCACCAACTCCCAGAGTTCACTCAAACTCACATCCATCGAGTCGGTGATGCCATCCAGCCATCTCATCCTCTGTCGTCCCCTTTTCCTCCTGCCCCCAATCCCTCCCAGCATCAGAGTCTTTTCCAATGAGTCAACTCTTTGCATGAGGTGGCCAAAGTATTAGAGTTTCAGCTTTAGCATCATTTCTTCCAAAGAACACCCAGGGCTGATCTCCTTTAGAATGGACTGGCTGGATCTCCTTGAAGTCCAAGGGACTCTCAAGAGTCTTTTCCAACCCCACAGTTCAAAAGCATCAATTCTTCAGCGCTCAGCTTTCTTCACAGTCCAACTCTCACATCTATACATGACCACCAGAAAAACCATAGCCTTGACTAGACGGACCTTTGTTGGCAAAGTGATGTCTCTGCTTTTCAATATGTTATCTAGGTTGGTCATAACTTTTCTTCCAAGGAGTAAGCGTCTTTTAATTTCATGGCTGCAATCATCATCTGAAGTGATTTTAGAGCCCCAAAAAATAAAGTCTGACACTGTTTTCATTGTTTCCCCATATATTTGCCAAGAAGTGGTGGGACCGGATGCCATGATCTTCGTTTTCTGAATGCTGAGCTTTAAGCCAACTTTTTCGCTCTCCTCTTTCACTTTCATCAAGAGGCTTTTTAGTTCCTCTTCACTTTCTGCCATAAGGGTGGTGTCATCTGCATATCTCAGGTTATTGATATTTCTCCCAGCAATCCTGATTCCAGCTTGTGCTTCTTCCAGCCCAGCATTTCTCATGATGTACTCTGCATAGAAGTTAAATAAGCAGGGTGACAATATACAGCCTTGACGTACTCCTTTTCCTATTTGGAACCCTACCCATATTAAATAAGTGTATGAAGGTATTTTAAAAATTTCAAAGCTGGTTTACATTTATATATTCTAACTATACGTAGGTCTTCCCTGGGGGCTTAGCTGTTAAAGAATCCACCTGCAATGTGGAAGACCTGGGTTTAATCCCTGGGTTGGGAAGATTTCCTGGAGGAGGGCATGGTAACCCACTCCAGTTTTCTTGCCTGGAGAATCCCCTTGGAGCAGAGGAGCCTGGCAGGCTACAGTCCATGGGGTCACAAAAAGTCAGACAGGACTGAGCGACTAAGCACACAGCTATACATAACATATAATTATGCTTATCATTACTACTAAATATAATTATTAACTCCCAGTTTTCTGAGCCAAGGCCCTGAAGAAATTAAGGGAATGAATAGTGACTCCAGTAATAAACACAGAAGGGTAAACTTACCCTTACCCAGCGGGAAAACTACATAAGGATAAGTAAGGAAAAGTCAAGACTGATTGTTTTTGTTTTGGACAGTTTTACTGGAAGTGCATGTGCAGAAAAACTCAATTTTAAAGCAAATAACAATAATCATAGAATTTTCTTGCCAAGAATAAAATCTTAGAGGAGGGGACTTCCAACCCAAGTTTTTCTTTCTTTCCCAATTGTAGTTTGTTTTTTTGTTTTTTGGTTTTTTTCTTAAGGTGTAAGATCTGGAACATTCAATTTCCTGTAAATTGTGGGAAGCAAGTGTGTGGTGACCTTTTCCCCGCTCAGATATTGATCTACTGGATATTCCCATGGAGTCTGCAGTAATACAGACATCTACAGCTGACCTTGAAAGTCGTGGAAGATTTTTTCTTTTTTAAAGAAAAAAAGATGAGTGTGTCTTGAATGTGTGATACAGGTCTTCAAAAAAGGGTGGAGGATGGGAACTTACACATGTTCATTCTCTTATTTTTATTTTCAATACTTCTGAAATTGGGATGCAGTTTATGACTACTTAGTGCAGTATTTATTACACACATAATCCCCAACCAATAAAATCTGTTGTTAAATTCTTGCTACATCTGGCACTGAAAACATATTTTCGCAAGGAAATACAATATATTAACTTAGATCCATCACAATTTCTTAAAACAATCTTGCCAGTAAAGAAAACAAACAACAACAACAAATAATTGTTTTGCAAAAATTGTATAATTTTCGAGGGGATTATTCAATCTTCATTCATTCAAACAACTTTAGTAAAGGCCTACTGGGTGCTGACCAATCTCAGAAAAACAAGTCCCTATGTTTTGAAAAGACGAGGAGAAAAAGCCATCTTATGCAGAATGGCCATTACTCCCAGAGAGCCCTGGACTGCCTCTGCCATGTTCCTCTGCCAAGGATTTTGCCCAGGAGGCACCTCTTTCCATTCCCTTTAATTTTCTCCTCTAGGCCTTTAATTCTCCAGACTTGCTCATTATTAAAGCAGCTACGGAAGATCGAGAAATCTCGTGGAGGAAACTCTTGACCCATTCTTGCCTCAGGTGAGATAGAAGTCAGTGATTCTGACCCTCTACTCAGGAATCATGCCCACTGGGGGGTTCCTTCTGTAGTAATAATAGTCTGCTTTCCAGAGGATCCCAGCCAAATACATAGTCATCAGTTTATCCAAATGAGGTTAAGATTAAGTATTCAAGAATTAAATCCATCAAAATTACCTCAGCTATAAGGAATAAAGTTTGGTTTCCTCATCATGGCATTTAGGATTCTAAGACTGCAGCATGAAAGAATATTCTCAACTCTTCCTTCTACTTACCTACTATATAATTCTATCCAATCTACTCAAACTAGTTTAATGACTGCTTATTTGCTTATCACTGCCTAAGGCCTTTAATCATTGTATTCTTTTGTGTTTAAAAAATGAGGAATTAACTAAATACAATTCAGTACACAAACTACTCAATTTTTATCTATTATTAATATATGTAAATGCATGTACTCACCACCCATTCCAAGGTACAGTATATTTTCAACACCCCATAAGACTATGTCATCTGCCTTTCCAGTTATAACCATCCTCAGAGATAATTATTTTCTAATGTGTATTACCATAAGTAAGTTTCCTATATGGGCTTCCGTGGTGGCTCAGTGGTAAAGAATTTGCTTGCAATGCAGGAGACCACCTGAAATGCTGATATGGTTTCGGTCCTTGGGTAAGGAAGATCCCTTGGAGAAGGAAATAGCAACTCATTCCAGTATTCTTGCCTGGAAATTCCATAGACAGAGGAGTCTGGCAGGCTACAGTCCATGCAGTTGTAGAAATCGGACACGACTTAGCAACTCAACCACCACCTCCACCAGTTTCCTATATTACACTTTGACTTAATTATCTTACAAAATGAGACGATGAACGAGAAGGGTCACATGGAAAGGGAAGCATATATTTGTTCTTTCTTACTGGTTTCCTCTTTCACTAGCCACTCCTCTATATACCAAGAACCCTACGTTGAACCTGGGTTGCCATTTAGCTATTGTGATGTCCCAAATTAATAAACATTGAATCAATAGTTTCACTCTTATCCTCATATCTTCAATTATTTTCCCACTAGTGTCTGTGAAATAGGTTGACCATCATGTGACCCAGGAAAGAAAAGAGATATCACCCTGACTTAGAAAAACAATATCTCATAAAATTATCTATTTTATTTCTCAAAAAGATATAAAAGAATTTTCTATTTTAATAGTATATACTGTATGCTTTTAAATGACGATACAAACAAGCATCTAGAATGCTGTTTTGATTTGTATAATTTTGATAGAGAGGTTCCAGAATGGTGTTCCAGCATGAGCTCCCACAAACTAGTCTTCCACTGAGCCAGTGATCAAGAGCCTGAGAATCTAACAGTTCAGTGAACTACAAATCTACCTAACTATACCATCACTGAGCTCGTTTCTTTTATTATACTTAAGGATATGACATGATAATTCATTAAAACAAGATGTATTACGTCTATGACATCCTCTGACCTGTACAGTAAACCACAAAAAAAAAAAAAAAAAAAAAGAAATGAGGTGAACTTGAAAAAAACAATGTTCTCATCAATTTCCTACCAAACTTTACCTCATGCCTTTTGAGAATACACCTATTCATTAGGTGACAGCTATGTGTAGGGAACAACACAAAACAAGAAATAAACAACTCCATTCTAAAGTCAATTCCAATCTTCAGTAGGGAAGATAAAAATATGAAAATGACTACTGCCTAAAGTCATGTCAAGATGAAGACATATTTCCCTATGAAGAGAGACTGCAAGTGGAAAGAGTGAAAGTTTAGAACAACTGCGCTGGCGGCCCTCAACAAGAGTCTGTTATCACTGAAGCTCAGAAACATTAAGTAAGAGGTAACAGCTGTCAGTGCCCTGTGTGGACGTGCAAGGAGTCAGATCTCCAGGGTCAACAGACGAGCAGGAGATAATATTCCAAATGTTACAAGCCCTTTTGTCAACCCTTGACCAGGAAAGAATGTTTTAGAAGTAATACAAGTCCTCTTTTCCTTCTGGCTGATAGGAACAAACGCTGAAGTCACTCAATCTCAGTTAATATCAAATCAATCCCTATTAATAGAAAAATCCAACTCAGCACTGCAGTTTCATTGGCTTGAAAAAATGATGTCCAGAACAATCTGGCTAAAATTTGAGTTCTGCTTCTTTGCTGTCTCTAAGTTGAACAACTGTTAGTCTTGTGGTGTCAAGCAATTTTATAAATAAAGCACTAAAATGGTTAATCTACACCTACCACTGAAGTTTTAAATGCACATTTTAAATACATCTTGTAAATATTTGTCAAAAACATCTGCATATACATCTACACATCTCATTTTATCCACTGCATGATAGAATAGTTTGTATTTGCTCAGATGATTCTTAATTAATAATGCAAGGGGGAACAGTTTTGTCAGATTTTTTCAACCTTTCTTTTTATATTATTTATTTATATATAAACATATATATATTTAATTTTATATTCTGTGGATACAAAATATTTCTAAATGGTTCAGACAAAAGAAAAATGGTATTTTTAGCTCATTTTCCTCTCTTAGCCAACCATTTTAATGTTTGAGCCAGTCATCTTCGTCTTACTCAGTGGAATGGAACCAAACTCAGGTCCATCAAGTCGGTGATGCCATCCAGCCATCTCATCCTCTGTCGTCCCCTTCTCCTCCTGCCCCCAGTCCCTCCCAACATCAGAGTCTTTTCCAATGAGTCAACTCTTCACATGAGGTGGCCAAAGTACTGGAGTTTCAGCTTTAGCATCAGTCCTTCCAAAGAACACCCAGGACTGGTCTCCTCTAGAATGGACTGGTTGGATCTCCTTGCAGTCCAAGGGACTCTCAAGAGTCTTTTACAACACCACAGTTCAAAAGCATCAATTCTTTGGCACTCAGCTTTTCTTCACAGTCCAGCTCTCACATCCATACATGACCATTGGAAAAACCATAGCCTTGACTAGATGAACCTTTGTTGGCAAAGTAATGTCTCCGCTTTTGAATATGCTATCTAGGTTGGTCATAACTTTCCTTTCAAGGAGTAAGCGTCTTTTAATTTCATGGCTGCAATCACCATGCAGTGATTTTGGACCCCCCCAAAAATAAAGTGTGACACTGTTTCCACTGTTTCCCATCTATTTCCCATGAACTGATGGGACCAGATGCCATGATCTTAGTTTTCTGAACGTTGAGCTTTAAGCCAACTTTTTCACTCTCCTCTTTCACTTTCATCAAGAGGCTTTTTAGTTCCTCTTCACTTCCTGCCATAAGAGCGGTGTCAATATACAGCCTTGACTTACTGGTTTTGGGTTGACTCACCAACTCAATGGACCTGAGTTTGAGTGAACTCCGGGAGTTGGTGATGGACAGGGAGGCCTGGTGTGCTGCATTTCATGGGGTCACAAAGAGTCGGACACGACTGAGCAACTGAACTGAACTGAACTGAATATTTTTTCTTGAGGAATGTTTATGTTTGCCTATAACCTCTGAGCCTAAGTTTATTTGGAAGGGTGGTCATCTTCCTTCCATATGAAAACTGATAGCTCTTTCTTTTACAAGGCACTCCATTTGAATTTGGAGCCACTCTTACTGTTAGAATTTTGCCTTTATGAAGCTAAAACCAGGAAACAAATCATTGGTCCTAATCTGACATCTGAAACCAAACAATTAGTTAAATACCCCTTCTGCATATGAATTATATACAAATATATAATCGTTAAGAAACCTAAATGAGATACTTGCTCTCTGTTGTGATTGTTTTGGTTTGATAATGAAAATATCCAGGGAAAACAGTGTTTTCTTTGTAGAGACCAAAGTGCCAATTCTCTTCTAGTTTCCCAGTGAATGATAATGAGAATCTTTTCTGATCCAAATTTCCCATTTCCTCCTAACTCTAGTCTTTATAAATAAATACAAGACAGGATGACTATATTTTTAAAAGTCAATTTAGTTCATCAATTCTCTAGCAATACAAGTAGTTCACATACTAGAAAACTGGAAATATCTGATGAGCCAGGAAGAAAAGCTGTGTGACTCCACAGGATTTTTGAGCATTTTGTAAAAATTAAGGGAAAAGGCACTTTTCCTTAAATATCTGTCTTAAACATCAAGTCCTCTGTGAATCTTCCCCCTTCCTCAGTCTTTTTTTCCAACCCTCAGGCATCATCTACTGTCTTTTAATGCTTTTCTTATGTGATGATCATAACCCACATCAGTATTTTGGTTCAATGTGTACAAACCTGTCTCCTAACTACATGGTGGGCTCTGGGAGGACAAGAAAGTTTACTATTTTTATTTATTTATTTTTTTGTATCTCTTGGGCCTGGAACATGGTGAGAGATCCATAGATATTAATTGTCTTGAATTAGAAGTTGAATTAACACCATCTCCCAAAGACAAGCTGAAAAGATTCTATTGATTTGTTCCAAGGTCACAGATGTTAATGGTTTAGAATGAAGCTGATTCAGCTTTTCGTGTCTCATCTAGACAGGCTGATTCAATACACACCATTCATGCATTTTATGAAACTATGCTCCTAAGAATATCTATCAAGCTTTCATACTCATAATATGTATAACATTTGTATTTTACAGCTTATAATATGAAGCACGCTACATCCTGAATAAGAGGACATTTCCTATCAAAACTGCTCTCAGATGCATACAATAGATGACCACACATTATCTCTATGAGTCATTTCTAGCAGAATTCTAGACACAATTACTCACACAATTTTTAGATTCATAGAATTTTTAGTCATACTTTTTGATTATCTGAATATTTTCTCAGGATTTTTCCTAGGTAGGCAAAGAGACCACTATAAGCTTTTGAAATAAAGCAAGCTGATTCTATTATACTAGAATAGTTTAATAATAAACTAAAAGTTTAATAGTTTAATAATAAATCAAGACTCTCATTCTAGATTGTAAATAAGCAGACTAATAAAAACCTATCCAAATAGCAAAAGTAAGTATTTCTGTGTCAAATTATAATCCAAGCTCACAAAAATCTAAGGCTAGAACATTGCCACAAGACACTCTTGCCATTGAGTGATCAAACATACAGCATTTGCCTAGCAAAATTCTGAAGTCAGCTAAAGAAACACATGAGCAAAAAGGTATGACACACAGACCCATAGGTCCTGGGTATTTTATCTATGCCTTTCATTCCTCTGCTGATTAGCAGATTTCCACATTCCCTGCCCTTCTGCAGAGAAGTGATATAGACTTACCTCAGGATGTCCATAGAGCTGCCAAGTAGATTCAAGGAAACAATGTAGGAGCAGATTTCAGTGGTGTTAAATCATTTCTATCTAATTATTGCCCCTCACTATTCCTATTGATTTAAGGACTGAGCCCCAAAGGATGAGTTATTTTAGGGACATTAAACACATGAGATACATGTACTGAATTCTGAAGTATGTAAAAGAAGGATGCTTCAAAACTGCTCAACTAAGTGGCCTTTTATATCTTTTAAGCTTCAGTTTCCTAATCAGCAAAATTGAGGGATGAAATTCAGTTATTTCTCCTAGCTCCTTAAATAAAAAGTGGATTGGAAACAATTTCATATATTTAGGTCCTCCTACAGTTTTTAAAGGGATTTTCCATACCTGAAAATGAAGGGACACAGCTACCAGTGAGTGAAACCAGATAATCATCATTCTTATCTCCACCACCCATTACCATATGGTTATTGTTATTGCTACCGTGCTCATGACAACACAGTAGAAAATTTCTCTGAGTTCCATTCTCAGCTTCTTAGTGCAGGCAATTTGGTATACATAGGGGTTACCATCTTTGACCAGCACAAAGGATAAAACTCACTCTTATGACCAAATCCCTACATAGCTTCAAATAAAGACTCTTTTTGTATAGTTATCTTTGCCAGTCACTGCTTAAGCAAGCCACTTTCTTAATGCCTCTTTTATCACTTAAAATGTAAGATAATGCTTGCTACATATGTATACTAATAATGATAAGGATGATGAAAAATTTTAATAATTAATAATTGGCATTTCATGATATTTCAGCTTAACTTTTCTGCATTTGGGGGATTCTTTTTCAATTAGAATGCTTTATATGACACAGGGCATTCTAGACCTTTCTCCAGGTTTTACTGTTATATGCCAGTTGCCAAAAAACACCAGAGTACTCTGGAACTTTCCAAAGAGCCCGTATAAACTGGCAGTGATTCTTTTCTTTGTATTCCTTAAAGGAGGTAAACTATCATTGTCACATTTGAGTTTTAGCTCAGGATTTCATAGTTTTTATTATGTTTTAGGTATGAATACGAGAAGTCATAAAGAAGGGTTAGACGCAACCCCCTTCCATTATTCCAGCCATGAACCAAATGCTGCGAGCTAATTTAACAGCTAATAAAAATGTGATGTCCCTAGCCATTTGCACCAGTATTTTCATAGCGACACGAAAGTAATCTTTCTAAAATACAAATCTGATCATGATGCTGCCTTCTCTAAAATACTTAAAGGGCATCTTACACTTCGGTGTTCAAGTTACAGCCCCTTCGTGTGAAATACATGAACCTTTGGCATCTTGCCTCTGCTTATTGCTCCATTCCTTGTCCCTTATTGTCACATCCCACATCCATTCTCTTTGTCTTACAGTACAGGCTGCAGCCTTCCTAAATTCAGTTTTCAAAACACACTATACTTCCAACATCCATTCTTGCCTCTAACCATGTTGCTTGGGCTGCCTGGATGCCCCACCCTCCACCTCTTCTCTTTCCTAACTGAATCAGAGGTTTCAGGTCTGGAAATGTCAACCATCTAGAATACTGACTAGACTATGGGATGAAATATAATAGGTCCCCAAATAAGCTAAAATCAATGTTAACAAGACCAAACAGAGACTGAACTTAGAGCCTGTTAACTCTAAGTTCAGACAAGAACTATTATCTGGTTTCTATGGTTATAACAGATTAGAAATAGCAACTTTGAAAAAAGAAGTAAGCTGACAGATAAGCCCTGGTTATCAGCAAGAGCTGAAGTATGAAAAGCTGGGCAACAGAAAAGGAAGAGAACAGAAGAATTTAAAAACTTTTACAAAAAGTTAGAATACAGAACAACCTACATCATTCAGAAGTAGTTAAATTATGTTTAGAGTTTACTTAGTACACACTGGCAGGAAATGTTATAAAATATTTTAGAAGGAATGTGATAAGATATTTAAAAACCATGAATGGAATGGTTTATAAAGAATAAGATTTTACTATCTAATCAGATTAAACTTATATGGAATTGTAGAATTACAATTCTAGATAAGTATGATATTACTATATTTGGAAGTCCTGACATAAAAAATTAAGCTGTTTCTGTGGTGAAAGATCTTAGCAGATGATTCGAAATCAGTGACCATATGTTTCTTTCTTAATTGTATTGAATTTTAACAATATCTTTTCAAATGAAAAATAAGTATCTATACGACATTAAATTAAGTTCTATCCTCAGCTCTACTTATTCATGATTTTTGTATTTAAAGAGTGGCATAGGGGTTGGTTGCAAAGAGTTGGACATGACTTTGTGACTGACAGCAAAACATAGGGGTTGGTATCTGTATATGATAGCAGTTCTGGTTTACTTAAGCTATTAATATATTCTAAAATCTTTAAATGCCTATAAGGCTATAAAGTCAAGAAAATCAGGAAAATAGTGACTTTCTAGGTGCTCTTGTAAATCAGAATCAATGCAGTTGTAAGAATGAATGATAATTAAACTGATTGAATGATAATGAAACTGGTGGTTCAGAAGAATAGTCCATGCCCTGTCATACTTCCCATATGAGATTTGAGTACAAGGACATTTGTTTTCATTAATGCACATTTCAGTTGAAAAAGGATCCACAGAATATCTTGCATTATGTCACGAGAAGAAAATGTTCTCAGTAATGAAGGATCACTCTCTCTTTTAGCATTAATATGATATCACTACTCATTTCCTTCCTAACTATTACTGGAAAGGCTCTTTTATTTCACTGCTTATTACCTACTAGGTGGAAAAAGTAAGTTTCTTCTAAATATTTCTGATTCATACTTTTTGATCTCTCCATTGTGACCTGCTTACATATAACACATTTCTATGGTGTAAGCTTCTTTAGTTCTTTTTTTAGCATTTCCCCTCAAAACGCCATTTTGTCTACCTTTTATCTTTATGAGGGGGCTTCCCTCAAGTTCAGTTGCTAAAGAAGCTGCCTGCAATGCAGGAGACTTGGGTTCCATCCCTGGGTTGGGAAGATCCCCTGGAGAAGAAAAAGGCTACCCACTCCAGTTTCCTGGCCTGGAGAATTCCACGGACTGTATAGCCCATGGGGTCGCAAAGAACCGGACGACTGAGTGACTTTCACTTTCACTTATCTATATGATGAAATATATACATTGGAAGAGAGTGAAATACATATTCTTTGTGGAAACTTACTATTTCTATTCCTAAAATAATGAATATTTAAAACAATTAATTGAGCATTACCATAGTAAACATATCAAGTACATGACTAGAGAATTCATAATAAGCCCAGAAAATAATCTGAAAATAGGTCTTCAGTCAATAACTTAATATCATCTGTGTCTTTCCTACTAATCCCTACAACAATCTTATGTTGAAAGAGAGCTGGGAGCCTCATTGTATGTGAGAAACACTGAAGTAGCTGTAGTTGAGGCAAGGCTGTTCAAAATGGAGCCTGAATCTGGGTGGGGAGTCGCCTTTTCAAAACTATCATGTTCACTCAATCCAAATGACATCTGGGAGCACAACATCCTTAAACAAATTTCAGCCTTTTTAAAGAATGCTCTCCAGATGTGCCTCTGCTTGAATAAGAATCCAAAGACTTGAGTACGATTCCAAGGCCTACCACTTAACTTTACAAGCTGTGTGACCACAAGGTATTCACTTGTCTGTTTCAGTGTCCTCATTAGTAAAGGACATTAATATCACCTACACCTTATCAGTAGGTACTATGCACATTAAGGCACTTCACTTAGTAGAAATGCCTGGCAGACAGTTACTGCTTGATAAACTTTCCTTACTTCTATCACTAAGATAAAAAAAAAAAAGAAGAAGGCATTGATAAAGTTGAAAATACTTTGTGGAATCCATTTCATTACTGTTAGCTGATAACCTTGAGTGTGTGTGCTTAGTCACTCAGTTGTGTCTAAATCTTTGTGACCCTGTGGACTGTAGCCTGCCAGGCTCCTCTGTCCATGTGGATTCTCTAGGCAAGAATATTGGAGTGGGTTGCCATGCCCTCCTCCAGGGGATCTTCCCAACCCAGGGTTCAAACCCAGGTTTCCCACATTGCAGGAAGATTCTTCACTGTCTGAGCCACCAGGGAAGCCCAAGAATACTGGAGTGGGTAGACTATCCCTTTTCCAGGGGACCTTCCTGACCCAGGAATCGAACTAGGGTCTCCTGAATTGCAGGTGGATTCTTTACCAGCTGAGCTACCAGGGAAGCCCATCTGATAACCTTAGAGAGTACACAATTATATCCTTTCTCTCCTTAGCCATATATGGTTTCATGAGAGTCATTTCAGGAAGGGGTCTGTATATCTCTTGTATTTGTTAAAGCCAAAGATAACAAAGAAAATATTTGAGTTCCAGAAATGCTGTCACTAATGGAAGGCTAGGAGATGCTTGGGCCACTCTCTAGCCATTACTCTTCTAAGACCAATGCCACACTAAGAACACAGAGTGAACCATGATGTTAATACAGAAGTCAGTTATCAGTTCTGTGTAGTTCCTTTCAGTCAAGAAGAATGCTATTCGTTTGTTTTTCCTTGTAAAAGGCTGTACAAAAGAGAGGATGGAAGAGTTTCAAAGATTTGATTAGTTTTGTATATTAGTGAGCCAGCTGAAGTGAATGAAATTATTGACATGGGACTAAAAAGAAAATACTAACTCAGTTTGGATTCTAATTCAGATTTCTGAAATTACCTGATTTGACTCAATGAAAACCCTCCTCATTCAAAATCCTTTTATACCAAAAAACATGACAAATATGAGTAACTATAAAACAAAACAAAAACTTAGATGTTGGAAAGATATGTTCAAAAGCGTTAGCAAAGGGGAGTTTGCTCATACAAGCAAAATGTTAATACGTGTGGGCTAAAGAAACCAACACCATATGTCTTTAAATTGGCTGGGCTGCATCAAAGAACTGTGTGACTTTGTTCTGCTCAGAGCAGGCCTCTCAACCAGCGAAAGTCTTGGATTTTTATTTCAACTATTTGAGATATGAATTTCCTGTTTATATTTTCTAGAGAATAATAGTAAAATATTAAATATCACTATTTTGAAATGATGTTGTTTCCTTTATCAAAAGAGAAGGAAGGCCAAGGTGATGGGAATATGTATATTTTTAATTATTTGTGCCACACACAGAGATGACACTTATTTGACTATTTGGCTAAGTACTTTGCATAAATTATCTTATTGCTTACAATAATTCACTAAGGTAGATCTTTTTTCCCCACTATTTTACATATAAGAAAATTGTCTCAGGGAAGTTAAGTAATTTGCCAAAATAAACTCAGCAATTTGTAGGAGGCAGAGGCCGACTCATTTACCTTTCTGTGAACCTTTCTTACTGCAGTTCACCACATCGCACAGCCAGCTGGAAGGACCCTGGATAAAGTCCTCCAAGGTCTCCTTCCTATAAGGACCTAATGGCTAGCCCTCCAAGAGATGCCACCTTCCTCCTAGAGGGGACGCCATTGACCATTCTAGACAACAATGGTGGGCAGTAAGCCTCTGTGCCAGGCTTACTTCCTCCTTTCATGAGGGCTAAATGGTTCTTCTGGTTCAACCTAAGAAACTGAGGACCATTGCCTCACTGAGTGGGAGATCAATCATGAGCAGGCAGAAAGATTCCTGGCAGAGAGGATTAAAAAGTAAATAGCATGTTTGGAAAGAGTATTTGAGCTTTAGAACAGAATGGAATTCATACTTTTGAGTGCAAGAATGTAAATTTTGGCACACAGACTTCTTGCTTAGGAAAGAAGTTATCCATCCACGCCCCAAGTTGTAAATAAATTAAGCCAGATTCTTCCCAGAACCCAGAGCGTTCCCTGTTGGTGATGAAAGCACTCAGGACTTTGCTATTCCAATCTGTTAACTAGCACTGACAATGGCTGGGAGAGATAACCGTGAATATTGAGACCTAGCTAAATTCCCATGTTGTTCATTGAATCATTTGGTTCCAGCTCAGGCTCCAAGGCTGCTGTGTCTCATCCCCCATCTCCTGGATTGGTTATGAACCTCACCACCTAGCTCTTCATCAAACAGAGCCTTATACGAATTAGTTATTATCTCATGTACTTAGTTTTAATATCTCAGGTGCCTTCTTAACTCCTCAAGGGCCAGGACAAAGAGCCAAAGTCTTTTCAAACCTGGAATGCAATGAAATAGAGTGAAAGTACTTTATTTGTGATAAACTAAAACAAAGCATTTAGTATCATAAGATTTCACAAGGCTACTGTGGTTCTGGGCAAATTGAATCACAGCATTTTATCACAGTAATAAAAAAGAAAAGCTGAGGCTTCTCACTCTGGCAAAGCACAGTTTGAAGGGCCATGCTTGTATTATTTTATCCAGTCCTCACAATAGCCTATAAGGAAGGGATAAGAGTCTGCCCTCGTTTGACCTCAGAACCTACTTTCTTAACATTCCCCAACTCTGCCTCCTGTTGACAGGACCCAGAGCTAGGAAGAATTTCAAGTCTTCAGTTTTTCAGATGAAGAGACAAAGACCCGGAGAAGGTAACTGTCTTGCTTATGGTTAAACTATTACTAAATAGTAGGACTGAGGTAGAACCTGTATTCTGATCCTAAGTTCAGACTTCTTTCACTACAACATACTTCCCTGTACGGAAAGAAAATCATATGCTATGTACTTTGTATGCAATTTTAATGTTTTCCAGGAGATCTATAACGTTCTCAAAGTTTCTCAGTTCCTGGTATACTCAGTTCATGCCTTATGAGTTATCCTTTATAAAACAGTAAGACACAAAAACCAATTGTTTTAAAGGTAGCATCCTTATCATTTTATGTAAAATGAAAGCACATTTTTCAAAGAAGTAGAGAGGGTAACTGAGAGTGGTAAGTGATTTGAGATTCTGCTTAATGAAGCATTTTAATCAAGATCTGCTTGATGAGGAATTCTGTTAGGATTTTTCCTAACATAAAAATAGGGGTTTAAGCTTTTCTTTGTTTTAATTTTAAATGTATTTTTACTTATCAAGTATTTCTAACATAAAGTACAGAATATACTGCTCAGGCAAGCATCCATATGCAAAAATAACTAGATTAAGCACATTGTAATATGTTGCTACATATGGTTCAAAGCTCCATTTAGAAAAAATTAAAATGTGATAGAAACAGCCAGTGCCCCACTATTCATCTGTTTCTTCCTCTCTAAATGTGATCAGTCCTCTAAAATAGCCACGCATTTCCCCAGGCATGTCCTTTATACTTTTATTATATATGTATGCATGTAATCATAAATAATGTATAATAATTTTACGTATTTAGAATGTATTATATATGAAGGCCTACATACTTTATGAATCCTTTTTTGCTTTCTTTTCTCATTCAACATTACATTTTTATTTTAGCTTTTAGTTAGAAAGCATGGTTGTTGTTTAGTCACTAAGTTGTGTCCGACTCTTTGCGACACCAAGGACTGCAGAATATCAGGCTCCTCTGTCAGAGGTCCTCTGTCAGACAGTCCTCCACTGTCTCCAGGAGTTTGCTCAAATTTAAGTCCATTGAGTCGGTGATTCTGTCTAACCAAAGAAAGCATTTTCTTTAGGTATATAAATTACATCCTTAGGGGTTCAGGACTATGAGAAGGGCAAGCATAAGATATGATTACAAATTGATAAAAAACATATTTAAATATCAGATCCTCATAAGGAAAGAGCTATTGCATATCTTAAATTATGTATTTTTAATCTTTAATGCAGGTGGTATGCTTCTAAAATAAAGATGAGAAATTAACATCATAAAACGGGAGTGGAGATGTAACAATATGCAGAGAATCAAGCTGTAAAACATCATAAGAACCTCTAGGATAAGGGGGAACCACCAAGAAGTGTAGAAAATTCTGAGTGCTCTCAGATCCCAGTGTTGCTCAGCCCATAGGCTTTGGGCTCATTCATTGCCTGTGCCTCTCCATACTACTCCTGTCCCCACCTGCCTCATCTCCTGTGCTGTCAAAGGCTCTTTACCTTCCCTTGGCACAGTTCTAAGTTTTAGCCCTGGCAGAAGATGCCAGTGTAACCCCTTTTAGTGGAACCTCTATTCCTTTCCCTTGAAACCTTGCCAGTCAAAAAAACCTCCTAACAAGTCTCCCACTTGCCTCAAGAGCTCTCTTGCAAACATCCTCCCTTTGATGATGAATTACTTTGCACTTGTTTATTGCATTATTCATGTTTTTAGTCTGAGAAAACTCCTCAAAACACGTTATTCTTCAGGAATGACCTGTCTTTCTGGATAATGAGCTATTGAGTATGGAAACAATACTTAGACTGTTGAAATAGAATCTAATAATCAATTTTAAGTTTTCTGATTTGCATTTCCAGTGAGCTATGATATATTTTCTGGGTCAAGGGAGTCTAATAATTCTGTACAACATGAATGTAACTGATATAAACACAAATTGCTTTACCAGTGAATTTATCCAACCATCTTGGAAATCATGGCATTGATCCAGCACTAGACAAGAAGCATAAAGAGAGAAATTTCAATCTATTATTATTACCCAAAGGAAAACACAATGACAATAACAAGACTTCGAAGTAGGTACTTGATTAGACTTTTTTCATAAAGTGCGACAGACAATAAAAGTGTGTGTTTATATGGAAAATAAAATTGTTTATATAGTCAAGAAACAGTGAAAGTGAAGTTGCTCAGTCGTGTCCCACTCTGCGACCCCATGGACTCTAGCCTATCAGGCTCCTCCATCCATGGGATTTTCCAGGCAAGAATACTGAAGTGGGTTACCATTGTTTATATAAGTAGCCTATTAAAAACATAAAAAAATTATTACACTACAGAATATCATTGAAAACTGCTATAGTATATAGATAATTTGAATGGGCTGTCCTATACTATAATCCTATATAATATACAATTTTAGATAATCAGTTCAAAGATGTGCTTTTATAGTCTACAATTTTATTTGTTAGAGAGTTTTGGGGAGACACATTACACTGACCCTCCTTGCTCCAGAGATTCTTTCCAAATACTTTATCTAATGTCCTGGAAACCATTTTTTTTTTATATCCCAATCATTAAAATGTTTATTTTTCTTCTAAAGAGAGATAAAATTGTCAAAGTTACACCTTCACAGTTAATTATAACTGGGCCTCTCTCAAGGTCTTTTCCTGTATGAAGTACTCAGTTGCAGAATTATTTCTACTTGAGCACTGTTTAGTCAGGGTTGTAGTTTTTCTAAGACATTTTTAAACACTGGAATGTTTTGGAAATACAATCTCCCTTATTAATATAAGAGCCCTGCCCGTAAGCTTGAGTTAATTCTGTTGAGTCAGGACTTACTGAGAGATTCCTGAATTTACTCAGAGCTTTAAATGTTGTGTTCCAAGTGCCCTTTGCCCTCAAGGAATCAAGGAGTGCATTAATGTAGTTGTCACTGTAATATTTAATAAGGAACCTTTTGTAAGACTTTAGAAACTTTCCATTTGAAGGTGTTTTTTGCTTCTAAATAATACAGACACTATCAATATACAAATGGGACTGAGAAGGCAGGAAAGCTGGTCGATTGTACTTATTCTGATTCCTAGCACATAGAAAAATGGTATTTAAGTGGTCGGTAGTCTGGAGAGAAGAAAAGTCTTCGAGTTCAACTGTTTTCACTATGTACAACAGTTGAAATTAGCTGCCAAATGAGCTTTGAATCTAGATAAATGGAACAACTTATGGTTAACACAAGTATGTCTGTTGTTATGCCACAAACCACAGGAGAAGTAAGGAGGGCAACCGGCCTCACTACTTTCCACATTAGTATGTTGTGTAAATATATGATGGTAGTAAACATTCAGTCATGGCCTTTCTACATGTAAATTCAACTGACAACCAATTCTTTTCTGTTATAATATCTATAATTATCTATTTGCATGTCTAGTGCTCCACTAGATAGAAAATGTCAGGATGGAAAGATTTTCCTTATTTGTATCCCATGCCCTGCATAGTGCTTTAGACATGATAGACAAGCAATGGACATTGTTTTCATAGAAGTAGATACTTCATGTATTGTTGTAAGAATAATAGGTCAACTTCTATTCTTTTTGACAATGAGAGAAAACAAATAGGAGGGAAAAGAGGAGGAGGAGGAGGAGGAGGAGAAGGAGGAGGAGAAAGATAAGGATGAAGAGGAAGAGAAAGAAAAATAAGCAGAGGAGACCACACTGACAAGACTGTCACAATCAAAACAGTAAATCCCCATTTAAATTTATTTGGATCATTTCTCATACATAGGGTGCATGACTTAATACAAATTAGTGCTCCCTGACTGCTAATTGATAGTTTGGTTGATAACTGCACCCACATGAAGTCAGTCATGTTCTAATTAATTTTAAAAGCATTTCCTAGAAACCTTTCACAAATATTACAAAATTAGACACCAAAGCTTTCCAAACCCTCTTCATGTTTTAAATTTAATGTACAGAAGAGATCAGTCAAGATGGCAGAGTAGGAAGACGTGGAAATCAACTGTCCCTATGAACACATCAAAAATGCATCTACATGCAGTATAATCATCACTGGAAACTAACTAAAGAGAGTAGAAAGACTTCTGCACAACCAAGACTGTAAGAAAGATACACATAGAATCAGGCGGTAGGAAGGGAGGCAAACTGATCAGGCTGGGACTAGAAGGGGACTCAGGAGAAAAGGATTACATGGGCAGAGGTGCTCCCTCAGGAGGGAGTGTTTTGAGCCACTTATTGGGTCCTCCAGTCCTGGGTCCAAACCAGGGAGGATGAGCCACCTATGTTGGTTGGCTGGGACTAACAGGAGGGCTATCAGAAGCCTGGACTCTGCTGGTGAGGAGCACGTGTGCATGCTGTCTTGTGCCTGAGGCAGGTTGGAGAGGGCAGACTGAAGACAGCTCCACTGGCTACTTGGTTTCCAGTGAGTGCCCTGCCACATGCCAGAGCCTGAGCAGAATGAAAGCTCCATCCCCATTTACTAATGGAGCGGCTCTACACTATATCTGGGGTGCCAACACAAGAGAAAGAGCCCGGCTGTGGGATACAGAGGCAACTTGGACCTTGAGCGACATCTAGGTGGAATAGGGGTTGTAATTATTGGCACAGACTTAGGCAGTGCTTCAGAAGCAATCTGGAATACTGCTGGTGGCCGGTCCACCACAATCTGCCCCCTTATAAATACCGAGAGACGCTGTGGGCCCCGCCTGCAATGTGGCAAGACTCCACAACAGGGCAGGGACAGTGGAGACTGGAGGGCGTGACCAGCTGCGAGGATAAAGAAGACTCAGACATAAGGCTGAATGTAAAGCAGGTGAGGGCAACAACTGCTGGTGCCTACACAGATGGCACAGTGCAGGCAGCTTGGACCCCTCTGACTGATACACTGTAGCCCATGAGAGTGCCTGCATTGGCCCCTGAGGCTTCAGCACTGCTCTCCTCTGTGGAAAGAGTTCCACAAAATATGGTTAAACAGACACTGAGCAGAGGAGAAGCCCTGCCTCAAACTCAGCTCTGGATCTAGCCACACCAGCTCCAACCCCACTGCCTATCAAAGTAATGGTACAGGCATAACCTGAGGGAAGACTGACATGCATTCACATCATATCTACTCCTCAGCCAAAGGTACTCGGCACAAGCAGTCTCTATAAGGACACTCTGAGATAAGGACACCCCTTCACGTCTACCATGAGTAACTGTTTTACCTAAATTCGTAGAGACAGAGAAAGTTAAGTAATGAAAAGGCAGAGGGACTGTCACAATTGAAACAGAAAACCATTGAAAAAAAAAGAAATAATAAAATAGTAATAAAAATTAACAGATAAATAATTCAAACCACATAATAAGAATGCTAACTGAATTAGGGAAAAGAATAAATGAACAAAGTAAGAATTTAATAACGAATTAGAAAATACAAAAGAAGACTCAATCAGAAATGGAGCATTCGGTAACCAAAATGTAAAACATACCAGCAGGAATTAACAACAGACTAAATGATACAGAAGAACTGCACAAGTGATCTGAAAGTTAGAATAATGGAAACCACCAATCAGACAGCAAAAAGAGAAAATAAAAATGAAAACAGTCTAAGAGATTTGGGGGATAATATCAAGCAAAACAATATTTGCATTATAGGGATCCCAGAAGAAGACAGAAACTTGGTGATCGAAAATGTATTTGGTGAAATTATGGGTTCAAAGTTCCCAAACCTGAAGAAGGGAACAGATATTTAGGTCAGGAAGCATAGAGGGTCACAAATAAAATGAACCACACAGACCCTTACCAATATATATCATAATTAAAATAGCAAAAGTTCAACAGTGAATTCTAAAGGCATCAAGAAAAAAACAAAGTGTCATAAAAATGGAAACCCCCATGAGTATATCAGCTGATTTTTCTGTAGAAGATTTGTGAACCAGAAGGGAGTGATATGATATAGTCAAAGTGCTGAGAGGGAAAAACCTGCTACCTAGGATAATCTGCACAGCAAGACTAATATTTAGAATAGAAGGAAAGAATTTCTCAGGCAAGCCAAAACTAAGAGTTCATCAATACTAAACCTACCCTAAAAGAAATGTTAAAAAATCTTTTCTAAGTAGAAAAGAAGAATCTATAAGAAAGGGAAAATCCCACTAGGAATGGTGAGTATAGATTAATGGCTGAGCATCAACCACTTATATAAGCTAGTATGAAGATGAAAACACAAAAAGTTGTAAAAGTAACTGTGATTATAACAAACAGTTAAGGGATAAACATGAAGATGTACAATATGAAGTCAAAGACAAAACATAGGGAAGCAGAGTAAACAATGTAGATCTTTTAGAATATGTTTGAACTTAAATGACTACCAGTGACAACCTAGATAGCATATTGAAAAGCAGAGACATTACTTTGCCAACAAAGGTCCGTCTAGTCAAGGCTATGGTTTTTCCTGTGGTCATGTATGATGTGAGAGTTGGACTGTGAAGAAAAGCTGAGTGCCGAAGAATTGATGCTTTTGAACTGTGGTGTTGGAGAAGACTCTTGAGAGTCCCTTGGACTGCAAGGAGATCCAACCAGTCCATTCTGAAGGAGATCAGCCCTGGGATTTCTTTGGAAGGAATGATGCTAAAGCTAAAACTCCAGTATTTTGGCCACCTCATGAGAAGAGTTGACTCATTGGAAAAGACTCTGATGCTGGAGGGATTGGGGGCAGGAGGAGAAGGGGACGATAGAGGATGAGATGGCTGGATGGCATCACTGACTCGATGGACATGAGTTTGAGTGAACTCTGGGAGTTGGTGATGGATAGGGAGGCCTGGCATGCTGCAGTTCATGGGGTCACAAAGAGTCGGACACGACTGAGTGACTGAACTGAACTGAACTTGATAAAACAAGTAGACATAATTAGAGGGCAACACAGGTGAATTTCATGGTAACCACTACCCAAAAAGCTACAATAGATGCACAAAAACCAAAAAGAAATGAACACAAGCATACTACTAAAGGAAATCATCAAACCATAAGGGAAGAAATGAAGAAAACTTACAGAAACAACCAGAAAACATGCAATAAAGTGTTGTAAATCCAACATCCATGAAAATATGCTCAACATCACTAATTATTAGAGAAATGTAAATCAAAATAACCATATCGACTCACACCTTTCAGAATGGCTATCATCAAAGTGTCTACAAATATAAAAAGTTCGTGAGAATAAAGAAAGGGAACCCTTGTATACTGTTGATGGAAATGTTCATTGGCACAGACAGTATGGAAAACAGTATGAAGGTTCCTCAAAAGATTAAAAATAGTGCTACCTTATAATCAAGTAATTCCACTGTTGTGCACACAGCCGAAAACAAAAACACTAATTCAGAAAGACACATGCACTCCAATGTTCATAGCAGCATTAATTACAATAGCCACGATATGGTAACAATCCAAGTGTATGCCAACAGACAAACGGATAAAGAAGATGGGGTATTTGTATATTATGGAATATTACTCAGCCCAAAAAGGATGGATTCTGCATGGATGGACCTTTAGAGTATTATGCTTAGTGAGATATCTCAGACAGAGAAAGGCAATACTGTATGTCATCACTTAATGTAGAATCTAAGAAACAAAACAAATGAATGCATATACCAAAACAGAAACAGACTCACAAAGAACAAACGAGTGGATACCAATAGGGAGAGAGAAACCGGGACAGGCAAGACAGGGGTATGGGATTAAGAGATACAAGCTACTATGTATGAAATAGGTAAGCAACAAGGATATATTGTTGCTTATAGCCACAATTCCACATGGATTATAGCCATTGTTTTGTAATAACTTTAATGGATTATAATCTTTAGAAATATGGAATCACTATGAAACACCTGAAACCAACATAATATTGTAAATCAACTACGTGGCTTCCCAGGTGGCTCGGTGGTAAAGAATTCTCCTGCCAGTATAGGAGACAAGACTTTGATCCCTAGGTTGGGAAGATCCCCTGGAGAAGGAAATGTCAATGCACTCCAGTATTCTCGCCTGGGAAATCCCATGGACAGAGGAGCCTGGCTGGCTACAGTCCATGGGGTTGCAAAAGAGTCAGAGATGACTTAGTGACTATAGTTCAATGAATTACTTGAATATGCAATTGGTTATGCTTAATACTGGTCTTTATAAACAAAAATAACCACTTAGACAAATATCCTTCCCATATATTGCTCAGTAAATTTGCACTTTTTTTTTTTACACTGTATTTATTTTTTGACTGAACTGAGTTAATAATTCAGTGCTTTTTGGTCAGAGAAACTGATAAGTAACACACTTACAGGTATCATTCCAAAGATTATCCACATCAGAGTGGCAAGAGTTTTCTCAGTTCTGGTCCTCAGCCACAACTGTAGTTAGCAAAGTTTGCGTTCATTATCTCTCCCTGTCAACTTCTGCACCTTGAACTTACTTTCGGTTTTGCCCATTTCTCAAGACAATCTGTCTCCCAGTCAGTGACACATTCTTGGTACTTTCCATGTCTCCCTTCATCTATAAAAATATCCCATGTCTTTTTCTAACACAGCTTTAAGTATTGTGATTATTTGACCTATGGTACAAAATGCCTGATAATGATTGAAAGTGTTATCCTTCCCAGTTGCCACTCTTATTTTCAGCAGTATCTTTCAGCGTTTTATACCTAGAGTGACCAACTGTTTCAGTATGCCTGGGACTTTCCTGGTTTCAGCAAAGAAAATTCCAAGTCTCAGGAAACCCCTCAGTTCCAGGCTTGTTTACCCTGATGTCCCTGAAAGGCCTGTGAGAAACAATGGTGGGGAAGATTTTTCACCCTTCACTCTCAAATACTGTTCCCAGCTAGAGATTTTTCTGCCATTTCTCTCAAATCTCTGCCCAGGACGATGTACTCAACTCCCTTGGGAGTCCAGCATACCTCTTCTTCCCTCCCCACCCACCACACTTGTCAGGACAAATTTCCCAGATTTGCTCATTTTGCTTTCTGGGTGATCTAAGCCTCCCATTATTTTATTTTGCTCAATAAAAGATATTTGCTTTCCCAGGCATATCTGTGTTCACACCAAAAAGTCCAGAATCATGTCATAATCCTTACCCACAACACTGTTCTTAGACTGTCTTCATGTTCCCCACCTGTAGAAAGAGCATTCTTTATTTGCAGCACTCAGATCCTAAAATAACAAGAAAGAAGAGCCAAGGGAAATCATCTATGAGTATGTTTATCTACACTGATATTTTTCTTTAGCTCTAACAAGCAGAATTTGATGCTACATCTTGCTTGAAATAAAAGGACAATGTAGTGAAAAGGTCCAGCTGTCTAGGAGTGCCACCTCACTACAATCTGTTCATTCTGTGGCTCTGGATCATCCATCATTTCTCAGGCATCTGTGATTTGCCTATGATAGAGAAGCAAGGATGCAACATTTTTATAAGACTCATTGCAGGATTATATAAAATACATTCAAACAGAATAGCTGATTTCACTAAATTAAAAAAAAAATCATTTTTGTTATAGGCTGAATAGTGTCCCCTCCAAATTCATATGTTGAACTCCTAACCCCCCAGGGCTTAAGAATGTGATTGTATTTGGTGACAGGGTACTTTAAAGGGTAATTAAGATAAAATGAAGTTACTAGGATCAGCCTTATTCCAAAACTGGAAGCTATTAGGACACAGACACACGCACCAAGACAAAACCATGTAAAGACACAGAGAAGACAACCATCTACACAGGAGACAGGCTAGAATATAGCCTTCCCTCACAGCCCGCACAGGAACCAACCCAGCCAAAGAGTTGATCTTGGATTTCTAGCCTCTAGAACTGGGAGAAAATAAATTTTTGTCGTTTAAGCCACCCATTTTATGGTACTTTGTTATGGGAGTACTAGCAAACTAATAAAATTTTCTAGTAGATAAATACAGAACATACTAAGTGGTCAAAATGAGCTCTCATTAAACAAAGATTTAGAACCTTGCTCAAGGCAAGAACCCAGGGCATTGGACTAATTACTTACAGCTCACATTAGAACTTGGACTGTTATCCCTAGGCATATAGGAAACTTCTCAGCAGTCCAAATGAAAATAAATAGAAACGTTCTCTAAGAATATGAAAGTAGGACTTTAGATTCTTTTTCTTCCAACCTATCAGTGAAGCCTCTTGAAAATAGCTTTAGGAATGTAACATCAAGTGCTCTCTCATCTTCTCCTAAATAACCTTGATCACTAATCTCTTATTTTTCCACAACCCACAACATTTAACTTCACCCTAAAAAACATAACAATATGATATTCCCTCCTGAAGAGCATTTCTCCACTCAGGGTAATTGATGACTATTAGTGAACATATATTAAACACATATTAAACAGAAACTTGTATTAAGAAAGAAAATATTTATAGGCTCTTAAAAATGGACCAGATGAATTGTGAGTTGTAGCTTTATAACGTTGCTCTGTATACAAAACAAGCAAAGAAATACACCACCCTTGCTCGTGTATCCCTTTTTTTTATCATTTTGGAATTTTCACTGCTGTCTTAGAATCATCTGATTTACTTTGTTCACATTGCTGTTCTACATTTCCCTTGGGCAGCATTTAGAGGTTATTACTGATTCAGAAGTAGAGATAAAGGTCTCCAATGAAAAGTCAGATGGCTGAAAAAGATAGAAATACTCCTGACCTTGGACTTGCTTTCATAATTTTTAGAGACTGTCCAAAGGATTTTGCCATCTTTCTTTTTTTGTTTTTTTCCACAGGCAAGTGATGCCTGCCACTCAATCTGAACTACAATTTTCTCAGTCAGTCATTCTGGGAATTCCTCCTCTCTCTCTCTCTCCCAGTCAGCTTCTTTCTGGCAGCAGTTGAGGTGCACTGACTAAGTTACAGATACTGCTTAAAAGAGAACAATTAGGAGTAATAGGAGAACTGCCCCTGGACCTCCTGGGTCAGGTGAACTCAGAATCTTGATGGGGTTTTAGATGGCTCGGCCATGTCATCCGTATTTTATAAAGTGGTATGTGAAGGGCAGATTGCTGGTGAGGTTTCACTTACTGAGCATTTGATTTAGTGCAGAAGTTTATAGAAGCGGGCCCATTGCCCAGTCTCGTGAGAAGGACTCAGATGACTAGAGTCTTGAATTACACTCGAGGGAAAAAGTTTTTACTGGTATAGGAAATAGTGCTGAGGTTATATAACATCACATTTTTAATGGAAAATTGCTGTTGACATCCCCAGCATCCACCTCCTCCCAATTCCAGGAACTAAACTCAATTCTATCTGTTGACCAAAAACTCCCAAATCCAGTGGTTTGAATAGGGTGGTGGTCGGGGTGAAGGAAGGAGGAAAAGACCCAGATCTGACCAAAGGTTCCCTGGTTACAGCCCTTAGTGATTGGCTGAAAGATGAGCACAAAACCGAAAAACTCTTCTATCAGGACCCTTCTACTGGGGTTATCAGGAAATACTTAATATTGCACTACTTATCAAAGTTCACTAAGGAAAGCAGAACTATCAGCATTGATATACAATAAGGATTTTTTGCAGTGATTTGATTTGCCGCATATGTGAGAGCTGGTCAGAGTCTTGGCCTGGCACTTTCTTCTGCCTATGGCATGAGCTTGAAGTTTAAGGTCAGGCTGAGGGAAAGAAAAGATAAATACTTGACTGAGGAAGAGCAGGGACAACTAGAATCTCGTTTGTCTGTTACTAGCATGGTTGTTGGTCCCTCTCTGACTCCAAGCCTGCAATCTTGCTGCTGTGGATCATCTGCAGGACAAGTGGTGCTCTGGCTGCAGAATGGCAAGCCAATCACTTGCCCCTCACCAATAAGGTAAGTCAGGAGCTGCCATGGAGATTTACCTACATTCCCTTCCAAGAATCACAGTGGCTACTGCTCCACAGTGACCTTCCAAATCGTCCACAGATGACTCTTGTTACTAACCCTAACGGGAAACAGTCAGGAGAACTCGGGGAAACATCATTTAGTTTAGCCCAGATGACACATTACCAAGTCACCACAGCCTGAAACTACAATGGAGAAATGTGAGACTGGAGCTGCCACAGTCATCAGGTCCTAGGAAGGGACAGCCCAGAGTTGCTGGGCTGCTTTGTGGAGACCAAGGATGAAACTAAGATAATCAAAGTCAGAGAAGGGAGAAAAACAAACAATTTGATCACACCCTTCGAGCCCAGAATCCTGGAATGCCTGAAACTACCCCTGGGGTTTTCAATTGTGAGAGACAATAAATCCTTTGTGCTTAAACCTGTTCAATAGGTTTTCTGACACCAGCTCCTGAAAGACTGCTAAATGACAATCTTAACATAGAGCCACTGTATTTGCTCTAGTGAAGTTTCTTAATAGTTTCAAGGAACAGTTTTAAGTAGCATTAAATCCATTCAGAGGAAACCAAGCAATAGTTAATTTGTACCTTATTACTGATCAGATAAAGAGAATCAATGAAATATATTTTCCATTTTTAAAAAGACCAGCAAAAAGAAGTTTCCATTGCTCCTGAATAGTCTCCTTTCATTAGACCATAATCAAACTGTTTCCTATCTCCCCTTCACAATTTCCTTGCTTTCCACCATGATATAAAGGGGACTGAGTGAGCACTGAATACACATTTTCTGGAATAAAAGAGTATATTTTCCTCCTGTCGAATGAATTGTTCTAATATACAAAAAAAAAAAAAGAGTTTATAATTTTATTGTGCCATTTAACCTAATAAGTGTAAGGTCAACATCATACCAAACTTGTCAATCACAAATTCTGTTTAAATGACTGACTTTTGCAGAATCAGCTGAAGTAAAACCAGTAATATCATCATGGCTAAGTTTGACTTTCATCTTAAATATAATCATATTTATATAAATACGTTAAATATCTCAGCATATTCCATGGGTTTAAATGTCAACTTACAATATTAGGAACTCTTAAAATCTGCTTCCAAGCCCCCAAAGAGAGTCTCAAATGTCACTCAGTTCAGTTCAGTTCAGTCGCTCAGTCGTGTCCGACTCTACAACCCCATGAATCGCAGCACGCCAGGCCTCCCTGTCCATCACCAACTCCCAGAGTTCACTCAAACTCACATCCATCGAGTCGGTGATGCCATCCAGCCATCTCATCCTCTGTCATCCCCTTTTCCTCCTGTCCCCAATCCCTCCCAGCATCAGGGTCTTTTCCAATGAGTCAACTCTTCGCATGAGGTGGCCAAAGTACTGGAGTTTCAGCTTTACCATCATTCCTTCCAAAGAAATCCCAGGGCTGATCTCCTTCAGAATGGACTGGTTGGATCTCCTTTCAGTCCAAGGGGCTCTCAAGAGTCTTCTCCAGTCCCACAGTTCAAAAGCATCAATTCTTCGGCACTCAGCCTTCTTCACAGTCCAACTCTCACATCCATACATGACCACAGGAAAAAGCATAGCTTTGACTAAACAGACCTTTGTTGGCAAAGTTATGTCTCTGCTTTTGAATATGCTATCTAGGTTGGACATTACTTTCCTTCCAAGGAGTAAGCTAAGAACAAATTTAAAAAAAGTAATTAAAAATAAACTTTTAGCAAAGGATGAAATATGATATATTAATGTCAAAGTGAGGTTGCTCGGCTCATCACCTATTGTCAGAGTCACCATCCCTTTAAATGTGAAACTCCTCTTTGGAAAGAGAATATCTACCTTATCAACAATGTTTGTGATCACTTTGTAATTCTACAAAGAAAGTGGGGCATGGAAATGGGTGTATTGGTCACTTTAGAAACGTTTATTTTTTTCCCAAATGGGGAAAAATTAATTCAGCAAGACATTTAACAAGTGATGGGCTACTAAAAACAAGGCTTTCTCCCAAGATGTTTTATAGAAGCAAGTGCATATATTTTGCAAAATCACCTTAACACAATAAATTTATCAAATTATTGTTTTATTCAAATGTGATTACATTTTAGATGAGACACAGAGATCTTTAATTAGTTTTCTAATAAAATTCATTTTGAAGCTTTTATGAGTTCATTAGTTTACTTTATATATATAAATGGAGCCATTATATAATCTGATTTGGTTTTTTTAATTCAAAAACTATTTTTTGATCGAGTGGCATAAAAATTTGTTACCCAGAAGTAAGGTTTTCTGGTTTTATAAAGACTCCTTTGTTCTTAGAGATGAAGGATGGGTAACACTGTGGTTCTCAAAGGAGAGTCCTTGGACCAGCAGCACCTCTATCACCTGAGAACTTACCAGAAATGCAGATTTTCAGGCAGCATCCCAGACCCGCTGAATCAGAATTGTGGGGTGGAGCCCAGAAGTCTATGTTCCAACAAGCCCTCCAGGTGATTCTGCAGTTGCTAAAGCTGAAGAACCTCTGCATAGAGGTTGCTTGGTCTAAGGCCTTTGCAATGGGAAGGGAGCATGTTTGACAGTGTGCTTTCGGTAGCTCCGAGCAAAACAACTGGTGACCTTTTCATACCTCTAATCTAGTTTGTTCTGAATAGTTGATGGTTTTCAACTATTCAAAATAGCGCACATTGTGTAACCTGAAATCGTAGGCTATGTGAGTAATAAGTGAGATAGTATCTATACAGAGCTTAGTGAGCGTATGTGTGCTATGCCTCATACATGCAGGACTTTATATTAATGTAGATAATTGATATTCAGACTATAAGTTTTAATTTATATTTTTCCCTCATAGCAAAATAAATCTATAAAACCCATAAAATATCCCATTCATTATACATTCATAAATATTTAAGCCTAAGAGGAGTTTAGAGACTACCCAGTTCGAGCCCCTCATTTTACAGATGAGAAAACCAAAGCCTGGGGAGGCTGAATGACAGGTGAAAAGTCTCTTAGGAAGTGATAGGAAAAACATTAGAAGCCACAGCTACAATCCCTGGACTAGTATCTTATAGAAGAAGCCTTTCATGTTGTACTCACCACTACAACAGCACTGCTTGATCTGGAATTTTCTCCTTTGCCATTACTAATTATCACCCAGTACTAATCTCTCCATCACTCCCTCATGTGTGTGTGTGTGTGTGTGCGTGTGTGTGTGTTAGTTGCTCATTCGCATCTGACTGTTTGTGACCCTATGGACTGTGGCCTGCCAGGCTCCTCTGTCCATGGAATTCTCCAGGCAAGAATTATGGAGTGGGTTGCCATACCCGTCTCCAGGAGAACTCCCAACCTGGGATAGAACCTGGGTCTCCTGTGTTGCAGGCAGATTCTTTACAATCTGAGCCAATAGGGAAGTCCCCCTTCATGTGTGAACTGACACTATTATTCAGAATTGCAAAGCTATTAGATTTAAAGCTTTCTGGCCTACATAGGCCTCAGTTCAGTTCAGTTCAGTCGCTCAGTCGTGTCTGACTCTTTGCGACCCCATGAATCACAGCACGCCAGGCCTCCCTGTCCATCACCAACTCCCGGAGTTCACTCAAACTCACGTCCATCGAGTCAGTGATGCCATCCAGCCATCTCATCCTCTGTCGTCCCCTTCTCCTCCTGCCCCCAATCCCTCCCAGCATCAGGGTCTTTTCCAATGAGTCAACTCTTCACATGAGGTGGCCAAAGTACTGAAGTTTCAGCATTAGCATCATTCCTTCCAATGAACACCCAGGACTGATCTCCTTCAGAATGGACTGGTTGGATCTCCTTGCAGTCCAAGGGACTCTCAAGAGTCTTTTACAACACCACAGTTCAAAAGCATCAATTCTTCAGTGCTCAGCTTTCTTCACAGTCCAACTCTCACATCCATACATGACCACTGGAAAAACCATAGCCTTGACTAGATGGACCTTTGTTGGCAAAGTAATGTCTCTGCTTTTGAATATGCTATCTAGATTGGTCATAACTTTCCTTCCAAGGAGTAAGCGTCTTTTGATTTCACGGCTGCAATCACCATCTGCAGTCATTTTGGAGCCCAGAAAAATAGTCTGACACTGTTTCCCCATCTACTTGCCAGGAAGTGATGGGACCAGATGCCATGATCTTTGTTTTCTGAATGCTGAGTTTTAAGCCAACTTTTTCACTCTCCTCTTTCACTTTCATCAATAGGCTTTTTAGTTCCTCTTCACTTTCTGCCATAAGGGTGGTGTCATCTGCATATCTGAGGTTATTGATATTTCTCCTGGCAATCTTGATTCCAGTTTGTGCTTCTTCCAGTCCAGTGTTTCTCATGATGTACTCTGCATATAAGTTAAATAAGCAGAGTGACAATATACAGCCTTGACATACTCCTTTTCCTATTTGGAACCAGTCTGTTGTTCCATGTCCAGTTCTAACTGTTGCTTCCTGACCTGCATACAGGTTTCTCAAGAGGCTGGTCAGGTGGTCTGCTAAAAAGAAAAGGTAAAATATGTATGCAAAAGCCACAGATTTCTACAACAGTTAGTGAAATACTGAAATACTGTAGTGTATCCATAGTCACTTTTTATTTCATGTTGTGGTCTAGAAAATAAGCATGCAAGAAACCAACTTTCAACAATTATGTTATTCTGAAGAAAGTCTTTGGGTTAACCCCAGCTCTTTATAACTCTGAAATTCACTAAATTATACAGCAGCACGTGAAGGAAACTTCATACAGAAGTAAGGGGAAGAAGTTTGTAACTATAAAAAGAAAGAAATCTATTTTAACTAGAAAAACCTTCAGAGACATAATTTTTATTATCTCCTTTTACTTTATAGTGCGTAAAATATTCCTTAGACATGAAAAAAATATAGGAAATAAAATTTACAAAAGCACAGTATGAAAATTCATTTTGAAACTTCCAATTATGTATAGTATTGTATGATTTTGAATGTATTTTCTTCATTGTATTTACATATAACATATTCAAAGTTATTTAGCAGTAGCAACATTTCTTAGACAAACACCATCCATTAACGTAGTGCATTCTGCTCCTTCCAGAGACCTAGTTATCCCCAGTTTCAAAACTTCATGTGGTATTTTCTACATTACAGAACATGAAAGTGTGCTGTACTCATGACTGGCATGAACATTAATGACACACCATTACTTGCACCTCCTTAATTGACTTTCATATTAAGGCTTTAACAGAAGGAAGTAGAGGATCTGTGGCTTACATAGAAAAATTACTACATTGTAAGCTGAGCACTGAACAAGAATCTCATCCTAATTCATCATTAGGCGAAAAGCCTGAGGAACTGAAAGAATCAGCTATGCTTTTTCCAGTTTCCAAATGCTTGAAGAAGTTTTACATTAATGGCTTTTGATGCTTTTAATGATGTCAAGGATGGGATTTAATTGCCTTATTAATTCTCTTGATTTGCTGCCAAATGTTAAAGGCAATTTGTGATTACTGAGCTAATCTTTTCTGATTATGAAAATCCATTATAGGAAGAAAAATATAAAATTCAGAAAAGTGGAAATGATTTATAAAAATGTTAGAATATATTTAAAAGAACAGAATGTTTGGACATGGGTTTAAAATTCCTCTGAAAGGATTTGTTATGAGATTGGAAGATATCTTTGTGTATATTAATATTTAAACTGTTGTTTCATCCTTAAATTACAGAGATAGTGCTGTTCATTTTTAAAACTCTTCTCAAACTTCCCAACCACAATCACAACACTCTGATGTGATAAACCTGAGTGATTTATTTAATCTTACTGCCCTAATCAACTCACAAGATCTCTGTTGTCTCAGATCTTAGAGCCTGGAAAAACCCAGTTATTAATTCCTTATTATCCTTTCCCGAAATTCTCTGGTTTGCTGACATGCTAATAAGATTCCAAGAATGTTCTAAAGAAAGCAAAAGCAAAATCACCACTAAAAATGATTGTGTTCCGAACTTACAGATTGTTTCTTTTTTCTCCCTTCTCCCTGAATTCATTTTCAACTGAAATAAATTCTGTCCTTGAATGTGTGTACATAACTCCTTGGGCAGGCTGTATTCACTTATCATCAAATACAAATATTAAAAGCCTTAAAGATCTTAAATCCTAATTCAAATTACCTTTGCCAGCATACCAAATACCTCAGGGTAGGTGTATTAAAAGCTCTAAAATGATTCTGCTTTTACTTTTTAGCCAAATGGACATGTTTTATTCAGGATCCCTAAATAAAATCCTTATTCAGCTCATCCACATTACCTTTGAAGACTTCTCTTTCTTTCCCTCACTCCTTCACCCTTCCCAGCCCTTCACCTTGGGTACATGCATCTCCTGAGCTCCCTTCCGGCTTGAGGGCTTCAGTGCACTGAGGAACTGCCCCGCCACCCTCTCCAGACAAGAAGCAATGACTGATCCTCCTTCAGGCGCATCATTTCTTTACCAGGGAAAACTTATGCGATCTCCCTGATCCTCATGATTCCCCCCTCCCCTGCCCCGAATCTATATCTCTTGGCATTCCAGCCTTTCCTCTGCAGCTGGTATTGCAGATGCCATTTTAAATTTAATTGTATAATTCTTTATTATTGCCTCTATCACTTCAGCAGTACTGAAGTCAGGGGGATCATGCTGTTTTTTCCCATTATTAATCTCAAACATCTATGCATCTGCCACAAAGTGGGTACACACACTCTGTCAACTGAATGACAATAAATGAGTGACTGTCCAGGGCACATAAACAGAGGCAGGCAGCCAAAGGACTGGACACAGGAGTAAGCACAGACCAGCCCTTATCAACTCTCTGGCAGTTAGCATTCATACTTGCCTAAATTTCTGTACAATCTTTGTATTACAAAAGATTTATAAGACATTCTGAAATACACACACATACACATGATTACACAAACACCTGAGCATGCACACACACACACACACAGGTATCAGTGTTTCTGGTAGATAAGATGGCTGCATTCAGCAGTAAGAAATCAGGCTTTTAAAAAAGAACCCTTCTTTTCAAAAGATCTTTGAAAGTTAAAAGAATTACTCTGCATTATGATCCTGAAGAAAAAGTTGAAGGATTAGCTAGACCTCAAGATGGAGGAAGGTGGTAAAAATTCCAGTTGGTGGATGCAGACAACAGATTTCCAGTCGTATCTTCCTTCTGGCACCTTCATGAGATGGTAGAATAGAGCAGAAAGCTTAATTAAAAGGAAATAATTACCTATAAGTTTTAATATGCATTTTGTTTTTTTTTAAACTATATTCCCATGTGCTATGTTTGGGGCTAGTGCACTGGAACGACCCAGAGGGATGGTATGGGGAGGGAGGAGGGAGGAGGGTTCAGGATGGGGAACACATGTATACCTGTAGCGGATTCATTTTGATATTTGGCAAAACTAATACAATTTGTAAAATTTAAAAATAAAATAAAATTAAAAAAAAAAAGAGCCAGATTCTGCAAACAGAAAACCTGCTTCACACTGGCTGTATAGCCCTGACTGTCCTCTCCAGCCCTTAGTTTCTTCACATGAAAAATGGGAATAATCCTAGCAAATGCCACTGGAAATAAAAGTGATCAGGTAGAGAAAGTAGGTAGTCTGATGCCTGGCCACAGAGCATTGCTCCCTTCTCCTCTCCCTCTACCTGTCTGCTGGCAAAATTCCAGTGTTTAGAGAGCCTCTGGATTATCTGGGTTTCTGTGTGATGTAATTATGCTGGCAGTAATTTGCTTTAACTAAAAGAAATTAAAAGTAACTTTGAAAGGGAGAAAGAGTTTTTTCTTTCCATTCTCAACAATAAAGCAGCTTAATGTTTGCATGTGAAAGGCAGATACAAAAATACATTGTTTGATTATAAAACCCGTCCTTGGATTTTGTGCTAGGCTATGTTTTCACCAGGAAAAACTTTTTTTTTTTTTTTCTTAAAAGCAATACTTTTCTGAGATTCTTTTCCTCTCTCTCTCTCTCTCACACACCCCCCTTTCTCCCTCTACTCCTTCCTCTCAAAAACATATCCTTCATTTCTATACTTCCTCAGAAGTGGAGAATGCAGTTGCTCTCAAAACCTCTAAAGAATTCACTAGTATTAAAGCTCCAGTTAAGTCTCGCCACTGTTTGGTCACAGGGTTTTTCATTCTGTCCAAAGCCGATTGTAGGTCTTGTAACACATCTCTGTAGCTGTTTCCATAGTGAGCACTCCAAGTATAAAGAAAATCATAGGCAGGTTTCCACATCATCTATACAGAAAAAAAAAGACTAGTTTGTAAATAAGTCAGAGAGGAAAAGAGATGCTTTAAAAAAGGGTTAATAAGGCTCTTAAAATTTGAAAACAGAATACTAATTATATGTAAATATATATATGCATATCTACACACACTTATTTAATGTCACAGATGATGCTCAGTCACACATTCAGGTGCAACTCTTTGTGACCCCACGGACTATAGTCTGCAGGCTACTCTGTCCCTGGAATTTTCCAGGCAAGAATATTGGAGTGGGCTGCCATTTCCTCATCCAGGGGATTTTCCCAACCCAGGGATCAAACCCGTGTCTACTGTATCTCCTGCACTGGCAGGTGGGTTCCTTACCCCTAGTACCACCTGGCAAGCCCAATACCACAGAAAATATGTTTTAATAACTATCACTCCTCTGTTATATCCCTGTGTTTCTAAAACTATAGATTTAAAAAAAAAAAAAAACAGTGACCATAAATAGGGCCTTTTTTTTCTAGATTCATCTAAACACTGCTCATTTTCTTCATGTGAATTCCTTATGCAATTTTTTTATTATAACAAATACTACTGAGATAAACTTTTCACTCTCTGACACGTTTTTAAGGTGTAAGTCATAACTCTTTTATTGTTATATATATATCTGTGGTGATCTTTAACACACCACATATAACAAGAAGGAGCTAAACAGTATATCTAATGCTTTAAGTCATTGTATTTGAGCAAGTCTCAGTTCAGTTCAGTCACTCAGTCATGTCCAACTCTTAGTGACCCCATGGACTGCAGCATGCCAGGCCTCCCTGTCCATCACCAACTCCCAGAGCTTATTCAAACTCATGTCCAGAGTTGGCAACACCATCCAACCATCTCATCCTCTGTCGTCCCCTTCTCCTCCTGCCTTCAAACTCTCCCAGCATGAGGGTCTTTTCCAGTGAGTCAGTTCTTTGCATCAGGTGGCCAAAGTATTGGTGCTTCAGCTTCAGCATCAGTTCTTCCAATGAATATTCAGGACTGATTTCCTTTAGGATAGACTGGTTGGATCTCCTTGCAGTCCAAGGGACTCTCAAGAGTATTCTCCAACACCACAGTTCAAAAGCATCAATTCTTCAGCGCTCAGCTTTCTTTATAGTCCAATTCTTACATCCATACATGACTACTGGAGAAACCATAGTTTTGAGGAGACGTACCTTTGTTGGCAAAGTAATGTCTCTGCTTTTTAATATGCTGTATAGGTTGATCATAGCTTTTCTTCCAAGGAGCAAGCATCTTTTAATTTCATGGCTGCAATCACCATCTGCAGTGATTTTGGAGCCCCCCAAAAATTCTCTCACTGTTTCCATTGTTTCCCCACCTATCTGTCATGAGCAAGTCTATAAATAAGTAAAAATGTAGCTTCATGATCAAGTCAAAAGGAACACAGAAATATACTTCTCTAATTAAAAAATAATTTAATGATACATTTTAATAACCAAAAGAAGGAGAGATATTCAATACTTCATTGTGCTTTCTCTAAAGCACCTACCCATACTAATGACCTCATTGTTTCCATAGAAATAAATGTACGTCAAAGAGGAACATCACAAAAGAGCGTGTATATAATGGTAACCAAGGCAACCAGCCTCAGAGAGAATAGAGACAAAGGCTGACCAAATAAGACAAACTGCAGAAAACACACACACAGACACATAGCCATGTTAAAATGCATTTTTTTCTAGGATAATAAAAAAAATGAACCCTGTACTTGTAATGGGAATATTTGGAATATAAACTTTGTTACTTGCTACTTTCTTGGGTTCGCTAAACTAATTCATTTGTGATTTTATCACTTTCAAAGTGCAGGAACACAGACTGTGACATATTATGCAGAGCTGCCCCTTTAAAATAGAGCCTCCAGTAACAGTAATATCACGTGAAGCAGGGCCTTGAGATCTAATTGTCATCCTCCACTGATATCCCCATATACTCTGCATTGAAGCTAACAGAATGAAAGACCTAAATAAGGAGTTCTGCTATGTTTCATTTCAATCTATATATTAATAAAAGAGTAGGCATCAAGACAAAAGTATAATTTGATGTTATTTATTCAAATGGCATTCCTGGGAAGCCATGAACACCTGTATTTTCACCTCTCCAGGCAAAGCTTGATTCTTCAGGATACTGAATGGAAGATAATTATCAGTTAAACCACATTGATGTGGTCTTGATGCAGCAACAGAAATCACACCGTATTTCTGTATATAAGATTTATCCTCACCAGGCTGATTTATAAAGAACTGTATCTTCCATCACTGGCAAACTGTGAATGAGGTGTTCTCTCATCTACTTTCCTGAACACTCACACTGAAACCAAACTTCCCAAAGTGTAGGTTCCACTAATACTCTGCCATGCAAGATGAGCTGAGGTACAGTAACAGAGCCTTACTGTCAGATTCAGTCTTGCCTATCACTGCCAAGATGCACAGAAACACTAACTACAGAATAGTTTATTCTGTACTGGGTATATCTCAGTTAAGTTCTGTTCAGTCACTCAGTCATGTCCGACTCTTTGTGACCCCATGGACTGCAGCACGCCAGGCCTCCCTGTCCATCACCAACTCCAGGAGCTTATTCAAACTCATGTCCTTTGCATTCGTGATGTCATCCAACCATCTCATTCTCTGTTGTCCCCTTCTCCTCCTGCCTTTAATCTTTCCCAGCATCAGGGTCTTTTCAAATGAGTCAGTTCTTTGCATCAGGTGACCGAAGTATTGGAATTTCAGCTTTAGCATCAGTCCTTCCAATGAATATTCAGGACTGATTTCCTTTAGGATGGACAGGTTGGATCTCCTTGCAGTCCAAGGGACTCTCAGGAGTCTTTTCCAACACCACAGCTCAAAAGCATCAATTCTTCAGCACTCAACTTTCTTTATAGTCCAATTCTCACATCCATACATGACTATTGGAAAAACTATAGCTTTGACTAGATAGACCTTTGTTGGTCAAGTAATGCCTCTGCTTTTTAATATGCTGTCTAAGTTGATCAAAGCTTTTCTTCCAAGGAGCAAGCGTCTTTTAATTTCATGGCTGCTGTCACCATCTGCAATGATTTTGGAGCCCCTAGAATTAAAGTCTCTCACTGTTTCCATTGTTTCTCCATCTATTTGCCATGAAGTGATTGGACCAGATGCCATGATCTTAGTTTTCTAAATGTTGAATTTTAAGCCAACTTTTTCACTCTCCTCTTTTACTTTCAACAAGAGGCTCTTTAGTTCTTCTTCGCTTTCTGCCATAAGGGTGGTGTCATCTGCATATCTGAGGTACTGGTACTTCTCCTGGCAATCTTGATTCCAGCTTGTGCTTCGTCCAGCCCAGCATTTCTCATGATGTACTCTGCATATAAGTTAAATAAGCAGGATGACAATATACAGCCTTGAAGTACTCCTTTTCCTATTTGGAACCAGTCTGTTGTTCCATGTCCAGATCTAACTGTTGCTTCCTGACCTACATACTGATTTTTCAAGAGGCGGGTTAGGTGGTCTGGTATTCCCATCTCTTTCAGAATTTTCCACAGTTTGTTGTGATGCACACAGTCAAAGGCTTCGGCGTAGTCAATAAAGCAGAATTAGATGTTTTTCTGGAACTCTTGCTTTTTCCATGATCCAGCGGATGTTGGCAATTTGATCTCTGGTTCCTCTGCCTTTTCTAAATCCATATCTAAATCTATATCCTAAACCTCTGTAAAAGCTTTAAATTTGTAATCTATGTCAAATTCATTTAAAATTCCCTGATGTTCAACTAACTGGCACAGTATTTTTCAACTTTTTATATATTGTTTAAAATGCTAATGTTTATAGCTAAAGACATTTAAGATTTTATTTTAAGCCCCCTGGTGACTGAGTCTGATAAAAAGATGTATTTGATGATGTATTTGATGATATGATATATTTGATGTATAAGATGTATTTGATGATATGATAAACAGCAACTCATTTCATTTCAGTACCAAGATAATGACACAGTATCACAGGGAACAGATGCCTCTAAAGGACAATAAATGGGTAATTTTCAGGTTGTGCACTACGAGGCAGATTCAAAGTATATGCCTTCACTAACTTTCTTGGGTAGAAAAGCTCTGTTTCAAGTATCTTGTCACAGCACAGCAGATTGCTATGTATAGAAAAGGCCTGAGGCATACTCAGTCATAAATCAGCCCCTTGGTGCTGTCAGAAGCAGGTAATACACCAAGGTGATATGGGAATTAGAAACTACAGATTCAGAAGTCCAATGGTCTATCTACCTACTTAATAAGGCAGCAGCAGCTGCTGCTGCTGCTAAGTCGCTTCAGTCGTGTCCGACTCTGTGCGACCCCATAGACGGCAGCCCACCAGGCTCCCCCACCCCTGGGATTCTCCAGGCAAGAAAACTGGAGTGGGTTGCCATTTCCTTCTCCAATGCATGAAAGTGAAAAGTGAAAGTGAAGTCGCTCAGTCGTGTCTGACTCTTCACGACCCCATGGACTGCAGCCCACCAGGCTCCTCCATCCATGGGATTTTCCAGGCAAGAGTACTGGAGTGGGGTGCCAAAGGCAGAGGGCCATATAATCCCTTCAAGTTTGGTAATTTGTACTCATAGCATAACAGTATGGCCAGTTTTTGCAATTCAGTAGAATGTGGATAGATTGCTGAGTCCCAGACCCTAATTAGGACCTCTGAAGTGGGAAATGACTTCCCAGGAGTCTCCTGTATTTGTCAGAAATACAAGGATGCATATTGCCCCTATACTCATTAGAAATCCCCTGGAGTCTAAACTATAAGCTACCTAGAAATAGGTATAGTGGTTTTGGACTATAAACACATGATTAACTTCATGATTTGTACTAAAACATGAGCACATTTTGAATCCCGTTTTTGCTCCTATTTGCTGCAAACTAAACCTGGATATTCCTTCAGTGGAAAATGTGTTCTGCTATATATAATATCATTGGTGGCTCTCAATACTGATGACACAGAAATACCACTGTGGCACACATTCAATGAAAATGTTTGAAATACATTGTTGTTACTTATTTCACTTTTTAAATCAAAATTATTGAGCAACTGCTATAAGGAATTTTGTTACAAAAAGGAATAAAATGAATATAGCAGAGCTCTTGTTTTTAGAAGCTTTATAGCATGGAAGGGAGATTGATTCTTGTAGAAACACTGGCCCAATGTATGAATAGACAAGATTTGGTAGTAAATAATAATTAAGAAAAATTCAAAACTACTTGCATATTGTAATTCAATGTATGACAAAAAAGTGGCAGTTCCATCAACTGAGAAGCACTATGCTGTAATAGAAAGATGAGCATTGATTTCAGAATCCTCGGTTCATATCCAATTTCCTTTTTCTTTTGGAGTATTCTTGCCTGGAATCCCATGCAGAGAGGAGCCTGATGGGCTACAGTCCATAGGGTCTCAAAGAGTAGGACATGACTAAAGCAACTTAGCACCATATGGCAGACATGGGATAGTTACAGTAAACTTATCAAATTATCAGAGTTTTGAATTTTTATTCTATAAAACTGATAATACTCTCTATGTCTGTGTCCAAAACACCTCATGAAGTGTCTGGCATATAGGATGCATTTAATACTTATAAATAGGATATGATTGTACTTTTTGGTGACGAAAAGATAAGCAGTATGGTTTTAGCCTTACTGAGTTTGAAGTAAAACAGGGGCTATCTGTTATCCCCAATAAGAAACTGAAATAGAGAGATGACCTCTAGGGAGCAGGCAAGGGTTTAGCATAATTCATGCTAAAGTGATGGTGAAGAGCATGAGAGTAGAGGAAAACACCAAGGTAGAAAATAAAGGTGTAAAAAGTTTAACCCATAATGAAGTCTACAATTGGGTACCACAATTAAGAAACAGAAGCAATAAAAGGGTGGAGAAAAGCTGGTGTTAGAGTAATAGAAAAATGAAACAGATTGCTTCATGCTGCAAAAGTTAAGGACTGATAGTATCCCCCAAAGGACATTCAGTGGTTGGCTCACACAAATTTATGTTCATGCAGTCTCCCAATTCCATGTTCAGTGACACACTGGAAAGTTAAAGTCATCCATGTTGGAAGAATTTACACCAAGGAAAGTGGTAAAAGCTGTAAATTAGGGCTTTTCCTCCCTGGACAAACTTGTAAAACTACCAGCATGGCACTCTCTCACTGAAGGTGTCTCTCTTCTGTTACTTCTGCTACTTGGAACATCAAGTGATGTGGAAACATGAAATAAAATGGAGAAAATTCAGGATTTTGCCAATTAATAGGACTTTGGTAACCTTGGAGGAGGCAGTTTCAAGAGAGTGGTGAAAGGGAGACTGCAGGTATAAGTAGGTGCCAAGGAACTGGAAGCCACAGAACAAATGGGTCGCATCTGGAATTTGGAAGTTAAAGGAAGAGAGACAACACTAGAAGTAGAGGCAGTGGAAGATAAAACTATGTTTCAAGGGACAATAATCTGTAAAAAGTGATATTATATAACTGAAGGGAGAATTTGGTTTGAATCCTAACTTAGCCAGATGGAGAATTTAGGGCTGCTGAGGATTAAAGAGGCAGCAAATGTAATATACTCGAGGTGAAAAGTCAATTTTCTTTAGGCAGAAAAGACATAAACACAGACAAACATTAAAATAATTATGGAGTTGGGGCAGGTAGTTAAGGGGGCAAGTATCAAGAATAATTGAGAAGGGATTAGATCAAAAGCGTATGTTGTAGTTATGTACTTGATACACGGATGAGAAATATTAAATTTGGGGATCTATATTTTCCCTCAAAAAGCAAACCTCTGCCAAGCACAGTAAATATAACTTTTTCTATATTAAGATTTGCCTTAACAAAGCATGATAGAAGTCCAGCTTTCATCAATGCAATAGTCTAATCAGTTGTTTGTTGTCCTATATGGTATAGATATATGACAATAGGGCTCAAATTCTTAAATACTTAAATTTTTCTTTCTTCAGCACTTTTTATTATCTAAAATATTTCTAGTTTTCTTAGCAAGTGAATATATGTTATCACAGGCAAAGACAGAAAACATAACTTGCATACATTAATTAACTATGGCCTTTATGTCCATCACCAACTCGATGGATATGAGTTTGAGCAAGCTCCGGGAGTTGGTGATGGACAGGAAAGCCTGGCGTGCTGCAGTCCATGGGGTCGCAAAGAGTCAGCCACAACTGAGCGACTGAATTGAACTGAAATGGTGGACTTTATGAAATTATATCCAAATATACATACACAGTAAGACAACAAAGGATTCTAAACTTTATAATAAATTAAAGAGAAAACAAAATTATTTTCTCTGGAAAAGTTTGAATGAATAAAATGAGTAGAATAAACAATTTTCTTTCTAGGATGATCTAAGTTAAATCTAAAAAAAAATTGGAAATGAGCTGTGGACTGCCAAGAACTCTTCCAGGTTTATGTTACCTTATATCTATTCAGTGGATTAAAAATAGTTCTTCCTCTCTTGCTCAATGCTATGATTTAAGGAAAGATATTCAGGAACTCTGCACTAAATGCTCTGACTAATCAAAAGGACAACATGCTCTTGAAGGTTTGTTTTTGTTGAATTTTTTCCTAACGACAAAACAATTTCCATCAGCCTTCTCATCTTTATCATAAATATTTGACACAGAATATCATAAATATTTGACATCATTCTCATCTCTTTACTCTTACTTAGACTTTTCATGTTAACTTCATGGTGTTTATGGGTTCATCTTTGAATAGGAAGCATGAGGCTGATGAAAGCCGAGAGTTGTTAATTTCTCATCTCTGTGCTATGATCTCTTTGTATAGAGGGCAGCAGCATCAGTAAAACGTTTAACCTATGAAGTCTGAGCAGTTTCCAAATCCTCAGAATTTTTATAGTAGGAATATGTCTTTGATTTATCTTTCAGATACTAGAAGACAAATAAAAAGGTAAAGGAGCAGTGAAAAAATGGTGTGTGATGCAAAAAGAAATGAAACAGGATAGAGTTTTCCAAATTTAGAGTGCTTGTTCCTAAAAGCCAATCAGACGAATTAGATAATGCACTAGATAATGAAATGCAACATGAACAAAAGCAATTCAAATTGAGCAAAGCATTCTTCATCTTATTTTAGCTCATAAAATATGAATAGTATAAAGAATGCAAGTGGTTTTAACTACCTTGAGATAATTACATTTTGCCACATTAAAGAATTAATAATCCACCTACTTTCCTCATGAAACTATAGAAGCAATGTTTCATTTTAAGCACAATTATCTGACGTATCAAGGCAAATTTGCCTCATTAGTGATTATTATATGCATTCTATCTTCAGTGCATCATTTACAATATCCAGGTGGTCCTTCCATCACCTGTAGTTGGTAAGTACATAAATATTACTAAAGAGGAGGTTGCCATTATCTTCAGAAAAGAAGGGAGACTAACATATCAGGGGTCACTATTTCCTTAGAAAGGAGACAGCACTTGGACTTGGTTAAAATTTGACCTAAGATTCTCTTGGAAAAGTCTCTTTGGGCAGAGACAGCTGTGTTTGCTCTAGAAATAACCTCTTCAAACTTCAGGGATTACGCATGAGCCAGAAGAAGACAGAAGACCCATTCCTTGCTACTACATCAAAATAGTCTAACATCTTAGGAAAACCGAGGTAGGAAAACCTAGGTAGGAAACGAGTCCTGGTCACCTGGCTATAAATATGAGGCCATTTCACTAAAGTATTACCACAAATTTATTTCAGTATTAGATTTTTAATAAATACTAATTTAAGTCTTATAATTAGCTAGGCTTTGGTTTTCTGATTTTTTTGTGTGTGATCATTAATAATAAAACTTGATAGAGAAAAATCTAAATTCTAATACAAATATTAGTGTTTATAAATACATTTAAAAATATCTTTGTAATATTTAACCTAATATGACTATGACTTCTATTTGATTTTTAGTGTGGTAATCAGATACATCATTGTTGTTGTTTAGTCACTCAGTTGTATCCAACTCTTTGTGACCCCAGGGACTGTAGCCCTCCAGGCTCATCTGTCTGTGGAATTTCCCAGGCAGGAATACTGGAGTGAGTTGCCATCTCTTATACCAAGGGATCTTCTTGTCCCATGGGTCAAATCCACATCTCCTGCATTGGCAGGTGGATTCTTTACCACTGAGCCACCTGGGAACCCAATTAGATATATAATGCAGAATTAAGCCAAATATCATAGGAATACATTACACTGTGATGTCTTTTTTCTTTATTCTATCATCTAAAAAAGGAGGAGTGTATATTTTTAGAATTACAGATTATAGCACCAAGCATTATAGTACTCTACAAAATAAACCATGATAGTCTAAATGCTATGTCACTGTGCCAGATCTCTAGTACAAACAGTGAAGATCTGAGAAATTATTCTACTCACTTTACCACTGGTAGATAAATTTTCATATAATATTTTCTGTTTTTAAACAAACTATTAATATATTTCTTACTGTAAAACAGCAGCAAACCATAGACATAAGCACCAAGGCTAGACTTGAGCCAGGCCGAGATACAAAACCAGGCAATACCACATCCTATAAGCAGAGTCCATATGTTGCAGTGTGAACCAGAAAACCATAAGAGTACAAGGATGTTCCTTTTACTTTTTAAAAAATATATTTTCCAAAGAAAATTAAATGCTGTTAAGCCAGTAATAAAAATCTGATCAGCCAGGTTTTTTTTTCCCTCATTTTTTCCATGCATTACCATTTGCCAGTCTCTCAGAAAAGAAGGTTTACAATCACTGTGGATTTTTCCCTTATCTACATTCTTTCTATGGTTACTCTTGGCTATATTACTTAAAAATTAGTATACTTCATTCCCTTTTTGAAAATCACACATTGTCACACAGTTGTCAAATTCACCTATTCCTCTTAGACAAAATAATAAATAACATGTATTTAGCTATTACAATGTGCAAAGCATTGTCACAAATATTTCACATATTTCAATCCTTCAAACATCTGAAGAATAGGAGAGTATTATTTGCTTCATTTTACAAGAAAAAATGATTCCTAAAAACAGTCAAGTAATGTGTCCAAGGTCTTAGGCTAATAGCTGGTAGAGCTAGAACAGAAACCCAGACAAGGAACTTTAACCAATGCTTGGGCAGTCATTCACGACTCTCCAAAATATATATGTCCAGCCATATCTCCTCATAATTATTAAAATGACCTCTCTCCTCAAACACTCATATTCTCCTCAGTGGTCTCTAGAAGTCACTGTATCCAGAGCCCTGAAATCTCCTTCTAGTCCTCACCAGTTATTAACATGTTACCTATCCTTCAGGACTAAGATATGCCCTCTGAAAGCTCCTGATTCTTTGATTTTCTTTTATTTAGTTAACTCTGAAAAAAGTTATCATCAGTAGAGCACAGTGAATAGAACTGTGTGTAAAACAAAGCTAGATTTAAATCCTAGTCCTGTCACTGATCTGCCACGTAATTCTGGAGAGCTGACACAAATGTATTCACTCAGTTTGCATATCTGCAAAAAGAAAACGGTTTAATGTCTGCTTTGAAAAGTTTGTTGAAGTAAAGGAGATATTGTAAAGAAAGCGCTCATAATGATTAGATGACATGCAGTAAACATGCAACAACTATTATTCTCATTATTATTTATATTTGCTTATTTTAGCATCTAATCATATATATCTTTGAAATATAACAATGCAAATATTAACAGTTTATCCCAATTCCCATGACAAATGAAATGTGACTTCAGAGAGAAAAGAATCATATCTTTCATTCTGTGTTTGCTGTAGTTCCTATGTTCCAATGTTGAGAACTGATAATCACAGAAAACATGTTAATTGTATGGATGATTTATATATTGAATAAGGATACAGAGGTGAGAGTCTAAAAAAGTAGGAATAACTCCATATAGAACTTTCATTCAGCTATAAAAATAATAATAAAATTACCTGTTTAAGGATTCCTACTTTACCATATTGAAGCTAGACTTAGAATAAAGTGCTCTGAACACTACAGCAGCCAGTTGGAGAATGAGGAGGGAAAAGATTGTAACTAGAAGATAAGACAGAGAATTATCTTCTCACTGATTAAGTGCAGACGGCAGAACATATAAATATTGCCTGTTACAACTCTCTATAGGTGGATGGTTTCTGAGATGAGAAAATATTACCATTAGGAATGTTGACTTCACTGGACTTTTCTATGGGATGATGGCCCATTTTGGTAAATCAGATAAGAGATCAGCCTCAGCAGGTTTATTGTTGCCTGTTGAAGTGGAGGTGGAGCCCAGTGGCCACGGCCAGAAGGTAGTTTAAAAGGGGAAGTGAACCTTTAGTGTCCTTGGTGAATAAATGTTCACACTGAATAAGATGGAAAGAGCACAGCCTTTATTGTTAGACAGGGGACCAATGTGAGACAGTTGCTAAGGAGATCACTTATGTCATAAATGGTAATAATCTCCAGAAGGTTAAATAAAGAATACCTAGTTTAGGCTGGTGAGTATCTTGACCCCGAAATCCCCAGCATTCTACTTGTAAAATACAAATGCTTTTAAATATGGACTCATTTTTTAAATATTTTATTGCTACCTATTTTTTAAAATAAATAGGCTCAGAAAAACTCAGAAAAAAATTTTACTAACATTCACAGGAAATTTTTCTTTGTATAGTGTAAATATACACTTTTCTCAAAAGAATTACTCTGAAAAACACGTTTTGCTTATAATCATATTCTGCTGCTGCTACTGCTGCTAAGTCGCTTCAGTCGTGTCCAACTCTGTGCGACCCCATAGACGGCAGCCCACCAGGCTCCCCCGTCCCTGGGATTCTCCAGGCAAGAGCACTGGAGCGGGTTGCCATTTCCTTCTCCAATGCATGAAAGTGAAAATTGAAACTGAAGTCACTCAGTCGTGTCCTACTCTTGTGACCCCATGGACTGCAGCCTACCAGGCTCCTCCATCCATGGGATTTTCCAGGCAAGAGTACTGGAGTGGGGTGCCATTGCCTTCTCCAAAACAGTACTTGTTTACCTCAAAAGAAGGTGTTAAGGGCGAAACAGAATCAAAAAGATACAAGATGGAGGAAAGAAACAGCAGAAGGGCAGCTACAAATTCAACCACAGCAACAACTGTATGGAATGTGAGGGACCCAAACACCCCAGGGAGAACTGGGAGACTGCCAGGATGAAGCTAAACAGCAAAACCCAGCCACACGCCAGGACACAGTGCAATGTACATACAAAGACTAAGACAGATTAAAAGGGAAGAGAGACAGAAAAAGATACACTCTGCCAACGGAATGAAAACCGAGGTAGCTATATCAACATCAGAGGTTGTGTAATTTTGCTTTTTATGTAGGAATTGTGACATCATTAGAAAAATTGAATAACTTTTCTTAAAATTTTACTTGGGGAGATGGTTAATTTAAAATTGTTGTTCTCAGAAATCTCCAGAGAGAAGCTTTTTTCATCTTATAAAAGAATAAAATGTGGCCAAAAGAAAAAGTGGAGAGTGAAAAAGTTGGCTTAAAGCTCAACATTCAGAAAACAAAGATCATGGCATCTGGTCCCACCACTTCCTGGGAAATACATGGGGAAACAGTGGAAACAGTGTCAGACTTTATTTTTCTGGGCTCCAAAATCACTACAGATGGTGACTGCAGCCATGAAATTAAAAGACGCTTACTCCTTGGAAGGAAAGTTATGACCAACCTAGATAGCATATTCAAAAGCAGAGACATTACTTTGCCAACAAAGGTTCGTCTAGTCAAGGCTATGGTTTTTCCTGTGGTCATGTATGCATGTGAGAGTTGGACTGTGAAGAAAGCTGAGAGCCGAAGAATTGATGCTTTTAAACTGTGGTGTTGGACTCTTGAGAGTCCCTTGGACTGCAAAGAGATCCAACCAGTCCATTCTGAAGGAGATCAGCCCTGGGATTTCTTTGGAAGGAATGATGCTAAAGCTGAAACTCCAGTACGTTGGCCACATCATGCGAAGAGTTGACTCATTGGAAAAGACTCTGATGCTGGGAGGGATTGGGGGCAGGAGGAGAAGGGGATGACAGAGGATGAGATGGCTGGATGGCATCACTGACTCGATGGACGTGAGTCTGAGTGAACTCCGGGAGTTGGTGATGGACAGGGAGGCCTGGTGTGCTGCGATTCATGGGGTCACAAAGAGTCGGACACGACTGAGCAACTGATCTGATCTGAAAAGAAAAATGTGATACTCTTTTTGATAATCCATTCTTAAATTGGCTGAGGTGTTGAGGCAAATTTTGATAGAATCATGACATGGCTTGAAAAAAAGAAAAAAAATAAAATGAGCTTTTTAAATTCCCTGTCCCAAGCATAACTCCCAGCTCTGCCACTCAGCTACTATACTGTATTTGAACGGGTGGTCAAAGCATAGGGGTTAAAGTATAAGGACTCCAAAGTCAAAGGTCTGTGCTCCAAACTTGGTTCTGTGAGTTTCTAGCTATGCACGTTTGAGCAAGTTACTTAGTCTCCCTACAGCTTAGATAACATTAGTATCCACCCCACAAGTTTTTTGTTCAAAGGATTAAATAAGTTAATTTTTGAACTGTTACTGGAACAGCGACTGGCACAGAGTAAGTGCCAGATAACTGTTAGATAAAATAAAAATAGAACAAAGGAAAAAGGGAGAAGTTGAACAGCAAGGAAAGTGAGTGAAAAGAAGCTGATTGTAGGCACTGGCACACACAGGAGGAAATTTTCTAAATGTGTGTGCACTGAGGAAGTGAGATAAAGGAAATAAAAAGCAGCATGGGAACCACAAGAATTTGTTATCTCCTTGCCCCAGTTTCAATTCCCTCCCTCTGCACACCCTATCCAGAATTAATAAAAGTATGTTTTGAAATCAACTGCTTAACCTGTAAATTAATCTTATTGAAGAATCATCTCCTCCTTAAGAAAAAAATATTGTACAGGTTTTTTTCTTTTTTCAGAGACCTGGAAACCAGCATACATTTACCCTTTACAGTACATAGTCTAAAAGGTAAAATTTTTATAGATTATTTGGAATAGTTTCTAAACATTTAACCACATGCACCAAAGTGATGGGGGCTTCCCGGGTAAAGCTCAGCGGTAAAGAAGACACTTGCAATGCAGGAGCCGCAGGAGACATGGGTTCGATCGCTGGGTCGGGTAGATCCCCTGGAGGAGGGCATGGCAACCCACTCCAGTATTCTTGCCTGGAGAATCCCATGGATAGAGGAGCCTGGCGGGCTACAATCCATACAGCTGCGAAGAGTCAGTCATGACTGAAGCAACTTAGCACGGCAAGCACCAAAGTGAAGATTGTTAGTGCTTATCACAATAAATTAAACAATAGGCCCTAGAAAGACACACAGAGGTTTTCCTTTCCGGTTCTGAGTATTTATCAGCCTCAGGCATAGACTTAGTCATTCGTGATTTGGGCTGTGCTAAAGTAAATAAAGGAAAAGTAGGCTGTTAGCTGGCCTTTATGAAGATTTGCGGGGAAGACAAACTGAAAACAACCACAATTTGAGACAAGTTGGATATTTAACAAAATTTCTTGATAAACAACTCTAAGTAAAATCTTTTTAAAAACAGAGCTTAATGAGAAAAAAAACAAGCCCTGATTTCAACTGGACAACTTTTTTTGGAAAGATTTTTTTTTTTTTTTTTACAACTGTTTTAGCTTCACAGCACAGTTGAGAGGAAGATACAAAGATTTCCCATTTATCTCCTGCCTCCACACATGCATAGCCTTCCCCATTATCAACATCCTTCACCACAGTGGTATATTGGATACAACTGATGAATCTACACTGATACATCATAATCACTCAAAGTCCATAGTGTAGGGTTAACATCTATGTACATTCAATTGGTCTGGACAAATATAAAATGATATGTATTCATCACTATGGTGTCATATTGAGTTTTTTCACTGTCGTAAAAATCCTTTGTATTCTGCCTATTTATTCCTCTCTTCCAAACTCTGGCAACCACTAATTTGTCTCCATAGTTTTGACTTTTCCAGAACATCATATATTTGGAATCGTACAGTATATAGCCTTTTCAGATTGGGTTCTTTTCTTTAGTAATGTTATTTGAAGGATCTTCCATGTCTTTTCATGGTTTGATAAGTCATTTTTTTATGTGCTGAATAAAAGTTCGTTGTCATGTAATATTCTATTATATCACAGTGTACTTATCCATTCACATTCACCTACTGAAGGACATCTTGGTTACTTCCAGGTTTTACTAATTACAAATACAGAGGCTGTAAACATTCATGTACAGGTTTTTGTGTGGACAAAAGTTTTCAATGCCTTTGAGTAAATACCAAGGAGCAGGACTGATGGATCATATACCAAGAGTACGTTTCATTTGCCGGAAACAGCCAAGACACTCCAAAGTGACTGTGTAATTCCATGAGCAGTGAATGAGGGTTCCTGTTACTCGTATTCTCAATAGCGTTTGGTGCAGTCAGTGTTCTGGATTTTGGCTACTCTAATAGGTGTGTGAGTGTGTGTGTGTGCTCAGTTGTATCCGACTCTTTGAGACCCCATGGACTGTAGGCGGCCAGGCTCCAGTCTGCAGACACACACTGCACACACAGGTGACACAGTTACTTCAAAGTAAGAAAATTTTCTCAAGAAATTAATACCCAGTTCTATGCTCAAAAAGGAAGCAGAGAATATAGATTTTGCCTCCTATCAAGTCATTATCTAACTAGAGAGATAAATTTTCCTTAACTGAAATATCTTGAAAATGTTTGCACTCATGTGAAACAGAGATACAGGCCATTTTATATGTACTCATCACTGGAATATTTTTATTTCAGTTCAGTTCAGTCGCTCATTTGAGACCCCACAAACTGGAGCATGTCAGGCTTCCCTGTCCATCACCAACTCCCAGAGCTTCTCAAACTCATGTCCTTCCAGGTGGTAATGCCATCCAAGCATTCATCATCCATCGTCCCCTTCTCTTCCTGCCTTCAATCTTGCTCAGCATCAAGGTCTTTTCCAATAAGTCAGTTCGCATCAGGTGGCCAAAGTATTGGAGCTTTATCTTCAGCATCAGTCCTTCCAATGAATATTCAGGACTAATTTCCTTTAGGATTGACTGGTTTGATCTTGTGTCCAGGGGACTCTCAAGAGTCTTCTCCAATACCACAGTTCAAAAGCATCAATTCTTCAGTGCTCAGCTTTCTCTATGGTCCAAACCTCACATCCATACATGATTACTGGAAAAACCATAGCTTTGACTAGATGGACCTTTGTTAGCAAAGTAATGTCTCTGCTTTTTAATACACTGTCTAGGTTTCTCATAGCCTTTCTCCAAGGAGCAAGTGTCTTTAATTTCATGGCTGCAGTCACCATCTGAAGTGACTTTGGAATCCAAGAAAATAAAGTCTGTCAGTGTTTCCATTGTTTCCCCATATATTTGCCATGAAGTGATGGGACCAGATGCCATGATCTTAGTTTTTTGAATGTTGAGTTTTAAGGTAGCTTTTTCACTCTCCTCTTTCACTTTCATCAAGAGGCTCTTTAGTTCTTCTTGGCTTTCTGCCATAAGGGTGGTTTCATGTGCGTATCTGAGCTTTTTTGATATTTCTCCCAGCAATCTTGATTCCAGCTTGTGCTTCATCCAGCCTGGCATTTTACATGATGCACTCTGCACCCTGTTAAATAAGCAGGGTGATAATATACAGCCTTGATGTACTTCTTTCCCAATTTGGAACCAGTCCATTGTTCCATGTCCAGTTCTAACTGTTGCTTCTTGACTTGCATACAGATTTCCCAGGAGGCAGGTCAGGTGGTCTGGTATTCCCATCTCTTTAAGAATTTTCCACAGTCTGTTGTGACCCACACAAAGGCTTTAATGGAGTCAATGAAGCAGAAGTAGATGTTTTTCTGGAATTCTCTTGCCTTTTCTGTGATCCAAAGGATGTGATCTCTGGTTCCTCTGCCTTTTCTAAATCCAGTTTGAACATCTGGAAGTTCTAGGTTCATGTACTGTTGAAGACTAGATTGGAGAATTTTGAGCATTACTTTGCCAGCATATGAGATGAGTAGAATTGTACAGTAGTTTGAACATTCTTTGGCATTGCCTTTCTTTGGGATTGGAATAAAAGCTGACCTTTTCCAGTTCTGTGGCCACTTGTGAGTTTTCCAAATTTGCTGGCATATTGAGTGCAGCAATTTAACAGCATTATTTTCTAGGATTTGAAATAGCTCAGCTGGAATTCCATCACCTCCACTAGCTTTGTTCATAGTGATGCTTCCTATGATCCACTTGACCTCGCACTCCAGGTGGTCTGGCACTAGGTCAGTTATTACACCATCATGGTTATCTGAGTCATTAAGATCTTTTTTGTATAGTTCTGCTGTGTATTCTTGCCACCTCTTAATATTTTCTGCTTCTGTTAGGTTCATACTGTTTCTGTCTTTTATTGTGCCCATCTTTGCATGAAATGTTCCCTTGGTATTTCTAATTTTTTTTTGTATTTCTAAATGTTTTGTTCCCTTGGTATTTCAAATTTCTAGTCTTTCCCATTCTGCTGTTTTCCTCTATTTCTTCGTATCGATCATTTAGGAAGGCTCTCTTGTCTCTCCTTACTATTCTTTGGAACTGTGCATTCAGATGGATATTTACTTTTCTCTTTGCCTTTTGCTTCTCTTTTTTTCTCAGCTCCTTAGACAACCATTTTGCCTTTTTGCATTTCTTTTTCTTGGGGATGGTTTTGATCTCAGCCTCCTGTACAGTGTTACGAACTTCTTCCATAGTTCTTCAGGCACTCTTTCTATCAGATCTAATTCCTTTAATCTATCACTTCTACTGTATAAGCGTAAGGGATTTGATTTAGTCAATAAAAAAATGACTCATATGTCTTTGTGGTAAATAGAGAAAATATTTATATAACTTACACTGAATAGTATACTTTGTTTTAATATTAATAAAAATTTTGAATTTTACGTATTTGCTTTGTTTTACATGCTGTGAGAAATGGAATATTTCGTGCCATACCAGCAAACAAGGATCACAGTCATCAGTGATTCTAGTCCTTCAAATGTGAATTCCTGAGTCCTAATGGTACCCAGGAAGAGCACCTGAGCTCTCTGGCCCATTGGGCCACAGTCACTCCCTACAGTGAGCATGGAGGAATTCAGGATGTGAAAAATGCAGGATGCTGGGCCCAGATGGCTGAGATGCATATTAAAGGAATGATTTCAGTAAGCCCAGACTCGTATTTTCCCATACACAGAAAAGTGCTACATTCCTTAACTTGAGATATCTGGTTTTCTGTAATTTACCAAATACTTTTGATGTTCAGACTACCTGCCCTTTGTTGCAAACTTCTATATGACCTGACTCTTCCCCCCACTTCCTCAGAGCAGTTCTTTCAGGGATGCTCAAGATGCTGCCTCCCAGGCTTAACTCTGCAAAATTTCCAAATAAAACATAACTCTCAACTTTTAGTTTGTGACTATATTTTAAGTTGACATCTGTCATTCTGTATTTGATGTCTATAGTTACTGTATGCAAAATTGTGAAGGAGACAGATAACGCACACAGATATCTCTAGCTATTGTTACCAACGACCTCACACCATTTACTCTCTTAAATGTTTTTTTGTCACCAAACATTATTTACCACCAATGACTGATTCTATTTTTGAAGCTGATAAATACTTACTATTGTGTCCCTTTTCCTTGTCCTGACTGGGTCCCAACTCTTTCCTTCAAAGTTTATCTTTTCTCTGCTTCAAGTTCTTATAGCCCTTCATAACAACTGCCTATCTCATTTGGTCAATTTATTTGATAAAAGGCCATATGCAATCCAGTAGGAGAAACATCAATATATCTTAAAGGTTCTTAATACCGTTAAAGAGTGACATGAGTATATTTCAGATAACATCAGTGGTTGTAGATTCAGTGATTTCAGTGAGTGGATCCTTTAGGACACTCCCTCAGTCAGTTAGTATATGCAGTGGACTCTTGACTGCATTTGATTTACTTTGTCTGCAGTTTTTTACTACCTAGATGAACAGAAATCTTACCTCTACAGCCAAATCTCCAGATTTTCCTTGGTGAGGAATTTCATATGCCTCCATTTGTCGCTTTGTGAGTCGCACTAACTTTTCAGCTAGTTCCCTCCAGCCTTTCCCAAGCTTGACAGCTGAAGTCAGAATAGCAGCCTCTTGGACAAGATGCACTACTAATCCTTGGCAATCAATCTTCAGCAGAGCCTGCAGCAACAACTACATGTCATAATTTAAAGCAAATAATTTGAACTTTTATCTAGAAATTAAATTTGTTATTACATATTCTGGAAACTGGCATCCTTTTTTTCACCACACATATATTTGAGTTTTCTAAAATTCAAAGAGTTGATTTACTTTTAAGCAAATCCAACAAGCAAAGTACAGAGGATACAAACTAGATCAGAATTAAGGGGAGTTTCAGGGCTAACTTGGTAACTAATTATAGGGCCTTAAGTAAACCACTCAACTAATATGTCTCTTAATATCCTTAATTACCAAAGGGGGGAGTTGAATTAGCCACTTCCAAAGATACCCTGAGGTTTTAGCAGTTAATAATTTATTAACCCATGATTATTCACTATACAAACAGTAATTACTTTCCTTCCAGAGGACTGGCTATAGGATTTCTAGAGTGAGCACACAGCTGTCAGTAAATACTACTTAATTTTTTAATCAAAATATGATTTAAAACTCCCCAGAATTATATGTGTTGCATAAAAATGAGAAACTTAGACAACCTTCAACAAAGCTATTGCTATTAATAACTTAAAAAATTAACTCTCTTCCTTTATCATCAATGTGCTGCTGCTGCTAAGTCGCTTCAAGTCATGTCCGACTCTGTGCAACCCCACAGACGGCAGCCAACTAGGCTCCCCCGTCCCTGGGATTTTCCAGGCAAGAGTACTGGAGTGGGTTGCCATTGCCTTCTCCGTACCATCAATGTAGTTAATGCTAAATTTAAATCACAAGGTATCAAATATAAAACACTTAGGTTTCAACGATGCAAAAGAGAAAACCTTCAGACTCTTTTTTCTTCCTTAATTAAGCACTGAGCTTTGTCAGTCGCCACACATGTTTCAAACAAGTCTACGAGTTTCTCTTTTGTCTTGAATATATTTCTAAAGTACAAGATGAGATTTATCTATCTTTCTTTTCTGTTCAAATAAAAATGTTCAATAGTCCCTCATCATTTAATGGCACTTAAAAGCTTTTTACTTATTGTTTCATTATGAAACAATAAGTAAAAATGAATGACTGAGTGAAGCAACTATTAAAGTCCAAGGAATGTTCATTCTTATGGATGCATTAGGAGAACTACCCATGATCTCTATACATGGACTATGTTTATCTGTAAATTTATGGAGAGGAGTTGTGACCTCAGGGAGAAGCAGTGCTGAGACAGCAGGCCCCTGAGGGTGCCTTTAGTAAACTGTGGAGTGGGTTTAGCTTATCCCAGTTCCTTGTTTTAAGGAAAATAAATTTGCACTTAAAAGTTATAAAACCTAAGTTTAAAATCCAACTCCACAAAGAATAGGAATTTAGATAAATCACAAAATGTCTCTATTTAATGACTTTTAAAATGGATACGATAGTAATACTACCCCATCTAACCCCCTAAAATCATTATGAAAGTTGAATTAGATGATTAGTTCTTAGAGTGTCAAATTCCAAAATACATAAAGACAGTCTTAATGTCTAGATATGATTAAGGAAATTGTAACCCACAATCTTTATAAGTTCATTTCCAGCTACTCCAAGCTGGAATCCCAAGTATACAATCCAAGAAAAAGGTACTCCTAATTCCATTGACTGTATAGTCCATGGGGTTGCAAAGAGTCGGAAGCAACTGAATGACTTTCACTTTCACTTTTCACTATACAAATAAAGTTTCAAGAGGTAGCATCTATACCATATGCTTCATCATCTTCTGGTTAGATAACTAGGCCTTAGCTCTTTCCTTTCAGAAATTTTGAAGCCTCCACTGAGGCACAACATGAAATTGTAGGAACTACTCCCTTAAACGAGCTCTCCACCAGCACTGTCTAGTCAGTCACCAAAGTGACTCAACTATCATACACTAACATAGAGTAAGTGTAACCCAGCTTAAACTTTAAGACCATTTGGTCAATATAACCTTTTCTGCCACAAAGAGAAACAAGAAAGCAATTTTCAGTTCAAATTTTCATGGGTCCATGCTGAACACAAGCTATGAGAGGTCATGAGCTATTGCAAAATTCATGTGCAGCTTCAACCAGGTAGATCAGCCAATGACTGTAAATACCCCGGATTAAGTGAGGATGCATCACACCATCATAAAACCACCTATTTAATTGGATATTGGGTTTTAAAAATTTACCCTTCTCAGTATCACTGTAGAATCATAAAAACAATTGAAGAGTATCTGTGTGTGTGTTAGTTAGTCGCTCAGTCATTACTTGACTTTTTGCAACCCCATGAACTATAGCCCACCAGACTCCTCTGTCCATGGAATTTTCCAGGCAAGAATACTGGAGTGGGTTGCCATTCCCTTGTCCAGGGGATCTTCCTGACCCCGGGATTGAACCCAGAGCTCCCACACTGCGGGCAGATTCTTTACCATTTGAGCTACCCAGGAAGCCCATAAGCCCACATATATATATAGTATATATATACTATATACATATATAGTGTGTGTGTGTGTATATATATATATATGTATGTATACCCTATATCATGTTAGCTATTGTTAACATCACAGAATAAACCCCTTGCCAAAAATGTTTTCTCCCATTTTGCACTTTGATTAAAACTTGACTCCTCTACATGAATCTGCCTCACCTAACATGAACCGCTCATCTCTTATAGGCCACCAGTTTCGTAGTTATAATGATACTTACTACACACCAATACACATACTTAAATATCTTTATATATATATATATATATATGTACATTGTTAAAAACTTTATTTCAGGGAAATATAGTGGTTTTATGTGTGGCTTTGGAACCAAAAAGATTTCAAATCCCATCTTTGATACTAACCAAATGGCAGATCTTGGGCAAGTTGCCCAACCTCCCAAGACTCTGTTTCCTCTATTTGAAGAAGGAGATACTAACTAGACTTATCCTGTATGTTGGTTAAAATGGCCAAATGAAAGAGTATGTATACAGTGCTGGGCACAGTGCCAAATATATAGAGATCCTTAGGAAAGTGGTATATATCATTATTATTATTTATACAGTCACATTTTAGCCATTTTTAGAAATATGCTCTTGATTTTTTTTAATAAATTACTGAATATCCAAATACAAGGCAAAACAGTTCTTCATGTTTTTTATAGTTCTCTGCTGAGCCTTACACTGGGGTGAATGCTATGTTGAAAAAAACAGGATTCTTAGAGTACTATTAAAACATAAAGATTAAGAAGAGAATTAGCAATATTACTTTTGGATTGTGATGCACCACATACATAAGACAAATGTTAAATTGCTAAAGTTAAGGACATGGGTGATATGTCTTAAAAACACTAAAAAGTGAGTCTACAACAATGCCCAAGTTAAGTAGTTTTGTTTCAGTTTTGTCTTATTTACTTTCATGTAATTGGAACTCCTCTGATATTTTAAGAGCTATCTAAATATTTGAGAGAGAAAAAAAGGATCTCTTAATTGTTATGTTTTAGCACAAACAGAATCTTTAATCTTCCATTTAAGGATGATCCTTGGGGGCCTAGTTTCTGGGAAAATCACAATTGAATGTCAAATCTAAGAAACTAGTTATATGATCTTGTACGCAAAGCTCTGTAGTGACTTCAATTAACTTGAGAAACTACTCTCATATGTTTACTTATAAGTATTGCCAAGTTAATACAGTTCTCTACAGTAAGTAAATTCCTGTGATCAAGCAATACTCACCACAGTAAGTTCATAAAGAAACTTCCTGGCATTTCTATCTGCATGGCAATCTTCCTTTAACTTCTTTACAACATAAGCAACTTTTTCTGATTCTTTGTCTGCTTGTAGTTGATCAAAGTCTTCTAGTGCCAGATGTGAATAGCCTAGGACATAAGCTAAAACTTTCCAGTCATACACTTTTTCTGATACCAAGGTCAAGACAACTGAGTAGATGTAAGTCAGTTTTTTAAGAGGCAGGGTAATTTGTTCAAGAAGATTCCGGGTTGTGAAGACATTATCTGACATAGACATTACTTGTTCCTTTGCAATCACCCTGATGTTTTTGCAATGTAAAAGTCCAATCTTACCTCTCAGGACTCCCACATACCATTCTTTCACTTTGGACTGTCCAATGGCTTTTACTTTACCTTCTCCAAGAAGAGCTACTGTGTCCCCTTTGAAATATTCAAGTAAGTATTCAATCTTATTTTGTCTTATCACTGTCTTCTGGGTTATTCCATAGCTGGTAAAGTTCAATTTTTTGTCTTGAAATGTAGGATATTTAACATGCACAGTTGGTAATAAGGGAGAAGAGTTGATTTCCTTCTTCTTCTGCAAATCACTTGGCAGATTTGACAGACTTTTTAGGTTCGGAGCTGGATCAGGTGAAGTTATAAAGAACTGTGTAACTGGCCTACCACTGCGAGGCTCCACCTGAACACAGAAAACAAACAAGTGCATTTCTCTGGAGTCAACTAAAGAGAAGAAAAATTGTTGATGAACTGCTTGACCTGATTGCAAGTGCTTTTGCTTAACTTCTTTCCTTTTTCTTTCTGCTTTTACTTCAAAATCAGGATCACAGGATAAGACAGATATATTTAAATCTTGTGGCTTTTCAAGTAAGAAGGAATGCTTCCCCCAGAGCTGAAACACAACTGGAGATGTGTTGGGTTTCCCACCTTTTTTAATATCAGAGATAGTAAGCTTTCCTGGCATATAACTATGTCCACAAACTGTGAAAACAGCAGTGAAACTGGGGTGGATATATTTGGGTCCATAAATTCCAACTGAAATTGTTCTGTGGATATAATCCCAAATGGTGGCAACTGGTGATTGAGTACCTTTAGTTTGTGCGGCAACCACTAGATACATCACTTGACTTAAGTCTACTAGCTTGACCTGGATGGTGTCTTTATAAATGTAGCAGTTGTTTAATGCTTTGAAAGGGCCTTCTTTATCCAGACTGTGTAAACACACTATTTCTGCCATGACTTGGCTGAAAGGATCCCTTTTCACTTCAGCCCCAATTTTCATCTCCAGCAAAATGGCTTCCATTGTGTTAAGGTTGCCTAACATGATTTCCAACAGTGGGCTTATGGTGCATGAAAGGTCATGGTTAAGCTTTTGTGGAGGATCTAGAAAAGCCCTTAGAGATACTTCTTGGAATTCTCCCACAGCTACATGGCCTTGGGGCACATGAACAGTGATATCTGATTCAGGTAATTGTACTGACCCTCCTTGGTGGTTTAATTTGCAAACTACTGTAGTCTCTGCAACTTGTGTTTGGGCCCATCCAGGACTCTGATTAATTGTACTCAAATCTAGGCAGGAACGGGCAAGGTGGCGGTGACTTAACCAAGCCATTTTATAAGCCTCTCGATCATTTCGAAGCCATTCTAAGTCTTGTTCTAAGATCTGGTCAAAGTTATGTATATTCTGATGGGCATGTGCTGTGTCATCCAAAATGTCCAAAAGTTCTGAAACACTTTTAGATCTTCCAGATTTCCTTGAGGAAGACTGCCTAAGCAACCGATGCACATCAAGTTCATCACCAGAGGAATCAAAAGAGTTTCCAGTTTCTATTTCTCTAAAAAAAAGAAGAGGATCTTCCTTCAAGATAGAAATATTATCTCTCTTCTGGTTATTTCTTAGCTGAGTTATATCATCCAAAAATGGGTTTGATGCAGACAGTTCATTCCAGAATGGATTTGTAGCACTGGAAGCATTATTGCCATGAAGTGTGAAATCCTCTGGCCAATCAAGAGGCAAACCTGGATCTGGACATTCGTGTTATTTAAACCAAAATAAAGCAAAACAAAGATGAAATGGCATTCTGAGATACAACCAAGATTAATTTTTACTATAGCTTAAAAATTGAAGAATTTTTATTTGTCTTTGATATCCAGTCTAAATACTACAAAATCAATGTTAATTTTGGTCAAATTTTCATGTTGAGAGGAAAGAGAAATTGTTCGACCAGGTTATTTTGACTCTATGTAACATTATTTTATCTTAAGACACTATGATTTATAAACAAAAATATTTAGAAATTTCAATAATAATCATTTAACACATATTTGTGAAAATGACCCAGACTACATACATTTATGCCTTGTTTAATATGTCATTTTCATAAATGAGTACCTCTGAAAAAACAGAATAATTTAGTCTATCATCCAGATTTTTCTAAATATACAGTGGTTGGTCTCATTACATCTAGATTATTTATTTAACATTTTCTTTCCTGATAACATTCAATATGTGAAAAATATCAAATATATCTCTACACAGCTAAAATGTTAAAAAAATAAACTAAACAAGCATGGATTCCTTATAATATTTTCTGAACATTTCATATTGATAAATTTTAACAGGTTGAATTTTTTTCATGAAAAGTGAACATTTCATGAAAATAAGCACTGAAAAAAATAGACCACCATTAGATTTACTACTTGAAGGAATTCACTGAGCTTTTTAAAGTTTAAAATGGCAAAGAACAGGCTTATTACCACCACAAAAGGGAAATACGCTGTTACTTTGGAAAGTGGATATTTTAAGAATCAGCAACACATTCAAATACTTATATATCAACTATAATGAATTTCTATATATCTCAAAAATACTGGAATATTTATGTTTAGAGCAAATTATATTTGATCACTTTTTCAATAAATATTGATAATGATTCTGTTCGGAGAAGGCAATGGCACCCCACTCCAGTACTTTTGCCTAGAAAATCCCATGGACGGAGGAGCCTGCTAGGCTGCAGTCCATGGGGTCGCTAGAGTCAGACACGACTGAGCGGCTTCGCTTTTGGACTTTGTAAAATTGTGGCTGCTTTAGAGAAAATGAAAGCTAAAATAGAAAAAATGAGTTCAAGTAAGCTTTCAGACATTTTTGTTTGTTATATATAGAACTATATATTGATTGAAATTAATTTTAAGTGTCATATATTAAAAATGTTAAGATACATTTTGAAAAACAATTGCTGCATTTCTTTTATTTTTACACTTTTCTTCAAATCCAGGACCTTCAAACTCTCTTAAAACCTACATTTCCTCTGAGAATCTATTCAATTCTTTTATACTGGATTTGTTGGCCCACTGCAACCTACAGATGTCTCTTTAACCTCAAAATTCACTGTATTTACTGCATATACTGCTCATTTAATAAAGAACTTTGTCTCCTTATAATACTTATCATTACCTGTTTTATTTTATTTTGACTATTTTATTTTTCTCATCTTTTTAATGATAGTGTATTTCAATGATAAAGTTGTGATTTTACAATTCTCTTAATTGTTTGTAACACTTTTCAGAAGTAGTCCCCCAATAATTAGTCATGATGGGTAAAAATAATTTCAATAATTATAAATTCCTGTACCTGTAATATCACAATTTCTTGAGGATTTTCGGGCTTCCATGTCAAACAGATTTCCTTCAGACATACTTCGTGAAATTCCTCCTGACCAAAAACGGGCTTTTTCACTGGTTAACATTATTCCACCTACAAAGTAAACAATATATAGGCATATATATATATTATATATATGTATGTATATTTCTTATAAGATAATATAAACAGGTTGGCATAGAAACCAGACTCAAAGAAATCCACAGATTTAAATAGAAAACTACATATAAAAATACTCTACATAGATCCTCTACTTCTGGTAGGATGCTTGACTAGATATCCTGATACAGATATTAATACTCCATTGAAAAACACTCATATCCTAGATTAATAGCAACAAACAAACCTAGAAATGCATTAGGGATACTATACTATAAAAAAAGTAATAATGAGAAACCCAAGGATAACAAAAAAATAGTAATGAAATGAAACTCCACTAAATAAGCATTTCTTGTTTGATGACTGAAAAACTAAAAAAATCATTAAACTAGATATTCTCTCCAAATCTTCCTATAAATTCAATGCAGTTCAAGAAAAATCACATATTACATACATGTTTGTAACTTAGGCTGTTTTGAAAATTATGAAGAAAAGCAAAGGACTATTCAAGACAATCCAGAAGGACATGATAGAAGTGATGTGTGATACCAGATATCATAATTTATTAGAAATAAGTGCTAAGTAAGACAATGTGGATTGGAATACAAATATACTAAAGACACACAATATCCCCAGAAGTAGTATCACCCTCAAACAAGAATGTAATATTTATATATGATAGAGATAGGCAGGCAGAGCAGTGTGGAAATAGATAATTCAATAAACAGTGATGGTACAATTGATAGTTCATGCTGAAAAAAAATTACATTGATCATATGCAAAAATTTATTCTAAGAGATTTAAAGACTGAAAAGCAAAATTTTAAAAGTAGAGTCTAAGGATTTATCTTGATGCTGTTTAGAAACAATTTTTAAGCAAGGCACAAACACAAAGCAAACCATAAAAAAAAAGAATGAGATATCCTATATAGCAAAGGACATTGTTCACAAAAAGTAAAAACACAAGCCAAAAACTGGGAGATGATATTTTCATTATATATGACTGAAGACGAAAAAAGGATTGGATTCCAACATATATTGAAGACTTCTACAAATCAATCAGCAAAATAAGACATTACAAAAAAAATTGAAACAATATCTGAATAAGTATTTATCACAAAAAGCATAAATAATCAATCCCTAAATATATTAAGATTGAAGGCAAGAGGAGAATGTTGTTCAGTTGCTAAGTTATGTCTGACTCTTTGCAACCCCATGGAGTTTAGCACATCTGGCTTCCTTGTCCATCACCATCTCCTGCAGCTTGCTCAAACTTATGTTCATTGAGTCAGTGCTGCCATCCAACCATCTCATCCTCTGTTGTTTCCTTTTCTTCATGCCTTCCATCTTTTCCAGCATCAGGGTCTTTTCTAATGAGTCAGTTCTTCACATCAGGTAGCCAAAGTATTGGAGCTTCAGCTTCAGCATCAGTCCTTCCAAAGTATATTCTGAATTGATTTCCTTCAGGATTGACTGGTTTGATCTCCTTGCTGCCCAAGGGACACTCAGGAGTCTTCTCCAACACCACAGTTCAAAAGCATCAATTCTTCGGCACTCAGCTTTCTTTATGGTTCAACTCTCACATCCATACACGACTACTGGAAAAACCATAGCTTTGACTAGATGGGCCTTTGCTGGCAAAGTAATGTCTCTGCTTTTTAATATGCTGTCTAGGTTGTTCACAGCTTTTCTTCCAAGGAGCAAGTGTCTTTTATCATGGCTGCAGTTACCACCTGCAGTGATTTTGGAGCCAAATAAAATAAAGTCTGTCAGTGTTTCCATGTTTCCCATCTAATTTGCCATGAAGTGATGGGACAAGATGCCATGATCTTAGTTTATTAAATACTGAGTTTTAAGCCAGCTTTTTTACTGTCTCCTTTCACCATCATGAAGAGGCTCTTTAGTTCCTCTTCACTTTCTGACATAAGGATGGTGTCATTTGCATATATGAGGTTATTGATATTTTTCCCAACAATCTTGATTCCAGCTTGCAATTCATCCAGTCCAGCATTTTGCATGATGTACTCTGCATGTAAGTTAAATGAGCAGAGTGACAGTATACAGCCTTGACATACTTCTTTCCCATTTTGGAACCAGTCTGTTGTTTCATGTCCAGTTCTAACTGTCACTACTTTTTTATTTATTTATTTTTCATTGAAGGATAATTTCTTTATAGAATTTTGCTGTTTTCTGTGAAACCTCAACATGAATCAGCCATAGATATACATATATCCTCTTCCTTTTGAACCTCCCTTCCATCTCCCTCCCCATCCCACCACTCTTTGTTGACACAGAGTCCCTGTTTGAGTTTCCTGAGCCATATAGCAAATTCCAGTTGGCTATCTATTTTGCATATGGTAATATAAGTTTCCAAGTTACTCTTTCCATACATCTTATCCTCTCCTCCCCACTTCCCATGTCCATAAGTCTATTCTCTATGTCTGTTTCTCCACTGTTGTCCTATAAATAAATTCTTCAGTACCATTTTTCTAGATTCCATATATATGCGTTAGAATATGGTATTTCTCTTTCTGACTTACTTCACTCTGTATAATAGGTTCTAGGTTCATCCACCTCATTAAAACTGATTCAGATGCATTCCATTTTATGGCTGAGTAATATTCCATTGTATATATGACCACTACTTCTTTAGCCATTCATTTGTCGATGGACATCTAGGTTGCTTCCATATTCTAGCTATTGTAAATAATGCTGCAATGAACAATAGGATACATGTGTCTTTTTCAATTTTTCTTTCCTCAGGTTAAATGCCTAGGAGTGGGATTGCTGGGTCATATGCTGGTTTTATTGATAGTTTTTTAAGGAATCTCTATACCTCCATAGCGGCTGTATCAATTTACATTTCCACAAACAGTGCAAGAGTGTTCCCGTTTCTCCATACCTTCTCCTGATTTATTGTTTGTAGACTTTTCGATCATGGCTATTCTGACTGGAGTGAAGTGATATCTCACTGTAATTTTGATTTGCATTTCTCTAACAATGAGCGATGTTGAGCATCTTTTCTTTCATGTGTTTGTTAGCTATTTGGATGTCTTCTTTGGAGCAATGCCTGTTTGGGTCTTTATCCCACTTTTTGATTGGGTTGTTTGTTTTTCTGGTATGAGTTGTATGAGCTGCTTGTATATTTTAGATATTAATCCTTTGTCAGTTTTTTCATTTTCTATTATTTTCTCCCATTCTCAGGGTTGTCTTTTCTCCTTGCTTAGAGTTTATTTGCTGTCCAAAAGGTTTTAAGTTAAATCATGTCCCACTTGTTTGCTTTTGTTTTTATTTCCATTACTCTAGGAAGTGGGTCATAGAGGATCTTGCTTTGATTTATGTCATCGACTGTTCTGCCTATGTTTTCCTCTAAGAGTTTTATAGGTTTTGGTTTTACATTTAGGTCTTTAATCCATTCTGAGTTTATCTTTGTGTATGGTGTTAGGAAGTGTTCTAATTTCATTCTTTTACATGTAGCTGTTCAGTTTTCCCAGCACCATTTATTGAAGAGGCTGTCTTTGCCCCATTGTATATTCTTGCCTCCTTTGTCAAAAATAAGGTACCCATAGGTGCATGGGTTTATTTTTGGGCTTTCTATCTTGTCCATTGGTGTATATTTCTGTTTTTGGCCAGTGCCATACTGTCTTGATGACTGTAGCTTTGTAGTATAATCTGAAGTCAGGAAGGTTGATTCCTCCAGCTTTCTTTCTCAAGATTGCTTTGGCGATTCAGGGTCTTTTGTATTTCCATATGAATTGTGAAATTTTTTGTTCTAGTTCTGTGAAAAATGCCAATGGTAACTTGATAAGGATCGCATTGAATCTGTAGATTGTGTTTGGTAGTATAGTCATTTTCACAATATTGATTCTTCCTACCCAGGGACATGGAATATCTCTCCATCTGTTTATACCATCTTTGATTTCTTTCAGTAGTGACTTATACTTTTCTGTGTTCAGTTCTTTTGTCTCCTTAGGTAGGTTTATTCCTAGATATTTAATTCTTTTTGTTGCAGTGGTGAATGGGATTAATTCCTTGATTTCTCTTTCTGATTATTCATTGTTAGTATACAGAATTGCAAGTGATTTCTATGTATTGATTTTGTATCCTGCAACTTTGCCAAATTCACTGATTAGCTCTAGTAATTCTCTGATACTATCTTTAGGGTTTTCTGTGTACAGTATCATGTCATTTGCAAACAGTAAGAGCTTTATTTCTTCTTTTCTGATATGGATTCCTTTTATTTATTTGTCATCACTGTTCGCTGTAGCTAGGAATTCCAGAACTATGTTGAATAATAGTGGCAAAAGTGGACACCCTTGTCTTATTCCTGATCTTAAGGGGAATGCTTTCAGTTTTCACCATTGAGAATAATATTTGCTGAAACTCCAGTACTTTGGCCACCTCATGCGAAGAGTTGACTCATTGGAAAAGACTCTGATGCTGGGAGGGATTGGGGGCAGGAGGAGAAGGGGATGACAGAGGATGAGATGGCTGGATGGCATCACCAACTCGATGGACGTGAGTCTGAGTGAACTCCGGGAGTTGGTGATGGACAGGGAGGCCTGGCGTGCTGCAATTCACAGGGTCGCAAAGAGTCGGACACGACTGAGTGACTGAACTGAACTATCATATATGATCTTTACTATGTTGAGGTAGGTTCCTTCTATGCCCAGTTTTTGAAGAGTTTTCATCATAAATGGGTGCTGAATTTTGTCAAAGACTTTTTCTGCATCTATTGAGATTATCATATGGTTTTTATCTGCCAACTTGTTAATATGGTGTATCACATTGATTGATTTGCATATATTGAAGAATCCTTGCATTCCTGGAATAAACCCAACTTGATCATGGTATACAAGCTTTTTGATGTGTTGCTGAATTCTGTTTGCTAAAATTTTGTTGAGGATTTTTGCATCTATGTTCATCAATGATATTGGCCTGTAGTTTTCTTTTTTGTGTGTTGTTTTTGTCTGGTTTTGGTATCAAGGTGATGGCTTGGAAGCGTTCCTTCCTCTGCAATTTTTTGAAAGAGTTTTAGAAGGATAGGCATTAGCTCTTCTCTAAATGTTTGGCAGAACTCTCCTGTGAAGCCATCTGATCCTGGGCTTTTGTTTTGGGGAGATTTTTTATCACAGCTTCAATTTCAGTGCTTGTAATAGGGTTGTTCATAATTTCTATTTCTTCCTGGTTCAGTCTTGGAAGATTGAACTTTTCTAAGAATCTGTCCATTTCTTACAGTTTATCTATTTTATTGCCATGTAGTTGTTCATAATGGTCTCTTATAAGCCTTTGCATTTCTGCATTGTTTTTTGTAACCTCTGTTTTTTCATTTCTAATGTTGTTGATTTGATTCTTCTCTCTTTTTTTCTTGATGAGTCTGGCTAAAGTTTTGTCAATTTTGTTTATCTTCTCAAATAACCAGCTTTTAGTTTTATTAATCTTTACTTTTGTTTCTTTCATTTCTTTTTCATCTATTTCTCCTTGGATCTTTATGATTTCTTTCCTTCTATTAATTTTTTTTCTTTCTGTTCTTCTTTTCTAGTTGTTTCAGGTTTAAAGTTAGGTTATCTATTTGATGTTTTTCTTTATCCTTGAGGAAGTATTGTATTGTTATAAACTTCCCTCTTTAGCTGTGCTTTTGCTACATCCCATAGGTTTTGAGTTGTTGTTTTTTCATTGTCATTTGTTTCTAGAAATTTTTTGATTTCTCTTTTGATTTCTTCAGTAACCTGTTGGATTATTTAGAAATGTGTTGTTTAATCTCCATGTGTTTGTATTTCTTACAGTTTTTTTTCTTGTAATTGATATCTAGTCCCATAGCATTATGGTCTGAGAAGATGCTTGATACGATTTCAATTTTCTTAAATTTCCTGGGGTTTGATTTGTGACCCAAGAAGTGGTCTATCCTGGAGAATGTTCCAGGTGCACTTGAAAAGAAGGTGTATTCTTCTGTACTTGGATAGAATGTCCTGAAGATATCAATGAGATTCACCTCATCCAATGTATCATGTAAGACTTCCGTTTCCTTATTAATTTTCTGTTTTGATGATCCGTCCATTGGTGTGAGTGGGGTGTTAAGGTCTCCTACTATTATTGTGTTACTGTCAATTTCTCCTTTTATGTCTGTTAGTGCTTTTCTTATGTATTGAGGTGCTCCTATGTTGGGTGCATAGTTATTTACAATTGTTATGTCTTCCTCTTGGGCTGATCCCTTGATCATTATACAGTGTCCTTCCTTTTCTCTTGTAATCTTCTTCAAGGTCTATTTTGTCTGCTATGAAGACTGCTACTCCAGCTTTCTTTTGCTTCCTATTTGCATGGAATGTATTTTTCCATCCTCTCACTTTCAGTCTATATGTGTCTTGAGGTCTGAAGTGGGTTTCTTGCAGATGGCATATATATGGGTCTTCTTTTTGTATCCATTCAGCCAACCTGTGTCTTTTGGCTGGAACATTTAATCCATTTACATTTAAAGTAATTATTGAGATATATATATATATATATATTCCTATTGCCATTTTCTTACTTGTTCAGGGTTGATTCTGTAAATCTTTTTTCTTTTCTTGTATTTCTTGACTATATAAGTCCCTTTAACATTTGCTGTAAAGTTGGTTTGGTGGTACTGAATTCTCTTAACTTTTGCTTGCCTGAAAAACTTTTTATTTCTCCATCAAATTTGAATGAGATTCTTGCCAAGTACATTTTTACTTGCCAGGTAGATTTTTCTCTTTCAATACTTTAAATATATCCTGCCATTTCCTTCCAGCCTGCAGAGTTTCTGCTGAAAGATCAGCTGTTAAGCATATGGGGTTTCCCTTATGTGTTACTTGTTGCTTTTCCCTTGCTGCTTTTCATATTCTTTCTTTGTGTTTAGTCTTTGTTAGTTTGATTAGTATGTGTCTTGGCACGTTTCTCCTTGGGCTTATCCTGTATGGGACTCTTTGTGCCTCTTGGACTTGATGGACTATTTTCTTTTCCATGTTGTGGACATTTTAACTATAATCTCTTAAAAATTTTCTCATACCCTTTTTCTCTTCTTCTTCTTGGACACCTATAATTTGAATGTTGGTGTGTTTGATATTGTCCCAGAGGTCTCTGAGATGGTCCTCAGTTCTTTTCATTCTTTTTACTTTATTTAGTTCTTCAGAAGTTATTTCCACCATTTTATCTTCCACCTCACTGATTCGTTCTTCTGCTTCAGACAGTCTGTTATTGATTCCTGCTAGAGTACTTTTCATTTCAGTAATTGTGCTGTTTGTCTCTGTGTGTTTATTCTTTAATTCTTCTAATTCTTTGTTAATTGATTCTTGCATTTTCTCCATTTTGTTTTCAAGGTGTTTGATCATCTTTACTATCATTATTCTGAATTGTTTTTCAGATAGTTTCCCTATTTCCTCTTCATTTATTTAGATGTCTGTGTTTCTAGTTTGTTCCTTCATTTGTGCAGTATTTGTCTGCCTTTTCTTTTTTTTAATTTAATTTTATTTTTTAACCTTCATTATTTATTTTTTTAAGTTATTGTGTTTGAGGTCTCCTTTTCCTAGGCTTCAAAGAAAATTGAATTATTTCCTTGAAGAAGGTTGAATTCTTTCTTCCTTTTGGTTTCTGCCCTCCTATGGTTGCTCCAGTGGTTTGTGTAAGCTTTGTAAAGGGTGAGATTTGTGCTGAGATTTTGTTTGTTTGTTTGTTTTTCCTCTAATGGGCAAGGCTGAGCAAGGTGGTACTCCTGTCTGTTGATGATTGGGTTTGTATTTTTGTTTTGTGTGTTATTCAGATGAAGTGTCATACACAGGCTGCTACTGGTGGTTGGGTGATGCCAGGTCTTGTATTCAAGTGATTTCCTTTGTGTGAGTTCTCACTATTTGATACTCCCCAGGGTTAGTTCTCTAGCAGTCTAGGGTCTTGGAGTCAGTGCTCCCACTCCAAAGGCTCAGGGCTTGATATCTGCTCAGGAACAAACATTCCACAAGTGGTTTGTTATGGCATTAAGTGAGATTAAAACAAATATCCAAAAACAAGAAACCAATGATGAACTCCAGATAAATGGCAGTTACAAAATCAGGCAAATAATAATTAAAATAATGGGATATACATATACACCCATGAGCAAAGTCAAAAGAGACCAACAAAAATAAAGTACAGTAGATTGATGCAGAGAACAAAGGAAAGAAAAAATTATATTTACCAGTTAAGAACAAAACTAACTAAAGCACAGATTGGAAAACAAAACTAAAGCAAAGTGCTTAGTGGGAAATAAAGAAATGAAAACAAAGCTAAAAAATATGTTGAGAGAAAAGGAAAGAAAGAAAAGAAATAATAGATATGCAAAATTAAATAGAGGTAGATTTGTATACATTATAGATTAACTGCAAGGGGAAAAGAACAGTAGAAAAGGAAAATAAAGGAATACATCTAGAAAAATATAATAGGTTTAAAAAATTAAAAATTAAAAGTATAAAAAAGAGGAAAAAAATGAGAAGAAAAAGAATAAAGAAAAAAAAAAAAGTAAAACTCCACAGAACTGCAAAAACCCAACAAAGAGGCAGAGGTTTATAACAACAATAAAAAGTGTAACTGAATATACACATATAAATATACACCCATAAGCAAAATCAAAACAGTCCAACAAAAATAAAGTACAAATAGATTGACCCAGTGAACAAAGGAAATCAAAAATTATATCTACCAGAACAAAACTAAAGCACAAACTGGAAGACAAAACTAAAGCAAAGTGCCAATTGGGGAATAAAGCAATCAAAATAAAACTAACAAATCTGTTGAGAGGAAAGGAGAGAAGGAAAGGCAAGAGTAGATATGCAAAGTTAAATAGAGGTAGATAAAGAAGATTTATATATGTTAAAGATTAACTGCAAGAGGAAAAGAACAGTAGGAAAAGCAAACAAAGGAATAAATGCAGAAAATAATAATAGGTTTAAAAATTAAAATTTAAAAAAGAGAAAATAAAAAAGGAAACCTCCACAGCTGTAAAAGCCCAACGTACAGGCAGAGGTTTATAACAATAAAAATGTGACTTAAAAAAAAAAAGCTCAAAAGCTTAATTGGATTTCTTAGTACCAATAAAATCGACAACTACAACAGAGAGGGGGGGAAAAGGAAAGAAAGAACAGAAAAGAAAAAAATATCGAGAAGAATCTACAGAACAACTCAAAAAATAAGAATAGTAAATGTTTTTCTTGAGTCTCTGCTGTCAGAGTCCTTTCCCTCGCTGGGAGTCACAGTCCACCTCACCTCCCTAGGATGCCCTCCAACACTGTGCTGATCTCTGGACCTGCTGTGGGGGCAGCTCAGATTTTAATCTGGTCCTACTCCTGTCTGTCTTGCCTTCAAGGTCCACAGCTATCAGAGCTATTGCATTTTCTTTTGTGGGAGCTCTCAATGGCCTTTTATATATTGCATAGACACAAAGTCTGCCTAGTTGATCATGTGGATTTAATCTGCAGCTTGAACAGCTGTTTTGAAGGTTTTGGGTATTCTTCCTTAGCCACACTGCCCCTGAGTTTCAATTGTGGTTTTATTTCTACCTCTGCATGTGGGTTGTCCATTGGTGTTTAGCTCCTGAGGCTTCCCTGAAGGACCTGGGTTTGCCTCTGTGAGGGCCAGGTGCGGAGGTGGTGCAGCTGTTTGGTTCCCAGGGGTTCTGTCAGCACCAGGTACTCAAAGGGGCTGACAGCAAGGGCAGCAGGAAAAATAATGCTCTAGAAGAGTATGGCAACCAGTATTGGCCAATACCCTTTAGTATTCTTGCTTGGAGAACCCCCTCTCTGAAACAGAAGCCTGGCAGGCCACAATCCACAAGTTCGCAAAGAGTCGGACACAACCGAAGCGACCCTGAGTGCATAGACTCAAGAATTTTTTTGCCTGTGGCAGCTCTGCTCCAGTGAGAGTTGAGTGTGAAGGTGGAACAGCTGCTTGGCTTGCAGGGACCCTGGTGGAGCCAAGTGTGCAGGGACATGGACTGCCTCCACCGCAGGAGTTATGGCCCATCAGCGTCTTTTTGAGCCTCTTGTAGCTGGCAATCAGAAAGCCTCTTTCTCTATAGCTCCGCCCATTCAGGCACAAGAGGGGGCCCCTTGACTGGGGTCTACTCTGTAGATTGGTGCATCAGTCACTTTAAGGAGCACTCTGGGTGGGGTCCTACTCTGTAGTTCAGTGCGTCAGGTGTTTGATGGGCCAGCCTCTCTATTGTTCAGCTGCCAGTGCTGGTGTGTGGAGAGAGAAAGGCTATGGTGATGTTTCTACCTGCTACACATGACTCAGCAGCATCGCCTTGCTTCCATGGCTGCCTGGATTACCTCCACAGGCATTTCCCACCATGATCTCCTCCCTCATATCCCCTCAATCCGTCTCTCTGGGGTCAACAGCAGCCCTCGCCCTGGGATTGTCCCACAATCCCTAAACTCCAGCTCCCAGCCACTGTGCCTTCCAGGGGACCAGCATTCCTGTCCAGGGTGCATATGGCTGCAGCAAGGACTGCCTGATTCTCATTCCATTTAGGCTGCCACAGATCAGCTGTTTCACTCTCAGCCTTAAATATTTCTCCTCTGACTCAGACAATTGCCCCGACATGGGGATCGGACCTCTGCTTCAGTTCCCCAACCCATGGAGGGCAGGTCCAGTCCTACGAACACTCCTGTTTTCCCCCCTAGTTCCTTCATCCTACCAAGCTTTGCATGATTCTATATATTCTTTTCCACTGGTCAGGTACTCCTGTCCCCTCTCACCTGGTGTTCTCCATGCACTTCTATGTCTGAAGGTGTATTCCTATTTGTATCTGTGGAGAGAGATATATTCCACGTCCACCTATTCCTCTACCACCTTGTTCTCTAATTGTTGCTTCTTGACCTGCATGCAGGTTTCTCAGGAGGCAGGTAAGGTGGTCTGGTATTCCCATCTCTTGAAGAAATTTCCACAGTTTGTTGTGATCCACAGAGTCAAAAGCTTTAGCTCAGTCAATGAAGCAGATGTTTTTTCTGGAATTTTATTGCTTTTTCTATGACCCAATGGATGTTGGCAATTTGATCTCTGGTTCTTCTACCTTTTCTAAATCTAGGTTGAATATCTGGAAATTCTCAGTTCAAGTACTGGTGAAGCCTAGCTTGTAGAATTCTGAGCATTATTTTGCTAGTGTGTGAGATAAGTGCAATTGTGCAGTAGTTTGAACATTCTTTGGCATTGTCTTTCTTTGGGATTGAAATAAAAATTGACCTTTTCCAGTCCTGTGGCTATTTGTGAGTTTTCCAAATTTTCTGGCATATTCAGTGCAGCAAGTTAACAGCATCATCTTTTAGGACTTGAAACAGCTCAGATGGAATTCCATCACCTTCTCTAGCTTTGTTTATGGTGATTGTTCCTAAGGCCCACTTGACTTCACACTCCAGGATGTCTGGCTCTAAGTGAATGATCACACCATCATGGTTATATGGGTCATTATGATCTTTTTTGTATAGTTCTTCTGTGTATTCTTGCCACCTCTTGTTAATATCAAACAAATATATTAAAATATGCTCAATTTATCAGTAATCAGGGAAATGCTAAATGATGCCACATGAGATACAATTTTCAACCATGAAATTTGGAAAAATTTTAAAATCTGGCAACACTAATTATTGGAAAAGATGAGGAGCACAGCGAATTTTTATACACTCCTAGTAGACAAAGGCAATAGCACCCCACTCCAGTACTTTGCCTGGAAAATCCCATGGATGGAGGAGCCTGGTAGGCTGCAGTCCATGGGGTCGCTAAGAGTCGGACACGACTGAGCGACTTCACTTTCACTTTTCACTTTCCTGCATTGGAGAAGGAAATGGCAACCCACTCCAGTGTTCTTGCCTGGAGAATCCCAGGGACAGGGGAGCCTGGTGGCTGCCGTCTATGGGGTCACACAGAGTCGGACACGACTGAAGTGACTTAGCAGCAGTAGACGTGTCAATAAGCACAACCACTTAGAAAGCAATCTAGTATTATCTAGGAAAGATGCTTAGGGTATGTGTGTGTGTGTGTGTGTGTGTGTGTGCGCGCTCAGTCCTATCTGACTCTTTGCGGCCCTATAGACTGTAGCCTGCCAGGCTCCTCTGCCCATGGGATTTCCCAGACAAAAATGGGGTGCCATTTTCTATTTCAGGGATCTTTCCCACCTGGGCCTCATGGATTGCAGGTGCATTCTTTACCACTAGCACCACCTGGGATGGTGGTACCTAGCAATTTCAATCCCAGTTATTTGTTTCTAGTAAACCTTGCATATGTGCATTAGAAGAAATATATAAGAATGTTCTTTATATATTTATCAAAAAACTAGAATCAATCAAAATATCCTTTGCTATATAAATTAATAAACTGTGGTGTTATAATACAATGGAGTATCATGCAACTATGAAAACAGACAAATTACAAGTAAAGGTATCCGTATGTACTAACTGTAGACTGGCATTGCTGAGCTTCAGCTTTCTTTACATATATGTTTTCTCTGAAACCTATGACAACACTGAAAAATAGGTATATTAAATCAGATTTCATAGAGTCCAAAAATGAATCTTAGCGACGGGACATAAGTAACCTACAAGATCGAACAGCTGGTGAGTGGCTGACCAGTCATAATTACTCATGCACATTGCAGCTCTCCCATACACTCCATAATGCAAGCTGCCATACCCCTTCTCAGACTCAAGGTTCCCAACAATCTATTCTGAGACTATCCTACCTTCCAGTTCCAGTTTCCACTGTTGCTTAATCTTGCTTCCTGTTGTCCATCTGTTAACCACAGCTCCTTCACCTCTCACTTGTCTTTTTTGCCATACATTACTTTCAAGTTCTTGACATTTCACTTCAAAAACTTTTTTTAAGAAATAAAAAAAAAGAAATAAAAAGCCTTTTCTGATATAAAAGAAAAAAAATTAAAGAGGAGAAAGAATAGGGGAGGAAGGAAAAGAAAAGAAAAAGGAGGGCCTTCCCTGCCAGTCCACTGGTTAAGACTCCCTCCATGTTCCCAATGGAGGTGAAGCAGGTCCAGTCTGACTGGGCAGCTAAGACCCCACACACTGTGTGGCATGGCCAAAGAAAAGGAAGGTGGAGAAAGAAAAGGAAAAAGCGGTCATATTTCCAAACATGGTGTATAAGCAAATGCAAAAATTATCTCATTAAAATATGGTGCAATAGCAGTTTTTTTTCTCTAACAGGTGAAGCCACATAGAAAGTTCTGGTGAAAAGCAGAATTATATGTGCATTTTATACTGAACCTTGTTTCCTGGCAGATTCTCAAAATTCTCTGGTTGATTTTGCAAAATGTAATGCCCAATACTAAAATCCTTAGAACACTTTGAAATAGTGTAGCCAAAACTTTAAAACAGGAAAACTAAGTTCACATCCTTCAGTAAAATTAAGCAAATTAAAACGGGGGAAAATACTTAAATATAAAAAGTATTTTTCAAACAGATAAAGTACATTTTAAATGGAAAACCAGTTTAGACAGAAATCTACCTAAACTCTTTAATTTCTTACAGAAAAAAGAAAGGAATAATTTATACCAAGGATTATTTAGCAGCATATAACCCTTGATGTAAAACATAATTATAACCCAATGGAATACAGTGAGAATATCTCAACCATGTAAGAACCAGGAATGGTGCCTATGACATTATGCTCCTGTAGGATCATAACTCCTCACAAAGGGACAAGGTGGTTGTGCTGGAATTCTTTGTGGAGTAGTCCTCTTCTCCAGTCACCTAAGAAGATCTTCACTGTCATTTAAGCCAGTAGTTGTAAAATGCAACCCTACTAGAATGACATGGAAGGCTTGAACAAACACCAAACAAAACAGTTCGCTGGAGCCACCCCATCAGCCCTTCTAATCTGTTAACAGAAGGGCTGGGGTTGCACTTGAGAATTTGCTTTTTTAAGGAAGTGGCCAAGTGATAGGATGCAGTGGTTCTGGTGTAGCGGAGGACACATTTTAAGAATCACGTTCTAAAAACCACCCTGCTGATTTCTTTCCCAATAGATTTCTCCTATCTTCTGGCTGTTCCCACTACCCCTCAGCAGATCTTTCTTTTTGTAATTTTTTTTCTGTATAAACATACACACAGGATAACACACACACACACACATGCACATACACCTCACTGGACTTTCTCCTAAATCTGGAATTCTTTTCCTATAAATGTAGGGACAGGCAGTATAAGGGAAAAGCTCTTGACTGGAAGGAACATGGTGCCAGCATGCAGAGGGCAGTGCATGTTTACACAGGTGCAAACAGCACTAGGCACATTTATCATTTATTTCCTTGTGTTTTCTTCTAGTTAAACTTTATACTCAGTTGTAATTGCTGTTGGAAATGGGAAATTTTAAACTTCATCTAAAGAAGCACGAAGTCAGTCTTTTTTGGAATGAATAAGTAAGAAAAGAGCAATCTAGTACCTTACTAACTTAACTGGGGACATGCTCTTGCCAGTATGCTTTTACAACACAATTATTCTGATTCAACATGATCTACTTTTATTTTTTTCTTAAAGAACCAATGAGTAAAGTTTTGATCTTCATTTATTTTACTTTTTCAATTAGGCCTTAAGTGACTGAGAAAATTTACCAACTGTATAACTTAGTAAAAGATTGCAGATTTTTTTCAGAAGGGGGCAGTGTTTCCAAGAGTAACCTGGGAAGCAGTACCATTTAAAAGAATTACTCCTTTAAAATGCATTCATTTGAAGTCATTATGTTTATGCTAGTCATTATACAGGGAAGATTGCTATTTTTAGCCACCAAGTAGGTTCAAAGTATTTTCCAACTTGTCCTTGAATATCTCAGATCTCCTTTATATTTCTATGATCTGTACTGCATTTAATTCTTTACCTATGTGATATTAAAAATACTTCCATCTAGGCTATCACTCTTATAGGTGACAGTACATGGTAAAATGTCAGAAGAGCAATTATTGGATTAGTGGACTTCATTCCCAAAAGGCCAAACCTACCTAAATAACTTTGCATTTTCCTGAAAATGCAACTGGTATAAAAAGTCTCAAGGGAACACAAAAGAACTATAAGCAAAAGAAATAACTGTGATGATGCTTACCTGCTGTGATTTCACTGGATGTTTTCATCATGTGTATGTCCTCACTGGATATTAACCCCAGGGCACCTTCTGATTGTATACTGGCAATCTTTTGATTGGTATTACATATATCCTTACCATTAGTCATTAAACCATGACTAATGATTTAGTGTTTTTTTTTTTTTAATTTTATTTTATTTTTAAACTTTACATAATTGTATTAGTTTTGCCAAATATCAAAATGAATCCACCACAGGTGGTTTTGAATGTTACCTCTGGTGGCTCAGATGGTAAAGCGTCTGCCTACAATGCGGGAGACCCGGGTTCGATCCCTGGGTAGGGAAGATCCCCTGGAGAAGGAAATGGAAACCCACTCCAGTACTCTTGCCTGGAAAATTCCATGGACAGAGGAGCCTGGTAGGCTACAGTCCATAGGGTTGCAAAAAGTTGGACACGACTGAGCAACTGCACTGCATTTTCTTTCTGGTAATCATGATCAAAGATTTAAAAGACCTGACAGGGAAAATATCAGCAGTCACTTTTCCTAAGACAAATAGCTTTACGCTCTTCTCCAGGGAGGGCAGCAGGGACCCTGGTGCATTAGGCAGTATTAGTAATAGACAATCATTTCTATGATGCCTCAAATTGTTGTGACTCAAAACATTCTATCAATACATCATATTGTTAATATAACCATGTCAAGATTTCCATCATGTCCTTTTTATTTTACCACCCTTCCATCACTGGCAGAGCTGAAGTTTTGGTAAATTACAATAATTATTCAGGATAACATCATATTAGCAAGTATAAATCAGAGACAGAGAAACAGTAGAGTGGAAATTGTTTTATGTTCAGCTTCATGATGTAGCCAAGAAACCTTCCTAGGAACCGTAGTCTGAAACAGAAAGTGTAAAGGACTCTAAACAAATACACAAAAGGAATACTTCAGACCTGAAAAATAATAAAACGTATCCATAATAAGTGGAAAAGGAAATAGTAACCCATTCCAATATCCTTGCCTGGAAAATATCATGGATAGAGGAGCCTGGTGGGTTATATATAGTCCATGGCATCACAAGAGTCAGACATGACTTAGAGACTAAACAACAACAATTCATAATAAGAGCTATTACTATTATCGTCCTCAGTGCCATGCATGAATTTTCTCATTTATAACTAGCAACAACTCTAGAAAGTTGGTTTTAAAGATAAGGAAATCGAGCTTTGGGAGTTTATTTGCCCAAAATTATGTAGGTACTAAACAGCAAAGCCATTGTTTGAACTTAGGGATAAATGATTCCAGAGAATACGCTTTTGAACCCTACACTATGCTTCCTATCCGCTGGTCAGAACAAGGAAGTAAGATGAGAGGCTATGCCCAGGCTTGTTGCTGGAGAGTATCATCAAGTCACAATCTTGACCCTAAAAGACTGTCACAAGTTAGCAGGACCCACAAGAAGAATGTATGAACCAGGGTCCCATTCTCAGCAGGGTCTCATGCTTGGTCTAATACTCTGCTGTTGCCATCTTTAAGTACTATGTTTGAACAAGGGGTTCCATATTTTCATTTTGCACTGAGCATTGCAAATTATGGAGTGGTCTTGGCTCAGGCAGTTGGCAATTTTTAGCCTTCAGAATTAATTCAAGTGACTGCAGTTACAAGTGACCATGAAGAAAAGAGAAAAGCATTATTTTAGACAAAGAATGTTCATTTTGCAGATGGTAAAACTTAGCTGAAGAGAGGTTAAATGAGTTGCTCAGGATACCAGGATCATCACTGGTAGGTGTAAGAATCAAACTCTCACCTCCTGATCTGAACTCTGTGAGAAGGAGAGTATGAGAATCAGATCAGATCAGTCACTCAGTCGTGTCCGACTCTTTGCGACCCCATGAATTGCAGCACGCCAGGCCTCCCTGTCCATCACCAGCTCCTGGAGTTCACTCAGACGCACATCCATCGAGCCAGTGATGCCATCCAGCCATCTCATCCTCTGTCATCCCCTTCTCCTCCTGCCTCCAATCCCTCCCAGCATCAGAGTCTTTTCCAATGAGTCAACTCTTCGCATGATGTGGCCAAAGTACTGGAGTTTCAGCTTTAGCATCATTCCTTCCAAAGAAATCCCAGGCCTGATCTCCTTCAGAATGGACTGGTTGGATCTCCTTGCAGTCCAAGGGACTCTCAAGAGTCTTCTCCAACACCACAGTTCAAAAGCAGCAATTCTTCGGCACTCAGCCTTCTTCACAGTCCAACTCTCACATCCATACATGACCACAGGAAAAACCATAGCCTTGACTAGATGGACCTTTGTTGGCAAAGTAATGTCTCTGCTTTTCAATATGCTATCTAGGTTGGTCATAACTTTCCTTCCAAGGAGTAAGCGTCTTTTAATTTCATGGCTGCAGTCACCATCTGCAGTGATTTTGGAGCCCAGAAAAATAAAGTCTGACACTGTTTCCACTGCTTCTCCATCTATTTCCCATGAAGTGGTGGGACAGGATGCCATGATCTTCGTTTTCTGAATGTTGAGCTTTAAGCCAACTTTTTCACTCTCCACTTTCACTTTCATCAAGAGGCTTTTGAGTTCCTCTTCACTTTTTGCCATAAGGGTGTTGTCATCTGCATATCTGAGGTGATTGATATTTCTCCCGGCAATCTTGATTCCAGTTTGTGTTTCTTCCAGTCCAGCGTTTCTCATGATGTACTCTGCATATAAGTTAAATAAACAGGGTGACAACATACAGCCTTGACGAACTCCTTTTCCTATTTGGAACCAGTCTATTGTTCCATGTCCAGTTCTAACTGTTGCTTCCTGACCTGCATACAAATTTCTCAAGAGGCAGATCAGGTGGTCTGGTATTCCTATCTCTTGAAGAATTTTCCACAGTTTATTGTGATCCACACAGTCAAAGGCTTTGGCATAGTCAATAAAGCAGAAATAGATGTTTTTCTGGAACTCTCTTGCTTTTTCTATGATCCAGTAGATGTTGGCAATTTGATCTCTGGTTCCTCTGCCTTTTCTAAAACCAGCTTGAACATCAGGAAGTTCACAGTTCACATATTGCTGAAGACTGGCTTGGAGAATTTTGAGCATTACTTTACTAGCATGTGAGATGAGTGCAATTGTGCGGTAGTTTGAGCATTCTTTGGCATTGTCTTCTTTGGGATTGGAATGAAAACTGACCTTTTCCAGTCCCGTGGCCACTGCTGAGTTTTCCAAATTTGCTGGCATATTGAGTGCAGCACTTTCACAGCATCATCTTTCAGGATTTGGAATAGCTCAACTGGAATTCCATCACCTCCACTAGCTTTGTTCGTAGTGATGCTTTCTAAGGCCCACTTGACTTCACATTCCAGGATGTCTGGCTCGAGGTCAGTGATCACACCATCGTGATTATCTGGGTCATGAAGATCTTTTTTGTACAGTTCTTCTGTGTATTCTTGACATCTCTTCTTAATATCTTCTGCTTCTGTTATGTTCATATCATTTCTGTCCTTTATCGAGCTCATCTTTGCATGAAATGTTCCTTTGGTATCTCTAATTTTCTTGAAGAGATCCCTAGTCTTTCCCATTCTGTTGTTTTCCTCTATTTCTTTGCATTGATGGCTGAAGAAGGCTTTCTTATCTCTTCTTGCTATTCTTTGGAACTCTGCATTCAGAGGTTTATATCTTTCCTTTTCTCCTTTGCTTTTCGCTTCTCTTCTTTTCACAGCTATTTGTAAGGCCTTCCCAGACAACCATTTTGCTTTTTTTGCATTTCTTTTCTATGGGAATGGTCTTGATCCCTGTCTCCTGTACAATGTCACGAACCTCATTCCATAGTTCATCAGGCACTCTATCTATCAGATCTAGGCCCTTAAATCTATTTCTCACTTCCACTGCATAATCATAAGGGATTTGATTTAGGTCATACCTGAATGGTCTAGTGGTTTTCCCTACTTTATTCAATTTAAGTCTGAATTTGGCAATAAGGAGTTCATGGTCTGAGCCACAGTCAGCTCCTGGTCTTGTTTTTGCTGACTGTCTAGCCATTTCCATGAGTTCTATAAGAACAACACATGAGATCTTTTAAACTTCTGATGCTATATGATGTCAAAAGTAACAATGGCTTAGATTTTAAGACTTTGAACCAAAAGTAATAAAAAGTTTAATTCAATGAGAATAAAATAAAGTGGTCTCCAGCCTCACGCACTGTACCTCCTACCAAACAAGGACTTTTTAGGTAGGACATTTGGCTAAAGCAAGAGAAGATCACTTCCTTGGCAAAGTTAGTTCTACTCATCCTGACTTTATTTCTTTCTTGCAACATCCTGTCTTTCACTTCAGAGAGCAGAACTATGTAATCAACACTTTAAAAATTGTAAGAAACCTTTCAAAAGTTCAGAGGCTAATCCATGGAGAGAGAAGTGTTTCAGAGTATTATATACTTCTTATAAATATTCATTATAAATCATCAGTATTTAATATTGACCTACGCACATAATTGATAATCAGTAAACATTTGTTTTATTAATTTGAAGTCCTTTCAGTATGTTCATTTTAAGAGTATTGTGTGTTTGTGTGTGTGTGTGTGTGTGTGTGTGTATGCATACACACACTTTGGTTTAAAAAAGAATTTGAAAATGCTTACAAACACTCAAATAGCACAATGCAGTTACCCAACAAGTAAGTATGTGTTGATCTTCAGTAAAAAATAAAACATATAAGCAAATAAATTAGAGTGATACTTGCAGAGAGTTGGTAGGAAAATAATAAATAATTTTACCAACATCATGCTGTAAGTTCCAGTATATTATTAGCAATAGACCAAAAATTTGTCTCTTCACTTTCTTATAGAGACCACAATATGGAAAACATTCCTAGTTACAGCTACACAGTGAGCATTTGATACAAACAAACCACTTACCGGAAGCATCAACACCACTGGGAGTGTTGGGGAGCTTGTAACTGCTAGGAAGGCCCACCCTTTAGTGTATGTTGAACAGTGTGAGTCTCCATCATGGAATTCTCTCTTAACATGTGCTGATGGCATCTCTCCCAGGGCAATTCTGTCAAACTGGATAGAGAGCAGGGGTTCCAGCTAAGCAGCTATTTATTTCCCTGTCCTAATAGAAGAATGTTAGGTTACAAAAGGGCAGCACAGATCATCAGGTCCAGTAAAGCCCACTCTACTTAGTTTCTCTCAACTGAGTTTCTGTTTACACATTTCAACCCACACAGATTTATATGCTCCAGTTCTTGATGAGGATCCAGAGAAGCATTATCTCTTGATCCAAACAATCGGCTAAGCTAAAGATGGGATTCACTCCCACTTGTGCAATTAAGAGGAGTGGCTAAATCGCAGACCTGAACAAATCACTCTCCCTCTGCATATTACAGTTAGGACATGGGCTGAAATCTTCCTGAGATCATAGCTGTGTTAATGCTCCCACATAGAAACACGGATACTAACCTTCTGAGTCATAGAACAAAGTTAGTACTTTTACTGTGGAAAACAGTTAATGAAGGTGTTATCAAATGTCTGTTGCTGCCATATAATATTCCTAGTAATATGTCTCTCGTTTAACTTTAAGAAATATATCTTCCTTATGTACACACACAATTTTTCTTGATTTCAAAAAAATTGAAGACTGCTTACAAATACTCAAACAATAAAATGCACTTAAACAAGTAAGTATATATCATTCTTCAGTTAAAAAAAAAATGAAAACAAAACAAGTGAATAAATTAAGGTGACACTTTCAGAGATCTGGTAGGTAACTGAACAAGTTTAACTGTAGCATGAGCTCCTGGATATGACTTTGACTGTCTAAATAGTGACCTTAAGCAATACTTTTTTGCATAGTTCAGTGCAAGAGAAGTCTCTCAGCTTGTATTTTTCAAAAGGTACAGAGGTCAAGTACTGATTCTGAAAGGGTGGACCTAGAGTAGAATTTATTGTGATTAAGGGATCTGAACCTGTAGGTCTTTGACTTGCACAGCCCTTTTCAGGACCCTGAGACTAATGCTGTATTAGTTTTCTTTTAGGTTTTACACCCTGTAAAACTCTACCACTTTATAGAGTACTTGACATTATGAGATCTCAGGAGTTTTCCCCTATCAGCAGTGTTTGTTTCTGTTTTTATGTGTAAATGCATTTCTTCAAAATACAAAGAATTGAGGCTTTGAAGTTAGAATTCTCTTGTTTTGGACCCCTGGGTATAAACTAAGGAAAGTTACTAAACATCCTGTGACTCTGTTTATCATCTGTAAAAAATGAAGAGTAATAAGAAGTGTTGTTGTTTTTGTTATTAATGAGTCCACATTGCTGGTGCTGCTTTAATAGTCAAAGTACTGTATAAAAGTGGCAGGACCAGCTGATTCTCTTTCTTTCCCTCTGATCCCTCCTTCCTATTATTCCTGTGCATATAGAAATAATTTCTCCAACTAGGCCTATTCCAGAAGCTTCTCCTATTATTCAGATGGTTTGAGACCCTGACCTCAGCCCCTAAGGGAAAATAAATAATTGCTGGTCAGTTGTCTTTTGGGACCCTATCTCCTATCCATCATTCTTCGTAGAACATTTTAACAGGTATTTGCATTACTCCTGTCAAAAACAGTGGCAGGCTCATGACAACAGAGGAACTGGGGTGTAAGAGAAAGAATGCAGACCTTGAAATTAGACAGATACAACTTCAAAACAAAGCTTACAAATGTACACACAATGGAGTATTACTCAGCCATTAAGAATACATTTGAATCAGTTCTAATGAGGTGGATGAAACTGGAGCCTATTATATAGAGTGAAGTAAGCCAGAAAGAAAAACACCAATACAGTATACTAATGCATATATATGGAATTTAGAAAGATGGTAGCAATAACCCTTGTATACGAGACAGCAAAAGAGACACTGATGTATAGAACAGTCTTTTGGACTCGGTGGGAGAGGGAGAGGGTGGGATGATTTGGGAGAATGGCATTGAAACATGTATAATATCATATATGAAACGAGTCGCCAGTCCAGGTTCAATGCACGATACTGGATGCTTGGGGCTGGTGCACTGGGATGACCCAGAGGGGTGGTACAGGGAGGGAGGAGGGAAGAGGGTTCAGGATGGGGAACACGTGTATACCTGTGGCGGATTCATTTTGATATATGGCGAAACCAGTACAATATTGTAAAGTTAAAAAATAAAATAAAATTAAAAAAAAAAACAAAGCTTACAAATGAATTCACTGAGCATAACTTTCTTGACAACAAAGTATAAAAATATTTTTAAAGTTGTTTTAGTGGTATGTGAATTATATATCAATAAGGCTGCAGATTTTTTGGTAGAAAAGTTATTGTAAAGATTAAACTGAATACCATAAATCCTGAATTAATACCAATCACTGCTGAAAATGATAGCTCTTATTTGTTTTATTTTTTTCATATCTGTGAAAAAATCACATCAATTCTGTTGGTCTTAGCATAAGTAATGAGTAGCTACTGACAAAGATACTTAAGAAATATTGGAAAAGAGGAACCAGAAAAAGTACTTTGGAAGTTTAATTGCTCTTTTAACATGATTGATTATTCAACTATGATCTTTTTACCTCTCTAAGGAGGGTAACTGAAAAATTACTGTATTTTTTTCTAACTAGTTTTTCTCAGTCCTTTTGCAACAAAATCTAATGCTTTTTAGCCAATACTTGCCCCATTGTTACTGAATTGAATTAATTATAAGATTCCCCAAATTCTTTGCCAGGAAAGAAAACACCCTCTGACAAATATTTTGTGTATACTCAGTCTTCCTAGGTTTGAACTTAAAATGCTGGTGTAAATCATTTACATATCTAAAGTCTACCTTCTTGACAGAAAGACAGTACAAATGTTCAGCTGCTATTACATGATAACAGCATGAACACTGATGTAAAAAAGGCTTATAGTGGATCACTAATAAGAGATGGTGAGTCCTACTCAAAGGCATAAATAACAGGAAAACACAGGTGCCCAAATAAATATATGGGTTACAAGTAGGGAGACAAACTATTTATGAGGGTTTGCCCAGGACTGTCCTGTTTTGAAACTAAAACCCCTCAGTCCAGGGAAACCAGGATGGTTGTCACTGTAATTACAATATGCTGTTTAGTTGCTGCTGCTGCTGCTGCTGCTAAGTCACTTCAGTGGTGTCCGACTCTGTGTGACCCCATAGACAGCAGCCCACCAGGCTCTCCTGCCCCTGGGATTCTCCAGGCAAGAACACTGGAGTGGGTTGCCATTTCCTTCTCCAATGCATGAAAGTGAAAAAGTGAAAGTGAAGTCGCTCAGTCGTGTCCAACTCTTAGCAACCCCATGGACTGCAGCCCACCAGGCTCCTCCATCTCCTCCATCCATGGGATTTTCCAGGCAAGAGTACTGGAGTGGGGTGCCGCGTGTCTAACTGTTGTGACCCCATGGACCGTAGCCTGCCAGTCTCCTCTGTTCATGGGATTCTCCAGGCAAGAATATTAGAGTGAGTTGCCATTTCCTTCTCCAGTAATTACACTATATTAGAGTAATTACACTATATTAGACAAACACATGGTCCCACATAGAGGATGTGAAATAGTCAATATACATTCCTTCTATCTGTAAACATTTTAAAATATTTAAAATCATCATGAAGAAAAAAGTAAACATACCCATAACTGAGCCATCAGGAATGGCAAATTTTAATGTTTAAATTAGACTTTGTTGGTTCTATTTTCATGTGTTAAATTCTAATAGAAATAGCAAATTAAATACAAAGGAAACCATCCAGAATGGGATGAATAGACTTATCCATCACTGTCCTTTTTACTTCATTAAATCAGACTGAAAAATTGAACTCTCTCACTTCCCCCAAAAGAAATTCGAACATTTCCAGAAGGAACTCTTCCTTTCCCTTCCTCCGCCTCTCCCCTTTCTTTCAAAGCAGGTGGAATCCTCAAGGTAGAGGGCTGCGTTTCCCTCTCCTGAGGCCCTAACTGCTCTGTGACAGTTGGTGGATTCCATGTGTTCAGCTGAGGAAACCGGAAGGAGGCTCAGATTTGTGCCCACAGCGCCACCTGGTGCCAGGTCGGAGTCTTCCTGGACTGCTGCTTGGGAGCTTTGTGATGGTCTTGCTTCCAGCCCCCTAACTGACTGCCCTAACTAGTTTAATGTAAAATCGAGATTTGCAGCCATTCTTCTGCATCATCAACCATGAAACTTAAAAACAAATAAACAAAAAAACACTGATGTCCAGAACCTGTTACAAGAGCCTGGAGTAGAACCCAGGTATCATTATTTTTTATAAAAATGTCCCAGAAGATTCTGATGCACAACAAACATTGAGAGCCACTGAATCATAATTAAAGGTGATGAGAATATATTCCTGAATATTAGAATATTCTCATATATATGAGACTACATATGTTGAATATATTTGTTTCATTTTGTTTTGGACAAGCATAAAATATACATCATAAAATATAGGCAGCTCAAGATGCCCATTTCTACAAGTCAAACCTGGGGCAAAACACTTATTGGGACATTATAAGAGACATGGGATTTCAAGGTGATAAAGGAAACATGTAGGAATCTCTCTTCCCTGTAAGTGGCATGGCCCTTCCTGATATAGCCCAGGGATCATTTCTAAGACCAGTGCTACTTTAGGCTTTAAGGACAAATACTCTCTCCCTTATCATGCTTTGTTGGGGTTTATGTATTCCTCTTTTCTTTCTCTTAGTACTATAAGATCTATATGGAGACACTTTTGGATACTAAAATAATATAAAAGCCTGTTTTTAGCATAAATCTTGGTTATGTTTAGGCCAAAAGAGTTTTCTTATGTTCAGGGTAGCATTTTCTAGCTTACCACATACATACAAACATACATATAGATATGTCCCCAAAGAGCATCTCCCTAGTTAACATTTCCCAGTAAAAGCTTTCCAGCTTTTAATACACAAATTTTACATAACATGTGAACCTCTCATTAGGACCTATTGGCAGTCTCTCTAGGAAAAAAAAATATGTTTATTTCCCCTAAATTCAAAGGAATATTTTTAGCTAAAAACCTAAGGTTTCATGGATCAAAGCCATGTCGTGGCAAAGGGGCTTGCATGACTTAATGAAGCTGTAAGACATGCCCTGCAGAGCTATCCAAGATGGATGGGACATAGTGAAGAGCTCTGACAAAACATGGTCCCCTTCATGGACCACAGACTTGTTGTGGCAAAGGGGTTTGCATAACTCAATAAAGCTATGAGCCATGCCATGCAGGGCAAACCAAAATGGACAGGTCATCGTGAAGAGTTCTCAAAAACGTGGTCTACTGGAGGAGAGAATGGTGAACCACTCCAGTATTTGTGCCACAAGAACCCCATAAAAAATATGAAAAGGCAAAAAGATATGACACCAGAAGATGAGCCCCCACTGGTTAGAAGATGCCTAATATGCTACAAGGGAAGAGTGGAGAAATAGCTCCAGAAAGAATGAAGAAGCTGGGCCAAAGTGAAAATGACGGCCAGTAGTGGATGTGTCTGGTACTGAAAGTAAAGTTTTACCCTGGAAAGAACAATATTGAATAAGAAACTGGAATGTTAGGTCTATGAATCAAAGTAAATTGGATGTGGTCAAGGAGATGGCAAGAGTGAACATTGACATCTTAGGAATCAGTAAACTAAAATGGACAGAAAAGAGTGAATATAATTAGATGACCATTATATCTACAACTGTGGGCAATAATTCCTTAGAAGAAATGGAGTAGGCCTCAAAGTCAATAAAAGAGTCTAAAATGCAGTACTTGGGTGCAATCTCAAAAATGACAGAATGATTTTGGTTTGCTTTCAAGGCAAACTGCTCAGCATCACGATAATCCAAGTCTATGGCCCAACCACTAATGCTGAAGAAGCTGAAGTTGACCAGTTCTATGATAAGACCTTTGAGAACTAAAACCGAAAAAAAGTGTACTTTTCATCACAGGGAAATGGAATAGAAAAGTAAGAAGTCAAGAGATACCTGGAGTAATAGGCAAGTTTGCCTTTGGAGTACAAAATGACGCAGAGCAAAGGCTAACAAAGTTTGTCAAGAGAATGCATTGGTCACAGCAAACACCCATTTCCAACAACACAAGAGACAACTCTACACAGGGATATCACCAAGTAGTCAATACCAAAATAAGACTGATTGTATTCTTTGCAGCCAAAGATGGAGAAGCTCTACACAGTCAGCAAAAACAAGACCTGGAGCCAATTGTGGCTCAGATCATCAGTTCCTTATTCCAAATTCATGCTCAAATTGAAGAAACTAGGGAAAACCATTAGGCCATTAAGGTACGACCTAAGTCAAATTGCTTACGGCCAAATTGAAGAAACTAGGGAAAACCACTAGGCCATTAAGGTATGACCTAAGTCAAATTTTTGCTTACAGGAGGCGGTGACCAAAACCATCCCCAAGAAAAAGAAATGCAAGAAGGCAACATCGTTGTCTGAGGAGTCTTTACAAATAGCTGAGGAAAGAAGAGAAGTGAAAGGCAAGAGAGAAAGGGAAAGATATACCCAACTGAACACAGAGTTCCAGAGAACAGGAAGGCGAGATAGATAAGAAGCCCTTCTTAAATGAACAATGCAAAGAAATAGAGAAAACAATTGCATGGGAAAGACTAGAGATCTCTTCAAGAAAACTGGAGAGATCAAGGGAATATTTACTATAAGGATGGGCTTGATAAAGGACAGAAATGGTCAGGATCTAACAGAAGCAGAAAAGATTAAGAAAAGGTAGCCAGAATACATAGATCAGATCAGATCAGATCAGTCGCTCAGTCGTGTCTGACTCTTTGCAACCCCATGAATCGCAGCACGCCAGGCCTCCCTGTCCATCACCAACTCCCAGAGTTCACTGAGACTCACGTCCATCGAGTCAATGATGCCATCCAGCCATCTCATCTTCTGTTGTCCCTTTCTCCTCCTGCCCCCAATCCCTCCCAGCATCAGAGTCTTTTCCAATGAGTCAACTCTTCGCATGAGGTGGCCAAAGTACTGGAGTTTCAGCTTTAGCATCATTCCTTCCAAAGAACACCCAGGACTGATCTCCTTCAGAATGGACTGGTTGGATCTCCTTGCAGTCCAAGGGACTCTCAAGAGTCTTCTCCAACACCACAGTTCAAAAGCAGCAATTCTTCGGCACTCAGCCTTCTTCACAGTCCAACTCTCACATCCATACATGACCACAGGAAAAACCATAGCCTTGACTAGACGGACCTTTGTTGGCAAAGTAATGTCTCTGCTTTTCAATATGCTATCTAGGTTGGTCATAACTTTCCTTCCAAGGAGTAAGCGTCTTTTAATTTCATGGCTGCAGTCACCATCTGCAGTGATTTTGGAGCCCAAAAAAACAAAGTCTGACACTGTTTCCACTGTTTCCCCATCTATTTCCCAGGAAGTGGTGGGACAGGATGCCATGATCTTCGTTTTCTGAATGTTGAGCTTTAAGCCAACTTTTTCACTCTCCACTTTCACTTTCATCAAGAGGCTTTTGAGTTCCTCTTCACTTTCTGCCATAAGGGTGGTGTCATCTGCATATCTGAGGTTATTGATATTTCTCCCGGCAATCTTGATTCCAGCTTGTGTTTCTTCCAGTCCAGCGTTTCTCATGATGTACTCTGCATATAAGTTAAATAAACAGGGTGACAATATACAGCCTTGACGAACTCCTTTTCCTATTTGGAACCAGTCTGTTGTTCCATGTCCAGTTCTAACTGTTGCTTCCTGAGCTGTATACATATTTCTCAAGAGGCAGATCAGGTGGTCTGGTATTCCCATCTCTTTAAGAATTTTCCACTATACAAAAAAGTTCTTAATTACCCGGATAACTATGATGGTGTGACCACTTACCTAGATCCATACATCCCAGAGTGCAAATTCAAGTGGACCTTAGGAAGCATTATTACAAACAAATCTAGTGGAGGTGATGGAATTCCAGGTGAGCTATTTAAAATCCTAAAAAGATGATGCTGTTAAAGTGCTGCACTGAATATGCCAGCAAATTTGGAAAATTAAGAAGTGGCCACAGGACTGGAAAAGGTCGATTTTCATTCCAGTTTCAAAGAAGGGCAATGACAAAGAATGCTCAAACTACCATACAATTGTGCTTATTTTACATGCTATTAAATATATGCTCAAAATTCTTCAAGCTAGGCTTTGGCAGCACATGAACTAGAACTTCCAGATGTACAAGTTGGATTTAGAAAAGCAAGAGGAACCAGAGATCTAATTGCCAACATTCGTCAGATCATAGAAAAATCAAGAGAATTCCAGAAAAGCATCTACTTCTGCTTCATTGCCTAAGCAAAAGCCTTTGACTGTGTGAATTACATCAAACTGTGGAAAATTCTTAAAGGGATAGGAGTACCAGACCACCTTCCCTGTATCCTGAGAAATCTGTATATGGGTCAAGAAGCAATAGTTAGAACCAGACATGGAACAACAGACAGGTTCAAAATGGGAAAAGGAGTACAAAAAGGCTATTGCCATCCTGTTTATTTAACTTCTATGCAGAGTACATCATGTGAAATGTGGGCTGGATGAATCACAACTGGAATCAAGATTGCCGGGAGAAATATCATTAACCTCAGATATGCAGATGATACCACTCTAATGGCAGAAAGTGAAGAGGAATTATGGAGTCTCTTGATGAAGATGAAAGAGGAGAGTAAAAAGTTTGGCTTAAAACTCAACATCAAAGAAACTAAAATCATGGAATCTGGTCCCATCACTGCATGGCAAATAGAAGGAGAAAAAGTGGAAGCAGCGACGGACTTTATTTTCTCAGGCTCCAAAATCACTGCAGACAGTGACTGCAGCCATGAAATTAAAAATCTTGCTCCTTGGAAGGAAAGTTATGACCAACCTAGACAGCATATTAAAAAGCAGAGACATCACTCTGCCAACAAAAACCCATAGTCAAAGCTATGGTTTTTCAAGTAGTCATGTACAGATGTGAGAGTTGGACCATAAAGAAGGTTGAGTGCTGAAGAATTGGTGCTTTCAAACTGTGGAGCTGGAGAACACTCTTGAGAGTCTCCTGGATAGCAAGGAGATCAAACTGATCAATCCTGAAGGAAATCAACCCTGAATATTCATTGGAAGGACTCGTGCTGATGCTGAAGCTCCAATACTTTGGCCACCCGATGTGAAGAGCTGACTCATTGGAAAAAACCCTTACGCTGGGAAAGATTGAGGGCAAGAGGGGAAGGGAGAAGCAGAGCATGAGATCATTAGATAGAATCACTGATTGAATGGACACGAATTTGAGCAAATTTCAGGACATAGTGAAGGACAGGAAAGCTTGGCATGCTGCAGGCCACGGGGTTGGGAAGAATCGGACATGAGTTAGTGACTGAACAACAGCAGCAAAGTTTCATTTCAAATTCAACCAGTAGAACATCAGAATCATAAGTAGTCACTGCAAAATAAAGATAGTATAAATAAAGGGGTTATGAATTTTTAAGCTACTGGAACTAAGCAATATTTTTTTATATATCTATATTAACTACATAGTATTTCATGAACATATGTTTTAGTAGCTTTCTGTTACATTTGTAGGAAAGAAGTTCAGGGTTTTGTGTGATATATAATACATGTTAATTTTTTTCATTTTAAAATTTGGAAATACACAAACAATATTTGAAATTAAAGGACAAATTACTAACATTATGCATGAAATTGTTCTATCCAGTTTTACTTATTAGATGAAATTATTAAGCTACATTGTTCAAGCTTACTCTATCCTTACAGTTATTTTATACCTGTTTGATTTATAAATTTCTGCTGGAAAGTGAAAGTGAAGTCACTCAGTCGTGTCCAACTCTTTGTGACCCCATGGACTGTAGCCTACAGGCTCCTCCCTCCATGGGATTCTCCAGGCAAGAGTACTGGAGTGGGTTGCCATTTCCTTCTCCAGGGGATCTTCCCAACCCAGGAACTGAACCCATGACTCTTTTATCACAGGCAGATTGTTTACCACTGTGTCACCAGGGAAGCAGTAGTTATGTTTCTTTAATGGATTTTCTCTTTATTTTTCTCTAGCATTTCTCTTTATCACTATGAATGTTTTTGACCTAAATTTTTATTTGGGTGTGTTTTAAAATGGAATGGTGCCTGAAACTCAAGGAAATTCAGTATTTGTGTGACATCTTTTTCTCTTTATTTCAGCACTTTTGATTGGTTATTAGGTATGCTACCATAAACAGCTAACAGCTGGATTTTTAAGAATTCACATTGATTATTAATCTCTGTCTTTAAATAGTTGAATTCTATCATTTTATAATCATTTAAAAGTCATCAAATGTCATGATTTTTACTTATTTCTACCACTTCATATTGTATTTTTACTTATTTTTCTTTCTTTTATTGGTTTGATAAAATTTTCAATATTCCTTTTATTCCCTATTCCAAGTTTCTAAACATATATCATGAGTCTCTTTAGCCTCCTGGTGAGACTATGGAGGAGGAGTCTCAGTCTTAAGAAGTAAAAAGCTGAACTTGAGTTACTAACAAATTGTTATTTGTACAGAGGTTTAAAATTTGCTCTTTTAAGAATTAATAAGAGACTGACAAATTGCTCTTTAAAATTCCACCTCTATCTATCTACAATATCTATTGTAAGTTCTTATAAGACTGTAATATCTATTTTACATTATTATATTATGATTATTAAAATATATATCTTACAATATCTATTGCAAGCTTTCATAAGACTATATAAAAACATGTATTATTCTAAAATACATATTCTGATATTTAAACAATAACCAAAATGAACATTCCAACTTAACCAAAGAGACAAATTGACTGAAAATGACATGTAATCATGGAAGAAAGACAAGAATATAAGGAAGTTTCTTTGGATAAGGTTGGATGTCCAAGCTAAAAATGAGATGGCACTTAGAAAATATATGGAAGAAAATAGAAACATTCTTTTAAGTAGATTATAATCTATGAAGAAAATTTTTAAAGAATACCTAATCTGCTTAGTTACAAAGGGAAAAGGGTAAAAACAGAGAATACAGTAAATATTACTATTAATATTTAAAAATCATTGTGAATAAAATAATAGAAAATAGAGAGACTGGAAATAAGGGAAATCTGACAGAAGTAAGAGTTTGTCTAATATAGGTTAACTTAAACTTGCAGTAACTAATAACACCTAAGGATTACTAGGTCTACTCTGTGCTAGGTAGTGTTCTAAGTACTTTACATCTGTTATCTCCTCTAACCTGCATAGTGAAGTGAAAGTGAAGGCACTCAGTCCTGTCCAACTCTTAGCGACCCCATGGACTACAACCCACCAGGCTCCTCTGTCCATGGGATGTTCCAGGCAAGAGTATCGGAGTGGGGTGCCATTGCCTTCTCCGAATCTGCATCGTAGGTAAGTGATATTATTATCTCCATTTTGCAGTGAGGGAAACTGAGGTATGTAGAGATTAGTTTACCTACCTAATGTCATATAGCAAAGAAGTAAAAGAGTCAAGAGCCAAAGTGCAAAAATATTGCTCTGGGGTCCACACTGTCATAGAGTAAAACCAGAGTAATCTGTAGGTAATGTCCCTGAAAATCCTAAAGTAGAAGGCCTTAAGTAGCTCCCCTGAAGGACCAACTACAACTGCCACCACATGGCCAGAGCGCCGGTTACATCTGTAATTGTATTCCAGGTCAGTAATGCCCTGCTCGTTGGTTTCTCATGTTGTTTTTCTTCCTAACATCCTCATGTTGCCTCTCCAGGACCCCTTGTAATCTAAATGCATCTTTGATTCTTATAAACTCAAAGGGACCTACTAACTGGGATGTTTTTGAGTTTTACAATATAAATGAGATGAAGCATTTATCAACATTCTAAATGGATCTGGAAACTTTCAACATAAAAACTGGTCCATAAGTATAAAATATTTAATGCCAAACTAAGTAACTAGAAGTTAGAATAAATCATTATCTTAATCACAAAAACAACAGGACATGTGAATTTACAGCTGTGGTCAGGATGGAGCACCATAAAAATGTGGTATCATATTGAAAAGTGGGTAAGATAATAAAATAAATAAAAGGAACCTAAAATACTGAAAATGAAAGAATTATCTGTTCTATTTAAATTCACTGGAAAAGGTTTCAAAATACTATCTGGAAATTTTGAGAGGATTCACTTGAAGAAAATAAAAGTGTCTAAGGACTGGTGTGGCGGATTCATTTTGATATTTGGCAAAACTAATACAATTATGTAAAGTTTAAAAATAAAATAAAATTAAAAAAATAAAAAAAGGAAGAATGAACATATAAAATTCCTTAGGAGATCTAAACAATAATTTTAAAATCATTCATAAAAACATTCATCGCCACACAATTTTAATGCCAAAGTAAATTATTATAAATATCCCATAATGTAGAAAAAAATGGATTACAATGGATTCATTGTAATGGATTCATTAGAACATTATACAGTCATTAAAGGTAATCTTGGTGGAAGTATGTAACAGCATGAAGGTTTTTTTTTTTTTTTTTTCTGTTTAATAAGTTATGCTTGGATGCACTGAAATGGAGAGGAGTTGGGGGCAGACAGGCAGACAGGTAGGCCTGCACTGGAGGGAGCTAAAATGAAAGGTCAGAGATGCACTTTTTAATTTTTTTAAGAATAATTGCTTTACAGAATTTTGTTGTTTTCTGTCATAAATCAACAAGAAGCAGCCATAGATACCCCCATGTCCCCTCCCTCCTGAACCTCCCTTCCATATCCCTCCCCATCCCACTCTTCTAGATTGTCACAGAGACCCTGCTTGAGTTCCCTGATTCATACAGCAAATTCCTGTTGGCTTTCTATTTTACATATGGTATTGTAAATTTCCATGTTACTCTCCTCATACATCTCACCATCTCCTTCTTCCCCTCCCACCATGTCCATAAGTCAGTTCTCTATGTCTGTTCTCCATTGCTGCCCTGAAAATTATTTCATCAGTACCATCTTTTAGATTTAATATATATGCATCAGTATACACTATTTACATTTCTCTTTCTGTCTTACTTCAATCTGTATAATAGGCTCTAGGTTCATCTACCACAATAGAACTGACTCAAACGTGTTCCTTTTTATAGCTGAATAGTATTCCATTGTATTTATGTATCACAGCTGTCGATAGACATCTAGGTTGCTTCCACGTTCTAGCTATTGTAAATAGCGCTGCAATGAATATTGGGATAAATGTGTCTTTTTCAATTTTGATTTCCTCTGAGTATATGCCTTGGAGGTCATATGGTGGTTTTATTCCTAGCTTTTTAAAGAATCTCCATTCCATCTTCCATAGTAGCCGCATCAATGTACATTCCCACCAGCAATGCAAGAGGGCTCCCTTTTTTCCACACCCTCTCCAGCATTTATTGTTTGTAGACTTTTTCATGATGGCCATTCTGACTGGTGTGAGGTGGTATCTCATTGTAGTTTTGATTTGGATTTCTCTAACAATGAGAGGTGTTGAGCATCTTTTCATGTGTTTCTTAACCATCTGTATGTCTTCTTTGGAGAAATGACTTTTTAGGTCTTTTTTCCCACTTTTTGATTGGGTTGTTTGTTTTTCTGGAATTGAGTTGTATGAGCTGCTTGCATATTTTGGAAATTAATTCTTTGTCAGTTGTTTCTTTTGCTATTTTTTTCTCCCATTCTGAGGGTTGTTCTTTCACCTTGTTTGTAGTTTCCTTTGCTGTGCAAAAGATTTTAAATTTAAATAGGCCCCAATTGTTTATTTTTTTTAATTTAATTTAATTTTTTAACTTTACAATATTGTATTGGTTTTGCCATATATCGAAATGAATCCGCCACAGGTATACATGTGTTCCCCATCCTGAACCCTCCTCCCTCCTCCCTCCCCATATTTCCTTTACTCTAGGAGGTGGGTCATAGAAGACCTCGCTTTGATTTACGTCATCAAGTGTTCTGCCTATGTTTTCCTCTAAGAGTTTTATAGTTTCTGGTCTTACATTTAGGTCTTTAATCCATTTTGACTTGGAATATCCCTCCATTTCTTAGTGTGTGGCATTAGGAAGAGTTCTAATTCCATTCTTTTCCATGCAGCTGTCCAGTTTTTCCAGTACCATTTATTGAAGAGGCTGTCTTTGCCCCATTGTATATTCTTGCCTCCTTTGTCAAAAAATAAGGTACCCATAGTTCCATGCGTTACCTCTGGGCTCTCTATCTTATTCCATTGGTCTATATTTCTGTTTTTGTGTCAGTGCCATACTGCCTTGATGACTATAGCTTTGTAGTATACTCTCAAGTCAGGAAGATTGATTCCTCCAGTCCCATTCTTTCTCAAGACTGCTTTAGCTATTCGGGGTCTTTTGTGTTTCCATATGAAATGTGAAACATTTTGTTCTAGTTATGTGAAAAATGCCATTGGTAATTTGCTGGAGATGGCACTGAATCTGTAAATTGCATTTGGTAGTATAGTCCTTTTCACAATATTGATTCTTCCTACCAGGATCATGGAATATCTCTCCATCTATTTATGTCATCTTTGATTTCTTTCATCAGTGTCTTATAATTTTCTGTGTCCAGTTTTTTTTGTCTCCTTATGTAGATTTATTCCTGGATATTTTATTCTTTTTGTTGCAATGGTGAATGGGATTCATTCCTTAATTTCTCTTTCCTATTTTTCATTGTTTATATAGGAATCAGTTCAGTTCAGTTCAGCCACTCAGTCATGTCCAGCTCTTTGTGACCCCATGAACCACAGCACGCCAGGCTTCCCTGTCCATCACCAACTCCCAGTCCACCCAAATCCATGTCCATTGAGTCGGTAATGCCATCCAACCATCTCATCCTCTGTCGTCTCCTTCTCCTCTGGCCCTCAATCTTTTCCAGCATCAGGGTCTTTTCAAATGAGTCAGCTCTTTGCATCAGGTGGCCAAAGTATTGGAGTTTCACCTTCAACATCAGTCCTACCAATGAACACCCAGGACTTATCTCCTTTAGGATTGGCAGTAAGTATTTTTATAAGACTATGTTGAAATGAAAAAACTTAAACATGGTAGAAAATCATGAAACGTCATGAAGAGAAACAGGACAGAGATATTAAAAACCTAACATACACAATAATACTACTAATACATTTGTTTAAGTGGTAAGACTCTTTCAGTGATTTTCATTTTCCTTTTCTCTATTTTTTAAATTTCAATGAGTGTATATTATTTTATTATGAAAATATTATTTCACGTAGAGAGGACAGTAGTAATTAAATCATACCTAATGTCTCCAAAATCACTGCAGATGGTGACTGCAGCCATGAAATTAAAAGACGCTTACTCCTTGGAAGGAAAGTTATGACCAACCTAGATAGCATATTGAAAAGCAGAGACATTACTTTGCCAACAAAGGTCCGTCTAGTCAAGGCTATGGTTTTTCCAGTGGTCATGTATGGATATAAGAGTTGGACTGTGAAGAAAGCTGAGTGCCGAAGAATTGATGCTTTTGAACGGTGGTGTTGGAGAAGACTCTTGAGAGTCTCTTGGATTGCAAGGAGATCCAACCAGTCCATTCTGAAGGAGATCAATCCTGGGTGTTCATTGGAAGGACTGATGCTAAAGCTGAAACTCCAATACTTTGGTCACCTGATGTGAAGAGTTGACTCATTAGAAAAGACTCTGATGCTGGGAGGGACTGGGGGCAGGAGGAGAAGGGGATGACAGAGGATGAGACAGCTGGATGGCATCATTGACTCGATGGACTTGAGTTTGAGTGAACTCTGGGGGTTGGTGATTGACAGGGAGGCCTGGCATGCTGCAATTCATGGGGTTGCAAAGAGTCAGACACGACTGAGTGACTGAACTGAACTGAATGTCTAAAGATGGATATGTTTAAAGGAAAAACAAGATGAAGGATAAACCACATGGGAACAAAGAAAATTCTTAAAATTGATATGAACTCTAATATGAATTAATATTTCATGGCAATTCCTTGATTTCTTTACCCTATTGGACCAGCAACCTACTGATTGTATCACTGTTTCACTGCCTGTCACCTGTTTCCTCTTCAAATCGTTCTTCCTGTATTCACAGTTAAAATGACAAGAATGGTCACTACAACCACCTTCCTGCCTTCCTCCTTAACTCTCCAAATGTTTCTACAAGTTCTATCAATACTAACCATTGGAACCGTACCTTGGTGAAACCCAACACTGAACCTATTAACCATAATCCAGAAAGTGCTCATAGATGAAGAAAAGCACACACACTAACGCCAGGTGGTTAGTTCCTAAAGTTGCCAGGCAATCTTACTTAAAATCCCAGGCACATACATGCCCCTCTCCTTTCTTGTTGAATCTCTAACACCCTCCTTGGTTTTCATTTTTAGCTGATAATCTTCCTTCGTATTTTACTGAGGATAAAAAAAAAAAAAAAGCGTTTAGAGAGAATTTCCACCTGTTCTTACCAACACATCTTTTGAACTACCTATCTTTGGATCATGTGCTTGGGTTTCTTTCCCATTACTGAGGATGAACTGTTGGTACTGCCAGCCAAGTATCCCTGGCTCTACAGATATGCAGGTTCCATACCTAGTAATCTATTCAAAGAAATGCATCAAAACTCTCTTTCCAGCATCACAAGTGTATTCCCTTCTGTTGCATCTTTCCTATATGCATAAAAACATGCTGATACTTTGGACATCTTTTTAAAAAGTCAACCAAACCATCTTGACCTTACTATACCCTCTAGGTTCCACCCATTTCCCATCTTCCCTTTATAGCAAAAACAGACACACAAAAATACCTTCTCTATTCATCCATAATTATTTTTTTCTTATTCTCAGTGCCCTTCCATCATTTTTACCTACTGTCCACTGCATCAGAAATGCTTTTGTCAAGGTCACCTATGAGTTCCCGTTGCCAATTTCAATGGTAAATTCTCATTCAATGTCTTTAATCCATCAACATCATGCAATGTAGCTTATTACTCTCTCCTCCTTGAACAGTCAGGTCACTCAGATCATAACATTCATTTATTCAAAACCTTGCAATGGCTTCCAACCAAGTAAAAGACAACATCATATGATCTGTAGGAACTTAGTCCAAAACACCTGACCCTATACCCAGTCTGAGGTCATCTTCTATACCCTCTCCTTTATCAAGTGACTCCATTCACACTGGCCTTACTGTGCTTCAAACACAATAGGCACATTCCTGCCTCATGGCCTTTATGTTTATTGATTTCTCTGCCTAAAAATCTCCTTCCCCAGATATCTGTGGTGACTTCATCAGCATCTTTATATACCTACCAAAATATCACCTCATAAATGACACTTTCCTTGGCCCCTTGACTAAAATTGTTAATTCAATACACATCCTTCATTGCATTTGTCTATCTTCTTTTTCTCCATGCCGCCTATAACCTCTAATATGCAATACATAAGACTAATTTATTTTATGTCCTATATTCCCTACACTAGAATATAAGCACCACAGACTAAAGACTTATTTATTTGTCTATTTTGTTCACTGTTGTATCCCTAGGATCTAGATAAGTTTCTAGTATATAGGAGGTACTCAGTAAAATATGCAGCAAAATGAAAGAATGAACTTCTAATTGAGAGCTGAGAAAGTAAAGACCTGGATTCAGTTCAGTTCAGTCGCTCAGTCGTGTCCGACTCTTTGCGACCCCATGAATGGCAGCACACCAGGCCTCCCTGTCCATCACCAACTCCTGGATTTCACTCAGACTCACGTCCATCGAGTCAGTGATGCCATCCAGCTATCTCATCCTCTGTCATCCCTTTCTCCTCCTGCCCCCAATCCCTCCCAGCATCAGAGTCTTTTCCAATGAGTCAACTCTTTGCATGAGGTGGCCAAAATACTGGAGTTTCAGCTTTAGCACCATTCCTTCCAAAGAAATCCCAGGCCTGATCTCCTTCAGAATGGACTGGTTGGATCTCCTTGTAGTCCAAGGGACTCTCAAGAGTCTTATCCAACACCACAGTTAAAAAGCATCAATTCTTTGGCGCTCAGCTTTCTTCACAGTCCAACTCTCACATCCATATGACCACTGGAAAAACCATAGCCTTGACTAGATGGACCTTTTTTGGCAAAGTAATGTCTCTGCTTTTCAATATGCTATCTAGGTTGGTCATAACTTTCCTTCCAAGGAGTAAGCGTCTTTTAATTTCATGGCTGCAGTTACCATCTGCAGTGATTTTGGAGCCCAAAAAAATAAAGTCTGACACTGTTTCCACTGTTTCCCCATCTATTTCCCATGAAGTAATGGGACCAGATGCCCATGATCTTCATTTTCTGAATGTTGAGTTTTAAGCCAACATTTTCACTCTCCTCTTTCACCTTCATCAACAGGCTTTTGAGTTCCTCTTCACTTTCTGCCATAAGGGTGGTGTCATCTGCATATCTGAGGTTATTGATATTTCTCCTGGCAATCTTGATTCCAGCTTGTGCTTCTTCCGGCCCAGCGTTTCTCATGATGTACTCTGCACAGAAGTTAAATAAGCAGGGTGACAATATACAGCCTTGACGTACTCATTTTCCTATTTGGAACCAGTCTGTTGTTCCATGTCCAGTTCTAACTGTTGCTTCCTGACCTGCATACAGATTTCTCAAGAGGCAGATCAGGTGGTCTGGTATTCCCATCTCTTTCAGAATTTTCCACAGTTTATTGTGATCCACATAGTCAAAGGCTTTGGCATAGTCAATAAAGCAGAAATAGATGTTTTTCTGGAACTCTCTTGCTTTTTCTATGATCCAGCAGATGTTGGCAATTTGATCTCTGGTTCCTCTGCCTTTTCTAAAACCAGCTTTTTTCTAAAAAGAGCTGGATTAACAGACCAAAAATTACATGTAACAAATTGATGGAACTTTGTGAAGGTTGTCTAGGTGGTTTGCAAATGTGGCATATAGGTAGTTTACATGAATGGTTTTCTTGAAAGAAATGCCCACCATAGTGTGAAAGCTCTGGGAAGACTAACCAAGAAATGGCATAAGTTCCACTATCTACTGGTTCTAGACCAAAGTGAGAAAGGCTGCCAGCTAATATGAGAAGGTGAGAGAGACAGAGACAGAGACAAAGAGTCAGACACAAACACAGAGAGATGAACAAAAAAGGGAGAATGAGAGAAAGATTCAGGAAAGTATATGAGACTCCATTTTCTAACCTACCTTATAATCTATTATTATCTATGCTACATGTGAGAATTAACATGTCTCATTGTAAATGAGTAGACCAGACAATCACAAATATCTTCATTCTCCTAATTGCTACTGCTATTGCTAAGTCACTTCAGTTGTGTCCAACTCTGTGCAACCCCATAGATGGCAGCCCACCAGGCTCCCCTGTCCCTGGGACTCTCCAGGCAAGAACACCGGAGTGGGTTGCCATTTCCTTCTCCAATGCATGAAAGTGAAAAGTGAAACGGAAGTCATTCAGTCGTGTCCAACTCTTAGCAACCCCATGGACTGAGCCTACCAGGCTCCTCCATCCATGGGATTATCTACATATTTATATAGTTGGTAACTAGTAAACATCTGTATTCTCTTTAGCCTTTACAGCTATCCTAAAAGTCCTCCTTCTGTGAAGATCTGAATAGGTAATCTCGATCTAGACTGTTTATCAATTTGAAGTATTTGTTCTCCATGCGCACAAAGATAGTCACATGAAATGATATTCTAAATAAGCCCCACTGGCTATAATAAATAAACTTAGCTTGACTTTTGTATTCCAAAGTAACTTAATCCTAAAAGAAGGATATCTATGATACAAAATAACTATAAACGCATCATGCTATAAAGATAGAAAGATAATTATCCATTTTGGCATTTGATAACCATCAGTTTAGTCCAGTCACTCAGTTGTGTCCAAGTCTTTACAACTCCATGGGCTGCAGCACACCAGGCCTCCCTGTCCATTACAAACTCCCAGAGCTTACTTAAACTCATGTCCATTGCGTCAGTGATGCCATCCAACCATCTCATCTCTGTTGTCCCATTCTCCTCCTGCCTTCAATCTTTCCCAACATCAGGGTTTTTTTCCCATGAGTTGGATCTTCACATCAGCTGGCCAAAGTACTGGAGTTTCAGCTTTAGCATCAGTCCTTCCAATAACTATTCAGGACTGATTTCCTTTAGGATGGACAGGTTAGATCTCCTTGCAGTCCAAGGGACTTTCAAGAGTCTTCTCCAACACCACAGGTCAAAAGCATAAATTCTTTGGCGCTCAGCTTTCTTTACAGTCCGACTCTCACATCCATACATAACTACTGGAAAAACCATAGCTTTGACTAGATGGACATTTGTTGGTAAAGTAATGTCTCTGCTTTTTAATATGCTATCTAGATTGGTCATAGCTTTTCTTCCAAGGAGCAAGTGTCCTTTAATTTCATGACTTTGGTCACCATCTGCAGTGATGACCATCTGCATCTGCAGTGATTTTAGAGCCCATCTGCCCTGATTTTGGAGCCCCCAAAAATAAAGTTGCTCACTGTTTCCATTGTTTCCCCATCTCTTTGCCATAAAGTGAAGGGACTGGATGCCATGATCTTCATTTTCTAAATGTTGAGTTTTAAGCTAACTTTCATCAAGAGGCTCTTTAGTTCTTCTTCACTTTCTGCCATAAGAGTGGTATCATCTGCATATCCGAGGTTATTGATATTTCTCCTGGCATTCTTGATTCCAGCTTGTGCTTCCTCCAGCCCAGTGTTTCTCATGATGTACTTTGCACAGAAGTTAAATAAGCAGAGTGACAGTATATAGCCTTGACGTACTCCTTTCCTGATTTAGAACCAGTCTGTTGTTCCATGTCCAGTTCTAACTGTTGCTTCTTTACCTGCATACAGATTTCTCAAGAGGCAGGTTAGATGGTTTGGTATTCCCATCTCTTTAAGAATTTTCCAGTTTGTGTGAGCCACACAGTCAAAGGCTTTGGCATAGTCAATAAAGCAAAAGTAGATGTTTTTATGGAATCCTCTTGCTTTTTTGATGATCCAGCAGAAGTTGGCAATTTGATCTCTGATTCCTCTACCTTTTACAAATCCAGTTTGAACATCTGGAAGTTTATGGTTCACATACTGTTGAAGCCTGGTTAAAGAATTTTGAGCATTAGTTTGCTAGCGTACAGTTTGCTAGAGATGAGTACAATTGTGCAGTAGTTGGCATTGCCTTTGGCATTGCCTTTCTTAGGGATTGGAATGAAAACTGATCTTTTCCAGTACTGTGGCCACTGCTGAGTATTCCAGATTTGCTGGCATAGTGAGTGCAACACTTTAACAGCATCATCTTTTAGGATTTGAAATAGCTCAACTGGAATTCCATCACCTCCACTAACTTTGTTTGTAGTGATGCTTCCTAAGGCCCACTTGACTTCACATTCCAGGATGTCTGGCTCTAAGTGAGTGATCACACCATTGTAGTTATCTGGGTCATGAAGATCTTTTTTTGTATAGTTCTTCTGTGTATTCTTGCCACTTCATCTTAATATCTTCTGCTTCTGTTAGGTCCTTACCATTTCTGTCGTTTATTGTGCTCATCTTTGCATGAAATGTTCCCTTGGTATCTCTAATTTTCTTGAAGAGATCTCTAGTCTTTCCCATTCTATTGTTTTCCTCTATTTCTTTGCTCTGATCACTGAAGAAGGCTTTCTTATCTCTCCTTGCTATTCTTTGGAACTCGGCATTCAAATGGGTGCATCTTTCATTTTCTCCTTTGCCTTTAGCTTCCCTTCTTTCCACAGTTATTTGTAAGGCCTCGTCAGACAACCATTTTGCTTTCTGCATGTCTTTTTCTTGGGAATTGTCTTGATCACTGGCTTCTGTACAATATCATGAATCTCCATCCATAGTTCTTCAGGCACTCTATCAGATCTAATCCTTTGAATCTATTTGTCACTTCCACTGTATAACAACCATAATACCAGGCTTAAGGTATATTGAAAAGCAGAGACATTACTTTGCCAACAAAGGTCCATCTAGTCAAGGTTATGGTTATTCCAGTAGTCATGTATGGATGTGAGAGTTGGACTGTGAAGAAAGCTGAGCACTGAAGAATCAATGCTTTTGAACTGTGGTGTTGGAGAAGACTCTTGAGAGTCCCTTGGACTGCAAGGAGATCCAACCAGTCCATCCTAAAGGAGATCAGCCCTGGGTGTTCTTTGGAAGGAATGATGCTAAAGCTGAAACTCCAGTACTTCGGCCACCTCATGCGAAGAGTTGACTCTTTGGAAAAGACTCTGATGCTGGGAGGGACTGGAGGAGAAGGGGACAACAGAGGATGAGATGGCTGGATGGCATCACTGACTCGATGGACCTGAGTTTGAGTGAACTCTGGGAGTTGGTGATGGACAGGGAGGCCTGGCATGCTGTGATCCATGGCATTGCAAAGAGTTGGACATGACTGAGCAACTGAACTGAACTGAAGGTGTTAATAAATAAATCAGGACTATTTTATATGTTTGTCCAGTATACAATATCATTTTTGTCCTCTGAATATAAAAGATACTTACATTCATGCTAAATTAAATGCTTAATTGTGAGCAGTTTTCTGCTTCACTTTCTTTATTTGAAACATTTTGATTCTACTACTTTATTACTTAATATTTGTATAATAATTAAGGCCATACATTAACTAATAAATTGTTACTGGATCTTGATATTAAAGAAAATTTTTTTCTCAGTACAAATTTTTCAGAACTGACAAATGAATTTAAGAGTCAAGGCATAATAAATAAACATCCCTCTTTTTTTCAAAAAGGAATTGGCAGTGCCTTTTTCCATTCCCACAGCCTGCACAGATAATTCTAAACATGAAAAATCTGGAACAGTTCATGGCTTCAAAACAGCAACAAAGCCAAAATCTGTTAGTTTTTGTCAAACCAATAAAAACTGAAAGGTTTTCAATGCAAGCTTTTTTTTCCCCCCTATAATAACCCACTCTTTCATTTCTGAGAGGCTTCCTACGAACTGTCAATGACAGAATAATCACTGCACCTATTCCTGTGACTTATGCTGTTACAAAATTCAATTTGACAATGACAAGAAAAATGAGTACTACCCCCAATAATGTTTGCTTTCTGTTTTGCGAAAAGACAGTATTTTCCTGCAAAACACAACTGGTACTGTGACACAAAGCCCATAAACAAGGGTGGCGTTAAAAACTCAGGTAACAAAGCACCAATATTTTATGGATGGCTTGCTCACCTTTCTCTTGCTCCAGCTGCTCTGATCTGAATATTCTCCCTTAGTAGATACTTTATCCACATCTGCAAATGACTAGCAGTAATACAGCTCCTACTGTATCACTCAGGGTCCAGTAAAAAAAAAAAAAAATAAATCATATGAGATCTTTCAAGCATAGAAGTCTGAAAGAGTAAAAATTCAGAATGTGAACTAACCTAGATATTGACACCTGCAGGAAGGAGCTATTATTCCCAGACCAAGGAAACAAAAGGGAGGATGAGATTGTAGAATCCAGTTGCCCACTTGCTAGTACATTTTTGTGGTCCTTCAAGAGACCCTGGAAACACCAAGTAGGGGTCCTGTGTCAATACTTGGACCACAAATAAGGTGCTGGAGAGAGCTGGGTGGCTGGAAATATAACTGGGCCTTGTATAACTGGTGCTCAACTGCTGAGGAGGTAGTACTCAACTGGAGCCAAGGTTACTGAAGATCTCTACTGCAGGTTCTGGTGCTGGTATAGCCAAGGAGTACACCAAAAGGCAGGTGTGTGAATTAGGGAAGAATTTTGTACCATGTTATTGAAATGGTCAGAGGATGCTTAGAGTTCATAACTTTTTGCTGCTGCAGATGGAGGCCCAGAAGCTGAAATCAGGAAGTGAGTCATTTTCCCCCTCCTTCATTTCTCAGTCTCTTGGCAGGACCTCCCATTGGCAAGACCTAACTGGAATCTTGCTGGCAATAAAAACCAAAAGGCAATCTGTGGGGTATCACAAACCTACAATACACAGAGGAGCAGAGAAGGACAGAAATGGAGGCTAAGGGCAAACAGGCAAAGGGCTCACATGTCCTTTCTTCTATGCTAATTTTCCTGTAGCATTTATTTAACATGCTGCTGCTGCTGTGTACTTGCAAACTGTATCTGTCTCTTTGTGACCCTATGGACTTTAGTCTGCCAGGCTCGCTGTCCATAGAACTTCCTGGGCAAGAATACTGGAGTGGGTTTCCATTTCTTTCTCTAAAGGATCTTCCTGACCCAGGGATCGAACCCACGTCTCCTGCTTAGCAGGCGGATTCTTTAGCACTGAGCCACTTAGGAAGCCCATTTATTTGACATGACTATACCTAAATGTGCCATCTTTATCATCTTACTAAAGGAATAAAATAAATAAATATGAAAGAAAGAAATGGAAGATAAGGATATAATATATACAATAGGTAACATATAACCATAAACTAGTGACCTTATTTAAGTTGGCTATTGAAGTAATTCTGACTTTTCAACTCTATTAAAGGCACATTTAATAGATTTATGCAGGTTACAAAATTTCTCTTTCCTTACTATCATAAAGTCATTTAATATTCTATTTAAACCTTCATAATTATGTTGACAATATAAGATGTTATCTAACAGGTAATTTATATAAGAAGTACACAAGCAAGAAAAATGTGTTACCCTGTGGTAGATTAAAAATGATTTCCAGTTCAACTGTATAATCGTCTCACTGAAATTCCACTTGAATCCAAATGGGCCTTAGAGATTTGCTTGACTTAGAGTGTGGAAAAAGCAATGTTTTGAGATTTCTAAATCTCCATCATAGAAGTCTTGGAGGATCTGTCCAATTCTCTTTGAAAACTTGCTCTGAGTGAAGTCAGCTGCCACGTCATAAGTCTGACTGCTCCGAGGCCATCGTGCTGGATAGCCTACATACAGGTACTCTGGTCAACAAGCCCAGTTGAGTCCCAACTTCTGGTCACATTTGCAAAATTCCAGGTGAGAATATGAAGTCATCATGAGCCCTCTAGACCAGTCCACCTGCAACCTTAGAGCCATAATCCATATTATGAAGGCCAAGGTTTGGGATAGTTTGCTATATAGCAAGAGGCAATGAAACAAGATCTTTCTAGTAAGTAAAATAAGTACACTAAAGCAAATTATCCATGTTAAATGTAGCCAGGTTATTATAGTACTAAAGTAATTAAGTCACAGTACTCATGAGGTTTCAGAGATGAAGTATTTCATATCTTACTGATGAAATTGCAATTATTACAGTATTTGAGCATTTACCACTTTGACAATTTGAGGCTGTTACAAGTTGAGCTTATGGCTCCTCACTGTCATGAGCCTTCATGGCACTGAGAGGAATCCTAACAATTTATATTTGTAGGTTTATACTCTTTTTCTCAAAGATCCCCTTTCCCCAAATTATATAAATTTCATGCCTCACAAAAGTCTGTCCTTGGGGAATGTACACGTGTGTGCATGGTGAGTTGCTTCAGTCACATCCTACTCTTTGCAACCTTGTGGACTGTAGTCCACCAGGCTTCTCTGTCCATGGAATTCTCCAGGCAAGAATACTGGAGTGGGTTGCCATGCCCTCCTCCAGGGGATCATCCCAACCCAGGGATTTGAACCCGCATCTCTTATGTCTCCTGCATTGGCAGGAGGATTCTTTACCACTAGCACCACCTGGGAAGCCCACCTTGGGGAATTAAAATAATTATTTTAATCCTTCTAAATAATCTTTATTTTCCCTAAGAAAGTAATTTAAAAGTAAGAGGGATAGCTATGTTTATAAAATTCTCTATCATAGCATTATATGTAATAAAAAGATAAACTGAAAATGACCCAAACGTTCTTCAATAGATGAATAATTAAATATATTATAAGCTATGAACTTAGAACATAATGTCCTCTTTTAGCAAAATAGTTGCAGAACCTCTAACATGAGACATAGTATATCTAAGTGAAAAGGCTAATCTTGAAAGTTTATATAAACTATGATTGAAAGTATAAAAATGTACATATTACAGATAAAAACTGAGAAGAAATTTGGAGAAGTGAAAAAAACAGTTATATCAAGGTGATGGCTATAAGGTGCAACTTTGTCTTCAATTTTTTTTATTGCCATTTCTCTTCTAAGTCGCATCCTATTACAGTCACTGATGCAAGTGCTCTAAGAAACCAGCTTCTGAGGTTTTATGAGCTATCTTGTAAAAGATGCAGCTAAACTAAGGAAGTTATTGTAATGTCAAAAACTACGGAAAGCAGGCCAGGTTGCGGAGGCCCACTTCTCACTTCTTTGCAAAATGTGATGTGGAAAAATAAACGTGTCATTAAGAAGGTAAACTCAGACTCTTGGGGAAGTTTGACTTCTTTCTATTCCCTTTTTGTCTCATGAACAGCAAAGTAAAACCATCAGGCGCCAGAAATCAAAAGGCCAACACTGTTCTCCATCCCCGTATCTATCATCTTTACACAATAGGGATGTGTCTGCACACACAAATACATACTCACACACACAGTTTCAAGTAGATATATTTAAATAAAACATTGACTATTGTAACATAATAATTTCTTTGGACACTGTGGAGTGGTAGAATAGAAAGAGTGAGACCTGGAGGCTAGTTCTGGGTTTGTGACCAGCTGGTTATGTGACCTGCAGTGACTCATCGCTTGCTGATAGTCTCATGTCTCCATCTGTTAAATGAGAGGATCTTCATGATGTGACCATCAAGATCTCATCTCCTGTCACCATCATCTGACTATTCACAAATGACATGGAATCCATTTTAAAACCAGGGAAATTAGGAAGTCATGGTGCTCTGAGGGGTTTTATCTTTCTTTTATATCATAACCTTAGATCATAGAATTTTAGATGATAAAATTTTCAGTGATAGAACTAAAAAGAAAGCCAGGTTCTGACAATGGTGGCAGAGGCAAGGAACCCAACTTTTTTTCTCTTCTCCAAACTTAGAAAATAGTACAACCAAGTGATGCCCCCTTCTATGTTCGTTCTTTTTAGTTTTCCTTAGAGACCCACTCCAGTACTCTTGCCTGGAAAATCCCATAGGTGGAGGAGCCTGGTGGGCTGCAGTCCATGGAGTCGCCAAGAGTCGGACACAACTGAGTGACTTCCCTTTCACTTTTCATTTTCATGCATTGGAGAAGGAAATGGCAACCCACTGCAGCGTTCTTGCCTGGAAAATCCCAGGGACGGGGGAGCCTGGTGGGCTGCTGTCTATGGGGTCGCACAGAGTCGGACATGACTGAAGCGACTTAGCAGCAGCAGCAGCAGAGATAAACACAAGGGGAAGCATTTTAATCTGGTCCCATGGCAGAGGAATAAAGAGCCTGTTAGTAGGCCTCATTCCTTTTACTGTACCCTTAAAAGTTCACACCTAAGTCACTCAGGTGCTGGCTGAAAGCCAGCTCAGCCTCTGGGTTCTGCTGGCTGAGGTCCAACAGAAAACTAAGAAAACAAGACCATGTCAGGAATTTTATTTCCACACAAGACATCATTTTGCTGTATTCACAAACAACAAAAGAAATCTGCCTTTTAGACATGTTCTCACAATGTGAAATTAAAATTGTCCATCATGTAGATTCTATTAAAAGCCATGCCAATCTTAGAAGAGGGTATATGAACCATTCACAGCACCCCAATTCTAGTCTTATCCCTAAATCAATTCCAATAAGTGGGCAGCTTTAAAAGTAAAGCATATTATTCTAGCCTGTTATCAAAATGGTCTTTACAGAGTGACGGCTTAGCACTACTTCCTTGGTTTTTACTCCTGGTAAAGATAAGATATGACCATACATGTAATTTCCCTATATTTCTGTAAAACTGTAATCAGGAAACTTGCCCATTATGTTTCATATAAAGCCATGTATGACAAATTATTCTCCAATGTGGGGGATAGAAAAAATTTCTTCCTCTGAATGTTAATATTTTCTCTTATTAAAAGACTAGTTTCATCTACCTCATGAATCTAGGGCCTGTTATACAGAGTGAAATCAGAAACAGAAAAACAAATATTGTATATTAATGCATATATATGGAATCTAGAAAAGTGGTACAACCTATTTGCAGGGCAGAAATAGAGATTTAGACATAGAGAACAGACTTATGGACCCAGTGGGGGAAAGAGAGGGTGGGATGAATCGAGAGAGCTGCAGTGAAATATATACATTACATATGTAAAACATAGCTAATGGGAAGTTCTGTGTAACACAGAGAGCTCAACCTGGTGCTCTGTGACACCTAGAGGGGTGAGATGGGGTGGAAGTGGGAGGGAGGGGACATATGTGTATCTATGGCTGATTTATGTTGATATATGGCAGAAACCAATACAACATTATAAAGCAATTATCTTCCAATTAAAAATAAAGATTTTTTAAAAAAACAGATTAGTATTGCCTCATGCTTTGGGTTTTACCTTAGCTAGGGAAGATTAGACTGAGATTTTGTACATTAAAATAGATTCTCACACCCCTGATATTTTTGTTTAATATAATTAATCTCTTGACCCAACCTACGATACCTTGCCATTATTTTATGAGGCTTAACTTTCATTGTTAATGGTTTTCAATTTTACTATGTATGTATATTTTGTGATTTGGTACTTTAAGTCCCATTGGGGAAAGGTAGTGTATAAATATATAACAATGTATGTTGGTATACATATACAGAAAACATGTCTTTAGAAATGAAAGCACCTTAGCAATAACTGAATGTTTTCAAACATAATTCTCTCATGCATAGAGGAACAATTCCCAAAAACGGAATATTGGGCAAAACCTAGAGAAATAAGTTTTGGAAAGTGATAAAAGAAACACTCATCTGGTTGACAGGTAAGGGGAGGATAGCCCACAACCCTCACCTTGCTAGCCACCACTTTCACTGCAGTGGGAGCTCTGAAATCACTCCATAGACCTTCTAGTTCCCATGATATATATCTGAAAAGTACCAATCAAATTCAGTTGTCATTTCTTATAAATATGGAAACTGTTGTTGTTTATCTAAAAACACTTACAGAGGTGGTGATGAGGTCCACATCAGTTCTCAGGTTCCGTGAATGCCAGATGTTTATGTTTATCACAACAGAAAGTTTAATCCCAAAATGAGCTTTGCCTTAAAATTGTGGTATTTGAAAAGGATTGAATAATTTTTAATTTTGTTAAAAATTAAAGAGAGTCTAAGGTTTTCTTAACAAGACAGCAATCGTTATTTTCTTATTTGCTCCTCCTAGGCCCTCCCGGGGGAAGACAGGCAATCTCTTCTTTTCAGGTCTGCTTTCAATTGGTTCTGTGCCTTGCCTATTGCCTAAGTGAAACTAACAGATGTAAATTTTTTGACCTTCTTGAGTAAAAATCATGTGGCTCTGCATTTTTTTGTGTATTAAATAAGCAGAGCTAAGATAAAGATTCTGTGGAATCTTAATGACAACTTATTTTTCTTTCTTGGACATTTCAAAATGTTGAGCTGACTCTGATTTTTCACATAATATATATCAAATTCTTTTGTCTGCCAGTAAATCTGTACATGTCCTTGTGTTCCCACTATCAATAAATTGAGGACTGAAAAACCTTGAGAGCATGGTTTATTTCACAAATGCCTCCAGATAAAAATTAAGAAAGTAGAATGTAATTGTATGATGTACAAAGATTTCAGACAAACTTTATCTTGTAAAGTTTTAAAAAGCCATATTTGAAAAATGAAGTTTAAAGTCATTATTCTTCATACTCAACTTCAGATGAAACAGAAAAGTTTAAAACAAATTTTCATCAGCTAATAGTAGACTTAACATTTTGGTTTCTAGGAGAAATGCTTCCAAAGCTACCATTTATTCTTTGCTTTCATCCTTAAAATATATAGGCTTCCTTTGTCCACTAGAATATATATGTGATTTCATTTATAGAAATATTTATTAAATAAAAACCATTTCAACATAAACGATTTCAAGGATCATAAGAAGAAAATAGCACTCTCTAGTGATGAAACCCTGAAACACCAAAGTCATGAGGCAGACTGCCTTCCAGTTACTAGACTGACTCATCCAGGTAGAGAAAGAAAGAAGGGGAAGTTCTGAAGTCTGGGTATTAGCAAAGAAACCTCATGAAGACTACATACCTCTGGATGTCCTGGAGAACACAGGATACCTGGGGCATGAAGGAAAATGGTGGGAAGAGAAGCAAACTGTTGCCAAAAAGATATTAGATCAAAGCAATGCCTGATCCCCTTTCATGAGTGATGGAAAAAACCTGGCACTAATTAAACTAGTGCTTGGGTAAAGCCCCAGGGACTTTTCTGAACCAGAATCAAGCACTGGATCCAAAGGCAACATGGGAGATCGAGAGGGATAAAGAACCAAGTGTATCCAGACAGTTTCAGGGTGTAAACAATGAACAAAGCTGTACGGCCAAGGAATCAATTTAATGAACGCTGGTCTCCCAGTGGGCGGAGGGGATGAAAGGAAATCAACTGCCCAAGGTAAACACTGAAGGCTTATTTGGACAAGTGAACATTCTGTCCAGGCTCCACCCTTTGATAATTCAATCATGATTTGATAAGCTCCTGAAGTCTGACCCTGGTCCAAGCCTCCATTCTGGAGTTCTCAATACAGATCTCAGCCTCAATTTTAATCTCTTCATTTCCATTCTAATGAAGCAATATTTTAATAAAGGTTACCAATTTATAAGTCAAATTATATTTATATTATCCAAATAATTCAATTAGAAGAATAAATCTCATACCCCCCAAGAAGCCTTGATATATAACAAATCCTTCAAGGATAAGACAAAATAGGATTGAAAAATTATAATCTGAATCAGCAAAACAATGAATGAGTTCATGAAAAAGATCTTTATGAATCCTTTTTTCAATAGAAGCATGATGCTGAGACTGTGCAGGGAGAGGCTTTTCTAAGTTATTAAAGATTACAAAATACTTCTTAAAATGCAAAGCCCTTTATAAATAACTAGATCCCATTTGAGTTACTATTCTCCTGGCAATAAAAGGGAGGATAGTAATAATTGTAATTTGAATTTATGGAGGGCCTATCATCTCAGACACTTGTGCTTTTGAAAATCAGTTCATTAATCCTCAGGACTATCTTAGCAGAAAAAGTAGCCAGAGTACGAGCTCCTTTTGCAGATAAGAAATTGAGACACAGACAGATTATGTGATTTATACAATACACGCACAAAGAAGCTGGAAGTAGAAGAGAAAAGCATTAGTTACAAAGGTGGAAATGTGGTCCACAGATAAAGAGTTGGTAGATTTGACTTTCTCCTGCTTAGGCACATTAGGAAAAAAAAAAAAAGCACCATCCCAGCCAAAGCTATCAGGGCAAAGGGGATTTACACATATAAGGGATTTGAGAGTATATGGCAGAGAATGTGGCAGCAGCTCAACCCAGGACATACCACTGAAGTTACAGGTAAAGGGCTTGGCCTGCCTTGCCCAGCACAATGGACACTCTGGCACCCTCTTGACCTGTGCTCTAGCACTATCCTCCCCACCACACCCTCCAGCAACGTGAAGATCATTGCATAAACATGAAGAAATAACCACTTAGAACCATGCTCTAAAATAAGGATTAGAACGAGGGGATAGGAATCCACTTGCAATTCTTATCACCCGGTTTAAATAAAAAATAGATTTTATTTCAAAATAATTTTGTTTATATTGAAATGTTTAGATTTTAAAATGAATAAAATTAATGTTCTATAAAATTAATCAATATGAAATTTGTGAATTAAATGTATTTTCATAAAAGAAAAAGGTCTTCTGAACAGTTTTAAAGCAACTGTGAGTTAACTTTGCTGGTGTGGTTTAGTCCCTAAGTCATGTCCAACTCCTTTGCAACTCCTGCCAAGTTCCTCTGTCTATGGAATTTCCCAGGCAAGAAGACTGGAGTGGGTTGCCATTTTCCTCTTCGGGGGATCTTCCTGACTCAGGGACTGAAACCATATCTCCAGCATCACATGTGAACTCTTTACCACTGGGGAAGCCACTAGGGAAGCTGAGTAAACCGTGTGCATGTGTGCTCAGTCACGTCTGATCCTTTGGGGTCCCATGAACTGTAGCCCACCAGGCTCATTGCTTCATGGAATTTTCCAGGCAATAATACTGGAGTGGGTTGCCACTTCCTACTCCAGAGGATCTTCCTGCACCAGCAACGAAACCTGCATCTCTTGCACCTCCTGCATTGGCAGGGAGATTCTTTACCACTTGCACCACCTTGGAAACCCATATTATTCTACAATTATTAGCAAGATAGAGAATAAAGAAAAACAAGTGGCTATATCATTCTATATGCATACTCGCACATACACACGCTCTTTAAAAGATTACTAGAAACAGAGAGCTACAATTAAACATAAAAATGTCTCTCTCAGAAACAACCATTACTAAGTTATATTTCAAAATGATCAGAATAAAAATGGAAGAAAATCATGACACCCACGAAAGAAAACAGGTCACTGAGAGACTTCTGGTTTCAACATTCTCAACCAACTTACTGATCATAACAACAAATCCTAAAAGAGAAAATAAATTGCTGTCAAACCTCAACAAGCAAGAGAGCATAGTTTAAGAACAGGGAATTTCAACTTCAGTAAACAGCCAAACTCAACTCAAGGCATGAGAGATCAAGCAATGTAATTAGATAAAAGGGGAGCCAAGCAATGCTCTCAACCGTCAGAACCTCATTTACTCTTTGCTTGAACCAAGAGAAACATCCTCATAGTTAGGCTCCCAAGATATCCCATGCCACCCAAGACTGGAAACATGAGTGTTATCTAATATTGGAAGCTTATAAAAGCCAGGCAATATTTTCATGACTATCCATGCTTCTAGGCAGAGTGGATACTCAGTGAGAACACCGGGTTCTATATGCTGACCAGCATCCATTCTGATAAGTTAGCATCCATGCCATAGCCATTGCTGAGTGTTTTTCATATTACTCAGTACCCAGGAAAGTGTCACCCTAAACCAACCCAGATAGTTGTACATCTTTCTTTTTTTTTCCCAAGGACTGACAAGTTTATTTCTGCAGTCAAGCCTTTTTATAGAAGCAGGAACAAAGAGCTTAAAGTATACGGCCAGCAGAGCGTATACGGGGTTAACACATAATCAGTAAAAACATTTCAAGGACAGCGCGCTCTAAGTGATCATGTGCTTATAGCACAACCCGTTTTCTCAAGTAACATCCCTATTTATTATTAAATCTTGGTGCCGAGCATAACCAAAGGCAGGAGATGTTTTTCTGTCCACAGTACAAAGCTGGGTACTTCTGGCCCTTCGCCATTTTCCCAAGGACTTTCTGCTTTTACGGCTATTTTGTACTATGCTTCCCAACAAGGAGGAGGAACAAAATCTCCACAAGGAAAAACTCTACAATGAAAATGAAGGAGAGCTGAGAGCAGGGAAAGACTGAAGATGAAGGAAAGTCGGATGAGGCAGCTGAGGAAGGGAAACCAGTACATGAGGTGGGGAGCAGGGTGAGGGGAAGGCGGTTGGTGAGGGGCAGCAAGATGAGGCAAAGTAAGGAAAGCACAGAGGATCTGAAGGTGAGGGAACTTCACCAGGTGAGGGCTGGTGGGAATCTGAGGCCAGCAGGGACCCAGTGTGGGCTGCCAGATAGCAGCAGGCTGAGAGTTGTGTGGCAGGAGAGCCAACAAAAAAACAGGCAGGGAAATGGGGAGTGGAGGATTCTTTGGAGCTCTTTTTAGGACTTCCAGGGGAGGCCTTTGTGCACTGAAGAGATGGTGAGAGAATATGGAGCCATGTCAAAGATTCAGGAAGAGCTAAGGACCTTCTGTTTCTGTTTTGCATATAGGGTCAATTGTATGGCTTTATTTTTATTTTAGATTTTATATATGAGTGATATCACATGGAATTTGTCTTTCTCTGTCTGGCTTACTACATCTTTCTTTTGTAAAGTCTTCAAATAACTGGGTATTATTTGGCAGGATAAATTTCTGTTTTTATGTTTCTTTATTTAAAAGCATATATTTTAAAGGAAAGAAGTGACACTATATCATCTGAATTTAAGAGTCAAATATAAAGATGACCTTAACTGGTGCTGGTAGGGCTTCCCTTTTGACTCAGCTGGTAAAGAATCTGCCTGCAGTACAGGAGACCTGGGTTCAATCCCTGGGTTGGGAAGATTCCCTGGAGAAGGGAAAGACTACCCACTCCAGTATTCTGGCCTGGAAAATTCCATGGACTGTATAGTCCATGGGATTGCAAAGAGCTGGACACAACAGGTGAGACCCAGAGGAAGGGGTACACAGTCTGTAGCAGTAACAACAGAGAGGGATGAAAGGAATAGCTGGGATCAGGAGATACAAGAGTGAGCCCCATTGTATCATGATGTGTTTATGAAAAGAACTCAAGGCTGAGCCATCTGGATTCATATTTTCTCCAATAAAACAGTTACATGTTCACACCATTAGATGTTTAGTGTGAAGCAACGGTTTTATTATGAATTTTGTATATTTATTTTGTAAAAACAATGGAAAGTAAACCTGGTCTTAAAACAATCTATGCATAACCAAGTCACTGAGTAGTTTCTCAGAGAACCATACAAAAGTGAAGGTGAAATATTAGTTAAGTGTAGTTATTTAGTATTTCACTATTGCTGCTAATGGAGAAGGAAATGGCAACCCACTCCAGTATTCTTGCCTGGAGAATCCCATGGACAGAGGAGCTTGGTGGACTACAGTCCATGGGGTCACAAGGAGTAGAACACAACTGAATGGCTAAACCAACAACATTGCTACTAAAATATTCCCCATTCATTAAAACAGTCTTTAGTTGAATCTACATCTATAGGAATAAATTTTATAGATTGCAAAACAGGCTGTATTAGAAACTAGAAATGCCAGCAAATTTGAAAACTCAGCAGTGGCCAAAGGACTGGAAAAGGCCAGTTTTCATTCCAATCCCTAAGAAAGGCAATGCCAAAGAATCCTAAAACTACCACACAATTATACTCATCTCACACACTAGCAAAGTAATGCTCAAAATTCTCCAAGCCAGTCTACAACAGTACATGAACTGTGAACTTCAAGATGTTCAATCTGGATTTAGAAAAGGCAGAGGAACCAGAGATCAAATTGCCAACATCTGTTGGATCATTGAAAAAGCAAGAGAGTTCCAGAAAAACATCTACTTCTGCTTTATTGACTATGCCAAAGCCTTTGACTGTGTGGATCACAATAAACTGTGGAAAATTCTTAAAATAATTGGAATACCAGACTGCCTGACGTGGCTCCTGAGAAATCTGTTTGCAGGTCAGGAAGCAACAGTTACAACTGAACATAGAACAGACTGATTCTAAATCAAGAAAGGCGTATGTCAAGGCTGTATATTGTTACCCTGCTTATTTAACTTATATGCAGAGTACATCATGAGAAATACTGGGCTGGAGGAAGCACAAGCTGGAATCAAGATTGCCGGGAGAAATATCAATAACCTCAGATATGCAGATGACACCACCCTTATGGGGAAAAGTAAAGAACTAAAAAGCCTCTTGATGAAAGTGAAAGAAGAGAGTGAAAAAGTTGGCTTAAAGCTCAACATTTAGAAAACAAAGATCATGGCATCCGGCCCCTTCATTTCATGGCAAAGAGATGGGGAAAACAATGGAAACAGTAAGCGACTTTATTTTATGGGGCTCCAAAATCACTACAGATGGTGACTGAAGTCATGAAATTAAAGGACACTTGCTCCTTGGAAGGAAAGCTATGACCAACCTAGACAGCATATTAAAAAAGCAGAGACATTACTTTACCAACAATGGTCCATCTAGTCAAGGCTATGGTTTTTCCAGTAGTCATGTATGGATGTGAGAGTTGGACTGTGAAGAAAACTGAGCACAGAAGAATTGATGCTTTTGAACTGTGGTGTTGGAGAAGACTCTTGAGAGTCCCTTGGACTGTAAGGAGATCCAATCAGTCCATCCTAAAGGAAATCAGTCCTGAATATTCATTGGAAGGACTGATGCTAAAGCTGAAACTTTGGCCACCTGATGCGAAGAACTGACTCATTGGAAAAGACCCTTATGCTGGGAAAGATTGATGCAGGAGGATAAAGGGATAATAGAGGATGAGGTGGTTGGATGACATCACTGACTCAATGGACACAAGTTTGAGTAAACTCCAGGAGTTGGTGATGGACAGGGGAAGCCTGATGTGCTGTAGTCCATGGGTTCGCAGAGTCTGGCACGATTGAGCAACTGAACTGAACTTAACTGACTGAGAAACTAGAAATAAGACTTGTTCCCCACCAATCCAGTAACACTGAGATGAGCAAATCTTCCTTCCCTTAGGGATTTCTAGATTTTAGGATATCCCCCATTGCATTCTGAAAGTAGAGTGAAACTAATTTTTTTTATCTTCTTGCCTTGAGGGTAAACCAGTGTGGTTTAGAGGAAAGATCAGGGGACCTGGAATCAAAGAAATTCAAGATTCTAAACCTCTTTGATTCTAGATTTTCATATTTACTAAGTGGGAACAATAACTATAATTTTCCCCTATGTTTCATGAGAATTAAACAGTTTAATGTCTGTGATAGGGAACAAAAATTCTGTGATTTGGGGAATATTCTATATCTGCTTTGTCAAATCACATAATCAATAGTTACTTGTAGCTACTGAATATTTGAAATAAGGCTAATGCAAATGAGAAACTGAATTTTTCATTTTTGCTAATTTTAATTAGCCTAAATTTTAATTAGTTTAATTAATTTAAATTTTAAAAGACACATTACCATACCAAATTCAGTTCAGTTCATTTCAGTCGCTCAGTCGTGTCCGACTCTCTGTGACCCCACGAACCATAGCACACCAGGCCTCCCTGTCCATCACCAACTCCCGGAGTTCACCCAAACCCATGTCCATCGAGTCAGTGATGCCATCCAGCCATCTCATCCTCTGTCGTCCCCTTCTCCTCCTGCCCCCAATCCTTCCCTGCATCAGGGTCTTTTCCAATGAGTCAACTCTTCTCATGAGATGGCCAAAGTACTGGAGTTTCAGCTTCAACATCAGTCCTTCCAATGAACACCCAGGACTGATCTCCTTTAGGATGGACTGGTTGGATCTCCTTGCAGTCCAAGGGACTCTCAAGAGTCTTCTAGAAATACTCTCTATACTCTGTCTACAGTAGTTTTAATTTCAGTTATTCTTACTGCAAGTTAATTACTCTGTTCTGGAAATTCATAGATACATTGTCTTTGTTTAAGAATGAGAGTTTTGCTTACATACAGGCAAAGATACACATGTAACCATTTGAAACAATTTGTGAGATGAATCAGAATGCAATTGTATTTTTGTCCACCACTTTCCTTTTAAAAACGTATTCACTGGGGGAAGTTTTTCCCAATACCACTGACGAAAATTCCCCAATTGGCCCCATGTATCTTTTGGTTACTCTGAGATTTAAAGAAAATTCTGTGGTTATTTAAAGTTGCAAAATACAGTTTTGATTCACGAATTAGAATGCCCCATCCAATATTTCCATCAGCATACCAACATTTTGGTGTAAGACCGATCTCCCTGCTCTTGTGCCCTACAAGTCTACAGGCTTCTGGAAAAGGAGTGCTGTGCACACCTTCTCTTTTTCTACCTCACTTCCTCTGTCACCCAACTTGCAAGCTCCTGTTACTGAAGCCTCCAAAATTGGAGAATAAGGAAGAAAAAGGAGAAATAAACAGAACATTTTTACTCTATTAGTGTGATTGAAAGTTGGCTTTGGCTCTGCAGTGTTTATTACTGACACTGTGTATGGGGGTGAGTGTGTGCACATGTACATGAGTGAGCTTTGGGGAATCCTCAGAAGCTTATAACTGTATCACCTGTGAACTGAGCAATGCATCTAATTCTTCTGTTAGTGATGTCCCCCTTAGCTCTGCGTTTCTAGAGGAAAACACATTAAGCTTTCCAGGAGTATATAGCAAAGCCACTTCCTCTATGTTTGAGATAAAAAAGACCATCCCTCACTTCTACCTCTCCACACTGGGTTAGCTCTTCAAAAATCATTCTTATAAAATCCTCTCAGTGTTTTATTCTCCCTTTATTTTTCCTTATAACCTGGAGGTGGGTGAGGAGTCAATACTTGTGAAAATATTCCCAACTTGGGATTTTAGTCAGAAAACAGTTATCTTAGAATCTTGGCCAAATTTTCCAATTTAACCTCCTTGACCACTCTTGCTCTGTTAATTGTAGCCAAAATCTAGAAATTACATAAAAATCAACAATATGAGACCAATAAAAATCTTTGGCATATCCACAGCCATTGCGGGAAAAAAATAATGTGGTTTTCTCATATGCAATGATATGGGTCAATCACTGAGATATATTAAGTAAAAAAAGGAAAGGCACTAGACATTCCATATGTTTACAATATTTCTTACTGGAAAGAGTTGGAAAAAACTGAAAGCTGCCATGTCGTACTTATGAGGAGAGAATTCACAGACTAGAAATCTGAAACCTGGAGTTTCAGCTTACTTCACGTTCTATATGCTAACATATTATTTGCATTTTCTTATTGTGGCAAGAATTACTTTACATTTTTTCTTTAATATCTTTGTAAATATATTTACATACACAGTAAGGCCTCTATTCATTGCTTAATTTTTTAAAGTTTTTCTATTTGGCACAAAGTCTCCAACATCTTTTTTCAGCCCTGACATTCTGACACAGTTGTGTCTATACCCAAGTGAAATGCCCTTTCCAAATAACTGACCACGTCATTTATAAATAAGATTTAGAAACTTGAATGAAACACCATGGACTGAATAAATCAGTCTATATTTTTCCATAAATAGGTGAGCTATAACATACTTTTTTTTTTTTTTTTTGCACATGATAATACAGAAAAATAGGCTGGATTACAGGCAGAACATAAAAATGCATCCATACTGTATGCTTGCAATCTACATGTAAATACTGAGGAATTAACCTTTACAACTAGAAAACAATGTTCAATTATTGATATTCAAAAACAAGTAATGTTTTTATTGAATATTCAGTTTATTAAAACCATCCAAAAAGAGAATGGTTTAGTAAGCAGAGGTTGTTTACTTTGCTTAAGACTTGCTATTTTTCAAATAGCAAAGGATAAAAAGGTTTCTCCTAGCACTCTAGTTTGAGGATTGAGAATTATATTTCTGTATAGGTATTGAGGAGAAAGTTTCAGAAAATTAAAAAGTTTGATATATGAAATGATATGTCAGTTAATAAAATTTATTTTCTTTTGAACATTAAAAAATTGGAAGAGAAATACACCTAAAGTTTTACTCTGATAAATTTTCATTAGGTCAAAACTGGCTACTTTCTAGGATCTCCTACCATGGTCCCCCTCTTCTCACCACACACTCCAGCCTCTGTTAGGCTTTCCTATGCTTTGCAACTCCCACCTTATTTCTTACATAGCATTATCAACTGTATACACATGCTTATCACTCCCTCAATCTTCGTATCCCCAGGACTAAGTAAAGCTCAGGTTGAATTAATGTTTGTGTGCTCAGTCGCTTCAGTCATGTCCAACTCTGTATGATGCTATGTCACCTGCCAGGCTCCTCTGTCCATGGGATTCTTCAGGCAAAAATACTGGAGTGGTTGCCATGCCCTCCTCCAGGGGATCTTCCTGACCCAGGGATTGAACCCTGTCCTTTGTGTCTCCTGCATTGGCAGGCGGGGTTTTACCACTAGAGCCACCTGGGAAGCCCGCTGAATTAATGTTTACTGAATAAATAATTGAATAATGCCACTCACCCCACAGTGACTCACACTGATTCCTCACTGCCTTCAGAATAAAGTGCACAATTCTTAGGCTGATATTTGAAAATGCTTCATAATTATAAGCAATCTATCTTTCCAATCTTATTTCCTTCATCTTTTGCCCCCAATTCCCCGAATACTACATCACCAACCACACTTACCTATGGAGAGAGATGGGGTCTTTTTTGTTCACTGCTGTGTCCCACAGTTTAGGTCAGTGCCTCACACACAACAGATGTTCAGAAATTATTTGTTGAGTCAATGGCTGGATAAATTAATTTTACCAAATATATTTTGTACTTTCTATTTCCTTATATTTTATAAGTAGCTACTCCCTTTGTTTTTGCCTCTTTAACTTCCTTTCTCTAATTTCCAAGGCTCAGTAAAGTTTGATCATTTATGAAAATCATTTCCAGGTTTCCTAGGCAAAATTAAATTTTCTCCATACAAATATAGACTTATTTGACACTTCTCATCACTTCATTATGCTCTTTTTATCTTATTAAATAGTGGCTAGATTTTAAACTTTTGGAAGTTTAGGACTATGCTACTTTGATGTCTCTTTTTCCAGTCTGCTCCCACCTACCTTTTATCACTTGTCTTAGCTGGAATAGTCTGAGTAGATACAAATTTCACCACCTCTTACTATTGACATGGTATTTCTGTGAATCAGTTTCTTTATCTCTAAAATGGCAGAACATCATTATCTTAACCCTCAAATTAATTAAGTCATATATTTCGCTTAAAGGACTTAAGACAGTATTTGGTACATGGTATCATTATTATTATTAATACAAAAGTGAAAAGGCTGGCTTAAAACTCAACATTCAAAAAATGAAGATGATGGCATCTGGTCCTATCTTCATTGCAAATAGTTGGGGAAAAAGTGGAAATAGTGGCAGATTTAATTTTCTTGGGCTTGAAAATCACTGTGAACAGTGACTGCAGCCATGAAATTAAGACTTGCTCCTTGGAAGGAAAGTTATGACAAACCTAGACAGAATATTAAAAAGCAGATATATCACTTGACCAACAAAGGTCCAGTAGTCATATACGGATGTGAGAGTTGGACCATAAAAAAGGCTGAGCACCAAAGAATTGATGCTTTCAAACTGTGGTGCTGGAGAAGACTCTTGAGAGTCCCTTGGACAGCAAGGAGATCAAACCAGTCAATCCTAAAGGAACTCAACCCTGAATATTCTTTGGAAGGACTGATGCTGAAGCTCAAACTTCAATACTTTGCCAACCTGTTTCAAAGAACTGACTCACTGGAAAAGACCCTGATGCTGGTAAAGATTGAAGGCACAAGGAAAAGGGGGTGGCAGAGGAAAAGATGGTTAGATAGCATCACTGATTCAATGGACATGAATTTGAGCAAATTGTGGGAGATAGTGAAGGCCATGGAAGCCCACTGTGCACGGAATAACAGAGAGTCGGGCATGACTTAGTGATTGAGCAACAACAATGTCTACTAAATAGAAAATTCAGTTGCTCTCTCACACCATAGGTTGAGAAACAAGGAAGTTGATTTAAGATCAAATTTTGCACTATATTTTAGAGATTACAATGCTACAAACATATCTGAGTCTCCAAGATGCCAAAAGTATCTGGTTTTCAGTTACATCTGGAGAGATAATTTATTTAGAGCATTTAAGATAAATAAGTGTCTTGAGATTAGGGAGAAACAGGAATTCTCCTTCACTGTGTATGAACAAAATATGGGATAAATATTTTAGAAGGCAATTCATCAGTATCTCATAAATTTGAAGATATACATGACTATGGTTCAGCAAATCTATGAAATATTCACTAAAATAAATCTTACATTTGTATACAACTGGCATGTATAAGATTATTTATAATTCTACTTATGATAGCAAAATACCATGCTGCTATGAAAACTAATAAGTTGTACTACAAAAATCAATATGGATTATCCTCAAAAGTACGAGGTTAAAAGAACAGAGCAAGTTGCAGTTGAACACTGTATACACTAGGGTTTTTATAAAATCTTTCAACTTTAAAACAAGCTTATATAATATTTATGGATATGTTCAATGGCAGTAGAAATAGTAAAATATAAAAATAAAGGTAGACAAAAGAATAAAAGCATACAACAGAGAGAAAATCTACAAAGACTGAAAAGCAGTAACTGCTGAAGTAGCAAAGGGAGAAACAGAACCAGGTAGAGCACTTGATTTTTTTTAATTTCTAAATTTTTTTTTTTTTTGCTAGACTGGAAGGTGAGTGTGCAAGGCTTTATGATATCTGTCTATCTTTAAATGGAAATCTACTATGTATTGTATTTTTTAGGAAAACTTCCAAATTAAGTGCTCTTCCCAATGGAAACAGAAGACAAAAACTCCCCTCTACCATTCCTGGAAAGTAAACCCAGTGGTCAGTCTCCTGGCTAGAGATGATGTTTCTGTTTTTTCCCAGGAAGGCTCTTACAAAGAAGCGTCATCACTGAGCAAGTAGTGACTATAGTAATCAAGAGAGAAACTCTGAGACAAAATAAAGCTGTGGAAGCAGTCAATCTAGTCTTCTTTCCCCTCTCCATCCCTAGATACCTGGAGATTCTCTTTCTTCAGCAAGCCTCTATGAGTGAGGCATGAGGAAGAACAGAACTGCTTCATCTTACTGAAAGAGGTGCTTGCTTGCTGTCTCTATTTCTCTTGCCAGTTCTGATGGCTCTCCAGAATTCCAATTCCACAGGATTAACAATGCAGTTTCCCTTTCCACTGAAAGGTCAGCTTAGCTCCGATTTCAAATTGCCTGAAGCACATTTCCCCCAAAAGAACTAGCTCCCCTCTCTTTTGCTTCAGTATTACTGTTATTCTCTCAGGCCCAAGCTTAAAAACTCAAAAGCATTTTGACTGTTATCATTTATTATTATTATAAATTATTATTATTGTTGTTTTGCTATTGAATTCCCATCCCCCTCTTCCATTTTCATTCCCAGCACCTGTTATTTATTCCAGACACTATGAACTCCCCTTCCTCTGAGATTCTGGGTATGTATTTCTTCCATGTTCAGGGAAGTCATTCCACTTTGTTTTTGACCCACTCACATTCAAGTTTTCGAATTTATTTTTTTCTGTCCTCTAATTATTACAGTTCAAGCAAAGACTTATGGAAACTTCTTTAATCTCATGATCCTGAGCACCATATACTCTAAACAGTAGGAATGAACCAACAGTGAGGCCAGGAATGACTTGAGTGACATGAATTAGCACTTTCTGCCTTTAGCTATTTATAAGTACATACCTCCTCTAGTAGAATAGGATCCCCTCAAGGGCTATGCCTCAGTCACTCTAACCCCAAAGCCCAGCCCAGTGGGAGGACATTGTAGGACTGTTAGAAGTAATTGTTAAGTGAATAAATGGCATGTCCTAGAGAGAGTAGACTATAAATGACATTCAACAGCAAAAGTAATGCCCTTTTGGATAGTATACTATATTTATCAACTGATTCTGCAGCTTTCCTTCTCCTTTGTTTTCACTTTAATCCTACCCTGGACTTCCTGACATAGTTCCTGAGAGAGTTTACATTTAAATGATATATCCCATGCAAAACTTTACACACTTGTCACAAATACCAGTTACTATCACCTTCTGCTGCTGCTAAGTCGCTTCAGTCGTGTCCGACTCTGTGCGACCCCATAGACGGCAGCCCACCAGGCTCCCCCGTCCCTGGGATTCTCCAGGCAAGAACACTGGAGTGGGTTGCCATTTCCTTCTCTAATGCATGAAAGTGAAAAGTGAAAAGTGAAAGTGAAGTCGCTCAGTCGTGTCTGACTCTTCGAGACCCCATGGACTGCAGCCTACCAGGTTCCTCCACCCATGGGATTTTTCAGGCAAGAGTACTGGAGTGGGTTGCCATTGCCTTCTCAGTTATCACCAAATACCATAGAAGACACATAGCTTTAATAGACAGCTAGGCATTGGTGTAGTCTTTCAAGAGATTTTCCAAATATTTAACAATGACATACTTTCATTGTATGTTATTAAATTTAAAATCAATTTCATTTCAAATTGCCTTTTGTCCTCCAAATTAGCTAATACATTTTAAGACAGGATCTGTTAAACACCATCCTGTCTTAAAATGTATTAGCTAAACACCATCCTGTCTTAATAGTCTTTATTATCTCTAAGACAGACACATAAAATTATCTGTTTATAAATTAGGTCCAGGGAAGGTGAGAACACCAAAATAAATAAAACATTTAAGCTGTTTCTAAAGTTTTTAAGTAAGTTGTAACCAAACTGTGACTTCACAATTCCTATATTCTGTACAGTAATGATGAAATCTCACTATTATAAATTAATCACATAATTAAGTTATGGAGGATATAAAAGGATCTCCACAAAAATAGTGATGACTTTAAGAATACAGCAAAATTGCATTATCCTCTCTGCTAATTATTATTATGTAAAAACCAGAGATTAACACAGGTGATCCAATATCAACCCTAAAATCAGACCCACTGAAAATGGATTTAGACATGTTTTAAGGAGTCAGAGATATTTTCATAAATAAGAGGCACCAGAATTCTAACTACGCACTCCTTGATCTGGTTTTTTTAAATTGTGGTAAAAACACATGATGTAAAACTTACCATCTTAACCATTTGTAAGTGTAGAGCACGGCACTGTTAAGTGTATGTACATTATTGTGCAATCAATCTTTAGAACATTTTCAAATTGCAAAACTGAAACTCGTTACCTACTAAATATTTCCTATTTCCCCCTCTCCCTAACCCCTGGCAACCACAATTCTACTTTCTGTTTCCATGAATTTGACTACTCTTAATACCTCATATAAGTGGAATCCTACAATAAATTATCCCTTTAATCTGTTTTTGAAGCTGAATTGAAACTTCATTATGAAGAAAGTCCACCCTCCAGTAGCTATTGTCTAGGCATCTATTCAGCATAATGCACAACACTCATTTATACTATTAATCCAGTGAAGTAGGTTTTATACCCACCTTACAAGTGTGGAAATGGGGGCTCCACAAGGTGAAATATTGTGCCAAAGTTCACACATCTAAGAAGTAGGGCCACTGAATCTAGCTTTATCTGACTTTAACATCCACAGTCTTTTCAACACAGCTGTTGCCTTTTGAAATATTTTAAAGTTTCAAAGGATTTCAACCATCCACATGTTTGAAGTCAGTCAAAGTGGGGTTCTATTGTTGTTGTTGTTTATACCTGACTTTGAAGGTAGCATGTCTTATTGTTCTTTTCATAAGGTATTTCATCCTATGCCATGTCTCAGGTATTTATTTTATGTGTTAAAATTTATTCTAAACCATGTCCCACAAACCCACAGAGTGTCAATTACTTTCTCTTTTTCTTTCCCAAGGAGGCCTTGGGAAGGAAGAAATATTTACTTTATTCAATTGTTCTGGAAATGACACAATTTCCTATTTGTACCATATATCAATAGTGAAAAGAATTAATTTTTAAAAGCAGCACTTACAATTGCAGAAATGAACCCCAGTCTCTTCAGTTCAGGAACATTATTTGGTAGAGTGAATGGAAGTCTTTCTACCCAAAACCAAGGACTCCTTACAAACGTGCCTTGCTCTGTATGTGGCGCCTGAACTATTACTTACTGAGCCACCTGGGACTAGGAGTCCTTGTGGTATGACTCCAGGCTGCTCAACCGGAAACCCTAACAGAGAGAAGAACTACAATACCCACAATTCAAATTTCTCACCTGAAACCGGGAGAAGAGGGTGCAGCTTTGCTCTGGGAAGGTGGAAAAGCAAAGCAAAAAGTAAACATGTATGTATTGGGTGGGTATATTTAAGAACAATTTGTAAATACGAAATTATATCTATAAAAGGAAACCAAAAAAAGGTTTGATGTTTGCCAACAAGAAGGTGCCCTCACTGTTGGAACGAAAAAGACTTTATGCAAACAAATCCTCATTCAGCTGTGCAACCTGCCACACCAGATTCTCTTTCAGTGATTCAGGGCAGAGATGCCTCATTACCTTGTGCAACAGATGAATGAGAACTTCCCAGGTAAATCCTGAAAGCCTCTAGTTAATCCTGCATCAGCATTGTGATTGTCACTCACAGGTGCTAAAGGGTATAATAGAAACATTTTACCCTTCAATTTGTAAATGCGCTGGATTACTTTAAATGTGATTTTAAAATGTGAACAAGATGAAACTTGTTGATATTTTCTATCATTTTCCTTTCCATTCCCTGATTTTGTGTTTTCCTTCTGTGCATTCCAACATTACCTCTGATTGCTCAAAACTCAAAAATAAGAAAATTGGAAGGAAAAATAGAAATTTTAAAACTTGGGTAAAAGTAAAGGTGCAATAATTGTTTCACGTCTTTGCGACACTGGGAAAGTGTTAGAAACAAACAAAACCTAAAAAATGTATTTTCTCCTTTTATTCATACAGCATCTGTCTCTAGCCTTTCCTTTCTCATTAGAAACAAACCATAAAATGGTTATAGACAAGTTCTGGTCTGAACCCAAAAACCTAATGGAAAGATTCAGCTAAAGTAAGCAGATGGCAGAATGGTGACAAAATAATTTTTTTTTTCCATTTTCTGCACTTTCTCTCTCCCTGCCTCCCTACTAAGGAAATGGGTTTCATGTGGTCAAATCTACTTGATCCACTCAGAGCTCTTTTGAAGTTTCCCCTTGGGTCATTCCACAATTCAAATTGAGTCATTCTATTTCCTTTGCCACAGATCTCCCAATCTCCTGACCAGAACCTAACTTGCCCTTATGTCATTTATATTATTTCCAAAACAAACAGTTTTCTGTTTCCCTAAACCCTACAGATTTTGTTCTCCATGCTGTTTCTTCTCTCTGAAATACTATTTTCCCAACTTTAAATGTTCAGATCCTTCCTTTCTTTCAAAGCTCAGTGAAACAAAACATTCTTTTCTAAGAAGCCCTTGCCAGTCTGTCCTAATCTGAATTATTTTCTCTCTCCTAACAAACTTCATATATTATCTAGCCCTCTCATAACAGGCTTTATACCTTATTTCATTGGTGTGTGTATATATATGTGGTCTTATCTTCCAATGTGAAGGTAAGATCTGATTTTATTCCCACTCACTAACTCAATGATTTACATGTAAATATTTCTGATAAAACAACCAATGAATGAAATAACTGAGATATTTACTCCAGTCTGGATAATACTATCTTTATCTCTCCCAGGAAATATTTGCATTTAAAGAAGCCTTTAAATACCTAGGAGGAATACTGATCTCAGAATGCTCCTGTGGTCTAGTCTGGTGCAGCTTCCACGCCCTCTATTTGCAGAATGGTATGGTACTAAGTCTATCAATTTAACCCCTGTCAGTACCTGAAATGAACACTTTACTGGATCAGAATTAATTGTTTCACCAGTTCTGCTCCATGCTGTGCACTTGGCTTGTTAACAGCTTCCCAAAGACTGGCCCTCATTCCCATAACTGCATCTTGATTGGAGACGTGGCCCTGCCACCATCTACAATTTTGATCAGCTCCAGTGTTTGTGGTTCCCTTCCCCTACAATCTAATCTCTGAAGTGAAAACTGTGCCCTTCAGACTTCTTTAAATAATTCTTAATCACTGATCTCTCCCACCCAAGAAGGGAATTGTTCCAGTAGTTGTTAGTTCCTTACATGTCTACTTCTATAGAATTCTCCCAGTCTTCACACAGTCTGCTATGTAGTCTATAGAATGACTTCCACTGCGGAGGAAGTGAACCTTCTAGATTCCGCTGACACACAGTGAGATATCTGTGCATCATCAGACACAAAGGCAGGCTAGTGAAGGTGACTGCTGGTCAGGAGAGTCTTCCCAACTGTCCTCTAATATATCTTAAGGACTTCTAGCCCCTCATTCTGCCTGTGTGCATACAAGCTATCTAAAAGTGGGCAGGGAGTTCATCCCCAACACAGTTCAGAGTTGCTTCCTTAAGAATGTCTTTTCTGACCCCTTTACCCCATTCTTAACCCCTTATATGTTTCTTGTACTGATTTACACAAATGTCTGGCTGAATTGATATTTTGTTAATGTTAAACCAAGTTGTTTTCATTTCTACCCTGAAATCGTGATCACTTGCAGCCACAAGATTCGTTGCACCTACAAATTAAGTAGAATATGGATATCTGTTATTTCCTGACAGATAGTATAAAAGTATAGGAAGCCAGGCCTTTCTAGCCCAGGGTGTGGAAAGAAGAAAGCCAGAGTGTGAGTGGAACTCTAAGAGGGCTTCAGTTGAAACAGTAGATAAAGTAGATAAAGAATTGCCCGTGATGCAGGAGATGCAGGAGACACAGTTTCAACCCCTGGGTTGGGACGATTCCCCCAGAGAAGGGCATGGCAACCCACTCCAATATTCTTGCCTGGAGAATCCCATGGACACAGCAGCCTGGGCATGCCACAGCCCATGGGGTTCCAGAGAGTTGGACACAACTGAAGCGACTGAGCATGGACACACATGCACCCTAGGTAGTAAAAAGTGAAATATATCAGGTGCAGGGCCTCCATGTTCAATCACACAGCTGACACAATTGTATTCTTTGCCCAGCTAGGAGAGCTGTTCAGGGAATAACACCATATTCTTCATTGTGGGAACATGAAGGTGCCAAGTGAGCAAGTGGACATGCAGATACTAGAGAGTTAGGACAAAGAGCCTATATTATGCTTTGTGACCCAAGAAAAATGGTAAGGATCATATAATGGATGTCATGCTTGCACAACACTTCAGAAAGACCTGTTGGTCAAGCACTAGAGTCAAAGCAAACTCCTCTATAGCAGGTGACTAGCCAGGACCCAGACAATATGACATGGCTTCAGATCCCCTTCTTTCCCCATAACATAATGTTATGTCTGTCTTACTATATACACTTAGGGACCATCTTAAAGAAAACTGAAGATGGAGGAGGAGAAACTGACAGGCTGAGAGCAAAAAAGGAGTTATCCAAAAGATTATTTAAGCTAAAAGAGACAGTGATGTATTAAACTGTGAGTTTAAAACCTGCTACACTCCATCCATACTTTAATGGTGACAACAACATGGAAGCCAAAATGCCAGTGACTCACTGTCCCAGCTAGCCTGGTAGATTAGGGAAAGCACTTAGAGTGGCTAATCAGACACAGTTATCTGGCACCTGGAATTGGGAACTGGAGACACAAAGCAGCAGAGACAGAGGAGAATCCAGTCTTGAGGTAAACAGAGGCAGCTGTGCAAACAACGTTCTGTCTTGGATGTGTCTGTCACAGCCATGGAGTGTAGAACCTAGAACTCTCAGCAATGATTCTGCAAACTGGTCTCTAGGGCTTAGCAGAAAAAAACTAACTTATTCAATAACATAACTGTGGCTGTTGCTTTGTCCTCACAAGCCATGTGCCTGATTCTCTAGCCTTCAGCAATTGTGGGACTAGAATTTGATGCATCCTTCTTCAATTTCCATCAGCCAAATTAAATTTCTATTGTTTGGAACTAAGAACATTGACCGATACATACATTTAATGTAGTTCTTACCTCACCATAACAGATATTACCTCTGCCCACCCAACTTTATTAAGACTCTATCTGATCATGACTGGGTCTTATTCAATCCCTAAATATCCAAAAGCTCCACAGTATCTGGAAATAGTAGATATTCGTTGACCTAACTGAACTGATCTGTAAAATGAGGAAGGCTTGCTTAAAGTTTTTTAAACTTAAAAATTTTCTGACCACATGGAAACTGTCGATTGCTCATTAATGCAGAGGTAGCTTTTTTCTCCTAATACCACATCTGATAGAGAATTTAGACCTTACTGCCTCTCTGTACCTCGTAGGAAGCAGAGCTAGGGACGCCTGGCACCCATAGGGGGAAATCAAACACAAAAAGTGGTTTGAATATGTCCACGGTGTTACTTAATAATTAAAAGGGGATTTTCTTGGTATCCTTTAATGACCTATATTAAATATCACTCATGTTTCATCCCTATGTTTGGAACAAATATACTAGAAAGAACGATAGGCAAAAGCCATATGCCTCCCCACTCCCCCCACCCAACATGATCAGATTCTTCCCCATATGAGGCTGTCTTGGAAAGGGAAAGGCCACTTTTGCAAGCTTATAAGAAAGATCCCCCTGGAGTTTTTTCTCTGTCCTGTTTCGGTATGCCATTGACTCTTACACCACTGGGCTGCCTATGACATCTGTTTTCTGGATCACTTTGTCCCTGAGTCATGATCATACTACAACTTTCCCAAAACAGTTAATACTGTGCCATTTACCAGTTAATTTCAGTGAGTATCTCAAATCATAGAAAAATGTTAAGTAGGTCAGTCAGCCAGTCATGTCTGACTCTTTGTGACCCCATTGACTGTAGCCCACCAGACTCCTCTGTCCTGGAATTCTCCAGGCAAGAATACTGGATTGGGTTGCCATTTCCTTCTCCAGGGGATCTTCCCAACTCAGGGATCAAACACAGTTCTCCTGCATTGCAGGCAGACTCTACCGATTGAGCCACCAGGGAAGCCCTTAAATGTTAGGGCCAAAGTTAATTTAGGTCACATCAATCCTAATTTCTCTAGATTAAGAAAGTGAGCCAAGTTGTGCTTACAATTTCATAGTTTCCTTCATTACATCTTTCTGGCTCTTTACTCAAGCATAAGATGAATCATTCATAAATTGACCCCTGCCAAGCTGTAGTTTAGAAATTCACTGCTGTTTTCTTTCACTTGTTGCTTTCAGGATAGCACATAATGGAATATATGCCAACTCTTCACATGATCAAAAGATGTTTCCATGCTGTCCTTTTTCTACTAATCAACAACAGAGAATCCCCTGTGAAGTTTTTGCTGGAACGTCTATGGATTACTTGCCTCGTAACAGTAACCTAAATAATAGTCCATTTGTTGACTCCTCTGTATTTTTATTGGTATAACTGCCATTGTCATACCAAGATCACTCTGGAAAAACCTTCAGCTGTCTTTACATCAATTTCCCTGGAACTTTTGATTTTCCAGAAATTTTCCAAAGTATATATTTGTCATTAAGTCCTAGAAAAGTGTTGAATTTTGTGTCCCTTGATTAAAATAGTGATTTTTTTGCACTCCATTAACAGATGTCTTTATGTGTATGTGTGTGTGTGTATGTGTGTGTACAAGCATACAGATTACCTCACTCACTTTCAGGGGAAATAAGAGTTTATTCTGAGTCCCTGATATACCATATTGCAAGTTATTTGAGAAAAAAATATCAACTTTTAATTGTACTCCATAAAGTTCACAATCTGTAAGTCAAGAAAAAAGGGAATGGCAAATATTCCTAATTCATCTGCTAATATAGTTTACATAACACGTTTTGCTATCTATATCTATCTATATACCTATATCTATATATGGGGTTCCCAGGTGGCACAGTGGTAAAGAATCCATCTGCCAATGCAGGAGACATGAGTTCGATCCCTGAGTCAGGAAGATTCCCTGGAGAAGGAAATGGCAACCCACTCCAGTATTCTTGCCTGGAGAATTCCATGGACAGAGGAGCCTGGTGGGCTACGGTCCACGGGGTGACAAAGAGTAGATGCAAATGAGCATGTACACATGTCTGTATGTGTGTGTGTGTTTCTTGAATATTTAAACACTTTTGCACAAGAAGACACAAAACATTTTTTAATGTTAACACTGGAGAAGGAAATGGCAACCCACTCCAGTACTCTTGCCTGGAAAATTCCGTGGATGGAGAACCCTGATAGGCTACAGTCCATGGCGTCTCAAAGAGTCTGACACAACTGAGCAATTTCACTTTCTTTCTTCTTTCACTTCCATTCACATACTGCTATGTGCTGTGGGCACAATTACTGGGATTTTTCAGAAGTAATTTTTCTGTCAATTTGAATCTCTAAAGAAAGTAGCAGTATATTTCATATCCTGTCTCTTAGTTCGCATATTCTTGACAAGTTTTCAAGCACAGCAAGTTCTATTCTCTACCTTGGGGATTAAGAGAAGAAACTTCATAGAGACCGGTTTCTTACAAAGTCTGAAAGCTCAATGTTCTCTTGCATAGAAGAAAAGGAGTGCCTTATGTCACCTATCCACTACCCTTAAACAACATGTTTGGGATGTCAGAATCTAGATGAGGTTCTGCTTTTATTTCTACACATTCTCCTGGTGCTGGCAAATTCATTCTGAATGTATTTGTTTTCCATTGCTGCTGTAACAATGTACCCACAAATATAGTGGTTTAAACAACAAAAATTTATTATTATACAGTTCTGAAAGTCAGGAGGCTGACATGGGTCGCACTGGGCTAAAATCAAGGTGTTAGCAGAAGCACATGCCTTTTGGGATGCTCTGGGCAGAGTCCATTTTCTTGCATTTTTCAACTTTAGAGGCCATCCCCTTCCTTAGCTCAGATCCCTTCCTTATCTTGAAGGTCAGCAATAATAGATGGAATCCTCTGAAGTCACATCTTTCTGATCCTGTCATCACATCTTGCCCCTAACTCCCTCCCTCCACCACCCACAGGTTAACCTACCCATATCTCAGTGAAAAGGCCCTTAACCACATTTGCAAAGCCCTCTTTACCATGTCAGGTAACATATTCACAGATTCCAGGGATTAGGGTGTGAACATCTTGAAGAGGCCATTATTCTGCATGTTGCTTCATGTTAACATCTCAGGAAATTCCGCAGCATTGACAAAAAGCCCTGGTTCCCCGAAATATCACCTGCTTCTGCACTGTCACCCTTTATTTCATAACGAGTGACCCAGGATTCTGTTTTTAAAATGGTGTGCTCTCAAGAGTGATTAAATTACATTAACTAAATACGACCATACTAAAATTAAAATGCATCTTAAGAGGGGTTCTCATTGCAAGACTCTATCAACCAACATTTTAGTAGGGGTTAGTTTAAGAAATGGGCAGAGTGAGGAAAGGATAGGGCTGCACTAGAATGGGAGATGGTCTCTATCATAGAGACCATATTAAGTACTTCTCACATCCACATAAAAAAAAAAAAAAAAAGGGAATACCTCTTCTGCAAAATACATCATGAGAAAAACTGGGCTGGAAGAAGCACAAGCTGGAATCAAGATTGCTGGGGGGAATATCAATAATCTCAGATATGCAGATGATACCACCCTTATGGCAGAAAGTGAAGAAGAACTAAAGAGCTTCTTGATGAAAGTGAAAGAGGAGAGTGAAAAAGTTGGCTAAAAGCTCAACACTTAGAAAATGAAGATCATGGCATCCGGTCCCATCACTTCATGGCAAATAGATGGGGAAACAGTGGAAACAGTGGCTGGCTTTATTTTGAGGGGCTCCAAAATCACTGCAAAATCACTGCAGATGGTGATTGCAGCCATTAAATTAAAAGACACTTATTCCGACATTACTTTTTCAACAAAGGTCCGTCTAGTCAAGGCTGTGGTTTTTCCATTGGTCATGTATGGATGTGAGAGTTGGACTGTGAAGAAAGCTGAGCACCGAAGATTGATGCTTTTGAACTGTGGTGTTGGAGAAGACTCTTGAGAGTCCCTTGGACTGCAAGGAGGTCCAACCAGTCCATCCTAAAGGAGATCAGTCCTGGGTGTTCACTGGAAGGACTTAGGTTGAAGCTGAAACTCCAGTACTTGGCCACCTGATGAGAAGAGCTGACTCATTTGAATAGACCCTGATGCTGGGAAAGATTGAGGGCAGGAAGAGAAGGGGACCACGGAGGATGAGATGGTTGGATGGCATCACCAACTCAATGGACATGAGTTTGGGTGAACTCTGGGAGGTGGTAATGGACAGGGAGGCCTGGCATGTTACGGTTCATGGGGTCGCAAAGAGTCTGACATGACTGAGTGATTGAACTAAACTGAACTTCTTCCTTCTCATGAAAGAACCTAGCCAAAGATATAATCTTTCATTGCTTGCAACATATGACTCCACTGGCTGCCCTGGCTAACCACAAATGGTTGATCCCAGATGACCAGGTTAAAAACTGATATCTAAACCAAAGTTGGCCATATGCAACTTAGACTAAGATTTTTCATACTGTATGTTTGACCTGTTTGTGGGCCATGAATCAATTCATAACATTTTTAAGTGAAATAGAATAAATGGAGATGGAACAGAACAGAATTAATGGAATGGAATGAATAAAATAAAATATACTAGACTAAACTACAATGTAACAGAGTATATTGAACGAAAAAGGATCAGTTGTTTCATGAAGTATTATTTCCATGTGTATGTGTGTGTGTTAACAATGTGTTTGTGCAAGTGTTGGGTCAAATGGAAAATATTTTCCTTGATGTGGACAAATTTGAAAGCTACAGACTTATATAGTGGTCTTATGAGGTCTTCTGAAATGAGAGCTATGCCCTATCTTATATATATATATATATATATACACACACATACATGAGAGAGAGAGAGCAGTAAATAACTAACTAAACAATCATACCATCTCTATTATGGCATGAAAATGAAAAACTTCAAATAGAGTTACAGTCTCTGGAGTATTACAAAACTAAGATAAATACCTTGACAAGACGGAAAATAGAAACCACAAACTAGTCAAAAGCTTGAGTAATATACAGAAACCGTGGGAGTAAGAGAGGAGCAGGGTGGAGTGTTGGTGATTGGTAGTGACAGAAGAAACAGAGAAAGAAGCAGAGTAAGATAAAGGCAGGAGTGGCAGAATCAGAGTTCGGAAGTATTAGACATTTATAAGGGCAAGGCAAGCTGTTAGTCATTCTCACATTCAACAAATACTTCCTGAGTGCTTACTATGCACCGTGGACTAGTCTAAGACCTGGTGATACTGATAAGGTCTACTGAGAGAAGAAAATAAAAATAAATCCATGCTTTCACAAACCCTACATTCTAGTGGATGTGTACTGAGTTACATCTTAAACAATATTTGAGTTCTTCCTGATTGTTTAAGTGTCATAGTGACTTCCTGTGCTTCTTAATTTTATTCTCTCTCCTTTCAACACACCCTCTTCATTGTATTTCTTGCAACATGAAAGAGTGGCCTAAATTAAAAGTTAATTACTTACAGTTTTGCTCAGGACTGGTCCTAAACATACACAGGTCTCATTCTAAAGTGGTGAGGTAAGAACTGTCTCTTCTGATATATAACATCGGGACCAAAAAAAAAAAAAGAGGAAAATATAAAGGTTTCATCTTTGTTTATTCTTTACTCATTACAGAACATTTATTTATCTAGTCATTCATTCATTCAATTTTGTTCCAATAAGTGATTCTTTTTGTAAAGAGCCAAGAATTACTTAGTCAAAATTTGCCTCTGTTAGCAGTTCTCAAGACATTTCCCTCCTACCTTTTCAAGAAACTGTCAGTATCAATCATCTCTTATTTTCATTTATATTTTCTTTCATATTCTACCTCATTTCCCATCAGAATTCTTTCTATCCACATGTTTCTCATTTTATAAAAACAACAAACTTTTACACCTCTCTCAAGCACCCATGATAACCTTTCCTCCTCATCACTGATGTTGTCAACCATCTCTCTATATAAACTTGCTGTCAGTTTGCTTATCTTCTCAGGCCTCAACTCTTTCTGACTTCTACTTCCATTAAACTCCCCTTATGATCACTTTCCTAAATTCAATGGAATTTTTTCAACTCTTTAATTTTCTTGATCTTTCAGAAGATTTTAACACTCATGTCGTTTAGAAGGGTCTATATGATACTAAAGTAAAAAACAACTCCAATCCCTTAGGCTCACCATAACACACGTCTCTTTCTTGCTCTCTCTGTAGGTCCATTGAGGGTTAGCTGGAGGCCTTTGTTCAACTCAATCACTCAGGAACTTGGACCTCCAGAGCAGCCTCTAATTTGGACACTGCTTGTTATCCTGGTAGAGGGAGACCTCTGGTGAACTTCATACAGGCAATTATAGACTATGCCCAGAATCAACACACATTCTGTTTGCTTATAACTCTTTAGCCAGAACTAACGCATGGCCACACCCACCCACCACAAGCCAGGAAGGAGAGCCATCTACAATGTGCCTGTAGACAGAGCTGGAAAATTCTGATGAGTTGGACACAATTCCTACTGTGAGGTTCACTGATCCCTTCCTGGTACTTACTCTCCCTTGGCATCTGTGAGACTCTTTTGATGCTTTTCCTGTCTCTAGCTGCTCTTTTTCAAAGCAAATGAGTCTTTGCTGACTCATTCCCCTCTACTGTTTGTCCTAGCAGTTCATCTCTTTCCCCATGCAATCTCATCTTTGCCACTCTTTACACTATCTGCTATACATTAATGGTATAAAATGTATATCAGGACTCTCCTCTGAGCGCTAAACCCAGATAACTAGCTCTCAAGCTCTTCCCTCTTCTTCATTTCTACTCATGCTGCTGCTGCTGCTCCTGCTGCTGCTTTGTCGCTTCAGTCATGTGTGACCCTGTACGACTCTATGAACTACACCCTGCCAGGCTCCTCTGTCCATGGGATTCTCCAAGTAAGAAAACTGGAGTGGTTTTCTGCCCTCCTCCAGAGTATCTTCCCCAACCAGGGATCAAAGCCGAGTCTTCTGCTTTGCTGGCAGACTCTTTACTGCTGATCCACCAGAGAAGTCCTTCTACCCATGCAATTCAATCAAAAAACAAAAAAACATGAACTTGTCCCTAAATGGTTTCCTTGCCTGTATTTCCCACCTCAGGAAGTGGCACCATGAGCAGTCCAATTTTGAAGGCCAACCTCCCCAAATCACCTACTTCATCCATTCCATATCTAATTCATCACTAGCCCTTGCCAGGCATATCTCCTAAATATAATTCATCCCATATCCCTCTTTCCCACTTCACTGTCATGACTCTCCTCCGAACAACCCACTTCCCTTGCCTCAAATACAACAGCAGCTTAAGTGGCCTCTTTTTTTTTTATCCATGTTTGATGCTCTTCAGTCAATTCTTTTTTATTAAAAATGAAAGAAAACACAATGGTTTTTCCAGAATGTAAATACAATGTTCCAGCCTTCAAATTAAATAGCTTTCCCTTCCTCTCAGTGTAAAGCTGAAATCCCCATTTGGCCAGGAAGGCCCTCCATGCTCTCTTGTGTCCCTTCTTATCTGCCCACTTTAATAATATTACTCTTAATGATTAGTCCTGTTCTGGAGGAGATTTCTTCTAATTTCTAGATTTTCCAAGATTTCTTCCATCAGAGTCTTCCACATTTCTTCCAACTGGAATACTCTCCTCTCTCTTTCCGTTTAGATCTGGGCTACTCAAAGGAAAGCCTTCATTTGAGTATCTATAGAAAATTTTACATTCCATGATAATTTTTGTAAATAATTCCTGTTCATTGTTCAGATAAGTTCCATGAGGCCAAGGCCTATGTTTTTGTTTCTTCACTTTTATTTCCCAGCTGCTAGCATGTTGTCTGGGTTATAGAAGAGGCTTGCTAAACATAGTTTGAATGTGTGAATTTCATATTCCTTTTTGATTTTAGGGGAAACAAAATTTGCATGCTTGTTTAAAGTTGCTCCAGAAAAGAAAGAGTGAGTTAGGTCCTTGTCACTAGGGACACTTACAAAGAAATATTTTTTTAAGTGTGATGAGGATTTTGCTATAATGTACTTGTTTATGAGATTATTGGTGATAACCTCATTACAAAAGAAGCACAGTTGCTCATCTTTTCCCAGTTAAATCTTATGGACATCCTCCTAACATGATACTTGGGGTAGAGACTACCTACACGTTCAGATGGCATTGATAAAAAAGAACAATTAACTGGAACATTGTTACAGTGATTTCCCCTATTTTCATTTCAGAAGAAATTTATAAATTTCCAAAGCTAGAGTTTAAAGTTCTGGATGCCATATTAAATAAATACAGGTCTACCGGTATCACTAAATTTCTGGGAAATTAAATTGGCCCCATCAAGTGATTAAGGCAATGTGTCACCTTAGAGTCCACACTGATAATTTTAGATAGCTATCCTAAGTAGTATCTCAAGAAGAAGCTCTCTCTCTTCCAACAACACAAGAGAAGACTCTACACATGGACGTCACCAGATGGTCAACACCGAAATCAGATTGATTATATTCTTTGCAGCCAAAGATGGAGAAGCTCTATACAGTCAACAAAAACAAGACCAGGAGCTGACTGTGGCTCAGATCATGAACTCCTTGTTACCAAATTCAGACGTAAATTGAAGAAAGTAGGGAAAACCACTAGACCATTCAGGTATGACCTCAATCAAATCCCTTATAATTATACAGTGGAAGTGAGAATAGATTTAAGGGACTAGATCTGATAGGTAGAGTGCCTGATGAACTATGGATGGAGTTTCGTGACACTGTACAGGAGACAGGGATCAAGACCATCCCCATGGAAAAGAAATGCAAAAAAGCAAAATGGCTGTCTGAGGAGGCCTTACAAATAGCTGTGAGAAGAAGAGAAGTGAAAAGCAAAGGAGAAAAGGAAAGATATAAGCATCTGAATGCAGAGTTCCAAAGAATAGCAAGGAGAAGAAAGCCTTCCTCAGCGATCAATGCAAAGAAATAGAGGAAAACAACAGAATGGGAAAGACTAGAGATGCCTTCAAGAAAATTAGAGATACCAAGGGAACATTTCATGCAAAGATGGGCTCAATAAAGGACAGAAATGGTATGGACCTAACAGAAGCAGAAGATATTAAGAAGAGGTGGCAGGAATACACAGAGAACTGTATAAAAAAGATCTTCACAACCCAGATAATCATGATGGTGTGATCACTCACCTAGAGCCAGACATCCTGGAATGTGAAGTCAAGTGGGCCTTAGAAACCATCACTACGAACAAAGCTAGTGGAGGTGATGGAATTCCAGTTGAGCTATTTCAGATCCTGAAAGATGATGCTGTGAAAGTGCTGCACTCAATATGCCAGCAAATTTGGAAAACTCAGCAGTGGCCACAGGACTGGAAAAGGTCAGTTTTCATTCCAATCCCAAAGAAAGGCAATGCCAAAGAATGCTCAAACTACCACACAATTGCAGTCATCTCACATGCTAGTAAAGTAGTGTTCAAAATTCTCCAAGCCAGGCTTCAGCAATATGTGAACCATGAACTTCCAGATGTTCAAGCTGGTTTTAGAAATGGCAGAGGAACCAGAGATCAAATTGCCAACATCCACTGGATCATGGAAAAAGCAAGAGAGTTCCAGAAAAACATTTGTTTCTGCTTTATTGACTATACCAAAGCCTTTGACTGTGTGGATCACAATCAACTGTGGAAAATTCTGAAAGAGATAGGAATACCAGACAACCTGACCTGCCTCCAGAGAAACCTATATGCAGGTCAGGAAGCAACAGTTAGAACTGGACATGGAACAATAGACTGGTTCCAAATAGGAAAAGGAGTACATCAAGGCTGTATATTGTCACCCTGCTTATTTAACTTATATGCAGAGTACATCATGAGAAACGCTGGGCTGGAAGAAACACAAGCTGGAATCAAGATTGCCAGGAGAAATATCAATAACCTCAGATATGCAGATGACACCACCCTTATGGCAGAAAGTGAAGAGGAACTCAAAAGCCTGTTGATGAGAGTGAAAGAGGAGAGTGAAAAAGTTGGCTTAAAGCTCAGGATTCAGAAAACGAAGATCATGGCATCTGGTCCCATCACTTCATGGGAAATAGATGGGGAAACAGTGGAAACAGTGTCAGACTTTATTTTTTTGGGCTTCAAAATCACTGCAGATGGTGACTGAGGCCATGATATTAAAAGACGCTTACTCCTTGGAAGGAAAGTTATGACCAACCTAGATAGCATATTCAAAAGCAGAGACATACTTGCCAACAAAGGTCCGTCTAGTCAAGGCTATGGTTTTTCCTGTGGTCATGTATGGATGTGAGAGTTGGACTGTGAAGAAAGCTGAGTGCCGAAGAATTGATGCTTTTGAACTGTGGTGTTGGAGAAGACTCTTGAGAGTCCCTTGGACTGCAAGGAGATCCGACCAGTCCATTCTGAAGGAGATCAGCCCTGGGATTTCTTTGGAAGGAATGATGCTAAAGCTGAAACTCCAGTACTTTGGCCACCTCATGTGAAGAGTTGACTCATTGGAAAAGACTCTGATGCTGGGAGGGATTGGGGGCAGGAGGAGAAGGGGACGACAGAGGATGAGATGGCTGGATGGCGTCACTGACTCGATGGACGTGAGTCTGAGGGAACTCCAGGAGTTGGTGATTACAGGGAGGCCTGGCGTGCTGCGATTCATGGGGTCGCAAAGAGTCGGACACGACTGAGCGACTGAACTGAACTGAACTGATCCTAAGTACTAATGCTGTCAATAAGCAGGAAAACCTTTGTCTCAATTTGGACAAATACTATTGCTCTTAAGTTACTTAGGTTCCTCTGGTGCAATTTTAAATGCTGTTCAATAAACAGGTTTCTTCTCACCTAAAGGTCATAATTTGCATTTGAAATATAGTAATGAATTTCTCAATAATGGACTAGGCACCAGAAATTTTACATTCTTAAGATTGAAATCTGTGTTTAAAGTCCATGTGTAATCAAGAGACATTTAAAATGGGCATGATTTAAAAAATATCAATCAGTATATGTAAGAAAGACAAATACCAAATATGTTTGAGACTAAGATCAGAGGGCTATTATTTACATTAGTTACTGGGCACATTGAAAGTATTCAGAACTTACGTTAACATGTAGAGCATTACTTTCTTAGAGATACCTAATTAGTGAATTTTGGTGCTACTGTAAGAAAATTATCTGCTTCTATTTTCTATACCTATAAAACAGATGCTATCTAAATTTATAAGATAGATTTGTTCCTAGTCTATTTATCTTTGCAGAGAATAACAGTTTACTAATTATTTAGGAAAGGCCTGCTGAACAAGATTTTAATGAAAGTTATTAGAAAGACATGAGGGTAAAAGACATTCTTACCATTGAAGAGTTATTTAGAAATTTTCAAGTTCAAGACTAGTTTTATTTTGAAAATTCATACAACATTATTTATTCATACAACACACAACAATGTATCAGGCACTGCAACAAAGTGAGAATCGAAGGATTTAAATAAATCTTAGTGGATGAACCAGAATGGACCCTGGGTCTCTGAGCTGTTTATTCAGTGTTATTTTCACTTTACCAAGATGACATTTCAGAAAATCTTTTTTCTGGAATCACCAATGTTTCAACACTCTGGAAACCATAATTATTGCATATTTTAAAATAATATTTTGTGTAAGTGGTTGAAAGTAACTATTTCATAAAAGGGAAAAAAGTATTTGAGGATTGAAACATTTTAGGGAAATGCTTTAGGATTCCAAAGAAGAAATTAAACAGAGAAAAGTCCCTTTCATATTCACCGATGAGGAGCTGAAAGTAAAAGTTCGAAAATATGAGAAAAGCCTTGGGACTCATTTGGGTACATTTGCCTGTATTTCCAAAAGGTAAACCACATAACTCAAAAGAATGTTTTTGGCCAGTTTAATAGCCTTAGGAGAATAATTTGTGGTGACACCATACAACTTCCTTTTATATTCATGCTCCTAATATTGATTTACCTATTGGTCTCTCTCCTGACCGACTTTTCCAATATCTCTGAGAATGTCAGCAGTCAACTTTATCTGTAGAGTAACAATATATTTTAGGTTTAGATTTGTATTCCCAACTACTCCTAGGGACTTTACCTAGATGTTTATTGGGAAATGTAGAAACATTATTAAAAAATTAACTTTTTCCTCAAAAATGTGCCCTCCTTTCTGTCTTCTGTTCTGGTAAATGCTATCATTACTCATTCTGCTGTGTGGCTACCACCCAAGCATCAACAATAACATCTTTTTTTTCTCACTCTACACGCAAAGTTTTTCAAATCCTCTTGATTTCATCCCCAAAATAAATCTAGCATTTGTCCTTTGTTTTCCTGTGCTTAGTTGCTCAGTTGTGTCCAACTCTTTGCAACCTCATGGACTATATAGCCTGCCAGGCTCCTCTATCCACGGAATTATCCAAGCAAGAATACTGGAGAGAGTTGCCATGCCCTCCTGTAGGGGATCTTCCCAACCCAGGGATCAAACCCTGGTCTCCCACATTGCAGGTGGATTCTTTACCATCTGAGCCACCAGGGAAGCCTTTGTTTTCCAGTCCCTCTCTTTCTCAGATTAGGTTTTTATGGCCACATGTGGACTGTTGCAATTACTCGCCTAGCCAGCTACCTGCCTCCGACATACTACGATCTGATTATACCACCTCCCTACTCAAAACCTTTGGAAGCTCCCTTCATCCTTGGTATAATGCCAAAGTTCCTTCTTAGCATAGCATCCGGGGACCTTCACAATCTGAATCAGCACATACTTCCGTCTCTTCTATACTACCCGCTCCATGCACTCTCCACTCCAGTCACATGGGACCCTTTATTCTTTGCATACAAGTTTGCATTTGTCCATATAACTTTGCTGTCTCTTAATTTGTTCTTTCTGCCTTCCTTACCCATCTTTATTTTTTTAATTTATTTTTTAATTGAAGGATAATTGCTTTACAGAATTTTGTTGTTTCCTGTCAAACTTCAACATGAATCAGCCATAGCTATACATATATCCCCATCTTACCCATCTTTAAAATCCTTCAAAAACTCTATTTGTCCTTCAAAAAAAATCTCCTCAGGGAAGCCTGCCCGACATTTCCTTCCTTTTTTTAAGGAATATGCTCCTGGTTCTTCTGTGTTTCCATGGCAATAAAAAGCATTACTACATTGTTTTAAAGTTGCTGTTAAAATATTTATGTTTATTAAGCTTATTTATCAGCTTACTATGGACAAATGGTTTTATTGCTTTTAGTCGCTAGATCCCTATAAAACAGTACCTAAGGCAATGCTTACCTACTAACATTTTATTGGAGAATAGAATCCCAGGAAAGCAAGAGTGGAAAAGAAAGTGAAGTGATGTAAGAAAAGAGTGAAGCAAATGTTAGATGATTGCTGCTGAACTGACCACTTGGAATCACAGTATCTCAGATCAGGCTATCTAGAAAAGAAAGGTAAGTAGCTTATCCATTTATTCTTCCTTTCCCTCTTTGACTAGTCAAGTGTCACCCCACAGGGAATTACCTCTCATAGCTCCAAAATGTGTTGTCCAGTCCTTTGGGCAGCCACCAGACAAGGCTGTGCCTCTGTAGGACCAGTAACCCTGGATGTAGGTACTGGAGATGAGCTATAATAGTTCCCTTCAGTTCAGGTCTTGTGTCATCTCAAGAGGGCAGCAATAACTCATGTTGGTCAGAAATGAGGTGATGCCTATAATGGCTTTGATGACTCTAGTAAAGATGTAAGCCATAAAAAGACAGATGATGCCAAGCAAAGTTAAGTGGTGGGGACACAAAAACTGGGTCCATTGTAATTCTCCCTGGTGCATAGCATGGTTAATGTGTTTCGTATATGGGGCATAGCTTGGCCATTATCTTCATCGTTATCAAATGTAACATGAGGCAAAGCCAGCTTTCTTACATCTCACTTGGGAGAGTACAACTGCAAGGCAGTTACATGTATTGGATACCACTAAGGCTAAGTGCAACATGAAGCCCTTCACCTTCTTCATACAAATCTACTATTTTGATCCTCCCAATATCCTATAAGACAGGTATTTCTTACATTCATTTTATAGGTGAAGAAACTGAGCCAGTGAATTTCTCACCCAAGCTCACACGACTCCTAAGTTACAGACTCAAGATTCTGTCCTAGGTAGCCTAACTCCAGAGTCTGAGCTTTCCTAAATGTGCTACATGGCTTCCCCAAATATCTGCTAATCAGTGTGCAAGTCTGTTCTGAATAAGAAAGGCAGAACTCAAGTGGAAGATGAGCATAGCTTGCATCATTGTTTATTTCAAAAATGCACAATTACCCCCCGCAACCTCCTTCATAATACCTGCAACAATGCAGAGCTTCACAATCACCCTCAGATCCAAGGTGGTGCCTATGCGCTGTGACATTTACAGTCACAAGAGTTCACCACTACAGGGTTCAACTATTCTCCACTCTCAGATTAAGAGGGGACAAACAACAGATGAAAACTACTTCATAAATCAAAACTGTTGCAATAGCTGTGGGCTGACTTGCTGTTGAAGTCAAAATTGGCTGTTTACCTCTTCCTGAGATGGAGGGTGGAATGTACTATACTTGTGGGTTAGTTTGTCTCATAATTTCTGTAGTGATCAAGTATTGCCTGACTGCCTTTCTCCTCACAGGGAAGCCTCTGTGATGCCCTCATCTAAGCCCCTAACCTATCTTCAGGGGAGGAACATATTATGCTTCTCTCTAAGTATTTACTCATCCAAGGAATCTGTTTGCTGTCACATTTTAGGGGTAGCATCTTTAATCTCAAAAACACTGTCAAGAAGAAGCCATGTGGTGTATCTGAAACCTGATGATAGCTTTGTTTGATTTATAGAATGTACCTCTCTGAGGAGACTAAATTAATTCCAATTTCTACCCCTTAAATTATATAGTAAAAAATATGCCACATGACTGAGTCCTAGTCTTGCCTTTTCCAATAGTACAAATGTTTTGGTGTATGTAAGAAGCACAAAGTACTGTGGATATAGTCAGAAAAAAAAAAATATATATATATATATAATTGCTTGTTTATGAGACAGAACAAGATAGTAAAAGGCTAGAAACAAATCCCAGTCACTAAATGACTCCATAAATTAAAAACCTATTGCATTCCTGGCTTTCCTTGAAAGACAGCCACAGAATGATCTATTAAGGAAGCACAGAATTTTCATAAAATTCTTAATGTTTAAGCCACATGTGTGGTTTATGTGTCCTATATGTCCTTCCAGCCTACTGGTTGAATGTTGAATCAGATATGTGTGATTTGGAATCCAAACTTCAACTCTGATGGTAGCTGAGAGCAAATGCACAATCTCTCTGAGCCTTGTCTGACCCATCTGTAAAATGGAGGTAATAAAATTCCCTACTTTATAAGACCTTTGTGAAGGTTAAATGACTAACTGTAAAGCGCTTAGCATGTCTGACTCAAAGCTATCTGACAATTTGTCATACATGTAAATATCAAGGATTCCTTGAAAATACACTTTGATTTTTATGTATGCTATCTCAGTATTTTTCCTCTTTCAATAATATTTAAAATCTTAATGACATGGAACTGAATGTCAACTAAATGAATATGAATCTGAATAAATAATTTTTAAAGAAAACATTAGCATCTTATTGAAGATAAAAAATTTTTAAATCAACACAGAAATGGTTGTTGAATTTCAGAAAATTCAAGGGATCTCTGAACTAGAAGGCTGTGAGTCTTCATCCCTAGAAAGTCCTAAAGATTTGATGGGAAATAAAAAGAGAAAGAAGAGCCCACTAAGAAGAAAAAAAAAAAAAAAGGAACTCACAGAGTTTTTGAAAAGAATTAGAAATGAGTGGCATGGGGATTTGAAAAGATGAGAGATTTTCAAAAGAAAGTTTCCTTCATCCATTTAGATATTCATTTAGTGTGTAAGAGATGCAATAAAAAGGTGATAAAACATGTCTCTGCTGTTAAGTGAATCTCAATACCATAACAGCATTATTATAGTAGAAATTCAAGCAAGGAAAGAGAGTATGAGGAGAGAGCACCTCCATCTGCTTGGCAAGGAGATAGCAGTCAAAGCAGCCTCAACACAGGAGGCAGGTAACAGACTGTTAGTGGCTGCTTCTCTTTTCATCCCCAGCTCCACATAGCACCACCAGGGGATTCTCACCCACTTGTATGAACACACAGCCTATAGGAGCAAGCTTTGTCCACACCCTTCAAATAAATATTCTCCTGTTCATCCTTCACACCAAGTACACATACCAGCAGCAGCAAAATGCAATTCATGAGACAGCTCAAGAATGCATGAAACTTTCCTTTTTGTATAAGACTTAGAAGCAGGATCAGGGGTCAACTGGACAGTGAATTCCAGAGTCCTTGGTTCCTGGATAAGGGGGTGTCATGGGTTTTACCTGGTCCATCCCTATGGCCTTGGAGATTCTATGGCCAGTAGGATGAAGCCTGGCTGGAAGAGGACCAGAACAAGGTGTTGAGAGCAGAGGACACTTCTACCTGAGTCTAAAGGCAGGACGGGTTGCAAGAGGAACTCCAGAATTTGTATCTTGTCAGCTTGGAACCCTACAGAAATAAAATTAAGAAGGCTTCCTCCCCATCCACTCATTGTGGACAAAAATCACCTTAGCCAGGAGGAATGTGGTTGACTATTTAACTTAATCTGGTTACATGCTGCACCCTGCAGGAGGGGTGGTGAACCCCACAGTCTGAGGAGGGAGAAGTGGAGGATGCTCCGTGAGATAAGGTGAAAGGATGGTGAGGAGCAATGATTCTTACATGTATACTACAGATCAACACGAAGTCAGGTTCCAGGGAGTTATGGAGTGGAAAGCAAGAAGGAATCGGAATACATGAAGCAGCACATGGAAGTCTGGCCATGACAGAGATGAAAAATATAACAAAGATCTGCTGATCGCTTTTCCAGACAGGGAAAACCTGTGCATGTTTGAATGCAGAAGAGAGCTTCCAACTTTAATGTATATATAAGGCTTGCTGTTAAAAATGCAGGTTCTGATTCAACAGGTCTGGGGGTGAGGTTTGAAATTCTGCATTTCAAACAAGCTCCCAGGTGATGCTGCAGGTTTGTGGACTTCACCTTGAGAAGCAAAAATACAGAGAATTAGGTGTCAGGAAAAGAATGAGGTCAAAGGTGTGGGAAAAAAGTAAAGATGAAAACTAGAGAGTCCCAGGCAGTGCCCTTCTTTGGCCCCCTATATTAGGCCATTTCTCAGCAGAGAGGCTCTAGGCAGTATTATGCAGTAACCTGGGACAATCCAATGATCTTTGAAGAATACTTGAAGAATATTCTGACCAGAAGCTCATCTAGTGTAAGAATGAAGCAGGAAGGTCGAGTCTGTTACCTTCTTGTTCTTCCTACGCCTGTGTTCTGTAAAAACATGGCTTTTGCCTGTGAGAGAGTCTGCACGCGCATGTGGGCATGTGTGTGTACACCGTGTGTACGTGCTGGATTCTTTTGACAAACTAGCCGCTGACCACAGAGTTTCAGTCACATTGTTAGTGGTTCCTTCCTGACTTATAATTTTTAATCAGTCATATACATAATGAAACTGAGTGAATTAGGGCTTCGTAATGTATTCTTTCTGTAACTCAGAGATCTGAGAAACATATAAATTTGCCAAGTAATGAGGTGTCAGTACCTTGGGGTGACAATACTAAAAAGTACCTCATTAAAATAAGGAAGTAATCATTAGTGAAATTGTATTTCTTCAGCTTTTGACCTCAAACAAATATTGTCATTTTTTCCATAGATACTGACCTCAGCAATGACTAAACATCAAGTGGGGTACTGTCATGACAAATAATTTCAATAAAGCCTTTTAATTCATGTTTTAAAATGCTTTTTTATAATAAATCTACCATTGTCATTGTCTCAATTTACTGCTGGGGGAAAAAAAACATATTTTCGCAAGTATAGAATTTATATCCTAAGATTTTACCTTGAAATATCATTCCATGGAGAGTTATTAATTCTCTGGAAATATAATTTGTCCCTTAGTATCTTGAAGACCTGCTAAAATTTGAGTAGAATTTTTCCTCTGGCCTCCTCATGGCTCTTTAGTCCATTTAATGCTCATCTCACTGTCTTGGAAATAGGAAAGTATAACAGAAATCAGAAGAATCAGTCTCTGAAAAAATGGTTTGCTTGGCTCTGCAAGGAACAAGTTTTTTAAAAAAATCTATATTAAGTCACTAAATCCCCCTCCTCCAATTTATCCCACTTCCCATATTAAGTCTTTCATTTCCTTTGTCTGGACTTCTTTCTGACTGACTTTTTCCATGATTGTCTCCACCTCAAATTTCCCTTCCAATTTATGTCACCTCTTTGCAGAGGTTTTCTTAATCTCCCTTCCACAAAGTGGGACATTCTGTCATTCTTTCTCACAACACCCTGTTTAATCCCTTCATAGCAGTAAACATAATTTGTCTGTATTTGTTTACTTGATTATCTTCTGTCTCTTTTTTTAGAATGCCTAATGCTTAAGCTCAGGTATACATTCTTCCTTGTTTTGGGTTATAAGTCAGAACCAAGCATTATACTGCATACAGTTTATTCTCATAATTAAATGATTATAGGAAAAAAGAAGGAACAATCCATATGTTCTTTTAAAGCAGGGAGTCTCTCTTTAGTTTCCACAAATCTCAACCTCATAGTTCCACACTTGACATAGAATACGTGCTCCACAAATACTAGTTAAGTGAACACTGGTGCTCAGAGAAGTGTCTGCAAATGTGAATAATTTCACTCTTAGCAACCATAGGAGACAGAAGAAGAAGCAGGGACCAGAAAGTCATGCTATTCAGCCTGTGTAGCCACCAACCACAAGTACCCTTTTGATTTTGGTTGATATTTGCAAGGCTTTTCCCTGGTCTTTCCAAACACACCTTACAAATGCCTCACCAAGAGTACTTGGCTAAAAAACTCCTACAGTGAAAAAATTATCTAATTTTCTCCAAGGTTTCTGTTTGTATCAACATGCACTATTATGTTCAACAACTTCCCTGTTGTGCTTATGGGGATCACCCTCAGGAAGAGTAGACAGATACTTAGAAAAACCATGATCTTTCGCCACATGGATTACTTTCCTTCTGATTGTGACCAATGGCTACCTCAGACATATTGTGCCTCAGGCCATGTAATTCATCTTTTTTCCACTTTTCACTTAGAACCTGATCCATGTGTTTATTTATCAGAAAAAAAGACTCACAGAGAAGCTTTGTGTTTAAGAGTTGAGGATGTAAGTCCAATTGCTGGGGTCCCTGTCTGACTCTAACAACATGTGTGACCTTGAGGAAGATGTTCAACCTCTGTGGACTCCTACCCATAACATGAACTTAATAATGTTTAATTAATTGGGTGTTTCTTTTCAATAATGAAATAATTCATGTAAAGTGCTTTGTATATGTAGGGATTCCCTTGTGGCTCAGACGGTAAAGCGTCTGTCCGCTATGCGGGAGACTCGGACTTGATCCCCAGGTCAGGAAGATCCCCTGGAGAAGGAAATGGCAACCCACTACAGTACTCTTGCCTAGAAAATTCCATGGATGGAGGAGCTTTGTATATATACTGTACCAGGAAGTTATTAGTGACTAATACTTTCTAGTGCCTGGAATATAGTAAGGGTAAGATTTGAGCTGGATATTAGCTATTATCTTTATCAACCTGATACCTGTTTTTCAACTATAGAGGAAACCTCTCAGATAAATTTGCAAAAAGTAGAGAGGGGAAACAAATTTGCCACTTGCCTCATGACCATTCAAGAGCTATAAATGCCATCATTACTCTTGCCTTATAAAATAGGATAACATAGAGTCTAAGGCCTTTCTTTGCAACAATACATTGGAATTTTCCAGGAACGGGAAAAACTTTTTCATAGAAGTACTGAGGACAACCCAGTGTGTTTTCTGTTTTGTGAGTCATTCTATTGTATTTTTACTCTCTCTTTTGTTCGTGCAAATTTTACATCTCATTCATAAATGTGTTAACACTGTTAGATGACAATTTCATTGAAATAAAGTGGAGTAATAGACAATGACAACACAATAAAAAGAAATGAATCTGAATATAAAGTAGCATTTAAACAATTTGTCAGAAAAGTCATTGTTGTAGGAATCTTTCTAATGCACAGTTTGGGCGTATGTGTATATTTTCATGAATGTGTGATATAATAAAGTCCAAAGCCAAGATGGATAAAAGCATACTTTCTGTTAATATCCCCCCTGCAAATGTCTCAGTTCCATCTTCACTTGAAAAAATAATACAGCCTCACAACGCATTCATGAAGTTATATCCAAAATTCTCCATCTTTGTACCCTGATTTGAATATCTATTATTGTATAATAGATCTATCAGTTTATTTATTGCCTATCTCCCTCACTAGAATTTCAGTCCTGAGAAGGCATGGGATTTGTCTATTTCATTCATAGCTATATCTCCAGCACATAGTAATTGCTCAATTAATATTTGTGGACAGAATTAATATCTCTTAAAATCTGTAAAGTATTGAAGCAGTATGTTTATATATATACCACAGACTCTAGACAAATCACTGGTTGAACTCAGTATAAGCAACAGTGGTGTGTGGTATAAATATTAGCCTGGAAATCTAGATTTTTAGACTTGTTTCTGCCACCAAATGTGAGAATTCAGGCTTTCATATTTGCCAAATGACATAGATGATAAGGGAAACCTCTTCTCTGCTGTGCTTGGTTCAATTCACCAACAAGTATATCTTGTTAATGCCTATTAACAGACTCAAATAGTTTATATTGAGGAGTTGGATTACGGCAGCATGGGAAGACAATGGATAGCAGGGGAGACAGTCAGTGTTTTAGACAAGTCTTTACATTAAGGAAGTTACTGGTGACTAGGAGAGAGAACAGGAGGAGTACTGAGGTAATTTTATATGATCCAGGGAGATATAAAGGAAGTCAGAGTAAGAAACACAGTTTTTACAATTTTTATTCAGTATTCCACTGTTGAAATGCCAAATACAATGTATTTCAGTCTTTAAAATAAAATTATAATATAAAGTTCCCAATTCAGTTAAAAAATACTAGAATTGACATTATTTCCAAATCTTAACATATTCTATATTCTGCTCTAGAACTGACTTCCCTTACAGCAATCTCTCACTTAGACGGTAAATCTCTTTCCAATATATATAAACTGAATTACAGTGTACTTTATCAGCACCAAAGAATATGAGACTTCTGAAAGCTGTAGTAACCACATAACATACAATAATTTAAAAGAACAAAAAATCAGGAGAATAAATTTGCATCAGGGTCAATTAAGGTAGAAAAAGTGATTATTCATTCTATACTCCCTTCTATACAATAACAAGAGCACAAGTTTGTTATAATTATGTCCAAACTAATTTTTTAAATTTATTTTTTTTAATTGAAGGATAATTGCTTTACAGAATTTTGTTGTTTTCTGTCAAACATCAACATGAATCAGACATAGATGTACAGTACGTCCCCTCCCTCTTGAACCTACCTCCCATCTTTCTCCCCATCCCACCCCTATAAGTTGATACAGAGCCCCTGTATGAGTTCCCTGAGACATACAGCAAATTCCCATTGGCTATCTATTTTAAATATGGTAATATAAGGTCCCATGTTACTCTCTCCATATATCTTACCGTCTCCTCCCCTCTCCCCAGGTCCATAAATCTGTTCTCTATGTCTGTTTCTCCATTGCTGCCTTGCAAATAAATTCATCAGTACCATCTTTCTAGATACCATATATATGTTAGTATACAATATTTATCTTCCTCTTTTAACTTACTTCACTCTGCATAATAGGCTCTAGGTTTATCCATCTCATTGAGTTCAATTCAATTCAGTTGCTCAGTCATGTCTGACTCTTTGCGACCCCAAGGACTGCAGCATGCTGGGCATCCCCGTCCATCGCCAACTCCCAGAGTTTACTCAAACTCATGTCCATTGAGTCAGTGATGCCATAAAACTATCTCATCCTCTGTCGTCCCCTTCTCCTCCTGTCTTCAATCTTTCCCAAGATCAGGGTCTTTTCCAATGAGTCAGTTCTTTGCATCAGGTGGCCAAAGTATTGGAGTTTCAGCTTCAGCATCAGTCTTTCCAATGAATATTCAGGACTGACTTTCCTTTAGGATGGACAGGTTGGATCTCCTTGCAGTTCAAGGGACTCAAGGGTCTTCTCCAACACCACAGGTCAAAAGCATAAATTCTTTGGTGCTCAGCTTTCTTTATAGTCCAACTATCATATCCATACATGACTACTGGAAAAACCATAGCTTTGACTAGATGCACCTTTGTCAGCAAAGTAATGTCTCTGCTTTTTAATATCCTGTCTAGGTTGGTCATAACTTTTCTTCCAAGGAGCTAGCATCTTTAAAATTCTTGGCTGCAGTCACCATCTGCAGTGATTTGGGAGCCCCCCAAAATAAAGTCTGTCACTGTTTCCATTGCTTCCCCATCTGTTTGCCATGAAGTGATGGGACTGGATGCCATGATCTTTGTTTTCTGAATGTTGAGTGTTAAGCCAACTTTTTCACTCTCTTCTTTCACTTTCATCAAGAGGCTCTTTAGTTCTTCTTCACTTTCTGCCATGAGGGTGGTGTCATATGCATATCTGAAGTTATTGATATTTCTCCCAGCAATTTTGATAGCAGCTGGCCATAGCAAACACCCTCTTCCACAACACAAGCAAAGACTCTACACATGGACAAGAGCAGACAGTCAATACCAAAATCAGATTGATTATATTCTTTGCAGCCAAAGATGTAGAAGCTCTATCATGAACTCCTTATTGCCAAATTCAGACTTAAATTGAAGAAAGGAAAACCACTAGACCATTCAGGTATGATCTAAATAAAATACCTTATGATTATACAGTAGAAGTGAGAAATAGATTCAGGGATTAGATGTGATAGACAGAGTGCCTGAATAACTATGGACAGAGATTCATGACATTGTACAAGAGGCAAGGATCAAGACCATCTGCAAGAAAAAGAAATGCAAAAAGACAAAATTGTTGTCTGAGGGGGCCTTACAAATAGCTGTGAAAAGAAGAGAAGCAAAAGGCAAAGGAGAAAAGGGAAGATATATCCATTTGAATGCAGAGTTCCAAAGAAGAGCAAGGAGAGATAAGAAAGCCTTCCTCAGTGATCAGTGCAAAGAAATAAAGGAAAATAATAGAATGGGAAGGACTAGAGATCTCCTCAAGAAAATTAGAGATACCAAGGGAATATTTCATGCAAAGATCGACACAATAAAGGACAGAAATGGTATGGACCTAACAGAAGCAGAAGATATTAAGAAGAGGTGGCAAGAATACTCAGAACTATACAAAAAAATCTTTATGACCCAGATAACCAAGATGGTATGATCACTCACCTAGAGGCAGACATCCTGGAATGTGAAGTCAAGTAGGCCTTAGGAAGCATCACTATGAACATAGCTAGTGGAGTCGATAGAATTCCAGTTGAGCTATTTCAAATCCTAAAAGATGATGCTGTGAAAGTGCCACACAAAATATGCCAGCAAATCTGGAAAACTCAGCAGTGGCCACAGGGCAGGAAAAGGTCAGTTTTCATTCCAAACCCAAAGAAAGGCAATGCCAAAGAATGCTCAAACTACCACACAATTGTACTCATCTCACACACTAGCAAAGTAATGCTCAAAATTCTCCAAGCCAGGCTTCAGCAATACGTGAACTATGAACTTCCAGATGTCCAAGCTGGATTTAGAAATGGCTGAAGAGCCAGAGATCAAATTGCCAACATCCGTTGGATGATCGAAAAAGCAAGAGAGTTCCAGAAAAACATCTACTTCTGCTTTATTGACTATGCCAAAGCCTTTGACTGTGTGGATCACAACAAACTGTGGAAAATTCTGAAAGAGAAGGGAATACCAGACCATCTGACCTGCCTCCTGAGAAATCTGTTTGCAGGTCAGGAAGCAACAGTTAGATATGGACATGGAACAACAGACTGGCTCCACCTCATTAGAACTGACTCAAATGTTCCTTTTTATGGCTAAGTAATTTTTAAATTGTGACTTCTAATTTTTAGACCTATAGTTCTTATACTTTACCTTACGAAAACAATTCTAACAAGCTTTACAGCCTTAGGAAAGAATTCAAAAAGAACTAGAGATAGTGGAAAGGGAATCACAGTTATATACAGATAGAGTGTGCCAATGAGACAGATCACAACACGAAGGTCAGGCCTGAAGTGATATCATCTTGAAATGATATAGTTCAGCCCATTTTCTTGGTTAATATATATTCATTGCTGGCCTTGAGTAGTTGAGTCTGAGGCAGCATTCCAAAAAGCAAGAATATGGATGAACACTGGAGTGTTGAATCCTAAATTAGACTCTGCCAATTTCTAGTGAGGAATCTGGGACAGAGTATCTCACTTCCCTTGAGATTCATTTTACACATTAGCAAAAGTAGAAGTAATACCTCTTGGTCCAAGGTTTGCTGGGAGGATTAAAGGCAAAATATCTGGCACCATCCTAGTACATAATTGACATTCAATAAATATTAGTTTCCCTTTTTCCTTTTCTAAAAATAAAGAGCTGTCCAAGGGAAGTCAAGTGTTTTCCATGATTATTGAATAAAAAGTTGAACTTTACAAGCAATAAATAGCTTGAGTTTGGCACCCATGAATGATTTTAATCAGAGGGTTTAAAAAATAATCAACTCAGCAATTTTTATGGAGATAACAACAATGATCACTTTTTAATTCCTAGTTTAATGACATTCAGCCACATCAATGACCCCACAAAAAAATAATGATTTTGTTTATATGCATAACTAACATATACAAAATACTTAAATCTCAAGGAACCCTCACAGTTACCTTAATATAAGAAAGACATAATAGAATTTTTAAACATAAGATGAATTCTGGCTTTAGTTTTGCATCATGTGAGTATAGTCTGCTGAAGTGTTATGGACTTCAACAGAGTAGAGACATTAAAAAGTAAAAGCAGGACAAAAATCAGTATGGCAGAGTAAGAGGATGCAGAGCTCATCTCTCTCCACTAACACATCAAAAATACACCTACATGTGGAACGATTCTCACTGAAAATTAACTGGAAGCTGGCAGAAGGACTCCTATACAACTAAAGTGAGGTGGTTAGAAAGATACACACATAGTTGAGTAGGAAGGGAAGGAAAGCAGTAGGGTCAGGACTTGCGCCCTGGGAGGGGACTCAGAGGAAATCGAGATTATATGATTGAACACCCACCTTGAGGAGGGAGGGGGTTAAGCCACAAACTGGATGTCCCAGCCCTGGAATTGATAGAGGGAATTCCTTTTGTCTGACTGGAGGACTGCTGAGTAAGGTAGAAAGGCTGGAAAAGCCTGGATTCTGGTCCTGCAGAATGCATGCAGCGGGATGGAGAGCAGTCTGTCCTAGAAGCTGACGGGTCCCCTGCAACTACTTTGCCACAAGTTTGAACCCAGAAATTCAGTTAAGAAAGACAGAAAAGCAATAAGGCAATGTGGGCTTAAATGACACAACAGGCCGCTTATGCTTAATTGATATGTATAGGAAATCAACTATAGAAAGAAAAATACATAGGTACTAAACATGCTACTGAAAAACCAATGGTCAATGAAATCTAAGAGGAAATCAGCAAATATCTTGAGACAAGTAAAAATGGGAATACTCCAAAATCTACAGAATGTACCAAAAGCAGTTTTAAGAGGGAAGGTTATAGAGATATGGGCCTTCCTCAAGAAACAAGAAACATTTCAAGCAACCTAATAAGCAACCTAACCTACCACCTAAAGGATTTAAAGAACAAAAAAAGCACAAAGTTGGAAGAAGAAAGGAAATAGTAAAAATCAGAGGGGAAATAAATAAAATACAGACACAAATAAAAATCAACCAAAAAAAATCAATGATACCAAGAGCTGTTTTTTTGAAAAGACAAAAATATTAATAAACCTTAGCCAGGCTCATGAAGAAAAAAGAGAGAGGACTCAAATAAACAAAATAAGAAATGAAAGAGGAAAAAAACAATCAATACCAAAGAAATACAAAAAATTCTAAGAGAATACTATGAATAGTTATATGAAAATGAATTGGACAACCTAGAAGAAATAGAGAAGTTTCTAGAAAAATATAACTTACTAAAACTGAATCAAGAAGAAACAAAAAAAATTTGAACAGAACAATCACTAGTAGTGAAATTGAATTTGTAATTTAAAAAAAAACAACTTCCATCAAACAAATCCAGGACTTTAAGACTTTGCAGGGGAATTCTACCAAACAATTAAGGAAGAACTAAAACGTATCCTTCTCAAACTATTCCAAAAAAAACGAAGAGGATGGAACACTCCCAGATTCATTCTATAAGGCCATATTACCCTAATAAACAAAACCAAGCAAAGACACTACGAAGAAAGAAAATTATACGTCAATATCTATGATGAATAATAGATGCAAAAATCTTCAACAAAAATATTAGCAAATCAAACTCAACAATATATAAAAAGAACTATAGACCATGATCAAGTTGGACTTATTCCAAAAAGAAAAGATTGGTTCAATATTCACAAATCAATTAATATGATACACCATATTAACAAAAAGAAGGATAAAAATTACATGATCACCTCAATAGCTATAGAAAAAGCAACTGACAAAATTCAATTTCCATTCATGATAAAAATTATGATCCAGTTAGGTGTAGAAGGAACAAATGACAAACCTACAGCTAGCATCATTCTTGAGAGTGAAAAGCTGACACCTTTCTAAATTCTAGAACAAAGAAAAGGATGCCCACTCTCACCACTTCTATTTAACATAGTATTAGAAATTTTAGCCACAGCAATCAGACAGGAAAAAGAAATAAAACTTGTGGATGGACCTAGAGAATATTACGCTTAGAGAGGTAAGTCAAATAGAGAAAGACAAATACTATGATATCAGTTATATGATGAATCTAAAAACAAATACAAATGAATGTAATATGCAAAACAGAAACAGATTTATAGACATAGAAAATAAACTAGATGTTACCAATGGGGAGAGGGAAGGGAGGGAGGGACAAATTCTGGGCTTAGTATTGCTGCTGCTGCTGCTAAGTCGCTTCAGTCATGTCCAACTCTGTGCAACCCCATAGACAGAAGCCCACCAGACTCCCCCGTCCCTGGGATTCTCCAGGCAAGAACACTGGAGTGGGTTGCCATTTCCTTCTCCAATGCATGAAAGTGAAAAGTGAAAGGGAAGTCGCTCAGTCATGTCTGACTCTTAGCGACCCCATGGACTGCAGCCTACCAGGCTCCTGCGTCCATGGGATTTTCCAGGCAAGAGTACTGGAGTGGGGTGCCATTGGCTTAGTATTAAGAGATACAAATTACTATGCATAAAATAGATAAGCAACAAAGATATATTGTACACTACAGGGAATTATAGCCATTATCTTATAATAATGTATAATCTGTAAAAATACTAAATCACTATGCTGTACTCCTGAAAATAATATACTATTATAAATAAACTATACTTCAATTTAAATTAAATAAAAGAATTGTCAGAACTTTATTCCCCCTTTCTTGAATCTCATGATCCAGTCCAGCCTAAGGATTAATGCATTAAACACCAAATTTAATTTTTTTCTAAAGGACCCATATGTGATAAGTTTGAAAGTTATAACCATGGACAGCAAAACCATAACACTGATGAACATCCCTGCTTCTCTCTCTCTCCTCGCTTCTACTTCTTCATCCCCAGTGCAGTATAGGTTCTCAATAAATGTTTGTTGGATGAATTAACAAATGAATAGATGATAAAAAAAAAAAAAGAACACTTCCAAATTTTAAAATAAGAATCTATGATGGAGGATTTGTACTTATTGATATAATAACTAAAGAAACTATAGTAGAATACTTAAGTGAAGTGAAGTGAAGTCGCTCAGTCATGTCCGACTCTTTGCGACCCCATGGACTGTAGCCCACCAGGCTCCTCCATCCATGGGATTCTCCAGGCAAGAATACTGGAGTGGGTTGCCATTTCCTTCTCCAGAGAATACTGAAGAACTATGCAAAAGTAGATGGCTGCATTTGTGTTTTTGAGGAAGAAAAGTAGATATTATAAATAATATATGTAGATAAAGGAATACTACCTAAAATTATTGTCAAAGGTACCAGATGTTAAACTTTATCAAAGCATTCTCCTAGAGACTGGGAATACAAAGATGAGTATGGCAATGACTTTTAAGAAGTTCATAGCATAATAGAAGAAATTAACTCATAAACAAACTGAATAAATGTATGTATAAAGTAAAAGTATATTTATAACATACACAAATATATGCATATAAACATACTATGGTGTTCAAAGGCAGGAATAAGAAATGTTGTTTGGGGAACACTGTGTAGTCAGGAAAGGGGAGCACTGAGATAGTCCTCTGAGAGGACAGTTTAATTGGGTCTCAAAGATGAGCCAGATGTTTTAAGTCATACAGTGTAAGGAAGAACATTCAGGCAGTCAGTAGATGATGTGGAACAGTAGAAAGGCCCTAAACAAAAGTGGCCAGTTTAGGGAATGGCAGGGAGATTAATGTGGTGGAGAGCAGGTTGAAATGGGATGAGATAGATGGTGGGGTAGGGAAGTAAAATAAGGAGTAAAAGTAAAGTAAAATCAGGAGGTAAGAAAATAAGGAAGTAAAATAAGGAAGGCCTTGTTTGCCATATGGAAGAATTTTGATTTTATATTGTAGGCCAGTGGTTTTCAAATTATAGAATTTTTACAGGGAAATAAAAGCTTCCCAGCTTATTTGTTTGTTCAGTCTTCCAGTTAAGTTTCATTTATGTAAAAAAAAAGTCTCAAAACCTCTGTTACAGGCAATGAGTCTGTGAAAGGTATTTCCTGTTTTTGTTTTGAAAGCAATGAGACAGTGTTGCTTTTTAAGAAGGTCAATGACAGGGTCAATGACAGTGGAAATGAAAGAAGTATGGGGTCAGATCCTAAGAATAATTACATTGCCAAAGTAAAAGATCTGGAAAGCCTATTCCAAGATGGCAGCAGGTGTGACAGAAAGCAGGACACTAGAACAGAAAGTTAGTGGTCTCTAAAACTATTTTTCATCTCCCTAGAGTAAAGACTGAACTCAAGATTGAGAAGAAGCAGATCAGGATTAGTCTCAAGTTTTAGTTTGGGATTTTGTATATATATAATGGTATTTTCTACCAGGATAAGAAATAAAAGAGGATGATCAGGCATAAGTGCAAAACTATAAGTTAAATTTGAAGCACTGTAGTCTACATAAATAAATATGTATATTCAAGGGTTGAGCAGAAAAGTGTGGGGCAAGAAACAAAAATCCACACTGAAGACAGAGCTTTGAGAAATAGTGGCATAGAAATATGTCTTTTGCTATAAGCACGCAGTAAATCACTCAGGGAAGAGGTGAATACATGAAAGGTCCAAAAATAAAATGTGATTTATTTTATATAAAGGATAGATAGAGGAAGAAAATTCTGTGAAACAAACTAAGAAGGGAAGGAGAAACTAGGAGATTATAGTGTCAACGAAGGTAACAGAAGTTTCAAAGAGAGGGTCAACAAGCAAGATCAAGATCAAGCAGAAAAAAAAAAAAAACAACAACCAAAGGTCTGAGGAGAATCTACTGCGTTTGTCAATGTGCATCTCCTTAAAAACTAAAGCAGATCTACTGGTGGTATGGTGAGAGCAGAAGTTGTGCTACTGTTAAGAAAGCTAAGAATTCACTGAATAGAAAGAAAGTACGGGGTTCCATGCTAAGGTTAATTACTTCATGAATAAAAATCTAATTTCTGTGTGCAGAGTTTGTTAGAGGCATCAAGAAAGTCAAAATGGCTGTAGAGAAATAATAGTAAGTATAAAATTTCTACTTATGAGACCAGCACTATCGTATAGAGAATAGGTATTGGTTGTAAGAACTGATATTCAAAGCAGATTAAGAAGAAATTCTGGAGTAAAAAAATTTGATAAGACTTCATCTTTGATAAATGATTTATAATTTTGCCTATTTATTCTGGATTTATTTTATTATGTTACCATTATTGTCATTATTGTAAAAAGTTAGATAAAAGTAATGAGATGTTCCAAAGTCAAATGCCACATAATGACCATAAGCAAGAGTCAGTGCCAAGAATAGGGAAATCTCTGTGCTCCTCTGTCTTGAAAGCAAAAGAAACACTGAAGCATTCTGAAGGCAATAAAGCAGGCCAAAGAACACGTAAACAGCTCTTTCTCAACTACAAAGTAGATGAAGAACACCATGTCCATTCTAGCATTAACAAACCTTTTGTAAAGTTCAAGGGCTAACATATTTAGTTAATTTGGTGAGAAAAGCAATGGCCTACTTTCTATAACCATGCTCAGTAAGAGAACAAGTGAATCCTACTTTTCAAGGGCTCTTTTTTTCCAAGAAAAAAAAATATGCTTACTTATAAAAGAGTTTTTTAATGAAGAATATCATTTAATTATTTAGATTTCTTTTAATTTTGATGAAGTCAACACTATTCACAAACTAAACACAGTTCTAAATATAAAGCTTTTAAATTATTGAATTCTTCTACTTCTGTTTTATGTAAAAGGTGACAGTATATCCTACTCCAAAGTCACAGTCCTATTACTGGTTTGTTAACAGGTGATTGATATGGGCAGAGAAGGTCTATAAGTTTCTTAAAGGAAGATGGCTATATCCTCAGGACTACATAGATGCTCAATAAATTCTTACTGAACTAAACTGTCATATACAAAATAATATTGGCCAAAAATTCACTTAATCCTATCATGATGTCATCCTATTTTTTTTTTAGCTCTCCAACACTTAAAAAAACATTAAATAACTCAATAACTATTAATCTTGAAAGTAAAATTTGTTTGGATCTACTTGATTGGTTGACAAAACTATCATTATTTATATAGATAGAAATTCTTCATCCAGATATCAAGAAATCAATGCCAAGAGGGCCAAGGAGATAATATAAAAGAGGGGAAATGTGTGTGTAAGGGAGTAGAGACACAAGTGCCTAAAAGGGGACAGGCAGCAGTGACATCACTCCAAGGTGTGATGCTGCATAAACATCTGGTCCCACATCACCTGATCTTTCAGGAGATCTCAAAAATATGTATTTTTGAGGCTGTCTCCTAATTAAAATTTTTTAACTCAATTGCTTTTTATAATATCATGTGACTGACTCTCTCTATTCGAGGTAGATACTTGGCAATTAAGGTCTTTAGATATCAAATCCATTAAAAGGGCTGAACAATTACAATGAACAGATTATGTGTTTAGACTGTGCCATCTGAATTACAAAAAAACTATCTCTCTAATGAGGGTATAAAATACACTCTGTACAGCTGTAGAAATTATTGCCAAAATTGTTTTTCTTCTTTCAGCTTCAGCAGTCTTTAATGCTATCACAATCTGAAAGGCTAACATCAAAATGATTAAGACAAAAATACTTAGAGACTTTTACATAATTCATAGCAGTTGATACTGAAAGACAAATTGTCTTGTAGCACAAATATATTACAAACTATAACACGTAATGACAATTTAGTGAAATACACTTAAGTGAAAAGATTAAAAACGTAATTCTTTTCATTATTAAAAACACCAGAAGTACAGTTCACTCCTGTTAACATAAATGAACAAGTCACTATATTTTAAATATATTTTATGGAATAACATTGTTTGATTGGGGGAGGACATTTTTGTGCAATTTAGCCATGACATATTCATTCCACATGGCTGGATCATAGGTATTATTATTGTTCCACCACATGGAAACACATCAGGGCCCATTCTTTGGCTAACGCACCCTGCAGTAGAAACACCACATGTGGTGCCAATTTTTGTCACACTTCAATGGAGAGTTTTAGAATAATTTACTTTAGCTGTGGATTTTTCCCTAACAAAGATTGTCAGTCTGTATCACGCAATACTTTAAAGACTCTAGTCTTTTAATAGATGTGTGTTTAGGTGGGAGGGAGAAGTGGTGGTTTTCAGAACAGCACAAAACAAATGCCCCATAGGCAGATAGAGAGCTGGATCTGAATCCTAAATCTGCTACTCATTAGCTACGTAACTTTGGACTAATCACCCGAGCTCCACTGAGCAGCTTCCAGGCACTATGCTATGCTCTGGTTATAAAAGAGAAAACAAGATATAACACACCTAAAACAGCTTAAAGTTTAATAGGAGAATCAGGGAAAGGAGGCATCTGCAACAGAGAATCTTAAGGGCTACACCAAATGTAAGCAGAATGTATTAGGGGAAGCACATACAAGTAGCATCTTCCCCAAACTTAAACTGTTAAGATTTCCTGGATGAAATGATATCTGAGCTTATATCTGGAGGGAAGACAGGAGATAGGTCAGTGAAAAGTGAGGTAAGGAATATTTGATAAGGAAGAAATAACATATGCAAAGCCAGAAATTGAAAGACAGCTTAGAACTTCTGAGGACCTGCTCACAGTTGAACGAGTGAACACATGGAATATCAGCTGGACAATCCTCTACAGCCAAAAAGAGTTTGAAGGAAGAGTAAAAATATTACCTTAGTACTACTCGTCCATTTATTTCTCCTCTTTGTAAATGGTTATTTAAATCTATTATATTTAAGAAACTCTAGGTCACCCCAGCTTTGACCTCTTCTTGCATGTGTGTGCTAAGTTGCTTCAGTTGTGTCCAGCTCTTTTTGACCCCATTGGTTGTAGCTTGCCAGGCTCCACTGTCCATGGGACTCTCCAGGCAAAAATACTAGAGTGGGTTGCCATGTCCTCCTCCAGGGGAGCTTCCCAACACAGGGATCGAACCCGGATAAGTCTTCTGTATTTGCAGGCAGGTTCTTTACTACTAGAGCCACCTGAGAAGCCTCTTGACCTCTTCTTACCTACCACCATTCCAGTGAGGTAGTCAGGCAGAACGAGAAAGAGCAATTATGTGAAATTCCTCAGGGTGGAGGTTGCTAAGGCTGTTCTTGTACTTCAAGAAAAAGTAGTATTTAACCACAGAAAAAGAAACCACCTAGGAAAAGGGGGTGAAGAGGGAGAATGCAGGTGCAATAGTATCTGAAGGAATAAACTTCAGGTAGGTGAGATGATAATCTGGATTCTCTTATTCAATCTTGGCTAGAAGTGATAACTAAATCTTTATCTTTAAAAGTGAATTTGATATTCAGAAACAGCCCAAGGAAAAGTGTTCCTTAACAAACAAACTTAAAGACTCTCTGGATGCCCTCTAAGGAACTCCTGCCCTCTTCCACCACTTCTGATTTTGATAATATACACTTCCAGACTCTTTCTGCTCAGGTTCTATTGGTCAAAGTTGGAAGCCATCTTAGAATATTTTAGAAGGTTCATGAATGGAATGATGTCAGTAAGATGGTGATACAGGACTTTCCAGTGCTGGTCACCTCACAGAAACATCAATGTGAACAAACTATCCAAGGATGAAAATATCTCCAGAAGAGATAAGGATTTCAGTGAAGGATTTACAGTACTTGGACAAAGCACAGATGTAAGATGAATTGAAGCAAGTAGGAAAGACAGTTTCACATTTTCCCTATTACCCCTCTCCTAGGCCCAGTGCAGAGACAGATATTCTTCTGTAGGGGAGAAAGAATGAAATGAGCACAGACCACAACACTCAGCTGCACCAGTGCCAGGATGACTTCTCCAACCCCAGGAAGGTTCCCTCAAGTCCAGATTCCTTGCCAACCCCAATGCTAGGCCAGCTATGATACAATAGTCCTTGATTCCTAACCCACTCAGTGCCAAGCATGCTCTCATAGCACCAGATTGGCTCCAAAGACTCAGGTCCTCAACCCACTCCAGTGCCAGGGCAACTCCTACAGTCCTAGGATCTCAGGCCACCCAACCACCAGAGAGGTTTCCATAGCCCAAGCCTTCATGATAGCCCCTGAGACCTCAAGCTATAGGTCAACTCCCATGGCCCCAGGCTCCAGACTGGGGCAGGCCCTGCAGACACCGGCCTAGGACCACCTCTAGTCAGCCCCTAAACCTGGTCAGCCTCTGAAGACATAGGATCCAGGCCTGCCCCTATGGACCCAGGACCTAGGACAGGAGCCACAGACCTGAACACCAGATCTGCCCAGCTGCTAAACCAGGCTCACATTTACCTGCCCAAAGACTCCAGAAGCAAGTCTGCTCACAGAAAGCACTAGAACCTCCGGATGGGTTGACTCATTAAAGGACTTCTCTCTCTAAGCCAATACATAAAAACTAGAAGAGGTGCCTACTTCCTCAATGCCCAGATACCAACACAAGGTCATAGGATTAAATAATCAAGGAAACATAAATATCATAGGATATAAATAAAATTCTAATGACTGATCTTAGATAAATGGAGATCTATGAACAATCTGACAAAGAATTCAAAATTTCAAAGAACTATAAGGAACACAGACAACTAAATGAAATTAGGAAAATACTGCATTAACCAAATGAGCCAACAACAAAACAGAAATCACTAAATACACACACACACACACACACACACTAGAATTGAGGAATACAATGACTGCCCTGAAGAATTCAATAGCAAGTTTCAACAAGAGAGTCAACCAAATAGAAAAAGAATTAGTGAGCAGGAAGATGAGTCATTTAAAATCTAGTCAGAAGAGTAAAAAGAAAAAAAAAAGAAAGAATGAGAGAATTATAGGATACCATTAATAAAAACAAATGGTTTCCATGATGAATTTTGTCAAATATTTAAAGGCTGCTGCTGCTGCTGTTGCTGCTGCTGCTGCTGCTAAGTCACTTCAGTCCTGTCCGACTCTGTGCGACCCCATAGACGGCAGCCCACCAGGCTCCCCCGTCCCTGGGATTCTCCAGGCAAGAACACTGGAGTGGGTTGCCATTTCCTTCTCCAATGCAGGAAAGTGAAAAGTGAAAGTGAAGTCACTCAGTCATGTCCGACTCTGAGCGACCCCACGGACTGCAGCCCACCAGGCTCCTCCATCCATGGGATTTAACAGGCAAGAGTACTGGAGTGGGGTGCCATTGCCTTCTCCAAATATAAGACCTAAAACCTTAAAATTCCCAGGGGAAAAAAAACACGGGGGAAGAAAGCCTTGACTTTGGACCTTCTAATGAATTTTTTTGGATATGACATCAAAACTGCAACCAACAAAAGTGAAAATGAGTAAGTGAGAGGACATCATCTTAAAATGCTTCTGCATAGAGAACCAATCAACAAAATGAAATATAATGAAAAGACTGTCTATGGAATGGGAGAAAATATTTGTAAATCCTATATCTGATAGGCGGTTAATATACAAAATAGATAATAAATTCATACAATTCAATAGCAACAAACTCCAAATAATATGACTTAAAAAAATGATCAAAGGGCCTAAATAATCTTGACAATAAATGACTAACAAGTACATGAAAAGTTTTCAACATCACTAATCATCAACGGAATGCAAATCAATACCATAATGAGGTATCGTTTCACATCTATTAGAATGGCTATTAAGAAAATGACAAGCATACAAGTGTTGATGAGGATGTGAAGAGAAGGGAAGCCTTGTGCACTACTGGTAGAAAGGTAAAATAATACAGCTCCTATAAAAAACAGTATGGAGATTCCTCAAAAAATTAAAAATTAGAACTATCATATTATCCAGCTATCCCTCTTCTGAAGATATATATATATACACACATATATATATGTAAAAAATAAAATCACTTTCCTGAGAAAGTATTTGCAGCCTCATGTTCTTGGCAGCATTGTTCATGTTCATGTGGTATATAGAGACAATGGAATATTATTTGGTATATACATGCAAAGAAAAATGTGATAAATATATAGAATAATGTATGTATTATTATACACACATGGAATAATATTCAATGAGGAAGAAATAGTATTCAGAAGAAAGTTCTGCCTTTTGGGACAACATGGATGCCCATGAGGGCATTATGCTACATGAAAGAATTAAGATACAAATACAAATACTGAAGGATCTCACTTACATGTGGAGTCTAAAATAAAGTTAGACTCACAGGAACAGAAAGTATGGTGGTTGCTGGGGCTAGAAGTTGGAGGAAGGGAGTTGTTGACCAAAGTGTACAAACTTCCAGTTACAAGATGTAAGTTTTAAGGACCTTCAGTTCAGTTCAGTTCAGTCACTCAGTCATGTCCAACTTTTTGTGACCCCATGAATTGCAGCACGCCAGGCCTCCCTGTCCATCACCAACTCCCGGAGTTTACCTAAACTCATGTCCATCGAGTCAGTGATGCCATCCAGCCATCTCATCCTCTGTTGTCCCCTTCTCCATCTGCCCCCAATCCCTCCCAGCATCAGAGTCTTTTCCAATGAGTCAACTCTTCACATGAGGAGGCCAAAGTATTGGAGTTTCAGCTTTAGCATCATTCCTTCCAAAGAACATCCAGGACTGATTTCCTTTAGAAGTTAACTATAGTTAATAATGTATTATATACTTGAAAGATGCTAAGAGAGTACATCTTAAATATTTTCACAACACACACACAAAATGGTAATTATGTGAGACGATGAAGATGTTAACAAAACTCACTGCAGTGATTATTTTGTAATATACACACACACCAAATCATCACATTTACGCAATGTTATATGTCAACATGATATATAGTATATTTCAGCAAAGCTGGGAACAAAAAGAAGAATGACATACAGTCATTGCCTTCATATAAAGTCTGTTAATTTTCACATTAACTATGGACAGGGAGGCCTGGTGTCCTGCGATTCATGGGGTCGCAAAGAGTCGGACACGACTGAGCGACTGATCTGATCTGATGGCAATACTCCTGACATTATTTGAAATAGAAACAATTAGTTGATATTAACAAAGAAAATGCTTATTTCTAAACGAGCAACTAACTTTTTGATAATTATTCTCTGCTAAGCTGCTACTGCTAAGTCGTTTCAGTCGTGTCCGACTCTATGCAACCCCATAGATGGAAGCCCACCAGGCTCCCCTGTCCCTGGGATTCTCCAGGCAGGAGTACTGGAGTGGGTTGCTATTTTCTTCTCCAACGCAAAGTGAAAAGTTAAAGGGAAGTCGCTCAGTCGTGTCCAGCTCTTAGCAACCCCATGGACTGCAGCCTACCAGGCTCCGCCGTCCATGGGATTTTCCAGGCAAGAGTACTGGAGTGGGGTGCCATTGCCTTCTCCAAATTATTCTCTAGAACACTAATATTAAGAAATTCTATGAGAAGGAAAAATCAGTCAGTGATCAAATAATTTTGGAGATGCTACATACTATTCCTGTTGAATACTCATTATTTTTATTATCATATTTAATACTCTGAGAAGTCCCAAAGTAAACAGACCAATCAATAAGCAAACCCTAGATGAGGATTAGATGAGGGTTAATTAGCATAGATTCAGTCAAGGGATTAGAGTCACAATTTACAGGTCATGGGTCAGCAAGCATGAAGTTGTTAAGGAAATCCTTGAGAAAATCATTTAAAAGGACCTAATCACCTGACAACACCACATAAAAAGTACTTTTTCTATCAAAGAAAACTAATGAGATTTACCACCATGACTGCTATATATTGTTCCTAATGTCAAAACCATGAACTTTCCTAGAAATAGCCTACATTGCCAATGAGGAAGGAGAACATAGCATACCACAAATTCTTTATGAAAGTTAGTTTTGTTCTGCCTGCAGTCATTCTGGCTTGTTTGTCCTTTATGTTAATTTAATAGATAGGGAAAGACTTATTTATCAGTGTCCAAAATTCATGAAGTAGGCTGTGACATTTTTTGGTCACCAGACCAAAAATGTCTTCCCCAAGAAAAGTAATAAAAGAGGTCAGGTTGCCTTTCCTTTCTTAGTAAGCTTGCCTACTTATGCTTTCAGGGCACCATAGGGAACCCTGCCATCAATCCTCATGTCCAGGTGAGCCATTCCAGCTCTCAGGGTCCAGGGCTTTTCAGACATTTGGAGAGGAACTTCTTAGGCCAAGGGCAGGAGCAGTGCCTGTGACAGAGGTGCTACTTGGTACTGACTCTGATAGGGGATAAAACATAAATGAAACCCCTATCTTATTTTTTAAAAAGAGGCTTCCTAAGGATAATTTCTTGGGGAGGTCATGGAAACCCACTTCAGTATTCTTGCATGGAGAATCCCCATGGACAGAGGAACCTGGTGGACTTCAGTCTATGGAGTCGCAAACAGTTGGACATGACTGAGTGACTAAGCACATAAATGGTGTTATGCAGTTTCTACCTGATTGTCTGGAGTATAAATACAATGTGATCTTGCCTAGAAAATAGAAGCATCTATAATTTTGGTAGACTTTAAAACACCTTTCTACTTTTTTATATTAACTTTATAATAAAATTTAGAAGTATCTATAAGAAGAGGACTCGTCAGTCTTTACTCCTGCATCCCTTATACTTGGCACAGTGTCTGGCATAGAGTGAACTATCAAATATTTGTGATTGAGAGAGTGGAAGGCAAGGGAGGAGATGCTTAGAAATAGAACATGAAGGCTAATACTTTTAAAGGAGCAGCAATTTTCTATAGGTATGTGCTGTGCTGTGCTAAATCGTTTCAGTCGTGTCGGACTCTTTGTGACCCTATGGACTGCAGCCCGCCAGGCTCCTCTGTTCATGGATTCTCCAGGCGAGAATACAGCATATCTTAAAGCAGATATTTTAAAATGTTCTAAAAAATGTTTTGTCCTCTTTAGGGGAACATAATGCTTTTGTGCTATTTGATACAAATAGTAAGCCACCTACTTTCAGAAAAAAAAAAAATGGCATATACTTTTAAATGTAAACAACATTCATTTGGCTTGATTGATCCTTAATTCATATAAATTGAACATTCTACACTTTACCTGCATGCCTGGTGTGCCACAGTCCATGAGGTTGCAGTCTCAGACACGACTTAGTGACTGAACAATGTTTACCTGCTATTCTCAAAGGAAATCCTATTTTTCTTTGTGTAACACTGAACTGGCATACTAGGATAGTTATCCATATTTCTGGTTTACCAAAAGGTATAGTTGAATGGGCCTCCATGGTGGCTCAGATGGTAAAGAATCCGCCTGCAATGTAGGAGACCTCGGTTTGATCCCTGGGTTGGGAAGATCCCCTGGAGGAGGGCATGACAACCAACTCCAGTTTTCTTGCCTGAAGAATCCCCATGGACAGAGGAGCCTGGTGGGCTACAGTCCATGGGGTTGCAAAGAGTCGGACATGACCAGGTGACTAGGCACAGCACAGAGCATAGTTGAATGAATGAGTCACTTGCATCACACAGGAGGGCATGGCAACACACTCCAGTATTCTTGCATGAAGAATCCCATGCATGATTCTATTTACATAGAAAAGATAAATATTTAAGGCCTTTTATGCTCAAGGTTCAACATATACTTTCATGAATTTTTCAGGGTTGTTAACTTTGTACTCTCATGTTGAAGGACTGAAGTTATGATCATCTATCTATATAGTGTATTGATTAGTGCATTTTCAGTTACAAGTAACAGAAACTTAAGTCAGAGAGGCTTATGCAATCAGTCAATCAAAAAATTGGCTCACTTCACTAAAGTGCAGAAGTAAAGCTGGCTACAATCGGTGTGAAGAAATGCTGTTAAGAACCTACATCACTCCATTTCTTAGCTTCCCTTTTCTCTGTGTTGACTTCACCAAGCTCTCTCCATCTGGTAGCAAGATGGACCCACTTGCTACAAGCTAGGTTTCTTCCACTTTGTTGTTTCTCAGTCACTTGGTTGTGTTTGACTCTTTGTAACCTCATGAAGCAGCATACCAGGCTTCCTTGTCCTTCATTATTTCCCAGAGCTTACTCAAACTCATGTCCATTGAGTTGGTGATGCCATCCAACCATCTTGTTCTTTGTCATCCCCTTCCCCTCCTGCCTTCAATCTTTCCCAGCATCAGGGTCTTTCTTAATGAGTCGGCTCTTCGTATCAGGCGGTCAAACTACTGGAGCTTCAGCATCAGTTGTTCCAATGAATATTCGGGGCTGATTTCCTTTAGGATTGACTGGTTTGATCTTCTTGCAGTCTAAGGGACTCTCAAGAGTCGTCTCTAATGCTACAGTTCAAAAGCATCAATTCTTTGGTGCTCAGCTTTCTTTATGGTCCAACTCTCATATCCATAGGTGACTACTGGAAAAACCATATCTTTGACTATATGGACATTTGTGGGCAAAGTAATATCTTTGCTTTTTAATATGCTGTCTAGGTTTGTCAGAGTTTTTCTTCCAAGCGGCAAGCATCTTTTAATTTCATGGCTGCAGTCACCATCTTCAGTGATTTTGGAGCCCAAGAAAATAATCTGTCACTGTTTCCATTGTTTCCCCATCTATTTGCCATGAAGTGATAGGACCAGATGCCATGATCTTAGTTTTTTGAATCTGAGTTTTAAGCCAGCTTTTTCATTCTCCTCTTTCACCTGCACCAAGAAGCTTCCTCTTTGCTTTTTGCCATAAGGGTGGTGTCATCTGAATATTTGAGGTTATTGATATTTCTCCTGGCAATCTTGATTCCAGCTTGTGCTTCATTCATCCTTAGCAAGCCCCAAATGAGAAACAGCTCTTCATTCCTAATAACACCTAGAGCTTAGACTAAAAGTAGGGACATGTGACTCCCCAAAATAAAGTCAAAATGTTGTTATGCCAAAAGAAAGGGATATGTATACCAGGTAGGCAGAAATGTAATGACTGTCTGCTATGCCTATATTCTAAATTTTTGTGGAATTAATCAGAAATCAGGGAAATTAAATTATATTTGAATTATTCACAGACAATTAATTGAGGGTTTTTTTTTTTCAAATACTATTAAAAGTTCCTTTTTTTAACCTAGAAAATAATTGGGTGATTTTAGTTCATAAAAATTTACCATTAAAATGAAATGGTATTACTAATATAGCTCCATTTTTCAGTTATTAACAGTGACTCAAAGATGATGCATTCTCATTTAAGGCATAAATATATGAAAGTGTAGGTTTGTTAAATATGAATATTTATGAGTATAAGCAATAAACTGCTGGCTAGACAGTAAATCTGAACCCAATCCCCCACCCAAATTACTTGAAAAACATGAATTTTCAAAATTATTTCAAAAGCTGAATAATCCTTTGGTTAAGTAATCTCAGTTCTGTGTGCTTTTGATTTTATATAACACAGAAAAAAGATCAGTAAATACAAAGTCAGAATGTTTTTGTTTCAATAAAAATCTTTAGCATATTAAAACCATGCAATCCCAGGCAAGTAACTTCTTTCAAAAGTTGCACTATAGCCCAAAGGATATTTATGTGAGAAGTAGTTCTAAAACTTACAGAAATCAACATACCTGTGGCGGATTCATTTTGATATTTGGCAAAACTAATACAATTATGTAAAGTTTAAAAATAAAATAAAATTAATTAAAAAAAAAAGATTTATAAAACAAAGGGTTTTCTCCATAAGACATTTATAAATCTGCTCCTCACAGATAATTCTTATTTAGCTAGTGTTCTTTTGTCATTATTCAGTTACTTTATTCTGATGAATTTATTTCTGTTTATGTCTTACAAGCTCATTACAACTGTTTTATTATGGAGCTTGTGCATAAACAAAGTAGAAAATGCCCTCTATATAATGCTCTGGTTTGTCCTTTTTGACGATGCAAAAAGGAGAGATGATAGTAACAAGCATGAAGAGAGAAGCTATTATTTTTGTAACTTATTTAGAAAATAACTATATGTGAGGTTTAATTTCTTATTTAAGCTACATTTGAATGAGTCAAACTATATTATTTTAAATACCAGTAGTTATATTTCTATCATTTTATATGAAATAAATTCAATTTTTCAGGCAAGATTTTAAAATTATGCAAAATAATTCCATAATTAAACATGAAAAACAAGGTCTTGGGAATTAAAAGGTCTCACGTGAACATATCTATTTAACTAAAAACAATGACAGTGGCAACACATCTTGACATCCAACAATATACTGATTCTAATATCGGAGTATTTATACCTGCAGGTAGACAGGTAGAGTTTATGTAGAAAAGGAGATCACTTGTTGGATCTTTTTGGTGCCATGACACACCTATACATGATTTTCTAATTCAAAATTTGGAAGATATGCTGCTATCAACACTTTCACAAGACAATGTGTGAATATTTCTGTGCTCATTTTTTAAAGAATATATGGCTTAATTATTATGCTTTATTTTCTTAACAGGTTTACTTTCTTGTTTTCAAAAAAGATTTAAGTATGATATGTGTTTATATGTTATTATCTCTTATTTTGAATATCCAATTGGAAATAGACACTCTCAGTAGAAGAATAATTCATAACATTATTTTCATCATAAAAAATCTCATTTTAATTTGTATCATGAATAATTTTACAGAGCTGGAGTCCCTGGAGCTTCAAGTCTATTTGGACATCTGCTTAATTCCTCTGCTTAATAACAAGGCATGATGAAACTGTTGCACTATCAAAAATAAGATCAGTATTGTATTATTCTTGGTTGCATTGCCTTCTGTTTCCCACCTTCTAGACTTTCATAGAAATCTAATAAAAAACAGAAACAAGCAATTGAAAAACAGGATCATAAAGTACCTTCTGCATTATCTGACCACTTGTTTAGCTGTATCTTTAAAATGTCAAAGATCTGGATAAAATGAAAAAGGTTTTGTCAATGATCTCAGTCTTTCTTTTCTCTTAAGCTAAGGTTATGCAATACCTATCTTTAGGTACACCTTGTGAATGGAATACTACCATTAATATTTATTTAGTAGAGCCATTACTCATTTTATGGGAGAATTTCAATAAAAGTTGGATTCCAAAACAAATAACATTTTTCGGGTCTTATTCTGTACCAGGTATACTTCAATTTATAAAGTTTCATTTGAACATCATAATAAACCAATGTAGTTGCTATTATAACCATTTTACAAAATGGTCAATCTTCTAGATCATTGTCTAGAAGATTGTCTCAGTCACCAAGCTGGTGAATTAAGTACAGGGAATTAAATCTCAAATTCCAACTTTTAAACTAGCATTCTTTTTATTATACTACATTTAATACTATAAGTAATAGCAATCAGGCATATTAGATATTAGCATCCATTATATGCCATACAGTTTTCCTATCTGTCATGACCCCATAATATTATTTCTATTTTTCCAGATATGTAAATTGATGATCAAAAAACCTATGCAGTTAGTTGCCCATTGTCACCCAGCAGGTAAGGAGTGAAACTCTGATTCAAATTCAAGCCATGCACCTGACTTCAACATTTAAATTCTCCCTAAGATAGCATGCTGACTTTCAATTGTAAGGAAAACTTGCGAAAACTACAAGTCAATCTATGTGAGATGATTAGATGATAATTTAGGAGTTATCACTTTAAAGTCACCATTAAAGACTTCTTTTCCATTGTTTCACATATGTGAGGTGCTAATTTAAGAGGCTTTTTCAGTTAATAGAAAATTAATAAATATTATTAGTTAATTGAAATTTTCATTTTACTTAGGCCTGAATATTTGGCACTATGCACTGTATTTTGAAAATTATGGCCGGGTGTATATAGATTTTTACATAATCAAATTAATAAAAAGTGTTACAATTGATTCAGTCAGCAAAAGAAGACTAAATAGACAAATATAAGAAAAAAACAGAAAAATACATAAAATTCAATTTTGTGAAGTGATCTAGTCTATAAGCAAGTTGGTACACAATCTCATAAATAAATTAATACTATACGTATATACATACTCACATAAATATGATGGAATGGGCAGGAAGTTCAAAGAAATAAAGTCTCGCAATCCCTAGGCAATAGAGACTTAAGATATTTTTAAATCAATTTTATTCTGAGATAACTTATATAAAATATGATACACTCAATTTAAGTGTACTGTCCAATAAGTTTTGGCAAATCCATAAATCTGTGTAACCACCACCACAATGAAGATAAATAACATTTATATTATTCAAAATTTTGCTGGTATCCCTATTAAGTTAATCCTACTTTCTTAGTCCTAGTTAACCACTTTATATCACTTTGGATTAGTTCTGCCTATTCTAGAACTTCACATACGTGAAATCATACACTATGAGCAATTTTTTGTCTGTCTTTTCTCATTATAACATTTTTAAGACTTACCCATATAGTTGCAAATATCAATAGTCTATTCCTTTTTATTGCTGATTAATATTCCATTGTATGTATTATCACAAATGGTCTATCCATTCACAAGTTAATAGACATTTGGATTATTTTCAGTTTTTGAATACTATAAATAAAGTTGATATTAACATTGTATATAGGTACATTTTCATTTCTCTTGGTAAATACCTAAGAAAGGAATTATAGGGTTACGTAAGTGTATGCAACACTCAAATTGTTCTCCAAATAGTTTGTACCCTTCTATACTATACCAGCGGCATATAAGAGTTTCAGTTGCATCATATGTCAGTCTTTTTAAATTTTAGTCATTTCAGCAAGTATGCAGTGATTTACATTGTTGTTCTAATTTGCATTCGGGCAACAGTTTTGAAGAGGACTAGACTAGCAACTGAGAATCCTAGTTAAAATGATTGACAATAGAATCTTAAAATGATTGACAATAGAATCTCCAAAAATACAAGTAGCTCATGCAGCTCAATATCAGAAAAGCAAACAACCCAGTCAAAAAGTAGGCAGAAGACCTAAACAGACATTTCTCCAAAGATATACAGATGGCTAAGAAACATGAAAAGATACTCAACAGTGCTTATTATTAGGGAAACGCAAATCAAAACCACAATGAATGGCCATTATCAAAAAATCTATGAACAATAAATGTTGGAGAGGGTGTGAAGAAAAGGGAACCCTCTTGCATTATTGGTGGGAATGTAAATTGATACAGCCAACTATGGAGAACAGTATAGAGATTTCTTAAAAAAATTAGGAATAAAACTACCATATGATCCAACAATCCCACTAATGATCATATACCCCAAAGAAACTAGAATTGAAAAAGACACATGTACCATAATGTTCACTGCAGCACTATTTACAGTTGCTCAGACAGGGAAGAAACTTAGATGCCCATTGACAGATGAATGGATAAAGAAGTTGTTGTACATACATACAATGAAATATTCAGTTCAGTTCAGTTCAGTCGCTCTGTCGTGTCCGACTCTTTGTGACCCCATGAATCGAGCACGCCAGGCCTCCCTGTCCATCACCAACCCCGGGAGTTCACTCAGACTCACATCCATCGAGTTGGTGATGCCATCCAGCCATCTCATCCTCTGTCATCCCCTTCTCCTCCTGCCCCCAATCCCTCCCAGCATCAGGGTCTTTTCCAATGAGTCAACTCTTCGCATGAGGTGGCCATAGTACTGGAGTTTCAGCTTTAGCATCATTTCTTCCAAAGAACACCCATAGCTTCTCTATGCCTCAAGTTTCTCCTTTGCAAGCCACAAAACAAACAGCACCTTGCTCAGACTTTGTTTTGAACTTTAAAAAGAATATAAACTTAAAGCACCACACACTGTGCCTGGATCAGAGTGAGTGTTCAATGAAAGTTAACTATTATTATTATTCCTATTTCACAGAATATGTAGCGTTATACATTTTTTACTTTATATTGAGCTTACTTCTAATGACCATAACAATAACGCTATGCCATTATAGAATCTATCTCACCCAGCATATGAAAGTGCTTTAAAGTAATTTTTAATAGATAAACCTAATTTCTCCAAAGTTAAACATAATATAAACAAACTTACTCAAAAAAGTATCTTTGCACCTAATTCTATTTTTTTTACTGTTTTGGTGTTTTTTCTAAGTTAGGACTTGATCCCAACAAAATATTCAGATAGCATTACCTTACATGGCCTTAATCCTAGAAAGAAGTAGTGTCAAGTATTTAAAGCAACCTCGACTAGATCACAAGCATTCTGCCTACACTGCTTCTTCCTCATCCACAAGCAATCTTTGTGGTTTCAATAGCTCCCTACAGTGCCAACTTCCATTTTATCCTGACATCGAGTGGACCAACATGTTCTCTCTTCCCTCGATGGGTCAAATTCCAGGCCCAGCTGCTCCCACCCAGGGTGTAGGCAGTTTGCTAGCCCTGCCTGCAACCACTCCACTGTGGCCTAGTGACACCACAATCAACTTCCCTTTAACTCTTACTATTGCCAAACTTTCCTCAGGTCTGATAGCACTGCCAAATCATCTAGCTTTTGCTTCTGTGTGGTCTGAGAGAGTTGGCACAAAGAGAAGTAGTAACTTCCTGTTTGGTTTTCTTTCACAATTAGGGAAGAGGATTAGAAGTAGCCAAGAGAGACTTATTTTTTAAGAAAAGTGTCATTCGGAGAAATATAAAGAGATGCCTTAAAACTCTGAAAAGTTGAATTTGAACTAATCACTATTCAATTATTGACTTACTCAGTGACCCTAATATATATACCTCTTGAATACTTAGCTTTTTATGAACTATTACAGAATACTATTTAAAAAGCTTACTATTATTGATGTCTGTAAACATTACATATGCAACTAACAAATTTATTTGTTTTCCATTTCTCTAATGTAAAAATCGTGTGTGAATGTTGTAACCACTATGAGTTTGAAAGCACACCATCACCACTATCAATACCCAGAACAAACCACTTTGAGGACCAGGCTAAAGGTACTGGGGAGAGTTACAGTAAGAATGAAATAGAAGCCTGGCACAAGACAGCTGGCATGGATAGTTATCAATGAGAGTCTTCAGGCACAGCAAACATGTGGAACCCTATTAATCAGTATTGGGAATAAATATAAGGCAAGAACCAGTCAACAACCAGGGTATCTAAGGGTATCATACAGATTTATCTCCCCAGTGGATTACATTGGTCCTGAAAGGTAAAGAGGTCTATCTTACCATTCATGACATGCGCTGTTTGAGAAAAAAACCAGAAACCATTCACCATGCCACAGGGTCCATTTGTTCTGTTGCACTCAGTCGTTTACAACTCTTTGTGACCCCATGGACTGCATGCAGCACGCCAAGCTTCCCTGTCCTTCACCATCTGCCAGAGCTTGCTCAAACTCATATCCGTTGAGTTGGTGATGCCATCCAACTATCTCGTCCTCTGTCATCCCCTTCTTCTGCCTTCAATCTTTCCCAGCATCAGGGTTTTTCCTAATGAGTCAGCTTTTTCCATCAGGTGGCCAAACTACTGGAGCTTCACCATCAGTTGTGCCAACGAATATTCAGGGCTGATTTCCTTTAGGACTGACTGATTTGATCCTCTTGAAGTCTAAGGGACTCTCAAGAGTCTTCTCCAACACCACAGTTCAAAAGCATCAATTTTTCAGGACTCAGCCTTCTTTGTGGTCCAACTTTCAAATCCATACATGACTACTGGAAAAACCATAGCTTTGACTACACAGACCTTTGTGGGCAAAGTAAAGTCGCTGCTTTTTAATATGCTGTCTAGTTTCGTCAGAGCTTTTCTTACAAGGAGCAAGTGTCTTTAAATTTAATGGCTGCAGTCACCATCTGCAGTGATTTTGGAGCCCAAGAAAATAAAGTCTGTCACTGTTTCCATTGTTTCCCCATCTATTTGCCATGAAGTGATGGGACTGGATGTCATGATCTTGGTACACCCTTCTTTATGCCGTATTTCTGGTTTTTTTTTTTTTTTTTCTTGCAGGCCCATCCTTACTCACACTATTTCTAGAGCTGAGAAAGAAGCAAATTGGGGTTTACTGCCTCCCCCAGGCTTTTGCTTAAATTAAGTCAAAATCAAAACCTCGTACCTGGAGTTGGACATACTAAAGAATAGGCTTCCCTCATGCTTGGCTACTTCTTCAAGTCTAATAACAGCTTTCTGGACTTCACCTTTCCTACCTACCTAAGCATGTTATGTTCCAGACCCTCCGTGTCTAACTAGAACTCAATTATTGACTCCTCCTAAATTCAGTCCTGTGACCATCCATGCATTACACTTACAATCACCCTTGGCTTTTCCTCTATAACCACTCAGGAGACTACGGCTAGAGAAGGATTAGAGAAGAGTTCACCATTGCCATGAAGATGATCAGGAAAAGGCCTCCATGAATAAGCAGTATGAAAATTCCTTCAAGACTGAGCAGACATGAGCTATAGGAGATTCTACAAATGGAGTTCTTAAAGTGTTTCCACAGACTATCATGTTGGCATCAGAATTTTCTCACTAAGATTCCCACGAGTTCATATGCAGCCTCTACAAAGACACTAATCTCCTTTGAAAAACTCAGGCCTCAGCTACCCTGACACACAGAGGATAATTTTAAACTTTCAAGGAGGAAACAAAACAAATCAGTTACAAACTATCCTAATCATTTTTAGTTAACTTTCCATATTTTAAGATTTTTATTCCCAGATAAATGAATTCTATCCTAAAAGATCTTATCCAGCTTCACAGCTCTCTTGTATACTGGACAGATATGAATTCAATAAATGTACATTCAAATATCAAAAATGCATATTAGTTTTATAAGTATTATGCGTTCTATCTATTCCCTCACCACATCCCTCACCACAGAAGTCAGAATATATATTTTTATCTTGTATTTAAGATTTTATCTTGTATTTAAGATCTATTCCCTCACCACATCCCTCACCACAGAAGTCAGAATATATATTTTTATCTTGTATTTAAGATTCTCTCATGGTTTAAATTCTTTCCATTCTCCTTCCAAATATATTATCTGGTTGCAGAATGAAGCTGACATGTCTGCACAAATGGAGGTGGAACATCCAAACCTCCAGGTGATATATCACATCCTGCTTGGTCTCTGAGTTGCCCTCTGGTTGTCACTGCTTCTATAGTATTGTAACCATGTGGCCACCGAGTATACTTCTGAGTTGTGCTGTCCAGCTTGGTCTTTAGAGTGCATTCTGTTACCACTGCAAATGTACATGGACTTGGCCATAGCCTCCGGTTACAAAGAAATCCTATAGTCTCTGGTTTATTATGGCTACAGTCATCTTCCTACTGATCGCTAGAAAATATAGCACTTATAGATGGTCTTGGGGACCTAGGGCTTTTTATTTGTTTTCTCCACACCACTTCAAAGCGAACCTTCACTCAGGCCCACCCTATTTGATACTTCCTCAATTACTGCTATGTAAACACTCCTGGCATTTCACACGCATGGGACCTCTTTGCAAAATTTTCCATTGTCCTAGGCTATGTCCAGAAAAGCAGGACATCAGGTCCTCTGGTCTCTGGCATCCTCAAACTCAGTTGGTTGTTGCTAACACCTTCTCCTTAAGGATTCACCCTTAAGGGGAGAATCAGAATACTAGGGCCCGATCTTAGATTCCTCTCTTCATCTCATTCCCAGGCTCCATCTCTCAATGTCCACATGAGTTTTCCTCTTCCTATGTGTCAAAAACATTTCCTTGCATTGCAACTTTTTTCTCCTAGTCTGTAGTTCCATCATATAAATTGCCTGATCCTCACCAAGCTGAATGTCTGCTTTGGAAGGTTCTGAAAAAATCATTTCCTTCTCAAGCGAATCAGGCATTCTCAACAGTCAAAAGTCCTTACTTTTAGACTATAAAAAAATTCCTATTTAAAAATTCTATGCCAATACATCCCTGGTTTTAACAGGGCTATGCTTTCCCCCATAAAGCCAGACATGCTATTGACTCAGTGATTTGGAGAGCTGGATTCCTAGGAACTGGAAATGACTGAAAATTAAAGCACACTGATTTGACACCTCAAAATTAGTATCTCTATAATACTTCCATCTCCCCATTTACCTCTCTATGCTGTATACTTACCACCATATAAACATAATTGCTGGACACACTTGGCCTTCAAGGCAAGGATAAAGAATCAAACTCCAACATCCACAGATGCTCCCTCTCAGGAATAATTCGCTGAAGTTATAGAAACTCCTATCAGAGACACTATCTCATCTAAAGTATATGACCTTGTCTATTACAAGGGCAAAGTTTACCAATACCTTAACTGGACAATAATCATAACAACTAATTAACATATAGCACATATGTATTAAACACAGAGAGTTTTTCTGTTACACATAGTAGAATAAAATGAATATAAAACTCATCCTTGAATAATAAGTATATGAAGTAATAATCTTGTCTTTATATAAAATATAAAAGAACTAATCAAGAAAGAGTTGCTACATAAATCACTGGGAAAACCTGTAAGAATTCCATCTTTCTATTGTCAAAGGGCAGTTATAATAGATTTCAGAGCTGCCCCAAGATTAGGCCTGAAACGTGTTATCTGATGAACACCGTGAATAAAGGAAAACGCAAGGCTATCATGTATTGAATGGATGCTAAGTGCCTTTGGTTGAACCTATATTTTCTCATTTAGTTCTCACAACAACTCTGCAAAGGGAGCAAAATTTCATATTTAAAGATTAAGAGATGGGGGCCACAATCAGCAGCAGAGGTAACTGGACTCAATTCTGGCAGTCGACAAATCCCTCAAAGTAGGACTAAAGCAAGTTCATGAAATTGCTCCACAGTCTTCCTGTGGGGGCTGAGGAATTAGAAACAAGTTCCAACACTGCCAAACATAGTACCAATACAAATTACACTTTCACCTCTAAATTTATACTTTAAATTCAGGTTTTGGTTCTTGTTATCTGAGATTTAGCACTGGTTGACTCCTATTCAAGCCAATGGATACTTCAGTCAGTTCATCAGTGAATAGACAACTTATATTTAAAAAGTAGTCTCGTTTCATACATGATATTTTACATGTTTCAATGCCATTCTCCCAAATCTTCCCAAATATCTCCCAAATATCATGTATGAAACGAGATGCCAGTCCAGGTTCAATGCACGATACTGGATGCTTGGGGCTGGTGCACTGGGACGACCCAGAGGGATGGTATGGGGAGGGAGGAGAGAGGAGGGTTCAGGATGGGGAACACATGTATACCTGCGGTGGATTCATTTTGATATTTGGCAAAACTAATACAATTATGTAAAGTTTAAAAATAAAATAAAATTAATTGAAAAAAAAAACACTACAATTAAAAAAAAATAAAAATAAAAAGTAGTCTCTAGAGAAAGTATCTCAGCAGGACTTGAATAGGTTCTGAAGAGAAGTACTCTTCTTTCAGTAGAATAAATTTACTCAAGGTGACCCCTCTCTTCAGTCCTCACACAGTCTTTGAAAGAAACAGCAAGAACTAACAACAACAAAAGGTGGTACTTCTCTCCCCTGGTCATTTCCTCTCGTAGCTATGTGCAAGTATACACCTCTGTCTCCTACTTCTCTAAAGTTCCTTTTAAATGCACTTCAGGAGTTTTAGTAAAATTTAGAATCTGATTTTTTTAATTTTTTCAAGTGATTTAAAAACTAGCACTAGGAAACGTTGCTCTGTGGCATGTTACTATTGAAGATCCAATAGAGAGCAAGGATAACATCTGCTTTTCAAATTTTGCTGTATATATTTTATTCAGTTTTACAATATTCCCTCAGGGGCTGGTGAAGGTCAGGTTTTATTTTCATTTACAGGCTGGAGGTAGAGTAAAGCTTGGTTAGCTGCTGCATGTCATACCAGAAGCAAGTAAAACACACAGGACTGTAGGATTTAGGTCTCTGTTCAGGGTAAAATACACTAAACCAGAATTTTTCAAAGATTTACTTTCTAAAAAACGGTTCCTTAGTGGGCTCCAAGAGATACTTTTGTAAAAACAGTTTCTTAGTGTATAAATTTGAGCAATCTCCCATACTAAATGTGCCTCCAGAGATAAACAATGAATACATTACAGGTTTTGCAAAATCCTGTAATTAAAAACAGTAACAAAAATTTTGTTTATTTAACTCAACATCATTTCCTGTAGCATCTTCTGTTTGTTTAGTAAGTATTAGTTTATATTGATAAAATACATTTTGGCAAATGCTCCATTAAACTGTACCATCTCTCTTTCACCTTATAGTATATGAGCAAAAAACCACTTGTCTCAGTCAAGGACACATCTAAGTTACCACCAACAAGAGAGAGAGAAAGTGAGGGAGGGAGGGGAAGAAAGTGAGGGAGGGAGGGGAAGAGAGAGGGGAAAAAGAAGGATACAGGGAGAGAGAGAGGGAGAGTCTCTTACCTGACTTTACTATTTCTGTCAATGGTTATTTTCAACAATATCATGTCACCCTAGCCAGCCCCTCTATTCCAATTGGTTTATATCATTATTGGATTATGTTACTTCTTTTAGTGACAAAACGAGTTCCTATTAAACAGTAGGCACTACATCAGTCACAAATAGAAATTAAAGCATAGTTCTTATCCTGGAAGAGCTACCTTGTAAAAGGGGAGATGAGCAAGTACAAAACAACATGTCTTGATAAGGTGAGATGCAGGTGGAATATCCCCCAGAGGGAAGAAAGGCAAGTCTTGCTGACAGAGTTAGGACATGGCTTCCTCTTATTCTTCAGCTGGAAAGATTTTAGAAAATAGTGCTTATTGATATGGGTGATAAGTAGATGTTAGCAAAGCAAATTATAGAGAATAAGACAACCTAAAGAGAATACTCTCTAGTACTGCATATAAGTGAAGAAACCAGGGTTCACTTGACACAGTGTGTGATCAGATCCTAAGACACATATTCAGGGGTACTAGCGGAAGAGCCTGGCACCCCACTCCAGTCCTCTTGCCTGGAAAATCCCATGGATGGAGGAGCCTGGTGGGCTCCAGTCCATGGGGTCGCTAAGAGTCAGGCACGACTGAGCGACTTCACTTTCACTTTTCACTTTCATGCATTGGAGAAGAAAATGGCAACCCACTCCAGTGTTCTTGCCTGGAGAATCCCAGGGACGGGGGAGCCTGGTGGGCTGCTGTCTATGGGGTCGTACAGAGTCGGACACGACTGAAGTGACTTAGCAGCAGCAGAAGAGCCATGGAGATTATCTATCTATTCGTGCACACACACACACACACACACTAATATATATATATATATATGTATATATATATATATATACACACACATACATACACACACACAAACCAGTAAGGTGTTTAAACTTTATCCTAAAGAGAATACAGTTATTGATTACATATCACTTTTAGCCATTTTAAATCACTTTAAATCCAAAAGATTCTTCCAACTTTTGCAACTGCTTATTCAGAAACTTCAAGGATCTTTTCTCTGTGGACACAGCCAATGTCTATTCATACAATCAGGCCAAAAATATGAAGCCTGTTATACCATAACTTCCCTGATTGCCTCAAACAGACTTCCTCCTATGAACATCTCTACTATCCACTAACTCTGTGATCTACTTATTGCCTTGTAAGTTACTCTTTTGTAAATATGTTTACTTTCTACAGCTGCCAAATGCCTCAAAAGCAAGGAACCACATTGTGTATCCTTGGGACAGCACTGTGGTGGTTCCCAGTGATCCCTACCTCTGCTATTCATTCCTGTGTATAATCCTCTTCTCTTGAACCTGGGCTGGACCTAGTATCACTTCTTACAAATAGAATAAAGTAAAAATGACACTTTTTTTTTTTCCTCCCAAACAAGTTACAGAAGACTCTGGCTTCTGTCTTTCTCTTTTTCTCTTGCTCTCTCCCTTGCTCGCTTTTCCTGGAGTAGGAAATGGCAACCCACTCCAGTATTCTTCCCTGGAGAATTCCATGAACAGAGGAGACTGGGGGGCTACAGTTCATGGAGTAGCAAAGAGTCAGACATGACTGAGCGACTAACATACTTGCTCATTTTGAGGAAAGTCACCTGCCATGTTGTGGACTGACTTACGGAGAGGCCCATGTGACAAGAAAGTGTTATCTCCACCCAACAGCCACATGAACCATAAGTGAGCTTGGGAGCTGCCAATCCTACTCCTAGAGAACCCTGAGACGACTGCAGCCCCAGGGGACATTGGATTATAATCTTGTGAGAGACTCTGAACCAGAGATCCCACACTAAGCTGCATCTAGACCCCTGAAACGAAGATAATAAATTTCTATTTTTATAAGCTGCTATATTTGGATGAAATTTATTGTACAGTCCCATATAACTAGAATAATACCTAAAGTAACAGACTATAAAATAAGTATGAATCACTTCAGAAGACAGGTAGATGGATAAATGGAAGAATATACAGGAAACAATTCATTTAATATTTATTGAATGAGGAATCTAAGGATGGGTATTCATTAACATTCCTTCAGGTTTATTTTGGATTAAAATAAAACCAAAAACTGATTTTATATTATCCAGGTCCTCTTGCTTTTCTTCCCTTGTTTATTTCGACTGAAGAAGTGTGTCAGCACAGTGAACTTCTACATAAATATTTTCTGAGTTTTTATGCAAAATGAAGAATTGCTAAACACAGAAGATACACCCAACAATAAAGATGCTGCCGCTTATTCACATTTTACATCACTTATGATCTTCTCCCACACAGTCATGCCTATTTCCATGGAATGATGACAATATCTATCAGGAAAGCTTCTATGAACTCAAAGTGCCTGGGACCGATGATACAGAGGGGACAGCAGGGCATCTGTTTAGAGAAATAGGATGAAGCATCTTTTCCATGAGTGGTAATCATGGAAAGTCCTGTTGATTGAAAGATTTCTCACATGTTCCCTTAAACTATTAAGCTCTTGAGTCACAAAGGCATTCCACCTAACTTCCTTTTCTGAGACTTCTTTCTTATTCCATTAAAGAAAAAAAAAATGAATGAATCTGCCGGATATTATATTCCAGTGTTTTTTTTTATGTATCAGTTATTTTATTAGGTTTATGTAAGAAATTTAGAACACCAATTTGTGAGAATAAACTCCATTTGGGAGACAAAATGCAGAGCAGAGATAGCCCTGGAGCTGAGAAACACCTTTGGTTTTTGGCAGAATTTTCGAGTCCACGGCCTTCTGATTAGCCTGGAGCTGCTCGGTAAACTCTTATTTCTCCTTCTCTGTGGGGATCTTGTCTTCCTGGTGCCTGAGCTTAAGAAGTTTCTTCTTCTTTGAAGTAAGCATGAGTGAGATGCTTTGGGCTTTTCACACCACTGATGAAGGTGGTGATGACAAATTTCTGGTGTGTTCTTTGCAGAGAAACTAGATTGAAGATCAGAGGTCCAGTCACAAGCAGCAGGTCACTATCCAGTTTCTTCAGGAAAATCACTCTCATTGCTGTAAGGATGGTCAAAATGGTCACAAGAGTGATGCTAACTCAGAATTTTCTCTCATGCTGACTGAAGAGATTTTTGTTAGCTGTGGCCCAATAGCTTTCCAGGAACATCTTCAGGAGGATAATGTTTAGGTGTTTTGTGAAGTTTAATTACTCAAGTTCCATCATTCTTGTTATTACCAACTGGGAAGAGTACCTATGACTTTTATATATAGCTTAAGAAAGAGAGTGAGAATTTACATAATTTAAATAACATGCCTAACTCTACCATGACATTGTATGGCATAAAACTTTGAAGAATTTCTGTGCTGTGCTATGCTTAGTCACTCAGTTGAATCCTGTGAAACTCGACACCTCTGAATACTAACCACTCTTTTAGATGATCCAGGGGTGGCTGCAGGATATGAAATTTTCTATTAAAAACAACTTCAGTGAAACAAGGTAAGTCAACAGTAAAGGTGAGTGTAAAGTTTTGAGAGTTGATTCATTAATGTGCTGTGCTTAGTTGCTCAGTCATGTCCAACTCTTTTCGACCCCATAGACTGCAGCCCACCAGGCTCCTTCATCCCCGGAGATTCTCCAGGCAAGAATACTGGAGTGTGTCACCATGCCCTTTTCCAGGGGATCTTCCCAACCCAGGGATAGAACCCATGTCTCCTGCCTTACAGTCAGATTCTTTACTGTCTGAGTCACCAGGGCTCAGATCACAAGTCATCAAAGAACTTCTAGTTTGAGTTTGGAAAAAAAAAAAAGATACATGGGACAGAAAGAAGGAAAAACAACAATAGAACTCGCTTCCCCCCAAAGCAGAGATTCCTGCTGAAAATTGCTAACCATTATTCTCAATCTCACCAACTAATATTACTTTATTTCACAGTTTACACAGTGTATTTTGGATCGCACAAAATAAGCCTGTACATTAACAGGGAAGTTGGCAAACATTTTGTTCTTATGATGATAATGTTAAATCAGACAGGTTAAGTTTGTTGGCCAAGGTCAAATAACCAGTAAATGGCAGACTAAGACTCGCACCAATACTTCCTAACAGTTAAAATTACACTGAGATGATAAGAACTGAGTAATAGTTGAATGACTTGCCACAAGAGGGAATCCTTTTAATTTAGTGCCACTTTTATGAAATAATTGTAGCACAGGGGGAATAAAAAGCAAGGCAGAATGAGACAAACTTTCTAGAGACAGAATCCATTTCAAAAGAAAGATAAAAAGATTTCAGCAGCTACTTGTACAGTACTAGTCAAAACAAAAGCACTTTTCCAACATCTCTCACTCTCATTCCTCTGCAAAGTACTGGTATGAGGTGACAGAGAAACTTGAACAAAAAGTCTTCAATATGGATTGGTTCAATGAATGAGGGATTAAAAACCTCAAAAGAAAGAGGAAATGACTAATAATTAAAGAATTTCAATGATTTATTGGGAATCATTCCTCTAATCAGAGTAGCAAATGAATTGTCCAATGTATGGGTAGATAAAGGGTAATTTTAGGTTGCTAAATAGTCCAGGACTGCAAATAGCCAAGTTAACCCATTTCCTTGAACTCATTCATTTATTCATTACATTTCTAGCTAACTGAATAATTATCATCCAGAGAGCTTATAAAAATAAATATTCCAGGCTTCCCTGGTGGCTCAGTGGTAAAGAATCCACCTGTCAATGTAGGAGACAGGGGTTTGACCCCTGATCGGGAAGATCCCACATGCCAAGGAGCAACTAAGCCTGTGGGTCACAACTATTGAGCCTGTGCTCTAGAGCCTGGGAGTCGCAACTACTGAGTTCATTTGCTGCAACTATTGAAGCATGTGTGCCCCAGAGCCCATGCTTTGCAACAAAAGAAGAAGCCACCATAATGAGAAGCCCCAGATGCTGTTACAACCTAGAGGGCTGGGATGGGGTGGGAGGTGGGAGGGAGGCACAAGAAGAAGGGGACATATGTATATCTATGGCTGATCCAAGTTGATTTTTGGCAGAAACCAACACAATATTTTAACTATCCTTCAATTAAAAATAAATAAAGAAAAAAGTGGAGTGAGATCCAATAATCCACATTTTTAAGTTAGCACTTGAGATGATTGTGATGTGCTGCTATATTTGGCAACCACTTGACTCCACAGTACAATACTTGTACAGAAGTTACAGGACATTTCCAAATAATTTATTTTTGATAAAGCATTATTCAATTACTGTGACATTTCTGGGAGTTGTGGGAGTTAGAGGAACACTAAGTATCTGTCCATCTTGTGTTCCACATCCACTTCCCCATGCAGACATAACTAAATACAGTTACCCCTGTGTCTGAATTCTCTATTCATTTCCACATCCTATCTATCCTGGACACTCTCTGTTTCCATAGAAAGCCCATCAACATTGTGGCCTTACAGCTTCTGGATCTCCTCAGTATCAACAACTTCCATCATTATTCCACTGCTCTATAGACATTTGTGCTGCCTGGAATGGAAATAAACAACCCCAAAATTTCTTTCAGCAGCTCAGTGTGAACCCCACCCTTCACAACCCTTTGAGCCTAGGGACTTTAGCCTCCAGCACTAAAGGAGTCTGTAGTCAACCTTCATGCAAAGGCTCCAAGGTCCCTAATAACATAATGTCCAGGTTTGTACTCTGTTCTAATCTGTACTAGACTCAATGGAAAATGGCTTTCACAGCTAGAAGCACCACACTGATATGCAAATATCTATTGGGAGCAACACTGTAAACTATTATTAATGAGGCTAGCATTTTAGGATGGAAGAAACATTATTAGAAATCCATTATTCTGAGTCCTGGCTCTCTCAGGATTCTGATTCAGTAATTCTAGAATAGGATCCAGGAATCTACATTTTTATATTGGCTTGGCCAAAAAGTTTGTTCAGGTTTTTTTCTGAACAACGTTACGGAAAAACCCAAAGGAACTTTTCTGCCAATCCAATACATTGTATACTGATCACATTCAAAGAAATCTTAACCTGAAGATTTAAATGCTGATAATCTAGAGTAGATACTACAGATAAAAGAAATACCTGATGGTTTGACAAATAAACAGGAGAAAGTTTGACAGATATCCTTTGAATAATAGGTTTTGAAAGAAGTACCTAACTAGAGAGACTACAGGGAATAAAGTGAAGGACTTGAAAGAAGGCAGCTCACAATAGAAAAGAAGAGAAGGGGAATAAAGCAAACCTTAGTCTTCATCTAACAAGGCTCCTCACCACTGACTTTGCTTTTGGGTGGGAGTGCATGGAGATGGACTTTTGGAAAACAGTCTCTCCCAACTACAGATTAGTCTCTTTCCTACACAGAGATGGACCAGGAGAGAAGGAAAGATGTCATAATATTCTCATGGAATGATACAAAGAACTCTGGCCAATATGCGAAGAACTAAGAGATAAAGCAGAACTCAAACAAGATTTTCAATACAAAAGACCAAAGCTAGAAACTTCCACGTGTGTCCTTGCTATCTCTAGGTACTGAGAGAATTACGAATGCTTTCTCTGCCCCACTGTTATTATTCACAATAATTCCCAGAAGTACTCTCATGTACCAAAGGGATCATATTCAGAAGTAGAAAATGATTCAGTAATTTCATTTTAAGTCTTTTCCAAAAGTCTATTCAATTCCTGGACTCTTTGTACTTGCAAAAACTGAATTTGCCTACCAGATAAAATGTTTTTTCTTAGTTCTCTAGAGTATTAGTTACTTCCCAATCAGAAGACAGAAACTACACAGTATTTGAAAGATGGAAAATTTAGTATAAAGAAATAGCAACAGAAGACTGAAGTAATAGGGAATTGATTAAAGGTCAGGGGGTGAGTATGTGGACTCTAAGGGATACTCAAGTGCTACCAAGGGAGAGTACTCAAGGAAAGTACAAACTTGGAGGGAAAGAATCCTTCCCCAAAGCCAGGACTCAGATCTCACTACAGAGGGTACCGTTGAATCCCACTGGCTGTTGGAAAAGTTGGCTGGGTTATTCCAACCCAAAGAGGGTAGCTGAGAAGCTACAAGTTTAGGTTATTACTGACTCACTGGAAAGCCAGTTTGGGTTCTATCTGGACTCATAGAAAGTCACCTGGAAGTAGCAGGGCTGTGAGAAAGGGTTACTGATGATTCACTGGGAAACAAGCTGGCAAATCCATAGCACTTGCTAGCTGCCCCTAGGAGTGCTATCGAACTTACTGCTGGAAACCACCCAAGATGGGGTTGGTGTGGAGGGAGGTTGGGGAGGTGCCACTTGCTGTTTGATGCTAGAACACCACTGAAAAAAGCCAATTCACTCTTCAGGAGTTTGACTAAATGAGTACACCTGGTTCCAAATAGGAAAAGGAGTACGTCAAGGCTGTATATCGTCACCCTGCTTATTTAACTTATATGCAGAGTACATCACAAGAAATGCTGGACTGGAAGAAACACAAGCTGAAATCAGGATTGCCAGGAGAAATATCAATAACCTCAGATATGCAGATGTCACCACCCTTATGGCAGAAAGTGAAGAGGAACTAAAAAGCCTCTTGATGAAGGTAAAAGAGGAGAGTGAAAAAGTTGGCTTAAAACTCAACATTCAGAAAACGAAGATCATGGCATCTTGTCCCATCACTTCATGGGAAATAGATGGGGAAACAGTGGAAACAGTGTCAGACTTTATTTTTTTTGGCTCCAAAATCACTGCAGATGGTGACTGCAGCCATGAAATTAAAAGACGCTTACTCCTTGGAAGGAAAGTTATGACCAACCTAGACAGCATATTCAAAAGCAGAGACATTACTTTGCCAACAAAGGTCCGTCTAGTCAAGGCTATGGTTTTTCCTGTGGTCATGTATGGATGTGAGAGTTGGACTGTGAAGAAAGTTGAGCACCGAAGAATTGATGCTTTTGAACTGTGGTGTTGGAGAAGACTCTTGAGAGTCCCTTGGACTGCAAGGAGATCCAACCAGTCCATTCTGAAGGAGATCAGCTCTGGGATTTCTTTGGAAGGAATGATGCTAAAGCTGAAACTCCAGTACTTTGGCCACCTCATGTGAAGAGTTGACTCATTGGAAAAGACTCTGATGCTGGGAGGGATTGGGGGCAGGAGGAGAAGGGGATGACAGAGGATGAGATGGCTGGATGGCATCACTGACTCGATGGACGTGAGTCTGAGTGAACTCTGGGAGTTGGTGATGGACAGGGAGGCCTGGTGTGCTGTGATTCATGGGGTTGCAAAGAGTCGGACACAACTGAGCGACTGAATTGAACTGAACCTGGAAGAAGGCCACTCTCTCCTCTACTGTCCCCCCAACACTTTGTATTTCAGTGTTCAACCAGGCCCACTTTTATCACAGAGTAGAAGGAAAAAAAGGGCGAATTTGGAGCTGAGGGGCAATAAACATAACTGGCCTATGTGCCTATTAACTAAATAAAAATTTTTCTTTTCTAAAGGATATTTTTCAAATATATTAATATATTTATGGTGTGTGTATATACATATATATATCCCTGGAGAAGGGAATGGCTATCCATATTCAACATATGGAAAAATATCATTTTCTTGAGAACTAAGTAAAGAAAATGTTATCTGATTCAGTAAAGGACAACTTTTGTACTTTCCTCAGTGTGTTCCAGTTTTTAATCTAGCAAATACTGCACTATCAGAAAACAAGTAGCTCCTATTAGTGACCATCTATGCCTGAGCCCCACCCAAATGTAGAATATCTAGAAGTGGGATCCAGGTATGGGCTTTTTTTTTTTTTTTTAAAGCTTCCAGGTGATTATATGTTGTTTAGAACCAGTACTCATCGGTTTATGCCAGAAATGTAGAAATCAACCCAACACCTTTATTTCCTCATCCACTGCCCTCAGCTAATACATCACTGAAAACCATATGGTTTATTAATCTCTCCACATTATACCCACAATACTGCTGCCTCCTAGTCCAGGTCCCCATCATTCCTTACATGGATTAATGCAACAGTCTCCTTGTGGCCTTCATCCTCTCTTGTCCATCTCCAAGCAATTCTACTAAGAAATGGATTTTGCCTGTAGTGTCCCTGCCACTTCAGACTCTTCCTTTACTTTTTCACCTTGCTTATTCCTATTTATCATATCAAGTTCTAGTTCAAAAAATACTTTTTTTTCTCTAGAAAACCTCCCCAAATCCTTAGAGATTCATTTAGCCCTGCTCCTTTATTCATTACTATAGTATCTTAAATGATTAACTTATTGCATTATCATAATGAGTCAAATAATAATTTATGTAATTATTTGGTTGATTTTGACTTACTAGACTTGAAGGGTAAAACTGATGAGAATAATAATGATAAACATGGAGAAAGAAAAAAGGTTCCAAGCATCTGGATCTATGCTTTTACATATAAATCATAATGAGAGCTAACAATGAACATTTAGTGTATTTAATTAGCACACTATCTACAATACCCCTTTTAAGTCTCACAACAGTTTTAACAGTGCGTGTATTCACTCATTCATCCAACAATCTGCAAAGTGCTACATGTGCAAAAATTTAGGACCACATTTTTTAAAATGTGCTAAGAGAATGTGGAACACAAGTTGACCAGGACACTTACTTAAAATGCAGATTTGGCTGCTTTATCTTGGAAATACTTCATTAGGCTCAGTGAAGATAGGGCCTGGGTATCCATGTCGTTAATAAGTTCCACAGGTAATTAGTATTCAGCTTAAGTTTAATGAAGCCCTGTTCTAGGAAAAGATTAAAACAAAGATGTTATACCATCCAGATTGAGGGCAGGAGAAGTGGGCGATAGAGGATGAGACAATTGACTCAATGGACATGAATTTGAGCAAAGTCCAGGAGATAATGAAAGACAGAGAAGCCTGATGCGTGCTGAAGTCCATGGGGTCGCAAAGAGTCAGACACGACTTGGCAACTGAACAACAGCAACATGCCGTCTATATAGAGATACTTGGACCCCCTTCCTATACCTACTGATTCCTATACCTACAGTTTCTATTGGGTTGAGCCTAGCAAGTGAATTATTTTAAATTCTACAAATGATTATGAAACTAGACAACTCTGAATACTAACCACTCTTTTAAATGGTCCAGGGGTGGCTGCAGGATATGGAATTTTGTATTAAAAACAACTTCAGTGAAACAAGATAAAGCAATAGTAAAGGTGAGTTAAAATTTTGAGAGTTGATTCATTAATGTGCTGTGCTTAGTTGCTCAGTCATGTCCTACTCTTTGCATCCCCATGGACTGTAGCCCACCAGGCTTCTTTGTCCATGGGGATTATTCAGGCAAGAATACTTGAGTGAGTTGCCATACCCTCTTCCAGAGGATCTTCCCAACCCAGGGATCAAACCCAGGTCTCCTGCATTGCAGGCCAATTCTTTACCATCTGAGCCACTGGGGAAGCCCCAACTGCTTTGTTTTCTCAAAAGCTTGAAAAATACTCCCTAGTCTACCACAGGGAATACCAGTTTTAAACAAGTTATGAATCAGTGAATACTGCAATGCCATCATCACCCTTACATTATGCACAAAGAGATGTGATACTGCCCAAGATAAACATTGTTCAAGAAGATTGATGTGGCCATTGTGGCCAAGGAACATGGGACTCTTTGTAAGAGAGAATGTGGCTAAAACCTTAAGATACTAGATGGTTTCTTGGAACTGTGTCTATTTGCAATGGAAACCTGCCTAGTTACAGATATTTTTGAAGAAAATTTAATCTCCCACAGTCTAGAGTAGAAATACTAAAGAGAAAAGGGGAAGTGAACTTATTTATTTATTCATTTACTAAACAATTTACACAGTGCTATATGCTTTGGCCACCTCATGCAAAGAGCTGACTCATTAGAAAAGACTCTGATGCTGGGAGGGATTGGGGGCAGGAGGAGAAGGGGACAACAGAGGATAAGATGGCTGGATGGCATCACCGACTCGATTGACATGAGTTTGAGTGAACTCTTGGGAGTTGGTGATGGACAGGGAGGCCTGGCGTGCTGCGAGTCATGGAGTCGCAAAGAGTCGGACATGACTGAGCGACTGAACTGAACTGAACTGATATGCACAAAAGAATTAGGGCCACATTTCTCAAAGTGTGGTATGAGATTCTGACACACAAATTCACCAGGATCAAAGAGAAGTTTAAACTAATGAAAATGAACCAAAAAATGTATTTTCAAAGTGAAGATGAAAATACATGAAAAATAATAAATAAACTTCTGAAATTTATCTGGAGTCTTTTTTGTTTGTTTGTTTGAATTAATAATAATCACAGCTAACATTTAACATTTACTAAATATACTGAGGACTTTAACATACATAATTTCATCGAAGCTTCATAACAATTCCATGAGATAAATGCTATTATTTTTCATGCATTCATTCATTCAACAAATGTTCAAAATATATAGACCACAACCACTCTGGTCAACATTGTCTAATGAATGGGAATGGAACTATGAAAAATTAGGTAAGTTCCCTGCTGCTGTAAAGACAAATAAAATATTCTTATTCAATAAATGTGCAAACTGAAGGCTCTGGGCACTGAGATTTAAACAGCTTATACAATAGTCTCAAGTTCAGAAGCAATAAGATGTAGAACCACAATCTGAACAACTAACAAGTTAATTGCAGAGCCACTGTGCCTTATATGTACAAGTACCAAAACTAATTTAGGTCTAACTATGTGAAATTGCCATATTTATAGAGGAAAACATAAAATTTTGACTACTGCATATGCATCAATTTATACTCATATATACCTTTTCCGTACTTCTTAGTTCTTTTTTTGATTCTCAATAACTCTTCCTTCAGAGTTGTTTATGGTTGTTGATGACTCACACTGCAAATTGAGAACTAAACCTGATTTAAGAAAATTTACATTACTAGAAATTTAACAGGCCAGAGGGCACTGCAGTTTGATGATGACTTGGTCTTTTGAATTGTGAAATGTGGTCTGCTGTAGCCAACTAAGGGAATGGAGATAGCCTCAAACCATTTAAAAGCAGTAAATGACTGTGTAGAAAAGACTTATTTACTGCTGGCTATTTTGCCTCATTCTCAACACAATATAGGTCAAATGATACCATATAGACTAAGATAAAGACCAATTCATGACAGGTTTCTTGTACATGCTTGAAGTTTTTTGGCTTTCTTTATGTTTTTAATGAGCATAGTCGACAACACTAAGTCAAGATATTTGGGACATTTAACACAGTTCAGTATCAGGGATAACAAGGCAATATTGTTCTCTGAATTAGAAATAAAATTATGTGTTTTATGGGTCAAAATAACCTGTTCAGAGAATTCTAAAACATTTTAAAGGCCATTGTCTTCTAACAACTCAAAGAGTCCTCTAAATAAACATAATTATGTAAAAATACACATATAAACATTTACATTTCTCTTCAAATATTTATCTCTCCAGTTGAAGGTTTCTCAATCTTGTCACTATTAACATATTGGGTCAGGAAATTCTTTGCTGTGTGTGTATCAGGGTGGGGAGCTAGTCTGTGTATTTTAGGACAATCACAATATCCTTGGACTCTGCCAGTAATACCCTCTCAGATATAATAATGAAAATAGTCTCCAGATATTGCTGATTATATCAGAGGGGCAAAATTGCCCCCATTAGACAACTACTACTCTTGACAGACATAGAAATAGATAAACATAGGAGCATACTGTGATATGGAGACATGAATCTGTGTCTAGGTATGGAAATGGTGAAGACTGTCTTTGTGTGGGTCATAAGGTACAATGGTTAAGAATAGCCAGAATCACACTGTGAATAGCCAGAAGTTCACACTGTGAACCTAACTTCTACTACATATTGAGATCTTTCAAATGATGGTAACAATAGGATTTCAAACATTTATGAACATTTAGAAAGAAAAGCATTTAAAGCACTTGACATATTGCTTGCTGCTGCTGCTGCTGCTAAGTCGCTTCAGTCGTGTCTGACTCTGTGCAACCCCATAGACGGCAGCCCACCAGGCTCTCCATCCCTGGGATTCTCCAGGCAAGAACACTGGAGTGGGTTGCCATTACCTTCTCCAATGCATCAAAGTGAAAAGTCAAAGTTAAGTTGCTCAGTTGTGTCCGACTCTTAGCGACCCCGTGGACTGCAGCCTAGCACTCAGTAAATACTCAGCAACTGTCAAGTCTTATTATCTTAGAAGATCCAGCTAATAACAACCCTTCTCTCTCTGTATTAAATATAGATACACATAAATATTTACAAGTATTTGCATATGCAGCTATACATGTATATACATATATGTATAAATATGGCATAGGCAAAATATAACAATGGCGTGTACTAGTATGAGTTCTTGACTCTGTGCATATTGAGGGCACAGGCTCAGAAAGAGAGTGAGCCACACTATAATGCAAAACAGATGTTAGTTTGGTAGATAATTTTTTTGGCAGATTTAAAAAAGAGGAGCTAAGTTAGCTTTATCTGGCATGTTTCAAGAATAAGGTAATCAAATGTTCTAATTAATAGAGCGTTAGTGTAAAAAACCAAACATGGATTATCCATTTAAAAACATTTAAAATACTACAAAATCCATTTAACACTAAAACTTACTAATGTGATTAATTCATTTTTATTTCAACCATTATTTATAAATAACTTACTCTTTTCTTAGCTCTCTGCTAAGTACTGATTTATTTTTTGTTTAAATTTTAGGAACTTATAATTCTTTAAGACAGTACTTATAAATATTTTTTTTCCCTTCAGAGGTGTGACAGATGTAAGAGTTTATACTAACTCCATATCATGATCTGAAGGTGTTTTGGAAAGTAATATTATTATTGACAATCATTGGTTTCCATTGTATTTGCCACTTTCTCATATAAATTTAAAACACAGAGTGTCACATAAGATATCTACCCCACTTCTCCACAAATTGAACTCTTAAGTCAAAAACTAAGAGGCTTTTTTGTAAATTTAAATGGTTTTCTTTCCTGTCACTATAGGAATTTAGAAAATATCTAATTCTTCTGTTACATATCCTCAATAAAAATGAATTATGCCTCAGCATCTAGTAAGAGAGGCATTTATCTGTCAACAAAGTATCATATCTATGTCAATTGAGATGCTGAAAAATTCTTCCTTATATTAAAGCAAAGCCTTTGTTGTTCAGTTGCTAAGTTGCAAAATCATGTCAGACTCCTTACAATTTCATGGGTTGCAGCACGCCAGGCTCCTCTGTCCTCCACTATCTCCTGGAATTTGCTCTAGTTCATGTTCATTGAGTCGGAGATGAAAGCCTACCTCAAAGTTGTACACAATATGTTTATCTGATCACTACAAGCCACAGAACATAATTTGAATTTTTCCATATAGCAATCCTATATACACTTGACAACAACTCTTACATCTTCTTACATATATTATATATATACATATACATACATACTTATACAAATATACACACACATAAAGAGTATATACATGTATGTATGCATATAAATTCATATGTGTGTTTATTTATATGTGTATGTATATGTATATATCTATACACACACACAGAAACAGAAGCAAGAGAAAGTTATAAATAGGGCAAAACATAAACAATTTGTAAATTTTGCACTACTATTACAATACTTGGAAGTGTGAAACAATATCTAAATTAAAAGTTTTATAAAAGTATTGTCATATGGGAAAATCCAAACTATTGTCTACTCTCAAAAAATCAAATTTTCTTATACCAAGGACTTACTATGCTATATTCATTATTTGGTAGCTACAAGAATATGCATAAAACATACAGTCATAAGGCTAAGAACTTTAAACTTACAAATACGCAACAATGAGTTATTTATAGTGATAGTTCTATCAATGGCATTCTCTTCCCAACATTTTACTTCAAAGGGAAAAACATCTAAAGAAATGGTACTCTAGCGCACAGGGAATTTTTAGTTGAATAATTTTGTTTACACAGATACTTAGGAATGTGCCTATTTATCTGCCAAATGAATACAAAACATACAGCATTTATCAGTTTCAAGAACTCTAAACCAGATCTGTGAGAAAATATTTCATTTTTAAACCTGAAACAAGAAGAAATTCAGCTAATTTGGGGTCAAAAATACACTTGCTGTATGTCTCTTAAGCCTCTGACAAATTAGAAAACGCATTTCTACTTTTGTTTTTGGCTAGGTCATACTGTATATAGTGGTTTCATTTTTCTTCTGTGGTGTGTTATTCTTCCTTGTTTCCATTTCTGGTTTTTAAATGAAAACTCACAATCCTGCTGAGAACCCTTGCTTTCATACTGTTTTTGAAACCAGACTTTCACGATGAAGCCACAAACAACTCAGCAATAATGCACATTAAAGCAACATGCTATTTTTAATTCATATTTTGGGGATTTGGCAAAGAAACCATAATAACTTGACAAGTTAGAGGCAGCCTAGCAGACAAAATCTAAACATACATATGAACTCAGATTGCTCATCATCTCCCTACTCACTGATTATTAACTTTCTTTATCCCTTCCTTCCTTCCATCCTTTTTTTCTTCTTTTTTTCTTTCTTGAGTCTTTGAGGAAGTGGAAACTAAGAGGTAGACCAAAGCTGGGCACTTCATGTCTCACAACCGTAGGGCGGAAGGAGAAAATAAATACTAGTCAACTCTACCACCAGGAACTTTGTCATCTGAAGTCATAAGCAGACTTTGGTAATGTGGAGCAGTTAGCCACCATCACAATTTCAAGAAAACCTTATGTATATCCACATACACCCAATTGGTTTAGAATTGGGCGAGTAACACCCCAGGTATTCCCCAGGTGGAAAGGGACACTCCCTTGGAAGGGGGTGAATTCCCAATGAATGTCCCCATTTCTGTTGGGGATCTCAGCTCACATTCCCTCCATGGGGAGCCCCATGGGTTTCTTAATTGCCTTCTTCAGGGTTGGGAACAAAATTGAGAACACTGCCAAGGTGGGGAAATCTAGAAAGCTCTTCATTGCTTAACAAAATAAAGGAGAAATTAAAGATTGAAAAATCTCTAGGATATTTCCATTTATAGCTTCTATCTCTTAACTCACACAAATGACAAGATTTAATTTGTGTTACACTGAAGAGACTCAGGAACTATCATCATGAAAATTTCACTGGATATCCTGTAAGTATAGCCCAGTGGTTATCTGTGTCTGTCTGCTGTTCTTTAGATATATCTTCAGAAGTTGGTACTTTATTGATTGTACACATTTATAATAAGGAAGCATTTACATAGTAACAAGCTAGAAAAATATGTATACATATATTTCCTCATACCATCACCACAGAAAGTTTAACTGTTTTGTTTGTCGTACTGTTTTTTAATTCAAACATAGTCTCTTTCAGGATACAATGGAGAAAAGGTAGTCTTTTCAACAACTGATGTTGGAACAGCTAACTGTACATCCATACACAAAGACACACAAAGACACACAAATGAATCTAGATACAGATCTTACACCCTTCACAAAAATTAACTCAAAATGGATTATAAACCTAAATGTAAAACACAAAGCTACAAAACTCCTTAGAGATATCATAACAGAAAATCTAGATAATCTTGGGTTTGATGATGACTTTTTAGACATACACAAAGGCATGATTCATGAAGAAAGAATTGATAAGCTGAACTTCATAAAAATTCAAATTTTATGCTATGCAAAAGACAGGTTAACAGGATGAAAAAACCAATCAAATGCTGGGGAAAAATGTTTACAAAAAACCCATGTAAGTTATCTATATCTGCAAAAAATAAGCCATCCTAAAAGTTAGTTACACAACTATGATATTTTATTTCTTTCAATTCTATGGGTTGATTTTCTGCTCCACTTAGTTTTGACTGGGATCATTCAGGTAGCTACATTCAGCTGGCAATTCAGTTAGGGCTAGCACATCCAAGATGTCTTCATTTACATCTTCATAGTTGCCGCTGGCTTCAGCTAAGACACCTCCTTTTCTCTTCTGTTTGGCCTTTATCCTCAAGGGCCTCTTTCCACATCCCTTTCACATAGAGTATCTTCAACTTCTCTAGATGGTGATTGTCTTCTAAATGAATGAAAAAGAATCCACAAGTTCTCTTAAGTACTGGGCTTAAAAGTTGCATCCTATTGGCCAAAATAAATCAAAAGGCCAAAGTCAAGGAAAAAGTGTGTAGACTCTATCTTTTGATGTGTGAAGGGCCAAAGTCGCACTGCAAAAGAGTACACAGGAGCAGGGCCGCTGTGATCATGGTGAGAAACAATCTCCCACGAACATATAATGTGTTTCCACTGAACTTATTTTAAACTTAGATTGTTTCTGAAATTTTAAATATTTGCAAATTGTAATAAACAAGTGTCCTGTATAAGTTTCTTTACAGGTTGAAAATATAACTTAAAGTTCCAAGTTTTTTATCAAAGACTATATTATTAAATTACTAAAATCACACACAAAAAGATACATATTCCATTTGTGTTCCCCAAATAAATATCTTCTTGATAATTTTTCAAGTGCTTCCAGCAGGGAGTGGGTATGGATTACATGTCCTGAAAAACTAGGTGTTTAATACACTAATAATAATGGCAATTGTATGTAAACAATTATAGTTCAGTATTTGCCTTGACTACAGAGAAGCAATGGTAACTTCATTGATAAGGTCATTTAAACATAATAATCATTCCTTTACTTGTTTCTTTTATTCTATATTCATGTTTTGTTAGTTATTTTTGCCCACTTATTTTCATTATAGTTTTCAGGATTTAAGAAATACATTGATTTTAAGTGGTTTTATGTTAATACCTAAAAAGAGAACTCAAGAATGATGGACAATAAAGTTACTGTCTTACAGATCAAGAAGCCAGAGCTGGGTAAGGTACCACATCTCACCCAAGGCTTTTCATCTTCAACACAAATATCAGGAAGGAAAGGGAGGTACTTACACTGTGAGTCTCAAAACCCAAACTAGTTTCATTCATATCACAGAGTAAAAGTTCTCAAAAGGACTCAGATTGGTAAATCTAAATCTAATGTATAGATAAAATCTTTTTTTTCCCCCAAGATTACAAATTTTTCTGCCCTCACTGATATGCATTTACTCAATCTTACTCTTGTAAACATATTCCTTTAAAAATAGCCAACAACTTTTTACCAAAAGATGTCTAAACACATGGTGGAGGAATCTTAGGGAAAATCCAGAGGTTGAAACCAATGTATTCCAAGAAAGGGACAGGAAATCAAATCACTAAATAAACTTATGTGTGTACTTGAAGTGCTGTTAGCTTTGTGCATGATTTGCTTATTGGTGATGTTATGGATTAAGGGCTCCAGTGCCCAAAACACAAAGCCAAATTGAAAGTAGGTGTTGGCAACAAAGTAAGGGTTTCAAGTGGACTACAGTCCATGGGGTCACAAAGAGCTGGACACGACTAGCACACACGTGTGGTTGTGAAGTCTTTATTTGCAGGGCGCCAAGCAAGAAGAATGCTCATGTTCGAAAGACTCAAACTCCCCAATGGCTTTCAGGCTATGGTTTTTAAAGACAGTGTTAGGGTAGAGGGTTGGAGGATATGTAACCAGCTCATGGACTTTCTTCTGGTTGGTGGTGAGGTAATGGGGTGATGTTCTGGGAATCTCAGCCTTCTGGTTCCAAGCACTAAGGGGTCTAAGCGCTTGTGGTCAGTATGTAATGACCATCTTCCATATGGGTGGAATCTTAGTTTCTACAGAACAGCTCAAAAATATTCATCAGATTGCCATCTTTATCCCTTCAGGAGGAATTAGGAGTTCTGTGACTCTAGTGTTCTAATTATTAAGTGCTTGAGCCTGCTCTTTGGAACTCAAAGAAGGACTAGGAAGACTTATTTTTTTTGTCTCCAAACAAGGAATGTGGGACAGGAGGAGCTTTTATACCTGGGAAGACCTCACAATGTCTTGACTGGTTTTAGTACCACTCCCTTCTCCTTGTTAATCCTCAATCCAGAGGGGAACAGGCAAGACAGGACAGTGAATTAAGTTTTGGATAGAGATTAATCATAAACTCAGCTGGGAACTCAGTTTCAGGTGGACTTGGTTTCAGTGATATAGGCATGTTTCATCAATAATAGTTGCTAAAATTTTCTACATGTTCTGAGAGAGGAAATTTTTGCTTTTCAACATTCAAGACAATCCTCATTTTATTATGAGGGTTGTATGTATAATTTTCTAAAACATAATTTCAAAGAATATATACTGAAACATATATAACAGCTCCATAACTTACCCATTTCTTCATGGGTAAAACAGGAAACAATAAAAGAGAAATAAAAAATATGATATCCCTTGTGGATTTTTTTTTTTTTGGACTTCCTTGGTGGCTCAGATGGTAAGTAAAGCGTCTGCCTGCAATACAGGAGACCCAGGTTCGATCCCTGGGTTGGGAAGATCTCCTGGAGAAGGAAATGGCAACCCACTCCAGTATTACTGCCTGGAGAATCCCAGGGACGGAGGAGCCTGGTAGGCTACAGTCCATGGGATCGCAAAGAGTCGGACACGACTGAGTGGATTTTTTAATACATAGCCTTGCTTTTATTGTTGGATCCAGTTAAATATTATTTTCTTTTTAAAAAAAATATTATTTAGTTGGCTATGTTGAGTCTTAGTTGTGGTTCTTAGTTGCAACACACAGACTCTAGTTGCGGCACTCAAGCTCCAGAGTATGCAGGCTCAGTAGTGCAGCACTTGGATAAGGGGCTCTGTAGCATGTGGAATCTTGGTTCCCTAACTAAGGATTAAATCTGAATCCCCTGCTTTGTAAGGCAAATTCTTAACCACTAGACCACCAAGGAAGTCCCTTACTTATTTATTTATTTGAAAGCATCAATTCTTCGGTGCTCAGTCTTCTTTATGGTCCAACTCTCACATCCTTACATGACTATTGGAAAAACCATAGCATTGACTAGACGGACCTTTGTCAGCAAAGAAATGTCTCTGCTTCTTAATATGCTGTCTAGGTTTGTCATAGCTTTTCTTCCATGGAGCAAGTGTTTTTTAATTTCATGGTTGCAGTCACCATCCACACTGATTTTGAAGACCAAGAAAATAAAATCCATCACTGTTTCCACTTTTTCCCCTTCTATTTGCCATGAAGTGATGGGATGATCATGATCTTAGCTTTTTGAATATTGACTTTTAAGCCAGCTTTTTCACTCCTCTTTCACTCTCAAGAGGCTCTTTAGATCCTCTTCACTTTCTGCCATTAGAGTGGTATCATCTCCATATCTGAGATTGTTGATATTTCTCCAGGCAACCTTGATTCCAGCTTGTGATTCAGCCAGTCCTACATTTCACAGGATGTACTCTGCATAGAAGTTAAATAAGCAGGGTGACAATATATTGCCTTAATGTACTCCTTTCTCATTTTTGAGCCAGTCCGTTGTTCCATGTCTGGTTCTAACTGTTGCTTCTTCACCCACATGCAGGTTTCTCAGGAGACAGGTAAAGCCATCTGGTATTCCCATCTCTTTAACAACTTTCCACAGTTCATTGTGATCCACACAGTCAAAGGCTTTAGAATAATTAATAAAGCAGGAGTAGACATTTTTCTAGAAGTCCCTTGCTTTCTCTATGATCCAACAGGAATATTGACAATTTAATCACTGGTTTCTCTGCCTTTTCTAAACCCACCTTGTACATCTGGAAGTTCTCAGTTCATGTACTACTGAAGTCTAGCTTGAACTCTACCTTGTTAGCATGTTAAATTAGTGCAATTGTACCGTAGTTTGAACATTCTCTGGCATTGCCTTTCTTTGGGATTGGGATGAAAACTGACTTTTCCAGTCCTGTGGCCACTGCTGAGTTTTCCAAATTTGCTGATATATTGAATGCAGCACTTCATTGGCATCATCTTTTAGGATTTGAAATAGCTCAGCTGGAATTCCATTACCTCCACTAGCTTAGTTTGCAGTAATGCTTCCTAATGCCCCCTTGCCTTCACACTCCAGGATGTCTGGCTCTAGGTGAGTGACCACACCATTGTGGTCATCCTGGTCATTATACCTTTTTTGTATAGTTCTTCTGGGTATTCTTGCCACCTCTTCTTAAACTCTTTTGCTTCTGTTTGGTCCTTACAGTTTCTGTCCTTTATCATGCCCATTCTTGCATGAAATATTCCCTTGATATCTCCAATTTTCTTGAAGAGATATCTAGTCTTTCCCATGTAATTTTTCCCTCTGTTTCTTTGCATTGCTCACTAGAGAAGGTCTTCTTATCTCTTCTTGCTATTCTCTGGAACTCTACATTCAGTTGAGTATATCTTTTCCTTTCTCCATTGCTTTTTGCTTCTCTTCTTTCCTCAGCTATTTGTAAAGCTTCCTCGGACTACCACTCTGCCTTCTTGCACTTCTTTTTTCTTTGAAATGGTTTTGGTCACTGCCTTTGGACAATGTTACAAACCTTTATCCATAGTTCTTCAGGCACTCTGTCTGCCAGGTTTAATTTCTTGAATCTATTGGTCATCTCATTGCTCCCTTTTAATATGTTATATTGGTTGTATTCATCACCTTCATCACCAATACTTAACAAGTGATGCTGTTACTAGCATTGGATAATCGGATCATTGCTGCCAACCAGGTTCCTTTATTTGCAAGAAGCAAATCATATTCAAACTAACAAAATTCAAAAATAGGTCAATTAGACAATATGAAATATCTCAGAATACTAAGACAGAAATGAAATATAGCTGGGCTTACAAGATTAGAAACCAAAATTACTCCCTCTTTCACAACTGTGTACACTAAGTATTTATTTTATTATATGAATATGTTCAATCTGTAATATTTTTATCATCTTCCTCTGCTTACCTATCTTTACCACAGCCTAACATGGCTAAAAGTCCAGCTCTGTATAATCACCAATAAATTCTGGGCTGAATTCTGACTGACCCAGGTTCCTCGGTACTTTAACTCCAAACTTCTAATTGATTATCCCTCTCTTTTACTCTTCCCAGAGTCTGTCTGTAACTGCAGATTATCATAAACAACTGGTCAGCCAACTATGACTGTAGTAAAATAGAATCATCAACTGGAGCTGTGAGTAGGTAGAAAATAACTAGCATGTCTACTATAATTTGCTAAATATATACCTTGGAATACTTTGTAATATAGAATAATTTATTTCCTCATGTGTAAAATCTAATAAAGTTTACTTACTATTTGCCTACCCTACCCTTAAGTTCTGTCTATAGTAACAAATGAGTTAATAAAAAAGAAAGCAATGGGCAACCTAAAAGCACTTCAGTTCAGTTCAGTTCATTTCAGTCGCTCGGTCGTGTCCGACTCTTTGCGACCCCATGAATCGCAGCACGCCAGGCCTCCCTGTCCATCACCAACTCCCAGAGTTCACTCAGACTCACGTCCATCAAATCAGTGATGCCATCCAGCCATCTCATCCTCTGCCGTCCCCTTCTCCTCCTGCCCCCAATCCCTCCCAGCATCAGAGTCTTTTCCAATGAGTCAGCTCTTCGCATGAGCTGGCCAAAGTACTGGAGTTTCAGCTTTAGCATCAGTCCTTCCAAAGAATACCCAGGATTTAGAATGGACTGGTTTGATCTCCTTGCAGTCCAAGGGACTCTCAAGAGTCTTCTCCAACACCACAGTTCAAAAGCATCAATTCTTTGGTGCTCAGCTTTCTTCACAGTTCAACTCTCACATCCATACATGACCACTGGAAAAACCATAGCCTTGGCTAGATGGACCTTTGCTGGCAAATAATGTCTCTAGTTGGATGCAGCCAATAATTAGCAAACCATATCTACTACCAATCAAATTATCCAGGAGAGAACAAACTACAAAAAAATCACAGTCTCTCAAGATAATAGAAACTTCGTAGAACTCATTTTCAATTGTAACTTAAAGAATATCAAGAGTCTAATATAATTTAACCAGTTTCTCTCTTCCTCGGACATTCAAGTTATAGTGCTTATTCTAAAGAAATTAAAGAAATAACTTTTTCACCTTGATATAAATGGTCTGGGGAATATACATTGATTTTATGTCTTGTTTAAACATTCCTATTATTGCAAGTATGTTTATTTGGCTTTGGAATTTGGGCACTTTCTTTGATTTTTTGGGGTTCTTTATTTTTATTTTATTTTTCTTCAGATGCTGATTGTCTGGTAATTTATTTATTTTGTACTTTCTATTTTCTAGAAATCCATGGTGGTGAGGACTTGAAGATAACTGGAAGACTAGAAATGAAGGAAAGTAGTAGAGTCCAAGCTCTGAGAGCAGATGGGATTCATTCAGCAGTTTGTAAAAGCAAAATGAGCTTTATAGACAGAAAGGAGATGGAATAAAATTGACAGAGAAACCAAAATAGAGCAACCCAGTCCAAAGGAAAAACTACTGAGGTGAGAACTGTCGTTCTAATGGAGACTCATAAAAACTCCAATCTTGGATTGAATGAGTACAGGAAAGAGGAGTGAACTGAGTAGCTATTATCCAATTAACCAAATTAATTTATAACTAATTATACTATATATTTATATATGAACTAATTAAGTAAATATAATTTAATTAAAGGTATCTTTACTAGGTAGCTGGAGTAGAAATACCTCCTCCCAGCTCCATCACACTGAGCTACCAGTAGTAGTTGTTTGCCTGTAGGGATAGTGTTTGTAATCTGCTCTAAAATTAAAATGCAGAGTCTTTTCTAATAGGACTCATGGGGTGGGGTATCATGCCAGATATGGAAATCCTGAAAAAAAAAAAAGTTGGAGGGGGAGAGTAAAGTCCACAATGGATGAGGAAGAATAACTTTAAAAAGGAAAGAAACTTGCTTACAAGTGATAAATACTGAAGCTCTCTACATTCAGATTAAACTCCTTTTTTTTTTTTTTACTAATTGTGAGACCCTTAAGACTTCCACTCTACTTTATGTTTACCATAGAGGAACTCTGCAAGGCTACACTTTGCCCTCATTGACACAGTGCCCATAACAGCCCTCAGGTGAGAGGCCAACGGGGGAAATGTACTTATAGAATTGTAGACAAAATTTGTGTCAGCTGATTACCAACCAACCTAGTAAATCAGTGAAAAGTATGAAGAGATAATGAAAAATCACAAAATATTTAAGAAAAACCAAGAATATGATCAAGAGTAATACATTAGACTCCTGTACTTAATTTCAAGGTTTGTGTTTGTTTATCCCCATGCATGTGTGCCTACTGTCACTTCAGTAGTCTCCACTGCGACCCTATGAACTGTAGCCCTCCAGGCTCCCCTGTCCATGGGATTCTCTAGGCAAGAATACCAGAGTGGGTTGCCGTGCCCTCCTCCAGGGGATCTTTCTGACTCAGGGATTGAACCCATGTCTCCCTGTGGCTTCTGCATTGCAGGTGGATTCTTTACCACTAAGCCACAACAGGAAGCCCATACATCAACCAGATGTCTGAGAGTTCAACTCAATTCTGACACTATCCACTCAGAGACTGAATCAAGATTACACAAGTAAAAGGCACACTCCAAGTCTACCCTCTACTTTAGACACCAATAGCAAGCCCAGGTTACCTGTACTTCAGAGATTCCCATGATCCCTTCCTTGGGTTAGATTAATTTGCTAGAACAACTGGAACAGCTCAAGAACTCAGGAAAACCCACCTACTCACTAGATAACCAATTTATTACAAAGGATATTAAAGGATAGTAATCAACAGCCAAATGAAACACAGATAAATTAGAACCTTAGACAAAGGTGCCTCTATCCTTGTGGAGCTTGGGGCCTGGCACTGAGGCACATATAAGTGTTCTTATGTGGAAACTCTCTGAATCCTCTACTTTTGGGTTTTTATGGAAACTTCATTACATAAGCATAATTGATTAACTCATTAGCCACTGGTGATTGATTCAACCTCTAGCCTGTTTCCCCTCCCCTGAGATCGGAGGTGGGAGGACCACCCTCTAAACACAAGGCTGGTTTCTTTGGCAACCTATCAAAAGATGCTTATCAAAATACACTCTAATCACTCTTAACAAAAGACACCCTAATCACTCTTAACACTAAGGAAATTCCAAGGGTTTGGGGAGCTATAAGCAAGGAATTATGGACAAAGACCAAAGAAGAAATATATATTCTGGTCATCTGGACCAAATGTATATTTTTTATAAATCATAATATTGCAATAAATAACTAGCAACATCTAACAAATGTTAAAGAAATAGAAAAACATCTAACATCTAATCTGAAGGCAAGGTCTATGGACATTGTTGGTTATTACAGTTGGGTGGTGGGTGTGGGGGAGCTCCTGGCATCTAGTGAATATGGCTCAAAGGTGTTAGCAAAATCCTACAATGGACAAGACAGCCCACCACAACAGAAACACGCCCAGTCCAAAACGTCAACAGCAAAGAAGCTGAAAAACTGTGCCCTTTCTACTTGTCTTTTACTTGAGTCTTTAATGGCATTCTGAACATGCTTTTATCTTTTTCCATCCCTGCTTCTATAGGATCCTCCTTTTTTCTTCCCCCTAGAAGATTCTCAATGTTTCTATAATGCTGTTCTCCCAGGATTTTGAGATCCAGAGAGTAAATGCCATCTTGTTCTTGGTGACTACAAGCTTAAAATTTCTCTAGCATGCACTGGGGGAAAAAACCCATTAACCTTTACTTTTCTTTAGCAGAACTTTCCTGTCTCTACTGGAGAATGTATTTGCTCTGGTTTCTTTTTGAAACTAAATCCAAATCCTTTCTAATCTGCAGAAGTTTTTGACTGTTGGCCCTCTACTATGCCCTAGAGTGGTTACAGATTTACTCCCTTGTTTATAGCTTTTTGTTTTGTCATTTCAAAGCACATATTCTTAGATTGCCATTTTTATCTGAAAGTTGCTGATTAATTTTGCAAACTTACATCCATAATATTTAGGCTACAAAAAATTACTAGTAACCAGAATCTGTGAATATATTGTTTTATTGTTACAAAAGTCAGTGAAAACTATTTCCTCTGTATTTTTGAAAGTTTAATTTTGACACTGATATTTTTACTAGAGGAAAACTTTTTTTTTTTTTGGATCATTTCTTAAAGTGGAGAGTTATTTGAAAGCTGTATATAAATAAATATTATTACAATAATACTTAATGGTTTATAGCCTTTCTGATATGATATGCTTTCATAAACACATTATCATGCTTGAACTTCACAATCCTAGGAGTAAATATTGTTTTGCTTTTTGAGCTGTGAGAGAAAGTAACTTTTGAGTGAAGCCGCAAAGTTGAGTCTAAGAAAGTCTTCTAACTCTATCTCTAATATATGTGCTGGTTTTCTACACTGTTTTCTTAATTAGAGGAAGCAGAGTGTTTGACATTGTATCAATTGCTCTATTCCATAACGGGGAGGAAGTTTTACTATGATCCAAGAAGATGTTGTATTAGACCTCTCCACATATGAGTCAGTAAATGCCAGGGGTAGAGTCCTATTAATATGAATGCACCACTAGCTCATGGTGAAAAGAAAAAAAGAAAGAAAAGAAAAATAAATAACAATGATAACAATGCTCATTATTTGAACAAAAACTTGTAAGAAACTTTAGGTAAGAAGCACAGTAAAGGTTAATTGTAGATAAATGAATTTCCAAGTGTTGCTCAAGTCATGGTATGTTGCATGTACTTCTCAGTGTACAAAACTTCACCTCTGTGCCTTCTGGTTCATTATTTGTTTTCTTCTACATTTCATTCAGTACTTGAGAAGTTAAGAAAATTTACTTTTATTCTCAGTTCTCCTACTCTTATAGAAAGCCAAAGCCCTATTTATTGATCTACTGATTTTTCTGTTGCTCAGTCACTCAGTCTGTCCGACTCTTTGCAATCCCATGGATTGCTGTACAGCAGGGTTCCATTTCCTTCACCATCACCCAGAAGTTGCTCAAACTCATGTCCACTGAGTCAGTGATGCCATCCAACCATCTCGTCCTTTGTCGTCCCCTTATCCTCCTGCCTTTAATCTTTCCCAGCGTCACTTATTTCCAGCAAATTAAAATTATGGGTTCACCATGAATCTTTCTTCCCTGTGAAATCCATGCAAGTACTGTGATTTATCTTTAAGGATATGGACAAGGAAGTTTTTCCTTCCTTCTTCTTCCTTACTGGCCCCTGAATTTAGCCCAAAGGAAAATATCACTTTCTATTGTCATACCCAGTTGTGGATGTGACTGGTGATAGAAGCAAGGTCCGATGCTGTAAAGAGCAATATTGCACAGGAACCTGGAATGTTAGGTCCATGAAGCAAGGCAAATTGGAAGTGGTCAAACAGGAGATGGCAAGAATGAACGTCGACATTCTAGGAATCAGCGAACTAAAGTGGACTGGAACGGGTGAATTTAACTCAGATGACCATTATATCTACTACTGAGGACAGGAATCCCTCAGAAGAAATGGAGTAGCCATCATGGTCAACAAAAGAGTCCGAAATGCAGTACTTGGATGCAATCTCAAAAACGACAGAATGATCCCTGTTCATTTCCAAGGCAAACCATTCACTATCACAGTAATCCAAGTCTATGCCCCAACCAGTAACACTGAAGAAGCTGAAGTTAAATGGTTCTATGAAGACCTACAAGACCTTTTAGAACTAACACCCAAAAAAGATGTCCTTTTCATTATAGGGGACTGGAATGCAAAAGTAGGAAGTCAAGAAACACCTGGAGTAACAGGCAAATTTGGCCTTGGAATACGGAATGAAGCAGGGCAAAGGCTAATAGGGTTTTCCCAAGAGAACACACTGGTCATAGCAAACACCCTCTTCCAACAACACAAGAGAAGATTCTACACATGGACATCACCAGATGGTCAACACCGAAATCAGATTGATTACATTCTTTGCAGCAAAAAATGGAGAAGCTCTACACAGTCAACAAAAACAAGACCGGGAGCTGACTGTGGCTCAGATCATGAACTCCTTGTTACCAAATTCATACTTAACTTGAAGAAAGTAGGGAAAACCACTGAACCATTCAGGTATGACCTAAATCAAATCCCTTATAATTATACAGTGGAAGTGAGAAATAGATTTAAGGGCCTAGATCTGATAGACAGAGTGCCTGATGAACTATGGACTGAGGTTTGTGACATTGTACAGGAGACAGGGATCAAGACCATCCCTATGGAAAAGAAATGCAAAAAAGCAAAATGGCTGTCTGGGGAGGCCTTACAAATAGCTGTGAAAAGAAGAGAAGCAAAAAGCAATGGAAAAAAGGAAAGATATAAGCATCTGAATGCAGAGTTCCAAAGAATAGCAAGAAGAGATAAGAAAGCCTTCCTCAGAAATCAAAGCAAAGAAATCGAGGAAAACAACAGAATGGGAAAGACTAGAGATCTCTTCAAGAAAATTAGATACCAAGGGAACATTTCATGCAAAGATGGGCTCAATAAAGGACAGAAATGGTATGGACCTAACAGAAGTAGAAGATATTAAGAAGAGGTGGCAAGAATACCCAGAAGAACTGCTCAAAAAAGATCTTCACGACCCAGATAACTACGATGGTGTGATCACTGACCTAGAGCCAGACACCGTGGAATGTGAAGTCAAGTGGGCCTTAGAAAGCATCACTACGGGGGTTTGTTGCAAAAAAAAAAAAAAAAAGAAAGAATCACTACGAACAAAGCTAGTGGAGGTGATGGAATTCCAGTTGAGCTATTTCAGATCCTGAAAGATGATGCTGTGAAAGTGCTGCACTCAATATGCCAGCAAATTTGGAAAACTCAGCAGGGGCCACGGGACTGGAAAAGGTCAGTTTTCATTCCAATCCCAAAGAAAGGCAATGCCAAAGAATGCTCAAACTACCACACAATTGCACTCATCTCACTCGCTAGTAAAGTCATGCTCAAAATTCTCCAAGCCAGGCTTCAGCAATATGTGAACTGTGAACTTCCGGATGTTCAAGCTGGTTTTAGAAAAGGCAGAGGAACCAGAGATCAAATTTCCAACATCTGCTGGATCATGGAAAAAGCAAGAGAGTTCCAGAAAAACATCTATTTCTGCTTTATTGACTATGCCAAAGCCTTTGACTGTGTGGATCACAATAAACTGGAAAATTCTGAAAGAGATGGGAATACCAGAACACCTGATCTGCCTCTTGAGAAATTTGTATGCAGGTCAGGAAGCAACAGTTAGAACTGGACATGGAACAACAGACTGGTTCCAAATAGGAAAAGGAGTTCATCAAGCATTTTGTATATGTTACTAAAAAGAATTTTTCACATTACAAATCTAGTGAGTTTTTTCAGTGTAGCAGAAGTGCCTGCATTTTCAAATTAGTTTTTGATAGATGATTGTAACTTAGAAACATGATGGTTTTCATCATCAATCCTTTCATTTTCATTTGTCTTGTTCCTGGTAAACTCCCTTCCACATTCTCTGAGGGACTGTCCCGAATCTCTAGCACTGTTTGAGGATCATGATTCTCACTCTCATCTTTGAGCAAAAACTTCTGCTTCCCATTTCACAGACATCTATAGGCCATCAAATATGAGTAGCTTCAAGCTTCCTCCTCTACACATCTAACTTTCCAGTAATGACACCCATTTTCATAATCTTGCAACATATCTTGTAAGAAAGAGTCTCTATCTGTGGTGAGCTAATCTGTGTTCTAAATCTTAATATTCTTATCTCCTGTGAGATGTTAGTCTAGCCATTTATCCTATCACCTCTATTTTAAATATGGCTTTTTCCAGAGTTAGCTTCCCTCATCTCACAAGTGAGATGTATTTATCTTTATCTTGTATTTAGATAAAGAAAATCCTTCGTCCTATACACTATAAAAACTATTGCTGATTTCCTTCCTTGTCTTTACCATTGACCTTCTTGAAAGTGTTACATAATTTATCCTCATTACTTCTTAGGTTCCTTCATTCCTCAATCCATTGAGTTTGACTTCTGTCACCACTCCTCTAAAAGTCATCTTCTATAGCTCACCAATGATCTTGTGACAATCTTACATACAATCAGTTTTCCGTTTCCAACTTATTTAACTTGTAAAACATTGATAATATTTATAACAGCTCTTTCTTGAAGGTATTATTCCTTGGTTTATTATACTTTGGTTTATAGGGGTCATCCTTCCTTTTGATAAAATATGTTGCTCCCCCCAAAAAACAAAAACATATTTCCCAGAATTTTTAAGAAACTGGTATATATAAATATACAATATATTTTAAAATATAGACATAAATATAAGTGCTGATATTAATATAGCTATAGATATATCCAAGGCTGCAGAGATATATGTGTACATACTGTAATATGAATTTTATTGACAGCTTTCAGGAATAAACTAAGCACATATGTAAAAAGAGAATATGTAGTCATATTAGGCTACATATATTTCATATATATGATTATTTCATATATATGATTTTACTGAGCTTACTAAAGCCATCCCTTTTCCCCAGTCTTGCCTGCCACTACTTATTGCCCAGTAGTTTTCTTCCTTTTACTATGGTAATTATTTTTCAGATATTTGCATAAGCTTCTCTTTCTCAATTGGACTGTGAAAACCCTGGTTCATGATCTGCTTTCTCACTCTACCTCCTCTCTCCAAGTGACCTAATTCAATTGTGGCTTCAACAGTTCATCCACTCAATGACTCTAAAACATTATATGTCTAACTCAGAACTAATCATTTTTTTAGTAAAAACGTTCAGTATTATTAAGCACATTCATATTAGTGTGCAATGATCACCACCATCCATCTCCAGACTATTTTCTCTCGCAAAACAGAAACTTTATACCCATTAAACAACATCTTGCCATCACAGTTCCCTATACTGTAGTCCCTGGTTACCATCTTTCTATTTTCTTTCACTATGATTTTTGATTACTCTAAGTAACTCACATAAGTGGAATCATACATTATTTGTCTTTTTGTGATTGGTTTATTTCGCTAAGCATAGTGTTGTCAGGGTTGATCACGTGCTGGAACTGTGCTGGAACATGCTGGAACGTGTTGGAACATGTGCTGGAACTGCCTTTATTTTTGAGGTTGAATAAAACCCCATTGTATGGATATAACACATTGTACATATCCATTCATACATTGATGGACTCAGGTTTCTTTCCTGTTTTAGCTGGTATGAATAATGTTGCTATGAACATGAGGGTACAGATAACTCCTCAAGACTTTTCTTTCATTTACTTTGGATGTATACCCAGGATAGGATTACTGAATCATTGTTGTTCTTGTTGTTCAGTCGCGAAGTTATGTCCAACTCTTTGCAACCCCATGGAATGCAGCATGCCAGGTTCCCCTGTCCTTCAATATCTCCCAGAGTTAGCTCAAATTCATGTCCACTATGTCAGTGATGCTATCGAACCATCTCATCCACTATTGCTCCCTTCTTCTTTTGCCTTCAATCTTTCCCAGCATCAGGGTCTTTTCCAATGATTTGGCTCTTCACATCAGATAGCCAAAGTATTGGAACTTCAGCTTCAGCATCAGTTCTTCCAATGAATATTCAGGATTGATTTCCTCTAGGACTGACTGGTTTGATCTCCTGGCAGTCCAAAGGACTCTCAAGAGTCTTCTCCAGTTTGAAAACATCAATTACTTGGCACGCAGCCTTTTTTACCGTCCAACTCTCACATCTGTATATGGCCACTGGAAAAAACTATAGCTTTGATTCTATGGACCTGTGTCGGCAAAGTGATGTCTCCACTTTTTAATATGCTATCTAGGTCTGGCATAGCTTTTCCTCCAAGGAGCAAGTGTCTTGTAATTTCATGGTTGCAGTCACCATCTGCACTAATTTTGGAGACCAAGAAAATAAAATTTGTCACTGTTTCCACTATTTTCCCTTCTATTTGCCATGAAGTGATGGGACCAGATGCCATGATCTTAGTGTTTTGAATGTTGAGTTTTAAGCCAGCTTTTATACTCTCTCACCCTCATCAAAAGGTTCTTTAGTTCCTCTTCATTTTCTGCCATAAGAGTGGTATCATCTGCATATCTGAGGTTGTTGATATTTCTCCAGACAATCTTGATTCCAGCTTGTGAGTCATCCAGCCCAGTATTTCAGGTGATGTACTCTGCATGTAAGTTAAATAAGCAGGGTGACAATATACAGCCTTGACGTACTGCTTTCTTAATTTTGAACCAGTCCATTGTTCCATGTCTATTTCTAACTGTTGCTTCTTGTCCTGCATACAGGTTTCTCAGGAGAGAGGTAAGGTGGTTTTGTATTCCCAGCTTTTTAAGAATCTTCCACAATTTGTTGTAATCCACACAGCCAAAGGCTTTAATATAGTCAATGAAGCAGAATGAATGTTGACAATTTAATCTTTTGTTCCTCTGGCATTTTCTCAACCCAGCTTGTACAGCTGGAAATTTTCAGTTCATGTACTATTGAAGGCTAGCTTGAAGTATTTTTAGCATTAACTTGCTACCATGTGAAATGACTGCAATCATACAATACTCTGAACATTCTTTGGCATTGCCTTTCTTTGGGATTGGAGTGAAAACTGACCTTTTCCATTCTTGTGGTCACTGCTCAATTTTCCAAATTTGCTGGCTATTGAGCTCAGCACTTTAACACCATCATCTTTTAGGATTTGAAATAGTTCAGCTGAAATTTTATCCCTCCACAAGCTTTGCTCGTAGTAATGCTTCCTGACACCTACTTGCCTTCACACTCTGGGGTGTCTGGCTCTAGATGAGTCACCACCCTATTGTGGTTATCCCAATCATTAAGACCTTTTTTGTACAGTTCTTCTGTGTATTCTTGCCACTTCTTCTTAATCTCTTCCGCTTCTGTTAGGTCCTTGCCATTTCTGTCTTTTATTGTGCCCATCTTTGCATGAAATGTTCCCTTGGTATCTTCATTTTTCTTGAAGAGATCTCTAGTCTTTCCCATTCTACTGTTTTCCTCTATTTCTTTGCATTGTTCACTTAAGAAGACTTAATCTCTCCTTGCTCTTCTTTGGAACTCTGGGCATGCATGGCGGCTTTCTAATTTTCCCTATACACATGGTTGCTTTTGAATATTCTTATCTTTAATCTTTGGCTCCCAAAATGTGAAAAAAAGAAAAATAAAGTGTAGAGCAGGGGAATGCTGGCCCTTTAATTCTCCTGGAATTCACTACATCTGGAAGCAGGAGGGGCTTCCAACGGTAAGATGTGGTGCAAGAAATATAGCTGCCCACCTCTGTGTCTGCAAATCCATGATCAGAAACAGCAATCAGCAATCAGAACATAAATCCCTGATATTTGAAGGACAGAGTTCTTATTGCCACGGTGGCTCCTGCAAGCCATGCACAAGCTGCTTCAGAAACACGTGCACAGCTATCTGCCATTGGGCTAAGGAGAGTGGGATGGGTAGTTCTTAAATGCTGAAATTGCAACTGAGCATGATTTAATGTCCAACCCTTTCCCTAAAAGTAGCAAGCCTTCATTAGATTCCAGAGTTTCAAAACAGTTACATCAGCCAAATTCTGTCTGTGTAACTACTGCCTGGGTGGGATGAACCCTTGGTGCCTCCTACTTCACCATCTCCCCAGGATGCTATTATGCCCGGGTAAACCTGCCTTAGTGGTCATCAATAGCACTGAACTTGCAATGAATAAAAGGCCTCATTAAAATGCAAATATAATTTTCCTAAAAGAATTTCTAAATTGAAGATGAAATATGATGCTGGAACATATCGTCCTACTGTTTTCTCAATACATTTGTACAATTTTGATTATTTTTTCAATGGTTCCAAAATATATTCTAATAGATATGTTGAATAATTGATATTACAGAATTTTCAATAATTTTCATTTCCAGTATTCTTTCTTATGGATTATTCTTTACTTAGTCATTCTTTATCTCAAATACAATAGTATACCTCCCCTGTGGGTTCCAAAAATGCCTACTGACAAGAATAATTATCCTAACTTGGCAATATGCCTTTAGAATCCAAAATACTTACTCTCATAGTCACAACTTAGATATTGGGGGAAAATAAGAAGTAAAAATCAAGAATTAAATATACTCTGAATCATATTTTTTAAAAATATGTCCACAAAACTGTTTTTAAGAGACACATAATCTGTTAGGTAAGAATGAAATGAATGCACAAAACTGCAATAGGATACAAATACCCAGATGTAGTTTCTGAGATGATAGGATATGGATCATAAAAATACACTCATGCTGCTGCTGCTGCTGCTTCTGCTAACTCACTTCAGTCGTGTCCGACTCTGTGCGACCCCACAGACGGCAGCCCACCAGGCTCCCCCCGCCGTCCACGGGATTTTCCAGGAAAGAGTACTGGAGTGGGTTGCCATTGCCTTCTCCGGAAGTTCTAGTGGAAGGCATGAAAATACATACGGTGACCTCAGGAATTTTGTCCCTTTGTTTGTGATTATCAAGAATAGTGGGACTGAGACTGGGGATTCTCCTTTCTCCTGGAAAATCCCTACTTCTTCCCTCTTAGAACTGAAAGGGACTAACTCTGTGTTATGAGGCTACTGGGGAATTTCAGCTAACTCCTGTGAGGAAAGAGATGGAAACAAGTGTTCCTCAACAATCCCACTGATGAACCACAGGTTTCCCATAAGCATCTCTCAGATTCCAAAATGTCCTGCTGAGGGCTAAGTGAGAATAATGGAATCACTACATTTAGTCATGCTTATTATAATGACTGCCACTGACTGTAACAACTATTCATTCCTCCTAAAGTTTGGACTCATCTGACACATGCTAGAGGCTAAGAAGCAACAAGAGGCCTTAATATCCCATGGCTTCCTGGCAGGCTAGATCATCTTAGTATCTATACGTAGCCTATACATAGCCGGCTATCTATAAAATCAGATAACTGGAAACTTGGGTTCAAGGCACTACCAAAATTACTAGAAATCAAATTTCCATTAATAAGTGGAATCCCACCTCTGTCATTTCTGGCTAACCTACAACTCTTTAGCCCCCTCTCCATCTTAGATATCACAGATAAGACCACTAGCCCTAGCAGCCCATCTTCCTTCTGCTCCTTTCCCTCCAGTTCTGCCTTCATTCCAGATCCTTCCATGGGTCTTTGGAACTCTTCATTCTGAAAAAGAAGCAAGAAATCCAAATCCTCTATATCTTTACGTCTTTAACCTCTCCCAGGACATGTCCTGAATGGCTGTTTTGTTTTGTTTAAATAGTAACCTAGCCTCAAAGGGAGGTCAATTCTTCTCATGCTGACTTCTCTAGCAGGAACTCTGCATTCTCCCATATGTCAACATAAACATCTCAGCCCTTGTGGCAGTGCTGGCATCCTCTTGGCTCCCTACTGCCACTTACTATTTGTCACACATTTATTTTCATTCAAGAAGCCCCTCTTGTTTTAAGCTCATGCTGTGTGATTTTATATCCATTTACCTGAGCCTACAGCTCTCATCTTCTAACCCTTGGACAGTTCACTGCCATCTAATGATAATATTGTTATGTGACCTACATTCTTCATCCTTACCTATAAAACATCCTATTCCACATCTGAGCTACACAACTGACCTCCTGTATCCCAAAGATCTTTACCATCTTTCAACTTCCACAAGTCATAGCATGGGTCTAGTCAACCTCTAAAATTAACTCATCTCAAGGGTTTCCCAGGTGGCGCTAGTGGTAAAGAGCCTGCCTGCCAATGCAGGAGACCTAAGAGATGGGGGTTAGATCTCTGGTTTGGAAAGATGCCCTGGAGGAGGGGATGGCAACCCACTCTAGTATTCTTGCCTAGAGAATCTCATAGACAGAGGAGCCTGGCGGACTACAATCCATAGGGTTGCAGAGTCAGACACGACTGAAGCGACTTAGCACCCAAGAATATTAAACTCTGAGTACAAAGCACTATTTTAACTCTTTTGTTCCATTAAAAAAGAGAGAGAGAAGAAAAGGAAGGGAGAGAGGGAAGGAGCGAGGAGGGAGGGAGAAAATTCCATTCATCCTCTCCAGCTGCTGTTCCATTTCCTTCTCCTTTTTTTCACAGCCACACTTCTTAACAGAATTATCTGCCAACAGTCTCCAGTTCCTCACTTCACACTCTTTCTTCAGCCTGTTACAGTTCAGTTTCCACCTCAACACGGGAAACTGTTCTCACCAAGGTTAACATCTTCTTATCACTTGATACTACTTCATCTTTGAAATCCTTTCTTAGTTTTGCTTTCTTGAATCCTCTTATTTTTTAGTTTATCTCTCACTTCTCTGAGCATTCCTCATTTAGTTCTCTGTACACTCTTTAAATATTAGTGGCTCTCAAAGTTTAGTGTGTGTTTGCTTTCTTTCAGCACACTCTGAAAACAGCCTTTCAGATCAGATCAGATCAGATCAGTCGCTCAGTCATGTCCGACTCTTTGCGACCCCATGAGTCGCAGCACGCCAGGCTTCCCTGTCCATCACCAACTCCCAGAGATCACTGAGACTCACGTCCATCGAGTCAGTGATGCCATCCAGCCATCTCATCCTCTGTCATCCCCGTCTCCTCCTGCCCCCAATCCCTCCCAGCATCAGAGTCTTTTCCAATGAGTCAACTCTTCGCATGAGGTGGCCAAAGTACTGGAGTTTCAACTTTAGCATCATTCCTTCCAAAGAAATCCCAGGGCTGATCTCCTTCAGAATGGACTGGTTGAGAGTCCCTTGGACTGGAGAGTTCCTTGCAGTCCAAAGGACTCTCAAGAGTCTTGTCCAACACCACAGTTCAAAAGCATCAATTCTTCGGCGCTCAGCCTTCTTCACAGTCCAACTCTCACATCCATACATGACCACAGGAAAAACCATAGCCCTGACTAGATGAACCTTTGTTGGCAAAGTAATGTCTCTGCTTTTGAACATGGCCATTATTACATCCATCATTGGTGTACAATGACTGTCCAATCTATAAACAACAATCCCACAACACTATTCCAAGATGCAAAGAAGATTTTCCTTTGCTCCTCAACTATTGCCATTTCAATGTATTATAGATACATCATTATCAACATGTTCTTCCTCCATTTATTGAGTCCATTATAACATACAAGCAAGGCTGCTAGACTAACTGAAAGCTCTGTTTTTCACTTCTATAGCTGCATACTGGACACCAATTATTTCTCATCTGAATTATTGCAACCAATTATTGCTATCTAGGTAGTATAGCAAATACTATTTCTTTACAACTTTATACACAGACATATTTTTTATTCTGAACACAATAAAGTATATAATATACAATCATTTTTTTTCTAAAAACCTGAAAATTGTCACACCATGTAATATAAAATTTAATAGGATAGTATATCCGTTTAAACTGACAATAAATTTCAATACTACTCTTATTGGTTAATAAAAACCACACTAGTGCTTATGACACTAGCCTTCTTATGTTACCCGAGTCTAAAGAGAAACTATTCCAGCAAAGATCATTAGAAAATCATTTTAGAAACCATTAGATCATTACTATGCTTTTTTAAAAATAAAATGTTTTAATAAATTTTATAAATATAAATAAAAACATTTTATAGATAAATGTTTTTAAACATGTTTTTTATGTTTTTATTTTAAACATAAAAACATTTCATAAATAAAATGTTACAGTATTGCTCAAGTTAAACTGGAATTGTTAACAATAGAAAGACATTGCCAAAATAATGGTCAAATCTATGATAAATGCGTTAGTGGTATGTGCAGAACATCTTCCATTTGCCTCTTCAGATCCATTTTTCATTCTTTTCCATATTGTTTTGGAGGCTGTTTGACCAAAGGAAGGGAAGAGGGAAGAGAAAGAAGTTGGACTACTTTTCTAATCCCTCTCTTTGTGACCATCAACTTCATGTATCAATTTGGCAACAGTGCCCAGATATGTTGACAAACATTTTCTGGATGTTTCTGTGAGATGGTTTTTAGATGAGATTAACATTTAAATTAAACTTCCCTGATAGCTCAGTTGGTAAAGAACCTGCCTGCAATGCAGGAGACCCTGGTTTGATTCTTGGGTGGGGAAGATCCACTGGAGGAGGGATAGGCTACCCACTCCAGTATCCTTGGGCTTCCCTAGTGGCTAAGCTGGTAAAGAATTCACCTGCAATGCGGGACACCTGGGTTCGATCCCTGGGTTGGGAAGATCCCCTGGAAAAAGGAAAGGCTACCCACTCCGGTATTCTGGCCCAGAGAATTCCATGGACTGTATGGTCCATGGGGTTGCAAAAAGTAGGACATGACTGAGCAACTTTCACTTTCACTTAACATTTAAATTGGTGGGCTTTTATTAAAGCATACCACCCTCCACAATATGGGTGGACTTCATCCAATCAACTGAAAGCCTAAATAGAATAAGAGACTGATCTCTCCCTAATAAAAGGGGATTCAGCCAGCTGACAGACTTCAGATTTGAACAGCAACACAGGCTTTTCCAGGTCTACAGGCTAGAGACCCACTTGTTGTTGTTCAGTAGCCATGTCATGCCTGACTCTTCATGACCCCATGGACTGCAGCATGCCAAGGCTTTCCTGTCCCTCACCATCTCCCAGAGTGTGCTCAAGTTCATACCCATTAAATTTGTGATGCCATCCAACCATCTCATCCTCTGTTACCCTCTTCTCCTTCTGCCCTTAATCTGTCCCATCATCAGGGTCTTTTTTTCCCAATGAGTCATTTGTTCACATCATGTGGCCAAAGTATTAGAGTATTGGAGACCCATTTATTGGCCTCCATAATCACAAGTCACTTTCTTAAAATAAATCTCTGTGTGTGTATATATACTGGGGTAGAGACAGAGACATAGAGATCCTATTAGTATTGTTTCTCTGGTAAACCTTGACAAATACGCCCTGCTTCAGTAATGTGTCTGGAACTAGCTGTGTCTTCCTCAAACTACACTCTGGTAAAACAGCCCTTTTTCCACAAGTCCAACTCTCACTGGGTCATTCTGTTTCTATTATGTTCTTTGTCCCTTGGCTATAAGGGTAGTTAATGATTCTTCCTCTTCCTCATTACTAGTCTCTGGTGTGTTACCATCCTTTCTTAATACAACCCACACCTCTGAAATCAGTCCTTTCATTAAAGCAGTGATTCTCAATTTGAGGTGCATATTAGAATCAACTGGAAAGATTTAAAAACTCCAAATGGCCAGTCCACAAACCAGACCAACTAAACCAGAACCTTTGGGGTCAGCATGTAGGCATCAATTTTCTTAAAGCTCCCCAAGTGTTTTAAACACAGCCAAGGTTAAGAACCACTGCATCAATGTATCTTCATTTGAATCATTTGAGAGGAATTTTGTTTCCAGCCATGACCCCAAATGACACACAGTCATCATCCAATATTCCCTTCAAAGTTTAAAGAAAAAAAAATTCTTGAAATCTTACAAGCATTAATTACCTGTATTTTTCTTATAGCTATCTTCTATACTGTCAAGGATTATTTTACCTTTAAGACTATTTTGTTGCTCTGATTGTCTCCAATTCATTAATTTGCACCTAACCAAAAACTTGTCTCCCAACTACCACTCAGACTATTTTTTAATCCCTTACCCCCACTTCTGGTGCCAGGGAGATGGGAAAGAAAGTCCTGAATGCTTACATAAAAGCCCAAAGATGAGACAGCGTCCACAGCACATGCATGATGAACTGCAATTATATCTGTATGGATAAACAAAGCTTTCCTGGTAGCTCAGATGGTAAAGAATCTGCCTGCAATGCGGAAGACCTGGATTTGATTCCTGGCTTGGGAAGATCCCCTGGAGAAGGGAATGACTAATGAAGACACAGGAGCACTGCATTTAAACAGACCTATGTTGGGCTTCCCTGGTGGCTCAGATGGTAAAGGATCTGCCCACAAGCAAAGGAGACTGATAAACAATGAGTCTTGTAAAGATTTTTGTTTTAACCCTAATAGCAATGTATTATAAAACATCACTCACAGAGTCATTGAGAATAAATCAGAGGAGAGAAATATTAGAGACAGAAAGATGATTATGAGACTGTCACAGAAACCCAGAAGTTTGTCATCTGAGCCAGGTCAGTGAGAGTGAAAAAGAAGGCATGTGCCATCTTCTAGTGTCCTTAAGCACAACAATTATGCCTTTTCCATGCAGATCTGTTAAGATTCAGAGTAAGAATCCAACACTTCTCAGATTCTTTTGATTTAAACATCATATGAAAATGCACATTCTTTTAAAAATCAGTCAATTATGTTCAATAGCATATATGTAAACAAATTATTTCCCATCATCCATGGCACTGAAATCAACCAATTCTATGTTTTCTTCCAAAAGTCACTTTCTGCAACAGCTTTTTCTCATTTCACTATGATAGGTTTCATTTGATAGCCTTGCAAGTCATTTGATTACCTTTGCCTTTATAGGTATATATGTTAAGTCTTGAACAATCTTTTGTCAGTGTACATAACAGACCTTTCATGAATACAGCAAAGATTAAATATTAAATATTGTTAAAATGATGGTAAATAGGAACAAGGGTGGGATCTCCATTACTAGCTCTGTTGTCATGAAAGGAGAATATAATCGGACCTCTAGAATAAATCAGAATTGAGTTCAGTTCAGTTCAGTCGCTCAGTCGTGTCCGACTCTTTGCGACCCCATGAATGGCAGCACGCCAGGCCTCCCTGTCCATCACCAGCTCCCAGAGTTCACTCAGACTCACATCCATCGAGTCAGTGATGCCACCCAGTCATCTCATCCTCTGTGGTCCCCTTCTCCTCCTGCCCCCAATCCCTCCCAGCATCAGTCTTTTCCAATGAGTCAACTCTTTGCATGAGGTGGCTAAAGTACTGGAGTTTCAGCTTTAGCATCATTCCTTCCAAAGAACACCCAGGGCTGATCTCCTTCAGAATGGACTGGTTGGATCTCCTTGCAGTCCAAGGGACTCTCAAGAGTCTTCTCCAACACCACAGTTCAAAAGCATCAATTTTTTGGCAGTCAGCTTTCTTCACAGTCCAACTCTCACATCCATACATGACTACTGGAAAAACCATAGCCTTGACTAGACGAACCTTTGTTGGCAAAGTAATGTCTCTGCTTTTGAATATGCTATCTAGGTTGGTCATAACTTTCCTTCCAAGGAGTAAGCGTCTTTTAATTTCATGGCTGCAATCACCATCTGCAGTGGTTTTGGAGCCCAGAAAAATAAAGTCTGACACTGTTTCCACTGTTTCCCCATCTATTTCCCATGAAGCAATAGGACCAGATGCCATAATCTTAGTTTTCTGAATGTTGAGCTTTAAGCCAACTTTTTCACTCTCTTCTTTCACTTTCATCAAGAGGCTTTTTAGTTCCTCTTCACTTTCTGCCATAAGGGTGATGACATCTGCATATCTGAGGTTATTGATATTTCTCCCAGAAATCTTGATTCCAGCTTGTGCTTCCTCCAGCCTAGCATTTCTCATGATGTACTCTGCATATAAGTTAAATAAGCAGGGTGACAATATACAGCCTTGATGTACTCCTTTTCCTATTTGGAACCAGTCTGTTGTTCCATGTCCAGTTAGGACTCAATTAAAGGATTTTGCTTCATATTAATATATGAAGAAGACATTTACTACAAAAAAGTAAGAACTTGACACTTCTATTTCATAATAACTCTGATTCATAATAATGTCTAAGGATGACATATACACCACATATTATCAAATATGCAGTAATGTAAATCATAACTCTACAGATTAATGTCTGAAATGTTACATGACCATGTATAAAGCCTGTGTTACCTGAGACTCACACACAGAGACCCAAATGAATCTCAGTCAAACCACTGGTTTCAGTTTGATGCTTCAAATCCTCCTTGTGAAGATTATTACTATACCTATAAATCTCTTGTGAATGCTAAATCACTTCAGTTGTGTCCGACTCTGGATTCTATGGACTGTAGCCCACCAGACTCTCTCATCCATAGGATTCTCCCGGCAAGAATACTGGAGTGGGCTGCCATTGCCCTCCTCCAGGGGGTTGTCCTGATCCAGGGATCAAACCTGTGTCTCATGTCTCTTGCATTGGCAGGCAGGTTCTTCACCACTAGCACCTACTTTAGAAGCCCATAAATCTCTTAGGGTTTACTTTTTTAAGTCCCAATTGCTTCCATTCCTAAATCCATGCAGCCTGTCAGCCTGCCATAGATTTAGGCATGTCATTTTTCTGATATCTACAAAAAAACACACATAATAAGCATTCTGGGAGTCTAGTAACTTCACTGGTTTTGAGGAAAGTAATCTTATTCATAGGATGGCTTTCTTCTACCTCCTGTATCCTCTGCTTTGTTCCCATTCTCATCCCTCTCATCTCTTAATTCTGTCCTTCTCTGCTCCCTTGTATTCAAACAACCTTATCTCTATATCACACACATTACTCCTAAACCCCTGGTGAGGTCAACACTATGCCTGCAAAACCTTACCTCATATAAGAACTTCTCAAGAACTCTCCAAACAAACTGTGTTCTACATCTACTAAGCAAATAAAACCTGTTCTGTCTCATATGTGTAATACATGTAAATGCAGGAAACAGTCTTGCCTGAGAGGGTCTGATATTTCACCCAGATCATAATCTGTTTGCTTTTTGCCATTATCTGTCATTACCTACCATTCATCTTTATAGATTTTAAGGTATCATCTTCTATCAAGAAATGGGTGACACTGAGAAGAAAAATATTTTCTATCTTTTTCAAGGAAGGAATGAGGAACAAGATGGGGGATTTGGGGAAAAAAACTATATGCCAGGTGACATCTAAGGCATTTTACAAATATTACTATATTTAACAACCTTTTTAATTGAACCTTCACAACAAGTGAATAATGTAAGAATTCTGAACCTGAAAGATACTGGGTAACTTTCTCAAGTTCATGACAGCTATTAAGTTGGGTAGGTGAAGTTTACATTTATTCTGCTAAAATGCTGGGCTACAGATTGGCATAAACATATAAGTTTTCTTTAACTTCTCTTTTGTTATAGCTACGACACCACTCTTCAACCTAAATTATTGGTCTATCATGTGCAAACTGACCAAAATTTAAGCAAGGAGGCTATACCTTTCTAAGAATGTAAGCTCATTACAGTCTCATGGAAGGGAATTTCAGAAACTCAAAGCTTGAGATATCATCGGTTTCTAGTGGAGATGGTAACAAGGGAGAGTTCAATTGTTATGTCTAAGTCAGTTATTAGTACATTAGTTCAGTTCAGTTCAGTTCAGTTTCTCAGAGGTGTCCGACTCTTTGCAACCCCACGAATCATAGCACGCCAGGCCTCCCTGTCCATCACCACCTCCCGGAGTTCCTCAAACTCACGTCCATCGAGTCGGTGATGCCATTCAGCCATCTCATCCTCTGTCGTCCCCTTCCCCTCCTGCCCCCAATCCCTCCCAGCATCAGAGTCTTTTCCAATGAGTCAACTCTTCGCATGAGGTGGCCAAAGTACTGGAGTTTCAGCTTTAGCATCATTCCTTCCAAAGAAATCCCAGGGACATAACAACACCAAAATCAGATTGATTTTATTCTTTGCAGCCAAAGATGGAGAAGCACTATACAGTCAGCAAAAGCAAGACCAGGAGCTGACTGTGGCCCAATCATGAACTCCTTATTGTTAAATTCAGACTTAAAGAAAGTAGGGAAAACCACTAGACCATTCAGATATGACCTAAATCAAATCCCTAACGATTGTACAGTGGAAGTAAGAAATCGATTTAAGGGACTAGATCTAACATTGTACAAGAGACAGGGAGCAAGACCATCCCCAAGAAAACTAAATGCAAAAAAGCAAAATGGCTGGCTTAGGAGGCCTTACAAATAGCTGTGAAAAGAAGAGAAGCAAAAAAGCAAAGGAGAAAAGGAAACATATAAGCATCTGAATGTAGAGTTCCAAAGAATAGCAAGGAGAGATAAGAAAGCCTTCTTCAGTGATCAGTGCAAAGAAATAGAGGAAAACAATAGAATGGGAAGGACTAGAGATCTTTCCAAGAAAATTAGAGATACCAAGGGAACATTTCATGCAAAGATGGGCTCGATAATGACAGAAATGGTATGGCCCTCACAGAAGTAGAAGATATTAAGAAGAAGTGGCAAGAATACACAGAAGAACTGTTCAAAAAAGATCTTCACAACCCAGATAATCACGATGGTGTGATCACTGACCTCGAGCCAGACATCCTGGAATGTGAAGTCAAGTGGGCCTTAGGAAGCATCACTATGAACGAAGCTAGTGGAGGTGATGGAATTCCAAGTGAGCTATTTCAAATCCTGAAAGATGATGCTGTGAAAGTGTTGCACGCAATATGCCAGCAAATTTGGAAAACTCAGCAGTGGCCCGGACTGGAAAAGGTCAGTTTTCATTCCAATCCCTAAGAAAGGCAATGACAAAGAATGCTCAAACTACCACATAACCTCACTCATCTCACACGCTAGCAAAGTAATGCTCAAAATTAACCAAGCCAAGCTCCAACAATACATGAACAGTGAACTTCCAGATGGAAGCTGGATTTAGAAAAGGCAGAGGAACCAGAGATCACATTGCCAACATCCGCTGGATCATTGAAAAAGCAAGAGAGTTCTAGAAAAAACATCTATTTCTGCTTTATTGACTATGCCAAAGCCTTTGACTGTGTGGATCATAATAAACTGTGGAAAATCTGAAAGAGATTAGAATACCAGAGCACTTGACCTGCCTCTTGAGAAACCTATATGCAGGTCAGGAAGCAACAGTTAGAACTGGACATGGAACAACAGACTGGATTCAAATAGGAAAAGTAGTACATCAAGGTTGTATACTGTCACCCTGCTTATTTAACTTATATGCAGAGTACATCATGAGAAATGCTAGGCTGGAGGAAGCACAAGCTGGAATCAAGATTACTGGGAGAAATATCAATAATCTCAGATATGCAGATGACACCATCATTATGGCAGAAAGTGAAGAAGAACTAAAGAGCTTCTTGATGAAAGTGAAAGAGGAGAGTGGAAAAGTTGGCTTAAAGCTCAACATTCAGAAAACGAAGATCATGGCATCCAGTCTCATCACTTCATGGCAGATAGAGAAACAGGGAAACAGTGTCAGACTTTATTTTTCTGGGCTTCAAAATCACTGCAGATGGTTTCTGCAGCCATGAAATAAAAAGGCGCTTACTCCTTGGAAGGAAAGTTATGACCAACCTAGTTCAGTTCAGTTCAGCCACTCAGTCGTGTCCAACTCTTTGTGACCCTATGAATCACAGCATGCCAGGCCTCCCTGTCCATCACCAACTCCCGGAGTTCATTCAAACTCATGTCCATTGAGTCAGTGATGCCATCCAGCCATCTCATCCTCTGTTGTCCCCTTCTCCTCCTGCCCCCAATCCCTCCCCCCAGCATCAGTCTTTCCCAATGAGCCAACTTTTTGCATGAGGTGGCCAAAGTATTGGAGTTTCAGCTTCACCATTAGTCCATCCAATGAACACCCAGGGCTGATCTCCTTTAGGATGGCCTGGTTGGATCTCCTTGCAGTCCAAGGGACTCTCAAGAGTCTTCTCCAACACCACAGTTTAAAAGCATCAATTCTTTGGCGCTCAGCTTTCTTCACAGTCCAACTCTCACATTCATACATGACTCCTGGAAAAACCATAGCCTTTACTAGACAGACCTTTGTTGACAAAGTAATGTCTCTGCTTTTCAATATGCTATCTAGATTGGTCATAACTTTCCTTCCAAGGAGTAAGTGTCTTTTAATTTCATGGCTGCAATCACCATCTGCAGTGATTCACTGCAGGGAATCACCAGAAAAATAAAGTCAGCCACTGTTTCCACTGTTTCCCCATCTTTGCCATGAAGTGATGGGGTCAGATGCCATGATCTTAGTTTTCTGAACTTTGAGCTTCAAGCCAACTTTTTCACTCTCCTCTCCCACTTTCATCAAGAGGCTCTTTAGTTCTTCTTCACTTTCTGCCATAAGGGTGGTGTCATCAGCATATCTGACATCACTGATATTTCTCCTGGCAATCTTGATTCCAGCTTGTGCTTCTTCCAGCCCAGCGTTTCTCATTATGTACTCTGCATATAAGTTAAATAAGCAGGGAGACAATATATAGCCTTGGCGTAATCCTTTTCCTATTTGGAACCAGTCTGTTGTTCAATGTCCAGTTCTAACTGTTGCTTCCTGACCTGCATACAGGTTTCTCAAGAGGCAGGTCAGGTGGTCTGGTATTCCCATCTCTTTCAGAATTTTCCACAGTGACCAACGTAGACAGTATATTAAAAAGCAGAGACATTACTTTGCTAACAAAGGTGCATGTGGCCAAAGCTATATTTTTTCCAGTAGTGATGTACAGATGTGAGAGTTGGACTATAAAGAAAGCTGAGTACCAAAGAATTGATGCTTTTGAACTGTGGTGTTGAAGAAGACTCTTGAGAGTCCCTCGGACTTCAAGGAGATCCAACCAGTCTATCCTAAAGGAAATCAGTCCTGAATGTTCATTGGAAGGACTGATGTTGAAGCTGAAACTCCAATACTTTGGCCACCTGATGCGAAGAACTCTTTTGAAAAGACCCTGATTCTGGCAATGATTGAAGGCAGGATGAGAGGGGGTTGACAGAGGATGAGATGGTTGGATGGCATCACCAACTCAGTGGACATGAGTTTGAGTAAACTCCGGGAGTTGGTGATGGGCCGGGAAGCCTGGCATGCTGCGGTTCACGGAGTCGCAGAGTCGGACACGACTGAGCGACTGAACCGAACTGAACTGGTCAGTTATTCCTTCATTGACTTATCTTAATAACAGCATCACCTTATTTTAAGTCAAGATGAAATTGGACACTGAACTTGGATCCTGTGCTCTAACAAATGTCTGTGACCTTAATATAGTTATCCAGACTTTTACCACTCAGTCATCCTCCAGACAGAGGAAATGACTCATCTATTTTAAAAAGTGGAAGTGTTAAAGTTATACATAAAATATGTCAAGACAAAATATTTCTTTACGTATGTTTCAGGAAGTATGTACTTGTGTTTTTACAAGTCTAATCTATTTGCAGGCCTTTCATTCTTAGGCACCTATGTCAATATTTCAGTAAAAGTAAGCCCATAATTGAAAAATAAGCAACAGAAAGGAGCATCTGTTATTGGATTTAATTATACTTATAAACTTCATATGAAAACTTAAAACTTATTTTAAAACGTGAATCTACTATTTTATCTCAAAATGTAACAAAATTTCTGAAATGCTGAAAATGAGAAACCATGAAGTACTTAATTTGATTACAAAAAGAATTTAAAATATAACTGTGCTAATTTTTCATTAAAGACTTATCTAGTCTAAGACTCAAGTTAAAGGGGCCCATTTAAACTAAAAGGCAGGCTAACCTCACCACAGCAATTCAGCAGAGAAAAAGCATCTTCAAGGTGATGACAGTCGTATACAATATGTATTTTTTATATGATAAAACACAGCATCTCAGAAAACACAGAGAACAGCTTTAGATACATGCCTCAAAGAGAAACTCAAAAGAAAAAGAAATCTATTTCAAAACAAAGAAAAAACATTCGAGGTCTTGCTCCCAAGGAGAGATTTTGCTTTAAACTACTGCCCCCCTAAAAAATAAGAAAAGAAAATGACTGGCTGATATCCAAAGATGAAGAAAGCTTTGGCATTCTTTACCTCAGATACATTAATGAATAACACACAAAAAGTCCTACTACTAAGCTGGCATGCAAGAGGGAGGGATCATCCTGGGACACAGAGCATACATATACAAGACAATATTTTACTGTAGGAGAACGAGTGCCAGGATCTGATACACAACGGTTCAATGCTTGGCTAGCGACAGTATTCAGAAATGCCCCAAAGTGAAAGTACTAAAATAAGGACCAAAGAAAATCCTAAAGTGTAAGGCCAAATTATACTAGAAACCAAAGACATAGTCTAGACTTAATGCCTGGCAGAAAGAAAAATTACCTGAGTATGATGTAGGTGAAGCAAAGTAGTAAGACGGCAGGTTTTGCAATAAGGCTGTTTTTATGGCTTGCTTTTATTGGCTATATAGCAGAGAATGTGAAGGTGTGTTGGCTCTCATCCTAAAGCAATGGGATCTTGGAAGACAACAGGTCTAAATAAATTTTTTTGGATGCCGAGTAACAACTGGCAAGACATTTCTTATTCTTGGTTTGTATTTTCCTTTATTTCACACTGGTCATTTTTCTGTAATTTCTATCTTAGTTAATGAATGACATCACCATTCTCTCCCTTGAGCAATTCCAAAAAAAGGAATACATCTTGACTCTTCCTTCTGCTGCCGCTAAATCATTTCAGTCGTGTCCGACTCTGTGCGACCCCACAGACGGCAGCCCACCAGGCTCCCCCGTCCCTGGGATTCTCCAGGCAAGAACACTGGAGTGGGTTGCCATCTCCTTCTCCAATGCATGAAAGTGAAAAGTGAAAGTGAAGTGGCTCAGTTGTGTCCGACTCTTAGCGACCCGATAGACTGCAGCCTACCACACTCCTCCGCCCATGGGATTTTCCAGGCAAAAGTACTGGAGTGGGGTGCCATTGCCTTCTCCGTTCCTTCTGCTAGTGTACTTAATATTTGCCTTTCAATGGACTCAGCATTTTTAACTGATAAGTATTTAAAAAGCAATCTTAATGTTATTAACATGAAAACCCCCACTAGTTAATATAAAAGAAATTACCTTTAAAAATTCAATGAAAATAAAGCAATGCCAATAGATTTTTAGTAGAAATCCACTCCTTTTTCAAAATGACGATTAGCAAATACCATTTGACACAGATTAGTATCAACCTAAGTTTTTCTCCTTAAATTAGAAAGATTAAATGATAATTGCAAAGGAAATTATTTTTTCATTGTGTGACTTAATTATGATTTAATGCCAGCCTTGTACCATCAAAAGGTCATTTTTTACCAGCCCCACCCTTTGGGAAGCACTTAGCAATGGGATAAAATCCGAACTCTTGATATTTTCTCACGCCTGATTACCTTTCAACCTAATTTCCTGCTACTCCACACAATCCACCTGCCCTGACTAAAATTGGCCCCATTAATTTCCCCACTGCGACTGCTGGCAAAATTAATGCCTCACTCTAGCGGTTTCAGACATGGAGTCTTGAGGGACCTCCCAGCACAGACGTTTCTCATTGATGCAATTCTAGTCAGGTTCCTCTGAGTCCTCTGCTCAATGAGGGTTTCAACCTCGGCCTGTAAGACTTGAATAAACACTAGTATAGTTTCTAACAGCTCAAGGCCGCATCCCTGGGATGACCCTAGTCCCCTCAAAGTACCTGCCCCCAAAAGCTCAATACTGCCAAAAGAAATCACTACTTGTTCCAACCAACAGCTGAAAACAGGGGCCCCATCTTCCAGTCTCTGTGGGAGGGTAGGACCCTAATTTTGAAAAGTGCCAAGTAGCAAACCCATATGGATTTCACACGGACCAGTTGCTGCCTTCTTTCTTCTGTAATTTTTCTTTACTTCCCTGGAAAATTCTATCACTCGCTTCCCTACTCCCTCATTCTCCATTTAAAACCCTGAACCACTTGTGTACAAATTAAATTTGAATGCAGTGCATGCTGGACTGCTTTCCCTGTTGCAATAGCTATTACTGATTAAAATCTATATTTACCCCCTTAGTGTCTGCTTTTGTTCATTTCTGATAGCACTTCATATCTGCTTCTAATTTGACACTTTGTAAATATTGAACTATCCCTCTTACTTGCTATGTTGTGCTCATTTGTATACTCAAGTGCCCAGATCAGTACCTGTACAGTGTTTCCCATGTTAGAAATGGCAAACTATTTTTTGCTCACAGGTTAATAAAGTAAAATGATTAAAAAACATTTTGTCAGATTTCTGTACAAATACATATACACATATGTATATATGTACAGATATATATACTATGTATGAAATCACTAAATAGTATTTTGTCACACAGACACCTATCCACCACTGAGGCAATAATTCTTCAAGAGAAATCTTTAAATAACTGCATATAGAGAAAGGGAGAACATTGTTATCTGACTACTGTGAACAGGAAGGGCCATGAGGAAAAAGGATCTAACATATTGCATTAGTTTTTGTCTCAACCTACACATCATAAGAGGGACATCACAAAATATATTAAGCTTTACAATTTAAAAATAATTTTAAAATCTTCATCAGCTTATTTTCATTCTTTCTTAGCTTTGCCAGTATCATTTTTAATTCCAATGTTTCCTTTAACCTCACATCTTCCTCTTTTGGATGTTCACTTCCTTTAAAAATAACAATTGTCTATTACTTTCCACATTTTTTTGTTTTATATTAGTAAGAGGATTTTTCTAACTGTGGCATGGGGAATTTACATGCAAGTTATGTGAGACACTGGATTTTACTTAAAAATTAGGTTTTTTTTTTTTTTACTGCTACTAGCTTATAGGTCGGAGAAGGCAATGGCACCCCACTCCAGTACTCTTGCCTGGAAAATCTCATGGATGGAGGAGCCTGGAAGGCTGCAGTCCATGGGGTCGCTGAGGGTCGGACACGACTGAGCGACTTCACTCTTACTCTTCACTTTCATGCACTGGAGAAGGAAATGGCAACCCACTCCAGTGTTCTTGCCTGGAGAATCCCAGGGACGGGGGAGCCTGGTGGGCTGCCGTCTATGGGGTCGCACAGAGTCGGACACGACTGAAGTGACTTAGCAGCTGTAGCAGCTTATAGGTGAAAATGCTACTTTACATAGAAACCTGATTTATTCCACAAAATTAAATGAACCATAACCTCAAAGTGCAATGAGGCACACACAGCATGACTACATTATTTCAGAAAGCTTTAGAGTTGAGTTGACAGTCTGTTGATCTCAGACTTCATGAACCAAGGTGCAGCTCACATCGATTCCCTGCAGTAGCTTTGAGCTTCTGCCAAACAGCTACTGGAGGACTGGAAAATACAAGGTTAAGGAGATGGCACCTAAGCATATGTTTAGAAAGTTAACTCTTTCACTAAAGTTTATTTTGTTACTTATTAAGTCTCCAAGTCAATTCTAATGAAACCAGGCAAATTATTAAGAGCTCTGTCCAAAACCATTAAGTAGAGGCTAGAATTAAACATGAAGTCCTGAGTCCAGAATCCAGAGTGTCTGTGGACTGTTCTATGCATTCATGCTCCCAGAAAGCTGCAGCCACTCTCTCACTCAACAATTCTGTTGACCAGTCTGCATTATGGGACTCCTGTCCCTGCTAACATCCTCTACAGCTAGGGTTGCAACCAGTGTTCTAAGCTAAATTACCGCTGGTTTAACAAGGGACCTGCCCTTGACTAGAATCTGGCCTGGCATCTCACATCCCCTCCCTGGACACTGACCAGAGCTCTGCTTTCCAACTGAATGAGCTCCTTCCTTCCCTTGCCTGGAGCTAAAAGTTAGCACCGCCAGGAACTGTTGCCATATTCTCTCCCACCAGATTCCAACCCCTTATAAATCATTTCTGTACTACAATCCTAGTTTTCCTAATCTCCGACATTACAATTAGGAATGCTGGTCACCTACCCACTTTAGAGTCTTGATCCCAGTCCCCTTTTTCCTGCTTACTTTTCTTTCCCTGATCTGAGGTCTGGGATACTTCATCATAGATGTGGTGTGGGATGACAATGTCAGTATACAAAGAACACTCATAAAGAAAATCTTTGAAGGCATCTTTTTTATTCAATGAAAATAATCACCACAATTAATGTTTGACAGTTTCTATTTTTTAATGAAAAATAAATCTTTATATTTTTTCTAATAAGAAAAGAGTATAATTTCCTTTTATTTTTACAAATTTTGATAACCCATAGGATCAAATTATTATTTCTGAGATGCCATAATCTGTTAGGTGTTAAGTACTTGCATTATCGGAGAAGGCAATAGCACCCCACTCCAGTACTTTTGCCTAGAAAATCCCATGGACGGAGGAGCCTGGTAGGCTGCAGTCCATCGGGTCGCTAGAGTCGGACACGACTGAGCGACTTCACTTTCACTTTTCACTTTCATGCACTGGAGAAGGAAATGGCAACCCACTCCAGTGTTCTTGCCTGGAGAATCCCAGGGACGGGAGGCCTGGTGGGCTGCCATCTGTGGGGTCACACAGAGTCGGACACGACTGAAGCGACTTAGCAGCAGCAGCAGCAGCAGCACTTGCATTATGTAGTTTACTTTGTGTTAGGAGCTTGATTCTTCCTACAAAGCTTTCTGTACTATCTATATTCTGTGCTATCCAGTTTCCCTGGCAACACAGTTGTTCCCATGGAGAAATAAAAATGAACACCTAAACAGAGATGAACTTGAAGATATAAAGCTTCACAGGATGGATAGATTGCTCAGCGGCTATTAAAGAGCAAAATGAAAAGACAGAAAAGCAGAAAATATATCTAGGTTTCAAGTTGCAATTAAAAGCTAACAAACTACTTCTGATCTCTTTTGACCTGCTAATAACAAATTATTCTTGGTATCCTTAATTGCAACCTTAAATAGACTTTTTCCCCCAAATCAGTTTTTAAAACTCACTACCTGGGCAAAAGGCCTTTTAAAATAGTGACTGGATGGTTTGTTTTATTTTAACAATTTGGCTGGCTCTCATAGTGGCAATTACATGTTTCAACAATTTGGGGAATTTTCATGCAACTGCCTAAATTTAAGTCAACTTGATTTGATAAACAACCAACCAACCCAACCTATACACTAACAATGAGACTGTGAGCAAATGGGCATACAATTATTTTTTTAAATACAAACAGATTATCTTTTGTTCTTTTTTTTAATGTCCAGAATTTGACTAGTCAACCCTACTGCCAGTTTATGCCATTTGAATAGAGCTTGTAAACAGCAAGTAGATAGAAATTTGACTGCTTTGGTTGAACGTGAAGGAAAGTTGATAGCCTCAGTTAAGGCTCACACCCCTATGCCAAATCCCTAACGTCATTATAGCAGACTTGGAATGATAAATGATACCAGTAAAATAATTCACACTCATCTGCAAGTTCCATTCAAGTGGCATGAAGTCCATTAATAAAAGACAAAGGAAAACCACTGGTTCTGGTGACTTTCTGTTCTGCAACCGCCAGCCCTCCTGTCTGCCTTCTTTTCTCCCAGCTTTATAATCCAGACAACTGCACCCGCTCCATTTGTTTCTCACTTCTTTGCCTGCCGTCCTCTAGCCCTTTTTGTGCTTTTGCTCTTAAGCTTTGACCTCCTTTCCCCCATTTTGTTCTGTTTCTGCTCTACATTTTTGTCACTTTTTTCACTGGCTTCATTTTTGTTTCTTATTGTCTTTCCTCTTCGATCTTTACCTATTCTGTATTATCCTTATTCTCAGCCTCCTTACCTGCCTTTCTTTTTCTCTTTGTTCCTTCTTTTCTCCTAGAAATTTGTAAATTTTGCTCTCTTTTTTTTATTATTATGTATTGTTTCTGGATTAATTCTTTTTCTCTCTCTTTCCATGTATTACTTTTTCCTGATTCTTTGAATCCCAGACTTTGTGTCAAAGATTATAACTGGAGCAATTTATTATGATAAAAGTGGAAGAAAAACTCAGCTTTAGGAAATAACATCTTAAATAGTAGGCTTCCTTCTTGTTAACCAGTCTCTTTGTCCTCCCTGTAAGTTCACAGTGAGTAGAATCAATGAGATTTGTCACTTTTATTTGCCTAGGTCAGGCATTATTCACCCTAATCATGTAGAGAAGAACAGAACTTTGAAATTAGTAAGTCCAGCATGCTGAGTTGCTGTCACTCAAGATAAAATAATTTTCATATATAGTTGGTCAACTGACAAAGCAGAATAAAGATGTAACAAATTGAGGCTATCAACTTTCCTTCCCATTCAACCAAAGTAGCCAAGTTTCTATTCAAGATAAAATAATTTTCATATATAGTTGGTCAACTGACAAAGCAGAATAAAGATGTAACAAATTGAGGCTATCAACTTTCCTTCCCATTCAACCAAAGTAGCCAAATTTCTATCCAATTGCAGTTTACAATATATCTATTAGCACAGTGGCAGATTATTCATGTATGCTTGCTTTGTCATACTTGAAATTAATGTTTAATGTAAATTACATTTATTAAGCACCTAAAAGTCACACTCAGTCACTGACTAATTTTCAGCCTTTTAAATCCATCAGAAAACATTCATGCCCCATGATATCTACTGATTTTATAGCACTCAAAACCTTGGTCAATCATTATCACTCACCATAGTTAAAATATATGCTCTTTCCATTTTCTTCAGTACTGCTTTTGCATTTAACAGTTTTTATCTTGCTTAAAGACTTCAGATTCTAAAATGGACCATGGGTTGGAAACAAAACCAAATTTATAAAATTCTGTATTCTGCTATAATAAAATTTTTACTGCAGAGGAATTTTGTACACCTTACTTTCCTTATTATTGATATAATTATTAAGCCAACATATAAGTCATACAGGCTGAACATTGCACAATGCTAGAGAGTCATCTTGACCTATGCATAGGGTACTATATACAGTTAGATTCATTTTGCAGTTCTCACTGAAATATGCCATGCTTTTACTCATGAGATGGAAAAAAACTTTCTACTTTGATAATGTTGAATGATTTGGGGGTTTTATTCTCTAAAAATCCTTGAACATAACATTTTAGAGTTAAGAGGAAATTTAGAGACATAGTTTTCCTCTTTCATGTTACATAGAAGGAAGATACTTCCAGAGAAATGATGTACTCTGACCACAACTTTATCACCATATTCACCATGAGAGACAGTATAAGAGCCAACTCTCAGATTTCTAGCTTCAAGAATATAATTTTGAATACATTCATGGTGATATAGAAAATATTTCTACAACATAAATCCCATACATTCAAATTTCAGATTTTTAGCCTAATTTTTACTCCTAGACAGTTTTACATTGCAAACTGCTAAAGGACTAAAATAATTTCTGAGAAATCCTCCTTGTGCAGCTTGCTATGTAATCCAGCCACATACTAAATGCTTTTTTGAGTGGGACTGTCACCATTTCCTTTTTCATTCTTTTCATGGGGTTCTTATATAGAAAGCTCATAAAGAAAGCTGAGCACTGAAGAATTGATGCTTTGAACTGTGGTTTTGGAGACGACTCTTGAGAGTCTCTTGGACTGCAAGGAGATCCAACCACTCCATCCTGAAATCAGTCCTGAATATTCATTGGAAGGACTGATATTGAAGCTGAAACCCCAATACTTTGGCCACCTTATGTGAAGAACTGACTCATTGGAAAAGACCCTGATGCTAGGAAAGATTGAAGACAGGAGAAGGGAACGACAGAGGATGAGATGGTTGGATGATACTACCAACTCGATGGACATGGGTTTGGGTGGACTCCAGGAGTTGGTGATGAACAGGGAAGCCTGGCGTGCTGCAGTCCGTGGGGTTACAAAGTGTTGGACAAGACTGAGTGACTGAACTGTCACCATCTCCATTGACTAACACAGTGAAGAATATTTAGAAAGGAAACTGTTCAATGCTATTGTTACATCTATATTACTACAGTATAATTTTGGAATATTAACATTAAGTAATTGAAATAAAGTTTCTTATGAATTAAAATGCTTACTTTCCCAATAATGTACTAGGAAACTATTAATATCAGTTTAATTTTATCTTCTCTATAGAGCTTTTCTTAATTAATATCAACTCATATTTTTCCTTCTCTCCTTTCTTATTGCTCAAAAACAATGTGTGGTTTTTGCTATAGTATTTTTACTTGTTTCTGTTCTCTTGCATCTGAAAAGCTTATAAATTTCCATGCATACTGAATCTGTCTTTTGTTTTCTCTCCTCCATGCCCCTGGGTGTGCATACAGTTGATGTTAAATGTGTGCTACTGAGGTGGATAAGAACTGAATTAGAGACACTTCATCACCAAAATTCTGATTAAATGAAAGCAAATATCTAAAGTATATGTTGCCAAAAACATTGTCAAAAATGTACAAAATGAATCTAAATGCTAACAGAACTAATCATTAATGTAAAACTTTAAAATTATACCTTTTATAGACCAATATCTAATAGTGATGTTTAAAACTGTTTCTTCTTTAAGTAACTTAGTGCATACTGAAGAAATGAACTAGCAGAGAAGAAAAACCAGTGCACACTGTCAGAAAATCATAATGCTTTAAAAAAATTATTTCAGTTTTCCTTCTTTTTTTCTAAAACTGAAAGAGGTGTATGCTGGATTTGGTTGGCTCTTCATTTGAGAGAGCAGCAAAAGAAGAAAAAAAGAATACATTATGCTCCAAGAAGCCATAGCTTGGCAGATGTTGCAAGAATGAATTAGCTCATTGACCTCTTTTTTTTTTTTTTTTGAGACTTTGTGTCAACTTTGAGTGGAGTTTCCAATTGCACAATGAGCATCTGGACAGTTTTGACATCTTTATTACACTCTCTGAGTTCTTAAAAGGCTACCATTTTGTTTAAAGATGATTTCTTTCAAGATTAAAACAATTATTTAACTGCCAAGAATAATTAATTCCATGACCCAATACCAATACAATTATCTTTCCTAATATTCATAATCAAAATACTAACTTTTAAATCAAAATTAGAGATTTGATTGATTGATTGCAATATTCATTCAAATCCATTCCTTTCAGGCCTATCTTTATTTCTTGTACTTGCTTTGCACTGAATTTTTGTGGTTTAACATGACCACTTTCAAACAAGATCATAAATTCTCACAAAAGCAGGCTATGGAATTCATAATCATAGCTCTTGGCCGCCACCTAAAGGTTTCTTTTTTGTTTTATTTTACATAAGACCTACTGTCTTAGTAGGTCTTATGTAATAATCAATATATAATAAAACTTTTGCCTGCAACATCACATATTTTCACATAAGTATAGGGTAAAAAGACATTTCACAATGTATTTTCACTTTTGTATACATGCATCAGCAGCCTATATAATTATAACCACTTCTTAATCTATTTGGTACTTAAAGGCAATTTAAACTAGGTCCTCTGAGTGGTTTGAAATTTTCCATTCATTAAAGAAATACTGGGTCCTTATTATGTATCACTTCCACTCCTAAGCTCATCTTATAGATAAAAATATTTAAGTCATGGTTTCTGGCTTCAAGAAAAATGTAGCAGTTATTAATGCTTTAAGAAACTGGCTTATTTTTGTCATAATCTGTATTAAAATTATCATTAATTGGATGACAGGGAGTAAATATAGGAGAAGCCTGAATAAAGAAAATGTTTCTCATTTCCAACTAGCCAAGGTAAATGCAATTAAACTGTTTATTGAACCAGTGCTGAATGTAATGTGTATGCTAAATCTTTTGAATTCCATAGAATACAGAAATAATGGGTGTAATCTCTTGAATATATTTAAGGGTAAATGAGATACCAGAGTTAATAATTCCCTGTTCCATATCCTATTCTCACTTCCTTTACTTGCCTCCTAAGAAACATCTGATTGAATCAGGCAAAACTATCTCCAGCCAAGGGACACAGAGCATAATGAGCAAAGGGGAGTTTTGTGAGATGGGATTGGAGAAGTATGAAGGAACTGGATCATACAGGGCCTTGAGAATCAGAGTAAGGATGCTGGGTTTTACTTGAAATAGAATGAAAAGCCACATTAGCATATTAGAGAAGGAAGTAACTTGATCTGATGGCTTCATGAAAAAGGGGTTGGAATGGGCCAAGTGAAGAGGGAGACAGATAATAGCCTACTACAGAAGCACAGATGGGAGAGCTGATGTGACATTAACAAGGGTAGTGACAGTGGAAGCAAGAGAAATGAACACACTGAAGCTGAATTTTGGAGCTAGACTCAATAGGACTTGGTGACAGGCTAAATGATCCTTCGTTCTGCTTGGTTCTACTTGGTTCTGTTCCTTCCCAGATATGAATATAACTGAAATGCTGATACAGTTCTCCATGTTAGACATCTAAGTTAGATTTTATGTCATATGTAAGGTTTTTAGAAAAAAAAAAAAAGTTGTTGTTTTTTTTTTTTATCTTGGACTTCTCTCATGGCCCAGTGGTTGGGAGTCCTCCTGGCAGTGCTGGGGATGTGGGTTTGATCCCAGGTCTGGGAGGATTCCACGTGCCACGGAGCAATTAAACCTATGTACCAAAACTCTAGAGCCGGTGAGCTGCAACTAGTGATCCCCCTTGCCACAGCTACTGAAGCCTGCAGGCTCTGGAGCCTGTGCTCCGCAACAAGAGAGGTCACTACAATGAGAAGCCCATGCACTGCAGTGAAGAGTTGCCCCACTTGCCACAACCAGAGAAAGCCCAGAGGCAGCAATGAAGAACCAGTGAAGCAAAAAATAAATAATACATAAACGATTTTTTAAAAGAAAATATTTTAATAGAATGAGTACATCAATAAACACTTCTTATCTAGCATTTTCTGCAAAGGAAGCAATCTATAAAAAATAATTTTATGAATAATGGAGGTTTATCTACTAAAAGTACCGAAGTTTATTTAATTTTAACCGATTATAAGAATTTTTTTCTAAAGTTTTAAAATATTTTCCTAGTATATAATTAAAATAGTTGAACCTTTTCAAAAACTCATTCTCCCCATGATGAAAAGTAGTTACTGTACCTAATGATACCCCTAAAAATAAGTGGGTTTCCTCTACTCTAAAAAACTGAAAACTATTTTGCTTTGAAATCATGAAGTTTTGTGTTATTGTTGTCTTGGTTGTCCTTGTCCTCATTGTGCCAATCTGAAGACATCCACTTCTGACCCATTCTATACGTTTTCTGTTGCTGGGAGCATTTTCTGACCCATTCTATATGTTCTCTGTTGCTGGGAGCTGGGAGTCCTGCTATTAGATAGATTTTCACGCAAGTTAATAGTATGTACACTTCAAGTAAAGTAGGAACTTTTGTATTCTGATTGTACAGAGGCTTTTTTGACAAGCTGTTTTCTCAAGTATATTTTAAGTAACTAAAGTTGCTTGATCAGCAAAATTTAAGTCAGGGAGATGTCCCTATATTAGCATTTCATTTCCCACATTTTTCATGATGCTCCTTGACAATGGTATTCACATTACCATATACATTATCATTTTTTAAGTATCTACAAAGGATCCTTCCTTATGACACAACTCCAGCTACATCATTATAAACACTGCTTTTTTTGTTTGATGCTGAAAGTATAGTTTTACATGTAATATAAAATCTTATAAAATTTGACTGCAAAACTATAGACTAAAAAAAAATCCCAAATCTCTTGACTTGGACTATAATGTTATCTCTTTCCTCTTTTCATTTTGATGCATGGGAACTAAAACAAATCAAATGTTCACAAAACCCCAGTGAGCATCACTACTCTCACAGTGTCTTTTGACAAGCAATATATGCATATTACAACCCCAAAGACATGTTTGAAACAGTTCTTCTAGTTAGCTACATTCCTCTCTCTGTATCTCCACCTTGTTTCATGGAAGAAAATGTGTAAATGAGTAATGCAAATGTGTAAATGATGAAAGCATCTGTATAAACAAAGAACATCCTTAATATACATAAGAATTACTTTGAGGACTTATTGAAAAACCAGATGCCTAAAGTTGACCTGCCAAATGAGAGTCCTCAAGGGAAAGGTCCAGAAATTGGCATCTGAAATAAAAATCCCCCAGCTTATTGATATAGGTATTTCATAGAACAATCTTTAGCTAGCTCTGTGATAGACACCAGGTAAGCAATACTAAATGATCTGCCTTTGTATTTTCCAAAGATGACTGTACCCATGCACACCATCTTAAATGCTCTTCCTATAAGATGACATTGGCATCTGTTCATCTGAACATAAAGATAGGTTTTATGTTCCTTCTTGAATCTGGGCAGACTGGCTACAGTGGAAATGATGTTATATGACTCTTGAGACAGCTCATCAATGCAGTACAGCTTCTGCCTAATTCTCCTGGTATGCTTGTCCTTAGAATCCAGTCATCATGCTATGAGAAAGCCAGTCTGCCACATGGAAAGGCCACATGCAGATTTTTCAGCCATAGCTCCCACTAAAGCCCCAAGTGACAGCCAGCCATCGACCATCAGACATGCTAGTGAGCTTTTAGACGATTCTTGTTCTCCACTTTTTGGCCGCCCCAGTAGAGCAAAATCAAGGTCTCTCACCCAGCCGTGGTCAAATTTCAGATTTGTGAATAAAATTAATGTTGTCACTGTTCTAAGCCACTAAGATTTACAGTAGCTTTTTACACCACAATAAACAACCAGAAAAATTCAAAATAATATGCGACTTCTTCAGATGAAAGATAAAGCCCCAGATAAATCTTCACACATTCTGGTTTGCATTTAAGAATTTCAAATTATATCTGGCCAGGTCTACCCCAGTCCCAGGCCTTCTGGCTAGGTCTTGCTTTAGTTTATTGCCTAGACCTGTAGTTCTCAGCCAGAAGTGATTTTGCCTCTCAAGGGACCTTTGGCAATGTTTGGACACAGTTAATTATTGCCACAACTGGGGAGAAAATGCAACTGGCATCTAGTGGGTAAAAGCTAGGGATGCTGGTAAACACTACAATGCACAGCACAGCCCCTATTCCCCCAACAAAGTATTATCGAGATGAAATAGGAGATCGAGAACTTGGGCCCCGATCTGGCCCAGCAGTGAGATACTCCATTCTTCCCTGTGATTTTCTTCATTATACAGGTCTGGATTTTTCAATAAGCAATGGAGAAAAAGGGTGAACAGAGGCACTAGAGTTGGAACATCAGGATTATCTGTAAATATTCTCAACCTACACAAGTGAGACTGTGGTGCTTAAAACTGGCTATAAATTAGAATAGTTTGTCAGGCTTCTTTTTTCTTTTGAAATACCAACTGTATTTAAATATCAGCTCAACCTCCAACTCAAGAGATTCTGATTCAAAGAATGCTGGATGGCAGTAGTTTTTAAAATCCATGTACGTGATTCTAACATGTAGAATATTAGCGTCTTTACCTGGAGATTGTGACTCCTATATATATATACATATATATATTGGTGGAGTCTAAAGAGTGAAATAGGAAAATCCTTACAGGTGATTCTGTCAGCACTCCCCTTTCTCGTTGCCTACTGACAAACTTTGGCCTAAGCGCTCTCAGGCACTTAGCCTGCCATGTTATGGCAAGAGAAGGACCTGTGCCAGACTCTCAGTTTACTCTTTTGCACTTCTTTAGGACCGAGGCACATCCTAACACTCAGTTAATGCTTGTTAGGCCAGTAAGAAGCACCATTTAGTAAATGTTGAACAGCCAGTTCAAGTGTAATAGGATCACTCTGCTATGTACCTTTACTAGATTTTCATTAGAAGGTAGATATCAAAATATCAGTCAATATTTTTAGAATTTTACCACCTTAATATCAAGATCAATCAAATAATCTATACAATTTACATAGTTCAAGATGAGACAGAAGCTGTTGATAGGATGTTATCATGCTGTGGTTCATCTCCTTCTACATGGGATTTGTCTTGCCCCACCCCCACCCCCCCAAAAAAGCAAACACTAGGTTGGTGAATGCATTGTCATCTGCCTTAGATGCTAAGCAATGCAAGTCTGCTCATTAAAAAAAAAGAGTTGGGTGGAGAAGGGAAAAAAGTGAAATAGGCTATTATTATAATAATTACTTTGGCATAACTGTGTTATTTTGTCATGACAATAAGCTTTTCTGAACATGTTATTATTACATTACATTTGTGGTAAAAAGAAAAAAAAATCAAAACTATGTTTTTCTTTTAAAAATGTATTTGTTGAAGGAAAACACTAATTTAATAAATTAAATTTCTCAAAAATTATCAAGTTCTAACTTTACTGTTTTTAATTTTTCCCATTAAACCCAAAGCCAGAAAGAATCTTTAATGTGTTTTTTTACTGAGTAAAATTATTTTTTCACCCTCTTTAAAACATAAATGTATTTGTATTTTAATATATCTTGAAATCTTCTGTCCTAGGTCCTAAAATAGATAAGAGAAAACCAAAACAGAGTAAGGTTTTTGGAATGATTTTTCAAGCTCTGCTATCCTTCTAAAGAAGGTTGTATGGCAATTATGCTTTGAGTTGTTACATCTCTCCCTTCTCTAGAAACATATTGTTAGCTATCTGGGTAAAATGAACCTTTAAGTTCTTCAAACTCCTATTATATTTTAACCTTTCTAATACTCAAAAAAATACTTATAAATAGTTTCTTAAAGGTGCCAGGCCCAATGTCTTACTGACCACTTTATGTAAATAATGAAACCTGTTACAGACGTGTCATATGTGCATCTTTGCTTGTGTGCGTGCTTAATGCTGTCTTCAGTGTCCATGATGGAGGCCATATTATTATTTGGTTTCAGGATCTAAAACCAACTAGGCAGGATCTGGTTTCACAAAAGCAAAGCTGTTTTAACAGGAGAGAAGCTGATATAATTCTAAACCACTTCGTATAGGCTGAGTAAAACACGGAGAGAAGAGGCACAATGGAAAATGGTGAGGACCAGGACACAGAACAGGTTAACAGGTAATCATTATTTGGTAAAAGGAATTGTGAAAAGATTGTAATTTTACTTATGCCAAATTCCATTGGCTATACTGAGTTCCTGCTGCACTGATATTAAATGTTCAGTTGATCCTAAGGAAATAGTTGAAGGTTAGGCACTACTCCTCTGTCCATAAGCCTCTAGTGCAAGGATCATTAGCGCGAGTGAAGTGAAAGTCACTCAGTCATGTCTGACACTTTGCGACCCCATGGACTACACAGTCTGTGGAATTCTCCAGGCCAGAATACTGGAGTGGGTAGCCAGCCATTCCCTTCTCCAGGGGATCTTCCCAACCCAGGGATCAAACCCAGGTCTCCCACATTGCAGGTGGATTCTTCACCAGCTGAGCCACCAGGGAAGTCCAAGAATACTGGAGTGGGTAGCCTATCCCATCTCCAGTGCATCTTCCCAACCCAGGAATTGAACCAGCATCTTCTGCATTGTGGGGGGATTCTTTAACAACTGAGCTACCAGGGAAGCCCTGGGTCAAACTTAACTTGGTGCAAGTATCAAACTTAAATGTCCCCAAGACTCAGGCATGTAACATAGATAAGCAAATCCAGTCTAGGTAAATGAAAAGCAGTAACATGATTATAGTGAAAAATGGTAACTGACTCTCAAAGAAACAACAGGGAATGTTGAAGACGGAAGCAAACTGGGGAGCCTAGGCTCCTTAGGTGGCAGCAAATATGCAATTCTAGCTCACTGCCTTGCAGAAATGTAAGCCTAGTTGTGCCCAATATTCTGATTGTCCAAGAGAAGCTGAAGTAGGGTATTTTGAAATCTTTTCATTTTAAAACATTTCATACACACACACAAAAAGCAATAATTCTTTGAACCACTCTACGAGTGGATAGTATGAGGGCCAAATAAAATGTGTTCATATTTGATGCTGAAACTTGTGTTTCACAGACTAGACGATTCAGGAAATCCAAGCATAAATAAGGGTGTATTTTAGAGGAAAAGACCTCAGCTAACAGAAATACAAAAGTGTAACCATTAGGCAAAGATGTGAAATTCAGACTAAGGAGCAAGTCTCATGTTTCTTTTGCTAATCTTGCCAAGATAGATTAAGGCTATCTTAATAAAGCCAATCTCCTTTCCCTTGGTCATTTGATCTTCTTTAAAGCTAAATGTGTTAGATATTTTCCATTCACCCATCCAGTTCCCTTCTCTACTCTCTGTGTGTCCCAGAAAGCTGGTCAGTGTAGACTGCATTAAAGAGTTACTTCATCTCTGGCTTCCACTGTGTTTGTATGGCCCACTGGCAGGAGTTTGGAGGATAGGAAGAAACTGACATCTGGGCACTTATTTGCCCTGCTTATTCCCTGTTGGTTCACTGATTAGCTCCTTTCTCTTGATCTGGAGGCCGTCTATACACAGATCTTCCATGCCCTTTGTGGATGCATTTCTTGAACCAGTTCCTCCTCCTGACACTTCAAGACAAGGGTCCTAAAGGCTCCCCTCTGTTATAAGGCCCAAGGGACTATACAATCACTTGCTCCCTTCCATAAAACCCATCCTGCAAACTTCAATTACCTAGCTTAACTCTGCTTTCTATTTCCTGCTGGGAGTCTGCCTTAAGATGCCATTTTTAAAGTCACAATCATTTCCCAGGGCTGGGATTTTAACTGGGCAAAGCATCTCATCAAGTCCTTTAATTCTTATTTTTCTGGGTCCTTTGAAAAAAGCAAAGCTGTAACTTCACCTTGGAAATTAGTTAAGGAAGAATCTTATTCTTCAAGAATTTGAATAAATGTTTATGCAAATATGTTTATTATTAAAGTAGTAGAAAAACAATAAACAATTCACTTCCTATCTTAGGAGTATGCCAAGTCCCTTTTGTGTGTCCCACCAGTTTCCCACTATACTTTGCTCTCTGCCTTGAGCTGCTAGTCTTTCTAGAATCCACTACTGCCTGGTTTAGGGATGGGCTTGGCCAGTGATGTGTATTGATCAGAGAAGAGGGAAAGAATGAAGTAGGGGGTAGTTATTCTTCCTGTCCCTCCCTGAAGATGACCTCGGGCTGGCTTTGACTTTTCAACAAAGATGACAGAACTTGTCAAGTGATATCCACACACTAAGTACTTCTGAGGTCCAGCAATACACCCTTTTTTTTGCCCCTTGAAGCCTAAGGATAATGATGTATCTCCCCATGGTTTCTAACTCAAGGATAAAACACTATCACTGGACCCTATCCCCATGTTTGCGAACAGTCCTTGTATTGTCAAATATTCTTCAAATTACCCAGTTTAAGCATACTGTCTATTTCACTGTCAAATCTAGTGGAATCAAGGAATGTATTTAAGTAGACTGAACTACAAACTCACTTAACAATAATATACAACATAGAAAGAGATTTACAACAAAACCTGTAAATCCAGTATGAACAAAACTACATAAAAATAAAGCAAATGAAATTCACCGTGCAAATGTAATATGTTCTTCATATTTTCTGTTATAAAAACACATAACATTTTAAATAAAAATTTTCCTTTAAAGATTACTTCAAAGTGAAAAACATTTTAGATTATGCCTAGAGGAATCCAGAAAGTGGAGAAGGCAATGGAAACCCACTCCAGTACTCTTGCCTGGAAAATCCCATGGATGGAGGAGCCTGGTAGGCTGCAGCCCATTGGGTTGACTTAGCAGCAGCAGCAGCAGCAATCCAGAAAGACGTAGACGTAGCAATAGATATAATTCTTGAGAATAGAGTAGGACAAAAAAGGAGAAAAATTAGGGAAAGAAATGTTCAGCTGAGGGAAAACGCTACAAAAAAAAAAAAAAAAAAACAAGCAAAAGTGCTTGTACAAAAATCAAGATTCTGTTCTGTACAGCATGTAGATGGAAATAGAAGGAGGCAAGGAGCATGCCACTCAAAGTAGTACCTAGAATGTGCTTTCAGAATATTCAGAGTTTCAAACATGAGGCTAAAGGTCTGTCATGGCTTGGAGAGAGGTTGGGAATGGCATAAGATGAGCCATAGATGGGTTTAAGAAAATAATAACAAGTTTATTTATTTATTTACTATCTTTTTCTCTTTGTCCAGAGTTTTATTTAATTTACTTTTTAACTGAAATATAGTTTACTTATAATGTTGTGTTAGTTTCAGGCAGGATGTATAGCAAAGTGATTCAGAGAGAGAGAGAGAGAGATATATATATATACACACACACATACATATTGCTTTTCAGATTCTTTTCCCTTGGAGGTTATTACACAGTATTGAGTATAGTTTCCTGTGTTATACAGTAGGTCCTTTTTGGCTATCTGTTTTATATAGTAGTGTGTATATGTTAATCCCAAACTCCTAGTTTATATCTCCCTTTACTCTCCCCTTTGGTAACCATAAATCTGCTTTCTATAGGTCTATAGGTCTATTTCTGCTTTGTAAATAAGTTCATTTGTATCATTTTTTTTTAGATTCTACATATAATCAATATCATATAATAATCTTTCTTTCTCTGTCTGGCTTACTTCACTTAGTATGATAAATCGCATTATTTCATTCTTTTTGTATGACTGAGTAATATACCACTGTGTACATACACCATATCTTCTTTATCCACTTATCTGTCAGTGGATATTTAGGTGGTTTGTCTTTGCTACCATAAACAGTGCTGCTATGAACATTGGGGTGCCTGTATCTTTTTGAATTATAGCTTGCTCCAGGTATATGCACAGGAGTGGGACTACAGGATCATATGTTAGCTCTATTTTTAGTTTTTTATGGAATTTCCATACTATTCTCTATAGTGGCTGCACCAGTTTACATTCTACCAACAGTGCAGAATGGTTCCTTTTGTCCACACCCTCTCCAGCATTTATTATTTGTAGATTTTTTGATGATTCTGATGGATGGGGGGTGATACCTTATTGTAGTTTTGTTTCTGTTTCTCTTCTCTACTAATTACCGATATTGAGCATCTTTTCATGCACCTTTGGTCATCTGTATGTCTTTGGAGAAATGACTTTTTAGATCTTCTGTGCATTTTTTGATTGGCTTTTTTTTTTTTTTTTTTTTTTTGCTGTTGAGCTGCATGAGCTATTTGTATATTTGGAGAGTAATCTTTTGTGGTTTAAAGATATTTTCTCCTATTCTGCAGGCAGTCTTCTCATTTTATTTATGGTTTCCTCTGCTGTGCAAACGCTTTTAAAAGTTTAATTAGGTCTCATTTATTTACTTTTGTTTTTATTTCCATTACACTAGGAGATGGATCCAAAAAGATACTCTGTGTTTTATATCAGATTGTTCTGCCTATGTTTTCCTCTAGGAGTTTTATAGTATCCAGTCTTACACTCATGTCTTTAATCCATTTTGCATTTATTTTTGTATATGGTGTTAGGGAGTATGCTATTTTCATTATTTTACACATAGCAGTCTAGTTTACCCAGCACAAGTCATTGAAGATACTGTCTTTTCTCCATTGTATATTCTTGCGTCCTTTGTCACAGATTAATTGATCAAAGGTATGTGAGTTTATTTGGCGGCTTTCTGTTCTGTTCCATTGATCAATATGTCTATTTTTGTGTCAGTACCATACTGTTTTGATGACTGTAGTTTTATAGAATAGTATGAAGTCAGGAAGCCTGATTCTTCCAGTTCCATTTTCCACGCAAATGGAAGTCAAGATAGGTGGAGTAGCAATACTTATATCAGACAAAATAGACTTTAAAATAAAGTCTGTTATAAGAGACAAAGAAGGACATGACATCATGATCAAGGGATCAGTCCAAGGGGAAGATATATTTAACAACAATAACATAATTATAAATATATATGCACCCAACATAGGAGCACCTCAATATGTAAGACAAATACTAACACCATAAAATGAGAAATCGACAGTAACACAATCACAGTGGGAAACCTTAATACCCCACTTGTCAGGAAGCATTTAATAGGAGACTTCCTGTGTGCTGTTTTGGATCTGTCAGGAATCCTCTGTTCCTTATTAACTCCTGAATATTCAGGAATTAAGAGGAGAGGCAAGCCTCTCCTGGGGCTGAGGAATTCAGACATTTCCTTCGTTAGTTTTTCAATACGGTAATAAGTAGCCTCTTCCTTCTTATGAACCATACGGTAAAAGTGATTGTTTACAACTTTTTCTCTTTAATATGGATTGCCTATGTTTTGTAAGTCTGGAATTTTAATCTTTATCTTTGCTGAGAATAACTACCTTGTAAGACAGTATATATGCCCACACCATGTTGATTAAAACACCTTTGCTCCATCAGAGCTTTGGTCCCCGTGTCTTGCTTTCATTCTCTCTCTCTCAGGCTAATCCTTTGGAGCGCAGAGACCTGTAGTGCTCATTCTCCTGCCCAGGCTTCTAAGACCCTCTCGAGAAGGCACCAATGCACCTTCACCCCATCGAGAGGGTGCCAGGTGCCTTCATGAGCAACACAAGCCCTGTGTCAAAGGACTTTATGGGTTTTCTGTGTAAACCAAGGAATATCAGCCTCTCTTTCTCTCTCCTTTACTTATTGTCGACTCTGGACCACCAGTTTCTGGTCCATTAAAGGACCTCAACACCCACTTACATCAATGGACAGATCATCCGGACAGAAAATTAATCAGGAAACACAAGTCTTAAATAACACATTATACCAGATAGACGTAACTGATATTTATAGGACATTCCATCCAAAAGCAGCAGAATACACAGTCTTTTCAAATGCACATGAAACATTCTTCAGGATATATCATATGCTGGACCATAAAGCAAGTCTCAGGAAACTTAAGAAAGCTGACATCATTTCAACCATCTTTTCTAACCACAATGTTATGGGTCTAGAAATCAACTACAAGAAAAAAAGCTTTAAAAAAACCCCACAAACATGGGGTGGCTAAGCCTTTTGCTACTGAATGACCAATGGATCAATGAACATAAATCAAAGAGGAAATCTGCTACTGAACGACCAATGGATCAATGAATATAAATCAAAGAGGAAATAAAAAAATACCTAGTGATAAAATGACAATGAAAAGACAATCCCAAACCTATGGGATGCAAGAAAAGCGGTCTAAGATGGAAGTTTATAGCAATAAAACCTTTCCTCAGGAAACAAGGAAAACCCCAAATGAACAATCTAATTTTACACCTAAAGCAACTAGAGAAAGAAGAACAAACAAAACTCAAAGTTAGAATAAGGAAAAAAAATCACAAATATCAAAGCAGAAAGAAACAAAATTGACACCAAAAAATGAAAGAGATCAATGAAATTAAAAGCTAGTTCTCTGAAAAGATAAACAAAATCGAAACCTTTAGCCAGACTCATCAGGGGAAAAAGAGCTCAAATCAATAAAATCAGAAATGAAAAAGAGAAGTTACAACTGATATCACAGAAATACAAAGAACCATAAGCATCTGCACTAAGCAACTGTATGCCAATAAAATGAACAACCTAGAAGTAATGAACAAATTCTTAGAAAGGTACAATCTCCCAAGATTGAACCAGGAAGAAGTAGAAAATACAAACAGAGCCAATTACAAGTACTGAATTTGAACCTGTGATTAAAAAGTTCCCAATAAACAAAAGTCCAGGACCAGACAGCTTCACAGGCAAATCATAGCAAACATTTAGGGAAGAATTATGCCTATCCTTCTGAAACTATGTCAAAAAATTGCAGAGGAAGAAACACTTCTGAACTCATCCTATGAGACCACCATCACCCTGATATCAAAACTAGACACAGATATTAAAAAAAAGAAAATTATAGACTGATATCATTGATGAACATAGGTGCAAAAATCCTCCACTAAATACTAGCAAACTGAACTTAAACAATGCATTAAGTACCATACACCATGGTCAAGTGGGATTTATTCAAGGATGGAAAGATTTTTCAATATCCACAAATCAGTGTGATACACCACATTATCAAGTTGAAGAATGAAAACCAAATGATCATTTCAATATATGCAGAAAAAAGCTTTTGATAAAACTCAACATCCATTTACAATAAAAATTCTCCAGAAAAATTCTCCAGAGCCCAGAGGAAACACACCTCAACATAATAAAGGTCATATATGACAAGCCAAGAGCTAACATCATACTCAGTGATTATAAGCTGAAAGTATTTCCTCTAGTTTCAGGAACAAGACAAGGATGCCCACTCTAGCCACTTTTATTCAACATAGTTTTGGAAGTTCTAGCCACAGTAACCAGATAATAAAAAAAAAAAAAGAAAGAAATGGGATCCAAATTGGAAAAGAAGAAGTAAAACTATCACTGCTGGCAGATGACATGATACTAAACACAGAAGATCCCAAAGATTCTTCCAGAAAACTACTAGAATTCATCAATTAATTCAATAAAGTTTTAGGATACAAAATTAACATACAGAAACTGGTTACATTTCTATATACTAATAACAAAAATCAGAAAGAGAAATTAAGGAAACAGTCCCATTTACCACTGCATCAAAAAGAATAAAATACTGAGGAATAAACCTACCTAAGGATGCAAGAACCCTGTACATAGAAGACTAAAAGACACTGAGGAATGAAACTGAAGATGACACAATCAGATGGAAAGATATGCTATGTTCTTGGATTGGAAGAAACAATATTGTTAAAATAACTATACTATCCAAAACAATCTACAGATTCAACACAATCCCTATCAAATTACCAATGGCATTTTCACAGAACTAGAACAAAAAATCTTAAAATTTGTATGGAAACACAAAGAACCCCAAATAGTCAAAGCAATCTTGAGTTTAGATTTGTATTTTTGAAGGAAAACTCTCATAGCACTGTGGGGATGAGATGGCTGGGAGTTCAAGAGAAAGATGAGAAAAGCCTGAACTAAGACAGCAATAAAGGAATTACACAAGAAGGAAAAGACTGCAGGAACTTCACTAAAGTGGGATTAATAAAATTTGTTAACTAATGGAAGACAGGTGTTATTCAGCATATATTTCTGAGAGAACAGTAATACCTAGGGCGTGCGTAAAACACGTGATACTCTTCTTTGCTGCTTTAGCTTTGAAAAGGGTTCTTTTAGTGAGTGAAAAACAGTTTGCATTTTGTTGTTGTTGTTCTGATTTATATCATATTGAAATGTCCATCTTTATAAAAAACTTTATTTATGAATCTTTCAGTTCAGTCGCTCAGTTGTGTCCGACTCTTTGCAACCCCATGAATCGCAGCACGCCAGGCCTCCCTGTCCATCACCAACTCCCGGAGTTCACTCAGACTCACATCCATCGAGTCAATGATGCCATCCAGCCATCTCATCCTCTGTCGTCCCCTTCTCCTCCTGCCCCCAATCCCTCCCAGCATCACAGTCTTTTCCAATGAGTCAACTCTTTGCATGAGGTGGCCAAAGTACTGGAGTTTCAGCTTTAGCATCATTCCTTCCAAAGAAATCCCAGGCCTGATCTCCTTCAGAATGGACTGGTTGGATCTCCTTGCAGTCCAAGGGACTCTCAAGAGTCTTCAACACCACAGTTCAAAAGCATCAATTCTTCGGCGCTCAGCCTTCTTCACAGTCCAACTCTCACATCCATACATGACCACAGGAAAAACCATAGCCTTGACTAGACGGACCTTAGTTGGCAAAGTAATGTCTCTGCTTTTCAATATGCTATCTAGGTTGGTCATAACTTTTCTTCCAAGGAGTAGGAGGCAAATTTTCCAGATAGAAATTAACGTTTCAGATATTTTATCTCCAGGGGATCTTCCCGACCCAGGGATTGAAACTTGCTTTGTCTCCTGCATTGCAGGCAGATTCTTTACCATCTGAGCCAGATTTTATTCAGTTCAGTTGTTCAGTCATGTCCAACTCTTTGCGATCCCATGGACCATAGAACGCCAGGCCTCCCTGTCCATCACCAACTCTCGGAGTTTACCCAGTCTCATGTCCATTGAGTCGGTGATTTCATCCAACCATCTCATCCTGTCATCCCCTTCTCCTCCTGCCTTCAATCTTTCCCAGCATCAGGGTCTTTTCAAATGAGCCAGCTCTTTGCCAGATTTTATTATACGTTGTCAACTAATTGCAAGAAAATTCGAGCCAATTTACCATTCTAACATTAATGAGTTCCTATTTCAACCTTCTACTGTTAGACTAAGTATTGTCATTTAAACATTCTTTGAGCATTCAATGGGCAAAAATGACATTGTTTTTTCATTAATAATTTTTGGATAACAGATAACCCTGAACCTTCCCCCATGTTTTTAAGCATTTGTATTCCCTATCCTTAAAACATATGCTGATGCTTTTTTGCATATATGTCTATTGTAGACTACATATTTTCTTATCCATTTGTATGAACATATTCTGTGTTAAGTATTTTTACCCTTTTTTGAAATATTTATAAACACCTAAGTTTTAAAGAATCATCATCAAATTTGTTGATTTGTTCTTTTGAAATTGGATACACTATTTCTACATTTAGAGAGAACTTTTGGTACCAATGCCAGAAAAAAAAAAATATATATATATGTATGTATATATTGTCTTAAAAGTTTTACACTAAGCTTTTTAATCCATCATGAATGCATTTTGGTATAAAGTAAGTTTCTAATATAAAATAGGTAAGCAACAGGATATATTCTACAGCACATGGAAATTTAGCCATTATTTTATAATAACTTTTTTTTTTGAAAATCACTCAGTCGGGTCCGACTCTTTGCAACTCCATAGACTATACAGTCCATAGAATTCTCCAGGCCAGAATACTGGAGTGAGTAGCCTTTTTCTTCTTGAGGGTATCTTCCCAACCCAGGGATCAAACCCAGGTCTCCTGCATCATAGGTGGTAGAGTTTAATACATAAAATATTGAATCACTATGGTGTACACCTGAAACTAATATAATACTGTAAATCAACTATACTTCAATAAAAAAAGAAAGAAAAGGTTTAGTTTCAGATGGAAAAATTAAAATTAAAAAATGCAATGTTTACAAATCCATGTTGGTTTTTTTTCTAAATAACTCACAATTGTCCCAAAACTATTTATTTTTTATTCTCTCTGCATTGATATTCCAAGCAGATTTTGTGTTATATTACACTATCATGGATATTAGATCCTATTTCTAAGCTATTCTATTTACCAACTCAGTCATCTTTTTTTTATTTTTGCATATCACTTCCAAATCAGGTTCTAATATCTTCAAGAAAAGGAACTGGGTTTTACTAATGCTTGTATTTTCCATAGGCCCTATCACTTTACATGTAGTAAATGTTCAATAAACATTAACATATTTATTACATAAATGTTTAAATTGAATATCCTGCATGCAATTTGCAAAGAATTTCCTCACCACTGTAAAAGGCTACATTTTTCAAGGTGAAACATGAAGTAATTTTGAAATTGGAGAAGGGGGATGAAAATGAAAGCATTCCAAGTTTTAAAATGCCATGTGAATTTGATTAGAATAATTTAAATTTTGTAGTGACTTCATTCTCCAGAGGCAATGTGATCATGAGAAAATACTTAGAGAGAGAATTTTAGTCGTGGGCTTACTCTGAATTACCAAAGCTCAGAAAAGCTTTAAGCTGTGTAATGATGTGCAAATCAGTCCACATACCATTGTGGCTCAACAGATGAACTATGTCAATGGTGAAATGTTGTCTTTACAATGTCTGCTGATACCTTTATTTGGGAGAACCAGCTGTGAATCCTTAACACTGCTATACATTTAGAGTATTGAGCAATAAAGCAATAAGATTTAAAATATATATTCATTTCTCCTCTTGACTGCATTTGAGTTTAAACGTGCTAAATGTTAAATAAAATCAGTATTAAGTAAGTTGTCCCTGTCATGTACAAATATGTGAAGCTTTCACACAGTTATTATATCAAATTGTACAGGATGACTTCAGGCTGAAAAGACTGCGAAACAATCTGTTTGATTAAGAAGACATTAAACTAGACCATCATAAAGAATGCTAGGATTACAAACTTCTATATAAAGACATGCTCACTACATCTATTAATGTGGGTAAAGAATTGTATAGTTCCAGAAAAGGAAAGTTATGTATTCAGTAAAGCCAAAGATATTTGATGTTATTTTTATGACAATATGCAAGTCTTGAAATAAGTATTTATGTATTTTCAATGTTGTTTACATTGTAAAATTAAAACAACCTAAATTACCATTACAAAAACTCTTGGGATAATATGTGATGGATTCTAACATGTTTCATTCCCCTTTGATTCTCTTTTTAGAGTAGTTTTAGGTTCCCAGCAAAACTGAATGACAAAGTACAGAGGGTTCCTTTTTGCTCCATACCCTCCCATATTTTGCTTCCCCGACTATCGACATTCCATTTCACAGCAGTACAACGGATGAACCTACACTGACATACCAGTATCACCTGAAGTCCAAGGTTTACATTAGACTTCACTCTTGCTGTATTTTACGTGGAATGTACAATGACATACATCCACCACTGTAGCATTATACAAAGAAGTTTCACTGCTCTAAAAATCTCCCATGTTCCATCAATTTACCCTTCCCTCCCCTTTTTTAACCTGGCAACCATCTTTCTCCTGTCTCCATACTTCTGCTTTTTCCAAAGCATATTGTATGGTTGGAATCATAGAGTATGTAGCCTTTTCACATTGCCTTCTTTTACTCAAGAACATGCATTTAAGGTTTCCTCATGTCTTTTCATGGGTGGATAACTCAGTTCTTTTTAGTGCTGTATAATATTTCATCATCTGGATATACATTGTGTATTTATCCATTCATCTGAAGGATATTCTGGTTGCTTCTGACTTTTAACAATTAAATAAAGCTGCTATAAATGTCCCATGTGCAAGTTTTTGTGTGGAGATAAGTTTTCAACTCCTTTTGATAAATAGCAAAGAGTACGAGTGATGGATAATGTGAGCAGGGTGTGGTTTAGTTTTGTAAGAAATCACCAAACTGTTCCAAAATGGCTCTGCCATTTTGCATCCCCACCAGTAGTGAATGAAGGTTTCTGTTGCTCTACAGCCTTATAAGCATTTGGTGTTGCCAGTGTCTTAGATTTGGAACATTTTAATAGAAGCGTAATGATACCTGGTTTTAATTTGCAATTTTGATAGCTATTTTAATTTCATCAGTGCATAAATGAATAAATTCAGTCTCAGGAAAATTAAATAATTTGCCCAAGATTCTACAGCTACTAAGTAGCAGATTAAAAATTGTTTTTTAACAGATTTCAAAGCCCTTGTGCTTTTTATTCTGCAGGTTGCCTGTTAGCTAGACAAGAATAAAATTCAAATTCACATATGGAGAATACCACAGAGTAGTTTCCAGACTGATTATTACTTGTTTTAGTTTAGGTTCCTCTAGAAGAGGACCCTGAGATAAGGAAATATCAGGGAACAGTGGAGAAAGGAAGGAGGGAAAGGCAGTGAATGAAGGATGTTTGAATACACTTATCTCTATGGGCAACTGCAGCTTAGTCCTACAGGGAATCTAGGGAAACAGTGCTCAGTATTACTCAAAATACAGTGTGTGACAGTACCAGTGTTTGAACACATCCAGGAAAAATTATATATATAAACTACAAGCAATAACTTAGAAACTTTGATAAAAACTTGACATTTTTATAACATCCATTTTTCTAATAATTCATTTTACTTTTTTTCCAATCCATGATAGATTGAAAATGAAAAACTGGTCCCAAAATCGTTTGAGAAGCACTAATATGAAACACAAGGCCCAATGTGACTCCTTTCAAGAAACAAGGGAGCCGGGGTATTTACATCTCACTTCCCATCAGGTCAGCCCTTGAGACTGTTCAGAAGTGCCCATTTCCCAGCACTTCTGGTTGGGTGGAATGAAGTAATATGCCTGTGGTGGCACATGAATGTCATTAACAATGGGGTCTGCTACAAACTTTATCAATAAAAAATTTCACAAAGCTAATAAATTAATTAAAACATCACATCTCTATAATCATCCTAAAAATGAATTAAAGGCTAAATATGCTTTAATTTGCTACATGCTACATAGAGAAAGATAATAGGAAGCTAGAATTTGACTATGCACAGATAAAATATTTCATTCAAAAGCACCCATGAAAATAAACAACATTGCCAAGCAAAGCACTGGTTAATGGGTAGGGTAGCTAAATTAAAGCCATATCATGAACAAAATCCAACTGTAGTGTAAAGGAGTAGTCCATGGAATTCAGGCTATCTGAGTAATGAGTATTTGTCACTTTACAGGGCTTCCTTCAGCAACCTAAGATAATTTTGTTATCAGCTTGTTGAAATATTTTATTTTCCACTAAGGAAGCCAAAGGCAAGAGTTATTCCTTCCTTCTCTCCACTCTCAGAAAGCCAGAGGACTGGCATGTGAATAAAGACCTCAAAAATTAGATACTCTCAACCAGGATTCTGAACCTCTAGCAAGTGGTCCAAAGATGAAAGGATGAAAACAAAGCATTCTTATTTTTTGGATACTTAACTGCTACTAGTTACACCTTCCCTGGTTTCTGGCCTTATTTAATCCTAGGCTCTCAGCCTTCTGCTGATTCTGTGAGCTCTGAATTTCCTTGCAATAATTTCCTTTTTTTAACTTATGACAGTCTGACTCTCTTACTTGAAACCAAAAGTCATCACTGATATGAGGTGGTGGTGAAGAGTCAGAGCTCTGACTCATGCCGGCTCAGTAATTCTCTTGAAGAAGTGAAATCAGTCTCTTCACCAAGTTGTTTTTTAGTTTCCACATTTCTACAATCGTTTTAGTTCAGCAGTGTTCTTTACGTAAAATTAGTCTGTGAGATGTTCCCTGAATAAAGGATTCTTCCTTTGGAGAATCTATTTGCATGTTGGCCTATTTAGTGATAGTTGCTCAGTTATGTCTGACTCTGCCACCCTAGGGACTGTAGCCTGCCAGGCTCCTTTGTCCATGGAATTCTCCAGGCAAGGATACTGGAGTGGGTAGCCATTCCCTTCTCCAGTGTTTCTTCCTGACCCAGGAATCGAACCTGGGTCTCCTGAATTGCTGACAGATTCTTTACCATCTGAGCCACCAGGGAAGCCTATTTAAGTTCCTGAAAATTTTTCCAACAGGATTTAAATTTAACCCAGCATCTCCTTAAACTCAATAATGGAAGTCTTATTTCCGAAAATATTAACATCTCATACAATTAATATCCATAATATCCAAGGTATTTTCATCCATAAACTACCTTGGAAAGAGACATTTTTCTTTGTCTTTGCATCTGACGCTGAAGTTTATCAATAAGCACACATAAGTCCTTTGAGGAGTCTATGCATTAGTCTATTATGTTAGGGGCTCTTAAAGCACAGTATATAAAGCACTATTTGAGAAGTTAGTAACAATGCATATTGCTGGGCATCACACCACATCTACAAATTCAGTATCTCCTGAAATAGTAAAGAATCACTCTACAGGTGATTATGTTATAGGCAATCTTCAGTTCACAGCATAAGGAACACTACTTTCTGTAACATTTCAGTGAAAAGTACTTCTTGATGGCTTCTATTCTTTATTATTGGAAGAATCTAGAAATCATAGTCACAATAACATATCCCACTAGCTCAATCATTCATCTCTAAAAAGTTGTAGATGAAACAAGTTCACAGACAACTTGTGAACATGAACTTAAAACCTTTGAATAAAACTTCGAATATCTTTGATCTCGACTTCAGAAAGATACAATATTAAAATGTGAATATGGCTTTGGCTGTAACCATGGGGTCAATGGGCTTCCCCAGTGGTTCAGTGGTAAAGAACCCACCTGCAATGCAGGAGCCAGAGGAGACACGAGTTAGATCCCTGGGTTAGGAAGATCCCCTAGAGGAGGGCATGGCAACCCACTCCAGTATTCCTGCCTGGAGAATCCTAAGGACAGAGGAGCCTGGTGGGCTACAGCCCATAAGATTGCAGAGTCAGACACGACTGAAGCAACTTAGCAGAAGCAGCAATATTCAGTTAAAGGCTGAACACACACTAAAAGGAGTAGTCTCTCAGATGTCTCTCTCACCCCTATTAACTGTCTGCAGCATATTCATTTCTCACTATAAACTGAGATATCAAGGTTAAAGGAGTAGGTTAGAAACTTAATTTACCCAATCTTATGACTTATTACTACTAAAGGATTCTGATTATAGGAAGCCCAAAATGAATAGCTAAAATGTTATTTTTAGACTATACGTGAATTTCATTTGCTTTCATTAACATAAATAATGAAATATCAGCTGTCAGAAATTTCAAAGACAGCAGAACATGATAGAAACAAAAATTACTCAGGTCACTATCTTCTTAAGCATTGTTTTCTTTGTTAGAATTCTTCAGATAATATATGAAGAGGACAATACTACATTTATTCACAATAAATACTGTACATTTTTCTTACAGGAAAAAGGTGAGTTGTGGTGACAGTTTTTTGTTGTAAACAAGCAAACTTTGCCCCAAGCGACTAGTTATATTTGGTCTTAGAATATGGGGAGGAAGGAGGGAGGAGGGTTCAGGATGGGGAACACATGTATACCTGTGGCGGATTCGATACATGGCAAAACCAATACAATATTGTAAAGTTAAAAAATAAAATAAAAACCAAAACAAGAAAGAAGTGAACCATAGTGTTTGCTGATTTGCAAGATTTGGGAGAATTCACTTTTGTCTTTATAGCCCCAAATGTACAGATAATTTGTTAGTAAATAGCTTGCAAGGATCACAGTCTTGCAGCTGGAATATTCACTTATTTTGATAACCAGAATTATGACCTCTTCGCAACTGGGGAGTGATGATATATGGAGTTGTGCTTATTCTTCCATGTCTCCATAAAACTGGCATCCTGACATAAATTTGCATGAGCTCCATATAACACAATATGAAACTCTTTCCAAAGGGCTTCAAATTTACAGCCTTACAGATTTATATGTTTGTTTTATTCCCCTTGCTACACAGTTGTGTTGACTTAGTATAGAGCATAGTGACATCTAACAATACAGAGTTTAAAAATTTGTACATACCTTCTCAATTTCACATTCTCATTATTTGCATAAATTTATATCTTATTTAATAAGTAACTTCCATTTACATTTCTAGCACTAAGAGTTAGACTTTAAAATGTTAGGAAACTTTGATGTGATAGTCACTCAACAACGCAGTGTACTTATATTAACACATCCTTACAGAGTTTATGGATTGACCTTTTTGCTTTATTGTAGCACTGAACTGTCTCAAAGGTGGCTGCATTCCTTAGAATTCCAAAGAACTAATCTCTGGAAAATACACATACTGCTTCACCAAAGAGTCACTAATCCGAGCTTGAGTATGTTCCTTTTGTGTTCCAATTTCAAATCTTCATCCCCATTCCAGCTGTTTCTCAGGAACTGTCCTTTAGGACCACCAAAAGCAAAACTATAGTTGTTCAAACTTGAAAGTGAGGAAAGAAAAAATGAAGCTGGGCTGAATATAATTTTATCTACTTAGAGTACATTTCCAATAGTGGAATTATATTTACAAGTATCATTTTTTTTTTCAAGTTTGGGTCATTCATTCAGTCTCTCAAAAGGACTTGCTTTGTAGATCCAGAGCACTTGTAATTAATTTTCGAACTAGGCTCCTGGCTTGCTTAGCTAACTAATACTGTGGGCCCCAGTGTGCAGTCCACACCTGAAAAGGGGGAGTTTTTAACGTCGTGGTTTATTAACCAGGTACTTTCCATTCACTCAGTTAACAATTAGAAAAGAGAAAGAACAAAGAGAGAGAGAGAGAGAGAAACCCTCCTACTTGTTTTTTTACTCCAAATATGGAGATGGAAACTATTAAACAAATAAGAAGGAGGGAAACTCCCGCATATTTCACCTTGACCTGGCTGGAATGCTGATGCTTGTAAGAGGTGGTGCTCTATAAAAAAAGATCGGGCTGCTAGTGGACAAATGAGAGGTCAGACTTTACCACAGGGAACCTCTCCTGCCCCTAGAGGAAAAAGAGAACCACCAGACTGTCTCAAATTGGAAACAGCGCCTTGTTTTCAATCAGGGGGACTGGGTTCCCTCCCTCGGCCTAACGTCGTAGTAATGCGACCCAAAGAAGCGCGCGGCTTTCCTGACAGTTGCCGAGCATAACACCGCCTCCCGGCTTGTACCTAAATCTCTGAGCTGTAAACAGGCAGAAAGGTCCTCCCACCTCCTCTCCTTAGCCTCAGTCTTCTGCTTCGCCGCCCTTTGTAACTTCTTTGTTCCGTTTATTCGGAAGGTGACGCTTAAGGTCAAAAGATTCATTGTGACCAGCAAAAGCCCAGGGCCACCACGAGACTCTAGGAAGAACAGGGCTGTCCAGCTCAGGGCTGAGGCTCCAAGTAGAGAAGGAGCCGTGAGAAATTTCAGCCGCAACTCCGGGTACAGCCCCTGCGGACCGGCCCAACTCTCCAAGGGTTGGGAAGACGCTCGACAATCTTGCGGTGGGGCAAAGGGTGAGCTACTAATTCTGCAAGCAAAATGGGCAGCGCGCACCATCGGAACAGAGGGTGTTGGGGGCAGGGAGAGGCCTCTAGACTCCACTTAGTCTGTGGTAGCGGCCGAGCAGTGAGTATCTCCCAACAAAGAGGCGCGCAGCGTCGGGGTCAGAGGCTGGGACTTTCGCGCAGCTGCCATTCTTGCTGAGCGTGTCTCCGCGCTTGCTAGGCGAGCACTGGGGTGCAAGGATTCCGGGAGGAGGGGGAAAGAGAACTGGCTGTGCGATTCCTGCTGCGCGGCTACGCATCAGGAGCTCTTGTGAACGATGGGAATGGCAACTATCAGAGCCAAGGGGGAGAAAAAGAGCTGGAGTGAGCAAAACAAAGAGCGAGTGTGGGCCGTGGTGACTTCATGCCTCACCAATGTCCCGCCCACGCTGCTTCGAGCTGTTGCTGCCGCCGGAGCCGCTGCCGCCGCGCCTGCGGGCGGCCGGGGCAAGGAGCTCTGTAGCGTGGGGCGGTTTCCTAGCAACTCGCCGCCCTAACGCTCCTAGCTATCCACACTTTAGGAGCCCCAACCCCCCTCACCCCAGACGAGGGCCGGGACAGGACCATTCCTCCCCTCCCCTCGCCAGCTTCGCCTCTCCGGAGTGCACCCCAGAGCGCGACAGCTGTCCGGGCTCTGGACGGCGGCACGCCTGAGCCGCACACTGGGGCCAAGAGAACCAGGGCACGAAGCTCCCGCCCCGTGAAACCAGGCTCCTGCGCCCCCGCGGAACCTCCCCTCCTGAGCTCTCCGTCGGTCGTGCGCTTCACTTCGGGTCAAGCAGGGAGCTACGATGCCTCGCACTGTGTCCGCCGACGCCGGCGGGGGCTTCTAGAGCGCTCGGGGGCCGCCTCCCCTGGTTGCTGGCACCTCAAGCTTCCTCCCTCGCTAACCAGGACGCTGTCGTTTCGACTTTGCCCGCTGCTCAGCTGACGAGGCTGCAAAGCTACAACCAACTGAAGTTGGCCTCCCTACCCACCTGTGGAAGAAGCTCGAGCTGATTGATGCGCCATCGACTTTTTTCCCCTTCGGCCTCGCCAACGTCCCCTCCCACAGATGCAGCATCACCCACTGAATGTACATTAGGCTGGTTTTTCCCCCAGCTTCGGGCTTTGTTTGGGTTTGATTGTGTTTGGCTCTTCGCTAAGCTGATTTATGCAGCAGAAGCCCCATCGGCTGGGGAGAGACAAAAGCTCTTTTCTTTGTCCCAGAGCGGGCTGCGGAGCCTTTGCTGGCGTCGCCGCCTCGGGCCATTGGCCGTCAGAGGAGCTGCTTCTCGCGGAGCTCTTGGGACCCACAAGATTGCCGAGCTGGGAGGGCCGCCGGGGCCCTGAGATGCCGAGCTGTGACCAGGCCGGCGTACCTGCAACGTTTGCTCCGAGCCGCGGGGTCCGCCTGCTGGGCCTGCTGGAAACGTCCTAGCAACACTTGGCACTTCGCGCCGCGGAGCGCGAGCGCGCATCCGGTTAGCAGCCAGGCGGCGGGCGCGGTGTGGTGCGGGCTGCTTTGCATTATGTGCCGCTCGGCCCTGGTTTTTTTTACTGCCACATTAGTCTGCCTGCAAAACTGCAGGCCAGGTCCTGTCCCGTTCCTCCGGGCGGCCTGGATGTTTTCAGTTGTTCTTGGACTGGGCCAAAGTGGTAAGTTGTTTTGTTTTCTTTTGTTTTCTTCCTTTTCTCAAAGGTCTTGGGCTGTCAAGAAGAGCATCCCAACCAGGTAAGTGGCCGGGTGACAGCCTCCAACTGCGGAGAACTTAAGAAGGGCGGGTGTGTGGCAGCATTCTCCATCGCAGGCAGCCCAAGGGAGGCCAGGTGTCAAGCAAGCATTTCCTCCCTGGAGTGACGGCAGTAACTACTTGTATCAGGAGACACTATGAGTTGCTCAAGGAGGCAGTAGTAACAGAATGAAAGTTTGGAATGGTGGTGGATATTTACAGAAGCCAGTTTAGCTGTTCCACTTCATTTTTGAAGGTGTCCTCCTTGAAGGCATCCTTGAAGATGCTTCCACATGTTTCTAGCATTTTGGGTCCACTACCCACTAGCTCGCATTTGATTCAAGCCTGAGAATCAACTGGTATAATGAGAGTGATGGTCCTGTTTTTGAGTCCGTGAAGGAAAGGATAGCAGCATACGTTTATTCTACCATAGTGCTTAGCCTGAATGAACTGAACACATATGAAGAATATTCCTGCTTTAAGTCACTGTTTTTTTCAGCTCAAAAACCAATTCCCAGCTAAATGATCCCTCAGTGAGATCAATGCCTGAGACTGAGACTCTGAGACAGAAGCCTAGAGCAAGATTGCCAGCTTTCATTCCAGGCAAGCCACTTTTGTCAGAACGACCTGATTTGGAAAGGATACTTCTTTATAAAGGATACCATCTTCATTTTATGAATCACAAAGAAAAGCTCAAGTCAAATAGCGTATGAAAAGGTGTTTTGGCACTTCTGAATTATATGCAAATTTAAGGTGGTAGTACTGGATTGTTAACAAACAGTAAGACAAAGTAAGTAATAGCAATAATCATGAATTTAGGATAAGTTCTTACTGGCATTAAATATAAGGCAAATATTTATTTTTACCAATGCAGTGATTATTGCCATACTTTTTAGAAAATGTTACTTTATCTGTGTTTGGTCACTGAACCTTTAAATTCTATTAGAGCCTTTCTCTCACCTCTCCTGTTCAAGGAGACTTGTAATTGTTTTGTAGACTAAACTGTTCCTCTATGCTTTGAATAGTCAAATTTCTATATGATTAAATAGAAATTAAAACCATCAAGTCATAACCATATAAATAAGAGTCTATAATGGAAAAATGCTATCAATTGGTTGCATATATAGCTGTCTGACATTTGTTTCAAAAGATTTACCCAGCTATGTGAAATGAGAGCAATTAGAATTAATTTTTAACTCGTGGTTGTTTTTTTGGCTTGTAAGTTAATTTTAAGTGAAACTTAAGGCAAAGGGAAATGTAACATCATTAATTGTCTCAAGTGAAATACTCATTTGTTGCAAATTTCCCACTGACTATAACTCCATCCTATGTTAATAAGTACCAAAGTATTTTTCTGGATTTTGTAAATACACACACACACACACATATACATTAGTAAAATGATCAAAACTTGTGTCAACAAAGTATATTTTGTCCCCAGTAGGTAGACAAAAGAAAAAGCCATACTTGCCCCCAGATTATGCTAGTAATAGTGAGTTTTTAAAAATATATTCATTGTGTTTGTTAAGATTAGTCAGGTTCTCCTCTAATAGCTGTATTTCCATCCAGTGACTGTAGCTGATTTGAAGCAAATATTATGAATGGACTCCCTTGCACCTGCAGTTGTGAAAAGGGAATGCTTATCTGAAATCAGAACAAGGCATCCTTTTCCCAGTCTCTGTCAATATACAAAGGTTTCTGATGTATACTGGTTTGCACTACAGTTAAAAACATGCAAAAAATTTAAATTATAGCCAGGACAAGTCAGAAAATTAGAGATCAGCGTAAACTGTTGTACTTTTGTGATATAGCTACAAGTCTCAAATTATATGTCTTCACAGTACAAATTAGATGCTTAAGGCAGAATAGAAATTTAGGTATCAGTTACAAAGGAAATCTTGTTCCCCTGCTTGGTAGTTTACACCAAGGAAATGTTGAGGGCAATAAAGCTAAACAACAACAACCAAAGAAACCAGCTGCACGACTCTGGGTTTAATTTTCGAAGTAGAACGTACAAGTCCCAAATATAATGAATATAGTGAGCAAGGGGGATGTTATTAGTAAAATCTGAACATTATTCTGATCTAGAAAAAAAATTATTGGAGTTTGTTTTTCAGCTTTTGTTGGTGGGAATTACCGACAATCAGAGAAACAATAACACCATAAAATGGTTAATGAGTAACTAGAAAACACTAAAGAATACCTAATGGTTAATATTTGAAGAGTTAATGTAGGAACACTGCTTTTTCTACATTTGTTAGTTTTGGAAGGCTAAAAATCATTTTAACCTAAATTTTCATATAACAATATGAGTGAAAAATTTCAGAAATTACCATTTCTTTTTAAAAAGTGGTAGCTATTACAATGAAATTTCATCTTCTGTGTATAATCAACTATTATTTTACATAAAAATCAACTGGATTACCATTGTTTTGTAAATGTAGTATTATTTTTACCTCAGAACATATTTTATAGAATAAGTCTTTTCAGAATCTTTATGCTTACCTAAAGTGAAAGGATATTTAAAAGAACTCATGCTTAATTTTTAAAAATCCAGTTTTCCAGATTATTTACACAATAAGCATGCAAAGTGCTTCTGTCTTAAAGTAACTGAGATACTTTTTGATAAAAAGCTTATGCTATATATGAAAAGGGCTTCCCAGGTGGCTCAGTGGGTAAAGAATCCACCTGCAATGTAGGAGATATAGGCAGACATGAATTCTAGCCCCGGGTCAGGAAGACCTGGAGGACGGCATAGCAACCACTCCAGCATTCTTGCCTGGAGAATTCTATGGACAGAGGAGCCTGGTGGGCTACAGTCCATGGGGTTGCAAAGAGTCGGACACAACTGAAGTGACTGAGCATGTACAAACACACGTATATTAAAAGGCAATGTTTATGCTGTATATTTTCAAATCATGTAAGTAGCTGTTATGATTTGGATAATGCCATACAATTTCTGAGCCCTCAAACTTTGTTCACCTATTATCAAATTATCAGAAATTTCACCATTTAATGGATTTCTTTGGATTAAGCATGGTATTGACACTCTGTTTCTTCTAACTTTTAACTGTATATTATGGAAATTTTCAAACAAGCACAAGAAAAGAGAAAGGTGTAAGGAATCACCATAGGTCCATAACCCAGCTTCATCAACTATCAACTCAAGCCAAACTTCTTTCATGTCTTCCTCCCACTCATTTTCTTTTCCCAACAAGACTCTTTTGAAGCAAATATCTCATATCACTCTGTCCTAAAATATTTCAGTAAATCAACATACTACTAGAGGAGAAACACACATTTAATCACCACAACATGAATTTTTTGGGCTGAAATTTAGGGCTACAAGAACATCCACTATCTTCAAAGGGAAGAATGTAGAAGTGAGGGAGGCAAACAAAGACAAAGACAGTTTTAAGCATTTATTTTGCAGTGGTTCTATTATATAGCTCCACTAAAAATATTTGTTAAAGTATCCATGTATGTGAAAAAAAATGTAATTACTTTATTCTAATTGAATCACAGCAGGTATACTTTGCTTGAGTTTCAGTTTTAAAGACTGTTCCCCTCTCTCTTGAATTGTCATTTTTCTCCTCTAGATCATTTATAGCATATGCATATCCATACATGCTGTAATAACTCTCATCTTTAATCTCAGTCTCCTTCATAGCAAAAATTCTTGAAAGAGTTGTCCCATACTTGCTGTCTCCAATTCTCCTCACCTTCTCTATTAAACCACTGCATTTAGGATTTCTTTATCATCTCTGACATTATGCCACTCTGTTACGATTACAGTGACCTTCCTGTTGTCAGATCTGATGATCAGTTCATCGTTTTCATTTTTCTTGACCTGTCATTGGTCAGCGAGTTGATACTGTTGATCACTCCCACCTTTGAGGCACTCTCTTTGACTTCCTGGACCCACATTCTCTTGGTTTAAGCTCCTTATCCATTCCTGATGTTGCTTCTTTCTCATGTTCCAGCCTCCAAATACAGGAGTGGCCCAGGATTCAGCCCTCAAATGTTCTTTTCTAGATATATACTGGGTCTCAGGTGGAGCAATCCAGTCTTGGGTCTTAAATATCATTTCTATGCTGACAGCTCCAGTCCTGCCCTCTTATCTAATCTCCAAAGGGTCTAGCAAACTGCCTATTCAATACCTCCACTGTAGGTCTAGGGCTTCCCTTGTAGATCAGCTGGTAAAGAATCTGCCTGCAATGTGGGAGACCCGGGTTTGATCCCTGGATTGGGAAGATCCCCTGGAGAAGGGAATGGCTACCCACTCCAGTATTCTGGTGTGGAGAATCCCAAGGACTATGTAGTCCATGGGGTCACAAAGAGTTGGACATGACTGAGCGACTTTCACTTCACTTCACTGTAGGTCTAAAGATAACCTTACGATATTCAAAACTAAACTTTCCATTTTCTGCTTCAAGCTTGCTCCTTTTACAGTCTTCTTCATCTCAGTAAGTGATGTCAGTCTCCCAGTAGTTCAGGATAATACTTTGGCAGTGCCCTTGATTTCTCTAACACCTTCACTGTCGATCCCTGGGTTGGGTTGATTTCTCTGTTTCTCCCACATTCAACAGTCAGTTCACCACTTCAACTGCCTAAAAAGCTGACTTTGTGGTCATTTTCTTTTTTTGGCCATTCAGAGTTGATGAAAGTTGAATTAATACTGTAAACTTTTTTTTTTAAATAAAGGATATCTTCAAATGGTAGAACAATATATAACACTCTATAAAGAATAAGAGGACTGACCAGGTAGAAAAAGTTCTTAGAATATTACCAGCTGATAATTTTTTAAAATGTATTTTTAAAAGTGTGTTTAAGTCTTAAAGATATATTATTTATTCATGAATATATTTGTGTACTAAGCTAATTAATCTTGATTGGACTGAAAATATAATTAGTTAATAACAATAAAACAAGGGAAGTAAGAGGATATAGTTTAGAAGAGAAAGGGACATTGTTAAATAGGATTTAATGTAGACAATAAGATAATCAGTTTCCATTCCAATTTGATATTTTTATGAGATGTAAAAGTATATGATATATATGATATAGCAATACTATATTGCCTTTTCAGTTTCCCTGTACTCCATTTTGAATGATCCTTCCTTGAAGCAACAAAGTATTTGAGATAATCTGGTTTGTGTTTAACAGTTTAGAGCCTTTTCTGTCCCACCTGTTAAATTTCATTTATCCAGGTACAGTTTATGTTAAATTTCTTACTTTGTTCACCATGCCTTTTCCCAGGGCCATTCTGTTGACCACTAGATGGATGTCAGAGGGTACAGTTTTTATCTAAAGTTCTTTAAACTTTAATAAATGGGGCCTGATATGCAGAGACAATCCAGTTTTCTTTAAAAATGTAATAAACTATTTGCCTTGTGATACAGTCTTCCTCTTGTTTGTACTTATTAAGCAAAGATGCTCAAAGCTTCCTCCTTGAAAGTGCCTGTTGTATAGCAGTCTCCATTATTTACATGACATCTTTTCACAGGTTTGATAAGTCTCAGTGTGGAACTTACATAAAAAAATATTTTTTTATATTATTGAATCTTACCTTACCAAACTGACACAAGGAAGTAGTCTTTTTAATATGTTCACTGAATGACCTGAAAACAGTCATAACCAATCCTGTATTGTTTATGCTCAGTCCTCCTTTGTCGTCAAAACTCTAGTCCCTGATGGAGTCCAAGTCTATACATTTAGAGAAGTTTTGCCAGCATGAGGACTGTGAGGCCCTAAGTATCTTCTCCAGTTCTATATGAAATATATTCTGTAAGCTATTTATTGATTATAAAAGAAGCTATAGAAAAAAAAATATTTTATGCTTATGCATATTGCATTTTATTAAATTGAACAATCAGTGAGCTTAATAAGTAGGTGATCTAATTGTTAACCTCTAAAAATGGAACTTTTCCTTTTGCATCCGAAAGATGTCATGTTAAGTATGGCTTCTATATGTAGTGGAAAGAAAGTGCAATGCTTATGTAATTTCACAAACAACTGGGTACTCTCTCTCTGTACTATGCACTGATATAAATGATTTAAATGACATTAATTTAATCTTCATAATATATCACTGTGAGAGAGGTAGATTTGTTATTCCTGTTAAAGAAATGAGAAAACTGCTGAAACATAGAAGAGATAAGTAACTCATTCAAAATCACCTAGCTAGTAAGAAGAAAAGATGGGATTTTAACTCAGTTATGCTGCCTCATAATTCATTTTTAAAAAGTTTCTAGATGTTGCTTAAAGTTATACCTTCAGTGTGACTGTCAGATAGAGGGCATTGTAAGGAGGCCCATGGCATATTTGGAAAAAGGTCTTTCATTCATCCCTTCTCAACTGTTGGTGTGCAAAGGGAATTGTGGTGGAAATCTGGGTGTTTTAGGGTTGTCCAGGAGGCAAGGAAGTGATGGCCACAGGTGAGGGCACATGTGAGAGCACAGAAGCCTAGAAACAGAGACTGGGACTCCTTCCCTGGAGACTGCTGGATGCTCTATAATGCTGTTGCCCTCACAAAATAACTGAAGAGAGGAGGATAAAGACAAGAATCGGGGTGTGGTCAAAATATACTTTCAGTGGAAGCCCTCGAATGCTCCGACTCAACCCTAAATGCTTCTCACTAAGGTTGTTTTCATATGGGAGCAAGAAAGGGAAAACACAAGTGGCCTTATGAGAGTAATCTGGAACGAAACTCCACCTCCCAAAGGATTTCCAATGTGTTAAAGATGTGTATGACTTGTTATGAGACAGAAAGGAAAAGGGAAAGTTCAAAGAGTTCAAAGAAACAAAATCAAGATGCAAGGCATCACATAATTGACCAACATAGGGCTTATCACATTCCTAGCCACTTGGAGCCATGCTATTATAGAGCTTGATACTCTATATTGTTTAAAATATTCGTATTAGTTTTTCCTCCCTGCATTTTTACAAAGTAGGTGTCCCTTCAGCTGTTAAATATTTGCAGTGATTAGTCACAGCCAACAGTCTAACAGTATTGGTCATTTAGAGCATGGCATTTCTGGTGTGTGCCAGGCTCAAGGCATCTGCTGCTACACTTTCTTCAGGCAGACGTTTTTGCTGTTTTTGTGTCTTTATGAATTTGAGTGTTTTCAGTTTTATAACTATTTGACAATCAGCAGTTAGTTCACATCTATGTTGACTGCCTACAGATTTCTGAAAGTGGTAACAGGTATATAGGGGATCAACATGTAGAGCTTGTTTAGTGAAACTTCACCCTTGTTTCCTGGACAACCACATAGGAATATGGTATGGGACACTCCTTATTTTTTTGGTTCAGTCAGCTTTGTTAAATCTGGTATCAATGCAGATGTCTAGCGTTCCCACCTCCTTCATGGCAAATTTCCAGGTATCTTTGAGTGTCCAAAGGTCATGCTTCTTTTAAAGCCTATTTCATATATGCACAGGATGCTGATGGTTTATTTTCTGGTCACCACCCCACTGATGGCAGAATTGCCCTCTTGCTCACCAGTATTTTCCATGGGAGTCATCCAAAAAGAGCAAGATATTGTGACTCTTCAGGCAGAAGTTTAATGCTGAGACATTGAAAGCTCTATCTAAGCACTAAGAATACAATGATGCTTACATTCTAATTGAAGAGGACAAATACATATTATATATCATGCGTATATATGCATGATATATTAATATAATTACAATTTATAATATAGAATATATGTCATACATACATGTATATGTGTGTGTATATATATGTGCATGTATATATATATATTTGTGTGTGTATGGTAAAATGAAGAAAAAATAAAGCAGCGTGAAGAAAGTGTTCTGAGAATGACTGGACAGACTATTATATACAAGACAGAGTAGGCCATTCTAATAAAGTAACATTACATTTCTTGAATGTTTTTCTTTCTATGGTAAACTTAATATATTTTACAATCTTTCTTATAGTTTAGCTCCTTCTTGAAAATGGGAGGCAAAAAGATATGCTAGGATTTCTAAGATGTTAACAGTAATAGGAATTTTTTCTCTTTTGCTATTAAAGGGGATCAAATTTTCACTTATGGCTAGGAAGAAGAGAGTTCAAAGGTCATGAGGGGGTGACAAGATGATAAATAAGTGGGTGATTTTAAGATGACTAAAGGAAAATGGAGGTTTTTGGTTTTTAGCATCAATTCTTTGTTCATAATGGCTTATCACATCTATCCCCTCCTTTTAATACAATGCCACTACGGTAGAGAAAGCCTGAAATAGCCTTCATTCCAGGAGGCAAATCTTTTGGCAAATTCTATGCGTGTCCTAACCAGTCTCCATTATTTCAAACCTTTGTCCACATTTTATCTCCCTACTCAGAACCTTCCATAGTTTCCATTGTCTTCAGGCTCCTCTGTATGGTATGCAAAGCTCTTCCGGAACATCCCACGCCTAACATTGTGGCTCCTTGTTCATACCCTGTCTCCTGATCAACCTGTGACCTCCTTGAGAGGAGAAATTGTTCCTGTTGATTCTGTGTTTTCAATGCCTGGCACGCAACAGGCCCTAATAAATTATTTTAAGTAAATGACTCAATGAATGAGGTGAGGATAATAGTGATCAGTTTTAAATTGGATAGGTAAGCAAATAAGCCATATTTAGCTCTAATTATCACTAGAATTTGATTTTTAAGAAATATACTTTTCTTTTAAAAGTGAGTTCTATTATGAAAGGTTTAACACTATAAAAGATGTTTGTTTCTGCATTCCCAGTCCACTCTGAAAAGCAGTCTCTTGACTTGATAGGCAAATCTTTAGCAAAGATCAAAACAGAGACTTGGTACTTTTTAATCTACTATTTACAAATCTGTTTTGTTTTTCAAATTTCTGTGATTATTTTCATTGTTTTTAATTAAATATGAAAAGTAACCCTCATCCCTTATCCTCAATGTATATTTTTAAATTGATAACTGTTTAGATGATAGAAACTGAAATTTGTAGTCATTTTAACCAAATACTAAAAAAAAATGTAATAAAAGACTAGCTATTCTAATAACTTTAATCATTATTCATCCAGATTTTCTTAAAGCATCTATAGCTTATAGTTAATATTTGCAAAGTATATTCTGTATGCAAGACACACGCCTATATATGTGGTATGAAAATATATTCTTTAATGCCCACAACCCTCTGAGGTATATACTCTGATAATTGCCATCTTATAGGTAAGCAAACTAAAGAGTCACTGGGTAACTTGTTCAAAATCTCTCACTTAATAAGTAATAGAGCCAGAATTCAGACCTGCATGCGTTTGACTCTGCACTCTAAATCATCACTACAGACTATTTTCCAGGAGTAAGAAGAATCTGTATCATGGGCCTTTGGGGCCCTGCTCTGGATTCCTGGATTCCCCAAGGAATCCATGGGGCATGTCTATCCAAAGTCTTCAGTTCCCTTCTAGATCATCTTTAGAATTCTCTGCCCAAACAGCCCCAAACTACTTTCTTTAGACTGTGCCATCCATATGCCAATCCCTTGGAGAGGGGAAATAAATAGAACTTGGACATGCAGGCTTGAGTATCCATGCAGGTAAGTTATAGGCTATTTGTAATGCAGAATAAAGCTAGAAGTGAGAGAAAAGAGGAGAAGATTGAGGGCTGGAGAAATAACACACTGCCAAGTTCCCAACCAGAAATCTTAAAGAGTTCAAAATTCTAAATTGAGACCTAGCCTTCGAGGTCATTATCAATGCATGCTTATGAATGTAGGAAAACAGAACTTATTTTACTTAACAGTTTCTTAGCCTGGGTTTAAACTGTTAAATATTTAATCCTGTTATGCCTGCCATCATTTGTGCTCTGGTTTCTGGCCTAAAATAAGTTAAGGACAGGTCTGTCTAGTATATTAAATATTACTGGGGTGAGGATGACAGACAATGAATACACCATACATCACTGAATAAAGAGAACTACTTTATGTCAAGGTAGTTTTGGTAAAATTCTTAAAATGTGTACAGATTACACTGAAATTTATTTTCTTGTAATTAGTATCATAGAGTCTAGTGTATGTAGATTTTTAATTTAGTTTTACCTTTTTATTTCCCTTTATTAATTTAAAACATTATAGAAAAGAACATTTTACTGACATGAATTAGCCAATTTGGTTGAGTTATTCAGTTGGCATATATATATATTTAATATTTGTAAGTAAATTAATGTGTACAAAAAATACTGCCATATTGCCTTTATGGACTAAAAGTGCTAGTTTTCAATTTAAAAATCAGTTTTAATGTGACTTTCTGTTTTTACAGGAAGTAAGTTAGTATAATTTACATATCAAAGGAAAATGTATTAAAAGTCAAAACGGTTTCCACTGGGATTTTATAATTTAATTAAATACTGTTCTACCTTTCAACATAAGGACGAAGATCAATCCTGGTACTGCTGCTGCTGCTTAGTCGCTTCAATCATGTTCAACTCTTTGAGAACCCATGGACTGCAGCCTGCCAGGCTCCTCTGTCCATGGGATTCTCCAGAAAAGAATACTTGAGAGGGTTGCCATGCCCTCCTCCAGATCTTCCCAACCCAGGGATTGAACCTGGGTTTCCCGCATTGCAGGCAGAGTCTTTACCACTGAGCCACCAGGAAGCCCAAATTCTTGTGAGGAAACTACTAACATTAAATAAAAACGTATTAAAATGATCTTATCTGACATTTTAAAAGATTCCCAACTGAAATTAGTTCAGGAAATAAGCATAAGATCATTAAATTAAAACTGCAGTGTTAAAGTATAATGGTCTTATTGGATATATACTCTTCAGATGATTCTAAAAGACACTTTTATTTTGAATACTATTATTCAAAGTATTAGCAGTTCATATTTTAAAACAGCACACAAAGTCTTAAAAAGTGGTCTTTCATGCTGATTTTATCAATGAGCCAAATATCATTACTAATGTTGTTTTGGAAAGAGTTGTTGCTCTCTTTCCTAGGTGTTTTCGTTGATGCTTCATTTTAATCTACATATACTGTTACATTTGTCAGAGTCGGCTGCCATTCCAGATCAGCAGTGGTACATTTTGATTATTCTAGAGAACTTCCCCAATAATCACAGCCTCCATGTGGTATAGAATGAGAAATTCAGAACAGTGACCAAAGGCTATTTCAAGCTATAGTCCATGGGAGACACTGAATTTGGAAGGGCTGAAAATGGGAAAGGCTGGCAATGAAGACAGAAGAACAGAAGACTAGAAATATGTTAGCCCTGAAGAAATGTGACAAATACTTATTAGTTATGTGAGGTGTGCAGTGGCTTTTGGTCAGGAATGTTTTGATGTTTTGGACTCAGCCTCCTTTTAGGATTGAAAGAGTTAATATACTGATAGTAAAATATACCCACAGTCAAGGTAATGTTGTTCCAAATATACATCTGGTAACAGGGTTCTATCCTTAGAATTGAACCACAAACATTTTTCAAGAATTGAACCACAAACATTTTTCAAGGCAGAAGCATTTTTCCTGATTTCAACGGGGGCCATATATTCAGTATAATTTCCTAGTAACTATTGCAGGTACTAGGTAGGGAAAAGAGCTTCATCCTTACACAATGAGGGATGACCATCATCCTCTGAAGGAGCTTCAGAATATTATGAGTTTGAACAAAGAAAATATTAAAAATTCAAAATTCTACAGGATCTTAAGAAGGTCCTTAAAAAATGCCAGACTAGAGAATGTCTTTTTTAATCACCTACTCAAGTCAGCCTTGGAAGTCAGGCTGGCTACACCTAATGGTGTAAGGTATTCACTGATTGCAGTAGAACAAAGAATACAGGAAAGTTTTGAGGTGTGCAGAAATTGCTGTAGAATTGGCTGTTCTAGTTGAAAACAAAGAACTCATTGTAGCAGAACTGAATTATTGGCAGAAAAGAGACCTAGCTGGTCTCTTTCTTAATATAAGGCATACCTCCCAAGGTATCACTCTATTATTGTCTTTCATGCATTTGGTTTTGATTTATATGGTGAACTGAGGACAAGTGAACCATAATTTGCAAAGGAAAACCCTCTAGATACATAAGGCTCAAGTTCCAAGAAAATTTATCTGGAAGATGATAACACTGAAAAATACACTCAAGAAGGGAGTCAGTTTCAGGCATCCTGAACTTTGGTTTAAAATGTCCCTTTCAATGAGTGTTTCATCCAGCATTATCTAGAACCAGAGCCCTAAGGTGAAGCTTAATATGTATAATTACAGTGCCCAACCCCTGTGGTTGGTAATGGAAACACAAGGACTAAATATTATTGGTACCAGTATTTAGTTCAGAGGATATAGCTTGTTTGATGCCTCTTGAAGACTTGAAGACCACACCAGCCACCAGATACTTGGTGTCATCTAATGGAACTAAGATGGGGTGTTAGAAGGGATTAGGCATCCTGAGTATGTACCTGTGCCCTACTGAAGACAGCATAGCACAGATGCAAAATAAAGCCCAGGGCCCCCTGTTAGGGAGCACATGTTGCTGACCTTGGCTACTTGGAGGTCAGCAGAGCACTGATGCCTGAGATCATTGTTCTTGGAGAACAAGGCTGCTGGATAGATTATCTGGTGGTAGACTTGTTGGGGTAGAAACCAACTTACAGGCATTTTCAGAAATCACATGTCAGGGATTTTGGAACAAATTTGCCCTCTTAGAAATGTGTTTTGATTTTGAAGTTAAAAAAAAAAAAAGACAAGTGCTGTTTATGACTGAATTATTTGGTGGTGTAGAAATGTTTGGTCAGTTAGACCTATAATTGGATATTATACCCTGCTTTCCTAGAGGGCAGCCTTCTCAAATACTACCCAGATGGGTAGTATTTTCTCTTACATTCAGTTCAGTTCAGTTCAGTTCAGTCGCTCAGTCGTGTCCGACTCTTTGTGACCCCATGAACCGCAGCATGCCAGGCCTCCCTGTCCATCACCAACTCCCAGAGTTCACCCAGACTCACGTCCATTGAGTCAGTGATGCCATCCAGCCATCTCATCCTCTGTCGTCCCCTTCTCCTCCTGCCCCCAATCCCTCCCAGCATCAGAGTCTTTTCCAATGAGTCAACTCTTCGCATGAGGTGGCCAGAGTATTGGAGTTTCAGCTTCAGCATCATTCCTTCCAAAGAAATCCCAAGGCTGATCTCCTTCAGAATGGACTGGTTGGATCTCTTTGCAGTCCAAGAGACTGATTGGGCACCTATAAATTCCTTTGGGTTTAATTTTTTAAACAGAAAAAACCATGTACAGAACTTGGATTTTCTTGGCCCTTTAACTAAATTACATACCTTGGAGATATTTTGAGTTTGATATCAGACCACTTCAATAAAGCCAATACTGCAAAAGCAAGTCACAAATTTTTGGCTTTCCCAGTGCATATAAAAATTATAATTACACGACTCTATAGACCATTAAGTATGCAAAAGCACTGTCAAAAAATAATTACATACATTAATTTAAAATACTTTATTGCTAAAAAAATGCTAAGTATTATCTGAGCCTTCAGTGAATCATCATCTTTTTGCTGAATGGGGTCTTGCCTGGATGCTGATGTCTGCTGACTGATCAGAGTGGTGGTCGCTAAAGGTTGGAGTGGTTTTAGCAGTTTCTTAAAATAAGATAGCAGTGACGTTTGCTGCATCAACTGACTCTTCATTTCATGAAGGATTTCTCTGTAGCATGCAATGCAGTTTGATAGTAGATACAGCAGTATTTCTTTCAAAACTGGAATCAATCCTGTCAAACTCTGCCACTCGTTTATCAACTAAGTTTATGTAATATTCTATGTCCTTTGTTGTCATTTCAAAAATCTTCATGGCATCTTCACCAGGAGTAGATTTCATCTCAAGAAACCACTTTCTTTGGTCATCCATAAGAAGCAACTCTTCATATGTTAAAGTTTTTTATCATGAGATTATAGTGATTCAGTTACACCTTCAGGTTCCACTTTTAATTCTAGTTCTCTTGTTATTTCCACCATTTCTGCAGTTATTCCTCCACTGAAGTCTTCAGTCCCTCAAAGTGATTCATGAATGTTAGAATTAACTGCTTCCAAACTCCTGTTATTGATATTTTGACCTCTTCCCATAAATCACAAATGTTTTTGATGGTATCTAGAATGGTAAATCCTTTTCAGAAGTTTTCTATTGACTTTGCCCAGCTCCTTTGGAAGAATCGTTATCTATGTCAGCAATAGCCTTATTGAAATACATGTAAGAAATGTATTCCTTAAAGAAAACTTGAACGTTTAATTTACTCCCTTACTCCATGGCTGCACAATGATCTTGTGTTAGGAGGCATAAAAATGAATTAATCTTGAATATCTCCATCAAAATGCTTAGGTGACTAAGTATATTGTCAATAAGCAGTAATATTTGAACAGAATTTTTTTTTGAGAAGTCAGTCACAAAAGTGAGCTAAAAATATTCAGTAAACCATATCATAAACAAAGATGCTCTATTCCAGGCTTTGTTCTTCCACTTATAAAATGGAATAAGTGCAGGAGATATAGTAAATGAGTATTGGCTTCAACTTGAAGTTACAGTTGCATTAGCCCATAACAGGAGAGTCAGCCTGTCCTTTGAAGCTTTAGAGCCGGGCATTGACTTCTCCTCTCTAGCTATGAAAGTCCTAGATGATATCATCTCTCAATATAAGGCTGTTTTGTTTATGATGAAAATTTGTTGTTTGGTGCAGCCTCTTTTATCAATTATTAAATGAGCTAAATCTTCTGGATAATTTGCTGCAGCTTCTATATGAGCACTTGCTGCTTCACCCTGTACTTTTATTTTATGGAGACGGTCTTTCCTTAAACTTCATGAACCAACCTCTGCTAGCTTCAGACTTTTTCTGTGGCCTCTTCACTTCTCTCTGCCTCCAAAGAACTGAAGAGAGTTAGAGCCTTGCTCTGGACTGGGCTTAGGCCTCAGGGAATGTAGTGGCTGCTTTAATCTTTTATCCAGACCATTAAAACTCTCTTCATATCAGCAGTAAGGCTGCTTCACTTTCCTATCATTTATGTCTTCACTGGAGTAGCGCATTTGATTTCCTTCAAGAACTTTTTCCTTCTATTCACAACTTGGCTAACTGTTTGGCATGAAAGACCTAGCCTTCGGCCTGTCTCGGCTTTCAACCTGCCTTTCCTTACTCAGCTTAGTCATTTTTAGCTTTTGATTTTTAATTGAGAGGCATGAGATTCTTCCTTCACTTGACTGCTTAGAGGCCACTGCATAGTTATTAACTGGCCTAATTTTATTGCTGTAGTGTCTAAAGGAATAGAGAGGCCTGAGATGAGGGAGAGAGAGAGGAGAATGGCATGTCGGTAGAAGAGTCAGAACACACTTAATATTTACTGATTTTATTGTCTTATATGGGCATGGTTCATGGTGCACCAAAACAACTATAATAGTAACATCAAAGATCACTGGTCACAGATCATCATAACAAATATAATAATAATGAAAAAATAAATATTGTAAGAATTGCCAAATGCTGCACAGAGACATAAAGTGAACAAATGTTGGTAAAGTGGTACTGACAAACTTGCTTGATGCAGGGTTTCACAAACGTGCAGTTTGCAAAAACACAGCAACTACAGAGCACAATAAGATCAGATCAGATCAGTCGCTCAGTCGTGTCCGACTCTTTGCGACCCCATGAATTGCAGCATGCCAGGCCTCCCTGTCCATCACCAACTCCCGGAGTTCACTCAGACTCACGTCCATCGAGTCAGTGATGCCATCCAGCCATCTCATCCTCTGTCGTCCCCGTCTCCTCCTGTCCCCAATCCCTCCCAGCATCAGATAAAGTGAAGCGCAAAAAGGTGGGCGAGCCTGTAGATGCTTTTAGCTCTACGTTAAAGAATTCAAGCTTCAGAGTACTCCAGAATTGGGCCTTTGAGTCCTATGGAGCAGCCACAGTGGTAGAGGACCTACTGACCGGTCGATCCAATTTAAGATATTTGTTAGAGGCCCTTACTGACAAGCACAGAACACCCAGAAAAATCCCAAGAAATATGGGATTACCTAAACTTTGGTAGTATCTCTCCAGCATAGCAGCCCTCCTATATATGACTTACCTACAAGGAATTTGGGTCACCAAGAACTTTACACTTAATAGAACAAATTTACCTTTCTAAGTTTTGGGGGATTCTGTACAATAAGTGGCCTGAGAACAGTCTGAATTAGCTGGTCATACAAAGAAGGCTATTGGATGTTGCCGAGATATATAGTGACCCCCATCGATCTAAAAGATCACAGGAGATGCTACATGAACACTGGGAGACTAGCAAGGAATTCTAGAATCTGAGAGGGCATTATCAACAACATATATAACTTAATTTAGATATTAAAAATGGCATATTTGGTAAAAAAAAAAAAAAGGCCTTTCATTCATCTCCCTTTTTAACTGTTGGTGTGCAAAGGTGAAGTATGGTGGAAAACTGGGTATTTCAAGGTTTTTTAGGAGGCAAGGAAACAATGGCCACAGGTGCACTTGCATGTGAAAAAGAAACCTAGGAACAGAGTTTGGAGTTGGGTTGTTGTTTGTTTGGGAACAGAGCAGAATCTCCCAGGGAAGAAGGGGTAGATAAACTGACCTATCTCCGCACACTCAGTGGATCTGAAAAATGGATCTGACAGGGTGGAGAGGCACTCAGGAGCCTGGGTCATGCTGAAGAAGCAGCTCCTATTTACCATTCAAAAATAATCGTACTTGATTATATATTTAAAAGGGCTTCCCTGGTGGCTCAGATGGTACAGAATACACTTGCAATGTGGGAGACCTGGGTTTGATCCCTGGGTTGGGAAGATCCCCTGGTGGAGGGCCTGGCGACCCACTCCAGACAGAAGCCTGGCCGGCTACAGTCCATGGGGTCAGAAAGAGTCAGACAAACGACTGAGCAACTAACTACAAGCACATATATTTTAACAGGTAGCTTGGGAGTCTTTAGCAGAAGCACAAATGTTGAACGTGAAAGGGGTGAGACATGAGGTCCATGGGAAACTGAGTGAAAAACAGATGGGTTCAGAGATTAGACCTGGGGTGTTGCAGGATGATTTAATTTTTCTGAATGGAATGCTGCTGTTTGCCAGCATTAATTGATCCAGCTGAATGGACTGACTTTCTGTAGCAACTTAACAATACTCTGTAATCTCTAACAGATAACATATATTTGGGAGCCAGACAGAATAGAGATGTAATCATGTAATAAAAGGATCTAGCAAATTCCTGAAGGAAGTTTTTACTGATCTTCCCAGGCTCCCTTTTAGGTGACATCCTCCCATCGTTTGCCACCATTGCACCCAGCCTGTTCTTTTCATAGCACACTTGTGTGATATGTTAGTTTTTGCCATTACTCTATAAACTTTACAAGACAGAAGATTAAATGCCATGATTAAACAATTAGATGTTAAACAATTAGCAAATAATTCATGAATGGACAAATGTCATCCAAATCCTTACAGTTTCAAATTCCTTGAGAAGTAGAATTTTCTGCTCTCTGTTCCCAGATGATAATGTCTTTTCCTCTTTTGACCAAACTTTGTCCATTCTCTTGCTTCTACTCAAAAAATCTTTTAATAATACCAGCAGTTCTGCCCACGAGAAGGTGAGAAACAGTTACAGTAAAACCCTGGTTACCTACAGTGCATGTGAAAGGTAGTACCTTAATTAAATCCATGGTCATTCATATTTTGATGCTTTCTTTTGAAAATCTTTTAAAGATATATTTATAAACTTTTCTGTCTCGGTAAGTACATCATTCAGACTGAGAGATCTGAGGAAGCCTCAAAGTTACCATTCAATCAATAAATCAAAACAAAAGGTACTGTTTGAGCACCTACTCATACTAGTATACATACAAACTAGTAGCATTTGTACTAGTTGCTGTGGGAATGGAGGAGAAGTAAGATACCATGCAGGTGGTTTAGCTGAGCTTAGAAACAGTGCGGTACATAACACAAAATAGTGATGTGGGGCTGATGTGGGTGATCTAAGGTCATTAGTGTTGCAGGGCTTCTGACTTCTCCTGAATCAGACAGGATATAGGTTAAGTGTATCCTGATGGCAAGAGAGAACGTTGAAGTCCCTTCTAAATATTAATACTTAATTTTAACATTTCCTGTGCTTCAGCAGAGAATTAAAGTGGAGAGCCTTGATTAACTGAAGGTTTCAACTACTTAGGTTTTACAAAAAATATGGTTCACCTTTTCAGGCACAATGTACTCCTAGAAACCATCATAAAGTTCATCAACATAAAGCAAATTCAGGCTGTGTATCTCTTACTCTAAAGGTATATGTGATTTACTTGCACTGTCTTTAGTTATTAGCAGAAATTGTTAAGTCAGTGTATATTTCAGTCTTTGTCTAAGACTGTAAGTCAGTCTCTGTTTAAGAGAACAAAAAAAATTTGAGTTAACGTAATTTAGGTATTCTCGGTAATATAAAGGTAAGGTTGGATCATATCTTAAGTATGAGGACTTGGTAGAAGCATTTGCAGATTTGAATAGAAAGAATTAGAATAATGAACGTGAAAAACTATGATGGAAAGTCAACAAGAGATGAATCAGCAAGGCCTAGGGGTTCGGTTCAGTTCAGTTCAGTCGCTCAGTCGTGTCCGACTCTTTGTGACCCCATGAATCGCAGCACGCCAGGCCTCCCTGTCCATCACCATCTCCCAGAGTTCACTCAGACTCACGTCCATCAAGCCAGTGATGCCATCCAGCCATCTCATCCTCTGTCGTCCCCTTCTCCTCCTGCCCCCAATCCCTCCCAGCATCAGAGTCTTTTCCAATGAGTCAACTCTTCACATGAGGTGACTGAAGTACTGGAGTTCCAGCTTTAGCATCACTCCTTCCAAAGAAATCCCAGGGCTGATCTCCTTCAGAATGGACTGGTTGGATCTCCTTGCAGTCCAAGGGACTCTCAAGAGTCTTCTCCAACATCACAGTTCAAAAGCATCAATTCTCCAGTGCTCAGCTTTCTTCACAGTCCAACTCTCACGTCCATACATGACCACTGGAAAAGCCATAGCCTTGACTAGACGGACCTTTGTTGGCAAAGTAATGTCTCTGCTTTTCAATATGCTATCTAGGTTGGTTATAACTTTCCTTCCAAGGAGTAAGTGTCTTTTAATTTCATGGCTGCAGTCACCATCTGCAGTGATTTTGGAGCCCAAAAAAATAAAGTCTGACACTGTTTCCACTGCTTCCCCATCTATTTCCCATGAAGTGATGGGACCAGATGCCATGATCTTCATTTTCTGAATGTTGAGTTTTAGGCCAACTTTTTCACTCTCCTCTTTCACCTTCATGAAGAGGCTTTTTAGTTCCTCTTCACTTTCTGCCATAAGGGTGATGACATCTGCATATCTGAGGTTATTGATATTCTCCCCAGCAATCTTGATTCCAGCTTGTGCTTCTTCCAGTCCAGCATTTCTCATGATGTACTCTGCATATAAGTAGGTGAGAAAGAAATTTGGAAGGAACAGTGCCCCACAAAAACAGCTTCAGATGCTGATATAAGTTGTTGCTTAGGGGATGCATATACACTGCTACTGCTGCTGCTGCTGCTGCTAAGTCACTTCAGTTGTGTGCAACTCCTAACGACCCCATGGACTGCAGCCTATCAGGCTCCTCCGTCCATGGGATTTGCCAGGCAAGAGTACTGGAGTGGGTTGCCATTGCCTTTTCCACATAAACACTACTTCTGTGTATTTTCAACTTTATGTTTAGAATTCTTGGTTCAGGAGCCTGCCTTCTGTCTCATCCTCTGGCTCCTCCTGAATTTGTCCTTTATCTTACTTCTTTTGGTCTTTGGGTCTAATAACTCACTCATGGTTTCATGATCCATTGGCCTCAATAGCTTGTGAGAATTCCCTGCTGCAGTCCTGGACCTCGGGGATTCCCAACAATTCTGTCTAAGGTGGAGGTAGTGAGAGTGATATGGGTGATTTTATGGATTTGGGTAAGCTGAAAATCATGAGCAAGATCATGAACACATTGTAAACTTTAGAAAAGTGCCTGGTGATGATAACAAAGATTGGGAGGGGCATATTAAATAAGAGCTGTGAGCTTGGAAAGAATAGAAGTTGATACATCTTGGGAGGCAGGGAGGTGAGGAATTGGGGGGAGAACCCTACAAATAGTAAGAGCAAGATTAAGGTGTTGGTTGAAGATTTACCCAAAGAATCATGGAATTCTCTAGGCAACAATACTGGAGTGAGTTGCCATTTCCTTCTCCAGGGGATCTTCCTGACTCAAACCTGGGTCTCCTGCTTTGCAGGCATATTCTTTATCATCTGAGCCACCAGGAAAGCCCCCTGAAGAATGATAAATTCTAACAAAGCTGAGTATTGACAAAGCGAAAGCAATAGCTGCGCCATTTGGGGAAATATGGAGACTATGGAGTGAGAATTTCAAAGCACAATACGTACTACAGTTCATGTTAGACTATTAATATAAAATGTCCTGAATTCCCCAACTCTTGGTGGTTTTTTAAGAAAATATCCTTGTCCTTGGAAAGTACACCTTGAAGATTATGAGGTGAAGCACTGATCATTGATACACATGTATAAAGAAGTACCTAGTCAAAGTCCAGCCCATGGAAGTAAATTGGGCAATTAACTGAAATCATTTCAGTAATTTAAAGACTATAAAATATTAAATTTCATTCCTACAAGATAGAGCTAGGTGAAAATTTTAAATCATAAATCAGAATTTTCTTTGCCTCAGTCGAAAAGTAAAATGAATATTATAAGAGACACTGAAGTATTTAGAATCATCTTTAGCTAAAACATAAAAGAGATTTTACTGTAGAGAACAGAATATATTATTACTAATGTGTATGTCAAACTATAGTAGAAACTAATACTAATTACTAATACTAAGCAATAATATTAGTACTAATTACTAAGATACTTAATCTTACACTTGGTGTTAGTACCCACTCCTTTCAGTTTTTCATGCTGCTGAAGGCTTGCAAGAAATTCTAATTAAAATATAAAAAATAATTTTTGAATTTTAAAACTATTTTATCATCTCACAGCTGAGCTCAATCCATTTGAAGGAGCGTTACAATAATTCACCCCTTGATCTGAACAGAAGTTATATAAGCCAGGTAAATACAGTATAGGGATAAATGACTTTAGTTAATTCATTGATTAAATTGATCTGTAAGCCAAAAGATTTACATAATGTGCCACTGACATACTTTTTAAAAATCACATAAAGTAATTTAATATTTTTATATGTATTCTCAAGAAAGGAATCTATTTCCCCATTGTGCTATGATTGTCCTTTATCTAACAAATAATACTCCATCAAATTTAATTTACAATATTAATCTTAAACTTGACAAAATTTACATCAATAAGTCAACCTTACTGATAAAATTTATATCATTTAAAGTGCCAACTGAACAGTTTTTGAGTTATGTATAGACCTGCCGAACTAACACTGGAAACAACATACAGAACGGTTTCATCCCAGCCAAAATTTGTTTGTGCTTCTTTGCTGACAAAGTTAAAATATAAAAGAATAAGTGATTCTGTGTTACAGCCAACTGATGAGTAACTAATGTATCTAACATATAGGGTTTTAGATGACCTTTAAAAATACACCTTTCATATTATAAATTGATCTTAAAATGTCCCCACAAACAGGAATGTACATGCTATAAAGCGAGAGTTTTCTGCTAATCATATCATTTAAATTCATACTCCACTTTTTAAAGTGTTTTCACAATATAGTGGATGAATACAGCATTTAAGAGGAGGAGCAGTTTCCCTACTTCATCAGCAAGGAAGCAAAACCTCAGCAAAGTTAAATTATGAAGCTAAGGTCTGAGAATAGCCAATTAGGGCAAGAACAAGTTGCCTGCTTCCCTGTTCCAGATTTGGCTTCCAGGGTAGAAATGGAAATTCACAAATGGAAACTGCAACTGCAAACACCATTTCAAGTGCTTCTGCCTAATTAGAATGCAGCCCAGAACTGTCCCCTGGCAAGAGATTGGGGAAACACAGTTGTAAAAGGAGAAGCTCTCCCCTTTGCTGAAAAAGTGCCAACCAATCTGATTCAGGCACATGGAAAGACATTCAAGCTGAGGCTCTGGTGTTAAAACTCAAAGTTTCCTTGTGCATAGAAATAAAATGAATTTTGAAAAGGGCACCGAAGTACTCAGGGAAGTCTTTGGCACTGAGGACAGAAAATAATTCTACTGGGGAGAATCTAACATCCTCATCTCCAGAGTTGGATTGATGATAGGAAAAGTAATGACATGCTACTAATATGAAAGAACTGTCTTCAGCTACATGGGAATTATTATTGAGTCATCACTTAAGAATTAATAATAGTACTAATTAACAAGGGTTTTAAAATCATACTTTGGTATAATTGTCTTTCTTTATGTTTTCTTATATTCAATATAGGACAACATTTAAGAGAAAAGACTCTGTAGTCAGAATTGGATTCACACTTGTTCTCTGGGCTTTCTAGTTATGTGACTTTGAAATGAGACTTTACCTTAGTTCCTCTTCTTTAAAATGGGTATAACAGTGCTTTCTCCATAAGACTTTTATAAATTTTTAGTGAGATAATACATATGAAGTGTTTGGTACAGGGCCCAAGAGAGAATAATCACTTAATAAATATTTGGAGTTTTCCCCCTTATTTTATCCTATTGTATATACAAGAGCAGATTTTCAAGTGGCAGAGTCAATTATAGATACCTTTTTGGTCTCCGAAATGTAATTACAGGAAAACCAAATGCTGAATGAGCTAAAGCTCACTCTTTGAGTTTTAATTTATTTTTTTTATTTAAAACAAAATTCTTTACAATACAGTGTTTCTCTGCTGCTCTAATCAAATGCACACCTGCAACATGACTTCAAGATTAAAAGATATAATGAAAAAAATGTATTCCTATTATCCTTTGGCATTTTTCTTTACCTCCTTAACTAAGAAATGAATAGTACTTGATTTTTTTTTTTTAGGTAGGAGAAAGGAAATTCATGCATGCCAAGAGTTGGAGAGGAAAAACCCCTAGAACTCTAGTGTGCTAGATTAAAAAACATTATTTAGAGGAACAGAGTGGGAAACCGGTGAATATTTTGGCTTTTATAAAAAGGGAGTGTGCCTCATAAATAGGACAGTTGGAATGTATGGAAAAGTTCCAGTTAAAACAAGACACAAAGCACATGACTAATATTGCTTTTCCAAGTTAGACAAATGCAGCTTTAACCAGAATTTGTTTCAGAGGGGCCTCTGGAGCCCTCCTTGAATCTTGAGATTTTCATCTTTTTTCAAGTTCCAAGTGTGAAATAGGAAAGCCATACTGAGATAGGCTGTGTTTTTGTCCCTCACCTTTCTTTCTGAGTTTCCCTCGCGTTGTCACAAATTCTCACCAGGTGAGTGAATGTCAGAAGACAAACTGATATACACAGGCAAAGAAGCAAATGCAAAACTGGATTTGAGCCTCTTCAGGAACTATCTTGTTTTATGTTGGATACCTGTGTAGCCCACCAAAAGAATATTCACTGTTTAGGAAATAATATGAACTGCAAAGTCATTTTCAAATGAAATTGACAAATATTCTTTATAGTCTTTCATCTTCTTGCCATTTCAAAGAAGATATCTAAAAAAACAAACAAATTTTCAGCCAGATTTCTGTATGTTACCTATCCTTCAAACCTGATGGATCTTCCTCAATGTGAAGAGATTCCTTTAATAATAATTCATGGTGTTTTAATTCTCCTTTTACATTTTCTGTCACCTGAGCATGAATTGCCTTGTGTTTTGTTATTATTTCTTGTTCTATGCACAAAACAACTGTGCATTTAAGATGACCTGAGGCCTCAGCTTGCCTAAGGAGTTTCAGTTTACACCTGTTTCACCAGTGTAATTAATAGTTCCCGCTTTCAAGTTAAAAGGTACTCTGGTGTAGAGTGTAAGTTATACATCACCCAAAGTGGTCTGCAATCAGAACTTTTCAAAGCAAAGGTGGTTAAAATGTATATAAATGAGCCACAATAAAAGTTTTGATATGACCCCTCCAGATTAGCCTTCTTGCTGTGCCCATTTCAACACAAATGAGTGCCATCAATGGCTTCACAATGGTTCTTGTAAATTCCATCATGAATTAGGGTTTTGATTTCTGTCATTCCAGCACACTTTAAATACTGACTCATGTTGGGATTGCCCCAAACAGGGCAGGGCAGACTAATGGAATGTGAAGTATTGCCCTAACATTTCTTAACCTGCCCAGTGTTTAAAGTGGCTTTATTTTCTCCATTTATGCTCCAAAAATTTTTGTGCTAGCATAAAAACTGTGTTGTATTCACATGATATTTTTTGCTGTGTAACAAGGAGGGTTGAAATTTGTCCCTGAAACAAGGATTATATATAATAAAAGCCTAATAAACCTAGTTAATGAGAAGAAAACATACTAGTGCTATTTCCTAACATTTGCATTATAAGGAAGTTCTGCTTAGTAAGAAGTTACTCAATCTCACAGGGGCAAAGAACATTTGCTGAAAATGGAATTTGATTTAGATCTGAACAATAAGAAAAATAAAATAAAGGCCTCCCTGGTGTTCGGTGGTAAAAACAAAATCCACCTGCCAGTGCAGGGTACACGGGTTCGATCCCTGATGCAGGAAGATCCCACATCCCTTGGAGCAACTACTTATCCTGCGCTCTAGAGACCCTGATAGTTCAGTTGGTAAAGAATCCACCTGCAATGCAGGAGATCCCAGTTTGATTCCTGGGTTGGGAAGATCCACTGGAGAAGGGATAGGCTACCCAATCCAGTATTCTTGGGCTTCCCATATGGCTCAGCAGGTAAAGAATCCACCTGCAATGCAGGAGACCTGGATTCAGTCCCTGGGTTGGGAAGATCCTCAGAGAAGGGAAAGGCTACCCACTCCAGTATTCTGGCCTAGAGAATGCCATGGACAGTATAGTCCGTGGGATCACAAAGCAGCAGACTGAGTGACTTTTGCTTTCACTTTCACTTTCTAGAGACCAGGAGCCCCAACTACTGAGCCCATGTGCTGCAAACTGAAGCCCATGCGCCCTAGAGCTTCTCTGCAATAAGAGAAGCTGCCACAATGAGAAGCCTGCTCACAGCACCTAGAGAGCAGCCCCTGTTCTCTGCAACTAGCGAAAGCCCAGACAGCAATGAAGAACCAGCACAGCCAAAAATAAATAAATAATTTTTTTAAAAAGAGAAAGAAGGCAAGTGAATTTGATAGTTTTGCATCTGATAATGGTAGCATTCAAAAGTGCTATTTCAATTCAGTATCATTCCATTGGGAAGATCCCCGGAGGAGGAAATGGCAATCCACTCCAGTATTCTAGCCCGGGAAATCATGGACTGAAGAGCCTTGTGGGCCGCAGTGTATGGGGTCACAAAGAGTCAAACAGGACTTAGTGACTAAATAACAACAACAAAACTCATTTCATCACATTTTCAAAGTTCTTTAGAAAGAAAGTAACCTTGCTTTTAAAAAAATCAGCAGAAATATTATCAGAAGACCAATGTAAGGAAAAGAAATTTGTCACTATAGGTATATATGTTTTTTTTTCACATTTGGAAACATCAACATAAGTTCATTCAGATGTGAAATATTAAGTAAACATAGTTATATTGCAAAAATATGTTTGCGAAAGAAAGATTATTTTAAAATGCAAATAATCAGAGCTAGAAAGACTTCAGAAATTAAATAGATAAACTCAATTTAGAATATCAATTATTCGGGCGTCCCTGGTAGCTCAGCTGGTAAAGAATCTGCCTGCAATGCCTCATCACACGTTTATTAAGTGTGTACCAGGTGCTAGGCTCACACACTGAGGAAAGAAAGAAAACAAATATAATCACCTGTTTTCTAGGAACTGACAGTCTAGTAGGTTTACTTTTCCAAGGTAAAGCAAAACATTAAAATTCAGTCTCTTTATGATAGATGATCTGTTTTTTTAATGCTATGCTTAACATTTCTAAAAGAGTATTTACATTAATTCTGCTCATCTTTCTCTTATTTTTTTCATTGATATATAGTTGATGTATAATATTGTAATTTTCTGATATACAACATAGTGATTTACAATTTTAAATGTTACATTCCATTTATAGGTACTGTAAAATATTGGCTATATTCCCTGTGTGATACAATATATCCTTGTAGTTTTTTTTTTAAATATAATAATTTGTACCTCTTATTCCCCTAACTATATCTTGCTCCTTCCCCGCTTCTTTCTCCCCACTGGTAACTACTAGTTTTTTTCTCTATATCTCTGAGTCTCTTTCCTTTTCATTGTATTCACTGGTTTGTTTTATTTTATATATACCACATATAAATTATATCATACAGTATTTATGTTTCTCTGACTTATTTCACTTAGCATAATACTCTTCAATTCATCCATGTTGTTGCAAATAGCAAAATTTTACTCTTCTTTATGGCTGAGTAATATTCCATTGTATATAACAGAAGATATAGAAGATGTGTTACATATATAACCATATATGTATATAACATATATAAATATATATAACATATATAAATATATAAATTGAATATTTATACATATATATAGGTTTCCCTGGTAGCTCAGTTGGTAAAGAATCTGCCTGCAGTGCAGGAGACTCAGGTTCGATCCTGGGGTCAGAAAAATCCCCTGGAGAAGGAAATGACAACCACTCCAGTATTCTTGTCTGGAAAATCTCATGGACAGAAGAGGCTGGCAGGCTATACAGTCCATGGGACTGCAAAAGTTGGACATGACTAAACAACTAACACAGTTTCTAAATCCATTCATCCATTGATGGACACTTACATTGCTTCCATATCTAGGCGACTGTAAATGATGCTGCTATGAATATCTTATTAATTTATCCTTTGAAACAGATGAAAAATTATCTTAGGCACTGTGTTTATCTGCTAGTGGCCTTTACAAACAGTGACTTAAGTAAGATTGGTGTGAATTTTCCTGTTAATGTCAGAAACAGTCCTGAGAGACAACCCGGAAAGAGGGGAGCAACTCCACAGAGATGAGCAGCTTGGGATCCTTTATTTTTGCAAACTTTACTATCTGTCTGTCTGTCATGAGACAGACAGACTGTGGCTGTCATGAGAAAGGTTACCTCAAATCTGAAGATTGCTGCTGCTGCTCGGGACATCACATCTATGTTCTAGGCAGGAAGAAGGAAGACAGGCATAAGGCAAAAGGGGCCTTCCAGCTGAATCAGCCCTCTTTTTTGAGGAACTCTGACAGAACCCCCATTCAGCAACTTCTGCCTCATCATCCTAGTCATCAGAACTAATCATATGACCACATAAGAGAGGCTGGAAAAGGTGGTGATCCAGATCTTCTCAATGCCATATTCAGCAAAACTAGGATACTGTTAGTAAAGAACCAGGCAGGCAAAGAGCTGTCCTCTGCCTGCTATTCTAATTATTTATCGCTATTTAGGGTACATCATTATAGGAGATATTGATGGCACCCCACCCAGAGTCCTTTTATAGGCTAGCACACCATCCCTAGCTACTTTGAGTTTTGGCTGTTAATGGCTCCAAATGCCACCTTCTCAGAATTGGCTTCCACCGAAGTGACCCACATGGCTCAAAGATAAATGGGACTTTAATCCACCCTGTCTCCTTCCTATGCCCTCCAGGCTGCCTGAAACCAATGAATGACTGGTATGAGGGTATAAAAGTCAGACCACCTTTGCCTCAAGGTGGAAAAACACTGTGGTATCAATTTGCTATGACTTCTGGGTGGGATTAGGCTGAGATCAGACTTTGCACCAACATATTTGCTAAGCAAATGAGCAATTCAATTTTGTATTATATATGTGAACTCCCAAGGAACAAATGAGGAAAAAGAGAAATACCAATGGCTGTATTACTTCCTTGCTCTCCCTCTTTTGAGATACTGCCTCAGGCACTAACTTCCTTGTAATATATTTCTAAGCTTTACCCAGCTTCCCTACCCAGATCCATCTTTTCCAAAGAGCTTCCCACATTTCCATCTTTTCTCTGTTGCCTCTTTACTTAATCCTTATTAAAATTTAACAGTGAAAAAAAAAATTAACTGTGACTTTGGTGGTTTGTTTGCTGTGCCTGATTTTCTAAGGAAGAGTCATAAATCACCTCCTCCCTCTCTATATTTTTTGAGGGGCCTTTAGTAAACAGTTCTCAATCAAAACTGGGAATAACCAGATAATTGCAAATGACTAGAGCACAAATCTATTTCTTTGTTTTCATTTTTATATCAAATGATAGTACATTAAATTTCATGTACGTGAGAGCTTTCGGTAATCAGGTAATATATTTCAAAAATATCTAACATTTACATGACTATGATATACATCGAGAACAAAGAAACTCTGAAGTTATATTACAAACTTTATTGTGTGTGCTCAGTTTGCCTAGTTTTGACTGTTATCAAAGTAGAATATATATCCATTATAATATGATTTGTTTTTTTTAAAGGAAGCAGTTTTATATAATTACCCAAGTTTAATTTAATTTGTATAGTAAATGCAATCAAGAAAAAATGCACTTATGCATTTTTCACAAATTATTCTATCTAAAAGTAACAGGAGAATCTAAAATGATTAATTCTAGATAACAAGTACAATAATCTTTATTAGTTTTCATTGTTCCTTATTTCAGATAACTATGGACATCCTTTGAATTTTGTTGAAATTCTGTGGTCTAGAGTTTAGAGCACAAAAATGTTTCCTAAACTTCCACTTGATCTGATCATTTGATTTATGGAAAGATCCCAAGTTAAACACTGAAATTTCTACTGTCTTTAGGTTATTTTTTCCTGGTCCAGATTCTTCCTCTTTTTTACTTCTATAAATTAAACATTCTCAAAATAATATTATAAACATATCATTTAAAACAAAACACATAAATGAGTGTCATGAGCATGTAATTTCTTGATTTTGTGTACTTTATCCTATTGATGATTACTATTTATTACAGTTCATGACAGACAGTTACGGAGGCTTTCTTCACATGTATCCTAAACACTTAATTCTGGGAAATGATTCAAAAATTATTCAGATTAAGTCAATGTTCACTTTTTAAAATTTGAACAAAATGAAGGTGTTCTAAGAGATTTTCAGAAATCCAATTAGAGTCATGCCAAATTGTATTGTAATAGATTGGACTGATATGCATATATTTGACTAAATTGCTCAGTTTTTCTGTAGTTGTGGCAAGCAGGGGTTACTCTCTAGTTGCAGTGCATGGGCTTCTCACCGAGGTGGCTTATTGGGGAGCATGGGCTCCAGAGTGCATGGGCTTCAGTAGTTGAGGCACATGGGCTTAGTTGCCCTGTGGCATGTGGAATCTTCCTGGGCCAGGGATTGAACCCATATCCTCTGCACTGGCAGGTGGATTCTTAACCACTGGACCACCAGGGAAGTCCAGGACTTTCATTTTAAAGAAAACCAGTTACATTTTAAACAAACTTAAAGACACACAATGCCTTCATTTTTTTTTTTTTTGAAAGCAGAACTAAACATATATACACAGATGTATGTGTATCCATTAGTCACTCAGTTGTGTCTGACTCTGTGACCCCATGTATTATAGCCCACCAGGCTCCTCTGTCCATGGAATTTTCCAGGCAAGAATACTGGACTGGATTGCCATTTCCTTCTCTGGGGATCTTCCTGACCCAGAGATCGAACCTGGCTCTCCTGCATTGCAGGCAGATTCTTTACCGCCTAAGCTACCAGGGAAACCCTACACAGATGTGTGTACGCAAACATATAAATATATATGTATAAATATATACATCTGTATATATATATATATATACACATATAATTTATTATAATAACATTACAATAATCCCTTTATTGAGTGCCTAATATTTGCCAAGCACTATTCCTGGCATGCTTGTACTTGTGATGCATCTCATATAAGTATTTTGATACAGGTAAAGTTAGCCCCATGTTACAGTGGAAGAAATGGAGCCTCAGAGAATTTAGGTAACTAGCTTAAGGGCACATAGCTGCTAAATGGTAGTGCTATGGAAATCTGGTACTTTGTTCGCAGTAACCAATTAACCATGCTACCTCATCACATCTGTCACCTCCAGGCGTAACATGATGAGAAAAAGTAAGACTTTCCACTCATGCTCATGCTGCTGCTGCTGCTGCTAAGTTGCTTCAGTTGTCCCACTCTGTGCGACCCAATAAACAGCAGCCCACCAGGCTCCCCTATCCCTGGGATTCTCCAGGCAAGAACACTGGAGTGGGTTGCCATTTCCTTCTCCAATGCATGAAAGTGAAAAGTGAAAGGGAAGTCGCTCAGTCGTGTCCGACTCTTCGCGACCCCATGGACTGCAGCCTACCAGGCTCCTCTGTCCATGGGATTTTCCAGGCAAGAGTACTGGAGTAGGGTGCCATTGCCTTCTCCGACTCATGCTCATAGATCAAGGAATTTGACTTATTCAGAATGTATGCAGTTACTGACAGTATGATGTTAAATCCTTTATTCATTTCTGTCATGGCAGCACACTTTCTAATAAAATAGGGTTTGTAAGGCACTTAGGCCTAAAACAAATGGACACAAAAGAGAGTTCTGAGGATATGTGGTTTATGATATTATTATTCTGTTTCCACTGGCTTAAGAATTTAATTAGAGTCCATTAAAAATCCTTAATTGGAACAGAGTATTGGAACATAAACAACAAGGTGATTAAAACCACATAACTGGACAAATACCTGGATAAGTAGCCACCACTACCATAGAGGAGGGGGAAGAACTGCTCAAGCACACCCTCTAATGAGGTGTCAGCTCTGAAGGCTGCTAGGAGACTTTTTTTTTTTTTTTCCGCCCCACCGGGAACTGCAAGCCTGCGCGAGACGAGCGCGACTTGGCCTTGGCGCGGGCCTTGCCGCCTTGCTTGCCACGACCAGACATGACAGCGACACCCACTAACAGTTGCTCCCGCCAAACGCCCGACAAACTCCTGCTAGGAGACTTTTGCTGGAAAGCAGCCTTCCTGTGATGCTGACTCAGGGATGGGAATAAACTGAGAAGATGTGGAGACTGATCACACACACACACAAACTCCTAACACTTGGTGTCTAATAGCCCACATAGTAGCAAGACCATTCAGTATAAACAACTGCTAACTAATATGATAATATTATGTTAGGTATTAACTTACTTGCATACTTTAAAATTAAAAAGGAAATCCGTAAAATTATGCTTACCAAAGTGTATTGACTCGTCTTCTCTAAAGTCTAACTATGATACTCTCTAGGAGCCTGGTGGGCTGTAGTCCATGGGGTCGCTAACAGTCGGACATGACTGAGCGGCTTCACTTTCACTTTCCACTTTCTTGCATTGGAGAAGGAAATGGCAACCCACTCCAGTGTTCTTGCCTGGAGAATCCCAGGGACAGGGGAGCCTGGTGGGCTGCCGTCTATGGGGTCGCACAGAGTCGGACACGACTGAAGCGACTTAGCAGCAGCAGCAGCAGCAGCAGTAATATTTGACACTATTCCCGTGGAGTTCAATTTATGGCCTTAATCCAGTTCTGGAGAACCAGAAGGCCCACCTCCTTTATATCCATATATAGGATCATTTTTCCTGTAATTAGGTAGACTCTGATGTTAGCCTTGGAACCTAGGAAATATTAATAGAACCAAAGTTTCTGTCTCTCTTGGTCATCATCCTTAGGTGACAAAGTTTGAAAACAGAAGTTGGCATTAGAACTTTTGAAACAAAACAGTCAGAAAGCAAAATTCAGAGACAACAGATGTTTGCTTATAAATTCATTATTTACTACATGTGCTATAGAAGTAACAGCCTGACTTGAACTTGAACTGTGTTAACTTAAGACAGAGTCAGACAACTATTAGAAACAAAGACCAGAATCAAAGAATCTGTAGTTTCCCTTCTAGGAGACTGCGGTCTTCACTGCCAGAGCAAAAGTCTCACCGATTAAATGAAATGCATGGTCAAATCTGATCTGAAATAGGCTTAATTCCATCTTCCAGTTGTGTCAAGCTTCAGTTCAGTTCAGTCGCTCAGTTGTGCCTGACTCTTTGCGACCCCATGGACTGCAGCACACCAGGCCTCCCTGTCCATCACCAACTCCTGGAGATCACTCAAACTCATGTCCATTGCGTTGGTGATGCCATCCAACCATCTCATCCTCTGTCGTCCCCTTCTCTTCCTGCCTTCAATCTTTCCCACCATCAGGGTCTTTTCCAATGAGTCGGTTCTTCACATCAGGTGGCCAAAGTATTGGCGTTTCAGCTTTTAGCATCAGTCCTTCCAATGAATATTCAGGACTGATTTCCTTTAGGATTGACTGGTTGGGTCTCCTTGCTGTCCAAGAGACTCTCAGGAGTCTTCTCCAACACCACAGTTCAAAAGCATCAATTCTTCAGTTCTCAGCTTTCTTTATAGTCTCACTCTCTCATCCATACATGACTACTGGAAAAACCATAGCTTTGACTAGATAGACCTTTGTTGGTAAAGGAATGTCTCTGCTTCTTAATATGCTGTCTAGGTTGGTCATAGCTTTTCTTCCAAGGGTCAAACCTAAGAGTTGGTAAAGGTCAAGTTAGGTCTGCAAATGTGCTTGATTTATCAACCTAAACTGACTTCCATTCTGGGGACAAAACTAAAAAGGTCACTCCTCTCCTAAATACTTTGGAAATAAGCAGGCTTTACAGTTTTGGAGGATAAGCCAAATGAAAAGTTTTTAGGTTATGGAGTCTTCATAGTTGGAAACCACACTCATAGTAAAGAGAGCCCAAATATTAGTTATTTTTTTTAGTCTCTGGAATTCTAGACTAGTAAAGAAAATTCTAGGCCAGTGCATCTAAATCAGGGAAGAAGTTTTGGATAGTGTATTTTAAAATCTGATATAAAGTCAAGGAAAAAGGATGAACGGGACATAGAGAGGGGTAATAGAACAATGAGACACTAGGAGAAAATGTTTTTAGCTTAACTCATGGATGTCTGGGAAAATACAGGAAAGAATGCTCACTACCACTCCAGGTTAGCACCTCTCTGCTGTGTTTACTCTCCTGTATTCCTCTCTCTCTTCACTGCCAATGCCCATCCCACACCACCTCCAAGTCAGAAGATTCTAGAATATTGGGGCAAATTGCGAGAGAAGAAAAGAAGAAACCAATTAGACGGGGACAGATAGAGATTTTGTAGGTTCTATCCACTTATGTGTGTGATTGGGCACACACAGTCTTTTTTTCATGCCTATTACATGTTTAAAACAGAGATAAACACAAATGAGAAGAAACAAATTGAGATGGCAAAGAGACATGCTATGTAACTTGCCCTCTTCTCCGACCCCTGCTCTCCCCTCTAAGCAGAGAGAGAAGTTCCTCACTATATTCCCGTAGTGCATTGGTGATATTTTGTTACACCTATCACTCTGTATTTTATTATTTGCTTATATGGTTTTTACTCCACCTGGATTGCTTAGAACCAAGATATCTATGATATGTACTGTGTGTCTGAAGTAATGGGTAGAGTGCTGTGATTTCCCTACATTTTACTACATTTCATAGTAAAGGATGAAATATAGGAAGCATGTAATTGTTCCAATAAAACCTTATGATAAAATAACTTATGACTCACTCTTTATTATATTTTAGGTATTTAAATTTATAGTGATGAGTCTCTTTTTAATGATCTAAGTAGTAGGTGGCTAGAAGGATAAAGGTAAACAGTATCCCAGCTCAACTATGTTATTAACACCCAATAGAAAAGTGTGGGTATCTATGCAAAAGTGAATTGGTCATGATATTAAAGTGGTTCAGTCACAGAAATTAAATTAGATTAACTAAAACAACTCATGCATTTTTGCCATTTTACTTCTAAAATGATGAATCATGCCATTTTATCTGGTTCTGATATCCTTCAAGTCAAAATAATCAATATTAATGCAGTCAGAATTACCAAGTGAACTACTCTGTATGTCCATTAAGATTGTTTCACAGAAACTTCATTCACTATGACTCAATACATATTTACATGTTGAGATTGAGGTCTGTACATGATTATTTTTATAGGAAGAATTCTAAATCCAAAACCACCTCATTGGTTCAGATAATATGAACTATGGTGAAACTTTAGCACACTAAAAAATTTGGAGGATCCTCTACCATTGCAACAGAATTTCAGACCAAACCCCTAAGACTGACTAAAGTCATATTTTTATCACCTCCTTCTCCCTAATTTTATAAAGCTAGATAACTAACTATCCAGAAAATATGGCATATATGAATTGCAGTGATCAGGTTAACTCTTCTCAAAGATATTACATATTTTTGTTGTCACATATTTATAACTATGGGTAAGCTTATTTCAGTTTTCAAAATACACTTTGGTCTAGAATTGCACATAATTCCCAATGTGAGAGTAAACCATAATGCCTCATTTTATCCTCCATTACAGAAGACAATAGATGTGCATCTTCGAATGCAGTGTCCTGCACCAAGTGCCTTGCGCTGGGTCCGGAATGTGGATGGTGTGCTCAAGAGGTGTGCCTTTTTCCTTTCTTTCCCTTTTGGATCCTTTGTCTTTTCCTGCATGATTTCATTGACCTAATATTCTCTGCCTTGAAGATGCATCAGGAAAAAAGAAAGATATTGTTGAGTATCAGGAAAATGTTCTTTGGTTTTATGCTTGGAAACAGCATGTTTGGCTGACTATAAGTATAACCTTTTTATTAGGAAAATTATGGTAATTTTAAAATGAAGTGCAAACCATTTTATGTTTTCCATCTGTTCTATAGAAAGAATTGGCAAACACAGATAGTAACTTTTGATGGGTCATAGGCTTTGTGTGAAACTCTTGCTGCAGCTTGGGGCATTAGGTTATATATCCAAGTTGGATCATTGTTTTGTGCTTGCTTATTAAAGAAAAGCAAGCTAATTTATTATTCCATCTCATTTGTTTTTATTTGAAATACTTGGAGATAAGTGATTTGCTCCCTTTCATAACACTGAACATCAATTCACTGGCTACTTATGGAAAATTTGATGCTTTTGTTTGACATGTGACCCTACTCATGCAATATTGTGTACATTTAAATTCTGTGGCATACAAAATAATCAGAAAATGTTTATTCTTCAAAATTAGTATTTTTGTAGTCAAATAAAGAGAAACATATCCCAATAACAAACTTTTTAGGAAAACATTATAGTGTTTTCCTTCCTTGTTGGGCTCTAAAGTTGTTTTCAGTTATTTCTTTTGTTGGTAATTTTCAATCAAAACTACCTTATATATTAAGTTTCAGTGAAGAAGCCGTCTGCTAATTTGGGGTTTTTAATGAGATTTCCTAGGTAACTTACAATTATTTATGTAGTTCCTGAAAATTGAAACTAATAGACTTTTAATGGCCTTTTGTTTGGCGTGAAGAGAAATCTCTAGCTTTTGCAACTTGTTGATTTAGTTGAAAAAATGGTACCTATCATTATCTTTACAATCTCTCCTGTTACTGCTTGCCCTTATGCATCCCCCAGGAGGAAACAGAAATATGAAAAGTAGCAAAGGATGATGGTCAATACTTTCTTCTATGCAGCAAATCAAGGAAAAGGCAAGGGAAGGGCTCATGAATAGTAACCATATCTATAAGTAAGCAGTCCCCCTACTGACAGCCTGAACGCTTCCTGGATGTACTATTGGCTTTATCAGTCAGAAAAAAGATGCCACTCAAAACTAGGCAGTGCTTTGCCAGAATTCATGGAGCCACACAATGTAACAGGACAATTCCAGAGTTTCCAGGATCAGTTTCATTCCTCCTATGATCCAAATGACCAGGTAGAATTCACTCTTTTCTCTGAGCCTCCCTTTCCTCGTCTCTACAGCCTAAAGTTTGGAGTTTCCTTCCAGGTTTTCCTTGTCAGGTATGCTTGATATTCATCGATATGTTGGTATTTCCTGACCCTCACCCAACATTCCATTTTAGATTTTTACTGCAGCACTAAGGAAGATGATTGCCCTGGAGAAGGAAATGGCAACCCACTCCAGTATTTTTGCCTGGAGAATTCCATGGACAGAGAAGCTTGGCACGTTACAGTCCATGGGGTCACAAAGAATCTGACATGACTGAACACAAGGCACATGCTGAGGATACACAAAGAAAGATTATTACAGTTGTGAAGACCGTGCCAACTTAACTTCAGTTCCTTAGAACTTTAGTGATTATAGTTTAGAGGAGTTTTCAAAACATGGTTCAGAAACCCAGTTGTCAGCCAAGTGCAACATGCCAGCCATACATAATCAGTCAGCTTCCAGAGAGCACCCTTCTCCATTTCACACCTCTACTGGCACGAAAAATTGGAAGAGTCACAGTTATGGGAGCAGCAATGTCAGTCCTACCACAAGGGAGGGATTTTGTATATTCACAGGAGGAATAGGTGGTCATGTGGAAGGAGGTAAGCCAAGAAGGAAAGGTGGAGTGGCTTCCAGAGGTGTTTGCTATTGGTCCAATCCTCAGAAGGGGATCTCAGAAAACACCCAGAAATGACTTAGCTGTTCATGTCCCAAAATATTCTTCTATGTGGTACAAGGTAGCCTAATATTTATATTGAAAAAAACAGGCTCTGAAATGAGATCAACTGGGATTCAAATCCCAGTTCCATCAGTTTCCAACTATGTATCCTTGGCCATGTTAACCTATGCACTGTGAACTTCAGTTTTCCCTAATTCTAAAATTCTAATTCTAAATTCTAATTCTAATTCCCTAATTCTAAAATGGAAATAATAACTGAAACTACGACAAGTGGTGGAGTTTAAATGAAACTGTATGTGGGAAGCATTTGGCACACAGGTATTGCTTAAGTTACTATAAGAGCTACAGTGAGACTCAAGCAATTCATTCAGACCTAAGAAAATCGCCTGAATTAAGAACACGTTAGAGGAAGCAACCTGTGTTAAGACTGTCACACTGGAAGATAAGATATTTGGTTTCCTTTGTTTGCTGGGTCAATCTGTTGTACTTTATTTTTGTTGGACTGTTTTGATTTTGCTAATGTGTGTATATTCAGTCACATGTTTCTATTCAGTCACAGTTTTTATTGTTGTCATAAACCTCAGCCTCTACATTGGGCTTTTGAAGTTCTGTACAGTTTTCCTTTTTTTTTTTTCTTTCTTTTTCCTTTTTTTTTCTTTTCTCTTTTTTATAATTATAATTTTTAATTTCTTTAAACCTATTATATTTTTTCTACATTTATTCCTTTCTTTGCCTTTCCTATTGTACTTTTCCCCTTGCAGTTAATCTTTGATGTATATAAATCTTCATCTACCTCTGTTTAACTTTGCATATCTATTCTTTCTTTCTTTTCTTTCTTTCCTTCCTCTCAATATATTTATTAGTTTTGTTTTCATTGCTTTATTTCCCACTTGGCACCTTGCTTTAGTTTTGTTTTCCAGTTTGTGCTTTAGTTAGTTTTGTTCTTAACTGGTAAATATAATTTTTTATTTCCTATTTTTACTGAGTCAATCTACTGCACTTAACTTTGTTGAACTGTTTTTACTTTGCTTATGGGTCTATATGTATATGTGTATATTCCATTATTTTAATTTTTATTTGCCTGATTTTGTAACTGCAATTTATCTGGGGTTCAAATTTGTTTTTTTGGTTTTGGGTATTTGTTTTAATCTCACTTAATGCCATAACAAACCACTTGTGGAATCTTAGTTCCTGGCCAGAAATCAAGACCTGAGCCTTTGGAGTGGGAGCACTGACTCCAAGACCCTAGACTACCAAAGAACTAACTCTAGGGAGTATCAAATAGTGAGAACTCACACAAAGGAAACCGCTTAAATATGACTAGGTGTCACCCAACCACCAGTAGCACCTTGTGCAGGACACCTCATCTAAACAACAAACAAAACAAAAATACAAACCAAATCATCAGCGGATAGGAGTACCACCTCACTCAGCCTTGCGCATCAGAGGAAAAACAAACAAAACTCAGCACAATCTCACCCCATATGAAGCTTACACAAACCACTGGACCAACTTTAAGAGGACAGAAACCAAAAGGAAGAAAGAATTCAGTCTTGAAGCCTGGGAAAAGGAGACCTCAAACACAATTAGTTAAAAAAAAAAAATGAAAAGGCAGAGAAATATTACACAAATGAAGGAACAAACTAGAAACACAGAAATCCAAATAAATAAAGAGGAAATAGGCAAATTACCTGAAAAAGAATTCAGAATAATGAGAGTAAAGGTGATCAAAAACCTTGAAAACAAAATGGAGAAAATGCAAGACTCAATTAACAAAGACCTAGAAGAATTAAAGAATAAACACACAGAGACAACACAATTACTGAAATTAAAAATACTCTAGAAGGAATCAATAGCAGACTGTCTGAAGCAGAAGAACAAATTAGTGAGCTGGAAGATAAAATGTTGGAAATAACTTCTGAAGAGCAGAATAAAGTAAAAAGAATGAAAAGAACTGAGGACAGTCTCGGAGACCTCTGGGACAAAATCAAATGCACCAGCATTCGCATTATAGGGGTCCAAAAGAACAGGATAAAATGAAAGGGTATGAGAAAAATTTTGAAGAGATTATATATAAACTCATACACCATGATCAAGTTGGGTTTATTCCAGGAATGCAAGGATTCTTCAATATATTAAAATCAATCAGTGTGATACACCATATTAACAAATTGAAAGATAAAAACCATATGATCATCTCAATATATGCAGAAAAAGCCTTTGACAAAATTCAGCACCTATTTATCATTAAAATTCTTCAAGTAATGGGCATAGAAGGAACATACCTCGACATAGTAAAGGCCATATATGATAAGCCTACAGCAAACATTATTCTCAATGGTGAAAAACTGAAAGCATTCACCCTAAGATCAGGAACAAGACAAGAGTGTCCACTTTCACCACTGTTATTCAACATTGTTCTAGAAGTCCTAGCTTCAGCAATCAGAGAAGAAAAAGGAATAAAAGGGATCTAGATCAGAAAAGAAGAAATAAAGCTCTCACTATTTGCAGATGACATGATACTGTACATAGAAAACCCTAAAGATAGTATCAGAAAATTACTAGAGCTAATCAATGAATTTAGCAAAGCTGCTGGATACAAAATCAATACACAAAAATCACTTGCATTTCTATATACTGTCAAGGAAAATCAGAATGAGAAACCAAGGAGTCAATCCCATTCACCACTGCAACAAAAAGAATTATATATCTAGGGAAAAAATCTACCCAAGGAGACAAGAGAACTGTACACAGAAAATTATAAGACACTAATGAAGGAAACAAAAAATTATATAAACAGATGGAGATATATTCCATGTTCCTGGCTAGGAAGAATCAATATTGTAAAAATGACTATTTAGCAAACTTAGTCTACAGATTCTTGTGATCCCTATCAAATTACCAATGGCATTTTTCAAAGAACTAGAACAAAAAATTTTACAATTCAGATGGAAACACAAAGAACCCAAACAGCCAAAGCAGTCTTGAGAAATAAAAATGGAGCTGGAGGAATCAACTTTCCTGACTTCTGATTACACTACAAAGCTACAGTCATCTAGACAGTATGGTACTAGCACAAAACAGAAATATAGACCAATGGAGCAAGACAGAATGCCCAGAAATAAACCCATGCACTTATGGGTACCTTATTTTTGACAAAGGAGGCAAGAATATACAATGGGGCAAAGACAGCCTCTTCAACAAACGGTGCTGGGAAAATTGGACAGCTACATGGTACTGAAGAATTTATTTACATGGCAGCAATGGAGAAACAGGCATAGAGAATAGACTTATGGTCATGGGGAGAGGGGAAGAGGGGGGGAGATGTATGGAAAGAGTAACATGGAAACTTATATTACCATATGTAAAATAGATAGCCAACAGGAATTTTTTGTATGGCTTGGGAAACTCAAATAGGGGCTCTGTATCAACCTAGAGGGGTGGGATGGGGAGGCAGATGGGAGGGAGGTTCAAAACAGAGGGGATATATGTATGCCTATGACTGATTCATGTTGCGGTTTGACAGAAAACAACATAAGTCTGTAAAGCAATTATCCTTTAATAAATTAATTAGTTTTTAAAAAGTCACTGGCCATATCATTAACAGAAGGAGCTGTCCAGTCCCCACATGCTGACCGGGTATCGTTGACAGGAAAAATGCTATGGTTATTTTTGAAAGATCACCCACCATTAGGCACATATGCAACTGATGGTTTTATTTCTTAGCCAGCAAGGGTAGAGGGACAAGAAAGGAAGATGCACTTTTTTCTCTGTGCGTGATCAGAAAAGATAAGCAAAAATAACGTAAGCCTGGTTTTTATAACTCTCAAAGCTGGACAAAAGTAAAAGTTCACTAGAAAATTTACACAGAGTATAATCAAATGGTCTGCATTCTTGTGTAGCGTGTTAATCTGTGATTTTATATATTTTGACTTCTCTTTCTCTCCATGCTACATAAATATAACTGGAAAATACTTAGAACAGACAAGAGTGTATTAATATCATCTAGTTCAATGTTTCATATTCCTTTTAACATATGTGAAAGACTTGACATATCTCTGTCGGAAAAAAGAGACAAACATATCTGAAAGTTTTAAAGGCTTCTCTGTCTTTTCTGCCTGATATGTCAGACACAGGTTGTGCCTGCATAGCCAGAAGTTTTCAGGTCAGCCTTGGAACATAATTAAACTAAACTATAATATTGGGATTTCTTTGGAAGGAATGATGCTAAAGCTGAAACTCCAGTACTTTGGCCACCTCACGCGAAGAGTTGACTCATTGGAAAAGACCCTGATGCTGGGAGGGATTGGGGGCGGGAGGAGAAGGGGACGACAGAGGATGAGATGGCTGGATGGCATCACTGACTTGATGGATGTGAGTGTCAGTGAACTCCGGGAGTTGGTGATGGACAGGGAGGCCTGGCGTGCTGCGATTCATGGGGTCACAAAGAGTCGGACATGACTGAGCGACTGATCTGATCTGATCTGATAATATTGGGTTGGCCAAAAAGTTCATTCAGATTTTTCATGTCAGCTTACTGAAAAACTCAAACAAACTTTTTGACCAGCCCAATACAAAGAGCTTTCACTGTTAAAAAGGAAAATGATAGAATCTTTTCATTTCTATGAAGATTTCCATGCTTGGAGCATAGAAAAGACTCAGAAATGAGTACAAGAAAAACCTTTCCCTATTTATATCTCCAGATTACTACATTAAATGGATGAAAGTAACGACTGATGAAAAGTCAACTAGGGTAATAACTTCAGCCTGGGTGTTTCATTCTCAAGTAGGTTTTAGATGCAGACAGTTGGGAGGATGATTTTGCTTGAGTATTTCTTATAAAAAAGTAAAATATAAGAATTAGAAGACATTAAAATGACTCAAATCACCAAAAGTTAAAAGGGTGTGGTTTCAAATTCTTTTCTTTTATACAAAGTGGAGAGCAGGCCACAAGTGGGTAGGGGCAGCATTCCATTCTTTGTTTTGATGCCACGATCTGATCTTTTCTTCCCTTTTCAAATCTGTCAAATTGGCAACGTATTTCTAACTTAGTTTTTACAGTAAAGTAAAAACAGCCATGCTGATTCAGACACTGCAAAATAATTGAGACTTTTTTGCCTATTTCAGCAAAATGATTTGACATTTAAAGGTCAAATGATATAGCTTGATGTATAGTTGCAGTGAATTAACCACCCTCCCTTCTCTTTCATTCTATATACATAAAACACAAAATTCTGGCCAAAAAGAAAAATCAGAGTCTTTTGGATCATATTTACTTTCCTAATTTGAAGTCCTGCAGTTTTCACTTTTGTAAAACACATGTGGCCTTTGGTCTGTGGCCTGTCATGGGAGGCATGAATGAGCATACATGTACCAAGGCCTATATGCCCTCAGTATTCCCCAGGCTCTAAAAACAGATGAGATCCCCTCATCTAGCCCCATAAATCTAGCAGTATATGCCACCTTTCTTTGAGTAGCTCCAAGTTGTTTAAGAACTAAATCTTACATTTTGTACCCCTAAGTTTTATCAATAAATAGGATAAATTTGGTAATGAGAAATTAAGGCTTTAAACATTTTAAATTTCAGGCTAAAATCTAGGTGTGTGGCCATCAGCAAGGCAATTGTTTTTATTCCCATGAAGTCATTCACCAATGACACCTGGAGATTTTGATTGAAAAGAACATATTCTTTCTTGTCTTTTTATTATATTTTTATTATAACTGTGCACCACACTCTAATTCAGGATCAGTACTGTGAAGAGTAACATACTAAACATTTTTGTGCCACATACTGTCTCTGTTGTGCAGCCTTCTTCTTTTTTATTGTTTTCAGTTCAGTTCAGTTCAGTTCAGTCACTCAGTCATGTCCGACTCTTTGTAACCCCATGAATTGCAGCACGCCAGGCCTCCCTGTCCATCACCAACTCCCGGAGTTCACCCAAACTCATGTGCATCTAGTCGGTGATGCCATCCAGATGTCTCATCCTGTGTCGTCCCCTTCTCCTCCTGACCCCAATCCCTCCCAGCATCAGAATCTTTTCCAATGAGTCAACTCTTCGCATGAGGTGGCCAAAGTACTGGACTTTCAGCTTTAGCATCATTCCTTCCAAAGAACACCCAGGGCTGATCTTCTTCAGAATGGACTGGTTGGATCTTCTTGCAGTCCAAGGGACTCTCAAGAGTCTTCTCCAACACCACAGATCAAAAGCATCAATTCTTCGGTGCTCAGCCTTCTTCACAGTCCAACTCTCACATCCATACATGATCACAGGAAAAACCATAGCCTTCACTAGACGGACCTTTGTTGGCAAAGTAATATCTCTGCTTTTGAATATGCTATCTAGGTTGGTCATAACTTTCCTTCCAAGGAGTAAGCGTCTTTTAATTTCATGGCTGCAGTCACCATCTGCAGTGATTTTGGAGCCCCCAAAAATATAGTCTGACACTGTTTCCACTGTTTCCTCATCTATTTCCCATGAAGTGATGGGACCAGATGCCATGATCTTAGTTTTCTGAATCCTGAGCTTTAAGCCAACTTTTTCACTCTCCTCTTTCACTTTCAACAAGAGGCTTTTGAGTTCCTCTTCACTTTCTGCCATAAGGGTGGTGTCATCTGCATATCTGAGGTTACTGATATTTCTCCCAGCAATCTTGATTCCAGCTTCAGCTTCTTCCAGCCCAGCGTTTCTCATGATGTACTCTGCATATAAGTTAAATAAGCAGGGTGACAATATACAGCCTTGATGTACTCCTTTTCCTATTTGGAACCAGCCTGTTGTTCCATGTCCGGTTCTAACTGTTGCTTCCTGACCTGCATACAGGTTTCTCAAGAGGCAGGTCAGGTGGTCTGGTATTCCCATCTCTTGAAGAATTTTCCACAGTTTATTGTGATCCACACAGTCAAAGGCTTTGGCATAGTCAATAAAGCAGAAATAGATAGCATATTAAAAATGTAAAAGGTATTTTTTAACACTCAAGACATACATCTACGAGCTATGGTTGTGTTTGTCTCACTGTCTCTAGTTTTCCAACCCTTATTCTAAATTGACAGAATTAAATTAAAATCCTTATATAAATGTTTTTATACTGCCTACTTCCATTCCATCTAATTCTGCATCAGTGCTAGGGATCTCTGTATTCATAATTAGTGATCTCACATTCAAGTAATATTAAACTTGATAATCTCCTTTCTCCATAACTCTATGACATTCTTTGCTTCCTCTAAATTTAATGCCTATCAAAAGCAGAGACATTACTTTGCCAACAAAGGTCCATCTAGTCAAGGCTATGGTTTTTCCAGTAGTCATGTATGTGGATGTGAGAGTTGGACTGTGAAGAAAGCTGAGCGCCAAAGAATTGATGCTTTTGAACTATGGTGTTGGAGAAGACTCTTGAGAGTCCCGTGGACTGCAAGGAGATCCAACCAGTCTATTCTGAAGGAGATCAGCCCTGGGATTTCTTTGGAAGGAATGATGCTAAAACTGAAACTCCAGTACTTCGGCCACCTCATGCAAAGAGTTGACTCGTTGGAAAAGACTCTGATGCTGGGAGGGATTGGGGGCAGGAGGAGAAGGGGACAACAGAGGATGAGATGGCTGGATGGCATCACCAACTTGATGGACGTGAGTTTGAGTGAACTCTGGGAGTTGGTGATGGACAGGGAGGCCCGGCGTGCTCCAGTTCATGGGGTCGCAAGGAGTCGGACACAACTGAGTGACTGAACTAATTAACTAACTAATGATAATTACATTAACTCACTTAATGGTTGAATTCTCTAATGGCCTGCTGACTTAAACAGGGACTCTATCCGTCTTGTTCCATTCTGCATCCTCAGTACCTAACAAAACTACTGTCCTTGAGTTAGTATTCAATCAATACTCTTTTGATTGAATGAATAATTGATTGGAAATGCAATTTTTTGAATCATTTGAACTGGAGAAGGAATGACTGAATGCCAGATCAAAATAACCACTCCCAGGAAGATCACTAAGCAAATATTCATCTAATATATATAGCAAATATCCCAAATAATACAGGCCAACATTATATATAATAAACTACATTTCTATACTTTTCAATACATTTTCTGTTCTTAGGGAGAAAAACTGGTTACATGAAAAATAAAAATATTAAATTTTTCTCAGTCAAGATAAATTTTAAGCTTGCTCAACTAATTCCAAGTTTATTGGATGGCTATGGAATTAGCATGAACTAACCAATGCTGAATTGTAATGAAAGTTCAAGATTCAGTTGCAATATCAGGAGAATCTGAGCTGCAATTTTATATCTCCCAGACTCACTGTGGCATCTTCCTTGGTTTACTGAATTACTTACATGCTATTATGCGTATAAGAAGTGAGGGAATTTTCAGTCCAAGAAATATAGATTTCCAGTTCATTCTTTTATGAATTTTGGTACCTCATTAGGCATGTGATTTCTGAGGACTTGCTCCCACATTCTAAACATAATAGAATATAGTAAACATACCAGTTGGGTTCTTTGAAAATTAAAGCTTAAGTGCAGAACCACACTGAATGGTCTATTTTGCCTAAATTTTCTTCTGGAGCAGTATTTCCAAAGTAAAATATTTAGAAAGAATTAAATTGGTATAATTTTACAGTGATCAGTTAATAATATTTAAAGTACTTGGTTTAAATCTCCTTTTTAATATTCATTTTTTCTTTCAAAATAAGATTTAGAAATTAAACTTATTTAAGACAAATTTGCCAGTATTCTTCTTGGAAACATGCAGCTATTTTTAACAGTCATATAATTTGTACAATATTGGAAGATGGTTTCTTGGTAGTACTCATTATGTGGTTTTCTTTGGTTATAACTGGGATGATATGCACTAAAACATCATTGATTTTCCTTCTTTTAAACAGGATTTCATTTCAGGTGGATCAAAGAATGAACGTTGTGACACTGTTTCCAATTTAATACACAAAGGCTGCTCAATTGATTTAATAGAATACCCTTCTGTGCGTGTAATGCCAAGTGAAAATGAAATTAATACCCAGGTGACACCAGGAGAAGTGCTGATCCAGCTGCATCAAGGTACGGTTATTTTCAAATATATCAACGTCTATTCTCAAGTTAGAATTGTATCTAGCCTTTGTTGCTGTATATGTGCTCAGTCCTGTCTGACTCTGTGACCCCATGGACTGTAGCCCACCAGGCTCCTCTGTCCATGGGATTTCCCAGGCAAGAATACTGGAGTGGGTTGCCATTTCCTTCACCAAAGGATCTTCCTGACCAAGGGATCAAACTCATATCTCCTGTGTCTCATGCATTGGTAGGCAGATTCTTTACCACTGAGTCACCTGGGAAGCTCCTGCTGCTAAGTCACTCCAGTCGTGTCCGACTCTGTGTGACCCCATAGACGGCAGCCCACCAGGCTCCGCCGTCCCTGAGATTCTCCAGGCAAGAACACTGGAGTGGGTTGCCATTTCCTTCTCCAACGCATGAAAGTGAAAAGTGAAAGAGAAGTCGCTCAGTCGTGTCCGACCCTCAGCAACCCCATGGACTGCAGCCTTCCAGGTGCCTCCATCCATGGGATTTTCCAGGCAAGAGTACTGGGAAGCTCCTGACTAGCCTTATTTGTTCATATTTAACATTTTATGACAGGCAGTATTGTTGCTGTAGAAATGACAGTGGGCTCAGAATCAAGAAATCAGAATTCTAGTCTTTCTTGTGCCTATAGCTAGCTAGCTGTGTGACCTCGGACATTCTCTGCAAACCTGACCACGCTATATTATAATTATGTGTTTCCAGTCTTGATCACATTATACTATAATTGTGTTCCTAGGACACTGCCAGCTCTGTATAAGAAGAAGAACATGTTTTATTCCATTCTGTTTTTCCAGTGCCTATCAGAGTGCTGGCATGTAGTAAGCATTCCATAAGTGTTTGCTGAATTTGTTAGTTGATTAATTAGTAAGAGATGTGAATTAGTCTTAGAGCCTCTGTGATAAGCTTTTAAAAACAAAACTATAATTCATAATTATCATAATTAACTTGAGCTGCTTTAGTCCCTGAGAGTTACGCACACTTTTCCTCCTATACTTCTCTAATACTTGTCCTTTCATACATTTGTATTCCACAGTTTGGCGTATGTAGTAGGCCACTGGAAATTATTCATTTTCTTTAGTGCCAGAGAGTCTCATCGAGCAAACTGCATATGGCAAGATAAGTTCAAGTACAAAGATATGCATCACTAAATTAGATACATTTAGTTTTAAGTGGTATGCAGTTGCCTTGAAGCCTTCATTATTTCATTTTGGGTGGTCTTGTCCTGTTACTAAATTTTTGAATAACCATTATCGACAAATGCCCTCCCAATTCCAAGGTATTTTTCTCAGACTCTTTGATTACCAGAATAACAAAGTCCATTTCTTTCTTGGCCTTAGGCATACTCCCAGCTTCCAATTAAAACTGTGCACATTACCATATCAAATAATTATACAGACTAGTATGGACATATGAATGCTAGCTGCAAAGGGATACACAAAAATGAAAGTAACTAGGTTGGTATTATGACACTTGTCACCTTCTATTGCTGCCATAACGAAATACCATATAGTAAGTAGCTTAAACAAAAGAAATTTATTTTCTCACAGTTCTAGGACCTAGAAAGTCTGCCATCAAGGCACTGCCAGATTCAGTTTCTGAAGGGGGAAAGAGTGATAGATAGAAAAGGAGCACTCTGTTGCATCTACATATAAGCCCACTGATTCCATCATGAGGACCCGACCCTCAGAACATCATCTAAACCTAATCAACTCCCAAAGGCTCCATCTCCAAGCATTACCATATTGTGAGTCAGGGCTTTAATATATAAATTTGGGGGGCGGGGTTCAGTCCATAGTCCTTGATATATAAAATAATATTTTCAAAGTCCATGAAATAGTTTTAGAAATTAATTTTATTTTATGCAAAAAAACTGAACTTCAAGTGAAACTGTTTTTATAGGCCAACATCTCTGAACACCTTGCAATAAAATTTGAAGCCAATATAAGATGATTAACAAATATTAAATAATAGAGAAACTAAGGAAAGCTTCTCCTAAATAAATTCTATTTCCAAGAATAAATCAAAATTCTACTCATAGGCAATTTAATAATAATGATAATAACAGTAGCACACATCAGAACATAATGGGATGTGTTCAAAGCTGCTCTCAGGAAAACTCAGAACTTTAAATGCTTTTATCATTGAAAAAAAATGAAGCATACAGATAAAGATATAGGAACAACAAAAACAAAGAAATTAATTAAGAAAAAAACAAAATGAAATAAAAAATAGAAATTAAAAAGGAAACGAATGTATAAATCTAATAGCTAAATCAATGGCAAAGCTAATTAGAAAAAGAAGACCCAAAGCAAATGACCTGATTATACAGACTATGACCAGATAAAAAAATATTGGGGGGAAAAACTTCAATACATTAAAAATGGTAAAATATATAAATTATGATAAAAATAATTTCTTAGGAGAATATAGAAGACTAAAATTGACTCAAGAAGTAGAACCCCAAGAAATATAATAAAGATATAAGAAGTTAAGAAAATTCTAAAAGAAACTCTCCCTAAAAACATTAGGTCTAAATATTTTCATGGGAAATACACTTTAATGTTCACCTAAACATTCAAGGAACACATTATCCCTAGGCTACATAAATTCTCCCATGGTTTTTTGAGAAGGCATAGAAGCTACTCAATCTTTACAAGTTATCATAACTTTAGGATCAAATCCCTAATAACATTTTAAATAATCAAATTAAACTTCATGTGATAATAAGAACAATAAGAACAATGTCACCATACAAGTAGATTTAACCTGCAGTAGTTGATTATCTTAAAATCAATGTATTTTTTGTTATCTTAGTTTGCCAAAAGAATAAAAATATATATTGTTATCTCAAGATGCCAGAAATCATACAATAAAATTTAGTGTCCATTCCTGCCCAAATGAAATTGAAGAATACTTTGTTAATACACATTAAAATCCTTCTGAAAGTTTTATATAAAAGCAATCAGACAAGAAAACCAAATATAAGCTATAAACATATTGAAAAGATAAAGCAAAATTAATCTTATATGTCTACACAGAAATCCAAGCAAATCAAACAAAACTAACACTAAAGTTAAAAGGCTGTGAAAGGAAAATTTTTAAATATTAAATGTAATCTAAAAGAGATCATTTCAAAGCAGCAACCTAAAACATAAACTGTCTGGCAATAAACTTTCTAAAAAATGTGTAGAGTCCATTGTGCTACCTAAAAGCCAGTATGAATAAATGCAGAAGAATTCTATGTTCCTAAAAAGGAAAATAATATTATAACAATTACAGTTTTATATATATATATGTATATATCCAGTAATATAACAAAATCTAAGTGAATCAATAAATGTAAGACAATCCCAATGAAACTTGAATGCACTTTGTTGGAACAAATATTCAATGATACTCATTATACATGTATGTATCTATATCTGTCGGTCTCTCCATGTATATATAACAACCTATTTATTTAGGGTACATTTCTAGTCATAGATTTACTAGGTTATATATATTATTAGATTATTCACACACAAAAAATCATATCCAGTTAGGCTTTCCAGAATCAACTTTGCCTATTTCTCATTCTTTTTAATCTCTTCAGTTTGTTAAGTGTAACTAGTCCATTAGCTATTTTCATTTGTTTTGTTCCCAGTACTAGAAAGCTTGAACCTTTTTCTTAAATTTATTAATACCTCTCTATTTTGTGTGTGATTTTTCAACAGCTTACAGATGAGGCTTATCATATATTGTTTGCCTCCAAAAATATGACTAATAGCCTTTAAAAATATCTTGCTCTTTTTTAAATACTTAAGATTTGAAAATTACAAGGTGCATTTTTTCTACTTGTATGTTACATTTAAATTTATACACTTACATGAATTTAGTTTGTTCTCTTTTGTAGACATAATGGTGGCTGAATCCTCCTGAAACTATAAAATAATAGTTCAAAACTTGAGAAATTATTTCAGTGCTGTAGATAAGCAATGGCAGTGGTGGTAACAATGCAGGAGAAAAATGGCCAGACTTGAGAGATAATGTGGAGGTTTTGTCCCCAGAGATTGGTGAAATCATTATGGGGCTTGATTTTAGTCAATACTAATGAATTTGTGTATGAAAATACTGTAATTGTCTAGTGTGTATAAGTTATCCTTCCTATAGCTATGAAAAACTATATTTTTATAATCTGCATATATAGCAAATAATTATTAAAATAGGTATAATAAATTCATCTAAAAATGCACTGTGGCATCAAAGACATGCTAGCTTTGGGGCATAATATATAAAGCTGTATCTGGAATTTTACCAATTCTAGATATATGTATAAACCTCATTCCTTATGATGTAAAACTCCTTTACACTCTAACACAGAGATAAAGAGTTGAGGGTCTGTTATAATGCATACTATGTGTAAAATATGTTTATTCCCTAATCTGATATTTATTTGTTAGATTTATTTATAGACAATCACTTTATTTTTTGTATGATTAAAAACTCATGACCTATGTAGCATCTATTAAGAATTTTTAAAAGCTTTTATGGATATTTCTATTATATCATATACTGACTAAGCTTTTAAAAGAATATTAAGAATATGTACAAAATACACAAAATCAAATATTTTAAATGAGATTTTAAAAGGACACTTTCTTTTACTTTATACTTCTTAAACTATACCTCTTTTTCTTATTTTCACCTATCAATCTTATGGAGAAATAATAACAGAAATAGGCCACTGATCCTAGTTGGTCTTCCCTAAGAACAGTGAAATGAGATGAAATCTTTAGGAGGGTAGGGAAGAGAAGAGAATTCTCAATTTCTGCTTCAGAAGTAATATATGACAGGGATTAGTATAATTTATACTTCACTAACTGAAGAAAATGTTTCAAACTTGATTCATTTAATAATGTTAAAGAAAAAACTGATTTAGTGTAGCTTAATTTAAAATGTAAGATTCTTCAGGTATTCTTGAATTCAAAACTTAAAAAAAAACATACAGAGTCATGCATTTTTCCTCAACACCTGGCCATACAGAGTCATGCATTTTTCCTCAACACCTGGCCCATATCCCTTATTTTACCCCTACAGAAATCCAGAAATGTGCCAGGGTCTGTACCTTGATGTTTCAAACCTGTCTCATTCTTGGACCTTTTCCTTCCCCTGCCCAAAGACAATGAATAGAAATTGGCAGCTCTTTTTTCCTTTTACATGTCTCCATATTTTCTTACGAGTTGTTAGTTTCATCTTATGCAGAATATTTTTTAGTGTTTTAGAATCTTTTCTTAGTGTCCAGACATGTTTATTGCAACTAGTTCTTCAGAGATGCTCACACTATTAGTTGAGTGATTTAAAACTCATTCTAACAACTTTAGTTCTTTGGTCTATTCAAACCAATATTGGCAATAGCTGTAAGTAGGTCTCAACTTTCCTCCAAGTCCCCTTTCTTATTCTATGTCACAAACTTTTTTTTTGCCTTTGAAGTTAATCACGGGAATAGGATTAGAGCCTTTAAAATCTCAAAATATAAAGATGAAGCTTTCCTGTAGCTAACGTAAGTGGTGACATAAATATTTGGAGGCCAGATGATACTCTTTTCCTCCTACAGAGAGAAACTATTAATATTTAAGATCTCCTGAACTATGTGAAAGAAATTATAAATATCAGCTTCTTACTATGGTGTACATGTGGGCCTTTTCAAATGCTGTATGAAAATATTCTTCAATTATAGTTTAAAGAACATTTATGAGTGGCTATGCATGTACCAAATCAGAGGCTTCAGAGATGAATAAACAGTTTTTATCCTAATGTTGCTTAGAATCTAGTAGTAACAATAATGGTAATAATTACTAGTGTCCATATATTTGTGTGTGCGTGGTAAGTCACTTCATTGTGTCTGACTTTTTGCGACCCTGTGGACTGTAACCCTCGAGGCTCCTCTGTCCATGGGATTCTCCATGCAAGAATACTGGAGTGGGTTGCCATGCCCTCCTACAGCAGATCTTCCAGACCCATGGATCAAACCAGTGTCTCTTATGTCTCCTGCATTGGCAGGCGGGTTCTTTACCACTAATGCCATCTGGGAATTTACTAGATACCAAATATTGTGGTAAATATTTTCGATAGATCACTTCAGTTAGTAGCTCTTACTCACTAAAATAATCCACCCCCATGTAACTCCTCTCTCAGAGTAGCATTTAAGACTTTTCCGCTGGACTTTATATTACAATGGTGATAGCCACAGATATTGTTTTATTTTTAGATTTGATTCTTTCTCATTCAGTATATTCAAAACCTTTTTAATGTCATTTTCCCTTTGAGCCCAGTGTTGATGGAACCCCACTATGAACTGAATGAGGATTTTATCAAGGGACATAGTATCCATATTCCCATGAAAAGGTATTTATATCTACTGCCTATATGAAGAGAAGGTTTCTGCTTCATATTCAGTTATCCAATCCAAAGACAACTTGAGAGCGTAACAAGGTAGTGTCATGGAGTGTCATTTGCTCATCAGCAAAATATGGTAATCTAAGCTTGGCCCCTTCAGCTTCTTCCTTAACAAGCAGAATGGTCTGGGGTTAGCCTATTTAGGGCTGCCCACCTTAAGCTCACTGCTTAAAGCTAAAACCTTTTAAGAAACTCAAGTGCCTTGCAGTTTTAAAGTAGCAATTATTGTTCTCTCCAGCAACGAGTACAAGTCCTGTGTACAGAAAAATTTTCCTTTCTCCTATGGTGAAAATTTGTCTTACTCAGGTGTCAGTTCATGCTGAGGTCTTCAACTGACCCAGGTACATGCGCTAATGCCAGCATCTATGTAATCCGAAATCAAGCCACAGCAGACTGCACCCTCTAAACCTGGTCACTTGGCAAGGGTTCCTAAAAGCTGTCTTTACTGAGGCTAGTGAGCCTAGGATTTGCTTGCTCAGCTGTAAGCAGTTGATACGTGCTGAAAAGCAAAAGTGAAGTCGCTCAGTTGTGTCCGGCTCTTTGCGACCCCATGGACTGTAGCCTACGAGGTTCCTCCATCCATGGAATTTTCCAGGCAAGAATACTGGAGTGGGTTGCCATTTCATTCTCCAGGGGATCTTCCCGACCCAGGGATTGAACCTGGGTCTCCTTCATTGCAAACAGGTGCTTTTACCGTCTGAGCCACCAGGGAAGCCAAGGCCCCTGAATGGCTGGAGCTCCCTGAATAGCTCAGGCCTCCAAGGACTGTGCTTTTGTTGATTCTGTACAGACTCTGCCTGTGGCTGCGATAACCAACCAACAATATAACAACTCACACAATACACTGAATATCTGATGTATTTTTCAGTGACTCTGTCAAAATAGGCAGCCATTCATCTTTAGGCAGAGCCAACATAAACTACAATGATCCATCAAGGTGAAAATACCATGTGGCCAGTGCCTAATGCCTCCAGCCATATGCCTAAGTCAACAGTTAAAAAACAACTACACAAATTAAAAAAAAATTAAATGCTGACCCACATATTAAAACCCAAGTTCCTACACATGAACTACACTTCCCAATATACTCCATTTCTATTTTTCATCAATTCAGCTCTGTCTACCTGATTCTATCATTCTCCTGAATTAAACTTCTCTACCCAAACTTCAGGTCACTTCCATGGGTAGGCTTTTTCACCATATACTTAGAAAGCAGAACTGAATATATGCTCTCTGTAGGCAGCCCAGCTCCTAAAAACAGGGAGTGAGAAAGTTGACTGGGCTGGGCTATGCAAACCCAATTTCTCCTCCCAAACTCAGGCTGATGAAACAGAGATGTTATAATAAAGAATTTTCCTGCATGTAAAGGCAAATTTAGGAATAATAAGCCACTTTCTCCCATAATTAATATTAATAAACCAAAAAGCTTTCTATTTTGAATACATTCCATAATCTGGCTGAAAAACATTTGAACTATTAAATAAGTTTATAATGTTGTTATTCTTATGCTATATTTTGTTATTATTATGCTTAAAATATGCTATATATTTAAGCATATTAAGACTGAAAATGACTTGATAAATTATAGGATTCTTTTTCATAAGTAGATCAGGTTACTAATTATGTACTCGAATTGGTATTTATTCATTTTTTTCCATTCAAAATATTCCCCATATACAAATAATTAATGACTTACAAAGAATTTGCTTTATTGTTTAAAAAAGTAAAATTCACAAATTGTCTGTATTTAAATTGATAACTTTTTACCACGTACTTTAAAAAGTTAAACACAGAAGTACTCATTCTGAAAGGTATCAGATCTTTGTATCACATGATAATGGACAGAGAACTAAATAAAACTGTAATGCAAAGACAGCTGTCTTTTGGAGGCTCCAACAATTCTCCTTATGGTGACTTTCTCATCCAGTTCCTTTGCCTCTGTGATCCCTCTTCAACATATATGTTTATTAAGCACTTATTATGCACTGGACAAATGCAGTCCCCTACATAGCTTAGGTTCTCAGTGTGGCTGCTGCATATCATTCTTTAGACCACTGTCTCATTTTTTCTTACAAATAATGGTTGGGAAGAATCTTATCAAACAACTCATGATGAGGTAGTAAGTATTCTGAATAGCTTAATGTACTTCTTAGTACCTGAGTTTCTGCATCTCATACATAAATATGCCTTAACCCCAAAGAATTAATTTACACCTGCATCTAATAAGGGGTAAATTTTCTTAGAATGCCTTTCTGGATGTCTTCAAACCTAAAAGTCACCTGCAAACAAACACATTCTTCTAGTCTCTCATAATAGAATGCTGCTTGATGTCTGGGCTGTGCTTTACTAGACACTAGAAATGCAGGTTCATATGGTGATAAATATATTCCCTATTACATTTATATTGAGTTGCTTTGTTTGCTGTTATCTTTGCCCCATAGAATTATGAGAAATGCTTTGTAGAAGTTGGAGACTAAAACATTGGTATGTTCTTCTAACTGCCTTAAAATTATTCCAGAATATTCCCAATTTCCTTCATTATGCACAAATTAGTGATCACTGTTCTATATCTAAAATGTGACTGATTTATTGATAGCTTAACCTGAGATGTTAAAAATGAATACTACACTATGTTTGTCTTTCTTTGAACTAGGAGCTGAAGCTAATTTTATGCTGAAAATTCATCCTCTGAAGAAATATCCTGTGGATCTTTATTATCTGGTTGATGTCTCAGCATCAATGCACAATAATATTGAAAAATTAAATTCAGTTGGAAATGATTTATCTAGAAAAATGGCATTTTTCTCCCGTGACTTTCGCCTTGGATTTGGCTCATACGTTGATAAAACAGTTTCACCATACATTAGTATCCATCCAGAAAGAATTCATAATCAATGCAGGTATCTAATACTAGACATGGACTTCCTAATGCTAAACAAGTTTAAAACCTTGTAAAATCTCATTTTGGTTTTATATCAAGGACTTACTAAATTATCTGTTTTTGTTTTAATTAAATGAGAAATAAAAATATTTATAGAGGAAGGACATTCCTATCTGAAAACTTCTAAGATTGAAGGGGGCTTTTATTTTTATATTTTTTCACTTAGTTTTTATTACAAACATTCAATAATCAGGCTACCATATATGTAAATACCTCTTTGAATATTCTGTATTTCTTTTTTTTTATTGCTCCAAATTTGCTGAAGCAAGGCTTATCATTTTTAAAGTACTTATTTTGCCAGTATTGCACCTACATTTCCATTACTGTATTATGACTGTGTTTATAATTACATTGCTTATAATGTTATTTCAAAGAAAACTCAGCTAGCACATGGAGGGTAGGTAGGTCAAAAGATGAGGATTTGTTTGCTAAAAAGAGTTCTTTTTCTTATCATTTTGGAAGGCTGATTATAAATAGTGTGTGCCCTACAAAGAAAGGAAAACCGACCTTTAAAATACGAATTTCTCACACAACATTTAGCCTGTTGAATTTTCGAAGAGCAAATATAAATGTATCCAGTTCTTCCTTAACAAAACATTTAATTTTATCATCTTCTTTCTGACTTCCATACGTTGTCTAAATCACTTTACAGGGTATAGTCTAATTTACCAAAACAGCCCTGCTGTCTGTTGTAGTGGAAAAAGACTGATGCATCTCCATATGGAGCTTCATACACCTTCTCCCCAAGCACAGATGCACCTGAGAAATAATCCTTACCTTTGAGGACATCATGGAATTCTCAAAACAATTTTTATGAATTTTGACCATTCATCAATGATTCTACAAGAATCACTTTAAAATTAGCAAAATATTTTAAAATATCTAACAAAAGTATAGTATTTTAACGAAATTCCTAAAAATATTTCCCCAAAGTGTTTTTCAGTTGTTCCATGAACAAATGTGATAGGAAATCACTGAAAATTCTCATCTCCTCTTAAAAATCAATAGTATATATTAGCATAATAAAAGCCCTTAGGTGTCCTATATTAAAGGAACATGCTTAATCTTCTTTATGTTTTGAAACCAAGCCATTATAGTCCTACCTGCAAAGAAATATTCAGCAATATTGAGCTTTTCTCTGATTTTATAAAATATAGATTTTTCTCTAATAAAGTTTTATTGGCAAAAATAAAGTATTCCCTTCTCACATCAACCACACACTTTTACATGAGTAATATTTCGGATCTTTGAAGGACACACAGCAGAACAATTTGCATTTCTTCTTTACTCATACAGTGACTACAACTTAGACTGTATGCCTCCCCATGGGTACATCCATGTGCTGTCTTTGACGGAGAACATCACTGAGTTTGAAAAAGCAGTTCACAGACAGAAGATCTCTGGAAATATAGATACACCTGAAGGAGGTTTTGATGCTATGCTTCAGGCAGCTGTCTGTGAGGTAAGAAGTTTCATATTATTGAGTATTTGCTCAGATATAAAATTCCCCAAGAATTTATGATTTCTCTGTGATTTGTGGAGTGAAACATTGCATAAAAGAATACATTCTTCTCCTACCTCTTGTTTGTCACCAATGATACTCATTTTGGTATGTGTTCAGGACAGAGGGACTAAATTAGGAAAAGTTTATAAATAGGAAAAGATATAAGGGAAAGAAAAACTTATGTTCTCGGAAAATCATTTCCAAAAGGGCTGCTCTTTTCTCTCACTACTCTGCAAGGAAAAACCAGAAATAGCTTGTTGTCCTACTCACATCACATTAGGCAGTCTGAACTTTGTAAACCTGGCCTTTTCTTCCTCTGTTGGAACACCAGAAGTCTCTTGCCAGGAACTAGTGTGGTTTAATGGCTGTGGAAGAGGATATACAAATAAAAGTTAATGCTATTTGTGAAACAGCATTGAATTTATGCACATAACTCTAGCCTGACTTAATGTTTGTTAACTTATATTTAATGTTTACTTGAGATACAGACCACAGTAAAGATCTATGTGATTGTACAAGATCTAATTACATGTTTATTTTAAGAGTCATATTGGATGGCGAAAAGAAGCCAAAAGATTGCTGCTGGTGATGACAGATCAGACGTCTCATCTTGCTCTCGATAGCAAATTGGCAGGCATAGTGGTGCCAAATGACGGAAACTGCCATCTGAAAAACAACGTCTACGTCAGATCAACAAGCATGGTAGAGTAACAATAGCCTATTAGTAATTATGACTCTTTGGGTTAGTATAAGTTTAAATTGGCAAATTCAGCTGTCCCTGTACCAAGAAATTACCTAAAGGGTCATGATCCAGAGTCAGGACAAGTCATGAGAGACAAGTTACAGAACAATGCAATCTATAAATTTTGATCAATAAAATGTAAGGCTGAAATACATGGATAACATCTAGTAGCTGACTCTCTAATGTCCTACAAAACAATGTGTAATTTATGAAAATAAAAGTGATAGAAAAGCTTACTTTTTTAGGCAACTGAAGAACCTTCAAAGGAAAAGAGCATATACATATATGTTTGCCTGACTACTTGTAGCTAGTTCTACAGGGTTAGTATTGAAAAACATATTAGAGATGAAGAAAAGTGTATTTGGCCTGAGGAATCCTCAGAGAAAAACAGAATCTAAGTAGAGACTAGGGGGGAAAAGGAGTAAAACAAGGTTGGCTTTCAATATTTTATATTTCACTCCTTCCTTCTGAAGTTTATCTGTATTTGGGCTTCCCTGGATGGCTCAGATGGTAAATAATCTACCTGCAATGCTGAAGACCTGGGTTTGATTTCTGGGTCGTGAAGATCCCCTGGAGAAGGGAGCTTCCTGAGGGTTAGTTTCACCTCTGAATCATATATTTAAATACAATCTCCTAGAGCCGTATTTCCCAGAATTAGCTATTCTACATGTAGAAAATCAATTGCATAAAGCATCATTTATTTTTGATGTGATCCCTGTTTATACATGCATGCAAATGTTAGAACAAAAGCTTCCAAACTTTCTTATATTGTGGCACCTAGCTCTTAGTAATCTTTACCCTGGTACACATAGGCAAAACAAACAGACAGCCTGACAGTTCTGTTTATTGAGTAGTTAGGGCCAAATAACATAACTATTTATGTTCTAAAAACCTAGTAGCCAGTTAAAACAATAATACAGATGAATCATTTGTGTCATTCTTAGTTATAATGGGAACTTCCCAAGCCTTGGAATCAAACAGGACATAGCCACCCTCATTTTCTGTTACATACTGATTTTCATGCTGCTTAGTTTTGCTAAGATATGACATCATGTAAAAGAACAGAGCCAAATGTAATCATAAAGCAGTGAACCACTTCCAGCTGGTAGTTCACGGATACTTGACAGATGTCAAGTATTACTATGCTTCCCTTAAATATTTAAGATATTTTGCAGCACCCTGGTGAGTGCACCACAGTGCTTGAAGACACCTCATGCACAGTTTGGGAAATGTAATATCAGAAGCATATAAATTATGATGAAATGTGTGTGGTTCCTATAAGTGAAATTTAAATAGTTTTAGTTAGTTAATCTTAAATGCCCTACCAGACTTTTTGAAAGTCTAAAGGAACAACTGCATTACCACATAAAACAAGATTAACCCTTGGTTGGTTTAGATTCTTGAAAGCAACCTCAACATTTAAAGATTTTTAAAGTACCTAGAATTTGAATTTTAAAATCTAGGATTTGGAGTTATTCCCTTAGTGTCTTTCTCATTGTTGATTCTCTCCTACAGTCACATTTCACTTCAGTAGATTCATCCATTTTAGTCATTTATTATCTTTCCTTCTGTTCAATCTCTTTTAATCTGAGATAGAGTTCTAATTCATTTACTGGGAGTTGAGAGAAGACAAGAGGAACCATTCTATTGTGAGAAAAGTAGAAGCTTTCTTTTAAGGAAAAATAATAATTACATTATTCGCAAACTGCATTGCAATTATCCTTTTAAATTTTTGCCAAGTCACTGAAGTCAGCTCTCCACAACTGTACTTTAGATGGTGCTGCTGCTCATCTAGGAAGGATTCCTTAAGGCAAAGAAATGTTCTCATACTTTTAGACATATTCCATGCCATATAACCTTATAGAAACAAAGTATAATTCTGATGGAATTTTACACCGTGTTTGGACTCATATATCAGGAATTTGGACAAACTATCATGAAATGTACTTGTCTTCTTGAACACTGTTTTACCTACTTAAAAGAATGAACATGTCACTGATACCTTCCACATGTCACTGATAGCTACTGAATAAACCAATATTGCTACTACCTTCGAAGAATATTTTACCTCATTTATCCCAGGCCTGTGTTTTAAGGATGCCTTTCCTAAGAAGTCTTATTCCCTTCATTTCCAGGGACACTGTCCTAAAACAAAAGAAATGGAAGCATTTTGATTGATCCCTTGACTGTGCATTTATACACACAAGATGTACTACTGCTCTGAAAACTCCTCTATCCAAAGCTACCCTGAGCCTAACTCTAAGCACATTTATCTGCTCATATTAAAACGACTTCTATTCTCTCCTATTCAGCCATTATAGAGGAATTTGAAAAGATAAAGTTTAGATAAGCAATAAAATATTTTGCTTCTTAGTTTTATCTCCAGCAGCCAATACCAGTAATGTTGAATAGTATCTGGGCCTCTTGGTCCAAGACTCTGGTTCTTTCATTTATAAAAGGTAATAATTGATAAAAGGCATTTCATATGTCTAATTTACATCATCCAGAGTTCTACTGCTTATTCACATAGCTATTTCATGAGGATCAATGTGAATTTCAGAATAGTAACATCTACCATGATTTGAGGTTTTATTAACTGAAATCACTGTTGCTACATACAGTATCAGTATACTGCATACAGTACAGTGCATACTATATGAAATTTATCTTTATAACAACTTGGTAAGGTAGTCATAACTATCTTTCTTTTATAAACAGAAGAACTGAGGGTATAAGAAATTAAGAGACTTGACTGAGGACACACAGCTAAAAAGTTAATCAGTGGCAGAATCAGGGTTTAATCCAGTTCAATCTTTTAATAAATATGTATTCTTAACTACTTTGCCATACTGTCTCAAGGGATACCTAGAAGAAATAAGGTGGTGAAGTTCTTGGTGTAAATTTTACTCTACTTTCTAGTTGCAGTCTTACTTATAGAATAAATAAAATAAAGTAGATAATTGGTCTTATGTATATTACACAATGAGATAAAATTTTAAATAATTTATATTTAAACATTGTTATATTTTATATATGACCATTGGCAAATAATGTTATAGTATTAACTAAATTACATTTTCCACTGCTTTTTCTCTAAGTGCCAGAATGAAAAACTTGAGTAGTAATATAGTTTTATAATTTACCAGTTATAATTTATAACAGTTTAAAGTTTTAAAATTAATTCTAAAATGGTAGAGGTTAGTATAAAAATTATTAATGGTGTAGAAGACAAGTTGTTGATACTGAGGCTTTAGAATTTCATCCTGTTTCCCTACCCAGCTCCTCCAGGGTGATTCCCAACCTCATTCAGAGCCCTCTTCACAACCATTCACCCCCACCCTCAACTAAGAGTAACGCCAGAGTCTCCAATAACAATGAAACGGGCCCAGGGAGCAAGTAGTTGGAAGAGGCAAACAGGTCACACAATGAACCATTATTAATGAGATTTTTAAATATTGCTGTGACTCTCAGTTCTCACGGAGAGATGCAAATAGGCGAGATCCTACCACACTGCTAATTGTATTTAGTAGCTTAGATTTGGTGTTTCTGTCTCTGAACCTTTTTTTTTTTCTTTTTGTGCCTCATCATTTTAAGGTCAGTGATTTTTCACTCCTCCTCTCATTTAACTCCCTGGAAGTCCTTTAATTTATTTAGTTTCATAGAAATTACTAATATGTCATAAGAATAATAAAGTTAATTCTAATATGGCTAAACTAAAGCATATAATCAAAACTTTCACCCTATTTCCTGACTCATACTTCGTTTTTCTCTGCTTAACACTGTATAAAAAATTTTCAAAATTAAACAGATAAGATTAGTTTAGACTGTTAGCACTTCTGGGTTTTATGAACATGCACCATCAGCAAAGTAAATGGAATTTCACCCAGGCAAAAAGCACCTAGAAAGTTTTAAGTTTATATGCAATTTTTTTTAAAATATTGTTACAACTTTTAGTTTAAGGTAAGAGAGAACTTTCAGCAAGAGAAAAACAGAGTCACATACAGGGAACACCCATAAGGCTATCAGCTGATTTTACAGCAAGTTTTATAAAACAAGGGAGTGACATGACACACTTAAAAGTGCTGAAAAAAAAAAAAAACCCTACAAGCTAGGATACTCTGTACAGCAAGTTATCATTCAGAATTGAAGGATACATAAAGAGCATCTCAGATAAGCCAAACTAAGAGAGTTAATCAATATTATCCAAACTTAACATGTTAAATGAAAAAGAAAAGGCTGTAACAAAGTAATAAATTATAGGAAGGGGGAAACACCACTGGTAAAGGCAGATATATAGCAACATGGTAGTTCAACTACTTAAATAAGCTAGTGAAAAGGTTAAAAGACAAAATTATAGAATCAACTAAAACTATAATAAGTAGTTAAGGGATAGACATGAAAATGTAAAACATGATATCAAAAACACAAAAGGTAGAAAGGGGATAGTAAAAAATTTAGCTCTTCTACAGTACGTTTAAACTTAAATGACTATCAGCTTAAAACAAGCAGACATAGTTACACATCAACATATATGAACTCCATGGTGACCACAAATCAAACACCTACAATAGGTATACAAAAGCTAAAATGAAAAGAGATGAACTAAAGTCTAATACTAAACTAAAAAGAGACTAAAACTAAAAAGAGATGAACACAAGCATACTACTTAAAGCAAATCATCAAACTACAAAGGAACAGACTAAAACAAGAAGACAAAACAGAGAAACAACCAGAAAAAAGTAACAAAATGGCAATAAGCACATACCTACAAACAATAATTTTGAATATCTATGGGCAAAATGCTCCAATCAAAGGGCATAAGGTGGCTCATTGGATAAAAAAAAAAAAAACAACAACTATCTAACATGCTGCTGTAAGACACTCAAGTGAGAGCTACAGTTACACAGACTGGAAGTAAGGGGTTGAAAAAAGATACTCTATACAAATGGAAACAAAGGAAAGCTGAGGCAGCAGACCTGTATCAGACAAAGTAGACTTTAAAAGAAAGTCTGTAACATAAGACAAATAAGGGCATTAAATATTATATAATGATAAAGGGATCCATACAAGAGGAGATTACACTTATTAACATATATATGCCCAGTATAGGAATACACACACACACAGAAATAAAGAAAGAAATGGACAGTAATACAATAATAGTAGGACACTTTACCATCCCAATGACATCACTGGGGAGATCATCCAGACAGAAAATCAATAAGGGAACAGTGGCCTTAAATGAACCATTAGACAGTTGTAGGTATCTACAGGACATTCCATCCAAAAATAGCAGAATGCACAATCTTCTCAAGTATACATGAAACATTCTCCAGAGACCACATGCCAAATGCCTCGACAAATTTAAGAAGATAGAAATTATATCAAGCATCTTTTCTGACCACAATGACATGAACCTAGAAATCACTTATAGACAGAAAAGTGGGAAAAGAACAAAGACATGGAGACTAAACAATATGCTAGTAAGAAATCAGTGGTCAATAAAGAAATTGATGAGGAAATCAGAAAATAAATTGAAACAAATAAAAATGGAAACAGAATACTCTAAAATCTATGGGATATACCAAAAGCAGTTCTAAGAGGGAGGTTTATAGTACAGGCCTATATCAAGAAATTAGGAAAAATTTAAATAAGCAGCCTAACTTACCATCTAAAGGAATTAGGAAAATAAACACAAAGTCCAAAGTCAGCAAAAGGAAGGGTATAATAAAGATTAAAGCAGAAATAAATAAATTGATGTTTATTTAATTTATTAAACTACAATAGAAAAGAACAACAAAACCAAGAGCTGTTTTTTTTTTAAAGATAAAATTAATAAGTTGTTGACCAGGATAATTAAGAAAAAAAAAAGAGAGTACCCAAATACATAAAATAAGACATGAAAGAGAAGTTCTGCTATAATCACAGAAATACAAATGATCATAAGAGAATACTAAGAACAGTTAATACCAACAAATTGGACAAACTAGAAGAAATAGGTAATTTCCTACAAACACACAATATTCTAAGACTGAATTAGGAAGAAATAGATAATTTGAACAGATCATTAACTAGTATTGATACTGAATCAATAATCAAAACCTCCCGAACTAAAGTCCAGGACCAAAGAGCTTCAGGAGAATGCCACCAAACATACAAAGAAGAGTTAATATCTATCTTTCTTAAACTATTTCCAAGAAGTGAAAAGAAAACATCATTTCCTGAGCAACTTTCACTTTCATGTTTTTCACTTTCAAACACTTCCAAACTGATTCTATGGGGCCACCTTTACCCTGAAACCAAACTCAAACAAAAACAATACCAAAAAAAAAAAAAAAAATACCGGTCAATATCTCTGATCAACATAAATCATTATATCACTACATGCAGATAACATGATGCTATATATAGAAAACCATAAAGTCTCCATCAAAAAACTATTAAAACTAATGAATTAATTCAGTAAAATTTCAGGGTACAAGATTAATATACAAAATCTGTTACTTTTCTATACACTAATAATATATTAGTATATATTTTCTCAGGAACAGAAAGCAAGAAAACAACTTTATTTAAATTTGCATCAAAAGGAATAAACATACCTAGGAATAAACTTAACCAAGAAGGTGAAAGACCTATGCTCTGAAAACTATAAAACATGATGAAGCAAATTGAAATTGACAGAAAGAAATGGAAAGATATCCCATGCTTTTGAATTGGAAGAATTAGTATTGTTAAAATGGCCATACTACCCAAAGCCATCTACCCAAAGATGTAATGCAAATTCTCAATTACCAATGGCATTTTTCACATAACTAAAAGAAATTATTCTAAAATTTATATACAATCACAGAAGACCCCAACTTGCCAAAGAAATACTGAGAGAAAAAAACAAAATTGGAAGTATCATTCTCCCTGACTTCAGACTATACCACAAAGCTACAGCAATCAAAACAGTATGTACTGACACAAAAACAGACATATAGATCAGATACATAGACAGTCCAAAAATAAACCCATGCACATATTGTCAATTAATGTATGACAAATGAGGCAAGAATATACAGTGCAGAAAAGACAGACTTTTCAACAAATGGTGCTGGGAAAACTGACAGCTACATTCAAAAGAATAAAACTAGAACATTCTTTTTTCACATCATTTTAAAAAATAAACTCAAATGGATTAAAGACCTAAATGTAAGACCAGAAACCACAAAACTCTTAGAAGAAAACACAGGCAGTATGGTCTTTGACAAAGATCTTCGTACTATTTTTCAGACCTGTCTCCTCAGACAAGGGAAACAAAAGCAATAAAAACAAATGGAACCTAATCAAACTGAAAAGCTTTTACACAGCAAAAGAAACCATCAACAAAATGAAAATGCATCCTACTAAATGTGAGATGTTTGCAAATGATATGTCTAACAAGGGGTGAATATCCAAAATATATTAACTGTTAATACAACTCAATATCGAAAAACAAACACATGTATTTTAAAAATGGGCAAAAGACCTCAATAGGCATTCTTCCAAAGAAGAAATACAGATGGCCAACAGGCATGTGAAAAGATGTTCAACATCACTAATCATTAGGGAAGTGCAAAATAAAACCACAGTGAGATATCACCTCATACCTGTCAGAATGGCTATCATCAAAAAACCCACAAATAACAAATATAGAAGAGGAATGTAAACAAAAGGGAATCATAGTGCATTGTTGGTGGGAATTTAAATTGGTACAGCCACTATGGAAAACAGTACTGAGATTACTCAAAAAATTAAAGATGGAACTAAGATATGATCCAACAATTCCACTCCTAGGCATATATATCTGAAGAAAATGAAAATCAAAAAGATCTATGTACCTCAATCTTCATAGGAGCACTGTGTTCAAAAGTCAAGATAGGAAAGAAATCTGGCCATCAAGAGATAAATGAAGTTTGTGGTATATATATATATATTTCAATGGAGTGTCATGCAACTCTTGAATGAACTATTGCCATTTGCAATAACATGGATGGATCTAGAGGGTATTATGTTGAGTAAAATGAGTCAGACAAAGACAAATACTGAACATTTTCACTCATATGTTGAATCTGAAAAAAGAACAAATGAATGACTATAACAAATCAGAAACAGACTCACAGATACAAACTGGTAGTTACTAGCAGGGAGAGGGATGATGGAGGGGCAAGATAAGATAAAAGGATTAAGAGGTACAAATTATTAGGTAAAATAAGATACAAAGATGTAACGTACAACACAGGGAATATAGCTAATATTTTGTAGGCTAGGCTATTATAGCTAATTGCTTATAATCTATAGAAACAGTGAATCACTATGTTGTACACCTGAAACTAATATAATATTGTAAAGCAACTACACTTCAATTAAAATAATATGTACGTGTGTGTGTGTGTATGTATGTGTATATATATATATATATATATATATATCACAGCTTTTAAAACTAACAAAATGCCCGATTTTAGCTTGCTACTCTACGATCTGTTTAGAACTGTAAATGCCATGTGAACAATAAGGACTTCAATAATAAAATTAGAGTAGACCTAATTTGAATGCTTCTCATGCTTGCAGAAAACTAGCCGGGAAAGTATTTATGTGAACAGTATTTAGGTGTTCGTTTGTTTGTTTTTTCCTAAAAAGTGAAAGCAAAGTTGCACATAGAATCACCTGGGCTAGGCTCAAAGTAGACTCACACTGCTTCTAATGCCCCTAAAAATGAGAAAAAATAATGATTTCCCAAAGTAACTCAACAAAAACAAAAACTGATGAAAATATTTATGAAATATAATGTTCTAAATAAATTATGTTTGGTTAAATCATGTTTAAAAACGCAGAAAATTTTTATTACCATTCTCATTGAACAGCTTACAAAAAATAATTAGTCCATGCCCCTCATTCACTAACTAAGGATATCAAGAATGCAATGGACACCATGTTGACAGGAGCCACAAATTCAAACACTTCAGGAACCAGGTGCAAAAGGTAAATACATGAGGCAAGTCAAAGCATATCCAACAGCCCAGCATCTAGCCTTTAGTAATGGTCTCCAAATGTCTTTTACTGAAAGCTGTCTTTTATTAAGCAGCTATGGTATTTGCTCCTTTACACTTGGGGAGCACCATCCATCATCCCAGTGAAGTATAGATATTGCTATTACCTCCATTTTATAAGTGAGAAGATGGAAGCACTAAAAGAATCAGGAACTTGTCTGTGGTCACACAGCCCAACATAGCAGTGTCTAGGTAAATGACAAGCAATGTAACATCAGGACATGAGCCCCTGAGTTCAGTTCAGCTCAGTCACTCAGTCGTGTCCGACTCTTTGTGACCATGAACCGCAGCACGCCAGGCCTCCCTGTCCATCACCAACTCCCGGATTCTACCCAAAATCATGAGCCCCTACTTATCATTAATTTGGGCTTAATAATTAGAAAATGGTAAATTAAACACATGTTAACCCATTTAATCCCCACCATAACCCTGCGAAGTAGATACTAGATACTAGTATTTATACCTCTTTTACATATATAAAAACTATATCACAGAGAGGTAAAGACAGATTCCTAGTGTCATGGAGCTAATAGTTGCAGAACCAAGAGTTGAAGCCCCAAGTGGTCTGTTTCCAGGGCCCTGCTCCTGGTATGGCTCTCAGCCAGAACAATTTTGTATCCTGCCTCCATGAAGATATTTCAATGTCCACAGGTATTTTGGTTGTTACAACTAGGGGAGGAGGGACATATTGGCATCTAATAGGTAGAGGCTAGGAACATCGCTGAGTATCTTATAACACACAGGACAGTCCCATACCACAACACAAAATGTAAATAGTGCCACTGATGAGAAACACGGGCCTATGAGATTATTACTGTGCAGCCATATAGATAGAAAAACAGGCCAATGGGAGAGATGGAGACTGACAAAACATAAGTCTTCATCTTTAAATAAATCTGTGCTATCAGATTGTTTTCATGATCTGTCATCTAAAAATCGATTTATAAAAAGTAATGAAAAAATAATCCAGATAATTGAGTGCTTTCACTTAACCAAGACATTTTTTCATATCTTATTATGATATGCAATACTTCAAATTCTATATTATCGTATAACTTTTTTTTGAGTTATTCATTCATTCATTTTAATAACTATTAATAGACTTCTGCTTACCGGGTTATGAGTAATACAGGGGACACACTACTGAAAAAGAACATCACTGGGAGAACTAAACTATGGTGAAGATGAACAAGTTAAAAGAGTAATTACAATGGTTAAAAACAATTGTAAGCCATTATATTAATTTCCTAGAACTACCATAAGAAAGTACTGGTGGCTTAACACAACAGAAATTAATTCTCCCACAGTTTTGAGGGCTAGAGGTTAGGGATCAAGTTGTCAGCAAGGCCACACTCCTTTTGAAGATTCCAGAGAAAAATCCTTCCCTACCTCTTCCTAATTTCTGAGTTTCTGAGTAGACATAAGTTTTGGGAAGAAATTATTCAACCTACCACAGGTGTATGTATGATTTGCAGAAAGAAAAAATATTTTGCTATAACTGGAGAGAGATTTATAAAATACGAGGAAAGTGAAAGTGAAGTCACTCAGCCGTGTCTGACTCTTTGCGACCCCATGGACTGTAGCCTATCATGCTCCTCCATCCATGGGACCCTCCAGGCAAGAGTGCTGGAGTGGATCGCCATTTCCTCCTCCAGGGGACTCCCCACCCCGACCCAGGAATCAAACCCAGGTCTCTCGCATTGTAGGCAGACACCTTACCATCTGAGCCACCAGGGAAGCCTCTCACAAATAATATAAATCATCATTTTTAGGTAAAGAAGAAACACAGGTTATAAACTGATAGTTGAGAAGACTGAGCACAGAGAGGTCATTTGTCCTATCTCATACAGCTCAACAGAGAGAGCCCTGAATTTTAAATACAATTGCATTTTTTTAAAATATAAATGTGAAGTGGGTCACTATTAGGTTCAGTATAAAGTGTTTTTTTACAAGTTTTAATAATTTATGCATGGAAACTTTCATCTGTTCAGATACAAACCCCAAATCTCATTTTAGGTAATAGTTGCTATTACTCAAGTAATGCTTTAGTCAATGCCTTTTTATAATGAATCTCACTTTTATGGAGAATCTTAAATGCTTATTTTTTGTCACTACATAGGTACATTATTAAAATTCATACATCTCTACACCGTTATTTCTTTAACCAAAACTGTTTCCGTTTAATCCTTCTTACCTCCTCTTTCCTTTTGACATTTTAAGTTATTTCTCACAAATCACAGTGAAGGTGTTGGTGAAGAAGAAAAATGTGAAAGGAATCCTTTTGCCCTTAACTACTTAGGCGCTGCTTTGGCACAATGCTTTCTCTTCTCCCTTTTGGCCGTGAAATTCTTGTTATCTCTATTAATTTTTTTCAACGTTTAGAGAAACAATATGTAATGGGTTAGATAGAGGGCGAGTTATGGAGAAGGCGATGGCACCCCACTCCAGTACTCTTGCCTGGAAAATCCCATGGACGGAGGAGCCTGGTAGGCTGCAGTCCATGGGGTCGCTAAGAGTTGGATACGACTGAGAGACTTCACTTTCACTTTTCACTTTCCTGCATTGGAGAAGGAAATGGCAACCCACTCCAGTGTTCTTGCCTGGAGAATCCCAGGGACGGGGGAGCCTGGTGGGCTTCTGTCTATGGGGTCGCACAGAGTCGGACACGACTGAAGTGACTTAGCAGCAGCAGCACAGGGGGAGTTAAGGCTGAGAAGTAGTGACGTCACCAAACCAGGACAGCTGGCTGAGAGGGAGTATTCCTGCTAGTGAAATACAAGACATAAAAGGTAAAATACTTAATACTTAAAAGATACTGTGCTTCATGGGAGAAAGGGGAAAGGGTTCAACAATGGCCATTAATCCACAACTCTCTTGTTAACAATGGTTTATTTAAACATCTGTTAAGCATTTGTAACTTTAACAAATTGGCCTCAAGGTACTTAAAATTTTCTTTTAAAACAGTTCTTTATAGGGTTAAAAAATGTGTTCTTTTAAGCTTAAAAATACACTGACCTTCTTAATGATCTTCTGAGAAAAAATAATTTTCCCTGTTCTTGAGAAGGAGAAAGAGATTAAGAAGGCTCCAAAAACTGCTTACATTTTGGACTGCTTTTTAAATATTGATTTTATGTGTGTTAAGTATAAGCTGGTCAAAAACATGTGGATTAATTTTTCCATAAAATATGAATGGTTTTAAAAATTAAGAAGGGGGAATGCTTGGCAAACTCTGATTATTTTTTGTCAAAGCAAAAATATTTGAAAAGCAGTTGTTGCCATTAGAAAATATTCCTAGTACAGCTAGATACAATTTTTATCATAAACTGACAACCCAGGATTTGAATACAGGATTTTCTTCTTTTAAATAGACTTTGTATTACACCATGTTACACAGCAAATATATATTGCACGCATGCATGCTAAGATGCTTCAGTTGTGTCCGACTCTGCAACCTTATGGACTGTAGCCCAGCAGGCTCCTCTGTCCCTGGAATTCTCTAGGCAAGAATACTGAAGTGGGTTGCTGGGCTCTCCTCCAGGGGATCTTTCCAACCCAGAGACTGAACCTGGGTCTCTTGTGTCTCCTGCATTGGCAGGCAGGTTCTTTACCACTAGTGCCACCTGGGAAGCCCATCAAATACATATGCATATATACATTAATATATTTGCATTTCAACACTTGTTACTGAATTTCACCTCAGAATGTGATTGTCACTAATATGTCTCTGTTTCTGAATATTAGATAATCTTTTAATTATGTCACTTGGAATCCAACATTAACCTAAAAGGTACTAAAGACTTTGTACTATGTTGAATGCAACCCTCTTCATTTTTCTGAGCTTCTGATATTTTTATGGCAGTTTTGTCTTTAAAATATCCTTAATACTTTGATGTTAACCTTATTTTTTTTAGTAATTTAAATGCCTCTAGTAAAACAATAATCCTTCCCAACCCAATACATTTTTATGTTAATCATACAGTTCTCTGTATAACAGATGTTTGGAAGTGTATGGAACTGATGCACTAAATTTCACTCCCTTCTTTATCTCATTTTCTCATTTTTCATTACAGGAACATCCCTCACTAGGCCAACTTTCAGAAAAGTTAATAGACAACAATATTAACGTCATCTTTGCAGTTCAAGGAAAACAGTTTCATTGGTATAAGGTATGTTAACTCCCAAAATGTAAAAATTAAAATCTTTGCATCTGTAGTTAAAATTAGAATACTTCTCAGAACCCCAGGTAAGGATTCTGGGGTTCTTATACTTTGTACAATCTAAATTTAACACTATATTAACTAACGTATACTACACAGTGCCCTAAGTTAACATTTAAGTATAAATAAATACAAATTCTATGTTTGCAAACCTAAAATTAGAATCTAGTGAGGGCACTGATAGTACTTGGTACTGAAGTCAAATGAAGTGAAGTCGCTCAGTCATGTCCGACTCTTTTCGAACCCATGGACTGTAGCCTACTGGGCTCCTCCATCCATGGGATTTTCCAGGCAAGAGTACTGGAGTGGGTTGCCATTTCCTTCTCCAGAGGATCTTCCTGACCCAGGGATCAAACCTCGGTCTCCCGCATTGTAGACAGACTTGGTACTGACTGTGACAATATTGGAGAAGACTTTTATCAGGTGAAACGTAGTTCACACCCCAACTATACCATGTCCACATTTCTGCTTATTCTAGTCCATGGGCATATCTTTATAATAGATTAGATTGGGGAGCATCAGTATTTTTCAACAAATCTAGCACCAACATACCTAGATTTTGTCTAGGTCATCTAATAAAGGAATAAGAGGAGCCATGGAAGTGGCTGACTCAGTCAAAGCCTTGCTACATAAGAATAATTTTGGTTTTGTCCAGAATCTTTTCAGCCGGGTGAGTCCTACAAGCAGAATAGACATTTGACACCTGTGTCACTCTGGCAGCACCCCATGGGATTCCTCCTGTCACCCCCAAAATAGAACTTCTGTGATCCTGCTAAAGCTTTCCTTGCAGTCTTTTAGATTCTTTTTTCCAGGAAACTCTCTTTTCTTCATTTCTACAATGGCGTGATACCCTAATTTTCTTTACACGTCTGGTCACTGGATCTTCATCTCCCTTGTTGTCTTTGCTTTTACCTTGTACCCACAATGTCCTTTACTTATTTTTTTTTAATATTTCAGATAAACTATTTTTTCTTTTGGTTTCAACAGCTACTTGAATTCATTTGCATTTGCCACAAAGCTGGTGTTCCCGTCACCAGTTTCCCTAATATCTGACTACTACATTTATCATCTGAAAGTGCTACTTTAATTATATCATTTCATCCCTTAGCAATTGTATCATTTCTTTCCTACAGTGAAGATGTAATTCCCTGTTTTCCAAAATTTACATACCATGGAATTCGTTTTAAGGAAACAGCTGTTATATCCACAGAAGTAGAGCTCGGACTCAAATTAAATGCCCAAATCACTTTACTAACAATAGTAACAGCTCCCACTTTTTGAGTACTTACTGTTGTCAAGCACTGAGTTTATTAACATTAATTCATTTGATACTCTTAAAACTCTTAACAAGAAGGATAATATTACTAATATGCCCACTTTAAAGATGAAGGAAACAAATGCATTTAGGGAGGTTATATACTTTCCTAACAGCCTAAATCCTGTGTTCTTAACCTCTAAGCTTAAATTTCAAATTGAATTTCAACTCACTGAGCAGCTTTTTATTGTTTTGCTCTTTTTTGTCTGCTATTTATTACTTCTTGATGGTGATATTGGCTCTAGCAGTTTCTTCCTACTCCTTTAAGAAAATTTCTACTGACTGTTAAACCATAAAACCAGGTTTGTTATTAACTGAATTGCATGCAAAGTAAAAATCAATGGATTCTAAAAGCGTAACAAACTCTGCTGAGTCCTGTGTATGCCATGCAGTCACCCAGTTTGGTTGCTCACAGACATTTTTATTAATCACCTTTGTCTGAGTTGTAACACCTTCCTAACCCATCTCCCAAATCCACCTTTCACCTGGCTGCAGGATAAGCTATTTGAATCACACTTTGAGTAAAGTGCTCCAGTGGTTTCCTCTGATCTAGAGGATCAAGCCTTTATTATGGCACATGAGGCTAGTGGGTCCCTGCTTGCCTCGCTGACCTCATCCCCCAAAGCTGTCTGCCTTAAACTTGTCCCTCCAGTCGTGCTTCTAATTCTCCTGTGAACACACTCACCAGGCTCTTTCTTTTCTTTGTAACTCTGTTCTTGCTATTTATCTCCCATCCCTGGAAGCCTTTCTCCATTATTAGTTGTTAACTCTTACTCATCCTTGAAGACACAACTCATGAATCACCTCCTCCAGGAAACAGTCCCTGACAAATTTCCCCAGCCCCCAAATGCCTGCTCTGTATCCCTCGAATTAGGGTCCATATATATGACCATTGCTTCATGGGAACATCATTTTTTGAAACTGTCATTTACATTCCTGTAAGATCCTTAAGGGTAGAAACTATGTGGCCTAATAATTTAGCGTTTCCAAAGTGGCATATGATGCTACTTAATAAAAGTTATATAAATGGACTTTTAAAATGTCTGACAAATATATTTCCCTTATACCTGAGGTACTAAATTATTTGTAGTAGCTTATTGTTCAAGTAGTAGCCGTCATACAGCAAGAACTCAGTGACACTTGTGAATGATAAAATGATATATAAATGCATTTCAAGACTTTTCATAATCTGATTCCATATAAATATGCAGCATTCACTCTAGTAAAACTAGTTACTTCTCTATTCTTAGTTAATCTACAACTTCGGTAAACCTTTAAGCCTTTACTAATTCTCATTTTCTCACTAGGAATACCTAGAGTCCATTTTTTTATGGACCATCAGAACACCTGTTCAATGAAACTTCCATTTGTGACTTTGATTTTTTTTCTCCTGTCTGGACAAGCATGTCCTAAAGACCGCTCCATGGAAAAGCAGTTCTGCAAAATATTTACGTTACATGAGAAAACAGTTTTGTAATTAAGTAAATGTTAGAGAATGTGGAATTATTATAATAATGCTAAATTATTTCTGAATTGCAGGGGTATACATTTTGAGTCTCTATGTAGAAGAAACCATATGCAGAACTTATCAAATTTATTTGCCCTCAGAACCGTTTTCATTTTAAAATCTCTTGGGACCAGGTTCTGTGGTCTATACTTTAAGGTTTAAGTTAGCATGTAACTTGGGTACTCACACACACTCATGCACATACAAATACATATCGTTTCAGGTATATATGTTTTAGCTGCTTTAGTTAGTTGCTTATATTTTTTCTTGTGTTTTAACTTTTTTATTCATGCAATGACTCATCTTCCATTGATACCTGTAAGATTTTTAAATATTTCTTGATTGCTAAGCCACTGTACATAGTTGTAATTTAGTGAATGCTATTGGTATGTTTTCTAGGACCTTCTACCCCTCTTGCCTGGCACCATTGCTGGTGAAATAGAATCAAAGGCTGCAAACCTCAATAATCTGGTTGTAGAAGCCTATCAGGTATGTATATATTGTACACATTTTTTTTTTCAAATAAACTTTTAATCCCAATTTCTATAGCAAGGTACAAACTAATGCTCTATCATCTTGAGAGGAGTGGTGGAAAAACATTAGATTAGGAATTAGGAACCTGAGTTAGCCCTGGCTCTATCACTAACTAGTTACAGAACCTTGGTAAAGTCATTTCAGCTTTCTGTGTTTCACTATGTCCTTTGACACAGTTTACTAAATTCAGGTTGAGCTGCTGTTACTGCTGCTAAGTCGCTTCAGTCATGTCCGACTCCGTGCAACCCCATAGACGGCAGCCCACCAGGCTCCCCTGTCCCTGGGATTCTCCAGGCAAGAACACTGGAGTGGGTTGCCATTTCCTTCTCCAATGCAAGAAAGTGGAAAGTGAAAGTGAAGTCGTTCAGTCGTGTCCGACTCTTAGCGACCCCATGGACTGCAGCCCACCAGCTCCTCCGTCCATGGGATTTTCCAGGCAAGAGTACTGGAGTGGGGTGCCATTGCCTTCTTGAGCTAAAGACTACTAAATTTCCTTCCTTATTAAATGTTCTGAGAGTCACCAAGTCACAGCCATAGAATATACTTTATTACCAAGAAATATCATAATTTCCAGTGCCATAATCAATCTACTGTGTTATTTAAATAGCAACTTTCCAGAAAAAAATGAACTGAGATATGGAGACTACTAGGAGAATTTTGTTAGGGTGTCCTAGATCATCACTGGGTTGTTCAGTTTGATTCAAAGAATTACCTTAAGAGATATACTATTTTATTGAGATGACAGTTGTACGCTGTTCCCAAGTTGTGAAGAGTAGGTGCTAAATACAAAGTTAAAGAAATATCTGTACTCTTTTTTTTTTTTCCTCTAATTTTATTTTATTTTTAAACTTTACATAATTGTATTAGTTTTGCCAAATATCAAAATGAATCCGCCACAGGTATACATGTGTTCCCCATCCCGAACCCTCCTCCCTCCTCCCTCCCCATACCATCCCTCTGGGCCGTCCCAGTGCACCAGCCCCAAGCATCCAGCATCATGCATCGAACCTGGACTGGCAACTCGTTTCCTACATGATATTTTACATGTTTCATTGCCATTCTCCCAAATCTTCCCACCCTCTCCCTCTCCCACAGAGTCCATAAGACTGTTCTATACATCAGTGTCTCTTTTGCTGTACTCTTAACCTAGGTCATTCCTGGATAGAATAATCTCTTTTAGGACACTGTAAAAACAGTAACTGTTATTTTAATACCACTGCTGCTGCTGCTAAGTCGCTCAGTCGTGTCCGACTCCTAGCGACCCCATGGACTGCAGCCTACCAGGCTCCTCTGTCCATGGGATTTTCCAGGCAAGAGTACTGGAGTGGGGTGCCATTGCCTTCTCCGTTTAATACCACTACAAACTAGTTATTTTCCATACATGACCTCATTCAATCCATTCAACCAACCTATAAGGCAGTATTAGTACTCCCATTGTGTATTTGTAGAATTTCAAAGAAGCTAAGCAAATTAACCAAAGGTCAAACAGCTAACAAGCAAAAGAAGCAGAACCAGAACCTAGGTTTTCCTAAATTCTAACTTTCAGGTGCTTCCTTCTGTATTATATAGTCTGTTTTCTTTTTTCACATGGTGTTCAAAGATATGCTTTGTTCTATCTTGAATTTATGTGCTATTGACAAACTCTCACTTCTTCAAATTCTCTTATTGCCTTCCTGACACAGTAGAGTTGAACTGTATTAACAGTAGCCCAAGTATTGTTAGAAATCTCAGGCTTCACATTTTCTTCATGGAACATCTGCTTTCAACTCAGGTACAAAAGAAAAAGGCAGAAGTGGATACAGAATAGAAAGTGAAGGACTTGTTTAAACTTTCTTTCTTTAAAAGGAAAACAAATCTTGCAAGGTTTTTTGTTTGTTTGTTTTGCAAGTAATTGTTCTATGTCCAACAAGACTATGTTGGATGAAATAGGAAAAGCATCTTTAATTACAATTTTTTTTATCAATGTTACCAAAAAGAAAGCATTAATAGGACTGGAGGGACATCTTAACTAGGAAAATCAAACCTGTGTACAACTCATTACAACTACAACAGTAGTTTGCTCCCAAGGATAATCAAAATAAGAAAGGAGCTTACAGTATTTGAAGTCACCCTATTTTTCATAATATGAACCCACATATAACCCCTTAGAAAAAATATAGGTTGATAAACTTTCCTATGTATCAAATTAGACCCATGGAAAAGGAAACAATAGCTTTTTTTTTTCATGTTCTTTATTTGCTAGGTTAGGTCTGTATGCATTATCTAATTGTAGTTCTGATTAACCTTAAACAATTTTGAAAATACTAACAAAATCAACAAAAACTCTAACGAACATCCTTAAGCTGGGATTCTGTTATAATTTTATATGTCTGTACTTTAAAATTTTTTCTGAAAATTCATTTCATCTTCACAGTCCAACAGAAACCATTCATTCATTGAAGAAAAAAACTAATATTTTATTCTACTTTGTAATTCTTTGCATTTCATTTTTAAGACTTTTGTAAAATTACATACAAATTTAGTACATGGTGAATGTGATTGCATTTTATTTTTTATCCTTTACGTTGCCATCAAAATTAAAACTATATAAAAATTAAAACTAAATAAAAACTAATTTAAAACTATACATATTAAATATATACTTAACCTTAATTTAACTGAAATAAAAAATAAATTATATTGAATAAAAGGAATTACACTTCATAAAAAATAAAGTCTGTCTCTGCACCTGTTAGATATTAAAAGGCAAGCTTAATACTGTCTGAAACTTGGGGAGGGAGGTGGGAAGGGGATTCAGGATGGTGGATACCTGATATCAGATCAGATCAGATCAGTTGCTCAGTCATGTCTGACTCTTTTCGACCCCATGAATTGCAGCACACCAGGCCTCCCTGTCCATCACCAACTCCCAGAGTTCACTCAGACTCATGTCCGTCAAGTCAGTGATGCCATCCAGCCATCTCATCCTCTGTCATCCCCTTCTCCTCCTGCCCCCAATCCCTCCCAGCATCAGAGTCTTTTCCAATGAGTCAACTCTTTGCATGAGGTGGCCAAAGTACTGGAGTTTCAGCTTTAGCATCAGTCCTTCCAAAGAAATCCCAGGGCTGATCTCCTTCAGAATGGACTGGTTGGATCTCCTTGCAGTCCAAGGGACTCTCAAGAGTCTTCTCCAACACCACAGTTCAAAAGCATCAATTCTTTGGCAGTCAGCCTTCTTCACAGTCCAACTCTCACATCCATACATGACCACAGGAAAAACCATAGCCTTGACTAGACGAACCTTTGTTGGCAAAGTAATGTCTCTGCTTTTGAATATGCTATCTAGGTTGGTCATAACTTTCCTTCCAAGGAGTAAGCGTCTTTTAATTTCATGGCTGCAGTCACCATCTGTAGTGATTTTGGAGCCCAGAAAAAGTCTGACACTGTTTCCACTGCTTCCCCATCTATTTCCCATGAACTGATGGGACCAGATCCATGATCTTCGTTTTATGAAGGTTGAGCTTTAAGCCAACTTTTTCACTCTCCACTTTCACTTTCATCAAGAGGGTTTTTAGTTTCTCTTCACTTTCTGCCATAAGGGTGGTGCCATCTGCATAAGGAGAAGGCAATGGCACCCCATTCCATTACTCTTGCCTGGAAAATCCCATGGATGGCGGAGCCTGGTAGGCTGCAGTCCATGGGGTCGCTAAGAGTCGGACACGACTGAGTGACTTCACTTTCACTTTTCCCTTTCACGCATTGGAGAAGGAAATGGCGGCCCACTCCAGTGTTCTTGCCTAGAGAATCCCAAGGACGGGGGAGCCAGGTGGGCTTCCGTCTATGGGGTCGCACAGAGTCGGATAGGACTGAAGCGACTTAGCAGCAGCAGCAGCAGCATCTGCATATCTGAGGTTATTGATATTTCTCCCGGCAATCTTGATTCCAGCTTGTCCTTTTCCAGTCAAGCGTTTCTCATGATGTACTCTGCATATAAGTTAAATAAACAGGGTGACAATATACAGCCTTGACGAACTCCTTTTCCTATTTGGAACCAGTCTGTTGTTCCATGTCCAGTTCTAACTGTTGCTTCCTGACCTGCATACAAATTTCTCAAGAGGCAAATCAGGTGGTCTGGAATTCCCATCTCTTGATGAATTTTCCACAGTTTATTGTGATCCACACAGTCAAAGGCTTTGGCATGGTCAATAAAGCAGAAATAGATGCTTTTCTGGAACTCTCTTGCTTTTTCCATGATCCAGCAGATGTTGGAAATTTGATCTCTGGTTCCTCTGCCTTTTCTAAAACCAGCTTGAACATCAGGAAGTTCACGGTTCACATAGTGCTAAAGCCTGGCTTGGAGAATTTTGAGCATGACTTTACTAGCATGTGAGATGAGTGCAATTGTGCGGTAGTTTGAGTATTCTTTGGCATTGCCTTTCTTTGAGATTGGAATGAAAACTGACCTTTCCAGTCCTGTGGCCACTGCTGAGTTTTCCAAATTTGCTGGCATATTGAGGGCAGCACTTTCACAGCATCATCTTTCAGGATTTGGAATAGCTCAACTGGAATTCCGTCGCCTCCACTAGCTTTGTTCGTAGTGATGCTTTCTAAGGCCCACTTGACTTCACATTCCAGGATGTCTGGCTCTAGGTCAGTGATCACACCATCGTGATTATCTGGGTCATGAAGATCTTTTTTGTACAGTTCTTCTGTGTATTCTTGCCATCTCTTCTTACCCATGGCCAATTCATGACAATATATGGCAAAAACAACCACAATATTGTAAAGTAACTAGCCTCCAACTAAAATAAATAAATTCGTTTTTAAAAAAAGAAAAAAAAAAGACTGTCAAACAATTTCTTAATCTCAAAACTGGGCAAAATTTTAGATATTTGTCTTCATATCATGCTTGAAAAAACACTGATATAACTAGCTTAAGGTTTTAAGGGAAACAGGATTTCAAAAGGGCAAAAAGAACACTGATGGTATTCAGAATTTCCTTCTGATTTGTCAAATCATCACCATATCAATACCATTAGTATACCATCCACCTGGGAACCCCAGGTGGCTCAGTAGTAAAGAATCCACCTGCAACACAAGAGATGTAGGTTCAATCCCTAGGTTGGGAAGATCCTCTGGAGAAGGAAATGGCAACCCACTCCAGTATTCTTGCCTGGAGAATCCCCATGGACAGAGGAGCCTGGTGGGCTACAGTCCATCGGGTGACAAAGAGTCAGACATGACTGAGCAGGAGAAGTTTTCTATTTTTTCCTGAAACTGTTTAATTAAGTGATTACAATGTATGGATTCTCTGGTTGATAAAAAATGTGACTCATATAGTCTTACCTAATTCAAATAGAATTTACTAATTTGAGGAAGTATTTTACTCTAAGGATTTACTACTATAATTCCATGATCAGTTATTAATCTCTTTGTTGACTATACAGTTGAAAAAGAAAAATTACTCAAGTAAAGAATTGGAAGCCATGGGGATATCTTTTTCCTTAGTACCATGTTGCTCACTCCTTTTCTTACATACTTCATCTTTTCCCTTTCCTTTTGTTTACAAAAATAAGTTAAGGATTTTTGCATGTGGTAGACTCTAAGTTTTATCAGATGAAATTCACACAGATCTACAGAATATATTTAATATAGCTATAACTTTTGGAACTGAGATGGGAAGAAATTAGGATGTGCTTGATACACATAATCAGCATAATTGGCAATACATACATGTTTTTTGAATGACTGTATATATAAGTGAATAAATGAGTGAATGATTTTCTGCCCAGTAAGAGGCCCTATTTCAGTATTAAGAACTGAAACAATAAGCAAGCTCCAGGGATTTGGCAAAAATCCTAGGCCATTCTTGGAGAATTTACAGGGCCATAACTGGCAGGTATTTCTTATACCTACAGTATAGAAATGGCCTCCACAAAATTTACCTTTCAATTCTGTATCAGTAAGACATTTTAGATTCCATGATAGTCTTAAGTATCTGAAACTGAAATGTTGTTTTAATAGCAGTACATGTCAGAAGCGTGTTCCAGATTTTAAGCTGTTAAGATTTATGTGCTATGATGTATCATATTGTGTATGTATTCTCAATGCTTTCTTCAAATTTTATCACAAAATATAAATATTATTGGATTAAAATGATTATTTTTGTAACACAGGCCGAGTGAGAAATGTCTCTGAAGTGATCAAAATGCAGTCATGGAAATACGTGAAAAAAATAGAGCAGTTTGAACACAGATAATCTAATCCTTTAGTATTTTTTTTATGTATTTCAAATGTAGCTAGGTCATTATGTGGAAATACTGTTTTTAATCAAGATTTTATAAAGGCAGACTCTTTGATTTAGTTAAAAAATTAAATCTAGAATGATATGATAAACTTGACTTTTGTTTAGTTGCTTACATTTGAAACTGCTATAGTATACAACTAAAAAATGTCATCTCTGCAGAAACTCATTTCAGAAGTGAAAGTTCAGGTGGAAAACCAGGTAAAAGGCATCTACTTTAACATTACTGCCATTTGTCCAGATGGGACCAGAAAGCCAGGCACAGACGGATGCGGAAATGTGACAAGCAATGATGAAGTATGTGGGTGTGCATTTTTCCGATTTAAAGTAAATTAACTTGTTTGGCATGCTTTCTCACAGAAAACTCAAACCATTCTGAAAACTTTGCTTACTACTGATCTTAAGAATCTCATTTACACTTCAAAGTAACTTTCATTGTCTATTCCTAAAATTCCTACTTGTTGTAACTCCACTGACTGTTCTCTCAAATTCTCTAGTACTTATTTTAAAATAAATATGTATCATATTAAATACTTATTTAATAATAATAACTTTATTATTATTGATGACACAGCCAGTATATGTTAGGAAATCACATCTTCTGGAACAATAAGTGTCTCTTCTTATATTATGCTAATACCTTTTTGTTTCAAATCTGAAAATTCTCAGAGTAAATGTGAAAGCTGAGGGTAAAAGCAATACAGAAGAATGGGAGTGATGGAGCTGTTGATAAGGATTAAGAATTATAAAATCTTTCACTTTGTGACTGTCCCAGGACACTTATATTATCTCAATATAACGATCTAGGAAGTAGGGAAATTTGTTAAGGACAACAATAAAAAGAAGTGTCATCATTTAACTAAAAAGGAATGAAATATGGAAAAGAGACTCAGATTATAGCAGCATGAGGAAATAGGACAATGGAAGATAGGGATTCTCCCAGGATTTGCACAAGAGAGAGTAAACACACAGAAATATACTTTAAAAAGAAATTCTTGTAGAACAAAGTGATTTTCAGTGAGTCATTTACCTCAGTGAGGCATCAGTTGCTTCATTTTTAAATAAATAACTTGAACTAGAATATTCTAATCACTCTTCCATCCATCTCTAAGGTTCTATGATGTTATTAATTATTTTAATATCATGCTATACAGAAAGAGCTATTGAAAGATTAAAAATACTACTATTCTGTTAATAAGATTGAATAAAAGAGAATCTTCCTTTCTTTCTAGTTAGAATGTACTTTTCCCTCTTGGGAAGTTTAGAATCTGCAGATAGTACAGTTGCTCCAACAAACTGTATATTTGAAATTAATTATTTCAAATTCAAGTTCTGTTGGCTTCTCCATAATCACTCCTTGAATTTTGTCCAAAAGACATTTTATACCAGTTTACAAAAAATATGTTTTATTTACACTGAATATAGAGAAACTTTTTCTTTTGTGCTCCCAAAAAAATAATGCAGTTATTACTTTTTGAGAAAGGATTACCCTCTTAGAATAAGCTCTTTCTTTCAAAATCAATTTTGGCAGAATGGTTTAGCTTACTTCTTTTTCTTTGTCTACATCCCTTTTTTCCCTCATTTTCAACAAAGTGGTATAAACAGTTTGACTGTCAAGAAGAGTCATTTGACCTCTTAATTATAGAAATCCCAAGTTTTGCTCTACTTAATTTTGGCAGTGACCACATTATCTTACAACCTGTTACTCCTTAATATTTTAAAGAGAAAAAAACATTTCAAGTCTGACCTCAGTTGTACTGATTTTAATATTATGAGACTAATTCTAATTCTGCATGGATATAGATAACATATAAACCTAAATTTAGATCTTTCTTATTGTGTGTGTGTGTTTGTGCTTGTGTGTATATGTATTTATGTTAGGCTTTTTTGTTGGGATGGATATCTATAATCTATATACATAAGAAAGAGGAAATCTCTATATAGTCATATATATATATATCTCCATATATATATATACACACATATATATATATCCATCCATATCTATTTACCTAATCTATCTCCATCCCGACCAAAAAGCTTAGCACAAATTATTTTTAAATTGTAATATATCTCAGTCTAACATGGAAGAAAACTATAAACCTTGTTTGCCAAATTACCTGAAGATTATAAGATGAGTTAACAAATATAAATACACACACTAAGCCAATTGTGTTGTGGAGAAAAAACTGAGAAGAATTTGGCAAGAGAAAGCAATTATGTAGTTTCATGGGGGAAACCAATTCCTGCCAGGCCAGATCATTAGTTGCAGACTAACATCTCCACTGAGAAAAATGTATGACCTTGTATTGAGATCTTAGGACTTTAAAGTTGAGAGTCCTAAATCTCTTTCCCTTGAGTAACATCAGGGAAAGCCCCATGTTTTCCTCTTAACATTATGTGTAAACTAAAATTTAACTCCAAAACTTTACTTGGGCTCTAGGAAAAGAGAAAAAAAATAAAAATTGTTCATTTGACAATTGTTCATTTCAGGGTTTTAAACCAGTAGAGCAGAAGCCCTTGACTTCAGTTTATTTGATCTATCTCTAATGCCAAATATTTGTCGTAACTCCACAAGTTAAGGACTGGATCTAGAAAATGGTCTATTCTCTCTCAAGTTTGCTAAGAAATCATCTGAGGATATAAATGAATGATTAGAAGTAGATACCTTTCAAATAGGTTTGAATCCATGTCCATTTAATGGCGCATGATAGGCAAGTCTCAGTCATTGTATCCTTTAACTCTCCAGTTCCTTAATAAGGAAATAAAATGAAATTAAAAGGTAATGTTATGTCTACATATGAAAAAAGAATGCATGTGTAATTTATAAATATTAATTTCTTATAGATGGTATAATATTGACTTAAAATATCATTAACATATATAATATTAGTAATAAAAACAAAGTATATAAATGTATTTTTTTCCCTCTCACCCACAAATTTAGGTTCTTTTCAATGTAACAGTTACAATGGAAAAATGTGATGTCACAGGAGGAAAGAGCTATGCAATCATCAAACCTATTGGTTTCAATGAAACCACTAAAATTCATATACACAGAAATTGCAGCTGTCAGTGTGATGACAGCAGAGGACCTAAAAGAAAGTGTGTAGAAGAAACTTTTCTAGATGCCAAGTGCTTCCAGTGTGATGAGAATAAATGTCATATTGATGAGGATACATTTCCTTCTGAAAGTTGCAAGTCACACAAGGATCAACCTGTTTGCAGCGGTAGAGGAGTTTGCATTTGTGGGAAATGTTTATGTCACAAAATTAAGTTTGGAAAAGTGTATGGAAAATACTGTGAAAAGGATGACTTTTCTTGTCCATATCATCATGGAAATCTGTGTGCTGGTGAGTATAAATATGTACATGCAGTTATTTATATAGTTGTATATTAAGCTAGCATATATGTTAAAGTATCTTTAAATCACACCTTTATAATTACCAACCATGAATCTGAATCTGATATTTAAACTTTCAAAGTCTGTGAAATTAGGACATAGCCACAAATATACTGCACATAATTCTGATATTTATAGTTTAAATTATTTTGTACAGGAAATACTTAAAAATTAAAACCAAAAATTAGTTATTATTTTCAAGAATGCTGTGACCTTGTAAAGACATATACCAGAAAAGGAAATTACTGACAATGTCTGACAGATTTTCTATAATCTGGGTATTCTTCTAGAAGACTCTGATTTATCCACATAAATGGTCACTCCCCTCATCTTGTTCAGAGGATAGTTAGCTATAAAAATATACTTTCAATTCACTGTAAAATTCTTAATGTGTTATTAGAGATGGCATTATAAATCTGTAGTATATAAACCTGTCTACTTTATTTTTGGAATACCAGCAACAGAATTGTCAAAGGACAGTACTCTTCAAGAAAATACAGGTTTTATAAAAAAATCAAGATTAGTCCAGAGGCCACATACAGACCAAAATTTAAAATGAAATAATTTAAAACAAAAAATATCAAAAGTATGTTTTGGCTAATTCAGTTTACTGCCACCTAGAGGTTAAATTCTAGAAAATATATGCAACATTTGAAAATTAATGCAAAATACTTATTTAATTAATTAATTTTTCTATGGTAGTGTACTAAATCCTTTTATTATTAAAGTACCTTTTTAATGTTTGCATTTTGGTAAGCAAATATTAAATTATTGATAACATGAAATATTTCATTGTAGTAAGCTTATGGAAAGTAATAAACATACACAAAATACGTTTTTATTCTTGTATAAATAAAAAATGTGCCCTATTTCACATAAACATGGGATGGAAAATTTCCTTTATATCTTATGCACATAATATTTTATATTCTAAAAAATTTATTCAGCTGTACTTGGCATCTAGGTAGAAGGGGTTATAGATGACTTTAGAATAAACCCATAATTATTGTCTAAGTTTTTCAGTGCTAAAACTGATTGGGACAGGGAAGAGAAAGAATTCTGAGGTCATCATTTTCTATAGCTGTCAAGCTCTCAATGAAGTCTGAAATGTTGAGACACTGAGAATCCCAGTCTCTGTTAACAGTAAAATATTAAAAATCAATGTATTGGTCCTTCTACATGACTATGATAACTACTGTTACAGAGGAAATTGAGAATCTGCTTTGAATTATTTGTATATAAATTATAACCACAAACTGTAGGCTGACAAGTATTTTCTTCACTAAGGTCCTTTGAAAATAATAACACATGTTCACAGATCAGCGGGCTAGTATTAGGCATGTAGCCCGTATATAGACAATTGAGTCTGGCAGGCATTTGCTTGGCCTGGATATCATTAATTTTACAGTTAACAAATTGAGCTGATCCAACAGTAGAGGCTATGGAACAGTTACACTGTAAGATGCTCCACAATAAAAGGAGAGAGGGCATAAGCCAGAAATTGAGGGAACAAAGAAAAGGAAGGGAAGGAGGAGGGAGGGAGAAGAAAGGAAGGAAAAAAGGAAGGAAGGAAAAGTCTTTGGTCAGATAAACTTGAAAAACATTATACAGCCCTGAAAATGTACCCTCTCTTGAAAATTTATAGTTCACATTAACATATTAAATTTTGGCTACTTTCTACAGGCTAAAACCTACTTAACTAAGTATAATCAGTGTTCTTCCTCAACTCCAACATGCACAAACATACCACCCTGATTTCTCTCTTGCTTTCTCTCATTTACCACCTAATAACATTTCACAACATACCTTATTAAGACATGCACCACTAACCTGCTACATAATGTGCTGAAGATGTGAAAGGATTATTTCAACTTCCCTGGAGATCTCATCTTTAATCAAGGCACTAGCAGAACTGAAGCTCTTAGAAGAGTTTGCCCAATGGACATGCAAAGTTATCCCAGGCCCTTAGCAATAATGAGCGACTAGGAGAGAAAATTATGGAAGCTATTCATAAAATACTCCTTTCTTTCTAATTTCAAATCAGACAACATTACTTCAGCCTCTGTTACTTCTTTATATCTGTGTCTTTTTACTTTAGAACTGAATATACAGTGACCTTCAAGTAGCTGGGCAGCCACTGCAGCAGGGCAGAATTCACAACTGTCAGCACAATAGATTAGCATGGGGAGATTATCTACAATAGGACAGCTTTAAAAATAGTCAGTCCTAAGTCCTGGGATTGTTTATGTCAGACAAATAGAAAATGATGCTGCTTCCATTCACTTGACTGTCAGTGTGTTTCCATGGGATGGAAGGGAAATTCATGTTTGGAAATGCTTCACAAAGTCAGTGATCTCGGTAACTTAGATCTCGGAGTATCTTTGTTGCAGGGCATGGAGAGTGTGAGGCCGGCAGATGCCAGTGCTTCAGGGGCTGGGAAGGGGATCGCTGCCAGTGCCCATCTGCATCTGCCCAGCTCTGTGTCAGTCCAAAGGGCCAAGTGTGTAGTGGGAGAGGCACATGTGTATGTGGCAGGTGTGAGTGCACTGATCCCAGGAGCATCGGCCGTTTCTGTGAACATTGTCCCACATGTCACACAGGCTGCAGTGAAAACTGGTATGTGTTTTCTGGTTCCAAACCTACGTAAAACAGTCCTTCATTTAGCCATGTTGAATCTTTGCTGTTTTGCCTACCTTAACCAAAAAGTTGCTGGATCTTCTCCAGACAAATTATCATCATGCTAAAAAAGAACAGAATGAGGAATTTAGGAATTAGAAGACTTAGACTCCAATCTTGGATCATGCATGAGAATTTATCTAGGTATTCACTGCCTTTTTTGAAAGTTTTTTTTTAAAGAATAATATTCAGTGTTAATAAAGATTCAGTGGGGCTGTCCCCCCAGCTTTCTTGAGATGTAATTGATGGATAATCTTGTGTAAGTTTAAGATGTACAATGTTATGATTTAGGAGCTGGCTGCTTCCCAGCTTACTATTAATTAGCTTTTTGATCTAGGACAAAATTGTTTAAATTCTCTGCGCCTTAGTTTCATGATATCAAAAATGCAGATAATAATAATACTGTGCTATAATTCTGTGAAATAATTAAATTAGATGTTCATGCAAAAAAGCCCTAAACTTTTGTACTTGGTGCACAGTAATCATAGAATAAATGTTACCTGTTATTATTGTTTTATTTTTATTCTTTTAAAGATAAAAGAGTAGTAGCTATGAAGCACTCTAGAAAGAAGTGATGGATAAGTAAAAGGTTATATTAAATAATGGCAGCATTGTTGTTTTGTGCCAGTAATTAACTGCTCAAAGACAACTACTCAAAATATAACTGGCTTACAATTTGTTTTTTTCATTTTTTAAAAGATATTCTCCAGTTTTCACAATTATGCATAAGAGGTTATGTAACTCATTAGGAAGATAATGATGGAGGTATTTCTAGTCAACTCAATCAGAATTTGAACTGTATATTCATTGCAAAATTTTTCTAGTAGTATCATAATATTCATTTTCTAAAACAGCTGTGCTGGCTGGTTTTGTTTTTGATTTTATAGTAAGACTATCTTATTCTTTTCCTAGAAATTTTATTTTCAATACAAAAAATATCATTATGTTGATTTTATACATTACAATATTTTAAGTGGCTAGAATGTAATTTTGCTTGGTATTAAATTCAGCCAAGATTACAAATAAATGTCACAGGTCTCTTTCCCAGTTTAACAAGTCTGCTGTCCTAAAAAAGTACCCTATTTGGACATTTTATTGTTTACAGAAAATACTACAAGCTACAACCTTTTAAAGAATTAAACGTTTTCACTTCTATTTCCCCTTATAGGAATTGTGTGCAATGCCTTCACCCTCACAATCTGTCTCAAGCTATACTTGATCGGTGTAAAACTTCATGTGCTCTCAAAGAACAGCATTATGTGGACCAAACATCAGGTAAACAAAAGTTTAATAATCAAAGTCCTGAAGTATCTGTAGAGAACCATGTTCTCCCAAAAAGCTCAACCATCCTAAAAAAAAGAAATAACTGCTTCAATGTTTACAGTCTCCCAGAAATGGTACTCTATAAAACCGTTTGAGGATATTTGCCATGGTATGACTAAACTGTTCGATCTCTCATCTCAACTACCCAGCTAAATTCACATGCTATGCAACTCCATGGAATTACACCAAACAGATTTTCTTGAGAGACCTCATGAGCCAAGAATAGGCGTTTCCTATGTAGAGTCCATTTCACCTTTAAAGACAAGGTCTCAGTTCAGTTCAGTTCAGTCGCTCAGTCGTGTCCAGCTCTTTGAGACCCCATGAATTGCAGCACGCCAGGCCTCCCTGCCCATCACCAACTCCCAGAGTTCACTCAGACTCACGTCCATCAAGTCAGTGATGCGTTCCAGCCATCTCATCCTCTGTCATCCCCTTCTCCTCCTGCCCCCAATCCCTCCCAGCATCAGAGTCTTTTCCAATGAGTTAACTCTTTGCATGAGGTGGCCAAAGTATTGGAGTTTCAGCTTTAGCATCAGTTCTTCCAAAGAACACCAGGATTGATCTCCTTTAGAATGGACTGGTTGGATCTCCTTGCAGTCCAAGGGACTCTCAAGAGTCTTCTCCAACACCACAGTTCGAAAGCATCAACTCTCCGGTCTATGGAGCCATAATTATCCTCCACAACCCAAACCTGCATCCGGTCATAAGCTTCCTCATGTGAAACTAACATTTACTTTCATGTTTCAGGTGATGCAAAAAAAAAAAAAATTCTAGGTAGTAATGATCTGCTTTTGAGAAGTATATAACTTCAAAAGGCAATTCCTTCCTTCAAAAGGCAATAATTTTCATTCTGATGCAAATATAATCTAGAGTTGAATGAGAGCTTCCCAGGTGGCCCTAGTGGTAAAGAATCTTCTAGCCAATGCAGGAGATGCAAGAGATATGGGTTCCATCCCTGGGTTGGGAAGATCCCCTGGAGTAAGAAATGGCAACCTGCTCCAGTACTCTTTCCTGGAAAATTCCATGGACAGAGGAGCCTGGTAGGCTACAGTCCATGGGGCTGCAGAGAGTCAGACACAACAGAGCAGAGCACAGCTTTTTTTCCACGGTGAATAAATATAAAGATGGCACAATGGAAATGGTATGGAAATTTTAGTCTGAAGACCTTGGCTTAAGCATGTTTACTGATACTCTTAATAGTAGCTAAGCAGTATTAACCATCTTACAAAATTTCCCTGAGCCTCAGTTTTCTCATCTATAAAATGAAAATAATATCAACCTCAAAGAGCTGTGTAAATTAAGCCAGTGAACATTAAAAAAATTTAAAAGATGATACATGAATGAAAGAAACATGTGAACTCTACATTCAAAGACCATTTTGGACAAAAGTTAACTAGAACCCAAATGCCAGTGCCTTCCTTTTGTTCAGGTTTAAGATGTTAAACTATATAAGAATTCGAAATGAAGCCTGAAATTATGTATTCATTGAGAACATTCCTACTGCTACTATTATTTCTGGTCTCTCTTCCAACCTGTAAGAATAATTCTAGGTCTTAGAGAGATTGCACAGAAGAATAAACTTTCTCCAGAGTTTTGTTTCCTCTCCCCTGATATCCATACTAACCTTAGCCCATAATAAATTTAGATTTGAAAAGAGCCCATGTGCTGCCAGATGGGGCTGCAACAATCACACCCAAAAGCCAAGTGCCTTTTCTAATAAATAGAGCACTGACTGTCAACATGTAATTTATTATGTTAAGTAAATAAACCTATTTTGACCTAAGTGTGGCTAACAAAATGTATTCCCTTAAAGCTCCTTAGGAAAATCCCTTGCTTGACCTAAACTAAGAAAAGAGGCATGGCTGGAGCTAAATTTTTGGTTCTCCAAAATTAAAAATTTTTAAATGCATACAGGTTTGAATCCTGAAAATGTCTTCCACCCTAAACCATTAGAAATATTTATAAAATGTATTAGTATTAATAGCTAGAGGGCTCCCCTCCCCTTCACAACTCTGGTGCAAGGAGAGGAAAAAGGGCATTTGTTAACCACCTCTATTATCTATCCACTTGATCACACTTAAAGGGTTATTTTGCTTTTCCTGGCTAAACTCCTACTAGGAAAGAAGCCAGAAAGTGAGATCAAGCCACGCGCCCCCTTAGCTGATTACTATTCTAAGTTGGCCAAGGGAAATGAAAGGCGTGCATGTCACGAACCTGGGCACTACCAAAGGTAACACCTTTTAATAGAGCATCTTGGATTCTCTCTATGTATGAGACCATAACACTGGGGGACTCACACTTGGATTTGGTGCTTCTACTCCAATTAGTTGTCCTCCAGTCTCCTTTTAGCACTTCTTTCAAGGAACCTTAATATTATGATGAAAAAAAAAAAAACAAAAAACTGGCTCTAAGTCTTCCCACTTGGAGATGAGCCCTTGCCCTTTTTACTGAATTCTTGGCTGTTTAAGAGCATGCTTGGTCATCCGGGGGAATTCAAACAGAAATCACTCATGACTGGGTGACTGCTTTTCTAAGTCTTGTTAGGTCGCCTCCCGAAAGGCCTTCTCAAGGAGACTTTCAGACAGTTAGATGAAGTCCCCAAAGTCTGGAGAATGTGCAGAAAAGCACATGGCACTTTAGGCTGGGAGGTAACTCTGTGAGTGTGGGGCAGCTGATGAGTTCTGTGGAATACTTGTGTATTATGCAACCATGTTCCTCTTAGATTAGGGTAATACCTCTGGCAGCCACAGAGGCTGTAGACTTTCCAACTAGAGCTTGCCAAAGGTCCAGTGCTAAAACAGGGACCTAGCCTGCCCCTCTTAATACAGCATTTCCTTTTCCAGCTAGTAATTATCTGCTCTTAAAAAACAAAAAGTGGTATTTTTAGAAGCAGAATATGATAGATTTAGTTAAAAGACAAGTAAAAAATAAATTAATAACAATCGAGGAAAGAGATTTGGGTATTGTCCCAAACTGTACACTCCCATTTCCTGGAGAAGCTATGTGTAATAATAATGAAAACTTACACTACAGTTTCAAAGGAAATATTTATTCATCTATGAGAGTAGTACTAATTTTAGCTTCTGCAGATGTTTACTTTATTTTCCATTACTGATGTGTAACAAATGAGGAGTAAGCATAACAAGAAAAACATATGTTAATGCATGGAGCTGTTAAATAATTCTTATATCCTATTTTCCACTTAGTGATCCACATCATACCACAAAAACTGTCCTTCTCTCTGTCGTGGTTGAAATCACATTTAGTTAAGGATTTGGAAATATTCTAGTTAGTACAAGAATCAAGCTGAAAAGAAATAATCTTATTGAATACCTTAATTGTGGCTATTCTCTGAAGGAGAGTTTTTTGTTAAAAATACTTGAATAATAAATGTGTAATAATAATTAGTTTACTTTTGAATCAACAACAATGGAAGTCCTTCGTTTTGAAAATGTAGATTTGCAAATATCTCTGATCCTATTAATTGAGATGATAAACATTATTTATTTCTAATACTACTGTTAGAATCCTTTGATTTACTCATTCCAGTTTTTTAAACCATGTATTATTTGCTTCTTTACAGAATGCCTCTCTAGTCCAAGCTACTTGAGAATATTTTTCATCATTTTCATAGTCACATTCTTGATTGGGTTGCTTAAAGTCCTGATCATTAGACAGGTGATACTACAATGGAATAATAATAAAATTAAGTCCTCGGCAGATTACAGGGTGTCAGCCTCAAAAAAGGTCAGTGAATTCTAAAAATGAATTACTATCAGTGTGTTATTGTCTACTTTCAATATTTAGGCTCTTAATTAATGATAATATTTCTTCCTTATCAAGGACAAGTTGATTCTGCAAAGTGTTTGCACAAGAGCAGTAACCTACCGACGTGAAAAACCTGAAGAAATAAAAATGGACATTAGCAAATTAAATGCTCATGAAACTTTCAGGTGCAACTTCTAAAATGATAAAAAAAGAAAGTACCTTATGGGAAACTGGATTTTAAATAATTGCTCCTAAAATTTACTATTTTAGAAGTCACAGGAGGAGACAAACTTGCTAGATCATGCCAGTTGCTGGTTGTCTACTCGAATGAAGACTGACAAGCATCCTCATCATCATGTGACTCACACTGCTGCTGAATTTTTCAGAGAAAAATGTGTCTTACTACTGTTTGATACTAGTGTCATTGTAGCACTTTACTGTAATATATAACTTATTTAGATCAGCATAGAATGTAGATTATCTGAAGAGCACTGACTACACTTTACAGGTACCCACCATTTGTACACTTCCCAGAGAGACAATGCTGTGAGATAGTTTTGGCATTGTGTCACTACAAGGCTACCGTAATCCCTGCACCAAACATGCAGACAAATGAATAATGCAGTTATACTAATGTTGCCAAGCACTTCAACAACTGGCAGCAGTGAACAGACAAGACCAGACAGATGAATAAATGATTAGTGTTTCATTCGTTCAAGAGATAAACAGATAAAACCTTAATCTTGAGGGATATTGCTTTTGAAATAGTAGTTTTATGCATGTGTGTTTGTTTTCTTTGACAAGATGGATACTAATTCTAACAGTCTTTCCTCTTTGCCTTTATATTTTGGTTTTCTTTCTTACAGGATAAGTTTATATATGTCACAGATGACTGGATTAATAAGTGCTAAGTTACTACTGCCATAAAAAACTAATAATAATACAATGTCACTTTATTAGAATATTTTTCAAAGTTCAATGTTTAATAAGGGACACTTCAAGTAACATCAAAATCTGAACAGCTTCATTGTTTGCTGATGTAGAGTTTTAGATCTTCTTACCTGGTAAACTGGATGGATTATTTTACCACTTCATTTGTCTAATCATCAGGTTGAAATTCACAAAATATTTAGAAACTTTGCCTCAAGCAAAGTGCCACAGTTTTGAATGTTATTTCTCCAATATTTATTCAAAGCAGATAGTAATATTTTTCAAATTAAAACTAAATTAAGCTATATTACTTTTGCCCTTTGAAGCAGTCTAAGGATATTCTTTCCCTGAATCCCCTCAATCCAACTCACCAGAATTCTAAAAATACACAATTAGAGAAGAATAGACAATATCTTTAGAAATAAGCTAATTCACGCTTGTGGTTATTCAGGGGAACTGAGGCTCAGAAAGTTCAAATGATTTTTCAAAAACCCCTCAGTGACTAAGTGGCAGCACTCAAAGAGAACTATTTTACTGCCAGGCCAGTGCTCACTGAACAATGTCATACTACCTCTTGAATCTTTAAAATAGTCAATTGGCAAGTATTTTTAAATGTGATTTACTGAAGTCTTAAGTGAATGAGTATGACAATTCTAAAACAAAGCAGAAAAAAGTAATTCAAACCGAATTGTCCATGGTTGGCATCCAGTCTTTCTGCTAATCAGCTTCTAACAGACTGCAAAATGGCCTAACTAGCGGAGAAGGCAATGGCACCCCACTCCAGTACTCTTGCCTGGAAAATCCCTTGGACGGAGGAGCCTGGTGGGCTGCAGTCCATGGGGTCGAGAAGAGTCAGACACGATTGGGCGACTTCACTTTCACTTTTCACTTTATGCATTGGAGAAGGAAATGGCAACCCACTCCAGTTTTCTTGCCTGGAGAATCCCAGGGACGGGGGAGCCTGGTGGGCTGCCATCTATGGGGTCGCACAGAGTCGGACACGACTGAAGTGACTTAGCAGCAGCAGAGAGAAGTCTATTCACACAGGCTGTGTGAACAGCATTTCCCCTGGGGTCGTGCAGTGCTCAGTCCAAGAGCTTGATACAGAGGTGATGAACTTTTATCTTCCCTAACAGGAACTTCATCACAACTACCATATCCTTAGAGTTATTCACTCTGATTTTATTGGCTAGAAGTCAAATAGTCCTGTGTACAGCACAGAGCTTTGCATATGACAACAAAGGAAGTTGTTTTAAATTCCTTTTAAATGTCCTCTTACAATCAGCTTCCCCGATTTTCTGTCTTCCAGCACTTGAGTTAATCAAAGTGCCAGATGTCTACATTTCGATGAAGACTATATCCCATCCACCCTAAAGAAGATTCAAAAATGTATAATAAGTTGTTCCAGAACCAAAAGACACAGTAGTTCCATCAGCCATCCCCTGAAGCCAGGCAATTACGATGCTAAATTGAGCAGTATTTCCTTCCCCGAATGAGTGATCAGCGGCATTGACATAATTCAGTATTGTGACTCACTTATGTAAAATACCTTTGATCACCAAGGATAACATAATAATTGTTTTAGCAGCTTGCCTGTCACACATTACATTCTTTTAAAAAAGGAAATAAATGAATACCTGTCAGCCCCCAAAGGAAAAAGTGGAAAATATCCATTCATTGAAATACTGAAAACTTTGACACATTTAGAATTTTTAAAACATTACAAGGTTCATTAACTAATGTCTATGTGGGCTGAATTATCCAAAAGAGGATAATAAAATGAAATCCTTAAAAAAAAGGGATGGATATTTGGACACTCTCATTAGTTTGCACTAATTTATAATGAAACAAGTCTCTTCTCATAGGAAGGGACAAGCTTCCTGATAGGCAGTTTGATGCTAGATGGTGATTGCAGTTATGCTTGTGATGTCTTGTGCTTTCCTTTTTTATTTAAAGATCTAATTCTTAAAGATTTTAGAGCTTATATTTACTTGAATAATTGATATTTTCCTTGTGAGAGATAATTAATATTTGATTAGTTAGAATTAATGAAAAGTTAAGGGAAAACAGGGTATTCTTAGATTAAATAATTTATGTAAACAAAGCCTATTTCAACTAATATGACCAGAGGAGCCTTTTGAGATTCACTGATATTAAACACAAGTAGTGAAACTTTAAATGGTTAACGAAGTTAAGAACTTGAACAACTCTTTTGGTACGACAGCATTTCTGTGCCCTAAAGTACGTCATGATTTAGAAATAGGCCATATATACACTACAATATAACTGTATGAATTTTACTTCTCTGGGGATATCTTTATACTGCAATATGTGTGGATTTATAAGCATCTTTTTTTAATTTATTAATATTTATGTACAGACATTCTCTGAAAGACTCAAAAATTCACTAAAACTCTGATTATGTCCTAAACGTTCAATTTAGTTTGGTTTAAACAAATACAAAAATCTAAGATTACATAGAATAGATTTCTCTAGAGGCAAATTTGTCAAAACTCAAAATTAGTGGATGCATCAGATGCAATACTCCACTAAAGAATAAATTTCAAACATTTTGAATATACACTTAATCGCTATTGAAGATATTCTTATGCATGACAATGGACATCCATACAATGTTGAAATATAATTATGATGGATTATGAAAATTTTTCTCCATAGAATTATATTCCTTATGATACCTTTATAATAAGTTAAACTCAATGGCTTTTCCTTCCTTTTCTTACCCCTATTTTTTTTCTACTCACTTTTCCTAAGAGATTGCCCCCAAACTTCAAGTTCAATTAGCCTAATTGTGAAAAATAACTGCCTGTAATAATATAATGAAGTTCTTCATTTCCAAATATCTCTTAATGATTTTAAAAGTCATTTGAATCTATGTACCTAAACAAAGACCCATTAAAAACTGAGAATTTTAAATGTTTACAACTGTTCAAGCTTATTTCAATTTTAAGGGATTTGAGATCCATATATTTTAATAAAAGTATCTAATGAAATACAGATACTTGGAAGTTCAATCTTGTGCATATTATATTATTTTATTTACTCTTAACATTTAATTTACAACTATCCTTATTTATACTGACCTTAAGAACTCCACTTAATGCAATGCAAGCTGAGACATATTTTCAAATAAATATGAAACTAGCATTCTTTCAGATCATTCCCCTTTTTTCTTATAATTCTTCAATGGCCAATTTATTATGGGTTATACATGTTCATATTTCATTAAGTCTAAGATATCTACTTTTCAATTTAACATCTCTGAAATATATCTTGTGATTATTGGCCTCTAAGATGCAGTTTTTATAATTTTACTTAAATAAATATTACACTAATTCATCTTTAACTAAATGTTCACGGGTATAGAGACATTCATTTCTATATAAATATTTAAGAACACACGTACGATAACACGTGAAGTCAGTTTTCAGTACATCTGAATCACATTACCACTTAACATGAAGCCTAACCATCTGATTATGAGTTTAGATCCTGCAGACCTTTATATAAAAGCTCTTTCAACTTTCTGTTTATGCTTCAGCAAACCCTAACCTAACTGACAAGAATGACTGAGTTTCTCCCAGGTTTGTTAACAAATGTTTATTCTATTACTCTCTAAAGAATACTTTCATGTGATCATCTCACTCTTAAACAGAATTAACTGGAAAAATATTACATAAAATCATCACATTTAGATTTAAATTTTTGCAATTTTAAGATTTTGAACCATTTTATGTGTCTTATGTCAATGATAGAAGAAAAGTATCATACAACCAATCAGTGTTGTAAGGAAATTTTCCCTTAAAGTCCTCTTACATTTTTATTTTTCTATGTCCTTTCTATTCTTTTGTTTGATTTTTCTCTTTGGCTTTCATAAACTCACCTTAAGCCCATGTAATGACTCATAAAACTGCATATTTAAATTATTTGACTTACATGAAACAATTGTTCAGCTATCTGGGCAGCTGTCAATGAAATACCTGAGAGTAACAACACTACTCCTTTATCTACCTGGATTACTTTCCCACAAAAATTTATCTTCATAAACTATCTCTATTAATCAGGTTTCTAAGCTCCACAGCCTATTTCAGTTAAAATCATCTATTCAACAATTAAAAAAAAAAAAAACTGCAGTCATCAAGGATGGAAATGTATGATTTGTGTAAAAAAGTCTTTACTAACTTTACACTGTACCACAGATAAATGTGATTTTGATAACAATTCCATACAATGACAAATATGGCACATAGATTTTCTTTAAAATACTGAATATAAAATATTTTAATTCTAAATTATAATAAAATATAAATTTGCACATATTAATATAGAAATTCATTTTGTATATATTTAACATAAGTTTAAAACTATTTTACATTTACCAGTTACTTCATTAAAGTTTTTTAAATCTGCAAAAAATTAGTAATGTTTTTAAATTATCAGTAATATACCTATGTGTTTCATTTAACAACTCCTGCCTCTGTAGAAAACATTTTAATATAGAGTGTATTTTTAAATTAAAGTATTTGAAATCAAAATAGTTCTAAGAAAGAAACTGTCATTAAACAAGTTTCTTACTATTTCTGACTTTGAATTATACAGAAATTTAAATTGCCTTAAATGACATAGAAAATTGGGGATACAATAATTTCACTTAGATACTATGAGCCTGTTCATATAATTCTGATTGACTACTAACTTTGGTTTATGTATTTATTAAAAAGCTGATACTGTAGTTTGTTGTGAGATGTTTATTTTTCTAACAGAGCTTATAACAGTTATGACAAGGCATTTAATTAATGCATCATTTTGTTTAAAAGTAGGTGTTAACCGATATGAAATTCTATGTTTCAAAATAAAAATGTGAAGATCTAAGAATGCACAGAATGTTTCTTTATTTATCATTGTGTGCTACGTGACCCTCAGCACTGCCAGGAAATAGCACACTGTCACACAAGGAAATGTAGTAACATTCATACATTGTCATCCGTAGAGGACATCATATAATTCCAAAAAGCTCCTATTACTGGAAAACTGTAGAGTCAATAATAAAGATGTAAGGTCATTCTCATTGATCTATTTTCCTTCCATAGCTGCCCAGTGGTGAGAGCAGAAGAAATATCCTAATTACAAAGAACTGAAAAATTAGCTAAAAAACAAATTGGGCTTTTTTTTTTAGCAACCAAAGGCTTCTACCATCACCTTGATACAAACATAACATGTTCATAATCTTTAACTGCACATTCTCCAGAGCCACATTTAAACAAGTGAAATTTATGGAATACCCTTGGTTGTGATTTTTCTTTGTTTAATCTAGTGGAGAAGGCTCTATTTATAATAGCCAGGACATGGAAACAACCTAAGTGTCCATCAGCAGAGGAATGAATAAAAAAGATGTGGTACATATACAATGGAATATTTGAGTGTGTGGGTGTGTGTGTGTGCTTAGTCGCTCAGTCACGTCCAACTCTTTGGAACTCCATGGATAGTCTCCTCTGTCTTTGAGATTTCCCAGGCAAGAATACTGAAACAGGTTGCCATTTCCTTCTCCACAAGATCTTCCTAACCCAGAGATCAAATCCACATCTCTTGTATCTCCCGCACTGGCAGGTGGATTCTTTACCACTGCACCACCTAGGAAGCCCTAGAATGGTATATTACTCAGCCATATAAAGGAAAGAAATGGATCATTTATAGACATGTAGGTGGACCTGGAGACTGTCATATACAGTGAAGTAAGTCAGGAAGAGAAAAAAAATCATATACTAACACATATATGTAGAATCTGAAAAAAAATGCTATAGATGATCTTACTTACAAAGCAGAAATACAGTCACAGAGGTAGAGAAGAAACCTATGGATACCAACTGGGGGTACAGGAATGGGATGAATTGGGAGACTGAGACTGACATGTATACATTATTGATACTATGTATAAAATACATGGGCTTTCCTGGTGGCTCAGATGGTCTCAGACAGGTAAAAAATCCACCTGCAATGTGGGAGAACTGGGTTTGATCCCTGGGTTGGGAATATCCTCTGGAGGAGGGCATGGCAACCCCCCACCAAGTATTCTTGCCTGGAGAATCCCCATGGACAGAGGAGCCTGGCAAGCTATGGTCCATGGGGTCGCAAACAGCTGGACACAACTGAACGACTAGGCACACACATAAAATAGACAGCCAATGAGATGATGCTGTGTAACCCAGGGAACTCTACTCAATGCTCTGTGGAAAAGCAAAAGTGTTAGTCACTCAGTCGTGTCCAGCTCTTTGCAACCCTATGGACTGTAGCTCACCAGGGTTCTCTATCCATGGAATCTCCAGACAAGAATACTACAGTGGGTACCATTCCCTTCTCCAGGGGTTCTTACTGACCCAGGGATCGAACCAAGATCTCCCACATTGCAGGCAGATTTTTTAAAGTCTGAGTACCAGGGAAGCCCTAAATCAGAAAGAAATCCAAAAAAGAGGGGATGCATTCGAACTGTGCTCCCGGAGAAGACTCTTGACAGTCTGTTGGACTGCAAGGAGATCAAACCAGTCAGTCCTAAAAGAAAATGAAAACCCTGACTATTCATTGGAAGGACTGATGCTGAAGCTCCAATACTTTGGCCACCTGATGTGAAGAGCTGACTCACTGGAAAAGACCCTGATGCTGGGAAAGATTGAGGGCAGGAGGAGAAGCAGGTGACAGAGGATGAGATGGTTGGACAGTACCATTGACTCAATGGACATGAATTTGAGCAAGCTCTGAGAGATACTGAAGGACAGGGAAGTGTGGCATGCTGCACTCCAGGGGGTCACAAAAAGCTGGATGCAACCAAACGACATAGGTATATGCATGGTTGATTCACTTTGCTGTACACTAAAAACTAATACAACATTGTAAAGCAACTATATTCCAATAAATTTTAAATAAAAAATAATAAAGTAAAGCAGATGAGGGAATACACTGCCAGCTAAATAAGTTATGTTGACAAATTCCCTATCTTTAAAGAGTTGTAAGAATTTGAGGGAAAAGGTATGTGTAGCATGAAAGTGAAAGTCGCTCAGTCGTGTCTAGTTCTTTGTGACCCCATGGACTATACAGTATTCTCTAAGCCAGAATACTGAAGTGCGTAGCCTTTCCCTTCTCCAGGGGATCTTCTCAACTCAGGGATCAAACCCAGGTCTCCCGCATTGCAGACAGATTCTTTACCAGCTGAGGCATCAGGGAAGCCCAAGAACACTGGCATGGGTAGCCTATCCCGTCTCCAGCAGATCTTTCCAACCCAGGAATTGAACCAGGGTCTCCTGCATTGCAGGCAGATTCGTTACCAGCTAAGCTACTAGGGAAGCATGTGTAGCATAGATAGACACGTTTCACTGGAGAGATCAAATGGGCCATCAGGTTTAACAAGGCCCTTGTTTTTGAGTATTCATCTCATTTGGCTTTGGGTTACAGTCTTTTAGGCTCAGAATACTGGTTTTGGTAGGAGTGCTATTTGGCCTCATTCTTTTCTTCCCTCCTTGGCAAAAGGACCCACCCCCTGAGTTTGAATAGAGCACACAGCTGAGACTTAACCATCCAGACTCCTTTGCAGCTAAATGTGGTTACAGGACTAAATGTTGGCCAGTGTGACAGATGGGAGAGGAACCTAGGATCTCACTTCATCTCATCTCACTTCATGTTTGTTATCTGGACAACTGGAGCTATCTTGGCAAAGGAAACCCTGTACTGAAATATTCAGAACTTCCTCTTCAGCCAACAACTGCTGTTCTCAACTGAACCCTAGTAGGGAAAACAATCTGTTTCAGCTAAACCATAACATTTGATGTTATAGCAGATAATTTGTATAAATAAATAATGTGCTATTTATAAAACTATCTCACTAATTCTTCAGCAATACTAAATATCATTTCTGTCAATTTTTCAAGGGAAATGAAGGCACAAGAGGTTAAGCATCATGTCTAAATGCGCACAGCCTATAGGCGGCCAAGGCCAGATTCACAAACAGATTTGTTTTTCAGTCCATAAATTACTGACGATATGCTTTGTGAGAACAGATTTTATTAAATTAACTAGTTTTACTAGTTTAACTATGTCCTTATGAACCAAAAAACACATGCAATAAATAAAGTTGAAAAGCTAATATATGCACAGAAAAACTACACAGAAAGAATTGAATGGAATCTAAAAATGAAAAACAAAATATTAAGCGCACTCAGATGTTGTAATTAGACTAACATAGGTCCATGGAGATTAGCATTTGGCCTAGGCTTTGCAGAAAAGATGAGTGTAGACATGCAGAAAAGTAAGGTCAGGGAGCGGTAAAGGAATGGTAAAGTAGAAAAGAGTGGGGATTCTATCCAAGGACATTGAAAGCTTGTTGAGATGCAGCATTGGATAATGAAAAACAGTGATCTGCAGGTAATGGTCTATGGAAAGCTTGCTTCCCTGGTTAAGCAATTCGAAATTCGGTTACAAGGAAAAAGCAAGCTCTAAAGTTTTTACACAGAAAAGTAGTATTATTGGAATTACACATGGTTTGGCATATACTAACATAAATTAAATATAATCTTTAAACATTAATTTTATCCCTTCTAATACTAAATATAAATACTACATAATAATATTAAATATTGATTTTTTAATGCTATTCAACTTTTAAATGCTATTTAATAATCAATTTAAACACTATTTAGTACTAAAACTGAAGTATATAAAAGGAGAAAAAATTGAAAATCTAACTTCCTAACAGCAATCACTATTACGCATAGGCATATTTTCATTTTATTTTTCTATGCCCTTTATAACTTATTATGCATATAACACATATTTGTTGTAAAATATCCAAAAATACCTAGACATTAAAATTAAAATATTTTTCCAATCCAACCACCTAGAGTTGACCACTGACATATATTATGTGTGTGCGTTTGTAATCAAGAAAGAACTATGTCATAAATAGTATAGTATAAAGAGACTTTTTCTTCAAAAACATTTCAAACATTTTTCCATGTCAAGATTTAAACTATAGTTTTAATGGGTGGATATTATCCCATCCAAGAATGTGCCACAGTCATAGCTCTTATGTTCAATGAGAAAATGAATGACCAAGAAATGATACCAAACATGAAACAATGGTTAACAATTTTAGTATTCAATAGGAGGAGATTGGTTAAGTAAACTATTTTTGAATGTGAGAGATCTGCCATTTATAATGGCAGATGAGAAGGAGCCAACAAAATGAGAACTGTTTATATTGGGAAGGTTTGCATTGGTCTAAGGTAAAATAGGGGAGTATTTCAAATTATGACAAAGAGGAATCAGTGAAATGAGCTTGGAGAATTTTCATGAGGAAATAATGGTTTAGACAAAAGTAGACAAAAGGGAACAAGAGCTACTGTTATGAGGAAGATTAGCGAGAACATGGAGACTGACTAGATACAGCTGACAAGGAAAGAATTAAGTTGAAGAGAATTCTTATGTATAGTCTAAAAGTCACTACAGATGTCCACCAAAATTGGATAAAACCCCAAATCTGGTCTCACAAACCCATTGTTTTTGCCATTCCATGACTTTTAGACTAAATTCTAACTTTATCAAAATATTTGGCCAGACAAAACTAAAGCTGAAAAATTTTAAACCATGTCTGTGGTAATGCTTTCAATATTATCAAAATAAGCCCAAATGCAATATAGGCATATTTCCTTCTAATCTTGTTATTTATATATGAATATTTTGATCGTAATTAGAAGCAGTGTCAGGCTGCACAAGAAAAACAAATGGCACCTTGACTTTCAACTTTGCAATCCTTCAGCACTTATTTGGACTGGTGCATTGTTTAGGGCACAGTGCTGTTTAGACTTCTTCCAGTGAATTGCTTAAAGTTTGCTATAGAAAAGAAAAAGAAAAGGAAAAAAGTCTGTCTATAATAGTGAGAGGAAAACACTTTCTTTATTGGGCTTTGTCATACTTCATGCTATTTTTCCATTGTTACGACTACAAAATACATTCTAACCATCATTAAAGTCATGAATAATAATTATCCACTAAAGAAAATCTTAATTTGCATTAACAACATTTTTTTAACATTCTGTTAAATTAAGGATAATCTTTATCAGTCTATGATTTTCAAAGAGTAGTTCCTTGACCAATAGCATCAGTGTCACATGAAAACTTGTTCGAAATGCAGATTTTTAGTCTCTACACCAAATCTTCTGAATCTGAAATGGCCCAGCAGTTTTAACAAATTCTCTAAGTAATCCTGATGTCTGCCAAAGTTTAAGAATCAATTTTCATAAACAGTATAAGTAAGCATCAGGAAACCAAAAGTTATAAATTATACTTTCTCTTGTACAGCGGTCAGTACCTGATACTGAAAACTCAGTCCAAGTACTTACTTACTAAATGCTGAGTGAGTCAGTAATGTTCTGTTTTCTTTGAGCCCTTCAGAAATGCCCCTTTGAAAAGACTGTGCTTAAAATCTGTCTGTCATTTGTTACATTAATAGTTAAAATCAAAGTAATATTGTCTGGCATATTGTTTAAAAAACAAAATTGACCTCAATAACTCTTTCAAACAAGTCTAACATATTCAGTATATGTAGAGGAAGCCCACATTAGAAATTTCTATTACCTATTCCTGTTACCCATCTATAATTCTTTTTTGTTGTTGTTATTGTCACTTAAACACTTGCTGGGCTTCCCTGGTAGCTCGACTGGTAAAGAACCTGCCTACAATGCAGGAGACCCCAGTTTGATTCCTGGGTTGGGAAGTTCTCCTGGAGAAGGGACAGGCTATTTACTCCAGTATTCTTGGGCTTCCCTGTTAGATCAGATGGTAAAGAATCCACCTGCAATGCAGGCGACCTGGGTTCGATCCCTAGGTTGGGAAGATCTCCTGGAGGAGGGCATGGCAACCCACTCCAGTTTCCTTGCCTGGAGAATCCCTGTGGACAGAGGAGCCTGGCAGGCTATATTCCATGGGGTCACAAAGAGTTGGACACAACTGAGCGACTAAGCACAGCAAACACTCTCTATTCTGCTCAAAAGTTAAAGGCATGTAGATATATGTGTGGGTATATGAGATAGCAGAGAATCTCTACCACAGCCCTAATTGGAAAATTCCTAACATGGTCTGTGAAGTTGCATCTTGGTCAGAGGACTAAATCTTCTCCTCACATTCTCATGTCCACCAAAGTATACAATTTCTCTTTTCCCTCTTTGTCCAGAGACACTTGCAAGTATCCAGGTCTGTTGGCTGTCTATCAAAGACAACTAGGTATAACATCCTTTCCCTTCCACTCCCTGGTCACTGGAGTAGAAAACCCTTCTGCTCCCTCTTACTTTGAGGAATCATATTTGTTTACGCTTTTCTGGAAAAACATCTATGTCACTCCTTTCTCCCTTATCCCAGATCTAGTTTTATCTCATCTTTAAAAAAAACAAAGTAGCTTTATAGTCATGTGTTCAAATTTATCTCTAGTCCTCTAAATTTTTCACTTAGTTCGGTAGTATTTCTGCTTTAGTGTTGACTTGGGCAAGGGAAAACAACCTGTACAGTAACAATGAATAGAAAAAAAGGAAAGAAAACACATATACATGTACATAGGAGTCAGATAAACCCAAGTATAAAAAAAGTGGTACTGAGAACATATTCTGGGACTCTGGACCCCTCAGGCCAAGTAGGATATAAGAGAAGGCAGAGACAGGAAGAAATGGTTATTGTTAAAAATAATTTCTGAGGGACCTGTATTTGAATCTCCACTTCAGCTCTCTTTGGGGGCTAGGATAGCATACTCCCTCCAACTAACAGCCTAGTGGGACTTCAAGAGAACCCTTAGGACCTTTTAAATGTAGTCCCTGTTCCTGGGAGACACAGAAGTCTGATGCCTGGCTCATGCCAGAAAGAGGCTTCATCATAGATTAGTGCTCATAACACATAAGACTATGGCCTGGGTCAGGAAAACCAGAGGGGATCAATGACTAGTACTAGGTATGTCTGTCTTAATTCGAACAAAATGTGACTCTCACTCTAGAGAATACATATATATGTATACACACACACACATATGCATACATTTATATATATAATTTGAAACAGTGCCATTTTCTTTCCTCTCAAATATCAAAATACTATCAGACTCTTCTCAAAAATGATGTTATATGTAACTTAAACTCCCTCTCCCCTGACCAGAGAATCTGAAAACAAAAAAAATGTATTGAAAACATTTTCAACAATGTTTATTATATTTTATAACTATTTGAGTTCATTTTTAATACATTTAATATGTATGAGGTTACTGTGCATTAAAAATATTCACCTTAATCTAAAATTGATTTTGCAAATATTGGTTACTTTTTACTTGGCAAGTTTCTCACTTCCTTTGGTTTGACTAAGGTTTTTATTGTTTTCAAAATTACAAATACAGAATATTATTCAACATTTAAAGACCACAGTTCTCTCTTTTGTCTGTGGAGAATTTGTGAATAGGCCAATTATTAAGCTTTAAGATTTCATTATTTTGTCCTTTAATGACATTGACTCTATTTGGGTAAAGAAAAATATGTAGGGCTCTTTAAGTCAAAATTGTTTAACCAGAATGGTAGCTATTTATGTCAGCTTTTAAATTTCCTTTATTAATCAAAGAAATATATGCAATTTAAGCTTCTTCCTAGCTCTTTAGTCAGATAGTAATAATACGCATATATCTTAACTCTCTATTCTGGTAATGAGTAGATAATGGCCTAATTAGTCAGTAAATCATTTGAAAACAAAAGCTAATAGAATGAAAAAACCCACATACTTCCAAGATATGAGGAGAAAGTAAATGCATTCTTTAAAATGATGGCGGGTAAAGATATCAGTGAGTTTTTATGATGGGTGTAGGTGGTTCAAGAATAAAAGAGAGACAAATGGTGAAGAAAAATCACAGCAGGAAAAATCTCCATCACTTACCTACCAGCCCTTACACACACATACATACACACACTTACTTAGGAGTAGAACTATCAGGTCAAATGGTTAGAGTACAGTTGTTTTCAGAAACAACCAATTTGGTTTGCAAAGCGGTTATACCACTTTACATTCCCAGCTGCAACAGATGAGTATTTCAGTTGCTCTGCGTCGATGTTAGGAGTTTGTAGTGTCAGGTGTTTCTTTCTTTTTTTTAAAAAAAAAACTTAAAACTTTCCATTTTGAACTGGTATAGCCTATTAATAATGCTGAGGTAGTTTCAGCTGAACAGCAAAGGGACTCAGCATTGCATGTACATGTATCCATGTATCCATTCTCCCCTAAACCCTCCTTCCATCCAGGCCAGCATATAACATTGAGCAGAGTTCCATGTGCTATATAATAGGTCCTTGTTGGTTATCCATTTTAAATATTGCAGTGCATACAAGACCTTCCCAAAGTCCCTAACTATTCCATCCCCCAAAAAACCTTAAGTTTGTCTTCCAAATCTGTCTCCTTCTGTTTTGTAAGTTCATTTGTATCATTTCTTTTAAGATTCAATATATAAGGGATGTCATACACTATTTCTCCTTCTCTGTCTGACTTACTTCACTTGGTATGACACTCTACATCACCCATGTTGCTGAAAAGGCATTATTTTTCTTTTAAGTGGCTGAGTAATATTCCATTGTATACATGTACCACACCTTCTTTATCCATTTTTCTGTCAATGGACATTTAGGTTGCTTCCATGTCTTAGCTATTGCACACAGTGCTGTAATGAACACTGGGGTACATGTATCCTTTTGGATCATGTTTTTCCCCTGGATATATGCCCAGGAGTGGTATTGCAGGATCATACGTAGCTCTAGTTTTAGTTTTCTAAGGAACCTCCATACTGTCCTGGATAGTGGTTGTACCAATTTACATTCCCACCAACAGTGTAGGAGGGTTCCCTTTTCTCAACACCCTCTCTAGCATTTGTTGTCCATGGACTTTTTAATGATTCTGATCAGCGTAAAAGTGATATCTCACCATAGTTTTGATTTGCATTTCTCTAATAACTAGTGATGTTGAACATCTTTTCATGTGCCTATTTGTCATCTGTATGTCCTCTTTGGAGCAATGTCTATTCAGGTCTTCTGCCCATTTCGTGAGTGGGTTCTTTGTTTTGATGCTATTAAGCATCATAAGCTGTTTGTAAATTTTGGAGACTAATCCTTTATCAATCACATTATTTACAAATATTTTCTCTCGATTTGTGGGTTGTCTTTTCATTTTGTTTATTGTTTCCTTTGCTATGCAAAAGCTTTTGAGTTTACTTGGGACCCATTTGTTTATTTTTGTTTTTATTTCCATTATTCTGGAAGATGGATCAAAAAAAGATGTTGCTGTGGTTTATGTCAGAGAGTGTTCTGCCTGTGTTTTCCTCTAGGAGTTTTTAATTATTGGTATCACATTTAAGCCTTTAATCCACTTTGACCTTATTTTGGTGCATGGAGTTAAGGAATGATCTAATTTCATTTTTTTACATGTAACACAGGCCTTAAACGACACTTTAGATGAGTTGGACTTAACTGATATTTTATAGAGCATTCCATCCAAAAGCAGCAGACTGCATGCAGATCCTTCTCAAGTGCACACAGAACATTCTCCAGGACTGACCACATTCTGGGCCACAAGGCAAGCCCTGGTAAATTTACGAAAACTGAAACCATATCAAGCATCTTTTCTGATTACAAGGCTATCAGATTAGAAATAAACGCTATGAGATTAAAAGTAAATAAGAAAAAAAAAACCTCTAAGAAACACAAACATGTGGCAGCTAAACAACATGCTACTAAACAGCCACTGGATCACTGAACTGGATCACTGAAGAAATCAGAGGAAATGAAGAATAGCTAGAGACAAATAAAAACAAAAGCACAATGATCCAAAATGTACAGGATGCATAAAAAGCAGTTCTAAGAGGGAAGTTTATAGCAATACACTCTTACCTCAAGAAACAAGAAAAATCTCAAATAAACAACTTAACTTTACACTTAAAACAACTAGCTAAAGAAGAACAAATAGAACCTAAAGTTACTAGAGGGAAGAAAATCATAAATATTAGAGCAGAAATAAATAAAATAAAGACAAAGAAATCAATCACAAAGATCAATGAAACTATTGACAGAAAACAACAAAATTCTGTGAAGTAATTACCCTTCAATAAAAAATTAATTAATTTTAAAAAAGATCAATGAAACTAAAAGCTGGTTCTTTGGAAAAATAAACCAAATTGATAAACCTTTAGCCAGACTCATCAAGCAAAAAAAGGGAGAGGACTCAAATCAATAAAATTAGAAACGAAAAAAGAGAAGTTACAACTGACTCCATACAAATACCAAAGATCATAAGAGACTACTATGAACAACTGTATGCCAATAAAATGGACAACCTGGAAGAAATAGGCAAATTCTTAGATATAGTCTCCCTAGACTGAACAGGAAAGAAATAGAAAATATGAACAGACCAATCACAAGTACTGAAATTGAAACCATGATTAAAAATCTCCCAACAAATAAAAGTCCAGGGTCTGATGGCTTTACAGGCAAATTTCATCAAACATCTAAAGAAGAGTTAACATCTATCCTTCTGAAACTATTCCAAAAAGATTCAGATGAAGGAAAACTTCCAAACTCATGTTAATGAGGCCACAATCACCCTGTTACCAAAACCAGACAGATACCACATAAAAAGAAAACTACAGGCCAATATGACTGATGAACATAGAAGCAAAAATCCTCAACAAAATACTAGCAATCTGCATCCAACAATACATTAAAATATACAATGATCAAGTGGGATTCATCCCAGGGATGCAAGGATTTTTCGACATCCCCAATTCAATCAATGTGATATACCATATCAATAAAACTGAAGAATAAAAACCACATGATCATCTCAATAGATGCATTAAAAAAGCTTTTGACAAAATTTGGCACCTACTGATGATAAAAACTCTCCACAAAATGGGCATAGAGGGTACACACCTCAACATAATAAAGGCCATAAAAGACAAACATACAGCTAGCATCATACTCAATGGTGAAAAGCTGAAAGTATTCCAAGATTAGGAACAAGACAAGGATGTCCACTCTCACCACTTTTATCAACATAGTTTTTGAAGTTCTAGCTACAGCAATCAGAGAAGAAAAGTAAGTAGAGGAAACTCAAATTGGAAAAAAAAAAGAAGTTAAACTGTCACTGTTTGCATATGACATGATACTATACATAGAAGATCCTAATGATGCTACTACTACTACTACTACTAGAACTCATGAATGAATTTGGTAAAGTTGCAGGTTATAAAATTAATACACAGAAATCTATTGCATTTCTACACACAAACAACAAAATATCAGAAGAAATTCAAGAAGCAATTCCATTTAATAACACATCAAGAAAATAAAATACCGAGGAATAAGCCTACCTAAGAGACAAGAGAACTGTCCTTTGAAAACTGTAAGATGCTGATGAAAGATATAGAAGACAGAAACAGATGGAAAGATATACCATGTTTGTGAACTGGAAGAATCAATATTAGCAAAATGACTATACTACACAAGGCAATCTACAGATTCAATGCAATCCCTATCAAATTACAAATGGCATTTTTCACAGAACTAGAAAAACAAAAAAACTCAAAGTTTGTATGGAGATACAAAAGACCCCAAATAGTCAAAGCATTCTTTAGCGAGAAAAATGGAGCTAGAGGAATCAGGCTCCCTGACTTCCAACTATACTACAAAGCTGCAGTCATCAAAACTATGGTACTGGCACAAAAATAGACATATAGACCAAAGGAACAGGATAGAAAACTAGAAAACCCAGAAATAAGCCCATGCACCTATGGTTCAATAGTCTATGACAAAGGAGGCAAAACTACACTATGTTGGAAAGACAAGTCTCTTCAACAAATGGTGCCGTAGTGTCAGGTTTTTCAAAACCCTTCTAGTAGTTGTGTACTGCTCTATCTCAGTGGTTTTAATTTGTGCTTCCCTAATGTTTAAAGATGGAGAACTTCTTTCCAAGTGCTTCTTTGCTATCTGCAGTGGTCAGCACCCAAGTCGCCCCCCACCACATGACCCTGAGATACTGGTATTCACATCTCTATGTACTTTTCTCCTAAATTCAATAGGGCTTTGTAGCAAATTTGATTTTCATGAATCAAATCATGAAAATGATTCAACGTGACTTCTGAGGCTAAGTCATAAATGCCACTGTTGCCTCCTCGATTGCTCTTAGCTAACAGACTTTGAGGTAAGCCAGCTGCCATATAATGAGGACATTCAGAAAACCCTGTGGAGGGACTGTATTTCCACTGCACATGCCAAAGGTTCAATCCCTGGTGGTGAAACTAAGTTCCCACATAGTGGACATAGAGGCTAAATTAAAAAAAGAAAAAAGAAAGCTTAAAGAGAAAACCCTATGGAGAGACCCACCTGATAAAGAACTCAGGCCTGCAGACACTAAATTACCCAGCACCAATTTGTCAGCCATGTGAGCCATTCTGAAGGCAGATCCTCAAACCCCAGTTAAGGTTTCAATTAACTGCAGCCCCAGTCAAAAAAAAAAAACACCACCAGTTAAACTGCGCCAGTTAAACACCAGTTAAACACCACCAGTTAAACTGACTCCTTGATCTACAAAAGCTGTGAGACAAATTTTTATTATTATTTTAAGAAATCAAGTTATTTAGTAAATTATTATGTGATAATAGATAATTAACACACCGTTCCTATATCTTTTCTTTGGTAAAATGTATGCTCATGCCTTCAGTCTATTGTTTTTAATGGGCTATCTTCTTGTTAATGAGTTAAAAGATTTCTTTATATATATCCTTTGGGTGTAAATCCTTTTTAAGATAGGTGTTTATCAAATGTTTTCTCCCAGCATTTTGGCTTGCTTTCTTTCATTTTCTTAACAGACTCTTTCAAGAAAATAAATTTCATATTTTGATGAAGCCTAATTTGTCTACATTTTTACTCTGTGGTTCATGTTTTTGGTCTCATAGCTAAGAAATCACCCTATGAAAGGTCAAAACAGTTTTATCATATTTCTTTTGGAATTTTTATAAACTTAGGTCTTACTTTTAGATATACAATCCATTTTTAAATTCTTAAAAAATACAGTGCTCATTTTTTTCAGTCTAATTATTCTAGCAACACTTCTTAGAAATACTATTCTTTATCCCTTAAATAAATTTGGTATCTTTGTAAAAAAAAAATAGTAATCAATTGACTGCAGTAGACTCTCAAACAATGCAGGGGTTGTGGGAACTGGTCAGTTGCACAGTCCAAAATTTGGGCATAATTTATAGTCAGCCCTCATTGTGCACGATTCCTCCTTGTCTGTGATTTGGTATCTGCATGTTCAACCAACCATGCATCATGAAACACTACAGTATTTACTATGGAAAAAAGTCTATGTATAAGTGGACCTGAGCAGTTCAAACTCAAATGTTGTTCTAGGGTCAACCATACATGGATGTGGTTCTATTTCTAGTCTCTATTCTATTTTGTTTGTCTATTTGTATATCCTTTACCAATATTTTATTACTCTAGCTTTAGAGTATAAATCTTGAAATCACTATGGATTTTCCAACTTTGTTTTTCTTTATCAAAAGTTCTTTGGCTATTTTTAGTACTTTGTTTTCCACATGCATTTTATAACATACATTTTTCAGTTTCTGTAAAAAAGCCTGATGAAGTTTTAATCAGGACTCTATTAAATATATAGATCAATGTGGGGTGAATTGAAATCTTTACAATCTTGATTCCTCTAGTACATGAACAATATACATCTCTCCACTTATTTAGATGGTCTTTGATTTTTCTCAATGATTTTTAGTTTTCAAAATAAAAATCCTACACATATTTTATTAGACTTATCCCTATGCATTTTTTATTTATTTTTTTATTATAAACTTATTTACTTAGTTGGAGTATTACAATACTTACACTTATTTATACTTATACTTAGTTACAATATTGTATTGGTTTTGCCATACATCAACATGAATTCATCACGGGTGTACACGTGTTCCCCATTCTGAACCCCCCTCCCACCTCCCTCCCCATACCATCCCTCTGGGTACTCTCAGTGCACCAGCCCTAGGCATCCAGTATCGTGCATAGAACCTGGACTGGCGAATCATTTCATATATGATATTATACATGTTTCAATGCCATGCTCTCAAATCATCCCACCCTCTCCCTGTCCCACAGAGTCCAAAAGACTGTTCTATACATCTGTGTCTCTTTTGCTGTCTCACATACAGGGTTATCTTTACCATCTTTCTAAATTCCATATATATGCATTAGTATACTGTATTGGTGTTTTTCTTTCTGGCTTACTTCACTCTGTATAATAGGCTCCAGTTTCATCCACCTCATTAGAACTGATTCAAATGTATTCTTTTTAATGGCTGAGTAATACTCCATTGTGTATATGTACCACAGCTTTCTTATCCATTCATCTGCTGATGGGCATCTAGGTTGCTTCCATGTCCTGGCTATTATAAACAGTGCTGCGATGAACATTGGGGTACACATGTCTCTTTCAATTCTGGTTTCCTCAGTGTGTATGCCCAGCAGTGGGATTGCTGGGTCATAAGGCAATTCTATTTCCAGTTTTTTAAGGAATCTCCACACTGTTCTCCATAGTGGCTGTACTAGTTTGCATTCCCACCAACAGTGTAAGAGGGTTCCCTTTTCTCCACACCTTCTCCAGCATTTATTGCTTGTAGACTTTTATCCCTATGCATTTTATATTTTAATTCAATTTAAAAAATTTTTTAAATTAGGTTTCAATTTTAATTTTCCATTCTCAGTCTAGAAAAATGCAATTGATTTTTGTGCATTCACCTTTTATCCTATGATTTTTCTAAACTTACTTCTTAGTTTTTGCACTTTTTTAGGTTTTTTGTGATTTCCCATTTAGGCAATCATGTCACCTATAAATAAAGATAATATTTCTTCCTTTCTAATTTGTATGGCTTTAATTTATTTATCTTACCCAACTGTACTGGCTTGGACCTTCAGTACGATATTGAATAAGAATAATGAGAATATGCACTTTGCTGTTTCCAACTCTTGGGCGAAGGCATTTGTCTTTCACTGTTAAGTAAGTTATGAGCTGTAGACTTTTATATTTATGCTCTTTATCAACTTGAGGAAATTCCCTTCTGTTCCACATTTGCTAAAGAGTTCCCTCATGATGGTTGTTGACTTTTTCAAATGTCTTTACCTCATCTATTGACATGATCATATTTTCTTTCAGCTTGTTGATATGGTTATTTACATTTACTGATTTTTTGAATGTTAACTAACCCAGCTATTTGTAAAGACCCTCCACAATATAACCTTACTCTATATATATTCAGCCAAATTTTGCAGAAGCTGCAATCACAAACCCTAAGCTGTGGGACCTCCCTATCTTGATCAACTGATGCTCACCCCGACTCATAATCCTCTTTTTCCTTCACCTATCTGGATCCCTGTCTCCCTTCAAGGTCCAAGTCAATTCCACCTTCTCTGTGAGCCTTTCTCCAGTTACCTAAGCTCTCTCTCCATGGGCCAATTATTTGAACATGAGCACTCCTCCAAATATTTTATTGGCAAGAAGCAATATCAAGAAGAAAGAAAAACTGCTGGGGATCAGTAATGGAGATAAATGTCAGTAGAAGAGAGTAGGGTATAATAATATCTGAGTATCACAATTGGCATTTTTCTCCTAGTACAATAATACAGGGAATTTCTAGTTCTAGTTCTGGGGAGATTCCAGTCATCTTATGCTCATAGATAATCCTCCTCCCACCCTCACTGTTGTTGGAGAAATTCCGAAAGATTGTGCTCATTTGCTTTTTTTTTGGTAGAACTGTAAAGACAAAGAAAACCTCCTGTTTCTCTGAAAATCCTCTGTAAAAATATGGATAAAATAAAGATAAAATACTGCATTTATTTATTCAATAAATGCCCAGCAGTACCTCATATGAAACACTGTGTTAAATTTTGTAGGGGAAACAAAGATAAAAACTGTTTGACATCTCTGAATTTAAATTACACATGATGCAATTTATGTATACTTATGTTTACTTATTCTTTCTTGTGTTGAAATCTCTATTCCTCTGTAGTTCCCCCACCCCAGAAACACACAGCTTCCTTCCACCTATGAAAAACTACTATTCAGTATAAAAATACTAAAATATATTATCACATAAACACATTATTAACATCTATTTTGCATAGGTTTACAAAGCCAGTTTTATTATCAAACTATTGTGAAATATAATCCTTAAACTTTAAAAATCATTTTGAATATTTTGTCATAATCTTTGAGTAGAAAACCCACTTAAAACATAGCGAACTGTTTTTAATAAAAATTAAAAATAAAAAGAACCTTGTTTAAAGCCAGCTTTTAGAATTAAAACCATATGGGAGCTCTGATAGTGCAGCTTTTGGCTCTGTCAGGATTCCCTGTGATGAAACTGGCACCTGTTTTCATGAAAGTATTTTGCCACTTATGCTTTCGGACATTTGCGGTTCTGGCCTTAATAACAGTCTCCAGATGATTATTAAATTACCTGGATAAGGAACTGCAAATTGTTAAATATTTATTTTTTAAATTTATTTGTCTTAGTGTGACAAACATAGTACAGAGTAACTGCCTGAGCAAACAAATATTGCCAAATGCTGGATTAGCACTACCCCCTCAGATCAGAATCTCAAGACACAACAGTAAAACTTTGGTGATTTCCATGATCCAAGATGAAAAACAAAGAAGAAAGTCTGATACTGTAAATGATAGTGGGGATTTTTCTCCTTTATATTAAAACTCCACTAATTAAAGTTCAGCTGGAATTTACAGTACTCAATGGTCAAAATCAAATGCATGACTTGAACTACAAACAGAAGTCAACTGCATTGAGTTAGTTACAGACCAGGATACTGGATGAATCCCAGCTTTACACATTACTCACTATCAAATTCTGTGGGCAAGTCTTAATTCTACCTTGAATAATTTAGGAATCATTTGCATGAAAAGTCTGTGTGAACATACTTCCTCCTATCCCCTGACACTCTGATTTTCTGCCATGTTTTTCTAGTTAAGACTTATCAACTTAAAGTAAATAATTCATTAGTTACAGTTAAGATATGATGATAAAAGAAGAAATAACATAAAACAGTTTATAAAATGAATGGTTCAAAAGTCTAAGCTATGTAGAGTCTTCTTCAGTCACTATCTGTAAGTCATCCACGAAAACCGGTACAGGGAGTTCAGAGTATTTCACCTGAGAAGAAATATAGGAATCACCCACAAGAAAGAGAAATACCGGCAGGCGCACGGGCTGGGGACGCGCGCCACAGTCGAGCCGGGCGCGGTCTTTCCAGGTCCAGCCACGACATGGCCACCGCCCTCCTAAGGAGAGTGGCCTCCGCCATGGGCCCGCTGCTGCAGCTGGGGGGCCGCCCGCTTTCCGCGCTCGCGCAGGGCCCCCCGCGCGCCGGCCCTGCCACTAAAAAAAAAAAAAAGAAAAGAAAGAGAAATACCTTATTCACCCTTTGCCAGCTCCTGCAGAGCCATATCACACTGAGGAGGAAATAATCTCCACAAATGCTGTCTTCCCTAAATATAACCTTTGATTCATTCCTGTAAGGTGTGTTTGTTAGGTATGTTTAGTGTATTATTTAAGAATATTCAATTCTTCTATGGAAGACAAGGAAAGCAAATGGAATCAGTGAAACTCATGAGAACTATTAAATATAAACAGGAAGTATAAAAGTAGCTGTGAGACACAGGATTAAGCATAGATTGTAAGTTAGTAACCTGTGAGATACATTAGACATAGATAAAATAAGAAGGACATAATGATAAATACAGTTAGAGATATAAAGAACAAAATACCAAATATTCATATGGCACATGAGACACTAAAACGTAATACTTTACCTAATATTTATGAGGCAAAAAAGAAACCAAATATTTATGAGATACTTAATGCTCATGGGCTTTAAAGTTGCTCCCCACCCACTGGTGACATTCATTCTGACTCACAAGACCTCTGCAGATAAAATCTACAACTGCTCAGCCAGCTATTGGGCAAGTTACAGTTGTGGCCAGAAACATTTGCCCCTGTGTCTCTCCTATAACATAAGAATTTATTGACTTCAGGCACTTTTCATTGGCTGAGTTCCTTGCTCACTCTCAACTCTGGTCCTTGTAATTACGCTAACAGCTGACTGACAAGGCAGAGAGAAAGATAAGACATAGAAAAAAATGTATAGCACAGAATTCACATATAGTGGTCCTTCCAACTCTCTACCCTTTCCTTAATGTATAAACCTATCCAATCTCTTTCTCTCATTTCTCACTCTTCATTTTAAGTTGATTCAACACATCCTAAGCTTTGATGATTTGAGTTTAGTCTCCGAGTCTTTCTGCTATGTGACCTCTGGGAAAGCTTCTCTGGTTGTATACTTGCAGGCTTCCGTTGAATCAAGGTAACTTTCCCATATGACACCCCATCCCCACCACCTCCAATGTTGACTCTCAGCCTTGCTGTCCTGTTTGGTGTAGACTATGACAGGTATCTAAGGAGTCCAGGAAGTTCTTGTTGATGCTGTTGAGCTCTGGCCTTAGACCCTCTTGCTGTCATCTGCACCTAAATAACAAAGCACTTCCCTATACTTGAGGCACTTTTTATCAAGTAGATTAATTTTCCTTACATAATCTCCGATTTCTTTCTGATGTTTAGGTTGCCCGTTTTCCATTTTATTAGTTTTGTCATAAATATTTTTTTTATATTTTAGATCATTATTGGAAAAAACTTTTATTAATTATTGAGTCTTCCTCCCACTCCTATTTCTAGTCACACAGTCTCCTCCTCCACAAAGACCAAATATTTTCAGTTTTTTGAGTAGGAGAAAGTAGACCAAAAAGAATGACCCAAGTCACTCAACCAAATTTAATTTTTACATTATTCCAAAGTCTAGAGAGGAAAAAAGGAAATAATTTAACCAATTTATACCAAAAAACATTTAAAGCATTTTATTATTATAGAAATAGTTAAAAGTGGCTTTTTGGTACTTTGCATCATGTAAAGGAATTTTCAAATTATGTTTTGATAATCACTGAAACTCCTTGAGATAGAAATATAGTAATACTAGATGTGTAATCAAGTTCCTTAACCCCTATGTGCCTCAGTTTCCTCATTTCTTAAAAATGAATATACTGATAGTACCTATCTCAAAAGGTTGTTATAAGTATTAAAATAACTAATGCATGTGAAGTGCTTAGAATAAATGCTTAGTACTTAATCATTTGAATCTTTTCTTTTGTAAATTGTTCCTATTCTTTTATGAGTTCTCTAGACATGTTTATTTTTTTAAATAACGCTGTAAACATTCACCATTTATAAAAGACATAAACCAGTTATAAAGATAATAATACTTAGAATTAGACTTTATTGAACTCTTGCCATTTCCTAGGCATTCTGCAAAGTACTTTATCTAGGTAATCTTATTTAAAACTCAAAACAACCTTATGAGTAGATATGTTATTATGTCACTTTAACAGATAAGAAAATGGAGATTTATCATGTTTAATTAGTTTCCCCAAGGCCTCAAAACTGGAAAGTAAAGACATCTTACACCAATGAATTTATCAACTTCTGTCTCTAAAGTTCATAGTATTAATATTGTGTTTAGTGCCCTTTGTCAAAACATTTTCTTTTTTTCTTTTTTTTGTGGAGGCACTGCATAGCATGTGGAATTCAGTTCCCTGAACAGGGATCAAACCCATGTCCCCTGCAGTACACTTAACCACTGAACCAACAGAGAGGTCCCTATCAAAACTTCTTAAATATTTCACACTCTATAATTTGCCTTTTAGCTTTCCTTAATTATGATACACAAATGTTTCATTTTATGTAGTAAGGTCTAACAATGTTTTGTAGTTTCTTTCATTGTTTTTATGATTAGAAAGTCACTTTCCACCCTAAGATAAGATATTCTGCAATATTTTCTAGTTGCTTTAGAGTGTTTTTAAACCACATTTAATTCATTGATCAATTGGTATTCATGTTTTTAATATGAGGTTAGGGATAACTTGATTTTCACCTCCAAATAATTAACCAACTGTCCCAGCACCATTTATCACATAATTCTTTTTTTACTAATATGTGAATTCACTGTAATCACACAAACTGAAGGTACATTTTTCTTTATAAATTTGAATTACAGGAATATGAAAACATTAGCAAAGCATCATTTGAGCAGAAAATTCAATACCTACACTTTAAAATCTCAGAAGAATATGGTAATTGCAAAAAGAGAAGTAGGAAAAAACGATAGACCATCTATGTCCCCATGCTGCAGGGTGCCTATAGCACAGTGCTGTGTATTCTTAAATGATGACCCTGCCCTGTACAACTCTGGTCTGTGAAGCCCTGTAAACAGCAACTGGTTAGTTTGGGCTCCCCCAGAAGACACCTCCCTCTCTCCTCAAAATTCAAATGGAGGTGGTTTATTTGAGAGGTAACCTGAAGAAACACTGGTAGGCAAATGGGGAATTAAAAGAGAAATGGAAAATGACCAAGGAAGAATGCCTTATAAAACTCTACTGCTATGGGCAAAGTTTAAGCCTAAGTCATGGTAGACCTCACTCCTTGGAAATGTCTACCCTAAGGATGAGGGACCTGGACATTTTATGCAGCAATTCTCATCAGTCTGGGGTTAAAATCTACTGGCAGTGGTGTCACTTCTATAAGTCCAGATGCCTCTGGAGACAGACCTGGCTTCAGCAGCCAGATGACTGCAGAGAGAATGTAGGGTGCACTATAATAGTGAGCTCGGGGAATTGGGATAGGGACTTCGGGCTTCTTTCTGCTCCACTGCTAAATAAAAACGCCATTAGTCAGTGTTCATCTCAAATGAGTTACTGAATTATGAGAAACCTTTAGGAATGAGTCCCTTGTGATTGCAGTGATAGAAATATGACTACTTTTCAGTATGATCTATCCATCTACTTTATCCATTCTATCTATTCTAGGGTGATTACTTATTCTATCACTCTGTCAATCAACTCTCGTACTACTTTGATATTTTAACCACAACAGTTAGGTATTTTAGGACAAATCCTTCTTTTTTATATTTTTCTTCAGAATGTTGTTAGTTAATCTCATTCTTCCAAATGAAAATCAGATTTTTTGCCTCAAGTCCCACACCCATCAAAGACAGAAATCCTGTTAGGGATTATATATTAGGATTTTTTAAAAAATGAATTTAGTAAGAATTAACCTCTTAAAGGACAAAATCAGTCTTCCTGTACAAATCTTCAAATTGAACTCTTTTTTTCTACCTCTTAATATATTGTTGTAGCTTTATTCACAGGACACAAAAGTGTTTTGGAGGATTATTTCTGGATATGGTATATGGCTTTCTTTTTTGCTATTCAGTAAAGAATATCCCATACCCTCTCTTTATTATATCTTTTAGTTAGGTATAAAGCTGCATATAAGAAAGTCATTGATTTTTAAAACTTCCTCTTATTTTATCCAATCTATCTTTTTAATTCTAAGCATTATTTTCATGTGCTTCTCTAGGTTATAACCAAATCATATGTAAAAATTATCATCTTCCACCTACATAAAATTCTATCATTGTTTATTTCTTTGAATCAAAGCAGTGTCTCTAAGGAGTAATATCCTTCTGGGATAGTAAGAACTTATTTGGGTCTTATTAAAATCATTATCAGTTTATTAGTGTGAATTTACTAATCAGATCCTTTATAGGAGGATATTTAATTGAGATAATGTATTAAAGGAGAAAGAAGAAAATATACCAGCATTAAAAAAAGGCTGGGGTTGTTTTAAGCCCGTGGAGGTAAGATACAAACAAACCTATTAATGTTGGCTGGGGAAATACCAAACAAATCTGTTCTGTCTTCTACAATGATAATTAGGCAAGGCTCTGATCTCCAGTGGCCTCCCCACTTATCAACCTGGCCCCTGTCCAGGTCTCCATCTAGCTACTGCTTTCACTCCATTTGATGACAAGAAAGAACAGAGCAAGAATTGCTTTCACAAGGAGCTTGGCTCAATACCCACACATTTCTGAACTGCCTTGGGCTGCATGCTTGGGATATGAAGAGTATAAAATTCTGGATCTGATTATTACACAGCTAGATTATAAAGCATTTTGCTAAGCTTCTGGAGGAACGCTAGGCATAAAAAATAAAGAGATTAAAAAACAGCTTCATTATTTTTGCTCAAGAATACTAAGTATTGAGTATTTTTTTCAAAAAGTACAGAAATTTAACTTTCAAAGAAATACCTTTAGGTAGAATTTTAGCAGCATTTTAACTAACTGTAAATGACTAGAAGGAAGAAAGTCTCTATTTGCAAATTCAAAACTTCTCTTACTAAACACTATTTGATTGAAAATAAGGATGGAAGGAAAGGAGGGAGGGAAGGAAGAAAAAAAAATGGAAGAAATTCTTATATAACCAGTTATTCAAGTGATTTTTTTTTCAATGAAAAAATTAGATCTAATTCTCATTTTTGTATTTTATTTTCCTTTAATCAGTATGCCTTTCTGTAAGACATCTTCCTGAATATCTTTGAGGGAAAATTACTTTGAGGATTCTCCAGATGGAAGTACCATTCTGAAAGCTAAAAAAGGTTTGAGAAAATTATCACCTTTAGAAAATGTAAAGCCTTTGTGTGTGAAATGACTGACATGCAAAACTTGTTTTTAGACCCAATAAACTAAGATTTTCCAAAATTATTCAGGACTAGTTTTAAGTCTTTGGTAAATGAAATAAGATTAACAGTCTAATGTTTTGGAAATCACTAAACAGAAAATAGAAAGTCCTAAAATGTAAAGGTAGAAGCACATATTTCTTAATTAGAACCAAATTAACACTGTCTGTATGTTTTTATTCAGCAAAGGCAAGCCCTTAAAATCCCATATATTAAAGAACAGTTTATTAGACAACAGTATATGAAATGTTTAATTACAGATATTTAAATATAAAACTCAGTGAATAAATATCATTAAATCATAATTTAAATATATTCATTTTTAATAACTTTCAATGGATCAGAGTTCTTATGCAAAATGTTGATGAACACAAAATAAGTCAGAGTTTGAATCCTGACTTGCTTTCAAAAAACTCAGATTAACTTACACAATGAAGCCAATTTCAAATCAAAAGCTCTTTTAAATATATTTTACTGAAAAAAATTTTCCATGTTCTCTAATCACATAAAGGCATCTAACACTTTCAATATTTTGTGCTATTTTAGTAATGCAAGTCACTCTTTGTATAATGAAAATGGACTTTGGACACTGGAAACTCTCAAAAATAACAGAGCTATTAAATTTTTTTTTTTTCCTACCAGTCAGTGCAATAAATGCCTAGCAATACCTTCACCTTGTAGTTGAATTCATTAAGTGCGCCAGAATAATTTTCACAATTGTAATTACACAATTAATCTAAAAACTCAAGTGTAGTATCACATTTTAAAATCTTTTCTTTATAAGGCTACTATTCTATAATATTTTGGTTCCCTTTCATTTAATAATGAATTTGTCTGGCCTTTGTCCCTGGTTACTAGGAGGTATCCTCTAAAGCTTTGGATTTTTGCAGTTATGGGGTATTTTTGCTATTCATGGTGGGCCTTTAAAACCACACTCAAGTTTACACTAATTAGGTGACTCTGGGTAGATCCTTTGATAGTTTACGCCAACAAGATGACTTGGGTTGGTCATGCCAGAAAGACAAACAATGTGATTAGAGGATTAGTGCTTTTAGCCAGGTGACACCACCTCGGCCACTGAAGAAGAGAGAGGGACTAAAGACTAAGTTTAGTCATGTGAACAGTGGTGCAATCAATCATTCCTATGTACTGAAACTGGAATGAAAATACTAGACAAAACTGGGATGAACTTTGCTAAGTGGCAATACATATATTGTCATACGCTACTGTGCTGGTAAAGTAACATGTCCTGACTCCTCAGGGAAAGGACAACTGGAGTATTGTGTTTGAAAACCTCCCAGACTTTACCCTTCAGATCTCTCCCTTTGGTTGGATGTGATATGTATCCTTTGTTGTAATAAAACTATAAGTATAGCACTTTCCCTGTGTTCTATAAGTCATTCTAGCAAATTATCAAATGCTGGGAGGAGAGAGGGAGTGAGAATCCCTAAATTGGTATCTAGCTGGTCAGAAGTGAAGGTGGTCTAGAATTCCTTTGTAGTCTATGTCTGAGATTAGGGTAGTTTTTAAAGAGGACTATGAGACCCACCCCACTCCAGTACTCTTGCCTGGAAAATCCCATGGACAGAGGAGCTTGGTACGCTGCTGTCCATGCGTGGCTAAGGGTCAGACACGACTGAACGACTTCACTTTCACCTTCATGCATTGGAGAAGGAACTGGCAACCCACTCCAGTGTTCTTGCCTGGAGGATCCCAGGGACGGGGAGCCTGGTGGGCTGCCATCTATGGGGTTGCACAGAGTCAGACACAACTGAAGCGACTTAGCAGCAGCAGCAGCATGCTCCTAATCTGTGAAGTTAGGCTTGGTTGGTATCAGAATCCATTGCAGTCCTTTTTAAATTAAAATCATTTCACATTCTACTTGTATACTAAATTCTTATGTCTTTTCTTCTTTGCTTTCTCTCTTCTATTAGTGATTAATAGCCAACTGTAAGACTGGATATAGTGGGTTGTTTTTGTTTTTTTTTTAAGTATAATTGGGTTAAGGAGGTCACAAATGGTACTGTTACTTTTCCCTGTTTTCTTCCTAGGTGGTGGGGTGATATTCTTACATCAGGATTAATTTATCTAAGCCATGTTTCTACACAGCATCTTACCTAAGTAACTATCTCAATCTCCTAAAGATAGCTTTTTAATCTTTATTTTTTAGAAACCCTTTACTTCTAAAAGAAGCTTCTAATCATGATTTCTTATGATGATTATCAAATAAACTGATTTTAAAATATTTTTCTTAAAAAAATTTTTGTTTTCTTATAATTTAGCATTCTTTTGCTAATTTATTAGATCAGCTCTATGTCAAAGGAGAAATTCTTCTGCCTGACAGCTAAAAGAAATGTTTAAGTATACTATTATCTTAATAAACAGATCTTAATTTGTATCAATAATATACAGTAATAAACAAATAGCAATAGTATAATGAACCTCTAGAATTACTCCATCTCTTTTCTCTGCTAGAACACTCAGATATTACCTAGGAAAGTATTCAAGTTACAATAGTCTCTGAGGTCCACATGAAATATCATATATGAACTCCTGGCTAAAAGAAGTAATTTGCCATTGATGGGAAATGCATGAGATTTGAAGTTCCTTAGGTTATATAAAAGGTTCCCTTATCAAATAGTGTTCTCAAGGAAGATTCTAACTGCAAGAATAAACAAAGAGATCCTGGCATTTCCCCCACCATTATCAAGGAAGTTCATTTTTCTGATTTTATTTTTTAAGACGAAATTTCAAAAAAGTAAAAGATCAAAAAGCCTTACCATGTATAATAGGATCAGAGAAAGTAACTGTCTTTGATATGGGCACAAGGAGCAGTCTATCAGGAATGTTAGCAGGAGCACACAGTTCACTTACCCAAGCCAAAACCCAGTGTCAAAAGTTGTTTTCTAAGAATCTAAAAATGATGAACCTATGTGATTCATGTAAATGAATTTAACAACTGTGTCAGGAAATGTTTGTTATTTAATTCTCACTCCATTTTTGTGTCTAGTAACTTCAGTTACACCAAGGGTTTGAAAAATGAGGAACTGAGAAGCAGAGTCATACCAACTTTATAGAAGCAATTTAACATTGCATATTGCTTCATTTCTCAGGAGATGAATCGCTTGAAGTAGTTATTTAAGGTTAACTGTCTAAGAGGAAGAGAATGTGGAAGATTGACTAAAGCATGGACCATGTGCCTTCTCATTCATGGCTAGCTTTTCTTTTTTCCCAGCTTGCTTCTTAGACAAGAGGTAAATTTTCAGGAAAAGCCAAGTGCACTCACACCTTCTTTTTCTGCCCAGCTAACTTTTACTTCAAATAGTCATAACTGTAGCTCAGTTGGTAAAGAATCCGCCTGCAAGGCAGGAGACCCCAGTTCAATTCCTGGGTCAGGAAGATTGTTGGAGAAGGGATAGGCTATCCACTCCAGTATTCTTGGGCTTCCCTTGTGGCTCAGCTGGTAAAGAATCCACCTGCAATGCAGGAGACCTGGGTTCAATCCCTGGGTTGGGAAGATCCCCTGGAGAAGGGAAAGGGTACCCACTCCAGTATTCTGGCCTAGAAAATTTCATGGACTCTATCGTCCATGGGGTCACAAAGAGTCAGACACGACTGAGCGAATTTCACTTTCACTTTCAATTGCAGAATACTGGAGGGAAAACAAACAAGATGATCAATATTGGGGCATACTTATCTCCCTTTAGAGTAAGAAATTTCAACATGCCCTTGGTAAACCTAAATCTTTGTTCTTCATGTTTATTTCATCTTCCCAAAGACACTATTCCTATTTATTTGGTTTGTTTGCTCATGAAGTCCTGCCTTCTTCATCAAAGGAGTTGGAACACTTTAAAGCCAGAGTAAACCCAATAAAAATACCTATACAGGATGAATGAAAAGAAAAAATCTACACAAACAAGCATGCAAATAGACAATCTAGACCAATAAGCAATCTTAGTTCCCTTAGCTGGCTTCTGAGTTTCAAGGTAAAATAAAAGAAGAATATAATCACTCAGTTCTCACTTCAGAGAAAGAGAAGGTCACAAGTCAGGTTCTCTAGGAAGGAGACTTCCAGGCTAAGATTTGTATTTAGGAAGTTTAATGACAGGGGCAGGTGCTCTGGGGGAGTGAGGGAAGTCCAGTGGACAAAGACAGAAGTTGGACTATGAAGCCAACAAACATAGACCCTCCTGTGGGGAGCACTGAAGCTGGGGTGGCTCTTCAGAGTTCCAATTGGATAACGCAGGCTTTATACCTCTCATTCCACCCCCTCAGATTGGGCTGTCACTGATGCAAGCTATTTCTGGGAAGTGGAGTAAAGTTAGGCCAGGTGGCTTGCTTCAACAGAGTGCAATGAGGGTAGATGGGAAGGGCCTTAGCTGCAAGTCATCAGCTGTCAATTCTCCCAGGAGATTTGTTATGTGGGCTTCAATCCTGAAGGTCATGGTTTTGGTTGCACCCGTACTGTTTACTTACAAAAGAAAGAAAACAGATTACTCTCTCTGGGAAAGCAAAGTTATTCCAAAACAGGATGAAAAATAAATTATTTTCATTACTTGGTTTACAGAAAACAGAGTAATATGATGGAAAAAATTCTCACCAATTGCCCTACAGGAAACATGGTTAACAGATTTCATGGGATTGTTTTCCACAGTATCCTTGATAAGAGAATGACACTAATATACCTCTCCATGAGATTCTGTAAAGGTGAATCACAATCCTGGGACCAGCTGGTGATCCAGCTTCATTCATTCATTCACTTGTCCCTCTATTCAAGAAATATTTACTGAGTTCCCACTGTGTACAAAACACTTTGCTAGACACAAGAAAAATTATGAGATGGGGGAAAGATCCAAAATTGCAGACTTTAATCAAAGAATCACATAATGCTGCTGCTGCTGCTGCTAAGTCACTTCAGTTGTGTCCAACTCTGTGCGACCCCATAGACGGCAGCCCACCAGGCTCCCCCGTCCCTGGGATTCTCCAGGCAAGAATACTGGAGCGGGTTGCCATTTCCTTCTCCAATGCATGAAAGTGAAAAGTGAAAGTGAAGTCGCTCAGTCGGGTCTGACTCTTAGCGACCCCATGGACTGCAGCCTACCAGGCTCCTCCGTCCATGGGATTCTCCAGGCAAGAGTGCTAGAGTGAGTACAAATGTGAAATCACATCTTTGAAAATTATACACAAGAGAGGTTCACTCTCCAGTGTTATCAAAGCTTCTAACAGTGAAAACTGACCTGGTTATGAAGGTCAGAGATGCCTCACTAAGAAGTTGTTATTTTTCTGAAAGGTGAAGGCAGAGTAGGAACTAGCCAATTGTAGCAGAAAAGGGCAACAGACTCAGCATTAGAAGGGACCACAGAACACCAAGAAGGCTGGTTTGGCTACAAGCGCAGACAGATGCTGAGGGCAAACTTGAAAGAAGATAAAACGATAGCAGTAGGGAAAAGCAACCCAGGCAGAACCTTGTAAGTTACATTATGGAATGTGGTCTTCATCTTGAGAGCAATAGGAAAATCATTCAAGCGTTGGAGTATGTAGGTAGTGCTCATAAGATGTTGAGTGAGGAGAAACTGCTTGTAAGACTCATTTGGAGGATTATTAGTTCTCTATGGTTGCTATAATAAATTAGCACAAATTTGGTGCTTAAACCATACAAATTTATTACTTAAAATTTTGTTGTTCTGAAGTTTATAATGAGTCTCACTGGGCTAAAATCAAGTTGCCAACGGGGTTCATTCCTCTCTGGGGGCTCTAGGATAGAATCTGTTTTCTTGCCTTTGCAAGCTTCTAGAGACTACCCACAATCCTTGGCTTACAGCCCTCTTCCATCTTCAAAGCTAGCAATGGCTAGTAGAGTCTCATATCACACTACTCTGCCACAGACTAATGTGCATCCCTCTTCGACACATAAGTACCGTTTTGATCACACTGGGCTCACTCAGACTATCTAGGATAATCTCCCGAATCTCAATATTAGCTAATTAGAAAATTTAGGGCTTCTTTGGTGGCTCAGATGGTAAAGAATCTGCCTGCAATGCAGGAAACTTGGGTTCAATCCCTGAGTCAGTATGATGCCCACGTCTCCTGCATTAGCAGGCAGGTTCTTTACCACTAGTGCCACCTGGGAAATAAGCAATTGTGTGATTCAAGCAAACACTGTCCTCAATTTGCCACAACTGAATTCTTCATCTCTCCAAGAGTGATGGAAATTTGCCATAAACCTGCTTCTTAATTCTGATTATCACATGGTATATGAAAGTCTTAAGAAAAAAGAGATGCCTTTTGATATTCAATAAGGGACTCCACATTGGACCAGACTTCAGACTTTTTGTCTTAAAGGAGATATTTTGAACCTTATAGAACTTGTCCACTTTCATACAGAGTCTTTTCATAAGAAATATACAAATACCCCTCACAGATTTTAAGAGTAAAAGGCAGGAAAAAATTATCTATTGTTGAAATATATGAAGCAACACTAAGCAGAGGCCTTCTGCAGTACTGAATGTCTTTTAGGTTATATAATGCCTGTATTTCATGTTGCGTGATTTAGTTCCTACCTACTGAAGCAGATACGGCATTACATATCACTAATCCTTTTCCTTTTAACTTAATAATTCTGTTATAAATTAAGATAAACACAATGTGCTTATAACATAAAGTTTCATGCTTGCATTTATTCAAGTTTTACAAACTAAAAGTATCTAACCAAGTAGTATTATTTAGCTTCTCTCCTTTAAAAAAAAAAAAATATATATATATATATATTTTTGGGGAAATTGTCTAAATTTGTTTGGCTCCACCAGGTCTTAGTTGCCACATGCAAGATGTTTAGTTGTGGCGTGTGGGATTTAATTCCCTGAGCACGGATTGAAGCTGGGCCATCTGCATTGGAAGCAGAGACTTAGCCACAGAACTGCCTGGGCAGTCCTTGAAAATCTTAAAGTTTAAATCACCTTTTGAAAGCAAGGAAGATTGGAGAGACAACTCTTACTTTTAAGGGCTTACCCTTAAATGCAATTTGAGATAGTTGCCAAAACTTTCAAACAGACTTGTTAGGACTAAAATTATTAAAAAACAAAAAACATTAACTTCCATGAAGTTGACTATGTCTTCTGCATGGGGTTTGCAATTCTCTGGTAATATATCTCTGAAAATTACTTTGTTAACTATAAATGATATAGGTAAACAATGATTATTCTTCAGTTATAACAATTAATCTGGACAGAAACATGAAATTTGTTAAACAATTTCTACACACACTCACACACACACACACACACACACCCCTCACACATCAGATGTTCTACTTCAAATATGCAACATGGAGAAGTAATTTTGGCAGATGGTCCTAAACATTCTCCTCCTTAGACGACCATCTGGCTTAAACATTCACCTCATGGTTTTCAATTTCTCATTTCTATTTTTCTTTTTTTTTTATATTTTTCAAAAGAAAATCAGTGTCTAAATTTACAACAAAATGGAAAATAATGAAACTGACTTTTACCTAGTTGGAGCACTGTTTTTTTGTGGAATCTTACAACTAGTGAGCCATACATAAGAATGAGTGTGAATGAATATATCAAGAGCAATACAGAGTTCAAATCAATGCAAAGCAATACAGAGCTCATGCCTCACCTTAAACATTATTTTTGTACCATGGAGGACAGAGTAGTATTGGTAGGATGTGGTACATGGCATGAAAAGAACCAGTATTCTTATAAAAATGGGAGAAATTCATTCTCTGGAGGAGAGAGAAGAAAGAATTAAAGAAGGCTTCATGTACACCATGTTACAGCAGCACTATTCACTATAGCCAAGACGTGAAAGAAATCCAAGTACCATCGACAGTTGAATGGATAAACAAAATGTGATAAATACATATTGGGGCTTAAAGAATCTGCCTGCAATGCAGGAGACCAGGGTTCAGTCTCTTGGTTGGGAAGGTCCTATGGAGAAGGAAATGGCAACCCACTTCAGTATTCTTGTCTGGAGAATCCCATGGACAGAGAAGCCTACAGTCTACGGTATCGCAAAGAGTCAGACATGACTGAGAGTCTAACACTTTCACTTTCTTTCAAATACATGTAGTGGAATATTTGTTGTTGTTGTTCAATTGTTAAGTCATGTCTGACTCCTTGAGACCCTATGGACTCTAACATGCCAGGTCTCCCTGTCCTTCACTATCTCAAGGAGCTTGCTCAAACTCATGTCCATCATGTTGGTGATGCCATCCAACCATCTCATTCTCTGTCGTCCCCTTCTCCTCTTGCCTTCAATCTTTCCCAGCATCAGGGTCTTTTTCAATGAGTTGGCTCTTTGCATCAAGTTGCCAAAGTATTGGAGCTTCAGCATCAGGTCTTTCAATGATTATTCAGGGTTGATTTCCTTTAGGATTGACTGGTTTGACTTCCTTGCTGCTCCAGGGAGTCTCAAGAGTCTTCTGCAGCAACACAATTTGAAAGCATCAATTGTTTGGCACTCAGCCTTCCTTATAGTCCAACCCTCAAATCTGTACATGACTACTGGAAAAAACATAGCTTTGACTATATGGACCTTTGTTGGCAAAGTGATGCTTCTGCTTTTTACTTTGCTGTCTAGGTTTGTCACAGCTTTTCTTCCAAGGAGCAAGAATCTTCTAATTCCATGGCTGCAGTCACCATCTGTGGTGATTTTAAAAAGGAAGGAAATTCTATCACATGCTGCAACATGAATGAACCTTGAAGACATTAGGCTAGGAAAAACAAGCTGGTCACAAAAACCCAAACACTGTTATGACTCCATTTATATGAGATATCTAGAATAGTCAAATCTTAAAAACAGAAAGTAGACTGCTGGCTGCCAGGGGCTGGGATCAGGGTGAAATGGGGAGTTGTTTAATACATAGAATTTATATATATATATATATATATAGAGAGAGAATATATATAGAATATAGAATTTATTTATATATATAGATATAGAATTTTCTATTTACAAGATGTAAAAGTTCTGGAGATTGGTGCTTCACAACAATGCAAATACATTTATCACTACTGAACTGAACATGTAGATAGGATTAAGAGGATACACTTCATGTTGTTGTTGTTGTTGTTGTTGTTTTACCACAACTTTAAAAAAAGAAATCTTCAGAGAGAAAGATCTTTTGAATTAAAAAAAAACATGACTAATTACAATAAGCTGGTGGAAGGGGGGACAATTCTAGGGAATCTTAAACCAAGAGAACACCTTGGGAAAAGGATAGAATTGGGAAGACACAGAATAGTCACAGACCAGCAACTAGTTTAGGGTGGGTCATATTCCATTTACTAATAAACTGAATGATGCAACTGGAAATGAAGATTTGAGCCTATGGTGGACATTTATTTGTCTGCACAATACCACCTGTGCATGACTTGTCTGCACAATACCATTTGTGCATGACTCTCATCTGTGCATGACTTGCCCCCCTCTTTCATTTAATCTTCCTCAATCCATATGGTTTGGGTAGACTTAACCTCAGATTTCAATAATAAGGGCATCCCCTCCCTCAAATGTATATATACATATACAGAAATGGAGCATTTACATTCCTCTCTAGGATTCTGTAGGAACTATCAGGAAAGAGGACTTCCCTGGTGACTCAGGCAGTAAAGAATCTGCCTGCAATACAGGAGACACGGGTTCGACCCCTGGGTCAGGAAGATGCCCTGGAGTAGGGAATGGCTATCCACTCCAGTATTCTTGCCTGGAGAATTCCATAGACAGAGGAGTCCACAGGGTCACAAAGAGTCAGACACGATCGAGCAACTAACATTGCATTACTGCTATCAGCAAAAAGACTCTGTCTTCCCTAGACATTTAAAATTTAAACATCATGTCAACCTATAGATGAACCCAGACATCTTTTCCCACAGAGAATCTTATTGAAAACTCAGAATAAATTAGAGTTGAAATGGAAAAGGAAATTGAGTAGATAGAAGGAAGGAAGAGAAAAGAAGGAAGGAAGAAAGGAAAAGGGGAGAGAGAGAAGGAGGGAGGACTAAAGAGGGAGGGGAGGAAGGAGAAAAAAGGCAAAAGGAGACAGAGGGAGATGGGGAAAGAGAGAGAAGGAATGAAGAAAGTGGAGGAGGAAAACTTGATACCTGAAAAGAATATTTAAACAGCTGAATCCATCTATGCCAGGGGAACAACCTTGAACTGTTCCGTTCTATAGACCCCAAAATCCCTTGTTTGGCAAAGGCTGGTTTAAGAAGAGTTTTTGTCACTTTAAATCATAAGAGCTCTGAATAATCTAAGGCTAGATTATGGGGAGCCTATAATAAGGCAACTGAAAAATATTTTATGAGTATTCACTTTGTTAGACACAGTGCTAAGTCCTTCATTACAATCAACAAAAAAACTTTTGGTTCTGCCTTCACAGAGGTAACAATTTCCTAGGCCCCAAACAGATACCTGAGCCCTGACCCTCATTCCTGGTTATAGACATCTGTTTTTGTTTTTGTTTTTTTAAGCCCTATTTTGACAGTAAAGCTCAGATAGATTTGGTAACCACTAATCAAAAAGGAGTACATCAAGGCTGTATATTGTCACCCTGCTTATTTAACTTATATGCAGAGTACAACATGAGAAACACTGGGCTGGAAGAAACACAAGCTGGAATCAAGATTGCTGGGAGAAATATCAATAACCTCAGATATGCAGATGACACCACCCTTATGGCAGAAAGTGAAGAGGACCTAAAGAGCCTCTTGATGAAAGTGAAGAGGAGAGTGAAAAAGTTGGCTTAAAGCTCAACATTCAGAAAACGAAGATCATGGCGTCTGGCCCCATCACTTCATGGGAAGTGGATGGGGAAACAGTGGAAGTAGTGTCAGACTTTGTTTTCTTGGGCTCCAAAATCACTGCAGATGGTGATTGCAGCCATGAAATTAAAAGACACTTACTCGTTGGAAGGAAAGTTATGACCAACCTAGATAGCATATTCAAAAGCAGAGACATTACTTTGCCAATAAAGGTTCGTCTAGTCAAGGCTATGGTTTTTCCTGTGGTCATGTATGGATGTGAGAGCTGGACTGTGAAGAAAGCTGAGCACTGAAGAATTGATGCTTTTGAACTGTGGTGTTGGAGAAAACTCTTGAGAGTCCCTTGGACTGCAAGGAGATCCAACCAGTCCATTCTGAAGGAGATCAGTCCTGGGTGTTCTTTGGAAGGACTGATGCTAAAGCTGAAACTCCAGTACTTTGGCCAACTCATGTGAAGAGTTGACTCACTAGAAAAGACTCTGATGCTGGGAGGCATTGAGGGCAGGAGGAGAAGAGGGTGACAGAGGATGAGATGGCTGGATGGCATCACCGACTTGATGGACATGAGTTTGAGTGAACTCCGGGAGTTGGTGATGGACAGGGAGGCCTGGTGTGCTGTGATTCATGGGGTCACAAAGAGTCGGACACGACTGAGCAACTGAACTGAACTGAACTGAATCTAGAAGGGCATATCCAAACTTTCCTGATGATAATTCATCACCAGTCTTGCCTACTAAAAAAGACTTAGGTCATCCCCAAGAACAACTTAATTAGAATCTCTAAGGGTGGAACTTGAGAACATTTTAAAACATTAGTTGCCCAGCTGATTCTTACCAGCAAAGAGCTTTGTGAAATGTGGGTTTTCAGTGTGGGTTCTGTTCAATGTGGGTTCCTTGGGCCAGTGGTGGCTACATCCCCTGAGAACTTGTTAAAAAATGTAGTATCTCAGTCCCCTGCCTAGACCCAATGAATCTGCCTCTAATACTTTACTATGAACAGCTCGTATTATAAGAAAAATTGTACTCTGAAAATCAGACAGGAGGAAAAAGTCTAAAACAGTTCACTCAAAAGCACTTTCTAACAAAATCTTTTTATTTCAAAATCAAGATGATATTAATAAAAATGAGATTTTACTTTCACTGCTTTTGTTCTAAGCCCACTGCAGTGATGTCCCTCTTTGTGAATTGTATCAAAGGTTAAATACTATCTATATCACACAAAGGGGCTTCCCTGGTGGCTCAATGGTGAAGATTTCACCTGCCAGTGAAGGAAATGTGGGTTCAATCTTTGGGTCAGGAAGATCCCCGAAGAAGGAAATGGCAACCCACTTCAGTATTCTTGCCTGGGAAATCCCATGGACAGAGGAACCCTGTGGGCTACAGTCCAAGGGGTTACAAAAGAGTCAGACATGACTTAACTAAACAACAATGGTATCATACAACTCTAAAAAGGACCATTAATGTTGTGTGCATGTGAATGATGCCCTCAAGAATTATATACAGCAGCAGCCCTGGATCCAAGTGCAACCAGAGACTCCTTCTGAGTCAAACTCTGAAAATTGAACCTTGGGATTGCATCAAAGTAATAAGGAGACCCACCTCCATTTTTGATAACTGAGATACTGACAGTGACAATGTCCAAACAAAACTTCCTTTCTCTTTGAAGAGGGCTTCTTCTAGTCACTAACAGATACATTTATAGCAAGCATATGATAAAATAATACAAGATATTAAGATGATAGAATAGCACCTGCTTTTATCTTGCCCCCTTGTTTCTACATTTAATTTATCTTATAGGTATAGAGGGACCTATGACTTGCTTTTACAGGCTTTTATAGTGATAATTCGGAGAAGGCAATGGCACCCCACTCCAGTACTCTTGCCTGGAAAATCCCATGGATGGAAGAGCCTGGTAGGCTGCAGCCCATGGGGTCGCTAAGAGTCGGACACGACTGAGCGACTTCACTTTCACTTTTCACTTTCATGCATTGGAGAAGGAAATGGCAACCCACTCCAGTGGAGAATCCCAGGGATGGCAGAGCCTGGTGGGCTGCTGTCTATGGAGTCACACAGAGTCGGACATGACTAAAGTGACTTAGCAGCAGCATAGTGATAATTTGCCACATTCATATGTTTGCACATGAAGAAAGCACCATCATAAGGCAACTCTTAGGGGGTTCCCTGGTACTTAGCAGTTAAAGAATCTCCTGCAATGCAAGAGATCCCAGTTCGATTCTTGGGTTGGGAATATCTGCTGGAGAAGAGGTAGGCTACTGACTCCAGTATTCTTGAGCTTCCCTGGTAGCTCAGCTGGTAAAGAATCCACCTGAAATTCAGGAGATCTGGATTCGATTCCTGGGTGGGGAAGATCCCCTTGAGAATGGAACAGCTACCCACTCCAGTATTCTGGCCTGGAGAATTCCATGTACTGTATAGTCCATGGGGTCACAAACAGTCAGACACGATTGAGCAACTTTCACTTTGCACAAACCACTCAGCCCTATTTTACAAGAGTGTCAACTATATAGGCAGTTAGTAAACATATGATCACTCAAAGTACCTAGCTTCAGCTGCTATAACGTGATAGTATAAGGTAGTAGTTAAGAGCCTGGACACTGGAGCCTATAGGTTCTCATTGACTTTACCACTTACTAGTTATATAAACTTAGTTCAGTTCAGTTCAGTCACTCGGTTATGTGTGACTCTTTGTGATCCCATGGACTGCAGCATGCCAGGCTTCCCTGTCCATCACCAACTCTCAGAGCTTGTTCAAATTCATAACCATGAGTCCGTGATGCCATCCAACCATCTTATCCTCTGTCGTCCCCTTCTCCTCCTGCTTTCAATCTTTCCCAGCATCAGGGTCTTTTCCAATAAGTCAGTTCTATCCATTAGGTGGCCAAAGTATTGGAGCTTCAGCTTCAGCATCAGTCCTTCCAAAGAACACCCAGGACTGATCTCCTTTAGGATGGACTGGTTGGATCTCCTTGCATTCCAAGGGACTCTCAAGAGTCTTCTCCAACACCACAGTTCAAAAGCATCAATTCTTCGGCGTTCAGCTTTCTTCACAGTCCAACTCTCACATCCATACATGACCACTGGAAAAACCATAGCCTTGACTAGATGGACCTTTGTTGGCAAAGTAATGTCTCTGCTTCTTAATATGCTGTCTAGGTTGGTAATAGCTTTTCTTCCAAGGAGTAAGCATCTTTTAATTTCATGGCTGCAATCACCATCTGCAGTCATTTTGGAGCCCAAGAAAATAAAGTCTGTCACTGTTTGCATTGTTTCCCCACCTATTTGCCATGAAGTTATGGCAAAACCTTAAACTTAAGCCAGGTACTTAACCTGGGTCTCTCTTTCTTCATCTATATAATGCAGATAATGGAATTTTTTCAAGAACTATGAAAAGTCTTAGATTTTTACCACACCTGCAAGCTAACAAATTAACTTGCTAGTTTCACATATACTGACAGAAAACACAAGACTCCTGGATCTGAGACAGGACTTTACTCACAGGAAAAGCAGAGGCCAGAGTGTCAATATTGCTGTGTCAGTTTCCCAAAACAAAATTTCCAGTAGCACTGTAGGTTTGCGCAGATGGATGTTTGCACACACAGAGAACTGTGTTACAGAACAGGAATTCTGGGCCTGGGGAGATTCTGCTTCACAGCAGCCTATAAGCAAGTCTACTCTTTGTCTCAAAGCTGTATATTACCTCATCTCTCAAGCATTGCAAACACAATCCTGAAAAGTGACTCAGGTAAAAAGCTCTCAGGGCCTTGCATTCTTGGCATTCTCAGTAAGATGCGTAACAGTGCAAGAGTCCCATGGAGGACTGTGTCCAACAGGTTCTTGGAAGAGTTAAATGAGTCAACATATGCAAGGTGCTAAGATGAGTAATAACTCTGTGTAAGTGTTAGTAGTATTAGTAGTAGGGGCTTCCCTGGTGGCTCAGGAATAGTAGTAGTAGTATAAGGATGTTAGCTGCCTATTTCTTTAAAGTGGCCCCTCAATAATGTATATATGTATGTATCTATTATGCAATATAATTAGACATTAGGTACACTGATAGATAGATTGCCTGATGAACTATGGACAGAGGTTCGTGACATTGTACAGGACAGGGATCAAGACCATCCCCATGGAAAAGAAATGCAAAAAAGCAAAGTGGCTGTCTGGGGAGGCCTTACAAATAGTTGTGAAAAGAAGAGAAGCAAAAAGCAAAGGAGAAAAGGAAAGATATAAGCATCTGAATGCAGAGTTCCAAAGAATAGCAAGGAGAGATAAGAAACCCTTTCTCAGTGATCAATGCAAAGAAATAGAAGAAAACAACAGAATGGAAAAGACTAGAGATCTCTTCAAGAAAATTAGAGATATCAAGGGAACATTTCATGCAAAGATGGGCTCAATAAAGGACAGAAATGGTATAGACCTAACAGAAGCAGAGATATTAAGAAGAGGTGGCAAGAATACACAGAAGAACTGTACAAAACAGATCTTCACCATCCAGATAATCATGATGGTATGATCACTCACCTAGAGCCAGACATCCTGGAATGTCAAGTCAAGTGGGCCTTAGAAAGAATCACTACAAACAAAGCTAGTGGAGGTGATGGAATTCCAGTTGAGCTATTTCAAATCCTGAAAGATGATGCTGTGAAAGTGCTGCACTCAATATGCCAGCAAATTAGGAAAACTCAGCAGTGGCCACAGGACTGGGAAAGGTCAGTTTTCATTTCAATCCCAAACAAAGGCAATGCCAAAGAATGCTCAAACTACCACACACTTGCACTCATCTCACACACTAGTAAAGTAATGCTAAAAATTCTTCTCTAAGCCAGACTTCAGCAATACATGAATCGTGAACTTCCAGATGTTCAAGTTGGTTTTAGAAAAGGCAGAGGAACCAGAGATCAAATTGCCAACATCCACTGGATCATGGAAAAAAGAAGAGAGTTCCAGAAAAGCATCTATTTCTGCTTTATTGATTATGCCAAAGCCTTTGGTTGTGTGGATCACAATAAACTGTGGAAAATTCTGAAAGAGATGGGAATACCAGACCACCTAACCTGCCTCTTGAGAAACCTGTATGCAGGTCAGGAAGCAACAGTTAGAACTGGACATGGAACAACAGACTGGTTCCAAATAGGAAAAGGAGTACGTCAAGGCTGTATATTGTCACCCTGCTTATTTAACTTCTATGCAGAGCACATCATGAGAAACGCTGGGCTGGAAGAAGCACAAGCTGGAATCAAGATTGCCAGGAGAAATATCAATAACCTCAGATATGCAGATGACACCACCCTTATGGCAGAAAGTGAAGAGGAACTCAAAAGCCTCTTGATGAAAGTGAAAGAGGAGAGTGAAAAAGTTGGCTTAAAGCTCAACATTTAGAAAATTAAGATCATGGCGTCTGGTCCCATCACTTCATGGGAAATAGATGGGTAAACAGTGGAAACAGTGGCTGACTTTATTTTGGGGGGCTCCAAAAGCACTGCAGATGGTGACTGCAGTCATGAAATTAAAAGACTCCTTGTAAGGAAAGTTATGACCAACCTAGATAGCATATTCAAAAGCAGAGACACTACTTTGCCAACAAAGGTCCGTCTAGTCAAGGCTATGGTTTTTCCAGTGGTCATGTATAGGTGTGAGAGTTGGACTGTGAAGAAAGCTGAGCGCTGAAGAATTGATGCTTTTGAACTGTGGTGTTGGAGAAGACTCTTGAGAGTCCCTTGGACTGCAAGGAGATCCAGCCAGTCCATTCTGAAGGAGATCAGCCCTGGGATATCTTTGGAAGGATTGATATTAAAGCTGAAACTCCAATACTTTGGCCACCTGATGCGAAGAGTTGACTCATGGGAAAAGACTCTGATGCTGGGAGGGATTGGGGGCAGGAGGAGAAGGGGACGACAAAGGATGAGATGGCTGGATGGCATCACTGACTTGATGGACATGAGTTTGAGTGAAGTCCGGGTGTTGGTGATGGACAGGGAAGCCTGGCGTGCTGCAATTCATGGGGTCGCAAAGAGTAGGACAGGACTGAGTGACTGAACTGAACTGACACATATACATTGTATAGATAAATCAGATAGATATAATAGCTATACAATATGTATTTTAGAAAGTTTGGGAAATGAAAATGAATATAAACTATTAAATCTCCATTAATGCCATGATCAAGGTTTATTCACTATTTTGTTTTACTTTTTGCTTTTCTGTGCATATATATGTTTATTTTCTTAAATTGATGTCCAAGTCCACACACCATTTTTATCTCACTTTTTCCACTTTCTATGACATCAAGAGCATTTTCCATTCACTAAATGTTAGTCTAAAACTAATTACTTTTAATAATATTCCAATGTATGTACACATCATAAATTTTCTACTCATTGTCTTACTGTTCGACATTTTGGCTATTTCTCATTTTCTGAAAGATGCTTAACTTCTACCACAAATGATTAAGCCAAGTGGAATTCCAATTAGAAGCAACCCAAAACAGAAAGTTATATAAATCTAATCCTGGACTCTCAATTCTAAGTCTTTCCTTAATTGGCAATAAGTTTGTTCTTTTTCTTCAAACCACATGTACTGAACTTAACATGTAAACTTAATATCTAATTTATCCAAAGTTCCTTCATTTGAACTACACACTTTTTGCATTAATTGAGGTCACTGTGGTAGTGAGAGTCTTGGCAAGGGCACAATCTAATACTGTCATAGAAGCTTACTCAGTTTAGGAAAACCTACTCTGAAAACTTTGTTATACTTTCCTATGGAAATACATTCCCTATCTTTCACCCATTTTCTAACTGAAAAAGTGAGCAATAAAAGAAAAGGGTGAAAAGAGGTATCAAAAAATATCTATGCATAAAAGTTATGTATTTTACCCATACAAGAACCATCAACATCAACCCTCAACATCATTTTACTCCAAATCCAATTGTAAACTGCTTCTCAGAAATTAAAATTTATTGAATCCCTTAGTGTACCAGGTGCATATGTTAGACCTGTTACATGTCACATTATAGCCTCTGCAAAGTGGGGAATATTGTAAATATTGGAGAGAAAACTAAAAAGAAAGAGGAGATCTGTAAAAGTAGAAATGAGTTCTAAAACCAAATCATCTTAGCGCATTTACTACAGTGGCTTCTCCTCAGGAACAGCTAAACAGAAAATTAGATTCATAAATATTCCCTCAAATTACTAAGAAAACATTCCGGGGATGTTTATACTATGATGAAGACACACGTATTCAAGATATATTTAATAAACATTTCCACTAATGTGCTTAAAACTGTTACCTTTAATTTTTTGAAAAATGTTTTATGTTAAACCAATTTTTTGTGAGATTAAATATGTGAACATTTTAGTCATTACTTTGCTGAAGGGGCCCACCTATGTCATTTCTTCTTTCCATTTTGCTTTCACATCATCTGATGATTAGTTTCCTTCTCTGGAACATTTACTTTCACCATAATGGAAGGCATAGCTTTAGCTAATCAAATAAAATGTAAAGAATAACAAGGAAGAATGAAAACATAAATCACAGTGACATTCTAACCAGAGGATACAGAAATGGAAAAAAGTGTGTGCTATGAGATGTCAACATATATTTCCTTTGTTTATAAGCCAGATAGAAATGTGCTAGCCATCCATAATTTTTGGAAAGAAAATTAAAATGATGGAATTGTGTTTGTCATTGGTTTTTTATCTTGTTTTTGTTGCTTTGTCTTCTCTTTTATCTCAGTTTTCTTTAGAGGTTTAGTGCCATAACCTTTCTGTTAGTAAAAACTCGCTGCTAATATAAAACATCAATTAATTCAACATTATTGCCATTCAAATTTGTCAAGACAAAAGAAGCTTAACTTTCTTTGGGTTCTATTAAACTTCTATTTATCTAGTTCTTGCTAGTAGAGGCAATTAATTAAAATCAAACAAGTTTGTAAAGAGGATCAAAGCAGAATAGCAGCTGTGAAGGGTGATACACAGTGTCTAAACTGACGCAGAAGCTGAAGGGTAAAGAGTCTAAATTCCTCCCAAAAAAGAGTAGTTTCTCTTTCCAAAAGTCTTAAAACCACAGCAAGATGAAGACAGATAGTGGTTTGATGGCTACAGAATGAGTCTCAGTGAAAGTGAAAGTCCCTCAGTTGTGTTCAACTCTTTGCAACCTCATGGACTATGGAGAAGTCCATGGAATTCTCTAGGACTTAATACCAGAGTGGGTAGCCATGCCCTTCTCCAGGCATGAGATCTTCCCAACCCAGGCATTGAACCCAGCTCTCCCACATTGCAGGCGGATTCTTTACCAGCTGAGGCCCAGTCTCTAGGGGGCTCCTCAGTTAGGAGGAAGGAAGTCAGGAAAAGAATGTTGCTGGTGATGAACCAATCAAGTCTTTGTGAGCAGGCCCCAGGGATCACCCTCCCCAGATTAGGTTCTGACAAACTATGGAGAGGACCAAGGCACAGTAGCAATAACAGGATTAGAATGTCCTCTAAAGATCACTTAAAATCTAAAATTCTGATTGATTTAAAAGGTATAATTTTTCTAGTTAAAGAAAATCTTTATCATAAATATCACTTGGCAAATAGAAATTACAATATCAAGACAGGTACTCTTTTCTGTTCTAATATAAATAAAGAACCCTCTGCTGCTGCTGCTGCTAAGTCACTTCAGTTGTGTCCGACTCTGTGAGACCCCATAGATGGCAGCCCACCAAGCTCCCTCATCCCTGGGACTCTCCAGGCAAGAACACTGGAGTGGGCTGCCATTTCCTTCTCCATAGGATCTTCCCAACCCAGGGGTCAAACCAGCCTCTCCTGCATTGGCAGGCAGATTCTTTACCACTAAGCCACCTGGGAAGGAAGCCCTATATATGCTAGCAGCTCACACAATAATATAAAAAAGTGGCCTAACTGACTTTTTCAGAATACTCTTCTAATGTTTAGCCAGGAAAATACAAGTACTCTGAGAATCTCTGATTTGGTTTCAATGTATGCCTTTCAATCTGGTTTTTCAATATAATCACTCAGTTCTATGATTACACATATCATTAAAATGATGCAGAAATTGTAAATGCCTTAAGAAAAAAAAAGGGATATGACTGAGTCCTACATAGAGGCACTGTATACAGGATATCTCATTTGATTCTCACAACAAATCAGAAAGCTTGAAAAATTTATCCTTTGTCCAGATCAATACAGTTTTATGGGAGAAAATCTTATTTTAAGATTATCTGACTTCATAGTTCATTTTCTGTTCATTACATCATACTATCCTTTACCACTTCCTTATATAGGAAGGTGAAGGACTGACCCAAAGATTATTTTCCTGAGTCAAATATACATTGTATTATTCAGAGACATTAGGAAGTACTTTAAAGGAAGTGAGAAAGGTTCTATCCACTGAGAAACTTTTCTGATATACTAAATATTTCCAAAATGCTGGGGCTTCCTTTACCAGTCAGCAGACATCAGACACCAAAGAACTCATTGTACATATGAGAGGAGATTCCCTATCCTTCACCTTTATTTTCCTCAAGAAGACACCCACCACCTTCCTCATTATCTTCCTCTCAACACAGTTTTTTTAAATGTATATATAGGATATTTAAAACATATAAAATATGTATAAAACAAAACAGTATATAGCCAAATATTCCCCTCCCAACTTCAGTTCAGTTCAGTCACTCAGTCGTGTCCAACTCTTTGCAACCCCATGGACTGCAGCACACCAGGCCTCCCTGTCCATCACCAACTCCTGGAGTTTACTCAAACTCACGCCCATTGAGTTGGTGATGCCATCCAACCATCTTATCCTCTGTCGTCCCCTTCTCCTCCTGCCTTCAATCTTTCCCAGCATCAGGGTCTTTCCCGATGAGTCAGTTCTTCGCATCAGGCAGCCAAAGTATTGGAGTTTCAGCTTCAGCATCAGTTCTTCCAATGAATATTTAGGAGTGATTTCCTTTAGGATGAACTGGTTGGATCTCCTTGCTGTCCAAGGGACTCTCAAAGAGTATTCGCCAACACCACAGTTCAAAAGCATCAATTCATCAGCATTCAGCTATTCTTTATAGCATTTAGTCACATCAGATTTTAAGATGAATTATGACTAGGAGAAAGAAGTTCTCTGGAAGCTAAGCAGGGTCGGGCCTGGTTAGTACTTGGATGGGAGAAAGAAGTTTCAAAGGAGAAGGGTTTCCTAACAACTTTTATTATACATAGTGTGAGGAAAACCCATTAACAATTTAAGATATATTTTTGTCCCAAAACACATAATTTATATTAAGCACTTAATATGTCTAAAAGCAAGTATGCATAATAGAAAATGTATAATAGAAGAATTAAAGGATTGTTTCTATGTAGAATTCAGTGGTATCAGAGATACAACTCTGAGGCTCAAGACTGTGCAAAATCAAAGCAAAGAGCAGACACAATACATTACATTACTCACATGCTGTATAGCTTAATGGATCCCTTTCTACTGATCACAATTGGCATTAATCAAGAGCCATGAACAGAGTATCTTATTTTCTCAATGCTATTCTGATAAACTGCAATTTCATTTAACCTTGGATAGAAATTTTAATAGCTTACACAAGATACCTGTTGATACCTTCCTTGGTGTACAGTGATTAAATGACAACTCAAGGTGTATGCCATGAATTTTCTTCATTTGAAAGAAAATGTGATGACTATTTGCATCAAGTATGCTGAAAATACTGAGATATGTAAATATTTTCATTTACCTATGCCACATTACAGAACATTAATGTAATACTCATGAAAAAATAACACATTACCAAAACTTTGATAGCTTCTGAAAACTAATCCCTGATCTCATGCCCATCACTGCCTCACAATATAACTAACATTCTAACTTTATGCTTATTTCCATATATTATCTATACTTTTACTCAATTTGCTGTCATTGTTCAGTTGCTCAGTTGTGTTCAACTCTTTGCAACCTCATGGATTGCAGCATGCGTGGATTCCCCATTCTTCACCATCTCTCAGAGGTTGCTCAACTCACATCCACTGAGTTGGTGATGCCAACCATCTCATTCTCTGTCATCACCTTCTCCTCCTGCCTTCAATCTTTCCCAGCATCAGGGTCTTTTCCAATGAGTCAGCTCTTTGCATCAAGTGGCCTAATATTGGAGCTTCAGCATCAGTCCTTCCAATGAATATCAAGGTTGATTTCCTTTAGGACTGACTGTTTTGATCTCCATGAAGTCCAAGGAACTTTCAAGAGTCTTCCCCAACACCACAGTTGGAAAGCATCAATTCTTCGGTGCTCAGCCTTCTTTATGGTCCAACTCATACATCCATACATGACTACTGGAAAAACCATAACTTTGACTAGACAGACCTGTGTCAGCAAAGAGATGTCTCTGCTTTTTAGTATGCTGTCTAGGTTTGTCATGGCTTTCCTTCCAAGGAGTAAGCGTCTTTTAATTTCATGGCTGCAATCACCATCTGCAGTGATTTTGGAGTCCAAGAAAATAAAGTCTTTAACTGTTTCCATTGTTTCCCATCTATTTGCAATGAAGTGATGGGACCAGATGCCATGATCTTTGTTTTTTGAGTGTTGAGTTTTAAGCCAGTTTTTTCACTCTCCTCTTTCACCTTCATCAAGAGGCTCTTTAGTTCCTCTTTGCTTCCTGCCATAAGGGTGGTGTCATCTGCATATCTGAGGTTATTGATATTTCTCCTGGCAATCTTGATTCCAACTTGTGATTCATCCACCTCAGCATTTCGCATGATATACTCTGATAGAAGTTAAGTAAACAGGGTGACAATATACAGCCTTGACATACTCCTTTCCCAATTTGGAACCAGTCCATTGTTTGATGTTCAGTTCTAACTGTTGCTTCTTGACCTGCATACAGGTTTTTCAGGAGTCAGGTAAGGTGGTCTGGTACTCCAATACTTGAAGAATTTTCCACAGCTTATTGTGATCCACACAGTCAAAGATTTTAGCATAGTCAATGAAGCACAAGTAGATGTTTTTCTGAAATTCTCTTGCTTTTTCTATGATCCAACATATGTTTGATCACCGTCTTTTCATATTTCCAAAACTGAATGCAAATGGTTTCATATAGCACAAACACTTCTGAAACATTCTTTTGATGATCATATGTTCATGAGATTCACAAAGATGTTGATATAGAATCTTCAGTAATATTTCATCTGCATGATTCCACTATATCAATATATCAACTCTTTCCTATTGACAAACAAAATTGCTTTGCCATTATAAATACTGTCCTAAGTGTTTTTATATCTGTTTTCACACATGAGAGCTTCCCTAGGGCATAAATTAAAGTAAACTTCTGGATCAAAGATTATATGCATCTTCAAATAAACTAGATATTAAAACTATTCTGAAAGAAGTCCAACAAGTTCACAATCCCTCTATCCTTTCACCTTTCTAAATAGATATTATCAAACAAAATCTCAACTACAACAATGCTTGATTTTGGGCAAATCTTCATTCCATAAGAACATGAAAATGTTTGTTCTTCTATCTATAATTAAGCTCCATGTTCTCAACACAAGCAATTAACTTAGTTAATCAGGTCACTGTCCAAAGTGATTGCCAGTGATTAAATGTGGTCTTTCTTAGAAGTGGATCAAGCTGATGAGGGAAAGGATGTGGAGCTCACCTCCTCCCATAAACACATCAAAGATACATCTACATATGGAACAATTCTTACTTAAAACTAACTAGAAACTGGCAGAACTCCTATACAAAAAAGATTGTAAGAAAGATACACATGTAATTGGGTAGGTAGAGAAGGAAAGTAAATGGATCAGAACCTACACCACTGGGAAGGGACTCAGAGGAAAAGAGAAATTACACAAGTGGACATCTACCAAGAGGAATGAGTGTACTGAATCACAGATTGGGCATCCAGTCCTGGGGTCCACCATGGAGGAGACAAGCCCCATCGGCTGGGAGGGCTTCTGGGACATAATAAATAAAAGGTGGAGAAGCCTGGATTCCGCTCCTAAGGAAAGTGCATGCTGGGGAGCCCCTGAGATGGGGAGGAGAGAGGTCAGCCCTAGCGGCTGTCTGGTTTCCCTGGACCACATCGTCAACATGCCCCAGCTCGAACTGAGCAAATGTTCCAGCCCACTCATTCCATGACATAGTACAACACTGGATGTGTGCTGGCCATTACCAGGAGAAAGACTAGCCTTTGGGACACAGAAGTCACCTGGTCCTGGGGCAGAGCCCTGGGTGGGGCAGCAGCAGCCACTGTTGGTACTTACTCAAGCAGCTCCTGGGGAGCTCTCTAGATCTCAAACAGCAGCTGCTTCACCACAGCTGGCTTCCTGATACATACTGAGAGACCACACAGGCCTCCAACAGCCCTGTAGAGCAGTTCCACAGCAAGCTGAGGAGCAGCAGAGGTTGTAGGCTGATCAGATGTGAGAGACAGAGATTTGTGTCTGAGACTGTGTCTGGGTGGAGCCAGGAACACATGCACAGGCAGCATATCATATCTTTGTGTGCACACAGGCCCCACCTCCTCCAGCACTTCCTTCTCTGGGGCAAAGAACAGAATGTAGGGAGAGGGAAAACACACACACACTTAAAGGAAACAGAGCCAGCTCAAGCATGACCTGCATGGCTTCTGCTTTAGCAACTTAGGATCAAACCACATCCCTGATAAGGAAGTGACAGCCATTGAGCAGAAAGGAAGTCCTTCTTTACACCCAGGGCCAGCTCAAGCCCCTCTGTCTCCAGTTCAACCTCCTACCAAGTTGTTACCTGCCAGCACCATGAGGAGAACTATGACTTGCATCCATGTCAAATCCAGCTCTCTCACCTTAGGCACTAGGCACACACAGGCTGTACAGAAATGTTCTATGTAAGAACATTTGTTCAAGTTAGCATTAGGTAACTTTCACAGAAACCCATAGAGGCAGAGAAAGTTAAGCAAAATGAAAAGGCATAGGAAGTCCTCTCACTTGAAAGAGCAAGATAAAATCCCTAAAAAATAAAACAAATAATTTACCAAATAAAGCTTTAAAACATTACTAATAAAAATCTTGATTAGGGAAAAGAATTTATCTAAACAGTGAACATTTTAACACGGAACTAGGAAATATAAAAAGACCCAATCAAAAATGAAAGATTCAACAGCTGAAATAAAAAGCACACTTAGGAGACTAAGTAATACATAAGAACACATAAGTGATCTGAAAGATATAACAATAGAAATCACCAAATCAAACTAACTGAAAGAAGTAAAAAAAAAAAAAAAAAACAGCAATTTAAGAGATCTCTGAGACAGCATTAAGCATTCCAACATTTGCATTATAGGTATTCCAGAAGGAGAAGAGGGAGATAAAGGAACAGAAAATAAATCTGAGGAAATTGTGGCTTCAAACTTCTCATACTTGAAGGAAACAGATAAGAAGGTAAAGGAGGAAGCTCAGATGGTCCCAAAAAAGATGAACCCAAACAGATCCACACTAACACATAATTTAAAATGGCAAAAGTTAAAAAGAATTCTAAAAGCAGCAAGATAAAAAAAAGAAAAATGTTACATATATGGGAATCCCCACAAGGCTATCAGCTAATTTCTGTGCAGAAACTTTGCAAGTCTGAAGGGAGTGGCATGATATAATCAAAATGTAAAAAGAAAAAACCCTTCAATCTATGATACCGTAGCCAGCAATATTATCATTAGAATAGAAGGAGAGACAAAGAACTTCTCAGACAAACAAAAACTAAGAGTTTTCATCAATGCTAAACTTACCCTAAAAAAGTGCTAAAGGCTCTTCTCTAAACAGAAAATAAGTAAGAAGCTAAGGGGAAGGGAAAATCCCACTGAGAAAGGCAAATATGTACAATAGTACAGTTTGATGAACAATCATTTAAATAAACCAGTACATAGATCAAAAGCCAAAAAATTTTAAAAAGCACCTATAACTATAATAAACAGTTAAGGAATAAGCATGAAGATGCAAAATATGATATCAAAAACAAAATGTGGGAGAGGAGAGTAAAAAAACAGATCTTTTTAAATGCTTGAACTTAAATGACTACCAGTTTAAAACAAAATATAATTATAGGTCAACATATATGAATCCCATAACAACCACAAATCAAAAACCTACAATAGATACACAAAAACTGAAAAGAAAGGGACACAAGAACACAAGTAAAGAAACTCATCAAATCACAAAGAAACAAAAAGAAGAAATGAACAGACAAGAACTACAAAAACTGTCAGAAAAAAGTAGTAAAATGGCAGTAAGTACACATCTATCAATAATTACATTGCATGTCAATAGACTTAATGTTCAAAATACACAGTGACTGAATGGGAATGAAAACAAAACCCTTCAATATGCATCCTATAAGAAACTCACTTCAGGAGGAAAGATACACAAAGATGGAAAAATATGAGATATAAAAAACTGTTTTATGCAAACAGAAATTACAAAAAAAGTGAGAGTTGTAGTATTCATATACCATATAGACATGAAAACACAGGCTATAACAAAAGACAAAGATGGTCATTATATAATGATAAAGAAATCAATACAAGGAAAGGATGTTACACTCAGTAAGACATATGCACACAATATAGGAGCACCTAATATATAAAGCAAATACTAACAGATATAAAGGAAGAAATTAACAGTAAGACAATAATTGTAGGGAACGTTAACACCACACTGACATCAATGGACAAATCATCCAGGGAGGAAATCGATAAGACAAAATGATCTTAAATAGCACAATAGGTCAGTTAAATTTAACTTAAATCAAACACAATATTCCAGGCTTCCCAGGAGGTGCAGTGGTAAAAAAGTGCCAATGCAGGAGATGCAAGAGATACAGGTTTGATCCCTGGGTCGGCAAGATCCCCTGGAGAAGAAAATGGCAACCTACTCCAATATACTTGCCTGGAAAATTTCATGAACAGAGGAACCTGGAGGGCTACATTCCATGGGGTCGAAAAGAGTCAGACATGACTGAGAGTGCACACTCACACACACTCACACACATGCACACACAATGATACTCCATCCCAAAACAGCAGAATACCTATTCTTTTCAAGTGCACATGAAGTGTTCTCCAGAATAGATCACATGCTAAGCCATAAACAAGTCTCAAAATACTTCCGAGGAGAAAAATCATATCAAGCATTTTTCAGACCACAACAGTAGCAAACTAGAAGTCACTTAGAGAAAGAAAAATGGAAAAGAACAAACACATGGAGACTAAACAAATGATACTAGAAAACTATTGAGTCAACACAGAAATCAAAGAGGAAATCGGAAAATACGTTTAGACAAATGAAAATGGAAAAACAACACTCCAAAATATATGGGATTCAGCAAAAGCAGTTCTAAGAGGGAAGTTTATAGAGAAACAGAACTACCTGAAGAAACAAACAAACCAAAAATCTCACATAAACAATTTAACATACCACCTAAAGGAATTAGAAAAAAAAAAAAAAAACAAATCCCAAAGTCAGCAGAAGGAAGGAAATAATAAAGATCAGAGAGGAAATAAATAAAGTAGAGGTCTAAAAGGCAATAGAAAAGATCAATGAAACCAAAAGCTGGCTTTCTAAAAAGATAAAATTGGTAAGTCTTTAGCCAGGCTCATCAAGAAGAAAAGAGAGATGACCTAAACAGTACTGTGCATAATACTGGCACATAGGTCAATGGAACAGAACAGAGAGCCAAAAATAAACCCACACACCCATGACTGATTAATCTATGACAAAGGAGGCAAGAATATATTACATGTAAAACAATGAGATTAGGCTTCTCTGATGGCTCAGACAGTAAAGAATCAGCCTGCAATGCAGAAGACTGCAGTTCAATCACTCGGTCAGGAAGATCCTCTGGAGAAGTGAATGTCTATCCACTCCAGTATTCTTGCCTGAAGAACTCTATGCACAGAGGAGCCTGGTGGGCTACAGTCCACGTAACTGCAAAGAGTCGAACATGACTGTGCAACTAACACTCAACAAGGGAAACTGGGAAAACTGGACAGCTACAAAAAGCTGGCTTAAAACTCAACATTCAAACAGCAAAGATCATGACATCCAGTCCCACCAGTCCATGGAAAATAGGTAGGAAAACAATGGAAACAGTTAAAGACTTTATTTTCTTGGACTCCAAAATCACTGTAGATGGTGACTGCAGCCATTAAATTAAAAGATGCTTGCTTCTTGGAAGAAAAGCCATGACAAACCTAGACAGCATATTAAAAAGCAGAAACATTACTTTGCCAGCAAATGTGCGTATAGTCAAACCTATGGCTTTTCCTATAGTAATGTATGGATATGAGAGTTGGACCATAAAGAAGGCTGAGCACCAAAGAATTGATAACTTTTGAACTGTGGTGTTGGAGAAGACTCTTGAGAGTCCCTTGGACTGCAAAGAGATCCAACCAGTCAATTCTAAAGGAAATCAACCCTGAATATTCATTGGAAAGACTGATAATGGCCACCTGATGCAAAAAGCTGACTCATTGGAAAAGACCCTGATGCTGAGAAAGATTGAAGGCAGGAAAAGAAGGGGATGACAGGATGAGATGGTTGGATAGCATCACCAACTCAATGGACATCAGTTTGAGCAAGCTCTGGGAGATAGTGAAGGACAGCGAAGTCTGGCATGCTGCAGTCCATGGGGTCGCAAAGAGTCAGACACAACTGAGCAACTGCACAACAACAACAGATAAAACAATGAGATTAAATTATTTCCTCTCACCATCTGCTGCTGCTGCTAAGTGGCTTCAGTCGTGTCCAACTCTGTGCGACCCCATAGACGGCAGCCCACCAGGCTCCCCCGTCCCTGGGATTCTCCAGGCAAGAACACTGGAGTGAGTTGCCATTTCCTTCTCCAATGCTTGAAAGTGAAAAGTGAAAGTGAAGTCGCTCAGTCGTGTCCGACTCTTAGTGACCCCATGGACTGCAGCCTACCAGGCTCCTCCGTCCATGGGATTTTCCAGGCAAGAGTACTGGAGTGGGGTGCCATTGCCTTCTCTGTCTCACCATCTACAAACATAAATTCAAAATGGATTAAAGACATAAAGCTAAGACCTGAAATCTTAAAACTCCTAGAAGAGAACACAGGCAGAACACTCTCTGACATAAATCACAACAGTAGTTTTATCAATCTATCTCCAAAGGCAAGAGAAGTAAAAGCAAAAAGAAACAAATGGACCTAATTAAACTTAAATTCTTTAGTACAAAAAAGGAAACCACTGACAAAATGAAAGGGCAACCTAATTAATGGGAGAAAATATTTGCAAATGATATAATAAACAGGGGATTAATATCCAAAATATATAAACAGCTCAAACTACAAATAGTACTACCAGGTGATCCAGTCATTTCACTCCTGGGTATTTTTCAGAAAAAATGAAAACACTAAACCAAAAAGATACATGCACCACAATATTCACAGCAGCACTATTTACAACAGCTAAGATAGGAAGGCAACCATATTGCCACTAACAGACAAATGGTTAAAAAGACGTGAGGTCACACACATATGCACATAGTGCAGTATCTATCACTCAGTCATGAAGAAGAGTGAAATTATGTCATTTGCAGTGATAGATGGACCTACAGAATATTATGCTTTAGTTCAGTTCAGTCACTCCATCATGTCTGACTCTGCGACCCCATGGACTGCAGCATACCAGGCTTCCTGTCCATCACCAACTCCTGGAGCCTACTCAAACTCATGTCCATCACGTCAGTGATGCCATCCAACTTAGAAAGAGAAAGACAAACACTTTATGATATCACTTACATGTGGCATCTAAAAAATAATACAAATGAGTATATTGACAAAACAGAAACACACAGATATATAAAACCAATGAGTGGTGACCAAATGGGAGAAGAAAGAAGGAGGGGCAAACGAGGGGTATGGGATTAAGAGATACAAACTACTATGTATAAAATAGATAAGCAACATGGATATATTGTGTACAGCATGGATTCCCTGTGTACAGCACAGGGAACTACAGCCATTATCTCGTAATAGCTTTTAATGGAATTTAGTCTATGAAAGTGCTGAATCACTATGTTGTATATCTGAAACCAATATAATATTCTAAGTCAGCTATAGTTCAATTATTTTTAAATGTGGCCTTTCTTATCTTTGGTGTAGTCATTTTGAAAAAGGCCTCTTACCTCTTATTGAGAGCAATTTGGCAAAATCCATCTATAAAAGTAATTAGTCTTTGGTTCAGAGGTATCTGGAAATTTACAGACATATTCAGAAGTACACATGAAAATTTCTATGGTAGGAAATTAACCTTAGTGTTAAATATGATGTCCATTGCAATGTTGTTGGTGTAACAAGCAAAATATCCACCAGGTAGCAACTAAATAGTTATATATTCTATATCATCCACACTTTGTATGAAAAATACACTTTGAAATTAGAAAAAACAAATGAAGAGGAAACAGAATGAACTCAAATCACTTGTCAAGTTTTCCTTATTCCTCATGCAAGTACTTCTAATTTATTGCAGCATTACTTTATCTATATTTTACATTACCTAACAGTAATAAAATTTTACCAGTGGCAAAGGGAAGATTTTATGTGCTAATCTGTTCAGAACCATGTTTCGCAATCTACTAAGATTATGAAGCAACTGGAAACTGTTTCATGATGATGGGTTTTTCCAAATATGCATTTTGGATTTCCCAAACTCAAATCCACATTTGCTAACTTATGAAGCACTTTCTGATGAAGCACTTTTCCAACCGTTTACAGCTGTTATTATATCTTAACCATTCCATCATTTCTTTGATAGCAAGGAAAAGTTCATTACTTTTCTTCACTTTTTTTGAGAATAGATTATCATTCCTTCACAATGAATTGTGATCTGATATGATTTCTGGTGTGATTTCATAAATATTTTAAATGGACATCATTAATATAGCCTGGTCCCATTTAACTGAAGGATGTGCGATGGAAAAGTAAAGACCATTTCCCCTTTACTTTTTTAATAAGGAGAGAATTTTTAAAAATTAAACATTATGCTTTAAAATCTATTAACCATACTTCATGGAAACCTATTTAATTTAACCTGTTTATTATTACTATTTACACAAAACAAATTTAGATATTATTTATGAATACATATATTTGTGATAATGGCTCTTGCTGGGATTGGGGGAATACAAAGGGTTAGGGATGGAGGTTTTTCTAGCTGTATCTATAACTTTTCATTAAAAAAAAACAGTGCAGGATGAAAGAATTATTAGATAATAAAATAATCATGTGTTATAGAATCTTCTGTAGGTTGAAGTATTTTGTAATTAAAACATTTTAATTAGATAAATAAAAAGAAATTTAAGTGCAGCTCATGCCGTCATCAGGATGGCTAAGTCAGAGTCATACACAATTAATGAGGTGATTCCTGAAATAAGCCAGGTCCAGAAAAGAATCAGATGCTCTGTAACCCAGTCACACCAGGGTTATTTTTAGGCCAAGAATTTAATCCAAGACATGTATACAACAGGACTGTACTTTCTTAATATGTTGTCTCTGGGGCAAAAAAATAAGGCCCCAGTTTTGGGAGCATGTGCCTGCTTTCTTCAGTCTCCTCTTGAAGACAGAACAGGTCTGAATTCAACTCTCTCCTGCTGTGGGGGCTAAAGCCTGAGCAATAGGGATCCTCAAGAAAATCCAGACATCTCCAGGTCTCGGAATTTTCTTGACAAAAGACCAAGTACCAAGAGGGGGACACTTTTCTCCCTATGCCAGAGTTAGCCTTTTCCAAAGATGGGGAAGAAACACCAACTAAAGATTTGAAGGAGAGGTCTATGAGAGTTTACATTCTAATCACAACAGACAACACAGAAATACAAAGGATCATAAGAGACTACTGTCAACAATTATATGCCAATAAAATGGACAACAAGGAAGAAATGGACAAATTCTTAGAAAAGTACAACTTTCCAAAACTCGACCAGGAAGAAATAGAAAATCTTAACAGACCCATCACAAGCACAGAAATTGAAACTGTAATAAAAAATCTTCCAGCAAACAAAAGCCCAGGTCCAGACGGCTTCACAGCTGAATTCTACCAAAAATTTAGAGAAGAGCTAACACCTATCCTGCTCAAACTCTTCCAGAAAATTGCAGAGGAGGGTAAATTTCCAAACTCATTCTATGAGGCCACCATCACCCTAATACCAAAACCTGACAAAGATCCCACAAAAAAAGAAAACTACAGGCCAATATCACTGATGAACATAGATGCAAAAATCCTTAACAAAATTCTAGCAATCAGAATCCAACAACACATTAAAAAGATCATACACCATAACCAAGTGGGCTTTATCCCAGGGATGCAAGGATTCTTCAATATCCGCAAATCAATCAATGTAATACACCACATTAACAAATTGAAAAATAAAAACCATATGATTATCTCAATAGATGCAGAGAAAGCCTTTAACAAAATTCAACACCCATTTATGATAAAAACTCTCCAGAAAGCAGGAACAGAAGGAACATACCTCAACATAATAAAAGCTATATACGACAAACCCACAGCAAACATTATCCTCAATGGTGAAAAATTGAAAGCATTTCCTCTAAAGTCAGGAACAAGACAAGGGTGCCCACTTTCACCATTACTATTCAACATAGTTTTGGAAGTTCTGGCCACAGCAATCAGAGCAGAAAAAGAAATAAAAGGAATCCAAATTGGAAAAGAAGAAGTAAAACTCTCACTATTTGCAGATGACTTGATCCTCTATATAGAAAACCCTAAAGACTCCACCAGAAAATTACTAGAGCTAATCAACGATTATAGTAAAGTTGCAGGATATAAAATCAACACACAGAAATCCCTTGCATTCCTATACACTAATAATGAGAAAACAGAAAGAGAAATTAAGGAAACAATTCCATTCACCATTGCAACGAAAAGAATAAAATACTTAGGAATATATCTACCTAAAGAAACTAAAGACCTATATATAGAAAACTATAAAACACTGGTGAAAGAAATCAAAGAGGACACTAATAGATGGAGAAATACACCATGTTCATGGATTAGAAGAATCAATATAGTGAAAATGAGTATACTACCCAAAGCAATTATAGATTCAATGCAATCCCTATCAAGCTACCAACAGTATTCTTCACAGAGCAAGAACAAATAATTTCACAATTTGTATGGAAATACAAAAAACCTCGAATAGCCAAAGCTATCTTGAGAAAGAAGAATGGAACTGGAGGAATCAACCTACCTGACTTCAGGCTCTACTACAAAGCCACAGTCATCAAGACAGTATGGTACTGGCACAAAGACAGAAATATAGATCAATGGAACAAAATAGAAAGCCCAGAGATAAATCCATGCACATATGAACACCTTATCTTTGAGAAAGGAGGCAAGAATATACAATGGAGAAAAGACAATCTCTTTAACAAGTGGTGCTGGGAAAACTGGTCAACCACCTTTAAAGGAATGAAACTAGAACACTTTCTAACACCATACACAAAAATAAACTCAAAATGGATTAAAGATCTAAATGTAAGACCAGAAACTATAAAATTCCTAGAGGAGAACATAGGCAAAACACTCTCTGACATACATCACAGCAGGATCCTCTATGACCCACCCCCCAGAATATTGGAAATAAAAGCAAAAATAAACAAATGGGACCTAATTAACCTTAAAAGCTTCTGCACATCAAAGGAAACTATTAGCAAGGTGAAAAGACAGCCTTCAGAATGGGAGAAAATAATAGCAAATGAAGCAACTGACAAACAACTAATCTCAAAAATATACAAGCAACTCCTACAGCTCAACTCCAGAAAAATAAATGACCCAATCAAAAAATGGGCCAAAGAACTAAATAGACAGTTCTCCAAAGAAGACATACAGATGGCTAACAAACACATGAAAAGATGCTCAACATCACTCATTATCAGAGAAATGTAAATCAAAACCACAATGAGGTACCATTTCACACCAGTCAGAATGGCTGCGATCCAAAAGTCTACAAATAATAAATGCTGGAGAGGGTGTGGAGAAAAGGGAACCCTCTTACACTGTTGGTGGGAATGCAAACTAGTACAGCCACTATGGAGAACAGTGTGGAGATTCCTTAAAAAACTGGAAATAGAACTGCTTTTTGACCCAGCAATCCCACTGCTGGGCATACACACTGAGGAAACCAGAAGGGAAAGAGACACATGTACCCCAATGTTCCTCGCAGCACTGTGTATAATAGCCAGGGCATGGAAGCAACCTAGATGTCCATCAGCAGGTGAATGGATAAGAAAGCTGTGGTACATATACACAATGGAGTATTACTCAGCCATTAAAAAGAATACATTTGAATCAGTTCTAATGAGGTGGATGAAACTGGAGCCTATTATACAGAGTGAAGTAAGCCAGAAGGAAAAACACCAATACAGTATACTAACGCATATATATGGAATTTAGAAAGATGGTAACAATAACCCTGTGTACGAGACAGCAAAAGAGACACTGATGTATGGAACAGTCTTATGGACTCTGTGGGAGAGGGAGAGGGTGGGAAGATTTGGGAGAATGGCATTGAAACATGTAAAATATCATGTATGAAATGAGATGCCAGTCCAGGTTCGATGCACGATACTGGATGCTTGGGGCTGGTGCACTGGGACGACCCAGAGGGATGGTGTGGGGAGGGAGGAGGGAGGAGGGTTCAGGATGGGGAGCACGTGTATACCTGTGGTGGATTCATTTTGATATTTGGCAAAACTAATACAATTATGTAAAGTTTAAAAATAAAATTAAATTTAAAAAAATAAAATAAAATAAAAAAAGAGTACATTCTAGGAAGTACAGAAATAATGCAACTTACATAAAATTATTACAGAGAATATGGTCACCATTCCTCTAGCCAAGTTCTCCAGATTTCCAAATTAACCGATCTTTCTATTGGATTAGTATCCAAATCTGGTAAGCAATTAAGATGTTCAGTCATTTTTTGAATATACAAAAGGCCTTGCTTCCATTCTCCTATCTCCATGCCTAATACTCACTTTTGAAACTTCAGCAATATGGCCCTGTCTTGTTTGAGGATGGGGTGGGGAGGGATGGTCATGTGTGTGGTGTTGTGTGTGGGGGGGGAAGGGAGGGCAGCAGTCTGTGTGTATGATGTGTGCATGTGGTATATATGTAGTGTATGTATTTTGTTTGTATGTATATTCTGTGTATGTAAGCTCCTATGTGGTTCTGATGCATTCTGTCCTTGGACGCTGGATTGGAAAAATACTTCACTTAGGTTAAATTATTTATTACTGACTCAGTTTAGAGATTTACACCAAAAGCATTCTTCCATATTTATGCAACAAGGCAGTTTCACATGACTAAGCAACTAAAAAACAACAGCATTTTCTATAGCTAAAGATAGCATTTGTACCAAGCAGGTGAGCTGGGAAATTGCTATTAAGAGAATGATATGTATTTTCTGCATTTTAAAGTAGAAACACTGGACTTGGCTCATGGGGCCAACTCTCTGAAATATCTAGAAGGTATTACCATATTGAGTCTTTTATTTGTAAGAATGTAATTTTGTGAGTACAGGTGATATATGTTATTTACTAATGTATACCAAATACTTGTTGGTAGAGTGTCTGGCACATAGTATATACTCAATAAACATTTGTTCAATGAACAAAGTACAGGAATGGAGAGGTAGAATTTTTCTATCAGGAAAGCCAATCAGTAATGGAGTATCTAAACACAGATATTTCAGACTGAATCTTTAAACTATCTGTGCCACAATATAAAAGGAAGTCTTCATTTGAGGCTTAGTGGCAATGAAAATTATGGAACTGATGGTTCAAGATGTTTGTCTGTCTTTTCGTGTTGATATTTTCCTTCCTCTGGATTAGACTAAAGGCAGAAAAGTTTGGAGCTCTGATGGATAAGAAAGGAAAGAAGAGGAAATCTAAAGGACACTGTCCCTTTGAGGGAAGATAAGCTGTCCCCTATCAACCCACAGGACGTCAGGAGAAGCACAACCAGGAGGGGGCACTTCTGAAGAAGCCTGTCCTAGAGTCTGCAGAGACTACTGAGTCAGTGTTAAGTTCTTGTCTGCATTGTAACACCTTGGGTGTCCTTAAGCTTTAATGAAAGCTATGTTAAAACCACAGGACAATGTTAGTTTGGGAGTTAAGAATTAAACTCTTGAGAATGAGGAGCCATAGCAGCACAGAGGGGCTATTAGGTGGCAGCAAGATGCATTGAGCAAAAGAGTCCAGAGCCATCACTGGAAATGGTCCTGGCAAGCACAAATCTCAGTGAATTTGAGAAACATGTATTCCTTAAAGCACTTATTGAATGCTGGTAGAAAGAATGCAAAAGAAGAGGAGGGTTTGAGGCAGGAATTTGGAAAGTAGTCTTAGAATAAATATTTGGGGCCTTAAAGGGAAAGGTGTCTTCTCCAGGCTGGAAAAGTTAAATTTGCAGTGAATTCCGTGGCTGATATGAGGACCTAAACCTACTCTGCTTCTTAGATTAATACTCTGATCTATAATGTTAGTGTTCAGTCATTCAATAAACATTCAGTGCTTTCTAGGAGCAAGTACTATGCTAGGTGAAAAGGAATAAAAATATATACGCTTATGTATATTGCTCTTTGTACATATGCAGACATTCTAGACACATACTAAATATATGTATATGTATATACAAACATATACACATATATAAATGAAATCATAACAAACTCATCATTTTTAAAGTTCTAGTTCACTGTTATTAATGGCTGTAGTATTACACCATCGTAATGCTTTCTTACGGAGAAGGCAATGGGACCCCACTCCAGTACTCTTGCCTGGAAAATCCCATGGATGGAGGAGCCTGGTGGGCTGCAGTCCATGGGGTCGCTAAGAGTCAGATACGACTGAGTGACTTCACTTTCACTTTTCACTTTCATGCATTGGAGAAGGAAATGGCAACCCACTCCAGTGTTCTTGCCTGGAGAATCCCAGGGACGGGGGAGCCTGGTGGGCTGCCGTCTATGGGGTCGCACAGAGTCGGACACGACTGAAGCGACTTAGCAGCAGCAGCAGCAATGCTTTCTTAATCAGAGGGTCATTTAATACATATTTATTGAATGCCTATAAATCAGTTGGAATATATTCAACTGCAAGTAACAGAAAATCTCATAGTACAAGATCAGGATTGCCCCCAAATGACTAGAAGCTCAATCTAGACAACAAAGTATCTGAGAATGGGGATTCCCTTTGTCTCAACAGGAGGGGCTGCACCCCAGTTTGGACCCTACCCCCCACAAAACTCATGGCTTCCTCCATTTTATGACTCTCAAGGCAGCTCTCTTCCCAGAAGATTCATGTGCCACCTGACACCCTCAAAGTTAAGCAATCTACGTATTAATCCACTGACAAGGCTATTCTCAATGCTTGCACTCTAAGGAAAGGAAGACTATAAGCCTACACAGCATGTTCCAGAAATTGCCAGGCCCCTGGATGTTTCCCAGTGTGATGATGGGAAGATGGAAGATTGATCATTCTCTTCATTTGCCAAGCTTGAGTATGTGGGGTGGTTGCTGGCATTGATTAGGTGGCTAGACTCTATCGGGGTCAATGTTCCTGCTATTTTCTTGGCCTTTTTCTTTTGCTTTTTGTCTAGCAGTCACAAGAGACCAAGTATTCACTGTCTTGATTAAAATGTAGATATATGGAGCATGAGTTTCAAACTGGAGTTTTGTTGCAGACCCTGCAAAGGTTAAGGACAAGCCTGTTTGTCTCTACCCCCCACACTGAAACAATTTAATGAGGCAAACAAAGATTTCCACATTGCCTAACAGAATAATCCATAGTCTTCATTCCCTCCAATCAGTAAGATTTGACACTAATCTCTCCCTGGTTTTTAAAATGCCTTTTTTCACATGGCTTCTAGGTTGTCAATCTTTGAGTCTTCTCTTTACTTACTGGCTACTTCTTTCCAACCTCCTTTGGGGGCCCCACCTAATCTCAGCTTTTAAATGTGAGAGGACAAGAAGACCCAGTCCCTAACAACTTCTCCCATTCTTTGGGTGATTTCATTCAGTTTCATGGCTTATTTCACTGACAATTTTATATCCTGTTCTCAAGTTCTTGAACCTCAGATTTATTTATCCATCTGCCTCTTGACTTCCCAGTTGATATTTTAATAACCACCTCAAACTTAGCATAATTAAAACCGAACTCCTCATTCCTCAAATCCATCCTTCAAAACTCTGCTCCTCCACAGACTTTCCCATTTCACCAGCAATATTTTGTTGAGTTAATCAAAATAGAAATCTGTAGTTATGCTTAATTCCTCTTTTACTATCTCCCATTTAATCCATTAATCCTGGATCTTTCTTCAAAATAAATTTGGGATCTGTTACAGCCTCAAATGATATCACCCTAGTCTAAGGATCCATCAGTGCTCACTTGAGTCTAAGGATCCATTATTGCTCACCTGATTATTAGAAGAGCCCCTTGACTATATTTTCTCCTTCAGTTCTTATTCCCTATAATCTATTCCCAACACAGAGGCCAAAAACTTTTAAACATGTCAGATCATGAGTAAAAAGCAAAGTTCTCAAAATAGCCTAAAATTGTTACATAATTGTGCCTTCAATTTCTATCATGCTCTTATCCAGCTTATTTGCTTCTCCTTCCAAAACAGAAGATTTAAAGAGTTAGAAACTACCTATGAAGATAGCTCAAGTTCACTGGTTCCTAATATTTCACTGCATAATTCACTAATTGTAATATTTTGCCATCTACTCTTAGTCGAGATTAGCAAATGGAGCCCCTTCCTCCTGATACATTCAACTTACTAGCATTTATAAAATTTTAAGTCTCTTAATGACCAAGATAACCACAATGGTGTGGTCACTCACCTAGAGCCAGACATCCTGGAGTGTGAAGCCAAGTAGGCCTTATGAAGCATTACTATGAGCAAAGCTAGTGGAGGTGATGGAATTCTAACTGAGCTATTTCAAATCCTAAAAGATGATGCTGTTAAGTGCTGCACTCCTTATGCCAGCAAATTTGGAAAACAGCAGTGGCCACAGGACTGGAAAAGGTCAGTTTTCATTCCAGTATCAAAGAAAGGCAATACCAAAGACTGTTCAAACTATCTCACAATTGTAGTCATTTCACATGCTAGCAAGGTAATGTTCAGGCTTCAACAGTATGTGAACAGAGAATTTCCAGATGCTCAAGCTGAGTTTTGAAAAGGCAGAGGAACCAGAGATCAAATTGCCAACATATCCTGGATCATAGAAAAAGCAAGAGAAATCCAAAAAAGCATATAATTCTACTTCATTGACTACACTAAAGCCTTTGACTGTGTGAATCAAAATAAACTGTAGAATATTCCTTAATGAGATGGGAATACCAGACCACCTCACCTGACTCCTGAGAAACCTGTATGCAAGACAAGAAGCAACAGTTAGAACCAGACATGGAACAACAGACTGGTTTCAAATTGGGAAAGGAGTACATCAAGGCTGTATATTGTTACCCTGCTTATTTAACTTCTATGCAGAGTACATCATGCAAAATGCTGGGTGGGTGACTCACAAGTTGGAATCAAGACTGCTGGGAGAAATATTAACAACCTCAGATATGCAGATGATGCCACTTTAATGGGCAGAAGGTGAAGAAGAACTAAAGAGCCTCTTGATGAAGGTGAAAGAGGAGAGTGAAAAAGCTGGCTTAAAACTCAACATTCAAAAAACAAAGATCATGGCATCTGGTCCTATCACTTCATTGCAAAGAGATGGGGAAAAAGTGAAAACAGTATCAGATTTCATTTTCTTGGACTCCAAAATCAATGCAGATAGTGACTACAGCCACAAAATTAAAAGTCGCTTGCTCCTTGGAAGAACAGTTATAACTAATCTATACAGTCTATTTGGAGAAGGAAATGGCAACCCACTCCAGTGTTCTTGCCTGGAGAATCCCAGGGACGGGGGAGCCTGGTGGGCTGCCGTCTATGGGGTCGCACAGAGTCGGACACGACTGAAGCGACTAAGCAGCAGCAAGCAGCAGACAGTCTATTAAAAAGCAGAAACATCACTTTGCCAACAAAGGTCCATAGAGTCAAAGCTATGGTTTTTCCAATAGTCACATAAGGATGTGAGAGTTGGACCATAAGTAAGGCTGAGTGCCAAACAATTGATGCTTTCGGAGTGTGTTACTGGAGAAGACTCTTGAGAGTCCCTTGGACAGCAAGGAGATCAAATCAATCAACGTTAAAGGAAATCAGCCCTGAATATTCATTGGAAAGACTGGTGCTGAAGCTAAAGCTCTAATACTTTGACCACCTGATGCGAAGAGCCTATTCACTGGAAAAGACCTTGATGCTGGGAAAGCCTGAGGGCAAGAGGAGAAGGGGGCAACAGATGGTTGGATGGCATCACCAACTCAATGGACATGAGTTTGAGCAAGCTCCGAGAGTGGTGATGGACCAGGAAGTCTGGCATGCTGCAGTCCATGGGGTTGCAAAGAGTCAGACACGACTTAGAGACTGAACAACAACAACAACTAAGTATTAAAACCCTGGCAAAGTTTTCAGTTCCAAAAAGGTTTCTTCTATTCAGGAAACAGGTTATTATTATTGCTATTAATACTTCATGAATCGGCTGCCAAAAAGAGCATGCTTAATGACGTGTATTTACTTTATACACCAGCTGACTATCTACTAGAAAGATACCCAGACTTTTGTATATTAGTATGTGTGAGTGCTCAGCCACTTCAGTCATGTCTGACCCTTTGCGACCCTATGTACCATAGCCTGCCAGCCTCTTCTGTCCATGGGGATTCTCCAGGCAAGAATACTGGAGTGGGTTGCCATGCCCTCCTCCAGTGGATCTTCTTGACCCAGGGATGGAACCCACATCTCTTAAGTCGCCTGCATTGGCAGGAGGTTTCTTTACCACTAGCACCACCTGGGCAGCTGAGTCAGTCAGTCAGTTCAGTTGTTCAATCGTGTCTGACTCTATGACCCCATGGACTGCAGCACGCCAGGCTTCTCTGTCCATCACCAACTCCCAGAGCTTGCTCAAACTGATGTCCATCAAGTGGGGAAGATCAAAACAGTATTAAATATACATAATTATATATATTTGCTGACCTTGAAGAATTAAGATTTATGTAAGGAGTTCAAATTTGGGAAGATAAACAGCTTTGGTTATAAGCAGCTTGGTTACTGACTTAAAATCCATGTAATTTATTTCCTTTAAATACATTAGAAGAATATGCCTATCAATATGCTTATTTCCTAATTCAATGTGAAAGCAGTTGACCAAATTGAGGTTAAACAGTCTTTTCCAACTGTAAGCATAGTTATGTCTTTTTAACTCTATATGAACATTTTTCTTAATTTCCAAGGCTTTTTACTGTTTTTTCACTTCTAGAAGGCATTGCTTTGATCTAAGAACTATAGGCAAAATTATTTACAAATTACTGAAAAAAGTGAAAGTGATGCATAAGAATATCAATGAAGTCCTAAATATACATTTACTAGGTGTTGGAAAATCCCATGGACAGAGGAGCCTGATAGGCTGCAGTCCATGGGGTCACTAGGAGTCGGACACAACTGAGCGACTTCGTTTTCACTTTTCACTTTCATGCATTGGAGAAGGAAATGGCAACCCACTCCAGTGTTCTTGCCTGGAGAATCCCAGGGATGGGGGAGCCTGGTAGGCTGCAGTCCATGGGGTCGCTAGGAGTTGTACACGACTGAGCAACTTCACTTTCACTTTTCACTTTCATGCATTGGAGAAGGAAATGGCAACCCACTCCAGTGTTCTTGCCTGGAGAATCCCAGGGACAGGGGAGCTGCCATCTCTGGGGTCGCACAGAGTCGGACACGACTGAAGCGACTTAGCAGCAGCAGTGGGTGTTTTATAAACACCTAGTATCTCATTTCGTTCTTAGAATAATTCAATTATGTATTACAGTTCTTATTTTACAGAGGAGGAAATTGAGGTTCAAAAAGATTAAATAATTGACATATAGTCAGAACAAGAGTTGGGTCTTTCTGATTCCACTAATAGGCTGTTTCTACTGTAGCATACCAGTTCCTAGCATAAATTATGTCTAAATAACAAATTCCAGTATCCTCAGACAACTTTCTATCAAGGAATTCAAAATTTAAATGCACCATCAATTCTTTCTACACCAAATTCTATTCATTTTCATCTTTATTTCACTTTTTATTTTCCATAAAGATAAAGGAGACCAAGCCAAATCTCCAAATTCCTACCATAGATGGGAAATTACATCTTATTTTTCTTTCCTGCAGACCAAATACTGATCTCAATATTTATCAACTGTCGATAGCATTTAAGTCCATATTTTTTAATTTGCTGTTCATTTTCATCATATTTCTAAAACCTTTAAGTCATGGCCTTTAAGTCCTGCCTTTAACAATAATAGAATAATACCAACCAACCGAAGTACCTAATTTATATCACTCTTCTCTGGTACTGTCTGCAAAGCATGGTTCCAGTAGATTCCCATCACAAAAGAACCTTCTGGTTCATCTACCAGGATGCTAACATTTAGAATTCAATCTTTATTCCTTTTTCATTATATTCCAAGTTAACGTTCTCATATCCCAAGGAGAGGTTCTATATTGAGCTAACACAACAGTAGAGCAACCTTTCAGAGTCTTTCTAAACTGTTATCCAGGCACTATAAGACTAAGGAAGAAGAAGTTGCCTTAAAGTGTCAGTAATAGGTCACCAAAGACGAAGCTCCATTTCATCACAATTTTGCTTCACTTCTCCTTTAACTGCCCAATAGCCTTGGAAATGAATCTCTATGGTGGTGTCATGATCCCTTTACCCTCCACCGTGGCTTTGCTCATGGATAAAGATCATTCCAACTTCTTGAAAAGAAATGCCTGCAACCAAATTTAGTTGCCCAACAGCGTATGAGTCTGAATCATTTTCCTATCTCTGACACAAGTAATCTGGCATTATTACTTTTCCCCAGACTTTGCAATCAGAAGTCATTTAACCACAGAGCATTTAGTACCCAACAACCACATCCTAGACCCACACTCTAAACAGCTTTAGGGGGATCCTGGAGCTTCCCCAAAAAGGGCTGTGGGGAATGAGTGATCACCATGGTGTGACAGAAAGATCACTAGCCTCAAGTCAAAAAACCCTAAGTTTGAATCACAGCTCTGCCATTTACCATCTCCCTGGCTTGGGGCAAGACACTTAACCTCTCTGAACTTCAGTTGCTTCATCTAAAACCTGAACATAATACGGTCCACTTCACAGGACTTTTTCCAAGAATGACATGTGAGAACACTTAGGAGAAGGAACACTAACAAGAAGAAGTCACTCCATAAAAGTGTTTATTTTTAAGTTAGTCTGTTTTTCCTCTGTGGTCATGGACTGAAGAGCTTTGAATAATTTAGAGTTAACTCCTTTCCCCTAACAATCCCCTAGGATTCTGGATCCTGAAACCCTTATTTACATGAGTGTGCCTGAGAAGCTGTAATCGTCAAATACCAAAGACCTAATTTCAAGAGAACAAAACAATTTTTACCTCTAAAACCACATTCTATAACAAAGGAATTATAAAATTCCTCAATTCAAAATTATTTTATTAACTATTTTGATGGTACTTATTTACAGTATAAATGCCCCAACAGAAATAACACATTAACCTTATCAGTTATTTACATTTTAGTAGGAATGACTTTCTGAGGTAGTATTTTATGAGACTAAATATGCTCAAGAAGGATATAACATGCAAGTAAGGTTGCTTCCTAATTTTTCCAAGAAAGGAATTATGTAGGAAGGTAACTGGAGGCTGTGAGGGTCAACTTATCTATCTCCATGATTTTGCACTGCACATAACTATGTGGAGGGAGTAGAACTCCTAATCAGGAACAAAGCCCTGAGATAACCTTTCGGGACAGACAAAGCCTTCCTAGTACTATACAGAAAATAGCTTTACACTAGGGTTGCCAGCTTTAGCAAATGAAAATATAGGACAGTCAGTGAAATCTGAATTTCATATAAATATCATTTAAAAAATTAAAATGGAACACAACTATATTTTAATATACTTATTTATTGTTTTCCTGAAATTTATTTTATCAGGCCACCCTATTTTATACCCTAGAAAGGCCAGGAACAGTGGTCAAATCCTCAAACTTTTCTAGAACTCATAATCAACACTGTCACTATGAACGAAGGGCTGTAGGATGAAGTTTTCCAACTGTGGAGAGAGAGGCACCTTCTGGGCCTTTTCTTCTCTGAAATGGACGATACACTAAAGCTGTGTTTCTTTGTTTTGTCTTGCATTCAATTACTGGGCAGTAACCATATTCCAGTACTGCGTTCATCATGGGAAAAATTATTGAGCCAGACAAACACTACTTGTGCCCTAATGAAACTCTCAGTCCACCGGGGACTTAGGCACAAAACAGCAATCTTCACATTTAATATAACAATTACAACTATTATAAGCACTATGAGCTAACAAAATGTGTGACTTAAGCCAATTCATTCTATGTATGTGATTCTAGGCAATGTCAAGCATATAAAGATGAGTATGGATGGATAAGCCAAGATTACTTGTTTCTCTCCTTGAAGTTCAAGTGTCGTATGCATAATAGAAGTATTCAGTTCAGGTCAGTTCAGTTGCTCAGTCGTGTCCGACTATTTGCGACCCCATGAATCGCAGCACGCCAGGCCTCCCTGTGCATCACCAACTCCTGGAGTTCACCCAGACTCACGTCCATCGAGTCAGTGATGCCATCCAGCCATCTCATCCTCTGTCGTCCCCTTCTCCTCCTGCCCCCAATCCCTCCCAGCATCAGAGTCTTTTCCAATGAGTCAACTCTTCGCATGAGGTGGCCAAAGTACTGGAGTTTCAGCTTTAGCATCATTCCTTCCAAAGAAATCCCAGGGCTGATCTCCTTCAGAATGGACTGGTTGGATCTGCTTGCAGTCCAAGGGACTCTCAAGAGTCTTCTCCAACACCACAGTTCAAAAGCATCAATTCTTCAGCGCTCAGCCTTCTTCACAGTCCAACTCTCACATCCATACTTGACCACAGGAAAAACCATAGCCTTGACTAGACGAACCTTTATTAGCAAAGTAATGTCGCTGCTTTTGAACATGCTATCTAGGTTGTCATAACTTTCCTTCCAAGGAGTAAGCATCTTTTAATTTCATGGCTGCAGTCACCATCTGCAGTGATTCTGGAGCCCAGAAAAATAAAGTCTGACACTGTTTCCACTGTTGCCCCATCTATTTCCCATGAGGTGGTGGGACCAGATGCCATGATCTTCGTTTTCTGAATGTTGAGCTTTAAGCCAACTTTTTCACTCCCCACTTTCACTTTCATCAAGAGGCTTTTGAGTTCCTCTTCACTTTCTGCCATAAGGGTGGTGTCATCTGCATATCTGAGGTGATTGATATTTCTCCCGGCAATCTTGATTCCAGCTTGTGTTTCTTCCAGTCCAGTGTTTCTCATGATGTACTCTGCATATAAGTTAAATAAACAGGGTAACAATATACAGCCCTGACGAACTCCTTTTCCTATTTGGAACCAGTCTGTTGTTCCATGTCCAGTTCTAACTGTTGCTTCCTGACCTGCATACAAATTTCTCAAGAGGCAGATCAGGTGGTCTGGTATTTCCATCTCTGTCAGAATTTTCCACAGTTTATTGTGATCCACACAGTCAAAGGCTTTGGCATAGTCAATAAAGCAGAAATAGATGTTTTTCTGGAACTCTCTTGCTTTTTCCATGATCCAGCGGATGTTGGCAATTTGATCTCTGGTTCCTCTGCCTTTTCTAAAACCAGCTTGAACACCAGGAAGTTCACAGTTCACATATTGCTGAAGCCTGGCTTGGAGAATTTTGAGCATGACTTTACTAGCATGTGAGATGAGTGCAACTGTGTGGTAGTCTGGGCATTCTTTGGCATTGCCTTTCTTTGGGATTGGAATGAAAACTGACCTTTTCCAGTCCTGTGGTCACTGCTGAGTTTTTCAAATTTGCTGGCATATTGAGTGCAGCACTTTCACAGCATCATCTTTCAGGATTTGGAATAGCTCAACTGGAATTCCATCACTCCACTAGCTTTGTTTGTAGTGATGCTTTCTAAGGCCCACTTGTCTTCACATTCCAGGATGTCTGGCTCTAGGTCAGTGATCACACCATCGTGATTATCTGGATCGTGAAGATCTTTTTTGTACAGTTCTTCTGTGTATTCTTGCCATCTCTTCTTAATATCTTCTGCTTCTGTTAGGTCCATACCATTTCTGTCCTTTATAGAGCCAATCTTTGCATGAAATGTTCCTTTGGTACCTCTGATTTCCTTGAAGAGATCCCTAGTCTTTCCCATTCTGTTGTTTTCCTCTATTTCTTTGCATTGATCGCTGAAGAAGGCTTTCTTATCTCTTCTTGCTGTTCTTTGGAACTCTGCATTCAGATGTTTATATCTTTCCTTTTCTTCTTTGCTTTTTGCTTCTTTTTTTTTCACAGCTATTTGTAAGGCCTCCCCAGATATAACATCCATCAAATAATCAAATAATCCTCTCTTTACTCAATCTCCTTGATTCAGGAAACATGCATAACAAGCCATTTCTGTGACTTCTGTGACTAATAAATGGGTGAAATACCCTTATTAGCATTTAAAATGAACGACTACAACTATGTTACAATTAATATTAATGTACTATGTTAAATTTCTGAGAAAAAATATTAAGGATTTGGAAAAGACTTTTTTTCATCCATCTATGACCCATGGTATACTGTAAAACACACAGGTTCCTCTCACTTTACAACACACGTGACAGTAACTCTAAGATTAATGCGGTTTGAAGAACGAAAACTATTCTTTGAGAATTCAGCCGATTTTTTAAAAATTCTTCATCAATCATACCAAAGCAGACTATATGGCAAAAGACTGTTCTGCAGCCAGTTGCCTTTTATACAACTGCATAAAAGTTAACAAAGGTAAACTTGGTCCTTTCCCCAGGCCCCACTGTTCCCGTCTTTTTTCCTCTTGGTATTAGCCTCCTTACTCATTTTCACCCATTTCTGAAGCCCTATTGCTCTCTTCACTGTCCCTATTCCTCTCCTATTTAAATAAACAACACAAAACAAAACAGGAGAAGTTCTGATGAACAGTTATAACTGCATATTGATTACTTATTACTTTAATGATTGATTCGTGATTATTCTTTAATTAAAGATGCATTCAAACCAATGCATCTTGGTTGAAATGTGATAGCTTTTCAACATTTACTTTTTCCAAGTTGTTAAAGGAGAAACTATGATCTCATCAAATTAGTCCTTTCAATACCAAAGAATACTAATTAAACTTTGTCCCCATCTGAAATAGCCAGAAACTTTCCTTCCTGGGGCAATTCTGAATTTCCTTTTCTTCAAGTTAAGCCTCTCTTAGCTAACTGCCCTACTTGGCTAGCCTATCACTATGTCAGCGACCCAGAAATCATTCTTGAATAGTATCTCTCTTCTTCATTGTTTCTGTTATCTATTCCCGAGTAATGAAACTCCCCAAAACTTAGCAGCTGAAAGCAACAAAGATCTATGATTTATTATGACTCTGTGGGTTGGCTGGGCAGTTCCTCTGCTGATTTCTTCTGAACTCACTCATGAAGCTGCTTTCAGCAGAAAACTCAGTGGCAATGTTCCTCACTCTGGCAGATGATGCTGGCTATTGGCTGGAATGCCCAGGGTGTTCTCTTTCTCTGATCCTCACATCTGCTGGCCTGGCTTCCTTACAAGGCCATCTCTGGGTGCATTCCATAAGACAAAAGCAGAAGTTTCAAGCTCACAAGTCACATAACACCATTTCCACAACATGCTGCATTTTTCTTCATAGCATTTAGGTACCACATGATATGATGTGATGATATACACTAGAGGACTTATTTTTGTCTCTCTCAATAGAATGCAAACATGTAAGAGCAGAGATTTTGTTCACAACAATGTCTGGCACAGAACAGGAGTTCTACAAATAATCACTGAATCAATGTAAGAATATACCTTCTTCTTCCTCAGTTACCAGGTCCTGCCAATTCAGTATTCTAAGCAGCCTATTACCAGATTTCCATTAACTCCCGCGGGGATACTGTGATAGTCTCCTACGCTATGTTTCTTGTTCAGGCTCCTTCTCACCTCCAGCCTACTCTTCTATAAACTTGAGGGTTGTTTTCTGAAGAACAGGTTTAATCACAGCATTCCACTGCTTCAGAACTTCCATGGCTTCCTTGCTGCCAGTAAAATAAAGTCCCAAATCCTCGCCATGGAATTCAGAACCTTCAAGAGATGTTTTGACTCTCCCTGTCCTGTCTCTGATACTCATCAATAACATTACACTCCCAAACCACAGATCTTGCTTCCAGTGTACACTGACCTCTGTCTTATTTTCTCTTCATTGAGTGTCCCAAGCTCTTTAACATAATTGGAGCTCACCTTTTCTGGCTGACAAATTTCCTCCGTTTTTTGACAAATTCCTTATATTCAAGATCCAGCAATTGCATTACCTCTCCAGTGGAAACTTGCCCAACATCCCATTTACTCTGAATTTCCTAAGAATTCTGAATTTAGCTACTAACTAAATAATTATTTTATTATAATTGTTTTCTTATATGTCTGTCTCTCTGCCTCAACAAACCATTATCTCCTTGTGTTTTTTTTTTCTTTTTTTAAAATTTCTATACTACATCCAAATTAGGGCTTGGCATAAAGCATGTGTTAAACAAATGCGGATTGAACGAATACTCCCAAAGATAGATTTGGGAGGTATCAACATCAGGTCAGCATTAATAACTCAGTGAAGCTTACTACATCCCAGGATAATTCCAGACACAAGATCATACTGAATTCAGGTATTATGAACAAAGATATATGAACGATAACATACCTTTGTTATTTGGTTTAAATTTTCAGGTTTCTTCTCTTCTGGCAGCCTCATCAGAAATCTAATTCACAAATGCTAACTATAAAGAATGTGATTTATTATAAACCCATATGGATAGGTAATTGCAGAGAAATCGGAGAGGCTGTTATTCCTACTTACTTGTTCAAGACATGGTAGGGCAATGAACTTGAATGGTCTGAAGGAATTGTGGCCAATGATTAATTGACCCTGTATCTGCTCAGCTTCACACTGTCTTCCCAACTGTTGGTAACAAGAGACTCCTAGAGTAAATAAACAATTTTTTCCCTAGAAAATTTTCCCCTAGTCAAGGATGATCAAATCCATGAAAAAACAGTATATACATTATTTTGTGCTCAGTGAAATACTGAAGCTTTCTTCTTCTGCATTGATATTGAGAATGTTTTTAGAAATGTAAAAAACTAGCACTGACATTGTTTAATTCTCACCACCCATCATGACACTTTTAGCAGAGAGTGAGTCAAATATCCTGACCACCTACTCCATGACATTTCCAGCAAGAGGCAGAAGCCTGCCCTATGTAATAAAGTACACCAGCTTGTGGGCCTCAAGAAAGGCACTCCTACTGGTGATATTTCTGTCGTGTCCCATATCTCAAGGCCTTGCATTAGTAGGAAAGCTGAGTACAAATCATTCTACCCTTGACTTTTTTTTAGTCAAGGATGATCAGCTCCCAAGAGAGCAGTTTGTATATTTTTGCTCAATGAAATACTGAAACTTTTTTCCTGTACACTAATGTTAAAAACTTCTTTGGAAATGGATCAACTAGTATTGACCTTGTAAGTACTGAATTCCTTTTTTGCTCTAATTTGGTCTCCAGAGTTATAAGAGAAGGAACATTCTTTCTATATTTCTTGAACAATCATAAATTAAACATAGTAAATTAAATATTTTTTGTTTTTCTAAAGAAAATATACTTAATTACCATGTCCTTTTGCATTTATTGATCAGTCATGAACATAAAAATGTTCAGAATAATACTAAGTGATGCCAATAAGATTCTTTCTATTCTAAAATTATACTATTTCTCCTCCTCCTGGACTGACAACTTTGGTGACTAACAATATCACCATTATCTGCAGATGTGATGTGGGCACAATGCTAATCTGTTCTCATTATTGCTTTAGCCCAGATATGGCAAATATGAGGTTCATGTACAGTCACGACCTGCTCCTGACCTCATACGAGGACAGTGTGGATACAAGTCCCCAGAGGCTAGTGACAGGTGCCAAAGAGAAAACCCGAACATGTAGATCATTCCAGCAATGACTTAAATAATAATCATTTTGATGTGTTTTTCTAGCATGAATTACATATTGGCATACATTCTTAAGTATGCAATACATTGTACATAGCTTTAATATTTGTATAACAATCCAGCATTAGTCATTATTATGAGCATGAACTACTGTAGGATATGCTGAGTTATGATCAATGTACATAAAGATGTGCATTTGGGCCTCCGAATGAAACAAAATTTAACCAAGCATTTTGCACAAGTCATTTCACTTAATCCCTACAATCCACAAGTTAGATTACAGTATTTTCACCTTACATATGATAACACAGACAGAGAGAATTTAAATAGTTTGCCTAGGTATATAGAGCTAATCAATAGACAACAAATGGAGATTTTTGCATGCAGGACTCTGTCAAAAAAAGGTCATACTCTCTATACTGCTGTCTTTCTAATGTTTGACATTACATGATTCTTTTTTTATTACTTTTTTAAAAAAGCTCTTCCTATGTTGAAATCCTGTTTCTTGCTAACAATGTATTTGTGTTTAGAAATACCACAAGCATTCCTTTTTAATATGCTCCTTCTAACAAGTAGTGAGCTAGGGAGAGCAAATAAACAGTTCTATTTTAGGTGTTAGGAGGAAATATGCTCTCACCAAAGACCTGGTGTACTTGTTTTATGGGCACAGGGATTTTAACACATGGACTCTCTTTTTGAAGTCTCTTTTTGAAGCATAAGGCTTTTATTTGCAAACTTTGTGGTTTTCGGGCAGGTTCTGAAGAGTGAAATTTAACAGAAATGCAAATTCCAGGTAACTAAATGTTTCCTTGGAATACTCGGAAGGACTGATGCTAAAGATGAAGCTCCAGTATTTTGGTCATCTGATGCTAAGAGCCAACTCATTGGAAAACTCCATGATGCTGAAAAAGATTGAGGGCAGAAGCGGAAGGGAGCATCAGAGGATGAGATGGCTGAATGGCAGCACCAATGCAATGGATATTAACTTGGGCAAATTTCGGGAGATGGTGAGAGACAAGGAGGCCTGGCATGTTGCAATCCGTGGGATCGCAAAGAGTCAGACACAACTGGGCAACTGAACCACAACAAAATGTTCCATCCATATTTATATTTCTCTTCTTCTGCTGGGAATTTCCATGAATTTTTGTTGTTGCTATTTATGATTATAGGCTTAAAAATACAACAATGCTTTTAAAATATTTTACTTTTACAGATATGCTGTGTAAATGTGCTGAATTGAAATTAGTCATTTAATAATCAAATAGAATTGCTTTTAAGTTATTTTAATTTTTCCCTCATTACATTTCTTCAGTTAAATTAAAACTTTTTTCCAGTTGCTTTCTTACTCTTATTTCATTCCATCATTTTCATAAAACCTCTACTAATTAGGCTAAAATAAAATATTACTGCCTTTTTGTGGATCCTTTTGAGAATATGACTAAAATATTAAATAGAGGCTTCCCTGGTGGCTCAGGGGTAGGGAATCTGCCTGCCAATTCAGGAGACACGGTTTGACCCCTAGTCCAGGAGGATCCCACATGCCACAGAGCAAATAAGCCCATGTTCCGCAGCTACTGAACCTGTGCTCTGGAGCCCAGGAACCACAACTACTGAGCCCACACAGGCCCGGTCTGCAACTACTGAAGCCCACATGCTCTAGAGTCCGTGCTCTGCAACAAGAGAATCCACTGCAATGAGAAGCCTGCACACCGGAACTACAGAGTAGTCCCCACTCACCACAACTAGAGAAAGCCTGCACTTAGTAAAGAAGACCCAGCACAGATAAAAATAAATAAATATAGTTGGTCAGTATCATAAACTATTGTTTTTATCAGAATGAAGTGACTATGCTGTTTGTGATTTCCTTTTGGATCTTTTTCTTCTCCTTAGTTTTTTATTAACTTTTTTGGGTCACACATGTAAGTAATAATGAATAATTATTAAAATTTCAAATGCTTCATTTGAAGTTGCATTTGAATGCTGTTCTTCAAAGTAAGAACAAAGATCATCTTCCATTAATTTCAATTTTGTTCAAGCACTATCCCAGGTTCTAAAGATTCAAAAATAAATTAAAAGATGATTCCTTTCCTCCAGGCAAAAGGAAATAAAAGTAGGATAGTCAGATGGTTGATTTACAACCATGGGGTTAGACACATCTGACACAGAATTCTGACTCAATCACATGATGGTAGAGTATTTTTAGACAAGACACTCTTAAGCCTCAAATTCCTCAGGTATCAAATGAGAGCAACCAAATTAGAGCAGTAACAGCACATCCCTGAAGTTGGTAGTTTTATTGCCTCTATCACCTGAGATATGGCAGAAGGGAGGCAATATGACTATAGAGTCTTTGAATGCCAGAATTCAATTGCAATGATTCTTGCCCTGTCTTTCCCCACTCACTTCCACTTGAAAAGCTATAATATCCAAAGATCCTTCATTTGCAAAAGTAGGAATAGTCATAGGTGTATTATATACATTATTATGAAAAGTAACAAAGAAAGTGAATGTAAAACACTTAGCACAATGCCTGTCTGTATTAAGTTTGCTAAAGCTGCCACAATAAAATTCCATAGACTGGGTGGCGTAAATAACACAAATTGATTTTTTTTCTCACAGTTCTACAGGCTAGAAGTTCAAAAATCAAGGTTTTGGCAGGGTTGGTTTCTTTGAGGTGTCTCTTCTTGACTTGTAGACAGTCGTCTTCCTCTGTGTCATCACCTGGTCTCCCCTCTAGGTCTGTGTCCCAATTTCCTCTTCTTACAATATGATTTCTTACCAGTCATAGTGTATTAGGGCTCACCTCAAAGACTTAACTTTAACGCCTCTTTAAAGACGATCTCAAACACAATGACATGCCGGGAACTAAGCATTAGGACTTCAACATATGACAGAGATGAGGGTGGGAGACATAATTCAGCCCATAAAACTGGCCCATAAGAAACACTCAACAATGTCAGCCATGCTAAAACTATTATCAGTATTATTAAACAATGTATTAATCTCAAAAGATAGTAAGCCACCAATACTGATTTAACAGTAAGCTCTTTTCTTATATTTTATTTCACAAACGGGGCATTTTAATCAAAATGATATATAAATAGTGTTATCTGCCATATCATGTGGTTCAGGAGAATTCAAAGTTCAAGCTTCTAGCAGTTTCCACGTTAGTTAAAATACTAAAAGGGTCAATGTCAAAGGTTCAGTTCGTATTTAGGCCAATGGCTGTATTTTGTTCAGTCGTTGCAGAATGTATCCCAAGCCTGGTTGGTCACATCATAAAAGCCATTGTTTCACAATGAGAACAGGGCAAAAGGGTGTGCACAGATCAGCACAAATCTACTGGTGTGACCAAAAAGCAACCCAGAGTGCATGCCCTTCCTCTAAATAAATAAATGATTTCTTATTAGATCTTCATTTTAGAGTGAGATGCAAAAATGAATACGAAATGACCATTATCCCACCCACAGACAAATAAGTAGAAAATGAGATTTTACTTTGATTTACCCTTTTTAAAACTTAAGCTAGAAAAATAAAATTGTTGACATCTACAGAAACACTTAACAGCTAAGCAATTTACTTCTTATTCTTCTTAATAATTTCCTTAAAAGATATTGAAACAATTAGCCCTGAGAGGATTAAGCAGGGAAAAGACTCCATTTTCTTTTCAGATATGTATATACATACTTTGTTTTATAACTACAAGTGACAAGAAACCATCTCCATATTGAAAATGACTTGCTCTATAATAAATACAGATTATTGACTTATGTGTATTCAATAGTCGTGGCTTAAAGCTCAACATTCAGAAAATGAAGATCGTGGCATCTGATCCCATCACTTCATGGCAGAAAGATGGGGAAACAGTGGAAACAGTGGCAGACTTTATTTTTTGGGGCTCCAAAATCACTGCAGATGGTGATTGCAGCCACAAAATTAAAAGACGCTTATTCCTTGGAAGGAAAGTTATGAACAACCTAGATAGCATATTCAAAAGCAGAGACATTACTTTGCCAACAAAGGTCTATCTAGTCAAGGTTATGGTTTTTCCAGTGGTCATGTATGGATGTGAGTTGGACTGTGAAGAAAGCTGAGCGCCAAAGAATTGATGCTTTTGAACTATGGTGTTGGAGAAGACTCTTGAGAGTCCCTTGGACTGCAAGGAGATCCAACCAGTCTATTCTGAAGGAGATCAGCCCTGGGATTTCTTTGGAAGGAATGATGCTAAAACTGAAACTCCGGTACTTTGGCCACCTCATGCAAAGAGTTGACTCATTGGAAAAGACTCTGATGCTGGGAGGGGTTGGCGGCAGGAAGAGAAGGGGACAACAGAGGATGAGATGGCTGATGGCATCACTGACTTGATGGATGTGAGTCTGAGTGAACTCCGGGAGTTGGTGATGGACAGGGAGGCCTGGCGTACTGAGATTCATGGGGTCGCAAAGAGTCAGACACGACTGAGCGACTGAACTGAACTGAACTGAACTGAGAAGATTCTCAAACTACTATAATTTGTAATCACTGATATTTGCATGAAAATTTAGATGATAAAGTAAAGAAAATCTAAAAGATATGATTCTCTTCCTTTCCATCAAAAATAAACTGAGTATTTGAATTCACCTCCTCTGTCCTCATATACTTTTTTATGAAGCCACATTAAATCAAAGTAAGTATTTCTTGTAAAACAAGCCATAATGAAATGTTCCTAGCTTGATTCTGCCTCTAGCAGAAAAATACTGAGGTAAATTTGTGCAAGCTACAGTTTAATTGGACAATATTATTTTATTGAATATCTATTTTTATGACTGACTGATATCCAACACAAAAATCTCTGATTTGGGTCATGATGCATAATTTCTTTAGGTATGACTGCCCCTCTCTAGCCGAAAAAAGAAAAGAAAAAGAATCACTCACTAAAACAGAGCAAATGTCCTAAGGCCCTCTTGAGCTCAAAATCTGTCTGAGCCACAAAGAAACAGTCACCTGACTTCACCTCCATAGTAAAGCGTAATCCTCAGCACTGGATCCAAACCTGCATAGCTCTGCAATACATCCAGACCCAAATGATCATGAAATTTTCCCAGCTGGTAAAACTACATCAGAGGTGCGGAAATAATTAAGATACACTCCACTTCATATATTGGGGCGCCCTGGTTGCTCAGGCGGTAAAGAATCTACCTGCAATGTGAGAGACCTGGGTTCAATCACTGGGTCGGGAAGATCCCCTGGAGAAAGGAATGGCAACCCACTCCAGTATTCTTGCCTGTAAAATTCCATGGACAGAGGAACCTGGAGGTCTATAGTCCATGAGGTCACAAAGAGTCAGATACAACTGAGTGACTAAAGCTTTGCTTTCTATTTCATATTAAGGAAAGCAGGCCTAGCAAGACAGTGGAACTATAGTCAAATTGTTTTTGCCTGTACATTATTAAAGCAACTTTTCAAGATGTCCTATTATAAGCAAATGTATTTTTTAAAGGACCTAAACAACTGTATAAATTCTACAGACACAAGGTTAACCATAGTCGCTGCCTGTATAACATCTCTCCGTATCTAGCATAAGAGTTTTAGATTTTTGCACCAACCATAATACTATTCATTCTTAATTCTTATCATTGGTAAATACGTTAAGAAAATAATCTCTTTGTTACAAGGTTGAAAGCAGATAAGGAAATGGAGGCCCAAGAAAATTAGGTAACTAGTCTGAGGTACCAGGATCAGTAAAAGGCAGGACAAGGACCTGAACACTAATCCACGCAATTCCACAGCCTGTGCTATTTCTGCCATGCTCACCTTCCAATGTTACTATCATCCTCAAATTCTTCAAGAGAGAACTTGAATAAAGACACAGAAGTTTAAAAAGTCAATGTTCTGATTGGGGTGTGCTTTAACCCATAGGCTTAGTTGTGCATACACTTGATAACATTAAGTGTTAGTCACTCAGTCATGTTCGACTCTTTGTAACACCATGGACTGTAGCCCACCAGGCTCCTCGGTCCATGGATTTTCAAGCAAGAATACTAGAGAGGGTTACCATTTCCTTCTCCAGGATAACATTAAATGTAGTTATAATTACAAGGCATATTTTAAAAGATATTTTATAATGAAACCAGCACTTCATTGGTTCCATCCAATATTCTCTTTCTTTCTAGTTTACTAATATCAGTTTATGACCTGGAAATTTTTTTTCTTTTTTTAAGAAATTACAAAGAAAATTTGGATATGTATTCCCAAAACGTATACATTATTTCTTAGAAGAGCAGTCTCTTTTGTCTTCTCCCTTCATCCCACATTTATTGAACCTTTTTATTTTGATAGTTCTTTGATTATACATTATTAAATATTAGGTGGCTAGAAGAAGAAGGGCCTAATGCCGTCAGTTACCATGTAACTTGGCTTGTATCTATTTTGATTATATACAATTCTTTTCCACCCAGAGGAAAGCAATGAATGTAAGCCATAGATAAAATAGAATCTAAATATTTTTTTTAAAAATGAAAGTACTATCTAAAGAAATTCTTAAAACTTCAGGTAGATCTCATTTTTCAAACCAGTAATATGTTTTCCATAATGTTTAGAAATGACTAACATGAAGAATAACTAGGTAAAAGTGAGAACTGCATTCTAAAGGAGTTATAAAGTTTGATTAAATTAATCTAAAAATACATTTTGATAAAACAAACTAGAACTTATTACCTAGTAAAAGGCACTCCAGAGAATTCCAAAAAATATACATTACAATCTTACCAAAAAACCTACTTTAAAACTAGGACACACTACTATAAATTTTCCAAATATCTATCTACCTAATTTTTTAATTCCCATGTAAATTTCATTCCTTTTCAGATATAAAAAACTACTAAAATTTATAGCTATAATAATAAATAAAAATACAAGAAGTCAGATATATACGCTAATAAAACAGGATAGAGTATCCAAACTTCCAGTCTCCAGAACTATGAGAAAATAAATTCATGTTTCTTTAAGCCATTTCTGTCTGTGGTATTTTGTTATGGCAGCCCCAGTGTATTCACAATCATAGCATCACTATTCATAATAGCTAAGAGGTAAAATGACCCAAGTGTCCACTGACAGATGAATGGATAAATAAAATGTGGTGTATGTATGCAATGGAGTAGTATTCACTCTTAAAAACAAAGGAAATACTGACACATTACAATATGGATGAACCTCAGGACTTTATGCTTAGTAAAATAAGCCAGTCACAAAAGACAAATACTATATGTTTCCATTTAAATGAGATATCTAGAGAAGTCACATTCACAGAGATCAAAAGTAGAACGGGGAGCCTTGGGAGAAGGAAATGGAAAGTTGTTGTTCAGTGGATACAGAATTTTGATTTTACAAGATTAAAAAGTTCTAGTGATCTATTGCCTAACCATGTGAATATACTAAATATCATTAAGCCACATACTTAGAAATGGTTAAGATGGTATTATGTCATGCATTTTTACTACAATAATAAAAAATACAAGAAATCCACAGGATCCTTTTCAAGCATAAAGTTAACATCTACCTCAAAAGTGTTGCAGGAAAAGCACATTGAAAAAGAGGGAAATCACTATAAAAGACACCACTTCATGGTGAAATGGTCAGTGGTTTATCCTCCAGATATAGGTGGCTCAGAGAGTAAAGAATCTGCCTGCAATGCAGGAGACCTGGGTTCAATTTCTGGGATGGGAAGATTCCCTGAAGAAGGAAATGGCAAACCACCCCAGTATTCTTGCATGGAAAATCCCATGGACAGAGAAGCCTGGCAGGCTACAGTCCATGGGGTCGTAAAGAGTTGGACACAACTGAGCGACTAACACACTAACACACTAATGGATTATTCAGTCCCACTTTTATATAAGTTTAATATGTTGGTAAATGCTTCTTTGCCTTGGTCAGAGGTGAGAAGAGAGAGAATTTAGACAAAGGAAATAATGGTTCATTCAGCACTGAAGGCAGTAAATGTTGGCCTCTCTCTCTCCCTCTCTTTTTTTCCCCTAAGATATTTAACAAAAGTGTGATGTCACATTGATCTTACTGAGCTGAATAACTTAACATTTGAATTCAGACTCCATTTCAATGAGTGGCTTTTTTTCAGAACAAAGGCTTTTTTTACATATTTGTTACAAAGCACAGCAAGATATCAGGGAAAGAATATTTGGCAGCTGAAGAGAATGACTACAAAAATTAATAATATGGCAACATATGAATGAAACACATATAAACACTGGCTGCATTGGCTATAATACATTAATAATTTCTAGCTAATTTCCAAGGAACAATGAATCATATGTGATTTGCAAATACTGGTCTTTTGTTTCATAAAAACCAAATATGTTGCTATCTGGCATGTGAATATGACTGTATGATAATTATTCCTTAGTCTGAAGACAGTGCTGGTAGGTCAAGAGAAGATTGAAGACACAGGCAGATATACCCAATGGGGATGTGACCTTGAAAAGGAGGAAGAATAATGCACACAGCTGCTTTCCTTTTTTTTTTTTTAAAAAAAGAAAAGTTATTACCATCACTTACAGAGTTCAAAGGACTCCACTGGATTTTTTGAAGACTTACTATTTGCTGTGTCAGAGCAGGACCCAAATTCTAGCTGCTCACAGTGTAGAATGGAGTCTGGCTCTCAGAGTGTTTCTGCTACCTAGGGAAGCAGACAGGAATGTACATAACTGTAAAACTAAAGTGCTGGAAACCAGTCAGCTTAGCTCTTTCACAAATGTTAAGTTCTTTTTGGTAAAAACTGGAAACCTCTCATATTTAAAGGTGGAAGGCGAGGCAAGAGTCCTGGCCTCATCCCTCACTTCCAAAAGGTCTTTTTCAATAAAAGATATCCCAGACCACCTTTTGCCAAATGCAAAGACACTTATTAGAAAGTACCTGTGACCACTCTGAAGCTGTGGAGTTCTTCTCTCTGACCTAAAAAACAGCCAGCAGCCCCTTCTTTGGAATGCCTACTCCAAAGGGGACCTAAAGTTGGATCCTGTAGTTTGATCCCCATCTGCTAGGGCAAGGAGGTCTGCAGGTCCACCACAGCACAAACCTGGAGTTCTGCTCCACTGACACACACTTCTGGGCTAGAGGGTGTCTTCTCTTATATACTAGTATTTGTTCAGGCCAAGGTAATGAGTCCTGTATCACCCTTCCAACCAACACTATAACCTAAATATCATTCATTTCAATTTCACCAAAAACATTTTATTAATTAGATAATGTTAAGGCATTTATTTTGAATAAGGAACTCATCTACTAATTAACTTTCCCTAAGTTGCTGACTATGGGGCTTCCCAGGTGGCTCAGTGGTAAAAGAATCCACCTGCAATTCAGGAGATACAGGAGATGCAGGTTCAATCCCCAGGTCAGGAAGAACTCCTGAAGGAGGGCATGGCAACCCACTCCAGCAGCCTTGCTTGGAGAATCCCAGAGACAGAGGAGCCTGGCGGGCTAGAGTCCATAGTGTAGCAAAGAGTCGGACATGACTAAAGTGACGGAGTATGCCCACACAAGGTGTTGACTATAGGTAACGTGTACTTATCATGTAGTACAGTATTTGGCAAGAATTACCCCACAGACAGTACAACCAGAGGATGAAGCACTGGAGCTGGGACTTGAATCCAGGCTAAACTGAAGGCTTTCTAATTGCTAAGTCCTCCAGTTTTAAGATATATAAGAAAAGAAAAGGAAAAAAGAGTAAAAAAAGTAAAGGAGAGAGAAAAGAAAAAAGAGCATGATTTTCTTTTTTCCATGGTTTTAGCATCTAATCATGAAATGATAAACAGGATGATTGTTTTATTTTGTGTAAGTTGGTAGCGTAGGTACAAATGGGAAAATGTTTCAAGCTAACAATAAATGATTTCTACAGAAGCTTTTACGTGACTTATTTTTAAATAACCTATATATATTTGGCAATTAAACAAGAATAACTGAAAATTTTAGGAAAAAATTTTCTTTCCTTCTTTTCTTCTTCCCTTCCTTTCTACCTTCCATTTTCAGTTAGAAAACTACATGTGGCCATAAACACAGACACATAAGTAAAAGTTGAAACTAAAGAGCAAAAGAATTTCTAATTGATCTGAAGGAATCTGATCTGTGACTCTTTGTGGATAGGAATATTTTTTAATAATAGACTCTTTACCTTGTACACAGTGCCTAGGTCTAACACTATCTCATCTCACCTGAAACAGTCTCCAAAATTTGAAAGAAATCCTCTGGTAGACAAGATATCAAACTCAAATCATAACATAATTAGGCAAATAAACTGATGCAAAAGTGGTATTTCTAAGAAGAAGGTACTACTGCCCCCAGCCCCACAGGCCACCACAAGATTGGTGACATCAGCAGAGGGCCCCCTTACCATCCCGACACAATGTACAGGATTTCTAGGGGACATGCATGCTTGGGCCCCAGGCTGGAGTCATCAAACTAGAAAATATCAAGTGACCTCTTGTCCTCCACGTGAGATCTTGGGAACACTGACAAGAAATAACTTCATTTTTGGTCACTGTCTAATCTTAACCTTCTTAAATGTGAACACCTCCCAGAAAATTGGGTTGCTAACTTTTGCCTCAGATGAGCTGAATAAATCCCAAATTGGTAACATTTCAGCACCAGCAGAGGGTGATATTAACAAAACCTGTATGCAGGTCAGGAAGCAATAGTTAGAACTGGACATAGAACAACAGACTGGTTCCAAATAGGAAAAGGAGTATGTCAAGACTGTATACTGGCAACCTGCTTATTCAACTTATATGCAGAGTACATCATGAGAAACGCTGGGCTGGAAGAAGTACAAGCTGGAATCAAGATTGCCAGGAGAAATATCAATAACCTCAGATATGCAGATGACACCACCCTTATGGCAGAAAGTGAAGAGGAACTAAAAATCCTCTTGATGAAAGTGAAAGAGGAGAGTGAAAAAGTTGGCTTAAAGCTCAACATCCAGAAAACTACGATCATGGCATCTGGTCCCATCACTTCATGGGAAATAGATGGGGAAACAGTGTAAACAGTGTCAGACTTTACTTTTGGGGGCTCCAAAATCATTGCAGATGGTGATTGCAGCCATGAAATTAAAAGACGCTTACTCCTTGGAAGGAAAGTTATGACCAACCTAGATAGCATATTAAAAAGCAGAGGCATTATTTTGCTGACAAAGGTCTGTCTAGTTAAGGCTATGGTTTTTCCAGTGGTCATGTATGGATGTGAGTTGGACTGTGAAGAAAGTTGAGCGCTGAAGAATTGATGCTTTTGAACTGTGGTGTTGCAGAAGACTCTTGAGAGTCCCTTGGACTGCAAGGAGATCCAACCAGTCCATTCTAAAGGAGATCAGTCCTAGGTGTTCATTGGAAGGACTGATGCTGAAGCTGAAACTCCAATATTTTGGCCACCTCCTGCGAAGAGTTGACTCATTGGAAAAGACTCTGATGCTGGGACAGATTGGGGGCAGGAGGAGAAGGGGACAACAGAGGATGAGATGGCTGGATGGCATCACCGACTCGATGGACATGAGTTTGGGTGAACTCCGGGAGTTGGTGATGGACAGGGAGGCCTGGCGTGCTGCAATTCATGGGGTCGCAAAGAGTTGGACACGACTGAGTGACTGAACTGAACTGAAGGAACAGACAATTTCCTGTTGGAGGCAAAACCCAGAACTTGGTGAAACATTATAGGCTGTCATCCTATGTTTGATAAATTTTTATGTTGTGTCTACTTTGGGCCCCAGAATAAATTCTTGGTACTCAAAACAATGATAGAACAAAGAGAAACCGCAAGCCAGATCTGATATTAAGGGATATCCGATCACCTCCCCAGCCAAAATATAGACAATGCTTTAAAAATGTAAGGAAAAAAACACAGGAATAGAATGCTACCACAGCTAACACTCTGCCTGTAAAATATAGAAACAGCTTTTTTCAAGTCAGGAGATGGAACTATCTGCTTTAAAACCTAGGTGACAAGCAGATGGAATTATAATGCTCCTTTTAACCCCCAACTAGCTGACTCATTGCAGAGGGGTATGGTAATGTCAGTTTATAACAGAGCCACCTACTAACAAAGAAGTTAGAAAGGAATGCTGATTTTGTAGGAAGTGAAATTACAGATATAAGAGTCTTCATCTAAAATTTAATTTCTACCACCGTCAGATACTCTGAACTAAACTCTGCATAAAATCAGCTGAAATGACAAACATATATGTATAGTTTTAATTTTTAAATGTACTGCTGAGATAAAAACTAATGAGCAAAAGGATTTGTGGAGCCCCCATACAGCTGCCCAGAAATCCTGGGAGACAAGTCATATAGTTTTTCTCTCTGAGAATTTCTGCCCAAACCTGGTCACCAGAGTTTTCTCTAAAGACTAACAAGCATGTGACCACAGATGATAATTGCTTAAAGGAGGAAATCCAACAAGGTTTCCATATCAGTAGTATAAAGGTGAAAAAGAGTTAAAACCTGTTGCCCATAATCCGGTACCAAAGAAATTCACTTGTCTTAAGCCAGGACATAGATGAAGATAAGGTAGGAGGTGTCAGGAGAGGTGGATCTCTCCTGAAAATTCATAACCACAAAGTAACCCTGATGGTTCTAAAGCTGAATTTATAACACCTCTGTTGTCTGAAAAATCTTAGGTAGAGAATAAAATTTAAATAGTTTATTAAATGCAAATTTGTCTGAAAGAAGTAAGCAAAAGTCTAAGGAGAGGACTGGTGAACTGAAATAAATATCCAAAGACACTATCCAAAATGTAAAGAAAGAAAACTATGGTAAATAAAATGAGAAGATGACATATGCCTAAGGGATTCAAAGTAAATAACAGAAGAAACTAGGATGAATGACATAAAGTAAATAAATGAAATAAAAGCCAAGAATTTTCCAGAAATGTTGAATAACATCATGAGAATGACAAATAGCAACTATGAATTCAAAAAAAGTGTTAGTTGCTCAGTCATGTCTGACTTTTTGAGATCCCAGGGACTGTAGTCCACCAGGCTCCTCTGTCCTGAAATTCTCCAGGCAAGAATACTGAAATGGGTAGCCATTCCTTTCTCTAGGGGATCTTCCCAACCCAGGATTGAACCCTGGTCTGCCACACTGCAGGCAGATTCTTCACTGTCTATGCCAGCAGGGAGGTACAATTCTAAAATCTGTTAAATTTAATAAATAAAAATTTAAAACTTTGGTATGGGCAAAAAAATTAAGCCAAATGAAAAAATAACAATAGACTATCAAGAAAGGCATTAGGGAGAAACAAAAGCGGAGGCAAATAGGCAGCCCATAATAAAATGATACAACCAATCAAAAGATATCAGTGATCATTGATTATAAGCAAAAAGTAATGCTTCATTAAAAACAAAATTCACCATACTAAATCTAAAAAAAAAATTAAGATCATGTTACTTTTGCTTATAGGATCCATATATCATAAAGAAATAAAATATGGAGAACTAAAAGAATGGAAAAGATATAATAGGCAAATATCAAGCAAAAGAAAGCTGGGGAAACTGTATTAAAACCAGTAAAGTAAATATAAAGGCAAAAAATATTATTAAAGATAAATATGGTCACTATAAAACAATATTTAACTTGAAAGTAAAGTATAATAATTTCTAATTTATATGCACCTAGTGGAATAACTTAAATTTTTTTAAATAACATAAGTGTGAGAAGAAATTAACAAATTATCCATTACTAGATGAAATTTTATATATTTCTTTCAGTAAACAGTAGATTAAGCAGACAAAAAAATTAGAAAATATATAGAGATTTGAAAACAAACTTGATCTAATAGATCATACTGAATGTTTTACCCCCAATGTGGAAATACGTATCTTCTTCACTGAGTTTATATAAAATACTTCTGAAGCTTCCTAACAAATATTGACATCATACAAATCATATTCTCTAGCAAAATACAACAGAAATCAACTTCAATATGAAAAACACTACATGTTGTGATATTTTAAAATGCACTTCCAAATGATTTACTAACAAAATAAGGAATAATAAAACATCATAAAATACTTAGCACAAAACAATATTCAGAAAAATATCTATCTAAAAGTAAGACATGTGAGAGACTCTTGCTTCTGGGAAGAGAAGAGTACATGTGTGTGCATGCATGCTCAGTCACTCAAGTCATATCCAACCCTGCAACCTCATGGATTGTAGCCCACCAGGCTTTTCTGTGCATGTTTTTTTCTTTTTTTTTAAATATTGTGACAAAAACATATAATGTGTGATACGCCCTCTTAACAAATTTTAGAGTGAATAGTACATTATTGTTAACTACAATCACAGTGCTGTACAGAAGATTTCTAGGACTTTTCCATCTGCGTGACTGAAATTTTATACCCAATGAAGAGCAACTCCCCAGCTCCCCTTTCTGCCAGCCCCTGGGAACCACCATTTTACTTTCTGCTCTGATGAGCTTGACTATGTTACACATCTCCTATAAATGAAATCACATAGTATATGTTCTTATGACTGGATTATGTCCCTCAGCATAATGTTCTCAAGGTCTATGCATGTTGCAGAAGGTGGCAGGATCCCCTCCCTTTTTATGGCTGAATGGTACGCCACTGTACGCATGTACCCCATTTTCTCCATTCATCTGTTGGTGAGTATTTGGGTTGTTTCCACCCTTTGGTTGTTGTAATGCTGCAGTAAATGTGGGAGATCAGCCAAGATCCTGATTTCAGTTCTTTTGGATAAATTTTCATAAGTAAGAATGCTGGATCATATGGTGGCTCTATTCTTCATTTCCTGAGGGAGAGCCACACTGTTTTCCATAAAGGCTGAACCATTTTACATTCTTGCCAGTAGTGTACCAGGGTTCCAGTTTATCCATATCCTCACCAACAGTGGTTCTTTCTTTTCTTTTGTAATAGTCATTCTAACAAGCATGCAGTGATACCTCACTGTGTTTTGACTTGCCTTTTCCTGATGATTAAGTATGCTGAGCACTTTTCATGTGCCTGGTGGCCATTTGTGTGTTTTCCTTGAAGAAACATCCATTAATTTCATTTGTTCATTTTTAAAATTTGGGTTATTTTGGGTAATTATTTTTAACTGGGTTCCTTCCAGTCTCGAGTTGTTAGAGTTCTTTATATATTTCAGATATTAATCCCTTTTTGGTATATGATTTACACATGTTTTGTCCCATAGGCTGCCTTTGAGGGATCCATGATTTCAATGAAAGAAAACTTAGATTTAGTTAAGAATGGTGTTATTACCCATTTTGGCAAAAATGGAGACTGAGACAACAGACGTTAAAGGCTTGACTATCCACAAGCTTTTAAAGAATGAAAAAAAAAAATCTAAGTTTTCTTTCATTGTGCATGGGTTTTTCAGGCAAGAATACTTCTCCAGAAGATCGTCCCAATCTAGGAATTGAATGTGCATTTCCTCCTTGGCAGGTTGAATGGCATCATTAATTTAACGGACATGTACTTGGGCAAACTCAGGAGATGGTGAAGGGAAGCCTGGCATTCTGCGGTCCATGGGATCACAAAGAGTTGGACATGACTTGGCAACTGAACAATAACAACAACAACATGATAAAAACTCTCAAGAAACTAGGAATAGGATGGAACTTCTTTCACTTGATATAGGACAAGTATCAGATACTGCGCTAAATGCTTTACCATTATTATTCCATTTGAAACACACAGCAATTCTATGAAGGAGATAATGTTATGCTTTTCATTTTGTTAGCTGAAGGAGCCATGTTGTAGAGAGGTTAAGTAATCTACCCAAAATTACATTTTTAGAAAGTGGTCACTGATTCAAACACAGACTTGTCTGCCTCTCGAGCTTAAACTATTAATAAGCTCTGCTTTCATGGATTTCACACTCTTCACATGGGAAAATCCAAGAATTTTAAATAGATGATATGCAATATTAATTTCTGCTCTAATGATCTAATAATTTCAAGATATCTCTCAATAACATTTCTCTAAGTGATCCAATCATTTCATACATCTGATTGCTCTAATCCTCTGCTACTGGACTTCTGGGTTAGGGTATGGGAGAAGGAACACATCTTCAAAAACATACCCTGAAAACACTATTCCACGTATTTCACACATTAAGTTATTCAGTCTTCACAGTAGCTCTTTGAAGTGAGTGCTTTTGTTTTTCCCCAATTTATACTGGAGGTAACTGATCCACAGGGAGAATTAAGTAATCAGCTCAAGGTCATACAGCTAGTAAGTGGCACAGCTAGATTTTGAACCCAGGCATTTTGGCTTCAGAGTTTATTCATTTAAGAGCACACTTAATCTCTGTGCTCTTCATCTCAATCAAGAACATGTATCATTAAAATAAATAAACTAAAACTTAATATGTTCCTCCTCCCATAATAAGACTTAAATGAATAATTAACATTTTTCACATGTGAGTTCAATTTCATTAGGACTACATAAGTACTTATGTAGTACTTTTTTATGTAGTAGTAGTAGTATTTTGGTTTACAGGGACTTCAGTAGGCTTATTCTGGGTCTTAGCATCTTTATTTTATTATCTAAACAAGGAATCTTGGGAAGGTATCAGTTCAGTTCAGTTCAGTTGCTCAGTCATGTCCGACTCTTTGCAACCCCATGAATCGAAGCACGCCAGGCCTCCCTGTCCATCACCAACTCCTAGAGTTCACTCAGACTCACGTCCATCGAGTCAGTGATGCCATCCAGCCATCTCATCCTCTGTCGTCCCCTTCTCCTCCTGCCCCCAATCCCTCCCAGCATCAGAGTCTTTTCCAATGAGTCAACTCTTTGCATGAGGTGGCCGAAGTACTGGAGTTTCAGTTTTAGCATCATTCCTTCCAAAGAAATCCCAGGGCTGATCTCCTTCAGAATAGACTGGTTGGATCTCCTTGCAGTCCACGGGACTCTCAAGAGTCTTCTCCAACACCATAGTTCAAAAGCATCAATTCTTCAGCGCTCAGCCTTCTTCACAGTCCAACTCTCACATCCATACATGACCACTGGAAAAACCATAACCTTGACTAGACGGACCTTTGTTGGCAAAGTAATGTCTCTGCGTTTGAATATGCTATCTAGGTTGGTCATAACTTTCCTTCCAAGGAGTAAGCATCTTTTAATTTCATGGCTGCAGGCACCATCTGCAGTGATTTTGGAGCCCAAAAAAATAAAGTCTGACACTGTTTCCACTGTTTCCCCATCTATTTCCCATGAAGTGATGGGACCAGATGCCATGATCTTCGTTTTAAAACATACCAAATAGAAACTAGTGAAAGAAGGCAATGGCACCCCACTCCAGTACTCTTGCCTGGAAAATCCCATGGATGGAAGAGCCTGGTAGGCTGCAGTCCATGGGGTCGCTAAGAGTGGGACACGACTGAGTGACTTCACTTTCACTTTTCACTTTCATGCATTGGAGAAGGAAATGGCAACCCACTCCAGTGTTCTTGCCTGGAGAATCCCAGGGACGGGGGAGCCTGGTGCGCCACCGTCTATGGGGTCACACAGAGTCGGACACGACTGAAGTGACTTAGCAGTAGCAGTAGCAGCAAGATATTCCTATATTCAGGTTAAATAATTCTTCATGGGCACTAGATCTTTCTAAATCATATGCAATCAAAGAAATTTTTGTTCCAAATAATATATGTCATCTAAACTGTAAAACAACTTCCCTGAATTATCATGGAGTAGCTCAGACCTTGTCTCATGGCTGCCTTCAAATTTTGGTGCCACAGATTTGACTTCACTCATTCTGGCGAATGAAATTCCTCCTTAATGGTGTTATATGCTAAACTGTGTTTCCTCAAAAGTCATTATGTTGAAGCTCTAAGTCCTGTTACCCCCAAATGTGACTGTATATAGAGACAGAGTCTTTAAGGAGGTAATCAAGTTAGAAGGGATTATTAGAGTTACCCTTAACCTAATCTGACTGGTATCCTTATAAAAAGAGAAAATTTGGACACACAATGTAATACCAGAGGTGCAGATGCCCAGAGAAAAGACCATGCAAAGATTTGGCAAGAATATGGCCACCTACAAGCCAAGGAAAGAGGACTCAGAAGAAACGATCATGCTGCCACCTTGAACTTGGACTTTTATCCTCCAGAACTGTCAAAAGATAAATCTCTGCTGTTTAAGTCACCCAGTCCGTGGTATTTTGTTATGGCAGCCCTAGCAAACTAATGCACAAGGTTTTCATGGGTATTCCTGCAATCATTCTACTTCTTTAAACAGATAAAAACATGTGGAACTATTGACTTTGCCCATATAATTCCTTCCTTTCCCCAACCCAAACAACTTTACCACGATAATTCATCTCCAGTTGAACTTTCTAATTTCTGCCACTAAAATAAACCTATGGGATTCCCTGGTGGCTCAGTGGTAAAGAATCTGCCTGCCAATACAGAAGGCATAATATCAGTCTCTGAGTCAGGAAGATCCCCTGGAGAAGGCAATGGCACCCCACTCCAGTACTGTTGCCCAGAAAATCCCATGGATGGAGGAGCCTGGTAGACTGCAGTCCACGGGGTCGCTAAGAGTCAGACACGACTGAATGACTTCACTTTCACTTTCCACTTTCATGCATTGGAGAAGGAAATGGCAACCCACTCCAGTGTTCTTGCCTGGAGAATCCCATGGACGGAGAAGCCTGGTAGGCTGCAGTCCATGGGGTCACACAGAGTTGGACACGACTGAAGCGACTTGGCAGCAGATGGGAAGGGGGTTCAGGAGGGAGGGGATAAATGCATATAACTATGGAGATTCATGTTGAGGTTTGACAGAAAACAACAAAATTCTGTAAAGCAATTATCCTTCAATAAAAAATAAATTAATTTTAAAAAACTTCATGTATACCTAAAACAAAAGAAATTTTAGGCCTTTTCCAGATACTACAGTAACTTTGAGAAATAAGCAGTATCTACAAAACCTTTGTGTTTAAAAAATTAAAATAGTGCAATTATTATATTACATTAGAAATCTGTGTATTGATATTTTGATAGAGGGTGAAGTTATGTATAGCCAATTCAGAAAAGCATAGTATTAATAAAACAGAAACACAAATAAATTTAGTTAGCATGAAAAATAAATTTCATAAACAATTTGTTGGATGTTGTCATCCTAAATTATTTTGTTCAAATAGAACCAGACAATATGTTTATAGATTATCTTTCATATGTATCACTCACAGAAACCCAGACCCTCAATACCATCCTCATCTCCCTCCTACATCACTTAAATACAATCAGAAATTAAGTCCCAAGCCCAAGACAAAAATCAGACCTATTTAGGAAAAAGAAAGAGATGTGTGATTTTTACCAATTCCAAAAGGTAGCTTTAAATGTTCATATTATTGCTTTATGCTAACTATTTCCTTATCCTCTCATATGTTCAGTTGGCTTCAAATTCACTATATGGAAGGCAACCACATAATTTATCATTCAATCTAGGATATGTATAAGCGTGAAAAGAGGAACTATTTAATTATGCTAGAAACACAAGTGAAAGACAGATCTATCTTGCGAAAATTTGAACCTATGGACACAATACATATTGCCATAATAACAATTTATCACTTAAGGGCTAAAAGATTGGTTTTCTGTTCAGTAAAACAATAGAATAGACTAAATTAAAGATTGTATTCACAAGGTGAAAAGTTGAACATACAGTGATTATTCAGCAGTCAACACCATTACCAAAATAAGTATGTGTGTATGTACATATATATAATCATCTACAAGTTGAGGAATCATGGGGTAAAAAGAAAACCAAATACATTCATCTTCTTTTGTCAAGAGTAAATACTGGAAAAGTATATTATGCTTTGAAATTTATGATTATCTCTTCTACCTTAAAACTTTTATTTTAGGGATTATATTCGCATTTGTACTGGAATAAGACCTGACGTATTTTTCCTGTCTCCCAAAGGTTTATGTAGAGTTGGGTGAGTAATCAGAAAACTGAAGTACATTTCTCCTAATCAAAAGGCTACTTATGGAGACTGCCACAGCACAAATCAAGGTTTTGCTTGTTTCTCTGTTTAACTGCACATACAACTAAAGTTGCTGTTCTCCCCTATTTTGAGCCATTTCTAAACTACATGAAGAATGTACAAAATTCTTAAATATGGCATCAAGTCAACATAGGTGCCTCACTGCTTTAATAGCCTAAGGCCATCACTGGATACCCCTTTTTGTATGCCCCCACGCACCCACTTAGCATTCTCATCTCACTACATTGCCTGCTTCCTCTGCTGCCCCAATATGACAGTTTGCCCTCACAGTTTAGAGGCTCTTGAGCGACTGATCTGATCTGATCTGATCTTGTTCAACATTGTTCTTTTAACATCTAGAGTGTTGGCTCTGAATGAACTGTGTGCTTGACAGACTTTTCAAATGAACTGGAAGGAAGAAGCCTCCTCTTCTTGACTTTACAATAAATACCTTCAGATATTCTTTCAGCACCTAAAATTATGAAGACTCTAAAAGAAACCTGAGAAAATAAATAGGAAAACAGGTTCTATAAGAAAAGTGTACAACTATCTCTGGTTTTTTTTCCCTGTATTTTTTAATCTTGCAAAGAGTAGACCAAAGGGTTATATAAATGCTTTCAAGTTCATGAAGGATAGTAACCAGTGAACACCTGCCAAAAACTGAAAAGGAATTTGGTTTAATTATTAACAAAGGGGTGAAGCAGTGCTCACACTCTTAAGAAAGAACATCATATCCACTGTATGAGCAATTAAGTACTTCAAACCAGGTAAGGCTGTGGTCACTCTGTCTTCAGAAGAGATTCAAATGAAAGTGTCAATTTAGGTAAGTTTGGCTTGTACAGGTCTAAGGCAATAATAGAACCAATGACACTATAAAGTCCCTTCCAGCTCTTTGATTTGAATCCTTAGAGAGTCAATTTGAATTGACTTATCCTTTGAATTGACAATCCTTTGATTTACCCTTAGAGAGAGTCAATTTGAAACCACAAACTAAACATTGAAAAACAACAGCAACTTTGAACCAGGTGGCACATTAACATTTTTATTGAGCTTTACTGAAATCATGTCTCTGGTTAATCAAAGTATCGCAAAAAAAAAGTCATGTGCAAAAATATTAGCAGGAAAAAATATGTAGGGGCACACTCATCTCCAAGCTGCCGTTGAAGTTGTAACCATGGTGTAAAAATTAGTTTGTGATATGAAAAGCAAATGGTTATAGATAGAATTTGTCAGTATTTTTAGCCACAATCTCCAACAGAAATTAAGTTCTAAAACAACATAACTCATTATTTCTATAAACATACCAAAAATAAACTCTTAAAATAGTCTTTAAATAATAATGTTTAATATTTGCACACCGCATGAGATACTAAAATTCTTGCATGATGCATTGTGTTGAAAAACGTGGTTTTAATGTACCTCTATCCCAGGAAACCCTCCTTTTCTTCATGTATTTTGTTGGTACAAATGATCTGGAGCTAGTGAGAGACAGGGATATTTGGAGGCAAGGGATGAATGAAAATGGCTTTTCCCCCCTAAAGATCTTATACCACATACTAGGGGAGAGGGGTGCACAATAGTGAGGAACTGGGAAAGGTACAGCAAAAAAATCTAGAGTATAGTCTATCACAATTCTGCTATTGTACAATTCTGCTACAATATCTACTATTGTAGATAGTAACCTCCCAAGCACTCTGCTACACTTTGACTTTATAAAAAGTAATTATTTGAATCAATCCTTACAGTCAGGAAAGACGTAAGATATCAAGTACAAGTCACCTCTTTTTTTGTCTCCGAAATAAATAGAGGGGCTTCTCAAGTGGTACAATGGTGAACAATCCACCCTGCCAATGCAGGAGGTGTGGGTTTAATCCCTGGGTCAAGAAAATCCCCTGGAGTAGGAAATGGCAACTCACTGTAGTATTGCTGCCTGGAAAATTTCAGGAACATAAGAGTCTTGAGGGCTAAAGTCCATGGGGTTGCAAAAATTGGACAAGACTTAGGGACTGAGCATACACACAAATAGAACACTACAGTAACAGATACAACAGAAGAAAACTAGTTCAAGATTATTCTTCTCCCATATTTCATTTGTGGTTTGATATTAAGTTAAATAGACACACATAAAATTTTTGCATTTTTGAATGAACCATGAAAAATTAATTTGTTCATTACTTCAATCAATCATGTTTATTGAGTGCCTACTACATGCAGAAAGCTGCACAAAGCATTGGAAAATCAATAGCGAACAAGCAAAACAAAATCTCTATGTTGATAACAAGAACTACAGACATTTTCTTAATTAAAAATGAGTCAGTATCTAATTAGAATGATAGGCACTACAAAGAAGAAGAGCAGGATGCAATCAGACATATTTCACTGAGATTTGAACTAGTCTGGAGAATCAGGCAAGACTTATTTCAGGATGTGTCTTTTGAAATGAGCTCTGAAAGATGATTAAGATTTAATGCAGTGAAAAATTCCATAAGAACTCATCAGACAGATGGAACAGCATGTCAAAGGCACTGAGGTGGGAGCAAGCACAGTATATTCAAGAAAATGAAAAATCCAAATACGGCTCAGTGAAATATGAGGAAAGTGGCCAAGGATGTGCTTGACCAGGCTAAAAAGGATCAGATTTTGTAGAATTCTGCATATCAGATCAAGGATTTGGTTTTATAGTGTACTGGTTAGTCTTCAAATTATCTGCCCAACTCTGTTCGCCTTTAGACTGACCCTTGCAAACTACTCAGGTTCGTTGCCCTCCTGTTTCCAGTTAGATCTGACCCATGGGAGACAATGACAGGAGAGTTGACAATGAAGAAGAAATGAAAATCAAGGTACTTCCTCTGTGTTTTACCACAGTATCACCGGTGGCATTCTGTCTCTCCATAATTACAGTTCGTGCTGTGTGTAGCTTCCTTCTTAGTCTAGCTCACAGTGAGCTTTGGTAATGTATCTTCTTCCCCTTGATCCTTCAATCTGAGGGATGGTAAACAACTTCTACTTAAGTCTATCTTTATGTTCCTTATTATCTCCAACAATCCCCCTAACTGTGACCATTGCGTAAAGTCACAATGGTCTTTATTATAATCTCTACAGTTGAACTCAACTAATACTCAACAGAACAGCTAAAATTCACTTGCATTTTTCCTTTGACGATTTTGCTGCAAGAAAAATGGATTGTGTTGAGATGGTCAAGAGTGATGTGAGGAGATGTGTTAGGAGACTACTTTATAGGTCCAATACTTTGGCCACCTGATGCAAAGAACCGACTCAGTTGAAAAGACCCTGATGCTGGGAAAGACTGAAGGCAGGAGGAGAAGGGGATGACAGAGGATGAGATGGTTGGATGGCATCACCAACTCAGCAGACATGAGTTTGTGTAAACTCCAGGAGTTGGTGATGGACAGGAAGGCCTGGCGTGTTGCAGCCCATGTAGTCGCAAAGAGTTGGACATGACTGAGCGATTGAACTGAACTGAACTGAACTATGCGTTCAAGGACATGATATTGGCAGCTTTAACTAGGATCCTGGTGATGGAGATGGAGAAACAGGACAGGTCTGAGAGCTGCTGAGAAAATAACAACATTTGGTCACTGATAGGATTTGTGTGTAAGAAAAAGGGAGGGTTCACTGATGACTCTTATGAGTAACCAAAAGAAATAAAATGTTGGTTGAATAAATAAATAAAATCTACATTAGCAAGCACACACATGCAATAAAAATTCTAATGACATTAATAAGGATAAATGGAAGATTCTGAATTCTACAAAATTTTAAAATAGGGAAAAGAAAAAAGCCAATACTTTAGCATCAACCAACATTTACAGAGTGTCTATGTGCAAGGCACTGTGAAAGGTAGTCAAAAGAGTTAGCATAGAACAGCAGGTTGGAACCTGGGCTCTGAAAGCAGACTACCTAGGTTTAGTTCATAACTGTGGATTTACAGGACAGAAGGAGGGAAAGAAAGGAGAAAGGAGTAAGCAATAGGGAGAAAGAAGGAGAAGTAGTTAAATATAGCAACCTAACTCACTGGGATATATTTTGTATGTAAAGTTGTAGTCCAAATTGTAAGTGACCGAGAGGGGTTTTTTTAGGTGACATCATAAGAACAAGTTTTTGAATTTGAGGCCCATGAAGGGTTCTCAAATGATTTTCTAATAGCTAAAGTTAATTAACTTTTTGAGCTCTCTTTTTGTATCAGGCACTATGCTAAGTACTTTACAAATATAGAATATTAATTATCTCATTATGCTTCTATTAACTCCATCTCCTATACCAGAAAGGAAATTCTGCAGATACCAAGGTACCTGAAATATTTCTGGTTTAGTCCTGCCTAACAAAAGAGAGGTTTCCACTATATTCTTCAGTACACATGACATTTAAAGCCTTCCTTTATTCTGAAATACCTTTCAAACTTTCCCTGGTGGCTCAGCTGGTAAAGAATCCGCCTGCAATGTGGGAAACCTGCATTCGATCCCTGGAGAAGGGAACAGCTACCGATACCCACTCCAGTATTCTGGCCAGGAGAATTCCATGGACTGTTTAATCCATGGGGTTGCAAAGAGTCAGACACAACTGAGCGACTTTACTTTCACTGTTCAAACCTTTAGTTAGAAAGGGCGTTAGGAATTAATTAATCCAAATTCTCAAACCCTTCCATACTTCAAAGATATAGAAACTAAGTCTCAGAATAATAAGTAATGGGACTTCTCTGGTGGTCCAATGATTAAGAGTCCACCTTCAAATACAGGTGACTTGGGTTCAATTTCTCAAACTAAAGGAACTAAGACCCCACAAGCTCCCTCTGTAACTACTGAGTCTGTGCACCACAATAAAAGATCCCTCATGCCATAAAAAAGACTCTGGTGTCTCAACTAAGACCCAATGCAGCCAAGAATAAATAAATAAATATTTAAATATTAAAAAAAAAAGAAGTAACTTACATAAGGTTAAGCAACTGGAAAGTGTCTGAGGTGGCACTTTAATTAAATATCCCACCAATCCCTTAGTAAAATGCTTAATATCTTTCAATTTTCTAGTATCACATTTTGAAACTAATTATATCCAAGTTTAAATCAAATTATATTTTGTTAAATTAGTTTTCTTTCATCAACATTCTTTTTTGAGATTACCTAGATGGCTATGATATTTGAACATTTAATTTAGAACAGCTAAGTAAAACACATTTTAAGCCATGGGCCTACATTATTTGCTATATCAAAAACACATAATATTCTGCTTGGAAAAGTAAATGCAACTAAAGCTGAAATTAACTTAGTATCCAGGAAAACCAATGCATTTATTTTTTATTAGTCACCACAGATAAATTTGTAATCTTTATAAACTTCAGTTTTTACTGTTCTTTTAGTGTTATTAAAATTGTTAATATTTGCTCTCAGAGAGTAGGCTTGAGATAAATCATTTTCTAAACCATATGTTACTTGCATCCTCTGTGGTAGAGACAGCTGCATATTAACTAAATCACCTTTCATTTTCATTGTGGGCACTCTGCTCTCAAGGTACATTTCCCAGTTTCCTTGCCTCTGTGGGGGAAGGTACAAGTAACTGAGCTCTACATAAAATAATTTGGGAATTTTTTAGTTTTGAATCTCTCATTTTCCTACCTCCAAATTATTTTTAGGCCATTGACAGAAAATGTTACAAGTTGAAAGTCCTATTTTAGAAGGATACTTTGCTTCTGTCTTTTTAACTATTAGCTGCTGTAAGAGCTCCAAACAGCTTCATATTCTGTCTCACACTGCCCTCCTTTTCCTCTCTCATCTCTTCACCTTTTTTATTGTTCACAAGCAACTTTATAATCTGTCTCCACTGTAACAGGCATTAAGGCTGGCCCAGAGTCAAATGGGAAAGAAACAGCTTGTATCTTTGATGTCTCTCCATTTCTGCTTTGTTCATCTCTACCCATTTAGCCTCTCAGTTTATCAAGATCACCCTGCACCTTTTCCTCACACCCAAACATCCCCATTATAGATCTTGTTTATCAGAAATCAAGCTTTTCTTCAAAACATTTCTTTTCAAACAAGATTTTATTGTCTGCTGTTAGATTTCTTCAGATTTGCCATGTAGTTCTCAGAATTACAATGATGTAAACTCATCTCTGCTATAGTATTAATGGATACTTACAATTTTATTCTCTTTAGAGGGGTTATCCTTTAGGACTAGACTCTAGATTTGAACATAAGAAAGAATGTGTAATGGTGAAATTCCAGTGTAATGGCTGGGATGAGAGATAGGGCATTTAATCATATTATCACCCACTAGTTTTTTTTAATTAATCTATTTTTTATTGAAGGATAACTGCTTTACACAATTTTGTTGTATTCTGTCAAACCTCAGCATGAATCAGCCATAGGTATACATATATATCCCCTCCCTTTTGAAGCTCCCTCCCATCTCCCTCCCCATGTCCCTCCTCTAGGTTGATACAGAGCCCCTGTTTGAGTTTCCTGAGCCATATAGCAAATTCACGTTAGCCATCTATTTTACATATGGTAATGTAAGTTTCCATGTTATTCTTTCCATACATCTCACCCTCTCTTCCCCTCTCCCCATGTCCATAAGTATATTCTCTATGTCTGCTTCTCCACTGCAGCCCTTTAAGTAAATTGTTCAGTACCATTTTTCCAGATTCCATATCCATGGGATTCTCCAGGCAAGAGTACTAGAGTGGGGTGCCATTGCCTTCTCCGATACATGTGTTAGAATACAGTATTTATCTTTCTCTTTCTGACTCACTTCATTCTGTATAATAGGTTCTAGGTTCATCCACCTCATTAGAACTAATTCAAATGCATTCCTTTTTATGACTGAGTAATATTCCATTGTGTATATATAACATGACTTCTTTATCCATTCATCTGTCAGTGGACATCTAGGTTGCTTCCATGTTCTAGCTATTGTAAATAGTGCTGCAGTGAACAATGGGATCCATGTGTCTCTTTCAATTTTGGTTTCCTCAGGGTATATGCCTAGGAGTGGGATTGCTGGGTCATATAGTGGTTTTATTCCTAGTTTTTTTAAGGACTCGCCATACCGTCATCCCTAGTGGATGCATCAATTTACATTCCCACCAACAGTGCAGGGGTGTTCCCTTTTCTCCACACCCTTTCCAGCATTTACTGTTTGTGGACTTTTTGATGAGGGCCATTCTGACCAGTAGGAGAAGGCAATGGCACCCCACTCCAGTACTCTTGCCTGGAAAATCCCATGGATGGAGGAGCCTGGAAGGCTGCAGTCCGTGGGGTTGCTGAGGGTCGGGCACGACTGAGCGACTTCATTTTCACTTTTCACTTTCATGCATTGGAGAAGGAAATGGCAACCCACTCAAGTGTTCTTGCCTGGAAAATCCCAGGGACAGGGGAGCCTGGTGGGCTGCCGTCTATGGGGTCACACAGAGTCGGACGTGACTGAAGTGACTTAGCAGCAGCAGCAGCATTCTGACCAGTGTGAGGTGATATCTCATGGTAGTTTTGATTTGCATTTCTCTAATAATGAGTGATGTTGAGCATCTTTTCATGTGTTTGTTAGCCATCTGTATGTGTTCTTTGGAGAAATGTCTATTTAGGTCTTCTTCCCAATTTTTGCTTGGGTTGTTTGTTTTTCTGGTATTAAGTTGTATTAGTTGCTTGTATATTTTGGAAATTAATCTGTTATCAGTTGTTTCATTTGCTATTATTTTCTCCCATTCTAGGGGTTGTCTTTTCACCTTGCTTGGAGTTTCCTTTGCTGTGCAAAAGTTTTAAGTTTAATCAGGTCCTACTTGTTTACTTTGTTTTTTATTTCCTTACTCTAGGAGGTGGGTCATAGAGGATCTTGCTTTGATTTATGTCATCAAGTGTTCTATGTTTTCCTCTAAAGAGTTTTATAGTTTCTGGTCTTACATTTAGGTCTTTAATCCATTCTGAGTTTATCTTTGTGTATGGTGTTAGAAAGTGTTCTAATTTCATTCTTTTACATGCAGCTGTCCAGTTTTCCCAGCATCATTTATTGAAGAGGCTGTCTTTGCCCCATTGTATATTCTTGACTCCTTTGTCAAAAATAAGGCACCCATAGGTGCATGGGTTTATTCTGGGCTTTCTATCTTGTCCCATTGGTCTATATTTCTGTTTTTGTGCCAGTACCATATTGTCTTAATGACTGTAGCTTTGTAGTATAACCTGAAGTCAGGAAGCCTGATTCCTCCAGTTTCATTCTTCTTGCTCAAGACTGCTTTGGCTATTTGGGGTCTTTGTGTTTCCGTATGAATTCTGAAATTTTTTGTTCTAGTTCTGTGAAAAATGCCATTGGTAATTTGATAGGTAGTGCATTAAATCTGCAGATTACATTTGGTAGTATAGTCATTTTCACAATATTGATTATTCCTACCCAGGAACATGGAATTTCTCTCCATCTGTTTATGTCATCTTTGATTTCTTTCATTAGTGTCATAATTTTCTCTGTACAGTTCTTTTGTCTCCTTAGGTAAGTTTATTCCTGGATATTTCTTTTTGTTGCAATGGTGAAAGGGATTGATTCCCTAATTTCTCTTTCTGATTTTACATTGCTAGTATATAAAAATGCAAGTGATTTCTGTGTATTGATTTTGTGCCCTGCAACTTTGCTAAATTCACTGATTAGCTCTAGTAATTTTCTGATACTATCTTTAGGGTTTTCTTTGTACAGTATCATGTCATCTGCAAATAGTGAGAGCTTTATTTCTTCTTTTCTGATCTGGATTCCTTTTATTTATTTTTCTTTTCTGATTGCTGAAGCTAGGACTTCCAGAACTATGTTGAATAATAGTGGCAAAACTGGACACCCGTGTCTTGTTCCTGATCTTAGGGGAATGCTTTCAGTTTTTCACCATTGAGAATAATGTTTGCTGTAGGTTTATCATATATGGCTTTTATTATGTTGAGGTATGTTCCTTCCATGCCCATTATTTGAAGAGTTTTAATGATAAATAGGTGCTGAATTTTGTCAAATGCTTTTTCTGCATCATTGAGATGATCATATGGTTTTTATCTTTCAATTTGTTGATATGGTGTATCACATTGATTGATTTGCATATATTGAAGAATCCTTGCATCCCTGGAATAAACCCAACTTGATCATGGTGTATAAACCTTTTGATGTGTTACTGAATTCTGTTTGCTAAAGTTTTGTTGAGGATTTTTCCATCTATGTTCATCAATGATACTCATCTGTAGTTTTCTTTTTTTGTGTTGTCTTTATCTGGTTTTGGTATCAGGGTGATGGTGACCTCGTAGAATGAGTTTGGAAGTGTTCCTTCTGAAATTTTTTTGAAAGAGTGTTAGAAGGATAGGCATTAGCTCTTCTCTAAATGTTTGACATTACTATCCTGTGAAGCCATCTGGTCTTGGGCTTTTGTTTTTTGGGACATTTTTTATCACAGCTTCTATTTCAGTGCTTGTGATTGGTTTATTCATAATTTCTATATCTTCCTGGTTCAGTCTTGGAACATTGAACTTTTCTAAGTATCTGTCCATTTCTTCCAGGTTATCCATTTTATTGCCCTATAGTTGTTCTTAATAGTCTCTTATAATCCTTTGTATTTCTGCATTGTCGGTTGTAAGCTCTCCTTTTTCATTTCTAATTCTGTTGATTTGATTTTTCTTTCTTTTGTTCTTGATGAGTCTGGCTAAAATTTGTCAATTTTGTTTATCTTCTCAAAGAACCAGTTTTTAGTATTGTTAATCTTTTCTATTGTTTCTTTCTTTTTCATTTATTTCTGCTCAGATCATTATGATTACTTTCCTTCTACTAATTTTGGGGTTTTATTTCCTTCTTTTTCCAGTTGCTTTAGCTATAAAGTTAGGTTGTCTATTCGATGTTTTTCTTGTTTCTTGAGGTAGGATTGTACTGCTATAAACTTTCTTCTTAGAACTGCTTTTCCTGCATCCCATAGGTTTTGACTTGTCGTGTTTTCATTGTCATTTATTTCTAGTGATTTTTCTCATTTCCCTTTTGATTTCTTCAGTAACCTGTTGGTAAATGTGCTGTTTAATCTCCATGTGTTTGTGTCTTTTACAGATTTTTCTTATAATTTATATCTAGTCTCATAGCATTGTGGTCAGAAAAGATGCTTGATGTGATTTCAATTTCCTTAAATTTCCTGAGGTTTGATTTGTGACCCAGGATGTGGTCTATCCTAGAAAATGTTCCATGTGCTCTTGAGAAAAAGGTGTATTCTTGTCCATTTAGATGGAATGTCCTGAAGATATCAGTAAGATCCATCTCATCTAATGGATCATTTAAGACTTGTGTTTGCTTATTAATTTTCTGTTTTGATGATCTGTCCATTGGTGTGAGTGGGGTGTTAAAGTCTCCTACTATTCTTGTGTTACTGTCAATTTCTCTTTTTATGTGTGTTAGTGTTTTTCCTAGGTATTGAGGTGCTCCTCTGTTGGGTGCATAGATATTTACAATTGTTAGGTCTTCCTCTTGGATTGATCCCTTGATCCTTATGTAGTGTCCTTCCTTATCTCTTGTAATCGACTTTATTTTAAGGTCTGTTTTTTCTGATATGAGGATTGCTACTCCAGCTTTCTTTTGCTTCCCATTTGCATGGAATACATTTTTCCATCCTCTCCCTTTCAGTCTATATGTGTCTGGAGGTCTGAAGTGGGCTTCTTGTAGACAGCATATATACGGGTCTTGTTTTTTATCCATTCAGCCAGTCTGTGTCTCTTGGTTGGAGCATTTAATCCATTTACATTTAAAGTAATTATTGATATACCTGTTTCTATTGCCATTTTCTAATTGTTTGGGGTTGATTTTGTAGATCTTTTCTCTTCTGTTGTATTTCTTGACTATATAAGTCCCTATAACATTTGTTGTAGAGCTGGTTTGGTGGTACTGAATTCTCTGAACTTTTGCTTGTCTGAAAAGGTTTTTATTTCTCCATCAATTTTGATTGAGATCTTTGCTGGCTATAGTAATCTTAGTTGTAGATTATTCCCTTTCAATACTTTAAATCAGATCAGATCAGATCAGTCGCTCAGTCATGTCCGACTCTTTATGACCCCATGAACTGCAGCACATCAGGCCTCCCTGTCCATCACCAACTCCTGGAGTTCACCCAGACTCACGTCCATCGAGTCAGTGATGCCATCCAGCCATCTCATCCTCTGTCGTCCCCTTCTCCTCCTGCCCCCAATCCCTCCCAGCATCAGAGTCTTTTCCAATGAGTCAACTCTTCGCATGAGGTGGCCAAAGTACTGGAGTTTCAGCTTTAGCATCATTCCTTCCAAAGAAATCCCAGGGCTGATCTCCTTCAGAATGGACTGGTTGGATCTCCTTGCAGTCCAAGGAACTCTCAAGAGTCTTCTCCAACACCACAGTTCAAAAGCATCAATTCTTCAGTGCTCAGCCTTCTTCACAGTCCAACTCTCACATCCACACATGACCACAGGAAAAACCATAGCCTTGACTAGACGAACCTTTGTTGGCAAAGTAATGTCTCTGCTTTTGAATATGCTATCTAGGTTGGTCATAACTTTCCTTCCAAGGAGTAAGCGTCTTTTAATTTCATGGCTGCGGTCACCATCTGCAGTGATTTTGGAGCCCAGAAAAATAAAGTCTGACACTGTTTCCACTGTTGCCCCATCTATTTGCCATGAAGTGGTGGGACCGGATGCCATGATCTTCGTTTTCTGAATGTTGAGCTTTAAGCCAACATTTTTACTCTCCACTTTCACTTTCATCAAGAGGCTTTTGAGTTCCTCTTCACTTTCTGCCATAAGGGTGGTGTCATCTGCATATCTGAGGTTACTGATATTTCTCCCGGCAATCTTGATTCCAGCTTGTGCTTCTTCCAGTCCAGAGTTTCTCATGATGCACTCTGCATAGAAGTTAAATAAGCAGGGTGACAATATACAGCCTTGACGAACTCCTTTTCCTATTTGGAACCAGTCTGTTGTTCCATGTCCAGTTCTAACTGTTGCTTCCTGACCTGCATACAAATTTCTCAAGAGGCAGGTCAGGTGGTCTGGTATTCCCATCTCTTGAAGAATTTTCCACAGTTTATTGTGATCCACACAGTCAAAGGCTTTGGCATAGTCAATAAAGCAGAAATAGATGTTTTTCTGGAACTCTCTTGCTTTTTCCATGATCCAGCGGATGTTGGCAATTTGATCTCTGGTTCCTCTGCCTTTTCTAAAACCAGCTTGAACATCAGGAAGTTCACGGTTCACATATTGCTGAAGCCTGGCTTGGAAAATTTTGAGCATGACTTTACTAGCATGTGAGATGAGTGCAATTGTGTGGTAGTTTGAGCATTCTTTGGCATTGCCTTTCTTTGGGATTGGAATGAAAACTGACCTTTTCCAGTCCTGTGGCCACTGCTGAGTTTTCCAAATTTGCTGGCATATTGAGTGCAGCACTTTCACAGCATCATCTTTCAGGATTTCTTATGTCTTCCTCTTGGATTAATCCCTTGATCATTATTTAGTATCCTTCCTTATCTCTTGTAATCTTCTTTATTTTAAGGTCTGTTTTTTCTGATATGAGGATTGCTACTCCAGCTTTCATTGGCTTCCCATTTGCATGGAATACATTTTTCCATCTTCTCCCTTTCAGTCTATATGTGTCTTGAGGTCTGAAGTGGGCTTCTTGTCGACAGCATATATACAGGTCCTGTTTTTTATCCATTCAGCCAGTCTGTGTCTCTTGGTTGGAGCATTTAATCCATTTACATTTAAAGTAATTATTGATATACATGTTCCTATTGCCATTTCTAATTGTTTGGGGTTGATTTTGTAGATCTTTTTTCTTCTGTTGTATTTCTTGACTATATAAGTCCCTATAACATTTGTTGTAAAGCTGGTTTGGTGGTACTGAATTCTCTGAACTTTTGCTTGTTTGAAAAGGTTTTTATTTCTCCATCAATTTTGATTGAGATCTTTGCTGGCTATAGTAATCTTAGTTGTAGATTATTCCATTTCAATACTTTAAATATATCCTGCCATTTCCTTCTGGCCTGCAAAGTTTCTGCGGAAAGATCAGCTGTTAAGCATATGGGATTTCCCTTGAATGTTACTTGCTGCTTATAACATTGTTCTTGTTACTTGTTATGTAACTTGTTACTTGAATGTTACTTTTTCTCCCTTGCTGCTTTTAAAGGAGAAGGCAATGGCAAGCCACTCCAGTACTCTTGCCTGGAAAATCCCATGGATGGAGGAGCCTGGTAGGCTGCAGTCCATGGGGTCGATACGAGTCCGACGCGACTGAGCGACTTCACTTTCACCTTTCTCTTTCACACAATGGAGAAGGCAATGGCAACCAACTCCAGTGTTCTTGCCTGGAGAATCCCAGGGACAGCAGAGCCTGGTGGGCTGCCATCTATGGGGTCTCACAGAGTCGGACAGGACTGAAGCAACTTAGCAGCAGAAGCAGCAGCTGCTTTTAAAATTCTTTCTTTGGTTTAGTCTTTGTTACCTTGATTATTATGTGTCTTGGTGTGTTTCTCCTTGGGTTTATTCTGTATGGGACTCTTTGTGCCCCTTGATTGACTATTTCCTTCTCCAAATTGGGGAAATTTTCAACTATAATCTCTTCTAAAATTTTCTCATACCAACTCTTCTTCTTCTGGGACCCCTATAATTCGAGTGTTGGTGCATTTGATATGGTCCCAGAGGTCTCTGAAACTGTCCTCAGTTCTTTTCATTCTTTTTACTTTATTCTGCTCTTCAGAAGTTATTTCCACCATTTTGTCTTCCAGCTCACTGATTCGTTCTTCTGTTTCAGATAGTCTGCTATTGATTCCTTCTAGAGTATTTTAATTTCAGTAATTGTGTTATTTGTCTCTGTATGCTTATTCTTTAATTCTTCTAGGTCTTTGTTAATTGATTCTTGCATTTTCTCCATTTTGTTTTCAAGGTTTTTGATCATCTTTACTATCATTATTCTGAATTCTTTTTCAGGTAATTTTCCTATTTCCTCTTCATTTATTTGGACTTATTTGTTTCTAGTTTGTTCCTTCATTTGTGTAGTATTTGTCTGCCTTTTCATTTTTTTTTTAAGTTATTGTGTTATGCTTCCCTGGTGGCTCAGAGGTTAAAGCATCTGCCCGCAATGCGGGAGACCTGGGTTCAATCCCTGGGTCAGGAAGATCCCCTGGAAAAGGAAATGGCAACCCACCCTAGTATTCTTGCCTGGAGAATCCCATGGACGGAGGAGCCTGTGGACTACAGTCCACGGGGTCGCAAAGAGTTGGACACGACTGAGCGACAACAAGTTCAAGTTTCCTAGGCTTCAAGGAAAGTTGAATTCTTTCCTTGAAGAAAGTTGAATTCTTTCTTCCTTTTGGCTTCTGCCCTCCTAAGGTTGGTCCAGTGGTTTGTGTGAGCTTCGTATAGGATGAAATTTGTGCTGAGTTTTTGTTTGTTTGTTTGTTTTTCCTCTAATGGGCAAGGCTGAGTGAGGTGGTACTCCTGTCTGCTGATGCTGGTTTTGTATTTTTGTTTGTTGTTTAGATGAGGTGTCCTGCACAGGGTGCTACAGGTGGTTGGATGATGCCAGGTCTTATATTCAAGTGGTTTCCTTTGTGTGAGTTCTCCCTATTTGATACTCCCTGGGGTTAGTTCTCTGGTATTCTAGGGTCCTGGAGTCAATTCTCCCTTTCCAAAGGCTCAGGGATTGATCTCTGTTCAGGAACAGGGATTCCACAAGTGGTTTGTTATGGAATTATGGGATAGTAAAACAAATATCCAAAAACAAGAAACCAAAAATGAACCCCAGACAAATGGCATTACAAAATCAGGCAAAGAATAATTAAAATAATGGAATATACACATATACATATATACCCATAAGCAAAGTGAAAACAGTCCAATAAAAATAAAGTACAGTAGTTTGATCTGGTGAACAAAGGAAATCAAACCAGTTAAGAACAACACTAACTTAAGCACATACTGGAAAACAAAACTAAAGTAAGGTGCCAAATGGGGAATAAAGCAACAAAAACAAAACTAACAAATATCTTGCAAAGAAAGGAAAGAAAGAAAAGAAAGAAAGAATAGGTATGAAAAGTTAAATAGAGGCCGATGAAGAAAATTTATCTACATTAAAGATTAACTGAAAGGGGAAAAGAACAGTAGGAAAGGCAAATGAAGGGATAAATGTAGAAAACATAATAGGTTTAAAAAATTAAAATTATAAAAAAAGATAAAAGAGAAAAAAAACAGAAGAAGAAAGAAAAAAGTGGGGAAGAAAAGGAAAACTTCACAGAACTGCAAAAGCCCAATGTAGAGGCAGAGGTTTATAACAACAATAGAAAGTGTGACTAAATATACATATATGCATATACACCCATATGCAAAATCAAAACAGTCCAACAAAAATTAAGTACAATAGATTGAACCAGCAAAGAAACCAAAAATTATATCTAGCAGAAAAAAACTAATTAAAACACAAAACGGAAAACAAAACTAAAGCAAGGTGCCAGTTGGGGAATAAAGCAATGAAAATAAAACTAACAAATATGTTAAGAGGAGAGAAAGAACAGAAAGAAAGAATAGATATGCAAAGTTAAATAGAGGTAGATAAAGAAGACTTATATATGTTAAAGATTAACCACAAGGGGAAAAGAACAGTAGGATACTGGTTGCTTGGGGCTGGTGCACTGGGACGACCCAGAGGGATGGTTCAGGGAGGGAGGAGGGAGGCGGGTTCGGGATGGGGAACATGTGTACACCCGTGGCGGATTCATGTTGATGTATAGCAAAACCAATACAATATTGTAAAGTAATTAACCTCCAATTAAACTAAATAAATTAATATTTTTTAAAAAAGGAACAAAAGTAGAAAAAATAATAATAAGTTTGAAAAGTTAAAATTAAAAAAAGAGAAAAGAAGAAAAGAAAGAGGAAAACTCCACAGAACTGCAAAAGCCCAATGTAAAGGCAGTGGTTTAAGACAACAATGAAAAATGTGACAGGAAAAAAAAAAAAATGCTCAAAAGCTTAATTGGATTTCTTAGCGCCAATAGAATCAACAACTACAACAGAAAGGGGAAAAAGGAGGAAAAAAAAGAAAAAAAAAATCCAAAAGAGTCTACAGAACAAGCCAAAAAATAAGAAAAATAACTGTTTTTCTTGAGTCTCTGCTGTCAGAGTCCTTTCGTGTGCTGGAATCACAGTTCACCTTATCTCCTTGGATGCTCTCAACACTGTACTGATCTCTGGACCTGCTGTGGGGGCTGCTCAGATTCTATCTGGTCCTACTCCTGCGTGTTCTTGCCTCCAATGTCCACAGCTATCAGAGCTAGTGTGTTTTCTTTTGTGGGAGCTCTCAATGCCCTTTTATATATTCCACAGACATAGAGTCTGCTTTAGTTGATTCTATGGATTTAATCTGCAACTTGTACAGCTGGTGGGAAGGTTTTGGGTCTTCTTCCTTAGCCCCCCTGCCCCTGGGTTTCTATTGTGGTTTTATTTCCACCTCTACATGTGGGTCGCCTGCTGCGGTTTAGCTCCTGGAGCTGCCCTGGAGGGCTTAGGTTTGCCCCTGTGGGGGCCAGGTGTGGAAGTGGTGAAGCTGCTTGGGTCACAGTGATTCTGGCAGCACCAGGTACTCAGGGGGGTCGGCAGCTAAGGCAGCAGGAAATACAGTGCTCTAGAAGGGTATGGCAACCAGTATTGGCCAATAAGCTCCAGTATTCTTGCCTGGAGAACCTCCTCTCTGACAGAGAAGCTTGGCAGGCCATAGTCTGAAAAGTGAAAGTGAAGTTGCTCAGTCATGTCTGACTTTTTGGCACCCCATGGACTGTAGCCTACAAGGCTCCTCAGTCCATGGGATTCTCCAGGCAAGAATACTGGAGTGGGTTGCCATTTCCTTCTCCAGGGGATCTTTCTGACCCAGGGATTGAACCCAGGTCTCCTGCATTGCAAGCAGACACTTTACCCTCTGAGCCACCAGGGAACGTCACACAGTCTACGGGGTCGCAAAGAGTCAGACAGGACCGAAGTGACCCTGTGTGCATACACAAAAGACTTTTTTTTTTTTTTTTGCTTGTGGCACCTTTGCCCCAGTAAGAATTGAGTGTGAAGGCCATGCAGCTGCTTGGTTTGCACGGACGGTGGCGGTGCCAAGAGTTCAGGGATACAAACTGCCTCTGCAGCAGGAATTATGGCCCTATCACAGTCTTTTTTTCAAGTTTCTTGTAGCTGGTGATCAGAAGGCCTCTTTGGCCAGTCTTTCTCCAGAGCTCCGCCCGTTCAGACACTTAGACGGATCCCCTGCCTGGGGTCCTTCTTTGTTTTTCTGCATGTCAGGCACATAGAGGGGCCCCCCCGATTGGGGTCCTACTCTGTACTTTGTTGCCTCAGTCACTTAATGGCGCACCCTGGGTGCGGTCCTACTCTGTCATTCAGTGAGTCAGGCAAGTTGATGGGCCAGCCTTTCTATTGTTCAGCTGCTGGTGCTGGCCTGTGGAGACACAGAGGCTATGGTGATGGCTCCACCCCCTACAGGTGACTCAGCATTATTGCCTTGCTTCCATGGCTGCCTGGTTTTCCTCCACAGGCATTTCCCACCACGATCTCCTCCTTCACATCCCCTCGATCTGTCTCTCCACAGTCAACAGCAGCCCTCACACTGGGATTGCTCCACAATGCCTAAATTCCAGCTCCCAGCCGGTGCCCCTTCCAGAAGACCCGTGTTCCTGCCTAGCATATGTATGGCTGTGACAAGGGCTGTCCGATTCTCATTCCATTTAGGCTGCCACAGATCAGCTGTTTCACCCTCAGCCTTCAGTGTTTCTCCTCTGACTCAGACAATTGCCCTGCTGTGGGGATCGGACCTCTGCTTCAGTTCTCCCACCCACTGAGGGCAGGTCCAGTCCTACTAACACTCCTGTTTTTCCCCTAGTTCCTTCATCCTACCGAGTTTTGCATGGTTCTATATATTCTTTTCAGCTGGTCAGGTACTCCTGTGTGCTCTCAGCTGGTGTTATGCATGCACTTCTGTGTCTGAAGGTGTATTCCTGATGTATCCATGGAGAGAGATATACTCCACATCCTCCTACTTCTCTGCCATCTTGTTCTCAGATCCACCCACTAGTTTTGACTACCTGTAAATATAACTGGGCTTCCCAGGTACTTCCCAGGCACTACTGGTAAAGGACCTGCCTGCCAATGCAGGAGACATGAGCCGCGGGTTTGATCTCTGGGTTTAGAAAATCCCCTGGAGGAGGACATGGCAACCCACTCCAGTATTCTTCCCAGGAGAATCCCATGAACAGAGGAGCCTGGTGGGCTACAGTCCATAGGGTCATAAAGAGTCAGACATGACTGAAGCAATTTAGCACATATGCACAATATAACAAGTAGACAGCACTGGTTTGCTTTACATTGCTGCTTATGTTTTTAATTCTGATATACTCTATACCAGTGTTTCTCAACCTTTAGCATTTATCAAAATTTCCTAGAGGTCTTGTTAAAACCCAGATTTATAGGTGCCAACTCCACTGATTCTGATTCAGTAGTTCAGGGGTAAAGTGTATTAATATGTGTTTCTAAAGAAAGATCCCAAATATATTGATGGTGCTGGTATTAAAAAGATCACACTTTAAGAACCACTGGTATACAGAGTAACTTGAAGATTATAGGAGACTTGGGAAGAAAAGTTTCATAAAATTCCAGTTGAAATAGACATGATAAAATCTGGTTCCATTTTCAATATGAACTTTTTCAACAGAAGAATTATTGTATTATTTAATCCTACAGCTAGAAGGGAATTTAGTGATTATCATGTCTAGCGCGTGCTTGCGTGCTGTCTAGTCGTGTCCGACCCACTGCAACCTTATGGACTGTAGCCCATCAGGATCCTCTGCCCATGGGATTCTCCAGGCAAGAATACTGGAGTGGGTTGCCATACCCTCCTCCGGGGTATCTTCCTGACTCAGGGATCAAACCCACATCTCCTGCAGCTCCTGAATTGCAGGCAGATTCCAAACCACTGAGCCACCAGGGAAGCACATAAAATCTAGAACTATCATTAAACAGATGAGAAAACTGAGACCCAGGAAAACATTTCACATCTAAGGAGAAACACAAATATAATAAAGATGTATATGTGAAGTGATGAAGTGATATAACTTTACTACTTCATCTTGAATTATTCAAATATATCAAGATATTTGGGGAATTTTGTGGCATTAATTTCCCCAATACTATAGAAAATATGTGAGTATAGAATGTGTACATTTGTATATTTACCTTTTTTGCATCACTGAATAAAATGATTATTTTCTATAAAAAGAATTTTAGAAGAAAAGAATACATATTTCCCCTCATTTTCTCAAAATTTCTGCCTCCAAAAACTTACTCAGAAATCAGAGCTTTATGTGCCAGTATCATTCACTTATATCATGGGTCAATGGACAAAATGAAATTATTGTGGAACATTTATTCATTCTATCATCGGAAATGGATAATCAAAATTCCCTTGAATAGTTTAAAATATAGGAAGGTTCTTAATTGTTTCAGGCTCCATTGCAAACCACAGAAACCTGTTAATGAGAAATAGATATATTATAGCTACTTTATGGTGTAAAAACTGCTGGATGATCTAGAGAACCAGAAGAAGCCCCAGGTATAATGTCTAAAAAATTTCCCAGCCCTAAGAATCATTCTACTTTTGCTGTTTCCAGGTATGCTGCACCTGCCACCAGAAAAAAGTTGCTGATCAATAAACTGGTTACATAAACCAGTGCTTGCCTCTGACATTATCTGAATGGTAGAATTATGGTCTCTATCCCATGGGTACATGATAAGTCACTTCAACATAAGTGTCCAACTCTTTGTAATCCTATAGACTTAGCCCATCAGACTCCTCTGTCCATGGGATTATCAGCCAAGAATACTGGAGTGGGTTGCTATGCCCTCCTCCAGGAGATATTCCTGGCCCAGTGATCAAATCCAGATCTTCCTTGTCTCCTGCACTGGCACATGGTTTTTTACAAGCACCACCTCGGTAGTCCAGTCTCTATTCCAGTTAGTTTCAAATTCAAATCTCCCATGAATGTACCAGATTGGAAGAACCCAAATGATACCTGGAACCTTATCAATAACAACAAATGGGAAATGTTTTGTTTTGCTCAATCTTTAACCTTCAGACAGTGTAGTACTGGAAATCACAAAAGTAAGAAGGCTAAATCCATCTTTATAAAAACAATCCAGAGAATCCACCACAAAGGCTTACTATGATTTCACCAGATGAATAAAGAATTCAAATTATAGACAGAAGAGGTTATATTCTTCCCACTCAGCAATGAATGTTGACTTATCTGCTATGTTAAAGAAGATCACATGTAGGAACCATATCCAAAATCACTAGAACTAAGAGAAATAGGCTTTTAATTAAGTCAAAACTGTTTGTTAAAAATTACAAATATGATCCTTGAAAATATTTACACGTGGACATGTTATATTTCTTTAAAGGTAATACAATGCTTCACTCACTAACTTATTTATATTCAAACAAATTTCTTTTCATTATAAAATCTGAGTCTATTCTGTTCTGTGTTTGACAGAGAAATATTTAAATTCCTGTTTGCTGCTGTTACTTTGTAGTTCATACTTTTAATTAATGTATTGTTGAAGCTTAGCTGAAAAAACTAAACCAAGTGCTAGTACTTGGTATTGTGAAATAAAAAGTTAGCAAGGCTAGAAAATGCCATGTTAAAAAAAAAAGAAATCAGCGACCTACCACCATGCTTCATGTTAGTAAACCAATTTTCTAGGGGCCTTCAAGTGACCTTCTGAATTTTTTTTTAATGGAGAACCATAAATTAAATCCTAAATTACCTGTGACTAACTTGAATAACCTGGGAAATGAGTCATCAACTAGACTGCTTATATTTTCACCAAAAACCAATCCCCCACATCCTACCTGACAGAGCATACAAGAGTCTTATTCAAAGGTCAAACTGATTTCATAATACACAATGTTTTCATTAATGTATAATGTTTTGATAATATACACTTATTTCAATTTTTAATTTTTAAAATAAAATATTTATGAGAAATTGACAAAAGCATATATTTTAGCTTTTTTATTTCTTGGCTTGAACCATTTTCTCTAATAATGTGCTCAAGTAACATGGAACAATGGAAGATGAAATTATGTCCATAAATATTCCAAAAATCGTAAAACTTAACTTGGGCTTATTAACATTTAGGGAAAAAATTCTGGAATAGGACATGATGGAGAAGTTTTTCTGCATAAAAAGTCATTTTGAACATGAATAATTTCTCTGAAAATATAAAAAAGATATTTTCCCAAGGAAAGTATATATTTCCTACATGTGAATCCTAGTAAGTATTAAAAATGGTTTATTTTCTCACAGTCTAATATACTTTGAATAATGATTTCTTCAGATCTATGAATTTTAAGTTTCAGTCACTTAGAAAACTGAAAAGTTGACATTTTATCAAAAGATTAGCTGAGACGACAGGAAGCTCTGCGGTTCAATGAAAAGTCAGATGTTATTAACAAGCATGGACTGCAGCTGTAACATATGAATCATTATAAGGAGCTGACAGTCTCGCTGTTCAGTGCACAAAACTATTAGTCTAATTCAACCTCAGTTAAGTGGTAAAGAGTTGACAATAAGCCACCTGCAGAGTTGGATGTAGTGACAGTGATAAATTTTTTCTTAATGAAACACAGGCAGCTCAGGCTTATTCCCACAAGGACAGACAAACTGTACTAAATACAAGGACCAAAGATATAGGATTGGAAATGTCTAAATAAAAATTTTGCCACCATTTTCTACTGTCTTCAAAAACACAGATCTGAACAGTCACAAAATCAAAAAGCCTTCCACCATGTCTACATGTCAGCACCATGGAAAGGATCAGTTTCATACACCCCAACCCCAAATACCACCTTACATATAATTACAGGTTACTGTTGTTTTTAAATAATGGGGCTATGTGTAATTTTAATAAAATTTTGCTTACCTCTATTTTCCACAATGAACAAATATTTCTTTTTTTTTTTTTTTTTTTTGGAGGCTAATTACTTTACAACATTGTATTGGTTTTGCCATATATTGACATGAATCTGCCACGGGTGTACATGTGTTCCCCATCCTGAAATATCTCTTTTATAAAGAGTAATCTACAAAGTACAAAATAGCTATTTGCTCATGATTGCCAGAGGGAAGGAAGTGGGGAAGGAATAGTTAATGAGTTTGGGATGGACAAGTACACACTGCTATATTTAAAATGGATAACTAACAAGGACCAACTGTATAGTACAGGGACTCTGCTCAATATTATGTGACAGCCTGGATGGGATAAGAGTTTGGGGGAGAATGGATACATGTATATCTATGGCTGAATCCCTCTGTTGTCCACCTGAAATTATCACAACATTGTTAATCAGCTATAATCTAATATAAAACAAAATGTTTAAGAAAAATAAAAACAGCTATTTGAAACCTCTTTCAAAAATGCAAGTTTTAAAATACAAGTGATAAAACAGAACAAAAACATTGAAGAAACAGTACTTTTCTAATTTGGATTGTAATAAAAGAGAAAAAAAAAAAAAACCTCTTGAGAGCCCCCTGAACTGATGGAGATCAAACCATTCATTAGAAGGACTGATGCTGAAGATGAAGCTCCAGTACTTCCTGATGTGAAGAGTTGACTCATAAAAAAGAACCTGATGCTTGGAAACATTGAAGGCAAAAGGAGAAGGAGGTGACAGAGGATGGGATGGTTAGATAGCATCACCAACTCAATAGAGATGAATTCAAGCAAAATTCTGGAAATAGTGAAGGACAGGGAAGCCTGGCATGCTGCAGTTCGTGGGGTCACAAAGAGTCAGACACAGCTTAGTGACTGAAAACAACAAAATTGTTTCAATATAAATACAACAGATTTTCTCTTAGAAAGAAAATAAGGAGCACTTTTCTTCACAACATATCACTTGACTATAAAAATCTTATCAAATATGTGAAGTGCTACTTTTTTCATTTTACAAAACAAATCATAAAAGCTCTAAGAGAATAAATGTTCTGTCAAGGATAGAACAACTAGTAAACGGCAAATACAAGATTTCCAAAGTTCACTCTATGCAATTTATGCTAAAATAAACCAATGCTAAATAAAAAGCAATCTCAATACTCTCCCCCACAATAAACAAAAATAAATAAAGATTTTTTAAAATTTTCCTTGAAATCACATAATATAACAAGAAATGCTTTATGTATTACCTGACACACTCTATCCATTCAGTTCAGTAACTCAGTCGTGTCCAACTCATTGCAACCCCATGCTGCGGCACCTGTCCATCACCAGCTTACAGAGCTTGTTCAAACTCATATCCATCCAGTTGGTGATTCCATCCAAAAATCTCATCCTCTGTCATCCCCTTCTCCTCCTGCCTTCAATCTTTCCCAGCATCAGGGTATTTTCAAATGAGTCAGCTCTTCGCATCAGGTGGCCAAAGTTGAAGTTTCACTGAAGTTTCAGCTTCAGCACTGAATTGATGCTTTTGAACTGTGGTGTTGGAGAAGACTCTTGAGAGTCCGTTGGACTGCAAGGAGATCCAACCAGTCCATTCTGAAGGAGATCAGCCCTGGGATTTCTTTGGAAGGAATGATGAAACTCCAGTACTTCGGCCACCTCATGTGAAGAGTTGACTCATTGGAAAAGACTCTGATGCTGGGAGGGATTGGGAGCAGGAGAAGGGGATGACAGAGGACGAAATGGCTGGATGGCATCACTGACTCGATGGACGTGAGTCTGGGTGAACTCCGGGAGTTGGTGATGGACAGGGAGGCCTGGCGTACTGCGATTCATGGGGTCGAAAAGAGTCGGACGCGACTGAGCGACTGAACTGAACTGAACTGAATATGGTAATAGGTTTGTGAATGACTGAAATGTGATGCCTAAGATCCCTTCCATGGCAAATAGATGGGGAAACAGTGGCAACAGTGGCTGACTTTATTTTGGGGGGCTCCAGAATCGCTGCAGATGGTGATTGCAGCCATGAAATTTAAAGATGCTTGCTCCTTGGAAGGAAAGTTATGACCAACCTGGACAGCATATTAAAAAGCAAAGACATTACTTTGTCAACAAAGAAAAGTCCATCTAGTCAAGGCTATGGTTTTTCCAGTGGTCATGTATGGATGTGAGAGTTGGACTGTGAAGAAGGCTGAGCGCCGAAGAATTGACACTTTTGAACTGTAGTGTTGGAGAAGACTCTTGAGAGTCCCTTGGACAGCAAGGAGATCCAACAAGTCCATCCTAAAGGAGATCAGTCCTGGGTGTTCATTGGAAGGACGGATGTTGAAGCTGAAACTCCAATACCTTGGCCACCTGATGAGAAGAGCTGACTCATCTGAAAAGACCCTGAGGCTGGGAAAGATTGAAGGCAGGAGGAGAAGGGGAGAACAGAGGATGAGATGGCTGGATGGCATCACTGACTCAATGGACATGGGTTTGGGTAGACTCGGGCAGTTGGTGATAGATAGGGAGGCCTGGTGTGCTGCGATTCATGGGGTCGCAAAGAGTCGGACACAACTGAGCAACTGAACTGAACTGATCTGAAGATACCTTCCAAGTAAAAATTCTACTATTCTATGACATGAGTCTGGTTTCCCTCATGTTCTTCAGTTTCAGGTAATCATTTACAATTAAATCAATGTATGTGATACATGCTTTTGCTGAGGAAAAAGTTATGGGTATGTTGAGATGACTCCCTTAGGCTTCAGCAGTCACAGGCACTTGTTATATCAATCCCAGTGTAAAAACCAATATTACCGTTTCCTATACGTGCCCTGAGTTTGAAATAGTGATAACTACAAAGATAAATATACAAATACTTAGACCTGTTTTCCTGTGTTTTAACTTTCTTACAGCACAGATGACAGTTCCCTTTTTTACAGATCAATTCTGCAAATATGTAGAGCAATTCATAGAAAAGCAACATGAGGCTTTGCTTTTATCCATGGCCATGAAATTCTGCAATATTTTTCCTATGATATTTTGTCTGTCTGTGAAATGTTCCTAATACGTTTAACCTAATAAAATACATTCAAAAGACTGCTACTAATCAAGGATTATTCATTGTTATGGGATGAATAATGTCTCCCTAAAAGTCATATGTTGAAGTCCTAACCCCCGAGTATCTCAGAATATGACTATACTTAGAGACAGATTCTTTTACAGAATTAAACTAATTAATTAGCATTAAATTAGATCATTCAATTCAGTTCAGTCGCTCAGTTGCATCCAACTCTTTGCGACCCCATGGACTGCAGCACACCAGGCCTTCTAGTCCATCACCAACTCCCGGAATTTACCCAAACTCATGTCCACTGAGTCAGTGATGCCATCCAACTTTCTCATCCTCGGCCATCCCCTTCTTCTCCTGCCTTCAATCTTTCCCAGCATCAGGGTCTTTTCCAATGAGTCAGTTCTTCATATTAGGTAGCCAAAGTATTAGAGCATTCAGTTCAGTTCAGTCGCTCAGTCGTGTCCGACTCTTTGCGACCCCATGAATTGCACCACGCCAGGCCTCCCTGTCCATCACCAACTCCCGGAGTTCACTCAAACTCACGTCCATTGAATCAGTGATGCCATCCAGCCATCTCATCCTCTGTCATCCCCTTCTCCTCCTGCCCCCAATCCCTCCCAGCATCAGTCTTTTCCAATGAGTCAACTCTTCGCATGAGGTGGCCAAAGTATTGGAGTTTCAGCTTTAGCATCATTCCTTCCAAAGAACACCCAGGACGGATCTCCTTTAGAATGGACTGGTTGGATATTCTTGCAGTCCAAGGGACTCTCAAGAGTCTTCTCCAACACCACAGTTCCAAAGCATCAATTCTTCAACACTCAGCTTTCTTCACAGTCCAACTCTCACATCCATACATGACTACTGGAAAAACCATAGCCTTGACTAGACGGACCTTTGTTGGCAAAGTAATGTCTCTGCTTTTGAATATGCTATCTAGGTTGGTCATAACTTTCGTTCCAAGGAGCAAGCATCTTTTAATTTCATGGCTGCAGTCACCATCTGCGTGATTTTGGAGCTCAAAAAAATATAAAGTCTGACACTGTTTCCATTGTTTCCCCATCTTTTTCCCATGAAGTGATGGGACCATATGCCACAAGCTTCATTTTCTGAAAGTTGAGCTTTAAGCCAACTTTTTCACTCTCCTCTTTCACTTTCATCAAGAGGCTTTTTAGTTTCTCTTCACTTTCACCACCATACGGGTGGTGTCATCTGCATATCTGAGGTTACTGATATTTCTCCCGGCAATCTTGATTCCAGCTAATGCTTCTTCCAGTCCAGCGTTTCTCATGATGTACTCTGCATATAAGTTAAATAAGCAGGGTGACAATATACAGCCTTGACATACTCCTTTTCCTATTTGGAACCAGTCTGTTGTTCCATGTCCAGTTCTAACTGTTGCTTCCTGACCTGCATACAGGTTTCTCAAGAAGCAGGTCAGGTGGTCTGGTATTCCCATCTCTTTCAGAATTTTCCACAGTTTATCGTGATCCACACAGTCAAAGGCTTTGGCATAGGTAGACCCTAATGTCATATGACTGGTGTCCTTATAAAAAGAAGAGATCAGGACAGAGACATGCACAGAGGAAAGACCATGTGAAGATACAGGAAGAACATGACCATCTACAAGCTAAGAAGAGAAAACTCAGAAGAAATCAATGCTGCCAATACAGTGCTCTCAGACTTTTAGCGTTCTGAACTCTGAGAAAATTAATCTCTGTTGTTTAAGCCACCTAGTCTGTGCCACTTCATCATGGTAGCCCTAGCAAGCTAACATACTCATGTTTACCTAAAATCTTGCACTTCAGTGTTCTTAAACACATGCTCTCCCAACTCCTAGGATAACTTTGGCTTTCTCTAGAGAGGATTAAGGAAACTTATTATGAATGAAGATAGCCATCTTATCCAATGGACTTTTTCATGGCTTAAAATTATAAATGATTTATAGTAGGGCCTATAGTTTCTCAACTAAGACAACAGTCTTTCAGGCATGGAGAATCAACCCCCTAAAGCAGGCTCTAAAACAGAAGACAAAATTCCCGTTTAGAAAGCATTTGTACCAGTAGCCTCTTCCATTGAGAAGGCCTCCTTTAAGAGACTTGATTTCAGGGCAATACTTGGTCTAGTCTTACGTTAGGGATCCAAAACAATTTGCAATTTTGAATAATAGAGACTGCTTCCCAAGGAGAGACTTTTTGGGCAAAATGTACCAAAGCACAATTTGGTAAATCACACTGTTCACCAAGAATATCACTATCAACACTGCTCATTATAAACAGAGGAATGAGGAAGACCACTTTGGCTGGAAGACTTTCAATCTGCATCCTTTAAAAAAGGATAATTTGTCTTCAGATCAGATCAGTCGCTCAGTCCTGTCCGACTCTTTTCGACCCCATGAATCGCAGCACGCCAGGCCTCCCTGTCCATCACCAACTCCCGGAGTTCACCCAGACTCACGTCCATCGAGTCAGTGATGACATCCAGTCATCTCATTCTCTGTCATCCCCTTCTCCTCCTGCCCCCAATCCCTCCCAGCATCAGAGTCTTTTCCAATGAGTCAACTCTTCACATGAGGTGGCCAAAGTACTGGAGTTTCAGCTTTAGCATCATTCCTTCCAAAGAAATCCCAGGGCTGATCTCCTTCAGAATGAACTGGTTGGATCTCCTTGCAGTCCAAGGGACTCTCAAGAGTCTTCTCCAACACCACAGTTCAAAAGCATCAATTCTTCGGCGCTCAGCCTTCTTCACAGTCCAACTCTCACATCCATACATGACCACAGGAAAAAACATAGCCTTGACTAGACGAACCTTTGTTGGCAAAGTAATGTCTCTGCTTTCAATATGCTATCTAGGTTGGTCATAACTTTCCTTCCAAGGAGTAAGCGTCTTTTAATTTCATGGCTGCAGTCACCATCTGTAGTGATTTTGGAGCCCAGAAAAATAAAGTCTGACACTGTTTCTACTGTTTCCCCATCTATTTCCCATGAAATGGTGGGACCGGATGCCATGATCTTCGTTTTCTGAATGTTGAGCTTTAAGCCAACTTTTTCACTCTCCACTTTCACTTTCATCAAGAGGCTTTTGAGTTCCTCTTCACTTTCTGCCATAAGGGTGGTATCATCTGCATATCTGAGGTTATTGATATTTCTCCCGGCAATCTTGATTCCAGCTTGTGCTTCTTCCAGTCCAGAGTTTCTCATGATGCACTCTGCACATAAGTTAAATAAACAGGGTGACAATATACAGCCTTGATGAACTCCTTTTCCTATTTGGAACCAGTCTGTTGTTCCATGTCCAGTTCTAACTGTTGCTTCCTGACCTGCATACAAATTTCTCAAGAGGCAGATCAGGTGGTCTGGTATTCCCATCTCTTGAAGAATTTTCCACAGTTTATTGTGATCCACACAGTCAAAGGCTTTGGCATGGTCAATAAAGCAGAAATAGATGTTTTTCTGGAACTCTCTTGCTTTTTCCATGATCCAGCGGATGTTGGCAATTTGATCTCTGGTTCCTCTGCCTTTTCTAAAACCAGCTTGAACATCAGGAAGTTCACGGTTCACATATTGCTGAAGCCTGGCTTGGAGAATTTTGAGCATGACTTTACTAGCGTGTGAGATGAGTGCAATTGTGTGGTAGTTTGAGCATTCTTTGGCATTGCCTTTCTTTGGGATTGGAATGAAAACTGACCTTTTCCAGTCCTGTGGCCACTGCTGAGTTTTCCAAATTTGCTGGCATATTGAGTGCAGCACTTTCACAGCATCATCTTTCAGGATTTGGAATAGCTCAACTGGAATTCCATCACCTCCACTAGCTTTGTTCGTAGTGATGCTTCCTAAGGCCCACTTGTCTTCACATTCCAGGATGTCTGGCTCTAGGTCAGTGATCACACCATTGTGATTATCTGGGTCGTGAAGATCTTTTTTGTACAGTTCTTCTGTGTATTCTTGCCATCTCTTCTTAATATCTTCTGGCTTCTGTTAGGTAGGTCCATACCATTTCTGTCCTTTATCGAGCTCATCTTTGCAGGAAATGTTCCTTTGGTATCTCTGATTTTCTTGAAGAGATCCCCAGTCTTTCCCATTCTGTTGTTTTCCTCTATTTTTTGCATTGATCCCTGAAAAGTCTTTCTTATCTCTTCTTGCTATTCTTTGGAACTCTGCATTCAGATGCTTATATCTTTCCTTTTCTCCTTTGCTTTCACTTCTCTTCTTTTCACAGCTATTTGTAAGGCCTCCCCAGACAGCCATTTTGCTTTTTTGCATTTCTTTTCTATGGGAATGGTCTAATCCCTGTCTCCTGTACAATGTCACGAACCTCATTCTATAGTTCATCAGGCACTCTATCTATCAGATCTAGGCCCTTAAATCTATTTCTCACTTCCACTGTATAATCATAAGGGATTTGATTGAGGTCATACCTGAATGGTCTAGTGGTTTTCCCTACTTTCTTCATTTAAGTCTAAATTTGGCAATAAGGAGTTCATGGTCTGAGCCACAGTCAGCCCCTGGTCTTGTTTTTGCTGACTGTATAGAGCTTCTCCATCTTTGGCTGCAAAGAATATAATCAATCTGATTTCGGTGTTGACCATCTGGTGATGTCCATGTATAGAGTCTTCTCTTGTGTTGTTGGAAGAGAGTGTTTGTTATGACCAGTGTCCTACTGCTATTCAAAAAATGAAAAAAAAAAAAAAATAATAGAAAAAAGGAGTTAAGTCCTGAATGGGAAGCTTTTTCAATGTGTTCTTGTGGAACACAGCAGTGTCTCCCAGAGCAATCCTCTTAGAATTCTAGCTTAAGTAGATGCTCATTATAAGAGTTTCATGATGAAGTGGATTTTGAAAATACTGTACTCTGAATCACACACTTAGGGACTCACAATTTACAGAAACATATATAAGACCTTAAAAACCTTGCAAGCAAAATATAGAAACAACCATTCAAGTCTGTTAAACCCAGAATTTCTCAAACCTACCTAACCAATCAACCTTTATGAGAATTATTAACACACACCCTGTGATACAGTTTGGGACTAAGTTTTGAACAGGGTGTTAAGATGAAACCCTGCTATAAAGTGATGAACCAGATGAATAAACATACAGTAGAGTTAGAATGTCAGATGAATTGAAATTTCTTTTCTTTAATAATACATAGTTGTTTGGAGCAAAGCAATATATTTCCATCACAACCTCTCACTTCTTAAAATGCCTATTTGATTATGTATTTCTTTAATGGCATACACTATACTAAATGCTAAAACAAATACACAAGTTTATAATTCAGCCTTCCTTTTTATTTCCAAAGAATGTTTGGCATTTATTTATAGTGGAATAATAGCCACTCTGAACTGGGTTAAGAGGCAGCATGAAGAACAAAGAAAAAACCTTCTGTAAGCATGACTTGACTCCAATCACTTCTAACTGAGTAACCTCAGTAGTTCTATAAATATCTTTCAAAAATATGACTGGCTCAGAGAGGCTTGGCCCTAATCCCTTGGCAACCATTTTAGCTTTGTGATTATTTATGCCAAAACAGCCCAAATTGTACACATTTCAGATGGGGGGAAAAATATTATCCAAAATGGTATGAAGTGAAGTGTTAACCTTTTCATATAAATTAATAATTTTACAGTTTTACATGGAATATTTTTCTACCAGCCTTGACTCCAAAGGGTAGCAAAGCAGGCAATCTATGTTTAAGATACAAAGTTAATATTGGGTTGATTTTGTTTAACTTTAAAATATTTAGCTTGCATTCTTTAAAAAGAACCTGGCATTTGGAAATTTATTCACATTCGTCTGAAAAAAAATCAGGTATTGTCAAACCTAGGAAATATACCCAGGGTGACTCATTACAGTGGAGTAGTTGAATGCTAATAATTTCTGACTAGCAAAGACCAAATTGTTTCATTACTCCCAATTAATTCCAAAGATTCACAAGCAAATGAGCTAATTTCCACCATTGGTTACATGAGGTTTTAAGATGATTCAGAGACAAACTGAGCCTGGCCTATTTCTATATAAACATGTCCCAATATATATAACTCAATCAAAGGAATTTCTCCAATATCTATCATTGCTGAGAAATAAGCATTCCACCTAAAAATTCAATTAATTCTAGCTACTAATTACAACATTATTATTATTGTTGTTATAACATTTTTAAGAAACAATATCAGTTATAAAATATAAAATCAACATGAACATTAAATAATATATGTTCCTTTTTCACAAGAAAATCTTATAATTGATGACATCTTAAAGGAAGAGTTCCATTAATATTTTTTTCTCTATAGAAATCTTTTGGACAGCATTGGATTAGTATTGTACGCTGGTTCATGAGACAAACTCATTAGTCTGTAGATGTACCTAGTAACAGAACACCAAAATGCATGAATCAAAATTGATAGCAATGAAAGACAAAAGTGAAAATTCAACAGTAAGAGTCAGAAATTTCAATAACTCACTATCAATACTGGACAGAAGAGTTAATAAAATCAACAAAGAGACAAAAGACTTGAATAAAACTCTAAATCAAATGGGCCTAATCGACATCCATAGAATATTCAATATAACAACAACAACAACAGAATATATATTCTTCTCAAGTACACATGGAACATTCCTCAGGACAGACCACATGTTAGGCCTTAAAGCAAACCTCAGTAATCTGAAAAGATTAAAACAATACAGAGTATGTTGTTTGACCACAATGGAATGAAATTACAACTCAATAACAGAAAAAACATATTTGGTAAAATCAAACATATGTGAAAATTAAACACTTCACTCCTAAATAACGAGTGGCTCAAAGAAGAAATGAAAAAGGAAATAATATATATTGAGACAAAACACAACAAAACTTAGAGGGAAACTTGTAACTATAAATGCTTACATTAAATAATAAAGATTATAAACTAATAACTCAGTCTTCCTTCTTAAAACACTGAAAAAGAGTAAATTAAAACTAAAACAAGTAGAAACAAAGTGAAATTGTTAGTCACTCAGTGATGTCCAGCTCTTTGTAACCCCATGGACTGTAGCCTGTCAGGCTCCTCAAGCAGAAGGAAGGGAATAATAAAGATTAGAGCCAAAACAAATAAAATAGAAAAACAATAGAGAGTATCAATGAAACTAAAAGCTAGTTCTTAGAAAAGATCAACAATGTTGGAAAGTATTTAGCTATATAGACCTAGAAAAAAATACAATACTCAAATTACTAAATAGTAGTGAAAGAAGGTACATTACTGCTGACATTAGAGAAATAAAAAGAATTACAAAGGAATATAATAAGTAATTAAATGCCAACATATTAGATAACTTAGAGGAAGTGAAAAAATCCTGGAAAGACACAAAGTAACAAAATTTACTCAAGAATACTCTAAAATGTGAAAAATACTGCTGAAAAATACTAAATATGATCAAAATAATTCTCTGAAAGAGACTCGCAAAGTAGAAGAACTCATACTTCCTGACTGTAAAATTTAACTACAAAGCAACAGTAATCAAAACAATGTGAGACTGGTACATGGACAGACATATAAACCAATGGAATAAAACTGAGAGTTCTGAAATGAGAACATTGTATCTGTAGTCAACTGAATTTTTAATAGGATGCCAAGATCATTCAGTGGGGAAAGAATAGTCTTTTCAGCAAATGGTGCTGGGACAACTGAATAGCCACATGCAAAATAATGAAGATGAATCTTTACCTCACACATTCACAGAAATTAACTCAAGATGGATCAAACACATAAACATATGAGCTAAAATTATAAAACTTTTAGAAATAAGCATGGGATAAATCTTAATGACCTTGGATTTGGCATTAGATTCTCAGCTTTGACATCAAAGCCATGAGCTTAAAAACAGATACATTGGACTTGATCAAACGTAAAAACTTCATGCTCTGAAGAACACAAAAAAGAACATAAAAAACCCACATGATTTTAAATATGTATACATATACACATATTGTATATATGCCTGATATCTGACAAAGTCTTATATCTAGAACATGTAAAAAAAAAAAAAAAAACCTCTTACAACTAAATAAAGATAATCTAATTTAAGCAATGGACAAAGTATCCAAACAGGCATTTCTTAAAAAAAATTATGGAAATGGCCAGCAGGCACATCAAAAGATGCTCAGCATCATTATTCATTAGAAAAATGCAAATCAAAACCATAGCAAGATAGCACTTCATACACACTAGGATGGCTCAAATAAAAAAGTCAGATAATAATAAGTGTCAATGAAGCTATGAAGAAATTGGAATCCTCATACACTGAGAGTAGGAATGTAAAATGATGCAACCATTTTGGAAAATAGTCTGGCATTTCCTCAAACAATTAAACATAGAGTCATCATAAGACCCAGCAGTTCAACTCCTAACTATATATTGAAGAAATACAAATAAGCATGAACACACAAAATAGTACATGAGTATTTACAGCAGCAGTATTCATAATATCTACACGATTTTTAAGACTCCAAGATGGTGGAGTAGAAGGACGTGTGCTCAGCTTCTCCTGCAAGAACTCCAAAATTGCAACTTCTGAGCAATAGTCAAATGTTGGATCCCACCAAAAAAAAAGATACCCCATATCCAAGGGCAAAGGAGAAGCCCCAACAAGATGGTCAAAGGGGCAAAATCACATTTAGAATCAAACCCCATACCTGCCAGAGACACACAGAGGGCTCAAACAAACCTTGTGCCCACCAAGACGCAGAGACCCCACAGAGACTGAGCCAGAACTGTGTTTGAGTCTCTCCTGTGGAGATACGGGTCAACAGTGGACTGCTGTAGGGGAAGGGTTCTGGGTGCAGGAGACCTGGGTATGGCATAAGCCCTCTTGGAGGAGGTTGCCATTAACCCCACTAGAGAGCCATCAGAACTTACACAGGACTGGGTAAACAGACTCTTGGAGGGCACAAACAGAACCTTGTGTACACCAGGACCCAAGGAAAGGAGCAGTGACCCCACAAGAGACTGACCCAGACTTGCCCATGAGTGTTCAGGAGTCTCCGGCAGAGGGGTGGGTCAGCGGTGGCCTAATGCAGGTTGGGGGCACAGAGTGCAGAAACTCCTGGGACCTTTTGAAGGAGGTCAAATTATCTTCAAATTATCTTCATTACCTCCACCATAGTTTGGCCTCACAACAAAAAACAGGGATGGAACACAGCACTGCCCATCAACAGAAAATTGGAATAAAGATTTACTAGCATGGCCCCATCCATCAGAACAAGACCCAGTTTCCCCTTCAGTCAGTCTCTCCTACCCGAAAGCGTGCATAAACCTCTTATCCATCTCCAACAGAAGGCAGACAGAATAAAAACCACAATCATAGAAAACTAACCAATCTGATCACATGGACCAAGCCTTGTCTAACTCAATGAAACTATGAGCCATGCCATAAGAGCCACCCAAGATGGACAGGTCATGGTGGAGAGTTCTGACAAAACAACGTCCACTGGAGAAGGGAATGGCAAACCACCTCAGTATGCTTGCCTTGAGAATCCCATGAACAGTATGAAAAGGCAAAAAGATAGGAATCTGAAAGATGAACTCACCAGGTCAGTAGATGCCCAATATGCTACTGGAGATCAGTGAAGAAATAACTCCAGAAAGAATGAAGAGACTGAGGCAAAGCAAAAACAACGCCTAATTGTGGATGTGACTGATGATGGAAGTAAAGTAAAGCATCAGACTTTACTTACAATATTGTTCCTATGCAACAATATTGCATAGGAACCTGGAATGTTAGGTCCATGAATCAAGGTAAATTAGAAGTGTTCAAATAGGAGATGGCAAGAGTGAACATCAACATTTTAGGAATCAGAACTAAAATGGATTGGAATGGGTGAATTTAACTCAAATGACCATTATATCTACTACTGTGGGCAAGAATCCCTTAGAAGAAATGGAGTAGCCCTCACAGTCAACAAAAGAGTCTGAATGCAGTACTTGGATACAATCTGAAAAATGACAGAATGATCTCTGTCCATTTCCAAGGCAAACCATTCAACATCACAGTAATTCAAATCTATGCCCCGACCAGTAATGCTGAAGAAGCTAAAGTTGAACAGTTTTATGAAGACCTGTAAGACCTAGAACTAACACCCAAAAAGGATGTCCTTTTAATCATAGGGGACTGGAATGCAAAAGTCAAGAAATACCTGGAGTAACAAGCAAATTTGCCCTTGGAGTTATAAAATAAAGCAGGGCAAAGGCTAACAGAGTTTAGCCAAGAGAACACACTGGTCATAGCACCCTCTTCCAACAACACAAAAGATGACATCTGGTGATGTCACAAATGGTCAATAACTGAAATCAGATTGATTATACTCTTTGTGGCTAAAGATGGAGAAGCTATATACAGTTAGCAAAAACAAGACCAGGAGCTGACTGTGGCTCAGATCATGAACTCCTATTGCAAAATTCATGTTTAAATTGAAGAAAGTAGGGAAAACCACTAGACCGTTCAGGTATCACCTATATCAAATCCCTAACGATTATAAAACAATGGAAGTGACAAATAGATTCAAGGGATTAGATCTGATAGACAGAGTGCCTGAAGAACTATGGATGGAGGTTCTTGACACTGTGCAGGAGGCAGTGATCAAGAAAATCCCCAAGAAAAAGAAATGCAAAAAGGCAAAATGGTTGTCTGAGGAGGCCTTACAAATAGCTGAGAAAAGAAGAGAAGTGAAAGGCAAAGGAGAAAAGGAAAGATATATCCATTTGAATGCAGAGTTCCAAAGAATACCAAGGAGAGATAAGAAAGCCTTCTTCAGTGATTAATGCAAAGAAACAGAGGAAAACAATAGAATGGGAAAGACTAGAGATCTCTTCAAGAAAATTAGAGATACCAGAAGAACATTTCATTCAAAGATGGGCTCAATAAAGACAGATATGGTATGGACCTAACAGAAGCAGAAGATATTAAGAAGAGGTGGCAAGAATACACTGAAGACCTACACAAAAATGATCTTCATGACCCAGACAACCACGATGGTGTGATCACTGACCTAGAGCCAGACATCCTGGAATGTGAAGTCAAGTGGGCCTTAGGAAGCATCACTACGAACAAAGCTAGTAGACGTGATGGAATTCCAGTTGAGCTATTTCAAATCCTGAAAGATGATGCTGTGAAAGTGCTGCACTCAATATGCCAGAAAATTTGGAAAACAGCAGTGGTCACAGGGCTGAAAAGGGACGGTTGTCATTCTAATCCCAAAGAAAGGCAACGCCAAAGAATGCTCAAAATACCACACAATTGCACTCATCTCACATGCTGGCAAAGTAATGCTCAAAATTCACCTTGCTAGGTTTCAACAGCATGTGAAGTGGTAACTTCCAGATGTTCAAGCTGGATTTAGAAAAGGCAGGGGAACCAGAGATCAAATTGCCAACATCTGCTGGATTACTGAAAAAGCAAGAGAGTTCCAGAAAAACATCTACTTCTACTTTATTCATTATGCCAAAGACTTTCACTGTGTGGATCACAACAAACTGTGGGAAATTCTTACAGAGATGGGAATACCAGACCACTTGATCTGCTTCCTGAGAAAACTGTATGCAGATCAACAAGCAACAGTTATAACTGGACATGAAACAACAGACTGGTTCCAAATCAGGAGAGGAGTATGTCAAGGCTGTATATGGTCACCATGCTTATTTAACTAATAGGCAGAGTACATCATAAGAAATGCTGGGCTGGCTGAAGCACAAGCTAGAATCAAGATTGCCAGGAGAAATATCAATAACCTCAGAAACACAGATAATACCACCCTTGCAGGGAAAGCAAAGAAGAACTAAAGAGCCTCATGTAAGTGAAAGAGGAGAGTCAAAAAGCAGGCTTAAAACCCAACATTCATAAAACTAAGATCATGGCATCTGGTCCCATTACTTCCTGGCAAATAGATGGGGAAACAATGTAAACAGTGACACATTCTATTTTGGGGGGCTCCAAAATCACTGCAGATGGTGACTACAGCTACAACATTAAAAGATGCTTGCTCCTTGGAAGAAAAGCTATGACCAACCTGCTGCTGCTGCTAAGTCACTTCAGTCGTGTCTGACTCTGTGCGACCCCATAGACAGCAGCCCACCAGTCTTCCCCATCCCTGGGATTCTCCAGGCAAGAACACTGGAGTGGGTTGCCATTTCCTTCTCCAATGCATGAAAGTGAAAAGTGAAAGTGAAGTCGCTCAGTCGTGTCCGACTCTGTGCCACCCCATGGACTGCCGCCTACCAGGCTCCTCCATCCATGGGATTTTCCAGGCAAGAGTACTGGAGTGGGGTGCCATTGCCTTCTCTGATGACCAACCTAGGCACCATATTAACAAGCAGAGACATTACTTTGCCAACAAAGGTCCGTCTAGTCAAAGTTATGTTTTTCCAGTAGTCATGAATGGATGTGAGAGTTGGACTATAAAGAAAGCTGAGTGCCAAAGAATTGATGCTTTTGAACTGTGGTGTTGGAGAAGACTCTTGAGAGTCCCTTGGACAGCAAAGAGATCCAACCAGTCCATCCTAAAGGAAATCAGTCATGAATATTCATTGGAAGGACTGATGCTGAAGCAGAAACTCCAATACTTTGGCCACCTGATGTGAAGAACTGACTCATTTGAAAAGATCTGATGCTGGGAAAGATTGAATGAGGAAGGCAAAGGGGACAAAAGAAGGTGAGATGGTTGGATGGCATCACGGACTCTATGGACATGAGTTTGAGTGAACTCTGGGAGTTGGTGATGGACAAGGAAGTCTGGCGTGCTGCAGTCCATGAGGTTGCAAAAGTCGGACATAACCGAGCAATTGAACTGAACTGAACTGAAGTGTTCATCAGTGGACAATGCATAAACAAAATGTCATAAATTCAGTTCTGCTGACCACCACCAAGGACAGACCCTCAAGTCAACTGTTGCAATCCAAGGAGGCCTGTCCACATGGCAGGCAATACTGAGTTTCAGTTGAGTCAGAGATCTCTGTTGTGTTCTTGTGCACTGGGTTTTCAAGCTCAAGTAAAGGCACTTTCATTTTGGGTGAATTTCCTCTTGGTAGATTGGATATAGGCTGACCTTTGGAGAGAGATCAAGTCCTGAGCCTTTGGAGTGAGAGCACTGACTCAAAGACCCAAGACTACAGAGAACTACCTTAGGGAGTATCAAATAGGGAGAACTCACCCAAAGGAAGCCACCTGGATACAAGACCTGGATCACCCAACCACCAGTAGCACCCTGTGCATGACACCTTATCTAAACAACAAACAAAACAAAAATACAAACCCAATCACCAGCAAACAGGATTACCACCTCACTCAGCCTTGCTCATCAGAGGAAAAACAAACAAACAAACAAAAAATCATCACAATCTCACCCTATACAGGTCTTACAAAAACAACTGGACCAACCTTAGGAGGGCAGAAACCAAAAGAAAGAAAGAATTCAACCTTCTTCAAGGAAAGAATTCAACTTTCTTTGAGCCTGGGAAAAGAAGACTTCAAGCACAATAAGTTAAAAAAATATAATAGAAAGACAGAGAAATACTGCACAAATGAAGGAACAAATGAGAAACACAGAAGTCCAAATAAATGAAGAGGAAATAGGCAAACTACCTGAAAAAGAATTCAGAATAATGATGGTAAAGATGATCAAAAATCTTGAAAACAAAATGGAGAAAATGCAAGAATCAATTAACAAAGACCTAGAAGAAATCAAGAATAAGCATACAAAGAAAAACAACACAATTACTGAAATTAAAAACACTCTAGAAGGAATCAATAGCACAATATCTGAAGCAGAAAAACAAACCAGTAAGCTGGAAGATAAAATTGTGGAAATAACTTCTGAAGAGCAGAACAAAGCAAAAAGAATGAAGAGATCTGACAATAGTCTTAGAGACCTCTGGGACAATATCAAAGACACCAACATTAGAATAATAGGGGAAGGAAACAATTCCATTCACCATTGCAACAAAAAAAATAAAATACTTAGGAATATATCTACCTAAAGAAACTAAAGACCTATATATGGAAAACTATAAAACACTGGTGAAAGAAATCAAAGAGGACACTAATAGATGGAGAAATATATCATGTTCATGGATCAGAAGAATCAATATCATGAAAATGAGCATATTAGCCAAAGCAATCTATAGATTCAATGCAATCCCTATCAAGCTACCAACGGTATTTTTCACAGAGCTAGAATAAATAATTTCACAATTTGTATGGAAATACAAAAAAAAACTCAAATAGTCAAAGCAATCTTGAGAAAGAAGAATGGAACTGGAGGAATCAACCCGCCTGACTTCAGGCTCTACTACAAAGCCACAGTCATCAAGACAGTATGGTACTGGCACAAAGACAGAAATATAGATCAATGGAACAAAATAGAAAACCCAGAGATAAATCCATGCACCTATGGACACCTTCTCTTTGAGAAAGGAGGCAAGAATATACAATGGAGAAAAGACAATCTCTTTAACAAGTGGTGCTGGGAAAACTGGTCAACCACCTTTAAAGGAATGAAACTAGAACACTTTCTAACACCATACACAAAAATAAACTCAAAATGGATTAAAGATCTAAATGTAAGACCAGAAACTATAAAACTCCTAGAGGAGAACATAGGCAAAACACTCTCCAACATACATCACAGCAGGATCCTTTATAACCCACCTCCCAGAATACTGGAAATAAAAGCAAAAATAAACAAATGGGACCTAATTAAACTTAAAAGCTTCTGCACAACAAAGGAAACTATAAGCAAGGTGAAAAGACAGCATTCAGAATGGGAGAAAATAATAGCAAATGAAGCAACTGACAAAGAACTAATCTCAAAAATATACAAGTAAATCCTGCAGCTCAATTCCAAAAAAATAAATGACCCAATCAAAAAAATGGGCCAAAGAACTAAACAGACATTCCTCCAAAGAAGACATACAGATGGCTAACAAACACATGAAAAGATGCTCAAATCACTCATTATCAGAGAAATGCAAATCAAAACCACAATGAGGTACCATTTCACGCCAGTCAGAATGGCTGCGATCCAAAAGTCTACAAGCAATAAATGCTGGAGAGGGTGTGGAGAAAAGGGAACCCTCTTACACTGTTGGTGGGAATGCAAACTAGTACAGCCACTACGGAGAACACTGTGGAGATTCCTTTAAAAACTGGAAATGGAACTGCCTTATGACCCAGCAATCCCACTGCTGGGCATACACACCGAGGAAACCAGAATTGAAAGAAGACACGTATACCCCAGTGTTCATTGCAGCACTGTTTATAATAGCCAGGACATGGAAGCAACCTAGATGTCCATCAGCAGACGAATGGATAAGAAAGCTGTGGTACATATACACAATGGAGTATTACTCAGCCATTAAAAAGAATACATTTGAATCAGTTCTAATGAGGTGGATGAAACTGGAGCCTATTATACAGAGTGAAGTAAGCCAGCAAGAAAAACACCAATACAGTATACTAACGCATATATATGGAATTTAGAAAGATGGTAACGATAACCCTGTATGCGAGACAGCAAAAGAGACACAGATGTATAGAACAGTCTTTTGGACTCTGTGGGAGAGGGAGAGGGTGGGATGATTTGGGAGAATGGCATTGAAACATGTATAATATCATATAAGAAACGAATCGCCAGTCCAGGTTCGTTGCAGGATATAAGATGCTTGGGGTTGGTGCACTGGGATGACCCAGAGGGATGGTACAGGGAGGTGGGAGGGGGTTTCAGGATGGGGAACACATGTACACCCGTGGCGGATTCATGTTGATGTATGGCAAAACCAATACAATATTGTAAAGTAATTAGCCTCCAATTAAAATAAATAAATTTAAATTAAAAAAAAAAAGAAGAATAGGGGACCCAGAAGAAGAGGAGAAAAAGAAAGGGTATGAGAAAATTTTAGAAGAGATTATAGTTAAAAATTTCCCCAACATAGAGAAGGAAATAGTCCATCATGTCCAAGAGACACAAAGAGTCCCATACAGGATAAACCCAAGGAGAAACACGCCAAGACACATACTAATCCAACTAACAAAGACTAAACAAATGAAAGAATATTAAAAGCAGCAAGGGAGAAACAACAAGTAACATGCAAGGGAAACACCATATGCTTAACAGAGTTTCAGAAGAAACTCTGCAGGCCAGAAGGAAATGGCAGGATATAATTAAAGTATTGAAATGGAAAAAAATCTACAATCAAGATTACTGTGCCCAGCAAGGATCTCATTCAAAATTGATGGAGAAATAAAAAGCTTTTCAGTCAAGCAAAAGTTAAGAGAATTCAGTACCACCAAACCAGCCTTACTACAAATGTTATAGGGACTTATATAGTCAAGAAATACAACAGAAGAAAAAAGATCTACAAAATCAACCCCAAACAATTTGAAAATGGCAATAGGAATATGTATATCAATAGTTACTTTAAATGTAAATGGATTAACTGCTCCAACCAAAAGACACAGACTGGCTGAATGGATACAAAAACAAGACCCATATATATGCTATCTACAAGAAGCCCACTTCAGACCTCAAGACACATATAGACTGAAAGGGAGAGAATGGAAAAATGCAAATGGGAAGCAAAAGAAAGCTGGAGTAGCAATCCTCATATCAGAAAAAATAGACCTTAAAATAAAGATTACAAGAGATAAGGAAGGACACTACATAATGATCAAGGGATCAATCCAAGAGGAATACCTAACAATTGTAAATATCTATGCACCCAACAGAGGAGCACCTCAATACCTAGGAAAAACATTAACACACATAAAAAGAGAAATTGACAGTAACACAAGAATAGTAGGAGACTTTAACACCCCACTCACACCAATGGACAGATCATCAAAACAGAAAATTAATAAGCAAACACAAGTCTTAAATGATCCATTAGATGAGATGGATCTTACTGATATCTTCAGGACATTCCATCCAAATGGACAAGAATACACCTTTTTCTCAAGGGCACATGGAACATTCTCGAGGATAGACCACATCTTGGGTCACAAATCAAACCTCAGGAAATTTAAGAAAATTGAAATCGTATCAACCATCTTTTACGACCACAACACTATGAGACTAGATAACAATTACAAGGAAAAAAAAACTGTAAGAAACGAAACTCATGGAGATTCAACAACATGTTTCTAAATAAGCAACAGGTTACTGATGAAAACAAAAGGGAAATCAAAAAATCTCTATAAACAAATGACAATTAAAACAAAACAACTCAAAACCTATGGGATGCAACAAAAGCAGTTCTAGGAGGGAAGTTTATAGCAATAAAATCCTACCTTAAGAAACAAGAAAAACACTGAATAGACAATCTAACTTTATACCTAAAACAACTAGATAAAGAACAAAAAAAAAATTAGTAGAAAAAGAAATCATAAAGATCTGAGCAGAAATAAATGAAAAAGCAATGAAAGAAACAATAGAAAAGATTAATAAAACTAAAAGCTGGTTATTTGAGATGATAAAATTGACAAACCTTTAGTCAGATTCATCAAGGAAAAAAGAGGGAAGAATATCAAACCAACAAAATTAGAAATGAAAAAGGAGAGGTTACAACAGACAATGCAGAAATACAAAGGAAGTGAAGAGGAACTCAAAAGCCTCTTGATGAAAGTGAAAGTGGAGAGTGAAAAAGTTGGCTTAAAACTCAACATTCAGAAAACGAAGATCATGGCATCCGGTCCCACCACTTCATGGCAGATAGATGGGGAAACAGTGGAAACAGTGTCAGACTTTATTTTTCTGGGCTCCAAAATCACTACAGATGGTGACTGCAGCCATGAAATTAAAAGACGCTTACTCCTTGGAAGGAAAGTTATGACCAACCTAGATAGCATATTCAAAAGCAGAGACATTACTTTGCCAACAAAGGTTCGTCTAGTCAAGGCTATGGTTTTTCCTGTGGTCATGTATGCATGTGAGAGTTGGACTGTGAAGAAGGCTGAGTGCCAAAGAATTGATGCTTTTGAACTGTGGTGTTGGAGAAGACTCTTGAGAGTCCCTTGGACTGCAAGGAGATCCAACCAGTTCATTCTGAAGGAGATCAGCCCTGGGATTTCTTTGGAAGGAATGATGCTAAAGCTGAACCTCCAGTACTTTGGCCACCTCATGCGAAGAGTTGACTCCCTGGAAAAGACTCTGATGCTGGGAGGGATTGAGGGCAGGAGGAGAAGGGGATGACAGAGGATGAGATGGCGGGATGGCATCACTGACCCGATGGATGTGAGTCTGAGTGAACTCCGGGAGTTGGTGATGGACAGGGAGGCCTGGCGTGCTTCGATTCATGGGGTCGCAAAGAGTCGGACACGACTGAGCAACTGATCTGATCTGATCTGATCTGATTATGAACAACTGTAGGGCAATAAAACGGATAACCTGGAAGAAATGGACAGATACTTAGAAAAGTTCAATCTTCCAAGACTGAACCAGGAAGAAATAGAAATTATGAACAAACCAATTATAGGCACTGATATTGAAGCTGTGATCAAAAAATCTCCCAAAAAACAAAAGCCCAGGACCAGATGGCTTCACAGGAGAGTTCTATCAAACATTAGACAAGAGTTACAGCCTATCCTTCTAAAACTCTTTCAAAAAACTGTAGAGGAAGGAATACTTCCAAACTCATTCTACAAAGCCACCATCACCCTGATACCAAAACCAGACAAAGACAACACAAAAAAGAAAACTACAGGCCAATATCATTGATGAACATAGATGCAAAAAATCCTCAACAAAACTTTAGCATCAGAATTCAGTAACACATCAAAAATCTCATACACCATGATCAAGTCTTCAATATACACAAATCAATGTGATACACTATAATAATGAATTGAAAATTAAAACCATACGATCATCTCAATAGATGCAGAAAAAGCCTTGACAGAATTCAGCACCCATTTATGATTACAACTCTTAAAACAATGGGCACAGAAGGAAGCTACCTCAACATAGTAAAGACCATATATGTTAAGCCTACAGCAAACATTATTCTCAATGGTGAAAAACTGAAAGCATTCTCCCTAAGATCAGGAACAAGACAAGGGTGTCCACTTTCGCCACTATTATTCAACATAGTTCTGAAAGTCCTAGCTTCAGCAATCAGAAAAGAAAAAGAAATAAAAGGAATCCAGATCAGAAAAGAAAAAGTAAAGCTCTCACTGTCTGCAAATGACATGATTCCCTAAAGATTGTATCAGAAAATTACTAGAGCTCATCAGTGAATTTAGCAAAGTTGCAGGACAAAACATCAATACACAGAAATCACTTGCATTTCTATATACTAACAATGAAAAATCAGAAAGACCAATTAATTGCTCAGAAAGCAATTCCTTTCACCACTGCAACAAAAAGAATTAAATATCTAGGAATAAACTTACCTAAGGAGACAAAAGAACTGTACACAGAAAATCATAAGGCACTGACGAAAGAAATCAAAGATGACATAAACAGATGAAGAGATATTCTATGTTCCTGGCTAGGAAGAATCAATATTGTGAAAATGACTATATTACCAAATGCAATCTACAGATTCAAAGTGATCCCTATCAAATTACCAATGTCATTTTTCACAGAACTAGAACAAAAAATTTCAGAATTCATATGGAAACACAAAAAGTCCCGAACAGCCAAAGCAGTCTTGAGAAAGAAGAATGGAGCTGGAGGAATCAACCTTCCTGACTTCAGATTATACTACAAAGCTATGGTCATCAAGATAGTATGGTACTGGCTAAAAAACAGAAATATAGACCAGTGGAACAAGGTATAAAGCCCAGAATAAACCCATGAACTTATGGGTACCTTATTTTTGACAAAGGAGGCAAGAATATACAATGGGGCAAAGACAGCCTCTTCAATAAATGGTCCTGGGAAAACTAGACAGCTACATGTAAAAGACTGAAATTAGAACACTTCCTAACACTACACACAAAGATAAACTTAAAATGGATTAAAGACCTAAATGTAAGACCAGAAACTATAAAACTCTTAGAGGAAAACATAGGCAGAACACTCGATGACATAAATCAAAGCAAGATCCTCTTAATACCCACCTCCTAGAGTAATGGAAATAAAAACCAAAGTAAACAAGTGGGACCTGATTAAACTTAAAAGCTTTTGCACAGCAAAGGAAACTATAAGCAAGGTGAAAAGATAACCCTCAGAATGGGAGAACAACAGCAAATGAAACAACTGATAAAGGATTAATTTCCAAATATACAAGCAGCTTATACAACTCAATACCAGAAAAACAAACAACACAGTCAAAAAGTGGGGTAAAGATTTAAACAAACATTTCTCCAAAGAAGAAATACAGATGGCTAACAAACACATGAAAAGATGCTCAACATCACTCATTATTGGAGAAATGCAAATCAAAACTACAGTGAAATATCACCTCACACCAGTCAGAATGGCCATCATCAAAAAGTCTACAAACAATAAATGCTGGAGAGGGTGTGGAGAAAAGGGAATGCTCTTGCACCATTGGTGGTAATGTAAATTGATACTTGGAAGACTATGGAAGTCTTCTATGGAAGACTGTATGGAGATTCCTTAAAAAACTAGGAATAAAACCACCACATGACCCAGCAATCCCCCTTCTAGGCATATACCCTGAGGAAACCAAAATTTAAAAAGACACATGTATCTCATTGTTCACTGCAGCACTATTTACAATAGTTAGAACATGGAAGCAACCTAGATGTCCATCAACAGATGAATGGATAAAGAAGTTGTGGTACATATACACAATGGAACATTACTCAGCCATAAAAAGGAATGCATTTGAGTCAGTTCTGATGAGGTGGATGAATACAGAACCTATTGCACAGAGTGAAGCGAGTCAGAAAGAGAAAGAGAAATATTGTATTCTAATGCATATATATGGACTCTAGAAAAAAGGTATTGAAGAATTTACTTACAGGGCTGCAATGCAGAAACATAGAGAACAGACTTATGGACATGGGGAGAGGGGAGGAGAGGGTGAGATGTATGGAAAGAGTAACATGGAAACTTACATTACCATATGTAAAATAGATAGCCAACGGGAATTTGCTATATGGCTCAGGAAACTCAAACAGGGGCTCTGTATCAATCTAGAGGGGTAGCATGGGGTGGCAGATGGGAAGGAGTTTCAAAAGGGAGGGGATATATGTATACCTATGGCTGATTCTTGTTGAGGTTTGACAGAATACAACAAAATTCTGTAAAGTAATTATCCTTCAATAAAAAAATAAGTTTATAAAATGTGGTAAATTCAGTCAACAGAATACTATTTGTCCATAAGAAGGAATGAATACTAGTACATGTTACAATACAAATAAACCTTGAAAACATTATTCTAAGTGAAAGAAGCTAGTTATAAAAATGCACAAATTATATGATTTCATTCATATGAAAGTTCAGAAGGGAATTTCATAGAAATAGAAAATAAATTAGCAGCTATTAGGACAAGAAGGAAGAGTTGAATGATGGTCAGGTGACAATCAAACAGTACAGGGTATCTTTGTGAGATGATGAAAATGTTCTAAAATGAGAGTAACAATGGTCACATATATCTGTGAATATACTGCTGCTGCTGCTGCTGCTGCTGCTGCTAAGTCGCTTCAGTCATGTCCGACTCTATGCGACCCCAGAAACAACAGCCCACCAGGCTCCCCGGTCCCTGGGATTCTCCATGCAAGAACACTGGAGTGGGTTGCCATTTCCTTCTCCAGTGAATATACTAAAAACCATTAAATTAAATTTTACACTTTAAGTGGGTGAATTATATGATTTTATGTATGGTTTCCTGGAGAAGGAAATGGCAACCCACTCTGGTACTCTTGCCTGGAGAACCCCATGGATGGAGGAGCCCGGTGCATGGGGTTGATAAACAGTCGGACACGACTGAGCGATTTCACTTCACTTTATGTATGATACAATTGTATGATACATGGATTGTATTTCTAGAAGACTATTTTAAAATTGATAATACAGCAAAAATAGTTAATAATAAGGCAAATTGATAAAACCTGACAACACAGAAAAAAATATTAATGGAAGTATTAGACCACTTCACCAGCATAATGAGCGATTTGAACATATCTCTTCCAACTATTGACAAATCAAGCCTCAGTAAAGAATCAGCTTACTAAAGAAAATCTCAACATTACTAAATAATATGGAATGAATGGTCCCAAATATTAAGAGTATATATTTTTATGAAACACATGGAATATTTACAAAATCAATCTTGTATAATGCCATAAAATACTTCCTAAAATTGAAAAAATTGTCACACAAAATCTCATTCTTTGAATAGAATGTAACTTAGCAATTAATAACAAAAAGAAGTTTTAAGCTTACATATTTAGAAACTAACTCCTTGGTCAAAGGAGAAATCATAATAGAAATTTTTAAAATATTTCCACATATTTTTATCCATTTTTGAGAAATCTAAAATATAAGGCTGCAAATACTACCTATAACACAATAAAATTTTTCACAAATAAGTATATTAGAACTTTGCAGTTTCTCAAGGACTGCTGGGCTTATAAGCAGCAGTACCAAAACACAAGTAAGAATAAATTATAGCCAATAGGAAAGATTACTCAGATATACACAAGAAATTGGATATTGCTGAAATTGGATATTGCTATGCATGGTCCTATAAGTAAAAGCTAACAAAGCTAAACTTTTTTAACTATTCTTATAAACATAATTCTCCGTATCTATTTCCATGGGAGAAGTGTCAGAGTTTCCGATTTTTGAGGTCACTCTCCCAACAAAAATTATTTCAATCAAAAAGATATTCAGATAGGAAGAGTCTGAGTAAATAAAGCTTTATAAATAAATTCTTTCCTAAGATTTTCCTTTCCCCACCTAAATCCAGTCAAAGTTTAAATACATCTATTTTAACAGGCTTCCCAGAAACAACATCAGAACTTCAACAAGCAAAAACAAAACCATATTTTTGTTTCATGGGGCACTAGTTGACATAATAATTGCTTAGATGTGATAGATATTTTATTGACCAGCTTAAAATGTATTTTCCCTGGTAAAAATGGTATGTTACATACAGAAAAAGGTTGTGCAGCACTAATACTTGAGTGAAGATAGTGAGGAATACCATGAAATTAAAATGCACTATTTTCTATGTTATATAAATACAACTTCCAATTTATTTTTAGAAAAAAAGTAGTTGGCTAAAATATGTCAATCATATTTCTGGTACATATGTACAAGTTTAGGTACCAAATTGACATTTCTGGAATCTAAATTGTCTTTTGGCATTTAGAACAAAACTCAAAAATCTCGATGCTAAAACTGTAGCCACAGAACATGGTAGGATTTTTGTTCTATACATGTATCAGAAACTCGAAGTATTATCAGGAATAAAAAGCTAAGAAAAGTTTCAAAAATATTGTTACTATGTAAAATTCTCAGTAATGTTTCAAGACATATGATGATAAAGTTATTTATAGAATGTGTTGGTTTCCTCTGGACCGCTGTCAAAATCAAAGTCTCTCTTTTCAATGCTTTACCATCATATACACTAGAGCTGATTCTCCTTTTTTTTTTTTTTTTTGAGCTGATTCTGTTAAATAGCATACATGTTATGAGCATGCCTATGTGCGTGCTCCCTATGGACTGTAGCCCACCAGGCTCCTCTGTCTGTGGGATTCTCCAGCCAAGAATACTGGAGTGGGTTACCCTGCCCTCCTCCAGGGGATCATCCTTACCCAGGGATTGAACCCATATCCCCTTGGGCTCCTGCATTGCAGGTGGATCCATTACCTACTAAGCCACTGGGAAGCCCTGTTATGGCACATTTCACTTCTATTCACTCTCTATTTAATGAATGTCACTAATAAAAATGATGACATATGTTACCATTAACTATTTTCTTTATACCAGGCTTTGTGTCATGTACTTACCATGTTTTATCTCTAATTCTCATGATAACATAACAAAGCATTAGTTGTTATTGTTATTTCATTTTAAAGAAATCACATCTGAGACTACAGAAGTTTAGTTAGATCATCTACCCAAGAAACAATCCCTAATTTGTAGTTCTCAAGGGTCCGGAATCTTTCCTCCATTTCATGATTTAATTTGCATTTCCCTGTTGATCAGTCAGTTATAAAACCAAATTCATGGAGTATTACTTAGCCATTAAAAAGAATTCATTTGAATCAGTTCTAATGAGGTGGATGAAACTGGAGCCTATTATACAGAGTGAAGTAAGCCAGAAGGAAAAACACCAATACAGTATACTAACGCATATATATGGAATTTAGAAAGATGATAACAATAACCCTGTGTACGAGACAGCAAAAGAGACACTGATGTATGGAACAGTCTTATGGACTCTGTGGGAGAGGGAGAGGGTGGGAAGATTTGGGAGAATGGCATTGAAACATGTAAAATATCATGTATGAAATGAGATGCCAGTCCAGGTTCAATGCACGATACTGGATGCTTGGGGCTAGTGCACTGGGACGACCCAGAGTGATGGTATGGGGAGGAAGGAGGGAGGAGGGTTCAGGATGGGGAGCACATGTATACCTGTGATAGATTCATTTTGATATTTGGCAAAACTAATACAATTATGTAAAGTTTAAAAATAAAATAAAATTAAAAATAAAATAAAATAAAATTCATAACCTCAAAAAAAAAAACCAAATTCAAATAGGTATGTCTATACTCCAGGCTGTGAAAAATACACTTGACAATATACTATTACAAAAACATACACTTCTTTTAGACTTTAGAATAAAACACAAGAATTCTGTTAACCTTGGATTAGAGACTCCTTTTTCCTGCTTTTGGCTGTCTGTACCTACCAGTGAATATCCATGTATCCCTTAGGCTTCCTTTATGGGGTTGGGGCTGTTGATTTAGTTTCTCATTTTCAGGAACTTGTGTGTTACGTATGGTTTCGAATAACTTTAAAAGCTGAAATGGTGCATGTATCATTTTCAAGTTATGTTTTTCCAGCTTTCAATACCCTCTTCTAAAGCAGCAGCTCTCAAATTTTAATGTACATAATAAAGTGTGTTATGGGACTTGTTATAATTGCCATATCCCAGACCCTCCTCCAAGATTCTGGCTCTGTAGGTCTGGAATGAAACTGGGGATTTCCAAATAATTCCTTTTTTTCCCAAATGATTCTGATGCAGGTGGTGTTCAGATGACAAAAGGACTGGATGTTATCCTTCTCCAAGATAAACTAAATATGATTATAATCATATTTAAATAAGAGGGGCAGGAAGATGAGCTCCAGGTTTAGATTAACCTGTGGTTATGTTCTACTTCTGCAGCTTTCTATCTCTGAACTATGACAAATCTCTTAAACTCTATGAGCCCCAGTTTTGGGAAGATTTAATAAGATAAAATGTAAAAGCCCTTAACCCAGTGCCTATTGCTCACCAAAGTCCTAAAAAAACATTTGTTCCTTGTCATTCACTCTCCCCTTTTAAAGCTCAAATCTTCATATTCCCAACCTTCCTTTCTTTCTTCTCCACAAATGTGACTAAGAGCAAAATGCTGCCTGCTAGAACCGCTACAGCCCAAAAATGCTGCCTGTCTTTTTAAATTCCTATGCATTAAACCAAGGCTACTATTCATTTCCTCGATGATTAATCTTCTAGTCATCACTAGATGAATTTTCCACTGGCACCAGTTTGTTTTGACATTTCGAGCCTTCTGTGGACAATAATGCCATTTATTTGGAGAAAATAAAATGATGATGGAAATTCAAAACTTGAAAAAAAAAAAAAAAACCCATTTATAAGGTACTATGTTCCAGGCAGTAGGAATTCACCTGAATTTTGTCAGAGACCTATTACTTTTCTGGTTTCCTTGTGAATATGGCTGGCAGATAGCTTCAGTCATCATGGCCTGTCCAGCTTTTACTCTGGCTAAATAGACATAAATTACCTTCTATTATTGGACACACTTCAGGAGACATAAGTGGCTTGGAAGACGTTAAAAGAATACATTCTTTACACTATATAATAGCTGTGCTATGGAAGAGGACAGAAAAGTCGTGTAAAAAATTGGGTAATTGATACTTCAATCTTCATGTATATAGATCTTTGATATAAATTGCAGGTTCAGGTTGGTGAAATATGAATATTCTCTCATTTTTAACTTCTCACAGTCTATGGACATTTTATCTTAGAGAAGTTCTTAATTTAAAATGATTTTCTAATAAAAAGTAAATGGTAGTAAAGGTTAAGAAAGAACAGAATGGTATAGTCATTAAAACATTATTGAAGGAATATGAAATACTTATTTGAAATGACTACTGGCATAGCCAGAAAGGATTTTTAACCTTTCAGTTAACTTTATAGCTCTGATTCTTGTTTCCAAATTTAGATTTCACCAGTGCCAACAGAAAATACAAAACAGTATCCTCACTGTAGGTTTGGTATAGGATTTGTTTTGATCATCTTTCACTTATAGTTCTAAAGATAAAAAAATAAACATTTGGAAACAAAAATGAGATACAATTATATTTATTAGTACTTTATTTGTAGCTTATTTCTTTCAGACAATAAACTACTATCAGGAGTCTAATTCTCAATACTTATTTCATCCAGTACTAAATCTGGCTGTTTTTAAGCTGTGCTGCTTAAAAACTGGCTCTGCTGCTTTTAAGCTGTGTGCCATTGGTAATGTTACTCAGCTTCTTTGATCCTTCATTTTCTTATGTGTAACACAGAAATAACATTAATTTGCTATAGAGTCATTGTGAGGATTAAATTAAGCATCTATAACCAATGCTGAAACATAGTAGGCAATCAACAAATAAGAATTTTTAACATACTCTGGATATTTAAAAATAAATTAAAATGAAGACCAATTAAAACTACAAAAGAAGACAGGCAGAGCATTTTCACACAATATCTACTTGTTTGAGGACTAGAATAAAAAAAATTTAATTGCCAAAGGAAACTTAGGAAGTCTAAATGTATGTATTTCTTTAGAACCGAAAGTTTGAGCTTTTGCTATTTTAAGATTGGGTCATCACAATTAATCTTTGGTTTTAATGAATTAATTAGTGCTTATTACTATAATCATTGTGTCTGAAACTCTCTGCAGCATACCTACCTCTTCATTAATGTGGAGGTCTACAGATAGAGAATATAGTCTACTATACAGTGATACCTAGGATTTGAAAGCACATTTATTTAATTTATTATTATAACTATAATAAACTAAGGATACAATTTTCAAAATTTTAATTGTGCATAGGCAAAATTACTGAAGCCCCGAGATATGCAACAGCTTGAAGTTTAATTGCAACTGGAAAACTATGCTTTGGAAAGTGTATGTGGATGGAAATATTTATAAGTTAGCACCAAGAGCTGGCACAGTATATTTGCTATGGAATAATTTTAACTGTTAACCTTGTTTTACAAGCTGGATTTTATCTGGCACCTTTATGGGGGAGCTGAACAAGGCTATTATATGTACTTTAAGTGCTGAGATTTCTGTTTTTGTTTCAATTCCAGATATGCTTGAGAAGGTTTTAGTAAACTTTTTACAGAAAAATGATCAAATGAAACAAACTGGAAACATTTTCCATATAAGAATGACATGATATTTCACGTGCTCTACTGTTTCATACATCATCAATTTTGCACGAGATTTTGGCAAAGGAAAAGATCCTGCCTCCAAGAATTTTTATTTCTTGGACCACAAATAAAAATCCAAAAGTAAACAAAGACCAAACCAAAGAAGAAGGCATAAAACAATGAAAATCAGAACCATGATTTGCATGTAAACTGGAAAAAGAAATCATTAAAGTTGTTATTTAAAAAATGAAAATAAACATTACCTAAAAATAAAAAAAATAAGCTTTCTGCTCATTCTGATTATAATTAACGCTTATCAAAACAGAGCAGTCTTGCTCACAAAAGATTCAAAATCCTTGTTTACTCTTAAATATGAAAATAGCCCCACTTTGGAAATAATACTTCGTGTTCACCTCTGAATGCATACCTCAAAAATACTAAATTTTAGGAATATATCTTATGGAAATACCATGAGTCTACCAAATCTGTATACACAAAGATGTCCATTCAATATTATTAAAATATAAAAAATATTTAAAATCTATATTTTTCTAAAGTAAGGAGCTGATGAAGGACATACATTCACAGTACATTATTCTGCAGTCATTGAAAAATTATATGTAAGAAAATATAATGAGGTGGAGAACTGGCATTTGATCTCAAGTGGAAAAAAGTAAGGTGACTGATTCTATTTTAGTTGGAAAAAAATGTGCTTATGCATCAGAAAAGTTTTTAGTTTTATTCACCAGCATTTATCTCAATGTGACATAAAATTTCAGCAGTTTATTTGCATTGAAATTAAATATATTTTCTAAAATTTCTAGCAATGTATATACTATCTATATGATAAGAAAGCATTTGTTACAATAAATAAAAATCTGTATAAATAGTGGGAATTATCTTTTTACCAATAGGAAGACTACTTCTTAATTGATATTTCTGTTTCCAAACTCATGTCAGAATGTTCAGGTATGTCTAACTAGGACAAATCACCATCAAGGAAAAAACTGAACAAAGGACAAAAGCAGGTTAAGAACTAGAGAACCAGAGCAAGGGTGGAAGCCAGGGAACTTGAGAAGGCTACACAGGTCATCCCAGTGATCAAAGGGCCAGATGCTGAAACCCAACAGGTCAAAAGCAATTGTTTCCTGCCCAGATCCATCTTCCACATTAAACAGTCTCTCTCTTTCTCTCAGATTTTAATAGAGTTCTAGGAGAGTCCTAATATCCCTGAAAATACATTAGGAAAGGCAACTTTAAAATAAATGCATAAATTATGGTTTTCTCTGAATATCTGTCCAGGAATAGGATTGCAAGATTATATGGTAGCTCTATTCTTAGTTTTTTAAGGAACTTCCATACTGTTATCCATAGTGATTGTATCAATTTACATTCCCACCAACAGTTTAGGAGTCCCCTATTCTCCACATCCTCTCCAGCATTTACTGTTTGTAGATTTTTTTATTATGATCATTCTGGTTGGTGTGATGTGATACCTCATTGGAGTTTTGATTTGCATTTTTCTAATAATTAGTGATGTTGAGCATTTTTTCATGTGCATCTTGGTCATCTGTATGTCCTCTTTGAAGAAATATCTCTTTAAGTCTTTCTCCCATTTTTTGTTTGGGTTTTGTATGTTGAGTTGCATAAACTGTTTATATATTTTGGAGATTAATCCCTTGTTGGTTGCTGTCCATTATTGTTGTTTAGTCACTAAGTTGTATCTGACTTTTTTTGACCCCATGAACTGCAGCACGCCAGGCTTCCCTGTCCTTCATCATCTCCTGGCGTTTGCTCAAACTCATGTCCACTCAGTTAGTAATGCCATCTAATCATCTCATCCTCTGTTGCTCCCTTCTCTCCTTCCACTCAATCTTTCCAAACATCAGGTCTTTTCCAACGAGTAGGGTCTTTTCCAATGAGTCAATTCTTTGCATCAGGTAGCCAAAGTATTGTCCAGCATCAGTCCTTCCAATGAATATTGAAGATTGGTTTATTTGTTTGCAAATATTTTCTCCCGTTCTGTGGGCTATCTTTTCATTTTGTTTACATTTTCCTTTGCAGTGCAAAAGCTTTGACGTTTAATTAGGTCCCATTTGTTTATTTTTGTTTTTATTTTCATTACCCTCTAGGAGGTGGACCCCAAAAGTTCTTCTGTAATTTATGTCAGAGAGTGCATTACTTGTGTTCCTTTAAGAGTTTTACAGTTTTGATGTTTGATTTAGATCTTTAATACACGTTGAGTTTATCTTTGTATATGGTGTTAGGGAGTGTTCTAATTTCATTCTTTTACATGGCACTGTCCAATTTTCCCAGCACCACTTATCAAAGACACTGTCTTTTCTCCATTGTATATTCTTGCCTCCTTGGTCATAGATTAGGTGACCACAGGTATGTGAGCTTATCTCTGATCTTCCGATCCTGTTCCACTGATCTATATTTCTTTTTTTGTTTGTGAGCACCATATTGTATTGATGACCCTAGCTTTGGAGTATAGTCTGAAGTCAGGGAGCCTGATTCCTCCAGCTCCATTTTTCTTTCTCAAGATTGCTTTGGCTATTTGAGTGTTCTGTGCATCCATACAAATTGCAAAATTTTTTTGCTCTAATTCTGTGAAAAACACTATTGGTATCTTGATAGGGATTACATTGAATCTAGGTTGCTTTAGATAGTACAGTCATTTTGACAAGACTGAGTTTTCCAATATAAGAACATGGTATATCTCTCCATCTGCTTGTGTCACCTTTCATTTCTTTTATCAGTATCTTATAAGATACACATATCCCAATGTTCACTGCAGCATGATTTAAAATAGCCAAGATGTAGAAGCAACCTAAATGTCCATCAACAGAGGAATGGATAAAGAAGATATGGTCCATACATACAATGGACTATTGTGTGCTAAGTCGCTTCAGTTGTGTCCAACTCTGTGACCCTGTGAACTATAGCCCGCCAGGCTCCTCTGTCCATGGGATTCTCCAGGCAAGAATACTGGAGTATTTTCAGTACTGAAATGGGTTGCTGTGCCCTCCCCCAGGGTATCTTCCCGACCCAGGGATCATACCTGCATCTCCTGTGGCTCCTGCATTGCAGGCAGATTACCGCTAAGCCACCAGGTAAGCCACAAAGGAATATTATGCTATGCTATGCTATGCTAAGTCACTTCAGTCGTGTCCGACTCTGTGCGACCCGATAGACGGTAGCCCACCAGGCTCCCCCATCCCTGGGATTCTCCAGGCAAGAACACTGGAGCGGGTTGCCATTTCCTTCTCCAATGCATGAAAGTGAAAAGTGAAAGTGAAGTCGCTCAGTCGTGTCTGACTCTTAGCGACCCCATGGACTGCAGCCTACCAGGCTCCTCCATCCATGGGATTTTCCAGGCAAGAGTACTGGAGTGGGGTGCCATTACTCAGTCATAAAAAGAATGAAATAACACCATTTTCACAGACATGGATGGGCCTAGAGATAGTCATACTGCATAAAGTAAGTCAGAGAAAGACAAATATCGTATGATATCACTTACATGTGGAATGTAAAAAAAAAAGTTACAAATGAACCTATCTACAAAACAGAAATAGAGTCACAGATGTAGAAAACAAACTTATGGTTACCAGGTGAGAAAGGAGAGGGAATAGAATGGGAGCCTGGGAGTAACATATACATACTACTATGTGTGTGTGTGTGTGTGTGTGTGTGTGTGATATGCATATATATATATATATAAAACATATATGTATATACACACATACACACAAAAGATAACTAGTAAGAACCTTTTGTATACTACAGTGAACTCTACTCAATACTCTGTAATGGCCTATATGGGTAAATGATTTAAAAAAGAGTGGATATATGTATATGTATGCGCTTTCCCTGGTACTTCACCTGGTAAAGAATCTGTCAACAATGTGGGAGACCCCAGTTTGATTCCTGGGTCAGGAAGATCCCCTGGAGAAGGGATAGTCTACCCACTCCAGTATTCTTTGGCTTCCCTGGTGGATCAGCTGACAAAGAATCCAACTGAAATGCAGGAGATCTAGGTTCCATTCCTGGGTTGGGAGGATGCCCTGGAGGAGGGCATGGCAACCCACTCCAGTATTCTTGCCTGGAGAACCTCCATGAACAGAGGAGCCTGTCGGTCTACAGTCCATGCAGTCACAAAGAGTCAGACATGACTGACCGACTAAGGGCAGCACAGCACAGCACATGTATATGTATAACTGATTCACCTTGCTGTACAGCAGAAACTAACAGAACATTGTAAATCAACTATACTCCAAAAAAATGTAAATAAAATAAATACATTATATTCTACAGGAAACCAATACCCTAAATATAAATTCTACACTCTAAAGCAAAACTTCAGTCTCCAATTCCACAGTGGTTTTGGTGTGCACATTATGAAGAGACGATGAGGCTGTACGCTGCTTGGGAATGTACCTGCTAATGTGTCCCCAAATTATAAAGACCATGCCAATATTACTGATTGCTATAATGGGAGATAACTACTTAATGGATTTTAAATTTTTATCTCTAGATTAAAATAATATTGATTTAACTGAACTTTCTTTAAAAGCTGACAAATGCTGTTCTTTCTTCAACTGGTCCCTGAACGTCTCAAATTTTTTTCTGAAAAAAATGTCCAAAATTGAAGCTAGACCTGCTGCATTGAATATCATAGGATTCCATGCCAAGCATTTCTATGATATTTAATCTCATATTATGAATAGACAACAACTTTTAGAACAACCTGTTCAGTTCAGTTCAGTTGCTCAGTCATATCCTACTATTTGCGACCCCATGAACCACAGAATGCCAGGCTTCTCTATCCATCCCAAACTTCCAGAGTTTACCCAAACTCATGTCCATTGAGTCGGTGATGCCATCCAACCATCTCATCCTCTGTTGCCCCCATCTCCTCCTGCCCTCAATCGTTCCAAGCATCAGAGTATTTTCAAATGAGTCAGCTCTTTGCATCAGGTGGCCAAAGTATTGGAGTTTCAGCTTTAGCATCACTCCTTTCAAAGAAAACTCAGGGATGATCTCCTTTAGAATGGACTGGTTGGATCTCCTTCCAGTCCAAGGGACTCTCAAGAGTCTTCTCCAACACCATAGTTCAAAAGCATCAATCCTTCAGCGCTCAGCTTTCTTTAAAGTCCAACTCTCACATCCATACACGACTACTGGAAAAACCATAGCCTTGACTAGACGGACCTTTGTTGGCAAAGTGATGTCTCTGCTTTTTAATATGCTGTCTAGGTTGGTCATAACTTTCCTTCCAAGGAGTAAGCATCTTTTAATTTCATGGCTGCAGTCACCATCTGCAGTGATACTGGAGCCCAAAAAATAAAATCAGCCACTGTTTCCCCATCAATTTGCCATGAAGTGATGGGACCAGATGCCATGATCTTCGTTTTCTGAATGTTGAGCTTTAAGCCAACTTTTTCACTCTCCACTTTCACTTTCATCAAGAGGCTCTTTAGTTCTTCTTCAATTTCTGCCTTAAGGGTGGTGTCATCTGCATATCTGAGGTTATTGATGTTTCTCCCAGCAATCTCGATTCCAGCTTGTGCTTCATCCAGCCCAGTGTTTCTCATGATGTACTCTGCATAGAAGTTAGATAAGCACGGTGACAATACACAGCCTTGACATACTCCTTTTCCTATTTTGAACCAGTCTGTTGTCCCATGTCCACTTCTAACTGTTGCTTCCAGACCTGTATACAGGTTTCTCAAGACGCAGGTCAGGTGGTCTGGTACCCATCTCTATCAGAATTTTCCACAGTTTATTGTGATCCACACAGTCAAAGGCTTTGGTATAGTCAATAAAGCAGAAATAAATGTTTTTCTGGAACTCTCTTGCTTTTTCCATGATCCAGCGGATGTTGGCAATTTGATCTCTGGTTCCTCTGCCTTTTCTAAAACCAGCTTGAACATCTGGACGTTCACGGTTCATGTATTGCTGAACCCTGGCTTGGAGAATTTTGAATATTACTTTACTAGCATGTGAGATGAATACAATTGTGCGGTAGTTTGAGCATTCTTTGGCATTGCCTTTCTTTGGGATTGGAATGAAAACTGACCCTCTCCAGTCCTGTGGCCACTCCTGAGTTTTCCAGTTTTGCTGGCATACTGAGTGCAGCACTTTCACAGCATCGTCTTTCAGGATTTGGAATAACTCAACTGGAATTCCATCACCTCCACTAGCTTTGTTCATAGTGATACTTCCTAAAGCCCACTTGACTTCACATTCCAGGATGTCTGGCTCTAGATGACTGGTCACACCATCGTGATTATCTGGGTTTCAAAGATATTTTTTGTATAGTTCTTCTGTGTATTCTTGTCACCTCTTCTTAGTATCTTCTTCTTCTGTTAGGTCCATACCATTTCTGTTTTTTATTGAGCCCATCTTTGCATGAAATGTTCCCTTGATATCTCTAATTTTCTTGAAGAGATCTCTAGTCTTTCCCATTCTATTGTTTTCCTCTAGTTCTTTGCATTGATCACTGAGGAAGGCTTTCTTATCTCTCCTTGCTATTCTTTGGAACTCTGCATTCAAATGGGTGTATCTTTTCTTTCCTCCTTTGCTTTTTGCCTCTCTTCTTTTCACAGCTATTTGTAAGGCCTCCTCAGACAGCCATTTTGCTTTTTTTCATTTCTTTTTCTTGGGGATGGTCTTGATCCCTGTCTCCTGTACAATGTCACAAACCTCTGACCATAGTCCTTCAGGCATTCTGTCTATCAGATCTAGGCCCTTAAATCTATTTCTCACTTCCACCGTATAATTGTTAGGGATTTGATTTAGGTGATACCTGAATGGTCTAGTTGTTTTCCCTACTTTCTTCAATTTAAGTCTGAATTTGGCAATAAGAAGTTCATGGTATGAGCCACAGTCAGCTCCTGGTCATGTTTTTGCTGACTGTATAGAGCTTCTCCATCTTTGGCTGCAAAGAACATAAACAATCTGATTTCGGTGTTAGCCATCTGGTGATGTCCATGTGTAGAGTCTTCTCTTGTGTTGTTGGAAGAGGGTGTTTGCTATGACCAGTGCATTCTCTTGGCAAAATTCTATTAGCCTTTGCCCTGCTTCATTCTCTACTTCAAGGCCAAATTTGCCTGTTACTCCAGATGTTTCTTGACTTCCTACTTTTGCATTCCAGTCCCCTATAATGAAAAGGACATCTTTTTGGGGTGTTAGTCCTAAAAGGTCTTGTAGGTCTTCACAGAACCTTTCAACTTCAGATTCTTTAGCATTACTGGTCCGGGCATAGACTTGATTACCGTGATATCGAATGGTTGTCTTTGAAAACAAACAGAGATCATGCTGCTGTTTTTGAGATTGCATCCAAGTACTGCATTTTGGACTCTTTTGTTGACTACGATGGCTACTCCATTTCTTCTAAGGGATTCCTGCCCTCAGTAGTAGATATAATGGACATCTGAGTTAAATTCACCCATTCCAGTCCATTTTAATTTGCTGATTCCTCAAATGTCAACATTCACTCTTTCCATCTCCTGTTTGACCACTGTCAATTTGCCTTGATTCAAGGACCTAACATGTTCTAAAATCATCCGATGGTAATTTCAATTAGTTATTGTTATTTATTAAGTTGGTAATAGTAATGACAGTGATAACATAGTTTTACTTCATTACACCTGTGATAAAAATATGACCCAAAGACTGGCTCTTCAAGCAGAAGTTCTCCAGCTGGCTTCTCAGATATTCCCAGCTTTCCATAGAGTCCCATTATCTCCCACTGGCAAACCTCAAGGGTCAGTTTCTTCTTCAAGCACTTGACCACTGGTCCAAAGGGTCTTTCCTTGCACTTCTTATGAGACCTCCTTCACAGCTAATTTCAGTAGAGCTATCCAGAACAGCTACTTAAAGTGCAAAATCCACCTCTCCCTCTCTGTGGATATCTCAGTGTACAATACATTTCACCAAGTACAGGCTGGCTACTCAATGTATCTTAGTTTAGGTTAACATATAAAGCCAGGATTTACAGCCATCTCCAACTCCAATTATACTCTACGTTCACTTAGTGTGACATCTGAACATTTGTGCTTAACCACACACCTTACTGAGCCAACTGATTTCATACAGTCCACTAGGTCATACACTAGGCAACAGAGGTGTTTACAAGGAATTGAAGATGAACAATGCCCAAAGTGAAAATGTGTGTTAGTCGCTCAGTCGTGTGGGACTCTTTGCAACCCCATGGACTGTAGCCCACCAGGATACTCTGTCCATGGAATTCTCCAGGCAAGAATATTGGAGTGAATAGCCATTCCCTTTTCCAGAGGATCTTCCCGATCAATGGATTCAACCCAGGTCTCCTGAATTGCAGATTCTTTACTGCCTGAGCCATCAGACGATGCCCAAGGCTCCTTGAAGAGATCAGCAAGGAGAAAATGAAAGACAACATAATTAGAGGAATATATGGTATTTATAAGTTATATAATACATATGTGAAAGTGCAAGTGAAAGCCACTCAGTCATGTCCAACGCTTTGCGACCCCATGGACTATCCAGTCCATGGAATTCTCCAGGCTCTGGCCTGAAGAATACTGGAATGGTTAGCCATTCCCTTCTCCAGGGGATCTTCCCAACCCAGGGATAAACCCAGGTCTCCTACATTGCAGGCAGATTCTATACCAGCTGAGCCAACAGGGAAGCCAAAAAAATACTGGAGTAGGTTGCCCTGCCCTCCTCCAGGGTATCTTCTCAACCCAGGGCTCAAATCCAGGTCTCCAGCATTCAGGTGGATTCTTTGCCAACTGAGCCACCAGGGAAGCCCAAAGAAAGTGAAACTCGCTCAGTCGTGTCTGACTCCTTGTGACCCCATGGACTATACAGTCAATGGAATTCTCCAGGTCAGAATACTGGCGTGGGTAGCTGTTCCTTCTTCAGGGGAACTTCCCAACCCAAGGATCAAACCCAGGTCTTCCACATTGCAGGTGGATTCTTTAACCACCTGAACCACCAGGGAAGCCCAAGAATACTGGAGTGGGAAGCCTATCCCTTCTCTAGCAGATCTTCCTGACCCAGGAATCAAACCAGGGTCTCCTGCAGGGCAGGTGGATTCTTTACCAGCTGAGCTACCAGGAAAGCCCTATGTATCATATATGTATCACATATGTATCAAACTGTAAAACCACACACACATACACACAAATTTGAATTTTAAACAAGATTCAACATCTACCACAAATAGCAAAAGTTACCTAGCTAGCTAACACTGCTTGTATTTAATAATTATTTAAATAAAATGTGCCTCTTTTTATAATTCTTAAAAAAAGCTGACATTAAGAGGCTAAATGGGCACTGTCTAAGGTCCCACTTTGGCACTGATTCTGACTACATCATTGCTCAAAACATTAATGATGGGAATGTTATAAAGATCATTAACCAGGAAGGGGATAAAGAGGCAGATAAAATAAAATATGCATGCTTCATTGACACTGGCCTAAGGCACCATGGAACCTTTTCTTTGTTATTCTTTTTCATTATATAAACTGTATATCCTAATTCCTAATTCTGCATGACCTGTCATTATGGAGAAATAATAGAGAATATATCCAGAGTGAGTTGTGGCTTCCCTTAAAAATGAAAATCCCATTTAAAAAGAAGGATGAGGGCTTCCCTGGTGGCTCGGTGCTAAAGAATCTGCCTGCTAATGCAGAAGAAATGGGTTCGATCCCCGGTTCAGAAGGATACCATGTGCTGCATTGAGCCTGCGCTCTAAATCCCAGGAACCACAACACTGGGCCCACATGATGCAACTACTGGAGCCCATGTGCCCTAGGGCCCATGCTCCACAACAAGAGAAGCCACGGCAATGAGAACCCCTGCACTGCAACTAGAGAGTAGTCCCCACGTGCCACAGCTAGAGAAAAGCCTGCACAGCAACAGATGCAGCACAATGAAAAATAAATAAATAAATAGATTTTTTAAATAATAAGAATGAAACATAAAGAATGAGCAGAAACAGAGTTAAATACAATGGCTACTCTGACGACACAGAATAGGAACTTTAGATTTCAACATTCAGAAGGTTGGGGTGGCCAATGTAAAGGAAATAATCACAGAGATATGGGCAAAAACTGAACCCAAAAAACCTGCATCCAGAGAGATACAACTCTTTTCTTAGCACACAAAGTAGGTCTTTTGAGGTTTCTTGCAGTACAAGTTGAGAGTACCAGTAATAGGTATGTATCATACTTCGATTTTAGAAATGAATCAATATTCAAAGTGACAATTTTTAAAAGCATTCTAAATGGAAAAACACTCAGAACCATAGTGTGAAAAACATAACTTATATCATAACAACCAAAATGTCGTATATTAAACTATAATATTATGCAAATCATATAAAATCACAATATTATTAAAGCTCAAGTATTGTCATTGGCAATTAGAGAGCAGCTTGTATATCGGAGTTTTCAATTGGAAAAAATATTGGGTCTTTTAAAATGCAATTTAGAAAACACAAATGGAGGGAATGACCAAGGATGTCTATATAAGGTCTAGTTATAATATAGTCACTATAATTAAGAGATCTTGTAAACCTTAAAAGGAATTCTACTGCTTGAAGTGATAGGGTAAACTCAAGTAGAAATTAGTTTACTTTGCTGAAGTTATTTCAGTCCTCTGCCCATCATTTTAGCCAATTTTTCTAATGAATATTACCAACCCTCATTTTACCTGGCACAATTCATACAAGCTAACAACACAACTGCAGCTTCCCCAGGTGCCTACAACTTAGCGAGCATGCATACAACAACACAATGATCCTATTTTCTGACTTACACTCTGAAAGGGATTTTTTTCCTAATTTTTGATAGTCTTGAATGGCATAAGAATTAAATATGTTTATGAAAGCATGTAAGAAGTTGTTTTGTTGAAAAACGTGAAATAAAGACTAGGAAAAACTGAGACAGTTAAACACAGTTAATGTTATCTTTTTTTTTTTTTTAAGTAACAATCAAGATTTAATCACAAGGTTAATCTTATATTTGAAGTCAAATAATTGATGTGTAACCAACCAAAGGTGTGTGACAGCATCTTAATGTAATACAAAATCTTAATGTAATGCAATACTTTTGTATTAATATTTCATGTTTAAGGTGTTCAACTTATTTATTCCTTAAAATTATAACTCTGTGTGAATAAATTTGATTAGCACATCACATAATTGATTTCTTATTAAAAGGAAGAAACTAGAAATAAATAAAACTCCTACCTTTTCCCCCCCATGCAGAGTGGAAGAGGCAGTTCTCCAAGGGCACTTGTTTTCGGTCCTGACAGGAAGGAAGCACTCAGAGAATCCATTTCCTGCAGTTGCTATTATCAGTCTCCACAGCCATAATAAGTCTCTCACTCTTCCTTGCTTTCAGATGTCCTAAAAAGTCATAGATATGCTTTCTCATTATTTTAAAAATACAAAAATAAAATATACCAATTAAAAAGAAGGGAGTATGGTGGCCAGAAATATGTATTCACTTTTGCTTAACTCTTAATTTGAAGGCACATTTTATCTTTTTTTCTGAAATAATTTCAAACTTACAGAAATGTTGCAAGAATTATACAAAGGAGCCTGTACCCTTCACTCAGATTCATCGACTGTTAATTTTTGGCCTCACTAGCACTCTCTCTCTCTCACACACTTTCTATATATATGTATCTTTACATACACATAAAAAAATTTCCAAAACAAATTGAGAGGAAATCTTAGACACTGTACTTCATTATTCCTTTAGCATTTCAGTGTCATCTGTTGAGAAAAGGACATTCTCTTACAAAGTTCCAGTATAATGAAAAATTTTAAGAAATGAACAATGATGCTGTTATTTAATCCACAGTCCATATTCAAAATTCACCAATTATTTAGCCACATCAATGCAACAAGTAGTCTTCACAAATAAATTGGACATTCTATCTTCATTAAAATACAACGGATAACCAGAAGTTGTAAAAAGCCATTTTTTTCCCAGAAGGCATAGGTACTAACATATATTTATAACTATGAACAAACATAACAGAATGTCTTCTGCTGTCTACATAGAAAAATATATATATTGAACTATGGTAACATAGCCTAGCTACCTACTAGAAATGGGCAACTAGGAGAATATACAAATAAGAGAATTAACATTTAATCAACTGGCACCCCACTCCAGTACTCTTGCCTGGAAAATCCCATAGACAGAGGAGCCCGGAGAACTGCAGTCCATGGGGTCGCTAAGAGTCGGACACAACTGAGCGTCTTCACTTTCACTTTTCACTTTCATGCATTGGAGAAGGAAATGGCAACCCACTCCAGTATTCTTGCCTGGAGAATCCCAGGGATGGGGGAGCCTGGTGGGCTGCCATCTATGGGGTCACACAGAGTCGGACACGACTGAAGCAACTTAGCAGCACCAGCAACTCTTTTATTATATGATAATAATGGAAGAAAAATAGAATTCAAACACATTTACAGTCTGTAGAATCCTGATCTCACAGATTCATAAAGTTAATTCGCCTACTGCCATTTTACAAGTTTAACAGTGTGAAGATCTTCCAATAAGACAGCAAAGGCTAAAGAACAAGTGTTTTTTCAAAGTTTGAGTTCAGTATTTGTGGGAAAAGAAGATTCCCTTCTGCTGAGGCATTCTTAGGGCTTAAAGTAAAACCTAACCTTCATACCATGACAGTTTACAATGAAATTATCAATATGAGAGAAATGGGATTAATAATTCAATCAATAAGGGGACTGCTGGAGCAATCCATTAAAAAAAAAAAAAAAAAAAACAATATCCTTTACATCACTGTACACACTGCTCAGGAAACCTTGGAAGATGTCCCTAAAGATAAAAGTACTAAAGTGAAGTGAAGTGAAGTCACTCAGTCGTGTCTGACTCTTTGCGACCCCATGGACTGTAGCCCACCAGGCTTCTCCATCCATGGGATTTTCCAGGCATTAGTACTGGAGTGGGTTGCCATTTCCTTCTCCCGGGGATCTTCCCAACCCAGGGATTGAACCCAGGTCTCCCACATTGCAGGCAGAGGCTTTACCATCTGAGCCACCAGGGAATCTGTTAAGGCTAATTCCAGGACAACTATACAAGATGAAGACATCAGGGACACCTCCCTGAACAGACCAGTGAGATAGGAAATTCGAGCAGTTTTCAGTAAAAGATAGTCAATATTTGACTTTGTAAATGCATAAACACCTCATTTAATGAACACTCTTATTAAAGCTAGAGCATTATAGTCTAACAAATAATACTAGAATGAAGATTAACTTAATGTACCACAGTACTGTAAGGAGGCACAGGCCTGTAAGAGGTAAATATGAGTGGAAATCTCAGCTCTCTTACTTATTTACCTAAATAAAATCTTTTTCTGTTTAAACTTTCAGAATTCCAGCCACCCCAATAACAAATTTCTCTGTATCTGCAACAGACTCTCTTAAATGTTAATAAAGAAAAGTAATTGAGTCGTATTCTACTGACTGTATCACAACTGTATTGTACAGTATATATGCTGTGTAGCTTAATATGCTTTATACACAACGAGCTCTCAAGTATTTTTAAGAAAACTAATAAAGAATTTATGCTCAATGGGCATTTACATCTACCCAAGGAATTAGGGGGGCTTCCCTGAAGGCTCGACTTCCCTGGTGGCTCAGATGGTAAAAGTGTCTGCCTACAGTGTGCGAGACCCAGGTTCGATCCCTGGGTCGGGAAGATCCCTTAGAGAAGGAAATGGCAACCCACTCCAGTATTCTTGCCTGGAAAATCCCATGGATGGAGAAACTTGGTAGGCTACAATCCATGCGGTCACAAAGAGTTGGACACGACTGAGCGACTTCACTTTCCCTGAAGGCTCAAATGGTAAAGAATCTGCCTGCAATGCAGGCGACTGGGTTCCATCCCTGGGTTAGGAAGATCCCCTGAAGAAGGGACTGGCAACCCACTCCAGTATTCTTGCCTGGAGAACTCCAGAGACATTCTGGTGGGCTACAGACCATGGGGTGTGCTATAGTCCATGCAGTTGTGTATCACTGATCCTATTCGTGATGCCAATTGTCTTGCTGTTCACACTCTTCCCACTGTTCACTGAACCAAGGGTAGGCAAGGCATGAGCTAACAGGCTGGAAGAAGACTCCAGGAGCTGTAGGAACTGCAGACATGTTTATTCTCTCCTGGCTGGCACGGCAGCCATAACACAACCTCTCTCCTGACTGACAGAGCAGCCTCAGCAGCAGCCACAACAAAACCATAATATAGCCATAATGGAGCCATAACATAACCTCATATAACATTCTCGTGATGTCGCTCCAATGTAGCCCCAATGCAGCAGCAGCCAGGGCTTCCATGGTGAAGTTCATACAGGCTTACCATACACAGTAGCCCATGACCACGCAAGTACCTTGTGACATACATGCACAGTGCTGTAAGTGATCAGAGTTGTTACATTATCTTGCTAAGTCACTGTTTACAGAACATGGGGCTAGAAGTGTGAGAGCATGGGACAAGAGAGCCTGATTGCTGCCATCTTGTTAATTTTCCCACAGGTCACAAAGAGTGAGGCATGACTGAATGACTAACACACACACACAGAAGGAATTTTTACCATAACTGCTTCTGTACTTTAGAACTAAAATGTATATAAACTTTTCTGTCAATTCAAAGTTTAAAAGAGTAATTTTTAAAGATATGCCTTGCTCTCCTTTTAAAAGGAAATTATGTATTTCAGGGTTATTTAACATAATAAGAAAAGTTTTAACAATTACTTAGGGTTTTGCTTCTTGTTTTTTTCATTTAGAGACCATGTTTAAAAACTGCTAGTTGGAAATTTTGTAAACAATATTCATAATCATTTCAATCCCCTCAGTGTGCCTCTGTAAGCAAGTCTTCTATTTTGTGCAATTAAATTATATATATATAATTGAAAATATATATTGAATATATATTATATAATTGAAAATATATATTATATATAATTGAAAATATTTTGTGTTTAACAAAAGTAAATTTAGCTAAATTACAGATAAAAATAAAAACTTAAGGGTGCTTGGCAGATAATTCAATTATAATGTTCAGCTTACAGAAAAGGAAACAAATAAAGCAAGACAAAAAAAAAGTTCAAACAAAATCAAATTTGATATCTCATTTGTGCACCATGTTCACATGAATAATGTGAAAGAAGAAATTACTTCCTCACTTTACATAAATTCATTTTTAGCTTCATTTTTAAGGATAATTAGGTTTTAATTTGAAAAATTCTTTTAAAATGTATTGTCTGCTGATGCTATTACTAACAACCCCGAGTACAATATTCTTGGAGCCATGCCACCCCCGACAGTCCATCTGACACCCTCCCTGCATAAATCATCCAACTAATTCACATCTTTAAATTGTAATATTTAATCCCCAAATCAAAATTTTGAAAAGAATGGCCAACTAGGGGTAAAAAAAAAAAAAATCAAAGTTCCTTGGAATAGGGAATGTGAAAACATGGTAACAGCTGCTAGGCACTGATGAAGAATTTTTTTTATTTTTCATCCAAAATAGAAATCATTAAATTCTCCAAGAAGAGTTAGAGACAGCCTTGACTTTCTGTGCTGTTTTTAAAAGCTTTACTACATCTCCAAAGAAGGGAGTGGCTACCTTTAACATTTATTTGGTAGCTATTTACTTGGAGCAAAAACTGAGGGCACCGGGATGGAGCCAAAGCAAAAACAATACCCAGCTGTAGATGTGACTGGTGATAGAAGCAAGGTCTAATGCTGTAAAGAGCAATATTGCATAGGAACCTGGAATGTCAGGTCCATGAATCAAGGCAAATTGGAAGTGGTCAAACAAGAGATGGCAAGAGTGAATGTCGACATTCTAGGAATCAGCGAACTGAAATGGACTGGAATGGGTGAATTTAACTCAGATGTCCATTATATCTACTACTGTGGGCAGGAATCCCTCAGAAGAAATGGAGTGGCCATCATGGTCAACAAAAGAGTCTGAAATGCAATACTTGGATGCAATCTCAAAAACGACAGAATGATCTCTGTTCGTTTCCAAGGCAAACCATTCAATATCACAGTAATACAAGTCTATGCCCCAACCAGTAATGCTGAAGAAGCTGAAGTTGAATGGTTCTATGAAGACCTACAAGACCTTTTAGAACTAACACCCAAAAAAGATGTCCTTTTCATTATAGGGGACTGGAATGCAAAAGTAGGAAGTCAAGAAACACCTGGAGTAACAGGCAAATTTGGCCTTGGAATACGGAATGAAGCAGGGCAAAGACTAATAGAGTTTTGCCAAGAAAATGCACTGGTCATAACAAACACCCTCTTCCAACAACACAAGAGAAGACTCTATACATGGACATCACCAGATGGTCAACACCGAAATCAGAATGATTATATTCTTTGCAGTCAAAGATGGAGAAGCTCTATACAGTCAGCAAAAACAAGACCAGGAGCTGACTGTGGCTCAGACCATGAACTCCTTATTGCCAAATTCAGACTTAAATTGAAGAAAGTAGGGAAAACCACTAGACCATTCAGGTATGACCTCAATCAAATCCCTTATGATTTTACAGTGGAAGTGAGAAATAGATTTAAGGGCCTAGATCTGATAGATAGAGTGCCTGATGAACTATGGAATGAGGTTCGTGACATTGTACAGGAGACAGGGATCAAGACCATTCCCATAGAAAAGAAATGCAAAAAAGCAAAATGGCTGTCTGGGGAGGCCTTACAAATATCTGTGAAAAGAAGAGAAGCAAAAGCAAAGGAGAAAAGGAAAGATATAAACATCTGAATGCAGAGTTCCAAAGAATAGCCTTTGGAACTATTCTCTGGAAGAGTTCCAAAGAAGAGATAAGAAAGCCTTCTTCAGTGATCAATGCAAAGAAATAGAGGAAAACAACAAAATGGGAAAGACTAGGGATCTCTTCAAGAAAATCAGAGATACCAAAGGAACATTTCCTGCAAAGATGAGCTTGATAAAGGACAGAAATGGTATGGACCTAACAGAAGCAGAAGATATTAAGAAAAGATGGCAAGAATACACAGAAGAACTGTACAAAAAAGATCTTCACGACCCAGATAATCACGGTGGTGTGATCACTGACCTAGAGCCAGACATCCTGGAATGTGAAGTCAAGTGGGCCTTAGAAAGCATCACTACGAACAAAGCTAGTGGAGGTGATGGAATTCCAGTTGAGCTATTCCAAATCCTGAAAGATGATGCTGTGAAAGTGCTGCACTCAATATGCCAGCAAATTTGGAAAACTCAGCAGTGGCCACAGGACTGGAAAAGGTCAGTTTTCATTCCAATCCCAAAGAAAGGCAATGCCAAAGAATGCTCAAACTACCACACAATTATACTCATCTCACACGCTAGTAAAGTCATGCTCAAAATTCTCCAAGCCAGGCTTCAGCAATATGTGAACCGTGAACTTCCTGATGTTCAAGCTGGTTTTAGAAAAGGCAGAGGAACCAGAGATCAAATTGCCAACATCCGGTGGATCATGGAAAAAGCAAGAGAGTTCCAGAAAAACATCTATTCCTGCTTTATTGACTATGCCAAAGCCTTTAACTGTGTGGATCACAATAAACTGTGGGAAATTCTGAAAAAGATGGGAATACCAGACACCTGATCTGCCTCTTGAGAAATTTGTATGCAGGTCAGGAAGCAACAGTTAGAACTGGACATGGAACAACAGACTGGTTCCAAATAGGAAAAGGAGTTCGTCAAGGCTGTATATTGTCACCCTGTTTATTTAACTTACATGCAGAGTACATCATGAGAAATGCTGGACTGGAAGAAACACAAGCTGGAATCAAGATTGCTGGGAGAAATATCAATAACCTCAGATATGCAGATGACACCACCCTTATGGCAGAAAGTGAAGAGGAACTCAAAAGCCTCTTGATGAAAGTGAAAGTGGAGAGTGAAAAAGTTGGCTTAAAGCTCAACATTCAGAAAACGAAGATCATGGCATCCGGTCCCACCACTTCATGGCAAATAGATGGGGCAACAGTGCAAACAGTGGAAACAGTGTCAGACTTTATTTTTCTGGGCTCCAAAATCACTACAGATGGTGACTGCAGCCATGAAATTAAAAGACGCTTACTCCTTGGAAGGAAAGTTATGACCAACCTAGATAGCATATTCAAAAGCAGAGACATTACTTTGCCAACAAAGGTCCGTCTAGTCAAGGCTATGGTTTTTCCTGTGGTCATGTATGGATGTGAGAGTTGGACTGTGAAGAAGGCTGAGTGCCAAAGAATTGATGCTTTTGAACTGTGGTGTTGGAGAAGACTCTTGAGAGTCCCTTGGACTGCAAGGAGATCCAACCAGTCCATTCTGAAGGAGATCAGCCCTGGGATTTCTTTGGAAGGAATGATGCTAAAGCTGAAACTCCAGTACTTTGGCCACCTCATGCGAAGAGTTGACTCATTGGAAAAGACTCTGATGCTGGGAGGGATTGGGGGCAGGAGCAGAAAGGGACAACAGAGGATGAGATGGCTGGATGGCATCACTGACTCGATGGACGTGAGTCAGAGTGAAATCTGGGAGTTGGTGATGGACAGAGAGGCCTGGCATGCTGCGATTCATGGGGTCGCAAAGAGTCGAACACGACTGAGCGACTCATCTGATCTGAACAAGCCAAATAAACTATAAGTACCACATTTTCTTAGATTCATCTCCTTGGGTTTCAAATACCCACCTCTTCCTTCTGCTTTTCAAACCTGAGTCAGGAAGAAGCACTTGGGGTAGGGGTTCGCTTCACTACAACTAGAGGGGCTTATAAGCAAACAATATAAATAAAACAAGTTGAGTTGTCTGCTTACCATGCTTTCTTAAGCTGCTCTGACCAAAGTATATATTTCATAAATGTGGGTAGCTTTGTCGTGGAACCATTTAGGGACGAAAATCCAATGAAGGGAGTTCTACTGCATCTAGACTCCAAAACATACAATGTTTGTATGAATTCCATGAGGGTATTTATCAGCATTATATGCTAGAATCTGACAACTTGATTTTGAATTCCAACACAATACATGAGGGGAAGATCCCTTGGAGAAGGAAATGGCAACCCAGTCCAGTACCCTTGCCTGGAAAATCCCATGGACAGAGGAGCCTGGTAGGCTACAGTCCATGGGGTCGCAAAGAGTCGGACATGACTAAGCGACTTCACTCACTTCAATGCAGGAACGATCACAGAAGAGCAAATGAATTAACCTCTCCTCATCTCTTTACTTCATTCATACATAATAGCTGGGAAGATCCCCTGCAGGAGGGCATGGCAACCCACTCCAGTCCTCTTGCCTGGAGAATTCCATGGACAGAAGAGCCTGGTGGGCTACAGTCCATAGGGTCGCACAGAGTCAGACACAATTGAAGTGACTAAGCAGCAGCAGCAGCAGCAGTTAGCTCATCACATGGTAAGAGTGAAATTTAATAGAATGTGTATAACTTTCACAGCATATAATATTTAACCATGCTTTGGGCTCCAAGTACCAGACTTCTAGAGTAGCAACATCTTGAACTCATATACCAAGTTGCTGAAGGTGGGCACCTGCACACATGTGCTCAATGACTCAACACTATGAGGGTCACATCTCTATTAGACTCATAGCCTTTTTCTTATGATAATAAACTCATGGTTACAAGACGGCTTCCTTAGATCTGATCATCACATTAATGTTTTCTAGCCAGCCTCACCCCCAGGTTTCATTAACTGAAAATATGCAATCTCTATCAAATTCCTAATGGCATTTTTCACAGAATTAGAGTAAAAAAATTCACAATTTGTATGGAAACACAAAAGACCTCAAATAGCCAAAGTGATCCTGAGAAAGAAAAATGGAACTGGAGCAATCAGGCTCCCTAACTTCAGACTATACCAAAGCCACCATCATCAAAACAGCATGGTACTGGCACAAATACAGATCAATGGAATAGAACAGAAGTCCAGAAATAAAGCCAGACACGTATGGTCACCTAATCTATGACAAAGAAGGCAAGAATATACAATGGAGAAAAGACAGTCTCCTTGATAAGTGGTGCTGAGAAAATTGGACAGCTACATATAAAAGAATGAAATTGAAACACTCCCTAACACCATACACAAAGATAAATTGAAAGTGGATTAAAGACCTAAATATAAGGCCAAACACTATATAAACCTAAGAAGAAAACACAGGCAGACTATTCTTTGACATAAATCACAGCAAGATCTTGTTTAACTCACCTCCTAGAACAATGCAAATAAAAACCAAAATAAACAAATTAGACCTAAGCAAACTTCAAAGCTTTTGCACAGCAAAGGAAACCATAACAATATGAAAACACAATACTCAGAATGGGAGAAAATACTGGCAAATGAAGCAACTGACAAGGTATTAATCTCCAAAATATACAAACAGCTCATGCAGTTCAATATCAAAAATAATTGGAAATAGATGCTTAGCTTCAAGAAAGTACCCAAGGGAGAGAGCAAGGGAAATGGCTGTTAGAAAAAATAATTAACAGTACCTGCCACATAATTTCCTTTGAATAACTATAAAAAGTATGTTAGTAATGTTAATAAATCCCCATAAAAATATTTTATTTTTACTCTACATAGTGTACATTTATATTTGTCCTAGGGTTGCTTACTTCATCAAACCCCATAAGCCTCCCTCACTCTGATCTCAACAGTACATGATAACATGTGTTTTTCACAAAAGGTGATTAATATGCCTTCTGTAAAACCTGGCACAGTCATCAGAACAACAGAGGGGACATATCATGGGATCACCCTAAGGAATAAAAGATCAAATATATCCAATTATTTTATTTAATCAATTTACTAAAATTATATTTTTAATAACTAAAATATCAAATTGTGCAATTTAAACACAATGCTTCCTTTAAACAATTACTCTGTAATTAGTCCAGGGAGGTAAGATGTCCTGTCTGAAGTTGCAAAACCTGACTCTATACTTTGCACATTGGTTCTGCTAGCTTACACATGCTTAAATCTTTATTGCCATCTTCTGGAGGATGTGCTTCTATATGCAAATAAGTAATACTGGGCCAATACATTTCCTCTGAAACTGAGATCTGGAAACTCATGCCCTTTTGGGTGACTCAAATTAAAATAAAGGTCAAACGCCATAATCACAGAGCATCTTAACCTGGGCCATGGAGACAAGTCACTTTTTTTTTTTTTGCAACCTTGCCCGCCGCCTCTCCCCTCGACAAGTCACTTTAGAGTGCATTTCAAAAATAACAAGAAAGCCTGCTGCTGCTGCTAAGTCGCTTCAGTCGTGTCCGACTCTGTGCGACCCCATAGACGGCAGCCCATCAGGCTCCCCCGTCCCTGGGATTCTCCAGGCAAGAACACTGGAGTGGGTTGCCATTTCCTTCTCCAATGCAGGAAAGTGAAAAGTGAAAGTGAAGTCGCTCAGTCGTGTCCAACTCTTAGCGACCCCATGGACTGAAGCCTACCAGGCTCCTCCATCCATGGGATTTTCCAGGCAAGAGTACTAAAGTGGGGTGCCATTGCCTTGCCTAGAAAAACAAGAGCCCATTTACAAGCAAAGGCTTGTATATCCACTATTATAGTTTCATATTAGTTTCAATAGATAAAACGAACCATGGCAAAAAACAGGTACTACTGGAAATATTGATCTTTTAAATGTATCAATCACCTCCACATTAGTGTAAATGAGTTTGGAGTGCTTTCTTTTTATGACAGATGATGAATGAGGTGCAGGGGTGAAGAATACAATTCATGAATGACATGAATATCATTTCTCTAAACATCACATAGTTCAGCCCTGCTGCCACATAGGTACACACAAGAAGTCACAGTTTGAATCTGGAATTGCTTAGAGAGGGAAAGACCAAGCTGTGAAAGAAACAATGATTTTATTTGGCAGCCAAGGCATGGCATCCAAGGGAGTACGGCACCACAGTTTGTAAACAGTTCGCATCTGGGAATCTGACCTCAATTCATTAATCAACCACAAGGCAAGGTGAGCAGTCATAGGAAGCAGCTTAGGTAGAGAGGCTGACAGCTAAAACTGGAGAAATCCATCAGCATAGAGTAGCAACTCAGTCACCTAGCCATGGCTCAAGATTAAATTCCAGTCTCTGAGTCCATGGCTATGAAAAGTAGCACAACAATTCAGTACTAGAGTTACTGGGGTATTGAAAGTGTATTACGACAAGAAACACTAGTACAGTGCATTTTACCCTCCTTGCTTCTAGGTTTACAAAGAAAATGGATGCAAGTGCTCACAGAAGAGGCTCTGGGCACTCAGCACTTCTGTAATCCTTCATTTCCACATACCAGAAGGGACAATCCAGTGGGGAGAAGAGACTAAAGACTGGTTCTCTGAATCATACCCACGGGCAAAGCCAGAAGGAAGAAAATAAGAGGAACGTGAAGCCCAAACTCAGGTCAGGAAGGTACCTAGGGTTGTGGCTGAGCTCTGAATAGAAAGCAGATGGCTCTTGCCATGCAAGTAGAAGATACAGTACCTATAGTGTCCTTTATTTAAAGGATATACTCATATTGTTCAAACATTCATTCATGAAACAAGTATTTACTGAATCTGTACTATAGGAGGAGCATAATGTTAAGCACTACAGATACACCATGAAAAAAATACATACGGTCTGCTCTTTAAAATATTACTGACATTAAGTAACAAACTCAAATCTTTTCTTACATATTTCAGTAAGTATCATATGGGAAAAGAACACAAGGCTTGTTCTAAGAAAGAACAATAGAGCCAAGTGGCCAACTACTTTTTGAGTTAAGAGATCAAAAATGATCTTTCTAAGGAAGGTATGTTCCAAGAACAAGCAACAGAGAAACAAATTCTTTTCTAACAGTTTAAATAAATTTAAACTTTAATATCATTATACATGTGATATTATATAGTGATATATAATAATATATACAGATATATTACTATAGAGGGATTATTGTCCAATGATTAATGGCAAACAACTAAAATCAACTTTCAAAAGACTGGTTTTACTATGAAATATAACATTACTGCTGGATTCTTAACGACCTGTCCTTTCAGGTAAGAGAAGAGTTTAACCTTTCATGAGAGACCAGAAGATGAAGAGAGAAGAGCATATCCCATATACTAGTTATATATAGGTATATCTACTTCTAAAACAGAATTATTTAATCTTGGTTATTATTTATGCAATCTAAATATAACAGCTGAAATTTGGGCAAACAAGCAAACTCAAATGGGTATCTGCGTTCAAGATCAGAGGCTTCCAAGTTGATAGAAGAATCTTGAGCACTAGTGGGTACACCTAGTTCTAGGAAAAATATCAGAGTAATTTCAAGCAGTATTTATAGAATAAGCAGACAAACTTATTGGGGCAAATTGTACAATCAAATTCGCAATGCTATCAATTTCCAAAGGAGGGTAAAAATTCTAAACTTTGAATGACTCAACTGGAGATTAATGGGCCTACAAATTTTGCTTTTATATACAAAAGTTTGTGAGCATATAGTAGGAAATATGAAGGGGTCCTCCAGGGGTATATTTTATATGGTGTCTTAAATGTGTGAAATTTTCATCAAGTATATGCTTATAATTTGCAGAAACTTTTTTGTTGGTATATAATATGAAAATGCCAATTAAAATTTGTTTGGCATTTTTTAGTTTGAGAAGAAAAAAATCAAGTCCAGGAAAATTCAGATATACTTTTATGGGACACAAGAGAACAATATTTTAAAAGGAAAATTTAGAGCAGCTTTTACAGAATTGTGAATCAGTTAGGAAGCCATTCCCAAGCATGCTACTTATTTTAAATAATAGGAGGATTTTCAAGAAGTACATGAAAGCCAATAAAATCAGAAATCATTGTGTTTACCTAAAATAAAATTTCACCTTAACTGCAGATTTTGAAAATCAGTGTCATCCTTTAATCTGTATTTTAATCATAACTTTATCTTCACATATGGTCTTAATTTACACACACCTGGAAAGTTTTATATTTGCTCTTTTGCAATTTCAATCAATGCCTAAGGCAAGTGCTCATAAAACTATAAACAATGTGTTTGCATCTTTCATCTATCAAGCAAAAAATAAAAGGAGCAGGATGCTTACTCTATAAGAACAATGGAGAAAAATCTGAAGTTGTACTTAATAGTTATGAAATAATCTAAGCTACAGTAAAAATATTTCTCTTTGGAGACTCATTTTGCTGTGCTTTTCTCTACTCTTTGTATTTTAGATACTTTCAGACATGAAACAACTTCTTCCAAATGTTCATCCTAATTCTTCTGGGTATTTCCCATTTACTATAAAAATATATTATATTTTTTATACTGATATCCACTTGAAATGTTGGATTTCTAAATCGCAAGTAATTATACAAGGATAAGGTTCTCTTCCATTCTATCCTCATGGATTTTTCTTAGATAACATACAATTGATAACAATTATCCCCTCTACATATATAATAGCAATAAAGCTCTTAAAGAGAATTGGGGTCAATTTGTATATTGTACTTGTACTTCTGTATCATTACTCTTAGAGAGTTCTACATCATTTACTCTTAGAGAACTGGTCAGACAAAAACCTAGGATATGTTATACAGACTCATGACAGTCATTTATTTGTGAGCAAATGACAAAAGGAAAGAAAAGAGCAGTTTGAATTCAGTGAAAAATTACAATTTTCCATATCTGTGATTTTCTTAACAAATGAAACCTTAAATTCACTGGAGAAAAAAAATCCCTGAACACTTGCTAATGCTGTGGTTTATTCCAACAGTTGCTTCACATCAGATCATACAATCCTTCATTCACTTTGTGAAACCAGTTACTCATGGTCACTCAATTTCATTTTCTTTCTTATTGGACTCTAACAGAGGCATTCACCAGGCCTTTTGTTTTCAAAGGTTAAAATACCCCATGAACCACTACATCATTTTTAAAGTATGTCCCAGTCATAGGAACAAACTCAGCAACATAACTCCAGGGAAGGGAATGGGGAAACCTTAATTTTAATCTGATTTCTGCTACTAAATAGATGAGGAAAAACTCAGCTGATTTTCCACCTCAAGTCTCTGCCTCAGATATAATTTTTTAATAAAAAAACAGTTGTCTAGTGCAGAAGTTCATAAGATATATTCCAAAGCACTAAAATGCTTCACAAAAAGTTTGGGCAAGACTATATATATATAGAGAGAGAGACTATATAATAGACTATATAGCTCGCTTGGAAATCCACAAGGAGCGTTAACACAGTAAAGTTCCTGAGGATTCCTGCAGCTCTGTTTAATTGTGTTCAACCTATACAGACTATTTTTTATGACCTAACATCCCTAAACATCTATGGAACCTGTATTGAGAAATGCTGCACTGGTGGTTTTCAAACTATGCTCTGCAAAATGTAGGTGAAGATCAGGAAGCACTCAGCAAGAAGGACATTGGGTCCTCCACTCCCACTTCAATCAGTTTACTTTTGAGCCTCAAAATACAATATTACTTTGAATTAAAGAATTTGTTACTTTAAAATTCTTTTGTGTTTCAAATATTTTCTGTTTCAAATATTTCAAAAATTTGTAGTCTGAATCAACAAGTTGAGCTTATTATGGGATTGCACAGAAAGAATCCACAGTAATTCCAAGAGAAGTTCTTATGATAGGCTGAATTATTATTCATGTCACTACCTCCACATCCTTACTGTGCTTTCCTGGAGGCTGAGTTCACTTCTCTGCCCCTATGATTTGGGGCTAGGTGACATGCCCTGCTTTGGTCAATGGATTATGAGGGTCCAATGTACTTACATGGTTTACTCCCTTGATCTCTCTTCATCATGAGAAGAGAACGGCCAGACATTAGAAGAGACATGAAGTCCACCTGATACCAACAAAGCCAACAACCAACCCACAGGCCTCATGTAAACATGAACAAGAAATAAATGTTTACTGTTGTAAGCCTCAGGTTTTTGGGGGTTACTTGTTGACATAGCAGAAGCTGAAACTGTAAATCAAATCTACACTGATTTGACTCTAAATCATATCCCTGCAATATTACCCTTGAATAGCTTTGGATTAGAAAATAAACTTAAAGGTAGGAATTGTTAAAGCCACTAATAGTCTTGCAATACGTCTGTATAACTTTGAAAAAGTACAATAATGCTATGTTTCCTCACTCTATAACCAATTTCCTTTCTTCACTCTCCAAAGGTAAATGCTTTACCCGCCATGATTCATAGGGACAATCAGTGGTTAACATCAGTGTCAATAAAATTCACTATATAGTGTTTAGTCATGAGAATCAAGTGATTTTCCCTTTGTTCATGAAGCCAAATTCTGCTTTTGAGTTGAGATTTAATAAGAAAAAATCTAGTATGCTTTATCCATGCCTATAATTATTTTCAGACAGCTAATTATGTCAAAATTAAAACTCAGCTATATTTAATCAAGCTGTAACTCAAACAAGAGCTTTCCCAACCAACAGGCATGAAAAGCAATCCAGAAATAATAATAAAAAAAGCTATGTTCATTTTCATTCTAAAAACTGAAACCACAACTACTAAAAACGGGTACACAGGGAATGAATAAGCTTTCACTTTACTCAAGTTCTTTAAATTTACAGGAGAGTTATATATGAAAATAGGTCCCATATTATATGGAATGACCATGGAACTACTCTATTTAATAGAAAATACAGTTGGAAAAACACTTAACTCTGAGAAAAAATTCTACCAGTAAGGTATCAACCCATGGTTATGCATAAGTAAATGCAAAATGAAAACCTTCTAGAAGCAGTCTATCTTCATGGAGTTAAACATGTGCACAGAAGGGCCTTAAAATTAAAAGGAGAATTATATAGGAATGATAAAAGACAAAAAGCAGAAAGATTTAAATTACTAAGCAGTGAATACTAATGATACATGTGAACTTACAGTTCATGATTCTTTTGAAAAAGAATGAGAAAGGGATTTGTGATCTATAGGAGGAGAGGAATCCCTCTTTTACTTAAATAATTTAAAATAATAGCCAAGTCTCCCCCATTGCAGGCAGACACTTTACCCTCTGAGCTACCAGGGAAGCCCATTTATTAAGCACCAGGAATGTGACAGTAAAGAGTTTAATGTAAGTAGGAAACAACAAATTGACACAGTAATGATATGCTCATTTTAAGGTGAACAGATGAAAACTTCCACAGTTTAAGTGACATGCATGTATGCATGCTCAGTAGCTTCAGTTGTGTCCAACTCTGCAACTCTATGGATGATAAACTGCCAGGCTCTCCTCTTCATGGGCTTTTCCTGGCAAGAATACTGAAGTGGGTTGCCATGCCCTCCTCAAGGGGATCTTCCTGACCCAGGGATTGAACCCACATCCCACGCATCTACTGCACTGCAAGCAGATTCTTTACGGTTGAGCCACCGGGGAAGCCCTTAGGTAGTATGTTTCCCAACTATTAAAAATGGGTGTGCTTAAATAGAAATTAAAGTGATAAACACAAGACAAGATTAAGATAAAAAGAGAGAAGACAACTAAAATCAGAAATGAAACAGAAGATATTATAACTAATACCACAGAAATAAAAAAAGGTCACAGGGGACTATTATGAACAATTGTACCTAAAAACTGCACAATCCAGGATAAATAGGTAATTTCTAAAAACATACAAAGTACCAAGACTGAATATGAAGAAACAGAAAATATGAACAGATTTATAACTAGTAAGGAGGATGACAGGAAGAAACACAAACTGGAATCAAGATTGCCAGGAGAAATATCAATAACCTCAGATATGCAGATGACACCACCCTTATGGCAGAGAGTGAAGAGGAACTCAAAAGCCTCTTGATGAAAGTGAAAGTGGAGAGTGAAAAAGTTGGCTTAAAGCTCAACATTCAGAAAACGAAGATCATGGCATCTGGTCCCATCACTTCATGGCAAATAGATGGGGAAACAGTGGAAACAATGTCAGACTTTATTTTTCTGGGCTCCAAAATCACTACAGATGGTGACTGCAGCCATGAAATTAAAAGACGCTTACTCCTTGGAAGGAAAGTTATGACCAACCTAGATAGCATATTGAAAGCAGAGACATTACTTTGCCAACAAAGGTTCGTCTAGTCAAGACTATGGTTTTTCCTGTGGTCATGTATGGATGTGAGAGTTGGACTGTGAAGAAGGCTGAGTGCCAAAGAATTGATGCTTTTGAACTGTGGTGTTGGAGAAGACTCTTGAGAGTCCCTTGGACTGCAAGGAGATCCAACCAGTCCATTCTGAAGGAGATCAGCCCTGGGATTTCTTTGGAAGGAATGATGCTAAAGCTGAAACTCCAGTACTTTGGCCACCTCATGCGAAGAGTTGACTCATTGGAAAAGACTCTGATGCTGGGAGGGATTGGGGGCAGGAGGAAAAGGGGACGACAGAGGATGAGATGGCTGGATGGCATCACTGACTCGATGGACCTGAGTCTGGGTGAACTCCGGGAGTTGGTGATGGACAGGGAGGCCTGGCATGCTGCGATTCATGGGGTCGCAAAGAGTCGGACATGACTGAGCGACTGACCTGATCTGATCTGAAGGAGGATGAATCAGTAATTTAAAAATCTCCCAATAAGAGAAGAACCAAGGGCCAGAGCTTCACAGGTGAATTCTACCAAACATTTAAAGAATTAATATCAACCCTATTTAAACTCTTCCAAAAAAGAAGGAACACTTCTAAACTCATTTTATGTCAGAATAACCCTTGATACCAAAGCCAGAAAACACACTACCAAAAAAAAACCCTAAAAATCATGATCTCCAGTTAATACTGATGCAAAAATCCTCAACAAAACACTAGCAAACCAAATTCAATGATGCATTAAAAAACTTATACATCATTACCACCAAGTGGAATCTGGTTTATTTATTCTTACAATGCAAAGATAGTTCAACATACAAAAATCAATCAAATGTAATCACCACAAGACAAAATGAAGGGCAAAAAATTATCTCAATTGATGCAGAAAAAGAATTTGACAAAATTCAACACCTTTTCACAATTAAAAAACTCAACAAACTTAGAAATAGAGGGAAATGATATCAAAATAACTAAGTTCAGTTCAGTTTAGTCACTCAGTCGTGTCCGACTCTTTGCGACCCCATGAATTGCAGCATGCCAGGCCTCCCTGTCCATCACCAACTCCCGGGGTTCACTTAGACTCACATCCATCGAGTCAGCAACGCCATCCAGCCATCTCATCCTCTGTCGTCCCCTTCTCCTCCTGCCCCTGATCCCTCCCAGCATCAGAATCTTTTCCAATGAGTCAACTCTTCCCATGAGGTGGCCAAAGTACTGGAGTTTCAGCTTTAGCATCATTCCTTCCAAAGAAATCCCAGGGCTGATCTCCTTCAGAATGGACTGGTTGGATCTCCTTGCAGTCCAAGGGACTCTCAAGAGTCTTCTCCAACACCACAGTTCAAAAGCATCAATTCTTTGGCACTCAGCCTTCTTCACAGTCCAACTCTCACTTCCATGCATGACCACAGGTAAAACCATAGCCTTGACTAGACGAACCTTTGTTGGCAAAGTAATGTCTCTGCTTTTGAATATGCTATCTAGGTTGGTCATAACTTTCCTTCCAAAGAGTAAGCGTCTTTTAATTTCATGGCTGCAGTCACCATCTGTAGTGATTTTGGAGCCCAAAAAAACAAAGTCTGACACTGTTTCCACTGTTTCCCCATCTATTTCCCATGAAATGGTGGGACCGGATGCCATGATCTTCGTTTTCTGAATGTTGAGCTTTAAGCCAACTTTTTCACTCTCCACTTTCACTTTCATCAAGAGGCTTTTGAGTTCCTCTTCACTTTCTGCCATAAGGGTCATGTCATCTGCATATCTGAGGTTCTTGATATTTCTCCCAGCAATCTTGATTCCAGTTTGTGTTTCTTCCAGTCCAACGTTTCTCATGATGTACTCTGCATGTAAGTTAAATAAGCAGGGTGACAATATACAGCCTTGACATACTCCTTTTCCTATTTGGAACCAGTCTGTTGTTCCATGTCCAGTTCTAACTGTTGCTTCCTGACCTGCATACAGATTTCTCAAGAGGCAGGTCAGGTGGTCTGGTATTCCCATCTCTACCAGAATTTTCCACAGTTTATTGTGATCCACACAGTCAAAGGCTTTGGCATGGTCAATAAAGCAGGAATAGATGTTTTTCTGGAACTCTCTTGCTTTTTCCATGATCCAGTGGATGTTGGCAATTTGGCCATATATTAAAATTTCTGCAGATCCATTGCACAATAATGTGAATACACCTAACACTACTGAACTATACATTTAAAAATGGTTAAGATGATGAATTTTACATCATGTGTTTTTTATAACAATTTTTAAGAAGTGAAGAGAGAACACGTATCTAGATTTTTTAAGATGTTTTTACTGAAACATGTACCTGGAGGAGATTGAAAGGAACAAACAGTAAGCAATCCAGGTGGAATGAAGTGGTGAGATGAACAAGTATTGATAGTAATATGTGTTAAATGATAATAACATGGTAAGAAACCAGAACTGTTATATAAGCACCAATATACACAGTAGCCTGTAGTTCAAATGTCAGGATATGTACCTTTATAAGAGATTTAAATGGAAGTAATTTTCTTTAAAGATTAGGACCTACTTCATTATTATCACTGTATCAGTTGCTAAGATAGCCATAACAAAAAAACACAGATTTTTTTCTTACAATTCTTAAGGCTGAAAGCCCAAGATCAAGATGCAACAGGTCTGCTTTCTCCTCAGTTCTCTCTCCTTGGCTTCCAGGCGGACTTTTCTCAGTGCACATGCCTCCCTGATGTGGTTCTCTATCTGTCCTAATCTTTTCTTATAAGGATACCAGTCAGATTGGATTACGGCTCACCATAATAGCCTCACTTAATCATAATTAACTCTTTAAAAGCCCTATCTCCAAACACAGTAATAGTCTTTAAGGTAACAGGGTTTAAGGCTTCAACATACAAATATAGAAGGAACACAATTCAGTCCATAACAATCACACTGTTTAATGTCTTAGTTAATTGTACATGTGGCTTTTGCTAAAGAAAAACAGAACTTATGGGTGAATGGTTCAGGTCATATGCTATCAGCCAGGGATAATAAACTCAATGGACAAGAGTTTGAACAAGCTCTGGGAGTTGATGATGGACAGGGAAGCCTGGTGTGCTGCAGTCCATGGGGTCACAAAGAGTCAGACATGACTGAACTGAGGGAAAATAAGAGAATGTAATTCTTTCATGTTCTCAGCATCACCAGCCACTTATGATTTCACAAATTATACATTTCTACAGATGTAGCTTTTTTTTGTTTGGTTGGTTAGTTGGATGATTGGTTAACTATTCTATATTTTACTCAGTAGCAGGGAAAATAAAAACATCAAAAACCAGGCTGTCAGGGCCAAGTGAAAGTTTGGAAGAACATCTCTATAATTCTTCAAGATTGTTCCCAAGAGATTTCACAACATTTCCTTGGGGAAGTCTGAGAGCAAAACTTTTCTTCAAAAGGTTTTAATATTCTGGCCTCCAGACTTACCCTGGACTGGGACATCCCTAAGTATTTTTAAAAGAAATTTTTAAAAAACTGTAGGACTATTTCAGAAGTTTTTATTTTAATATTGTAAATTAAAAGGTGACTTAATTTTGACCCCTGGAAACCAGGTATGTTTTCTCTTTTCCTTGTTCATTTTATAGTCACTTCTGTAATACACTCAATAGCCATTTATTTTCTCTTCTGAATTTTTAACTGATTTAAATTCTTAAGAAAATTATATGCTTGAACACACTAATTTTCTCAGTATCACTAACATTCAGTAAATATTTATGAAGGCCAGCTGCATTAATTGTGCATAACATACACATATATTCTTAACAAAAGACAGCACAAGAGCTATTTTTAAGTTAAGAGCCTAAATAAATGTGTTTATTTGTTGGTTTAGTTTCTGTTAATGGAATTTGACAGAATTAAGGAAAACAACCCAATTCATAAATTTCTATAATTTATGAAGAGCTATGTAGCAGAGACATTACTTTTCCATCTAGTCAAGGCTACGGTTTCTCCAGTGGTCATGTATGGATGTGAGAGTTGGACTATAAAGAAAATTGAGCGCTGAAAAATTGATGCTTTTGAACTGTGGTGTTGGAGAAGACTCTTGAGAGTACCTTGGACAGCAAGGAGATCCAACCAGTCCATCCTAAAGGAAATCAATCCTGAATATTCACTGGAAGAATTGATGCTGAAGCTGAAACTCCAATACTTTGGCCACCTGATGCGAAGAACTGACTCACTTGAAAAGACCCTGATGCTGGGAAAGACTGAAGGCGGGAGGAGAAGGGGACAACAGAGGATGAGATGGTTGAATGGCATCCCTGACTCAATGGACATGACTTTGAGTAAACTCTGGCAGTTGGTGATGGACAGGGAGGCCTGGCGTGCTGCAGTCCATGGGGCAGCAAAGAGTTGGACACAACTGAGAGACTGAACTGAACTGATGTACCAAATATATTCCCTTTTCAATAATATGAGATTCGGCACATTTTTAAATCCATAAAATAGAAAAATACAAGACAATAATTCAGAACAATTTCTAAATGGATGAGAAAATAAGATTGCTCAACTTTAAACATAATTTGAGACCAGTTTACCATTTAATAAGCACATCTCTGTTCACACATATTTGATGTTCCCAACTATCGTATTTTTAAATGTAGAAGCAAATTCATGAACTTTACACGCCAAATACTGTTTACAAAGGCCCAAGTTTTTCCCCTTGATTATCTTACAAATATTGATCTACATGAAACATTATTTTAAAAGTAACGTATTTCTGTTTGTAGGTTAGAATGATGATTAAATATTTAATCTTTCTGCTACTGCTGCTGCTGCTAAGTCACGTCAGTCGTGTCCGACTCTGTGTGACCCCATAGATGGCAGTCCACCAGGCTCCGCCATCCCTGGGATTCTCCAAGCAAGAACCCTGGAGTGGGTTGCCATTTCCTTCTCCAATACATGAAAGTGAAAAGTGAAAGCGAAGTCGCTCAGTCGTGTCTGACTCTTAGCGACCCCATGGACTGCAGTCTACCAGGCTCCTCCGTCCATGGGATTTTCCAGGCAAGAGTGCTGGAGTGGGGTGCCATTGCCTTCTCCGATTTAATCTCTCTACTACACTAATAATATTCTTACATACAGCTTACTGAAGAAAAAAAGTCATTCTAGTTCAATAGGAATATCAGCTAGAATACTGAGTACCAAAAGCAGGCATACAACATTCAAATGCAGTGACTAAATGTTAAATTTTAAATAGACTGATATATTAAAATTTCCTCTATAAACCTAGATATATAGACACAAAATACTCTTCTACTTCCCTGAAAAGTTCAAGAAACAAAGCAACATCATGTTAGTATTTAAAATATTAACATCAAAGAAATAGTGATGATGATTTATATACTGCTCCCCTTTTTTTAAATTTCTTTGAAGACACAGAAAAACCAATTTTTTGTAACTCCTGGATTAGACTGGACCCTGGTGTACATTAATATAGCAATAAAGGGCTTCCCTGGTGGTACAGTAGCTAAGATACACCTTGCAATGTGGTGGACATGGGTTCAATCCCTGGTCCAAGAAGATTCCACGTGCTGCAGGGCAACTAAGCTCATGTGCCATAACTACTAAGCCTTCACTCTAGAGCTTGCAAGCCACAACTACTGAGCCCAACTTTGCTGCAACTACTGAAAACTGAACACCCTAGATCCTGTGCTCCGCAACAGGAGAAGCCACCGCATGAGGCAATGAGAAGTCCATGAACCACGAGAGTAGTCGCTGCTTGCCACACTAGGGAAAGCCAGCTTGTAGCAGCAAAGACCCAGCACAGCCAAAAATAAAAAATAATTAAGTAATTAGCATAAAACAGGGGATAGGATGAGTTGACAATAGATCATATTTAAATATTAACTTCCATCTAACTGTCAGAGCACTGATGTCTTCTTGGCTTCTGAGATCATCCTAACAAAGTAACTATGAGAGCATGAATACCAAGCAATATTCCTTCCAGACAGTCAAAAAACATGAGAAGACAAGTCTGTGACAGCCATTTAGAATAAGCCTTCACTCTCTACATAAGACTTACATAAGGCAAACATTCTCATCTCCTAATTATCTGCAACCCAGTGCACTTCTGGACTATCCTTTACCATTAATTTTTCAGCCTAATGGAACAAATTAATTGTAGTACCATTTTCTTTTTACTTTTTATTGAAATATAGTTAATTTGCAATGCTATGTTAATTTCAGGTGTACAGCAAAGTGATTTAGTTATAAATGTACATTATATATATTCTTTTCTTACATTTTCTTCCATTATAAGTTATTATAAGATAGTGAATATATTTCCCTATGATATACAGTAGGTCCTTTTTGGTTATCTACTTTATATATATTCATGTGCATATTTTAATCCCAAACTGCTAATTTATCCTTCCCTTTGACAGAGTCAATTCCTAGGCAGGTTGATAAGAAGTCCAGGGGCCCCTAAAGAGAGAGGGGTCTGGGGTTCTCGAGGAGGAGGAAAAGATAAACTTTTTTTTTCTCTCTACATTCCTTCGTCTTAGTCACATAAAACTTTTTTTTTTTTTTTCTTTAAGCCTGGAACTGATGATTACACAACAACTTAAACTCTGTACTAAGGATTATACCACAACAATGTATCCTGCTTGAGGACAGTTTCTCCTTCCTGAAAGCCTTCTGGCTAATTCTGTTATCTTAAAATGTAAATTATGGGAGTGGGTCTCAGTTCAGTACAGTCGCTCAGTCCTGTCTGACTCTTTGCAACCCCATGAATCACAGCACGCCAGGCCTCCCTGTCCATCACCAACTCCCGGAGTTCACCCAAACTCATGTCCATCGATTCCGTGATGCTATCCAGCCATCTCATCCTCTTTCGTCCCCTTCTCCTCCTGCCCCGAGTCCCTCCCAGCATCAGGGTCTTTTCCAATGAGTCAACTCTTCGCATGAGGTGGCCAAAGTACTGGAGTTTCAGCTTCAGCATCAGTCCTTCCAATAAACACCCAGGACTGATCTCCTTTAGAATGGACTGGTTGGATCTCCTTGCAGTCCAAGAGACTCTCAAGGGTCTTCTCCAACACCACAGTTCAAAAGCATCAATTCTTCAGCACTCAGCTTTCTTCACAGTCCAACGCTCACATCCATACATGACCACTGGAAAAACCATAGCCTTGACTAGACAGACCTTTGTTGGCAAAGTAATATCTCTGTTTTTCAATATACTATCCTGTTTCGTCATAACCTTCCTTCCAAGAAGTAAGCGTCTTTTAATTTCATGGCTTCAATCACCATCTGCACTGATTCTGGAGCCCAAAAAAATAAAGTCTGACACTGTTTCCACTGTTTCCCCATCTATTTCCCATGAAGTGACAGGAGTGGGTCTAGTAAGATCTTTACAACCTTGAGACATTCTTTTGATCTATTGTAATAACCAATCAAAAAAGTAGATATGCTAGAAATGTGGAATCTTAGCTCCCCAATGATCAAACCTGCATCCACTACATTGGAAGGCAAAGTCATAACCACTGGATCACCAGGGAAGTCCCATCCCTTCTTACTTTTCTGTTTCCTATTTGCCATTATTATCTGTCCCCCATCTTTGAAATCATAGTATGGGTCCTTCATCCATGTAGATGCTACATCAGCCTGTCTTTACCAAGCTAAGCTCCTATTTTTGTGTCTACTATTGTTAAAGCCTTCAGTCCCTCCTTGAAGCAACTGGTCCTATAATCTGCTATAAGATGCATCCCCCTTCAGCACACCTGTCCCAAGCTACTACTAGCCCATTTGATGCTTTTGTATAAATCAGAAAAGACATCCTACCTTCAATACATTTGACTTATCTGTCAGGAAACTTATCATAACATATTTACAATGACTGAAACACGGTCACAAAAAATATAGAAATGTAAAGAGTTTCCATGTGAATGGCACCCTCTAAGATTTTCAGTGGAAAATCTGCGTACAACACTGGGCAGCCCTATGACCCTAGTGTTCCTCAACTCTATACATTTTAACAACTCCATCACCTGTGAAAATAAACGCACACCTGTCAGCTTAGTACAGGAAGCTCATCATACTTGGCATCAGCCTGCATCTTCTGTATTATTTCCTATTTCCTACCTTTTTACATACCTATGCACCACTCTAGTTAGCACATTTTCCCAGAAACAACTCACACTTGCCTGTCATCTTGCTTTTAATCCTTTGTCTCCTTGGTATGCCCTCTATCCCTTTTTTCACCTGTAAACATCCCATCTGTTTTTCAAATGTCATTTCTTCCATGAAGACATATATCTTTTACCTACCCCAAATAGAAATGAGTATTCTCTTTGAATCTCACTGAACTTTGTTTACACCCCTATTGGTTCATTTGATTGATCCTGTACTAGATTGTAAACTTCGTGAAGCTCTGGGGTATTATGTTTGATTTTACATCTTCTTTAGGGTCAAAATGACTTCCCTGGTGGCTCAGATGGTAAAGCATCTGCTTACAATGAGGGAGACCCAGGTTCAATCCCTGGGTCAGGAAGATCTCCTGGAGAAGGAAATGGCAACCCACTCCAGTAAGTATTCTTGCCTGGCAAGTCCCATGGATGGTGGAACCTGGTAGGCTTTAGTCCATGGGGTCTCAAAGACTCAGACACGACTGAGCGACTTCACTTTCCTTCACATAGGGTAAAAATGAGGATTTCATGCAGAATATTTTTAATTTTTTTAGTTGAACTAAATTAGTAGGCCTTACTCTCAAAAAATATGTACTATTTTTTGTGGTTAAAAACCTTCCTTATTCCTTAGGAACATTATCAAGGAATTTTTTCTTTACTATTGAATTGGCAAAAAAATAGAATAAATAACTATGTTTCTAGTCTTATCTATATCACATTTCATTTGATTTCTCCATTAGCTGAATAACAGGCAATTGCTATAAAATGTATAACCCATAAGATATATGCTCACTATTTTATTTTGTTCAACCAAGCAGTGTTAAATATAATTCCTTCTTGCCTATAGACTAACTATAAAGTCAGTCTATCCCTGATTATATAGATCTCATTCCTCTGACATTTTCACTGCAAATAAATAAGTCTTTCAAAGAGAGTGGGCAACAAAGTATTTTCTTATTTAAAAAGGACCAGATTCAGCTCACGAACAATTATGGGACAGGAAGCACCTTCAATCTTTCACCTGCTGTGACTACTATGCCACTATGGATTTTAAAGAGCTCAAGAGCTCAACTGAGCTGAGCACTAGTCATTCATATTATCACTTTGTTGTTGTTGTTGTTGTTTCCTTTATTTACTTTACAATATTGTACTGTTTTTGCCATACATTGACTTGAATATGCCATTCATGTACATGTGTTCCCCATCCTGAACCCTCCTCCCACCTCCCTCCCCATCCCATTCCTCTGGTTCATCCTAGTGCACCAGCCCCAAGCACCCTGTATCATGCATCAAACCTGGACTGGCGATTCATTTCACATATGATAATTTACATGTTTCAGTGCCATTCTCCCATATCATCCCGACCTCGCCCTCTCCCACAGAGTCCATAAGACTGTTCTATACATCTGTGTCTCTTTTGCTGTCTTGCATACAGGGTTATCATTACCACCTTTCTAAATTCCATATTTATGCATTAGTATACTGTATTGGTGTTTTTCTTTCTGGCTTACTTCACTCTGTATAATAGGCTCAAGTTTCATCCACTTCATTAGAACAGATTCAAATGTATTCTTTTTAATGGCTGAGTAACGTTCCATTGTGTATATGTACCACAGCTTTCTTATCCATTCATCTGCTGATGGACATCTAGGTTGCTTCCATGTCCTGGCTATTATAAACAGTGCTGCGATGAACACTGGGGTACACATGTCTCTTTCAATTCTGGTTTCCTTGGTGTGTATGCCCAGCAATGGGACTGCTGGGTCATATGGCAGTTCTATTTCCAGTTTTTTAAGGAATCTCCACATTGTTCTCCATAGTGGCATCCTAGTTTGCATTCCCACCAACAGTGTAAGAGGGTTCCCTTTTCTCCACACCCTCTCCAGCATTCATTGCTTGTAGACTTTTGGATAGCAGCCATTCTGACTGACATGAAATGGTATGTCATTGTGGTTTCGATTTGCATTTCTCTGATAATGAGTATCACTTTGTTGTTAAAGTTATACAGATAGTGCTAATGAGACATCATTTATTTGAGTCAATTTATTTAACTTGTAAATATTTGATAAATATATGATTTTTAAAGAATATGTTTCTCAGGCCCTGAGACATACTGAATAAGCATGTGTCAGAAATTGGGCCCTAGATGTCAATCAAAAATGGTGATCAATGACACAAGGATACAAATGCAAACAAGGCTGACAACATTTATAATTTAAAATAATTTAAAAATCGCTGTTATTCCATACTTCTTTCATTGATTAAGACACTTCACATTCAACTGCCCTCTGAGATTCAGTTCAGTCGTGTCCGAATCTTTGCGACCCGTGGACTGCAGCACACCAGGTTTCCCTGTCCATCGCCAACTCTCAGAGCTTACTCAAACTCATGTCCATCTAGTCGGTGATGCCATTCAACCATAGCATCCTCTGTCGTACCCTTCTCCTCCTGTCTTCAATCATTCCCAGCATCAGGGTCTTTTCAAATGAGTCAGTTCATCACATCAGGTGGCCAAAGTATTGGAGCTTCAGCATCAGTCCTTCCAATGAATATTCAGGACTGATTTCCTTTAGGATAGACTGGTTGGATCTCCTTTCAGTCCAAGGGACTCTCAAGAGTCTTCTCTAACACGACAGCTCAAAAGCATCAATTCTTCGGCATTCAGCTTTTTTTGTAGTCCAAATCTCACATCCATACATGACTACTGGAAAAACCATAGCTTTGACTAGATGGACCTTTGTCTCTGCTTTTTAATATGCTATCTAGGTTGGTCATAACTTTTCTTCCAAGGAGCAAGTGTCTTTTAATTTCATGGCTGCAGTCACCATCTGCAGTGATTTTGGAGCCCAAAAATATAAAGTCTCTCACTGTTTCCATTGTTTCCCCATCTATTTGCCATGAAGTGATGGGACCAGATGCCATGATCTTAGCTTTCTGAATGTTGAATTTTAAGCCAGCTTTTCACTCTCCTTTTTCACTGTCATCAAGAAGCTCTTCAGTTCTTCTTTGGTTTCTGTCATAAGAATGGAGTCATCTGCATATCTGAGGTTATTGATATTTCTCCCAGCAATCTTGATTCCAGCTTGTGCTTCATCTAGCCCAGCATTTCTCATGATGTACTCTGCATATAAATTAAATAAGCAGGGTGACAGTATATAGCCTTGACGTACTCCTTTCCCAATGTGGAACCAGTCTGTTGTTCCATGTCCAGTTCTAACTGTTGCTTCTTGGCCTGAATGCAGATTTCTCAAGAGGCAGGTCAGATGGTCTGGTATTCCCATCTCTTTAAGAATTTTTCCACAATTTGTTGTGATCCACACAGTCAAAGGCTTTGGCATAGTCAATAAAGCAGAAATAGATGTTTTAGGGTGAAGAAAAGGTTCACTTGCATTGATAAACTAAATTTCTGTTTATCAACTTAAGAATGCATTTGCCCTTTTTGTTTTTTCTCTCAGGAAAATCAGGATTAGACTTGACTTTAAACTCTTACTTTCTAGGCCCCAAAATGCATATGAACTCTGGCATTTAGGAGCTCTCAAGGGTGATAATTTTCAATCTCAAGGAGTGAAGTTCACCTAGTCTGCCATCCCCACTCATACCTGAAATTCCTCTACAGCTTCTCTAACATATGGCCATCTCGAATGCTCACTTTAACATGTCTAGTATTATAATAGGAAGCTTAGCTTCACAAAGACTCCTTTTACTAGTATTAATTCAAATTTTAGAAAACCTTTCCTTATGATGCACTGAAATATACTTTTTTGTCTAATTTCCCTTTCATTCCTATCTGTACCTCTTCTACCCTCCAGGGCTACAAATATTTTTTAAACTCCCTTTTAAGTTATGTTCCTCCTTCGAAATTTTAGTGAAAATTGCCTTGCTCTTCATTATATTTTAATCCTAGCTCTGCTACTTGCCAGCTTTGTCATTCTAGCTTTATAAGTCTAAAAACATTAAAGACCCTGGAAAAGTTACTTAGTATCTTTAATTGTCAATGTTTTCTTCTATAACATGGAAATAAAAATATGATCTGTCTCATATGGTTTATCTAAAGGATATCATGAGAAAAACACTTACAGAAGTGCTTCACACATTTTAAGACTCCCTTTGACTATTACAAAGACCCCATTCTTAAGTGTCCTCTCTCATCTATCTGGAAAGCCCTCTTTTTCTCAGTCCATCACCATCCCTCCTTTTTATTTTTGTTCAAATTGCTCTTTTCAGTGCCTTTCTACCTGCCTGGCAAACAAAGAGAAAGTGGCAGTGATGTTGCTGTGGCTTCACACAGTTCTAGTGACTCCTGATAATATATTCAAGTCTCATTTGTTCCTTTGAGGTGTACCTTCTCTATAGCTTGGAGCTCAGCGCAGTGTTAAAGAAGGCCACAATGCTGACTGGCATTGCCTGCTTTCCTCTTGAAATTTCCACTCTTTCCACCTGAGAACACGTTCCCAAGTGATGCAAGTGGTAAAGAACCCACCTGCCAATGCAAGAGACATAAGAGACTAGGGTTGGATCCCTGGGTCAGGAAGATCCCCTGGAGAAGAGCATGGTGACCCACTCTGGTATTCCTGCCTGGAGAATCCCAGGGACAGAGGAGCCTGGCAGGCTACAGTCCATAGGTTCACAAAGAGTCGGACACAAATGAAGCGACTTAGCACACATGCATGCTCCCCTCTTGAAATTTCCACTCTAGGCTCCTCATCCCAGCCATTAATCCCCTCTCTGACAAAATCTAGACTGTCACAGATACTCTTTCTCCTCCAGCTTCTCTGGGACTGCAACAGAGAAAGATAACTAAACTTGTATGTTCCATGTTCTTTTTCTCTCAGTGCCCTTGCATTGGCCAGCTAATCTTACAAAGCAATTTTGCTATTGAGCTAATAGGAACCAATGGTCTAATATTTTGCCCTTCTAAATAACAAAAAATGTTATATTTTAGACCAACTACAGAACCTAGATACGACTTTTAAGTGTTGGATAAGACTTAATTTTATCCTGTAGGTGTCTTAACAATTATGTTTATAAGGTTATTCTTCTTAGCATTTTAAATTTACCTTAATTTACTGTCCTGTGTGCTGGAACCACGTGCTGCAAGAAATGATGACCCAAATGAGACTCAACACAGCCACAGATAAATAAATATGTATTTTTTAAAAAATGTGTATGTATGCAGCACTTCACAGATCTCCATATCTATTAATAAGAAGTGGAAATTACTTAAAAAATCAGTGATGGCAATTTCAGGCATCTCACTTGCGTGAGATGGGCTTCTCAATGAGAAATTGTACAACATTTTTGTGCCCACAGAAGTTCACACCATGTATTGCTAAGTCCAATCCTAAAACAAATTAAGTCTGATTCTATTCTAGAAACATGCTTATATGTAAAGAGTTATTTCACAACTATTGCTGTTACTTTGGGGAGGTGAATGTTCACTGTCAAAAGATGATTACCTAAAGATTATGAAATTAAGCTAAACAGAGAAAGGAAGAGATGAAATCACACTTTTAACCAAAGTCAACAAAAGCACAACTTTCCTGCCTATCTGTGTATCTCCAAAACAGGAAATGATTGAAATTCCTCTAATATTTATTCTTTGCACAGCATTCCTTCAACCTTTTCCATTTAGAAGTTTTTCATGCTAAGTATGAGATCACCCTTTGAAGTAAATTTACAGTAATATGTACAAACCAAGATTGCTTACATTAGTGGCTGGCTTTTCTGAGAAACATTCGCTATTGGCTTGTTTTCTATTTTAAGCAAAGTGGTAAATTTCAAGAAGCCTATCTTATAGAAATTTAGATGGAATTAAATTAAGAAAAACAATCAGTGACTTGAAGGGTTGTTTCCACTGTTAAAACAAGGTATTTTGGGTCTTCCGTGCCACTCACCACAAAGAGACCATTTGTGTCAATTAAGTTGATTAAGCTAATAAAGACTAAGGCATCAATAAAGTTCATCTTCTGTATTCACATTCAAAATTCTCATTTATAAAACAAGGAATAACATGTCCATGACTTCACAAAAATTATAGAAACACAAATACATCATGAACAAAAGTCATTAAAGAGATCTCCTCTAGAAACTGGATGTCGGATGTGGGTGAAAGACATGAGACAATAGGAGAATTTAACTGGGGTCAGCTAGTTAACCAGTAAACTGGACTTGGAATCTGATGTCTGAGATGTTTAAAATAATTAAAGAGTAAAACACTTAAGTATCTCACATTCTTAAATACTTTTAATTTTTAAGGAGATCAAACTACTTTTTGATTCAATATTCTATATATCCTAGATGTGCCACTGTTTTGAGGAATATGACAGTTTCCTAACACATGTATTATCTTACTCTCTAAAAGCCCCTCTTGATCTCAAGCTTCCTTTGCCTTTCCCCTTTAGAACATATATTAAGGAACTTTGCACAGTTATATGCCATCCTTATGGTCAGAGCCAAGCTGCTGAGACCTTAATTCTGATAAGGAGTCACACAATGGCAGTAACTTACTCTGCAGTTCATCTTTTTATCCCTGGCAAGTAAAGATTTGGAAAAATCCTTAGACAGGGAGTAAGCAGTCTTTGGGTGTCATATTAACTATGCCACCTATTAGCTATATGACTTTGGGCAAATTACTGTACTTCAAACAAGTTCAGCTTTTTGAGTGTTTTATGAGAATAATACTTTGCTGATTTGCTCATTCAGGAAGGACTGGAGCATAAGGCCAGGCATAATCTTCAGAGCTAGAGACATCTGTTAAAACCAGACACTGCCTCTGGCCTTGAGAGGTTTATGATTTAAAAGAGAGGAGGCAGACATCTGAATTGGCAAGTAGAATAAAGGGTGATAAAGTGTCAAGCAAAGGGACCCAATGACCTTCCTAAAAAAATTAACATTCCTCAACATTATTGAAAAGTATATCCCTGACACTTAAAGTTGTAGCAAAACAGACAGAAATATGAGTCAGCTAATGTACTGTCAAAATGTATACAAACCAACAGGGAATTAAAATTTTTTTTGTGGTTGCTAGTAGGGTATCAACTAGTAGGGTAAATGTGTATGTAACTGCAGTTCAGAGGATCACTAAAAATGTATGCATGATTTGGTGAGTATGTTCTAGAAACAGGGTCCTTAGCTTTTATCAGATTCTCAAAAGTTGAATGACTCCAAAATCCTAGGAGTCAATAGTTTCTAAGATAGATACATTTTAGAAGAATTATAAGTAAAATGCTTGGGAAAAAATATATACAAGTAGGTAAGTAGATGGATAATAACGTAGCTCTAACTCTAGATATATGACTTTTTAAATATGTTATTTATATCAAGCTATGGAGTTATTTAAAGCATTTTTAGAGATTTTCAAATAAACTAATATCTAGCTCACTTTCACAAAAACAAACAAGAAAACACAGCTGTATAGTAACTATTAGAACAAGAAAGACATTAAAGTAGCTATATCACTTCATGACAAGTAGATGGGGAAAAGGTGGAAACAGTGACAGATTTCTTTTTCTTGGGCTCCAAAATCACTATGGATCACTGCAGCCAGGAAATTAAAAGATGCTTGCTTCTTGGGAGAAAAGGTATGACAAACATAGACAGCATATTAAAAAGCCGAGACATTACTTTACTGACAAAGGTCCATCTAGTCAAAGCCATGGTTTTTCCAGTAGTCATATACGGATGTGAGAGTTGGACCATAAAGAAGGCTAAGCTCCAAAGAACTGGTGTTTTCAAACTGTGGTGCTAGAGAAGACTCTGGAAAGTCCCTTGGACTGCAAGATCAAGCCAGTCAATCCTAAAGGAAATCAACCCTGAATATTCACTGGAAGGACTGATGCTGAAGCTGAAGCTCCAATATTTTGTCCACCTGATTCAAAGTGCCAACTCACTGGAAAAGACCCTGATGCTGGGAAAGACTGAGAGCAAGAGGAGAAGGGGACGACAGAGGATGAGGTGATTGGATGGCATCTATGGACATGAGTTTGAGCAAACTCTAGGTAATAGTGAAGGACTGGAAAGCCTGGCATGCTGCTGTTCATGGGGTTGCAAAGAGTCGGACAGGACTTAGTGACTGAACAACAACAGTAATTGGAGAGGGCCTGCAAACTTTTACAAGGACATATACAAATAAAAGGAGATTCACTTTATTCTGTAACTGATTTGATCTTGTTCTCAAGTCATACACTGCTATATATCAAGAGGAAAAAAATCAATTAAACATATTAAATTTCTTTTCTGGCCTAAAAGAATAGTTATACAAGGTATACACCCACACATATAATGAGAATTCTCTTATATTCTCATTCCCTCTGAATCCCTTGCATGCCAGGGTACACTATGAGGAACCAGAAAACTTTACCTCAGTTTTGTATATCTAGAAATCTCCCTTTGCTAATCCTGCATTTTGGCTCTGAATCAGGATGTGTAACTCTGGAGTTTAAATGTATAGAATACCCTAGATGCCTTGCCAAGGAAGCAGGCCACCAGGCCACACATCTCCCCAGATTTCCCCTATCCATCTGGATATAATTACAGCACTCCACCTCATCATGTCCACTGCCACAATATTCCTCAACAAAGAAAAAAGCAAAGACATTGCTCTTTGCTCCATTTCAAATCACTTACTGAAAAAAAAAAAAAAAAAAATCTTATATTATCCAAAGTTCTAAATATGAAAACCACAGAAGCCAACTGTATTGCTGATCCTGTCAGTGATGCCAACCGTCTTGCTGTTCACACTGTTCGCTGAACCCAGGGTAAGAAAGGCTGGAGCTGAAAGGCTGGAAGGAAACTCGAGGAGCTGTAGGAACTGCAGACATGTTTATTCTCTCCTGGCTGGCACAGCAGCCATAACACATTCTCTCTCCTAGCTGACACAGCAGCCATAGCAGCAGCCACAACATAACCATAATGGAGCCATAACATAACCTCAGTGCAGCAGCAGCCAGGGCTTCCATGGTGAAGCTCATACAGGCATACCACTCACAGTAGCCCGTGACATGCATGCACAGTGCTACAAGTGATCTCAGCAGTTACATAACTGTGCAGTTATTGTTTACAGAACATAGGGCGAGAAAGCCTGACTGGTGCCATCTTGTTAATTTCTCCACACCAATCATAGGCCAACTACATGACTTTGGATAAATTAGAACCTCAATTAAAAAGTAACATCGAGAGTTTAGGTCTTTCAGTTCCAATTTCATTATTTTTTCCAGTATTCCTTGTTTCCTTAATTATGTCTTCGATACTTCAGAATCAGATGCAGTCCATATTTTAAAATCACTGGAGTTGAATATCAGCCACAGAGTGTCTTCCATGTAATAGTCATACACACAATAAATTATTTACATTACAGTCAGAGTGATAGTTTTCAAAATATCACTAATGTAGTAAACATTTCCATAGCACTTAGTATGTACCAGGAGCTATTCAATGTACTTTAAAGATATAAATTACTTTGATCTTCATTCTAATCTCATGCTACATGTGCCATGGTCATCCCATTTAACAGACACAGAAAAAAAAAATTAACTTGCCCAACGTCACCGCTAACCTCAGGGAAGCAAAATTCAATGGAGGCAGTCTAGCTCCTAGCCCATTCACTCAGATAATGTCATTCCCCTACTTGAAAACATCCATTATCTTCCCATACTACATAAATGCCTTACTAGGTCCTACATGTCTCTGGTCTACTTTAAATGAACCAAGTAGCCTCCCATGTCAGGATCTTGGAGTTGTTCCTCCATCTGAAGCATTCTTCTTCTATTTAATGATTGGCTTGCTCTCCTGCCTTTCCCAGCTTCACACCCAGACTTTGCCCATCTTTGCTATTCTGCTTTACTTTTCTTCAGATCACTTAATTGCTGCCTAAATATGTATTTTTTGCTTTTATTTCCCCACCATTCAAAATACAAGCTACCCAGCTCAGTGCTCTGTGATGACCTAAGTAGAATGCCAGTTGGGGTGGGAAGGAGGCTCAAAGGGTATGCATATGTACACATGTAGCTGATTCACTTTGTTGTACCACAGAAAATAACATGACACTGTAAAGAAATTATACACCAATAATAAAATTTTAGAGGAAATGTTTTCAATTTTTCACCATTGAGGATAATGTTTGCTGTGGGTTTGTCATATATAGCTTTTATTATGTTGAGGTATGTTCCTTCTATTCCTGCTTTCTGGAGAGTTTTTATCATAAATGGATGTTGAATTTTGTCAAAGGCTTTCTCTGCATCTATTGAGATAATCATATGGTTTTTATTTTTCAATTTGTTAATGTGGTGTATTACATTGATTGATTTGCGGATATTGAAGAATCCTTGCATCCCTGGGATAAAGCCCACTTAATCATGGTGTATGATCTTTTTAATGTGTTGTTGGATTCTGATTGCTAGAATTTTGTTAAGGATTTTTGCATCTATGTTCATCAGTGATATTGGCCTGTAGTTTTCAATTGGAAAAGAAGAAGTAAAACTCTCACTATTTGCAGATGACATGATCCTCTACATAGAAAACCCTAAAGATTCCACCAGAAAATTACTAGAAATAATCAATGACTATAGTAAAGTTGCAGGATATAAAATCAACACACAGAAATCCCTTGCATTCCTATACATTAATAATGAGAAAACAGAGAAATTAAGGAAACAATTCCATTTACCATTGCAACGGAAAGAATAAAATACTTAGGAATATATCTACCTAAAGAAACTAAAGACCTATATATAGAAAACTATAAAACACTGGAGAAAGAAATCAAAGAGGACACTAATAGATGGAGAAATATACCATGTTCATGGATTGGAAGAATCAATATAGTGAAAATCAGTATACTACCCAAAGCAATTTATAGATTCAATGCAATCCCTATCAAGCTACCAACAGTATTCTTCACAGAGCTAGAACAAATAATTTCACAATTTGTATGGAAATACAAAAAACCTCGAATAGCCAAAGCTATCTTGAGAAAGAAGAATGGAACTGGAGGAATCAACCTACCTGACTTCAGGCTCTACTACAAAGCCACAGTTATCAAGACAGTATGGTACTGGCACAAAGACAGAAATATTGATCAATGGAATAAAATAGAAAGCCCAGAGATAAATCCACGCACATATGGACACCTTATCTTTGACAAAGGAGGCAAGAATATACAATGGATTAAAGACAATCTCTTTAACAAGTGGTGCTGGGAAATCTGGTCAACCACTTGTAAAAGAATGAAACTGGACCACTTTCTAACACCATACACAAAAATAAACTCAAAATGGATTAAAGATCTAAATGTAAGACCAGAAACTATAAAATTCCTAGAGGAGAACATAGGCAAAACACTCTCCGACATACATCACAGCAGGATCCTCTATGACCCACCTCCCAGAATATTGGAAATAAAAGCAAAAATAAACAAATGGGACCTAATTAACCTTAAAAGCTTCTGCACATCAAAGGAAACTATTAGCAAGGTGAAAAGACAGCCTTCAGAATGGGAGAAAATAATAGCAAATGAAGCAACCGACAAACAACTAATCTCAAAAATATACAAGCAACTCCTACAGCTCAACTCCAGAAAAATAAATGACCCAATCAAAAAATGGGCCAAAGAACTAAATAGACATTTCTCCAAAGAAGACATACAGATGGCTAACAAACATATGAAAAGATGCTCAACATCACTCATTATCAGAGAAATGCAAATCAAAACCACTATGAGGTACCATTTCACACCAGTCAGAATGGCTGCGATCCAAAAGTCTACAAATAATAAATGCTGGAGAGGGTGTGGAGAAAAGGGAACCCTCTTACACTGTTGGTGGGAATGCAAACTAGTACAGCCACTATGGAGAACAGTGTGGAGATTCCTTAAAAAACTGGAAATAGAACTGCCTTATGATCCAGCAACCCCACTGCTGGGCATACACACTGAGGAAACCAGAAGGGAAAGAGACACGTGTACCCCAATGTTCATCGCAGCACTGTTTATAATAGCCAAGACATGGAAGCAACCTAGATGTCCATCAGCAGATGAATGGATAAGAAAGCTGTGGTACATATACACAATGGAGTATTACTCAGCCATTAAAAAGAATACATTTGAATCAGTTCTAATGAGGTGGATGAAACTGGAGCCTATTATACAGAGTGAAGTAAGCCAGAAGGAAAAACATAAATACAGTATACTAACGCATACATATGGAATTTAGAAAGATGGTAACAATAACCCGGTGTACGAGACAGCAAAAGAGACACTGATGTATAGAACAGTCTTAGGGACTCTGTGGGAGAGGGAGAGGGTGGGAAGATTTGGGAGAATGGCAATGAAACATGTAAAATATCACGTAGGTAACGAGTTGCCAGTCCAGGTTCGATGCACGATGCTGGATGCTTGGGGCTGGTGCACTGGGACGGCCCAGAGGGATGGTATGGGGAGGGAGGAGGGAGGAGGGTTCGGGATGGGGAACACATGTATACCTGTGGCGGATTCATTTTGATATTTGGCAAAACTAATACAATTATGTAAAGTTTAAAAATAAAATTAGAAAAATAAATAAATAAATAAAATTTTAAATGGTAAAATAAGTGAAGCTCCCTGAGACAAAGGCTTTGTCTTTCGTTCATTGATGTTTATCTCCAATGCTTAGAATAATGGCTGGCATATAGCAGAGAGACACTGAATGACCATCTGTTGGACAACTAAATAATGATTGAATGAATGTGCAGAAGATGTATACATATACGGGGGGGAAGGAAATTTTGATTCTATCTCTTTCTAGCCTGCCTTTTTGATCCCAGTGCTATTTGATCTGACATTCTGACTCTGCTGCTTGTTTTGTGTTTCAAAAGGACACAGGCTGCAAAGTGATTTAAAGTATACAGAAAGTTATATTTATTTATAGTAAGGCAATCCTGGACACGGGCTTCCCTGGTGGCTCAGATGGTAAAGAACCTGCCTACAATTCGGGAGACCTGGGTTCAATCCCTCAGTTGGGAAGATCCCCTGGAGGAGGGCAACGCACTCCAGTATTATTTCCTGGAGAATCCCCATGGACACAGAAGTCTGGCAGGCTACCGTCCATGGGGGTCACAAAGAGTCAGACATGACTGAGAGACTAAGCACAGCAACCCAGGACATAGAATAATACTAAACCATTTGTGGGAAATTATCAGCTTTCTCACAATTAAGCTAAAATTTATGTACAACATTTTAAATAATTTATAATAAATATTACTACTAGAAATCAATGTATTTTATACACTATACAATTTTTACAGGTTGTGTGCTCAGTTGCTCAGTGGTGTCTGACCCTTTACAACTCCATGCACTGTAGCCCACTAGGCTCTTCTGTCCATGGGATTTTCCCAGCATTGTACTGGAGTGGGTTGCCATTCCCTCTTCCAGAGGATCTTCCTGATGGATTGAAATCACCTCTCTGGCATCTTCTGCATTGGCAGGCAGATTATTTATCACTGAGCCACTTGGGAAGCCCTTTTATAGGTTAAAAACTGACTAAATTTATTAACAGAACTTATAGCTACAAGGAGCAATAGTCATGTATGGATGTGAGATTTGGACCATAAAAAAGGCTGAGCGCCGAAGAATTGATGCTTTCAAATGGTGGTGTTGAAGAAGACTCTGGAGAGTCCCTTGGACTGCAAGGAGATCAAACCAGTCAATCCTAAAGGAAGTCAATCCTAAATATTCATTGGAAGGACTGATGCTAAAGCTGAAACTCCAATACTTTGGCCACCTGATGTGAAGAGCTGACTCATTGGAAAAGACCCTGATTCTGGGAAAGACTGAAGGCAGGAGGAGAAGGGGACGACAGAGGATGAGATGGTTGGATGACATCACCGACTCAATGGACATGAGTTTAAGCAAACTCCAGGAGATGGTGAAGGACAGGGAAGCCTGGTGTGCTGCAGTCCACAGGGTAGCAGAGTCAGACACGACTGAACAACTGAACAACAACAATAGCTACAAGAGCAGAGAAAGTAACAATTGTACTTTATACAAATAAATAATAAAAAATTTAAGTTAACAGTCTTAAGTCTCTGTATTTTTTTCACTTAAAAATACTTAATAGCTTTTTTTTATATAGTTCCAGCCACTACTCTGAAAGCTTTAACAAAAACATAGTTTACAGGCATGTTTTTGTGCTCAGTCGCTCAGTTGCGTCCAGCTCTCTGTGATCCCATGGACTGTAGTCTTCCAGGCTCCTCTGACCAAGGAATTTTTCAGTCAACAATACTGCAGTGGGTTGCCATTTCCCCCTCCAAGGGATTGTCCTGACCCAGGGATTGAACCCACATCTCCTGTGTCTTACAGGCATACCTCAGAGATATTTTGAGTTCGGTGCCAGACCACTGCAATAAAATGAATATTGCAATAAAGTGAGTCACACAATGTTTTTGATTTCCCAATATATATATTGCAAAAATTATGTGTATACTATACTGTAAACTATTAAGTATGCAGTAGCATTATGCCTTAAAAAATGTACATACCTTAATTTTAAAATACTTTAATGCTAAAAAATGCCAAGATTATAATAGTGACATCAAAGATCACTGATGACAGATCACCATGACAAATATAATAATGATAACATTTGAAATATTGCAAGAATTAGCAAAATGTAATACAGAGACACGAAGTGAGCAAATGCTGTTGAAAAAATGGTATTGATAAACTTGATCGACACAAAATTGCCACAAATCTTCCATTTGTAACAGAAGTAGTATCCGCAAAGTGCAATAAAGCAAAATGCAATAAGATGAACTATTAATTATCATAGAATTAATCACAGAATTATCATAGGCCATTATAAAACAGCCTATGAATTAGGTCAGAGAAGGCGATGGCAGCCCACTCCTTTACTCTTGCCTGGAAAATCCCATGGATGGAGGAGCCTGGTGGGCTGCAGTCCATGGGGTCGCTAAGAGTTAGACACGACTGAGCGACTTCACTTTCACTTTTCACTTCCATGCATTGGAGAAGGAAATGGCAACCCACTCCAGTGTTCTTGCCTGGAGAATCCCAGGGACGGGGGTGCCTTGTGGGCTGCCGTCAATGGGGTCGCACAGAGTCGGACCCGACTGAAGTGACTTAGCAGCAGCAGCAGCAGCATGAGTTAGGTACTAATATTACCCTTCCCCCACACTTTTTTAATAGATGAGAGCAGTAAAACAGAGAAAGTTAAGAAACTTATCCCAAGTAACACAGCCACTAGTGACAGAGGCAGTTTTGGAATCCATCCATCAAGTACCTGAGTTTGTTTTATGTACTGCTCCCTTTCTATGTACTACTTCCTTTATTATTGATTAAAATATTAAGGAATATTCACATCTTCCTACTGGAATTCATATCTGCAAATTTTGACACACTCAAACTGAGGTTGTTAGAAATAATGGCCACAAAACTCTCAAAGCAAAAGCTAAAATCAGTGTGATATGATATGAACAAAACAATTATGAATTAATAATTTATGGGAATTTACACAAAAAAAGGTTCGTTTAGTCAAGGCTATGGTTTTTCCTGTGGTCATGTATGGATGTGAGAGCTGGACTGTGAAGAAAGCTGAGCACCGAAGAATTGATGCTTTTGAACTGTGGTGTTGGATAAAACTCTTGAGAGTCCCTTGGACTGCAAGGAGATCCAACCAGTCCATTCTAAAGGAGATCAGCCCTGGGTGTTCATTGGAAGGAATGATGCTAAAGCTGAAACTCCAGTACTTTGGCCACCTCATGCGAAGAGTTGACTCATTGGAAAAGACTCTGATGCTGGGAGGGATTGGGGGCAGGAGGAAAAGGGGACCACGGAGGATGAGATGGCTGGATGGCATCACCGACTCGATGGACGTGAGTTTGAGTGAATCCCAGGAGATGGTGATGGACAGGGAGGCCTGGCGTGCTGCAATTCATGGGGTCACAAAGAGTCGGACACGACTGAGCGACTGAACTGAACTGAATACAAAAAAATAGTTGATTGTGAAAATATATCAACCATTGATTTCTTTAAAAAATGAACTTTTTAAGTGACCTCAGTATGCAATACAAAACAGTTATCTAAGAGTGAAATAGGTTTTATGGAATCTGCTTGTCTATACTAGTCGGGGTAGACCAAGGAAAGCTATGGTAACAGATGACAAATACATTCCAGTTACTTCAGTGGTGTGAAACTGAAAAGTTTATTTTTCATGCATGCTAAGTATCTTACATTTTGGCAGGGGTTTCTGTATCCATTTTTCTCAGCTGGAACTTTCTGGAATGCCACTGACTGAGGTAACAAGCATCATCTCTCATTTCTTTTGCCACAGCAAGTCATATGGCTGTGCCTACCTTCAAGCAGGTAGGGAAGTGCCATCAGAAATAGAGGGGAAGTATTAGTGAGAAGGTTTTCAATCAAGATTTATCAGCACATGGCTCCCAGATAAATACACAAAATCAATACTCAGGTTAAAAGGAAGATAGAGAAGCAGGATGTGACTATAGCTAAGCAACCAACATTTTCTGATACCATCAGAAATGCTAGAAATAATACGTATGATAATAGTGGCTGACATTCATTGAGAGCTCACAAAAAGCCAGTCACTGTGCATTGTAGCCACTTGACATTTAAACCCAAATCCAGAGAAAGTGCTTTTTTGTCTATCTTCTAGAACACAAAACTGAAGAACAGAGAAGTAAAATATCTTTCTGGACCTCAGAGCTGGTAACTTGGAGCTAGGTTCAAGAAACTAGATAATCTGGTAATACTCCCTCTTAGAATTACTCCCCTATACCACTTCCCCTATAGTGCTTCTCTTCTGAGTTGCACATGATTCAGCATTTAGAGCATTTTACCTCTGGATATTACAGACTTTGCAACTATATTCATCATTGGATCATGAGTGCAAAGTAGAAACTGACCCTGGTGGTTTAACTATAACCGGAAAAGACAACTTCCACAAAATTTTCTCATAAAGCCTGTTGCCAAGATTGTTGAGAACAACATGTGCTTTCCCAGATTACAGTGATAAGAAGGTTGATGTTACTGAGGGCTGCAAGTCCTAACGAAGCAGCAGGTCTCCGAGAGAGGGATACTTCTGCTGGCCTCCACAAAAGCTTGTGCAATGGTTTCTTGGGGAGGAGCTGGCTAAGTTGGTTGGGAAACACTGAATAGACTCATGCTGTTGGAAGGGCCATCAACAGGAAATGGTCACTAGATTCTCTTAAATCCACTGAGCTTACAGTGGGGTAGTGCTGCAATCAGCTGAGTATTACCACGCTGTCCATTTACTTGAAGACTGCAAGACTCCTTCTGTTCTAAAGAAGGAGTCATTAAAGAAAAAAAGAGTGTCTGCCAAAATTAACTATTCAAATTACTCACCCACAACTGGGAATTTACACCAATCCTACCAAGAAAAAGTAACTATTTCAGTGTCTGGGAGCTGCTGGGCTATAAATCTCTTCAACAGGTGTTTACTGTCATGGGCTGGCAGGTGCTAGTGTGAAACGGCCTCTAGCAAACACATACAAACACATACACACTCCACGTCTTCCTTTCATGTCCAAGTTCTTTCAAGTCCATTGGATCTCTGCACCTCCACTGGATCCTTTCTCTCACTCTTGGGGTACACAAGACTCAGAGGAGATCCTCAGAGATATTACATAAGGCTCTTCATCAGCCCATGGCTGGTCTGCTACTTCAGCCTCATGATAAACAAGGGGTTTCTCTTTATTTTTAGGCTGTGCTGGGTCTTCACTGCTGCACACAGGCTTTCTCTAGTTGTAGCCAGTGGGGGCTACTCCTCATTGCAGTGCACAAGCTTCTCTTGTTGTACAGTACAGGCTCTAGGGTGCGCAAGCTTCGGTAGCTGTAATGTGTAGGCTCGGTAATTATGGCACACAGGCTTAGTTGCTCTGTGGCACATGGGCTCTTCCAAGACCAGGGATTGAACTGGTGTCCCTTGCATTGCAAGGTGGATTCTTAACCACTGGACAACCAGGGAAGCCCCCAAGGGGCTTCTAACAGTATTCCAGTCTCCCTGGTTACATCTTGGAACCCTGGGAAGTGATGTACCAATTTCCTTCTGCTTAGGGTGTGGGAGTAAGGGAATACAGAGCAGGATTTGAGTCTCTCTCATTAACTCTTACATCATCATACATTCTTTGATTTTGGCATAATCTCCATGCCTTATCACCTTCAGGACCTTGGATTTTAATACCCAAAGCCAAGCACTTGAACTTTAAAGTATCTTATCTGTCTCAAGCACTTGGTTCCTAAGAATTTCACCTCTGCTCTAAGTTTCAAAATCCATTCATCATTCCAATTGTTTCCTTTCAAAGCTACACATGCCCTCCCTCTGTGGGTGGTGTATAAAGAAAATTATATTGTGGGGAAAAGGTAAATGGGTTCCAAGCTCCCCTACAGAGGAATAGAAAGTAGGGTCAAGAACTCTGACTAATGTATCTCAAAATATAACATTATTTGTTGGACATGTATGGGTGTTTCTCCTATTTTGAGATTATTCTAATAAGTGTTAAAGCTACACTTATGTAGCATTTGATGATACCATGTGTCAGTATCTTAGATGACTTTACCCTCTAATCCTCACAAAACATTATGAGTTGGAGTTTTTATCCAACTAAAGGATAAAGAAAGGGAGTCTCAGACATGCTTATTAATTTGGCTAAATTCACACAAGGTAGTAGATGGTGGAGCCAGGCACTATATTAGGCCCTGAGTGTTGAAAGATTAATGGTACAAAGATGAATGTACCAACAGGTACAGACATCAGAAACTTAAATGGACCCAGACAGCCCATGTGACTAGACCTGCTGATGAGGTTTACACACACAGGAAGGACATTTGACTAAGGACTATCAAAGTCCTGAGTTGATTCAAGAAGACTAAGCTGGAAGGTTAGACAAGTGAAAGAAATGGGAGAGGAAGAAAATAAAGGGTATTTCAGGCCCAAGAAATAGAATCAACAAAAGCACAGAGACAAGATTACATAGAATGATTTGTTCCCTATTTAGGCTTATTTCTCCGGGTACTGACTTCTGTGTAACAAGCTACCTGAAAACTTAATGTCTTATAACAGCAGTTATTTTGCTTACAGAGCCTGCAATTTGGACAGGGCTTTGTGGGAACTCCTTATCTTATCTCTGCACTGCCTGGCTTCATCTGGGAGAATTTAAAGGCTAGAGCTAGAATCAACAAAGGCTGACTCATATGCAAGCTGATAATGGCAATAAGCTGAGACCTCAGATGAGTCTGTGGGCTGATAAATCTAGCCCTGGCATATCCCTATGGGTTAAGCTTCTTCACAGTGTGGTTGCTGGGCCGCAAGAGTAACCACCCTGAGAGAGAATAAACTAGCTAGAAGCCATATCACATTTTTTGATATCACATTTTAGTCACCAAGTGTCACTTCCACCACCTTCTCTTTGTCAAGACAGCCACAAAATGTCACCCAGTTTCAAAGAGAGGAGCAAAATCTCAACCCTTGAGGGCATATGGCAAAGTTTTGGAGGAGCATATGGAACTGGAAATAGGTCTGTGATCACTTTTTAAACATACAATCTGATGGAACATGAAAGAACATGAAAGAACAATATACAATGCAGATAGCCTTCTTCCATAACAGTCATGTCACTCCTGATCTCATCACACTATTAGTTGTATGAGATCACTGATTGACTCATATCTTATTAGGAGGAGGTTAACAGCACTAAGTCAAGAAAAGAATTTAAGTCATTCACTATCCATGCAATAAATTGGACACATGGAAATCCTGTCATCACTCCACAAAATTCAAAGAACACATTCATGAACTGTCTACAACAAAGACTCAGCTAAAAATTGTGTTCAAAAGCTTGAATTTGACTTTTGCAATTAAAAGACCATTTGAACCTTTGTCCCATGCTGCCATGGGACATGGGGTGATCTGTATGTCTTCACCAAGAATCCCTAACAGTTTTGCAGTCCTTCAGGGAAGGTTTTATTGTTTGTGGAAATGTACTCAAAATGGCTTAACCACTTTTAGCTTCATCTCACTTGCAGAGTACAAAAATCACAGCCCCATGCCATTTAATCATAAGATTGTAAGACGCTGAGGTTTCTATGCCCTACAGGGCTCAGAGAACAAGTGGGTCAGTATTTTTTGTCATGTTAAGAAAATGTAAAGTTGCTTTTCTCAGGCAACTTGGAATGAAGCTAAAAAGATAAGAGCTCTCTTATCTAGGAAAATATAGCTCTGAATTTTTAGCTTTTTAACCACCTCATCTCCCACTCCCCTGGGGTCAAAACAGACACAGAGTAGAGCTAAGGTTTCCCCCACCCCCACCCCTCAGGTATCTCAGAGATGAGTTTAGAAATAGCCATGAACAAATGCAGACAGGAACCCTGTTACCAAGCAATTTAATTCTAATAGGCACAGAGGTTTATCAAAGTCACACAAATATGGGATGTAACTGAGAAGATAAATGCTGTGGAAAAAAAAAAAAAAGCCCCTGAGACTACTAAGAAAGAAGAAAGAAAGTGAAGTCGCTCAGTTGTGTCCGACTCTTTGCTACCCCATGAACCGTAGCCAACCAGGCTTCTCCATCCATGGAACTTTCCAGGCATGAGTACTGGAGTGGGTTGCCATTTCCTTCTCCAGGGGATGTTCCCGACCCAGGGATTGAACCCGGGTGTCCCGCATTGCAGGCAGACACTTTACCATCTGAGCTACCAGGGAATCTCCTGAGGCTACTAAAGCGTATTATAAAGTTGACAGATGCCTGGGGAAGGCTTCCCAGAGGAAGTGACAATCTGGCTGAAGCTACAGAACAAGTATGAGTTAACCTGGAGTCTGGCCTGAGAAGGGGAAAGGGACAGAGGCTGGTTCCAGACAGAACTAAATGAGCAGCGGCCCACAGACGGGAGGCTGGTGAGCCCCAGGGAAGATGGCACAGCATACAGGATGCTTAGAAGTTGTGGGAGTAGGTGATCCTGTATAGCCTTTGTCCTAAACCTGGTGCTGTGCCCAGGGGACAAAAAAAAAAAAAAAAAAAAAAAAAACGAGAAAAGCCAGAAGAGCCTCATAATGCAGAAACAAAAAGCACCAGACCCTTATAGCCCTGCGCGCCATGTTGCAACTGTTGCAGAATTTTCAAACCTTCTTGGGCAACATGGCTTGTCTCTTTTTGTCTCATATAAGGAAAGGTATTCGTCCTGTTCTCTCCTTTCCAGTAAAAGGAAAGTATATGTACCCCACGCAGTCAGCAAGTGACTCAGAAAGATTTCTTTGTTCCCTAGCTATAAAAACAGGGAGATGACCCACGTTCCTTGAGGTGACCCAAGGTTCTAATAGCATCTCCCACTCTAATAAACTCTATTCTCTTCATTCTGCTTCCTGTCTGGAAATTCTTTTCCAACACATGCATGGACTAGGACACTGAGGTCAATGAGAAGCCATTAACAAGATGTTAGTCCCTCAGTTTATAAATTCACTGCATTCAGTATCATGCAGTTTTCAACTAAAAGGAAGCCAAGCCAGAGCAGGGCGACAGTTTCGGCACTGAGGTACGCGTCTTCTGTCACAGCCTGGCCCTTGGACACTACCGCTACCGTCCGCTTTGTTTAACCATACGTTGTATTCTTACCCTGAGCTCCTCTCAGAGCGCCTTCAGTGGTCCACACGGCTGGGTAAGTGCCCAGCTACCTCAGCACGGACCCCGGCTGTGCGCCGCTATGGCGGCGAGGACGCCAGCAACGCCGGGACGCCGGCGTCGGACCCGGATGATGAGGACGCCCTGTCGGTGAGAGGAACCAGGCTAGTAAAGGGGCCGCCGAGGACTTCCGTGGCCCCGTGGAACGTGTTGCCTGTCTTCCTCTATGGCTTCTCCATCCTCTTGGTCTTTGGCAACATCTTTCGTGGCTTCTCTGCCTGAGGACAGGATGCCCGAGTGGGCGCCCGGGCAACTGAGAGACCTGTGAAAGTCCAAGAAGCCCACGGCTCCGGATCTGCCTCGACTCCAGTGAGGACCGCCTGCCGGACCGTGGTGAGGGCGTACCAGTTGCCGCGGGGGTTCAAGAAGTGCCACCTTCTCCGCCCGCCGGCCGCCCTCTGCCCTCTCCTCAGAGCGCTTAAGCAAAGGAACTGAAAGGCTGGACCCCCCCCCCCCACCCCCGTGCTTTCAGAACTTTATTAAGTGAAGTATGGGCAGAAATGAAAACCCTTGAAACTGTAGAAGTGGGGTAGAGGCGCCTTGGCTTGGAGACGATTCTCTCACTGAAAAGAAAGCCATCTTTGGTTTGGTTTGTTTGGTTTTTTCTCTTCTTTTTTTTCCTAAAGAGGAGCTGACTGGCTGAGTATATCTGAACACAAATTACGTTCAGAATGGAGAACTAGAGGAAGGCAAGTCTCTGGGCACAAGACCAGGCGAGAAGCAGAAGCCCCTGCTCTATAGGAAGGCAGACAGGTGCCAGTTTTATGTTGGGCACAGGAAAGTTGAGGGGAGGATATCTTTGCTCTTTGTAAATCGAGATTTGGTGGGAAGGAAACCTGAAAAATGGCGAAAGGACCGGGATAAGGGATATAGTTACACGGGGAAGAAAACAGATAACGGAGCTCAAGAAGTCGTGATCCTTCTTCAGTATCTGCCCTAGTACCCAAAAGTTCATCTTCCTACAGTGAAATATTCCTCACGTCACTCTGCTCAAAAACTTTTAGAGGTATATTCAGAAAGAAGAATAAATTCCTCCTCTTTGTTATTTGTCATTTCTGGTTCTATACAATTGTCTCCTCCACTGCCAGCTCCCACTCTTCCCCAAATTAATCTTTCGCTTCACCCGAACTCAGTATTTGTCACCACCTCCTCGCTTGTGCTCATGTCAGTAGGCATGAGCTTGCTCTCTTCCTGCCTTGGCCAGCTCTTACTAATCATTAGAACATCACCCTAGTCCCACATCTGTGGAAACTTATATTTTACATTTATTTCTCTTAGAGCTTATATCTCCCGTTACCTATACCCTTTATATTTGCTAAGTCGCTTCAGTCGTGTCCGACTCTGTGCAACCTCATAGACGGCAGCCCACCAGGCTCCCCGGTCCCTGGGATTCTCCAGGCAAGAGTACTGGAGTTGGGTGCCATTGCCTTCTCCGCTTTCTATTTGCAACTACTCACAAGTGAATGCACACTCTTGTGTTATTCTGTAACTGTTCACATAGGTCTGTCTTGTCTCTTCCAAGAAAAACACAAGTTCCTTGTCAGAAACCTTGCCTTTAATCTCTTGAACATTAACCTGCTCTGGCAATTCCATTTCTTAAGCAACAATGCCATCTAGTGGTTGGAAGTTTGCATGGCTTCGGCTGACTTTAATAGTTACATTTATAAGAAGGATATAGATTAAGTAATGAACTCAAATGATTCCCATCAATTACGCTTGCTCATGAAGGAACTTAAAATGCAGATTTATGTGCTCTCCTTTCCCAGTACTTTCCCCATCCTCCTGTGGTCCAGTGGCCCACAAACTGCTGGTAAGGGGTCTCTGCGTGTGCTCCCTGCAAACCACAACATCCCTTTCCCGTAGGATCACTAGACGCTTTTATGGTGATTATGCGATTTTTAATTCTGTGCTTCCTGTTGATATAGAGGTTTATGTGCATAAATATTTATTTTGGAAATAAAATATGTACTTGAGGAAGAAACTTGAGATGATAAATATGATAGCCAGAGTAGAAACTCATTTCAAAGCCAAATGGGAGAGGCAGTGTGGTGTAGAGGAAAGCTTGTGTACTTTGGCTTCTGAAGGACTTGGGATCAAATGCCAGGTCTTTCCATTAAAGTCATGTGGTAGTTGTGACAACTAACATCTCTGGAACTGTTTTCTCATCCCAAACAAAGAAAATGACCTATACCTTGCCAAGCTGCTTTGGAGAGGATTAAATAGAATCGTGCACCAAAAAATTCTGGTCCAGAGTAGGCAGTCATAAATGATAGCTGTTATTATTATTATTATTATTATTGTTTACATTTTGCTAAGAATTATTATCATCGTGCTTCCAATTTTGTATCTTTTAAAAACAAAATCCTAGTTTTTAAATTTGGAAACATCAGTAACTAATTTTGATTCTGATTAAAATTAGCTCATCATTCTTGGTTTAAAATGATAAAGCTATAAGGTAATGAATTTGGGAAAAGTATTTTAAATCTCTGAAAATGAAACAGGAATTCTAATCTTCTGTAGACATCACAATTTGAATAGTAATGAAGGGTTTAGAAGAAATGAAGCAGACTGAAATTATCTTTACATAGAGCACTTGAAAAACAGCCTCTTTAACTCAGGTTATAAATTTCGATGACAACCTGGATTTCTGGAGGGAGAAAAAAGCACTAGGACTAAATATGTAAATAAGTTTAGCATAAGAAAATATAAAGTGCTGACTTGTGTGGCCCCCTTGTGGTCAAAATGTGAATAACAATTACCCTTTTTAAATGTACTTTTTTGTTTTTAACAATTGAATGAAGGCGCTCAGTCCTGTCCGACTCTTTGCAACCCCATGGACTGTAGCCTAACCAGGTTCCTCCATCCATGGGATTTTCCAGGCAAGAATACTGGAGTGAGTTGCCATTTCCTTCTCCATTTTAACAATTACCCTTTTTAAATATGATTTGAGTTTTATCTGAACTTTAAGGTAAACCAAGAATTTGTTTTAAAAGTTCACCTTTTTTGCCTATTATTTGGAAAACTTTTTTCCATATAAGGGATGTTATATATGGTGGTTTATTTTTCTGTCAGCCCCAGATTAATGCTACATTTACACCTCAACAATATAGCCCACAAATTGTATTAGCACAAGTAGCAAAAAATAGACAATGATGTTTCTTTAAGCACATCAAAGAACAATAGAATTTCTAGTTTGGAAGAAATCTGAGATCTCTATTCTAAATTCTAGCTAAGTATACCAAAAATGGGCTTTCCATTTTCAGGTGGTAAAGAATCTGCCTGCAATGCAGGAGGCCTGGGTTTGATCCCTATTAGGGAATATACCCTGGAGAAGGGAATGGCTACCCACTCCAGTATTCTTACCTGGAGAATTCTATGGACAGAAGAGCCTGGAGGGCTACAGTCCATTAGGGTCACAAAGAGACACAACTGAGCAACACACACACACACACACACACACATATATCAAAAACACTCCTTCCCCCCAAATGCCATCCCATCAATGGAAGCAAATAATTCCTTCTCCTAGATCAGACATAACTCTCTTATCCTGTTGAGAATTATAATAGAAACAGCAAGTCATGGACAGAAGACCTGGGCTCAGATTCTCACTTTTTTTGTTGTTGTTATAGAAGAAAAGAGTAGAGAGTTGGGATTATCATCCCAAAGTTTCATAAGACTAAGCAAAACTATCCTTTGTGCTCACGTTAAGGGCCTCCACAGGTTGACTGCTACTCTCTTCCCAAGTCTTTTTCATTCTGCCATCTTGACTGAGACAGCAGCCACTGACCAGGAACATGATAGTCTGGTGGCAGAAGGGAAAAATAAATTGATCAGTGAAATGCCTCAAAGTGCCTGCTTGGAAGCAGCATGGGCCTCTTCCACTCACATTCTTTAATCAAAGCAAATTATAGGACCAAGCCCAATGTTAACAGAATAGTAAGTATACTCCTTTCACAGGAGAGAGCTCCAGAGAAGGGCAAGATAGGGAAGTCAGCAAATATTTTGAACAAATACTGAAATGTATCATTTTTTGTGGCTGTAAACAGATCACCTATGATCTGTTAGTCTTAAAACTCAACCCCAAAATTGGAGGTAACAATCCTCTCCAGCCTAAGCTCAGGATTGTGATAAAGATTAAGTATTTGTTATTTTTATCCTTTCCCATAGATTTTGTTCAGCAAGTCTCATGTGAAACCCTGCTATCTATAGTTTTTAAATGTCCCCGTACATCTCAGAACCCAGAAAGCTTTTAGAGAAGACATACTTTTGGGCCTTATGCCAAAAATTCTGATTCCGCCAGGACTGGTATGGAGTTCTAGACACTGTATTTTTAAAAGCTCCTCCAAGTTTCTGATCTAAATCTGGGCAAGAAACCCTGAGCTATAGTTCGTTTTTAACAACAAAATTCTGTAATGTATATAGTCAATAACTTCTCCTTTTTTTTTCAGAGAGCAGGGTATATTTATTAACTGTTTATATAGCTTTCTTTAGAAACTTCATTTTTTATATCTCAATCTAATACTGAAAAAAAAAGATAGGTAGCAGATAAGTAAAGAGGAAAGTAAAGGAGAGAGATACCTAACGTGACTACATAGCACTGAGTGAAGAAATAACAATGACGGCGCTCATTAATTCTGTGATCTCAGGCTCTGGCTTGACATGTAATACTTCTCTGGAACCTCAGGATAGAATTATAAATTAAGAAATATTATACTATATTAACCTGGGTGCCGAAAAAGTTAAGTCAGAAATGGATAAAGCAGGATTCATACTCAAATCTGTCTAGCTCAAATCTCAATACTGGAATGGGTTGTCATTTCCCTTCTCAGATTTAATCTGCGCTGCATTCTCATTAGGTGTCCAATAAATATTTATTTAGTTCAGTTCAGTTCAGTTCAGTCGCTCAGTCATGTCCAACTCTTTGCGACCCCATGAATTGCAGCACTCCAGGCCTCCCTGTCCATCACCAACTCCCGGAGTTCACTCGAACTCACATCCATCGGGTCGGTGATGCTATCCAGCCATCTCATCCTCTATCGTCCTCTTTTCCTGCCCTCCCAGCATCAGAGTCTTTTCCAATGAGTCAACTCTTCCCATGAGGTGGCCAAAGTACTGGAGTTTCAGCTTTAGCATCATTCCTTCTAAAGAACACCCAGGACTGATCTCCTTTAGAATGGACTGGTTGGATCTCCTTGCAGTCCAAAGGACTCTCAAGAGTCTTCTCCAACACCACATTTTTTATTAGACAACATAAAAAGAAAAATTGGGGCTTCCTGCTTGATTTTCATGATCCCAATATACACCTGGAAGCATTTCTCTTCTCCAGTCAGCTTTCAGAATTCTGCTTCTTTGTCCTCACCTAGGAAAACCTACAGGAAGGATCATCCTAATCCAGTGAGCACCTTGGGGCTTCTAACATGAGTGCTTTGGCCCACAAGCCTTCCACATCTGCTGGTAGAGTGAGACTTGGAGAAAATAATACTAGTCCCCAGTCCCACCAACCTTAAGACTTTGTTTTATGCTTAAGCTGTTTGGCACTGGCTTTCTGTCACTTGTAACCTAAAGAGTCTTAACTAATCTGTTCTACTCAGAAATATCCAACTTTTAACACATAAAATTTGAAAAGTAAAGCAATCAGGTAAGCTGGTTCTTCAGACCACCAGTGCTAAAACAATTCATGCCATACCACTGCTGCCCTTGATGCTGAGGCCTTTTAGTCACTTACAGACGTCTCTATGGTACTAGAAGCCAGACTTCCATGAAACATAAAATCTCTAATAGGTGTTACAGGAAGGTAAAAGAAAAACCACCATTCTGACCAGATGAGGACATTTGGAAAAGAGAGGAATACTGTGCTCAAAGAGCCTTCCTTCTAGGCTTCTCTGATTCTTCCAGTCCCTTTTGGCTACATTCTAACCACTTCTACTCCATACCTAAATCCTTTACCCAGTCCCCCTTTTTCACCTCCTAGTCCAGTGCCTGTAGTGGCAACTGTTGAGATGTAGCTGTTCCTTAGATTTACAGGTTTCTGGAGCAGGTCTCCTCCATTCTTATCTCATAATATTCAATTCTTTGCTGCTCCAATTATTACTTCTCTTTGGCTACACACCAAATTTCAGAACAGATGGACTTGAATGACAAACACTACTGTAAAGTTTAACTTTTTTCTTGCTCTAAATTTAAAATGTCACTATAGAACTTAGTCTATTAAGAATTTAAATTTATTTTTAAAGTACTCTGTAAGTCTTTGAGAAATAATATAACATTAACACATTACTTCAGAATGGAGTTAGTATTTAGAAAACCATCCACCGACATATGCTACAAGTGCATCTAATGTATGAATTCAAATATTTGTCCTGTTTTATAGCAACAGCCCAAGAACTTTTTCTGTATTTTTCATGTTCTTGTTCTCTTTATTTTCTGATGCTTTTACATCTTGGGGCTTTACTGATCCTAGAGGGAATACCCCTCCCAGGGTTAGCTAATTCCTAGACATATAGACAATTCAAGCTCAAGTGTTCCTTTTATATGCAAACCATATGAAATCCAGAGCCGTACCCTTAACCATCTCCTTTATTAGGCTGAGTAATAAATATGCTGAGTATGCCACTATCCTTCTGCCCTAATCACCACAAGGAAGGTCAGGTACCAGACACCTAGAGACAGAACCTACTACACCCCAGCATCCACAGAAAGTATTCAGATTAGCAAATTCTAAGCCTGCTTATCCTGCTTTGCTATGGCCTTTTCACAGAAACTACAGCAAAGCCTCTTATACATGGTTTCTTTTGCTTCCCCTGCTTCCTTTCCAACCCTGGTACTTCTTTATGTGCAACTGCATGGAGTGGTATGCCTCATGTTCCTAGGGTCTAAGAAGTCTCTACAACCTCTTTTGATATGAATAAAATACTGTGAGTCACCCAAGGGAAAATAATTTCTCCTTTTGTTAATTAGAAGTGATACATAAATTTTTACAAAACTCTAGGGGAAAGGCATTATTTCCAACAATTTACCTAATTGTTCATTTGAATCTGGTGGATTATCTTGCAGTTTATTTAGGAGGGGGCTATTGAGAAGCAAATGGCTCCTACATGTGACTAGCTAGTGTTTCCTTCCCTGGAGGAAATTAATCTTGTGGCAAATTATAAATTTTCTTTTAGTTAATCTTTAAATGAGTGTGGAGTTGATGGCCTACCTTGCTACCTGATGGGGAGATTTGACACACTAGGGTTACATTAATGTAATCTGTCATAATTCATATTAAGAAATAAAAACACCATTGTCCCAGAGAAGTTGTTTTTCCTCTATTTAGAAGAGGAAGTTTAAAAAAGAAATTCTGCACATGAAAATAACCAGGAGTAGAACCAGCTGTCCATTATTTTATACAATGGACCTCAAATTCTAATTTGAATCAAATCCTTTATGGAGTGTGTTTAAAATGTGTATTTATAGATCATACTCTCCAGAGATTCTCATTCAAGAGTCTAAATAGAAGGTCGAAATCTTTATTTTATCAAGAAGTCCGTATCCTGCCACACGTGTTCCAAGAATCACAATTTAATAAACACAAGGAAACCACCAGCCTACTTTGCCTGCTTCTGAAGATTTATTGTTGAGTCATGTATGCAGTCAGCTGCCAGCTTTTAGGTCCTAAAGTATCTCCTAGTAACAGCTTCTCTCTAAACATTGGATTGATAATATTAATATCATGCATATATTATGTATACATTTATAGACAGATAGATCTAGCTATCTAGCTATAGATATGGTTTTGATATCACTTCATCTGAGCCAGACATAAATGAGTAAAATTTCTATCTCAGTCACTAACTCTCTGAGTCAGAGCAAGTTAAACACTTTGAAACCACTTCACAGAATTGTGATAAGGATTAAGGGAGCATTTGTGTATAATGCATTTATTTAAACCAGTACCCAACAAAGAGTGAGGATAGGAGTGGAGACCGTACTACTGATTGATGTTTTACATGTATAGACATTGTTATATGGTTTCCAGAGCTCTTTCACGTGCATCATTTAATTATATCCTCAAAATGTGCATGTGAGGTAGAGGGTGCAGATTATTGTTCCAATTATAAAAGTTTTAATCTCAGTCTGCCACCATGGTCATAGGAAAGAAAGGAAAGTGTTAGTTTTTCAGTCATGTCCAACTCTTTGCAACCCCATTGTAGCCCGCCAGGACCCTCTGTCCATGGGATTTTCCAGACAAGAATACTGAAATGGGTTGACATTTCCTTCTCCAAGGGATCTTCCCAACCCAGGGATTGAACCCGGGTTTCCCATATTGCAAGTTGACGCTTTACTGTCTGAGCCATCCTCATTGGGAAAAAAAATGAGCATCAAAGTGTCTGAGAGTATAGGAGTTTCTTTTACCTTTTGAAGCCGAGGAACTAGTGTGCCCAGAATACTTCACACTTCAGAGTTCAAGGTGAGTTTCAAATTTGTAGAATGGCAGAGCAGTAGTGGTTAGGAGCATGGGTTTTCCAGTAGACAAATTTGGCTCTGTCACTTCAATAACTGTATTAACTTGACAATGTTATTTAAGTCTTCCAAGCCTCAAGAGCTTCTTAGGAAAACAAGACTTATAAAGCAATGGTTAAATAATTTTCATAATTATAATAATGATATCTAATATTTATCAAAGCCTCCATAAAATATTTTGTAGAGTGTTTAGCAGAGTAGTGCTCATAATAGAGCTGGTATGTAAGAAACCATCCACCCACACATGCTACAGGTACTACTAATGTATGGGGACAGTTATCACTATTGCTAACAAAGAAAAAAGCAATAAATTTTTTAACGTGAAGAGATAGCTAATGGGCAAATTATTAGTTACTATTATAACCACAGACTTTATTAGGAAGCAGAGTAAACATGACGAAATTATGTAGATAGACCCGGATCACAAAATGACTCCATGGCAGGGTCAGGTTTCTGCCCTGTCCAAGACCTCGTCTCTTCTCCAGGGATTACTATGATCCTTTCATTTTACTCAGAAGAAGGACTTACACTTGGAGAATTCCCTTGAAGAGTTCCATGGTTTTATCCCAAATGCTCTGAGGTCTTGAAGATTACCTTGTTTAATATGTTCTGTGTTTATGTTGAAGATGGAGTTTTCGCAGAGTTAAAGGCCTACACAGTTCTTACAGGTTCCAATTTGGAACCAACCCTAAATCTTTTGTGGCTTTGAGTTAGTCTTGGCAGAAGACTTCCAGAGTGGGAGGATTTTTAATGGTTTCTTTAAAAGAGTCACTTTAAAACATTCATTTAGGCTCAAACCAAAGTAAACTGACCAATCTATTCCCATGGATTTTAGAGGAACAAGGGTTAGAATTCAGAGGAAATGTGGTAAGCAAAGCCTACTGAGAATTTGGTTGATACTGGGGGCCATTAAGTGAGCATGGTGTCACTAAAAGCAACTTTCTCACAAAGAAACTTTCTCACAAATATCCTACTATATTGTGCTCCCATAATATTAGAGGTGTTTTGAATATATACATATATGTATACACACACATAATTTATATACCTGTATCAATGCCAAAAATTGTCATAAAAGTGATATTTTGCTGAACTTAAAATCATAAAATAAACTTCTAGTACAAAAGAATAACTCTAAATTTTTTTTTATTGACAATAGTAGTGAAAATTTAAAGGTCTAAGATGACAGTGAAGACCTATAATTTTCTAAAGACTGTCATCTGTTAATAGCTCCCACGGTCATTATACAGCACATCTGTCTTACTAAGTAGCCATTTTTATAAGTGAAATACAAAGATATTTTCCCACAATACTTGTTTTCTCTCCCCCATAGTTTTTGTATTCATTTTTAGGTCTGAAAATTGTATATGGTTTTGGAGCTTTTCACCCTCAGGAATATTCGAGATAGCAAACTAGTATTCTGCTCTTAATTCCTTCTCATAAGTTGTGAAGAATCTTAGTTGGGACTTTTTTCCTGAAAGAACTCATGGCTCAAACATATTCTAAAAGTTAAGCAATACGTGTTCTAATGATGACATTGTTTAGTATTGGATGAATGTTAGTATCCAATAATTCTATAAAGATTAAAAGTATAAACCAGTTCATTTCTTTTATATTCTATCTTTAAAGTCATATAGTGATTATTTTTAATAGTTTTCCTAAATCTATCTAGCTGAAGTACCTTCTCTTCTTTTAACACTCAATCATATTTCTTACTTTGTTAGCTTTTATTTTTTTTAATTGAGATATAACTGACATACAATATTGTGTAAGTTTGAAGTATACAGAATGTTGAATTAATTCCTTTATATATTGCAATATGATTACACTGTAGCATTAGCTAACATCTCTAGCACATCACATAATTATCATTTCATTTTGTGTGAGAAGACCTAATATCTAATATCTTAACAACTTTGAAGCATATAAAACATGATTGCTGACTATAATCACACTGCTGTGCATTAGATCTTCAAAACTTATTTAACTTCTAACTATAAATTTGTGCCCTTTGACTACTGTTTCTGCATTTTTTCCACTTCCCAGTCTCTGGAAACAGCCATTCTACTGTTTCTCTGAATTAACCTTTTTTAGATTTTATATACAGGCATGCATCAGAAATATTGAAGATTTGGTTTCAGACAACTGCAATAAAGCAAGGCACATAAAAGTTTTGGTCCTCAAAAAGTTATTGAAGTTATATTTACACTGTACTATAGTCTATTTTATGTCTTTAAAAACATGCCCATATCTTAATTAAATAATACTTTATCACTGAAAATGCTAACCATCATATGAGCCTCCAGCAAGTTTTCATCTTTTTGCAATAACAGCACCTGATATAACTGATCATCAATCACTGTAACAAAATATAATAATAATGAAACAGTTTGTAATGTTGCATAAATTACCAAAATGTGACACAGAAGAGACATGAAGTGAGCAAATGCTGTCAGAAAAAATGACACTGATAGACTTGCTCAACACAGGCTTGCAACAAAACTTCAATGTGTAAAAAACTGAATATCTGCAAAGTGCAATAAAGCTAAGTGCAGTAAAACAAGGTGTGCTGGAGTTTACTCAAACTCATGTCCACTGAGTTGGTGATGCCATCCAACCATCTCATCCTCTGTCATCCCCTTCTCCTCCCGCCTTCAATCTTTCCCAGCATCAGGGTCATTTCCAATGAGTCAGTTCTTCGCATCAGGTGGCCAAAGTATTGGAGTTTCAGCTTCAGCATCAGTCCTTCCAATGAATATTCAGGACTGATTTCCTTTAGGATGGGCTGGTTGGATCTCTTTACAGTCCAAGGAGTCTTGTCCAACACCACAGAGTCTTGTTCCACACCACAAGACTCTCAAGAGTCTTGTCCAACACCACAGTTCAAAAGCATCAATTCTTCGGTGCTCAGCTTTCTTTATAGTCCATCTCTCACATCCATACATGCAATAAACATGAGGAGCAGATTTGTCTTCAATACTGTTTTTATTTTTTTTGTTTATCTACACAAAGTGGTATTTCTGCATCCTTATGGCTGGATGGCATCACCAACTCGATGAACGTGAGTTTGAGTGAACTCCAGGAGATGGTGATGGACAGGGAGGCCTGGCGTGCTGCACGATTCATGGGGTTGCAAAGAGTCAGACACGACTGAGTGACTGAAATGAACTGAACTGAACTGAACTGATGGCTATTTTACATTTAATATTTTGAAGAACCTCCATACTGACTTTAGTATCAGGGTAATGCTGATTTTGCAAAATGAGTTTGGTGTGTTCCTTCTTCTTCAAATTTTGGAAGAATTTGAGAAGTACTGACATTAATTCTTCTCTGTTTGGTAGAATTTATGGGGAAACCATGTGGCCTAGTCTTTTCTTTCTTAGGAGGTTTTAGATTACTGGTTGAATATTCTTACTTATTGCTGATCTGTTCAGCTCTTCTATTTCTTCATGATTCTTGATTTGATTGTCTTGAGTCTTGATAGGTTGTATCTTTTTCTAGGAATTTATCCATTTGTTCCACAAAGATAATCTAGTTTGTTGGTATGTAATTTTTCATAATATGATCCTTTGTATTATCAGTTGTGATGTCTCCTTTAACTTACTTTTTCTTTTTTGGCCACACCTCACAGCATGCAGTATCTTAGTTCCCCGATCAGAGATTAAACCTGAACTTGGTGCAGTGGAGGCTCAGAGTTCTAACCACTGGACTGCCAGGGAAGTAAGTCCCTTAAATAAATTTTTAATCTTTTTTTGAGACCTTTAATTTATGATTTTACTTGAGTCCTTTTCTTAGTCTAACTAATGATTTTTCAATTTCATTTATCTTTTTAAAAAATTAGCCATTAGTTTCTTTTCTGTTGTTTCTCTAGTCTCAATGTCAGTTATTTCCATTGTGATCTTTCTTACTTCCTTCCTTCAACTAACTTGAGGTTTAGTTTGTTATCCTTTTTCTAGTTCCTTGATGTGTACAGTTAGGTTATTTGAGATTTTTCTTTTTCTTAATATAGGCATTTATCATTATAATCTCTCTTAGAACTACTTTTGCTACATACTATAAATGTTGACATGTTGTGTTTCCATTTTTGTTTGTTTCAAGATTTTTTTAAGTTTCTCTTTTAACTTTTTCTTTAATTCAGTGGTTGTTCAGTGTATGTTGTTTAATTTTCACACATTGTGAATTTTCCAGTTTTCTTCCATTATTGATTTCTAGTTCCATACTATCATGGTCCAAAAAGACACTTGGCATTTCAATCTGCTTAAATTTGCTAAGACCTGTTTTGTGATCTAACATATGATATATTCTGGAGAATGTTCCATGCATGCTTGAAAGGAATGTGTATTCTGCTGCCTTTGGATGGAAAGTTATGTATGAGTCTGGTAGGTTCCTTTGGTCTAAAGTATAGTTCTGGTTCAGTGTCTCTATTAATTTTCTGTCTGGTTTAGCTATCCACTGTTAAAAGTGAAATGTTGAAGTTTCATACTATTATTATATTGCTATCTGTTTATCCCTTTAGATCTGCTAGTATTTGTTTTCATGTTTAGTGCTCCAGTGCTGGGTGCATAAATATTTACAGTTGTTGTATCCTCTTGGTGAATTTATCTGTTTATCATTATATAATGATTACCTTCTTTATCTCATTACAGTTTTGATTTAAAGTCCATTTTGTCTGATATAAGTGTGGCTACTCCTGTTCTGTTTTGATTTCCATTTGCATGGAATATCTTTTTTCATCTCTTCACTTTGCACCTTTGTATGTCCTTAAGGATGAAGTGAATCTCTTATAGGCAGCATGTAGTTGGATCTTGGGGTTTTTTTGTTACTCTGTCCGCCACTTTATACCTTTCAATTGAAAATTTTAATCCATTTATATTTTAGTAATTATTGATAGGTGAGGACTTACTAATGCCATATTATTATTTTCTGGCTATTTTGTAGTTCCATTGCTTCTCTCTTCCCTTCTTGTTATCTTCCTTTATATATTCATGATTATCCATAAAGATATGCTTTACTTCCCTTTTTTTATCTATTGTGTATCTACTGTAGGTTTTTACCTTATGGTTACCATGAAGGTTACTTAAAACATATTTTATCAGTCTGTTTTAAACTAATAGCAACCTAACTTTGGTCATATCCAAAAACTCTAACCTTCTACTCCTCTTCCCCCACCTTTTATGTTTTAATATAATAATTTAACTCACTTTATATTGTGTATCCATTAACTAATATTGCAGTAATTGTTACTTTAATATTTTTGTCCTTTAACCTTTATACTAGAATTAAGTAGTACCACCATATTACAGTATTAGTGTATTCTACATCTAACAATATACGTAACCTTACCAGTGTTCTTTATGTTTATATATATTTATGTTACTAGGATGGCTCAGGCAGTAAAGAATCTGCCTGCAATGTAGGAGACCTGGGTTCTATCCCTGGTTTGGGAAGATCCCCTGGAGAAAGGAACAGCTACCCACTCCAGTATTCTTGCCTGGAGTATTCCATCAATAGAGAAGCCTGGCAGACCACAGTCCATGGGGTCGGAGAGAGTTGGACACTACTGAGCAACTTTCACTTAGGGTTTCCCTGGTGGCTCAGATTGTGAAGAATCTACCTGCAATGCAGAAGACCAGGGTTCAATCCTTTGGTTGGGAAGATTCCCTGGAAAAGGGACTAATTCGTGTCCTTTCATTTCAGCTTTAAGAATTCCTGTCAGCTTAGGCAGGTCTTGTGGTAAGAACTCCCTCAGCTTTTGTTTGTCTGGAAAAATCTTTATCTCACCTTCATTTCTGAATGACAGCTTTGCCGAAGTTTTCTTGGCTGACAGTTTTTTTTTGTTTGTTTGTTTTTTAGTGATTTAAATATATTATCCCACTTTCTCCTGGTCTGTAAGGTTTCTGCTGAAAAATCTATTGTTTGCTTTATGAGAGTTCCCTCATATGTGAGAAATTTCTTTTGTCTTATTGCTTTTAAAATTCTCTTTGTCTTTAATTTTAAACAGTTTATTATATAAATGTGTCTTGGAGAAGATCATTTGGAGTTGAAACTGGAGACCTATGAGTCTCTTGAATTAGAATGTCTAATCTCTCCCTAGAAATTGAAAGTTTTCAGTTGTTCTTTTTTTGAACTTTCTTTGAGAAAGTTCTCAAAGTTCTGTTTTGTTTTGTTTTTTTTTTCGTTATTTCTTTAAATAAGCTTTCTACCCCTTTCTCTGTCTCATCTCCTTCTATAACTCTAATAATGCTGGGTTGTTTCTCTTCATAGTGTCTTACAGTTCATGGGAACCTTCTCCACATTCTTCACTCTTTTTCATTCATTCATCGTTTTATTTTCATTTTTTCTTTGTTATTCTCTTACCGGTAATTTCAAATGACCTGTCTTCTACTTCATAGATTTCTCCTTCTGCTTGATTGATAAGCTGTTGATTCTTTCTCTTTCATGTATCTCCATTCATTGTATTCTTCCGCTCAAGAATTTGTTTCTCTCTTATGATTTTTATTTCTTTTATACTTCTCATTTTGCCCATGTATTGTATTCTTGATTTTGTTGAATGGTCTTCCTGTTTCCTAGTAGCTCACTGAGCTTCCTTAAAACAATTATTTTGAATTCTTTATCAGGCAAATCTCAGTTCTCCATTTCTTTGGGATCAGTTAGTACGTCAAGGCTGTATATTGTCACCATGCTTATTTAACTTATATGCAGAGTACATCATGAGAAATGCTGGGCTGGAAGAAGCACAAGCTGGAATCAGGACTGCCAGGAGCAATATCAATAACCTCAGATATGGAGATGACATCACCCTTATGGCAGAAAGTAAAGAGGAACTAAAAAGCCTCTTGATGAAAGTGAAAGAGGAGAGTGAAAAAGTTGGCTTAAAGCTCAACATTCAGAAAACTAAGATCATGACATCTGGTCCCATCACTTCATGGGAAATAGAAGGGGAAACAGTGGAAACAGTGTCAGACTTTATTTTTGGGGGCTCCAAAATCACTGCAGATGGTGATTGCAGCCATGAAATTAAAAGATGCTTACTCCTTGGAAGGAAAGTTATGACCAACCTAGATAGCAGCATATTCAAAAGCAGAGACATTACTTTGCCAACAAAGGTCCGTCTAGTCAAGGCTATGGTTTTTCCAGTGGTCATGTATGGATGTGAGAGTTGGACTGTGAAGAAAGCTGAGCGCCAAAGAGTTGATGCTTTTGAACTGTGGTGTTGGAGAAGACTCTTGAGAGTCCCTTGTACTGAAAGGAGATCCAACCAGTCCATTCTAAAGGAGATCAGTCCTGGGTGTTCTTTGGAAGGAATGATGCTCAAGCTGAAACTCCAGTACTTTGGCCACCTCATGCGAAGAGTTGACTCATTGGAAAAGACTCTGATGCTGGGAGGGATTGGGGGCAGGAGGAGAAGGGGACGACAGAGGATGAGATGGCTGGATGGAATCACTGACTCGATGGACATGAGTTTGAGTGAACTCCAGGAGTTGGTGACGGACAGGGAGGCCTGGCATGCTGCAATTCATGGGGTGGCAAATAGTCGGACATGACTGAGCGACTGAACTGAACTGAACTGAACTAGAAAATTATTGTGTTCCTTTGGTGATACCCAGTTTCCTTGATTTTATATTTCTTGAGGTTTTACGTTGCTGTCTTTGCATTTGAAGAAGCAACTATCTCTTCCAGTCTTTCCTGACTGACTTCAGGAAAGAAATATACTTCTTCAGTCCTGTTAGGGAATTTTAGGTGTTCTTAGACCTTTTCTATGGATATGTCTACTTTACACTTCTTGCTCCCTCATGGAGGGAGATTCTTAAGATTGTGTGCCTTCTCTTGATCCTGCACAGCCAGACCACATACTGACAGCTTCTCATTTTCTTTATTTTCCTAGGGCAGTGCTCAGTTTTGTGTGTTTTTTCACAATCCTGTAGACTTCTCTCAGTTTTCTGTGCGTATGCATGCATGTTCACTAGCTGTTTGTAAAGCCTTGCTTACACCATCCTCAGGGGTGCACACAGGGAGCCAGTCACAGGTTGGGAGGTAGTAGAGTGTGGGTGAGGCATGCAGAATGTAGTGGGTACTCATGGGCCAGTTGAGGAAATCCATAGGCAAGGCATCCCAAGAAACTTTCGAGCTGGCTTCTTGATATGACTAGTAGGAACATATCAAGACTTGTAGGATCTGCCATATCACTAGTAGGATCTGCAGCCCTTTGATATGTTCCATTCTAAGCCCTGGCTGCTATTATCCCAGCTACTCCCAGCCCCCTAGTCATGCAGCACACCTCAGTATTCTAGATAGGGCCAGAAAGAAATGGGTATCTTTAGTGGCTTCCTATATAGCTGAGAAAGTTAAACTATTTCTCTTACTCTCTTCAGTCCATTTAGTCTCAGGTTTTTACTGCAATAGTGAGCTGAAACTTCTCTGCTGGACCGTGCCAGACATCTCCAAAGGTCCTCTTGTCTGCGAGTGATTGTCTAAATCAGTGTTTTGGGGGTGAGAGATGGTAGAAAGCTCCTATTTCACCATTTTGACCTCTGCCTTCACTTCTTTTATTTTTAAAATCCTGATGTTACACTGACATCTTGTGGTAATTGACATGGCTTGTTTGTCAAAAGCTGACAAAATGAAGCGAGAAGTTACATACTTCAGAAAAGGAAGAAAGATACTAAGTTGTAGACACTATAGTTTAGTTTAGTGCTATACTAAGGCTCCAGTCCATGGGGTCGCAAGAGTCGGACATGACTGAGCAACTTCACTTTCACTTTCCACTTTCATGCATTGGAGAAGGAAATGGCAACCCACTCCAGTGTTCTTGCCTGGAGAATCCCAGGGACGGCGGAGCCTGATGGGCTGCCGTCTATGGGGTCACAGAGTCGGACACGACTGAAGCAACTTAGCAAGCAAGCAAGGATTAAATGGCTTGCCCAAAGTTATATGCATGGGGAATGCAGCATTTGAGTCTAGGCAGTTTGACTCTAGAAATGTACTTTCTAATATGATAGCCAAGAGCCATGTGTGGTTTTTATTTTTTATTTAAATTTGTTTATTTTAATTGGAGGCTAATTACTTTACAATATTGTATTGGTTCTGCCACGCATCAACATGAATCCACCACGGCCATACACATGTTCCCCATCCTGAACCCCCCTCCCACCTCCCTCCCCCTATCATCCCTCCGGGTCATCCCAGTGCACCAACCCCAAGGATCCTGTATCGAACCTGGACTGGCAATTCATTTCTTATATGATATTATACATGTTTCCATGCCATTCTCCCAAATCATCCCACCCTCTCCCTCTCCCACAGAGTCCAAAAGACTGTTCTGTACATCTGTGTCTCTTTTGCTGTCTCACATAAAGGGTTATCATTACCATCTTTCTAAATTCCATATATATGTGTTAGTATACTGTATTGGTGTTTTTCTTTCTGGCTTACTTCACTCTGTATAATAGGCTCCAGTTTCATCCACCTCATTAAAACTGATTCAAAAGTATTTTTTTTTTAATGGCTGAGTAATACTCCATTGTGTATATGTATCACAGCTTTCTTATCCATTCATCTGCTGATGGACATCTAGGTTGCTTCCATGTCCTGGCTATTATAAACAGTGCTGCAATGAACATTGGGGTACACATGTCTCTTTCAATTCTGGTTTCCTCGGTGTGTATGCCCAGCAGCAGGATTGCTGGGTCATAAGGCAGTTCTATTTCCAGTTTTTTTAAGGAATCTCCACACTATTCTCCATAGTGGCTGTACTAGTTTGCATTCCCACCAACAGTGTAAGAGGGTTCCCTTTTCTCCACACCCTCTCCAGCATTTATTGCTTGTAGACTTTTGAATCGCAGCCATTCTGACTGCCGTGAAAGGGTACCTCATTGTGGTTTTGACTTGCATTTCTCTGATACTGAATGATGTTGAGCATCTTTTCATGTGTTTGTTAGCCATCAGTATGTCTTCTTTGGAGAAATGTCTATTTAGTTCTTTGACCCATTTTTTGATTGGGTCGTTTATTTTTATGGAATTCAGCTGCAGGAGTTGCTTGTATATTTTTGAGATTAGTTCTTTGTCAGTTGCTTCATTTGCTATTATTTTCTCCCATTCTGAATGCTGTCTTTTCACCTTGCTTATAGTTTCCTTTGTTGTGAAGAAGCTTTTAATTTTAATTAGGTCCCATTTGTTTATTTTTGCTTTTATTTCCAATATTCTGGGAGGTGGGTCATAGAGGATCCTGCTGTGATGTATGTCGGAGAGTGTTTTGCCTATGTTCTCCTCTAGGAGTTTTATAGTTTCTGGTCTTATGTTTAGATTTTTAATCCATTTTGAGTTTATTTTTGTGTATGGTGTTAGAAAGTGTTCTAGTTTCGTTCCTTTAAAGGTGGTTGACCAGTTTTCCCAGCACCACTTGTTAAAGAGATTGTCTTTTCTCCATTGTATATTCTTGCCTCCTTTGTCAAAGATAAGGTGTCCATAGGTGCGTGGATTTATCTCTGGGCTTTCTATTTTGTTCCATTGATCTATATTTCTGTCTTTGTGCCAGTACCATACTGTCTTGATGACTGTGGCTTTGTAGTAGAGCCTGAAGTCAGGCGGGTTGATTCCTCCAGTTCCATTCTTCTTTCTCAAGATAGCTTTGGCTATCTGAGGTTTTTTGTATTTCCATACAAATTGTGAAATTATTTGTTCTAGCTCTGTGAAAAATACCATTGGTAGCTTGATAGGGATTGCATTGAATCTATAGATTGCTTTGGGTAGTATACTCATTTTCACAATATTGATTCTTCCGATCCATGAACATGGTATATTTCTCCATCTATTAGTGTCCTCTTTGATTTCTTTCACCAGTGTTTTATAGTTTTCTATATATAGGTCTTTAGTTTCTTTAGGTAGATATATTCCTAAGTATTTTATTCTTTTCGTTGCAATGGTGAATGGAATTGTTTCCTTAATTTCTCTTTCTATTTTCTCATTATTAGTGTATAGGAATGCAAGGGATTTCTGTGTGTTGATTTTATATCCTGAAACTTTACTATATTCATTGATGAGCTCTAGTAATTTTCTGGTGGAGTCTTTAGGGTTTTCTATGTGGAGGATCATGTCATCTGCAAATAGTGAGAGTTTTACTTCTTCTTTTCCACTTTGGATTCCTTTTTATATCTTTTTCTGCTCTGATTGCTCTGGCCAAAACCTCCAAAACTATGTTGAATTGTAGTGGTGAAAGTGGGTACCCTTGTCTTGTTCCTGACTTTAGGGGAAATGCTTTCAATTTTTCACCATTAAGGATAATGTTTGCTGTGGGTTTGTCATATATAGCTTTTATTATGTTGAGGTATGTTCCTTCTATTCCTGCTTTCTGGAGAGTTTTTATCATAAATGGATGTTGAATTTTGTCAAAGGCTTTCTCTGCATCTATTGAGATAATCATATGGTTTTTATTTTTTAATTTGTTAATGTGGTGTATTACATTGGTTGATTTGCGGATATTGAAGAATCCTTGCATCCCTGGGATAAAGCCCACTTGGTCATGGTGTATGATCTTTTTAATGTGCTGTTGGATTCTGTTTGCTAGAATTTTGTTAAGGATTTTTGCATCTATGTTCATCAGTGATATTGGCCTGTAGTTTTCTTTTTTTGTGACATCTTTGTCTGGTTTTGGTATTAGGGTGATGGTGGCCTCATAGAATGAGTTTGGAAGTTTACCTTCCTCTGCAATTTTCTGGAAGAGTTTGAATAGGATAGGTGTTAGCTCTTCTCTAAATTTTTGGTAGAATTCAGCTGTGAAGCCTTCTGGACCTGGGCTTTTGTTTGCTGGAAGATTTCTGATTACAGTTTCAATTTCCATGCTTATGATGGGTCTGTTAAGATTTTCTATTTCTCCCTGGTTCAGTTTTGGAAAGTTGTATTTTTCTAAGAATTTGTCCTTTTCTTCCAAGTTGTCCATTTTATTGGCATATAATTGCTAATAGTAGTCTCTTACAATCCTTTGTATTTCTGTGTTGTCTGTTGTGAGCTCTCCATTTTCATTTCTAATTTTATTGTTTTGATTTTTCTCCCTTTGTTTCTTGATGAGTCTGGCTAATGGTTTGTCAATTTTATTTATCCTTTCAAAGAACCAGCTTTTGGCTTTGTTGATTTTTGCTATGGTCTCTTTTGTTTCTTTTGCATTTATTTCTGCCCTAATTTTAAAGATTTCTTTCCTTCTACTAACCCTGGGGTTCTTCATTTCTTCCTTTTCTAGTTACTTTAGGTGTTGTGTTAGGTTATTTATTTTTTTCTTGTTTCTTGAGGTATGCCTGTATTACTATGAACTTTCCCCTTAGCACTGCTTTGACAGTATCCCACAGGTTTGGGGTTGTTGTGTTTTCATTATCATTCATTTCTATGCATATTTTGATTTCTTTTTTATTTCTTCTGTGATTTGTTGGTTATTCAGCAGCATGTTGTTCAGCCTCCATATGTTGCAATTTTTAATAGTTTTTCTCCTGTAATTGAGACTTAATCTTACTGCATTCTGGTCAGAAAAGATGCTTGGAATGATTTCAACTTTTTTAAATTTACCAAGGCTAGATCTATGGCCCAGGATGTGATCTATCCTGGAGAATGTTCTATGTGCACTTGAGAGAAAGGTGAAATTCATTGTTTTGGGGTGAAATGTCCTATAGATATCAATTAGGTCTAGCTAGCCTATTGTATCATTTAAAGTTTGTGTTTCCTTGTTAATTTTCTGTTTAGTTGATCTATCCATAGGTGTGAGTGGGGTATTAAAGTCTCCCACTATTATTGTGTTATTGTTAATTTCCCCTTTCATACTTGTTAGCATTTGTCTTACATATTGTGGTGCTCCTATGTTGGGTGCATATATATTTATAATTGTTATATCTTCTTTTTGGATTGATCCTTTGATCATTATGTAGTGTCCTTCTTTGTCTCTTTTCACAGCCTTTGTTTTAAAGTCTATTTTATCTGATATGAGTATTGCTACTCCTGCTTTCTTTTGGTCTCTATTTGCGTGGAAAATCTTTTTCCAGCCCTTCACTTTCAGTCTGTATGTGTCCCCTGTTTTGAGGTGGGTCTCTTGTAGACATCATATATAGGGGTCTTGTTTTTGTATCCATTCTGCCAGTCTTTGTCTTTTGGTTGGGGCATTCAACCCATTTACGTTTAGGGTAATTATTGATAAGTATGATCCCATTGCCATTTACCTTATTGTTTTGGGTTCGAGTTTATACACTCTTTTTGTGTTTCCTGTCTAGAGAAGATCCTTTGGCATTTGTTGGAGAGCTGGTTTGGTGATGCTGAATTCTCTCAGCTTTTGTTTCTCTGTAAAGCTTTTGATTTCTCCTTCATATTTGAATGAGATCCTTGCTGGACACAGTAATCTGGGCTGTAGGTTATTTTCTTTCATCACTTTAAGTATGTCCTGCCATTCCCTTCTGGCCTGAAGAGTTTCTATTGAAAGATCAGCTGTTAACCTTATGGGAATCCCCTTGTGTGTTATTTGTTGTTTTTCCCTTGCTGCTTTTAATATTTGTTCTTTGTGTTTGACCTTTGTTAATTTGATTGATATATTTCTTGGGGTATTTCTCCTTGGGGTTATCCTGTTTGGGACTCTCTGGGTTTCTTGGACTTGGGTGATTGTTTCCTTCCCCATTTTAGGGAAGTTTTCAACTATTATCTTCTCAAGTATTTTTTCATGGTCTTTCTTTTTGTCTTCTTATTCTGGGACCCCTATGATTCGTATGTTGGGGCGTTTAATATTGTCCTGGAGGTCTCTGAGATTGTCCTCATTTCTTTTAATTTGTTTTTCTTTTTTCCTTTCTGATTCATTTATTTCTACCATTCTATCTTCTACTTCACTAATCCTATCTTCTGCCTCCATTATTCTACTATTTGTTGCCTCCAAAGTGTTTTTGATCTCATTTATTGCATTATTCATTATATATTGACTCTTTTTTATTTCTTCTAGGTCCTTGTTAAACCTTTCTTGCATCTTCTCAATCCTTGTCTCCAGGCTATTTATCTGTGATTCCATTTTGATTTCAAGATTTTGGATCATTTTCACTATCATTATTCAGAATTCTTTATCAGGTAGATTCCCTATCTCTTCCTCTTTTGTTTGGTTTGGTGGGCATTTATCCTGTTCCTTTACCTGCTGAGTATTCTTCTGTCTTTTCATCTTGTTTATATTGCTGTGTTTGGGGTGGCCTTTCTGTATTCTGGCAGTTTGTGGAGTTCTCTTTATTGTGGAGTTTCCTCACTGTGGGTGGGGTTGTACGGGTGGCTTGTCAAGGTTTCCTGGTTAGGGAAGCTTGTGTCAGTGTTCTGGTGGGTGGAGATGGATTCCATCTCGCTGGAGTGCAATGAAGTGTCCAGCAATGAGTTATGAGATGTCAGTGGGTTTGGAGTAACTTTGGGCAGCCTGTATATTGAAGCTCAGGGCTGTATTCCTGTGTTGCTGGAGAATTTGTGTGGTATGTCTTGCTCTGGAACTTGTTGGCCCTTGGGTGGTGCTTGGTTTCATTGTAGGTATGGAGGCATTTAATGAGCTCCTGTTGATTAATATTCCCTGGAGTCAGGAGTTCTCTGGTGTTCTCAGGATTTTGACTTAAGCCACCTGCTTCTGGTTTTCAGCCTTATTTTTGCAGTAGTCTCAAGACTTCTCCATCTATACAGCACCATTGATAAAACATCTAGGTTAAAGATGAAAAGTTTCTTCACAGTGAGGGACACCCAGAGAGGTTCACAGAGTTACATGGAGAATAGATAAGGGAGGAGGGAGTTAGAGGTGACCCGAATGACATGAGGTGGAATCAAAAGAGGAAAGAGCAAGCTAGCCAGTAATCACTTCCTTATGTGTGCTCCACAGTCTGGACCGCTCAGAGATGTTCACAGAGTTTTATACAGAGAAGAAAAGAGGGAGGAAGGAGATAGAGGTGGCCAGGAAGATAAAGGGGGGAATCAAAAGGAGAAAGACAGATCCAGCCAGTAATCAGTTCCCTAAGTGTTCTCCACCATCTGGAACACACAGAGAGTCACAGAGTTGGGTAGAGAAGAGAAGGGGGAAGGAGAAGATAGAGGCAACCTGATGGAGAAAAAGGAGAGTCCAAAGTGGGAGAGAGACGTCAAGCCAGTAATCTCACTCCCAAGTGAAAATGGGTACTGAAGATTGGGTTCTTAAAGATACAAAATTGATAACAAATACCAAAAAGCAAAGATTAAAAATCTAGAGTAGAGGTTGGGTTTTCAAAAATACAATATTAAGAAAAGAAAAAAAAAAAAAAACAAAGTCACAAAAATTATTTAAAAAAAAATATATATATGAAGTTTGCTTTAAAAAATAGGGTCTCTCTTTTTTTTTGCAAAGTAATAGTAGGTTATAAAAATGAAAATTAAAGGAGTAATAGAGTACTTAAAAATTAAAAAAAAATTAAAAAAAAGGATGATAGTAAAAATAGTAAAAATATATCTAGGACTTTTTCTGGTGGTGTTGTGGGCAGTGTGGGGTCAGTTCATTTTCAGATAGTTCCTTGGTCTGGCTTATATTTCTCAAGATCTATAGGCCCCTTCCTTTGTAGTTGGTACTAACTATAGGGTTTTAATCTATTGCACCTGTCACTTCCAAGACGGTTCCGTCTGTTTTAGCTTCTTCTGTTTGCTGGTCTCTTCAGTGTCTGATTTCCACCCTGGCCCAAGGGGGCGGTGGTGGACACTTTTAGGCTCACTTGTTCAGTCGTGCTGTGGGGAGGGAGGAACACTGCAAACAAGTAACACTGGCGTGTGCTCGTAGTGCCTCAGCCACACTGGGCCTGCCCCCACTCACGGCATGTGTGCCCGCCCTGCCCACACTGCTCAGGCTCTAGGTTGCTGCGCCAGTAACAGTCCAAGGCTGGCCCTGGGTTATATGCACTTCCCAGGTCTAAGCTACTCAGGTTCAGGCACTCAGGTAGTCCTCAGAGGCGCAAACTCAGTTGGGCCTGCGTTTTGTGCCCTTCCCAGGTCCAAGCAGCTCAGGTGATGAGGTGTTCGGCGAGCATGGTCGCTGTGACTTACCTCCTCCCCGCCCGTCCCTGCCGCTCGGTTTTCTGGGTGTACAACCAGAGCACCTTCTCAGGTGGATGTTGGCCGTCCAGAACCCCAAGAAGTCTTAGTTAGCAAAGAAGCCTGCTTGCAGTTTGGTAGATAATGCCTCTCTGGGGCTGCGATTGCTGCCTTCCATCTCTGGCTGCCTGTCACCAGAGGGGGATGGTCTGCAGTGGGCTAGCTCTGTTCAGTCCTTTGTTCTGTTAGCAGGCCTGGCGGTGTCTTAGGTTAGGGCTTTTCACGTGGTAGCTATCCCACAGTCTGGTTTGCTAGCCCAAGTTAGTTCCCTCAGATTGCCCTCAGGGCATTCAGGCCTGGTCCTTACTCTAAGCAATGCAGCCTGCGCCTCCCTGCCCAGCCCCCGCTTGCTAGTGGCAGGTGCAGGCGTCTGCGCTGCTTCTCTGCTGGGGGAGTTACCGTTGGGCATGTAATCTGTGGGTTTTAATTATTTATTTATTTTTCCTCCCAGTTATGTTGACTTCTGGAGAAGGCAGTGGCACCCCACTCCAGTACTCTTGCCTGGAAAATCCCATGGATGGAGGAGCCTGGTAGGCTGCAATCCATGGGGTCGCTAAGAGTCGGACACGACTGAGCGACTTCACTTTCACTTTTCACTTTCCTGCATTGGAGAAGGAAATGCCAACCCACTCCAGTGTTCTTGCCTGGAGAATCCCAGGGACACGGGAGCCTGATGGGCTGCTGTCTATGGGGTCGCACAGAGTCGAACACGACTGAAGCGACTTAGCAGCAGCAGCAGCAGCATGTTGCCCTCTGTGGTTCCAAGGCTTGCCACAGACTCAGCAGTGAGAGTGTTTCCTGGTGTTTGGAAACTTCTCTCTTTTTAAGACTCCCTTCCCGGGGTGGAGCTCCATCCCTACCTCTTTTGTCTCTTTTTTTGTCTTTTATATTTTTTCTTACCTCCTTTCGAAGACACTGGGCTGCTTTTCTGGGTGCCTGATGTCCTCTGCCGGCATCCAAAAGTTGTTTTGTGGAATTTACTCAGTGTTTAAATGTTCTTTTGATGAATTTGTCGGGGAGAAAGTGGTCTCCCCGTCCTATTCCTCCGCCATCTTAGGACCGCCTCCAGCAATGCCTCCATGTGTGGTTTTTAAAAGTTAAATTAGTTAAATTATGTAACACTAGAAATTTAGTTCCCTCAGTAGCCACATTGTGGTGATGGTGATTTGGTCACTAAGTCATGTCAGCCTCTTGGGACACCAGGGACTGTAGACTGCCAGGCTCCTCTGTCCATGGGATTCTCCAGACAAGAATACTGGAGTGAGTTGCCATTTCCTTCTTCAGGGGATCTTCCCAACCTACATATTGAACCTGGGTCTCCTGCATTGCAGGCAGATTCTTTACCCACTGAGCTATGAGGAATAGCCCTAATAGACACATTACATGTGCTCCAATAGCTACACATGCCTAGTGACTACATCTTGGATGATATAGAGAATATCTCCATTTTTGCAGAAACTTCCATTGGATAACACCACACTAGAAGCAAAACTCTTGACTTGTCTACTATACCACTTCACCTGTACTTGTATATAACATTGTCAGATTATTAAAGCAAGTTTATCCTCAAGTTGAAATGACACCCCACTCCAGTATTCTTGCCTGGAGAATTCCATGGACAGAGGAGCCTGGTGGGCTATAGTCCACAGGGTGTCACAGAGTCAGATACGACTGAAGCAACTTCACACACATGCACACATCCTCAAATTTTTAATTATTCATTCTGTGCAGATGACTATCACAAGTATATATCTAGCTTAACAGTTTTCCTAATTATCAGTGCCACATTTCCATCTGTATAAAGGATATGTTCACTTGGACACACAAATATTAACCAAACTTTCATTTTTAATCTGAATGTAACTTTTTCCCCTAGCCAACTTTCTCTCCTGACTTCCCTATTACCATCTTTCCTACTCTTTTATTCCCAGTTTCTGAAGTTTAGTTATTGAACTTGTTCTGATTCCTTCTTTCTTGTCCCCTGAATCTATATCTTGTCAATCTTTCTTTAAAAATATTTCTCAGATTTTACTTTCTTACTGCTGTTAAACTAGATCATAATGGGTCGACCTGAATCTTATCTTTTCTCATGTCCTTACAATCAACATTTATCAGGTTAATTGTATCAAATATCAATGGCCCTGTCACTCTCATTCTCAGAAAATTATAACAGTTGCCCTAAAATTTGGTTCAGTGCATTCTACAATCTTATCTACCTTATCTCTTTCTTGATTTTTGCATGAACTGTTCATTCTAACCAGACCGGTCTCATTCCTTTATTGTGAGATAATTCATCTTTGCTTTCCTGAAATTATGTTCTTATTCCTCCTCCACACATCTCTACTTATTGATATATTAACCATCCTTCAAAGATTAACCTCAGGGCCCTTCCTGTCTGTGTGGTGAAACAATTTAAGTCATAATGTTCTTCTTAGATGCTAGAAAAGTCACTCTATGTACTATTCATCATATAACTTCCTGTCTTGCTGGGTATAATAGTCAGGATTCTCCAGAAAATACCTATTGGTTTTGTCTATGTCTATCTGTATCTATCTATATATCTAGAGAGAGAGATTAGAAAAGGGGAGCATTGAGTTTTAAAAATTGGCTCACGTGAGTGTGGTGGCTGGCAAGCCCAAAATCTTCAAGAAAGGATAAATGTTAGAAACTCTAGCAAGAATTTGGTATCTTGAGCCTGAAGACAGTCTAAAAGCAGAATTATTTCCTTTTTAGAGAAAAAAGAGAAAACTACAAACAAATATCCCTTATAAATATTTATGTAAAATTCCTCAACAAAATACAGTAAGTTCCCTATATATGAACCTAAAGTTCTGAACCTTCAAAGATGGGAACATGCATTCACATGTCCAATCACATAAGTTAGTTCATGTGTCTGATGTACATTATGATGTTCATGTGTCCTCTACAAGTGTCTGTGCTTTTGTGTACAGTACTGTATAGAGTATAGTAGTATGGAATCTTTATTTCAAGCCCAGGATGTTCAAAAACAAGGGTAAAAGCTGTGGTGATGGCTGATACTGCTAAGAAACACCGTCTGTTTCACTGTACTACTATACTTTTCAGAGTACTGTACTATAAGACTAAAAATGTTTTCTTTACTTTTTGTGCTTGTTTTTTTTGTGTATTATTTGTGTGGAAAGTATTATAAACCTATTACAGTTCAGTACTATATAGCCGATTGTGTTAGTTTAGGTATCTAGGCTAATTTTGTTGGACTTAACAACAAATTGGACTTTCAAACACGCTCTTGAAATGGAACTCGTCCATATGTAGGGGACTTGCCGTACTAGCAACCAAATTCAACAGCTTATTAAAGTGATTTTACATCTTGAAAAAGTGAGATTTATTGCCAAATTACAAGGGTATGTGAACTTTCAAAAAGCAATCAATTTAATGTGTACGTGCTTGCTAAGTCACTTCAGTTATGTCCAACTCCTTGCCACCCTATACACTGTAGTCTACCAGGCTCCTCTGTCCATGGCTTTTCCAGGCAAGAATACTGGAGTTGGTTGCCATGCCATCCTCTAGGGGATCTTCCCAACCCAGGGATGGAACCTGCATCTCATGTCTCTTCTGCACTGGAAGGCAGTTTCTTTACCACTTGCACCCCTTGGAAAGTCCCAGCCAATTTAATACACCTCATTAATAGAATGAATAAAAATTTGTGTCTATCTCAGTTGATACAGGAAAAACATATGAAAAAATTCAATACCATTTAATGATAATAACACTCTACAAACTAAGAATAAAAGGAAACTTCTTCAACATGATAAAGACCATCTATTAAAAAACCTACAGGTAACATCATACTCAATGGAAAAAGACTGAAAACTTTCCCATTAAGATCAGAAGCAATTCTAGGATGCCTACTCTCACCACTTTTGTTCAACACAGTTCCAGCCAGCACACTTGGGCAAATAAAGGAAACATAAAACATCAAAATTAGAAAAAGAACTCTGTTCTCAGACAAGATCTTTTTTATACAGTGAATCTGAATATCTCTCTCTGTCACTTACACACACACAAAATTGTCATAGCTAATACATGTGTTCATCAACATGCAAAAATCAGTTGCTTCTTACTATTCACATTAGCCAAGATATGCAAACAACTTAAGTGTTCAGCCACCAGCAGATAAATATATAATGTATATCAGTCAATGAAAAAATTTGTTGTGCAAATGTGCCATTGACATTATAAACATTTATTTTACTTATTACAATTACTAATTCAGCTAATAAAATTATATGGGACTAAACAATAGAAGATGAGATGGCTGGATGGCATCACTGACTCAATGGACGTGAATCTGAGTGAACTCCAGGAGTTGGTGATGGACAGGGAGGCCTGGTGTGCTGCAATTCATGGGGTCGCAAAGAGTCGGACATGACTGAACGACTGAACTGAACTGAACTGAAACAATAGAAAGCTGGGTATATAGGCACTGCTGCTCCTGCAACTGCTGCTAAGTCGCTTCAGTTGTGTCCGACTCTGTGCGACCCCATAGACGGCAGCCCATCAGGCTCCACCGTCCCTGGGATTCTCCAGGCAAGAACACTTGAGTGGGTTGCCATTTCCTTCTCCAATGCATGAAAGTGAAAAGTGAAAGTGAAGTCGCTCAGTCGTGTCCGACTCTTATGACCCCACCGACTGCAGCCTACCAGGCTCCTCCGTCCATGGGATTATAGGCACTACACATCTTTAAAAAGAGTGTTTATTTGGCTCAATGAATTTTCTTTGCTCACTTTGTTTCCTACGTACACTATGACAAGAACACAGTGTGCTTTACTTGGAAATTCACCCTTGCTGTAATCAGATATTAAGGTGTGGTCAGAAAACAGGCTTTAGCAAAGCACACCTCTGAAAGTGCAATTGGTTTTTTCTGTTGTTGAAGAGGAGAAACAACCCATGAGTTTGGTATAAATCAGCAGATCATGCACTTACCAAGGTGAGCCTAAATTGTTTTGATTTCTTTTAATGAATTTATGAGTTTTATTATATAATTGCTAATTTCTATGAAATGCAGTGTTTGATAGAGTCTATTTAATTACTTATACATATGTTAAATAACTGGAGATGGTATAACATCAGTATAGCAATTATGAAGATTTCTTGTATGAAGTTATGAACATTGGTTTCCAAAACAGGAAGAATATGCCAGTGTATTTGTATCATGCTTTCCTTCTCAAGGTCTCCCCTGGCAGCCCAAATAGTAAAGAATCTGCCTACAACGTGGGAGACTTGTGTTCTATCCTTGGGTTTTTGGAAAGATTCCCTGGAGGAGGGCATGGCAACCCACTCTGATATTCTTGCCTGGAGAATCCCCATGGACAGACCCATTTCTGACCCATTGAAATCATTTCTTCATGGAGAAACTTACTATTTGAAAGTGTATTTTACAGGTTTTTACAGATGCTTAGGTAGTACAGTCCATGGGTCTCAAAGAGTCAGACACAACTGAGCACTAACACTTTCAGGTAGTGTTTAATTGATTACTAATTCCACTCTTGAGTTTAAGTCCATATATGTTATAATCATCTCAATATAGATATTACCCCGTGGACTATACAGTCCATGGAAGTTTCCAGGCCAGAATACTGGAGTGGGTAGCCTTTCCCTTCTCCAGGGGATCTTCCCGACCCAGGGATCACACCCAGGGAGAACCCGGGTCTCCCGCATTGCATGTGGATTCTTTACCAGCTGAGCCACAAGGGAAGCCTAAGAATACTAGAGTGGGTAGCGTATCCCTTCTCCCGCGGATCTTCCCGACCCAGGAATCAAACTGTGGTCTCCTGCATTGCAGGTGGACTCTTTACCAACTGAGCTATCAGGCCCATAGATATTGCATGGCCTAACAAATCAGATTGAGTCAAAAACATCTGTGTATTTGCAAAGAAATGATAATTTATGTTGATAATTGCAATCCTGAGACTAGCTAAGATCCTAACTGGGCTTCATTGGTGGCTCAGATGGTAAAGAATCTGCCTGCAATGCAGGAGACCAGGGTTCAGTTCCTGTGTCGGAAAGATCCCCTGGAGAAGAAATGGTGATCCACTCAAGTATTCTTGCCTGGAGAATCCCATGGACAAAGAAGCCTGGCGGGGCTACAGTCCATGGGGTCGCAAGAGTTGGACACAACTTAGTGACTAAATGACCACCTAAGACCTTAAAATATCATCTAAAGGAAGAATACACTATATTTAATATAATGAGGTTTTTTTAATATTCTAATTTTTAAGAGCTATTTATTCATACATAGTAGAAGCTCTAACTTCCTCATATTTAGTAAACTAGAGAACTCTGCTCCCTCAAATTACTGGCTAACAGAAACTATTGCATCAGTTTTGTGATTGTTTGTTTTTTGTTTTTTTTTACAGAGAAAACTAAGCACTAGATAATTTAAAGGTTTTTATCAGTAACAATAAGATCAGTGTTAGAGGAGGAATAAAATCCAATATCCTGGGAAAACATGCATTGTTCATGAAATCTGTCTTTTCTCCTTTTTATTCTATTTCTAGAATTTTATTAGCTCCAAATCTAAGCCCAGAATGAAGCAAAGAAGTTATAAATTCATGCTAAGTTCTGAATAGGTGAGCTAGGTAACAGAAACTTCATTTGGTGTGTCAAGGTTAGGGGGACATGGTGAAACTCAGCAGCAAGCATGCTTTTCCAGAAGCCCTTAGGGATGTAAAGAATGCTTCATATCAATTAAATGATAAAAGTTCACATTGTCATGATATACTTGTTAATATTTTATTTCAGAAGAATTAAGTTGTAAATAAGATGGCAAATTCTGAACAAGCTGAAGAAATGCAAAAAAATTATCAGAGAAATGGGTATGTTTTGCCTAAATTCTACAAAACATGTTCTGCAACTTCAGTTATATCTTATCCTTTTCTCAACTGTAGCAAAATGTCAATAATATTTTCCAAAAATAACAGTGCTGTTTGCATTTTGCTGGACTTTAATATAGTGTTATAACTGGATTAATAGTAAATTTAGGAAGTGTAATTGCTACAGGCTTTGATTTTGTATTTATTTCAGATATTTATTCTTCTAAATTTCTTATCTCTTACCAACATGTAGAGGGAAAATACTTAAATATTTTTAATTCTTTGTGAATCCTTCATTCAATGTGGTACAGTTAATAAAAGAAAATATTGGATTCTAATTATTTTTTCAATAAGTTAGTATCTATATGTATATTTGTATGTGTGTTATAAAATTTTCCTACACCTGTAATTCATTAACTTAGAGATGTAAAATGGAAATGATTTTAAATATTTTATTTCTATTTTTACCATAATAATTGAGTTACATTTCAATGTAGAAACTATAAAACTGTAGAAGCTTGCTTTAGTCACTAGTTATATATTCCTGAAACAAAATTTATCAAAAGAAGATAGGGCTCACTAGATCTAGAGCTTTAAGAGTCCACATTTAAGCTGGGAGAAGGGGTTGTAGGGCTTTATCATCTTGAAGCAATAATTTTTGTCATCTATGAATTATCTCAGAGCAAACTGGCCCAATATGTTAGTAAATTATTAACTTCAGGTGGAATAAAATTAAGTGACTTGTCATTTATCAAAGCTGCCAGAACAATATGTTATGAAGCTGAAGAAAGGAATCAGGAGTTCATCCTTCTGTAAAATCTTTTTTAGGAAATTTAATCTGATCCCCGCCGCCCTTCTTTTAATGTTTCAGAGTCTTGTCGTGTGTGTGTGTGTGTGTGTGTGTGTGTGTGTGTGTGTGTATTTAATGACAGATTACAGATTCCCTGAAATCAGTGGACAAAAACTTACATTCTTCATCTGAAACTCCTTGAAAGTGAGCTAAGAAATGAAATTTTCAATGGGTACAAATTTCTCAGTACACTTGTTTAATGTGTACCTAATAGAACTTCTTTCATTTAAAGCATACAGTTTCTCTTGAGCAATTTGTTACAAAGGGTTAAAAATTCTAATTCACCATCTCATGCCCATTAGGATGGCTCCTATCTAAAAATAGTAATAATAATATAAAGCAGAAAATAAGAAGTGTTGTTGAGGATATAGAGAAATTGGAATACTTGTGCATGGTTGATGGGAATATGAAATGATGTAGGAAAGAGTATGGTGATTCCTCAAGAAATTAAAAGAATTACCACATGATCTAGAAGTTCTACTCTTGGTTGGATACCCAAAAGAATTGAAAGCAAGGACTTGGAGAGATTTTTTACACCTATATTCATAGCAGTATTATTCACAATAGCCAAAAAGTAGAAGCAACCCAAGTGTTCACTGCCGGTAAATGGATGAACAGAATGTGAGGTAATACGCAGTGGAACAGTATTCAGACTTAAAACGGAGGAAAATTCTGACAAGTACTACAACATGGGTTAACCTTGAAGACATTTTGTTAAGTGAGATAAACCCTTCAGAAAACAATAAAATACTGTATTATTCCACCAAAATGAAGTTATTAAAGTAGTCAGATTCCTGGAAAAAGAAAGTACAATGGCGATTGGCAATGGCTATACGGGAGGAGTTATTTATTGGGGATTGAGTTTCTTTTGGCCAAGATGAGAGTTCTGTGAGTGGTTGATGGTGATAGAAGCACAGCAGTATGATTGTACTTAATACCATTATATTCTTACAAATAGTTGAGATGGTAAGTCCTATGTTATATGTATTTTTTCACTATAAAAAAAAATTCTACTTCAGATATGTGTCTTTCAGTTGTTACCTAACTAATAACGCAGAGACAGCCAGTGATAAATTACTTTCCCAGTGATTATACTAAAAACCTTTCCTTTGTACTGTATATCATCGTTTGATTTTAAAATCTCAGTGTTGATATAAACTTGTTACCAAGTGTAAAATTTGATACTTCAACACAGTTTTAATTAGAAAATTCTACAAATTATATTCACATTGTAATCTTTCCATTTTAAACATTTGTTTTCCAGAAAACTGCAAGAACTGCCTAAAGTAAGAAAGCAAGTTGTTGGACCTTTTGAAATAGTAAGTAAAATTAGTTAGAAAGTGTGTCTATGTATCAGAAAATTTTAGGGAATTGTCAGGAGAATATAGAATAATTGTGTTTGTCTCATACAAACATAATTTATTTTTGTGTTCGGGGGATTTTAAGAAAATAATTTACCAAACTATTATTTCCAACAGGAAAAATATATGTAAGTAACAAAATCCCATGGACGGAGAAGCCTGGTAGGCTACAGTCCACGGGGTCGCGAAGAGTCGGACACAACTGAGTGACTTCACTTTCACTTTTCACTTTCATGCACTGGAGAAGGAAATGGCAACCCACTCCAGTGTTCTTGCCTGGAGAATCCCAGGGATGGAGGAGCTTGGTGGGCTGCCGTCTATGGGGTCGCACAGAGTCGGACACGACTGAAGCGACTTAGCAGCAGCAGCAGCAACCCATAAATGATGTAATAAGAGATTTAAAAAAAAACAAAAAAAAACACAATACCTGTACAAATATCCAATTTCGCCCAAAATAATGGCAAAAGCTAAAGGTTGGTTTTTGGTGTCTGTTTTTTTAATAGTATCATGCTACCATGTTTTATATGTTTTCCTCAGTTTCGCTTTGCTGATGGACTGGATATCACACTCATGATCCTAGGATTACTAGCATCACTAGTAAATGGGGCCTGTCTTCCTGTAATGTCACTGATATTAGGAGAAATGAGTGACAACCTTATAAGTGGATGTCTAGTCAAAACCAACACAAGTGAGTACAATATTTACTTTTCTATGTTGCTACAGACTCAAAAGTATTAAGGAAAGCAGACAAACTCATAATACAGATTATTCTCTTGTCAAACTATGTAATATTTATTCTTCTGTGTTGCCAGGGACTGAAGAACCAAAATCCATATTTGTCAGCCTTCTTCAAAGAAACAGAACCAATAGAATGTGTGTATGTGTGTGTGTGTTTATGTAGAGAAAAAGAGAGACATTTATTAAAAAAAAAAAAAGATAGCTCACATGATTAGGGGAAATCATAAGTCCCAAATCTGTAAGGTAAGTTGCCAGACTGCGGACCCTCTGTTCCCTATTTGACTTTAAATATTAATTTATACCATCTTATTTTCCACCCAAAGTTTAATTTTTTAAATGCCCCAGTTTTGTTCAAGTGGAATAAATTCATAGTTTCCATCTCTATTTCCTTCCATGTGATGACATCCTGTCTACACAGTTATTAATTTTTTTGATATTTTAATGATAGAGTCTAAAGATGTCATTTCACTTGGTAAACAAATGGAACTCCCAATTCATTGAATATATGTTTGTTGATTCCCAGTTATGTCTACCTGTCTCTGTCTCTGAATGAGTGAGTGAAGAAAGGGAAGGAAGGAGGGGGAAAAAGGGAAGGAATAAGGACAAACTTAGCAACTTAAAGCAATCTCTTTGCAAGTACTCCTTCAGTTGCATGCATATGTGCTAAGTTGCTTCAGTCTTAGATCTGCTCTGTATATGATTACTTTGTTAACTTTAGATAGGGTAGTCATGCATGAAAGTGAAAGTCACTCAGTCCTGTTTGACTCTTTGTGAACCCACGGAGTATACAGTCCATGGAATTCTCCAGGCCAGAATACTGGAGTGGGTAGCCATTCCCTTCTCCAGGGGATCTTCCCAACTCAGGGATCGAACCTGTAGTCATGAGTATCTGACTGATATTGCTGAATTTTAATTTTGTTTTTGTTTGAGCTGTGTTATTCAGGTTTTCATTGTGTGTTTTTTCAAATGTAATGAATACACAAAGAGGTTGAGAAATATTTAGGTAAATAATGGGTTTTATTTCTATAGGGATTCCCAGGTGGCTCAGTAGTAAAGAATCTGCCTGCCAATTTAGGAGATACAGGAGATGCAGTTTCGATTCCTGGGTCGGAAAGACCCCCTGGAGGAGGAAATGGCAACCACTCCAGTATTCTTGCCTGGAAAATCCCATGGACAGAGGAGCCTTGTTGGCTACAGTCCGTGGGATCACAAAGAGTTGGACATGACTGAGCGACTAAGCACACATCCTATTATTGGTATAACACATTATTAAAAAGAAGTGGAAATATTAAGGAGTATATCTTCAGCCTTCTAACATTGGTTTTCTGAAGGAAAACAGAGGAGGATTTTTTGCTCCTACAATTAATGATATAAATAATAACTATCATTGATCAGAGGCCCATTTTTATTCCAGCACTGAACTTTTGCACATTTTACCTCTATTAATGTAGTCTCCAAAATGAAATTATACCATTTTTATGTGATTCTAGGTATGATTTTTAGAAATAATATATATTCTATTTTTTTCCCAAAAGATATATTGTGGGAAGAGAGCTGACTTCAGAGGCATTTCTCATTCAGAATGCAGAAATAGTTTTCTTCACAAAGTCTCCAAAAAACCAAATTAAGAAATTGGCCCCATTTTTCACAAGACTCCTCTCTGCTTCAATAAGAGACCTTGTTCTGTCTAAACAAGTGCTTCTGAGGAGGAGCTTGTGAATTATTGCCACATGCAGAGTTCCCTTTCTCCACAAACTCCTTACATCCCATGACCTCTTTTTTTTTAATATAAATTTATTTTAATTGGAGGCTAATTACTTTACAATATTGTATTGGTTTTGCCATACATCAACATGAATCCACCACGGGTGTACATGTGTTCCCCATCCTGAACCCCCCACCCACCTCTTTGTTAATTCAGTTAAATTTCCTTAAAACTTTGTACTGAGGTTTAACATTTCTATGTCAACTTTGATATTTGTGATAAGCTGCTTTAAAAATGTTTCCTATCAGTTCCAAAAATGGAATAAAGGAAAAATGCACATAAAGATCATATACATCATCATATAGGATGTTATTGTGTTTATGTAAGAAATGAAGAGCATGATGTCTGTTGATTTATTACAAATGTTTATTATGATCAGGGAAGGAAATGACAACCCACTGCAGCATTCCTGCCTGGAGAATCCCATGGACAGAGTCTGGTGGGCTACAGTCCATGAGTCGGATATGACTAAGCGGCTAACACAAACACACACATTATGGCCCTTTAAGAAAGAAAATTATGATAGTTGATATCAACCTCTGTTTTGTGCTATTGGTGAAATTACAACCTTGGTATACCAATTAACATGTGATGTAGGTTTTTTAGAATATATATAGAAATTTTACATGGAAACAGGTAAACCAAGGATTATTTAAATACTACTTTATGATGTTGCCATTCTTGTATCCAACAAATTTCAATGAGCTTCTTTTAAATTTTTCCCATAACTACTACAACTTTCATTTGTATTCTTGCTTTTCCTGGACTTTCTAAATTGTTTCCTGGGGTATTTCAAACTGAATTCTAAATGCATAATCTCAAAGGAAAGGAAATTCTGTTACTATTACTTACATGCTGAAATCAGAGATACCCTAAAGAATTCTTTCCAGGTATGAGCTACATGGCTAATATTTCCTCGTAATTTTTCATGTTGCATGTGTACTTCTTGTGACAAGAGATAATAATTTCAAATTTTAGGTTGAAGAATAGGAAATAAAGATGATCATTAGCTATCGTGTTAAGTCCATCTTCTTAAGAAGACATTATGTTAAGTCCATTTTCTTGAGAAGGCATTATGTTTTGTTTGGAGGACTATATAATATATATATAAAACACATCATGGCCAATTATAAATTGATTAATATCCTTTATAATTTAAAAACCTTTTTTACAGCAAATTATCGGAACTGTACTCAGTCTCAAGAGAAGGTGAATGAAGATATGATTGTGTGAGTACAAATGAAATGTTAATATTATATTCATTGCATGCTGCTTTGTATGGAAAAAACTGAAATGTCTATCTGATTATTAATATTACATATAAATAAGTAAAGTAAACATGTCCTCTTCTTTAACTAGATATATAAAACATAATTTACATATTATTTTTTCTCCTACTTGAAAGGTGTATAGCTTCATATGCTTTCAGTTTTGACAAAATTGTCATAATAGAAATGTATTGGAATTTGCATTTTTATATCAGCTTTCTTTCCTAGAACTGAAGGTACATATCCTAGAGGTTAAATGACTAATTTTTCCTTTTCTTCAAGTTGTTTTTCTTACAAAACTTACAGAAAAAGTGCCACCTCAGTAAACTTTAAAAGCCAAAAATATGTGTGCAACAAATAGTTATATAAAAAAAATAAAGAATAGTAAAGTTTTATTCAGATGAATTTTGTAAACGAACTATGCAGACTATTATCAGTTTTAGTTCAGTTCTGTCGCTCAGTCATGTCTAACTCTTTGCAACCCCATGAACCACAGCACGCCAGGCCTCCCTGTCCATCACCACTCCTGGAGTTTATTCAAACTCATGTTCATTGAGTCGGTATTGCCATCCAGCCATCTCATCCTCTGTTGTCCCCTTCTACTCCTGCCCTCAAATTTTCCAGGATCAGGGTCTTTTCAAATAAGTCAGTTCTTCGCATGAGGTGGCCAAAGGATTGGAGTTTCAGCTTCAGCATCAGTCCTTCCAATGAACACTCAGGACTGATCTCCTTTAGGATGGACTGGTTGGATCTCCTTGCAGTCCAAGGGACTCTCAAGAGTCTTCTCCAACACCACAGTTCAAAAGCATCAATTCTTTGATGCTCAGCTTTCTTTATAGTCCAACTCTCACATCCATACATGACTGCTGAAAAACCATAGTCTTGACTAGATGGACCTTTGTTGGCAAATAATGTCCCTGCTTTTTAATATGCTATCTAGGTTGGTCATAACTTTCCTTCCAAGGAGTAAGCGTCTTTTAATTTCATGGCTGCAGTCATCATCTACAGTGATTTTGGAGCCCAAAAAAATAAAGTCAGCCAATGTTTCCCCATCTATTTGCCATGAAGTGATGAGACCGGATGCCATGATCTTAGTTTTCTGAACGTTGAGCTTTAAGCCAACTTTTTCACTCTCCTCTTTCACGTTCATCAAGAGGCTCTTTAGTTCTTCTTCACTTTCTGCCATAAGGGTGGTGTTATTTGCATATCTGAGGTTATTGATATTTCTTCCAGCAATCTTGATTCCAGCTTGTGCTTCATCCAGTCCAGCATTTCTCATGATGTACTCTGCATATAAATTAAATAAGCAGGGTGAGAATATACAGCCTTGACATACTCCTTTCTTAATTTGGAACCAGTCTGTTGTTCCATGTCCAGTTCTAACTGTTGCTTCCTGACCTGAATGTAGATTTCTCAGGAGGCAGGTTAGGTGATCTGGTATTCTCATCTCTTTAAGAATTTTCCGGTTTATTTTGATCCACATAGTCAAAGGCTTTGGCATAGTCAATAAAGCAGAAATAGATGTTTTTCTGGAACTCTCTTGCTTTTTCCATGATTCAGCGGATGTTGGCAATTTGATCTCTGGTTCCTCTGCCTTTTCTAAAACCAGCTAGAACATCTGGGAGTTCATTGTTCACGTATTGCTGAAGCCTGACTTGGAGAATTTTGAGCATTACTTTACTAGCATGTGAGATGAGTGCAATTGTGTGGTAGTTTGAGCTTTCTTTAGAATTGCCTTTCTTTGGGATTGGAATGAAAACTGACCTTTTCCTGTCCTGTGGCCACTGCTGAGTTTTCCAAATTTGCTGGCATACTTAGTGCCGCACTTTCACAGCATCATCTTTTAGGATTTGAAATGGCTCAACTGGAATTCCATCACCTCCACTAGCTTTGTTCGTAGTGATGTTTCCTAAGGCCCACTTGACTTCACATTCCAGGATGTCTGGCTCTAGGTGAGTGATCACACCATCGTGATTATCTGGGTCATGAAGATCTTTTTTGTACAGTTCTTCTGTGTATTCTTGCCACCTCTTCTTAATATCTTCTGCTTCTGTTAGGTCCATACCATTTCTGTCCTTTATTGAGCCCATCTTTGCATGAACTATTCCCTTGGTATCTCTAATTTTCTTGAAGAGATCTCTAGTCTCAGACTATTTATAATAAAATTGTATTCAGATTAAAAATTGTAAATTCTGAAATAGATAATTTATAACGACATTTTGTTTTTGTAGGCTTGTGTCTTAAGCAATATGCTTTCCTCTGTTGCATGTGTTGAGTTTGTTAGAGAAATGCAAACTTACTGGGTATGTTCACTGGATTTCAGTAGTGTCTCACTAAAACTGTCTTATCAGACCTAAAGTGAAAGTAAAAGTGTTAATTGCACAGTCGTGTTGGACTCTTTGCATGACTGTAGCTTACCAGGCTCCTCTGTCCACAGGATTCTCCACACAAGAATACTGGAGTGTGTTGCCATTCCCTTCTCCAAGGGATCTTCCTGACCCAGAGATCAAGCCTGGGTCTCCTACATTGCAGGCAGATTCTTTACCATCTGAGCTACCAGGGAAGCCCTTATCAGACCTAGGGGATCTCTTATTCTTTTCCCCCAGAAGTGAAGCCTCCATGTTAACACAACCCTAAGGACATTGCAATTGTACTCTCTAGGCCATAATTCTTGATCTTCCTCACTGTTAGCCACAACCTCATGTGACTGTGGCTTCATAATCTTCAATTAATTTAAATTAAATAAAATTTAAAAATCAGTTCCTCATCCTCAGTCACATGCCAAGTGCTCACAAGTCATATAAGGCTGGCTGCCATATTGTACAGCATCAATTTGGAACATTTTCTTCATCACGGAACATTCAGTTGGGCTGTTCTGTTCTGCAACTAAATGTGAATAGTACTGCCTCAAGTTTTGCTTTGCTGCAGTCTCAGCTTTCTTTGAGGGAACATTTCCAATTTTTTTAGCAATTTTTTCATAAAATTTATTGGTATTGGATCTTTTGAAAATTCCTAATTAAGATCCAGGAACTTCCTTCTACTCACTGCATGGGAAATAGATGGGGAAACAGTGGAAACAGTGTCAGACTTTATTTTGGGGGGCTCCAAAATCACTGCAGATGGTGATTGCAGCCATGAATTAAAAGATGCTTACTCCTTGGAAGGAAAGTTATGACCAACCTAGATAGCATATTCAAAAGCAGAGACATTACTTTGCCAACAAAGGTCTGTCTAGTCAAGGCTATGGTTTTTCCTGTGGTCATGTATGGATGTGAGAGTTGGACTGTGAAGAAGGCTGAGCACCAAAGAATTGATGCTTTTGAACTGTGGTGTTGGAGAAGACTCTTGAGAGTCCCTTGGACTGCAAGGAAATTCAACCAGTCCATCCTGAAGGAGATCAGCCCTGGGATTTCTTTGGAGGGAATGATGCTGAAGCTGAAACTCCAGTAGTTTGGCCACCTCATGCGAAGAGCTGACTCATTGGAAAAGACTCTGATGCTGGGAGGGATTGAAGGCGGGAGGACTGAAGGCCAGAGGATGAGATGGCTGGATGGCATCACTGACTCGATGGACTTGAGTCTCAGTGAACTCCAGGAGTTTGTGATGGACAGGGAGGCCTGTCGTGCTGCGATTCATGGGATCGCAAAGTGTCGGACACGACTGAGCGACTGAACTGAACTGAACTGAACAGTATTAGAACAGGGCTCTGATGTTACAATCATGAAGTATGAGTTTCTTACAAAAAAAGTTTGGAACCTTTAAAATTAGGGACATCTATTTAAAAAACAGATAATAAAAGGGCTAGAGTAAGATATGTCTATGTAGTCTATGCACAGTTATTAAGCGATTACATAATTTATGAGGAAATATTCCTAACATTTATAATGTAGTATTTGTTATGGTATTGTTTCTCAAACTAGTGTTATCAGTTTGGAAATATTTGAGATATATAATTAGAAAACACTGTATATGACACCCTTGTTGGACACTTTGGACAGATAAGCATAGTTAAGGCTCAGTTTAACCCAAGTTTTCCAAACCTCTTTAACTATGGAAACTAAACATCCTGCTGAACTAATGTTTTGATGAACAGCTATCTGGGAAACAGTTTTTTATAGAACTCTTGGTAGGGATAAGGTTGTGCCTCTTACCTCTGTAATAATCAGGAACTGAAGACTTTTATTTTACCTCAGTCATTTTACAAAGACAATCACTCATAGCTTTATGTAATTTTAATGTTTTAATGTTGTCTATGCCTTTGTCTTACTAATTAGATAATTGTTCTGAAAATAAGATTCCTCCTTTGTAATCAGTTCCCATTTCCACCCCTGCTGCTGCTGCTGCTGCTAAGTCGCTTCAGTCGTGTCCGACTCTGTGCGACCCCATAGACGGCAGCCCACCAGGCTCCCCCGTCCCTGGGATTCTCCAGGCAAGAACACTAGAGTGGGTTGCCATTTCCTTCTCCAGTACATGAAAGTGAAAATTGAAAGTGAAGTCGCTCAGTCGTGTCCGACCCTCAGCGACCCCATGGACTGCAGCCTACCAGGCTCCTCCGTCCATGGGATTTTTCCAGGCAAGAGTACTGGAGTGGGGTGCCATTGCCTTCTAGCCCCAAGCAAATACTTCTCTGCTATCTTTAAAGAGTTGCATAATTCAGACATTGCATGTGCTTAGAAACATACAGTATATAGGATTTCCCACCTACCTCTTTTATTAAATGTAATGTTTTTGAGGTTCATCCATATTATAATGTGTTTAGTAGTTTATTTCTTTTCATTGCTTAGTAGTAATCCACAGTAAGGTTATATCACATTTTGTTTGTCTGTTCACCAGATGATGGACTTTAGGACTGTTTCCATTTTTCTTTTTAGTGTGTGCAATTTAAAAATAATGTTTCTATGAACATTAATATGTAAGTTTCTGTGTGGACATATGTTTTTATTTCTCTTGGGTAGATACCTAGGAGTGGAATTGCTGGGTCATATGATAAGTTCACCTTCAACTTTTTAAGAAACTGCCAAACTGTTTTCCAAAGTGGATACACCATTTTACTTTCCCACCAACAACGTGTGTTTCAGTTTCTCCACAACTTCACCAACACTTGTTATTGTCTTTTTTATTACAGCTACTTTGTAGGTATGAAGTGGTATGGTATTGTGACTTTAATTTGCATCTCCCTAGTGACTAATAACGAGCATTTTTTAATTTACTTTTTAAGCATTCATGTATTTCTTTGGTAAAATACATATTCAAATATTTTGCATAGGTTGTTGTGTTTGTCTTAAATATTGAATTGTAACAGTTCTTTATAAATTCTAGATATGAGTTCTTTGTCAGATATATGACTGGCATATATTTTCTCCTAGTGTGTGGCTCCTTTTCTCATTTTCTTAAAGACTCCTTTTGAGGCAGAAAAGTTTTAAATTTTGATTAGGTATAGTTTATCAAGTTTTTTGTTTATGAATTTCCCTTTTGGACTTAGGAATTCTTTGCATAGGATCATGAAAATTCTCTTCTATATTTTCTTCTAGAAATTTCAACATTTTAGCTCATCCTTAGGTTTTTGATCCATTTTGAGTTTATTTTTGTGACTATTGTGAGGTAAGGGTCTAACTTCTTTTTTGCATGTGGCTATTCATTTGTCCCAAGACTATTTCTTAAAAAAACGTTTTTTCCACATTGAATTACCTTGGCACTTTTGCTAAAAATCAAATGCCCACAAATACAAGGGCTTCTGTCCTCTCATTTTTGTTGCAGTTATTGATATGGTTATCCTTATACTACTGTTGGGCTTCCCTTGTGGCTCAGACAGTAAAGAATCCCCTGCAGTGCAGAAGACCTGGGTTCAATCCCTGGGTTGGGGAGATCCCCTGGAGGAAGGCATGGCAACACACTCCAGTATTCTTGCCTGGAGAATTTCATGGACAGAGGAGCCTGGCTGGCTGCAGTCCATGGGGTTGCAAAGAATTGGACACGACCAAGCGACTAAGTACAGCATATGTTGGTATCACACTGCCTTGAATACTGTAGATTTAGAGTTTAAATAAATAAATTTTTAAAAATCAGGTAATGAAAATCCTCCAACTTTGTTCTCTTTAGACATCTCATCTCTACATACATTTCTACATCTATTTTGGGGTTATCTTTCAAAATCTGCCAAAAAGCCTGCTGAGATTTTTGACAGGGGTTGATTGAATCTATAGATCAATCTGGGGAGCTCATCATCTTATCAACACTGAGTCCTCCAATCCATTTATTCAGATCTTTAATTTCTCCCAACAGTGTTTTATAGTTTTCAGTGTATAAGTCTTCCATTTCTTCTTTGCATTTGGTTTTCTTACCCATTTTCCTCTTACAATATTGCAAACATTTTCCCCACAACATTATAAAGAGTTCAATAAGATTTCTATTAAACCTATAGCATTCTGTGGTGTCCTTGAGCAGTCCCTTCTATTAGAAAACAGTCAGTTCTCGTTATTGTAATAATTATCTTCTATTAAAGTCATCATGAACACTGAAATGCCAATACTGAACCATTACTTCTAGGTTTCTGTGAACCTCCAGTCACAACATTTTCATTAATCAATTAATATTGAACTCGTGGTCAACAGCACTGTAACTCATGTCTGAATGACACTTGCCTTTCACAGGTATTTTCATGTGCCATAGGGCACTTCACAGCTTCCTGCACTTAGGAACGCTAGACAGGACTTCAACTTGCTTCTTGAGAGTTATTTTAAACAGTGAAATCATCAGCAAAAAACACAAAAATGAGAACAATTTACCACTACCTAGATCACAAAAATGACATTGAAGGACAGGGAAGCCTGGTGTGCAGCAGTGCATGGAGTCGCAAAGAGTCAGACACAAGTTAGTGACTGAACAACAACAACAAAAAAAAATGAGAGCTAAAACAGAAAAGCAGAATGTTGCCTTGTTCAGCCTCAGCTGGGAACATCTATCTATGTTGGGTGACTCAAAATTTTTGCCACTCTGCACATGTCCATAAATAACAATGAAAACAGCAATAACTGATTTTGGGTTACAAGTAAATTTTATTAACAGGCACATTTGCCAACAGAGAATCTGGGAATAATGAGACTCAAGTGTACATTTCTTTGTGCTTTTCTTGGTACTTTACTATCTTGGCTTTCCAATTACCTCACTGGCCACTTCTCAAGCTTTCTTTACTGGTTCTTTGTCTTCTTCTTAAACTCTACCATGTTTGGAGAGTACTGGAGCTCAGTCCTTGGTCTTATTCTCTTTTTTTTATTGATATCTACACTTTATTCTCTGTCTCTGTGGATGATCTCAGCCAGTACTTTAATTGCCACCTATCAGCTGTTGACTCAAATTTTCATCTCCAGCCAATACCCATCTCCAGCACTTCAGCTTCTCATTTTCAACTTGTTATTTGGTATCCACTTTGATGTTTAATAGGCATGTCAGACTTATGTCTAAATCAAAACACTTGATATCTCCTGCAAATCTGTTCCTCTGTCACCTGCCCACATCTGTAAATGGCACCCCATTCATTCAGTTGCTCAGGACAAAATCTAAGCAGTTATGCTTCCTTTCTTCCCTTCCTGCTTTCCTCACATCCAGTACATTGGCAATTCTTGTTTGTTGTTGTATTTCCAAAATATAACTAGAATATGTCTACCTCTTTGCAAACAGCTTCCACCGTCTACATCCAAGCCTCCATCTTTCTTACTGTGACCATTGCAATTGCCTCCTATCTAAACTGTCTTTTTTTTTTTTTTCTTTCGTTGTTGCCTTCATCCATTCTCCAGAGTGGATCCAGAGTAATCTTTAAAAGTTGAATAGAGAAGGACATTGTATGTTTAAATGGTCTTCTTATCTCTTGGAATAAAACTTGTGCAGTGCACCATAGCTAAGAGCCCTATGACTTGCCAAATTCTCCAGCCTTACAATTTCATACCACTTTGGACTGTTTTTGTTCTGGGAATATGGTAAGCTCTTTCCTGCCTCTGATTGTATTACTTGCTCTTCTCTGTTCCTGCAATGCTTTTCTTGCTTTTTCATGGCTGGTTCCATTTCTTCTTTTGAATCCCAGCCATTATATCATTTCCTCAAAGGAAATTTTCTTAATCATTCTTTTTATCTTCACTAACTCTCCTGTAATCTGCCAGGCTCCTCTGTCCTTGGGATTTCCCAAGCAAGAATATTGAAATGGGTTGCCATTTCCTTCTTCAGGGATCTTCCTGACCCAGGGATTGAACCTGCACCTCCTGATATATATATATATATATATATATAGCCATTGATCCATCAGTGGCACTGAGGTTGTTTTCATATCTTGGCTATTGCAAATAATACTGTGATGAATGTAGAGGAGCGTATGTCTTTTCAAATTATTGGTTTTATATTTTTCAGATAAATACCCAGAGTGGAATATCTGGATTATATGATAGTTCTATTCTTAATTTTTTGAGGAATCTCCATACTGTTTTCCATAGTGGCTTCACCAATTTAAATTCCCAGCAACAGTGCACAAGGATTCCCTTCACTTCACATCCCCACCAACACTTGTTATTTCCTGTTTTTGTGATAATAGCCATTTTAACAGATGTGAAGTGATATCTCATTGTGGTTTTGATTTGCATTTCCCTGATGATAAGTGATATTCAACATATTTTCATGTGTCTCTTGGCCATCTGTATGCTTTCTTTGGAAAAATGTCTCTCCCGATCCTCAGCCCATTTTTTATTTAGATTGTCTGTTTTTTCCTTGTTGATTTTCATTAATTTTTATATATCTTGGATCCCAGCCATTATATCATTTCCTCAAAGGAAATTTTCTTAATCACTCTTTTTATCTTCACTAACTCTCCTGACTCACCTTTTTGTTAGTCCCTAAGTCCTGTCCAACTCTTTTAGGACTCCATGGACTGTAGTCTGCCAGGCTCCTCTGTCCTTGGGATTTCCCAGGCAAGAATATTGGAATGGGTTGCTGTCTCCTTCTCCAGAGATCTTCCCAACCCAGGGATTGAACCTGCATCTCCTGATATATATATATAATATTAGATATATGACTTGTAAATATCTTCTCCCATTCCGTAGATTGTCTTTCTATTTTGTTGATAATTTCCTTTGTTGTGCAAAACTTTTTGGTTTGAAGTCATCCCATCTGTTTATTTGAAAGCTTGTCTGATTCCAAGAACCGATCTATTTCTTCTAGGTTGTCCAACTTGTTGGCAAATAACTGTTCATTATATTCTCTTATAATCCTTTGTATTTCTTTGGTATCTGTTGTAATTTCTCCTCTTTTGTTTCTGATTTTATCTAAGCCTTTTCTTTTTTCTTAGTAAGTTCAGCCAAAGTTCTGTCAATTTTATCTTTTCAAAGAACCAGCTTTTAGTTTCATTCATATTTTCTGTTGTTTTTAGTCTCTATTTCATTTATTTCTGCTTGCCACTGTCTTCAGGCTTCACTTCTTTTTCTTTTTCTAGTTCCATGAGGTGTTAAGTTAGATTATTTATTTGAGATTTTTCTTATTTATAGGCCTGCTGTGAACTTCTCCTTAGTACTGAACTTGCTGTGTCCCATAGATTTTGGCATGAAATGAATACATTTCTTATCTGGTCTACCACTGTTAGATATTTAGAATGTTTACAATTTTATGTATTAATGCTACAATAAACATTCATCTAGATTAATCTTTGTACATATTTCCTCAGGGTAAATTATTTAAGTTGGATAATTTTGGATTTAATGGTGTATTATATATATATATATTTAAAGCATTTAAAATATATATTTAAAGCATTTTATAAAATACTTTTGACTACTATCATTTCTTTACTCTCCCTTTTTGTATGTTTTCCATATACAACTAAAATAATTATGTCAATGTAGCACTTTCAAATGAAAGTATTAAAAATATAGAAAGAAACTATAACTAACAAACGTATTTTGAAATACCAAGCTATGCTAATAACATCAGATCAGATCAGATCAGGTCAGTTGCTCAGTCATGTCCGACTCTTTGCGACACCACAAATCCCAGCACGCCAGGCCTCCCTGTCCATCACCAACTCCTGGAGTTCACTCAGACTCATGTCCATCGAGTCAGTGATGTCATCCAGCCATCTCATCCTCTGGCGTCCCCTTCTCCTCCTGCCCGCAATCCCTCCCAGCATCAGAGTCTTTTCCAATGAGTCAACTCTTCACATGAGGTGGCCAAAGTACTGGAGTTTCAGCTTTAGCATCATTCCTTCCAAAGAAATCCCAGGGCTGATCTCCTTCAGAATGGACTGGTTGGATCTCCTTGCAGTCCACGGGACTCTCAAGAGTCTTCTCCAACACCACAGTTCAAAAGCATCAATTCTTCAGCGCTCAGCTTTCTTCACTGTCCAACTCTCAAATCCATACATGACCACAGGAAAAACCATAGCCTTGACTAGACGGACCTTTGTTGGCAAAGTAATGTCTCTGCTTTTGAATATGCTATCTAGGTTGGTCATAACTTTCCTTCCAAGGAGTAAGCGTCTTTTAATTTCATGTCTGCAATCACCATCTGCAGTGATTTTGGAGCCCAGAAAAATAAAGTCTGACAGTGTTTCCACTGTTTCCCCATCTATTTCCCATGAAGTGATGGGACCAGATGCCATGATCTTCGTTTTCTGAATGTTGAGCTTTAAGCCAACTTGTTCACTCTCCACTTTCACTTTCATCAAGAGGCTTTTGAGTTCCTCTTCACTTTCTGCCATAAGGGTGGTATCATCTGCATATCTGAGGTTATTGATATTTCTCCCAGCAATCTTGATTCCAGCTTGTGTTTCGTCCAGTCCAGCATTTCTCATGATGTACTCTGCATATAAGTTAAATAAACAGGTGACAATATACAGCCTTGACAAACTCCTTTTCGTATTTGGAACCAGTCTGTTGTTCCATGTCCAGTTCTAACTGTTGCTTTCTGACCTGCATACAGATTTCTCAAGAGGCAGATCAGGTGGTCTGGTATTCCCATCTCTTTCAGAATTTTCCACAGTTTATTGTGATCCACACAGTCAAAGGCTTTGGCATAGTCAATAAAGCAGAAATAGATGCTTTTCTGGAACTCTCTTGCTATTTCCATGATCCAGCGGATGTTAGCAATTTGATCTCTGGTTCCTCTGCCTTTTCTAAAACCAGCTTGCACATCAGGAAGTTCACGGTTCACATATTGCTGAATAAGAGAGGTATATTCTGAGTGTCATACGAGGGTAACCTAGATTCCTCTATCAACATACTCAGCCTTTCTGGTGGTGGTTTATTTTTAATTATGTGCTTTAGCACAAACTCTCTTAATCAAATATGACAAATTTCATTTTTTGGTAACAAAGGAAAAAAAGGTGTACTTCAGTCTCACTAAAATTTCCAATAATCTTTTTTTCAGGTTAACCTTGTATTATGTTGGAATAGGAGTTACTGCCTTGATTTTTGGCTACATACAGATTTCGTTTTGGGTCATGACTGCAGCACGACAGACCAAGAGAATTCGAAAACAGTTTTTCCATTCAGTTTTGGGTCAGGACATCAGCTGGTTTGATAGTTGTGACATCGGTGAACTTAATACGCGCATGACTGAGTAAGAGGATGGATATGCAGTTTATCAACTTTGTTCTTATATGTGATGTACAAATGACTTAATTTCATGTATTTTCTTGCTTCAGGGACATCAACAAAATCAATGATGGTATTGGAGACAAGATTGCTCTGTTGTTTCAAAACATGTCTACTTTTTCTGTTGGCCTGGCAATCGGTTTGGTGAAGGGCTGGAAACTCACACTGGTGACTCTGTCCACGTCCCCTCTTATAATTGCTTCAGCAGCCATATTTTCTAGGGTAGGTAAGATGGCTAATGCAGTGTTGACTGAAAGCAAGAATGTGAAGATATTTTACTGAGATTGTATAAAAAGAAGGCAGTTCTATATTTATGTGTCCCCAAATAAGAAAGAATATTATATGTCACAAATGCTTTTGATTTTGTTTATCATTAACCGCCTTTCTATCTTCAAGTAATTTGACTACAATGAAGTCTGGGTTTAATATCTCACTAACGTCGAAGAATATCACTTTCATTTAGAACTTAATGCAGTTTCGAATACTAGCATGGATAAAGTTTTATGCCACTATACATTGAATGCTGGAAAAATCTTGTGTATTTTAAATTCCCAGATAATTGTGTTTCAATTAATTTCACTAGAACAGAATGGAGAAATCCTAAAACAGTAAACATTTAAGCTGTTATGTGACTATTTTATGTCAACCATTCCAAATTTATATTTTATTAGGCTCTGAATAACCACTTAAAATGTCTGCTAATGTATATGTTTATATATTATGTCAATCTGTTTCAATTTTTTAAAACAAATTATGTATTTACACAAGTTATATTTTATCACTGTTATAGTGTGAATATTAATCTCTTTACAAGATATTAACCTATTTACAGCCTGGTTTTGAAATCAGTGCCCTTTGTGAAGGGCAAAATATATATATCCCTGCACCAATATATCCTTAATATCTCTCTCCATGTTAAGTCTTTGGCAATACTACCAATGTGTATACCCATTTCCTAGATTGGAGGCACAGTGTACTCTTGAAAGATGAGTTTTGTTTTGTTTTGGGGTTTTTTTGAGTTTAAAATTTTTCAAAGCTAATTGTTCTTTATGGAAGTCAAAACCATAAAATTCACTGAGTTTATTTGTTAGCTATATACAAATTCAACCAAACAAGAACTTTCAGCAATAAAACATATTCTGATTAAAAATCCCTTCACAATAGATTTGGGTGTTTAGACAACAGATCTTTATTTAGTGAGTTCTAGTGTTGACCTTGTAACCCTTGTCAAAATCTTCATCCCCAGCTTACCAGAAATGAGGACCCCTCAGTAGGAAAATTACCCATGTTACTAAAATCAGAGCTATAACTTCCCAGGAAGTGAAGTGGACAATGAGTTTAAAAAGAACAGCAGTGGGGGAAACTAAAGTCTGCTCTTGTTATTAACTGGTTGCAATAGGAAGCAAAGTCAAAATTATCTAAATGACTGAAGAAGCCAGGCTGGATGGTTTCTAGCATCTTTTAATTCAACTTAATTCGACAAGTATTTATTGAATGCTGGATATGTATTGGGTTGGCCAAAAAGTTTGTTTGGGTTTTTTGATAAGATGTTACAGAAAAGCCCAAATGAATTTTTTGGCCAACCTACTACAAGGTTTTTTGCTATGTGCAGCTTCCCTTTCAGTGATACATTATAGAAATAGCTATCTTTATTAAGTGAATTCGATAAATAATGAGGATTACTCAGTTTGTAATACCTTCTGCTTTAGCAAACACCTGAACATGTCTTACACAAAATTAGTTCCAATTATGTGGAGTGTATTTTGAAAGTGGATTGATTTGTTATGGGAACAAGCCACAGTTATAGACTCATAACCCTAAGGACAATTTCCCTGCTTCCTTTCATTGAACTGTTATGCTAATTACTAAATTAAATCCTTCACTTATTAAAGGAATAGTAAGTGAGATGTATAATAGAGAAAAAGGCACATGCTGATTAAAAATTTTGAGAAATCAAGTAAAATTGACTAATGTCACCAAGAAGTAGTCTTTCTCTCTCTCATTCCTCTTCTTGCTACAAGTCCCTAACTCACCCTTGGGAAGTCTTTCTTTTTTTCTTTTTACATAGTAAGAAATCAAATCAAGTCAGATCAGGCACACTAATTTCCAAAATACACTTAAGAAGAGCCATGTCCCTAATATTCTTCTCCAAATCAAATTTTTCCAAACAGTATTGAGATAGATACTCATTTTCTAAGCTTTTAAAAATATAGAGAAAAAACAGTGAAGCTCCATTAGAAGGGAAAACAGAGATTTAGACTCTAGGTTATGTTAAGCTAAGCTTATTCACTGCTGCGAGATTCTAAAAAGTCAGTATCTGTCATCGTTGATTTCCTTATTTGCAAACTGACTGAGTTAGAATGTTGTAAGTATCTTTTCAATAGTAAAATTTTGTCATTCTAGGTTCTACCTGAATTAAATTCTCTGCACATTGTTAGTATCTCAGGTTATTCTTTTTTTTTTCTGATAATCGATCACACTTTAATTTTTACTGGGGTATAATTTACAATATTGTGTTAGTTGAAGGTGTACAACTAAGTGAATCTGTTATACATATACATATATCCATTCTTTTTTAGTGTCTCTTCCTATATAGGCCATTACAGAGTGTTGAGTAGACTTCCTTGTGCTCTACAGTAGTTCCTTATTACTTATCTATTATGTATATATGTTTGCATGTGTCAAATTCAGTCTGCTAATTTGTCCCCTTACCCTTATCCAGGGTAGCCAGAAATGTATCTTTTACATCTATAACTCTATTTCTGTTTTGTAGATAAGTTCATTTGTAGCCGTCTTTTGGATTCCACATGTAAGTGATATCATATGGTATTTGTCTACCCTAAGTTATTCTTAGGTTAACTGTGGTCTTTGTTTATTATAGATAGTTATTTCATTATCCAGTAAGGAATTAAATGCCTATTCCAAAGCTGGCGCTGTAGCAGAAGAAGTCTTGTCATCAATCCGAACAGTCATAGCCTTTGGGGCCCAGGAGAAAGAAATTCAAAGGTCTGTTTCTTTAATTATGATAATATACACTTGCTTTTATTTCCCCCTGAGGCTATTTCCACCAGGAGTCAGTGGTCCAGCTGTAATGGGAACACATCTCTGTCTGACGTCACAGCTGCAACTTTTTTTTTGGTGGTTGTTTTTTGTTTTGTTAAATAAGATCAATAACTTTATAATTTGTGTAAAAGTGTTGCAGCCATATTATAAAAATTCAAACCATTGGAGAAATATACAGAAGAAAAATAACTCACCTTGTTTCACCCTCTTCAGAAAAACAATTAATATTTAGTGACTATCATTCCAGGCATCTTTTCACATATATACACAGACATCAGAATAGGGAGGTCAATACAAAGATCAATGGAAATTATTCTGCTAAGTGTGAGCCTGCTCTTCATCTTATTCATAACAAAAATAATTACTTTAACTTTTACCTGAAGAAAATTAAATGGAAATGGAATTTGAAGAAATTTTCAAAATTTAGACAGCAAATCTCTTCCCAGAAATAATTGTCATCCCAAAGTTATTCCTCTAAAGTGAAGAGGAAAATTAAGGACTCATTTCATGGCTAGAATCTTTGTTTTTCAGCAACTTGTTTCACTTTATCAAGGTTGGAGAAGGAAATGGCAATCCACTCTAGTATTCTTGGCTGGAGAATTCCATAGACAGAAGAGCCTGATGGGCTATAGTCCATGGCGTTGCAAAGGGTCAGACACGACTGAGTGACTATCACTCAAGATTATTATATTTTGTTGTGCCTTTTAAAGGTATACGCAGAATCTAAAAGATGCAAAGGATGTTGGCATAAAAAAAGCTATTGCTTCAAAACTCTCTCTTGGAGCTGTGTACTTCTTTATGAATGGAACCTATGGACTTGCTTTTTGGTATGGAACCTCCTTGATTCTTAGTGGAGAACCTGATTATACCATCGGAACTGTTCTTGCTGTAAGTCTTATTTGAGAACACAGGTAACTGGCTTAGATAATCTTTTCTTACCTAGCGTTTATTAAAAATTTCTCTTTGAATGATAGTGAATATTTAGAGATGAGTGTTTTAATAAACAAGTATTTCTTTCCTTCAAATGATTTGTATGCGCCTTTATAGTTGTATGTTGTCAGGATTTACTCATCCAGTATGATTTAGTGTCTTCTAAAGGCATGATGCTTTTGAAAGAATCATAATTGAATTCTTCACTGGGAGTTAGAGTCATCTTAATCCAGGAGTCAAAAAGACCAGTCTCTTGTAAGACTGTTTTCTTTCCATCTTGCTGAGATAAGAGGGCGCTCTGCATTCACCTTTCTAAATGTCTTCTTCTGGAAATAGTCTGTAGATTGGACTCTCCTACTCTTCCTCTGTCCTTTCAGCTCATGGTAATGTTTAAAACAAACTATATACAGCTATGTTCAGCATCACAACTTAGAGTTTTTTAAACTCTTAATGGTTATACATTAAATTATAATTTTTTCACTTACGCTCCTAAGTTTCAATAATAAACATATCAGTTCAGGGTTAAGTTCATTTGTCTTGATGAACTAAATGGATCTGGCTGATATACTTTAGTTCTCATTTGGCCTTCCCATTCTATGTAGATTTCTTTTTTGTTAACTAAAGTCATCTTTTAAAGTTTAGACTTTTACTTTTAAGACTTTAAGCTATTCATTAATTTCTGGTAAATAAAACTTGAGTTTGAGAAATTTTTAGCACCTTTTTCCTCCTCAATTTATGTGTGGCTCTAGGTTTATAACTAACTTGCTAAGCTTTAGCTTCCTCATCTATAAGACAGGGAAACTAGCACTTAGCTTGTGAGACTCTTTGCTTATTTGTCTTTTGGCAGAGATGTGTCTGTCTGAAAATGGACAACTGTCCACTAATACAAGTAATCAGAAAAGTTGGGGAAGAATAGTACAGCATCTCTAAGACAATGAAATCTATAACATCCTTCCCTTTAAAGTTAAGAAGTTAACCAGCATGCGGGACAGTACAGCTCACCTCCTCACCGATCCAGGTTCATGTATGGCTAGCAGTCCTCAGTAAGCAGATTTTTCTGCTCAGCTTCCCCACAGGTAATAACAAGATGATTATGGGACAATTAGAAATTGTTCAACATTAAGGAAAGGCCAACTGCATTTGGATTAACTAATATTTCCTTTCTGTTTGACAACATCTTCCAATCTTTCCTATCTAATTTCTCTAAAATCCCTCTGAATCTCAACCAAGTATACACTTCATTCTGTTGTCCCTCTTATATAACTGTGAAGGATAAATATTATTTTTTGTTTCTGTAGGTCTTTTTTAGTGTAATCCATAGTAGTTATTGTATTGGAGCAGCAGCCCCTAACTTTGAAACGTTCACTATAGCCAGAGGAGCCGCCTTTAATATTTTCCACATTATTGATAAGGTAAGACTCCCAATTGATTTGAAAGATAACTATCATTACTGCAAGAAGGAAACCAAAGAACAGGCACACTCATTTCACTAAAATGAAAAGATGGACAAAATCCATGTTGACCAATTGGCTATAGAAAAAGGAATTGTTTTAACTCTTCTATAAGGAGATTGTGTTTTATCAAGGCTTCACATCCAACTCAATGCACTTCTAAAGCAGAAAGGAAAATATTGTAAAAGAAAACACATCTTTAAACTACTTTTAGAATATAGAGAGTGTCAGCTTAGTTTCTCTAAGATTTATACTGCCCTCTTTGTTTTTCCAAGAAACCCACTATAGATAACTTTTCAACAACAGGCTATAAATTGGAATGCATAGAAGGAACTGTGGAATTTAAAAATGTTTCTTTCAGTTATCCATCAAGACCATCTATCAAGGTAAGTAAAATTTAATTACGGAAATGTACAATTTTCTAATATTACTTTCCACTGGCTTGATCACTTCTCAGGAAATTGTTTAGAATTAGTCTGACCAAGATTTGGCTACTTTGTGTAGAGATTTGAGGGGAGAGATGGAGATAGAGACACATAAAGAGGAGAAGGAAAGAAGGAAGGAAAGATCACAAATGCACAAATAACTCTGGAAAAAACTACTTGCATTTTGCAGCCTCTTCTCTGTATTCAACTGACTAAAGTATTTTCACCTCCCTGCAATTCCTTCACTCTGAATTTGGGAGCACAGCAAAAATGTCTTGAATTGATGGTGCCACCTACTGGTGGTCCCTGGATATTTTCCCACTCAGCATAGACAGCTCCGTGAACTTTTTGAAGTTTCTAATCTGAGGGAATTGTGTATATGTTGTGTCTTTCCCTTTTCCCTTCCCTAAAGCCTTTACTACACCAGCTTTTGTGCCTCAGTTTTCTGTCTCTTACTTTTACACAAGCACACACTCACACACACACACACACACACCACTCAGCAAAAGTGCATCCTTCTCCTTTTATCATTCAGTCTTGGACAATTTCTAGCAAAAATATGTGTGTCTGTTCTATTGTTTTCATCCTTTCATCTTATTAATGTATTTATCTAAAAAAAGGAGTTACTGTTAAAGATTTCAAGGAATAATTCCTACTAAAATACCTGTTTTATAGAAAAAGGATGATTTTAAGTGAAATAGGTAAAATTACTAATGCCATCAACCTTTACTATCTTTTACAGTGTCCAAATATCCCCTGCATAATTTGCATCGAAAAAAATATTTACCTACTCCTACTACCTTATTTTTTTCTAGGTCTTTGATTGAAATTATTTTTTTCAAAGATCGCTATTTTTAAGAAAATTTGTTACTCAATTACCATTATTGGAATAGTGTTGTCTTCCATCATTTTTCTTAATATAAATAGAGCATTTTAATTCCATTTTGCAACTACATTTGGGTTGGCTTCCTGGAGACTTAAGCAGCAGTTTTGCCGGTACATTGCTTGGTAAAGAGCTCTCTGGGTTTTAAACAACTATTTTTTAAATGAACCTTTGAAACATAGCTTTTTTTGTTAAATTTAAAAATGAATAATAATTTCCCCCGGAAAAAAGATCTACCCACTTTAAATAAACAAAACACAAATTCTTTGAAAGAAAGAACAGAAGTGAATTCTAGAGTAAAATTGCAGATGGGAGAGGAGGTACTCCCACTGGGTTCCCTTATTTCTCATCTCTTTTAGAGAATTTTTCTCTGCTTGGCCCTTTGAAGGTTTTACCTTTGGTCTGTTTAAAGAGTCTCTTTCATTACAAATGTGGAGATCAGAGTGAAAGAATTCAAGAGAATATGTAAGGGTGAGAGTTTCTCAACAGGATTACTATTGTCATTTTGAGAGGGTAGTTTTTTGGAGTTTCTCTCATAATGCAGGTTCCAGGACACTAACTGCTGGTAGCAACCCCCAGGTATTGAGAAAAGTATAAAAGTACTTACTCCCCTTAAGTTAAATTGTTCCTTTGAGATCTACCACTAGAATAGGAGGATGTAGTGAAATCCTATTCTTGGGAATCCCTAAGAAGTCTGCCAGTTTTACTTTAGAATATATTTTGCAACAGTGTTAAATATATTCTAAGAAAGAACTTCCTTAAAGGGCTCACAGAGATATCTGGCAAGGTTTCATTCCTGTTGTTGCAGGTTAGAAGATATAACTTTCTCTAACTTGGTAGTCATGAAATTCACATGAAGTATTTTGACCGAAAAGTTGAAAAGTTTGCTGTGGCTCATTAATAGTCTATGAGTACTCAACTTAGATCTTTTTAGATAGAGAGATTATTAGTTTTTTACTGTTACTTTCCAAAATTGTGTAGATAATTATACACATACATGAAACAAACATAGCAAGATCTAAATTTGTTGTTAAGTGCCAAAATTTTTCTGTTTGTAATTATATATTAAATTTCTGAAGATAGGAAAATCATATTCTTACTTATCCTACTTTTATGAATTTCCCTCCCATACGTTTCAATAGATTTTGAAAGGTCTGAATCTCAAAATTAAGTCTGGAGAGACAGTAGCCTTGGTCGGCCCCAACGGCAGTGGGAAGAGTACAGCAGTCCAGCTTCTGCAGAGGTTATATGATCCTGATGACGGCTTTGTAAGTGCACCTAGTAAGAACATGTAGAGACCACACAACGAGACGTGGAAATGCCCACCTGTTACAGAGAACTTACAGCTATGTCAACTTTTAATTTTTAACAGTGGGGCTGGGAGAGAAGCCATATTGTTTTCTCTCTTGCATATTAATTCATTCAGCAAGTATTTATTGAGCACCTACCAAGAACCAGACATTGTTCTATATGTTGGGAATACACTGCTGAACAAAGCAAAAAAAAACCTCTCTGCCCTCATCAAGTTTACATTCTAATAAGCAGAGACAGACCATAAATAAAATCAGTAAATTATATAATATTAGAAGATAATAAATGCTGTAGAGAAAAATAACTAGTAATTTGTAATACCCAGAACTTAACAAGAATTTCAGTCTCTCAAAACATCCCAATAGAATAACATCGGTAGAAAATATGCACTCTCATTTTTTTGCATCATCCATATGATGCACTTAATTTTTTAACCTGTAAATAGCATAGAAAACGAGACTATGATAGTCACAGAAGCATAGTTTGTAATGCTTCTATTCAATTTTTCAGCTGTTACTTTTAAAAGAAAATATACTCTTCTGAAACATAAATTTGACATCTTAAGTCTTTATGTGGAGTATACTGCTGCTGCTGCTAAGTCACTTCAGTCATGTTCGACTCTGTGCGACCCCATAGACGGCAGCCCACCAGGCTCCCCTGTCCCTGGGATTCTCCAGGCAAGAACACTGGAGTGGGTTGCCATTTCCTTCTCCAATGCATGAAAGTGAAAAGTGAAAGTGAAGTCGCTCAGTCGCGTCCAACTCTTCGTGACCCCATGGATTGCAGCCCACCAGGCTCCTCCATCCACAGGATTTTCCAGACAAGAGTACTGGAGTGGGGTGCCATTAGACCTACATATTCATGCTAATATTGAATAAATTATTGGCTAAGTATCCCATATATAAAGCAGTTGCATGGATTACCCATGCCCTGACAGAATACCAGTTGGTGTGAAATACCAGAGTTACGATTATCATACCTTGGCTTCTGTCATTGAAATATGTTGGGATAATGGATAATGGCATTATCTATGGAGACTACAATGTTCATTTAAGATTATTTATAGCAGGGAGTAAAATGCACTTTTATCTTTTGCAGAGGATTATGGTGTTGAAGGGAAGAATTACCTAGAAAACAATGCAGAAGTCACATAAGTCTTAAAATAACAAAACTGAAGTTTTTTACATGTGTCTACATAATAACATTTGTGACTCCTAGAGTATATAGCCTCATAATACCTAATTTGTGGATCATGCTAGGGCCTGTAGATCCTGTTAGCCATAGTGTTAGGGCTTCCCTGGTGGCTCAGACAGTAAAGAATCTGCCTGTAATGCAAGAGACCCTGGTTCAATCCTTGGGTCGGGAAGATCTCCTGGAGAAGGGAATGACTCCAGTATTCTTGCCTGGAAAATTCCATGGATAGAGGAGCCTTGCAGGTTATAGTCTATGGGGTAAAGATATTCATATAGTTTGACCAAATTTTAAGTCAAATTTTTTAGGTTTTATTAGTTCCCAACTACCAGAAAGAGTCTATTGGCAATGTACTTGCTATACATATTTTATCAAAAGATAGTCAGTCTTTGTTTCCTGAAACAACCTGCTTCTCAGCTTATGTTTTGGAGTAGTAAAAACAGTTTTAACGCAATGCAGTGAAAGGCATCACAATGATTCATTCCTTTGGATTTGTAGATCACGGTGGATGGTAACGACATCAGAACTTTAAATGTGCGACATTATCGAGGACATTTTGGAGTGGTCAGCCAAGAGCCTGTTTTGTTTGGAACCACCATTAATAACAATATTAGATATGGACAAGATGGTGTGACTAATGAAGACATTGAGAAAGCAGCAAAGGAAGCAAATGCTTATGATTTTATAATGGAATTTCCCAAGGTAAGTACACTATGTACCCTATATTCTTAGCTTAAACCTAAAGCACTGAAATATTCCAAAATAAGTTAAATAATGATAACATCTACAGAGTAAGGTAAGTGTGATTAATTTTTGCATTGTCCTAGATGAAGCAACTATAAATGAGAGAGCATGATAACAACCCAAAGAATACATCGTTGAAGGTCAATTTTTTTAATCTGTTCCGTTCTTACTAGTTCTCACTGCTAATGGAAAAGAAAAATAAAGGATATGTTAAAATATAACAAAGAAATATGAAACAAAATCATCAGTCCACCCTGAGAAATGTGTATCTGCAAAATGTTGATTTGCAAGTCCATCTTGTGGCTAAGAGTGGGACTGTCACAGGCAATGTTCAGATTGGTTCTGTGTTAAGGCAAAGGAAAAAATTTTGTTTTTGTAGTACATGAAACTACTATTGGATAAGAAATGTGAAATTATAGTTGGAAAGAGATACAGTAAACTATAATTTGGGATATTAGGACATATGAGATCCTAATGGATATTTAAAATTGATAGAGAGCTATAAAAACATTTATATTTCTTAAAGTATTTGTTCATTAGTAGCATTTCATTTTCATTTTGCGTTTAATTTTCAATTTCATCCCAGTATCACCTGAAATTATTATGCGGAGCACCTTGTGGAATAAGAAAGGATGATATGTGAAATTAAAACACAAATAAAATTCTAATATCCCAGAAGGCAATAACAAAAAAGTTATTTTAATGAATATATTTTACAAACCACATTCCATAGATCATAATAATTTTGTTCTTTTGTTTTTTTCATAAAATTTTTGTTATGCTATTTATTACCTCCTTTCCCCATTATTTAGGGTCATACTTAGGACAGAAAAGTTATTCTTTGAGGTCATTCTTTGCCTTGTGGTTTGGGAAAACACAAACTTCCTTTCTTTGACCTTCATTCAACACTTTCACTGACTTCTTTTCTTCAAAAAAAAAAAAAAAAAAAGATCTTCAGTTTTCCCCTTGGAATTAAGGAGTTTTCTGGTGCCTCTTAAGTCATTTTTTGAACTATGGTGTTGGAAAAGACTCTTGAGAGTCCCTTGGACTGCAAGGAGATCCAACCAGTCAATCCTAAAGGAAGTCAGTCCTGAATATTCATTGGAAGGACTGATACTGAAGCTGAAACTTCATTGGAAAATACCCTGATGCTAGGAAAGATTGAAAGTGGGAGGAGCAGGGAATGACAGAGGATGAGATGGTTGATTGGCATCACCTAATTGATGGACATGAGTTTGAGTAAGCCCTGGGAGTTGGTGATGGACAAGGAAGCCTGGCGTGCTGCAGTTCATGGGGTCGCAAAGAGTTGGACATGACTGAGAGACAAAACTGAACTGAACTGAAGTCATTCCCTGTAAGTTATGACTTATTTTTACTAAAAGACCAATATTTACACAAAGGTGTTTCTTGATATAAATCTAATAGTAAATTCTAAAGATATAATCCAAAGAACAAATTAAAATTGCTGGTTTATTATGATAGAAGCTAAATTCCACAGCCATGATGGTTAAACTGGGACATAAGAATAAACATAATAATAAATAAAAGTTACAGAAGTGGTTTCATACAGGTGAAAATTTAGGGAAAGCTATACTCAAAAATAAATACCATTTCTGGCCTTTCTATCTTGTTCCATTGGTCTATATTTCTGTTTTGTGCCAGGACCATACTGTCTTGATGACTGTAGCTTTATAGTATAATCTGAAATCAGGAAAGTTGACTCCTCCAGCTCCATTCTTCTGTCTCAAGACTGCTTTGGCTATTTGGGGTCTTTTGTGTTTCCATATGAATTATGAAATTTTTTGTTCGAGTTCTGTGAAAAATGCCATTGGTAATTTGATAGGGATCACATTGAATCTGTAGATTGCATTTGGTAGTGTAGTCATTTTCACAATATTGATTCTTCCTAGCCAGGAACATGGAATATCTCTCCATCTGTTTATGTCATCTTTGATTTGTTTCATCAGTGTCATAATTTTCTGGGTACAGTTGTTTTGTCTCCTTAGGTAAGTTTATTCCTAGATATTTTATTCTTTTTGTTGCAATGGTGAATGGGATTGATTCCTTAATTGCTCTTTCTGATTTTTCATTGTTAGTGTATAGAAATGCAAGTGATTTCTGTGTATTGATGTTGTATCCTGCAACTTTGCTAAATTTACTGATTAACTCTAGTAATTTTCTGATACTGTCTTTAGGGAATCATGTCATCTGCAAACAGTGAGACCTTTACTTCTTTCCAATCTGGATTCCATTTACTTCTTTTTCTTCTCTGATTGCTGAAGCTAGGACTTCCAGAACTATGTTGAATAACAGTGGCAAAACTGGACACCCTTGTCTTGTTCCTGATCTTAGGGGAATGCTTTCAGTTTTTCACCATTGAGACTGGACAGCTACATGTAAAAGAATGAAATTAGAACACTTCCTAACACCAAACACAAAGATAAACTTAAAATGGATTAAAGGCCTAAATGTAAGTCCATAAACTATAAAACTCTTAAAGGAAAACATAAGCAGAACACTCGATGACATAAATCAAAGCAAGATCCTCTATAACCCACCTCCTAGAGTAATGGAAATAAAAACCAAAGTAAACAAGTGGGGCCTGATTAAACTTAAAAGCTTTTGTACAGCAAAGGAAACTATAAGCAAGGTGAAAAGACAACCCTCAGAATGGAAGAAAATAATAGCAAATGAAACAACTGACAAAGGATTAATTTCCAAAATATACAAGCAACTCATACAACTCAATGCCAGAAAAACAAACAACCCAATCAAAAAGTAGAAAAAGACCTAAGCAGACATTTCTCCAAAGAAGACATACAGATGGCTAACAAACACATGAAAAGATGGTCAACATCACTCATTATTAGAAATGCAAATCAAAAACACAATGAGACATCACCTCACACCAGTCAGAATGGCCATCATCAAAAAGTCTACAAACAAAAAATGCTGGAGAAGATGTGGAGAAAAGGGAATGCTCTTGCACTTTTGGTGGGAATGTAAATTGATACAGCCACTATGGAAGACATTATGGAGATTCCTCAAAAAACTAGGAATAAAACCACCATATGACCCAGCAATCCCACTCCTAGGTGTATACCCTGAGGAAACCAAAATTGAAAAGACACATGTATCCCATTGTTCATTTTGCAGCACTATTTACAATAGCTAGAACATGGAAGCCACCTAGATGTCTATGAACAGATGAATGGATAAAGAAGTTGTGGTCCATATATACAATGGAATATTCAGTTCACTTCAGTCGTTCAGTCATGTCCAACTCTCTGCGACCCCATGAATTGCAGCACGCCAGGCCTCCCTGTCCAAAACCAACTCCAGGAGTTCACTCAAACTCACGTCCATTGAGTCGGTGATGCCATCCAGCCATCTCATCCTCTGTCATCCCCTTCTCCTCCTGCCCCCAATCCCTCCCAGCATCAGGGTCTTTTCCAGTGAGTCAACTCTTCACATGAGGTGGCCAAAGTATTGGAGTTTCAGCTTCAGCATCATTCCTTCCAAAGAACACCCAGGACTGATATCCTTTAGAATGGACTGGTTGGATCTCCTTGCAGTCTGAGGGACTCTCAACAGTCTTCTCCAACACCACAGTTCAAAAGCATCAATTCTTCGGCGCTCAGCTTTCTTAACAGTCCAACTCTCACATCCATACATGACTACTGGAAAAACCATAGCCTTGACTAGATGGACCTTTGTTGGCAAAGTAATGTCTCTGGTTTTGAATATGCCATGTAGGTTGGTCATAACTTTCCTTCCAAGAAATAAGTGTCTTTTAATTTCCTGGCTGCAATCACCATCTGCAGTGATTGGAATATTACTCAGCCCCAAAGAGCAATGCATTTGAGTCAGTTCTGATGAGGTGGATGAACCTAGAACCTATTATTCAGAATGAAGTGAGTCAGAAAGAGAAAGATAAATACCATATTCCAACACATATATACAGAATCTAAAAAAATGGCATTGAAGAATTTATTTACAGGGCAGCAATGGAGAAACAGACATAGAGAATAGACTTATGGACATGGGGAGAAGGGAGAAGAGGGTGAGATATAAGGAAAGAGTAACATGGAAACTTACATTACCATATGCAAAATAGATAGCCAATGGGAATCTGTTATATGGCTCAGGAAACTCAAACAGGGGCTCTGTATCAACCTAGAGGGGGTGGGATGGGGAGGGACATGGGAGGGAGGTTCAAAAGGGAGGGGATATATGTATACCTATGGCTGATTCATGCTGAAGTTTGACAGAAAGCAACAAAATTCTGTAAAGCAATTATCCTTCAATAAAAAAATAAATTAAAAAGAAAAATAAATAAATAAATACCATTAATCCTTCTATGATGTGCTTAGTCACTCAGTCATGCCCAACTCTTTGCGACCCATGGACTGTAAGCCTACCAGGCTCCTCTGTCCATGGGGATTCTCCAGGCAAGAATACTGGAATGTGTTGCTCTGCCCTCCTCCAGGGGATCTTCCCAACCCAGGGATTAAGCCCAGGTCTCCCGCATTACAGGCAGATTCTTTACTATCTGAGCCACCAGGGAAGCCAACTATGATACACACATATTTTTTAATTAATATGTTAGGATTAACTGATACTTGCTAGCTTTTCCCCGTGAACAGCTATAAAACGGACTAGAATATATGAGGCATAGGACAATTGTTTCCAAGCATTAGATAAGCAGTAGCACAAAACTATGATTCCTGAGAGAAAGGAAACTTTTGAAGAAAGTCCATGAATGTCCAGCATGCTTCCTGGGAACAAATTATGACCCCATCACATCTCTGTAAAATGGAATTTAAAGAGAACATGTCAGTCCCACTGAGGATAGAATTTCAGGGCAGCTTAAGAAGTTGAAGAGCCAAAATAAAAGAGCTGTGGACAAGAGGTGGGGGAGGGGAGCAGATGACCATGTAAGCATCCTTTAGGAATCCTTCTCGGATATAAGATTACCCCTGGCTTACAGGAGAGCAGCTGCTACAAAGCTATAGTAGAGCAGAGATACTCAAAGTCAGGCAGTGTGGTGGAGCTGTTGAAAACACAACCCAGCCAGAGTAGAGAGGTCAGTCACATTTAACACCTCTTTATACCTCGGGCATATAGCTGAGACACCAAAAAAAAAAAAAAAATCACACCTTAGAAGTAAAGACCACACCTTAGAATAAGGCTGACTCTAAATAATCTGCTCTAACAAATCCTAAAACCAAGTGATGACAAGACCCTAAAGGAGACAGAACTTGGATATTAGGTCCTGACAAGTTTCGAGGCTTTCTTTAAATGAGGAAGCTCCAGGTGATGGTGAAGGACAGGGAAGCCTGGCGCGCTGCAGTCCATGGGGTTGCAAAGAGTGAGTGACTGAACAACAACAGATTCACCAAACAAAGCATAAAACCAGGATGATCAGTTAATATTTGAATTGCCTAGGAGAGTTAAAGGGCTTCCTGGGTAGTGCTAGTGGTAAAGAACCCACCTACCAGTGCAGGAGACGTAAGAGACACAAGCTCGATCCCTGGGTTGAGAAGATCTCCTGGAAGAGGGCACGGCAACCCACTCCAGTATTCTTGCCTGAAGAATCCCAAGGACAGAGGATCCTGGTGGGCTACAGTCCATATGGTCGCAAAGAGTTTCACATGACTGAGGCAACTTAGCAAACACACATGCATATGAGAGTAAAATCAACATTTTCCTCAGAAGAAAACAGAACTGAGTCTCTTCAGCATATTATGCATAGATTTCAATATATATTCTACAATATCTAGATGTGCCAAGAAACAGGGAACTATGATCCATAGGCAAATAAAAAAAAAACACCCATAATCTCAATGTTTATTCACTTAAGCAAAATTTCAAGGGACTTCTGTGTCAGTCCAGTGGTTAAGACTTCCCCTTCCAGTGCAGGGGGTGCAAGTTCGATCCCTGGTCAGGAAGCGAAGATCCCACATGCCTCAGGGCCAAAAAACCAAAAACATTAATAAAAGAAGAAGAAAGAGCAATATTATAACAAATTCAATAAAGACTTTAAAAATGGTTCACATCAAAAAAATCTTTAGGGCTTCCCTGGTGGCTCCGTTGTAAAGAATCCACCTGCCAATGCAGGAGACCTGGGTTTAATCCCTGGTCTGTGAGGATCCCACATGACTTGAAGCAACTAAACCCATGCACCACAACTATTGAGCCTGTGCTATAGAACTACTGAGCCCTCCCGCCGGAAATACTGAAGCCCATGTGCTCTAAAGCCCATGCTCAGCAACAAGAGAAGCCACCGCTATGAAAAGCCTGCACACTGCAACTAAAGAAAAGCCCACACAGCAATGAAGACCCAGCACGGCCAAATAAATAAATAACACTATTTTTTTTAATCTATTATTTTTAAGTCTTTTTAAAAAGTTTCCAAAAAAATTTCAAAATGCATGAAGCAAAAACAATACATCTGAAAGGAAAAACAGGCAAATCCACAATTTTAGCTGAAGACTTTAATACTTGATAGAACAAGTAGGCAAAAGATCTAAGGTTATAGACAACCTCAACAATACTATCATCCAACTAGATATAACTGATATTTATAGACAGTTTCACCCAATAACAGCATAAAACATTTTTCTTAAGTGCATGTGGAATGTTCACTTAGATAATATTCTCGACATTGAAAGAAAAAATGTTTATAATTTCAAAGGAAACATACAAAGTATGTCCTTGGGCCATAATAGAATTAAAATGTAGACATCAATAACAGAAATATACCTGGAAAATCCAAAAATATTTGCAAATTAAAGAACCTACTTCTAAATAATATATGGTGCAAATAGGAAGTTTCAAGAAAAATTAAAAACTTTTGAAGTAAAAATGAAAACAAAAGGTATCTGTATTTGTGGCATACACTTGATCTTTCAACAACATGGGTTTGAATTGTACGTATTCACTTATACAGGAATTTTTTCCAAAAAATACATACTGTAGCACTACATGACCCCCAGCTGGTGGAATTCAAGGATGTGGACACAGAGGACGGATTGTAAAGTTATACTTGGATTTTTGACTGGATGGGGGTTGGTGTTCCTAGCACCTATGTTGTTCAAGGATCAACTGCTTTAAGAGAAACTTACAGTATCAAGTGCTTACTTGAGAAAAGAAAAAGATCTAAAATCCATTAACTGAGTTTGCATCTTGAGAAACTAGAGTCAGAAGAGCAAATCAAATGCAAAGCAAGTAGAAGAGAAATAATATAGACTAGAGCAGAAAACAGTGAAATTAAAAATAGAAAACATTAGAAACAGTCACTGTGAAACTAAAAGCTGATTCCTTAAAAAGATCAGTAAAATCAGTAAAACTATAGCAAACCTGATGAAGAAACAAAAAAGAGAAGAGAAATTATGAATATTAGGGATCAAAGAAGGTACATCATTGTTAATCCCAAAGACATTAAAAGGTTGATATAGGAATACTACAAATATATGCCTGTAATATTGACAACAGAGAAGAGGTTCTATTCCCTGAAAGACACAAACCACAAAAACTCACTCAAAAAGAAGTGGATAGGTAACCTTAATAAGACGTATAACTACAAAAAAAATAAACTGGTTCTCAGAATAGTAACAACAACTACAAATGAAATTAAAAGTGGCATTCACAATAGCATTAAAAATATAAAATAGAATAAATATAATGAAAGATCTGTAAATCTTCTATGTGAAAACTATAGAATGCTGCTTAGAGAAATTAAAGAATACCTAAATGTAATAAATAAGATGTATCTTATTCATTGATTTAGAGGTTGAATATTTTTAAAGATATGCATTCTCCCCAAACCAATCTATAAATTTAATGCTATTTCAATCAAAATCTCAGCTGTCTTTTTCATGTGCAGAAGTCAACAAGCTGATTAAAAAATTTATTTAGAAATCTAAAGAACCAATAATAGTCAAAACAATTGTGGAAAAAGAACAACAGAACTGGAAGACCTACAATAGTTAATTTTAAGACAGCAATTAAGACAGTGATAATTACCTAACAGCGAGTTTCCCAAGTGGCTGATGGAAATGCAAGATGCATAGGAGATGCGGGTTCAAACTCTGGGTTGGAAAGACCCCTGGAGTAGAAAATGACAACCCACTCCAGTATTCTTGCCTGGAAATTTCCAAGGACAGAAGAGCCTGGCAGGGTACAGTTCATGGGGTCGCCAAGGGTAAGACACAACTGAGCATACACAGGCATTGACATAGCAATGGACGTGTAAGTCAGTGGAACACAACAGAGTCTAGAACTAGACCCACATATATCTAGTGAATTGACTTTTGACAAAGCCAGTGTAATTCAGGGGGAGAGAAGAAAGTCTTTTCAACAAATGGTGCTGGAAAAATTGGATATCCATGTGTTAAAAAGAAAGAAACGTGGCCCTTACCTCATACTTTATACACATAATTTACCATGAATCTCAGACCAAATGACACTTAAGCCATCAAACTTCAAAAATAAGTGCACACTCTGTGATTCTATTTATGTGAAATTGTAGAACTAGCAAAATTAATTTATAGTGATAAATATCAAATCAGTGGTATCTGAGGCAAGGTGTGGGTTTTGACTGGAAAGGGTCATTTGGAACCTTTCTAGGATGAAGGAAATTTTCTGTTTTTATTTGGGTGGTAATAACATGGATACATGCATTTTTCAAAACTCATACAACTATTCTTTTAAAACAGGTGCATTTTATCATGAAAAATTATTCATCAATAAGGTGTGTGTGTGTATATATATACTTTTTTTTTTAATGTGGGGCTTCCCAGATGGTGCTAGTGGTAAAGAACCTCCCTGCCAATGCAGGTTATCCCTAGGTCAGGAAGATCCCCTGGAGAAGGACATTACAACCCACTCCAGTATTCTTGCCTGGAGAATCCCATGTACAGAGAAGCCTGGCAGGCTATTGCCCATAGGGTCGCAAAAAGTCAGACATGAATGAAGCGACTTAGCATGCACATTTTTAATGTAAAGGTCAAACTCTAGAAGTTAAAAGTTTAGAAATAGTATTTGAAAGTAAGTCCTTGAAGAAATGAAGTTTGTATCAGGGAGTTAGCACAATAGAGTATTACTAATTATGCTTCATTAGTTCTAGAAATTACCTCCAACTTCAAATATCTAACAATATATACTTTCTTAAAGATATATGTATCAAAAAAGAGTAAAAGAAGGCCCAAAAAGTCTCCCAAGATTGAAAAAACGTTTTGAGGAAGAAATTTGTTTTTGCAGTAATCTTTTTCATACTATTTTTCAGAATATAAAGGAAATTATGGGTAATACATTAAATTACTAATAAATAATTTAAATAATAAATTATTTGTACTACAGTGCACTACAGTGCATTATAAAAGTGTCTTTAAAACTTTGAAAATTGGTTCAAATTATTGTTAATCTTCCTTAAAATCCTAGATTATGCTAAATCATAGATCAAATACTATCCAGGCTGTAGCAGTGATTAATCTGGCATTAAAACACAACTATTTGGGGGAGAATGAATTCACATATATATATGACTGAGTCCCTTTGCTTTTTGCCTGAAACTGTTAACAACATTGTTAATCAGCTATACCCCAATACAAAATAAAAAGTTCAATAAATAAATAAATGAGAAAAAAAATCCACAACTGTGACTGCCATTTCCTGTTCTAATCATCTGACCATGCTGCCTTCTGTTTCTGTTTTCTTTCCTAATTTTCATTAGAAATTTAATACCTTGGTAGGGGAAAAAGGAACTCAAATGAGTGGAGGACAGAAACAGAGAATTGCAATTGCTCGAGCTTTAGTTCGAAACCCGAAGATTCTGATCTTAGATGAGGCTACGTCTGCCTTAGATACAGAAAGCGAATCAGCAGTTCAAGCTGCACTGGTGAAGGTAAGTAAGCAGACTCATTATTTTAATATTCTTGGTTCAGCATAATTTTTAAATAGAAGGAAGTATGGCTCCATAGTGGATTATTTATTTATTTCAGAGCCCTCCTTCAGTTATGAATGCAGAGTGTTCATCCTTGTAAAAACTTCTATAATGTTTATAGGAAGTGAATTGGAGAAGAAAAGAAGATGCTATGCTTGGTGTTAACAATATATATGAGGCTCATAACCAAGCAATCATCCCATATATACAGGTCTACATCCCATTCCAACAGGTCTGCACTTTCCACCTCCCCAAGGTAGCTCCATACCCCTACCACAATTATAATCACATCCACCCTTTGTCTCTTCCACATACAGCTATGGGGTTCTCTTCTCTGACCACTTTTTCCTCTCTAAGGTAATCCCAGAGTGCTCATTTTAATTTCACTTCAAGTGGAGAAGCATACCGTGTGGTTTGCCTTGACCTTGAACCATCCTCCTTCAACAGCCCTAAGGCCCTCATGCTGCCTTCCTACTCACTGTGTGGATGCATGCTAAGTCGCTTCAGTCACGTCCGACTCTTTGAAACCCTGTGGACTATAGCCTGCCAGGTTCCTCTGTCCGTGGGATTCTCCAGGCAAGAGTACTGGAGTGAGTTGTCATGCCCTCCTCCAGGGGACCTTCCCAACCCAGGGATTGAACCCACATCTCCCGCAGCTCATGCATTGCTGGTGGATTCTTTACTGCTGAGTCAACAGGGAAGCACCCTACTCACTACAAGCTGCTGAATATGCTTCGTGGCCACAGTGCAGAATTGGCCTTACACCAAAATGCACTGCATCTGGGAAGGTAGTTAGTGGTGGTAATGTGAAAAACCATAGAATACTTTTTCCAATAACCAAACCCTCTTTGATATCATGGCTTTCAAACCCTTTAGAAGGCTTAATAGCACTTTTTACTTTGTGCTTCTCTAAAAATTGGTTGTGTTTTTCTAAGAAAATCACAGACTTTTTCTTTTTAAATACTGATTTAGCATGACTAGAAATAGATACTGGCAACCAGAGTCCCAACTGATTATTGAAAAATCTATTACTTACTATTCAGTTCAGTTCAGTCGCTCAGTCATGTCCGAATCTTTGTAACCCCATAAATTGTAGCACACCAGGCCTCCCTGTCCATCACCAACTCCCAGAGTTCACTCAGACTCATGTCCATTGAGTCGCTGATGCCATCCAACCATTTCATCCTCTGTCATCCCCTTCTCCTCCTGCCCCCAATCCCTCCAAGCATCAGAGTCTTTTCCAATGAGTCAACTCTTCCCATGAGGTGGCCAAAGTACTGGAGTTTCAGTTTTAGCATCATTCCTTCCAAAGAAATCCCAGGGCTGATCTCCTTTAGGATGGACTGGTTGTATCTCCATGCAGTTGCAGGGACTCTCAAGAGTCTTCTCCAACACCACAGTTCAAAAGCATCAATTCTTTGGTACTCAGCTTTCTTCACAGTCCAACTCTCACATCCATACATGACCACTGGAAAAACCATAGCCTTGACTAGACGAACCTTTGTTGGCAAAGTAATGTCTCTGCTTTTGAATATGCCATCTAGGTTGGTCATAACTTTCCTTCCAATGAGTAAGTGTCTTTTAATTTCATGTCTGCAGTCACCATCTGCAGTGATTTTGGAGCCCCAAAAAATAAAGTCTGACACTGTTTCCACTGTTTCCCCATCTATTTCCCATGAAGTGATGGGACCAGATGCCATGATCTTCGTTTTCTGAATGTTGAGCTTCAAGCCAACTTTTTCACTCTCCTCTTTCACTTTCATCAAGAGGCTTTTTAGTTCCTCTTCACTTTCTGCCATAAGGGTGGTGTCATCTCCGTATCTGAGGTTATTGATATTGCTCCTGGCAACCTTGATTCCAGCTTGTGCTTCTTCCAGCCCAGCATTTCTCATGATGTACTCTGCACATAAGTTAAATAAGCAGGGTGACAATATACAGCCTTGATGTACTCCTTTTTATGTTTGGAACCAGTCTGTTGTTCCATGTCCAGTTCTAACTGTTGCTTCCTGACTTGCATATAGGTTTCTCAAGAGGCAGGTCAGGTGGTCTGGTATTCCCATATCTTTCAGAATTTTCCAGTTTATTGTGATCCACATAGTCAAAGGCTTTGGCATAGTCAATAAAGCAGAAATAGATGTTTTTCTGGAACTCTCTTGTTTTTTCGATGATCCAGTGGATGTTGGCAATTTGGTCTCTGGTTCCTCTGCCTTTTCTAAAACCAGCTTGAACATCTGGAAGTTCACAGTTCATGTACTGCTGAAGCCTGGCTTGGAGAATTTTGAGCATCACTTTACTAGCTTGTGAGATGAGTGCAATTGTGCAGTAGTTTGAGCTTTCTTTGGCCTTGCCTTTGGGATTGGAATGAAAACTGACCTTTTACAATCCTGTGGCCACTGCTGAGTTTTCCAGATTTGCTGGCATATTGAGGGCAGCACTTTCACAGCATCATCTTCCAGGATTTGAAATAGCTCAACTGGTATTCCATCAGCTCCACTAGCTTTGTTCATAGTGGTGCTTCCTAAGGCCCACTTGACTTCACATTCCAGGATGTGTGGCTCTAGGTGAGTGATCACACCATCGTGATTATCTTGGTCGTGAAGATCTTTTTTGTACAGTTCTTCTGTGTATTACTTACTATTATCAACTTGCAAATCAGAGTTTTATAGATTTATAAAATTTTACCTTGTTTCCATCTCACATGATAAGAGTACCACAAGTTTCTCATATTTCTTTTCATAAAATAAATAATATGAAAATCCATGTTCATTGTAGACGCTTTGCCAATTTGGTTCATTTTGGTGAAGAAATGATAATTTCCTCAAAAGCTTGACTCATACTCTATTCATTTCTTAACACTTAATAACTAAGACAGGGCTCTATTTATAGAATACACTCAAATTGTGTATACGAATGGTGATGTTTAGTTACTTAAGGCTGGAATGTACTCAAAAATGATTAGATTTAACTGTCTCAAATTACATAATTTTTTAGTTTTATTGAAATATAATCAACATACATATATAAGATTTTTTTTAATATTATACTAGGCTCTGAAGTTGTTTACAGGTTAAACATTGTGCCCATTGTCTTTTCATTCAATATGTTAATCACTTCAGGCAATCAAAACTTGTTCAGACTTTTAAAAATACAGTAAGCCCCCTACATATGAATAGGTTCCATTCTGAGAGTGCATTTTTAAGTCCAATTTGTTTGTAAATCCAACGAAGATAGGCTGGGTACTCAACTAATACAATTGGCTATATAGTGCTGTACTGTAATAGGTGTATAATACTTTTCACACAACAATCCATTAAAAACAAACAAACCCAAAAAATAAAACAGTTTTAATCTTACAATACAGTATCTTGAAAAGTATGGTACAGTCCCAGCTATATCACCTCTGCTTTTACACTTGCTTCCAGACATCATTGGCTTGAAGTAAAGATACTGCACTCTGTATAGCATTGTACAGTAAAGTACACCAGAGCACAACCACTTGCAGAGAATGCACACAAGTGATGATGTGTACCAGACATGGGAACTAATTTAAGTGATTAGACACGAGAAACATCTTTGAAAGTTCACAACTTGCAGGGGGAACTTACTGTAGATAGTTGCTTAGTCATGATAAACTAATCAATATTTTTTTCTACTGCCTGAAAATATGAATATATGAAATCTATATCATAAGTGAAAATATGAAAATACAAAATGCTTGTAAATGATTATTCCAAGTATATATTTTTAAAATTCAGTTACTGTTATTGTTTTTCAGTTTTTAAAGGGTGTAATTAAATCAGTGTTATAGAGATGTATAGGTGTGAAACTACTTTAAGTAGACTTTGCTGATCTTTTGTGAGGTGAGGGTAAACGGTTACTATGGGGTGACAAGTGGTGCAGCTTGTTAAATATATATGCCTCAGTATTTAATTGATGTGTGGTGGAGAGGAGAGTTGGGGCTTCCCCATTGGCTCAGTGGTAAAGAATCTGCCTGTGATGCGGAAGATGCAGGAGACCTAGGTTCAATCCCTGGGTTGGGAAGATCCCCTGGAGGAAGGCATGACAACCCACTCTAGTATTCTTGCCTGGAGAATTCCTTGGACAGAGGAACCCAGCAGGCTGCAGTCCACAGAGTCGCACTGAGTTGGACACAACTGCAGTGATTTAGCGCGTGCACACACACACACACACACACGAAAGGAAAAGTTAAAATACAGGCAAACTATGAACACTCCAGTGCTGTGAGAGTTCTGTACACCCACTACACAGATGGTGATTGCGGAACCAAGCTTTAAAGAGGTCCCCACCTAAAGAGAGTAGGGCATCCAACAGGTCTCATTTCTGCTCAGACATCTGTCTATAAATTCTAGAACCCTGTGGCATGATACAGCCTAACCCACAGTAGTTAACCGATTTTTATAGCTCAAAATGTCATGTAAACCACTAGCCAACAAAGAGGGAACAATAAATTGTATTCTTTCTCACTGGTGAATGCAGCATCTACCTCCTTCCATACCCAGCCTTCAGATATCCTCCCAACCCCTCCTCTCCATTACCCCATCGTCTTCCTTTTGTATGAAGCTATAGAACCAGCAAAACTAATCTATAGTGATAAAAAGAAAAAAAGTCAAATCAATAGTTTACTGGGGGAAGAGGGTGGATTTTGACTGAAAAGGGGCATGAGGGAAATATCACTCTTGTCCTTACTTGGATTATTGCAATAGCTATCTCCCATGGGCTTCCTTGGTGGCTCAGATGGTAAAGAATCTGCCTGCAATGCAGGAGACCCAGGTTCATTCCCTGGGTTGGGAAGACCCTCTGGAAGAAGGAAACGGCAACTCACTCAAGTACTCTTGCCTGGAGAATCGTATGAACAAAAGAGCCTGGTAGGCTACAGTCAATAGGGTCACAAAGAGTTGCACACGACTGAGTGACTAATACATAACATATCTCGCATACTGCTCACTTCAGTCTGTTCCTAGCACAGCACACAGACAATATTACTAAAATGTAAATTTGATTGTGTTGCCCTTCTGCTTCAAACCCTTCAATGGCTCCTTATCTTACTTCTCACTCTAAGTAAAAACCAAATTCCTTACAGAAGCTATAAGGTTCTGTGGAGTTCGGCACCAAGCTCTTTCTGGAACCGAACCACTCTGTCCCACATTGGCTACCCCTTAGACATACCATAGCCCTTTATATCAGCTAATATATTATACACATATTTGTTTATTTTCTCTCTTCCCCTACTAAAATATCTACTCTCTTCTACTAAAACATCTGCTGTCTATTATCAAAGGCATTGATTGCTTAACTGCAGCATACTCAGCAATAGAACAATACCCGGCCCTCATTAGTCAATAAATATTTGTTGACTAGTGTTTGGATGAGTGTGATACAGAAGAGTTTCAAGGCCTGAAGTGCTCTTTTCTGGACTTTTTTAGTGTAGGCTTGCTACCATCTAGTTTTGCTTCACAAATCTTGTTCAAGAGGAGGATTTAGGATCAGTGGATAAAGATCTGTATCACAGCTATGGAGTTTTACTCTGCTACTGGTTTGGACCTGGTGTGCCACTGCACCAGGCTTGTAAGCTGTCCTACTATGAGGAGGCATGGCAGTGAACACCTGCAAGCCCCTGGGGAAGCAGAGAAAGCCCATGTTGATTTTAGGATTAAGCCTGTGAAAGCTCTTTGAAATGTTAAAAGTTGTATGCAAATCTAAGGAATAATTATTAAGGGAGGTTCAGCTATTCCACATCAGTGGAGAACCTTTAAAAAGGCCCTTTGCTGATTATGAAAGATGGGTTTCCATCATAGCTTTATTCTTTGAAGAGACTGAGCTACTTTGTGGCAACAGCCATGGGCTTTTGTTTATCATCATTCCTGTTTCTGATATGATGCATTCTGTTGGTCTTCCTCTGAAGTCCCTTACATTATATTTATACTACTTGGAGAATTAATAAGTAAGTTGGTATATTGCATTAAGCTGTGGACTACTTTATTAAATTAAGCCCCAAGAAGTGAGGTTATATTACACACACAGATGCACACACATACACACACACACACACACGTTTTGGTGTGTCTGTGTTAAATATCTTTCTCCTTATATGTGGAATTGGAAATACTTTAGATCTTTTTCTTTCTTCCCTCCCTGTTTTTAAAACTATTTGTTAATAGTTGGGAACAGAAAGGGAATTTCTACAAGGGAAATTCCTTGGCTGGAATTTAATTAGGAGAACAAAGGTAACACAGATAATACCTCATCCCAAACATCATGGACATTTTACAAGCTTGCTTAATCAAGCTCACATGCATAAGACTTGGTGTTAACTTATAGGCCACTAACTCCTTTTAGAATAGTGTTTCTCCCCATTTGATAGATCAGGGGCCCATTGAGAATCTAAGAAAGGGAAAAATAAACCACTGTAAATCTTTCCAAAAATCTGCAAATTCACTTGTTCACTAAGATTTATGTATAATATTGAGAGGTTCATAGACCCCCTGAAGCCATTCATAAGTCATTATTTTAGGTGTAATAATGGAACAGATGAATAAGAAAAACTAATCCTTACAAGAATCCAATGAAAGTTGTACATTTATTCTCCTGTTTCACAGATGTGTAAACTGAAGCACAGGGAGGTTGAGTAATAGCTAGGAAGCAGTGAAGCAATGGCACTCCACTCCAGTACTCTTGCCTGGAAAATCCCATGGATGGAGGAGCCTGGTAGGCGGCAGTCCATGGGGTCGCTAAGAGTCCGACACGACTGAGCGACTTCACTTTCACTTTTCACTTTCATGCATTGGAGGAGGAAATGGCAACCCACTCAAGTGTTCTTGCCTGGAGAATCCCAGGGACGGGGAAGCCTGGTGGGCTGCCGTCTATGGGGTCGCACAGAGTCGGACACGACTGAAGTGACTTAGCAGTAGTAGTGAAGCCAGAACCTGGACCCAGATAGTCAGCATTCCAGCTCATCCATGTAACTACCATGGTTCAGTTCAGTTCAGTCACTCAGTCATGTCCAACTCTGTGACCCCATGGACTGCAGCATGCCAGGCTTCCCTATCCATCACCAACTCCTGGAACTTGCTCAAACTCATGTCCATGGAGTTAGTGATGCCATCCAACCATCTCATCCTCTGTTGTACCCTTCTCCTTCTGCCTCAATCTTTCCCAGCATCAGGGTCTTTTCCAGTGAGCCAACTCTTCGCATCAGGTGGCCAAAGGATTGGAGTTTCAGCACCAGCATCAGTCCTTCCAATAAATATTCAGGGTTGATTTCTTTTCAGACTGACTGGTTTGATCTCCTTGCAGTCCAAGGGACTCTCCAGAGTCTTCTCCAACACCACAGTTCAAAAGTATCAATTCTTCAGTGCTCAGCTTTCTTTACGGTCCAACTCTCATATCTGTACATGACTACTGGAAAAACCATAGCTTTGACTAGATGGACCTTTGTCGGCAAAGTAATATCTCTGCTCTTTAATACACTGTCTAGATTTGTCATAACTTCTCTTCCAAGGAGCAAGTGTCTTTTAATTTTGTGGCTGCAGTCACTGTCTGCAGTATTTTGGAGTCCAAGAAAATTAAGTCTGTCACTGTTTCTGTTGTTTCCTGTCTATTTGCCATGAAGTGATGGGACTAGATGCCATGATCTTAGTTTTTTGAATGTCAAGTTTTAAGCCAGTTTTTTCACTCTCCTCTTTCACCTTCAAGAGGCTCTTTAGTTCCTCTCCACTTTTTGCCATAAGGGCAGTGTTATCTACATACCTGAGGTTATTGATATTTCTCCCGGCAATCTTGATTCCAGCTTGTGCTTCATCCAGCTTGGCATTCAGAATGATGTACTCTGCATATAAGTTAAATAAGCAGGGTGACAGTATACAGCAATTTGGAACCAGTTTGTTGTTCCAATCCAGTTTTAACTGTTGCTTCTTGACCTGCATACAGGTTTCTCAGGAGGCAGGTAAGGTAGTCTGGTATTCCCATCTCTTGAAAAATTTCCACAGCTTGTTGTGATCCACACAGTCAAAGGCTTTAGGGTAGTCAATGAAGCAAATGTTTTTCTGGAGTTTTTCTGCTTTTTCTATGATCCAATGGATGTTGGCAACTGTTCTCTGGTTACAGCTGTTAGCAAATAAGACATCTTTAATGTATTGTTTTTTGGTCAGCGCTCTGAGCTAGGTTAGACTTTATTTCCTCTTAGAAGAAAGATGAGCTAACTATTGTAACATTTTCTCTTCTTATTCACTATTTACTTCTTCATTTACTTTTTGTTGTAAGTTTATCCACAAATGTTAGCTTGTTAATAAAGTTAAGAGAAGGAAAAAAGTATTAAATGATTATAAATAATTTTATTATCTTCAATTGCCAAGTTGTTTGTTAAGTTATTTAAAAATGATAATGAAGAGATTCCAGGATATAAAAAGAAAATTTTGTACTATACAGTCCTATTCCAATTTACTAACTTGTTAGTCCACATGGCTTCAACTCAGCAGAGTTTAGATTTTCAATGTGCTTTCCTTTCTAAAGGGTCTTAACCTAAGCATACATACATATTCACATGCAAGTTGAAAGAAAGAGATTGGGAAGGAGGTGAGTCCCTTATTAAATATAGCTTCTAAGTCCTTAATATTTTTCTTTTCATCACCACATTTTACAAAAGAGAAAGCATTCTTGGACAGGTGATGAGATGGGGCAGTAAATTCTTATTGTTCACCTATGGAACTAGTGTTGACCCAGAAGAACACCAAGCCAATGGGCTCTCAACATCATAATGAGGTAGTTAAGACTTCCAAAATCCTGTGTTTCCCATATAGCTACGATATACATATAGTCACTAAGTCGTGTGTGACTCTTGTGACCCCATCCATGGGCTGTAGCCTGCCAGGCTCCTCTGTCCATGGGATTCTCTGGGCAAGAATACTGGAGTGGGTTACCATTTCCTCCTCCAGGGGGTCTTCCAAACAAAGGGATTGAACCCAGGTCTCCTGCATTGCAGGCAAATTCTTTACCTCTTTTACTAACCATGAGCTATGAGGGAAGCTCATATATAGAGTTTCTTATAGCAGATGAGTTAAAATTTGGTAGCTAAAAAAGACAGAAATTTGCAAAAGAGTAGTGAGAGTCGGACACGACTGAGTGACTTCACTTTCACTTTTCACTTTCATGCATTAGAGAAGGCAATGGCACCCCACTCCAGTCTTCTTGCCTGGAGAATCCCAGGGACGGGGGAGCCTGGTGGGCTGCCGTCTATGGGTTCACACAGAGTCAGACACAACTGAAGCGACTTAGCAGCAGCAGCAGCAGCAGTGAGAGGTTTGTCAGACTTTATTTTTGAAGTACTAGAGTTTTCCAGAAACCTCTTGAGGTGTGGAAGAAGGTGGGGAGGTGGGGTAGGATGAGCGGGCAGGGCTACGGCCAACAGTTCATACAGAGGAGTTACTCGTTAATCTGTATGGTTTATTTAAATATATAAAGTTTCTATGTGTGCTTTCATTTGGTGAAAGGATTTTTCATCTTAAAGAAAAAGAGTTTGAAGACCACAGGCCTGGATCATGGAGCATATGTCATGAGTGGGCCCCAAGTCCACCTGAGGCAGTCTTCTAGGAGGCAGTCAGTGAGAACTTGTGGTTCCATAGGTTTCTTACATCACGCTTGCTGTTAGACACTAGAACTCTGTGTTTACAGGCTTCTCCAGAGAGTCTATTACCCCTGTTAATTGACCCAGCAGTCAAATGCAGGCCCTCTCAAATGCTTACAGCTTTTTATTGTTCTCCCTTCTTTTCCTGCTGCCCACTCTTGTTCAAGGCCTATGGCCGCCAATGATGAGAAGCTAGCTGACCTCCTCAGGCCCTTATCTCTGCCCTAGCAATTCTGGGAGGGATGTTTTAAAGCACACTGTCTTTCAAAATCCAAGCTAATCACCTGATGATTTATGGTTGTTCATGAAATTGTGAAGTAATCTGAAAATGCCAGCAAAGTGTCAAGTAGAAATCTTTCTGTTGACCTTTCTTTGGTCAAATACCTAATGGTTTGTCTTTCAGCATGTACAAAATGTGAAGGAGCAGAGGAAATGCCAGGAGATTCATTCAAACTGGTACTTTCTAGAAGGAATAATAGCAACAATGAAATATTGAAAATCTGCTACACCTAAGCATCTGAAAAAAACGTGGAATGAATTGCACTACCTTCCTTATCTTTACAGTGAAGTCAAAGTCGGTCAGTTGTGTCCGACTCTTTGGGACCCCATGGACTATACAAGTCCATGAATTCTCCAGGCTAGAATACTGGAGTGGGTAGCCTTTCCCTTCTCCAGGAGGTCTTCCCAGTCCAGGGATCAAACCCAGGTCTCCCACATTACAGGTGGATTCTTTACCAGCTGAGCCATAAGGGAAGCCTTATCTTTATAGTAATTATTGCTAAAAGACAAAGCATCAGCTGACACTTCTTTGATCAGTTTTCTAAGAGGCCTTGGCTTCCAAAATCTCTTCTCTGTTTTAAGTCTGAAATGATTGGTGCCAAACTTTTTTTTTTTGTTCCCTATGGTTCATATATGAGTTTTAGGTCACACTTATGATGTAGTGAAATTGTATTCTTGTAGTGAAATTGTTCTTTATGAGCTTCCCAGGTGGCACAGTGGTAAAGAATTGCCTGCCAATACAGAAGACTCAAGAGACTCAGGTTTGATCCCTGGGTCAGGAAGATCCTCTAGAATAGGAAATGGCATCCTACTCCAGTATTCTTGCCTAGAAAATCCCTTGGACAGAGGAGCCTGCAGGCTGCAGTCCATGAGGTCACAAACAGTCAGATACCACTGAGCAACTGAACATACATACACAGTGCACTTTATGGTGCCTTAAGTGCTTACCTTGATGCTTGCACGCTCCGTTTTATATGCCTTTGGAGAAGTTTTTCCCCTTTAAAGTATTATGTATTTCTGTAATTTGTTTGAAATACTCAGATTCTAATTCATGATATAAATTAATTGTAACATAATATATGTACTTGTGCTCAGTCATGTCTGACTCTTTGCAACCCTATGAACTGTAGCCTGCCAGGATCCTCTGTCCATGGGATTTCCCAGGCAAGAGTACTAGAGCAGGTTGCCATTTCCTACTCCAAGGGATCTTCCGGTCCCAGGGATGGAACTCAAGTCTCCTGCATTGGCAGGTGGATTCTTTACCACTGTGCCACCTGGCAAGCCCCAACATAATATATACTTTAATCAAATGTTTGTAGTTTAGATCAGGATTCTGGCAGAGTAAAGATGATACAAATGTGTAAGCTCAGGCCATTCCTATCAGGGGAACATCAGTGCAGAAATGGTTATCTCTTAGTGTCAGTTTTCAGGTATCTGACAACAGTATGAACTTTCTCAGAATAAGTACATCCACACCATGTGTAATGCCTAATATATGAAGAAATATGAGAATATATGTGTGTAAAAATGCCTGAGTCCCTCTTTGAAGAAGAGAAGGACTAGACAAACCTGCATAAGGAAACCTTGTGATTCTGACTCTGTCTCAAGAGGCTGCACACCATTCTCAGACCTCTTCTAGTTGCAAGCTCCAAATTGTTTGATTTTTACAACATTCTCTCTCCCCACATTCTCGTTTGAACATGAGGCGTTATATGTGCCCTTTCATATTTTTAATTAAATTTCATTCACATTAATTTGTTTAAGAAATATTTAATAGTACTGTGAAAATCATTGAACTAATTGATAACATAGCTTTATCAATAAGGTTTGAGCTCTGTTGCTTTTAAGAAATAACATTTGTAACCTCATGGAAAAGTAATTGAATAAATGGGAGCAATATAGAGCAGAAGCCTGGGTATCTGGGTATTTTCGCCTTTGTGGTGATAGTTCTAAATCATATCCACTTAACGACATTATTAACATTGTCTTTTAAGGCACTGTTGTTAAGTCCTAGGATCTCCCAGTTTGAATGAGAGAAGTGGGATCAGTCTAGGCTGAATACCTTGCCCCTAAAAACTTGACACATCAGACATACCCAAACTGAGGGCCCTTCTACCAAGTATGTGACAGATATTCCTCAAAACTGTGAAGTTCATCAAAAATAAGAACAATCTGAAAAATTGTCACAGTCAAGAGAATCTTAAGGCGTCATGATGATTAAATGCAATGCGATATCCTGGAACAGAAAGAAAGGAAAACAAGTAAAAATTAAAGAAATCTGAATAAAATTTGGAGTCTAGTTAAAAATAACATAGTTTATATTAGTTTATTAGTTGTGACACATGCACTATAGAAATATCAGATGATGACACTGGAGTATACTATGTGCAGGTACATGGATGTACTTCCTTTGCAAATTTTATGTAAGTCTAAAACTATTCTAAAATCAAAAGTTTATTTAAAGAAACTAAAACAGTCTCATTACATTTTTTACTCACCTTTTATACCATTCATAAGGATGCTTCCATATAAGGAAGGTTTAGAATTACCACATAAAAGTAAATAAGAGACTGAGGAAAACAAAGCAAACAATAAATATTCATTGCCTAAATATATCCACTCATTAGTTTAATAAAAAAAAATCAATGTATTTGGCAATATGAAAAATGAAGGAAGCACTAAGCATTGTAGTACTTAGACCTCTCTTCTACTACAGAGTATGTTACATAAATATCATCCATAGAAACTCACAATGTCCATATTCAGACTTTGCTGAAGTTAAGAAAGCTTCCTACCTACAATGCAGTTAGCTGCTACTCAGTTCACTTTTTCATTATATTTGCATTATATCATTAAAATGTCTGTCTCATTGGGGATTTTTGCAGAACTTCAAGAATGGCCACCTGGGGTGCTGTAAACATGCTTCTTTTGTTTGACTTTCTTTTTCTTAACAGTTTTTTGATTTACAATAACTGCACATACTAAAATATACAATTGGAAAAGTTTGGGCATATATGTACACCTGTGAAACCATCACCATAATCAAATTTGTCAACCAGTCACTCTCAAATATTTTTACATGCTTTTTGTAATCCCTCCATCCCAACCCCTCTAACCTTCTTTGACTCTTGACAGCCACTGATTTGTTTACTGCCACTATAGAGAAGTTTGTATTTTCTAGAGCTTTATAGTATGTATTCTTTTCTGGCTTCTTTCACTCTGTGTAATTGTTTTGAGACTCATCCATGTTTAGTTCCTTTTTTTATTGGTCGATGGTGTTCCATTATAGAGATATAACACAGTTTGAGTTATTGGTATTGATGCCCATTTGAGTTATTTGGTTCGTTTGCAGGTTTTGAATATTAACGGATAAGGCAGCTCTGAACATCCGTATGTCATTTTTTTCTGTGGGCATACACTTTTGTTTCCTCTTAGGTAAATACCTAAAATTTGAATGGGTGAATCTTATAGTAGGAGTATGTTTAAGTTTTTCATTGAGTGCCAAACTATTTTCCTTTTATGTTCTTTTCTTTTCATGGATACCTTTTTCCTTCTTTCTTTTTTGTTTTTTTGTTAGGAAAATATAACACATTTACAGTAGACTTGGAAACAGCAGAACAAAGTTACATATAGTTCCACTATATATTACAATTATTTTTAAGTAGATAAATTAAGATTTTTATTGGTGTTTCAATATCAAACTCTCAAAAATTAATAGAATGAATAGACAGAAAAGTAAAAGGATATAGTAGACCTGAAAACCGCTATGAACCAACTCAACATAATTAAGATTTATACAGTTTTCACACAACAGCAGGATACAAATTCTATTCAACTTCCCATAGACTATAAACCAGGAGACCCTGGAACATATCCAGGGATATAAAACAAGATGCAAAAAATGTATGGCCTAAAGATATTGAAATGATAGTCTGTTCTCTTATCACTGTGGAATTATGTTTTAAAGCAATATCAAAAAATATTTGAAAATAACCCACATATTTTCAAGTGCAATGTGACATTTACCAAGACAGATCTTTGATTTAGCCATTGAAAGCCTCAATAAAATTCAGTTCAGTTTAGTTCAGTTCAGTCGCTCTGTCATGTCCTACTCTTTGCGACCCCATGGACTTCAGCATGCCAGGCCTCCCTGTCCATCACCAACTCCCGGAGTTTACCCAAACTCATGTCCATTGAGTCGGTGATGCCATCCAACCATCTCATCCTCTGTCATCCCCTTCTCCTCCCGCCTTTAATCTTTCCAAGGATCGGGGTCTTTTCCAATGAGTCAGTTCTTTGCATCAGGTGGTCAAAGTATTGGAGTTTCAACATCAGTCCTTCCAATGAACACTCAGGACTGATCTCCTTTAGGATAGACTGGTTGGATCTCCTTGCAGTCCAAGGGACTCTCTAGAGTCTTCTCTAACACCACAGTTCAAAAGCATCAATTCTTCAGCACTCAGTTTTCTTTATAGTCCAACTCTCACATCCATACATGACTACTGGAAAAACCATAGCCTCGACTAGATGGACCTTTGTGGGCAAAGTAATGTCTCTGCTTTTGAATATGCTGTCCAGGTTGGTCATAACTTTCCTTCCAAGGAATAAGCGTCTTTTAATTTCATGGCTGCAATCACCATCTGCAGTGATTTTGGAGCCCCCCGAAATAAAGCCTGCCACTGTTTCCACTGTTTCCCCACCTATTTGCCATGAAGTGATGTGACTGGATGCCATGATCTTAGTTTTCTGAATATTGAGCTTTAAGCCAACTTTTTCACTCTCCTCTTTCACTTTCATCAAGAAGCTCTTTTGTTCAATAAAGTTAAAAGACTGAAAAAACAAAGAGGGCAGTTGCAGAGAAGAAAGCGTTTAAATGAGAAATTAATATCAAGGATACTTTAAAACCCCCATGTATTTGGAAATTAAATATCCACTTTCAAATCAAACATCTAATGAGCCATAACAAGGAAAATTAGAAAATATTTGTAACAGAATAAAAATGAAAAGAGAACTTAGAATTAGTCACATGCAGCTGAAGCTGCTCAGTGCAGCTAAATGCAGTGTGGAATCTTGAATAAGGTATGAAAACAATTAATGGACACCAGCATAAAATTTTGTGAAATTTGAACAAAATCTGTGCTTTAGTTAGTATTACTGTATCACATTAATTTATGTTGTTTTTTTTTTTTTACAACACAGTATTTCTTTATATTCTCAGAATCAGATTAGAAGTTTCTAGCCTCATTCAGATTTTTTAATCACTAAAATTATAAACTTTCTAGACTTTTAGCAGTCATACTAGATGCCAGAATAAATGGAACTATATCAAAGTTTTGAGTGAATATATATTAGAAATCTAATGTTCTGTTTGTACTTAGTATAACCAGTGTAAAATGTCATAAATTCTTTAGCTAAGCAAAATTTCATGTTTTCTAAAATATATATTATACATAGTATTTATATACACGTGTGGGTATACAAAAGCTTTTCTACTACACTTGATAAAGACTTGAGAAAGAACAACAAAGAAAAGATGGAGAAATTGGAAAATATAAACTAAATGAAATACGAGCACTGAATATCAAATAGTAAAAGTGAAACAAACTAGATAAAAATAAAAGATTATCATATAATCCAGTTGTTTTTAAACATGGATGCTCATTAGAATCATACCTGGAGCTTTGGAAAAAGAAACAATACTCAGGCACTTGCATTTTTCAAAAAATTCCAAGATAATTGTAATGTGCATCTAGATTTTTAAAAATCACTATAGGTTTTTGTATTAAATGTTAGTTTTAGTGGTATAGAATTCTATTATTTTCTGTTGAACAGTCATGATACAATGGAATTAAAACAAATAATAGTTACATAATCACAATAGTAAAAGATATTTATCAGCTACATGAGAATTCCTGCTACTCCACATACTTGCCAACACTTGGTATATCCAGGCATAATAATTTTAGAACTGTTTAGCGGTGCTTTATTTTTATTTTAATTTGAGTTTTACCGATGACTAATGATGTTGAGCATTTTTATGTGCTTTTTGAACATCGTATCTCTTCTTTTTTTTAATTATATTTTATTTTTAACTGGAAGATAATTGCAGTATTGTGATAGCTTCTGCAATACATCAGCATGAATCATATCTCTTCTTTTTTAAAGTTTCCATTCACATGTTATGCTTATACCATTTTTTGATTGGTCATTTGATTTCTTGTCATTGAGTTTTGAGAGTTCTTTATATATTCTTTACATTCTGAATATAAGGGCTTTATCAGATAACTGGAAAATATTTCTTTAATCTGAGACTTGTCTTTCCATCCCCTTAATATCTTTCAAAGAACAGAAGTCTTTGATTTTGAAGTTTAGTTTATCATTTTTCCCTTTATAAATCAAGCTTTTGGTGTTCTACTTAAGAAATTTTTAGCCAAATTCAAGATCAAAAATATTATTTCCCTACTTTTTATTCAAGAAGTATTATAGTTTTAGTTTTTACATTTACGTTTATGATCAATTTTGAGTTAATTTCTGTACATGGTGCCATGTATGGTTTGAAGTTTGTTTTATTTTTGGTTTGTTTTATTTTCTTTGCACATGAACTTTCAACTGTTCCAGCAATATTTGTTGAAAAGACTGCTTATTTCTGCACTGAATTGCCTTTACATCTTTGTAGAAAATCAGTTTTTCCATATATGTATGGGTGTATCTTTGGTCTCTCTTATACTGATGTCTCTCTTTTTGACTTATTTTCCTCCTTTTATATTTAATTGTTTTCTGCTTGGATCTTTATTATTTCCTTTCTTCTGCTTACTTTGAGTTTAACTTTCTCTTCCCTTTTTGTTTTCTTAGGTTGACTCTGAGGTCATTTACTTCAGAAATGTTATTTGGTTTCCAAGTATTTAGGGAGTTTCCAGAGATCTTTCTGTATTAAATTTTAATTTAATACTATTGTGGTCAGAGAACATACTTTGTATGACTTGAATATTTTCAATTTATTAAGATGTTTTATGACACAGAATATGGTCTGTCTTGGTAAATATTCTATGTAAACTTGGAAATGATATGTATTTGCTGTTGATCAAATGTTCTATGAATACTGATTATGGGAAATTGGTTGACAGTGTTATTCAAGTCTTCTTTATCCTTACAGCTAGTCTGTGTACTTGCTTTATAAATTATTGAGGGAGAGTTATTGAATTATCCACCTTTCATTGTGGATTGGACTTGTCCTTGCCGTTGTGTCCATTTTGGTGTGGTGTATTTTGGAACTCTGTTGTGATGTACATAAACATTCAGGATTGCCAGGTCTTCTTGATTAATTGATCCCTCTATCATTATGGAATATGCTCCTTTACTCTGGTTATATCCTTTGCTCCTTAGTTTTCTTTGTCTGATACTGATAATACAGTCCACTCCAGCTTTCTTTTACTGAGAGTTAGCATGGTATGTCTTTTTCCATCCTTTACTGTAGGCTTATTTGTGTCTTGATTTAAAAAACGTGTTTCTTGTAGTTGGCATACAGTTGGGTCTTGGTTTTATGCTCAGTCTGACAATCTTTGACTTTTAATTGGGGCATTTAGACTATTTATATTTACTGTGATTATTAGATTCCCTGGAGAAGAAAATGGCAAACCACTCCAGGATTCTTGCCTGGAAAACACCATGAACAGAGGAGCCTAGCAGGATATAGTCCGTGGGGTCACAAGAGTCAGATATGACTTAGAGACTAAACCACCCAATTTAAATAGAGAATCTTTGCTGTTTTTTCTACTCTTATTTCTGTTTTCCTCTGCACTTGTTTCTGTTTTCCTCATGTTGTCCCTTTACATGGATTAACTGAATACTTTTTATGATTCTATTTTATCTCTTTTGTAAGTATATTAGCTATAACTTTTTTATTTCAGTGACAGGTTTAAGGTTTAGAGTATATACCTTTAACTTATCACCATCTACCCCCAAATGACATTACATCACCTCATGTATAGTAAAAAAAACTTACTTCCATTCCTCCCTTTCTGGCCTTCAAGCTATTATTATTATTATTTTCTAGCAAGATATGCAAGAGACATGGGTTGGGAAGATCCCCTGATGTACAAAATGGCAACCCACTCCAGTATTGTTGCCAGGAAAATTCCAAGGACACAGGAGCCTGGTGGGCTGCAGTCCATGGGGTCACAAAGAGTCAGACATGACTGGGGCAACTGAGCATGCACAATAATAATATACATATATTGTACACTTATACATGCGTTATAAACCCCATGCTGTTAATACACTGGGCTTGCTCTCAGTAAATAGTCAAGGGTCTGCAGCCTGAAAACAGTTAATAGTATAAAAGCTATTATTTACTGCAAACTTTCCATCTTTGAGGCATGGTACCAAGAATATTGGTAACTCTTATACAGTAATAAAACTTGCATTAGTATACTTCCACAACTGAGCAACTTTCACTTTCACTTCACTTCACCAAGAATATTAATCTGCATGATAACCCTAAAATATAGGTAGCGTAATTTACCCCATTTAATAAATGAGGAAACTAGTTTAAGATCGCAGACCCAAGAAGTGACAGAAAAAAGACTGAAAACTAGGAACTGTTGACTCCAGAGAACACAAATGTTGAGGAAATTATTGAAAATTAAACTTTCCTTTATAAGCATAGTATATTTTATAGTCTATATATGAAATTGTTTACCTTTTGTACTTAATTAGCATGTAATACAGTAAGTTGGACTTCCCAGGTGGCTCAGGGATAAAGAATCTGCCTGCTAATGCAGGAGACATGGGTTTGATCCCTGGGTCAGCAAAATCTCCTAGAGGAGGAGCTGGCAACCCACTCCAATATTTTTACCTGGAATATCCCATGGACAGAGAGCCTGGCAGGCTATAGTCCCCAGGGTCACAAAAGAGTCAGACACGACTTAGCAACTAAACAACAACATTATGTCCATCAGTATATATGTCACTGTATTGTGAGTTTTAATTGAAACAGTGGGCTCCATTCCTAGTTTATTGCTTGCTTAGCTATTCATGCAGTGTGATGATCTGCTTTCAAACTAAAAAAATCAAGGGCAATTTGGTGTCAGTCATATTATCTCATATTATTTTTTTAAAAGATCTAAAATATAGGTAGGCCTGCTGAGGGCAGTAATAACTACTCTATCTAATCTATGTGACAGAAGATGTGGATTAACTGTGATACAAGTTTAGATGCTTTGAATAATAATTACAGTCTGATTATTAGAATGTTATTAAGGTCATGACAAGAAGAAACACTGGTAAAATATACATGACATTAAATTTGCCATTCTAACCATTAAAGAAAAATTTACTGACATATACTTGACTTACAATATTATATAGTTTCAGTTGTACAACATAGTGATTCAATATTTTTATAGATTACACTACATATAAATTTATTATAAAATTTTAGCTATATTTGCTGTGCTAAGTTTTTCTGTATATATATAGTACTTGTTAAAAGTTAAAAATATATATTATCTTGAATCTGTACCTTCATTTTAGAGATGAAAAATAAGAAATGATTCTTTACTTTTAGTTACTGATAGCCATGCGGTTGTTAGGTGGCTCAGATTAAATAGTCTTTAGTTTCCTTTTCAGCTCTAAGATCCTGTGTTGGTGTTTTTTAAGTACTTATTTATTTTTGGCTGCACTGGGTTTTCTTTCCTGTGGAGCAGCTGCAGTGAGTAGAGGCTACTCTCTAGTTGCAGTGCATAGGCTCTCAGTGTGGTGGCCTCTCTTCTTGTGGATCATGGCTCTAGGGGGTGAGGATTCAGTAGTTGTGACTCACAGGCCCTAGAGCACAGGCTCAAAAGTTGTGGAACACAGGCTTAGTCGCTCTGCAGCATGTGGGATCTTCCCAGACCAGGGATTGAACCCATGTCTCCTGCATTGGCAGTTGGATTCTTTAACACTGAGCTACCAGGGAAGCCCGACTATGGTTTTATAAATTCAACAATTTGGCATCTAACTTCCTGCTTTTTAATTTTAATTTCTATTGGCCTTCCAAATCAGTTAAAGTTTTCAAATTTCTATATCCAAAGGTAAGATTCTTTTATGCTTAAATAATAGTATAAGAAGTTTTCCTGAATATTCCAAGTTTATTTCATTCCTACTAACATTCATTTTCTTTGCTTATTGCTTTATAGGCAAGCAAAGGTCGGACTACAATTGTAGTAGCTCACCGGCTTTCCACTATTCGAAGTGCAGATATGATTGTAACCATAAAAGATGGGATGGTGGTGGAAAAAGGGACACATGCTGAATTAATGGCAAAACAGGGTCTATATTATTCACTCGCAATGTCACAGGTAATGTCTACATGACATATGTTGTGTTTGCATATTTTTAACTTTTCAGAGATCATGCCATGCTAGAAAACAGAAGTCCTGAATTATTATCTTATGTTTCATGAGGCAATCAAGGATATTCATAGTTCCTTAGTTAAGAAATTCAGTGTGTCTAATATCCTCAGCATTGTTGTAGATAATGATAAAAGTTAAAGAACTAACTGGTGTATATATACATATACATATACATTGGTGTATATATACACACATACACACACACACACACACATACACACATACACACACATACACACATACACACACATATAGTATTTTTACCTAATATTTGCCATGCAGATAACAAATAGGCTTAAAAGCTTGTATCTGGCAGATCCAGAATAATCTAACTCTGTATACTGTGATCTTTTTGTTAAAACACAAAGAACTATAACACATAATCCCTACTTAAAGGCTTAAAACTTAGCTACAGAGGTAAAATGCAGAATCATGCATACAGGTGCTACAAGTTGTAGAAATAAGAAGCAAGATTGTTGGAGACATGAATCCCATGAAAGTATTCATGAAGAAATATTGAAGGCAAGCAGGCGGGTAAGGAGGAGAAATCTAGGTAATATGGAAGTAAGAAGGAACTTGGTTTGCAGGTCAACAGAAAGGAGACCAGAAAGTAATAATGAGTGTTGGGAGAATAATGGAAAATTTGGATAATGAAGATCAGACCATGTAAAGATTAAGACTTCCTGTGTAGGAAGCACCTAACCCAGTGCCTAACACAAAATGGGCACTCAAAAAATATCTGCTAAATGAAAGGATGTATAATACATGTCCATACTGTGTATACACCACATTATCACAGGTACACCAGAAAGCTCACGTTAGGTAATCAGGAAGATACATGACAATACATACAAAGATACTGGGGCAAGCTGGCAAATCCCAAATTTGGGATCCAAATTTCTGCATGTCATGTGATCTACCCTACTGAATTTCAGTTTTTTATTAGGGCACATTAACATAAGGGGTAGTGATTAGGCTCTAGCTATCTTCATTCTCCCTTCTTCTCTTGGTCAAGAAGGCAGCCCTCTTTCCAAGGGGTCTTCTGCAGGCAACTAATATTAACCTTTTTTTGGTTTATTTTACTTCTTGAACTTTCTGACTATATTTTTTATATCAACATTATTATTTCACAAATTAGGAAATCTGGAAAGCTATGAGCCTATACCTCACGAAACTTAAAATTTCAAACCCCAGCTTTCTCCATGTTAGAATGAAGGATTTTTAAACACAACCTATAAAGCAAAGATAGTTTTAAAAAAGAGAGAGAGAAAATAAAAAGTTTGAAAATGTAATCTCACACTGATTAATTTTAAAACCTCTTTATTTCAATTTTATTTCATGTTAGGCCATATTCTTCTTTAAAAATAAAATTTATGTGTTATTTGCCAGTTGAATTTGTTTGATTTTCTTTTTTTTTTTTAATTTAATATATTCCTTACAAATTTAAGAACCCATCCTGAACCCTCCTTCCTCCTCCCTCCCCATACCATCCCTCTGGGTCGTCCCAGTGCACCAGCCCCAAGCATCCAGCATCGTGCATTGAACCTGGACTGGCATCTCGTTTCATACATGACATTTCACATGTTTCAATGCCATTCTCCCAAATCTTCCCACCCTCTCCCTCTCCCACAGGGTCCATAAGCCTGTTCTATACATCAGTGTCTCTTTTGCTTTCTCGTATACAGGGTTATCGTTACCACCTTTCTAAATTCCATATATATGCGTTAGTATACTGTATTGGTGTTTTTCCTTCTGGCTTACTTCACTCTGTATAATAGGCTCCAGTTTCATCCACCTCATTAGAACTGATTCAAATGTATTCTTTTTAATGGCTGAGTAATACTCCATTGTGTATATGTACCACTGCTTTCTTATCCATTCATCTGCTGATGGACATCTAGGTTGCTTCCATGTCCTGGCTATTATAAACAGTGCTGCGATGAACATTGGGGTACACGTGTCTCTTTCCCTTCTGGTTTCCTCAGTGTGTATGCCCAGCAGTGGGATTGCTGGATCATAAGGCAGTTCTATTTCCAGTTTTTTAAGGAATCTCCACACTGTTCTCCATAGTGGCTGTACTAGTTTGTATTCCCACCAACAGTGTAAGAGGGTTCCCTTTTCTCCACACCCTCTCCAGCATTTATTGCTTGTAGACTTTTGGATCGCAGCCATTCTGACTGGTGTGAAATGGTATCTCATAGTGGTTTTGATTTGCATTTCTCTGATAATGAGTGATGTTGAGCATCTTTTCATTTCAATGATTTTCATTCCATAGTAAATTTAACAATTTATTAATTTCAATATTTTCAAACTAATAATTGTAAAAAATAAAAGGAAATCATTGTAGTCAAACTAACCCTATTTTAAGATTCTTAAAAACTACTACACCCAGATCTTTGAAGCAACACATTTTTCATTATAGCCAAACTAAAACTCCATTTTTAGGTGTTAGGTTAAAGAGTTCCAGAATGTAGGGAAAACAAAAATGGAGTGTTTATGGTATAACTGTGTAAAACTTTTATTCAAAATCTTATTCAGAATGGATTAGTACTCTCTAATTATCTAAAATAATGTTCATTCTGATATAATAATATAATTTTAAATATTAATACTCAATGAACAACTCTAATATTCTGGGAACTATATATAGTAAACATAACAGACATGATATCTGCATAAACAGTAACACAGTTCTGAAACTCTGGATGGACTTATTTGCTACCATTGCCTGTAGTGTCCAAATGAATCAGTTTATGACAATTGATGATTTTCATAAGTATTACAAAGTTACTGCTGCTAAAGCAGCACAGCAAAATGGTTACACTCATGAACTCTGTAGACACAGCAAGTTGAAATCCTTACTCTTCCACATAATAGTTTTAGGACCGTGAGTAAGTTGTTTAAATTCTCTTTTCCTCAGTTTTCTAATTTCTAAAATGAGAAAAATAATAGTAACATTAAATGAGTTCATTCATGTAAAGTACTTAGAACTATTATTGGCGTAATAAATTTTATTATATTATTATTCTTTGTTATGCAATCAAATTTTTAAGGAAAGTTCAAACCATGGTTATTATTGTAACCATGTACCAATTAATGCTGTAATTGTTTATCTAGAATGCACATAATTATTTACATATATAGCGAGTCTGTGAGCTTCCTTTAGTGAGTTTCCACACGAAAATGAAATAAAAACAGGTAGAACTACATACATACCCAAACTCCTTGCCATTGTTATTTTGTGTAGCAGCCTTCTCAGCAAATAGAATTGTTCTTGCTCTGTAAGTACCTCTCTAGAAAATTTTATTATGAGAAGTCAAAATTTTATTTTAAGCTTGCCGCAAAGTAAATAGCTCCTGAAAAAAATGCCAAATAAAAATTTTGTTTCTTAGTAGGGAAATTTATTGAAAAAAGAAAGTGATAGCATAAAGGAATGTCTGATTCAAGACATTAAGATAGCATAAGGCTGGTTAAAGTTTATGTACCTTGAAATGACTAATTAATAATTGCTAATCTTATTAAAGAATCACAGTGTCCCTGGGAAGCCTTTCATGTACATACTCTCCTTTGCATCTGAAGTTACCTAAGTCTTATCATCTACACTCCCCACCTGGTTGGGCCTTCATCATCCTAACCAAGCTCTTCGTTTCTGTCTTCACCCCTCCTCCCATGTCTTCATAAGGAAGTCACTAAAACTGGCCTTACTTTCTGGAGTACCAAGAAAAACAAAAACTAGACTTAGAGGAATCTGGTTTAGAACTTTATCCTATTCTATGATTTAAGCAATTTCTTTAAGGTTAATTTGATGTCTTTGGAATTTCTCATTCTTTTGGAGCTGGCCCCACCAAATTTGCTTTTTAGTTTGTTTGGAATGGGCAGCAGCGGCCAGCCTGCAAAGTATTATTGTCTCCTGAGATCTATCTCATACCTAGGGCCAGCTTCACATTTGAGTGCCTAACTATATGTTATAAATTTGTAAGCTCCAGAAAAGGCTGGGAAGAAGGAATCAGAGAGAGAGTATATTTGAGTCATTGCCCTCACAAAGCTCATTTTACTAAGATCTGTTCTTGCTAGTGGAATAATTGTTTTTAATTAAGGCATTATTTTCTGTGGTTAATTATACAGGTCTTTGGGGGGAAAGACACAATAAGCTATTGTCACTCACTAACATTTTAGTATGAATTGGACTTACTGGTTCTGTATTGAGTCTAAAAACTTCAGCAAGAACTGCTCAGAAATATACCACTTTCAGTAACAAAGGCAGTACAATTTTAGAGGGATGCTTAATAGAGTTGCTTTGAATTTTTAAGGCATTATTCTGGTGGTAACATGGGTATTCTTCATTTAAGGATATTAAAAAAGCTGATGAACAGATAGAATCGGTGGCTTATTCTGCTGAAAAAGATACCAGCTCAATTCCTCTGTGCTCTGTGAATAGCATGAAGTCAGATTTTACTGACAAGGTTGAGGAATCCACCCAATATAAAGAGGTAATGGGTCAACTATCAACAAGTTACCAACATGTTCTCCAATGAATTTTGATACAATCCTTATAATATATTTAGAATGTATTTATTATAAAATGTTATTATAGCACTTAGGCTACCAAACCTAAGTCTTTGCCGAACTTCACTCTAACATCACTGTGACTGTAACAAAGAAGCCTTCAAATAAGACTGCACTGAACGTCAGAGGTCATTACTGGGGCAAGAACTCTTGTGAGAATCCTTTCCTATATGGCAAACCATGGGTTAAAACAGTGGCTGCGGTGGTGTGGTACTAACAGTGATGTTCAAGGTCAATCTAAGTCAGATTAAGACCCAAATCCACTCCACACACTGGGTGCAGATAAGCACTAGCACAGACAGGATCCAGTCTTTCAACCCCAGGGTGCAACCCTAATAGCTTTGTTCATCTGGGCAAGGAGTACTTGTTCCCATGCTTGCTCGCCTACACCTACCCCCAGGCTCTTCCTGAGTCCAGATCAGTCTCCTTTAAGCCTCCTTATGTCTCATAACTCTCTGTACTACCTCTTCAGTCTTCATTCTTACCTCAAGTCTAATTTCTCTTTCCCAGTCAGCCTCCCTTTTCTTACAATTCCCAGCACCTTCTTCGGACCTCAACTTCCACTCTCACTCTTTCCCTCCGCATTCTTTCATAAAACATAGTTCCATCTCACCTCAGCCTGTGATTCTTCCAGCCTCCTCATTCCCTAAGTCCAGCTCTCTCCTCAACCCCAGGCAACCTCACTCAGCCCTTTTGCTGCTTCTCAGTTGTAAACTCATACACCATGAAGTCTCTCACCTCAGCCCCTGAATATTAGCTTCTGTTTTCCTAAACTCCAGCTCCCATATCATCCACTCTTATCTTTGGCTCACTATTTCTCACAAACTGGAGTTCCCTTCTTCTCCTTGGGTTGACAGATACTTGAGGTTGAATACCCCTTAGCCATTCCCACCATCATCCTGCCCACACTTCTCAGTCTCATCTATTATCCGTCTGAAGCCCTGGGATGACCTGCCTCAAACCTCCTCCTCTGCCTTTCTCTGGCACTGCCAGTCTGTTGCTTTTAATTCTAGATGCAGCTTTTTTTCCCTTTTTAGGTATGTGATCCTACATAGCATTCACATTTATATGTTTGCTTATCTATTAATTTTCTTTAAAAAATGCATTTATGTAAACATTAAAAGAACAATATTAAGTAAATAATAGCATAGGTAATTTTCTCTATGGCAAAAGGCCTGAGTATAAGAAGACAGTATAAGAGTTTATACTGTATAAGAATTTGTGAAATGCTGTGCAACAGTATAAAAAACACTATGTTAAAACATCTGTTAATAGCTACTGGTAGTTAATAGCTACTCCCACTGTAATTGTTAAAAACAGAATAAAAGTCCACCTTGAAGTCTGAAAATTCACCAGGTATATAAAGTGGAATTTTAAAATCGGATAAAGGTGAAAATCATAAAATTAAAAAACAACTCAGACTTACAGAGAAAATGATAGGGTAAATTTACACTCTGATACAACTGCTCTGCTCCATACACACAGTAATGATAGATAAAACATAAAAAGGGAAAAAACAGTTAGACATATCCAAGCTCCAAAACAAGATAAATATCTCTACCTACTAGAAACAGAGCAGAAGTACCAAGTGGTCAGCTGGGCTTCAGTCATGCATCTACTCTTTTGTGTTTTTTTTTTTTTATTAGAGTTTAGTTGCTTTACAATGTTGTGTTGGTTTGAATCAGTTATACATATACACATAGCCACTCTTTTGGGGATTTCCTTCCCATTTAGATCACCACAGAGCACTGAGTATAGAGTTCCCTGTACTATATAGTAGGTTCTCATTAATTATCTATTTTATATGTAGTAGTAAAAGAAGGCTACAAACTTGGTTACCAGTGCCTGCTGCTATAGCGAGTAGAAAACTGAGAGCCTGGAAGGAAGGATATAGTCTTACAAAGGGAAGCAAGCCAAACCTCAGCTCCATGGCCATATTTGAAATATTTTTTTCAGACTACAGTAATGCAATGAAAAGTGAACAGAGACTATAAAAATAAATAATGAAATGGAAAATATGAAGTAGGATTTTAGAACAGAATTAATAGGAGGTTGGGTTGAGTCAGAAGACAGAAACCACAGAATATGAACAGCGACAGTTTAGTGTAACGAATCATTAGGGAATTAAAGTAATAGGAATTGGCTAGTTAAAAGTAAGAGAACACTAAAGAATGCCAAGGTGGCAGATAAGAAGTGCCAACCGCTATCCCTGGGGTGAAACAGAGACCCAAGGAAGAGCCCTCTTTATTCCCTGCAACTAAATGACTCAGTGGCTAACAAAGAAGATGCCAAGGTACCTTGCTGGTGAAGTTTACTTGAAATCTGTCCTTTAGGATGCCAGGGGAGGGTCTGAGCTCCAGAATAAAAAGATTCAACGTTATTTGGAGGTCATTTCTTCCCGAATTGGGTCCATAATTCAAAGCAATCCCAGTCAACATCTTAGCAGATTTTTTGTAGAATTTGGCAAACTGATTCTAAATGGAAATTCAAAAAGATAAAATGAGGAAAACAACTTTCATAAAGAAGAACAAAGTTGTAGGATTTATAATTACTAATTCCATTTTGTAGTATAAAGCTATAGTGATCAAAATAATGTGCTATTAGAACAAAAATAGAGAAATAGATCAATAGAACAGAATAGAGAGAACCAAGAATTAGACCCACACACATACAGTCAGCTCTTTAGACAAAAGTGCAAAGGCAATTCAATACAGAATATATAGTCTTTTTCAATTGTATTTATTTATTTATTTTGCTTGCACTGAGTCTTCGTTGCCCGGCGGAGACTTTTCTCCAGCTACCACCAGTGGGAGCTACTCTCTAGTTGCTGCACTTGGGCTTCCCTTTGCGGTGGCCTCTCCTGTGGCTGAGCACAGCCTCTAGGGTGTGCAGGCTTCAGTAGTTGTAGCACTCGGGCTCAGTAGTTGTGACTCTGGGGCTCTAGAGTACAGGCTAGTTATGGAGCATGGGCCCAGTTGCTCCGTGGCATGTGGGATCTTCCCTAACCAGGGATCAAACCTGTGTCTCCTGCATTGGCAGGCAGAGTCTTCACCACTGAGCCACTAGGGAAGCCTCAAAAATATATAGTCTTTTTAAGAAAAGATGCTGAAAGAAAAACCTATCTATCCAAAAGAATCATCTTCAATCATCTTCAAAGCACAGATGAAATTTTTTTTAAATGTTTTCACTTTATGAATATTTTCTTTTTTTAATATAAATTTATTAATTTTAATTGGAGGTTAATTACTTTACAATATTATATTGGTTTTGCCATACATCAACATGAATCCGCCACGGGTATACACGTGTTCCCTATCCTGAACCCCCCTCCCACCTCCCTCCCCATACCATCCCTCTGGGTCATCCCAGTGCATCAGCCCCAAACATCCTGTATCATGCATCGAACCTGGACTGGTGATTCGTTTCATATATGATATTATACATGTTTCAATGCCATTCTCCCAAATCATCCCACCCTCTCCCTCTCCCACAGAGTCCAAAAGACTGTTCTATACATCTGTGTCTCTTTTGCTGTCTCATACACAGGGTTATTGTTACCATCTTTCTAAATTCCACATATATGCGTTAGTATACTGTATTGGTGTTTTTCTTTCTGGCTTACTTCACTCTGTACAATAGGCTCCAGTTTCATCCACCTCATTAGAACTGATTCAAATGTATTCTTTTTAATGGCTGAGTAATATTCCATTGTGTATATGTACCACCGCTTTCTTATCCATTCATCTGCTGATGGACATCTAGGTTGCTTCCATGTCCTGGCTATTATAAACAGCAAAGCACAGATGAAAATTAACTATAAATGGAATTCAGACCTTACTGAAAAGCTAAAAATGAAAATTTTCACAAGAAAATATAGTAGAAAATCTTTATGACTTTGAGTTAAGCAAAGATTTCTTAGCTACAACACCAAAATCACAATTTGTAAAAGAGAAAGATAGATAAGTTAGACTTCAAAATGAAGAAAATTTCTATTTGTAAAACTTTTTTTTTTTTTTGCCTGCATCACAAGGCTTGCAGCATCTTAGTTCCCTGACCAGGGACCAAACCCAGGCCCTGGCAGTGAAAGCACAGTGTCCTAGCCACTGGACTGCCAGGAAATTCCCAGTAAAACTTTTTAAGAAATGAAAAGATAGACTATAAACTGTAAGAAAATATTTGTAAGTCACATATGTGATAAAGGACTTGTATCCAGAATATACAGAGAACTCCCAAAGCACAGTAATAAGAATACCAACAACCCAATAGGGAAATGGGCAAAATATTTTAATAGACATTTTGCCAAAGAAGATATGCATATGGGAAATGAGCATATGAAAATATGCCTAACATCATTAGGCATTGTTATTGTTTAATCACTCAGTCATATCTGACTGTTTGCAGCCCCATGGACTGCGGTATGCCAGGCTTCCCTGTCCTTCATTAGGCATTAGAGAAGAAAAAATTAATTATAATTGAGATGTCATGATACACCTTTTAGAATAGTTAAATCTAAAAAGACTACTAAGTATTCGTGGTGATGTAGAGCATCTGGAACCCTACATTTTGCTAGTGGGAATAAAAAGTAGTAATCTCAATTTGGAAAAATAGTTCAGCAGTTTTGTTAAAAGTTAAACATGCACCTACTATGATCCAGCCATTCTTTTTCTAGGTTTTGTTGTTGTTGTTGTTAGTTGCTAAGTTGTGTCCAACTCTTTTTCAACCCCATGGACTGCAGTCCTCCAGGCTCCTCTGTCCATGGGATTTCCCAGACAAGAATATGGGAGTGGGTTGCCATTTCCTTCTCCAGAGGATCTTCCCAATCCAGGGATCAAATCTGCGTCTCCTGCATTGGTAGGAGAGTTCTTCACCATCGAGTCACCAGGGAAGCCCTTCTAGGTGTTCACTTAAGAGAGATGAAATCATATCTCTACACAAAGTCTTGTATGTGAATGATAGCAGCTTTATTTGTGATAGCCCATAACTTGGAATAACCCAAGTTTATGTCAAGAGGTAAATTGTGGTATATCCAAACAATGAAACACTTCTCAGCAATGAAAATGAATGAAATATTAATTCATGGAATAGCATGAATAAATCTCAAAGCAGTTATTTTGAACAAAAAGAAGCCAGATAAAAAGAGTACATACTATGTGATTTAATTTATATATATTAAAAAAAAAAAACTCTAGAAACTGCAAAGCAGTCTATAGTGACAAAAATATATCAGTGGTTGTAGGGGAAGATCACGGGCAGCTGAGAAGTGTGGAAGAAAGGGATTAGAAAAGCAGAAGGAAACTTACCAGGGTAAGGGGTATGTTCATTATGTTGACTGTGGTGATAGTTTCATGGGTGTGTAATGAAGTCTAATCTTATGAAAATGTACACTTTATATATGTGTCTCTTGTATGAAAATTATAACTCAATAAAGCTTTAAAATATATCCAATTAAACTTTAAATTTTTAAGAGTTTTTTAACTTTTAAAAATCCTTTCATATCTCTTTATAAAATGACTCTAATTTCATATATTTTTATACCAAGTTCTCTTAAAAACATGCTATTAATATAACCTGTAACACAGTTAGGTAGTCCAGACTCTCATGATTTTACTAAAATTTTTCATTTTGTTTTTATTTCAATTTATTCTTTTCTCTCTTTATAGCATTATTTAAGTAATACCCTTTTTTCGATCTTTTTTCATATGTTTAGAGGTAAAAAGGTATTCTGCAGAAGCTGATAGACCTCCTACATTAGCTGGCTCTGTAATGTACTGGTATTGTGTCCTGGGACATGCTTATAGTTTCATTAAAAAATGAGATAATTTTGTAAAGAGTTTGACAAGAAAGAAAATCCATGTTTAGGACTTCACAAAGAGTTGGAATGGAACTTTTAAAATTTCTCTATATTCTGTTGGACAGTGACCTACCTGAAAAGTAAAGCTCTTTATGATGAAAATCCTCAGAAAACTTCAGAAAGGAAGATACTAGATAATTAAATTATTAAGTGAAAGTGTTAGTTGCTCAGTCGTTTCTGACTTTTTGCAACCTCATAGACTGTAGCCTACCAGGTCCTCTGTCCATGGGATTCTCCAGGCAAGAATACTGGAGTGGGTTGCCATTTCCTTCTCCAGGGGATCTTTGCAACCCAGAGATCAAACCCAGATCTCCCACATTGCAGGCAGATTCTTTACCATCTGAGCCACTAGGGAATCCCCCAATATAAATTTGGTTTAGCCATCCTGAAAAAAGACTTTAAAGGCTTTAGAATTTTAAAAGTTCTTTTGTTCAAACAATAGAGTTTGTATTATAATTGCCAGGCTAAGACTAAAACAAGAATTATATACTATTTTATATCTTACCTGAAATCTTTCTCTGGTTATCAGGTTCATAAATTTCATTACTTCAACAGTGAATGCCATGAGGAAGTTTCAACATATAAAATGCCTAGTAGTTTGCTACCTACATTCCTATTCAAAAGAATTACTCACCACAGAATTTGTTCACAAGATTTTTGAAGTTTCTTAAATAAATCCCCTAGGTATTCCAGACAAGAGAAAGGAGAGAGCATTATTATGTTATTTATCCTCTGATCATCATGACTACTACCTCCCCCATGGCACCCTCCATGGATCAGGATCTTTTCTAACTAGTCAGTTCTTCACATCAGGTGGCCAAAGTATTGGAGTTTCAGCTTCAGCAGCAGTCCTTCCAATGAATATTCAGGATTGATTTCCTTTAGAATTGACTGGTTGGATCTCCTTGCAGTCCAAGGGACTCTCAAGAGTCTTCTCCAACACCACAATTCAAAAGCATCAACTCTGCGGCACTTAGCCTTCTTTATGGTCCAACTCTCACATCTATACATGACTACTGGAAAAAACATAGCTTTGACTATACGGACCTTTGTCAGCAAAGTGATATCTCTGCTTTTTAATATGTTATCTAGGTTTGTCATAGTTTTTCTTCTGAGGAGCAAGTGTGTTTTTATGGCTGCAGTCCCCATCCACAGTGATTTTAGAGCCCAAGAAAGTAAAATCTGTCACTGCTTCCATTTTTTCCCCATCTATTTGCTGTGAAATGATGGAACTCGATGCCATGATCTTAGTTTTTTGAATGTTGAATTTAAGCCAGCTTTTTCACTCTCCTCTTTCACCCTCATCAAGAGGCTCTTTAGTTCCTCTTCATTTTCTGCCATTAGAGTGGTATCTGCATATCCGAGGTTGTTGGTACTGGGTATTTATTGTGTGCAAATACTGAGTTAAGCTTAATTCTGAAAACAATCCTCTACTCAGCATAAAAATGAATGAAATAATGCCATTTCTAACAACACAAATGGACCTAGAGATTATCATACTAAGTGAAGTAAATCAGAGAAAAACAAATATTATATGCTATCCCTTATATGTGGAACCTAAAAAAAAAAATGATACAAATGAACTTATTTGCAAAACAGAAACAGACTCACAGACTTAGAAAATAAATTTATGGTTACCAAAGGGGTAATGTATGGGGGAGGGATAAATTAGGAGTCTGGCATTGACATATACTCACTACTATATATAATAATAATAATCAACAAGGCCCTATTGTATAGCACAGGAAACTCTACTCACTATTCTGTGGTAACTTACACAAGAAAAGAATCTGAAAAAGAATGGATATATGTATAACTGAATCACTTTGGTGTACGTCTGAAATTAACACAACCTTGTGAATCAACTATCCTTCAATAAAAATAAAAACTAAAAAAAAAAAACAAACAAAAAAACAGTCCTGTAAGATAGGAACTGTTATCTTCCTCGAAAAGATAAGGAAAGTGAACCATGGTGATTGTAAGTAACATACTCAGATATTGCAGCAATTAACTTATAATTGGGAACCCCAAAATAAGCTTTTAACCAAGGTATTAGAAAAATGTTTCCATAAATAGTAATGAAACTAGAAAACTTTCAAGCTAAAATGCTAGAAAAACTTTTACCTTCTGTCTATGCTTAGTCCCTATCTAGATTTTGTCCTATGCTAGGGCATGATATTCAATCCAGTTTAACAGGTGTAAAGGAAAATATGCCTGTGATTTCTTCTAAAGTCTTAGCTATCAGCACACGTGTGTTAATTTATACTTTTTTAATGATAGTGACTGAGTGAAATGCCAAAAGGTGATAAGTTGCACAGTCACTTTTGTATAAAATTTATTTTATGTTTTGATACCATTATCAGTAATATAGGCAGTAAATTTTTTCTAAGAGAAATTCTGCTTTCTTCTCTATTACCTATTATATTTGATATTTTATATTATAGATCTAATCAAGATGGGCTAACTTCTTTAGATTCCATTATGCTCTCAAACTGGTTATAACCAAAGTATTTCATTTTATCTATAGACAAATCTTCCTGAAGTTTCTCTATTAAAAATTTTTAAATTATATAAGTCTGAATGGCCTTCTGTGGTTCTGGGGACACTGGCTTCTGTTCTAAATGGAACTGTTCATCCAATATTTTCCATCATCTTTGCAAAAATTGTAACTGTAAGTAAAACTAACCCACTAATATTTTTAACCATTTTAAACAAAGTGTGACCTGAGAGAATAGACCTGGGGTACCTTAACTCAACAAGGGGAAAATTGAGATGTGTGGTGGGTCACCCCTCATGTGGGATCCATGATAGAAAGGTTAGCTAATGTTCTCAGGGGATAAGCCAGCCTCTATTGTTAAGTGTTGGGCTGTACCTTGTTAACTGGGCAATCAGTAAAGAAATTGCTTTGTTTTCTAATTCTGACTCCAGTGCTGTGTCAGCATTCCAAAACACTGAAGTAATAAAAGAGACAAATATGGCTACTCTTTCTTTCAACTGGTCTGAACAATGACCATTTTTTATTACCAGTCAGAAAGAGGAAATAAGGAGTTCGGGACTGTGCTGGGGACCCAGGAGAGCTGACGAATTCAAGGATCTTATTAGAGCCATGTTAAGTCTTCAGTTTTAACAACAGCAACAGTCCAAGACTGTTGACGCTGTGTCAACATAGATACCAATATATGTATAGTTACTAATTTTAGGAACAATTTCTAGAGACATGTTAAAGGTCTCATATTGCAGGTGGTACTCTGAATAGAGGAATATTAAGAAACCTGAGTTATTAGAAATATTTTAATTAGAAAACTAATTTCAATAGTTTGTTTGAATATATACAGTGATATTAATAGCAGATAGAGGACTCATTTGTCTGGTTTCTTATTGATATATCTTAAGTGAGAGGATTTATGATGAGTTATTTTTCATTAAAGTAGTGTTATTTTTTATTTTATGTAATAAATGTAGAGGATAGAATGAGGTGCATTTTTTCCCTAGAAATATGTGGAAATTATTATGTTGAAATTCATTTTTAAAATTCTGATGAATAAATATTTTAGTTTTTTCTTTCTTTTATATTCTCCTCCAATCACCTGATTTAAAAAATCTACTCCTTTTCAGATGTTTGAAAATGATGATAAAACCACATTAAAACATGATGCAGAAATTTATTCCATGATATTTGTAATTTTGGGTGTTATTTGCTTTGTCAGTTATTTTATTCAGGTAAGCTTTTAATGAATTAACTGTGTATGTGATTACTGTTTTGTGTCATCCTATTTGAGTTAAAAATAGTAACTAGATATAACTAAATAAAATACAAATAAGTAAATATAGTAACTAAATATTCCAAAGAAATGGAAAAGACAGTTAAGAATAAATGTAAATTTTTGTTTGTTTCTTTTCCAGGGATTATTTTATGGCAGAGCAGGGGAAATCTTAACCATGAGATTAAGACACTTGGCATTTAAAGCCATGTTATATCAGGTTGGTGGTTAGTTATTTTTATCTTATTTTATTTAAAATGTGTTTTTAAATATTCTAGTTTTTAGTTTTTTCTTCATAAACATTTTCTTGACATAACCTTTCCTTTGATCATTTAAAAGCATCCTTTTTGTGTCCCAAGCAGCATCTGACATCAGAATTCTTGTGGTGTACTTTCCTAACAGAAGCAAGTCGAAAATTGTTATGTTCAAAAATGCAACTTACAGAAAACAAGATGTAGAGTTCACTCCTTGCTCCTTGCATTTATCTTGACAAATCTCTTTCAATGTATAGTGTTCTAGAATCCGAATGGAAGGCTAACTTAAAACTGAAAAGGAGTGTTAAGAACTACAGTATCTCGAGGAACATGTTTAAAAAGGAGGAGTTAATTTCTCATAGTGCTCATTCACTGCTGACTTCTTAAAGCAGTCATTCTTTCTGCCCGCATCAGAAGAGTACTGAACTCAGATAACATGTCTAGCTTGCGACACACAATCATTCACACCTATGCAATAACTAAAAATAGTTGAATCAAATAATAATCTTGAAAAGTAAGTCGTGAGGGCAAATGGCGGGAATGTCTCAGATTGGCACCTCTAAAATTCTTTCAGGAGGCTGAGGTATATTGGGTTACCCTGAAAGCCAGTAATCGTTTGAAGCCCTTTGCCACACTTTCTGTCACCGGAGCTCACCATGCAGGAGTAAATAGCTTCCTGCCAGGGTCATTTCTTTTCAAAAGTAGAGTTACTATCCCTCCAGCCGAGTCATCAAAACCAGTTTTTACATCTTGTGACTTTTAGCAATAGTGCTCAAAGAACTGCTGAGTAACAAAACTCCTCCACCTTTGTGTGCTGTTAGAGGATTACAGATTAAAAAAAAAAAAAAAGAGTGAGTTTCCCATAGCAACTGGAAGCAGTTGGTACCTAACATCCTCTCTCAAAATGTCCTGTTAGAGACAATTGGAAGCACTCAATCCAGAAAAACAAAAATCTACTTGATGGATCATAAAATGATCTAAAGACTACACATCTTGTGTAATTCTCATTAAGCTTGTACTTTTTTTTTTCTATGAATAGTTTATTTTTTTACCTCAGATTTTTGATGAAATTAGGTGTGATTTTAATTGGCTAATACTATATTTCACATTTGTTGAAAATTTCTGCTCATTTTTCATTCTTTGTGTATTTATGTTTTCCCACATTCAAGGACATTTATTTTCAATTTCCAGGAACTTTTGAAAATGTTCCCTGAATTTCTGAATATCTTAAATAGAAGAATATAAATTTTAACTTTTCCAATTATTACTTTGAACTTCTTTCTAGAGGTTTACAGGATGCTTTTGGTGGAGTATCCTAAGGCCGCAAGCCAGTTTAACCAGTAGATATTGTTAATCCAACAATATCTGATGGCTGATACTGGACATTAATCCTCTGCCTAGCATTAGCCATGTGACCATGAGGAGAGTAACATTCTTGGATTAATGTGTCTGCCCATGAGAATACACATACCTGTAAACTATAAGCTCTCCTTCTTCAGAACATACAAAGACACAAATAGAAACTGTGCTATTCAGCAGACATTATTCATTTCTCCCATAAATTCAACTGAGCCCCTTTCAGCTTACCATTTGTTTTCCCTCTTCATTCTTCAGCACTCTTTCTGCATATTTGCTTTTTTAAAATTGGAAAAAAGAGTAATGTAATTGGCCTTTTCTTCATAAATGTCGTAGAAGTTTCACTTTTTGTCTGTTAGTAAGGGAAATTCCTAATGTACAGTTTTGCCCTAACTCCTGTTACTTGTTTTTTTCCCCTAAGATACGATTTTTTTTTTAAGTCTTAGAAAGCATGCTAAAACTTGCAGTGCTTTTTATAACCATTTTGAAACCTCAGTTGAAGTTGAGGTATTTATGGAATCAGGTGTGGTCTTTTTGTAGGTATAAAATTGCTATTTTATTTGATCACTTGAGATCCTTCCAGTTGAAAAGAATGTTCAAATTGTTGCTGACTTCAGTGATTATAAATAACTCACTGTTTATTATGTTTAAGGGCTTCTCTTATGGCTCAGCTGGTAAAGAATCTGCCTGCAATGCGGGAGATCTGGGTTCGATCCCTGGGTTGGGAAGATCCCCTGGAGAGGGGAAAGCCTACCCACTCCAGCATTCTTGCCTGGAGAATCCCACAGACAGAGAAGTCTGATGGGCCGCAGTTCGTGGAGGTCACAAAGAGCTGGACATGACTAAGTGAGCACACAATGATAAATATTAGCCTATAGATCCATTTGGCTTTTTAAAAGATGTAAAGCTTATTTTTGCCTATTTCTCTCTAAACTGATTTGGGTAGGGCTTTGGTGCGGAGGGGTGGGAGGGGGCTCTAAATCATTAGATGATTGTGTTAGTGGAGATCACTAAGGAATCTCCAAAAAGATTTGAGGTAACAAATCCTGAAGCAGGAAAAACATATCATGAAACTCAACTGTAATGCTTCAGTTAGATGGCTTGATTAAAAATTCTGACATTTGGTTGCCTAGGTTTAAATCCTGGCCTCAGTTCTTTCCAGCTGTTTGACCTTGGGCAAGTTAATCTCTCAGTTCCTCCTTCTTCTCATTTATAAAATATGGATAATCATAGTATCTGTCTTATACTTGTGATGATTAAATGAGCAAAAACATACCAAGCACTTACAATGCCACTACCGTAGATTTTTACTTCTATTAGAATTATTGGCAGGAAAATGGGTTTTCTAGTATCGGAAAACTTAATGAAAGTGAAAGTTGCTCAGTCGTGTCCAACTCTTTGTGACCCCATGGAGTGTACAGTCCATTGAATTCTCCAGGCCACAATACTGGAGTGGATAGCTGTTCCCTTCTTCAGGGGATCTTAACCTAATTTATAATCATATCACCATCAGGAAGATAAGAAGCAAGCTAATTTTTACTCAATACCAGCTGTGTTCCAGAAACTATACTAAGTGTTTCAGCATACAGTGCCTATGTTGAAAAGCAAACCCTAGAGTGAATAATTGCTGACTTGTTGAAAAGCAAGTTTGGATATCTTGCTGATTGAACATCGTCACATAAGGACTAAGACTAGTCATATATGTATCCTTTGCCTTATGTATCAGAGCAATTACTATACTATAGAATCAGGAATGTAAATTCTTTTTTATACTTCATATTGTATCTAAAACTTCTTTGGGTATTCCATGTCATGCTGAAATATAGAAATAATTACACAGTGTAAACTATATATATATATACACACACACACACACACACACTCATATATATATACACATATAATTGCGTTTGTGCATGCTCAGTCAGTCATGTCCAAAACTCTTCATGACACCATGGACTGTAGCCCACCAGACTCCTCTGTCCATGGGATTTCCCAGGCAAGAGTAGTTGGCAAACCACCCCAGTATACTTGCCATGAGAACCTCATGAACTGTATAAAAGGCCTTTTAAAGAGATATGACACTTAAAGATGAGTCTCCCAGGTCTGAAGGTGTCCAATATGCTACTGGGGAAGAGTAGAGAATTACCAATAGCTCAGAGTGAATGAAACAGCTGGGCCAAAGTGGATATGATGCTCAGTTTTTGATGTGTCTGGTGACGCTAGTAAAATCTGATGCAGCAAAGAACAGTATTGTATAGGAAAACTGGATATGGTCAAGCAGGAGAGGGTAAAAACATCGACATCCTAAGAATCAGCAAACTAAAATGGACAAGAATAGGCAAATTTAATTCAGATGATCATTATATCCATTACTGTGGGCAAACAATGCCATAGAAGAAACAGAGTAACCCTTATAATCAACAAGAGTCTGAAATACAGTACTTGAGTGCAACCTTAAAAAGGACAGAATGATCTTGGTTCGTTTTCAAGACAAACCATTCACCATCACGGGAATTTGAGTTTATTCCCCTACCACTGATGGAAGAGATGGGAAGAATACATGGATGAACTGTATAAAAAAAGATCTTAATGAACCAGGTTACTATGATGATGTGGTTAGTCACCCAGAGTCAGACATTCTGGAGTGTGAAGTCAAGTGGGCCTTAAGAAGCACTGCTGTTAGTAAAGCTAGTGGATGCAATGAAATTCCAGCAGAACTATTTAAATCCCTAAAGGAGGATGCCATCAAGGTTTTGCATTCATTATGTTAGCAAATCTGGAAGACCCAGCAGTGGCCACAGGACTGGAAAAGGTCAATCTCATCCCAATTCCCAAGAAGGGTAGTACCAAAGAATGTGCTAACCATCAGACAATCGCACTCATCTCCCATGCTAGTAAGGTCATGCTTAAAATCTTGCATGCTAGGCTTCAGCATTATACAAACCAAGAACTTCCAGATGTCTAAACTGGGTTTAGAAAAGGAAGAGGAACTAGAGATCAAATTGCCAACATTCACTGGATTATAGAGAAAGCAAGGGAATTTCAGAAAAAATTCTCTCTGTTATATCGACTACACTAAAGCCTTTGACTGTGTGGATCATGAAAAATATGGAAAGCTCTTGAAGAGATGGGAATACCAAACTGTCTTACCTGTCTCCTGAGAAACTGTATTTGAGTCAAGAAGCAGCAGTTAGAACCCTGTATGGAACAACTGATTGGTTCAAGATGGGGAAAGGAGTACAACAGAGCTGTCTGCTGTCACCCTGATTGTTTAACCTATATGCTGAGCAGATCATGAGAAATGCCAGGCTGGATGAGTTACAAACTGGAATCAAGATAGGCGGGAGAAACATCAACAACCTCAGATATGCGAGTGATACCACTCTAATGGCAGAGAGCGAAGAGGAAATAAAGAGCCTCTTGATGAAGCTGAAGGAGAAAAGTGAAAGAGCCAGCTTAAGACTAAATATTTTTTAAAAAACCAATAAAATACAGCCCCATTACTGCATGGCACATAAAAGGGGAAAAGGTGGAAATAGTGACAGATTTCCTCTTATTTGGCTCCAAAATCACTGCGGACAGTGACTGCAGCCATGAAATCAGAAGACGATTGCTTCTTGGCAGGAAAGCGATAACAAACTAGACAGGGTGTTGAAAAGCAGAGACATTACTCTGCCAACAAAGGTACATATAGTCAAGGCTATGGTATTCCCAGTAGTCACGTATGGTTATGAGAGTTGGACCATAAAGAAGGCAGAACACCAAAGAATTGATGCCTTCAAACTTTGGTGCTGGAGAAGATTCCTAAAAGTCCCTTGGACAGCAAGGAGATCAAACCAGTCAATCTTAAAGATCAATTCTGATTATTCACTAGAAGGACTGATGCTGAACCTGAAGCTCCAGTATTTTTGTCATCTGATTCAAACAGATGACTCATTGGAAAAGTCCCTGATGCCGGGGAAGATCAAGGCAGAAGGAGAAGAGGGCATCAGAGAATGAGATGGCTGGACGGTATCACCGATGCAATGAACATGAACTTGGGCAAACTCCAGGAGACGGTGGGGGACAGGGAGGCCTGGTACGCTGCAGTCCATGGGGTCACAAAGAGTCCAACATAACTGGGAGACTGAACAACAACAACAGAATCAGGAATGTAATATTAAATAATAAATTATTTTTTATACTTTTACTTTATATTGTATCTAAAACTTCCTTGGGTATTCCATGTCATGTTGAAATATAGAAATAATTATGCAGTGTAAACTATATATATATATATATATATATATTCTATGAGTGCATGCTCATAGAATGCACTGTCCTGTCCAAAACTCTGCAACCCCATGGTCTCTAGCCCACCAGACTCCTCTGTCCATGGGATTTACCAGGCAAGAATACTGGAGTTAAGCTGCCATTTCCTTCTTCCGGGGATCTTCCCAACCCAGGGATCAAGCCTGCTAGTATACAATAAAAACCAAGTAATGTCTTCTAGATCAGGAGTGCTGTAGTTAAAATTACCGCTCATGTGTGTTCACAATAAGATAGGCTCTTGACTGGGGTTCTGTTCTCAACACCACTACTGTATCATGCAGATCGTGATCTCTATAAAATGTCCTTTGAGCATCTAGACCCTAAGTTGTCTGGGACACCTTCTCAATCCAGAGGTTTACAGAGTAGTGATGTCATGCTAGGACTGCAATCCCCCTGACCCCTCCCATATTCCTCCACAGGGGCTCTCTTCTTACATAGCAGCATGATTAATGCACCACCTTCTATCTGTCTTGTTTTTGTTTCCTTAGCTGGCAGAAACATGTTACCTGGGCATCAGGGCCCTGGCTGGGTTAAGTAATTCAAGAATTCTTTTGCTCTTCACTCACTAAAAATCAGTCATTTTTAGAGCCAGTCTCCACATAGTTTTAAGCCATAAGAGGTTTAAGTAGTTTGAGTGCATGGGAGGAAACATTCAATAGCTAAGGAAAGAAAATCAGCATTCCTCAAAGTTGAGAAGTGCTAAGTGCTATCTGTATTTGATGTTGAAAATGAAATTGGTTATAACATTATTCTTTTATTGTGTGTATTTTTGACCTATCAAATTGCATGCTTTTTTGGCTGCAGGGGTTTTACAGCAGGCTTTCTGCCTCTTTAGTTTCTCACAATGCCCAGTACTTATAAGATCTAGGTAGGAATGTAAAGTGTCAGGGAAAATCTTGCCTATATAGGTCCTGAAGAGAAGGAAACAGATTTTTTAAAAAAATCATTTCTAAGTTTAGACAGAAAGTTTGGAAATATTTCTAAGGTGTCTTGTGCATTACCTTACTTTTTTAGTAAAATCTGCTCTCCACAAAAATTACTTGTGCAGTAAAATTATAAATTACTTGGTGGTTCAAAATGATCATTTTAAACACCAATTACTATGTAGTGTTGTAGCATGGTAGAGTCCAAGCTGTTGGATTTAAGTTCTTCAGTTTGTATCTACATACAGATCTTCACGAAGTTAAGAAAAAAATTTATTTGCTCCACAAATTTAAATGCCTGTGAGTAAAGATGCAGGCAAATAAATGCTTTCAAAGTTAATATAGCACTTCCCTGGTGGCTCAGACAGTAAAGAATCCACCTGGAATGCGGGAGACCTGGGTTCGATCCCTGGGTTGGGAAGATCCCCTGGAGAAGGGCATGACAACTCACTCTAGTATTCTTCCCTGGAGAATCCCCTTGGATAGAGGAGCCTGGCAGGCTGCAGTCCATGGGCTGCAGAGTTGGACACGACTGAGCAAATAGGCACACAGCACAAGTTAATACAGCACAATCACAAGTCAAAGAATTTTTTGATAACCATTTTAATTCTCTTTTTTCTTTAGGATATTTCCTGGTTTGATGATAAAGAAAACACCACAGGAGCCTTGACAACAATATTAGCCATAGATATAGCACAAATCCAAGGAGTATGTATATTGCTTTTATTTTTAAATGGTGTATGTTTGTGTTACACATGAGTGCATGTACACATATGTGTCTTTGCATATATGTGAGCTATGCTGAGATGACCCACATCATTAAGGAAACCAGCTAAGTCTCAGGGCTAACAGGAAGCTCTCAATGAAAGATATAAGGAAGCGTTTCAGTTCTGGACATTTTTAACTAAAAATAAGGGGCATTTAGGACACATAATAGGATAACCAGAGGACTACAGAAAATACCAAGAATGAGTTAGACAAAAAAGCTCAGAATTAGATAGTAATATAAGATAGAGTAACAAAATTAAAACACACAAATAACTTGGAAGTTTTAAAAGAAGAAAGTTTAATTTTTCTTTCCCCCCAGAAAATAAAATCTCATTTAAGTAATATGTAACAAGTTAAATTCATGTGTATCTGGAAATGGTTCTGTGCTGTTGTTATACAGATCAAGTTAAAGAGTTATGTGTAATCATGACTGGTCACAATAGGTGTAAACAAAATGTACACTGATGCACAATATTCAAAATCAATGACAGAATGACTAGCATAACGTATGTCAAAGTGATGCTTAAATAAGTGTGGGGAGTAGGATAGTATGGAAGATAAAGAGTAATTTATTAGCTTTCATCCTGTTATTTTAATAAAATTAATCTTTTATTACAAGCGGAGTTTCAACTACGATTGAGAAAAGAAATGTAAAACAAAATTTTTCCACTTTGAATTTAAGTGAGATAAAGTTTTTGCTCTCTTTGTTAAAATAAGAATTCTACCAGTTATAAACTTTCATTTTTCCTTATGTATGTGGAGAAAAGGAAAGTCAATGATGCACCTCTGAAGGACAGAAAAATCTTAACAGTTTTTGGTTGTTGTTGTTATTGTTTAGAAATGCTGAAATGTTGATTACAGCATTGCTATCAGAGCAACAAATTGTCAACTAAAACAGCTCTTCAAAATTGTATTTTCTTTTGGAAGCTATTTCCACAAGACATGGCCACTATTCTAATTTTAGTAACTTTTGCAAAACCTCTTTTTCAATATATACATTCAAGGAAATAGATTTCTAATACTAGAGAATAGAGCAAGTTGGTTACAATTATAAACATTCACATGCTTCTGTATTGGTTTAGAAAACTAATTTTATGATGTAGAAAGACCTAAAAAGGAAAGGGGGCATCATCTTCATCACTTCCTGAAACTCTTTTTTATAATTTTTAAAACAAGGCTCTAAATTTCATTGGATAGCATTTAAATTTTAAAGTAAGGCTGAGAAGCTAGATTTTACTGATATAAATGGGAAAAAAATGATGGATAGAATTTCACTTAGTCATTAAGGAATGAGGATAGCAATAATCCTCCATAGCACAATAGAATGAGATGAATGGCAACATCTGTATTTAGAAATTCAAGGGTTCACTAAATTTGGCAGAAATATCAGTCCCTATAATTCCATTTGGATCTCCATTCTACAAAACTTTTTTTTTTCCTTTGCTGTGTGAATGTTTTTCTCTTACTACCTATCATCATTCAGATCTTTTAAGAATTCAGTGAAGTAGGAATTCTTACTACCAGCTATACTTTATAAGTAAGACACTTCTTTTAGTAAGTATTTACTTGAATGAAAAGAACAAATTAGTACTAAAGACCAACACTGCTTTCCTAAAATCTCTTAGTTGTGTCAAATGATAATGTTGTCTCTTATCAAGAGAAATTAATGAGAATATTTGTCAGTGTGGTTCCTCATAAGCGTTTGACTAATACCATTTGATCATTTGAAAATTTCCTGTTGCAGTTAGTAAATGTCGTTCTCATGATAACTTCTGGGCAAGTCAAATCATTTTCATTGAATAAGAAGTAGTAGCTAAAGACTGCTGCTGCTAAGTTGCTTCAGTCGTGTCTGACTCTGTGCGACCCCATAGACAGAAGCCCACCAGGCTCCCCTGTCCCTGGGATTCTCCAGGCAAGAACACTGGAGGGGGTTGCCATTTCCCTCTCCAATCCCTCTTTCACTCCAACAGTGAAAAGTGAAAGGGAAGTCACTCAGTCGGGTCCGACTCTTAGAGACCCCATGGACTACAGCCTACCAGGCTTCTCCATCCATGGGATTTTCCAGGAAAGAGTACTGGAGTGGGGTGCCATTGCCTTCTCCATAGCTAAAGACTAGATGGCTAGAATACTCAATGACCCATTTAAAGTTGCAGAATTTGAAAAGCAAAGCAACAAAAGAAGGATACAAAGAATGAGACTGTATCTGCTGCTGCTGCTGCTGCTAAGTCGCTTCAGTCGTGTCCAACTCTGTGCGACCCCATGGACTGCAGCCTACCAGGCTCCTCCACCCATGGGATTTTCCAAGCAAGAGTACTGGAGTGGGTTGCCATTGTCTTCTCCGGAGACTGTGTCTACTAGCATATAATTCACATAAACCCTTGCTTTGCCAAGGTTTGAATGGATTCTCTATCAACTTGAATGGATTCTCTATCAAAGGAAGAATTATTTCCAAATCCCATTTGACCAGTATTTCTTTTCTCACAAAGATACACCACACTAGAGATGAATCAGAAAACAATAATTCAGGGTCATATTTCCTATCAACTTGAGGAAGATATATTTCCATCTCAGTTTCTTCATCATGCAATTTCAGTCACATGTTACTTTTATCAAATGTAATAGGGTGAATGTTCATGAACTAGCCCCTTAATAACATAAATATTATTATGAAACCCTTACTAATGACCAAAAGTCTAAGCTCCAGGTCATTTTTAGATGTTCTGATACTCTGAGAGTCTTGAGAAAAACATGTTAGTGAAATAAGCTTATAGGACAAAATGATTCATGAAACAGTTGATTGAATACAACCATTTTAACTGGCATTATTTCAGCCCAAGGTAATGGCTTACTGCCAGTACAGCTGTCAACAGACTATTTTCTGTGTAAAATGTAGTTTTATTAAAGGTATAGAGCCATTTTAAATTCTTGGGAGACTGAATTTCACAGAATTACAAGGTACTGTTTCTGTATATTTTAGCAACTCCTCTTCACCAACCAGAAGTCTTACCTCACTTTTGTCCTTAAGAAGCCCACAACATCCACTTGATATACCACTGACAGACACAATGTTAGTTCCAAAATTCTCCTCATCAGAACTATAGTTACATTGCCCCCCAAGAAATAGAAATTTCATTTATTAATTCCAATAGCCCAATGAATTGATTAGGTAGAGCTCTGCTATCATTGCCTAGACAATGGTGACCTCACTTCTTGATTAAATTTTTTGACATGGAAAGAGTATAAAACAGCTTAACATTACTTAACAATGTGAGTAGTCACTGAAATCACTTTATCACAGTATGTTAGTGTATAATTGCTGTTTGCCTTACAATTTTAGGTTGAATTCATTGAGACATTATCAAGTCTATAGCAAAACTTAATATAGTGGTTCAAGGTGGTTCTTCTTATAAAGAAAAATTTCAATCTCAGTCCTGAACTCAATACTCCATAGTAAAACTTTACCGCTGCTAAACCCACAAACTGTTGGGAAGACAAATCAAGAAATTCAACTTCCGCTTTTGACCAAAAAATTAAGAGAAAGCTATAGGGACAAATGGACTTCACTGAGCATACTGGTCCAAATGCGTAATTAGTTCAGTTCAGTTCAGTTCAGTTCAGTGGTCAGTGGTGTCCAACTCTTTGCGACCCCATGAATCACAATACACCAGGCCTCCCTGTCCATCACCAACTCCCGGAGTTCACTCAAACTCAAGTCCATCGAGTCGGTGACGCCATCCAGCCATCTCACCCTCTGTCGTCCCCTTTTCCTCCTGCCCCCAATCCCTCCCAGCATCAGAGTCTTTTCCAGTGAGTCAACTCTTCACATGAGGTGGCCAAAGTACTGGAGTTTCAGCTTTAGTATCCTTCCTTCCAAAGAACACCCAGGACTGTTCTTCTTTAGAATGGACTGGTTGGATCTTCTTGCAGTCTAAGGGACTCTCAAGAGTCTTCTCCAACACCACAGTTCAAAAGCATCAATTCTTCGGCGCTCAGCTTTCTTCACAGTCCAACTCTCACATCCATATATGACTACTGGAAAAACCATAGCCTTGACTAGATGGACCTTTGTTGGCAAAGTAATGTCTCTGCTTTTCAATATGCTATCTAGGTTGGTCATAACTGTCCTTCCAAGGAGTAAGCATCTTTTAATTTCATGGCTGCAATCACCATCTGCAGTGATTTTGGAGCCCAGAAAAATAAAGTCTGTCACTGTTTCCCCTTCTATTTCCCATGAAGTGATGGGACCAGATGCCATGATCTTCGTTTTCTGAATGTTGAGCTTCAAGCCAACTTTTTCACTCTCCTCTTCCATTTTCATCAAGAGGCTTTTTAGTTCCTCTTCACTTTCTGCCATAAGGGTGGTGTCATCTGCATATCTGAGGTTATTGATATTTCTCCCAGCAATCTTGATCCAGCTTGTGTTTCTTCCAGTCCAGCATTTCTCATGATGTACTCTGCATATAAGTTAAATAAGCAGGGTGACAATATACAGCCTTGACGTACTCCTTTTCCTATTTGGAACCAGACTGTTGTTCCATGTCCAGTTCTAACTGCTTCCTGACCTGTATATAGGTTTCTCAAGAGGCAGGTCCGGTTGTCTGGTATTCCCATCTCTTTTAGTAAATTCATTTATTTTTCACAAAATACTTTATTAATGAATAATATGAATACAGTGAACAACAACAAGCCTTAAACACCTTCATTTTCACAAACTTTATAAATTTGTCCAACTAAACCTTTTTTTTTCCTCTACAAATATTTTTGCCCCCATCGGTTGTAGTACATCTTAGCAGGTTACACTTAGGTTGTACTCGTCTAGGTTTTTGTCTCAACTTCTTTGAAAATATTCTCAACTGTAGTTGTTGCATATAGATTATCCATAGCAGCTAATTTTTCAGTCACTTCAAACTTGACATTGACTCATCAAAAAAAAACAACAATTAAGCAGTATAACTGTTTAGGTCAATCCATCAAGAGCCAGGGAAACTACTTAAAATGACCTAGCTTGATTTTCAATTGATCATTGACATTTTTGTTGTTCTCAACTTTTTGAGCAATAGTTTTCATATCATCTGATATAAATTTATGCTCTCTGAACACATCTCTTCCACTACTGCAATCAAACATGATTTAATTAACTCACTATCTGTGACTTTCTTTACTTAGCTAATAAATGAGCTGCTCAGAAACTTATTTAGATTCAGCCTCATTTTCACTTTTTAGTTTTATGAATAAATTGTTAAGATGTGTTATTCCATTTTAATTTTCTAATATTGATAAATGTTACTTTCCTGTGAATTAGGAATTTCATGATGAGTGCTGTCTCCTAATGTTGACATGTTCTGTTTCTTTTTAGAACTATACAGTATCATAGCATAATAAACACAACACTGTGGCATCTAATTAGAACACAAAGTGATCCTTAAAAGCAGACCTCCCAAAGTCCACTTTTCTCTTCCTTTCTTGTCTTTAGATGATGGACATCAATGGTAATTTTTAAAATTTGAATAAAATACCATAGTACAGCAACACACGTGGCACTCCACATGCTGCCAAATTACAGTTGTCTCACACTGAGCAGCAATACAAAGTGAGGAGAGGGGCACGTAAGGTTTCTCTAGCAATGTCTCAACTTCCATCATTTTAGCGCTAAGATAGCCATAGACAATAGGTAAACAAAGAGACATGGCTGTGTTTCAATAAAACTTTGTTTATGGACACTGACGTTTTGATTTGTAGAAATTTGATGTGGGTCTTTTTCATTTATCCTCCTTATCTCTTAACTTTTTGAGTGTATGCTATACAATTATAATAACTTTTAAGGCCATTATCTGCTACATCTAACATTTCTGTCAGTTCTGAGTCAGTTTCAATTTATTGATTTTTATGCTCATTAAGGGTCCTTTTTTGCTGCTTTTTGGCATACCTGATAATTTTTGACTAGATGCCACATGTTGTGAATATAAATTTTTAGGTGCTGAATATTTTTGTATTTCTATAAATATTCTTGTCTTGTTCTGGGATGCAGTTAAATTACCTGGAAACAGTTTGATCTTTGGGAGGCGGGTCTTGGTTTTAAGATTTATTAAGCAAGACTGGAGTCAACTACTGAGGCAAGACATTGAACATGCGCTACCCAATGCTGGGTGAATAATGAGGTTTTCCAGTCAGGCTGGTATGACCAAACACTATTTCTAGCCTTCACACATGCATTGTTCAATTGAATACTCAAGAGGGGCCCTTTCTGGATATGTAGATTTCTTTCTGTATACCTTTAGTGTTCTGTATTGCAAACTCTAGCTTCCTTGGCCTCTCCAGACTCTCAGCTTTGTCTATTCCACTTAGTCTGGTGGGCTCTGTCTTAGAGGTCTTAGAGTTCACCCTTTCTATTCTACAGCCTTGAAGCTCTTTCAAGGCGTAAGCTGGGGCAATCATAGGGCTTACCTTGTTTGTTTCCCATTTCCCTTGGTTGCCTTAGGTCTAGTATCTTGAAACTTATTGTTTCATATATTTTGTCTATTTTTTATTTGTTTCAGCTGAAAGGACAAATTCATTCCTTCTGTTCATGTTAGCCAGAAGCAGGAATCCTGCCATATGGAATTTTATTTCTACAATTACATACTGAGTTTACTTCCATTTATCTTCTTACGGTAGCCATTTTCTGGAATTTTCTTATCAAAGTTGTATTCCCCACATTTATTACAGTACCTTGGACATAGTAGATGCTCCATAATGGTTATCTGCAGAACTATTTATGACTTTCTGCTTTTAATTCTCAAGGAAAAATTCTATTTTTCTGCACATTGATAAAGAATCTAAAGAAGTTTAATTAAATTTCTTCTGATTTCCAGTTCTAAATTCTTTCCAGAACTACACTATTACTCTAGGCTTTAAAGGCAATTTTTTATTTTCCTTTAGTTCTTATAGTATTTTTCAAGACTGAATTTTTTTTTTTAATTCTTTCTGGAATAAGAAAGATATATTTGGATCCTTCTTATCCTGCTACCATCACCAAAAGGCAGGGATTGTGGCCTGTCCATGGCTGCATTGACTGTATATTTCAATAAGTTTCTGGTAGCTTAAACTAAAATGCCACATAGAAAGGTATATGATCTTATTTTTAAGAAGCAGATTAGTACAAAAGTGGATAACTCAAGCTTGTTGAATAAACAAGGATATGCAAGTACAAGTCAGTTTATAGAAAGGTCTTATGTCCTAAATGAAAAGTTCAAACACAAGACTGTTCCATCAAAAATTTGGCAGGTTTACACTTGAATGTTTTTAGACATGAGGTTGGTATGCGTAGTGTATAGCCTAATTGTCAGTGATTCTCAAATGTTCATCTACTGTGGCATCTTCAGTTCATCTACTGTACTTCTATCTCTCTTTCCAGCACACTGCATAATTTTATACACAAAAGCTACAATCCTCAGCATACTTTCTGTCTTTCCTCTTCTGGTTTTCTACCTCTTTACTTCCTTTTGATCTACTGTCAAGAATTGTAATTTTTAAAGAAAATAGGATAAAAACAGAGGAAGGCAGTAAAGAAAAGAACTATATTATGGCCACCTAATAGGAAATATCCAAACAGAAAAGAATAACTGTCCACTGGATATATTTCATACTTTTGTTAATATAGATATAGTGCTAAGAACTGTCATCTGAAAAAGGAAAAGTCATTGACTTCAAACTAAGAAACTACAAAGTGGAAATTAATGAATGTATAAAGGCCTACAAATCATAGCTATCAAGTAATTGATGGCAAGTAATTTCTTAGTAATATATAGATGAATTTTATATTAAAAGAATATCTTATTCTTAACAAAACCTGATTGTAATTTTTTTTAATATTTCTATTTTATAGAAAAATATATACAGTTTATGTGGCTGTAGGGGCATTCCACAGTTAATTTGATGTGGGGGTGGGACCTTCAACATTACAAGTGCTTAAGTTCCACAGCCTCTTCATCCAACTATATGATCTATATAACTCTGAAACTCATGGTGAGGGTGGGAGGAAAGGAGCAAGTTGACAGTATATTAGTTTGCTAGGTTGCTGTAACCAAGTACCACAGTCTGAGTGGCTTAAACAACAGGAATTTATTCCCTCATGGCTCTAGAGGTTAAAAGCCAGGATCAAAATGTTGGCATGGTTGGTTTCATTCTGCATCCTCTCACCTTGACTTATATATAGTTTTCTTCTTGTTGTGTCTTTCCTCCATGCAAACATGTCCACATTGAAATTTCCTTTTTTTAAAATAAGGAAACCAATCATATTGGAGTAGGGTTCAACCTCAAAAAACTTATTTTAACTTAATCACCTCTTTAAGGACCTTATCTCCAAATGCAGTCACATTCTGAGGAACTGGGAGTCAGGATCTCAACATATGAGTTTGGGTGGGAGGTGTAGGACAATTCAGTCATAATATACACATCATATATCTCTGCATCATCCAGAACCCTCAAGAGACAGAGTGTGAGCAAGTGTTAAGTACCAAATGATGTTCTTATTTTAAGCTCATAGATTAGAGTCAGTCTGTAATAAATACCCTAAGGCATATTTAAAATGTTACCTGTCTGTCTGCCTGAATTTTCAGTATTTAGTGGTTTGTTTGGTATTTGCTATTGTTATTTGTTTTTACTTTGGGGAGTTTTTTTTGATTGTTCAGTGAAAAATGGGAAAATAGTGAATCATTATGAAATGCAGTCTTGAAACTAAAACCATAAAAAATTTTTTAGGAGTAAGTCAGAGCCCTGACTGATAGCTCAGTTGGTAAGGAATTTGCCTGCAATGTAGGAGACCCCTGTTCGATTCCTGGGTCAGGAAGATCCTCTGGAGAAGGGAATGGCTACCCACTCCAGTATTCTGGCCTGGAGAATTCCATGGATAGTCCATGGGGTCACAAAGAGTTGAACACAGCTGGGCAACTTTTTACTTCACAGAGCCCTGTGGGGAAAGAAGATTTTTCATTAATGTTATTTTAATGATGATACTAATTTGGGAGTGGGGTACGTCAGTGAATAGTAATATCATTTTTTAGAGAAGCAATTTGACAATATTTATGAAGAATGAAAGGGTATATACCCTTTAACATATAATTCCAGGCTAGGAATTTAATATCAGGAAATAAAAGATGAGCACAAAGATTTTGCACAAAGATGCTCATTACGTCTTTGTTTTTAGTAGTGAAAAACTGGAAGCAATTTACTAAAAAATTTTTGAAGACTATTTAATGACTGATGAAAAAGCTTGCAGTATAATATAAAGGGATAAAAGCAGGATACAATGCTGAATACACACAATAATCCTAATCTGAATGTGTATGTATTTATGTCTGGAAGGATGTCATTTTAAACATTATTTAGACCTTTTCCAATGACCATGTTTTCATGATCAGAGCAAAACATATGTTCTAAAAAGTGAATTGATATCTCAGTTGATTGTAGCTATGTTTCTAGGTAAATAGGGGTTTCCTTTTTTCATCCCAGTATAAAGGAGATTAAAATTTCAAGACCTGTAGTTCTCATAAAACAATGATGAAGATATTTCTACCTATTTTAAGTTTTTTTCCCCAAATTTCTTTTACGTTATCTTATATCATAATGTTTCCAACTCCTTTTCTATCTTGATGTTGCCTCTGTAGAACTTTGCTGAGGTAAATTGTTATAAAGTGCAGAAAAGGGAAGATATTATATACAAAGGATATACTTCAGTGAATATCTTCATTCAATTCAGCATACTATAGTACAGTAGCTAAGAGTACCAGCCCTTTTTCAGTGTAAGAGGAAGGGGCAGGACTGGGTTTTGGAGACCACATATGGTGAGTCGGGCATTCATATGAGGCACCAAGCTCATGTAGGAAAGCAAAGCCAGAGCATGCAGAGGAGAGGGTATGCGTCCTGGGCAGAGACAGGGGTCATGATAGCAGATTGGTCATGATCTGCATGATAGCAGAAAGACTGATCATGAAACTCTATTAAAGAAAATGGGAGCTAGGTTTCTTACTATTGAAGAAGTGGATAACAAATATTAGAAGGGAGAAAGCCAGAAATAATAACCTTGTGTTTTTTTAATTGGAACTGGATGTATTGATATAAACCCATGGATTTCAAGAAATGTAAAGAGAGAAATAAATATAGATTTCAATATGTGCATGCATCTATACACATACACACACACACACTCCACCGTTATATCCACTAACATTCCACTGATAATGAACACAACTAGCACTATATATTGACTTCTAAATAACATCCTCTACTAACAGGAACTCAGACTCCTTGAAGAAATGACAAATTTAAGGTGTAGGGCCTAGAAAATATTTTTGTATCAGAAACCAATAATACATTCAAAGAATAATAGGAACAATTCAAAGGACAATAATATTGGACATAAGGCATACAAATAAAACATAGTGACCCCATAGTAGAGGACATTTTTAAACTCTAAATATTATTTAATCTCTAAATGGACTTCTCTGGTGTTCTAGATGGTTAAGAATCTGTAATGGCTACCTACTGCAATATTTTTACCTGTAGAATTCCATGGATAGAGGAGTCTGGCAGGCTACAGTCTATGGGATCACAGCCAGACACAACTGAGGGACTAAAAAACAATCTCTAATTATTGGGTTGACCCAAAAGTTCATTTGGGTTTTCTGTAAGATGTTATGGAATATATTCAAAATAAAAATCTACGTATAAATCAAAAAAAACCCCTTATTTTGCAAGAAACTATCATAGCAATTCTTATAAACTTAAAATTGACTGGCTTTTCCCCAATTTATGTCTGATTATAGGCAACAGGTTCAAGAGTTGGTGTCTTAACACAAAATGCAATTAATATGGGACTTTCAGTTATCATTTCCTTCATATACGGATGGGAGATGACACTGCTGATTTTGAGTATTGCTCCAGTACTTGCTCTCACGGGAATGATTGAAACAACAGCAATGACTGGATTTGCCAACAAGGATAAGCAAGAACTTCTGCGTGCTGGAAAGGTAAAAGAAAGACCATTGCTACCATCATAACATTTTAAGAGAAAATCAATAAGAGATTCCATATTTAACATTAACTTCCTTTCTTAAGAATCTGTAAAGTGGTGTATATGTATTGAAATCCATACAAATAAGTTTAGGACGGGTATAGATATGTCATAGCAATAGGGGGGCACATAATTTAGAGCATGGGCTAGCAGTCGAATTGGTTGAATTAGAATCCAGATTCTATCACTAACAAATGTGTGATATGAGCAAGTTATATCAACATTTCTGGACTTCAATTTCTTCTTTTGTAAAGTAGAAATAAAATACTATCCACTTATACATCTTCATGAGTATTATAGAAAACAGTCTTATTAGGTATACGCAATAGTATCTGGAAGGCAGTAAGCACTCAATAATGTCAGTCATTATTACTGTTAGCAAATTGTGGGGGAATTTGTTAACATTGTGATTACCCACTCTCTAATTGTTGAATAATTAAATTTCTTGAATAATTACAGTTGTTTCATTTTTCAAAATAAAGAGGAAATATAATATTTACTAAATGCAAGGCAAGGTACTGCTATTGGGAGTGCCTAAAACAAAACTTTATACTGGTCAAAATGAACAATGTATTTACTTAGAAAATGCTTTGACATATATAACTTTCTTCCCTAGTACCTCAGTCAGTAAAGAATCTGCCTGCAATGCAGGAGACCAGGGTTCAACTTGGGATGGGAAGATCCCCTGGAGAAGGAAATGGCAACCCACTCCACTGTTCTTGCCTGGAAAATCTCATGGACAGAGGAGCCTCGCAGGCTACAGTCCATGAGGTTGCAAGGGTTGGACATGACTTAGCAACTAAACCCACATGTAACTTTCCCAAGATCAGTCATATTCATAACAATTATCATTGTAGTAGAGATTTAGGGAAATATTGGAAATGTAGTACCATAATATCTAAGAATTGAAAGAGATGTCATTTGATCCAGCCACTCACCCAAAGTAAGAATCTCTTATGTAACATCCCTCTTGAGTGTCTATCCATCTTCTATCCTCCCTTTTCTGTAGTTGCAGGTGGTATATTACTTTCCCAGGCTGTTGCCTATCCCTTAGATGATAGTCTACTTTTTTGTTTGTTTGCTTTTGGGGACCTTCTATCCTTCTCAGTTTTCATCTCAGTAGAGGTCCAAAACCTGTTTCTCATGACTTTAGGAAGCTGCATCATGTAAATGTCAAGTCTTCTCTTGGCCATCCAGCCCAAGATATAGTATTAAAGATTTATATCAAAGTTGGTGAACATGCCTGAGTATGAAAATGATTTTAATATCCTTATGGTCTGAATCACAGTGACTGATCATATTAGATATAGATTAGATATAGATATAGATCTAATATATTAAATTAGATATAGTATCATATTAAATATCATATTACATATGTATCTAATATGATACAGTCACCTGTTCATGAATAGGGATCCAATGAAGCACAGGGCTCAAATAAATCTAGTTTTCATGACCCTTGGACCTTTCCACCTTTCCTGCACTAGATAAGGACCTTTAGAATGTCTACTTGAGCAAAGACTGAACTGTTTAGCATGTATTTGACTCCGAGGGTTGAAATTTTGTTCAGCCCTCCACGTGTTTGCAAATTATCACTACTTCCAAGTTTATCTGGCCCTAATTAATTGTATTTTATTCATCTTAATTTTTACGTCATGGTGGTGGTGATTTAGTCACTAAGTTGTGTCTGACTCTTGCGACCTCATGGACTGTAGTCTGTCAGGCTCCTCTATCCATGGGGTTCTCCAGGCAAGAATATTGGAGTGGGTTGCCGTTTCCTTCTCCAGGGTACCTTCCCAACCCAGGAATTGAACCCAGGTCTCCTGCACTGCAGGCAGATTCTTTACCAACTGAGCTATGAGGGAGCACATCATGAGCTTTAGTTATAAATCAAAAATCTTTGATTTTTTTCCTTTTTGCATTATTAGAGTAACCTCAAACTATACAATTAATAATTCCAGTCAAATAGGCAACGTGTCCTTTTCCTACTGGCTTTTTAATCTGTCACTTTACCAAACACCAAAACTTAGAATATGGACCAGTAAGAATATGGTCCTTCTTTGGTTGCATGTATAGATTTGGACAAATCATCAAATGTTTTATTTTTCAGATTTAAAATGACCATATTAGTTTTAAAAAATGAAGGTTATTTTCTAAGTCTCTCTTATTAGTCCTTTCTCCCTTGTGAAAAGTGAACCCAAGATTTTGTGTTCATTTCTCTTTATTTTCCTCAAGATTTCAGCATTCTTATCCATTATCTTATCCACAAAATATTACAAATGGAGGTTTCTTTGAGTTTCTTTTGAAATTACAAGACTTTAGAGCAGAATCCAGGTGTCCTGACCATGGTCCAGATATCCAATTCTCTCCCATAACCCAAGTCCCCTTCAAATAACCTTGAGTGTCTACCTAGGTCTTCATCTGTTCCACAGTCCACTCTGCCAGTCTGGAAACAGACTGTGAAAGCAGGAAATTTCTCTTTCAGATCAACATGTGTTCTCATGTCCAAATTATTCTAAGCCAAAAGTCTCCTCCATTTTCGATACCTCTTCTTTTTGAAAACTATGTAACTATGAAGAAGCATTAATACAATTAAACTAAATATCATTTTTAAGGGATATCTCTGGCAATCCAGTAGTTAAAAACCCATGCTTCATTGCAGGGAGCACAGCTTCAATCCCTGGTTGGAGAACCAAGATCCTATGTGTTGTGTGGTGCAGCAAATAATTGAATAAATAAATATCCTTTTAAGGTTAAAGAAATCAAAATTTAAAATAGCCATAAAATATCTTATACAGAATTGAAAAGCCACACTCTATGTTACTTTATGGCAGTGTTCCTAAGTTGCAAACAGGTTGCTGTTTGCATTTCTGTGCTAGAATGAAATAATTATTTATTTGATTCTCTCTGCTGTCTTTTTCTTGAATTAGCTCATAATTCATAAGACAGCTCCTTTGCATAGTTACATATGGATATAATGTTGACTAATATTTGATCCCTCTGCTTATGGAACTAGTTTAAATAGAAATTCAATGAAGACTTGAAGGCTAAATTTAGATCAGTGGACTAAATCTTTTCCAAAGGAATTTTCCTTGAGTGTATTATCCTGATATATTACTTTCTTATCTTATTTTGTCCATGGGATTGCAAAAAGAGTCAGACACAACTTAGCAACTAAACAACAACAATCTTATTTTGGGGAAAGGAAAAAAGAAGCTAAGAAAACTCATCAGAAAAACTTATTGACTTGATGTACTTAACATGTCTTCGATGTGACTGTAATTCACAATCAGAAGTTTAACCACTACTAATTTTATTTCTCTTTTATTATCTTGTTTTATAAGATAGCAACTGAAGCTGTGGAGAATATACGTACTATAATGTCATTAACAAGAGAAAAAGCCTTTGAGCAAATGTATGAGGAGACGCTTCAGACTCAGCACAGGTGATTGTAGATTCATACTGACTGTATTAACTATAGTTTGTTCCTATAAAGGCAGTACTCCCGGGTGACTGCAGTGGTTTGCCTGCCAATTCATTTGCTCTGGAATCATTCCTAATAATGGCATATCAGACTTTCTCACATAAGTCCACCAAGAGGAGACTAGAAAGAGGAGTTGAGAGTAAGCACATTTAGAACATATGTTTTAGGTCCTCTCACATTGCCATGAACTATAACTGGGTGAGCATTTTATTATTTCCATGAAACAAGGTTGAGGAAATAATAATATCTAAGAAAGAAAATAATATTGCTTAGCCCTTTATATTGAATCTCTAAAATAGTTCACATTTTAAAACAAATATATACGTATCAAATGTGATCACTTCTTTTAATTTTAAACTAGCCCTCCTTACTTTATCAGAAAGACAGCTTTGTATTCTTTCACACTCTTGCTTCTTTGGTTAGTAATGCCCTTTAATTTCCACCATTTGTTCTCTTAGTGCAAGATTAGGATAGAAAATATTTTTAAACCAACTCTCTTTAACTCTTTCATTAGGTCTGCTTTAACAGACCTTGCCCATTCATTTGAAAATACATGGAGTCAGTTTTGTTACATCGAACTATAGAGACATAGAGCTATAGGGAAAATCATTATTTTTTTGTTGTTTTCTCTGTAATAATTATTAGTAGTTAAAAAGGTGAATTCTTTTTTTAATTCTTAGAAAAAATTCTCTAAAATTCTAAATAATAATCCATCTTGTTTTCTATATTCATTACTCTACATTTATTTAAAAGACCTTGCTATACCTCATGCCCCATTATCTGGTAAATTTTGTGCATTTCAGAAATACCTTGAAGAAAGCACAGATCATTGGAATCTGTTATGCATTCAGCCATGCCTTCGTATATTTTGCCTATGCAGTGGGATTTCGATTTGGAACTTACTTAATTCAAGCAGGACGAATGACCCCAGAGGGCATGTTCATGTAAGTCATGCAAATATAAACTCTGTAAATGGGTTATGTACTTAAAGTAACCAGAAAGATATCTAGTTTAGAGTGCATTATCATTTAAATAATATATATGTGTAAAAGATACTGGGAAATTTAAAAATAATTGTTATTTAATAAGTACAGTCACGTCAGTAAAATACTAATATAACACAGGACTTCCTGGTGGCTCAAACAGTAAAGCGTCTGCCTACAATGTAGGAGACCTGGGTTCGACCCCTGGGTCAGGAAGAGCTCCTGGAGAAGGAAATGGCAACCCACTCCAGTACTCTTGCCTGGAAAATCCCATGGACGGAGGAGCCTGGTAGGCTAAAGTCCATGGGGTCGCAAACAGTCAGACACGACTGAGCAACTTCAATGTCAACACAGGTGTGTGTGTGTGTGTTGTTGCTCCAGTCGTGTCTGACTCTCTACGATCCTATGGACTGTAGCCCGCCAGGTTTCTCTGTCCATGGGGTTCTCCAGGCAAGAATACTGGAGTGGTTGCCATTTCCTTGTCCAACACAGGTACTCTGAATTAAACTCTCAAATGAATCACTTACTACTTCAGTTTACTAGATGTGGGAATGTAAGGTAAAATATGTCTTCTTGTTATCCATTATCTCTCCAGGTAGAGATGGCTTTAACAAGTATGATTGTAAATCAGCGAGGTGAGTTCCTTGCTAAGCAAACACTCCAGAAGAAACACATGTAAATGAGTATTTCTCCTCAGAAAAGTCACACTGAGAATCGATCTTGGCATCCCAATGAGGCTGCCTCTTCCCAAAGCATTTGTTGGTGCTTCTATTTGAAACTCTGTTCACATAGATATGAATTTCTTTACTTCATACAAATACCTAAATTCAACTTCTGAAATTAGAAAAATTAATTTTGAGTATTAATTCTGAGCTTCTTAAGTCTCCCTAAAATGTCAGAATGTTATTAATCTATATCATAGATGTCATTGCTAAACATTTAGAGCTGCCCTGAGATTTGTTTAGATAAAACTAAGCAAACAATCTTCTTAGTTAAAGAATGATACAACCTCAAAATCACACCATCACTCTCATGCCTGCAAATGACATCAGGCAGGATATTTCTTGAATGGGGCCTCTCAAGACTGCCAACCATTCTGTTTCATATGATAATCACAGTAACAACAAACTTGATTGAGTCCTTATTCAGTATTAAGGATTTGTAATACATGATTTGCTTAATCTTCTCAACTACCCTGTGAAATGTTATGATTCCCATTTTACAGGTGGGGAAAATTAAGACTCAAGGAGGTTACCTAACTTGGCCAAAGTCACTTAATCAGTAAGTGGCAGAGCACAGATTCAAGTTCATGATGCAAGATGCTAGGGGCTTTGCTTAGTAGACATTTATTATTATTAATCATTAGTTATTATTATTACTAACTCTGTGACAAATTTGCATAGAATATTTCTATAAAATTATTATTTTTAAATTCTTATGTAGTTTTCTGAACATTTAAATATCTAGAGTCGGGCTAATGATTACCATAAATGAAACAAGTAACTTGCTTATGTTATTTTATGGCCCTAAAAAGTAGGAGAATCAAAAGGCCCCCGTACAAAAACTCCTCCTCCTGCTGGCCTACCACATTTCCTGAATTTCTTTTTTATTAAACTCATTAAAAAGGATAATTTCTGGAGACATAAACTTTTTAGCTGTCAGAATATATGTTAAGACTATTAACATGAGAGCATTGATTAATGAACAGCATCACATTGGTATTTCCCAGGGCCCTGAGGGAAGGAAGAAACAAGGAGCTATCTGAACTAGGAGCACTAGTATCATTTTTGATTTGTTTCATTCAACCAGACTACAAACAGACTAAGGATACTGATACTTTTATAGTGTGGACATAGGAGATGGGCTCTGAAAAATATGGGAATGGGACTGTGCAAAATGTGAACAGATAAGATTTGTCTTCAATAGCAAAATCTTCAGCTTTCTTGGAAATCCAAAGTGGTCTCTGACAACCATGATCATGTCATGAGTGTCCCTTTATCAACACTAAATTATACCTAGCTTGAAGGATGCTGCACTTTCCAGAGTAGGACAGCTTTCTACCTCATCAGCTAAGTGAATGGAAAATTTTACAAAGTTAACCACTTTCTACTAGAACCCTCTTTAGGTAAAAAGAACTTTGTGGTGTTTTCTAAATCAGTGATTTCCTGATTCATTAATCGAGAAACTGGTTAAAAATGAAGATATTTGGAGCTCACCCCACAGATCTAATCCAGAGATATGTAGATTTGGTGTAGGGCCAGGAACCTACATTTTACAAACATCCAGATTATTCTGAGGCACAGAATCTGAAGATCACTCTTTAAGAAATATGAGTATAGGGACTGAATCCCAGGCTGCTCTCCATAGCTCCTTAAAACCTTAGAGTTTTCTTTTGATCATTTCAGAAAATTTTCCTAGAATTATCTAAAAATTGGGAAATTCATATTTTAATTTACTGTATAAAATAAAAATGTTTTATTCAGTCTGTAAAATGTGAATGTATTTTCATGATGTATGGCCACCAGGATGAGGAAGCTGTCTCTCTTTCAGAAATGACAGTGTGCCTTTAGAAGGCTTCCCTGGTGGCTCAGATGGCAAAGAATCTGCCTGCAATGCAGGAGACCCAGGTTTGATCCCTGGGTTGGGAAGATCTCCTGGAGAAGGGATGGCTACCCACTCCAGTATTCTGGCCTGGAGAGTTCCATGGACAGAGCCTGGCAGGCTATAGTCCATGGGTCACAAAGAGTCAAACGTGACTGAGCGACTTTCACTTCACTTATAAAAGGAGATACACAAAGACAGTCTTATCAGCAGAATTCCTTGATGTGCTCATAGTATTAATCAGCCAAGCTCCTATCAACCTTAGTTTTTTCTTCTTAAAAAAAGGGGGTCATATAGATCTCTTATGGTAGAAGCTGTCTCTATTATTGTAAAAGTTTCTCTGAAATGAGCATTTTTTAAAAGGTTTTAAACATTTTCACTCTGTTGCCTTGCAGCCGATGCATAAGCATTTAGAAAAATTTCTTGCTTAGGTTTTCATTACACATATGTGTAGTAAAACTCTCCACTTCTGCCACTGTTAGTCCTTGTAACACTTTGGGTTTACTCTAATATAAACGTACAGACTTTGAGAAATACAACATGTTTATTCTGTCTGAATTTTAGTGTCTTTAGGTTAGTTTCTAGCTGACCTGTCTTGTGCAATATAGTCCAGAAACCTTAGTGTCCAGCAGAGGTTTCTGTAGCTCTTCATACTCCGACTTCAGAACTTGCCTCTCTCTCTGTTTCTTCCTTCTATGTTATGCATATTAGCAGGAAGCTAAGCAGAGCAGATGGGTAAGAAAGAATCAAGGCATGACACCTTCAGAATAGTTAAAATAAAAGCCACAGCTTTGAAAACTGCCTGACAAGCAGAGCCAAGCAGCATATGTGTTGCAGCCTAGTCCTCCAAAAATCAAAAATACAGTTCATGACAGGAAATCATATGGGACTTTAAATATTCAATCCCAGGTAGCTCAGTGATAAATTGCCTGCCACTCAGGAGACACAGGTTTGATCCCTGGGTCGGAAAGATTCACTGGAGGAGGAAATGGCAACCCACTCCAGTTTTCTTGCCTGGAAAATCTCATGGACAGAGAAGCCTGGTGGGCAACAGCCCGTGGGGTCACAAAGAGTCAGACACAACTTAGCAACTGAGCACAAGCCCAGAAAGCAAGCTAGATCCTCACTATTATCTTTGCTCTGGTAAGCCAGGCAGCCATGGAACTGAGTTAACATTATATTGATAGTTAGGAAAACAATCTTGATTAGCCAAAACAAGGAAAACAGGAAAGTCTTCTTTCAGTGTTTACTGCCAAGACAGCTGCCCAATTTCTCCCCAGAGATTATCCAGAAGAGAGGAGGACAAGATAAGGAGACCAGATAGAGGGATCAAGCAGTGAAGGGATCTAAAGGAGACAAATCAAGGGAGATTTGATATCTAAGGTTGTCTGAAGATTCTAAAATGGGAAACAAGTGGTAACAAACCCCAACATGCAGGACATAGTTCAGGTCAGCTTTCCACGGAAAGGAGCACTGTAGAAGGGAAAATACAGTAAACAAGGAAGTTCAAGTTCCAGGCCTAAAGTTTTCATAGCTATGTGATTCTGGGCAAATTGCTTATTTCTCTGAGTTAAGAGTCTCCTGATTTATTAAAAATGGATAAATTTTCCTACCTTACTCCTAAGTGATCAAATGGTATCATATATATGAAAATATTCTATAAAACCTAAGGAAACAAATAAATATAAGTTGTATATTTTCTTTCTCCCTTCTGCTGAGAAAGGGATTTAGGGTAAAAAGAAAAGGATCTTTGTATTGTTACCTAGATACAGGGAGAAAGAGTATGAGTATAGGAATAATTGTAATGGCCACCTGTGTGAGGAAAAATACTTTATCTTCCAATTCAAAAACAGAAACTTACTGGGTAGGGACTTCAGAAGTTGTGGTTTGACCTGCTGCACTAATCTACATCCATAGAAATGTGTGAGCTTATTTTCCAGCAGGAAGTGTCCCATTAACTTTCAGTTCTGTGAGAGGAATAACAACAACTTAAACATTCACTGAGCACTATACTAAACACTTTACATTATTAACATATTCAATTCTCACAACAATCCTGTAAGATGCAGATAGACTTGTTATCTCCGATTGTCATGCAGAAGCAGAACCACAAAGAACATGCTGAGGGTCGCAGAGCTAGTACAGAAAGGACGGAGTTTGGATGTAGTCCCAGTGGTCTGGCTGCAGAGTCAGTCTCAGAACCCCCTAGTATACTTCCTCTTGAAGTAAGTCGCCAAGGTATACACACTGGATATGGGAGCAGGGTTAAGGGGAGATATACAGACATGAACTAGTTACTATGCTAGATATTTCTATTTGGAGCAATTGTATTAAAATCAGGTTTGTTCATTTCTATGCTTTTTTTATTCTTGTTCCTAGCCAAAAGATCTTTTAAAAATTTGAATTCTACTTCAGCAGCAATGATGGGCAAGGAGATTTCTCCATTGCTTGGAAATGCTTGAAAGGATCATTGTAGCGAGGCTGCAGTGACAATGACCCCATGCACCCATGAAGAATCCATATAACTAGAAAAGAAGCTCAGCACGTGAAAACCCTCTCCAGATCTCTCTCTGTTCAATATTCTCTTTCCTCAACTCTAGCCATCCCAGAGATTTTTGCTATAAAATCAGTAAAGCAGTATAAATTCAGAGTAAATCCATGTAAGGATAAGCTGTAGATAAAGATTTCTTCTTCCATGGACAACTTAAATTTAAGAAAGTTATGGAAGTTAAATTTTAGGTTTTTGAATTCTTACATTACATATTTGTGGCTCAAGAATTTTTTCTGCATGCAAATCATTTCTGAACTGTGCAATGTTTCTTGTAATCTTATTTAGGCATGAAGAGGCTGTATAAGTATTTATCATTGATTAATACTTTGATGAATGTGTTATTGGTGACTTTAAAACTATAGCAAATTGCTGCTGCTGCTGCTGCTAAGTTGCTTCAGTCGTGTCTGACCCTGTGTGACCCCATAGACGGCAGCCCACCAGGCTCCCCCGTCCCTGGGATTCTCCAGGCAAGAACACTGGAGTGGGTTGCCATTTCCTTCTCCAATGCATGAAAGTGAAAAGTGAAAGTGAAGTCACTCAGTCGTGTCCGACCCTCAGCGACCTCATGGACTGCAGCCTTCCAAGCTCCTCCATCCATGGGATTTTCCAGGCAAGAGTACTGGAGTGGGGTGCCATTGCCTTCTCCACTACAGCAAATTACTCTTTATATATCTTAAATGGGCAAAATTCCCATGACCAATATTGGCATGGGAAGTCAGCCTGAACATTTCCTGGAGTAAGCTCTTGGTTCAGAGGCCTCCAGGAGCTGGGACCAATTTGAAGAGACTTAACACTCTCATAGGGCTCAGGTGGCTCAGGCGGTAAAGCATCTGCCTGAAATGCGGGAGACCTGGGTTCGATCCCTGGGTCGGGAAGTTTGCTGGAGAAGGAAATGGCAACCCACTCCAATATTCTTGCCTAGAAAATTCCATGGATTGAGGATCCTGGTGGGCTACAGTCCATGGGGTCGCAAAGAGTCGGACACGACTGAGCGACTTCACTTCACTAACACTCTCATGGAGTTAGAGCACTGGTTATTGTGCAATAAATACTTAAGTGGAAGTGAACTGCACTTTAGTTCATTCTATCTAATTGGGCCAGATGAGGTTAGGACAGATTCCGTAGCTTTGGTCTCTTTATACAGCACCCACTGGGAGAAAAGTATAAGGGAGAATAATGTCCCTGACTAAACCCCTAGACTTTATTTTTGGGGGCTCCAAAATCACTGCAGATGGTGACTGCAGCCATGAAATTAAACGACGCTTGCTCCTTGAAAGAAAAGTTATGATCAACCTAGACAGCATATTAAAGAGCAGAGACATTACTTTGCCAACAAAGGTCAGTCTAGTCAAAGCTATGGTTTTTCCAGTAGTCGTGTATGGATATGAGAGTTGGGCTATAAAAAAAGCTGAGCACCGAAGAATTGATGCTTTTGAACTGTGGTGTTGGAGAAGACTCTTGAGCATCCCTTGGACTGCAAGGAGATCCAACCAGTCCATCCTAAAGGAAATCATCCCTGGATATTCATTGGAAGGACTGATGCTGAAGCTGAAACTTCAATACTTTGGCCGCCTGATGCGAAGAACTGACTCATTGGAAAAGACCCTGATGCTGGGAAAGATTGAAGGCAGGAGGAGAAGGGGACGACAGAGGATGAGATGGTTGCATGGCATCACCAGCTCAACAGACATGAGTTTGAGTAAACTCCTGGAGTTGGTGATGGACAGGGAGGCCTGGCGTGCTGCAGTCCATGAGGTTGCAAAGAGTCACACGACTGAGCGACTGAACTGAACTGAACTGAAACCCCTAGACAGTCCCATCACCACAAAGTTAGTTTCCTCAATCTAATCCTCATCAACATCAATCCCCGTTCCATTTAGCCTCCCTTCAACATAAACACAATAAAGACAGCACAGAGCTTTCAGTTGGTGCTCTCCTTCTTACTAAAACTTTTCTTCTTAATCTATTTTGCATCTTTGTTTTCCCTTCTCCCCTTCTCAGTAAATTCATCTTATGGGAGACCTAACAAAGACATTAGCCTCGGTACACTTACGTCAAATAATTAAATTGACTTTTAATTATGCAAATTTTAGGACAGTAAGATATTTTGGCACATTTCAGATACTAAGGTATGTTCTTAGTTGTTCTGAGAAGCCTACTCTCATGTGTTACCTAAATTCAGTACACACTTCTGATATTTATAGCTGAGTATTAAGTATTTTGAATGGCATTTTAAGCTCTAAATTTCGGTAAATATTAGTACTAAAAATGCCTTGACATCACAGAGCTAGTAACTACAAAATTTTAGCATCACACATTCCAGTAAACCAGTTGTTTATATATCTTATATGGTGTTTGACCTTTATAAAGAAAACAAGGTTCAAGATTTGAAGTCTATGTTGCTGAAGAGATTGCATCAAAAACACCCCTTGATAGGTCCCATCGCTAGAGAAATTCATGAGGGGACCAGTGTGTTTGTGTTTACCTTGCTGCGATCCAGCACAGCAAACAAGCAGCTGGGTTCTATGTGTCCTTTTATTGCCTAATGTTTAAATACTGCCAGTGAAACTTAAATAATTGTTAGCTGAATTACACCTTTAGCTCTGTCACTGAGATGCAGTATTTTTCATTCCAATAATGTGTTTTCATGACTAAAATGAAAAATGAGAGGAAAAATATTTAACCATGGCCACATGATATGCCACATTTCTGTGACTATTATCCTGTGTGCTATCATCTGCATACTTACCATTTTAGAATTAATATGTTTTAAAACTGAGATCATAATCTGTAGCAGACCAAAGATCACAGCACTTCTTCCAGTCCGGCTAAGCTGTACTTTACTCATATATTGTTTTTAGGATCTTAACAAAGCACAGTCTCCATGCTTTGCTCTCTTTAAATCTTGTAGCACTTCAGGCAGATAACCAATCATCTGGCATCAGTTATCTGTTCTAACTACATTATATGCAAAAAAAGGGGGAAAAAAAAACATTCATATCTACTGTGTAAATTCCGACCTCATGACTGGGGAGTCCATTCTTCCCTTGTTAGTTGAATTCTCTGTCAAATCTCCAAGCAAATGATCCTTATATCAAAGAAGCTAAGAAGTTTTATATTCACTAGTTAGAGCCTTTGACCTGTCTTTCTAATTGGAAGAGAAATTTTTAAGATTACCTGAGCTCCAAAGTTATTTTGTTGTATAGGAAAGGGATAATCAATATGTGGTAGAAAATTACAAAAGAGCTGTATCATTGTTGGGCCTTGAGCATTAATGGCTCTATCTGGTTCAAAAGATTATATTCCAGTGCTTGATTTTTCCTTCACTTTTGGAGCTCTTATTTGAAAATATACCTAACTGAGATTCAAATGTTTTATCTTTTGATAGAGTTTTTACTGCAATTGCATATGGAGCTATGGCCATTGGAGAAACACTTGTTTTGGCACCTGAATATTCGAGAGCCAAATCTGGGGCTGCGCATCTGTTTGCTTTGTTGGAAAAGAAACCAACTATAGACAGCTATAGTCAAGAAGGGAAAAAAACAGTAAGCACAACTATGATTTTAAATGTCCACTTATTATTAATTCTTCATATGCATGCTCTCTAATTAGACTTAAATTAAGGCATTATTCAATAACTGCAAATGAGTGCTGTAATAATTAAAAGCTTGTATAAATAACTGTTATGGTTACAAAAGGAGAAAGGGGATCTTTTCTTAATCAAATTTTCACCTCTCCTACTAAAATGTACAGATTTTATATTAAAAAATATGTGCTTCTGGTTTATTTGCCTGATGCCATGAGAATGTTCTTGAACACAGGATTGATTTATACATTTGATTTTATTTAGACTGCAAAAGTTTTAATATTGGATAAAGCTTTGCATTAAGATTTATTCATTTTTTTCTCTGATAACATATGCAAAGTAAATAGTATCCTGCTACTTCAGACGCCATTTTTCATGGAAAATATATGTGTAAACAGAAGATAGGAAATGGGAACTATATTAAATTATTAATATTAAAACACATGTACACATTTAGTCACAAACTCTAAAAGATACATACATTAAATATATATTCAGTTTTTCTAGACATTTTAAATTTAAAAGAATAACTATTAGGTATACACTTAAAAGGAAATTTTCATTTAAATGTATTTCCCTCTAGAATTTTAACAGTAGATTTATATGTATGATAGCTTAAAATAGTACATTATCACTCAAACTTCATAATTATTAAAAGAAATGAGAGTTAAAAATAAAAAGATCATAACATTCTCAAAATAGAATGCTTTAAGATACATGAGTGTCACAATAAAATTTCATACTTGTCTTTTGAAAAGTAATATAGGAAAATTTTTAAATCTTAGGATTTAGATATTTAGTAATATTACTAGTCATTTCTTTCTAAATGTTACAATAGAGGGATTGAGCATCTCACTGATAAATATTCCCATAGAACTGTATCAAAGGGATAGATTGTGGAAATGTTTCTTATAAAGACTATAAAATTAAGTTATTTAATCTCTACTGTATTTAATAGACACTTACTTCTATCACTCCCTATGCTTTATTTTTTATTTTAATTTTTATTCATTTATTTTGGCTGTGCTGGGTCTTTGTTGCTGTGCTGCCTTTTCTCTAGTTGTGGTGGGCAGGGGCTTCTCTCTAGCTGTGGTACGCAGGCTTCTCCTGTGGTGGCTTCTCTTACTGAAGAGCACAGGCTCCAGGTTGAGCAGGCTTCAGTAGCTGCAGTTCCCGGGCTCTAGAGCATAGGCTCAATAGTTGTGGCACACAGGCTCAGTTGTTCTGTGGCATATGGGATCTTCCCAGATCAGGGATCTAGTCTGTCTCCTGCACTGGCAGGTGGATTCTTTACTACTGAGCCACCAGGGAAGCCCATTCTCTATGCTTTAAAAAAATAAAGTCTGATAAAAACAAAACTGGCAAACAACGATTATTACTGAGGTTGGGAGATAGGCATATATGCAAACAGTCCATTACATGTTATTCTCTCTACTTTTATAGATGTTTGAAATTTTTCCATTACAAAATATCTAAAATAGTAAAATTTTAAATGTATTAAAGTCTGGAAGTCTAGAATATCTTTCTATACCTTTCCAAAAGGCATCAGAGCATACAGAAATAATTGTACTCTCTAAGGTTTTTTTAAAATTTTTTTTTCACAAATAATATTCATGTGCTGTAATGGGCAAAACAGAAAGCATTGAAAAAGCTAAAAATAAGCTGCTGTTAAACTTAATATTTTGGCACATATCGTTTCAGGATTTTTTTTTCCTAATTCTACAATACTTAACCACAAGTTAACATTTCTTTCCTTTGACAACAGAATAATTTGTCAAATATTTTTTGATACTCCTCCCCTCTACCTATCTCTGCCTCCTACCTATATACTGGGCTCAGAATATGCTGAGCATGATTATTAAACCTCACTAGTTAAAATGCATTTGATTGAGGGCAAACATGGAATTCAAAAGAACCTAAAATCTTAAGAACGAAATATATAAAGAGAAAGTTAATCATCATTTAGTGATTGTTCTGGAAAGTCTTTTATAAACATCATACTTATGATATACATAAGTATTGGTTTACAAATTATCAACCACTAAAGAGACTGAAGCATAAAGAGAAAAATAAATTTATAGGCAAATGTCACTGCCAAAAGATCAATTAACACAGATAAATCTGAATTTAAAATAGAGATGTATATAAACTGTAAATCATGGTCCAACTTATAAAAACAACATTTATACATAGTTTATGAGGGCTCCAGCTATTCTGAGTTAAGCAATAATACCTATAAAGCACAAATAATATCTGTAAAACACAAACTAATTTTTTTAAAAGATGTATTTATTTAGAGCAGGTGGTCAAACAGCTCTTCTGCAGATCAGACTGTGACTGGGTACTGAAGCCAAAGAAAACCAGTGTTTTTAGGAAGTCTGAGAGCTAAGACCACAACAACTACAGATATAAAAATCTCAAGCAAAATGACAGAAAGTACTGATGCTGAAGCTGAAACTTTGGCCACCTGATGTGAAGGGTCAACTCGCTGGAAAAGACCCTGATGCTGGAAAAGTTTGAGGGCAAGAGAAGAAGGGGGCGACAGAGGATGAAATGGTTGGATGGCATCACCAACTCAGTGGACATAAGTTTGAAAGATATAATGAAGGACAGGGAGGCCTGGCATGCTGCAGTCCACGGGGTCGCAGAGATTTGGACACGACTTAGTGACTGAACGACAACAATGTGCAGTCAGCAACGCGACAGAGAGGAACATGATGTTTAAAATTAAAATGGTTGTGGAACAGACACAGTTTTCATAAAGCACTCAGCCAGAGTGTGCTGTAGTATGTTACAGACTTTCTAAGTCATCCTTTTAAACACTGCCAACTTTCTTTCACAGGACATATGTGAAGGGAATATAGAGTTCCGAGAAGTCTCTTTCTTCTATCCAAGTCGCCCAGATGTCCTAATCCTTCGCAGTTTATCCCTCAGTATTGAGAAAGGGAAGACAGTAGCATTTGTTGGAAGCAGTGGCTGTGGGAAAAGCACTTCTGTCCAACTTCTGCAGAGATTTTACGACCCAGTCAAAGGACAAGTGGTAAGACTGAATTCAAATACAACTTATCTGGAGGTTAGCAGAGCTGTTCTTAAACATTCCCTTGGGCTTAAGTTCAGGCTTCCTGCTATTCACTCTGGCCATCTCCACACCACAGTTCTCAAAACCATAGGCATGATTAGAGCTCTTTTGAATCAGCTCCATTAAGTTCTGCATCCTGATCTCAAAAAAACGCAACCTCTCCCTCCTTTGAACTCCAAGGATGGTTTTTTTTACCTGGCACTTTTCTTACTCTAACTTATATTCAGATTTTCAATTATTCTGTCCCTTCAAACACCACCACATTACAAACACACAAAGACAACTTCCTGTTCTTCCTTCCCCTACCACCGCAAAAAACAAAAAGCCCATAAAAGTCAAAGATTGTCCTGATAGTCATCATTCTGCTGCAATTTACAGTCTTTTGCCCATCACAGTCGCAAAGATTATTTGCAAAATGGCTGCCTTCACAGAAAACAATGAACAATGAGTACCAAAATAAGGTAACACTCAGCTGTTTGCATACAGCATAGCACACTCCTTCTTTTAAACTCTCCAATGATTCTCTATCGCAGTTAGAATAAACGAGAGTCCATACTATCAAATCAAGGTCCTTTGTGATCTAGCCCTTGCCTCTCCCTCCAGACTCCTCTCCTATCACTCCTACCTCACTATACACTGTGTATCAGTCTCACTGACTTCTTTATGTTCTTTAAATACACAGTGTTCTTTGAACACACATTGTTCTTGCTGTTCCCCTGATCAAAATTTGTTCTTACTATAACTTCTTTGCCAATACCTTCTCATCATTCATATCTCAGTCTAAAAATTCTACTTCCTTAGAGGGGACTTCTTAGATAGAATATAATGCATTCACCTGTCCCCTTCCCAAATCCTCAGCACATTCTTAGTCACTCTCTATCCCATTATCTTATCATGTTATCATGACACTTTATTTTTCTGACGTTGTTTGTTAGTGTGCTTATTACCTGCCTCTCTCCACTACAGTATAAGCTACAGGAGGGTAAGACCTTTGTCTTGTTTATTACTCTTTCCCCAGTGCCTGAAGAGTCCTCATCACATAGTAGGTATGCTTATGCTCATCAGATGTCAGTTGAATTTTGTTACCTCACTAGGCTTTAATAAAACAGGGTCCTTTACAGTGGAGGTTGGTCATTTTTCATCTGACTTTAGTCCAGAACACCAGACTTCATTCTAAACTCTGGGCAGGTCTCTAGAATATATGGCCATTCCCAGAAATGTCAAGTAAGTTTAAGAGTTGGTACTTCAGTTAGTTATTAATACATGCTGTCTGCTTCTATACAACATATGATTTATGAGCCCTTCTCGGGTAACATTTATGCTACGGAATAGCTTGGATTCCTAACCTTCTTGTTATGATTTGTATACGTTTGAATGCAGTGAGCTGTAACATGATGCAGTTGTTGGATCTTCACATACCATTCTCCATTCTGCTTTTGGCAGCTATTTGATGGTGTGGATGCAAAGGAATTGAACGTACAGTGGCTCCGTTCCCAGATAGCAATCGTTTCTCAAGAACCTGTGCTCTTCAACTGTAGCATTGCTGAGAACATAGCCTATGGTGATAACAGCCGTGTTGTGTCACTGAATGAGATAAAAGAAGTAGCAAACGCAGCAAACATCCACTCTTTTATTGAGGGTCTCCCTGAGGTAAGAAAATGTCTGAAATCTTGAACTAAAAGCTGTCTAGTATTTTATTGGGCTTAAGTGGTTATTTTTATGTGCTTCTTGGATTACACAATTTATTTATTGCTGGCATCTAATGTAAAGTGAGATATAAAAAGCAAAATTTGAAATTATGTTTGTGTGACTTTTTCCAAGACCAACTGTATTAATATTCACTGAATATCAATTAATTTTCATATTTTTATTTTATACCTTCTACTCATTTATTCATTTATACTTCATTTTATACTTCTATTCATTTATACTCTACTTATGGCTACACCACCATCATCCCCCTCTGGACCACCTTGAAAGTAAGTGAAAGTGTTAGTCGCTCAGTCACATCTAACTGTGATGCCATGGACTCTGTCCATGGAATTCTCTAGGCAAGAACACTGGAGTGGGTAGCCATTCCCTTCTCCAGGGGATCTTCCCAACCTAGGAATTGAACCTGAGTCTTCCACATTGCAGATGGATTCTTTACTGTCTGAGACATCAGAGAGTACCTTCTTAATCTGTCTTCCTGCTTCCAGTCTTGCCTCTTTATAATTCTTCCTCACATCAATTGGATCTTTTAAAAACATAAAGTAAATCATACCCCTCCCTGCCTAAAACCTCCTAAAGTCATCCCTTTGAACTAAGAATGAAATCAAAACTTCTTATAAGACCGGTAGGGCCTTCTGTGATCTGGCCCTGATCTCTTTATGTGCTTACTCTCTCCAGCCATACTGACTTCTTTCTGTCTCATGAACTTTTTTATTCCCTACTGCAGGACATTTACACTCATATTTATTCAGCTGGGTTCTCCCTTCTTATGACTCTTCGAAGAGCCAGTTCCTTAAATTTCAAGCTCTTTCAAATGTCACTTTTGCAGAAGTCTTCCGTGGCCATCTTATTTTAAAGAGGACCCACCAGCCCTTATAGCCTATCGCATAGTCTTCAGAGTGCTTACCACAGTCTAAAATTATGCTGGTGCTTATTAATTTGCTTAGGGTCTCCTTTTCCCACTAGAGTGTTAGGTCCTTGTCTGCCATTTTTGTCATCTCTCTGTATTGGCTGTGGCAGCTGACACAAAATCTCAGAAAAGTTGAAAATCTTGGCTGTCAAGAGGGCTTTAGCATAGCAAGCATTGATACAAATCCAGACTTAGTGCACAGAGACACTAATGTTGATTGCAACTTATAAGTTCTTACTATTTATACCTACATGCACACATAGATAAAATAAAAATATAGGGACTTCCTGGTGGGCCAGTGGTTAAGACTCCACACTTCCTAAAAGGGGCACAGGTTTGATCCCTGGTGAGAGAACTAAGACCCCACATGTTGCACAGTGCAGCAAAAAAATTTTTAAAAAGTATATGTGTATACCTACATTTATATATATACACACACACACTTACTTTTGATTAGAAACAAGTTTGTATAATGTGGTTTTCTAGCTCACTTTAAAAGGAAATGCCAAAGGTTAGTAAGCATTGTATCAAACAATAATCTAATGCCCTGTTTTGGGAGAAGGATACTCTCTTTTATACTACTAGATCATCCCTCACCATCTCCTGTCCACATTAATTGGTTCCTCTAACTAGAAATGGGCCATTAATACAGTTTCCCTAACTTCAGTACGGTTCTGCATTACTAACTATAATAGAAGGAGTAACAAAATATTGTGACCCTATAGCTTTCCCTTTTTTAACCAAGACACTCACTGAATTATTGATTCAAGGATAGATTATTATCTACATAATCCTAATAGGGTTTTTCTTTAATTTATGTATGGTAAAATGCTATCCACTTTATATTTGTACCATTTGACTTTTACCGTTAAATTGTTTTTTATCTTTCATTCTTTTCATTGTACTATTTCTCAGATTCACCCAGAACTATATACTGCAGAGATTCAGCATTCTTTTTACAATCAACTTTGAGAATCATAATGTCATTTCCAAAAGAAAGAATAGCTTGTTTCTAAGTGTTTTAAAATAAAACTGTAGTTTACTTTCATATCACTCTTACCTGCAAAATATATAGAACCATAAAGAAATCTGGTGCCAAAATATCCTTTTGGAATAGGACAGGGAAATTACTAGTCTAGCAGTAATGTAAATGACCATTTGGAGTGGAGAAAGGACAGGGATTTTGGGAAATCAACTCGGAGCTATTTCCAGGGTTAAGTTATGAAGGTCTGAATTAATAAAGTAAAATAAAACAAGGAAAAGGATGTAAAAAATATCATAAAAGTGGAATTGTCAGGACTGAGCTTCAGGTTGTCTGTAGAAAGTGAGCAAGAAAGTACATAATACACTGGGCAGCTTTCTGGCATGAAAACACAAAGAGCATATGATGAGAGTACAAAAGCAGGAAGGACGAAGTTTCACAGAAAACCACACAGAGGATATTGCTTTGAACTGGGTTTTGAAGAATGAGTAGTTCACTAGGCACAGGGAGCAACACCATTTCTAGGAGACAGAATAAGCTCATGCAGAAACACATACATGTGAAAGGGTTTTATGTGTTTGAGGGAAAATAAGTTTAAAGTTCTGAGCATAAAGTGGGGAATTAAGAAGAAGCCACACAAATATGAGCATGGACTAAATGTGAAGGTTCTGAATTACCAGACTAAGTTTGGACTCTGTTATTATTGGAAAGAGGAAACCGCTAGACCTTTTTACACAAAGAAGTGACATGATCGAATTTTTAAAGGAAAAAAAAAAAAAATCATGTGAAGCTCAGCCTTTTGTTTGCTCATTCAAGAGACGCTGTGACCTCTGTGGCAATGGCCCAGACTACATGAAAGGGGCAAGTCTTGGTACATTACAACCTGGATGAGAGAAACTCAGGTCCATATTTTTCTTTCCCCCAGTTCCAATTTCCAAAAGTTCTTAAAACCATATGTTTGAAGTAAATTTGTTGGGTGGTCAAAATGACGTGAGGTTTTATGTAGTCTTTATTAATCCTACTTAGAATGAATTGTCAAATATTTCTACATAAGTATTCACATATTTGATTACTGATTGCTACCCAGCCCTTTCTGAGGGTCTTAAATAATATATGTGTGTGTGCTCAGTTGCTCAGTCATGTCTGACTCTTTGAGACCCTGGTAGGCTACATTGTCCATGGAATTTTCCAGGCAAGAATACTGGAGCATGTTGCCATTTCCTTCTCCAGGGGATCTTCCCATCCCAGGCATCAAACCTGAGTCTCCTGTGTCTCCTGCACTGGCAGGCGAATTCTTTACCCCCAAAGCCTGGGAAGCCCAAAATAATATATATTGCATATTAAATATAAATAATGTATGATGTGTACAATTTATAGTATTTTATTCTAAAGTAAAGAAAAATAGAATTGTTAAGCAACTATAGCCCTGTGGGTTTCAGGTAAAGGATTATGGACCTGTCTGGCAGATCAAGGCTAAACTTCCCTGGTGGCTCAGATGGTAAAGCGTCTTCCTACAATGCAGGAGACCTAGGTTCGATCCCTGGGTCGGGAAGATCCCCTGAAGAAGGAAATGGCAATCCACTCCAGTACTACTGCCTGGAAAATCCCATGGACAGAGGAGCCTGGTAGGCTACAGTCCATGGGGTCGCAGAGTCGGACACGACTGAGTGACTTCACTTTAGAGTGTGCTAAGGGTAACAAATCTATGGTGTATGCCATGAATAGAACCTCCAGGCATTTGGAAATATCAGCCTGGGAGAGGAGTTCAGATAACACTGGCTTGGTCTTGAGGATCCCTGAGAAAAACATCAGATGTAGAAATCCCCTAGTGCCCACAATTTCACACAGTCAGCTCTCGAACCACTTCCTGGCTCCCATTGGAACCACCCTGAAACTCCTTTAAAGGGCCTGCAAGGAATCTCCAGCATGCAGTTGGTTTAGGATTAGACTCTATCTGATGTTCCTTCCAGGATCCAGTTGGTATTTAGACCCAGGTTTACATTGAACAGCTTCTGCTTCTTGAGTATCTCATAAAACAGGTGATTTCAGGGCACTCACCATCCTAGTGTTTGCCAGAAAACTGATTTAGATTTTCAGTTGAAACAGGAAAGAATGAAATCCTGTAGTTCTTCATTAGAAACAAACAAAAAGACAAAAACCTTCCGTTTAAGTGTCTGAAAATGTTTTTAGATTACTATTGAGACAACATGTATATTTATATTTATAATCTGTTCTGCTTGAAAGTGTTAGTCTTTCAGTTGTGTCCGACTCTTTATGATCCCAATGGACTGTAGACTGCCAGGTTCCTCTGTCCATGGAATTCTCCAGGCAAGAATACTGGAGTGGGTTGCCATTTCCTCCTCCAGGGGATCCTCCCCACCCAGCAATTGAACCTGTGTCTCCTGCATAGCAGGCAGATTCTTTACCATCTGAGCCACCAGGGCTTAATGATGGGCAAAAACATCTGAACTGTATTTTCATCCAGTTCATTCTTTGAGGCTTACATCTTCCTGAAAGCTAAAGAAAGCCAAGAAATGCAAAGTGATTTCTAAGCTAGTATTATATCTTCTTCAGCTGTAAGAGAAGAATCCACGTACAAGTTAATCTAGACTGGCAGAAAGAACTAAAAGTCCGTTATCATTGCCACCAAATCCAGTTTTTGGCTTAAGATTGAATCCTCTAATTTAGATGGGAAACTTGCGGTGTGTGGATATGAACCGCTGAGTTTTACCTAATTATCTACAGCCCTGTGATTCCAGTTTTAATAAAATGTGTTTTAGGAGGAAAAGGCCCAGTGGGCTAGCAGTCTCAGGTAAAATCACAAAGAAAAAAGAATGAAGGTGAAGTCGCGACCAACTCTTTGCGACCCCATGGACTCTAGCCCGCCAGGCCTCTCCATCCATGGGATTTTCCAGGCAAGAGTACTGGATTGGGTTGCCATTTCCTTCTCCAGGGGATCTTCCTGACCCAGGGATTGAACCTAGGTCTCCCGCATTGCAGGGAGACACTTTGCCATCTGAGCCACCAGGGAATCTCCCAAAATCACAAAGGAGATAGCTGAAGTCTGTTTCCTTTGTAGACCATTCACAAAGGACACTTTTACTGGGCTTCAATAATTCAGACACCCATTGTTTGATATAAAGTAAGCAACTAAGCATTTTAAGTTGAAAAATGAACTTTGAGATTAAGGAGACATATCTGTTATTAAAGTTACTCAGAAGCTCTGTCGAAACCCCCTCTGCTGGAGAAACACCTCCTGAAGGCAGCAAGGTGCGGAGGGAAAGGCAGTTGAATCAGGCCTCTCCAGGGTCCTAAGCTAAACAGTACATCATCACGTGCTGCGTTTCTCTATGATGATGCTACGGGACCCACCTTTAGAAGGTTGTACAGTTGGACTTACTTTCCCAGTGGAGCTGATCCACCCACACATCCTTGTTTGGGTACCAATGGCATGTATTTCTCAGACAACTGGCAAGGGCTAACAGAGAGCAGTATGAAACCCTGGAGGAAAGCAGAGTCAACAGAATAATGTAGAAAACAAGTGGGAGCCTGCTTGCTGATCCATTATGATTTAGATATGTGAGAAATTTCCTTTACCCTTCCATGGAGTGTAATACTGAAAAGGTAGTCATTAGTAAGTAGGAGAGTGTAGCAATTTGTGAAGTGCTAAATATCACTATCATGGCCTGAAAAGTTGAATGGACTGTCTTAAGATGCCGGCCTAACTTATTCCTAGGATGATACCTGCACCACTGAGAATGGCATCATGACACCTGGAGAAATGTGCCCACAGAGATTTAGTAAGAGCCACAGCTAGGGAACCCAATGACTTATTTTAAAATGTTACTTTAAATCATTTTGACCTGAAAACAGAAGATAATTTAACTTAATGGGGAAAGATTTGTGTTTACTGGGAACTTTTTCCCTAATTTTTTTTTTTTTTAATGCTTTAATTTGAACAATTCTTTTGTAGAAGCAAAATGGCAAAGGTCTACTGTTTGTGATCAGATTAGATATGTAAATGAAATGGTAGTGTTTACTGCTGGTTTAGCATTTATTTGCAACAAAGCCCAAGAATAGATTTCAGCACTTGTTGGGACACAAATTTTAGAGTAGCAAAATCTGAAATATTTAGATGGCTCTCGCCCACAGTTGCCATGTTAATTTAAATAACCAAGACTTGCTTTCTTAATTGCATGTTCCTGTAATAGAAATACAACACACACGTTGGACTGAAAGGAACACAGCTTTCTGGCGGCCAGAAACAAAGACTAGCTATTGCAAGGGCTCTTCTCCGTAAACCAAAAATTTTATTGTTGGATGAGGCCACTTCAGCTCTTGACAATGAGAGTGAAAAGGTAACTTTCTCTTCTTTCATCTCAGGATTAATAGGAAATATGAGAGTGGAGTATTTTGGAAGAAATTAAGGTCAGTTGGTGGGGAAAAAAAAGGCCTGGAGAGAACTGTAGTCATAGGGTCACCAGTTGTAATTAAGGTTTTGACCTTTATGTAAAGGTCAGAGGCTGGTGGGGAGGGGGGAGAGAGTTGGGGCACAAAGCATCTCGTGTGTTAGAAAGGTTTTCTCATTAGAATTGGTCTCATCATCAAAAGGGTCCCAATTCTTGAAATGCTTCTCCACTCAAGAAAAAAGCCCAAGGAAGATTACTTTCCTGTTTTATTATTATTCTAATGATACCAAACAAAATAATAAGGTAATCTACATATGTAAGAGAGTGATCTACACAGCAATGTTGGAGCCTGCTAGTTTCTCTACCTTCTTTAGAATATTTGCTCAGTTTGAAAAGGAAGTGAGTGAGTGGGTGAAGTCGCTCAGTAGTGTCTGACTCTTTGCGACCCCGTGGACTGTAGCCCCCCAGGCTCCTCCGTCCATGGGATTCTCCAGGCAAGAATACTGGAGTGGGTTGTCATTTCCTCCTCTATTTGCCCCCTTGAAAAGGAAACAAGGGGGCAAATAGACATGTAACAACAGGTGTACAGTTCAAGCTTCTTCTCATGTTTAATTTTACTATATTCTTGTCCCTTAGAAGTTCTTGCATATACAGTATGTTCTTGTTAAATGAAAGCTGGTTAAATGAATAATAATGTTCAATATTTATTAAGTGCTTATTATACACTACTATCTCAATCCTCACAACAGTTTGATTAATTATTTTTTACTATGTTCAATTTACAGATCAGCACACTAAGGCTTAGAAAAAGTTAAGTAACTTCCTTAAATCCCTTGTGGCTCAGCTGGTAAAGAATCCATCTGCAATGCAGGAGACCTGGGTTCGATCCCTGGGTTGGGAAGATCCCCTGGAGAAGGGAAAGGCTACCCACTCCAGTATTCTAGCCTGGAGAATCCCATAGTCCATGGGTCCCAAAGAGTCGGACATGACTGAGCAACTTTCACTTTCACTTTAAATTCTAATAAAGTGCATCTGATCTAAGATCCCATGAGATTAATCACGACACAACTACTATTTGTAGATGATTATCATTCTTGATTTCCAAGAGACAGTGTGTTATGAAAGAAAAAAATGGGACTTTTGGAATCAAACATATTTGGGCTGTAATTCTGGATTCATCAGTTACTAGCAGTGTGACCTAGGTCAAGTGACCTGAATTTTTCGAATCTTGGTTTATTTATCAGGAAAATGAAAATACTCCTTACAGAGATACTGAAATGATTTAAATGAGATAACCATCATTAGAATATTTTATATATTCAGCAAATAATCGGATTTTACCTTCTGCTTCCATTTCTTGCTTGTTCTTGTTTTGTTTTTGGCTGCACCGCGAGGCATGTGGGATCTTAGTTTCCCAAGCAGGGACTGAACCTGTGTTCCCTGTAGTGAGAGCACAGATCCTACCACTGGACCTCCAGGGAATTCCCTTATTTCTCATATACATACAACATTATTACCTCTTTGTAGCTGAGATGCTGTTTTAGCTAGGACAGTTTTACAACTAAATTCTAAAAAGAAAAACAAACAAAAGAAACTATGAGAAGAAATGAAGTAAACAGACAATTGAGTATGGAAATACTACTTTCTGGGTTTGACTTTGAAACCACTTAAATACAAATAATGGCAATCCACTCTAGTACTATTGCCTGGAAAATCCCATGGACAGAGGAGCCTGGTAGGCTACAGTCCATGGGGTCGCAAAGAGTCGGACACGACTGAGCGACTTCACTTTCACTTTCACATACAAATAACCATCTAACTTTTATTGTCACAAAAGCTACTCCAAATAAAAATCTTAATTAGTGTCTGTAATTACTTTTTCTAGATTTCTATTAAGATATTCCACAAAGAAGGGTAGTTTCCTTGAAGATAAGCAAATAGACAATGAATGTTATTAGATTTCCTTAATCAATTTGACTTGGGCAAGTTTACTGGCATTTAACCAAAGCTAGCAATCACAGGTCCTTCTCTCTTTCAGGTGGTTCAACATGCCCTTGATAAGGCCAGTAAGGGGAGGACGTGCCTAGTGGTGGCTCACAGACTCTCCACGATACAGAACGCAGATTTGATAGTGGTTCTGCACAATGGGAAAATAAAGGAACAAGGAACTCATCAAGAGCTCCTGAGAAATCGAGACATATATTTTAAATTAGTAAACGCACAGTCAGTGCAATGATTTTGTTGGAGTTAACACATATTTTGATCTTTGTGTATGCAAAGAAAGACTGCCTAAGAATTATTTGGTATGCTTTGATCTTGTTTATTGCATGTATCAATAGAATCATGCTATTCAAGTAGACACGTTTTGTTCACACACCATCTACCCTTCAGATTCTTAAAAGGAAACAAAAATTCATTTAAGTGAGATAATGCATATATCCTTCAATTTGTAAAAAGCACACTTGCTTATAAAGCAATTTGCTGCAAAGTGCGTATTTTCCTATCAATTTCTGCTATAAAATTGGGAATATATTCCTAGAGGGAAAAATTACCCAACTAACTAAATTAAAAGATTTTAGCAAATAGTATGATGTAGTTGGACCTGTGGCATTGCAGGAAGAATGATTTGGAACATCCCAAATTTTCTAGCAAATATTAGAGTAATTTGAGCTGGTCCTTTTCTCCAAACCATCAGATGTTCTCTCACAGTATCTCTCAATGCTTCTCTCAGTGAATATCCACTATTACCCAAAATTCCATTATAACCTTTTGTCATGAATATCCACTATTACCCAAACTTTCATTATATCCTTTTGTCAAGAGGATAGAGAGAATTATAATGTAATTAAGAATGTAAAATTTTTGGCAGAATTGGGAAGTTATCTTCCACTTCAGTAAATGAAATGGTTTACATGATCCATTCTGAAGATTCCACTATTTCAAGCTTTGGGTTTGGCAGAGTAAGTCACAAGCTTACTCCATATATGAACACTTATTTACTTAAAATAAGAGCTGCTTTTACTATGGTGAAAAAAATTTTTAATGCCTTTATTATTATTAAATCAACTAATTTGTTTAAACTTTATATGTAACACATGTATGATTTTAAAATTCCACATAAATAACAGTATTGATAAACTGAGTCATGTTTTACATTTACTTAAATATGTAATTTCATCCAGTGATTTTATGTCTATTCTTCATTGTATTTCTATTTACAGTGATACTTACAACCAGCCTCCCTAAAGTGCACTCTGCCAGTAATCTGAAATGTGAAAAAAACTAAAACCATTTGTGTTTTATGCCACACTTTAGAAAATGCAAAATAAAAATAGGATTGGGGGATTGAGAACCAGATTATTGTTTAAAGGCATTGGCATGAAAGCCTGTGGCCGCTTTGCTATGTGTGGATGTCGAGCTCTTGGTGGTTTCTCTTTCCTGAGTAAGGAGGGAGAGAGCAGTATGGTATTGGATATGCTAATTTCTCAGAGCAGGAGCAGTCCAGGCTTCAATTCTGTAATGCCTCCTAGATTAGAAATACCTGCCAAGCCTATATTCTCCTTGGGCTTAGCCACAGCAGTTCCACAGTCATACCTACAGATGTCAGTGAAACACTTTCTAATTAATAGCCCCGTCTAATATTGTATTTCAAAAGATTTTAAAGGGTACTCCACAGGCAGAATTCTCTTAAAGCTACTGCCTTCACTGGAACAAGTAACCAGGCTGAGAACTGGGGTCCTGGATAGTATACAAGGATCTGTGGGGTTATCAGCTGATGAAGGCAGAAAGTAAGTAGAGACCAGTTGCTTTTAGTAAACATCACAATTTAAAAATTTTAAATTGCTGTATTATTTTAAAAATGGTTTTAAAATATAACCCAACCAACTCACTTTTTATCTTACCACTCCTTAAAACAAACGGTGGTGTGTTTTTATGTTCAGTAATCTTAGGTCATAGCTAATAACCTGGCTTTTAGCCTACTCAATGTATCGGTTTCATAGTATATACAGAGTGCTTTGCATATGACTTATTGTATGAAAATATTTTCTGTTAGTGTCCACTTGTGTGTTCATTGTTTTAATTTGAGCTCTTATTTCCAGAGGATTACTGAAGTGGAATCATAAGTTGACTAGAAAATTCACTCATAAGAACTAGCCAAGGGAGGAAACTGGGAAAATTGGAAGTAATAGAAACTTAAAAGCTCATTTAAAAGACAGAATTATTTTTAAAAAAATGCATGGATCATCAAATGTCTACATAGTAACCTCAAGCAACACAGCTTGCCTCCTTTTAGCAAAAGCACACTAATAAAGTCTGTATTACTTTTCTATTGCTGCTGTAACAAATTACCACAAATGTAGTGGATTAAAAAAATATACATTTGTTATCTGGCAATTCTCGAGAACAGAAGTCTAAAATCAGTCTCCATAGGCTCCAGAGACAAATCCATTCCTTGTTCTTTACCCACGTACCTCAGCATGCATCCCTCAGATCTCTGATTACTTCATTATACCTCCATCTCTGCCTTTGCCCTTCTTCTCGTTCTTATATAAGGACCCTATGATTACACTGAGCCCATGTAGGTAATCCAGGATAAGTTTCCCATCTTAAAAAAAAGCATAGTATCTGTGAATACAATGTCTATCGAAATACACTGAAAAGCATTACCAATGTAATTGAATTTGTTAGGCATGTTTCCTTAATGATTTATACTTAATTATAAAGGTGCAGTTCAATCCTATTAAAATATTTTACTTTTAAAACTACTTGAGGAGCTCCTTAAAGATGTTTGAGATTTTAGAAAAGCAAAAGTTATAGACAATTCAGTGTGAAAAACTATAAATGAAAGCAATCACTGCTGCATTATTAAACTGAAGGAAAGAATGGTCTCGTAAACTGATCTGTGCTTCTGTAGATGTAGTAAATGATGGAATGCTATTCTTTATAAGCCAAGTAAAATTTTCTATTGAATGGAGGTATTTTGTTTGACCATCAGCTTTACTACAATCCAGTAATGTAATACATGGCTAAAATATTTTCTCCCCAGCTGAAAGTCAAGAAAAGATTCTAGGAAGATAGTTGAAGTTGTTAAATTACCAGAACATTCTGGACAATTGTACAGCAAAAAAGAAAAGGAGAGCAAGCAAGAGAAAGAATGAACTAGAAAAAGAGGGAAAAAACTATTTGAAAATACTCAAACAGTAAAGAATATAATAGACTCAAGGAATCAGCTTAGGACTGAAAGGAAAAAAATATTCCACCATGAAATCCTCAGAAAATGTAAAAAAAAAAAAACAAAAAAACCCTACAAATTTAAATTTGTAGTTTCATGGCCCTAGTTAAAGCAGAATTACTTTGCCTATATTAGTTTTATAAGTTCCTTTAGCCCCCACTTTCCTAGAACTAAATCCCCTGGGAAGAGAGGGTTAAGACCAGCATACAAGCCCAAAAGGAAAAGTCTGGCTCTTAAAGCATGGTATATACAGAACACCAAAGGAAATCAGGAGCAAGAAGGGGTCACCAAATAAGAGCTAGGTCAATAGGGCTCTCAAAGAGAAAGGGAAAAGAACCTCCAAAGTAACAAAGAAAATATCTTCCATTATAAAATGAAATGCTCCTGTCATTAGTATCCACAGTAATAAGATCAATAATACAAAATAAGCTAATTTATAAGTTTCAGTTTTTATATACCATACATACTTTTTATACAGAACTTATAAAATTAAGTTCACATTCATTAAGCACTCATCCATCAGGCACTACGATTGAGCCTTACAGGCATTAACCTACTGACAGTAAGATTCTTTTATTCAAACTTTACCAAATGAGGCACAGATTAATTAAGGAATCTTCTCAAAGCAAACACCAAGGAAGTAACAGAATGAGGATTCAATTCAGAAAATCTGACTCTATAACCCACACTCAACTAACACATTACCCTTCTAAGATGGAACTGGAAGTCGTACTTTTGAATCATTTACATAGAAAATAGCTTGCTATGTGCCTCCGCCTTACACAGCAAAAACATAAAGGTGCATGGTTCCTCCCTGGTTAACATCTGATGTGAATCTAGATTTTTTTTTTTCTGCCAACCCATACTCTGAAAAAAATTCTCATGCACAACCTAATTATGATTTGGAAGGCTTAGAAATAAAGCTGCTATGGCAATAGCACATTCTCCCCACAATTGTTCAGTCTTCTCTACCTTCAGACACCAGTGCTCACAAGTGTAGAGGAAGATTAGACCCAAGGTGTACATAGACTGTCTCTCTCACTGTTGAATCACCCCTTCTATCTTTATTTTCAGGGTGTTTATCATAACTCTTTTGTTCCATTTACAGCCCACTTGCTGATGTATCATTCTTCTCTTTGGTTAAGATAAAAAAGATGTTGATAGCTGTATCATGCAAAAACTAAGACAGATTTACAAATGTTGTAACTGACAAAAAAAAAAGAAAGTAACATACGCATTGGATAAAGTGTTGGCTAAGGTGGAGTCCATCAGAAGTGGTTTGGGTTTGCTCAATTGTACTGAGGCTCCTATTCATATGAATGACTTTCCAAATATTAGAAAATAAATACTGCTTCAGTAATAAAATTATTTTAAAGTGGGACATTAAATGATGTACTATAAAATTCCATCTATTTCCATATTAACAGAAGGCCTAAGACATTAGCCTAGACAAAATTAAAACATCTGGAGTGACCACTAGTATATCACAGACCCAGCATAGAAAAGTACAAACATCACAAAATTTTAATCATACACTTCTGAAATGTGAAGGACAACACCCTGGTAGTTCTTCTTTATTGGGATCTTTAGAGACATTCCAGTCTGTTGGAAAAGAGCCAACCTTTCTCCACGTTCATTTTTATCAAGGTTAGATAACAGAGTCAAAGATAAAAGACACTTTCTTTGACTTACTCAAGTAAAATTCCTCTAAAAACATGTGCATTTTAGTAGAACATACAAACTAAGGACTCAACAGTATACATCTACCTCTAAATCTTGAGTCAATTTACAGGTATCAGAGAGGTATTGAGATAAGTATATTCTTAAGATAAGATCCATAACCTGAATCAAATTCTCAAAGGGGTTTGTTAACAACAAAATTGAGAACCATTGTTCTAGAGCAGAATTTTAAAAAAAAAGACAAAACAGAACAAAAACTGTCTCTAAAACTAGCCACTTTAAATATAGGATTCATAAACAAAAGTTGTAAACTTGAGCATGGATAGAACAATTAATTAAATCCAGTAAGTGTTACCTTATTTTCTTTGTTGAAGTTTAGTTTTAGAAAGGCATAAGCTCTTGGATCCATTTTTTTTTTTTTTGGATGTATTCAAAATTTGTTATATATAGTTTAAAAAGGAGAGCAATTACTTTTACAAAAGTCTATTTAGCAACATCAGTGACTATCAGTTTATTATACACAAAAGAATATTTACATTTAGTTAATAATCAATTAACTTTATTTGGAGGATGAACTAATATTAACTTGTCCTCTTATAACAATTTTAGATTAAAAATAGATTGGGCATAATTCTGGGTAAATACATATACACACACAGACTAAAGTTTAAGCTATTTTAACACTTTGACCATTTTGAAATTATAATGCGAAAATGCCTTCATACTGTTAAATTTTTAAATAGTTGATTTTAGTCATATGGTCAGAATGATGGGGCGATTTCTTTTCAAATGATTATTTTTTTCTTAAAGAAAGGACACAAGAAATATTTTACTCCTGTTTACAATAAGTTCTCAAATTATGTCAGTGATTCATAATAATGCTTAAGGCTTATTTTTAACCCAAAAGACTGAACACAAAGTAGGCATTTGGTATTTGTTATTTTTAAAAATTTTTGAACAACAGCAAATGTATCATTTAAAATATCACTATGAGATATTGTTATCTCTACTACAAGCTGAGGCTATATTAGAGATATGATGTATGTCCAATCTACTCACCCTCTTCTTCCTTCTCTTTTCCCAGTAACTCAAGGGTTTGACTCTTTAATGGTTGTATTTAAGCATTCCTTTCAAGGGCTAATGAATATGTCATGTAGTTATTACTTCAAGCTTGTTAAGGAATAATTATGTAAAAAACTTTTTAAAAAACTTAGAATTCATTAGTGATTATGTAGACCTTACTTTATTCTTGGACATCATTTCTCCAGTGGCCATAAAATATCAAAATTTTAAAATAGATCTTTCTGTCCTGCTAAAATGGCTGACTCAAATCAAACTCATTATCTATGGTGACCATGAATTAGTTGAATGAGTGAGTGAAAGTCGCTCAGTTGTGTCTGACTCTCTGCAACCCCATGGACTGTAGCCTGTCAGGCTCCTCTGTCCATAGAATTCTCCAGGGAGGAATACTGGAATGGATAGCTGTTCTCTTCTTATGGGGATCTTCCCAACCTAGGGATCAAACCCAGGTCTCCTGCATTGCTGGCAAACTCTTTACCATCTGAGCCACCATGGAATGAAATAAGTCTCTTTAAAGATCAAATCTGTGGCTTCATGCAGCCAGAGGCCCTAGCTAATTCAGCTTAAAAAGTAAACTATTAAAATTATAAGTCATTTTTTGGGACTATCCTATAGACTCATTTTTTTTTTTAACTTTTCAAACAGTTACAGCTCACATGTTCAAGTGAATCTATACTTAGTACTATGTGACAGTGCAAGACAAGGTTCACACTTAGTTGGGAAATACAACTGGTTGTTTCCCCAAAATTCTTTTGTAAAATGATAGCATGTATTTATGTTCCACTCTGCCCACTTACTGCAATTAAGCTGGTACCAACAAAAGGAAACCGATCTGCAGGTTTCACCTTAAGGGAACTGTATGGTGCAAAGACTGAAAAGGAGTTTCTGCTTCCAGAGCCAACACTGTTTCTCCACAGTGTTCTTCTCTGGCCCAGATCATCTGCTTGATTTTGCAACCACGTGGACGATCATTCAGGAAAGGGCATAGCCATGGAAGGACAATTTACAAGAGAGAATAAAAATAGCAAACACACATGGCGAAGAAAAGTTTAGGAATCTGAAATATATGACTTAAAGCAATAATGAGAGTCATTTCTTTCTTATTAAATGAACAAAGAATTCAGTGCACTTAAGGCCAGTTCTTTCAACTGCTGTTTCCTGAAGTATAAACTGCTATATACTTCAGGGACAGTAATCTGGTCATCCTTATCAAGAGTCATTAACATGTTCTTATCCCAAAAATTCTCTCCTCTTTTAGTATCCTAAGGAAATAATCAGAAATTAGAACAAAAAGTCATACATAAGGATGTTCAATCATTTGGGAACAACCAGATGCCCAGTATTAGGGAAGGAGTAAAATTTTGATATATGGGGTCCATAACCACTGAAAATTGCATTTGCAGATAACTTTTAATAGTGAGGAAAATTAATTTTGATATTAATGAGGAAAAAGTAAATTATACTCATATAAAAATCACAAAGAAAAAAATTATAAGACATAATGTATCTCAGAAGTGGGTTTAAGGTATTTGTTTTCTCTGCTTCTTCACAATTTCTTGTATTTTCTAGGATATCTTCAGTGAGGCTCTCAATTCAGTTCAGTTCAGTTCAGTCGCTCAGTCGTGTCCGACTCTTTGCGACCCCATGAACTGCAGCACGCCAGGCCTCCCTGTCCAAAACCAACTCCCGGAGTTCACTCAAACTCACGTCCATCGAGTCGGTGATGCCATCCAGCCATCTCATCTTCTGTCGTCCCCTTTTCCTCCTGCTCCCAATCCCTCCCAGCATCAGTGTCTTTTCCAATGAGTCAACTCTTCGTGAGGCTCTAATAGTCTCCAAAAACTGAAGTTTCAAACTTTGTTGAAATGGAAAGTCTTTGGATTAGGATGGAGGTAATATGTTTTGACAAATTTGCATTTGTATATGAATGCCTCACTTAAAAGTCACAGAGGTAATTATATTTTAAAAAATTAACCAAAATGAATATCTAATTAGCTTTATAAAACAAAGTAAAGTGGAGGGGCAAGTAGGGCACTTTGTGAAAATTTGCCTACAATTTAATTTTCAGGGAGTGCTACCATCAAGGCAGCCTCCTAAATAAATTTTCCTACACTTCCCACTTAGCCATTACTTCCCGACCTTTAGAGTAATAGCTTAACTGTCTGATAAAAGCAGCTACCTTTAAAGTCTGGGCTTTTGATAAATTCCTTGTTTATGAATAAAAGACTGCCTGTATTGTTCTTAATGATTTATCTCATTGGTATACATGGCCTGTTAATGTTGTCTTTACTTACTCTTTGCGCTGTGTGAAAGCAACATGGATAAACCAGATGCCAGGTTCACTGTCCCCCCTCACACTTATTTATTATTATTAGCCTGTATTGTATCTAAGCTACATAGAATTTTACTCATTATTTTTAGGAATAATCACAAATAATAACTGCCAAGAGATAGGAAATTGTTAGAAAAATTAGTAGTATAAATGAATCACAACGAGGAAAACTATTATATTAGGATAATGGATTGCTTCTGGAGAAAATGTCATGAATAAATAAGTGGATATTACTTTTATGTCCTACAGCAATACTTCCACAGAAGGAAAAACAAACTCTCCTAGTAGGAAGAACTTTAACTTCTAGTTACTTATAATTTATAGACCACCTGGCAAATGAATTCCATATGCAGTACTGCTGCTACAACTTATACATGACTTCTGGAGATACAGGAATCCACATTTATACAGTTTGCTGCTGCTGCTGCTGCTAAGTCGCTTCAGTCGTGTCCGACTCTGTGCGACCCCATAGACGGCAGCCCACCAGGCTCCACCGTCCCTGGGATTCTCCAGGCAAGAACACTGGAGTGGGCTGCCATTTCCTTCTCCTTATACAGTTTAGGTAAGAGCAATTAAGTAGGTGTAAAGTACCTGGGGAGCAGAATTTGCAAGAGCAAAAGTTTACTATAGGGTCTTAAATGCATGAATCTAATGACTAGAAGTTAGGGTGATTTTTTAGATATCTCCTTTTTATAACATTAATATTAGAAAGAAGAGTGCACACATCAGCATAATATTACTTTCTTGAAAGCTAGGTAAAGGTAGATTCTTAGTATGGCAAAATAGTACTCGCATTATTCTAAATGTATAAGGAAAGTCCAGTTTGAAGCCAAACAAGCTGAAAAATAAAAAACAGAAAAGAGGAAAACCAATTTTATATTTATATTTTCATCCTACACGTAACAAGTAAATTTTAACTTTATTATGTCATGTACTTCCATTTTAAATAGTACGGAATGCTATCTTTAGCATTTTCATGAACAAGCAGAAGTTATTTTATATTTATATTGCCTTTTATTTTTAGATTTATCCTTATAAATACATGAATTTCATTTAAAAAAAGGAAAAATAAATAATCAGGACACCCAGTTAAATCTGAATTTTAAAAAAGCAACAAATCATGCTTAGTATAATTATGTCCCAAATATTACATGGGACATACTTACACTAATAAAATTATTTGTTGTTTATCTAAAACACCAGTGTAACTGGATTTCCTGTATTTTATCTAGCAACTCTATATAAAATTAAAATATATATTAAATAAAGAATACTTCCTTTTTATGAAACTGCTTATAATCTCACTTAAATGAGACAAAGATCCAAGCAAATGCATTGCTCCATGGAAACACATTTATCTGTGTTTAAAAAAAGAAGAAAGAAAAATCATTAAGTTTCAAAGCTTTCTATATGCTGACAAACTCAGTTCCTTAGTAAAAGTGTTCCTAAAATTTAACTTGGAAAACAGGAAATAAATAGAATCAGTATATTATTACAAGTAATGAGTAAATAAGTAATTTTAAATTGCAGGACAAAAAATAGTTCTAGGCTACAAGTAGAACATTGCTAACAATAATTGCATTATAATTTTAAGTGAAACCATCAACTGTGAAAATTTAATCTGATGTTTTCATACATGAAATAAAAATGAAAACTGAACTAGATATTTTCATAGATTTTAACTATTAAAGAATTTTTAAAAATCTTTTTATTCTAAGAAACAATATTTTAAAAACACACCCCTGTAGAGTAGCTTTCTACGTAACTTGTTTATTAATGTAGTATATAGCCTCTGCATAGACAAGGGAGAAGGCAATGGCACCCCACTCCAGTGTTCTTGCCTGGAGAATCCCATGGATGGAGGAGCCTGGTGGGCTGTAGTCCATGGGGTCTCTAGGAGTCGGACACGACTGAGCGACTTCCCTTTCACTTTTCACTTTCATTCACTGGAGAAGGAAATGGCAACCCACTCCAGTGTTCTTGCCTGGAGAATCCCAAGGACCGGGGAGCCTGGTAGGCTTCCGTCTCTGGGGTCGCACAGAGTCGGACACGACTGAAGCGACTTACCAGCAGCAGCAGCATAGACAAGTTGACTGTAAGAAGTTGAACAAAAAGAAGTCAGCATTTTCCTAAGCTGCAATCTATCACTGACAGATATGCAGTGCGACATTTGTTGACTTTAATTCTTTATTTAAAAAAATTATATACCAATATTGATTTCCTGGATGTGATAAATACACCATCATAATGTAAGATGTTATTAATAGAGAAAACTACTAGAGCTCACTATACTGTTCTAAAATTATTCCAAAATGAAAAGTTTATTTTTAAAAAAAAATGAAGTAAAAAAATGCCACTGCTTTTGGATTATAAAAATACTAAAAGTCATTCTAAACCTCTTCACAGACATAAATACTATTTCTTTACAATAGGAATCACTATTATATTCCACTTCTGAAACATTTTCTCTGCAAAACAACAGGCAGAATTTTAAGAATGGAACACTTCACAGACTCTGATTTTCTTGGGTATACATAGTAAAACATTCAAGTGAACATGTCACTAAGCAAAGTATGTTCACATTTAATAATTACACCATATACTAAATAAATTATATCATATACTTTCTACAAAGTATATGCAACTAAAGAATATATAATGTTCTATTGCCAAAATATTTTCAAGGCTGTTTTATTGCCTTATATTCCTTACTATTACAACAGTCAATTGTGATAATAAACTAAAGTATGTCACTACTGAGGGCATAGAAAATATGATACATGTATATCATACTCCAACATAACAACTACAGTTTTAAACCAAATAGTTATGTATTGGGAAAAAGAGAAAAACTCAATTTGCCTAACAGTACAAAGGACACTGAATTGTCATCTGCAAGCATCTTACTTTCTTAAAGGTTTAAGAGAAACAGAATTTAATATTAGAAAAATGATTATTTTTCCTTAAACTGAGACTTCATATATTTGTAGTCAAATTCTGTTAAGAGTGTATATATATATATATACACACACACACACACACACATACATACATACATATACACAACTTGATAATATTGATTCACTAAATCAATGTGAATAACTCTTAAATTCACTTCCACTTACTGGTTCCCCTCTCCTTACAAAGGTCATTGTTTGTTTAATTGAAAGGGGAAAGTGCTTATGAAAAAAAAAAAAAAAAAGCCAAAATAAGGGACAGGTATGTAAAAGAGAAACGAAATATTGATCGGTACAGAAGAATGAGCACAAAACTTCCTGAAATGATGGGAAACCTGATGATAGGGTACTTGAATAATTAGGGATATTAAATTGGGTGCAAAATTGGGCAGTACAATCTTTATTTTCAGTTGAAGTAGACAATCACCTGAACTCTGGGGGAGGTGGAGGGCATAACATCTACTTTCTTTCTTTCTTCTGTTTTAGTGCTTAAAACGGAGTGGCTAAAAATCTTAAAACTGGAAGGATCAGTCCCCTTCAAAGATATAAAGATAACCCTAGGTAAATTACTGAGTTTTTTTCTAACATTCACAAGGAGTATAGAGTGAAATGAACGTAATGTAAATCAACTCATTGTTTGGGCACTTTCAAATTAGTTGCCAAGAAAGGAGTGAAAACTTGATAAGCAGGCTCCAGTTTCCATGTGTTAAGAAATCTTAAAACTGTGGGAGCACAATAAATTTAAAAGGAAGAAAAGTAAACAAGGAAAATGCTAAGCAGTGAAACACTGATGTGAACAGGGTATAAAGGATTTTCTTTAAAGAAAAAGCTATAAAGAGTTCCATTGTGCTTTTAAATTACAAATTTGGATTTCTTTGATTTAAGCTGAGTCTGATTTTAAAGTATGTGTCAGAATGTCCTGATCCATTTAAATATTCAAACTGTTGATGCTATTTCTTACCTATCTTGGGGAAAAATTAAATATAAATCAAAATCTTAAGGAAGCCCACATTTTCAAATAGGTAAATAGCTATTTTGAATGAAGCGACAAAGTAGTATGCTTTTTATCCTCCCCCTCTGGCACAGAAAGTGCACTTCTGAACCGCAAACCAGGTATGTTCAGACCACTGACTGCAGCAGTTCCAGGTCTTGAGCCTTTTTCTCAAGAACCAAGCAAAAAACGCACAAATTCACTAAAATAAGTGACAAGAGAAAGCAGGCAAATCCCAGGTGGCTTGTCTGCCTTTTTCCAGGAAAAATGTGGCCTCAGCTTTCATGAATGTATATTTTGTCTTGATAGGAATGCATATTTAATCATCAAAGCAAAAATTTTTACACTCAAACATAAGATCCTTTAGTAGAGATTTTTAAAGTTTTTTTAAGCCACAAATAAAACTTAAATTTAAAAAGTGATGCCAAACTGTTTTGCAGGCACAAGAAAGGTGAGAGCAGGGAAAGATTAGATCATCCAGACGGGGACTTTGAAAGACACTTGTAGTTTACTTGTGAAGCTTCATTTAGCATTGAGGTACAGGGGAAATGCTGTTCCTGGTGACAGCGCAGTGGGAATTCCCACTCCAACAACCCATGAAATGTTACTGCATAATTATTCACCTTCTGAGGCCCATTAGAACTTATCAGCAGAGAAAGAAATTTAATTTAAACTCACCCCTCGGTGGTAAAGAATGACCGAGACACGAGATCAAAGCCGGAAGCTCTGTCCTCCAGTGGTTTGCAACACCTAGGCACAATAGGGTGAGAGAACGCGACATTCCAGCACTTTCCGGCTTTCCGGACCCTGGAGAGAGGGGTGGAGGTGGGGGCTTCCACACCGGCTGGTTTGAGGGAAGGACTCCGGAGGTGGATGTGTCAAATACACCCTTGAATTCCAGAAGGCCAGACTGCTTCTACCCTGAGGCTTCAGGGGCTTTTCGAGAGAGGCCCAAACTGCAGACCAGTTAAGCCATTCCTCTCCCTTCCCTGCTACTGGGATTGCGGGTCAGTGGTGCCGGTGGATTTAACCACAAACTGGACAAGATTGGAGCCATAGCACACGCAGGTGTGCAGCTCTGCGAACTCTTGAATATTGAAGCAGACGCTTAGATTGCAGCACATCACAGGGCACTTTAAAAGCCTGTAGATGGTGCATGCATAACCAAAAATAAACTCCAAATTTAATCCCTGGCATATCTAGAGAGTACAAAGTGGAACTCAGATCCAAACCTACTGAGAGGGGCCTCTGTTCCTCAGTCCGCCCCAGGGAGCACCAGGTACATTCTCAAAGTAAAGATGATCTTTAAAGGAAGTATGGTACTTTTTCTGAAGGACTGACCCGTTCCTCCCTTCAGATGTCACCAAAATACGGGGCCGGGAGAATACTGCTGGCACTCCTCAATTATTCAGCTGCCAGAAGCGTGGACGGGCAAGAAGGGAGAGGAAGAAGCCCAAAAGAGGTTGTTGGGTTTTAGGTACAACGCAGCAAAGACAAGTTCAATCAGCTCAACAGGTACAGTGATTATGTATCTATATATACCTGTCGATAAGATTCTCTTCTAGGTCGTCATTTAAGTGGCTAAACTGTTCTTTTGATTCCTGAAATCAAAAATCACAGTCAATCGGTCCTGATTTTGCTTCCCTTATGCCAATAGTGTGAGAAAAGGTGCACAAATTCCTTCATTTGAGTCCGGCAAACCCTTAATAAAAAGACAAGAGTAGCAGTTTGTTAAACTGCTACAGGGCCAGAAACGGGTAAGAGACAAGCAAAAGTGAACAGAGTACTTTAGCCAGAAAAGAGCACAGTCGATGCTATACCAAAGAAATCCAACAGGTTCAGGAAGAAGGATCTTGGCCCGCCACGCCGCGGTAGGCCCGGGTAGCACCGGCAGGACGCGGCACTTGGCCTGCCATACCGGGATAGGGTGGGATAGAGGCCCGAGGGTCCCGGCGCTCGGATGGCCAAAGGCAGTGGGCGGATGCTGGTGATTTGGCGAGCAAAAGGAGGGAATCCGCCCATCCCAGGCCGGCCGGCTTCTTTTGAGCCGGGAAGTGAGCGCAGGAGAAGTTCACCCGGCGATTCCCGCGATGGGTTCGCGCGGGGCCAGAGAGGCTCCGGGAAGCGCGGGCTGATTGGGCCGGTGTCGGCCGCGGCTGGCGCGCTGCAGGACGCGCACGGGGCACAGGGTGGCGCTCGCTGTCCGTGCAGCGGGAGGAGGCGGCCGCGGTGCCTTTGTGTGCGCGGGCGCCGCTTGCGGCGGCTCGGCTGGCAGCACAAGGGGGAATGCGGGCGGGTACGGTGGTCCGGGATAGACCCGACTGCCGCCCTACCCTTCGCTGCAGCTCTTGGGTGGACAACGCAGCTCGTCCGCTCAAAAGCTTCCGGAGAATCGGAGAGGCTTTTTGAGAGCAGCTGGCAAGTCGAGAAGGGAAAGGAAAGAGGAAGTAGCGTTTAGAGAGGCTGGAAAACTCTCTTGGGCTCAACACATCGCCTTGAATTCACTGAAACAGAATAATGGCAACTTTGGGCAGCCCAAACTCAGCCTCGAGCCCCGCAAGAGAAGCAGCGGGTGTCTCCACCTTCCCTCCCGCGCAAGAAATGGCTTGTCTGAGAAGTAAAGTTAGGGAATGGGCTTAGAAGAAATTCCCCAAATGGACAGGAAAGAACAACAGTGAAAAGCAGCAGTTTTGAGCGGGCGCTTCATTCCCGGTTCTCAGTCATCCTCCAGCTCCCTTCGCTGTCTCTGGAGCTCTAGAAGCCCCGACTGTCGTTAGGAATCGAAGCAAAATGTATTTAAGGCTGCTTCCTCACCGCCAGGAGACTCCGCAGGAAATTAAATTAAATTAACACGCGCCCAGGGACCAAAGAAAACAGATACCAGCCCCAAACCCCCTCCCCCCGCTAAGCAAATCAACACTTCAGCGTACAGGGAATGCGGCGAACCTAGAGATGGCCACTGACGCGCATCCCCTTAAACCTTAGAGGCTGGAGCAAGGAATTATCGGCTTTCCTTTAATCCGGAAGCAGGGAATAAATAGGGCGAAAGCAAATTCTGAATCTTAATTTTTAAACAACAGCAACAATTGTATATCGAGCAAAGTCTTCAAAAGATACCACCCAGAATAACAATCCTAACTTAAAAATGAGTACACTTCACTCCCACTGATCCTTTACTTAACACGATTTTCTTTCAAGACAGTGATAGAATTAATCTGCTTGTCTACTTTTTAAAGAAAAAAAAGGGGGGAACAACATAAAAATCATATTTTTAAAAGAGAGAGGGGCTTGATCATACCTGAGTTTTTCTTAAGGGTGTAGGGAGAATAATAATGCCTGTTTGGACAGAAGCTGTAAAAGTCAGCAGTAAATTTTAAACCCCAGTTTATTCAAAATATCTACCTCAAATTAACCCCTCTTTGAGGCTATTTGAAAAATTGAGCAAAATGTAGAATTTCTCTACCAGTTTAGGCAACCAGAGAAAAATCAAATCTACACTCTCGCTCCCCCCAAAGTTCCTGCCTTAATTTACCAGCCTAAAAGATTAACTGACCTTTGAGCTAATCCTCTAAAATAGAATATTTATTTTTAAAAAATTCCTCCACAGGTCCTCTGTAACATTCCATTCAATAATCTCAACAAAAGATCCATGGGGAGATGAAAATGTAGATGGCAGGATTATCGATTTGTCCACTCAGGAGTCCAGTCTCATCATATGCTTGTCATTAATTTTTAACTTCAGCATTCTGTCCCCAATGGGAGCCCCATTGAGAAGTTATGCCAAGACTGGGGTAAGATGAGAGAGGAAGGAGGACAAACCCATCCAGGAACTTTTTCTAGTATCAGTTAATAAAGACGAGTACCTCATCACATTTGCTTAAATTGTGTTAGCTTAAACAAATTTTTTTCTGATAGTCCATCTCAACAAATCATAGTCATGTTCCTAAGCAAAAGACATCATCCAAAAAGAAATTGAACCAGAACAGGAGAAAGCAGGGTAAGGAAGAAACACTCAAGTTTGGGGACGAAATGAAGCAGGTTAACAGAAAAGCTGGACTCAGCTGCAGCCCTATTCCAGTCTCCTGAGGGTGGACTGATATATGCTGGCCTGACTGTGGGTCAACAACTAGTTTAACTCTACCTTGATCTGCAAGACTGGAAGCTTGTCCCTTGGTTTAAAGTGAGACCAACCCTTTGGCTTCATTTGAGTGAGCCTGCAGGCACTGTTATGGGGTGCGTTAGCATAAATAAAACGGGGAGAAACCAGTTTTTTACTTCATCCTCTATCCTCCAAAAAGATGTGCACTCCCAAAAGGAAATCCTGGCCACCCTGCAGAAATGAATATGTTGGCTATAGCCAACAATACAAAATAAACCAAAGCTAAAATGGGGAGAAGCCCAAGGAAGAAAGTGAAAATTTGAACATCCATACTACAGAAAAATCTGTCCCGTTTACCCACCCCAGAAGCTTCTTCCAGACAATATCTATCCTTATCATCAATCACTTTGTAAATCAAATGTGATCCTGGGTAAAATGCAACTGATATAATGAAGGTACCAAGCAGCTTTTTTCTTACCTGCCACTACATTTAACTCCTTCAGAACCGTTTTCTCTGAATCCCTCAGCACTGCAACTTTCAATAAAAAAGGAACAACACTTAAATTGTGTTCTGCGTGTTATTCCTAGGAAGAAAGTAACAGAAAGAGACTGTTTTACTTTTTAAAACCATTATGTAGAGCTGTAGTATACCAAAGAATTAGAGCTTACTTGCTTGCCTGAAGTCATAGGGGTTGGAGTTCTCAAACGTCAGCACAGACAACAGGATTAAGGCACGCTGTTACTTGGGCACAAACCACATTATTCTAAAATACTTTATCCCTGTTTTTTCCTTATGAATTTACAGTATTTAATTATACTCCGTATTTTCATTTGTTTCTATGGATAGTAATGACTTTATATAAATTTCATTGAAAAATTGTCAGTTCAAGATGCACACCAAGACTGAATTTAGGGTGGGGAAATGCAAACGGAAAGAAAGAAGCTAAACTTAAAAGAATCTGAACACACTAACTTTTTATTCAGTTTGTTTCAAAATAATATTAATCTAATAGTGAAATACTTTGATATAACAGCAATCAACATTTAAAGTATTTTATGTTTCAAAGTATGGCTCAAGGAACACCCATTGCTTAAATGCACTTAGACATAACAAGACAGTATCTTTTTATTGGCATCATTGACACCTATGAACAATAGCCTAGTAGATAGATTAAGGTTTAACCTTCCTTTTCTTTGGTGGCTGTTTAGAGACTTTAAAAGAACAGATAAGTCATTTCAACAGGAATCTACTACTGATATTTACCTCTACATAATCTTTAGCTAAGACATGGAATGCCAAAAACAAGCTTTTGTTAGCTTGACCTCCTCCACCCCCTAACAACAAAAAGTTATTCCCAAACCCATGTTTTTATTTTAGATGTACTGATCTTCTAGTGTAAGGCTTGGCCTTTAAATACCAAATGCAACCAATGGCCAACAACCTGACTCCTTCTGGAGAATGAGAAGAAAGCAGAACGAAGAAATTTCTTTCAATTGTTTGGTGACTTTGTATAAATTTTAAGAGCTCAGTAAATCCTGATGCTTGGAGCTAAAATCTACTGGTAAATAATTACATTTCTTACACACTACAGTCTTTATCTTGGTAAATAGAGAAAACACAGCTTCCCCAAATATATCATTCCATCTAAGTAATAGCTTAAAAACAATTCTTTAAATATTACCTCAAAACAGGGCTATGTTTTGTTTAAATTAGACATTTAACTGAAGATAAAATGCAAATGTCCATAGTTTAAAAAGGAAAAAAAAAATACAAATTAACTAACCTAGTCTTTATCTGAGTTTATTAATACCATTTAAAATATTACAAATAAATCAATTACATTTCATGCATTTAAAATGCAAGTCTAAAATGTTCCAGAGAAAGGCTTTTCATTTCAATGTGAAATATCCAAATTATTTCAACATTACAATGAGCAATTAGTTTGCAGAATCTGCAAACATTTAAATGTAGTGTCAGGAGTGTTTATTATTAACAGTTAACAATATTACCTTCAGGAAATACACAGAGGCCAAAGTTAGTTGAGATTCACTTGGACATTTTATTTAACACATGGGTTTTTGGCAGACCCAGTTATTATGAAATATAAGAGTACTCTCACTTTAACTATGCCTGAACTGCCAGCAAATGCAAGTAAGTACATGCTTCATTAAATTAAGTGTCATCCCACATTTATCAAATATTGTCTTAGTTACAGTTTGATACCTATCTAAATTCATATTCGAGCAAAACTAGGCCCCGAAAGTGCGTTTGTGGCTCTGCACCTCCAGAAGTGAGTTCAAAAAATCTGCAGCTCATCAGAACTGCAAGAATAACTCTTAATATTTTCTTGTGACCAAAAAAAAAAAAAAATCAAGTTTACTTCAATATATTTTCAAATATTTACTGGAAGTAATGTACAAGAAAAATAATATACAAAATCGTCTCCTGGACAACTGCACCTCGCACCCATACACTGGTGGAGTTATAGTTAATCGATACCTAATCTAGAACTATTCTCCCGTTGTACAAACCATTAGGTTCAGATAAATCTTACAATTTTTTTCTGTTTTTCCCTTTTGGCACTTAAACTACAGCCTGGTCCGAAATAAACAATAGCTTCTTTACTTGTTTATAAGTTTAAATCACACACAAAAAAGTTAAACCCTAAGAATCTTCAACGAATTGCAAGAATTTACAGAAATGGGTACTATACAAATTGACTGCTGGACTAGCAAAAAAAAAAAAGAGAGAGAGATTATGCTCGGGAGTGGTGAAAACGAGGTAGCAAAGGACAAACACAGAGATAGTTAATCTGGTCTCACCGGAAAAGGGTATTTTTGCATAAGAAAAAGACACCTACCCTCACCCCCACCCCCAACCCCATAAGTTAAGTTAATGCGATCAAAATAACTTTGGGATCAATATTAGCACAATTTTGAGAGAAAGACTTGCTTACTGATAGAGGAAAAACTACCTACAAGGGAAACCAAATAGAAGGATGCTGTTGTGTTTTCTTTAGATTTTCCGTTTAAAAAAGTTATAAAGATTAAAGAAGGCTGTTGCATCGATTCACCAAAACTGCCCTTAGCTAAAACTTGCATCGGTTCCACCCCAGGGAACAAAGGGAAAGAGTCAGGGCTGGCGTTGGAGAGCTGAACTAGACAAACTCCGGGTCTCCGTGTCCAAGATGGGCACCCGACAGCTCTGCGAAGGGCAGGCCGCGACGCCCGGCTGCAGGGCAGGGCGCTCAGCAACTCAGACGCCCGAAAACGCGGTTCTGGTACTGGTACCTAGCCAGTCGGCGGCTGGCCTGCCCCGGAGGCCCTGGGTGGCGCTCAAACTTGCTCAGCCTAGTGGTTAACCGCGCGTTCGGAGGCCCGGGGTCCCAGGCACTGGATCGGTCCAGCCTTACCTCCAGCGGCCACTTCCCTCTAAAAGATGTGCCCGTCCCAACTGGGGATGGTGAAGGGAGAACAAGGAGAGGACAAGAATTAAAGGCCTGCCGAGGGGCCGGCTGGGGCTGTTTTGGGCCCCAACGGTGTAATCCGGTAGAGAGACAGCTAGGGCCCAGGAGAGCAACGCGTGTTACTTACATGTCCACATTCCCTTTACAAAGTTGTCACAGAGAGAGTTAAAAGAGAGAAGGGCAGAGACAGAAAGACATAGTGAGCAGGGTGGAAAGAGACTAAAGCCAAAGCCAGGACCCACGAAGCCCAAACGGACCAAGGTGGGAGGAGGAAGGGGAGAGGGGCAGGGGCGGGGTGCACGTCACTCCAGGCCGTTTCGGTGCCCGGGCTCGGGGGGCGGCAGCAGCTCCGGGGAGTGGCAAGGCGGGCTGCCTGCGGCGCTGTGCTCGCTGTCGGTGTCGCTGCCCTTCTTGCCGCCGCTTCCGGACCCCGCCGAGCCGCCGCCGCCGCCGCCGCTGTGCGTCTTCACGTGCTTGCTGAGGTGGTCGCTGCGCATGAAGCGCTTGTTGCACACGGGGCAGGCGAAGCGCTTCTCGCCGGTGTGGGTCCGAAGGTGCCGCTGAAGCTCATCGGAGCGCGTGAAACGCTTGCCGCAGAAGAGCCAGTTGCACACGAAGGGCCGCTCGCCCGTGTGCCAGCGCAGGTGCGCTTTGAGGTGCGACGTCTTGCCGTACACCTTGCCGCAACCCGGGATATGGCAGCTGTGCAGGCCCTTGCGCCGCAGGCTCGCCCCGGCCGGGCCCAGACGCTCCGCCTCTTGGCAGTTGGGGCAGTCGCAGGTGGCGCGGCCGGAGTAGCGGCGGGCTGAAGAGCGCGGGGAGCCCCCCAGAGGCGCCGACGGCCCCGCGCTCAGCATGGAGCCCCCAGCGCCGGCCAGCGGCGACGGGGCCGAGTCCGGGTAGGTGCCGGGCAGCACTGGCTTGAAGCCGTCCATGAGGTGTTGCCCCGCGGGGCTGAGCAGGTGCGAAGAGGCACCGCTGCTGAAGGCTGAGTGGCTCAGGCCTGAGTAATCCGAGTTGTAGCCTCCGAGGGGCGAGTGCAGCGAGGTTTGGAGCCCCCCGGCGGCGGGGTGCAGGGAGCCGGGCAGCGCCGCCGCGCCATTCGGGTTCTGCACGTCGATCCAGCCCGCGCCCACGTCCCACCAGCTGGAGGCGCCTGCCGACCCCACTTCGCCGGCGGCGCCCAGGCCGGGATGCGAGGGCTTGAACCACGACTCGTAAGGGTGCGCCATGCCTACGCGCGGGTAGATGCCCTGCAGCCCGTCCACAGAGGTGTGCACCTTAGAGATGAACACGGGCTGGTGGGAGCCGTCCTGCGAGTGTGCCGAGGAGCCGCCGCCGCCACCTCCGCCGCCGCTGCCCCCCGACACGCCAGGGGCCTGGAACACCGAGTAGTCGTTTGCGAAGGGAGAGCTCGAGGCGGCGGCGGCCGCGGCGGCGGCGGCGGCGGCGGCGCTACTGGAGGTTAGGGAGAAAGCGCTAGAGCCGGGTGAGCCGCCACAGCTAAAAGAGTCGGACACCAGAGCCGCCGCCGCCGCCGCCGCCGCCGCTGCCGCCGCCGCGGCCGAGGACGAGCCGCCGTTTCTGGAGGGCCCTGACACGCCGAAGCTTGAGAGACTGGAGCCCACTACGTTGCAGCTGCCTGAGGAAGAGGACGAGGACCGTTTCCAGGGGTGGAAGCCTTTGCCGAAGGAAGATGAGCTGTCCGAGAGGGAGGAGGGAGACGGGCTGGGGCTGCCGATCTTATTACAGGTAGCAGCAAGCATGGCCAAAGGAGTCGATCCCAACCTCGGTTCTTCCTGAGAGAAGGAGAGGAGAAGGGGTGGGGGAGGGGAGGTGGGCAAAGGTCCGGTGGGGGAGGGAGGAAGGAAATGTGCATCAGTCCTCCAGTAGCCTCCAAAACGCCCCCAGTGCACCCCATTTCTCGCTGCGGCACGGCGCCACCAACTCACCTGGCTCCCCCAACAGCCCCGGCGCCCGGCTGCTTCCTACTCTACGGGAGGGGACAAGTTTGGCTGCCGGCGTCTGATTCGGGAGTAAAGCGCCACGCTAAAGAAGAGTTTGACAAGTATTCTCACCTAAAACAACACTCTTATGCACACAAGGCCCCAGGCACTTCGAAACAAACAAGCAAGCAGAAAGTCCAGATTAGGGAGGAAGGAAGATTCCTTTGCGGAGAAGCCTGGGGAAAAACCATTGGATTGGTTTTAAGAGCTACTCCTGAAATCCACAGAAGAGCTTTGAAAATCCTGTTGCAGTTCCCAGAAACCCATCCTGGGTTGTTTCTCCCAGGCCAAAAGACGTCAAACTGTAGGGCTCGATCGCTCTTCCTGATTTTCTTAAAAAAAAAAAAAAAAAGTCTACAATACTAAAAAAGAGAAAATGAGAGAGAGAGACGGGTTCAACGTACCTGCAAGACAAGGCGGGCTGAGGAATTTTTTAAGGGGAAGAGAGAAAAACCTGCAATTTGCCCAGGAGGAAAAACTTGCTCTCTTTACCCCCTAAATCGTCTCACGTAAAATAGGCTGGACGCACGTCTCCGGGGCGGGGAGCGGCCGGGCGCTGCGAGGTGGCTTGTCTAAATGCCCTCCGAACCTTTTCCTGCGCTGAAAAAAGTGACTCTGCCCCCCCCTCCCCCTCTTTCTTTTCTCTAAACTCACTTGTATTTAAAGGGGGGAGGAAAAAAGCTCTCAATAGAGACCGATAGCCCGTGGCCTGGCCGGGGCGACTTTAACCCCCTCCGATCGGCAATAAAAGAAAACTAATTAAACCAGCAAGAGAAAATCCTGAGACTCACCCCTAGAAGTGAAGTTGCCATCACACAAAAGTGCCCTCCTCCTCTCAGAGGATCTTTTTTATATTGATAAATCAGAGGCAGTGTTTTTTTTAGAGGTGTGCAATACAATGATCAGTTCCGCCCATTCCACCACAATTGTAGCTCCCTCTCCGGCTTTGAAGTGCCGCGGAGGCGCGGCCAGCCAATCTGCGGCCTCGCCGGGCCGCGCCGCGCGCGCGCCGTGAGGTCATCGGCGCCGCCGCCGGCCGCCGTGGGGGGGCTGCGGGGAGCGGTAGCGGGAGGGGCGCGCGTGACTGCGTGTGTGTTACAAAGCGGTTTTGTGTGTGTGTATGTAACTATGTGCGAGTGCAACCAAGCTGAGGAGAACACAGTGCAGCCGGGGGAGGGGGTGGGGGGATGCGGAGAGGTTGGGGACTAGAGTCTGGCAGTGTAACAGTGACGGGGGGAGGGGAGGGACAGTGCAGAGAGGGAGAGGGGGTTGTGAGTGACAATTTAACTGTATGTGTGACTAAGGGGAGCAGACCAGTAAATTGTTGAGGGGAAGGGTGAGTGTAGTGTGACTGAGTGATAAACCTGGGGAGGGAAGAGGGACAGTGCAGTATAGAGTGTGTGTTGTGGGGCGGGGGGCGGGGAGTGTGATAGGTGGTGTCTGAGTGTGTTTGGAGAAGAGAAAGAGTGAATATGTGGGTTTGTGTGTGTGAAAAAGGAGGGAGAGTGGATGAGTGTGTGTTCGCTTCACATGGGAGAGGCAAGGGCAGTGTGTCACAAACGTGGGGAGGGGGTCGTGTGTGCTCGTGTGTGTGTCTGCAACGAAACTGTGATGGAGAATAGGACCGGTGCAGTAAAGTGTACATACGTAAAAGAGAGACATGGCGATTTGAAGAGTGAAACTGACTGCGAAGTTGAGTGAGGTTGAATAAATATTCACAAATGCTATCACTGTCGCCAACTTCCTCAGGTTTTCTTGTAGCTCAAATCTTGATTGGTTTTCTTCCCCTTAATTTTTCGGATACTGTCACTAAATTTTAAAACAGAATCATATTAATACCATCCTCTCCTTTCCTGGCTTTACAGCGGAAGGGTAGAAATTTAGGGAGGCTGACGGGTATTTTTAGAGCGTTCTGGAGGGTGTGCGCCTGCGTCAAAGAGCTGTTACTTTGATGCGGTAGCTTTTTTTTTTTTTTTTTCTTCTGAGGTGGGATTCGGCTTTGGAAGTGCAAGTCTCACTGTAGGGGAGACCGTGTGTTTGTCCCGTGGCGATGAGTAAATTTCAATACAAAAGGATTAGATTAAAAAAAAGGGGTAAGAGTATTTTTTTTTTTCCTGAGGGGTGAGAAATTGAGCATTTTATAGAATGTAGGAGTTTTCATAGGATATCCCAGCGCCTCTTTCTGAGGGAAAAAAAAAAATCGGGATTTTGATTGAAATCTGGGGGTTTTATTTATCTGAGAAGAGAAACAAGCTTTTAACAAATCTTGGACCACGTGTATTGGAAGCTTCTGTGTCTAGTGGGGTTTAGGCCAGATATCTGTTAAGTGTATGCATGTGAACAGTTCAAATTTGGTGGATTTTAGAACTTGCTTGCCATTTGTGTTATTAGTTGCCTACAGAAATGTAATTACAATTTCACTGCCACCACAAGGAAACATCTTAAACTACAGAAAGCACCACACCAGTGTAACAAAAAGTCCACAGCCTTTGGAGCCCTGTTGAATATCCATATGTTTTTAAAAAGTAATTCACATATTTAAGCAGTTACAAATGCTCCCAGAAATCTAATTTTAAGTCAGAATTGATTTAAAAAAATGTTACTAGCTGAGAGAGGTGTTTTGTTTTGACAGAGGAAACCTTTTCATTTTATTGTTGTTTTGAACCTTCCTCAAGTACATCACAGCTTCTGGGGATGTAAAAAAAAAAAAAATCCTCCGGGGGTTTACTGAAGTCCAAAGTCAGGTTGTAGGATTGTGTAAGTTTCATTGAACAGAGTTGAGGCTGATGTTTGTGGTGTGAGAGTGTTTCTGACCCCTTTATAACAGTGTTGAGATATTGACTGTACATCATATCTATTGATTAAGGGGATAAGGTACATTCTCATACTTTGAAGTAAGTGTGAAGTAAATTAATGAACTGCTTTCTTTCTCTGAAGGCTGACGCTTACCATAAATGTCGTGTTTCTCCCTGCAAGCCACTCTGAATGATTTTAGCGTGTTGAGAAGGCGTGACAGGCCAGCCCAGAAGGAGGAAGGGGTGGGGGAAAGGAGGGAACTCCGTTTAACAAATAAAAGAGAATTAACTTCATTGCTTTGGTCTCCTTCTATAATGATATTCATTTTAAAGACCTAATATACAGTTGTTCAAATTTGGGATTTAATTCTAATCAATACCGTCACCCTCAAAGGTGGAGAAAGAAAGCTTTAGGGAAGACTCCCTTCTATGAATAGTTATTTATTTTACCTTTTTATCCTCCTATCTCTAGTAGGAAGTGAGGCAGGACTTTTGAAAAGTTAAAAGCTGATTCTGAGAGTAAACAAACATTAACCATTGTTTCCTCAAAAAATGCAGGAATTAGAAAAACACACATCATGTGATTACAAATTTGAGTATCTACTTCTAAGATTGTATTTATATAAATTCACTTAAGGATCATGTAATTCTGCCTAGGACAATGGGTCACAATGTTGTTGTAGATATAATGAGTATACTGGATTCTTCAGTTTGCATGAGGTTGACTTGCAGATTTTCACAAAGGTTTGTATGTGCATCTTCATTATGAAAAAATATGTTTTCATATATATATAGTCCATTTACTCCCACTTTAAAATCAGGTGTTTATTTTATACTAGTATTGTCAAAGTTTCTTTTTCACCCTACCCCTCACCCCAAAATAAGTGGTTAGTGTTTGTCCTAAGGCATAAGACAGAAGAATTAAAAAGGAAAGGCAAGAGAATTATATAATTGACCAACAATTGAAACAACAATAATCTTGAAACAGTGACTAGCAACCAACCAGACCAACAATGAAACTGGTCTTAATGGCAGCTCTTTCTCCACTTTGCAGAAGTGACTGTATTATTTTTGAATCCCCCCACAGGAGGGAACATCTGTAATCCATTGTAGATACAGTCTGCCGGGGAAAGCATGTCATAGCACATCCAGTTCAGTTTACCTTTTGTGATATTGATGACTGCTCTTGAGTATTAAACTGCAATAATATGGAGGTTTGGAAGGGGAAGAGGAAGAAAGATAGGAAGTGCAGGCTTTCTAACATCAATTAAAAGTTTCCCCCACCTCATAAGAAGTTTAAGTGCTGCCTGGGAGAGGAGTAGATGGATATTCTGCTGTTTCTTGCAAACCTGTGAGATCCACTTTCAATAAAGCTAAAATCTATTAGCATTCTGTATGCATCTGCAGCATAAATTTCATTTGAATTTCAAATTTAATAAACCAGGAGGTTTTTAATCATCCCTGGTTTTATTTGTTTGATATTAACATGCTTATTGACCGGGTCTGGTGACCAGTTTGATCATTACAGGACAGCAAAAAGTTAATTAAAACGACCACAGCCCCTTAATCATATCATCTGTCTCATCCATGTCGCTCTCTTTATTACCGGTGATGATGGATAGTCTCCCAGATTAATTTCTCTGTTTCTTCGATTTGGACAACAGCTTTTGGGACCTAATTTACATCCTGGGAACAACTTGCTCAAGTATATCTAACACCTTGCAGCTACAATATACATCAACATCTCTTTAGATAGAGTGGAAAAGGGGAGCTTTTTTGCTGGCTGGTTTGAAGACTAATCAATGCTGTGATTTGGAGTTCTCAGGTTTTCACAACCAAAGAAATAGAAGGTCCTAAAAGCAAATTAGAGGCCTCGGTCCATGATTTTTCTTTTCGTGGAGTGGGAAGTGAAATATGCCTCTGCTGTTTGGTTAAACAGATTAAAATGTGTAGATAGAAGGACAAGTAAATAAAGCCATTTGTAACCATTGAGTACGCATTGGGGATTTATAGTCGAAAACATCAAAGTTACCCAGGCTTTCAAGTGTCCAGCAACAGATCTACACCAAATAAGGTTTTGAACGTGTCAAGTGTGGTCTGGTAAATACACAGAGCTGAAAAAGCCTAATAAGAAAAAAAAAAAAAAAAAAACCCGCACATGAACTATATAGGCGAGTACCTCTGCTGGATACGTTTAAACAGGGCTCTTGGCTTCTCGGTTTCCTGAGCGTTGGCGGAACGCGCAAGCTCTGGAAGCTGATGTGGCCGGTGCCCGCTGAAGACCCAGGTGACCTGGTGGGCGCCCCTCCTCAAAGAGGGAGACAGCTCCCAATCTGTGGCCACTGTGCAGGGACCTCGCGCGCGGACTCCTTGGCTACTAAATAAAGCGTGAAGAAGGGTGGAGAGCGAGCCGAGCGCAGCCATCGGCTGCAAGGAGAAGCAGTCTGGCCCAGGTTGGGGGTATCTCCTCGCCCGGAGCTCTTTGATCAAAGTTTCTTTCCTGTTGAAAAGAAAACCTGGCCAGGCTTTCTGGATTCCCGAGGGGATCCTTTTGCTTTCGGGCGGCTTTACTAGGAAGTTGCCTAACATTTCCTGGGAAGGGAGGTAATAAAAGCCCCTCGCTGGTGGCAGATTGTTGAGCCGTAGGTGGGAAGGGATCAGTCAGCCAGAGTCCAGAAAGGGCTGTATTTTCCTGATTGGAAAATGGGAACTTCCATACTGAACAATAGCCCCTATTAGTGAGGTTATTCGGTTTCAAACTATCCGGCCACATTTACAGCCGAGTCCTTACTTTCCTGGTTCTGCTTAATTGGATGCATTTGTTGACCACAGCGAAGCAGTGGTGACTCTTGATCTACGTGCAAGGATCTCCTGCAAAGCATTGCCTTGGCGACTCTTTTAAATAAATAGGGTCGCTTGAGAAAGCATATTGTTTCTTAATTGACTAGATTCCCCCCACCCCCACTCCGTATCACGCTGCTTAATATTTCTTCTTTCTCTCTACCACTTAGAAACACTCAAAAGTTAGGGACATTTTAATTAAAAGGGACTCATCTAACTTAGGATATTACGATGCTTTGATTCCTTTTAGCTAGGGCAGTCAAATTGCAGATATTCAGAAAGACAAGGAAGACTTTAATGTAGCAAACATATGAATGTGTTGGCAAATTCATAGATAGGAAAAACATGAAGATATTTACCCAAATAGGCATTTCTGCATATATTAAAGGAAGATAATAATTCCTTATTTGTGTGCATGCATAATGTTCATATCTTCATAGCATGTTGATACGATCGCGTGCTAGTTCTACAGGCAGGCGTGTACTCAATGGTATATTTCATATTCATCTCCCTGCTGCCCCAAAGATGAAATTGATAATTAATTCTACAGCATTTCATATTCCTCTTTCATCATGTAAATGAAGGAAACACACGTAGGGAAGAGAGTTTGCTCATTTGTGGTGGGGTGTGTGTGTGCGTGTGTGTGTATATTCTAGATGAACAAGGCAAGAAAGAGAGAGGCTTAGACATTCAGACAAGTTCGCCTCTGATTTTTTCCTAGAGTGGATTTGTTTCGGCTGTTTTCTCTTTTGGTATTATATATCACTTTATCACAGCTAACATGCAGAGTTAAAAACTACTGAATTCTTATCCTCAACACTATTGATTTCTTTTCATTCTGTTCTGTTACTAGAGGAGGTAATGCTCCCAGATTACCTCCTTGGTCTCTTCCAGACGGTTGACAATTGCAATCGCAGTTTCGGGAAGATAAATGTTACTTTGGGAATTGTGTTTAATTACAAATAATCTAGGAGCTGCACCCAGTCTCTAGGTTTAACCACACTTATACATCATTGTACAAGATTTACAAATGGGTGATATTTGTGAAAGGGGATACAGTTCACTTTTGCAAAATCAAGGTGCAAACTAGGATGCCCCCACTTGGGGTTTGGCTCAGAGATAACATAGACCAGAAAACACTGATAACAAAAAGTGTGGGGCCTCAGAGTACTTGAAAGCTTAAGAAAGCTTTTTCCAGTGAAGTTTACCTTCAGATCAATTTTATTAAAATGAAAACCTGAAAATAAACCAGTCTTTGTTGAGTCTTTAAAATCTCTTATGTAAAACCATTTTTGTAGACAGCATTTCTGAATTCATATATTCAATTTTGTTTTTTTTTCCTCACAGTCCTGTAGATTTTCATTGAAATAGCCCAATGGTTATTTTTTACAGTTCCTCTTGTAACTCAGCTGCTACCTTTGTGTGTCTGATTCCTTGCTTCTAGGGTAGCTCAATTAGTGTTGTTTGTGTGTGTGTTCGCTTTTTTTCTAATAGTCTTATTAACAAGAAAAAAGGTGGCGAACAGGTTATTCTCTTAACCTGACCTGGCTGTAAGAGTAAGATGAGCAGCACTGAACAGATGTCCCCATTTAAGCCGTTCCTTTCCCACATGCCTGCTGGATATTGCAGGCGCGCAGGAAGCTCGCTTCAAACCTGGCCCATTTCAGGCCATAATGGCCACGTTATTTCGGCCCAGTGAACACGAACAAAATCGCGTGCTTTAGAATCATTCGACTCTGAGTCCAGGAAAAGCAGGGGGTGTGGTGGCAGTGGGGGTGGCTAGGGAGGGGTGTGTACGAAGGGGAGGTGGGGTGGGGAGCCCATTTCATCTAGGATCTCAGGAAGAGAACTTGCTCAAAAGAATTTTCCCTAGCAAATATGGTATAATTTACAGCGCAACTTAATAATCCGAGGGGCAATGCAAAAGCCCTTTGCGTTGTAAACTGCTTCTAATTACCTGCCAGAGCAATTAGCTGACTATCACGAAGAAATTAGATCGCTCAATGTAGCATAAATAATGCGAATAATTTTGTAAGAAGAATGGAAAGCGAGACCTGGTGTTTCTTTATAAGGAAATAACACCTCGTACTGTACGAGCCCTCCATGAACACATATTAATGTCTAGGCATGCATGGCAATGAGTCCGAGCAGGAACCCTCTGGCTGCTGTTCAGCACTTTTTCCGTTTACGTATGCGGGGTGAAAGTCGGCTTCCAGGCGTTCGATCTCCAGCCTTCCAGCTCACAGTAATTAACACATAGCGACTTCAATGGGAAAACCTGTTTTCCAGATGATTTTTACAATGCAGCTTTATGTCTCATTTGGCAGTTTAAATAGCTGGAGTTGTTTTCTGGCTTCATCTCTACTATCATCTGTTGAGCATATTTTGGTTAGAATACTGAATCTCACCCAAAACTTGGGTGCAGGCTTTCTCTAACTTTTTTTTTTCCCCTAAAAAGTAGTGCTATCAGAAGTCACTCTGAGGCCACTAGAGCGAAGAATTCTTGTGGAGCCGTGAAAGAGACCTGCTTTCCTGAATGAGATTGCCGGGTATATTGGAATATTTTGATGTGCTTCATTTTAACTTTTTAAAGTCTACCTCAGTCATATTGTTATATATATATATATATATATAATTTCTCTTGATTGTTTCCTATAGGAAATCTATATGGTGAGTTCACACATAACTAAGCAAAAGGTTTTAAGTCAAGGGAAAACCTAATTTGGGAGGAAAGCTGACCGTGCATTTACGTGCCTGATAACAAACACTATCAAGCTCTTCGAAATTTACTGTGTTTGTAAATCACAGATGAGCAGATTCCAAAGATGTTTGGAAGTCGAATACCTATGCCAACACCTACACACACATACACGCGCGCGCGCGCGCGCGCGCGCGCGCTTTCCAGTGCCGCCGAAGTGAAGGGAGTCACGGGCTCCTCTTTCCCTGGTGAAAGAGATGGGTCACACGCTTGGGTCAAGTTGAATCAGTCTGGAGAGCTTCCGTGGTAATCGAACTGGACGTCCGCCCTGGTCACTGCAAAGGGTAGCTTGTGAATCCGGGAGCAGCCTGGGCGCACAGTCCTCAGGGTGTGTTCTGCCCCCGCGACCCTAGTGGCTTAGGGCTAGCGCCGCCACACATATACCCCGCTCAGCCCTACACATAGAAAGCTTCGGCCCAGGTCATTGGTGAGCAACTTTCACGCCTGTTTTCACTGAATTTTGCAAGACTTCTCAATGGCCTTGGCCAGACCAGTCGTACTATGCCCAGTTTTCTGCTTCTGAGAAGACAGACTGGTGATTGGGGAGTTCTAGATGGAAACGCAAGGAACCTCCGTAATTAACTGAGTCAACCTAGTCTACAAATTGAGTTACTGCTGTTTATGGCTTCACGTCTATGCAGCCCTCCTTCTTAAATAGATGGGCGCTAGCCACCTTAGGCTCCTTTCCTGGAGCTCAGGGCTGCGGGGTTAGCGGGAAGGATATAAGGGTAATAAGAGGGGGACCTACTTAGCACACACCGCCCCCACCTTAGAAGGTGTTCGAAATAAAATATCTACATTAGCTCTAGGAAAGTCGTGACGTGATGCGCTAAACTTTTGAGTTCAAGGGCGTCTACCATAACCGGTGCGAAGTTCCCCTTTCAAATCCTTAACAGAAACGCCCATCTAGACTGAACAGGGGCACGTTTTCATTTAAGGCTTGACAAGTATTGACTTCTTTACTCAGCAGCGGTTACTTTTTAAGAGGAAATAAAACCTTGAATCTTGCTTATGGATTCTGGAAAAGTAATAAAGTTTGCCCAGATACTGAGAACGCAATTTTCCACAATCGCCTCACCGGAACAAACCAACTTAACGGAATTTCATTTTGCAGCTCGGTTTCTTTGGAACTCTTAGCACCACCCCTCCCCCAACGTCGCTGTGAAGATTCTCCCTCTTAAATGACAAGGATCTTGCTGGCCACTAAAGAAGGCTGCCGCCCCATTTTAGTTCAAAACAAGAGCAGGACTGCAGGGTTTAGAGAGTGGGTGAGCGAGGTTCGAGCTTTTTCCTCTTGAAGTAGCTGCACTAACTCGTAATAGCCAATGTAGTCCTTCTTTCCTTATCCGTTGTCTTTAAAGGTTTCTTTCTAAAAAATTCTCGCAGCATTTGAGACAAATAAGCTGAATTGATATGTCTGTAATTGCTCTAAAAACATCTTCCAAAGGGGCCTCATAAGACAAACACGTAGCTCTTTGATCAACACTGAAGAAAGCAAACATTGGAAGGACGGAAGCCCACTACTTTGGAGTCTACACTCTGCATTTACAGCCCTGAGATGGAATGTCCATTACCTTCAAAGGGGCAGCTATTAACGGCAGAGCGTTCTCATTTTTCTGTAGATGGTACTTTTTTCAAGATTACACCTGTCCTAATATATAGGCATAATCTCCTCCTTATCCCACCTCATCCTCCTGAAGCGGGAAAACGCGCGCGCGCGCACACACACACACACACACACACACACACACACACACAATTGCTGCAAATTGAAACGATTTGACAAGTACTGTCCAAGATCAGTTTATTTGAAGTTTTCTGGATAAAAGTGTTGGAAGAACTAAGGAATCCTCTTCAAAACTCTCTCTGGTCTGCTTCAAGAAGCTTAGAGAACAAAAGGAAGACAAAGTGATTTCCACAATTCCGGCATACCTACCCATTGGAACTCTAATAAGTGTGTAGCAAACTAATAAAAGCCAAAGTCAAACCAGAAGCAGCAGTGTTTCTTGTTGCTGAAAGACACCCTGCACTACTGACTTTATTGACTGGTATTAGAGCATTAAAAAGAGTGTTTTGCTCAATTTCAGTGCTTTAACAGATGTTAGCAGATTTAACAGAAAATAGGCCTATTAATATAGGTATCTAAAGTTCCTAAATAAACCTTAGATGGATATACACAACTAATTTTGCTAGGGGATGCTGCTGATTGACCAAGTCAAAACTACTCTTTTTCGTAAGCTTCGGTCATTCGAATTTCCTTCCCCTTAAGTACTAGGAATTAAGGGCCGAAATTCCAAAACGGCCAGAAACTGTAGGAAATCTGCGGGAGAAAAGTCAACCCAGTGTTGACTTTAAAAAGGCCTGGTATGTACAAGTTCCTAATTCAGCAGCAGGGTAGACCCTTGCGGACAGACGGTTCCAGAATCACTTTAAGCACCAGCAGCCACCACGCTCTGTGACAGGCAAGACTCGCGAGGCCGCGGTCGCCGCGCGAAGACGCGAACATCCGCGAGTTCCCGCGATTAGTTGTCCGAGCCACCTCAAAGGTGCTTCCCTTTTTTGCCCTCCAGGGTGTACCGGTGGTCTCATGTTCTTTCTCTGTGCTATGCCATCTAAGAAGTCAGGAGACTGGCAAGGAAAACTCAAGGCTGTAGCCGACGGGTGGGGTAGGGGGATTAGAAAGACTAGGAGAGGCATCCTGACATCCGCCTCCCAAGGTGGTAACCGCCCAGCGCTTTCCTGGAGCTGAAGCTCCCCAAGAAGTCATTTAGTGTCCTGTCCTTGGGACTCTAGAATAAAAGGTGAGTAGTGGACAACGTTCCCCACCCGTCTCAGGTTGGGATGAAATGGGCGACGGTTGTCTGGAAGGCGGTCACCAAGACCCTCCAAACGACAGCCCGTCGGGCCTCCCCGCAGTTTCCAGGGCTCGGAGCCGGGATCTTCGACAGCACGGCGGAGAGTTTCCGCACCCAGCAGTCACAATATTTGCACAGCCCTTTCTTCCCTCCCCTCGCCCTACCCCCACCTCGACAGCCGCCCGTCCCCAGGCCCGGCGCGCACGCCCGCGCCGCCTCGCACCTCCTGGTCTCGGGCGTACGCCGCCCGCCCGCGCGGTGCGGACGGCGGTGGCAGCGGCGGAAGGCGGAGGCGCGGCCGCTGGGCTCAGCCGCGGCCCGGCCCAGCCCCGCCCCGCCCCACCCTCCGGCCCTCCCCTCCGCTTAGCCCCGCTCTCCTGCCGAGCGCCGCCGCCGGCTCCGCGCTCTGCCCCGCTCGGCCGCCGCGCTCCCCGGCCGGGAAGGCCGCGCTGGCTCCCGCCAAGGGGGAGGCGCCACCCCGCCTCGGGGCGGGCGTTCCGCGGGGACTCCCGGGCCGGCCACAAAAGCCCCTTTTCGTGGGCCGGGCGGGACGGGAGTCGGGTGTGCGGCGGCGGCTCCCCACCCCTGCACTCAGCGGCCCGCCTTGCTCCTCCTCCTTCCCTCCCTGGTCCCTCCTCCTCTCCCGCCCCCCGAGGGTTCGCACACCCCGCGGGCGGGAAGGTGCCGCCCTCGGGGCGGACAAAGGGGCAGGCCGGGCGGAAGGGGGCTGCGGCCGGCACGCGCGGTCGCGGGAGGGGCTCCGAGTCCCAGGCTGTCGACCTGACTCCCACTGGGCGGCCGGCGCGGCCTGGGGGCGGAGGGGGGCGGGCGGTGAGGCCGGGGGGCGGGGTGCCTGCCCCACTCCCCCCGCCCCACCCCCGGGACCGCGGGGGGCGTGTGTGCGGAAGCGGGTCGCGGACAGGTCACGGGGCCTGGGACTAACCCCCACCCCACAAGGGCAGGAATTGAACCTCCTGTTCTGCTCGTCTCCCCCTCCAGGTTTTGACTGGACTGGACTTTAAAGCTCCTTTAGAAAATTTATATTCTCGTTTTTCTGTCAGTGATAATACATTAGAACCACCCAAAGGGCTAGTTAAACGCAGATTGCTCGGCCGCAACGCCAGAGTTCCTGCCTAAGTAGGCTTGGGGGGGGGGGTGGGAACCGATAATTTGCATTTCCAAATAGTTCCCACGTGATGCTGAACTGCTGATTCGGGTACACTTGAGAATCACTGCTACACCGTTCTTTCCTCACCACTCCCTCCAGAAATGTGGAGAGGCTCTCCCACAGGAATTCCCAAATGCACTGCATGTGTTGTCATTGCCAAGGTAGTTTTCCCTCTTTTGAAGGTAAGCTGTACAGAGAGTATGAACTGGATTCTCTTGCCAGCGGCTCTAAATTTCAGACTGACCAAATGCTGGAGTGTAATACTTGTGTGGAGGGCTTTCCTCGGGTTCGATTCCTGGGTTGGGACGATCCCCTGGAGCAGGATATGGCAACCCACTCCAGTATTCTTGAGAATCCCAGGGATAGAGGAGCTTGACAGGCTACAATCCATGGGGTCGCAGTAGTCGGACGACTTAGCGACTAAACCACCACCAATCCTAGTGTGAGTGGTGCTTGAGAAAGAGGCTGCATGGAGATGAACCAGAGAAAGCCATAGTTCAGCTGGTCATTTCCCCACATTCAAAACCGGAACCAGGGAGATGAATCCTGTCGCTCCAGCACAAATTCAAAAGGGAATCAAGTAGTTCCCTTCTGATAATGACAATCTCCTACCTGCTCTTATTTATAAATTTTTAATTTTTTTCCGTCCTATGTTCTTCATACTTTTATATCTTACTGAAGGACCTAAAAATGTTAAAACGGCACAAGGACTAGATAAACAGGAAAGAGATAAATATGAAACTTTATTTCAACATTACTGTTGAAATTTTCTCTGATGCTTTAAAAGAGCATAGCTATGTATTTAAAGCTTTGTATTATTTAATTATGAATTAAATAATAATTCATCTTATTTTAAATGCATCCCCTGCCATCTCTAATCTGATTTCTCAAAAAAAATTTTTTTTTAAATCTAGTGTGAGATATATTTTGTCATTTCAATCCAGTTAGAGTTAGTTGAGGAAACTCCCCCCAAAAAGAGACATGCCAAAGTTTTCTTATCCCCAGTGGACGTTGTTAGTCATCTGATTTGAGCCTTGTAGTTTTCATTGTCAATACTTGGGTTCTCTCAAAGGAAAGAAAGTTGGGGACTTGCATTCACTGTTTTTCAAGAGGAGATTAAACACAAAATCGATTTAATGGAGCATCTGTAATCTTAAATACAAGAAGTCAAGAGCTAAGGCTGTAATAGAAAGGTTAGCTTTTCTCCATTGTTCACACTCTCTAACTCATATTTTTGGAACTTAATTATCAATGAAAGCTGCTACATCGACGCAATACAGTATAGGCAAATTAAAAGAACCTTTTACTTCTTCCAACTGGGTTTAAATTGCAAATCTTAACAGTGAACTGTGTGCTTTTGGCACTGAATATTCAATACAGTGAAATGTGTTTTAAGTGAACCACCCAAGGACCCAGGAACATTTGCTTAATAATGATACTTTGCAATTCTATAGGGCCTTTCAGGCAAGGATCTCAAGTGGAATGCTCTTTAACTACACCCTGCATGGGAAACCTTGAGAATATTTTAAAGTGCTCACTTAAGGCTTATTGGAAAGAATCCTTAGTATAGATTTCACAGTGTGGTTTTAAGAAATGAGGTACTGCAGAATTTTCAATCTCAAGGGTATCATATTCATGGGCGTTTGATGGTTACTGAATATTTGTTAGTTATTTTCTGTGAAACTTAAAATGCATATATTTCCCCCAACTTTTTATTTTGAAAAAAGTTCAAACTTACAGAAAAGTTTGAAATAATAGCACAATGAACCATTTCAGTGAACACCCATATTCCTTTCTTCTAGGTTAACAGTGCTAACATTTTGTGACAATTTCTTAGATTCTCTTTCTCTCTCCCTGTAGATAGGTAAATATTGACATACTGTATCTATATAGGTAGACATCGATATAGAATAAAATTATTTGTTTTCTTGTTTGTTTATTCATGTACCTGCATATAGTTCTGTAGTTCCTGATTAACTTATGAGCATCATTGCTTCACTGTTAAATGCTCCTCCTGATTCTTCTACCTAACTATAATGCCTATAAAGAATGTATTCTTATTGTTGATTTTTAAAAAGAATTCCATTTTAAAAAGAATTCCATTTTTGAGTTCAGAATTTTGTCAGTGTTGTCTATGAATTCTGAAAAGAGATTTAAGCCAATGCTTGTGTAAATGATCTAAAATACCTAGGTATCTTGGGAACTTAAGAATCCAATTAAATAATTATTATAGAAACAATATATACTAAGTGTTTTGAAATCTAATTTCAAAAATAATTCAAGAAACAGAAAATCTTTTTAACAAGCTTATGAAACAAGAGGAACATTTATATTCCAATCCAAGCCCATCCCCATCCCTCCACCCCCCACTAAATTTAATCTGCTTTTACCTTAATTAATGTTTGATCTAAATTATCAGAATAATTGTCTTAATTATCCACTTCATTTTGCTAGCTAGTGTAGACTTGACCAAAGTGAAAATAGCATTGGCAGTTACGTACTTTGAGAAGTGCATGCAGACAATTTACATAATTTAGCCAAAATGGCCAATTAATTGGTGTAATTATGAATGTCTAGACTTGGCCTTTATTGGGTAGGCAGAAGTAGAACCACTCCTCTTTCCAATGGTTGTTCGCCGCTAGCTTGAAAGATCCATATTTTTCTTGTATTGAATATTTTTACATTCTTAATTTAAAATATTCTCATATTTTTATTATTTAGGCATGTTAATTAAGAGTAATTATCCAAAGACTATCAAGTGCATCTTCTTGCCTCTTACAAATCCTTGAATTATGACATAACTTAATGTGTGATTTATCCCACTTTTGGAAACGTATGTAATTACATATTTATCTCCATAGTGTTACTGCCTTATACTTAATATTCAGTCATTAGCATTATTCTCTCTGCTATGGAAAGTCAACTTCTAACTGCATGAAATTCCCAGAGCTTAAAGTCATTTTACAAATAAATGTTAATGAATTTTTGCAGTTTTTCAGGTGTGAAATTCATACAGCTTTATGTAAAAATTAGTGGGAACTTTAAATTTTTTACATACAGTTACCTCCTTAGGTTAGAATCACTGCTACTTTGACTATTTAAATATAATGTCTTCTTTTATTCTTATGTAGCTCACATTTTAAAACATGTTACAATAAAGTCTTAAGCTTCTAAAGCTGTTAAGGCAAAGCAAAAGTACTGATGGTTGTGTTAATCCTACTAAGCAGAGAACTGCAGTATGATTAGTTTTAATCAGAACTTAAGCATCAGAAATGTACAACCTAAATTAGAAAACATGTTTTTTGACAACTAGTAATGGTTATTGTCCCTGTCCATGGGAAATTTCTTAATAGTAGTCAATGAAGGCAATTGAGAATAAAAGTACTTTTAGAATTAATATACTTGTACATACACTTGAAGAAACTATACCTGTAATGAGTACTGACTTATAAATTGGGAAAATTGATTTCTATTTCTAGTTTCACTGATTCTGTGTTGGTTAGAAGACATATCACTGAACCTGCGGAGTCTCAGTTTTTTCATTTCTAAAACAGGGGTATTACTTGCTCTGCCAACTCCACAAGTTGGACAAAACGGCTCTGAGGCTCCAATGAGACAAGGTATATGAATCTTCCTATTTATGGAGCACCTACTGTAGGAAGAAAGGAAAACATAAGTAATAGATGCCTGATTTCAGATTATTTAGAGTACCTGAGTAGAAGAGCAAAAGTGCAAGAAGTCACTAGCACATATGGTAGGTAGAGAATTGAATATGTGTTTAATGACTTGTACAAATCATTAGTTAGGGTCAATAGGGAGTTGCAAGAAGACAAAACCTAGGGGTCTTGAGTGGATTATAAGACGATAACATGTAACAGATGTGGAATATTCTGAAGATTAAAATTTTTATCCTTCAGATTTTTTATATGTACTAAGACAGATCTAGAGCTGCACTTATTATTTGATACATGTTATAAAGCTATAGATGGAACTGTAGCATATAATATACACCTGGCAATATATATAATTAAATATGTGATATATACATATATATATAATTGAAAGGTAATTATAAGGGGAAAACCAATTGTTGGTGTTTGCTTGTATTCTTAGGTAAAAATGGTATTCTGAGGCTTAATCAGTAAATATTGCCTTGTACCAGTATGTTGTATATGTAAAAAAGGCAGCTGGCTTAAAAAAAATTTATTGAAGTAGATGGGGCTCCAAGACTGTCATTCTCTTTTGTTTGTCCGGGATGAGGTCCTGCCCACTTTGGGGCACTGGCTCTACATCTGTCATTCCATTTGCCAGTGAGTCTCAAAGTCAGGACACTACAGCTGTCCTGTTCTTTTCAGCCTTTTCTGTGATGGAAGAGATGAGATGACTAGCTGGCTGGTCAAGGCTTCATCACATATTCAGCAATTCTGTACAAGTACTATCCTGTAATTGTATTGTTCTCGCCTTTATTTGTGGAGCAGAACTTTTCACTCTGAAAGGTCATTGGAATGTTTATTTTACTATGTGTCCCTATTTAATTATTTTGCTTTGAGTTGTGTTTGTTAATAAAACAATGGTGTCAAACTGTTAGCCGTAATTTATGTTCTACCATGCACATGCATGCATTTGCATAGCCAGGAATAGTGAATGGAAGGGGAAAGAACACTGCAGTTGGAAGGTTCCGGTTAGGTTTCCTTCCAAATAAGGACTAATGTGTTGACTTCCTAAATAAGACGTGTGGACATAAGCAAAGTCTTTTGTGTTTGAAAGTAGCAAAGTCTACTAATTCAATATTAATGTCTTGGATTTGTCAGAGGAACCCAAATATAAATAATCAGGTGAATTTTCTATTGGTTGGTGACTGGGCTGGTTCTGGCTAAACTAGTTTTGAGTTGGATGGAATTGGTGGAGACAAATTCGAAGTTCATTTGCACTTTCTTTTCCTTGGCTGGGATGTGTATGTGTTTGAATTAGTCTTTAATCAAACCAAAAATTTTGGTGGAGGAAGCATTGTAATGAGGCATCTCTAAGTGTGCTATGTGATAGTCCTTGCACAATTGCCATAAACTTGAATGCATAATCTTGAGGCATAGCAAGATCACACCTTTTGCCTTCTCCCTTGAGTCTCAGTTGTTTTTAACCTTGGCTGTACTATCATACTCTCTTGAGAAGGTTTCAGAAATCCTGACTTCTGGGCCGGAGACTCAGAGGTTGATTTATTTGGTCTGAAATGTGGCCTGGGGGTTGGGATTCTGAAAGCTCCTCCAAAGAGTTTTGCCACCTGATTCTAACTTACAGCTGAGGTAGAAAACCACGGACGCAAGGATAGACTGTTTATCGAGTGTGCTGAAGCACTTGCTTTTGAGTTTGGCATCTCCTCTCCAGGTCTTTCCTGCAGGTCTTCAGTTATAGCTGACAATCGCAAATATCTAGGGGAGAGAAGTAGGTAGGGTAAGTTACATAAATTCAGAATGGGGCTAAAGTAAACAGGATTCAGAGCCCTGTGGTTTAAACACGTTCTCATTTAATTACCTTAATATCCTGCACTAAATAACTCCATTTGTGTTAAAACTACTGTTAAACAGTTTTTTAAAAGGAAGTGTGATTGGCTTACAATAATATGTTGGTTCCAGGTGTACAACATACTGAAATTCTCTGTTTCTATACATTACAAAATTATCACCATGGTAAGTCTAATTAGCATCTATCACCAAAAAAAGTTTTACAATATTATTAACTATCTTCCCCGTGCTGTATATTTCATCCCCATAACTCATTTATTTTTCAGCTGGAAGTTGGTACTTCTTGATCTCCCTCACCAATTTCAGTAGAATTCACCTGTGAACCTGTCTGGTTTTGCACTTTTGTTTGTTGGGAGATTTAAAAATATCTTATTCAGCTTAATTACTAGTAATCAGTAAGTTTGTATTTCCTTTTTCTACCTGATTCAGTCTTGGGAGATTGAACATTTGTAGGTATTTATTTATTTCTTCTAGGTTATCCATTTTATTGGCATATAATTGTTCAAAAGTAATCTCATGATTTTTGTGTTTCTGTGGTGTTTGTTGTAACTTCTTTTTCATTTCTGATTTTATTCTGATTTTGTTTTATTTTTCTGTGTCCAACAAAGAGTCAGACACACTTAGCAACTCCCGAACAATTCAGTAAAAAAAACAAAAACAAAAACACAGCATAATGGGTATAACCGCAATTTAAGATAATCAGTACCAGTAGTTAAGTGACCAGTTTAAGTATATAATTTGATTGTTATTGTTGTTCTTCAGTTACTAAGTTGTGTCCACCTCTTTGCAACCCCATGAATGATAGCATGCCAGACTTCCCTGTCTTTCACTATCTCCCTGAGTTTGTTCAGCTCATGTCCATTGAGTCAGTGATGCCAGTCAACCTTCTTATTCTCTGTCCCCCTCTTCTCTTGCCGTCAGTCTTTCTCAGCATCAGGGTCTTTTCCAGTGAGATGGCTCTTTGCATTAGGTGACCAAAGTATTGGAGCTTTAGCTTCAGCATCAGTCCTTCCAATGAAAATTCAGGATTGCTTTACGTTAGTTGTGGACTGATTTGCTCTCTTTGCTGTCCAAGGGACTCTCAAAAATCTTCTCCACCACTACAGTTCGAAAGCATCTGTTATTCACTGTTCAGACTTCTTTATGGTCAAACTCTCATATCTGTACATGACAACCAGAAAAACCGTTAACTTTGACTATACGGACATTTGTTAGCAAACTGATGTCTCCGCTCTTTAGTACACTGTCTAAGTTTGTCATAGCTTACCTTCCAAGGAGTAAGGGTCTTTCATTTCATGGCTGCAGTCACCATCATCAGTGATTTTGGAGCACAAGAAAATAAAATCTGTCAATGTTTCCATTTTCCCCCTATCTATTTGCCATGAAGTGATTGGACCAGCTGCCATGATCTTAGTTTTTTGAATGTTGAATTTTAAGCCAGGCTTTTCACTCCTTTTTTACCCTCATGAGAATAAAGACAACAAATCTAATTCCATTATAAAAAGCTATCTCAATGTAAATAGTTTCTGAAGAAAATGAGATTTAGGGACTTATAGTTAATACAGCATATTGAACATATATACTTTCTTCACTTCTCTTCAGAAACCTATCAACATCATAATGGAATAATATAAGAGAGCAAAGTAGAACCAGAAAGTAAACTAGGAAATGAATAGTCTTGGAGTCCTTGAAACAATCCAGTCAAAGAAAAGAAGTGAAGTAATGAATGACAAATGGGTTTAGAGGGAGCCGCCAACCCATATTGAAATAGGAGGCTATGGGAGGGAGGATTTTAGGAAAAAGTGTAAAAGTAATGAATTGTTTGGTGTACATAAACTTTTAGAAAAATTAAGGAACATTTGACAAATCTGTAGTAGCATTTGGGGAAAAACAGTTGTAAGTACATAGAAAACTTGGGCTTCCCTGGTGGCAGAGTGGTAAAGAATCTGCCTGCCAACCAGGAGACGTGGGTTCAATCCCTGGGTCAGTAATATCCTCTGGAGAAGGAAATGGCAACCCACTCCAGTATTCTTGCCTGGTAAATCCCGTGGACAGAGAAGGCTTCAGTCCACTGGGTCAAAAAAGAGTCAGATATGACTCATCGACTAAATAACAACAACAGAAAACTAAACCAATGTGAAATCATTAAAATTTATAACTATAGGAAAAACAGAAAGTATAATGAGAGAGGAAACATAGTAAAACATATCACTTGGCTCACCCAATAGTAAACAGTTTTTATGTAGTTGTAATATAGTAAATATCAATTATTAATCTAAATAAAATTTTTGATGTAATTATATTTGGTGGATGGGGGAGATAAATGTGTATTTCTTTTTTTGGAAGGGAGGTGAGGTGTTGTAAGAGAGCTCAATTGTCATTCATGTCATCTGTGATAGAAAATCAGTAGTTTATATGAAAAAATTTTTATAATTTACAATTGGAAAATATGTACTTAATTACTAACAGCAGTTGCTTTGGGCTGTAGGATTTTGTTGGGTGGGGGATGGTGGACAGAAGTGGGAATGGGATAGGGGAGACTTTTTAATACTAGTCGATTTGATTTGATTTTTAATAGTAATTGATTTAGGAATAGTTGGTTTGATTTAGTAGTACCGTGTACATGTATTACATAGGGAAAAATTAAAGTTAATTTAAAGAAATACCTTTTAAAAAGACAAAACGTGGTTTGAAGAAGCACCCTCAAACTAATCTTTCACTCCTAAAGTAGTTAATATGTACGTGTGGGTTTTTTTTTTAAGTCTTCCCAAATCAAAATATTCTTTTCAGATTGTTATTTTTGGGAATGCTAAAATCCTCAGAAACTCAGTTCAATGGGCTCAGAGTTCTAATGAAACAAAGCAAAACCAAATTATAACAATGAAGGAAATAATTTACTTTTGATTTTTATTTCACCTCTTTGATTTCTTAGTGGCGAAGTGCAATGGAATCAACATTCCTGAGTTTGAACGAGTTCTATTACTTCCTGATTAGGTGATCTCGGGCTAATAGTTTAACTTCTCTAAGCATCAGTTTCTTCTCTAAAAATCTAATGATGAGATTTTCTATCTCATAGGGCAGTTGTGAGGATTAAATAAAATGAATTACTTAGCAAAGTGTTTGGACTATCATAGGCATTACTTAATGCTAACTGATATTACTCATCATTCTTCTTTCTTCCTAGAAAACAGAATAATCTCTAACAGCTCTGTATGCATTGTCTTCTACCACTGAGCAACTAGATGCTTTTTAACTTGTCCTATTAGTATCGCTTTATCTCTAGCCACATCTATTTTTATAAGCACATGAATTATGGACCATTATATCACAACTGAACTAATTTCTTAATGAGTCTCTTAATTACAAGTTATATGAGAACAAGTAAACTAGTTTCTGATGTTCTGAGGGAGTAAATTTTTTCTTTTTTTTCCTGAGGGAGTAAATTTAAGATTAATTACAATTGTATAGAACTTTCATTTGTGTCAAGCTTAAATTGCTATGTAAATAAAATCTGATTAAACCTTTGAGTAATTTATGATCCCCATTTGGCAGATGAGAAAACTGAGGTTTAAAAGTTATAGATTGATAGGTTATATAGTTTGTCTTTAAAAGACCTGTTGTAATACGTTATGTGCCTTAATTCATTTTAACTTCCTCATTTTAGCACTATCATAAGTGTTACTGAATAGGTAATAATACAATGTTTCAAAACTTGAATATGCAGTCAGTGATAACTTTGTGCCGCAAATTGGGTAATATTTCTGAATCCTAAAGAGCTGTAGGGCTGTCCTTGATTGCTGCAGGGTCAGTAAGGTTTTTCCCCATGAACTACTTTGGTTTATTTGTGCATTTATGCAGGCAGTAACCACACAGGGCTCTCTGTATGATGGGCACAGTGGTTAAGGTTGGGCATCCGTAGTGGAAAAGGTAGATTCTTACCTACCCCAAGCAGTTTCAGCAGGGAGATCTATCTGTTTGCATTTTTAACACATTGCTGTCAAGGACATAATGCAAATGTGAACAAAGTTCCCAGAAAAATAGCACCTAGGTATATGGCTATGGTTTTTCCACTGGTCATGTATGGATGTGAGAGTTGGACTGTGAAAAAGCTGAGCGCTGAGGAATTGATGCTTTTGAACTGTAGTGTTGGAGAAGACTCTTGAGAGTCCCTTGGACTGCAAGGAGATCCAACCAGTCCATCCTAAAGGAGATCAGTCCTGGGTGTTCATTGGAAGGACTGATGCTGAGGCTGAAACTCCAATACTTGCCACCTCATGCGAAGAGTTGACTCATTGGAAAAGACCCTGATGCTGGGAGGGATTGGGGGCAGGAGGAGAAGGGGACGACAGAGGATGAGATGGCTGGATGGCATCACCGACTCAATGCACGTGAGACTGAGTGAACTCCGGGAGTTGATGATGGACAGGGAGGCCTGGCGTGCTGCGATTCATGGGGTCGCAGAGAGTTGGACACGCCTGAGTGACTGAACTGAACTGAACCTAACTGATATCCAGAGAACGTCAAACTGGTTTAGGCCAGTCCCACCTACACTATCCAGGGGCACAGGACCTTTCCTCTGGAACTTGTCCTCCTCTCTTTGAGAGGAGACCTCAGGCAGATCGTATTGACATTAGTCTTTCAAAGAACTTTTCTCATGGAAAGGGCCATGGTATTTACTTCTCCTTTCTTGCAGGATCCTTTTGACTACCCTCTCAGTTTCTCTAAGATCCTTTACTATGAGGGACAGTATTCTAATCTCAATCTTTATCTTAATGAATGGACCTCTAGTTGCTGAAACGGTTGGCTTCTTGGCTTTGGATACCAATTTTCAAGTGAATAACAGGGATTCGTTTTCTGAGGTCCAGTTCATGAAGGCACTTGACAAACGTGACTGCAAATTCTATGCTGTATCATTACATTATACTACCTCTGAAACACATTTTCAGTGTCTCTATAAATAGCAGAAATATGGGATTTCCATAATGATCTGATAATGACTTTTCATTAACTTGTTTGTGTTGTCCTTGTGACTTCCTCATACTGGAATACAACAGACAGGTATAGTGTGACCACAATGGCTGATATATCCCCCCCAAATTTAAGGTGGTCTGTACTGGCTAAGAGTACAATGATTTGAGTGTTGGCTCTTGTTTATGGCCCTCTTGGGTGAATTACTTAACTCTCTAACACTCAGTTTCCTTATCTGTGAAAGGAGAATATAGTAGTAGTAATTTCATACAGTTGTGAAGAGTAAATCATTGTAAGTACCTAAATCAGACTGTTTAGCTTTACTGTTTGCTCTGTCCTAGCTTGGCGTGAATATTTGAGGAAAATACAAGTAGGGAGAGGTTGCCAGCATGTCTTCTGCATCTTCCCTCTACTGTGGTTGATTAGAGGATCGTGCCGTTTCTCCATCATATCTCACTTTGGTATTTGCTTCATTTCCAGAGACTGGATCTACAGATGGAGCCTTTCCTACTCTCCTTCCATCCCTGAAATTGCAGCTACTGTGAGATTTCATAAGTTGAGGGGATATATTAATTGGGGTATTGGGAACTGGTTGAATTTCACTTATACCTGAAATAACTGATGGTTATTTCCCAGAGCTTCAAGATTGTAAATGGGTTAGTACCATTATTTCCAAAGGAGTGTGTTTAAATATCATATAGTTTGGAGCACCTAATAATTTAAGAGTATGAGAAGTATTGCTTTTTCTCTATAATATAAACAAAAATAATGGATTGTTGTGACTTAAGATATAGAAGTAATTATTTTGCAAGTAAAAATAGTGTGGAATATTTTTATTTAATCATAATATGTATCTTAATCATAGATTCCATAAAAACCCTAACTTTTTTTGAACTTTTTATTTGTATTGGAGGATAGCTTGGGTAGCACTTCCCTGGTGGCTCAGCTGAGTAACAATGTTGTAATCGTTTCAGGTGAATAGGGAAGGGACTCAGCCATACATATACATATATCCCTTCTTCCTCAAACTCCCCTCCCATCCAGGCTGCCAGGTAACACTGAGCAGAGTTCCCTGTGCTATATAATAGCCCTTTATTGAGTATCTGATTAAGCATGTGTACACGTCCATCCCAAACTCCCTAAACCTTCCCCCTAGCAACTGTATGTTTGTTTTCTAAGACTGTGAGTCTCTTTTTGTTTTGTAAGTAAGTTCATTCGTATCATTGTATTTTAGATTCCACATATAAGGGAAAAATCCCAACATTTTAATCCTAAAATTTCAGCTACAAAATGATTATTTACTAACTTATATTTTGATAATATATATTTTATGTCTCTTTAAGAATTTTTCTCTTAAACTTATTTCTTACTAATAATATAATTTTATTAAAGCATTAACCACCAAGATAATTTTTTAAATATCTGCTTAGTGGTTTTTCCAGTTTAATTGAGAAATAATTTAGTATATCAGTGTGTAAGTTTAAGATTTATAGCATGATGGACAAGAGAATGGCAATGCACTCCAATATTCTTGCCTGGAAGATCCCATGGACAGAGGAGCCTGGCAGGCCCCAATCCATGGGGTTGCAAAGAGTCAGACATGACTGAGCAACTAACACACATACAGCATGGTGGTTTGATTTACATATATTATGAAATACTTGGGCTTCCCTTGTAACTCAGTTGATAAAGAATCTGCCCACAGTGCAGAAAACCTGGGTTCGATCCCTGGGTTGGGAATATCCCTTCAAGAAGGAAATGGCAACCCACTCCAGTATCCTTGCCTGGAAAATCCCATGGACAGAGGAGCCTCGTGGGCTGCAGTCCATGGGGTCGCAAAGAGTCAGGTATGACTGAGCAACTAACACTTCACTTCATGAAATAATTACCACAGTAGTTCTAGTTAACATCCATCATCTCACAAAGATTAAAAAAAATTTCTCCCTTGATTACAACTCTTCAGATCTACTCTTAACTTTTCCGTATATCGTACAGCTGTTTTAACTGTAGTCACCATGTAATATTAATACATTATATCCCTAGTACTTATTTATCTTATAAGAGGAAGTTTATACCTTTTGGCCACCTTTCTCCAGTCCCTCCCCCGCCACTCCCACTTTTGGTAACCACAAATTTAATCTCTTTTCCTATGAGTGTGGTGTTTGTTTATTTGTTTTTTTAGGTTCCACATATAAATGTGATTATATAGTATTAGTTGTTCTCTGTCTGACTTATTTCATTTTGTAACAATGCCTTCAAGATCCATGTGTATTGTTGCAAATTATAGGACTTCCTTGTGTTTTATGACTGGGTAGTATATGTGTTCAGTTCAGTTCAGTTCAGTCGCTCAGTCATGTCCGACTCTTTGTGACCCCATGGACTGGAGCACATTAGGCTTCCCTGTCCGTCACCAACTCCCAGAGCTTGCTCAAACTCTTGTCCATCGAGTCAGTGATGCCATCCAACCATCTCATCATCTGTCGTCCCCTTCTCCTCCTGCCTTCAATCTTCCCCAGCATCAGGGCCTTTTCCAATGAATCAGTTCTTCGCATCGGGTGGCCAGAGTACTGGAGCTTCAGCTTCAGCATCAGTCTTTCCAGAGCATATTCAGGACTGATTTCCATTAGGACTGACTGCTTTGATCTCCTTGCAGTCCATCCTTTAACAGTTTTGGATCAGTAATTTGGATTAATAATTCCATAAAACTGTTAAAGGACTGTTGCTAGTGTGTGAAGTGAAATGAAGTCGCTCAGCCGTGTCCGACTCTTTGCGACCCCATGGACTGTAGCCTATCAGGCTCCTCCGTCCTTGGGATTTTCCAGGCAAGAGTGCTGGAGTGGAGTGCCAAGATGAGTGCGATTGTGAGGTAGTACAAAAAGTAGTATGGGTATATACATATCTATCTCACAACTTCTTTATTCACGTTGAGATCAAAAGACTTTGCTCTCAAAAGTCTTTTCCAACACCACAGTTCAAAAGCATCAATTCTTCAGCATTCAACTTTTCTTTATGGTACAACTCTCACATCCATACATGACTACTGGAAAAACCATAGCTTTGACTAGACGGACATTTGTTGGCAAAGTAATGTCTCTGCTTTTTAATATGCTGTTTAGGTTGGTCAATGCTTTTCTTCCAAGAAGCAAGCGTCTTTTAATTTCATGGCTACAGTCACCATCTGCAGTGATGTTGGAGCCCAAGAATATAAAGTCTGTCACTGTTTCCATTGTTTCCCCATCTATTTGCCATGAAGTGATGGGAGTGAATGCCATGATCTTAGTTTTTTGAACGTTGAGTTTTAAGCCAGCTTTTTCACTCTCTTCTTTCACTTTCATCGAGAAGCTCTTTAGGTCTTCTTCACTTTCTGCCATAAGAGTATTGTCATCTGCATATCTGAGGTTATTGATATTTCTCCTGGCAATCTTGATTCCAGCTTGTGCTTCATCCAGCCTGGCATTCTACGTGATGTACTCTGCATACAGGTTAAATAAGTAGGGTGACGATATACAGTCTTGACGTACTCCTTTCCCAATTTGGAAGCAGTCTGTTTTTCCATGTTTGGTTCTAATTGTTGCTTCTTGACCTGCATACAGATTTCTCAGGAGGCAGGTCAGATGATCTGGTATTCACATCTCTTGAAGAATTTTCCATAGTTTGTGGTGATACACACAGTCAAAGGCTTTGGCATTGTCAATAAAGCAGGAGTAGATGTGTTTCTGGAACTCTCTTGCTTTTTCAACGATCCAACGGATGTTGGCAATTTGATCTCTGGTTCCTCTGCCTTTTCTAAATCCAGCTTGAATATCTGGAAGTTCATGATTCACATACTGTTGAAGCCTGGCTTGGAGAATTTTGAGGATTACTTTGCTAGCATGTGAGAAGAGTGCAATTGTGTGGTATTACAAAAAGTAGTGTGTGTATATATATATATATCTGTATGTCTCACAACTTCTTCATCCATTCATTCATAGATGAGTTTATAGGTTGTTTGTAGGTCTTGGTTATTGTATATAATGCTTCAGTGAGCATGGAAACACAGATATCTTTTTCAGTTAGTGTTTTTATTTCCTTAGGATAGATTTTCAGCAATGGAATTGCTGGATCATATGGTAGTTATATTTTTAAGTTTTTAAGGAACCTCCATACTCTTTTCCATAGTTGGAGATATAAATTTATAATCCTGCAATAGTGCACAAGATTTTCCTTTGCTGCATATCCATGTCAGCATTTGTTGTCTCTTGCCTTTCTGATGATGGCCATTCTAACAGGCATGAGGTAATTATCTCTTTGTGGTTTTAAGCTTTAGAATTTTTTAAAACAGAATTTTTCATGAGACAACTCTTCAACCTATCCACCCCTCCACTTTTAAGGCTATACCACTTGGCATATGGGACCTTAATTCCTGGATCAGGAATTGAACCTGTGTCCTCTGTAGTGGAAGTGTGGGGTCTTAACTCCTGGACCACCAGGGAAGTCCCTTCATGTCTTAAGGAAAGGATATTTGATACAAAATTTGAAATACTTGTTCTCCTTGAAAGTAGATCTGTAATCAACTTGAGGTCTCAGTGACATATAAGTTCAAGAGTCAAAGATGGTGTTTGCTGGTTTACTAAGAGGTTAAAATTAATCACTTCCTTTATCAGTTTGAAAGTTCTTTGAGAGCAACGACAGTATATTAGGCCTCTTTATTTCCCTTCCAGTATACATTATCTTTTTATAATATGGTGTGCGATAGTCCAATGGACTCACAAAAAGTCAAACGTGTCTGGGGAACTGAACAACAACAACAACAACATACATTATCTTGCCTTGCACATAGAAAATACTAAATGAATACTCAAATGAATTAAATGAATATCGAACATGATGAAATTGAGGTCTGAACGTTTTGGAATGAACTCTAATTTTTAACTTGGGTCTAATAATTCTTATCCATATCAGTAGAACATTTGATTCGGTTGTAGAAGATCAAACTTTGCGTTAATTTGCAATGGTAGACAGGGTTTATCATTTGAAAAAAAAATGATAAAAACTAATAAAACTCTGGGTTTGTAAATAAGATATGATTGGTAAAATACTTTGGAGAATTTTTCTCAAAAATCACTGTAAAATAGTGGCTTGGATGAACATATGGAATCATTTGTGTAAGACAGACTGTTCTAATTCTTCTTCTTTTTTTTTGAAACACTAAGTATTAGACATAAGATAGGATGAAATTAATATTCAAAAAATATAGTGTCTTTGGTTCTCTTAACGTCTTGATTTATTTCTTTCTTCCTTTTCTTTTTTTAAAAAAATGGCTACTGTAGCACTTGAAAAATCATATACACTTCATTCCTAGAAATAGTGGTATTGCCAAAGCAAAACATCTTCTATTTACATATAAATATCCTCATTCAGCAGGACTGAATACCTTTCTCATTTATAATGAAGTGACAGCAACCACAAAAATCAAATTCTAAGACATAGATACTAGATTAAAGTGACTGAGGATATCTCAGCATCAAAAAAAAAATCTTTCAAAAAATTCAGCCTGGTCCTCCTGTATAATCCTTCTTAAAGCTGTTTTGAGTTACTGCCAGATCCCTGGCTATGATTTCGCAATCCCAGCTAATCAATTCATAAGACCTTTGGAGGAGAATATCAGAACTTCCTGCCTCATCCAGTGACACAGAGGGAGTGTTGATCTATTTTCACTATACCATCTATCTCTTGCTGAAAGGCTAATATTTTGCATTTATATAGTGACTTATAGAAGTCAGTGAACATTGTGGTTTCACATTAACCACAGTACTGTCATTTCAAAGGTAGTGTACAGGTTCATCACAATTTATCCTAGCCCTTTTACATCCGCAAAGCAGTAGGATGCCAGTTTATGTGGTCAGTTGACTTTGATGTACATAATTTGTGTCCTACTCTGATCATTGAACTTTAAATATCGTTATTTATTTAATACTTTTTCATTAATTAATTTATTTATTCTCTTTTTGGCTGAACTGTAAGGCATTCAGGATCCTAGTTCCCTGGTCAGAGATCAAAGCTGTGCCCAGCTACAGTGGAAGTACAGAGTTTTAAACATTGGACCACCAGGGAAATCCAGAACTTGAAATAGCTTTAAAAAAACTAATCAGAATACTTAAAAAGCTGAGCACAATTTATTCTGCAATTTTTAAATTTAAAGTAATCCAAGTACTAATTTATTATTTAATCTTTGAATAAATGTCATTTAATTATCACTCTCACTACCAGTTTAGCATGGTCTTATAAATCGTTTTCTTTCTCTTACATGTAATTTTGTATCTTCCATTTTGACCCTTTATCCATCCATTCATAAAACATAATTCCATAAAACTGTTAAAAGACTAAAGTTTTTCAACTAGTATGAGAAGGAAGGATTGGTACAGGTGATTTTCATAAAGTTTATAATACTTCGGCTCCTACATTCAATTAATTATTTATTTCTTAAAGAGATTCCATAAACCTTTGACTTCAATATATTATTTCTGTAGAAGGAATGATAAACAGCCTGATTGATGTGTGACTGGGAAAATAATTGTTTTGCATATTTGAATCAACTTTATTTTTACAGTGTAAGAAAAATTAAAATTTCCCAAGTTTGTCTATTTAATATTAATGCTTATAATTATTGGTCTTATATTAATATTCAATTACTGTTGCATTTTAAGAATCTGGACTATATGAGTTTAATTATTGATTAAGCATCTAACATGAAATTAAAAGACGCTTGCTCCTTGTAAGAAAAGCTATGACCAACCAAGACAGCATATTAAAAAGCAGAGACATTACTTTGCCAACAAACTTCCATCTAGTCAAAGCTGTGGTTTTTCCAGTAGTCATGTATGGATGTGATAGTTGGACCATAAAGAAAGCTGAGCACTGAAGAATTGATGCTTTTGAATTGTGGTGTTGGAAAAGAGTCTTGAGAGTCCCTTGGACAGCAAGGATATCAAACCAGTCAATCCTAAAGGAAACCAGTCCTGAATATTCATTGGAAGGACTGATGTTTAAACTGAAATTCTAATACTTTGGTCACCTGATGCGAAGAACTGACTCGCTGGAAAAGACCCTGATGCTGGGAAAGATTGAAGGCAGGAGGAGAAGGGGACAACAGAGGATGAGATGGTATGATGGCATCACCGACTTGATAGACATGAGTTTGAGCAAGCTCCAAGAGTTGGTGATGGACAGTCCATGGGGACGAAAAGAATGGGACATGACTGAGCAACTGAACTGAACTGATCTGATCCAGTGGTGTAGCTGCTAAGAAGGTGCTCAGATGCAGGGTTTAAACTAGGCATCCCTGATTTTACCAAACAAAGTAAACAGGGAAGTAATTATGCTTAAGCAAGGATAAGGATCTTTGGGGGAGTGCAAGTGGAATTACTGCCATCAAGTTTACCAGAGAATCAGAGATGGAGGCCTAGGGGCCTCAGGTAATTTAGTTTCATTGCCCTGATACTGAAGAATGTTCTTGGAGAATGGCTGCTGCAGAATTGAAGCCAGTATATGCCATCACTACCTGGACAGTACAATGGGGTCCTAGCCCACTGCTCCAATATGGTGTTAGAGCTACCTCAGCCTCACCCTTATACGTTTCCAGCATACTTTCTGTGTCAACTTGTGCCACATACTTTCAAATGCTTCTCTGGTAATGAGCTTTTATGGGACCCTTATAAAACCTATGACCTGAATGGTAAAGCATCAACCCCGGTTAAGTTTTGCCATCTCTGATTTCTTTACTCTGGAGCTGGACAAATGGCAGGAATGCAATTCCTTTTAAATGAAATTATGGGTACATGAAAATGAGGAGCATATAAAGTAGAGCATGAATCCACTTTATTGAGTTCCCGTTTTGAATTGTTATATGAGGTAGAAGGAAAGGCTTTGGCAACCTGGATGAGACTGAGAGGGATAAAATATGCACAGGGTAAATACCAAAGAAGAGGGTGATTGAGGCACTGTACCATTGGTACTCTATGTTGCCTTGTAGGGAATGTGCAAACAAGCCCAAGCCCTGACCTGTGCTCTTCTCACTTCCTTTCTTGCTTAGTGGAATACTGAATATCCTTTAAGTAAAAGTGAAGTCACTCAGTTGTGTCCCACTCTTTGTGACCCCATGGACTGTAGCCCACCAGGCTCCTCCATCCATGGAATTTTCCAGGCAAGAGTACTGGAGTGGGTTGCCATTTCCTTCTCCAGAGGATCTTCCCCACCCAGGGATCGAACCCGAGTCTCCTGCATTGCAAGCAGATGCTTTTACTATCTGAGCCACGAGGGAAGATGTTTTTTGGAACTCTCTTGTTTTTTTGATGATCCAACAGATGTTGGCAATTTGATCTCTGGTTCCTCTGCCTTTTCTAAAACCAGCTGGAACATTTGGAAGTTCACAGTTCACATATTGCTGAAGCCTGGCTTGGAGAATTTTGAGCATTACTTTACTAGCGTGTGAGGTGAGTACTGCAATTATGCAGTAGTTTGAACATTCTTTGGCATTGCCTTTCTTTGGGATTGGAAGAAAAACTGCCCTTTTCCAGTTCTCTGGCCACTGCTGAGTTTTCCAAATTTGCTGGCATATTGAGTGCAGCACTTTAAGCTAAATATGATCGATGTTCTTATAGTGAACTGATAAATAGTTATTTAAATATCTCCAGAGAAAACAGAAAGGACTGAACTGCAGTAAGTTTTTTCCTAAAAAGTAGCATATGAATATGAACTATATTCTTTTGTGAAATGCATAAACTTGTTTGGTTGGTATCTGGGAGAAAGAATTGGCCAGTGCCCAAACCGTTGGACCCCATTGTCAAATACCAAAGAACACACTGAGCATCAGCAGAGGACTTTCCGTTAAAAATCATTCCCCTAAGGAAACGAATTCCCTGGGATTTAGAAGCTGTAGAAAGAGGTCAGAAAAAACAGATTTACAAGAGTTTTTAAAGAAAAGGGAAACAAGTCATGCATTTCTTCAGAAAGGGGCTCTCTTGAATGACAGTGGAAAAGAAAGCAATCAAGAAAGGAAGGAAGATAGGAAGGGAACAAGGAAGAAAGAAAAGGATTATTTCTAGTACTATTTTCCAGACGTTTTCTAATCAACTCTTAAAAAAAATAATAGCTTTACTGAGATATGATTCACACACTGTAATATTTATCTGTTGACTATGCTAAAGTCTTTGTGTGGATCACAACACCTGGAAAATTCTTGAAGAGATCGGAATACCAGAACACCTTCTCTGCCTTCTGAGAAACCTATGTGCAGGTCAAGAAGCAACAGTTAGAACTGGACAGGAAAGAACAGACTGGTTCAAAATTGGGAAAGGAGTACCTTGCTTATACTACTCTTATTATATTCAGAGTATATCATGCAAAATGCCAGGCTGGATGAAGCACAAGCTGGAATCAAGATTGCCAGGAGAAATATCAATAACTTCAGATATGTGGATGATACCACCCTAATGACAGAAAGTGAAGAGGAACTAAAGAGCCTCTTGATTAGAGTGAAAGATGAGAGGGAAAAAGTTGGCTTAAAACTCAACATTCAGAAAACTAAGACCATGGCATCCAGTCCCATCACTTCATGGCAAATAGATGGGGAAATAATGGAAACAGTGACAGACTTTACTTTCTTGCACTCCAAAGTTACTGCAGATGGTGACTGCAGCCATGAAATTAAAAGACACTTGCTCCTTGGAAGAAAAGTTATGCCCAACCTAGACAGCGTATTAAAAGGTAGGGACATCACTTTGCCGACAAAATTCTGGATAGTCAAAGCCGTAGTTTTTTCAGTAGTCATGTACAGATGTGAGAGACCGTAAAGAAGGCTAAGTGCCGAAGAACTGATGCTTTTGAACTGTGGTGTTGGAAAAGACTCTTGAGAGTCCCTTGGACTGCAAGGAGATCAAACCAGTCAATCCCAAAGGAAATCAATCCTGAATACTTATTTGAAGGACTGATGCTGAAGCCGAAGCTTCAGTACTTTGGCTACCTGATGGGAAGAGCTGACTCACTGGAAAAGACCCTGATGCTGGCAAAGGTTGAGGGCAGGAGAAAAGGGAGTGACAGAGGGTGAAATGGTTGCGTGGCATCATCAACTCAATGGACATGAGTTTGAGCAAGCTCCAGGAGATAGTGAAGGACAGGGAAGCCTGCTGTGCTGCAGTCCATGGGGTCACATAGTTGAATATGACTGAGTGACTGAACAACAAGAAATTTAAAGTGTAAAATTCAGTGGGTTTTAGTGTATTTACAGGGTTGTTCAACCATTACCACATTGAATTATAGAACATTTTTGTTACCCCCTCAAAGAAAACCCATGCCCTTTGGCTATCACTCCTGAAACTTTACCTCTCTCCCTCACCCCTGCCTGACACAGTTTCTTTCTGTCTCTGTAGATTTGCCTATTCTGGACATTTTATATTGATGGAATCATGTAACGTGTAGCTTTTGTGATAGACTTCTTTCCCTTAGCATAATGTTTTCAAGATTTATTCTTTATCAATGAATACTGTTCCATTGTATGGATAGATGACTTTATTTATCCCACATCAGTTGTTGGATAAGTTCATTTCCACCTTTTGACTATGGTGAATGATGCTTCTCTGAATATTCAGGTACAGGTTTTTTGAGGATATGTGTTTTCATTTCTTTTAGGTATATACCTAGGCCTTTTTTCCCAGATGCTCAGCAGGCAGTCTCCACATATATAGCCAAGGTCCTTTTGTAAGTTCTTAGGGTTATCTCCCTGAGCCTCTGACTCTAAACCTGACAGTGTAAGCCCAAATTTTAGTCAATTCTCAAGGCCTATTTCATTCATTCATGCATTCACTATTTATTCAGTCCCTACTATGTGCCAGACACAGTGCTGTGTCCTAGAGATGAAATGGAGGTGGTGATTTAGTTGCTAAGTTGTGTCGGACTCTTGGGACCCCATGAACTATAGCCCACCAGGCTCCTCTGTCCATGGGATTTTTCAGGTAAGAATACTGGCAACGCAGAAAATTGCTTCAGTTGGGTCTGACTCTTTGTGACCCAGTGGACTGTAGCCTGCCAGGCTCCTCCGTCCATGGGATTCTCTAGGCAAGTATAATGGAGTGGCTTCTGTGCCCTCCTCCAAGGGATCTTCTGAACCAGGGATCGAACCTGCGTCTTTTATGTCTCCTGCATTAGCAGGCAGGTTCTTTACCACGAGCAGCACCTGGGAAGCCAATACTGGGAAGAATACTGAAGTGGATAGCTATTTTCTTCTCCAGAGGATCTTCCCGACTCAGGGGTTGAACCCAAGTCTCCACATTGCAGGCAGATTCTTTCACTGACTGAGCCACCAAGGAAACCCAGGAATAAAATAGGAAACAACAAAACCAAAGTTATTACCAGAACTTATTTATTTGTTGTCACTCAGTCATGTCCGACTCTTTGCAACTCTATGACTGAAGCATAGCAGGCTTCCCTATCCTTCACTGTCCCCCGGAACTTGCTCACACTAATGTCCATTGAGTCAGTGATTCTATCCAACCATCTCGTCCTCTGTCGTCCCCTTCTCCTTTTGCCTTCAGTCTTTCCCAGCATCAGGGTCTTTTCCAGTGAGTCAGTTCTTCCCATCAGGGGGCCAAAGTACTGGAGCTTCAGCTTCAGCATCAGTCTCTCCAATGAATATTCAAGGTTGATTTCCTTTTAAGTAGACTGGTTTGATCTCCTTGCAGTCCAAGGGACTCTCAAGAGTCTTCTCCAACACCACAGTTCAAAAGCATCAGTTCTTCAGTGTTCAGCTTTCTTTGTGGTCCAGCTTTCACGTCCATAGATGACTACTGGAAAAACCATAGCTTTGAATAGATAGACATTTGTTGGCAATGTAATGTCTCTGCTTTTTAATACGCTGTCTAGGTTGATCATAACTTTTCTTCCAAGGAGCAAGTGTCTTTTTAATTTCATGGCTGCAGTCACCATCTGCAGTGATTTTGGAGCCCAAGAAAATAAAGTCTGTCACTGTTTCCATTACTTCCCCATCTATATGCCATGAAGTGATGGGACTGGATACCATGATCTTAGTTTTTTGAACGTTGAGTTTTAAGCCAGCTTTTTTACTCTCCTCTTTCACTTCATCAAGAAGCTCACTTCATCAAGAAGTTCCTCCTCACTTTCTGCCATAAGGGTGTTGTCGTCTGCATATCTGAGGTTATTGGTATTTCTCCGGGAAATTATGACTCTAGCTTGTGCTTCATCCAGCCAAGCATTCCACATGATGTACTCTGCATATAGGTTAAATAAGCAGGGTGACAGTATACAGCCTTAATGTATTCCTTTCCTAATTTGGAACCAGTCTGTTGTTCCATGTCCATTTATAACTGTTGCTTCTTGACCTTCATACAGATTTCTTAGGAGGCAGGTTAGGTAGTCTGGTATTCCCATCTCTTGAAGAATTTTCCATAGTTTGTTGTGATCCACACAGCCAAAGGCTTTAGCATAGTCAATGAAGCAGATGTAGATGTTTTCCTGGAATTATTTTGCTTTTTCTATGATCCAACGGATGTTGGCAATTTGATTTCTGGTTTCTCTGCCTTTTTAAATCCAGTTTGAACATATGGAAGTTCTCGGTTCAGGTACTGTTGAAGCCTCACTTGGAGAATTTTGAGCATTACTTTGCTAGCGTGTGGAATGAGTGCAGTTGTGCAGTAGTTTGAATATTCTTTGGCATTGCCTTTCTTTGGGATTGGAATGAAAACTGACCTTTCCAGTCCTGTGGTTATTGCTGAGTTTTCCAAATTTGTTGACCTATTGAGTGCAGTACTTTCACGGCATCATCTTTTAGGATTTGAAGTAGCTCAGCTGGAATTTCATCACCTCCACTAGCTTTGTTCATAGTGATGGTTCCTAAAGCCCACTTGACTTCATACTCCAAAATATCTGGCTCTAGGTGAGTGATCACACCATTGCAGTTATCTGGGTCGTTAATCTCTTTTTTGTATCAGATCAGATCAGATCAGATCAGTCGCTCAGTCGTGTCCAACTCTTTGCGACCCCATGAATCACAGCACGCCAGGCCTCCCTGTCCATCACCAACTCACGGAGTTCACTGAGACTCATGTCCATCGAGTCAGTGATGCCATCCAGCCATCTCATCCTCTGCCGTCCCCTTCTCCTCCTGCCCCCAATCCCTCCCAGCATCAGAGTCTTTTCCAGTGAGTCAACTCTTCGCATGAGGTGGCCAAAGTACTGGAGTTTCAGCTTTAGCATCATTCCTTCCAAAGAAATCCCAGGGCTGATCTCCTTCAGAATGGACTGGTTGGGTCTCCTTGCAGTCCAAGGGACTCTCAAGAGTCTTCTCCAACACCACAGTTCAAAAGCATCAATTCTTCGGCACTCAGCCTTCTTCACAGTCTAACTCTCACATCCATACATGACCACAGGAAAAATATACTTTTTTGTATAGTTCTGTGTATTCTTGCCACCTCTTCTTAATACCTTCTGCTTCTGTTAGGTCCATACTGTTTCTGTCCTTAATTCTGCCCATTTTTGCATGAAATGTTCTCTTGCTATCTCTAATTTTCTTGAAGAGATCTCTACTCTTTCCGATTCTTTTGTTTTCCTCTATTTCTTTGCATTGTTCACTGTGGAAGGCTTTCTTATCTCTCCGTGCTATTCTTTGGAACTTTGCGTTCAGATGGGTTATATCTTTCCTTATACTTATTTATACTTGGGACAAATAAAGTTCTGGTAACTTGTAGAAATGAAAGAGGCTGCTGCTGCTGCTGCTAAGTCACTTCAGTTGTGTCCGACTCTGTGCCACTCCATAGACAGCAGCCCACGAGGCTCCGCCATCCCTGGGATTCTCCAGGCAAGAACACTGGAGTGGATTGCCATTTCCTTCTCCAATGCATGAAAGTGAAAAGTGAAAGTGATTAGTATTAAAAAATTTAGTTTCAAATCCCATGCCCTTAGTCCACCAATTTCTTATTATGTAATGTTGGGCAAGTGATGCTGTTCTTCAAATGTGTGTTCCTAATCTGTGTAACACCTGTAATATCCTCTGCCTCATGGAGCTATGAGAATTCACTTTAATAATGTACATGGGAACATTCTGTAATATATAACAACAAATTACTAATTACTGTTATTTTAACTCTTTAACTCATCTGTCTCTAGATGAGACAGAAGGGTTATGGGTATTAGGATTACACTCTCTCATCTGGTATTACCACTGCCACTTACTTGCAAGATTATTGTGAGGAAAAAAATGAGTTAATACATGTGAAATATTTAGAATAGTGCCTCACACATAATAAGCACTTAATAAGTATTAGTTATTAGTTATGAGGTAGACTGACATGGTAGAATCTTTCCCTTTTAAACTTTTATTATTTTTTATGTAAAAGCCCTTCTCTGCTAGAAAAAATCACCATGATTTCCCTTTCCCAGTAAGTAGAAGCAGATTTCACAAGCAAATAAGCATTTCAGGAGTAAATATAAACATTTCAAGTAGATGAGCTGAAATGTTTATATTTACTCTTGAGCAGCCTCATAGATTTGCTCTGTGACAAAATCGGGGTTGTCAGTTGTTGCCCAGACAATAATAAATGAATCAGGCTGAAAATTATCTATTGTGCATGAATGTCCGATATAAGATAGAAAGTATGCTTTACATTTTCCCATGCTACTTTCTGGAGAAACATGGAGATCATTGTAAACAACCCAAGTCTGAATATTTAGTTCTAGCAACACACTGCATGTTAAGTTTTCAGATAAGGTTTATTTTTTTCATATGTGAAACATTGATGGCATCTTATTCCCTTTGTTTTTCAGTTTTTTTTAATGAACTGTGTGTTTAATTACTCAGTGAGTGAGTGAGTAAAAGTCACTCAGTCATGTCCAACTCTTTGGGATCCCATGGACTATACAGTCCATGGGATTCTCTAGGCCAGAATACTGGAGTGGGTAGCCTTTCCCTTTTCCAGAAGATCTTCCCAACCCAGGGATCAAACCTGGGTCTCCCATATTGCAGGTGGATTCTTTATGAGCTGAGCCCCTAGGGAAGCCTATTTAATTGCTCAAGATGACCATAATTCATTTATTAGTATTTCTAACATTTATAAGGATTCATGTGTGTTTAACTTAATTGGTTAGAATTAGCAGTAATTGGATGCCACTGTGGGTTTGTGAACTTTGCCCTCATTTAACAGTTATAGCCTATATCCTCGGAGAAGGCAATGGCACCCCACTCCAGTACTCTTGCCTGGAAAATCCCATGGATGGAGAAGTCTGGTGAGCTGCAGTCCATGGGGTCGCTAAGAGTCGGACAAGACTCAGCAACTTCACTTTCACTTTTCACTTTCATGCATTGGAGAAGGAAATGGCAACCCACTCCAGTGTTCTTGCCTGGAGAATTCCAGGGACAGGGGAGCCTCTTGGGCTGCCGTCTATGGGGTCTCACGGAGTCGGACATGACTGAAGCAACTTAGCAGCAGCAGCCTATATCCTCCATCTATTACCTGTATACTCACAAATATGACATTCATTATCATGAGAAAAATCTGAGTCTTCAAGGAAAACATGTTAGCTGAAGCCAAGCTGATCTAACAAACATGCTAAATGAAGTGGCTTAAAGAAGACAGAGGTTTATTTTTTTCTTTTTTTGTGTAACAAGGACAACAGTTAAAGGCAGCTTGGCTCCATGAGATCATTCAAGGACTCAGGTACCTTTTTTCAGCCCCCACAAGCATCCCCTAGGGCATTATTGCCATTTGCTTGGTCAAAGTGGGATTTCTTCAACTGGAAAGGGAGAAGAAGACATGAGGAAACATGCCCACTGTCCTAAAGTTCAGGCTAAGGTGCAGCATAGTCTGAGGCTGCACCTAACCACAAGGGATGACGGAAAATGTCTAGCTCTGTAGTCACATGCCTAGTAGTAGAAAGAAAATAGATTTTGGTAGACTGCTAGCAGTTTCCCCCAATATATTGTTATGTTGATTTGCAGAATTATATCTCCAAGATAAATATTTTGTTATTTCAATAAAGTTTTTCTTTTACACATTCATAGCAATTTAAACCTGCTTTCATATTCCATTGGATTGCTATTTTATCATGCTATGTAGAGAGCAAAATTCCCACTCGGGAATAAAGTACCCACTGATTTTGGCTGAGTTTTCTTGACAAAAGTCAAATATTCCAAGAATCTTTTGAATGAAGAATATATTTTTCTCAGGGGCCAAAGATAAATGCTTACTATTTGGGGATATAGTAAATGTAAAAGCACTTTGGAAAGTGTGAAGACTTGTACAAATGCAAGACTGTTATTATTTTAGTATTATTATCACAGAAGTGAAAGTGTTCTGCTTTTCATAGTATATTATGTGATTTGGCCCCCAAAATATTGAGCTCCTTATAAAGACATTTTGTTCTTTATTTTTACAGTTTATTTTTTTCCAGTCTATCTTAGAGAGTTCCATGTGCCCTGCAAAGGTGACTAAAATGTGATGATAAATATAATAGACTTTGTCATAGAAATCAACAATATAGCTAAACACTATGTCTTCATTATCATAATCTACATATTTATACAGTTTACCTTCTTGTACTAAACTCATAAAATTTCCTTTATTGTTAATATACTAGTTTTCCCAAATTATGTTTATTTCTTACATTTGGTCTTACTCTTCCAGAAAAAGCTTCTTTAAAATTTACTTTTGTTTACTGTGATACTGGCTTTTTTATCCAAGAGTTTCATAATTGTTTAGAATGTTGTTTGGAGAAGAAACACATAATTTTCTTTACAATTCCATCAACATTTCTCCCAACAAAAGGGGGTTGTTTGTCCCATGGCTGTTAGTAGGTGAGAGGAAACCTGTAAACATTTTGCCTCTTCTTGGGAAAAGAAATAAAAGAAAAAAAAAGCCATTTATTTTTAAGATAACCAATTCTTTTTTTCTTATCAGATGCTCTGTTATCATTGATGAATGGATGTGATTGTTGCCAAACAATAATTACTTCTTATAATTGCCTATGTTTTCCACTTTTGTACTCTTTGTGGTATTTTCTCTCAATATCCAGGAAAAATGAATGGAAGAGGTACTTTACAGTAATAATCATACCTTAAGAGTGCCCAAGAATAAAAGACAGTATTAGGAGAGCAAATTACTTAAGTTTTTATTAATTAGGCAATCCCTGCAGATTAGAAGCATTAAAGCATGAAATCCTTGCCTCCAAAAAACTCACATTGTAATCTTAGAAAAATTGGACCAATCTGAGTAGATGAACAAAGTTAGTTTTACCCCTCATAGAAAAATGTGTTGCTTTTAGAAAGTACTTCTTAGTTACTGAAACATTAGCCTAGATATTCAGTTCAGTTCAGTCGCTCAGTCGTGTCTGACTCTTTGGGATCCCATGGACTGCAGCACGCCAGGCTTCCCTGTCCATCAACAACTCCCGAAGCCTACTCAAACTCATGTCCATTGAGTTGGTGATGCCATCCAGCCATCTCATCCTCTGTCATCCTCTTCTCCCGCCTTCAATCTTTCCCAGCATGAGGGTCTTTTCCAATGAGTCAGTTCTTTGTATCATGTGGCCAAAGTATTGGAGTTTCAGCTTCAGCATCAGTCCTTCCAATGAATATTCAGGATACACCACTCCTTTTGTTTTAAGAATGTTTGTCCTCTACAAATGTCTCTTCTTTCATAAGTAAACCCATTTGCAGATTATAATTTTTGTTCCTGATTAAAATTTCTCTCTCCTGTTGCTTTGTATTTTACCTTTCACAGAAGCTTAATCCACATTTTATAGTTTTGTGATTAACTCTGAATATGGAATCTTAGTGTAGGTTTCATGAGCCTCATCTGAACTTGAAGCATATCTCTTTGTTTCATTTGGAATTTCTGCAATAGCATTGATTTACCTCATCTTCAGTTTTGTTCACTAAAGCACATCATTTTCTTTTGAGTCCCCGCCCCCCACCCTGCTTTCCTAATTGGTGGGCAATTTGGGGAATTTGTTTTTGTTGTTTTTCAAAGCACTGATCAGTGATTCAAAAAAATCAGTAATTTACTCTCCTAATACTGTCTTATATTCTTGGGCACTCTTAAGGTATGATTATTACTGTAAAGTACCTCTTCCATTCACTTTTCCTGGATATTGAGAGAAAATACCACAAAGAGTACAAAAGTGAAAATCATAGGCAATTATAAGAAGTAATTATTGTTTGACAACAATCACATCCATTCATCAATGATAATAGAGCATATGATATGAAAAAAAAGAATTGGTTATCTTAAAAATAAATGGCTTTTAAAAAAATTTCTTTTCCCAAGAAGAGGCAAAATGTTTACAGATTTCCTCTCATCTACTAGAACAGACACACAGCCACGAGACAAACAACCCCTTTTTGTTGGGAGACATATTGATGGAATTATAAAAAAAAATTAAGGGTTTCTTCTCCAAACAACATTCTAAACAATTATGAAACTCTTGGGAAAAAAAGCCAGTATCACAGTAAACAAAAGAAAATTTTAAAGAAGCTTTTTCTGAAAGAGTAAGACCAAATGTAAGAAATAAACATAATTTTACATGATTTTCTTTTTTCTTACAATTAAAATAACCAGTGACATTTAGCCATCTACAAGCCCTACCAATACTGTCCTTAGTGTTAAGATAACTGATTAGTTCTGCAGCCCTGCTGAACACCTCCCAGCATTCACCTATAATGGGTCATAAACTTGAAAGCCTTCCAGCCTCTTTCCCTGTCCCTGGGTGAGGCTTGCAGAGTGGAGGAGGGGCACCAAGCTCAGCAGAGAATGAGTGAGAAACACTGACAGAATAACAGGGGAAATGGAAAAAAAGAACTTAAGAGGATTATAACAAGAAAGGAAGCATTTGGAGTCCCGGGAGGTGATGCCAGTCAGGATCTCTGAATTGCTAAGAAAAGAGAAAAATTTCCCATCCACTTATAGGACGTGGTCGGGGAATTTCTTTTTCCCTCTCATATCCCCTTCTTTCTTCCTGAGAAGTGATGGTCCTGCACTTCAGGGAAGGGACCAGGCCAACCTCTCCAAAGAAGGGCATTTCCTTGAAAAGTGGCTTTGACTTGACATTCTCATGGGGTAGGAAGAGCAATCAAGAGAGGCATGAGTTTTAGCTAGATAAACTGATGACATCTGGAAAAGGCAGGCCAACATGATTCCTAGTGGAATGTAGAAAATTGCTATTCAATTGTGGCTATTCAACTTGGGACAGTCTAAGAAGGGCTTTTCCACAAAAAGCCTTGAACTTTCTGAAGGAAGGTCAGGCAACATGGATCATTTAAATGAAGATTTTAATCTTGAAATGTATTTTGATTATATTAGATTGCATAGGTCTTTTATTTTTTCATGAACATGTTGCCAATGTTTAGTGCTAGAGAATACTGTAGTTTTAAATTAAAAAAAATATTATTAGGCTTGTTACTAATCACATAATTTTCTTTGATGAGCCTATTTCTGGTGCTTATAATTTAGATAATATATTGGCAAAAATATTCAAAATTATAAATATGTATAATAGTTACTGATTGTCAAGTGAGAATGCTATTCTTTTTTTAAACAACAGGAGAAATTTGCTTAAAGAATAGTGCCAAATACTTTAATGGAAGCCAATTCATATATACTTAATAATATTTTAATATCCTACAAAAACATTCTGAGGGATTGAAATAACAGCAAAGAGATAACTGTTAAACACAATCCTTCAGTAACTATGGAGCTTTGGGATAGAGATGGAAAGAATTCCACTAATAGCCAACAACTATAGGAATCCACGGAAAATTTCTTTAGTTGAGACCATAGTACCAGTAGACCTGTATGGCTTTATAACATAATTGTTTTTCCTAAATTTTTTTGATACAATTAAGGCTTTATATTTTAGAACTTTTTAAAAGAAGGTTTATACCAAAATCGAGAGGAAGGTACAGAAATTTATCATATACCTCCTGCCCCCGACATTTGTAGCCTCCCTCATTATCAATATCCCCAGCCAAAGTGGCACGTTTGTTACACCTGATGAACTTAGATTATAATCGTCCAAAATCCATAGTATGTTACAATTCACTTTTGGTATTGTACAATCTGTGGGTTTGGACAAATGTATAATATATATGTATCCATCTTTATGGTATCTTTGTGGGATGTTTTCACTGCCTCAAAATCCTCTGTGTTCCACCTATTCATCCTCGTCTCCCTTCTAACCCCTGGAAATGACTGAAATTTTTACTGTCTCCATAGTCTTAGCTTTTCAAGAATGTCGTATAGTTGGAATCAGGCAATATATAACCTTTTCAGACTGGTTTCTTTCACTTAGTAATATGCATTTAAGAGTTCTCCATGACTTTTCATGGCTTGATAGCTCATTTCTTTTTAGTGCTGAATAATATTCCATCCTCTGGTGTACTGTAACTTGTGTATCCATTCATCTACTGATAGACATCTTGGTTTCTTATGAAATTTTTGGCAATTATGATTAATGATGTTCTAGACATTCATGTGCAGGTTTTTGTGAAGACTTGAGTTTCCAACTTATTTGGGTAAATACCAAGGAGCATGATTGCTGTATTATATGGTAAGTATATTTGGCCTTATAAACAAGTACCAAACTGTCTTCCAAAGTAGCTGTACCATTTTGCATTCCCACCAGCAATGAATGAGAGTTCCTGTTGCTTCATATCCTTACCAACATTTGGTGTTGTTAGTTTTCTCAACTTTTAGTAGCAATGCAGAAGTACCTCACAGATGACAGAACATTTTTTAATTTGTATTTCCCTGATGACGTGTGATGTGGAACATTTTTTCATGTGCTTATTTGCTATCTGTTTATCTTCTTTAGTTGGTGTCTGCTAAGGGCCATTTTAAACCCATTTTTAAACTGGGTTGTTAGTTTTCTTATTGTGGAGTTTTAAAAGTTTTATGTTCTTTAGTTGGTGTCTGCTAAGGGCCATTTTAAACCCATTTTTAAACTGGGTTGTTAGTTTTCTTATTGTGGAGTTTTAAAAGTTTTATGTATACTTCAGTTCAGTTCAGTTCAGTCGCTCAGTCGTGTCTGACTCTTTGCGACCCCATGAATCACAGCCGGCCAGGCCTCCCTGTCCATCACCAACTCCCGGAGTTCACTGAGACTCATGTCCATCGAGTCAGTGATGCCATCCAGCCATCTCATGTTCTGTTGTCCCCTTCTCCTCCAGTCCCTCCCAGCATCAGAGTCTTTTCCAATGAGTCAACTCTTCGCATGAGGTGGCCAAAGTACTGGAGTTTCAAATTTAGCATCATTCTTTCCAAAGAAATCCCAGGGCTGATCTTCAGAATGGACTGGTTGGCTCTCCTTGCAGTCCAAGGGACTCTCAAGAGTCTTCTCCAACACCACAGTTCAAATTCTTTGGTGCTCAGCCTTCTTCACAGTCCAACTCTCACATCCACACGTGACCACAGGAAAAGCCATAGCCTTGACTAAACGGACCATTGTTGGCAAAGTAATGTCTCTGCTTTTCAATATGCTATCTAAGTTGGTCATAACTTTCCTTCCAAGGAGTAAGCGTCTTTTAATTTCATGGCTGCAGTTACCATCTGCAGTGATTTTGGAGCCCCCAAAAATAAAGTCTGACACTCTTTCCACTGTTTCCCCATCTATTTCCCATGAAGTGATGGGACCAGCGGCCATGATCTTCATTTTCTGAATGTTGAGCTTGAAGCCAACTTTTTCACTCTCCTCTTTCACTTTCATCAAGAGGCTTTTGAGTTCCTCTTCACTTTCTGCCATAAGGGTGGTGTCATCTGCATATCTGAGGTTATTGATATTTCTCCCAGCAATCTTGATTCCAGCTTGTGTTTCTTCCAGTCCAGCATTTCTCATGATGTACTCTGCATATAAGTTAAATAAGCAGGGTGACAATATACAGCCTTGACGAACTCCCTTTCCTATTTGGAACCAGTCTGTTGTTCCATGTCCAGTTCTAACTGTTGCTTCCTGACCTGCATACAGATTTCTCAAGAGGCAGGTCAGGTGGTCTGGTATTGCCATCTCTTTCAGAATTTTCCACAGTTTATTGTGACCCACACAGTCAAAGGCTTTGGCATAGTCAATAAAGCAGAAATAGATGTTTTTCTGGAATTCTCTTGCTTTTTCCATGATCCACCGGATGTTGGCAATTTGATCTCTGGTTCCTCTGCCTTTTCTAAAACCAGCTTGAACATCAGGAAGTTCACGGTTCACATATTGCTGAAGCCTGGCTTGGAGAATTTTGAGCATTACTTTACTAGCATATGAGATGAGTGCAATTGTGTGGTAGTTTGAGCATTCTTTGGCATTGCCTTTCTTTGGGATTGGAATGAAAACTGACCTTTTCCAGTCCTGTGGCCACTGCTGAGTTTTCCAAATTTGCTGGCATAGTGAGTGCAGCACTTTCACAGCATCATCTTTCAGAATTTGAAATAGCTCCACTGGAATTCCATCACCTCCACTAGCTTTGTTCGTAGTGATGTTTTCTAAGGCCCACTTGACTTCACACTCCAGGATGTCTGGCTCTAGGTGAGTGATCACACCATCGTGATTATCTGGGTCATGAAGATCTTTTTTGTACAGTTCTTCTGTGTATTCTTGCCACCTCTTCTTGATATCTTCTTCTTCTGTTAGGTCCCTACCATTTCTGTCCTTTATCGAGCCCATCTTTGCATGAAATGTCCCCTTGGTACTCTGATTTTCTTAAAGAGATCTCTAGTCTTTCCCATTCTGTTGTTTTCCTCTATTTCTTTGCATTGATCGCTGAGGAAGGCTTTCTTATCTCTTCTTTGGATAACAGTATTTTATCAGTTGTGTTTTTTGCAAAAAATTTTCTCCTAGTCTGTGATCTATCTTTCCATTCTCTTGACATTGTCTTTCATAGAAGAAGTTTTTAACCTTAATGAGGTAGCTTATTGTTTCTTTCATGGATCATGCTTTTAGTATTATCTCTAAAAAGTCATCACCATACCCATCTAGCTTTTCTCTTGTGTTACCTTCTAGGAGTTTTATAGTTTTGTATCTGTTTATAGTATAGGAGTTTATATTTTTAAGTCTGTGATCCATTTTGAGTTAATTATTGTGAAGGGTGTAATGTCTATCCAGATTAATATTTTTTGTGTGTGGATATATACATAAGCATTCATAATCGGGTACACAGTTGGTATTGTTTTTGTGAACAAAATGTTATCTATTAGATCCATAAAGAATAATAAAAATGAAAGTTTTAATTTTACCTTACCTTGACTTATTCTTTCTTTGCTGCTCTTCTTTTTTTTAAAATGTAGATCCAAGTTTGTTACCTCTCTCTCTCTTTATATATATATATATAGTTTTTTTTTTCTCCCTTATCTTTAGGGAACTTCTTTTAACATTTCTTGCAAGACAGGTCTGTTGGCAACAAATTAGTTCAATTTTGTTTCTCTGAGAAAGTATTTCTCTTTTATTTCTGAAGGATAATTTTACAGGATACAGAATTCTGGATTTTTTTTTTTTTCCTCCCTTAAGACTTCAAGTATTTCACTCCACTTTCTTCTTACATGGTTTCTGAGGAAAAGGTGGATGTAATTCTTATCTTTGTTCTTGTGTTGGTAAGATTATGGCTTCTTTTACAACTTTATCTTTACTTTTCTATAGTTTGAAAATGATATGGCTAGATGTAGGTTTTTTTAAATTTATCCTGCTTGGTGTTCTTTGATATTCCTGGAGCTGTAGTATGGTATCTGACATTAATTTGGGGAAATTCTCAGTTACATTATCAAATTCTTCTTTGTTCTTTTCTCTCTTCTTTTCTGATAATTCCATTTCACATGCATTACATCTTCTGTAGTTGTCCTGCAGTCGTTTTCTTTCAGCCTTTGTTCTCTTTGCTTCAGTTTTTGAGTTTTCAGAGATTTCTCCCTTAGCCATATGCAATCTAGTAATGAGCCTATCAAAGATGTTTTTCATTTCTGCTACAATTAAAAAAAAATCATGTCTAGCAAGATAGGGTCTTTCTTAAGATTTCCCTTTTTCTGCTTACATTGCCTGTCCTTGCATGCTGTCTTCTTTATCCATTAGAACTCTTGATTTATTAATTCTCAGTTTTTTCCCTCTCCCCTTTAGTGGAACAATAGAGCTAGAATGGGCTGGAGTTGGATATCCCACCCCCACTCCTCCTGTCAGTTAGGCTCTGATAACCTTCAAAACAGGTTAGGATCTGGTTAGTTAGTTTCCCCTGAGTTCAGGCCTTGTTGAGTGCTCTGGCATACTTAAACAGGGTTCCTTTCCCCATTCTCCTGTCATGAAAGAATGAGAGGTTTTTTCCCTCTGTTGTTTACTTTGAAAGCCTAGTGGAGCTCGTGGAGTTAAGTCTCACAATACTGTGAGAGTTCTGCTTGTGACTGTGTCCCCCTTGAAGTTTTAAAATCTCAGACTTTTTCTCACTGAGCCTCCAGCAGTTCATTAATTAATAGTTCAGGCTCTCCTCCCCCAGCACTGGTTCCTCTTGTGGTTTCTGCTTGTGAGTCTCTGCTCCAGAAAGCTGTGACTTCCTGAATTTGCCAGCCTCTCTCCAATTTTGGGGGTGGCAATTTGACCTGTGTCCTCCTCTCTCTTATGGATCCAAGAAGAGTTGTTGAATTTTTAGCATGTTTTGCTTTTTACATGATGTTAGCACCAAGTGGTATCTTCCAAATTCCTTATATGTGAAACCAGAACTCTACTAGAGTTGTTTTTTTTTTTTTTTTTTAAAGCCAATTAGAACAGTATGGATTTGAGAAGCTGCCCTATGGTTGTGATAGTCTTGTGACTATATTGAGCTGTGAAGGTGGTCAAGGAAGACATAGTTCTTAATTTGTATTCTGCTTCTGTGCAGTTCTCAGGAAGCCTGGTCAAAAAAATACCACCAGAGAACTCTAGAGGCAGTTCTGTGTCTCCCTGGAATCAATACCTAAGGTGGGATAAATGTGAACATGATGCCAGCACATCTGCTGTCCACGGCTGGTTAGTTTCATTATCCTTCAGTCACAGTGGGAGAAGTTTCTAGCAAAAACTAAGTGTTAAGGTAAATTTTCTTAAGAACAGCGTTCAGAGTATATTCTTGCTGAGTCCTCGTTCTGGGTAGATGATTAGGATGGAGGCACACTTTGAAACAGAGCCCCTGTGATTATGAAACAGGACAGGCTCCATTGGGTGGACATAGAGGAACATGATCTGCACCAGTGCCAGGCAAACTTTGGGTGGTCTTCTAGCAAACCTAAGTCTACTCATCCTCAATAATCTGCACTGTCTTTTTATACTGAGTAACTTAAGGGTAATGAGGCATGATAGTTTTGGTTCAGGTGGCTCTTGACTGCAATTTAGTCAACTTAGTTTTGGTAATTTTCAGAAGCTACAGAACATTATTATCAGTGAGTTACACTTGACAGCAGCTAGTCTGAGGGTTGCAACTGAGGTTTAAGATGGAACTAGGGGCACTTCCAGCCCTTCTGATAGTAAGATCTGGTACCAGCCTCCTACCTTTCTCATTTCATCTTGTGTGATATCTTCCCACCTCACTCTGCTCCAGCCTTACTGCCTTCTCACTCTATCCCACCAATAAGTCTCAACTTGAATCATCTCAGAAAGGTCTTCTGTGTGGCTGTCCGCCCATCTCTTACCCCTATTTATGAAAACATTCCTGCTGCTGCTAAGTTGCTTCAGTCGTGTCTGACTCTGTGCGACCCCAGAGATGGCAGTCCATCAGGCTCCCCTGTCCCTGGGATTTTCCAGGCAAGAGTACTGGAGTGGGGTGCCATTGCCTTCTCCGTATGAAAACATTACTCTGTTATATTTTCTTCATAGCATTTATCACTCTGGAAAATTTCTCTATTATTTTTTTTTCTTTGATGACATTCTCTACTAGAATGTAAACTCCATGAAAGCTGGACCTTAGTTACTTAATGCTGTATCACTAGCACCCAAAAGAGTATCTGGCACTTAGAAGGAACCTGATAAATAAATGTTTAATAAATGAATAAAATGCATTCTTATCCAGAGTAATCCTCTTTAACTCTGGGCCATTGCCCCATCGTTGCTTTTCTCAGCTGTCACATTTGATCTTACATGCCCAAGCTCTCATTTTCCAGACCAGTCTAAACAGATATAATGTAAACAGCCTCAGATTCCCTTTCAGATCAAGATGGGGAAGGGTCGGGCATGGTGGTGGTGGTGGTGCAGTGGTCACTAGCCCAGCACAGGGTTCTGCAGACTCCTCTCTGATCATGACAAAGAGTCTTATAGATTGCTCTTATATCTGGAAATCTGTGTCCTCCAGTGACCGTGAGACCCTGCAGTCACACCGTCCTCTATTGGTCCTAATCTTCAGGACTATGCTGCTGCTTGTTTTCTAACATCCCCGTGTCTTTAGCATGGGAACTGAAGCCCTGCCCTTGGCAAGAAGCCCCTTCCACATGGACAGAATGCCTAGATGACAACCATCTGCATCCACTGGCTTGCTTTCCTTCCTAGCAAACTCTGCCTATTCCCCTACCCTCACCCAGGTTAATTACTGCTGACAATCCAGAAGGTGTCTGTAGGCTGGGGAAAGCAATGCAATCATTACTCAACCTTGCTTAAAGGTGCTTGCCTTAGGAGAGAAGAAAAACAGTTTATAGTAAATAGCTTCAGTGAAACTTGAAGTTCTTGCTTTGCTTTTGGAGTAAGCATTTCTTGTGTCACTAATACTTTATTTTAAATGCAATGACTACATGCAGCATTGATTTGATCTGAAGTGTCTAACGAATTGATTGGAGTTTCTGATTTCTCCTTTCTCTCTATCTCTTGCTTGTTCTATTTATGTTTGTATCTTAAGACTCTAAATGTAGGGTTTCTGATACCTTTCCTAAAATACAATTTGTCTTGATAGCCATGCCTTTTATGAACTACATAAATTAGCTTCTTTGGCCTTTAGTGCCGGTGTGTATGAAGGAAGAGTGAGGTTAAGGTATGCATCCTCCTAGTGCCTGCCTGCTGGTTGACAGGAAAGGCACAGCGCCTGCCAGGCGGACTTTCTGAGCTGTAGCTATTCCTTCTGGGTCCTTGTACCTGCTTTCCCTCTTGCCTCATTCAGACTAGGAGTGGTAATAGTGTCCCACTGTTGCTACATTCTGGGGTGAGTCACTTTTGTTGATTTCTCTTTTCCTGTACTCATAAATGATCACTTTATTATGCTTTTTCCAATTGTCTGTTCATGTGTGTCATTTGTTTTTGCTGAGACCCTAAGTATAATGCATGGGATATGAATTTGGATAAAGGTATTAGTATGTAAGGTATGGTATATATGTAACCATTTGAAAGAAAACATAGGAGGAAATTCTTAGGACCTCAGACTAGATGAAGTGGTGTTAGATATGACACAAGAAGCACAATTCATACAAGAAAAAAGTTATTAAATTGGTTGGTCTTTCTCAAAATCTTTTTCTCAATGAACGACCCTTTAAAGAGGATGAACAGGCAAACTACAGACTAAAAGAAAACATTTGCAAACCATGTATCTCATAAAGAACTCTCAAAACTTAACAGTGAAAAAAGCAAGCAATCCATTTTGAATCATAATGGCTAAAATTAAAAAAAAATTAACACCAAATACTGGCAAGGATGCAGATAAAGTAAATCACTCATGCATTGCCAGTGGGAATGAAAAATGTGAGAAATATTTTGGCAGTTCCTTAAAAATGTGAACATTCTTCTCCCATGCAACCCAAAATGACACTCCTGGGCATTTATCCCAGAGAAAGGAAAATTTATGTCCAGATCAAAATATCTATGTAAATGTTCCTAGCATTGGTATTTGTAATATGAAAATTTCTATGAATGAATGATTAAATAAACTGTGTTGCATCTGTACCATGGAATACTATTCAGTAACAAAAAGAAATCAGCTATTGAAATATATGCATAACTTGGGTGGATCTCATGATAATTATGCTAAAGGAATAAATGTACAAACAAGAGATTATGTACAGAATTAATTTATATAATATTATCAAAATAAAATTATAGAGATGCAAAAGAGATTTAGTGGTTGTTAGGGGTTAGGGACAGTACTGGGGAGGGAGAGACACAGTATGAATATAAAAGGTACCACTAGGGATCTCTGCGGTGATGGAATGATTCTGTACCTTGATTGTATGGTAGTTACACAAATCTGCCTGTGATAAAATTGTATAGAATCTCACACACACAGGAGTGCCTGTCAAAACTGGTAAAATCTAAATGAAGTTGTTAATGTTACCAATGTTAGTTTCCTGGTATTATATATATATATATATACACACACATACACACAAACACACATACTATGCTGCTGCTGCTGCTAAGTCACTTCAGTCATGTTCAACTCTGTGTGACCCCATGGACAGCAGCCCACCAGGCTCCTCTGTCCTGGGATTCTCCAGGCAAGAACACTGGAATGGGTTGCCATTTCCTTCTCCAATATATACACTATATAACATAGTTATATTAAGATGTTATCTTTGAGGGAAAATGGGTGAATGGTACATGGAACCAGGCTATATTATATTTGTGACTTCTTGTGAGTCTATAATTATTGAAAAATAGAAAGTGAAAAAAAAAATCAGTCTCAGATCGGGACCGTTAGCTTGGAAAATATATTGTCTTGATCTTTACCAGGAGGGAGGGGAGGAGAGGAGGGTAACACCATAAGCACTTTGCTGTTAGCTATATGTCATTGCTAAGCTGTGTCAATAATAGTTAAATTGCCAAAAGATATGAGTATTGCCAATGGGAAGATTTTATTTTCAGTTGTTGTTTAACTTAAACTTAAAAAAAAAATGAGTCTTCCATATCTCTTTGTGGACACATTTCCAAGGAAAGATATAAAATCCATATAAAATTTCTCTTGACAAATATAGAATTTGTACTCTAAAATGCTAGTAATTTGCTTCTATATTCAAACTTGTACAGAGATTACAGCCATCTTTAAGTAGCCCTGGACACACTTCCAGAGACTTTCTAAAAAGATGTCACCATTCAGTTAAACACTCTGCACAATGAAATAGGGTTCTCTAGACATTGGGAAGGTAACTCTCTCCACCCAGCTCTAATTTTTTCCTAGGTCGTGGTTGTTGTAGTTGTCAGGTCTAATATTAATGTTTCTTTATGGTGATCAAAACCACAGCTACAAAATGCTATGATGAAAACACAGGAGTAGATATACCAACTCAGCAGTGTGGGGTTTGAAAGAGGCTGTAGCTTGTGGTAATTTGATCTCATCCAGGGTGACAAGCTTCTCTTTTTTGGTCACAGATCCAAGGAGCTTGGCTTTCAAGTCAAATAACTGACCCAGGGTTTGGGCACAGTAGAATGTGGACAACATTTCAAACATCTCATTAATTTAAGTAAAAAGGAGAGACATCAGTCTGATTTCATTAAACCTTAGACTTACACATAGTGCTTTCCAAAAGGCTAATATAATATGTCCATATAACTATGTATCTAAAAATAGATAAGAAAATTTATCCTTTCAAAGAACCAGCTTTTGGCTTTGTTGACAAAGCCAAAAGCTGGTTCTTTGAAAGGATAAATAAAATTGACAAACCATTAGCCAGACTCATCAAGAAACAAAGGGAGAAAAATCAAATCAATAAAATTAGAAATGAAACTGGAGAGATCACAACAGACAACACAGAAATACAGAGGATCATAAGAGACTACTATCAACAATTATATGCCAATAAAATGGACAACGTGGAAGAAATGGACAAATTCTTAGAAAAGTACAACTTTCCAAAACTGGACCAGGAAGAAATAGAAAATCTTAACAGACCCATCACAAGCACGGAAATTGAAACTGTAATAAAAAATCTTCCAGCAAACAAAAGCCCGGGTCCAGACGGCTTCACAGCTGAATTCTACCAAAAATTTAGAGAAGAGCTAACACCTATCCTACTCAAACTCTTCCAGAAAATTGCAGAGGAAGGTAAACTTCCAAACTCATTCTATGAGGCCACCATCACCCTAATACCAAAACCTGACAAAGATCCCACAAAAAAAGAAAACTACAGGCCAATATCACTGATGAACATAGATGCAAAAATCCTTAACAAAATTCTAGCAATCAGAATCCAACAATACATTAAAAAGATCATACACCATGACCAAGTGGGCTTTATCCCAGGGGTGCAAGGATTCTTCAATATCTGCAAATCAATCAATGTAATACACCACATTAACAAATTGAAAAATAAAAACCATATGATTATCTCAATAGATGCAGAGAAAGCCTTTGACAAAATTCAACATCCATTTATGATAAAAACTCTCCAGAAAGCAGGAATAGAAGGAACATACCTCAACATAATAAAAGCTATATATGACAAACCCACAGCAAACATTATCCTCAATGGTGAAAAATTGAAAGCATTTCCTCTAAAGTCAGGAACAAGACAAGGGTGCCCACTTTCACCATTACTATTCAACATAGTTTTGGAAGTTTTGGCCACAGCAATCAGAGCAGAAAAAGAAATAAAAGGAATCCAAAGTGTAAAAGAAGAAGTAAAACTCTCACTATTTGCAGATGACATGATCCTCTACATAGAAAACCCTAAAGACTCCACCAGAAAATTACTAGAACTAATCAATGACTATAGTAAAGTTGCAGGATATAAAATCAACACACAGAAATCCTTTGCATTCCTATACACTAATAATGAGAAAACAGAAAGAGAAATTAAGGAAACAATTCCATTCACCATTGCAACAGAAAGAATAAAATACTTAGGAATATATCTACCTAGAGAAACTAAAGACCTATACATAGAAAATTATAAAACACTGGTGAAAGAAATCAAAGAGGACACTAATAGATGGAGAAATATACCATGTTCATGGATTGGAAGAATCAATATAGTGAAAATGAGTATACTACCCAAAGCAATTTATAGATTCAATGCAATCCCTATCAAGCTACCAACGGTATTCTTCACAGAGCTAGAACAAATAATTTCACAATTTGTATGGAAATACAAAAAACCTCGAATAGCCAAAGCTATCTTGAGAAAGAATAATGGAACTGGAGGAATCAACCTACCTGACTTCAGGCTCTACTACAAAGCCACAGTCATCAAGACAGTATGGTGCTGGCACAAAGACAGAAATATAGATCAATGGAACAAAATAGAAAGCCCAGAGATAAATCCACGCACATATGGACACCTTATCTTTGACAAAGGAGGCAAGAATATACAATGGAGAAAAGACAATCTCTTTAACAAGTGGTGCTGGGAAATCTGGTCAACCACTTGTAAAAGAATGAAACTAGAACACTTTCTAACACCATACACAAAAATAAACTCAAAATGGATTAAAGATCTCAACGTAAGACCAGGAACTATAAAACTCCTAGAGGAGAACATAGGCAAAACACTCTCTGACATACATCACAGCAGGATCCTCTATGACCCACCTCCCAGAATATTGGAAATAAAAGCAAAAATAAACAAATGGGACCTAATTAAACTTAAAAGCTTTTGCACATCAAAGGAAACTATTAGCAAGGTGAAAAGGCAGCCTTCAGAATGGGAGAAAATAATAGCAAATGAAGCAACTGACAAACAACTAATCTCAGAAATATACAAGCAACTCCTACAGCTCAACTCCAGAAAAATAAATGACCCAATCAAAAAACGGGCCAAAGAACTAAATAGACATTTCTCCAAAGAAGACATACAGATGGCTAACAAACACATGAAAAGATGCTCAACATCACTCATTATCAGAGAAATGCAAATCAAAACCACAATGAGGTACCATTTCACGCCAGTCAGAATGGCTGTGATCCAAAAGTCTACAAGCAATAAATGCTGGAGAGGGTGTGGAGAAAAGGGAACCCTCTTACACTGTTGGTGGGAATGCAAACTAGTACAGCCACTATGGAGAACAGTGTGGAGACTCCTTAAAAAGCTGAAAATAGAACTGCCTTATGATCCAGCAATCCCACTGCTGGGCATACACACTGAGGAAACCAGAAGGGAAAGAGACACATGTACCCCAATGTTCATTGCAGCACTGTTTATAATAGCCAGGACATGGAAGCAACCTAGATGTCCATCAGCAGATGAATGGATAAGAAAGCTGTGGTACATATACACCATGGAGTATTACTCAGCCATTAAAAAGAATACATTTGAATCAGTTCTAATGAGGTGGATGAAACTGGAGCCTATTATACAGAGTGAAGTAAGCCAGAAAGAGAAACACCAATACAGTATACTAATGCATATATACGGAATTTAGAAAAATGGTAACAATAACCCGGTGTACGAGACAGCAAAAGAGACACTGATGTATAGAACAGTCTTATGGACTCTGTTGCAGAGGGAGAGGGTGGGAAGATTTGGGAGAATGGCATTGAAACATGTATAATATCATGTATGAAACGAGTTGCCAGTCCAGGTTCGATGCACTATACTGGATGCTTGGGGCTAGTGCACTGGGACGACCCAGAGGGATGGTATGGGGCGGGAGGAGGGAGGAGGGTTCAGGATGGGGAACACATGTATACCTGTGGCGGATTCATTTAGATATTTGGCAAAACTAATACAATTTGTAAAGTTTAAAAATAAAATAAAATTAAAAAAATAAAAAAAAATAAATAAAATAAAAATAAAATAAAATTTAAAAAAATAAAAAAATAAATATAGATAAGAAAATATGTGATAGCATTTCAGACATTTATATATGGAATTATTATCATGTAGGCAATTCCTTGCGGAGAAGGCAATGGCACCCCACTCCAGTACTCTTGCCTGGAAAATCCCATGGATGGAGAAGTCTGGTGAGCTGCAGTCCATGGGGTCGCTAAGAGTTGGACACGACTGAGCGACTTCCCTTTCACTTTTCACTTTCATACGTTGGAGAAGGAAATGGCAACCCACTCCAGTGTTCTTGCCTGGAGAATCCCAGGGACGGGGGAGCCTGGTGGGCTTCCGTCTCTGGGGTCGCACAGAGTCAGACACAACTGAGCGACTTAGCAGCGGCAGCAGGCAATTCCTTGACAATTTTTAGAGACCTCAAAAAATTCCCTTAACAGTGTTCCCAGAACCTCCGGTGCATGTTTTGCTAATACTGCCACATTCAGGAGTGCTTCTGCAGCGCTTGCTACTAATGTACTTTACAAAGAACACCATTTTCCTCGTAATCTTTGTTTTCTGTGTGCGTGTGTGCGTGCTAAGTCGCTTCAGTCACATCTGACTCTTTGGGACCCTATGGACTGTAGCCCTCCTGGCCTCTCTGTCCATGGCATTCTCCAGGCAAAAGTACTGGAGTGGGGTGCCATGCCCTCCTCCGGAGGATCTTCCTAACCCAGGGATTGAACCCTTGTCTCTTAAGTCTCCTGCATTTGCATGAGGGTTCTTAACTTCAAGCGCCACCTGGAAAGCCCAAAATTTGTTTTCTAGAGACATATAAATTACCCTACTTTTAGTATCACCCATGTTTTGATCCATCTGGATGATAAATAATATATTTTCTGAATAAATGAATGAAATGCAAAACTTAATAAAGAGTTGCTATATTCTTATTTTATGGATTAAAAAGATTTTATGACATGGTGAAACAATACCTAGAATTGAATAGAGAAATCTTTGACTTTAGGTAAGTTGTAAAATCAGTGAGTCTTGGTTTTCTTCCTAGTAAGACTTATTATGTCACAGGTTTTTTTGAAAGGATGAATGAGATCTTAACTGTTGAAGTGATTTCAAATATAAAGTGCTTATGTTAAGACTGAAGTCAATGGAGTAACTCAAAGAACGAAGTTAGATGTATTGACAGAGATTGGATTTCAGTTCAGTTCAGTTCAGTCGCTCAGTCGTGTCCGACTCTTTGCGATCCCATGAATCGCAGCACGCCAGGCCTCCCTGTGCATCACCAACTCCCGGAGTTCACTCAGACTCACATCCATTGAGTCAGTGATGCCATCCAGCCATCTCATCCTCTGTCGACCCCTTCTCCTCCTGCCCCCAATCCCTCCCAGTATCAGAGTCTTTTCCAAATGGAATTCCATGTTTAATGTTGTTGCTCATCTTTCAACATTTTCTAAAGCTGGTTTGAAGACAGTGAGTATAGTTTTCTACAACATGACACAGAGAGTACCAGAGCAAGATTATATCTGTCACAGATGAAAATACTCTATTTATGTGTCATAGTAATCTATTCTTTGGTTTATGGACCCAAAATTCTCCAGGGGGACTCACAAATCCACATAATGTTTCCAGGTGCCAGATTTTTCATTTGGAGCGCTGATTTAGTTGACAGATGTGTAAAAATCAAATGTAGCCAAATGACTCTTCAGTTACTACTAAGTTGATAATGCCGAAGACTGTTTATCCCAGCTGAGTCACTGGAACCTCTACCTAGACTGTGCTTTTCAAATCTTATACTGGAGTTTAATGTTATGCTATGCTAATGCCAGTGCTTTTGTCCCCTACGCTTTATCTTTGAAATATAATGCCTCTTTCTATTATAAACACTAACTTACAAAGAGATCTCTTTGAGGACATCAGAAGAGATCAGTAATAGCATTCAGTTCCTCAAAGATATCAGTGAAACCGTGGCTTGAAGATTCATACACAAATCAGAAAGTTTCTATTTGGGATAATAAATTATAAAATCTTAAAGCCTAAGTATTAGTTGGACATAAATATTGAGTCCCCAGATGTGCCCTGCCACTGATAAAGAAGATCAGTGGAGGAAAACTGATTTGCCAGGTCTTGCAGACAGTAACTGGTAGAGCTGAAATTTGAATCCAGGTCTTCTGATTACTCTAGTTTGAATGCTGTTTGTGCTATTACTATCCTTTAGATAAAAATGTTAATATTATGTGAGAGAAACCTGGTAAGCATAGAAGTTATATTAACACCAGTAGGAGTGATATTAGGTTTCCCAGGTGGTGCAGTGGTAAAGACTCTGCCTGGCAATGTAGGAGACACAAAAGACTGGATTTGCTCCCTGGGTCAGGAAGATCCTCTGCAGCGGTAAATGGCAACCCCCTTCTAGTATTCTTGCCTGGAAAATCTCATGGATAGAGGAGCCTGGCAGGCCCCAGTACATAGGGTTGCAAAGAGGTGGACATGACTGTGCATGCGTGGACAAAATGATATTTAACATTAAGAAGATATTTAACATTAAGAAGATATTTAACATTAACAAGAGGGGACTTCCTCGGCGGTCCAGTGGTTAAGACTCTGCACTTTCAGTGCAGGGAGGGGAGAGTTCGATCCCTGGTCAGGGAACTAAGATCCCACATGCCACATGTGGTGTTAAATAGATAAGTAAAATTAAAAAAAAAAGTTAGGGTTTTCCAGAGAAAAAGAACTAAAGGAGATCATATGCATATATGTGTGTATATATATATATATATATATATATATATTTGTACATGTACATATGTGTGTATGTATATACAAACATGTATCTAAAATTATAAGGAATTGGCTCACACAGTTATGGACGCTGAGAAGTTCCAGGGTCTGCACCAGGACCTGTAGTCAGCAAGCTGAAGACCCAGGAGAGTCAAGGTATGTGTTGTTGTTTAGTCGCTAAGTCGTATATGACTCTTTGTGACCCCATGGACTGGAGCACACCAGTCTTCCCTGTCCGTCACCATCTCCTGGAGTTTGTTCAAGCTCTAGTCCATTGAGTCGGTGATGCCATCCAACCATCTCATCCTCTGTCATCTACTTCTCTCCTTCTTTCAAACTTTCCCAGCATCAGGGTCTTGTCCAGTGAGTCAGTTTTTCGCAGCAGGTGGCCAAAGTATTGGAGTTTTAGCTTCAGCATCAATCCTTCCAATCAATGTTTAGGACTAATTTCTGTTAGGATTGACTGGTTTGATCTCCTTGCTGTCCAAGGAACTCTCAAGAGTCTTCTCCAGCCCCACAGTTCAAAAACATCAATTCTTCTGCACTCAGCCTCTTTATGATCCAATTCTGACATCTGTACATGACTACTGGAAAAACCATAGCTTTGATTATCCAGACCATTGTTGGTAAAATGATGTCTCTGCTTTTAATACACTATCTAGATTTGTCACAGTTTTTCTTCCAAGGAGCAAGTGTCTTTTAATTTCATGGCTGCAGTCACCGTCTGCAGTGATTCTGGAGCTGAAGAATATAAAATCTGTCACTATTTCCATTGTTGCCCCATCTATTTGTCATGAATTGAGAAGACTAGATGCCATGCTCTTAGTTTTTTGACCTTTGAGTGTTAAGCCAGCTTTTTCACTCTCCTCTTTTACCTTCATCAAGAGGCTCTTTTGTTCCTCTTTGCTTTCTGCCATCAGGGTAGTGTCATCTGCATTTATCTGAGATTGTTGATACTTCTCAGGGCAATCTTGATTCCAGTTTGTGGTTCATCCAGCTGTGGATGACAAGTGACATCCACAAGTAACAAGATATAGACTTCACTTACTCCTTTCCCAATTTTGAGCCGAGGTATCTGAGTCCAAAACCTGAGGACTAGGAGAGCCAGTGTTGTAAGTTATAGTCCAAGTCTGAATCTGAAGGCAGGGAGAGAAAACCCCAGGGTCCCAGTTTGAAGACAATCAGGCAGAGAAATGGAATTCTTATTTCATCTTTTGTTCTATTCAGGCCTTCAATGGATTGGATTGGCAAGGCAATTTACTTTACTCAGTCTACCAAATTAAATTAAATTCTGATCTCATCCAAAAACACTCTCACAAATACCTTTATATAATATTTGACCAAATATTTGGGCACCCAGATATTTAAAACTGTCACAGAAGTGGACAAATTCCTGGGTTAATATTTTAGATTTTATAATGATAATGATAATGACCTCTAAGTAGGATAGTTGTTTTATAGAAAAAAAAACTCCAATATATTTTGCATTTTGCATTCCTGTTTTTTTTTTTTTTTGCCCTTCACATAATTCCAGGGTATTTTTCCTCTTTTCTCTCTTCAACTGGGGAAAAAAAATGATAATATATAAAAAAGTTTTAGAAGGTTGATTTTTTTTTCCCCTAAAAAGTCTACTGTTATTCTAAATAAATGATATTAGCTATTTTTTGTGATAAGAACAAATAAAAAGTTTCAATTTACCGTACATGCATTGTGTATCAAACATGTACTAGGATGTATATCAGTGAAATCTGATCTTTAAATAGAGTAGATAAATTATTTATTTTTGACTGTGCTGGATCTTCATTGATGAACACAAACTTTCTCTAGTTGTGACAAGTGGAGGCTACTCTTCAGTTGTGGTGCACAGGCTTTACACTGCGGGGGTTTCTCTTGTGGAGCATAGGCTCTAGAGCTCATGGGCTTCAGCAATCGCGACTCCTGGGCTCCAGAGCACAGGCTCAATAGTCGTGGTGCACAAGCTTAGTTTCCCCATGATGTGTGGGATTTTTACAGACCAGGGTTCAAACATGTGTCACCTGTATTGTGAGACGAATTCTTAACCACTGGATCACCAGGGAAGCCCAGAGTAGGCCTTTTATATTTGTAAATCTCTACAAATGGCATCTTCCAGTCACTTTAAAATTCCTGTTTAAAAAACAAACAAACAAAACCACTATGGGAGAGAAAAACTAAATTACTTCCAAAGGTCAGGTAGATAATGTAAATGAAGGAAGCCTTCTAGAACAAGTTTATAGAGAGCAGTAGGGACAGTGGCAAACTGGAATGCATATGACCTGTCTGTATGGGTCTGCAGTCAGCTCCAGTCCTGTGCTGCCATGAGAAATGTGAGAGCAATATTGCAAATGCCCATGCTTTGTTTTTTAACCTTTACTAACTTTATGTATTTTTGGCTGTGCTGGGCCCCTGCTGCTGCTTGGGCTTTCTTCTGACTGTGGTGAGTGGGGCTACTGTCTAGCTGTGGTATGTGGTGGTTGCTTCTCTTGCTGCACAGTGTGGGTTCTAGGGTGCATGGGCTTCCGTGGTTACGGCGCATGGACTCAGTAGTTGGCGCTCCCAGGCTTTAGAGCACAAGCTCAGCAGTTGTCTTGTACAGGCTTAGTTGCTCCTTGGCACGTGGGATCTTCCCAGATCACGAATCAAGCCTGTGTCTCTTGCATTGACAGGCAACCTCTTTACCACTGAGCCACCAGAGAAGCCCCCACAAATCCCCATGCTTTTTTTAAAAAAAGAATTTGAAGTGCTGTGATTTTAATTTTTAATACAAAGTTGCAACTAATTCTAGTTTTTTAAAAAAGTTCAGACCAAGCTAAATACATTTGTCTTGTATCTGGCCTATAAGTATTTAGTTTTTGACACCTGATCTAAAGCATGTAATTTCTTCTTTTAAAGTTTATTCATGACAAGTAGAGGGCAACAAGTCCCAATGGAGAGCAGATTCTGGGCGATTAGTCAGGCTTAGTCTTTTTTGTTGTTGTTTTTGTTTTACTTTAGGTAATACTGGTTTAATAACATGATGTAATTTTATGTGTACAACATTATTTCAACTTCTGTATATACTACAGCATGCTCACCACCAAAAGTCTACTTTCCATGCATCACAGTACAGTTGACCTCCTTTATCCATTTCACCCTCCCTCAGTTTCTCTTCCCCTTTGGTGACTACCAGTCAGTTCTCTATATATTTGTGTTTGTTTTAAATTTGTTTTGTTTGTTCATTCATTTTTAAAATAATGTACATATGAATGAAATCATGTGTATTTATTTCTTTTTCTGTCTTATTTCACTTAGCATAATACCCAAAGGTCTATCCATATCATTGCAAATAGCAATATTTCATATTTTCTAAAGCTGAGCAATATTCCATTGTATTATATATCACATCTTCTTTATCTGTTCATCTATTGATAGGTGCTTAGGTTGTTTCCATATTTTGCTTATTGTAAATAATGCTGGAATGCACATGCGTGCTTCAGTCCTGTCCAACTCTATGCGACCCTGTGAACCATAGCCTGACAGGTTCCTCCATCCATGGGATTCTCCAGGCAAAAATGCTGGAGTGGGTTGCCACGCTGTCCTCCAGGGAATTCTCCCCACCCAGGGATCAAACCTGAGTCTCTTACATCTCTTGTACTGTCAGGCAAGTTCCTTACTACCAGCACCAGCAGGGAAGCCCTGCAATGAACATGTGTGCATGCTAAGTGACTTCAGTTGTGTTGGACTCTTTGCTATAGACTGTAGCCCACCAGGTTCCTCTGTCCATAGGGTTCTCCAGGCAAGAATACCAGAATGGGTTGCCATGCCCTCCTCCAGGGAGCTTCCTAATCTAAGGATCGAATCTGCAACTCCTGCATTGCAGGCTGATTCTTTACCTCCGAGCCACTGGGAAAGCCCCTCTTATGAACGTGCTGCTGCTGCTAAGTCGCTTCAGTCATGTCTGACTCTGTGCGACTCCATAGACGGCAGCCCACCAGGCTTCCCTGTCCCTGGGATTCTCCAGGCAAGAACACTGAAGTGGGGTGCCATTTCCTTCTCCAATGCACGAAAGTGAAAACTGAAAGTGAAGCTGCTCAGTGGTGTCCAACTCTTAGCGACCCCATGGACTACAGCCTACCAGGCTCCTCCATCCTTGGGATTTTCCAGGCAAGAGTACTGGAGTAGGGTGCCATTGCCTTCTCCGTCCAATGAACTTAGGGGTGCATAAATCTTTTTGAATTAGTATTTTCGTATTCTTCAGATAAACACACAAAAGTGGAATAGCTGGATCATATGGTAGTTCTATTCTTAATTTTTTGAGGAATCTCCATATTTTTTTTTTCCACAGTAGTTGTACCAGTTTACATTCTCACCAACAGTGTATGGTGGTTCCTTTTACTTCACATCCTTTCCAGCTCTAATTGTTTCTTATCCTTTTGATAATACTGGCTCAGTCTTTAACACTTCTCTATATAATTATGTGATTCAAATTCATGATTTAGGAAAGTAACACATTCTGCAAGCCAGAGGTCTCAAGATCTAATGGAAACTTTGAATGATATCTTTGAAGCCAAGTTTCTCTTGTATTTGGAAACTGAGTTAACCCTTGTTGATTTGGAGGACTATCTATGTTCCTTTCTGTACTTGTCCAGTGCCAGCATAGCCCTGAAAAAACAACCAAAGAGTTGTTTGGTTATTCTCTATTAATGGTAGGATTTTGCACTGAGGAAAGCTATGCCAAATCTGCTGATACATGTAGCTGGTTTTGTTAAGGTAATACAATGGAATTGAAATAGTTTGTTTTTTCTTTCATTTTTAAACTGTTTTTTATCTAGATGGTCTATTTATTTACAATTTATTTGTTTGCAAGGATAAAACTGATGTCTTAGGAAAGAATGGTTTAAAAACTGATTATTACAATGTAATTTAGCATTATGAAAAAGAAATACCCCTCCTAGAATATACTACATTGTGTGTATATGTGTTTTGATCTAGGGTTGTTACTTTTACTGGTATTCGCTAGTTCAATGCAAAAGCCATGTGACAATTTATTATGAATGCTGAAAACTGCTCTTAGGTTAAATCTAACAGTCGCTGCTACGTTTATCACATTGTAAGAGCTGTTCTCAAATTTTAACTGTAAATTCATCTGTGTAAAAGCTTGTCTCCAATGTGACTGCTAATGGTTCTTTCTCTCTCTGTACATGCATGCTGTTTCTTTAATCAAAACATGGAATCTTGTTCCTCTCATTTCAATCTGGGCAGTCCATGTAACTTGCTTTGACCAATAGAATGCAGCAGAATAATCTAAGTAAGTTTTGGGACAAGTGTGTAAGAGATTTCTACTTCTGTGGCCTTGGAAACCAGGTGCTATGCCAAGAAGCTTAGGCTAGGCTACTGAATGATGAGGGATCATGTCAAAGTACTGGGGTGATCTCTGGGACACCCCATCTATGGTCAGCACCAGACTGCATAAGAACTCTGAGGATAATTTAGGCTGGTAAAGTTCCAAACTGAATGCAGTTATGTAAATGAAATCTTCTGATACCATGTGGACCACAAGTCCTGCCAATGCACAGAGTATTCTTTCAGGGTACTGCAGTTTGTGTGTCCCTCCTTAAGCAGATTTATGGATTAGAGTATACTATTCTAAATAATAGAATCCTCAAAATGTTTTTATTTATTTATTTTTAATTTAATTTATTTATTTTAATTGGAGGCTAATTACTTTATAGTATTGTAGTGGTTTTGCCATACATTGACATGAATCAGCCATGGGTGTACATGTGTTCCCCATCCTGAACCCCCCTCCCACCTCCATCCCCAGGCCATCCCTCTGGGTCATCCCAGTGCACCAGCCCTGAGCACCCTGTCTCATGCATCGAACCTGGACTGGCGATCTGTTTCACATGTGATAATGTACATATTTCAATGCTATTCTCTCAAATCATCCCACCCTCTTCCTCTCCCACAGAGTCCAAAAGACTGTTCTATACATCTGTGTCTCTTTTGCTGTCTTGCATACAGGGTTATTGTTACCATCTTTCTAAATTCCATATATATGTATTAGTATACTGTATTGATGTTTCTCTTTCTGGCTTACTTCACTGTGTATAATAGGCTCCAGTTTCATCCACCTCATTAGAACTGATTCAAATGTATTCTTTTTAATGGCTGAGTAATACTCCATTGTGCATATGTACCACAACTTTCTTATCCATTCATCTGCTGATGGACATCTAGGTTGCTTCCATGTCCTGGCTATTATAAACAGTGCTGCGATGAACATTGGGTACACGTGTCTCTTTCAATTCTGGTTTCCTCAGTGTGTATGCCCAGCAGTGGGACTGTGGGGTCATATGGCAGTTCTATTTTCAGCTTTTTAAGGAGTCTCCACACTGTTCTCCATAGTGGCTGTACTAGTTTGCATTCCCACCAACAGTGTAAGAGGGTTCCCTTGTCTCCACACCCTCTCCAGCATTTATTGCTTGTAGACTTTTGGATTGCAGCCATTCTGACCAGCGTGAGATAGTACCTCATTGTGGTTTTGATTTGCATTTCTCTGATAAAGAGTGATGTTGAGCATCTTTTCATGTGTTTGTTAGCCATCTGTATGTCTTCTTTGGAGAAATGTCTGTTTAGTTCTTTGGCCCATTTTTTGATTGGGTCATTTATTTTTCTGGAATTGAGCTGCAGGAGTTGCTTGTATAGTTTTGAGATTAGTTGTTTGTCAGTTGCTTCCTTTGCTATTATTTTCTCCCATTTTGAAGGCTGTCTTTTCACCTTGCTTATAGTTTCCTTCGTTGTTCAAAAGCTTTTAATTTTAATTAGGTCTCGTTTGTTTATTTTTGCTTTTATTTCCGTTACTCTGGGAGGTGGGTCATAGAGGATCCTGCTGTGATTTATGTTGGAGAGTGTTTTGCCTATGTTTTCCTCTAGGAGTTTTATAGTTTCTGTTCTTACATTTAGATCTTTAATCCATTTTGAGTTTATTTTTGTGTATGGTGTTAGAAAGTGTTCTAGTTTCATTATTTTACAAGTGGTTGACCCGTTTTCCCAGCACCGCTTGTTAAAAAGATTATCTTTTCTCTATTGTATATTCTTGCCTCATTTGTCAAAGATTAGGTGTCCATAGGTGTGTGGATTTATCTCTGGGCTTTCTATTTTGTTCCATAATGTTTTTTAGTACTAAGACGGGAGTGACCTCAGGCTTCTCTTATGCCTTACAGAAGTTCAATGGTTATTTTGAAATAAAACACTTGGGGGAGTTGTCATATTTAGTGATAAATGGTGCTTATTTATTTTATGAAATATAAGGTTCCAAGTTTGCTGACCTTTCTGTGATAAGTAACCATGAGTAGACTGCTGCTGCTTCTAAGTCACTTCAGTCGTGTCCGACTCTGTGTGACCCCATAGACAGCAGCCCACCAGGCTCCCCCGTCCCTGGGATTCTCCAGGCAAGAACACTGGAGTGGGTTGCCATTTCCTGCTCCAAGGCATGAAAGTGAAAATTAAAAGTGAAGTAGCTCAGTCCTGTTCGACTCTTAGCAACCCCAGGGACTGTAGCCTACGAGGGCTCTCTGTCCATGGGATTTTCCAGGCAAGAGTACTGGAGTGGGTGACCAGTGCCTTCTCCGGAGTAGACTGCTACCTAGTAGAAAATTAACACACACACCCTTACTCATCCATTTTCTCTGTGCCAGCAAAACAGAGGCAGTTTCATAATTAGTTAGAAAATTCCTTTCTTTTCTTAAAATGAAGTCTTTTAAAAACAAATATTGGGAAATATTTCTACTGTTATATAGTAGTGCAGAAAATATGATGTGTTACCTAAGAAAATGCTTATTTTGGCTTGTAAGAAATTTGAAAAAAAATTAAAATCCATTTAGAAATCTTCCAACGTAGAGTTTCTGTGTGTTTGAATCCATTTGTGATTAGTGTGCAACAACTGGAAATTTACTAGGTGAATTTCACCAAAATATAAAATTTTTGGGTGGCATTGAAAAATGAACATCAGAATTTAGTAAGTGCAACCAAATGTTGGCACTTTTCCTATGTGGGAAATACAAATGTTCATGAGAAATATTTTTCACTTATAAAAATTATGTATCAAAAGAAACAACTTAGAAGCAAACTTTAAGCTCCTGTCATCAGATGTTAAACTAAAATTTGTGAAACAATTGAAGTGTATTATTGTATTAATATTATGTTTTTAGTGGAAATCATTTTATAAAAATACAAATGACCAATAAAGTATTTTAAAATATTGTGTGCTTCATTATCTTATTCTATGAATTTTCCTAATTTTGGGGTTTTAGATGCATGTTATTTAGATAATACGGTACATATATATAATTTAAAAATAAATGTTGATTATTTGAAGTTCATGTTTGAACATTTTTTATTGTTGAATTGTACTATCCAAATAGTTTGGAAACCAACATTCTAGACCTCAAAAAGATATTCTGTAGTATCTTCCATACATGTTATTATGTGGAAAATAATGTATTTCTGATTGTTCATTGATGAAAAGTCTACAGAGCAGGAATATATTTTTAGCCCTTTCATAGATAAGAGACTGGGGATCTGGCTTAGATTTATCTTCTTGCAGATCACTTGGATTTGGTACTCTTAGCATCTATTCTAAAATAATGTAGATATGCATATTTGGCACCTTATGACAATTCTATTTTTTGCATATACTACAAAGGACAACACATTTCTGAATGGGTCAGCTACTACTCCTGTAGTCTAGAATTAATATTTTCTTCTCCATCTTGAAAATAGACCAAGTAACAGTGAAAACCTGACAAAATTGATTTTTTAAAAATAAACAGATTCTTTTTTAAAAGTTTTATTTTTTTCTCTATTTTTCGTTGCACTGGGTCTTCATTGCTGCCAAAGAAGATTCTACATTCTGCAGCACACAGGCTCTGTATTTGCAGCTCCTGTGCTCTATCAGCCTGGTGCACAGGCTTAGTTGCTCTGCAACATGTGGAATCTTCCTGGACCAGGGATTGAACCTGTGTCCCCTTCACTGGCAGACAGAGTCTTATCCACTGTACCACCAGTGAAGTCCCCAAACTGACTTTTTTGTTCTGTTTCTCCCCCCGCCCCCCACCGCCCTATTTTTAGCGTGTTGCTGGGTAGGGAGGTTAGCGAGAGGGAAGCATTATCAGGGAGAAGTTAAACTTCATCCAGCAGAGTTTTTTGTTCACTTTAACCTTTGGAAAGGCAACCCACTTTTGTTTCCTATTCTTGCGCTCCAGGAGAACAGAGAGGGAACATTTTAGTATAAGTACTTTTCACTCATGCAGGTGCATGACAAATACATCACTTAACACTGGCACATGCTTGTAGGCAAAAATATATTTCAGTAAGTGGAATGAAACCTTGCTGAATTGTGCTAAAGCAGTTTAGAGCATTTATTTCACTTCACTTTTGGAAAATTTCACTATAAGCAACTTTACAAAGAGGGAGACTATATAAAAATACACTAGGGGCAAGCACTTTAGAAGGTTTGTATAATGTCGAAATGCAAGTCTTCTTTCTTCATCTGGAATTTCCCCTTGATATTATAGATGTTATAAACTTGAAAACTACAAATACCAAACTAATTTGGGTAAAATATTTGTTCTCTTTATAGCTGCTGCTGCTAAGTCACTTCAGTTGTGTCCAACTCTGTGCGACCCCATAGATGGCAGCCCACCAGGCTCCACCGTCCCTGGGATTCTCCAGGCAAGAACACTGGAGTGGGTTGCCATTTCCTTCTCCAACACGTGAAAGTGAAAAGTGAAAGCAAAGTCGCTCAGTCGTGTCCAACTCTTCGCGACCCCATGGACCACAGCCTACCAGGCTCCTCCATCCATGGGATTCTCCAGGCAAGAGTACTGGAGTGGATGGTATAATATAAATTGTAAAAATACCCTTAGAAAATATTACCCTTTTATACTTTATTATTTTTGTGTTTTTCTATAATGTATCAGTGTTTAAATAGCTGTTACAGTTTGCTCTAAATATATTTAAAAATGTAGTCACCCACATTGTTATTCAATGTATATATCAACCAAAGTTCAGTTCAGTTCAGTCACTCAGTTGTGTCCAACTCTTTGCGACCCCAGGGACTGCAGCACGCCAGGCTTCCCTGTCCATCACCAACTCCTGGTGCTTACTCAAACTCATGTTCACTGAGTCAGTGGTGCTATCCAACCATCTCATCTTCTGCCATCTCCTTCTCCTCCCGCCTTCAATCTTTCCTGCATCAGGGGCTTTTCCAATGAGTTAGTTCTTTGTGTCAGGTGGTCAAAGTATTGGAGTTTCGGCCTCAGCATCAGTCCTTCCAATGAATATTTAGGGCTGATTTCCTTTAGGATGGACTGGTTGAATCTCCTTGCAGTCCAAGGGACTATCAAGAGTCTTCTTCAACACCACAATTCAAAAGCATCAACTCTTGTGTTAGAGTAGTACTGATTATTTACAGCCTCTTCATGCTTGGTCCTTTTTTAGGCTAGAGTATCCCAGTAGCAAGTTTATTATTTGTTTTGTGGAGGGTTTAATAGGTGAAGATATAAATTGGAAAGATTTCTTCAAGTAAGAAAGGGACAGAGATACTAAAGGAGGAATAGAGTTTGAAAAGAAAAAGGAAGATGTTTCAGGTGATAGGAACAGATAATCTGAGAGATTTCAAAGAAAGATAAAAGGGATCAAAGCTTAGAAGAGAATTTAAGATTTGTTGTAGCATTTATTACGTAACTCCTTTCTCAGCCACCCCACAAAACCTCTAGTAAAATTCAGTTGTTGGTCCATGCTTCTGGAATGTTTATAATTCTGGATATATGTTCAAGGCTGGTTTTAAAGTGTCTGTGGATGTGAAAAGAGTAGAAACTTTCTACAGTTAGGGACAAAATAAGCTGTGGTGTACCAAGAGGCAGAAGTCGGTTTGCTCGAGTAGGGAGGATTATTTTATCATGGACATCAATTAGAATTTTCTGTGTAGGGTGATAAAAAGCAGACCTTTTTTTTCACTTTTATTTTGTTTTTGAATTTGCTGTGAATGTGCTCCCTGATTGTAGGCATCCGGGCAGACTGTTCTTCCCACTTTCCTACCTTGGTCTCTCATTAGAAATAAGTGAAAAGCTCTAATTCAAAATACAGCATATGTTGGAATTTCCATCAGAAACTTACCACTTATTTTTTTTTTTTTTTTAGTTGTTCTATACCAACTTAGAGGACATCTCAGCAACCTAAGTGACCAATGTACTTTGAAGTCTCTGGTGAGTTCGGTCCTAATTTGTAGCTGTTCTGTCATAATAATATTTGTAGGCCAGAGGCAGTTCCCTAAATAAGAAATGTGGAAAATGATGTTCCTGCCCTCCTTATAACTGCAATTCCTTTGTACAATTTCTTATCACATGTAAAGCAGTGAGAGTAGGTTTTTGGGTTTTTAAATTTTTGTCTTTTTTCTCATTTCCCTCATCTTTTTCTTTCTCTCATTTCATGTTTACCTGTCCCTTCTTTCTGACTCTTGATTTCCATTTCTAAAATAGGGGGTCATCAGAGATCAGTGACGTTATGGAGGGATATAGTTAAGAGCACCTACTGGTGAATATTCTGGTTTCTTCATCGCTGGTCAGACTGAAACTTAATGAGCTTCATTTACTGGTTTTGTTTTATTGGGGCAGTTAAAAGGAAGAGCCAGGGAGAAAGAACATAAGGGAAATGACTAAGCAAAAATACTACCATGAAAATAATGAGGGTAAGGCCATAAAAGTTTTGTTAGTCATTTGTTTCCAATCTACTGTGCTCTCTTTTACCATGTCTATGCTTGCAAAATATTTATAATGAGATTAGAAATTTTACTTGCTTGCTTTATTTTTTTGGTGTAAACTTAGATTTCCTTCCACAGTAGATAACTGCTGAATTGTTGAAGTTGTAGTATTATTTCTACTTATGTTTCAATTGCAATATTATAAGGAAGGGAAAAAAGGTGGTGACAGCAAACACAGAGTCCTCTCATGGACTTTTCAGTCACTTGTGCCCTGTTTCCTTTTTTTCACTCTATTTTTTCACTTCCTGCCAAAAGGTCCTCATCATTTGTAGTGCACCTTTGCGCTTCTGATAGGATCTCGCTGAACTCCACGTGTGGATGGCATCGTGCCGATGTGGATGGTGGCCGAAACCTGTCCTGGGCTGTTGAGACATGAAACAGCTTCTTTCCTTCTTAATGCCAAACTTCGGCTGTACTATTTGTGTGTTTACATATGTAAACAAGTGTGAATTATAACTGAAACAGAGGTCATCAAACTTTTTCTATAAAGAATCAAATAGTAAATATTTTAGGCTTTGCAGGTATCTAGTGAGAAAACAAATGTAACCTAAAAGTTGAGAATTCCATTTTATTCAGTGGACTTACTGAGGACTCAAGCTGGGGAGAGAGGCTCTCAGCTAACTCTGAGGGACTGTTCTAAAGAGGTCAGGGAGGAGTCAGGATATATAGGAGTTTTTGCAGAAACAACCAGGTGATCAGAGTATCAAAAAATTACTGTTAATCTTTGGAAGAAGATGATGATTTGAAGGGCAATGAACATCTCAAGTTAAATTTAGTGCTTTTCTTTGCATGGGAAGATGCAAGAGTCTGGGCTCATTGAAATCATTCCTTTGATATGCACCTTAACTATCTAGGGCCTATATCCTGCTTTTCTTTATCCTGAATCTTCTAAGGGTGCACAGTTGGGGGTGGCTGCAGTGTGGCTGATAGCTTGATGGCTTTAGAATCCTTTGTTCACTGATATGGCAGATTACATTCTTCTTCAACACAATAGTCTCTATTAAACTTTGCTCTCGCAATGCAAAAGCGGCCATGGATAATGATAAACAAATGGATGTGGCTGTGTTCCAGTAAAATTCTGAACACTGAAATTTGAATTTCACAAACTTTTATATGTCATGAAATAAATTCTTCTTTTGATTTTTTTAATCATTTACAAATGTAAAAACCATTCTTAATTTGTAGGCTGTACAAAAATAGGGAGCAGGCTAAACTGACCTACAGGCTGTAATTTGCTGGATGTGAACTAGAACATTATTCTTTGCCATGTTATTCTACACCACCAGTTTAGTGGCTTAAAACAACTGTTATTTATGTAGTTGTTTATGTGTTGGTTGGCAATTTGGATGGGCTCCACTGGGTAGTTCTTGACTAGTTTCAAGTATATATCTGTGGTCAGTTGTTGGTCATGTAGTTGGTTCTGCTTCTAGGGGTTAGTGGCCTTTGGCTGGGGTAATCAAGGCTATTATATTAAAGGTCATGTATCTAGCAGGCTCACCTGTGCTTGTTCACATGGTGGTTCTAAGAGCAGCCAAAATAGGCAAACCCCCTACCTGGGAGAACTTTGCAAGGTTCTGTGAGTTTCATTTTGCTACTGTCTCATTGTCTCATTGGCTGAAACAAGTCACATGACCAAGTCCAGCAGGTGAAGGAGGACTAGGTATGGGTCCAGGCAAGTGTGAACAGCTGGAGTCTTACTGCCACAATCTACCGTAGAAGGCCCTTGACTTGATGATTTATATCCTTTCCATAGGCTAAACACATTCCTTCCTTTCTAAAACCCCCTAGATTTCATCTAGTTACAACATCAGGCTCAAAGTCCAGGATCTCTTGATATAGAATCATGCCTGAAAGTACCTTTGAATGCAGTTCCTATTTATTTAGTTGCACAAAAAGCTAAGTTACAACATAAGTAACTTAAGACAACATGATAACTATAATAGAAAGAAGCATTTGAAAGGGGAAGACTGAGAGCAGAAGCAGTCACTGGTTCACAAAAATTCTGAAATCCAGCCAGGCATATGTTGCCAGACCATCTGTACTCCAGGGGTTCCCTGATAGCTTAGCTATCAGGGAATACTCCAGTATATTGGGGCTTCCCTTGTGGCTCAGCTGGTAAAAAATTCTCCTGCAATGCCAAAGACCTGGGTTTGATTCCTGGGTTTGGAAGATCCCCTGGAGAAGGGAAAGGTTACCCACTCCAGTATTCTGGCCTGGAGAATTCCATGGACTGTACAGTCCGTGGGGTCACAAAGAATCAGACACGACTGAGCGACTTTCACTTTCTGTACTCCATGGTCAAGAAGTTTTCCTTGATTAGGCTGAAACTGCTTTCTGGGTGTGTTTCTCCAGTCTGTTGTTTTTTAAACAAATCTCAGGGAGTGGTACCCTAGTCCATCGTTTTTCACAGTTCTGTCTCTGACCTCTGAGATGACATTCCTTGTATTTTTAAAAAAGATTTATAGATTTATGTATTTAATTCATGGCTTCTCGGCTGTGCAGGGGCCTTCTCCAGTTGCACACAGGGGCTACTCTCTAGTTGTGGTGCTTGGGCTTTTCATTGCAGTGGCTTCTCTTGTTTTGGAGCACAAACTCTAGTTGCTCAGGCTTCAGTAGTTGTGTTGCACGGGCTCAATAGTTGCACCTCATGGGCTATAGCGTACTGGCTCAGTAGTTGTGGTGCACAGGCTTAGTTGTTCTGCTGCATGTGGGATCTTCCTGGACTATGGGATCGAACTTGTGTTCCCTGCATTGGCAGGCAAATTCTTTATCATTGAGCCACTAGGGAAGCCCCATCATTCCTTATTTATAAGCAACGTACTGTATATATAGCTGAATATCGTTCTCAGCCTTCTTCATTTTTATGGAGTGTTGGGGTCCCAGAGGCTCTTTATGGTTTGAGATGATGTGGTCTCTTTCAGTGCAGGATGTCTGGGCTTTTATCAATGTAGTTGACTTCAACATTTTGAGAGCTTCCTATGACTCTGATTCAGGTATGGAAGCCAATTTCATAATTCATATAGAGGCAGTTTTCTTTGTACTTGGGTGTGTCAGGCTTCTGGGGAACCGCCCTGAAGAATTTGAAGTCTTTTTTTTTTCTTTTCATCTGAGAGTGCTATATATGTCCTTAAAAATTGTATAGCTCTTAACAAAGGGATCTGGGCTTCCCTGGTGGCTCAGTGATAAAGAATCCACCTGTTGATGCAGGAAATACATGTTTGATCCCTGGGACAGGAAGCTCCCCTGGAGAAGGAAATGGCAACCCACAAGTATTCTTGCCCGGAGAATCCCATGGACAGAGGAGCCTGGTGGCTATAGGTGATGGGGTCGCAAAATATTTAGACAAGACTTAGTGACTAAACAACAACAAAGGGACTTTGAGTCACACTATGATTCGATCTTTATCCTGAAACCATTTATTACTTTGACAGTATTTTCCTGACTGGGGAGATTGGAGATAAAGAACAGTTAACTTTTTTCCCAGCATGTTGTGATCCCTTTACATTCCCCCTAAGTTCTGCTTGCAGACAGAATTTTCTTGAGCTCATTTCTCCTTTCTTGTACCTTATCATAGGCAGTTAAAAGAAGCCAATTGACTTTAGCTTTTTGTGAGGTCATCTCCCTAGCTAAATTTATTAGTTACTACAGGCAACATTTTTATTAATTATTTCACAACTACATAACTTAGGTCACTTTTTCTAGTCTGCTTTTGCAGTTGGCTTCCCTGGTGGCTAGAAGGTTAAAGCGTCTGCCTCTAATGCGGGAGACCTGGGTTCGATCCCTGGGTTGGGAAGATCCCCTGGAGAAGGAAATGGCAACCCACTCCAGTATTCTTGCCTGGAGAATCCCATTGGAGGAGCCTGGTGGGCTACAGTCTGTGGGGTTGCAAAGAGTCGGACACAACTGAGCGACTTAACTAACTAACTTAACTTGGGCTTCCCAGGTGGCGCCAGTGGTAAAGAACCTGCCTGCCAACGCAGGAGACTCGGGTTCAATATCTGGGTGAGGAAATTCCCCTGGAGGAGGAAATGGCACCCACTATGATATTCTTACCTGAAGAATCCATGGACATTGTAGCCTGGCAGAGTATGGTCCGTGGGGTCACAAAAAGTTAGACACGACTGAAGTGACTTAGCACACACACATGCATAACGATTTCCTTATCACTTTCATAACCCCTGCTAACAGTGTGCTCACCATTTTTCCAGCCCTAACAGTTTCTTTGCATCCTTTCCAGCCTCCACCAGCCACCTATTCCAAAGTTAATGCCTCGAATTTTGGGCTTTTGTTACAGAAGCACTGTACTTCTTTGTACTGATTTCTTTATGAGTTGTTGTTGCAGCAGAACAAAGCATCCAAACCCGAGTGGGTTAAAACAATCATTTATGTCACTCATAACATATGACACATATGTGCTGGAAAACCTGAACTGGGCTCAGCAGGACAGAATTTGGCTGGTCTTTGCCAGGTTCACTTGTACATCTGCAGTCTTTGATGGTTAGAGAAGAGGTTTGACTTCAGGTGTTGGCTGGCTGCTGAGGGGCAACAGGGAGACTGGGCCACGTGTCTGTCATTATCAAGCTGGCTAGCCTGGGCTTGTTCACACAGTGGTGTTGGCAGGGGTTCCAATCAGCCAGAAATTACAAGTCCTGATATGCAAGAACTTTTTAAGTCTCTGCTGTGTCACATGTACTTTTGTCACATTGGCTAAAGCAAATCACATGGCCATTCCAAAGTGAGTGTGGAATTATCCAATGGCATACACTGAAGGAAGGGATAAATTCAGAAAGGTATGAACATATTTGGGGCTATTGAGGCTACAGTCTGTAAAACTAGTCTTATGCTAAATAGAACAGACTACAATCTGACACGTAGATAGCCTGCCAAGTTTCTCTGGTAGCAAAAGGGCTGCCAGCTTGCTAAAAGGTCACTGAGTTTGCTGAAATTGCAAATTTTGAGTGACTGGTTATGCAGCTAGTTGATACAAGCATGGAAAATTCAAGTTTTGGCTCTAAATTCGGTAAATGATACTTTCTAAATACTAGGACTATAAGGATTTCTGCACTATGCTTTTGGAGCTTGAGCTACCAAAAATGCAAGGGTATGGAAAGAACATTGCTTCTGAGGGTAGGCAAACAGAGTGAAAAATAACAAAAATTAAAATATCTAACATTTACAAGATGTTGGTCATGTGCCAGATACTATGCTGGAAGCTTTTCATGGATTATGTCATATCTTTTAAAAATAGGAAAATTAGTATTAGGAAATTAAGAAGAACTTTTTACTTTTAGATCTAGAGAGCATAACCTGCTCTCAATATAATGGGAACGCTTTTACGTTATGCTCAGGATTAGGGATTCTCTTTTCAGACACCATTGATTGGAGGTTGGAGATTATAGAAAAGTGTAGGTTACTTTGGAGTCTACTGGTCATTTACTCCATTTCCTATTTGCATGAGTATTACTGTTTGGGACAGTTTCCATCTTTATAATGAATCCAGCTGAAACTGAAATCCTTTCCTTTTGCCTTTATCAAGTAAAATATCCTAGTTTAATAATTAGTTTTTGGGAAGAGATCCTATTGTGATTCTCCTTGCATATTTCCTGTCCATTCTTTATTGACCCCAAAATGCAAAAAAATAAAATAACAGAGATTTTCCTAGAATAAAATATTTGCTTTTTATGATGTATGTGTAAGGATTCACAGAAAAGTTAGCAAAGAAATGACAGGAGTTAGACTTGAATAGAAGAGTTTTATTGTTGTTGTTTTGTTGCTGAGTCACGTCTGACTCTTTGTGACCCTATGGACTGCAGCACCCTAAGCTTCCCAGTCCTTCACTGTCTCCCAGAGTTTGCTCAAGGTCATGTCCACTGATGGAGAAGGCAATGGCAACCCACTCCAGTGCTCTTGCCTGGAAAATCCCATGGACGGAGGAGCCTGGTAGCTGTAGTCCAAGGGGTTGTGAAGAGTTGGACATGACTGAGCGAGTTCACTTTCACTTTTCACTTTCATGCACTGGAGAAGGAAATGGCAACCCACTCCAGTGTTCTTGCCTAGAGAATCCCAGGGACAGCAGAGCCTGGTAGGCTGCTGTCTATGGAGTCACACAGAGTCGGACACGACTGGAGAGACTTAGCAGCAGCAACATGTCCATTGATTTGGTGATGTTATTCAACCATCTCATCCTCTGTCGCCCCATTCTTCTCCTGCCCTCAATCTTTCCTAGCATCAGGGTCTTTTCCAATGAGTCGGCTCTTTGCGTCAGGTGGCTGAAGTATTGGAGCTTCAGCTTCAGCACCAGCTTCAGGATTGATTTCCTTTTGGGTTGTCTGGTTTGATCTCCTTGCAGTCCAAGGGACTCTAAAGAGTCTTTTCCAACACCACAGTTCAAAAGTATCAATTCTTCAGCACTCAGCCTTCTTTATGGTTCAATTCTAACATCCATACATACGATTACTGGAAAAACCATAGCTTTGACTATACACATCTTTGTTGGAAAAGTGATGTCTCTGCCTTTTAATATGTTGTCTAGATTTGTCATAGGTTTCCTTCCAAGGAACAAGTGTCTTTTAATTTCATGGCTGCAGTCACCATCTGCAGTGATTTTGGCGCCCAAGAAAATAAAATCTGTCACTGTTTCCACTTTCCCCCCTTCTATTTGCCATGAAGTGATGGGACTGGATGCCATGATCTTTCTTTGTTGAATGTTGAGTTTTAAGCCAGCTTTTCACTCTCCTCTTTCACCCTCATCAAGAGGCTCTTTAGTTCCTCTTAGCGTTCTGCCATTAGAGTGGTATCATCTGCACATCTGAGGTTATTGATATTTCTCCTGACAGTCTTAATTCCAGCCTGTGATTCATCCAGCCTGGCATTTCACATGATGTGTTCTGGAAAAAAGTTAAATAAGCAAAATGACACTTGCTTATTTAATGTATTATTTGATGTACTCCTTTCCCAATTTTGAACCAGTTCATTGTTCCATGTCTAGTTCTAACTGTTGCTTCTTGTCCTGCATACAGGATTCTCAGGAGACAGGTAAGATGGTCTGGTATTCCCATCTCTTTAAGAACTTTCCACAGTTTGTTGTGATCCACACAGTCAAAGGCTTTGCTATAGTCAGTGAAGTATAGTCAGAAGTAGATTTTTTTTTCACTTCCCTTGCTTTCTCTTTGATCCAATGAATGTCAGCAATTTGATCTCTGGTTCTTCTACCTTTTCTAAATCCAGCTGTACATAAGGAAATTCTTGGCTCATTTACTGCTGAAGTATAGGTTGAAGGATTTTGAGCATAACTTTGCTAGAATGTGAAATGAGGGCAATTGTACAGTAATTTGAGCATTCTTTGGAGAGCATTGCTCTTCTTTGGGAGTGGAATACAAACTGACTTCTTCCAGTCCTGTGGCCACTGCCAAGTTTTCCAAATTTGCTGATGTATTGAGTGCAACACTTTAAAAGCATCATCTTTTAGGATTTGAAATAGCTCAGCTAGAATTCCATCACCTCAACTAGTTTTGTCCATAGTAATGCTTCTTAAGGCCCACTTGATTTCACAAGTCTAACTCTAGGTGAGTGGCCACACCATCGTGGTTGTCCGGGTCATTAAGACCTTTTTTGTATAGTTCTCTTGTGTATTCTTGCCACCTTTTCTTAATCTCTTCTGCTTCTGATAAGTCCTTACTATTCTTGTCCTTTAGCATTCCCATTCTTGCATGAAATGAAGTAGTAGAATTATTAAAAGTGTTTTTCTTCAGAAACTTAGGTTAAAATGAAGATTAAAGTGGAAGAATAAAGCAGACCAGGAATATATCAACAGCTTCCCCTTAAATGGATAGAGAATATTAATGCTAAACTCTGACACAGACATACACAATTGAGATTGAGCAATGAATGTGTGGGGGTAAAAGATTCTATAAAGACATAAAACTGATAACTAAACTTTATTTTTACATTTAAATTCATTATTTTGGAAGTAGTGCTTTCTCCATGAGAGAAAAAAAAAATGTTTTTCTTTTTAATTAAGCTAAATTATAAGCAAGAAAAAAAATTTGTAAAGTATATCAGATATTCAAGTTTGTAACTCTAAAGTATAATCTGTAATTGGCTAACTATGGCAAAATTAAATGAGGCACAGCAGCAGTTAAGAAGTTACGTTAGTTCATCAAACGTCAACATGAATCAACCATCGCTATACATATGTCCCCTCCCTCTTGAAACTATGTTTGACAGAAAACTAGAAAAGTCTATAAAGCAATTATTCTTCAAGTAAAAAATAAATAAATTCAAAACAAGAAGTTACCTTAGTTTAGACTGATAGACATATATATACACTAGATGATACACAGAATATTCTTCAACCCCTACAGAAAAACAAGCACATTGACCAATATAGTTGTGTTAAAGGAAGGTAATAAGTCCACTCAGTTGTGGAATGCTCAACTTTTAAAAACCTTTCTTTTTTTTTTTATGAATATTGATACATTTGTCATGGTGATATAATTTGCAGAAATAAGAATTTCTTCAAGTTAGTTTTACTTTTTAATTTTGAAGAAAAATTTTAAGCATTCAGAAAAATTATAGAAAACTTGATAGAATTCTAGAACACTGGTATGCACATCACCTAGATTTATTAATATTTTCTCACATTTGTTTAATTTCTTTGTAATTATCATCTATCTAATCATGCTGAATTATTTGAGAATAAGTTGCAGATAACACTTCACCTCTAAATACTCGAACCTTATATGTCATTACAGCCTCATATATTAATTTAATTTGATACAGTTTAATTATAAAATTCAGGAAATCTAACATTAACACAACACAAATTGCCTAATATATGGTCCACATTTACATTTAGATTTTTCATCCTAATAATGTTCTTTAGAGAAAAGCAAACAAAACAAAAACCTTTTTTCCTATCCAGGCATCAATCCAGAATTACATATTGTGCTTTAGTTATTGTGTCTGTTTAGTCTCTTTTAATCTTGATCAACCCATCAATCCTTTTTTTTTTCATGACATTTTGAAAATAACAGGCCTGTTATTTTTGTATGGAGAAGCCAGTGGCACCCCATTCCAGTACTCTTGCCTGGGAAATCCCATGGACGGAGGAGCCTGGTAGGCTGCAGTCCATGGGGTCGCTAAGAGTCGAACACGACTGAGCGACTTCACTTTCACTTTTCACTTTCATGCATTGGAGAAGGAAATGGCAACCCACTCCAGTGTTCTTGCCTGGAGAATCCCAGGGACGGGGAAGCGTGGTGGGCTGCCATCTATGGGGTCGCACAGAGTCGGACACGACTGATGGTGACTTAGCAGCAGCAGCATAAAATTTCGTGAAATTTTTATAACATCACTGAATTTGTTTTTGATTGTTTCCTCATGATTAGATTCAGGTTGTGCATTTCTGACCGGAGTACTGTCTACATGGGACCGTTCTTCTCAAGCATATGACCCCCTGTCACACAATGTCAGTTTATCTCATTATTGGTGATGCTAACATTACTACTTTCATAAGGAGGTGTCTGCAGTTATCTCTACTTTAAAATACCATTCCTTTTGCTAATTAATATATAAACCAAGAGGAGACACTTAGGTCCTATTCTCCAACTAACTTTTGCCTAAAGGTTGTAGCATTTGCTAATAATTTTTGCCTAAATCAGTTATTACAATGTTAGTTACCAATTATTAAAAAATTTCGATCAAGCAGAAATTTTTACTAGTTTTTTTTTTTAAAAAGAGTGTAAAAGAGGTTATCACAAGGTATTAATACATCTGTAGACAAGCAGAAGGGTACAGTAGTACTACTGGTAATTAATTTGGAAAGGCAAAAGTAAAGAATAACCCCAATGAAGAATAAAGCTATTGCAACAAATATTCTGAATTTTTCATCAAGCAGTAGAATGGTAATAAGCTAGGTCTTTGAAGTGAAATGTGTGCATCGACCATTTCCTCCTGCATAATCTTAGACTGCTTTGCATTTGTACACAATCATGCACAGTGATAATCAGGAAAATGTTTGGACTGTACAGAAAAAAAAGAGCTTGGCACCAAGTATAATAAAAGAGAAATATGAAAACAAGGGAGTCAGGTAAGGCATTTAAGATTAGAAGATGTTTACATAAAATATATAAAGCAGTTGATAAATGATATTTACTTATATTACTAGTTTTTCTTTCTCTATTTCTGGCTAATTTTATTAATAAAGTATAGCTTTAGGTTATTCTCAGTTGCATCTAGTGAATTCAAAAAAGAACAACTCTCCCATAAAGTATCTATCATGTCTTGCCGAATAAAATGTGTATTTTGTGCAACCTGAGATTGAAGGCTTTTGAAGCTTGTTGGAGGTTTAAATCAGAAAACCCCCCACTTCTCGCAGACACACTTGCTTGTCATTTTGAGTTTGATTTATCTCAAGCAGGAGCTAAAACTGTATTAAAATCTTCTGTTAAGCATGTAAAATTCCACATATATAGAGTCAGTAAGCTAAACATCTCTAATAAAAGACAGCTGTGTTCTCATTGGAAGCAAAAATAGGATAGTAAGAGACTTGTTTCTGTGAAAGGTGATATAAAAGTATTAGAAACCGAGTGACTTCTCCTTGCTCTATAAAATGACTCTGATATAGAAAGCAATAAAAATACTTTAAATGATTTTTTTTAAGTGCACATAAAATAATCAGTGAATCTGTGTATTCAGCTATTGATGAGTTTAGTGATGGGATGAAAAATTGTTACTTTCTGAGTGTCCTCTTTATTCATTATTTCACTATATATTTTCCTTTCTCTTTCAATCTATGTGAGAATAAACCTTGGATATAACATTATATAACATTAATGGTTTTATGATCATTGTTTCTATATAATTTCAGAGATTATTTTTGGCCTCTTAACATTTTTGGTTTGTGCATTTATGTGTATACTTTAAATTTTTTAAATTTTATTAGATAAGTTTAAAACATTATGAATATGGATTTTTAGCCTTAAAAATATATAACCAAAGAGAATGGCCCATTTACCCTAGAGTTCGTATAATATATCTGATTAGCTGCCTTGTACATTTTTGTTCATATTTATAACATAATGTACATGAAAGGAAACAAAAGTAAAAATTGATGACTTCATGTTGATAAACTTAAGCTGAAATTAAGCAACATAGTTTGATTACAGCTTAGTCTGGAATTCTGCTTTGGTTCACCTGATTATGGTGGTGAACTGCATTTTATTTATTCATCTAGAACATTTATTTAGGGCTGACAGATAGAAATTGTTTAATAAGTAGTTATTTTATTGTTTTTAATGCATTAAACACATCTATACATATCAGTTCAGTTCAGTTTAGTCACTCAGTTGTGTCTGACTCTTTTGCAAGCCCATAGACTGCCGCATGCCAGGCCTCCCTGTCCATCACCAACTCCGGGAGTTTACTCAAACTCATGTCCATTGAGTCAGTGATGCCATCCAACCAACTCACCCTCTGTCATCCCCTTTTCCTCCCACCTTCAATCTTTCCCAGTATCAGGGTCTTTTCAAATGAGTCAGTTCTTTGCATCAGGTGGCCAAAGTATTGGAGTTTCAACTCCAGCATCGGTCCTTCCAATGAATATTCAGGACTGATTTCCTTTAGGATGGGCTGGTTGGGTCTTCTTGAAGTCCAAGGGACTTTCAAGAGTTCTCCGACACGACAGTTCAGAAGCATCAATTCTTCAGCACTCAGCTTTCTTTATAGTCCAACTCTCACATCCATACACGAGTACTGGAAAAACCATAGCCTTGACTAGATGGACCTTTTTTGGCAAAGTCATGTCTTTGCTTTTTAATATGTTGTCTAGGTTGGTCATAACTTTCCTTCCAAGGAGTAAGCGTCTTTTAATTTCATGGCTGCAGTCACCATCTGCAGTGATTTTGGAGCTCCCCCAAAATAAAGTCTGTCAGTGTTTCCACTGTTTCCCCATCTATTTCTCATGAAGGGATGGGACTGAATGCCATGATCTTAGTTTTCTGAATGTTGAGCTTTAAGCCAACTTTATTACTCTCCTCTTTCACTTTCATCAAGAGGCTCTTTAGTTCTTCTTTGCTTTCTGCCATAAGGGTGGTTTCATCTGCATATCTGAGATTATTGATATTACTCCCAGCAATCTTGATTCCAGCTTGTGTTTCATCCAGCCCAGCATTTCTCATGATGTACTCTGCATATAAGTTAAATAAGCAGGGTGATAATATACAGCCTCGATGTAATCCTTTTCCTATTTGGAACCGGTCTGTTGTTCCATGTCCAGTTCTAATTGCTGCTTCCTGACCTGCATACAGATTTCTCAAGAGGCAGGTCAGGTGGTCTGGTGTTCCCGTCTCTAAGAATTTTCCACAGTTTGTGGTAATCCACACAGTCAAAGGCTTTGGCATAGCCAATGAAGCAGAAATAGATGTTTTTCTGGGACGCTCTTGCTTAATCCAGCGGATGTTAACAATTTGATCTCTGGTTCCTCAGCCTTTTTAAAATCTAGCTTGAACATCTGGTAGTTCACGATTCATGTATTGCTGAAACCTGGCTTGGAGAATTTTGAGCATTATTTTACTAGCATGTGAGCTGAGTGCAATTGTGTGGTACTTGGGACATTCTTTGGCATTGCCTTTCTTTGGGATTGGAATGAAAACTGACCTTTTCCAGTCCTGTGGCCATTGCTGAATTTTCCAGATTTTCTGGCCTGTTGAGTGCAGCACTTTCACAGTATCCTCTTTTAGAATTTGAAATAGTTCAACTGAAATTCCATCACTTCCACTAGCTTTGTTCATAGTGATGCTTCCTAAAGTCCACTTGACTTCACATTCCAGGAAGTCTGGCTCTAGGTGAGTGATCACACCATCATGGTTATCTGGGTCGTGAAGATTTTTTTTGTACAGTTCTTCTGTGTATTCTTGCCTCCTCTTCTTAATATCTTCTGCTTCTGTTAGGTCCATACCATTTCTGTCCTTTATTGAGCCCATCTTTGCCTGAAATGTTCCCTTGGTATCTAATTTTCTTGGCGAGATCTCTAGTCTTTCCCATTCTATTGTTTTCCTCAGTTTCTTTGCACTGATCACTTAGGAAGGCTTTCTTATCTCTCTTTGTTATTCTTTGGAACTCTGCATTCAGATGGGTATATCTTTCCTTTTCTTCTTTACCTTTAGCTTCTCTTCTTTTCACAGCTATTTGCAATGCATATGTATATTGCTGACATGAATTCCTCATAGATTAAAATTTAAAATTTTCTTTTATAATATATGCAATATAGTTTTACGTTTATTTCATGCATTTAATAATTATTTGAGGACCTTCCATTAGCCAGGCCCTGTACTAGTCTTCAGCAATACATCTATGGATAAGATACATGGACCATCAGCTTTCAGGGAGCTTATATTTTTGTAGGAAAGACAGAAAAGAAACAAATAAACAGGTAAATAACATAATTAGATATTTTCAAGAATTCTACAAAGGAAAAGTGCCCAGAGTAATTAGTCTTGGCAATTAAGTATGTGTGTGTATGCATGTCCACATACCCCTGCGTGTTTGTATATATGTATATGTATGGATGTGTGTGCATACATACAGGTGTGTATGCATGTGTATATATATATAAAATCTATGTTAATATGGATATATATTATATATATATGTTTGTGTGTGTGCTTACATGTATATGTACAATTGACCCTTGAACAATGAGAAAGTTAGGGGCACTGACCCCTGACGTAGTCAGAAATATGCATGTAACTTTTGACTCCTCCAAAACTTAACTACTAATAGCCTATTGTTGACTGGAAACATACTATAACATAAACAGTAGATTATCAGACACTTAGTATGGTAATATATATAATATATGCTATATTTTATAGTAAACTATGCTGCTGCTGCTAAGTCACTTCAGTCGTGTCCGACTCTGTGCGACCCCATAGACGGCAGTCCACCAGGCTCCCCTGTCCCTGGGATTCTCCAGGCAAGAACACTGGAGTGGGTTGCCATTTCCTTCTCCAATGCATGAAAGTGAAAAGTAAAGGTGAAGTTGCTCAGTCGTGTCTGACTCTTCGCGACCCCATGGACTGCAGCCCACCAGGCTCCTCCGTCCATGGGATTTTCCAGGCAGGAGTACTGGAGTGGGGTGCCATTGCCTTCTCCAAGTAAACTATGCTAGAGAAAATAAAATATTTGAAAATCATAAGGAACATACATTTATGGTACTGTACTGTATTTCTACTATAACTTTGTATCATCTGTTTAATCAGATGAATATTCTGTCAGTATCTATGTCAATATTGTCTTATAAGGTACAAAACGCTCTAGATGTTATATGTATTACTAATGCATGCATGCATGCATGCTAAGTCGCTTCAGTCGTGTCCGACTCTGTACGACCCTATGGACAGCAGCCCACCAGGCTCCTCTGTCCACGGGATTCTCTAGGCAAGACTATTGGAGTGGGTTGCCATTTCCTTCTCCAATATGTATTACTAATACTAGACATCAAAAAATGATAATGTAAAAAATAAATTCATACTTATTTACAGGTATAACAATTCATGCCTTGATAATGAAGAAGCAGCAGTATGATTGCTGGTATAATCAATACAATTTCTTCATGGTACCCTAGCCTATACACACTGAATGAATTGAATAGAGTTTTAATGGAATACATTATTACCATCATGTTCACAATACAATTTTGGAAACATGGTTACATTGTTCAAAAACCACTTACCAGTGATGATATACAGTTTCTCCTATTATGAGAGAGAGAGAGGCATACAGGATAGTAATATAATTCTTTTAAAGTTATAAAACAGTAAGAAAACTAACACATTAATTTTATGTTAAATATCACTCAGCTTGTGCCTATATCAGGATTGGCTATCCACTTCAATACAGTCTGACACACCTTGCTGTACATGATGAGTACTTAGGCAATGATGATGGCACAAAATCTCTCATACAGTTCTGGCTGTAGAGTTACTAGATTTCCATATGAAGACACACATACAGGGCAGGTATATTTATTAACTCTATGGTATGATGAGTTTTTACTCTCAAGTGGAAATGGATCATTTAAATATTTTCATCATCTTCATGTTGAGTATGCTGAGGAAGAGTAGAAAAAGAAGACGTTTGTGTTGCTATCTCAGGGATTGCAGAGGCAGAAGAGGTAAAGGAGAGAGTGCACACTTGGTGTTACTTCATAGAAATACACTGTAATTACAGCCTGACTTTTTTTTCTTTTTCATTTTTCTGAAAATGTTTCCAGTCCTTCTTCCACTGTTTGCTTCATTTTCAGTGCCTGTGCCATGGAAGGGTCTCTTGACATAAAAAGAAGTCAAAAACAATCTTGAATAATTGGAACCCTTCTGCCAGATTGTCTAATGTAAATCTTTTTCTGGTTCTGCTTCTTCTACATCTTCTTCCTCTTCCTCATCCATTGGTTCAGAAGCATTCATCTGCATCAGGTCATCCTCTGTTAATTCCTTTGATGTGGCTTCTATAAACTGTTGAATTCCTTTGGTGTGGCCTCTAAAAGCTCTTCAATTTCTTGAAATTCTTCACCCACCAGCTTTTTTCTTTTTGCCATAACCAGATTTTATAATCATAAAATCTCTTTTATGATTTCCTTGATAGGCTCTGTTGTAAATCCTGTGAAATCATGCATGCCCTCTGAAAACAGTTTTTCTAGCAGTAACTTATTATTTTGGGCTTATTATTATTTTTTGGCTTTTTCTGTTAACAAAGGTGACATCTTCAGTGGTGTAATCCTTCCAGACTTTTACAATGTTCTTTCTATCGGGGTTTTCTTCATAGCATTGAAAATCCTTCCAGAGAAAACCAGGTGTCCTTACGACCTCCTGGTCTAGAAGCTGAATTAAAGATGCATTTGGTGCAAACAGACCACTTTGACATCTTCAGTTGAATTCATGGGGTTCTGTGTGTCCAGTATCAAGATAACATGAAAAAGCAATATGTTACTGGTAAGATAGTTTCTAACTTTAGCAAATAAAAGCATCGATGGGACTGATCCCCAGAAAAAGGGTTTGCACTGTTCAGGCCTTGTACAAATCAAAGTCTGGCAGCTGCTGTTTATCTTTTCCCTTCAAGGCTTAGAGATTAGTAGCTTTACAGATAAGGGTAGATCTGATCACAAACGTGACTACATTTGCACAAAACAATAGAGTTAGCCTATCCCTTCCTGCCTTAAATCCTGGTGCTTGCTTCTCTTTGTGACTAATAAATGTCCTTTGTGGTATTTTTCCCCCCCCAGAGTAGGGCACTTTGGTCTGCATTAAAAACCTGTTCAGTCAGAAAGCCTTTCTCCTCAGTGATTTTCTTAATGGCATCTGGAAACTCATCTACTGCCTCTTGGTCTACAGCAGTTGCTTATCCTGTTATCTTGACATTTTTTAAGCCAAACCTCTTTCTTAAAATTATCAAACCATCCTTTGTTGGCATTAAATTCTCAAGTTTTATATCCTTCACTTTCCTTTTGCTTTAAATTGTCATTATAATGATATTGTTTTTCTAGAGTTATATTAGTATATATAGGTATATCTTTCATATAGCAATCTTGCACCCACTTAAGTCTACATTTTCAGTACAAGATTAAAAGATATTTTTGCAAAAAAGTGCAAAGTTTTCATGGCTGCTGGCATAGCTGTGGCAATGGATTCACAAATTTATTTTTTTAAAAAACAAATAAGCAAACAATGGTCCTTATGCTGGATTCATTTATCTTGAAATGGTGTGCAACCACAGCTGCAGACCTCAATCTATAGTACATATCAGACAATTCAGCTCTTTTTTGTAATATCATGACTTTTTTCTGCTTCTTGGGAGTACTTCCAGCTTCACAAATAGTGGGGCTAGGCTGTGCTGTGCTTAGTCACTCAGTCGTGTCTGACTCTTTGTGAACCTATGCACTGTAGCGGTCCAGGCTCCTCTGTCCATGGGATTTTTCAGGCAAGAAAACTGGAGTGAGTTGCCGTGCCCTCCTCCAGTGGATCTTCCCAACGCAGGGACTGAACCCAAGTCTCCTGCATTGCAAATGTATTCTTTACCAGCCGAGCTACCAAGGAAGCCCCAGTAGTGGGCCGTATGGGTGTTATCCAAGGCTCATGGTATTGGACTAAACAAAACATAAGCAAGAACCATAAGTGATCACTTTTTACTGTGATAGACAATGTACTGGAGAGACAGACTGCTCATGTGTAGATGATTAGTGTCACATGGCATTTTAAGTGAATACTTGTAACACTTGAACTTGCCTCAAGAGCAACAGGAGGTGGGTACAAAATGAGTACAGTAGTACAGTATGTACAACAGTTACTTTTATGCAGTTATGATTTAATAATGACTATTTTTGTTTATATTTCTCTCAATTGCAAAGATGCCACTTATAGTCTCTGTGTGCATAAGTTTGATAAATTTTAACTTTTTTACAAGAGTTTTGTATGTGTTTTATGGTAGAAAATGATAAAGTAGACTCATATCTATCTACATATTTTATACATTCATGACGTTTTAAAAAAATTTTTTTTATATTTCTAGATTGTATAGTTGGTCTGTGAGGTTTTTCACATTGTAACAAATCTCCAATAATTTTCCCAGTAGATTTATTAAAAAAATTTTTTTGTGTAAGTGGACTTGTGAAGTTCAAACCTATGTTGTTCAGGCGTTGACTGTATTTATGTATGTGATACTGTAGATTGGGTAGTCAGGGAAGTTCTGTCTGAAGAGTATCATATAGACCTGAAGAATGAGAAGAGATCAGTAACATAAAAGGGCATAGAATGTTGTTCCAGAAGCAGTTTTTAGGATTTAATAGGGTTTTCTGATAGTTTTAAATTTGGAAATAACCAAATAACTCATCTAGTCCTCCTGAGGGCCCCCCAAAGTTTCATTAGCCAAGACTGGAATGCAGAGATGACTGCTACTCTGTAAAACAGAGTCAATTAAATATGTAGAGATATAAAAGCAAAAATTATCATGTACAATATTAAGAGAATGGAGTTGAAAGTTTAGAAAAAGCAGATCTCTTTCATCTTCACATTTCCCATTTCATCTAAACTCAGTGAAGAGTTTAAAATTCAATATAGGTAAGTAGGCTAAAAAACTATAATTCTGAGTCATCAACAGCATATCTGAAAGGAACAACACAGCCAAGTCTGGCAGTTCCTATTTTTCGGATTAGAAATTAACTACTATGTTGTCAGGATGAAATGGTATGTTTTATTACTGAAAAGGCAGCTCTGTTAGCTTCTTTGGGCCACAAGGACCCATTTATTTAATTACTTCTTCCAGGACACTAAGTGGATCTCTAGTGACCAGCCCAAATTGTTGCACCTTAAAAGGTGAGCAGCACATTCACTTTGATGGATAGTAGGTTTTCTTAACTTTACTTCCGTTTATTCATTTGTTTCACTAAATACATAAAGAAAGGAGGAGTCCAGTTTCTTTTCACCTCTGCTGAAAATAGCTTAGAGCCAGAGCATTTTGATTCACTTTTAATAAAGTAATATGATAAAAGTGAAAAGTAAGACAGATCATCTAAATGAGGAGCACAAGACTTGTTTTAGATTCCTATAAAAAGTCCTTTAATAGACTTTATTTTCAGAGCAGTTTTAGGTTCCTGGCAAAACTGAGAGGAAGGTACAAGAGATTTCCCATATACCTCTCCATAACCTCCCCCCAGCCTCTCCTACTATGAGCATCCCCCACAAAAGTGGTCCATTTGTTAAAACTGATGAACCAATATTGACATATCATTATTACCCCAAGTCCCTAGTTTACATTAGGATTCATTCTTGGTATTGCACATTCTATGGTTTTTGGCAAATATATAATATATACCCAGCATTACTGTATATTGAATGATTTTTTCATTGCCCAGAAATCCTCTTTACTCTACCTGTTCATCCCTCCCTCCTTTGTAACCTCTGACAATCTCTAATCTTTTTTACTGAGTCCATGATTTTCCTTTTTACAGAATGTCATATAGTTGGAATCATTCAGTAGGTAGTCTTTTCAGATTGACTTTTTTTAAACTTAGTAATATACATTTAAGTTTCTTCCATCTCTTCATAGCTTTGATAGATCAGTCCTTTTCAGTGCTGAATTACATTCCATTGTCTTGGTGTAAGATTCCTTTCTTAGAACTCCAAACTTAATAGAGATTTTGAATGGGAAAATTTAGAATCAGAGAAGAAAATGTAAGTTCAGTTCAGTTCAGTCGCTCAGTCGTGTCCGACTCTTCGCGACCCCATGAATGAATCGCAGCATGCAGCATCCCTGTCCATCACCAACTCCCGGAGTTCACTGAGACTCACGTCCATCCAGTCAGTGATGCCATCCAGCCATCTCATCCTCTGTCGTCCCCTTCTCCTCTTGCCCCCAATCCCTCCCAGCATCAGAGTCTTTTCCAGTGAGTCAACTCTTCGCATGAGGTGGCCAAAGTACTGGAGTTTCAGCTTCAGCATCATTCCTTCCAAAGAAATCCCAGGGCTGATCTCCTTCAGAATGGACTGGTTGGATCTCCTTGCAGTCCAAGGGACTCTCAAGAGTCTTCTCCAACACTACAGTTCAAAAGCATTAATTCTTCAGTGTTCGGCCTTAAAAATTATTTTATAACAAAGTGTGAAAGAATAGATTCCTATAATTAAGCATGCAAAAACAGAAATATGTGTTGTTTTGCAGAATATCTTCCCTTTGTTAACAAAGTTAAGGTAATGCTAAAGTCTCAATAGAGTCAATAGAAAAAAAAATTAACACATCCTATAATGTAAATATAGGTCAGGGGTAAATATCATAGTATAAAAAATCTATATCTTAGATATTTAATTGTAATACCCTATAGCCTGCCTTTCAAGCAAATTTTCTTTCAGATTCTTTGAATGTGGTTGGTATTTAAGCTTTACTAGCCCAGCATTGAGCATCTGTTACTAATGGGTTATGACTTTCATCTTCTAATTTTTAATTCTTAATTTTACATGCTATAAAGCAGTAACTGCTATAATCCTTTTAAATGAGTTTTCATTGGTACTCACTTTAGTTTTAGGGATAAAAATATCTCACAGCACCTTTTTCAAGAGAAATTAAATCTTTTCAGACATTACTGATTTTCAGAAATTTTCTTTGAGGTAGGTAGGAGATATTTATCACAATTCCTACTGGATGAATTGAAAAGCAAGTACACAAGCTGAGAGTCAAGCTCTTTGAGGTTAATTCATATATCAGTAGGGATAAGTGAGAACAGAAATTCTACATTTTTTAAAAAACAATTTTATTGTGGTATAGTTGATTTACATTGTTGTGTTAGTTTCTGCTGTACAGCAAAGTGAATCAGTTATATGTATACATATATCCAAGAAATTCTGTGTTTTGATTCTTAGGATCTAGTGTTTTCCCTTCTAAACTTTGCCTTGTTGATTTTAGTTATGTAGCAAATTAGCATTATTTGTATTTCATTAAATCATAATGTATGATAACTTAAGTAGCCATTTAAATTCTATCTGATTTTTTCCTATTCTTCCTCTTACCCAATGGTAGAATGGAGATGATTCATTATACTGCTTATCATGAAGAGGTCTGATTTTAGAGAGAGGAGCTCAGGCTGAAATCTTGACTCTGAAACCTTATTAAGCATGTGATCTTGGGAAAGTATTTAAATAGTCTAAAACTATTAAAAAAATGAGAAAGAGAGATATATCTACATCATATAGCATCTATATCATAGAGTTCTTATGGAAATAAAACTATTGATTATAAAGTATCTATAGAGTACAGTGCATAACACATTGAAAATGCACAATAAATATAACTTCTTATTAAAACCAGAAGTAGAAAATTCTTGTTGTTGTTGTTGTTTTATGTATTTTAGATTCCTCCAGCAATCATGACTTAAATTTTAGCTTAAATTATTGTAATAAATATATTGCTGTTATTTCTGGACTTAAATTTTAAAAAATTCCTTCTTTATCTTGCTTTCTGTTTAGCACACATTTGTGAGGTTTCATCTTAGTTGAAAAGAAAAAGCCCTTCCACAAAACCCTTATAGTGTTTCTAATACTGTATCCAAGGAATCTAAGCTTTGTTTTCTATCAGGAGAATTAATTATTGAGTGTTTGTATAAACATCTAAATTTTAGAACATTGTATGTTATGACTTGGAGCTTGATTCACTGCGTGCATCACTCAGTTGTGTTTGACCTCAACTAAAAATCAAAATTATGATTCAAGTAATGTGGGCTGCAACTTGTATTAAGTATTTTAAGCCAAAGGCAGGACTAATTCATACCTTATGCTGGCTATCATTGAATACAGACTCAGTGAATATTCGTTGAGTTACTTTAATATTAAATGGGTGACCTTACTTTATGGATATTAGTCTTTAGTTCCCTGTTCAAATCATTGTATGAGCTCTAGGAAAAAACTTCACTAGTTTGTTTCTTTAAAATACAGCTTATTTGTTTATGCTTATTTCACTTAGCATAATATCCTCTAGATCAGGGGTCCCCAGCCTCTGGGCCAGGGACGAGTACTAGTCACGCCCTGTTAGAAACCAGGCTGCATAGCAGGAGGCGAGCAACGAGCGCAGTAAATGTAATATGCTTGAATCGTCCTCAAACCATCCTCCCCACCCTTTGTCTATGTAAAAATTGTCTTCCACAAAAACAGTCTGGTGCCAAAAAGGTTGGGGACCACTGCTCTAGACGCATCCACGATTTCACAAATGACAAGATTTTACTTTTCTTAAGCCTGAGTAATATTCCATTTTATGTATGTATCACATCTCTATCCATTCACCTTTGAATGTACATTTACATTTCTTCTGTATCCTGGCTATTGTAAATGATGCTGCAATGAATATTTACAAGCATGTATTTTTTTGAAATAGTGCTTTTGTTTTTTGGGGGTAAATATTTAGAAGTGAAATTCCTAGATCGTATGGCGATTCTATTTTTAATTTTTTGAAGAACCTCCATACTGTTTCCTATAGTGGCTGCAACAACTTACAATCCCTCCAGCAGTGCACAAGAGTTCTTTTTTCTCCACATCCTTTCCAACACTTGTTATTTGTGGTCTTTCTCATGATAGCCATTCTGACAGGTGTGAGGTGGCATCCCTTTGTAGCATTGTTTTGCATTTCTAGGATGATTAGTGATGTTGAGCATCTTTTCCTGTGTCTACTGGCCAACAATATGTCTTCTTTGAAAAATGTCTATTTAGGTCCTCTGCTTATGTTTTAAAACATTTTTTTATGTTGAGTTGTATGAATTCTTTGTGTATTTTGCCTATTAACCCCTTATCAGATATATTGTTTGTGAATATCTTCTGCCATGAAAGTCAACTTTTCATTTTGTTGATAATTTTCTTCATCAGGCAAAACTTTTTAGTTTGGTATGCTCCCATTTGTTTATGTTTGCTTTTGTTTCCCTTCCCTGAGGAGGCAAATGTTAAAAAAATATATATATATTGCTAGGACTGATGTCAAAGAGCGTAGTGCCTATGTTTTCTTCAAGGAGTTTTATGGTTTCAGGTCTTATGTGCAAGTCTCTCATCCATTTGGAGTTTATTTTTGTATGTAGTATGAGGAAGTAGTCTAGTTTGATTTTTTTGCTTATAGCTATCTGTTTTTCTCAAGCCATTTACTGAAGAAGTCGTTTTCTTCCCTCTTGTATATTATTGCATCCTTTGTCATAGATTAAATAACCATATAAATGGGGTTAATTTCTGGGCTCTCTTTTCTGTTCCATTAATTTATATGTCTGTTTTTGTGCCAGTACCACGCTGTTTTGATTACTGTTGCTTTGTAGTATAGTTAGAAATCAGGGCATATTGTAGCTCTAGCTTTGTTCTTCTTTCTCATGATTGCTTTGACAATTGAGGGTGTTTTGTGTTTCCATACAGATTTTAGAGTTATCTGTTACAGTTTTGTGAAAAATGCAATTGGTAGTTTGATAGGGATTGCATTGAGTCTGTAGATTGCCTTCAAATAATGTGGCCTTTTAAACTATTATTTCTTCTAATTTACGAACAAGGTGTATTTTTCCAATTGATCATGTCACCTTTAATCTCTCATCAATGCAATTGGTAGTCACTGATGCCAATTTTCAGGGTTTTAAAATATAGTAGTCACATCACACTGATTGTCAGGAGTATTTTCTCATAAAATAGAGGATTGTATGTGTGTGAGTCAGTCTGTAGCTTTACTCTGTCTCCCTGCCTCCCATCCTGTTCATTCTGTTTACCTCTTGGCTCATTGTCTCCTTTTGTTCAGAGGGAAATAAATTCTGGCATTTATATGCTATTATGAATCTTAGCCTCTTACTCTTAATTCCACCCTCTACTGAGGGTGGAATAACATAAGAGATGTTATGGACTGTCAAGGTAAAACTCCACAGAATCTAATGTCAAGTGAACTGACCTGGTGGAAGTGTCTTAGCATTATAGATCATCATATGTAAAGAAAATCACCTTGTTTTTGATCCAGCTGTTGTATTTAAAATTTAGGAAATTGACTAGACATTAGCAGTGTTTAGCAAATGAATACTTTTAAGTTATAGGAAGAAAATTGAAATAGGATGGTTTTGTTTTATTTAGCAATGCTTTCATAGTTGAATTTAGTCACATTATTTGACTATTACATGTGCACTGTTTTCATTTCTTGAATATACTTTATTTTAATTAAAGTGTAGTTGATTTACAATATTAGTTTCAGGTGTACAATGTAGTGATTCAGTACTTTTATAGATTATACTCCATGTAAAGTTACTATAAAATGATGGTTATATTTGTCTGTGCTGTGCAATATATCCTTGTTGTTTATCTATTTTATGCATAGTAGTTTGTATCTCTTAATACCATATCACTATCTTGCCCCATCCCCACTACATGTACAGTGTTAATGAAGGGAAGGCATCACTCGCTCCCTAACTGGACCTAATGGGAAAATGTTTCTATTTGTACCCAAGTAACCAGTCCATCCTAAGGGAGATCAGTCCTGGGTGTTCTTTGGAAGGACTGATGCTAAAGCTGAAACTCCAATACTTTGGCCACCTCATGTGAAGAGTTGACTCATTGGAAAAGACCCTGATGCTAGGAAGGATTGGGGGCAGGAGGAGAAGGGGACAACAGAGGATGAGATGGCTGGATGGCATCACTGACTCGATGGACATGAGTCTGAGTGAACTCCGGGAGTTGGTGATGGACAGGGAGGCCTGGCGTGCTGCAATTCATGGGGTCACAAAGAGTCGGACACGACTGAGCGACTGAACTGAACTGACTGACTGACTCGGAGTGTATATCTTGGGTACATACTATAGACAGTTGGGGAGATTTGCTTTATAGTTAACTTCAACTCTGAATTTCTTTCTTCTGTTGTTTCTGTTCAGGACAAGTGTTATTTGAAAGGAGTAAAACAAATACATCAATAAACATGCTCATGAATATGTTATTAATTAATATTCTATAATATCACATGACAAATCTAAACTTCTGATTAATGCAAATCTTTATACATCTCAGTATGTTTAGCATATTTTATGCAAATAGTTATTAAGAATAAAAATTCTAATTTCAAATGAAGAAAATTCATAACATGCATCTTGGGTTGGTTTTAATCACTGTATACCCAGGAAGGTATCGACAGTTGTCCTGTGGAAGCTATTAAAGTTGCTGTCCAAGGTTAAATGAAATTGCAGTTTATCAGAACTGCATTGAGAAAAAAAGGGAATCTGTTCATGGCTCTTGATTAATGCCAAGCGTGATCAACACAAGGGGGTTCATTAAGCTATACATCATGTAGGTAATTTAACATGTCATTGTGCCTGCTGTCTGCTTTGACTGTGCACAGCCCTGAGTTTCAAAGTTGTATCTCTGACCCACTGAATTTTATATAGAAGCATTCCTCATACTTCATTGCTGTGCATTTTTCATTATGCATACTTTTTTATAGACACATTAAACATTTCACATAAATTATTAATATGTTTTGGGACAAAAACATATTTTGTTTTTATAATGGGTTCCCCTCACACTAAACATAGTAAAACTTATTAGAAAATTCTTCTCCTTTTGAATTTTTCTATTCACTTAATCATATTAATTATTGACATAATCAGTATATATGTCTTAAAATCTGATGTGACGGGAAAAGCTATTGAAATTTTTAACTGAATCCTTTTGAATACTCTTATTTGTGTCCTGTAGTTAATACTTTCACAATACAAATTTACCAGAAAAGTTTTTTTCATCATTCACAGTGGTTTTCTTATTACTTTTTGCTTCTCTAGCACTCATTTTAAAAAGTTGATTGTGTGTGTGTTTGCGCTCAATTCTGTCTGACTCTTTGTGATCCCATGGACTGTAGCCCGCCAGGCTTCTCTGTCCATGGAATTCATCAGGGAAGAATACTGGAGTGGGTTACCATTTCCAACTCCAAAAAGTTGTTTGTTAGTTGCTCAGTCTTTGTGACCACATGTACTGTAGCCCGCCAGGCTTCTCTGCCCATGGAATTCTCCAGGCAAGAATACTGGAGTGGGTTGCCATTCCCTTCTTCAGGGAATATTCTTGACCCAGGGATCGAACCCGGGTCTCTTGCACTTCAGATTCTTTACACTCTGAGCTTTAGGTTTGGGCAAATATTAACTGCAAGTACATTATTAGTGATTTTATTATATATTGAAATGTTATTTAAAACATAATTGTCATTGCAAATACCTCTGTGTCATTTTAGAAAACATACCAAGCATGATAAATGATGGAATGTTTTGTGTTTATATGTTTCAGAGATTTTTTCAATGATCTTAATTTTTTTAGAGATGATGAGTCCTTTATTTAAAATGCTTATGAAAGCTATAATTTTGACTTCTGGTTTTTATTTAATTTTTTTCAAAATTAAATTTGCTAATGATATTAGTATTAAATATAATTTGACAGCTTATAAAAGAAACAAAGTATTTCCATGTAAAAGACTAAAAAAACTATGATTTATCATTTTACATTATTTGTTATCTAATACATGGAATTCAATACAATCATACTTCATCATTCTCATTCAAAAATAGACTCTCCTGGTTACCAAAGATTTATGGGATACAGTTAACTAGAGGCCAAGATCTCAGCCATAACATCAGTGGCTGTTACAAGGAAGGACATGGCAAGGGAAATATGACCATGGTTGGAAGCAATCTTAATATTAAAATTTTGGGCAGCTAGAATTTAGTGAATCAGTTTCACATTATGCTTCTTTTAGAATCCTGTGAGTGCATATGCAAATTGGTAGTCTAGACAGAGAACTAAAACTTCCTAAAATGTCCTAGTATGACAGTTGTTTATTGATGACTGTGTTTTGGAATTTCCCTGTTTCTTGATTTGTATATCTAATATCTTATAAATTGGAGCCTCTATGGGTTCTTTAAAACATGGACTCCCATATGATACTGTAATGCTTTTTAGGATACAAAAACAAAAACAAACTAGGTAAATAATTTATAGGACTACTTTCCAGGTGGAGCTAGTGGTAAAGAACCTGCCTGCCAATGCAGGAGACATATGAGACGTGGGTTTGATCCCTGGGTCCGGAAGATCATCTGGAGGAGTGCATGGTAACCCATTCCAGTACTCTTGCTCCTGGAGAATCCCGTGGACAGAGGAGTCTGGTGGGTTACAGTTCATAAGGTTGCAAAGAGTTGGACATGACTAAAGCGACTTAGCACAGCACAAATATACATATGAAAGAAACTACTATCACTTATGTACAAAATACTGAGGTATGTTTATGAGGGATGATAACTTCATTGGCATCTAGAGCTGAAGAGACCAGATGCCAGATTTTAAAGGCATACCTGAATAATGGAATTCTATTTCTGTTTTAGTCTCTGTCTTTTTTTTTCCCCTGTTGGACTGTGAATGCACTATATACAATACTCTCAAAATAAACTATTTGATTATTTATAATTGGATGTTTGAAAATGTATTTTAATTAGGTCTAAGACCAAATTAGAATGATGTCTAGTGAATTACAAACATTTTCAAAGGGAACACAACATGAAGTGTTTTCTTTCCTGGTATGTAAAGAGGAGAGGATGAGTTTACTTGTCAGCTCTCAGTCAAACTCCCAGCATTTATTGTAGCTATATGATGGGTTCCTCCTGAAAAATGCTGCAAAGGTCATTTCACATAGGCAAGGTCTTTTTCTTGAATACTTTTTTTTAAGACTGTTTTCTGCCACCATTAATTACCAAGGGTTTATTTACAAGACAATAATTAATTATACCTCTGGGAAGCTCAAGAGTCAACAGGAATCAAAGCAGGCTTGGTAAGGAACATGGAAGTCTCACATAATTAAGCAGGGCACTGGAGACCAATTGTTTACAGAATGATTTTGCTGGAGCTAATTGACACTAATTATTTAATCTGATTTTCTTCTTCCTAGTTATTCTTCTACAGAGTCACTGCTTTCTGCTAATGATGCTCAGGGAACTATCAAGGTGTGCTATGCCTGCATTCAGTGTAGATTCCCCATAGGAAATCAATAATGCTTAGGTCATTTTCTAACATGCTGTAGAGTGTTGTGTAAAACAAACCACAGAAGAAATCAACAAATCATCAAAGGTAAAATATATACCAGGGAATCACTTCTATTGATGACTGTTAGCTTTTCTCATATAAGATTAATACAATTTCTACTCAGGTTTAAGTTTAATTCATTTAAAATTTAAAAATAAGTGTAAGCAGTGAACTCATAGTTTCCAAACAATTTTTTTCATGTCTGAGGACTGTGATGTGATTGAAAAGAAAAACAAAGTTTATATAGCTGCTGAAATAAAAAGAAATGTTCCAGTTGAGCATATAGTGAAACTTAGGGAACAAACCATCTGCAAACACGCCACATTTTATGCAGGATCTATGGTGATGGGTACATGAAAACTGGAGACACACGGTAACTAACTAAAAAGCGTACAATGTGAATTGCATTTTACGGTACCAGTGTCTCTGTGGTTTCTACTTACAGACTGCTCCCTCCTCTGAATATCACTGTTTGATGACAGTGTTCAGAGTTAAGATAATCAAAGTGAAACTGAAAGTCGCTCAGTCGTGTTCGACTCCATGGATGCCCTCATGGAGTATACATTCCGTGGAATTCCCCAGGCCAGGATACTGGAGTGGGTAGCCTTTCCCTTCTCCAGGGGATCTTCCCAACCCAGGGATCAAACCTGCAGTGATTTTGGAGCCTCCCCAAAATAAAGTCTCTCACTGTTTCCATTCTTTTCCCATCTATTTGCCATGAAGTGATGGGGCCAGATGCCATGATCTTAGTTTTTTGAATGTTGAGTTTTAAGCCAACATTTTTACTCTTCTCTTTCACTTTCATCAAGAGGCCCCTTAGTTCTTCTCTTCCTGCCATAAGGCTGGTGTCATCTGCATATCTGAGGTTATTGATATTTCTCCCAGAAATCTTGATTCCAGCTTGTATTCATCCAGCCTGGCATTTCGCATGACATATTCTGCATATAAGTTAAATAAGCAGGATGACAATATACAGTCTTGACATACTCCTTTCCCAATTTGGAACCAGTCTGTTTTCCATGTCTGGTTCTAACTATTGCTTTTTGACCTGCTTACAGTTTTCTCAGAAAGCAGGTTATGTGGTCTGTTATTCCCATCTCTTTAAGAATTTATCACAGTTTGTTGTGATCTATACAGTCAAATGCTTTGGTGTAGACAATAAAGCAGAAGTAGATGTTTTTTCTGGAACTCTCTTGCTTTTTTGATGATCCAGTGGATGTTGGCAATTTTATCTCTGGTTCCTCTGCCTTTTCTAAAACCAGCTTGAACATCTAAAATTTCACGGTTCACATACTGTTGAAGCCTGGCTTGGAGAATTTTGAGCATTATTTTGCTAGCCTGTGAGATTAGTGCAATTGTGCAGTAGTTTGAAAATTCTTTGGCATCGCCTTTCTTTGGGATTGGAATGAAAACTGACCTTTTCCAGTCCTGTGGCCATTGCTGAGTTTTCCAGATTTGCTGGCATATTGAGTGCAGCACTTTCACAGCATCATCTTTTAGGATTTGAAATAGCTCAACTGGAATTCCATCACCTCCACTAGCTTTGTTTGTAGTGATGCTTCCTATGGCCCACTTGACTTCGCACTCCAGGATGCCTGGCTCTAGGTGAATGATCACACCATCATGGTTATCTGGGTCATGAAGATCTTTTTTTGTGTAGTTCTTCTGTGTATTCTTGCCACCTCTTCTTAATATCTTCTGCTTCTGTTAGGTCCATACCATTTCTGTCCTTTATTGAGCCCATCTTTGCATGAAATGTTCCCTTGGTATCTCTAATTTTCTTGACGAGATCTCTAGTCTTTCCTATTCTATTGTTTTCCTCAATTTCTTTGCACTGGTCACTTAGGAAAGCTTTCTTATCTCTCCTTGCTATTTTTTGGAACTCTGCCTTCAAATGGCTATATCTTTCCTTTTCTTCTTTGCCTTTAGCTTCTCTTCTTTTCTCAGCTATTTGTAAAGCCTCTGAGTACAACTGTTTTTCCTTTTTGCATTTCTTTTTCTTAGGGTTGGTCTTGTACAAAGTCATGAACCTCAGTCCATAGTTCTTCAAGCACTCCATCAGATCTAATCCCTTGAATCTATTTGTCACTTCCACTGTATAATCATATGGGATTTGATTTAGGTCATACCTGAATGGTCTAGTGGTTTTCCTTACTTTCTTCAGTTTAAGTCTGAATTTGGCAATAAGGAGTTCATGATCTGAGCCACAGTCAGCTCCTGGTCTTGTTTTTGCCGATTGTATAGAGCTTCTCCATCTTTGGCTTCAAAGAGTATAATCAGTCTGATTTCGGTATTGATCATCTGGTTACATCACCAGATGTTATTTCTTGTGTTTTTGGAAGACAGTGTTTGCTATGACCAGTGTGTTCTCTTGGCAAAACTCTTTTAGCCTCTGCCCTTCTTCATTTTGTACTCCAAGGGCAAAGTTGCCTGTTTACACCAGGTATTTCTTGACTTCCTACTTTTGCATTCCGGTCCCCTATGATGAAAAAGACATCTTTTTTGAATATTAGTTCTAGAAGGTCTTGTAGGTCTTTATAGAACTGTTCAATTTTAGCTTCTTCACCATTACTAGTCGGGGCGTAGACTTGGATTACTGTGATATTGAATGGTTTGCCTTGAATATGGACAAAGATCATTCTGTTGTTTTTGAGATTGCATCCAAGTACTGCCTTCAGACTCTTTTGTTGACTATGAAGGCTACTCCATTTCTTCTAAGGGATTCTTACCCACAGTAGTAGATAGAATGGCCATCTGAATTAAATTCACCAATTCCAGTCCATTTTAGTTCACTGATTCCTAAAATGTTGATGTTCACTGTTGCTATTTCCTGTTTGACCACTTTTAATTTACCTTGATTCATGGACCTAACATTCCAAGTTCCTATGCAATATTGTTCTTTACAGCATCGGACTTTACTTCCATCACTAGTCACATCCACAACTGGGCACTGTTTCACTGGGGCTCTGTCTCTTTATTCTTTCTGGAGTTATTTCTCCACTCTTCTCCAGTAGCATATTGGGTACCTACTGACCTGGGGAGTGCATCTTTCAGCGTCCTATCTTTTTGCCTTTTCGTACTGTTCATGAGGTTCTCAAGGCAAGAACACTGAAGTGGTTTGTCATTCCCTTCTCCAGTGGACCACATTTTGTCAGAACTCTCCACCATGACCCGTCTTCTTGGGTGGCCCCACAGGGCATGGCTCTTAGTTTCATTGAGTTAGACAAGGCTGTGGTCCATGTGATCAGTTTGATTAGTTTTCTGTGATTGTGGTTTTTATTCTATCCGCCCTCTGATGGATAAGATTAAGAGGCTTATGGAAGCTTCCTGGTGGGAGAGACTGACTGTGGGGGAAACTGAAAATCAGCCTTTTACGTAGTGGCTTTTGGCCATTGAAATGGTTGCAGTATCAATTATGTCATCAGGGGTTGCAGATGGTGATATTCTAATTCAACCATTCCTTCTTCCTTTATTAGCCAACTTTCTTCTAAGAATTGATGAGAACTTTACTCATCAACTGGGCTTCCCTTGTAGCTCAGTTGGTAAAGAATCTGCCTGCAGTGCAGGAAACCCGGGTTTGATCCCTGAGTTGGGAAGATCCCCTGGAGAAGGAAATGGCAACCCACTCCAGTATCCTTGCCTGGAAGATCTCATGGACCGAGAAGCCTGGTGGCTTGCAGTCCATGGGGTTGCAAAGAGTCGGGCACGACTGAGCAACTAACACTAATGCTTTGTTCATCAACTATTTAATTAATCTGAAATCAGTTCATACAGGAAGCACAGTAGAATTCCTTATTTTAAATGTATCAGTTTCAGATGAGTGAATTTGGTGTCCTGACAACTTAAAAAAAAAAATCAGGGTTTTGTTGCATTTTGGTGCCATTATAAACTTACAGCTTTCAATGCTTGTAGTCATTCTTCTTGATACTTACATTGTCCCTCAACTGAAGAACCACTTGAAGTTGGTTGTTCATTTGATATGACTCTAGTAGTCCTTGATAGCATTACTGCTATTAGGTATCCTAAGTACATTCTGTTTAGTTTCTTCTCTGTCCCTGGAATCAGTGGTGATTTCCTTTAAGTGAGAAGTGATATTAAATGTTGTATTCTGGGCTCTAGGGGAGCTCATTGCTCCTGGGTTGTCAGTGGTTTTAAATTTTTTTATTTGGCGGATATATTTTTTTAAAAAAGAGAAATAAGTTATGAGTGTGTACTGTTATTTTAAAGTCAAATATAAAATTGTAGCTTATTTTATATAATACTTTTGATTTTATGTTTTTTTCTCTTTTCTCTTTACTGAAAATCTTCATCCTTTCTCTTGCTGTGTGGGTAACTTTTATAAATATATATATATATATTTTTTTTTTTGGTTATCCCTCCATAGTTTCTTTAGTAAATATACATGTACATATGTACACACACACACACACATATGTACACACTCACAACACAGAATCCCCCTTTATTTGTCTTACACAAAGGCTTCCCAGGTGGTGCTAGTGGTAAAGAACCTGCCTGCCAATGCAGGTTAGACTTAAGAGATACAGTTTCAATCCCTGTGTCAGGAAGATTCTCTGGAGGAGGGCACGGCAGCCCACTCCAGTATTCTTCCCTGGAGAATCCCATGGACAGAGAAGCCTGGTGGGCTACAGTCCATAGAGTCGCACAGAGTTGGCCATGGCTGAAGCTAGTTAGCACACATGGACGCAGCCTATAAGAGACACATATGCTTCTGTCTCTAGCTTATTCTACTTAAGGATACATCCAGGGGCTTGCTCATTGCTCTATAGTGTTTAGAGGTCTTTCTCATCACTTGCCATAGCTGTGTGACTAAATAGCTACATCAGGCTGAGTCTCTTAGTTCTTATTAGTTCCAACATGATCTCTCACATTCAGTTCTTTTAACTCTGAAGAAGCCCACTCTTTTTGGTCCACCTCCCCATTTCTTGCCCAAATTGCCCCCCGTCACACATACAAAGCTTCAGCATTTGGCCTTGCTTGGAGTGGTCACTCAAACAATGCTGAGCAACTTTAATAGGTTTTCTTCTTCATTTCACTCAGTCTCTGAAGCTGACTCACCTTTTCTTCCTTGAGCCACCCCTTATTTGAAAGCCTAGGTGACCTTACAATAATCTTATCTTTTCCTGCTCTAAATCTTGCCTCTTTCTGAATCCAGCCTCTCTCTGAGCTCCCTTTCTCATCAGTCTGATGAATCTGATTTCCCCCCTACTCCTGGATGGTAACAGATTTCAGAATATGGAGATGTTTCTATCTTGAATATTTCTCTACTTCCCTAGAATCACCCCTCTCAGGAACTCATCCCTTCTCAGTTATAATATAAGGCTCTCTTTTAATAAATTATTATTTACACTCTAGCTCATTTCAGAGGGAATTCTAGGCACTTAACTGTAAGATTATTAAAGTTATTTATTGACTGGCCAGAATATTGGAGGAATGTTTTAAATTATGAACGCACAAACTCATACATATACACCAGACAAATTTATCAGAAGCACTTTAATCTTGAAATAGTTGCTAAAACACTAGATGTGTTATTACTTAATTAAAAAGTCATCTTCAATACTACAGATTATCACATTGTTTGGCTTCCAAAATTTTATATATCTCTTTAGAGGAATGTGATTCCTAAGGTTAATCAGAAGCTCCTGAGGGCTGTTCATCTTATCATAGTTACTCATCCATCTGAGTTTGGGAATTTGAATTATTTCAAAAACTAAAGCTTAACTAAATTCTTCAGTGGACTTATAAAAGACATTCTTGAGGATAATTTAAGTTTATTTTCTTCAAAAGTAGCTGCTGAAGCAACTTAGCAGCAGCAGCAGCAGCTGCTTTTGTGGTGGATATAGAGACATAAAAATTGAAAACACATTTGCTTTATTTTCCTGTAAATAAGGAAATTTAACCGGACACCAATATAAATAATTACTCACATTTTCTTCCTCTCTAGTTTTTTATTCTGAAAATAAATGTAATACTTTCTCTGATTATAAAATGTAGATTATACATGCATGTAAAAAGAAAATAAAATCTTTTCCTAAACAACTGTTATTAGCACTATTAATATTTTGATATATTTCTTTTCAGGAGTTTTCTAAATAAATATAAAGCAGAAATTTATGTAATTTAAAATTCAGTTGAAATTGTAAACAGTGACAGACTTTGGTTTTTTTGAGGGGGGGGGGCTCCAAAAATCACTGCAGATGGTGACTGCAGCCATGAAATTAAAAGACGCTGTTCCTTGGAAGAAAAGCTATGACCAACCTAGACAGCATATTAAAAAGCAGAGACATTTCTTTGCCCACAAATGTCTGTCTAGTCAAAGCTTTGGTTTTTCTAGTAGTCATGTATGGATGTGAGAGTTGGACTATAAAGAAAGCTGAGGGCCCAAGAATTGATGCTTTTGAACTGTGGTGTTGGAGAAGACTCTTGAGAGTCCCTTGGATAGCGAGGAGATCAAAGCGAGTACATCCTAAAGGAAATTAGTCCTGAATATTCATTGGAAGGACTGATGCTGAAGCTGAAACTCTAATACTTTGACCACCTGATACGAAGAGCTGACTCATTTGAAAAGACCCTGATCCTGGGAAAGATTGAAGGTGGGAGGAGAAGGGGACAACAGTGGATGAGATGGTTGGATGGCGTCACTGACTCAATGACATGAGTTTGAGTAAACTCCATGAGTTGGTGATGGACAGGGAGGCCTGGTGTCCTGCAGTTCATGGGGTTGCAAAGAGTTGGACTGAACTGAACTGGATAGTCTTTTGTATCCTGCTTTTCTTCACTTGTCATTATGCTTAAGCATGTTTAAGTCATATAATGAAAAAATTTTATAATTTTAATATTTTTATAGCATTCAATCATTCAGAAATTATAAAATTTATGCAACAGTTCCTCTGTTGTCTAAAAATTATGTTTTTTACAGTTTTTAAAAATATTAACTGCTGTTTACAATTCAGATAATTTCCTCAGACTCCACTTCCGGAAGTGAAATTACTGAAGACCAATTGACTTAGCGTTTGGTCTGTCACCCCTGCTCTTACCAAAATGATCAAAACAATCAGGAAATGTAGGAGATAAAACTTTTGTCTTAATTTCAGTTCATGACATACAGGATGCCCATCAAGAACAGTTGTCATTAGTTAGTAAGAGCATCTCCTGTGGTGGTGGTTTCATTGCTCACTCGTGTCCAGCTGTTTGTGACCCTGTGGACTGTAGCCCGCCAGGCTCCTCCATCCATGGGGTTTTCCAGGCAAGAATACTGGAGTGAGTTGCCATTTCCTTCTCCAGGGGATCTCTTAGCCTGAGTAGATTTGCATCTGCACAGGTCTCAGGTGGTTCAACACAGGATAATGCAAGGACGTTGCATAGAAGACAGGATTCCTGGATTCTAGTCTCAGCTTTTCTACCATCAGCTTGTGTGACCTCATCAATGTTAACATCTCTGTGCCTTAGTTTTCTATTCTATAAAGTGAGGGAATCTATAAAATTGTATCTACTAAGATTCCTTATGGTCCCCAAATTCTCGGATTTAATATTTGGAAGATTTTATGTTTGGAAGTTGGAGAAAGGCTACTTTCTAAAGATGTGGCTGATTGGATTTCTGCTGTCAGCATCCCATCAAAGCCATCCTTTATTTGCAGAGGAGAGCACAGATTAACTTGTTCTTTCAATGACAAAGAATGCTCAAACTACCGCACAATTGCACTCACCTCACACGCTAGTAAAGTAATGCTCAAAATTCTCCAAGCCAGGCTTCAGCAATTCGTGAACCATGAACTTCCAGGTGTTCAAGCTGGTTTTAGAAAAGGCAGAGGAACCAGAGACCAAATTGCCAACATCCGCTGGATCATTGAAAAAGCAAGAGAGTTTCAGAAAAACATCTATTTCTGCTTTATTGACTATGCCAAAGCCTTTGCCTGTGTGGATCACAGTAAACTGTGGGAAATTCTTTAAGAGATGGGAATACCAGACCACCTGACCTGCCTCTTGAGAAATTTGTATGCAGGTCAGGAAGCAACAGTTAGAACTGGACATGGAACAACAGACTGGTTCCAAATAGGAAAAGGAGTACATCAAGGCTGTATATTGTCACCCTGCTTATTTAACTTCTATGAAGAGTACATCATGAGAAATACTGGGCTGGAAGAAGCACAAGCTGGAATCAAGATTGCTGGGAGAAATATCAATAACCTCAGATATGCAGATGACACCACCCTTATGGCAGAAAGTGAAGAGGAACTAAAAAGCCTCTTGATGAAGGTGAAAGAGGAGAGTGAAAAAGTTGGCTTAAAACTCAACATTCAGAAACGAAGATCATGGCATCTGGTCCCATCCCTTCATGGGAAATAGATGGGGAAACAGTGGAAACAGTGTCAGACTTTATTTTTTTGGTGCTCCAAAATCCCTGAAGATGGTGACTGCAGCCATGAAATTAAAAGACGCTTACTCCTTGGAAGGAAAGTTATGACCAACCTAGATAGAATATTCAAAAGCAGAGACATTACTTTGCCAACAAAGGTCCATCTAGTCAAGGCTGTGGTTTTTCCAGTGGTCATGTGTGGATGTGAGAGTTGGACTGTGAAGAAAGCTGAGCACCAAAGAATTGATGCTTTTCAACTGTGATGTTGGAGAAGACTCTTGAGAGTCCCTTGGACTGCAAGGAGATCCAACCAGTCCATTCTGAAGGAGATCAACCCTGGGATATCTTTGGAAGGAATGGTGCTAAAGCTGAAACTCCAGTACTTTGGCCACCTCATGCAAAGAGTTGACTCATTGGAAAAGACGCTGATGCAGGGAGGGATTGGGGGCAGGAGGAGAAGAGGACGACAGAGGATGAGATGGCTGGATGGCATCACTGACTTGATGGACATGAGTCTGAGTGAACTCCGGGAGTTGGTGATGGACAAGGAGGCCTGGCATGCTGCGATTCATGGGGTCGCAAAGAGTCGGACACGACTGAGCAACTGAACTGAACTGAACTGAACTGAACTGGAGCTGAGTCTTAGTTGTTCTAGTTCATGCAGCTTGTACTTGAGGAAGTACCAACTGAGTTACTTGACTGTCTCATTTAAGTCTGCCTCCCATTCTCTGGCAAACTCTTTCAGCTCTGTGTATCACAATCTCCAAGAAAAGTTCTAGAGACAGTTATCTGTAAGCTTCTGCACATTTATAACCCAAACCTTCCATGTTGCAGTCAGTACAAGGAGAACTGCAACTCTCCACTAAGGCCCACTCATCAATTTTGTTGTCTGTTCTGTGACAAATGATATCTGATGGGCAAACACAAAACTGTGTGGAAAAGTTCAAAATGACCTTAGGAGCATGAGGCAGGGGAATAGAGTATTAATTTGGCCTTGATCATCAGCCAAAATTAAAGGTTTACAGGATGGCAATTGTAGTCAGCTTATCATATAGCTATGACACTGGGTACTGCTAACATTTCTTCTAAGAACAAGAGCAGTACTTACTGGGCCATCCACTGTCCCACTTGATGGAAAGGGACGACCACTGACAGAAAGATCTCAGAGCAAAGTTTGTTTTACCGCAGTGGTTCTCAAGTTTTTGCATGCATCAGAACCATGTGTACTTAAAAAAAAAATTATTGAAGTGTACTTGATTTACAATGTTGTGTCAATTTCTTCTGTACAGCACAGTGATTCAGTTATACATATGTGTGTGTGTGTGTGTGTGTGTGTGTGTGTGTATCTTGAGTTAAAACTCAGGTTGCTGGACCATATCCCCAGTGTTTCTGATTCAGTGGCTCTAAAATGGAGCACAAGAATTTGCATTTCTATCTAATTCCCAGATGGGCTGATAATGCTGGTGCAAAGATCAGACTTTGAAAATCACTGGCCTACTGGATTTGAAGCACTCTTCACTGTAATCATACCATATCTTCCATTTGAATGAATGGTGAGCTAGCAACAAGTTGCTAAGTAGCTTTTGTAAGGAGAGGTGAAGAGTGATGATTACAGGTATAGGGCTGGCAATGAATATTCTACAGAGACTAATCCAAGGAGTGGTGAAGTAGTACAACACAGTATATGGAAGTTAAAGCATAATAGTTGAAGGTGATCTTTGTGGAAATTGACTGTCAGAGATGTAGTAGCTAAGCCTAGGGAAGAAGCCACCAGAGTCAAATATCAGCTGTCATCAATTTATACCTTTCTCAACTCATAATACTCCCTCTAGTTTTCTGTAATAGGAATAACAGTGATAGATTACTAATAGAATGGGCTATTGTGGAATATTGGCTGGTAGGAAACATTTCCTTTTCTTGCATTTTTTTCCACATAAGAGTTTTTCACATTTAAATGATCTGAATCTTGAAGTACCTGCCACTTAGAAAGGGAGTTCAATATACCGCAGCATGTAAGAATATGAACCGGAGGAACTCTACAGTTTTTGTCTTCTAGAAGCAATCCCTGTTCAAGTTTCAGCCAGAGGATCAATGGGGAGCAAACCAGAATCAATTTTAATTGATTGTTCATGTTTTAAATAATTGGCATTCTTTCTTAATGCTTGACAGAATAGCAACTAGAGTCTGATGCTCTGTAATTTTAACTCCCATTCTAAATGCATATTACTGTCCAGCAACTATTGCATCTATAAATAACGCACTGCCCCCATAGTATGTCAGAGGAAATAGGGGAGCAGAATAAAGGAGAAAAGGAATAAAATTGTGCTTATATGTGTTTATTTGCACATATGCACACAAATGCAGGCTCCAGCTGCAACAGTTGTGGCCAAGTTGCCCATTGTTGGTAGTAAAATAGTGTGTAAGGAATAAACTTTTGCAAATATTAAATTGATATGCTTTCATTTCTTTATTATTTCATGTTTGTAAACTTCTAAGTCCTCCAAGATTATGTCATGAGGTAAATTGTTCCAAAAGCAAAAGAGAACAGTTTTAGCAATAACATGAAGACACTTTTGAATACTAGAGGACACTAGAAATCTTTTTAGCAAGTGTGGCTTACAGCGTCGTTGCTTACCCAACAGGTTTTACCTGACAACTGTTTTCTAATCTTGCTAACAGAATCCAGACTTTGGGACAACCATTGAGCCCAGCTTCAGGGGATGAGTTTTGAATGTTTAAGTAAGTTATAGTTATTCCAGATGACTAAAAAGTGCCCCAAAGAGACTTGTAAACCAGTGGTTCTCCCTCTTGCTGATATACTGAAGTCTGGGATCAATACCCATGAATACTGCTTTAACTGGTCAAGTGTGACACAGACCATTGGTATTTATAATAGTTCAACAGCAGCTATGAATGAGAATCACTGGTTTGAACTTTTGAAATAACCAAATTTTAAAACAAATTGAACTCTATTTAGTTTCCCATTGCACTTCCTGTTATAAGAATATTTAAAGACTAAATGAAACCTGTACCTCTGAGTTATACTATGAGAAAAACATATGGACCTTCCTAAATAATACCCACTTTTGAGTCCTGTCTTGAATATTTTCCTTCTGCTTTTATTAAATTCCTATAATACTACAGCAAAGGGTAATTAATATCCCCAATTTTACAGATGAGAATATTGAGCCTAGGCAGGAATGTAATTTAGTGGAGTCAAACTCAGGTTCTTGAGCTCCAAAGTTCATAGTCTTTCATCTCTACCGAACTGCTTTTCAACTCTTTTTGTCTACATCCCAATACCTGATTCTTACTCCCTAATGATACAGAGCAAAGCCAAGACAAATAACTTTAGATTTCTGTCTCTCCAAGACTAATGCTCCAGCTCCTAAATTTAAGACTCAATCCAGTCGTAATCAAGCCTTACTGGTCAAATTTTTGGAATCAAGTCAGTGTCAAGCAGCCTAAATCCTCAAGCCCTATTGTATTGAGGGTACAGTAATATAGTACCTGAAGGTATAATAATATAGTGCTTTTAGCTTCTTGAAGCATTCCAGTGCCTCTAATCCAAAGGAACAATGGAGAGTCCCATGAGCTTCTTGATATGCATTTATAAACCTAGATATGCTTTTTGCTTCTGGAAATACTTTGTGAATCAATAGCAATTAAATTCAGTAGCATATTATGTCTCAGTCCACTTTGGGATATTAATGGTCAGGATTGGCTATCTACATTCAGCACTCTGACTGGATAAAAATCAGATTTCAACTTTATTGAGCTGTAATTGTTAATGCATCATTCAAGAGAGCCTGTGTTGTTCCAGGGCAAGTTTGGTTCAGAGTCTAAATTTCTTCTCTTACCACCAGTGGCCAAAAAACACTAAGCCGTTTGTTACGAGTATTTTGCTTAGATATCAATCAAATATTTTTTTACCCATGATAAGTGTATATTTCTTGGGGAAAAATATCCAAGCCAATATTAACTGACTTGATTTCTTATATTTCTCTTACTTCACTCTTGTTTTAGTCCATTGATTCTAAGCACTTGAATTCTGTTAAGAAGGCCTATTTTCCAAATCATCAAAGTAGTTGTGAAAAATATTAGTTAATTTTCTGAGTAATATAGTACTACAATTCCTGTTGGTTTTCACTCACTGAACATGCTGGTTGTTGTTGTTGTTTTAATTGTGTAACTATGACAGAGGTATATTGATCTCTTACGTGCTTAATCAAACTCTGTTAATACTGCTAGCCATATGCTATCTGTCAGAAAGGTATAGCCTTGAAATGTTTATATTCCATGACTCAAAGTTAAATAATTTATTACAAGACTATTTTCTGGGCCTACTGAGTGTTGATCCTGGATTTTTTGTGCTTTGTTGTTAACTTCCAGTTGGCTTTGTCTAATCCTATATAAAGTGTGCTGATTTACTAGAACACTCACTCTACTATAAACTATAACTGGATATCTTGAAAGAATTAGTTTCATTGATTTAGTCAGTGACCACAGATATTACTGAAGTAAACCTCTTAACAGTGTACGGGTGTACTTTGGCCATGATCAATGTTTCTGAATCTTCTCTTGTACCTTTTTGTTTTGTTTTATTTAGTGTTATCTGCATTGATTTAAATTTGCAGCAAATGTTAAGTGCTAAATTTATCTTGACACAGAATTTCATGACTTTTCTAGAGATGCATACTTTTCTTTGATTATTACAGAAAAATACTCCCTGGCAGTCTTTGAAAATAATTTGTACTTATATCAATATGTATCAGCAGTAGATGATAAGTAAAGTGAAAAATTAAAGACATTGTCCTTAAAATAATCGAAGTAAGTTTCTTCTTTTTTATAACCATTGCAGTCATCTACCTTTGTGCCTTCTAAAGGAATTTTGAACTTTCTGAAAGTAAAAGGTTAAGTTCAACAGTTTTAAATCTTTCTGTATACCTGTCAGTGAGTAGAAATTGACAAGTGATATGCTAAAGGATGGATAGTGAATATGATCTTGACTCAGAGTCCTAGGAAACAGCTTTTATCAAAAGTTTGCAGGCCCTGCAAGCAACATTCTGCCCTATTTAACAACATTAAGCCCAAAGAAAAAATTGGGAACTAGACCTAAGGTACATGTGGGTTGTGTATCTATATTCTGAATTATACATCATGGAAAAATATAAAACATACAGCTTAGTAGCATTTTATTAGAATTATAAGATAAAAAGGGAAAAATCCATACAGCATATATATGCATGGTATACTTTCTGGTTAGAGTAGAAGTTAACTTGGGAATGTTTGATTTTTATGTCTTTCATTTTATTTATTTTTTGAATTTAAAAAATTGAAGTGTAGTTGATGTATAATATTGTGCCAGTCTTTGCTGTGCAGCAAAGTGACTCAGTTGCACACATATATATACCTTCTTTATCATTATGATTTGTCCCAGGATGTTGGATACAGTTCCTTGTGCTTATACAGTAGGACCTTGTTGTTTATCCATTATAAATGTAATAGCTTACATCTACCAACCACAAACTCCCAGTCAATCCCTTTGCCTCCTTCTCTCCTACTTGGCAACCACAAATCTGATCTCCATGTGTATGAGTCTGTTTTGCAGTTAGGTTATTTGGTGCCATATTTTAGTTTCCTCATATAAGTGATAATGTATGGTATTTGTCTTTCTCTTTCTAACTTACTTCACTTAGTATGATAATCTCTAGTTGCATCCGTGTTGCTGCAAATGGCATTAGTTTGGTTCTTTTTTGTGGCTGAGTAGTATTTCATTGTATATCTGTTACACATCTTTATCCATTCATCTGTCAGTGGACATTTAGGTTGTTTCCATGTTTTTGCTATTGCGAATAGTGCTGCAATAAATAGGGGTGCATGTATCTTCTTGAATTATAGTCTTGTCCAGGTATATGCCCAGGAGTGGGGTTGCTGGATTATATGATAATTTTATTTTTAGTTTTCTGAGAAAGCTCCAGACTGTTTTCCATAGTAGCTGCATCAACTTATATTCCCACCAGTAGTGTAGGAAGGTTTCTTTTTCTCCACAGCCTCTCCAGCATTTATTTGTAGTTATGTCTTTCATTTTAATATCTACAATAAAGTTAAAGTTTTCCTGGGTATGGAGAAAATAAGGAGCGCTATGTTTATTTGATTTTCTTTAAAAAATAATGTAAGCAGTCTACACATGCACACAGTATAAAATTCAAAAGGTAGCAAAGAGATTTGAGGTAAAAGTGAGCCTCCCCTCTACCATCCAATAGTTAGCTGCCTAATCCCCTCCCTGCAGGCCACTAGTTACCTGTTTTTTTTTTTTTTGTATATACCACCAGAGACACCTTCAGTGAACTGTCAGTGTGTATCTGTTTGTGTGGATGTGTACACAACCAGTAGTACATTGCACAGTGTTCTCTACCTTGATTTTTTTCATTTAACAGTGCTTTTTAGAGAGTTTTCCATATCATTACACCCAGAGTTGTCTCATAGTTTTTAAAAAACTGGCATAATAATCCATTCTATAGATGTACCACAATTTATTTAACCAGAACTCTGTTGATGGACATTTAGGTCATTTCTAATCCCTTGCTGTATTGAATGATATTATAATGAATATCTTTTTACATGCACTATTTCTTACATGTGTAAGTATATCTTAGGTTACACTCATGAGTGGAATTTTTTGGGTCAAAGGGCATGTTTAACTAAAATTTTGGCAAGCATTGCCAGGGTGATATTTGAATATTTAACAGTTAAAGCTCCAGTCAATCAGGATGGATGCCAGCTTTAGACAACTGGTAAAATCTGGATATCAAATGTGAACACTGTCAAACTGCCCAAAGACATACTAATTGATCAGTCTGCTTTGAATCATATTTATGAGAATAAATACTGTATTCTTCTACTTCTTCTATTTCCATTTATAGAATTTGCTAAATCTCAATCATTTTTGATATTATTGATTTACTGCCAATAAAACATTACCTGAAGACACAGGTGGACTGGAGGGAAAAGGTGCTATATTCAGCCTACATTATAAATGTAGTACATTATAACAAAGCCAAGTTCAGAATTGTCTATCAAAATTAATGCCATGAAGGGCTTCCTGCTCACGTGACTGCTGCTGCTGCTAAGTCTCTTCAGTCGTGTCTGACTCTGTGCGACCCCATAGACGGCAGCCCACCAGGCAAGAACACTCGAGTGGGTTGCCATTTCCTTCTCCAATGCAGGAAAGTGAAAAGTGTAGGTGACTAGAGCAGAGGGCTTATCTCCCTCTCCGATTAGAAGGTCAGCTTCATGAGGGAATAAGTTGTTTTTATTTCCCACAGCAGTATCTTCAACACCTAGAAAAATGCCTGCTGTTTCTGAGTTGAAGCTGAAAAAATAGGTTTCACTACTGATTTAAATAAACTAACATTGAACAAAGTATCAGGGAGATAATCTTCCCTACAAGGAAAACAAGGTTGAGAAAGGTTGTGAATATTTGCATAGGATTTTTGTTGTTATACCTATTTTCTTATTCCTAAGATTTGGAAATTGGTCACTTATTGGTGTATCCTGAAGTCAGAAATACTGAAGGCAAAACTTAGATTTTTACCATTAGGCCTTTTAATTCATTTCCTTGAGGAAGTGTCTGTGTTTGAATATTCTTAGACCATGATTATAGCTAAAATTTGCACATTTTATAATGTGGTAATTGTATTTAGCTAGCTGACGTCTTTTGTTTTGGAGGGCTGGGGTGTAGATACTTTCGAATGTAGAATTTAACACCTGAAGTAGTAATTATGTGTACTTAGAAATTATAGGGTAGAAATTGGAAATTGGAATGGAAAAGGCAGGTTATAGAAAATAATACGCAATATATAGATTTATGTGTTGAGTACTGTGGGGACACATAACAAAAATGCTTGCAATACCTTAAAACACAGTTGCTAACTTTCTTAATTCTCTCCCGCCTCCCTTCCACCTCCAATTCATGAGGAACAATGAGGCAAAGTCATGTGACAAGGTGATGATTCCACAACACTACAGTATTAACATGGAATTCAATGGTGTATCATCAATTTAGATTGTCTGGGGAAAACATGATCTAGATATATAGTGTTATGTATAATATAATATCTTTAAAGCACACTGAATTATGTGGACTTATTCAGCCTTTCTCCCATGTAAATATAATATGCAGGGACTTGAGATGACTTAAAAAAAAAAAAAAAAAACTGTCCAGAATTTCAGATGAGCAAGAACTAGCTAAATGTAGTCTTAGGTTGGTGCAAAAGTAATTGCAGTTTTGCATTGTGAAACTTTGCCATTTGATATTGGAATGCATTCTTAAATAAATGTGGTTGTGTTATACATCATTTTAATGTGCATTTCTCTCTTCATGTTTTTTTTATTAATGACATTATATTTATTTTAGACTAGGGAAATGATGTGAGACAAAAAGCAAATTTGAACAATTTTCTTATTTTGGTTCAAAATGGATCATAAACAGCAGAGACAACTTGCAACTTCAATGACACATTTGGCCCATGAACTGCTAATGAATGTACAGAGCAGTGGTGGTTCAAGAAGTTTTGCAAAGGAGACAAGAGCCTTGAAAATGAGGAGCATAGTGGCTGGCCATCAGAAGTTGACAACAATTGAGAGGATCGTCAAAGCTGATCCTCTTACAACTACAGGAAAAGTTGCCAAAAGAACTCAACATCAACCTCTAGTATGGTCTTTGGACATTTGAAGCAAATTGAAAAGATATAAATGCTCAGTAAGTGGGTACCTCGTGAACGACCACAAATCAAAACAATTGTTATTTTTAAAGTGTTGTCTTCCCTTCTTCTACACAGGGCTTCCCTAATGGCTCAGACAGTAAAGAATCTGCCTGCAATGCAGGATACCCAGGTTCAATCCCTGCATTGGGAAGATCCCTGGAGAAGGGAATGGCAACCCACTCCAGTAGAATGGCAACCCACTCCAGTACTCTTGCCTGGAGAATTCCATGGACAGAGGAGCCTGGCATGGGGTCAGTACATGGGGTCACAAAGAGTCAGACACGACTGAGCAACTAGCACTTTCACTTTCATACAACAACAACGAATCATTTTTTCATCCGACCGTGACGTGCAATGAAAGTTGGATTTTATAAGACAACCGTGACAACTAGCGATGACCAGCTCAGTGGCTGGACTGAGGAGAAGCTCCAGAGCTCTTCCCAAAGCCAGATTTACACCAAAAAACAGTCATGGTTACTGTTTGGTGGTCTGCTGTCAGTCTGATCCACTGTAATTTTCAGAATCCTGGCAAAACCATTACACCTAAAAAGTATGCTCTGTAAATCAATGAGTTGCACCAAAATCTGCAATGCCTGCGGCCAGCATTGGTCAACAGAAAGGGCTCACTTCTCCACAACAATGCCCAACCGCACATCACACAACCAGTGCTTCAAAAGTTGAGTCAATTGTGCTACAAAGTTTTGCCTCATCTACCACATTTACCTGACCTCTTGCTAACCAACTACCACTTCGTTAAGCCTCTCAACAGCCTTTTGCAGGGAAGATGCTTTCACAACCAGCAGGAGGCAGAAAATACTTTCCAAGAGTTCATCAAATCCTGAAGCATGGATTTTTTTTTTTTACAGGAATAAACTCAATATTCATTGGCAAAAGTGTGTTGATTGTAATGGTTCCTATTCTAATTAATAAAGATGTCTTTGAGCCTTGTTATAATGATTTAAAATTCATGGTCTGAAACCACAATTATGTTTGCACCAACCTAATATTAAGTATGTATAATTACTTTTACAGAACAGGAATGTTATGTAATTTTCTGGAAAGTTTCCATGAGGACTGGGTTTATTTGTTTCACTATCAGATTTCAGCACTTAGCACCTGACACACAGTAGGTACTCAACAAATATTTGTTAGATGAATAGGAAGAATATTCTTAGTTTGTGAGACTAAGTGAGGGGATTCTTGATAAAAGCAGCAAGTGGTCAGCATTTGTTAAAGTGTTAAACATCCTGAGACAAAGGGGTTGAGTGAGTGTTGAGTTATTAAATAATGCCTATGATATCAAGCCTGGATCCCATTAAGCCCCAGGCTAAGGGGTGAACAGTTAATTTCATAGCTGTACTAAATAGTTATATCACATATCAGTCAAGGTGATATATTCCTCTAAATCCCTTGGAAAGCACCCAAGGGCAGAGGCCAGAAATCATTATAAGCTTGACTTGGAAAACTGCTAATAAAGTGGGTCATGGAACTTTTTTCAATTGCCAAGAAAATAATGTAATAATGGGACTGTGTCTTTCCCCTTTTCCTTTGAAAATGCTTTTAGTATTCGTATCTATTCAATCAAAGGATTTAGGAATATTCTAACCATGAATGTTTCTGTGTTTTATATTCAGATAAAGTGGATACCTGATGAGTTGTATTATCAAATTAAAATCTCAGAATCAAAAGAGAGAGAGATTGGATTTATTGAGCTTTGTAAAGATCTTTATATTAGGAAAACTGACAGTTACTAAAGTTTTGTTTGAGGGTAGTAAATGGGAAGATTTTCTCTGTGAGAACTGAATGTAGATAAATAATGGAAGCATGTTTAATAGATGAGGCTTTAGAATTTTACAAAGAGCTTTCTGTTATAATATGCAATTAAGCATATTGGAAAAACTATTGAAAATAAAGCATAGTTCTACATTGTTAAAAAATGAGGTCTGGAAGCAATATTCACAATTAACATCAGGTTAGTTCATCATCCCTTGATTTACAGTGATTTAACAATGTTGCATTGCACACATTTTTCAAAATCCAATTGCTAATCTATTTAAGGTCAGAATGAATTGGAACACTGTTAGAACTTCATTTTAATGTTCTGACCTAAAATGGAAATGCATGTACCAGAGCTCTCAAGTTTGCATTACTTCTGGATATTACATCATGTTCCTAGAACTGTTTTTCTTCATGATTATGCCTCATTACCTTATACCTTCTTATTCATAGAAAAGGGAATTCCAACTTGAATTAGTAATCATATTTACACTTCCTTAGAAGGAGAGATGTCAAACGTGATTTAGCAGTTCCCATGGATTCTCAGAATATTGCAGAATGTGTTGAGAAAAGTATTGAATTCTCCCCACACAGAAGATACAGCCTTGTTAACTGGTTGCTGCTGCTGCTGCTGCTGCTGCTAAGTCGATTCAGTCGTGTCCTACTCTGTGCGACCCCATAGACGGCATCTCCCTAGGCTCCCCCGTCCCTGGGATTCTCCAGGCAAGAACACTGGAGTGGGTTGCCATTTCCTTCTCCAACACAAGAAAGTGAAAAGTGAAAGGGAAGTCGCTCAGTCGTGTCTGACTCTTAGCGACCCCATGGACTGCAGCCTACCAGGCTCCTCCGTCCATGGGATTTTCCAGGCGAGAGTACTGAAGTGGGGTGCCATTGCCTTCTCTGTGTTAACTGGTTAATGAAGCTAATTGACTGGGATCTCCTTGGAGTACTGCATCCAAACTTTACTTCATCCCTCCAACCTAAGGCTACTGGTTTGTATGATGTGAAATTGTGACAAGTAAAGGAATAAAGACTTAACACTGGCCCCCAAGTGCCTTTTTAGATATTTTTTGACAGCATCCATAGATGTTCCTTTAATAAGCAGAAAGAACTATATAGTTCTTCTTATCAATCAATTTCTCCTTACAGCTTCTGAGCAGATGTAACCTGCTTTGAGACAATCCATTTTATGAAAATCCGAATTTGACCTGCTCTTTACAAAAGAATAATCCCTTGAGAGACTGTGAGTAATGTTAATAACCTGAAGAATGTATATACATTTGCTTAGTTCTGAAGGATTTTTTACATTTAAAATTGTCTAAGCATACTCTGAAGTGAGGGGAGCAAGGTATGTTTCAGTTTGTTTAAGCTGAATACTTGCAACCACAAGCAGATATTTGGCTTTTCCACACAACTATGGAAATCCAATGCTTCTTGTCAGATGGTGCTGGTTATTTGAGGGTTGAGGGACATGGCAGTTGTGAGGATTTGAAAGTTAGCTAGAAACAGATTCCCTGGGTTGGGTTATGGGCCAGAAGGAATTCGTCAGCCCTTTTAATTGACACTATCAGTTCAGTCACTCAGTTGTGTCTGACTCTTTGCATCACCATGGACTGCAGAACACCAGGCTTCTCTGTCTATCACCAACTCCCAGAGCTTGCTCAAACTCCTGTCCATTGAGTCAGTGATGCCATCCAACCATCTCATCCTCTGTCATCCCCTTCTCCTCCTTCTTTCAATCTTTCGCAGCATCAGGGTCTTTCCAGTGAGTCTGTTTTTTGCATCAGGTGGTCAAAGTATTGGAGTTTCAACTTCAACATCAGTCCTTCCAATGAATATTCAGGACTGATTTCCTTTAGGATTGACTGATTGGATCTCTTTGCAGTCCAAAGGACTCTCAAGAGTCTTCTCCAACACCACAGTTCAAAAGCATCAATTCTTTGGCCCTCAGCTTTCTTTATAGTCCAACTCTCACATCCATACATGACTACTGGAAAAACCATAGCTTTGACTAGACGGACCTTTGTTTGCAAAGAAATGTCTCTGCTTTTTAATATGCTGTCTAGGTTGGTCATAGATTTTCTTCCAAGGAGCAAGCATTTTTTGATTTCGTGGCTGCAGTCATCATCTGCAGTTATTTTGGAGCCCAAGAAAATAATATTTCTCACTGTTTCCCCATCTATTTGCCATGAAGAGATGGGACCAGATGCCATGATCTTATTTGTTTGAATGTTGAGTTTTAAGCTAGCTTTTTCACTCTCCTCTTTCACTTTCATCGAGAGGCTCTTCAGTTCCTCTTCTCTTTCTGTCATAAGGCTGGTGTCATCTGCTTATTGGTATTTTTCCATTTTTACATTGATACTATGTAACAAGACAAAAAGGAGAACTTCCTCAATGGTATGAGAGAACTCTTAAGAGCCCTGGAAGCTTAGAAGGTAACTTCTCTGTGGGTCATTTTACTTTTCTCTTCATGTAAAGCAGTGAAGCAGGTTCATGAAACTCAGAGGCAAGGACACCAAGTAGGGAGGTAAATGATTAAAGAGCTACAACTTCATGAGAGAGAGCAAGGGCCAGGTTAAGGCTGCAGAAGTCAATATGCCTTGAAAGGAGAGCTGAGGCAGCATGCCCAGGCCTTTACTGGAAACACAGCAAGACTCAAAGCTGGAAACTTCAAACTCTTTTCAGAGGCAAGAGTGGATCATGGTTTTGTGGGGACTGAAACTTATACAATTTTAGAAGTAGAAAGTGAGACGTAATATAGGGCCTCTAAAGTGGTCTTTGCTAAAGAAAGGCCCTGAGGCTTATGCTATAATTCATAACAAAATGTATGATTTATCCCTCCTGTATAAAACAAAATACATATCACTCTTGAGAAATAATAATAATTTATTGAGCCCTTACTGTGTGCCAAGCATTATGTTAAAACATTACTATATTAGTTTCCTAGGTCTGCTGTAACCAAATACCACAACAGATATTTTAAATTTTTTATTTATTTAACTAATTAATTCATTTTTACAGTTTAGAGACCAGAAGTCTAAAATCAAGTTGTTGGTAGGGCCAAGTTCCTTCCAAAGCATCTAAGGGAAGATCCTTTCTTGCCTCTTTCAGCTTCTGGTAGCTTCAGGCATTTTAGCTTGTGGCAGCTTAACTCCAATCTCTGCTTCTGTCTTTACATGGCACTCTTCTCTCTGTGCCTTTTCTTCTTGTAGACAAACCAATTAAATTTGATTAAAACTCACCCTAATTCATATAGCCTCATCTTAAAATTTTTATTGTATTTGCGAAGACTCTATTTTTCTAAATTAGGTAACATTCACAGGTTCTGGAAGTTAGGGCTTCCACATATTTGCCACATATTTGGGGGGAAAACAAAGTTCAACCCACAGCACTTACAAATGGCTCCTTTGAGCCTCACAATAATCCCAGGAAAAGTTATTATCCCCATTTTACAGTTGAAAAAATTGAGACTCAGAAAATGATTGCCTGAGATCACTGAGCCAGTCTAGCACTAGGATTCCATAATTCCAGCTGAGGTCTGATGACCCCTATACACACATATTTAATTATGATGGAAGTGAGTTAGTCTGTCTTCTTATGCCTATCACTATAATAATAGCTAGAGCTTTTTTTCTGTAAGAATCAAGACAAAGGACTTCTATCACCCATATCTTAATTCTCCTTCAAGATTTCTTGAACTGCTTTATGGACATCATTTCTTAAACTTTATTTGGTAATTAGTGACACTTAAAGTGTCCATTCTAGAGTTTTGTTTTTTGTGTGTGTAGTCACATTCAGGTGGTTCTAATAGTCTTACTAATTCTCTACTTTAAATTACCCCAAATTTTCTGGTTCAGGTTTCTTACACAGACATTTTTTTTTTAATACAGCTGGAATCAAAGTAACACAACCAGAATTTTTTATATGTTCAACGGTTGTGTGGTACTGCTGTGTACTTTCAAAAGTAGTGAAAGAATTCCTTTTTTCTCTCATGATTTACCCGTATGTGCTAAGTCACTTCAGTCATGTCCAACTCTTTGCGACCCTATGGACTACAGCCCACCAGGCTCCTCTGTCCATGGGAAGCAAGAATACTAGAGTGGGTTGCCGTGCCCTCCTTCAGGAGATCTTTCTCACCCAGGGATTGAACCAGCGTCTCTTATGTCTCCTACATTGGCAGGCGGGTTCTTTACCACTAGCGCCACCTGGGAAGCCCTAGAGATGACTTGATGAGTTCAAAGAGAATCAAATACATGTAAATTTTAAAGAGAAGCAAAATATTATTCATAGTCAGAAATCTTCCAGCGTTTTGGAGAATCCCAGCAACTTTATTTCCTGGGCAACAGAACTCCTGGCCAGAGAAATGGTCAGGCTATATGGTGAAAGGGAGAATTAGGTTTCCAACCTTATCACAACTTATTTAACCTCCTTACACCTCAGTTTCTCATTCATAAAATCTAGAAATGAGTCAAGATTCTTAAGGTATTTTCCAAGTCAAATTATTGCTTCTAAAAGGGTTCGAATAGTATTGAAAGTTTTGAAACTGTTGACTACAATTAGCCATAAGTGCAAATAAACAACTTAGAATTAACACTCACCATTATTCCATTTTGCTAAATGTTCTTTTGTGTGTGTGTGTGGTAGACATTTTTGCTTACTAACACTATGTTTAATGTCAGTCAGTGGGAAATGGATATTTAGAGCTTCTATGGGAATGAGTTGTTTTTTACTTTGAAACACATGGTACAGATTATCTGTTGAAGTATCTCAGATCTAGAGACTCTAATGTAACTGGGATCAGTTCCCACTTAGTACCTGGGGTGTAGAATGAACTGCTGTACTACCCCACTCTTTTCTGTAAGGTGCTTGCTAGTTGTATTCTGTGTGGTTAGGGTGGGCTCAGCAAAGTCTTGGGAGGGATGCAGGTCCTTCCATTAGACTGTGCCAATATAGGTGGGTGGCTGGAAAAGCAGCCCTCACCCCACAGTGGCAAGAACTTCTCAAGAGGACAACTGCCACACCCCCAGAATGGCCAGAAGAAAAGCCTGCTTACAGAAATCTATGAGACACCGAGAGTGCTTATGAGTGCCTCTATAGTAATAGTTCTTAGTTCTCTGTAGCTCTTTCAGGTAGGCTCTCTTTTAGTAATACCCTTCTCCTCCAATCTCCCCAAATCATGCTATTCCTTCCAGTTTCTCTCCAGGTCAGGCTGGAGAAGGATGACTTATTAGTAACAAACACATCATCAAGACCTCAAAATAAGAGCCCATTAAGGTAGTGCTAGAGACTGAATGCTTAGTGCCCCCACAGTTCATATGTTGAAACACTAATCCCCAACATGATGGTATTTGCAGATGGACCTTTGGGAAGTAATTAGATCTTGAGAGTGAAGACCTCATGATGGAATTAGTGCTCTTATGAAAGAGATGTGGGAGAGCTTATTATGTCTCTCTGCTTTCCACCATGTGTAGTTTCTATATGAAGATGACAGTTCAGGAAAAGGGCACTCACTAAGAACTCAATCTGTCAGAATCTTCATCTTGTACTTCTTGGCCTCTAGAACTATGAGAAATTAATGTTTATTGTTTAAGCAGCTTTGATTCTTTTGCTACACTGTTATTCCAGTGATTTTTCCAGCTTAAAATTTGGAGGCAAATTTTCCTTAAGAGGATACCAAGTATCAATATCTTCTAACAAGGATAAGTCCCACTGACTCACAGTATAATATCATATTCACTTCACACCCCAAATTTCAGTCTTTCATCATACATCGTACATTGTTTCATGAGCACCAAAGAATTTAGGCTTTTGAACTATAGTGTTGGAGAAGACTCCTGAGAGTCCCTTGGACTGCAAGAAAATCTGACCAGTCAATCCTAAAGGAAATCAGTCCTGAATATTCATTGGAAGAATTGATGCTGAAGCTCCAGTACTTTGGCCTCCTGATATGAAGAGCTGATTCATTAGAAAAGACCTTGATGCTGGGAAAGATTGAAGGCAGGAGGAGTAGGGGATGAAAGAGGATGAGATGGTTGGATGGCATCATTGACCCAATGAGCATGAGTTTGAGCAAGCTCTGGGAGTTGGTGATGGACAGGGAAGCCTGGTGTCCTGCAGCCCATGGGGTCACAGAATTGGACACAACCAGGAGGCTGAACTGAGCTGATTATACATTAACAGAGTTATTAGGAAAACTGGACAACTACTACTACCATTATATGACAGAGGCCACACAATTGTGATGAGGGAAAGCCAAGGTCAAAGAGTGGTTTTCTTTAGGGAAAAATTCTACTACATGGAAACAGAATTAATTTAAAATGTTCAAGACATATTAAATGCACAACTGTGACTACAAATTGCCATTTGGTATGCTTTGTACTGGGCTTCCCAGGTTGCACTAGTGATAAAGAACCTGCCTGCCAGTGCAGAAGACATAAAAAGTAAGGGTTCGATTCTGGGTTGGGAAGATCCCCTGGAGGAGGTCATTGCAACCCACTCCAGTATTCATGCCTGGAGAATCCCGTCAGCAGAGGAGTCTGGCGGACTATGGTTCATAGGGTCATGAAGACTCAGACATGAGTGAAGCATGCTTACCATGCACATGGGCTTTGTTGTGTAAGGTATAAAATGACCCCCTCTCCTTCTACAGAATGTTAGGCTGACACTGAAGACCTAAACCTTTCATAATTCAATATTTCATTGTTCTCTGGTTGTACTAAGAAACAGACAAGTAACAAATAGTTTCACTTCTTTAAAAAAAAAAAAAGCATTTACACTTAACAAATGGGATGAGGTAGAATTCTCTTTTTATTAAAAGTGTGTCTGTTAAAAAAATCCCACTTAGAAGATAGTTGACTAAAATTATTTCTCTGGATTATATAAAAAGGAAGACAGGAATCATGAGTAAGACCTGACATTTGATATCAATCAGACTTAGCTTCTTTCTCTTCATCATTACAGGCTGGACTCTCCTTGTTTTTAATTTATCCATGTTCTACAGGTTAATCTTTAGTTTCATACTTCAGCCTGTTTTTCCTTTTCCTTCCTATTCCCTTTTGTTTTTGCATGAAAAATTAACCTTTCCTGTTGTTATTTTTGGTTTTCTTTCTTTGGTGGAAAGAAAGCTGACAACCTTGTGATCTCCTGGACTCCTCCTTCACCGCCCCTTGGCTGAGCTGGCACCAATTCCCCCACTCCCCATTGCTTGATGATGCCCATTCATTCATTCATTCACTTTTTCTAGTCAACAAGTAGTTTTTTGTTGTGAATCACAATTCTAGGTAAACAATGAGGAAGAGCAAACCATTTCTTACCCCCATGGAGCCTATGGACTTGTTTGTTAAAAACAAGGCAATTTGAAGGAGAGAACAAGATGGTGGAAGAGTAGCTGGGCGTGGAGTACATCTTTCTCCATGGATACATCAGGAATACACCTTCAGACACAGAAGTGCATGCAGAACACCAGCTGAGAGCAGACAGGAGTACCTGACCAGTGGAAAAGAATATATAGAACCAGGCAAAACTTGGTAGGAGGAAGGAACTAGGGGGAAACAGGAGTGTTAGTAGGACTGGACTTGCCCTCAGCAAGTGGGAGAACTGAAGCAAGGGTCTGATTCCCACACTGGAGCAACTGTCTGAGTCAGAGGAGAAGCATTTAAGACTGAGAATAAAGCAGCTTATCTGTGGCAGCCTAAATGAAATCAGAATCAGACAGTTCTTGCTGTAGCTATACATACCCTGGACAGGGATGCAGGTCCCCCCTGCAAGGCACAGTGGCTAGAGGCTGGAGTTTTAGGGATTGTGGAGCAATCCCAGGGTGAGGGCTGCTGTTGTCTGTGGAGAGACGGATGGAGGGGATGTGAGGGAGGAGGTTGTGGTGGAACATGCCTGTGGAGGAAAGCCAGGCAGCCATGGAAGCAAGGTGATACTGCTGAGTCACACATAGTGGGTGGAGCCATCACCATAGCCTCTCCTCACAGGTCAGCCAGCATCAGCAGCTGAACAATCAAACGCTGGTGGCCCATCAAATCCTGGTGGCCCATCAAATGCTTGAGGCACTGAACTACAGAGTAGGACCCCAGCCAGGGAAGCCCCTCTTTGTGCCTGATGCCCCGAGCAGCAGAGAAGGACCCCAAGCAAGGGAGCCCTCTAAGTGCCTGAATGGGTGGAGCTATGGGGAAAGACTGGCCAAAGAGGCCTTCTGATTGCCAGCTACAAGAGGCTCGAAAAAAGACTCTGATAAGGCCATAACTCCTGGGCAGAGGCAGTCTGTGTCCCTGCACACTTGGTGCCACCAGGGTCCCTGCAAGCCAAGCAGCTGTGCCAAATTCACACTCAACTCTCATGGGAACAGAGATGCCACAGGCAAACAAAAATTTTGCATCTATGTGCCCAGGGTTGCTTCAGTCACGTCCAACACTTTGCGGCTCTGTAGATTGTGGCCTGCCAGGCTTCTCTGTCAGGTGGGTTCTCCAGGCAAGAATACTGGAGTGTATTGGCCAATACTGGTTGCCATATCCTTCTAGAGCACTGTATTTCCTGCTGCCCTAACCACCAACTCCCTTGAATACCTGGTGCTTCCAGAACTCCTCTGACCCAAACAGCTGCACCACCTCCACACCTGACCATCATAGGGGCAAACCCAAGTGCTCCGGGCAGCCTCAGGAGCAATCTCCAGTGGACAACCCACATGCAGAGATGGAAATAAAACCACAATTGAAACCGGCAGTGTGACTAAGGAAGAAAACTCAAAACCTTCCCACCAGGTGTACAAGCTGAAGATTACATCCACATGATCAACTAGGCAGACTCAGTTTTATATATTGTCTACGGAATATATAAAAGGTCATTGAGAGCTCCCACAAAAGAAAATGTACTAGTTCTGATAACTGTGGACATTGGAGGCAAGGACACACAGGAGTAGATTAGATTAGCTCAGATTAGAATCTGAGCTGCCCCTACAGCAGATTCAGAGATCAGCACAATGTTGGAGGGCATCCTAGGGAGATGAGGTGGACTGTGACTCCCAGCGAGGGAAGGGACTCTGACAACAGTGACTCAAGAAAAACATTTATTATTTTTATGTTTTGACTTATTCTACAGATTGTTTTGGATTTCCCCGCCCCCTCCCCCCCCGTTTTACCCCTCTGTTGTAGTTGTCAATTTTATTGGCACTATGAAATCTAATTAAACTTTAGAGCTTTTTTTATCCTCAGTCACATTTTTTATTGTTGTTATAAACCTCTACCTCCATGTTGGGTTTTTGCAGGTCTATGGAGTTTTCCTTTTTTTTTCTTTCTTTACTCTTTTTTAATTTTAATTTTTAAAACTATTATTATTTTTTTCTACATTTATTCCCTTGTTTGCTTTCCTATTGTTCTTTTCCCCTTGCAGTTAACCTTCAATGTATAGAAATCTTTATCTACATCTATTTAACTTTGCATATATATTCTTTCTTTCTTTTCTTTCCTCTCAACATATTTGTTCATTTATTTTTATTACTTTATTCCCCATTTGGCACCTTGCTTTAGTTTTGTTCTTAACTAGTAGATATACTTTTCTGTTCCCTTTGTTTGCCAGATCAACCTACAATACTTTATTTTAGTTGGACTGTTTTGACTTTGCTTATGGGTGTATATGCATACGTGTATATTCCATTATTTTAATTCTTATTTGCCTGATTTTTTTTCCCTTTCACTTTTCTTTTTTTTTTTTTAATTTTATTTTATTTTTAAATTTTACAAATTGTATTAGTTTTGCCAAATATCTAAATGAATCTGCCACAGGTATACATGTGTTCCCCATCCTGAGCCCTCCTCCCTCCTCCCTCCCCATACCATCCCTCTGGGTCGTCCCAGTGCACTAGCTTCAAGCATCCAGTATCGTGCATCGAACCTGGACTGGCAACTCGTTTCATACATGATATTACACATGTTTCAATGCCATTCTCCCAAATCTTCCCACCCTCTCCCTCTGCAACAGAGTCCATAAGACTGTTCTATACATCAGTGTCTCTTTTGCTGTCTCGTACACAGGGTTATTGTTAGCATCTTTCTAAATTCCATATATATGCGTTAGTATACTGTATTGGTGTTTTTCTTTCTGGCTTACTTCACTCTGTATAATAGGCTCCAGTTTCATCCACCTCATTAGAACTGATTCAAATGTATTCTACAGCCACTATGGAGAACAGTGTGGAGATTTCTTAAAAAACTGGAAATAGAACTGCCTTATGATCCAGCAATCCCACTGCTGGGCATACACACTGAGGAAACCAGAAGGGAAAGAGACACGTGTACCCCAATGTTCATCGCAGCACTGTTTATAATAGCCAGGACATGGAAGCAACCTAGATGTCCATCAGCAGATGAATGGATAAGAAAGCAGTGGTACATATACACAATGGAGTATTACTCAGCCATTAAAAAGAATACATTTGAATCAGTTCTATTTGCCTGATTTTGTAACTGCCATTTGTCTGGGATTCATCTCTGGTTTCTTGTCTTTGGGTATGTGTTTTAATCTCACTTAATACCATAAAAAACCACTTGTGGAATCTTCGTTCCTGACCAGAGATCAAACCCTGAGCCTTTGGAGTGGGAACAATGACTCCAAGACCCTAGACTACCAGAGAACTAACCCTGCTGCTGCTGCTAAGTCGCTTCAGTCGTGTCTGACTCTGTGCGACCCATAGATGGCAGCCCACAAGGCTCTGCTGTCCCTGGGATTCTCCAGGCAAGAACACTGAAGTGGGTTGCCATTTCCTTCTCCAATGCATGAAAGTGAAGTCACTCAGTCGTGTCCGACTCTTAGTGACCCTGGGGAGTATCAAATAGTGAGAACTCACACTAAGGAAACCACTTGAATATAAGACCCTGCATCACCCAACCACCAGTAGCACCTGTGCAGGAGGCTTCATCTAAACAACAAACAAAACAAAAATACAAACCCATTCATCACCAGACAGGATTACCACCTCACTCAGCCTTGCCCATCAGAGGAAAAACAAACAAACAAACAAACAAAAACTCAGCACAAATCTCACACTATACAAAGCTTACACAAACCACTGGATCAACTTTAGGAGGGCAGAAACCTAAAGGAAGAAAAAATTCAATCTTGAAACCTGGAAAAAGGAGACCTCAAACACTGTTTAAATATATGTATGTATGTATATATATGTATATAATGAAAAGGCAGAGAAATATTACACAAATGAAGGAACAAATTAGAAATACAGAAGTCCAAATAAATGAAGAGGAAATAGGCAAACTACCTGAAAAAGAATTCAGAATAATCATAGTAAAGATGATAAAAAAAAAAAAAACCTTGAAAACAAAATAGAGAAAATGCAATAATCAATTAATGAAGACCTAGAAGAATTAAAGAATAAACATACAGAGACAAACAACACAATTACTAAAATTAAAAATACTCTGGAAGGAAGCAATAGCAGAATATCTGAAGCAGAAGAAAGAATCAGTAAACCAGAAGATAAAATGGTGGAAATAACTTTTGAAGAGCAGAATAAAGTAAAAAGAATGGAAAGAACTGAGGATAGTCTCAGAGACCTCTGGGACAGTATCAGACACACCAATATTCAAATTATAGGAGTCCCAGAAGAAGAAGAGGAAAAGAAAGAGTCTGAGAAATTTTTTGAAGAGATTATAGTTGAAAATTTCCCCAGCATGGAAAAGGAAAAAGTCAATCAACTCCAAGAGTTCCATACAGGGTTAACCCAAGGATAAACAAGCCAAAACACATACTAATCAAACTAAAAAAGACTAAACAGAAAGGATATTAAAAGCAGCAAGGGAAAAGCAGCAAGTAACATACAAGGGAAACCCCATACATTTAACAGTTGATCTTTCAGCAGAAACCTGGCAGGCCAGATGGGAATGGCAGGATATATTTAAAGTACTGAAAGGGAAAAATCTACAACCAAGATTACTGTACCAGCAAGGATCTCATTCAAAATTGATGGAGAAATAAAAAGCTTTTCAGACAGCAAAAGTTAGGAAAATTCAGTACCACCAAACCAGCTTTACAACAAATGGTAAAGGGACTTATATACTCAAGAAATACAAGAGAAGGAAAAAGATCTACAAAATCAACAGCAAACAATTAAGAAAATGGCAATAGGAACATGTATCTCAATAATTACTTTAATGTAAATGTATTAAATTCTCCACCAAAAGGCACAGACTGGCTGAATGGATAAAAAAACAAGACCCGTATATATACTGTCTACAGGAAACCCACTTCAGATCTAAAGACACATATAGACTGAAAGTGAAAGCATGGAAAAATATATTCCATGCAAATGGGAAGGAAAAGAAAGCTTGAGTAGCAACCCTCATATCAAACAAAACAGACCTTTAAATAAAGAGGATTATAAGAGATAAGGAAGGACACTACATAATGATCAAGGGATCAATCCAAAGGAAGATAAAACAATTGTAAATATGCACCCCACATAGGAGCACTTCAATACATATGGCAAACACTAACAGACATAAAAAAAGAAACTGACAGTAACACAAGAATAGTAGGAGACATTAACACCCCACTCACACCAATGGGCAGATAATCAAAACAGAAAATTGATAAGGAAACCCAACTCTTAAATGATACATTAGATGAGATGGAGCTCATTGATATCTTCAGGACATTCCATCCAAATGCAGGATACATCTTCTCAAGTGGACATGGAATATTCTCCAGGACAGACCACATCTTGTGTCACAAATCAAACCTCAGTAAATTTAAGAAAGTTGAAATCGTATCAAGCATCTTCTCTGACCCCAATGCTATGAGACTAGATATCAATTACAAGATAAAACAACTGTAAGAAACATGAACACATGGAGATTAAACAACATGTTTCTAAATAACGAACAGTTTACTGAAGAAATCAATAGGGAAATAAAAAATTTTCTAGAGACAAATGACAATGAAAACATGACAACTCAAAACCTATGGGATGCAAGTGAATGCAGTTCTAAGAGGGAAGTTTATAGCAATACAGTCCTACCTCAAAAATCAAGAAAAAAGTAGAATAGACAACCTAACTTTACACATCAGTTCAGTTCAGTCGCTCAGTCGTGTCCGACTCTTTGCGACCCCATGAATCGCAGCACGCCAGGCCTCCCTGTCCATCACCAACTCCCGGAGTTCACCCAGACTCACGTCCATCGAGTCAGCCATCTCATCCTCTGTCGTCCCCTTCTCCTTCTGCCCCCAATCCCTCCCAGCATCAGAGTCTTTTCCAATGAGTCAACTCTTCACATGAGGTGGCCAAAGTACTGGAGTTTCAGCTTTAGCATCATTCCTTCCAAAGAAATCCCAGGACTGATCTCCTTCAGAATGGACTGGTTGGATCTCCTTGCAGTCCAAGGGACGCTCAAGAGTCTTCTCCAACACCACAGTTCAAAAGCATCAATTCTTCGGCACTCAGCCTTCTTCACAGTCCAACTCTCACATCCATACATGACCACAGGAAAAACCATAGCCTTGACTAGATGAACCTTTGTTGGCAAAGTAACGTCTCTGCTTTTGAATATGCTATCTAGGTTGGTCATAACTTTCCTTCCAAGGAGTAAGCATCTTTTAATTTCATGGCTGCAGTCACCATGGAGCCCAGAAAAATAAAGTCTGACACTGTTTCCACTCTTTCCCCATCTATTTCCCATGAAGTGATGGGACTGGATGCCATGATCCTCGTTTTCTGAACGTTGAGCTTTAAGCCAACTTTTTCACTCTCCACTTTCACTTTCATCAAGAGGCTTTTTACACATAAAACAGCTCAAAAAAGAAGAATAAAAACCCCTCAAAATTAGTAGAAGGAAAGAAATCATAAAGATCCAAGCAGAAATAAATGAAAAAGCAATGAAAGAAACAATAGTAAAGATAAATAAAACTAAAAGCTTGTTCTTTGAGAAGATAAACAAAATTGACAAACCTTTGGCCAGACTCATCAAGAAAAAAAGAGAAAAAAATAAAATCAACAGAATTAGAAATGAAAAAAGGAGAGGTTACAACAGACAATGCAGAAATGCAAGGGATCATAAGAGACTATTATGAACAACTATATGGCAATAAAATGGATAACCTGGAAGAAATGGACAGATTCTTAGAAAAGTTCAATCTTCCAAGACTCAACCAGGAAGCAATAGAAATTATGAACATCCCAATTACAAGCACTGAAATTGAAGCTGTGATCAAAAGTCTCCCCCAAAATCAAAAGTCCAGGACCAGATGGCTTAACAGGAGAATTCTATCAAACATTTAGGTAAGAGCTAATACCTATCCTTAGAGGAAGGAACACTTCCAAACTCATTCTATGAGGCCACCATCACCCTGATACTAAAACCAGACAAAGACAACAAACAAAAAGAAAACTACAGGCCAATATCCCTGATGAACATAGATGCAAAAATCCTCAAAAAAATTTTCAGTTCAGTTCAGTCACTCAGCCATATCCAACTCTTTGTGACCCCATGGACTGCAGTACGTCAGGCTTCCCTGTCCATCACCAACTCCTCAAGCTTACTCAAACTCATGTCCATTGAGTCGGTGATGCCATCCAACCATCTCATCCTCTGTCGTCCCCTTCTCCTCCTGTCCTCAGTCTTTCCCAGCATCAGGGTCTTTTCAAATGAGTCAGTTCTTCACATCAGGTGGCCAAAGTATTGGAGTTTCAGCTTGAGCATCAGTCCTTCCAATGAATATTCAGGACTGATTTCCTTTAGGATGGACTGGTTGGATCTCCTTGCTGTCCAAGGGACTCTCAAGAAAATTTTAGCAAACAGAATTCAGCGACACATCAAAAAGCTCATACACCAAAATCAAGTTGGGTTTATTCCAGGGATGCAAGGATTCTTCAATATACACAAATTAATCAATGTGATACACCATATCAACAAATTGAAAGATAAAAATGATATGATGATCTCAATAGATGCAGAAAAAGCTTTTGACAAAATTCAGCACCAATTTATGATTAAAACTCTTTAAAAAATGGGCGCAGAAGGAACCCACCTCAACGTAGTAAAGGCCATATATGATAAGCCTATGGCAAACATTCTCGATGGTGAAAAACTGAAAGCATTCACCCTAAGAGCAGGAACAAGACAAGGATGTCCACTTTCACCACTATTATTCAACAGTTTTGGCAGCTCTGATTGCTACAGCAATCAGAGAAGAAAAAGAATGTAGATAGGAAAAGAAGAAGTAAAGCTCTGACTGTTTGCAGATGACATGATACTGTACATAGAAAACCCTAAAGATGGTATCAGAAAATTACTAGAGCTAATCAGTGAATTTAGCAAAGTTGTAGGATACAAAAACAATACATAGAAATCACTTGCATTTCTATATACTAACTATGTCAGAAAGAGAATGTCAGAAAGAGAAATTAATGAATCAATCCCATTCACCATTGCAACAAAAAGAAACTGTACACAGAAAATTATAAGACACTAATGAAAGAACTCAAAGATGACATAAACAGATGGAGAGATATTCTGTGTTCCTGGGTAGGAAAAGTCAATATTGTGAAAATGACTGTGCTACCATATGCAATCTACAGATTCAGTGCAATCCCTATCAAATTACCAATGACATTTTTCACAGAACTAGAACAAAAAATTTCACAGTTCATATGGAAACACAAAAGACCCCAAATAGCCAAAGCAGTGTTGAGAAAGAAGAATGGAACCAGAGGAGTCAATTTTCCTGACTTCAGATTACACTACAAAGCTATAGTCATCAAGACAGTATGGTATTGGCACAAAAACAGAAACATAGACCAATGGAACAAGATAGAAAGCCAAGAAATAAACCCATGCACCTATGGGTACCTTATTTTTGACAAAGAAAGCAAGAATATGCAATGGAGCAGAGACCACCTCTTCAGTAAATGGTGCTGGGAAAACTGGACAGCTACATGTAAGAGAATGACATTAGAACACTTCCTCACACCATAAACAAAGATAAACTCAAAATGGATTAATGACCTAAATGTAAACCAGAAACTATAGAACTCATGGAGGAAAACAGGCAGAACACTTGATGACATAAATCAAAGCAAGGTCCTCTATAACCCACCTCCTAGAGTAATGGAAATAAAAACCAAAGTAAACAAGTGGGACCTGATTATAGTTTAAAGCTTTTGCACAGCAAAGGAAACTATAGGCAAGGTAAAAAGACAACCCTCAGAGTGGGAAAAAATAATAGCAAATGAAACAATTGACAAAGGATTAATTTCCAAAATATACAAGCAGCTCATATAACTTAATACCAGAAAAACAAACAACCCAATCAAAAAGTGGGCAAAAGACCTAAACAGACATTTCTCCAAAGAAGACATACAGATGGCTATCAAACACATGAAAAGATGCTCAACATCGCTCACTATTAGAGAAATGCAAATCAAAACTACAATGAGATACCACCTCACACCAGTCAGAATGGCCATCATCAAAAAGTCTACAAACAGCAGACTTTTGTAGACTGCTGTTTACAGTCTACAAAACAGCAGGAGACTGTTGACGGTGGAGAGGGTGTGGAGAAAAGAGAATCCTCTTGCAGTGTTGGTGGGAATCTAAATTGATACAGCCACTATGGAAGACAGTATGGAGATTCCTTAAAAAAAACTAGGAATAAAACTAACATATGACCCAGCAATTCCACTCCTAGGCATATACCCTGAGGAAATCAAAATTGAAAAATACACATGTATCCCATTGTTCATTGCAGCACTACTTACAATAGCTAGAACATGGAAGCAACCTAGATGCCCATTGACAGATGAATGGATAAGAAGTTGTGGTACATATACACAATGGAATATTACTCAGCCATGAAAAGGAACATCTTTGATGTTCCTCATCAATTCTGATGAAGTGGATGAACCTAGAACCTATTATACAGAGTGAAGTAAGGCAGAAAGAGAAAGATAAATAGTGTTGTAACGTATCTATATGGAATCTAGAAAAATGCTACTGAAGAATTTACTTACAGGTCAGCAGTGGGGAAACAGACTTAGAGAATAGGCTTATGGACGTGGGGAGAGGGGAGGAGAGGGTGAGAGGTATGGAGAGAGTAACATGGAAACTTATATCACCATATGAAATAAAATAAATATAATAAATATAATAAAATAAAAATAAAAAATAAATAAATAAACAAACAAAAAAGAAACTTATATCACCATATGTAAAATAGGTAGCCAATGGGAATTTACTATATGGCTAAGAAGCTCAAACAGGGACTCTATCAACCTAGGGGGTGAGATGGGGATGGAGATGGGAGGGTAGTTCAAAAGGGAGGAGATATATGTATACCTATGGCTGATTCAAGTTGAGGTTTGACAGCAAACAAGGAAATTCTGTAAAGCAATTGCCCTTCAATTAAAAAAAAATGTGTTTTAAAAAGGCAATTTGTTAATGTTTATTGAAAGTAAATAATTCATATTTCTCAATATTTATTTATATGTTCAGCATTCACTAGGTTTTAAAGGCATATTGTATATATATTTTTCTTGTCTCTATTTCATCTTCTGTATTTGTGAAATTGGTATTTATTTTAGATTATTGGATCCTCAAGAATAGGGATTTTTCTATTTCTGTCCCTGGTGGAGGCCTGCTTATAACTGATGTATCTTAATCAATGTTTGTTAATGATTTTGTCATTTAGACTCACATAATTTTAGCCTTGGAAGATGCCTTAGAGATCATCTAATTTAATCCTTTTATTGTATAGGTGAGACAGTGGAGACTCTGGGTGATAAAATTTTTTTAAATAAAATATTGGAAGGAGCTGTTGCTAGGTTCACATAGCTAGTTTTTTCAAAACTGGAACTAGAATCTAGTTTTTCTGGATTTGAATGTGATGTCTATTACTTCCAAGCTGCACAATTTTTGCCAGTTTCTTAATTTTTCTGAGCCTCAGTTTTGTCATGTGAATTGAGGACACAGGAATTCACAACAGACAACCTCTGATTATATGGATGGCCTGTTTTCAATATGACTACCAAATACTGGTGAGAGAAGCCATGAGGAGATGAACAAGGACTTAAAGTGGGCTTGGTATATTCTCCAGCTCTGTCTGAGAGACAACTGGAGACAGCTCTTCCATCTTGAAACTAAGCAAGTTCACCTAATTGTTGTGAATCACAGGGAGGTGACAGAGTCTAACCTGAATACTACAAGAACTCAAGTGACTTAACTTGAATACTAAAAAGAAATAAGTGGCTTTTTTTGTTCCCCAAAAAGGTGAGTTGGATCACACTGATTACAGGATGATTTTTCCTTAAGCCTATATTCCTGTCCTCTAACAGGTCAAAAATAAGTGTAATAAGTATTTAAAACAATGAAAAGATAATATTGTCAGTTCTTGCTTTTCATTTAATTATCTTATACTTTAATCTCTGCAGTTGTTTTCTTTCTTTTAAATAAACAGTATTTAGGTAAGAGAAGCACAGAAGCTTTTATGTTTAATAGCCCCTGACTACCCAGGCCTTTACTCTTGCCTGGAAAATCCCATGGATGGAGGAGCCTGGTGGGCCGCAGTCCATGGGGTCACTGAATCGGACACAACTGAGCAACTTCAGTTTCACTTTTCACTTTTATGCGTTGGAGAAGGAATTGGCAACCCACTCCAGTGTTCTTGCCTGGAGAATCCCAGGAACGGGGGAGCCTGGTGGGCTGCCGTCTATGGGGTCACACAGAGTCAGACACGACTGAAGTGACTTAGCAGCAGCAGCAACCCAGTCCTTTATTTGGTAGAGGGGATTTATTTGACTCTGAGGAATAAGAGAGTAGAATATACTTGTCAAATGAAATGGTAATTTTTATTCCATTATTTTTTTCTATACTGATCACCTAATTGGTGGTTATTTCTGAGAAGAGAAATATTTTTAAAATACATAAGAGGTGAAATATGACTGAATAATAGGGCATATTCATTCAATGGCATAAAAAGTTAACTGAGACTTAACTGCAAAGGAATACCAAACAAGCTATTAACATGCAAGCATATTTTTAATTAAAATTTTGAATGAAATATTTGTTGTTATTAATATAAAATTATAAAATGCTGCTATACTCTAATTTAGGAAAAACATATTTAAAAAGCATGTGGAAAATATGCTCATTAACTTAAGGATAGTGGTTCCCTTTGGAGATGAAGGGAATTGTGTTGAGGAAAGAAACAAAGGATGCTTCAGCATACTTTTTTACTTAAAAAAATACAATAAAGTTACTTTAAAATACAATTGGAAATAATACCCTTACAATTAAAAAAATGGAGCTGTTTAGACTAGACTAATAGTAATTTTCTGTGTTATTTAGGTTAGTATTGTCTTATAGAACGTCCTGCAATGATGAAAATGTTCTGTCTCTATGATGTCTAATCAGGGACCCACTAGCCACATATGGCTACTGAGAATTTGAGATGTGGCTAGTGTTACATACAAGCAGAATTTTAAATGTGTGTAGTTTTAATTAATCTAAATCTTAAATTAACTTAAATTTTATTGCAGCCAATAGCTACCATATTTGACAGCACAGATTTAAATCCTTCCATTTGACTTCTTTTTGTGCAGACCCTGTCTCATTATTCTTTTAATACAAATTTGAATGTGAATATTTGAAGAAAACTCAATAATCTCTTGTTAATGGCTAGTATGGCAAAGGGCAACTGAATGTTACTGGGGTATTAGGGGAAGGTAGAAAAAGAAAACTTCCTAACTGTTTACATTTGTAAACTGGAATGAGGAGAAAGGTCACTAGAAGTTCCATTGGGTGTCAATAGGAAAGAAAGAATCAAAGCCCTCTAGGTACTCTTGGGGTGGTACTTCAGATTTGGTAACAGATTTGATAACTGAAGACTTAATTTCCCTGGTGACTCAACTGATACAGGAGGTTTTATCTTTTTCAGAAAATTAAAAGTAAATTGGCTGGTTCAATAGAATTACTGAGTCCAGTTAGATAAGTATTTGTTGTGTTTATTAAGTTGTTTATGTAGTATAATAATACAAGTGATTTAATAAAGATAAGACTTCAGATAAATGTCAACACACTTTCCACTCTGCAGCTGGTCTGTTTCAGACAGTTAAAATAAATTAAAAGATAAAATGCCACTCACAAAAAAATTGATCATTGTCCAAGGGAAACATTTAAAATTGAATGAAAGTTTCCACATTCAGTGCACAAAGACATATGCAAATATGTAGGAAATGAACCTCTTTGTAATATGGAGATTCTTTACCCTGAAGGAAAAGATCAGGAAGCTATATTTTATAGGTGTTTGCTGTAATGAGATATAATTAAAATATATATTCACAGTTTGTAGACAAGTATTAATGACTAGTATTAATTTATGGCCAAATAATGGAGATCTTTGAAATACTATTAATTCTGTTATTTATTTATCTTTATATATATCTAGGCACAGCTTGTGAAAGCTTACTAGGCTATAAAATGTAGATGTTGTCATTGGAGTTTAAATAACATAAAGTGGATCTAAATTTTACCCAACCTTCACTATTTAAATTGCTTTGAAAAAGATGTATGCTTTTAATTGTAGTGTCTCTAGGACATAATCTGATACTTGAAAAATATAGTAAAAAGTGTGATAACAGAGAAAGAGGATATGTCTTTAAATGGTCAAATCATTATTTCTGTTGTCTTCCAGATTAAGATGGATGAGATTCCTCTGTTCTTTCAATGTACCCAGGACAGATCTCTACCATTTCTGTATGCCCTTACCTATATTTTCCATCTAAGGCCTATGTCACAATTCTGTAAACATAATACCTGTTCAAAAGATTATTTAAAGCATGATTTAGTAACGGCAACCCAGTAGGCCTATGGTGAACACTTGCTGAGTTCTGAGCCAGTGATCTTTCTTACAAGATACTAAGGTAGTTGTCACACAACAGGAAATGTTGGATTGGAGCATGAAACATGAGGCTGATGACATCAGTTCTTTGTTTGATCAGGAAAAAAGTATTTACCATAGTTCTAGAGTACTCTTTCTTTCTTGTTGAAAATTGTGTGGAATGTTTAATATTCCTAGTGTTGCACTCAGTTCAAATGCGTGACACACAGAGATATTAGACATTTGCTATTTCAAATACCAGGAATGAGATGTCCACCTTCCCTATGAACTGAGAAGATGGCCAGTTCTGAACTGGTAACCAGGTGTGCTAGATTGTTTAATGGCCACAAATACCTCTAATTTCTGTACCTGGCCCCTTTGCAATATGACTTTGCTGTTCTTTCCTTACAGAAGTGGAATCTTTCCTATACCTTGAGTCTGGACTGATCATGTGGTTTGTTTGACTGATAGAATTTGTCAGAAGCAATGTGTGAATTCCAGGGGCTAGAACTCTAGAGGATTTGCAGTTTCTGCCTTTGCATTCCTGGAATGCTACCCTGAGACCTCCATGTGAAGCAATTTTGGCTTGCAGGAAGATGAGAAGCCATTTGGTGAACTGCGGCTTCCCAGGAAACATTTAGAACCAAGTATCAGATATGTGAATACAGTCACCTTGGACCTTCCAGACTGTCTGATCTGAAGCACCCACATGGGTGAGCTTAGGCAAAACCAGCACAGGAATTGTTGTTTCAATCCATTAAGTTTTGTGGTAGTTTGTTATACAGCAAAGGATAACCCAGACAGTGAGGAAATAGCTTCTCAAAGTGAGATTGTTGAGAGAGCATATAGAAAGATAAAGAACATGGTGGCATTGTTAATTTCCAGGTCATTTTAGAAAAGGATATGAATTCTGTGATACAGAGAAAAACATGAGTCACTTAGCAGTGAATGACAGCTATTTCAGTTAGTACAGTGCATCAGTCTAAAAAAAATTATAAGATTAAGGTTCATACCTTACTATTAATTTGACAATGTTTGTCCATGAAAATATACTATGTCCAACATCTTTTTCAGTGGTAGAAATTAAAATTATTTTCTTTGAAAATTATGAGAATTAAATCACTTGAAGACTGACAATAATAGTGATTGATATTTCCAGAGACTTTATACACAAGAATAACCCATCTCAATTTCCCAACTTACACATGTGTAGTTCACTTATATATTTGTTAATCACAGGGAAATAAGTGTGCTTGAAATGCTTGAAATATATTGATGACCTACTTACATTTCTTGTCATTTTTCTATATTTGTATTGTTCTAGTGGTTGTGGTTTCAGAATGCTTTGGGTCTCTAAATGTAAGAATTTAAGATTTTTTTTTAAGTTAAAAAAAGATTAAAAAATTTTTTTTTAAGTAGAAGAGATTTTCAAGTGGAGGAAAGATAGAGAAGTAGAAGCAAAGACCACTCCATTCCTTAGTGCATCTTGCTACGAGAGTGCAACCTAAAGAAATGTTGATAGTTGACTGGTGATCCTTAAGTAAGCAGTTTTAAAATATGCCTGTATTAATCAGTATTTCTTCAAACACCACAGTGGTACAAAATTTCAACAAGAGTAACTATCTTTTTACCAAGTTGTAGGCAACAGAAAATGCCTTTAAATTAAAGATTTTCCAATCTCAGCTCAGAGAAATAATAGTCTTATAAAAATACAGTGTTTGAAAAGCAGAAGATTGCGAAACTAGGCAGAAGTCTACCAGCTGTTAGAAAGTTCAAAAAGTCAATAAATGAAACTAAATACTGGCCTTCTAAAATCATTTTTTAGGTAAGATAAATAAGATCCTTTTCACCTTAAATTCTCATTTGACAATATCCCAGCACATGTCTTGGCTATTAATACGCTTGGGTAGCCTCAGGGAGACTTTCAAAAAGTGGTTCTTAAGATACTGATATTCCTATCTCCAGACTCATGAGTCATTTGGACACAAGCACTGAATTTAAGAGATATTCAGTTCCTCACCATTGAGGAACTGGTAGGAAAAAAACAGTTATTATATTGAGAGTTCAATAAACATTCTTTCATTTTCAAGGTAGATTCTCACAACACCATTCTAAAATCTGTGACTACTAGATCTTCTGTGAGGAAGGAATAACCTATCTTCAATTTGTCCCTACATCTATGGCTCCAATCATCAGTGTGTCAGTCAGTCAGTCAGTTCAGTCGCTCAGTCATGTCCAACTCTTTGCAACCCCATGAACCGCAGCACACCAGGACACCCTGTCCATCACTAACTCCCTGAGTTTACCCAAACTCATGTCCACTGAGTCGGTGATGCCATCCAACCGTCTTATCCTCTGTTGTCCCCTTCTCCTCCTGCCTTCACTCTTTCCCAGCATCAGGTTCTTTTCCAGTGAGTCAGCTCTTTGCATCAGGTGGCCAAAGTATTGGAGTTTCAGCTTCAACATCACTCCTTCCAGTGAACACCCAGGACTGATCTCCTTTAGGATGGACTGGTTGGATCTACTTTCAGTCCAAGGGACTCTCAAAAGCCTTCTCTCACACCACAGTTCAAAAGCATCAATTCTTCGGTGGTCAGCTTTCTTTATAGTCCAGCTCTCACATTCATACATGACCACTGGAAAAACCATAGACTTGACTAGACGGATCTTTGTTGGCATCAGTGTGTTCAGTTCAGTTCAGTTCAGTCACTCAGTCATGTCTGACTCTTTGCGACCCCATGAATTGCAGCACGCCAGGCCTTCCTGTCCATCACCAACTCCCAGAGTCCACCCAAACTCATGTGCATCGAGTCGGTGATGCCATCCAGCCATATCATCCTCTGTCGTCCCCTTCTCCTCCTGCCTGCAATCCCTCCCAGCATCATAGTCTTTTCCAATGAGTCAACTCTTCTCATGAGGTGGCCAAAGTACTGGAGTTTCCGCTTGAACATCAGTCCTTCCAATAAACACCCAGGACTGATCTCCTTTAGAATGGACTGGTTGGATCTCCTTGCAGTCCAAGGGACTCTCAAGAGTCTTCTCCAACACCACAGTCCAAAGCATCAATTCTTCGGCACTCAGCTTTCTTCACAGTCCAACTCTCACATCCATACCTGACCACTGGAAAAACCATAGCCTTGACTAGACGGACCTTTGTTGGCAAAGTATTGTCTTTGCTTTTGAATATGCTATCTAGGTTGGTCATAACTTTCCTTCCAAGGAGTAAGCGTCTTTTAATTTCATGGCTGCAATCACCATATGCAATGATTTTGGAGCCCCCCAAAATAGTCAGCCACTGTTTGCCCATCTAATTCCCATGAAGGGATGGACCAGATGCCATGATCTTAGTTTTCTGAATGTTGAGCTTTAAGCCAACTTTTTCACTCTCCTCTTTCACTTTCATCAAGAGGCTTTTTAGTTCTTCTTCACTTTCTGCCATAAGGGTGGCGTCATCTGCATATCTGAGGTTATTGATATTTCTCGTGGCAATCTTGATTCCAGCTTGTGCTTCTTCCAGCCCAGCGTTTCTCATGATGTACTCTGCATAGAAGTTAAATAAGCAGTCATCAGTGTGTATCTCTCCCCAAGTAAAAAGGCAGTGTGGTAAAACATGGAACAGCCAAAAGTGCTCCACCTTGGGAAAACATAAGAAGGTCTCTTCACTAGGAAATGGGCTCTGTTAATCTTTTGTTTTCACATCAAGATTTCTGTGGCATTGGGGCTATTTTAGTGGGTATTTATAGCTTAGAGAATTCACCACCTGTTGGAAGATGAATGTGGGGGAATGGAATTTTTTTTACAAATTTCGGAGATATTTCTCACTCTTGGTTTAGTTTTGAATGATTAGCTGAAACTGGGGTAGAAAATTGAAGGAAAGGAAGTCTTATTTCTCTTCACAAGGGATATGCCAGTGTGTGTCTGTGTACACATGTACACACAGTCATGTACATGTACATGGTGAGCTTTAGAGTACTTGTTCTTCTGTAGTAAACATTACATAATTTGTAACATTTTATGCATTACATGTCCACTGTGTTTAAGGCACTGTGCTGAAGGTGGCCAAGGAAACACATTCTTAGCTCCCAAGGATCTCAAGTGTAGTAGATTTATGTTGTCTGTTCTTGCCTTTTGCATTAAGCTATTTGTTTCTAATGATAGTACTCTGTATTTGGATGTACATATGCATTTGAACAGTAGCTATAGAAATGGCTTCCGTTCAGTTCAGTCACTCAGTCATGTCCAACTCTTTGTGACCCCATGGACTGCAGCACACCAGGCCTCCCTGTCCATCACCAACTCCCAGAATTTACTCAAACTCATGTCCATTGAGTCGGTGATGCCATCCAACCATCTCATCCTCTGTTGTCCCCTTCTCCTCCTGCCTTCAATCTTTCCCAGCATCAGGATCTTTTCAAATGAATCAGTTCTTCACATCAGGTGGCCAAAGTATTGGTGTTTCAGCTTCAGCATCAGTCCTAGAAGTGGCTTGGTAATGTGGAAATGCCATATCTATAGCCAGTTCATAGGCAGTTGGTATTAATACATAACTTCCTTTGGCACAAAAGAATAAATTAGTGTACAAACCAATATTTAATGAGTGAACAAAGAGTAAAATATCCTATTAAACTAGCAAGTAATTTCTCCTTGTTATTTAGAAATGATTTTTAATTTAATTTTAATTAATTTATTTTTAATTTATCTCCATCCTAAAGGAGATAAGTCCTGGGTGTTCATTGGAAGGACTGATGTTGAAGCTGAAACTCCAATACTTTGGCCACCTGGTACGAAGAGCTGACTCATTGGAAAAGACCCTGATGCTGGGAAAGATTGAGGACAGGAGGAGAAGGGTACGGCAGAGGATGAGATGGTTGGATGGCATCACCGACTCAATGGTTATGGGTTTGGGTGGACTCTGGGAGTTGGTGATGGACAGGGAGGCCTGGTGTGCTGCGGTTCATGGGGTCACAAAGAGTTGGACACGACTGAGTGACTGAACTGAACTGAACTGAGCGCATGTATGCTCAGTTGCTCAGTTGTGTCTGACTCTTTGCAACCCTATGGACTATAACGTTCCAGGTTCCTCTATCCATGGGATTTCCTGGGCAAGAAAACTGGAGTGGGTTGCCATTTCCTCCTCCAGGATATGCGAGAGTAGGTAAGAGGAAACATATTTTTTTATTCTTTTTAAACAAGAAAGTTATGTTAGGTCTCTAGTATTGTCATTAGGAACAAACTTGGCACACAACTGTGACATTTTAATTAGTTATTTGCTTCCTATTGTAATAACTCCTATTTTGTGTCCATGGATTTTATGCTAGATGGTTAAGTGATTCAAGAAACTGTTTTGTGGTGGTATAATTGTTTTGTTCAAACTATAATATATATAATGTGCCAGGCAATATCCGATTTAATTAAATATACTTTATGGGTGAAAGAATTCATGTAATATCCTAAGGTGCCTTAGTCAAATTCATGATGGCCAATTCATAGGCAAGCACAATATTACCCAATTAGCAACCTTGGCTTTATGACTCAATTGCATTATGTATTTTAAATTTCATTGTCTCTTGTGGTCAATCATCTTTCAACATTGAGTACTTAAATGCAGTTTCAAAATGAAGATGCCAGAATCATTGACCAGCATAGCTACTTGGCAGTTGTTTTATGATGCTGGTTATTGTGAATGTTAATATGTCTCTGTTGATGGCAATAATGTATTTCTAACAATGTTTTCATCAAATTAAATATTATAGAAGCTACCTGATTAGTGTGAAATATTTTTTAGGCAATAATTATCATGTATAAACCAAAGAAAAGTAAAATATTTCAATTCAGTTGTTTTATTGATATCTCCCATGGGGATTCCCAAGTGCCTATTGTATTTTGTGAAGAAAATGACACTTTTATTCAATAGAAAGTGAGCCAGGCCCACATGCCACTCAGCTCAGCTTAATTGTATGAATTCATTTTAAAAATATAAACTAAGATAAAAGTTAGTAAATTAAAAGAAAAAAGATGCGACAGAGACCTAGACCAGCTGTCATTTCATGAACAGCCATATATAATCCACAGTGAGATTACCTTATGACCAATTTATCTATTGAACAAGTTATTTTAGAACTCAATTCCTTGTTGAGTGATTTTGTAATTGTTTGAATATCTTCTCTTTCTCTCTTTTCATCTTAATAGCTTTCTTAGAGGTAAAACCAAGCAAATACAACCTAACTTGACTTAGGTGATTCTGCTTCACTTTATGACTTTTATAATAAAACTGTTTTGTACAATTGTGGGTATCTTATTTTTTTTTTTTTAATATTTGAAGCTCTCTTTATTACACCATGAAATCCCAGAAAAGTACAAAGCCAATGAAAGTAGGAGCATTTCAGGAAACAAAAATGTTTGCAAACATTTTCAATGATATTTTAGTTTTGATGTCAAAAGAGAAAACAAAAACCTCAAGATTTTGCACTGAAGCACACTGCTCATGAATTAAGTACATCCTGAAGTACTGGGAAACGATTTCACATCTCATATTTGGACCTGATTCCATTATATTTATATGTAAGAGGGAATATAAATTCCCTAAGTTATATTCTCTTTCTAGATTTTTAAGAAAAAAGATTTTGTTGATTCATAGTGACTGTGAAGAACAGAAATAGGAGATAAGCATATTATACGTATATATTCTTTTAGGTGGTACATAAGATCAAAGTTGAATTAATTTAATAATCTTCAGTGTTTTTAATTGCTACCAATAACAATATATGGATCCAACTATAGAAGAGGTTGGGAATATCAGAATGATTCTCTGGCATATCCATGCTTTATAGCTAAGTTACACAGATAAAAAGGTGACGTTGAAAACCATTTTTTAAGAATATCTACTGTACTTCTGAATGTAAGAGGCTTTGAAAGTCTAAAGATCCTTTGATCAAAGTTTAATTTTAAGGGAGTCTGCTTAAGGTAGGCTGAATATTCAGATAAATTTTTCTCAGTACAGAACTTTTAAGAATCCTTGGATAAAACTTTAAAAATTATAATTTAAGTACACAACTGAATTGAATGGAAACTAAGGATAATTTTTGGAGACTAGAAACAAGGAGAAAGTAAGAATGGAGCGAGTTAAGCAAAGACTGACCCTAACACCTGAACTCCATCTGCAAGTGCACAGGAAACAAAGTCTGAGGCTGGAATTGTGTGGGAGTTTGAATGCTCGGAGAGTGACCTGGAACTGCTTTCTCCCAGAGGGAGAAAGCATGTAGATTCTTGCCCATTACTGACATTGGTTCTGGGTAAAGAGTTTAAACAGAAAGTCTCCTCTGAGGACTGGTTCTCAAAGCCTATTCTTCCAAGAGTTTGGTCCCAGATTCATACTACCACACAAAACAAAAACTCACATGGATAATGTACATTTTGGGTATCCAGGGCCGAAGAATTGATGCTTTTGAACTGTGGTGTTGGAGAAGACTCTTGAGAGTCCCTTGGACTGCAAGGAGATCCAACCAGTCCATTCTGAAGGAGATCAGCCCTGGGATTTCTTTGGAAGGAATGATGCTAAAGCTGAAACTCCAGTACTTTGGCCACCTCATGCGAAGAGTTGACTCATTGGAAAAGACTCTGATGCTGGGAGGGACTGGGGGCAGGAGGAGAAGGGGACGACAGAGGATGAGATGGCTGGATGGCATCACTGACTCGATGGACGTGAGTCTGAGTGAACTCCGGGAGTTGGTGATGGACAGGGAGGCCTGGCGTGCTGCGATTCATGGGGTCACAGAGTGGGACACGACTGAGCGACTGAACTGAAGTGAACTGAACTGAGGCTGAGATGGTTTGAGGTTCCTGGAAGAGACAAATACACTTTGGAGCAATATAATTGAAACATAGAGGCCAAAGTGATAAACTTTGAAGATGGAAGAATGCAACATGAGTCAAAAATGCAGACAGCCTTTAGATGGGAAAGTCAAGGAAACAAATTCTTTCCTGGAACCTCCAGAAAGAACATAGCACTGATAACACCTTGAGTTTAGCCCCCAAAACCCATTTAAGGCTTTAACTTTCCAGAACTGTAAGAAATTTAGGGTTAAGATAACAAGTTATTGTTAAGTTTTTTAAAAAAAATTTATTTATTTACAAAAAAATATTTATATTATGATGGTCTTCCTTGCAGCACTCTGGGCTTTCTTTAGTTGTGGCAAGCAGGGGCTCCTTTCTAGTTGCAATACGCTGGCTTCTCATTGTGGTGGCTCCTCTTGTAATGGTGCACAGGCTCTAGGGCACACGGGCTTTAGTAGTTGTGACGCGTGGGCTCAGTATTTGCAGCTTGCAGGCTCTAGATTACAGGATCATTAGTTGTGAAGAATGGACTCAGTTGTTTTGCTGCCTGTCGGGATCTTCTGAGACCAGGGATCAAACCAGTATCCCTGGCATTGCTCGATGAACCCTTAAGCACTGGAGCACCAGGGACGTCCCTTGTGTTGTTGTTAGTGTTGATGAGTCACTAAGTCATGTCCAACTCTGCGACCCCATGGACTGTAGCCCTCCCAGGCTCCTCTGTCCGTGCACTTTGCTAGCAAGGATACAGAAGTGGATTACCCATTTCCTTCTCCAGAAGATCTTCCTGATCCGGGGATCAAACCCATATATCCTGTATAGGCAGGCGGATTCTTTACTGCTGAGCCAGGGAAGCCTCAGTTGTTAAGATAAACAACTTTTCTTGTTTGTAGCCACTAGGTTTTTGGTAATTTGTTGCAACATCAATAGGAAACTAATACATGGTGATTAGATGAACTGGTTTCAGGAGAAAGGTTTCTTTTTTCCCCCCAGACTTAAAACTTTTAATTTTGTGTTGGGGTTTAGCCAGTTTAACTATGTTGTGGTAGTTTCAGGTAACAGCGAAGTACTCAGCTATACATATACATGTATCCATTCTCCCCCAAACCCTCCTTCCCATCCAGTCTGGCACATAGCATTAAGTAGAGTTTGCTGTGCTATACAGTAGGTCTTATTGCTTATCCATTTTAAATACAGCAGTGAGTACATGACCTTCCCAAAGTCCCTAACTGTCCCTTCCCCCTGGCAAATAAGTTTGTTTTCTAAGTCTGTGAGTCTCTTAGGAGAAAGGGTTTTAGATAAAAATCTGATACCAGTCAGAACCACCAGAAGACCATGAAGGAAATTTGTACTTGGATTGAGAGATAGAGATTGCAATGTGTATTTAAAATGTTGCTTTTTTTTAAAGGTGCCATTGATTTCTCTAAATCATTTGGAGGCCAAATATTTTTAAAATTTTGTACATACAAAACACAAAACTTGAATTTTAGTGCTGTGGTTTGGTCATTTAGTCACTAAGTCATATCCAACTTTTGTAACTCCATGGACCATGATAGCCTGCCAGGCTCTTCTGTCCATGGAATTCTCCAGGCAAGAATACTGGTGTGGACTGCCATTTCCTTCTCCAGATTTTCCCAACCCAGGAATCGAACCTGGGTCTCCTGAATTGCAGGCAGATTCTTTACTGGCTGAGCCATGAGGGACTGAACAGCACTGAATTTTAGTGCTATTCCTATGTATGTATGCATTCAGGCTGATGAACCCAGACTTACAACCTAGAATTTGCTGCCTAATCACTGTGTGATATTTTTTCTGAAAATCAAAGTATAATAGATTGTTGACCAGAACTTTGATCTTAATGCTTCAGTGTTTAAAAGAGCTTCCCAAAGCAAGTATAGAAGAACTAATTGAGGAAACTGAGCCCTAAATTATGGTTTTGTATCAATTTCTAAAATATATATCAAGAGAGATAAAATGCAAAAATTAATACAAGGGAAAGAGCTGAAATACAGGGACTCATGTTTCAGTCTCTGACCCGAGATATTGTAACTCAGTTATTTTTGATAGTGTTTGTCCCCTTGATCAGCCACTTTGCTATAAGATATAAGACCTTGGACAATACCAGGACATTTCTCTGGCAATTTTTATCCATCAATGCTTAAACAGATGTTAGGCTATTTCGACCATACATTGTTCAAGTGAAAGTCACGATTCAAGGCTGGTGAATAAAAGTAAATATCTCTCCCTATCAATACAATCCCACAATTTGATCTTATGTGAAAGGTATTTCCATTTATAAGAAGATCATGTAGCATCATTTGCTCACAGTGTTTTCTAAATATTTATGATTTGTGTACATTTTGATTTGAAATACATGAAATATCCTCTGTGTTAGGAAACTGAAACTATCTTGGGTAAAGAATCTGTCTGCAGTGCAGGAGACACAGGAGACTCACAGGTCTGATCCCTGGGTAGGAAGGTCTCCTGGTGGAGGAAAATGGCAACCCACTTCAGTATTCTTGCTTGAAAAATCCCATGGACAGAGAAGCCTGGTAGGCTACAGTCCGTGGGCTTACAAAGAGTTGGATGCAACTGACACACACACGTGCAAGACAAAAATATTCTGTAGAGAATTGGGTTGAAAATAAAAGGCTAACTTTGAAAATCAGTGTTTTAAATCCTAAACTTTGGGTTTTCCTATAGAATCTGTTTCTGATTTATCTTTAGATGCTCACAGAGTTTTTAATACAGTGTCTAAACCTTGGTAAGCATTTGCTCACTACATACAGTCTATATTCGCTTTATACATACAGTCATTGTACCCACAGTCACTTGTTTTAATTTTGATTTCTCTTTAATATTCATGAATAATTGATTTATGGGTGTTTCTAGGATGTTTCCTGAAGAAGTCCCAGGAAAACAAGAGGGGTAATATAAATGGGAGAAGAATAGGACATTTCTCATTCCTCCGCCTCTTCATTCTCAATTGTTCTGAGCCACACTGGGGATGGGTAGGGAGGGAGTGTTCCTTGGACCATCTAATGAGTATGATGAGACCACTGGGGGAACAGTGCATGTCTGACAATAGATAAACAGAAAGATGCTGAAGTCTTAATGCAGCTACAATTTGAGACTATAAGCAATTCTCAAATACTACAAAAAATGTTTTTAGAGGTAGTATGTACTTGGTAAAACTTCTTAGGGTTCTAGTAAGCAGTGCTGAGCACCATCAGCATTATAATCTTCTATAACTAAAGTACGTTCTTTCTCATCCTAAAAACATATAATCCAGACCACAGAACTACCTTTCGTGCTATGAAAAGCGAAAGTGAAGTTGCTCAGTTGTGTCTGACTCTTTGCGACCCCATGGACTGTAGCCTACCAGGTTCCACTGTCTATGGGATTTTCCAGGCAAGAATACTGGAGTGGGTTGGCATTTCCTTCTCCAGGGGATCTTCCCGACCCAGGGATTGAACGTGGGTCTCCCGCATTGTAGGCAGACACTTTACCATTTGAGCCACCAGGGAAGTCCCAAGTAAAAGTGAAGCTCAGCTGTGTCCAACTCTTTGCAACCCATAGACTATACAGTCCATGGAATTCTCCAGGCCGGAGTACTGGAGTGGGTAGTCTTTCCCTTCTCCAGGGGATCTTCCCAACCCAGTGGGTGAACCCAGGTCTCCTGCATTACAGGCAGATTCTTTACTAGCTGAGCCACCAGGGAAGCCCAGATAGCGGTCTTAAAATTCATGTAAGCATTTTTGTTGTTGAACAGTCACTCAGTCATATCTGATGCTTTGTGACCCCATGGACTGCTGCATGCCAGGCTTCCCTGTCCTTCACCATCTATCAGAGATTGCTCAAACTCATGCCCATTGAGTTGGTGATGCCATCCAGCTATCTCATCCTCTGTTTTCCCCTTCTCCTCCTGCCCTTAATCCTTCCCAGCACCTGGGTCTTTTCCAATGAGTCAGCTCGTCACATCAGGTAAGCAAAGTGTTGGAGCTTTGGCCTCAGCATCAGTCCTCCCAATGAATATTCAAGATTGATTTCCTTGAAGATGGACTGGTTGGATCTCCTTGCAGTCTAAGGGTCTAGTCTTCTCCAGCAACACAATTTCAAAGCATCAGTTCTTTGGCTCTCAGCTTTCTTTATGGTCCAACTCTCACATCCATACATGACTACTGGAAAAACCATAGCTTTGACTAAACGGACCTTTGTCAGTAAAGTAACGTCTCTGCTTTTTAATACACTGTCTAGATTTGTCATTGTTTTCTTCCAAGGAGCAAGCATCTTTTAATTCAGTGGATGCAGTCACCATCTGCAGGGATTTTGGAGCCCAAGAAAATAAAGTCTGTCACTGTTCCCATTGTTTCCCATGTCATGAAGTGATGGGACTGGATGCCATGATCTTTGGTTTTTGAATGTTGAGTTTTAAGCCAGCTTTTTCACTCTCCTCTTTCACCTTCATCAAGAGGCTTTAGTTTCTCTTCACTTTCTGCCATAAGGGTGGTGTCACCTGCATATCTGAGATTATTGATATTTCTCCCAGCAATCTTGATTCCAGCTTGTACTTCATCCAGCCTGGCATTTTGCATTATGTACTCTGCATAACTCTTGAGAGTCCCTCGGACTGCAAGGAGATCAAACCAGACAATCCTAAAGGAAATTAGTCCTAAATATTCATTAGAAGGACTGATGCTGAAGCTGAAGCTCCAATACTTTGATCACCTGATATGAAGAGCCAGTTCATTAGAAAAGACCCTGATTTGGGGAAAGATTGAAAACAGGATAAGATGGGGACAACAGAGGATGAGATGGTTGATTGGCCTCATTGACTCAATGAATGTGACTTTGAACAATCTCCGGGAGGTAGTAAAGGACAGGGAAGCCTGGTGTGCTGCAGTCCATGGGGTTGCAAAGAGTTAGACACATTCGAGTGACTGAACAGCAACAACAACTCCGCATAAAATTTAAATAAGCAAGGTGACAGCATACTGCCTTGACGAACTCCTTTCCCAATACTGAACCAGTCTGTTGTTCCATGTCCAGTTCTTTCTGTTGCTTGTTGACACACATACGGTTTCAGGAGGCAGGTAAGGTGGTCTGGTATTGCCATCTCTTTGAGAATCTCCCTCTGTTTTTGTGACCCATGCAGTAAAAGGCTTTAGTGTAGTCAATGAAGCAGAAGTGGATGTTTTTCTGGAATTCTCCTGCTTTTTCTGTGATCCAATGGATGTTGGCAATTTGATCTCTGGTTCCTCTGTCTTTTCTAAGTCAGCTTGTACATCTGGAAGTTCTTAGTTCTCATAGTGTTGAAGCCTAGCTTGGAGGATTTTGAGCATTACCTTGCTAGTATGTGAAATGAATGCAGTTGTGTGGTAGTTTGAACATTGTTTGGCATTGCTCTTCTCTAGTATTGGAACAAAAACTGACCTTTTCCTGTCCTGTGGCCACTGATGAGTTTTCCAAATTTGCTGGCATATTGAGTGCAGCACTTTCACAGCATCATCTTTTAGGATTTGAAATAGCTCAGCTGGAATTCCATCATCTCTACTAGCTTAGTTTGTAATGATGCTTCCTAAGGCCTACTTGACTTTGCACTCCAGGATGTCTGGCTCTAGGAGAGTGATCACACCATCATGGTTATCTGGGTAATTAAGATATTTTTTTCTATAATATCGGATAATAAAATATCTTCCTAGGTAGTGGTAAAGAATGCAGGAGACATAAGAGATGTGACTTTGATCTCTTGGTCAGGGAGATCCCCTGAAGGAGGGCATGGCAACCCACTCCAGCATTCTTTCCTAGAGAATCTCATGGACAGAGCCACCTGGTGGGCTATAGTCCATAAGGTTGCAAAGAGTTGGACACAACTGAAGTGACAATTATGCATAAGCATAATATTATTAATAACTTGTAAAAGTAAGGCAATTTCAGGAAAGAGTGAAAAGTTAAATTGAAGCTGAAAGTGCTATTATTCAATTCAGTTCAGTTCAGTCACTCAGTCATGTCCAACTCTTTGTGACCCCATGGACTTCAGTACTCCAGGCTTCCCTGTCCATCACCAACTCCTGGATCTTGCTCAAACTTGTGTTCAATGAGTTGGTGATGCCATCCAGCTATCTCATCCACTGATGTCCTCTTCTCCTCTTGCCTTCAATCTTTCCCAGCACCAGGGTCTTTTCCTGTGATCAGTTCTTCTCATCAGGTGGCCAGAGTATTGGAGCTTCAGCTTCAGCATCAGTCCTTCCAATGAATATTCAGGATTTCCTTTAGGATTTACTGGTTTTATTTCCTTTCAGTCCAAGGGACTCTCAAGGGTCTTCTCTAACACCCCAATTCGAAAGCATCAATTCTTCAGCCCTCAGCTTTCTTTGTGGTCCAACTCTCACATCCATACATGACTACTGGAAAAACCATAGCTTTGACTAGATGGACCTTTGTTGGCAAAGTAATGTCTCTGCTTTTTAATATGCCGTGGCTCAGATGGTAAAGCATCTGCCTACAATGTGGGAGACCCGAGTTTAGTCCCTGGGTCGGGAAGGTCTCCTGGAGAAGGAAATGGCAACCCACTCCAGTATTCTTGCCTGGAAAATCCCACGGATGGTGGAACCTGGTAGGCTACAGTCCATGGGGTTGCAAAGAGTTGTATACAACTGAGCGACTTCACTTTCACTTTTATAGCGAAAAAGCTGTATCCACATCATAACAGACTACCTCCTAGAGACCAAGTTCAATGTGATCTACATATCCTTGAAATTAAAATGGAGCCTTAAGAAACCAGTTTGTCAGAAACTTTATGAAATCAATGAGTATAGTTTTTCTATATCCAACAACAAAAACGAGCCTGCCACATATCAGTATTTATCATACACAGTCTCCCTAATCATTAGCAAATTAGCAAGATGATCAAGAATGTAGTTAGACTCTCAGGTCTTATGCAGTTCTAGAATGGCCGTGTGCCTGAGCCAGGAATAGAGGAAGAATTTGTGTATATGTAGTTGTCAATGGGAGAGGGACTTGGTTTGCTTTTATATTAGTGATGTTATTGAGAAATAGGTGTACAATATATTATGACTTTTCCCAGATTGCTCTTGTCACACTAGACTATGGCCATTTTAATAAAATGTTTATTTAACATGCGTATTTTTGAGTCTTGTAGTCTGCATATAATTTTGATATAGTTGAACATGACTTTGAGGGATCCCCTAATCTTCATATGAATGATTGATTTAACTCATAAAGATTACCTTTAAATTTTTTTACATTAGAAAAATTAAGAGAGAGACACCTGGCAATCTTTGTGTTGGAGCACCACCTATTCTATTGTTTTATTATCCTATTGGCCAAACTAATGTTTAGAACAAATGACTACAATGTTCATTTTAGACTGATTTTTTTCTTATTTGAACTTCCAGTATCAGAGTCGCTGGCCAGAATTATCCTAAAATACTGTAGGTGCTTAAAAATAGCATTCAGGTCACCTTGGAGCCTCTTTTTGAAAATGTTTTCACTTTTCCTTGTCAGGCTCCTTCTTCCATTGCTTTAGCTAGTTGGCTTTCTCTTCTTTGAATATGACTGGGTTCTGCACGGTTTTTTTAGTGTGCTGTTCAAAACAGGATACTTTCTCCCTCTGACTAATGGGGAGGAGAGAAGAAGAATTATGTTTCAGCCTTGCCTGCTCTACTCCTATTGATTTGTGCTGGTATCATATTGACTTTTATCACAATAGCACTGAATTGGTGATTCATATTCAGCTTCTGGCCATCCCCCCACTCTCTTTCTGTTTTATTTGTTCTTAATTGCTTTTCCCCATCATGTCTTTGTGATGCCTGATAGTTTTTCCAGGGTATATTACTCTGTTCTTGCCCTATTAAATATTTTTTAGCTGTTCTTAATAGTCAAGTGTTAATTTCTTCTAGCAGTAAAATATGGGCATGCTTTATAAAATGCTGATCTGAACACATGGTTATTTTTGCATAGCTTTTTTTCAAAACCACATAATGTCTGTTCACCTATATATGTAAAATATAATCTTTCATAGTACGTTATCTATAGTAGATGCTGCATAAATATTTAGTGATAGTTAATGGCCACAGACTGTTGTACACAGAAACCATTTCAAGAGTTTGCAGGAAACTGATATTTTAGAAAAACATGGTTTGGACGGTCTTTCTTTCCCATTTACAATCTTAAACAATAGGATGTAAAAGTATAAACTGGAGGGCTTCTGTTGTTCTCAGTGAATAACTGAGATGGTGTTTGGTAGCATCCTCACAAGGTTTGTGGAAATTAACTTCACACCAGGAACTCTGTATTGAAATAGATTGTTTAAGAATAATTCTTCTCTTTTGAGAAGGGTGAGGGATTAATCTGCAGAAATGTTCATGCTAGAGCTGTGCATGTGTTGAAATTTGTCAGGGGGAAGATAAATGGGCCCTCCTTGAAAAGTAAATCGCACCATGGCTAATCCCTTGGGAAAGCTGAAGAATTGTTATGGTAGCAAAAGCAACCTCGAAAAAGGAGGCATCATCCCTTTTTACTTAGGAAGTAGGAAGATGGGGAGAAGACAGGATTGTAAAATGAGATGAAAATGTGCTTGACTATAAAAATATATTTATTAAGATATATACATAAGATGTAATTATATCTGTATTTTGATTTGTTGAGAAATAATTTATGTACTCTAAATGGAGAGTCATACTTAGGACTGTTATTAAAAGCATTTGATAGCATTCATCCAGACACTGACCATTGAGAATGGATGTCAGGGGAGGCACATGAGCCTGGTCTTCATTGGAGGTACCCGAACCTGGTCTTGGTTACCTCACCCAATGACCAGGTGTTAACTCTTTAGTTGCTAACTCGGTAAAAAGTTAGAAGTGGGGTTGGAAGACCACTTGGGGGGCTCAGAGCAGTGACCATTTTCTAGCATATATGGAAGATATTAATATTTTAGCAAGCAGTATGGCTCTTCTAGTGTGTACCATCTAAATATCAGTCCTCATTCTAATAGAAAATTATCTAGTAATTTTACTGAAAAAAAAAAAGAATATAAACTTTCTCAAAAAGATGGCATATTTTAAAAGAAAATGTTCATGAAGTGCTCATGAAATTAGAAATGTTGGTGAAATTTGAATATCAGATAAGTAACAAATTTCTCAATGTGAGTATATTGAAATAAATATTTGGGACAAATTTATATTACGACATTATGCATTGTTTATTTAATATTCAAATTTAAGAGCCCTGCATTTTATCTCGCAGCCCTAAACAGAATGCATTTAGCAGGAAATGTTATCAGTCCTATTGAAAATGTTAAACAAAAGAGAGTAGAAAGGAGCCCAGCACATTGAGATCACCTGAACATATGTGACAAAAAGCTGCTCTGGAATTCTAGTAATATGGCAAGAAATCTTAAATGCAGAATTATAGAACTAAGGATAGAAAAGTTTCACATAATAAAATGCTTTTGAGATTATACTAAAAGGAAATAAGGTGTTACTTGCATTTAAAAGTTGTCTTTCCCAACTAGGAAAAGCTATTGCAGTCATCATCAAATAGCATTAATCAAGTCCCTGTCTGCATGGGACATTCTCCTAGGTGTTTTGCAAAGTGAGAAAACAGACATGGCAGATAGCCTTTGTCAGCCTGTAATCTAGACATCTATACTGAAATGCAGCCATAAAGGATATAACGGAAGAAATGTTGATCAAGGATCCAGAACCTCCCTCATTCATTATAAATGGAGAAGAGAAAAGTTCATCTAATTTATAAGAAAGAGTTTTGTAAATCATTTTAAAAATGCAGTTTTATTATAGCCAGTTATATATATATATATAGTATATAAAACTAGTGTATATAGTAGATTCAGAAATAAATGCTGTTGAGCAGGGTTTCTCAACCTTGGGACTATTAACCTTTTGTACTGGATAATTCTTTGTTGTGAGGAGCTATTCTGTACATTGTGGGACGTTTAGAGCATCCCTGGCTTCTTCCCACTAGATGCTAATTACATGCGCTCTCCCCATCCTGCCAATCAAAACTGTCTCCTGACATTGCCAATGTACCCTGGGGGACAAAATTGCTTTGAGTTGAGAACTACTGTTCCAGGAAACTACAGGAAGGTAATCCCCAGCAATTTGAGTGGAGGTGGGAAGAGGTCTCCTCAGTCACAAACATATCCATGAAAAGAGTTAAATATCTACAATATCCAGAAAGCCCTCATTTTAAATCATTACCTCAGTATTAAAAATAATATCGGTTGCACCCCAGTGATTCTGGTTTTATTGATCTGGAGGAAGACCTGGACAACTTGACATTTTAAAAATGCCCCAGGTGATTCTAGGTTTAGATTTACTCTCTGGAGTAGAGAGCAGCAGGATCTGCTGGAAGGCTTGTAAACAGATTTTTTTTGCCTCAGTATTAACCCTGAATATTCATTGGAAGGACCGATGCTGAAGCTGAAACTCCAATACTTTGGCTACCTGATGCGAAAAATCAACTTACTGGAAAAGACCCTGATGCTAGGAAAGATTGAAGACAAGAGAAGGGGGCGACAGAAAATGAGATGGTTAGCATTCCTGACTTAATGGACATGAATTTGAGCAAACTCTGGGAGATAGTGGAGGACAGGGGAGCCTGGCGAGCTGCAGTCCATGGGGTTGCAACAGAGCAACTGAACAACAGCAACAATTCCTGATTCAGTAGGTCAAGGGTGAGGCCTGAGAATGTGCACGTCTCACAAGTTCTCAGATGCTGCCAATGTTGCTGGTCATCAGGGCACACTTGGAGATCTACTGGTTTAGTGATACACTCCTGACTGCTTTACACTTTTGCTTCCTTGGAGGGAAGGAAGTGTCGCAGACCAGAACACATGGGATTGGTGGATTATAGAGGAGGAGCAGGCCCATGTAGTTCCATCCCTGCTGAGCCCTTTTTGGGGTTTCCCTTCTGCAGGCTGAATACATCTGGCTGTTCTCTGCAGTGCAATGAAGCAGTCAGCTCCTACACCAGGACCTGGGGGTAAGTCTAGCCGGATTTTAGATTGCAGTTTGCAGTCCACTTGTGCTCACACATCTAAGCCATGTTTACCAGCTTTTGATCAGTCATGAAGCTGACAGTCTGCTTGTCCTTTGCTGGGATGCCTTATATTTCTCTTAATTGTTTAAGACCATGGATGGGGAAAGGGAATAATACATTGGACCCCTTCCTCTACCAAGCAAACCCTAATTCAGTCCCTTGGACTTCTGTCTTGTTCTCCAGCACCGGATAGAGAAGGTAGGAACAGAGGGCACACATATAATCCCTTCCCAAGGTCTCCATGTAACTCTTGATATAATATAATTTTTGGAAACATCATAGAAGTACAAAAAAATGTTGGGAGGCATAAGTCTTAGGCTTTTGGGGTTGTGGCAAGTTTGTAAATGTTCACTGAGACAGAAAATGAAAACAAAGAAGTCCTGAGAATTTCCTAGAATAACTCATCAGTGTCAAGGCTGAGTTTGTTGTACCACTCCCTTCTTTATCCTCCCCTCTGCCCAACCAGGTCTACAAACCTCACTCTCTTTTTACAGTCATTGGGATTCTGGTGCATACTCATGTTTCTAACTCACTGTCTTGGTAATCTGCCTTAAATTTTGTTTTCTAACTATTGCTTGCCTGGTGATATTATAATTCCAATTAATCAGGTTAAAAGTTGGCCTAGAAAAGGATCATGGGAATCCACTGATATTTGTCCACAGAACACTGCAGTAGTCTTTAAAGGAATTGCCTGCCAAAGTGCTATACATATTAGAGCTATCCATAAATATTCATATATTCATTGATGATGGATTACATGAATAGAATAATGGACAAAGGTGGTTAGAAGAGCTAGTCTATTAGAAAAATTTAAAGTACAACCCTACTGTCCTATAAGTACAGCTTGAAAATTGCTGTGCCAAGGATATTTCTCATCTTCAGCCTTGTCATTCTATGGAGATTCTGGAAGACCCAAGGGGAATGCTAACCCTCCTCCCCACAAGAGACACTAATTCAGTGTAAGTTTTTCCTCCATGAAAGATCCCTCAGTGAAGCACAAGACACAAATAGTAGGTTTTGAAAAATAGTGAAGTATATGGTAAAGCATTTTGTGATTAGACCTCAACTCCAAGGAAATGAATTCTCTGAGTTGTGCTTTTCCATAGTTTGAGTGATGTATATGATAGTGTATAAATACAGAATAATCATGGTCAGTATCAACTATATTAATAACTAACTATTAACATATGCTTGGCTTCCTTGTTGGCTCAGATGGTAAAGAATCCTCCTGAAATGCAGAAAACCTGGGTTCAATCCCTGGGTTGGGAAGATTCCCTGGAGGAGGGCATGGCAACCCACTCCAGTATTCTTGCCTGGAGAATCCCCATTGACAGAGGAGCCTGGCAGGCCCCAGCCCATGGGGTCACAAAGAATCAGACATGAGTGGATGACTAAGCACATAACATAGGCTTACTGTGAGTCAAGCATTGTGATAAGCACCACTATTTAGTATCATATTTTATCTTTATAATAGCTCTAGGCAGGAGAAATGGTAATAGTAATAATAATAATATTATTACTGTCCCCCTTTATTTCAAAGAAAAAACTAAGACCCCACACTTCTCTGTTAGTAAGAAGTGGAGTCAGAATGAAAACACAGGTCTGTTTGCCTGTGCTCCAGCCCACCATGCACACTGCTTAATGCTTGGAAATAGCCCCACCTTGGACCTGCAGGGCTCTATCTAGACCCTTTTCAAAGAAGCTGCCCTAACTGGTAACCTAGGCCTTGCATAAACTGGGGCTGTAGCAACCATATTCCTAAAACAGAAGCACCACCCCTCTTGCTGAGCCCCGTGGGGCACTGATCTCAGTTGATCCCCTACCATTTTTGCCTCCAGCTAAGGCCTAATAACTTCCTCTTTAGATCTTCAGTTTCCAGAGTGTCAATGGTCTGTGACTAGTCTTAACCCAGTTGTATATATGGCATAAGCTCCTACCAGGGCTGAGAGGCTAGAGACACTAGTTTCTGTCTTCTTTTCCATGGTCACCATGTAACTTTGGAACTCTAACATCAACTGTTAGAGCTTCACTATGTCATCTGACTAAAGAGCATTTGTGAGGAAAGGGACATATGCAGTTCCATCTCTTTCTATAAAAAGGAGAAAACAAGATTTAGAGAGTTACGTAGCTGGCCTGAGCTTGGCAGTACCAGACTAGAATGTAAGTACCCTAAATATCATGTTATTTCCCCACAAAGATGAAATGTCAGGATGGCTTGTTTAATTTGATCCACAGAGTCAGAGGAGTTAGAATTGTTACACTGGACCTGTTCCACATACCCCGTAAATGAATCAAAAAATCAATATCTTTTGGTTGCCAATTAAGTATACAGTGTCTTTGTCAGATGTTGTGAAGGATGCCAAGATCAGTTGGCCGTTTTCATCCCTGGAAACCAACTCTCCAATTATAATCCTGGGCTGGAGTTTGGAGAAGCTCCCTAAGATTGAATATGAGCCTTTGACATAGTCTACATAGTCCAGAATCTTCTGAGAGGACTGGCCGAACTTAGGCCACCCAGTGGGTATCCTTCTGCTCAGCCAAGCCTGGGAGCTGTGCGGACTGTGAGAATAGCACAGGCTTTGGAGTTGTGACTGGGAATGAATTAGAGAACTTTTTACTTGCCCAAATTATTTATTTGTCTGAAAGTCACTTTTCTCCTTTATCAAAGTGAGGTAATAAATATCAACCATGCAGGCTGACTGGGGCAGTAAGTGAGATAATTAAGTAAAATGTCTGGCAGTGAGTATGTATTCAATAAATGGTAGCTGCAGTGTCTGATACTAACTATTGTTACTATACTAACTATTGTTAGTATCAGTAGCACCCAAATGCGATCCCAGGTCCAGATCTGAAACATATAGGTCTCTTGGAGCCTTATGGAGTGAAAGGGAAACCCACAGGCTTGCAGTGGTCTGAAAGCAAGCTAACGGGTTCCCTCTAGCAAGGACTGCTTTCCTCTCTGTGTTCACAGCTTCACCTTTGGTGGCAGGTTGTGTAAACAGGGATCTGCCTCTTTAGGAAGTGATCCTTCCTGCCTCTGAGCTGGGTCAAGCTGTCATCACATGCTGTTGTCAGTGATGGCCTCCACAGTTTAAGGAGATTGTGGAGATATTTGAGAGGTTCAGGGAGGACCATGCTGTTTTGAGGGTTGCAGTGTGTCATTGTGATTGTTAATTTTATGTGTCATTTTCACTGGGTTATGGGATGTCCAGATATTTGGTTAAACTTTATTTCTGGATGTGTCCGTGATGGTGTTTCTAGATGAGATTTATACTTGAATCCATAGAGTGAGTAAAGTAGGTTGTCCTCTCCAGTGTGAACAGGTTGCATTCAATTCATTGGAGGCCTAAATAGAGTAAAAGCCTGAGTAAGAAAAAATTATTTCTCTCTGTTTGACTGTCTTTGAATTAAGATATTAGTCTTCTTCTGCCTTTGGACTCAGACTAGGACTAGAATTACACCATTGGTTCTCCCAGGTCTCTAGCTTATGGACTACAGACTTTGGTACTTCTCAGCCTCTATAATTGTGCCAGCCAATTTCTTACAGTAAATCTCTTTCTCTCTCTCTCTTTTATTGGTTCTGTTTCTCTGGAGAACTTAGACTAACATAGTCATCTAAGAAAGATGTTAGATTACATATTACAGGAACAGACACAGAAGGGGAAATGGTATCCTTAGGGAGGTGTTGAGCAGTTCAATGCCGTGTGGCAGAGAAGATGGGTTCAAATGCCACAGGATAGCCAGAAGAAAGAGACTTGACAACAAGAGTGATTAAGTACTACAACCAGATAACAAGGGTGAATGTAGGACCTAGTTCTGGCAGAACCGGGAGAACAGGCTGAACATCCATGTTTCTGGAAACCTGGAGAGAAGGTCTTGCCTGGACATAGAATTTGGGCTGAATTACTCCATGAATTTCCATCTGATACTGAGATGGATTTATTTGACCTTTTGAAAGTCCAGAAGAAATTCTGGAAATTTGACTTTGGTGGGATTTAATATAAGTAAAACTTTCTCTATTTTTATAAATATAAATCTAGGACTTGGATAATTGATATCTTGCACTTAATATTTGCATTTAATATTAATGGATTTGGGCTTCCTGATTGGCTTAGTAGGTAAAGAATTCACTTGCAATCCAGAAGACACAGGAGACGTGGGTTAAATCTTTGGGTTGGGAAGATCCTCTGGAGAGGGAAATGGCAACCCACTTCAGATTTCTTGCCTGAAAAATACCATGGACAGAGGAGCCTGGCGGACTACAGTCCAAAGGATCTCAAAGAGTCAGACATGACTGAATGACTGAGCATGCACACACATTAAGCAACATGGGGTAGTTACAACTTTTGCCTTTATGAGAAACGAAGGTCACATTGACTGAGTGAGAACACAAGACATTGATTCTTCCCTGTTTCTTTAGCCCTTTTGGGTATTGACTTGTTTGAAAATAGATACTGAACTCAAGAAGGAGACATCCTATAGAGTTTGAGTGTAGGATCTCAACATTGGAATTATTTTTCCTTCCTTTGCCCATTCTTAATGCAATCAACAAACTTTTCTAATACACACACTTTGTGCTATCTACTATACTGGACATGGAGGATAACAAATGAAGATACTAACTGTGCCATCAAGGACATTATTTTTCCATTATCTGGCACAACAGGTTATTTAGTTAGTGAGTTGCTTCTTATCAAGCACTTGAACACTTGATTCTAGGTGTCATGAATTGATTTGTGTGCCCTCAAAAAGATAGGTTGAAGTCATAATCCCTAGTACCTCAAAATGTGACTTTATTTGGAAATGGAGCCTTTGCAAATCTACCCAGGTTATAATGATGTCATTAGGGTGATCCCCAAGAAAAATAAATGCAAAAAAAGCAAAATGGCTGTCTGAGGAGGCCTTACAAATAGCTGTGAAAAGAAGAGAAGCCAAAAGCAAAGGAGAAAAGTAAAGATATGCCCATTTGAATGTGGAGTTCCAAGAATAGCAAGGAGAGATAAGAAAGCCTTCTTCAGTGATCAGTGCAATAAAATAGAGGAAAACAATAGCATGGGAAAGACTAGAGATCACTTCAAGAAAATTAGAGATAACAAGGGAACATTTCATGCAAAGATGGGCTCAATAAAGGACAGAAATGATGTGGACCTGACAGAAGCAGAAGATATTAAGAAGAGGTGGCAAGAATACACAGAGGAACTACACAAAAAAGATCTTCATGACCCAGATAATCAGGATGGTGTGATCACTCGCCTAGAGCCAGGCATCCTGGAGTGCGAAGTCAAGTGGACTGTAGGAAGCACCACTACAAACAAAGCTAGTGGAGATGATGGAATTCCAGTTGAGCTATTTCAAATCCTGAAAGATGATGCTGTGAAAGTACTGCCCTCAATATGCCAGCAAATTTGGAAAACTCAGCAGTGGCCACAGGACAGGAAAATATCAGTTTTCATTCCAATCCCAAAGAAAGGCAATGCCAAAGAATGCTCAAACTACCACACAATTGCACTCATCTCATACACTAGTAAAGTAATGCTCAAAATTCTCCAAGCCAGGCTTCAGCAGTACATGAACTTTGAACTTCCAGATGTTCAAGCTGGTTTTAGAAAAGGCAGAGGAACCAGACATCAAATTGCCAACATCTGCTGGATCATTGAAAAAACAAGAGAGTTCCAGAAAAACATCTATTTCTGCTTCATTGACTATGCCAAAGCCTTTGACTGTGTGGATCACAATAAACTGTGGAAAATTCTGAAAGAGATGGGAATACCAGACCACTTGACCTGCCTCCTGAGAAATCTGCAATCAGGTCAGGAAGCAACAGTTAGAACTGGACATGGAACAACAGACTGGTTCCAAATCAGGAAAGGAGTACATCAAGGCTATATATTGTCACTATGCTTATTTAACTTATATGCAGAGTATATCATGAGAAACACTGGGCTGGATGAAGCATAAGCTGGAATCAAGATTGCCGGGAGAAATATCAATAACCTCAGATATGCAGATGACACCACCCTTAAGGCAGAAAGTGAAGAACTAGAGAGCCTCTTGATGAAAGTGAAAGAGGAGAGTGAAAAAAGTTGGCTTAAAGCTCAACATTCTGAAAACTAAGATCATGGCATCCTGTCCCATTACTTCATGGGAAATAGATGGAGAAACCATGGAAACAGTGTCAGACTTTATTTTTGGGGGCTCCAAAATCACTGCAGATGGTGACTGTAGCCATGAAATAAAGAGATGCATACTCCTTGGAAGAAAAGATATGACCAACCTAGATAGCATGTTAAAAAGCAGAGACATTACTTTGCCAACAAAGGTCCATCTAGTCAAGGCTATGGTTTTTCCAGTAGTCACGTATGGATGTGAGAATTGGACTATAAAGAAAGCTGAGTGCCGAAGAATTGATGCTTTTGAACTGTAGTGTTGGAGAAGACTCTTGAGAGTCCCCTGGACTGCAAGGAGATCCAACCAGTCCATCCTAAAGGAAATCAATCCTGAATGTTCATTGGAAGGACTGATGTTGAAGCTGAAACTCCAATACTTTGGCCACCTGATGGGAAGAACTGACTCATTTGAAAAGAACCTGATGCTGGGAAAGACTGAAGGTAGGAGGAGAAGGGGATAACAGAGGATGAGATGGTTGGATGGCATCACTGACTTAATGGACATGAGTTTAAGTAAACTCTGGGAGTCGGTGATGGACAGGGAGGCCTCTAGTGCAGCAGTCCACAGGGTCTCAAAGAGTCGAACACAACTGAGTGACTGATCCAACCAATATGGCTTATTCCCTTTTTTTTAATTTATTTATTTTAGTTGGAGGCTAATTACTTTCACGGAGAAGGCAATGGCACCCCACTCCAGTACTCTTGCCTGGAAAATCCCATGGACGGAGGAACCTGGTAGGCTGCAGTCCATGGGGTCCCCAAGAGTCGGATACAACTGAGCGACTTCACTTTCACTTTTTACTTTCATGCATTGGAGAAGGAAATGGCAACCCACTCCAGTATTCTTGCCTGGAGAATCCCAGGGATGGGGGAGCCTGGTGGGCTGCCGTCTTGGGGTCACCCAGAGTCGGACACGACTGAAGTGACTTAGCAGCAGCAGCAGCAATTACTTTACAATATTATAGTGGTTTTTGCCATACATTGAAATGACTCAGCCATGGGTGTACATGTGTTCCCCATCCTGAACCCCCCTTCCACCTCCTTCCCCATCCCATCTATCAGGGTCATCCCAGTTTACCAACCCTGAGCACCCTGTCTCATGCATCGAACCTGGACTGGCAATCTATTTCACATATGGTAATATACATGTTTAAATGCTATTCTCTCAAATCATCCCACCCTCACCTTCTCCCACAGAGTCCAAAAGTCTGTTCTTTACATCTGTGTCTCTTTTGCTATCTCGGATATAGGGTCATCATTACCATCTTTCTAAATTCCATATATATGCATTAGTATACTGTATTGGTGTTTTTCCTTCTGACTTACTTCACTTTGTATAATAGGCTCCGGTTTCCTCCACCTCATTAGAGTTGATTCAAATGTATTCTATTTAATTGCTGAGTAATATTCCACTGTGTTTATGTACCACAGCTTTCTTATCCATTTGTCTGCCGATGAACAACTAGGTTGCTTCCATGTCCTGGCTATTGTAAACAGTGCTGCGATGAATATTGGGATACACGTGTCTCTTTCAATTCTGGTTTCCTCGGTGTGTATGCCCAGCAGCTGGATTGTTGGGTTCTATGGCAGTTCTATTTCCAGCTTTTTAAGGAATCTCCACACTGTTCTCCATAGTGGCTGTACTAGTTTGCATTCCCACCAGCAGTATAAGAGGGTTCCCTTTCTCAGCACCCTCTCCAGAATTTATTGTCTGTAGACTTTTGGATAGCAGCCATTCTGACCAGTGTAAGATGGTACCTCATTGTGGTTTTGATTTGCATTTCTCTGATAATGAGTGATGTTGAGCATCTTTTCATGTGTTTGTTAGCCATCTGTATGTCTTCTTTGGAAAATGTCTGTTTAGTTCCTTGGCCCATTTTTTGATTGGGTCATTTATTTTTCTGGAATTGAGCTGCAGGAGCTGCTTGTATATTTTTGAGATTAGTTGTTTGTCAGTTGCTTCCTTTGCTATTATTTTCTCCCATTCTGAAGGCTGTCTTTTCACCTTGCTTCTGGTTTCCTTCGTTGTGCAAAAGCTTTTAAGTTTAATTAGGTCCCATTTGTTTATTTTTGCTTTTATTTCCGTTACTCTGGGAGGTGGGTCATAGAGGATCCTGCTGTGATTTATGTCGGAGAGTGTTTTGCCTATGTTTTCCTCTAATGGTGTTATAGTTTCTCATCTTACATTTAGATCTTTAATCCATTTTGAGTTTATTTTGTGTATGGTGTTAGAAAGTGTTCTAGTTTCATTCTTTTACAAGTGGTTGACCAGATTTCCCAGCACCACTTGTTAAAGAGATTGTCTTTTGTCCATTGTATATTCTTGCCTCCTTTGTCAAAGATAAGGTGTCCATAGGTGCGTGGATTTATCTCTGGGCTTTCTATTTCGTTCCATTGATCTATTTTTCTGTCTTTGTGCCATACTATCTTGATGGCTGTTTCTTTGTAGTATAGTCTGAAGTCAGGCAGGTTGATTTCTCCAGTTCCATTCTTCTTTCTCAAGATTGCTTTGGCTACTCGAGGTTTTTGTATTTCCATACAAATTGTGAAATTATTTCTTCTAGTTCCATGAAAAATACCATTGGTAGCTTGATAGGGATTGCATTGAATCTATAGATTGCTTTGGGTAGTATACTCATTTTCACCATATTGATTCTTTTGCTCCATGAATGTGGTATGTTTCTCCATCTATTTGTGTCATTTTTGATTTCTTCCATCAGTGTTTTATAGTTTTCTATATATAGGTCTTTTGTTTCTTCAGGTAGATTTATTCCTAAGTATGTTATTCTTTTCTTTGCAATGGTGAATGGAATTGTTTCCTTAATTTCTCTTTCTGTTCTTTCATTATTAGTGTATAGGAATGCAAGGGATTTCTTGTGTTAATTTTATATCCTGCAACTTTACTATATTCATTGATTAGCTCTAGTAATTTTCTGGTGGGGTCTTTAGGGTTTTCTATGTAGTGGATCATGTCATCTGCAAACAGTGAGAGTTTTCTTCTTTTCCAATTTGGATTCCTTTTATTTCTTTTTCTTCTCTGATTGCTGTGGCTAAAACTTCCAAAACTATGTTGAATAGTAGTGGTGAGAATGGGCCCCCTTGTCTTGTTCCTGACTTTAGTGGAAAAGCTTTCAATTTTTCACCATTGAGGATAATGTTTGCGTGGGTTTATCATATATGGCTTTTATGATGTTGAGGTATGTTCCTTCTATGCCTACTTTCTGGAGAGTATTTATCATAAATGGACATTGAATTTTGTCAAAGGTTTTCTCTGCATCTATTGAGATAACCATACGGTTTTTATCTTTCAATTTGTTAATGTGGTGTATTACATTGATTGATTTGCAAATGTTGAAGAATCCTTGCATCCCTGGGATAAAGCCCACTTGGTCATGAGGTTTGATCTTTTTAATATGTTGCTGGATTCTGTTTGCTAGGATTCTGTTAAGGATTTTTGCATCTATGTTCATCAGTGATATTGGCCTGTAGTTTTCTTTTTTTGTGGTATCTTTGGTTTTGGTATTAGGATGATGGTGGCCTCATAGAATGAGTTTGGAAGTTTACCTTTCTCTACAGTCTTCTGGAAGAGTTTGAGTAGGATAGGTGTTAGCTCTTCTCTAAATTTTTGGTAGAGTTTAGCTGTGAAGCCATCTGTTCCAGGGCTTTTGTTTGTTGGAAGATTTCTGATTACAGTTTTGATTTCTGTGCTTGTTATGGGTCTGTTAAGATTTTCTATTTCTTCCTGGTTCAGTTTTGGAAAGTTATACTTTTATAAGAATTTGTCCTTTTCTTTAAAGTTGTCCATTTTATTTGCGTATTTGCTGATAGTAGTCTCTTATGATCCTTTGTATTTCTGTGTTGTCTGTTGTGATTTCTCCATTTTCATTTCTAATTTTGTTGATTTGATTCTTCTCCCTTTTTTTCTTGATGAGTCTGGCTAATGGTTTGTCTATTTTATTAATCTTCTCAACGAACCAGCTTTTACCTTTGTTTATTTTTGCTATGGTCTCCTTTCTTTTTCATTTATTTATGCCCGAATTTTTATGATTTCTTTCCTTCTACTAACCCTGGGGTTCTTCATTTCTTCTTTTTCTAGTTGCTTTAGGTGTAAAGTTAGGTTATTTATTTGATTTTTCTCTTGTTTCTTGAAGTAAGCTTGTATTACTATGAACCTTCCCCTTAGCACTGCTTTTACTGAATCCCATAGGTTTGGGTTATTGTGTCTTCATTTTCATTTGTTTCTATGCATATTTTGATTTCTTTTTTTATTTCTTCTGTGATTTGTTGGTTATTCAGAAGCATGTTGTTTAGCCTTCATATGTTTGTCTTTTTAATAGTTTTTTTCCTGTTGTTGACATCTAATATTATTGCATTGTGATCAGAAAGGAGGCTTGAAATGATTTCAGTTTTTTTTTTTTTTAATTTACCAAAGCTAGATTTATGGCCCAGGATGTGATCTATCCTGGAGAAGGTTCCGTGTGCACTTGAGAAAAAGGTGAAATTCATTGTTTTGGGGTGAACTGTCCTATAGAAATCAATTAGGTCTAACTAATCTATTGTATCATTTAAAGTTTGTGTTTCCTTGCTAATTTTCTCTTTAGTTGATCTATCCATAGGTGTGAGTAGGGTATTAAAGTCTCCCACTATTATTTTGTTACTGTTAATTTCCCCTTTCATACTTGTTAGCATTTGCCTTACATATTGCAGTGCTCCTTTTTTGGGTGCATATTTATTTATAATTGTTATATCTTCTTCTTGGATTGATCCTTTGATCATTATGTAGTGTCCTTCTTTGTCTCTTTTCACAGCCTTTATTTTAAAGTCTATTTTATCTGATATGAGCATTGCTACTCCTGCTTTCTTTTGGTCTCTGTTTGTGTGAAATATCTTTTTCTAGCCCTTCACTTTCAGTCTGTATGTGTCCCTTGTTTTGAGGTGGGTCTCTTGTAGACAGCATATATAAAGGCCTTGTTTTTGCATCCACTCAGCCAGTCTTTGTCTTTTGGTTGGGGCATTCAACCCATTTACATTTAAAATAATTATTGATAAGTATGATCCCATTGCCATTTACTTTGTTGTTTTGGGTTTGAGTTTATAAACCTTTTCTGTGTTTCCTGTCTAGAGAAGATGCTTTAGCATTTGTTGAAGAGCTGGTTTGGTGGTGCAGAATTCTCTCAGCTTTTGCTTGTCTGTAAAGCTTTTCATTTCCCCTTCATATTTGAATGAGATCCTTGCTGGGTACAGTAATCTGGGTTGTAGGTTTTTCTCTTTCATCACTTTAAGTATGTCCTGCCATTTCCTTTTGGCCTGAAGAGTTTCTATTGAATGATCAGCTGTTGTCCTTATGGGAATACCCTTGTGCGTTATTTGTTGTTTTTCCCTTGCTGCTTTTAATATTTGTTCTTTGTATTTGATCTTTGTTAAGTTGATTAATATGTGGTGGCTCAAACACTAAAGCATCTACCTGCAATTCAGGAGACCTGGGTTCAATCCCTGGGTCAGGAAGATACCCTGGAGAAAGAAATGGCAACCCACTGCAGTACTCTTACCTGGAAAATCCCATGGATGGAGGAGCCTGGTGGGCTACAATCTATGGGGTCGCAAAGGGTTGGACACAACTGAGCGACTTCACTTCACTTTGGGGTGTTTCATGTTGGGTTTATCCTGTTTGGGACTCTCTGGGTTTCTTGGCCTTGGGTGGCTATTTTCTTCCCCATTTTAGGGAAGTTTTAAACTATTATCTCCTCAAGTATTTTCTCGTGACCTTTCTTTTTGTCTTCTTCTTCTGGAACTCTTATGATTTGAATGTTAGGGCATTTGACATTGCCCCCAGAGGTCTCTGAGGTTGTCCTCATTTCTTTTAATTCTTTTTTTTTCTTTCCTCTCTGCTTCATTTATTTCCATTCTATCTTCCACTTCACTTATCCTATCTTCTGCCTCAGTTATTCTACTGTTGGTTCCCTCTTGAGTGTTTTTGATCTCGTTTATTGCATTATTCATTATTGATTGACTCTTTTTTATTTCTTCTAGGTCCTTGTTAAACATTTCTTACATCTTCTCAATCCTTGTCTCCAGGCTATTTATCTGTAACTCCATTTTGTTTCCAAGATTTTGGATCATTTTTACTATCATTATTCTGAATTGTTTTTCAGGTAGACTCCCTATCTCCTCCTCTTTTGTTTGGTTTGATGGGCATTTATAATGTTCCTTTACCTGCTGAATATTTCTCTGCCTTTTCATCTTGTTTAGATTGCTGTGTTTGGGGTGGCCTTTCTGTATGCTAGTAGTTTGTGGTTCCTCTTTATTGTGGAGATTCCTCCCTGTGGGTGGGGTTGGAGGAGTGGCTTGTCAAGGTTTCCTGGTTAGGGAAGCTTGCGTTGGTGTTCTGGCGGGTGGAGCTGGATCTCCTCTCTCTGGAGTGCAATGAAGTGTCCAGTAGTGAGTTTTGAGGTGTCTATGGGTTTGGCATGACTTTTGGCCACCTGTATTTTAATGCTCAGGTTATGTTCCTGTGTTGTTGGAGAATTAGCTTGGTATGTTCTGTTCCGAGACTTGTTGGCTCTTGGTTTGAGCTTGATTTCAGTGTAGGTATGGAGGCTTTTGGATGAGCTCTTGTCGATTAATGTTCCCTGGAGTCAGGAGTTTTCTGGAGTTCTCAAGTTTTGGATTTAAGCCTCCTGCCTCTGGCTTTCAGTCTTATTCTTACAGTAGTCTCAAGACTTCTCCATCCATATAACACCAATGATAAAACATCTAGGTTAATGGTGAAAAGGTTCTCCACAGTGAGGGACACCCAGAGAGGTTCACAGAGTTACATGGAGAAGAGAAGAGGGAGGAGGGGGATAGAGGTGACCAGGAGGAGAAGAGGGAGAATCAAAAGGGAAGGGCAATCTAGCCAGTAATCAATTCTTTATGTGCTCTCCACAGTCTGGAACACTCAGAGAGGTTCACAGAATTCCATAGAGAAGAGGGAGGAAGGAGATAGAGGTGACCAGGAGGAGAAGAGGGGGAGTCAAAAGGAGAGAGACAGATCCAGCCAGTAATCAGTTCCCTAAGTGTTCTCCACAGCCCAGAACACCCAAAAAGATTCACAGATTTGGATAGAGAAGAGAAGGGGGAGGGAGGAGATAGAGGTGACCTGGGGGAGAAAAAGGAGAGTCAAAAGAGGGAGAGAGCAGTCAAGCCAGTAATCACACTCCTAAGTAAAAATAATTACTGAATATTGGTTTCTTAAAGGTACAAAATTGATAACAAAAACCAAAAAACAAAGATTAAAAATCTACAGTAGAGGTTAGACTTTCAAAAATACAGTATTTTTAAAAAAATCACAAAAATTATTAAAAATATATATGAAATTTACTTTAAAATAGGGTCTTTTTTTACAAGGTAATAGTTATAAAAATGAAAATTAAAGGAGTAATAAAGAACTTAAAATTTTAAAAAATAAAAAAATTACAAAATGATAATAGTAAAATATATCTAGGAATTTCTCTGGAGCTGTTGAAGGCACTGTGGGGTCAGTTCAGTTTCAGATAGTTCCTTCTTCCAGCTTTTACTTTTTCTCAAGGTCTATAGGCCCTTTCCAATGTAGTCAGTGCTAACTACAGGGTTTTAATCTGTTGCACCTGTCACTTCCAGAGCAGTTCCTTCTTCTTTGTTTATTTTGGCTTCTTCTGTTTGCAAGTCTCTTCAGTGTCTAATTTTCACCCTGACCTGACACAAGGGGGTGAAGGTGGTCACTTATTTAGGTTAACTTGTCCCATTGTGCTGTGGGTGGGGGAGCAACACTGCAAACAAATATCACTGGCGTGTGTGTGGAGTGCTCACAGTGTCTGGGTCACACTGGGTTTTCCCCTGCTCACGGCCTGTGTGCTTTCCTCGTCTACACTGCTCAGTCTCCAGGTTGCTCTGCAGGGGAACTGTCTCAAGTGGGCCCTGGGTTGTGTGCAGGTCTAAGCCACTCAGGTTCAGGTTCTCGGGTACTCCATAAAGGCCCAGACTCGGTTGGGCCTGTGTTTTGTGGCCTTGCCAGGTGTGAGTGGCTCAGGCAACCAGATGGTTGGTGAGTGAGTGCACTCTCCCAGCTAGGCGGTGCATCTTATCACCTCGCTGGTCCTAGCCCCTCAGTTTCCTGGGTCTGCCAGGAGGCCGCCATCTCAGGTATGCCATGTGTCTCCTCTGGGGAGCTGATCTCTGATTGTGACCCTCCTGGTGGATGTAAACCATCCAGGATCCCAGGAAGACTTCGTTAGTAACTGGGAGCCTGCTCACAGTTTGGTGCAGGATGCCATCTCTGGGGCCGAGATTGCCCCTCACCTTCTGGCTCTGGCTGTTGCCCGCCTGCCTCTCTGCCTCTGGCAGGGGGAGGGGCCGATCTGCAGACGCCTAGCTCTCCTCTGGTATTCATGCCATCCTTTGTTCTGTGAGCAGGCCAGGCTGTGCCTCAGAGCTTTTCCTGGGAAAGTTCTCTCTCTCTCTCTCTTTTTTTTTCTCTCTAGCTATTCCCAGAGTTTGGGTTGCTATCTCACGTTAGCTCCCTCAGATTGTCCTCAGGGCATTCAGGCCCAGTCCTCACCCTATACATGCAGCCTGTGCCTCCCTGTTCAGCCCCCACTCACTGCTGGCGGATGCGAGTGTCCAGCCTACCTCTCTGCTTGGCTTCATGGCTAGGGGCGTAATCTGTGGGTTCTTTTTTTTTTCTTCCCTGTTATGTTGCCCTCCAAGATTCCAAAACTTCCCACAGAACCGCCGGTGGGAGGGTTTCCTGGTATTTGTAAACTTCTCCACCTTCATGACTCCCTCACAGGGATGGGTCTCCCTCCCTAACTCTTTTGTCTCTCTTTTTTTCTTTTATATTTTGCCCTACTGCCTTTCAAAGAGAATGGGCTACCTTTCTGAGAGCCTGGTGTCCTCTGCCAGTGTTCAGAAATTGTTTTGTGGAACTCGTTCAGCATTCAAATGATATTTCGATGAATTTGTTGGGGAGAAAGTGGTCTCCCCATCCTATTCCTCTGTCATCTAGGGACCACCCCTGATTTATATCCTTTTAAAAAGGAGAAATTTGGACACAGACACAGGGAGAATACCATGTGAAGATGGAGGATTGGAGTAATACATCCAACAAGCCAAGGAATGCCAGTGATTACCAGCAAACCACCAGAAGCCAGAAAGAGGCAAGGAAAGATTCCCCTACAGGGTTTATAGTGAATCAGGGTTTACAGGGTTTACAGGTTTATCAGCTTTCCTGATACTTTAATTTCAGATTTGTAGTTTCCAGAACTATAGACAATAAATCTCTATTTTATGCCACCCAGTTTGTGGTACTTTGTTATGGCAGCCCAAGGAAGCTAATGCACTAAGCTAGGAGATAGGTCTAACTAAGGAAAATACAATGATATGTATGCCTTGATAGAGATAAAAAGGAATAGAAAGATTCCCACAAGGGGGCATTAGAAGGATCCAGTGAATAAGGAGAGAAAAGGACTTAAATGTGAGATGACATATAAGCTTGGTCATCTAGTGGCCTTTGTATTAATCCTATCATGATGGATCCTGATTCATTATTTCATCTTTGATTTGTGGTCCCCAAAATACTCCAGCCAGGAATAATGTGGTGACATACACAATGGAAATCAGAAGTGATACTTTAAGCATTTAAAAACATTTAAAGCATAAACACGTTACCATATGTTTATGATTTTTAATTGTTGGACATTCTCTGTTTATCAGGCCCTGAAGTTGGTCTAAGTCTGATTAGCATATTTGAATACTCATATTTCCTGGTGTTTATATACCAGGTTACAAAGGTGATCCACATGAAACCCCTGAGCTCGTGTGCCCACCCAGAGATCAATCTGGAAAGGTCTAGTGTGGCTTTCTCTCTGCAGGTTTCAGTGGTTTTGATTTTTGAGTTTTTCCGAACAGTATAAGACTCATTCTAAACAGATTTCTTACATGACTTTTAAGCTTACTTTTCTGTAAGATTCAAGTTCGGTATGTACACCCATACAAACTTTTAAGCTTTCATATCCTACTTTTCTGTAAGATTCAAGTTCAGTATCTACATCCATGCAAATACAGCTACACAAACTGATCTTGTACAAAAAATCTGGTTCAGAGGGACCATAGGTCTCAGGGAAGATGAGTTTTCTAATGAAAGCTATAATATATACAGAATGTTACAGGTTGTAACAAACTCCTGAATTTGGGATTAACTGGTTTAAAAATCAATTTACCTATGACATATAACAAGAATTTTCACAACGTTGCAAACATAAAAAGTCACTGGTGTGAGAATATTTATCACAGCATATTTTTGATAGATATAATGGACTTTCCTTTTAACACATTCTGTTACGTTCTCATATATTTTTCTTTGAGTCCTCAGAAGAAAGTTACTATACAAATTCTTGTTATTTTTATTGACTCCTATGTTATAGTGGAGCTAGATGAATAGAGTTTAAAGTCAAGTGTTGCTACATATTTCCAGGCCATTTGGCACCTCAAACATGTAAGCACTTTTTCTAAAAGAGAAGTGTGCTATATATTGATCTTATTCTGCTCCAGCATTTGGCAATTATATGAAGTTTCAAGCATCTCTTTAGAATTCCCAGCTTTTCCAGGGCCAATTTCTATTCAAGGTTTTTATAGCTGTTCTCTTATGACATTTATCATTCTAAGCATTTGAACATATTAGCACGCACATGTATCTTTGCCATGCATATTTTTTATTTGCTTGTCCAAGCTCATTCTTCAGATGGTAAATTTCATAAGGTCAGTGAATTAGTATGTGATTTTTTTTTTATATTACTGTGCTTTGTCCACAGGTAATATTCAACTCATGTTGATACAGTGAAAATAAAGCCTACAACCAACACTATGGCTCTCTCTGTCATGGAAGAGGGTTCTTTCCTTCTCCTTCTTCTTGCCCAACATTGATGCAAAGATTCTAGATCTCCACTCTCATAGATCTTTGAAATGCTCACTCCCTGTTTTACCATCTCTTCTCTCCTAAGGAGTATGTTTGTTTTCACTATATTCATCTCGTATCACAGAAGTAGAGAAGTGTTTCATTCTTTGTGGAGTCACATTCAGCCCACTGCACCTAGTCATCTTACCTCATTAGCATGTGTGTAGGGCACTAAGAAGAGGAAGAAGTTACAGGGACATTCTGCTCAGTATCCTGAATGTTCAAATACTATCTCTCAAGGAAATAGACTATGAACCAGAACAGAGTTCTGATCTAGATATGTCATTTCCTCACTGGTGACCCTGAGCTAGTTGCTTCATATATTGGAGCTTTAGTTTCCTAATCTATAAAATGGGAATAATAATACATTCTGCTTCTCTTATGGGTATATTCATGCAAATGCAAGGTAGAACTGTTGGGGGGCCAGTGATCATGAAGCAGTTTTCAAGATGGTCAACATATTTTTGTGTATTCAGACCATTCTCTCCTGTTGCCTGCCTCACACTTCAGCCCAACATGGGCATCCCCTTTTCCTTGTTGATGCTTCTAGGACTGGAATGGGGCTTGTTGCTCCCAAGAGAAGAAGGGCTGTGGTGGATTGAGCAAATATCCACCTGAATAGCAAAACACATGCCCACCAAGTCTGTGCTGCACAAAATGACTTGGTAGGATATATTGAAACTAGTAAGTATTGTATTATGAAGCTTTATCAAATTCAGGAAATAGTTCCTGGGGAATATCTCTATAGCATGTTCCTGAGGGGGTCTATGCTGTAGAGCTTCCTTTGAGAAAAGAGCTTATATGCAGCAATTATTTTGTTGAACCACATGAAGTTGCAATATTCAACCATTTTGACCCCCAAAATGACAATTATATGAAATTCAACCTGATACCTCTTCTTACCACCCCCTCCCTCACAGTCTGCTGGGGATTATGGACTCAGACTGGTCCCAGGATTCTGTAGTCACGATGACATGATGACAATAAAATTCTGCCAAAGAGAACTCCTAGCTGTTACCAAAAAATGTTTTCCTCAAATTTTGCAAATCTGCCATATGTGTTTCTTTAATTAAAAACAAAGACATGAAGTGTAGCTGCCACATGTCGGGCAGAAATCTGTTTATGCCTGGAATTAGTAAATATCAAGATGCCTCTTTACACTGACTGGCAAAAGCTGCAGAAGTAAAATATGTAAACAAAAAAGAACTCCTTGGCTAGGCGGGTGCATACTCCAAAGAGTATTAATTTGCATAATAAATAGTTCAATATTCAGGAGGTTATAAAATAGCAATTACCGCTGAGTTGCTATATTAGGGCTTGCTAACAAAAAAACACTTAAAATGCAATAGTTTGCTCTTACAGAGACATTCTCCTAAAATCTTTATTTTGAAACAAGATTTTATTTTTTAAAGTAGTTTTGAAATCCTTTGCACATTTCTCTGAAACAAAAGCAGAAATATTCTAGCTAAAAACAAAAACTGATAAACAATCTATGGGGGGGGAAAGGGGCCATTAACATTTTTATCTGTTTAAAAAAAAAAAAAGAAAAAAAGTAGCTGCTGAGGAGAGTGTTTTCCTCATGTAAGAAAGTACAAGGAGACCAGTGGGGAAGTGTGGAGTCAGACTGTGCAGTAGTAGGTGGTACACCCAGGCAGGGGGTAGAAACAGAAGTCATTACATGTTATGCTAATAGGAAGGTCGACTCCTGCTAAAACACCATCTGTATTTTTAAAAATGACTCAAGTGTTCCAGGTATTGTGTATCCAAGTACAGTTTCTACTTGCTTTACATATTGTAAGTATTTAATATTGGAAAAGAAATATAGCTTTTTAAGTTGTTGTATTTTTTTCAGTAAATGTTATAGTTTTAATGCTCTTACATATAACTTAATTTTTCAGTAACATTGCTTTTAGAGTGTTATATGTGTATATATTACATTAAGCCATTTGATTAAATGTTTACCCACATATAAACCTATCTTTATAGGTTTATATTTGTTTCCTGCTATGAAGAGAACATGGTGACATCAAGGAAGGTTGTATTTATACCAGTGTATCTGAGGAGATTCTTTTTAAAACGAAGCTCTTGGAGTTGGGATGGCTTCATTTGTTAGGCCCCAGCAAAGGTTGACAGCTGGAAAGATGAGAAAAGGGAAGACCAAGAAAACATTCACTGAGTATTGTAGGGTGCTGGGAGCTGCGCTGAACAGTGGAAGGCTCAATTATACAGTGTTAGGTTTACATTACACCCCAAAGTTAGCCACTTTGTCACAATGTTTGCAGCAGTTCCAGGGTTTAAAACTGCCCAGGATGCCAAACAAAGGGACAATTTATCTTTTGGTGTGTAGAAACTGCCCCTAGTTAAAACACCATAATTATTCCCCCATCTCATTGGAAGATATATTTCCAGTAATATTTTACCTTTATATTTAGTGATCTTTATCAAACATTTTTTAAGTATTTATATTGTTTTGTTAAATTGTGTTATACTAATGCTTTTAAGGTCTTCCTAGGTGGCTGCTAGTAATAAAGAACCCACTGCCCAATTCAGGAGACACAAGAGAGGCTAGTTCAGTCCCTGGGTTGGGAAGATCACCTGGAGAAGGAAATGGCAATCCACTCCAGTATTGTGGAGAATCCCATGGAGAGAGGAACCTGGTGGGCTACAGTTAGTTCCTAGGTTCTTAGAGTCAGACATGACTGAAGTGACTTAGCACACATGCAATGCTTTTAGAAAAACCCTGCGTGCAGAAGAATAATTTTTAATACTTGGGACTTTGTGACTATATGATATTTTTAAGTTAAAAAATTCAATTTATCTACTTTTTTGTTGCAGAGAATTATGATAAAGGACTTTCAAATATTAAACACTTATTATAGTAAGATAAAATTGTACAAGAAAAGAGAAGTGGAGACACAATTTCAATGGGATAAAAGAATCATGTAAAATTTGCAACTATTTAAGAAGACTTGGTTGAATCTATTTTTCAGTGGATGATGGTGGGTGTAATATCACTATGACATTTATGTCCCATTGAATTCATTGAAAAGAGTGATGTAAAGTTGTATTTTAAAATGTCAATATTACATCCTTTACAACTATTTTCACTTATGATTAATTTAAGATGTCAACTTGAAATGTACGAGGGACACAGTTTTTCAAATTTATGGTCATTTTCTTCTGTCTCCTTATATGTGTAGCCTCAAAGAAGACGCCCCTTAAAGGCTAAGACTTTAAAGAAATTTAGACTTCAGTTTATCTTCTTTTGACTATTAAAAAAAACCCAAACTTCAATTTTGGTAGAAAAAAACCCAAGCTTCAAAATTGCCAGGTAGAATATAGACAAGCATGTTTTCTTTACTTGTTTCTACCACCAATCCCTGGCCTGGTTTTGCATTTGCTTATTGCCTCCCCATAGCACCTGAAATCAAAGACAGTGTCTGGCTCAGCAGTGGCACTTTTGGAGTATTTAATAGTTTTATTTGAAAATTTTCTGAAATATTTATTTCTTTATGGCCTGAAAAAGATTTTTTTCTATGATAAATTACCTACTTAGAAGCTCAGCTCATGTGTTCAAATAGATATAGGTTAATGACATTCCAGCCTTGTGCACTGTGCAAACTGAGTGTGTCATGTTCATCTGTTACCGTGCCTCCTGGCGTCCTCTTGGCAACTAGATGTCTCCTCTTCTTTACTAGGATGGGCATTTCCTCCACTGTCACATGTGAGAAAAAAATTCATGAAAGTAAGTGCTTTTGTTATAGCTTCTTTGTCCTTCCAGGTGCTGTTTTTCTTCCTAAGCAATTGTCAGTTGAGTCCTCTTTAAGTTGATCACTTTTACTCTGTATTAAAAGATAACTAACACTTGGTCCTTGTGTCCCTCTGAAGTCTTGATACTTCCAACTCTTTATTCTATATCCTGTTTGCTTATATTTCACATTTTGTTCTTTAAAATCATTATCAGTTCTAAACTGATACATCCTAAATATAAATGCAAAGTTCTTGAGTCCATAAAAGTTGTTTGGTAGATCTGGTCTAACTTAGAGTTGCAAAACAGCTTTATTGCAAAAGGGAGGTCTCGGATGTCATCATTAAAAATCTTTCAAGCTCCTTGAATCATTAGATAACAACCACTATTACACAGTGGGATCAGCTTCATTTTTTAAAATTTAGTATTAATTATTTTATTTTTAAAAGCTTATTTTATAATAGTTAGTTTACAATGTTGTATTAATTTCTGCTGTATAGCAGAGTGATTCAGTTACACATATACATACATTCTTCTTCTTCTTTTCCATTATGGTTTATCACAGGATACGGATATAGTTTCCTCTGTTGTTCAGGAGGACCTTGCTGTTTATACATCCTATATATAGTAGCTTGTATCTGCTAGTCCCTAAACTTCATTTCTTGCTTGGAAAATCCCATGGAAGGAGGAGCCTGTTAGGCTGCAATCCATGGGGTGGCTAAGAGTCGGACACGACTGAGCGACTTCACTTTCACTTTTCACTTTCATGCATTAGAGAAGGAAATGGCAGCCCACTCCAGTGTTCTTGCCTGGAGAATCCCAGGGACGGGGGAGCCTGGTGGGCTGCCGTCTCTGGGGTCTCACAGAGTCGGAAATGACTGAAGTGACTTAGCATAAACTTCATTATTTACATTAGTGACCTTAGCATATCTCCTGTTTAATTCAGAAACTTCTGGACTGTGAATGTGAGGATGATCTAGTGACATAATACTGAAGGATGTGAAAAATAAAAGGGCCATCAAACATCAAAGACAGATTTTCTATTAGCCCTGCTAACAAGTTACTCTTCTCTCTCTTTACACCACAAAATACCATGTGAAGAGGTGATGGCAGTAGAATGAGCAGAGTTAAGAGCAGTGCTAATGCACTAGGATACACTGGTAGCCTGCACTAGATGTTAAAATAATGAAATACTTTTGCATCAGTTGATAAGACAACCACTGGCCCAGCCCCAAGTGCTCCTATCTCACCTCTTTTCCTGAGCTTCCTTGGCTTCAGTCTGGAGTCCTGCACCCACCCAGGATCTGGGAATTAACTAGGTAGACCCTGGTAGGACAGCTAGTCTCACGATCCTGCTCCAACACATTAAGCAGCATCTGTTCTCATTGGTCACTACCTAGAACTTTAAGTTGCTAAACATTTAAAATACTACCCATGGTTTAAAGTATTGTTCTATACTCTTGAACTTGATTTTTGGCCCTTTGCCTTTTTCTTTCTTTGCAGAACAGTTGGACCCAATTTTTCACAGTTTGAGAATAGGATAAGCCCAAGGTTGATAGCATATACTTGATTTATGCACATTTTCATGCATTTGCTACTTGTTCCTTAGTTACGTGTTTCATGATGGTGGTGTCACTGTTTTTCTACACCATAATTTCCCCGGGCACTTCACTGCTCCTTCATCACACAGGAAACTGTAAGGGTCAGTGATCTTCGGTGCCACCACTTCCATTTCCTCATTACAAAAATTGACCTTCTTTCTGTTGTTTGAAAGGGCTCAGGCCACTGTCATTCAGATTTCAGGACCGTTGAACAGTAATAACAGTATAGGAGGAACAGGCAACCACCGCAGCAGCTGGGCATTGTGCTCTCTTCCTGGAATCCATTTTGGTTTTCTTAGACTAGCCAGCAGGCGCTGTTTGCTGCCTTTCGCAGGCATCTTATTTTACAGTAATTCCCTACTTGTCATTAAGCCATTTAGTTGTATTAGAGCATTGTGCTCTACTCTGTGAATATTTGCCAAGGTTCTTGTGCTCTCTAGGCAATTTCATGTTCATACTCACAGAATGCAACTCAATATGTACAACTAGTATCACAGAAAAATGAACTAATTAGTAATTCCTGTTAAACTACCAATTGCCTTCTCATCCTCTATGTATTTAGTGTGTGTGTGTGTATGTGTGTGTGTAAGGGGTACTGATGTGAAACTAGTTCAGAAATGAAAAAATAAAAGCACCAACAGAAGTTAAAACCAGATCTCTCAGTTTTTTCTGCAGAGTGTTTCATCTATTTATTCTTTCATTTTGTATCTACTGAAATCCCACTGAAATCACTTTCTGTATATCTAGTTGCTCTTTGAAGAGGAATTTTATACATTGGAAATACGATATTAGAATTAAAAATTATCATTATTAACTTAAAAGTAATAACCTCTAAGTACTAGGCAAAATTTCTATCTCAGTAGTACAAATGAAGTTTATGATAAAATCCATTATTGTAGCTTAGATATTATCCCATACAATCAGAAGACAATTCACTAACGTTTTGTATTTTTAAAAGGAAGTCGTATCATTTTTACTATTCAGATGAATGTACAGTCTAAGCATATAATTTAGTGCTGTGCTTTTAAAAATAGGAATTCCTTAAATTTTAGAATCATGGAATCAGGATCTCTTAGGTACCTTTTTTTTCTCTTTCACAAACCATCTACTGTATGCCACAGAGTATGTCAAAGATTCATAGAGGACAAATTCCCTAACCTTAAAGGATTTTTAAGTTTACGTTTTGCAACAGTCTTTTTCTAAAAGTGTTAGTTTTATAATTTACTTTGAATGGAACACAATGGCTTTGGGATTTAAATGACAAATAATTGTTTCTATCACAGAATGTTGTATACTTAAAAGTGGATAGCTAGCTGACTGAACAGCAAGGCTGTGATACCAAATGAAATATAATTCAACCAGAAATCAGTTTTGAAAGATTTCTAACTTTCTGAGACTTTAATTGAAGGCTTAGAAAAATAATTTTCTAATGAGTAATTGCAACCTGTATTTGTAGGTAACTAATTTCATTCCAGATTTTCTTCACAAAAAATCTTAAAAGTATAGTTTTATGGTGAAAGGAAACTGAAATTTTTATTTATGATGTCATAAAAATATACGGTTTTTAAAAATATAATCTTTAAGTTTCTAAACATGTTGTATTAATATATTGGTTCCTCTTTTATTTAAACTGTTTAATAGTTTGCTAATGCAGTTTACTTTAATGGCACCCAGTATAATGATTTGCTAATAATTATTCAAATATTACTCCTAGCCAAGAAACTCCTTTTATATATACATTTTGTACTGCTTGTGTTAATGTGCATGAGAGCTTAGTTTAGGCAATTCTGAACACCATTAGCATCTCTTATTTGAAATGGGGCTTTAGAATACAAAAATATAATAATTTCCCTGAATAAAAAAAGAATTAATTATGCAGCCTGAGGAGAGAAATAAGGAGCAAGCAGGTGTAACACAGGCCCAGGAGGAAACAGGCACATGTGCAAGCGTACTACAACTCTTTCTGTGACTAAGAAAGAAAAAGAAGTCATACATTTCATATTTCTAAGAGAGTAGTTCTTTTTATCAAGTCAAGGAAATCCAGTACATGTCTGTATCCAGATTCTGTATATGGCCTAACTGAGCCAAGGATTTAGAAATAGCTTATTCTATGGCCAGAATCTTGTGATTTTCACCAACTGATTTGCGCTGTTGGTAGAATTTCCTGACCAAGGCTTTTTATATGAACCAAGGGGTTTCCCAGCTGAAGGAAAATGAGGCAGTTAAACCTCCACATCTTAGTCACAGATTTTGTCATAATGACTATTGGCAGCAAACAAGATTTCAATGGGCTCCAGCAATGCCGATCAGAAACCACTTCCCTTTGGGTTGACAGAAGCATGAGAGGAAATTTCCTTAGAATAGAACTTGTACATTTAATACCATTCCTTATCAGAGAAGAAGAGTATACACGTGGGAAAGAGGATCTCACTGATTTTTAGATAAAGGTTAGTTCCACCCAATCTGAACATTTCAATTGATTGGTCTTTCTTGAAATAAAGGCATCCACCATCATTTATTTGTTATCAACAGTATTTAAATTAGTTTGAATTCATTTAAGATAAGATTCTCTGCCATGGTTATCAGTTGTGAACCGATAATACCATTCTCTAAAAAAATTCTGAAAACCAAGGTTGTTTTCAATTTTTCCATTGTGCCCCAGATTACTTGTATGAGGGGAAAGTAGGATTGCCTGAACAACAGTGGGGATATTATGGTTGCAAGAATGGAGGAATTAACTAAAGTACATTAAAAGCACTTTAAAAATGGAAATGCAGATTAATTTTTTTCCTGGGAGACATGCACAGAAATTTGAAGTGATAGGACTAAATGCCTTGGATTATATTATCAATTCTCTTGACAAAGCAACTTTAATCTAGAGCTGGAAATTCAATGTTGTAAGAAAAATACTTCCTTCAACTTGCACTGAATGGAAAGAGTACCCCCATCCCTGCAAAGCCCCAGAAGTGAGAAAGCTGTCTTATTTTCTACATCTCACTATATAAAGAACAGTTTTCTTCCTTTATTTTAAGGCTGCTAACACCTTCATTCCCAAAGGAGGACACTGTCCAAGGGAAAGAAGTTAGTCATTTTCCCCTGGAAATTATTGCTTTCTTACATATTCATACAAATTCAAATACTTGGTTCTTCATTCTTGCTAGCTGTGACCAAGAGTGTGTATTGTTTACTGTAAAACAGATTCTTGAGTCTTTGTTAATCTGTAAAATAATTCACCATGACAAAAGGCCTTATGCCACCCTATCCTTAGTTACTACCATTAAAATATTTCTCCAGGATGAAAAAGAACAATACTTTCTCAGATGACTCTGCTCATGAATGAGGTGATCCTTATATTTTTGTTAAAAATTATGGCAAAGTTAATAGTAAAATGACTGTTGTAAAAGACTGCCTAGAGTCAAATCATACTGTAAACACTACTGTTCCAAAATAAATATTTCCTGTTTATAGATTAAGCCCACGTCACTGGCATTCTGCATGGGTTTTGTAGGAAAGCAGTGCCACTTTAAATACATCAAAAATTTCTATGCTAAACAAAACAGAATATCAGAAATACTGCCTTCAGATGGATTTATCCAAGTATAAATACTGTTGAAATAATGAACACTGATATCTGAATAGAGAGGGGAAAATTAACAGATGAAGGGAAAATTCTTCAATGATTTTTTTAGATGCACTTATTTAACCAGCCTAACAGACTTGTGAAGTTTAAGACAAGAAATGAAATGTGAGGGCTTCCCGGGTAGTGAAGTGAGTGAGGTCGCTTACTCGTGTCCAACTCTTTGCGATCCCATGGACTGTAGTCTACCAGGCTTCTCTGTCCATGGGATTTTCCAGGCAAGAGTACTGGAGTGGGTTGCCATTGCCTTTTCCAGAGGATCTTCCTGACCCAGGGATCGAACCCAGGTCTTCTGCATTGCAGGCAGACGCTTTACCCTCTGAGCCACCAGGGAAGCCCCAAAGTAGTGCTAGTGGTAAAAAAAACCTGCTTGCAGGTGACGTAAGAGACACGGGTTTGATCCCTGGATTGGGAAGATCCCCTGGAGGAGGGCATAGCAACCCAGTCCAGTATTCTTGTCTGGAAGAGAACATGGACTAAAGAGCCTGGCAGGCTACAGTCCATAGAGTCTCAAAGAGTTGGGCATGACTGAAGTGACTTAGTGTGCATTATAAGATATGCAAACTAATTTGTTACAGAAGTGTTGCATAAAAAAGAAAGCAGGAGGTGGGGAGAGGGTTGAGAGAAGGATTACAAAGATATGGGCATGAGGAAACTTTTCAGTTCAGTTCAGTTCAGTCACTCAGTCGTGTCCGACTCCTTGTGACCCCATGAATTGCAGCACGCCAGGCCTCCCTGTCCATCACCAACTCCCGGAGTTCACTCAGACTCACATCCATCGAGTCAGTGATGCCATCCAGCCATCTCATCCTCTGTCATCCCTTTCTCCTCCTGCCCCATATCCCTCCCAGCATCAGAGTCTTTTCCAATGAGTCAACTCTTTGCATGAGGTGGCCAAAGTACTGGAGTTTCAGCTTCAGCATCATTCCTTCCAAAGAAATCCCAGGACTGATCTCCTTCAGATGGACTGGTTGGCTCTCCTTGCAGTCCAAGGGACTCTCAAGAGTCTTCTCCAACACCACAATTCAAAAGCATCAATTCTTCGACGCTCAGCCTTCTTCACAGTCCAACTCTCACATCCATACCTGACCACTGGAAAAACCATAGCCTTGACTAGACGGACCTTTGTTGGCAAAGTAATGTCTCTGTTTTTGAATGTGCTATCTAGATTGGTCATAACTTTCCTTCCAAGGAGTAAGCATCTTTTAATTTCATGGCTGCAGTCACCATCTGCAGTGATTTTGGAGCTCAAAAAGATAAAGTCTGACACTGTTTCCACTGTTTCCTCATCTCTTTCCCATGAAGTGATGGGACCAGATGCCATGATCTTCGTTTTCTGAATGTTGAGCTTTAAGCCAACTTTTTCACTCTCCACTTTCACTTTCATCAAGAGGCTTTTTAGTTCCTCTTCACCTTCTGCCATAAGGGTGGTGTCATCTGCATATCAGAGGTTATTGATATTTCTCGCGGCAATCTTGATTCCAGCTTGTGCTTCTTCCAGCCCAGCGTTTCTCATGATGTACTCTGCATAGAAGTTAAAGAAGCAGGGTGACAATATACAGCCTTGATGTACTCCTTTTCCTATTTGGAACCAGTCTGTTGTTCCATGTCCAGTTCTAACTGTTGCTTCCTGACCTGCATACAAATTTCTCAAGAGGCAGGTCAGGTGGTCTGGTATTCCCATCTCTTTCAGAATTTTACACAGTGTATTGTGATCTACACAGTCAAAGGCTTTGGCATACTCAATAAAGCAGAAATAGATGTTTTTCTGGAACTCTCTTGCTTTTTCGATGATCCAGCAGATGTTGGCAATTTGATCTCTGGTTCCTCTGCCTTTTCTAAAACCAGCCTGAACATCTGGAAGTTCATGGTTCACGTATTGCTCAAGCCTGGCTTGGAGAATTTTGAGCATTACTTTACTAGCGTGTGAGATGAGTGCAATTGTGTAGTAGTTTGAGCATTCTTTGGCATTGCCTTTCTTTGGGATTGGAATGAAAACTGACCTTTTCCAGTCCTGTGGCCATTGCTGAGTTTTCCAAATTTGCTGGCATATTGAGTGCAGCACTTTCACAGCATCATCTTTCAGGATTTGGAATAGCTCAACTGGAATTCCATCACCTCCACTAGCTTTGTTGGTAGTGATGCTTTCTAAGGCCCACTTGACTTCACATTCCAGGATGTCTGGCTCTAGGTGAGTGATCACACCATCGTGATGATCTTGGTCATGAAGATCTTTTTTGTACAGTTCTTCTGTGTATTCCTGCCACCTCTTCTTAATATCTACTGCTTCCGTTAGGTCCATACCATTTCTGTCCTTTATTGAGCCCATCTTTGCATGAAATGTTCCCTTGGTATCTCTAATTTTCTTGAAGAGTCCTCTAGTCTTTCCCATTCTGTTGTTTTCCTCTATTTCTTTGCATTGGTTGCTGAGGAAGGCTTTCTTATCTCTTCTTGCTATTCTTTGGAACTCTGCATTCAGATGCTTATATCTTTCCTTTTCTCCTTTGCTTTGCATTTCTCTTCTTTTCAGAGCTATTTGTAAGGCCTCCTCAGACAGCCATTTTGCTTTTTTCCATTTCTTTTCCATGGGGATGGTCTTGATCCCTGTCTCCTGTACAATGTCATGAACCTCATTCCATAGTTCATCAGGCACTCTATCTATCAGATCTAGGCCCTTAAATCTATTTCTCACTTCCACTGTATAATCATAAGGGATTTGATTTAGGTCATACCTGAATGGTCTTGTGGTTTTCCCTACTTTCTTCAATTTAAGTCTGAATTTGGCAATAAGGAGTTCATGATCTGAGCCACAGTCAGCTCCTGGTCTTGTTTTTGTTGACTGTATAGAGCTTCTCCATCTTTGGCTGCAAAGAATGTAATCAATCTGATTTCGGTGTTGACCATCTGGTGATGTCCATGTGTAGAGTCTTCTCTCGTGTTGTTGGAAGAGGGTGTTTTCTATGACTAGTGCATTTTCTTGGCAAAACTCTATTAGTCTTTGCCCTGCTTCATTCTGTATTCCAAGGCCAAATTTGCCTGTTACTCAGGTGTTTCTTGACTTCCTACTTTTGCATTTCAGTCCCCTGTAATGAAAAGGACATCTTTTTTGGGTGTTAGTTCTAAAAGGTCTTGTAGGTCTTCATAGCACCGTTCAACTTCACCTTCTTCAGTGTTACTGGTTGGGGCATAGACTTGGATTACTGTGATATTGAATGGTTTGCCTTGGAAACGAACAGAAGATCATTCTGTCGTTTTTGAGATTGCATCCAAGTACTGCATTTCGGACTCTTTTGTTGACTATGATGGCTACTCCATTTCTTCTAAGGGATTCCTGCCCACAGTAGTAGATATAATGGTCATCTGAGTTAAATTCACCCATTCCAGTCCATTTTAGTTTGCTGATTCCTAGAATGTCAACATTCACTCTTGCCATCTCTTGTTTGACCACTTCCAATTTGCCTTGATTCATGGACCTGACATTCCAGGTTCCTATGCAATATTGCTGTTTACAGCATCGGATCTTGCTTCTATCACCAGTCACATCCACAGCTGGGTATTGTTTTTTCTTTGGCTCCATCCCTTCATTCTTTCTGGAGTTATTTCTCCACTGATCTCCAGTAGCATATTGGGCCCCTACTGACCTGGGGAGTTCCTCTTTCAGTAGCCTATCATTTTGCCTTTTCATACTGTTCATGGGGTTCTCAAGGCAAGAATACTGAAGTGGTTTGCCATTCCCTTCTCCAGTGGATCACATTCTGTCAGGAAACTTTTCAGGTTGATGCAAATGTTCATTATCTTGATTATGGCAGTGGCTTCACAAGTATGTACATAGGTCAAATCTTATTAAATTGTTTGCTTGAAATAATTACTGTATATTTTTAAATTATGTATTAATAAAATTATTTTAGACTTTAAATCCCCAAAAGGTAAAGCAAATGTTAGAACAATTAAGAATGTTGCCCAGTGGTGGTAGTTGGCTCTAGTTTGGTCTAGATATAATTGCCTTCCTCATTTCATTCTTGTTTAGTACCTCTGGAATTGGGAGACTGGAAATAAGAAGAAAATTCAAGATTGCCTTATAAGAGAGATTTGGAAAATTACAGCAAAAATGAAAAGCAAACAAACAAAAACAACAACCAAAAACCCTCTCTTTCCTTGCTTTTCAGAAAAAATAAAATGTATAAGAATTCCAAGAGTTTAGAGAGATGAGGAACAATCTATCCGATAATTTGCACATTTGTGAATTTGCTTTTTTCATCATGTAAAAGCAGATGAAACAAACATTTTTAGCTTATTAGATGGTGTGCTGGGGGAAATAATAATAGTTCCTGCCTTTTAATGTTTATCATCAGCCTAAAGAGTGGCAAGCATAGACAGAAGGAGTTCCATCTTAAAGAGGACTATAAGGAATATTGAAACCAGAGAGCCACAGGGTTTGACACACTCAGGAAGCACAGCAACAGTGGGGATCAGGCTGATTGCTCCCAGTTCTGGCAGCTGTGTCACCTTGGCATAGATTCCTCGAGTATTGTGGGCACCGTATCAGCTGTCTCTACACCTCATTTTTTTTCAGCCTTGTTGTTTATTTCTGTGCTTAGTCGCTCAGTCATGTCCGACTCTTTGTGACCCCATGGACTATAGCCCATGAGGCTCCTCCTCCCATGGGGTTCTCCAGGCAAGAATACTGGAGTGGGTTGCCATTTCTTTCTCCAGAGGATCTTCCCAACCCAGGGATCAAAACCCAGGTCTCCTGCATTGCAGGCTCATTCTTTACCAGCTGAGCTACCATTTCTCGTTCATTAGTCACAGGAATATTGTACAAATCGAGAAGCTTCAGCCTTCTTAAAAAGATATAAACAAATCCAAAAATAACTGTGAGGTTCTAAGAAGTCCATACTTTGCTTTTACATTTGAAAAATAATGAAAACAAGCTCATTATTTAAGAGCAGATAGCAAAACATATTTGTGGTTTGGTTTCAGGTCCTCATAGAAAATGCAAATAAGGAACCTGTTATATAAACAAATAAAAATGAGCAATAGTTTTTCACCAGTTAAACCAGAGTTTAGAATACATCTCTTAATTGTTTTAACCTGGAAGAACTATATTTTGGGGACAAACTGCAAGTTTCAAAAAGTGGGAAAGGTCTTCTAGGAATTATTTCTATTCGAGAAGAAGTAAGTTCAGGGTCAAATAGCCTCTCAACATGCATTGCTGAGTGCTAGAGTGATGATAGCTGACATTTGTGTGCATGTGTGCTAAGTCACATCAGTCATGTCTGACTCTTTGCAACTCTGTGGACGGTAGCCCACCAGGTTCCTCTGTCTGTGGGGTTATCCAGGCAAGAATACTGGAGTGGGTTGCTGTGTCCTCCTCCAGCTGACATTTACTGCAGGCCTATGTTGCACCAGGTAGTTTGTTTAATCTAATTTAATCCTTGTAACTGCACTACAAGTTAGATACTGTTATTTTCTCCGTTTTAGAAAGCAGGAATGGAAGTGTAGGTAGTTTACTGACCTGCTAAGACCACACAGCTAGTGAAGACATAGACAGCATTTAACTCCAGATCTGCCTGGTTCTGGATCCTCTGCTCTTAAACATAGAAGGCTCAGCTCCTCAACCCTATGACTTTCAACTCCAAAGGTAAAACAATTCTGTTTTGCTATGGGCCAAGTTCCAAGTGCCTCACAAAATCTCTGTCACCTTATCTTCTATTTCCCTAGCTCTTATCTTTCCTCTCACCAAATACCATTATTTGCATGTGTATTTTGAATGTGGTAACCAGATACATTTAGAAAAAAATCTTTGTCTGGAAGTGGTGACAGGACACAGTGTAAGTACAGTGGGCAGCACTCTGTTCCCAACTCACCACAAAGAACATACGAACTCTTTGTCCCTGACACTTTACACAATATGCTCCTTGGCTTTAGGAAAACATTATTTCATGTTCTTACTCTAATCAGTCTTGTCTGCCAGTCTGGAGAACTGAGAGGTTCATTGTTATATGCAGCTGTCATTTGTTCCATCTCCCGGCTCTCTCTGCCTTCAATATCTTTGTGGTATTTAGTGAAAGTAATTTTCAGTTGGAAATCTTCTGCCCTTTCAGTAAGTGCAAGTATAGCACTTCATCAATGGCCAAAGAATTCTGAGCTATCTGGGATGTATCAGGACAGTTGATAAAACCTCACGGAGCAACCTATGATAGTACATCCCATCATAAATTAAAAAAAAAAAGGCAGAAAGGGCCTTTGTCAGTGTTTATCTGAAGCGCTTTTATTCTTTGCCCTTGATTTCCTCTTCAGAAAATTGATGCGCCCTTAAATTGAAGCAAGAGGCTTGACAGGTGATGGTTAGTGTGATAACTGCTCAGATTTCATCAGCCAGTGTTTTTCTGGTGGTGCAATTGTCGGAACTTTCAGCTAGATTACCTGTCATCCACTACATCAGATAAAAGAGGCAGAGTTGAAAGATGCAGTTTTGCCACTGTACCATATAGGAAATGAAAAGTGCAGGTGTGGTAACAGTATCGAGAAAGAAGCACAATTATTTTCTAATCAGGCTATTTCTTTGAGAAATTTGGTGCCTAAATTTGCAACCATTGGGCAAAACCATTGCTGAATTTGCATTGTTAAATTTACAGAGAAGAAATGAAAAGAACTGTCATATTGTAGGTAGTGCTATAAGCTATCTTCTCTATCCATTTTATTTGTTCCACAAAATGAAGTAGTCATAGTTTATTTTTAGATACAAGAAAAATGTTCCTATTTTGGATGCATCTCAGTATACTGATGTGGAGCCTGTATTTTGATCTGCTGTTAAGCTGTTTGAAACTGTGAAAGGAGACATTATTCTACACAAAGTTTTACGGGAAAACTTTGCAACTAGAAAGATTGGAAGAATTGTGCCATATAGTCAGAATAATTTTGTGACAGGTTTTTTTTTTTTTTTTTTTCCCAGATTTTAAAAGCCACATAGGTTGATAAATCAAAATAGGACAGATTCTGGATAAATGTATTTTTGTGAGATTATATTGTGTACTGTTTTCTGAACAGTTGATTATACAGAATGAACTAATCTCATCCCTTTAAATCTGTCACTTCTTAAGAAGAAAAACAGGTATTTGAATACAGTTGTCTCATGACAAATGGAAATCTTTTTACCTGGAAAGTAAAAGGGGCACCTTGTTTCCTGATAGGATGAGAGAGAGGTATATACTGTATTCTTACCCCATTAAATCTCCACTGCTAAGTCACTTCAGTCATGTCTGACTCTGTGCGACCCCATAGACGGCAGCCCACCAGGCTCTGCTGTCCCTTGGATTCTCCAGGCAAGAACACTGGAGTGGGTTGCCATTTCCTTCTCCAATGAGTGAAAGTGAAAAGTGAAAGTGAAGTCGCTCAGTTGTGTCTGACTCTTCACAACCCCATGGACTGAAGCCTACCAGGCTCCTCCTTCCAAAAGACAAATTTTCAGAGTTGCCTACAATTATCCATGATCATTTATTTCCAGAGTCAAACTTAACATCCAAATCTGACATTCAGACAAGGAACAATTGTTTGTTATTCGGGACAAATGAAAGGTTTTCCATAGCACAGTCACATGGTGAGACCTTCTGTTTTCAATTTAGTTGCATGTAGTCATCAGATTAAATCTTACCAGAAAATCTTTATCCTCACATTGTGGAGCGTCTAGTTTAGTTTGTTAAATATTAATTTAATGTGGGCAAGAGAGTTTCAGAAAAACATCTATTTGCTTTATTGACTATGCCAAAGCCTTTGACTGTGTGGATCACAGTAAACTGGAAAATTCTGAAAGAGGTGGGAATAATAGACCACCTGACCTGCCTCTTGAGAAACCTATATACAGGTCAGGAAGCAACAGTTAGAACTGGACATGGAACAACAGACTGGTTCCAAATACGAAAAAGAGTACATCAAGCAGTATTGTCACCCTGCTTATTTAACTTCTATGCAGAGTACATCATGAGAAACGCTGGTCTAGGTGAAGCACAAGCTGGAATCAAGATTGCCAGGAGAAATATCAATAACCTCAGATATGCAGATGACACCACCCTTATGGCAGAAAGTGAAGAAGAACAATAGAACTTCATGAAAGTGAAAGAGGAGAGTGAAAAAGTTGGCTTAAAGCTCAACATTCAGAAAACAAAGATCATGGCATCTGGTCCCATCACTTCATGGGAAATAGATGGGGAAACAGTGGAAACAGTGTCAGACTTTATTTTTTGGGGTCCAAAGTAACTGCAGATGGTAACTGCAGCCATGAATTTAAAAGACGCTTACTCCTTAGAAGAAAAGTTATGAGCAACCTAGACAGCATATTAAAAAGCAGAGAAATTACTTTGCCAACAAAGTTCCATCTAGTCAAGTAGTTATGTATGGATGTGAGAGTTGGACTATAAAGAAAGCTGAGCGCCGAAGAATTGATGCTTTTGAGCTGTGGTGTTGGAGAAGACTCTTGAGAGTCCCTTGGAGTACAAGGAGATCCAACCAGTCCATCCTAAAGGAAATCAGTCCTGGGTGTTCATTGGAAGGACTGATGTTGAAGCTGAAGCTCCAATACTTTGGCCACCTGATATGAAGAGCTGACTCATTTGAAAAGACCCTGATGCTGGGAAAGATTGAGGGCGGGAGGAAAAGGGGATGACAGAAGATGAGATGGTTGGGTGGCATCACCGACTCAATGGACATGAGTTTGAGAAAACTCTAGGAGTTGGTGATGGACAGAGAGGCCTGGTGTGCTACAGTCCATGGGGTTGTGAAGAGTTGGACATGACTGAGCGACTGAACTTAACTGAAACGAATATGCGTAGTAGATACTTTCTGCTATGTCCCTCTCTCTGTTTTATTTGGAGGTAGTTTGCTATACTAGAATGATAGAGGCAGAACTATGGAGACCACACACCATGATGATCAAGCGTTTGAGGTTTGCCTGGAGAAGTCTAAGATAATATGCACCAAACTGGAAAAATTTGTTGACCCCAAGAGGAGTGACTGGGAAGAGGAGAAAGGCAGATAATTAACTTTTACTTTATATGTCTCTGTATCGTTGGACTCAAATAACCTTTTTAACCAAAAATTAGTAATAAAATACATTTGAAACATTTTTTAAAAAACATATACAGTCTTATAAATAAATAGCTTAGCTTCAAATACTGGCTCCTCTATTCTCCAGCTATGCAATTTGGGACTAGTAATTTTTCTTCTTAGAGCCTCAATTTCCTCATCTACACATGGTGTTAATGATAATATGCAGATTCTAGACTCATTAGAGGATTAAATTATATAATCCACATGAAGTGCTCTGCACATTGAAACTAAACAATAAACATCAACTTTCTGGAATAAGGAGGCCTAAATATCTGTTTGATATATAGAGTGTTTCTCAAGTAAAAAAATTTAAATGTCTTTGAGCTTGCTTTTTTCTTATGAAGTGGGCTTATTAGAAGTGATGGTATCTGAGGCTCTTATTCTAACATTTCATAATTCCTTTTAAATGTAGTTGGAAGAGTGCATGCATGTTGACTCCACAGCAAAAGACTCAAGTTGATATCTTAGTCTATCATATATGTCCTCATCACAACCATTAGGTTGAATATTATGTCTGGGAATAACATTCCTTTAGACAGTCACAGCCCAGTTGTGACCCAGTAGGTGGTTCAGAGCTGCTTTAGATGATACTTGCCCACAAAAAAAATCTCTGCCTCAGTTAAAATAAACACCTCAGTATATCTTTTTTGACCAAGATTCCTATTTTCATGTATTTGAAGTACAAAGTCTCTAACAATCTAAGAAGAAACCTGAGGATGGGGAGAAGATGGTGTGATAGATCGGGAGACTGGGATTGACAAACATACACTACTATGTATAAAGTAGAGAACTTATGAAAACCGACCATATAGCACAGGGAACTCTACTCAATGCTCTGTGGTGACCTAAATGAGAAAGAAATCCCCAAAAGAGGGGATATATGTGTACATATAGCTGATTCACTTTGTGTACAGTAGAAACTAATACAACATTGTAAAGCAGCTATAATACGTTGGCCACCTGATGAGAAGAGCCAACTCATTGGAAAAGACCCTGATGCTGGGAAAGATTGAATGCAAGAGGAGAAGGGGGTAACAGAAGATGAGATGGTTGGATGGCATCACTGACTTGATGTACAGGAGTGTGAGCAAACTCTGGGAGATACTGAAGGACAGGGAAGCCTTGGTGTGCTGCAGTCCATGGGGTTGCAAATAGTCGGACATGACTTAGCAACTGAACAACAACAGCAAAAGCAATTATACTCCACACACACAAAAAAAGAAAAAGAAACCTAAAATGCACTGTGCACTCTGTGAACTCTTACCTCATCTCTCCAGCCAGTAAGAAAATTCTCCTTCCAAATTCAAGATCTCTAATCTTGGCTGTGAACTGGTGTGGTCATCTGTATCAACTTCTCATGACAGCTCATGTAGCTATAGTCACAAGGAGCTCACTATATTTAAATTAAATCATTCCTTGTGATTAACACAAGTATTAGAAAGATTTCCCTTGCACTGAGCTGAAATCAAGCTTTTCGTTATTCATAGCCTTTTGTCCTTGCTTGGTCTTCCCAAAGCTGTACATAACCCTTCCTCTTCTTCTTCTTCCATGAGATAGCCTGCCAAACATTTCAAATTTGCTTCATGTCTTCTTTATGCTTATTGTTTTCCAGGCTCACTATCCAGTATTTCACTGTCCATTGAAGGCGAAATAAGCAATACATGGTCCTCCAGCAGTCCTCAAATGTCATAATTGCAGACCTCATCATTTGTCCTTTCTTCTCAATATATGCTTTGATGCACTCTTAATGTTTGTCACCCTTGGTCAAAACCCTACTTGAGAAATGCTTTGACAAGTATTAAATATAGTGGGACTGTTATATTTCCCTCCCTGAATCCTGTATTTCAATCTAAGGGGTATGTGTGTTAAGTTTGTTTTATTTTCCCATCATGCTCCAAATCTCCCTAGAAATCTAATGTTTTTAAAGAAGAAAAGTTGGTTTAGACTAACTTGATTTTAGTGAACCCATTCTAGCTCCTTTTAATCACCATTTTTAAAAAGAAGATTGTAGACAACCATCTTTAAAATGTTATAATATATATATAATATAATTATTATTATATTATTGATTATATATAATTATATATAAATAATATTCCCTTTAAAATATTTTCTTTCTGTAGTAATTGGATATCCATAGATTAAAAAAAAATGGAACTTGATCTAATTCTCATAACTTCTTAAAAAAATTGACTCAAAATATGTCATAGACTTAAATGTAACATGTAAAACTATATAACTTTTAGAGAAAAAGACAACATAGTAAAAATTTTGAGACCTAGGACTGCTGCTCCTGCTGCTGCTGCTGCTAAGTCGCTTCAGTCGTGTCCGACTCTGTGCGACCCCATAGATGGCAGCCCACTAGGCCCCACCGTCCCTGGAATTCTCCAGGCAAGAACACTGGAGTGGGTTGTCATTTCCTCCTCCAATGCATGAAAGTGAAAAGTGAAAGTGAAGTCACTCAGTCGTGTCCGACTCTTAGCGACCCCATGGACTGCAGCCCACCAGGCTCCTCTGTCCATGGGATTTTCCAGGTGAGAGTACTAGAGTGGGGTGCCATTGGAGACCTAGGACTAGGGTGATACAAAAGAGGAAAAATTAATCAATTGGAGCATATCAAGATTAAAAGCTCTTTTTCTGGAGAAGTTTCTATGATGAAGGTTAAAAAGCAAGCTTCAGACTGAGAGAAAACATTTGCAAACCTCACATTTGACAAAGGGCTTGTGTTTAAAATGTACAAGCTCTCAAAACTCAACAGTAAAAAAAGAAGCAAGACAGAAAATAGGCAAAAGACATGACGTGACAGTTCAAAGAAGGGGATATACAGATGGAAAATAAGCACATGGAAAAATGGTTGACATTATTAGCATTTGTAAAGTACATATTAAAACCATAATGAAATGTTACTATTCATCTATCAGAATGGCTAAAATAAAAAATAGTGATAAACTCAGAAGCTGGTTAGGATGTGAAGAAACTAGATCACTCATACTTTGCTGGTGGGAATGTAAAATGATCCAGCTATATTAGAAAAACACATGACAATTTATTGCAAAACTTAACAAGTACATATGAGCCAGCAATTGTATTATACTTTGGGACATTTATCCTAGGGAAATGAAAACTTATAGTCATGTTAAAACCTATACATGAATATTCATAGCAGTTTTATTTCTAATAGCTAGAATCTACAAGACACTCAAATGTTCTTCAATGAGTAAATGGTTAAGGGATTGGTGGTGGATCTGTATCATGAAATACTACTTAGCAATAAAAAGGAACTATTGATACAACTTCTCTTGAAGGGTGAGGTTGCCACGTCATTATGTTTTGGCCCATGGGACAAAAATATATATACCTTTAAAGGAGCCTTTAACTTTCCATGCTGCCTGGAATGTGAATGTGGTCGCTGGAGCTCAAGGTAATACCTTAGTCTACCTGGTTTGCACTCTGTATAGAGGATAGGAGAACCACAAGGTAGGAAAAGACTGGGAGTCCAGTGATTATGGAACCACCATACCAGCCTGAACTACTTACCCATGGATCTCTTTTATTTGAGAGCAAAATAAGCAGTAAGTGTAAAGTCATCTTTACTTGAGGTTTTCTGTCATTGCAGATGAATCCAAACTTATCAGATCCAGATGCTAAGACAGAAGAAACAGAAAGAAGGGTGGTATGACTAGGGGATAGTAGCAAGGAGAGAGTACAAGAAGTACAAGAACATGTACAAATACATGAAGTACAGTAGCTGAGCAGTGTAAGAGTCGAGTTTTGTTCAAGGTATGATGGAAAACCATTTTGGAAAGCCGTGTTTTGAGGACAGTGCATGATCTAATTTGCATTTTAAAAATTTACTTTTGTTTGCTGAATATGGCGAGTGGTGAAGCATGGCATCTAATTATAAGGCTACTGACATTCTAAGCAAGGGAAATGGAGAAGTTGATAGATTTGGGATATTCTTTAGAGACAGGATTCATCAGACTTGCTGCAGGATTATGTTGTTGTTGTTGAGTTGCTCTTTCATGTCCAACTCTTTGCAACCCCATGGACCGCATCACGCCAGGCTTCCCTAACCTACACCATCTCCTGGAGTTTGCTTAAACTTATGTCCAGTGATGCCATCCAACCGTCTTGTCCTCTGTCATCCCCTTCTCCTCCTGTCTTCAATCTTTCCCAGCATCAGGGTCTTTTCCAATGGGTTGGCTCTTCGCATCAGGTGGCCAAAGTATTGAAGTTTCAGCTTCAGCATCAGTCCTTCGAATGAATATTCAGAATTTATTTCCTTTAGGATTGAATGAGTTGATCTCCTTGCAGTCCAAGGGACTCTCAACAGTCTTCAAAAGCATCAATTCTTTGTCGTTTACCCTTCTTTAAGGTCCAGCTATCACATCCATACATGACTACTGGAAAAACCATAGCTTTGACTATATGGACTTCCCTGGGTTTCCCTGATAGCTCAGCTGTTAAAGAATCTGCTTGCAATGCAGGAGACCTAAGTTCAATTCCTGGGTCAGGAAGATACTCTGGAGAAGTGATAGACTACCCACTCCATTCTTGGGCTTCCCTGGTGGCTCAGAATGTAAGAATCCACCTGTGATAGGGGAGACCTGAGTTTGATCCCTGGGTTGGGAAGATCCCCTGGAGGACAGTTATGTTAGAATGTTAATAACAAAAGAATTAAATAATAGATTTGGACAGATAGATAGTGATGCGGACATATTTGGCCTCCATACAGAGTTGTCAAGTTGGCAATCAGACATCTGAGGCCAGAGTTCAGGGAGAGGTCACACAGAGATTAGAAGGGATTGGCACATGGCTGGACCTACTCATATTGGGACCATGTATAGTGAGAAGGAAGAAGGAATCCTAGAGCACAGGCTTACATAAGAGCAAAACAGAGGGTCCCCATAGGGAGGCAAGAGGGGGTGATCAGGGAAGTCTTCCCTCAAAAAGACCTATGATGAAAGATTAAGGGTGAATGGGGATGTCAGGCAAATTGGAATAGGGTGATAATGAAAGTATTTCAGCTGCAGAGAATAACATGTTGAAGAGCACAAAAGCATTCAAGGGACTGAAAGAAGTCGTTAGTGATGGAACAGAGTAACGGTGGAGGAGGTAGGGTTGGAAGTTGGGGTAAAGGTGGCTGTTGAGGTCAGAGACAGACAGATGTGCAAGAGTCAGATTTTGGAGCAGATAGTAAGGAATTTGAGCCTCATCCTTAGAGTACTATGTGTGCTTAGATGCTCAGTTGTGTCCAACTCTTTGTGACCCCATGGACTGTAGCCCACCAGGCTACTCTGTCCTTGGAGATTCTCCAGGCAAGAATACTGGAGTGGGTTGCCATGTCCTCCTCCAGGGGATCTTCCTAACTGAGGGATTGAACCCAGGTCTCCTGCATCGCCGATGGATTCTTTACCCTCTGAGCCACCGGGGAAACCCAAGAATACTGGAGTGGATAGCTTGTCCCTTCTCCAGGGTGTCTTCCTGACCTAGGAATTGAGCCACAGTCTCCTGCATTGCAGGCAGATTCTTTACCAGCTGAGCTACCAGGGAGACCCAAAGTGAAAGTGTTAGTTGCTCAGTCATGTCTGACTCTGCGTGGACTGGCTCCGACTCTGACCTGCCAGGCTCCTCTGTCCATGGGATTCTCCAGGCAAAAATACTGGAGTGGGTAGCCATTCCCTTCTCCAGGGGATCTTCCTGACCCAGGGATCAAACCCACATCTCTTACATCTCACATAATTATCCTCTCCCAACTTTTAAATCAGAGAAGGCAATGGCACCCCACTCCAGTACTTTTACCTATAAAATCCCATGGATGGAGGAGCCTGGTAGGCTGCATTCCATGGGGTCGCTAAAGTTGGACACGACTGAGTGACTTCACTTTCACTTTTCACTTTCATGCATTGGAGAAGGAAATGGCAACCCACTCCAGTGTTCTTGCCTGGAGAATCCCAAGGACTGGGAAGCCTGGTAGGCTGCTGTCTATGGGGTCGCACAGAGTCGGACACGACTAAAGTGACTTAGCAGCAGCAGCAGCAACTTTTAAATTATAGGAACATTTCTGTTCTTAATTTCTTGGAAGTGTTATAGGTTCTCTGGGTCTTAAAAGTCAAGGTTTCTGGGCAGAGAATGGCACGATGAGCATTCCATGCAGGGTGAATAGCATGTTCAAATACATGGAGGTAACTGGGATACTCCATTGGTGAAAGGCTTGCTGTGGAAGGGTGAGTACAGTTGACCCTTGAAGAATCAGGGGTGAGCTGGTTAATCCATGTGTAACTTTTATTTGGCCCTTCATATTATCAGTTCTTCCACATCAATAAATTTGGCTAAATACTGGGCTTCCCAGGTGGCACAGTGATAAAAGAACCCGCCTACCAATGCAGGAGAAACAAGGGACATAGTTTCAATCCATGAGTTGGGAAGATCCTCTGGAGTAGAAAGGACAACCTGCTGTAGTATTCCTGCCAGGAAAATCCCATGGACAGAGGAGCCTGGCAAGCTGCAGTCCATGGGGTCCAAAGAGTTGGACACAACTGAGCACATGCACATACGTACACACACACATTGAAAAATACTATTTCAAATCAAGGTTATTTAAGTGTCAACTGTAGTTCTGAATGACTAAAGTGAAAGTGAGGTTGCTCAGTTGTGTCTGACTCTTTGTGACCCCATGGACCGTAGCCTACCAGGCTCCTCTGTCCATGAGATTTTCCAACCAATAGTACTTGAGTGGATTGCCATTTCCTTCTCCAGGGGATCTTCCCAACCCAGGGATCAAACCCGGGTCTCCTGTATTGTAGACAGATGCTTTACCATCTGAGCCGATGACTAACTCATGGACAATTAGAGAAAAAGCATGAAAACTCTCTCTAGCTAAATACAAAGTAGTTGTAGAGACCAATAAAACAAAGTCTAAAGACTGCCCCCCCAATAATATAAGAAGCTTATTTGCCAAAGAATAATGACTTATTCTCTCAAGTCATTGAGAGAAAAGGTGTATTAGTCAGTAAGTAATGCTGGGACAATGGTAAGGCCATCTGAAAAATGTTAAATATAATCCTTTCTTCATATCATACTCTAAGATTATCAAAAGTTTCAAAGATAATCAAAAGTTTTTTTGCTTTTGAAATCAAAATTTCAAAGATTTAAAAAATGAAGCCATAATAATAGAGAGAACAGCATGAAAAATCCCTTTACAACTTTGGAATGGAAAGGTCCTTTTTAATTATGACTAAAGCCTCTGATGCTGGGAGGGATTGGGGGCAAGAGGAGAAGGGGACGACAGAGGATGAGATGGCTGGATGGCATCACTGACTCGATCGATGTGAGTCTGAGTGAATTCTGGGAGTTGGTGATGGACAGGGAGGCCTGGCGTGCTGCGATTCATGGGGTCGCAAAGAATCAGACACGACTGAGCGACTGTTCTGATCTGATCTGAAAGCCTTTACACCATAGTAAAAATTTGGATACATTTTTAGAAAATAATTGTTAAACTTCTGAATGTAAACAAAGCAAAAACAATAAACAAATCCAGAGAAAAACAACAAAACAGAAAAATAATTTCACATCAACGAAATAGCTTATTGCCCTAATGTGTACAGACACACTACAAATGGTTTAAAACTGTTTTTTTTTTAAAAACAGAGAGTTGAATAGCATTTTATAGAAAAGGAATAGCCCTTGAACATGAAAAAAATGCACAACCTCACTCAAAATAAAAGTGAATTAAAATCACACCAGTTCAGTTCAGTCGCTCAGTCGTGTCCAACTCTTTTCGACTCCATGAATCGCAGCACGCCAGGCCTCCCTGTCCATCACCAACTCCCGGAGTTCACTCAGACTCACGTCCATCGAGTCAGTGATGCCATCCAGCTATCTCATCCTCTGTCGTCCCCTTCTCCTCCTGCCCCCAATCCCTCCCAGCATCAGTCTTTTCCAATGAGTCAATTCTTCGTATGAGGTGGCCAAAGTACTGGAGTTTCAGCTTTAGCATCATTCCTTCCAAAGAAATCCTAGGGCTGATCTCCTTTAGAATGGACTGGTTGGATCTCCTTGCAGTCCAAGGGAACGCTCCAGAGTTCTCCAACACTACACTTCAAAAACATCAGTTCTTCAGCGCTCAGCTTTCTTCACAGTCCAACTCTCACATCCATACATGACCACTGGAAAAACCATAGCCTTGACTAGACGGACCTTTGTTGGCAAAGTAATGTCTCTGCTTTTGAATATTCTATCTAGGTTGGTCATAACTTTCCTTCCAAGGAGTAAGCATCTTTTAATTTCATGGCTGCAGTCACCATCTGCAGTGATTTTGGAGCCCAAAAAGAGAAAGTCTGACACTGTTTCCTCTGTTTCCCCATCTATTTCCCATGAAGTGATGGGATCAGATGCCATGATCTTCATTTTCTGAATGTTGAGCTTTAAGCCAACTTGTTCACTCTCCACTTTCACTTTCATCAAGAGGCTTTTTAGTTCCTCTTCACCTTCTGCCATAAGGGTGGTGTCATATGCATATCTGAGGTTATTGATATTTCTCCCGGCAATCTTGATTCCAGCTTGTGCTTCTTCCAGCCCAGCGTTTCTCATGATGTACTCTGCATAGAAGTTAAAGAAGCAGGGTGACAATATACAGCCTTGACGTACTCCTTTTCCTATTTGGAACCAGTCTGTTGTTCCATGTCCAGTTCTAACTGTTGCTTCCTGACCTGCATACAAATTTCTCAAGAGGCAGGTCAGGTGGTCTGGTATTCCCATCTCTTTCAGAATTTTCCACAGTGTATTGTGATCCACACAGTCAAAGGCTTTGGCATACTCAATAAAGCAGAAATAGATGTTTTTCTGGAACTCTATTGCTTTATTCATGATCCAGCGGATGTTGGCAATTTGATCTCTGGTTCCTCTGCCTTTTCTAAAACCAGCTCGATCATCAGGAAGTTCATGGTTCACATATTGCTGAAGCCTGGCTTGGAGAATTTTGAGCATTACTTTACTAGCATGTGAGATGATCACAATTTATAAGAGTATGTAATCAAAATTCCAAACTTCCAAAATGCAGAAATTTATTAACATTTTGTTTTCAAGCCTGTGGGGAAATGGGTCATTTTACATATTGCTGATAGCAGTATGAAGTGATGCATCATCTGTGAAAAAAAGTTTGGCACTATCTTTCAAAATAACAAATCATATGTGCTTTGACCTAGCTATCCACCTTCTGGGAATTTTTCGTATAGATAAACTTACACATATGTAAAGTCACATATATTCAAGATTATGTCCTGCAACATTGATTTTCGTGGCAAAAGACTGACTCAATTAAAATGTTCACCAGTAGGGGACTGGTTAAATTAATCATGGTATATCTATGCCTTGGAATAATATGCAATGAAGTTGGCTCAGAATCTGCTGTAATACAGGAGACCTGCGTTCAAACCCTGGGTTGGGAAGATCCCTTGGAGAGGAGAATGGATACCCACTCCAATATTCTTGCCTGGAGAATTCCACAGACAGAGGAGCCTGATGGGCTGCCATTCATGGGGCACAGCCCGTGGGGTCGCAAAGAGTCAGATATGACTAAGCAACTGACACTTTCACTTAAAAAAAAAAAAAAATTAGGCAAACTTTCTGTGTATCGGTATGGATAGAGTTCTAAAATATATGAAGTGAAAAATAAGCAAAGTGTGTAACAGTGTGTATATGAACAGTGTGTATAAACCTTTGTTCTAGGAGAAAGAATATAAATATATATTCTATCTTGCATAATATTGTTTATATAAAGAATTATGTAAGAATTATACAACTGAATTATGCAAATAATAAAAACTGTACTCTGTGGAAAGTTTTAGGAAGTGACAAATGGAGACAGTGATAGAAGCAAGTGCCTTGACTGTATATATTTTAATATTTGTTGATTTTTAAATTATAAAGATATATTAATAATTTTTTAAAAAGAATTTGCCTCTACCTCATTCAGCATTTCAGTACTTCAGTTATTAGCTATTAATTCATTGCAGGCATTTGGGTTTTATGTTTGCTTCTTTTTCTCCTCTGCCAGCGGTTGATTTTGTAAGCTATGGTCCTAGAGTAAAATCACTAAGGGAGTCTCTGCCCATAGCATTTTCCACGCATTGCAATAAGGGAAGAATTGGAAATCACAGGAGGAATAGTATTTTTGATGTGTTCTCTGCCCTGTGGTCAAAGCTTTGATACTTGCTGTGTGTGGAGTACAAGTTCCAGGACATTAAAACGATTGTGTTCTTATTCAAGGTCAACATGCTTTTGCTTTTAAAATGAGCTAAATATTCCTAGAAGACACACAGAGAAAAAATGCTGGAAGTAAGTTTAAAAAGAGAATGAGATACTTAACGAAATGAGAAGGGAGAATGAAATGCCAAAATTAACCCCCATGTGCAGATAGAGGAAAGTCCAAAGAAACTAGCTACCCAAAGGATAATAGGGGAAGGGAAAGAGGAAACTCATCAGCAGGGAAATACAAATGAAAAGAGGCTGTTAACACTGATTTATCTAGAGGTCATGACTGAGAAATACCCGACAGATCCCTCAGGGGTAGACCTGAACCATTCGGCTGTGATATTGAGATGCCCTCATTTTATAGTCAAGGAAGACAAGCCCTTAGACTGTGAAGAGAACAGTCTAGTATCACACCAAACCATGTCTGAGACTTCAGCCTAGCATTTTTGTTTTGCTTTGTTCTTCACTTGCCTGTTTATTTTGTGTCTCTTGATAATTTTCCATTTTATTTCATTTGGAGGCCCTCATTTTAACATGCATAATCACTGTATATGTTTTCAGGTAATAGGAGGAAAGTGAGGAGGAGGCTAGGAGGAGAGAGATTAAATCTTGCAAATGAATGTAAAGTGATAACAGCAAGTAGTGGACATGCATATGAAATCAATAAACAAAAAATATCATTTGTGCTAAAAGTGGGCCCAGAAAAGCTTGCTCTGGAAACAAAGGGCAAAAGGTGCATGACCATGGCTCTGTGTCTTTCTTCTTCCAAGGTTTTTTGTAAAAATGATGGTAAAGCATTTAAAAAAGTCATCCTTTCTTAATGCCTATAAATCAAACAGGAATGAATTGCCCCTCAGGGTTTTTTTGCTGTAGAATATATACTCTGCTACAGGTATCTTACAAAAATTCTTCCAAAATATTCCTCAACAAATTCTTAAGGCAGAGTTTTACCTCCAAATTTCTGTTTAATCAGTTTATTATTCACGTATGTTTTCCTCTATAGTAGGCCAAGAAGTGTTTAAAATTTTGTTCCAGAAATAGGAGGATGTCACACAAATATGAACTCTTAGCTCCTGACAGGAAAGTAGTATTTTTCTATTCCAGTTCCTTGGCCTACATCACACAAAAGTTCACATCAGAGATGTTCAGTCTTTAAATGTGATTTAGCAATAATATTGAGTCCTTAATAACACTGATTGATTCCAGATTGTTGTAATATAGACCATTCTGTTTATTTTTGGCTTAAGTCTCAGAAGAAACCAAACAAACAGAAAAGATGCTACTTAATTTGCCATTCAAGAAAATATTTAATGTTTTATATTTTCATTCTAAACTAAATAAATTTCAAATACCCTGAAGAATCATGGGTACTTAAGAGTGATCACTTTTAGGGCTCTAAGGTGGAATTTTTTCCTGTTCCTTCCCTGGAATAAGATCAAGCTCTAAAGAGAGACTAAAAACAAAACCTGCAATCTTTTGGAAATGTAGAAAATCAGATAAATAACAATTGCAACTGAAGTTCTCATTTTATACTCATATTCTAATTTAAAATTTAGTCCTTTCCAAGTTTGTACCGTCTACTAATTTTTTTTTCTAAGCTTAAGAGGACATTGATTCTGATACTGCAGACTGATCCTCCACTAACACTCTTTCTAAGGGAAACTGTAATAAACGTTGTAGAGTTTCATTGTCTCTGATGACATTATAAAATTACCCTTTATTCAAATCAACAGAAAAACACATAAAAACTGGGACTGCCCTTCTGTTGATCTTATCGGTTCCATTTTTTCTGCTTCCTAAGATAACAGTGGCTAACTATTGAAATTAAGTGAAGAGTTAGATACTATATACAAATTACATACTTATTGAACCTTAGAACTCTTTTATACTTTCAACGATTAAAAAAAATTTTTTTAAATATGAGCCAGTCTGTTTCAGGAGCAGTCTAGTCCGTAGCTGCTTCTCTGTTCAGCATGTTCTCTTCTACCCATAACCTTCATCCACAGCCCTAACTACTTTCTACCTCCCATTCCGAGTGCAACACTTGTGACAAGCCTCTAAAATTCATGATAGTGTTTATTTATGAGTAGGGCTTCAGTTCTAAAATTTCTGAGTTGAAGAATAATGCCAGAGAATGCTACATGCTATTAGATATTATGCTATAATGCTATAAGATATACCAGGATTTCCAAAGGTCTAATTGCTATCATGCCATTAATTCAAGGAAATTTATAATGATAGTTGCCATTTAGTGCACCTACTATAAGTCAAGCATTCACAAGACATCTAATCTTCGAAAAATCCTGTGAAGTTATATCCTTTTCTGTTTTACATATGGGGCAAATAAAGATCATTTCTTCAAAATGATGATGATGATCATCATCATCATCATCTGGTAAATATCAGAGTTATGATTTGAGCTTGCATTCATTGTTGTTCAGTCACTAACTCCTGTCCAATTCTTTGCAACCCTATGGACTGCAGCATGCCAGGCTTCTCTGTCCTTCACTATCTCCCAGAGTTTTCTCAAACTCATATCCATTGAATTGGTAATGCCATCCATCCATCTTATCCTCTGTTGCCCTTTCTTCTCCTGCCCTTAATCTTTCCCAGCATCAGAGTCTTTTCAAACAGATCGACTCGTTGCATCAGGTGGCTGAAGTATTGGAGCTTCAGCTATATCATCAGTCCTTCCAGTGAATATTCAGGGTTGATTTCATTTAGGATTGACTGGTTTGATCTCCTTGCAGTCCAAGGACTCTTAAGAGTCTTCTCCAACACCGCAATTTGAAAGCATCAATTCTTCGGCGCTCAACCTTCCTTATGGTCCAACTCTCATATCTGTGCATGACTACTGGAAAAACCATCGCTTTGGGTCTATTGACCTTTGTTGGCAAAGCGTTGTCTCTGCTTTTTAATATACTGTCTAGGTTTATCATAGGTTTTCTTCCAAGGAGCAAGTGTCTTTTTATTTCATGGCTGCAGTCACCATCCACAGTGATTTTGGAGCCAAAGAAAATAAAATCTGCCACTGTTTCCACTTTGCATTTACCAGAGTTCAAGCTCCTGCTATTTCTACTCTTCAATTAGCTGTGGTCTAAAGCTTAAGGCTCATTTGATTCTAAAGGGACCTTTTTGGTCCTATGGTTCTACTTCAGGTCAACATGGGAGTTTCATTATTGAGTACTTTCAAAAAAAGATGAAACCATATTAGATACACCTTAGTGTCATCTTGCTTTATCTCATCTTATTAAAATAATTAATATTAGGAATAGAAGATTGAATAGAAACCATAGTATTATATTAGCTGGAATGTCATACTTCTCACTGATTATATGTAAATTGAAGTTTGCTCGTCCATCTACCTTTCCATCCATCCATCCATTTAATTAATTAAGAACTATTATGGATCAGTTGCTATTCTAGTCATTGACCAGAGCTTTTTTTGCTCTCTAAAATTATATTGTAGACCAGCAAGTCCAATAGAAATTTCCATGGAATAAAAATCTTCTGTATTTGTGCTTTTGAAACAACTGAGGAATGAAGTTTGATTTAATTGTATTTTTTTAATTTTGTGAAGTTTTATTTAATTTAAATTAACTTAAATAGCCAAAAGTGGCTAGTGGTATTGTATTGATTGTCACAGTTCTAGCAGATTTGAGGAGGTGGATAGACAGAAAATAAATAAGCAGATTATTTTTTTACTTGGATGAGTTCTATGGAAAATAAGCAGGGTGATATGGTAGAGGTTAGAGGAGTGGCGAGATTAATTAGGGTTGTCAGGAAAGTTTTCTTTGAATAAATTCCTTTTAAACTGATTCCTGAGTGAGGATAAGGAGCCAGACATGCCAAGAATAGAATGACATTCTAACTGAAAGAAGCAAGTAAAAATGGCTTGCAGAGAGAAAGATTTTGGTGTGTTCAGATTTCAGTAAGCAGATCAATGTTAGTTAGGTCATGGTGAACAAAGAGCAAGCAATGTGCAATGACATTGGTAGGCCAGGTAATGTGGAGCTTTGTAGACTGTAGTAAAGAGTATGGATTTTATTCTAAGTGAAATCTAAATTTATAGATAATATTTAAAACATCAGATTATCCTATAAAATATTTATGTGCAAAGTTGAATTATTTAAGGATGAAATAGGTGATATTTTGGAGATTTATTTTTAAGAGCTTTTTTTGTACAGTTTAATTAAAAAAGAGTCCCATGTTAAAGAACTGATAGTAGTTATGAAATTGTCTTAAAGATTCAAATAATCATGTCCTTTAGGTATTAGAATCATGAATAGCAAACAATCTACTTACATAGATGTCCAAAAGGAGAGTAATATTTAGAATCAAGGCATTTAATTTTTAATCTTTGGTGAAGTTAATTTTTAATATCTCTCAGGGCTAAATTGCACAGTTATGAAACACAAATATGAAAACTCTTTTTAAACGTTTGGTCTATAGCCAATTTCCCGTGGATAAGTCATCACATCAGGAAAACATAATACAAAAATTATGTGCTCAAGTCACAGCAGAGACTTCTAGACAACCTTACCAGTCCTGAAAGTAGTTCTTTACCTAACTTGATTTTAAAGATATTATTCTTGAATTTAGCCAGAGATCTGAGCTATCGATGCCACTAATTCAATATAGTACCTTTAAGGAGTCACAGATGCACTTGGGCCAGCACATGGAGAAAGGGTCAACAGTACACTAGTCACCATAGAAACTATATTATTTCAGATAAAGCATTTTTTTCCCCAGATAAAGCATAATTCATGATACTGAGTTCAACCAATACCAATGTTGGTTGAAAAGAATGTACCCAAACTGTGTCATAAAATGGTTGGAAAAACTGGTAAAAATGTTACTAAAATAAGCAAATTGCTAAATTAAGTAGACAATACACATTACCCTAAAAACTGTCTACATTGTGGGATTTTTAAGTCACTGGCTATTTAATGTCTCTTTCAAATACAGACTTTTAAGATTTACAAAGCTATATTTTTAAATGATGTGAACTTTTCAATATTTATAAGGTGTGTCACTTCAGTCAAGTCTGACTCTTTGTGACCCTATGGGCTGTAGCCCACCAGGCTTCTGTCCATGGGATTCTCAAGGCGAGAATACTGGAGTGGGTTGCCATGACCTCCTCTGGGGGATCTTCCTGACCTGGGGATCAGATCAACATCTCTTATGTCTCCTGCATTGGCAAGTGGGTTCTTTACCACTGATGCCACCTGGGAAGCCCATTTTATAGAGTAGTAAATATTATTTTGCTATATCATTTTAAAAATAAAAATAAGTTATAAAACTAAACTGTTAAAGAAAATAAAGTTTTAATTCATATTTAGGACTTTTCTTATAATAAAAGGTCAGTTAGTACTTAAGGAGTAAAGAAGGGGGTAGAGAGAGAAAGGAATCCCCGTTTCATTCTTAACCAAATTAATCTGTGCTTATGAAGATGTCAAACCTTCATTTTACCCAATAAAACATTTTTGATGTGGTAATGATGGTCCCCCTAGTGTATTTACATAAAACTAGAATGATAAAAAATTCCAGCTTTGTAACTAAATGTGGACCTATAATTGTTTTAAGTCTTTAAACCAAAAACAAAGCACAGACATGGTTTTTGTCTCAAATTTAGAATAAATTGAAAAAAATACATTGATATTCTTTGTTTCAAATGTATTTTGGAACTTAGTAGACCACATTCAACCTAGTTAAATTATCTGAATGGATTTTGGGGGAAGAGAAAAGAGTCTGTTCATTTTAATATACCTTCAGAAATATTTTACTTCTTGATGATGACAGCAGCTCTTGCTGACAACTATTAATACATTATAAACACCCCATCAGAGTTATATAAAAACATGTCAGTTTTAAAGAGAACATCTTTGACAGCAAATTTTCTGATTGTGAAACAGCTGTGCCTTCAGTACAATGCATTAAGTAGTTTATTCCTTTTAGATAGTTAAATTGTGCATGAAATGTTGCTGGCGCAAGGGCTCCAAATCTGGCCTGATTAGCGAACATCTGTTACATTGGAAAAATTCATGTCTACCCTAATTAGCTGTCAGGCTGATGTACATCAGGCCTGATGGTGAGGGATCCTGTGCTGTTTAAGTCAAACCAGGTTCGTCTCCTCTCCCGTCACCTGCCCTTTCAAATCTCTTCCTCTTGTGTGTTGCTGTAATTAGAGATGGTTGGACATACAATGGAGCAGGCTATGGTCAGTTATAGTCCCATCTGTGCAATATTTTAATTCCCACCAAACTTGGGAGCTGAGACATAAAGTAGTTTAACAGCAGTGAGGCTGTGAGACCTGTTAGGTCTATGACATTCGATAATCTCGGCACGGAGATCTTATTTGAAAGACTCTTAGAATCCTGAAGTCACCATCTGTGGTGACAAAGGGTTATCTGTAGCTTCTGAAGAATTCGTTTCTGTTTCGTTTGTTTTGAATAAGGGTAGCTCTCAGCTGATTTTGCAGATGTGACATATATTGTATGATTAGGTACTAAAAAGGATCAAAGTGTTCTGAAAGTGGGAATTTCATAGCTGAATATTTTGTGGCTATAGACAGATACAGGATGCAATTGAAACCAAAAGATCTGATTTTGTCGGGTTTATTAGTCTAGCATACATAGGGTTTTCCAATATCAATAAAAACTTTCACTGACCTGTAGATGGACACAAATCATAACTTTCTGTTCAAGCTAGCAGTAAACTGGAAAGTGCAGTTCAAAGTGTTCCTGGGCTGGTGAAATCCTCATTTGCTCTGTTACAGCCTTTTATATGAGCTGCATTGCCTGGGGACAAGTTCACATTCAACCTGAAAGATTAAGAATATATAAGATTACAACATCAGATTTTAGAATGTGATTTGACCTATGAAGAATGAAAAATCAGCTTTTTTCTGACTTGGTATCATCCTTTCAAGATAATTCAAGTGCAGGATTATTATTATTCCCAAGCATATGTGAGGTATAATTACAATGTATGCTAAAATTTAGTAATTGGGGATGAGCTTTATAAAATGCTTGATGCATAAAGTTATAAATGGGGGGACTTATTTACCCAGAGAATTCAATATTTTCTAGATGAATTCACACAGGATCACATGTAGAATTCTGAATGTTTCTAGCCAAACTGGAGTTGAATTTTCTGATTGAGGTGGGCTTCCTCCCTCCCTTCCTTTCCTTTTCTTCTTTCTTATGATTTTTCTTTCACCTTGAAATACTTTGCCTATCCATCCAAAGCTTACCTTATAAGGTCTTTAAGTACGGTCTCAAACAACAGCTTTTCTAATAGTATCAACCCTAGTTTAAAGGAAAGAGCAAAATTTAGTGAAATTAGTATACTTTATATTAATACTATGATTTTACTTGCATCATCTGTCTCTTCTCCACAACTGACATTTTGCATTTCTTTTATGGTACTTGCCATTTCTAATATTTTATTTAGATATTTGTATACCAGAATACCTCTTATCTCTTATACTGGACTATAAGCTCCTTAGAGACAGAGGCAATTCATTACTATGTATCCCATAAAGTACAGTTCATATAGGCACTCAATAACTGTTTTTTGAATGAATATAATTAGGCTCAGATTAGAAGTGTTCCAAAGCAGTGATAGGTCTCTGGGTGCAAGTATGCACTAGGACTAAGTTCCATGAACCATGAGGACTTACTGGTATCTCCAGCTACCTCGAGACAGCCACCACAGGTCAGCTGGGAGAAAGGCTTGTTTCAGAGATTTGAGGTGTCTTGTAGGTATGGGATGGCCTTGGAAGCATCTTCCAGCATCACACTAAAGTGCAGAATGGCCAAACTCCTAATAGAACTACCCTAAAGTGTTCAGAATTGTGATCCCAGGAAGACACTGTAAGTCCTGCTGGTCTTGGACTGGTCCCAGCTTGTTCAGGATGTGAATCTGGGTTGCCATCCTGCTTGGAGGTTCAGAGATGCTCTGGAACAGACTGGGCTTCTTCATGTTTGACTTCTTCTGTCTCCCTGTGCTTTCACGTGGCATTCTCTAGAGTTTTCCACACTGGTGTGTAGGTTTGTCAAGAACCAAGAGTATAGGAAGTATTATAAGAACAGAAATTTTATGCTCTATTTTGTGGATTAAAAAAAAAATAAAGAATTTACATTTTTATACATGTGGTAAGGTTTTGGAATTGTGTTTATTCTATTTTGAAAACTACTTTGTAATAATAAATCACCAAAAGAGAATTACAATGTGCTTTCACTAACTTGAAAAATACCTTTTGAGTAAGTTATTTTCTTTTTGAAAAAAAAAAAAGACACATTAAAAGATTTTAATTTTACAGCACATTAAATATTTTAATACAAGTTACGTTGTTCATTTGAATATAGTAGGTATTTTCCATTTTTATCCAATGAATACAGTGTCTGCATTTGAAATGCATAGAAAAAAAACCCTGACTAAATAACAGCTGATGATCTTTATTTAAACATCTAGTATATGTTACTTCCCATGCAATATTGTTACTGCTCATAGGCTCTGTAAGATTTATTATTTCTATTTTACAGATGATAGAATTTATACTCAGAGAGATTACACAATTTGCCTGAAGCTACACAGCTAGTAAATAGCAGAGCCAAAATTCAATTCATATCTGACCTCAAAGTAGTTGCATAACTGCCATTTAAGGAAATCTCTTTTCATATTTTAAACATATTTCATATTTATTTTATTTATAAATATTATTACTTGTCTTTTAAAAATACTTGGAAGACTAAGATTATTTATTTGGATAAATGGTATTGTTTCCCAAAAGGAACTATGATTTTTATGCATTTTGCTTGCTTGATGGTGGCAAGTCCAATAGTTTCACAAGAATTTGCATGGTATTTGATTCATGTTTTTATGTTTGATTGGGCAAATCTACTCAATGTATAGATGTAGTTCAACCCAAACTAGTAAGGCTTCTGAAACCTCTTTAGGAAATATTATCTTTTAAATCCAAGTTTCTGAGGCCTGGATTCCAGTAAATTCTAATCTTTCTATGAGATAGATCATGAGGATTATAATAGAAGACTTGGAAATAGTTTTGATGATTCTGACACTATCTGCTTTATGGTCATCTGGTTGCTGTGTGTGATTTTTGACTAACTTGATAAATAAAATCAAAGGCTTTTTCTGCAGTTAATAAAGAATGATACAACAGAAATATTTACTATGCACTATGCCAACAACTAAATTAACCAGTAATAATTGTTTTCAGTGGTACCAATCAACAGCTGAGAAAAAAAAAACCCACAGGTCATTACATTTATCAAAATTGACGATAGTTTCTCTCTCCACCCTCCTGTATACCACTCCCTTGATCATGCTGCATTTGACACACATACACACACACACACACAGAGGAGAAAATAGCTAATTCTTTTCAATGTTTGTTTCTCTGGAAGCAGTCTTAACAAACTTTTGAGTATTTTGTGTTGGTGAGACAGCAAATGTCTTACTGCTATTCCAAGCCTGTAATTTACTCTGGAGATTGCTGATGCCATCCTTTCATAGAATCATTCCTGTCATGTTGCAGATGGCAACAGAAGGTCACTCCCTTCCTGGTGTGACTTACTTTCCAAATTTGTCAGAGAAAAGATATCAAATGCATGCATTCCTTCAGAAAATGGTTGCACTCAAGCCACCTAAAACCAGGTAGAGAATCATTACCTCTTTCTTCAAGCTTCACTTTGCAGAATATGTAAACCCTTATAAGAGGATTGGCTAACCTATCAACCTTCAGCTGAGCAGTCATCAGCTTCCAGAACTAGCATGGCCGTCATTGGGCCCCAGCACTCTGGACAGTGCCTTGGCTCCTGGAGACAACCTTCACTGGGCAGTGTGGACAACAGCCCCAGAGACCCTGTCAGCAGAGTATTGCTTGTTGATGTTGCTTAAGATGATCATGGTGAGAGGCAGCTGATAAAACTTTTGGGGAGAGTAACTCTCAACAGAATGAAATGCCTCATTAGTGATGACATGAGGAATCATCAGGGGATCCCAGAGACATGAGTCACCACCGAATGTTAGGTCGCATAGTTAAGGACACATCTGGGTTCTACAGGCCAAGTTTGAATTTCTGTTTAAGAAATGATTTTCTACAGGGTAAAAGTAAAGTATGAGCCCCGATGTGCAGTAGAAGCTGTAGTAGCTATTATCACAATGAATCTTTTCACTAAATCCATAGTAAAAATATTTGCTCTTAACTGTGAGTATATCATGTACATGTGTGTCTGATACTCTTATTTCTTTGCTACTGTGGAAATTTTGGTGTCTAAACCCAAGCAAAGGCAGGAATGTTCATGAGGGGAGAAATCCAACTTTGTTCTTATACCCAAACAATCAGTCATTTCACTCAAAACTAAAAGATGGGCCCTCAGTAGACAGAGCCCTAAAATAATTCTCACAGTCAGCCAGTATAGAGATGAAAATTAAACTTAGATTTTCTGACACTCCACTCTTGTTTTCTCATCACTGGATCCTCCCAGTTCACTGAGAAATCATTAGGTTTACACTATAAGCCAATTCTCAAAGCCTGACAAATTTATAGCTTCTCAAAACATGGAGGCCAAAGCAGAAGTTATCAATTATTTTCAAAGTGTCTAACTTTTAGCTGGGAATACATCGATATAGATATGTGATGGCATCTGGAATTCCAGTCAGTCCTCAAGGGAATATCCACGAATGCCTTTTTGGAGCCTTCTCTAAGATGATAAAATAGGTTCTAGTCAGACACTGTACCTCACATAGTGTAACAGCTTTCGACATAAATCTGGACCATGATTTACATTTGAAAGCAGCAGATCGATATTTGAGGAAGGATTATTTTTTATCAACTTGGCCCTAATTCTCTGAAATATAAAGTTATTTTTTAAATGTCAAGACCAACTATAACCACACTGGCATGGAATGGCTTTGTCGAAAAAGTTGAAAAAAAATTAAACGTAAATTTTGTGTTGACATAATCCAGGTTAAGTCTAGAAAAGAAAAATACTTACTTTTGTAAAATGAGAGGCTATTTTATCACTCAGAGAATGTCACATCAATTGTAAAGCCATCAGCCCCAAGGTTTGGTGGTGATTGCTTCATATTTACTGTTAGTCCGGCAATGGGGATGGTACTTTTACAGTCTTTGGACAGACTAGTGAGTGTGACATTTAAAGTGTTGATTTTTGCAGCACTTATGTTAATTGTTGTAATTTTCCTGATGAACCACCATTCTGGTTTCCTGATGCAGCCAAGATAGTTTTACATTTTCTATGCAGGGCCTCTTTGCCATTTGGTCTGTGTAGTGTCAGCTTCGAGTGCTACTGAAAGCAGACAAAATTGCAAGCAAATTGCATCAGATTGCCAACATTGTGAAAAGGTAAATTGCTTGCAAATCTATTTAAACCACTGCCCTATTTTCATCAGCTTCAGTACTTGGTATTCATGATTGCTTAATTGGCGACCTTTCCTATTGTGTAGTGCTTTATGGTGTAATGGAAAGCGATCTTTACCAAACCAATTACCCTTTTTTTCTCAGCACTACATTATTGCTGTGATTGCAACTGCCAGTCCTTTGTAAATGAACTTTCTGATTTCAATGATGTTTTTAAAATGTAAGATAGAAAAAAGTGGCATTCATATTGTGCGATGTTCTATTTTGAAGCCTCTTTGTAGCCACTATTGTCTGGGAAAATGGACTGAAGGGTTACACAGTACCTACAAATATCCATGTAACTATTATTAATATTATTATAATGTCCTCCTTTGTACTGAAGCTCAATTAGGAAAGGATAGGAGAAATATTTTGTCACCCTGTCAAGTGCACAGGAAGTGCATTTGAGGCTTCTTTTTTGACACATACATTATCTCTAGTAATAAGATGAGATTTTTTTATAAGGAGTGGTGATGAAGATATAAAATCAATTTAAATAAAATTTACATTGCTAGCCTGATGGCTACTCAACATTTAAAAAGGAACCTTAAAATGACTCAAATATTAAGACTTGGAATAAAAGCTTTATTTTATAAGAGAAAGTTAAGAGCAAGCTGAGAAGCAGTGAATTTTTAAGATTTCAGGTTTTGAATATAGATGACAAAACACAGCAAAACATGACTATTCTATTAGTTCAGAGCTAAAAATATGTATAATGCAGATAGATAGCCTGAATTGTAACAGAACTAAGAAAGCTTAATTAAATATTCTCTTAAATATTCTATAAAGTTAGCATCCACATGAATTCTCATAAAAATGGGCATAGAATGATACAGAATCCTGTTTATGTATTTTTATGTGATTTAGAAGATTATATCATTACTCGTAAGTGTGTGTGCAGAAAGGGAGCTACAAGTAATTTAGTCATTCCCTAATACAGTAAGTGGAAATGGATGCATCATTCTACCCCCTACAGTTAGAAACTCTATTGTACGAGGGACATTTTGCAAAGATTTCTTTTACTCTCTCCTCTCATTTAATTAGGGAAAAAATGGAGTTCAAACAAGGCTTGCCAATGATAATCAGGTGATTGTTGATTTTAGTACCTTTGATGTAATGTAATGATTTATTTACAGCACAGCATCTTATTCTTTGAAAGCAGAGAAATGTGTTTATTATCTACTGCTTATGAAAGTGTTCATAACAACCAATTTCACTGTGATATTGAGTTCTAATACAGTTATTATTTTGTTTAGGCAATATATATCCTTTTGGAACAATTAGACCTATGATTCAATTTCCTAACTTTAAATGAGTGTCCTATAAATTGGGAGCAGTACACACAAAATCTCTCACCTTGTGGAGGGACTTTATTTAGTAACTCTTGTGGACAGACTTTAAGGTGATTTTATTTTTATTGATAGTGGAGAAACATAGATTAGCACAGACTGCAGTTATTGCTGTTGATGTTATATAAGAGGTTGATTGTGAATGATCACTCTCCTCATTCTTCCTTCTCCACCAGTACTGGGTCCTGTGATGGTGAAGTGGATAACAGCAACGGCTAAGAGCCCAGGCCTATGATGTTCCAGACTCTATGCTACGCACTTTAACTGGTTGATCTCATTTCAACCCTCCCAACAATCCTATCAGGAAGGTACTATTACTATTCCCATTTGATAGATGAGGCAACTAAAGCTGAGGTTTAGAGGCCAACACAGGATATGTGAGTCATAAATGATAGATCTAGGATATGAAACTGGGCAGTCTGGCTCCAGAGCCTATGTTCTACTGCTGGAAGAGTTTAGTTTCCCAGCTTTTAATATTTCTTTCTTGAACTAAGGAAGGAAAGCTGGTTGGCTTATATAAATGTTTAAATATTCTAAATATCTGATTTTCTAGAATACCTTAAGTACTTATTGAGGAAATGGAGTGTATCCAGAAGTCATTTAATCTTATGCTCTTCTCTTCTCTTTATACATGGTACAGATTTGGCACTGATACTCATGTTTACATGCAAAACTCTAAGAAACTCAGATGTTCAGATTCAGCTACTGCGTGCAAACAATTTTATGAATGCCAATGCTCACAAATGGGTCCTGCAGCTATTTCTCCTTTCCCTCTTTCTTCATCCATTGGAAAGAGAGCCTTGAATACTGTAGAAACAGTAAATATCCAGCCAGTTCATCTTATCACCTCTGTTAAATAATGTACTCTAGAGTTATTGTTGGAGTTTGTTTGTTGATGTTTGGAAACATCTCATTTTAGTCTGAAGCTCTTTCAAAGGAATTGCAGTAAGAATAATTAACAGATTTCCTCCTGTCTGTAACGAGTGCATTTGCTGAAGGCTGGGTGAGGTGTAGTGGAATGAGGTTGGGGAAATATGAGTTGTTGGTTCCCCTTCAAGTGATCTTCAAGCAAATTATAGAAGAATGAAATGTTCTTTGAGATTATACATCTGACATTTGTTCAACTGATTTAAACAAAAAACTAGGTGTTTTCTTGTTTGATGTTCCAATCTTTACTCTGCTATGGATAGCCAGTGGGATATGGATAGCAAATGCTGTCAATCACATAATGATTTGTAACATGGTATTGATATCTTAACATAAGCAAATTTCCACCTAACAGGAAGCTATTGAGGGGACCCTTATGTAGAAATACTTCCTTTCTCCCTCTTCAAGTGAATTTTTAAGGGTTCATCTTAAGTCAGGTGAACAGTAGAAAGAGAAATGGAAGGACTCAGGAGAGAAAGTGGTGTTAAAATCCAGGGAGATGGACCTCAAAACAAATTTAACTTACTACTTCTGCCTTGGTCCCTAATCATACAGGCGTTCTTTCTTTTTAATGTGTACTGGCTAAGAAGATTTTTAAGGAGAGACATTTTGAGATGCCCTCTACTCACACTTAGCTATTTGGGAAGCCATTCCAAAAGCAAAATAAGCAATTACTTTTCTCACACCCCAAAAAACGTGTGTTAACCAGAGTGATGAGTTTTCTAGCAAGGAGAATTTTCAGTCTTGGAGGCATGGGTGGAAGAATCCATTCAGTCATTCAGTGAACATTTTTTTTAGCACTTTCTATGATCCAGCACTGTGGGGCACAGAGTGAGAGTCACACCTCCTCTCTGGCTTGCTCTGGAGTCGGCTACAAAGAAACTTCTTTTAGAATGCAGTGCAGTTTAGAAGAAATAATTTTCTTTTCATTAAATAAGTTAATTTTAGAACAATCTGTGTTTAAATGGCAGTGAAAAAAAGCAGACAGTTGTGGATCCAAGAACAGAATTTTGCGTTAAATGGAGACTTGCTTTACCTAGTAGCAGTAGTGTTAGTGACTCAGTCCTCTATGACTCTTTGCTACCAGCTGGACTGTAGCCTGCCAGGCGTCTTTGTCCTTGGAATTCTCCAGGCAAGAATATAGAAATGGGTAGCCATTCTCCTCTTAAGAGGGATAGAACCTGGGCCTCATGTATTATGGGCAGATTCTTTACTGTTTGAGCCACCAGGGAAGCCCCCAAATCATCAGATAGAGGTCCATCCATGCATGCATGCTCAGTCACGCCCTGACTCTTTGTGACTGCATAGACTGTAGCCCTCCAGGTTCCTCTGTCCATGGGATTTTTCAGGCAAAAACACTGGAGTGGGGTGCAATTTCCTCTTCCAGGAGATCTTCCTGATCCATGAATCAAATCCTGGTCTCCTGTATCTCCTGCACTTCAGGTGGATTCTTTACCTGCTGAGCCATGCTTTACCTAGGACACTTCATTATTAAAAGTGTACCAATACATTTAACCTATTCAGTTTCATATGCAGATATTTATTTTTTACTTATCATTTTAATCAATATATGGGAAATTTCATGATAATGACTTGTTTAAGAATACAGTTAACTTGACTTTGACTCCTAAACTGGATTTTGATGTTTAATGATTATATAATCTAAAATTTCAACTCCATGTTTTAAAGTATTTGTAATTTAGATTAATATTTCAAAAATAAAAGATTGAGACTTTCTTACTCATGATACCCTTCTAAAATAAAGCCCTGAATCCTTTAATTATTTTAGGATGAAATTATCTTATTTTGGTTTGTTTCCAAATGTGAGATCAATTTTTCATGGCTGTCTTTCTAAGTAATATCATCATGAAGTGTTGAGTCTTCACAGACTTGCTGAGATTTTTAAAAAATATCTATTTTAGAACTATCTTACCAACTTAGAGCATTTTAATGAGCAACTTACTATTTGAACAGTGCCTTTTGAAATGAACTCTATAGCCAAGAATGCTGATCACTGCTGTCTCTGGAACCCTGAGCACCACATAACTCATGGGTCTGGCTACCATGAGATTGAGCATGAAATTTCACATCAAAGACCTCCATGCCTGAGGAGCAGAGATGCAAGGGGGTGGTGTGGCCAGGGCAGAATAGAATGCACAAAGCAGATGGAATTTTTCTTGGTTTGTTCAGAAACTAGATGGAGTTTCTGCAGACCAGGAACCTTTGCAGTTGCTGCTTACTCTGGAAATAACAAGCTACTGTGGTTACAGCTGCAATAATAGGAGCATGATCCCTGAAAGACCAACGAATACCTTGTAATAAGCAGGCTGTACTTCAAGGCGAGGCTGGTTTCCTGGGCATACAATCTGTGCGATCACACAGGACTCTGTGCTTAAAAGGGCTCCATGTTCGGCTTAATGTTCTGCAGTTACTGTTCCTAAGTTCTTAGTAATTTTTTAACAAGAAGCTCCTTATTTTCATTATGTAGCTGGTCCTAACAGGAGGTTTATTTTAAATTAAGAACATCTCATTCTAAGAAAGCCACTGACAACATCCACAATGGAGTAAGGTCTACAAATTATCACAGAGGAGCTGTTAAAGAAATGAGGACTGGTTAATGGGCAAAAATATAATGTGATCAAGGATAATGCTTTATGACTATCTTGATCTAGTAGAACTAGAAATGGTTACCTAGGGAAGGAATGAGAACTCCATGGCTCTATTATTGGACTCTTCATCTTAGAATAATAGTAAAAGAATTTCTGTGTATCAATGGTGTTTGTACTTTTTGATCATGCCCTATAGTAAGAAATACATTTTATTAATGATCTTATATTTATGTATGTGTATATATGCACATATACATATGTACTTATATGTATTTTTTGTGTGTATATGTATATTTTGCACATTTATACACAAGTTTCATGAAATAACTCTCAGCTTTATCCCACATGGTATGCATTCTGATACTTTCTATTTTTTTCTCTTTCATTAAAAAATTTATTGGTTCTTATCTGCTAAATCAAAAGAAGGCAATGACAACCCACTCCAGTACTCTTGCCTGGAAAATCCCATGCAGGGACAGAGGAGTCTGGTAGGTTGCAAGTCCATAGGGTCGCAAAGAATCAGACACAACTGAGCGACTTCACTTTCACTTTTCACTTTCATGCATTGGAGAAGGAAATGGCAACCCACTCCAGTGTTCTTGCCTGGAGAATCCCAGGGATGGAGGAGCCTGGTGGGCTGCAGTCAATGGGGTTGCACAGAGTCAAACACGACTGAAGCAACTTAGCATCAGCAGTAGCATCCACTAAATCAATTTGTTGTCAACTAATGGATCACAGTCCACAGTTTGAGAGACTGTTATATAACATGGGCTTCCCAGGTGGCACTAGTGGTAAAGAACTTGCCTGCCAATGCAGGAGAGGTAAGACACGCAGGTTCGATCGGGAAGATCCCCTGGAAGAGGGCATGGCAACTCACTCCAGTATTCTTGCCTGGAGAATCCCATGGACGGAGGAGCCTAGCAGGCTAAGTCCATGGATTACAAAGAGTTGGACATGACTGAAGTGACTTAGCATGCACGTACGCACCTTATATAGCATGAGGGGTTGCATTAGATAATTCTCTACATTTTTCTAGCTCTAAGATGATAATTTTCAAAAGTTAAAAATTGCAAGTTAGGACTTCCCTAGTGGTCCAGTGGTTAAGAATCTACCTGCCAATAAAGGGGACACGGATTCAACCCCTGGTCCTGGAATATTCCATGTGCCACCGGGCAACTAAGCTCATGTACCATAACTACTGAGCCCAAGTGCCCTAGAGCCTGTGCTCCACAGCAAAGGAAGCCACCACAATGAGAAGCCCGTGCACTGCAATTAAAGAGTAACCTTTCCCCCATCCCCTGCTCATCGCAACTAGAGAAAAGCCTGCACAGCAATGAAGGCTCAGCATAGCCGAAAATAAATACATTGGATTATGTTTTAAAAAATTGCAAGTTACCCCACTGGTGGCTGAATATATGCCTAAACAATTCAGTGGCAAAGTATAAAGAGCCCTTGATTAATTCTTGGAAGACCTGGTTCAAACTAGCTATTTAAGGTATTTTAACACTTTAAATAAATCTATTTGTTAGTCTTCTCAATTGCCTTATTAGGAAAATATTTTTTTTTAATTCAGGGAATTTCTTCCTTTTAATAACAAATAACAGAATGCTTAATCTTCCAAATTAAATCTTTAGAGTGTATAAAATGGTTTAGGAATTGCTTTGATGGAATCTGAGGACTGGTCAGGTCTTTTACATATCCTGCTCACCACTCTCCATCCCTCCTCCCAACTTCCATCTGTAGACCCTGTAGGACTCCAGTGAACGTAGTTTGAAAACCACTCTATTCAATAACTGAATCTTACACTTTGATCTGGGAACTTCTGGTGTGCAGTAGTGATTGGGAATGAAACCAAACATTCAATATCTTTCTTTGTTTTTCTCTCAGTTCAATGTTTTAATCTCAGAAAATGAAAACACACCAGAATGAAGCTGTTTCTGTCCAGTTCCCTGCTTTATCTTCACCATCTAGCAGAGTACCTAGTATACAATAGGTGCTCAATACATATTTACTGGACAAATAAGTCACTTCTTATTTTTTTTTTAATTTTTTTTCTTTTTAAATTTTATTTTATTTTAAACTTTACAATATTGTATTAGTTTTGCCAAATATTGAAATTAATCCACCACAGGTATACATGTGTTCCCCATCCTGAACCCTCCTCCCTCCCCATACTATACCTCTGGGCCGTCCCAGTGCACCAGCCCCAAGCATCCAGTATAGTGCATTGAACCTGGACTGGCAATTCGTTTCATACATGATATTATACATGTTTCAATGCCATTCTCCCAAATCTTCCGACCCTCTCCCTCTCCAACAGAGTCCATAAGACTGTTCTATACATCAGTGTCTCTTTTGCTGTCTCGTACACAGGGTTATTGTTACCATCTTTCTAAATTCCATATATATGCATTAGTATACTGTATTGGTGTTTTTCTTTCTGGCTTACTTCACTCTGTATAATAGGCTCCAGTTTCATCCATCTCATTAGAACTGATTCAAATGTATTCTTTTTAATGGCTGAGTAATACTCCATGGTGTATATGTGCCACAGCTTTCTTATCCATTCATCTGCTGATGGACATCTAGGTTGCTTCCATGTCCTGGCTATTATAAACAGTGCTGCGATGAACATTGGGGTACACGTGTCTCTTTCCCTTCTGGTTTCCTCAGTGTGTATGCCCAGCAGTGGGATTGCTGGGTCATAAGGCAGTTCTATTTCCAGTTTTTTAAGGAATCTCCACACTGTTCTCCATAGTGGCTGTACTAGTTTGCATTCCCACCAACAGTGTAAGAGGGTTCCCTTTTCTCCACACCCTCTCCAGCATTTATTGCTTATAGACTTTTGGATAGCAGCCATTCTGACTGGCATGAAATGGTACCTCATAGTGGTTTTGATTTGCATTTCTCTGATAATGAGTGATGTTGAGCATCTTTTCATGTGTTTGTTAGCCATCTGTATGTCTTCTTTGGAGAAATGTCTATTTAGTTCTTTGGCCCATTTTTTGATTGGGTCATTTATTTTTCTGGAGTTGAGCTGTAGGAGTTGCTTGTATATTTTTGAGATTAGTTGTTTGTCCATTGCTTCATTTGCTATTATTTTCTCCCATTCTGAAGGCTGCCTTTTCACCTTGCTAATAGTTTCCTTTGTTGTGCAGAAGCTTTTAAGTTTAATTAGGTCCCATTTGTTTATTTTTGATTTTATTTCCAGTATTCTGGGAGGTGGGTCATAGAGGATCCTGCTGTGATGTATGTCAGAGGGTGTTTTGCCTATGTTCTCCTCTAGTAGTTTTATAGTTTCTGGTCTTACGTTTAGATCTTTAATCCATTTTGAGTTTATTTTTGTGTATGGTGTTAGAAAGTGTTCTAATTTCATTCTTTTACAAGTGGTTGACCAGATTTCCCAGCGCCACTTGTTAAAGAGATTGTCTTTAATCCATTGTATATTCTTGCCTCCTTTGTCAAAGATAAGGTGTCCATAGGTGCGTGGATTTATCTCTGGGCTTTCTATTTTGTTCCATTGATCTATATTTCTGTCTTTGTGCCAGTACCATACTGTCTTGATAACTGTGGCTTTGTAGTAGAGCCTGAAGTCAGATAGGTTGATTCCTCCAGTTCCATTATTCTTTCTCAAGATAGCTTTGGCTATTCGAGGTTTTTTGTATTTCCATACAAATTGTGAAATTATTTGTTCTAGCTCTGTGAAGAATACTGTTGGTAGCTTGATAGGGATTGCATTGAATCTATAAATTGCTTTGGGTAGTATACTCATTTTCACCATATTGATTTTTTTGCTCCATGAACATGGTATATTTCTCCATCTATTAGTGTCCTCTTTGATTCTTTCACCAGTGTTTTATAGTTTTCTATATATAGGTCTTTAGTTTCTTTAGGCAGATATATTCCTAAGTATTTTATTCTTTCCGTTGCAATGGTGAATGGAATTGTTTCCTTAATTTCTTTTTCTGTTTTCTCATTATTAGTGTATAAGAATGCAAGGGATTTCTGTGTGTTGATTTTATATCCTGCAACTTTACTATAATCATTGATTAGTTCTAGTAATTTTTTGGTGGAGTCTTTAGGGTTTTCTATGTAGAGGATCATGTCATCTGCAAATAGTGAGAGTTTTACTTCTTCTTTTCCAATTTGGATTCCTTTTATTTCTTTTTCTGCTCTGATTGCTGTGGCCAAAACTTCCAAAACTATGTTGAATAGTAATGGTGAAAGTGGGCACCCTTGTCTTGTTCCTGACTTTAGAGGGAATGCTTTCAATTTTTCACCATTGAGAATAATGTTTGCTGTGGGTTTGTCATATATAGCTTTTATTATGTTGAGGTATGTTTCTTCTATTCCTGCTTTCTGGAGAGTTTTTATCATAAATGGATGTTGAATTTTGTCAAAGGCTTTCTCTGCATCTATTGAGGTAATCATATGGTTTTTATTTTTCAATTTGTTAATGTGGTGTATAACATTGATTGATTTGCGGATATTGGAGAATCCTTGCATCCCTGGGATAAAGCCCACTTGGTCATGGTGCATGATCTTTTTAATGTGTTGTTGGATTCTGATTGCTAGAATTTTGTTAAGTATTTTTGCATCTATGTTCATCAGTGATATTGGCCTGTAGTTTTCTTTTTTTGTGGGATCTTTGTCAGGTTTTGGTATAAGGGTGATGGTGGCCTCATAGAATGAGTTTGGAAGTTTACCTTCCTCTGCAATTTTCTGGAAGATTTTGAGCAGGATAGGTGTTAGCTCTTCTCTAAATTTTTGGTAGCATTCAGCTGTGAAGCCGTCTGGACCTGGGCTTTTGTTTGCCGGAAGATTTTTGATTACAGTTTCAATTTCCGTGCTTGTGATGGGTCTGTTAAGATTTTCTATTTCTTCCTGGTCCAGTTTTGGAAAGTTGTACTTTTCTAAGAATTTGTCCATTTCTTCCACGTTGTCCATTTTATTGGCATATAATTGTTGATAGTAGTCTCTTATGATCCTTTGTATTTCTGTGTTGTCTGTTGTGATCTCTCCATTTTCATTTCTAATTTTATTGATTTGATTTTTCTCCCTTTGTTTCTTGATGAGTCTGGCTAATGGTTTGTCAATTTTATTTATCCTTTCAAAGAACCAGCTTTTGGCTTTGTTGATTTTTGCTATGGTCTCTTTTGTTTCTTTTGCATTTATTTCTGCCCTAATTTTTAAGATTTCTTTCCTTCTACTAACCCTGGGGTTCTTCATTTCTTCCTTTTCTAGTTGTTTTAGGTGTAGAGTTAGGTTATTTATTTGACTTTTTTCTTGTTTCTTGAGGTATGCCTGTATTGCTATGAACTTTCCCCTTAGGACTGCTTTTACCGTGTCCCACAGGTTTTGAGTTGTTGTGTTTTCATTTTCATTCGTTTCTATGCAAATTTTGATTTCTTTTGTGATTTGTTTGTTATTCAGCAGCGTGTTGTTCAGCCTCCATATGTTGGAATTTTTAATAGTTTTTCTCCTGTAATTGAGATCTAATCTTACTGCATTGTGGTCAGAAAAGATGCTTGGAATGATTTCTATCTTTTTGAATTTACCAAGGCTAGATTTATGGCCCAGGATGTGATCTATCCTGGACAAGGTTCGATGTGCACTTGAGAAAAAGGTGAAATTCATTGTTTTGGGATGAAATGTCCTATAGATATCCATTAGGTCTAACTGGTCTATTGTATTGTTTAAAGTTTGTGTTTCCTTGTTAATTTTCTGTTTAGTTGATCTATCCATAGGTGTGAGTGGGGTATTAAAGTCTCCCACTATTATTGTGTTATTGTTAATTTCTCCTTTCATACTTGTTAGCATTTGTCTTACATATTGCGGTGCTCCCGTGTTGGGTGCATATATATTTATAATTGTTATATCTTCTTCTTGGATTGATCCTTTGATCATTAGGTAGTGACCATCTTTGTCTCTTTTCACAGCCTTTGTTTTAAAGTCTATTTTATCTGATATGAGTATTGCTACTCCTGCTTTCTTTTGGTCCCTATTTGCATGGAAAATCTTTTTCCAGCCCTTCACTTTCAGTCTGTATGTGTCCCCTGTTTTGAGGTGGGTCTCTTGTAGACAACATATGTAGGGGTCTTGTTTTTGTATCCATTCAGCCAGTCTTTGTCTTTTGTTTGGGGCATTCAACCCATTTACGTTTAAGGTAATTACTGATAAGTATGATCCCGATGCCATTTACTTTATTGTTTTGGGTTCAAATTTATACACCGTTTTTGTGTTTCCTGTCTAGAGAATATCCTTTAGTATTTGTTGGAGAGCTGGTTTGGTGGTGCAGAATTCTCTCAGCTTTTGCTTGTCTGAAAAGCTTTTGATTTCTCCTTCATATTTGAATGAGATCCTTGCTGGGTACAGTAATCTGGGCTGTAGGTTATTTTCTTTCATCATTTTAAGTATATCTTGCCATTCCCTCCTGGCTTGAAGAGTTTCTCTTGAAAGATCAGCTGTTATCCTTATGGGAATTCCCTTGTGTGTTATTTGTTGTTTTTCCCTTGCTGCTTTTAATATTTGTTCTTTGTGTTTGATCTTTGTTAATTTGATTAATATGTGTCTTGGGGTGTTTCGCCTTGGGTTTATCCTGTTTGGGACTCTCTGGGTTTCTTGGACTTGGGTGATTATTTCCTTCCCCATTTTAGGGAAGTTTTCAACTATTATCTCCTCAAATATTTTCTCATGGTCTTTCTTTTTGTCTTCTTCTTCTGGGACCCCTATGATTCATATGTTGTAGCGTTTAATATTGTCCTGGAGGTCTCTGAGATTGTCCTCATTTCTTTTAATTCCTTTTTCTTTTATTCTCTCTGAGTCATTTATTTCTACCATTCTATCTTCTAATTCACTAATCTTATCTTCTGCCTCTGTTATTCTACTATTTGTTGCCTCCAGAATGTTTTTAATTTCATTTTTTGTATTATTCATTATATATTGACTTTTTTATTTCTTCTAGGTCCTTGTTAAACCTTTCTTGCATCTTCTCAATCATTGTCTCCAGGCTATTTATCTGTGATTCCATTTTGATTTCAAGATTTTGGATCAATTTCACTATCATTATTTGGAATTCTTTATCAGGTAGATTCCCTATCTCTTTCTCTTTTGTTTGGTTTGGTGGGCATTTATCCTGTTCCTTTATCTGCTGGGTATTCCTCTGTCTCTTCATCTTGTATAAATTGCTGAGTTTGAGGTGTCCTTTCTGTATTCTGGCAGTTTGTGGAGTTCTCTTTATTGTGGCGTTTCCTCGCTGTGTGTGGGTTTGTACAAGTGGCTTGTCAAGGTTTCTTGGTTAGGGAAGCTTTTGTCGGTGTTCTGGTGGGTGGAGCTGTATTTCTTCTCTCTGGAGTGCAATGAAGTGTCCAGTAATGAGTTAGGAGATGTCTATGGTTTTGGGGTGACTTTGGGCAGCCCCTATCTTGGAGCTCAGGGCTGTGTTCCTTTGTTGCTGGAGAATTTGCTTGGTATGTCTTGCTCTGGAACTTGTTGGCCCTTGTGTGGTGCTTGGTTTCAGTGTAGGTATGGAGGCGTTTGATGAACTCCTGTCAATTAATGTTCCTTGGAGTCAGGAGTTCCCTGGAGTCAGGATTTGGACTTAAGCCTCCTGCTTCCAATTATTGGTCTTATTTTTACAGTAGTTTCAAAACTTCTCCTTCTATACAGCACCATTGATAAAACATCTACGTTAAAGATGAAAAGTTTCTCTACCATGAGGGTCACCCAGAGAGGTTTACAGCGTTACATGGAGAAGAGAAGAGGGAGGAGGGAGTTAGAGGTGACCCGAATGAGATGAGGTAGAATCAGTAGAGGAGAGAGTGGGCTAGCCAGTAATCACTTCCTTATGTGCACTCCACAACTGGACCGCTCAGAGATATTCACAGAGTTAGAAGAGAAGAGAAGATGGAGGAAGGAGACAGAGGTGGCCAGGAGGATAAAAGGGGGGAATGAAAAGGAGGGAGACAGATCCAGCCAGTAATCAGTTCCCTAAGTGTTCTCCACCGTCTGAAACACACAGAAATTCACAGAGTTGGGTAGAGTAGAGAGGGGTTAGGGACGAGACACAGGCGACCTGGTGGAGAAAAAGGAGAGTCCAAAGGGAGAGAGAGCAGTCTAGCCAGTAATCTAGCTCCCTAGTGAAAAATGGGTACTGAAGATTGGGTTCTTAAAGGTACAAAATTGGTAACAAATACATAAAAGCAAAAATTAAAAATCTAGAGTAGAGTTCGGAATTTCAAAAATACGATGTTAAAGAAAAGAAGAAGGAAAAGAAAGAGAGAAAAAAACGAACAAACAAAAACAAACAAGATCGTGAAAATTATAAAGAAAATATAGGTACAAAATTAATAACTAATACCAAAAAGCAAAAGTTAAAAATCTAGAGTAGAGTTTGGAATTTCAAAAATACAATGTTAAAAAAAAAAGAAGAGGAAAAAGAAAGAGAGAAAAACAAACAAACAAACAAAAACAAGCAAAGTGGCAAAAATTATAAAGAAAATACAGGTACAAAATTGATATCAAATACCAAAAAGCAAAAATTAAAAATCTAGAGTAGAGTTTGGAATTTCAGATATACAATGTTATATAAAAGAAGAAGAGAAAGAAACAGAGAAAAAAAAAAGTCACAGAAATTATAAAAAAAACTATAGGTACAAAATTGATAACAAACACCAAAAAGCTAAAATTAAAAATCTAGAGTTTGGAATTTCAAAAATACAATGTTAAAGAAAATAAGAAAAAAAAAGAAAAAAACCAAGGTCAAAAAAATTTTTTTAAATATATATATGAAGTTTGCTTTAAAAAAAAAATAGGGTCTTTTTTTTTCTTTTTGCAAAGTAATAGGTTATAAAAGTGAAAATTAAAGGAATAATAGAGGACTTAAAATTTTTTTTTTTAATTAAAAAAAGAAAGAATGATCATAAAAACAGTAAAACTATATCTAGGACTTTCTCTGGTTTTGTTGAGTATTGTGGGTTCAGTTCATTTTTGGCTAGTTCCTTGGTCCGACTTATATTTCTCAAGATCTATAGGCCCCTTCCTATGTAGTCGGTAGTAACCACAGGGTTTTAATCTATTGCCTGTAGCTTCCCTCTGTTATAGCTTCTTCTGTTTGCTGGTCTCTTCAGTGTCTGGTTTCCACCCTGACACAAAGGGGATGATGGAGGACATTTTTTTTTTTTTTTTTTTAGGCTCACTTTTCAGTCGTGCTGTGGGGAGGGAGGGAGGGATGCTGCAAACAAATAACACTGGCGTGCGCTTGCAGTGCCTCAGCCACACTGGGTCTGCCCCCGCTCACGGCGCGTGTAGCCTCCCTGCCCACACTGCTCAGGCTCTAGGTTGCTCTGCCGGGAACCATCTGAGGCCAGCCCTGGGCTGCCTTCACCTCCCAGGTCCAAGCCGCTCAGGTTCAGGCACTCGGGTAGTCCTCAGAGGCGCAGACTCAATTGGGCCTGCATTTTGTGCCCTTCCCAGGTCTGGGCAGCTCAGGTGATGAGGTGTTTGGCGAGCGCGATTGCTGCGACTTATCGCCTCCCCACCTCTCGGTTATCTCGGTGTACAACCGGCGCACCTTCTCAGGCAGATGTTGACCATCCAGACCCCCAATAAGTTTTAGTTAGCAAAGAAGCCTGTTTACAGTTTTATAGATAATGTCTCTCTGGGGCTGCGATTGCCCCCTTCCGGCTCTGGCTGCCTGTCACCGGAGGGGGATGGTCTGCAGCCGGCTATCTCTGTTCAGTCCTTTGTTCTGTGCGCGGGCCTGGTGGTGTCTTAGGTTAGGGCTGGCTTTTCGCGTGGCACATATCCCACAGTCTGGTTTACTAGCCCAAATTATTTCATTCAGATAGCGCTCAGGTTATTCAGGCCAGATCCTTACTCTAAGCAATGCAGCCCGCGCTGCGCCTCCCTGCCCAGCCCCCGCTTGCTAGTGGCGTGTGCAGGCGTCTGCACTGCTTCTCCGCTGGGGGAGTTACCGTAGGGCTCGCAATCTGCGGGTTTTAATTGTTTATTTATTTTTCCTCCCTGTTATGTTGCCCTCCGTGCTTCCAAAGCTCGGCTCAGATTCGGCAGTGAGAAGGTGTCCTGGTGTTTGGAAACTTCTCTCTTTTTAAGACTCCCTTTCTGGGATGAAACTCCATCCCTCCCTCTTTTGTCTCTTTTTTTGTCTTTTATATTTTTTCCTACCTCCTTTCAAAGACTTGGGTTGCTTTTCTGGGTGCCTGATGTCCTCTGCCGGCATTCAGAAGTTGTTTTGTGGAATTTACTTGGCCTTTAAATGTTTTTTTGATGAATTTGTGGGGGAGAAAGTGTTCTCCCCTTCCTACTCCTCCACCATCTTAGCTCCTCCTCCAAATAGGTCACTTTTTAAAATGTATCAAAATAAAAAATGTTTGGCGGGAGATGTTTATGGAAATTCTCAAATTGTTGACAGATTCAGATTTTTAAACTAAGGTTCGTGTCTTATCGGGTTGATTTTAGTAATGCATATTTTTGTAGTGAAATTGAACATTGATATCTCTATCTTACAGATAAGAATACCAGGCTGTTAGGAAATTCATAAAGTAACCTAACTATTTGCAGGCAGGAATTACGATCCATAGCTACTGAATTTCTGTTCTGTTTATTGGTGAGCTCTGGAAAGAATCTCCATGAGGACATCCTAGCATTCAGTGAATGAATTGGGTGCATCTTGGTTCATGACTTTGTAGAGCCCCTTTAAACAGTGGTATTTTGTTGACTGGTATAATTGATAAAAAGGAAGTTGTACCATGCCAGTCACTTGCCTTTATGGGCTTACCCATTTCATTCTTGAATATGACAGCCTTACTGTTAGTAGCAATTTGTTTCATAAAATTGTGAAATGATTGAAAGCAGATGGGAAAGAAATAAGGTCACATGGATTTTTTTCCCCTTAATGGAATTACTACTCAGAAAAAAAAGTGGTGCTTTGGTTGGGTAAGTTCTTATACCAAGTGAGCTCTTCAAAATGTTATGTCCCATTTGTATCACTAACTCTATTTTTGAGATGACAAGAGATGAATGAAATATAAAGCTTATGGTTACACAGGGTACTCATCTTCATGCACAACTTCAGCATTAATGTAACCTTTAAAATGTAACCTTTAAAAAGTGCAGTAGTTATCAGCAGCATGACCCATATCACACTGGAACTGCTTGTCAAGCCTTGCTCATTTGATGCATGAAAGTTCTATATTTTCCTTCATAGGCATATGTTAAGTACCTTTATGTTGGCCCAAGCAGCATGCCAATGTAGAATTTCCTTAACTGTAGATTCTGAGTCAGGGGTATAACTGTTGGCATCTGTCTATTTAGGTGGCTCAGAATACACAGATGCTTTGAAATAGTTGCTTACTTAAAATGAAATCAGAGCATTCCCTCAATTAACGTGCACATCTTTAAACTAAGTCTGAGCATTCTTACTCTCCTTTAAGACAATTTAGCATTGTTACAGACATACTTAGAACATACTTAAATTTGGATGGATGTTTTATTTGACTTAATGCATACACTATATAAAAGCCAGTTAACTACTTGTCACATGACAATGTTCTCCATCACAGGCCTCAAAATAAAAATTGCTCTGGGTACCAAAATGTATCAGAATAGCTAAATGCTTTCAGTGAGAAGGGCCAGATGAAAGGCCATTTTCCCTATTGGTTAAAGTAGCTTACCTTTGAATAACATGAAGTTGCCAAATTTCAACCATTTTTGAGCTACAGAAGTGGCAGTTTTATATAGTTTAATCTATATTTCTAGACACTTGTTGCTTACTCTGCTGTTATGATCTCCCAAGAAAGTTAGAGTTTCCCTGAGTGTTAAGAAAACAGGGACCCCAAAAGTTTTTAGTGGATTTCACACTGCCTTCACAAGAAGATAAAATACTTTAATAGATACTTGGTGGGTCTGTTTCTCAGACCTTCAGTTCTGAAAAAAAAAAAGGGTCCCCTGAAAAGATTACCAACAATTTATTTCACCAAATATCTTTACTTTCTAGAAGAGTATACTTAGGAAATAAGATTATGGGCAAAACTTAGTCTATAGTGCTAATAGTTTATAATACCAAAAATTTGAATATAATCTAAAAGACGAGTATAAGGAGTTCAGTTAAATATAGTCCTTCCATAATAAAAAGTGAAAGTATTTATTAAATGGAAAATAAGTTAGTAAACAAGTATTTACCTAAAAGATGTATATTACTGTGTCACTGAAGACATAATTAGATATATACAAACACAGATGTGTTTAACATACATAAACATGATGCATAAAAAGACCAGAATCACATACAACATTGTCAGTGATTATTTCTGCATATAAGGTTAAGATTTATGGATGATTTTGAAACCTAATCTTTCTTTATCTATATTTTCTACCATAAATATATATTAATTGTAATAATAAGGAAAAAATATAGTAACACCAAGAATATTTAGTTTATTGTTTCACTCATTTAAAAAAATATCTGATTTATAAATTAAGGCAATTCCTGAGTATTTGCATCATGGGGAATGTTTGAAGTTCAGGAGAGTCTGAATCACTGAAATAACACATGACAAGAGGGGCAGAGAGACGGAAAGCAAACCCCTGGGAAGGGACTTATAGCAAATTGGTCAGTTCAGTTCAGTCGCTCAGTCATGTCTAGCTCTTTGTGACCCCATGGACGGCAGTACACCACGCCACCCTGTTCATCACCAACTCCCAGAGTTTACTCAAACTTATGTCCATTGAGTTGGTGATGCCATCCAACCTTCTCATCCTCTATCATCCCCTTCTCCTCCTGCCTTCAATTTTTCCCATCATCAGAGTCTTATCAATTGAGTCAGTTCTTTGTATCAGGTGGCCAAAGTATTAGAGTTTCAGCTTCAACATCAGTCCTTCTAATGTATATTCAGGGCTAATTTCCTTTAGGATGGACTGGTTGGCTCTCCTTGCAGTCCAAGGGACTTTCAAGAGTCTTCTCCAGCACCACAGTTCAAAAGCATCAATTCTTTGGTGCTCAGCTTCCTTTAATAGTCCAATTCTCACATCCATACATGACTACTAAAAAAACCATAGCTTTGACTAGACGGACCTTTGTTGGCAAAGTAATGTCTTTGCTTTTTAATATGCTGTCTAGGTTGGTCATAACTTTTCTTCCAAGGAGCAAACCATCTTTTAATTTCACTGCAGTCACCATCTGCAGTGATTTTGGAGCCCAGAAAAATAAAGTCTTTCACTGTTTCCATTTTTTCCCCATCTATTTGCCATGAAGTGATGGGATCATATGCCATGATCTTAGTTTTCTGAATGTTGAGTTTTAAACCAACTTTTTCACTCTCCTCTTTCACTTTCATCAAGAGGCTTTTTAGTTCCTCTTCACTTTCTGCCATAAGGATGGTGTCATCTGCATATCTGAGGTTATTGATATTTCTCCCGGTAATCTTGATTCCAGCTTGTGCTTCATCCAGTCCAGTGTTTCTCATGATGGATTCTGCATATAAGTTAAATAAGCAGGGTGACAATATACAGCCTTGACATACTCCTTTTCCTATTTGGAACCAGTCTGTTGATCCATGTTCAATTCTAATTGTTGCTTCATGCCATGTACTTTAAAAATCTACCCATTTGAGTTGTTTGCCTTATACTGGTGAATAGTAATTAAGTTGCTGAAGAAGGCAAACAAAGTTAATTTGTAAACAGAAAACATTTTTCCTGGGAAGAAATTAAGTGTGGTTATTTGAACTTAGTTTAGGAGATATTTCAGAAGCATTATTTCTTCTTCTGTCTCTTGCCACAGAAAGAATGCTTTCAATGGTCAAAAGGCACAGTTAAATATTAGAACTTCACTCTGAAAAGACAGTATATGGAACAAATAGATAAAACAATGATATTGTGAGTCAGATGAGTGTAATAAGACAAACGAATGGGAATAGGATTTTTATAGGAAGGATAGTGAACATACAAAAACCTCTCAGGATAAAAGTAGGCTCCAGGGTCTGATTCACCCTGAGAACATATGCAGTCTTCAGTATACATTTATGGACTGAGTTTTTTTAAAGAATGAATGAATTAATAATACTTTATCTCATCATCATCTTATGGACCAGTTCTTTATAATTTATGTACAGTAGCATTGAGAGAAATTTAACTAGGTATGATTACATGCTGCATAACAGAACATTATTAAATTTTATGATAGGGTCAAGTTATTTTCACTTTAGTATGATAATTATTCAGTTCAGTAGTTCCTTTTCTTACAGAACTTAATAATGTTTGATTCAGAAGTTTAAAAATGAGACACACACACACACATATATATGTATATACACTATAGAGTACATAAATATATCAGAAAGAATGAAAAAGCCATAAAGTCACAATGAAAGGGAAACTGTCAAGCATTCATTATTTTGGAGTATTCACTAATGTAATAAACTACTATGTAATTTCCATTAATATGAATTTTTTTCTAACAAAGGAAATGCAGCTTAATATTTGTTAAGGCTAGGGAAGAGAGAAAGAATAACTCCTTTACCATTTGGCTGGGCAAATGAAAATATTTGGGTATTCCTTTTACAAAAGTGAAAAGTTTAGAGGTAAATTAAGTACTTGCCTTCAGTTGTCTGTGTATTTGTGGTTTGTCCAATACAACTGTTTCATAAATATACAATGCATTTGGTATCCACAAAAGCCTACCTAAAATATGGTTGAGGTGGCAGTGGTTGTTGTTCAGTCGCTAAGTTGTGTCCGACTCTTTGCAACCCCGTAGACTGCAACATGCCAGGCTCCTCTGTCCTCCACTATCTCCCAGAGTTTGCTCAAATATACATCTGTGAAGTTGGTGATGCTATCCAACCATCTTATTCTCTGCCACCCCCTTCTCCTTTTGCCTGCAACCTTTCCCAGCATCAGAGTCTTTTCCAATGAGTTGGTTCTTCACATCAGATGGTCAAAGTATTGAAGCTTCAGCTTCAGCATCAGACCTTCTGAAGAATATTTAGGGTTGATTTCCTTTAGGATTCACTGGTTTGATCTCCCTGCTGTTCAAGGGACTCTCAAGAGTTTTTTCCAGCACCACAATTCAAAAGCATCAGTTCTTCAGCACTCAGCTTCTTTACCATCTAGCCCTCAGATACGTTCATGACTTTTGAAAAAACCATAGCTTTGACTATCCAGATCTCTGTTGGCAGATTGATGTCTCTGCTTTTTAATACACTGTCTAGGTTTGACATAGCTTTCCTTCCAAGGGGCAAACGTCTTTTAATTTCATGACTGCAGTCATCACTAGCAATGATTTTGGAGCCTAAGAAAATAAAATCTGTTACTGTTTCCACTTCTTTCCTTTCTATTTGGCATGAAGTGATGGGACCAGATGTCTTGATCTTAGTTTTTTTAATCTTGAGTTTTAAGCCAGCTTTTTCACTCTCCTCTTTCACCCTCATCAAGAGGCTCTTTAATTCCTCTCCACTTTCTGCATATCTGAGGTTGTCAATATTGTCAATATTTCTCCCAGCAATCTTAATTCCAGCTTGTGATTTATCCAGTCCGTAATTTCACATGATGCATTCTGCATGTAAGTTAAATAAACAGGGTGACAATATACAGCCTTGATGTATTCCTTACCCAATTTGGAAGCAGTCTATTATTCCATATCTGATTCTAACTGTTGCTTCTTGACCTCCATACATATTTCTCAGGAGATAGATAAGGTGGTCTGGTACTCCCATCTCTTTAAAAATGTTCCACAGTTTGTTGTGGTCCACACAGTCAAAGGCTTTAGCATAGTCAATAAATCAGAAGTAGTTTTTTTTTTCTGGAATTCTCTTGCTTTATGTATGACCCAACAAATGTTGACAATTTGATCACTGGTTCCTCTGCATTTTCTAAACCCAGCTTGTACAACTGAAGTTCTTGGTTCATGTACTATTAAAGTCTAGCTCGAAGGACTTTGAGCATAACTTTGCTAGCATGTGAAATGAGCACAACTGTATGGTAGTCTGAACATTCTTTGTTACTGCCCTTCTTTGAAACTGGAATGAAAACTGACCTTTTCCAGTCCTGTGGCCACTGCTGAGTTTTCCAATTTTGCTGGCATACTGAGTACACCTTTTCATACTGTTCATGGGATCCTCAGTCCTGAATATTCACTGAAAAGACTGATGCTGAAGCTGAAATTCCAGTACTTTGGCCACCTGATGTGAAGAACTGACTCATCAGAAAAGACCCTGATGGTGGGAAAGATTGAAGGCAGGAGAAGGGGACAACAGAAGATGAGATGGTTGGATGGCATCACCAACTTGATGGGAAAGCTCCAAGAGTTGAGTTTGAGCAACCTCTGGGAGTTGGCGATAGACAGGAAGGCCTGGCGTGCTTCAGTCCATGGAGTCACAAAGAGTTGGACACAACTAAGTTGACTGAACTGAACTGAACTTAACTGAGTGCACCACTTTAACAGCATCATTTTAGGATTTGAAAAAGCTCACCTGGAATTCCACCACCTCGACTAGCTTTGTTTGTAGTAATGCTTCCTAATACCCACTTGACTTCATGCCCCAGGATGTCGGACTCTCTGTGAGTGACCACACTATCATAGTCATATGGATCATTAGGACCTTTTTTGTACAGTCCTTATGTGTATTGCCACTTCTTCTTAATCTCCTCTGCTTCTGTTAACTCCTTACCATTTCTGTTCTTTATCGTACCCATCCTTGAATGAAATATTGCCTTGATGTCTCCAATTTTCTTGAAGAGCTCTCTAGTTTTTCCCATTATATTGTTTTCCTCTGTTTCTTTGCCTTATTTATTTAAGGAGGCCTTCTTATCTCTCCTTGTTATTCCCTAGAACTCTTCATTCAGTTGGGTGTATCTTTCCTTTTCTCCCTTGCCTTTCACTTCTCTTTCCTCAGCTCTTTGTAAAGCCTCCTCAGACAATAACTTTGCCTTCTTGCATTTCTTTTTATTTGGCAGTGGTAATAATCTGCAAAAATCAGTCATTTTCCTCAGGTGCATCCATGTTGCATCATGAGTCAGAATTTAATTCCCTTTTAGGTCTGGATAAGACTCTTGAGAGTCCCTTGGACTGCAAGGAGATCCAACCAGTCCATTCTGAAGGAGATCAGCCCTGGGATTTCTTTGGAAGGAATGATGCTAAAGCTGAAACTCCAGTACTTTGGCCACCTCATGCAAAGAGTTGACTCACTGGAAAAGACTCTGATGCTGGGAGGGATTGGGGGCAGGAGGAGAAGGGGACAACAGAGGATGAGATGGCTGGATGGCATCACTTGACTCAATGGACTGAGTCTGAGTGAACTCCAGGAGTTGGTGATGGACAGGGAGGTCTGGCGTGCTGTGATTCATGGGGTCGCAAAGAGTCGGACACGACTGAGCGACTGAACTGAACTGAATGTTCCACTGTATGCCTATACCATATTTTGCTTATCTACCATCCATTGATGGATGCTTGGTTGCTTCCATATTTTAAGTACTGCAAATAATACTGCTTTGAGCATAGGTATACAAATATCTGTTTGAGTTCCTGCTTTCAGTTGTTTTGGGTGTATACTCAGAAATGAAATTGCTGTATCATGTGGTAATTCTATTTTTCAATTTTTTGAGGAACCACTATAATATTTTCTATAGCGGCTGTACCACTTTACATTTTCACAAACAATTCAATTTCTCTGATCTTTGCTAACATTTGTTATTGTCTGTTTTATTTATTTATTTTTTTGATAGTTACCGGCCTAATGGGCATGAGGTGGAATATCATTATAATATCTCTTTATGCTAAGTGTACATAAACCAGTCATAGAAAGATAAATATGAGTTCAGTTCAGTTCAATTGCTCAGTCATGTCCAGCTCTTTGCAACCCCATGAACCACAGCATGCCAGGCCTCCTTGTCCATCACCAACTCCCAGAGTGCACCCAAACCCATGTGCATTGAGTCGGTGATGCCATCCAACCATCTCATCCTCTGTCGTCCCCTTCTCCTCCTGCCCTCAATCTTTCCCAGCATCAGGGTCTTTTCAAATGAGTCAACTCTTCCCATGAGGTGGCCAAAATATTGGAGCTTCAGCTTCAACATCAGTCCTTCCAATAAATACCCAGGACTGATCTCTTTTAGGATGGACTGGTTGGATATCATTGCAGTCCAAGGGACTCTCAAGAGTCTTCTCCAACACCACAGTTCAAAAGCATCAATTCTTCGGCGCTCAGCCTTCTTCACACTCCAACTCTCACATGCATACATGACCACAGGAAAAACCATAGCCTTGACTAGACGGACCTTTGTTGGCAAAGTAATGTCTCTGCTTTTGAATAGGCTATCTAGGTTGGTCATAACCTTCCTTCCAAGGAGTAAGCGTCTTTTAATTTCATGGCTGCAGTCACCATCTGTAGTGATTTTGGAGCCCAGAAAAATAAAGTCTGACACTGTTTCCACTGTTTCCCAATCTATTTCCCATGAAGTAGTTGGACCGGATGCCATGATCTTCGTTTTCTAAATGTTGAGCTTTAAGCCAACTTGTTCACTCTCCACTTTCACTTTCATCAAGAGGCTTTTGAGTTCCTCTTCACTTTCTGCCATAAGGGTGGTGTCATCTGCATATCTGAGGTTATTGCTATTTCTCCCGGCAATCTTGATTCCAGCTTGTGTTTCTTCTAGTCCAGCGTTTCTCATGATGTACTCTGCATGTAAGTTAAATAAACAGGGTGACAATATACAGCCTTGACGAACTCCTTTTCCTATTTGGAACCAGTCTATTGTTCCATGTCCAGTTCTGTTGCTTCCTGACCTGCATACAAATTTCTCAAGAGGCAGATCAGGTGGTCTGGTATTCCCATCTCCTTCAGAATTTTCCACAGTTTATTGTGATCCACACAGTCAAAGGCTTTGGCATAGTCAATAAAGCAGAAATAGATGTCTTTCTGGAACTCCCTTGCTTTTTCCATGATCCAGCGGATGTTGGCAATTTGATCTCTGGTTCCTCTGCCTTTTCTAAAACCAGCTTGAACACCAGGAAGTTCACAGTTCACGTATTGCTGAAGCCTGGCTTGGAGAATTTTGAGCATTACTTTACTAGCGTGTGAGATGAGTGCAATTGTGCGGTAGTTTGAGCATTCTTTGGCATTGCCTTTCTTTGGGATTGGAATGAAAACTGACCTTTTCCAGTCCTGTGGCCACTGCTGAGTTTTCCAAATTTGCTGGCATATTGAGGGCAGCACTTTCACAGCATCATCTTTCAGGATTTGGAATAGTTCAACTGGAATTCCATCACCTCCACTAGCTTTGCTCATAGTGATACTTTCTAAGGCCCACTTGACTTCACATTCCAGGATGTCTGGCTCTAGGTGAGTGATCACACCATCGTGATTATCTGGGTCGTGAAGATCTTTTTTGCACAGTTCTTCTGTGTATTCTTGCCACCTCTTCTTAATATCTTCTGCTTCTGTTAGGTCCATACCATTTCTGTCCTTTATCGAGCTCATCTTTGCATGAAATGTTCCTTTGGTATCTCTGATTTTCTTGAAGAGATCCCTAGTCTTTCCCATTCTGTTATTTTCCTCTATTTCTTTGCATTGATCGCTGAGGAAGGCTTTCTTATCTCTTCTTGCTATTCTTTGGAACTCTGCATTCAGATGTTTATATCTTTCCTTTTCTCCTTTGCTTTTCACTTCTCTTCTTTTCACAACTATTTGTAAGGCCTCCCCAGACAGCCATTTTGCTTTTTTGCATTTCTTTTCCATGGGGATGGTCTTGATCCCTGTCTCCTGTACAATGTCACGAACCTCATTCCATAGTTCATCAGGCATTCTATCTATCAGATCTAGGCCATTAAATCTATTTCTCACTTCCACTGTATAATCATAAGGGATTTGATTTAGGTCATACCTGAATGGTCTTGTGGTTTTCCCTACTTTCTTCAATTTAAGTCTGAATTTAGCAATAAGGAGTTCATGTCCTGAGCCACAGTCAGCTCCTGGTCTTGTTTTTGCTGACTGTATAGACCTTCTCCGTCTTTGGCTGCAAAGAATATAATCAATCTGATTTCAGTGTTGACCATCTGGTGATGTCTATGTATAGAGTCTTCTCTTGTGTTGTTGGAAGAGGGAGTTATGACCAGTGCATTTTCTTGGCAAAACTCTATTAGTCTTTGCCCTGCTTCATTCCGTGTTCCAAGGCCAAATTTGCCTGTTACTCCAGGTGTTTCTTGACTTCCTACTTTTGCATTCCAGTCCCCTATAAAGAAAAGGACATCTTTTTGGGTGTTAGTTCTAAAAGGTCTTGTAGGTCTTCATAGAACCATTCAACTTCAGCTTCTTCAGTGTTACTGGTTGGGGCATAGACTTGGATTACTGTGATATTGAATGGTTTGCCTTGGAAACGAAGAGATCATTCTGTCGTTTTTGAGATTGCATCCAAGTACTGCTTTTCGGACTCCTGTTGACCATGATGGCCACTCCATTTCTTCTGAGGGATTCCTGCCCGCAGTAGTAGATATAATGGTCATCTGAGTTAAATTCACCCATTCCAGTCCATTTCAGTTCGCTGATTCCTAGAATGTCGACATTCACTCTTGCCATCTCTTGTTTGACCACTTCCAATTTGCCTTGATTCATGGACCTGACATTCCAGGTTCCTATGCAATATCTTTACAGCATTGGACCCTTGCTTCTATCACCAGTCACATCCACAGCTGGGTATTGTTTTTGCTTTGGCTCCATCCCTTCATTCTTTCTGGAGTTATTTCTCCACTGATCTCCAGTAGCATATTGGGCACCTACTGACCTGGGGAGTTTCTCTTTCAGTATCCTATCATTTTGCCTTTTCATACTGTTCATGGGGTTCTCAAGGCAAGAATACTGAAGTGGTTTGCCATTCCCTTCTCCAGTGGACCACATTCTGTCAAATCTCTCCACCATGACCCGCCCATCTTGGGTTGCCCCACGGGCATGGCTTAGTTTCATTGAGTTAGACAAGGCTGTGGTCCTAGTGTGATTAGATTGACTAGTTTCCTGTGAGTATGGTTTCAGTGTGTTTGCCCTCTGATGCCCTCTTGCAACACCTACCGTCTTACTTGGGTTTCTCTTACCTTGGGCGTGGGGTATCTCTTCACGGCTGCTCCAGCAAAGCGCAGCCATTGTTCCTTACCTTGGACGAGGGGTATCTCCTCACCGCCGCCCTTCCTGACCTTCAGTGTGGGATAGCTCCTCTAGGCCCTCCTGTGCCTGCACAGCCAGGGCTCCTTGGACGTGGGGTTGGTCCTCCCGGCCACCGCCCCTGGCCTCGGTCGTGTGATTGCTCCTCCCTGCTGCCACCCTTAGCCTTGGGCTTAGGGGCCTGTGGTAGCTCCTCCCGCCTGTCGCCCCTGGCCTCGGGCTTGGGGCGTGGGGTAGCTCCTCCTGGCCGCGGCCCCTGACCTCAGATGCGGGGTAGCTCCTCTCGTTGCCACCCCTGACCTCTGACGCTGCATATCTCCTCTCTGCCACCCCCCTGACCTCTGACACGGGATAGCTCCTCTCAGCCGTTTCCTGCGCCGTCGCAGTCTGGTACTCTCAGCCACTGCCCCTGACCTCGGACGTGGGGTAACTCCTCTTGGCCGCCGCCCTTCGGGCATGGGGTCCTCTCGGCTTTTGCCCCTGACCTGGGGTGGCTCCTGTCAGGCGCGCCCGTCGCAGCCACCTGCGCTATGGCGCGGTGCGCCCGTCGCAGCCGCGACAGAAATATAATGGTGATTGCCTGGGAATGGGGAAAATGGATAATTATTATTTAATAAGTATGGAGTTTTAGTCTTACAAGACGAAAAGTGGTAAGTGGATAGATGGCGGTATTGGTAGTACAATGTAATGTATATGTATATATTAGATTTATATAACAATATAAATACACTTAACACTACTGAAACAAGCACTTAAAATGGTTTAAGATAGTAAATTTTATGTTACATGTTTTTTTTTTTTACCATAATTATCAACGAATGAATGAATGAATGAGTTAACATGCCTGAGAGTAACATCATAACAAGAGTACTGGTTACCTGGCCATCACTTTGGAATGATAATGTGAAATAATGGTGTTTGATTATTCAAAACTGAACCTTGAAGAAGGGAGACTGAATCTCCAGGTCTCACAAATCTAAAGATAGTATGCTGCTGCTAAGTCACTTCATTTGTGTCCGACTCTGTGCGACCCCATGGACAGCAGCCCACCAGGCTCCCCCATCCCTGGGATTCTCTAGGCAAGAACACTGGAGTGGGTTACCATTTCCTTCTCCAATGCATGAAAGTGAAAAGTGTAAGTGAAGTCGCTCAGTCGTATCCAACTCTTAGTGACCCTATGGACTGCAGCCTACCAGGCTCCTCTGTCCATGGGATATTCCAGGCAAGAGTACTGGAGTGGGGTGCCATTGCCTTCTCCAAGAAAGATAGTATATGCTCATCATATTATTGTGCCATCCATTTTATAACCATTAGTTTTAGTCCACATGATAATAGACTTTGATATATTCTTATACATTTGACATACATTCAGTGTACTTTTGGCAATCTTAAGCTTGGTCCTTGATATTTCATCTTATTGTCAACTGGTAAGTCAAAGTCCAGTTTAAACCATACTGATGTGGGAGAATCATCTCTCCTCCCTTTCAAAGGTAATCCGCCTTGACTCTATCTATATCTTGTTTTTTAGGACATTTCCTCTCTGTAGAGTCTCCTGTCCTCTGCAGCAGCATCGTCGCTGGTTTTTCTGACATGGATGTGGAGGGAGGCATGGAATAGCACAGTGTGTGCCTGACAGTTTTTAATTACCCTACGGTTTTCTTGGGGTCTCAGCCAGGACTCAGCAATCTCATCTTCTAGATCCATGACATTTTATAACACCTTCAATGTGTATTTAAATTGATTTGAATCATGTAGAGCAATATTTAGTTCAATATATTTAGGTCTACCTGGAAGAACCCAGTTAGTTACCAAAATACCCATCTTAAGAATAAAATAATTTGGAACAGTTTGGGAGACCACCCAGAAATCACTGATCAACTTATTTGACCATATTATAATATTTAGATCTAGATCTTTTTTCTATTATGCTAATTTTGAAATACCTCTTTAAATTTAACAGAGAGAGCTGGCAATTTAGATGCTACTCTAAGCACTTAATATGTTAACTAATTTGATTCTCAAAGCCTTGGGATATCCCTGGTGGTTCAGACGGTAAAGAATCTGCCTGCAATGCAGAAGACCTGGAGTCAGTCCTTGGGTTGGGAAGATCCCCTGGAGAAGGTAATGATAACCCACTCCAGTATTCTTGTCTGTAGAATCCCACGGACAGAGGAGCCTTGTGGGCTACAGTCCATAGCGTTGCAAAGAATCAGACAGGACCAAGTGACTAACACACACATGCAACCTAAAGGGTACGTGCCATTATTACTGACATCTTACATTAGACAGCACATGACACAGCAAAGCTAAGCAACTTACCCAAAGTCAAACCACAAATAAGAGATGGATGTAAGTGTTGAATCAAATCATTCTGATTCCAGAGTCTGGACATTCAACCACTATACTCCCTCACCTTTCTCAGAGATCAGGGGTCTGTAGCCTTTATCATTGGCACCCCACTCCAGTACTCTTGCCTGGAAAATCCCATGGACGGAGGAGCCTGGTAGGCTACAATCCATGGGGTCGCTGAGGGTCGGACACGACTGAGCGATTTCACGTTCAATTTTCACTTTCATGCATTGGAGAAGGAAATGGCAACCCACTCCAGTGTTCTTGCCTGGAGAATCCCAGGGATGGGGGAGCCTGGTGGGCTGCCGTCTGTGGGGTCGCACAGAGTCAGACACGACTGAAGTGACAGCAGTAGCAGCAGCAACCTTTATCTAGAACAAGTACAACAAAATTACTCACAGGGATAAAATGGGTATTTATAGAATTTGAGGAGAAGAAATTAATCTTCCCAGATAGAGAAAGCATTTGGGGGTCATATAAATATAGCAAACCTACCTGGAGATAAGAGTTTGAAATCCCTTGCGCAAATTATCTCAGCCATGTCCTTGGTGCCTCTTCAGTGAGTTGCCTAATGGAGCCATCCAGTTTTTACACTTTTGCCAGAGTTTCTATTCCAGGAAACATTCATGATAAGCTCCTGCTAAACAGGTTCATGTGTATGTGTGCACATGTGTGCACACGCACACACATACACACCCACACACACACACAGGTGCCCCATTGTCTCTGTTCCTCGAGAGCTAAGAACTGACCTAACCTAACCTCCATAATATATGCACCTCTGCCATCCTGCTTTATGTTGGTCTACCTGAGTACTTCCTGTTGTAGGATGTTAGCGCGCAAGCATGCACACACAGACACACACACACCTCCATACCTCTTTTTACATGCTGCTCCCACTGACAAGGACATCCTTCTTCCCCAGAGTCCCAGGTCACTGTGCAAAATTTCTGCTCATTTTTAAAGGTCCAAATGAAATGGTGGTTATTTTCTGGAAAGCCTCTTTCTTCTCCAGGAAGGTGTTTGATCCATCTAAAAAATGTTTCTGTAGCACTGCACACTTTTATGAAAGACTTATTACAATGTGTTAAGATAAATGTTGACATGTCTCTTTCTCCCACTTACATTCAACTTAGGAAATGGTCATAACTTCATCTGTATCCTCAGCGTCCATCAGAGCTTGACACAGAGACATTTCTCAGTAAATAGTTAGATTTGCCAATACTGGATATGATTTTATGGATATTTATTATCTCCTGGAAAAATAAAATATCAGAGTCCATGTGTGGGTGTTTTATAGCAAGAACAAAACAAAATAAAACCCCTGTACTTAAAAAGTCTTGATCCTTAATGCAGTGGTATTTTCTTTTATAGGAAGTTAGAGAAGTCCTTTGTGAATTTACCTCCTTACCCATTTGAGTATTTCGAAGATTGATATATTCTACAGTGCAGGTTTTATAAAAAAAATATAACTTTAAGAATCAAACTCTAGGAATTGTGGCATTCCTTCATATAGAAGAGAATGTCTATATTGCTTTCCACATGCATTTTAAAGTTAGTTGTTCTTCTTTTGTGATATGGTTATATCAGTGATTTCAGAGAGGTCTCTCAAACTGCGGCAAATCACTTAAAGATGGCCATTCTGATACTTAAATGTTTTCATTTCCTTCCAGGTAGCAACACAGAGTAACATCATCTTATACTGTTGGTCAATTAATTGTAAGGAAATGTATCACTGAACCTGTTCCATTGTCTTTTATTCAGTGCCTGCATTTACTGGAGGTTTTAGATGCCAGGCGCCTTAGAAGGAAGCAAGGCCTTTCGTCCACCCAGCAAGGGTTTTCCCTGGAGTTGAGCTGTTGGCAGATGCAGCCCCATTCCAGCCAGATCCATACACAAAATGCTTTATCCCCAAGCAATTGTTTTTATGTTTTTCCTCTGTCCCTGTTGAGCAAACGCCTCCCAGAATAATTCCACTGGCACACAGTGAGCCAGAACCTCTTGGGCTTGGAAGGGGAAGCTCCATAGACTTTCACTCCAGTGTGTCAAGTCAGGGCACAGTGCAGCCCCAGTTACGAGATAAGTGGTGGTGTGGAAACAAGTCAGCTTAGCCAACAACTGCCTGAGCCACCACAGTCAGTGTCTTTTCTGTAATTATTGCATTTAATACAGCTAGTTACTTGCACAAAAGAGCTTCCGGATACAGCAATTTCCACTGGGGGTTGTTTAGGAATGTACAGGCCCATCATTTAGCCCTGATATTGTTGGGTTGTCAGAATTGATCATAGCTCTTGACGGAACACCTCTAGTTTTTTTTTTTTATGGAGTGCCTCAGAGTGACATTTCACATTGTTTAAGTAGGAGTGATCTGTTAGTTTATATTTTATCTAAAACTGCAGATCAGATGACCTCCCTCAGGGCCTAAGTACATGAATCCTTTGCACATGTTATAATTAATAGTGGAGCCCAGAGAGAAATTCATAACAAGGGGCCGAAGAGCTGGGCAGAGCAACTTGTCAAAAAGAAGGAAATTCCACTACAGATTAGCTTATTTTTAAGCATGTCAAGCTCTACATACAAACATGATCTATTGCTTCCTTGTAATGTCTGTTTGGGCCCACATGCTCGGGGCTGTGTCAGAGACTGCTGTAAATTTTGTCTGAGTCAGGGCAATTCTGATTGATCTCTGAGTGTAAAATCGATAAGAAGACACTGTCATTTTCTTAAAGGATGAGCTAGAAAAGGAAAATAAATTAAGACTCCACTGAATGTCTATCTCCAGTGCTCATTAATTCAGTGTGGTCTGTACTTTGTTAATGTTATGGCCACAGCTTTAATCTTCCAGGTGCTCTTCCTGTGGATACTTGCCAGAGGCCCTTTCTTATGTTACGTATATTTCATCTGAATTGGGCTGAGGTGGAGGGATAAAATGGCTGCCCTCTTTTCTCTCTTAGCTCTTGCTTAATCCATTTTATTATTTTGGAGAAATACATCATCATGAATACTGATTAACTTTAAAATGGACGGATCCATTCTCTCTCTCCTCTCAATCTCTCTCTCCTTGTTCCTCTCTCTGCCCCACTCCTCTTCATCAGGCGATAGATTCATTTGTCTTAAATAGTTTGGGCAAATAACTACCAAGCATTTTGCCTTACATAATAAACTCTATGAAGATTAATTTTCTTCTGCCTATTTCTCTTTCTCTCTCCCTCCCCTTACCTTTTCCCTCCCCCACCCTATGCCTCTATGTTTCTCCCTTTCCTTCTCTATCTTCCCCTCCCCTCTTTCTCACCTAAGGCTTTTTTCTGCACTTTAATTTTTTTTGCAGATTTCTTCAGCCTTAAAACCTCTTGCACATCAAGATTTTTTCCATTCTGTTTCAAGACATAGTAGCTCTTCTAGTAGTCTAATAAAACACACACCTACACACGTACACACAGAGTTTAAAGGTTTCTTGGTTGTTTGTTTTATTTGCCACCATAGAGTCCCAAACATGTCCTGGATCTTCAGATTTTGCATTTTGCTCCTCAGGAAGAAAAGGAAAGGGAAGGCAAGGCAGATAGGATATCCTCTCCTCCTTGTTTGTATTCTGCAATAAATATCAGTATCATAGCACTTTATGTTTCCCTCTGCCGTAGAATCTGAACCTTTAGTTTTGTCTGTAGCTCTGTCTTTAGCTTCTGTGAATGGAGATAGTGAATCAAGTGTTTTTCAGACATTGCTTATTTCTGACATATTCTGAATCCCTTGCACATGAGTTATACATTGTGATCACATCTCCAATAATTGTTCATGGAAACTCATGAATAGGAGACGGTTCCAGAAGCTTTTTATTTGTTTGTGAAAACGTATATTGACTACATAGAATTTTTTTTTAGGTTTCTCAAAAATGCAGGGACTTAAAAAAGGAGGAAGTGGTTAAAAAACCTAGATCCATTTGCTTCAAAAGGCATTAAATTCATATTCATGAAGGGTGTTTGCTTTCTTTAACAAAGCACAGCACATGCCAATTAATTATTTCTCAGGAAAAGGTCACTTAGGGGACTAACTCTGTATCTCCCGTCTTCCCAATTGAGTGTGCTAAATGAATAGATTTGCAAATTTAATCTACAAGTGACACATACTTGGCCTTGAAATTGTTTGTCTTATTCATCTTCTTTTAAACATTAGTCTTTATTTATTTAAAGACCATGCTATAGTGAGATAACATCTTGAAATTTGTAAACAATATATAATTATTTTAGGACTAAATTTAAAGGGAAACCATATACTACAGTAATACATGTACTATGTACACCCCCCACCACCACCTATATGATGCTGTTGTAATTCTTTACCAAAGAGACTGCTTTCTGAGAGCTGATGGACATCTGAAAATGACTAAAAGTGGTCACCTGTATTTTTAAATTTTCCTTTTGTTTCTTAAACCTGAATATTTAAGACTTTTTTTGAAGGAAATAAATTTGATAAGACAGTTAAATGGCTATTTTGTATGCATATGGAAGCTCACATTTGCCGAGGGGCACTGATGCTCATGTGTTCATTCACTCCTGCCTACTGTGTGCCAGGCACTCTGTCACAGGTGTTAGGAAACAGAGGGAATGAGTGGGAAACTCTTTACCTACATGTTAGAGATGACACATACCTCCCAGGGTAACTGAGGAGTCCATGAAAAAAATGTGTCTAAAACAAGTAGAATATAGTAGAGTTTTAGTAATAATAGTTCCTCTTCCCTGCATTTACTGGTTGATGGTGGCCTGAGGCAAATCATTTATTGAAGAACTTTAGTTCTCTCATCTATGAAAATGAGATAATACATCTTTCCATGCAGAATTTCTGTGAATTTGAGAGATAATGTATTTTTGTGACAGCACTTCATACATATCATGCACTCAAATAAAATGTATTAGTATTCTTACTTTTTTATTACATCTAAAATGTCCATAGAACATCCAGGTGGAAATGTCTGGTAAGATGTTGAAAATGAAAGGGTGAGGCAATTCCAAAATTTTAAAATTTTAATTACATAAAGCAAATATTAGAACAAATTGTTATATCCTTTTCAGCCCAAATTCATATGTCAAATCTCTTTGCTGTTGTTCAGCCACTCAGTCATGTCCAACTCTTTACAACCCCATGGACTGCAACATGCCAGGCCACCTTGTTCTTCACCACCTCCCAGAGTTTGCTCAAACTCATGTCCATTGAGTCAGTGATGCCATTCAACCATCTCATCCTCTGTTGTCCCCTTCTCCTCCTGCCTTCAATCTTTCCCAGCATCAGGGTCTTTTCCAATAAATTGGCTCTTTGTATCAGATTTCCAAAGTATTGGAGCTTCAGCTTCAGCATCAGTCCTCCCAATAAATATTCTGAGTTGATTTCCTTTAGGATTGACTGGTTTGATATCCTTGCAGTCCAAGGGACTCTCAAGAGTCTTCTCCAACACTACAGTTCAAAAGCATCAATACTTCAGCGCTCAGCCTTCTTTATGGTCCAGCTCTCACATCCATACCTGACTACTGGAAAAACCATAGCTTTAACTAGATGGACCTTTGTTGGCAAAGTAATGTCTCTGCTTTTTAATATGCTGTCTAGGTTTGTCATAGCTCTTCTTCTTAAGAGCAAGCATCTTTTAATTTCATAGCTGCAGTCAACATCTGTAGTGATTTTGGAGCCCAAGAAAGTAAAGTAAACACTGTTTCCATTGTTTCCCCATCTATTTCCCATGAAGTGATGGGATTGGATGCCATGATCTTCATTTTTTGAATGTTGAGTTTAATGCCAACTTTTTCACTCTCCTCTTTCACTTTCATCAAGAGGCTCTTGAGTTCCTCTTCGCTCTCTGCCATTAGGGTAGTGTCATCTGCATATCTGAGATTGTTGACATTTCTCCCAGCAATCTTGATTCCAGTTTGTGCTTCATTCAGCCCGGCATTTCCCATGATGTACTCTGCATATGTTAAACAAGCAGGGTGACAATATACAGCCTTAACATACTCCTATCCCGATTTTGAACAAGTCTTTTGTTCCAAGTCAAACCTCTAATATGATGGTATTAAGTGATGGGGCCTTGGTGAGTTAATTATGTTTTGGGAGTCATACCCCTATGATGAGAGCTGGCCCTCTCAGTGTCATGTAAGGGTATAAAGAGAAGCTGACCATCTGCAGATGACACTGATTCTGATAGTATCTTGATCTTGGACTCACCAGACACTAGATCTACTGTTACCTTAATCTTGGACTTCTCAGTTTCTAGAAAGATAAATACTGTTGTTTAAGCTATCTAGTCTATATTATCTTGTTATAGCAACCCAAATTGAATAAGGCACGTATTATATTCACAAGCAGTTATGAGTAGAGACTATTTTCAGCCTGCTACTGATATTTCTGCATTTACAGCTTCTGTATTAACTTGAATTTAATAGTTGAATTAACCCTAAGTAGGCAGTCAGGACTTTTAGAATATCCACACATACATTGTGGAAATCAATTTACATGAAGTGTAAATGATGGTCTACTTCATGCCACAGCCAGCATCAGAGATTTCAAACCAGCCAGAAAACTCAAAGAAGTGAGGGGTATGAACAGTCTGTTTATTTAAACTTAGTATCTGTGCCAGATAAATTTTCTTAATGTCACTTAACAAGCTTGTGAAAGGATTAATATTCTCAGTATTAATCTAAAATTTAAATGTATATTCACTTTGACTCAGAAATAGTTCTTTTGGGAATTTAATCAGAAAAGATAATTCAACAAGTGTGCCCAGTTATATAAACTTAGTTATTCACTGTAGTCTTGCTTATGAAAAAAAATCTAATTGTTTCCACATAAGCAATTCAAAATAGATTGTAATTTATAAATGTCATTGAATCATGCATATGTTTAAAATGTTTATGTTGCTGTATAACTAGTGACTCGATGGACGTGAGTCTGAGTGAACTGCGGGAGTTGGTGATGGACAGGGAGGCCTGGCGTGCTGCGATTCATGGGGTCGCAAAGAGTCGGACACGACTGAGCGACTGCTCTGATCTGATCTTATCTGATAACTAGTGATGTCTAGGACATATTGTCGAGATCATCTTGAAGGATGGTCACTAATATGCAAACAATCATTATCTCTTATGGTTGGAATTTGTAGCGATAGCTTCTGTGCTTTCTCTGTATTGCTTGAATTTTCACAGTGATTGCATATAAATTTTATAAACAGAAAAAAGTTATTGTTTTTGAAAAAAAGTTGTTCCTCTATCTTGTTGGGTAAAGAGTTTTAATCTATTAATAGATCAGTGAAAATGTGAAGAGAATGTTCTTTGGGGTGAAGAGGACACCATACCTCCAGAATCCTCTCTTTCAGGTTCTAACCCACAATCTTGTGTTTTTTCTGTACATTTAAGCCACAACAGCACTCTCCCCTGAAAGGCAAAGTTGGGAAACCACAGTGCTCTTCAATCCTATACTCTTTTTTGCTTACTCATTTCCTATTCTTTCTCTCCTGGCTTCCTTGCCTCCTGATCTGGGAGTTTCATTTCATACTATGTCATTACCTTCATGGTCTTGACATGATTATTAGTTAGTTGGACTTGAATTGTCACACTGGTGACCTTACCTAGACCATGATCAAGAAAAGGGGAAGAGAGGGATGCACACATTTTTAGTGAAATACTGGAATAATACATATATGAATTCAGAGCTTCTTTTATAGATGTTTTCCCCTTACTTAGTTCAGATCCCATTAATAAAGTAACACAGATTGGGTGGTTTAAACAATAAAACTTGATTTATCACAGTTCTGGAGACTGTAAGTCCAAAATCAAGGTGCCAGTGGAGTTGGTATCTGGTGAGATCTCTCTCCTCAGGTTTCAGAAGGCTACCTTTTCCCTCTGTCCTCACATGGCCTGTCCTTAGTGCATGCACATAGGAACCAAATGTCCTGGTGTCTCTTTTTATAAGGGCATTAATCCCCTTATGAGGGATTGAGACCTCATCTAAAGCTAATTACCTGCAAAGGCCACATCTCCAAGTACCACCACATTGCGGGTTAGGGCTTCAACATAGGAATTTGGCAGACAAGGATGGGGTGGAGGACACAAGTCTGTTAAAGCAGCTTCTTAAACCTGGAAAAGGAAGACTCTAAGTCTAGTAGATTGTCTAAGGACCTGCAGGCTTTGAGGAACATTCAAAATGATAGGGTTTTTTTTGATGAAGTCTGTAGGGATGTGGAGAGGCTATCTATGAAATACAATCAGTTCCCATTATTTGCAGTTCATGTTCTGTAAAGTCACCAGGAGCACTGAATTCATAAACGTTGAACCTTTGCTCCTGGAGGAAATGCAGGATTCATTTCCTGCAAGCCTCTGGTCCCAACATTTTTGTCAATCTACCAATATATAACCTTGTTTAATGTGTTTCTGTTTAAAGACACCTTGTTTAATATATATTATTGATTTGTTAGCATTGAATTCACAGCCAATAGTACTATAACTCATGTCTGAATGAAGAATATCGAATGCATATATTTTCTCTTTAAGGCACATCACAGCCTTCTTGTGTTTAGGAACACTATACAGCATGTCAGCACTACACTTAGGGACCATTTTAAACAGTGAAATCTCTAATGAAAATTCAAAAAATGGACACTAAGTAGATTGCATATAGGACACTCATTAAGAGTAGGAGAGCTGAAACAAGAATACAGAGTTGTTGTTTTGGTCATACTCACTGGGGTATGTGCACTAGGAGAAAGCAAAAATATTTTGCTTTTCTGCACACGTGCGCACACACACACACACACACACACACATATCTGTAAATGACCATAGAAGCAGCAAGGAGCATTGATTTGGGGGTTAAAATTAAATTTTAGAGAGTAAGAATATTCTCAAATATAGATCCATGGATGGTGAGGATCAGCTATAATTGTATAACATTCTTACTGGAACCTATGGTCTAAATAATTGTTCTCAGTGTAGCCACAGCAGTAAGAATATACCTACAATGGTGTCCTTCCTTCCAATGTGGATTTCATATGAAAAATTTGATATTTACTTATAAAGCAGCAAAATCATCAGGAGTACAAATTTTTCCTTTGTGTTGATTGTACATCTCTCTTGAGGCTTCCCAGGTGGCTCAGTGGTAAAGAATCTGCCTGCCAATGCAGGAGATGCAGGTTCAATCCCTGGGTCAGGAAGTTACCCTGGAGAAGGCAGTGGCAACCCATACCAATATTCTTGCCTGAAAAATCCCATGGACAGAGAAGCCTAGTGGGCTATAGTCCATGGGGTCACAAAGAGTCGGACATGACTGAGCGACTAGGCACACACTTCTTGCATCTCTCTAAGCATCCTTCTCCTCTATCCTACCCTCATGTTTCAGGTTTGCATCACATGCCACTGCCATAGCTCTGTACTCATTTGACTGCATTTTGAAACATGATGATTTGTTGTATTTCAGAGTTGTCTATGTTACCATATTGTCACTACAAAGAAGACAAATGTATTTACACATTTTACACATAAACCTGAGGAGTTAATGATATGAAAAAAAAAAAAGAGTATATTTGCATATTCCTGCAATTGTATTGCAATTACTAAAGCCTCCTCCAAATGGTAACCATGAGCATGTAGCATGCAGACCTGTTACAGCCTGAGGATAGCAGTTTAAACCCCTGTGACACCACCCTGATACCTCACCATCAAACAGAGAATTGTGCACTAACTGATCATACCTGGGTAAATTCCTTCCTTCACCTTGCCTTTAAAAATGCTTCTTGAAACCATTCAGAAGGGTTTTGTTTTGTTTTTCTGAACATTAGCTTCCCTGGACTCCTTGTCTTGCCCCTGAAGTAAGTGCTGTACTTTCCTTCACCACAGCTCAATGTCAGTAGATTGGCTTTACTGCATATGAGCTAGTAGACCCAAGTTTGGTTTGGTAACAATTTTATTAAAATTAGAGAGCTGTTTATTTTCATTCCTGATTTCTTCTATATTTACAACAATGTGGATTGTTGACTGTCATAATTTTTGCTTTGTTCTTGCTTAAACTTCTTCCATGGAGTCTTCATTCATTACATGAGCTCAATTTTTATATTATGGATTTAAATTATACTATTAAATCTAAAACCGTCATTTAGACATTTATAAATAATAAAAATATAAGAAAAACTTAAATTCATTGGGCATATGTCAAGTAGAAGGAATATTTCCAAGTACTTTAAATTCATTACTTTGTTTAATTTTCAAGATAGCATTGTTTGTTACTGTTGTTGTTCAGAAAATAAAAAAAAAAAAAGAAATTAATCTTATAGCTCAGTTCTGGAAAAGTTTTTTTTATAAATATATGAAGTAGGAGACTTTAGAGGGAAAACTTACCTTATGTTAGAAATTCAGTAAGTTAAATTTGAATTCAACCAACATCTACTGAGTGCCTATCTTGTTTGTATACATTCTGTTATTTAAGCAGGAACTGTTTAATGGTGGGGTGGTTGAATTTCAAAGTTCCTATCAGAAAGATGAGAGTGTCACCTTTATGACACATCTCAAATAGCACTAAGTAAGTAGCATTTACTGGTTCTGTCTACAGTTTCTACTTAACCTATTTCTGTCATACCTCTGCTGAAACAAAATGAAGGGTAGAGTCTTGGTAAAAGTGCATGTGCCCACTGTAGGAACTATAGAACTGCAAGTGAGTGTAGGATATGACAAGGAACATTGCCACACTCACCCACCTTTAGATTAGATTGTGTTCCAGATTTAGGTAGCCAAGGTGACAGGAACTGATCCAAAGTACAGAACTTTAGAGCAGGAGCAGATGTGTTGCTTCTCAATACAGTGTCCTTCAGGCTTCAGAATCTCTAAGGGAAGGAATCAGCTGCCAGGGATGCTATAGACATAGGGTATACTCCTGCAGAAATGGAGAGGCCAGAGTCCTTCTGTGTCACTGTTCTTTTATACTCATAATTAGATTACTACTTTGAGAGAATTTATACTAACAATATATGGGCTTCCCTTAAAGGAAAGTTCTATATACATCCAACATGCCTTCTTGATTCTTGAATCAAGCTCTACATCATCAAGTAGGCAGAAAGCAATCAGTGTCCAGGAGCCCTTTCACTTTCTGTCATAGGTCAGGTTTCCTGGAAAACAGACTCTGAGACTCTGAGATTTATGAGTCTGGGAAATACTCTCAGGTATAACAACTGTGAGGGGCAGAGGCAGCAGGAATGGGAAGGGGAGAAGCTGATCTGTGAGGCAGTTGTAACAGAGGGTCCAGTCTCTCCTCTGGAAGCTCTGGAACTGGGATAGCACTGCAGAATTGTTCAACCTTGTGGGGAGCCTAACCTTTTTAACGTTTTATGAGCAGTCATTGGGCTTTCCCTGGGGGAAGGCTACGAACTTGGACTTGTTTGTGCTCTTTGGCTGTGGTAAATTCCTAAAGAGAGGCTGAGCCCAGGAAGCTAGGGTGAGGAGTGTCTGGTGTTGTAAGGGGAATCTGGGTGTGCGCCAGTGTTGACTCCACCTCCCTTACAGGGGTCAGGGCCTATACTGGACTCCTCATAAAAGTCTTGTTTCCTCTTCTTACTCAACAGTAAATATCTTGCCAGGTGTTAACAGAGATAGAAATATTTCCTTTGTTGTATTACAGTCTAGATGGGAATTAGATATACATGCCTGAGAATATTTGGAAGAATAGTAGAAGATGAATATGTGGTATGAACAATGAGTACTTTAGATTTTCAGAGGATAGTGACTTCACAGAGGGCTAGGTTTGGTCTAGGACTTAAAGCCTAATGGTAAAGGGCTTAGCAGATGTTCAGTGAAAGAATATGCAGAGAATGGATCAATGGTTCTCAAGATATGCATCTAAATCACCTAGACTATTGCTTGTTAAAATGCAGATTCCTAGGCCCACCCCCTAGGCTTAGGGGTAAGCCTAGGCTTACCTACCCCTGGGCTTAGGATTCAGCAGGTCTGGGATGGGACCTGAATTTTGGCATTTCTAATGGATTCCAGGTGATGCTGATGCTGCTGGTCCTGGGATAACACTTTGAGCATCTTCAAGTAAAGCATCATAAAAACAGCGCATTGCTTACAAAGGAAAGCACATAAGATTGATTCAGAGACTGTCTAAAGCAGTCTGGCTGGAATGAAGGAAAAGCAAAGTATGTTAGGATTTTAGATTGGAACCAGATTATCAATGATTCCAAATATCTTATTAAGAGATGTAATTTTTTAGTTCATAGAATGTCATGGAATTAGAGTGGAGGAATAACATGATTAAAAGATTGCTCTTAAGATCATATGTAAGGTCAATAAATACAAGGCATCATGGAAACAAATATCTTTAGAAACAATTTGACATAAACCCAGAAGTGAGGGACTAAAGCCCTGACTTCTTTGTCAACTCTTATTTATTTCTGTCACAAACTGACCTCAATCAAAATGGCAGTTCAAAAACTGCCAGATTCTTTTGTTGAAAATTGGTAGCTAGTGTTATCTCAAAGAAAATATCTTCCCCATACCATTGCTACCAGGTTCGTAGTATAAAAAAAAGCATATATATATATATTTTTTTAAGCAGATATTAGTCCAATGCCAAATATATATCCACTTATAATCAAGAAGACACAAAAGCAGTTTAAAAACCTTGTTATCATAAGATGATAAAACCTCTGCTTTCTATCCTTAAACACTAACAAATACCTTGTTTGGAAGATTCACACCAAGATGGAGACAGAAAATTCTTTAGGTGAGAACCACCAGCTCTTTAACTGATTCCTTTGATAGGAAGTGGAGAACAGTTGACAAAGTGGTAGTCTAGTCTTACAGGGCAGCTCAATGCTTAGCTTTGGAGCTGATTGGATTTTTATAACTTGTTTGAATATAACACGTGTCTTCAGTCCCCTCATCTAACCACCACTACCACCAACAAAAGTTATTTTGAACATTTCTTAAGCTATTTATATAATAAATAAATTTCTTAAGCAGACTTATATCTAAATGCTTGTACAAATTATAACCATCACTAGCATGCATATTCATGATTAGATTGCTTCAGATGCAAACTAATTGCCCCTAGGTGTGGATTAAAGTTAATTTACAGATATATAATACCTAGTTTATACTGATATGGAGCTTCCCAGGTGGCACTAGTGATAAAGAATCAACCTGCCAATGCAGGAGATACAAAAGATGTATGTTCGATCCCTAGATCAGGAAGATCCCCTTAAGTAGGAAATGGCACCCCACTCTGGTATTCTTGCCTGGAAAATTCCATGGGCAGAGGGGCCTGGTGGATGCAACTGAGCACATAAAAGAGGCTCTAAGAGTTGAGCCATAATAACAATGGCTCACCTTGGGCTTCCCTGGTGACTCAGTGGTAAAGAGTCTGCCTGCAATGCAGGAGATTCAGGAGACTCAAATTTGATTCCTGGATCAGGAAGATCCCTGGACAAAGGCATGAAAACCTCCTCCAGTATTCTTGTGGACAGAGGAGGCAGGTGGTCTACAGTCCATGGGATCGCAAAGAGTCAGATACGACTGAGTGACTAAGCATGCACATGTAAAAACTATAACTATTCTCATTACTTGTATTTTTATAGCTCTCAGATTTTGTCTCTAACCAGTGGAATGCTGGTAAACTATTTCTGGAAGAAGTAAAACAAAGCAAAGCAAAGCAAAACTTGAAACCTGATTTGTAGTCTTTGCCAATTTATGTGGTGTAAATACTCCCAGCATTTTCTGATTTCAAGTTTTAACAACCAGCACACGAAATTCTTGAATACTTAACAGCCATATCTAGCATGCTTAGGCTCTAGCATACAACTATCTCTAGCCCATTTATTTTATGTATTAAACCTGTATTTGCAAAAGACTTGCAGATACCATTGCAGTGGCATTCCCTAAAATACAGAGTATTTTCACTGCCCTGAAAATTCTCTGTGTTCTTCTGTTCATCCCTCCCTTTCCTCTAACCTTTGACAATCAGTGATCTTTTTACTGTCTCCATCATTTTGCCTTTTTCAAAATGTCACATAGTTTGAATTATATATAACCTTTTTGGATTGGCTTGTTTCAATTAATAATATGCATTTGATGTTCCTCTGTGTCTTTTCATGACTTGATAGATCTTTTTTTAATTTTTTTTAGTGTTTACCATCTGGATGTATTTTTATCCATTAACCTACTGTAGGATATCGTGATTGCTTCTGTGCTGTGCTGTGCTGTGCATAGCTGCTCAGTCTTGTCTGACTATTTGTGACCCCATGGACTGTAGCCTGCCAGGCACCTCTCTGTCCATGGGGATTCTCCAGGCATGAGTACTGGAGTGAGTTGTCATGCTCTTCTCCAGGGGATCTTGTCAACCCAGGGATTGAATCCAGGTCTCCTGCATTGCAGGTGAATTCTTTACCATCTGAGCTACCAGAGAAGCATCTACATTTTGGCAATTATGGATAAAACCGCTAGTTAGATTAATATTTATCATATTTGTTACTGGTGTTTATTCATTGCCTTTCTTTGTTCCTGTTTTCAGTCTTCCACTCTTTTTATGTCTTGGCAGCTTTAATTGAGCATTTTATGAAACTCTATTTTTCTCTTCTTTCTTAGTATAATTATACTACTAAAAAAAATTTTAGTGGTTGCCCTAGAGTTTACATTTATAACTAATCTAAGTCTACTTTCAAATAATACTACACTACATTGAGTATCTTATAGTAATGAAATCTTCCTAACATTTTTGTTATTAATTTCATTTATACATAAGCTCTAATCACCAAGTACATTGTTGCTATTATTAGTTTCAACAAACTCTTATCTGTTAGATAAATTAATTTTTTTAAAGTTTTTTTTGTATTTACTTATTTATTCTCTACTGATCACCCCTTAAAAAAATAGATCTAAGTTTCAGACCTATATCATTCTCCTTGTTTCTAAAGAGTTTATAAAATTTCTAACAAGGCAGGTTTAATGGTAACAAATTCCTTCAATTTTACTTTGTCTAAGAGAACCTTTTTTCTCCTTCACTTTTGGAGGATAATTCAGCACGATATAGAATTCTTGGTTGATGGGTTTTTACCCCTCTTAACACTTTACATATTTCACTTTACTCTCTTTTTGCTTGCATATTTTCTGAGAAGTTTGATGTAGTTCTCATCTTTGTTTCTCCATAATTAAAGACTACATGTTTTTCCTTCTGGCTATTTTTTAAGATTTTATTTTCTTAATTTAATTTTCTTTTCTTAATTTTCAGTTTGAATATAGTGTCTTATGTGTCTTTTTTAAAAGACACTGCTTCAATTTAGGGATTGGTAGCTGATATTAACTTAGTGAAATTGTCATTTATTATTACTTCAAATATTTCTTCTGTCTCTCTCTCTTTTTAGTCTCCTTTTGGTATTCCTACTTTGCATATGCAACTCTTTTTGTAGTTGTCTCACAGTTATTGGATGTTCTGTTTCATTTTTTCAGTCTTTTTTTCTCTTTGCTTTTTAGTTTTGAAAGTTTCCATCGACATATCCTCAGACTTAGAGATCCTTTCCTCAGCCATGTCCAAACTACTAGTGGGGCCATTAAAGACATTCTTCATTTTTCCTACAGAGTTTTTGATCTCTAGCATTTCCTTTTTTATTTTCTTAGAATTTCCAGCTCTCTGCTTACATTAGCCATATGTACTTGTGTGCTGTCTACTTTATCCATTAGAGCCCTTAGCATATTAATCATAATTGTTTTAATTCACAGTCTGATACTTCTAATACCCTTGCCATATCTGAGTCTAGTTCTAATGCTTGCTCTATCCCAATAAACTATATATATTTTTTGCCTTTTAGTGTACCTTATAATTTTTTTGTTGAAAGCCAAGCATGATATATAATACTAGATAAATGAACTAGATAGGTCTTTAGTGATGTGATGATGAGGTGACAGGAGTGGGAAGGGGAATCATTGTATAAGCCAATGATTAGCTCTCAGTCTCTTCTTGAGTCTGTGCCTCTGGGTTATGAACTTCACGAGTACTCCTCGGTTTCCTTTCCTATTTAAGAAGGACAGGATGGCTAGAGAATGCTAGAATTAGGTATTTGCCTTCCCTAGGGTTAGTTGGGCTCTGATAACATCCCAGTAGGTTCAGTTCAGTTCAGTCGCTCAGTCATGTCTGACTCTTTGAGACCCCAAGGACAGCAGCTCTCCAGGCCTCCCTGTCCATCACCAGCTCCCAGAGTTTACCCAAACTCATGTCCAATGAGCCACTGATGCCATCTAACCATCTCATCCTCTGTCATCCTCTTCTCCTCCCACCTTCAGTCTTTCCCAGCATCAAGGTCTTTTCAAATGAGTCAGCTCTTCCCATCAGGTGGCCAAAGTATTGGAGTTTCAGCTTCAACATTGGTCCTTCCAATGAATACTCAGGACTGATTTCCTTTTGGATGGACTGGTTGGATCTCCTTGCAGTCCAAGGAACTCTCAAGAGTCTTCTCTAACACCACAATTCAAAAGCATCAATTCTTCAGAGCTCAGCTTTCTTTATAGTCCAACTCTCACATCCATACAAGACTACTGGGAAAACCATAGCCTTGACTAGATGGACCTTTGTTGGCAAAGTAATGTCTCTGCTTTTTAATATGCTGTCTAGGATGGTCATAGCTTTTCTTCCAAAGAGTAAGCATCTTTTAATTTCATGCCTGCAGTCACCATCTGCAGTGATTTTGAAGCCCCCCAAAAATAAAGTCTGCCACTGTTTCCACTGTTTCTCCATCTATTTCCCATGAAGTAGTGGGACCGGATGCCATGATCTTCGTTTTCTGAATGTTGAGCTTTAAGCCAACTTTTTTCACTCTTCTCTTTCACTTTCATCAAGAGGCTCTTTAGTTCTTCTTCACTTTCTGCCATAAGGGTGGTGTCATCTGCATATCTGAGGTTATTGATATTTCTCCTGGCAATCTTGATTCCAGCTTGTGCCTCATCGAGCCCAACACTTCTCATGATGTACTCTGCATATAAGTTAATAAGCAGGGTGACCAAAAAAAAAAAAAAAAAAAGCAAGTGACAATATACAGCCTTGACATACTCCTTTCCCAGTTTGGATCCAGTCTGTTGTTCCATGTCCAGTTCTAACTGTTGTTTCTTGACCCGCAAACAGATTTCTCAAGAGGCAGGTCAGGTGGTCTGATATTCTCACCTCTTTCAGAATTTCCAGTTTGTTGTGATCCACACAGTCAAAGGCTTTGGCATTGTCAATAAAGCAGAAATAGATGTTTTTCTGGAACTCTCTTTCTTTTTCAATGATGCAGCATATGTTGGCAATTTGATCTCTGGTTCCTGTGCCTTCTCTAAAACCAGCTTGGGCATCTGGAAGTTCACGGTTCACATATTGCTGAAGCCTGGCTTTGAGAATTTTGAGCATTACTTTGCTAGCATGTGAGATGAGTGCAATTGTGTGGTAATTCTTTGGCATTGCCTTTCTTTGGGATTGGAATGAAAATGGACCTTTTCCAGCTGTGTGGCCGCTGCTGAGTTTTCCTAATTTGCTGACATATTGAATTGAGTGCAGCACTGTCACAGCATCATGTTTTAAGATTTGAAATAGCTCAAGTGGAACTCCATCACCTCCACTAGCTTTGTTCGTACTGATGCTTCCTAAAGCCCACTTGACTTTACATTCCAGGATGTCTGGCTCTAGGTGAGTAATCACACCATTGTGATTATCTGGGTCATGAAGATCTTTTTTGTGTAGTTCTTCTGTGTATTCCTGGCACCTCTTTTTAATATCTTCTGCTTCTGTTAGGTCTGTACCATTTCTGTCCTTTATTGTGCCCATCTTTGCATGAAATGTTCCCTTGATATCTCTAATTTCCTTTAAGAAATCTCTAGTCTTCCCCATTCTGTTGTTTTCCTTTATTTCTTTGCACTGATCAATGAGGAAGGCTTTCTTCTCTCTCCTTGCTATTCTTTGGAACTCTGCATTCAAATGGGTATATCTTTCTTTTTATCCTTTGCTTTTCACTTCCCTTCTTTTCCCAGCTATTTTTAAGGCCTCCTCAGACAGCCATTTTACTTTTTTGCATTTCTTTTTCTTGGGTATGGTTTTGATCCCTGTCTCCTGTAAAATGTCATGAACCTCCATCCGTATTTCATCAGGACTCTATCAGATCTAGTCCCTTAAATCTATTTCTTGCTTCCATAGTATGAAAAGGTAAAAAGTTAGGACACTGAAAGTTGAACTCCCTAGGTAGTTAGGTGCCCAATATTCTACTGGAGATTAGTGGAGAAATAACTCCAGAAAGAATGAAGAGACAGAGACAAAGCAAAAACAACACCCAGCTGTGGATGTGACTGATGATGGAAACAAGGTCCGATGCTGTAAAGAGCAATATTGCATAGGAACCTGGAATGTTATGTCCATGAAACAAGGCAAATTGGAAGTGGTCAAATAGGAGATGACAATTGTGAACTTCAACATTTTAGAAATCAGCAAACTAAAATGGACTGGAATGAGTGAATTTAACTCAGATGACCATTATATCTACTACTGTGGTCAAGAATCCCTTAGAAGAAATGTAGTAGCCATCATAGTGAACAAAAGAGTCTGAAATGCAGTACTTGGATGCAATCTCAAAAACGACAGAATGATCTCTTCGTTTCCAAGGCAAACCATCGAATATTGTGGAAATCCAAGTCTATGCCCTGACCATTAATGCTGAAGAAGCTGAAGTTGAATGGTTCTATGAAGACCTATGAGACCTTTTAGAACCAACACCCCAAAAAGATGTCTTTTTCATTATAGGGGACTGGAATGCAAAAGTAGGAAGTCAAGAAAACCTGGAGTAACAGGCAAATTTGGCCTTGGAGTACAGCATGAACCAGGGCAAAGGCTAATTGAGTTTTGCCAAGAGACTGCACTGGTCATAGCAAAAACCCTCTTCCAACAATACAAGAGAAGACCCTACACATGGACATCACCAGATGGTCAACACCAAAATCAGATTGATTATATTCCCTGCAGCCAAAGATGGAGAAGCTCTATACAGTCAGCAAAAACAAGACTGGGAGCTGACTGTGGTTCAGGTCATGAACTCCCAGTAGGTTGGTCTCTGATAAAAGTTTCTCACGAGGGCAGAAATTACTGAGAAAAGCATTTCAAAATGGTTAGTTTTACCCTTACCTCTGCTGGAAGCATGAGAGGATTTTTCTTTACCATTTCCTCTGAGAACCTGCTATGGCTCCTGGAGGTAAAAGGTACAAAAGTGTATGGGCCTGCCCTGTAACTGGACCCGCCTGGAGTTTTTAACTGTCAGACTTATTCCTACTGTATGCTATGCTATGCTGTGACATTTCAGTCATGTCTGATTCTTTGTAACCCCAAGAACTGTAGCCCAGCAGGCTCCTCTGCCCATGGGATTCTCCAGGCAAGAATACTGGAGTGGGTTTCCATTTCCTTCCTCCAGCAATTCATCAGTTACAGTTCAGGATTTCCTTCCCTAGCACTGGCTCTTATAGTGTTTGCTACTTAAAGGTTTTACTGCCTGTATCCTTCTGTCTGTCTGTCTCTTCAGTGTTTGGGACAGGACTCTTCCCTGTGACCTCAGTTCTGTGATAGAGCTAAGAAGAATTTTTCAGTTTTTTAACTTTAAAAAAAATACACATTTTTATAAACAATTTTTAATGTATATAAATATGAAACTCAAACCAAAATATCATTAAAAAATATTTCTCCCTGGATAAAGACCTGGGAAAACATCTTTTTCTGGGAAATTTTTTTCACAGGTAAATCAGATCAGATCAGATCAGATCAGTCGCTCACTGCAACCCCATGAATCGCAGCACGCCAGGCCTCCCTGTCCATCACCAACTCCCGGAGTACACTGAGACTCAGGTCCATCGAGTCAGTGATGCCATCAAGCCATCTCATCCTCTGTCATCCCCTTCTCCTCCTGCCCCCAATCCCTCCCAGCATCAGAATCTTTTCCAATGAGTCAACTCTTCGCATGAGGTGGCCAAAGTACTGGAGTTTCAGCTTTAGCATCAGTCCTTCCAAAGAAATCCCAGGGCTGATCTCCTTCAGAATGGACTGGTTGGATCTCCTTGCAGTCCAAGGGACTCTCAAGAGTCTTCTCCAACACCACAGTTCAAAAGCATCAATTCTTCAGCGCTCAGCCTTCTTCACAGTCCAACTCTCACATCCATACATGACCACAGGAAAAACCATAGCCTTGACTAGACGAACCTTTGTTGGCAAAGTAATATCTCTGCTTTTGAATAGGCTATCTAGGTTGGTCATAACTTTCCTTCCAAGGAGTAAGTGTCTTTTAATTTCATGGCTGCAGTCACCATCTGCAGTGATTTTGGAGCCCAGAAAAATAAAGTCTGACACTGTTTCCACTGTTTCCCCATCTATTTCCCATGAAGTGGTGGGACCAGATGCCATGATCTTTGTTTTCTGAATGTTGAGCTTTAAGCCAACTTTTTCACTCTCCACTTTCACTTTCATCAAGAAGCTTTTGAGTTCCTCTTCATTTTCTGCCATAAGAGTGGTGTCATCTGCATATCTGAGGTTATTGCTATTTCTCCCGGCAATCTTGATTCCAGCTTGTGCTTCTTCCAGTCCAGCGTTTCTCATGATGTACTCTGCATATAAGTTAAATAAACAGAGTGACAATATACAGCCTTGACATACTCCTTTTCCTATTTGGAACCAGTCTGTTGTTCCATGTCCAGTTCTAACTGTTGCTTCCTGACTTGCATATAAATTTCTCAAGAGGCAGATCAGGTGGTCTGGTATTCCCATCTCTTTCAGAATTTTCCACAGTTTATTGTGATCCACACAGTCAAAGGCTTTGGCATAGTCAATAAAGCAGAAATAGATGTTTTGCTGGAACTCTCTTGCTTTTTCTATGATCCAGAGGATGTTGGCAAGTTGATCTCTGGCTCCTCTGCTTTTTGTAAAACCAGCTTGAACATAAGGAAGTTCACGGTTCACATATTGCTGAAGCCTGGCTTGGAGAGTTTTGAGCATTACTTTACTAGCGTGTGAGATGAGTGCAATTATGCGGTAGTTTGAGCATTCTTTGACATTGCCTTTCTTTGGGATTGGAATGAAAACTGACATTTTCCAGTCCTGTGGCCACTGCTGAGTTTTCCAAATTTGCTGGCATATTGAGTGCAGCACTTTCACAGCATCATCTTTTAGGATTTGGAATAGCTCAACTGGTAAATAGTTATGTTCACATCAGTGACTCCTACTAGCAGACATTATCTCTGGGCCATAGATATATTCTGGGCTTTTAGAATAATAAATGTATCAGCTTGAGCTGTCACACAGGAGACTGCAGTTTGAGTGATTTAAACAACAGAAATTAATTTTTTCACAATTCAGAGGCTGGAAATCCAAGATCAAGGTGCCAGGAAGGTTAGTTTCTGATGATACTTTCTTCCTGGCTTTGTCCTCATATGTCCTTTCCTTTGTGTGTGAGTGGTGTCTGTCCCTCTTCTTATAAGGATGTAGTCCTGTTGGATTAGGGACCACTCTTCTGACTCTTTTACCATTAACTATCTCTTTAAAAATCCTTTATCTCCAATACAGTCACATTGAGAGTTAGGGCTTCAGTATATGAATTTGGTGGTGAGGGGCGGGGGATGGGGAATACAATTTATTCCTTAATTGACATTTGTTCAGAAAGGATGCTAGAATGGTTCTGAGTATATGGAGTCATGGTTCTGGTTTCCAATGTTAGAAACATAGATGTGTATATATGTGTGTGCATGTGTGCATGTGTGTGTGTGTTTCCTCTAAGTTTTCAAATGGTGTTCTGTGATTCAGTTATATTGTTTTTGAATTTTTTTAATTGACTGCAAAATAACTTGTAGATTTGTTTCTCAGACTGTGGTTTGTGGGTCATATGTATCAAAATAAATTAGTGGCATTATGTTAAATGTAGATTCCTGAGTTTCACCTTAGAATTATCAATTCAGAGTAAGTGAACAACTTGGCCTGGGTTCATGTTCTCCAGTCCAGGGTTATATTCCCCAGCCATTAAAGGGAAAGGCCAATCCCTTTTGGAATATGAACTTGAGTGCTGTGATATTCCTGTGTGTATAGTATCATTAAACATCCCCCAATAGCAATGCCTGGGGATTATTGTTGTTTCTGCTTCAGAATAATATGTTTAGAATTCTGTCACAGAGAACCTAGCACTGGATCTAAATACTCATATTTTTGGAGAAGGCAATGGCACCCCACTCCAGTACTCTTGTCTGGAAAATCCCATGGACGGAGGAACCTGGTAGGCTGCAGTCCATGGGGTCGCGAAGAGTTGGACACGAGTGAGCGACTTCACTTTCACTTTTCACTTTCATGCATTGGAGAAGGAAATGGCAACCCACTCCAGTGTTCTTGCCTGGAGAATCCCAGGGATGGGGGAGCCTACTGGGCTGCTGTCAATGGGTTCGCACAGAGTCGGACACGACTGAAGTGACTTAGCAGCAGCAGCAGCAGCTCATGTTTTGAAAATCTATTTTTGCATTCATCAAGTGAATGGTCTGGTATTCCCATCTGAGGCAGAAGCGTCATGTTTCCATAAATCTCACTTAAGAATAACTTGCCCCTGGTTCTTACTAGACACCCAACATCCTCTCAGGCGAACATGTCATCTGATAGGAAATGGCAGAATACAATACACATTCAATTGTAACAACAAGAAAATTTGCACTTTTATCGAAACTTGTTGGTGAATATTGCATATGTTGGCCAGGATGCCTGTTGGGCTTGAGGAGAGGGATCATGTGGGAGAATAGAGTAAATGTGGTTTAAAAATGGCAACCGAGAGGAGCTAAGATGGCGGAGGAGTAGGACGGGGAGAACACTTTCTCCCCCACAAATTCATCAAAAGAACATTTAAACGCCGAGTTAATTCCACAAAACAACTTCTGAAAGCCGGCAGAGGACATCAGGCACCCAGAAAAGCAACCCAAGTCTTCGAAAGGAGAGAGAAGAAATACAGCTCCACCCACCAGAACACCGACAAAAGCTTCCCTAACCAAGAAACCTTGACAAGCCACCTGTATAAACCCACACAGAGCGAGGAAACGCCACAATAAAGAGAACTCCACAAACTGCCAGAATACAGAAAGGACACCCCAAACTCAGCAATTTAAACAAGATGAAGAGACAGAGGAATACCCAGCAGATAAAGGAACAGGATAAAAGCCCACCAAACCAAACTAAAGAGGAAGAGATAGGGAATCTACCCGATAAAGAATTCCGAATAATGATAGTGAAATTGATCCAAAATCTTGAAATAAAAATGGAATCACAGATAAATAGCTTGGAGACTAAGATCGAGAAGATGCAAGAAAGGTTTAACAAGGACCTAGAAGAAATAAAAGAGAGTCAATATAAACTGAATAATGCAATAAATGAAATTAAAAACACTCTGGAGGCAACAAATAGTAGAATAACAGAGACAGAAGATAGGATTAGGGAATTAGAAGATAGAATGGTAGAAATAAATGAATCAGAGAGGATAAAAGAAAAAGGAATTAAAAGAAATGAGGACAATCTCAGAGACCTCCAGGACAATATTAAACGCTACAACATTCGAATCATAGGGGTCCCAGAAGAAGAAGACAAAAAGAAAGACCATGAGAAAATACTTGAGGAGATAATAGTTGAAAACTTCCCTAAAATGGGGAAGGAAATAATCACCCAAGTCCAAGAAACCCAGAGAGTCCCAAACAGGATAAACCCAAGGCAAAACACCCCAAGACACATATTAATCAAATTAACAAAGATCAAACACAAAGAACAAATATTAAAAGCAGCAAGGGAAAAACAACAAATAACACACAAGGGAATTCCCATAAGGATAACAGCTGATCTTTCAAGAGAAACTCTTCAAGCCAGGAGGGAATGGCAAGACATACTTAAAGTGATGAAAGAAAATAACCTACAGCCCAGATTATTGTACCCAGCAAGGATCTAATTCAAATATGAAGGAGAAATCAAAAGCTTCTCAGACAAGCAAAAGTTGAGAGAATTCAGCACCACCAAACCAGCTTTCCAACAAATACTAAAGGATATTCTCTAGACAGGAAACACAAAAACAGTGTATAAACTCGAACCCAAAACAATAAAGTAAATGGCAACAGGATCATACTTATCAGTAATTACCTTAAACGTAAATGGGTTGAATGCCCCAAACAAAAGACAAAGACTGGCTGAATGGATACAAAAACAAGACCCCTACATATGTTGTCTACAAGAGACCCACCTCAAAACAGGGGACACATACAGACTGAAAGTGAAGGGCTGGAAAAAGATTTTCCATGCAAATAGGGACCAAAAGAAAGCAGGAGTAGCAATACTCATATCAGATAAAATAGACTTTAAAACAAAGGCTGTGAAAAGAGACAAAGATGGTCACTACCTAATGATCAAAGGATCAATCCAAGAAGAAGATATAACAATTATAAATATATATGCACCCAACACGGGAGCGCCACAATATGTAAGACAAATGCTAACAAGTATGAAAGGAGAAATTAACAATAACACAATAATAGTGGGAGACTTTAATACCCCACTCACACCTATGGATAGATCAACTAAACAGAAAATTAACAAGGAAACACAAACGTTAAAACGATACAATAGACCAGTTAGACCTAATGGATATCTATAGGACATTTCATCCCAAAACAATGAATTACACCTTTTTCTCAAGCGCACATGGAACCTTGTCCAGGATAGATCACATCCTGGGCCATAAATCTAGCCTTGGTAAATTCAAAAAAAATAGAAATCATTCCAAGCATCTTTTCCGACCACAATGCAGTAAGATTAGATCTCAATTACAGGAGAAAAACTATTAAAAATTCCAACATATGGAGGCTGAACAACACCCTGCTGAATAACCAACAAATCACAGTAGAAATCAAAAAAGAAATCAAAATTTGCATAGAAACGAATGAAAATGAAAACACAACAACTCAAAACCTGTGGGACACTTTAAAAGCAGTCCTAAGGGGAAAGTTCATAGCAATACAGGCGTACCTAAAGAAACAAGAAAAAAAGTCAAATAAATAACCTAAACCTACACCTAAAGCAACTAGAAAAGGAAGAAATGAAGAACCCCAGGGTTAGTAGAAGGAAAGAAATCTTTAAAATTAGGGCAGAAATAAATGCAAAAGAAACAAAAGAGACCATAGCAAAAGTCAACAAAGCCAAAAGCTGGTTCTTTGAAAGGATAAATAAAATTGACAAACCATTTGCCAGACTCATCAAGAAACAAAGGGAGAAAAATCAAATCAATAAAATTAGAAATGAAAATGGAGAGATCACAACAGACAACACAGAAATACAAAGGATCATAAGAGACTACTATCAACAATTATATGCCAATAAAATGGACAACGTGGAAGAAATGGACAAATTCTTAGAAAAGTACAACTTTCCAAAACTGGACCAGGAAGAAATAGAAAATCTTAACAGACCCATCACAAGCACGGAAACTGAAACTGTAATCAAAAATCTTTATATTTGGCAAAACTAATACAATTATGTAAAGTTTAAAAATAAAATAAAATTAGAAAAAAAAAAAAATCTTCCGGCAAACAAAAGCCCAGGTCCAGATGGCTTCACAGCTGAATTCTACCAAAAATTTAGAGAAGAGCTAAGACCTATCCTGCTCAAACTCTTCCAGAAAATAGCAGAGGAAGGTAAACTTCCAAACTCATTCTATGAGGCCACCATCACCCTAATACCAAAACCTGACAAAGATCCCACAAAAAAAGAAAACTACAGGCCAATATCACTGATGAACATAGATACAAAAATCCTTAACAAAATTCTAGCAATCAGAATCCAACAACACATTAAAAAGATCATACACCATGACCAAGTGGGCTTTATCCCAGGGATGAAAGGATTCTTCAATGTCCGCAAATCAATCAATGTTATACACCACATTAACAAATTGAAAAACAAAAACCATATGATTATCTTAATAGATGCAGAGAAAGCCTTTGACAAAATTCAACATCCATTTATGATAAGAACTCTCCAGAAAGCAGGAATAGAAGGAACATACCTCAACGTAATAAAAGCTATATATGACAAACCCACAGCAAACATCCTCAATGGTGAAAAATTGAAAGCATTTCCTCTAAAGTCAGGAACAAGACAAGGGTGCCCACTTTCACCATTACTATTCAACATAGTTTTGGAAGTTCTGGCCACAGCAATCAGAGCAGAAAAAGAAATAAAAGGAATCCAAATTGGAAAAGAAGAAGTAAAACTCTCACTGTTTGCAGATGACATGATCCTTTACATAGAAAACCCTAAAGACTCCACCAGAAAATTACTAGAACTAATCAATGATTATAGTAAAGTTGCAGGATATAAAATCAACACACAAAAATCCCTTGCATTCCTATACACTAATAATGAGAAAACTGAAAGAGAAATTAAGGAAACAATTCACCATTGCAACAGAAAGAATAAAATACTTAGGAATATATCTACCTAAAGAAACTAAAGACCTATATATAGAAAACTATAAAACACTGGTGAAAGAAATCAAAGAGGACACTAATAGATGGAGAAATATACCATGTTCATGGATTGGAAGAATCAATATAGTGAAAATGAGTATACTACCCAAAGCAATTTATAGATTCAGTGCAATCCCTATCAAGCTACCAACGGTATTCTTCACAGAGCTAGAACAAATAATTTCACAATTTCTTTGGAAATACAAAAAACCTCGAATAGCCAAAGCTATGCTGAGAAAGAAGAATGGAACTGGAGGAATCAACCTACCTGACTTCAGGCTCTATTACAAAGCCACAGTTATCAAGACAGTATGGTACTGGCACAAAGACAGAAATATTGATCAATGGAACAAAATAGAAAGCCCAGAGATAAATCCACGCACCTATGGACACCTTATCTTTGACAAAGGAGGGCAAGAATATACAATGGATTAAAGACAATCTCTTTACCAAGTGGTGCTGGGAAATCTGGTCAACCACTTGTAAAAGAATGAAACTAGAACACTTTCTAACACCATACACAAAAATAAACTCAAAATGGATTAAAGATCTAAACGTAAGACTAGAAACTATAAAACTCCTAGAGGAGAACATAGGCAAAACACTCTCCGACATACATCACAGCAGGATCCTCTATGACCCACCTCCCAGAATATTGGAAATAAAAGCAAAAATAAACAAATGGGATCTAATTAAACTTAAAAGCTTCTGCACAACAAAGGAAACTATTAGCAAGGTGAAAAGGCAGCCTTCAGAATGGGAGAAAATAATAGCAAATGAAGCAACCGACAAACAACTAATCTCAAAAATATACAAGCAACTCCTACAGCTCAACTCCAGAAAAATAAACGACCCAATCAAAAAACGGGCCAAAGAACTAAATAGACATTTCTCCAAAGAAGACATACAGATGGCTAACAAACACATGAAAAGATGCTCAACATCACTCATTATCAGAGAAATGCAAATCAAAACCACTATGAGGTACCATTTCATGCCAGTCAGAATGGCTGTGATCCAAAAGTCTACAAGCAATAAATGCTGGAGAGGGTGTGGAGAAAAGGGAACCCTCTTACACTGTTGGTGGGAATGCAAACTAGTACAGCCACTATGGAGAACAGTGTGGAGATTCCTTAAAAAACTGGAAATAGAACTGCCTTATGACCCAGCAATCCCACTGCTGGGCATACACACTGAGGAAACCAGAAGGGAAAGAGACACATGTACCCCAATGTTCATCGCAGCACTGTTTATAATAGCCAGGACATGGAAGCAACCTAGATGCCCATCAGCAGATGAATGGATAAGAAAGCTGTGGTACATATGCACAATGGAGTATTACTCAGCCATTAAAAAGAATACATTTGAATCAGTTCTAATGAGATGGATGAAACTGGAACCTATTATACAGAGTGAAGTAAGCCAGGAAGAAAAACACCAATACAGTATACTAACGCATATATATGGAATTTAGAAAGATGGTAACAATAACCCTGTGTACGAGACTGCAAAAGAGACACCGATGTATAGATCAGTCTTATGGACTCTGTGGGAGAGGGAGTGGGTGGGGAGATTTGGGAGAATAGCATTGAAACATGTATAATATCATGTATGAAACGAATTGCCAGTCCAGGTTCGATGCATGGTACTGGATGCTTGGGGCTGGTGCACTGGGACGACCCAGAGGGAGGGTAGGGGAGGGAGGAGGGAGGAGGGTTCAGGATGGGGAACGTGGGTATACCTGTGGCAGATTCATTTCGATATTTGGCAAAACTAATACAATATTGTAAAGTTTAAAAAAAAAAAAAGAATGTTAGTAATATTGCAAAAAAAAAAAAAAAAGAAAAAGGCAACGGAATGGTTGATACCAAATTCAGACTGAGTTTATTCTTGGCAGCCAAAGATGGAGAAGCTGTGTACAGTCAGGAAAAAAAAAAAAAAAAAAAGACTGGGAGCTGACTGTGGCTCAGATCATGAACTTCTTATTGCAAAATTCAGACTTAAATTGAAAGCAGGGAAAATTACTAGGTCACTCAAATATGACTTAAACCAAATCCTTTATGATTATACAGTGAAAGTTACAATTAGGCTCAAGGGGTTATATCTGATAGACAGACTGCCTGAAGAACTATGGATGGAAGTTCATAACATTGTATAGGAGGCAGTGACCAAAATCATCTCCAAGAAGAAGAAGTGCAAAAAGACAAAATGATTGTCTGAGGAGGCCTTACAAATAGCTGAGAAAATAAGAAAAGCTAAAGGCAAAGGAGAAAAGGAAAGATATATCCATCTGAATGCAGAATTCTAAAGAAGAGTGGGGAAAGATAAGAAAGTCTTCCCAAGTGAACAATGCAAAGAAATAGAGGAAAACAGTAGAATGGGAAAGACTAAAGATCTCTTCAAGGAAATTAGAGATTCCAAGGGAACATTTCGTGCAAAGATGGGCCAATATGGACAGAAGTGGTGTGGACCTATCAGAAGCAGAAGATATTAAGAAGAGGTGGCAAGAATACACAGAAAGACTACACAAAAAAGATCTTCATGACCCAGATAATCATGATGGTGTGATCACTCACCTAGAGCCAGACATCCTGGAATGTGAAGTCAATGGGCCTCACTACAAGCAAAGCTAGTGGAGGTGAAGGAATTCCAGTTGATCTATTTCAAATCCTAAAAGATGATGCTGTTAAAGGGCTGTATTCAATATGTCAGCGAATTAGGAAAACTCAGCAGTGGCCACAGGACTGGAAAAGATCAGTTTTCATTCCACTCCCAAAGGAAGGCAGTGGCAAAGAATGCTCAAACTACTGCACAATTGCATTCATTTCCCATACTAGCAGGGTAATGCTCAAAGTCCTTCACTCTAGGCTTCAACAGTATGTGAACCAAGAACTTCCACATAATTCAAGCTGGAGTTAGAAAACACAGAGGAACCAGAGATCAAATTGTCAACATCTGTTGAATCATAGAAAAAGCAAGAGAATTCCAGAAAAACATCTATTTCTGCTTCACTGACTGTGCTAAAACCTTTAATTGTGTGGATCACAACAAACTATGGAAAATTCTTAAAGAGATGAGAATACCAGACTATCTTACCTGCCTCCTGAGAAACCTGTATGCAGGTCAAGAAGCAACAATTAGAAGCGGACATGAAACAACGGACTCGTTGCAAATTGGGAAAGGAGTATGTCAAGGCTGTATACTGTCACCCTGCTTATTTAAATTATATGCAGAGTACATCATGTGAAATGCCGGGCTGGATGAAGCACAAGCTGGAATCAGGATTGCTGGGAGAAATAATCAATAACCTCAGATATGCAGATGACACCACCCTAATGGCAGAAACTGAAGAGGAACTAAAGAGCCTATTGATGAAGACAAAAGAGGAGAGTGAAAAAGCTGGCTTAAAATGCAACATTCAAAAAACTAAAATCATGGTATCCAGTCCCATCACTTCATGGCAAATAGAAAAGGGAAACAATGGAAACAGTGACAGACTTTATTATCGTGTGCTCCAAAATCACCGTAGATGGTGACTGTAGCCATGAAATTCAAAGATGCTTGCTCCTTGGAAGAAAAGCTATGACAAACCTAGACAGTGTATTAAAAAACAGAGACATGACTTTGCCAACAATGGTCCATCTAGTCAAAGCTATGGTTTTTCGAGTAGTCATGTATGGATGTGAGAGTTGGACCATAAAGAACGCTGAGCATCAAAGAAATAATGCTTTTGAACTGTGATATTGGAGAAGACTCTTGAGAGTCCTTTGAACTGCAAGATCAAACCAGTCCATCCTAAAGGAAATCAGTCCTGAATATTCATTGGAAGGACTGATGTTGAAGCTGAAACTCCAATACTTTGGCCACCTGATGTGAAGAGCCAACTCATTGGAAAAGACCCTGATGCTGGGAAAGATTGAAGGCAGGAGAAGGGGATGACAGAGGATGAGCTGCTTGGATGGCATCACCAACTCAATGGACATGAGCTTGAGCAAACTCTGGGAGATGGTGATGGACAGGGAGCTTCAGTCCTTGGGATCACAGAGTCAGACACGTCTGAGAGATTGAACAGCAACAAAAGGCAACAATGGTAAGAAGGAAGATATCAACCGTTTATTGAGAGAATATTATGATAAATGTTATTCTTATTATTTTTAATCCCCATAGCCACATGCCAAATATTGTAATTAATTTTTTCATAGAAGAGAAAATGAGGTTTATAAAGTTAAGGATTCACACTTAGATTTATCTGATTCCAGAGCATAGGCTTTTTCCCATTATGTTTCTAAAGTTTTATGGAGCCAGATCACAGAGTCCCTCATATAATATGATGTTGGAAAGTTTAAATGGTATGGCTAGCATTTCCTAAAGTGCATTTTGTGTGAGAGTAATCCTTCAGCACAGGAACTTTTTTACTCTAAATGAAAGGCTAAGGTGCCCAGATAGGCTTATGATATACTGAGTTTCACCAGCCACTCACATTCTCCCACCGTGCATCTCTTGAGGAATGATGTGTATGCCTGAAGCCACTGTTTGGAGTTGGGGGTATTCTGGGGCTGCAGAATAGAGCTTTTGAATGTGTGATGCTAAATGCATCCATTCAGAGGTTGAAATCATGACCTTAATCTCATTAGCAACACAGGGATGAAATGTACATTGTGGTAAATATAGTTAGTAATAATGTAATATCTTTAAATAGTGACAAAGGTGGTCAAGATATGCAAACTTACAATTATAACAGGTTCTAGTGATGTAATGTACAACATGATGTAAGTAACACTGGTGTATGTTATACATGAAGTAGTTAAGGGAGCAAACCCTAAGGTTTCTCATCATAGGAAGAGTATCATTTAACTTTATTTTGTATCTGTATGAGATGATGGATGTTCACTAAATTTATTGATGCAATAATTTATAATGTATAATGTATGTAAATCAGATCACTATGCTGTACACCTCAAACTTAATAGACTGTTGTGTGTCAATTATATCTCAAAAAAATGGGAAGAGCATCTTTTCATGTGTTTGTTAGCCATCTGTATGTCTTCTTTGGAGAAATGTCTATTTAGTTCTTTGGCCCATTTTTTGATTGGGTCGTTAATTTTTCTGGAATTGAGCTGCAGGAGTTGCTTGTGTATTTTTGAGATTAGTTGTTTGTCAGTTGCTTCATCTGCTATTATTTTCTCCCATTCTGACGGCTGTCTTTTCACCTTGCTTATAGTTTCCTTTGTTGTGCAGAAGCTTTTAAGTTTAATTAGGTCCCATTTGTTTATTTTTGCTTTTATTTCCTATATACTGGGAGGTGGGTCATAGAGGATCCTGCTGTGATGTATGTCAGAGAGTGTTTTGCCTATGTTCTCCTCTAGTAGTTTTATAGTTTCTGGTCTTACGTTTAGATCTTCAATCCACTGCTGGGCATACACACTGAGGAAACCAGAATTGAAAGAGACACGTGTACCCCCAATGTTCATCGCAGCACTGTTTATAGTAGCCAGGACATGGAAGCAACCTAGATGTCCATCAGCAGATGAATGGATAAGAAAGCTGTGGTACATATACACAATGGAGTATTACTCAGCCATTAAAAAGAATACGTTTGAATCAGTTCTAATGAGGTGGATGAAACTGGAGCCTATTATACAGAGTGAAGTAAGCCAGAAAGAAAAACACCAATACAGTATACTAATGCATATATGTGGAATTTAGAAAGATGGTAACAATAATCCTGTGTACGAGACAGCAAAAGAGACACTGATGTATAGAACAGTCTTTTGGACTCTGTGGGAGAGGGAGAGGGTGGGATGATTTGGGAGCATGGCATTGAAACATGTATAATATCATATATGAAACGAGTCACCAGTCCAGGTTCGAGGCACGATACTGGATGCTTGGGGCTGGTGCACTGGGACGACCCAGAGAGATGGTATGGGGAGGGAGGAGGGAGGAGGGTTCAGGATGGGGAGCGCGTGTATACCTGTGGTGGATTCATGTTGATATATGGCAAAACCACTACAATATTGTAAAGTTAAAAAGTAAAATTAAATTAAATTAATTTTTTTTAAAAATGGGAAGAAAAAAAGGCAACACTATTCTAGATCTGTCCTCTACCTTACACCTATCATGTGATACGTCTTTACTTTGAGGGAATATAGTCAATTCCTAGGAAGCATGTTTTATTTTGGTTTTCTTTTCTTTTTTTTTAAAATATCATTTGTTAAGCTAAATTATTTAAGAATGTTTAAAAACTGCTTAACCTATAGAATTTTAACTATATACTTAAATGTATAGTTATATATATGTATATGTGTATATACTGCACAAAGTGTAAGCTTCCAATTTTGTTATTATGTATATTCAGACATCTATATGAACATATAAGTAAAAGATTAAAAGGAAATAGTGAGAATCGATTATATCTTTTGTGATAGTATTAGAGATGATTTTCTTTACATTTTCTAAGTTTTCAAAAGAATATATATTATTTTCATAAGGAGAAAAATATACTTCCTATATATGTCCTCGTTGCCTAGTTTAAAAACATGTTGTATTGCTTTTCTTTTTCAGTCTATTTGGGCACATGTCCCTTTTGCATATTTTATTCATAGACTAAAATCCTTGTCTGACTTTCACAATGAAATCAGCTTATTAATGCTGAGAAGAAATACTAAAATTTGCACTGAGATTGAATGATCTTGAGCACAGGAGAAACTCTGGAGACAGAGAGAGAGAGAGAGTGTGTGTGTGTGTGTGTGTATGTGTGTTTCTAATATATGATGGAATTTGAATGAGCAGAAATACAAAATGGGAGTTAGCTCAAGCAAGAGATGGAAGGGAAAATATAAAAAGAAGAGGGTGGGGAAAGAAGCCAGAAATGAGTAAAACATAGGCAAAGGCTAGAAAAGAGGTGGAGAGCAACAGCCAAAGTGAGTGTAAGTGTTACACATTCCAGAGCATGCTACAGAAATCCCAAATTGCTGGATGCTAAGAAGAGTGGATTTCTAATACAAATTGAGACTATCCTTTCTCTTCTGTTTTATTTATTTATTTATTGCTAGTCTCCATGCTTTTTTAACATAAAGTTTTAAACTATGTTTCTGTTATATGAACCATAGATTACTGCTTTAGACAATTATAGTCCTATAATATACGTTAGTAATAAATTTCAATCAACATTATTTTCCAAGAAGTACATTTTCAGGATACTTTGACTTCCACCTTTGTGATGCTCATGAACATTAAAAGGAAAAGAAATGAAATATTCCTATCTAGAACTGTGGATAACTCATTAGTTTTGGTTTAAATAGATTTTTACAACCTAATTTTACTTTTTGGTGATGGTCCTTTTCTCCTTTTGGGAAGACTTGTACGTCAGAGTCTTGATCCTGTGTAAACCTGAAACTTGGCCTGCACAATCCTGAAATTACCTAGACCTTCATGGATTTCACTTGAAATTATGAAATTGGTTTGTTTTCCATTAACATGTCTGAGATGTCTAGATTACCAATTGTCCAGCTACCTGTTACTTGGTTTTCATGCATAACTGCGTATGTGTGTTCTCAGTCGCTCAGTTGAGTCCAACTCTTTTGTGACCCCATGGACTGTGTAGCCTGCCAGGCTCCTCTGAGAATGGAATTTCCCAGGCAAGAATACTGCAGTGGGTTGCCATTTCCTTCTCCAGGGTATTTTCCCAACTCAGGAATTGAACCCACATCTCCTGCATTTCAGGCAGACTCTTTAACACTGAGCCACTAGTGAAACCCTCACATGCACAAATACTTTGCCCTCAAACCCAAACCTTTTACACTATGTTCACACATGCCTAGAATCCACATCTAGGGATTCATTCTTTGTGGCCTTTTGCATTTTGTTGCATATGAACATATTTCCATTTCTAGAAGAAAATCATTCATGGAATGCTAAGCCATTTTGTATTGGGACTGATTTTTTTAAATAATTTTTATTGAGTGAGATTTTGACCCAAAGATAAATAAAGATATCACAAAGAATTTATACTTAATAAGTAGATTTAGGATATCAAGGAAAATTGAAACAGCAGAAACAAACTTGATATTGGCCCAGTATTGCTTATACTCTGCAAGCTGCATTCATGTGTAGCTCTCCTTTGAACACATAAGTTAAATATTAGCCACCTTGTTTCAGAATGTTCTGCTCTAGATTAAGATTTCTCAGTCTTTGGCACTATTGATAGACTTTAGGTTAAATAGTCCTTTGTTGTGAGCAGTTGTCATGTGTATGATGTTTAGCAGTATCCTTGACCCCTACCTGTGAGATGCTATAGTACACACTCTACTCCTGTGGTTGTGACAACCAAAAATACCTCCAGAATTTGCTGCATGTCTTCTGGGGTGCAACATAACCCCTGATTGAGAACTGCTTGTCTCAGATAATCTGTGTTTTTATTTTTCTCCCTAGTGTCTGGAATCTAATCAGCATTTCTTTAAGTTCATATTTAGCAGGTATATATTTCCTTTAAAGCATTTTTCCCTCATCTCTAGCCTACTCTTTAGTTTTCAATTAGTATGATGACTCTTGTGGCCCCAAAAGCTTATAATTAACCACTACACATAATCATTGCTACTAAGCTTGATGTAGAGAGAGTCTTTACAAAATTGCTAAAGGCTTGAAATAGGGGATCTATCACACGCTCAGTTCTTTGACCATACTGAGCCATTATGTCAACTGCTCTTCCAGATGACATTATGGCCTCAAAATCTAGTTTTCCACTTCATCTCCCAACTCATGTATTTATGTATGTATGTGTGTGTATTGAAAAAATAATCTAATATAATGAAAGATGATTATTTCTCCTTTGAAGATCTTTGTAGAGTTAATGTCTGATCTAAAACAAATTGCTTAGTTTATGTTGTTGATTTGTGTTTTAACTTTAACCTAATAATACCCTAAATACATTTAGTATGTCTAGATTCTGCTCAAGGGATGGCACAAACCCAGCAGTAGTGCTATCATTATGAAACATGCCAAATTATAGTGTTCTAAGGACTAAAGTAGGCCATACTGAATTTAATGCAGAGAAACTGAAGGTTAACTTGCTGGGGGAAAACCCAAATCATGCTAGGAATGGCGGAAGAAGTTGGAAGCAACTGAAGCAGTGTTACAGAGCAAGCATGTGTGCCAAGGGGAGGACATAAGCAAGGCTGGTTCAGAAAGTCAGAGGCCAGGAAGAATGGGACTAGGTAAGGGTGTGTAATAAAGACAGCCCAAGGCAAGTGGTTCTGCATTAGCGCAGAGAACAATGCCTGGATTATAGAACCTCACTTCTCTGTGTGCTGGCTGTATAGTGTCCAGCAAGACCTGAGGGCTTAGAGAGGCACAGTAGAACAAGGCTCTACTTTAAAAGCTAGATTATGAAGTCATGTACTCTAGATCAAATTCCCAACCTACTCACTGGATTATGAATGTATTCCAGTATCTAAGTTTCCCTACTTACTAAATTATGGCTCTACAAAATATGCAAAATGTATCTTAAAGTAGACAGTCATACCCTTCTGTTATATTTTTGGCCCTTAAAGAATAACTTTTGTCTCTAATTCACCTCCTGGTATTAAGAAGTTTTCAGAACAGTTTTCAGAACTGTTAAGAGAACAGTTTACATTTTGAAAAGATACCCAACTGTTAGTCACAGTTATTGGCAACTCCCATATGTGAGTCATATTACCTATTGGATAATAGTTTGAGAATCATTTGTTAATTCTGAAATATATGAGTTTAACATTTTTAAGGGTTGGTAAATGTATTTAATATAAGAAAAATGCAAGGAATTTTGTTGGTTAATTGATCATCATGGTAGTTTGTTATCAGTAAATATTGGCACACAATTTTCTACACAGGATTATTATCATACCTTTCATGTCTACGAGCTATGTAGAAGGAAAAGCTTTTTAGACAAGATTGAATCAATTCGATAATACATGTGAATATGGTTAGCAGAGTATTAGGAACAAGTAGGCACTTGATATTTTTCTTAGGGAAACTAAGTAAGATAGTGACTGGCTATCTCAAGTTATCCACTATGATTGAGATGGAGCCAGGGAGTGAATTTAGAATTCTTGTCATGAAATATATTGCTTTTTATTTACCATTTTTTGGACCAAGAAAAAGAGTTTTGCCTGTCTATAATTTTTCTCTTTGCAGTATTGATTAACATGATGACTATAAAATGGGACATACAATATGGCCACAGTTTTGCTATTAAGTGATAGTCATGCCTTAGCAACAGTGAAGTCTTGTCTACCATGAGCCCCAGTCAATGTATTTACCATTTCTGAGCCTCAGTTTTCTCATCAGTGAAGCAGGTTGACTATCACCTGCCTCATAAGACTGACCTCAGAGTTAAGACACACATACTGTGTCTAACAAAGGATTTGACCAATAATATCTCCTCCATAGAGGGAATTACAAATATTTCATTTTAAGAGAATCTAAATATTTTTGGCAATATTTTAGTTCATTCATTAGGAAGTTTTTGTCATTATGTGTCTATATGATATATTCAAGCTTGAGAATTTGGTTCATATTTTTAGCTTTCTTATTAGACAATTTTAATGGCTACATCCTTGAAAAATATATTAAAAAGATTTTTGTTGTATTTTCTATAAGCTTTCTTATAGCAAAGAACATTATTTTACACTATCCCTTAAAAGATCCAAATGAGAGTAGATATGGCTTCTGAAAGTCTTGGGTATTTTTAATCTTCTAAGTCTTCAACCAATTGTCATTTCATTAAGGTGCCCTGCCGAGATGTTCTTTCACATACCATCATTAAGATGAATTGTAGCTCTGCTCCATAATACACATATTACAAGCTCAGTCCACATGTGCTGAAATTATAACTGCAGACACGATTCCAGTTCCCGGAGAGCAGTGCAGAGTCACAGCTGCTGTTTCAGGCACGTTTGCTGTCAGTTTCAAGTTAGAAACCACCTTTCTAATGAAAAGAACAAAAGCTCAAAATAAGAATAAAGGGATTGGCTCTTTGGCAAAAACCAAGGATTGCAGTGAATATCAAAGATTATTTTTTTTTAATTTCTTTTATCGTGGAAAAATATACATAAAGTACAATGTAGCAATATACTCTTATTTTAATCATTTGTAAGTGTACAATTCAGTGGCATTAAAAACATTCACAATGCTGTGTAAGCATCACCAGTATTTATACCCATCACTTTTTCATTATCCCCAATATTATTTTCATTATCCCCAACTCTGTACCCAGGAACAAATCACTTTTCCTTCTCCCTGACCCCGGAGTCTGGTAACCTCTCTTCTACTTTCTGTCTTTGTGAATTTACCTGCTCTAGGTACCCCACATTCTAGTGGGATCATACAATATCAGCCCTTCCATGTCAAACTTATTTCATTAATCACACACCTATGTAATAGCATACATCAAAATGCCATACCTTTTTATGGCTGAGTAGCATTCCACTGTTTTTATATACCACATTTTGTTTATTCCATCATCTGTTGATAGACCCTGGGTTGTTTCTATGAACATTAGTATACAGATATCTGTTCAAGTCGCTGCTTTCAATTCTTTTCGGTATAAAACTTGAAGTGGCATTACTGGGTGACATCATAGTTCTGTGTTTAACTTTTTGAGGAAACATCAAACTGTTTCTCACAATGGCAGCATGATTTTACATTTTTATCAACAGTGCACAAGGATTCCAATTTCTTCACATCCCCACCGGTACTTGTTATTTTCTAGTTTTTGTTATTACTATTGTTATTCTTGTCATCCTAGTAGGTATGAAATGGTATCTCACTGTGATTGTGATTTGCATTTTCCTAATGACTAATGGAGAAGACTCTTGAGAGTCCCTTGGACTGCAAGGAGATCCAACCAGTCCATTCTAAAGGAGATCAGTCCTGTGTGTTCATTGGAAGGACTGATGCTAAAGCTGAAACTCCAGTACTTTGGCCACCTCATGCGAAGAACTGACTCATTGGAAAAGACTCTGATGCTGGGAGGGATTAGGGGCAGGAGGAGAAGGGGACGACAGAAGATGAGATGGCTGGATGGCATCACCGATTCGATGGACATGAGTTTGAGTGAACTCTGGGAGTTGGTAATGGACAGGGAGGCCTGGCGTTCTGCAATTCATGGGGTCGCAAAGAGTTGGACATGACTGAGCGACTGAACTGAACTGAACTGAACTGAATGACTAATAATGCTGAGCATCCTCTTTTGTACTTATTGGTTGTTTGTATATCTTCTTTGGAAAGACATCTATTCAGATCCTTTGGCTATTTTTTCATGTTTCTCTATTTTTATTGATTCTCTGAAGCACAGAAAATCCAAGTGATTAACCCAACAATACTCAGTAGATGGCAAAGATAAGACATAACCCCCTTCTTCTGACTCTGGGCCCAGTTCTCTTTCCTCTGGAATCTGTAGTCAGGAAACTGCCCTTGAGTCACAGGTGGTTCACAGAAGTACATCAGAGATTCTTCAGTGAATTTGGCTCAACAGAATCCCTTCAACTTATTCTTTGGAGCTGACATTTTACTGTGGCTAGTTTCTGTGGGTCACCTTTGACTGTTTTTAAATGGGGTTGTTTGTTTTGTTGTTGCTAAATTGTAGGAGTTCTTTATATATTCTAAATATTAATTCCTTATCAGATACATAATTTGCAAATATTTTCTCCTATTCTGTTGGTTGTTTTTCCACTTTCTTGTTAGTGTCTGTTAATACATAAAAGTTCTTATATTTAATGAACTCTAGTTCATCTTGTTGCCTGTGTTTTGGAATCATAGCAGAATTTACTTTTTAAAATTTCAATAGAACCTTAACACTGACTTACAAAAATTATTTTTACAACTTGTCTTCTGTCTTCTGCTATCTGTTGCCATAAAAAATGTTTTCCTGGTTTGCAGGGTGCCACTAATCCTTTGTATTGCCAGCATGATGCTTACAATCACATACAGTAGGTTTGCTGTGTTGGCTATTTCTCCAGAAGCTAATATCATCTCATCCTTTCTGCCCTGTAAGGCAAGATGGGGCAAGACAAGGTAAAATGTGTCCATGATATTCAATATCTAGGCTCACAGGTAGGACTGGGTTTGTTGTTGTGACATACTCATATGCTAAGAACACAGTGCCTGAGCAGCCTATGCTTAGTCTTGCCATTATTCCTTCATTCTCAGAGATGAACTCTATTTACCATTTATTTAGCCAAAAGAAGACCTGACCCAAAAACCAGTGTTGAAGACCTCTCTCCCACTGTACTAAATACTTATAAAGACTTCACTAAACTAAAGCTGATCTCAAAATATATGTGTCCAACTAATTCCTTGTTCCCAAATCCTTATTTTGTGCTGCCATACTTTTGGTCCAACAAGAGGATAATAAACAGGAAGGGAAAGTAATCAAGATGCCAAGCTGAGAAGTACAAGTGCTCTAAGAGATGAGAAAAGGCAGTCCCAACCTAGAGATGGAAAATATCCAACAGTCCTTTGTGACCCAGGAATACCAGGCTCATCGACCAGTCTGTCCTTTGCTTGGAGGTTCTTACCAAATTCTGTTTCCAAAAAGATTTGGAATATTAAATGCCTTGGAACTTAGATTGAGGCTTCATCCAAAGATGAGAGATCAGAAAAGCAAAACATTATGTGAACGTGAATAAGTCAAGACTACCACACCTGTTGCTTACTCACTGACTGTAAAGGCTAGTAAACATCTCTAAGGTGTGTCGTAACTATGCTTTTAATCCTTTTTCTAATACAAATAAAACTGTCCAGCCACAAGCAGTGCATACAGTTAAAAATACACACTCAACGATTGTGAGGCAGTACAGTTGGCTTGAAAGATCTGAACCTCAAGAGGAAACAAAAAAATATCAGTGCAGCCATATTAGAGATATACAGAATAAGCTTTTCTGGGAAAAGTATGGTTAAGACCCAAGAAATAATCACCCTGAGAAATTATATGGACCTATGGAACACTAGGAAATCATGGCCAGCTCTGAGCTTTTTCTGTCAGGTGCTGTATGCATCTTAGCATCAGGACCTTTCCTGACTGCCCCCTGGGATGCTTCAGGGTCCCCCATTCTGCTCACCTACTACTATCCAAGCCATCGTGTCTTTGTCATATTTTCTGGAGTAGGAGTTGGCAAACATTTAAAGAACCATATGTTAACTATTTTAGCCTTTGGAGTCCAAGAGGCAAAATCCAGGATATTGTTTAGGAATCTATATATAACTATTTTACACTTAAAACTATTCAAAAACATGAAAACCATTCTTAGCCACACAGTTTGCTGAGCCCTGTCCTGGAGGACTGATGAATCAGTGTATTTAGGCTGTGGAAGAGCAGCGGGAACATGTCACCTGGGGTGTGTTTGTGTATTTGGGAACTCTTCATTGACACAGAATGTTAAGCTTTGTGTCCTTCTAAGGACACAATGTTAAATGATAAGCAAGGACATGACAAAACCATAACAAATTTCTCTTCCATAAAGGAGCACTGGCAGGCAATTCTTTCTATCCCATTGTGAAAAGTGAAAGTGTGAAAGTGAAAGTTGCTCAATCATGTCCACTCTTTGCGGCCCCACGGACAGGTCCATGGAATTCTCTGGTCCAGAGTACTGGAGTGGTAGCCTTTTCGTTCTCCAGGGGATCTTCACAACCCAGGGATTGAACCCAGGTCTCCCACATTGCAGGCACATTCTTTACCAACTGAGCCATAAGGGAAGCCCAAGAATACTGGAGTGGTTCAGTTCAGTTCAGCTCAGTTCAGTTGCTCAGTTGTGTCCGACTCTTTGCAACCCCATGAATCACAGCATGCCAGGCCTCCCTGTCCATCACCAACTCCCGGAGTTCACTCAAACTCATGTCCATCGAGTCGGTGATGCCATCCAGCCGTCTCATCCTCTGTTGTCCCCTTCTCCTCCTGCCCCCAATCCCTCCCAGCATCAGAGTCTTTTCCAACTCTTTGCATGAGGTGGCCAAAGTACTGGAGTTTCAGCTTTAGCATCAGTCCTTCCAATGAACACCAGGACTGATCTCCTTTAGAATGGACTGATTGGATCTCCTTGCAGTCCAAGGGACTCTCAAGAGTCTTCTCCAACACCACAGTTCAAAATCATCAATTCTTCGGCACTCAGCTTTCTTCACAGTCCAACTCTACATCCATACATGACCACTGGAAAAACCATGGCCTTGACTAGATGGACCTTTGTTGGCAAAGTAATGTCTCTGCTTTTGAATATGCTATGTAGATTGGTCATAACTTTCCTTCCAAGGAGTAAGCATCTTTTAATTTCATGGCTGCAGTCACCATCTGCAGTGATTTTGGAGCCCCCAAAAATGAAGTCTGACACTGTTTCCACTGTTTCCCCATCTAATTCCCATGAAGTGATGGGACCAGATGCCATGATCTTCGTTTTCTGAATGTTGAGCTTTAAGCCAACTTTTTCACTCTCCTCTTTCACCTTCATCAAGAGGCTTTTTAGTTCCTCTTCACTTTCTGCCATAAGGGTGGTGTCATATGCATATCTGAGGTTATTGATATTTCTCCCAGCAATCTTGATTCCAACTTGTGCTTCTTCCAGCCCAGCGTTTCTCATGATGTACTCTGCATATAAGTTAAATAAACAGGGTGACAATATACAGCCTTGACGTACTCCTTTTCCTATTTGGAACCAGTCTGTTGTTCCATGTCCAGTTTTTTTTTTTTTTTTTTTTTTAGTTCTACCAGTTTATTGCTACCAACCCGTGACCCTCCACCCTCATGCACACATGCTCAGTCTTGTAACCCCATGGACTGCAGCCTGCCAGGCTCCTCTGTCCATGGACTTTTCCAGGCAAGAATACTGGAGTGGCTTGCCATTTCCTTCTCCACCATGTCCAGTTTTAACTGTTGCTTCCTGACCTGCATACAGATTTCTCAATAGGCAGGTCAGGTGGTCTGGTGTTTTCGTCTCTTTCAGAATTTTCCACAGTTTGTGGTAATCCACACAGTCAAAGGCTTTGGCATAGTCAATAAAGCAGAAATAGATGTTTTTCTGGAACTCTCTTGCTTTTTCCATGATCCAGCAGATGTTGGCAATTTGATCTCTTGTTCCTCTACCTTTTCTAAAACCAGCTTGAACATCTGGAAGTTCATAGTTCACGTATTGCTGAAGCCTGGCTTGGAGAATTTTGAGCATTACTTTACTAGTGTGTGAGATGAGTGCAATTGTGCGGTAGTTTGAGCATTCTTTGGCATTGCCTTTCTTTGGGACTGGAATGCAAACTGACCTTTTCCAGTCCTGTGGCCACTGCCGAGTTTTCCAAATTTGCTGGCATATTGAGTGCAGCACTTTCACAGCACTGGAGTGGTTACTAATGTCTATAGTTGCATGATGAAGACTGATCAGAAACAGCTGAAAGTTTCAGCCAGAGTCTGGGAAGCAAGACAGTTCTTCTTGCCATCTTGGCCTTATGAGAGTGCTGAGAAGTGAAAGTGACCATCTTGTTACTATGATCATGCTGGTGACTGACAAGCAAGAATGAATGAGATAATGTCTGTGAAGTGCTTTGAGCTCTTTAGAAGAAATTTTCTTTGTAATTAGAAAGTAATGCTGCATTATTATAGTTATTATGATTATCATCATTATTAAAGGTAGAGCCAGAAGACAGGGCCCCTCCAATGGGAAAAGTCATGAATAAAGCCCAGTAACTCATAAAGGAAGTGGTTCATGCATCAGTTATGAGCTTCCAGTTTGTAATTACAGTGTACTGGGTGGTTTTACATGTACCAGTTTGTTATTCATCCAGAACAACCTTTACATGTATAATAGCTCCCAATACACAGCAAACATAAATGAAACAGATGAAAGCTCTGTGTGACCACCAGGTTGCAAATTTGAAATTCAGTTACCTATTAAGGATTGTCTTTAAATTTGCACAAAAACATGGTAAAATTTGACAATGAGAAACCAGGGTTAAGGTAAGAAAAAATGTAAGTATGACTCTTACATGTGTGGACACGAGGATAACAAAAGGAACCATATATTCACTTCACTCTCCCATTATATTACACATTTATAAAGGCTTTACTTAAGTACTACTGATGCCAAAACATGAGTTCAACTTTACTCTCTTTGGTTCTGAAATGTTTTTTTTATTTTGCCACATCTCTGGTTCCACAGAGAGGAAGGAATGAAAACAAAGGGTAAAGAGTAATCAAAAATCACCCTGAGGGGTTTAGAGAATGCCTGTTTGCCAGTCCTTGATCCAAATCCAGATGGCCATTGGGACACTAGGGGATTTGTCCAGCAGCCAGCCTGTGCCCTTCTGTTGATACAGTTGTGCTCCTTAAACTCTGCTGTAAGCACATTCTGAATGTGGAATTTAAGCTGTGGTTTAGCTCAGAGATCTGAAGCTGGGAGACAAACCACATACTAAGAACATCAGACGCTATTGTCTCCCTGCTGCCTGAGAAGGGTGTTTTAGATTCAATTCAGTTCAGTCGCTCAGTTGTGTTTGATTCTTTGCAACCCCATGAACTGCAGCACTCCAGGCTTCCCTGTCCATCACCAATTCCTGAAGCTTGCTCAAACTCATGTCCATTGAGTTGGTGATGCCATCCAACCATCTCATCCTCTATCATCCCCTTCTCCTCCTGCCTTCAATCTTTCCCAGCATCAGGGTCTTTTCCAATGAGTCATTTCTTTGCATCATGTGGCCAAAGTATTGGAGCTTCAGATTCAGCATCAGTCCTTCCAATGATTATTCAGGACTGATTTCCTTTAGGATGGATGGACTGGCTGGATCTCCTTGCAGTCCAAGGGACCTTCAAGAGTCTTCTCCAACACCACAGTTCAAAGCATTCTTCAGCGCTCAGCTTTCTTTATGGCCCAGCTCTCACATCCATACATAACTACTGGAAAAACCATAGCTTTATCTATGGTGTTCTAGACCTTCTTTGTATGGAAAGAGCTGTTGTTTTTACCACTTTGACACTCTGAGTGACCAGTCTGAGTTCCTGTAATTTGACCTTTAACCCCATCCAGCACACAGCTATCCACATTTCCTTTTCAAGTTCATCATTCAGAATCCACAGATGGGAACCATGGTCTCTTACACGTAGTCACTGATAGAGGGATAGACATTGTTTAAGCCTGGTTAAAAGGTGCAAAACATGCCACCTCAAAATATGCCACTCTGGCTCAGGCTTACTTTTAGCTAAAGAAATTAAAAAACAGCAGATGCACAATGGGTACTCTAAGGAGAAGGAAGTAAAACCCCACATGGGAGATATACATCCTATGCCAGGAGGGCAGTAACATTCTTATCACCAAAAATGGGAAGTGGTAGTAGAAAATAATATGTACAAACAAGGCTTGTTAAACTAGCCCTTATTTTCCCAGTTAATTTTCTACCATTAACTGTCCTAACCCAAGCCCCTTTGCTTTGTCATGTTTTTATGGTTTACTTCTCTGTCCAATTCAGTATATAAACACTCAACTCTAACTTGGTCTTTGGGTCTTCCTTTCCTTAAGAGGGCTCTCATGTCATGTAAAACTTTTATTAAATAAATGTGTATGTTTTTCTCCTATTAATCTATCTTTTGTAACAGGAGTCCTAGCTAAGAATTTATCAGGGTAGAAGGAAAGTTTAGTTTTATTCCCCTACACTGTTTTAGCAAACATTTTCTCAAAGGCTAATTAAAAAAAAAAAAGGGTCTCATTCTTTTCCATTCAAAACAAACATATTTATTAAATCCTGGAAGAAAAGAAGTTTATATATATTCTACAAATTATATTACTGACCTTATTTAATAAGTGAAAGTCAATGAGAAAATTGGCAGAGCCTTTTAGACAATAAAATGTTAAAAAGCCAAGTATGTTTGAGGAGGAATCAGAAATTACATTTTAATCTTTCAACCCTTATATTTGTAAAGTGCCTTAGAGTTCACAAATGATGGCCACATGTCCACTCTCATTTAATATTTGCAGCACATGAGGTCTGTATTATTATCATTTCTATTTTTCTGCTAAAGGAACCAAGGTTCAGAGAGGCACACTGATCTATGTGAGATCATATATCCATTTAGTGTCAAAGCTGTGGAGAGAAATAGTTTGTTCCAATATCAAGTTCATACATTGAGAATTATGTTAGGATAGTTTGGCTATCCTAACAAAGGAGTTTGGCTCCTATAACAAAGGCCCAAGCAAGACAGAAATTTATTCCTTCCTAATTCAATCGTCTTTAAGTGTCTGGGCACAAATGGTCCCAGGCTGATAGAATAGTTCCACCATGCCTAGGACCCAGGCTCCATCTTCTTGTTGGTCCTCAGCTCGTGGCTTCCGTCTCACAGTCTAATTTGATCATTTTGTTCCTATTATCACATCTTAGTTCCAGCCAGCAGGAAGGGAAAGAGGAAGGGAGAAAGGGTCCTCTGTTTCACTCTAGGAGCACAGTCTGAAAGTTGTGAACTTCGCTCCTGCTCCCATTAGCCAGAACTTGAAAACACCTAATGGTGAGCAGCTTTGCACACAACAAAACCGGGCATTCTGTTAACAAAGGACAAAGTATGAAAAGTATGTCAGGGGACAACTAGCAAGCTTTGTTATTTTGAGTACCTATTGTGTTATGAACTATTTAAGATACTGGGATAAAGAAAAGAGAAAACTGTGGTTACTGCCTATCAATTTAAGCCAGTCTTAGCTTTTTTCCCCCTCTGACTAGAAGATTTCTCACATCCCTAGCTAGGCAGGACAGTTTGACCCAGGCAGTCACTAATGGGAATAATGGTGCTCAAGCTCCACATCTTAATCTCAAGAATCTGTGAATGTCACCTAATATGGCAAAAGGGACTTTGCAGATGTGATTAAATGGAGGATTTTGAAATCGGTAGATTATTCTTAATTGTCTGGGTAGGCTCATGTAACCAGAAGTGTCCTTATAGAAGAGAGGCAAGAGATCAAAGTTAGTAAGAGAAGACAATGTGACTACAGAAGCAGAGATTGCAGTGATATACCACAAGCCAAGGAATGATGATAGTCTTTAGAAGCTGGTAGAGCCATGGAATTGATTCTCCCTGGACTCTATAAGGAATCAGACTTGCCAGCATTTTGATTTTAGCATTTTAAGACTAATTTTTAACTTATGACCTTCAGAACTGTAAGAGAAAAAATTTGTTTTAAGCCTCTAAGTTTGTGACAATTTGTTACAACAGGAGTAGGAAATAAATACACCAGGTGAATGTCAGCCCAGATGCCATTTATTTCTCATAAGAGCCAGATGCCAGGACTCAACTGTGTATGGTGGAACATCCCTGGCACCACCTTCCTTATAAATGACATGGAACACTTGGGAGCCTTTTCTCTCTTGAATTCTTTTGCTTTGACATTGGGAATAATGATCATAAGTCTTATATAAAACTGCAGGCCATCATGGCCTGGCAATCACTGCTCATTCATCCTTGGTTTAAACCATCTATGGAGTTCTGCTCTTTGCATTCCAATCATTTTGTAGTAAAAATACAAGGATCATTATAAAGCTGCAGTCTGTGTGTACCTTGCTTTCAGAGACAGGTGATTCATTTTTGGCAAGTAGTAGCTTACTCCTTGGAAGGAAAGTTCTGACCAACCTAGATAGCATATTCAAAAGCAGAGACATTACTTTGCCAACAAAGGTCTGTCTAGTCAAGGCTATGGTTTTTCCAGTGGTCATGTATGGATGTGAGAGTTGGACTGTGAAGAAAGCTGAGCGCTGAAGAATTGATGCTTTTGAACTGTGGTGTTGGAGAAGACTCTTGAAAGTCCCTTGGACTGCAAGGAGATCCAACCAGTCCATTCTAAAGGAGATCGGTCCTGGGTGTTCATTGGAAGGAGTGATGCTAAAACTGAAACTCCAATACTTTGGCCACCTCATGTGAAGAATTGACTCATTGGAAAAGACTCTGATGCTGGGAGGGATTGGGGGTAGGAGGAGAAGGGGATGACAGAGGATGAGATGGTGGATGGCATCACTGACTGGATGGACGTGAGTCTGAGTGAACTCCGGGAGTTGGTGATGGACAGGGAGGCCTGGCGTGCTACGATTCATGGGGTCGCAAAGAGTCAGACACGACTGAGCAACTGAACTGAACTGAACTCATATACTCTCAAAAAAAGAAAAAAACTTGGAGAAACTTAGCGGAATACAGGTGATTAGAGAAGTATGACCCACAGTAATCTAGTTGTCAGTACTACATTGAATTGCTGTGATCTTTGGCCACTGTCACAAGGAACAGTCTTGCTGCTGTCCTCCTTCTCACTTGAAAACACTGCATGATGAGTCAAGAATGGCCACAGGCTCCATCGGAAACAGGCAAATGAATGGGGTGTGGCTCGAATATGTCTAATGTGAATTCCTTAGGGCTGAATGGAATCATGCCCTGGATGAGCACAAGGCACTGTATGAACACAGCACCTGAACCAAAAAATTGAGAATTAATTTGTCCTTATGGAGAGAAGCCAAAATCAGATGCTTCATCTGTAGATGTTAGTCAGCTCTTCTTCACTGTCAATTCTTAGGAAAAGAGAGGATATAAAAGATATACATATAATAACAGGTATTTAAGAGAATACTCTTAAATATGTTGAGGCTGGATTTGGTTCAGGATGAATAAATTCTAATGACAAATATTTCTGTTATGTTTTGGAATGAACAAAGCATTTTTGTAGGTATCGATCTTGTGTCATTATTGCTATCACTCTGTGATCTTATTATTATCCTTCTGGTTACAGATAAGAACCTGAGATGCTGGTAGCTCATCTAAGTCTTGCTTAATTTTGACAGACCTGAACTCAAGTCTTCAAACTCTGAGTCGGGGTCCTTTCCACTGAAATATGAGGCCTCTGTAGTGACTCTGAAAGTGCTGCATTGGTAAAGGTATTTTCGTGCACTGTGAGAACTGCAGAATTGTACAGGATTTGGGGATTATTTTAGCTCTGCATGCGTGTGTCAGGGTAGAGCTAAGGAGTATGTTTGGATCAGCTGTTCTCAGACATGTTATCAATGTGAGGGCAATGCTGACTGTACGCAATTTTTCTGTCTTTCTCCCTTGACTCCAGTGCATCCATTATATACATCAGAGGGTATAGGGCTTCCCCTAGAACCTTTGAAGATAGTTGACGTTTATATGTTTAACAGTGACCCTAGAAGTCAAGTATATTCCCCAGTGTTACGTAACCAGCATGTCCAAGGTTTCTTGAAGCTGTGCTGTTGTTGCTCACCTCCAATTTCTCAGTGTTCCTCCTTCTCACTGTCTAGGCCTGCTGGGTGGCCTGGCCAGCAGCCCTGCACAAAGGACTCACCCTATTCCAGGCACTTCAGAGTCTCAGTGAATATCTGCTGAGGGAATGAATGGGGTGAGATTTACATGAATGCCTTCAACTTTGATGCTCTGAGTCCCTCGACTAAAAGACAGTCTAGTGTTTTCTCACAGTGACTCTTCCCAAATATTTTTGTCAATCTCTTGTGATCCTTATATCTGCTTGTGAATCCATCTTCATAATTTTTGCTTCCTGCCATTGTACTAAAACCCAGATGCTCACTCACAAGCTGAACTCCACATCTGCTAATTGCTTTGTTGGTTCTGAGAGGGAAATTTACTTATTTTTGCACTGTCTTGATTCTCATAGTTTGTGCCAGCCAGTGAGAGAGTGGGCATATTTTCTTTCTGTGTTATGATCAGCAAGATGTGTCCATAGGTCTCCAAAGTGTTACTGACCTTCCATTTCGTGTAAAAACTGTCAGCATGATTGGGTCAAGATGAGTTCCAGTATCTGGAGTCATTCATGTTCCATGATGCATAGGTTTTGTTATTTAAGGTCATCATGCTGGTATCTTTCCTGAATATGTTGGAAAATAATAAGTAGTCCTCACAACTATGCAAAAACTTAGGTTTGATACCATGAATGGTCTAAGTATGACTATAAAGATATATGCAGTTTCAGAGGTGTTGTCAAGAAAATTCTCTAGGATATTTCCTGGTGCTGTACCTCACAGTCCGTTCACACAGCTGAGATCCTTTGCTGGGTGCTGTTTATACACCCAGCAAAGGGTAGCTCTTTACACAGGATAGACACTGGAATGTCATCTCACACCCACACCATAGTTTTCTATGTAGTAGCCTTATATCTCCATGTATGTTGTCAACTCTTCTGAGGACTTAATATCTTGTTTTTCTGTTTTCCCAATGTCTGAGTATACAGGAGCTGATCATTAAATACTAGATACTATTTGATTCAGACATTTGCATATTATAATCAGGAAGCTCTAGCAAATGAACCGTCAGTTGTTAACCTGCTTTGGCTACATTCACACCCATCATTTAAGGATATTGCATACATGACATTTTTAGCTGTGTTAAACTAATCAATTGAATCATGAACCAGACTGGAAGAGAAAAGAATGCAGCTGAAAATATCTTGTTCATCAACCCTTGGGAAAGGCTAGAATCATGACTGAACATATTGACTCTCCTTTGCCTTCCTCTCCCTATAGGCCAAGTCTCTTCTCATCCTTGTTGATTAATTCTGTATTTCTCCTATTTCAGATGACAACCAGTCTCCATACCCATCTGTATTATCCCTGACCAAAGTCTTACCAGGTTTGAGGGAAACAAGACTCTAAGAAACTTGTTCAGCTTATTTTTATTTCATACACACAGCTTCTGTTCCTTACATAGGCGAGACCACTATCATTCCCAGTCAGCGATGGGCACTGGGCTGCTCCTCACCAACCTGTTATGTTATATGCTTTCATCTTTCTATCATTGGTCTGTCTCCTTTTTCATTTAAAATGGACTTTATTTTTTAAATGACATACTTACAAAAAAGTGTGCAGATCTTAAATGTAAACTTTGATGGACTTTCAGAAAGTGAGTACATCAGTTAACCAATGTGTGGGTCAAGCAAGACTGTTATCAGCACATATGAATCACTCAAGCTAATCATTATCCATCTCTAAAGATAACCATATCTCACCATCCTGACATCTTGTACCATAGATAAATTCTTGTATTTTAAAACTTTATATATATATAAATGGAATTATAAAATAAGTATTTTGTGTGTCTGGCCTCTTTTGCTCAAAATTATGTTGTGAGATGGATCTGTGTTGTTGCATGCAACGATAACATGTTCATTCTCACGTTATATAGTATTCCACTGAATATATCTGTGACAATTCACTTTTTTCATTCTATTTTATCCATTGGATACTGCTGCTGTTGCTGCTAAGTCACTTCAGTCATGTCTGACTCTGTGCGACCCCATAGACGGCAGCCCACCAGGCTCCCCTGTCCCTGGGATTCTCCAGGCAAGAACACTGGAGTGGGTTGCCATTTCCTTCTCCAATGCATAAAAGTGAAAAGTGAAAGGGAAGTCGCTCAGTCGTGTCTGACCCTCAGCGACCCCATGGACTGCAGCCTTCCAGGCTCCTCCGTCCATGGGATTTTCCGGGCAGGAGTACTGGAGTGGGGAGCCATTGCCTTCTCCGCCATTTGATACTACAATTCATTTATTCATGTTCTCCTCTGAACACATTCATGTGTGTCTATTAAACATATGCATTCATGTGTTGGGTATATAACTAGGAGCAGAATTACTGTGTCTTAAGATTGTCAAAGGGCTTCCCTGGTAGCTCAGCTAGTAAAGAATCCATCTGCAATGCAGGAGACCCCCAGCTTGTTTCCTGGGTTGGGAAGATCCTCTGGAGAAGAGATAGGCTACCCACTCTGGTATTCTAGCATTGCAAAAGTCAGAGATAATGTTGTTTTTGCAGGGCAGGCCAGACTTACAGGAAATTTTCAAGGTGTTGTTTAATCAGAGTCCCAGTATTGCACAGGTAGGCCTATTACATTTGCAGTGTCTCACTGCAAAGTATATCGTCATCTCTGTAAGTGACATATGTTCAGTTCAGTTCAGTCGCTCAGTTGTGTCCAACTCTTAGTGACCCCATGAACTGCAGCACCCTAGGCCTCAGTGTCCATCACCAACTCCCGGAGTTCACCCAGACTCATGTCCATTGAGTTGGTGATGCCATCCAACCATCTCATCCTCTGTCGTCCCCTTCTCCTCCTGCCCTCAATCTTTCCCAACATAAGGGTCTTTTCAAATGAGTGAGTTCTTCGCATCAGGTGGCCAAAATACTGGAGTATTAGCTTCAACATCAGTCCTTCCAATGAACACCCAGGACTGATCTCCTTTAGGATGGACTGGTTGGATCTCCTTCCAGTCCAAGGGACTCTCAAGAGCCTTCTCTAACGCCACAGTTCAAAAGCATTAATTCTTCGGCACTCAGCTTTCTTTATAGTCCAACTTTCACATCCACACATGACTACTGGAAAAGCCATAGCCTTAATAGATGGACCTTTTTTGGCAAAGTAATGTCTCTGCTTTTTAATATGCTGTCTAGGTTGGTCATAATTTTCCTTCCAAGGAGTAAGCGTCTTTTAATTTCATGGATGCAGTCACCATCTGCAGTGATTTTGGAGCCCCCCAAAATAAAGCCTGCCACTGATTCCACTGTTTCCCCATCTATTCGCCATGAAGTGATGGAACTGAAGAACTATGGACGGAGGTTCGTGACACTGTACAGGAGACAGGGATCAGGACCATCCTCTTGGGAAAGAAATGCAAAAAAGCAAAATGGCTGTCTGAGGAGGCCTTACAAATAGCTGTGAAAAGAAGAGAAGTGAAAAGCAAAGGAGAAAAGGAAAGATGTAAGCATCTGAATGCAGAGTTCCAAAGGATAGCAAGGAGAGATAAGAAAGCCTTCCTCAGTGATCAATGCAAAGAAATAGAGGAAAACAACAGAATGGGAAAGACTAGCGATCTCTTCAAGAAAATTAGAGATAACAAGGGAACATTTCATGCAAAGATGGGCTTGATAAAGGACAGAAATGGTATGGATCTAACAGAAGCAGAACATATTAAGAAGAGGTAGCAAAAATACACAGAAGAACTGTACAAAAAAGAGCTTCACAACCCAGATAATCACAATGGTGTGATCACTAACCTAGAGCCAGACATCCTGGAATGTGAAGTCAAGTGGGCCTTAAAAAGCATCACTATGAACAAAGCTAGTGGAGGTGATGGAATTCCAGTTGAGCTATTTCAAATCCTGAAAGATGATGCTATGAAAGTGCTGCACTCAATATGCCAGCAAATTTGGGAAACTCAGCAGTGGCCACAAGACTGGAAAGGTCAGTTTTCATCCCAATCCCAAAGAAAGGCAATGCCAAAGAATTCTCAAACTACCACATAATTGCACTCATCTCACATGCTAGTAAAGTAATGCTCAAAATTCTCCAAGCAAGGTTTCAGCAGTACATGAACCATAAACTTCCAGATGTTCAAGCTGATTTTAGAAAAGACAGAGGAACCAGGAACAAATTGCCAACATCCACTGAATCATCGAAAAAGCAAGACAGTTCCAGAGAAACACATATTTCTGCTTTATTGACTATGCCAAAGCCTTTGACTGTGTGGATCACAATAAACTGTGGGAAATTCTGAAAGAGATGGGAATACCAGACCACCTGACCTGTGTCTTGAGAAACCTATATGCAGATCAGGAAACAACAGTTAGAACTCTACATGGAACAACAGACTGGTTCCAAACAGGAAAAGGAGTACGTCAAGGCTGTATATTGTCACCCTGCTTATTTCACTTATTTGCAGAGTACATCATGAGAAACGCTAGGCTGGAAGAAGCACAAGCTGGAATCAAGATTGCTGGGAGAAATATCATTAACCTCAGATATGCAGATGACACCACCCTTTTGGCAGAAAGGGAGAGGAACAAAAAGCCTCTTGAGGAAAGTGAAAGAGGAGAGTGAAAAAGTTGGCTTCAAGCTCAACATTCAGAAAACGAAAATCACGGCATCTGGTCCCATCACTTCATGGGAAATAGATGGGGAAACGGGGGAAACAGTGTCATATTTTGTTATTTGGGGCTCCAAAATCACTGCAGATGGTGACTACAGCCGTGAAATTAAAAGACACTTACTCCTTAGAAGGAAAGTTATGACCAAAGTAGACAGTATATTGAAAAGCAGAGATATTAGTTTGCCAACAAAAGTCTGTCTAGTCAAGGCTATGGTTTTTCCAGTGGTCAGGTATGGATGTGAGAGTTGGACTGTGAAGAAAGCTGAGCGCCGAAGAATTGATGCTTTTGAACTGTGGTGTTGAAGACTCTTGAGAGTCCCTTGGACTGCAAGGAGATCCAGTCAGTCCATTCTAAAGGAGATCAGTCCTGAGTGTTCATTGGAAGGACTGATGCTTAAGCTGAAACTCCAATACTTTGGCCACCTCATGCGAAGAGTTGATTCATTGTAAAAGACCCTGATGCTGGGAGGGATTGGGGGCAGGAGGCAAAGGGGACAACAGAGGATGAGATGGCTGTATGGCATCACCAACTCGATGGACATGAGTCTGAGTGAACTCTGGGAGTTGGTGATGGACAGGGAGGCCTGGCGTGCTGTGATTCATGGGGTCACGAAGAGTCAGACAGGACTGAGAGACTGAACTGAACTGAACTGATGCGACCAGATGCCATGATCTTCGTTTTCTGAATGTTGAGCTTTAAGTCAACTTTTTCACTCTCCTCTTTCACTCTCATCAAGAGGTTCTTTAGTTTTTCTTCACTTTCTGCCTTAAGAGTAGTGTCATCTGCATCTCTGAGGTTATTGATTTTTCTCCCAGCAATCTTGATTCCAGCTATGCTTTTTCCAGTCCAGCATTTCTCATGATGTACTTTGCATATAAGTTAAATAAGCAAGGTGACAATATACAGGCTTGATGTACTCCTTTTCCTGTTTGGAACAAGTCTGTTGTTCCACGTCCAGTTATAACTGTTGCTTGCTGACCTGCATACAGGTTTCTGAAGCGGCAGGTCAGGTGGTCTGGTATTCCCATCTCTTTCAGAATTTTCCACAGTTTGTCGTGATTCATATAGCCAAAGGCTTTGGAATAGTCAATAAAGCAGAAATAGATGTTTTTCTGGAGCTCTCTTGCTTTTTCGATGATCCTGTGGATGTTGGCAATTTATCTCTGGTTCTTCTGCCTATTCTAAAACCAGTTTGAACATTGGAAGTTCAAGGTTCACGTATTGCTGAAGGCTGAGTTGGAGAATTTGAGCATTACTTAACTAGCATGTGAGATGAGTGCAACTGTGCTGTAGTTTGAGCATTCTTTGGCATTGCCTTTCTTTGGGATTAGAATGAAAACGGACCTTTTCCAGTTGTGTGGCCACTGCTGAGATTTCCAAATTTGTTGGCATGTACTTATTCATTATGATAGCAGGACAAAGGGTTAGTTATGCTTTTAAAGAAATGTACGTATTCAGCTCAGGTTATACTGCCAAATAGTTTTTCAGAGTGATTGTATCAATTTTCATTTCCACCAGAAGTGTACATTAATTTCAGTTGCTCTGCACTATTACTACTCTAGATGTTGTGTGTGTTTATTGCAGATATGGTGTGCATTCCTCTGCTTTCCTGTGGCCACTTGGTAGTCTTTCATTTAGTACCATTCAGTCTCACCCATCTTTATGTTGGATTGTTTGCTTTTAGTTGTTATTTTTTAAGAGTCCTTTGGGCTTCCTGATGGCTCAGACGGTAAAGAATCTGCCCTCAATGCAGGAGGTCCGGGTTCGATCCCTGGGTCAGGAAGATCCCCTAGAGAAGGAAGTGGCAACTCACTCCAGTATTCTTTCCTGGAGAATCCCTATGGACAGAGAAGCTTGGCAGGCTATAGTCCATGGGGCTGCAAAGAGTAGGACATGGCTGAATGACTCACACACAAGAGTCCTTTATGATGTGGATATGAATTCTTTGTTTGATATATGTAGTAAAAATAATCTCTTCCACTCTGGCTTGCCTTTCCTTTTCCTTCCCTTAACAGTGTCTTTTGATGACCAAAAGTTTTTAATTTTAATGTAATCCAATTTATTCATTTTTTTCTTTTATGGTTAGTGTTTTTCTGTCCTGTTTAAGAAATGTTTGCCTATTCCAAGGTCATGACGTATGCTCCTAAGTTTTCTCCTAAAAGCTTTATTTTTTTACCTTTCACATTTAGATCTACAATCTATCTAGAATTGGATTTTGTCAATGGTGTAAGATAAAAGGTTCAGCATTCATTTCCAAATGGATATCAAATTGACCCAGCACCATGTACTGAAAAAAGTAATTATCATCCTTTCCCCATTCCACTGTAGTGTCATCTTTGTCAAACAGCAGGTGACCCCCTGTGTTTGAATCTGTTTCTGAATTGTAGTCTGTTCATAGGTTTATAGTCTGTTTTTGCAGTCTATCTGGAGTGAGTTGCCGTATACTTCTCCAGGGGATCTTCCTGGCCCAGGAATAGAACCTGGATCTCCTGTATTGTGGGCCGATTCTTTACCATCTGAGCCATCAGGAAACCCAGAGACTCTTAAAAAATAAGAACTAAAAGCAAACAATCTAACATAAAGGTGGGTGAGACTGAATGGCCCTAAACAAAAGATTACATAGTGGGCAATACCAACTTATAAGTCATTACTGTGTCTGGTAGTTTAGATCTTCAAGTTATGTTCTTCAAGATTGCATTGGCTATTCTAAACCCTCCACATTCTGCATACATTTTAGAATCAGCTTTTCAAATTACACACATAGACACACACACACACACACACACACACACACACACACACACACCATGGCTGTGATAGCTGTTGAGATTGCATTGATTGTATAGATAAATTTTTTAGAATTTTGACATTATTATACTATTCGGTTTTCTAATCCATCAAAATGGTATTGATTTCCTTTTAGGTAGTCTTTAAATGCTCTTAATAATGTTTTGTAGTATTTAGTATAGAACTTTTAAATATCTCTTGATTTTCTACCAAGCTCTTGATATATTTTGTTCTTTTGTAGGTGAATGATTTTTAGTATTTTACTTTCTTTGTTTTTGTGGTTGGTGTACAGAAATATAATTGACTTTTGTTTGGATATAAATGACATTCCTTTTTTTATCTTTTCTGTGTCCTTATATTTAAGCTGAATTCTTGTAAGAATCTATTGTTATATTTTTAAAACCCAGTCTGACATCTGTGTGTATGTGTGTGTGTGATGGAGTTTTGAATCTTGCTTACTTTTGCTTGAACATTTCAGCACAGTATGTAAAACATACATAATTTTTTGATACGACTGTAAGTTAAGTAGAGACAATAATGGTACCTACTCCATAGGGGTTTTGTGAGAAATAAATTGCTAATTTTTAAAAACTTAGAGTATAGTTAATATTCAATAAGCTAGCAGTTATAATTTTTATTACAGATATATAATTTTCCCTAAATCTTTGCTCTTTCAAATAACAAGCCATGAACATCCCTGTGCTATTTGTAATATCATACTGTTACTGCCGCATGGTTCCACAGCTCTGTTATTACATGTGCATGTTTACAATTTACATATATAATTACAGCTTTTTTCTTTCTCCTATAAAATGTATCACTTTTATGAATTAGCCTAGAAAACTTCTATTTATATTAACAATGTCAAAAATTTCTTGGTACTTATGTGCCGCTCTCTGATTAGCTTATGTTTAATAAAAATCAATCTATTAACCATTTACTGAACGCTTATACATCACAGGCACCATAGAAAGGTTGTATCACATAAGTAGCAAATGTTGTCCAAGAATCAAGTGTCGTTTGGTTTGAATTCAAAGCCTATGGTCTTAAACATTATGCTTTGATTCTTCTAAGAGCAAATCTTTCTCATTTTATTCTTGCTGCAAGGGAAGATGGAAAAGTTAAGTGGCCTGCACACAGTCACAGAAGAGATGGCTTTCTAATCTTTAAGATTTAATTTTAAACTTCTTTTTCAAATTTAGTTTAGTTATTTTATAATGTTGTGTTAGTTTCTGCTGTACAGCAAAGTGGATCAGTTATATATATACATATATTCCTTCTTAATCACCACAGAGCGTTCAGTGCTGTTCCTGTGCTATACAGCAGGTTCTCATTAGTTATCTATTTTATACTTAGTAGGACTTCTATGGTGGCTCAGTTGGTAAAGAGTCTGCCTGCAGTCCAGGAAACCAGGGTTCAATCCCTGGGTTGGGAAGTCCGTTAGAGAAGGAAATGGCAACCTACTCCAGTATTCTTGCCTGGAAAATCCCGTGGACAGAGGAGCCTAGGGGGATACAGTCCATGGGGCTGCAAGAGTTGGACACAACTTAGTGACTAAACTACCACCAGTGAATCCCAATCTCCCAGTTCATCCCGCCATCCCCTTCCCTCTTTGGTGTCCATATATTTGTTCTCTATGTCTGTGTCTCTATTTCTGCTTTATGAATAGGTTCATCTATGCCATTTTTTCTAGATTCCACATGTATGCATTAATGTATGATATGTTTTTCTAAGTCTGACTTACTTCACTCTGTATGACAGTCTCCATCCACATCTATGCATAATTTTGAACTTCTTAACAGCAGTAACTATGCCTCTGGCCTTCTTTCCACCTCCAAACCATAGACATGGAGAACACTTAATAAATGCCAACTCCCTGACTGACTAACTTATCTGACTACACAGTTTCTGCAAGACTATATCTCTAGATAACTCACATGTTATCCTCGAGCAAATACCTTGACATTTCTGCCATCTTTTAGTTTCTTAACAAAAAAGAACAAATCTGTGCCTGTGTTTATTAGTTAGAATGAAAACATAATATACATTTCCTAAGAATAAATCAGTTCATTAAATAAAAAGTCACATGACAGCATACCTCTAGCTGCTACTCCCTTACACAACTGAGGGTTTGCCTTCACCTAATAATGATCTAGTCTCTCTTGATAATCCTTCATATTCATTTCCACTGATAGGACAAAGCAAAGCCAGGACATCACCCCAGGAGTCTTATTACCACTCTTTATGGGTTTCTTTGTTTTATATCCAGGTTATCATCTCTGTTGGACAAATTGTTCTTCAATAACCTGCTCAGTCAGAAGGCTGAAGTGACTTAATTTGTTAATAACAAAAATCTTCCTCTTTCTCTTCCTCTGAATTTGTAGGGTTCCCCATTCTTATGACATAAACCTACTCACCATCACAAATGCCTTTTAACATTTTGAGCTATAGCATTTGCCTTCAAATAAGCTTTTTTAATCAGGTCAGAAGACATTATGCATCGCACATATAGCTGAAAAATAACATTCACCAGCTTCACGAAGGCTTGGCTATCGCATTATAAATTCCTGCAGTAGAGGAGGATGGTAATAGTAATGTCAAGTCCCACCCATTCTTTACCATCTAGAGAACACTTCATGTTTCTTGCTTGCTTATAATGATATTTTTAATTGTTGTGTCACTCAAATATAGCAGTTATTGATTTGGTATAAAAATACTTCATTATTCTGGAATACCTTTTCTATTTCAGAAGCATCCACAAAGATTGCTAATTTTTCTCTTGAGAAATAGAATGAAATTTCAATAGAGATATTATTTGACACAGGTATGTTATTCCTCCTTTATAGTTTTCCATAAAAAAACAACAGAGAATTATGCCCTTTTTCATCCAACACAGTTCTGATAGGTAGAAGTGAAAGTATTTGCTCATCATTAAGAATTCATCTATCACTTTTTAGAAATAAATGAATGGTTACACTTATATTAAAGAGCAGAGCTTTATCATTAGACTAACTACTCAATTCAAACTTCCTTGATTCAGGTATTTAACTCATAATTTGATGAAGTGAAAGAACACTGGAATGAAAGGTAAATGCCTGAGATCAAGACTTGACTTTTACTGTCAACTTGGTGTTGACTTTGGGAAGTTACTCAATCTCTTTCTGCATCCTCACCTGTAAAGTGAAATAATTAAAATACTGAAGTCCCTTTTAGTTGTTAGAGTCCATACACTATTCATAATAAAGAAGTAATTCCTACAAAATCTTAGAATTTAGATTTCTGTCTTTTAAATGTTTGACTGTTTGTAACCTCAGAAAGTAATTGTATAACTGATATCCCACTAACTGTTGCCATTACCAGGATTAAGAAGTATAACATGTTTGTTTACCAAAGCCATTCTACTTAGTGGTACTTCTTAAATTTTTGCCTTTACACTAATAAGTTATATTTTCCATTTAAACCTTAACAATGTATATATAATCAAGAGTTATTAAACATTCACTCAACAAACACAAGTTTAGGTGTTGAAAAAATTAGATCTGTAAAATCAATTTGACCCAAATTTTAAAATCAAGCATGAATTATCTGTTTATCATCTGTTTATCTACGTACTGTATTGTGCTTGTATATTTAAGTTTTGTTGTATTTTAGTGAAGATTATAGACACTTTTGTCATTTGATTTACCCACCACTTGAGATAAAATTGATTCCATTGTTATTTTCTTCACGGGTCCATCCTTTCCACTGTGGAGTAGAGAGAATAGGATCATCAGGGAACCTAAGTGCAGTCTCAGCAATTCACTAACCAAAGGCAATTTACTTATAGCCCACTTGACTGAATTATCAGGAGAGTGAATAAGATAAATGAATGCATTTTGTAAAGTGTAACATGCTAAACAAACGCAAAATGGCATAATATGATAGTGAATTCCTCACTCAAGCTATTAATTCTTTCACACACACTCAGGAGATATTATGCATACCTGGTACATGGCAGGCACTGTTCTCAGCATTGGCAATAGCAGTCAAAAGGCAGACAACAAGGAAAGTCTGAGAAACTGTCACAGCAGAAAGGAGCCCAAGTAAACATAATTAATAAACGTAACATATTGTTACATTTATTGGATGGGATGGGATTCTTAAAAAGGATATTAGGTGAAAATTAAGAAAGTCTGAATAAATAATAAACTTTAGTTAATAGTAGTATGCCAATATGGGTTCATTAATTACAACAAATGTATTATACTATTATCAGTTCAGTCACTCACTTGTGTCCAACTCTTTGCAACCCCATGGACTGCAGGATGCCAGGCTTCCCTGTCTACTACCAACTCCAGGAGCATGCTCAAACTCATGTCCATTGAGTCGGTGATGCCATCCAACCATCTCATCCTTTGTTGTCCCCTTCTCCTCCTGCTTTCAATCTTTCCTGACATCAGGGTCTTTCCCAATAAGTCAGTTCTGCACATCATGTGGCCAAAATATTGGAGCTTCAGCAAAGACTCTAAGGCAGGGACCAACTTCAAATGTTTGAGAAACAGAAATAATTTGTGAGGTCAGTGTGTCATGAGCACTGGCAAAGGTAAGGTGTGGCAAAGGTAGGTCTTCCTTCAGAGAAGGAAGACTTGAGTTCTCCAGAAAGCTACAGAATGTACTAGAGTACGTTTTTTCCTGCAGGGCAACATGTGGAATCTTAGTGCCCTAACTAGGGATCAAACCCATGCCCCCTTCCATGGAAGTGTGAAGTCTTAACCACTGGACCACCAGGGGCGTGCACAGGAAAGTCCCCCTGACTAGAATTTTGGAGTAGGATAGACTCAGGATGTTATTCACATGAAATGGTGCAGCTACTCTGCCCTAAAAAGATTTAGAGTAAATCCTGGGGGCCAGCTGCTCTATACAGGTTAATAACAGCTTCATGACACCTACATGCTACTTCCTGAAGTCTTATTTGGAGGAAGCTGGACTTCAAAGAAGAAATCATAACCAACATGTTTTCATCATTAGCTAAAAGCCAGTTTCATTTGTGCAAGTACCAGAGAAGAAGCTTCAAAGTTCTGCATATCACCCACTGGCTTCCAAGGATCCTTGAATCATCTGGTCCATCAACCACAATGGTGTCCTACTCCCTCCATCCCCTCACCCTGCCCAGCACAGAATTAAGCATGTTTTCAAGAAAGGCAGAGGCTTCCCTGGTGGCTCAGACGGTAAAGAATCTGCCTGCAATTCAGAAAACCCGGGTTTGATCCCTGGATCTGGAAGGTACCTGGAGAAGGGAATGGCTACCCACTCCAGGATTCTTGCCTGAAGAATCCCATGGACAGAGGAGTCTGGTGGGGTTGTGTAGTATGTAGAATTTTTTGCTCTTTCCTAAAGTCCATGGGGTCACAAAGAGTCGGACAGAATTTCGCTTTTTCAAGAAATGCAATATCGCAGCAGCCTTTTGGCATTGCCCTTGCCTCAGCTCATTGCCCTAGCCTATGAGAACTAACACCCCAAACCCTGCCTTGGCCATCATGCAGATGCTTTTCACTTCTTTAAATCAAATTCGGATGATTCAGCATCAAAGAGAAAAGGAAGTTGGAGAGAGTAGCAAGAGCACTACCCTGGGAGTCAAGAAAACACAATTCAAGTTCAGATGCTGCTGCTTTCAGATCCTTAATTCCCTGATGTGTACAATTAGAACAGAAGTCTTGCCCTGCTGTTCTGATAAAGTGTGGTGGGAATCAAGTCGCTCTTATCTGTGGAAGGTGCTTTGTGAACCTAGGCTGCTGAATATAAATGGAAAGGGGGAGAAATGGAGTCGCTTCAAATTAGTGTGTTTTAATTGATCATCGATTATGGAAAGAGCACTGAAGAAGCATGGCGGTGGAGTGGGAGTGTGAAAAATAAACCCTTTGCCCTTAAAGAGCCAGGAGTTATATTAGAGTGGAGATCCATGCATTCAGGGGCCACCATACTACACAACTGTAGTGGGTGCCATTTACATTGTGGTCTAAGCATGTATTCGGAAGAACTAAGTAATAATGTAAGTTAACATCAATTAAAGAAGTAATAAGTACTGTTAGGAGCTCAGTGACTGGAGGCAATGAAAAAGAAAGATAAATAGAAGGGATGGGGCTTCAGCTAGTTGGTAGAAGAGGAAATATTCTCATGGGAAAGAGACTAGAGACAAAAGACCTTTAGTAAAATTAAGAATATAAAAATCATTGAGATGTTTTCATCAGGACTAAAAGAGAATTAGGTGACTTTTTTGCTCTTTCCTTAAATTTCTGCTCAAAATATGGGAATAGTTTAGGGACTTAAAATGTCATTGCGGTTGTTCATTGCCTAAGTCATGTTTGATTCTTTGCAGCCTCCTGAACTGTGGCACACCAGGCTTCCCTGTCCTTCACTATCTCCCAGAGTTTATGCAAACTCAAGTCCATCAAGTCAGTGATGCCATCCAACTATGTCATCCTTTGTCGCCCCTTTCTCCTCTTGCCCTCAGTCTTTCACAGCATCAGGGTCTTTCCTAGTGAGTCGGCTATTTGCATCAGGTGGCCAAAGTATTGGAGCTTCACCTTCAGCATCAGTCCTTCCAAAGAACAGTCAGAGTTGATTTTGTTTAGGATTGACTGGTTTGATCTCCTTGCTGTCCAAGGGACTCTCAAGAGTCTTCTCCAGCACCATAGTTTGAAAGTGTCAGTTCTTTGGCACTCAGCCTTCTTTATGGTCCAACTTTCACATCCATAAACGACTACTGGAAAAACCATAGCTTTGACTTTACAGACCTTTGTCAGCAAAGTGATATCTCTGCTTTTTAATATGCTGTTTAGGTTTGTCATAGCTTTTCTTCCAAGGAGCGAGCATCTTTTAATATTGTATCACTCACCTTTTCTTTTTCAATTCAAGCACAGCTCTAAGTATATGTGGGAAAGGCCAAGAGAAGAATAACATGCCAACACCTAAAATCTTGGCATTGGTTTGTCTTTTTATTGACCTATGATCTCTTCACTCCTGGTCCTCATCCAGTGTTGAAGAGCAGACGTAAATTTCTTTTAAAACCTGTGCACACACGCATTTGGGGTCTTACATCCTTATGTCCATGAAAAGCATTTTGCTCATCAATAAAATAATGACATTTAGGGCTTCTCTAGGTCCAACATTTCTTAACATTACAATACATTAGTGTTGAATTAAATAATTTAGTTAAATTTTAATTAAATTTGTAATTCTCAAAATTAAATTTTCTTCTAAGCGTGTTACCTGAAAGTGAAGTGAAAGTGAAATCTCAGTCATGTCCAACTCTTTGTCACCCCATGGACTGTAGCCTGCCAGGCTCCTCCATCCATGAGATTTTCCAGGCAAGAATACTGGAGTGGGTTGCCATTTCCTTCTCCAAGCGTGTTACCTATATTTGAGTAAATAAATGAATGTAAAAGCTGTAAGTATTTCTGTAAAACTAGGTCAATCAAGGATGAATTTTTACTGTTGTCATTTTTTGTCCCCTTTTTATTATATGACGTTAGATTTTTTTTTTTAATGCCTTCCAGTTTTATGGTTTTAATTTATTTTATTAATAACATCTGATTTGAAAATAACAGTGTCCCATATGAATTTTACAGAGAAATCTGCTTTCTTTCATCACAGCTTCTCTGTGTTGATAGGTTGGCTGGAAATTTCCCTTCTGATCAGTTTTGTATTACCCATAAGAGGAGAGGGAGGCAATGTACACCAACCAATATTCTGATGTTTTAAGGATAAAGATTTGGCAATGGAGTTTTGTCATCTCCTTTATCTTCCTCCTTGGAGTTTTCTGCAAAAGCTGAAGCTGTGACTTTTATTCAACACCTGCATCTTTAACAACCAGAGCAGTATAATTACCTTTCTTGAATATTCTATAGAATTGTCAAACAGCAATTTTCTTTTAGAAGACAGGCTTTAAAATAATGTCGTTTACATACAGAGTTTAACATCTCAAGCTAAAAATCTAATTACAAGAATCTGAAATTTACTGCATGTTTATAATTTAGTTGTTATAAAATTGCTAAATTAGGCACCTTTAACATATATTATGAGGCAGAAAAAATACATATAGTGAGATAAAATTAAATATTTTGGAATTTCATGAATATATGTTGATTTCTATTAATAACTATATTAAGACTACTTGGTATTTAATTGCATTTCTCTCGATTCAAGCTATTTGTGGAGAGAGGTGGCTTACAATGACATGACATCAATATCATTTCCTCGTTGTTAATGAAAACTACCAATATTTTAAAAAGGACTGCCATTGTACCTATGTATAGATGGCATATTCAAGCAAGCTGAGATCATTCTTTCAATGGACACACTACATAGTAATGCCAAAACTAAATATTAAGATTAGGATTTAGATAGGGTACTGCCATTTGATAGAAGTGACTCATGCCCAGACTGTATAAACACATCATTTTTGTCATCCTGATTTTATAATTTTTGAAGTGTAAATGGGATTGTCAACCATTGGAAGCAGCAGTACTTCAAAATTCTGCTACAATGTGAATGTTAAAGTGGAAAATTTAACCTAGCATCACATTATTTCTTTTTGGTACAAACTCTAAATTAATGTTATGAAATGTTATGAGCATACCAATAAAACTACTGCTTATAAAAATTAAACAGTATCTTTTATAATCTCCAAATTGTCACTCTGGCAATTCCTCTGTTGCCCCACATTATTCTCTGAATGTCTAGTCTGCTACGTTTTTCCTTGTGTGCTTCTATTTAGGATCTCTGTTCTTTATGCCAGTATGTGTCCAAAGATTCTGCAAATCTTTTGTATCTTTCTAAGCATGTTCTCTACGACAAAGCTATTCAGCCTGGAGTCTAATGTACAACCTTCCCAGGCTCTTCCTCAAAAGCACACTCTGCCATTCTAAACACACACACAACAGACAGATTTAAAAAAGAATTTTAATAGAGTCTCACATTGCATTGTTTTGAATTTCTATCATGTCTAGATAACTAGTGTTTGTTCATACTGTTACATTCTATAGAAATATAACTGTCATGTAAAATAATTTTTATTCTGTTTGTATCTTGGTTATATACAATATGATATTTGTGCCTGAAATCTTAAATATGCCAGTAGGAAGAATCACAAAATCTGAAGTTTTGGAAATGTATTCTTTGTGCTGTGATACTCAGTTTAAATCTTGACATTTCCAGTTAAGAAAATAATATTTGAAAAAGGAAATGATACTAAAAATATTCCACCTATTCATGAACAATTCTCAATAGCCATATTTTATTATGTAAGCATGTTGCAAACCCTGTTTCTCTCCTGTATTTCTAGGTCCTCTATAAAATATGCACATATGATGGTAGATACGTGTGTACATAGGTCGTGTATATTTCACACGCAAAACCCAGAAAGCAAGAGTAGTGTTTTCATTTTAACTTATATATGGACGTAATGTCACCAAAGCAACAAACAATTCTCTCTCTCTCTCTTTTTTTTTTTAACTTCGCCTTCTCAAGTCACTGCTTTATATTTTATAGGGTTTCTCCCATACTATCTTAACTGGATTAGAGAATAAGGACAAGTTTTCTCCATTACAAAATTCTCATTTAATCCTTATCCACACTTAATTTATCAAATTAAATCAGACAAGATTGATTCCGGGGCTTTTCAAGCTGGACATCATGTGTAAAATCGGCAGACAACGGTTTGTAAAGGGTGCCCACCGTGACTTGTCATAGCATCTTGCCTCAGCTTCAGCTGCCCTCGCGTCGATCCAGGCGGGGTCAGGATGCTTCTTGGTGTTACACTGGGGGCTCTGCAGGGAAACAGAGCAGCTACACAGCCTCCAGCAGAGTTACTTATTACACCCGCGGCCCCCTTCACCTGCCCCAGCCATTCAAAATAACATCACACCATAAAATATTCATGAACCGCGCAGTGCTGCAGCCAGGGCTCGCTACTGCAGGTGGCTGTTACATCAGTAATTGCCCAATACTTCCCTCCACAGCGTAAAATTGTTTTCATTATGTGTCATGAACACAGAGCCAAGCAGAGCCCTCTTGAGTGGTTTCCCAAGGGCTGGAGGGAGGTGGTACTTAAACAGGCGCTTTTTGGCTTAGATTAAAAAAAAAAAAAAAAAAAAGGAGAACCCAGTGAAAGCTCATCATTAACTCTCCTTCGAAGCGCAACAAAAAGCAGAAGCTCATGCAAAACTCCTATAAAGATTATCCTAAATGTCTCAGTTACGAGGAAGAGCTTTAGGGGCTTTAGCGGGACTTAGGATACTTCAAGCTGCTTCAGCAGAGAAGAGAATAACTTTCCACCTGACTGAAGTTCCCATGGAGTACGGAGCTGGGGGATAAGCAGGTTTCAGCAATAAACTCCTGCATTGTGAGGCAATAATGCCCAGCCAGGTCTCCCCATTTTGATTCAAGGGTGTCTTTTTCTTTCCCCCCTGTGGAGGACTAATCACAGCTCCACTTTGTTTAATTGCAGCAAAGAGAGAAATGTGTTTAAGAAGTCATTCTGGACCCCTTTAAATGAATGCTGGGGTTCTTCAAGGACAACAAACAGGATGCATAATAAATAAGATTTAATTTTCAGATCAAAATAGGCCAAGTTAAAGATTTTTAGTGACTGATCTAGGAGAAATGCAGCTGAAAAGAGAATGGAAAGTTGCGGGGGAGTAAGGTGGGGGGAGCAACAAGTGGGATTAAAGTCTTGGTTTTCATGTAGCACAAGCTACTTCTGCATGGGGGGAGGGTCCTTACAGGAATAAAATCTTTACAGAATTGGGAATTACTAGCTTTCCCTTACATTGTGATTCTGATTTAGAAAGAAGGAAGGGAAGAAAGAAAGAAAGGAGAGAGTAAAGAAGGGAGAAGAAAGAAAGAGGAAAGGAAAATTCTTGATTCTTCTTATAAGCGATGTCAGATCTTTATAATTGACAGAGACGTGCCCGCCCTCGTTTTCTTGCTCTGGCCTAGCAAAGTCGGGTGCAGTGTGTGCCTTGTGATGGCCCCAGGGTCATGAACTCCGTGCGGGTGGGGGTGGGGGTGGGAGGAAAAGCATTTATCCATCACATGCTTTCTTTCTGAGTTTGACACAACTAAGTCACAGACCAAATGATTGGGAAGCACCCTTTTTCATCAGTTTAAAATCTGTGTATTTCTTCCCATTCTGGCCTTCATAACCTCTCCTTAAAGGAAAGCTAACTATATCCTCATTGTTAAGATGTGTATTAGCTGACCTATATCACTGTCTTTAGAAACTGTTTAAAACTGTTTTGTTTTAAACAAAACCGTCTCCCAAACTGTTTTGGATGAGATGACAAAATCACTCAGTTATGCAGCTATCTTAAATGGTCTTATCCAACTTGAAAATGTGTAATATGAATTCCTCATGTTCAAATATGACCTGTACATTTCTGACTTCTTTTCTTTTCTTGAAAGGAGTTGTCATCCACTCACCTAGAGAGAGATTTTAAATTAAAAAAAAAAATTTAAGGGACACTTTTGGTAGTATTTTCTTTTACTAATGCAATATCCATTGATAACAAATTGACCATAGATAACTGTCAGTGTCATAAACTGAAGAAGGCAATGGGCGTAAAACCTCTCACGGGCATCTGCTGCAGGGGGTTTTCCTCTGGTTTAAATGGAAGATGTGAGGTTATTTAGCATCTTGCAAAAACAATATAGAGTGAGTGTGTGTGTGCATGCCCGTGATATACTTATGCATCATGAGCGATGGATCTCCTTTGCATCTGGTAACTGTAGACTTTTTCCCTCTGAATACAGCAAATGACTGTTTCAAAATGAAAACCCACTATGTGTTGGAATGCTGTATTATGCCTAGTCCTTTTTTGAGTGAGAGGCCGCTTTTAAAAGTTAGGTATATCATTGCCAAAAAGGGGCTAAATAGTATTGTCAGCATTTTGAGAAGGAATAGGTCCTTTCTCCCCTTCCTTCTCAAACTCCTTTCTGGACAGCTGTTAGTGACTTACCGAACTTTTCATATGGATATGTATGTTAATGGCAGGCAATGAACTGGAGATGAAGAAGCCTAAACACAGGCCCGGCTCTTCAGTACACATCAAAAGCCCTCACAAAAGCAGCAGTAAAAGAGGCAGCGACGGCGGAGCCTTCACTTTTGTACCCTGAATTAGTTCTGCAAGCAATGAAACTGATCTTTTCTCCTTGCCAGAAAAGTCTGCTGATTTTTGTGAGTGCTCATTAGCACAAGAGGCATTTGTGAAGATAATTGACTGACGCTGATACTGCTGGCTGTCACAACAGTGCCAGCCAGCAGTGTATGTGCATTTTAATAGTTGTATTTTTTTTTTTCTTTCTTAGACTTCATGGTTTCTAAAAGATACCCGTCTTCCAATGGTTTACTCTTTTATCTGAAGCAGAAGATTTTTTAAATCTTTCCTTTGAAAACAGACAGCCAAACTGACTTTAAAAAATACTGTGTCTCTGCGCAGTACCTGCTGTGTACACGTGTGCAGGCTTTAAAAGGTCTCAGCTATTAAACACATACAACTGGACAGAAATTATGCAGAAAGAGACCCGAAGTATTTGATCAGATGAACATTCAGGTAATAGTGTATACCATAAGGATTCCTATAACACAAACTATCATTCTGGAGAAATAAAAAGTAAAATGATATTCCACTATCATCACAAGTAACTACAATGACAATAAAATTTGAAACTTTTTTATGGCTTCCACTTTGGAGACATGTTCTCAAAATTAGAAAATTTCAGAAGAAGATATGGGGGCAGGGTAAGTGTTTTTGGAAGTCCTAATTTGCAATGCTTTGACGTAAGGTTCTCTTCTGTCCGATGGTACCATCAAGAATGGACTTCAAAGAATAAAACTGTAGATTTCAGGGGACAGTTGAGGCTATATGTTCATGATGTCAAGGAATTCAACATCAAACATGACATGAACATTCCTTTTCAATGAGTTCTTGATGACAATTTATAACACATTGTAGAATCCTGTATTACTTAGTTGACACATGCCTTTCTCTTTTCTAAAGGAACTTCTGAGACATTTACTTTAATTATACATTTGACTGTTCTTTATAGGGAATTTGTGTGTCATTGCAGCAAAACATAGATTTTACCATGTGTCTTGTCCCAAATGAATAGCAGTATGCTAAGTCTTCTGTAGTCTATACATATGTTAAGCCGTTTAAGGACTCTGTACATTGAAAATTCTCCGAATACCATTTTTCTAAAACATTTCAGAAGCCTGCCTAGTTGAAACATTTCACATAAAGAGTGTTATCTTTGAGAGAGGAGAAGTTATTTCCCCAAGTTAAGAATGACACAATGAGTTGAGTGAATGTAGGAGTCACTTCTATACTATAGCCACTTTAGAATGAATATGAGTTGTCTGTCTGACCCTCCAGAGTGTATGTTCCTAGCAGCTCAGCTCACTGATAAGCCAGGTTGCTCTGAAAGGGCTCCAGAGGAGGGTTAAATATGTTGGTCATTTTGTTGGTTTTTTCACTGCATCTGTACCTTGATATGTTCTTGATTTCTCAAAATGTAGCCATTGTGTCAACATTTTCTGAAAAGTTAGCTATTGAATCCTTGATGCTTCACCTTAATGGGGTTATATATTTCACATCACAGTCAGATACCAAGTTAAAGCATATCAGGGAAAGAATCAAAATTGTTTTGGCATTGTTTTCTGCCATTTGGCTTTCCTTTCATGGTAATCTGATAAGCAGGAAGCTGGCCATCCTTCCGAAGGTGAATGGTGGGATGTGCTATCATGGGGTGTGTTTGCGGGTTGGGACCCTTCCATTTCTGTGCTGAAAAACGCAAAGAGGAGATTTGAATGACACATGGACATTTTCTTTACCAAAGTATCATATAAATTCATATTTGAGAAAAAAGTGCTCAGAGAATAATCCACATATGATGCAGAGAAGAAGCACTGTGTCCAAAAACAGATAAATACAAAAAAGAAGAAAATATCCACTTTTTAGGTTATTATGCCTCCCTCTTCAGAGATACCGATGCTCAAATGGGGAAGTGAATCTGCCAGAAGTGCAGGAGAAGCATGTTCTATCCCTGGGTTGGGAAGATCCCTGGAAAAGGAAATGAAAACCCACTCCAGTATTCTTGCCTGGGAAATCCCAAGGACAGAGAAGCCTAGTGGGCTCCAATCCATGAGGTTGCAAAAGAGTTGGACATGACCTAGCGACTAAACAGCAACAATGGGTATAATGTCTTTAATGATAACTAAATCCCTTTCAAATACCAAGACCTGGTTTCTCTTCAGATTGCATAAATTTTTCACCTTTTACAAATGCCAAATTTGTAACAAAAGGTAACAGAATTGCAATTCAAACCTACATAACATGAATGTTGCCTAGTCTTTGGTGGAAACTATTTTTGTAGAAGCTTATTTTAGACCACAATGAGACCCAGTGTCTACAATGAAATCATCTATGTTGGAGAAACATGGTGAAGGCTTATAATCTTTCTAATGTTGAATGATATAACTTTTACCACCAATCTTCTAAATGAGTTTGTCGTTATCATCTATTTTTGTTAAGTGTTTATTCATTTAATAGATAGGAATGCATATATAATAGAATATATTTATGTATTTTTAATGAAGAAAGAGAGGACTGACCAATTAAGAGAAGTCAGATATGGAGGAGATCACTAATCTGATCATTAGAACATATTTGCTGATAGATGAAATATGGGAGTCTTCAAAAATGGCCAAGTAAGCAATGCATCTGAATATATTTTTAAGAAGTGAATATATTCTGGGAAAGATATATGTTTGGTGAATTCATACAAGCTAAATCATAACATAAATACACAAAGAGAACCTACTATGTAGGATTTGCAAACCCCCAGCCTAGGAGAGTTGGAGAAGGCAATGGCACCCCACTCCAGTACTCTTGCTTGGAAAATCCCATGGACAGAGGAGCCTGTTAGGCTGCAATCCATGGGGTCGCTAAGAGTCGGACATGACTGAGCGACTTCACTTTCACTTTTCACTTTCATGCATTGGAGAAGGAAATGGCAACCCACTCCAGTGTTCTTGCCTGGAGAATCCCAGGGGCAGGGGAGCCTGGTGGGCTGCCGTCTGTGGGGTCGCACAGAGTCGGACATGACTGAAGTGACTTAGCATTAGCCTAGGAGAGTAGAACAGCAACATCAATGAAAAATATATATTGCATCTAGAAGCTACAGCCTCTTCTAATTCACTTAGGAACAAAGAACCCAGTAGTCCAAGATTTTCTGAGTTATCAAGAAGAGTCAGAAATCTGAATTAATTTTATGAGAAATCACCCTATTTTAATCTCTTGGCAACTAATTTTTAAACATTCATATAAAACATGCTTATGGGGGCTGAATTCTGCCTACTGATATGTAGTTTGCAGCTTCTGATTTAAAGAAGTCTTAGAGATGAATCTTTTCATGTAAATGAGATTCTATGAAGAAAATAAATATATAAAAAATTTTAGTAGATATTTTAGAAATAAATATTTCTTACAAAGGAATATTTCTGTACCAGTATTACAGTGTTTTTATGTTCTACTAGGTGCTATATACCTATTTAAACATCTTGATGGTTCTCATAGAAATCACAATTAATGTTGATGGAGTAGAATTCAAGTAGAATATGGTAGAGATGATGTTTAAGACAGAAATCATTAGAATTTACTCCATTATTTCACAATGTTTTAATCCAAATAATTGGAATGTAAAAAGCCTTTGTGATCAGTCATTTAATTTTCCAAATCATAGTCTACAAAATCATATAGTTCTTTCTACCACTAGCAAGCTATCGGTGAATATGTCACAATCCCTGACCTCAACACTGTGACAAACTCCAGATGAGCATGCATGTATACGTGTGGGGGTTATGTTTGTATGTAGGTATTCTACCATTTTGCTATTCACAGCATGGTCCCTGGGAGCTTGTTAGAAATGCAATATACTAGGACCCACCCTAGACCTCCCTGCAGCTTAATAAGATCCCTAGGTGGTGTTTATGCACAATGAAGTTTGACAAGCCTTGCTATAGCAAGAATTGTAACAAAGAGCCAACCACTGAAGAGAGAGGTCACTACCAGCAGTGGGGCCTCAAGAAAATGTCAAGAGAAGGTTGACCTTGAGTTAAGAAATGAAAAGTGATAAAAGCCCGAGAAATGCCCTGTCTTATGTAAATTCATAGAACAATGGGGACATTCGATTTACAGTTGCTCTCAACTCCAAATCTGGCCACCCATTTGAGCTATCTGCCAGGAATTCTCCCATTGGCCCTACCCCTTTCTCCTGTGGTATCAGATAGTTTAACTTTTCACTCCCCAAAAGGGATTTGGTCATTTGACTTAGTTAGCCAGCTGATAGCATCAATAGATGTTTTAAAATGCCACAGAGTGCACAGTATATATCAAGCTTACAGACACATGAGTATATTCCAGACCTATAAAATTTTCAGTAATGTTAAAATGGATCTGATTTAAATCATAGACTTTAGAATGTAATTGCTGCTGCTGCTGCTAGAGATTATCTATACTAGTGACTTCCTAACTTATTTTTCTCTCTTTGTGTGTTTGTATTTGTGTGTACATATACATATATAGATCTTCCTCTACTTATGATGGGTTTATGTCCCAATAAACACATCCTAAGTTGAAAATATCATAAGTGCATTTAATTCCCCTAACCTACCAAACATCACAGCTTAGCCTAGGCTACCTTGAACATGCTCAGAATACTTCCATTCAGCCTGTGGTCGGGCAAAATCATGTAACATGAAGCCCATTTTAAAACCTGTTGAATACTGTCCTGAAACTGAAAAACAGAATGGTTGTGTAGGTACAGGATGGTTGTAAGTGTATAAGCTGCTTACCCTTGTGATCACATGGATGACTGGGAGTTCAGGGTCATTGCTGCTATCCAGCATCATGAGAGAGTATTATACTGCATATCGCCTAGCTCTGGAAACACTCAAGATTCAAATTTCAGTTTCTGATAAATGTGTATCACTTTTGCACCATAGTAAAGTTGCAGAATTCTAAGTTGAATCATCAGAAATCAGGGAATATCTGTAATATATGTATTTATATGATATATATATACAAATATTGTACTAGAATATGTGTTCCACCTTGACAAGAGCTTTTATTTGTCTTGTTCAACTGATTTTAGTGTCATTAAATAGACATTGAATATTTGTTGAGTATAAATGTTTATTGCCACAAAATAACATGAATCCTTATTATATGTGGAGTACTCTCTTTTGTATCTTGCTCTGTTTCATTAGAAAGTAGTGATAGTGGGCTATGAAGCATCACAAGCACATACTGGTCTGGGCTCTAGAGCCGTGTACCACAGATTCGGTTAGAAAGGGAAGGGAACTTGTAATTAGAGAAGCTCATTTTTATCTGTTGGAATTCCTGTAAGATCTCACCAGAAAAAAAAAAAAAAAAAGATTCCAATATTGAAAAAGAAGAGGCCTAAAAACTATTATTCAAAGTCAAGTTAAGAAAGACTAAATTAATGCATTGTCTTGTTTTTCTACATGAAGCTAGGAAGGGCTGAAAAGGCAAGGGGCATGCCTCAGGTTTGACAAAAGAGTTCCCGAGGCAAGGCCAAAACAAATCCTTCCATCTTTCCACCACTGAGTAAGTTGAGATTGTAAAAGCCTAGAGAGCCGTGAATTAAGTACACATCAACAAAAGTAGAGGCATCACCTCACCACAATGCCTCCACATTTGTGTCACATTAAAGACTGCAATTTGCCATTTTTCAACTGATACCCTAGGAGAGTGGGGTTTTGTTAATTAGAATTATTGCTAAAATATGTATCCTTAGTATGCCTTTAAAAATTGATCAACTAACATTTGTAAATCCTCAGTAGAAGTATAAGTTAATATCTTTTTATCTTCAGTGGCAAAAACACAAAGACACCCACATTTAAATAGTTTCAAATTATTATCAGAGATAGTAAATAGCCTAGCTAGATATTCTGCATCTAAATAAAAATATCAGAAAAGTACCATACTGCTTAGCTTTAGTTATTTTCTCAATAAACCAATCAGCATCCCTTTGTACCACATGTTTAGAAGGTTACCATAATTTTTCAGGGAGAAAAACAAGTGTGTCGATTAATACCATCTCCTTATTTTGTCTCTTTCTTGCTTTCTCAGTTGCAGAAACAATGTATGTTGACAAGGAAAGAAGCAGAATAACATTTTTAGTAAGAAAGTCATGAATTGTGAATTTTTATTCTTTAAAAAAATGGTTATTTAGATATGGCTTGGACATAATCTAGCTTGTTCTTCTTTGACATCCTAGGCCATCTGCCTAGAATATACTTATCCAGCTCTTTCGATGATTTCTCATCTTTCAGGTCTTACCGTTAACGTCACCTCCTCGGAGATTCCAGTCCTGAGCACTTATCAGAGGCAGCGTTTTCTCACCATTACCAGTCCCTGATCAGTGTCTTCTCTGAGCTGCTGGTTCAGTCAGCCATTGCTCATCTCATTCCCCAAGTAGACAAAAGCTGCATGAGGGCAGGCCTCCTTTCTCTATCCCAATACCTGAAATATGTTTGGAGTATATAGCATGTGCTCAACAATATTTGGAATAAATGAATGAAATGAATGAATTTGTGTAAGATATATGGCATATTAAATGCTACTTTTCTGTCCCATTAAGAGATGAAATTGCCAACATCCATTGGATCATAGAAAAAGCTAGAGAGTTCCAGAAAAACATCTCCTTCTGCTTAATTACACCAAAGCCTTTGACTGTGTGGATCACAACAAACTGTGGAAAATTCTTAAAATGATGGGAATACCAGACCACCTCACCTGCATCCTTGGAAATCTGTATGCAGGTCAAGAAGCAACAGTTAAAAGCAGGCATGGAACAACAGACTGGTTCAAAATTGGGAAAGTAGTATGTCAAGGCTGTATTTGTCACCCTGCTTATTTAACTTATATGCAGAGTACATTGTGCAAAATGTCAGGCTAGATGAAGTACAAGCTGGAATCAAGATGGCTGGGAGAAATATCAATAACCTCAGATATGCAGACGAGGTTATGGCAGAAAAAGAAGAGAAACTAAAGAGCCTCTTGAGGAAGGTGAAAGAGGAGAGTGAAAAAGCTGACTTAAAACTCAGCATTCAAAAAACTAAGATCATGGCATCTGGTCCCACACTTCATGGCAAATAGATGGGGAAACAGTGAAAACAGTGGCAGACTTTATTTTGGGGGGCTCCAAAATCACTGCAGATGGTGACTGCAGCCATGAAATTAAAAGATACTTGCTCCTTGGAAGAAAAGCTATGACCAACCTAGACAGCATATTAAAAAGCAGAGATATTACTTTGCTGACAAAGGTCTATCTAGTCAAAGCTACAGTTTTCCAGTAGTCATGGAAGTATGTGGGAGTTGGACCATAAAGAAAGCTGAGTTCCAAAGAACTGATGCTTTTGAAGTATGGTGTTGGAGAAGAGTCTTGAGAGTACCTTGGACTGCAAAGAGATTAAATCAGTCAATCCTAAAGGAAATCAGTCCTGAATATTCATTGGAAGGACCGATGCTGATGAAGCTCCAGTACTTTGGTCACCTGATGTGAAGAGCTGACTCATTGGAAAAGACCCTGATTATGGGAAAGATTGAAGGCAGAAGAAGGGGATGACAGAGGATGAGATGGTTGGATGGCATTACCAACTTGATAGGCATGAGTTTGAGCAAGCTTCAGGAGTTGGTGATGGATAGGGAGGCCCGGCATGTTGCAGTCCATGGGGTTGCAAAAAGTTGGACATGACTGAGTGACTGAACTGAACTGAACTGATGGTTTCTGAGGATGTTCTGCAGGCCAAATTTGCTAAATTAGTAACTCTTAAGCAGTATTAGATCTTACGCAGGTGGCCCCACTCTTACAAGTGGCTTCTCTTCTCCAAGACCACTTCTAGGCCAGTCGCTTAAGATTCAAAACAAGTTTTCCCATGGAATCACTGCTTTCAAGTGGTCCTATAGGCAACTGGTGTAGTCTTGTTACCCAGAATGTACAAAATTATCACTGACAACAGTGTTGAGTCCCAAGTTCTGACCTGAGTTCAGGTTGCTGAGTTTGAGTTGTTTTGGAATCAAAGAGGCAGCTGAGGGACCTGAACGCAGCTTCCCATGGCCTTTAATTTAATCAGGTATTAAGGCTTTCTGAACTTTAGAAGAAATAAAGAGATGGAGAGAAGGGAACTGGAGGCTGGTTGGAGGTTTGGGGGGCTAAATAGGTAGCAGGGGAGAGAATTGCCAGCATCAGAGAAGGGAAGAGCAGGGGCAGCCTTGCAGAGCTCTGAGCTGAATTAGAATTCTGGTTGCTCCCCGACTGGGGATGATAGTGGCATAGGATGCCAGTGGAGGCCCATGAGGACAGTATGGCCCTGCTGGCAGGAGGAGGAAGAGGACTCGAAATGATGAACAATCATGTCTTCAGCATTTTACAGGTATTTTGCATATGCTGCTTCATTTAATTCTCAAAACAGTGGTTTTAGACAGTTGTAGTTTCATTAACTTACCAATAAGAAAGCTGGAGATCAAAGAAGTTAAGTAACATGCCCAAAGTTGCCAGTCAGTGATAGATCAGATCAGATCAGTCACTCAGTCGTGTCCGACTCTTTGCAACCCCATGAATCACAGCACGCCAGGCCTCCCTGTCCATCACCATCTCCCAGAGTTCACTCAGACTCACGTCCATTGAGTCAGTGATGCCATCCAGCTATCTCATCCTCTGTCGTCCCCTTCTCCTCCTGCCCCCAATCCCTCCCAGCATCAGAGTCTTTTCCAATGAGTCAACTCTTCGCATGAGGTGGCCAAAGTACTAGAGTTTCAGCTTTAGCATCATTCCTTCCAAAGAAATCCCAGGGCTGATCTCCTTCAGAATGGACTGGTTGGATCTCCTTGCAGTCCAAGGGACTCTCAAGAGTCTTCTCCAACAACACAGTTCAAAAGCATCAATTCTTCGGCGCTCAGCCTTCTTCACAGTCCAACTCTCACATCTATACATGACCACAGGAAAAACCATAGCCTTGACTAGGTGAACCTTTGTTGGCAAAGTAATGTCTCTGCTTTTGAATATGCTATCTAGGTTGGTCATAACTTTCCTTCCAAGGAGTAAGCGTCTTTTAATTTCATGGCTGCAGTCACCATCTGCAGTGATTTGGGAGCCCAGAAAAATAAAATCTGATACTGTTTCCACTGTTTCCCCATCTAATTCCCATGAAGTGATGGGACCAGATGCCATGATCTTCATTTTTGAATGTTGAGCTTTAAGCTAACTTTTTCACTCTCCACTTTCACTTTCATCAAGAGGCTTTTTAGTTCCTCTTCACTTTCTGCCATAAGGGTGGTGTCATCTGCATATCTGAGGTTATTGATATTTCTCCCGGCAATCTTGATTCCAGCTTGTGTTTCTTCCAGTCCAGCGTTTCTCATGATGTACTCTGCATATAAGTTAAATAAACAGGGTGACAATATACAGCCTTGACATACTCCTTTTCCTATTTGGAACCAGTCTGTTGTTCCATGTCCAGTTCTAACTGTTGCTTCCTGACCTGCATATAAATTTCTCAAGAGGCAGGTCAGGTGGTCTGGTATTCCCATCTCTTTCAGAATTTTCCACAGTTTATTGTAATCTACACAGTCAATAAAGCAGAAATAGATGTTTTTCTGGAACTCTCTTGGTTTTTCCATGATCCAGCAGATGTTGGCAATTTGATCTCTGGTTCCTCTGCCTTTTCTAAAACCAGCTTGAACATCAGGAAGTTCACAGTTCACATATTGCTGAAGCCTGGCTTGGAGAATTTTGAGCATTGCTTTACTAGCGTGTGAGATGAGTGCAATTGTGCAGTAGTTTGAGCATTCTTTGGCATTGCCTTTCTTTGGGATTGGAATGAAAACTGACCTTTTCCAGTCCTGTGGCCACTGCTGAGTTTTCCAAATTTGCTGGCATATTGAGTGAAGCACTTTCACAGCATCATCTTTTAGAATTTGGAATAGCTCAACTGGAATTCCATCACCTCCACTAGCTTTGTTCGTAGTGATGCTTTCCAAGGCCCACTTGACTTCACACTCCAGGATGTCTGGCTCTAGGTCAGTGATCACACCATGCCCATGGGGCAACCCAAGATGGGCAGGTCATGGTGGAGAGATCTGACAGAATGTGGTCCACTGAAGATGGAATGGCAAACCACTTCAGTATTCTTGCCTTGAGAACCCCATGAACAGTATGAAAAGGCAAAATGATAGGATACTGAAAGAGAAACTCCCCAGGTCAGTAGGTGCCCAATATGCTACTGGAGATCAGTGGAGAAATAACTCCAGAAAGAATGAAGGGATGGATCCAAAGCAAAAACAATACCCAGCTGTGGATGTGACTGGTGATAGAAACAAGGTCTGATGCTGTAAAGAGCAATATTGCATAGGAACCTGGAATGTCAGGTCCATAAATCAAGGCAAATTGGAAGTGGTCAAACAAGAGATGGCAAGAGTGAATGTCGACATTCTAGGAATCAGCAAACTGAAATGGACTGGAATGGGTGAATTTAACTCAGATGACCATTATATCTACTACTGTGGGCAGGAATCCCTCAGAAGAAATGGAGTGGCCATCATGGTCAACAAAAGAGTCCGAAAAGCAGTACTTGGATGCAATCTCAAAAACGACAGAATGATCTCTGTTCATTTCCAAGGCAAACCATTCAATATCACAGTAATCCAAGTCTATGCCCCAACCAGTAACGCTGAAGAAGCTGAAGTTGAATGGTTCTATGGAGACCTATAAGACCTTTTAGAACTAACACCCAAAAAAGATGTCCTTTTCATTATAGGGGACTGGAATGCAAAAGTAGGAAGTCAAGAAACACCTGGAGTAACAGGCAAATTTGGCCTTGGAATACGGAATGAAGCATGGCAAAGACTAATAGAGTTTTACCAAGAAAATGCACTGGTCATAACAAACACTCTCTTCCAACAACACAAGAGAAGACTCTATACATGGACATCACCAGATGGTCAACACCGAAATCAGATTGATTATATTCTTTGCAGCCAAAGATGGAGAAGGTCTATACAGTCAGCAAAAACAAGTCAGTGATAGACCTAGATTTAAAACGTGATCCTGCAAGGCTGCAAACCTGTTCTTGTAACCATTTTATGACTCACTCTCCTGTTAAAAGAATGAGATGGGTAGAATTAGAGAGAAAAACAAACAGCAACATTTTATTGATTTGAGAGCCAGTTAGATGTGTTCACGGAGAAGGCAATGGCACCCCACTCCAGTACTCTTACCTAGAAAATCCCATGGAGGGAGGAGCCTGGAGGGCTGCAGTCCATGGGATCGCTGAGGGTCGGACACGATTGAGCGACTTCACTTTCACTTTTCACTTTCATGCACTGGAGAAGGAAATGGCAACCCACTCCAGTGTTCTTGCCTGGAGAATCCCAGGGACTGGGGAGCCTGGTGGGCTGCCGTCTATGGGGTCGCACAGAGTCAGATACGACTGACGTGACTTAGCATAGCATAGATGTGTTCTATTCTTTAAATTTTATGATTATTTTCTCTTGGGTTGGCTCTCCACCCCAGCTTTGTTAATGTAAAATTGACACATAAAAATGGTATATATTTAAGGTGTACTATGTGATGATTTGATATATGTATAAATCATTAAATGATTACCACGATCAAGCTAATTAATATATCCATCACCATTTGTTTGTGTATATGTATGTTGTGAGAATACTGAAGATCTACTTTCTTAGCAATTTCGAGTATACAGTAGAGTATTATTAACTATAATCACTATGCTGTACATTAGATCCCCAGAACTTATTCTCTTATAACAGAATACCCTTAGACGCAGATCTCCCTAGTTCGTCCACCCCCTCAGTCCTTGACAACCACCATTCTACTCTCTGCTTCTAAGACTTCTGCTTTTTCAGATGTCACACATAAGTGAGATTGTCTTTCTGTGTCTGGTTTATTTTATGTAGCACTTTGTCCTCCAGTTTCATCTATGTAGTTGCACATGGCAGGTTTTCTTTATTTTTAAGGCTAAATAATATTTCATTGTATATAATACAAGAAGGAAATGGCAACCCATTCCAGTATTCTTGCCTGGGAAATCCCATGGACAGAGCAGCCTGGTGGGCTACAGTCCATGGGGTCACAAGAGTTGGGCATGACTTACCAACTAAACCACCAGCATATATAACATATCTTTTACCTATGCATTCATTGACAGACACTTAGGTGTGTCCAGACCTTGGCTACTATGAATAATATTGTAATGAATATGGGAATGCAGATAGCTTTGTGATACTGATTTCATTTCCTTTGTCTATATATCCAGCATGCAATTGCTGGCTAATATGGTAGTTTTCTCTTTAATTTTTTGAGGAACCTCCCATACTGTTTTCTGTAAATGGTCTGTACCAGTTTTCATTCCCATCAGTAGCGTACATGTATTCTGTTTTTTCTATTCCCTCACCAACACTTGTTCTTTCTTGTCTTTTTGATAATAGCCTCCTGGCTTGTCTTTTTAAAAACAAATTTTCTATTTCCTTTTCCGTTTCTTGTTCTCTCACACATTCATATCATGTACATATGTCCAGATTTAAGAATGGCAGGATGGAAATGTCCATCTTCTGGGACAGAGAGGGAAATTGGATCGGTGCCTGTCATCCCTCTTTTCCACTGTTCCTGTTGCTCCTGGAAGAAGCTGTGTTTTACTCTTGGGTTTATTTAGGCCTTGTCCTTGATGTAGAGACACCCTAGAGGAATTGCCAAGCACGACCGAAAGGATACTTATGGGCCTTATTTCAATCCGGTAAATAACTCCCCATCTTTACAAAGAACTGTGATGGATACAGCAGGCCATGCAAAAATGAACAAGTTATGGTTCTTTTTTCCAAAAACTTTACAGTCTAATAGCAGATGCAGAAATATTCATGCCTAAACTACAATAAGTGTGAACAATGATAGAGTTCAATGGAGGGAAATTTCTCTCTTTTAATAATTAAAGAAGCAATGGAAATTTGTTGAAAACACTCAAAATCCAAAATATTAAAAAATGAAATATTTTTATCCTATCCCATTACCACCTTTCATGATAAACACCATTATCCATTTTAACATCTATCCTTCTAAAATTTTCTATACATTTACAAATATGTGCTCATATATGCTTAAATAGCCCCTTTCTCTTCCTTCTTTCCTTCCTTTCTTCCATAAAAATGAATTTATATTCTACTCAGTATTCTGCAATTTACTTTTTACTGCCATTTTTATATCTTGACATTCTTTTCTTGACACTATACAACAATCTAGTTTGTTCTTTTTATTGGCTGTAAATATTCTAATATATAGCTACAACATAATTTGTTTGAATATTTCTCTTTTGATGAGCATTTCCATTGTTTCTATTTTCTGCATGTACTAACAGCGCTGCAGTGAACAATCATGGATATTCCCTTATGCAGAAGTATTTTTGTGGGCTAGGGTTTTGAAGTGAAATTTCCATTAGTTACAGCATTTTGAAAGGTTTTGTTAGAGTCTGATAAACTGCCCTCAATAAAAGGTTGTGATAATTTCCAGAATGAGTAGACCTGGTTGGGAGAATCAGAGGAAGGTTTATTTCTTATAGTCCTTGAGGGATGAGTAGGATTTCCACAGGCAGAGTTGGGGAAAGGAAGGCCAGATAGAGGAATTGTGTGAGGAAAAGGCACAGAGGCTAGAAGCCCACAGCCCACTTTTGCAAAGGGCATAGGACAGTTGAGTGTAGGAGAAGGCGTGGAGATGGGTAGAGGGGAATGAGGCAGGAAAGCATGTTTGACTAATGAGTCTAAATTATTCTGCAGCCTGTAAGGAAAACATTAGGGCTTTATGTTGTAGTTGGTGTCATAATCAGATCAAATTTGCCCTTATTCAGGAGGCACAGAGATACGATGGGCCTTATTAGTCACTTTTCTCCTGGATGGAACTATCATATTGGTCTTGGCATGTTGCTCTTTATTCTATTTCTAACTTCTGTTAGCCTTCCAAAACAAAACTCAGGATTTTTTTTTATTACCTAGAAATTATAGGACCAATGTGCCCTTTTATATCAGCAAAAGTTAAAGCAACTTTACTTCCTTGCTTTTTGTTGTATTAATTAAATATCTAATATGGATTTCTACTCTGGCTATTTATTTGTGGAAACAGAGTTTCTAAAACAATACTTTATTAGTCTTACTATATTTAGTATTAAATGAGTTAATTGAGTATATTTTTATATAGTGAAGTGAACTGGATTGGAGCAAATCCCCTAGATACTGAAAGCACTTGCTTGTTCTTGTTGTAGCTCTTAGACAAGGGAGAAAGGGGGTTTATACCTAGAGATTAGCATCCCAATATGCAAGTCCTTCAGCATTTGCTAAGCAGTACACATACTGAGATCCTTCAGTGATACTTCTGCTATAAGGTGTTCTAAGTACCAATAAGCTTTCTCTAAACACTTCAAAAAAACAAGAGAACCTGGAAACATAGTTATCCAAATAGCTGAGATAATCTGGAGAAATATTAAGGATAGTTTCTCTCAGCTGCATTTAACTGAATTTATCTTCTTTTGCTTATGAGAACTTCTGATGTAAACAAGGATGGAATAGAGCTGGAAAATCATCACTGTTATAACCTTGAGAGTTGAGGGAAGGGTAGGATTTGACTTTTTCGCCATGGCTTAACTCAGCACTCACAGATAGCATTATTACATTGCTACTTAATGATAGTTATTTATATAACACAGCAATTCTCATACTAGATAGGAAACTTCTTGTGTGAAGACTGTGTAGGATTTGTTTTGTGCCTCCCAAACCACCTGGCACTGTGTTGCATACTGGAGAAACCCCATATATATTTGTTGAATGGTTGATTGAATGATTAAACCAATAAATGGAATCAAAACTACGTTGTTATTCTCATCTATTCTATCAGTTCACATGCTCTCACATTCATTTCCTCTTTAGGATAATCTCCTTCACAGGAAATGCAAGTCTAAAAAGTAGCTAAGAGAAGTACAGTGTTCAGAGAGCTGGGCTTTTCTGTTTTGTTGTTGCTGTTGTTGTTTTGGTTTAACAGGCACACTGTACCTTAATGAGATGAATGCCAGGGTATTGACCTCTAATATTTTAGAAAACAGTGTACCTGATACTGTAGTCACCCTATATGTAAATATATGCAAATTTAGAAAAGTATAACTTCATTAAATTAAATCTGTTTTATCACAATCAAATGATTGAGGTAATAAAGGAGCAAGGAAAGATAATGCTGAATTTTAATGGCTAAAACCTTTGAGTGGAGCATTATCTTGCTGCTGCTGTTGTAGGGACCAGTAATTGCAGCAGTCTAGACATAGGAACAGATGCAAAGTAGAGCGTTATTATATCAGACATTTGCCCTACTACGATACAGTCTAATTGCCCAGAAAATACATTTCTACATGAATTATTCTTAATTTGATTTGAAATAGGCCAACTGTTGTGTTTTACAGAACTTTATCAAATGATAACATGGAGCATTAAATGCAAGAATAGTTTCTCTTCAATGCCAGTGCTTTTGAAAAAACAAATGATATCCTCAAAGACTGAAATTATATAAACTTTCCAAATAGGTAGGATATCTGCTTGGCATTGTAATTAGAATTGTGGTCATCATTGTCACCTGCCTGGCTTTCTAAGTTCACAAAGTTACTGCTTCAGGTAATTGCTTCTGTTCTGTCTGAATATGTCTTCTTTAAAACTGAAGAGAAAATCACGCTCCCTTATGGAACTTAAAGTTTCACTGAAAGCAAAATTTGTATTTTTAAAAAAATACAGTGCCTCTTTTTAAATTTATTGTTTGCTTTAAAGGTGGTTGATAAACTTAAATCCTATCCTATTTCAGTTCTGAAAGATTTTTTAAAACTTTCCTAAGCACTAAATGAGAATGGTTTTTCTGAAGGAAATGTGACCTGTATAACCAGTTCTCTTTCTCGAATTTTTTAAGGTCCATTAGAAGTGAGTAATTCTGTGTGTCTGAAACTTTATGCCTGTATTTTTAAGAAATTCAACTCAATTTTTTTCTGCTGGCAGTGAATTTGAAAAGTCTTAAACATGCCCAAACATCCCAGAGGATTTAAAGAAAATTATAATAGTAACTAGTTTCTTCCCCCTCCCTAAAAAAATAGAACACACTACTGAAATTATTTAAATTGACTGAGCCTTTTAAGCAAGTAAACACATTTTAACTAGGTTTTTTTCCCAGTCCCTCCATTCATGCCAACTATAGAAATTAGCCTTCACTCTTCCTTCACTTACACATGGATACACACACTTGCATGGACACAAGAAAAATTTCTTTTCTCCTGTCAGCATTCCTCCTTAACAATGGTTAGATTAGTGGCATGAAGGCGGCCGCAGAGAAAGGACATTCAGGCCAGAAGGCTCCCCACAGGCACAGCTGGTAGGGGTTAATGGCGGCTGAACCTCCCAGCCAGGGCCTTTTCTCTATTGTGTGTTCAACTCCTGGGAAGGAGGGAGACTTGTGACAGCCACTGGGGTGCAGCGGATCAGAGGTATAGCAGCTGGGTCAGAGAAGCAGTGTTCATGGGGAAGGAGAGTTGAGGACTGCAGGAAAAATGAACTCTGAAATACAAATGGCCATGTCTCTATCTGCACACAACTGCTGCGGGAAAATGCAGAGTATTGTTTAGTAACACAGCTTATAGCTTTTTAATTCATATCGTATCCTTATGGGAACGATTGGGCAGGGACATTGAATTTTTCATATTGGAGAGCATTTGAAATTTGCGTCAAAACCCTACATGTATGGCTAATGTTTGTACATTATGTTTGTAACTGTACGTGTATGGCTAAAGTTTGCATGTTACCATCTGGGAGTTCTCTTTTCCACATGGTGTAAAGAATCCAGCGCTCAGACAAATGGTCAGCTGAGGAAGTTGGGGGCCTCCTGATAAATACTAGGTTGAAATTTAAGGAAAGAGGGATCAATATGTGTGCATTTCCAGATAAAGTGGGTGGACTTGAACATGTACCATGGGATGGGGAGGGGCTTGGGAGCAGATTAAGGCTTCTAATTTATCTTTTGAATTAAGAACAAGACAAAGCAATAACAGCAGCAGCAATGTCGAAACAATTCTAGACATCTGATCTCTTTAATAGATTTTTAAATTCAATAAATGAGGCTTTACAGGCAAAAGTCTCTCTTTATAGAGAGACTGGATTGCTTAAAGAAAGAGCTTTGTAACTTTGAGGGACACGTACCTATTAGTGCTGTACAAGTGGGTTCTGTCACAAAATATGATCCTGTGGCTCAGGGCCTGGCAAACTGAGGGTCTACAATAAATATTTGTTAAATAAATGAGGACCCCACAGCAACAGGAATTGGCTCTGCTGTTCACTTCTCGCTGAAGAGGTCTACTTGTTTGCAAATCAGAATAAGACCCAAGGAGGATATTTTTTATGTTGGTGAAGTGAATTTGTTTCTTTTCAAAGAGCTGAACATCTCTACCAAAGGATGTTAAAACAATTCACTTCCAATTTAAAGTTGGCCTAATTTCTTTTCAATGAACCCGGCCTTATGTGCTGTCTAATCTGTCTAATTGGAGACCCAGTTTTTGGCCACCTCTAGGCGCTGAATGCTAGAGCCATCCATTTTCTAATGCTTTTGGCTTGGTTTATCTAATTTGAAATTTTAATGCCACTTGATGAAAATTTGCCCTCTCCTTGAGTTTGTTTTGACTTATTATACTCTGAGAGAAAGAAGCAGGAGGCTGGAGAACCGATTAGGGCCCTTAGATTTTACCTGCAGCATCAGCATTTAATACTTCCTCAAGTCACAGTTCGGAGAAGGCAATGGCAACCCACTCCAGTACTCTTACCTGGAAACTCCCTTGGACGGGGGAGCCTGGTGGGCTGCCGTCTATGGGGTCGCACAGAGTCGGCCACGACTGAAGCGACTTAGCAGCAGCAGCAGCAACAAGTCATAGTTTTGCAGGGAGACAATACAGCCAAATGGGCTCATTCAAGCTGGTCTCTGTAGCTTGTAACAGGTGAGTCAGAGACCTGGTTTTACAACACTCTGAGGCAAACTGAAGAGGTTCTGCTTTGCTGAACCTTGACGTGTCTTCTTGGAAGGGCTTGGCATTCAGAGTGCATGAGCCTCTTAAGCATCCCTAGTCACAAATGGCCAATGCTGGTGACCATCTTATTACAAGTATCCTTACTGATGCCTGGAAGCTGGTACAGGATTTGTACTCAATTTAGTTGAAGTTCAGTTGACAATCTGAAGTACCATAACTATTTTAATATCCCAAAATATGTGTTTGCAATGATACAAGACCACAGCTTAGTGCTGTTTGCAAAATTCATAGGTGTAAAACACCATACTTGTTTGATTCACAGATATTCGTTTTATCCCTATTGTTTCATCATAAGTGATGAGGATTACCCTAACATATGATTTTTTAAGTATAGAAAAGTAAAAATACAGAAGCTTTTCTAATGTACACAGTAAGTCAGAAGGAAGACCGAAAATGTATCCTCAACACATTCATGCTCTACTAGAAAGAGCCCCTCCTTCTCTTCATTTTCCTTTCTTTCCATCTTTTTAAAATTTGGGGATGAGGGGTGTGGCAAACAAAAAACAGTCAGAGAATGCTACACTTCTCTAATCGCTTTAACCACCAAGGAATCATGAGAGTTAAAGTTCATTCTCTATCTTTGAAATCCTAGGCTCTTTGACCCAAAACTTAAAGCTTCATGTGTGTGTGTGTCTGTATCTATATACTTATGTTTCTTTTTAATTTGACAGAGAGAAAACAAATCAAACCTGGGCTCAGACTTTTCTCTCATGCCAGGTTTCAACTCACAGGAGATTTTTTTGACTGTGATATTATAAATCCCAGAAAATAAGGCTAATGTGACCTCAGCTTGCAGGTGCTGGAGTAATACTAGAAGAGTTTGTTGACCTTATTGCCTGGTATGTGTATTAAGCACACAAATATCCAAAGAAATATTAAATTAAGAACTCCAAAAGAATTGATTCAAATGACAGCCCTGTACTTTTATGAAGGTTTTTGCATTTAATAAGCTCCTGATCTCCCTGGGGTAAAGCAATTGATTCAAATAGTTTGTTGTCACATTTTTTAAATGTAGGTAATTCCATTTTCAAAAACAAATTTATCAGAAGATGCTGTTTACAAAATCACAGCACTGTTTTTAAACCATTCACTCCAAGGTTGTACAATACAACTACCCAGGACATGCTAGGGAAAGGGTTAAGCTTTTCTGACTTCCAGATACAATGAAATTATGACAGGAAGAAAATTGTGCCATTTTAGCATGAAAATGCTTGTACAAATACTGTCGTTCCTTCCTTCTTACTTTCTTTATAATGCCTCAGCGATAGCTAAGATGACAGACATTTGACAGGTATCTGTAAGCATACGGCCCAGGCAGCTCATTAAAGTTTTTCTTTCTATGCATCAGCTTTCACAAAGGCAAAAACCCATTAGCATTGACTATTTTGCAGATTAGAAGAATTAAGGGCTTCAAACGTTGGCTTATACCAAGCAATGTCATTTGTGAAGTGATGTTTGCTTTATTATTTCCCTTTCTCTCCCTCTGAAACCGGACTGACATGACTTTAGCTCAACGTAGGGCATAATGTGCAAACCAAAGACTGGCTCATCGATGAAAAGAAACACATTCCCTTTTAGACATGACTGGAATGGCAAAGAGGGGAGACTTTACATGTACTATTTAGGCTCATTAGAGGACTGATTATGATAGTTCTCTGGTGTAATCTTTAATCGACTTTGACACTAGATTTGCCCCGTTACAAATCCTGTCATGCAAATTAAGTCATTTGTGTTGTTTGATATGGAAAGATCTGCTATGAAATGAAAGATTAGCTCACAGATGAGGCACTGGAGACTGCTGCCCTCGTGCACTGTGCAACTGATTACAGGGATGAGAGCTCCCGCTTCTACACTGCTGTTAACACTTAGGAAAGGAGATTAAATTCACGTGGCTCTAGGTCTTCCTGCATGAAGATACTCAAGATCGAGGTCTATGTTTTCATAGCTGTTATTCTTGGACTCTACCAAACAGGCGCTCTGAAGGCAGTGCCATGATGTGCAGTTATTTTAACCTGCTTTCCACAGCGTGGGGTTGCATTCACGCATGCTCATGGATGAAAGCCTCTATATACAGGTGATTGGTGCTGACCAACTAATGGACAGCTCAACAAATTGGGAGGGTGTTCCAGCTGTCCCAGCAAAGCATAATTTAACTTGGGCCTTCTACTCCCATCCCTCTTTCTGTTTTCAATGTTAGATGGCCATGCTCTCAGGGTTTGAGCCTAATTGATTGTAGAATGGATAAGGTAGTGACTTGTAAGACTTGAGAATTTTATCAAAAAGATCCATGTGAAAACTAAATCATGTAAATAAAATAATAACATTAATATTAATACTATATAATGACTAGTAACTGGACTCTTGTAATTTTTACAATCCAGTTTAGCTTTGCTGGATATGTCTGGCTGTGAAAATACAAAGTAAATATTAGCAGGAGATGGGGAGGAGAAACTAGATTAAATCAAAACTGCTCATCCTACATAACAGAACATACCAGTTGGGACTTTTTTCTTTTCAAAACTCCCTACTGATTTACAACAGCAAGTTCACCATATTCAGACCAAATCAGACATGGCTGATAAGCAAAGACATCTACCTAGAACAGACTGTTCCACGATGAGTTGAAAGTGAGCATTAAGGATGGTTGACAGGAAGAAAATCAGAAGCTGTGTAATCCCATGGGTACAGGGAAACTTTAAAAATAGTTTGACTTGCTGTACATAATGGTCATTTAGCATTACTGTATTCAAAGATGAGAGGTGAAAGTTGAACTAATTCCTTCCTTCTGTGATTTTTTTAGCCAAAACTGATCAAGAAACTTGTTCTTCCTAAGGGATTTAAAGAAAGTGCCACTTACCTGTATATGTTGATAGTTTCATGATTGTCATTTATGAGGAGTTCAGTTCAGTCGCTCAGCCGTGTCCGACTCTTTGCGACCCCATGAATCGCAGAATGCCAGAGATTAAACCAGATCTTTAGGGTGGTGAGGTAGCTATATAAGTGAAAAGATTTGAAATATTACATTTTAATTTTAAGACATTAGTCATTTTCAGAATGTAGTCTCATTGGTTTAAAAAAATTTTAAGCCATACATTTGAAATAGGAAATAAGAGCTACAAAGTTACTAGGCATAATTTTGCTTCTTTGAAAATTTAAAGAAAAAATTGCAACTGAATCAAGAGGCCCAAAACAAATATAATCCAGGTGTCCTCACCATTAATTATTTCTTATTTATTAATCTATGACTTGCATTCTATTTCTTTTCACAAATAGTTTGCTTAAGAAGCGGCAAAATATGATTATAGACTTGCTATTAAATGAAAGGTCAAATGCAATAGAGAAATCAGCCACCTGAAAAGAATGTAGGTGCTCTGCATTTCAGGCACCAGATAAAATATTCCATGTAATTTGGGGGCTGTCATGGAAGGTGCTTTTGACTGAATGCTCATGTAAATAGTCATTTAAAATCCCTTTTAAGTGATCATAACACAAGTTAGCAGCAGCTTCATCCATGAATCTTCTTTTGGAACATTTTTAATAGGCCAGCTTTGTCTTTTGAATGAGTCACCTACCTCTGTTTTGATTAATTTTGATCAAATTTGGAGACTTCATTTTTCCTTTGTAGCTAGGTAGAGAATTAGCCGTTTAGACATCATTGAAAGGAATTTTAATGAGTGAATAGCATGTAGATTTTCCTTGACAATTCCAAGGAGAAAATTAGTCCATAATACAGTTTAACTAAAGACTTGAGAAAGTTTTCACAATTTAGCATGCTTACCTCACCAAGGTGTCGGAAAATGTACACACAGATTTCATTCCTCTTGATAGTCATGAAAGATCTAGGTATATTTTAATAATGTGAATTTGTACAGAATCATGAAAGCATGGAGAAAGGGATCCTAAAAAATGGATAAAGGGAGAAAAATAAAATGAATTTTGCATAATAAAAGAAGTTGAAAAATCTGTAAGTTAAGAATGGATTAGTATTGTTGCTTTTATTACTGCTACACTGACATTAATATGACTGAGAGTTCCTACAGTTTATGCACAGTGTGTCATTCATAAGGTATCATCCTTGCTATTAATGTAATATTTTAATTTTGTAGTACAGTAAGCTTAATTGTGGCTATTCCTCATCTATCCCTTTGGCTTGGAGACCTAGACAATTACACATACTGTCTCAGGCCAGTATCAAAGAGACTGCTGGTACTTCTAGACAGCGCGTTTATTCTCAAACTTAAGCCTGGAGGACTTGTTAAAACAGATTGCTGGGCCTACTTGCAAACTTCTTCCTTTAGTTGTAGGGAGTGAGATTTTACATTTCTAACAAGTTAATGCTGTTGATACTGGTCCGGGGACCACACTTTGAAACCATTGAAATAGACATTTCAATGTGGGTGTCATAAAGATTTCTAAGGCTGAGATTATGGGAAAACCTCTGAGCACAAGGGAGAGAAGGGAAATAAATTCCCAACTGCTGCTGCTGCTAAGTCGCTTCAGTCGTGTCCGACTCTGTGCGATCCCGTAGACGGCAGCCCACCAGGCCCCCTGTCCTTGGGATTCTCCAGGCAAGAACACTGGAGTGGGTTGCCATTTCCTTCTCCAAAATTCCCAACAGACTTCCCTTAATGTTCGGTCCTTCTCTATTTTCCTTACAATGTAGGGAATAGCCAACTTAGTTCTCAGAATATATTTTTCAATTTTTACCAAAATTCAGATTTTTTTCCATATAAAAAGAACATAGTATATAATAAACCTTTAATGTATATTTTTTAACTGTTTCATTTTCCAACTAGCCCAGAGAAAATATTTAACACATGGTGTTTTTGATATATAGGATTGTGTGGTGCTGATGATTGAGAAAATTTTAACTTAAACACCTAATCTCCATCATTCTGTTACAAAATGTGTATTGAGTTCTGATGGGCACCAGACCAACAACTGAATTTAGAATTAAGTCTCCATAACTAAGATCATGGCATCTGGTCCCATCACTTCATGGGAAATAGATGGGGAAACAGTGGAATCAGTGGCAGGCTTTGTTTTTTCCGGCTCCAAAATCACTGCAGATGGTGATCGCAGCCGTGAAGTTAAAAGACGCTTACTCCTTGGAAGGAAAGTTATGACCAACCTAGATAGCATATTCAAAAGCAGAGATATTACTTTGCCAACAAAGGTCCGTCTAGTCAAGGCTATGGTTTTTCCAGTGGTTGCGTATGGATGTGAGAGTTAGACTGTGAAGAAAGCTCAGCACCGAAGAATCGATGCTTTTGAACTGTGGTGTTGGAGAAGACTCTTGAGAGTCCCTTGGACTGCAAGGAGATCCAACCAGTCCATTCTGAAGGAGATCAGTCCTGGGTGTTCATTGGAAGGACTGATGCTAAAGCTGAAACTCCAATACTTTGGCCACCTCATGCGAAGAGTTGACTCATTGGAAAAGACCCTGATGCTGGGAGGGATTGGGGGCAGAAGGAGAGGGGGACAGCAGAGGATGAGATGGCTGTATGGCATCACTGACTCGATGGACAGAGAGTTTGAGTGAACTCTGGGAGTTGGTGATGGACAGGGAGGCCTGGTGTGCTGTGATTCATGGGGTCGCAAAGAGTCAGACACGACTGAGCAACTGAACTGAACTGAGGTGAGGTAAGCAAAGGGAATAGGTTTAAGGGGTAGGGTGGAGTGGGTTGTGGAGGAAAGCAGAAATTATTGGATATTAGGGATTTCAATTTCCAATTACAGCTCTTTCAGCAATGCTTAAGAAGCCCTTGTTATGTACCAAGCTCTGGGTTAGGGCCCATGAGGATAGAGATATTAGCTCCGTACTTTCAGGGGACCATGATCTTATTTGTTCCTCATACCTGCTTAGATTAAGGAAGAACTAGCCCTGGGTTCTTCTTGCACCACGGTGGTCCTGGGCTTCGACCTGCCACTTAGTATTTGGGTGATCTTGCATCTGTCTTTGAGCTTTGTATACTCCTCTGTTTATGGCTGGGCTACTGGCTATTCACAGTAGTGTCCCACTGGCATTTCAAAAATGGACCTTCAGCTTTGTTGCATCTGCCATCCTGTCCTTGTCACTACTTCCAGCTTAAGCCTAAATTCCTCTTGGCCATCCATTCCCATGTCTCTACCTCTGACAATTCTGATGTCCACATTAATGACCCTCCAAATACTCACCATTCCCTGTTCCTTGATTTCCAAGATTTTGCAATCACAGCTACCCACTACTTACAGTATATCTTTTTCTTTGCTGTCCTTCTGAGCTGCTCCATGTCTGAAATTCAAAATTTCAAATCCTCAAATACTATTTTCCAATCTTATTCTTATCCTTATAAATTCCCCACACTTAGATCTTTAGTTATTGCTTCCATTGTGACTTCCTCCTCTGCCAATATTGTTCTTCCTGATTTTGCTTGTTGGGTTGCTTACTTATCCGTACCTACAGTGTAGTGGTCACTGTGCCAGGCACCAAGGGTGGGGAGACAAAATCGTTTTCCTTCAAGGTAATCCTGACCCAGTGAGGAAGACAGTCTGAAGGACAATCTAAACGAGGATGATGGCGTGGGAAGGCCCATGGTGGAGGTTTGTATTTCCTGCCACAGAACTTAGATAAATGGACAGTTTCCTGGATGTGATGCTGAAATCTTAAAAGACAAGTAGAGTTGGCCGTCCGTGGGTACCTAGGAAAAAAAAATGTAAGAATGAAGGAGGAGTATAAGTGAGAACATGGAGACCTGGGCAGGTCTGGTAGCTCAGCTGGTAAAGAATCCACCTGCAATGCAGGAAACCCCAGTTTGATTCCTGGGACAGGAAGATCCTCAGGAGAAGGCATAGGCTACCCACTCCAGTATTCTTGGGCTTCCCTTGTGGCTCAGTCAGTAAAAGAACCTGCCTGCAGTGAGGGAGACCTGGGGTCAATCCTTGGGTAGGAAAGATCCCCTGGAGGAGGGCATGGAATGCTTGAGGAAACTTTAAACAGTTAGATTCAGCCTCAGCATAAAGTACAGGTAGGAGATGCTTGGAAAAAGAAGAAATCTGGACCTGGACAGGTAATCAGGAGTCAGATCATACAGGTGCTTGTATACTCTTAACATGAAGACATATGCCCTGATTTGTTACATCATCTCAGTTAGGAAAAACACACTGACATTCAGATTGGTGGCAGGGATACCATTTAGGTGCCACTGCACTCCTCTAGGCAGGAGATGGTAAGGGTCTGAACCAAGAGAGAGGTTGACCTAGACTCTGAGTTTTGCTCCTCTCTCTTCCCAAGCTAAACTCCAGCATCAGTCATGCCAACACTAATTCTGCTGTACCTTTCAAAGTCTTTAAAATATGCATATCCGTTGACTCAGTATACACATCTTCGAATTTAACTGAGAGGAATTCAAAGATGGGTATATAAAAATAAAATATTACTATAAAATTTAGAAATCGCCTAATTATCCAATAATAAAAGAGTAGTTAAGTAAATTTTCCTACGACATTCAGTGATATTTGAGGCAAGCATGAAAATGATCACAAAGCTGGATTTGACTATTTAACTATGAGTTTATTTGTAAGACCTCTCAAACCACATTCTTCTCAGCATCTGGTATGTTTCTGTCTCATGATTTGATTCTCTGTCCCCCTTAGATCTTCACTGTCAGGATATTGTTATTAGCCTGAAGACATCTGTTGCCATTTGAATTTTTCTACTGCAGTTTTACTGATAGACTGCCTTACTTTGTGAGACTTTGTGTAGGTGTACAAAGCCACTAATCTCTTAGTAGGCTTGGGGCACGCGGGATCTTTTCTTCCATTTGTTAATTAATGGAAAGGCAAGAGCTTTAATTTCGGCTCTGCAGCTGGCCACACCACACTTGTGGTTATGGCTTATGACCTCGGGAAAGTATTTTCTTACATATTTAATCAATCGTTGGCTAAAGGTGAAACACCAAAGCTAAAGTACAGTGCTCCCTCATCATTCATTTCCTCATTCAACAGAATCTCATTAACGAGTATCCTGGGCATGGCAATACAGGATGGTGGGATGGGGAGGATCCCTATAGGTGTTTCTGGCCTGGATCCTGTTGTTTGGGAGTTTGTATGTTTGTTGTAAGGGATTCTAGAAGAGGATACATGAGGAAAATGTGAGATGAGACTAACTAAGAAAACAGCAGCATGAATAACAGTAAATGACATGTGTATAGAAAGTTTGACATTGTACAGTTTGTATCTCACATACATTAGAGTACTCTTCAAAGGCAGGTGTCACCAAATCCGTATAAATCTCAAGTGTTCAAGAAAGAAGGATGATCAGCCCAAGAAGAGGTGTTAGGATTGGAATGTGAAAGAAGATAGGACTCAAATAGGTAGATAGGAAGAAAGTCCACTTTGTTTGATGGGAATAATGTAAGAAAAAACATAGAACAGGGAAGCAAGTACAAGTCGAGTTAGGACTGGAAATTGGACTTGGGCTCATAGTTTGTGAAGAGGAGTGGGTGAGGGTCAGGAAGTGGGAGAATGGGGGTGATGAAACATGGAAATGTAGCCAACTATAGAGCTCCTGAATGCCTGGCTAAGGAATTTGTGAATAATGGAGTATTATGTTAACTGTAGCAGTTTTAGAAGATTAATCCTACAATCGAAGGCAAAAGGGACAAAAGTGAGGACTAGAAGAGTTATCAGATATTCAACACTGAGATGCTAAGCCCCTGAATTATGATAGTGTCTATAACAGCTGCCTCTTCCTGGTTAGCAAACCATCCTACAATTTAGTGGCTTAAAAACTACACTCTATTATATCTTCTGATTTGTAGGCAGGTTGGGCTCTGCTGGATATTCTTCATTGAGATTGCTCAGGGTGTTACAGGCAGTTGTAGCCAGGACTGCAGTCATCTAAAGGCTTGACTGAACTGGACGTGCAGAAGGTTCACTTGCCAAACTGATCCCGGCTGTCATGGGGGCAGCTGAGCTAGACTGGAGCACCATCACACAGCCTTGTCACATGCCCTGGGCTTCTCAAAGAGTGGCAGGTAGACTCAGAGAGAACTGCAAGCCTTCTTATGACCTGGCTTTGAAAACCCCAGAATGATGTTTCTGTTGAAGCCTGCCCAGATTCAAGGAGAGAGGAATTAGATCCCATCTCTCAATGGGGGAACTGTCAAAGAATTGTGGACATATTTAGTTTGCCACAGTAATTGTGATGATGGAAAATAGGCACTTCCTGGAAGTAACTTGTTCCTCAGATGTAGACAGGGACACACATAGAGGGTTGGGCTAAGATCTGATTATCAGGGAAAAGAATTCTTATACCATCTTCTCCTGCCTTACCCCAGTGTCTACTAAATGTGCTCTAAGTGCTGCTTATTTGCCTCTATCTGCCTCTGTGACCAACAGCAAAGACTAGAATGAAATTGTTTCCCTTATATCTCCAGCGCCCTTTTCAAATCTTGTTATAAAATAGGCATTCAAAAGATATTAATTAAACAAATGGGTATATGAGACATTGCCAGGAATGTGTAAGGCAAAAGGAACAGCTGATTTGAAGAGAAAATATTTAGTGTTAGATATATTAAAATTTAATATATATAAAGGCAAACGTATATGTTTAGAAAATGAACATATTGTAGATCACTATTGTAATGTAGGCCAAATGGAGTATTATGAACCAAATTTGCCCTAGACTTAATTTAATATGAAATCTAAGAGGAAAAAAATCGGTACATAGTTTATATTTCATTTTAGTATAATTCTGTAATGATGAGGATAATGGTATGAAATAAGTACATGTTACAAAAGATTTAGGAGACCTAGCATAGAGGCCTAGCATGCTGCTCCTGGAACATAGCAATAAATATTTATTGTTGTATTGACAAAAAAATATGTGAAAGAATAAACTATTAATGTGATTCAGCCTAATTCAATAAACTGTACACTGGCACATTTAAGGCAAATTAAACTTTAAAATAGGTTGATTTTTTTCAAACATTTAGAAAAGATGCATGCAATTTTTAAAATTTGATTGAATCAAATGATATAATTTAGTCAAAATTTAGCTGAATGAAGAAAAACTAAGTTATTGTCCACAGAAAACTTTAAAAACTATGAAAATTGAGTAAATGAAATGATACCAATACATAAATATGTAAGAAGGTCAAACATGTAAAACACTGTCCACTAGACACTGAATGATTGTCATTATATACTGGGTGTATGCTCAGTTCTCCATTCACTGATATATCATTCAATTCCTGTAACAGTCCTTGAAGTAGGGACTAATAGCCCCATTTTCAAACAAAAGATCTGAGTTTTCGAAGCTTGGCCCTAGACATGCATCTGAACTCCGTATCTGCCTGGTTCCAGGGCTCATAATCTTAATTAAGCACTATGCCCTCAAAGAGAATGAAATAAACACCAAAATATCATGAAGACAGAAACTCATAATAGTGAGGTGCTTTTATTTGTTCAGGGAAGCAGATATCATAAAATGTAATTGAATCATCTTTCATAAAGAAATGAGTATAATCTAAAGAAAATCATGCACATAGTATGCCTCATTTGCTACGCAAAATAAGCTTTCACAGGTAGCGAATGAAGATGAATCCTCATGGTAAAAAGTTGTGCCTGGTAACCACTTCCAGATGCAATATATTATATAAGCTGTAGTTTGTGTAAATGCAAGGCATTAAGAGTCCCTGTTTCCCATGTTTTGTTACTCAGTACTTTGAGTTATAAATAGGTAATGCTAAAAGATACCTTTACTGAAAAATGTAGGCTAGCAATCCAGTAGCTGTTATACTTTTCAGGCAAATGCACTTTTCTAAAGGACATGCTGTTTGGGGACATATATTGGAACTTTATGTTGATAAATTTTATTGCTTCTTGCCATCTCCAAATTTGCATTGAATCTGAATTCTACTTCCACCCCTGGGACCCTAATGCCCTCCCCAGGCAAAAGATAAAACAGGGAGAAGGGAGACAATCATCTTGCACTGAAGTTTCATCCATATCCCACAGTAAATCCGCACATCCCCGGAAAGAATGCTTACCAGAGTATGGGAGAAGGAAAAATGTGCAGTTCTATCCATAGCATTGCAAGAAGAGCATCTAGAATTCTACACTTATTAAGAGGGCACCAACTTGTTTGATTCCACAAATAAAATAATATATAAATAAGAACGAAGGACCAGAGGGATCATATTTTTTTTAAAAAAATATGACTTGCATTGTCTTGTCTCCATTTTTTGGAGTATCATTCTGCCTTGTGACTTGGTGATATCTGTCACGAAACATAGATAGGAAACTTTTTAACATAGGATGACTCTTTACTAATGAGAGCTGGTCCTGCTGCTCTCAGTCTCCTTAGCGTTGCAAACCACGCTGCTCGTGACCATGGGTTCTGATGGTGACATAATCCACGGGCCTGCACATTGCATGTCTCCTGCTTCCCCTCCTCACTAACAAGCAGTTATGGATTCCCCCCTAAGACTGGGCTAAAAGTTTATCAATTGGGAAAGACTGATTAATCTCTGGAGAGAAACTGTCTTCTAATTTGAAAGCCCTGATCCTATAGGTATAATGCTTTAAGCTTTACTGCCAAGTCTCCAAGGAAACCATTGCTATTTGTGACTCTGTTTGCAGCTCAAGAAGTAATTCTTACCTGCTCTAGCAAGACTGACAGTGTCATGACAGCTTTGAGAGGCTGTCGTTTCCACAATGAGAGATTCTGTAAATCGATTATTAATGAAGCACTGCCATATTTTAAGTGACTCTGTTCTTTGAGGGAGCGTGTTTATATTTAAGTATTGAAATGTGAACCGTGTGGTGGCATAGCAACACAAAAGTCAGCTATTATCCCCCCAAAACGGTTCAGAAATCAATCTTCATTCCAAAACCCATAATAAAAAAATAAAAAATAGCAATTTATTGAGAAAAACTAAAGACATCCTATGTCAGAAAAGCTATCATTAGTTGTGCTAAAACTAATATGTACAGATTTTTAAGGAGAGATGTGCGTAATTATGCAAAAGAATTTTAAGTACTTAGTGAGTGGAGGACCCACTGAATTGTCACTATCATTGGTGGTTTGACATTTGCCCTGCTTCTGCCTGTCACTCCAACCATGGAGGCAGCTGTTATTAGAAATGTGTATGAATAGTAATAAAAAAAAATCTACATGGGTTACCATGCTTCTGTTCTTTCTTGAGTATGATCAGCTAGTACTAACAAAGTTTTGAACCTGAAGAATCTTGTCTATAGAGGTACTTCTGAAATTGTATGATGACACGGGGACTTTGAATAGAGGGTGGGAGAGTGGGGTAAAGGACAGCCTTTCCAATTGGGCCACTAGTGGCCCCAGAATTTCCACATAAAAGGGAGTAGGGCAATAATATGAATGGACATGAATGGAGAATTGAAGTAGCATTCTTATGGCAGAGTATCTTCCCTACCCAGGGATCAAACTCAGGCAGATTTTTGCAGGCAGATTCTTTACCTACTGAGCCACCAGGGAAGCCACACAATTAACATGTGGTAGAGCTGCTTGATTTTAAAGCCGTGATGTTTCAACAATTAAGAAGGTAGGTAGCCCTAAATTTGTTGTTGTTCAGTTGCTAAGTCGTGTCCGACTCTTTGCAACCCAATGGACTGCAGGCTTCCTATCCTTCACCATCTCCCAGAATTTATTCAAATTGCTGGTGGGTAAAGCAGCAATCTCTATTGTACCTATTCAGTGCATCTACTCAACTCTGCTGTAGTAGTGAGAAAACAACCATAGGCAGTATGTAAATAAATTAGCATGTATGCATTCCAATCAAACTTTATTCACTGAAATATGTAGCAGGCCAGATTCAGCCCCCTGGCCATTGTTTGCCAACCCCATGGACAGAGGAGCCTGACTGGCTACAGTCCCTGGGGTTGCAAAGAGTCTGATATAACTGAGCAACTCACACACACACAAACACACACTGTACATGACGTGCCTCCTCTTACTTCTCCATTCTTCCCTCCCCTCTGCCTACTAAGCTCCAATCACACAGCTTCCTCTTAGCCCCTCTAAGACAAAAAGCTTGTTTTCCCTTGGGGTCTGTGTGCACCTATTCCCGATAGTGTTTGCTGTGACCTAAATACTACTTCCTTGGGCTTCCCTGATGGCTCAGTGTTAAAGAACCCACCTGCCAATGTTGTAGACATGGGTTCAATCCCTGGGAAGATCTGCTGGAGAAGGGAATGACAACCCACTCCAGTATTCTTGCCTGGGAAATCCCATGGACAGAGGAACTCATTGGGCTACAGTCCATGGGTCATAAGGAGTTGGAGACAACTTAGCGACTAAACAACAACAGAATACTACTTCCTCAACAAGCTCTTCACTAATTGTACTTTATAGACCACCCCTTGCTGTTTATTCTCCCTGATAATTCTCTATTTCCTTAGTAGTACCTTCAGTTCAGTGCAGTTCAGTCGCTCAGTCGTGTCCGACTCTCTGCGACCCCATGTGTCGCAGCTTACGTCTTATAATTAACGTATGTATTTGTTTTCTTCAGCATTCCACTAATATTTGAGTATCACTGTGATCCAGGTGTTCTAAACACTGGTGTTATATTAACAAACATGGTTGACAAATTCCTGTCCACATGGGACAAACAATCTTTATGGAGAGACATACAATAAACTAGGAGGCAAAATATCAGATAGTGCTTAGTACTTTCAAGAAAATTAAAAAGAACTATGAGAGACAGGTCAAGAAGGCTTCAGTGAAGAGAGGACATTTGAGCTGAACACTAAACTGTAAAGAAACAGGCAGGAAATGATTTGCAAGAAGAGATTTTCACGCAAAGAGAAAGTCCATGGGACATGTTGGATGGTGGCGGGAGAGTCAAGCTTGGCATGACTGAAGAAATAGAGAGAAGCAATATGGGTGGAGCAAAGTAACTGATGGGGAGGGTGCTAAGAGGTAAGGTCAGAAAGACAGGAGCCAGATGTTGCAGGATCCACAGGCCTAAAGAAACAATTTAGGTTTTATCCTATATGTCTACATGCATTAGACGGCAAACAGACTTATGCAACATGTGTGTTGTGTGGCGCCCTGTGCTGCGTCCTATGATGTAACAGGGAACACACTGTGTCTTCTATTTTTTTTTAACTGAAGTACAGTTGATTTACAATGTGTGTTAATTTCTGCTGTACAGCAAAGTGACTCAATTATACATATATATTCTTTTTTATGTTCTTATTTTTTCCATTATAGTTTATCCCAGGACTTTGACTATAGTTCTCTGTGCTATACAGGAAGACCTTGTTTTCTATCCACTCTATATGTAATAGTTTGCCTCTACTAACCCCAAACTCCCAGCCCACTTCTCTCCCCCCAACACCCTGAGTCTCAAATTACACTTTGTGCATCACAAGGGCAAGGATTCTTTCTGTTTTCTCATCACACTGTTCCCAGAGCTTGGCACTTAAGAAGCACTCCATAAATATTTGTTGACTAAATAAAGGAATGAATGAGAATACTTTTGAACTTTTTTGGCATTTTAAAGGTATTCTCCATTTTAAAGGTATTCAAGCTCAAAAATAAGAGAGCCTTGACATAATTCTTCATAAATTTGTTATCATGGAAATATAACTTTTTCTCAGACCTGTGATGGGGAAAAATGATATGAAGAAAGCAATATAATATTTTTAGAGCAAATAGTTATTCAGGTTATTCAAGTTGGACTAAGCAAATACTAGGAAATTTTTCTGAGTCTTGAGACAAGATCCCTAGCTCTGAACAAGTCACACCTCCAATTTCTATGTATTTCTTGAATAACATATTATTTTTCTGCTTTGAGCCATGGATACTAGGGGAAAGGCAGCTGTAAGACGTTTTAGTGAACATAATACACTGTCACTATAAAAAGTATTTGCTGTTATAAAACATTGTTTCTCACTTCATTTCACATAATCATAACCCATTAGGCACCTCTGTCTTTGACCTTCAATAAATATCAGAGGACACAAAGAAAGCTACACGTGATATAATGGATTTCTCCACTTTCCATTTGTTGGAGGAAAAAAAACTTCCCTTGTTTCTTTGACTCTCATATTTCCATTTCTTTCTTTCTAGTGTGGTTACCCTGTTCAAGCACGCACTGTTTTTATATTTATATCTTAATTCTGTCAGGTTCAACATAAAGAAAGTGAAAATGAAGTTGCTCAGTCATGTCTCACTCTTTGGACCCCTCTGGACTGTAGCCTGCCAGGCTCCTCTGTCCATGGGATTTTCCAGGCAAGAATACTGGAGTGGGTTGCCATTTTCTTCTCCAAAGGAACTTCCTGATCCAGGGATCAAACTAGGGTCTCCTGCATTGCAGGCAGACTCTTTCCCATCTGAGCCACCAGGGAATTCAAATGATTATACAAATATGGTATTTAACACACAGTATCTTAGCAGCTGGCCAAACTACCAGCATTTCATGGGACTTTTTCTTTTCTCTGTGCATGGCATTGGGAGATCATTCCGTAAATATTTTCAACCCTCTCTAAAATAAAAGCCCAACTCACTCTCATTTTCAAACTTAGCATCTTTTACTCTTGAATTGATTCCTTTTTCTGTAAACAAAGTAATTTTGTCTTTATGTCATGGTTTTTATCAGCCTGTTTCTTATAGGCATGATCAATAGTTTGCAACCAGGGATGATTTTTCCCACAATAGACGTTTGGCAATATCTGGAGATATTTTTGGTTATCACAGCCTGGGGGAATGGGGAGGAGGACACTGGCATCTAGTGGGTAGGGACCAGAGATCCTGCTATAATGCATAGAGCAACCACTCACAACAAAGAATCATCTAGCGCCCAATGTCAATAGTGTGAAGTTTGAGAAATCCTGAACCAGGTTAAAATCTCGCCTGCATCTTTTTGAGTAAATGGATGCTTTCAATAGTTTATATGCTTTAAAAGCACTTGATAATTTAAATCTGTCTTCAGGTTGAGCAAATCAGCTCAGAGAAGGTCGTGAGGGTTTGGCTCCCTCAACTTTCTTCTGTGAGTGGAGGTCAGATACCTGTCCTTGAGCTTATGAGAAGGAACCTAAATACTATGGCTCTGTATGCTTAACACCCTTTGCCACTTAAGGGGGTCACAGTAAGGTGACCAAGCCTCTCATCACTTCCTCCGGTAAATGATTAATTTTGAGAAAGGTCTCTGCATGAACTCTGAATTTCAGCTGTCTCCTGGAGCAAGTTGTCTGTGTTCAGGAACATTGCTTTTGATTCAAGCCACCAGAAACTGATTATGCTTAACCCACATATGCTCTGCAGAGCAAGCCTTCCCAGGCTGATGAAAGCCATGAAATTTCATAGGTACTGTAAAGTCCTAAAAATTTGGATGGCAAATGCACAAATACTGCCATCAATATCCTCAGGCTTAGTGCTGCTATTAACATCAGGTGTACATACTATGACTTTATTTCCTAAACTACACCGATAGTGCTTAAATACATGGATTTATTATCACATTTGGCATATTTTATTTATAGCATAAGAAAGGTGAAACATTCTGCAGCATTGCATGTTAAGATTAGGATTTATTGTCCAGGAATCCTTGAACAATTTTATCAAAAGCCCATTTCTAGGTGGTGTTTTTCTGCAATAAATCATACAGCAAGAATCTATCAGTGGACACCAGGAAGAGATAAATGAGTGTAGCGGAAAGAGGGTCATCACAGATTTTTTTCTGTATCATGACCTGTCATTGGCAGAAATCCATTTATTATAGTTCACAGATGATTTTTTTTACCTGCTTGCTGTGTTTTCTGTTCAAGGTGTTAGCTAAGATAAAATGAAAACCTGGCAAAACATAAGCCATCAAAATCCATGAAAAGAGACATAACTTAAAGATCATGAGACACAAAAAGTATCGATTTTTTTTCTCCTCCCATGTAACTGCAACTTTCAGGGGAAATATCTTTTTAAAATGTAAATATTTTAATTTTTTAAGTAACTGCTCCTCAGGTTGGTGGTACAATTATTGGAAACACAATTTCCTTTGCAGACTAGAAGTTTCCCCTAGAATGTTCCTTCAGTAGAAAAGCAGTAGAAGGGGTACCTAATAGTTGTTGAGTAGTGTTCAAGCACCTCCTGAATGAGTTTTCTGTCCTTTTTTCCCTTTTTGAAAACATACCCTATCTCATTGAATCTGTCATCAGGACTCTGTAATTTGGAACAAGACCAGGAACATAAATACATGCTAACTGCCAGGCTAAATATGAGAATGATCTTTGTGTGGTTGTCACCACAACTACAGTTGAGTTTACATTTGATTGAAAGAATTCAATAAAATATATTATTTCAGGTTTCTTTTTAAAATACATTTATTTTTGCACTGCCTTTTCCTTCTCAAGTCATTTAGGATATGAAAAAACTTGCAAAATATATTTCAAGCTTCTCAAAATGAAACAGCAGCAAATACACGTTGAATAAGTGCTGAATTTCCACAAGAATACTTAAAACATGTTTGTTTCTTCAGAAGGGAGACTGAACGGCTCCTATCCCTACACACTCTGGGATGCAGGTCCATCAATTTGAGGTAATGCTACATGACACCCTGGAGAGCCATTCTCTCTCCACATCCCTCCACAATCCTAAAGAGTCCCCAGATGACACTAGCTTTAAGCATAATACAGATGAGCAATAAGGAAAGTATAGGTGGATGATGGCTCTCTCAGGGTGTGCCCCAGACCAGGTCCCAGGCCTTCTATTAAGAAATCCAAAGCAATGGAAGTTCTCATCTCACCTTCTTCCTGGGCAGATGAAGACAAGCCCTCCATTTAGGGGGCTTGTAAACATGCATACCGGAGAAGGCAATGGCACCCCACTCCAGTACTCTTGCCTGGAAAATCCCATGGACGGAGGAGCCTGGTAGGCTGCAGTCTGTGGGGTCGCATAGAGTCGGACACAACTGAGTGACTTCACTTTCACTTTTCACTTTTCATGCATTGGAGAAGGAAATGGCAACCCACTCCAGTGTTTTTGCCTGGAGAATCCCAGGGACGGCGGAGCCTGGTGGGCTGCTGTCTATGGGGTTGCACAGAGTCGGACACGACTGAAGCGCCACAGCAGCAGCAGCAGCAAACATGCATACCAACCCTGAGCTCACAGACAAGCGCCAAGAACAAAATGGAAGTGACTGCTTGCTTCTTGTACTTTCTCAAATGCCATCTGTCTCTCTGAGATACTTGGTGGGAGAAACTGGATAGAATGTTTTAGTTATAGGTACACTACTAGGGACTGGAGAAGGAAATGGCAACCCACTCCAGTCTTCTTGCCTGGAGAATCTCATGGACAGAGAAGCTTGGAGGGCTACATTCCATGGGGTCACAAAGAGTCAGAAATGACTAAAATGACTGAGCACTCAGAGTACTAGGAACTAGATCAAAATTTAAGGGGACTAAGGGTGCCCAAAACCTCAGTCACCAAAAAAAAAATTTTAGTGACACTTTTTAAAAAATTTTATTTTTAATTGGAGGATAATTGCTTTACAATGTTGTTGAATTCTGCCATACAATAACATAAATCAGTCATAAGTATACATATATTCCCTCCCTTTTGAACCTCCCTCCACACCTTCCCCTGTCCCCCACTAGCTGTCTTTCCTGCTAGCTATCTGTATTGCCTGTGATAATGTACATGTTTCGATGCTACTGTCTCGACTCCTGCCATCGTCTCCTTCCCCCGCTGTGTCCACAAGTCTGTTCTCTACATCTGCATCTCTATTCCTGCCCTGCAGCTGGATTTATCAGTACCATTTTTCTAGATTCCATATATATGCATTAATATATGATATTCATTTTTCTCTTTCTGACATACTTCACTCTGTATGACAGGCCCTAGGTTCATCCACTTCAGTTCAGCTGACTCAAATGCATTCCTTTCTATAGCTGAGTAATATTCCATTGTGTATATGTACCACAACTTCTTTATCCATTCATCTGTCAGTGGACATCTAGGTTGCTTTCATGTCCCAGTTATTGTAAATAATGCTGCAATGAACACTGGACTACATGTGTGTTTTAGAATTGTGGTTTTCCTAGGGTATATGCCCAGTAGTGAAATTGCTGGGTCATTTGGTAATTTTATTCCCAGTGTTTTTTTTAAAGGAATCTCCATCCTGTTCACCATAATGGCCGTAGCAGTGTATATTCCCACCAACAGTGCAGGAGAGCTCCTTTTTCTCCACATCTTCTCCAACATTTATTGTTTGTAGTTTTTTGTTTTGATGATTACCATTCTCACAGATGTGAGATGATACCTCATTGTGGTTTTGATTTGCATTTCTCTAATAATGAGTGGTGTTTAACATCTTTTCATGTGTTTATTTGCCATCTGTATATCTCCTTTGGAGAAATGTCTATTTAGGTCTTCTACCCATTTTTTGATTGGATTGTTTCTTTTTCTGATCTTGATCTGGTGAGTTGCTGTGTATTTTGGAGATTAATCCTCGTCTGCAATTATTTTCTCCCATTCTGAGCATTGTCTTTTCATCTTTATAGTTTCCTTTGCGGTGCAAAAGCTTTTAAGTTTAATTAGGTCCTATTTGTGTATTTTTGGTTTTATTTCCATTACTCCAGGAAGTGGGTCAAAGAGGATCTTGCTGCGATTTATGTCAAAGAGTATTCTACCTATGTTTTCCTCTTAGTTTTATAGTTTCTGGCCTTAATTTAGGCCTTTAATCCATTTTGAGTTTATTTTTGTGTATAGTGCTTAGTGACAGTTTTTAGAAGGTTTACTCCTTTATTTTGTTTTTTGGCTGTGGTGGGTCTTTGTTGCTGTGCAGGCTTTCTCTAGTTAGTGAGTGGAGGCTGCTCTGCTGCAGTGCTAGGGCTTCGTACCGCAGTGCGTTCTCCTGTGGCTGTCACAGGGTCTAGGTGCGTGGGTTTCGGTAGTTGCGGTTCCTGCTGTTCCTGCGCTTCCAACTACAGGCTCAGTAGTTGTGGTGCACGGGATTAGTTACTCTGTGACATGTGGGATCTTGCCAGGGCAGGGATTAAACCCATGGTTCCTGCTTTGTTAGGTGGATTCTCAACCGCTGGGCCACCAAGGAGGACCCTAGTGATACTTGTAAGTGTTAAAATTACTGTCCCCCAAAAATCCATGGTGAGTAAAATGCTAATATTTTAAATACAACAAGATCAGTATTATTTATTTTCGTTTTTCTCTAATGGGGCTCATTGTGGCCCTGCACAGTATCCACTGAAGTAAGTGGAAGTGAAGTGAAGTGAAAGTCGCTCAGTCGTGTCTGACTCTTTGCGAACCCATGGACTATAGAGTTGATAGAATTCTCCAGGCCAGAATACTGGAGTAGCCTTTCCCTTCTCCAGGGGATCTTCCCAATTCAGGGATTGAACCCAGGTCTCCCACATTGTAGGTGGATTCTTTACCAGCTGAGCCACAAGGAAAGCCCAAAAATACTGGAGTAGGTAGCCTATTCCTTCTTCAGTGAATCTTCCCTACCCAGGAATTGAACCTGGGTCTCCTGCATTGCAGACAGATTCTTTACCAACTGAGCCATCAGGGAAGCCCCTAAAGTAGAGTAAGTGGAAGAGGAAGTTAAAGAAAGCCAAGTGTCATCTTTGTAACTGCAGTGGTTTGCTTTAACAGGCTGGACATCTTCTGGAAACAGGCATTTATCACATGTTAATGCTGTAAAGGTCGTGGTTGGGAGCAGCACAGAGAAGTTTACAGAGTAAGTTCAGTCACAGACTCTAGTCCTGGTTTGTCACTTACCAGCCATGCAACCTTGGGCAAGTCACTTGTTTCCCTGTTGCCATTTCCTTATCCATAAAAGAATGTTGGAAAAAAATTAAGGTTTTGCAATATTTCTGGAACCTACCATATCAATGAAAGAAATCTATAATAACGTAGATGACTTGGTCATTGACTTGCATTTATTCAGGTTTTATCCAAATTATTATTTTCTTTATACTTCTGGTAAAAACAGTTCATTAAGTCAGCTTTTAAATCCTTTAATCTGGATACCAGAAAGCCCCTGAAATCAACTGTGAGGGCCAGTGGTCAGTTCCATTCCACTCCTGCCAAGATAATACCTGTTATGAGGATCCATAAAAGACTTCCAAATTTATGGATTCTGTGCCTTTAGTAAGGGTTGTGCATTTTTGACTCTTAAAATATGGTGTGGTATTAGATGTCTCATTCTTTTCCAGATAAATGACCCTTTCCTGTGAATCGAGGTAGAACTAAACCTGGGGAAAGTGATTAGAGACACTGGTCATCTCTAGTCACTTTTAGAATGAAGCCCATGATAAAGAAGATTCATGAAGACAGCAGTTTTACACCACATAATTGTCTCAGACTTCTCTAATGGACAGTGTTAATCAAAATTTAGCCTGGTATTAGTCCACTCCAGTACTCTTGCCTGGAAAATCCCATGAACGGAGGAGCCTGGTAGGCTGCAGTCCATGGGGTCGCTAAGAGTCAGACAAGACTCAGCGACTTCACTTTCACTTTTCACTTTCATGCATTGGAGAAGGAAATGGCAACCCACTCCAGTGTTTTTGCCTGGAGAATCCCAGGGACGGGGAAGCCTGGTGGGCTGACGTCTATGGGGTCACACAGAGTCGGACACAACTGAAGCGACTTAGCAGTAGCAGTAGTAGATTAAAATTCTTTTAAAATCCCATGTCTAATAATCATCCCATCTCTTCTTTCAACATACTGTGGTACTTCACTTACAGAATTTTGGGCAGTAATTTTTCTTTAAATGTTAGCCAGTGTCCTGAAAGGAGTATGTCCAGCTTTTGTGCATCAGTGGAATATTCTTTTGAAAGGAGGACATAATTATGAATCATAAACAATAGAAAGCAGAAATATTTCATTCTTTTGGGGGAAGGTTACAGGGAACTAAGAAAACTTGAAATATCGTACCAAATAATCACGCTTAAGGCATCTGTTGCGGTAAGTTCATCAAAGAGAGTCTAATTGTGTGTGCTTGTGTATGTGTGATGTGTGAGAGAGGGAGTGAGATCACACATGAGTGTGAAGATCTGAACTCACTTTCCTCTTCTTCCCCAGTTTCTCCAGAACTGTGTCAGTTGCTGTGCTTTGGTTATGACCCGTAGTCCCCATGCACTCACCTATAAAGGTTATCATCAGCACTTGTGTATCTGAAACCTTCATATGCGCAACATGAAAACTGAGATAATCATTCATGGACGTGATAATCCATGCGGTGTTCAATTGTAAGGCCAATGGGAAGAATTTACCTACTTTACCATTTAAAATAACTTAGTTCAATGATTGTAAAGAGAGTGACTGATAGAAACAGAGAAGACAGGCTGGACTCTTAACCCATTGCAGGGTGTAAATTAAAGGCTGTCTTTGGCTTTTTTTAACTTAGTCCAGACATTTTACACAATTATTGTCTCAGCAGAGCAGAAGAATAAAAGGTGCTTGCTTTCTTTGCCATGTGTGTTTTTCTTACAAATAGAAGTTGAAAGAGAAGAAAGAGAGAGAGTGACACAGAAGAAAGACGGAGGCATTTCAGGTTGTTAGTTTGGAGAATTAACCTAAAAGGGATATGTTACATAGTTCTTTAAAGTGTCCCCAACGTTAATTTATCCAGATGTCTCAAATTGACAATAAGACCTTATGAATCTAGAGGCAAAACAGTTCCCTTTGTTATCCACGAAATAAATTGTGTCTTGGGAAGTGGTAATAACAAAGGGAATGTTCTTTGAAAATGAAGATTTGGTCATTCTGGCTGATAAAATTGTTTTTAAGATAAAACTACTATACAAGTCAAAGTGATACAGCATCTTTTATTATATTTTCAGATTCTGTGACTGCCTTCTTGGGCTGATGTTTAAAGGATTAGAATGAAGCTTACCTTCTGTGTGTTTTTGAAACTTCCCACTGATCAGCCTCTGAGAAAAATGCACTGGTGTATCATGTTTCTAACACTTAAAGATCTAATTGGGATGTTGTTCTGTACATGCTGTTAGACACTGTAGTGACAGGAAGAATCCTAGCCCACATTGGCTGAGAGCCAATACATACCTTCCCAGAACAAAGTGCAGGATAATTAAAGTGCAACTACCGAGAGAGCACCGCAGAGCGCGCACAAAAATAGCTATCAGTAAAGTGTTGGAGATCATGCTCCTCGGGAACCTCGGAGTTCATTGCTACATTTGCTTTCCTTTTCTTTTCAAATACAGTTAATCAGGGATATTTTCTTTTTTCCTTCACTTATTAACTATTTTGTGAGAAGTTCTGAATACAAAAAAGTAAACTAATATCCTCCTCAATAATCCCTGCAAAATTACATGAAGAATGCTGTTAAGAGATCAAACATATATGATTTCATAAAATTTAAGGGAAATGAGGCATTTTAAAAGCTTCATTTCAACTACAAATGGAGAACTAAGAACTAAATAAAATGCAGGGGGTATTTTTACATCAGTCACAATTCCTATTCAAACAGTCTATTTAAATGTGCACAGGTCTTTCATGCAGAGCCACTCACATGCCCTTGCATAGCAGGTTCTGCAAGGAAATCAGGAAGGCATTGGGTTTGTATAAGCCTGCAACATGACCCTGGGTAAGCCTGGCCACCATTCTAGCATAACCATTTAAAAATAGTTTTTCCCATTCACTTTTTAAAGCTACAATTTTGTGCAAAGCATCAAGCATTGGAAACCTCTGAGTAGCTGGTTCCTACAGTGAAACCTAAAGGATTTACACTGGAACTTCCCAATACTACTAAAGGGAACAATGCAAATAAATCCCTTTTGCGGTGATGGGGAAATGGGATCCTTAGAAAGCTCCTTCCCTATTCAATGAAACCTGCCAATTTTTTACTCTTAAAATATGATTCTGTCCGCAGGGCAACTTCAAAATGGTTTCTCCACATTTCTTTAGCTCATGTGTAAATCAAGTGCTGTTCAGCAGATACCACGGATAAATCATCCATATTTTATTCCTTCTTTTTTTATAGAATGCATTTGCAAGATCAATTTCTGATTTTGTAGAAGTCCCTTGACCAGGTTAAACTCTATCTGGCTTGCTTTTTTATTTAGGTTGCGTTTCCCTAAGTAAGCCTCAGGAAACGCAGTGATAGTCTAAGTTCAGTACACAATCGTCTGGCAAGGTCAAGTGGAGAGTTATAACAGGCAGGCGTCTATTTATTTATACGAGTTGCCTATGCTATGCTGAGTTAGCCTCAACACATTCAAGTTTTTAAATCATATAACTTGCTTTCAAATCAACTTCCTCACGACAGCTGAAGGGTTCAAGTCAATAGATGGCTAATGTGTTTTTTTTTTTTATTAAATCTCTTGATAGGGTCACTTAATGATTGTTAGGATGCTTGATGCAGCCCCCAGGTGCAAACTGCAAAGCATAAAGAATGAGCTGTTCCCCCTCTGCCACAGCCTCTGCTGATTTACAACCACTTTGTGTTTGATGCTGGACAGGATAATTTCATCAGTCTCCAACCCTTGTGATCACGTCCCAAAATGACTCGTCAGGTGAGGCCCCAGCGGAAGATTGCTTGTCACCTGTAGGAAGTAGCTGTCTGCTCTGAGTACTCTCTCCTCATAAATGTAATCATCTGTTAGTTATTCATTGAGCTATCCTTCATGGGCTTGATGGAGTGGCGAGAGCACAGGACCAACTCCTCACTGGGGAAAAGCTTAGAAACAATGCTAGTACCCATTGTATTTTTCTTTCTTCTCTCTCATCTCTTTCTAATGTTGGGAGGACAAGTGTACATCTGGGCTCGTTTTTGAAGATTATGAATGAAAATATTCATGTTAGTACATTAAAGAATATTTTCTTAATTTTTAAAAATTTCACAAATGAGGAAATGGGACTTAGAGATGGTAATTTGTCAAATGTCAAATAGTTGGTCAGGTTTGCCTGACTTTCAATTCTTTATTCTTAACCATTTAGCAGTATTGCAGAATAAATCAATGTTTAAATGAGGTGACACAATCACCTCTCTTACACTTTTAAGCCTAATCTAGAATGAAATAATTTATATATGTTGGCATCATGTTTAATTTAATCCAATTACTAATTAGCCACTTCATTAGTTCATTTATTGACTCAACACCTATTATGATCCTACTACATTCCAGGCACAGGGCATACTGTAAATTACTCCAATGACTGAATGGTTACTGCCTGTAACAGCCACAGAGGAGAAGTTAAGGGCCATGAGCATGTTTAGTTAGAGTGACTGGAGAAAGCCTGCAGAGGACAGGCCACTTGAAGTGGACCCCAGATGATGTCTGCATTCCCAGATGGCACAGGGCCTTTCATGGACCAGAGTCACTCAAAACACAATCTGACTTGTCCTAAATCTGTGCATGATTTCTCTAGTGTATCTTGGGAAATTTTGCCAGAAAGGCTTCTGGGACCTTTGTAGTGGGGTTGCCTTGACAGCTTAGGGAGGAAAAAGAAGAGCCTGGGATAGAGAGGGAGTTTAGAACTGTGCCCAGAAACCTCAAGTGATGGATGGAATATGACTGGAGGTTTGATTCAGAGACCTTGTTTGAAGTTAGAATTCTTGGTGAGTTTGAAACAAGATCTCAAAGAGCCTGGTGGGTCCTCATCTAAGTTGATTCAGGGTTCTGGAAGCATTCCACATCTAGGTACAGTCCTGGCAGCAGATCTGAAATGCATTCAAGGTACAGGGAATTTTATTGGTTGCCATGGTGAGAATTAGATCACATCCTGGGAAGGACTGAGCCTATGGTTGGAAGGTCTAAACATAGAAACTTCTAGAGCCCTTATGTATTCCTTTGTTCAAAGTGAACTTTGCCAATGCATGTAGGTTGATTCTTCTACACAGATAAACTGAAACAGAATGTCCTTTCCATCAGTTCATTTCAGTTCAGTTGCTCAGTCATGTCCAACTCTTTGCGACCCCATGGAGTGCAGCACACCAGGCTTCCCTGTCCATCACCAATACCCAGAGCTTGCTCAAACTCGAGTCGGTGATACCATCCAACCATCTCATCCTCTGTCATCCCCTTCTCCTCCTGCCTTCAATCTTTCCTAGCATCAGGGTCTTTTCTAATGAATCAGTTCTTCGTATCGGGTGGCCAAAGTATTGGAGCTTCAGCTTCAGCATCAGTCCTCCCAATGACTATTCAGGACTGATCTCCTTTAGGATGGACTGGTTGGATCTCCTTGCTGTCCAAGGGTCTCTCAAGTGCCTTCTCCAACACCGCAGTTCAAAATCATCAGTTCCTTGGCACTCAGCTTTCTTTATGGTCCAACTCTCACATCCTTACATGACTACATACATACATCAATAGTTTTGTATTAATAATAGAATTCCTTGTACAGAAATTTGCTTTCCAGATCAGCAAATACATTTTTGTTAGGGTTTACTCTCTGTCTCCAGAACTGTAGGCCCTTGGTTGGTATTTTGCTCAAACTCTTTCCTACAAAAAGGTAAAAATTTGCTGCTCCTCATGAGTGAATCATTCTAATATTCTCTGGAGGAAGCAAGATCTTTTTTCATAAGGAATACAATGAATGGTCATTAAACACCCAGTACATCCATTGTGTATAAAATACATGGTGTCATAAAGGTCTGAAGAATTACCAGAGACACGGCATGAACTTACCTCTGGATGCTGCAGAGTATGGAACTTACTAGAATTTTTTTCCAGTACGGACCCAAATATGCCTCCGGGTGGTATGTTGTTCACTTTGTAGTATGAGGGCTTTCCTGGTGGCTCACATGGTAAAGAATCTGCCTGCCAATGCAGGAGACCAAGGTTCAGTCCCTGAGTTGGGAAGATCCCCTGGAGAAGGGAAAGGCTACCCACTCCAGTATTCTTGTCTGGTGAATTCCATGGACAGAGGAGTCTGGTGGGCTACAGAAAGTAAGTTACTCTTAATTATTAGATTCCAAGGCATTGATGATTGGTACTTTTGTCACCAAAGACAGCAGTTAAATGGGAGAGAACAACACAGGGGTAAATCATTTTCACTTATTTACGTTCATTAGAAACTGCCAAGTGGATTCAATTTTTATTTAAAAAATAAAAGTCTTCCCAAGCTGGGAGGTGTTATGGTCAGCTAAGAAAAAAAAATTTATAATCAAAACACACAATGTTGGAGAATATGTTTATTATAGATGTTGCGATGATTTACTTCTAATCATAATATTCCTAGTAGACATCATAGTAACAAGGATTTCCTTTAATTAGGTTGTGTCTCTTTAATAAAACTATATCAAGTGAAGATAGATTGAAAACATAATGTCTTTGGCAGTGAAGTAGACTTTTGTGGCATCCCTGCCATTGGCTATGACAAGTGACAAGTGAAAGCCGCTCAATTGTGTCTGACTCTATGCGACCACATGGACTATAGGCCATGGAATTCTCCAGGCCAGCATACTGGGATGCATAGCCTTTCCCTTCTCCATGGGATCTTCCCAATCAGGGATTGAATCCAGGTCTCCCGCATTGCAGGCAGATTTTTTACCAGCTGAGCCACAAGGGAAGCCTGCCATTGGCTATAAGCATAGACAAAGTAGAATACTGGCTTCAGGAATCTTCTAAGAGCAGCCCTGGAAGGTATAGCTTTGGCACAAGCCAAATCATGTACTCCAGAATCACCTTCTATAGTAGTGAGACATGTAGTCTACCTGCTTCAGCTCCGTTTGGAGAGCACTGACTCCTCTGAAGCATGGCACGTGCCTCAACCTTCCTTGGAGGAAGGTGAGTTTGTCCAGAGGGAAATGGTCTTGTAGAAAACAAGTCTAATGACTGCTGGTGACAGGTACAGAGTTCTGCAAAACAGAGGGAAGACTGTTTTTTGCAAAATAAAATAAATGTCAAGAGTTCATGGGAAATCACACTTTTAAATGGACCATGATCCTTTTCTAAAGAATTATAACTTAATAAATTCAGAGAAGAAAGTAATTTGGACATTCCCCTGCAACAAAAAGAGATGGAGAGCATTCTTAACTTTTTAACAAAGCTCCATTGTTTTCTTGTGATTTTGCTTTATGGGGTTTAAATTAAAGGGAAGCTACTCTGTGGCAAAGCAAATCTTTGTTTTAAAACATTTAAGTAGAATCCGCACTAGAGAACTTCCTTGAGGGCCAATGCTTGTTCTGAGATGATTTTTTTTTAATTGAGGTATAGTTGATTTACAACATTGTATCAGTTTCTGGTGTATAACATGTGGTTCAGTTTCATATTATTTTCCATTATAGTTTATTACAGGATAATAAATATAGTTCCCTGTGCTATATGGTAGGACCTTACTGTTTATTGAGACCAATCTTTTAATTGGAAAGATTTCAAGTCATTATCATGTGAAAGCAACTACAGGCAAGAAATAAACTACCATAATACCATATGTCTTTGCATAAAGTGACCCAAGAGCTTTAGTGAAACCCCCTCAGACATCCAATGTATACAATAAGTTGACTTTTCTTTTAAGCATCCAGAGCTTACTACATATGTACTAACCTTGGGACAAGAAACAAAATGATCATTCACATTCTCTTGCAGCATCATGTAAGGAGCTAACTTAGCCCCAAACCCTGAAGGTCTAGTTGTTCTAGTTGTTCTCTTAACTCTGGGGTAGAGAAATTTAAGTAAAAAGTTGACTTCCTTGGTAGGGACTATAACCTGGTACTTTCAAAGTTATTTCATTAAGTTTACCACATAATTATAATTGAAGAAAATATAGGGTTCATTTTTAACACATTTTTACAAAATTCCTTCACCTTAAAAGCTGTTATTTAAAAAAGTGAAAGTAGCCTTTCAGCAAAAACTAAGTTGGAAAGTATTATAGCATATAGAATGCACGTAAGACTTTTTGATTTACTGCATTATAGAAAAGACAAATGAGACTTTTAATCTTTTATGAAATACTTCTAGTGTCTCTATTTCCATTTTCATGGAATTTCATGAGAACATCAATATTAATATCATGGTGGCTGTGACCCACTATTTCAGCAGTGTGTGGGCTGTTTATCTCTTTCCTTTTTGCTCTTTTATTTTATAATGAAAGTGTATTAACTGTAAAAAATAATTTCATCAATCTTTTAGGTATTTAAAAACATAAGGTCATTTAAATTGGCTTATCCAAAGTTATACACACTTTTTGGAGTAATATTTAGTCCAAGTGAGGGTGATAAGCACTAAGATTCTGTAAGCACAAGATGTAGGAACACAGAGGAAAGACTCAGAAAAAGTTTCATTAAAGAAATGAAGGGTAACCTAAGATTTGAATGATTGTGAGTTAGCCAAGAGACCCGGGAGACAAATGTTCCAGGCATAGGGAATAGCATATGCCAGAGCCCAGTCATGAGATTTAGCCATTTACTAGGAGATTTGAAGCTATAGAGTGCTGGGAGAATGGCAGTGAAAGGACTGAAGGGATAAATGGTTTGGAATGTGGACTTTGTCTCAAGGACAACCACTAAAGGATTTTAAGCTTGGGATTGACAAGATCAGATCTGCATTTATTAAAATCAATTTCATAACTGCTGGGGGGAAGAATTGTTGTTGGAGATTTGAATAAGCAGTTAGGGGGAAATACAAGATACTTTATTTAAAGCTGGAATTATTTCACAGATTAATGTGAAAAAAATTATAAAAATTTGGACGGAATCCAGATTCTCTCTGACCATACATAACCTACCCAGGAGTCATGTGATATCTATCAGGAGAAAAGCACTGAAAAATTTAAAGCCCAGAGAAACAAGATGGCTGAAGTGTTAGTCTTGTTGGTAAGATCATCCTGGCAGTGACAAATTTTTGCCAATTATCTATTGAAACTAAGAAGACACCCCATAATTATTGCTTTAAAGTTACTATTCATTTCATATGCTCACAAGGTCATAATCTGTTGGTCAAGAATTTAAGCAGGGTTTAGTTGGAGGAGTCTACTGAATTTTGTGGCAACATCTGGGGTCACTTGATAATATTCAGTTGGTGACAAGTCTGGACAGGAGGCCTCAAAAAGTCTTAATCACATGTTAAGACTTGAATGTCTTGTCCAGGACCACCAGTAGGTTGTTTGGCTGGGCCACTCTCTTTTCCTGCATAATTCCAGCAAAATTAAACAAGATACTAAAAGGAACATACATCATGATCAAGTGGGATTTATCCCTGGGATGCAGGAGTAGTTCAACATACACAAATCAATAAGTATGATACACTGCATCGATAGTCTGAAAGATAGAAATCATATGATCTATTGAGATGTCAATAAATGGAGGGAAAGCGTTTGACAAAATACATGTTTTCATGAATTGATGAAAGAAGCTCTTGACAAATTGGGTATAGAAGGAAAGTGCCTCTACACAACAGTGCCATACCTGGCAAACACACAACTAACACACTCAGCAGTAACATCATGCTCTTTCCCTCTAAGATCGGGAACATAAAAGGGTGCCCACTCTTACCACTCCCATTCAACATAATACTGGAAGTCCAAGAAAGGCAAGAAAAAGAAATGAAAGACATCTAAATCAGAATGAAATAAGTAAAATTGTCTCTGTTGGCAGATTATATGATCATGTATGGATAAAATCCTAAAGACTCCAGCAAAAAAAAAAAAAAAATTGGAACTAATTACAAATTCAGTAAATTCCAGGATACAAAACCAACATGCAGAAATCAGTTGCATTTCTAAATGCTAACAACAAACTAACAGAGAAATAAAGACAACAATTAGATTTACAGTAGCAGCAAAAACAACAAAGTGCTTAGGAATTAGTTTAACCAATGAAGTGAACACCTGTACACTGAAAACTATAAAACATTGATGAAAGAAACTGAAAAGACAAAAATAAATGGAAAGATATTCATGTTCATGAATCAGAAGAAATGATATTGTTAAAATGTCCATATGGCTCCAAACTACCTATAGATTCAATGCAATCCCCATCAAAATTTCAGTGGCATTTTTCACAGAAATAGAGAAAACAGTCCTAAAACTCATGTTGAGCTACAAAAGACCTTGAATAGCCAAAACAATCCTGAGAAAGAAGAACACAGCTTAAGGCATCACATGTCTTGATTCCAAGCTATATTAAAAAGCTACAGTAATCAAAATAGTATAAAGTGAAGTTGCTCAGTTGTGTCCGACTCTTTGCGACTCCATGGACTGTAGCCTACCAGACTCCTCCATCCATGAAATTTTCCAGGCAAGAGTACTGGAGTGGGCTGCCACTTCCCTCTCCAGGAGATCTTCTGATCCAGGGATTGAACCTGGATCTACAGCATTTCAGGCAGGCGCTTTACCCTCTGAGCCACCAGGGAATCAAAATAGTATAGAACTGGCATAAAAATTAGACACATAGACCATGGAAGAGAATTGAGAGCCCAGAAAAACCCTCACATATATGATCAATTAATATTTTATAGAGGAGCCAAGAATATTAAATGAGGAAAGAATAATTTTTTCAATAAATGGTTTTGGGGAAACTGGATAATCACATGCAGAAGAATGAAATTGAACCCCTATCTTACTCCACTCCAAGAGTTTACTTGAAATGGATTAAAGATTTAAAAAATAATACCTGAAGCCATAAGACCCTTAGAAGAAAACATAGAAAAAAATGCTTTTTAATATTGGCAACATTTTTTTTTTGGATATGATCCAAAAGCACAACAAAAGCAAAAATAAACAAAAGGTACATCATCAAACTGAAAACCTTCTGCACAGCAAAGGAAATCATCAACAAAATGAAAAGGCAGTCTACAAGTTGCGAGAAAATATTTTAAATTGTCTGTCTAAGGGCTTAATATCCAAAATATATAGGGGACGCATATTACTCAATAGCAAACAAAAAGAAATTCCAATCAAAAAATGAGCAGAGGACCCAAATAGACATTTTTCCAAAGAAGACACAAAAAGGACAAACAGGTACATGAAAAGAAGGTCAACATCATTGTTCAGCAGGGAAATACAGATTGAAACCACAGTAAGATAGCAATTCATATCTGTTAGAATGACTGCTATCAAAAAGACAGAGATAACAAGTGTTGGTGAAGATGTGGGGAAAGAAAAGAACTCTTGTGCATTATCAGTTAAAATGTAAATTGATACAGCACTGTTTTCCCACTTGTCATGACTGCTTTAACTCTTTATCTTATGTTGTGTGAACTCTACATGTCACCTCAAGTCCTTTTAGAAATTAGTGAGTATGCAAATAAATAAACCAATAAAAGAGAAATAATTTCAGGCATATATGTATTATGGTGTTTAGAAACAAAAAAAATTTAACACAGAGAATTGTATTCTTATTTATTTTCTTTCTTTTAGAATTACTGCCCTTAAAAACAATCACCTGAAAACCAAAATATGGAGCATGGTCCCATTAGTGTTACCGTAGAACATGCAGGAGACTTTTAATTGATAAACATACACTGTGCCAATCCAGTTTAGTCTCAGACAAGCTGGAATTGATTCCTAATTTTAGGTGGTGGCTAAAGAGGAAATGTGGCTTCCGTGGCACAGTGCCAATGCAGGAGATGCAAGAATTACAGGTTCAATCCCTGGGTCAGGAAGATCTCCTGGAGGAGGAAATAGCAACCTATTCCAGTACCGTTGCCTGGAGAAGCCAATGGATGGAGGAGCCTGACAGTCCATGGGGTCACAAAGAATCAGACACGACTGAGGGGAATCAGACACACACACACACACACACACACACACACACACACAGAGGGGAAATATGCCCAGAAACAAAGGAAAGAGGGGGAAAAAATCATGCTATTGATTTTAAGAACTGGCTTCAAAGGAAGACTAGCAAAGTGCTGGTCACTAGAAAAGGGGATTTAAAGGCCTGGATTCCAGTCATGTTTCTGCTGTCAGATGACTGAGTGCCCCTGAGCAAGTAACACAGCCTGGGCACCAGTTCCTCCCGTTTCCGTAGTCCCAGGCTTCAGAGGTGAAAGCTGTCTTCTTCTCTTCAAGCTCTCTTTACTTCCATCATCTTTTTCATTGCATTTGCCACGTGAGTAGACCGTTTGTTTATGTGCCTCCTCCCTAGAAGTCAGCTTCTCCTAAGTGTGTTTGTTTTTCACTCAACTCCGTTTGTGTAGTTTCTAACACATAATTGGTGTTCAGTAAAAACAAGGCAAAAAAATGTATGAATTGAATCACCTGTCACTATATCTTTCATGGACTCAATTTCATTCACAAAATTAAGGGAGTAACAACTGCTCCTGCTGCTACTGCTAAGTCGCTTCAGTCATGTCCAACTCTGTGCGACCCCATACTGAGGAGATCCCAAATTTCCTTCTTTGATTCTGGCACACAGACACCTAAAGCCTTTTTAGATCATAAAATAATCAGTCCTTACATTTTCTTACAGTTAGAAGCCATTGACTTTTTGATCTCCATTTTGAGCGTTGAGGCCTCTAACAGGTATAATGCAACTTTAATCTGAAAGCGATCACCTGAAGAAGGAAAGAAAAGTGGACACAGCCCTTTATACTCCCAGGACATGTCTTTTTGTCTCATTATACTCTTGAAAAGATGATGTGAGATAGAAAAAAAAGCACGAGGAGGCTAGTATTTGAAAAGGAAAATGCAACAGGGTGGAGAAAAAAGGATCAGAAAAGCCCCTGGAAAGAAGTGAGTCAAAGGTATGTCTAAGAGAAGAGAGTTGTGGTCAAGGACTCAGCTCTTGACCTGGGAGGGAGGCTCTGAGAGACATTTGATCTGTACTTTCACTTAGAAAATTAATCCAGAAGATATCTGAGGCTTCTTTCCTTTTTGTCATGAATACTTTATTGGAGCAGATTCAGAATGAGACTTTTAACAGGAGCACTTTAAAAAAGATGAAGAAAAAAATGTAATAATTGCACACTCAGGCTTGTAATTTCAGAACATCATGATGTTAAAAGGGCTCTAAACATGCTACTTCAGATTTGGATTCCTTTTCACTTCTTCACGAAAGACTAACCTTGTAAGATTGGAGCTGATCGCTGTTTTTGAGTCACACCAATAAACGTTTGGAGTCCATTGTCAGAATGGGAACACTATACTTCTTCCATAATTCAAAAATAATTGAAAGAATGTAACTCAACAATTTTAAAATAATGAATTTTTTTAGATAATAGTTAAGTTCAGTCCAATCTTAGAAAATTCTAGCCCCAAAGAGTTCTTTTTTGAGAAAATAAAGAGAAAGGAATCGATGAGCAAAAATGGTGTGTTACAGAAAAACTCATCGTTTTTAGCTGTTATCTGTCACATTCCCTAAAGGAATATAGAATACATTTTTAAAGGGTATCTCTGTTGACAAAAGTCAAGAAAAAACGTACTCTCATGTGTCAAAAGTAGTTACTGATGAATTGTGTTTTGTTTAATTGTTCAGAGTAGGTGCGAAGTGGATGAGGAATGGAGATGGGGGAGAGAAGGGACTATGTTTCTCCTGAGGCACTGAGGGCTTTTATTTTCCTGTATTTTACAAGTGGTTCACATCAGCCTAAAGCATAGTGTGTGCGGGTTCTTACCTTGTCTCTCTTTGAGGAAAAGAAAGGAAAGGGATTGCAAAAAAAAAAAAAAAATCATCTGGATGGTAAATAGAAGAGGCACTTGTGCAGCCCTGGCCTCCTGTCATTGTCTCCATTGTAAGCGGTGTCAGAGCCATCACATTAGGTTGCCACCACGGGGTGCATGCAAATGGGGGAGCTCAAAGCAGGCAGTGCTGAGCAGCCACCACCTGCACATTTCAGATTGTTGGCAGGTACATTGCAGTGGACTAAAACAGAATAATTACTGGAGATAGAGTTGGCAAGTATAGTGTACGGGAGAGGCATTCAATTGCACATGAGTACGATAGGTGAACTATAAAAAAAAAAAATAGTTGGAAGGGTGGGGGGAAATTCCCCATTAAACACCAGACAGCTGGCAATTCCTACCTTCCATTTCGTTTCCTATGAAATAAGAAAGGCTGACCTATGAAGTCAGATTCTCTAGATTTTGGACCATTGATTTAAACAGGGGACATAAAGAGTAAAATTGGGGTCTTGAGAGATGCTTCCTGAACACAGAATGGAATAAGCTCTCAAAGACCAGGGATGCATAGGGAAATGTGTGATAACCATACAGTGCATGAGGTAAATGTAGGGTGAATACTGGGACACTTATTTTATCTATCAAACATATTAGTACTTACAGATCAGTCACTATTCTTAGCACTTTATATGTATTAATTCTTTGAATTCTCAGAGTGACCTTGTTATTGCCTTTCTTATCATTGCCATTTTACATGCAGAGGAGGAAACTGAGTCACAGAAAATTAAATGACTTGCCCAAGACTAATTAGCTGTTCTGCAGCAGGGTGGAGGATTCGGCTCTGGTCACCTAGCTCCCTGGTCCACACTGTAAACCATCACTTCAAGCTGCCTCCCAGTGAGAATATATAAGGACTTTAAATGGGATGTTGGCAGAAATTTACATAGAACAACAACACAAAATGATCATTTTATGTAAGTTATCTAAATTATTCAACGTGAACAGCATTATTTTCTTGAATGTGTAGTTATTTGCATAAACGTTCCTTTTTTCTTTCTAAATCTCTGACAGCTTCTCATTTATCAGAGTTTTGTCAATGAAATGCCTGAAACACGTTATGACTCCTCCTTTAAAAAGCTGAAAATTTGTACGTTTGTATATTACATACTTTCCCGAATTGCAGGGTGTGTTGGGTGGGGAGGATCTGCCTCAAGGCCATGTGTACTCCAGTTGCCACTCATGGGACAACTGGCATCTCTAAATTTTTCGTATCTTTTGAGCCACTTCTCCTAACAGTAACACTTCATTGTTTCCCAACCAGAATTCATCCTCCTATTTCTTCCTAACAGAACTCCTCATTTTCTCATATATTTACCCTCAAATTAGTACATCGCTTTCCTCTGGCTATCATTAATCCAGAAATAGGCATGTGACTTAAGTGACCCTCATAAGGATGAAGTAAAGACATTATATTCCATGGTTCTTCCTCATTTCTTCTTTTTTCTCTCTCAACCCCCTCCTTCCCCTCTCTCTCTTTCTCTTCTGTCTCTCTTGAGACTGAGGAAATATCAGTCCCAGTTGCCCCTGGCAGCCATCTTGCATCTTCTGCAAGATGAATCAGCCAAATACAAAGCCTGAAAACTGCAAATCGGAGAGAACTAGGTCCTGATGACAGCATTTAGTAGCTGATTGTAACGTACCTGCAATTAACTCTCACTTTGAATTTCCTGTCTTGTGAGACAAGTTTCCATATTGTTTTGCTGTAGCTTACCTTCAAAAGCATCCAAATAAAAGCCCTGAGGCCTGCACTTCTAAGTCACGTATTCCCTACAAGCTCCATTTAGGCCCTTAGCAGCTTTGACACTGATCTACAAATACTTCAGCATCTAGATTTTCAGCAATGGGCCCCTTTGACTCAGGAAACCTCTTAGAGGCTGTCTGGAGTCTTGAATTAAGCAAGTTATGAGACTCCCTTAAGGTACTTTGGTAGCAGCAAAATCATGGACATGAATGAGGCAAGAAGTTGACACGGCAGGGATCAAACTGGTAGCAGAAATTTGTTAGAGAAAAGAATCTGCATCTTTACACTGGAGATGTTGTTTTCTTTCCCCTGCAGCATTGGTGTGGTAAGAAACAAAGACAAGGTTTTTCAGAAAGAACACTATAATCAAGCACCCACTCCACCATCCGTTCAATTCAGTCAATCAGTAGTGTCCGACTCTTTGCAACCCCAAGGACCACAGCACATCAGGCCTGTGTGTCCATCACTAACTCCCGGAGTTTACCCAAACTCATGTTCACTGAGTCAGTGAGGCCATCCAACCATCTCATCCTCTATCATCCCCTTCTCCTCCTGCCTTCAATGTTTCCCAGCATCAGGGGCTTTTCAAATGAGTCAGCTCTTCGCATCAGGTGGCCAAAGTTTTGGAGTTTCAGCTTCAACATCAGTCCTTCCAATGAACATTCAGGACTGATCTCCTTTAGGATGGATTGGTTGGATCTCCTTGCAGTCCAAGGGACTGTCAAGAGTCTCCTCCAACACTACAATTCAAAAGCACCAATTCTTCGGCACTCAGCTTTCTTTATAATCCAACTCTCATCCATACATGACTACTGGAAAAACCATAGCCTTGACTAGACGGACCTTTGTTGACAAAGTATCGTCTCTGCTTTTTAATATGCTATCTAAGTTGGTCATAACTATTCTTCCAAGGAGTAAACGTCTTTTAATTTCATGGCTGCAGTCACCTACTGTAGTGATTTTGGAGCCCCCCAAAATAAAGTCTGCCACTGTTTCCACTGTTTTCCCATTTATTTGCCATGAAGTGATGGGACCAGATGGTATTCAGTTTTCTGAATGTTGAGCTTTAAGCCAACTTTTTCACTCTCCTCTTTCACTTTCATCAAGAGGCTCTTTAGTTCTTCTTCACGTTCTGCCTTAACAGTGGTATCATCTGCATATCTGAGGTTATTGATATTTCTCCTGGCAATCTTGATTCCAGCTTGTGCTTCCTCCAGGCCAGTGTTTCTCATGATGTACTCTGTATATAAGTTAAATAAGCAGGGTGAAAATATACAGCCTTGATGTATTTTTTTTCCTATGTGGAAACAGTCTGTTGTTCCATGTCCAGTTCTAACTGTTGCTTCCTGACCTGCATACAGATTTCTCAAGAGGCAGATCAGGTGGTCTGGTATTCCCATCTCTTGAAGAATTTTCCACAGTTGATTGTGATCCACACAGTCAAAGGCTTTGGCATAGTCAATAAAGCAGAAATAGATGTTTTTTCTGGAACTCTCTTGCTTTTTCCATGATCCAGCAGATGTTGGCAATTTGATTTCTGGTTCCTCTCCCTTTTCTAAAACCAACTTGAACATCAGGAAGTTCACGGTTCACATATTGCTGAAGCCTGGCTTTGAGAATTTTGAGCATTACTTTACTAGCATGTGAGATGAGTGCAATTGTGTGGTAGTTTGAGCATTCTTTGGCATTGCCTTTCTTTGGGATTGGAATGAAAACTGACCTTTTCCAGTCCTGTGGCCACTGCTGAGTTTTCTAAATTTGCTGGCATATTGAGTGCAGCACTTTCACAGCATCATCTTTCAGGATTTGAAATAGCTCAACTGGAATTCCATCACCTCCACTAGCTTTGTTCGTAGTGATGTTTTCTAAGGCCCACTTGACTTCACATTCCAGGATGTCTGGCTCTAGGTCAGTGATCACACCATCGTGATTATCTGGGTCATGAAGATCTTTTTGGTACAGTTCTTCTGTGTATTCTTGCCACCTCTTCTTTATATCTTCTGCTTCTATTAGGTCCCTACCATTTCTGTCCTTTATTGAGCTCATCGTTGCATGAAATAGTCCCTTGGTATCTGTAATTTTCTTGAAGAGATCTCTAGCCTTTCCCATTCTATTATTTTCCTCTAATTCTTTGCCTGATCACTGAGGAAGGCTTTCTTATCCCTCCTTGCTATTCTTTGGAACTCTGCATTCAAATGGATATATCTTTCCTTTTGTCCTTTGCTTTTCACTTCTCTTCTTTCTGCAGCTATTTTTAAGGCCTCCTCAGACAACCACTTTTTTGCATTTCTTTTTCTTGGGCATGGTCTTGATCCTTGTCTCCTCTACAATGGCATGAAACTCTGTCCATAGTTCATCAGGCACTCTATCAGATCTAGTCCCTTAAATCTATTTCTCCCTTCCACTGTGTTATCAATCATAAGAGATTTGATTTAAGTCATACCTCAATGGTCTGGTGGTTTTTTCCTACTTTCTTCAGTTTAAGTCTGAATTTTGCAATAAGGAGTTCATAATCTGAGCCAAAGTCAGCTCCTGGTCTTGTTTTTGTTGACCATATAGAGCTTCTCCGTCTTTGGCTGCAAAGAATATAATCAATCTGATTTCAGTATTGGCCATCTGGTGATATCCATGTGTAGAGTCTCCTCTTGTGTTGTTGGAAAAAGGTGTTTGCTATGACCAGTGTGTTCTCTTGGCAAAACTCTATTAGCCTTTGCCCTGCTTCATTCTGTACTCCAAAGTCAAATTTGCCTGTTACTCCAGGTGTTTCTCGACTTCCTATTTTTGCATTCCAGTCCCCTATGATGAAAAGGAAATCATTTTGGGGTGTTAGTTTTAAAAGTTCTTGTAGGTCTTCATAGAAAACTTCAGCTTCTTTAGCATTATCGGTTGGGACATAGACTTGGATTTCTGTGATATTCAATGGTTTGCTTTGGAAACGAACAGAGAGCATTCTGTCATTTTTGTTCACTTGGGAGAGCATTACACTGAAGATCTACAATGGAACAAAATAGAAAGCCCAGAGATAAACCTACGCACCTATGGACACCTTATCTTTGACAAAGGAGGCAAGGATATACAATGGAGAAAAGACAATCTCTTTAACAAGTGGTGCTGGGAAAACTGGTCAACCACTTGTAAAAGAATGAAACTAGAACACTTTCTAACACCATACACAAAAATAAACTCAAAATGGATTAAAGATTTAAACATAAGACCAGAAACTATAAAACTCTTAGAGGAGAACATAGGAAAAACACTCTCTGACATACATTACAGCAGCATCCTCTAGAACCCACCTCCCAGAATATTGGAAATAAAAACAAAAATAAACAAATGGGACCTAATTAAACTTAAAAGCTTCTGCACAACAAAGGAAACTATAGGCAAGGTGAAAAGACAGCCTTCAGAATGGGAGAAAATAATAACAAATGAAACAACTGACAAACAACTAATCTCAAAAATATACAAGCAACTCCTACAGCTCAACTCCAGAAAAATAAACGACCCAATCAAAAAATGGGCCAAAGAACTAAACAGACATTTCTCCAAAGAAGACATACAGATGGCTAACAAACACATGAAAAGATGCTCAACATCACTCATTATTAGAGAAATGCAAATCAAAACCACAATGAGGTACCATTTCACGCCAGTCAGAATGCCTGCAATCCAAAAGTCTACAAGCAATAAATGCTGGAGAGGGTGTGGAGAAAAGGGAACCCTCTTACACGGTTGGTGGGAATGCAAACTAGTACAGCCACTATGGAGAACAGTGTGGAGATTCCTTAAAAAATAGAACTGCCACACGACTGGAAATAGAACTGCCATATGACCCAGCAATCCCACTGCTAGGCATACACACCGAGGAAATCAGAATTGAAAGAGACACGTGTACCCCAGTGTTCATCGCAGCACTGTTTATAATAGCCAGGACATGGAAGCAACCTAGATGTCCATCAGCAGAGGAATGGATAAGAAAGCTGTGGTACATATACACAATGGAGTATTACTCAGCCATTAAAAAGAATACATTTGAATCAGTTCTAATGAGGTGGATGAAACTGGAGCCCATTATACAGAGTGAAGTAAGCCAGAAAGAAAAAACCAATACAGTATATTAATGTATATATATATGGAATTTAGAAAGATGGTAACAACAACCCTGTATGCAAGACAGCAAAAGAGACACAGATGTATAGAAAGTCTTTTGGACTCTGTGGGAGGGGGTGATGATTTGGGAGAATGGCATTAAAACATGTATAATATCATACAAGAAATGAATCACCAGTCCAGGTTCGATGCAGGATACAGGAAGCTTGGGGCTGGTGCACTGGGATGACCCAGAGGGATGGTATGGGGAGGGAGGTGGGAGGAGGGGTTCAGGATGGGGAACACGTGTTCACCTGTGGTGGATGCATGTTGATGTATGGCAAAACCAATACAATATTGTAAAGTTAAAAATCATCATAATAATAAATAATAATAATTTTTTAAAAAGAAAAAATATATACTGAAGATCTAAAGGTCCCTGGTTCGATCCTGGGTTTCAGCAGACAACCACCATCCATTAGCTGTGTGTTTTATCAAGCAAGTTACTTAGTGTCCCTAAACCTCCATTTCCTCACCTGAAAAAACTAGGACTAGCAATCCTATTATTTCTAATCATGTAAGGGTTACTGATAATATAGAGAGAATGAATTCATGTGCTGAGTCCAAAAGTAGCAACCATTATTATGATGTTGGCTGTACACCCCTGTTGTCTCTTATGTAGTCAACGGATCGTTGTTGAGCACCTACTATATTGTCAAGTATGGTCATAGACAAAGAAGGGAAATGCAGTATTCTTGCCTGGAGAATGCCATGGACAGAGGAGTGTGGTGGACAGAGGAGTCTATGGGGTTGCAAAGAGTTAGACACAACTGAACAACTAAAGCAGGACACACGGTCATAGGCACAAGGCTTGAAAACACTTTCATTGCACATTAGTAGGTTTTGTGAGGAAAATATTCATGTATGTGTTGCCAAGAAGTGAATCCGTACTTTTATTTCCAAAATCTTTCTTTCAAGATTAATACTCCTCTTTCTCCAGTCTTATTATAACTTACTCAAAATGTGGTTTATCTCTAAAAAAATACAAAAGCCAGTACTTCCTTTTAGAAAAATCACATATTGTCTCCTTCCAGTCCAGACTGCATGGTCTACTTTGTTATGGGTAAGATATTCTAAAGTTTAAAATGAGTATCAAGAGCTCCATCTGGGATGAGTAAGGAAAAGTCTACTCCCTTCTCTTGTAAAAATATGCGTTGAGATGATCATCTTGAGTCATCTTATTGAAATTAACTCTTATCCCAGGTATGAGGAGCCAATTTCCTTGCCTGTCAAAAGGAACCACACCTTCTGCCCTTCAGGATGTACTGTCTCTGGACATTTCTCAGCATTCCTGGGCAGGTAGTGTAAGGAAGTTGATGCATTCCTTTATATATGGCAGGACTAGAAATGACCTTCAAAAGGGAAGAACAAGTTGTTCTTCTTCAAAGAGAAGAACAACCTCTGAGGCAAGAATTCACAGGCATGGTTTAGTGGTTCCTGCCCACGTGGAGATACATCCTTCACCTATGGAAAAGGGCATGATTGATGGAGGGAAGAGTGGTTTATCTTTGCTTGAGCTGGAGGTTTAAAGGGGAGGCAGTACCCCTGAGGCCATTCTGTTGATGGGAGCAATAATCATTAAAGACATTTCCCAAGGGAACAGGAAATCTCTGAGTTTTAAGAGCGTGGAGCTTATTGGCCCTTGGCCATGTTTTTCCTCCATTGCCAACCCTGGAATTCTTAGTGTTTCCTTTGTTAAGGAATTCTACATGTCCCATTTACCCTTAACCCACATGGATGACCTCAGAGAACTTTTCTCATTTCCCTCCAACAGGAAACCTCTCCTTTGGAGACTGATGGAAATGAGTTTCCTCAGGAAAAATGATAACAAAAGGACCCACCAGCACTTCTGCTCTGTCACCATTAAGGGCAAATAATATGTAAATCTTGCGAATGCCTGCTGTGTGAGTTCAACAACGACCAAGTACATCCAAAGCGATTACCACCATTGAAAAAACAGTGCCCTTTAACTTTCTGAGACAAGTTAACTGTTATTCTTGTACTTCACTGAACAGTTTTATAGTCATTTCTTGACAACCAACCAGTTCCTTTAAAATATTATCAGCGTAAAAAATATTTAAATGCAAAGTTAACAAAGCCCATATTTTCCAATCTAGGAAAATCATGGAGTTTTTAATCATGGAGATTAAAAAGGACTATATTTTCATGGTTCCTGACTCCATCAGAAGCAAGACATAAGGCAGATTGAGAAAGTTAAATAGAAATTTCCAATGTGAGGAGGCAGAAGAGGACAGCTTTGAATATGATGGTGGGGGAATGCATGCCTTGAGACTCCTGTTGGCTGAAGTGATCAAGGAGGGAGCTGAGAAAAGACCTTGAAGAAGGAGTAGGGTATAAAGAATGACCAATGAGAGGAAGGGCTTTCTAGTCATGAAAGTAAAGGGTCAATGAAGGCACCATGGTGAATTCCCAGAATCACGGAACCAAGGGCAGGCTGAGCTGGTATGCTGGTTTCAGATATTTAAGTTGTGTTTTGAAAGCAGTGAGGAGACACTGAACATTGTGCAAGGGGATATTATGAAGAATGTGGAGCTTTATGACTGTAAATCTGGCAGATGTGGGAGGGAGGGATTAGAAGGGGGAAGACAGGAAGTGATTGCAGAGGCCATAGGGTCCTAAATCAGGGTGGTCACGGTGGAGAGAGCACAAGGGGAGTTGCAAGATGCTGACAATCAAGCATTTTCCCTGTGGAGACTCATTGAAGTTTTCATATTTCTTCAGTACATTTCATAAGGGAAAAAAAAAATCACAATATTGTTCCTAGCAAGTTCAAAATGCAGAACACGATAAGGCTCTGGTTTTTTCAAACCTTTTGAGGTATAATATTAAAAGCTTATGAGTTATATATTCAGTATAAACCAGCATGCTTTCCCTTCATTTCCCGTAATATGGATAAGTAAAATGTGCATCCTGTATATGATTTGTGTATAAGTATATCAATAATAATGTATAAAGAAAACATATCTAAAATTTAATCAGGGTTTCTGATTATAAACTGTATGAATCAGTAAGATAACATACTTAGAGTAGAATTTTCAACATCACAAATCTCAAAATTACAGATATCAACCTTTAAATTAAATTTTCGTCATCAAATCAGGTCATAAAATGTCATAGCCTAATTCTCTTCTCATGACTAAGAGAGTAACTAAGGAGAGAGAAACGAGTTCTACCTCCCGTGCTTGCTTCTCCCTTCACAGATCTCTTGATTACGGCAAAAGCCATATTGTGAGTTACGTGGTGGCTGAATGAGATTTTCTTAATCTTTTATCTATTCTCACACATATAAATTAGAATGAGGTGAAAGGCATTTTAAAAGACATTACAAACTGCCAACTTGTTCAATCCATTTGCTCCATGCCCTGCTCTATGCCCTGCTGGGATCACAAAACCCAAAGAAATATGGAAAGAATCATCAAGCTTGACAGATGGGAGCAGAGAATAAGGAGAGAGTGTTCTTGCTTCCATTCTCATACCCCTTAACATCACTCCCAGTGGGCTGGGCTTCCTCTCTCTGTAGGGAAAATTCATTTCAAACCTTAAATAAAATCTTTTCAGCTAAGTTCCCATGTTAACTCTTAGAATGCAAAAAAAATACTTTATAGTTAGGGAACTTACTAAACTGGCCGTTTCTTAAGGCAGATCTTATGTTCTTTTCATTTAAACAGTCTTTTTCTTTGGTCTGTCCCTACAGTACCCACCTCAGACCCTGGCAAACAGCAGATACTCAGTTAATACTTATTGAGTTTTTGAATGGTACCTTTTTAAAGATAGAGTTTAAAAATATATAAACCAGGAAAATTCATCAGGAGCCAAGAGAATTTTAATAAACATACCTCTTAGCTTTCACTTTTAGTAAACAGGCACTGTAAAGGTCTGTTGAAAGCAAGCCGTGGGCCGTGTGTTTAGACAGTGGCTGACGCTGATGTATCCTTACAGCCATTCCACATGGATTTGTGGACCTGACAAAATGCAACAGGGGATGGACCTTTATTGAATGGTCCTCAGATGGTTAATTTTGTTTGCTGATGGCAGATACCAAAGCTACAGAAAAGCTACTCTTGCTGTTCAAAGAGCCTTTTCAATTTTTAATTTGACCTGGAGAATTACATGGTCTATGATACATGCAGACCAGCAGTTATCTCTTCTCATCAACTTCTTTGGTTGGTTTCAAGCCATCTTGGCTGAAAGCAGCTCTATTGTAGGTCTTTTTTCTGGCCCTAGCTTACACGTGTGGTTCAATAACAAGATTCCTGATAAACTGGAACAGAGAATGAGGAAACGGCCTTTTAAATGATCAGCAGATCTTGCCTTCTCTGGGTTTAGTTTCTGCTTGACAGCCTTATTAAAGGAGAGAGTTGCACAAAGACAGCTTGGAGTTTGTCTTCCAGGTCTTGGTCAGATGAGAGTCACAGCCTTTCCCAGCTGGAAGGCATTTTTAGAGGTTGTCTTACCCAGCTTTGCTATTTTAATGTAAGAAGATTGATGCTCAGAGGATTAAATGACTCGCCCAACATCCTGCAACTCATGTTAGAATCAAGGCTAGAACTCAAGCCTGTTCCGGGCTCTTACCTTGCTGACATTTTTGCTGTTTGATGTTAGGGAAATCTAGGGGAAAAAAGAAAAAAACCTAGTTTTTCCATGACTTCTCCCTGCAAGAGTATCATTATGTGGGGGACTTAGTATGAGGTTTCTAGGTTTCTTTGGTTAGGCCACCACTTTAAATGGATGGGGTTCTAGAAAGAACACTAGCTGTGAATTTGGACTTGGGCTTGAATTTAGTAGATAGCCAGCTCTGTAATTTATTGAGCACCTATCTTATGCTAAATATTATGCATATATTATTTGTATCTTCACAATGATTCTAGAAAGAGATATTATTTTATAGGTGGAGAAGCTGAGGTTTAGGGAGGTTAAAGTTTTTCCTACTTTAACAGTCATGCAAGTGTTCAGCTCCACTGTCTGATTGATTCTCAAATCCCCAGTTTTCCTCTATACCACACTACACTTATTATTTTATCTTCAAGGAAGTTACTTAATGTATAGAGATACATTAAAATTCTTGCTAGCTTTGGTATAGGCTGAGATGAGAAATAATATATCTAGAGTACCTGGCCTTGGACTTGACATAGAAGACACTCAATAGAAGTCCATTCTATACCTATATTCCTCTCTCCTCTGATTTTTTCAGTTGGATTTATATCCTGAACTATATTGACTCATTGAAAAGAGAAAATGCAAATACTTATAAGGTGTTAGACAAGGTCAGAAGTGGATTAAATGTTCCATATGATAATCCCACACTACCCAAAATAACCTAATGGCAAAATAGAAATTGCAAAGCGTTAGGCTCCAAGCCTGTTCCTTGTGAGTGAAATAACTGAATCAGCCACAGCTAGAGAAAGCACTAACTTGAATTCAGCATCCTAAGTTTAGAATGCAGATAGTGTTTCCAGAAAAAATGTGTTCAGCATTTAGGTAAAATGTTGGACAGTGGATTTTCTTTCTATCTCCCATTTATTGATCCTTCTTGTATGTTCTATACAAAATGAAAAGATGCAGGCATATTCATTTAATTATTTCAAGTAGGCATCAGAAATTATTTGACCACTTCTTGAAACAATGTGCATTCTTTTGTACTACATTTCTGAAATTATAGTCTAAGTACAAACGTGATTCAATTTATAAAATTTCAGTTTGCATGCAGTGCTTGAGAGATACATCTATTGTATTTAGCCAGGAACACTTTTTACAGTTGATTGCAATCAAAGAGGTTTATATTAAGAGGATAACAATGAAAATAAAACACAAATAAAAAGAATATCATGCTTGATTCTGCCCCCCAAAGGAGAGTGGAGGACAGATAAGGAAAATCACTATGATATAAAACAAGATCAGTAAGTTTTTAGAATTAGTAACTGACCTTAGGAAAAATCATTGCACAAACGCCTGAATGAAAAGGGTGTGTGTTTATGGCTGAAATCTGAACAGACTGCTTCATTTAAACATTCCGTCACACAAGACTTGAGAGAAAGATGACCACTAAACAAAAAGTGCCCCTGTCTAGAAAAGCATAAGTTTCCAGGGGATGGGGTCTGTAATATTTATCATTTATAACTTGTTCTATTACGTTGAACAGTGCTTTTCCCATAAAGAGTACAAAATAATTATTAAGTGAGTGAAAATAAAGAATAAAGTCTAATCTGTGGTAGGAGAAAAGTTTACCAGAGGGCTACTAGATAAAGATTTGACCCAAAATTTGCGTGGAGCAAGGCTAAGACTTCCAGAGTCTTAGCCTTAAGACTTACCTTAATCTTACTTACCGTAAGACTTACTTAAGTCTTAGCCTTAGCTAACTTATACTAGCACACTCCACAGAGAGTGCTAGTGTAAGTTAGTGTCGTTGTGCTGATTTTTCTGAGGGTAAAACAGGGTAAAGAAGTCTGCCTAAATATGCTATGACATGACCTACCCAGGCATGGCATCTTTTTCTCTTCTATTCCAGGGTCTTCCTAATATTCTTCCCTGTGGCAGGAGATAAATTATAGCTGCATCATGTATTTTTCAATAAATTTCCTATAAAATATTCTATGACCCTGTTTACAAGTTACCAACCAGGGAGTGAACCTTGGACAAGTCACTTGACTAATCAATAGAAATAGAAGGTTCTTGGAAAACTAAGTGATGTTCCTATTTTGGCTTAAACAATGATTTTCTGAGTTCACATACTTTCAAAACCTCCTACTGAATTAATCAGCATACATTTTCTAACTGAAAATACACTGTTTTTCTTTCTATAGGGCAGTAGTGAGGTTGAATGGGCTTTCCTGATAGTTCAGCAGGTAAAGTATCTGCCTGCAATGCAGGAGACCCTGGTCTGATTCCTGGGTCGGGAAGATCCCCTGGAGAAGGGATAGGCTACCCACTCCACTATTCTTAGGCTTCCTTGGTGGTTCAGATGGTAAAGAATCTGCCTGCCATGCAGGAGACTTGGGTTCAATCCTTGGGTTGGGAAGATCCCCTGGAGGAGGGCATGGCAATCCACTCTAGTATTACTGCCTGGAGAATCCCCCTAGACAGAGGAGCCTGGCAGACTACAATCCATGGGGTCACAGAGTCAGATGCAACTGAGTGACTAAGCACATCCCAGCACAATCAGATTGAATAGCTTATATACACAGAATTTGCCTTTATAAAAGTCCTCTACCCCACCCCAGAAGCACAATGATCTGTTGGGAATCAGTGTCGTCTGCACAGGGCTCCAGATTAGATTGTGATAAGAAGTCTGTGAACTTCTCTTTCCTTGTATGTCCCCACTCTCCCTCTTCCACGATGGAGGTCATCCCTGTTTTTACTACTCAGGAATTTCCTCCATCTTCTGGTCACTTAGTGTGACATCTCTGTGATGCTGCTGTCATCCTTGGTTTGGCAGTGGAATTCTGATCCCATCCCAAATCTGCTTCGACCAAATGCTGAATGAAAGCTCTCTGATGACAGCTGGCTTCCAGTCCCTCAGCAAGCAGGTGGACTCTTTCTACCTGCATCCTACTAGCAGTTATAGGAAGGAGCAGCTGTGGACCAGAAGCAGAGAAGACTGGCATTACTCAGCTTCCTTTGGAGTGTTCTGAGGTCCTGGGCATGGGGAGGAGCAAGAAGGAAGCTTTTCCCCTTTTAAGTTTAAAAATAGAATAATCTATTTCACCAGAAGAGGTAATTTATCAAAAACCATATGGGCAGGAGGTGGCTGGGAGTGGGGGGAAAAAACTGTTTTTATTTACATGTGAGCTCCACATTGGCTCATTGCTTTACAGGAATTCTTTGGTTAATCCTTAGAATTGTTAAAGCAAAAGTAGGATCAAATTGCCAACATCTGTTGAATCATAGGAAAGGCAAGAAAGTTCCAGAAAAACATCTACTTCTGCCTTATTGGCTATGCCAAAGCCATTGACTGTGTGGATCACAACAAACTGGAAAATTCTGAAAGAGATAGGAATACCAGACCACCTTACCTGTCTCCTGAGAAATCTGTATGCAGGTCAGGAAGCAACAGTTAGAACTGGACATGGAACAGACTGGTTCCAACTTGGGTAAGGAGTATGTCAAGGCTGTATATTGTCACCCTGCTTATTTAACTTATATGCAGAGTACATCATGAGAAGTGCCAGGCTGGATGAAGCACAAGCTGGAATCAAGATTGCTGGGAGAAATATCAATAACCTCAGATATGCAGATGATACCACCCTTATGGCAGAAAGCGAAGAAGAACTAAAGAGCCTCTTAATGAAAGTGAAAGAGGAGAATCAAAAAGTTGGCTTAAAGCTCAACATTCAAAAAAACTAAGATCGTGGCATCTAGTCCCATCACTTCATGGCAAATAGATGGGGAAACAATGGAAACTGTGAGAGACTTTATTTTCTTGGGCTCCAAAATCACTGCAGATGGTGACTGCAGCCATGAAATTAAAAGATGCTTGCTCCTTGGAAGAAAAGCTATGACCAATCTAGACAGTGTATTAAAAAGCACAGACATTACTTTACTGACAAAGGTCCATCTAGTCAAAGGTATGGTTTTTCCAGTAGTTATGTATAGATGTGAGAGTTGGACCATAAAGAAGGCTGAAGGCCGAAGAATTGATGCTTTTGAGCTGTGGTGTTGGAGAAGACTCTTGAGAGTCCCTTGGACTGCAAGGAGATCCAACCAGTCCATCCTAAAGGAAATCAGTCCTGAATATTCATTGGAAGGACTGATGCTGAAGCTCCAATACTTTGGCCACCTGATGCTGGGAAAGATTGAAGGCAAGAGGAGAAGGGGATGACAGAAGATGAGATGGTTGGATGGCATCACCAACACGATGGACATGAGTTTGAGTAAGCTCCAGGAGTTGGTGATGGACAGGGAGGCCTGGCGTGCTGCATTCCATGGGGTCGCAAAGAGTCAGACAAGACTGACTGGCTGAACTGAACTGAGCTGAACTGAAAGTAGTATGGGGTGGGGATGGGAAGGGAATTTCTTCCTGGAAGCCATAGTGACATTTAGTGTCCTGCCCCTATGATTCAGAAGTGTTAGTCTTGTCTCCCCAGCTATTAATACAGTGCAAGCTCCCTTAGGGATGAAACCATATCCTGACTGTGGTAGGCAGAATTCTTCTAAGACAGTTAGTGGTCTCCACTCCCTGGAGTCATACCAATGTAATCTTAATGCCCTCCCCTTGAGTATGGGCAAGACCTGTGACTTGCTTCCAGCCAATATGGCAAAGGTGATGAGATGGAGGAGGGCCGTTCTTCTTCTGGCCTTAAGAAAGCAAACAGCCATGTGTGATCTGCCCATGGAAGGGACCTATGGGAGAGAACTGCAGCTGCTTTAGCTCTTGAGAGGGGTCCTCAGCCAACCGTCAGCCAACAAAAGTACCGAGACCTCAGCCGTAGAATCACAAGAAGATGAATTCTGCTACCACTGGAGGGATTTTGGAAACAGATCTTTCCCTTTCAGACCTCCAGGTGAGAACATAGCTTAGCCATCACCTTGATTGCAGCCTTATGAGACCCTGAGCAGAGAACCCAGTTAAGCTGTGCCTAGACTTCTGACCCACAGAAACTGTGAACATTGTGTTAACGCACAGATTTGTGGTAATTCATTATGCAGGAATAGAAAACCAATCGTGTTGTGTACAACCCATGCCCTGTCTCTCCCCTTCCGGTCTTTCCCAAGATGGTGAGCACATCCTATGTGCTCAATAGCTAAGCATATCTTGATTTATCCATCAGTCACCTTGAAACTTTGTCCTTCAAGGTTTTAGATTTGGGGCCTTTGATATCTCACTAATTTAATTAACTTTTTTTTTTTTTAGGTAATTAGGGGACAAGTCGTATCTCATTTTTTCCTTAGAGGGGGAAAAAAGAAAAGTTACCAAGAAATAAAATTCTGTTGAGAAATGCTTACTACTCTGGAAATAAACATCAAGAGATATATTGAGATGCAGGTGTAATGGGAGAGCCTACCAGTGTTTTGGTTTGGAGGGAAGTGTAGGTGTGTTCTCGTCATGTTGTCCGGTAATCTGGTTAGTTTTCCTGACACCAGAGAATGGACTGGGATATAGTGAGTGTTTCTTTGTACACCACCAACACACACCTAGGATTTGGGGCTCTGCTGGGGCTGTCCAGATGTGTTAAGGTCCATAAGGACTGAGCAAAATCTCAGGGAATGACAAAGGTCACTTGTGCTGGGAGTTTTCTTCAGTGTACCAGGATATCCTGGAGTCATTGAGAGGCAGGACTGTGCAATGTATAGGGCCTAGTGGAAAATAAAAGTGTATGTCCCATGTTTAAAAACTAGAAAAAGATACTAATACATAACTTTTTCTGTTCTTCCATAATCTCTTTCTAGACCTGTCATGTTAACTTCTCTTTGCTACTTGATGTCATGCTCCCTGGGGCTTGTGGCTACTCCTGGGGACAGTGTTGGCTGCCAAGCACCAAGCCCTTGCCTAGATTTGGTGCACAAATGAGTATATGCAACCCTCCTGCTGGCGGGTTCCCCACCCCCACGAGCAGACAGACTGACAGGCCAGAGATGGGGAATCCAGTCTTTCCTTCTAACAGACCTGCCACTCCAACCCCTGGTAGATGGCCACACAACAGAGAATGCAACTCATGCCAGGGTGAACTTGGTCCCTGGGTAGGGCATAAGTGAAAGGCTCACCAGGTGGTCAGAGCTCCACCAAATGCCTGTGGTATCGCTGGTTCAGGGCCAGGATGGCCACCACTGTGCACACAGGGACGTTCCATGGGGCACAGACAACCCGCCCCTGCTCTTCCCACACCCACTCCCAGGCCCCCACTACCTGTGGAGGCAGTGGAAGTTTCTGGGAGAGGAGAAGGCAGAGGTTGGGGAAGCCCAGGGTACTAGTAGGTGCCTGGTGACCCATCCCAGAGAGGGTGGGAGGCAGGCAGCCAAAAGTGGGACCAAGTGTGAGTCAAGGCTCCAAGCCTCCATCACGTGCCTTGATATCTTCACCGCCTTTGCTGGCAAAACACTTTAAACAACAAGAGCAACAACAAAAGAGCAGCCCAGCATGAACCATGAAGTGTAGGACCTTTCTAGGCTCAGGGTCCTATGTGACTGCTCTGGTCACAATCCTGTGAAACCTCCATGGCCTGAGGGGAAGACAAGATAGGGTGATGAGGGTGGATGTTCTCTACACTACTCTGTTCTTCTCTCTGTGGACCCTCTTGTCCCTTCTCTGCACTCCCTCCATCCCATAAGTCTTTATAAGTCCTTGGGAGGAGGCATGAAGTTGGTGGACATGCTTGCTCCAGACTCTTAGTCTTCTTTTTGGACTATCAAATGCCTTTTATCTATGTTAGTGTGACAAGACACCCACCCCTGAGGAAGTCAATTCTTCATAATTTAGCTAAAGTAAGAGGAAAGCCCCTATTTTCTGAGAGAAAAAGGAAAACTTGTCATGAAAAGCATAAATTACTTCATTTCAGTTCATTTCAGTTGCTCAGCTGTGTCCGACTCTTTGAGACCCCTTGAACTGCAGCACGCCAGGCCTCCCTGTCCATCACCAACTCCCGATGCCATCCAACCATCTCATCCTCTGTCGTCCCCTTCTCCTCCTGCCTCAATCTTTCCCAGCATCAGGGTCTTTTCCAATGAGTCAGCTCTTTGCATCAGGTTGGCCAAATTATTGGAGTTTCGGCTTCAATGTCAGTCCTTCCAATGAACACCCAGGACTGATCTCCTTTAGAATGGACTGGTTGGATCTCCTTGCAGTCCAAGCGACTCTCAAGAGTCTTTTGCAACACCACAGTTCAAAAGCATCAGTTCTTCAGTGCTCAGCTTTCTTTATAGTCCAACTCTCACATCCATAAGTGACTACTGGAAAAACCATAGCCTTGACCAGATGGACCTTTGTTGGCAAAGTAATGTCTCTGCTTTTCAATATGCTGTCTAGGTTGGTCATAACCTTGCTTCCAAGGAGTAAGCGTCTTTTAATTTCATGGCTGCGATCACCATCTGCAGTGATTTTGGAGCCCAGAAAAATAAAGTCTGACACTGTTTCCACTGTTTCCCCATCTATTTGCCATGAAGTGATGGGACCAGATGCCATGATCTTAGTTTTCTGAATGTTGAGCTTTAAGCCAACCTTTTCACTCTCCTCTTTCACTTTCATCAAGAGGCTGTTTATCTCCTCTTCACTTTCTGCCATAAGGGTGGTGTCATCTGCGTATCTGAGGTTATTGATATTTCTCCCAGAAATCTTGACTCCAGCTTGTGCTTCTTCCAGCCCAGCGTTTCTCATGATGTACTCTGCATATAAGTTAAATAAGGAGGGTGACAATATGCAGCCTTGACGTACTCCTTTTCCTATTTGGAACCAGTCTGTTGTTCCATGTCCAGATCTAACTGTTGCTTCCTGACCTGCATACAGGTGTCTCAAGAGGCAGGTCAGGTGGTCTGGTATTCCCATCTCTTTCAGAATTTTCCACAGTTTATTGTGATCCACACAGTCAAAGGCTTTCTTATAGTCAATAAAGCAGAAATAGATGTTTTTCTGGAACTCTCTTGCCTTTTCGATGATCCAGCAGATGTTGGCAATTTGATCTCTGGTTCCTCTGCCTTTTCTAAAACCAGCTTGAATATCTGGAAGTTCATGGTTCACGTATTGCTGAAGCCTGGGTTGGAGAATTTTGAGCATTCCCTTACTATTGTGTGAGGTGAGTGTGATTGTGCGGTAGTTTGAGTATTCTTTGGCATTGCCTTTCTTTGGGATTGGAATGAAAACTGACCTTTTCCAGTCCTGTGGCCACTGCTGAGGTTTCCAAATTTGCTGGCATATTGAGTGCAGCAATTTCACAGCATCGCCTTTCAGGATTTGAAATAGCTCAACTAATTTATCAAAATTAGTATTTGCAACTTCAGGATTCCTAATATTTATACTTTACCATGAAAATCCTGTTTGTGTGTATATGTATGTGTGTGCGTGTGTGTGTGCATGCTTGCACAGCAGCATGCTTGTACATATATGCAAATAACTAGTCAAGGAATGCATGGTAAGCACACATATTTAAATGCACACTTTAATGTCACACACAGTATCTTTTATTAATAGTTACTACTCTTGGAAAAGGCCTCCAGTGAGTCCAGTAAGAAACATTCTGCTCTAACTGAGGCCATAATAACATATTTCTTTAAGAAACACCTAATCTGCACCAAACTGTATCCTGGTCTGTAGCTGCTACTTTACTTCAAACAAAAGGTTTGATACATAATCAAGGAACACAATTTGATTTTCAAAAGCTGTTAGGGAAGACAGTCCCCAGAATAATTCTGTTAATATTTCTGTTATTAAGATATCTGTTTCCCATATTTGGAATACCCAGAAAGAATAGAATCTAAATATTTAAATGTCTCAAAGTAAAAATATCTGACAACTGGAAAATGTCTTAAAAGCCTATAAAGTCTGGCACTGGATAATCAGAATCAGCTAACAGAATTCATTTTTATTAAAGCATTTTAAATGATCAAGTCACTGATGCGTTTTAACAGTATAATGGCATAATACCCTTGCCTCAAATCTTCAGAGAGGCAAAATGATCACCGATTAAGCAAGTTCAACTGCTCACAATGTTTTCATAAGCAGAGGAATATTACTTTATAAGCAAGACTTCTGGTATGAATGATGAGATTTTGAGAAAGTACTGTTTGCTATAAAATGATCTAGTTGCCTGTGGTTATAAATTACCTTGGGCCCAGTTCTCTTTCACCTCTTCTCCCACCATCCCCCAGCTCCCTTTCTGCCAGATGACAAAGGGAGTTCTGAGCAGGGAAGAAATGAGCTAAGTGATGAGGTGAAGGAAAATCTGACCCTCCATAGTTTTGTTTTTCTTCTTCCCCCTCCCCATTTTGTTATGTGTAATAACTGAGTGTGGCAGGAAGTAACCCACTAAGAAGGCACAGACACTTGAAGCTAAGAGACAATACGTGCAGGCAGGAAGTAATCTGAACTTTCAGCTTTCATTCCAGCCTAACACTCATCCTCCTAAGGATGGGAAAAGAAGTGCACAGTGGTGCTCTACCCTCTCCAGGAGAGCTGTGGTGTTCCAGGGCCCGAAAGGTGACCTCGAAGATTTGGGATGCTGGGGCAAAGTAATCATTACTATGCAGAAGAGGCATCCGACTCCCGCGTTCGGTCTAGAAGGCATTATATAATAGATAGAATAGAGCAGTCTCCCCTGGAACTGAAAGAATGAGCTAATTTGCATGGGAAACCCAGCATGACTGTCTTGGCTCCACTGTTCTATCAGAACCCTGTTGTAAATGCAGAATAGTGGAAAGTTGCAGGGTCATTTTTAGGCTGTGGAGGACCAAGTCAACAGAGTGGCAGAAAGAGGCAGTATAGCAGAGTGTAGATTCAAGAATATGACACACCCTGAGTTCAAATACCTTCTTGATCTCAGACAAATTGTGGAGTATTGAGCAAGTCACTTAACCCTTCTAAGATCACTTCACTCATCTGTAAAATGAGGCTGCAGAGAATACATTTTTCATGGGGTGCTGAAAGGTTTAAAATAATTTACATAAAGCACCCACTTGGAGCCTGGTACATGCAAAGGACTCGATATATAGCTGCTCAATATCATGACCACAATGATTTTTTGAGTAATTGTGATATATTGTCCACATATTCTTTATAAGCCCATCAACCCAGTAGAACAGGGTTGTGACCTTTTTCAAGTGTTGTGTAAATTGTCCTATACATCTCCGGTGATTTATAAATAACAAAAACCATAAAAATGCGTGTGTAGTCACTTCCCAGCCAAAGGGACATCTTAAAGTTTTCCTGGCATCCAAGTCATTACAAAGGAATTGGGGTCTGTTTGGTATCTAAATGCTGCCTTGCTGCTCCTTCCAGCTTCCATCAGTGCTCTCCTCTTTTTTCTCTCTTTCATTTTTCCCACATTATTCCACCTCTTGAAGCAGGATTCAGCAGCTGGAGTCACCATAGGACCTAATTGATGGCTGCAGGACACAGATGGCAGAAGCCAGAAAATGTTTCTGGCAAATATCTCTACAAGCTGGAGTGTGTGTGTGTGTGTGTGTGTGTGTGTGTACACATGCACGCATGCGCGTGTGTGAGTGTGTGTGTGTGTATACTCTTCCCTTTTATTGGCACTTGAGCTAAATGCCCAGCAGCCACTTCTTGGCTGAGTTCCATTCAAACTACAGTTGGCGCCTGTGAAAATGACTTTGGCTCCAATATCTTATGTGTGAGTGTCTATCATAAAGAATTTTCCCACTGCTGATGATTTCTATTTTATGAATACTTGAAAATACATGTCTCACATAAGAGTTCTGACCTCCTTTTATCTTTCCAGTGAAAATTCTTTCATAAAGAAATGTCATCTCTTTTATACAATTATGCTTTGTGAGGGGCTATTTATAGCACTATGAAAATTAGGCAACGTAGTATTCCCTTTGACTTTCAGAAAAATTGTTAAGCATTAAATTGCATGTCAAGAGAAAAATGATCTCATGGAAAAATTAACAGGCCTCACCATTTTCCACTATCCCCTTGTAGCCCCCACTTCCAAATACATAGAGGATGGGTAGTTATTACCCTCCAAGAAAATAAAACTAGCATCAACACTAAAGCTATGTCTTACCTCCCTGGATGTAATAAATATGCTGCTGAAAGGGACACATTTTAGATACATTGAAAGAACTAGAGAATTTGCTTCCCAAATGGAAACCTGTGGTAAATGTTTTCTGAAAGAAATGATGATTATGGAAGTGACTATCCAGAACATGATATATTAATATGTGATTTATTAATTGGCATTGTCTCATACTGCCTGTCCTTAAAGCTGGGGTCACCTCCAAAAAGGCTAGGCCTATTCTATGACTTCAAAATCTCTCCGTTTATCCATGAACATTCTTTGTAGACATTTTCTCCCTCTTAGCTGTCATTTATGTGATTTCCAGAAATGGTAAAATTTTCATCTTATCTGGAAATTGAAAATATACTGAACCAAAGCAAAAAGTAAAGTCTCTCTCCAGGACCATCCATTTAAATGTCAAGAGTGTACTCCACACTATAGCAAATGTAGAAAGAGGGAAAGGCAAACTCAAGCTGTGGGTATCTTTAAGTAAGGGAGAAGTTTCTTTAGAAGATATAGCTAACATCATAAATAAATATGACTTCCTCATATTTTAACTACTGGGAAAACAAAAGAAATACAGACTTGCTCTAATGTGAATTTTAAGAGGTTGTGTGCAAGAAGTGAAAGAAGTCTCTCCTGGAAACCCAGAAGATCCTGTATCCAAGGAAGACTGAGATCAGGGGCTGGGGTGACTCATTCTGTGGAAAGAGCACCTATAGAATTATTGGCACTAATCCTAGAATCTGGAATCTAGATCTGTCTGATGAATCCTGATTCAAATATGTGAATGCTGATGGTGGCTTTATTTGTAATCTCTAAGAACTGCGAACAACCAAAATGCCTTTTAGTCTGTGGCTCTGCAATATAAGAGAATAATACTCAACAGTAGAAAGGAATGAACTGTTGATATGCACAACAGTGTGGCTGAATCTCAAATGCATTCTGCCAAGTCCAAAGGCTACACACTATATGGTTCTGTTTATATGGCATTCTGAAAAAGCAAAGCTTCAGGGGTGGGAAATAGATCAGTGGTTGTCAGAGATTGGGTCTGAGGGAAGGGATTGAACTTTGTGGGTATGGGAGAGCTTTTGGGGTGTCAGAACTGTTCTACATTCTGATTGTAGTGATAGTTACATAACTATGCATTTTTGTCAAACCTTACGAAACTGTACAGTAAAAAAGGTTCACTGTATTGCATGTAAACTATATCTTATATAAAAATATTAACAACCTACTCCATTAAAAAAATGAAATGATAGGGAATTCCCTGCTGCTCTAGCAATTAGGACTCTGCGCTTTCATTGCCAGGCCCAGGTTCCATCCCTGGTCAGGGAACTGAGATCCACTAACAAGGCAAAAAAAAAGAAATGGTAAATAAGCTAATTACAAGTTTCACAGTTATATTTATAAAGAGGTGCTATAGATACTTTCAATATATTAAAAAGGGAGAAAATGTATTTCCTTAAAATACATCCTGATTCAGACCCTTTGTACCTGCCTGGCTTTCTAGCAGAGCAACTCCTTCTAATCTCAGTGGTGGTAATGACTCTTAGCTTGTAATGTATTGCTGGGATTTAAACAAGACATTTCCTATGTTCTGAGTAATTGTGGGACAGAGTCCTCCACATAAGCACAAGAAGATCTAGGCACACTCCCAAAGACTCAGAAGGGTTCCGGACCAGTGCTGGGATGACCAGGTCATCCCATGTGACGTTGAATATGCCTGGGTATCTTTTCAGGGCCAGGAGTGTTAGTGGGAGTTAAGCAGTAAAGCTGATCTCAGGCTCAGAAACAAGTGGTCATTACCAATTTAATTATTTTGCTAAGATTTGGGAGACCCAGGGATATGCACAAAAGCTTGCTTTTTCTGGGTGAGATCAAGTTAAAATAAAGCAGAAAAGCAGCTCTGAATAGGAAAAGGAAAGATAATGCACAGCCTTGAGAATATATGGAAAGCAGGAGAAATAGCATCCACTCATTGGTGTTGTCTGGGCAGGCCATGGTGGGATGTGTATGTGTGTATATATGCATATCTATGGGGGTGTGTGTGTGTGAACAGTCATCTCTTGATTCCTGAGGGCCACCTCCTTAAGCCTCTGCCCTACTGGTTAAAACAAACTGTCTATGGCTCTAAGGGTTTCAGGCACCACATTTGATCTGAACACCCATCTCAGGCCCTTGTCTCTGAATTGACATATGCGTACATCCTGTCATGATGTAAACCAATTACTCTTTCTTCTGGTTTTGCTCTTCTTGGCATCTTTCTGCCAAGTACACACACATTCTAGTAAGAGAGATCACAGGGCCCAGTTGATTATTAAAGTTCCTGCAAATTGCTTAAATTAGGACTTCTTCATTTCCTATACAACTCTGCTTGAGATATCCAACTGACAGTGGTCATTGGGATTTCCTGTTCATCTGTCTTTCTAACATACCTCTCTTTTCAGACCCCTAACTTTTTGTAAACCTCCCAAGTCAATACAATAAAAGCAAGAATACACAGTCTTAAATTGAAAGTGCTTTGATGAGTACATCAAAATCATTTGTAATTAGCTCAGTAATTGGGGGAGCATGCATGTAAAGCGGACACTGCTAAAGTGATTTTTAATGTATTTGAAAAACAGTTTGCCTTTCTTGTGAAGTAGGCTGGACAGTGTTCTCTTCAGTCCTGTTGACGCTATTAATTTGCTTTGCAATCTCCCTCACGCTCTCTGCTTTCCCCCATTACTACTGCAGACAGAAGCGAAGAAAGTCAGGCTTGGAGAGCTCTTGTGGAGAGAGCCATTTGCTCTGGCTAAAGGAAAAAGCAAGCCAATCAGCCTGAGATCTAAATTTTTCAGACACATAATAGACCCTTGGCTTATCAAAGCCTCTTATCTGATTGGAAAAAAATCAAAGGTAAACTTCAGGGCTTGTGGAATTAAAAGACAAATGAGATGTCATAATTATCAAAGTGGCTAATTTAGAAAATTAAGCTGTTCACATAGGTGACATAATTGCTTGTCACAATCACTCTTTTTCTCATTAGCTTCTTCCATTCAGCACCTACAGGCTGCAGAACAGTCTATGGCCTTGCTCAACAGTCTTTTGTGGTTGAATATCACATTGTTTCTCTCATCTCCTATAAGTAATGAATATTTATTAGAAGGATTATTTGAAAAACAGTTCTAGAAACACCAATCTTTCACAATTTAGTCCTATTTTAAATCTGTTTGTAACCAAATTTAAAACTCACATTCAGAAAACTAAGATCATGGCATCTGGTCCCATCACTTCATGGCAAATAAATGGGGAAATAATGGAAACAGTGAGAGACTTTATTTTGGGGGGCTCCAAAATCACTGCAGATGTTGACTGCAGCCATGAAATTAAAAGACGTTTGCTCCTAAGAAGAAAAACTATGGCCAACCCAGACAGCATGTTAAAAATCAGAGACATTACTTTGCCAACAAAGGTTTTTCCAGTGGTCATGTAAGGATGTGAGAGTTGGACCATAAAGAAAGCTGAGCACTGAAGAATTGATGCTTTTGAACTGTGGTGTTGGAGAAGACTCTTGAGAGTCCCTTGGACTGCAAGGAGATCCAACCAGTCCATCCTAAAGGAAATCAGTCCTGAATATTCATTGGAAGGACTGATGTTGAAGCTGAAACTCCAATACTTTGGCTACCTGATGTGAAAAACTGACTCATTTGAAAAGACCCTGATGCTGGGAAAGACTGAAGGTGGGAGGAGAAGAGGATGACAGAGGATGAGATGGTTGGATGGCATCACCAACTTGATGAACATGAGTTTGAGTAAGCTCCGGGAGTTGGTGATGGACAGGGAAGCCTGGCGTGCTGCAGTCCATGGGCTCGCAAAGAGTCAGACATGACTGAGTGACTGAACTGAACTGAACCAAACATGCTTTTGAAATAATTATTAAGAAAGGATTTGTAGAATTGATGTAACATATTAATAGTCCCTAGAAGTCATTAACAGTTTTGATATATGTAGTGATGTTTAAAAAAAAAAAAAAACTTCAGAAGTTAGTTGGAATTTGTTTTTCATTGTCTTCCCAAATTCTGAATAGATGAGAAGGAAATATATTCTTAAGGCATCAATTTGTTTTAGTTGCCTAATATTTTGTTACATGATTTCTATAGATCCAGCCTAATGCAAATAAATTCCATTTAAGAGAATTGTTTGTAAGACTGACAGAAATGCTGTTTATGTATCAGCAAGTTCAGAAATTAAAGATAATATCTAAGAAAGGAAATGAGTCTTGCTTGCTACATGCTTCTGAAGCATGCCATTGTAAATGGGCAAGGTTAAACATTTTGGATTAAAATCATGAGTATAAGATTGACTCAAATCCTGTTGTCTTGTAAAGTTGTAGAATGTGGCTGGCAGGAGTTACAGAGGGACTATATCGATGTTATTTATTTGAAATTATAATCTATCCTGAACTCTACAGTGAAGCTGTCATCTGTATATTTCTGGACTATTCATGTAACTATTGTGTTTTGATTTTACTAACATTGAATTAGTGAGGTAACTGTGTTACAGGAGCTATTATAGTTATATACCAAAAGTCACAAGTTCAGAAAGAAAAATCCATTCAAATCTCTAAATACGTGCTTTCTAAACTTTGCCTTTACACATAACTGAACCTGAAGTTGTAGTATATACTCAGAGAACCAATAGACATAGACTTTTATAAAGAATTTATTCCCCAAAGAAATAGATACAAGGCCAATTATGTTGTTATGTTTGTTCCTTGACATTCACAGGTGGAGTCACTGGCAAGAGGGATGGCTTACTAGATACTCTAACCAAACAGGATTTAAGACTAAGACAGGAAAGAGATAGAGGATAGAGAGCTTGTCTTTTCTTTCTTTGTCCACTCTTCCCTTCATGCTCCAGTAATAGAGCATAGCCCTGGGGTTGAGTTTGTTACGGGTTTTTAAACAAGAAAATGTGCTAGTTTGTGGCAGAGTAGACACTGGGTAGAATTTACCTACTCAACATATGAGGAAAGAGATATGGAAAGACTGAGAGAAAATGGTCTCATGCAGGGAAATGGTTGTGGACTGCCATGAGGCAGGGCAGTCAGTGGCAATATTTTGCAGATGTCTCAATGGAGAGCTGAAAGCTAAGGGAACACGTGCCAGTTATAGATGAGAACAACACTTGGCTATTTCCAGCAATTAAACCATTCACTTGACTCATCATTTGGACTTTGCATGAAATTCATCGGAATTTGAGTGCAGAGATTTTCAAATCCTGCTGTGTGTGGTGTCCTAGGTGTTTTAAGTAGGGAAGGTGAGATAAATTAATTCTTTCACCTCCTCCTGCTTCAGCTAGCACAACAGAGATTTCATCTGTTTTTTACAGTGGGCTTCCCTTTAAAGTTGCGTTTGAAGATAGATTTCATGGTTAAAAACATTTGGAAGACTCCTGGTCCAGTAAGTAGGCCAGTGGATACTTGAAGATAGTATGCATGAGATAGAAAATAATAATGGCATTGCCTAAGAGGTAACATATCAACAATGTCTTTACCCAGTGGACGAATCTGTTGCTAACTAATCTGTTAGTAAGAGAGTTACTCTTCCTAATCTTCATTCTATAAATATTTATTGAGTTCCTCACTACCCATTACTCTCCTCTCAGCCTGAGGTCACCCACCACATCATATGGAAACTTGAGTTGCCCATTTTAGCTGCTGCGGTGTTTGCAGTTAAAGCTGTTTTTCCGATCACCTAATCAGAAACCATTATTTCTAGCTTTTAACCTTTCCTGGGATGCATTGTTAGCAAGCATTGGCATCATTTGCATCTGTGATGAACTAAAAGTATATTGTAACCAAAATGGGGAAAATTAGAGAGGGTTTGGGGTTCCCTGGTGGCTCAGTGGTAAAGAATCCACCTGCCAATCCAGGATATGCTGGAGACGCTGGTTGGATCCCTGGGTGGAAAAGATAGCCTGGAGGAGGAAATGGCAACCCACTCTAGTATTCTTGCCTGGAGAATTCCATGGACAGAGGAGCCTAATGGGTTACAGTCCATGGAGTCACAAAGAGTCAGACACGATTGAAGCGACTAAGCATGTATGTACACAGAGATGGTTTGTCTTCTCATAGCAATTTCAGGTGGCAGCAACATATACAGGAATTGGGGGATATCTCAGTATTTTAACATTTATAGAGTGGAACATGGATCTTGTCCCTGATATTAAGAAGTTAGGAAATGTGTGCTGAGCCCATGATCTCTTGTACATTGTTCAACTAATTTCTCAGGTTACACAGATAATACACGTGGGATCTAAACACAAGTCTGTCTGAAGCAGAAGTCTGTTCAGCACACGAGCTACACATCAAGCATGGTCTGCAGCCCCTTGCCCGTCTGCAAAGAGATGAGCCCAGGAGTTAAGTCCAAGTTTGGATATGTTCATAGTAACTAGACAGGGTAATTTTATATGCATTGAACATAGTAGTAAAAAAAATGGAGCTTTATAAATTGTTTTGGTTGTTTTGTATTTTAGTAATGTACTCATATTGTGTTTTGTGAAAAGTATCTGTCTGTGACAGATTGGAAAACAAAAGCCAAGAAAAAACCCTAATCTGTTCGACAGATCATTTAAGGGGCATTACACTGCACAGAATTGTCCCTTAGTTTTAGTTCTCCAAATAAAATGAAGGCAGGACAGGAAAGGAGTGGCCCTTCTGATGGCCCCCACTTTATCTTCTGATCTAAGAAGGATACCAGTTCTCAATGGCTTGGTTCAGTTTCACTATTGAATCATTTTGTGCCCAAGCTAAGAACTTTCCAACATGCTTCTCCCCGACTAGAGGGTTGTGTCAGTCATCTCTGAGCTCCCAGCTCTTCTCCTGGCCTAATCAACTTTATCTGAGAGTGGGTTTAATTAGTTTCCTCTCAGAATGGGTTGAAATAAATAGAGGCTTTCTAATGGCCTGTTCAGGGGCACCCCCTGAAGAGAGATCAAATTTATTTATGATGCCCTTTGGCTAGGTGTTTGATTTCCTGGACAAAACATCACTTGAGTCTTTTAAGGTTTGTTTTTAGGTGTTCTATAGCTGGCCTGAAGCCATGTTCTCTTAAATGGTGATCTAAGGCACAGACAACACAAGTCAGTCAATACAAAGTATGTTCTATTTAAACATATTGCTTGGAACTTCCTTTTTAGTTTTTAAAGGACAGACAGTGTGTTGGAGACAGTTACAAACAATTCTACTGTTCAGTAATTATGTGCATTTTATTTTATCTATCTTGTTTTCTCTCTTAAGACTCAGAGAGGACTGTCCTGACTCAAATTTCTTTGCTTACTTACTTAAACAACAAAATCATTAGGACTTTAAGTAGTATATATAGTAAGACATATTGTTAAAATAGAAGTGAAGCTCTTGTCATAATTATATCCAAAAAATAGAAGCCATAATTCATGAAGTGTTTATCAAAGGTGGCCATGTTAAAGACAGGTCTCTTAGCAACTAGGTACGTCCCTCTGTTTACTGCAAAACTCTGATGTTTGGGAGAAAATTGTTAAGTTGTCTTTTAAGGGGCTGCCACTGTATAGTTTAAAACAATCACAATGATCATTGTTTTTAAAGGTGTACTACTGAAATACATTTAGTTGTTATTCAAAGTCAGTCTGTTATGACCAGAAATAAACTTACCACTTTAAAAGGATCAATTACTCCTGCAAATTGAATCTATCCTAAGTAGCATTTTCCTGGCTGTTGCCTGTTCTTGATGTGTATCAAGTCCTGCCAAAGCATCTGCGCCTGTGTTATTTTCAAAACATAGGATTCAAGATCCCAACAAAAACGGTCTCATCATCCCTCTACTGTCAACAACACAGGTCCTTCACCAACAATAAATATACAAACCAAATGGAGTTGCTTATGATACCATTTTAATGTAATGATAAACACTGGATCTCCCTTATCAGAAGCTTTTCAAAGAATCAAAGGTGTTCTGTCAAGTTCTTGTAGGCAAAATTGAACATCACTGGGTTCAAGAGGCCCAGATATGGGTGACTGATTATCCAGTAGTTTATTAGATTTTTGAAATACTTTTTCAAGTATTTCAAGGAAACATTTTTCAGGTACAAATGAAAATAGGATTCTAAAGATGGAGAATTCACTGAAAATAAACAAAATCTTTAGCAGTAATGTGACAATCTATTAAAAATTTCCTTTCAAACTGATGTTGTACCAAATGAGTCTATATAGAAATATTATCTTTTTCCAAAGCTATTTCTTTTACGAAGTGAAAGCTTAAGAATGAGTTACCTGGAAATATCTAAGCCAAGGAAACTAACTTGTTTAAGCAAGCTCCACAGATTGTGACCAGGTTTTCTGCTGAATTCATGCAGAAATTCACAGATAAAGAAATCTTTAACTCAGGAATAGATTAGTTAAGTAAATGCATATCAACAGAGCAGTTGATTAAGTTCACATATATGTAATAATGTCTACCTGGTACGTTTTGGTACTTTCTTCAATGGCTCTTCTCCCCAGAAACCCAAATGGACTGTACACAAAATTTCTAGTGTCTTTTACAAAGTTCTTTGGATTCTATAATTGTGTCATAGTGATAAGTGGCTCCTTCTATTGATGGCTCAGATGGTAAGAACCTGCCTACAATGCAGGAGACCCGTGTTTGATCCCTGGGTTGGAAAGATCCCCTGGAGAAGATATGGCTACCCACTCCAGTGTTCTTGCCTGAAGAATTCCATTGAGTGAGGAGCCTGGTAGGGTACAGTCCATGGGGTCACAAAGAGTTGTACATGACTTAGTGACCAACGCACACATGATAATTAGACCTCTTGAAGTATGAGAGCTGTGCTGGGTTCTCAGAGTTCTTAATTAAGTTCCAAATTCTGTTGCAAAAGATGTCTTCTCTGTTATTTGTCACTGAGCCTGTGGTCGTGGATCTTCTGCCATTGTCGTCTGTCTGCTTGCACTGCTCTTTCCCTGTGTGTCTTTGCTTGCTTTAATGCCTTGATCCCACACAGTATGGGGTCACAAAGAGTTGGATATGACTGAGCAACTGAACAAAAACTACACACAGAAAGGCCAGCACTGCTCTTCGCCTTTAAGAAAAACCACTTTTCCCCTTCCTATGTACTCATCTCTTGAACCCATTGCTATCTAACTACTGGGCTATGGTGAGTTGAGCTCCTTATTCATTGCCTAAAATCTGAATTTGTTTCTTGAGATCACCACTTTTCTCTAGAGCCCTCTGACTCAACCAGATTAGGTCATGCCAATGTGAGCACTGTGGTAGGCAGCATAATGAGCCCCTCCATTGATCCTTCCCAGAGTTCCTAGAAGGAACAGTCCTGTTGATGTGTAATTTTAGCCTGGTGAGACCAGAGCCAGACTCCCAACATACAAAAATGTAAGATGGTAACATGGTGAGTCTGAGGTAGCATGCTGTAGCTACCTCATTAATACAAGACATTAATACAAGTCCTCTGGCTCTCCATGCCAAGCAGCAGCAGGGTGTTAGGAGCTCACTCTTCCCATGTTGGTTCTGGCTTTGCGGATGTCCGTGACTTTCCTAGGCAAGAGAACATCAAGGGAACATTTCATGTAAGGATGGGCATGATAAAGGAAGAAACTGTAAGAACCTTACAGAAACAGAAGAGATTAAGAAGAGGTAGCAAAAATACACAGAAGAACTGTGCAAAAAAGGTCTTAATGATGCAGATAGCCATGATGGAGTGGTCACTCACCTAGAGGCAGACATCCTGGAGTGTGATATCAAGTGGGCCTTGGGAAGCTATTAACAAAGCTAGTGGAGGTGATGGAATTCCAGCTGAGCTATTTCAAACCCTAAAAGATGATGCTGTGAAAGTGCTGCACTCAATATATCAGCAAATTTGGAAAACTCAGCAGTGGCCACAAGACTGAAAAAGGTCAATTTTCATTCCAATCCCAAAGAAGGACAGTGCCAAAGAATGTTCCAACTACTGTGCCATTGTGCTTATTTTACATACTAGCAAGGTCATGCTCAAAATCCTTCAAGCTAGGCTTCAGCAGTACATGAACTAAGAACTTCCAGATGTTCACGCTGGACTTAGAAAAGGCAGAGAAACCAGAGATCAAACTGCCAACATTTGTTGGATCATGGAGGAAGCAATGGGGTTCTGGAAAAACATCTGCTCCTCCTTGATTATACTAGAGCCTTTGACTGTGTAGAATACAACACACTGAAAAATTCTTAAAGACATGGGAATACCAGACCACCTTACCTGCCTACCACCTTACCTGTCTCCTGAGGAACTAGTATGCAGATTAAGAAGCACCAGTTGGAACCTTCATAGAACAACTGACCAGTCAAGAAGTGGGAAAGAAGTGTGACAAGGCCATATATTGTATTGTCACCCTGCTTATTTAACTTATATGCAGAGTAACATCATGCAAAATGCCAGGCTGGATGAAGCACAAGCTGGAATCAAGATTGTTGGGAGAAATATCAACAACTTCACATATGCAGATGATACCACTCTGATGGCAGAAGCTAAAGAGCATCTTAATGATTGTGAAAGAGGAGAGTGAAAAAGCTGGCTTAAAACTCAACATTCAAAAAACTAAGATCATAGCATCCAGTCCCATCACTTCATGGCAAATAGAAGGGAAACAATGGAAACAGTCGCAGATTTTATTTTCTTGGGCTCCAAAATCACTGTGGACGGTGACTGCAGCCATGAAATTAAAAGACACTTGCTCCTTGGAAGGAAAGCAATGACAAACAGCGTATTGAAAAGTAGAGACATCACTTTGCCTACAAAAGTCTGTATCATCAAAGTATGGTTTTTCCAGTAGTTGTGTAAATGTGAGCGCTGGACAATAAAAAAGGCTGAGTGCCAAAAAATTAATGCCTTCGAACTATGGTGCAGGGAAAAACTCTTGAGGGTCCCTTGCACAGCAAGGAGATCAAACCAGTTAGTCCTAAAGGAAATCAACCCTGAATATTCATTGTAAGGGCTGATGCTGAAGCTGAAGCTCCAATACTTTGGCCACCTGATGCAAAGAACCAACTCATTGGAAAAGACCCTGATGCTGGGAAGAATTGAAGGAGGAGAAGGGGATGACAGAGGATGAGATGGTTGGATTGCATCAACGACTCAATGGAAATAAGCTTGAGCAAACTCCGGGAGATGGTAAAGGACAGGGAAGCCTGGCATGTGGCAGTCCATGGGGTCGAAAAGAATTGAACACGACTGAGTGACTGAATAACAAACAAAGGAATGCAAAGGTATACATGATGATCCCTTCCACTCACTGATGAGGCTGTGAAGCCAGAATTCCTTCTTGAAACCTTGTATACAGCCAACGTTCTTAAATTGTTTTCTCTGCCATGGGCTCTTTTGACAGTGGTGCTGCCCATTCTCAGAATGTTTTTAAGTCAAATATGTAAGACTACAAAGGAAATGAATGTTAAAAATATATAATAACAATACAGAAGATGCATGCCTCTTTGCTACTGCTACTGCTGCTGCTAAGTCGCTTCAGTCGTGTCCGACTCTGTGCGACCCCAGAGACGGCAGCCCACCAGGCTCCCCCGTCCCTGGGATTCTCCAGGCAAGAACACTAGAGTGGGTTGCCATTTCCTTCTCCACTGCATGAAAGTGAAAAGTGAAAGTGAAGTCTCTCAGTCGTATCTGACTCTTAGCGACCCCATGGACTGCAGCCCACCAGGCTCCTCTGTCTATGGGATTTTCCAGGCAAGAATACTGGAGTGGGGTGCCATTGCCTTTTCCAGCATGCCTCTTTACTAACATATTTTATAACAAGATCTAAGAAGATTTTGACCGTGACATCACAGGAATTGACAACATTATAATGCAAGAAAAAAGCTAAATTTCATTACAGGGAAAGTAAAGATGTACTGCTCTTCCCACCCATGTTTAAGGAGCCCAGCTTTAGTTATGTATCCCTGATCTAAGTTAATGCCAAAGAACAACTTCAAAAGAAGTGGATCTTAAAATATTAGTCCTAAATCTGAATACACTTTCTATATATTTGTTCTAATTATTAGAGTTTTGATACATCACTTTAAATGTTGCCTGTTCTTGTCCAGAAGGAAAAAAGGGAATCTTTAGAGGAAAGAAATCATATCAGTAAAAGGAACAATCTGCTCTCGTTGTTTGTTTATTTGTTTACATCCCTTGTTCTAGGAAGGATTTAAGATGGCTTGTTCCTGTCTAAATTCCTAGAACCTGGTTAATTAAATCTTCTGAAAATGTAAATTAAAATGCAGTAACACTGTTTGACAAATGGGACAAAATTATTATCATCTTTTGAATAATGATGTGATTGGGAATGTGTGCATCATATTTATCTAATCTGCAATTAAATCATTTATATCTGCAATTAAATCATTTATATCTGCAATACATAAATACACATCATCAATAACAGAAAATATGGCCAATGGCCAAGTTCGTTGCAAGAACAAAATAGCCTGTGTCAGGAGGAAGGGTCACCAGTGATGTTCTAATTGAAATGCTGACAAATTAAACAAGGGCATAACTCATTTTTTCAGCTAGCAAGTGACACAAAGATTGCCACATTGAACTGGCATTATTTTGTTTACTCTTTTCTACATATTCTATAACACACACTTGCCTTGTGGCAACATCACGGTTAATCACTGAAGTAATGGCTTTCTAGATAGTTTCTAATATCTGAATGGGCAAGTGTCTACCTTATTATGTAAACCTCAATTAGCATTTCCACCTGCAGCGTCAAACCTTTTCAGAAAAAAATTCACTGAGCACCTAACATGTGCAAAGGGCTTTGCTAAAGCATGTGTAGCAGTAAAAGTATTTGTCTACAGACTGTACAATCTACAAGTCTCTTTCTTTGTATTATCTAAATAAACAAAACTGACTCTGAACTCCCTAGCACCATTAGAATCCATCTCCATCTCTCTTTAGGTCATATGAAAATCCAGGAGATTTACATGGTGCCCAAAACATCAGGTGGCTATGTAGCCACTACTGGTATTATTCCAATACAGTCCTTGAGTTCTGACAGCTCTCAGTTGCCATGTATTGTGTGGGACATGGGAAACTTTTCAGAGGATAGGAGGCTTCATTTGATATCTGGGTCCGAATTTCTGAAGTACACACACAGCCATGTCCTCAAGAACTTGCCACTTCCTCAAGGTTCTGACACCAATAGGTGATAAAAGCCTATCCTCTGCTTCTCTCCTTTTGCAACCTTCCTCTTTCTTCCTGCCCGCCAAGATGTATAGTATTGTCACTGATGAGTCTGGGCTTGTTCAGAAGAACAAAGGTACTGCCGACTCCAAGTAGCTCCAGTGTTCTCCCCTCATGACAACCTCTTCCCAGAATAGGTCTCTTTCCCATGCTCCAGAAAAAAGGAATGCAAACCCTGCTTGCGGGTGGGGAGGCAAAAAAGCAGAGCCAGAACAAACACAAATCAGTATCTCAATAAATCGATCTGTGAATTATTAGAAGAGTGACTTTGAGCCATAAGGAGCTGGTGAACTAGGCTTTTATATCTAGACATTCTGAAGTCTGGTAAGAATGAGAAAGAAACATAAGCAGAATAAAACTCTATATCCCAATAGGCTGCATTAATATATTTCCTTCTGTATGGTGTCTGGTGCTTATTAAATTCTCAATTAAATTAATAGGTGGCTAATAAATGTTCCTTGAAGCTAATAAAGAAAAGCTAATAAATTAAAGTCTGTAGAATTATAATTTTATTGCTATTGTTAATAATAGTAATTAAGTAGTGGCCACAGGACTGGAAAAGATCAATTTTCATTCCAATCCCAAAGAAAGGCAATGTCAAAGAATGCTCAAACTACCACACAATTGCACTAATCTCACATGCTAATAAAGTAATGCTCAAAATTCTCCAAGCCAGGCTTCAGCAGTATGTGAACTGTGAACTTCCAGATGTTCAAGTTGGTTTTAGAAAAGGAAGAGGAACCAGAGATCAAATTGCCAATATCTGCTGGATCATGGAGAAAGCAAGAGAAAAACATCCATTTCGGCTTTATTGACTATAAGAAAGCCTTTGACTGTGTGGATCACAATAAACTGTGGAAAATTCTGAAAGAGATGGGAATACCAGACCACCTGACCTGCCTCTTGAGACACCTGTATGCAGGTCAGGAAGCAACAGTTAGAACTGGACATGGAACAACAGACTGGTTCCACATAGGAAAAGGAGTACGTCAAGGCTGTATATTGTCACCCTCCTTATTTAACTTATATGCAGAGTACATCATGAGAAACGCTGGGCTGGAAGAAGCACAAGCTGGAATCAAGATTGTCGGGAGAAATATCAGTAACCTCAGATGTGCAGAGGACACCACCCTTATGGCAGAAAGTGAAGAAGAATTAAAGAGCCTCTTGATTGAAAGTGTAAGTGGAGAGTGAAAAAGTTGGCTTAAAGCTTAACATTCAGAAAACTAAGATCATGGCATCTGGTCCCATCACTTCATGAGAAATCGATGGGGAAACAGTGGAAACAGTTTCAGACTTTATTTTTTGGGGCTCCAAAATCACTGCAGATGGTGATGACAGCCATGAAATTAAAAGACGCTTAGTCCTTGGAAGGAAGGTTATGACCAACCTAGACGGCATATTGAAAAGCAGACATTACTTTGCCAACAAAGGTCTGTCTAGTCAAGGCTATGGTTTTTCCAGTGGTCATGTATGGATGTGAGAGTTGGACTATAAAGAAAGCTGAGCACTGAAGAATTGATGCTTTTGAACTGTGGTGTTGCAGAAGACTCTTGAGAATCCCTTGGACTACAAGGAGATCCAACAAGTCCATCCTAAAGGAGATCAGTCCTGGGTGTTCATTGGAAGGACTGATGTTGAAGCTGAAACTCCAGTACTTTGGCCACCTGATACAAAGAGCTGACTCATTTGAAAAGACCCTGATGCTGGGAAAGATTGAGGGCAGGAAGAGAAGGGGACAACAGAGGATGAGATAGCTGGATGGCATCACTGACTCGATGGACATGGGTTTGGGTGGACTCTGGGAATTGGTGATGGACAGGGAGGCCTGGCGTGCTGCCATTCATGGGGTCGCAAGGAGTCAGACATGACTGAGCGACTGAACTGAACTGAACTGAGCTGATTGTTAATAATATGTAGCATTTTAGCCTGTATAAATTAGAATGCCTAGATAATTTTTATCTATCAATCTGCATTTTAAAGTAATTATTTTTCCACTCTTTAATGAGGGCCATGTAACAAATGTCACTAAATTATAATACCACCAGAAGCAAAGAAACTTAATGTTTCAGTTTATACAACCTTCCTAAGAATAAACATGTAATTTCCAATGACTTGTTGAAATACTGATGAGTTTGTAAATTCTAATTATTCACTGGCAGAGGAAACCAGAGTGCTCAATCATCTTAAGAGAGTGTTTACTCTGAGTTAACTATTGTACTAAGTGACTTAATGATTTTATTTCAGCCTTGCCAGAATTCCCACTTTTCAGATGTTGAAACTAAGGGTGAAATAGTCCAGACAATGTACCCACCATCGATGGTGATTGAGATTGCAGAGTATCGATGAGGAAAGGCTTGGCAAGGCAGTTTTGTTTGGATGTTGGGAATTTGAGGGAGCCAGAGCTTTATGGTGACATTTGCAGCCAAGCATTCTGTTTCAGGCAAGCCTCTTTTCAAGAGGCTTGTTTACTGTGGCAGCAGCTGATGGAGTTTCTAGGGCTAGAGCCATCACTCCTGATCTAGGCATCCATTGGATCCATCATGATCCATGGTCAGAATTTAAGTCCAAAAGAGTCTGATTCTAGAAACCCTGCCTTTAACCACTGAGCTGTGCTGAGAGTCATGGCCCATCAGAGATCACTCACTGCTCCCGTCCCTCTTTTCACAGCCTCAATTCAATGCCCTAGGATGTTAATCCCCTCTACTGTTCCAGACACCTGGGGAGCCCCTATGCTGGGCTAGGGACACAGAAATGGAGAAACTGATCTATGAGACAGATCTACAGTAAGGCCCTATGCTGCTGCTGCTGCTAAGTCACTTGGTTGTGTCCGACTCTGTGTGACCCCGTAGACAGCAGCCCAGCAGGCTCCCCCGTTCCTGGGATTCTCCAGGCAAGAACACTGGAGTGGGTTGCCATTTCCTTCTCCAATGCATGAAAGTGAAAAGTGAAAGTGAAATCACTCAGTCGTGTACGACCCTCAGCGCCCCCATGGACTGCAGCCTACCAGGCTCCTCCGTCCATGGGATTTTCCGGGCGGGAGTACTGGAGTGAGGTGCCATTGCCTTCTCCAGTAAGGCCCTATGGAAACTCCTAACTCCATGATATTTGGAGTTTGCAGATAGCTTGGCGTTCAACTAAGTCTCACCTTATCCTGAATTCTGGGTCATGTTGAAATGTATTATAAGCCATTAAAGTGGATTTTTTTTAACTTTTTATTTTGTATTGGGGTAGAGTTGATTAACAAACAACATTGTAATAGTTTCAGGTGAATAGCAAAGGGACTCAGCCATACATATGCATGTATCCATAAAATGGAATATTTTTCCCTTATTGAAGCATCCTTGTATCCGGAGCCAGATTGCTTGGGTTCAAATTCTAGCTCATTATTGAGGCTTCCCTGATGGCTCAGATGGTAAATAATCTGCCTGCAATGCAAGAGACTAGAGTTTGATCCCTGGGTCAGGAAGATCCCCTGGAGTAGGCAATGGCAGCCCACTCCAATACTCTTGCCTGGGAAATCCCATGGACAGAGGAGCCTGGCAGACTACAGTCCATGGGGTCACAAAGAGTCAGACATGACTGAGTAACTAATACTTTCACTTTTACTGACTAGTTACATGGCTGTGAGCAATGGACTTAACTGCCTGCTGCCTCCATCTCTTTTTGTGTTTACCAGGGACCATACTGCTCCCTTGGAGAAGGCAATGGCACCCCACTCCAGTACTCTTGCCTGGAAAATCCCATGGATGGAGAAGCCTGGTAGGCTGCAGTCCATGGGGTCACTAAGAGTTGGACACGGCTGAGCGACTTCACTTTCATGCATTGGAGGAGAAAATGGCAACCCACTCCAGTGTTCTTGCCTGGAGAATCCCAGGGATGGGGGAGCCTGGTGGGCTGCCATCTATGGAGTCGCACAGAGTTGACTACGACTGAAGCAACTTAGCAGCAGCAGCATACTACTCCCTACCCTGTAGGGCTTTACACAGATGGATTAATTATGTTTTATCTATCTGTCTATTTAATATATAGCTATAGATAGTTATAGGGCTCCCCAGGGAGTGCAGCGGTAAAGAATCTGCCTGCCAATGCAGGAAACTTGTACTCAGTCCCTGGTTGGGAAGATCCCTGTAGAAGGAAATGGTTACCCACTCCAGTATTCTTTCCTGGAAAATTCCAGGGACAAAGGAACCTGGTGGGCCACAGTCTATGGGGTTGCAGAGAGTCATACACGACTGAGCGACCAGCACTTTCACTTTCATAGATACTTATATTATCTGATAAACCTGATAACTTAGGTTAGAGTCTAGCAGAAAATATATATCTCAGAGTCTTGGTTATCTACCAATCCACTGCAGATGTTCAGCGTTTTCAGACCTTGTCCTTACTTTATTGTAGCAGCACCAAGAAGTACTTCAGACAACACGTGTTTTTATTCCTTTGAATAATGATAATCCATCATTTTAGCAGTTATATGATCAAATAAACCTAAGTGACTTGATCAGTTACATATCTAAACTCATTTTTACAAGTAGAAAATGACATCCTCCTCACTGACATATGTTGAAAATATTGGGACAAACTTGAGAAGCCACCCGAGCCAAACCATAGACCAGAGGAGAGGATTTCTCCTGGGGGAAAAAAGACACCCCTTCACTTTCTGCAAGTCTAGTCCAATGTGAACAACAATTTGCCTTACCGACGGTCACTGCAAACCAAAAGTGAAATAGGAACTGGAGCCAAAGCAAGGCAACAATTGCTGTCTATTCATTTATTAATCACTCTATGCTCAGTTGTTGTTGTTTAGTCACTAAGTCATGTCCCATTCTTTGCAACCCCATGAACTGTAACTGGCCAGGCTCCTCTGTGCATGGGGTTTTCCAGGCAAGAATATTGGAGTGGGTTGCCATTTCTTTTTCCAGGGGATCTTCCTGACGCAGGGATGAAACCTGCCTGGGAGATTCTTTACCACCGAGCCTCCTGGGAAGCCCTCTATGCTCAGTACCTACAGATAATTTCCATAGCTGTCTTTGGTTTTTATTGGACACCCTGAATTTATTTTGAAGGACCACTCAACCTTTCTAACAATTTTGCTAACTGTATCCAGTCCTGGAGGGCTCACATTTTAAAACAGGGTGTTGGGTTATGATAACACAAAGAAAGTATACTTGTCACTACATTTGTATTATTTATACATTTTAAATGTTAGAGACAACTCCTGAGAGAATGGAGCATACTTTTCAAGGTATTAATAGCAGTTCAGGTAGATATTTGATCTATTCTCACTCACAGTGGAGTGAGAGGCAGGCCAGAATAGGGGAGAGGGGCTTACAACCTCATGTGGGTACCAAGGGGTCAAGGAATGATAGCCTGAAGCCACAGGGAGAGCTTACAGCTAGAATATGAATGAAAAACCAAGACCGATGTAGAGCAATGGAGTTCAACACCACTGTATTGTCAGTTTTGAGTACCAGACAATAGTAAGTAAGAGATAAGGAGTTTAGTAAATGAAGAAACTGCCCAGAAGGCATGAAACAAGGTGAAAACAAAGAAAGGAACTACTGAATGTATACTCTCAAAGGTCAGAATTGAACCATGGTCGGAAAGCTGTGGCAGGAGGAGAAAAATAATCTCTTACGGAGTTTTGATCAAAGAAGTATCATACGATTGCAGTACTCAAAGCCAGTCAGCATTAGCTCTGGTCCTAAAGAAAGGCTACCCAGAGAACAAAGATTAACCCATGGAAACCAGCTCCCTGAATATTACAGTAACCAGCAGTGGGAGTGGTCAGGATTCATGGGTGCATATGGTTTACTGTGACTGGCATTGTAGAGATGTCCTGAAGGAAGAACTGGTCCTGAATCTAAGGCAGAGTCAAGACAGCTTAGGAAGGAAGGAAGGAGAGTAGTTCGTTTGTTTGGGTCATTGGTTGGTGGAGGTGGTAGGGGCAGTTGTTTAAATGTTAATCTAAGAATGTATATTTGACAGCTTCTGGGGTGCTTCTGTCTCTGGTATTATTTAAGCAGACCAACATAATTCCCTTTCCCTGAATTAAGCAGCACAAAGGCATAAAATATATATAGCTGTTTACTCCAGGAAATGCTTACTCTCAGAAGATAAGCTGATGATCTAACCAAAGCAACTTGCTTCCAGACCCTCTCCTAGGTATAGCCATCAGTCCAAAGTGATTGTGTTATAATCTATTCCCAATGCCAGTGGGGCCTCACTTTGCAAGTTCCACGCGGAAATCACTCAGCTCAGACCCTAAAATCCTGTAAATATCCCTCCTTTAACTTTGCTTGATTAAAACAAATCAGGCCTGGGTGTGCTTTCCTTGTGTTGGAGTAGTGTTCTAGGTTGTAGTTTTAGTTGCTCAGTTGTGTCCTACTCTTTGCAACCTCCACCAGACTCCTCTGTCCATGGGATTTCCCAGGCAAGAATACTGGAGAGGGTAGCCATTCCCTTCTCCAGAGGATCTTCCCGACTGGGAATCAAACCCATGTCTCCTGCATTGGCAGGCAGATTCTTCACCAATGAGCCACCGGGGAAGCCCGATAGTCTAGGTTAGAGGGTCAGAAACCGGACAGAACCATGGTACTGACACCTCTGTTGGTGTGACCTTCTATGATCACGGGTTTGAAAGAGGCTGGAAGAAAATAGTTACATACATACTCTGTACCTTGAAGACAAGTAACTCTATCTTTACTTTTAATTAGTTTTTAGACTTGCTGGCTATTAGTCACAATTAACATCTGGAGATAGAAAATTTAATCAGGAAAGTTTTGACTTTGTGTCAAACGGGACAGATAGAGGTTGCAGTATGTTTACAAATTGTTCTAGCTGCTAGTACTTTTCTTTCAAAGGGCTTATGTTTGGACAGTGACCCCCATGATGCAGCTCACACAACTTAAACCCTCTATGGTGAACCTTCTGAGCTTCTACTGATGAAACTATAAATCAAGCTCTGATTATGGGACAAAGGCGTCTACTGACCTCTGAATATACATCTAACAAGCCAGCTGGTTTGGTTAAATCCTTGACATATATTTGTCAAGAGTCATTTTTCTTTGGGTTTGTAGCTATTTTTATGTCAATTCCCTTGAATCATCATGGGGCACCATATGCCTTAGATAGGGCAAAACCTCCTGGAGTTATTTTCCTCTTCAGAAGTTAAAAAGAAAAGTTAACTTCCCAAATTTGAAAGGAAAAATGGTTCAGGCAGGGAAAACAGAAGGTGCTTTTTCAGAGTAAAATTGGGAAGCCATACAGAGGATAGCAGGGTGGGGAGCATCAGACAGTCACACAAGTGGCCTGGCCAGCAGGTGATCAGTGTGACTTACCGTGCTAAATTGATAGGAATTATACCTGTTGTTTCCATAGTTCCAGAAACAGTTGACTTTAGAGATATGGGATCTGCATTCATATTACGATAATCCAGTGAGAAACCTGGGGTTGAAACTTTGGCCAAGTGATAGCCACACTTTTCTGCCTTCTGAACTCTTTCCCTGGAGAGTCACAGGAGTGTTAAAGGCACAGACATGAAGACCACAAGTACTCTGTTGTTCAAAAGGAAAAGCCTAACTTCTGCTTTCAAATAAGTGCATCAATGTGAAGGATAATGAGAAACTTTTATGAAAAATAAAGTTAGCTGTATAGCCAGTAACTTACATATCCTTGAGACAAAAGACCTATTCTAAAGCCTCACATAAGACATGGCCCATAGTACTGCATTACTGTTGAATAACACAGTTTGTTTTTGCAACTAGGCTTCCTCTTAGTAGACTGATAAAACTCTCATGGAGAAAAATTATTGTAGTAGAATTACCTGTGACTCAATGGAGGTGTATCTGTCAGACATTGATTGCCTGGAATGTCTTCCATCAGGCTCATTAAGATATAACAGTAACAGAAATGCTCCAGTTAAGGAGTATTAAAAACCCAGGCTATACCAACTGGTAACATCTTGCCTGATCTGGGGGCAGGTGAAAGGTTTATGAACAGTCAGTTAATCAGAGTCAGATTTCACCTGTCAGTCAACTTTAGGCAAGAGTCCTGTGAGACGTAGGCTATGGTCACAGGCAAGACTGTGAACAGTAGATAACAGACAGACAGAGAACACTGCTTGGCTAGAAGCTACCAAATGAGCATATTCCCCTGTATTGGGTTCTGGATGATGAGGGTAGGCAGGAGCCATGTTTTGTATAGAGTGGGGATGTTTGAATGGTAAATTCAGTGGATTCCATAATCATGACCACAGTTATCCTTTTAAGACTCTTTGTGGGATAACAGTGTTAAGTTTAATTAGAAAGAGCCTCTACTCTTTAACAAGGGCCCAACAAAGGTCCGTCTAGTCAAGGCTATGGTTTTTCCTGTGGTCATGTAAGGATGTGAGAGTTGGACTATAAAGAAAGCTGAGCGCTGAAGAATTGATGCTTTTGAACTGTGGTGTTAGAGAAGACTCTTGAGAGTCCCTTGGACTGCAAAGAGATCCAACCAGTCAATCCTCAAGGAAATCAGTCCTGAATATTCATTGGAGGTACTGATGCTGAAGCTGAAGCTCCAATACTGTGGCCACCTGATGCAAAGAACTGACTCACTGGAAAACACCCTGATGCTGGGAAAGATTGAAGGCGGGAGGAGAAGCAGATGACAGAGAATGAGATGGTTGGATGGCATCACCAACTCGATGGACATGAGTTTGAGTAAGCTCCAGGAATTGGTGATGGACAGGGAAGCCTGGAGTGCTGCAGTCCATGGGGCTGCAAAGTGTCGGACATGACTGAGCAACTGAACTGAACTAACTCTTTAAAAACTCAGGACAGAGGAACCAAAAAGACAGGCAGAAGAGTTAAAATAAGACAAACATTAGAAAGCAAGATGTTAAGAACTGCAGGTGTTTAAAGCTGGTAGAAGTTCTACAGATCACCTTAGGTTGAGTCCCTTTGTTGGAGAGTGAACGCAAGCAGAGGTGACTTATCCTCGGTCATCCTGCTTGGTAACCTGCAGAGCTGAGAGCTGAGCCACTGGCTCACAGACTAGCAGGTGCTGAAAGAAGGACCTGGAGTACAGTATCTGAGTGGGAAACAGCCATATACACCATGTATACACCAAGTTGAGGTCAACAGGATTTTAAGTCTGGAAAAATTCAACTTTTTAGAGTAACCCCTTATCTTCCTGCTTGTTTAAAATATGAGGGCTGTTATACTTGAGTGGTGATTCTGGTGTACCTAACAGTGACCTATTTTACACAATAGATCCTAGGGATAAGAGATGGGTCTATTTGACTTCATGGTCATAGTCTAATCACACCCATGCGAAGTCAGGCTAAAAAACGCTCAGCTGCTGACAACAAAGGCAGCTGATGAGAAAGTTAAAATGAGTATGGTTACAGATATGTGGGAACATTTTGGATGATATTTTTACTTTAAAGCATTTCTCTTGATGAGTTATGAAGAGGTATTAATCTCTCCTGAGCACACAAGACAATGGCCAGCACCGGAGCTCCGCTTTACAAATCATTTTACCATTAGCCTGAGCAGCTCTAACACATCAACAACCAGGGAAAGTGCATTTGCTTTATTTTAAGGTAGAATATTTATTTTGGATAATGGATTATTAAATAGATATGTATCATTTATCTCTGCAAGTCATTTTATTGAGAATGATTTATAGCACATCAACAGCCATTGGAAATGCATTTGCTCTCTTTTGAGGGCCGCTCATTTTATTATGAATGGCTTACTGAGCAGAGAGAAGCCAATTGCAGAGGACTGCTTTCTCAGGGCTGTGATTTTTTTTTTTTTTTTTAAATAAGGATTGCCTTATAAATACTTTGTATATTACTTATAAATCTTTTCTTGGCAAAATATCCTGAAGCCCAATTAATATTCCAATTCCATGGAGCCATTCTGAGAAAAGGCATCCCTACGAAAGGGACTCTGAAAACTGGCCTCCTTTACATAAAACAGTAGCTGTGTACTCTGACACAATTATGTCAGGGAGACTTTGATTTCTCATCTGAAATGTCAGTATAAATTAGTCTATGTATTTATTAGAATTTGATAGACATTAGGGAAGTTTCAAGGCTGAGAATGCAAAGAAAAGAACACCTCTAGCTAATCACTAACTTTTCTGCTGCTGCCTGAAGAATTCATATTGCTTGCCATTCAAGTAGAAGATGGTTCATTATTTGCAAAAATTGCAGAAATGGATGTGAAACACAACCTTGGTGATAATAACTTGGGTTGGTTTAAAAAATTGACTATCAAGTGTATCTTTAGTACCTTAAGGTAACTCTAAATGAAAAATACAGATTCTTGGCTACTATAGTATAATATGTCAGATTTTTTAATTTCAGAAAGGGTAAACCACTGCCAAGTTTTGAAGGTCTGCATCAAGGATACTGACATAATTTTCAAAGTCACGGCAATACTGCAGCACCTCCCCTCAACATAAAACCCAGTGGGTTGACACCAGCACATCTCTCGCTAATCTATTCCATGCATAACAATGTTGCCACAGAACCCACCTGAATATTTGCAACTGCAAGGGCAGAGTGGGTCTTGCAAATGAGATAGAGGTGATGTATTTTATTGCTGATACTGTTTCACCTGTATTTAGTCCCACTGACATGGCAAACCCTCGGCCAATTGTCCTTATTATAGCCCCTGTGTATTTCTCCCCAGCGCACTTGCACAGGGGGAAGACGTGAGCGTGGAGCGTACTTAACTGCCAAGCTGAATGGCTCTGTAATGTAGCTTCAGTGTGGCATAAATTAAGCTGTCATTTTTTTGGCAGCAAGTGCAGAGAGGCGATTTTCCTGTACTGTAACATTTGAAACAACAATTTTCTCGCTCTGGTACTGACTGACAGTTCTGTGTGATACATTCTCAACGTGTGTGCTTCAGGGCTGCAGCTAGAAACTGCCTTCAGGGCAAGGTATTGTCTCTATTAGCAAACCCTGGCTGTGCTTGCCCTAGCTGTAGACATCTCCCGACTCTTGCTGCCGTCACTCTGCTGGAGGAAGTTGCTACCAGGCCAGCAAAAAATGGCCCTGGAGACCTATCAACCTGAACTTAGGCTTGATTCTCCTCTGCAGAAAATGGTCTTTTATCAATTAAATCAGATTGTGTGTTCTTGTGTGCTGGCTTTAACTGTGCAAAGCCTTTTACAAATTAGGAGATTTCCCCAAGCAGGGCTCAAGTTTTGTGAGCAGAAAGGACTGTTGGATGCTCTGAGGGCCTTCCTGGTATGGACTTGGAGAGCAGCTACCAGCGTATTTCCCGTGCTGCAGGTTAGCTGTGGCGCAAAAGCAGAATGTTGATCAAGGTAATGAGGGGTGTCAGCAGGAGGGTCTCCAGAGGGACCACAGCAAACTGCTCTCTCTTTAAATGTCCTCCACCCCCACCCCACTGCACTCCCCACAGATGACTATAAGGCAATACGGGCACCACCACTTGCCGACTCTCCTGAATACTCATAAAGGGCAGAGAAGGTTACCTTGAAAGCAGGCAAAATAAAACTGCAATCACATCAGTCAGGATGCAGCGGGGAGAAATAAGTTACGTTAACCCTGAAACTGCGTGCGAAGTTGCTGCTGGGTTGCTAAAAGAACCTGCATGTGAAGTTGCTACTGGGGTGCCTTTTAAAAGAATGAGGTTGTCCCCCAGCTCAGAGCAAAGGTTTTCACCAGTTCAGTTTGGCAAGATTGCACAGAACCGACCCCCAGAATGCGTCTGGACCACATTTTGAGAGATCTCCAAGGAGGAATCAATGACTTTGCTGTTTGCATAGTCAAGCTATTTGGCAAATAACTTGTTCACAGTCAGTAGATTCTTTCTTGCATAAAGCTCGAGTCTTTATCTGTTAGTTTCCCTTATTCTCTTTGGTGCTGTCATTGGGGAAAATAGAGAATTTTCTTCAATGACCTACACATTCTTTATAAAATAATATCTAGAGGCTGGCTGTTCTCAGGTTCAGATATCTAGGTTTGTGAAAGGATCATTAATTTGTCTAAACAACAAGCACACAGTGTTTGCTATGGGTCAAACCCTGTCCTGGGGACAAAATGATAAATTGCAGGTTAAAATTCAAACCGTCCATTTCCTTCCCACCACCATCCAGGCTCACATCCATGATGTTGGTCATACCTACCTCCTCACTAGCTGGAGCAGCCACATTTTCTCTTACATTCTTGTCCTGGCTCAAGTGACTTTATTAATGGGAAATGACCACCCCACCCCTTCTCTTCCTGATTAACTCCTAGTCCAGACAGGAAGTCTTCCCTGACCAAATCCCACAGCCTAGTCAGGGTTAGACATCTCTGCTGTCATTACCTGAATTTATGCTGGGGACTGTACTCTGTAACCCTGCCACAATGCCTGGTATACAATACATATTTAATAAATATCTCAGTAAATGAATGTATGCATTTATGGTTATTACTCTCAAGTTACATCCACAAATCATAAATTCCAAATAATAGAAAAAAGTTCTCTGATTATGTTTTTTTTTTAATTGGGGAGAAAAAAATACTATATAGATAATTCCTATTATAGTTCTTTTATGGTATTCTATCAATAGTGTGCCATGTTCCTACATTACTAATCCATGTTCAGTTCATGGTCAACTAGCTTCTAAAGATCTTCCTGCTGTGCATAATATTCTACCATTCTCTAGAGCTTATTTCTGCAATTTGCTGAGCTGTGATCATCCATATTGAATTTTCATTCTGCTTATTCTAAGTCATATTACAAGCTTGTCAAAACTATTTTAAATTTCCATGCTAGATGTGAACGTTCTGTGTTTTCTCTGCCCATGAGAGGATAAGGCAAGGATAATATATGTAAAATAAGAAGATCCAAAAAAAATGGGTAAAGCATTCCTCAGGCTTTGAAATCAGCCTGTGGCAGCACTGTGTTCTGAGAACTAGCAGTGGGGAGAGAACCGAGACCTAGGCTGTGGTTGGGGGTTTAGCATTTACAAGCTGTGACTTTGAGTAAGTCACGTAACCATTTTATCCTTACTTTACATATATATTTTGTGCAAATGTTACTTCTATGGTGATGCGTATAAAAAAAAAAAGACCTGAAAGTTAGGAAAGATTAAGTGAGAGTATTGTTGTTACTCTTGAATCTTCAACAATCATACAGATGTGTAACCAATGGAAATATAGTCTGCTAATTCTCTACTCTTGTCTCTATATCCTCCTCCTCAAGATCACCTCCATAAAATGTATTAATTGCACACCTACTCTATGAAAATCACTAAATCAAGCTCTATAATAACCTATTAACAAACCAGTCAAACAGTAAAAAAAAAAAAAAAAAAAACTCCCATTATATATTGCCTTACAAAACTTACAAAACACTGACATAAGAAAAGATAAATTGAAATGAAGGTCTGTAGATAAGTACCAAGAAAGCGTTCCTCAAAATACCTACTATCAGAGGTGGCTGGGAAAGCTTCAGGCAATGTTATTTGAACCTCACCTTTGACATTTTGATTGAAATCTAATTAGTGAAGAGGAAGAAAAGGATGTTTCCATAGGGCAGGAGATGGTGTGTGCAAAGGTTCAGATATAGAATTTGTGTACCAGTGTCCATAGCAGCATTATTCACACTGCCAAAATGTGGAGGTGGCCATTGACAGAAGAATAGATAAACAAGATGTGGCATGTGCATACATGGAATATTATTCATCCTTAAAAAGGAGGGGAACTATGACACATGCTACAGTATGAATGAAACTTGAAGACATTATGCCAAGAGAAATAAGCCTGTCACAAAAAGACCAGGACTAGATGACTGCACTATGTGAAGTGCCTAGGACAGTCAGATTCATACAGACAGAAAGTAGAGTGGTAGTTGCCGGGGGCTGAGGAGAGAAGGGAATGGAGAGTTATTATTTAATGGGTACAGAGTTTTAATTTTTCAAGATGAAAAGAGTTCTGGAAATAGATTGTAGTAATGATTGCACAACAGTGTAAATGTATTTAATTCCACCAAACTGTACACCTAAAAAATGGATAAGAAGGTAAATTATGTAATATGTATTTCAACACAATTTTTAAAAATCTCACAATTAGAAAAGTGTTATTTAGAAAGAAAGAATAATAGATGAATTTGGCAACAGCATCTCATCTTCGACTGGGCCAAGAAAAGTGAATATTGATATCAGAACATACTGGCTATGCTGGGGCCAGACTGTAAGAATTAAGGAAGTGAGTGAATGGTGAGAAAATGGGAAAATACCATCACTTGCTTGAAAAGTTTGACTGTGAATCGTATTTCACCTACTTTATGATTAAGTTATTGGAAAGCTTTGGAAAGTATTTTTAGAGTTAAGCAATATTCTTACCAAACTCACGTCTAGCTGATAGCTGCTCAAAAGCCAGTAGTCAGGAAACAAGTGTTAGTAGAAAGAAAAGATTGCTTTTTTTAAGAAGGCTGGCAACCAGGGTAGAGAATGGACTCATGCCCAAAAGCCAACTCCCCATTGCTGATTGGGGGCAAGAGCTTTTAAAGGGGGAGTTTCAAGGATGTACAGACAAGAGGGGAGGCTACATCCCCCTCTGTCAGTTAGCTCTGACAGTCGTCTTGAAATTAGTCATACAATGATCCACGTCATTTTGATCATTTTAAGTATATTTAGCCTTTAGTTCGAGGGTCAATTTGTCCTCGTTTCTTTGAGGCCAGTTCTCAGAATTGTGGAAGCTTATGTCACGGCTACAATCTGGTGATCATCTAGTTAACTTCTTTTACCTGATGGGGGTTCCAGTGTCTACGAAATGGTTCAAAGCATATGGCTTAGAATATTATCTATAGCCCTTAAGGAAGAACTAAATGTCCTTGACTTTGGTTAATGACTCAGCTGTTGTTATTTGGTCTTGTTTGACAGTTTTCCTTTGCTTCTGCCTTTTCTCACTTCTCTGATTAAATTTACTCTTTGGCTAAGCTTTCCTACAGACAAAAGGCAGGTGGATGACATGGTGGGAGATGGAAGGGTGGTTTGTCCCAGAAAGACCCTATAGGGTCCTGGTCTGTTTCAGTACTTTTCAACCAGGATTGAAGCCCAGATTCTAGCTCTGTTTTTGTAAGAAACTTTAGTCAAGAAACTTATGTCTCCTAGGTTTTTATTCCTCCCTCTGAAAGGTCCCCTACTTCTTAACATGAAAATTGTACCCTAGATTTGAAGATTTGGTTTAACATTCTGAATGAATTAAAACTATGACTTTGTTTTTCTAAAACTTCAAAACCAGAGCACTTCTAACCTGCACATGAGAAAATCACACAAGCTAATGCAACTGAGAACTTGTGCTAGTATCTCCGTGAGCACAGTACATGTAGGACATGGCTGAATCATCCCGCAGTCCTGCCAGACAGAGTTTCTTATCAGTCCTTGTTTACAGATGATGGCACGGAAGCAGGGAGGAGTTTACTGTATTCAAATGACTAGTGCCAATCAGAGAGCAGCATCTGCTTAAACACTCACTCTAACTTCCTATAGAGGATCAGCTTTTGTTTCAGGCCAATGGGAGACAGTTAACGCTGTGCCACTGAGAGATGTTGTCTTGATGCTTTTCTGTTGGACTACAAGGCCCCATGTCATAGGGCTGTGAGTCAGGAGCATCCTTGAGTGGAAGCTGTGAGACAGTCTCCCTACCTGCTTGCTTTTAAAATGACTTTAAAAGATGTGACCATTTGATGACGGTTCATATTACTCACAGGTTTCTAGGCTTCATTATATTGTTTTATGAACCAGCTTAGCACATTTATAATATCCACACCAACTAGCATTGTTATAATTAAGCGCCTGTCACAATTTCCATTACACATCGCTGTTTTAAGGGACCTAACACAGCCATAAACTTTACTTTTGACTGAAATTTGACATGCTTCACTCCATGCCTGATCACACTTTTCATTAAAGGCATAAAATTATATTATGTTTCCCAAATACTAGTTTACTCATAATACTTTTATGTTCAAAAGAACAAAGATGCAACTTCTTCATTTCCAAATGGTCATCAATGTTTATTAAAAGTCTAGATAAATACAGTACCATATGTAAAATAGAAAGCTAGTGGGAATCTGCCATATGACTCAGGGAACTCAAACCAGGGCTCTAGGGGTAACAACCTAGAGAGGTAGGAAAGGGAGGGAGCTGGGAGGGAGGTTCAAGAGGGAGGGGACATATGTATACTTATGGCTGATGCATGTTGATACATGGCAGAAATCAATCCAATATTGTAAAGCAATTATCCTTCAGTTAAAAATAAATTAATTAAAAAAGCAAAACAAAAAAAAAGCTTAAAAAAATCTAGATATGATAAACTGGAACACAAATTGTTACTGGGCGTAAGAAATTTCACAACATGATTGATTTATAAACCTAATGCTATGTTTTTAAGCATTAGCAGTAATGATTATATTAAATGCAACAAATGATGTGTTTATATAATTGTATGTAAATAACCTAAAGAATTATATACTATTAACACATTTGAGGCAATTATGTCCAACGACCTACCAATATATATGGCCTTTTTTCTCAGTTGTTGTGTGGGGAGGGATAGAGAGATGTCACATGAACATGCCATTTTTGTGGTTGAATTTCTAAATGGGTAAATATAACACAGCCTGAATGTGGAAAAAGCCACCAAGATCCCCATTTATAATGAGAAATACTCCTCAAGATAAAATAATGTGGCCAACTGAATAATAGCCTCCCAATGATGTCCATGTACTAATCCCAGGAACCTGTGAACCTGTTACCTTATGAGGTAAAAGGGATTTTGCAGATGAGATTAAGTGGAGGGTCTCACAATGAGATTGTCCTGGACTAACTGATGGAACCAGTGTAACCAACAAGGTTCTGAACAAGAGCAAGGTGGGAAGGTGGGAGTCAGAGGAGAAGATGAGACAGAAGCAGAGGTCCTAGTGATGTGAGCTTACGAGATGAGGAATATGGATAGCTTCTGCAGGCTGGAAAAGTCATGCAAACGGGTTCTCCCTTAGAACTTCCAGAAAGAAAGGAAGGTCGTGCTTGACCTTAAGGCTTCTGACTCCAGTATATGAGAATAAATTTGTATTGCTTTACACCTCTAATTTTGTGGAAACTTGTGATGGCAACAAGAAGAAACTAACACAAATACTTTGGAAAATTGAAGATCAGGTAAGAAAAACAGATCAAGTTCTTTATCTTTAAACTTTTAAGAGCTGCTAGTGTTTTTCAGAAACATAAAAGGAAATGCTTTAGGAAAGCTATTTATTAAAAATTTGTGAGCTATTCTTCTTTCTCAATGATCAGTGTTTCAGATGCCCTGTAATCGTTACTTGTAAACCGAATCCTAATTGCTCTGGTTCAGGAATAGGGTATTAAATACATGGGATCTTCTTCCCAAAGTAATGGATGATGGATGCTGTTTGTGCATTGTGTTGCTGGGCTGTTCAGGTTGACTTATTGCTCAGTGCAGACTCCTTTATTGGTTAGGAGGATATTGGAAGCATTTTAAAAAGTCGTCAGTAGAAAAAAGTTTGGGCTTTACATTCATGTGAAACTGTGATGTTTAGTTCTCATCATCTTTTAAGTAAGCTACTTCTGAAAGTGCATGTATAGCTAAGCCCAGTTTATCCAACTCTACCTTCCTAACAGGTGCATCTTAGACCTGGAGCCCCAATCCCTGTAACTATCTCCTTCAACCAAGAGGAAATAGCCAGTCCTCTGCTCACCTGTGTGAGAGGATGAGCAACAGGAACAGATGCACCAGCTTCCAACAGGACACTGGTACACAGGCCATCCTGGGAATTAGATCTTGTGCATTTGCTGCCTTCAGTGAATAATGTTAACAGATAATGAATGAGGTGTCCAGCTACATAGATGACAAAATTATAAAATCAGTGAGTCTTCAAACTACCCTAACTTGGCCTAGACCTCCACAACGGCTTTCCCAATTTTGTGTATTGCATTAGCAGTAATACCAGATGTGCTGTGCTTAGTCACTCAGTCGTGTCCAACTCTTGCCACCCCATAGACTATAGCCTGCCAGGTTCCTCTGTCCATGGGATTCTCCAGGCAAAAATACTGGAGTGGGTTGCCATTTCCTTCTTCAATCAGTTCAGTTCAGTTCAGTCACTCAGTTGTGTCTGACTCTTTGCAACCCCATGAATGGCAGCACACCAGGCCTCCCTGTCCATCACCAACTCCCGGAGTTTACTCAAACTCATGTCCATCGAGTTGGTGATGCCATCCAGCCATCTCATCCTCTGTCGTCCCCTTCTCCTCCTGCCTTCAATCTTTCCCAGCATCAGGGTCTTTTCAAATGAGTCAACTCTTCGCATGAGATGGGCAAAATATTGGAGTTTCAGCTTTAGTCAGTCCTTCCAATGAACAGCCAAGACTGATCTCCTTTAGGATGGACTGGTTGGATCTCCTTGCAGTCAAAGGGACTCTCAAGAGTCTTCTCCAACAACACAGTTCAAAAGCATCCAATTCTTCAGCGCTCAGCCTTCTTCACAGTCCAACTCTCACATCCATACATGACCACTGGAAAAACCAAAGCCTTGACTAGATGGACCTTTGTTGGCAAAGTAATGTCCCTGCTTTTTAATATGCTATCTAGGTTGGTCATAACTTTCCTTCCAAGGAGTAAGCATCTTTTAATTTCATGGCTGTAATCACCATCTGCAGTGATTTTGGAGCCCCCCAAAATAAAGTCTGACACTGTTTCCCCATCTATTTCCCATGAAGCAATGGGACCAGATGCCATGATCTTCGTTTTCTGAATGTTGAACTTTAAGGCAACTTTTTCACTCTCTTCTTTCACTTTCATCAAGAGGCTTTTTAGTTTCTCTTCATTCTCTGCCATAAGGGTGGTGTCATCGCGTATCTGAGGTTATTGATATTTCTCGTGGCAATCTTGATGCCAGCTTGTGCTTCTTCCAGCCCAGCATTTCTCACAATGTACTCTGCATATAAGTTAAATAAGCAGGGTGACAATATGCAGCCTTGACGTACTCCTTTTCCTATTTGGCTCAAACTACCACACAATTGCACTCATCTCACAAGCTAGTGAAGTAATGCTCAAAATTCTCCAAGCCAGGCTTCAGCAATACGTGAACCATGAACTTTCAGATGTTCAAGCTAGTTTTAGAAAAGGCAGAGGAACCAGAGATCAAATTGCCAACATCCGCTGGATCATCGAAAAAGCAAGAGAGTTCCAGAAAAACATCTATTTCTGCTTTATTGACTATGCCAAAGCCCTTGACTGTGTGGATCACAATACACTGTGGAAAATTCTGAAAGAGATGGGAATACCAGCCCACCTGACCTGCCTCTTGAGAAATCTGTATGCAGGTCAGGAAGCAACAGTTAGAACTGGGCATAGAACAACAGACTGGTTCCTTCTCCAATAAGTAGCCGTAAATTATAACGAATCCCTATACAGCCTGAATGAGTGCCACCCAGGTGCAGAGGGAAGCTACTCTCGCGAGTGCTGATGCTCCCATGACGAGTGCCAGAGATGCTAGAGGGCTGAGATCATCGTGCTGGGTGTGCATCCCTGCAGCCTGACTCCTGAGTCATACACAGCAATGGAGGTACAGACATCAGAATGTGTACACATATGTAACCATGAGAGAATGCCTCTCCCTGAACTGCTGAGAAACAAAAACAACCCCCAAAACATGACATGCTCAAAAAGGAGATCTGCCAATTTTATGGCTTTATTGTGTGTTTTTAAAGTCTATAAGTGACCAAATGGGACTCAACAATTCTTTCAAACCATAATGGGGCCATTAGGTTATTTTTACCTGGCTTTGTACTAAATGGACCCCCAGGTAGCTGAAAAAGAGCTGAAAATTGACCTGAAAGCTTATGGGGGCCTGTATTTGAAAACCTTTGGCACCATTTGCACATTATGTACCAGCCCTTATCCCTTTTGGCCTTGTAATAGGGTTATTTATGTGTGTGTCTAATCTCTACTCCTGGACTGGAAGCATCTAGGATCTGGGTACAACAGGTACCTGGTCACTGCAAAACCAGCATTTATTGGAAGAGAAAGAGATGGAGAGGGAGTTCAGAGAGAAGGTTGGCGCCTTCCATTTGCCTCATATATTCCCACAGTAGATACTAGATAAAACAGGAAATACACATGGCATTTGGCTACAGGGGCCAGCACTCCTGGCTCTTCTGTTTCTGGCTCTGTAGGTCAGGGGGATGTTGTAACAGGAAGTGCCAGATGAGGCTGCAGGAGAAGGAGAAGCCTGGACAGGACTGAGTTTTTTGGTTCATGAGTCATCCTAACAAAAGTGCAGTGGGCCCCCCTCCCCAAACATTCAGAAGCATCTCTCTAAGAGCTTTGCCACCACAAGATGAAGCTGGTACAGACCAAAAGGCCAGTCTTGCCTGCCTCCATGCTTTTCTCACACCCTGCACAGCTTCAGCTATGAGTAGTTGTTTTTTAATGTAATTGATCTGAAAGCCCAAATTTCAAGCATGTTATATTTCATGTGATAACTGTAGGATTTCTGCTCTTTGTCTTTCGGGGAACTGTCCCTACTCATTTCAGGGGGGATAACCCTACTCATAATGTCCCTTTTGATTATACAGTGGAAATGACAAACAGATTCAAGGGATTAGATCTGATAGACAGAGTACCTAAAGAACCATGGACAGAGGTTCTTGACATTGTGCAGGAGACAGTGATCAAGACCATCCACAAAAAAAAAAGAAATGCAAAAAAGCAAAATGGTTGTCTGAGGAGGCCTTACAAATAGCTTTACAATAGAGAAAAGAAGAGAAGCTAAAGGCAAAGGAGAAAAGAAAATAATACCATCTGAATACAGAATTCCAAAGAAAACCAGGAGAGATAAGAAAGCCTCCCTCAATGATCAATGCAAAATATAGGAAAACAATAGAATGGGAAAGACTAGCGATCTCTTCAAGAAAATTAGAGATATCAAGGGAACATCTCATGCAAAGATGGCCACAATAAAGGACAGAAATGTTATGGACCTAACAAGCAGAAAATATTCAGAAGAGGTGGCAAGAATATGCAGAAGAACTATACAAAAACGATCTTAATGGCCCAGATAACCATGATGGTGTGATCACTCACCTAGAGCCAGATATCCTGGAATGCAAAGTCAAGTGGGCCTTAGGAAGCATCACTATGAACAAAGCTAGTGGAGGTGATGGAATTCCAGTTGAGCTATTCCAAATCCCTAAAGATGATGTTTTTAAAGTACTGCACTCAATATGCCAGCAAATTTGGAAATCTCAGCAGTGGCCAAAGGACTGGAAAAGGTCAGTTTTCATTCCAATCTCAAAGAAAGGCAATGCCAAAGAATGTTCAAATGACCACACAATTGCCCTCATCTCACATGCTAGCAAAATAATGCTCAAAATTTTCCAAGCCAGGCTTCAACAGTACATGAACTGAGAACTTGCAGATAATTCAAGCTGGATTTAGAAAAGTGAGAGGAAACAGAGATCAAATTGCCAACATATGAGTCATCGAAAAAGCAAGAGTTCCAGAAAAATATCTGCTTTATTGACTACACCAAAGCCTTTGACTGTGTGGATCGCAACAAACTGGAAAATTCTTAAAGAGATGAGAATGCAGGTCAGGAAGCAACAGTTAGAACTGGACATGGAACAACAAATTGGTTCCAAATTGGGAAAGGAGTATGTCAAGGCTGTATATTGTCACCCTGCTTATTTAATTTATATGCAGAGTATATCATGTGAAATGCTGGGCTGGATGAAGCACAAGCTGGAATCAAGATTGCCGGGAGAAATATCAATAACCTCAGATACTCAGATGATACCACCCTTATCGCAGAAAGTGAAGAAGAACTAAAGAGCCTCTTGATGAAAGTGAAAGAGAAGAGTGAAAAAGTTGGCTTAAAACTCAACATTCAGAAAACTAAGATCAAGGCATCCGGTCCCATCTCTTCATGTGAAATAGATGGGGAAACAATGGAAACAGTGAGAGACTTTATTTTGGGGGGCTCCAAAATCACTGCAGATGGTGACTGCAGCCATGGAATTAAAAGACGCTTACTCCTGGGAAGAAAAGCTATGACCAACCTAGGCAGTATGTTAAAAAGCAGAGACATTACTTGCCAACAAAGGTCTGTCTAGTCAGAGCTATGGTTTTTTCAGTAGTGAATTTGAGAGTTGGACTATAAAGAAAGCTGAGCACTGAAGAATTGATGCTTTTGAACTGTGGTGATAGAGAAGACTCTTGAGAGTCCCTTGGACTGCAAGGAGATCCAACCAGTCTATCCTAAAGGAAATCAGTCCTGAATATTCATTGGAAGGACTGATGCTGAAGCTGAAGCTCCAATACTATGGCCACCTGATGCGAAGAATTTACTCATTGGAAAAGTCCTTGATCCTGGGAAAGATTGAAGGCAGGAGGCGAAGGGGACAACAGAGGTGAAGATGGTTGGGTGGCACCACCAACTCGATGGACATGAGTTTGAGCAAGCTCTGGGAGTTAGTGATGGACAGGGAAGCCTGGTGTGCTGCAGTCCATGGGGTCGCAAAGAGCTGGACACAACTGAGCAGCTGAACTGACTGACTGACTGTCCCTACTAGGGAATCCCTGGGCTGTCTTGCATATGCTGATAAATCAGACTGAGCTGAGACTACTTGGAATCAAGGTTCCCCTTGCTTGAGAATTTGATCCCCTCTGGACCAGGGCAGTTCTCTTGGGCTGTCTCTGCCTCTCGCTCTTTCCTGGTCACAGCTCATCCTCTGAGGTGGTCAGGGACCTGGACCAAGTTTCTGCCAACTCCAGGGAATTCTGTCATGGCCCTGGGTAACCTGAGGCTGGCGGCTGCTTTTACCAAGGAAGGTCAGAGATGGAGGTTGACAAGATAGGCAAGCTCATTCCACCGCCCTTACCTCTAGTTACATCTTCTTCTTTCAGTGGACTTCGTGACTGGTCTTTGGGTCCCACAGAGCCAGAGGTGGTGATCCTACCCTTGTTTAGAGTACCCTCCCCCTAGTCTAGTCTTTTATTGCAGAAGGCAGAGTATTGAGGCAAAATTCAAGTTTCACCTGAGGTGATAATTTATGATGGTTGCCTGGCCAAGGTGAAACTGGTCCCATTCTCTTCCCTCTTCTTTTGATTTCTGGCCATCCTGAATTTTTCAGATTCTCCTTTGGGAATTTTTTTCCAGATTTACATGAGCTATTTTGGAGGAGATGGTCCTATTTGCATCCTTCACCTCTCCCAGAAAGCCCTGAGGCTAATTCTTGGCAGTGGTTTAGTCCACCAGGAAACTGCTCTCCTAGCTGCAAGAAAAACAAAATGGCAGCAGGCCTGTTTCACTAAGTCCAGCATTTTGCCTTTTGGGGCTGGAAGGTGCTTCCTTTCATTACAGCAGCCTCTAATTGTACTGTACCAGGCTCTGAGAGATGGAGTGGCTGGCTGCTCTGAGCACTGAAGGATGGGCAGGAACTGTTGAGACACTTTCAGACAGATTGTAGTTTTCTCTTAAGCCACCCAACCATGGCCATCCACCCCTCTGAAACCGGAAGCCTGCCCATAGCAGGTACTGAGGCTAGCAGTGGGGCTCATTCAAGGCTGGCACCATCTATACTACATCTTGTGGCAGGGCAGAGCCCTTCTGAAACAAGGTTTCTAACCACGGTACTTGGGGAGACTTGCTCCTGCCTGCTGCTAGGTGTTAGGACAACATCTGCAAGGTGGGCCATGCTTCTGAACACCTGACTAACCTGTCCCTTCTCATCTCGTCTGGGTGCTGCTCCTGCAGAGGTATCAGGCCCTCCCCTGATCACCTTTTGCTTGCCCCCTCTGAGGCCAGCCATGCTGGCCCTCTGTGTGACCTGTGCCAGCCAGTGTGCCAGTCCTTTATTCCTCAGTTTGCTGAATGTTATTCCTCTCCACCAAACCCCATGAGAGGGTGCACTTAAGGCTGAGGACACCCCCAAGCTCAAGGTGAGGGCTCTGTCATTACAGACAAGGATGCTAGCTGTACCTGCCACCAGCCGTTTCATCTTTCTCTAGAAAAAGATTTACTCTTGGAAATTCTCTAGCCAATGTAGAGGAATTAAGGATTATTTTCTAGGGACCCTTCTCTTTTCCTTGCATTTTCCTCGGCATAGAATGAAAATCGACACACTCCACAAGCTCTGAAAGGCTGCATTCATATTTTGTTCTCTCCTGAACATTCTGACAAGCACTTTTCTATGCCTGAGGAGAAGTTTTAACAAACAAATCAATTAGCTCTAATCTCTGGAGCAATGGTTAATCCCTGGTGCAGAAGTGCATGATCCAGGGTTCAAATAACCCTAGAGAAACCCTACAACATGTAGCTCAAACAACCCTGCACCTCCCAGTGGGGGCTTCCAGTGTAGTCTCATGGTGACTGAACCCCAGATTTCGCTAGATCTTTAGCCCACTTGGGTTGTTTTAAAGCTTTGATCCTTCCCACCATCTGAGTTTCCTCTTCCTCTCTGCAATTTTTTTTGAACATTCCAGAGAGAACTTTGCATTTGTGACCCCACTGCCATCTCTAATTAGCACCCCATCCCCCAACCAATTCAATCCATCCTGGTGAAGCCACAACTTGGCCACAGATGGGACATAGTTCATTCCTGTCACTCCTGCTGCTGTCAGAATTCCACCAGGATCCCTCTCTACTTTGTGAATTCATGACAGTGCTCTGCCACTGTAGCCGTTACTGTTACTACTTTGATCCCAAGTGCAGAGAGCTGAAGGCAGCCTTGGCTCAACAGGAGGGGACTTGCTGCTTCCTTTGTGTGCTATACTTTGCTCTGAGGGGCTCATGGCAGTGAGTCCAGTACCTTGAAATGTTAAGAAGCCTGATGGGCTTCTATTTACCTATAATCTGCAATAGTAATAACTCCAGAGTAATAGCAATAATAATCACTGACATTTATTTATCATTCACCACTCTGAGCACTTTACATGCATTTACTCATTTCATCTTCACAAAGACTCTGTGAGGTAGCTTCCATTACCACCATCCCCCTGTTACAGATGAGAAAAGCGAGGCACAAACCAGTGAAGAACTGCTGGAAGTAGGCAAGGAGGAAAGGTGGGCTTGGAACATGACTGTGGAACTTGAATCCTTAACGGCCATGCCATTCTGATCCATGCGTGCGTGTGCCAGCTGGTTGACGCCTAGAAAGTCTCAGTGAAAAGCAGCATGCTCGCCTCCAGAGCCGTGCTCTCCTCGGAGGAATACAAAGGGAAGCCAGGTCACAGCAAACATGCCTGCCCCTACTTTCCCATGTCTGTTTTTTTGAATGGCTCAGAGCCCTCCTTTGCAATTTGATTCAGGTTTCTCCTTCCCACCCTCCACACTTCTCCAGGTAGTGCCTGTGTTCTGGAACCTCAAAGATAGGCACAACTTGAGGACTTTTCAGAGAAGGCCCTGTTCTCTTGGTAAATTAGTGGATATGTACAGGTGAGGACAGATAATGTTTGCCTCCCCACTCAGATGTATCTGAATCCTTACCCCAGCCAACCAGGACCTCCTTCATAAAAATATGGAGTATTTCATTACTATTCCCTAAAAGCAGACTGCAAATCTTTAAAGTCAAATTTGTGCTAAGGCTTTATCAGAGTGATTGTTTTTCTTGTTCTGTGAGATATTATTGAGGAAGGAAGTTAAAGAAATTAAGAGCAATCCAGACCGTTTAGAAATAGACCAAAGCAACCCATATTTCCCACTTTTGCGCTATTCTCATCAAACATGATGACAAGATCGAGTAACTCTAAAGGACTTGGCATCATGGTCCTGTGCAGCTGGTTGCACAGAACTGGTCTAAAAATGAAATGATTCTTCTATTGTTTGCTTTTTACTCATGTCACATAGAGAATACAAGAGCAAATGACCTTCTCAGCTTGCAAGAGATTTCACTCACGTGCGGCTCCCAGTGCAGCCTCTTCCTGCCTCCACAGCCATCCCCATCGCTGTCTCCGTTTGCTTTTTCCCTTATACTGTTTTGCATTCAAGCACATTAAATGCAACCCATGTTATACAAGCCATTATTTATTCTCACATCAAAACACTGTAGGTCACCCACTACATGCTAAAGAGAGAAAACCCATCAACAAATAGGCCCTGTCCATTCAGTTTAATTGACATTTCCATTGTCTTTAACCAGGGTCTCTGCATAACACTGTATACCAGGAAGGATGTGGCAAGAGCACCCACTGGCTGCTACCTGGCTTCACTTCTATAATTGAGTGCCATTTGACCAATGCCGAGGGGCTTTCTGGGCGTGTTTCTCTCCTTTGTCAATGTTAATGCAATGCCAAGTGATAAAGATGCCCTTTGGCATTCAACACTCTTAGCCTTTAATAATAAACACTTTCTGCATCTCAAATTGCTGCTATACATGAACAGGTTTTAGTCAACCCCTGAAGTGAATATGTACCTTCTCATTACAGGGCAGCGGTGGTGAGAAAGCAATTCACTAAGCCATAGGGTTGGCAATCACCCATATTTTCTGCTATGAGTAAATAACTTCAATTGATTTAATCATAAAAGAATAACAGGAAAACTACATTGATTTCCAAATCCCTAATGTGAACATCAGACTCTATTGACCAGGCTGCATGCAAGAGGTTGTAGCCATTTGTATGAACTCAAGAAACATCAATACTTGATCATTACTCCAACAACAAAAAAATGACAATTTGGGCCTATTTCAAAATGGATTGAAGTAATATTATGCAGGGTGATCGGGCAATCTAGGGTGATATAAGTGATAATACACTGCAGTGCTCGTTAGGTTAAAAAGAACAAAATCCATAAATTCTGGTGAATGGTTCTCCTGTTAATTGTAACAGGTCATTCACCTTCCATAGTTACGGTAATAACACACTAGACCTCTATTTCTATTAAAGCAACCAAATGGTGTTGTCGAAAATTCATTTGTTGCCCATGTAAATTTAGCAACTCAGAAGAGCCGTACATATAGGAAATTTCTGTGTAAATGGAGAAAAAGTGTTTGTTTTCCTGATATTGACTGATCATTTGGGTTTTAGAAGCAAAGCTCAAAATGTTTAAGAGGAACATTTAAGTATAAAAATGTGCAAAAAAAAAATAAGCAGGTTCTTTATTTTAATGCAGGAGAAAAAATATTGGACTGAGTAGTTAAGTGGGTGAACATGTTCATATAAGTAGGGAGAGGCTGGGACAAGAGCCCTCAGCCAGGACTATCTCGGGAAAAGTGGGAGCCAGGCTCACTGAGGAATGAAGGAGGCTGACTATAACCTCTGGCACTAAATTGTTTTGGAACTCTGACTACATCACCTTCTAGCTGGGGGTCTCTTCTTCACCTGCAAAATGAGATAAGTTGTAATTTTGAAGTCTTCTCCCATCCATAGAAATCCAACCCTGACCTAGGTGACTGGAGAGTGATTTTAAAGTCTTCATTCTTTTACTCATTATATATTACTGTGAATGCCTCTTGACTGTTGATCTCAGTACAAATGGTTTCTACTTTACTAAGGTATACTGAGGCAAATGATGATTATTTTAATGAAATGAAATAATCTTGTCTCTTGCAGAAAATATAACAGATGGACCCTCTCCCACTGAAAAGACCCAAAGCCCTTGACAGTGTTTAAATATGCAAAGTGTTGGTGATCACCGTTCTGAGAACTTAACCACATGATGAGCATCTTCAGGGACTCAGTGGTTATAAGTTGACTGGGTTTGCACTTTGTGGGTGTCCAGCAAAAAACCAGGTCTACCAGGATATGGAAGTCATAAAAGAAAGATACCAGCCCTCAAGTACTATACATTGTTGTTAGGGAGATAAAATTAACACACAAAAGAATTACCGAATCATATGTGAGAGTAGTTAATAGACTCCAAAATTTACTTTGACGAATATGCTATAGACTCTAGAAAAAGCTAGTCATGAGAATTGGATTATTCAGCAAAGCAATGGTAGCAAAAATGAAACCTTACGAAATGCTCTGTGTCTCTAAACATGAGAAGCTTATAACTGTGGCACAGAAGACAAATTTAGGTGTAAGTAGACACTAAGCACTTGGAAATGCTGAATCATTTTATGAGAAAGTTATTCCCCTTTCAGTTCCTTTAGTTATACTAGTAAGACTTTCTATCACATTTTATATACATTTCACATCACCCTAGCTATCACATTTTAATTTTCCTTTGTAGAGAAGAAGAAAATAGACCTTCAGAACAGAAACTCATCCACCTATGAGTTAATAATATGATTGTGTCCCCAGTGTATTAATTTTAGGATTATTTTGTACTTCTAATTCCATTCAGTGATAATGGCTTTCTTTCTATAGTTGTGAGATATATATAAATATATATTCATATATACATATATGTATATATATGATTTTTTTAAAGCAGAACAGTTAAAAATGTGTGAAATAAGAAGTGATACAAGCAGCATCCATGGAGGAGGACATGGCAACCCACTCCAGTATTCTTGCATGGAGAATCCCAGTTGACAGAAGAGCCTGTTGGGCTACAGCCCATGGGGTTGCAAAGAGTCAGACACGACTGAAGCAACTGCGCACGCGTGTACAAGCAGCATCCAGATGTGATCCTGAAGGTGGTATGTGAGTGGAATTTTAAAGAGCACTGGCCCTCAAGGTAATAACAGCCTGATTTTAAATCCTCCTTCTGGGGTTTATTAGTGGAGACCTTGAGTAACCCCTTACTCTCGCTGAACCTCAGTTTCCTCGTCTATAAAGTGAGGGGTTAAATGAGATAAACTCCAAGGTCACCTTCAGCTTGCACTTGTGGTTAAAGGGCTATTGAAAGCTTCTCAGCAGACAGTGACAAGATGAAAGTGGCATTTAAAGAAGATTAGTCTGGCAGTGGCATGAACGTGAGTTTGGAGAGGAGAAAGCTTGGGGTCGGGGAGGGCAGATAGGTAGCTGCTTCTGTGATCCAGGAATGAGCTGATATGGCCGTGGCTCAGATGAAGGCAGCAAGAATGTGAGGGGTGAAGACACATGAAGAAAGACATTTCAAAGAAAAATTTGATGGGATTTGGAGACTAAATAGTGAATAGAATCATAAAAGTGATTTGAGCATTTTGAACCTTGAAAAAAGAAACCTTTTGATAGGGTATATATGTTGAAAAGAAGAGCTTGTTTAGTTCTGAAAATCTTGTATTTAAGCTGATTGCAATATACCAATACTGAAATGCTCTTAGGATAGATGAAAATATAGGACTGCATTTAGATGAAAAGATTGATGAAGAACTACAGAGTCTTCTACAATGAAATGATGACCACATAAATTGCTAGAGAGATGAAAAACAGAAAAGCCTCAAATTGAATTTTGGACTATGATGCGTATTGTTAAGTGGGCAGGAGAAGCAGGAAAGACCAAGAAAAGAAATAAATATAGAATGTTTAGAGTATGAGGGAAAAAAACAGAATCGTGTGGTGTTCTGCAAGCCCGAAGATGAGCCCGTTTTCAAAAGATGGGTAGTACTGACAGAAAATTGTCAAGGAGGAGCTCTGAAGCAAAGACAAAGGCCTGGCTGATGTGATTAGTGCCCTTTGCGGAGAAAGCGTGAGTGGTAGCAGCTGACTGAGATTAAGAGTAAGAGTTTGGTGGAGAGAAAAGTGAAGGCAAGAATATGGACATTTAGCTGGAAGTGGAAAGAGAAAAATAAGACACTGGCAAGAGAAACACTACAGTTTCAAGGAAAGTTGATAATATATGTATGACAGATATACGGGTAGACTATAATTTTGATAGCAGAGAGGGATTGAAGACTTTTGGGAACAAAAGACAGAAGTTTCCGGAAAATAGAGATAAATTATGGACCTCATATTGTTAGGTCTAAATTATGAACACGGCCATCCTTGAGTCACCAAAAGTGAAAGTGTTAGTTAATTTAAAAAAAAAAAGAGGCCTCATGTATGTTTCCCCTTCCCCAGCACATCTTCACCAGGTTCAGGTGCAAAAGTCACTAAAAAAAGACTAGCTGGTGTTTCCAGGACAGACTTCAGTGTAGGTTCACTCATCCAAGCACTCCTGATATCAGCTGGCCCCTGGTGTTGGGCTGGCCATGGCTTTTTCCTGTATCACTTCAGGATCAACCTGGCTTTCTTCTTCTGATGCCTCAAGTGTGAAGTCTGGGCACTCACATCAGCAAGTTAGAAATTCTCTTACCACCCAGTATTTTACAAACTGGCTTTTGGCACACAACTTTTAAACACAGAAGGACTTTAAGATCTCATAACTCAGAGAAGAAGTCCATTTGTCCCATATATATTACTAGTCATTACTAGTCTGAGGCCCAGTTCTTTCAACCCTAGGATTTCCCCTGCCCTTAAATCCCCTCCTGAGACTTTGCCCTTCTGTTGGGGACCTGAGATCCAAAATTGCCTTTCACTTGCCACTCATAACCCATCAAGACCCAGTGCTCTTGTGTGGTCTCCGATCTACTGAAAAAGATAGAAAAGATGTTGCTGCTGCTGCTGCTGCTAAGTTGCTTCAGTCCTGTCCGACTCTTTGCTACCCCATACAGAGCAGCCCACCAGGCTCTGCCATCCCTGGGATTCTCCAGGCAAGAACACTGGAGTGGGTTGCCATTTCCTTCTCCATTGCGTGAAAGTGAAGTCGCTCAGTCACAACCGACTTGTAGCAACCCCATGGAATGCCGCCTACCAGGCTCATCCATCCGTGGGATTTTCTAGGCAAGAGTACTGGAGTAGCTTGCCATTGCCTTCTCCAAGAAAAGAGGTTATCTAACTAAAAAATGAGTTACAAAATGAGAGTGCTTTCTAAAAGGATTTGTTTAAAAGAGAGTGAACACTTTTGAGTGGACCTAAATCCACTTTTAAGCAATCTGAGGGAGTGAGATAAAATGTACTGCACAACTTGCCAGGAGATGTTTTGGGGAAAGTCAGGGATCTTTCCTGATCCTCTAAATTGTGCGGGAGTCTAATATCACTAAGGAGCAGGGCAGGGTCCACCTCATTCATTCATTCATTTATTCAGAAAATGTTTGGTCAGCTTATATCACGGGCTAGACACAGAGTGCCATCCAAGTGGTGATGGACAAGCAGGCCCAGCAGGGACCTTGTCCTCAGGGTCATGGCGAGCCTGTTAAAGAAGGCAGACACCTAATTAGGGTATTGTATGACACTGCTGCAGAGCTCCAGCACTGAGGCTCTGCAGCGGAGCTGTAGACCATTGTCCTGCCTTTGTAGTCCTCTGTCTTCCTTTCCTCCACCCTATAGGTCCTCCCTTGCTCCAGGCCCTGCTTCCCCCAGTTCTGAATTCTGCCAGGTGATAGACTGTTCCTGACCCCATAGCTGGGGTCTCCGAGCAGTCTGGTTTCCACATATTAGTGGATTTAGCAGCTGGGCACCATGGGTCCACTCCTAGCTCCAAACGGCTTTGGCTTCCTCGCTGCAGACTGTTTCTTGTGCTGCTCCTGCTCCCAGGAATGGCATTTGCTTAAGCCTTTGCCATAGCCCTTATGCTGTTTTGCCCTCCTGTTTAGTTGGTTCCATTTCTACATCTGTCATCAACCTGCAAGGTCAGGGGTCATGTCTTTTTAATCTGTGTATCCCCTACAGCGTGTTTGTGTTTTTGGTGCTCAATAAATGGTGATTTAAATGTGTTAAGAGCTCTCCCTCCAGTCTGTGTACCCTTTGATGACCCAGTTAAACGCTGCCTCTGCCAGACAGCCTTCTCTGATTGCCTCAGCCTCGTACTTCCTGCTGAGAGTATCTATAGCCTTGGGTTTGAAGTACTCTTGCTGCCAGTCTCACAAGGGGCTTTGTTCTCTAAGTTCTGTACATACGTGCCTCGTCTCTGCCAGGCTGTATTTTTCAGAGGGCATAGGAAATTTCTTCTGGGTCATTCCACCTTGCACATGGTATTGCCTGTAGTTGGATTTCAAGACGTATGTATTGAATCAGTGTGCTTGAACAAATAAATGAAGAGAACAGAATCTGAAGAGCATAACTGATTCCACCCAAATACTCCCTTCATTTATGCTTAGATCTCAGAGTTTGATACAAGGTTAATTAACATGGGCATTTGTATATCTCTGAGGTGCCTTTTAAAAATAATGATTGTCATTAATTTGATTCTCCAAGTAAGGACCACAAGCAGTCATTGAAGAAAATATATTTTTTAAAAATCGATTTTATTGAAATATAGTTGATTTATGATGTTGTGTTAATTTCTGATGTACAGAAATGTGATTCAAGTATACATATATATACATGCACATATATATTAATATATACATTCTTTTCCATATTATTTTCTATTATGGTTTATTACAGAGTATTGAATACAGTTCCCCGTACTATATATAGTAGGACCTTGTTGTTTAATCCATCCTGTGTATTCTGGTTTGCATCTGCTAATCCCAAACTCCCAGTCCATCCCTCCATTGTCTGTTCTCTGTCTGTTTCTGTTTTGTAGATTAGTTCATTTGTATCATATTTTAGATTCTACAGATAAGCAATATCATACAGTACTTGTCTTTTTCTGACTTACTTCACTTAGGATGATAGTCTCTAGGTCCATCTATGTAACGGCAAATGGCATTATTTCATTCTTTCTTATGGCTGAACAATATTCCATGAAGAAAAATCTTTGTGATAAGAGATAAAGTTGATTGTAATGTCCAGATTATTATATATTCTCTAAAATATTGGCCCTTTAAGAGTTGGGAGGTTAAGACTCTTTTCCTTTACTGAGTTTAAAGCAAGTAGCTGGACTTTTTCCCCTTATACCTTCTTTTCTCTCTTCTCTTACTTGTTATTTTTAGTGCTATTACTATATCCAGTAGCCGTCTTCCTTCTTCTCTTCTCAGCTTATTAGTCAATAGTTATTTATTAATCACCTACTATATGGCTGTGAATCTGCTCTAGGCTTGAAGAGCTGACAGCTCAGCTGGTTGAACTAAGGTTTAAAGCATGAGACACACCCATGGAGTAAGGAACCATTGATTAGTAAAACACCCACACTTCAGTGCATGGATTTTGCAGACTCTATTTTGGATTCAGAGTGAGCAAGTAGATGTCTGACTCTTCCTGCTGCTCCAGGACAGCTGGTTGAATAATTGAGCAGAGAATGAGCTTGGTACCACTGAACTTACAGCCTCTAGAAGGAAACTGATACCCGGAGCAAGGAAAGGATTTGCTTCAGTCTGCAATGAAATCAAACTGCAATTCAGCATCCTAACTTCTTTTCTCTTGATTTTGCCACTGAAGCTTATTGTCTTCTTATAGTAAATTACTAATGAGGTTACTAAAATCATGGAGGAAAGCAAGATAAGAAAACTACAAAACCATACTCTGCTAGGACTAATGATACAATATTGCCAAGAAATTAACAAAGTCATTTTTCATTCCTTTCTAGCAAGGGAAAACAAAAGGAGTGACTAGCTACATAATCTTTCTGGTGAAAATTTTCATATAGATGATGTATGTAATACCTTCAGTAGTGATGGAATAGTGATTTCTCTTTTCTAAAAGATAACAATAACTCACACATCAGTGTATAGGGCAGTAAAAAACTACATTGTTCATCTCTACCTTAGAATCATGAATAATTTCGCTTTCTATCTCTAAAAGCCCATAGACTTTTAACTATTGAAAATGGAAGTGTCTTGCCACTGATTTGAGCAGGCTTTTTGACTACAGGAATAATGATCTGTGGGATTTTTAATTACCTAGACTCCCAGTAAGAGTCCTTGAGAACTTTAAAAAAAAAGAAGAAGAAGAATATGACCCAGTGTATTAATGGTACTTAACAAAATGGGATGTGCTCTGGGGAAATTTAGGTTTTATAGCAAAGAAGCTGTCACAGATGCTAAGAATCAAATCCCTTGTGCGTCGGAGAACGCTGGACAGAGAAACTTTCAAAGAAGGTAGATGAATACTTCTCAGAGGAATTTTTATATGAGTAAATAGTCTTCAGCCATCTTTGTGATTACAATTTTATTATCTACATATGCCTTGAGCATGTTGCAAATCATAAACTCACACTCCAAGTGACACCAGCTACAAGCGTGCACTGGCTGACTTTTCAGCTCGTATCCATTTGTGTGTTAAAGAGCTGATACCATGGGCTCTTTTTCCCTCACACCTATAAGCCAAAGTCATTGTCCTGTCAAGCATGTAACGATTTTAGTATTTCTGGAGTACCAGCTATAGGATTTTTCCATTGCATTACGGAGCAGCAGCCCTATCCATAATGTGGCGAGCAGGAGAAAGAAAGGAAGTTGAGTTGAGAAAGATAAAGGAAAGAAAAGAAGAAATTTTCTATTTGAAATACGGGATCTGAGCTGCTCTCAGTGGCCGTCCTGAGTGAGCTATGTGATTTGTCTGCAGTGCTTTCAGTGCCCCAAGGCTCATCAAAATGGCAAATATTTTTAAATGAGCCTCTTGCCCTCAAGTTTCTGAGAGCTGAGCCCCGCAGGAAACTGATATGATGTACACCTACCTTCAAACTCCACTTGCAGTGTTTGCCTAAGCCCACTTTTGTCTGGTTTCTAATCCATTGGGTATTAATGTTAATCTGATATTTCTGAAGTGCTTAACGGTGTTTGTCTCTGAAAGGCGCTGTGGAAAAGTGGACTGATGGATTGTCTGTGGATTTGACAGGAATTCAAATTTTGAAAAACAAACCTACTTATCTGAAAGTGCCAAATAACCATCATATGTTTCCTGAAAATAAGAGCGATACATAAAGAATCTTATGAGATGGTGTCACTAATTTCCATGTTTGCCGCACCATTTTAGCACTCCCATAAACCTGTAGTAGCTTTAACAGAAATATGGCCAGATGAGGCATATTTTATTCCTCCACATGCAAGCCTAATGAATAGAAACTTCAAAACATTCTTAAACAGTCCCTGCCTTCAAATTTAGGGGAGCATTTTAACAAGACATACAGTTCACTCTCTGTCTTTAACATGGGGGCAGATAAGCTGGTGTCTGGTTATGATTTACAGGATCAGCACGAAGTCTAATCAGACAAAGTATAATTCTCAGAAGGAAGTTTTCTGCCCAAATTATAGCCCAACCATTGGATCTTAAACAACAGCTGGTCAAATCTGCATAACTCCATATTTTACCAAATTTGATGATTTTACCAGCTCTTTATTTGTTTCCCACACAGTGAACTTCTGGATGGTGGTCCCTACTCAGACCAAGTCTTTGGTAAAACTGTCTTAGGATTCCTCCATGAGGGCCACGTTATAGTTGAGGCTTTGAAGTTCTTCTCAGAAATGAAACTGGTATATTGGGCTCAAAGATGAGCCCATCTTGAGCTATATTGAGCTAAATTGAGCTATTATTGAGCTATATTGAGCTAAATTCTGTGTAAGTAAGGCGGAAGAATACATGTTAAAGTAGACAGAGGAAAATATTTTATCCCTGTGCTTAGTCACTCAGTCATGTCCAACTCTGCAACCCCAGGGACTGTAGCCCGCCAGGTTCCTCTGTTCACGGAATTCTCCAGACAAGAATACTGGAGTGGGTCATCATTTCCTCCTCCAGGGGATCTTCCCAACCCAGGGATCAAACCCAGGTCTTCCACAATGCAGGCGGATTCTTTACCATCTGAACCACCAGGCTACCTTTTTAAAACTAGTGTTTTTAACATGAAAGTAATATATCACCTAAAAAAAAAATAGAACATTCAAACAAGCAAAAGGAAGAAATGTAAACATAGTCACATTTAAGCTTTGATGTCTATCCTTTGAGATTTATACTTATGTATAAAAATTTACTATATATATTTTGATTGTAATGAAATATGCTTGAATTTAATTAGCAGTATATATCTAGATAGTGGTATTAGTTACATAAGAATATGAATATATTTACTGCTATTGGGCTGTACACTTAAAAATGGTTAAAACAAATTAATTTAATGTTTATTTTACCACAGTAAAAATACATATTTTTTAAATGAGATTCGAAAAAATGTTCTACGCTGTTACTCTTTTTACACCAATGAGAGACAACAGTCTCTCCCTGTTAATACAATTCAAGAGCAGAATCTTAGTGTCTGTACTATAGAATATTCCACTTTGTGGCGATGTGCTTTAGATTATTTAAATCAGTGATTCTCACCCTGACTGCACATTATTATCACTTGGAAAGCTTAAGGAAAAAACAGATTACCAATTGGGAGAATGGCATTGAAACATGTATAATATCATATGTGAAACGAATTGCCAATCCAGGTTCGATGCATGATACAGGATGCTTGAGGCTGGTGCACTGGGATGACCCAGAGGGATGGTATGCGGAGGGAGGTGGGAGGGGGGTTCAGAATGGGGAACAGATATACACCCATGGCAGATTCATATTAATATGGCAAAACCAATACAATATTGTAAAGTAATTAGCCTCCAATTAAAATTTAAAAAAAATAAATAAAAATACTAATAAATTGGGGGAAAAAAAGATTACCAATCCTTAACTTATCAGGTTCTGATTTATCCAGTCTGAGGAGGTATGTGGGTAGGTGTGCTAAGTCACCTCAGTCATGGCCAACTCTGAGTGACCCTATGGGCCATAGCCTGCCAGACTCTTCTGTCCATGGGATTCTCCAGGCAAGAATACTGGAGTGGGTTGCCATGTCCTTCTCCAGGGGATCATCCCAACCCACGTTTCGAACACATATTTCTTATATCGCCTACATTTGGAGGAGGGTCCTTTACCACTAGCGCCACCTCGGAAGCCAAAAACTTGGGTAAAGTAGTGTTTTAAAGCGGAGAAGGCAATGGCACCCCACTCCAGTACTCTTGCCTGGAAAATCCCATGGACAGAGGAGCCTGGATGGCTGCAGTCCATGGGGTCGCTAAGAGTCGGACACGACTGAGCAACTTCACTTTCACTTTTCACTTTCATGCATTGGAGAAGGAAATGGCAACCCACTCCAGTGTTCTTGCCTGGAAAATCCCAGGGACAGGGGAGCCTGGTGGTCTGCCATCTATGGGGTTGCACAGAGTTGGACATGACTGAAGTGACTTAACAGCAGCAGTGTTTTAAAGATGAAAGCGTCCCAGGTTATTCTAATATTCAGTCAGTGATGACAAATGCTGATTAAAATGATCTCTTTTCTTAGACAGTTAAGTCACTTCCTGTTTTTTAAATAATTATATAAAACTGAAAAGATTAAGTTCAAAAAGACTTTGTAATACACATCCATAATTATGTATCTAATTGCTGAGATAGATTAATTATGTTCTTTGCAGCCAAAGACGTAGAAGCTCTATACAGTCAACAAAAACAAGACTGGGAGCTGACTGTGGCTCAGATCATAAACTCTTTATTACCAAATTCAGACTTAAATTGAAGAAAGTCGGGAAAACCACTAGACCATTCAGGTATGACCTAAATCAAATCCCTTATGATTATACAGTGGAAGTGAGAAATAGATTTAAGGGCCTAGATCTGATAGATAGAGTGCCTGATGAACTATGGAATGAGGTTCATGACATTGTACAGGAGACAGGGATCAAGACCATCCCCATGGAAAAGAAATGCAGAAAAGCAAAATGGCTGTCTGGGGAGGCCTTACACATAGCTGTGAAAAGAAGAGAAGCGAAAAGCAAAGGAGAAAAGGAAAAATAAAAGCATCTGAATGCAGAGTTCCAAAGAATAGCAAGAAGAGATAAGAAAGCCTTCTTCAGCGATCAATGCAAAGAAATAGAGGAAAATAACAGAATGGGAAAGACTAGGGATCTCTTCAAGAAAATTAGAGATACTAAGGGAACATTTCATGCAAAGATGGGCTCGATAAAGGACAGAAATGGTATGGACCTAACAGAAGCAGAAGATATTAAGAAGAGGTGGCAAGAATACACAGAAGAACTGTACAAAAAAGATCTTCACAACCCAGATAATCACGATGGTATGATCACTCACCTAGAGCCAGACATCCTGGAATGTGAAGTCAAGTGGGCCTTAGAAAGCATCACTACGAACAAAGCTAGTGGAGGTGATGGAATTCCAGTTGAGCTATTCCAAATCCTGAAAGATGATGCTGTGAAAGTGCTGCACTCAATTTTCCAGCAAATGTGGAAAACTCAGCAGTCGCCACAGGACTGGAAAAGGTCAGTTTTCATTCCAATCCCAAAGAAAGGCAATGCCAAAGAATGCTCAAACTACCGCACAATTGCACTCATCTCACATGCTAGTAAAGTAATGCTCAGAATTCTCCAAGCCAGGCTTCAGCAATACATGAACCGTGAACTTCCTGATGTTTAAGCTGGTTTTAGAAAAGGCAGAGGAACCAGAGATCAAATTGCCAACATCTGCTGGATCATGGAAAAACCAAGAGAGTTCCAGAAAAGCATGTATTTCTGCTTTATTGACTATACCAAAGCCTTTGACTGTGTGATTCACAATAAACTGTGGAAAATTCTTCAAGAGATGGGAATACCAGACCACCTGATCTGCCTCTTGAGAAATTTGTATGCAGGTCAGGAAGCAACAGTTAGAACTGGACATGGAACAACAGACTGGTTCCAAATAGGAAAAGGAGTACGTCAAGGCTGTATATTGTCACCCTGCTTATTTAACTTATATGCAGAGTACATCATGATAAACGCTGGACTGGAAGAACACAAGCTGGAATCCATATTGCCGGGAGAAATAGCAATAACCTCAGATATGCAGATGACACCACCCTTATGGCAGAAAGTGAAGAGAAAATAAAAAGCCTCTTGATGAAAGTGAAAGTGGAGAGTGAAAAAGTTGTCTTAAAGCTCAACATTCAGAAAACGAAGATCATGGCATCTGGTCCCATCACTTCATGGGAAATAGATGGGGAAACAGTGGAAACAGTGTCAGACTTTATTTTGGGGGGCTCCAAAATCACAGCAGATGGTGACTGCAGCCATGAAATTAAAAGACGCTTACTCCTTGGAAGGAAAGTTATGACCAACCTAGATAGCATATTCAAAAGCAGAGACATTACTTTGCCAACAAAGGTCCATCTAGTCAAGGCTATGGTTTTTCCTGTGGTCATGTATGGATGTGAGAGTTGGACTGTGAAGAAGGCTGAGCGCCGAAGAATTGATGCTTTTGAACTGTGGTGTTGGAGAAGACTCTTGAGAGTCCCTTGGACTACAAGGAGATCCAACCAGTCCATTCTGAAGGAGATCAGCCCTGGGATTTCTTTGGAGGGAATGATGCTGAAGCTGAAACTCCAGTACTTTGGCCACCTCATGTGAAGAGTTGACTCATTGGAAAAGACTCTGATGCTGGGAGGGATTGGGGGCAGGAGGAGAAGGGGACGACAGAGGATGAGATGGCTGTATGGCATCACTGACTCGATGGACTTGAGTCTGAGTGAACTCTGGGAATTTGTGATGGACAGGGAGGCCTGGCATGCTGCGATTCATGGGTTCAAAAAGAGTTAGACACGACTGAGCAACTGAAATGAACTGAACTGAATCTCAGGACCTCTGAGAGTGAATGCGGTGCTATTATTCACTACACATACCAGGATAATAGGTGTGTATGCCAGGCCTATTTGGCAAATCTTGTCATTTATGGTTGCACTATTCAAAACATATACAAACTTTAAGACATTTGGTAGTTTTTATCAAAATGCCATCCCAAAATACTGTATTAATTATATTAAGAGTTTTTGAAAGAATTTGTTTCCTGAAACCCACAAAGGCGTTAAAAAGCATTCATTCATTCACTTGAATAAATATTTGTTTAACTATTGCTATATGCAAGCTTATGCTAGACATAGGGTTAGCTGTTATGAGCAGTATCCATTCATAAGTCTATCAGGAACAATAGATATTCTACAAATGCATGAGGCTACAAACATTATCATTTTATTTAAACTTAATAAATGTATTAGTCAAACAGGTATCTTGTTTTAATTTGTATTTATTTGCTCACTAGTGAAATTGAACATGTTGTTTATGACTATTTGTATTTCTTCTTTTGTAAACTATTTATTACATCTTTGTGCATTTTGCTATAGTACATGGTTTCAAGTACTTTCCATTTTTATTTTCTTTTAATTGAAGGACAATTGCTTCACAATGTTGTGTTGGTTTCTACTGTACAACATGAATCAGCCATAAGTGTGTGTGTGTGTGTGTGTGTGTGTGTGTGTGTGTGTGCAATCCCCCCTCTCTTGAGCCTCTCTCCCCCCAGCCCCCCATCCGACCCCTCTAGGTTATCACAGAGCCGGGCTGGGCCCCCTGTGTTCCGGAGCCGCTCCCTCCTGTCTGTTACACGCGGGTAGTGTATATATGTCAACGCTTCCCTCTCAGTGTGTCCCTCCCTCTTCTTCCTCTGCTGTCCACACCCTGTTCTCTATGTCTGCATCTCTGCTCCTGACGTGCAAATAAGTTCATCAGTACCGTTTTTCTAGATTCCACATACATGCGTTAGTATATGATATCTGATTTTCTCTTTCGGACTTACTTTACTCTATAACACCAGCTTACTTTTTTTCTGTCAAACTTTTGTATATGGTGGGTTTTGAATGAAGATTAAAAGTTTTGTGTAGTCATACCATCTATAGATTGTTTAATAATTTCTGACTTTGGTATTAATACCATAATTTGTCTATAATTTATAATGAACACATCTGTTGTAGAAAGAAATAAGAGTCTTACATTAATGATTCCAGTTAAACAATTACTCAATAACATTTATTTTAAAAAATTATTTCCCCCTTAAGAAGGAAGGAGGAGAGACAATATAAGGATAGGGGACTAAGAGGTACAAACTATTATGTTTAAAATAAGCTACAAGGATATATTGTACAACACAGGGAATATAAGGTAAGGTAAGTCACTTCAGTCGTGTCCGACTCTGTGTGACCCCATAGACGGCAGCCCACCAGGCTCCCCCGTCCCTGGGATTCTCCAGGCAAGAACACTGGAGTGGGTTGCCATTTCCTTCTCCAATGAATGAAAGTGAAAAGTGAAAGTAAAGTTGCTCAGTCATGTCCAACTCTTAGCAACCCCATGGACTGCAGCCATCCAGGCTCCTCCATCCATGGGATTTTCCAGGCAAGAGTACTGGAGTGGGGTGCCATTGCCTTCTCCACAGGGAATATAACCAATATTTTATAATAACTATAAATGGAGCATAACCTTTAAAAATTGTGAATCACCACATTATACACCTGTAACTTTTATAATATCATACATCAACTACACTTCAATTAAAAAAAACATTTTCCCCGCTAATTTGAATTGTCATCTTCAGCACACAATAAGATCCCATATATATTTGCAGATCTGTTTCAAGGATTTCTCTTATATTCCTTGATCTATCTGTTGGTACTCATAATATCTCACCATTTTAATTATTTGGTGTTGGACTACGTTTTAGTATCTGATTATGCAAGTACTCCCTGGAGAAGAAAATGGCAACCTACTCCAGTATTCTTGCCTGGAAAATCCCATGGATGGAGGAACCTGGCAGGCTACAGTCCATGGGGTCGCAAAGAGTCAGATACGACTGAGCAACTTCACTTTACTATGCAAGTACTTACTCCTGCCATATTGTATTTCTTTAATATTTTATTGTTTATTCTCCTTGTACAGTTCTTCCAGATAAATTTTATAGGATTCCCCTACAGAAGTCATTGATCTGATGGGAATATACAGAGAGAGAGAATCAACAATTTTACAGGATTGATGTCTAACCAGGAACTTGGTATGTCTCTCTACTCATTCAAATATTCTTATATGTCCTATATTTTTCTGATTTATTTCAGGGTTTTTAAAACCACAGATTTTGCATATTTCTTATTAGATATGCATTTCTAAGTGTTTCATTGCTTTGCTCTGTATGTATGCGTGCATGTGCGGAGGGGACTTTTTTAATCCATTTATGTTTTCTAAATGGTTATTTCAACCTAGTGGTTTCCCCAGTTCTAGCTAATAGCATGCTACCATGTTACATCAGATAATAACATACACTGATGACTTGCATAAATATATCCCTTTAATTTGAGTTACTTTTCCCTACTTTAAATATATTACATAGCAATCGTCTGGCTTACTCTGGGCCCAGCCTATGATTATTTGCACTTTCATTCACCAAATGTCATTAAGACTCTTCAAGGGCTGCACGCTGAGTTGGGTATGAGGATGTGATGGTAACAAGAGTTCTGAAGAAGAATAAACAGATCTAATTTAGCTCAAGTCCTCATCAGGCAAGGCTGCCCTGAGAAAAATGATATTTAGGCTGAAACTTGTAGGGTGCTCAGGATTTGACTAGACAAAGAGGTGGAAGACAGCATGTGCAGCTTAGGGAGCAGCATGGAAGCGCCAGTCCAAAGAGTAGGCAAGAGAGGGGCCCTGAGTAGGGCTTATATCAGGGACGGCTCATGCTGCAGGACCTCTGACACTGAGGCTCCTGTCCTTCACCTTAGGAGCAGTGGAGAGCAATGAAGAGCTTCAAAAGGGAAGTGGCTTCAACGTATCTGCATTTTAGAAAGATAACTGGATGCCACGTAGAGATGAAATTCAAGGAAGGCAAGAGAATTTTCAGGGAAAATAACAAGCAGAGTTTTGGAGTGGTCCACGTGAAATAACCACCTCTACCTGAATATGATAGGGTTAAGCAAGGGGTTAACCCTACTGATGGAAACAAAGTGATGGATTAAGAAGGGATATACGAGCAACAAGAGCAGGATTTGGGCATTGATTTGATGTGGACTGTGAGGAGAGGGAGCAGTTAGGAATGACCTCCAGGATTCTAGGCTTGAGCCATGTGTTTCTCACAGGTGCCATCTATGAGCTAGAAACATAGGAGGGCAGATTTGGGGCGTGAGGCGAGACGCTAAGTTCCCGGTTTGGAGGTTTGGAGGTTGGTGTGCCTGTGAAACATCTAAGTGGAGACATCAAGTAGATTGTTAATACATGAGGAGGAACTCATAGGAGGAGTTTGAGCAGAGAATATAAATTTAAAAGTCACCAACATGTAGATGGTGGTTGAAATTAAACAAGTGAGGACTTCCCTGATGGCTCAGTGGTAAAGAATCTGCCTACTAATGCAGGAAACATGGGTTCTATCCCTGGTCTGGTAAGATCCCACATGCCACAGAGCAACTGAGCCCGTGCACCAACTCGAGCCTGTGCTCTAGAACCCAGGAACTGCAACAAGAGAAGCCACCGCAGTGAGAAGCCCACGCTCTGCAACTACAGAGTAGCCCCTGCTTGCCACAGCTAGAGAAAAGCCCGTGCAGCAGTGAAGACCCAGCACAGCCAAAAATAAATAAGTAATTTAAAAACATATACAAGTGAATACAATTGCCTTAAAGTGAGTGAAAATAAGCATTAAAGGGACCAGGTCCTAAGGAATTTCAATATGTAACAGTCAGGCTCAAGTTAGGTTAAAAGGGGAAGAAACTGACCTAGGGATGATTAAATATTTAATGGCATTTGAGAATAGAAACAGGAAAGGAGGTAAAGGCTTATAGGACTAATTTGGTGATCTTTACCCGCTGTTAAAACCTTGAGCATTTGATTACATTTCTAATGTATTCTTATGGAAACAGCTTTTTCCTTGCAATGCTGGGTTGTTGTTTTTTTTTCCTTCCTTTCAATACACTGCTCTAATTCCCATTCACAGAACACAGTTCTAGCCCAAAATGGTTATAGACTCGCTTGCTATATCTTATGGTTAAGCTCCCCTCTGAGGCTGAGTTAACTGCTCAGAAGCCCTGGGACCAAGCAAGGGCCCTTCATTGTTGGAAACTGCCCTCCATCTTCCAGAATCCTCTCCTCCTAGGGGAGGGTGAGAATGGATGTGCTTCCTCAGATTCACCATCCTAAGCAAAATTTAGGAACATGCCCAGATCAGCCACCTGGAGCCAAGCAGGCTCTTCATTTTAAATCATCAAGGTGCATCCCTAAATTTCAAGGATTAATGTCATTACCTAGGGAGTCTTGTTCAGCACAGCTAGTTAGATAGGTACAAAATGGTGCTGCTTTGGGGTAGTTTGCAAAAGCATTCAGTTCAGTTCAGTTCAGTCACTCAGTCGTGTCTGGCCCTTTGCAACCCCATGAATTGCAGCATGCCAGGCCCATGAACAGCATGAAAAGGCAAAAGCATTAGTAGGAAGTAAATGGTGTTAAAGTCAAACTAGTAGTAAAAGGATGCATAGCACACTCTGAGATATGGCCTGCTATGACTGATGACACACAGAAGGACAAGGAGACTTGATGAATACAGTGACAGCTCATGAACCGTTCACTGTGGTGAGTGCAGTTTCTTGATATCATCCGATCATTCATTTACTCAACAAGTAGTGAGTGAGTGGCCACGGTGTTCCAGGCAATGTTCTGGGCATGAGGGTGCAGCAGCAGGAAACTGAAGACCAAGTTTACACTTCAGTGGTAGGGAAATCAGAAACAAGGAACACATTGTACTGTGCCGTGCTAAGTCATTTCAGTCATGTCCAGCTCTTTGCAGTCCTATGGACTGTAGCCCCACAGGCTCCTCTGTGCATGGAATTCTCCAGGCAAGGATACTGGAGTGGCTTGCCATGCCCTCCTCCAGAGGATCTTCCCAACCCAGGGATCGAACCTGACTCTTTTACATATCCTGCATTGGCAGGCTGGTTCTTTACCATAAGTGCCACCTAGGAAGCCTAAGGGACACTTTAGGCAAAAATAAAATACAGTTCAGTGATGGAATTGTGATTGACTAAGGGATATGTCAGTTTGGGTGAACAAGTATCACAAATGTGGTGAGATAATTTACTTGGTTAAGTAAATTGGTAAAGGTATTCCTATGGAGAGAGGAGCCTGATGGGTTATAAAGTCCATGGGGTTGCAGAATAGTTGGACATGACTTAGTGACTTAAACAACAAAAATTTACCAAGTTAAGATGCTATTTTAGTGGCAGAGTTCTATCACAGAGTGTGTCTTGGTCCGTTTGGGCTGCTATAAAAAAAAGTACTGTAGAGTAGGTGGCTTATAAACAACAGAAATGTATTCCTCACAGTTCTGGAGGCTGGAAGTCCAAGATCAGGATGACACATGGTTTGGTGAGAGCCATCTGGTTCACAGATGGCACATCTTCTTGCTGCTACCTCACAGGCTGAAGGATAAGGGAGCTCTCTGGGGTCTCTTTTATAAGGGCACTAATTCCACTCATGAGAGTTCCACCCTCAGGACCTAATCACCCCCAGAAGCCTCACCTGCAGTCACGTTAGGGGTTAGGATTTCGATATATGACTTTGGGACAGACACAAATATATAGTCTACAGCAGAGTAGATCTGAATTTCAGTCTGGCTACTTGCTAGATGTGATCTCGGAAAAATTGTTTCAGATCTTTGAGCTTGTTCTAGCTGTTCAGTTCTCTGGGCTTTAGCTGCTTCATGTGGAAAGTAGAGCCAGGGAACCTACTGCGATGATCCAGTAGACCTCATCAAGAGTCAAGCACAGGCTACTAAACTGTCTCCCTCCCAGTCCTTTCCCATGTGAAAGGCTTAGCCTAGCCTAAGTTTAGAGCTAGTCGAGAGCCTATGACTTCTCACTCACAGTACACCTTCATCATTTCTAAAATAACAATCCCAGGCACATGACAGCCTCTTTCAGTTGAAAAAAAATTGTGACCTTGTAGATATATTTTGAAATATGAGAGAAAAAGTTTCAGCTTACATAAAAAGCTGATAGCAGAGTCCCCCACATGACAAGAAAATAGCAGTTGGTTCCAACTGTTACAGAGATGTCACCAAACACACCCTCATTGGAATAGATCCTTTTCATTGAATTTCTGGTGTTGGTAATAGTTGTCTTGATTATTTCATATACTCTTGTTCAATCTACTGCTATTTATTGATATAGATTCAGTTTTTTGTAAGAGAAACACAAAATGCAGGGGCAAACTGCAGAAGTTGACTTCTCCTTTGTGAAGCTATCTCGGAGTTGGTATTCCAGGACTGGGACGGCAGCTCCTCAGTTTCAGACCTAGGCTTCATGCACACTGCCTGTCACCCTTGGATTATTGCCCCATCTCCACAGCACAGAGATGACCCATCACCACCACATGGGCATTCCAGCTAGCGGGAAAGGGACGAGGAAGGGGATGGCAAACTGGAGACAGCACAGATCACCACCCTTCACACTCCATCGGGCAGAACTTAGTCACAGGGTCCACATAACCTGCAATTGCTATTTGAGCACAGGAGGGAAGACAGATTATGAGGACCACTTAGCCTCAGCCTTAATTTACAAAGGTGCCACCCATTTACGGAGAAGGCGATGGCAGCCCACTCCAGTACTCTTGCCTGGAAAATCCCATGGACAGAGGAGCCTGGTGGGCTGCAGTCCATGGGGTTGCTAGAAGTCGGAGACGACTGAGCGGCTTCATTTTCACTTTTCCCTTCCATGCATTGGAGAAGGAAATGGCAACCCACTCCAGTGTTCTTGCCTGGAGAATCCCAGGGACAGGGGAGCCTGGTGGACTGCCATCTATGGGGTCGCACAGAGTCGGACACGACTGAAGCGACTTAGCAGCAGCAGCAGCAACCCATTTAAGGGAAGGGTATAACCTATGCCCTAAAACATACCAGTGTGTGACTTAAAGTATAAGAAACATATTTTAAAGAAATATAATTGATGTTTTTTCATACAAATCTATTTACTTTTAAACTAGTTACTTTTGGAAGTTACTCTGAAAATTATTGTTCCAAATATTTCTTGCCACTGCCTTTTAGAAACAGTTTTTATACCACATGAGAATATGTGACTTACTGGTTTATAGTAAACAGCTCAGTTTTTCTCCAAAATCAAAATTATTTTCAAAATATAGAAAATTCACTATTGAGGAGTTTTAAAAAATGTTAGATAGCTCTAAAAGCAATTCCAAAAACCTTCACAGAAGACATTTTGTGTGAATCAAAAAGTTCTAGAATACTTGCTCAAACAATGAATGACTTTTACCTTGTGTCCTACTTCACACAGTTTTTAGGGCAGTGTTAACTGGCCGTTTGTGAGAATGGATGTGCAGAGCAGGACTCACCTGTAACATGCAATGACTGCCATATACCAGGGGGAGCTTTATCCCCAGGCTTTTTCTTGTGACTTCCCTCAAGATATCCTATCAACTACTGATATACATTTTTGCAAACAGTTTGAACTCTTTTGTGTCTTTGAATCTTTGATTGTTCAAAATCACCTCCTCTGTGAACCTGTCAGTAACTTCCCTGTTAGAGCCAGCTACTCTTCCTTCTGTGTTCCTGTCGCCTTCTATGTACAGCAGACTTTGAGTGCTTGATATATCACCCACTAATTGTCCGTTTACCTGATATCCCTACATTGTGCACATGGATGTGTGCATGCATGTTTGCGCACACACCCCTGTGTCCCTACGAGGGAAGGACTTCTTAGGCCTCCTTCTGACTGCCTTGTTCATCCTTGCATGCCCCCTAGTGCCTTCTGCACAGTGACACTCAGCAGTGCTGGAGCAATGAATGGGCAAACAAATGTAATCTATTCTTAGAAAATAACTCGCTTTCTGTCTCTGGATCTCTGGCTCTCAGCTTCTCATCTTTATTTATAGTTTCCTTATAAAACCTGGGGAGTGGCACAAGTGTTCTCTGAAATCTTTTGATTCTAAGCAATATTGGGCCAAGATGGTGATTTTGACGGAGGTACTGGCAAATTCTAGGGATAAAGTCTGCTCAAAGAAGGTGGAGGAAATGCTGGGACTTTCAAAGACACACCTTTGTTAGGAGCCCACCTTTCAGACAGACTGGGCTAGATTTGTCTCAAATGGTAAATGCTGTCTCTACACACAGGCACTTCCGTTTCATTGGTGAAGAGTTAGGTAAAGAAAAGAAAGCTTTAACCTTTCTGTGTCTGAAAGCACAGTGAAGAAGGAATTACCCAATTCCCAAGAAACTAAATTATTGACTGCAATGTCTACTAAGATTATTGAGAATGATTAAAGTTAGCACTGCAGAGCCCTTGAAACTGTTAAACCAAAATAGAAATAATAAAAGGAAAGCTTAAACTCTTAATTTTTGGTTTACAATCTGATTGGATAACAGAATATTATCACAAGCACATATGTAAAATAAGAAAACAAAGGAAATGCTATCACCAAATAACATCATTTAATGCAACTTTAAAATTTCTTCAATGTGCCATTTCCCAAAAAGAGTGTCCTGGAATACTTCCTTGGTAAGAAAATTATTTATGTATTCAAGTTGGAAGAGTTAAAAAAAAAAAAAAATCCCACGTGATATATGTTCTTAGAAAAACAGAACTAACTTAACAAGGACTTGCCAAACACCGGAACAAAACAAAAAATGTTTAAAATATCCCAGCACCTGTAACAGCCTGTGGACCATTACCTGCATCGTGACAATAACCGAAGTTTTCTCAGTGAAGCTGCCTCGTGATTGTTCATCAGTCTTTGACCTGGAGAGGAGGTGGGGACTGGGTGAGGGGCAGGGGGAAAATCAACCTCAAAGGAAGCAAAAGGAGAAATACTGGAATGACCTTTATTTCTTTTTCATTTCTCTTTAGTTGTCGGTGAATATCAATGAAGTGTTTCCATCTCAATCAGGAGCACCGATTTGATGCTCCAGGCCTGAGCACTGCTTCTTTTGAGCACAAGATGGAGGAGTTCATTCATTGTTTACTCATTCGAGATTCTTCCCTACTACGTTAGCAATAGTTTAAAAAAAAAAAAAAGACATCACGTGGCAGCAGGGAACTCAAGGTTTTACCTGTCTTGAATTCATGGAGCATTTTCAAATGGTGCCATCCCGGCAGGTGTGACCGCGCTTTTGCGGAGCCTCGGTGCTGTTTTACCTGCTTGAGTCTGTCAGAAACCCATTTGTATGCGCCCGGCTAATGTGCTAGAAATAAAAGCCCCAAACTGTCAAGTAAACTGCACCTGTACGAAGCAGTTAAATGGTTCCATCTGCTATTATCCCGGGAGATCAAAGGCCATCCCCGGGAGGGGTGCCCAAGGACCAAAGCAAAGGATAGAGCGCCTTGTCTTGGAGTTTAAAAAGAAGAGGACAACGAAGAGGAGAGCGGTGAGGGGGGTGAAAACCGGGGGAGAAAAAGATCCCGAGGCTCGGGCCGGGCTGGACTACCTGAAGGAGCTTTTGTCTGATCCAGGCGCGCTGGGAGCACATTCTTTCACATTAAGAACCGCAGGGGAAGACATTCATTCACTCCCCTTTTTTTGGTGACGTAGCTGGGGCATTCATGTGTTTTTAACCTTGAATAATTTTTGTCTCTAAGCTCCAAACAAGTTTTATCCTGTCCACAGGTCAGTTTTGTTACAGAGGCCAATTAGCAGTGCTACCTTCGCCTGCGGCAAAAAGCCAAGTAATGGCGGGGCAAGCCCTCCGGAGAGGTGATGAATAACTCTGGAGAGCTGTAATTTGAAAGGGGGGCCTTTGAAGCATTTACCTTACATGGGACGCTATTGTCACTGCAGGGTGTTTGATCTTAAAATAATTTACTTAATGATCTCACCATGGGAGCAATTGGCAGAGCAAGATTAGGCTGTAAGGCCTAATGGACATGGGAAAAGTTAAAATTGCTCGGAGAAAGGTATGTACAGCTCTGAGATCTGTCCGTGTTGTGTGTTCATTACTTGGGCGCTTGGGGGAGTGGGGGGAGGTGGGAGGCGGGGAGCCTGACCGCGATCAGCTTTGCATAGCTCATCAGAGAAAATCTTCCGATGCCCGCCTCTCATGGCATGCGGCTGAGCATTTTTTCTCTTGCCTGCATTTCAGTGTTCCTGGGAATTAATGATCTGATTTTTACAGTCAATAATTTTATCCCCCCGCTTTTTTTTCTGCAAGCAAGGAGCCACTGTATAAGGAAGGCACAGGGGAGGAGGGTGGCACCCCCAGTGCAGGCTTCTGAGTTGGCAAACTCGGTAGACACAGGCCAGTTATTCGGGCAGTTGTTATCTGAGGCCCAAATATGGCTTTGTCCTCTAGAAAGGAAATTTCTTCTAATGTGAACCCTGATTCAATGTATTTATAACACATGTTTGCTTGTGTTTTCTTACATGCACATTAATTACTTATATGGCAATTGGAAGAACTATCTTAATGTTGGGTTCAACCTGTTTGACATCAAGAGAGCACTTTGGGGTTTAAATTTCTTCTTAATTTTGCTCTTTCAACCATTCAGTTTGCTTACAGCCAAGCCGCTTGGGACTTCCTGATGCTTCAGACAGTAAAGTGTCCGCTTACAATGCGGGAGACCCAGGTTCAATCCCTGAGCTAGGAAGATCTCCTGGAGAAGGAAATGGCAACCCACTCCAGTATTCCTGCCTGGAAAATCCCATGGACGGTGGAACCTGGTAGGCCACAGTCCATGGAGTCCCAAAGAGTTGGACATGACTGAGGGACTTCACTTTCACTTTAAGCCCCTTGTAAAAAGATATCCTATTTTCTCAATTATGGACTTGGAAAAGATACCTTAAATGAATATCTAACCAGAAAAAGAGCAACCTAAGAACCGCTATTGCTGTTTTTTGTATTTGATGCTAAACCTAAGGAAATGTGATGCGATAGAACATGAATAAATAACAAATGAATTCACTTCCTCTCTAGTGCAGATTCTAGCTAAGCAATATCATAAAGGCCTGTCCATGCAGTCCAATGTCTTGTGTATTCTTCCATTGGGAAGCAGCACCCAGAGAATGTATCTACACACATCCTCTGGGAAGTTTGACTTCATGTTTTTTGTGCAAAATAACAAGCTCAACTTTGAGCTCAAATTAGGTGAGTCTGATTTCCCAACTTTTGCCTGTGTCTGGTAGGACAGTGCAATAAAATATTTTTAGTTCATGCAAATCAAATAATTATGAACACAAGAACCAGCTTTACGCCAGCAAATACCAGTTGCATGTGCCAATTTAGGATAGCACAAATGTTCCCCACAAGTCTGAAACTTTTCTGAAATTTAGCTTTTGGAGTCCATTTCTGGTGAATCTATTGAGATATGCCTGAGAATCTTCATCTACCAAAATAGACTCCTTTTGAGTTTGTCTTTTTATCACTAATCTGTATTGAAAATTAGCAACTTATTAATTTGCTTCAATAATTTCTTCTCTGATGCGTGGAAATAACTATCTGAGGCTGAACTAAAGGTTATTTAAAGATTATTTATGCTTTGCTCATAGATTCTCCTTGTTAAATTACTTGGTAAGTGGGCTTGGCCCTCATTCTCAAACCTGGCCTGGTAATGCAAAGAATGGCAGCAAGTAAGGATACGCATCTGTGTGTCTTACCCTTTTTCAGTCAGCTAGGAGATGCCAGGCCCACACAGGTAACATGGGGATTTAAGTGACATAATATAGTGAAGCACATGGGGATGATGCAGCAAACAGAAGATGCTCAATAGAAGTTCTTTCCCACCCTGTGCTCTGGCAACAGCTTTAAATACCCCTGGTCAGAGTTAAGCTGGCTTCACCTTCCTCCTCCACACGTAGCATTTCCCTCCTTTTCCACTCACAGTCCAGTAGAGGTTACAAGTGAAGCTGTTTTCTGTGGGTGAGTCAAGCTAAGATTGTTTGTGAATATCTGTGAACTATTCAGGGAGAAATTAGGTTAGTCATCTCTAGGCCATGTCAAAGCTGCAAGTACTAACGTAGATTTTCAGCCTCTGGTGCTGGGTACTCAGTGAGATTTTTCTCTCTTTCATCTTTCCTTCTTCTCTGTTTCCATTTTTCCCAATGCTACCATTAAATTATTTTCAATCTTAAAGTAATTCTAGTTGCATTTGTTGTCTTAAGAGGTGAATGTAACTTGAAACCAAGAGAAGAGACAAACTAACATGGATTAGAAAAGAATAAGAAAAGATAACTAGGAAAGAAAGGAAGTTATGCCTATTTCAACATGTAAGTTACCATTTGAGTAACGGCATGATTATACCTTCATTAAGTCCCTCTACGGTTTTTTCTTTCTTTCGTGTGCATCTCCCCTCCCTCTCTGATCTCTCTCTCCATCTCCCTTCATCTATGTGTCTCCATTTCTCTTTCTCCTCTTCCCTTTCCTCCTGGCCATAATACTTTCATATTATATGAAAATATTCTTATTTCATAGTATATGAGATGTTATATGAAAATATATTCGTGAATATTATATGAAAATATTCTTCTCTGCCCCATCCCTCTCCCCGCTTCTGAGTTTCTGAGTACATGTCTCCATCTCTGTCTCCTACTGTGCATGTTCTTCTGTGTCTGCCAGCTCTCTCTCTCTCTCTTTCTCTCTCTCTCTCTCTCTCTCTGAAAACCCAGGATGTAAATTAAAAGGTCAAAGCTGAGTATGTGAATATTAGATAAATTTTTCTTTATCATCATCTGTAATGATTTGCTTTTCCAAGTAAAAGCTATGAATTCACAAGCTCACTCTTAGAACCTTCCAATCTACCAGTGACCTGGATGTCAAGAAGCACTTGACCTTCACAGGCAGCAGGTGCTGAGCCATCTCCTGAGCCCACACAGCAAGGAGGCAACTGCCCTGCCAGTCCCAGCATTCATGCTACAGGAGGAGTCATAAGAGTGGGCTGAAAAAGAACAAAGTCAAGGTCAAGCCACTCGCCTACCTCTCCCCGCCAGCTCCCTCCCACCTTGCACTGATTACTGTCCTGTGTTTCAGAGGTATTCCCGCTGGCCTAGAACCATCATCTCATCCAGAAGACACATAAATTCCACCCAGGTAGTTCTAAAATCACCCAGCTGATCATTCAATTTATATACAGTATCAAGTATTCATTTCATAGCTGCTATTTCAGTCCCACTGACCTATGGGTCCTTGACATGTGTTCCGCTAGGTCCCTCCAGTGATGTAAAAGTAAATTTTTAGTACTCGCAGAAAAAGCAATGCAGTTCATTTGTCACAGATTGCCAGGCCCCATCAGACATGAAGATACTGTAAAGTAGGCATCAGACAGTTTTCCAGTGTCCATCACTATCAGGGGAAAGAGCCGGCTACGGTGGCCAGGGGCTCAGACTAAGTCTCCTTGCTCAGAATGCTCTGCGACTCGGCATTAGGCTTCCTGAGAGCACACTGACTCCAGTGCGGTGCCCGAAGGAGGTATCTGGATGTAACTCCATAGGATTTTCTCATTTCTATCTGTGGGCACCATCTGTACTGGCCCATGACAGAAGCATCTTTCTCTTATTCTAAGATGAGCTGCAGGAGAGGAGCTGGGGCAAGGGAGACAGTTGTCTCTCTCAGGACTCTGCTTTATGATCACTGCAGACCGTGCCACTTCCGAGCTGTGCCCCTTCCTTTACCCCATATCCCCTGGATATTCCCACAGATCCTTGTTTCCTAATCCTCCACTGTCTGTTCTTTGCTTCATCACTTCTGCTTAATTCCCCCACTGTTCTCTCTGAATCAAGATCATGTGACTTTCTGTTTGGGAACTTGAAAAATGCATACTGGCCATTGGCCCAATTTCAACTTTAAGACAATAAGTACGTTATTGTTAAAGTACAGTAACCAGTAGTTTCAGAAATTTCTTCCCCCCAAATGGAAGAGTAGTTTCTGGAGTAGCCGGTTTGCCTAGAAATTCAGGACAACAGTGTTCAGAGACTGAGAGAGGCAGATGTGGAGAATTTGACCACAGATTTGAAAGGATGAAAATAAGATTTGTTGTGATGTGGATTGTGTGTGTGTGTGTTTAATGTTAGAAAATAAAAGCCCCAGTTCTTACGGATTGTTGGAAATTTGATTTATTTAGTGATTTTTTTTTTTCTTAAGTAAAATGACTTCTCAGGACAACTTCAGAATTTTCAAATTCTGAAGATCTTACCCTGACTGTTGCAATCACAAGCCCTACTAATGAATGATCTTACATCTTTCCTTCAGCCGTCATTTCTCTCATACTTCCCAAGGACAGATATTTGTGTCTAGAGTTAAAATGGAAAAACAAAACCTCAAAATCTCTAACTTGTCTCTAGTAGATGTTTTCGGTAGATATTAAGTTGAAGCATCGAGCATGGACTACTCACAAGACTTTCTGAAAAATATATAGTAGTGTGACTCCTCATACGATTTCTGGTAAGTCAGCTGTGGGTGACATAAGGAAAAGAGAACTGATATTCATTTGCCCTTAGAGCATCACATGTGATGACTTACAGCAACTTGCTGTATAGCCAAGGAAACTGGGACCTGGACAGATCAAGTGGAAAATCTGGGATTTGAAAGCCAGTTCCTCTTTGTGGGCAGCTGGTGGTTCTAATGCTTCCATCCTCCAGGTATCAAACATTCTTAGCAGTGGTAATGCTAGTGCCTTCTCCTGGTGGATACTCTGGTGCACTCTCCAGATACTTGTCCTCCCAGCTCCTGTGTCTGCTGCTACAGCTCACAGCTCTCAGCTCTCAGCTGAGTCTGTCTCCCAGTTTTGTCTCTGGCTTAAGAGAAAGACCTCTGTCAAGATGAGGCTCCCTCCCTGTGGGGAGCCTGCATCCAGAGTCTGATTGATCCCTGGGAGTACAATGTATAAAGAGGTGGCTCTTTTTACTATGGCAGGAGGTGTGGTTCTCTTTCCTTGTCCCCTGTTCCTCTAGGGCAGGAGAGAGAGGTAAGGGAGGGAGTAGGTGCTAGGGGGAATAAAGGCAGGATGAGGGGTTGAGAGAAGAGAAAGCAGCTGGAAGGGGAAGAGCCAAGTTTAAATGAGGTGACCTCCAAACATCGCAAGGAGAGGGGTTAGGGTTGCTAGTGCTCATAAAGGTCAAGGGCTTAGGATCAGGATTAAACTCATCCGTAGCACACCAGCCTTGATCTCCCCAGATACCTGGCCCTCTCTCATCCCTTCCTGACTTGGGCCCTACTGAAGGGCCATCTCAGTTCCAGAACTCCAGTGGGACTGACCGAGGCCTTTCTCTCATCTGTGTCACAGTTCAGGTCCTTCCTCTTTGAGATCTTATTTTCTTCTCATCCCCAAAGGTATTGATCCTGAGAGATGATAATAAACTTCCTGCTTGTAAACTTCCATACAAAATCTGTTTCCCAGAACCTGACCTATTATACTAGTTAAAAAAACAACAAAATTCTGTAAAGCAATTATCCTTCAATTTAAAAATTAATTAATTAAAAAAATAAAACAACAAAAAACACATGTCATCATTTTCAAATGCTGCTGTGTGCTGTCACTATGATGTTCATGACACACTGAGGCTCAGAATTGAGTGAAGAAACTTTCTTAGGGTTGCACAGCAAAGTGCTGGAACTAAGACAGAATGAATTCTCAATTTCTGGTCCAAAAGCATGTGTGAGCATCATAAAGGTGTTCATACTGAACTGTCCCTAAAAGTGTTTCTCCTGAGACTATGATTCTTCACGATTTCACCCTCCACCATGCATTTCTATTTCCTTAGTTGTTCATCTTATCCCCTTCCCAAACTTGCTTTTTTCCAGTCCTACCAACTCCCTTCTGCAAGGCTTTCTTTACAACAGCAGTGAGGGAGGGAAGTACAGGGACTCCATAGGGCAGTAATACTTTGGCACTAGAGACCTCATAGGGATTGGAATGAAAACTGACCTTTCCCAGTCCTGTGGCCCCTGCTGAGTTTTCCAGATTTGCTGGCATATTGAGTGCAACACTTTCACAGCATCATCTTTCAGGATTTGAAATAGCTCCACTGGAATTCCATCACCTCCACTAGTGTGGGGAGCTGCCCGTGAGAACGGGGTCCTTTGTCTAAAGGACACAGCCCTGGGAGCTGCCTCAGTCCTTGAGGGTTTGCTTGCAAACATAGCTCTCTGTCCCGCCACCCCAGAGATTAGGTGATTATTTACTGCAGACACCTGGAGTTCTGGACAAACTTCTCATGCACAGGGAAATGTTATCTGGTGTAAGAAATAATAACAGGGTGCCATTCCCATGCTCTCAAGATTTCTTGTGGCCTTTTGTAAGATGTATAGGTCAACCAAGAAAAATGTTAACTGTCTTGTTTTTCTCTTGCTCTCCTATATAAATATAAGATGCTGAATAAAGTCGTGGTCAGACCGCTTCCCTTTGTGGAGACGTGTCTGATCCTCTCGACCCCATCTTTGCTGTAGTATTCTTTTGCTGTAGTGTTCTTTCTCAGCCGCATCGTGCACGTTCTCGGGACCTGATCAACTTTGCCGGCTGGCTCCGGCACACTAGCTTTGTTCGTAGTGATGCTTTCTAAGGCCCACTTGACTTCATATTCCAGGATGTCTGGCTCTAGGTCAGTGATCACACCATCGTGATTATCTGGGTCATGAAGATCTTTTTTGTACAGTTCTTCTGTGTATTCCTGGCACCTCTTCTTAATATCTTCTGCTTCTGTTAGATCCCTACCATTTCTGTCCTTTATTGAGCCCATCTTTGCAAGAAATGTTCTCTTGGTAGCTCTAATTTTCTTGAAGAGATCTCTAGTCCTACCCTTTCTGTTGTTTTCCTCTATTTCTTTGCATTAGTCGCTGAGGAAGGCTTTCTTATGTCTCCTTGCTATTCTTTGGAACTCTGCATTCAGATGCTTATATCTTTCCTTTTCTCTTTTGTTTTTCGCTTCTCTTCCTTTCATAGCTATTTGTAAGGCCTCCTCAGACAGCCATTTTGCTTTTTTGCATTTCTTTTTCTTGGGGATGGTCTTGCTCCCTGTCTCCTGTACAATGTCAGGAACCCCCATCCATAGTTCATCAGGCACTCTTTCAGACCTAGGCCCTTAAATCTATTTCTCACTTCCACTGTATAATCATAAGGGATTTGATTTAGGTCATACCTGATTACTTGCAGATATCAAGACTGCTGGGAGAAATATCAAAAATCTCAGATATGCAGATAACACCACCCTTATGGCAGAAATTGAAGAAGAACTAAAGAGCCTATTGATGAAAGTGAAAGAGGAGAGTGAAAAAGTTGGCTTAAAGCTCAACATTCAGAAAACAAAGATTATGGCATCTGGTCCCATCACTTCATGGCAAATAGATGGAGAAACAGTGGAAACAGTGGCAGACTATTTTTTGGGCTCCAAAATCACTGCAGATGGTGACTGCAGCCATGAAATTAAAAGACGCTTGCTCCTTGGAAGAAAAGCTATGACCAACCTAGACAGCATATTAAAAAGCAGAGACATTACTTTGCCAACAAAGTTCTGTCTAGTCAAGGCTATGGTTTTTCCAGTAGTCACATATGGATGTGAGAGTTGGACTATAAAGAAAGCTGAGCACCGAAGAACTGATGCTTTTGAACTGTGGTGTTGGAGAAGACTCTTGAGAGTCCCTTGGACTGCAAGGAGATCCAACCAGTCCATCCTAAAGGAAATCAGTCCTGAATGTTCATTGGAAGGACTGATGTTGAAGCTGAAACTCCAATACTTTGGCCACCTGATGCGAAGAGCTGACTCATTTGAAAAGACTCTGATGCTGGGAAAGATTGAAGGCGGGAGGAGAAGGGGACGACAGAGGATGAGATGGTTGGATGGCATCAGTGACTCAATGGACATGAGTTTGAGTAAACTCTGAGAGTTGGTGATGGATAGGGAGGCCTGGTATGCTGCAGTCCATGGGGTCGCAAAGAGTCGGACACGACCAAGCGACTGAACGGAACTGAACTGAGAGACCTCTTTGCCCAGAAGAAAGTGGTGACGGGGGAAGGCATCTAGTGCCCTGGCAATGCATTACTGACCCTCTGTTCTAGGTAACTGGTTCTTCTAATGCTTTACACTCCTGACTTTAAAGTAGAATTTCAACAGAGCCAGTGCTCCAATCTTGATTGCAGAGAGAGGGAATTTCTCAAGCTAAAGCTATGTAAGTATAGAAGCAATTGGGATGCCCGATAATTCCGTGCAACTGTTTTAATGTTCTTGGGTCCATTCACCAAGTTTACAATACCCTCTGGTATCCCTGGGGATGCTCAGTCATTTGGTTCAGCTCAACACTGGCTGTAGGAGGAATCCTTTCCGCTCCTTAAAGAAAAGCCTCAGGATCTATTCATTGTCCTGGTGTTCTGGAGCTCCGAAGGCCTCAGGGGATTTCCACCTCTTCCTGCAAATCCTCTCAGACTGATTGGCAAGCATAGCTCATACCAATTAGCTTCTTGCTTAGCCTCAGGACAGGTGTTTGGGGAATCAAGGGTTCATAGGTACTATGTTTCATTTTACTTTTGATCCTTGATTTTTCCTCTCTTTCTCTCTCTTTTGACAAGGTTTTGGGACACAGAGTGAAGTCTGCTCAGATCCATCTGTCTCCTTACTATTTCAACCAATATACTCCCTCCTACAAAAAGTATGTCTTCAGAAAGTGCACTCAGGTTGGAAAAGTGTGGAAAGAGCAGATGAACTTACTGTCAGTGGCCATATGTTCATTGTCTTCATCACTAAGTAAGACCCACCAGGTAAGGCACTCACTCACACACTTTGGCTTCTCCTGGGCCAAGGTAACAATATAGCCTGGGGGAAATCCTAGTCTGACTGATGTGCAGTGTATATGTATGCGGTAGTTTGTTGAATTTTAGGTATTCTAAGCTTGACTCTAAATGACCTTTTTAAAAAAGAAAACAAAAGGCTTACACTTATCTGTTTCATGAAATTTGTTATTTATGGGCGGGGGGGTGGGGGGCGAGGGCAGGTTCCAAAACACCTATATATCATAGAATTTGTTTTAGATGTGTCTTTTCTGTGTTATACCAACCCTCAGGAGTTCAAGAGTGTCCTTCTCAAACCATCTGTCTTCCTAAAAGGCTGGGATTAAAAGTGTGGAACCCAGGTTTCCCAGGTTCAGATCTTCCTTCTTATAGTCTCTGCGACCTTGAGCAAGTAACTGAGCTTCTCTGCTCCTCAGTTTCTTCATCTGCAAAATAGGGGTCCTAATGGTAGTGTTATTGTCAAGATGAAGTAAAATAGTTTATTTTGAAGTCTTTGCAACAGTCTTTGGCATAGAAAACATGCTTATGTGTTATATGTTATTTTCCTATTATTGTTGCTGTCTTTCCCAAGTCAGTTACAGCTGGAGATTTTAAAACAACTGTCCTTTGTGTTGCCTGACTGCATTTGTGGCACAGAGAGAAAAGAGAGAGACCCTTTAAAACACTTAAATATCATTCATCCGTTTGTTTCACAGGCAAATCTTTTTGTGTATTAAGGAAGGAAATAGGAAGGTAAGTACCCACTGTTTTTAAACTTGGGATGAGGTATTTTTAAACAGTTTTCAATTTACTTAAGACTTTTAACACAGCTAATATTAGTCAGAACTGAATGTCTGAGAATGAGGTTAGTGTTCTGCATAAACCCTGCTTTTAAAAAGCTCACACGAAGGGTCAAAGACCAGGAAATGCTCTCACTATAATTCTCATTTTCAGCTGAATTGGACATGGCAACAAGAATGCAGGCTTGAATCACATTATGTTCCAGGAACCTTTAACTTTGCATCATAATGACCTGCAGCCTAACAGAAGCAAATTGCGAGTGGTTTCAAAAGGAGAAACTCTAATTTATATTAAACTAGTATTATAACTTAAGCAGCTCGTTTTGAAAGCAAAACGAAAAACCTCATCATTCATGTGATGGCTCCTAAATGCATCCTTTACATTTTACCTGTAAAATGCTCTGTGTTTGCTGACAGGTTAAATGTACACTATACACAGAAAGCCAACATTTCTCTTTGTAACACCGCAGCAATCTTACTAGTTTTAGCAGCATTCTTATTATTTTCAGCTGTCTCATTGTCTTCTAAACACCATAATTAGAAGCTTGAAAAGCTTACAACAACCAAACCCAATAAAGTCTCATTATGAACAAAATATTCTACTGTGGCTCAACAAGTGACCTTGTGTAGTCCAACGTGATGAAGCCTTCAGACTTCCTGCCCCATTAGGGCTTCAGGTACATATAAAAGTTTCCCTTCCAGTTTGATTTAGCAACTCCATGCAAGTTTAGTTTCTTGGTCATAATTAATTTCTTACTGGTCTCTTTGTTTCGTTTTGTGCACAGAAAAGAAAACCTGTGTGTTGGAAGGGGTTCAGAGTATCTCCTCTTGGTGGAGTGGTGATTTATAAATGAGTTGAATGAGGGAATCAATGAGTAGAGAGCTGAAATAATTAAACAGTGTGACTCAAGTAAATAGAAAGGGGGGTGATTCTAGGGCCCAAGATAATAGGGCCTATTTAGGGCCCAGTGACTTTTTAATTTGATGCTTAGCATATTTTCCCATTCGATTCAAGTCTTCTTGAACTGTATCCAAAAGTGAACCCCTATGTGAGATATGATAAACATTATCGGTCATATACATATGAGTATAAATGAGTACATACTTTTTTTCTTTCATAAGGAGATAGAGAAAGCAGAGTGTTCTAGGTATCTAATGAGGGTTGAAGTAAGAAAAACTAAGTTAGGAAGATTAGAAAATGCCTCTTCTAGTCTCCTGTTTTACCTGAGATTGTTGCTAATTTGAATACTTTGCTTCACTATGTTGCCATGTCTTTTCATGTTGCCTCTAAGCCTGGAAATATTAGGTGGGGGAGAAGTGGATATGTTCTGGCATTCTATGTCTGTCTTAGGGAACACTTTCCCATAGCCAGGAAGACACAGAACTACTTGGTTATGAAATATTCACCTTTAAACCAAGCATGTGAAATGTGAAAATACATCTTTTATTTATTTTTTCTTTCTTTCCTATTTTACTGGTGAAACACTGAACTCTGAAAAATGGGTATGTCATGATTGATTTTAATAAATCCACTTATCTATCACATGTTTTCAATGTTTCCTGACTGTTTGCTAATTATCAAGCTTTATATCTCTTACTTCTCTGATCTTTAGTACCCATTGAAGTGTATCAGTCAGCACAAACCTCATGGAAGCTGCTAATCTCTGAAATCTCATCTCAAATTGGTCTCCCAACCAAGACCAGCCCCCAGTGACAACATTGCTTTTTCTCTCTTCACTTTTAGACTGAGCATAGAGGCAGATTCTCTTTTTCCTTTTCTCTCTCTTCTCTGCTACCTTTTCCCCAGAAAACACACAGCTGCACATGCAACCTGCAACTGACACTCATCCAAACAAGCGGAAAGTGACTTTTAGAGTAACTCTCCTCTGTAAGGCAGTGGGGTTCAAAATACAGTTCGAGAAGTGTCCCCATGTCGGGTTCGTATCAGGGAAGTAGAAAAATGATCCACTGACTTGAAAACCTCTGGACGTTGCCAGGAATCTGCCTTTATAACAGGCTCACCAAGCATCTTGTAAGTTATTTAACCAGAGAGCCACTGCCTTGGGGATCTCATTCTCTACCAAGCACTTATTCCAAAATAACATAATTAGTTAATCCAAAATTCTCTCTCAAAAGACAGGCACGTTATCACTTAAGTTCCTGAGTCTGGCACAGAGAGAAGGTGGAGAAAGGAGATTTTACTTCCACTGTACATGTAATTTTCACACCCACTTTCATTGTTATAGTTCCTGAGGAGAGATGTCAACATAGCGAGCTCTGAGGATGCAGGATGGCGACCCAGCTGATGCAGAATGGTGACCCAGCTGACCAAGGGGCACTGTCCTCCACTGGCTCACTGTGATGGCGGGGGGTGGGGAGGGGTGGGGGGGATGGAGGGGACTGCACCTTCCTGTCTGTCTACCTTGCTTGGCTTGGCTTTGGGACATTGCTTCCCAGGACAGTTCCCAATGTGAAATTCTCCCTGATTATAAAAATAAAAAGGAATCAGAACTGCTGCATCCCACTGACTTTATTTTTAAAAATCAAATAAAAGGTAAATGCCTGCTAAATGCAACTTCCCCATATTCAAATCTTTAAAATTGTGCTTTGGGCACCTATATTTTTCCAGATGGTTATTTTATCCTCATGCCTGTTTCAGATGATCCTTAGTAGCAAGGCTGGGTCTTTAGAAAACACTTTTTAAAAATATTTTTGTCTTCTTCTAACTGGATGTAGCCTGTAATCTGAAGATTCAGGACTTCTAATCAGTGTGAGATCCAGCAGAGAATGAAATGGAAAAGGTTCCTTGTTTTTGTCAATAACTTAAAAATTCAACAAAATCCTAACAACACGCTCCTGGCGACTGCAGAATCATTACAGTGTGTGTGATGCTGTATTTAATTTGCCTTGTTTGGCAGGAACTCTTGAAGGACTTTGACTTTGACCTTCCTGGTGAGAAAAGCAGGGAAGGAGAAATTTTTAAAGAACAACTAAAATCAACTTCTAGGAAGGGATTTGAGAATGCAGCTAAATGTGGGTAGCGACGAACTTGATTGGATGAGTTAATGAAACTGAATGAGTTAATGGTCCCAAATTCTCCGCTGGTAAAGCCTCTGGATCTCATTTTTTGGAGATAGTTTTTCTATTAAAAAAATAATCCAGCCTTTCAGCATGACTTCTCAGGGCCTTAGAATTGAGGCACGGCGTGCCGTTTTAGTCTCATAGCTCCACCAATCCCACACCTACATGATCTAGTCTTCGTTAATGATTTTGTTTATAGAACATGCCACATTCTCTAATGCCTTATTGTCTTTGCATCTGCTGCTATTTTTTCCTCTGGAAGATGTTTCCTCTCTGCCACTCTCCTCACAACTGCTTCTCTTTACCATGTTTTGAATGAACAAATAAATCTCACATGATGGACAGCTAAGAGCCATGCCAAGGGAAATTAGTTCTACCCCTGAAATATGATTGCATAAATAATAATTTTTTGTAGAAATAGATTGCCTAAAAATAAGCACTGATAGTTTTTACCTGTAAAGAACATGTATCCCAGATATCCTTGATTGCCATAGTTGTAAACAGTGCAGAAGGATGAGAACCAACAGATGAAACAAGGAGAATAGAGCAGGAGCCATAAACACCCACGGAGGCTCTGAGGGAAAAAAAAGTCCCCCTAAACTTTTGTGTCATCGCTTCACTGTTAAGGAAGTGGGGTGCTGGTCAGTGAACCTGGATAAAAGGCCCAGATTTCTATTCATGGTCACAAGAAACAGCAGGCAATTACAAGGACTATAGGTCTGTATAGATTTTAAAATACCTTCTCAAATTATTGAACATAGACTGGTCCACCCCTCTTTTTCCTCCTAAGGCTTTGACCTCTTTGAACCCATCAGATTTTTTTCCAGTCCTGACATCATGTGATTTTGAAATCTACTCTAATTCAAAGGCCCAAAGTGCATTTTTAAAGATTTGAATATGGGATTCAGCTGCTAAAGCCGCCTCTGCCTCCAGGTGTTGCTATTTTGAGAAGCTAAGGGTGAGGTGTGTTAGGCTTTTGTTCCCTCCACTCCACCAAGGCTGCTGCTGTCCAGGAGACAGAGCCAAACCCAGTGACCTATTTTAGGTCCTCATCTTAGTTGGCCCATCAGTGTGTTGATTACTGAAGCCCTTTCTTGGTTTTCTTCTGATATCCTCTTTTTTGAGTCCTCATCATTTTCCAAACTCTTAACATTGGAGTGCCTACAGCTTAGTTTGTTAATATCTTCTCTTTATCTGTATTCACTCCCTAAGTGCCATCATTCAGTCTCATGGCTTTCATACTTGTGGATGGGGTCGCAAGAGTCGGACACGACTGAAGCGACTTAGCAGCAGCAGCAGCAGATGACTCCTAAATATGTGTCTCTGGTCCCAGTGAGGCACCTAAACCAGCTTGCCTGTGCACAAGAGCACATTTCTTTCTTACTCTGTATTCAATCACAGTGACCTCACCTTGGTAACTAGAAGTCAGCTATGAAAGGTATTTATACCAAAGAAATTGGCAATCTCTGCTACATATTGGACTTCTTTCTTTTCCTAGAAAGATAGTTGTTAAGCACTTTCCAGCCCACCATTTTTCCTGAACTTCCGATCCATGTACAGCAGTGTGTCTAGCTGCCTACTGCATATTTTCCTTTGCAGATCAAACATGTCTCAAACTGAATTCCTCTCTGCCAACTCTGTCATTCCCCCCTCAGCTTCCCCCTCAGTAAGTAGCAACTCCATCTTTTTAGCTGCTCAAGTCAAAAATATTTTAGTCATCTTTGACACCTCTTTTTCTATCATATCTTATTGTCAAGTGCTTAGTAAATCCTATTGGATTTACCTTCAAAATATATCTAGCATATTCAAAATACTTACTCAGATGACCTCCATGGGATGCATGGATTAGATTCCAGAGGGAGGGAAGGAAGAGTTGTGTTTCTTGATAGAGCTGACTTGACTTCTTGCTGCCCTTCTCTGCTGCTGTGCTCCTCTCCTAGTTGACTAAACACTGAGTCTTCTTTGCTTCACTTTATAGCAGACTCCATTCACGTATCCTCTTACGTGCTTGTTTCAAAGAGAAATCAACAGCATGGACTATTTTTATCTGTATCACTCCTACATACAATCAACCACATGGGCGGTGTATGTGGATTCTCTATTTCTACCATTATTCTAGTTTATGCAACAAAAGGCAACAAGTCAAAGGTGGACTTCCCAGGAAGCTAATGAAGCGTAAGCTTCAGGAACTCTTGCCTGGACTCATGTGAGGTCTGGGAATGGCAGGGAGGCCTAGAGTGTTCTAGGTGGGGAGGAAAAGCCAAGCTGCCACTTGAAAAGCAAGTCAAAGGTGCCAGTTATTAAAATCTAATTTGCTGATTATATAATACATGAAAAGAAAGTTAACACACAGTCTATCTAAATATATTTGAAATATTTAGGAGAGTTTTTTAAAAAAGCTGCCCAAGCCATCTTCCTGATTTCTGATCAAAAGAATTTAATCCTGATTTGATTTGGATCTTCCAAAGAGTTTATACTACACTGTTACATGATCTACATGTGTAACGGCAACTTTGACAACTCCCTGTTGAAATAAACTCAAAGCAATAATACAGCAATTATTATCCCAGAATATACTAATGGTATATAATGGGATTTCAGAAACATCAACCATTAACCTCTGCTCAACAATATTATCTTCTGAAGTATTACTTTCTTTTTTTCTCCTCTGGCACTAGCATTTTGGAAAGTTGTACTGACTCCATCCACCCAGAAAAGTACAGAGCAGGGAACAGGGGTTTTCAGACTGAGAATACAGAAAAACCACACTAACAGCCCAAGAGAATAATGTCCCCCTTTTTTTTTTTTTTTTAAGTTTTCCAACTTTTACACTTCTCATTGGCTAGCCTTTGAATGGTTGAAGTGCAGATGGGTCATCTCCCTTAAATGTCACCCACTATCCTGTTAACAGCCAACAACAAAACAAACAGATGGCTAGAGAATGGGGTGGGGTGGAGGGCAGATGGAGAAGGAGGGAAGGCCTACTGGAAATAACTCAATTCTTGATTTAGCAAGTTGTGTGTATAGAACTCTGCTGGAAAAGTTCACAGGAGTTATACTTCTGGAAAGTCAGGAAGATTGGATTACATCTTTAAAATAATTGTTCAAATAAATGGACCAAAACACAGGAGAAGCCTGTATTGACTTTCTGTTTACCCAGAAGGGGAAGAAAAGTACAAAACAAGCTTTTCTTTAACTACAGTGGCAATCTTCTAATAGCAGCACTGACTGGCTCCAAAATACAGGACTCAGAGGTTGATAATCATCTTTCAGCTTGGGTTATTGCATGCAATTTTTCACATTCATTCAGCTTTCTTCATATAGCTCTTAGTAAAGTAACTCTGTTAACAATAAAAGCTTTTATGGAGCCCATTACATTGGAGAGCTAACCACTCCTGTTTTTTTTTCTCCTTCTTCTTCATCTTCTTTTTATTGGCTCCTTGGAATATTTATAGCTGCCTTTGTTCTCACTGCAAAGTTGTACATCTGGCTGCGTGTGGCCATTTTCGTTTTTTTGTTGTTGTTGTGATTGGGTGTGAAATGGCTAAGCATGTGTGTATGTTTGAGTGGCTTCGTTTTTCCACACATGTATCTGTCTTTATCATCCTGTCATTGCAACTGTTCGTTGTATGGCTGTGGATTGTCCACCCCTGGACTCCTTCCACTGTGAGTTTCTTGACATAAAACTTTATGTGCTGCCATGCTACTTCTTCCTGATAAACAGGTTCTGTAGTGGAGGGAGCCTTGACTGAGATTGGGCTTCAGGAACAAGAGCTTGGCTCCCTGAATGAGCCAATCACACTAAATGAGCAGATCAGATTCCCTGGTTAAGAGTTTCACAGGAACTGACTTACATAAGTGGAGCAGGCACAGTCTGACCCGGAGGGAGAAAGAACAAGGGAGCTTATTCTGTATCCCAGCCTCATTGACACGAGCACAGCATGTGTGAGAAGACAGCCATCTTTACTGCTCCATTAAATGCATTTAGGCATTACAACATCAGCACCAAATCTCCAAACTCATACCGAACAACTCAGCCTTGTCATCCTCATGCCTCCGGCTATTAAGTCCATCCTCTTATCTGAAAGATGAGAGAGTGGTAGAGATGGCTGATCTAGAGCCAGGGTGTCTGGCTGAGTTATTTAACTCACCGAGTCTCAGTTTCCACACCTGCAAAATGGGAATAATAAAAATATTTACCTTATAGAGTGATAGAACTGAGCTAATACTAGTAAAGTGGGTAAAAGAATACCCGGCCCACAGTAAGATCTTAAAACACTGGATCTTATTAACCCTTTAGTTAGAATGTAAGTTCTGTGAGGATAAATTTGGTCTGTTTTTTCACTGCTTTATCTCTAGCACCTAGGACTTAGTAGGTGCCAATAGATCCTTGCTGAGGGGATTCCTCACCAGGTTAACTTAAGAACTTGTTCCTGGAGAGAATCAGGGAAAGGAGTTTCCTAAACATCATATATCAGGAAGCCATGGGCCTGGTTCCTGTTAAGTGCCTGCCCATTTAAGGAAAATTGGGTTGAAAGGGGTTCGGAGGTGCTCCACCTCTCGATATTGCTTCTAGGTCAGTAACTCTCAAACCAAACCAGAAGGCAATACAGGTAATTCCCAAATCCACAAAAATCCACTTCTATTTTCCTGCCTTCCTTACAGTAGAAGAACAGGAAACTGCCTCTCCCTCCCCAGCACATCTCCTACTGGAGAAATTCTCATCACCCGGAGGGATCAGTTCTCATGACTCCTCTGCTGTGAGGCTCACTTTGAAGGTCTTTGGCATTGGAGGCTGTAAATGTGAACATAAAACTCGTGTTGCCAAAGGCAATTGGGTATCACAGATCTCTTGACTTTGAAGGCTGGAGTTTGCCAAGGCAATTTTAGACCAATTTGTTCTTTATTATTTAACTGTAGCAGCGTGTTAATGTGGGACTCTTTCTGAATAAGGTTTTAGCTGAGGCCCTGAAAGCACAAAGCAATAGGTGGCAAGCATATGTGTAATCTTATTAATCTATAGCTTAATTTCCCTATGGACCCATACTCACCTTCATGGCACCTTTAGATAGCTAGATGACTTGAAGACAAACTTGGTCCCTTAAATTCTTTCATGCAGACAGTCTTCAATATGGAGTCCATGAAGGAACCACAAGTGGCTTTAATGATGAATGAGTGGGGCAGAGGTGCCCTGGTGTTGCCTTTGCCCACCTCAAGGCTTGCTCTTTTACCTGATTCTTTCGGGAACTCCCTGGGGTATATGTTGAGCAGTCAGATGCAGTGGGTCATCTGTATTCAACACTATGGAATAGGCTACTCATCACTCAGAAGAATGTGAGCATTATTGCAGAAATCAAGAATTTACTGGAATATTAACTACTGCCTGGTAATCCTGGGGATTACCAGGATTATCACAGAATGCTTCAGCCCAGCTCAGGGCATATACAGGGAAGAAGTTTTCTCTTCTGTAGTTGCTGCAAAGGAGCAGTTGAGTCACTAGGGTATATTCCCAGTGGCCCATGGGTATGCAAGGCTTTTCCAATGCAAAGGAAACATCAGCAACCTCTGACTGCTTCTGTCCTTACCTTCTCTGTGCCTATGCTCTCAGGTAGCAGTTAGGGAATGTTTATGCTGCTGAGCTCAAATTTAGCTTTGGAAGGATTGAAAAAATACAATTTCTTGTATTCATGTGACATACAGTTGAGAACGGATTTTTGAAAACTTAAGCACATTCTCTTAAAAACGGATAGGGACATGTTTTAAAAGGAAGAAACAGAGATTCAGAATGTGAGGTCTTCTTTGGGTCAGGAAACCCGAAGTACAAAGAGATTGGGCTTGACAAAAGGGAGAGGTGGCAAGTCAGAAGATCTTGGCTGGAGCCACTACGAACACTGTCCTGAAAACATGAACAACGTGGACTTTGCCTGAGTGTCGTTGGGTAAAGTCTCACTTGAACAGCCCTATCCCTTTAAGGGCAGTCACTGTGACTCACTGGACATTTGTTAAACCTACATGACAGATCCCCGCCTCCAGCCTTTATCCATTTCAAGAGCTAGAGAAGCAAAGGTATGAAAATGTGCCTTAAATACATCTCTCTTCTGTTATGAGTCCAGGCCTCCTGCAAGCTTTGTGGTGTCTTCTTTCTATGTAAGCCTGAAAGGTCAGTTGAGACTCACTACACTGAGCTCAGTTTTAATTGAGTCAAAATGAAGGAAGTTTAATAAAACTTTGGTGAAGTATTGAAATGTAAATCTAAATATTTTTGATATCTATAATCATGGAATAATCTAGTACAGAAAAACAGGGGTAGTGATGAGTGCCAGGCATCTCAGATTTATTTTTCTAAAATAATGGAAAAATTTGTGTTTTCAGTCACTGTAAACTGCTTTAAATAATGATGTTGTGTCTTACATCACACACACAATAATGGTTTTCTCTAATCCTGTCAAGATACAGTCTTGGTTGTTCTGATTTCTATCAATAGCTCTTTGATCACCAAAAACTTTGACCTTGAGGAGCTAGAGCTGTGATTCTCAACCAGAGGGCATTTTTGTCCACCAAGGGCAATTTGGCATATATTTAACTTATATGCAGAGTAAATCATGAGAAACGCTGGCCTGGAAGAAGCACAAGCTGGAATCAACATTTCCGGGAGAAATATCAATAACCTCAGATATGCAGATGACACCACTCTTATGGCAGAAAGTGAAGAGGAACTAAAAAGCCTCTTGATGAAAGTGAAAGAGGAGAGTGAAAAAGTTGCCTTAAACCTCAACATTCAGAAAACGAAGATCATGGCATCTGGTCCCATTACTTCATGCCAAATAGATGGGGAAACAGTGGAAACAGTGTCAGACTTTATTTTGGGGGGCTCCAAAATCACTGCAGATGGTGACGGCAGCCATGAAATTAAAAGACACTTACTCCTTGGAAGGAAAGTTATGACCAACCTAGATAACATATTAAAAAGCAGAGACATTACTTTGCCAACAAAGGTCTGTCTAGTCAAGGCTATGGTTTTTCCTGTGGTCACCTATGGATGTGAGAGTTGGACTGTGAAGAAGGCTGAGCGCCGAAGAATTGATGCTTTTGAACTGTGGTGTTGGAGAAGACTCTTGAGAGTCCCTTGGACTGCAAGGAGATCCAACCAGTCCATTCTGAAGGAGATCAGCCCTGGGATTTCTTTGGAAGGACTGATGCTAAAGCTGAAACTCCAGTACTTTGGCCACCTAATGTGAAGAGTTGACTCATTGGAAAAGACTCTAATGCTGGGAGGGATTGGGGGCAAGAGGAGAAGGGGACGGCAGAGAATGAGATGGCTGGATGGCATCACTGACTCGATGGACGTGAGTCTGAGTGAACTCTGTATTTGGTGATGGACAGGGAGGCCTAGCGTGCTGTGATTCATGGGGTCACAAAGAGTCAGACATGACTGAGCTATTGAACTGAACTGAGAGATGGTTCTGACGATCACAAATTGAGGCGAAATAGGGGAAAGAGGGGAGAGGGATTTGCTATTGGCAGCTAGAGGGTAGAGATCAGGGATGCTGTTAAACATACTATAATACACAAGACAACCCCTCACCACCAAAGAATTATCTGAAACAGAATGCTCTTAGTATCAAGGCTAGGAAGCCAGGAGATAGAATCTTAAAAGAGAGTCTGGTATATTGTTATAAAAATATTAATGAAGTAAGTTATTAGAAGATAATTTCTCAACTAGGTTATCTTTCAAAAAATGTGTATAATATTATAGCAGCTTAAGTTTAATAGAAAATAAATATGAAATGTTTGAAGTGAAATAATTTTAATTAATGATGATTTTTAAGGAAAACTTCTTGAAAACAGTGATACTCCTAACTCGGTGTGAAGTATAAGACAGTGACCTTGTCTTTCCAGTGATAGCTTACCAGCCCATAACTGATCCCTGAGGCATTTCTTAAGTACGGATAGTGTGTATGCAACACTGCTTGCTCTCCTGGGGGCAGCATGTCATGTGACCTCTTATTATAGTGCTATCAATACAGATTTCAAATTACCAATTCCAAAGCATTTTTCTTTGAGTTTATTGAAAGTTGCTCAAGAGGCACATTGTGCATGACAAGCACCCCACATATGTGGGGGCAGATTTCAGAGGAATGACATGAGCTCTAACAATTTTCTCTCAGAGAACTTTATCCCATCTATGCAAAGTCATATGCAGGTTGTTGGTTTTTGCTTTTTTTTTTTTTTTGCCATGTGTTTTAGTCTGTTCAGGCTGCTATAACAAAAGACCACAGACTGGATGGCTTGTAAACAACAGAAATTCATTTCTCACAGTTCTGGAGGCTAGAAGTCTGAAATCAGGATGCCAGTGTGGTTGGATGAGGGCCCTCTTCTGGGTCTCTGACTTCTCCCTGTGTCTTCATGTGGCAGAAGGGATGAGGGAGCTATGTGTAGTCTCTTTCAGAAGAAGAACACTAATCCCATTTGTGAGGGTCCACCCTTATGACCTAAGCACCTCCCAAAGGCTTCACTTCTTGGTACCATCATATTGGGCATTAGGATACCAACATATGAATTTGGGAGGCAGGGCAGGCACAAACATTCAGACCATAGCACCGTAATTACATGAAATGATGTCCCAACTTCTCTCACTTAGGTTTATCTGCCTTTCTCCACACTGCAAACATAAATGACTAGCAGTGTGATGTTATATAAATCTTCTTTACCATTAGTCTTTCGAAATGAAGTGTATTATTTATTCAGAAAATTATATCATGTTTGTGTGGAATTAATTTGTTCTCACTAGGCTGCAACTTTAGGAGGAGGCATCCAATAAAAATAATTCTTGGGAGACAAAACATATCAACATAAAGGAAATATTTATATCATGAGTTTCTATAATATGAAAATTAAGTATCACCTTCCAGTCTAATGAGCTAGTGTCCTAGAGAAGCATTAATGCTGGTTATGTAGGTCTACTTGAGGTATGCATGTCAGACTCTATTCTCTGATAGCACTGTATTCATCCCTCCAGTCATTCAAGAGATATTTATTGAGTGCCTTCTACTTCCAAATGTTGTACTAGCCATTATATGGGAAATGTGCTGTGCTGTGCTTAGGCGCTCAGTCCTGTCTGACTCATTGCAACCCCATGGACTGTAGCCCTCCAGTCCATGGGGATTCTTCAGGCAAGAACACTGGAGTGCATTGCCATTCCCTTCTTCAGGAGATCTTCCCAACCCAGGGATTGAACCCAGGTCTCCTGCATTGCAGGCAGATTCTTTACCATCTGAGCTGCCAAGGAAGTCCATATGGGATATAATTGCTGTAATTTGTTGGGTAAGTTTTACCTATAACACAAATCACAATTTAAAATTGTGATTGTGTCAATAAGTCACTATTTTGTTTCACTCATCCATCCATTCAATGTATATGTGAAGTACCTCTATGTACTAGAAATTATGCTAAGTGCTAAGGACACCAAGACTTTTAATTAAAGTCAGTAATCCTTATTTAAGTAGGATAGGCCAGAGGAGGCAATGGCACCCCACTCCAGTACTCTTGCCTGGAAAATCCCATGGACAGAGGAGCCTGGTAGGCTGCAGTCCATGGGGTCGCTAGGAGTTGAACTCGACTGAGCGACTTCACTTTCACTTTTCACTTTCATGCATTGGAGAAGGAAATGGCAACCCACTCCAGTGTTCTTGCCTGGAGAATCCCAGGGACGGGGGAGCCTGGTGGGCTGCGGTCTCTGGGGTCGCACAGAGTCGGACACGACTGAAGCGACTTAGCAGCAGCAGCAAGTAGGAGAGGCATAATAACTTTCCAGATTAGATGAAAACCAGCTGTGATGGAAAATGTGGCTGGCACTCAGCATCCATTTTAACCTCCTTCTGCTGAGCCTTTTTAAAAAAATTATTTATTTTTAATTGGAGGATAATTGCTTTACAATGTTCCGTTGGTTTCTGCCATACATCAATATGAATCAGCCATACGCACACAGATATTCCCTCCCTCTCGAATCTCCCTCCCACCTCCCACCCCATCCCACCCCTCTAGGTGGTCACAGAGCACCAGGCTGAGCTCCCTGTATTATACAGAAACTTCCCATTAACTATCTATTTTACATATGGTAATGTATATATTTCTGTGATACTCTTTCAATTCATCCCACCCTGTCCTGGCCCTGCTGTGTCCATAAGTCTGTTCTCCATGTCTGAGTCTTTATTCCTGCCCTGAAAATAGCTTCATCAGTGTCATTTTTCTAGATTGCATCTATATGCATTAATATACAATATTATAACTGTTTTTCTCTTTTTTATTTACTTGACTCTGTACAACAGGCTCTAGGTTCATCCACCTTACTAGAACTGACTCAAATTTGTTCCTTTTTATGGATGAGTAATATTCTATTATATATTTGTACCACAACTTCTTTATCCATTCATTTATAGATGGACATCCAAGTTGTTTCCACGTCTTGGCTACTGTAAATAGTACTGCAATAAACACTGGTGTACATGTGTGTTTTCCAATCATAGTTTTCTCAGGCTATATGCCCCATAGTGAGTCCTAAGCCTTTTTGTACTACCAGCAGCTGGGAGACTAGATGCCTTGCTTCCCAGAATCCCTTGCTGCTGGACGCCTGCGTGCGGACTAGACGCTCTTCCCCGAGACTTGGGGGAGGCAGCCGGCAGAGGGAGCCATTTTCCTACAGCTTTACTGGTTTCTCCGGGGCAAGTGCCGTCCTGGAGATGTTGGTTTTCCTGTAGCGGTTTTTCAGTGACCAGCCGCTAGCATTATGAATGCTGAGACGAAAATGCAATAGTGGTGGCAAGCAACCGTTTCCTGACCCTGAGCTAAAAGTTCCAGTTAATAAATTCAGTGGATTCTCCACCTTCCTGATTGCGGCAGAGCAGGCCCCTAATGGGCAGTTTTTGAGGTGTGTTTCTGAGAGCCATTCCTGAACAACCAGTGGGAAGCCCCTGTCTCCAGCCCTTACAGCAGTTTTGTAAGTAATTAATTCCCTGAATTCTGCTTTAAATATCCTGCTTTAAATAGCCAGGTTTTGTTCCCCGCAGCAAAACTTGAACTTTAAAACAAAACCACAGGAAACGTGCACCGTATTGGAGGCCTCAAGGAGCAGCCCGTCTCCCGCTTTAGGTGCTTGTGGGCTCTGAGTCCTGTGAGGCAGATGAAAGTCAACAAGGTCGGCTTTGCCGCGGGAGTCGTGTCCCTTGTCCTTCAGGCACTGGAGGGGGCTTTGCGAGTTTTGTGCTGGGCAGCGACATGCCGGTGAGACCTTGGGAAACAGAGACTATACTCTCTTCATCTTTGTATCCTCTGTCTAGCGGAGTGCCTAGGGCATATCAGCCCTTGATAAAGATTAGATTCTAAAGGAGGAAAGTAGTGCTCTAGGCTGGAGAAGGCAATGGCACCCCACTCCGTACTCTTGCCTGGCAAATCCCATGGACGGAGGAGCCTGGTGGGCTGCAGTCCATGGGGTCGCTAGGAGTCGGACACGACTGAGCGACTTCACTTCCACTTTTCACTTTCATGCATTGGAGAAGGAAATGGCAACCCACTCCAGTGTTCTTACCTGAAGAATCCCAGGGACAGGGGAGCCTGGTGGGCTGCCATCTCTGGGGTCGCACAGAGTCGGACACGACTGAAGCGACTTAGCAGCAGCAGCAGCAGTGCTCTAGGTGCATTTGTTAGAACTAGAGAGCAGAGGCAGGGAGCCATGGGAATTATGTGGGAATAAAGTTAAAGGAGCCTGGAAGAGCATGCTGAGGATTTGAAGCAGAACTCAACAAGCACTAAGGGACTGTATCAGTCAGAATTCAAAGAGAAGCAAACCCAGTAGGAGATATATATATGTGTATATATATATGTGTATATATATATAGTATGAAGTTTACTGCAAGGAATTGACTTAGGCAGGTGTAGGGGTTGGGAGGGACAAGCCTGAAATTCTCAGGGCAGATGGTCAGGCTGGAGCTCTTAGGTCCACAGGTGAAATTTCTTCTTCAGAGAAGCCTCTGCTCTTAAGGCATTTTAGCTGATTGAATCAGGCCCACTCAGATTTTATAGAATCTTTCTTAAAGTCAACTGGTTAAGGATTTAAATCACATGTATAAACACCTACAAAACACCTGGATTAGTGTTTGATTGAATAACCGTGGGAGCGATAGCCTAGCCAAGTTGACACACTATAAAAAGACCATCCACCAGTGACCCACTGAAGCGAGGAAATAATAGAAAAGGGTGAGGAAGAAGTCAGAGGTAGCAAGTCCATCTACTCCTTTGATGCCCTAGCATGCAGATAGGAAATGCTTAAAGCGCACTGGGGTAGCAACCTGTTCAACTGCATGAGACTGATGGAGGTGCTTTACAGTTGAATTTATTAATAAGCAGAAAAGCTTCTCCCTTAAGATGAAAGTAACTCATTAATTTATTATCCGAACTGGGACCATATTGAGAATAAAAAGGCGTTCTGTTAATGATTATGTCAGGAAAACTAGCAAAAACCAGGACGGTCCCAGGCAAAACAGAGCTCATGGTCCGTCCCCTCATTCAGCCAGAGAAGCTTTGAGTCCTCCTTTGAACCCAGCTCTCAAGGTTTCTTCAGTATATGTAGATGTACAGTGTCCCTCCTACCCACTTTTAATATTGCAGTGGGGAAAATAAACACAGAGTTTTGTTAAGTTTGTTAAAATTCACATGGAGCAATTTATTAATACTGAAAGATCATTTAAAAAGCAAGATTTTTGTTTTCCTTGAATGAACCAATTTTTGAGAGGATTATCTTAATAAACATTAATGGATACAAATTGTGAGCAATTAATGGCTCAACATACCATCCATGCCAAGTGATACAGTGATGTTACAGTAAAAGACCCCAGTGCATAACAGTTAGGAGCTTGACTTTGGAGTAAAATTGTTTTTGATTCATGTCCCAGTTACTTTGTTATTGATTATGTGAATTTGAACAAGTTGCTTATTCTCCTCTCTCAGTCTCAGTTTCCCTACCTGTTAGATGAGGATAAAGATAAAGCTCCTATCATGGGAGCATGTAAGGATTAAATAAAACAATCCATGTTAAAAATGCTTGGCACAGTGCCTGGCACATAATAAATTTTCTATAACCACACATTATTACTGTAATACAGCTATGCAGTCTTTGAACTGAAATATCAAATAAGATTTATTTCAGGCAACACAATAAAATGCTACCCATGTATTTATTTTTAGGACTATTTGCTAGGGTTTTATTCCTGTTTAATAGCATGTCCATTTCAATTATATAATACTTGTGGCAACACCATACTGTGTCTGGAAATTTCCATATGACAAACCCCCTCCTGGAGCAATATTAGGCATCATATTATCCACATCTTCAGAAACTTTTTCATAAATGTGATTCTTATCCATGAAGTGTAATTATTGAATACAGCTTTGTTTGTGAGATTTCTGCTGAGAGACAAACTAGCAAAGCATAGGACTGTTCAACCTTACTAGAAATGATGGGGAATAAAAGCTTTCCCACTATGCTTTGTAGTTTATGAGACTATCTCCAGGTAATTCATTAGTTATAAAGTGACATGAAAATCAATTAATTTTAATGGTGGATAACAGATTATGGTATTTAATAGTTCATCTAATTTCATGAGGCAAAGTGAATTAGACAATGCAGTGTAAATCTAATAAGAGTTGTGAGAGCTCATTTGACTGTCAAATGCAAATATGAATGTGTGTGTCAGGAATTGGATAAAAAACTAAAGCATTCTATACAAACACTATACACTTTATATACAGTTTTAAGTTAGAAGCCTTAAGAAATGTAAGACACTGTTCTGCTTTAGCTTGCTCTTAGAACTTATTTATTAAGCACTTACTATCTAATCTATGGTGTCTGCTAAAGAAGAAAGCCCAGAAAGATACATGCATCCCTCTCATCTTTTTTTTTTCCTTTTTAACTATAAGTAGAATAACTTAGAAATATTGGTGGTAAAAAGTTCTTCGTGAAAGGCTGTTTATGAATAATTGAAATGATGGAATACCAGGCTGTTGATGAGTTCTATTCCTCTGTGTGATATTAAAAATAGCTAATTTTCTCTAAAAACGTTTTTTTATTGTTCTTAAATAAGTCCATTTAAACTCAGAAACAGAGCCAGTTCTTCATAATATTTAGCACAGCTGAGACTTTGGGTGAATAACTGCTTCCTTGCCCCATGAAACTCAGTTTACAGCCGGTTTCCATTCCCCAGTAGAACAGAATGTACAAAGGCAGACTTGCTAGAAAGTTTCTTTTTAAAATGTTGTTAAATTATTTCTTTGAAATAGTTTTTGCTTTACAGTAAAGGAATAGGAGGTCACAGTTGCCTGGTTTCTGTTGATTCTCCTAGTTAATAAAGAGTTAAACAGTGAAGTGTGGACTTTTATTTTTATTTTTTTTAAGGCATTTTGAAGGTACTGGAGAGGGAAGGCCTGGTCCTAAGTGGTCATGTGGCTACCGCCATTCATCTTGGTAGTGACTATCTGTCAAAAGTGGCAAGAGTCCCTGTTAACAGCCCTGACCTGAGCAGTAATGAAGGGAGAGTGCACGGCAAAGTGTCCATTATCAGCAGGTCGGGAGCAGTAAATTGGAGCAGTTTGCTTCAATCTTGCTGCAAGTTGAAATGTAAGATAGGTGGGGATCAGCAAGAGGCAATTTTATCCTATGATCATTTTTGTCAGATCGCATCAAAGTGGCAACTTAGTTCGATGCATGATTTCAATTAACCAACTCTGGACGTAATGCTTCCACTGCCAGGGGAAGCTCTTTTCTGAGCCTGGGTTCCTCATTATTTCTTATTTCAACCCACCTGGGTATCCACAGGTGAAAGGAACTGTGAGGTTAGAGAAAGGAAGTGACATGTATGGATGACAGCCACTCCCCCAGACCTCGCCTCTGGGCAGCAAGCATCACGGTGTCTGGGTAGCTCTAAGTGCTACCTTGCTTATCTGCAAATTTCCTAACTCATAAATCTGTTTTTAATGACCTTCAACTCTGGATTTTAAATATGTTGAACTTGCATGCTGTTTACCCTTTAACAAAAGGATTAGTCTTTTGCATGACAGTTTTAGGGAGAGTCAGGTCACAAAGATCTGTACTTGTGCTAAGTCACATGAAGTTACTCATAAGCACAAAACAAGTGAAGTGAATGTGAAGCTGAAGACTGAAGCTTTGTTAATTCTTAGCTCCCTGAGAAGTATTTCCTACATGGCCTAAGTGAATACTGGGTTCAGTGATTGTATGGAACATATGCATATGTATATAAGGAAAGCCATGTCTGCTCTCAAGGAACCCACAGTTCAGGAGAAGTAAGACATACACAAACAGCTACAATAAAAGTAGGAAGTTCCATAAGAGGGAAGCAAGATCCTATAGGAATTTAGAGAAAGATCACTTTTTGGTTGGTGAAGTAAGGGCAAACACCAAAAAGATAAACATTTAAACTGGGTCTCAGTAGTTGGGTGGTATTTATTTCTATAGGAGCCTAACAAATTACCATACATTTAGCTGCTTATAGCATGACCAGTTTATTAGCCCACAGTTTCTGTGGGTTAGGACCAGGGTTAGCTGAGTCCTTAGTTCAGAATCACACTAAGCTGAAATCAAGGTGTTAGCCTGGGCTTGAGTCTCATCTGAGGCTTGGGTCCTTTAGCTCAGGCAGGTTGTTGGCAGAATTCAACTCCTTGCAGTTAAAGGACTTACTCCCTGCTCTCTCACTGGCTGCCAACTGAGGGTGCTCCTCATCTCTTAGAGGCTACTCACCATTCTCTGCCATGTGGTTTCCTCTTCAACATGAATATGCTCCTTCAAGACCATCAAGGTGTGCTTAAGAATGGCCCAGCCCCTCCTAAGCACTCACCTGATTAGGTCAGCTCCACCAAGATGATCTATCTCCCTATTGATTAGCTCAGAGTCAACTGATGACTAACCTAACCAACCACAGGAGTGACATGCCAGCATATTCACAGGTTCTGTGAGGTGGAGGGGGCTGTACAAGTATGTATTCAAGAGATGAGCATCTGGGAACCATCTGGCATGGTACTGTAGAAAGAACAGTTTTTGAGAAAAAGGAAGGGGCTAGGAAGGAAGCATTAAGGATGTTTGTGAACAGGTAGAAAAGTTATGACCAACCTAGACAGCGTATTAAAAAGCAGAGACATTACTTTGCCAACAAAGGTCCGTTTAATCAAAGCTTTGGTTTTTCCAGTAGTCATGTATGGGTGTGAGAGTTGGACTATAAAGAAAGCTGAGCGTCAAAGAATTGATGCTTTTGAACTGTGGTGTTGAAGAAGACTCTTGAGAGTCCCTTGGACTGCAAGGAGATCCAACCAGTCCATCCTAAAGGAAATCAGTCCTGAATATTCATTGGAAGGGTTGATGCTGAAGCTAAAACTCCAATACTTTGGCCACATCATGCGAAGAATAGATTCATTTGAAAAGACCTTGATGCTGGGAATGATTGAAGGCGGGAGAAGGGGACGACAGAGGATGAGATGGTTGGATGACATCACCAACTCAGTGGACATGAGTTTGATCAAGTTCCGGGAGTTGGTGATGGACAGGGAAGGTTGGCATGCTGCAGTCCATGGGGTCGCAGAGACGGACACAATTGAGCGACTGAACTGAACTGAATGTGTTAGTTTTCTCAACTGAATCAAAAAATGGAGGTGACTGGGGAATATTGGCCTGGAAAGGGATTTTAGATTAAGTCCATGAAGCATCTTAAATTTCAGAGTGCAAACTCACCAAAGGTTTATAAGTGGTGATGTAATTATCATTATGATTTTTAAGAAGGTGATTCCTGGGTACAGGGCAGATTGAAAGAGAAAGCGCTGTATGAGAAGGGGTTGTCTCTCTCTGTACAAGCATGGAGGTTCTTAGGGCAGTGTCTTGCTGCTGTAGCCTCAAGTAGAACATAGCAGGTGCCCATCACATATTTGTCAAATGAACAAATGAGTGTGACAGGACAGGGCACAATTGTCGTAGTCTGGGTGAGCAATATTAAGGGAGGAATTAGAGACAGCAGTGCAAAGAGAAAGGGGGAGGGTGTATTGAAGAGATATTGCAGAGCAATAAGCAATGGAATTTATAACCTATGGAGCAGGAGGAAAAGAGAAATCAAAACTGATATCAGTTTGGTTTTTTCTTTAGGTGTCATTACCAAAAATTCATTGCCAAGACACTTTCCCTGTTTTCTTCCAGGTGTTTTATGGTTTCCAGTGTTACATTTAAAGTAACCATTTGATTTAATTTTTTTTTAAATTTTATTTTATTTTTAAACTTTACAATATTAGTTTTGCCAAATATCAAAATGAATCCGCCTCAGGTATACATGTGTTCCCCATCCTGAACCCTCCTCCCTCCTCCCTCCCCATACCATCCCTCTGGGTCATCCCAGTGCAACAGCCCCAAGCATCCAGTATCGTGCTTCGAACCTGGACTGGCAACTCGTTTCATATATGATATTATACATGTTTCAATGTCATTCTCCCAAATCTTCCCACCCTCTCCCTCTCCCACAGAGTCCATAAGACTGTTCTATACATCAGTGTCTCTTTTGCTGTCTCATATACAGGGTTATTGTTACCATCTTTCTAAATTCCCTATATATGCGTTAGTATACTGTATTGGTGTTTTTCTTTCTGGCTTACTTCACTCTGTATAATAGGCTCCAGTTGCATCCACCTCATTAGAACTGATTCAAATGTATTCTTTTTAATGGCTGAGTAATACTCCATTGTGCATATGTACCATAGCTTTCTTATCCATTCATCTGCTGATGGACATCTAGGTTGCTTCCATGTCCTGGCTATTATAAACAGTGCTGCGATGAACATTGGGGTACACGTGTCTCTTTCCCTTCTGGTTTCCTTAGTGTGTATGCCCAGCAGTGGGATTGCTGGCTCATAAGGCAGTTCTATTTCCAGTTTTTTAAGGAATCTCCACACTGTTCTCCATAGTGGCTGTACTAGTTTGCATTCCCACCAATGGTGTAAGAGGGTTCCCTTTTCTCCACACCCTCTCCAGCATTTATTGCTTGTAGACTTTTGGATCACAGCCATTCTGACTGGCGTGAAATGGTACCTCATTGGTTTTGATTTGCATTTATCTGATAATGAGTGATGTTAAGCATCTTTTCATGTGTTTGTTAGCCATCTGTATGTCTTCTTTGGAGAAATGTCTATTTAGTTCTTTGGCCCATTTTTTGATTGGGTCATTTATTTTTCTGGAGTTGAGCTGGAGGAGTTGCTTGTATATTTTTGAGATTAGTTGTTTGTCAGTTGCTTCATTTGCTATTATTTTCTCCCATTCTGAAGGCTGTCTTTTCACCTTGCTGATAGTTTCCTTTGATGTGCAGAAGCTTTTAAGTTTAATTAGGTCCCATTTGTTTATTTTTGCTTTTATTTCCAATATTCTGGGAGGTGGGTCATAGAGGATCCTGCTGTGATGTATGTCAGAGAGTGTTTTGCCTATGTTCTCCTCTAGGAGTTTTATAGTTTCTGGTCTTACGTTTAGATCTTTAATCCATTTTGAGTTTATTTTTGTGTATGGTGTTAGAAAGTGTTCTAGTTTCATTCTTTTACAAGTGGTTGACCAGATTTCCCAGCACGACTTGTTAAAGAGATTGTCTTTAATCCATTGTATATTCTTGCTTCCTTTGTCATAGATAAAGTGTCCATACGTGCGTGGATTTATCTCTGGGCTTTCTATTTTGTTCCATTGATCTATATTTCTGTCTTTGTGCCAGTACCATACTGTCTTAATAACTGTGGCTTTGTAGTAGAGCCTGAAGTCAGGTAGGTTGATTCCTCCAGTTCCATTATTCTTTCTCAAGATAGCTTTGATTTAATTTTTATGAGTGGTGTAAGATAGAGATCTAGTTTTATTCTTCTACATGTGAATATCCAGTTTTCCTAGCCCTGTTTATTGAATAAATACTTGTCTTTGTTGTATATTCCTGGCTATTTTGTCAAATATTTTAAGTCTTTGAATTAAAGGATATGCACAGGTATAGACAGGTAGATAAATGTTGCTTATCAGTGGCATATGTATATTTAAAATTAATATATGTAAATAACTTGGAAAAATTCATAAGTGACAACCAAGATTGTTGAAGAAAAACAAGATAGCTTTCATCAGAAAAGATTAAAGTATTTGAACCATTTAGTCATAAAAGCTTAGAGCAGGAGGTACCTTACGTGCTATCCACCGAACCTTTTAACTAGTGAGGACTCACAGTACCCTCTGTGCGTGATCATTCTGTCTTTGCTTAAACAATTTCAGAGACCAAGAAGCCACTGGATTTTTAGACAGCCTGTTTAAGTTTTAGGCAGCTTTGTTATTACATCTTTACCATGTGTCAAAATATGCCTTCTTATGATTTATTTCCACTGCTCATAGCCTACTCTTTGGAGCAATGCCCAACAGACACAATATTCCTTCACATGACAGCACTTCAGACCAACTAAGTCCCATTTCTTGTGAGGAATGCATTCCCAAGGACCTTGCATATTCGAAATTCATGAAAACTGAGGCCAATTCTGAAAAGGTTTGTATGTGTGTGTGTGTTAGTTGCTTAGTCATGTCCGACTCTTTGCAACCCCATAGACCGCAGCCCACCAGGCCCCTCCATCCATGGGATTCTCCAGGCAAGAACACTGCAGTGGCTTGCCATTTCCCTCTCCAAAAGAAACTATGGAAAGAAAGAAAGTGAAGTCGCTTAGTCGTCTCCAACTCTTTGCGACCCCCTGGACTGTAGCCTACCAGGCTCCTCCATCCATGGAATTTTCCAGGCAAGAGTACTGGAATGGATTGCCATTTCCTTCTCCAGAAAAGGTTGGTATTTATTCTAGTTTTCTGGCTAAAGTGGTGCTTCTGTGTGGCAATAAGAGAAGTACACAATTCACTATTTGAACTTGTCTAATTCCTGATTAATTTTTAATTGAGGAGAATTGCCTTTGGAGATAAAGGGGAGCTATTTCAAATTCCCCTAGAAAGGCAGAGAACTGTATTTGAAGAAAACTGTCATTTCTCCAAGGCTTTTCTTTCCATACTCCCTCAACATATGGAAACAGCAATATATTAGTCTACTAAAACAGTCCATGATGCCTTCATCCCTAGAGATGGAGGCAATTTAAGAACAGGCAAATTAACTCTCTTGAAGGATCAAGAATTTGCATATTCAGAGGCTGAGAAGTAAACCAGATGACCCACTGAAGTTCTTTAGCACTGATGGCATTCTGATTTTTGCTCTTCAATCCCAGGTTTCTTAAATGTAACACTGCTTCCACACAACTATTTCCAATGGTAGGTATAAGGCATATCCAACAAAATATAAACTTAAAATACAGATTGGCAAAAGAGAGTAGCATTGATTTTTTTTCAGTATATTTAGGTGTATGCATAATATGTATTGTCCAATATCCAGAAGTCATTTATTTGCTTTAAGTCTTCAACTTGGCATGAACCTGTGTTTGAAAACCACTACCTGTGTTTGAAAATACAATTTTTATTTACATATTGTTATATATCACCATAGAACTCATGGATTTTTTGCATGTGTAACATTCAGGCTATGGTTTTTCCAGTAGTCATGTATGGATGTGAGAGTTGGACTGTGAAGAAGGCTGAGCGCCAAAGAATTGATGCTTTTGAACTGTGGTGTTGGAGAAGACTCTTGAGAGTCCCTTGGACTGCAAGGAGATCCAACCAGTACATTCTAAAGGGGATCAGCCCTGGGTGTTCCTTGTAAGGAATGATGCTAAAGCTGAAACTCCAGTACTTTGGCCACATCATGCAAAGAGTTGACTCATTGGAAAAGCCTCTGATGCTGGGAGGGATTGGGGGCAGGAGGAGAAGGGGACAACAGAGGATGAGATGGCTGGATGGCATCACTGACTCGATGGACGTGAGTCTCAGTGAACTCTGGAAGTTGGGGCTGGACAGGGAGGCCTGGCATGCTGTGATTCATGGGGTCGCAAAGAGTCGGACATGACTGAGCTACTGAACTGAACACTCAGTTTTCTTTCTCATGTGGCACTTAAGTACACAGAGAAATTTCAGAAACAAAAAGAAAAAAAACACTTTGTATAACACTTCATATAAAAGTTTCTAGCATTTTTCTTTTAAGAAATCAAACTTTTAAAATCAACTAACTGAAGCCCTGAGTGACTGATACTCACAACTGAAGCCCTAACCCCATCTTTTTTTGCTGTTTTGTTCTTTTCAAACAAGGAGCAGTAATTGATGTTCAAAAGGACACTTTCCCCCTTTGAAAACTTTTTTTTGTCTTTGTACACACTGAAAATTCTCAGCAATAGACAGTTTTATGTTTAGACAGACTGAATTGTCTGAAAAATTGTGATGCAGCAACTGGGCTGAGAGAGAAGTGAGATGTTTCTTTTTTTATTTTATTTTATTTTTTAACTTTACAATATTGTATTGGTTTTGCCATATATCAAAATGAGTCCGCCACAGGTATACATGCGCTCCCCATCCTGAACCCTCCTCCCTCCTCCCTCCCTGTACCATCCCTCTGGGTCGTCCCAGTGCACCAGCCCCAAGCATCCAGTATCGTGCACCGAACCTGGACTGGCGACTCGTTTCATACATGATATTATACATGTTTCAATGCCATTCTCCCAAATCATCCCACCCTCACCCTCTCCCACAGAGTCCAAAATACTGTTCTATACATCAGTATCTCTTTTGCTGTCTCATATACAGGGTTATCATTACCATCTTTCTAAATTCCATATATATGCATTAGTATACTGTATTGGTGTTTTTCTTTCTGGCTTACTTCACTCTGTATAATAGGCTCCAGTTGCATCCACCTCATTAGAACTGATTCAAATGTATTCTTTTTAATGGCTGAGTAATACTCCATTGTGTATATGTACCACAGCTTTCTTATCCATTCATCTGCTGATGGACATCTAGGTTGCTTCCATGTCCTGGCTATTATAAACAGTGCTGCGATGAACATTGGGGTACATGTGTGCCTTTCAATTCTGGTTTCCTTAGTGTGTATGCCCAGCAGTAGGATTGCTGGGTCATAAGGCAGTTCTATTTCCAGTTTTTTAAGGAATCTCCACACTGTTCTCCATAGTGGCTGTACTAGTTTGCATTCCCACCAACAGTGTAAGAGATGTTTCTTTATGTCTGATCCTCTCTAACAGGAAGACAAGAAAAAAGTTGAAATTATTCTCCAAATATGAAAGCTATCTGTCAAAATATTACTTGTTGAAATGATTATTATTTAAATTTATCAACCCAATAGCATCTGCAAAATGAGAGGAAGAGGGTTAAGAAGAAATGTTCTTAAGATCTCTTGGTAGCTGATGTGTCCTTAGCTCTCAACAGTTGCTCCCCAGATGTTAAATAGCAGGTTCTCATTTTCGAAGTCTATACAAATAATTAGTAAGCTGTGGAAAAGACTGGGGCAACTCCTGTCTTTCTCACTAATTTAGTTAGCCTTGTTCTGGACTCTTATCTGTACTACCCAACCAAGTACAAAACTGTGAAAATAGAGTCCTTTGGAAAAAGAAAGTTTGAAACACAAGGCGGTTGCTAGAGCTCATGAGACTATGAGAATAACCAGCGGTGTGAAGTCTCTGGGCTTCCCAGGTGGCTCAGTGGTAAAGAATCTGCCTGCCAGGCAGGAGACATAGGAGATGCGGGTTCTATCCCTGCGTCAGAAAGATCCCCTGGAGAAGGAAAGGGTAACCCACTCCAGTATTCTTGCCTGGGAAATCCCATGGACAGAGGAGCCTTGTGGGCTACAGTCTATGGGGCCAGTCATACACGACTGAGCTACTAAGTGCTGAACTCTACTGTGAGATCTCTGAGAAAAGAGAAGGAAGGAGAACTAGAGCACATCTCAACTCACTGGTCTTTGAAAAGAGGAGGGAAAATGAGGTTGGAATCAGAGGTGGGTTTTACAGATGAGAAGATGAAGGAATTCCCTTCTGGTGATTTCTATTTTTGACAAACAGAAATTTAACACCCGAAGACTTTTATATTAACCAAATTCATAGGCCAAGGACAAACTACCCTCCTTTAACACACACACACACACACACACACACACACACACACACAATCAACATGGTCAAGGTCATAGAAAAGAAGATAGAGGGAGAAATGACTGGCTTATTTCATGAGGAATCCAATATTTATAACAGCAGCAACCATAGGAGTGACTATTGCCAACTACAAATTGGCACTTACCATGGGCACTTGGTATCTACCTCTACACAAATTAAATCGTGCTGCTGCAGCTGCTGACCTTCATTAACCGCCTGAGATGAGTTCAAGGTAGAGAGCAGAAGTATGAGGCGTTCTGTGTTGTGAGGAGGGGTGAGGGGACTGGCAGAACAGGTCTTCATATAGATATTTTCAGGAGCCAATTTTATGAGCCCAATTCTTGTATCTCCCCATATCTGGAGGAGGGAATGGAAACCCAGTCCAGTATTCTTGCCTGGAGAATCCCATGGACAGAGGAGCTTGGTAGGCTAGTCCATGGGGTTGCAGAGCAGACACAACTGAGCAACTAACACTATGTCTAGAAAAGCACTAACATCTTTTTTGGTGAAGATTGTTCCTCATGACTAGCAATAAGCTTCATGAGACTAGTAGAAACCTGGAAAAATATGGGCTTGACTGCATGTATTTTTCCTTCACCAAAATCACATATATGGTGACCTTTACCCCCTGCCTCTTTGGAGCAGTTTCTCAGAGCTGCTTGAGGTACTCTCTCCCGGACTGGTCCACATTTTGCCTCAAATAAAGCTTAACTTGCAATTCTCACATTATGCATTTTTTTAAGTCGACCCTATTGATGAATCAGGACTGAATTTGATTCCGTAAAGTCCATTCTAAAGACTCAAGATAGTTTTTGCCCCAAATTAGTTGCAGACAAGGCTTTAAAAAATCTACCATTAGGAGGGCTTCCCTGGTGGTCCAGTGGTTAAGAATCCACCTTGCAAAACAAGGGACACCAGTTCAATCCCCTGGTCTGAGAAAATCCCACATGCCTCAGGGCAACTGAGCCTGGTACTCTGGAGCCCCCAAGCTACAACTACTGAAACCCATATGGCACAGAACCTGTGCTCCTCAGCAAGAGAAGCCACTAAAATGAGAAGCCTGCACACGTTAGCGAAGAGTAGTCCCCGCTCACCACAGCTAGCAAAAGCCTGCGTACAGCAGTGAAGACCCGGTGCAACCAAAAAGAAAAATTAAAAAATGTCAACCGAAGGAAGCAGGTTGATTATTTAGTGCCTGTCCTGAGATAGGACTGGAAGGGGATGAGCTTTGTAGCTAATATGGAAAGTAAAATTTTTAACTTCAGTTTCCTTTGCATTCTTTATAATGATGTATAAATCAGAAACAGCTGAATTAAGCAGGCAATGCACAGCAGTTGAATACAATGATTAATGGTACCTACACAGTAATTTATGGGAAAATGCTATTAAGCTCAGATATTATACATAGTATAGTTCAATACATGTGTACGATATCACCTTAAACAAACCGAATTTGCATTACCTATTTTTCTCCATGTTATCAACCTTAGTGGATAGACTCTTGACCATCTCTGTTAACAGACATGCTTCATCTCAGTTGTGCATATCTGATGATATTTCTTACACTATCAAAATGTTTAGCAGTCTTATGATGGAAAGGGAGAAAGGCTTTAAGGTATTTAAAATACATTCAAATACTTTTTATATAGCTTCATTCTTTTATGTGCCCAATTCAAAATTCAAAGACTGTATATATATGTGAGTATATGCATTTTGAGGTAAAAAAATTACCAATGAAAGTATAGAATTAAAAATAACTGAAAATAGTTTATACACTGCTGCCTGTTTCTATACCAATTTTTAAAAACCTTTACTAGTTTTAATATTTACTTTATGCCCTTTAAAGGACTCAAATTCATAATATACAAAGAAGTTTATGTGATATATAGAGCAGAGCCATAAACCATATTTTATGCATAACAGTGATTAAATACACGGTTGATATATTTCACAAAGATGGAAACCATGTCAAAAGGTTTACATTTTGATAACTTTCCTTTTGGGGGGCATTTCTAAATTATTTAAGTTGAAGAATAAAATGACTTGTTTGTGAATTTGCATGATCTTTTTAATCATCTTTAGGTAATGCTGATATGGCAAAGACACTAAATTACAGGCAGCAGTGGGAATCTGCTGGATAAAAAAGCACAGACTCGTTTTGTATATGGGTCCATGAGGAATATTCTGTTCAAGGAGTGGAGACATAAGAAAATTACCTAACTCATGAACCACACATTAAGAGCGTAGTCAGCTATTGTAAATGCGTATCCAACAACAAACCATTATATATCTTTGGCTTAATTATATGTGCTTATTATACACCTGTACTGCAGAGTAGAGGCTGCTATTTGCATTACTTGTGGTTTTCTCTATCAAAACAGCGTTAGCATTATGAAGCTTATCAAGCTTATGTATGATTTCTCTGGCTTGAGTGTGTAAGTCCCTTTATTTTGTGCACAACCCAAACAAGATGAGGGGAACAAATGAAAAAATATTTTAATCATGTTTGTAAAGAATTTAAATGTAGGGAATTCATAGATGTGGACGAGCATTAGCAAAATCACTAAGCTTTTGTAAACCAACTTGATGTTTAGGAAGAAAGTTAAAAAGATAAATTCAGCATTTAATTTTTTCTCTAGAGTTCCATCATCCTAAAGGGTGTTAATTATTATGATATTGATGTTATTTACAAAATAGTGATAAATGTTAAACTAACAAATAATTTGTGATTTAGAGTTTTTACAACTCATGGTAAATAAACAGTCTAGGCACAATTATTCTGTATATTTAAGAGCATTTACTAATACATGGAGGTATTAAAACATTATGTAAAAATGTATATTTTAAAAGTAAAACATATATATATATTAAAAACAACCTCAAAAATAACTCTAAAGAGAATATTATGGAACATTTCATTTTTATACATTATCAAAACTTATTTTTACAAATTAGATTTCCCCTAAGGTTTTGGTATGTACTTGTTTTAAAAGCATCTCAGAGTCACTAATTAATCTTTTAACTTCACCACTGGCTATATTTAATCTTCCCATGTCTTTCCTTTACTTCTGTTTTGCGTCCTTTCCAAAGGAGAAAAGTGAGGTTACACTAAGGGAGATGACACATGTCCTGATGAACACAATCCTATTATCATGACAAAAATAACACCATTTCAGAGGAATAAACAACAAATGGTGCCCAATGCCCAGAGAAAATTAAAATTCTATTTGAAATTCCCACAGGGTCTAGTACCAATCCCACAGCTGAAGTTTGATAGTTTCTCAGGAAGGCAAAGCTTAGGAAAATAAGGGGTTTGAATCCATGAAAAATAATGGTAATAATAGCAAAAGGAGACAGAGAAGGAAATGGCACCCTACTCCAGTACTCTTGCCTGGAAAATCCCATGGAACGGAGGAGCCTGGTGGGCTGCAGTCCATGGGGTCGAGAAGAGTCGGACATGACTGAGTGACTCCACTTTCATTTTTCACTTTTCACTTTCACGCATTGGAGAAGGAAATGGCAACATGCTCCAGTGTTCTTGCCTGGAGAATCCCAGGGACGAGGGAGACTGGTGTGCTGCCATCTATGGGGTCACACAGAGTCGGACACGACTGAAGCGACTTAGCAGCAGCAGCAGCAAAAGGAGAAGGGCTCCATATTAATTGATTTATAGTAGACCCAAAGAAGGGATGGTAGTTTGGAAAAAATATGCCTTGTAATTTTAGTAGATACCTCTTAATACAGAATATAAATTGCATTTCTTAAAAACCACAGAAAATCTGCAAATAAATCTCTAGGAATGCCAGCAAGTTTCTAGAAACATAACTCCAGTAATTTTTATTTTAAAGACTAGGGTTAGATGTAAAGATAGCAAAAATTTCCCAGCTCTGCTGAAAGATCATATATTTCATATATTTATTAAATGTTCTATTACCCCTTCATTCACAAAAACCAGAGACACTAAAATAAATATGGTCAGTGTTCTATATTACAGTGTGTGCTCAGTCACATACAACTCTTTGTGACCCCATGGACTGTAGCTTGCTAGGCTAATCTGTCCATGGGATTTCCCAGGCAAGAATATTGCAGTGCGTTGCCATTTCTTTCTTCAGGGTATCTTCCTGACCCAGGGATCCAACCTGTGTCTCCTGCACTGGCAGGCAGATTCTTTACCTCTGAGCCACCTGGGCTTCCCAGCTAGCCTTTATTATTAATTGCTTAGTCACTCAGTCATGTCTGATGTTTTGCGACCCCATGGATTGTAGCCTGCGAGGGCTCCTCAGTCCATGGGATTCTCCAGGCAAGAACACTGGAGTGCATTGCCATTTCCTTCTCTATTATTATTAATTAAACTTTATTAATATTTATGTAGAGATGATTTTTTAACTCATTTACTTTAAAAATACTAATTTTTGTCCAATAATCACAGCAGTGTTTTCTCAGGAATTGCTTTTATGATAAAACTATCTGAGATGACCAGAACAATGAAGTAATCTTTTTTTTTTAGAATTTAGATTATCTCCACAATGTCTATTACATATTTTTGCAACTCAGCAAATTATTTCATTTCTCTCTCCCTAGTATGGAAATTTAATCTAGGTATTTATTTCATTTTCAGTAACCTATTTGAAGAAAGACTAACTACCGTTCAGTATACAGTATTACATTATGCATTCAAAACTGATACTATAAATTATGTAATCTAACAAAAAAATTATTAATGGTTTGTGTTGGGGGAGCCACCATGAAACCTCAACTGCCAGCAATGGAAGTAATTTTCTCTGTACCCATCAGGAAAGGGAAGGAACCCAGAGTGCCTGTGTTTAAACAGGTCCATGGCATGCATTCTCTTTCACACACATCACTGTTTATAAAGACAGCAGTAAGGCCCCAGGGCAAATTTCAAGTCTAACCATAGGCCACTTTTAAACATCAGTAAGCAGATAATTTAATTAAAATACAGCTCTTTAGTACTTTTGTGTTCAGGTCCATTTTAATAAGCAATTCATGACCACAAAATAAGGATAGGATTGTCATTTTACTGAATTTTGTAGATGACAGAATTTACCAGCTGTTTTTCTCTGCTATTCTTCTCTACTACTGCAGTGCTCTCCCCACAAATTGTATCATGATTAAAAGCAGTGAATGTAGATTCTAAAGCTTTTTAAGCTACTTTAATATCCCCGGAATTAGGGAAGGAATCCTGTAATCCCTCAGGTGAATCCTTCTGAAATTCTGTGTTGAAGAAAATGGATGCCTCCACTAGACACAAGAGTAGAATAAAGGAGAATCCTGGCCAAAGGCAGGATTCAGAGGCATACTAGGTCAACATGGACGTCCCTGAGGAAGGTGGGAACCTTGGGCTTGTTGGGCCATCCATCCATTTTGGGCACTTGTTTGGGTGATTTTTATCCCCTGCAGCACTTTTCAGCTCTAGGTTGAAAGAGCTGGTTAGGTTTCTTCAAAAATGGTAGAATAGAATAACTGCTGCAGTGGGCCTGGAGTCTAGGGTAAGTAGAAGAGTGCAGGGTTTGTGATAGACTTACAGGCTGGAGGCTGGAGAAGCAGAGCCTTTGAGGAAATCCACTGAGAGTACCCAGGTCCTCCCTCCCTTTGTATCATGTCCCCTAATTATGACAGTTGTCATAATTTAGTATTTCATGTCAAACAGTGTGAATCGTGGGGTAAATGTAGTATAATTCGTAGAACTCTGTTTTACAGAAAGTCTTTGATTTCTAAAAATATTTTACATAAAAATTATAGGAAAATTCATCATGAGGTTTTCAGTATGATTAAGACAAATCTGAATGTAATTTAATATAAAATAATAGGCTGAGCACCAAAGAATTGATGCTTTTGAACTACAGTGCTGGAGAAGACTTGAGAGTCTCGCGGACAACAAGATCAAACCAGTCACTCCTAAAGGAAAACAACCCTGAATATTCATTGGAAGGACTGATGCTGAAGCTCCGATACTTTGGCCACCTGATACGAAGAACTGACTCGTTAGAAAAGACCCTGATGCTGGGAAAGATTGAAGACAAGAAGAGAAGGGGATGACAGAGGATGAGATGGTTGGATGCATCACCAACTCAATGGAAATGAGTTTGGGCAAACTGTGGGAGATTGTGAAGGACAGGGAAGCCTGGCTTGCTGCAGTCCATGGGGTTGCAAACAGTCAGACACGACTGAGCAACTGAACAATAACGACAGTTCTCTAATATAATTTCTTGGATTTGTGCTCACAACAATTACTTTATGTCCTAGTCTCAGAAAAAAGATTTTATATTAAAGCATCCTGCCTACAATGAAGCTGAACTTTGTCATACCCTGTTTTCCAAATAGACTGTCTCAATTCTATTAGGAGTTTCCCTGTGGCTCGGATGGTAAAGAATATTCCTGCAATGCGAGGGACATGGATTGGATTCCTGGGTCAGGAAAGTCCCCTGGAGAAGAGAATGGCTACCCACTCCAGTATTCTTGCCTGAAGAATTTCATTGACCGGGGAGCCTAATGGGCTACAGTCCATGGGGTTGCAAAGAGTTGGACAGGACTGAGCAACTAACACTTTTTAAATTTTCAGTTCTATTAAAATAGTAGAGTGACTCATTTGTTTTGATTTATTTTTTATGTATTTCTTATATGAAGGATTAAATCTCCCTCACTATGGGATACTTTTGAATTTTTCATCTTTAAATTAATGTGTGAATACTTCCTCAAATTAATATGTAGGGACAATATTCTTAGGACTCAGGAATCTGCTCTCTCCTCTTCTATTTTACAAATTTAGTTTGATGCTATCATAGGTTCTTTCCAAAATGTGCTAAAGGAAAGTATTTGTTTTGTTCTGAGAATTTAGTATTTTTGGTACAAAGCAGAGAATTTCAAGTAGAATCCTTGTATCATTAATGAAAAGAAAACTGCTTTGCAATTTTAGCTTTCACATAGTGCTGCTAGTTATGAATTAGATGAATTATTATATGCTGAGTTTCATAATATGCATTGTCATTGGATTGTGCCCCCCAAAAAAGATACGTTTAAGTCCTAATTCCAGATATTTCTGAATCTGACCTTACTTATTAAATAGGGCCTTTTAACAATGTGTCCTAGGATGAAATCATAGTGGATTGAGATGGGCCTTAAATCCAACAACTGATGTCTTTTTTTTTTTTAGGAATTTTTAAAAATTGAAGTATAGTTGATTTACTTAAGTTCTTGCTATATAGTAAAGTGATTCAGTTATATATGCTTTTTTTATTTTTCCATTGTGATTTATCAAAGGATATTGAATAATAGTTAGTTGCCTGTGCTGTATAGTAGGACCTTCTATATATTAGCTTGTGTCTGCTAACCCCAAAGTCCTCCTTTATCCCCCCCAACACACACCCTCCTTCCCATGGCAGCTATTAAGTCTGACCTCCATGTCTGTGAGTGTTTCTGTTTTGTAGATAAGTTCATTTGTGTAATAGTTAGATTCCACATATAAGTGGTATCATATGGTATTTGCCTTTCTCTCTCTTGCCCCACTTAGTATCATTGTCTCTAGGTCCATTCATGTTGCTGCAGATAGCATTATTTCATTCTTTTTATGGCTGAGTAATATTCCATTGTATATATCTACATCTTCTTTATCCATTCATCTGTCAATGGACATTTAGGTTGTTTCCATGTCTTTGGCTTCCCAGGTGTTGCTAGTAGTAAAGAACCCACCTGCCAATGCAGATGTAGCAGATGTGGGTTCGATCCCTGGGTCAGGAAGATCCCCTGGAGAAGGAAATGGCAACCTACTTATTCTTGCCTTGAAAATCCCATCAACAGTGGGGCCTGGCAACCTACAGTCCATAGGGTTGCAAAGAGTCAGACATGACTGAAGTGACTTAGCATGCATGTCTTGGCTATTGTGAGTAGTGCTGCTGTGAACATCGGGGTGCATATATCTTTTTGAATTAGGATTTTTGTCTGGATAAATGCCCAGGAGTGGGATTGCTGGATCATATGGCAACTCTTTTGTTAGCTTTTTGAGGAACCTCCATACTGTTCTTCACACTGGCTTCACCAACTTATGTTTCCACCAACAGTGTAGGAAAGTTCCCTTTTCTCCATACCTGCTCCAGCATTTGTTGTTCATCAACTAGTGTCTTAATTTATAAGAGAAAGGAGAGAGAGGTTTGGATTCAGAGACCTGAGGACGCACACAGGGAAGAAGGCCATGTGGCAACTGAGCCAGAGACAGGAACGATGCAGCTATAAGCTAAAGAACACCAAGGAGTGCTGGCCACCACCAGAAGTTAGGACTAAGGCATGGACCAGATTCTCCCCTCAGAGTTTCCAGAAGGAACCAATTTTGTTGACACTTTGATTGTTGCACTTCTGGCCTCATAATTTGTAAAAGAGTAATTTTTTTAAAGCCACCTATGGCAACCCACTCTAGTATTCTTGCCTGGAGAATCCCAGGGACGGGAGAGCCTGGTGGGCTGCCGTCTATGGGGTCGCACAGAGTCGGACACGACTGAAGCGACTTAGCAGCAGTGCATTGATAATCTGTTATGGAAGCCCCAGGATATAAATACCTGCAGTACATATAAAATCTGTAAAACCATACTTAAGCTTGTTTTCTGGTGTAAAAAAAGTCAACATAAGCCAGGACTTACACCACTAGAAACATAGGTGGAAAACTGTGGGGTGGGTATCTGGTGACTTTTTTTTTAATGTGGACCATTTTTTCAAAAGTCTTTCATTGAATTTGGTTTTTTCTTAATGTATATATTTTATTGAAATATAGTTGACTTACGATGTTTTAGATGCACAGAACAGTGATTCAGTTATACACATATATTATTTTTGAAATTATTTTCCATTATAAGTTATTTCAAGATATTGACTATAATTCCCTGTGCTATACAGTAAATCTTTGTTGCTTGTTGCATATCTTTTTTAAAAAATTAGAAATCTAGCATTCTTTTCATACTAAGTTAAACAAGTAGAATCAAAATGTCATAAATGTTTTAGTTAGGCAAAAAATTCACATTTTCTAAAATACATATATTATACATATTATTTACATATATGTATTAAAAGCTTTTCTCCTACAGTTGATAAAAGCTTGAGAAAGAGCATAAAAAAAAGAAATGGAGGAATTGGAAAACAGACTAAATGAAATGGGAGCACTGAATATGAAATAGAGAAAGTAAAACAAACTAGATAAAAATAAAAGATCCTCATATAGTCCAGTTGTTATTAAACATGGCTGCTCATTACAGACATATCTGGAGCTCTGGAGAGAAAACAGCAAGACCTGGGCATTTGTATTTTTCCAAAAATTTCAAGATAATATTGATATGCATCTGGATTTTAAAAGGTTGAAAATGATGAGATGAGAATACCAGACCACCTGACTTGCCTCTTGAGAAATCTGTATGTAGGTCAAGAAGCAACAGTTAGAACTAAACATGGAACAACAGACTGGTTACAAATCGGGAAAGGAGTACATCAAGGCTGTATATTGTCACCCTGCTTATTTAACTTATATGCAGAGTACATCATGTGAAATGCTGGACTGGATGAAGCAGAAGCTGGTATCAAGATTTCCTGGAGAAATATCAATAACCCCGAATACGCAGATGACAGCACCTTTATGGCAGAAAGTGAAGAAGAACTAAAGAGCCTCTTGATAAAGTGAAAGAGGAGAGTGAAAAAGTTGGCTTACAACTCAACATTCAGAAAATTAAAATCATGGCATCTGGTTCCATCACTTCATGGCAAATAGATGGGGAAACAATGGTAACAGTGACAGACTTTATTTTGCGGGCCTCCAAAATCACTGCAGATGGTGACTGCAGGCATGGAATTAAAAGACACTTTCTCCTTGGAAGAAAAGCTATGACCAACCTAGACAGCATATTAAAAAGCAGAGACGTCACTTTACCGACAAAGTCTGCCAGTCAAAGCTATGGTTTTTCCAGTAGTCATGTATGGATGTGAGAGTTGGACTATAAGGAAAGCTGAGCGCCAAAAAATTGGTGCTTTGAACTTTGGTGTTGGAGAAGACTCTTCAGAGCCCCTTGGACTGCAAAGAGATCAAAACAAGTTAATCTTAAAGGAAATCCATCCTGAATATTCATTGAAAGGACTGATGCTGAAGCTGAAACTCCAATACTTTGACCACCTGATGCAAAGAACCAACTCATTGGAAAAGACTCTGATGCTGGGAAAGATTTAGGGCAGGAGGAGAAGGGGACGACAGAGGATGAGATGGTTGGATGGCATCACCAACACAATGGACATGAGTTTCAGTAGGCTCTGGGAGTTGGTGATAGGGAAGTCTGGCGTGCTGCAGTCCATGGAGTCACAAAGAGTTGGACACGACTGAGCGACTGAACTGAACTGAACAGGTTTTTCTATTAAATGGTAATTTTGGTGATATAACATTCTATTATTTTTTGCTTGACCAATCATGCTACAGTGGTATTAAGTGAGTGATAATTACATAATCACAATAGTAAAAAATGTTTACCAGTTTCACAATCAATAGCCAGACAAAAAGTAAAAGATAATTACAATTGCAAGCCATTATGGAAACATGATTAATCTAACAATATAAAATGACAAGTGAAAGTGACAGTTGCTCAGTCGTGGCCGACTCTTTGCAACCCCATAGACTACATGTAGTCCATGGAATTCTCTAGGCCAGAATACTGGAGTGGGTACCCTCCAGTATTCCCTGCTCCAGGAAGGGAATCCTGGAGAATTCCATTCTCCAGGAAATCTTCTGGTTCCTTTCTCCAGGAGATCTTCCCAACCCAGGGATCGAACCCAGGTCTCCTGCATTGCAGGCAGGTTCTTTACAAGCTGAGCCACCAGGGAAGCCCAACAATAGAATATAATTACATACAATTTGGGTGGTCAAGCAGAATGATGTGGTAAGCAGAAGTGCATACATGCATATGTTTTCATCTATCCAGTCCTTCTGTGTCTTTTGGTTGGTGCATTTGATCCTATTACCGTTTTCTTAATTGTTTTGGGTTTATTTTCTGTAAGACTTTTCCTTTTCTTGTGTTTCTTGCCTAGAGAAGTTCCTGTAGCATTTGTTGTAAAGCTGGTTTGGTGGTGCTGAATTCTTTTAACTTTCGCTTGTCTGGAAAGCTTTATAATTTCTCCATCAAATCTGAAATAGAATCTTTCTGCATAGATTTGGTTGAAGGTTCTTCCCTTTCATCGCTTTAAATATATGGTGCCATATCTTTGTCTTTAATTTTTGTCAGTTTGATTGCTATGTGTCTTGGTGTGTTCCTTCTTGGGTTTATCCTGCCTGGAACTCTCTGTGCTTCCAGGACTTGGTTGACTGTTGCCTTTCTCATGTTAGGGAAGTTTTTGGCTATTATCTTTTCAAATATTTTCTCAGGTAGTTTCTTTCTCTCTCCTCCTTCTGGGACCCCTATAATGTGAATGTTGGTCCTTTTAATGTTGTCCCAGAGGTCTCTTAGACTGTCTTCATATGACTTTTTCATTCTTTTTTCTTCATATGACTTCATATGACTGTTTTCATTCTTTTTTCTATATTCTGTTCTGCAGCAGTGATTTCCACCATTTTGTCCTCCAGGTCATTTATCCATTGTTCTGCCTCAGTTATTCTGCTATGGATTCCTTCTAGTGTATTATTCATCTCTATTTGTTTGTTCTTTAGTTCTTGTAGGTCTTTCGTAAACATTTCTTGCATCTTCTTCATTGTTTACCCAAGATCATGCATCATCTTTACTATAATTATTCTGAATTAATTTTCTGGAAGGTTGCCTATCTCCACTTCATTTAGTTGTTTTTCTGGAACTTTTTCTTGTCCTTTCATCTGGGACATAACTTTCTGCATTTTCATGCTGATTAACTTTCTTTAATGTGGTTTTTGTTTTAGCCACTGTGGGACTGTGGTTCTTCTTGCTTCTTCTGTCTACCCTCTGATGGAGGAGGCTAAGAAGCTTGTGTAAGCTTCCTAATAGGAGAGACTGAGAGTGGGAAAAGCTGTGTCTTGCTCTGGTGGGCAGGGTCTTGCTTAGTAAAGCTTTAATCCAGTTATCTAATGATGAGTGGGGTTGTGCTCCCTCCTTGGTAGTTGTTTGTACTGAGGCGAGCCAGCCCTGGGGTCTGTGGGCTCTATGGTAGGGTTAATGATGACCTCCAAGAGGGTTACTAAGGGAGGGTTACCAAAGGAGACCTTCTCAGACTGCTGCTGCCAGTGCCCCAGTCCCTGTGGTGAACCCCTGCCAACCCACACCTCCACAGGAGACCCTCCCAACACTAGTGCATAGTTTTGGTTCAGTCTCCTGTGGGTCGCTGCTCCTTTCCTCTGGGTCTTGGTGCATGCAAGATTTTGTTTGTGTGCCTCCATGACTAGAGTCTGTTTCCCTCAGTCCTGTGGAAGTCCTGTAATCAAATCCTGCTAGCCTTCAAGGTTAGATTCCCTGGGGATTCCCAGTCCCTTTTTCAGATCCCGAGGCTGGCAAGCCTGATGTGGAGTTCAGAACCTTCACAACAATGGGAGAATTTCTTTGGTATTATTGTTCTCTAGATTGTGGATCACCCACCTGGCAGGTATGGTATTTGATTTTTGTCATGACTGCACCCCTTCTATTGTCTCACTGCAGCTTTTTCTTTGTTTTTGGATGTGGGGTATCTTTTTTCGGTGGGTTCCAACATCCTCCTGTCAATGGTTGGTCAACAGCTAGTTGCAGTTATGGTGTTCTCACAAGAGGAGATGAGCACACATCCTTCTACTCTACCATCTTGAACCGGAAACCCTTTTATTGAATTTGTTACAGTTTTGCCTCTGTATTTTTATTTTTTTGGTTTTTTGGCCTCAAGGTATGTGAGATCCTAGCTCCCCAACCAGAAGTTTAACCCACACACCCTGCACTGGAAAGCAAAGTCTCAACCACTGAACCACCATGGAAGTACCTCTGGTTGACTTCTCTTTGATATCTAAAGATGTTAGCTTACTTTTCTTCATAGTATACTTTCATCCTCATCTTTAGAAATTTTAAAGGCACAAGTCTGTACACACACAGAGAAATATATATATACACACATATATATATATATATATATATATATATATATATATATATTTCTGGATTAAAGATCTATATATATATCACTGTATAAATACCAAATGGTAATATTAATAGAATTGGGAGTTTTCAGTTTTTTTTCTTTTGGTTGTAGAGCTTTCCTACTGCTTCTACAGTGAATATGAATTGCTTATATAATAAAATAGAAATTAATAGAGACTTTACCTGGTGCATGGCATGAAGTTTGCATTTTTGTAGGTCAAGTATTTCTGACTTTACTGTGTGCTAGGGGATATAAGGTAATGAATTCCAATCTCCTTGCCTTGGAAAATTTACACACACACACCCCTCATACCCACAAATACAACTAATAGAGGAGTGTTAGCTTTTTCAACAATGAGATATAAAGGAGACATCATGGATGTATCTGACACTTAACCAATTTAGATTCCTTTCCCACAACTTTCACTTTGAAGTGTGTCTTTTGATTCTCCATTTAGAGAAATGTGTCATGTTTGCTGATCAGAGAATGTCTAACCAAGGCTTCCCTGAAGTCTATTCAGTCACAATAGTTAAGAAAGATGTGAAAATGCAATATGCAACCCAAGGAGTCACATGTGACAGCCCTCAGAAATACCCTGTTTTCTAGAAACACTGCATTGTATGAAAGTCTTGAACATTAAAAATAAACAAGAATATCCTGTTTTACAGCACTACCAATTTTTAAAAACCTGATATTTCTAGGCCTCCCAATAATCTAAGGACAAACAATATCTTTAAAGTGGCCTACAATGCCCTATGAGATCCAGACCTGCCTCACCAACCTCATTCCTGCCATGTTCCCTTACTCTCTGCAGCTCAGGCCTCTTTAATCCCTTGGATATGCCCCGATTTTTCCTGCCACAAGGCATTTGAAAATACTATTCCTTCTGCCTGGAATTCTCTTCCCCCGACCTCTTTACCTAAATCATCCAGTTCATAATTTAGGTGTCATCTGTGTCTTTGTTTTTTTACAGTACACTTTCCTTACCCCACAGACCATGTCTACCAACCCAGCTTCTGTTCTCACAACATAATTAACCTTTCCTTCCTATCACTAAAGATGGAATTTTACATTAGTATGATGATTTTATTAATGCCTATCGCATCTTCTGGAATGTTCTATGAGGACAGAGATGAAACTGAATTTATTTTATCACAGAAGCCCCTGCAGTTGGACAGTGCCTGGCACAAGGTATGCTGCTGCTGCTTAGTCGCTTCAGTCGTGTCTGACTCTGTGTGACCCCATAGACATGAGCCCACCAGGCTCTCCTGCCCCTGGGATTCTCCAGGCAAGAACACTGGAGTGGGTTGCCATTTCCTTCTCCAATGCATGAAAGTGAAAAAGTGAAAGTGAAGTCGCTCAGTCGTGTCCAACTCTTAGCGACCCCATGGACTGCAACTCACCAGGCTCCTCCATCCGTGGGATTTTCCAGGCAAGAGTACTGGAGTGGGTTGCCATTGCCTTCTCTGGCACAAGGTATAGTTAAGCTCTAAATAATTAAATTGAAGAAATATGAAGATGAATGGAGATACAAACATTAGAACCTTCTCCTGTAAATACACGAGACATAAAACTGTATTAAAAAAAAAAAAAAAACTGTACACTCAGCTAGACAGATTGAAAGAACTTTGAAAGCAGCAGAGTTCAGTGACCATTCACAAATTGATGCTTAATCATGGTGAGCAATTTGCTTCTTTTTGAGGTATACTACTAGCTATTCTTATTCATGAGTCCAGTACCCAGCATGACATTTCTACCATTTCTTCTTAACATGTACATAGTGTCTTACATTTGTATTATTCAATGGACTTACATTTGAGGAATGTTCATGATAAAAAGGTGAATTTCCACATCCCTGAGTTATGCATTTTTGTTGTTGTTGTTCAGTCGCTCAGTTGTGTCCAACTCTTTCTGACCCCAAGGACTGCAGCATGCCAGGCTTCCTTGTCCTTCACCATCTCGCAGAGCCCGCTCAAACTCATGTCCATTGAGTTGGTGATACCATTCAACCATCTTGTCCTCTGTTGTCCCCTTCTCTTCCCGCCTTCAATCTTTCCCAGCATTGGGGTCTTTTCTAATGAGTCAGCTGTTTTCATCAGGTGGCCAAAGTATTAGAGCTTCAGCTTCAGCATCAGTCCTCCCAATGAATTTTCAGGACTGATTTCCTTTAGGATTGACTGGTTTTGATCTCCTTGCAGTCCAAAAGACTCTCAAAAGTCTTATCCAACACCGTAGTTCAAAAGCATCAATTCTTCGGCAGTCAGCCTTCTTTATTGCCCAACTGTCACATCCATAAATGACTACTGGTAAAACCATAGCTTTGACTATATGGATTTTTGTTGGCAAAGTAATGTCTCTACTATTTAATATGCTGTCTCAGTTTGTTATTGCTTTTCTTCCAAGGAGCAAGCGTCTTTTATTTTTTATTTTTTTTCATGTCCTATTTTTTTATTTTTTTTAAATTTTATTTTATTTAACTTTACAATATTGTATTGGTTTTGCCATATATCAAAACGAATCTGCCACAGGTATACATGTGTTCCCCATCCTGAACCCTCCTCCCTCCTCCCTCCCCATACCACCCCTCTGGGTCGTCCCAGCGCACCAGCCCCAAGCATCCAGTATACTGGCGACTCATTTCATATATGATATTATACATGTTTCAATGCCATTCTCCCAAATCATCCCACCCTCTCCCTCTCCCACAGAGTCCAAAAGACTGTTCTATATATCAGTGTCTCTTTTATTGTCTCGTATACAGGGTTATTGTTACCATCTTTCTAAATTCCACATATATGTGTTAGTATACTGTATTGGTGTTTTTCTTTCTGGCTTACTTCACTCTGTATAATAGGCTCCAGTTTCATCCACCTCATTAGAACTGATTCAAATGTATTCTTTTTAATGGCTGAATAATACTCCATTGTGTATATGTACCACAGCTTTCTTATCCATTCATCTGCTGATGGACATCTAGATTGCTTCCGTGTCCTGGCTATTATAAACAGTGCTGTGATGAACATTGGGGTACATGTGTCTCTTTCAATTCTGGTTTCCTCAGTGTGTATGCACAGCAGTGGGATTGCTGGATCTTAAGGCACTTTCTAACACCATACACAAAAATAAACTCAAAATGGATTAAAGATCTAAACGTAAGACCAGAAACTATAAAACTCCTAGAGAGAACATAGGCAAAACACTCTCTGACATACATCATAGCAGGATCCTATATGACCCACCTCCCAGAATATTGGAAATAAGAGCAAAAATAAACAAATGGGACCTAATTAAACTTAAAAGCTTCTGCATATCAAAGGAAACTATAAGCAAGGTGAAAAGACAGCCTTCAGAATGGGAGAAAATAATAGCAAATGAAGCAACTGACAAACAACTAATCTCAAAAACATACAAGCAAGTCCTACAGCTCAACTCCAGAAAAATAAATGACCCAATGAAAAAATGGGCCAAAGAACTAAATAGACATTTCTCCAAAGAAGACATACAGATGGCTAACAAACACATGAAAAGATGCTTAACATCACTCATTATCAGATAAATGCAAATCAAAACCACTATGAGGTACCATTTCACGCCAGTCAGAATGGCTGCGATCCAAAAGTCTACAAGCAATAAATGCTGGAGAGGGTGTGGAGAAAAGGGAACCCTCTTACACCGTTGGTCGGAATGCAAACTAGTACAGCCACTATGGAGAACAGTGTGGAGGTTCCTTAAAAAAACTGGAAATAGAACTGCGTCTTTTAATTTCATGGCTGCAGTCACCATCTGCAGTGATTTGGGAACCCAAGAAAAGAAAAATCTCTCACTATTTCCATTGTTTTCCATCTATTTGGAATGAAGTGATGGGGCCAGATGCCATAATCTTCATTTTTTGAATGTTGAGTTTTAAGCCAGCTTTTTTACTCTACTCTTTCCCTTTCATCGAGTCTCTTTCATTCCTCTTTTGTTTCTGCCATAAGGTTGCTATCATTGCAGATCTGAGGTTATTGATGTTTCTCCCATCAATCTTGATTCCAGCTTGTGCTTCATCCAGCCTGGCATTTTGCATGATGTACTCTGCATAGAAGTTGAATGAGCAGGGTGGCGATATATAGCCTTGACGTAGTCCTTTCCCAGTTTGGAACCAGCCCATTGTTCCACGTCCAGTTCTATCTCTTGCTTCTTGACCTGTGTACAGATTTCTCAGGAGGCAGGTCTGGTATTCCCATCTCTAAGAATTTCCCACAGTTTGTTATGATCTACATAATGAAAGGTTTTAGTATAGTCAATCAGAAGTAGATGTTTTTCTAGAATTCTCTTGCTTTTTCAATGATCCAATGCTGCTGCTGCTAAGTCGCTTCAGTTGTGTCCGACTCTTTGCGACCCCAGAGACGGCAGCCCACCGGGCTCCCCCATCCCTGGGATTCTCCAGGAAAGAACACTGGAGTGGGTTGCCATTTTCTTCTCCAGTGTATGAAAGTGAAAAGTGAAAGTGAAGTCGCTCAGTCATGTCCGACTCTTCGCAACCCCATGGACTGCAGCCTACCAGGCTCCTCCGTCCATGGGATTTTCCAGGCAAGAGTACTGGAGTGGGGTGCCATGATCCAATGGGTGTTGGCAATTTGATCTCTGGTTCCTCTCCCTTTTCTAAATCCAGCTTGAACTTCTGGAAAGTCAAGGTTCACGTACTGTTACTTGGAGAATTTTGAGCCTGCCTTTGCTAGTATGTGAGATGAGTACAATTGTGCAATAGTTTGAACATTCTTTGGCATTGCCTGTCTTTGGGATTGGGATGAAAATTGACCTTTTACAGTCCCGTGGCCACTGCTGAGTTTTCCAAATTTGCTGGCATATGGAGTGTGGCACTTTCACAGCATCATCTTTTAGGATTTCAAATAGCCTACCTGGAATCCCATTACCTCCACTAGCTTTGTTTGTAGTGATACTTCCTAAGGCCCACTTGACTTTGCATTCTAGGTTGTCTGGCTCTAGGTGAATGATCACACCATCATGGTTACCATCGTGGTTTTGCATTTTCCCTAGTACCCTGACCAAAGCTGCCAAGATGGCTCCTTTCTAGACTCACCTAGCATGCAGGGTTTCTAGATTATCCTTGCTTTCTAATAAGACACATGAGGCCAAGAAAGAAACTAGTTCAGGGATTTTATTCTCTCTTCATTCCTTACCAGTTGCAAAGCCAAGTGTTCCTGAAACCTCCTGCCCTCTGTCTGGAAGTGGTTGTCTTCAGCTATCTGAACATTCATGGGCATCAAAGCTTCTCATAGGACACATAACCATGCTGCTGAATCCCAAAGAATTTTGCTCAGGACTTGCAGACAAGCTTTTGCTGTCAGTGCTGGATAAACATTACAAAGGAGAGGAAAATTTTCCCACCTCTTTTTGTCTAACTTAAGACAGGAATAAAGACCATGTTAATGGCCAAACACTATGTTTTCATGTCTCACTTAGAACATCAATGGATGAGTGTCTGCTTATTATTTTATAGAAATGTAAAAGGCAAAATGTGAGATTTCAAGAAGAAGATGGGCTTTTACTAGAATGTTTAATGGTTTTACACATTCTTTCTTCTCACCAACAGACAACTCATTGTATAGAAGAGATACCCTGGGATGCCCTGCTTGAGATCCTCACTGTCTGTTTTTTGTGTACGCTTCCTCTGAGAAGGTAAAATCATTATGTGGTAGTGTTGGCATCTCAGGTTACATGTGGGGTATTTTTCAAAAGGTCTCCCCAAAATAGAGCCAGTTTACTTTGTCACATTGCTGCTTTTCAATTTTGTGCTCATTTTAATTGCATCCACTCAGCAGTTCATTATAGTCTCAGTCCCTGAAGGTCACTCACTGTTACCACCTCTGAAGCTGGTGCTGCACAAAACAGCATGACAGCACAGAGGAAGACCTCTGACTGCACTGTCCCTTCCTCAGATACTCACCACCTCAGCTACTTTTAATTCCTCCCTACCAAACTTGCAGCTTCAAAGAAAAGGACTTTAGCATGCAGGTTTTATGTGGCATTTTAGACATCATAGGGTTTGTGTATGGGCTGTAAGGGGCGAGAGCCCTTTCTTAAACCTCTGAGGTCTCGTAAAGGCAGTTCCTAATCTTGCTTATCTATAATGCTTAGCCCCTTTATAGACATCTTCCTGATGTCAAGCGTGACAAGAAAGTAATTAAAATGGAGAACTTCCCATATATGTTTTAGAAATGAATTGGGAAGCCCTTGAATCACTGGTCTTGCATGATCTAGCGCTTTACCACTCCCTGCTTTAAGGGGAGACTCTCTGTTTGGAAGTCTGATCAGGTTGCAATCTACAAAATCACAGCTCTGGAAAGAACTCCCTATTCGATATGCATCCATAGAGACATGAGTATATTATTCCTTCCAAAGTCAGCTGCAATTGAAGCTCACTAAATTGACTCCACATCTTCCTATCTCAGGCAGTGACAGAGGAATAGCAAGTATTTTTTACTAAAATGCTCTTTTTTAACCAACCCCTTTTTTGAAGATTTCTCTATCATTGATGCAGAGGACATGATCTTTACTTCATAGAAGATGGCAGAACACCAGCAAATCAGTGTTTGAGTCCAGGGGCTGCTGTCAGTGCATCAAATGCTTATCCAGCAACTGTGTCTTTTGCCAGCAATGTCATGCAGAGTTGAGGACAGAATTTATTGTAAATGTAAGAGGATTAATGTCAAAAGGAAATTTGCATTTTTCTGAGCATAAATATATATGTATGCATGCACGGAGGGTCAGGCATTGCACAAACATACCTGTCTTCACCCCTTGGTACTCCATATTAATGGTAGCCAAGAAAATCATGTTAATTGATATATCTCACATTGTGTAACAGTGTGTTTCAACAGATAGCTTATACCAGTTCCTCTACTAAGCTGCCTACACTGAGTGGTAGATGACTGGTTTCTTTTTATTTGTTCATTCTGTTCATTTTCATGGGGAGCACCCCAGCACCCATCATCTTCCCACTCTCCTCTCTTCTAGCAGAATTTTCCTGAACTGGGTTGTATTCAGAATTATGAAGTTGTAATGGTGAATGGATGGAAAATGAAAGGAAAGCCAAGCAAGGGAAAATGTGGAAATCTGGTAGTCAAACCCTTAATCAAGTTGGTTTCACTTGGTTCACATGAAAAAAGTACCTCTTCAGCAAGTGCTACCTTCCGAAAGATTACTTTTGTCACATCTCAAAATGGTGATGATCATTTATTAAATGGATGTGATGTTACAGGCACCATGCTAAAAGCTGTGTGTGCACAGGGTCAGTTAATCCTCATTCCAGTGCTGTCAGGTATTTCTGGTCTTATCCCCTTTTCACAGCTGCAAACACTGAGGTTCAAAGGAACTCACTCATCCGTGGTCAAATGGCTGCTAGATGATGAGTGCGTGCGGGATATGAACATGACAGGTAGTCCAGAGCCTAGACACTTAATTAGGACTTCTCTGCACCATTTATTTTTATCCTTGAAATTCCTAATTATTTTTTAGATTTTGATAACCTATCATGAAGAGGTAATACAGAGGCAACAATAAAAGCTATATAGAGAAGACACATGAATTTTCTACAAATATGTCAGCAAAATCTGATGCTCTGAAATGTGAATCTTTGTTCTCACCCCTTATATGAACTTGATTTTGCTTGTGACACATACCTCTAAAGCTCACTGTCAATCCTGTGTCCCCTGCCACCACCATCCAAACAGCCAAGACCTAATCATTCCACTAATAGGCTGTAAATAAATTGTCTTCAGAGGTGGAGGTTACCTAGGAGCTAAAATAATAAATTTTAAAATCACAGCTCCTAAACAGTACTGCGTTTTTACAAGAATGCAATTTGACCATCCTTGTGCCCACAAACTTATTTTGAAATCTCACTTCAGTTCAGTTGCTCAGTCGTGTCCAACTCTTTGCAACCCGTGGACTGCAGCACGCCAGGCTTCCCTGTCCATCACCAACTCCCAGAGCTTGCTCAAACTCATGTCGATCACAATGGTGATGCCATCCAACCATCTCATCCTCTGTCATCCCCTTCTCCTCCTGCCTTCGATCTTTCCCAGCATCAGGGTCTTTTCCAGTGAGTCAGTTCTTTGCATTAGGTGGCCAAAGTATTGGAGTTTCAGCTTCAACATCAGTCCTTCCAATAAACATTCAGGACTGATTTCCTTTAGGATGGATTGGTTGGATCTCCTTGCAGTCCAGGGACTCTCAAGAGTCTTCTCTGACACCACAGTTCAAAAGCATCAATTCTTTGACACTCAGCTTTCTTTATAGTCCAACTCTCACATCCATACATGACTACTGAAAAGACCATACCTTTGACTAGATGGACCATTGTTGACAAAGTAGTGTCTCTGCTTTTTAATATGCTGTCTAGGTTTGTCATAGCTTTTCTTCCAAGGAGCAAGCATCTTTTAATTTCATGGCTACTGTCACAATCTGCAGTGATTTTGGAGTCCAAAAAAATAAAGTCTGTCACTGTTGCCATTGTTTCCCCATCTATTTGCCATGAAGTGATGGTACCAGATGCCATGATCTTAGTTTTCTGAATGTTGAGTTTTAAAGCCGACTTTTTCACTCTCCTCTTTCACTTTCATCAAGAGGCTCTGTAGTTCTTCTTTGCTTTATGCCATAAGGGTGCTGTCATCTGTGTCTTTTTTTTTTCATTCTTGCTTTTTTTTTTAAATTAATTTATTTTAATTGGAGGCTAATTACTTTACAATATTGTAGTGGTTTTGCCATACATTGACATGAATCAGCCATGGGTGTACATGTGTTCCCCATCCTGAACCCCTCTCCCACCTCCCTCCCTATCCCATCCATCTGGGTCATCCCAGTGTACCAGCCCTGAGCACCCTGTCTCATGCATCAAACCTGGACTGGTAATCTGTTTCACGTATGATAATATATATGTTTCAATGCTATTCTCTCAAAATCATCCCCCCTCGCCTTCTCCCACAGAGTCCAAAAGACTGTTCTATACATCAGTGTCTCTTTTGCTGTCTCGTACACAGGGTTATTGTTACCATCTTTCTAAATTCCATATATATGCGTTAGTATACTGTATTGGTGTTTTTCTTTCTGGCTTACTTCACTCTGTTTAATAGGCTCCAGTTTCATCCACCTCATTAGAACTGATTCACATGTATTCTTTTTAATGACTGAGTAATACTCCATTGTGTATATGTACCACAGCTTTCTTATCCATTCATCTGCTGATGGACATCTAGGTTGCTTCCATGTCCTGGCTATTATAAACAGTGCTGCAATGAACATTGGGGTACACGTGTATCTTTCGATTCTGGTTTCCTCAGCGTGTATGCCCAGCAGTGGGATTGCTGGAATCTCCACACTGTTCTCCATAGTGGCTGTACTAGTTTGCATTCCCACCAACAGTGTAAGAGGGTTCACTTTTCTCCACACCCTCTCCAGCATTTATTGCTTGTAGACTTTTGGATAGCAGCCATTCTGACCAGCGAGAGATGGTACCTCATAGTGGTTTTGATTTGCATTTCTCTGATAATGAGTGATGTTGAGCATCTTTTTATGTGTTTGTTAGCCATCTGTATGTCTCCTGACAGTCTTGATTCCAGATTGCGCTTTGTCCAGCCCAGCACTTCATATGATATACTCTTCAGATAAGTTAAATAAGCAGGATGACAATATATAGCCTTGATGTACTCCTTTCCCAATTTGGAACCAGTCTGTTTTTCCATGTCCTGTTCTAACTGTTGCTTCTTGACCTGCATACGGATTTCTCAGGAGGCAGGTCAGATGGTCTGGTATTCCCATCTCTTGAATAATTTTCCACGGTTTATTGTGATCCATACAGTCAAAGGCTTTGGCGTAGTCAATAAAGCAGAAGTAGATGTTTTTCTGGAACTCTTGCTTTTTCTGTGATCCAACAGATGTTGGCAATTTGATCTCTGGTTCCTCTGCCTTTTCTAAATCTAGCTTGAACATCTGGAAGTTCATGATTCACATACTGTATAAGCCTGGCTTGGAGAATTTTGAGCCTTACTTTACTAGTATGTGAGATGAGCGCAATTGTGCAGTAGTTTGAACATTCTTTGGCAGTGCTTTGGGTGAAATCTACAAATGCCCAATATCATTCCCTTGTAAGAACAGGGACTTCAAAGAATCTCTCAGATGATTTTTCTACTACTGTGGCCCATTCAATTCCCCTGACACTTGTTGAACTTAAACAACCCAGAGTGAGAAAAAATAGCCATTCTGGATGATATTTGTTTGATCAGGGTGTGAAAAATTGAATCACTCAATCAGGCCTGCATATTTAAGGGGACAGCTCAATTGAATGACAGCAGATTTGATGTGTGAGCCTGCATCTGTTAGTGGAGCTGACTAACAAAATGACTGTTGATCATATGGGTAAGTTTTTATCTAGTTCCAGCCTGGAGAAGCAGTGAAAAGAAATTATCTACTCGTAAGTGATATCCAATCAAGGTGAGAACTGGAAACTGAATGTTTGGAAGTCTATGTTTATTAGAGCACTGCTTTGTTTTCTCTTATTTTGGGATAGTCTGCTTTGGGGGGATCATATTCACCTATTCAAATGTAAAGATGTAAAGAAGAGAAATCAGAGACCCCTTTAGAAAGTTAGATTTAGAATATTTCATCAAAGTTCATCTTGCATTGCCAGACTGACTTCTTGCTAAATCCTTGTTTTATCTCAGGCTCCTTAGTTAAAATTCTTCTCTTTGAACCATCTCTAGGTTGAAACCTTCTTGGCAAAATAATATAAACCAGCATCTGCAGCTCGATGGACCTTTCAAGCCCTCCCAAGGTGAGAAAATGTTATTTTTCCCTTTTATGTGCTGTGGTTCATGGGGTAGTATTTGTCATCTTGTCATATAACAGTAATGACGTTCATCATGTTGAAATACAGCCTTAAGCAGCAGCATCTATGGATATGGGAGCGGTCTCCATACTGTGGCCCTCATCAGCCCCTCCAAGCACTCCCAATGAAAAGATTCTCCTTAAAATGCGCCATTTCATTCTGGTTTGTCACAAGGGTCAGTTCCTCACTAGAACAGTCTTTCTTTTGGAGCAGCAGAGGGATAATTGGTTTTCATGTGGATGCTTTTTACCATATTTTACACTGACACTTGAAAAATTTGGTATTATATTCTTTAAGGATCCCTCCTCCCCTCCCCAATATATACATGCAGACATACACACGCTCCATTTCTATGGGGGAAACAGTTTTGTTGTTTGCCATGAGGACAGCTGTAGTTGAATCATTGTGGTAACATATAGTCAAGGAATTCATGAAGGTGCAAATTGACAGCTCAGAGGGACATAGCTTAGGCTCCCCTTTTGGGAAAGCCACCTCTCTGCTCTTAGCTCTATAGAGACTCAGGGAAGCTGCCAGTAGGGCCACATGTACTCATTCCGTCAAGCCTAACCCCGTTGCCACTGCCCCCTCAGGCTGCACGGAGCCCCTTAAGATTTCTTCATACCTTCAAGCCACACAGTGAAACTCATTTTATCCTCTCTCTACTCTTATCTGTCTTTTAGGGAGAGAGGAACTGTGGGAGAAAGCACACAGAATGATATTCCCACTGACCTCTTCCAGGCGGGATTGTCTCGGTCTCGAATCTCCAGGAGAGACAGTTCTGCCTATTGATAAATAGGCATTCTCAGGCAGTTTTTGAGAAAAAAAACACTTTCACAGATGATCTTGTAATTTTTTTGGAGAAAAGTTGCCCAAGAACACATAACCAAAAATATATAAAAATGTTACAGAGGTTAATGATCCAGTCAGTGAGATTTTGTGGTATTTCTGATTTGTAATTTTTTGTCAGTTCACTACCCCTATCCCAAAGAGAACACTAAGTTAAAAAGAAAAACTCATCAAAAGCCCTTCAAAGATTTAGGTGAGACCATTTCAGCAGTTGTTTAGTGTGATGGGGAAAAAATGTCCTATAGACAAAAAAGAATTTTCAAATATATGAGATATGACCTCATTTTTTGATCAAAGCATGATGATGGATACCTGACTTTCAAAGCCAAAAACTTACTTTTGTAATATTGCCCCAAATTTTAATTTATGTATATTTAATAATAAACTCTGGGCTTCCCTGGTGGCTCAGCTGGTAAAGAATCTGCCTGCAATACAGGAGACCCCGATTCAATCCCTGGGTTGGGAAGATTCCCGGGAGAAGGGCATGGCAACCCACTCCAGTATTCTTGCCTGCAGAATTCTATGGACAGAGTAGCCTGGCGGGCTACAGTCCATGGAGTCACAAGGAGTTGGACATGACTGAGTGACTAAGCACAGCGCAATAATCAACTCATTTAGTTGTTTTGTGTTGCTTTAGTTGCTTTATTTAGGTGACAGTGTTTTAGAGAACACAACAGAAGATAGCATTGCTCAAAACAATACATTCCGAATACTTTATTGAGTTGGTGTTATGCATACAGTTGAGTATTTGAGTATACTTACAGTAAAGATTTCCATGCTAAAATTGTTGTAGTCAAAGTCTAGAAGAAGAACTTTGGGGCTTTAGTTGTCCATGAATTAAGATAGATATAAATTATTTTCTAAAAAGAATTTTCATTCTGCTCATTGGTAATGCCTTGACTTCTGGTAATCCTCTGCATGGAAATAGACCAGCTTTATGTTCATTTTTTTTAGTCATGTGTTTTTTGCTAGGCTCTAGTACTTTCACAAGGGGGAGGGGTATCTAGTTTGACATTTCATTAAGATATAGTTTTAAATAGCACTGAAAAAGAAAATATATTCCAAATAATTGCCAAAGAGAATAATTTCAAAATCAAGTTATCCAAAACACAGCAAAAGCCTACCTGAAGGAAGCAGAGCTTATGGGGGACCACTCAAAGAATATGAATGAAATTCACATACACTTGGACACACTCTAAATATCTTCCTATTGAATTGCATTTGGGGTAAAGTCTTAGTCCATGTCATTAGCCATATGAAATTGATCATGTTATCTCTCAAGTATTATTGAGGATACTGAGCAATTACAGTACAGAGAATCCCTTGTATATGCAACCTCAAGGACACTTTCTACCTTATCTTAGTATCTGAGCTTCTCCTAACAATTGCTCTTTTTTCTTAAGGATTTGCCTTATGGATACCGTGGCTGGTGTATCGCCCTTTGCTCCTTACAGACATAGTCCAAATAGCCATCCACAAATACCAAATGCCTACAGGCTAGGCATTTTATATTGGTTGATCCCTAGATTTATTTAAGGTCGTTCTCCTTATTTTTCCTTTTTCTACCTCTAGTTAATATTCTTTTGCTGCATTTTAGTCATCTGGGAAACCATTTTTATAAAAAAGAAGGCTAATAATATTGCTACTTAAGGGAAAGAGTTTATTACCCCAAAGCCTCAGAAAAGCCTGACTTATCCTATAGGAAGCTGGTAAAAATGAGAAAAAATTTCTGCTTGGTTTCTCAAAAAGATTCAAAAAGGAAAAGTTAAAGAGCTTCTTTGAATAAAGAGCAAGCAAGCATAGAAAAAAAATCAAAGCTGAGATAAAGTCAGATACAAATATAGCTAAAATAAGGAAATAGTATAAGAAAAAATATAATATAAAAATGTAAATTTGCTTTGATATTGATTATAGACAGCATAAATAATTTCTAAATTCATATCTATGCTATGAAAGACACAGGAGATACCCATTCAGAAGCAGAGTAAAAAATGCAGAGGTAATAAAAAATATGAACGGCTTATATGCGAAGTCAGACTTGGATAGTAATTTTCCAAATTCAGAAACCAGGGCAGTATGAGGGAAGCAATAGTCATGGATCTAACAGACAAAACTTTTCTGAGTAAAGAAAAATCATGACTCAAAGTGAATTACCAGGGTCTAGGCAAAATTAGTTAGAAGAACCTACATCTAAATCTGGAGTAGGAAATGGCAACCCACTCCAGTATTCTTGCCTGGGAAATCCCATTGACAGAAGGGCCTGGTGGGCTATAGTCCATGGGGTTACAAAGAGTTGGACATGACTGATCAACTAAGCAACCACATCTAAATGAACAGTAATTATTTTTAAAACTTAAATTCAGGAACAAAAGGGAACATTATATAATCACTTTTCAGAAATACGCAGCAGTAAGAATGCTCGTTTCTTTTTCTTTAATGAAAGAAAAACAAAAGAATGTTATCTATAAAATTTCAAGGCATAAGAAGATTGAGAAGCAAGAATTACATTATAAAATCTAGATGACATATCTATGGCAAGAGTCTCAGTCAGGCAAGGATTAAAGGATATATCACTATGTGTCCTTCCCAAGAAGAATACTTGAAGATAGATCCAGCAAGTGTCAAAAAAACTGGTGGGTTTCTGGAAACAGTGTAAAATCTAGATAATTATTAATAAGCTATTATAGATATAATTGAAGAATTCAATGAGAAATCCTAGAACTATTGGGTGAAAAAGTAGAGTCAAGTGACAAAGAATGATGTATAAAAATGAGCTGTATCTATAACCCTAAATGAAATAAAAACTTTGTAGTAAAGACAGACCATGGAAAATTAACGGGACACTGAATTTTTGGCCGTATATTATAAGGGAGTAGAATCAAAATTTATTTTTATGACCTTAAGAATTAAAGAGATATAGCTAAATTTAATATATCTAGATTGCTATAGAGTTAATTCAGAATTCCCCACTACTGTTAACTGCAAAAGATACCAATAGAGCAACAATCGTATAACCGGTAGAAGAGAGAAAACAAAGACAACAGTATCATCAGAAAGTTTAAAATAAGACCACAGAACCTTGCTAAATTTTAGCTCTAACTTTGTATGTGTAATCTTTGGGGTTTTCTCAGATACAAGGTCATGTCAGCTGTGAATAGGGATAGTGTTGCTTCTTCCTTTCTAATTTGAATGCCTTTTTCTTTTTCTTGCCTGCTTGCTCTGGCTAGAACGTCTCATATAATGTTGACTGGAAGTGGCAAAAGTGGGCATTGTTCCTTGTTCTGGGCAGGCAGGCTTTTTGTCTTTCGCCACTGTGTTGTTGGCAGTGGGTTTTTCATGTATAGCCTTTATTGTGGTGTGGAAGTTAACTTCTATTTCTGTTTTACTAAGTGCTTTTTGTCATGAAAGGATGTTGAACTTTGTCAAATTCTTTTATTGCATCAACTGAGATGATTCGGTTTTTTTCCTGCATTCTACTGATGTGAAATATTACCTTGATTAATTTTTGTCTGTTGACCCATTCTGAAATTCCAGAAGTAGGTCCCACTTGGTCATGGTATATAACCCTTTTAATGTACTACTTTGATTTGCTGGTATTTTGTCCAGGATTTTTATGTCAATATTCATAAAGGATGTTTGTTATTTTCTTATAGTGTCTTTGGCATCAGTGTAAAAGTTTATAATATATATTCTGGATGCAAATTCCTTTTCAGATCTATAAAAAAAAAGAACACAGAAATAAACATGCCAGTTATGACAGTACACACCAGTAAGTTACCATTTCCCCTTAACCCTTTACCTTCAGCCCCATAAAAAGATAACTTAAAGCAACCAAAGCATGTGGTCCTTACAGAAAATCTAATAGAGACAAAGGGGTTTTTTGTTTGTTGTTTGTTTTGTTTTAGGTACATAAATTCATAATTTTGAATATAAATACTGTGGTAGATTGAAGATGACCACAATTGCTTTGTCACATTTCCCCCACCAAGAGGTGGAATCTATTTCCCCAACTTTTATATTAAGCTCACTTGTGACTTGCTTTGACCAATAAAAATCAGCAGAAGGTATTTTCTGGGCCTTGGACTGAAGAAGCCTGGCAGTCTAGGTTTTTGCACTCTTAGAACACAGCCACCGTGCTGTAAGGAAGCCTAAGTTATCTTGCTTGAGACCACAATATATTTTACCACAATAAAAAAAGAATATATATTGATAGAACAAATGTCTGTTCTAAAAAATCACTTCATCTTGCTTTATCCTGCCTTATCACAGTTACTTTTAGTACTGATAATGATTTTTTCTTCTTATAGTTTGCTCAGTATTTAAAAAAATTTTTTTAGAAATCCAGATTTTTTTAAGGGTTTTCAAATGAAAAGCTTTATCTAGCAGTAATGCCCTCAGACTTCAAACTTCAGCTCCCTAAGGACCAGTGAAGTGTGCTTGTCAGTTGCAAACTGTGGGTTTGCAACATTCCACACAGTATTTTCTATTAAGGAAATGTTTTTTGTAAAAGTTTCAGTTAATTAGCAAAATAACCCATTACTGCTGCTGCTGCTAAGTCGCTTCAGTTGTGTCCGACTCTGTGCAACCCCAGAGACAGCAGCCCACCAGGCTTCCCCGTCCCTGGGATTCTCCAGGCAAGAACACTGGAGTGGGTTGCAATTTCCTTCTCCAATGCATGAAAGTGAAAAGTGAAAGTGAAGTCACTCAGTCTGTCCGACTCCTAGAACCCGATTACTACCAGTCTCTATTATGCTAGTTGTCCCCTCAATCCAAATTATATAGTTAATATCTAAAGTTTCCATTTCTGAAGTAAATAGATTCAAGGAGGACCAAGTATATGATTCTTGCTGCATTTTTCTTATAGTCAATCCTTATTCAAGCATTTTGTTGCTGGAATATTCTGTATGAATCTCTCATACTCATTTTCTGTCCCTCTTGCCCTTACAGTGTGTTCTAGGGACACAGCTACTTAAAGCTGTCCTCAACCCCCATCCCTCACCTTGATATTTCTCACCTCTGTACCTTTTTAGGGTTGTATTCCCCTGCCTCCCCCTGCAATTTTGCTTTGCTGCACACACACACACAAACACACACACAGACTTCAGCATTTCACTAAAACTCCCTTCTACTATCACCACTTCCCAGTAATGTTCCTTGATCCTGTCCACTCAATCTCATCTAGACTCACAAACCCATGCATGCTTCAAGCTGAATTAGATGACTTTCCTCCAGGCTCCTAACGCTTTTGTTTTCTTCTCTTATTACACTTCTTATATGGCGTTCAGTTCAGTTCAGTTCAGTGTCTCAGTCGTTTCCAACTCTTTGCGACCCCATGAATCGCAGCACGCCAGGCCTCCCTGTCCATCACCAACTCCCGGAGTTCACTCAGACTCACGTCCATCGAGTCAGTGATGCCATCCAGCCATCTCATCCTCTGTTGTCCCCTTCTCCTCCTGCCCCCAATCCCTCCCAGCATCAGAGAGTCTTTTCCAATGAGTCAACTCTTCGCATGAGGTGGCCAAAGTATTGGAGTTTCAGCTTTAGCATCAGTCCTTCCAAAGAAATCCCAGGGCTTATCCCCTTCAGAATGGACTGGTTGGATCTCCTTGCAGTCCAAGCGACTCTCAAGAGTCTTCTCCAACACCACAGTTCAAAAGCATCAATTCTTTGGCGCTCAGCCTTCTTCACAGTCCAACTCTCACAGCCATACATGACCACAGGAAAAACCATAGCTTTGACTAGACGGATCTTTGTTCGCAAAGTAATGTCTCTGCTTTTGAATATGCTATCTAGGTTGGTCATAACTTTCCTTCCAAGGAGTAAGTGTCTTTTAATTTCATGGCTGCAGTCAATATCTGCAGTGATTTTGCAGCCCCCCAAAATAAAGTCTGACACTGTTTCCACTGTTTCCCCATCTATTTCCCATGAAGTGGTGGGACCGGATGCCATGATCTTCGTTTTCTGAATGTTGAGCTTTAAGCCAACTTTTTCACTCTCCTCTTTCACTTTCATCAAGAGGCTTTTGAGTTCCTCTTCACTTTCTGCCATAAGGGTGGTATCATCTGCATATCTTAGGTTATTGATATTTCTCCCAGCAATCTTGATTCCAGCTTGTGTTGCTTCCAGTCCAGTATTTCTCATGATGTACTCTGCATATAAGTTAAATAAACAGGGTGACAATATACAGCCTTCACGAACTCCTTTTCCTATTTGGAACCAGTCTGTTGTTCCATGTCCAGTTCTAACTGTTGCTTCCCGACCTGCATACAAATTTCTCAAGAGGCAGGTCAGGTGGTCTGGTATTCCCATCTCTTTCAGAATTTTCCACAGTTTATTGTGATCCACACAGTCAAAGGCTTTGGCATAGTCAGTAAAGCAGAAATAGATGTTTTTCTGGAACTCTCTTGCTTTTTCCATGATCCAGCGGACGTTGGCAATTTGATCTCTGGTTCCTCTGCCTTTTCTAAAACCAGCTTGAACATCAGGAAGTTCACGGTTCACATATTGCTGAAGCCTGGCTTGGAGAATTTTGAGCATTACTTTACTAGCGTGTGAGATGAGTGCAATTGTGCTGTAGTTTGAGCATTCTTTGGCATTGCCTTTCTTTGGGATTGGAATGAAAACGGACCTTTCCCAGTCCTGTGGCCACTGCTGAGTTTTCCAAATTTGCTGGCATATTGAGTGCAGCACTTTCACAGCATCATCTTTCAGGATTTGAAATAGTTCAACTGGAATTCCATCACCTCCACTAGCTTTGTTCATAGTGATGCTTTCTAAGGCCCACTTGACTTCACATTCCAGGATGTCTGGCTCTAGGTGAGTGATCACACCATCGTGATTATCTGGGTCGTGAAGATCTTTTTTATACAGTTCTTCTGTGTATTCTTGACATCTCTTCTTAATATCTTCTGCTTCTGTTAGGTCCATACCATTTCTGTCCTTTATCGAGCTCATCTTTGCATGAAATGTTCCTTTGGTATCTCTGATTTTCTTGAAGAGATCCCTAGTCTTTCCCATTCTGTTGTTTTCCTCTATTTCTTTGCATTGATGGCTGAAGAAGGCTTTCTTATCTCTTCTTGCTATTCTTTGGAACTCTGCATTCAGATGTTTCTATCTTTCCTTTTCTCCTTTGCTTTTCACTTCTCTTCTTTTCACAGCTATTTGTAAGGCCTCCCCAGACAGCCATTTTGCTTTTTTGCATTTCTTTTCTATGGGGATGGTCTTGATCCCTGTCTCCTGTACAATGTCACGAACCTCATTACATAGTTCATCAGGCACTCTTATCTATCAGATCTAGGCCCTTAAATCTATTTCTCACTTCCACTGTATAATCATAAGGGATGTGATTGAGGTCATACCTGAATGGTCTAGTGGTTTTCCCTACTTTGTTCAATTTAAATCTGAATTTGGCAATAAGGAGTTCATGGTCTGAGCCACAGTCAGCTCCTGGTCTTGTTTTTGCTGACTGTATAGAGCTTCACCATCTCTGGCTGCAAAGAATGTAATCAATCTGATTTCGGTGTTGATCATCTGGTGATGTCCATGTATAGAGTTTTCTCTTGTGTTGTTGGAAGAGGGTGTTTGTTATGACCAGTGCATTTTCTTGGCAAAACTCTATTAGTCTTTGCCCTACTTCATTCCGTATTCCAAGGACAAATTTGCCTGTTACTCCAGGTGTTTCTTGACTTCCTACTTTTGCATTCCAGTCCCCTATAATGAAAAGGACATCTTTTTTGGGTGTTAGTTCTAAAAGGTCTTGTAGGTCTTCATAGAACCGTTCAACTTCAGCTTCTTCAGCGTTACTGGTTGGGGCATAGACTTGGATTACTGTGATATTGAGTGGTTTGCCTTGGAAACGAACAGAGATCATTCTGTCATTTTTGAGATTGCATCCAAGTACTGCATTTCGGACTCTTTTGTTGACTATGATGGCTACTCTATTTCTTCTGAGGGATTCCTGCCCACAGTAGTAGATATAATGGTCATCTGAGTTAAATTCACCCATTCCAGTCCATTTCAGTTCACTGATTCCTAGAATGTCGACATTCACTCTTGCCATCTCTTGTTTGACCACTTCCAATTTGCCTTGATTCATGGACCTGACATTCCAGGTTCCTATGCAATATTGCTCTTTATAGCATCGGACCTTGCTTCTATCACCAGTCACATCCACAGCTGGGTATTCTTTTTGCTTTGGCTCCATCCCTTCATTCTTTCTGGAGTTATTTCTCCGCTGATCTCCAGTAGCATATTGGGCACCTACTGACCTGGGGAGTTTCTCTTTCAGTATCCTATCATTTTGCCTTTTCATACTGTTCATGGGGTTCTCAAGGCAAGAATACTGAAGTGGTTTGCCATTCCCTTCTTCAGTGGACCACATTCTGTCAAATCTCTCCATCATGACCCGCCCATCTTGGGTTGCCCCACGGGCATGGCTTAGTTTCATTGAGTTAGACAAGGCTGTGGTCGTAGTGTGATTAGATTGACTAGTTTTCTGTGAGTATGGTTTCAGTGTGTTTGCCCTCTGATGCCCTCTTGCAACACCTACCGTCTTACTTGGGTTTCTCTTACCTTGGGCGTGGGGTATCTCTTCACGGCTGCTCCAGCAAAGCGCAGCCATTGCTCCTTATCTTGGACGAGGGGTATCTCCTCACCACTGCCCTTCCTAACCTTCATTACGTTTATCTTTTTGTGTGTTCACTTCCTCCCAACCTCCTTATCACTAACCTGTAAGATAAACTGTATTTCATTTACTTTTGGATTTCCCAGCACCTAGCAATGAGACCAGTGGGAGGTGACTCATTGACCAAATCAGAAAAAAATGAGTGAGTGAGTAGCTTGAACCCCATGATATTAAATCTCTGCAAATAGTAATGCAGAAAACTGCATGGTTCCTTCCTCTAGTACGTTAATAACCTACTTGTCAGTTATTTGCTAGAATATGGATCCTTTACATTTCTTATTGTTCTCTCACAAATAGCTACATAAAAAACCTGGGAATGTTCGGCCACATTTGTAGTGTAGAATTTGTATCTGTTACTATGACATCTCTGTTTTATTCAGAATCTACTTCATTAAGTCCAGAATGGGTTAGTTTCAATACACAATTTGCAGCTGAATGTTGTTCTAATAACAAAATTCATCAGACAGAGACATCCTTCAAAGGTACTAAGAGTTAACTGTGTAATTTTCTTAATAAGACAGAGAAGGCAGTGCATCATTTTTTTTAACTATGGCATGCTCTGTGACACCATGTAATTTTTGGGGTATCTATACTTTGCTTGGAAAAGAAAAAACAATACCTAGTTTCTTTTTAAGACTATTTTTGCTGCCAAGAAAAAAAATCATTTGCTCTGTCACAATTATGGCAATAAATCTTACAGTGAAGACATTTAATGATGGCTACAAAGCTTCCTTTATTTTACCTTACAGAGACAGGCTTTAAGCTGAACTAACTTGGCATGTCAGGAAAAGCAAAGAATGGATGTGTTTTAGTTTTACAAATGCCTGTTTAAGAAATATGTTGTTAAAAAGTACTTTTTTGGTCCTAAGTTTGCATGGCCTATGATAAGACTGTTGCCTTCTGTATATAATAAGTTTAATTACATTCAGAAGTAAAAGATTTAGACTTTTTGTTCTGGGAACTAAAATTTTAAGTTGAACTTGAAATAAGGTTGACTAACTCAGTTGTTTCAGACTTTTGCATCTTGAGGTTCCATTGGCTTCTAAATTTTTGAATTAATTTTGACTAGGAAATATGCTCAGAATATAAAATTCAGGAAGTCCCAAAGAGAGTATAGTGAAGTATCCTTCCTACCCTGGGCTCCCTGCTCTACTTAACACTTTCCCCAATCCATGCACTTATACCAACTTCTTCTGTATCATTTCAGAAGTGTTATATGCAAAGCAAATATTGAATATGAACATGCAATTTTCTTATTTAATGTCTTTGAGACTATCCCATATCAATACATATTGCATTTATTTTAATAGCTGTATAGAATCCCATTAGATGGATAGAATGTAATTTATAATCAGTCACATATTGATAAACAAATGTTATTACAAATGATATCTCAAATGCTTATCATTGGCACATGTATCTTTCCACAAATGTGAAATTATGTATGCAGCTTGAATTCACAGAAGAGAAATTGCTAGGTCAAAGGTTATGTATGTTTTTCTCTTAACAGATATTGCAAACCAATTTCCTTAGGTGTTACACCAATTTATATGCCACCAACATAAGTGTGCCTGAATTTTCACATTCTCACCAGAGAACATGTTACCAAAATTTAATTTTTACCAAATATAAAGGTTACAGGATATTCCCACACATGATAAACTGTGGAATAGCTCTTATTTTTTCAAGATAGGTATCTGAAAAACTTGTTTTTAATGTGAAAATGTTCTTATTTAGAACATCTGAGCTAACTTTGATGAGTGACATAATGTGAAATGGTTTAACACTCATCAAAAAAGGAATTTAGGTGTTCGCAGCCGCCGCTGCGCCGCTGTCGCTCTCCAACGCCAGCGCCGCCTCTAGCTTGCCGAGCTCCAGCAGAAGGAGAAGGAGGGTAAGTAAGGAGGTCTATATACCATGGCTCGTACAAAGCAGACTGCCCGCAAATCGACCAGTGGTAAAGCACCGAGGAAGCAACTCGCTACAAAAGCCGCTCGCAAGAGTGCGCCCTCTACTGGACGGGTGAAGAAACCTCATCGTTACAGGCCTGGTACTGTGGCACTCCGTGAAATTAGACGTTATCAGAAGTCCACTGAACTTCTGATTCGCAAACTTCCCTTCCAGAGTCTGGTGCGGGAAATTGCTCAGGACTTCAAAACAGATCTGCGCTTCCAGAGTGCAGCTATTGGTGCTTTGCTGGAGGCAAGTGAGGCCTACCTGGTTGGCCTTTTTGAAGACACCAACCTGTGTGCTATCCGTGCCAAACGTGTAACAATTATGCCAAAAGACATTCAGCTAGCATGCCGCAAATGTGGAGAACGTGCTTAAGAATCCACTATAATGGGAAACATTTCATTCTTAAAAAAAAATTCTCTTCTTCCTGTTATTGGTAGTTCTGAACGTTAGATATTTTTTTCCATGGGGTCAAAAGGTACCTAAGTATATGATTACAAGTGGAAAATAGGGGACAGAAATCAGGTATTGGCAGTTTTTCCATTTTCATTTGTGTGTGAATTTTTAATATAAATGCAGGGACATAAAGCATTAATGAAAGTCAAAATGTTTCAGTGAACAAGTTTCAGCAGTTCAACTTTATAACAGTTATAAATAAACCTGTTAAATTTTTCTGGACAATGCCAGAATTTGGATTTTTTTAAAACAAGTAAATTTCTTATTGACTGCAAAAAAAAAAAAAAATTAAAAATTTTTCTTTGTAGAGTATGCACACATCAAAACAGAGGAAAGAAGAATGTGAAATCTTTCCCCACTTCCTTTTTCCCCCAGCTCTAAATCCATTCTGTACTGGCTAGTCTTTACTCACTGCTCTCCCACCTTTTCCCCACGTAATAAAGAGATCGTTTACTTGACAGTTATTTTTTCCTAAGTGTGGTTATTCGAAGTATAGTGACTGGATAAAACCAAATGTCTTTGGAATTTGAGGGCAAATTCAACTAATAGGAGACAGGACATTTTTGCCTTTTCTTTTAACCAGTTTACCAGATCATCTTCTATACTAATTTTCCTTTAGATCTGAGTTTTTATTTATTTCCTTTTCTGCTTTCTTAGGAAAGAAACCTATCCCCTGAATCTGCAGAGCTGACTTAAATGCTCTTTTCCAAAGCAGAGCACAAATTAATGAAGTCTTTTATTATATGGTAGTCACTGTCATTGTGGTTAAATACAAATAGTGCAGAGGCAGTGCTTTTTAAAGATACACACAAACACACATGTGCAGTGGTTTCTCTTTGATGAATATGGCAACCTGTTCATTTTTTCACAGCTGTAAGAAGACAGTTGTTAACAAGTAAAATCCAAATATCCATTTCGTCTTCTCAAATGAGAGAGAATATAAATAAGTTAAAGCTAAAACTTCACTAAGATTCATATACTTGGCCATGTATTTATATTTGAGGAACATTAAAAAATTATATTTGGCCATTCTAAAAATTAAAATGCAAAATTGGGCACAATGGGAGGTCCAATTGAGATAGTGTTGCAGATTAATGCTTAAATATTATAGTTAGCCATGCTGATGCTGTGCTTAGTTGCATCTGACTCTTTGTGACCCCATGGACTGTAGCCCACCAGGCTCCTCTGTCCATGGGGATTCTCCAGGCAAGGATATTGGAGTGGGTTGCCATGCCTTTCTCCAGGAGATCTTACTGACCCAGGAAGCAAACCAGGATCTCCTGCATTGCAGACAGATTCTTTAGCAGCTGAGCTACCGGGAAGCCCATAGTTGGCCATAATTTTAGGGGAAACACACTGACTGAAACTGCCCACCCTGGCCAGGCAGCATAGTAACCATTTGCATGAGTTGTTTTATGACAGGAGGTCCTGGTAATGAACATGGAACTAATAAGCCACCACCAACCGGAAGAGTTCGGGAAAGGTCAAAAGGAGTTACCACATGTCAGACCACATCCCAGAATCCTTCTCTCTGGCATCCATCTTGGCTGAACAAGGCATACACCACCAGAAAGGACTCTGAGTCAGAATGATTGGCTAAAGACAACCCAGAAGCTAATCCCATCACCATAAAACTTGAGACTGCAAGCCATGTAGCAGAGCTGTTCTCCTGGGTTCTCTTACCCTACTGCTGTCCACCTGGGTGCCCTTTCACAATAAAATCTCTTGCTTTGTCAGCATATGTGCCTCCTCGGATAGTTCATTTCCGAGTATTAGACAAGAGCCCAGTTTTGGACACTGGAAGGGTTCCCCCTTCCTGCAACAATAACAGGCTCTAAAATTAAGGTTTACACTAAAACCAAAACAAAAAATTAATTTAAAAGTATGAAAAAAGCCAATGATAGTTTCAGTAGGTTTTTTAGCCCAAGTATCCCTTGATTTAAGCACACTCAGTAGCAAAATCTTTGGTAACATTGATAAAGAAGTCAATCCATTATACATATCTAAAGGACCAGTTCCAAGTACTGATATTTTAGTTTTAGTTTTGCTTTTGGTTAAAAATAATATATGCTGGGTGTTAAGCACATTCTGATGAAGTATGCTATTATAGTTAGTTCTAGTAGATATATTTATGTTTTGTATTAAAAAAAAAAAAAAAAAAAGAGGCAAAAACTTTGAGAGAAACTGTTAGGCCAGAGGTGAAATCAAAAGGAAGATTCCAAGTATACAACAGGCAGAATTTAACAATACAGATAGAGCAGGAAAAATGTAATACAAAGCATGCTGAAGCACGAACCAAAATGTGTTGGCAAGATTTCTAGAAAGAGAGTGGTGATGCAAGAGAAAGTTGATAATGTGCACTGAAATGTCAGGGACCATAAATAGGGTGTGTTCCAAGAAGAAACTTTTTTATGTCTCTTGCATTTGCAAGCGGGTTCTTTACCACTGACGCTACCTAGTAAGCCACAAAGAACCTTTTTGAAATAATGCTAACGTTATTGTCAAGAATAGCTTATGGTCTGAATCTCTTGTTAGGTGGAGAATGACCTCTCAGTTCTAAAGCAGTGATTATTAGTGTGTGGTCCCATACCAGTATCATGGGCATCACTTTTGGGAACTTGTTAAAAATAAACCGAGTTGAGGCCCAAAAATCTGCAAATTTTACAAGCTTTCCAGGGATTCTGATGAAGGCTCAAGTCTGGAGCCCACTGTTCATAGACTGAAGCTATTGTCTCAGGGGTTATAAGAATTGGAATGTGTCAAATAAGCCCTTTTAGATTCCAGTAAACTCTATTTCCATGTCCTGGTATCATAAGATTGTCTGTCTGGAGCAGGAGGAAACAGGCTGAGGAATAGTCTCCATTCTGTGGTATATCTTCACAATCACAGTTCATAAATTAGTTTTGGTTTCTCACCATCCCAGAAGTCTGTTCTGTATTATTGATTATTGTAGTAGAAGAGAAAGGCTTTTTCTGCTATTGGAAAGGAATGTTAATTGTATCAGTTTTCCCTTACTTATACCAATGTGAGGCAAACACCATAATGAACACAAACTCCATGTGGAAATCTTGGAAAATATGTGCTTTCTAGATGGCAAAGCCTTTTGGGCATACTCCGCTCATATGCCATAGAGACCACCATGTTGTTGTTGTTTTTATTGTTAACTCATAGTAGTTAATCACTACAATAAGAATTAATATTTATTGAGCATTCTGAAGCTAAGCATTGTGTTGAGAAAAAACTTATTTAAGCCATTAGTGTATGAGTTAGGTGCTATTATAACTCATTTTATACATAGTGGAACTTGAAGGGGTTAAGTAACTTGTCTAAGATCATTCAATTAATAAATATGTGGGAAAAAGGACCTCACTAGATTTGATGCCAGATCTCATATTATTAAAATCCTACAGTCTCTTCTTCTCTATGCCTTTTACCTAGACTGAGACAGTCCCCCAAGATCTTTTTTCTGTTCTTGATAGCTTCCACAATCCATTCTGTTCTGGGCTTTTGTTTACAATCAACATCTACAAAGAAGTGAGATACCTTTTAACTTTTTTTCCCACTATTCCTCTTCTTATACAGAACATAAGTGTGTAGGCTATATAGTTTTAAGGATTTTATTGCCTTCATAATGAGAAAACCAGATATCTAAAACGGACTAACATGGAGAAAGTAACCAACTTTTAAAAAATATATATATATATTATTATGTTTAATAAATAGATGTCATACTATATTTAATAAAATTACTGCATTTAATATTAAAATACATATTTTAAAGATATATTACTAAGGTCTTAAAATTGTGTTTTATAATCCCTGAATTCCTTACCATATTGTAAGGCAAGTCCAAGGGAGTTTCTCTGGATTTTGTACATTTTGAGTCGAGTAGGGGGAGGGGGATTGGGACCAGAGAAATAAGCAGGCATTCTCACATAGGTTGTTCCTGAACTTCCCCTCCCCCCAGCCTTTTCTTTAACATCCTTGCCAATGCTTGCCTTCCTCTCAACTTCTCATCCAGCTCCATCTCAGTTCCTATCAATTGCATCTTCTAAGTAGCCCTGTATTTGGTGACTTCTTCCTGCTTTTACTGTTACCACCTTTAGTATTAACTGATGTTTTTGAATTACATACTGAAGATAGTAGAGATATACAGAAGGCATTTAAGGCAAGGAAGTGGCATAATCACATATGAATTTCAGAGTCATCATTCAGACAGATATGCAGAGGACAGATTTGAAGGGAAACCAGAGGCAATGAGATAAATTAGATAAGGATGAATTAAATAAAAAGCATAGGAGCACTGAATACGGTGAAGGCAAATGATGGAAACTTCTGTATTGGTTTCTGTTCCTGTTCTTTGCAGATTACAAATTCATTTAACATTCATTCAGTAAATGTGTACTGAGCACCTAACCATGTGAGAGATGTGTTGCTAGGCTATGGCAACACAATAGTGAAGAGAACAGAACACAAAAATGCCTCTACGTAGCTAATGCTTTGTGTTGTTGGCCACCGTTATACTTTTACATGAATGCATGCTCTGAGAGACTATTTTACTAAACAAAAAAATGTATTCCTGGGTAGGTCACTGATTTGGGGATGAGGACACGGAACCAGGAGAGGAGAAGTCATGAAGATAAACCTTCCCTGTCTTGTGGTCTTAACTAGGTTTCCCCCAGACAGAAGGGAGGTAGTTGGCCATTAGTTACTATTAAATAGAATCATATATTCAGATTTTTTAGATGTGCTGTCATCCAGCATATAGTAAACTCAAGAATGAATAGAATATAAGTCAGCTAAGTCTGAATTTGGATAAAGGAAAAATAAAAGACTGCTATCTCTAAAGAAATGTAGGTAGAAGCCCAGGTCAGAGGCTTGCCATCTCTAGGAGGGTCACCAGGTCATGATGCTTGGGAGTGGATGGTTATCCAAAGAGAATCCAAAGATGAAATGGCTGAAGAATTGTGAAAGAAAACAACTATGGCTAGGCTACTGTGAACGTGGTATTGGGCTTGAAAGCAACAAGGCCAAGTTTGATGCCCTGCTATGTTCTGCACAAGCTGTATGATTTTAAGCACATGAGACAGTCCTTCTGAGCTTGTTTTCCTGTCTTTAAAAATGATACATTAACACTTATTCTAATCACACTACAGCATAATGTGAAAAGTCAAGATTAGAGTGAGAGGCTAATAAAAAGCTATATTTTATCAGTTTTATCTTTCTCATTATACTGTAAAGTAAGCTACTTCAAATTAGTTTTTAAGAGAAAAATTACAGATGTATGACTGGAAGTATATACAATACACGTGAAAGAAATTATTGCTATTATCCACTACCATGTCCATGCCTAAAAACAGGGACTGTATTTTTTTGCTTTTTATCATTATTTTTATTGAGGTATAGTTGATTTACAATATTACATTTATTTCTCCTATGGAGCACAGTCCTATAGAGCACAGTGATTCAGTTATTTATATATATATATATATGTACGTATATATATATACGCACACACACACACACACACGCATGCACACCCAGTTCTTTTTTTATATTCTTTTTCATTATGGCTTATTTTAAGATTATTGAATATAGTTCTCTATTCTACACAGTAGGACCTTGTTGCTTATTTATTCTATGTGTAAAACTTTATATCTGCTAACCCCCACCACCCACTCCACCCCTCCACCAACCCTCTCTCCCTTGGCAATCACCAGTCTATTCTCGATGTCTGTGAGTCTGTTTCTGTTTAATGGATAAGTTCAATTGTGTCATAGTTTAGATTCCATGTTTAAGTGATATCATATAGTATTTGTCTTTCTGATTTACTTCACTTAATATTATAGTCTAATATTATAGTCTAATCTCTAGTTGTATACATGTTGCTGCCAATGGCATTATTTTTTTTTAATGGCTGAGTAGTATCCAGACAGAACTATAATTTAAGAAGATACATGCACCCCTATGTTTATAGCAGCGCTATTCACAATAGCCAAGCCATGGACACAACCTAAATGCCCACTGACAGATGATTGCATAAAGAACATGTGGCAGATATATATATACAAAGGGACCATTCTTAAATCAGTTTAGAATCCCAAGAATCTTATACATAATCAGTTCAGTCTCTCAGTCGTGTCCAACTCTTTGCAACCTCATGGACTGCAGCACACCAGGCTTCCCTGTCCATCACCAAGTACCGGAGCTTACTCAAACTTACGTCCCTAGAGTCGGTGATGCCATCCAACTGTCTCATCCTCTGTTGTCCCCTTCTCCTCCCACCTTCAATCTTTCCCAGCATCAGGGTCTTTTCAAATGAGTCAGTTATTCGCATCAGGTGGCCAAAGTATTGGAGTTTCAGCTTCAGCATCAGTCCTTCCAGTGAATATTCAGGACTGATTTCCTTTAGGAAAATTGTATATAATCAATTATCATTAAATATTGGTTGGATGAATGAATAAAAGCACGAAAAAAAAAAAAAAAGAAACGTTGCTAGTTTTCCTAGGACTGACTCTGGAGAAAGTATCAGTGGCCTTCCAGATCTTTCTAGGGATGAAGAAATGAAGTCAGAATTTGTGTGACCTATTTTATAGTAGTTTAAAACTGGTTGGTACTGTACCTCAACTTAATTTGCAAATTGTCTAGTTTCTTGCTCTTCAAAGTATACTTCTAGAACAATACTATTCTGCAAGCTCTCTGTCACTGGTCTGTGACAGTGTAAGTACAGAAATTAAGAGTAAGCATTTAGAAATGCTGGCAGCAACTTGACAGTGTAAATTTACATCTACTGAATCTTTTTAAAAGTTGTCTTGTACTTTTTCTTTTACATTTATTTTTCCATAAATTCATTTTATTATATGTTGCAAAATAATTGGTGTATGGCAGAGTAGAGTTGGGGGAGAGTCATCCTTCACTAAAGGCAGTCTGAGAAGCAGTGACCTGGTTTATCATTCTAGTTGTTTTCAGTCACTAAGTCATATCCGACTATTTGCAACCCCATGAAGTGCAGCATGCCAGGCTTCCCCGTCCTTCACTATCTCCTGGAGTTTCCTCAAATTCATGTCCATTGAGTAGGTGGTACCATCCAACCATCTCATCCTCTGTCGTCCCCTTCTCCTCTTGGCTTCAGTGTTTCCCAGCATCAGGGTCTTTCCTAATAAGTCAGCTCTTTGCATCAGGTGGCCCAAGTATTGGAGCTTCAGCTTCATCATCAGTCCTTCCAATGAATATTCAGGACTGATTTCCTTTAAGATTGACTGGTTTGATCACCTTGCTGTCCAAGGGACTCTCAAGAGTCTTCTCTAGCACCACAGTTCAAAAGCTTTCAAAAACTATACATGGTTATAATAAAGATGTCATATCCATGGACACTCTTATAGTTTTTATGATTCCTGTAAATTAAAACTAGTGTAAGTGCAAATAAAGCAGTCCTGGTTTAAATAATTACCATAGTGCTTAGTCTAGGGGGACTAGGGAGCTGATGTCTCATGGTATCATGGAAAAAATCCATAAGAACCAAAATTTTATCCAGTTCCTCCAGCTACTAATGGCATGGCCCTAGTTGAGAAGGAATTCTTTAACACTGTTCTCCTACTCGTAAAATGGGCATAGTTATTTCTGTATTAAAGAATTTTGAAGCGTAATTGGCTCTACAGAGGTTGCTTAGTACAGGATCTGGCACAGAGGGGAAGCTAGTTTTCAGTATTATGATAGTTGTTTTGGCAGATCCTCTGGGAAAGGGAATAGGGTCAGTCGGCTCTAATGGCATAAAACAGCACAGATTCTAGTGGACAGTTGAAGCTCAAATAGTTCTGACCATGGCTGCTAGTGTGTATTGATGATTCATAGCTTTAGTGGCATACATAACACCTAGGAATCTTATTAAAGTGTAGTATTTAGTAGATCTGGAGCCCAAGAGTCTACAGTTCTAAGTAACTTCTGGATAGCGTGAATTCTGCTAGTCCGCAGACCATACTTAGGGTAGCAGGGTCATAGACTAAGGTTCCAGCTTTAGCAGGTAACATACCATGAGGGCATGCACACTGGACCCTGTCCCCAGAGTTTCCATCTAGTAGTTCTTACAGTAGTTGAATGGGTGGATGCCATTGGATGTGACCTGAAAATGTGCATCTCTAACAAGTTACATCAGCATTAGGTGTTATTGTAGTTAATGACTAGGGAACCACACTTTGAGAACTGTTGCCCTGCACTGTGTGGCAGACATCTTGGCTTCTTCATTGACCTTAAACAAATGACCTGATTTGCCTCAGTTTCCTGAGTTATAAAATAAGGATAAACTGAATAATTCGTAAGAATCCTTCTAGTACTAAAATCTATCCATTCCTCCTGGCCTTTGTCTCAAAATAAACAAATATGCTGCATTGGTGACTCTGAAATGTACGTAAATACATTTTTACCAAGAGTGTTTCCTTCATTCAAAATGACCAATAATGACACAGGTTTACTTATGGAAGAACACCTGTCAGCATCTTTTTTTGCCTTGATATGTGCTAAGGCTAATTGAGAACTGATTTTCTAAAAAATGAAAATCAGAGCCTAGAAGTCTTGATCCTTCTGCCTGCTGTCCTCAAGAACAATCTAACAAAGAGCTCTTCTTTTTTCACTAAGAGTATTCCAGACTAGCCTTAATAATTGTTGTTTAGTAGCCAGAAACTATACTGTGTACTTGATGTGGATCATCCTATTTAGCCTTCACAACTACTGTAAGAGGTAGTTACTAATCTCATTCATTTGAGTAGAAAACTAGGAGATTTAAAGTAAGTTACCCAGGTGTGTACAGTGGTAGTGATGGAGCTAAAATTAATTCCTAGCCTGGGAGAGCAACCTAGACAGCATATTAAAAAGCAGAGACATTACTTTGCCAAGAAAGATCTGTATAGTCAAGGCCATGGTTTTTCCAGTAGTCATGTGTGGATGTGAGAGTTGAACTACAAAGAAAGCTGAGTGCTGAAGAATTGATGCTTTTGAATCATGGTGTTGGAGAAGACTCTTGAGAGTCCTTTGGACTGCAAGGAGATCCAACCAGTCCATCCTAAAGGAAATCAGTCCTGAATATTCATTGGATGGACAGATATTTAAGCTGAAACTCCAATACTTTGGCCACATGATGAGAAGAATTGACTCACTGGACAAGACCCTGATGCTAGGAAAGATTGAAGGCAGGAAGAGAAGGTGATGACAGAGGATGAGATAGTTGGATGGCATCACGGACTCAATGGGCATGAGTTTGAGTAAGCTCTGAGAGTTGGTGATGGACAGGGAAGCCTGGCATGCTACAGTTCGTGGGGTCTCAGAGTCAGACATGACTGAGCAACTGAACTGATCTGAGCCTGAGAGATGGCAGAGACCACATTGTTAACCACTGAGGATGCAGAACAGAGAAGAAGAGAAAAAAAAGGAGGAGAAGGCTGATTGATGCTTTCAAGTTTACTAATCCCTAATAATGGAGTCTAATGACAGAGTCAAAAACTACAACGAGGTTGAAAGATTTCAAACAGAAAAGAGTATAAATCTATGAGTTCAAGAACATTTTAAACTAATCTATGGTGACAAAAGTCATAGCAGTGGTTAACTCTGGGGAGAAATGGGGGAGTATGGAAAGAAGGAAACTTTCTAGGGTGAGTGAAAATATCTGGATATTGGTCACAAGGGCTTCCCAGGTGGCACTAGTGGTAAAGAACCTGCCTGCCAGTTGAGGGGACACAAGAGATGTGGGTTTGATCCCTGGGTCGGAAAGATCGCCTGGAGTAGGAAATGGCAATCCACTTCAGTATTCTTGCCTGGGAAATCTCATGGATAGAGGATCCTGGCGGGTTACAGTCTATAGGATTGCAAAGAGTTGGACATGTTTGAAGCTTAGCACTGAACTGAAGTGGTCACAAGGGCATATATATACATATATATATATATATATATACACACACATATACATGCAAAACCTCATTGAGCTCTGCATGTAAGATTTGTGTACTTTAATGCTTGTTAATTCTACTTCAGTTTAAAAAAAGGTACCTGAGAGCAAAATGCATGTGCATACACATACATGTAGGCCAACATTTTCTAATTTATATTTAAGCCATATATTAATGATTCTTCACTGAGCTTCTATAGGTCAGTCAGAATTATGACTCCATTTCACAGATGAATTAAGCAAGGTAAAGAAATCCATAGTGCATGACTGACTTTCTAGTTCCCAACATTCTTCATAACTTTATATTAGTTAGACAATGTGAGCTTTTATGCTTGTGGCTAGACACATTTGTAAAAAAAGACAAAATTAAATATAAAATGTATGGTCCTAAGCCATAAACTATAGTCTTTTCACCAGCATGTGATTTTAGGTAGTATGTTCAGGATGTCTCTAAAGGGATAGTTGTTTTCAGTGAACTGCTTTATTTGTTAATATTCAGTTCACCTATACTTTTCTTATCTTGGTTTATGATACTATATCTCCTTATTTCTTTGTAAGTTAATGGAGGATAATTCCCTGAGAATCCCATTTGCTATGTCCATCCAATCATAAGGTCACTTAATTTAGTGCCCTTATTAAGTACCACTTTAAAGTTTAATAATTTTGCTGGCACCAACACTTTGCCATTTCTCCCCCAATGTATTTTGTGTAATTTATTCTTGTTACAACTCATCCCCCTTCATCTGCCCATAAACTGCAGTCATGATATTTCATGATATTGCCAGCACCATATAATTTACAAACGGCCTTGCATACCTAAAGGTCTGTTTAGAAAGAAAGAAAAAATTGTTGCAGAGAGAGCTTGGTTAAACAAGTGGAATCAGGAAGTTTCATTAGCAAGAGCTCAAAGAGATTTTTATAGTGGTAGTTTCTTATTCTTAGACAAGGAACAGATACTTGCAGAGGGAAATAAAGCAGGTGGCTATTTTGTGTTCCTAATTAAATTGTTTGCCACCAGTAGCAAAAAAGAATTCTGCCACTGTTAAATAGGCAACATCAAGGTAACTGGCATTGGTTCCTAAAAATATTTCAGTGCAAAGATTAATAAGAACAATTCTCAGAGAAAGGACTACAAACCTAAACAAACAAAAAATAAATGAATACCTTTGAAGTACTTCTTGTGCATGAGAGATCTGCCTTAAATGTTGAAATGAACAAAAGCCTAGAATTCACAGGCAGCAACATTTTAAATCTATCCTCTGAGGAGTGGGTAATTCTCTAAGCTACAGAATAGGAATCCACCGCTGTCCGCGCGCCTTGAGGTGCAGTGCCTAGTAAATGAATCCGGAGTACAGACCGTAAGAGAAAAAGTCCAGCTCTGTCTCCTCCCTACATTACAATTATGAACTGGATTTTCTATTCTTTCTGCATGGGTTTCATTAAAAATAACTGTGTTATCACTAAATGTACTGGAAAAATAAATATTTTAACTGCAAACTCCTTTTCATTTTCTGTTTTGGAATAGTACAATACTAGTGTTATTTTTAAATATTTTAAAAATTATATTTGTTACATAAAGTGTGAGAACTTGTGAGTCTTATCACTGCTTTGAGAAAACGTGTTTCCCCAGTAAAGGTGTCATTCTTTTAGGTATGTTTGTCTATTCATGTTACGACTGAGAAATAATGAACAAATAATGCTAAGGTTTAACCAGTGTTTACAGATTCCCATTTTAAGACACATTCAGAAACTTTAACAATTAAATAATTATCCTCCCCCTACCTTGAAATTACAAAATCAAGTGGGGGGGGGGCGGAAATATTTACTTCCTATAATTTTAAATAAGATTTAAGTCCTTTAAGATTTACTTGCTAATACTGCTGCCTGATTTTAGTTTCCAGAATAGCGGTAAGTAAAAAAAAAAATTTTTTTTAATAAAAAATCAAATATAAATGAAAAACACTCCCTTGCATTAAGATAGGAACCCCCTGGTGTTTGAAGCTGAAATTCAGGAGAGAATCTCACACACTCTCAAATATGGTATCATTACTTTCCTATAGCAGAAGGGATATGATAGGGCTGACAAATGTGATCTCTGTTGGCAGAAAAGAGAATGGGATCAGCTCCTTTTATGAACACGTGAAAAAGCCTGTATAACTTTAGAAACCTTGATGTGATTGAAGATTAGTAGATTTTAGCAGATCTCTCTTTTAGACAGTTTTCTGCTATCCTTTGATAAGCCACTTCATTTTGCCATCTCAGGATACCAGTGGGGGTGGCTGGTATTTTATTTTTTCTTGCTGCGTGAATGACATCACAGAACTGGCATACCCCAATAGCAGATAAAAGGCACTACATCCACAGAGCCATGGGTACCTCTAGGATCTGGGAAAGCAGGAAGGAAAGAACACGAACATGCAAACTCCTGGTTAGGTGGCTTTCATTCTCTAGGTGTTTATTATTTGTATGTTTGTTTTTAAAGAAAGACATTTTCTGTCTTAGATTCTGGAAATTAATGTAGGGTGGTTTTCTTCTTTGCTTGAGAAATGTGATTGTAAATGTCACTTCTGTGTTCATGAAATGCTGATATTAAGAAAATATATCATGATCCACAAAAACCTAGACACTCATTTTGTTAGCTGTTTTGCATATAAAATATGTTCATAAGGTGGTACAAATAATTCTACATATGGCTTAATAATCAGCCTATGTATGTGCTATTGAAAGACATAGTATTTAAGAATTACAGTATATTCCTGTTTTCCTAAGAAAATTAGGGAGTGCATTTAATTAATGCTGAAATGCAATAGAATTCCTATGGAAATACTTATGACATCCACATGCATACCAAATAAGTTCATGATGATCAGTGTTATTACAGTGAATACCAAATGAATTAATAATGCTGGGACACTCAAAATGAAGTGTTACCAAGTGTTGTGGTATAACAAATATGGTTAAATATTGTGTGATTAAAGTTATTATAGGGCTTCCCTTGTGGCTTAGCTGGTAAAGAATCTGCCTGCAATGCAGGAGACCTGGGTTCAATCCCTGGGTTGGAAGGATCCCCTGGAGAAGGGAAAGGCTACCCGCTCCAGTATTCTGGCCTGAGTCTCAGTCAAAAGAAAGCAAAATTTCATGTCTCTTATAGGGAGTTAAGAGGGTAATCTGCTCTTTCTAAGCACTGTGATTCTTAACTTTGAACAGTCGCCGAAAGTATTTTCCCACATACTATGTACTATAACCATTTAAATCACCTTGGTGCCAAGTGGCAGAGGAGGTAGGGGAGGGTGGGTGGAATGATGCGGTTGTGGGGTGGGAGGTAGGTGGGGGAGGAGCAACAGAGCATACCTCAAGAATTCAGCAAGTTGTAAGTGTGTGTATAATTTTCTGTAGTTTGCATATTAAGAAAAGGAGTTTTCAGCTTAATTATTCTCCTCTAATGACAAGCTTATTAAGATAACTATTTAATATGTATTTCAAGACAGTGAGGCAGTGATAAACAAGGATAGTTTCTTTAGTTTTCTAGCTGAAGTCCCACTTTTCTGTGTCAGACATTTTCTGTGTCATAACAATTTCTAAAATAAGTTGTTTTTTATACTGTATCCCAACTATATTTGTGTAAATTATCTCCACACGTTCTGTTGTAGAAAAACTGGACTCTACATCTGCATTGTATTATTTATGCACTTAGATGTAATACATCGTAACAATTCATGTCTATTATAGATTTAGTAAGACGTGAAGGCATAAGTGGATTTAATCAGACATGTAATTATTTTTATGCCTCCAACTCAGAAATATGTGTAAATGAATTTATGGTTATTTGGCAATCAGTGGAAATGGTCTTTATAAATGTTGAAACAGCTGCTGGCAAATATATTTGCAAAAGAAGGAAAACGGCACTTATCTTCTTGTTGGGTAAATGATAAAGGAATTATTGTTAGCTGCGCGCAGTACCCTAGCTGCTAAATATTTGCTTCATCATCCTTAATATCACATAAATATACCCTAAACATAAGAAAAACCTTGAGTTTCTTTCCTTCTGTGATAACGGAACACACTTTTTTACAGGAGGATTTTTAGAACACATCTGTATTCTAAAAAGCTTTTTCTCTAAGTCTGAGCAGTTTCTGTCATGCTGTTTGACTTTTACATTCCCATTTATTCTGTTATTTGTGGTATCATTCCAGTTCTTGAGGTAGAACACTCTTATTTAAAATAATGGGCCATGATAATGCACACACTTCAGATATGTTGATTCTGGTGTCTATTAGGATTTCTCACTGCCGCTTTTACAATAGCTTTGAGACATTTGTAAAACTTTTCTGCCACAGAGTAAAATGCAATCCCTGTACTACCAGATTATGACTTTGCTGTGTTGAAATGTCTAATAAATTACATATCAGTAAATGTAGATCTTGGACGAATACTCCGAGAAGATCTAATTTTCTTAAAGTGCATCTTTTTCCATTCTTTCAGATTTTCAGTTTAAATTTAATGCCTTTGACTGATGAAAAATTAATAGCCCCAGCACCTGAAATTTTCTTTATTCCCGGTAACAGAGAAAAAAAGCTAGATCTCTCTAATGTGTCAATTATGGCCCTGATAGATTACCATATGAAGAATTATTTCATTTTTCTTGGATCAAATATAAAACAGCTATAATATATTTAAGTTGTACTAAAACAGTCACACTGAAGACACTCCCGCACACAGTGTGAGGGCAGGCAACATAAATAAGGCTGTCACTACCTCTACAAGGCGAGCTCGGATTTGAGCATGCATCTGGGTGTTATGCAAATGATGATTTCCTATACTAACCCTTAGACTGATACTCAAATAATAACACACCACTGGCTTAAAAGTCACTTGCATCAGACTTTTATAAATCACGGGGTTCTCTTTCACTCAGGTATGTTGTTTCAACGATCAGTAGCGTTTCCAATGAATTACACACTGACCAGTTGGAAGAGCTTCTGCCTGTTACTGGAGCAAACTCTTTGCAAACCTCGTCTGTCAGATGCAGCACTCCCAGCCCTCAGCCCCCTCACCGGAGCTGAGTTCCTTGGCAAACGATAGACTGCCCTCTGTTGATAGAAAAAACAATGCTCAGTGCAGGACACATGGAGAAGCTTTCTGATAAGTCGCAAAGCTGCGATTAGCTGGTACACATTTGTAATGGGAAAAAAATCGCATTTTAAGCTATAAAAATATTGATTTAATGGGTACTGATAGAGCAAAACTGTTGCAAATTCAGAGAGTTCAGAGGCAGTTGTAGAATCATATCTATTTACACACACACAGCTTATTTTTCACTTTCTACATAGCTGGAAATGCTAGGTAAGATGATTTCTTTTTATTCTGCGAAGATACTGATTTACCTACACACACTGTGCTTCCATTCAATTATTTCTGAAGCTGAATTGAAAACTTGGCATGAATAATAATCCCAAATGCTCAGGGTCTATAATTTAAATAATTTTAAAGTGAAAAACTGTAACAAACAACTCAAATGAATAGGGAAATTTCTAATTCCCTCAGGCTCAAGGAAGGGTGGGGGTGTTTAGACAGAAAGCAAAATCGAGGAGAGCAGCCTCCAGCGCTGTCTCTGCAGGGTGAGAAAAATGGATAACCTGGTTTGCTGTTAATGGCTTTCAAATGACGTTCTAGTGAGCCCTTATAAAACAGTAAATTTTATTGCAGTTTTAAAGCAGTCTTTCACTGATGCTTTCACTTTTCACAGTCTTTCACTTTTTCTTTCTTCATTTCTTCATTTCCATTTACTTTGAATTAGAAGGTGGAGGGGGGTTGTAATCAAATCTCACAGAAGTGACAGCTTTCTATTTTAAATCCGTTTCGCATGTTAATTAGTTTAAAAGCAAACTTGAAAAAATGTTAACTTGCACCAAATACAGGAAGCATTTTAATTTGTGTGACTTCCTTGCCTATTTTGGATAAAGACACTTACATTGCTACTGCATGTTTCAAATATCTTCTAAGAGACTGAATGTGGGTGATCTTTGTGTATTTTAGATATACAAAGCTGTAAGCTGCTCTTGTGCTTAAATCTGAGTATCTGCAACCACAAAATTAACCTTATGTAGGAATTTGATTGCAGTCTTCAATTCCACTGTTAGAAACGGAGAGATTCCCATCCCCCCCCCCCCCCCCGCTGAGGTTCTATTTGGAAATGCCAAATGAAATTGAGACTTAATAAATTAATCTTTATGCTATTGCCAGAAGACAGTGCTACCAAGAAAAGAAAGGGGGTATGTTAAATTGGATTTTCTAGATATGTTATCAGTATTGATGAAATTGATCGGATAAATTACTCAGTAACACTTTTCATTTTTCTTACAGAGAGGCTAAGAGAGTGGTTTTTTGTTTTTAAGTAGTTTACTTAAAGCTTTAAGGAGTCTTTCTTTAGGAAGTTTTTCCTGACTTCTTTAAAAAACCCAATCTTTTTCTATTTGAAATAACTTTGTTAATGTGAATTCAAATTTTCACAAGATTTGTTTGCATAAGGATGGGACATATGCTGAGGAAATAATTTAAAATGTGAGTTGAAATTCTCATTGACAATGATCTTACTAATGGGGCTGGTGATGCTTCAGAATTTGATGTACACAGCCTAAATAGCTGAATGAAAACTGAAAAATTCAGTTAGCATACCTGAGATATCAGCTCACTAGAACCTCTTTATTAGGAAGAATTGCAAACAGGAGAATGAGATCCTATTGGATTGACAATGTACCGGACTTTGTTAAGATTCCAAAGGGTTTTATCCATAGTCCTTAAACATGTTTCCTATTTTACCCATCTTAGCTCTTATACATTGATGTGGTATTTTTTTTAGCTTTTTTCCCCCCAAAGCAATATAATATGTTTTTTTAATTAAAAATATAATTATCTCATTTTGATTTCTTTTTTCAAATAGTAAAATTAACACTTAGGGACAGAGAACAGAACCTAAGTGTGATAAACACTTTTTTTGTTGTTATTGCTTAACAGTGAAAAAACAACACAATTATTAAAATGCAAATGTGTAGAAAATGAAAATAAAGTTCACAGAACTTTTTGCTTTGCTTCCACTACTGTAATTGAAGCTTGAAACTAAAATAAATGTACATTTCAAGGAAAAACACGTTTTAAAAATTAGAAATAGCTAAACTTGTTTTAATTTGCTTTTACATTTAATAAAGAGTATTTAACTGACTTTTCTCCTTTTCCCAAATATTAGTGTTATTTACATGGATTGAATTGTAAAATAGTCCTATGATACTTGCAATATTTATAAAGCAAAGTTAAAGAGGTGCTAAATATTTTAGAAACAGCCCACCAGAGGGCAGTCAGCTTTTAGTCTAACAGATTTGAAGTAAATAAATTTATTGGTATCGTTGGATTTTAAGTAAAATATCTATTTAAATTACATTTCTTTTTGTGTCTACAAGTTGAATGAAATAAGTCATGACTTCACATTGAGAAGGTTAAGACCTCAAACATTTTGAGTAAAAACTATTAAAGGGTGAACAATTCTAATTTCTACTCTCTGAACACCCTCACACTCAGTTTTTCCATTGTAATATTTATTTTTAGTCATAAAGCAAGATTTGTTTTGATTTGAGATGCCTTAGGACATCAATATTTTTTAATCAATACTGACTTTAGGACAACTTCTTATGGAGAGAGTCAAAGACAGAGACAAATTGGGGGGTAGCATGGAAGAAGGAGGGAAAGGAGGTTAAGAAAAGAAAGATTTTGTTTTCTTGCTCACCTCTGTCTCACTCTGTCTTACTCATTCCAAACACATCTAGTATGGTTTTATTGGTGAATAGTGTGCTTAATAATACAGATTATTGTACAGATTATACAGAGGAAATTCTGGAACCTGTGTTTGGAGATTGTATGATTAGTTCATGGTTTGTTTCTTTGTGCAGATACCATAGGTGTGGGCACTGAATATCCTCTCATTATCTTAGTAGTGGGAGATAATATTATTTATTTAGAGGAGTTCAAAAGCACTGAGATTCTTGCATATACAGTTTGTTTAAAATAAGGAAGAGCCATTGAAGTTTGGATAGTATTTTGTCATTGTTCTTATTTGCAAAACTCTGGTTGTTACAATTCTAAGCCCTAGAAACAAAATGCTCCTCTAAAGCCTGCAAAAGAGAACATGAGTAATAATAATTCCTTATGAGGGCTTAAATGCTTTCACATATTCTCTCACTTGGTTTTCTATAATAACCCTACAAGATATTGAGACCCAGGTTAAATCACTTGGCTATGATAACAGAACTGAGACCTAGATCTCATCCACATGTTCTTCATTATCTTGTCCTGGAATTGGAGAAACCAAGAAAGAAGATAGAGTTGTGGATCCCCCAAGGGTCATTTGTTTATTTTTATTGTTTTTGTCAAAATGGAAACCAAATTTTTGCAATTATAAAAATCACCTATGTTTATAGGAAATAAGGATCTCCCAACCACAGCAATTAGTTGTTGTTGTAGTTCAGTCACTCAGTCGTGTCTGGCTCTTTGTGATCCCATGGACTGCAGCATGCCAGGCTTCATGCATTGGAGAAGGAAATGGCAACCCACTCCAGTATTCTTGCCTGGAGAATCCCAGGGACTGGGGAGCCTGGTGGGCTGCCGTCTGTGGGGTCGCACAGAGTCAGACACAACTGAAGCGACTTAGCAGCAGCAGCAGCAGGCTTCCCTGTCCTTCACCATCTCCCAGAGCTTGCTCAAACTCATGTCTGTTGAGTCGGTGATGCCATCCAACTATCTCATCCTCTGTCATCCCCTTCTCTTCCTGCCTTCAATCTTTCCCAGCATCAGGGTCTTTTTGAATGAGTTGGCCCTTTGCATCAGATGGTCAAAGTATTAGAACTTCAACATCAGTCCTTCCAATGAATATTCGAAGTTGATTTCCTTTAGGATGGACTGGTTTGATCTCCTTGCAGTCCAAGGGACTCTCACGAGTCTTCTCCAACACCACAGTTCAAAAGCATCAATACTTCGGTGCTCAGCCTTCTTTATGGTTCAACTCTCACATCCAAACATGACTACTGGAAAACCATAGCTTTGACTAGATGGAGCTTTGCTGGCTAAGTAATGTCTCTGCTTTTTAATATGCTGTCTAGGTTTGAAATAGCTTTTCTTCCAAGGATCAAGTATCTTTTAATTTCATGGCTGCAGTTACCATCTGCAGTGATTTTGGAGCTCAAGAAAATAAAAGTCTGTCACTGTCTCCATTGTTTCCCATTTGTGTGCCATGAAGTGATGCGACCAGATGCCATGATCTTTATTCTTTGAATATTGAGTTTTAAGCCAGATTTTTCAGTGTCCTCTTTCACCTTCATCAAGAGGCTCTTTAGTTCCTCTTCATTTTCTCTGATTAGGCTGGTGTCATCTGCATATCTGAGGTTGTTGGTATTTCTCCCGTCAATCTGCATTCCAGCTTGTGCTTTATCCAGCCTAGCACTTCTCATGATATACTCTGCATATAAGCTAAATAAGCAGGGTGACAATATACAGCCTTGATGTACTCCTTTCCCATTATTGAACCAGTCCATTGTTCCATGTCTGGTTCTAACTATTGCTTCTTGACCTGCATACAGATTTTTCAGGAGGCAGGTCAGGTGGTCTAGTATTCTCATCTCTTTAAGAATTTTCCATAGTTTGTTGTGATCCACACAGTCAAATACTTTAGCATAGTCAGTGAAGTAGAAGTAGATTTTTTTTTTTAAATTCTCTTGCCTTTTCGATGATCCAGTGGATGTTGGCAATTTGATCTCTCGTTTCTCTGCCTCTTCTAAACCCAGATTGAAGATCTGGGAGTTCTCAGTTCACATACAGTTGAAGCAGTTAATACTCGTAACATTATGATATATGTGTTTCCAGATATTTCCCCTGGATGTGTACATATTTTTTTTAAAAATGGGATCACAATATATACCCTGTTTCATAGCCTCTTCTATTCACATTACAGTATATCATGAACACCTTTTCACATCATATTGGTAATAAAAGCTAACATCCGCTGAGTGCTCACCATGCACTCAGTTCAGTTCAGTTCAGTTGCTCAGTCGTGTCTGACTCTTTGCGACCCCATGAATTGCAGCACACCAGGCCTCCCTGTCCATCACCAACTCCTGGAGTTTACCCAAACTCATGTCCATCGAGTCGGTGATGCCATCCAGCCATCTCATCCTCTGTCATCCCCTTCTCCTCCTGCCCCCAATCCCTCCCAGCATCAGCGTCTTTTCCAATGAGTCAACTCTTCACATGGGGTGGCCAAAGTATTAGAGTTTCAGCTTTAGCATCAGTCCTTCCAATGAACACCCAGGACTGATCTCCTTTAGGATGGACTGGTTGGATCTCCTTGCAGTCCAAGGGACTCTCAAGAGTCTTCTCCAACACCACAGTTCAAAAGTATCAATTCTTCAGCATTCAGCTTTCTTCACAGTCCAACTCTCACATCCATACATGACCACAGGAAAAACCATAGCCTTGACTAGACAAACCTTTGTTGGCAAAGTAATGTCTCTGCTTTTGAAATTGCTGTCTAGGTTGGTCATAACTTTGCTTCCAAGGAGTAAGCGTCTTTTAATTTCATGGCTGCAATCACCATCTGGCCTTGGAGTATGGAATGAAGCAGGGCAAAGACTAGTAGAGTTTTGCCAAGAGAACATACTGTCATAGCAAACACCCTTTTCCAACAACACAAGAGAAGACTCTACACATGGACATCACCAGATGGTCAATACCAAAATCAGATTGATTATATTCTTTTTTTTTTTTTTTCAGCTCAAATAACTTTTATTTCTTCTCTCTCTCTCTCTCTCTTTTTAAATCTCACAGTTTCTTTAGAGATAACAAATCATTATTGGTGAAAAGAGGACTGGACTGGGAGTTAGAAAAACAGAATTCTGATCACAGATCTGATACTATCTATACTCTTAAATTTGACTAATATAAGCTTCAATTTTATTACCATTAAAATGAAAAAAAATGGCCTACATCTCTGCAAAGCTGCATAATTTTTCTAGTTCACATTATTAGAACCATAGATGATGATATATTTAAAAAATTAAAGCTAGAGGTTGATAAGACTATTTCCTTCTTTAGAAAACAAGAAGTTCCTCTCACTCCAGGTCTGAATTAGTAGGAAGACATAATTTAAGCAGTAGGTAGACAGTGTGCTGTAAATGACTTATCCTTGACTTTGTCCTACTAACTTCTTCTGTTGTATTGATTTTGTACCATTTCCCAAAATAAAATATGCTGAATTACCTCAAGTAGGGGTACATTTATGAGGTGAGAGTGATTTGGAGCATGCTCATGCAGACCTCTTTTTTTGCTGCAAATTATCCTTAATAAAGAATATTGCTGTGTTCTAATACCTCCCTGCATACCTTCCTCACATGCTTGATCATTTTATCACTTTATCATTCTACATCACTACATATGATGTTGAATGTTTTAATTTTTTGAAGAATACAAAGGGGCTGATCTTTCTGTCTCACTCAAGTGTTGATTTGTAATAAATAGTCATTTACTATTACTATTTCTATGAGTATTGTTTAATCTGTACAATGAAAAGTACTATAGTTATCTCTCAAAAGGAATGGCCTCTATTTTTTAACTGATAATTAATGAAAAATATTGCAAGTGAAAAAAAGTGTAATATCTTATTACTTTTGCAAACAACCGATTATATTCTTTACAGCCAAAGATGGAGAAGCTCAATACAGTCAGCAAAAACAAGACCAGGAGCTGACTGTGGTTCAGATCATGAACTCCTTATTGCTAAATTCACCATGCACTAGGCGCCCTTCTAAGCATTTTACATGAATTATTGCATTAATTCTCATAGTATCCCTCTCAAGTAGGTAATATTGTTTCCTCATTTAGTAGAAGAAAGAGGAGATTAACTATTGGGTGACACACAGAGCTTATATCTTGACCCTTTGACTTTTTAAAGGCCTTAAAGTATTCTACTATATGAACCATTTAACCATTCTTCATTGGTGAGCAACTCTCAGTTTCAGAAAAGAAGAATTTCCAGAAAGGGAAACTCTAGTTCCAAAACAGTATTCCTTGGTCTGTACAGGTAGACCTTAAACCATTCTGAGGTGTTTTTTTTTTTCTTTTTCTTGTTTTAAGTATCACTGTTTCCTTGTTGTTGACCCCTTTCCTCTTCACTCATTCCAGAAAAATGACCCATATCCATTTTCCAGGACTTCTGAACCTGCCCCTTACCACTGCCACTGAGAGACAATAGTTAAAACTCAGGAGTGCGATGCCCAGAGTTTAAATCTTGACTATGTTATTTACCAACAGGGTGCCCTTAGGTATTACTTAATTTCCTCAGGCTACATTTTTCTTATCAACAAAATAAAGAAAGGCATCTACCTCACAGAATGGTTTGAAAAATGGCATATGCAATGAGCCTGGCGAATAGTAAGTTTTCAATATATTTGGGAAGAAAGTGTCCCATTACTGCTTGATTGGGGGCCTTAAGGTGAAATGGAGTGAGAAAAGTGTATCCTACGTTGTTATAAAGACAAACTCCCATCTAAATACTAGGCTTCTAAGGACATTGAAAATTCCAAGTCTCCTTATCTTGAGTGACACATGAAGGAAACTTGAAATGAGTACCTTTCTTAAGTATGTTTGAATAGAAATTTGTTTTCTGCCATCCAGTTCAATAAAGTTGTGGGAGAAAGGAGGCAGGAGGACAAAATAAACTACAAATTCCTTCCTTGACATCCTTCTTCTTCTAATGCCTCTAAATACTAAATTATGAAGATTTGAAATAGGTACTAAAACTCACGTTCTGTCACCCAAGCTCTGAACTGTCTACAGCCAGTACCAAGATGCTAATTCCAAGTCTGTTCCTCAAAACAATTTCTGTTTCAGACATAAGGCTCCTCTATTAGCTGGCCCAGTTCAGTGACTGTCAGAATTTGAGATTATTAGTTCCCAAACCCATTGTTAGCAGGTACAGCCAGAGCTTTTAGCTAAAACATCAGTGTTGTTCTTCTGAGCATCCAGGGTGTGGAATTGCTTCTGATGTGTGCAGTTGTAATTCCAGTTGCCGCACAGTAAGACTGAGTGTAAACAACTCTCAGAGACAGAGGTACAGATGAGAATTTGTCTAAATTGCATAGAATGGCGGAAATCCCCATAGCACCTGGTCTGAAGCTTGACCATGAATACCAATTGGTTATCCACTTCTGTAATGGTTATTTTCCATTTGTTTGTAGGAGAAATCCTTGAGCCTACACCAAAAATAGTACTTGATTAATAGGCACTCTTTGGGATTTAAAAACAGTTAATTCAGCAGCAAGGTCTCTCTGGATGCATCTCCAGCTACTCCCGTTCTTAGTCAGAAACACAGTCAATGGAATAAACCTTAGTAGAGAAGTTAACCCCTTGGAACCTAGGTAGCCTGATTACAAACTTCATTACATGTGCTTTTCACAGGAATCCTCATAATCTGGCATTATGACGTTTGGCCAAGCTTTAAAAGTTCATATGATATTATAACTCAGAGTGACAGAGCTGGTGTTCAGATCCAGGTCCTTTGAATCTATGCTCTGTACTTTTTCAATAATTCTGGAGCTACTTTCCCCCATGGCTTTTCCAAAGCTACCAATGAATGCAGATCCTCACAGTGCCCTGGATAAGGCCAAGGAATTCCATATTAAGAGGTTTCTCCTTCACTGGGGATGAGGTACTAAAGGTACTAAAACACACGTCAAAACTGACATGTATAACACTTACTTTTCCTGCCTGTATTTCAGAACGTGATAAGGACCAGTCAAGCTACCAACATTTAGGGCTAGAAAACATCCTGAAGTAATCCAATGGACCATGTTCTTTTTTTTTTTTTTTTGTGGTCAATATAGCAATCCCTGGATTTACACAGAAGATGCTCAGAAGGCCCTAGTGTCACAGTTAAGAACTGCATCTAGTTACTTACAACTGTTGGTCTAACTAGCCCTGTGAAGTGAAGGGAAGTTGCTTAATCGTGTCTCTTTGCGACCCCATGGACTATAGCCTACCAGGCTCCTCCATCCATGGGATTTTCCAGGCAAGAGTACTGGAGTGGGTTGCCGTTTCCTCCTCCAGAGGATCTTCCCGACCCAGGGATCAAACCCGGGTCTCCCACATTGTAGGCAGATGCTTTACTGTCTGAGCCACCAGGGAAGTCCCACTAGCTTATCTGTAAGCCAGATAAAAGCCACAGAAGAAATGCCTAGGTTTTCCATCTTGGTACTGTGGTTGCTAAGCAGACATGCTTCCTCTTCTAATGTTTTAGCATTTAAATTTTACTGTCTTAAGAGAGATGTTAATTTTCCTGTGCTTCATTTTCACTTTCAAATTTCTAGAGCTCAGTGACGGTCCCTTTTTAAAGTGTAATGAAGCAAAATTTTTCCCATGAAGTGTTGATCAGGGTAGGCTAGTATCGATACCAGACAATACCTAAATCTCAACAACTGCACAATACAGAGGTTCATTGCTCACTCATAGGATATGTCATCTCCATTTGCCTAGGGACTGCTTCATATGGTTCTCATACTGAGACCTGGCTGACAGAAAAGCCGCTATCTGGAACATTCTGGTCACTGTGTCTGAGGAAAAGCAAGCTCTACAGGGGCTCCCAGCATCATTATTCCAGTCTGGAAGTGACTGTTTTTACAGCTCTTTCATAGGAACAAGTAAGAGGGCCTTTTCCTACCCACCACAAGAGGGCCAGAAAGCATTGTCCCAGTGGAGCAGAAAGCTGGATAGAGTCAGCATGCCCCACTCATTGCCAGTGCTACCTGGAAAGTTTTTGCATTTTAGAGGGAAAAAAAAGCCTCTTCAAGATTCTGTGTTCTTCAGACTCTTGCTTTTTGCACATTCCTGTCCACATGAGAACGATTTTAAATATTGCAAGATGTGTAAGGAAAGGAAATTTGGGAACTAGGAACACACATTTTGAGATGGCTGTGTTCTACTTTCCAGTCAGAGCATAGCATCCAGACATCCTGTATGCAGTCATGCAGAGGAGTACTTAGTGTCAGGCAGGCAGCAGTGAGCCAGCGCACAGCCCGACGGTGTTTAGGAGAGACAACCCCCGCGGGTCCACACTACACAGTGTGACAGGAAGATAAGGTGTCCAATCTCAGAATCGCACCCAACCCAGCTGGGGTGTCCAGGGGACTTCCCAGAGGAAGTTAAATGTACTACAGGAAGGAGGACATGATACATTTAGTGCATTTCTTTTCCATCTTCTCCCCCAAGCCTGGTTTCTTATTTTTATATAATTTTAAGAACACTTTTTAGCCAAGTGTGTGAACTGCTATTACATAAGGAAATTATGGTATGCCAGCTCAATAGACTATACAGCCATCAAAGTGACAGTTATAGCCTCTTATTATTAAGTAAATGGACAGGATATAGAAGACAACATGAAAAATGAACACTTGAGACTTATGGATGGGATTGTGGGTAAAATTTCATCATGAATTTTTAGCATGACTGTAACGTTAGCATGTTACTGTTAGGATGTAAGGCAATACCTGTGCACATACCCACAACACTACGCAGTCCTTTAACTGTGGCCTCAGTGTTCCTGTCAGAGAATAATTCTGAATCTGTTTAGCTTAGACATTTTTATATTTTTGATTTTGTGCCTTAATGTCTACATTCTGTGAATCATCCATGGTACAAAGATTAAGATTTGAAACCTGGTTTTAACTATCTTCTATATGCTGATAACTACAAATTTAAAAATCTAGCTCTGGATGCAGATAATCCAACCCCCTACTCAACATCTCTGCTTAACTGTCTATAGAAATTTCCTTCCAGTAAATCAACAGCATATGAACAAAATTTATAAATGCAGAATTTTATGGTGCTGATACAAAAAAAAACATATGTTAACTAAGATTAAGCTTGTACTGTATTCCTCAGTATTTTATTGCCTTAGCCAGGGTGTCAACTAACCATATAAATATCAAACATTAAGAAGTACAAATCAGCTTACTAAAATATCTGTCAGAGCTTTCCACATTTGTCAAATTTGATGTATTACAACCTACAGGGGAAAACTTATGTAGCAGAAACTCAAAAATAATTGAATAACCATATGTAAAAAAGCTAGAATTTGAGTTATTACATAAGATTAAATGAAGAGAAAAAGAGTTAGGAAGACCAAATTATATTTACACACTTTTGTTTGTCACAAATTTTCTACATGTTGTAGAGACATTAAGCTGTGTATTACTTATGAAGGAGTTTTAATCTAATTGGACATGTTCAGCTCAGTTCAGTTCAGTCGCTCAGCCGTGTCTGACTCTTTGCGACCTCATGAATTGCAGCACACCAGGCCTCCCTGTCCATCACCAATGTTGGAGTTCACTCAAACTCATGTGCATCAAGTCAGTGATGCCATCCAGCCATCTCATCCTCTGTCCTCCCCTTCTCCTCCTGCCCTCAATCCCTCCCAGCATCAGGGTCTTTTCCAATGAGTCAACTCTTCACATGAGGTAGCCAAAGTGTTGGAGTTTCAGCTTTAGCATCAGTCCTTCCAATAAACACCCAGGACCGATCACCTTTAGGACGGACTGGTTGGATCTCCTTGCAGTCCAAGGGACTCTCAAGAGTCTTCTCCAACACCACAGTTCAAAAGCATCAATTCTTTGGTGTTCAGCTTTCTTCACAGCCCAACTCTCACATCCATACATGACCACTGGAAAAACCATAGCCTTGACTAGACGGGCCTTTGTTGGCAAAGTAATGTCTCTGCTTTTTAATACACTGTCTAGGTTGGTCATAATTTTCCTTCCAAGGAGTAAGCGTCTTTTAATTTCATGGCTGCATTCACCATCTGCAGTGATTTTGAAGCCCAGAAAAATAAAGTCTGCCACTGTTTCCTCTGTTTCCCCATCTGTTTCCCATGAAGTGATGGGACCAGATGCCGTGATCTTAGTTTTCTGAATGTTGAGCTTTAAGCCAACTTTTTAACTCTCCTCTTTCATTTTCATCAAGAGGCTTTTTAGTTCCTCTTCACTTTCTGCCATAAGGGTGGTATCCTCTGCATATCTGAGGTTATTGATATTTCTCTCAGCAATCTTGATTCCAGCTTGTGCTTCTTCCAGCCCAGTGTTTCTCATGATGGACTCTGCATATAAGTTAAATAAGCAGGGTGACAATATACAGCCTTGACGTACTCCTTTTCCTATTTGGAACCAGTCTGTTGTTCCGTGTCCAGTTCTAACTGTTGCTTCCTGACCTGCGTACAGGTTTCTCAAGAGGCAGATCAGGTGATCTGGTATTCCCATCTCTTTCAGAATTTTCCACAGTTTATTGTGATCCACACACAGTCAAAGGCTTTGGCATAGTCAATAAAGCAGAAATAGATGTTTTTCTGGAACTCTCTTGCTTTTTCCATGATCCAGCAGATGTTGGCAATTTGATCTCTGGTTCCTCTGCCTTTTCTAAATCTAGCTTGAACATCTGGAAGTTCACAGTTCACATGTTGCTGAAGCCTGGCTTGGAGAATTTTGAGCATTGCTTTACTAGCATGTGAGATGAGTGCAATTGTGCGGTAGTTTGAGCATTCTTTGTCATTGCCTTTATTTGGGATTGGACTTCCCTGGTGGCTCAGACGGTAAAACGTCTGTCTACAACGTGGGAGACCTGGGCTCGATCCCTGGGTTGGGAAGATCCGCTGGAGAAGGAAATGGCAACTCACTCCAGTACTATTGCCTGGAAAATCCCATGGACAGAGGAACCTGGTGGGCTACAGTCCATGGGGACGCAAAGAGTCAGGCATGACTGAGTGACTTCACATTCACGTTCACATTCTTTGAGATTGGAATGAAAACTGAACTTTTCCAGTCCTGTGGCTACTGCTGAGTTTTCCAAATTTGCTGGCATATTGAGTGCAGCACTTTCACAGCATCATCTTTCAGGATTTGAAATAGCTCAACTGCAATTCCATCACCTCCACTAGCTTTGTTTGTAGTGATGCTTGCTAAGGTCCACTTGACTTCACATTCCAGGATGTCTGGATCTAGGTGAGTGTTCACACCATTGTGATTATCTGGGTTGTGAAGATCTTTTTTGTACAGTACTTCTGTACATCTTTGCATGAAATGCAAAGCCCATCTTTGCATGAAATGTTCCCTTGGTATCTCTGATTTTCTTGAAGAGATCTCTAGTCTTTCCCATTCTATTGTTTTCCTCTATTTCTTTGCACTGATCTCTGAGGAAGGCTTTCTTATCTCTCCTTGCTGTTCTTTGGAACTCATTGAATACGCATTCAAATGGGTATATATTTCCTTTTCTCCTTTGCTTTTCGCTTCCCTTCTTTTCACAGCTATTTGTAAGGCCTCCTCAGAAAGCCATTTTGATTTTTTGCATTTCTTTTTCTTGATCCCTGTCTCCTGTACAATGTCATGAACCTCCGTCCATGGTTCATCAGGTTCTCTATCTATCAGATCTAGTCCCTTACATCTATTTCTTAGTTATACGGGATTTGATTTAGGTCATACCTGAATGGTCTAGTGGTTTTCCCTACTTTCTTCAATTGAAGTCTGAGTTTGGCAATAAGGAGTTCATGGTCTGAGCCACAGTCAGCTCCCGGTCTTGTTTTTGCTGACTTTATAGAGCTTCTCCATCTTTGGCTGCAAAGAATATAATCAGTCTGATTTCAGTGTTGACCATCTGGTGATGTCCATTTGTAGAGTCTTCTCTTGTGTTGTTGGAAGAGGGTGTTTGCATGACCAGTGCGTTCTCTTGGCAAAACTTTATTAGCCTTTGCCCTGCTTCATTCTGTACTCCAAGGCCAAATTTGCCTGTTACTCCAGGTGTTTCTTGACTTCCTACTTTTGCCTTCCAGTCCCCTATAATGAAAAGGACATCTTTTTTGGGTGTTAGTTCTAAAAGGTCTTGAAGGTCTTTATAGAACTGTTCAATTCAGCTTCTTCAGCGTTACTGGTTGGGGCATGGGCCTGGATTACTGTGACATTGAATTGTTTGCCTTGGAAATAAACGAGATCATTCTGTCGTTTTTAAGATTGCATCCAAGTACTGCATTTCGGACTCTTTTGTTGACCATGATGGCCACTCCATTTCTTCTAAGGGATTCCTGCCCACAGTAGTAGATATAATGGTTATCTGAGTTAAATTCACCCATTCCAGTCCATTTCAGTTTGTTGATTCCTAGAGTGTCGACGTTCACTCTGGCCATCTCCTGTTTGACCACTTCCAATTTGCCTTGATTCATGGACCTGACATTCCAGGTTCCTATGCAATATTGCTCTTTACAGCATTGGACCTTGCTTCAATCACCAGTCACATCCACAACTGGGTATTGATTTTACTTTGGCTCCATCCCTTCATTCTTTCTGGAGTTATTTCTCCACTGATCTCCTATAGCATATTGGGCACCTACTGACCTGGAGAGTTCCTCTTTCAGTTCCTCTATCATTTTGCCTTTTCATACTGTTCATGGGATTCTCAAGGCAAGAATACTGAAGTGGTTTGCCATTCCCTTCGCCAGTGGACCACATTCTGTCAGACTTTGGACACGTTCAAGTTATATTAAAAGTATGTTTCAGTCTGTTGGCTAGTTGTTTCAAAGAATAGTTTTAAATTTAATACACAAATCATTCACTTAAAATTTTTTTTAAGTTTTTACTAAGAAAGGATAAATCTTCAATTTTAATAAGTAGTTCCTCTCTTTAGCCAGGAGCCAACATATTGTGTAATGGTGAAAAACCAAAAGCATCACCATTAAAAAAGATGTCCTGTATCATATATTATATAGCATTTTCTGAATATTCTGACCAATTCATAAGATATGAAATAGGAATAAGGGATATACCTTTTAGAAGAAAAAGATAAACTTTTATGAATAATATGTTATGATTTATTAAAACAAACCAAAAATTAACCCCATGAAACAACAGTAGTTACACTTGCTGCTGCTGCTGTTGCTGCTGCTAAGTCGCTTCAGTTGTGTCCGACTCTGTGCAGCCCCAGAGACGGCAGCCCACCAGGCTCCCCCGTTCTCCAGGCAAGAACACTGGAGTGGGTTGCCATTTCCTTCTCCAGTGCATGAAAGTGAAAAGTGAAAGTGAAGTCACTCAGTCGTATCCGACTCCTAGCGACCCCATGGACTGCAGCCTACCAGGCTCCTCTATCCATGGGGTTTTCCAGGCAAGAATACTGGAGTGGGGTGCCATTGCCTTCTCCGAGTTACACTTGATATCTCTTAAATGGAGAGTGATTATTTTAATCAATAAAATTATATATTCACCCAGTGAAAATCTCAGTATCATCAAGAATTTTACTAAAATAATGGAGAAATATGAAAAATTAATCACTATTTAAAATAAATATAAAAATGTTAAAAATATAAAAATCTGACATTATGTTCATGTTTATGGCAATGCACACGTAGAATAAATGTAAAAGAAAACATGCAGTTATTATAAGAAGGGAACTACAAGCCTTTTTTTCTGAGATTTTGAAAATTTATTGAAGATAGTCTATATCTTCCTCTCTGTAATAAAGGTATAATAGTAATGCCTACCTTAGTAAGCTTGTTGTGAAGACTATGTGAGTTTATATAAATAAGCTGTTTTAAAGAGTTTGAAAATAAATAAAAAGATCTTCCTGCATGAAAGACTGAACAACAGGAAGGCACCAGTTCATCCCAAATTGATTTTTAAGATTATGCTATTTCAGTTAAAAAGTTTTTGTCTTGAACTGGATTGATTGGATTATTTTAGATTTTTCCTATTCTAGTGGCTTAGAAATTGTGTCTGTTACTTTGTTCATCTATCATTTTTCCTTAAATTTTCTAACAAAACAATGTAAACATGTTAGTTTCACAACATCCAGACTTGTACTGTCATCTCTGCCCCAAGAGTAGATAATTTTAATCCTTCGTCTACCATCAGGAGTGATTCCTGTGTTCAGTTAAGATCATCTGAAATTTTAGCTCTATATTATTATTTTTCCAGAAAGCTTTAAAATTAATTCACTGTAATATTCCCAGCCACTTTACTCAAACTTAACTATAAAATTTACCAGTGCCTTTACTCACTGTAGATTCTTGTGAGATGCAGAAATATTTTTATCCTTATAAGACTATTCATGGACTTTTCCATGGCTCCTCTCTCCGCCCCCACACAAACTCCTAAAAGTATTATTCCATCTTTCCAAATCCATTCCTGATGTCAGTTGATATGAAGTTGACTTCAGAATAATAGGTAGGTTGGAAAATAGAGAACTGCTTTCCTGCCTGCTAATTTATATTGTAAAAGGCAGGCAGTTACTCTAGAAGGAAAGAGTTAAAGAAGTGAACTGAAACAGGAGCATGGACATGGTATGGAAAAGATTTTGGAGATCTTAGAGAAGAGAGATTTAGAGATTTAAGAGAAACCTTAGAAGAAGAGACATTTTGGATTTGGTGAGTAGTAGCTAGCATGTGCAGAGCAGGCAATGGCACCCCACTCCAGTACTCTTTCCTAGAAAATCCCATGGATGGAGGAGCCTGGTAGGCTGCAGTCCATGGGGTCGCTAGGAGTCAGACACGACTGAGCATCTTCACTTTCACTTTTCACTTTCATGCATTGGAGAAGGAAATGGCAACCCACTCCAGTGTTCTTGCCTGGAGAATCTGAGGGACGGGGGAGCCTGGTGGGCTGCCGTCTCTGGGGTTGCACAGAGTTGAACACGACTGAAGTGACTTAGTAGTAGTAGTAGTAGTAGTAGTAGTAGCAGCAGCTATCATGTGTGGGAGATACAAGAAAAACAGAGAAAGAGAATTTTAAGAAATTTTCAGTGCATTAATAAAAGAAATTTCAGAAAAGATTTTAGTTGCTTTTATCTCCCTATTTGCTTATTTTGTTTCACCATTGTGTCTTTGGATGTGACTCTTCATTGAGATTGAACCATATGATGCCTCAGCTTGATATGTATTGTATCTGTAGATCATTCTTTTCAGAAATTCAGACCAGAGAGAAAATCCAGACTCTTGGAAGGTGACATCTGAGAAGATGTCAATAGCTTCAAATTTGTGAAACAGTTACTTATAATAACAAATGACCTTGAAACTTAGTGGCTTTAAGCTATGAACAGTTATTTGATATGAGTCTGTGAGTTGAGTAGAAATTTCTTCCAGTCAGGTTGGCTTGCCTTGGCCTAGTTCACACAAACATGACAATTCCTAGCCTCTGCTTGAGTTAATGCTTGCTACTGTCCCATTGGTCAAACCAAGTCAATTGGACAAGCCCAGGGATAGTTTGGGGAATAGAACCCACCTTTTTTTTTTTTTAGAACCCACCTTTTGATGGGAATTGCTACAAGGCACTCTGCAAAGGGGCCTACATAGAGAGAAGGGAATGATTGGGAGCTATTTGTGTAATCTTCCATTTTTAGTGAGAGAATATATTAGCAGTGCAGTTAGTTAATTCAAAGGTCTTAATACTTTAAATAAAAACGACTAACTGAAAAGCTAGAACTGCCAGTACTGAGTGTGGGTAGAAAAACTTAGGTGGCCCTGGAGGTGAGGTTTGGGAGGTGCTGAACAGAGAAGTTGGGGGATTTTTTCCTTTTTATCTTTGTTTTATCTCATTGTGGCAATAAACACCAATCACCTTTGTGATTTGTGAAATGGGATCTAATAAAGAGTATCTACTCATTTCCTACTGTTTCTGGAACTCAATAACACAAATTTAGATAAAGCAACACAAATTTATTTTCTTACACTTCTGTCCATCAGAAGTCTAAATGAGTAAGCCAGATTGTGTTCCTTCTGGAGGCTCAGAGCAGAATCCATTTCCTTGCCTTTTCCAGCTCCTAGAAGCTGTTCACATTCTCAGCTCATGACCCCATATCTCTCAGCCTTCTGCTTCAGTCCCTTCTTCTCCTCTGACCTCCCTGCCTTGCTCTTAGATGATTAAGTTGGGTCCATCAGATAATCCAGGGTAATCTCCTCATCTCAAGATCCTTAACTTAATCACATCCATAAAGCTCCTAAACTAACATCATTAGGTGTTGGCGGATTTGGGTGGGGACGTCTTTCAGTTCAGTTCAGTCCCTCAGTGGTGTCCGACTCTTTGCGACCTCATGAATCACAGGACGCCAGGCCTCCCTGTCCATCACCAACTCCTGAAGTTCACTCAGACTCAACGTCCATCGAGTCAGTGATGCCATCCAGCCATCTCATTCTCTGTTGTCCCCTTCTCCTCCTGCCCCCAATCCCTCCCAGCATCAGTGTCTTTTCCAATGAGTCAACTCTTCGCATGAGGTGGCCAAAGTACTGGAGTTTCAGCTTTAGCATCATTCTCTCCAAAGAAATCCCAGGGCTGATCTCCTTCAGAATGGACTGGTTGGATCTCCTTGCAGTCCAAGGGACTCTCAAGAGTCTTCTTTGGGAGGCCATAATTCAACCAGTCACAGTGCATTTATTAAATTAATTTTAAAATTCCTCAGGTTAAGAAACCCTTGCCCAAGACACTTCTCTGATTATAGCCGCAGTTTTCTCTGCTCAAATGATTTTTGCCTTCAGAAGTTGCAAAATGGCTGCTGTTTTCCTGATGAATCCACTAGGAAATGATTCCACAGAGATAATAGCCATTGCAATTGTTTGTTTCTGGTGGATTACCTCTTACTTCTTTCTGTAGAACTATACTTATCTTCTCAGGGAATCCATGGTCTTAAGACCTGTCTTCTCAGATAATCGTCCCAGAGCCTCTGTAGTATCAGGCCTAGATGTCCATTCACGTGTTACCACAGGAACCTCTAGGAAGCTGCCTACTTAGACAGTGTTTAAGTTGGGTATTGATGGGATGTGTGTTCCCCATTGAGAGACCCATTTCCTGGTTTCTTTAGAAAAACTGGACTCAATTGAGCTTGAACTTACGAGAGACCTTGTAGAAATGAGACCATAGCTGTGGATTAGCCCACCTCTAGCCAAAACCTGTGACTGTGTGGATCACAATAAACTGTGGAAAATTCTGAAAGAGATGGAAATACCAGACCACCTGACCTGCCTCTTGAGAAACCTGTATGCAGATCAGGAAGCAACAGTTAGAACTGGACATGGAGCAACAGACTGGTTCCAAATAGGAAAAGGAGTACGTCAAGGTGGTATATTGTCACCCTGTTTATTTTACTTCTATGTAGAGTACATAATCAGAGAAGGCAATGGCAACCCACTCCAGTACTTTTGCCTGGAAAATCCCATGGATGGAGGAGCCTGGTAGGCTGCAATCCATGGGGTCGCTAAGAGTCGGATACGACTGAGCGACTTCACTTTCACTTTTCACTTTGATGCATTGGAGAAGGAAATGGCAACCCATTCCAGTGTTCTTGCCTGGAGAATCCGAGGGACGGGGGAGCCTGGTGGGCTGCTTTCTATGGAGTCACACAGAGTCGGACACAACTGAAGTGACTTAGCAGCAGCAGAGTACATCATGAGAAACGCTGGGCTGGAAGAAGCCCAAGCTGGAATCAAGATTGCTGGGAGAAATATCAATAACCTCAGATATGCAGAGGATACCACCTTTATGGCAGAAAGTGAAGAGGAGCTGAAGAGCCTCTTGATGAAAGTGAAAGAGGAGAGTGAAAAAGTTGGCTTAAAGCTCAACATTGAGAAAACTAAGATCATGGCATCTGGTCTCGTCACTTCATGGTAAGTAGATGGGGAAATAGTGGAAGCAGTGTCAGACTGTGTTTTTTTAGGCTCCAAAATCACTGCAGATGGTGACTGCAGCCATCAAATTAAAAGATTCTTACTCCTTGGAAGGAAAGTTATGACCAACCTAGACAGCATATTCAAAAGCAGAGACATTACTTTGCCAACAAAGGTTCGTATAGTCAAGGCTATGGTTTTTCCAGTGGTCATGTATGGATGTGAGAGTTGGACTGTGAAGAAAGCTGAGCACCAAAGAATTGATGCTTTTGAACTGTGGTGTTGGAGAAGACTCTTGAGAGTCCCTTGGACTGCAAGAAGATCCAACCAGTCCATCCTAAAGGGGATCAGTCCTGGGTGTTCATTGGAAGGACTGATGCTAAAGCTGAAACTCCAATATTTTGGCCACCTCATGCAAAGAATTGACTCATTGGAAAAGACTCTGATGCTGGGAGGGATTGAGGCAGGAGGCGAAGGGGACAACAGAGGATGAGATGGTTGGATGGCATCACCAACTCGATGCACGTGAGTTTGCATAAACTCCAGGAGTTGGTGATGGACAGAGAGGCCTGGCGTGCTCCAATTCATGGGGTCGCAAAGAGTCAGACACGACTGAGCGACTGAACTGAACTGAACTGAGACACTGGTGAATCTGGTAGAGAGAAATAAAGTTTGTATTTGGTACACTCTTACTGGCTTCCTGGTGGCTCAATGATTTAAAAAACAAGTAAACAAAAAGCATGCCTGCCAATAAAGGAGATACAAGAGATGTTGGTTCAATCTCTGGGTTGGGAAAATCCCCTGGAGAAAGAAATGGCAATCACTTCAGTATTCTTGCCTGGGAAATCCCATGGACAGAAGGGCCTGGCAGGCTGCAGTCTATGGGTTGGCAAAAGAGTTGGATATGAACTTAGTGGCTAAGCAACAACAAAAACAACACTATTGTTATCAAAGCACAACCACAATTCACCTCTGATTTATCAGTAATGCATCACCTAAGTTTTCCCACAAATAGTTGGCAGTACTCTTGTATTCTCGGAAAAGGCAATGGCACCCCACTCCAGTACTCTTGCCTGGAAAATCCCATGGACAGAGGAGCCTGGTGGGCTGCAGTCCATGGGGTCGAGAAGAGTCGGATACAACTGAGTGACTTCACTTTCACTTTTCACTTTCATGCATTGGAGAAGGAAATGGCAACCCACTCCAGTGTTCTTGCCTGGAGAATCCCAGGGACGGGGGAGCCTGGTGGGCTGCCATCCATTAGGTCATGCTAGTCGGACACGACTGAAGCGACTTAGCAGTAGCAGCACTCTTGTATGCTTACTGAGTACATAAGTTCAGTTTAGCTCAGTCGCTCAGTCGTGTCCAACTCTTTGCGACCCCATGGACTGCAGCATGCCAGGCCTCCCTGTCCATCACCAACTCCTGGAGTTTACTCAAACTCATGTCGATGTCTATTGAGTCGGTGATGCCATCCAACTCTGTCGTCCCCTTCTCCCACCTTCAGTCTTTCCCAGCATCAGGGTCTTTGCCATTGGGTCAGTTCTTTGCATGAGGTGGCCAAAGTATTGGAGTTTCAGCTTCAGCATCAGTCCTTCCAATGAATATTCAGGACAGATTTCCTTTAGGATGGACTGGTTGGATCTCCTTGCAGTCCAAGGGACTCTCAAGAGTCTTCTCCAACACCACAGTTCAAAAGCATCAATTCTTCAGCACTCAGCTTTCTTTATAGTCCAACTCTCACATCCATACATGACTACTGGAAAGACCATAGCTTTGACTAGATGGATCTTTGTTGGCAAAATAATGTCTCTGCTTGTTAATATGTTGTCTAGCTTGGTCATAGCTTTTCTTCCAAGGAGCAAGTGTCTTTTAATTTCATGGCTGCAGTCACCATCTGCAGTGATTTTGGAGCCCAGAAAAATAAAGTCTGCCACTGTTTCCCCATCTGTTTCCCATGAAGTGATGGGACCAGATGCCATGATCTTCGTTTTCTGAATGTTGAGCTTTAAGCCAACTTTTTCACTCTCCTCTTTCACTTTCATCAAGAGGCTCTTTAGTTCTTCTTCACTTTCTGCCATAAGGGTGGTGCCATTTGCATATCTTAGGTTATTGATATTTCTCCTGGCAATCTTGATTCCAGCTTGTGCTTCATCCAGCCCAGCGTTTCTCATGATGTACTCTGCATGTAAGTTAAATAAGCAGGGTGACAATATACAACCTTGACGTACTCCTTTCCCTATTTGGAACCAGTCTTTTGTTCCATGTCCAGTTCTAACTGTTGCTTCTTGATCTGCATATAGATTTCTCAGGAGGCAGATCAGGTGGTCTGGTATTCCCATCTCTTTCAGAATTTTCCACAGCTTATTTTGATCCACACACAGTCAAAAGCTTTGACATAGTCATGGTGGTATCCAAACCCTTTGCAAAGAGAAGTCTAAAGGTAATACATTCTGGTAAAATTGACTTGAGGATTTAAGTAGAATGAACATCATGGTTGGTGATCCCAGAATTAAGCTGATTGCTTTGAAATTCCATTTTCCTCTTTGCTTATTATCATCGATAAAATTGAGAGAGATTCACAAACCACTGTGAAAGTGCTAGCGTTCTAAGTGGCAGCCACCACCATCTCCTGGGGAAAGTACACATTTAAGACTGAGAAGGTAAGATTTTCCTGGTCTTCAATTCAGAACATTTTAATTGAAAAAATTAAATCTATACAAATTAAATATTCATGTTTTAGCTGTGATGAAAATCAGCTCTGTTACTAGCACTTACTTCCACTAGCACTGACTTTAAACATAGCCTCATATTCATTCTCCCAGGGAAAGGGGTCTTTCTTGTTGTTATAATTGTAATTCTTAGGATTCCGTATGAACTACCCAGTCTATGGTCTTTTGTTACAGCAACCTGAGCTGACTAAAACAATCTTTATAGTTCCTTAGAGCCTTTGCTTTATATGGCCTCTGTCTAGAACTGATATGTGTATGGCTGGCTCTTTCTCAATATTCAGATATCTATTTAAATTCTACCTCCTGAGAAAGGTCTTTATTGATACTATCCAAAAATCTAGAGGAACTGTCAAGACACACTGTTGACTTTCTCTAATTTCTTTTTTTTTTTTTTTTTTTTAATTTTATTTTTTTAAAAAAAATCACATGCTCCCCATCCTGAACCCTCCTCCCTCCCAACCTCCCCATACCATCCCCCTGGGCCTTCCCAGCGCACCAGCCCCAAGCATCCAGCATCGTGCACTGAACCTGGACTGGCATCTCGTTTCATACATGACATTTCACATGTTTCAATGACATTCTCCCAAATCTTCCCACCCTCTCCCACAGAGTCCATAAGACTGTTCTATACATCAGTGTCTCTTTTGCTGTCTCGTACACAGGGTTATCGTTACCATCTTTCTAAATTCCATATACATGCGTTAGTATACTGTATTTATGTTTTTCCTTCTGGCTTACTTCACTCTGTATAATAGTCTCCAGTTTCATCCACCTCATTAGAACTGATTCAAATGTATTCTTTTTAATGGCTGAGTAATACTCCATTGTGTATATGTACCACAGCTTTCTTATCCATTCATCTGCTGATGGACATCTAGGTTGCTTCCATGTCCTGGCTATTATAAACAGTGCTGCGATGAACATTGGGGTACACGTGTCTCTTTCCCTTCTGGTTTCCTCAGTGTGTATGCCCAGCAGTGGGATTGCTGGATCATAAGGCAGTTCTATTTCCAGTTTTTTAAGGAATCTCCACACTGTTCTCCATAGTGGCTGTACTAATTTGCATTCCCACCAACAGTGTAAGAGGGTTCCCTTTTCTCCACACCCTCTCCAGCATTTATTATTTGTAGACTTTTGGATCGCAGCCATTCTGACTGGTGTGAAATGGTACCTCATAGTGGTTTTGATTTGCATTTCTCTGATAAAGAGTGATGTTGAACATCTTTTCAAGTGTTTGTTAGCCATCTGTATGTCTTCTTTGGAGAAATGTCTATTTAGATCTTTGGCCCATTTTTTGATTGGGTCATTTATTTTTCTGGAGTTGAGCTGTAGGAGTTGCTTGTATATTTTTGAGATTAGTTGTTTGTCGGTTGCTTCATTTGCTATTATTTTCTCCCATTCTGAAGGCTGTCTTTTCACCTTGCTAATAGTTTCCTTTGATGTGCAGAAGCTTTTAAGTTTAATTAGGTCCCATTTGTTTATTTTTGCTTTTATTCAGTCGCTCAGTTGTGTCTGACTCTTTGTGACCCCAGGGACTTCAGCTCTCCAGGCTTCCCTGTCCATCACCAACTCCCAGAGCCTACTCAGACTCATGTCCATTGTGTCAGTGATGCCATCCAACAATCTCATCCTCTGTTTAACAAGCTACATATTTTTTACTTTGCTACTTGTTTTTTCAGATGTATACATTTATTTTTGTTGTTTTTCATGCCCAGTTGTGATATAAATCAAAGTGAGCAGGGAGACAGTTTGTATGTTTGGTTTATTACTGTATCTGCAATGCTTAGAAAAATGCTTGAAGCATTTGAGCATTTTGGAAAATTTTTTTAAATTAATAAAGACAGACAGACTATCAGGCCAGCATCCAAGGTAGCCAGCTATTGCATCCCCTTTTCCACTTCAGAACATATTCTCTAAAGGCATAAATTGAGGGTATTTTAATAATCCATGAAGTCTGAAGTGGCAAATAGTATCTTTTCTTCAACCCTGCTTTCACTCTGGGCTAGGATTCTCAAGACTGTGTGATTCAGATATCCTCAAGCATTTGAGTTACTGCCTGAATTTGACTCATCTTTGCCTGTAGAGCATCTAATATTGCCTCTCTAAATGGCTTACTTGATTCAATCAAATACAGAGCAGAGTTCCCACACCAGGGTCCAAACTCTTCAGCCAACAACTATTAGGTACAAACCTTGAGTTGGACCAGCTGGGTCTCACATTCTTTGCAGCAAGGGAGAGTGCTCACCGTGGGGACCTGGGAGGCAGCTCAGTAAGACAATGTTAGAAAAGACTTCTTAGGGAGCTGCAGTTGAGTGATCTGGGGAAGAGCTCAAGGAAGCAGGGCTTTGCTGAATGCTCTCAGGAAGTGAGGGGAATAATTCTATGATTGCATATCTTGACTGTAACTAGAACAATGAGGCTAAGGCTGTCATTGTTACAAAAGCAGCAGTCATTCACATTAGCTGGGAGAGGGGACTTTTTGGCATTTTTTGGTTTACATGGTGACCTTGTTTTCATCTGGGCTTAGATAAGATTATGAAGTTTGTTTTGTTTGTTTGGTGTCATCAGATGTAGGACTCTGGAAGATTCTGAGGATGCCAGGGCCTAGCTGTGAATGCCAGGTCAGCTGTTAACCACACACAGATCCAGTTGTCAGAGTCAAGTCAGTTCCCCAAGTCAGGGGCTGCTTTTTTTGTTTATACTGGCTGCCTCGGAAATGATTGCCCTTACCTCCCATGTCCAGCTCGCACACATGGTTATGTTGAGCTTTTATCTGATCATAGATCCATCATGTATCGAGGCAGCTTCCACCCCACAAATGCTGCTCAAGCCATTGTTAGTTACCACAGAAAGACCTAAGTCTGTCTCCTCCAAATGTGGCTGTAAGTGTGGTAGTTCCTTAAAGTTTCCTAAACTTCTCCACATACAGGTACAGAGAAGATTGAAGTTGCCTCAGGGCAGGAGGGTAAGGATCTGGGCTAGGATAGTGGCAGTGTGGATGTGGAGAAACTGGGTGCCAGGCTATCAGAAACTGACACTCGTAGGATCAACCTTCAGAGGAACTGAAGATACAGATACCACTAGCCTAAGAGACTGGGTATTAGTGATGTTATTAACCAACATGGAGCTTCCAACTCCACAGCAGGTTTGTGGGGAGGTGATAATTTCTAATGGGGACATTCTCATTTGTAGAGGTGGCCTGTGGACACTGGAGAGTAGGAAAAGATAAGTGCTACGACCCATCAACAGGGAGAACATAAAAATGAGAAGTGGCTCTGGGACAGACTCATAAATAACAGGCATAAAACAGAAGCAGAGAATGAGGAATTTATCCTCAGTCAAAATCAAAGCTAAGAAAAGGCTGATAAATATGAACTTTAAAAAAAACCAGAGGCATCTGGAAAATCAAAGACTACAAAGACCCATTATAGTGGCTATTTTCATTCATTTGTCTATTCAAGAAGTATTCATTCACACCCTGGAAATAAAGTAATGGGGAAAAAAGAAAACAGGCCAATATCTCTGCCTTCATGGAACTAACATTGTAATCCGTCTCTCAGTCATGTCTGACTCTTTGCGACCCCATGAATGACAGCACGCCAGGCCTCCCTGTCCATCGCCAACTCCTAGAGTCCACCCAAAACCATGTCCACTGAGTCGGTGATGCCATCCAGCCATCTCATCCTCTGTCGTCCCCTTCTCCTACTGCCCTCAATCTTTCCCAGCATCAGGGTCTTTTCCAATGAGTCAACTCTTCGCATGAGGTGGCCAAAGTATTGGTGTTTCAGCCTCAACATCAGTCCTTCCAATGAACATCCAGGACTGATCTCCTTTAGAATGGACTGGTTGGGTCTCCTTGCAGTCCAAGGGACTCTCAAGAGTCTTCTCCAACACCACAGTTCAAAAGCATCAATTCTTCGGCAGTCAGCTTTCTTTATAGTCCAAGTCTCACATCCATCCATGACCACTGGAAAAACCACAGCCTTGACTAGACAGACCTTTGTTGACAAAGTAATGTCTCTGCTTTTTAATATGCTGTCTAGGTTGGTCATAACCTTCCTTCCAAGGAGTAAGCATCTTTTAATTTCATGGCTGCAGTCACCATCTGCAGTGATTTTGGTGCCCAGAAAAATAAAGTCAGCCACTGTTTCCACTGTTTCCCCATCTATTTGCCATGAAGTGATGGGACCAGATGCCATGATCTTACTTTTCTGAATGTTGAGCTTTAAGCCAACTTTTTCACTCTCCTCTTTCACTTTCATCAAGAGGCTCTTTAATTCTTCACTTTCTGCCATAAGGGTGGTGTCATCTGCATATCTGAGGTTATTGATATTTCCTCCGGCAATCTTGATTCCAGCTTATGCTTCATCCAGACCAGCGTTTCTCATGATGTACTCTGCATATAAGTTAAATAAGCCGGGTGACAATATACAGCCTTGACGAACTCCTTTTCCTATTTGGATCCTGTCTGTTGTTCCATGTCCAGTTCTAACTGCTGCTTCCTGACCTGCATACAGGTTTCTCAAGAGGCAGGTCAGGTGGTCTGGTATTCCCATCTCTTTCAGAATTTTCCACAGTTTATTGTGATCCACACACAGTCAAAGGCTTTGGCATAGTCAATAAAGCAGAAATAGATGTTTTTCTGGAACTCTGTTGCTTTTTTGATGATCCAACAGATGTTAGCAATTTGATCTCTGATTCCTCTGCCTTTTCTGAAACCAGCTTGGGCATCTGGAAGTTCATGGTTCATGTATTGCTGAAGCCTGGCTTGGAGAATTTTAAGCATCATTTTACTAGCATGTGAGATGAGTGTAATTGTGTGGTACTTTGAGCATTCTTTTGCATTGCCTTTCTTTGGGATTGGAATGAAAACTGACCTTTTCCAGTCCTGTGGCCACTGCTGAGTTTTCCACATTTGCTGGCATATTGAGTGCAGCACTTTCAAAGCATCATCTTTCAGGATTTGAAATAGGTCAACTGCAATTACATCACCTCCACTAGCTTTGTTCATAGTGATGCTTCCTAAGGCCTACTTGACTTCACATTCCAGGATGTCTGGCTCTAGGTCAGTGATCACACCATTGTGATTATCTGGGTCATGAAGATCTTTTTTGTACAGTTCTTCTGTGTATCCTTGCCACCTCTTCTTAATATCTTCTGCTTCTGTTAGGTCCCTACCATTTCTGTCCTTTATTGAGCCCATCTTTGCATGAAATGTTCCCTTGGTATCTCTGATTTTCTTGAAGAAATCTCTAGTCTTTCCCATTCTATTGTTGTCCTCTGTTTCTTTGCATTGATCTCTGAGGAAGGCTTTCTTATCTCTCTTTGCTATTCTTTGGAACTCATTGAATACGCATTCAAATGAGTATATATTTCCTTTTCTCCTTTGCTTTTCGCTTCCCTTCTTTTCACAGCTATTTGTAAGGCCTCCTCAGGCAGCCATTTTGCTTTTTTGCATTTCTTTTTCTTGGGAATGGTCTTGATTCCTGTCTCCTGTACCATGGCACAAACCTCCGTCCATAGTTCATCAGGTACTCTATCAGATCTAGTCCCTTAAATCTGTTTCTCGCTTAAGAAATGGAGTAGCCCATCATAGTCAACAAAAGAGTCTGAAATGCAGTACTTGGATGCAATCTCAAAAACGACAGAATGATCTCTGTTCGTTTCCAAGGCAAACCATTCAATATCACAGTAATCCAAGTCTGTGCCCCGACCAGTAATGCTGAAGAAGATGAAGCTGAACAGTTCTATGAATACCTACAAGATCTTCTAGAACTAACTCCCAAAAAAGATGTCCTTTTCATTATAGGGGACTGGAATGCAAAAGTAGGAAGTCAAGAAACACCTGGAGTAACAGGCAGATTTGGCTTTGGAATACAGAATGAAGCAGGGCAAAGACTAATAGAGTTTTGCCAAGAGAACACACTGGTCATAGCAAACACCTTCTTCCAGCAACACAAGAGAAGACTCTATACATGGACATCACCAGATGGTCGACACCGAAAATCGATTGGTTATATTCTTTGCAGCCAAAGATGGAGAAGCTCTATACAGTCACCAAAAACAAGACCGGGAGCTGACTGTGGCTCAGATCATGAACTCCTTATTGTGAAATTCAGACTGAAATTGAAGAAAGTGGAGAAAACATTATAATAGGGAAAGCAAATAGTAAATAAATGACTAAATAAGATGAGTAGGTAATCAGTATTTTGAGGAAATATAGAGGAGAATAGTTGGAGCTGGAAGTATGGGAGGGAGGTTTTCAGTTTTAAATAAGGTGTTCCTCAACTTCGAAGTGGCCTTTGAAAAAATATTCAAAGTTAGTGAGGGATTGAGTGATGCAATTATCTGGTCAGGTCTCTGAAAAGCAGGAAATGCTCACTACTCATACTAGCTAGACAAATAAGGATAGTATTGCCTGGTGCCTTACGTATGGTAAGTACTCTATGTAGATATTCAACCAGTATATAAAGATAACAACAGATTGATTTGGAAAAAAGTTAAATATGTAGAATATCTTCTTGATAAAATGCATGTTTAAAGGTTGCGATTTAACAACTTAAAGATCTTTAAGGGACTTCCCTAGTGGTCCACTGTGCAAAACTCCGTTCTTTCCGTGCAGAACTCTGAGATCTTTCGTTGTCTTTCTTTCTTCTTAGAGAAGGTATCAGAGATATATTTGAAGGATTGGGGTATGGGTGCTTGGTTCAATCAGTTTGGGTTTTGGGGAGGTAATATTTTGTTCTCTTTTGCCTTAGTCCATTGTTTCATGGAAAATAACTCATATACACATTACAGTCTTATTCTGATTGACAGTCACAGTGACTTCTTAAGGCTGAGATGTCTAATATAAAGCAGATCTATATACACATGTACATAAACAATTTATATCAAGACTGTGTTAAAAGTTAACTGTGTCTTGATTTTTGAGAACTTAAATATTTGCTTTTCTGCCACTGCCAGGAAGAGTTCATAAGTTATGGAAGTACTTTGGCTTTCAGAGAGATGCTATTTCTTTGTAATGCTACCTCTTTGGGGAACGAATGTGAAAAATAAAACATGTCATTTTACATGATACAAAGTCTTTTTATTGTCACTTTCCTGGCTTTAAAAGTGAATGGGACAAATCATAAAAAGACATATTGTAGGTGCAGGTTCTGCTTTAAATTTAGATATTCTAATGGAGTGTACAATCTGTGAGGCTTTTCTGTGTCACTCATTTTTCCCATTCCTTATCCATGGGCAGAGTGACCTGGTAATAAAGCACTGGACTGTGAAAAGGATGATTTATTTTTGGCTGACAGCCTTTCTCAGCTTATAGCTCTTGGAGATGATTTCCCTACCAACTTACTCCACAGGAGTATTGTTAAAGTACAGCAAATTGAGCCCTGGGAATTTAATAAAAGTGAATGAATACATAAATAGCTTCAAGGACTGTTTGCCAAATTGTCAGAGATTGTGATCATAATGATCAGTTATTTATTTATATATGTGTGTATTAATACATGTACATAATTGATATATAATATTGAAATGATACTTAGAAACTGATACTTTAAAAAAGTTAATGGAGCCACACTGGGACTGCTCCATACCCACTAGGATGGCTATAATAAAAAAGAAAACAGTAACAAGTCTTGGTGAAGATGTGGAAAAATTGGAGCCCTTATACACTGCAGCTCAGAATGTAAGATAGTACACTATATAAAACAGTCTGACATTTCCTCAAAAAGTTAAACATAGTGTTACTATATGACCCAGCAATTCCATGCCTATGCATTAGCCCAAAAGAATTGAGAACATATAGCCATGTAAAACTCACACAAACATTCATAGCATATATTCATTATTCAGCATTATTCATAATAGCCCCAAATTAGAAACCACTCAGATGTCTATCAACTGATGAATGGATAAATCAAATGTAGTATATCCGTACAGTGGAATAATATTCAGCCACAAAAAGGAATGAAGTACTGATACCTGCTAACCTGTGAATGAACCTTGAAAACACGCTAAGTGAAAGAAAACAGATACAAAAAGCCAGATATTGGGGTTTCCCCAGTGACTCATTGGTAAAGAACCTGCCCACCGATGCAGTAGACACATGTTTAATCCCTGAACCAGGAAGATCCCATATGCCCTGTAGCAACTAAGTCTGCGCACCACAGCTATTGGGCCTGTGCTGTGTAACACAGGAAGTCACCCCAATGAGAAGCCTGTGCACTGCAACTAGAGAGTAACCCCTGTGTCGCCACAACAGAGGAAAACCTGCACAATGACGAAGACCCAGCACAGCCAAAAATAAATGAATATATAGTTTTTTTAAAGGCCAGACATTATATGATGTCACTTATATGAAATGTTCAGAATAAGGATATCCTTAAAAATGAAAAATATATGTTAATATTTGCCTAGGACTGGGGAGTGTGTGGGTAAATGGAAAGTGACTGCTAATAGGAATGGCATGTGCCTTTTAGGGATGATTAAAATGTACTGAAATTACATAGTAGTGATGCTTGCACAATTTTGTGAATATACTTAAAAAAGAAGCATTGGATTGTATACTTCAAAGGATGAATTTTATAATATGTGAGTTGTATCTCAAATTGTTATTTTAAAAAATGTTTTAAATCAAGGACTTGGCATTTGATTGAATATCAAATTATATAAATGGGTAATTGTTAATTTTTGGTATGATAAAAATTTTATGATAATGTTTTTAAAACAGGTCTTTGAAGATAACTTACCTGTAAATAAATTTTTTAAAAATTAATGGAAAGCCCCTATCTAGATAGATTTCTATCACACAGACACAATGGTCATGGACTCTGTATCCTAGATGAGTGCTGTGATCTTGAGAAAATAACTTAGCTACTGCAAGACTCAGTTTCTTCTTATATAAAACAGACATTGTTATTAGGATTGAAACCTCCCAGGACAGTTGTGAAAGCCAGTAGGAAACTGAGAGATGGTAGCTGCTGGCAGTGGTCAAGGGCTGGAGGAGGAGGTGGTTAACTTCATTACACTGATTCTAACACAGTTTTTCCAATTTTAGCAACACTGAAATTCAGATGCGTCTACTAATCAATGGTGCATGCATGTGTGTTAGTTGCTCAGTCTTGTCCGACTCTTTGCAACCCCACGGACTGTAGACTGCCAGGCTCCTCTGTCCATGGAATTCTCCAGGCAAGAATACTGAAATGGATTGCCATTCCCTTCTCTAGGGGATCTTCCCCACCCAGGGCTTGAACCTGGGTCTCCTGCACTATAGGCAAATTCTTTACCATCTGAGCTACCAGGAAGCCCCAATCAATGGCATATCGTAGCTTAATTGGAAATATTTTTCTTTCTTAGTGTTCCATAAAATAGAGGAGCATCTTACATTCAAATAGCTACTTACACTCTGTGAAATAACAATATTGCTAGTACTATAACCACTGCCCTTACTGTTGAGATATAGTTGGTTTTGTTTACTGTTCTTTTAGCCAGATGCTTCTCTTGACACACGTGGTCTTCAAAGAACATCAGTGTATTTCTTCTGTCGTCTCCCCTTTCTCTATTTCTTGTATTTTGTTGTCCCTATTTATTATTTCTTGATCCAACAGTTATCTTCAGTGTTACTATAGACAATCAAATTATAGTTCTTCAAAATAAGTAAATATGTGAAGTAACAGATGTGATAACTCACTGAGGGAATCCTTTCACAAAGTACACATATACAAATCATCCCATTTTACATTTTCAGTATCATAATTTTATTTGTCAATTATCTCAATAAAGGAGAAGGCAATGGCACCCCACTCCAGTACTCTTTCCTGGAAGATCCCATGGACGGAGGAGCCTAATAGGCTGCAGTCCATGGGGTCGCTGAGAGTCGGACACGACTGAGGGACTTCGCTTTCACTTTTCATTTTCATGCATTGGAGAAGGAAATGGCAATCCACTCCAGTGTTCTTGCCTGGAGAATCCCAGGGACAGGGGAGCCTGGTGGGCTGCTGTCTCTGGGGTCACACAGAGTCAGACACGACTGAAGTGACTTAGCAGCTTAGCAGCATCTCAATAAAAGTGTGGAAAAACTTGCCTAAAAACCATAATAAATAAATATTAACTAAATACAAAAAAAGATTATCTTTCAGAACAGAGGCCATAGTTTGCAAATTTTGTTTTCAAAAATGACATTTATGTAGGAAATTTCAAATGTATAAGCCACTGTTTATTTTTACAGGGAAAGAAAGAAGACTGTACATGTATATATATATATAAATCAAAAATAACTTCTTCCACTTAAAAGCAAAACCAAAACTCAGCATCTTCCATATTGATTTCCTTAGTATCTATAAAATGATAACAGATATAGCTCTGCTGCTGCTGCTAAGTCACTTCAGTCATGTCCGACTCTGTGCGACCCCATAGATGGGCAGCCCACCAGGCTCCCCCGTCTGGGATTCTCTAAGCAGTAAGACTGGAGTGGGTTGCCATTTCCGTCTCCAATGCATGAAAGTGAAAAGTGAAAGTGAAGTCGCCCAGTTGTGTCCAACCCTCAGCGACCCCATGGACTGCAGCCTTCCAGGCTCCTCCGTCCATGGGATTTTCCAGGCAAGAATACTGGAGTGGGGTGCCATTGCCTTCTCTGAGATATAGCGCTACCAATCTTATATTCTAGGCACTGAAAGTATAGTGGTTAACCATAGAGACTTAAAATTTACCCGTGGGGAGCTTGCATTCTAGAAGAGGGGCTGTAAAGTAATAAACATGTGCTATATCAAGTAGTTATGTGTACTATAAAAATAATAAAGTTGAGTAAAGGGGTTAGTGTATAGTGTTTTGTTTTGTTTTTTATAATATAGGGTGTTCAGTGAATCCTTCTCTGACAGGTAATATTTGAGAAAAAGTAGCAGCAGGAAGACAGATAACCATTATGAAAATGTGTCCCCCTTTCTCCAAGGGATCCAAGACCCCCTGTGGATGTCTGAAACCTCAGATAGTACCGAGTCTTACATGTTTTTTCTTATACATACATACCTATGATAAAGTTGAATTTAAATTATTCACAGTAAGAGATTAACAACAGTAACCAATAATAAAATAGAACAACTGTATGCTGTATGTTGTAATAAAAATTACACAAAGTGGGCTCTCACAGTATCTTTTTGGACAAATTTAACACCTTTTTCATCTTCACTGAGCACTTATCACCCGCTGTGGCTGTGACTTTTGCAGTCTGAGATGTGAAAGCAAAACTAGTATGAATGTCTTCTCCCTTCTTGACAGTTTCATGAGTACAGGATTAATCCTTACTGTAGCTCTTAGCAACCTCAGCATATGATTTTTTTTTCTTTCCTTAAGTCAAGAACTTTCACCTTTCACTTGAAGAAAGTACTTTGTGGCTTCTCTTTGAAACATCTGAATCTCCAGCATTACTACTCTTGCACTTTGGGACCATTATTACCTAAGATAAGGGTGACTTGAATACAAGCACTGCTATGTCTCCATACTGGATCTGATAATCATACCGACTAACAAAGGGATCAATGGGCAGGATAAGCTGGACAAAGGGAAGATGCAAGTCCTGAGTGGGATGGCATAAGATTTTATAAGGCCACTTAGAAGAGCACACAATTTAAAACGTTTGAATTACTTATTTCTGGAATTTTCCATTTAATGTTTTCAGAGCTCAGTTGACTGCAGAACTGAAACCACAGAAAGTGAAACCACAGTTAAGGGGGACTGCTGTACTCTGTAAGCTGTAAAGGTAAGGAAGTATTTTCTCTCATCATTCTATAATGTCATTGTTCTCTGACTGAGCCCCTAAAAAAAGACTTAGGTGGATCTCTTGATCATTATGAAGTTCATGGGCTTGTTTCACAGAAAAGAAGAAAAAAGAATTGCTGTGCAGTATGGTAAATACTGATAGCTTACGGTGAATGGTGTTGGATTTGTGACCTCCGAAGATTTAGCTTTGGGACCAGGGACCAGGCTAGATCACTCAAGAGCTTTTGTGTAGCAGAGTTTTATTAAAGTACAAAAAGGGACAGAGAAAGCTTCTGACACAGACATCAGAAGGGGGATGGAGAGTGCCTCCACTTGCTAGTCTTATCAAGGCCTTATATACTTTTACCAGACCCACTGCCACAACATACATCTTAAATTAACAAGATTAGAACTAACAATAGAAAGGTCGTACCAGAGCCGCTCCCACAATATATGTCTTAAGATATCAAGATTAGTCAGAGGGTTCTTCTTAAGGAGAAACATATCCTCCTGCAAGCTACATTGTTATGTTGACTAAGACAAAGCAATATAGAAAAAAATGTTTGTCCTTTTCTCCTTGAGAGCCCCAGACCCCTTTCTCCTTCTCAAGGGCTCTGGACCCTTTCTCCTCCCTGGGAACCCTGGACTTCTTGTCAACCTACCTAGTAATTGACTCTCTCACTACTAATATAGAAAAATCTAACACTTCTGTGGAAGCATAGAGGAAGCAGGCCTAACAGAAGGCTTGACAGGTGAAATACCACTTGAGTCAAATCTTTTAAAATATTTTTTAATTAAAAATGTGTTTTTAGAGAAAATTCACAGAACACAGTAAAGAGAATATTACCTCATCACACAGGAAAGAAGGAACCACCCTTACTTTTGTTTTGTTTTTGACATGTGAATGTAAGAAAGAAAATCGCTTCCTCCCTACTGCTAGGATTTGTCTAACTCTTTCTGTAAATGACCAGATAGTAAATGCTTTGGGTTTTGTGGACCAGGTGGACCCTGTCACAGTCACTCAGCAGTGCCGGTGCAGCACAAGAGCAGCCACAGACAATACATGGACAAACGAGACCAAGGCTGTGGCCCAGCACATTTTTATTTACAAAAGCAGGCAGCCAACTGGATTTGGCTGTAATTTGTCGACTCCTGCCTTACCTTAAACCCCAGAGATTTGTAGTTAAAAAAAATGTGGTGGATGTTCGATTTTTTTTCTACTTTAAACTTAAAGAATACTTTAAAAATTTTCGGAATAATGGAGCAGAAGAGGAACAGTACACTTAAGACAGTCATGTACAGTTATGAAAAGTTACAGTCATGAAAAAGGGAATTCCTTGGCAGTACATTGTTTAGAACTCCATGCTTCCCTTGCAGGGGACGTGGGTTTGATCCCTTGTTAGGGAACTAGGGTCCCACAAGCTGTGAGACATGGTCAGAAAAGAAAAAAAGAAAAGGAAAGATCTAATCACACCATTCACAGACTAGTCAAAGAGTTAAACTAATCATAGTTAATATTGTTAGACCTGATATATCCGAAGCTAAATCACACAGTTCCTGTGTAATAATAAATTAATGGCCATTTACTGACAGTGATAGGATGACAAGAAATGACTAGAGGTATCTCAATTTTAAATTTTACCTGTGTGCTTTTTGAGTCTCAGTTGCCTATGGGAGGAAGAAATGTTTGTACTTCAAGTTTCAGTCATTTCTTAGCATTCAGGTGTGAATAAAATGATTGTAAAGGCTTTAGGATCTTCGTTTCCCCTTTGGCTCCAAGGACATTTCCAAAGATCTTCTCTGATTCTGCCATAAGCTTTTATTTCCACCATACTTACTCCAGAATCTTAACATCCATTTGCTTCTCTGACACATAGTTTTTGTTGGTTTTACACTTGGGTGAGATGACCTGGAACCTTCTGAGTGACTCCTGTTGCTCTGCATAGCTGCTAAGACTTTTTTTCTAACCACCCCTAAATTTCCCTACTGCTTCCAGTATGGCAGATTATGTACACAAAACCAAGTAATGACATACATCCCTTACCAAAAAAGAAATCTCAGTAGGAAAATGAAACCAAAAAGCTGAGCGTTCACAAGGACCTTTTAGAACTATTATGTCTGTGGGCAAATGTATGTCTCATCTCTTGAAGTTCTGCCCCTGATGTGATGATAGTAGTTCAAGCATCTGAAACAGACATAGGCTTGAGTTCTTACTCTGTACTTGAGCAAATCACTGTACTTCTCTGTGGCCCATCTATAAAATGGATGTTTACTCCATAGGGTTGTGTTATCAAAAAACAACTTGAGTGAAAGCTTGGACTGATATCCAGCAGGTCATAGGGGCTTAGTCACTATTAAGCTCTTTCATCTCCCTTAGTTAATATGTAGTCTGTTTATTTGCATATTGAAATATAGCTTCACACACAAAAACATGGAAAATCAGTTTTGATATGCAAGTATAGAATTATTTTATGTGATAATAACTTAAATAATCTGGGTTTTTTAAAAAGTTAAAATAGCGTTTAAATCATCTTGAGGAAGAAAGAAGAAAGGAGTGAGAGAATGAAAGAGAAATTAAAATAACGTTTTTATTCTGGCTTCTTTTGATTTAGTATTTCATCTCAAGCCTTAACATGCTCAGTCCTCATTCTTGTTTGTCTCTCCTCTTTATTCTGCCTTTAACTCATATTGCTTGTATTTTATGTTCATCTGTAAGCTCCTGGAAGTCCTTTCTGGAACACAGTGGGGTATAAATAAAATAAAATACTATGGGTCAGAGATGGCAACTTCAGAAGGAGAGCCCATGGAAATCAATAATTCTTAACAGTGCATAAAACAGTCTAGTCTCAGCCCTTAATCTGGGGCCCATTGAGCAATAGAACCAAGAGTTTGACTCTTCTTGAACCTGTTTTACTAATTTAAAAAGTTAAAAAGAGGTAACATTTATCAGGTATTTAGTAAATACTGAAGGCTAGTCTAAGAACTTTTATCTGTGTGTTGTTGTTGTTGTTGTTGTTCAGTGTTCCCTACAGTTCTAAAAGCCAGGTTCTTCTTATTCTCCTCAATGTACAACTGAGGAATGGGTGGCAAGGAAGTTAAGTTTTTTTAAGTTTACATATGTGCTAAGTGGCAGTGACTTATAGAGGATTTATGAAGGACTTATAAAGGACTTAGAAATCCTTTTACAATTCCTTTATTTGGTTTTAGTCTCATAAATATTTATGAATTGTATAGAAGGCCATTCTCTTGTAAATCAGCTTACTTCCCTTAAAGTTGTTATTATTTTGGTCATTCCTTCAGTATATTTTCAGAATTTTCTATACAAATATTTCGTTGCTAGGAAAGACAGGAGTGAAAATAGCCTACCCTTTTAAACAGTCAAATCAACATAATAAAATATCCACAGAGACATGACTGTATCAGACATGTGCAGGATTCTGAGTCTGCACAGTGTTGGGTTCTTTGGCTTTGTGGTTTCTGGTCCAATGGAGAATCCACATGTGAAACATGATGTGATGATATTGTATGAGAGAATCATGGTAACACGTGATGCTCTGAGAGCATAACTGGGTACCATTTCCAGATGGGTCACTTAGGGAAGTCTTCCCGCAGAAAAGTTGCCTCAGTTGAGGTATTTTGAAAGTTGAGATGAAAGAAGTAAGTGGTGGTATTCAGAGTGTGGTGTATCAGTCAGCTCAAGCTGTCATAACAGAATACCATAGACTGAGTCGCTCAAGGAACAGAAATTTGTTTCTTATACTTCTGACTGCCGGGAAGCCCAAGATCAAGGTGCCAGCCAATTTGGTGTCAAATGAGGGCTTTCTTCCTGGTTTGTAGATGGCAGCTTTTTGCTGTGTCCCCACATGGAGGTGGAGGTGGATAGAAAAGAGAAAAGGGAGCAGGGGAGCCCTCTGGTGTCTCATAAAAATACTAATCCTATCAGATAAGAGTCCCATTCTTATGACTTCATTTAACCTTAATTACCTCCTAAAAGTCCTATCTTCATGTACAGTCACATGGGATATTGAGGCTTTCAGATGAATTTGTAGGGGGTGGGGGACAAGAGGTGGCGGACACAAACATTCAGTCTATAGCATACAAGTAAAGAGACAAAAGAAGATAGAGTTTGAGTCTGTTGCAGTAACAAGAATAGCTTGAAGAGGGGCTAGATAGAAAACAAACAGTAGAGGAGATTGTGATTTTAGGGTAGTGACAGTGAAGACAGAAAGAAGTGAACAGATTAGAGAGAGATGTTTAGGGAGTCAAATAGCCGGGTTTAGAGGTAAACTGAATATTGTGGAAGAGGGAGGGAAACGTGTCAAAGCTGGCACCCAGGTTGCTGACTTGGGCCTCCCCAGCACTTGGCCCCGGAGAAGACGGGAGCTCATGCAGAACACAAAGAGAGAATTGTCACTGTGTCCCAGGCAGGGCAGTGAGAGAACTCTCCCCTAGTTGCCAACTGCCCCACGTAGAGCTGGGTCTCTGACTGTAAGAGCATTCTGTCACCGAGCCTACCTTTTATAACCACCTCTAAGACTCAAAGTTTAAAGGCTAATGACACCCCATCGGTGTTTGTTTATCAGCTTTTACCAGTTTCCACATAGACTTGTGTTCTGAGTTTTTCCTTTTATCTTTGATTTATTTTCTCAAGGTACATGGGAATTCTCGATGAAAAACAGCCCTCTGTGACCTTGTAGGTATATATTGATTGGTTGAGCAACCTTTGAGCCAAAAGATCTTAGATTTCTTTGCTGAAATATATCTGGATGAAGAAAAAGCAGTTAAATACTATAATAACAGTAATAATGACTACTGTTTAGACAAGCATTACCGGGTGCCAAATACTGGACTAAGACATATGAATATTTATTATTATCAAATTGAATCCTGGCAGCCACTCTCTGAGGTTGGTACTATTATTACTTCATTTTATAGGTAAAGATATTGAGATTTGGAGTTTAAATGCCCTGCTGGTAAATCACCCAGCCCAGAGGTTAGACAAACAGATTGGCCCATGATCCTTCTTTCTGATTTGTATACGATTTTGCCTCTTCCGTTTTTCTCTATGACGGTTTAATAATAGAAATACATATTAAACATTTTATCTATTAAATTGTTAGCATTTATACTGTGATCTAAAATAACTTTCTTATTACTATAATAAGAAGGCTTACTGCAAGAAAAAAACTTGTTAAATATAAAGAAAATAAAAGTAACCCATAATCCTACCACCTAGTGATAACCATTATTATAATTTTGATGTGTTTTGTGCCAGTATTTTTTAATACATGTTTTTAATAGTTGAGATCAGTGTTTATACATTTTAATGATGCTTTTTCCATTAAAATTATAAATATAATGCTGTCTCCATACTATTAAATATGATTTACAAGTGTTGTTTTCAGTGGCTGCAAAATACTTCATATGGGTATAATTCATGTAACCAAGCATTTTTGAACATTTAGTTTCTTCCAGTTTTTTACTACTGTAAATAATACATTTTGTATTTTAAGTTACTTCCTTTAAAAATATCACCAAAAATGTAATTATTGCTTCAAAAAGGGTAGGTGCTTTTTTTTTTACATTTATTTTTAATTGGAGGGAAGTTAATTTACAGTATTTTATTGGTTTCTGCTGTACAACAACACAAATCAGCCATAATTAAACATATATCACCTCCCTCTGGAGCCTCCCTGTCCTCCCCCCCTCCTACCCTTCTAGGCCATCACAGAGCACCAGGCTGGGCTCCCTGTGCTGTAAAGCACCTTCCTAACTAGTTACTTATTTTTACACATGGTAGTGTATATATGTTGATGCTACTTTCCATTTGTCTCACTCTCTCCTTCCCCACTGTATCCACAAGTCCATTCTCTATATCTGAGTCTCCATTCCTTCCCTGAAAATAGGTTCATCAATTTTTCTAGATTCCTTGCTGCTGCTGCTGCTGATGCTAAGTCGCTTCAGTCGTGTCTGACTCTGTGCGACCCCAGACATGGCAGCCCACCAGGCTCCGCCGTCCCTGGGATTCTCCAGGCAAGAACGCTGGAGTGGGTTGCCATTTCCTTCTTCAGTGCATGAAAGTGAAAAGTGAAAGTGAAGTCGCTCAGTCGTGTCCGACTCTTAGTGACCCCATGGACTGCAGCCTACCAGCCTCCTCTGTCCATGGGATTTTCCAGGCAAGAGTACTGGAGTGGGGTGCCATTGCCTTCTCCCCTAGATTCCTTGTATATGTGTTAATATACAATATTTGTTTTCCTCTTTCTGACTTCCTTCACTCTGTATAACAGGCTCTAGGTTCATCCACCTCACTAGAACTGACTCAAATGCATTCCTTTTATGACTAATATTCCATTGTATATATGTACAACTTTTTAAATTTACTTTTTTTGCCATTTTACTTTTTAATTGAAAGATAATTGCTTTATAGAATTTTGTTGTTTTCTGTCAAAACATCAGCAAGAATCAGTCACAGGTATACCCATATCTCCTCCCTCCTGAACCTCCCTCCCCATCTCACCCTTCTAGATTGTCCCAGAGCCCCTGTTTGAGTTCCCTGAGTCATACAGCAAATTCCCATTGGCTATCTATTTTACATATGGTATTGTAAGTTTCCATGTTCCTCTCTCCATACATCTCACCCTCTCCCTCCTCTCCTCCTCTCATGTCCATAGGTCTATTCTCTATGTCTGTCTCCATTGCTGCCCTGAAAATGGATTCATCAGAAACATCTTTCTAGATTCCATATCTATGCATCAGTATATGATTTTTATACTTCACTCTGTATAATAGGGTCTGGGTTCATCCACCTCATTAGAACTGACTCAAATGCATTCCTCTTTATGCCTGAGTAATATTCCATTGTATATATGTACCACAGCTTCTTTATCCATTCATCTGTTGATGGACACCTAGGTTGCTTCCATGTTCTGCTGCTGCTGCTGCTGCTAAGTCACTTCAGTCGTGTCCGACTCTGTACAACCCCAGAGACAGCAGCCCACCAGGCTCCCCCGTCCCTGGGATTCTCCAGGCAAGAATACTGGAGTGGGTTGTCATTTCCTTCTCCAATGCATGAAAGTGAAAAGTGAAAGTGAAGTCACTCAGTCTTGTCCAACCCTCAGCGACCCCACGGACTGCAGCCCACCAGGCTCCTCCGTCCATGGGATTTTCCAGGCAAGAGTACTGGAGTGGGGTGCCATTGCCTTCTACAGCTTCCGTGTTCTAGCTATTGTAAATAGTGCTGCAATGAACACTGGGGTACATGTATCTTTTTCAATTTTGGTTTCCTCAGGGTATATGTCTAGGAGTGGGATTGCTGGTTTTATTATTTATATGGTGGTTTTATTCCTAATTTTTTAAGGAATCTCCATACCATCTTCCATAGTGGCTATATCAATTTACATTCCCACCAGCAATGCAAGAGGGCACCCTTTTCTCCATACCCTCTCCAGCATTTATTGCTTGTAGACTTTTTTGATGATGGCCATTCTGACCAGTGTGAGGTGATATCTCATTGTAGTGTTGATTTGCATTTCTCTAATAATGAGCATTTTTGAGCATCTTTTCATGTGTTTGTTAGCCATCTGCATGTCTTCTTTGGAGAAATGGCTGTTTAGATCTTTTTCCCACTTTTTGACTGGGTTGTTTGTTTTTCTGGTACTGAGTTGTATGAGCTGCTTATTTATTTTGGAGATTAATTCTTTGTCAGTTGTTTCATTTCCTGTTATTTTCTCCTATTCTGAGGGTTGTCTTTTCACCTTGCTTATAATTTATTTCATTGTGCAAAAGATTTTAAGTTTAATTAGGTCCATTTGTTTGTTTATTTTTTTCATTTCCATTACTCTGGGAGGTGAGTCATAGAGGATCTTGCTTTGATTTATGTCATTGAGTGTTCTGCCTATGTTTTCCTCTAAGAGTTTAATAGTTTCTGGTCTTACATTTAGGTCTTTAATCCATTTTAAGTTTATCTTTGTTTATGGCATTAGGAAGTATTCTAATTTCATTCTTTTGCATGGTAGCTGTCCAGTTTTCCCAGCACTAATTATTGAAGAGGCTATCTTTGCTTATTGTATATTCTTGCCTCCTTTATCAAAAATAAGGTACCTGTAGGTGCATGGATTTATCTCTGGATTCTCTATCTTGTTCCATTAGTCTATATTTCTGTTTCTGTGCCAGTACCATACCCTCTTGATGATTGTAGCTTTGTAGTATAATCTGAAGTCAGGAAGGTTGATTCTGCCAGCTCCACTCTTCTTTCTCAGGGCTGCTTTGGCAGTTTTTTATTCAGTCTTTTGTATTATATTCAGTCTACTTGGTCTTTTGTATTTCCATATGAACTGTGAAATTTTTTGTTCTAGTTCTGTGAAAAATGCTATTGGTAATTTGATAGGGATCACATCGAATCTGTAGATTGCATTTGGTAGTATAATCATTTTCACAATATTGATTCTTCCTACCCAGGAACATGGAATATCTCTCCATCTGTTTATGTTGTCTTTGATTTCTTTCATCATTGTCTTATAATTTTCCATCTACAGTTCTTTGTCACCTTAGGTGCATTTATTCCTAGATATTTTATTCTTTTTGTTGCAGTGGTGAATGGGGTTTATTTCTTAATTTCTCTTTCTGATTTTTCGTTCTTAGTATATAGGAATGTAAGTGATTTCTGTGTATTAACCTTGTATTCCGCAACTTTGCTGAATTCACTGATTACCTCTGGTAATTTTCTGATAGTTTCTTTTGGATTTTCTTTGTATAGTATCATGTCATCTACAAACAGTGAGAGTTTTACTTCTTTTCTGCTCTGGATTCCTTTTATTTCTTTTTCTTCTTTAATTGCCATAGCTAGGACTTCCAAAACTATGTTGAATAATAATGGTGAGAGTGGACACCCTTGTCTTGTACCTGATCTTAGAGGGAATGCTTTTAGTTTTTGCCATTGAAAATAATGTTTGCTGTGGGCTTATGGCCTTCACTCTTTTGAGGTAGTTTTCTTCTGTACCCATTTTTTGAAGCGCTTTTATCATAAATGAGTGCTGAATTTTTTGAAGGCTTTTTCTGCATCTATTGCAATGATCTTATGGTTTTTATCTTTCAATTTGTTACTATGGTATATTACATTGATTGATTGCATATATTGAAGAATCCTTTCATCTCTGGAATAAACCCAACTTGATCATGGTGTAGGAGCTTTTTAACGTGTTGTTGAATTCTGTTTGCTAGAATTGTGTTGGAGAAGGCAATGGCAACCCACTCCAGTACTCTTGCCTGGAAAATCCCATGGACGGAGGAGCCTGGTGGGCTGCAGTCCATCGGGTCGCTAGGAGTCAGACACGACTGAGCGACTTCACTTTCACTTTTCACTTTTCTGCACTGGAGAAGGAAATGGCAACCCACTCCAGTGTTCTTGCCTGGAGAATCCCAGGGACGGCGGAGCCTGGTGGGCTGCCGTCTATGGGGTTGCACAGAGTTGGACACTACTGAAGTGACTTAGCAGCAGCAGCAGCAGCAGAATTGTGTTGAGGGTTTTTGCATCTATATTCCTCAATGATATTGGCCTGTAATTTTCTTTTTTGTGTTGTCTTTGCCTGGTTTTGCTATCAGAGTGAGTGTGGCCTCATAGAGTAAGTTTGAAGTGTTCCTTCCTCTGCAATTTTTTGGAAGAGTTTCAGAAAAATAGGCATTGGCTCTTCTCTAAATGTTTGATAGAATTCTCCTGTGAGGCCGTCTGGCCCTGGGCTTTTGTTTTTTTGGAGATTTTTTTTATCACAGTTTAGATTTCAATGTTTGTAATTGGCTTGTTCATAATTTCTGTTTCTTCCTGGTTCAGTCTTTGGAGGTTTGAACATTTCAAAGAATCTGTCCTTTTCCTCTAGGTATGTACAACTTCTTTATCCATTCATCTGTCAATGGACATCTACGTTTCTTCCATGTCCCAGCTATTGTAAATAGCACTGCTATGAACTTTGAGATATTTGCATCTTTTTCAGTTTTCTCAGGGATGGCTGGGTCATGTGATAGTTTCATTCTTAGTTTTTTAAGGAATCTCCATAGTGTTCTCCATAGTGGCTGTATCAATTTACATTCCCACAAACAGTGCAAGAGAGTTTCCTTTTCTCCACATCCTCTCCAGTGTTTATTGTTTGTGGATTTTTTGACGATGGCCATTCTGACTGGTGTGAGGTGATATCTTACTCTAGTTTTGATTTCATGTTTTCATGTGTTTATTGGCCACCTGTATATCTTCTTTGGAGAAATGTCTGTTCAACTCTTCTGAGCATTTTTTCATCAGACTGTTTGTTTTTCTGATACTGAGCTGTATGAACTGCTTATATGTTTTGGAGATTAATCCTTTGTCAGTTGTTTCATTTGCAATTATTTTCTCCCATTCTGAGGGTTGTCTTTTAATCTAGTTTATTGTTTCCTTTGCTGTGCAAAAGCTTTTAAGTTTAATTAGTTCCCATTTATTTTTGTTTTTATTTCCATTCCATTATTTTTGTTTTTATTTCCATTGCTCTAGGAGGTGGATGAAAGAGGATCTTGCTGTGACTTGATGTCAAAGAGTGCACTGCCTACGTTTTCCTCTAAGAGCTGTATAGTTTCTGGCCTTACATTTAAGTCTTTAGTCCATTTGGAGTTTATTTTTGTGTATGGTGCTAGGAAGTGTTCTAGTTTCATTCTTTTGCAGTTATCTGTCCAGTTTTCCCAGCACGACTTAATAAACAGACTGTAAAAAGGATAGATGTGTTTTTAAGGATCACATTACTTTTAAAAAACAGTAAACAATAGACACTCCTATCAGCAGGAAATGAGAACCTAGACTCATTATATTCTTACCAGCATGGTTTATTATCATTTAAATCTTAATTAATAATTTAAATCTTTTCAATAATTTAAATTTCTATTTGATGATAAACAACATTTAAGATTATCATACACCTTTGGAGTTCTTTTTATCTTTAATTTTTTTCTTATCCCTTATTCTTTCACCTATTAATTAATTTAACAAACATTTACTGAACAATTATTATATACTAGGCCCTATGTGAAACTATAAAATATAACAGTAAATAGGATGGGAATATCGTTGCTCTCATGGTGCTAACAGTCTAAGGAAAAGGCATAAGTAAATGAGTTTAGAAGACCATCTGATGGTAAAGGGCTATGCACACTATTTATTTAAAAGGGATAAATATGACAAAGGAAAAAAGCCAAGTTTTTTTTTGGTCTCAGGAAACTTTCACATTCTTAAAAAATTATTGAGGACTTCAAAGTGGGTTATATCTATTTATATTAACTGTATTATAAATTTAAAAAATTAAAACACAAGAACACTTAAGCACACATTCCATTAGTAGCCATCAGTTCAGTTCAGTTCAGTTGTTCAGTCGTATCCCACTCTTTGCGACCCCATGAACCGCAGCACATCAGGCCTCCCTGTCCATCACCAACTGCCAGAGTCTACCCAAACCCATGTCCATTGAGTTGGTGATGCCATCCAGCCATCTCATCCTCTGTCGTCCCCTTCTCCTCCTGCCTTCAATCTTTCCAAGCATCAGGGTCTTTTCAAATGAGTCAGCTCTTTGCATCAGGTGGCCAAAGTATTGGAGTTTCAGCTTCAGCATCAGTCCTTCCAATGATCACCCAGGACTGATCTCCTTTAGGATGGACTTTTTGGTTCTCCTTGCAGTCCAAGGGGCTCTCAAGAGTATTCTCCAACACCAAAGTTCAAAAGCATCAATTCTTAGGCACCCAGCTTTCTTTATAGTCCAACTCTCACATCCATACATCACTACTGGAAAAACCATATCCTTGACTAGATGGACCTTTGTTGACAAAGTAATGTCTCTGCTTTTTAATATGCTGTCTAGGTTGGTCATAACTTTCCTTCCAAGCAGTAAGTGTCTTTTAATTTCATGGCTGCAGTCACCATCTGCAGTGATTTGGGAGCCCCCCAAAATAAAGTCTGCCACTGTTTCCACTGTTTCCCCATCTATTTGCCATGAGGTGATAGGACCAGATGCCATGATCTTAGTTTTCTGAATGTTGAGCTTTAAGCCAACTTTTTCACTCTCCTCTTTCACTTTCATCAAGAGGCTCTTTAGTTCTTCTTCACTTTCTGCCATAAGGGTGGTGCCATCTGCATATCTGAGGTTATTGATATTTCTCCTGGCAATCTTGATTCCAGCTTGTGCTTCATCCAGCCCAGTGTTTCTCATGATGTACTCTGCATGTAAGTTAAATAAGCAGGGTGACAATATACAGCCTTGATGTACTCCTTTTCCTATTTTTCCAACTTTTAGGATTTTAAATAGCTCAGCTGGAATTCTGTCACCTCCATTAGCTAACATTTACTAATGTTCATGGTAATGTTTCCTAAGACCCACTTGACATCATACTCCAGGATGTCTGGCTCTAGGTGAGTGATCATACCGTTGTGGTTATATGGGTCATTAAGTCCTTTTTTCTTTAGTTCTTCTGTGTTTTCTTGCCACCTCTTATTCTCTTCTGCTAGTGTTAGGTCCCTACCATTTCTGTCCTTTATTATGCCCTTCTTTGCATGAAATGTTTCCTTGATATCTGCAATATTCTCAAAGAGATCTCTAGTTATACCTATTCTATTGTTTCCTCTATTTCTTTGCATGGCTCACTTAGTAAGGTTTTCTTATGTCTCCTTGCTATTCTCTGGAACTCTGCTTTATGTTGGGTATATTTTTCCTTTCTCCTTCGACTTTTGCTTCTCCTCTTTTCTCAGCTATTTGTAGCTCCTCCTCAGATAATCATTTTGCCTTCTTGCATTTCTTTTTCTTTAGGATGGTTTTGGTCACCACCGCCTCCTGTATAGTGTTACAAACCTCCATCCATCCCTCAATAGTGAACAATTTCTAAAACTTATGTGGAAATTAAAGATATCAAACCCAGTTTTAAAATACCTGTTTAGTTTTTCTAATGCTCCAGCTGAAATTTCCAAAGTAAGTATTTCCATAAACAGAATCTCCATTTTGACAAGAAGAGACAAATGGACGTTAGTTCAAAGCAATAATATTTAAGAATTGCTGATTCTGAATCCAGTTGATTTTAAAAGGAAAAAATGAAAGAAAAAAATATGATAGATTGTAACCAATGGAACAATTTTCCACAGTGTACCTTAAATTTCTTCACCTTTTTCTCTTCTGTTTGCTTCCACTAACTTCCCTCAAAGTCCTAATTTTAGCTATCAGAAAATAACAGTGTTACATGGCTTTAGCAAATCAAATGCTTTCTATTGGAAACAGCCTTTGGAGAGAATGTAGCTTACTAAAAGATTAGATGTGATTTAATTTTTAATCTAGGAATGTATCCTTAACAGGAGTCCTTTAAATAGCAGATATCATTTTTTATTATGAATGTGGGTGTCACCTCTAGGAAGAGCTTTGTAATTCCTTTAGCACATTAATGATGCCTTATTCACAGCTGACCCATGGGGCATTTGCTGAGTTAAAAGAGTTGAGAAAAACATATATTTTAATATACTGTAGGGCCAGAGGGGCTACATAGAGGAAAGAAGTGCACAAATTACCTGGCTTTTCTTTCTTTTTAAATCTATGATTGATTTAAATAGTTTAATATGTAAATGGATGTAGAAAAAAAATTTTTTTCAAACGTATTTGGTGTACTTTCACTGAGAAGTTAAAAGCCTCTAAAACAAGAACAGATGACCAATTGTAAGACTGAAAAGTCCAGTATTACAAATTAGGTTTAGGTAAAAATTGAAAATTCATCTAAAATGGGCTGGATGAAACTCAAGCTGGAATCAAGATTGCTGGGAGAAATATCAATAACCTCGGATATTCAGATGATAATCACCTTTATGGCAGAAAGTGAAGAGGAACTAAAGAACCTCTTGATGAAGGTGAAAGAGGAGAGTGAGAAAGCTGGCTTAAAACTCAACATTTAAAAGACTAAGATCATTACATCTGGTTCCATCACTTCATGGCAAATAGATGGAAAAAATGGAAAGAGTGACAGACTTTATTTTCCTGGGCTGCAAAACCACTGCAGATGGTGACTGCAGTCATGAAATTAAAAGACACTTGCTCTTGGAAGAAGAGCTATGACAAACCTAGACAGCATAATAAAAAGCAGGAATATCATTTTGCTGATGCAGATCTGTGTAGTCAGAGCTATGGTTTTTCCAGTAGTCATGTACAGATGTGAGAGTTGAACCATGTACAGATGTGAGAGTTGGAGCACTGAAGAATTGGTGCTTTTGAACTGTGGGATTGGAGAAGACTCTTGAGATTCCCTTGGACAGTAAGAAGATCAAACCAGTCAATTCTAAAAGAAATCAACCCTGATATTTATTGGAAGGGCTGATGTTGAAGCTGAAGCTCTAATACTTTGGCCACATGATGCAAAGAGCCGACTCACTGGAATAGACTCTGATGCTGGGAAATATTGAGAGCAGGAGGAGAAGAGGGTTACACATGATGAGATGGTTGGATGGCATCATTGACTCAATGGACATGAGTCTGAGCAAACTGAGAGATAGTGAAGGACAGGGAATCTGGCAAGCTGCAGTCTATGAGGTCACAAAGAGTCGGACATGACCAAGAGACTGAACAACAAAGAGATTAGAAATTCATCTAAAACAGAATAAAGTTTATCAAATTTTTAAATTGTGGTAGGAGAATAAATACCTTCATGATTAGAATCCATAATGTGGTTCTTAACCAAACGGAACATTTCATTCACTTTGCTTTCATGTTATTAAAGAGAAAGGGAAAGAAAATAGAATCAGTAAGTGAACTCCTCCCTTCCCTTCTCTACTTCAACCTTTGAACAGTATTAGATTGACTCGCATACCTAACCATTTATTAGGTCAGACAGTAGGAACTAGTAATTTCATATAGTTCAGCTTCATGTTGTTTTTTTCAAATTATGAACCTTCAGAATATCTGAACTAAGATGCTTCCAACATTGTATACACATGACCAGATGTTCCCTTTGTGTAAAGACCACAATGTCAGCTAGAATGTTTTTGGCTGTGGACTTTGTGAAAAGCAATATATGCTCTTGGAAATATATATGTGGAGATGTACTTCCAATTAAAAGTATATATCATTATCTTTCTCTGATAGTACAATGACGATTCACTGTAATATAAAGATAAGTAAAAAGTTAAGTGGTATGTCAAGATACAATTCCTTTTCAAATGCCTCTCTAAACATTCAGGATTGTTGTGTAGCAGGCTAGAAGCAGCAGACCTATGAAGGTTCAGTCTTGTGCTCTCTCACTTGTGTCTGCTTAAATCTTACGAAAATGTGCTTTTGCTCATCATGTATCAAAAGGAAGGATCAAGCCTTCCTTGTGAAGTGTAATTTCCACATGGCTTTATATGTTAGTAGAATGTGACAGTGTGAAGTTCAACAATTTGGACCTTCTCTGAGGAATGCTCTCAAAGAGATTCCAAGTCCTCACTCAGAGACAGATGTTTTCAGTTGTTAGTGATTTACTTTGCTGATTCTTTCCATTTGTCAACCATTTGAGAATAGACTTAAGTTTTCAGGATTCTAATACCAATCACATGGCTAAAATTAGAGCTCTTAAATGTGTGCTAAGTGCCTACAATTTCTACATCTCTAGAAAAGAAAAGGAATCTGGTAGCATTAGGAGGAGGATAGGGGCCTTGTTAGATGATCTTCACCTAATCATTTATGGTCTCTGCTTCTAGAAACTAGAATAGCCTGGTCACTTATTTATTCCTCCTCTAATTCTGCCACTTGGCTGGAGATCCAAGTCACTCTTAATTTGTCTTATTTTAGAAACATATAATCTGGCTAATTTGTTCCTTAAGAATTAAATTCCAAGTCAAACATCTCCCTTTAAGGCTAGGTCCATGTTATGTCCAACCATCCAGGTAAGTTTGGGGAGGAGAAGGAAATCTATCATATGTCTCGGAGTGAAACAGTGCATGAATCAGAAACGCTAATCTGTGTGCTAATGGACCATTTATTTGCATTCCATTTTCCTTGGAGGGAAAAAATGTCCTGTGTCAATCTTTCTCATTTTGAGTGCAGTATGCGTATCTGTTGATATTTAAAGAGCTGCACATGCACAGGTATATTCGCATCTCTAAGCGGCATAATTGGTTTCTGTTTCAAAATAGAAACCTATCAACTAAATGACTCACACGAGATATTTCCAAATACCCATTTGATAATGTGATTGATACACTGCAAATATCTATTCAAGGCTTTTAATAAACCGATGGGTTTTGCTAAATAGGAAATGGCAAGAGGAGTCCAAACATTCAAGTTGTATAAAATTCAGAGTTGCATTATTTCAAGGGAATAAGTAGCAAGCCTGCCCACATAGCCAGTTCAGAGTTGTAGTTCAGCAGCATGAGTCAGCAGTGTCCTGGTCTCAGGTATAATCTTGTGCCATTAACCTGGCAGCAGTTGTCTAATCTGGCTTTAATATCAATGAGAACAATTCTGGTTCCTCTGACTGCCTGGGATTTCCAGGATTCAAGCATCGTTCCAAGAATCCCCCCAATAACTGGTGCCTGACTCATTTGTATGATTAGGGAGATTGGACCAAAAAAAAAAAAAAAACAGTGTTGGAGGGCTGTGGTCTCCTTTTCCTGGCATTTCCCAAGATGGAGTTACCTGCTTATCAAACCCAATTTGCAAAAGCAAGCTGGGCAGAGAATGAAAGCCAATCACCAGTTGCATAATATTATTAATTCACATAGTCACAGAATTTTACTGTATTATTATTATGAATATTGTTTTTTACCAGCTTTTAAGTCTGGGTATCAAACTTGTACTCAAAAGCATATTTGCACCGTCATGTTGATTTTTCTTTTTGGTAGGCCAAGAACCACTAAACACCCAGTTTTAGAAAAGTAACGAATGTGTTGTATTTGAGTGTTTGCATGGGTTACTTCAACCCTATAAGGTAGGTAGACTAGTTATTCCTATTTTAAAGGTTAGAAGACTGAGGCACAGAGAAGTAACTAAATTGGTCAAGATCGCTGTATTAGGGCTTGCCTGGTGGCTCAGTGGTAAAGAATCCACCTACCAAGGTAGTAGATGTGGGTTCAATCCCCTGTCTGGGAAGATCCCATATTCCATGGAACAATTAAGCCAGTGCACAACAACTATGGAGCCTGTGCTCTAGAACCTGTGCCCCGCAACAAGAGAAGCCACCACAATGAGAAGCCTCACTCTGTTAACTAGAGAATAGCCCCTGCTTGCCACAACTAGAGAAAAGTCAATGCAGCAATGGAGACCCACCACAGCCAAAAATAGATAAGTAAATAAATAAAATTATTTTTTTAAAAAAAGATCACTCTATCAGTTTCCTAGAGGTGCTGTACCAAAGCACCACAAGCTTAGTGGTGGTAAGAAATGTATTGTCACACAGTTCTTGAGGTTGAAAGTCTGAAATCAAGGTGTCCGGAGAGCCATGCTTCATCTGAAGCCTATAAAAGAATTCTTTGTCTTCCTAGCTCCTGGTAACCCCAGGATTCCTCAGTTTGTAGATGCATCACTTCAATCCTTCTTTCAACCCAGTACTACCACATAGCCTTCTCCCTGTGTATCTCTGGGTCTTCACATGGCTGTCTTCTTATAGGAACAATAGTCATTTTGGATTGGTAGCCCAGCTACTGCACTATGACTTCATTGAACTAACTACATCTGTAATGAACAAATTTCCAAATTAGGTCATACTTTGAGGAACTGAGGGTTAGGACTTCAACATATCTCTTTTGAGGACATGCAATTCAATCCATACCAGTCACATAACTAGGAAGTAGTATAACAAGGATTGAAATGCTTGCACTCAGTAATGCTGCCTAAAAATTTGGGATGTGGTGGGGGTTAGGTATGGCAGGATGCTAAATTGTAGTATATAGTGTATCTAAAGGATTTTGAATGGTGCTCTTTTCAATTGAAAGACGACTTTTGAACACCTTTCCCCTGCCTTAACCTCCTCTGGAAGCAAATACTTTATTGTTGAGTCAATACTTTAGGTCAGTTCCTTAGCATTCTGATGTGTTCCTTTTTATACCTTAGAGAATCAGAAGGGACAATAACATGAAAATTACATAAGATGAATGAAAAAGCCATACAAAATCACACATATAATGATGATAATCCACAAACATTTACTAATGCATAATTTTGTTTTCTTACATTAATGATAATAACTAATCTTTTTCTAGCATTTACTGTATGTAAATATTTTACTCAAAAAGCTTTAGACCATTTGATCATTAAAGTAATCTCATTAAGCAGGCAACATTATTGCTGCTAGTTTGCAGATACAGACTCTGAGAAATAGAGAAATCAGTTGACTTGCCCAAGTTCTTAAAACTGAGTTCTAGGCAACCTCATGTGCTTTAACATCCTCATCCTTGCCTCTCTATTCTCAAGGTTAAAAACATTGGTGACAGTGTTCTTCAGCATACCCTAAACAGTTTTTTAAAAGACCCTGAAATCCCATATGCCAACATTTCATTGGGATTGAAGTGAAATCTCATTTCATTGAGATTATAAAGCTATTCCTCTGATTCATCCTAATCAGTTCAATTCAGTTCAGTCGCTCAGTCGTGTCCGACTCTTTGCGACCCCATGAATCGCAGCACACCAGGCTTCCCTGTCCATCACCAACTCCCGGAGTTCACTCAGACTCATGTCCATCGAGTCGGTAATGCCATCCAGCCATCTCATCCTCTGTTGTCCCCTTCTCCTCCTTCCAATAGAGAAGAAATTCCATATGTGTCTTGTCTAAACTCTGTCCAGTCACAAAAGAGTCTTATATCCCTGGTATTCAAAGTTTTTTCTTTAATATTGACCCTTAAAGGCCTAATAATTAATAATAAGAACTTACTATGAATCATGTACAGTTATACTACAAGTATGTGTGATATAGAGGGATAGTGAAGTTAGATTTAACTCCCTTCCCAGCACATTGGTATAGCTCTTAGCCATAAGTAAGTAATTCAGGTAATATTTATCCTGGTCTTAATCTTCTCCTTTTTATTGTTGAGTTACCTTTCTCTATGGCCTGTTCCTGATACTTTAGTTGATAATTTTCTACTGGATCATTACTGAAATACTAGCTGCGACATGGAAATCTTCATGCTCTCTGCAGCTTCTCCAGTTCCACTAATGGAATGTATGGACATTCAGCCTTAATTATAAGCTCATCTGTAACTAGTGATCTTTCTTATTTATTTATATCACTGCTGCTATTGCAACTGTATTAGTGTTATACATTCCCCTCTTGCCATCTGTGCATCAAAACGTACTCCATAGATACTCTGTCTTTTTGGTCCCTACCATTGAAAGAAAAACTCTGATTTAGCCACGTATTCACCTTGGCTGAATCCTACTCTTCTAAATGTCTTAGTCTACAAATTCACACCAGTTTTTATGTGATGAAATGTAAAAATTATATATAAAAACGTGTATAAAATTGTTTCCATTGATTCTTTGATCAATGTTTGATTAAATAAAATTTAATAGACCAATGTTTGATTAAATCAAATCAAATTAAATCAAATATTATAGCCATTTATGAACTTAATTAAGTTAGTTAAATATTTTAAAGTGTATGAACAGTTTCTTTTTAAGTATAGCAAATATCTGACAAGACAAAGTTGTAACTTAAGTAAATCTTCCTCTTCTAAAAATAAGAAGTTAAATTTACAAATTAAAATTTCAAGTTGTCTTGAACATTCTAATACTATTTATATGCTTCATAAAATTCTCTTACACCTTTTTGTTTCAAGTGGATGATACTTTTAAAACATCTTCGAATTATGATTACCCAGATTCTTTTTACTTTAATGCAAAGATGTCAGACTATATACTCTTTATACTTATTTATTTAGCTTCCCTGTATGAAAGTTCATTTTATTAAGGAAACAGATTTTTACATAGAACATGGAGAAGGTTAGTTATGGTAAGTCAACAGTAAGATATTTAAGACTGAAACATGGGATCAAGAATTAAGTTTAGGATGCTTTTATCAGAGTCATAGGAATTCAGTGAACTGTTTTTAAAAGTCATTGTGCCAACAGGAGATCCCAATGCTATACCATACAACTTGAATTGAGTTTAATAACCTCTGTCTCCTGAATTTTTACACTACTTCATAATTCATTCTTTCCTTCCTTCACTTATAATCTCTTAATTTTAGCACTTGATCTCTGTTAAAAAAAATTCTACACTTCCATTCAGTTTGCTGATAATTTCTTACGGACGTTATTTGGATTATGCAAAATTCTTCCCTACCTCTTTGAAGTCTGTATTCTGATCATGATATTTTTGTCTTATATAGCTCTTGGCCACAACTCTGTGTTCATCCTTTTTATTTTTAACGTCTTTATGAAGAGATAATTTACATATCATAGAATTTACAAGTTTAAATTGAACAGTAATTTTTAGTATGTTTACAGAAATGTACAACTATCACCACAATTTTTCAATATTTTTATCACCTCAGAAAAGAAATTCTACCTTTCAACTATCACCCCACACCACCTCTCCATATTCCAGTCTCTTCCCAGCCCTAAACAGCCATTAATCTACTTTATATCTCTATTAGATTCCCTATTCTGAACTTTCGTATGAGTGGAGTCATATAGTGTCTTCTGTGACTGACTCAGTTGGCAAGAATGCAGCATAACCATCCCAGGACAGGAAACTTTGCTTACAGAGAGGTCTGGACTAGATTTAGAGTAAAAGATGAAAATATCATGACTGTTTAGCTAAAAGTGGCGGTATAGGATGGAAATGAACAGGGGAAACATTATGGTTTTGCTAGACCGAGACTGCATTCCAGTTGGGATGGATGGTTGACTAGTTAGAAAACTTAACAGGGAGAGCCTAGAAATAAGAAAGCCATACATAGATAACCTGATATAAACTCTCCACATATCCAGGGGCCGCTGGGATATGGCAATGCATGGCCACTGGGATATAGCAATGCATGGCAAAAAGTTCTAGGAAAGGGGGAGTTGAGAACTGACTGCAAAGTTTAAAGTATCCCCCAGTGCACACAAAGATCACTTCAATACGGGATAGAAGCATTATGACCTTGAGATACATGAACACCTGTGCTTAGTTGCTCAGTCGTTTACGACTCTTTGCAACTTCATGGACTGTAGCCCGCCAGGCTCCTCTGTCCATGGGGATTCTCTAGGAAGAATACCGGAGTGGGTTGCCATGCCCTCCTCCAGGGGATCTTCCCAACCCAGGGATCAAACCCAGTTCTCCCACATCGCAGGCAAATTCTCTACTATCTGAGCCACCATTCTTGGGGAAGCCCAAGAATACTGAAGTGAATAGCCCATCCCTTCTCCAGGGGAGCTTCCCGACCCAGAAATTGAACTGGGGTCTCCTGAATTGCAGGCGGACTCTTTACCAGCTGAGCTACCAGGGCACAACTCTGCCCAAATTAGTGGCCTAACCACTAAATTATGTTGACACAGTGATGACTTCCTGAAAGTCAGGCTGTAACAAAAAAATTTAAACACTGAAAAAACATAAGCAGATGAATGATACAGGAGAGACACATTCTGCAGTTTATGTTCAGGCACATTACTAAAAATAAACAACAAGCCCCCCACTTCCAAAAAAAACCTCAGAGTGGCCACAGTATATTATCTAAAATGTCCACTTTTCAACCCCAAATTACTAGACATGGAAAGAAATAAGATATAATCTATACCTGGGAGTGGGTACAGGGAGTCAATGGAAGTGGACTTTGAAAGGGCCCAGATTATAAAATTATCAGCAATATGACATATACTGCAATCCAGCTATTATAAATATGTTCAAAGAATTAAATATAATGGCAATAATTCAATGAATGAGTTATCTCAATAAATTGAAACTACAAAAAAGAACCATAAACTCCCTATAAGATATATTCCTTGCCCAGTAGAGGAAAAAAATGAAGGGGAAGATGGTGGAATCTGTGAGTTGGATCACGTCACTAACCTACTTAAGGTCCATTGGCAGCTTTCCATTGACTTTAGACTAAAAATCCGTCCCCCCCAAAAAAATATTAGAGGAAAGAATTAAAAGAACCACATAAAAATTCAGTACTTGAAAAATAAAAGAATTGAAATAAGAAATTAAGTAAGTGAGTTTCATAACAGAAGGAATAAGTGACCTTGAAGATAAATCAATAGGAATCATCCAATTTAAGAAACAAAAATAAACATTCTCAGATATGGGGGACATTATCAGACATTCCAACATACATAAAACAAAAATCCAAGCAAGAGAAGAAAAAAGAAGTTCTAAAAATACATTTGAATAAATAGTGGCTGAGAACTTCCCCAGTTTGCTAAAAAAAAAAAAAAAAAATTACAGATCCCAGAATCCACTGAATCTCAAGAAGGATAAATAGATACCTAAACACAGACATATTTTGCCAGACTGTTGAAAGAAAAGAGAAAATGTTGAAAGCAGCAAGACAAAAATAGTGCATCACATTCTCATTCCCATGAAACAATACAATTAACAGGTGACTTCTCATTGGAAACAATGGAAGTCACAAGAGAGAGAGCATATTCAAAATGCTGGAAAAAAACACAGTGTCAACAATGAATTTTATCAAGTAAAATTATCTTTCAGAAATGAAAGTGAAATTAAGACATCCCCAGTAGACAAAATCTAAGAGAATTCATTGATAATTGATCTTTCATCTGAGAAAAGACCTGCAGACTGAGAGGAAGTGATCTTTCTTACAAAGACGACCTTCAGACTGAAAGGAAATGACATCACATGGTAACTCAGAAGAACCCCAGAAATGGTAAATATATGGATCAATGTTTTTTAAGTGTAAGACTATGTTCTTCAGCTTATAAAATGTACAAATGTAATGTGCTTGGGAGTAATAACACAAAGATGAGAAAAAAATGGAGTTGTATTGGAATAAGTTTACAGTATTTACTTAATAACTAAGAATATTTACTAAGTATAATTATTTGAACTAACCAAGAGTAGGCTGTACAAAGATCAAATCACATATGTTAATGCCTATATGTTATATATATTTACATGCTCCATAGCTTAGTTGTGTCCAACTCTTTACAGCTGCATGGACTATAACCTCCAGGCTCTGTGCAGTTTTCCAGGCAAGAATACTGGAGTGGGTTGCCATTTCCTCCTCCAGGGGACCTTCCTAGCCCAGGGATTGAACCCACAACTCCTGCGTCTCCTGCATTGGCAGGCGGGTTCTTTACCACTACCCCATCTGAGAAGCCCAAGAATAACCATAGACACACACACACAAATAGCACAAAAATTATAGCTAAAAAAACTTCACAGAAGAAGTAAAATAGCCTAATAGAAAATATCTGGGGTCTTCCCTAGTGGTGTTGGAGAAGACTCTTGAGAGTTCCTTGGACTGCAAGGAGATCCAACCAGTCCCTTCTGAAGGAGATCAGCCCTGGGATTTCTTTGGAAGGAATGATGCTAAAGCTGAAACTCCAGTACTTTGGCCACCTCATGCGAAGAGTTGACTCATTGGAAAAGACTCTGATGCTGGGAGGGATTGAGGGCAGGAGGAGAAGGGGACGACAGAGGATGAGATGGCTGGATGGCATCACTGACTCAATGGACGTGAGTCTGGGTGAACTCCGGGAGTTGGTGATGGACAGGGAAGCCTGGTGAGCTGCAGTTCATGGGACAGTTCAGTTGGACACGACTGAGCAACTGAACTGAACTGAACTGAACTAGTGGTCTAACGGTTAAGAATCTGACTGCCAATGCAGGGGATGCGAGTTTGATCCCTGGTTTGGGAAGATTCCACATTCCTCGACACAGCTAAGCCTGTGCACTACAACTGTTAAGCCCAGGTGCCATAGCTACTGAAGCCCAGGTACCTAGAGCCCGTGCTCTGCAACAGGAGAAGTCACTGCAATGAGAGTCCTGCTCAACACAGCAAATAGGAGTCCCCTCCCATCTCTAATATTAGAGAAAGCCAGCACACAGCAACGAAGATCCAGCAAAGTCATAAATAAATAAATTATTTTAAAAAACTGATTAACAGGGGAGTAAAGAAGGAACTGAGAAACAAAAGACATGAAATATATAGAAAACAACAGTAAGATTGTATGTACAAATCCAGCCACATCAAATAATTATAATAAATTTGAATGGGCTAAACACTTCAATGAAAAGGCAGAGATGAGGAAATTCCCTGATGGTCCAGTGTTTAGGACTCCAGGCTTTTATAGCTGAAGATGCAGTTTCAATCCCTGGTCAGTAAACTATGATCCCACAAGCCATGTGGTACAACCAAAAGAAAAAAAGCAGAGATGTAGACTGGATTAAAAATCAACAGATCCAATTATATGCTATTTATAAAAGACACTTTAATCTTTATAAATTGGTTGACCTTTCTGCTAACATGTCTGAAACAGTACAATACACCTTCTTTTCAAGTACATATGGAATATTCTCTGGGATAGATAAACTGTGTGCTAAGCTACTTTTAAAAAGAAAGAAAAGTATCAATAAATTTAAAGCAGTTTGAATCATACAAACTATGCTTTCCAACCATAATCAAATTAAATTACGAATCAACAACAGAAAGACATTTGGGAAATTCCTAAGTAATTGAGTGTTAAATAATACATTTCTGAATAACTCATGAGTTAAAAAAGAAATCACAAGAGAAATTAGAAAATATCTTAAACTAGATGAAAACGAAAACGTAAACTACCAACATTTAAGGGATACATCATTCAGTTCAGTTCAGTCGCTCAGTCGTGTCCGACTCTTTGCGACCCCATGAATTGCAGCACGCCAGGCCTCCCTGTCCATCACCAACTCCCAGAGTTCACTCAGACTCACGTCCATTGAGTCAGTGATGCCATCCAGCCATCTCATCCTCTGTCGTCCCCTTCTCCTCCTGCCCCAAATCCCTCCCAGCATCAGAGTCTTTTCCAATGAGTCAACTCTTCACATGAGGTGGCCAAAGTACTGGAGTTTCAGCTTTAGCATCATTCCTTCCAAAGAAATCCCAGGGCTGATCTCCTTCAGAATGGACTGGTTGGATCTCCTTGCAGTCCCAGGGACTCTCAAGAGTCTTCTCCAACACCACAGTTCAAAAGCATCAATTCTTCGGTGCTCAGCCTTCTTCACAGGCCAACTCTCACATCCATACACGATTACTGGAAAAACCATAGCCTTGACTAGACGGACCTTTGTTGGCAAAGTAATGTCTCTGCTTTTGAATATGCTATCTAGGTTGGTCATAACTTTCCTCCCAAGGAGTAAGCGTCTTTTAATTTCATGGCTGTAGTGACCATCTGCAATGATTTTGGAGCCCAGAAAAATAAAGTCTGACACTGTTTCCACTGTTTCCCCATCTGCTCCCATGAAGTGATGGGACCAGATGCCATGATCTTCGTTTTCTGAATGTTGAGCTTTAAGCCAACTTTTTCACTCTCCACTTTCACTTTCATCAAGAGGCTTTTTAGTTCCTCTTCACTTTCTGCCATAAGGGTGGTGTCATCTGCATATCTGAGGTTATTGATATTTCTCCTGGCAATCTTCATTCCAGCTTGTGTTTCTTCCAGTTCAGCATTTCTCATTATGTACTCTGCATATAAATTAAAGAAGTGGGGTGACAATATACAGCCTTGACGTACTCAGAATTTTCCAGTTTATTGTGATCCACACAGTCAAAGGCTTTGGCATAGTCAATAAAGCAGAAATAGATGTTTTTCTGGATACATCATTGGCAGTAGCTAATGGCTCAGATAAATAGCCAGAGACCTAGAGAGAACAAAATTGAGAATTGGTTACAGGAATGATGGGCACAGTGTAAATATGTTTGTGTCACATGTGATTCTAGCTGCAAGGAAGAAGGTCATTAATCAAATAATCAGGTGGATATGACTTACTTTATGATGTCAACTTCTTTTCCTACCAAACTTCTTATAAGGAGCATTTATAAACAAATTAACCAGGTTGGATCAATGAAGCTCATCATGAGCTTGTATTTATATATTCTCCCCTCTCCCAGTTAGTTATTTGCATTTAAGTTTACTTACAGCATCTTCTGATATATAAGAGACTTCTTTGTTGCCAAATCATTTGTATTTTATTTGGGGGTTTCTTCTTTGTGTATACATATAGCCTTTTCCACCCTCCAGGTCATAAAAATAATCAAATATTCACATAAATTTCCTTCAAGTTTTATTATGGATTCATCAAAATATAACTTTGTGCTTAACTCTAAACTTTAAATATTATGTTCTATGCTACTGTTGGTTAAAGCAGTTTATTATTACACAGACTTAAAGAAAAATCCAGTCTTATTACCCTGAAACTGGTACACATATTTTTAAAGCTTAAAATAGAACCACTTGGCATCTCTTCTAATTTTAAAAATCATAAATAGCTTGTAACTTACCAACATACTAGGTCCCAGATATTTTTACATTGCTCTTTCTTCACTTTTTCTTCATATACTTATCATGCCAGATTAATAGTGTTTCTTCTGTATAATAGTTCAGTTCAGTCGCTCAGTCGTGTCCGACTCTTTGCAACCCCATGAATTGCAGCATGCCAGGCCTCCCTATCCATCAACCAACTCCCGGAGTTCACCCAAACTCATGTCCATTGAATTGGTGATGCCATCCAGCCATCTCATCCTCTGTCATCCCCTTCTCCTCCTGCCCCCAATCCGTCCCAGCATCAGAGTCTTTTCCAATGAGCCAACTCTTCGCATGAGGTGGCCAAAGTATTGGAGTTTCAGCTTTAGCATCAGTCCTTCCAAAGAACACCCAGGACTGATCTCCTTTAGAATGGACTGGTTGGATCTCCTTGCAGTCCAAGGGACTCTCAAGAGTTTTCTCCAGCACCACAGTTCAAAAGCATCAATTCTTCAGCACTCAGCTTTCTTCACAGTCCAACTTTCACATCCATACATGACCACTGGAAAAACCATAGCCTTGACCAGATGGATGTTGGCAAAGTAATGTCTCTGCTTTTGAATATGCTATCTAGGTTGGTCATAAGTATAATCTTTACTCCTCATCATTTCCAATTTAGATAAGAACAAATAATTCACCAGGCTGAGGACTTAGTCTACAACTCATGTGTTTGAGAAACCTGTTCCTATGTGTTTTTTGGCTATATTTCCACACTTGCTAGAAATGAACAAAATGAAAATGGTTATTAAATATTCAGATTTCTTCTGCCTACAGCTCTATTCCTACAGTTTAAAAATATATATATATATATGTTTTTATTTGGCTGCACCAAGTCTTAGTTGCAGCATGCAGGATCTTCGATCTTCCTTGCGGCATGTGGAATCTTTAGTTGGAGCGTGTGGAACCTAGTTCCTCGACCAGAAATCAGACTCAGCCCCCCAGCCCCCCCCCCCCCCCCCGCCTACATTGGGAGCACAGAGTCTCAGCCACTGGACCACTGGGGAAGTCCCCCTACAATTTTTTTTTTTTAATTATCCTCTCGGATAGTAATTTGAGAATTGCACTCTTCCCTGAGCACAGTGCTTCCCTACCTCTGCCAGTGTTTTTTCTTTTTTTCCCCCTGACTTATTTCTGAAACATTCTTGTGCCTGCATGTAGAGTCGTGTCAGACTGTGTTCCCATGGACTGTTGCCTGCCAGGCTCCTCTGTCCATGAAATTTTCCAGGCAAGAATACTGGAGTGGGTTGCCATTTCCTCCGCCAGGGCATCTTCCCGACCCGGAGATGGGTCCCAGGTCTCTTGCATTGGCAGGTGGATGCTTTACCACTGTGCCACCAGGGAAGCCCAAACGTTCACGTAGTATTTCTTAAATCTTAGAAAAAAGCGAAAGTCATCCACAGGCCCTTCGACATCTTTTGGAATTTCTAACAGCTTGGTGTTCATACTGATTCAGTTTCATATCCAGGTGCTATTAACTATCTTTCCTTCTTAAAGTTTGTGAAAAAAAAATAGAGGTGAATGAAAATGTAGTTTTTTTGTCCCTTAAGATTATACCTCAGGAGACTAAAAAAAGACAAAATAGCTCCCAAAGTTCCACTTAATTGTCATGCAAATGTATATATTCAGAAAGAAGCTACAATTATATACAGTATATGATAAATATATACCATATATTCTACTATATATTATAGTGATCATTATGAAACTATAGGACTTTGCCAGATTCACAAGATAAATATATCTAGCTAATACACTGCAATTCTTTGAAGAAAAAAAAAAAAAACTTAGCCTTATGGAAAAATGAAATAAAAGAAAAATATGCAGAAATATTGCTAGAATGTATCTTTTCCTTTGCAGAAAATTTCCTTTTAATTTTCAGAGAAGTAAGATATATACTTCTTGTTTTGGAAAGTGGCAGTTGTCATGGTCCTCCTCCTCATTGAGCACAGACTTGACTTTCTTGTAATCCCTCCATCATTAGAAAAACTTCGTTATGATCCTTTACCAACCAACAGGATAGTATGGCAATATTAGAACCATCACTGACATGGAGAAGAGAAAGGCATTTAAAATTTAGATTCTCAGCCCACATATAATCAGGTTTAAATCATCCGATTTTTGATAGAAGAATTGTCACTGTCTATGAGACTCTTCTTTTCTTACATTTCTTTAATACATTTTCCAAACAAATTTTTAAGAAAAAGCATGTGTATTTCTTAGTTTTCATCAACTATGTATAGTTTTCATTTTAAACTTATGATCTCTAAAAGGCAAGTTACGACCAACCTAGATAGCATATTGAAAAGCAGAGACATTGCTTTGCCAACAAAGATTCGTCTAGTCAAGGCTATAGTTTTTCCTGTGGTCATGTATGGATGTGAGAGTTGGACTGTGAAGAAGGCTGAGCACCGAAGAATTGATGCTTTTGAACTGTGGTGTTGGAGAAGACTCTTGAGAGTCCCTGGGACTGCAAGGAGATCCAGCCAGTCCATTCTAAAGAAGATCAGTCCTGGGTGTTCTTTGGAAGGACTGATGCTAAAGCTGAAACTCCAATACTTTGGCCACCTCATGCAAAGAGTTGGCTCATTGGAAAAGACTCTGATGCTGGGAGGGAATGGGGGCAGGAGGAGAAGGGGATGACAGAGGATGAGATGGCTGGATGGCATCACTGACTCGATGGATGTGAGTCTCAGTGAGCTCCGGGAGTTGGTGATGGACAGGGAGGCCTGGCATGCTGCAATTCATGGGGTTGCAAAGAGTCGGACATAACTGAGCAGCTGAACTGAATTGAACTGAAAGCAAGAATATTGTCAGACTACTGCTAGAAAATAGTTGCTTATCCCCAAATTCCTAACTGAATTTCCACAATTTTAAATTATGTTTTACTTTTTCTAAAAGTTAAAATCATGTCTTTAGACCTAGCTATATGTATTGAAAATTGAAGTCTTCCATTAATAACACTTTCAAGATTTGTGTTGTAGGGAACACTTTCTGAGAAGTCAGACCAGTGACATATTTCTGTGATCTTTAATTGCCTGACAGTGTTTGCCAGTAAGACTTTTTTTGTAGTCTTGGCTTCATGATATATTTTCCTATCCTACCTATTTTGTGGAGCACATTGAGAGGATGCATATGGAAACAGTGAAATTTGCATCAAAGTAATTACATTTTAAAGATTTGGGATCTTTATTACAATTACAAAAAAAAAACCAGTAATATACTTCATTATTCTCCTATTTCAAGTCTTTGACTTGTAATCCTATAGTTGTTGTATACTGATTTATTCTGCAGATTGCTTTAAAAAGGGCAGCATCAGTAATATTCATTTACAAATTACTGTGTCTTGTTGTCAGTATCTTCTAAAATATTATTCTCGGCATATGTGATTCATCAAGACAGCCAGATGGTAAATTTCCCTTTGGCAGAATACATTAAAACTCTTTCATTCTATCATCCTTTTGCAAGTTCTTACTGTAATAAGCTCTTACTGCTAACAAATTGGGTGAGATAATGCTCTTAGGAGTCTGATACCTTGATGAGAGGATCAATTCTTTTTTCTCGGCTATAGTTCAGTTATGTTCACAGCACCCATATAGCACGAAAATGTTAAAGGTCACATGGATGCCAGCTTGTAGCAAATGCTGTCTCGATTTGTTCTACGCAGCTACAGTTACGCATTTAGCTGGCAAGTTAAATCACGCCCTTTTCTGTTAGGTCACTAATAGCATTCAGAAGAAGAAATCCCCCTGAGTATCACCATTAGAAATCATTTCACAGACAATGGAACCTTCACAGTCTCAAATCATCTGGGAGTCAGAACTAAATGATGGGAGGGCAGTGTAGTTACCATGTGAAAGTTTTCAGAAATGAGCTATATAAACCTTAATAATCAAAAGAAACCTGAAATCCCCACATTTCTCTTTAGAAATGTACTTGGGAATCAGTGTTGTCTTGTCTCTTTCCTGATTTGGTGTTGGAGAAGGCAATGGCACCCCACTCCAGTACTCTTGCCTGGAGAATCCCAGGGATGGGGGAGCCTGGTGGGCTGCCGTCTCTGGGGTCGCACAGAGTCGGACACGACTGAAGCGACTTAGCAGCAGCAGCAATGACATAAAATCATAAAAATGTACACATATATATACTGCTATCACTTATTCTATCTTGGGGGCAAGGAGCTTCCTCTGGAAACTAGAAAAAGACTTTATTTAAAGTTCAATAAAACCAAAATGATGATTCAGGTGCCTTCCAACAAAAGAAAACTCACTTCCAACAAACATATTGTGAACAATCTTTGTTAATATTTCTGTCTGGTTCTAGATATTTCCTAAAAGCCATTAACAAAATAGCTGATTTACCAATGTTAGGTTTGAAGAATCATTACAAATAATAATTTATTGGTGAAAAATAGTTTCATAAGGATCCCTCATATTCAAGTAAGCCCCTCTGTCTCCCGTGACTCTGCTTTATCTCTCTTTTAATTTCCCATCAGTTTCCAGCTGCTATAAGAAGCTGACCATCCCTCAAAATTCTGTTTTGAGTTTCACGCAGAAAGAACTATAGTTACGACAATGATGAGCAGTCAACTGAAATAAATAATTAGTGGAAACAAGTAAATTAAAACGACTTTCAGAGAATCAGAGACGCTGCTTCCTTTGTGTTATCAATCCTCCTAAATGCAGCTACAGGTTCAGGGACAGAAATGGGTGAAATCAGTACCAGATAGCAACTTTCAGTCACAATCATGAGATGGAAGCTCCTTCCAAACAGCACAATCTGCAAACACCCTGCAGTAGCAGATGTTGACAGAGCTCTGTTGGCTGAGTAGAGTGCAGTGAGCCAGACAGCGTCTTATGGCCAGGTGACCCCGGGGACAGTGCACTGGCAAATGGGAAGCTCAAGGCCCTGTTGGGAAGTTTCTTGTTGGGTCTGATCCTTTGTTTTATTTCTCTCCTCTTGTTATAATGTTTTTGGCAATCTGTATTGGGCTTCTCAGTATGCACAGTGCTCTCTCGTGTGCTATGTCTTCCAAACCTCAGAAGACTCCTCTTGAATTAGGTGTTTTGGTATTTCTAGAGGAGGAAGTGCCACTCAGTCAAGTTTGATGATATGCTCCATTTCAAACATCCAGTGATTGATGGGCCTGGGACTTGAATATAGATTTTAAATATCTGTATCCTCTATCATGTTGACCACATCACACCACCTATTACACTGGCGGAGACACAAATAGGGTAACAGCTATCCTCTGTACAATATCTGCAAAACATCAAGAAAACATCTGGTCAAATAAAAGGTGAAAAATGCTGAATACTCTCTTGCTTTAGGAGACTTACTATGTGTAATAGTTTATTTAAAGTTCTGAGAGGTCCTGAAAGAAAGGAACTCTATTTCATCTTGCTTTTTCCAGCATTTTCCTAATTTTTAGTCCATAGAACACTTTTTCTGCTTAATATGCATCAGCATTTCAGAGAGAGATGTTCCATAAAAGACATCTCAGGTAGCAATACCAAATGAAATGCAGGTCTCTCAGTTAAATTTGAATTTCAGATTAAAAAAAGAAATTAATAAGTATGCACCAAATATTCTATGCAAGAGAATAATTACTTATCGTAGGTAGACTAATTATGTGACTTTTTATCTGAAGTTCACTTTTAATTGGTGTCCTATACTTTTATTTGGTAAATCTTGACTACCCTAACTGTGATCATTACTGTTTACTTGTCTTTCCTTTCCCATAGGTACTCAATGAATAATATGTTCTATGGCATAAATTTTATTTATTCTATTGTCCCATATAATTATTAGGTTAATATTAGACAGTAATGAAGAAAATAGATTAGCCCTAATATCAAAACCATAGAAAAAATTAAAATGTAAGTTGGAATTATAATGATGGCTTCTTTTCCCACAAATGTCCTTTGAACGTTTGAATCCTAGAATAAAATAACCAAGCAGGCACATAGCAAAATCAAGCAAGCCAGCCGGAAAATGAGAAAGTGTGTACCTGGGGGCTGTTTTGTGTCCATAGCATCATCTTCATCGCCTGCTGTTTATCTCCAGATGAATGACCTGCTGGCACCTCAGCCCTGCAGCACTACTCTGCCAGGACATACCATTGTTAAGAAACTGATGTTGTCTTTGACTCAGTTCTCTCCTTGTTGTTGTTGTTCAGTTGCTAAGTCGTGTCCAACTCTTTGCAACCCCATGGTCCAGGCTCCTCTGTCCTCCACGAATTTGCTCTCTCAGAGTTGTTCAACTTCATATCCATGAGCCAATGGTGCTATCTAACCTTCTTATCCTCTGCCACCTCTTTTTCCTTTTGATTTCCATCTTTCCCAGCATCAGGGTCTTTTCCAATGAGTCCGCTCTTCGCATCAGGTGCCTGAAGTATTGGAGCTTCAGCATCAGTCCTCCCAATGAATATTCAGGGTTGATTTCTCTCCTTAACCCCACCTATCTGATGGATTTCTAAATCCCTATCAATCCTACCTCTAAAATAACTTGTATCTCTACCTTCAGAGGTAATGCCATCTATACTGCCTGTTTGCAGATACTCCTTTTACTTACAACTCCAATATCTCCTGATGGGCCCCCCTGCCTCCAATCTTTCCCCTCCTTTATAGAATACTACTATCAGAGTTGCCTTAAAAACTAGTTTAAACATCTCTATGCTCAGTCGCTCAGTCATATCCTACTCCCTGCGACCCCATGGACTGCAGCCCACTAGGCTCCTCTGTCCATGGGATTCTCCAGGCAAGAATCCTGGAGTGGGTTGCCATTTCCTCCTCCAGGAAACATCTCTAGTCTGCTCAAAAACATACAGTGATGCCCACCATCTGTATTTGTTTGCTGATGCTTGCTAATAAGCCATTGGCCAAAGCAAGTTAAGTGGCGAACCACAAATTCAACTGTTAGAAAAATAGACTCCTCTAATGGAAGGAAGTGCAGAAGCACATTGCAATATATACACAATATATGTTGTGACTGTAGAAATAGACTCCACTGCCATTTGTGCTATCTACAATATATGGACCCTTGTCTAAAAGATAAAACTGAGACTTTGTCTTTCAACTTTCACACTTTTTTATTGGCATTTAAAAATTTGTAATTAGAGGATAATTACGTAACAATAATGTGATGGTTTTTGCCATACATCAACATGAATCGGCCATAGGTATACATATGTCCATTCTGTCTTGAACTCCCCTCACACCACCCTCTCCACGCACCCCTCTAGGTTGTCACAGAGCACCTGCTTTGAGTTCCCTGCACCATACATCAAACTCCCAGTGGCTGTTTTACATATGCTAATGTTTATGTTTCAGTGCTATTCTCTCAAATCACCCCACCCTCTCCTTCCCCTACTATGACCAAAAGTCTGTTTTTTATATCTGTGTCTCTTTTACTGCCCTACAAGTAGGATCATCAGTACTATCTTTCTAGAATCCATATATATATGTGTGTGTTATATGCAATAGTTGTTTTTCTCTTTCTGACTTACTTTACTGTGTGTAATAGGCTCTAGGTTCATCCACCTCATTACATCTCAAATGCGCTCATTTTTATAGCTGAGTAATATTCCATTGTGTGTGTGTACCACAAGTTCCTCATCCATTCATTTGTCAATGGAGATCTAGAATTGCTGCTGCATCCTATCTATTGTAAATAGTGCTGCAATGAACATTGGGGTACATGTTTCTTTTTCAATTATGGTTTCCTCAGGGTATATGCCCAATAGTGGGATTGCTGGGCCATATAGTAGTTTCACTCCTAATTTTTTAAGAGATCTCCATACTGTTCTCCATAGTGGCTGTATCGATTTGTATCCCCATCAACAGTATAGGAGGGTTCCCTTTTCTCCACACTCTCTCCAACATTTATTATTTGCAGACTTTTTGATGGTGGTCTAGCCATTCTGACCAGTGTGAGATGATACCTCATTGTAGTTTTGATTTGCATTTCTCTAATTATGAGCAATGATAAGCATTTTTTCATATGTTTTTTAGCCATCTGTATGTCTGGTTTAGAGAAATGTCTGTTTAGGTCTTCTGCCTACTCTTTGATGGGATTGCTTATTTTTCTGGTACTGAGCTGTATAAGCTGCTTGTTTATTTTGGAGATTAATTCTTTGTCAGTTGTTTCATTTCCTGTTATTTTCTCACATTCTGAGGGTTGTCTTTTCACCTTGCTTATAGTTTCCTTCATTGTGCAAAAGATTTTAAGTTTAACTAGGTCCCATTTGTTTATTTTTGTTTTTATTTCCATTACTATGGGAGGTGGGTCATAGAGGATCTTGCTGTGATTTGTGTCAGAGAGTGTTCTGTCTGTTTTCCTCTAAGAGTTTTATAGTTTTTGGTCTTACATTTAGATATTTAATCCATTTTGAGTTTATTTTTGTGTATGATGTTAGGAAACGTTCTAATTTCATTCTTTTACACATGGTTGACCAGTTTTCCCAGCACCACTTGTTGAAGAGACTGTGTTTTTTCCATTGTATATTTTTGCCTACTTTGTCCAAGATAAGGTGCCCATGGGTGCATGGATTTATCTCTTGGCTTTCTATCTTGTTCCATTGGTCTGTAATTTTGTTTTTGTACCAGTACCATGCTGTCTCGATGACTGTAACTTTGTAGTACAGTCTGAAGTCAGGAAGGTTGATTCTTCCAGTTCCATTCTTCTTTCTCCAGATTGCTTTGGATATTCGGGATCCTTTGTGTTTCCATACAAATTGTGAAATCATTTGTTCTAGTGTTCTAGTTCTGTGAAGAATATCATTGGTAATTTAATAGGGATTGCACTGAATCTATGGGTGGCTTTGGGTTGTAAAGTCATTTTCACCATATTGATTTCTCCAATCCAAGAACATGGTATATCTCCCCATCTGTTTGTATTATCTTTGACTGCTTCCATCAGTGTCTTACAGTTTTCTGCATACAGATGTTTTCTCTCTTTAGGTAAATTTATTCCTGATAATTGTGTTCTTTTTGTTTCAGTGGTAAATGGGATTGTTTCTTTAATTTCTCTTCCTGAATTTTCATTATTAGTGTATAGGAATTCAAGGCATTTCTGTGTATTAATTTTATATCCTATGACTTGACTATACTCTGTGATTAGCTCTAGTAATTTTCTGGTGGCATCCTTAGGTTTTTCTATGTAGAGAATCACGTCATCTGCTAATGGTGAGGGTTTTACTTCTTCTCCAACCTGGATTCCTTTTATCTCTTTTTCTTCTCTGATTGCTGTAGCTAACTAGGACTTCAGACACTATGTTGAATAGTAGTGGTAGAGTGGGCACCCTTGTCTTATTCCTAATTTTAGAGGTAATGCTTTCAGTTGTTCATCATTGAGGATAACGTTTGCTGTGGTTTTGTCATATATGGCCTTTATTAAGTTGAAGTATGTTCCTTCTATGCCTACTTTCTGGAGAGTTTTGATCATAAACAGGTGTTGAATTTTGTCAAAGGCTTTTTTCTGAAACTATTGAGATAATCATATGGTTTTTATCTTTCAATTTGTGAATATGGTGTATCACATTGATTGATTTGTGTATATTGAAGAATTCTTACTCAACTTTAACACCGTTTCCATCACACTACAGTGCCACTTTAAATGAAGCACCCCAAAGTATTAATCAGTTTAATGTATGAAGCTACAGGAATACCAATAAACTAGCTTTGGACATAGATCTTTCTTTATTCCTTACATCTTCATCTCTTTGGTCTATGCTGCTGCTCTGACTTCTGTTTAATCAGCACATATGTCTCCAGCTGTTACTTGGGCTCAGGGACCTATATCTGCCTCATCTACCTGTGGCCTTGTCTAAGGTTACAAATGAAAATTTCATCTTCATAAAAAAAATTTTTAACTACCACCATCACCTCAGTCAATAAATGTTCAAAAAGTGTAATTTGTGAAAGAGATGCTTCAACTAGTTAATATCTGGGAAAAAATGTTCAATTTCACTAATAATTACAAAATTCAGATTAAATCAATGTGATACAGTTGCTCCTCCACCACCTTATTTCACTCTCAGTGATTTGGTTTGTTCTTTGGGGTTATTAATCAAGAGACCTGGTACTTCCAAGGGAGTGTAATTTGGAATATTTGTTTTTGAAAGATTTTAGCTAATTTTAATCAAGAGATTTCACTAATTACTATTCCGTGAATGTCTTCTAAAGAACAAATCCTAAATTTGAAAAATAGTTATGTGCACAAAGATGTTTGTTATATAATTATTTATATTACCATAAAACTGAAAACAACCCAGTTTGGGTAATAGTGAATAGAGGAATAACTCAAACCATTGGGTGCTAACTTGGAATATTATAAACTTATAAAATTATATGAATGTGTGAAAATAAAAAATGTGCTTATAAAATTAAGCAAAGAAACAACTCATAAAATTCTCATGTACTTATTTCTATATATAAAAACAAAATAAATAGTTAAAAACTATCTACAAAGTAAATACTGGAATGAAACCTACACAGAGTTAGCTATAGCATTTCTGTAGTCTCCACAGTATCATTTATTAATCTGTATTACTTTCTTAAAGTAAATTGTTTTTATTTATCCTATATAGTAAAGATTTCCCTTTTTGAAAAAAAATTCACTTATTCACTTTTGGTTATGCTGGGTCTTCGTGGCTGTGCATCCTTTCTCTAGCTGCAGTGTGTAGGGTCTACTCTCTAAATGAGGTGAGTGAGCTTCTTATTGCAGTGGCCTTCCGTGTTGCAGAGCATGGGCTGAAAGGCACGTGAGTTTCAGTAATCGCAGAAGTGGGGCTCAGCAGTTGCAGTTCCCAGGCTCTAGAGCATGGTCTCAGTAGTTATGGCAAACGAACTTAGTTGCTCCGTGGCATGTGGGATCTACCCACATCAGGGATTCAACTCGTGTCTCTTCATTGGCAGGTAGATTTTTACCACTAAGCCACCAAGGAAGCCCTCCCTTTTGTTTTTAACACTAGTTCAGTTCAGTTCAATCACTCAGTCATGTCCAGCTCTTTGCAACCCCAGGGACTACAGCACACCAGCTTCCCTGTCCATCACCAACTCCCGGAGCTTACTCAAACTCATGTTCATAGAGTCCATGATGCCATCCAATCATCTCATCCTCTGTTGTCCCCGTCTCCTCCTGCCTTCAACTTTCCCAGCATCAGGGTCTTTTCAAATGAGTCAATTCTTTGCAAAGGTGGCCAAAGTATTGGGAGTTTCGGATTCAGCATCAGTCCTTCCAGTGAATATTCAGGACTGATTTCCTTTAGGATGGACTGGTTGGAACTCCTTGCAGTCCGAGGAACTCTCAAGAGTCTTCTCCAACACCACAGTTCAAAAGCATCAACTCTTTAGCGCTCAGCTTTCTTTATAGTCCGACTCTCACATCCATACATGACCACTGGAAAAACCATAGCTTTGACTAGACAGACATTTTTTGGCAAAGTAATGTCTCTGCTTTTTGAAATGCTGTCTAGGTTGGTCATAATTTTTCTTCCAAGGAGCAAGCATCTTTTAATTTCATGGCTGCAGTCACCATCTGCAGTGATTTTGGAGACCAAAAAAATAAAGTCTGTCACTGTTTCCATTGTTTTTCCATCTATTTGCCATGAAGTGATGGAACCAGATGCCATGAACTTTGTTTTCTGAATGTTGAGTTTTAAGCCAACTTTTTCACTCTCCTCTTTCACTTTCTTCAAGAGGCTCTTTAGTTCTTCTTCACTTTCTGTCATAAGAGTGGTGTCATCTGCATATCTGAGGTTATTGATATTTCTCCCAGCAATCTTGATTCCAGCTTGTGTTTCATCCAGTCCAGCATTTTTCATGATGTACTCTGCATATAAGTTAAATAAGCAGGGTGACAATATACAGCCTTGATGTACTCCTTTCCCAATTTGGAACCAGTCTGTTGTTCCATGTCTAGTTCTAACTGTTGCTTCTTGACCTGCATACAAGTTTCTCAAGAGGCAGGTCAGGTGGTCTGGTATTCCCATCTCTTTCAGAATTTTCCACAGTTTATTGTGATCCACATAGTCAAAGACTTTGGCATAGTCAATAAAGCAGAAGTAGATGTTATTCTGGAACTCTCTTGCTTTTTGATGATCCAGCGGACGTTGGCAATTTGATCTCTGGTTCCTCTGCCTTTTCTAAATCCAGCTTGAACTTCTGGGAGTTCACAGTTCACATACTGTTGAAACCTGGTTTGGAGAATTTTAAGCATTACTTTGCTAGCATGTGAGATGAGTGCAATTGTGTGGCAGTTTGAGCATTCTTTGGCATTGCCTTTCTTTGGGATTGGAATGAAAACTGACCTTTTCCAGTCCTGTGGCCACTGCTGAGTTTTTCAAATTTCCTGGAATATTGAGTGAAGCACTTTCACAGCACCATCTTTTAGGATTTGAAATAGCTCAGCTGGAATTTCATCACCTCCACTAGCTTTGTTCATAGTGATGCTTCCTAAGGCCCACTTGGCTTCACTTTCCAGGATGTCTGGCTCTAGGTGAGTGATCACACCATCATGATTATTTGGGTCATGAAGATCTTTTTGTATAGTTCTTCTGTGTTCTTGCCACCTCTTCTTAATATCTTCTGCTTCTGTTAGGCCCATACCATTTCTGTCCTTTATTGTGCCTATCTTTGCATGAAAAGTTCCCTTGGTATCTCTGATTTTCTTGAGGAGATCTCTAGTCTTTCCCATTCTATTGTTTTCCTCTAATTCTTTGCATTGACCACTGAGGAAGACTTTTTTATCTCTCCTTGAAATCTCAAAAATGACAGAGTGATCTCTGTTTGTTTCCACGGCAAACCATTCTATATCACAGTAATCCACAAGTCAATGCCCCGACCAGGAATGCTGAAAGAAGCTGAAGCTGAATGGTTCTAGGAAGACCAACAAGACCTTCTACAACTAACACCCAAAAAAGATGTCCTTTTCATTATAGGGACTGGAATGCAAAAGTAGGAAGTCAAGAAACACCTGGAGTAACAGGCAAATTTGGCCTTGAAATACAGAATAAAGCAGGGCAAAGGCTAACAGAGTTTTGCCAAGAGAACACACTGGTCATTGCAAAACCCTCTTCCAACAACACAAGATAAGACTCTAACATGGACAACACCAGATGGTCAATACCGAAACCAGATTGATAATATTCTTTGCAGCCAAAGATGGAGAAGCTCTATACAATCTGCAAAAACAAGACCGGGAGCTGACTGTGGCTCAGATCATGAACTCTGTATTACCAGATTCAGACTTAAATTGAAGAAAGTAGGGAAAACCACTAGACCATTCAGATATGACCTAAATCAAATCCCTTACGATTATACAGTGAAAGTGAGAAATAGGCTCAAGGGATTAGATCTGATAGACAGAGTGCCTGAGGAACTATGAATGGAGGTTCAAGACATTGTACAGGAGACAGTGATCAAGACCATCCCCAAGAAAAAGAAATGCAAAAAGGAAAAATAGTTGTCTGAGGCCTTACAAATAGCTGAGAAAAGAAGAGAAGCAAAAGGTAAAGGAGAAAAGGAAATATATACCCATCTTAATACTAGTACTCATACCTAATCTTTATTAACTTTATATAGAATAAATTATTGTTAAATATCGCCCACATATTCTGTTTGTCCATGTTGACTCTGCTTTCCACATTCAGTCAGAAATTAGTAATTATACAGTGCTAGTTTTATAATGTGGAGAAGGCAATGGCACCCCACTCCAGTACTCTTGCCTGGAAAATCCCATGGACAGAGGAGCCTGGTGGGCTGCAGTCCATGTGGTTGCTAAGAGTTGGACATGACTGAGCGACTTCACTTTCACTTTTCACTTTCATGCATTGGAGAAGGAAATGGCGACCCACTCCGGTGTTCTTGGATTATCCCAGGGATGGGGAGCCTGGCAGGCTGCCGTCCATGGGGTCGCACGGAGTCGAACACGACTGAAGTGACTTAGCAGCAGCAGCAGCAGCAGTTTTATAATGAGCTACTGATGCCAGTGTATTTGGGGTTTGGAATCTTCAGACTATGATGTCTTAATATCGACCCTATAGTGTATATCCCAATTTATGTATAATTTATCTTATGGGCAGTACCATGATTGTGATAAACAATATAAATAATGCTCTTTAACAAGAATATGTTTTGTGAGAAATAACTTTTAAATTATATTTTGATTTTAGAATCTGGAGAATATGTTTGGATATTTTCAATTTTTCTTTCATATAAACACTTCCTTACCCCTTAGATCTAGAGGATTTTAGTGTATATATTTCACTATTCTGTCTCCAATTTTATTAAAGTAATTACTGCTTTTTCTGTGTATCTTTAGCCATCAGTTCCCTGAACTATTTTTAAAGTGTTAATAGATTTCAGAGTAAAGCTACAAAAGTAATATTAAAAAACATGCCCTTTTTCTGAAAGAGAGAAACACTGACATGTCACTCAACTTGATACACAGATATATATTATGCTTATTGCTTTGACAAGCTTGTTTATATGATTTCCAATAATATCTGTCAGGATTATAAATGAGTAGCAGAATAGATTCAGGTGATATACTAAGAGATGGCAAGTGTAATGAGCTGGATTCTCAGTTGTAAATAACAGAATCCCTTCCCTTTTAGTTTCAATAAAGGAATTTGTTGTGGAATATAGATAGAATATAAACTTACTGGAGATGTTCTAGAAGAAAACTAGAGATTCATGTTGAGGAATGATAACAGAGCTACATCCCACAACAAGCCTGCCTAGAATGTTGTGCCTGCCACAATCGGAAAGTGAAAGTGAAGTTGCTCAGTCGTGTCTGACTCTTCACGACCCCATGGACTGCAGCCCACCAGGCTCCTCCATCCATGGGATTTTCCAGGCAAGAGTACTGGAGTGGGGTGCCATTGCCTTCTCCACCACAATAGGAAAACTACACCCAAATGATGAGCCCCCACAGATGCCAGCTAGGGAGTCATGTTGCCTCTGCCAGAGTCTGTGCTACAAATGACTGTTTTGCCTTGTGCTGCTTTCTCTACAATAAATCATTTCTGAATCTAACTTGTCATATAAGGCCACAAGAATCCAAAATGCAAGGGTATTGTGGCACTTATTATTACATTTCTTCATTGAAATACTCATTTAAATTAGGAGTAAAGGGCTGAAACGTGCTCTTTGGTAAGGAAGATGACTACTTCACGTTTACCTTGCTCTCTCTGAGTCTCCTCTCTACCCAGAGATGTGAAGCAGAGTTCTTTGAGCTTCTTGAATGTTCATTGGAGACAGATTATATCTCTACTAAGAGTTGTTTCTCTACCTACCATAGTAGTGCCTTTTTTCTTGGCAATTAAATTTCTCATTAAGAAGTAATTTATTACCATTTCTCTGTATTTTTGTAAGTGAGAGATGAACGCTGGTTTTTCAGTTGACATACCTCAGGAGTAACTTGTATTGGTTTTATACCTAAGACAGTGACAGCTTTGTACAGACTATCCTATAGTTGTTTGAATCATCTTTAATGAACCACGAGTGCAGTCATATTCCAAGACTGGTGTCATCAGTTGTTTCTATGCCCCTACCAGGGATCCTCATAAACATTTGGGGACATGTCTCTACTTCTTGATAACCTGTAGAATAGGGCCTGTGATTATTGTTGTTTAAGTCTTAAAGGAAAAGCTGACCTCTGAACTCTAGAACATTTGAGGTTACTTGGAGTTTCAGTTTTTAAAACAATCCAGGAGACGTATACTACAATTAACACAGCTGTTTGGTCATTATTAAAATCCATGTAACTAACCTGGCTTTAGATACGTCTTGTGCTGCTTCCAGTGACAGTAAGTTGCAAAACTGACTTCATCATTTCTGAGTGGAAGGGGGCATGGAATTAGTATTTTACCAGTAGTTTCAAAATTACTTCAAGTTGATGATACCAAGATGTTTAGTGCAGTAAGTTGAAAATGAAATACAATTGTCTATACAAGGCTATACATCTAGATCTATGCAAGTTCTGTACATCTACAAATTGAAAAACCCTAAAGCGATAGCTTTAGAAAGAGAAGTTATGACAAATCTAGATAACATATTAATAAACAAAGGCATTACTTTGCCAACAAAGGTCCATATAGTCAAAGCTATGGTTTTTCTAGTAGTCATGTACAGATTTGAGAATTGCACCATAAAGAAGACTGAGCACCGATGAACTGATGCTTTCAAACTGTGTTGCTGGAAAAGACTCTTGAGAGTCCCTTGGACAGCAAGGAGATCAAACTGGCCAATCCAAAAGAAAATCAACCCTGAAAATTCATTGCAAGGACTGATGTTGAAGCTAAAGCTCAAATACTTTGGCCACCTGATGCGAAGAGCCAGCCCATCAGGAAAGACCCTGACGCTGGAAAAGATTGAAGGCAGGAGGAGAAGAGGACAACAGAGGAAGAAATGATTGGATGGGATCACTGACTCAGCGGACATGAGCTTGAGCAAACTCTGGGAGATGGTGAAGGACAGGGAGCTCTGGCATGCTAGAGCCCACAGGCTCACAAACAGTCAGACACAGCTGACCAACTAAACAATAAAGCAATAGCAGCACTGAAAAATTCTGTGGTTTAAGATGGTTGTAGCTTGGCATAATGGGAAATAATACTCAAATGATGCAGAACTTGCCTTATTATTATAAAAGCATTAGCCTTGACTGTAGTAATCTGCCTTCTTGTCCATTTCATTCAGATCATTGTCATAAATGACTAGTCCTGTCTGCCTATTAAAGGCTATTTTCTTAGTCAGTTTTTACACTAGTAGAAAATATGGTCTAAAGAAACCAAGATGCTATTCTTCAAAAAGAATAGCATACCTTATACTTTTGTTGTGATAGTAAAAAAAGAGTCCAGCTCTTTAAAAGAAAAGATTCTCCCTATAAATACATTGTTTTATATTCTAAAATCTAAGTGATCTCAGTTCAGTTCAGTCACTCAGTCATCTCTGACTCTTTGCAACCCCATGGACTGCCTGTCCATCACCATCTCCTGGAACTTACTCAAACTCACGTCCATCAGTTGAGTTTCAATCTCCTGCCTTCTGCTCCTTCTCCTCCTGCCTTCAATCTTTCCAAGCATCAGGGTCTTTCCAGTGAGTCAGTTCGTCACATCAGGTGGCCAAAGTATTTGGAGTTTCCACTTCAGCATTAGTCTTTCCAATGTATATTCAGGACTGATTTCTTTTATGAGTGACTGGTTTGATCTCTTTGCAGTCCATGGGATCCTCAAGAGTCTTCTCCAATACCACAGTTCAAGAGCATCAATTCTTCGGCACACAGACTTCTTTAAAGTCCAACTCTCACATTCATACATTACCGCTGGAAAAAACCATAGTTTTGACTAGACGGACCTTTATTGGCAAAGTAATGTCTCTGCTTTTTAATATGCTGTCTAGGTTTGTCATAGCTTTTCTTCCAAGGAGCAAGCATCTTTTAATTTCATGGCTGCAGTCACCATCTGCAGTGATTTTGGAGCCCCCCCCAAAAATAAAGTCTGTCACTGTTTCCACTGTTTCCCCATCTACTGCCATGAAGTGATGGGAATGGATGCCATGATCTTAGTTTTTTGAATGCTGAGTTTTAAGCCAACTTTTTCACTCTCCTCTTTCCCTTCATTAAGAGGCTTTTTAGTTCCTCTTCGAATTCTGCCATAAGGGTGGTGTTATCTGCATATCTGAAGTTATTGATATTTCTCCCGGCAATCCTGATTCCAGCTTGTGCTTTGTCCAGCCCAGCATTTCTCATGATGTTTAGCTAAGCAGGATGACAATATACAGCCTTGACGTACTCCTATCCTATTTTGGAACCAGTCTACTGTTCCATGTCTAGTTGTAAATGGTGCTTCTGCATACAGACTTCTCAGGAGGCAGGTAAGGTAGTCTGGTATTCCCATCTCTTTCAGAATTTTCCACAGTTTGTTGTGATCCACACAGTCAAAGGCTTTGGCATAGTGAATAAAGCAGAAGTAGATGTCTTTTGGAACTCTCTTGCTTTTTCAATGATCCAGTGGATATTGGCAATTTGATCTCTGGTTCCTCTGCCTTTCCTAAATCCAGTTTGAACATGTGGAATTTCACAATTCACATACTGTTGAAGCCTCACTTGGAGAATTTTGAGCATTACTTTGCTAGCGTGTGAGATGAGTGCAGTTGTGCAGTAGTTTCAACATTCTTGGGCATTTTTGGGGGGTTGGAATGAAAACTGATCTTTTTCAGTCCTGTAGCCACTACTGAGTTTTCCACATTTGCTGGCACATTGAGTGTAGCACTTTAATAGCATCATCTTTTAGGATTTGAAATAGTTCAGCTGGAATTCCATCACCTCCACTAGCTTATCATAGTAATGTTTTTAAGGCCCACTTGACATCACCCTCCAGGATGTCTGGCTCTGCATAAATGATCATACCTTTGTGGTTATCCAGGTCATTAAGTCCTTTTTTATATAGTTCTTCTGTGTATTCTTGCCACCTCTTCTTAATATCTTCTGCTTCTGATAGGTCCATACCATTTCTGTCCTTTATTGTGCGCATCTTTGCATGAAATGTTCACTTGATATCACTAATTTTCTTGAAGAGATCGCTAGTCTTTCCTATTCTATTGTTTCCCTCTAATTCTTTGCATTGATCACTGAGGAAGGCTTTCTTATCTCTCCTTGCTATTCTTTGGAACTCTGCATTCAGATGGGTATATTTTTCCTTTTCTCCTTTGCCTTTAGCTTCTCTTCTCTTCTCAGCTATTGTAAGGTCTCCTCAGACAACCATTTTGCCTGTTGCTATTTCTTTTCATTGGAGATGGTCTTGATCACTTTCTCCTGTACAGTGTCACAAACCTCCGTCCCTAGTTCTTCAGGCACTCTATCAGATCTAATCCTTTGAATGTGTTTCTCACTTCCACTGTATAATTGTAAGGTATTTGATTTAGGTCATACCTGAATGGTCTAGGGGTTTTCCCTACTTTCTTCAATCTAAGTGATCTAAAGACTAATTATTTTTAATGGAGTTTGCACAGAGCTTGGTCAATAGTAGATTTTCCTGATAAACTCCACATTGAGATTATTGTATTGAAGTAGGCATTCTTGTAAGGTCTATAGCATCAGACTCAAATGTTCAATTGAAGACCAGTATTAATTCTGAGGTATCTCTAAGTAACTTAGAAATATTTTTATACTATGAATCTTCTTGTGCAGTGCCAGAATTTGTTGGTTTGTAAATAAAAGATGATCTGTTTTCCATGCAGAGAATGAATTTATAGAGCACCCTAGTAGGCATATTTTAAAAAATTAACTAACTCACTAGACTTCCAGTAATGGTGATTGTGGAAACTATTCCACATTAAAAAAAAAATTAACTGAATTTTTAAATATTAAGACACTAGAGAGCATCCAAAGTCAGATAGCAGTCATTGGATGATTTAGTTTTGAAAAACTGTATTTGGGCAAGATAATTCTCAGTTTGCAGTTTTCTGGTCCGTGGGCACTAAACAACCCCCAAAGCAATGATTGTGGAAAACATAAATAGTGTAAATTGCAATCATACCAGCTCAAAATGTCAGAGATCAAAGTTCATGGCTATAAAACCAGGTAGAATGTTAAAGGAAAAACCCAAGCAACAAGAGAGCTACAAAAGGACGAATACCCAAATTCTGATTATGAACTGCCAAAATCCCTGGCTGGCAGTTTTAATTATGCATCATGGGTGTCTCAAGTGACCCAGGGGGGAAGGAGAGCCCCCAAAATCAAACAGATCAAAGAAGAATTGACTCTTCCATAATAGACTTACACAGGACTTTACCTGTGAGTCTGATACTTTCTTCTTTTATAACAACTGAACAGAGCTCTAGCAGTAGAAAGCTGAAGCCTTACAGATTTGAAGTGTACCCGCCAGACTCAAAGTATCAGAAGGAGGAGGACAGGACCAGAAGAAAAACCTGAAATTCCTTGTCTAAGAGACAAGGAAACCACAAAGGTGAGCCCATCCTTGCCCGTCCTTGACTGATTACCAAATTATATAGATACAGTGCAGAATTCATGGAGCCACGCTGAAAAAGCATTGGTGGAAGACCAAAAGGACAGGGCAGGAACATAACTTGTTATATACAACAGGAAAGATAAGGTTTGCAGTTACTGTCTAGGCAGGTTAACTGCTTACTAAATCAAAAAATCAAGTCTTTAGAAAAATATAAGAATTGCAGCAATATGTCATTTATCATGTCCAATTTTCAACCAAAAATCACTAGTCAAGCAAAGAGCAATGTGAGATCTATATTTAAGAAAAATGTAGTCTATAGAAAGTGACTTCAAGTGAGCCAAGATACTAGATTTCAGATTTAAAGGCTTAAAAGCAATATCTACATTTATATATTCAAAAATTAAAGTAACATGTGTTCAAAGAATTAAGTAAAAATGTAATATCAATGAGTAAACAGCAATCTCAACAGAAAACAAATCCTAAAGCTGAAAATTTTTACAAATGGAAAAATTCATTATCTGGGATCAATAGTAGATTAAAACAAAAACAGTAATAAGCAGCAAGGATCTACTGTGCAGCACAGGGAACTATATTCATTATCTTATAATAACCTATTATGGAAAATAATATGAAAAATATATATATAGCTGAGTCACTTTGAACACTTGTAAACCTGAAACTAACACAATATTACAAATTAACTACACTGCAATAAGCAATTTTAAATAAAAATAAAAACAGTAAATAAAAAAAAGTAGATTAAACAGAATGATGAATCCATTCATTGATGTTAAGGTAACTTGAAGAACAAAGAGAAAAAAGTTCAAAGAAAAATGAACAATCTTAGAACCTGTGAGACATGGCAAGTGGTGCAACATATAAAAACTGCAATTCCATAGAGAGAACTGAGGGGAAATGGCTGAAAACTTCCCAAACTGGATAGAGAAAACAGATTTATTGGTCAGAGATGCTCAACCAAAACATAATAAACATAGAATTGCTCCCAAAAGTGTTATAAACTTCCAAAAGCAAGCATAAAAGAAAATCTTAAAAGCAGTAAAAAAAAAAAAAAAAAAAAGAAAGAAAAAGCCATTCCATCAGGAAACAATTATATCAGCAGTCCCCAGCCTTTCTGGCACAAGGGACTGGTTTCGTGGAAGACAACTTTTCCATGGACCCAGACACTGGAGAACCCTGGGTTAGATTAAGTCGTGCCTGACTCTTTGCAACCCCATGGACTGCAGCCCACCAGGCTCCTCTGTCCATGAGATTTTCCAGGCAAGGATACTGGAGTGGGTTGCCATTTCCTTCTCCAGGGGATCTTCCCAACCCAGGGATTGAACCTGAGTCTCCTTCACTGCAGGCAGATTCTTTACTGACTGAGCTACACGGGAAGCCGGGTTATATTAAAGTTATATAGATTAATGGCTCATGTATCATCTGAAGCCATTTCAATCAGAAGACTGTGAAATGACATATTCAGAGTGCTAAAGGAAGTTATTTTCCACTAAGAATTCTACATCCAGGAGAAAGTACTTTCATAATGAAGATAAAATATATTGTCAGATAAATAGAAACTGAACCAAAACTGAGTTAAACCAAATACACAAAACTGAATTCATCAGTAGCAGATCTGCATTTAAAAGTACAACAGCAATTTTCATGCTAAAGGGAAATGATACAAGATGGCCTCACACTAGGAAAGGCTTCTGACTTAAAAGATCCTCACATAAACATCCAGAGTTACATTTGACCAAATACTTGCCACTCCATGGTCATCAAATTGACAAATACAATTAATCAGCACAAGTCTACCACTTGTCATTTGGCACTCATATGCATCTCCTTCACCATACTTAATCTCCAAACGAAGACAATGACATGATCATAATTCTGCTTAAGATGATACAACAATGAACCAAACACACAAACTAATGGCTCCCCCAAAAGAGGAGGTAAAGTCCTTGAGTAGTGTTGACTCTTCTTCATGATATTATGCAGCTTAAGTACCATGGTGTAAAATTATATTTTAAAATACTTAAATATTGTTATATAAAGTTTGTACATCTTATATCACATGATAAAGGAATAAAAAAAGGAAGGAAACCAATACTCACACAAATATATCCGTGACAAATAAGGAGGAAATAACTCATAGCAATTACAGTCCTTGGTTTCTGTTTACTTGTCATACCTAGCTTGTATTTATAACAGTCTTCTTTTACTACCCATTCTGTATTTCCTTTGCATTTAGCAAGTGCCTCAGCTAGTTTCAGTTCCATGGAGTGGGGTGAGCCTGAAGGGTCTGGGCCATTAATACTGCTATCTAGACTGGGCTGTTACAGTTTTCCTGTGACTCCTATCCTAGTAATTCTAAGAGATACCCTAGGAGATCTCCTGTATTCAAGACATACTTTTCTTTATCTCCATTGTGGAGTATTAGGATTTTCCTTGGTGGTCAAGACCAACCACCCCAGCTAGCACATAAACTCAATTTGCCTGTTGATTCATAGGCTTGAGGAACCCAAAATGGTGGAGCAGCTGTCTTAACTTCCAGTTCAGTAAAATTATTATGTATCTCCCTGTGGAAGCATTCTTCCCTTTGGAACCAAGACCTCCAGGCCAGCAGAGCATAAGATCACAGTATCAGGTTGGTTTATTTCTCTCACTTGGTTCTTGTCTTACTGTAACAAAGATTTGGAATGACAGACTAATTACAGTACAAGCAGGCAGGATTTCTCAGTTGCTGTTTTGTTGTAATAAGGATTTGAAACAACATGGGCCACTTCATCATGTAACTTACTTGTGCTTTCAGGGTCTGCTTGGGCCTGGTGACATATATACCACTTCCATTTGATGATGGAATGTTGCTGTACATACCAAACTTTATGGTTTGCTCCATCAGATATCAATATCAATTCATGATGAATAGTTCAAGTTGCATAGTAACCATGGTGGCCCATAGTTAAGTGTTCAGTCTCTACTAAGACTCAGTAGCTGACCAAGAACTCTTTCCCAAAAGGAGAGAAGTTATCAGCAGAGAATGGCAGGACTTTAGTCCAAAATCCTGAGAGTCTGTGTTGTGAATCATCAATAGGGCCTGCCTGCTGAAAGCTCAAAACAGCATCCCTGCCTACCTACTACACACTCTTCAAGCACCCTTGGATCTGTTGGACCATAGTGGCAGAGCAGTTGGCACAGCAGCCTGGACCTGCTACAGAGCCTTCTCTTGTTCCAGACTCTACTCACAGCTTTTCAGGTCACTTATTTTTTTTAATTTATTTATTTATTTTAATTGGAGGGTTATTACTTTTCAATATCGTGGTGGTCTTTGCCATACATCGACATGAATCAGCCATGGATGCACATGTGTCCCCCATCCTGAACCCTCCTCCCAGCACCCTCCCCACCCTGTCAGCAGCTTTGAGTGCCCTGCTTCATGCACTGAACTTGTATTGGTCATCTATTTTACATACGGTAATATACATTTCAATGCTATTTTGTCATATCATCCTACCCTTGCCTTCTTTCACATAGTCCAAAAGTCTGTTCTTTACATCTGTGTCTCTTTTGCTGCCTTGCATATAGGATCATCATTACTGTCTAAACTCCATATATATGCATTAATATACTATATTGGTGTTTCTCTTTCTGACTTACTTCACTCTGTATAATAGGCTCCAGTTTCATCCACCTCATTAGAACTGACTCAAATGTGTTCTTTTTTATAGCAGAGTAGTATTCTATTGTGTATATGTACCACAACTGCCTTATCCATTCATCTGTCAGTGGACATTTGGTTGCTTCCATGTCCTAGCTGTTGTGAACAGTGCTGCAATGAACATTTGGGTACATGCATCTCTTTCAAATCTGGTTTCCTCAGTGTGTATGCCCAGCAGTGGGATTGCTGGGTCATATGGCAGTTCTTTTTCCAGTTTTTTAAGGAATCTCCACCGGCTGTACCAGTTTGCATTCCCACCAACAGTGTAAGAGAGTTCCTTTTTCTCCACACCCTCTCCAGCATTTATTGTTTGTATACTTTTTGATGGTGGCCATTCTGACTGGTGTGACGTGATCCCTAATTGTGGTTTTGATATGCATTTCTCTAATAATGGCAATGCCAAAGAATGCATAAACTACCGCACAATTGCACTCATCTCACACACTAGTAGAGTCATGCTCAAAATTCTCCAAGCCAGGCTTCAGCAATATGTGAACCGTGAACTCCCTGATGTTCAAGCTGGTTTTAGAAAAGGCAGAGGAACCAGAGATCAAATTGCCAACATCTGCTGGATCATGGAAAAAGCAAGAGAGTTCCAGAAAAACATCTATTTCTGCTTTATTGACTATGCCAAAGCCTTTGACTGTGTGGATCACAATAAACTGTGGAAAATTCTGAAAGAGATGGTAATACCAGACCACCTGATCTGCCTCTTGAGAAATCTGAATGCAGGTCAGGAGGCAACAGTTAGAACTGGACATGGAACAACAGACTGGTTCCAAATAGGAAAAGGAGTATGTCAAGGCTGTATATTGTCACCCTGCTTATTTAACTTCTATACAGAGCACATCATGAGAAACGCTGGGCTGGAAGAAACACAAGCTGGAGTCAAGATTGCTGGGAGAAATATCAATAACCTCAGGTATGCAGATGACACCACCCTTATGGCAGAAAGTGAAGAGGAACTAAAAAGCCTCCTGATGAAAGTGAAAGTGGAGAGTGAAAAAGTTGGCTTAAAGCTCAACATTCAGAAAACGAAGGTCATGGCATCCGGTCACATCACTTCATGGGAAATAGATGGGGAAACAGTGGAAACAGTGTCAGATTTTATTTTGGGGGGCTCCAAAATCACTGCAGATGGTGACCGCAGCCATGAAATTAAAAGACACTTACTCCTTGGAAGGAAAGTTATGACCAACCTAGATAGCATATTCAAAAGCAGAAACATTACTTTGCCAACAAAGGTCCGTCTAGTCAAGGCTATGGTTTTTCCTGTGGTCATGTATGGATGTGAGAGTTGGACTGTGAAGAAGGCTGAGTGCTGAAGAATTGATGCTTTTGAACTGTGGTATTGGAGAAGACTCCTGAGAGTCCCTTGGACTGCAAGGAGATCCAACCAGTCCATTCTGAAGGAGATCAGCCCTGGGATTTCTTTGGAAGGAATGATGCTAAAGCTGAAACTCCAGTACTTTGGCCACCTCATGCGAAGAGTTGACTCATTGGAAAAGACTCTGATGCTGGGAGGGATTGGGGGCAGGAGGAGAAGGGGATGACAGAGGATGAGATGGCTGGATGGCATCACTGACTCAATGGACGTGAGTCTAGGTGAACTCTGGGAGTTGGTGATGGACAGGGAGGCCTGGTGTGCTGTGATTCATGGGGTTGCAAAGAGTCGGACACAACTGAGTGACTGAACTGAACTGAACTGAATAATGAGTGATGTTGAGAATCTTTTCATGTATTTATTAGCTATCTGTATGTCTTCTTTGGAGAAATATCTGTTTAGTTCTTTGGCCCACTTTTTTATTGGGAGTTCTTTTTTTCTGATATTGAGCTGATTGTGCTGCTTTTATATTTTGGAGGGTAATTCTTTGTCAGTTGCTTCATTTGCTATTATTCTCTCCCATTTCAAAGGCTGACTTTTCACTCTGCTTATAGTTTCCATCGTTGTGCAAAAATTTTAAATTTAAATAAGTCCCATTTGTTTACTTTTGGTTTTATTTCCATTATTCTGGGAGGTGGGTCATAGAGGATCTTGCTGTGATTTATGTCATAGAATGTTCTGCCTATGTTTTCCTCTCAGAGTTTTATAGTTTCTAGTCTTGCATTTAGATCTTTAATCCATTTTGAGTTTATTTTTGTGTATGGTGTTAGAAAATGTTCTAGTTTCAGTCTTTTACACATGGTTGACCAGTTTTCCCAGCACCACTTGTTAAAGCGACTGTCTTTTTTCCATTGTATATTTTTGCCTCCTTTGTCAAAGATAAGGTGTCCATAGGTGCATGGATTTATCTCTTGCCTTTCTATCTTGTTCCATTGATCTATATTTCTGTCTTTGTGCCAGTACCATACTGTCTTGATGACTAGCTTTGTAGTATAGTCTGAAGTCAGAAAGGTTGATTCTTCCAGTTGCATTCTTCTTTCTCAAGATTTCTTTGGCTATTTGAGGATTTTTTGTGTTTCCATTCAAAATGAAATTATTTGTTCTAGTTCTGTATTGGTACCTTGATAGAGATTGTGTTGAATCTATAGATTGCTTTGGGTAGTATGCTCATTTTCACTATATTGATTCTTCCAATCCACAAACATGGTATATTCCTCCATCTATTTGTGTCATCTTTGATTTCTTTCATCAGTGTTTTATAATTTTCTATATATAGGTCTTTTGTTTGTTTAGGTAAATTTATTCCTAAACATTTTATTCTTTTTGTTGCAGTGGTGAATGAGATTGTTTCCTTAATTTCTTTTTCTGTTTTTTCATCATTAGTATATAGGAATGCAAGGCATTTCTGTGTATTAATTTTATATCATACAACTTTACTATATTCATTGATTAGCTCTAGTAATTTTCTGGTGATATCTTTAGGGTTTTCTATGTAAAGGATCGATCATATCATCTGCAAACAGTGAGAGCTTTACTTCTTATTTTCTAATCTGGATTCCTTTTATTTCTTTTTTCTTCTCTGATTGCTGTGGCAAGGACTTCCAAAACTATGTTGAATGGTAGTGGTGAGAGTGGGCATCCTTGTCTTATTCCTGATTTTACAGAAAATGCTTTCTGTTTTCACCCTTGAGGACAATGTTTACTGTGGGTTTATCATATACGACTTTTATTATGTTGAGGTATGTTCCTTCTGTGTCTGCTTTCTGGAGAGTTTTGATCATAAATGGGTGTTGAATTTTGTCAAAGGCTTTCTCTGCATCTGTTGAAATAATCATATGGTTTTTATCTTTCAATTTGTTAATATGGTGTATCACATTGATTGCTTTGCAAATATTGAAGAATCCTTGCATCCCTGGGATAAAGCCCACTTGGTCATGATATATGATCTTTTGAATATGCTTTTTAATATTGTTTGCTAGAATTTTGTTGAGGATTTTTGCATCTATGTTCAACAGTGATAATGGCCTGTAGTTTTCTTTGTTTGTGGCATCTTTGTCTAGTTTTGGTTTTAGGGTGATAGTGGCCTCATAGAATGTGTTTGGGAGTTTATCTTCCTCTGCAATTTTCTGGAACAGCTTGAGTAGGATAGGTGTTAGCTCTTCTCTGAATTTTTAGTAGAATTGCCCTTGAAGCCATCTGGTCCTGGGCTTTTGTTTGTTGGAAGATTTTTTATTACAGTTTCAATTTTGATACTTGTGATGGATCTTTAAGATTTTCTATTTCTTCTTGGTTCAGTTTTGGAAGATTATACTTTTCTAAGAATTTGTCCGTTTCTTCCAAGTTGTCCATTTTATTGGCATGTAATTGTTCATAGTAGTCTCTTATGATCTTTTGTATTTCTGTGTTGTCTGTTGTGTTTTCTCCATTTTCACTTCTAATTTTATTGATTTGATTCTTCTCTCTTTTATTCTTGATGAGTCTGACTAGTGGTTTGTCTATTTTATTTATCTTCTCAAAGAACCAGCTTTTAGTTTTGTTTTGATTTTTGCTATAGTCGTCTTCATTTCTTTTTCATTTATTTCTGCTCTGATTTTTATAATTTCTTTCCTTCTAACTTTGGGGTTCTTCTTTTCTTCTTTTTCTAGTTGCTTTAGGTGTAAAGTTAGGTTGTCTATTCCATATTTTTCTTGTTTCTTGAGGTAGGCTTGTATTGCTATAAATACAAACACTCCCTCTTAGCACTGCTTTTATTGTATCCCATAGGTTTTTGAGTCCTTGTGTTTTTATTTTCATTTGTTCCTATGCATATTTTAATGTCCTTTTTTATTTCTTCTGGATCTGTTGGTTATTCAGAAACATGTTGTTTAGCCTCCATATACTTTAAGTAGGCCAGAGCAACACACCCAAATGAGGAATATGTTGTCTCCAAAATTTAAAGAATTCCACTAGGCATTGTGCCCCTTTCTTGGTTGTAGGAGGAGCCAGATGTAACAACTTATCCTTTACGTTAGAAGGAATATCTTGACATGCCCCACACCACTGCTGTTGCTGCTGCTGCTGCTGCTGCTAAGTCACTTCAGTCGTGTCTGACTCTGTGCGATCCCATAGACAGCAGCCCACCAGGCACCCCTGTCCCTGGGATTCTCCAGTCAAGAACACTGGAGTGCGGTTCAGTGGTTGCCATTTCCTTCTCCAATGCATGAAAGTGAAAAGTGAAAGTGAAGTCGCTCAGTCTTGTCCGACTTTTAGCAACCCCATGGACTGCAGCCTACCAGGCTCCTCCATCCATGGGATTTTCCAGGCAAGAGTACTGGAGTGGAGTGCCATTGCCTTCTCCCCCCACACCACTGTACCCCTACAAATTTTACTGAGGTAGAAGGTTTTTAAATTTTAGTTGGATTTATTTCTCACCCTTTGGTACATAAATATTTACCAATAAATCTAGAGTAGTTGTTTCTTCTTGCTCCTTCTTGCTCCAGTCATCATAATGTTACCAATATAATGTACCCAGTGTGATATTTTGTGAAAGGGAAAGGCAATCAATATCTTTGTGAACTAAGTTATGATATAGGCCTGGAGAGTTGATATCTCTCTGAGGTAGGACAGTGAAAGTATATTTTTGGCCTTGCTTTGTGACAGAAACTGCTCTGGTGGTCTCTGTTAGCAGGTATGGAGAAAAACATGGTATACCAAATCAAAAACTATAATATATATATCACTTACCTTGGAATGTATTAATTAGCTAAAGAAATGAAACCACATCTGGTGCAGCAGTCACAGTTGGAGTCACCAGCTGGTTAAGCTTATGAGAATCCACTCTCATTCTCTAAGATCCTTCTGTCTTCTTTACAGGCCAAATAGGGGACTTTAATGGGAATGTGGTGGGAATCACCACCCTTACATCCTTTAAGTCCTTGATGATGACATTAATCTCCGCAGTCCCTCTATGAATGATTATTGATTTTGGTCTACTATTTTCCTTATAATAGTCCTTACTCCACAGGTCATAATGGCCCCACTATAGTAGTCCTCACCCCAAAGCTCAGGGAACAAATGAGATTCTGCCATTTGCTGAGTATGTCTATTTCAGTTATGTGTTCCAGTGAGTAGTATGATGAATAGGTGCAAGGACCCACTGGGTCCACTTTGAAATGGACCTGGGCTGAAACTCCATTGATTGCTGACCTGCATTAGCTCCTACTTGGACTGTTGGACAACAGTGATCTTTCAGGTCTCCTAGTATTTGTGTCAGTTCAGAGCTAGTATCCAGGTGTTCCCAAAAATTCTGAGTACTTCTTTTTCCTCAATGTACATTTATCCTAATAAAAGGTTATAGGTCACTATGGGGGAATGCTGAGGAAAAGATTAATGGTATAATATTTTAGCAGCATACTTCTTTAAGGAAGCCTCTCTCTCTTTCATTTAAAGGGTTCTGGGTCTGTAAACTGGCAAAAGTCTAGAAATTGACTGAGTGACCTTGACTTTGTTTTTTTTGATTCAGTTGAGACTTTTGTTCACTTGACCTAGAATTTTTGGCTCATATAGATTAAGGATATAGTAAACTTTCTATCTGTTTTGCTTCTAGGAATACCATGATGAACTGGCCCACCCCATAGGTCTATGGGAGTCATACTATTCCTCTTACTACTTTGACTCTTCTGTTCATTATGATAACCATGCCCATCTTGCCTTTGGCAGTTGAGTATAACCACTTGGCCCCTGCATCCCAGGATCCAATCTTACCATTGCATTTAGATTTCTCAGTTCATTGATGGCAGTTTCCATTGTAAGTTCTGACCTTTAGAGAAGAGCAGTCACAGAGCTCTTCAAGAATGCTAGCACTCCCCTCACAAATTTATTTCTCAAAGTTGTGCCTTGAGAGGGTATGCCTTCTGAACCCTCCCAGGGTAAGTTGGTTTTAGATGACAAATCCACTCTAACATTCCAGTCTTTTTAAGCATTTGAATCTCTTCCTCTACACTAAACAAAGGCAGATCTGGCATTTCTAATTTGCTTACTATAGACCACCTTTTGGTCCATATTTTAGCCAGTCATCCAAACTTTTGGAACCCTTTCTGACTCTTTGAGCTGCAACATTAAATGCAGAATTTCTGCTTAATGAGGCTTCCTCCCTGGTGACTCAGTGATAAAAGCATCCACCTGCCAATGCAGGGGACACAGGTCCAGTCCCTGGTCTGGGAAGATCCCATGTGCTACAGAACAACTAAACCCTTGTACCACAACTATTGAGACTGTGACCTAGAGCCCAGGAAGCACAACTTCTGAAGCACACCTGCCCTAGAGCCTGTACTCTGCAATGAGAAGCCACTGCAATGAGAAGTCCGTATACTGCAACACAGAGTAGCCCTTACTCACCACAACTAGAAAAGAGCCCTTGCAGCAACAAAGACCAGCACAGCCAAATAAATAAATAAAGAATTTCTGCTTAATGAGTCCATATCGATAACTTTCTGTTCAGCAGCATTCACACCCTGGCTGCTCAAAACACTTTTCATCATGCTTTTTAAAAGTTTCCTGGGCCACAGAAAGGAGTGGCTCCTAGAGAGGAGAATGAGGACTAAGCAAGGTTTGGGGACCAAATGTCCAATATGGGAAGCCAATGAGAGATGTTCCCCTCCTGTCAGTAGGTGGTGTTCTCTCTGCTAGTTAGCAGGCGGATCATAGGGAACTTTCTTCAGCCCATCAACTGATGGGTGCCAGGTGGACTGGGTCACTCATTCACTCTCTTTGGCTTCCTGACCCTGGCACAGGCCCCACTGTGACCTGCTGGATTGGAGGCTGGAGAGCCTCTAAGGTATTGCCTCTACTCAATACATGTGATCCTTTCAAACCCTGGCTCCATCGCAAGTTAAGTTCACTTTGTCACTCCTCTGTCTTCCCACTGATACCATCTGACAGATTTATGTCATCTTCATGTAGCAAGGACCATAAAATAAGCACTCTACCTGTCATGTAGATATTCAAGAATTTTTTTTAAAATTTCACACTTCAACCTTGGCTTTTGAAATTCACCAACCAAAGATCTGATTACTTTTTTCTTGGTTCTTTTGTGCTAGCACATCAAGAAGCAATAGGTCCCTAAAATATAGCTCTCAGCAGCAATGGTCACTCACCAAATACCAGAAAAATGACAACCATTCATATACCAAAACAGTGTCTTATTAAGATACAAAATAGTATCTTACTAAAGTAAGAAAGCAAGCTAAGTAGAGTCCTGGGAAACCCCAATATTTAAAGGTCTAGTGGATAGGGAATAAGAATGGGCTCTTGAACACCAGAGAAGTAATATATCAGGAACAAGATCAGCATTGTCTGCGCCATAAAGAAGTAAGTAAGGCAAAGGTTTTTGCAGGCCATTTGCCTTAGTTATGAAGTCTTTGTCGAGCTCTGTTTCTGAGGAGGCAGCATGGAACTTGAAATCAGAGGGATATGAGTTTCAGTCTTGGCTGCACTCCCTACTCAGTACATGTGTGACCTTGGACGAGTGACTCAGCCTTGCATCCACCAGTTCCTCTTTGTGCTGATGTTTAAAAATGCTTTAGTGATTATCAGAGTGCCGTTTCAAGGACACCAGTACCAGAATCACAGGAAAACCTATTAGAAATGCAACTTCTTGAGCCCTGTCCCATATTTATGGTAGCAGACACTCTGAGGGTGGACCCAGCAATTTCTGTCTGACCATGTTTCCCAGGTGTCTGTGATCATACTAAAGTTCAAGAACCACGACTCTATAAAATTTATTCAGGAGGAAAACAGAATCAAATATAAAGAAGGGAGGACAGTACTGCTAACACGTGGTAGATCGTGAGTAGACTTTGCTTGTCGCCTTTCTGTCTTCAATCCAGCCCTCACTTTGGTCTTTCTGTGTAACCTGCTAATCTTTTCCCTTGTTTCTCAGCCATCCTCTCCCTCCTTCTCGTCCCCATTCCATCACAAAGGAATACTCTCACGTACTTACTTAACTCTCCTAGGCCAATTACTGATAATGTGGTCCACATGGTGATGAAAGAGCCAATTAGTGCAAATGCATTTTCTTTTTACTGAACAGAAAAGAGCTAACTGGCTATTTAAAGTCATGCAGGAACCTCCACACACAAAGCCCAATTATTTGGCTGAATTTTTCACTTTCCATTTGCTTATACTGGTGCTGTGTAGACAAAACCTCAACTAATTACTCCGTAGGTTTCTGGCTCTAACAGTATCAACAAAATATAAAAGTCACATATTTGAAGATGTAGCCAAATGAGGTTCCCACGAAGAGGAAATAAGCAACAGCTTTCCCCTAAATGTGGGCCCGTATTTATTTCTAGTAAAAGCTCATAATGAAAATCACTATGTGCACTTGCTGACAAACACACTGAAATGAACAGAGCATCGTTATTTGGCACAACACAGGTTTTGCTCCATGGCTTTTTGTACCAGCATTTTCATCCTTTACCAGAACTTTGCTTTTCTAATCACTAGATTGATAGAAGTAAATGTGGAGGATCAGGAAGAAAGAAAAAACTTGAAAACAAATAGTCAAATGCTGCATTTTTTATCAAGCCAATTGCTTAATTGATAGTGCATCTTCATTCAGTTTAAAACCAAAATTTAACTGTATGGAAGAAGGCTCTCCTTCTAAGCCACTTGTACTGGAAATTACTTTAAACTGTCACAATTTAAATAAAGTTCATTAGGCATATTATGTACAATCAAGTATCAGTTCTGCTTGGGCCATTGCCATGGAGCCTCAAAAATATTGTCAGGAGCATGTTGTGCTATGATATTTGGAGTAGTTTTATCTCTGTCAGCGTCTCTCTACTTTCAGATGCCTTTAGCAATGATGGACTTACCAGTCTTCATCTCATCTCTCTTAGGTCTGTTTTCAAACTCCCCTCAGTGGCGACACTGACTCCTCTCCTGGTAGGGTCAGCTGGCTGCACTTCTTCTGCCATTCTTGACTCAAAGCAAAGAGGATTTAAACAGCTTTATATCCCAGTACTAATACCTGGGCCTTGTGGCTCTCTCGAATTAAAATTTTAGCATAGGGAAAATACGAGAGGACTTTTACTTAAATTTGGGCCAATATTTATGGACTCGGTCCTGGGCTGCTGATAAATTTGCTTTTTCTCGTCTTTATTTTCCTTTGTTGTTATCGCTATTCCCATTGTACACTATAAGGTTTGCTGTGTTTCAGGCACCATTGACTAAACCCCCACTGTAAGATTACAAGTGGGGTCCCCAAAATTCAACTCTGTAAAATGTGAATTTCTTTATTGAAAGACTGATTAAATGATCTCAGTCAGCCTGCATCAGAGCCAGGCCGCCTGGAGTTCCAGGACCCAGGAGATAGTTGCCAATAGCATTGCATCTGAAATATGCAGTATTATGGGGCTTGCTTTTATTTTTACACATAATATCTCACTTAATTTACATAAAATCCTTTAAGAAAGATAGGACTGTTATTCCCATTTGACAGATGAGAATGTCACAATTTAGAGGCGTCAGGCACCTTTCCCATGGGCACAGGTCACTGTCATTTGTATCTCTAGCTCAAATATGGCTCACTGAAGTGCCCTAGCTTTTATCCACCATGTTATAATTTCCTGGATTTGTCACTCTCCTTAAAGGCTGCAAGCTTTACCCTGAACCCAAGCCTAGTGTAGACTGAAGGCAGACTTTCCTGATAACACCAACAGCCCCCAAAACTCAGGACATTGCCTCCCCTTCTACCCCACTGTCAAAATCTGTCTGTATGGTTGAGACTGCACAACCTCTTCCAGGAACAATCCACCTCCCATGTTAGGTGTGGCTTGAGTCACACTGGGTGGTGCTGGCACATAAACCATGCAACTTTTAGCCAAGTAACGTGGCCTGTCTGACCTCAGCTTCCTCTTCTGCAAAATGAACATAATGATAATGGTCATGTACTTTTGTCATGTAAATGACAGTATTATGTAAAACCCCTGCACTAATACCTAGATGCTCAGTCGATAAATGGTACCATCCTTTCTTTGGCCGGTGCAGCTACTTGTGCACAGTTCACTAGGCTTATCTCCCAGCTTTCAGTTTCTGGCTGAGTATCATGCCAGCCTTGAGCTTTTTCTTTGACTGTGTTTATTCTTTGCTACTAGGAAAAACCACCACCCAAGTTCTAAAACCTTGAGATAAAATAGGCAGTCATTGTTAATAGAGTTTCTATTCTCTATCATAACATTGGCTTTTAGAAAATATTCTGGTGGGGTTTTTTTGAGGGGGTAGGTGAGGAGAAGAACCAATATTCTCTTTTGACAGCTTTAACATATGACTTAAAATTTAGTAAAGTCTTCAAATGTTTATCTGCCAGGAAAGCCTTCTCTCTTCCCCTCCCACTTTCCATCTCTCTCTGGTTTCTCTTCCTTTTTGAGTTGTTTTGGTAAAGGTGATTCAGTTGGAACCTCCTAGACTCAAATAGGTAGAAAGATTCCAAGATTCCAGGGTATCAGTTCTCTCTGATGGTTGTAAAGGTCCATTTGATCCCCCATTAAGCAAAATCATGACTCTTTATTTCAAAGAAGCGTAGTGTTAAGATTCTTTTATGGGCCCTAATCTTACAGGGATGCTGGTGTAGTGATGTGAATGAAAGGTGTTTCTCTGTAATTCTTATGTGCCCTGGAAAATCTTCAGCTTCCAAACTGCATTTCTCTAAGATCAGAAACAGAGAGGAGGGAAAAGACACTTAGGAAAAGGGAGACAGTTCAGTTGCCCAGTTGTGTCCAACTCTTTGCGAGCCCATGGACTGCAGCACATGAGGCTTCCCTGTCTATCACTAATCAGAGCTTACTCAAACTCATGTCCATCGAGTCAGTGATGCCATCCAACCATCTCATCCTCTGTCATCCCCTTCTCCCCCTGCCTTCAGTCTTTCCCAGCATCGAAGTATTTTCCAGTGAGTCAGTTCTTCGCATCAGGTGGCCAGAGTATTGGAATTTCAGCTTCAGCATCAGTCCTTCCAATGAATATTCAGGACTGATTTCCTTTAGGATTGACTGGTTGGATCTTCTTGCAGTCCAAGAGACTGTCAAGAGTTTTCTCTAACACCACAGTTCAAAGGCAATAATTCTTCTGTGCTCAGGTTTCTTTATAGTCCAACTCTCACATCCATACATGACTACTGCAAAAACCATAGCTTTGACTAGATGACCTTTGTTGGCAAAGTAATGTCTCTGCTTTTTAATATGCTGTCTAGGTTGGTCATAGCTTTTCTTCCAAGGAGCAAGCGTCTTTTAATTTCATGGCTACAGTCACCATCTGCAGTGATTTTGGACCCCCCCAAAATAAAGTCTCTCACTGTGTCCATTGTTTCCCCATCTATTTGCCATGAAGTGATGGGACCGGATGGCATGATCTTAGTTTTCTGAACGTTGAGTTTTAAGCCAGCTTTTTCACTCTCCTCTTTCACTTTCATCAAAAGGCTCTTTAGTTCTTCTTTGCTTTCTGCTGTAAGGGTGGTGTCATCTGCATATCTGAGATTATTGATATTTCTCCCAGCAATCTTGATTCTAGTTTGTTCTTCATCCAGCCCAGCACTTCGTATGATATACTCTGCATGTAAGTTAAATAAGCAGGATGACAATATACAGCCTTGACGTACTTCTTTCCCGATTTGGAACCAGTGAAAGAGACTCCGGAAAAGGGAAACAAGAGTTTAGAATTGGAGGAATTGCTACAAAGAGAGGACTTCCCTATAGCTGAAATGGTAAAGAATCTTCCTGTGATGCAGGAGACCAGGATTCAATCCCTGGTTTGGGAAGATCCTCTGGAGAAGAGAATGGCAATCCACTCCAGTATTCTTGCCTGGAGAATTCCCTGGACAGAGAAGCCTGGCAGGCTACAGTTCATGGGGTCACAAAGAGTCAGACATGACTGAGCAACTAACACACACACAAAGAGAGTGCTTGTACCTGGCAATCAGTTACTAGAACATGGCCCCAAGCCAAAGCCTGAGTCTTTAAAGCAAGGCAGTGTGGTATATCAGAAAAAGGCTGTGAAGTCAGACAAATCCAAGTATAATCCTATTTATAATCTCAAATTTTCTCTGTATGTTTGGGCAAGCTACTTAGCCTATCTGAATGTTATATCTATAATCCATGTGTACTGGGGATACTAAGGCTTACCTAACCTGTTGTGAGAATCACATTCATGTAAAGTTTTTTAATCAGATGGATTCTAGTATTCAGAACACATATTGCTTCTCCGTTTCTTTTACTCCTAGTCATAAGAGGTAAGAACAGGACAACCTGAAAGAGCATTCAGTGGCCAAAGCTGGAACAGTTTCAGCAACAAAATGAATAGCTAAAATGTTAGATCATAACCCATAGATAAAATAAATACCCATAAGTTTTTATCAATAATAAATAATCATTTCTATAAATAAAGAATGGCAGTTCTTCTTTAGAGAAGCATTTCTATCAATAATAGGTAACAGTTGTTGTGGATAAGAAGAGAAATGGCACTAATTAGTAACAAGAACATATACCGAAGTAAAAATCTTACTAGAAAAGGTAAATATAAAGTTAATGAATAAATCACTTATAAAGTCAGTATGAAAGTTAAAAGAAAAAAGTATTGAAATTAACTAAAACTACATTACTTAGGTAAGAAATACATAAAATATAAATATGTAAAAGGTAACATCAAGCTTATTCAGTGTGGAGGAAATAAACATGTAAAGTTCTGTAATGTGTTCAAGTTTAAGTCGTTACCAACTTAGAACATTGTATACATAGGATGTTGTATGTGAACCTCACAATAACAACAAAACAGAAATTTGTAGTAAATAACAAAACAAAATGAGAAAGTAACCTCAACATAATACTAAAGAAAGCTATCAAACCACTCAGGAAGGGAGAAAGAGAAGGAACAGAGAGGAACTACAAAAAGAGAAAACAGTTAACAAAATGACAGTAAGTACATACCTATCAATAATTACTTTAAGTAAAATCGCACTGAATTCTCCAATGAAGAGACAAAGCATGGCTGAATGGATTAAAAAAAAAAAAAGACTCATCTATGTTTTACCTATAAGAGACTTACTTCAGAAGTAAGGACACACAAAGACTTCCAGATCAAGATGACAGAGTAGAAGGATGTGTGCTCATCTCCTGTGAGAGCACCCAAATCACAGCTAGCTGGTGAATAACCATCAACAGGAGGATGCTGGAACCTACCAGAACAAAAGATACCTCATGTCCAAAGACGAAGAAGAAGCCACAGTGGGACAGAAGGAGGGACACAGTCATGATAAAATCAAATCCCATAGCTGCAGGGTGGTGTTGTTTAGTCGCTCAGTCCTATCCGAACTGCAGGGTGGGTGACCCACAATCTAGAGAACAATACCAAAGAAGTTCTCCCAGTATTGTAAAGGTTCTGAACCCCACATCAGGCTTCCCAGCCTGGGGATCTAACAAAGGGAATGGGAATCCCCAGGGAATCTGAGAAGCCCAGCAGGATTTGATTACAAGACATCCGCAGGAGTAGGAGAAAGAAAGACTCCAGTCATGGAGGGCACAAATAAAACCTTATGTGCACCAAGATTCAGAGGAAAGGAGCAGTGACCCCATAGGAGACTGAACCAAAACTACCTATTACCTACTAGTGTTGGAGGGTCTTTTGTGGAGATATAAGTTGGCAGGAACTTGCCACACGGTCGGGGACACCAGTCTGGGAAGGTCCCCCATAGTGTATACCTCTTGGAGGTTGCCATTAACCCAGTCATAAACAACCACACATAACCCAAACCAGACTCTAGGGCTGGTCTGCCTCAGGCCAAAAAATTGCCAAGAAGGGAGCACAACCCCAGCCATATTAGATAATTGGATTAAACTTTACTGAGCAAGACCCTGCCCACCAGAGCAAGACCCAGCTTTTCCCACCACCAGTCCTTCCCACCAGGATGCTTACACAAAGCTTATGCTCCTCCATCAGAGGGCAGACAGAAGAAGAACCACAATCCCACAGCAATTAAAACAAAAACCATGCTACACAAAGTTAATCATCATGAAAAAGCAGAAGTTATGTCCCAGATGAGAGGACAAGATAAAACCCCAAAAAATAAGTAAATGAAGTGGAGATAGGCAACCTTCCAGAAAAAGAATTCAGAATAATGATAGTGAAGATGATCCAGAATCTCAGAAAAAGAATGGAGGCAAAGCTTGAGAAGATGCAAGAAATCTTTACCAAAGAGACACCAATATTTCATACAAAGATGGGCACAATAAAGGACAGGAACGATATGGACCTAACAAAAGCAGAAGATATTAAAAAGAGATGGCAAGAACACAGAAGAACTATACAAAAAAGGTCTTAATGACCTAGATAACTATGATGGTATGATCACTCACCTAGAGCCAGACATTTTAGAATGTGAAGTCAAGTTGGCCTTAGGAAGTATCGGTATGAACAGAGCTAGTGGAGGTGATGAAATTCCAGCTGAGCTACTGCAAATCCTAAAAGATGATGCTGTTAAAGTGCAACACTCAGTGTGCCAGCAAATGTGGAAAACTCAGCAATGGCCACAGGACTGGAAAGGGTCAGTTTTCATTCCAGTCCCAAAGAAAGGCAATGCCAAAGAATGTTCAAACTATCACACAATTGCACTCACCTCACATGCTTGCAAAGTAATGCTGAAAATTCTCCAAGTTAAGCTTCGACATTATGTGAACCTATAACTTCCAGATGTCCAAGGTGGATTTAGAAAAGGCAGAGGAACCAGAGATGAAAATGCCAACATCCACCGGATCATCGAAAAAGCAAGAGAGTTTGAGAAAAACATCTACTTATGCTTTATTGACTATACCAAAGCCTTTGACTGTGTGGATCACAAAAAAACTGTGGAAAATTCTTCAAGAAATGGGAATACCAGACCAGCTTACTTGCCTCATGAGAAATCTGTATGCAGGTCAAGAAGCAACGTTTATAGTTGGACATGGAACAATGGACCGGTTCCAAATTGGAAAAGGAGTATGTCAAGGCTGTATATTGTCACCCTGTTTATTTAACTTATATGCGGGGAAACAATGGAAACTGACAGACTATTTTCTTGGGCTCTGAAATCACTGCAGATGTTGACTGCAGCCATGAAATTAAAAGACACTTGCTCCTTGGAAGAAAAGCTATGACAAACCTAGATAGCATATTAAAAAGCAGAGACATTACTTTGCCAAAAAGGTCTATCTAGTCAAAGCTATGGCTTTTTCCAGTAGTCATGTATGGATGTGAGAGTTGAACCATAAAGAAAGCTGAGTGCTGAAGAATTGTGATGCTTTTGAAGTGTGGTGTTGGAGAAGACTCTTGAGAGTCCCTTGGACTGCAAGGAAATCAAACCAGTCAATCCTAAAGGAAATCAGTCCTGAATATTCATTGAAAGAACTGATGCTGAAGCTGAAGCTCCAGTACTTTGGCCACCTGATGCAAAGAACTGACTTATTAGAACAGACCCTGATGCTGGGAACATTTGAAGGCAGGAGGAAAAGGGGATGACAGAGGAAGAGATGGTTAGATAGCTTCAACGACTTGATGGACGTGAGTTTGAGCAAGCTCTGGGAGTTGGTGATGGACAGGGAAGCCTGGCATGCTGCAGTCTATGGTGTTGCAGAGAGTTGGACTTTACTGAGTGACTGAACTGAATTGAACTGAGAACTAAAGAACAAAAAAACAGAGATGAATGAGACACTAGAAGGAATCAATAGCAGAATAACTGAGGGAGAAGAGTGGATACTTAACCTGGAAGACAGAATGGTAGAAATCACAGCAGAACAACCGAGAATACTCCACCCAGCAAGACTCTCCTTCAGATTTGATGGCGAAATCAAGAGCTTTCCAGACAAGCACAAGTTAAGAGAATTCAACACCACCAAACCAGCTTTACAACAAATGCTAAAGGAACTTCTCTAGGCAGGAAACAAGAAAAGGAAAACACCTACCTATAGGAAATAAACCCCCCCAAATTAAGAAAGATACAGATGAATTAAAGCACCCAGCAAAAAACAGACTGGCTGAGCAGATGAAAACATGTGCATGTGTATGCACTTCCACTTACAACATCACTCTGCTTGACCCCCAAATTGTTTGTAATTATTTTTGGTTATTTTTGTACTGTTAGGTTAATCATGTTCCCATTTTGGTGTGCAGTTGTAATTATCTTTTTTTCTTTTGTCTGGCTATTAATTGTGAAAACTGATAAACATCTTTCACTATTGTGATTATATAAATATCACTCGCTTAATACCATTGTATCATGATTGGTCAACAGAAAAATAACAGATTTCTATTATCACCAAAACTACCATTTATTAGGAAAAAAACCTGTAATCACTTTTTAAAATTCATATGCATATCAGAATTATCTTGGAATTTTTTGAAAAATACAAATGCTCAAGTTTTGTTTTGTTTTGTTTTTTTGGCCAGAGCTCCAGGTATGTTTCTAATGAGCAGTCTTGTTTAAAGTCCACTGGACTATATGAGGATCTTTTACTTTTATTTGCTTTGGTTTACTTTTTCTATTTCATATTCAGTACTCCCATTTCATTTAGTTATGTTTTCCAATTTTTCCATCTCTTCTTTTTTTTGATGTTCTTTCTCAAGCCTTTATCAAGTGTAGTAGAAAAGCTCTTGTATACAATATATATAAATAATATGTATATTATATGTATTTTAGGAAGCTTTTAAATTTTTGCCTAACTAAAAAATTTATGACATTTTGATTCAACTTGTTTGACTCACTATGACTAGAATGCTAGATTTTTATTTTAAAATAATAGGCAACAAGCAACAAAAGTTTACTGCATAGCACAGGGAACTATAGTCAATATCTTGTAAAAACCTATAATGGAGAATTTCAAAAACAATGTACGTGTATATGTATAACTGAATTACAAAAAAAAATAATTCTACCTTTTGAAATTTAATAATGGTTATCTTTTTGCCAGTTTCCCTAAATGTGCTATGGACACCTAATAACAACATATGACAGAATTTTAAATATATTTGTGTAGGATATGATATTAATATAAACAGAAATAGAAATGTTATATTGAAAATATCAGTGACATCATTCAAGATGCTTCTATTCTTATTTTTTGTGCACTTGATAAAGTATTCTCAGAAAAATGTTATTATGTCTCACTATGATTGTATATTTTTTTCCTTTTCGCTTATATTTCTTCTGATTTTTGCTTTATGAGTCCTTGTTTCTTTGTTGTTAGGTGTCTGATGGTTTATGATGTCTATCTTCTTTGTGAACTGTACCTTTCATCATTACAAATATTCATCTTTATTTCAGAAGTAAGAAGTAAGGACAGAAGAAGTAAGGACACGCAGACTGAAAGTGAAGGATGGAGAAAGACAGTCCATGCAAACAGAAACAAAAAGCCTGGTGTAACTCAGGTAAAATACTTTAAAACAAAGATCGTAATAAAAGACAAAAAAGGCCATTACATAATTATAAAAAGTCAGTACTGTGGAAAGATATAAAATATATGAGATGTTTATAAAATATGTATGCATCCAACATAGGAACATCAAAATATATAAAACAAAATTAATGGACCTAAAGGGAGAACTTGACAGCAATACAATAGTAGTAGGAGAATTTAGCATCAATGATCAGACAATATCAGTAAGGAAACATTGATTTAAAATCACATTACATAAAATCACAATAAAATGGCACATTACACCAGATGGACTTTATAGATAAATACAAAGCAGTCTATCCAAAAGCAGCAGAGTAAACATTCTTCTCAAATGCACATAGAACATTCTCTAGGATAGATCACACGTTAGGCCCCAAAAATGTCCCAGGAAATTCAAGATCATTATAATGATAGGGAAGCATCTTTCCAACCACAGTGGTGTGAAACTAGAAATCAGTTACAAGAAGAAAACTAGAAAAAAAATGTGGAGATAAACAACATGCAGTGGGTCACTGAAGAAATAAAAGGAGAAATAAAAAAATACCTAGATACAAATGAAAACAGAAGTACAATGTACCAAAACCTATGGAATGCAGCAAAAGTTTTACAACAGAAGTTACTAGTAATACAGGTTCACCTCATTAATAAAAACCTTAAATAAACAATCTTTCTTTTCATTAAATATCTAGAAAAAAATAATCAAAGCCCAAAGCAGACGCTTTACCCTCTGAGCCACCAGGGAAGCCCAGATATCTAGAAAAAATAATCAAAGCCCAAAGTTAATAGAAAAAAGAAAAAATAATAAACATCAGAGTGGAAATAAATAAAATAGAGACTAAAAAGATAATAGAGAAAATCTGTTTCTTTAGATTTAGGCAACTAGCTCTTCTTAGTTCTTTGAAAAGATTTTAAAAATTGGCAACATTTAGATAGACTGACCAAGGGAAAAAAAAGGTTCAAAAAAGTCAGAAATGAGAGAGAAGTTGTAACTGATACAATGAAATGCAAAAGATCACAGGACTCTACTACAAACAGTTATATGCCCACAACTTGGGCAACATAGAAGAAATGAATAAAGAATAAATTTGTAGAAACATATACTTTTCCAAGACTGAACCATGAAGAGATGGAAAATCGATCTTGAGAAAGAAGAATGGAACTGGAGGAATCAACCTACCTGACTTCAGGCTCTACTACAAAGCCACAGTTATCAAGACAGTATGGTACTGGCACAAAGACAGAAATATAGATCAATGGAACAAAATAGAAAGCCCAGAGATAAATCCACGCACATATGGACACCTTATCTTTGACAAAGGAGGCAAGAATATACAATGGATTAAAGACAATCTCTTTAACAAGTGGTGCTGGGAAAACTGGTCAACCACTTGTAAAAGAATGAAACTAGAACACTTTCTAACACCATACACAAAAATAAACTCAAAATGGATTAAAGATCTAAACATAAGACCAGAAACTATAAAACTCCTAGAGGAGAACATAGGCAAAACACTCTCTGACATACATCACAGCAGAATCCTCTATGACCCACCTCCCAGAATATCGGAAATAAAAGCAAAAATAAACAAATGGGACCTAATTAACCTTAAAAGCTTCTGCACATCAAAGGAAACTATCAGCAAGGTGAAAAGACAGCCTTCAGAATGGGAGAAAATAATAGCAAATGAAGCAACTGACAAACAACTAATCTCAAAAATATACAAGCAACTCCTCCAGCTCAACTCCAGAAAAATAAATGACCCAATCAAAAAATGGGCCAAAGAACTAAATAGACATTTCTCCAAAGAAGACATACAGATGGCTAACACATGAAAAGATGCTCAACATCACTTATTATCAGAGAAATGCAAATCAAGACCACTATGAGGTACCATTTCACACCAGTCAGAATGGCTGCAATCCAAAAGTCTACAAATAATAAATGTTGGAGAGGGTGTGGAGGAAAGGGAACCCTCTTACACTGTTGGTGGGAATGCAAACTAGTACAGCCACTATGGAGAACAGTGTGGAGATTCCTTAAAAAACTGGAAATAGAACTGCCTTATGATCCAGCAATCCCACTGCTGGGCATACACACTGAGGAAACCAGAAGGGAAAGAGACACGTGTACCCCAGTGTTCATCGCAGCACTGTTTATAATAGCCAGGACATGGAAGCAACCTAGATGTCCATCAGCAGATGAATGGATAAGAAAGCTGTGGTACATATACACAATGGAGTATTACTCAGCCATTAAAAAGAATACATTTGAATCAGTTCTAATGAGGTGGATGAAACTGGAGCCTATTATACAGAGTGAAGCAAGCCAGAAGGAAAAACACCAATACAGTATACTAACGCATATATATGGAATTTAGAAAGATGATAACAATAACCCTGTGTACGAGACAGCAAAAGTGACGCTGATGTATGGAACAGTCTTATGGACTCTGTGGGAGAGGGAGAGGGTGGGAAGATTTGGGACAATGGCATTGAAACATGTAAAATATCATGTATGAAACGAGATGCCAGTCCAGGTTCAATGCACGATACTGGATGCTTGGGGCTGTTGCACTGGGACGACCCAGAGGGATGGTATGGGGAGGGAGGAGGGAGGAGGGTTCAGGATGGGGAGCACATGTATACCTGTGATGGATTCATTTTGATATTTGGCAAAACTAATACAATTATGTAAATTTTAAAAATAAAATTTAAAAAAAATTACATGTATTAAAAAAAAAAGGAAAATCTGAATATAAATAAATTCAATCAGTAATAAAAACCTCCCAAAAAACAGTCTCAGACCAGACAGCTTCACTGTTTAATTCTATCAAACATTCAAAGAAAATTTAATATCTATCCTTCCCAAACTCTTTGAAAAAACTGAAGAGGAAGGAATCCTTCCTAACTCATTTTATAAAGCTAGCATTATCCTGTGGAGAAGGCAATGGCACCCCACTCCAGTACTCTTGCCTGGCAAATCCCATGGACAGAGGATCTTAGTAGGCTACAGACCATGGGGTCGCTAAGAGTCGGATACGACTGAGCGACTTCACTTTCATTTTCATGCATTGGAGAAGGAAATGGCAACCCACTCCAGTGTTCTTGCCTGGAGAATTCCAGGGACAGGGGAGCCTGGTAAGCTGCCGTCTATGGGGTCGCACAGAGTTGGACACAACTGAAGTGACTTAGCAGTAGCAGCAGCATTATCCTGATAGCAAAACCAGACAAGGACACCACACACACAGAATCATCAAGATTAGTAGCCTTGCTGAATATAGATGCAAAAATTTTCCAGAAAATAGTAGTAAGCCAAATTCAACAATACATTACAAGGATCACACACAGTGATCAAATGGGATTTTTCCCAAGGATGTAAGGATGATATAACATCAACAAATGAATCAATACACCACATTAACAAAATGAATGATAAAAATCACATGATCTCAGTAGATTGACAAAAAGCATTTCACAAAAAGCATTTCAACATCCATTTATGTTAAGAATCTCTCCACAAAGTAGATATAGAGGGAGCATCCTCAACATAATAAAGATCATTTATGACAAACCCACAACTCATACTGTATTCAGTGGTGAAAAGTTCAAAGCTTTTTCTCTAAGATTAGGACAAGAGAAGAATGCCCACTCTCACTGTTTTTATTTAACATAATATTGGGAGTCCTTGCCATGACAGTTAGGCAAGAAAAATAAAACAAGAGGTATCTAAATAAAAAAGGAAAAAGGAAAATCATCACTTTATGTATGACTTGTACTATATACAGAAAACCCTGAAGATTCCACTTTAAAAAAAGTTAGAAATAATAAATTAATTCAGTGAAGTTACAAGATATAAAACCAGTACACTGAAATCTGTAGCATTTTGATACACTAATAATTAATTACCAGAAAGAGAAATTAAGAGAAGAATTCCATTTACACCTGCATCAAAAAAGATAAAATACCTAGGAATAAATTTAAGGAGATGAAAGACTTATACACCGAAAATGGTAATATATCATTAAAAGAAATTGAAGAAGATACAAATAAATGGAAAGATATAGTCAACTCATGGATTAGAAAAATTAATACTGTTAAAATGTCCATACTGCTGATAGTAGTCTACAGATTCAGTGAAGTCTTTATTAAATGTCATTTTTCACAGAGCTGGAACAAAATTCTTAAATTTGTACAGAGACACAAAAGATCCTGAGAAGCCAAAGCAATGAGAAAGAAAAACAAAGCTGAAAGTATCATACTCCCTGACTTCAGACCATATTAGAAAGTTATGATAATCAAAACAGTTTAGTAAGGGCACCAAAAAAAAAAAAAAGGGCACAAAGATGAATGGAACAGAATAGAGAGCCCAGAAATAAATCTATGTTTATATGATCAGTGTAACACAAAGGAGGCAAGATTATATTATGGGGGAAACAGTCTTTCCAGTAACTGTTTTTGGGGAAAATGGGCATCCATATATAAAAGAATAAAACTAGACCACTCTCTCACATCTAGAAAAAATTAACTCAAAATGGATTAAAGGCTTCAATGTAAGACCCCAAACCATAAAATTCCTGGTAGAAAACGTATGTGGTGAGCTACTTGAAATCAGTCTTGGCAGTGTTTTTCTGTATCTACCTCCAAAAGCAGGAGAAACAAAAGCAACAATAAACAGAATTACACCAAACAAAAAACGTTTATGCAGCAAAGGAAACCATCATTAAAATTAAAAAGCAACCTAGTGAATGGGGGAAGATATTTTGAATTATGTATTCAATAAAGGGTTAATACCCAAAATATATTGAGAACTAATACAACTTAACAACAAAAAACAAATTTTTTAAAAGAGGAGCTTAATAGGCATTTTTTCCAAAGAAGACAAACAAATGGCCAACACGTGTGTGAAAATGGTCAACAGCACTTACCATAAGGAAAATGCAAATCCAACCACAAGATATTGCCTTAGACCTGTCAGAATGGTTATCTTCAAGAAGACAGGAAAGAACAGTTGTTGACAAGGAGACCGAGAAAAGGAAACTTTTGTGCCTTGTTGGTGGGAATGTAAACTGGTATAGCCACGATGGATAAAAGTATGGAGATTTCCTAAAAAAATTAAAAGTAGAACCACCGTGTGATCCAGCTATTTCACTTCTGTGTACTTATCCAGATAATATGAAAACACTAATTTGAAAAGAAATATATGTACCCCATCACAGCATTATTCATAATAGCCAAGATATGAAAGCAGCCTAAGTGTCTGTGGAAAGTTGAAGGGATAAAGATGATGTGATACGCGCATGCGCGTGCGTGCGCGCACACACACACACACACACACACACACAATATGGAATATTACTCAAGCTTAAAAAATGATACCTTGCTTTTGCAACATAAATATACCTTGAAGATATTACATTAATTGAGATAAATCAGACAGAGAAGAAAATTCCTATGAAATAACCCACCTGTGAAATCTTAAATGAGCAAAGAAAACAAACTCATAAATACAGAGAACAGATGCATGGTTACCAGAAGGGAATAGTTTTGTGGGGTGGGGGGAATAAGTGGACATCAACTGTATGGTTGTTGTAGTTCAGTCACTAAGTCATATCCAACTCTTGGTGACCCCATGGATTACAGCACATCAGTCTTCCCTGTCTTTCTCTATCACCCAGAGTTTGCTCAAACTTGTGTCCGTAGAGTCGGTGATGCCATCCAACAATCTCATCCTCTTTTGCTCCCTTTTCCTACTACCCTCAGTCTTTTCCAGCATCAAGCTCTTTTCCAGTGAATCTCTTCTTCGTATCAAGTGGCCAGAGTACTGGAGCTTTAGCTTCAGCATCAGTCCTTCCAATGAATATTCAGGACTGATTTCCTTTAGGATTGACTGGTTTAATTTCCTTGCTGCCCAAGGGACTCTCAAGCATCTTCTCCAACACCACAGTTTGAAAGCATCAATTCTTGAGCGTTCAGCCTTCTTTATGGTCCAACTCTCACATCCATACATGACTACTTGAAAAACCATAGCTTTGACTATATGGACCTGTGTTGGCAAAGTGATGTCTCTACTTTTTAATATGCCGTCTTGGTTTGTCATAGTTCTTCTTCCAAGGAGCAAGCGTCTTTTGATTTCATGTCTGCAGTCATCTTCCACAGTGATTTTGGAGCCCAAGAAAATAAAGTCTGTCACTGTTTCCATTATTTCCCCATCTATTTGCCATGAAGTGATGGGACTGGATGCCATGATCTTAGTTTTTTGAATGTTCAGTTTTAAGGCAGCTTTTTCACTTTGCTAATTCACCCTTGAAAAGCGGCTCTTTAGTTCCTCTTGACTTTCTGCCATTAGGGTGGTGTCATCTGCATATTTGAGGTTACTGATATTTCTCTTGGCAATCTTGATTCTGGCTTGTGATTCATCCAGCCCAATATGTACTCTGCATATAAGTTAAATAAGCAGGGTGACAATATATAGCCTTGACATACTCCTTTCCCGGTTTTGAACCAGTCTATCGTTCCATGTCCAGTTCTAACTATTGCATCTTGACCTGGATACAGGTTTCTGAGGGGGCAGGTGAAGTGGTCTGGTATTCCAATCTCTTTAAAATTTTTCCACAGTTTGCTGTGATTCACACAGTCAAAGGCTTTGGCATAGTCAATAAAGCAAAAGTAGATGTTTTCTGGAATCTCTTGCTTTTTCTATGATCTATGATTCGGTGTTGGAGAAGACTCTTGAAAGTCCCTTGGACTGCAAGGAGATCCAACCAGTCCATTCTAAAGGAGATCAGTCCTGGGTGTTCATTGGAAGGAATGATGCTAAAGCTGAAACTCCAGTACTTTGGCCACCTCATGCAAAAAGTTGACTCATTGGAAAAGACTGATGCTGAGAGGGATTGGGGGCAGGAGGAGAAGGGACAACAGAGGATGGGATGGCTGGATGGCATCACTGACTTGATGGACATGAGTTTGGGTAAACTCTGGGAGTCGGTGATGGACAGGGAGGCCTGGCGTGCTGTGATTCATGGAGTCACAAAGAGTCGGACACAACTGAACGACTGAACTGAACTGATGATTTGGCAGTTTGATCTCTGGTTTTTCTGCCTTCTCTAAATCCAGCTCGTTTATTTGTAAGTTCTCGGTTCCTGTGCTGTTGATTGACATTAACTAGACTTCTAGTGGTAATCACCAAAAGTAATCACAGATATTAAATTATAACCCAAAATCACTGCAGATGGTGATTGCAGCCATGAAATTAAAAGACGCTTACTCCTTAGAAGGAAAGTTATGACCAACCTAGACAGCATATTAAAAAGCAAAGACATTACTTTGCCAACAAAGGTCCATCTAGTCAAGGCTATGGTTTTTCCAGTAGTCGTGTTTGGATATGAGAGTTAGACTATAAAGAAAGCTAAGTGCCAAAAGATTGATGCTTTTGAACTGTGGTGTTAGAGAAGACTCTTGAGAGTTCCTTGAACTGCAAGAAGATCCAACCAGTCCATCCTAAACGATATCAGTCCTGGGTGTTCATTGGAAGGACTGATGTTGAAGCTGAAACTCCAATACTTTGGCCACCTGATGCGAAGAGCTGACTCATTGGAAAAGACCCTGATGCTGGAAAAGATTGAAGGCAGGTGGAGAAGGGACGACAGAGGATGAGATGGTTGGATGACATCACCAACTCAATGGACGTGGGTTTGGGTGGACTCCGGGAGTTGGTGATGGACAGGGAGGCCTGGTGTGCTGCAGTTCATGGGGTCACAAAGAGTTGGACATGACTGAGCAACTGAACTGAACTGAACTCCTGAAACTTATATAAGAGTATATACCAATTTTACCTCAATGGGAAAGAAAGGTAGAGTGAAACCTAAACCTAAAACTCTTCATTTTGTTTTAAATATTCCAGCACTTAATTGTTGGCAAGGTGGAACTACATTTTAACTCAGATTACAGCAGTCAAGTTGGAACTCAGGAATCTAACTTCATCAAAACAGCACAGTTTCAATACTTTTGAAAATGTTTATTATTTGTAGAGCAGTGATCCAGCTGTTGTATTCTTAAAAGAGAATAACAGTAAAGTTCAGTTCAGTTCAGTCGCTCAGTCGTGTCCGACTCTTTGCGACCCCGTGAATCGCAGCACGCCAGGCCTCCCTGTCCATCACCAACTCCCAGAGTTCACTCAAACTCACTTCCATGGAGTCAGTGATGCCATCAGTAAAAGATAATAATAAAAATCTCAGTATTGCTCTCCAGGTCCTTGTCCTCTCTCTCCTCTGCTGTAGAAGTGTTGAAACTATGTAACATCAATGTGAAATAGAAACTTTGCTCTCAGCCATAAAGAAGTGAAGCCATGTATTGATTCATCCCACCAATCCAGTTAGACCTTGGAAGTTAGATTGTGTAAGCTGAGATTCATCTGCCTATAACATTTTTCTCTCTCTTCTTTTTCTGGTAAAGAACTTCTCTGTGATATGTAGAACAGAGGACCAATCTCATCTCTGTGTACAGGGATGGGAAGGTCAACAAAACTTTGACTAGTCAGAGTCATTCCCAGTATTTGTGCTGCATCTTTTCTATCTGAAATTATAGGCCATAAAGCAGAATATATCCTCGGAGCACTGTAGGATACCATCTGTTTTAGCAAGGAAAAGAAATTCCCAGAGAATAAAGCCAACACAGGGAAAGGTAGATTTGACACATGGTACACAGGAGGGAAAGAGAGAGAGAAAAAGAAAGAGAGAAGATTGGAGAGGGTGGGGAGTGGATAAAAAAAGAAGAGAGAAAGACAGAGACAGGAAGAAAGAGAGCAGGACAGAGAAGCCAAGGTTTTTGTGAACACTGAACATGAGAGCCTTCCATCTCTGTTTGAAGTCTGTACTCTTCTGTTCTTGAGTTACACGCCCAAAGACATTCCTGTTTTTCTTCAGCCAGATGAGATTGTCACACTGTCATAGTGAAAAATAGACATCTTCTTTGTCAGTTATACCTCAATAAAGTAGAGGGGAGAGATATTATTTATCATTTTTAATAAGGAAATAAAGGAATAGCATTGATGGCAAAAAAGCATTTTAATAAACATCTTGATGGGCATGATCTCTTTATGTGTCTCATCAGATAAAAGAAGCCTCTAAGCTCTATGTTAACCTTTCTTGTCATTTCAGGATACCTTTAACCGTGTAGTAGATCAGGTTGTGAAATCTAAGTTCCTACTCAATCACCATTTTTCAACCAGGGCCTGCTCTACAGATAATTCCATAAAAGTAAACTTGCTTTTGAGGCTAGTTTCTCTTCATTATTGCCCTATACAAACAGATTTTCATTGCTTATGTGCAAAGGAGAGAAAGATAATCTGATACATTTATTAATACTTAAAGATCAGTGAATTTACATTTTACTCCTTCTGGTAATACGACTGTGTTTCATAAGATTTAACATCAGTGTTTAATCCAAAGAAAGTAATGTGTAATGGTAGAATTACAAGGGCTGTAGCATGTGGATGGGAAGATATTTTCTGTTAAGGAAATTACCCTCCTTTTTATGTGAGGAACTCTAAAAGTGACATTTTAAATATCAAAAGCTTCGGCATCTGTTTACATTATTTAAAATTCAGACAAGTGGTCATGCAAGGGATCAACTCATTCTTTGTTTCTTAGAATAGAATAAGGCATATAATTTCACAAAAATAATTTACAATTATTTATTTCAAGTTCCTTCAAAATCTGGACACATTAATGTCCCAATTCCCTTTGACTTATTGCCCTCGGGGACTTTTGCCAGCAGGTCATTCTTCACCATCCAGGTGTATGAGAGATCATAAAATGAACGTTCAAGCCTTAAATCTAAACTGTTTTTAATTCAAATAGTATCATGTTTATGATTTCGGTTCATTCAAGCCAAGTCATGCCAAAGGACACTAAACAAATGGCTAGTTTACACAATTAAATAATCAAAACATCTAGTAAAAATAAAAAGAATATTGACATCTGAATTTCTAGAGGAGGTAAAGGATAATCCGAATATGTTTTAGACACATTTCCATCATGCACTCCAGTGAAGATCAGCTTTCGATGTTCTCCCCTACTTGTGATTTGGATCATTTTTTTTTCTTCATCCCCCTCTATTTTTCATTCTTTTTTCATTTTTCCTCCTTTATCTCCTCCTTCTATCGTCCTTTCCTCTTGCCACTTCCTTCAGTTTAAATGGTTAGCATTTATTGGGAAGCTAATCAGTTCCAGGCACTAGGCTAAACACTGGGGATTAAACATAAAAAGGCAGAGTGCCTGCTGTAGTAGCTTTCTATTGCTTGGTAACAAATTACCGCAAATTTAGTAACCTAACACCCAGTCATTAGCTCCCAATTTTGCAGCAGTTGTATGTCAGAAGTCCAGCCTGGGAGGGTCTCACCAGGCCAAAATCAAGGTGTTAACCAGGCTCAGATCTCAGGTACGGATTCTGAGGACAAATGCATTTCCAGATTCATTCATGTTGTGGGCAGAATTCATTTCCTTGCCATTATAAAACTGAGGTCTCAAGTTTCTTTGCTGTCTCTCTTCCAGGGCCTCTGTCAGCACTTTTCACAATCAGGTCATCCACATTTCTTTTCACAAGACCTCTCCATCTTTGAATGGAGTGTTGAATACCCCTCGTGCATTGTATCTCTCTGCCTTCCTCTTCAGTCACCAGCTAGAGAAAATTCTGTACTTTAATGGGCCTCCCTGGCTAATCCAGTCTTCCCATATAACAAAACAATCTCAAGATTGATAGCTCATCATATTTACAGATCTCAGGGACTCAGGCAGGACATTTGTGGAGATCCATTGCAGAAATTCTGCCCACTACATTTGCCATCATGGTACCCGCAAGCTAGTGAAAACAGGAAAATTACAGCATTAGAGTAATTATACAAGAAAGAGTGGTATAACAAAATGTGGTATGTGTCATAAAAAGGAAAACAATTCTGATTCATGCTACAACATGGATGAACATTAAAGACATTGTGTAAGGGAAATAAGCCAGACATAAAGGACATACAGTGTATGATTCCACATATGAGGTAACAGAATAAGCAAATTCATAGAGACAGAAAGAATAGACTTTACCAGGGGCTGAGGGAGAGAAGAAAGAGGGAGATATTGTTTGATGGGTACAGAGTTTCTGTTCAGGACAATGAAAACATTCTGGAAATGCGTAGCATCATTAATATACTTAATTGAACTGAATTATACACTGAAAAGTGGTTTAAATAGTAAATTTCATGTTATGTATATTTTATCATGGTAAAAGAAGATTAAAATGTTGAAAAAGTATAGTAGGAACATAGGAAAAGAACAGCATAAGCTATTTCCTGAAATATCAAAGTGTCAGATGTGGTAGGGTATAAGATCGCAGGAGTGTGGGTGGGGGGAAGGGTGCAGACTGTGCAATAGGGAGGGTAGTGGCTTAATTTCAGTTCTCTTTTTGATCATCTCAAGATGAATGTGTTCATTTTGTCCAGATATGGCCTTCCTTTCTCACACAGGTTGCCTGGAGAGCAAACCTTACTTAGCAATCATTGGTAGTCCTAGAACCTTAAATGTTGGTGGTAGAGGTGTGAATTAAGTTAGCTTCTATTCGTTAAATGTCACATTGGTGACCCCAAGTTCACTTTGTTTCTAGGAAATAAAGAAAAAAAGGAAACAGAGACTGAACACTCCTCTGTGCTGGCCTCTGGGCTTCTTCACAGAGCATCAGTGTCTCACAATAACTCTGCCAGTGGAAATTATCCCATTAATAAAACTAATTTTATTAGTTCCACCGATAAAATAGTTGTTACCTTCCCACATCTGGGTCATGTAATATGTGCTTCCCTCTTCCATGACTATCTGCGTTCTTTTAGCACTATCACTAGCTCCCCACCCTCCCCACCCCCCACCAGCTTAAGTTGCTTCACATAATTCCTACCTAATATTTTGCAGGGCTGTCCTGTTCAGTACTCTTGCCCGGAAAATCACATGGATGGAGGAGCCTGGTGGGCTGCATTCCATGGGGTCGCTAAGAGTCAGACACAACTGAGCGACTTCACTTTCACTTTTCACTTTCATGCATTGGAGAAGGAAATGGCAACCCACTCCAGTGTTCTTGCCTGGAGAATCCCAGGGACGGGGGAGCCTGGTGGACTGCCATCTATGGGGTCACACAGAGTCGGACACAACTGAAGCGACTTAGCAGCAGCAGCAGCATGTTCAGCTTTATCGGTTGGGCTCTGCAAAAGATCCAGGAGCACTATTCACATAGATTACAGCGTAGAAGATGCTCTCTGGTGTTGTACAAACACACACGGCAGATGTCTCCTCAGTTTCAGCTTAGATATTTTTCCCCAGAGTAGAGGGCTTGGTTAGATCTCATACTCATATTACATCTGTAGTCTCCTTCACTGCGTGTATTACAATCCTGAAAGTGAAAGTGTTGGTCACTCAGTTGTATCCCACACTTTGAGACCCCATGGACTTGCAGCCCATCAGGCTCTGTTCATGGGCTTCTCCCAGGCAAGAATACTGGAGTGGTTTGCCATTTCCTTCTCCAGGGGTTCCCAACCCAGGGATTGAACCTGGGTCTTCCGCATTGCAGGTAGATTCTTTATCATCTGAGCCACCCAGGGAAGCCACTTAAATAATTATTTACATAATTAATGTTTGGTATCTGACTTCCTGGCTAAACTATAAGTTCAATAAAGGGAGGAATTTCATCTGCCTTTAAATTTTTTTTAACAAATAAATGAGACAATTGGATTTATGTGAGTTCAGTTCAAAGCAAGCTTCTTTTAATTGCAACTTAGTGGTGGTACCTGGGACTGAGGCGCAGAAGCATGTGAAACTCAAAGAATAGCACACTGGATCTCAAAACCTTCACTCTTGTGTTAAGCTTTTTTTTTTTTTCCATCAGGTTAGACAGATAACATTTTTTGCAATTTTATTTATAAGTTGATCGTAATAACAATATGCCTTTATTATCTTCTAAAGAAGCACTCTACAGAGCCAGATTTTGTACTAGATGACTATACTGAATTGAACAGTGTCTTGCAAATACTCATGTCCACTTTGAAACTCATAATGTGACTTTATTTGAAAATAGGGTCTTTGTAAGTATAACTGGTTAAGATGATGCCATACTGGATCAAGACAGGCCCTCAAACTCAATAGCTGGTGTCTTTATAGGAGAAAGGGGAGAGAGATTCAGACACAGGGACAGATCAGACATAGAGACCTTGTGACAACAGAGGCAGGGATGTGAGTGATGCAGCTGCTCACCAAGGAACAGCAAGGATTACTGGCCACTACTGGAAGTAGGAAGAGGCAAGGAAAGATTTTTCCCTAGAGCCTTTGGAAGCAAAATGTCCCTGCAGCCCCCTTGACTTCAATTTCCAGATTCCACAACTATGAGTGAATAAATTTCTGTTGTTTTAAACCATCTAGTTTATGGTGCTATGTTATAGCACTCTTTTAATTTTTTAAAGTCGCTCAGTTCAGTTCAGTTCAGTTCAGTCACTCAGTCATGTCACACTCTTTGCCACCCCATGAATCACAACACGCCAGGCCTCCCTGTCCATCACCAACTCCCAGAGTTCACCCAGACTCACGTCCACTGAGTCAGTGATGCCATCCAGCCATCTCATCCTCTGTCCCCTTCTCCTCCTGCCCCCAATCCCTCCCAGCATCAGAGTCTTTTCCAATGAGTCAACTCTTTGCATGAGGTGGCCAAAGTACTGGAGTTTCAGCTTCACCATCATTCCTTCCAAAGAAATCCCAGGGCTGATCTCCTTTAGAATGGACTAGTTGGATCTCCTTGCAGTCCAAGGGACTCTCAAGAGTCTTCTCCAGCACCACAGTTCAAAAGCATCAATTCTTCGGCGCTCAGCTTTCTTCACAGTCCAACTCTCACATCCATACATGACCACAGGAAAAACCATAGCCTTGACTATACGAACCTTTGTTGTCAAAGTAATGTCTCTGCTTTTGAATATGCTATCTAGGTTGGTTATAACTTTCCTTCCAAGGAGTAAGTGTCTTTTAATTTCATGGCTGCTGTCACCATCTGCAGTGATTTTGGAGCCCCCAAAAATAAAGTCTGACACTGTTTCCACTGTTTCCCCATCTATTTCCCATGAAGTGATGGGACCGGATGCCATGATCTTCGTTTTCTGAATGTTGAGCTTTAAGCCAACTTTTTCACTCTCCTCTTTCACTTTCATCAAGAGGCTCTTTAGTTCTTCTTCACTTCACTCACTTCACTTCACTTCACTCACTGCCGTAAGGTTGGTGTCATCTGCATATCTGAGGTTATTGATATTTCTCCCGGCAATCTTGATTCCAGCTTGTGCTTCTTCCAGTCCAGCGTTTCTCATGATGTACTCTGCATAGAAGTTAAATAAGCAGGGTGACAATATACAGCCTTGACATACTCCTTTTCCTATTTGGAACCAGTCTGTTGTTCCATGTCCAGTTCTAACTGTTGCTTCCTGACCTGCCTACAAATTTCTCAAGAGGCAGATCAGGTGGTCTGGAATTCCCATCTGTTTCAGAATTTCCCACAGTTTATTATGATCCACACAGTCAAAAGCTTTGGCATAGTCAATAAAGCAGAAATAGATGTTCTTCTGGAACTCTCTTGCTTTTTCGATGATCCAGGGGATGTTGGCAATTTGATCTCTGGTTCCTCTGCCTTTCCTAAAACCAGCTTGAACATCTGGAAGTTCATGGTTCACGTATTGCTGAAGCCTGGCTTGGAGAATTTTGAGCATTACTTTACTAGTGTGTGAGATGAGTGCAATTGTGCAGTAGTTTGAGCATTCTTTAGCATTGCCTTTCTTTGGGATTGAAATGAAAACTGACCTTTTCCAGTCCTGTGGCCACTGCTGAGTTTTCCAAATTTGCTGGCATATTGAGGGCAGCACTTTCACAGCATCGTCTTTCAGGATTTGAAATGGCTCAACTGGAATTCCATCACCTCCACTAGCTTTGTTCATAGTGATGCTTTCTAAGGCCCACTTGACTTCACATTCCAGGATGTCTGGCTCTAGGTGAGTGATCACACCATCGTGATTATCTGGGTCGTGAAGATCTTTTTTGTATACTTCTTCTGTGTATTCTTGCCATCTCTTCTTAATATCTTCTGCTTCTGTTAGGTCCATACCATTTCTGTCCTTTATCGAGCCCATCTTTGCACGAAATGTTCCCTTGGTATCTCTAATTTTCTTGAAGAGATCTCTAGTCTTTCCCATTCTGTTGTTTTCCTCTATTTATTTGCATTGATCGCTGAAGAAGGCTTTCTTATCTCTTCTTGCTATTCTTTGGAACTCTGCATTCAGATGTTTCTATCTTTCCTTTTCTCCTTTGCTTTTCGCTTCTCTTCTTTTCACAGCTATTTGTAAGGCCTCCCCAGACAGCCATTTTGCTTTTTTGCATTTCTTTTCTATGGGAATGGTCTTGATCCCTGTCTCCTGTACAATGTCACGAACCTCATTCCATAGTTCATCAGGCACTCTATCAGATCTAGGCTCTTAAATCTATATCTCACTTCCACTGTATAATCATAAGGGACTTGATTGAGGTCATACCTGAATGGTCTAGTGGTTTTCCCTACTTTCTTCAATTTAAGTCTGAATTTGGCAATAAGGAGTTCATGGTCTGAGCCACAGTCAGCTCCTGGTCTTTTTTGTGCGGACTGTATAGAGCGTCTCCATCTTTGGCTGCAAAGAATATGATCAATCTGATTTCGGTGTTGACTGTCTGGTGATGTCCATGTATAGAGTCTTCTCTTGTGTTGTTGGAAGAGGGTGTTTGTTATGACCAGTGCATTTTCTTGGCAAAACTCTATTAGTCTTTGCCCTGCTTCATTCCTTATTCCAAGGCCAAATTTGCCTGTTACTCCAGGTGTTTCTTGACTTCCTACTTTTGCATTCCAGTCCCCTATAATGAAAAGGACATCTTTTTTGGGTGTTAGTTCTAAAAGGTCTTGTAGGTCTTCATAGCACCGTTCAACTTCAGCTTCTTCAGCATTACTGGTTGGGGCATAGACTTGGATTACTGTAATACTGAATGGTTTGCCTTGGAAATGAACAGAGATCATTCTGTTGTTTTTGAGATTGCATCCAAGTACTGCATTTCGGACTCTTTTGTTGACCATGATGGCTACTCTATTTCTTCTGAGGGATTCCTGCCCACAGTAGTAGATATAATGGTCATCTGAGTTAAATTCACCCATTCCAGTCCATTTCAGTTCACTGATTCCTAGAATGTCGACATTCACTCTTGCTATCTCTTGTTTGACCACTTCCAATTTGCCTTGATTCATGGACCTGACATTCCAGGTTCCTATGCAATATTGCTCTTTACAGCATTGGACCTTGCTTCTATCACCAGTCACATCCACAGCTGGGTATTCTTTTTGCTTTGGCTCCATCCCTTCATTCTTTCTGGAGTTATTTCTCCACTGATCTCCAGTAGCATATTGGGCACCTACTGACCTGAGGAGTTCCTCTTTCAGTATCCTATCATTTTGCCTTTTCATACTGTTCATGGGGTTCTCAAGGCAAGAATACTGAAGTGGTTTGCCATTCCCTTCTCCAGTGGACCACATTCTGTCAAATCTCTCCACCATGACCCGCCCATCTTGGGTTGCCCCACGGGCATGGCTTAGTTTCACTGAGTTAGACAAGGCTGTGGTCGTAGTGTGATTAGATTGACTAGTTTTCTGTGAGTATGATTTCAGTGTGTCTTCCCTCAGATGCCTTCTTGCAACACCTACCATCTTACTTGGGTTTCTCTTACCTTGAGCATGGGGAATCTCTTCACGGCTGCTCCAGCAAAGTGCAGCCACTGCTCCTTACCTTGGACGACAGGTATCTCCTCACCGCAGCCCTTCCTGACCTTCAGTGTGGGATAGCTCCTCTAGGCCCTCCTGTGCATGCGCAGCCACGGCTCCCTGGACGTGGGCTTGTTCCTCCCGGCCACTGCCCCTGGCCTTGGGCATGGGGGTGTGGGGTAGCTCCTCCCGGCCGCCACCCCTGACCTCAGACGTGGGGTAGCTCTTCTCGGCCACCTTGGCTGTTCCTGCGCCATCGCAGTCTGGCACTCTCGGCCGCTGCCCCTGACCTCGGACGTGGGGTAACTCCTCTTGGCCGCCGCTCTCCGCCCTTCAGGCATGGGGTACTCCCGGCTTCTGCCCCTGACCTTGGACATGGGGTATCTCCTCTTGGCCGTGCTTAGTGTGCCGGTCGCAGCTCAGTTGTGTCCAACTCTGTGTGACCCCATGAACTATACAGTCCATGGAATTCTCCAGGCCAGAGTACTAGAGTGAGTAGCCTTTCCCTTCTCCAGGGGATCTTCCCAACTGAGGGATCAAATCGAGGTCTCCCGCATTGCTGGTGGATTCTTTTCCAGCTGAGCCACAAGGGAAGCCCAAGAATACTGGAGTAGGTAGCATATCCCTTCTCCAGTGGATCTTCCCAACCCAGCAATTGAACCGGGGTCTCCTGCATTGCAGGTGGATTCTTTACCAACTGAGCTATCAGAGAAGCCATGTTATAGCACTCTTTGGAAACAAAAATAATCTTTTCTATGACTACATAGAGTCAAGATGTGCTAAGTACTTTGTTTTGACAAATAAACCTCAAAATTTCAATCTTACTGGTAGAAGTTTGAGACTCAGGAGCTAGAGTCTATTGTAGATATTCCAGGTATATTGGTGGCCATCCTCCACATGGTGATTCAGTGACCCAGACTCTTTTTGTCTTGTGATTCCTCTATTGTCTGTAGAAAGAGAAAGAGTTTAGAACAGATAGTACCTTTCAGTTGCCTTAAGTGACACACATTCTGTTCATAATCTGTTGTCAAGAACTGGTGACATGGCTACACTAGATAAAAAAGTAAATACATGCACTTTTGAATGGCAGTGCTGTATTGTGGGAAGGGGATACAAATTTTGCTGGACATTTTGCCATTTCTGTCCTGTTGACCTCCAAACATAGTAGATTTGGCCAGTCTGAGCAGTGACCTCATACTTGGCATAAAACAATGAGCTTGATTAGTTAGATCCTCATTCTTGGGAATTTTGTTTTAGAACCTTAGAAAGAATCAAGCACTTAGTAGAGGAGCTGATGCTGAAAGGATGTACTTGAAGAGCCATAGGTAGGGCCAAGGCCATAAGCAATTATGAGACACCCAAGTTCTCAGAAAGTAGAGCTGTGAATAATCAGAAGCCTAGAAGAATATGTAATTCAACAAGAAGAGGATAACTAGTTGACATACAAGAGAAGCTAGATCATGTTAAAAGCAGAGCACTGGAGTGAAACTCTTCAGACTCCTTCTAAGGCACCTAAAGCAGCTGTGCATCAAGTGTCCACTCTTCTAAAACTCAGCTTGAGTATATATCCTGTTTCTGGAATCCCATGACACTTCAGTTGCTATTGTTACTCATGTATACTTGCCATTTCTTTCCCTATGCCATCTACCTCCTGTGACTTAGCTAGCTTGAGTATTTGTTTCTTGCAATCCAAAGAATATCACAAAAACAGTTATCCTGTTCTTATTTCTTGTTATTCAGTCACTAAGTTGCCCTCTTTTTTTGCCTTCAATCTTTCCCAGCGTCAGGGTCTTTCCCAGTGAGTCGGCTCTTCACATCAGGTGGCCAAAGTATTAGAGCTTCAGCTTCAGCATCAGTCCTTCCAAGGAACACCCAGGACCGATCTCCTTTAGGATGGACTGGTTGGATCTCCTTGCAGTCCAAGGGACTCTCAAGAGTCTTCTCCAGCAGTACACTTTGAAAGAATTTTTTGGCACTCAGCCTTCTTTATGGTCGAACTCTGACATCTGTGCATGATTACTGGAAAAACATAGCTTTGACTATGCGGACCATTGTCAGCAAAGTGATGTCTCTGCTTTTTAATACATCTAGGTTTGTCATGTCTTGGAGAACAGTAATTACTAGCACTGATCATCACGTTTCTAGAAGTTATTGTAAAAGTTTTAAAATAATGTGATACTTAATTCCAGATCTTTGAGCATCAAGAGGCAGTAGTAGGAAATCAAAGTATAGTAAGGTACTCAACTCAGAAAATTTTGAGAATCACTGAGAAAGGAGGGAGGGCAGACAATAAAAAGGAAAGGAAATCTTATTAAATCTCTAAGAATGAAAAATATGGATGATAAATATGTAGTTGTGTGTGAGTAGTATAGTCACCTCTGATTTTTCAAGCTAAAGGGAAGAGCATTAGATTGGAAAATAATGACAATAGCAGATAATTGCCTCAGGGGCTTCTTTAGCATGTTCATCTCAAAAATGAAGATGTATAATTCACTGTACCTGTCACCACCAAATTAATCTTCCTGACACATTTCTTTAATCATGTCACTTTCCAATTTAAAAACCTAAAGTTTTTCATTATTTGAAAAATAACAAATGTCTAACAGTTGGGACCCTCCACGTTCTGAAACCAAGGTAGCTTTCCAGTTTATATAGATTTTATGTTTTCTGGTCAAGCTAGTCTCTTGCTTGTCCCCCAGAGTGCATGGCTGTTGCCCACCTCTGTACGTTTGTTCACATTCCTCTCTCTGTTGAAATCATCTCTGACTATCAAAGTTATACTTTCTCTACAGGGTTCCTACCCTGCCACCAGCTGCTGCTTCTGCAGGCTTTCCTGCATTACCGTAGTCAGCAGCAAGGTCTTCATCTCTGACAACCTACAAAGCTCTATTACAGCACATGCTCTCTTCTGTTAGAGTTTTTGGTATATAAGTTTTTTTTAGCTCTTGCTTCAACGTCTTACCAAGCTCTTGAAGTCAGAGACTATATCTGATTCATCTTTATACCCTGCATATTTCCTTGTGCAATAATTTACTCATAGTAGGGATTTAATACATACTTGTAGTGTGCGTGTCCAAATGTATGAATGAATTAGGAAGCATTAAGAATAGTTACAGTGCCTATAATATGAATGTGCTGCTAAGTCGCTTCAGTTGTGTCCGACTCTGTGCGACCCCATAGACGGCAGCCCACCAGGCCCCACTGTCCCTGGGATTCTCCAGGCAAGAACACTGGAGTGGGTTGCCATTTCCTCCTCCAATGCATGAAAGTGAAAAGTGAAAGTGAAGTTGCCCAGTCGTGTCCAACTCTTAGCGACCCCGTGGACTGCAGCCTACCAGGCCCCTCCATCCATGGGATTTTCCAGGCAAGAGTACTGGAGTGGGTAGATAATAAAATTGACCATACTCAACTGTAGTTTAATTTTATTTATTTATCATAGGGTTTATACAGTAACTTTTCTCCATGTATAAAGAGATCCATCATTGCATCCTAATTTTCAGTGTTTTGCCACACTGCTTTAAACAGTACAAGAGGTATATGTGACAGCGGAAGTGATGGCTCTTTAGTTGCATGAAACTTACTTAGGATTTTGCACAATGGCTTGCCATTTGCCAATGCTAGCGTGCACCTCAGCAAAAAAACCACATCAGATAAATTATGGTTTCCTTCTTGCTCTCAGAGCAGCAGTAACCCCATGGCCGTATCTAGTTAGGGCACAAAGTCGTTAACCACCATTACAAGAGACTCAGCCTTGACATGGAAATACTTCAGCAGCTCTTTGACAGAAGGCTGCAATATCTGGGTTAATCAGTGTCAGATTCATTTTGTGCACATCTGTGGGACTGCTTAAAGCCAAGTGAGGTTATCGGGGCCTGAAAAGTATAGCAGACTGATGCCTAGAAAAACTCCAATGTTAGGCAACTAGATATGTGTACTATGAGATTTTTAAAAGATATATATGTGTGTGTGTGTGTATAGTTGTAAGTCAAGGGCATTCTTAGCTAGATTGCTCATAGATCTGCTAATATCCCACTGAAGATATTGAGCTTTGTTTTTCTCCACTCAGGAGCAGCACCTTAGGATGCCACATAATTCCAAGAGATATCAGAAAGTAATTTCCTCAGTTCCCTTATGAGTTTCAAGAGCTGATCCCTGGGGGAAAGGGAAGAATTTTGTGATTTATCAGCTGCCTTGCTTAAACACTTCACAAGTGAATTATTGCAATCTGCAGGCAGCACTCAAAATAACAACTCTCTCTAAACACTAACCATCATTCAGTCACTGAAGAAGCAGACAGGGAAATATGACCAGTGTAAAATGACAGTCCTTTTCTTGAAGCTAAAAAGAGGTTCATAAAATCATTAAATTCTGCCACAAGTCACTTTATTAAAAGTGAAAAACTTGATCAAAGTAGGGACATCATTAAATGGAAGCAACTGACATGTATCATTTTGACCATAGGAGTGACAAGTTTCAATAGGATTAGATGGCTGAGATTTCTTATAGTCAGGGTTCTTTGAACAGGGAAGAGAAAATTCTAAGCTGTCATTCTCAGATACTTTTTTCATTGCCTTTATGCTTTATATCCAAGGTGAACCTAAAGGATGATTTAAAGTAACCCTTAGTGGAACAATACTGGTTGTTGATTGTTCTATTCCGGGTTGAGGGAGTGAAATTTGCTCCTCTTTGCCCAGTAGAAATAAGCTCAAAAGTGATAAAATCCAACCTGCTTCAGCACTACCAGAATAAGTAAAAAGAAAAACATACCAGGAGAACAGTAAAATGCACTCATGATAAGTTGTCTTAGAAATATCACCTTGGAGTCAATGAAGAAAGAAATGTGAAGAGTGACAAAAATTTTTTCCCACTGATTCCTAGGAGAGGAGAGACTAGTACATTTGAAAATGATGATGATGAGTTTTATAGTGATAAGAGAAGTCTTTAGACACTTCTAAAAATGACATTGCTTATTGAGTATTAGATATGTATCATGCATTCCCCTTGACACTTTCTATAAGTTATCACTAATAATAACCACCATCTAATAATATTACTATATTGCTATTTTTATTTTATACAAAAGGAATGAGACAGTTACTCAGTGAAGCTCAGAAATGAATCCAGAGCATCACAGCTAGTGATTTGTGGTGCTGGCTTCAAATCCAGATCATGATACTAAACCCTGTGCTTTTTCCATCATCTTCAGTCATTCCCAACCATGACACCTGCATCAGAGAAATCATCTAAGGTGTATCTTAGCTATACTGCACAGACCTAGGTGGTATATAAAGGAAATTTCTAGTCATAGTCTCCAGTTTTGTTTGGAATTCAGAATTTCCCTGATGGCACAGTGGTAAAGAATCCACCTCCCAGTGCAACGGACAGAAGAGATGCGAAGTGGATCGCTGGGTTGGGAAGATCCCCTGGAGTAGGAAGTGGCAACCTATTTCAGTATTCTTGCCTGGAAAATCCTATAGACTGAGAAGCCTGAAAGGATACAGTCCATGGGGTCGCAAAGAGTCAGAGATGCAAAGAGTCAGGTAGTTTAAGAACTACCCTAATATGAGCAAAGGGAAAGACCATATTTGGGTAATTGAATTTCTACACAAATTAAATGAATAAATAGGCAAGTATCTCCAGTCAAAAAACTTCCTATCATTATACTGCTACTGCTGCTAAGTCACTTCAGTCATGTCCGACTCTGTGCGACTCCATAGACGGCAGCCCACCAGGCTCCCCCATCCCTGGGATTTTCCAGGCAAGAGTACTGGAGTGGGGTGCCATTGCCTTCTCTGATCATTATACTACCCCTACGGAAATAGAAACTTTTCCTTTTCAGGATGTCCTTTATTTCTCTGTGTAAACATTTATCTGTTGGTCCTTAACATATCACAGATTCTCTCACTGCTCATGTCTAGCTACCTGGGGCATAAACTCTATGAACTCAGCTTACAAAGGCACAGCCTCATTTTGCTGCTCTTCATGTCATTATTTGACACTGTATATGTTTTTCTCTTTCCTTTGTCCACTGATGACTTTACTAACTCTGAAACGAGAATACTTGAGAATTTCTCATGATGCTTGAAGCCATTCTGGTTTTTTTTGTTTGTTTGTTAATTTTTTTTTTGGACCCATTCTATATTATCCAGGTCAAAATGGTTTTCTTCTAAAATGTAGAGGCTCTGCATTTGAAGTGTTTTGTCTTCCTGGATTAATTGAGGTTTTTTAGGCCACATTCTCCTTTCTAGCTGACTTGTCCTTTGTTGGCAGATGAACACATTTTTGGCCACATCCTGCCTCTGTTAACCTTCACCCAAATCACAATGCATTCTGGTTCCCTGTTCTTAAAACTTTTCCATGCATACCCCCTCTCCACTATCTTGACTTTCTCTCCTACATGACTGTCAACTGTTCGATTATTTGCTTTCCCATACGTACCTCTGTCTACCTCTGCTGACAGAAGCACCCTCATAGCTGCATGTGATTTGGAGATAACAATTTTTGCCACATGAATATCACCATGAAGATATTCCCAAGCAGACCAATGAGGAGTCCACAGACCTTTTCTTTAATCTAGAGCATTTGCTAAAAGAATCCTGACGTTGAATCTGATTATGTATCAGGACTCCACCAGCCACTGCTTTGGCTTCCCGGTTGAGTGGTATTCTGTGTACCTGTCAGCTGAAGCATCCTCTTCCAACTCCCTCTAACCCAGCTGGCTTGTTTCAATGGCTTGGTAAGGATGAAAATCTAAATGGTCTTCTCTCTCTTGTCCATTTCCTCCCCTTCTTTACTTATTTTATATACAACATGTGTGATTCACAAAATAGCATTTATTCTCTTGCTTTGTGTTTCCCTTTTTATGTGTAAATTTTATTTCTCAAGTAGACTGAAGACTTTTTAAGAACAGAATCCTTGTCTTATAATATTCACCTTCCCAACAATAACTAACATGAGATTCTGTTAGAATCTCAAAAACTGTTCTTTAATTTGCTCTTTAAGTTGACTTGAGCTATTTATAGCATCATTTGGTACTTTTGATAATTTGAAGATGAGGAGATCTGCACAATCCTAAAGCCTTTTATCATAGAATGGAATTTATTTTAAGGAAAAGCAAGGAGATGTCTGAAAACCTTGGCTGAGGGAAAATGGCATTTAATCTGTTGGCCCCAATATTGGCACCAAGTTAATATTTAGTTTCTGGAATGTTTTATTTCACTTGGAGTTATTCATCAAAAATGTGAATTCTCTTGTAGAAGCATGCAGAACAGACAATATTTACTTACAATTTTCCTAATTAATTTCCCAAGAAATAGTCACTAGAGTTGAAGAATTGTCTTTTCTACATCTTAGAAAACAAAGATCATATGAAACTAAAACTACGTAAACACCAGAGAGATGCTAAAGTGTACATTTTATGTACATACAATAAGTTTAACAAATACTGAGGGTTTTGATCTAAATTTGTTTCCCCATAAAAGTCCCCCTAAAATTCACATATTGAAATCCTTATGCACAAAGTGATGGTGTTCGAAGCTGGGCCCTTTGGGAGGTGATTAGGTCATGAGCTAATCCCTCATGAGTGGGATTAGCTTTTATAAAAGAGGACCCAGAGAGATCCCTAGCCCTCTATCTACCTCATGAGGAAACAAGAAATCTGCCACCCTGAAGAGGAATATCACCAGAACGTGCTGGTACCTTAATTCCAGACTTCTGGCTTCTGGAACTGTGAGAGAGAAGTTTTTGTTGTTTATACGCCCCTCAGTCTGTGGTATTCACAGCAGTGTGAATGGATTCAGAACAGACTGTGTTGTCTTATTAATCTCCTGTAACCAAGTTTCAGCCTATGTACCTCGACAGTATAATCTCAAGACTGCTAAAATCTATAAGATCAAATAGATAAGTTTTGTTTTATATTTAATTTTTTGAAATTTAAATGTGTTCTTTTTAATAACTTATTTTTACTGGATGTCCCATTCTCTATTATTGAGTCAGTATTACTGTAAAATTTCCATACATTACACTATACACTATATGTCCCTACCCATTTAATGGAAGATAATATTCTTTACACAGCTTTAAAATCATTGTTTTTAATAACAAAAAGCTTTCTTTCTCCCATCTTCTGTTGACTTTATTCCTTAACTCAACCAAGGATAATGATTTTAACATGGGAAGTATCTTTGCAGTTTTTTTATTCTCAGAAGTTTTCCATATTTGATGTCTCAAGAGCCCCATTAAAATAGGTATATTATGGAATTTTTCTAGATATGCATAATTATATCAAGTGTTCAGTGTATCAGCAGGTTTTTTCCCCCTACATTTGTCAACATAGAGCTTGCACTCAGTATTTAAAGCACATTATATCTAGCCTCTCTCAGTGCATTAATTTGATATGTACAATTTCATTTATTTCTTAAGTTCCAATGAGTCTTTATTTAAAATTCTTTAGTACCTTGAATTCACAATATTGAGCAAATTTCTCCCAACATGTTTAATACCAACATTATACCCTGAAAATATTAGCTTTTTCAGTTCAGTTCAGTTCAGTCGCTCAGTCATATCTGACTCTTTGCAACCCCATGAACTGCAGCACACCAGGCCTCCCTGTCCATCACCAACTCCCAGAGTTTACTCAGACTCATGTCCACTGAGTCGGTGATGCCATCCAACCATCTCATCCTCTGTCATCGCCTTCTCCTCCCGCCTTCAATCTTTCCCAGCATCAGGGTCTTTTCAGATGAGTCGGTTCTTCACATCAGGTGGCCAAAGTGTTGGAGTTTCAGCTTCAGCATCAGTCCTTCCAATGAATATTCAGGACTGATTTCCTTTAGGATTGACTGGTTGGATCTCCTTGCAGTCCAAGGGACTCTCAAGAGTCTTCTCCAACACGAGAGTTCAAAAGCATCAGTTCTTTGGCACTCAGTTTTTTTTATAGTCCAACTCTCACATCCATACATGACTACTGGAAAAACCATAACTTTGACTAGATGGACCTTTGTTGGCAAAGTAATGTCTTTACTTTTTAATATGCTGTCTAGATTGGTCATAGCTTTTCTTCCAAGAAACAAGCGTCTCAATTTCATGGCTGCAGTCACCATCTGCAGTGATTTTGGAGCCCAAAAAATAGTCTTTCACTGTTTCCATTGTTTCCCCATCTATTAGCCATGAAGTGATGGGACTAGATGCCATGATCTTAGTTTGTTGATCTTTAAGCCAACTTTTTCACTCTCATCTTTCACTTTCATCAAGAGGCTTTTTAGTTCCTCTTCACTTTCTGCCATAAGGGTGGTGTCCTTTGCATATCTGACGTTATTGATATTTCTCCCAGCAATCTTGACTCCAGCTTGTGCTTCTTCCAGCCCAGCGTTTCTCATGATGTACTCTGCATAGAAGTTAAATAAACAGGGTGACAATATACAGCCTTGACATACTCCTTTTCCTATTTGGAACCAGTCTGATGTTCCATGTCCAGTTCTAACTGTTGCTTCCTGACCTGCATATAGGTTTCTCAAGAGGCAGATCAGGTGGTCTGGAATTCCCATCTCTTTCAGAATTTTCCACAGTTTATTGTGATCCACACAGTCAAAGGCTTTGGCATAGTCAATAAAGCAGAAATAGATGTTTTTCTGGAACTCTCTTGCTTTTTCCATGATCCACTGGATGTTGGCAATTTGATCTCTGGTTCCTCTGCCTTTCCTAAAACCAGCTTGAACATCTGGAAGTTCACAGTTCACATATTGCTGAAGCCTGGCTTGGAGAATTTTGAGCATTACTTTACTAGCGTGTGAGATGAGTGCAATTGTGCAGTAGTTTGAGCATTCTTTGGCATTGCCTTTTTTTGGGATTGAAATGAAAACTGACCTTTTCCAGTCCTGAGGCCACTGCTGAGTTTTCCAAATTTGCTGGCATATTGAGTGCAGCACTTTTACAGCATCATCTTTCAGGATTTGAAACAGCTCAACTGGAATTCCATCACCTCCACTAGCTTTGTTCATAGTGATGCTTTCTAAGGCCCACTTGACTTCACATTCCAGGATGTCTGGCTCTAGGTGAGTGATCACACCATCATGATTATCTGGGTCGTGAAGATCTTTTTTGTACAGTTCTTCTGTGTATTCCTGCCACCTCTCCTTAATATTTTCTGCTTCTGTTAGGTCCATACCATTTCTGTCCTTTATCGAGCCCATCTTTTTATGAAATGATCTCTGGTATCTCTGATTTTCTTGAAGAGATCTCTAGTCTTTCCCATTCTGTTGTTTTCCTCTATTTCTTTGCATTGATCACTGAGGAAGGCTTTCTTATCTCTCCTTGTTATTCTTTGGAACTCTGCATTCAAATGGGAATATCTTCCCTTTTCTCCTTTGCTTTTCACTTTTCTTCTTTTCACAACTATTTGTAGGGCCTCCTCAGTCAGCCGTTTTTCTTTTTTTGCATTTCTTCTCCATAGGATGGTCTTGATCCCTGTCTCCTGTCCAATGTCACAAACCTCCGTCCATAGTTACATTCATACAATGGGATATTTTTCAGTCATAAAAAAGGACATAGTACTGATACATGCTACAACATGGAAGAACCTTGAAAACATTATGTTAAGTAAAAGAACCTAGACACAAAAGGTCACATATTGTATGATCCCATTTTATGACATGTTCAGAGTTAGCAAATCCATAGAGACAGGACACAGGTTAATTCTTGCCAGGAGCTGCAGGAACAGGAAATGAAAAATGATCACCTAATGGGTATGGACTTTTATTTGTGGTGATGAAAATGCCTGGGACTAGATAGTGGTAAAAGTGACAAGTTTATTAAATGTCACTAATCATAAATTTTATGTGTGTTTTACCAAAATGTTTTAAAAAGGGAGAAAAGAAGTCATTTAAAAGAGAAAAATTGAGTAACTTGCTCAGGACTGTATTGTTGTTGTTCAGTCACTCATTCATGTCTGACTGTTTGTGACTCCATGGACTGTAGCAAGCCAGGCTTCCCTGTCCTTGCCCATCTCCCGGAGCTTGCTCAAACTCATGTTCATTGAGTCAGTGATGCCATCCAACCATCTTGTTCTTTATCATCCTCTTCTCCTCCTGCCTTCAGTCTTTCCCAGCATCAGGGTCTTTTCTAATAAGCTGGCTCTTCTCATCAGGTGGCCAGAGTGTTGGAGCTTCAGCTTCAGCCTCAGTCCTCCCAATTATTATTTAGGATTGACTGATTTAATCTCCTTGCAGTCCAAAGGACTCTCGAAAGTCTTCGGCAACACCACAGCTTAAAAGCATCAATTCTTCAGCACTCAGCCTTGTTTATGGTCCAACTCTCAGATCCATACATGACTACTGGAAAAATCATAGCTTTGACTACATGGACTTTTGTTGGCAAAATAATGTCTCTGCTTTTTAATATGCTGTTGAGGTTGGTCATAGCTTTTCTTCCAAGGAGGAAGCATCTTTTAATTTCAAGGCTGAAGTCACCATCTGCAGTGACTTTGGAGCCCAAGAAAATAGTCTGTCACTGTTTCCATTGTTTCCCCGTCTATTTGCCATGAAGTGATGGGACTGGACACTATTATCTTAGTTTTTTGAATGTTGAGTGTAGAACATCAAATAAAAGGTGGTTTCAAAATCATGTAAGGAAAACACTTTTCAGGATCTCCAAGTTGTTTGATCTGCACGCAGTGAGATATATGTGTTGAGGGAGGGAATAAAGGCAAAGACACAGGTCAAGGAAGAATCTGTTTCCACTATGAATACACCGACCTTGTAAGGCAATAGAGACAATCCTAGAGGCACAGATACAGGAATGGGGGCACTCAGGAAGAGGTCACCAACCTGTCACTTAAGTGAGGATCTTCCCTCATGACATGCCCCTCCCTGGAAGAACTGCGTCCTCTGGGTTTCTGGATAGAGAAAGTGCTGCTGAAACAGAATAAACACAGCAGTCAGTCATTGTCCATCTTCTACCCCAAACAAACAATAAAGTTAGAAATATTCATTTCTATACCTCAGATATCTCTTTTGTAGAATGAAGATAATAATAATAGTTCCTATTTTGTAAGTCTGCCTCAGCATCAATAAGTTAATACACACAAAATCCCTTAGGATAGTGACTGGCCCAGTCAACACCTGTAAATGTTTGCTCTTATTACCTTGATGGTTTCCATAAAGTGTCCCTCAGATCTTTCCATTTTTATCATATATGATAAAACTGTGTGCTATCATATGTGGAATGTTTGCCCAAGAACAATACATTTTGTTAACCTAGGACTAATCACCCAAACCTGACCTCATGAGAAGTAGCATTATCTATCATTTCATTTGTATTTTACAACTGCAAAATAAATTGCCTTCCTGCTTACTTCATTTACTTTGATGACAGAGAAAAAGTGTTTTTTTCAGGTTAGCCTGTACTTGTCAATGTAGAACTTAGTGGCACTAATTAGGAGACTCCAAAAAATTAATATAATACAATAACATAATGAAGTATACCAAATAGTCTGGGCGAAAGATGATTTTTCAGATTTCCAAGAAAAAAACATGCTTTTTATCAAAGCACATTGCATAAACATTGTAATCCTTCATTCAGATTACCAAAGAGGACAAAGACAAGAAAATACTAAGCATTTTATAGGCTGCAACTGTCCATCATGCTTTAGTGCTTTCTGCACCATGATTCACTAGTCAACTTTCTCTCACACAGACTCATTATGTAAAATGTGTATCAGTAAAATGTGAAAATGAGCCCTCCTCACTATAACCAGGCTTGAGGAAAGAAGAATTTTAAATCTTGACATTTGGGACTGTTTGTTTGTGACAACAGTGTGACAAGTAGGTCATTAATCCTATTTTATCAGACAGTGAAATAAGTCAAAATTGCTATGAACAAGTAACAATATAAATAGTCCTCTAACAAACAAGGTCCTTATGATTCTTGAATCCAAACCAAGAGCTTAGACTTTTTCTGTATGGGGTCATATAGTAAGTACCTTAGGCCTTGCAGGTAATAAAGTCTCTGCCAGAGCTACTCAGTTCTGCCACTGTAATGTAAACATGGCCATAGATAACATGTAAACAAATGGGCCTGACTGTGTTCCAATAATACTTTATGTAAACACGCTACAACATGGATGAAACATGAAACATTATGGCAAGTTAAATAAGCCAGACACAAAAGAACAAACACCGTACGGTTCCACTTATATGAGGTAACTAGGATCGGCAAATTCATGGAGACAGAAAATAATAGTCGTTGTCTAGGTTCTGGAAAGGGAGGAATAGGTACAGAGTTTAAATATGGGATGATGAAAAAGTTCAGGAAATAGATAGTGGTAATGACTGTACAATATTGTGCATGCATTTAATGCTACTTGCACACTTAAAATGGTGAAATGGTACATTTTATATACAATTTACTGCAACTGAGAAAACTTCATTTTACAAAAACATGCACTTGGCCCTCAAGTCTAAGTTTGCTGACCCCTGAGCTAAATGATCATTTGTCGAGCTGACTGTGCTTCTTTCTTCCCTTCCTACATCTTTGCTGTTGTTTCTGCTGCTGCTGCAGCTGCTCTTTATTTCATTCCTTGACTAAGCTATGCAGTCAAATGTTGCCTTGTGTGCAAGGGAAAAGAAAAACATTTGCATTCACTGGGGCCAGTTTTTTCTAGATGTAGCCCATTCTGAAACCCCCAGTTTTTGCAGATGATGCAGATCTAGAACTGTGAATATGAGTATGCTGTTCCATGCCTATGAAAATGACCCTTTTCACATAGCCCAAAACATTAGAGGATAAACTAGGACTGGTTTTCACCTTTTCTGCTGGGGTCTACAGATTTTCACTTTCCTTTCCCTAGTTTTTCAGTGGCTAGCAGCATAAATGAAGGTGCTAGTGTTAGGGCACTTAGGCTATGACTGTCAGTAGAGCGGTTCTTTTCAAGATTATTGGATCTTAACAGGGTGAACCATTGGCCTTGACTAACAACTTGTGTCTAACCAATTAGGTCAATTGATCTTGAGTTAATCATTTTCAGAAGACAGTGATGAGTGCTTAACCTCTGAAGACAAACCTGATTCCTCAAAATAGAAACTCAGGCAATTAAAAAACCGAGATTGTTAAAAGGGAACCTATTTGCAAATATATATTATTTTTGGAAGATACCTTTAAGTGAACTAACTCAGTCTACTGAGACCTCTTAAGGATTAGAATCCCTAATTTACTTCAGAGTCTAGTCCATCAAAATTGATGACCTAAGAGCTGACTTGGGTAAACCACCTTTGAGAGAGCCATAATAGTAAGAATAATCAATCCTCTGTCTTTAACTAATGAAATGAAAATTATTTTGCTGAAGTGACAGAAGACAAGGCTCTTGATTTCAAATAGATTTTTAGCTAAATAAAAGAATAAAAAAAACTATCACTTTTGTTATGTCACTCATCATGCTACAGTTTTAAAGCATCCCAGTATCTGCTTAAAAGACTAAAATCGTATGACTTATATACTTCATTATTAGTGTTTTTATTTTTTTCCCTAATTCCTATCATGAATCTTTGTGTGTCAAAGTAGAAAAGACATTGAATCTAGAAGTCTCAAAAGTGCAAATATCAGATAACCTCAACAATATCATTTGATACCAAAATAGATTGTTTAAAATTTTTAAGGCCATTTCTGCTTTTTTCTTTCAACACTTGGCCCTGCTACAAATAAGACACTAATTGATGGAAAACAACTTTTAGTCTTTTTAAGCCTAAATACTGTTTTCAATTAAAATGAGAAATATATTTGTATTCAAAACTCCATTTTCTTAAAATCTCTTTAATCTGTATATGATAAAAATTGTTAAAATATTTTATCAGATGAAATACAGAAACATCCCATGATAGTCAACTTTAGCTGTAAGCCTATATACATTGTGCAGATGCTCAGATATAAGGGGGAAGACAGCAGTGATGTCTGAAAATTTATGGTCACCAAAATGATTAGGTTACAACATTCACTTCTAAGCACTTGAAGTATTTACAGATCACTTGAAAAATCACTCTAGTTTGCAGGATGTTACCTGTTGACCTTTGAAAGTGGAAGCAAGTGAATTTTGCCATCAGTATCCTCCTTTCATTTTGAAGTGTAATATAGTGTCATTGGTTCTCCAATATACAGTGCCAATTTCCCACTGATGTCTTGTATCTTGAGTTTCTTTTCCCTTGTTAGAAAAGTGTAGTGATGAAATAGGTGCAGTAACTTTGATCACAGAAAGCCTGTGTGATTACATAGTGTTTCCAGCACAATCCACAATGTTCTGACACTGGAAATCAGCACAATGATAAGAAAGATCAAAAAGCTTGTCAGGAAAGTTTGGTGAGTGTAGCCTCAGGTGAAAAGGTGGTGGCTTTGAATACTTAGAAATCAGAATGTATATATGGAAAATAAGTTGCCTTCTCCTGGTCATTTCTAGGAGATCTTTTTGTGAGGTTCATTTTTCTTTTAAAAAGACAGAATGTCATAAAGAAAGTGAAATGTTTCTTTCTCTTCTGAGAAGAAACATTCTTGGAAAGGATTGCTCCCGGACTGAACAGGACATGGACTATTGTTAGAATTACATAAATAATTCCTTCTTTAAAACTGACTTATAATTCTGCAATTTGACAAGCTTTGACTAGCTGCACTAATTGGACTCACACAAATACAGCCCAGTTTCCCTTTGAAATCTGTGGGCCACCCTGCTGGTATTTTCCCTTGATAATTATTACTCCCCAGGGCCCTAAGTGCTGAGCATTCCAAAGTACCTGTTTTTGTCCCTTTCAATTATTTCTCTCTGACTATGCATAAAATTGGTTAGAACAAATGCTTTTACTTAAGCCCAGGTGTTACTACCCTTTTTCCTTTGTTTCTTGTTTTTGAATTTCTTATCATGAGTTAGCTTGTATTCACCATGAGTAGCTACTATAGCACATTCCCAACTCTGCTGGTAGTCACAATGAACACTCTTGGCTATATGTGCAAAGGAGAGAGTAAAGGCTCCTTCCACGCCTCTGATGTTCCTTAACCTCAGAGGCACCTGAGATCACATATTTACCTAAAATACACCTCTGAAACCAATCTCTAGGATTCTATCAGATGCTGCTTTATGTACTTTAAATATAGATACTTCACTTCCTCAAAAAGCAAAGTAGGTAGTTATTATCATGTCTACTTCACAAGTATGGAAACTGTGGCTAGGGGGTGTTGAGAAACTTGACCAGGGTCTTCCTGGCTAATAAACATTGAAATCAGGATTTAACCTCCTTTCTAACACCAAATTCCATGCTCCCTCCATCACTTGGCATCAAACATCACCAAAGCTTCTTGGTTCTCTTCTTGACATGTAAAATCTGCAAGAGTCATCATGGTAAAAAGCTTATTTTTTAAAAAAAGAACTTAGATGTTTTGTTTTATATTGTTTATTTATGGCTGCAGTGGGTCTTCTTTGCTGCGTATGGCCTTCCTCTAGCTGTGGCTAGCAGTAGCTGCTCTCTAGCTGCAGTGCATGGGCTTCTCACTGCAATAGCTTCGCTTGTTGTGGAGCACAGGCTTTTGGGCGTGCAGGCTCAGTAACTGCTGCACTCAGGCTCTTAAGCGTGGGCTCGGTTGTTGTGGTACATGGGCTTAGCTGCTTTAGCTCACAGCATGTGGAATCTTCCTGGACCAGGGATCAAACCCGTGTCCCCTGTATTGGCAGGCAATCTCAAACACTGGACCACCAGGGAAATCCAAAAAGTTAACATTTTAGAAGCAACATACCAAAAAACACATGTTCTACATGTATGGTACATTGCTAATGCACTTTAATTAATGATTAAAATATATAAAAAAGACTGAGAGCTAATACACCAAAATATTAGCACTGGGTATCTTTTGGTCAATTACTGGTAATGTTTACTTTTTTCTTATACTTTTCTTTATCTTACTATCTTTCTATAATAAATATGATACTTTTAAATATCGTGTTTACTTAAAATGCAAGAAATGTCCCTATTTAAATGCAAATGGTATAACGGGCTGGATTTTGCAGAATGCCTTACACATTTGTCGTTTGTCTTTGACAATTGACAGTTCAGTTGACAATTATCGTTGGGCTTCACATGTCAGTGAATATTTTAATGTCCAAGGGAGGGCTTTTATATGCAAAATGAATCACTTAGAGTTGTCTAAATATGCAATTGGTAATGGTAATTAATTAAAAGATGGAGTTTTTCTTCAACCAATCAATTTTCTTCAACATAATCAGTTTAAATAAATTCAACTTAAAATTCTTGCTAGTTGATTTATGAATTACATAATTTTATTAAAAATAAGTACAATCACTTTTACTTCTTGATTAATTTTAACTGTTTAATTTAGTAGGTGATCTCATGTCATTATTAAAACCCATTCAGAAAACTTACTTCACTGAATTCCCCTTAAACATTTTAACTTACGTGAGCAAATTAATTTTTTTTTCTTAAAGACATCACATTCACAGTGAGGCCAGTTTACAAACTAAAGCAATTTTTATAAGTTCTTGGCAGCTTTTAAAAACATAACAAATCAAATTTATAACTTTAGTAAGCATTCAAACAACTGTTAATAAGCTTAATTAATTCCATTCTCTAATTCATGTCAAATTTGTCACAAATATCAATTAGGCATTTCTAATTAAAAGAACAAGACAAATAATTAGTTTCTCTAACATGTCAGAAATTCTCTAACATGCTTTTCTTGGACTGCATATAAGGAACATAAATCATCATTGTGACTTAAAATATATTCTGCATAAACTGACTGCTGCAGGATTAACACTATCTATAGATCTTCTTCATTACCGCTATAATTATGTGTGTAACGTTCTAGGTTCGCAAAATCATTTCTCCAAGAGTAGAGATTACTGTCTCTAGCAGAGCCACGTTCCTTGGGTAAAGATTCAGAACTGCAAATCTGGATAATTGATTTGAATTTGGGGACTAGATTGTGAGATCAGATCTGTGCTTCTTTTCGCAATCCTGAGTTGCTTGCCATATCAACAGGGGAATTCAAAAGAATGCTTTTAGCTGCCATATAATTTTACACCCTCTAAAACATTCCCTGAAAATATTTAAAATTTCGCCTTTACACATTTTTAAAAACTTTTTTGTAGACTGATTTAAATAGATGAAATTCTGCACCACCCATATGGAATCCTGATAATTGCCTTCAATTAGACTTAGTTGAGTTCTGTACCTACTTCATGGTTATAGCATCTTTTTTATATGTTGTTCATTATCTATCTCCTTGACCACTATTTGATAGGCATTCTATTAACAATACAGTAACAATATCTTACTTGTAGATTATATAGTCACAAAATGTTTATAACTTGCCTTAGATCTATACTACAGCAGAAAACATTATGTCCTTATTAACTTATTAAGATTATATTTAGATAGCTGGCTTGTTAATATATAAAAATTATACTTAGATCGCAATTGAGGGGCAGCTAGTTCATCTGACCATCAAACCCCAAGGGCAGCCATCACCCACCTATAATCATACAATAATAATTTTTCCCACATAGGCACGAAGTGTTACTCATAATGATTGTAGGATTTTGTAAACCCACTGCAGCACAACTAATTAATTTCATTTTTATTATTGTTTTCAGAAAGTCTGAGATAGATGCTTAATAGAAATTATGGTCATCCTCCAAATTAGCACATTTTCAAATTTACCTTTGGCTATTATAATTGGAGCTGTTTCCAATTTTTAGTATCAAATAAAATCACAGTGAACATGTATTTGATCATGAACATAGTTTTATTGTTCTATTGGATTTTTTTCCTTAGAAAAAATTCCCAATAGTGATATTATTACTCAGTGAGCAGATGGACTTAGTTTTGGATATTAATAGGTATTGTCTTTAATGTTTTCCAAAGAGTTGGTTTGATTACAACAGTGTCAGGATGTATTTGTTTTGTTTAGATGTTCTTTAATTTGGACAGATTCATAGGTGTTAAGTGGTACTAAAATGTCACTGTGATTACTAGGGACAATAGATTTTTTTCTAACATTTGTTCACTATCTGCATTTTTACTTATGTGTTTTACCTCTTTATAGTCTTTGTTCATTTACAACTAAGGCTTCATGTTTATCCTGTCAATTCATGTTAATTCTTTATATATTATAATACTAACCTACTGGTGCTCACATTTTATACAACCTGGTCTTCTATTTAATGGAGAAGGAAATGGCAACCCAGTCCAGTACTCTTGCCTAGAAAATCCCATCAACAGAGGAGCCTGGTAGGCTACAGTCCATGGGATTGCGGAGTTGGACACGACTGAGCGACTTCACTTTCACTTTTCACTTTCATGCATTGGAGAAGGAACTAGCAACCCACTCCAGTATTCTTGCCTGGAGAGTCCCAGGGACAGAGGAGACTGGTGGGCTGCCATTTATGGAGTCACACAAAGTTGGACATGACTGAAGTTGGCTTAAAGCTCAACATTCAGAAAATGAAGATCATGGCATCTGGTCCCATCACTTCATGGGAAATAGATGGGGAAACAGTGAAAACAGTGTCAGACTTTATTTTTCTGGGCTCCAAAATCAGTGCAGATGGTGACTGCAGCCATGAAATTAGAAGACGCTTACTCCTTGGAAGGAAAGTTATGACCAACCTAGACAGCATATTCAAAAGCAGAGACATTACTTTGCCAACAAAGGTCTTTCTAGACAAGGCTATGGTTTTTCCAGTAGTCATGTATGGATGTGAGAGTTGGACTGTGAAGAAGGCTAAGCACCGAAGAATTGATGCTTTTGAACTGTGGTGTTGGAGAAGACTCCTGAGAGTCCCTTGGACTGCAAGGAGATCCAACCAGTCCCTTCTGAAGGAGATCAGCCCTGGGATTTCTTTGGAAGGATTGATGCTAAAGCTGAAATTCCAGTACTTTGGCCACCTCATGTGAAGAGTTGACTCATTGGAAAAGACTCTGATGCTGGGAGGGATTGGGGGCAGGAGGAGAAGGGGACGACAGAGGATGAGATGGCTGGATGGCATCACTGACTCAATGGACGTGAGTCTGAGTGAACTCCAGGAGTTGGTGATGGACAGGGAGGCCTGGCGTGCTGCAGCTGCTTCTATTTAGTAGTATTATATTTTATACTTACGTTAAAATGATTTGTTTCAAATGTTATGGCAGTAACACAAAGAAAGCAAGGGAATTCCAGAAAAACATCTGCTTCAAACACTGTGTGAAAGCCTTTGACTGTGAATCACAACAAACTATAGAAAATTCTTAAAGAGATGGGAATACCAGCCACCTTACCTTCTCCTGAGAAACCTGTATGCAGGTCAAGAAGCAACAGATAGAACTGGACATGGAACAAAGGACTGGTTCAAAATTGGGAAAGGAGTACATCAAGGCTGTATATTGTCACCCTGCTTATTTAACTTATATGCAAGAGTACATCATGTGAAATGCCAGGCTGGATGGATCACAAGCTGGAATCAAGATTTCCAGTAGAAATATCAACAACCTCAGATGTGCAGATGGTTCCACTCTAATGGTGGAAAGGGAAGAGGAACTAGAGAGCCTCTTGATGAAGATAAAAGAAGAGAATGAAAAAAACTGTCATAAAACTCAGCATTAAAAACTAAGATCATGGCATCTGGTCCCATCACTTTATGGCAAATAGATGGGGAAAAAAGTGGAAACAGTGAAAGACTTGACTTTCTTAGGCTCCAAAATCACTGTGGAAGGTGACTGCAGCCATGAAATTAGAACACTCATGCTCCTTGGAGGAGAAGCAATGACAACCTAGACAGCAGATTACAAAGCAGAGACATCACTTTGCCAACAAAGGTCCATCTAGTCAAAGCTATGGTTTTTCCAGTAGTTAGGTATGGATGTGAGACTTAGACCATAAAGAAGGCTGAGTGGTGAAGAATTGATGCCTTTGAACTGTGGTGTTGGAGAAGACTCTTGAGAGTCCCTTGGACTGCAAGGAGATCAAACTAGTCAATCCTGATGGAAATCAACCCTGAGCATTCATTGGAAGGATTGTTACTGAAGCTAAAGCTCCAATACTTTGGCTACCAGATGTGAAGCGCTGATTCACTGCAAAAAACCCTGATGCTGGGAAAGATTGAAGGCAAAAGAACAAGAGAGCAGCAGAGGAAGAGATGGTTAAATAGCATCACCGACTCAATGGACATGGATTTGAGCAAACTCTGGGAGGTAGTGAGGGACAGGAAAGCCTGGCATGCTATGCTACTATCCAGGGGTCACAAAGAGCTGGACACGACTTTGCAACTGAACAATGACAATAAATATGGCAATGAATCTAGCAGTCTTTGAATAGTGATTCTCTAGCTTTCTTTTAAGAAATATAATCTATTTTAAAATATATGATTGCTCTGTGAGGGCAATGACCATGCCTATTTGTTCACAAGAATTTCCATAATCTAACAAACACATCCTGGCTCATGGTGGTTAGTCATCATTTTTTCTTTTTTTCTATCTAAAAATGTACAGCTTTTCCAGAATCATTTGGCAATTAAATAAATTTAGGAAACACTGAAAATTACAGTCTACTTTATGAGTTTTATAACATGTATTAGTATGTTAAAGGCTCTGAGTAGTCTGGTTATTTAAAAAAAAAACTTGATTAATTTTATTTACTAATTTTATTTACCCCAAAGCTATACACATTTATTTTATCGTAGAATATTTATTGAGTAACATCACAGAACAAATTTCCAATAATGGGTTTCAGAAATTATATACTAATATTATAGAACAGTTATTTACCTGATTTATTTACTAATAAAGATATTCAGGATAGCTACTCACATAGAAAGTATTAGGGAAAAAACTATTAACTTAGTTTGTATACTAAGAAAAATATATATATTTCAGAATGAAGGATAATTAATTTTTACAGCATGCAGTACCAGCAAACCTGCACTATAGAAAATATTCAAAAGATTCTTCCATAAAAAGAATATGAGATCAGACAGAAATGGGGACTAATGCAAAGAAATAAAGAAGTTATTTATTATTTATTATTATTATTTCTCAAAAAAATTAAAGGTAAACATAACAGTTATATATTTATTTTTGATCACTCTAAAAGATTATCATAAAGTAAAAATAGAAACAGTAATGTATTTGGAGTTTATAGCATATATAAAAGTAAATTGTCAATAAATCACAAAAGATGGGAGGAAGATGGGGAGCTTCCTGTTACAAAGTTCTTATATCTCACACAAAGCAGTATAATATTATTTGAAAGTAGATAATCATTAACTGCAGATGTATATTATAAACTCTAAGAAAAAATTCTGAGAAAATAATTTAAGGATATACAATGTGTGGATCACAATAAACTGTGGAAAATTCTTCAAGAGATGGGAATACCAGACCATCTAACCTGCCCCTTGAAAAACCTGTATGCAGGTCAGGAAGCAACAGTTAGAACTGGACATGGAACAACAGACTGGTTCCAAATAGGAAAAGGAGTACGTCAAGGCTGTATATTGTCACCCTGCTTATTTAACTTATATGCAAGAGTACATCATGAGAAACGCTGGGCTGGAAGAAGCACAAGCTGGAATCAAGATTGCCGGGAGAAATATCAATAACCTCAGGTGTGCAGATGACACCACCCTTACTGCAGAGAGTGAAGAGGAACTAAAAAGCCTCTTGATGAAAGTGAAAGAGGAGAGTGAAAAGTTGGCTTAAAGCTCAACATGGCATCTGGTCCCATCACTTCATGGGAAACAGATGGGGAAACGGTGGAAACAGTGTCAGACTTTATGTTTTGGGGCTCCAAAATCACTGCAGATGGTTGATTCCAGCCATGAAATTAAAAGACGCTTACTCCTTGGAAGGAAAGTTATGACCAACCTAGATAGCATATTCAAAAGCAGAGACATTACTTTGCCAACAAAGATTTGTCTAGACAAGGCTATGGTTTTTCCAGTAGTTATGTATGGATGTGAGAGTTGGACTGTGAAGAAAGCTGAACACCGAAGAATTGATGCTTTTGAACTGTGGTGTTGGAGAAGACTCCTGAGAGTCCCTTGGACTGCAAGGAGATCCAACCAGTCCATCCTAAAGGAGATTAGTCCTGGGTGTTCTTTGGAAGGACTGATGCTAAAGCTGAAACTCCAGTACTTTGGCCACCTCATGTGAAGAGTTGACTCATTGGAAAAGACTCTGATGCTGGGAGGGATTGGGGGCAGGAGGAGAAGGGGACGACAGAGGATGAGATGGCTGGATGGCATCACTGACTCGATGGATGTGAGTTTGAGTGAACTCCGGGAGTTGGTGATGGACAGGGAGGCCTGGTGTGCTGCAATTCATGGGGTCGCAAAGAGTCAGACACGACTGGGTGACTGAACTGAACTGAAACAATAAGTAAAGAGTAGAGGTAAAAATGGAATATAAAAATCTACTAAACACAAGCCAAAAAAAAGAATAAAATGTTTTTTAAAAAATGCTGTTGTACAGTCGCTCAGTTGTGTCTGACTCTGCAACCCCATAGACTGCAACACACCAGGCTTCTGTGTCCTTCACTATCCCCTAGAGTTTGCTCAAACTCATGTCTATTGAGGCAGTGATGCCATCCAGCCATCTCATCCTCTGTCATCCCCTTCTCCTCCTGCCCTCAATCTTTCCCAGCATCAAGGTCTTTTCCCGTGAGTCAGCTGTTAGCATCAGGTGGCCAAAGTATTGAAGCTTCAGCTTCTGCATCAGTCCTTCCAAAGTATATTCAGGATTGTTTCCTTTAGGATTGATTGGTTTGATCTTGCTGTCCAAAGGACTCTCAAGAGTCTTCTCCAATACCACAGTTTGAAAGCATTGATTCTTCGGCACTCAGCCTTCTTTATGGTCCAACTCTCATATCCATACATGACTACTGGAAAAACCATAGCTTTGACTATACGGACCTTTGTTGGCAAAGTGATGTCTCTGCTTTTAATACGCTGTCTAGTTTTGTCATAGCTTTTCTTCCAAGAAGCATGGGTGTTCTAATTTCATGGCTGCAGTCACCTTCCAAGTGATTTTGGAGCCCAAGAAAATTAAGTCTTTCACTGTTTCCATTGTTTCCCCATCTATATGCCATGAAATGATGGGACCAGATGCCATGATCTTAGTTTTTTGAATGTTGAGTTCTTTGCTAGTTTTTCCACTCTACTCTTTCACCTTCATCAAGAGGCTCTTTAGTTCCTCTTCACTTTCTGCCATAAGGGTGGTGTCATTTCTATATCTGAGGTTTTTGATATTTCTCCCAGCAATCTTGATTCAAGCTTGTTATTCATCCAGTCCAGCATTTCACATGATATATTCTGCATATAAGTTAAATAAACAGGGTTACAATATACAATCTTGATGCACTCTTTCCCAATTTTGAACCAGTCTGTTGTTTCATGTTCCATTCTAACTTGCTTCTTGATCTGCATACAGATTTCTCAGGAGGCAGGCAAGGTGGTCTGGTATTCCCATCTCTTTAAGAATTTCCCACAGTTGTGATCCACACAGTCAAATGATTCAGCATAGTCAATGAAGCAGAAGTAGATGTTTTTCTGAAATTCTCTTGTTTTTTCTATGATCCAGCATATGTTGGCAATTTGATCTCTTTTTCCTCTGCCTTTTCTAAACCTGCTTGTACATCTGGAAGTCCCTGGTTCACATACTGTTGAAGCCTAGCTTGAAGGATTTTGAGCATTACTTTGCTAGCATGTGAAATGAGTGCTGTGTGCCATTTTTAGAAAATGGCATGGAACAAAGACAGAACAATTAGCAACATGGTAGATTTTAACTTAACTGTGTCAATACTTTACAAGTAAATAGTCTAAACACAGAGAGTGTAGATCAGACAAAAGAAGAAACTCATTTTAAATATAAAGATGTCTGGTTTAAAGACACACCATTCAAATAGTAGTCAAAATATTTTTATTTTTAAACAAAGTTCAGCACCCTTTAGTGGTAAAATTATTTAATGTTTTGGGAATATAGCCTGATTTATGTATATTAAATTAAGAAGTGAAAAAATGTCCCTTAAACATGTAGCTTTCTTTCCAAAGTTATTGTTTAAAGATGCCCTTCACCTTTGTCTTCCTGATACAAGGTAGCACTTCAAAAGAGAGCCAAAGCTAATAATAACTTGGTAGTTTCCTAATGAAAATTGCTCCACATATAGCCCTGGACTCAATCAGTTGGGTTGTCACTTTTCCTTCATGAAAATAGGAATAGGTGACTATTCTTATATTAATGTTAATGCAAATACTTATTTACAAGACTCCATAAAACTGAGTATATTCAACACTTAATATTAAGTTTCTCTGTGTTTCTTGTACAATTTTGCTCCCTGATTATACTGCTGTATGTTCTTATCATCAGCTACCTCTCATCTTTCTTGTAGAATTGAAACTTGCTAATGGGTAATCTGTTTGTTATTCTACAAGCTTTCTTTTTTTTAACTTGTATATATTTCCTATGCAGGGCTCAATAACATAAAGTCAATTTTTAAAACACTTTGATTCTGTCATATCAAGATATTTCCTATAAAATAATTCATCTGAGGATCCTTTCTAAAACATGAAAACCAAACTGCCTCTCCTTTTGAGGAATCTCCAACCACACACAAAAAAATGCCAATTTATTTTTGGCATTTTGGCAATTATCTTCAGAGCTAAAAACTGTGAATTAGAATGTTTAAAATTTAGATTTGAACCCTGATAACATCTCAGGATAGGTAATTTAAGCAACAAAGAAGAGATGGTGCCTCTAATTTATGTTTAATAACTTAAATTGTAACAAATTGAAATATTTGTCTTTGGTAAAGTCCTTGACAATGGAAATCCTGGGTTTAGGGGGAAATATTACAAATCTAGTTAATCTCCTTATTTAATTGCTTTTTCTTAAAGTCATTACTTGTTTTTTTTAAAGGCACACAAATATAAAGCAAACAGATTTCTGTCTGTTTTCATAATCTTAAAGCATAACAAATAATAATCAAAAAGTGAAAGAAGATGAGATGAGTTAAGGATTGCTTACATATAATAAAAATTATGTGAAGAGTGAACTTTAAAAAGCTACTAAGAAAATTAATTGATATCCTGAATTCATTAGTTGAAGTCTTTACAAGCATTTTTAACTGGAGTGGATTCTTTTGCTTATGGAAGGAAGCCTTGTCGGATGAACAGCAGCTCAATGGAGAGGAAACTTGTAACAAGACATGGGACATTTTATTTTTGAGATTGATTTGTCTCATGAAGGCTAATAGTGACCAGACAGCTGCCATCTTATTATTGTGCAGTTGCTTATGGGAAATAGATCAGCATTGTTTAGTTTCTAATAGAAGTATTTTCCATACATCATAAATTGCTAGCCCAGTTAATGCCCTTGTTACAATAAAGTGTTAGTAAATTGAATGCATCTGAGAGTTGTATAGGAGGAGGATCCCTTTAGGGCTGATCCATTTTAAGGTTGCTGTTTTTTGTTATTTTTACAGAGACAGAATTTCATTCCCATTAAAAAATAAGTTCAATAGCAAGGCTTTTGTATACTACTGTTCTTTATCCTGCAGTATCATCATATTCCTTTCTGAGGAAAAATTAACCCTGATTATGCCTTACTAAATGTTTTTTAGGGATGCTGTATAACCTATACTAGAAATTTGAAAGAATGGTATAGATATTTATTTGTAAAAGTTATAAATTTAAATACCATGTTGTCTAAAAATTGATGGATAAATTGAGTGATTAGTCTTTCCAAAAAAAACTTAATAGCTTAATTAAGCACTTACATACATTTGGTCCCTGTCTGTCAGTGCAGATAAACATAAAAAAGTGTAAACAATGCATAACTGAATGAATCAGTGGTATTTTCAGTCGTATTCATATCTGTCCTATCTATAGTCTTCTGTATCTGTCATATCTATAGTCTTCTATACTAAAAAGGAATGATCTTAAAGAGACACTTTACCTTAAAAGCATCTATTTTATCTTTGGGAACTAATCTCACACAAAGGGGTAGACCTGTTGTTTCCAAATTACTTTAAGGCATTAGATTTCACCCTAGGATCTTTATATTGGTTCTTTTGGAAGTTTAAATCACCTAGAATTAACTAGAAGTTATTAGTCATAATGTTTTATCTTGTGAGTGAAAGTCACTCAGTCATGTCTGACTCTTTGCAGCCCTGTGGACTATACAGTCCATGGAATTCTTCAGGCCAGAATACTGCAGTGGGTAGCTGTCCCCTTCTCCAGGGGATCTTCCTGACCCTGGAACTGAACCAAGGTCTCCTGCATTGCATTCTCCTAAAAGTTGCTAATTAGTGTATGTCTTAGACTATGTGACTTCCCTGTTGGCTTAGACGATAAGGAGTCTGCCTGCAATGCAGGAGACCCAGGTTTGATCCCTGGGTTGGGACAATTCCCAGGAGAAGGAAATGGCAACCCACATCAGTATTATTTCCTGGAAAATCCCATGGACTGAGGAGCTTGGCAGGCTACAGTCCATGGGGTCAAAAAGAGTCAGACACAACTGAGTGGCTTCACTTTCACCTAAGCATCTTATGCAGTTAAAGTTAGCAAAATACCTTACAGTTATGATAAACAGGTCCAAGTCAATAACATGACAAATAGTTGGGCTTCCCTGATAGCTCAGCTGGTGAAGAATCTGCCTGCAATGCAGGAGACCCCGGTTTGAATCTTGGATCAGGAAGATCTGCTGGAGAAGGGATAGGCTACCCATTCCAGTATTCTTGGGCTTCCCTGGTGGCTCAGCTGGTAAAGAATCCACCGGCAATGCAGGAAACCTGGGTTCAATCCCTGGGTTGGGAAGATCCCCTGGAGAAGGGAAAGGCTACCCACTCCAGTATTCTGACCTGGAGAATTCTATGGACTGTATAGTCCATGAGGTCACAAAGAGTTGGTCACAACTGAACAACTTTCACTTTTATATTATAGTATTAAATTAATCTTGAAATCTCAGGTTTAGACTTGATATTCACATGGAAGTCTCATCAACTTATTAGCTTATTATCTTTTTGAAATCCAGTAGTTTTAGATACCAATCTCACTGTAACCATTTTTCTGGGTTTTCTGTTAACCTTTTATTTATAGTTTTTGCAATTTTTTTCAATAAACTATATATTTTTTAGATTTTCATGTATTCTTCTGCAGCTTGCTTTTTTGATTGAACATTTTCTTTTTAGGTTCATTCATGACAATTCATGTCACTGTAGTTCAGTTCTTTTCACTGCCATTTAGTGACATTTCATTGTATGAATATTCTCAATTTATCTATTCTGTTATTAAAGAATATTTGAGATGTTTCTAATTTTTGGTCCCTGGAAACAGTTGCTACTATGAATATTTCTATCTGTGTAAGAATTTAAGGTTTAGAAGGGGAATTACTGGGAGGGTAATTGCTAGGAGGGGAATTGCTGATAATGTGTATTGTTTTCTAAAGTGATTCATACCTCTCACCAGCAGTGGATGAGAATTGCTATTACCATCACTTACAGTGTTCCATGTGGATAGGTTTTTAACTCTCATCAGTCTGATTTGTATAAAACTGTATCTTAGAGGTTTCTTGGCCGTTTTCCTGATTTCTTATAAAATTGAACATATTTTCCTAAAAAAAAATGATTTAAAATGTTACGATCAAGTTATATAATTAGTTATGGGGGGAGTATCTAACTGAAATATGGTGGAAGTCGGGGCATCTCGAGGCAGCTGTTTGACTGAGACGTCAGTTTTTACCTGTATCTTGTATAAAGGAATCAGCCGAGGAAAATCAGATTTGGGAGAAAGGCAGAAGGATGCTGGAGGGAATAGTGTGTGCAAAAGCAGTGATGGCATAGAATATCAAGAATCACAGATGTCAGAAGTTCATTATGTTCGTGTTGAGAAAGTGACAAAGAAGTAGACCAAGGCCAGATCATGATGAAACTTCCATGTGGTGTTACGGACTTTGATTTTTCCTGAAAACAGTGTGAAGCTCTTGAAGGACTTTAAGTAGAGATAAGACATAATAATCTTTGCGTTTTAAAAAAGATTGCCCTGTATTCAAAATTGAACATAAATTGGAGAAGAATAAGAAGGCTAGCCCAATATCAAAAGGACTGCAGTACAGCAGGAAATTACACAATCCTAGAAAAGCAGTATCAGTAAGATGGAGAGAAAAGGTCAGGTTCAATATACTTAGAGGATAAACTGACAAATATGGCAGATGATTGTAAGAGAAGTATGAAGGAAAAGGAAGAATTTCTAAGTAATTCTCAATTTTCTGAATAGTTGCCAGAAACAAATCGGCTGAGCATGTTTAGGACATTGAAATTTCTGGTGCAGTTATGAGATTCGTTCACATATCACCATCCAAAAGGAGATGTACAGAAAGATACACTCCTAATCAAGGGAGAGATTGAAATAGATATTTGGAAATTATGACCCCTGAATGGAATTGGAAACTATAGGTCAGATTTTTATCTAGAACAGAGTTTCTTAAAGTGTAATCATGATACCTCTACTTGACTCACATGGTTTGCAACTTGTCTGTCCATATGAAAGGAAAAATAGAAGAAAACTCTATTATGTATAAGGTTAATTATATAAAATATTTATTTATGATATTATCAATATATATAGGAAACCCTGAAGACTCCTCCTCAGAAAAACTATTAGAACTGGTAAATGAATTCAGCAAGAGAGAAGGATACAAGATTAACATATAGAAATCAGTTGTATTTCTTTACACTGACAATGAAAAATCAGGATGGGAATGTCAAAAACAATGCCTTTTAAAATTGAACCGCCCAAAATAAAATATTTAGGGATAAACCTGACCAAGGGGTGAAAGACTTATATGCTGAGAACTATAAAACATTAATAAAACTGAAGGTAATTCAAAGAAATGAAAAGATATCCTGTGCCCTTGGGTTAGAAGAAATAATACTGTCAAAATGGCCATACTACTCAAAGCAGTCTACAGATTTAATGTGAACCCTATCAAATTATCCAGAATACTTTTCACAGAACTAGAACAAATAATCATAAAATTTATATGGAAACATAAAAGCCCAGAATTGCCAAATCAATCCTGAAGAAAAAGAACAAATCAGGAGTCATAACCCTTCCAGACCTCAGACAATACTGAAAATCTACAGTAATCAAAATGGCATGGTATTGGCATAAAGACAGACATATGCATCGATGAAACAGAATAAAGAGCCAAGAGATAAACCCACACATCTACAGTCAGTTAATCCTTGGCCAAAGAGACAAGAATGTACTGTGGGAAAAAGACAATCTCTTCAGCAACTGGTGTCGGGAAAGTTGAATAGCTGCATGAAGTCAGAACACACCTTCCCAACATACAAAAAACAAACTCAAAAACTTAAAAACTTAAACATAAAACATGACTCCTAAACATAAATCTCCTAAAAGAGATTATAGGCAAAACATTCTGTGATGTAAACTGTACCAATAGTTTCTTAAGTTAGTCTCCCAAGGTAATAGAAATAGAAACAAAAATAAACAAATGGGACCTAATCAAACTTACAGGCTTCTGCACAGCAAAGGAAACCACTGACAAAATGGAATGACAGTCTGTGAAAAAACAGTAAATATTGGCAAATGATATGACCGATAAGGGTTTGCTGCTGCTGCTGCTGCTAAGTCGCTTCAGTCGTGTCCGACTCTGTGCGACCCCAGAGACGGCAGCCCACCAGGCTCCCCCGTCCCTGAGATTCTCCAGGTAAGAACACCGGAGTGGGTTGCCATTTCCTTCTCCAGTGCATGAAAGTGAAAAGTGAAAGTGAAGTCACTCAGTCATGTCCGACTCTTCTCGACCCCATGGACTGCAGCCTACCAGGCTCCTCCGCCCATGGGATTTTCCAGGCAAGGGTACTGGAGTGGGGTGCCATTGCCTTCTCCAAATAAGGGTTTAACATATAACATATATAAAGAGCTGATACAACTCAGCATCAAAAATAAATAAACAATCCAATGGGGCGGGGGGCGGGGGAGGGGGGAAAGGCAAAATTCCTGAATAGACAGTTTTTCAAATAATACATACAGATGGCCAAAAGGCACGTGAAAAGATGCTCAACATAGTTAATAATCAGAGAAATGGAAATCAAAACCACAATGAGATATCTCCTCACATCTGTCATCAAAGAGGCTACAAATAATAAACATTGGTGAGGATGTGGAGAAAGAGGAACTTTTTAACCCTGTTCTGGGAATGGAAATTACTGCAGCCACTATGGAAAACAGTATTGAGTTTCCTCAAAAAGCTAAAATACAAAAAAATTGATCCAGCAATTCCATTCCTAGTTATTTCTTCAGATGAAGAAAAAGAAAACACAAATTTGAAAAGATACACATACCCTAATGTTCATAGCAGCATTATTTGTATTTGCCAAGATATGGAAGCGACCTAAGTATGCTCCAACAGATGAATTTACAAAGAAGTGGTGTATACGCACACATGCACACACAAATGGAATACTGCTGCTGCTGCTGCTGCTGAGTCGCTTCAGTCGTGTCCGACTCTGTGAGACCCCATAGACGGCAGCCCACCAGGCTCCCCCGTCCCTGGGATTCTCCAGGCAAGAACACTGGAGTGGGTTGCCATTTCCTTCTCCAATGCATGAAAGTGAAAAGTGAGAGTGAAGCTGCTCAGTCGTGTCCGACTCTTAGCGACCCCAGACCCCATAGACGGCAGCCTACCAGGCTCCTCTGCCCATGAGATTTTCCGGGCAAGAGTACTGGAGTGGGTTGCCATTGCCTTCTCAGCAATAAAAAATAGTTAAAATTTGACATTTGCAACAATACAGATGGACTTGGAGGTTATTATGCTTATTGAAGTAATTCAGACAGAGAAAGGCAACTACTGTATGTTATCACTTATATGTGGGACCTATTAAAAAGTAAATGAATGTAACAAAATAGTAACAGACTCACAGCACAAACTAGAGGTTACTGGTGGGGAGAGGGAAGGAGGAACAGGAAAGGGTAAGGTTATGGTAGGGGATTAAGAGGTACAAACTGTGTATATAAAATGATAAGCTACAAAAGTATGTTATATAACACAGAATACAGCCAATGTTTTATAATAATGCTGAATGTAATAAAGTCTATGAAAGTTTAAATCACTATGTGGTAAAGCTGAAACTAATGTAATATTATAAATCAAACCTCCTTAAAAAATTATGCTGTTTATGTTGGACAATATCCATTAGTGTCATTTGGCAAAGATTTTTGCCAAAATTTGTTTTGTTGCTGAGAAAAATGTATATTGTTAATTTTTATGACTAGTTTTACCAGCCTGTTAGGAATAGTATGACTTGTGCCTGTTTTTGCTGTGAAGTCTTCAATGTTGAAGAAGATCTTATTAGTTTTGGTTTAAGTAATATAAATTACCAATTTTATGTTGGAAAATATTATTCAGTTCTGGAGAAACTAAATTGGCTTAATTTTTAGCTTTTGAGGAAAACTGTACTTTTTTTGAATTCAGGAAAACTGAATTCATGTTATTTTTTGACAAGCTTCATTAGAGAGGATGAGGTAAATGGACTGCCTGGACAGTAAAATGCAGCCTTCAGTTATCCATAATGGCACTTGCCATGTGCACTTTTCCTTTGCAGTTCCTTATGTGAAATCAGTCCACTCTATATTCATTTCCTCTGCCCAGAAAGACTCACATTTAGATTTTACTGAAAGGCTGTGTTACTCACCTTTCGTTATTACTTTCTTCTGTGTTGTTGGGATTGTTGTTATTGCCATCTTACTTTTATGCTTCAGTGAGGCACTACTGGCTCATTTTTGAGACTTGGGGGTAAAGCACCATGGCACTAAATAAAATGCAAAACATGTGCTGTGCTATGCTAAATCACTTCAGTCATGTCTGACTCTGTGATCCTATGGACTGTAGCCCACCAGGCTCCTCTGTCCATGGGATTCTCCAAGCAAGGGTACTAGAGTGGCTTGCCATGCCTTCCTCCAAGGGATCTTCCCAATGCAGGGATCAAACCGGGATCTCCTGCACTGCAGGCAGGTTCTTTACCATCTGAGCCAGCAGAGAAGCCCCCAAAATGCAAAATAATAGATATTAAAAACTAACATGAAAATATTTTCAGAGATACACTTACTAATGCAGTTTTTAGAAAATATGCAAAAGCAGCAATTATTAAACAGGTCATGGAATTTCTGTGAGAATAATGCTCAATCTTTAAAGAAATATTTTCTTTTTATTGAAGTATACTTAATTTACAATGTTGTGCTAATTTCTGCTGTATAGCAAAGTGATTCAGTTATACATACATACACATTTTTTAATGTTATTTTCCATTATTTATCATAGGGTACTGAATATAGTTTCCTGTGCTATAGAGTAGGACCTAGTTGTTTACCTATTTTATACATAATAGCTTACGTCTACTAACCCAGCCTCCCTCTCCATTCCTCCCCCAACCCCTCTTCTCCTTGACAACTATAAGCCTGTTCTCTATATCTGTGAGTCTGTTCTCTTTCATAGATAGGTTTATCTGTGTCATATTTTAGATTCCACATTTAAGTGATATCATATGGTATTTGTCTTTCTCTTTCTTACTTGCATCACTTAGTATGATAATCTCTAGTTGCACCCATGGTTTTGTTCTTTATTATGACTGAGTAGTATTTCGTTGTATATGTTCAACACATCTTCTTTATCCGTTCACCTGTCTGTGGACATTGAGATAGCTTCTGTGTCTTGACTATTGTGAGTAGTGCTGCTATGAACATAGGACTCCATATATCTTCTTTCTTTCTTTCTTTTTCTCTGAGCTGAGTCTCCATTGCATTGGGCAGGCTTTCTCTAGCTGGGGCAAGCGGGAGCTACTCTTCTTCGGCTTGCGGGCTTCTCCTTGCAGCGGCTTCTCCTGTGGTGGAGCAGGAGCTCTAGGCATACAGGTGGCGGTAGTTGCAGCACACAGGCTCACTGGTTGTGACTCACAGCACGTGGGCTTGCAGACTGCAGTAGCTGTGGCACGCGGGCTCAGTAGTTGCAGCTCGTGGGCTCTAGAGTGTTGGCTCAGTAGTTGTGGCACACCTGCTTAGTTGCTTCACAGCATGTGGAATCTTCCCAGCCCAGGGATCCAACCCTTGTCCCCTGCGTTGGCAGATGGATTCATATCCATTGCGCTGCCAGGAAAATCCCATGTATCTTTTTGAATTAGAGTTTTTGTCTGGATGTATGCCCAGGAGTGGGATTGCTGGATCATAAAATAATTCTAAATTTTAGTTTTCAGAGGAACCTCCATACTGTTTTCCATAATGGCTGCACCATCTTATATTCCTACCAGTGGTATAGGAGGGTTCCCTTTTCTCCACACCCTCTACAGCATTTGTTATTTGTAGACTTTCTAATGATGGCCATTCTAACAGGTGAGAGGTGATAGCTCATTATTTTAATTTGAATTTCTATAATAATAGTAATGTTGAGCATCTTTTCATGTGTCTATTGGCTATCTGTATGTCTTCTTTGAAGAAATGTCTATTTAAGTCTTCTGCCCATTTTTCAATTGGGTTATTCATTTTTTCCTTGTTGAGTTGTATGAGCTGTTTTTATTTTGGAAATTAAGCTCTTGTTTGTTGTATCATTTGCAAATATTTTCTCCCATTCTGTAGGCTGCCAGATCCCCTAGCTCACAATGCTAATGGAAAAGAGAGCTTTGTTTTGTTTTATTTTAATTATTTATTTGAAAACCATGATATGAATTGGAAAGTGTCATATGTACCCATGACATGTGGAACAAGAAAGGATGTCAGTACATAAATAAAAGGAAGTTCACCCCAAGTGCCAATCCTCCTCAGGCTCCTTTCTCAGTAAAGAAGAGCAGGAAGATAAAAATATGTCTATAGATATTAATTCATAATTTAGGGAAGTTGTGAAAATTGTGAATGGGATCAAAGTATGCTGATCCTATTTTCAGCATGCTGAGCAAAGAGATGAATAGCAATTCAAGGTTCTGATTTTTCACATTTAAGTATACTGGCTTTTGAGAGGACATGAGAAATAAGATAATAACCTTTCCTCATCACTTGACAAAACAAGTATTAGGTTGGTGCAAACATAATGGTGTTTTTAGTGAATTTTAAATCATTATAACTAAGCTCAAACACATCTTCATTAATCAAAATAGGAACCATTACAATCAACACATTTTTGCTAATGTGAAATAAGTTTTTAATCCCTGTAATGTAAAAATCCATGCTTCAGGATTTGACAAACTCTTAGATATTATTTGCTGAATCCTGCTAGTTGTGGAAGCATTTTCCCTGCAACAAGTTATCGAGATGCTTGAAGAAGTGGTAGTTGGTTGGCAAGGGGTCAGGTGAATATGGCATATGAGGCAAAACTTTGTAGCCAAATTTGTTCAACTTTTGAAGCATCGATTGTGTGACCTATGGTTGGGCATTGTCACGAAGAAGAGAATTGCGCCCTTTCTGTTGACCAACGTTGGCTGCAGGCATTGTGGTTTTCAGCGTATCTCATCTGTTTGCTGAACATACTTCTCAGATGTAATGGTCTCACCAGGATTCAGAAAGCTGTAGTTGATCATATGAACAGCAGACCACCAAACAGTGACCATGACCTTTTTTGAGTGCAAGTTTGGCTTAGGGAAGAACTTTGGATCTTCTTCTTAGTCCAGCCACTGAGCTGCTTATTACCGGTTGTTGTATAAAATCTACTTTCCATTGCACGTCACAATCTAATCGCGAGATGTTTTTCTTGTTGCCTAGAATAAAAGAAGACACCACTTAAAAATTTACAGTCAGTCAATGAGGTGCACACTTATCGAACTGTTTCACCTTCGTAGAAGGGTCGATGTTGAGTTCTTCAGAAATTTCTTGTGTGTTTGTAAGAGGATCATCTTCAAGAGTGGCTTTAAATTCATAGTTGTCAACTTCGATGGCTATCCACTGAGCTCCTTATCTTCAAGGGCTCTCACTTCCTTTGCAAAACTTTTGGAACCACTGCTGCACTGTATGTTCTACATACTGCTGTTCTACAGCAGTTTCTAATGTTGCGAGTTGTCTCCCCTGCTTTACTACCCATTTTAAACTTGAATAAGAAAATTGCTAAAATTCGCTTTTGGTCTAATATCATTTCCATAATCTAAAATAAATATAAAATAAACATCAAGTAATAAGTCATTAGCAAAAAAGTGTAAAGCGAGAAGCTCACATTAAAATCATGTATAATATAACCATGGAGAAGGAAACGGCAACCCATTCCAGTATTTTTGCCTGGAAAATCCCACGGACAGAGGAGCCTAGCAGGCTACAGTCCATAGGGTCACAAGAGTTGGGCACAACTTAGTGACTGAACAACCACAACATAATCACATTTATTTAAGAATGTATTCCAATATCAAGGGTTATGGGCTTCCCTGGTAGCTCAGATGATAAAGAATCTACCTGCAATATGGGAGACCTGGGTTCAACCCTTGGCTTGGGAAGGTCCCCTGGAGAAGGGAATGCCAGCCCACTCCAGTGTTCTTACCTGGAGAATTCCATGGACAGAGGAACCTGATAGGCTACAGTCTATGAGGCCACAAAGAATCAGATGCAACTAAGCAGCTAACACTTGCAACTTTCCAACGTTAAAATGACAAATTTCAACAATGCGAAACCAAAATTACTTTTGCTCTAATCTAATAAAGCTCATTTCTATGGTTTTGTTCAAGTGGTGGTTGTTCAGTCGCTCAGTAATGTCCAGCTCTATGTGACTCAATGGACTGCAGCATGCCAGGCTTCCCTGCCCTTCACTATCTCCCAGAGTTTGCTCAAACTTCTATCCATTGAGTCAGCGATGCCGTACAGTCATCTCATCCTCTGTCACCCTCTTCTCCTCCTGCCCTCAATCTTTTCCAGCATCAAGAGCTTTTCCAAGAATTGGCTTCTTGCATCAGGTAGCCAAAGTGTTGGAGCTTCAGCTTTAGCATTAGTCCTTCCAACAAATATTCAGGACTGATTTCCTTTAAGATTGACTGGTTTTAGTGTCCAAGGGACTCTCTCAAGAGTCTTCTCTAACACCACAGTTCAAAAACATCAATTCTTTGGCACTCAGCCTTCTTTATGGTCCAGCTCTCACATTCGTACATGACTATAGGAAAAACGATAGCTTTGACTAGACAGGCCTTTGTTGACAAAGTGGTATCTCTGCTTTTTAATACACTGTCTAGGTTTGTCGTAACTTTTCTTCGAAAGAGCAAGCATCTTTTCATTTCATGGCTGCAGTTACTGTCCACAGTGATTTTGGAATCCAAGAAAATAAGGTCTGTAGTTGTTTCCATTTTTTCCCCCATTTATTTGCCATGAAGTGATGCCATGATCTTAGTTTATTGAATGTTGAGTTTTAAGCCAGCTTTTTACTCTCTGTTTTCACCTTCCTCAAGAGGCTCTTTAGTTCCTCTTCACTTTCTGCCATTAGGGTGGTATCATCTGCATATCTGAGGTTTTTTATATTTCTACCAGCAGTCTTGATTCCAGCTTGTGATTCATCCAGCCCTGCATTTCACATAATGTACTCTGCGTATAAGTTAAATAAGCAGGGTGACAGTAAACAGCCTTGATGTACTCCTTTCCCAATTTGGAACCAGTCCGTTGTTCCATGTCTGGTTCTAACTCTTGCTTCTCAACCTGTGTACAGGTTTCTCAGGAGGCAGGTAAGGTGGTCTGATATTCCCATCTCTTTAAGAGTTTTCCACAGTTTGTTGTGATCCACACAGTCAAAGGCCTTAGCATAGTCAATGAAGCAGAAGTAGATGTTTTTCTGGAATTCTCTTGCTTTTTCTATGATCCAGCAGATGTTGGCAATTTGATCTCTGGTTTCTCTGCCTTTTCTAAATTCAGCTTGAACATTTGGTAGTTCTCAGTTCATGTACTGTTGAAGCCCAGCTTGCAGGATTTTAAGCATTACCTTGCTATCATGTGAAATGAGCACAATTGTGTGGTAGTTTGAACATTCTTTGGCATTCCCCTTCTTTGGGATTAGAATGAAAACTGACCCTTTCCAGTCCTGTGGCCAGTGCTGAGTTTTCCAAGTTTGCTGGCATATTGAGTTCAGCACTTTAACAGCATCATCTTTTAGCATTTGAAATAGCTCAGTTAGAATTCTATCACCTCTACTAGCTGTGTTCATAGTAATGCTTCCTAAGGCCCTCTTGATTTTGAATTCCAGGATGTCTGGTTTTAGATGAGTGATCACACCATCGTGATTACCTGGGTCACGAAGACCTTTTTTGTACAATTCTTCTGTGTATTCTTGCCATCTCTACTTATATTCTTCTGCTTCTGTCCTTACCGTTTCTGTCCTTTATTATGCACCTCTTTGCATGAAATGTTCCCTTAGTATCTGTAATTTTCTTGAAGAGATGTCTAGTGGGTCAAGTGATATAACTCTGCAACTTGTTTTCAATTTTTTTTCAACAATACTATTATTATAATTAATTTGAGAAAGCCATCATAGTAAAATATTAACAATTGGTTAATCTAGGTGAAGTAAAATGGTTATTGTACTATACTTGTGACTTTCACATATCTTTTAAGTTTTTAATTTAAAAAGTTAAAAAATAACTCATGAGACCAAAACAATTAGTGTCTGTGAAACATCCCTAATTAAGGTTCTACAATGTTTTATTCTTTGACTTAATCGTGTTTCCATTGAGGGAACTTTGTGTATTAAAACTTGCTAATTTGGTGCACTTTGTGATTGGGAGGTACTGTAGGATGGGGCAGGAACCGCTTACTGTGTACCCTGATTACTTTTTAAGAATGGATCCTGGTTTTAATAGAAAATTATAATTGTACTTTTGTTAGTACAAAAACTATAGATTATTTTTGCCCTTCTTTTCAGAAAACACAAAATTTCAAGCACAGTGTACATAATTAGGTCAAATAAAGTATAGGCAGTTTTTATGAGGCTTGAGGCTTATCTAATTTGTGGAGAGGGGAGGGGCATTTTAGGAAAAGGTTTGCAAATTTATATATGAATGTAAATATTTAGCATGAAAAACTAAATATTACATTACATTACAAATTATATTACAAATTTTATTATGCCAAGGGATAACACAAATATTTCTAAATCTAAAAATATTATAATATTTTGATCAAGTGCTGATCTTAGTTTGCCTGATCTTCATTAAAATACCACAAAGTGGGTAGTTTGTGAAAAGCAGAAATTATTTCTCACAGTTTTAGAGAAGTGGGAAGTCCATAATCAGGTGGGAAGTCCATGATCAAAATATCAGCATGGGGGACTCCTGGTGAGAGCCCTCTTATTGGTTTATAGCCAGCACTTTCTGGTTGTATCCTTACATACTAGACGGGGCTAGAGAACTTTGTAGGGTTTCTTTTTTTTTAGGAATTTTAATCCACACATAGAGGCTCCACCGTCATGACATAATCACCACCCAAAGGTCCCACCTCTTAATACCATGACAGTGGACATTAGGATTTAAATATATGAATTTGGAGGAGATGCAAATATTCAGACTGTACCCAGGGTCTCATACGTTTCTAACTTACATAGATACATACAGAAGTAATTGTCAGCCTTATAAATATATAAACAATGATACACACCAAATGTGTCCCCAACTCAACTTGCTTTTAGCAAGTTCCCCAAAAATGCTCACAACCATTTGAAAAAATACATGATAAAGCAGGAAGTGTGAAGGAGGGAAGTACGGGTGGAAAGAGCCATATTTACCAATTATAATTAAAATAATTTCTAGATATTTATGCAAATGGTTGTTGGGAGCAATTGAATGCCAGTAGTTACATCAATGATAATTCATCCCGTAAGAGAATTTTATAGTGAAAGTAGAATGGAAATAGGAGTTCATAGAAAATAAGAAACAATGTAAAATTTCTGGCTACTAAAGAAAACCTGTTCATGTATTTTAAATGGACAATGATGCTATCAAATCTGTGTGGTGTTTAAATGATCCATAAATGTGCTTTTAAATATGGTGTTAAAGCTTTAATTTTAAAATACCATAGATAAGTATGCTAAAAATTATATCCTTTAAAAATTTTTTAAACTTGTCATAGAAATTCTTAGATATTAGTTTTTAAATGTTTAAAGGGCATATGATTTTTCCAAATTATTTTAGGATGTACATGAATAAAAATGTCTAAGGACCAAGTACCCTAGTTTCTCTAAGCTTTTTGCCTGTACAAAACAATTCACTGGTAATCTGTCAACCTGGATAAAACTAATTCCTCTCCAAAATTTCCTGGAGCCACAAGTCAACATTTTATGCAGTTCATTAGTGGGATTAAGATTTTAGTGGAATAAAATTGTCCTCACCTTAAGAAACACTTTTGAATGGCTTTTATTATGCCAGTCAAGATCTGATGGACTATATACCTCCCAAGTACAAGGTAGAGAAGTTTGTTCATCTTAATACAGAGGTATGACCCCATAGCACATCACAATTTTATTTTCCACTGGCTCTTCCCAAAGTGCAGGGTCAAATTTAGCACTGAATTTATATAGTTTTCATTATACCGTGTTTCCTAGCACCTAATTGTCTTGTTGGCCACCTCAGTTGTTACTTACATTGCACCTGCTTTATTTATCTTAATGATTTTATGGTTTTATTGTACCTATGAGTGAATGGATTGTTTTCTTTCTTTGACCTTTAACTCACCCACTTGTTAAACACAAAGTACCTTGGATAAATTCAATTTGAACTAAGCAAATCATCAGAGAATCAAAATATTCAGTTTAGATGGTGGTATTATTGACAGCTAGAAATAGTCATAGAGAGAAGGCAATGGCACCCCACTCCAGTACTCTTGCCTGGAAAATCCCATGGATGGAGGAGCCTTGGAAGGCTGCAGTCCATGGGGTCGCTACGAGTCAGACATGACTGAGCGACTTCACTGTCACTTTTCACTTTCATTCATTGGAGAAGGAAATGGCAACCCACTCTAGTGTTCTTGCCTGGAGAATCCCAGGGATGGGGGAGCCTGATGGGTTGCCGTCTATGGGGTCGGACAGAGTCGGACACGACTGAAGCGACTTAGCAGCAGCAGGAGCAGGAATAGTCATAAGAGTACCAAATTAGCATTGTATTTATTAAATAGAAACTTAAATGACTAAAATCATTGCATTTTTCTTTTCCAATTGATAATTCAATTAATTATTCTTGTTTTGTGGCCCAAAATTAAGGGTTTAGGATTAAGACAAACGGGAAAATTACCAATGTTATCAAAAGGCAAACAGTAGCTACTAGACATATATTATGATTTTTAAATTAATAACAATAAGCCAAAATTATAGTTAGCAGCCCAGTCTTAGTAAATGCAAGAAAAAAAATTACCCAGGAAGTAGCTATATCATAAAATAGCAGATGGTAATGGCAACCCACTCCAGTACTCTTGCCTGGCAAATCCCATGGACGGAGGAGCCCGGTAGGCTGCAGTCCATGGGGTCACTAGGAGTCGGACACGACTGAGCGACTTCACTTTCACTTTTCACTTTCATGCATTGGAGAAGGAAATGGCAACCCACTCCAGTGTTCTTGCCTGGAGAATCCCAGGGACGGGGGAGCCTGGTGAGCTGCTGTCCCTGGGGTCGCACAGAGTCAGACACAACTGAAGCGACTTAGCAGTAGCAGCTTAGCAGCTATATCATAAAATAGCAGATGGTATTAAGTTCTAAAGTATTTTGCAGAGCTACTTAAAATAATTAAATATAATCAGTGTTATATGTACAAAACATCACAGAGGCTCCTTCAGTTAAGGAAGTGAATACTGTTTGTGATAAACCCTTCAAATGTAATACTGCATGTAATGAATTGATTCTTTTATTTAAATTATTTATTTAAATATGTATATGTGAAAGAAAAAGAATTTGCACAATAAACTCTATTGAAATATTTAATAAAGGAAGAAATTAAGTTGAGGGAATACCAGTGATGATTTCATATAGAAATTATCATCCCCATCTATAGTTTACTTGAGAATTTCAATAAGGTCTTAGTGATTCTTTACAATCACAACAATATAACAATCAAACACCACTTTAGTTACTCTTCTGTACCCTCACTGTGGCAACGTGTAAGTAAAAAATATTAAATTTTCTTCTAGAAGGTCCATTTTTATCAATGTCTTAAGTAACTCTCAGTCTAGTGTATAAGATATTTTGGGCTGATCAAGGCATTTCCTGACCTGCTGTAGGGAGTGCTTCTCCTCAGGAATCACACAGTACTTACAGAGAAGTTCCTATTCAGGGGTGTAAATATTCCATTTGATCTTTTGTTTTTAATGAAGTATTCACCATGAAAATTTTTATGCCCTTCTTGCTGCTGCTGCTGCTGCTAAGTCGCTTCGGTCGTGTCCGACTCTGTGGGACCCCATAGATGGCAGCCTACCAGGCTTCCCTGTCCCTGGGATTCTCCAGGCAAGAACACTGGAGTGGGTTGCCGTTTCCTTCTCCAATGCATGAAAGTGAAAAGTGAAAATGAAGTCGCTCAGTCGTGCCCGAGTCTTAGTGAACCCATGGACTGCAGCCTACCAGGCTCCTCGGTCCATGGGATTTTCCAGGCAAGAGTACTGGAGTGGGGTGCCATTGCCTTCTCCCATGCCCTTCTTATTCCCTCGCAAAAATAATTTAAAATGTTAACTGAAAGGAGAGTTCCTTGTAACTTATTTTAGCTCCCTGTGCTGTGCTGTGCTGTGCTTAGTCGCTCAGTCATGTCCAACTCTTTGTGACCCCATGGACTGTAGTCTGCCAGGCTCCTCTGTCCATGGGGATTCTCCAGGCAAGAATACTGGAGTGGGTTGCCATGCCCTCCTCCAAGGGATCTTCCCAACCCAAGGATCAAAACCAGGTATCCTGCATTGCAGGCAGATTCTTTACCATCTGAGCCACCAGGAAGCCCATGTACTCAGCCATAATAAAAGAAAAATTTTGCCATTTGTGACAACATGAATGGATCTGGAGGGTATTATGCTAAGTGAAATAAGTCAGACATAGGAACACAAATAGTGTATGCTATCACTTACATGTGGAATCTTATTAAAAATAAAATAAAGTAGTGAATATAACAAAAGAAACAGTCTTACAGATACAGGAATCAAATTGGTGGTTACCAGTCCAGGGAGGGGTAAGATAGGGATAGGGGATTAAAAGTACAAAATTATTATATATGAAATAAATAAGCTACAAAGATACACTCTGCAGCACAGGGAAAATAGCTAATATTTGCTAATAACTACATGGAATATAAGCTTTAAAAATTCTTAAATCACTGTATTATACCCCTATACTTATATATATTATATATCGGCTCTATTTCAATTATTTAAAAAAAAGAATTCTGGAATGCTGAACATATGGAAGGTACTGGACAGGTGGTTTGCTTGGATAGACCATAGGAGTTTCATGTCTTGCTAAAAAGAGAATCAGAGCAGGACAGTAAGTTAAAGCAGTAAAATAGATTTTATTCAAAAAACTATTGCATATGTATGTCTTTGTCAATCCCAGTCTCCCAATTTATCACACTACTATGTATAAAATAGATAATAAGAACCTACAGGGCTTCCCTGGTGGCTCAGATGGTAAAGAATCTGCCTGCAGTTCAGGAGACCCAGGTTTGATCCCCAGTTTGCAAAGATATCCTGGAGAAGGAAATGACAACCCACTCCAGTATTCTTACCTAGAAGATTCCATGGACAGAGGAGCCTGGCAGGCTATAGTCCAGAGGGTCTCAAAGAGTCAGACACCACTGAGTGACTAACACTACTACTACTACTACAAACCTACAGTGTAGCACAGGGAACTCTACTCAATACTCTTTTCCTGTATGGGAAAAGAATCTAAAAAAGAGTGGATGTATGTACAGCTGATTCACTGTGCTGTTCAGTAGAAACTAACACAATATTTTAAGTCAACTATACTCCAGTAAAATTAATTTTAAATAAATAATAATAATACATTTTTAAAAAATATTACAGTAGGGACAGAGAGATTACAGAATAGAGCTAGAATCAATTCCAAATACAACCAGAACAAGTATAGATTTATAACCAAGCAGTAAGTTTGGGTGGGATATCAGTAGATGGAAAATTACTACAAGGAGACAAGTCTGGGGAAGTCTGACTGAAATGAGTAACAGGATTCTTGCTGAGGGCAGCCAGGCTGATCAGATACACCTGGGGGGAGGTGGCAAAAATGAGAAGTTTGATGGGATATTAAAGGTGGGAATTCTTGCTAAACTGATTTAGCAGGATTCTTACTGAAACTGGATTCTGCAAGGAAATACAAGGATGGGCCTCGATGGAGAGTTTAGGGGAGCCTGATTGAAATTTGGCCTGGGAAAGCATCTTTTAACCCCTTCCCCTATACTTTGCCCTGTGCATCTCTTGCATCAGGATGTTCATCTGTAGCCTTTGAAGTATCTTTTGTTAAAATAAACAATGGTAAGTACACTGTTTCTCAGAGTTCTGTGGGCCATTCTAGGAAATAATTGAACCTGAAGAGTAGGTCATGGAAACCTCAGAGTTATAGCCAGTCAGAAGGTCAGATGCCCAGATGACAACCTGGCTTTGTGTTTGATATCTAAAGTGGGATTAGAAACAGTATTGTGGGACTAAAGCCATAATCTGTGGGATTTTATGGTATCTCCAGGTAGACAGTGTCAGTTTAATTGTGAGATGGTGTCTGGAGAACCAGAGAATTGCTTAATATGGGAGAGAAATACACATACATTTGGTGAATGGAAGAGTCAAAAGTAAACTATTCCATGATTAGAGCACTGAATTGAGAGTAGAGGAGAAATACCGGAATTTTTTTTTTTTCCTATAGAGTTGTTAACTTCAGGAATAATGTAATTGGGACTTTTTAGTAATGATAGGAACCTAAATTAAACTAGCTAACTTAAAATAGAAATCTGTCAGCTCAAATAATTGAGAAAGACTAGGATATTTCTGTTATTGGACATGACTTAATCCTTAAACATGTTATCAGGTTCTCTTCTCTTGGTTCTACTTCTCTTTGTATGTATCTCTTTGTATGTTCATGTTGCAGAGATAATACTTTGATTTATACTTTTCCATACTGTGTATCCATATGCAAGATAAACTTGCCCCACAGATTTTTGCTTGAGGTGGTTCTAACAGCAACCCCAAAGCATAACCAAGGGAATTGTCCAAGTCTCACACACACACCTACCTCTGCTGGCAGACTAAAATAAAACCAACTATTGAACGAGGGCAAAAGAAGGACAACTTGCTAGTCACTCAGAATGTTCGTATGATAGGGAACAGAAAGCAAATTATAATCATCATCAAACTCACTGAAATGACTGAATTTAGGAGTGTACATAGTAGACCTGTAACATGAAGAAGGCCTAATTGGGCAGGGGTGGGACACTAATTATTACATGGTCTGTTCTATTAGAGGAGAATAAGTCAAACAAAACCAGCTTGACCAAGCACATAATTAGACTGCAGGAAAATCCTATGGTCTGGACTCAAGAGTTAGCAGGTCCTCCAAGGGCCTGAAGCTTTCCTAGAAATTAGAAAGTGTTATCCCCACCCCAAATCATTGCTACCCTCAACCCCCTGCAGTTTTTCAAATGGTTACATCTTTATGTAGAAGTCCAAAAGATTTTTGAGATGTCTGGAGTGTCATGGGATCTCTAGGGAGCTCCAGTAGAGTTGATGGAATTTGGAAGACCCATGAAATTCCCTGGATTCTGACCAGCTTAGAAATGTAGACTCTATATCCTCGATGCATATTAATTATGTACTGGAACATGTACTCAAAGCATGGAGTCAACCAGCAGCATCAGCAACCTTTAGGCACTTTATAGAACTGGAGCTTCTTAGATCCCACCCCATGATGACTGAGGCAGAAACTCTGGGGAGAGTCCCAGCATCAAGTAATTCTCACACAACTGAAGTTTGAAAACTGCTAATCCAGAGATGACTAGAAATGAAGTTCACTAGCCAGACTCTTGAAATATCCTGTATGATGGTTCATATTATTGATCTGTCAGAAGAAAATGGAATTGTTTCTCAGAGTAATTCCCAAAAGAACTTTAGATAACTCCCAACCAAGTTCATGAAGAATTACCATAGCTTTAGTGTAGATTACACTGTTAACTGGTCATTTATTCTGTGAATAAATAGATTGTATAATTATATGGAAGCAAAGTGTTTTGGTGGATTTTTCCTTTTTCATCTATTCCGTATAAATAGTCTGTTGTTATTATCCAAATTAATAGTTGTAATACATTGTGATTTATATAATGCAATATAAAATTGCCATAATTACATTTTGTGAAAAACACAGCTTGTATGGTAATGCCAAAATGATCAATATAATATAACATCCTGCATAACACAAATATAGGAATGCACCCAAAAGTTAGATCTTAGAAAGTATGAATCACAATTTTAGATAATGGAATGTACATTAAACAGTACAATTGTGATTATATAGTATTAGAAATAAATAACGTGAAAGTCAATTATACCCTTGCTCTAATATAGAAGTGAAGGTAAAAACACAGAAATGTTTTAAGATGTAGGTGAGTAAACACTGAGAAGCTCCCATCAATGGTCTCTAACAGTTAACATTTATAGAGCACTTATAGGTGCCAGACATTATGTTAGGAGCTTGGACAAACACTAATTGATTGGAGCCTAAAAATTTCCTTATGGCATAGATTGCTTTTACCAACTCATTCCACTTTAGGGAAGAGGAAACAAGGCTTGAAAAAGTTGAATACAGTTTACCTAAGGTTAGACAACTGCTAAATGGGAACTCATGGCTCAAATCCAGTGCTTCAGCACTTTAAAGTAGGTGTTCCTAAGTACCAAAATATGATAGTAAAACAACTCATAAGAGAAGACAAGAGTAATCTTCATGACCTCAGATTAGATAATGATTTTTTAAATGTGACATGAAAAGCACAAGCAACCAAAAAAAATAGATAAATTGGACTTTATAGAAATTGAAAAATTTTGTGCTTCAAAGAACATCATCAAGAAAGTGAAAAAAACAAATGAATGGGAGAAAATATTTTAAAATCATATATCTGATAAAAGGGACATGTATCTTCCAAAGAAGATGTATAGATGGCCAACAAATACATGAAAGATGTTCAATATCATTAATCATCTTAGAAATAAAAATCACAATGAGGTACCTCTTCATGTATACTTTTGTTGTTATTTAGTCGCTAAGTCATATCTGACTCCTTTGTGACCCCATGGACTGTAGCCCACCAGGCTCCTCTGTCCGTGGGATTTTCCAGGCAAGAATACTGGAGTGGGTTCCATTTCATTCTTGAGGGGATCTTTCCGACACAGCAATCAAACTCGCATCTCCTGCATTGCCAGGCAGATTCTTTACAACTGAACCACTTCATCTACCAGGCTTCTCTGTCCATGGGATTCTCCAGGCAAGAATACTAGAGAGGGTTGCCATGCCCTCCTCCAGGGGATCTTCCTGACGCAGAGATTGAACCCTCGTCTCCCCATTAGCAGGTGGCTTCTTTAGAACTAGTGCCACCTGGGAAGCCCACTCATATATACTACGATGTCTAAAATCAAAAAGACAGAAAACAGGAGTTGGCAAGGATATAGAGAACTGGAACCCTCATATCCTATACTGTTGGTGAGAATTTAAGATAGGGCAATCACTTTGACAAATAGTCTGGCAGTTCCTCAAATGATTAAACATGGAGTTAACGAATAACCTTGAAATTCCACTTAGGTATATGCCCAAGAGAAATAAAACACATGTCCACACAAAAGCTTATACACAAATGTTCATGGCAGCATTATTGACAATAGCCAAAAGATAGAAACACCCAAATGTCTATCAGCTGATAAATGGATTTAAAACTGTAGTATGTTCACACAGTGGAGCATTTTTCAGATATATATCTTCATAAAAGGAATCAAGTTCTGATTCCTACTATGAAGTGGATGAATTTTGAAAACATTACACTAAGTGAAAGAAGCCTGTCACAAAACCCACATATTATCTAGTTCCATTTATGTGTAATGTTCCGAACAGGCAAGTTTATAGAGATAGAAAATAGATCATTGGTTTTTTAGGACTGGAGTGCTAGTGAATGGGTTTGTGTGGTGATGGTTCAAGGGTACAGTATTTCTTCTGGGAGTTAGAAAATGTTCTAACATGGATTCTGGTGACAGTTGTACAACTTTGTGAATACATGTTTTTAATATTGAATTATAGCAACCCACTCCAGTATCCTTGCCTGGAGGATCCCAGGGACGGGGGAGCCTGGTGGGCTGCCGTCTATGGGGTCGCACAGAGTTGGACACGACTGAAGCGACTTAGCAGCAGCAGCAGCAGCATACACTTTAAATGGGTGAATTGAATGGTTATATCTCAATAAAGCTGTTGCTGAAAAAAAAAAGAGTGAGAGTAGAGAATGTGAAGAAGGCTGAGCGCCGAAGAATTAATGCTTTTGAACTGAGGTGTTGGAGAAGACTCTTGAGAGTCCCTTGGACTGCAAGGAGATCCAACCAGTCCATTCTGAAGGAGATCAGCCCTGGGATTTCTTTGGAAGGAATGATGCTAAAGCTGAAACTCCAGTACTTTGGCCACCTCATGCGAAGAGTTGACTCATTGGAAAAGACTCTCTGATGCTGGGAGGGATTGGGGGCAGGAGGAGAAGGGGATGACAGAGGATGAGATGGCTGGATGGCATCACTGACTCAATGGATGTGAGTCTGAGTGAACTCCGGGGGTTGGTGATGGACAGAGAGGCCTGGCGTGCTGTGATTCATGGGGTCACAAAGAGTCGGACATGACTGAGCGACTGAACTGAACTGAACTGAGAGAATGATTAGAGTCCTTGGGAAGGTGATGGTTTAGGATAGCTGTTGGAGTAAATATGGTAGCAACTGGCCGAAGATAACAAACCATTTCTGTCAAGTGGTGAAAAGATGATTAAAATTGGATTGTGAGCATATACAGAAGTATAAGCCTACAGGAGCAGAAATCTTCAGCTCAAAGTCTAGAGTGGACAGGCTGGAGGACTTGCACACAAGGACTGAAGATCAGGGTGTAGACCTTGGTCGCCATAGGTTCTTCCTGGGCTTCTTTGTTCTCTGACCATTCCTGCACTGTCTTCTTTCTTTCACCGTCCTTCTTCCATTGTCCGCCCATCAGGTGTCTATGTCCTCAGGTGCTCCACATGCCAGCCCTCTACTCTTCTTGTGCTGCATGCTGTCTCTTGGAGAGTGCACACTCTCTCATGTTTCAGCTGCCATGTAGGTATATTCTGCTGAAACCAAAATACATATTCACAGCTCAGTCCTTGCCTGAGCACCAACCCATTCTTCAGCTGCTCACTGGACATATCTACATAATTGTCCCACACATGTCCCAAACTCAGCTGTCCAACATCATTCCTTCTCCATCCAGCTTATCATCCTCTATCCCTATCTTGGAAAATGAAAAAAAAAAATCCTTTGATAGTTTAATTTTGCATACAGTAGAACAGTGGTTTCCTGGAGCCCAATGAAATGAGAAGGTTTATAAATGCAAAAAGAACTGGGAAATGGAAGAGACTCTTACAAATTACCCTCCTGACCAAGTCACACCTTTGGTTGACAACTTTCAATTATCTTTAGAGTGCAAAGATGAAAACCCAGATTCTACATGCCATTACTCATAATTCAGCTTTCTCTGTAAATTTAATTAAAAAGAGTATATACTGAGAAGTTGTGATATAAACATAGACCTTGACCTCAAATGGTTATGATCTAGCAAAGGGGGCTCATGGGTGAACAAGAAACTTCCAAACATGTGGTAAATGTAAATAAAGATTAAGCACAAGATACTCTGCTGACATGTAGGGCAACTTCTTCAGTAATTTAGGGATAGGAGGTTAGACTGTGTTCAAAATAGCTTTCCTGAGGCCAGAACAGTTTCTGAAACAAACAGGATGAGTAGAAGTGTAGTGGAGACAATAGTATCCCAGGTATGAGTTTGGCCTACCTGTGCCTCTGTAAGGTTGGCTGCAGAGAGACAAGGACTGGAAAGGGAATCTGGTGGATGCAGAGATTTGAGTAAGGTGGAGCCACCTTAAATGATGGCTGAAGAAGTGGACACGAAAAGAGATAGAACACTTTCCCCATAAACTTGGCTGTCAAGAGGGAGAGAAAGACAAGGCAAGACGCTGAGAGGGGGTGTATACTGGGGGAAGTGTATAGGCTTGTTACATGTGTGTGTTTCCAAAATAAGAGAGATGTGAGCAAATTTAAACAGTGAAGGGAAGAAGCCAGAGCCAGGATTGGTTGGAAAGATGAGCTATGGAATTAGATGTCTAATGTGGGAAAGACTGAGAAGGTGAACAAGGTGAAGGTTTTAGCCTCATTCTGTGGGATTAGAAGGAAGAAGAAGCAAAGATGGGTGTGAAGGAGAGGTTGGCAGGAATTTGATGGGTTTCATTTTCAAATTCAATGACAGGGCAAATAGGAGGATAGATGGTTTGCAGATTATAAACAATGTTAGAAATAGCCATAATGACTGTAGAAGGACTGAACAGCAGACAGACTGGTATTTTCCATGAATTTGAGACCAGCTCATTGGGTCGCAAAGAGTCGGACACGACTGAGCAACTGAACTGAACAACTAGGTATAAATAACAAAGTTGTAAAGATAGGAAACTGAGATTTGAGCACAGAATGTGCTATTTTGTGATTTCAGAAGCAAATCAAGCCCAGGTGATGATAAGATTGAGACCTAGCCATGGGACTGAGCGACTAATTAGGAAAATGAAGTTAATTTTACCTTTGAATCAAGGGAGTCAGTGAACTGAGAAGCCAGTGAATGAATGGAGCATCCACGTGTGTACTAAATTCCCCTAGTTGATGCCACGTCTTATGGAGAAGACCATTCAGAAGAATGGAAGATTGCTCTGGAACCTGTCTCCCTGATTCTGTTGTCTATTCTTCACATAATGGCTGGGTTAATTTTTTTTTAATGTATTTCTTATTTTTGTTATTCTCTTCAAAACCCTCCCCTGTCTTCCCACCTCCCTCTGATTAATTCCAGTATTTATACCCTGGTCTTCCCTACCTGGCCTGCCTACCTTTCCGCTTTGAGTCCCTGTCTTGCCACTGAACTCTTTGTTCCCAGCCACACCGGCTCTTGACTGTGCCCAGCATGACCTAACTTGCCCCTGCCTCTGGGTCTTTGCCCTTTGCTTTGCTGTGCCTGGAGAGCTCTTCCCCTGTGGCCTCCCTCATCTTCTTCCAATCTCTGCTTAACCTTCCTCATCTTCTTCTGTGCCTTTTCCTATAGGAGTCCCTGTCCTCCACCTCTGCTTCATTTCTTAAATGGCATTCATCACCATCTAACTATACATATGTTTCCTTTCTCCCCCCTTAGAAATCCCCTCCCAAGAATAGAAGCTACCTGAAGGTAGAATTTTGGGCCATTGCTCACTGCTATATTCTATAGGAGGCATAGGTTAAAAAAAAAAAAAAGTTGTTTTTTTTTTTTTTTGCATGAACGCAGTAGCAGTAGCATAGCAGTGGGTTTTGAGAAAGACCTTGATCGTAACCATGTGGAGCTTGTGAGCAACTGCAGGGAAAGGGAGAGAGAGGGAAGAGTGTGCACAGGTTGAGGAGTTGTTGACAGGCAATGACATTCCAGTGGGCACTCAGAGGTATTGCTGGAACACTAGGCATAGGTCATTGGTAAGAAGCCCAAAACAGTCTGGAGACATGACAGCAAGGGTGGATGATTGAAAGAAGTCACTTTTGGAAGTCTCCAAAGACAATGGCAGGGGTGGGAGGTGTGGTAACATTTGCTGGCTTTAAAGTTTCCAAAAACTTAGAGCTGACATCCCTTGGATTGTACTTTTGGATTTATTATACTTCTGAAGGACTCCCCATGAGAGATAATAGCAGTCATGGGTGTGCAAGGAACACAAAACTTGCTGGAAGCAGTTGCCCATCCTATGGGTGGATGAATGTGCCACACACATGGATCCTTGGATACCGGTCAGTGCTGGGGCACTTTACCTCCAGTTCTCCACAGCAATAGCCCTGAGGGGTGAGGGGCAAGTCCTGTCAGACTTCATGTTTACTGTCTTTGCTCCAAAGGTGCTCTTGCAGCATTTTCTTGCCTCCATACCTACGCTCACACTGTTCCCTCTGCTTGGAATCTGAAATACCCTTCCCTCCCCAGAACTCTTCCTATTTTGGCATTCTTTAAGATCCAGCTATATCCTCCACAAACTTTTCCTTTACAGCCCCAGCCTGGAGGGGTTTTTCCTTGCTTTGAACTCCTATTGCAGTAGTTGACTGTAGATTCACTGCCCTGTTCAGTGACTGCACTGAACTCGTATTTATACCTTCTGGGTTATATATAACATGTGTGTGATGGTGCCTTGCTGTCTCTCTAGCTTCCCTGTAGGCTTCGTGAAGGCAGGGGCAGGCTTGGTTGTCTTTGGAGCTCCCACATTACCTGACACAGACCCTTACCCAGAGAAGCTATTCATATAAATTGATATAGTTTAATTTGTTAATCATTAATATTCTATGCCGACACCCAGATGATAGTTCTGTTTACCTTCTAATGATTATTTAATATAATGAAAGTGCTATAATATTGTATACTTTCCCTTTTCTATTCACAGATTCTTCTAAACACTGATATGTTGGGTTCTCTGTTGAATAATTCAATTTTACTTTTTTAGCAGAGGCCAGAGAAGTTGGTGGATGAACAAACAGCTTCTGGAATCAGATGTCTGGGTTTGGATACAAGCTCTGCCACTTCTAGGAAGTGAATCTGAGTAAGATCTGTAAAAATCTTCCACACTCAGTTTCTTTATCTGCAAAATGGGGATTGTAGTAACCTGCTTCTCACTGATTTGTCGTGGAGACTAAATAAATTATACCATGTGACATTCTTAGGTCAGCTCTGGGTGAATGATAAAGCCCTCAGTGTCTGCTCACTGCTATTTCTGAGTGACCAGAAGTTTCGAGACTTACAGTATGAGGTTTTCAGAACGCTTTTCACTCTACTCCGGTCACTGAGGAACAGAGAGCAAGCAGTGAGGCTACGGCGTTCTGCTACCTATGTCAGGAGACCAGGCTGCAGGCTAAACTCCCCCACTTAGTTTATGTGTTATTTCAGGCAAGACACTCGACTCTTTGGGGCGCTGTAAAGATCAGGGAGTAAGCATCTGTGAAAGCACTTTGTAAACAGCATGCTTGTTTTACCCAAAGCAAGGGGAACTGTGGTTGAGAACAGGAAACAAATATATTGGCTTGGTTTTGAAAATCTTACCCTTAGAAAATTCACTTCAGGAAAAAGTAACTCTTTGTCTCGCTTTGATTGGATTATCTATTTATCTTATGTGGCCTTCTTTTTTTTTTTTTTTTAATTCCTAGTGCTATGGAAAGTCTTCTTGAGCCCAGGATATGCTTCCTTTTCTCATTTGTAAATCTGGTTGGTCTACTAAACAAGCAACCGCAGTCAGACATGATTTTGTGGTTTAAAGTCTGTTGCTGGGCTTTGACAAAGGAGCTCTGTAGGGAGTGGTAATGCGATTAGAAGGGTAACTGGCTGGGGGAGTGGGGACACCCAAGCCAGACACACACCCCTCCCTACAGGGTTCTTGAAGAAATGTGTCAGAGGCAGGTTAAGAGCAACGTCTCTGGTGGGAGTGGCCTGGATACGAACCCCAGCTTTACCACTTATTTTCTGGGCACATTACTTCCCGGCTCTGAGTGCTGCTGATTCCACATCTGTAAAATAAGAATGGCTATAGTACCTACTTTATAAGGTTACCTGGGGCTTAAATGAGTTGATACATGTAAAATGCTTACACCAAGCATTGTTGTTGTTGTTCAGTCTCCCAGTCATGTCTGGCTCTTTGTGACCCCGTGGACAGCAGCATGCCAGACCTCTCTGTCCCTCACCATCTCCCAAAGTTTGCCCAAGTTCATGTCCATTGCATCGGTGATGCCATCCAGCCATCTCATCCTCTGATGCCCTCTTTTCCTTCTGCCCTCAGTCTTTCCCAGCATCAGGGACTTTTCCAATGAGTCACCTGTTCGCATCAAATGACCAAAATACTGGAGTTTCAGCTTCAGCATCAGTCCTTCCAATGAGTATTCAGGGTTGATTTCCCTTGAGATTGACTGGTTTGATCCCCTTGATTTCCAAGGGACTCTCAGGAGTCTTCTCCAGCACCACAGTTCAAATACATTAATTCTTTGATGCTCCGCCTTCTTTACAGTCCAGCTGTCACAACCATACATGACCACTGGCAAGACCATTGCCTTGACTATATGGACCTTTGTCAGCAGAGTAATGTCTGCTTTTTAACACATTGTCTAGGTTTGTCATAGCTCTCCTGCCAAGAAGCAAATGTCTTCTGATTTCATGGCTGCAGTCACCATCCACAGTGATTTTAGACCCCAAGAGGAAATCTGTCACTACTTCCACCTTTCCTGCCCTCTATTTGCCATGAAGCAGTGGGGCCGGATGCCATGATCTTAGTTTTTAAAATATTATTTTTAAGCCGGCTCTTTGACTCTCCTCCTTCACCCTCATCAAGAGGCTCTTTAGTTCTCCTTCACTTTCTGCCATTCACATATCTGAGGTCATTGATGTTTCTCCTGCCTATCTTGATTCCAGTTTGTAACTCATCCAGTCTGGCACTTCTCATGATGTGCTCAGCATACAGATTACACAAACAGGGTAACAGCAGACAGCCCTGTCATACTCCTTTCTCAATCTTGAGCCAGTCAGTTGTTCCATACTGGGTTCTAACTGTTGTTTCTTGACCCGCATACAGGTTTCTCAGGAGACAGGTAAGATAGTCTGGTATCCCCATCTCTTTAAGAGCTTTTCACAGTTTGTTATGATCCACACAGTCAAAGGCTTTGGCCTAGTTGATGAAACAGAGGTAGATGTCTCTCTGGAATTCCCTAGCTTTCTCTGTGATCCAGCAAATGTTGGCAATTTGAGCTCTGGTTCCTCTTTCTTGTCTAAATCCAGCTTGGACATCTGGAGGTTCTTAGTTTGCATAATGCAGAAGCCTAGCATGCAAGATGTTAAGCATGACCTTACTAGCATGGGAGATGAGAGCAATTGTCTGATGGTTAGCACATTCTTTAGTGCTACCCTTCTTGGGAATCCAGATGAGGATTGACCTTTTTCAGTCCTGTGGCCACTGCTAGGTCTTTCAGATTTGCTTATACAATAAATGCAACGCCTTGATGGCATCATCCTTTAGAGTTTTAAACAGTTCTACTGGAATTCCGTTACATCCACAAGCTTTTTTAACAGCAGTGTTTCCTAAGGCCCACTTTGCTCTCCAGAATGTCTGGCTCTGGGTGGCTGATGACACCATCATAGCAATCCAGTCTAGTCCATTTAGATCTTTTTTATGCAGTTTTTTCCATGTATTCTTTCCATTTCTTCTTTATCTCTTCAATGTCCACTAGGTCTCTACCATTTATATCCTTTATTTTGCCCATCTTTGGGAAAAGTGTTCCCTTGGCATCTCAAATTTTCCTGATGAGATCTCTAGTCTTTCAGAGTGCTAAATAATTACTTTCTATTAATATATGCATAGAATCATTGCCAGCAAAGCCATGTCATTAGGTACTAGATAAACTTCCCAAAAGCCAGTGCATCTCTGAGATGGATGGAGACTCATTTTGTCTAGGCTAGAGATTTAAAAGTAATATAGGCCTAATAGGTTTCTCCTCTTTACCCTTTTCTGTAAGGGCTTCCCTAGTGGCTCACATGGTAAAGAATCTGCCTGCCAATGCAGAAGATGTGGGTTTGATCCCTGGGTCAGGAAGATAGATCCCCTCGTGAAGGGAATTGTAACCTACTTTAGTAATCTTGCCTGGAGAATTCTGCGGACAGTGGAGGTTGGTGGGCTGCAGTCTGTAGGGTCCCAGAGTCAGAAAGAGTCAGACATGACTGAGCAACTAAAACTTTCGTTTTTTCAAACTTTCATTTTTTCACTTCAATAGATTTCTCCTCCTCTTTACCCTTTTCTGTAAAGCCACAGTCAAGGCTAGGAAAGGTGGATTCTGAACATACCAATCAGATAGAAAAAAATGCAAAGAGTGAGTCCCAATGCTGGTTGGGCCTGGATCTCCCTAGTGCTAGAGGAGACATTCCCATAGAATTAGCCCCTTGGTGTATTTTGTACATCAAATAGAGAAGAGGGATGGGAAGACAAGGGCAGACAGGAGGAGAAGGGAAGGAGGAGGGAGAGAAGTGGTTTAGAGAGAACTTGGCCTCTCTCTGAAGTGCAATACAACCCCTGGTCCCATCTTTCGTCTTCCACCTCTTAGGAAGAGATGGGGCAGTTGGAGAAAGATGGCCGGACCTTTTGCCAGGTTTAACTTGCCTCAAATTTGAAGTGTCCTCATGAGTTACATGATAGGAAAAGAAGCCAGAGAATGAAAGATCAATGAGAATTAGGTGGACTGGGCCCTCTCTCAAGGAGTAGCAGACAGATCCCTCATTCTTTACCTTTCTCATAAAAGAAAATGCATCCCAAGAGCCCAAAGGAAAGAACCTCAACTGCAGGGCACCATGTGGGAAAGTGAGTTACACTGTAATCTGATCAGCATTTCTCAAGCTTTGCTGTGCATCAAATGACCCAGTAATCTTGTTAAAATACAAGGGTAGGTCTGGGATTCTGCATTTCTAACAAGCTATCTGGCTATCCCATTGCTGCTGGCTAGGACCTCACTTAGAGAAGCAAGAATCTTCTAGATGATTGGTGACCGGGAGTTGTGTGATGCACAGGAATTCTGCTAAGTTACTCCCCTGTCAACCATGTAGTCCATCTCTATACACTTAAACTTGGCCAGTCTGCTTCTTGGAAGTGGGGTGACAAGAAATGTCCTAGTCCTTGATTCTGACCTCAAACTTTGTGTAAGTGAAATGGGGGTTAGGAGGATAAAGGTGTTTATCTTGGTCAGTTAGTTCTATGGGAGACTTTTCCTATCTGTTCATAAGCAAGAAGTGTTTGAAATAAACCTAATGTGAATATTGCAAACATTTCATGAACCTTGTTGCCTTATGCCTTAAATTAGGGATTGTGGAACAACGTCATTTATTATCTTCAGATAATGACAGATAACACCATATGACATTTTAAAAACCTTTTCCTTTTGATTACTCAAATTTTATTAGTCCTTCAAATTAGCTGTCATTAAGTATACAACTTCTGTATACCAGTGCTTTATATACATTTTCATTTAGATTTTCCCTAACAATATAGAGATCATCACCTCCATTTTACAGATGAAGGAATTAGGACTCAAAGAAGTTAAGTAATTTGTCCAAGGTTACCCAGCTATGAAAACAGAGGCTAGCTAGGAACCCATGTGAATCTAATCTCACTTCTCTCTTCCTACTCCCTCCATGTTGTGCCATACATAACAGAATGACCATTTTTAAAATTAGAAAAAGTATTCGTTATTTAAAAACAAATTCAAATCTCACATTTATCTGATATCAACTGACTCCCTTGCCATGTATTTATGACACAGCTAATGAAGCCTAAGTTTTAGAGGATTTCTTATTTATAAATGTGCCTTCCAAAGGCACTCTGATTCATAATTTTGTATTCTTTGTTCTTAAAAGGACCTCCCCAAATTTGAAAACTTTAGGCTTTGCAAAATCTAGATCTGCTTCTGTTGCTTTCAGGTATGTAAACCCTTTTTTCCAATGTTCCCAATGAGGAGTAGTTCAGCCTGTGCTTGAAAATCTCCACTTAAGAAGAGCTCACCACCCCACAGGGAGTTTGTTTCATGTCAGACAGTTCTAATTCTTCAGAAGTTCTTTTTAGACTGTGCCAAAATCTACCTCCTAACAACATGCACTTATTGATTAAAGTTCAGCCCTCTGAAACCGCATAAAGTAAACCTAATCCCTCTTCCTCCAACAGGTCTGAAAGTATTTGAAGGCTGTTACAGGACCTTTTCCCAAATCATCACAATGCTTATGACCATTCCTCAGCTCTTCCATCCTGGATCACCTTCTCCTCTAGTTGTGGATATCCTTCTTAAATAGTATTCCATGTTTGACTTGACTGACAGAGAGCAAAACAACTCATTTGCTCTATTTATTTGTTGAGGACTTTGCATTTATTTATCATTGTGGGAAATGATTGTTGCTATTATATTTAACTCACTGTTGCAGCCTGCCCAATCATATTGTGCTCATATTTTTCCTGCCCCAGACTTCAGTGTCCTGAGAGATGCCCTCTACTCTTCATGTGATGATGTCATGCACATCAAATGATCTGTTAGGAGGTGGATTTGTCAAGACTTAGCAAGAAGGCTTCCTACACATTGCAGACAAGTGCCATAGGAAGACAGCTCATCTGCAGCTATCCTTATATATAACACACCACCATGTCTACACCCCCTGGTGGGCATTACTCCCTCCATGATCACACTCTTAATCTAAGTTTTCTCAAGACACTTAAAACATTTGGAAAAAAATCTTCATGGGAAGAGCTCATTGAACAGGATAATTATTATGTTTTTTCTTTGTTTCATCGCATTTGCTATTTATACTCTTTTCTACATGAATGTCCTCTCAATCCTTTTGCTTTGTCTTTGTTTTCCCTAGTATTCCCTTTGTCCTGTCTAAAAGCTCATCATGTTCTCCAGCAATGTAGAGAGAGAGAAACACCCCAAAGCTCATGCCTCTGCTATGCTAAAGGAGCGTATCCCCTTTGGAAAGAAGACAGACAGTGTTTTCCCTGCAGGTTTCAGACTTGTTACTCTCTGTGCCCTGCCTCTCCCCATACTCATCTTCCACATTGCCTTGTATCTACCAAAGAGACCCTCACATCTCCATTATGTCCTTTCCCTGTGTTGGGCAAACTCTTCATTCAGTCCCATAGGTAGTGTGGCGGGGGAGGTACACGCATACTCATACACTCAGTCACTTCAGTTCAGTCACTCAATCGTGTCCAACTCTTTGTGACTCCATGGACTATAGCCTGCCAGGCTCCTCTGCTCATGGGGATGCTCCAGGAAAGAATACTGAAGTGGATTATCATGCTCTCCTCCAGGAGATCTTCCTAACCCAGGGATCGAACCCAGGTCTCCTGCATTGCAAGCAGATTCTTCACCATCTGAGCCAACAGGGAAAACCAAGAATACTGGAGTGGGTAGCCTATCCCTTCTCTAGGGGAACTTCCCGACCCAGGAATCGAACAGGGGTCTCTGGCATTGCAAGTGGATTCTTTACCAGCTGAGATACCAGGGATGCTATAGTTTCATACCAGAGAATGTTCTAGTTTCACTATATTACATGTAGCCGTCCATTTTTCCCAACACCACTTACTGAAGCAAATGTCTTTTCTCCATTGTATATTCTTGTCTCCATTGTTGTAGATTAATTGACCATAAGTGCATGGGTTTATTTCTAGGCTCCCTATCCTGTTCCACTGACCTATGTGTCTGTTTTTGTGCCAGTTTCATAGTGTTTTGATGATGGTAAATTTGTATTATAGTATAGAATAGTCTGAAATCAGGGAATGTAATTCCTCCAGTTCTGTTCTTCTTTCTCAAAATTGTTTTGGCTATTGCTGTCTCCTTTGTTTCCATACAAATTTTAAAGTTTTTTGTTTCAGTTCTATAAAAAATGCCCTTGGTATTTTGATAGGGATTACATTGAATCTGTAGATTGCCGTGGACAGTATGGCCATTTTAACAATATTTATTCTCCCAACCCAAGAACTTGGTTTATACTGTATTTTTAAACTTTGAATTCACTGTTAGATAAACTGGCCATTTGTTCCCCTGAGCCCTGTTTGGCTAGTAGACTCAGGATTTGGTGTTACCACAAAAGAGAGTAGCTTTAGCAGATAATTGCTTCAATATTAGAAAGAAGGAAACTAAATCTAAAAACTAAAATCTTTGGCATTGACAGAAATTCTTAGATATCTGGTTTTGAGTTGATTCATTTAGTTATCTTAAGGTTGTTAGCATGATTGTTTTAAATGTCCAAGGGACCCTTATTGACATTTTGGAACAACGAATGTACAGATTTTTGGAATTTCAGTTAACATTCAGTTAATTAAACTCACAATTTTTTTTCATCAAGCCTTCAAATCCATTTTTCAGATCTCCATGGTCAGTTTTTAATTCTCAAATTATTTGAATATAATAAGAAAATTAATTTTACTTGATCTTTACTCCTTGGAAGGAAAGTTATGACCAACCTAGATAGCATATTCAAAGCAGAGACATTACTTTGCCAACAAAGGTCTATCTAGTCAAGGCTGTGGTTTTTCCTGTGGTCATGTATGGATATCAAAGTTGGACTGTGAAGAAGGCTGAGCACCGAAGAATTGATGCTTTTGAACTGTGTTGTTGGAGAAGATTCTTGAGAGTCCCTTGGACTGCAAGGAGATCCAACCAGTCCATTCTGAAGGAGATCAGCCCTGGGATTTCTTTGGAAGGAATGATGCTAAAGCTGAAACTCCAGTACTTTGGCCACCTCATGCAAAGAGCTGACTGATTGGAAAAGACTCTGATGCTGGGAGGGATTGGGGGCAGGAGGAGAAGGGGACGACAGAGGATGAGATGGCTGGATGGCATCACTGACTCAATGGACGTGAGTCTGAGTGAACTCCAGGAGTTGGTGATGGACAGGGAGGCCTGGCGTGCTGCGATTCATGGGGTCGCAAAGAGTCAGACACGACTGAGCGACTGAACTCAACTGAACTGATCTCACATGTTTACTTGAGGCATACATGTTAATAACAATGTTTTTCTCTTGTTAATCTTTTACTTGGGGCGGGGGTTGTGTTTCAGCTACGAAAACAAGGGTGGGGGAAAATGATTTTTCTTCCCCTACACGACGTTTCATGAATTACCATTACCACTTATCTAATTAGGCACAGAATATTTAGGACACTTTTTAGATCTATACTGAATGGATAAACAATTATTTAACTCATATTTAAAGCCAGTGACATTGCCCCTCTGAGGCAGGTTTTGCAAGGTAAGAAAAACTACCAGGAATGCCCTAATTCATAAGATTACAAAATGTCTTCCTTCATTCATCTCAGTGAATTGGGGGAAAAAAAGACTGAAGGATAGACGATGTATCTGTAAATGCGAGAAGCACTTTTGTGCTTTCTAAATTGTATATGGTGGGGGAAAGGCAGGTGATTTAAGGATCTTAGGCTCATTTTTAGGAAGAGGTAGACAATACTATTTAATTCTTTACTCGAATTCTTTGTCTTGTTGCACTGCTGGCTTTGTCATCAGCCAGTTTTGCAATAACTTTAACAAGCAAAGGAAATGCCAGTCAAGTGAAGCACCTGGGATCTCCTCACTCTTGTGACACGTCAAGCCTCAGGCAGGAGACAAAAATGCTCTAGGCTGTGTGTGAAGCCCAGGTAAAGAGGGAGTGGGTGGCTGTGAGTCTAGGTATGTAAGGGCGCCTAGTCCCAAGGCCAGTGTTTATATTAGCGATTCACTTCCACCTTTGGTACATTTAATCAGGCATTATTCCAATGCATGGCATCATCTTGACTTCAGGACTTTGGAGGAAAGCTGGGTCAGGAGGCTGTTCAAGTTAATTTAACAAGATGCTTTGTGCAGCCAGATAACGAATTTCACCTGCCCAGAAGCTTATGCAGAACCGTGACCAGGGCTGACCCAATGAGCTGCGCTTTTCTTCCACTCGAGAATCTTTTGAGACTCACAGAGTGAGAAGTCCGACAACCACGCGTACTATTCGGCAAGACGCAACGCAACCTTAAAGGGAGGGTCTTTGCTTTGCTCCAGCAACCAGCCAGAGACAACAAAATGGAAGATCTTTCTCCGAGGGAAAGCAGGCCTCGGATCTGACTCGCGGGGCCTGAGTTAGGGAGGTGACCAAAGAAAGGAAAGGCGAAGGCGCAGCTCCAAGAAGCCGGGTTCATTCAAACCCGGAGGACAGCAAACCCCGCCTCCCCACGCCGCCGCCCGCTCAATCGCCGAGCGCTCCGGGTGTGAGCTCGCCCCGCGGGGAGCGGCTTGAAGCCGAGGAGGCGGCGGCAGAGGTGGTTTGGGCAGCCCTTCGCGGCGGATAGGCCCAGGCAAACAACACCCCTTCCCCCTCCCCCTCGCTCAGTTCAACTCCCACTCGGCCCCGGCCACGCCCTGCTGCCACCGCCCCCTCGGGCAGCTTTCCGCTCCGCGGCCCGGCCTCAGTCGGGGGCGGGAAGGAAGGCGGTGTCTTGGAGGGGCCGTCGCGGCCACCGGAAACTACAAGGGCCGACAGCCTTTGCGGTAGTGCCCCGCCCCACTTCTCCCACCACTCAGCGCGCGTCACCCAGCCGCTCAACCAATGGGGACCGAGCCAGGGAAAAAGGGCGCCCGGGTCCGGATGCGCCTCAGGAAAGCCATGCTCCCTGCGCGGGGGCAGCGGGCAGTTCACCCGTTGTGCCTAGACTTCGGTGGCTCGCGCGCCCCATTGTCCGCTCTTCTCGCCTTTCTTGAATGAGAGCCTTACTTTTTTTCTTTAGTGACAATTCCGAAGGATGCTGCAGCCGGCTTTTGAGGGGAGGGCGCTGGGAAATGAGTAGGGGGCGGGATATCCTGAGACAACAAGTTTGGCTGTATGAAAGGCCTACCGGCAGTGCGCCTGAGCTAGAACGCCGAGAGAACAAGCACCAGAAGAGCCACGGAAGGAAAAGAAACGCTGCTGAAAGAATAACCCCCAGAAAGGGGGTGGAGAGAAGGCGGCCCCAACGCCCCGGCCCCCGGCAGGTCGGCGGCCAATCCGCTGGGGGAAGGGGTGGAGAGTCGGCGGCTCTGGCAGAGAGAGGCCGAGGGGGGTGGGGAGTCGGCCCTGCTTGCGCCGCCCTGGCCCCGCCCCCGGCCCGCACCGCCGCCCGCGCCGTGCGCCGCCGCTGTCAATCAAGGGCGAGTCAGCAGGGCTCGGGCGGAGAGAGGAGCTGCTACGCCACAGCCCAGCGGCGGCCATTCGCGGAAAAAGAGGCAGAGCCTGTGCCAGCTACAGCCTCCTCCGAGCCACCGCGGGCGGGCGGGACCGGCCTCTCCTCCCGCCTCGCCCCCACCCCCACCCACCTCTATCCCAGTGTCTCCGTCTGAGGGTTTGTCCTGTTAATGCGGGATGAGCGGTACGTATTCTCCACCCCCCTCGGTCTCCTTCACCACCTCCCTCCCTCCCTCCCTCCCCAGACCCTGCTCGGTTCTCCCCCCTCCCCCGGGGCCGCTGAGATGCTTTAAGGGGAGGAGGAGAGGGAGGGAGGGAATCAAGGGGAGGGAAGGAGGGTTGTGTTTTGTCTTAATGTCTAAGAGAGAACAACCTTCTGGGTGTTGCTCTGGAGCCGATGGGTCGGGTTTCAAACCACGTTTTGTGATATCCCCCACCTCCCTTCCCTCCTTCTCCCCCACCCCCTGCCGGTGTGCGTGGATCGCGGGTTTATGGAGATTAATGTTCGGGGGGAGGGGGAGGAGAGGGGAAGGGGAAGACGAATAATAATAATCCTAATAACCTGTTGTCGTGTACGGGGGGGGGTTTGTTGCAGATCAGAAGAAGGAGGAGGAGGAGGAGGCGGCACAGGCAGCGGCGATGGCTACAGAAGGAGGGAAAACCTCTGAGCCAGAGAATAACAATAAAAAACCCAAAACCTCAGGCTCCCAGGTAAAGGCAAACATTAAAAAAAAAAAAAAAAAGGGCATCACGAAACGTACGGGGAAAGAGGGAGTTATGCCCTTTAAATGCCCAGAAGTGAAGAACAGAACAAAAATGTTTGTCCACTCAAAGCATCTTTCTGAGAGTAAGGAAGTTAAATTGTAGATTCATACGGATTTCACGTGTTTGGGATATCGTGGTTAAAATTCCACCAGGAACTCAGACTATAAGAGAAAGGTGTGTGTTTTCCCAAGGGCGTTTTGAGTTTAGTAAAATAACACTTCAAGAAAGTTTGTTAGAAATTTCTTGTTATTTATAGTTTATATTGTGGGACCTGCTTCCTTATTCCTGTATCTTATTGCTTTTGTTAATATTTAGATTTCTTCCTTTTCCTGAGTAAGTTCTGAAATGTAGAGCTGTCAAAATAAATAAATAAATAAATAAACAAACCCCTCCCAACTACTGGCCTTCACTAAATCCTCCCACTTTTTTTTCCCCTCTCCCTTTTACTATCCCATTTTGGGTAGGACTCTCAGCCCTCTCCTCTGGCTTTACTGGCAGCTACTTGCAGCAAAATAGGGACTCCTGGTGAAAATCAAGCAACTGGACAACAACAAATTATTATAGATCCAAGCCAAGGATTGGTGCAGCTTCAAAATCAACCACAACAGCTAGAACTGGTAACAACACAACTTGCTGGGAATGCTTGGCAACTTGTTGCCTCCACTCCTCCTGCTTCAAAAGAAAATAACATTTCTCAACCAGCTTCTAGTTCATCTAGTTCTTCCACCAGTAATAATGGGAGTGCATCTCCCACAAAAACTAAATCAGGTAATTCTTCTTCCCCTGGTCAGTTTCAAGTCATACAAGTACAAAATCCAAGTGGTAGTGTACAGTACCAAGTGATTCCACAACTTCAAACAGTGGAAGGTCAGCAAATTCAAATCAATCCAACTAGTAGTTCATCTCTACAGGATTTGCAGGGTCAAATTCAGCTTATTTCTGCAGGTAATAATCAAGCTATACTCACAGCTGCTAACAGGACAGCTTCTGGGAATATTCTTGCTCAAAACCTGGCAAATCAGACAGTTCCAGTCCAAATTAGACCTGGTGTTTCAATACCACTGCAGTTACAGACCCTTCCTGGTACTCAGGCTCAAGTTGTAACAACCCTACCAATTAACATTGGAGGAGTGACTTTAGCTTTGCCAGTGATAAACAGTGTGGCTGCTGGAGGAGGAACTGCACAGGTTGGCCAGCCTGCTACTACTACTGAGAGTGGGACTTCCAATGGGAGTCAGTTAACTTCCACACCTACCACCACCACTGCTTCTGCCAGTATGCCGGAATCTCCCTCCTCCTCCACTACCTGTACAACCACTGCATCAACATCTCTGACCAGCAGTGACACGTTAGTAAGTTCAGCAGATACGGGCCAGTATGCAAGCACATCAGCCAGTAGTTCTGAACGCACCATTGAAGATTCTCAGACACCTGCTGCTACAGAGTCTGAAGCCCAGAGCTCCAGTCAGCTTCAGTCTAATGGAATACAGAATACACAGGATCAATCAAATTCTCTTCAGCAGGTGCAAATTGTAGGCCAGCCTATCTTGCAACAGATCCAGATCCAGCAGCCTCAGCAACAGATAATTCAAGCTATTCCACCCCAGTCTTTTCAGCTCCAGTCAGGGCAGACGATTCAGACCATCCAGCAGCAGCCTTTGCAGAATGTTCAACTTCAAGCAGTAAATCCGACTCAGGTGCTTATCAGGGCTCCAACTTTAACACCTTCAGGGCAAATCAGCTGGCAAACTGTACAGGTTCAGAATATTCAGAGTCTTTCAAATTTGCAAGTTCAGAATGCTGGGTTATCCCAGCAATTAACCATCACCCCAGTGTCTTCAAGTGGTGGCACAACCCTTGCTCAGATTGCTCCTGTGGCTGTTGCTGGTGCCCCAATAACTTTGAATACTGCCCAGCTTGCATCAGTGCCTAACCTTCAGACAGTGAGTGTTGCCAACCTGGGTGCTGCGGGCGTTCAAGTGCAAGGAGTTCCAGTTACAATCACCAGTGTGGCAGGTAAGTTACTATACAGTCTTTATCTTTAAAGATCCTCTTATACTGTTTTTAGTAACAAGTTACTGCTTTCCTTTGCTGACTCTTAGATTTGATGTAAACCTGTAAGTAAGCAGATGATCATAAAGAAGCTAAAGTACACAGGAATATTAGACTCACTACCATCAATATGACCCATTTATGTTTACAGTATTTAGCGTTAGGTTTTATGTGTTAAGTTTTCTAAACTTTGTTTTCTGCAGAGCACTTTTGGATAAGATTATCTTTTTTTTTTTTTTGTAATTTAGAGATCAAATTTATGTATACTTGAGCTTTTCTGAAAGAACCCTAGTCAAAGTGATGTTTATGTCTTATTTAAGGGAAAGTTGATTTAAAGCTGAAATAATACAGTGACAGATCTGCTGCAGTTTGAATTCTGTTACTCACGCTTCTGCATCTTGTTGCCCATGCTTGTGCATTTTATTATACAAAACTAGATGTTCGTGCAGTTGAGAGATATTATTTTGAGTTGCAAATTGTTTCATTAACTTTTTTCTCTACTTTTCTGCAAAAACCAAGATTTGCTCAGGACTTTTAAGTGAATAGTCCCCTATAAAATTACCTTTAAGTAAAATCTACGGTGGTTAAATTATTTATAGGAGTTTTTAGTGTGAAATTGGTGGAAAGCAATTAAAACTATAGACAGTAAAATGTCACTAATTTGAATTTGTTGTAAGGTCATTTTAGAACCAGTTATAAAGTAGTTATTTGTTACATATGTGAATAGAAACTTTTGAAGTAGTTGGAAAACCAGTCTTATTAAGTGTTTCAATCTTTTGGGATCAGTCTTTTTCACCTAATGCCTTTTGTTTTCTAGTAATTAAACACTTTTCATTTGATTATGAAAACCTAGTTGTGGTTTTGGTGTCTGATACTTAAGACCTCTTTAGTTAAATTATTTATATTTTGAGAATCAGAAATGAATAAACATACCACTTTTGAATAACTTTTCTTGAAACAAGTTGCAGATAAATTATGCTAGGGTTCTTGTTTTACAGTCACTATCTAAAGTAGAATTATATATTTAAAGTTTAGAAGTTGTCAGATAGAGCTCTCTGATTCAGGAGAATGGAGGTTACATGTTTTATTTAGATACCCTTTAACTCTAAGCCAGAGTTATCCAAGAGAATTTTCTGTGACGAGGGAAACGTTCTATATCTCTTCTATCCAGTATTTAGCCACTAGCCACATATGGCTATTGAGTATTTATATTATGACTAATGCGGTAGAAGAATTTTTAATTTTACTTGACTTTATTTAATTTTAATTTAAGTAGTAACACATGACTAGTGGCTTTTATATTGACAGAACAGTAACTAATCACAGAGTGTTTTGAGTGTGGTATGTTTCCCCCTAAAACTACTACAGCACAATTTCATGCCTGTTTCTATGGATTACAGTCCTCAGCTTCCTTTGTTTCTACTCTTTTTCTGAACATTGACAATACGTTATTTCAGAAAAATGTTTGTTTTGGGTGGGTTGAATAACAATTTGTATTGTCAAAGCAAAGGTTGTTTCAGTTATATTTCATCTTGCCTATTAAGCATATAGTTAGTGAATTATGCTTAATTAAGAGAATTGAATAATTTTTAGTTCTGGCTAGAAATGTTCAGTTTTTCTCTTCCCTCATTGATACCAATTAGGACCCAGAGTTTTTTCTTTGCCTCTTGTGAAGGTAAACCAGCATAACTGAGAGTAGGATCTTCTGACCGCCTCAGATTCACTTGCTGTGCTGTGCTTAGTCACTCAGTCTTGTCTACTCTTTGCAACCCAATGGTCTGTAGCCTACCAGGTTCCTCTATCCATGGGGATTCTCCAGGCAAGAATACTGAAGTGGGTTGCCATGCCCTCTTCCAGGGGATCATTCCCAACCCAGGGATCGAACCCAGGTTTCCTGCATTGCAGGCACATTCTTTACCATCTGAGCCACCAGGGAAGCCCACTTGAATGATACATTATTGTAAATGCAGAATGTGTTTTCTGGAACTGTAATTTTTAGGGAGTATGATCAAGGATTTCAAACAAACTTTCCAGGTGGTTGTAAATCTCATTAAAGTTTGAGAACCAGGGATCAAGTTGTCAGCCGTGAACTACTGATAAGGCAAAATATGGAGGAGATGGGTTTCGAGCCTAGTTCATAAGTGGCTCAGAGAATAGATTTCTGTGGCAAGTACAATTCATAATTTTTATTCCACAAACATTAACTAGCTCTGTGTTGAGCACTCTTAGTAGGTGTGTTTAATCTTGCATTTTCTGGGGTAATTTTTTTATTTAAAGAGTTTATATGATTTGAGGGACATTTATCTGTATGAGAAAATTTGAGCTTTATGTAGTTGGATTTTTTTCTCCTAAAATCAAGTATCTTAAATTTTGTTAATTTTTAATAGTTATGCTGTGTTGTTCTAAGATAGCCATACTATAAAGACCAGAAATGTATGCTGATTTTTAACAAGTCTGTGCAGTTAATCTGAGTCTTGTTTGCAGATTTTGCTTTACTTCCTAGCATAATAGGTGTTTGACAGACGTTTGCTGAATTAAGGTATAAATGGTGATAGAGAAGATAGCAATTTAGAATTGGGAGTGGCACCCTGGAGTGGCTTCATTTTTTATTTTCTTTATAATTTTATTTATTTTTAACTCTGCTGCGTCTTCGTTGCTGCAAGCAGGCCTCTCTGGTGGGGGTGGGAGGCTGCTCTCTAGTTAGAGTGCTCTGGCTTCTCATTGCGGTAGCTTCTCTCATGGTGGAGCATGGGCTCTGGGCTCGCAGACTTCAGTAGCGGAGGCCCCTGGGCTCTAGACTGCGGGTGCAGTAGTTGCTCTGTAGCACGTGGGATTCTCCCGGTCCAGGGATTGAACCCGTGTCTCCTACATCGCAGGCGGATTCTTTACTGCTTAACCACTAGGGAAGCCCTGGAGTGGTTTTAATGAAGCTAAGGAATTGGCTGTTTTCATTCGTTTTGACTTGGAGCATTTAAGACATTAAGAGTGGTACACCAGGTACTTTCCTGTCTCTGGAAAGGGGAGAATGAGCAGCAAGAACCTGATATTTCCCCGTCTATAAATGAGTCCTGAAAGTTCAGATTTTTACTTTGTGTTCTCATTTGCTTTTTAGTACTTTTTGATTATTTCATGCCCCTCCCCCCTCCCCCCTCCAGTGGTATTGTTTAATTTATGGGAAATTTTTGTTCTTAATATTCATAACAGCTATTACCAGGACTTGAAAAAATGATTTAGCTTTGACAGAATGTATTGGCTAGCTCGAGACAAGGGGCTAAGAGTTCTCCACCATCCATCCTGATGTTCTTCAGAAAGTATAGGAAAGGTTCTGGATGATATGACAGAAAAATTTTAAAAAACATTATTCAAGATAAATCAAATGAAACTAGTATTTGAAGCTGAGGAGCTTCATACTTGATTTTATGAAATAGCAATGTTAATGATACCCTACAGGAGCTTCTTTCCTTGATAATTATTCAGTTTGTGTTTCTGTGATTTGGTCTCAGCTTGAATCCTGAGTTCCAGGTTGAGCATCTAGCTAGAATTGAAGTAGGAACTAAATATTTGTGCTCCTACTATGAACCGTATTGTTTCCTTGTTAGAGTTTGGAGTTTGAAGAAGATGAGAAATCCTCTTAAAAAAGTTAAGAGCAAATATAATAACTAATCATGGGATTCTCAGGCTCAATGGTAAAGAATCCGCCTGCCAACACAGGAGACGTGGGTTCAGTCCTTGGGTTGGGAATATCACCTGGAGAAGGAAATGGCAACCCACTCTAGTCTTCTTGCTGGGGGAGTCCCATGAACATAGGAGTCTGGTGGGCTGCAATCCATGGGATCGCAGAGTGGGACACAGCTTAGCAACTAAAACAACAGTAAGAACTAGTTATGCTGCTGGCTTAAGAATATCCTTTGTTTTAACTAAGTGAGGATAATGGATGATGTTTTCCTCAAAAAAGAACTACCTGCTTTGCAGTGTGTTCTGGTAGCCAAAGTGTCCTGATAAAATGAACTTCAGGAGTTATTTCTCTTTAAGTAATTTAGAACATGTAGGGATCATTGATTTCATTAGTAATTAACTTGCACTGGCCAGCAATTTGATTTATTTTTGGCCCTGATCATATATGGTAATAGATCATGCTTTTGCTTGATAGATGGATATTTCTTTGTCAGTTTTAGTAGAAATTAAAATTTCTGTGCATATTCTTGCATAAAGGGAGTTCAGACAGGAAATGCTGTCACTTCAGGAACTCTCTTTCTTTATCTTCCTTTACTTCTTTGGAGATTTAAAATAAAAAACCTTGGGATTAACAGAACCTGAAATGGAAGAGTCAGTTTTGGTGAAAATAGAGTCATTGTTGGTGAAAATAGAGGCCAAACAAAATAGTTGACATTTATATTTAATTCAAAGACCTAGTTTAATCCAGTAGAATCAACTTCTTACACCAAACCTTTTTCCAGAGCTAGTAAAAGTAGAAAATTGACTAGACATTTAATACAAATATGGTTTTCCTCTGCCATATGATATATTAGTTTGGATTTCCCTAGTAGGCATCTTAAATAATGTATACACATATGTTATGCACAGATACACACATATGTATATGTACATATATAAACATATATGTATCTATTTGTATGCATATGTCTCCTGTGTTTAGTTATTTCCTTTTTCAGAGAAGTCATATTTATTCCTGTAATTTTCTTTTTGTAAAATCTTCTAATACTCTTTGTTATAGATTGGCATTCATTAAGAAACTTAGATCTTGTGCCCTGTACAAGTGATTTGGATTCTGAACTACCAAGTTGGTTTTACCCATTATAAGATGTATAGCATGACCTTTAAGATCTGTTGATGATGACATAACAATATCGTTGCGTATTTTTAAGTTTTTCATGGAAGATAAAATACTCGTGTAGAGCCACATTAATTTTTTAAAAGGGCATCTTTGGGAGGGATTTCAAGACAATAGAGTGAGGGAAAATAGAGTGTTAATCATCTGCTTTTCAGATCTAAATCAGGGAATATATAACAAGTAATACTTAAATATTGGAGCTGGCATAAAAGCAAGTTGAAGAGAAAGAAAGGAAGCTTGATTAAGCAAAAAGATGGGGAAAAGTTGTACAAATAACACAGATTTGCAAATGATAAACTTTTAGCTTGAAATGGTCTTTAAGATTATTGCTCACCAGCTGCCCTTTCATTTTTGCTGTTAAAGTCTATTTATAAAGGAATTCTGTGTTTTTACTGTTATAAGTGAAAGCAGAAACATGGGTCAGAGATTTTGCAGTGCTATGTTGCATACTTTTAGGGATGACGTAGTAAGAATTGACAGTAAAGGGGGCAACCTGGCCTGATACCAGACCATATCCAGATGTCCATGTGGGCTCTCCTGTACTCTTCTGATCTAGGGATGAGTAAGATTGAATACTCCTTATGCTTGTCATTTTGTTACCTAGTGAATGAGCAAGTTGTGGCAAAGGAAACCTGTTGCTAGTGTAAGTATGTGTGGTGAGATAAAGCCGTACTAAAGCTGTAGTTAACACAGATAACCTAAAGATAACTGAGCGTTCTTCCTCCTCCCGCATCCCCTAGCGGTATTTTAGAACAAAAGAGCCTGAAGTTAGAAAGCTTAAGTGATTTTCTTGTATTTTGTGGCAAAGTGAGGACTAGAACCTTGGCTTCTGTTTGAGTTGTCTTTCTCCTGTATTTCTGCCTTCTCCTGTATTTCTGCCTTTGTTAACCGAATCTTTTGGTTGCTGCTGCTGCTAAGTCGCTTCAGTCGTGTCTGACTCTGTGCGACCCCATAGACGGAAGCCCACCAGGCTCCCCCGACCCTGGGATTCTCCAGGCAAGAACACTGGAGTGGGTTGCCATTTCCTCCTCCAATGCATGAAAGTGAAAAGTGAAAGGGAAGTTGCTCAGTCGTGTCCGACTCTTAGCGACCCTGTGGACTACAGCCTACCAGGCTCCTCCATCCATGGGATTTTCCAGGCAAGAGTACTGGAGTGGGGTGCCATTGCCTTCTCCAGAATCTTTTGCTTGGTAATGAGTAAATGCAACTGATGTTTAGGGACCATAAAGGGAGAGTATCCAGCTTGCCTTGTCTTCTTCTACATAGACTGTGTCTATTATCCCTGATATTCAGTGTTAATATATTGAATGCAGCATTGGTGAAAAACACAATTCTCTGTCTCTTTGTTGTTGTTTTTAATGGTGAAACCTCAGTAGTAATTTTTTGTCCCTTCTTGGAAGAGCAATTTCAGAACTAAAGAGATTAGTAGATGCTATATGTAGATAAGAAAGTTCTAACTCTAGTTAGAATTTTTTTTTTGAAATGAGATTTGAGGAGGGAAACAAACATTGTTTTCCTAGTATGTGATAGATGCTAGGTATTTATATTATATCAGTATATCCCACAGTATTGTTGAGATTATTGTGCTTATTTTACAGATAATCTCATATGGAATCTGAAAGACAGTACAAATGATGTGGAAAAGAAACGTATGGCTACCATAGGGTAAAGTGGGGGAAGGATAAATTGGGAGCTTGGAATTGACATATACATACAGATATATATGAAATAGTATATATAAAAGAGATAACTGATGATAACCTGCTGTGTAGCACACAGTCGTTGCTTGACCAAACTGGTGTAATAAGCAGAGGCAGAGCTTCTCCATCCACCTGGCTTCTGTTAACCAGTGAGGAAAATGCAGTTCCAGTGGAAATGACTAGAGCTGTAAGTCACTCTGAGATATTTATTCAAGGTAAGTGAGGAGATAGGAGACGTTTAGTTTCTCTTTGGAAATCCGTATGATCCAGATGAATGCTATCCTAAGGTCAGAAGGAACTTTCAGGCTTCATCTCAGGCCATATCAATAACTTAAAAGTTACACATCATGGAAACGTTGAGCATGAATAAGCGCCTCACTTTTTGAAAACACCCCACACAATAGACAGATGAGCTTGATAACTGCCCATAACAGAGTCCTTTAATGAATTATGGAATAGTTGCTTTCTGAATATTGAAAAGAATTCAGAAATCATTGGGAGCCAGTATGGGTTCGCCAAAGAACTAGGTTCACAAATTCGTGCTTTAGAATTTCTGGATGAGTATACAAAGGAAATAACATCAACACAGTGTATCTTGATTTCAGCATTGATAGTCATGATTTCTTTAAAGGCTTGTACCTGATTATTATGTGAAAAAATGTTGGCTGTGTTCCTCAGTAAAGGTCTCTGGTATTGTGGCATAGGATTCTATACTTGATACAGTCCTGTTGAACTTTTTTTTTTCAAATTTCATACCTAAGGATTACTGAATTCAGAGATGAGACCAAGCTAGGGGGTATTGCTAATAATTATGAGAGGGCATAGAATGGAGATGCCAAGTGATCTTCAGATCAGTTCAGTTGCTCAGTTGTGTCCGACTCTTTGCAACCCCGTGGACTCCAGCACGCCAGGCTTATCTGTCCATCACCAACACCTGGAGTTTACTCAAACTCATGTCCATTGAGTCAGTGATGCTATCCACTCATCTCATCCTCTGTTGTCCCCTTTTCCTGCCCTCAATCTTTCACAGCATCAGGGTCTTTCCAAATGAGTCAGTTCTTCACATCAGGTGGCCAAAGTATTGGAGTTTCAGCTTCAGCATCAGTCCTTCCAGTGAATATTCAGGACTGATTTCCTTTAAGATGGTGCTCTTACTAGACCAGAATGCTGGACCAGAATGCTGAACCAGAACTAGCAATGAAAATGTAACAGTTCAGTTCAGTCGCTCAGTAGTGTCCGGCTCTTTGCGACCCCATGAGTCGCAGCACACCAGGCCTCCCTGTCCATCACCAACCCCCACAGTTCACCCAAACTCATGTCCATTGAGTTGCTGATGCCATCCAGCCATCTCATCATCTGTCGTCCCCTTCTCCTTCTGCCCCCAGTCCCTCCCAGCATCAGGGTCTTTTCCAATTAGAACTCTTCCCATGAGGTGGCCAAAGTACTGGAGTTTCAGCTTCAGCATCAGTCCTTCCAATGAACACCCAGGACTGATCTCCTTTAGGATGGACTGGTTGGATCTCCTTGCAGTCCAAGGGACTCTCAAGAGTCTTCTCCAACACTACAGTTGAAAGCATCAATTCTTCAGCACTCAGCTTTCTTCACAGTCCAACTCTCACATCCGTACATGACCATTGGAACAACCATAGCCTTTACTAGACGGACCTTTGTTGGCAAAGTAATGTCTCTGCTTTTGAATATGCTATCTAGGTTGGTCATGACTTTTCCTTCCAAGGAGTAAGCGTCTTTTAATTGCATGGCTGAAATCACCATCTTTAGTGATTTCGGAGCCCAAAAACATGAAGTCTGACACTGTTTTCCCATCTATTTCCCATGAAGTGATGGGACCAGATGTCATGATCTTAGTTTTCTGAATGCTGAGTTTTAAGCCAACTTTTTCACTCTCCTCTTTCACTCTCATCAAGAGGCTTTTTAGTTCCTCTTCACTTTCTGCCATAAGGGTGGTATCCTCTGCATATCTGAGGTTATTGATATTTCTCCTGGCAATCTTGATTCCAGCTTTGCTTCTTCCAGCCCAGCGTTTCTCATGATGTACTCTGCATAGAAGTGAAATAAGCAGGGTGACAATATACAGCCTAGACGTACTCCTTTTCCTATTTGGAACCAGTCTGTTGTTCCATGTCCAGTTCTAACTGTTGCTTCCTGACCTGCATATAGGTTTCTCAAGAGGCGGGTCAGGTGGTCTGGTGTTCCCATCTCTTGAAGAATTTTCCACAGTTTATTGTGATCCACACAGTCAAAGGCTTTGGCATAGTCAATAAAGCAGAAATAGATGTTTTTCTGGAACGCTTTTTTATGATGATCCAGTAGATGTTGGCAATTTGATCTCTGGTTCCTCTGCCTTTCCTAAAACCAGCTTGAACATCTGGAAGTTCACGATTCACGTGTTGCTGAAGCCTGGCTTGGAGAATTTTGAGCATTGCTTTACTAGCGTGTGAGATGAGTGCAATTGTGCGGTCGTTAGAGCATTCTTTGGCATTGCCTTTTCTTTGGGCTTGGAATGAAAACTGACCTTTTCCAGTCCTATGGCCACTGCTGAGTTTTCCAAATTTGCTGGCATATTGAGTGCAGCACTTTCACAGCATCATCTTTCAAAGAATAGAAAGGAGAGATAAGAAAGCCTTCCTCAGTGATCAATGCAAAGAAATAGAGGAAAACAACAGAATGGGAAAGACTAGAGATCTCGTCAAGAAAATTAGAGATACCAAGGGAACATTTCATGCAAAGTTGGGCTCAATAAAGGACAGAAATGGTAGGGACCTAACAGAAGCAGAAGATATTAAGAAGAGGTGGCAAGAATACACAGAAGAACTGTACAAAAAAGATCTTCACGACCCAGATAATCACTGTGGTGTGATCACTCACCTAGAGCCAGACATTCTGGAATGTGAGTCAAGGGGGCCTTAGAAAGCATCAGTACGAACAAAGCTAGTGGAGATGATGGAATTCCAGTTGAGCTGTTTCAAATCCTGAAAGATGATACTGTGAAAGTGCTGCCCTCAATATGCCAGCAAATTTGGAAATGTAACAGTTAGGATCCTCTATTTAAAGTTGACGGGTGGGGGGCATGATTTTATACCTACAAGGTGGAAAAGTGGTGTGGTAGCAGGACATATGGAGATGACTTATCGGCTTACCACAAACTAAGAGTTAGTGAAGCTCCTGTATTTTGTCCTTATCAGACCATATGCGATGTTGGATGTGGCACATTTTAAATGGGACAGTGACAAACTGGCAAGCATATCAAGAAGGTTCCCAGGTTGAAAAGTGTGGAAAGCATTTCATACTAACAATAATCAGAGAGGGAGGATTATTATTAAATGAAAAGAGAAAGTGTGACACCTTCTTTAGATACGTGAAGAGCGTTTTTAATTGTGTTCTGTTATGTTCTGTCCCTGGGACACCAGTAGAATCAGTATATGTATATACACATACCCGCCTGCAGTGCAGGAGACTGGGTTCCATCCCTGGGTTGGGAAGATCCCCTGGAGAAGGGAAATGCTACCCACTTCAGTATACCTGCCTGGAGAATTTCATGGACTGTATAGTCCATGGAGTTACAAACAGTCAGACATGACTGAGTGACTTTCACACATAACACAACCCTGTGTGGTAATGGAATAGTTTGTTTCATGAAGTGGTGATCTTCCTAGTGTTAGAGGCTGGGTGCCCATCTATCAGAGACCCTAAAATATAGAAGAATTTCTTATATTGTATAGAAAGTTTGACTAGATAATCTGTGAGTTTTCTAATTCTAAAATTTAGGATTCTGTGAATATTTGAGTACATAGTCTATTCTGGGTACTTAGATCCAGCATGTGGTGAGAGCTCTCTATAAGTCTTGTTAAGCTTACGTGATTGATTAAGTAGGGATTTCGTTGGGGGAGGTAGGGGTTGAGAGTCATGTTTACCATTTTTCTTATTACAAAGGCAGTGTGATTAAGATGATTCCTATTAAGTAATGTAATGCTTTAGTTCATAAATTAATAGTTTTCTGTTCTTCATTATTTGTTAGACTTAATGCTTGTGGCCTTAGATGCCATTTTCCTGTTATTTGTACTTCTGTTAGGTGACCACCAAAGCATTAGGGTTTTAAGCATACACTGACGTGCCCAACATTGAATTTATAGTTAGGATATTTTATCTCAGTACTTTAACCATAGTCATATATCTGATAATGTCACTTTAGTATGAACAGTGGGATTACTTTTTCTTGAGTGGACTTGGAGAGCAGTTGGAAAATCTAGGATCCTGATATAGTTTAAACTGTGGGAAGTACTTAGAACTTCCAGTCTGTTAATGTGCTCTGTGTAGTGAGCAAACCCAGTAGGTCTTTCTTTCTGGCTTAGAATATTTAGCTCAAAGGTGCTTAAAAACCACTTGAGGCCCTAGACCCTTTGGAATAGAAAAAGCAGTAATTGAGATAGATGAAGGTTCTCTTTGCCTTAGGCGTGGTAGTAAAGTTAGGTGTGTTGTTAGTCACTGAGTTGTGTCCGACTCTTTGCATCCCCATGGACTGGTGCCTCTATCCATGGGATTTTCCAGGCAAGAATACTGGAGTGGGTAGCCATTCCCTTCTCTGGGGGAATCTTCCCGAACAAGGGATAGAACCCAGGTCTCCCTCTCTGCAGGCGGTTTCTTTACCAGCTGAGCCACAAGGGAAGCCCAAGAACACTGGAGGGGTAGCCATTCCCTTCTCCAGGGGATCTTCCCAACCAAGTAATAGAACCCAAGTCTTGCATGTTGCAGGCAGACTCTTTACTGTCTGTGCCACCATGGAAGCCCCAATAAAGTTATAAGTGGAGACTATCTGGACTTGATCAGAGGTGTAGTTCAGGTAGTAGGTTTTTTGTTACTGCAGATACATGTACTGAGAGGCTTCCTAGATCACAGGTATTTTGTTCTTTTAGGCGATCATCAGTCATTTGCAGCCAGAAGAGGCACAAGAGAGGCCCAGGGAAAAAAGTTTATTATACACACAGGTCCTAGAGAAACAGTCAGTGTGCACTGAGAAAGAGTCACATGGGAGGTGATGTCAAGGAAGCTGGCTCAAACTAGGAGGTGGGGAGCAGAGAGGACAAGAACCCATAGGCAGATGCCTTTATTGGGGGATCAGGGTGTGAGGGGATTTCATTGGTGTGGTTAAATGTTGCTCAGTCACAGGGGAAGGTAGGGGGGAACCACATGGCAGTAGCCACCCTTATCACATTGGTACACCTGACTGCCTGGGTGCGGTGCTCACAGCCTACTTGTGGGGATGTTCAGGCAGCAGTAGAAAATGATATTTTAAAACATATAATACAACAGAATTGGGAAGTAGAACTTTTTTATTGGTGGGCACTGCTCTCTGTTAGCTGTTCCATCCAGGGCAAACATGTTATAATTGGAGCATTAATCCTTTTTTTCATTTGTAAATAGTGTAATTAATTCCTTCCCTTTTTACGTCATAGATGTGCAAAGATCAGATCAGATAAAGTGTATAAGAAGGGTTTGGATATTGTAAAGAAAACCGTGTATGGAAGTTGGTAGCCTAGTAAAAAACCAATACATAGCAACTCTCACCCACCAGAAGAATATGAGATAGTAAAGTTGGAAAATAAGTAGTTTTCAATATGGGTATTAGCTTGAATTAAAGATTAGAAGTAGATAACCAATGGGAATTTGCTGTATGACTCAGGGACCTCAAACTGGAGCTCTGTAATAAACTAGAGGTGTGGGAATGGACGGGAGGTAGAAGGGAGATTCAAGAGGGAGGGGGCATATGTACACCTATGGCTAATTCATATTGATTTATGACAGAAATCAAACCAATATTATAAAGCAATCTTCAATCAATTAAAAAATATTTTAAAAAGATCAGAATTAAAAGAGAGATATGTATAAAAGGGGTATCTGAAAGCCATGGTGAAGTGCAACTAAGGATATGGGGAAGGGTGTATGTGCAGGTGGAAAAGAAGCAGTGTATTTCAGTGTAGTAAGAACTAAATGTGTGCTGCATGCTGTCTCTGCAAGCTCTGAAAGTACTTGTCTTAAAGGGTACTTATGTTAGGGAGATAAGGCTTAGATACATGAAACTATTATATGACTGCTGCAGTTGTATATGAGAGTTTACCCTTAACTGCTGGGTTTTGAGGTAAGGGGAACGACTGGGAGAGTTCAGAGACAAGTGAGATTAGAGGTTTGCAGTAAACAAGGAATGCTTTCTGTGGTGAAGATTGGTTTAGGAAGTAAGTATTTGAAACTTCGAGGGTAGAAAGGTGAAGAGAGAGGATGTGTTAAGCCAGCTGAACTTGGAATGAAAAGGGGAAAGTCCTCACAGGGAAGCTTACAGCTAACAGAGAGAGTTGTGTTCTCTCATCTGCGTGCTTCATAGAGGCACAGTGGCCTCCCAGAACAGCTCAGGCACGCCCAGTGCACAGCCTGCCACCCCTGCTGCAGCCAGAGAAGTTCTGTGTGTTTTTGGATTGTGTACTTAACATTTTGTTTGAAGAAGAGATTCTGCCAAAGTAATAATAATTTTGAAAAACATGAACCTAGTGGATAGAAGGCATTGAATGGAAAGTTTTGCAAATGATGCTGTTAGAGCATTTCTCTATAGATAAAAGTGTGGAGAAGTTAGAAATTAGGAGCCTAGAAGAAAGGATGTTATTGGGGTAATTTAACAGTGAATTCACAATGGTGTTGATAAAGGCTATGGCAATGAACTTGCTTAATAGAAAAGATAGTTTGTTGAACCTCTCTTTAATACACAGAATGGTGACATGAAATAAGTGTGAAGGGATTACGTAAAAACATCAGGTTTGCTGGTTTCTTTTTTCTATTTTGTATGAAGTACGGTAATAGACATTGAGACACCAAAGATGAAGTGAGAAATTTGCCTCCCTAACAGTATATTCCCTATTGTGGAACCTTCCGAATCACTTTGTTTCGAAGACGTGATTTTTTTTTTTAACAATTTAACATCTTGGAAATTGAAATGCACCTCATAATCAAAGGCATGTCATAGTTTAATTAGCAAAATTGTTTTTCTTTCTTATCATTTGCATCTCAGACTGAATGGAATATGATGAATATATAGTTTATTAAAGTACAGCGTGGTTTGTAAAGGCTGTCGATGAGGTATTCCGGAAGCCCAGAGGAAGGAAAGACTTGCTTGTATAGTTCTGGGAGTGTTTTCATGGAGAGGGTTAACAACTGAGCAGGACCTTAAAAGGAAAGTTTGCAAGGTTGGGATGAGGACTGTCATTTCAAGTTATGTTGGATTTTTCATGTTGGAAATGCAGTTAAAGAGTCTTCTATAAACAATGCAGAATTTAGGCTTAGCTAAAGGAACATTATTATACATTAAAGTTGAATTGTAAACCTTCTGTAAAAACCACAGGAGCTATGATTTTTTTCTGTTTCACACATCAGGGAACATTGCTCCGTACATACAATCCTGATACTGAACTCAGGGAAGGCATACAGGTGGAGGAAAGCTTTGATTTCATAGAATAATGGGATGGATAGATCCTTGGGATGAGAGTCAGGATGCATACTTGAAAAGGAATGAGTTTATGATTATAAAAGAAAAAGTGCTTAGTAAAACGAAATAAAAGAGGAACTTGCATATCTAATTGTTTCATTCATCTAATTCTTTTGAGAGACAGTTGCAGATGAGAATCTTAGTAAGGAAAGTTTTAAGGCCAAGTCAAAGATATTTAAAGTCTCAGGGTTGCTTCTGTCCCTCAGAAGTTATCATGTAGGTGCTTCATAATGTGGCCCGAGAGAGTTTAGTCCAGTTGTGTAAATAATGAGTCAAGTCACCACAGCTTTTTGTTCACAGAAGCGGAGCTGCTTTTGCACAGAAGTATAGGAACCAGATAGTGATCTGTGCTGTGGTAAGTGGGTGCCTCCTGTGCCTGGTGTGGGATTGGGCGGGAGGGTGGGAAATCCTTGTTACAGTTGAGGGTGTCTAGGTCAGGGACCTGAGGGAGAAGAAGAAAGGGGAAGAGATTAGATACATATGATGACATGTACTAACAGAATTTATATAGGATAAACAATTACACTTAAAGTGGTTTATAAATCTTACCCATTTTCCCATATAGTTAAATCTACATTTAAATTTGAAACTCTGACATTTGACGGATATTTGTCATAAATACTATGAACTATGACAGTATGCTTATTGAAGGAATAATTTATTTTATAAATAATCCTATTGATTACTTGTTTTATAGTTTTATAAAGTTAAAGTACATTGTGTTTTTATTTCTAGAATTTCACCTTTTGTCCTCATTGGTAGGATGTCAGTAGTTAAATTGATTTTAATGATAGGGCAGTAAATGGTTTTAGTAACCTCTTGATAGACTTTCATCCATTTCGTGGACTCCCTGCTGGCAGACTGCATCCATAAATTCAGTCAGCAAATATGTAGCCAGTGTCCGTATTATGAGGCTTGATACCTTGCTTATGAGATTGAATGATATATGGGGCTGAACTTCCACTTTTATACTGTTCTAATAGGAAAAGAAATAATTGTTTCCTTTCATGAATGAAACAAGAAGTAAAAGTGTTCTTTAAGCCTTATTGTTTGTTTTATATTTAAACTCACATTTACTGCATGTTTAAGAGTATCCCAGATACTGTATGCAGCACTTGACATATTAACTCATTTATTCTTTAGAACACCCTATAAAGTTAAGTATTGTCAGGTGTAAGAACTGAGGCCTAGAGTGGTAAACAATTTGCTCAAGGTCATCTAATCTCCATACCCATTTTGTCTCTAGAACCCTGGCACTGTAACCATTACACTTGTCTCTCACCACAGACTCCCCATGTACTGTGCAGTGTATTTCCTGTAATCAGTTGTGGAAACAATTCATTGTCTCAAAGTGTCAGATACTGTGCTTAAGCATTATATGTATGTTAACTCATTTGATTTTGGCAGTCCTCTGAAGCAGATAATGATGGTGACCTCAGTTTTTAGCACAGGAAACCAAGGCTATCAGAGGTTAGTGTCTTGGCCAAGGGCATACAGCCAGTATGTTAGGCAGCTAGTGAGTGAAATACTTCGTAAGGCTGTTCTAGGTGAACAGGACTGTCTTTACAGCTAAGCAGTATGATTTTAAGTTATGTTACTGTAATTGTTACAGTATGTTCGATACGCCACTGATGCCTCTATCTCTAGGTGAGCCCTCTACTGTTTATCGACCTTTGGGGCACAGGAAATATGTGCCATGGAAAGAATTAGAATTTTAAAAAATGTATTGCTTTACGGTATTTGGTGTTGATAGGGAATTTGAAACTAATAAGAACATTTCCTTTAGTAAATATATGTGTACCGTAAACTGATTTTGAATGAATTTTGAAAAACAGATTCTAAGAATATAAGCTATAGAGGAGTCTTATTTCATTTTCATTAATATTTGTAAACTATTACTATTAGTATTTAATATGTTAGTTTTATATTAAGCAATATTATTAAATACGGGTTAGGCCAAAATTTCATTTGGTCTTTTTTATACAGTGTTATTGGAGAAGGTTGGCACCCCACTCCAGTACTCTTGCCTGGAAAATCCCATGGACAGGGGAGCCTGATGGGCTGCCGTCCATGGGGTCGCAAAGAGTCGGACATGACTGAAGCGACTTAGCAGCAGCAGCAGCATACAGTGTTACGGGAAAACTCGAATGAACTTTTTGACCAACCCAATATCAGCATATATTGATAATTAATGTCTGTTATATTAATTTATACACACTGATATTTAATTATATTAATACAAAATTAGTAACAGTTATCAAGCATACTGAAGGGTATACCATAAGGCCTATATTTCATGACTTGCTTCTTGATCAGGATGTGACATGTCAGTATAGATACAAGTTTATCTACTTTCTGAAGTAAGTATCATTAAAAAATAACTTTAAAAAACCCAGAGATCATAGGAATTATATGTATAGAATGTGTATTGTTCAGATAATTCTGCATGTCATTTTTATGTAGCATTAACTCATTTGACAAGAGTGATGCTATAAATTTATTATGGTTGTTTAGTGGATAAATAATAAACAAGATAACTTGGAGTATCTGCCTCCATGTACTGCACGTTGTTCTAGGTGCTGGGGAAACAAAACAGACATATTCTTCTCTTCTGATGGAACCTATACTTTGTGCGACATGAGGTTTGTTTTGTATCAATCTTAGGTTATAGCTTTTTTTAGAGATGAGAAAAATTAAGGCTTAGAAATGGTAAAGAACTTGCCCAGTGTTGCAGAATTAACATGGGGATTTGGGGGAAAGAATTCAGATTCCACCTAGACTCAAAATTACTGTTTGATTGTTAATCATATTTAAGTCCTTAGGGACAAGGAAGCTGTTACCATGAAAAAGTTTTAAAAGTGCCCCCCCCACCTCAGTTTTAAAGAAACAAAGTACCAAAGAGAATTAAATGCTAATTTACATTTTATAAGAGTTTGATATACCAGAGTAAATTTGTAGTATATGAGAATGGAGTAAATTTAGTGTGTATTTTCAAAAGATGTGATTGAGTTCATTTTGTCTGTCTTTGAGTTTGTGTATGTACAATTTATATATACACATTTACATAAGGGGATTATATTCTATACCTGTGGACCTGTTCATCACCTTCCTTGTTTCCCTAACTCTACCCTGTAATTAAGGATACCAACCCATTTGGGGGTAATCCTAAAAAATTAGCAGACCTCCTCATACTCCACCCTCAAACCAAGTCACAAAGAAAACTTAATTGTTGAAATGAAAGTATTCAGACAGCTCTCAGTGCTTTTTAAAAGGATTCTTTGGCAGCTATCTGAGCTGGCAGTGATAACTGTGTATAATTTTCAAACTGTAAGGCAAACATGTTTCATCCCATAAGCAGTTTGTGATGAGTAGAGGTAACTATGATATATTTAAGAAATCTTTTTTCCTTTTGTTACAATTAAATATATGTATATATATGTATTTTGTAAAATGAAATATATGAGGTATTTTTGTTTAGTATTAAAATTCTATCATTTTAAACACAAATGTATGGAAACAAATTTGCACTTAAATTTTATTTCAGTGAACCAAGAGGAAAATTCAGGAAAAATATCATTTAACAATATTTCTAGTTTTTAAATCAAATTAATTACTTTTTGGAGTAAAACTCTGAATATGTCAGTATGTCAAAATGTCAGAGTTTGTTCTTGTTTTGGCAAATCTTTGAAATCAAATCTAATATTGAATCTATGCTATTGCCCTTTAAAGAAGGTCATTTATCAAAGTTTGAGTCATTACTAAGGATTTGCAGATTTTTTTTAGAAAATGATTTGCTGCCGTCTTTTTAAATAAGACACATGCCTAGCCATCAGCAACAGCAGAGATGAGGGCCAGGCCCCTAAACCCTGGGGCATTCATACTGCCATCTGGGACCTCCTATGACTACTCAGAATGCCCTTGCTAGTAGATACAGACATTGAAGATGCCTGGTCAGAGACCAGCTGCCCTTTAAGACAGGAAGTGTGCTTGCCTGGACCTGAGCTTCTCAATAGCTGACAAGCAGCAAGATAGCCTTGTGAGAATAAATACTGGTGAGAACCCTCTTAGGTGGTGTTACCTCCTAACCTTTCAGAAACTAGTTCCTGATGTTCAAGCCAGAGATTTTACTGTCGTTTTTGCTCCCTTCCTGATTTCTAACTTTACAGTAACCATCCCGACAGACCTGACTGTTTTATTACCTTAGCACCTCATGCCTTAGGTTTCTAGTCAGCCTGCCCCATGGAAAATAGTGTAAAATCTACAAATTTAAAAGTAGAAGAATTAGGTGGATCTTTTTTGTCTCAGTTTCAAAGGAGAAAATGTCTTACTTCTTATGCTAGAAGGTGAAGAATATGACATCTGATTTGTAGTCCACAAAGAGATCTCACAGGACCACTTGTATTTTCATCTGCTTGAACTTTAGAATTTTCTGCTTGGGATATTAAAGTAGGAAGAACTCCATTTTCAGCCTCACAACTATTGGCAAGTGAGTGAAGTCGCTCAATCGTGTCCGACTCTTCGCGACCCCATGGACTGTAGCCTACCACGCTCCTTTGTCCATGGGATTTTCCAGGCGAGAGTACTAGAGTGGGTTGCCATTTCCTTCTCCAGAGGATCTTCCTAACCCAGGGATCGAACCTGGGTCTTCCTGCATTGTAGGCAGATGCTTTACCGTCTGAGCCACTAGGGTAGTAAAGGGGAGTTTAATTTAGAATCCAGATGCTACCTTGGGAAGAAAGTGCTTCTTTAAATGGTGGGTTGTGCTGATGTCAGGATGCATTTGTAGAATGACTTCTATGAGGGATTTTTTAAAATTAAATAATATATAACGAGACAAGATTTTTAAAACAAATGCATTTAAAAAAATTTTAATATAATATTTGCTTGGATTTCATTTGGTAAAAAGTTAATTTGAATTTGTAGAAACACTTTTAAAAGTTTATATTCCACATGATTACTGAGAAACTAAAGAGTTGTTTTGGTAATCAGTAATCAAGTCTTTAAAGGTTGTAGAAAGTCTGGCACTCAGCTATTATACCAAAGTTAAAAAAAAAAAAATTGTACCTTTAAATATGACTTAAAAGCACCACTAGTAAAAGATTTATTTATTTATTTATTTATTTTATGTTCTTAAGAATCCTGCATGCTTTTCAGTATGTTAGCCCAGTTGTTATAGTAAAGGCCATCGAGCAGTCAATCCTCATTGTTTAGGCATAGTTAACTATTCCTTTCTGCATAAGAATACTATAGGTTTAACTTAAAATGAAGGAGATGTGGTGCAGGTGAAACAGACAGGAGTCAAGACCTGCCCTCAGTACCCTGGTCTGCCAGGTATTGTCTGTGACATGACAATGCTAAAGGATGGCTTTTAGCATTCTTAAGCCATAGTTGTAATCACCTGTAAAATGAAGATAACAAAATGCTTACTACACTGGGTTTTTCTGAGAATTAAATGCAGTAACATGTAAAAATGTTTGGTAAATACCAAAACATTTGTATTTGTCACAAAATATTTGGTAAATACCAAAAATTTGGATGTGAATTATTATTATAAATTTATCCTTAATGCTTTTCTTCTAAATCAATATGTATGTGTTTAGCATTTTGCAGTCTCATTTTCTATTACATGTTCATTTTTGTTTCTGCACCATAAACCACAGTTCTGGTAATACAGTAAGTATTCAATAAATACCCAGTAGAAAGAAGTGACAGAGAAGGCAATGGCACCCCACTCCAGTAGTCTTGCCTGGAGGATACCATAGACCGAGGAGCCTGGTAGGCTGCAGTCCATGGGGTCACTAAAAGTCGGCCACAACTAAGCGACTTCACTTTCACTTTTCACTTTCATGCATTGGAGAAGGAAATGGCAACCCACTCCAATGTTCTTGCCTGGAGAATCCCAGGGACGGGGAAGCCTGGTGGGCTGCCATCTCTGGGATCGCACAGAGTCGGACACGACTGAAGCAACTTAGCAGCAGCCAGAAAGAAGTGAGACTGCTCTGTTAGCTTAAGTGGGTTGTGTAAACTGTGGGTTTTATTTTCTGTTTTTTGATGCTTTGACATCTGGGGCCTCACTGATCCTGAAGGAACTGCCCTTTCCAGGGTTAAGAAGTTCCTGGAGATAGAAAGCAACTCCACCTTGAGTGTGCTTTTCAAATACAAACCACTGCAGAGCCTACTCCCAACCAACCACAATCTTTGTGGCCCTCATGCTTCAGGCTACTGTCTACCTACTCTAGTCACAGGGCCAGGTACCACACAATAAAGGACAGCCCTTATGCCCCAGAGCCATTTGAAATTATTCAAACTGGCCAATCCCAAGCCTGTTCCCCTGCCTCTGTTTCTCCTAACTCACACCTTTTCCTTTTTGTGGAAACCACAATAAAGGCCCTTGTCCACATTTCCTCTCTGTCCCTCTGCCTCCTCACCCACTCTGGGCTTCCCTGTGTGGCCTTCTGGTGCATGGTGTGCCCCTTTCTCTTGGTAACTGAGTAACTGTCTTTTCAATGACAGTCTTCTCGTCTGACTATACCTTGAATTTTCTATTTATAAATTATATTTGAAAATAGTTCTATAAAAATAAACTAATGATTTATTTTTTTAAATTCTTAACGCTACAAGTCTGATTACCAAGAAATAGTATTTAATACAAAGTTTTAAAGTTTTCTTTAGAACTAACTAAAACAGAGATTCGGACTGGTATCAAGATATGTATGTGTGCAGGTGGATATATACATATGTTCATGTGTATAAAAAATTTTTTTTAACCATATTGGAAGATTACAGAAATTCTGATATGTAAGTGACCTTTACAGATCATCTTTTTGTTTATAAGAGGAAAAACTAAGACCCAAAGGGATATGTAAATTTACCCAAATCACATCTTTAGTTACTGGCAAAGTCAGGATAACCCATGTCTAACTCCCTGAGGCTTAAATAGACTAATGCAGGTGTCATAAGCATTTTTATTAGGAAGAAAATTGTTGGCAAGTTTTTCTTGCTTCCTCCCTTTCTCAAAGGAATAAGGTCTTAAAGTTAATTTTATTTTCTCCTGTCCCAAGAGGCAGTGGTTTGGTTGCTAAGTAATAGTTCGAATTGTTACAATTTTTTCATTTAGCAGAACTAAAATTGAATATAGTTATTCAATTTTAGTTCTGCTAAATGAAAAAATTTATAACAGTTTATGAAGTAAAATATCAATTTTACTTCATAAACTGTTTTAAATTCTAGAATCCAGATATTTGTGTCTAAAATTCACTCATTCTGTATCAGAGTTCCTCTTCTCTTGTCTTACTTTCTGTTAAGATCGTCAGACTTAGAAACTTGAAACAGCTGTTGTGCTAGATACATTGTTGTAAACATTTTTCTAAAGTATTTATACTTTTATGACAAATTTGACTGGGCCAAATAATCATTTCATGAACTGAGATAATATGAGGAGAAATTGTGACATCAGTAAATTTATAATGGACAAAAAATGAGTTAGAAGTTTTGGTGAGTGTTCTAAGTCCCACCCCCCACCCCCCACCCCCACCCCCCGCCACCTTGGCTAACCAGGCAAGAGGTAAATATACAAGATGTGGGGTGAAATAGCTTTCTGCAGTGTTCTGTATTGCTGGGTCTTGATGTAAATATTGAATCAAGTTTGGCTTTTTCACATTTGAAATAGAAAGGAGGTGTTTTTTTTTAATTTAATTTTTACTTTGTATTAAGAGTATGCTTCATCCACAATGTTGTGTTAGTTTTAGGTGTACAGCAAAGTTATTAGGTTATATACACACATATATCCATTGTTTTTCAGATTCTTTTCCCATGTAGTTTATTATGGAATATTGAATAGAATTCCCTATGTTATACAGTAGGTTCTTGTTATCTATTTTATATATAGTGGTGTGTATATGTTAATGTGAAAGAGAAAAGTATTAGTCACTCAGTTGTGTCTGACACTTTGCAATTCCATGGACAGTAGTTGCCAGGCTCCTCCATCCATGGGATTCTCCAGGCAAGAATACTAGCGTGGGTTGCCATTTCCTTCTCCAGGGGATCTTCCCTACCCAGGGATTGAACCTGGGTCTTCTGCATTGTAGGCATGTTCTTTACCTTCTGAGCCACTAGGGAAGCCTACATATATTAATACCAAACTCCTAATTTATTCCTTCCCCTACCTTTCCCCTTTGGTAATAAGGTTGTTTTTGAAGTCTGTGAGTCTTTTTCTGTTTTGTAAACATGTAAATGATATTTTTTTTTTACTTTGCCTAGTATGATAATTTCCAGGTCCAGCCATGTTGCTGCAAATGGCAAAATTTCATTACTTTTTCTAATATTCCATTGTGTGTGCGTGTGTGTGTGTGTGTGTGTGTGTGATGTATTTAACCACATCTTTCTTATCCATTCCTCTGTTGATGGACATGTAGGTTTCTTCCATGTTTTGGTTATTGTAATATATATAGTGCTGCAGTGAATATTGAGGTGCATGTATATTTTCAAATTGTGATCTTCTGCAAATATATGCCCAAGAGTGGAATTACTGGATAGTTTTATGTTTAGCTTTTTAAGGAACCACCTCCATAACTGTTTTCCATAATGATGGTACCAATTTTAGATTCTCACCAACAGTGTAGGATGGTTCCTTTTTCTCTGTACCCTCTACAGCATTTACTATTTGTAAACTCTTTAATGATGGGCATTCTGACTGGTGCGAGGTGATAACCTCCTTGTAGTTTTGGTTTGCATCTAACAATTAGCATGTTGAGCATCTTTTCATGTGCCTTTTGGTCATCTGTATGTCTTTTTTGGAAAAATGTCTGTTTAGATCTTCTGCCCATTTTTTTAAAATTTAAATTTATTTGTTTTAATTAGAGGCTAATTACTTTACAATATTGTATTGGTTTTGCCATATATCAACATGAATCCGCCACGGGTGTACACATGTTCCCAATCCTGAACCCCCCTCCCACCTCCCTCCCCATACCATCCCTATGGGTCATCCCAGTGCACCAGCCCCAAGCATCCTGTATCCTGCATCAAACTTGGACTGGCGATTCTTTTCTTATATGATATTATACATGTTTCAATGCCATTCTCCCAAATCATCCCCCACCTCCACCGAGTCCAAAAGACTGTTCTATACATCTCTTGTCTCTTTTGCTGTCTCACATACAGGGTTATTGTTACCATCTTTCTAAATTCCATATATATGTGTTAGTATACTGTATTGGTGTTTTTCTTTCTGGCTTACTTCACTCTGTATAATAGGCTCCAGTTTGATCCACCTCATTAGAACTGATTCAAATGTATTCTTTTTAATGGCTGAGTAGTACTTCATTGTGTATATGTACCACAGCTTTCTTATCCATTCCTCTGCTGATGGACATCTAGGTTACTTCCACGTCCTGGCTATTAGAAACAGTGCTGCGATGAACATTGGGGTACACGTGTCTCTTTCAGTTCTGGTTTCCTCGGTGTGTATGCCCAGCAGTGGGATTGCTGGGTCATATGGCAGTTCCATTTCCAGTTTTTTAAGGAATCTCCACACTGTTCTCCATAGTGGCTATACTAGTTTGCATTCCCACCAGCAGTGTAAGAGGGTTCCCTTTTCTCCACATCCTCTCCAGCATTTATTACTTGTAGACTTTTGGATCGCAGCCATTCTGACTGGTGTGAAATGGTACCTGATTGTGGTTTTGATTTGCATTTCTCTGATAATGAGTGATGTTGAGCATCTTTTCATGTGTTTGTTAGCCATCTGTATGTCTTCTTTGGAGAAATGTCTTAGTTCTTTGGCCCATTTTTTTTGATTGAGTCGTTTATTTTTCTGGAATTGAGCTGTAGGAGTTGCTTGTATATTTTTGAGATTAGTTTTTTGTCAGTTGCTTCATTTACTATTATTTTCTCCCATTCTGAAGCCTGTCTTTTCACCTTGCTTATAGTTTCTTTTGTTGTGCAGAAGCTTTTAAGTTTAATTAGATTCCATTTGTTTATTTTTGCTTTTATTTCCAATATTCTGGGAGGTGGGTCATTAGAGGATCCTGCTGTGATGTATGTTGGAGAGTGTTTTGCCTATGTTCTCCTCTAAGAGTTTTATAGTTTCTGGTCTTATGTTTAGATCTTTAATCCATTTTGAGTTTATTTTGTGTATGGTGTTAGAAAGTGTTCTAGTTTCATTCTTTTACAAGTGGTTGAGCAGTTTTCCCAGCACCACTTGGTAAAGAGATTGTCTTCTCCATTGTATATTCTTGCCTCCTTTGTCAAAGATAAGCTGTCCATAGGTCATGGGTTTATCTCTGGGCTTTCTATTTTGTTCCACTGATCTGTATTTCTGTCTTTGTGCCAGTACCATACTGTCTTGATGACTGTGGCTTTGTAATAGAGCCTGCAGTCAGGCAGGTTGATTTCTCCAGTTCCATTCTTCTTTCTCAAGATTGCTTTGGCTATTCAGGGCTTTTTTGTATTTCCATACCAATTGTGAAATTATTTGTTCTAGCTCTGTGAAAAATACCGTTGGTAGCTTGATAGGGATTGCATTGAATCTGTAGATTGCTTTGGGTAGTATACTTATTTTCACTATATTGATTCTTCTGATCCATGAACATGGTATATTTCTCCATCTATTAGAGTCCTCTTTGATTTCTTTCACCAGTGTTTTATAGTTTTCTATATATAGGTCTTATTGGGCTGTTTGTTTTGTTTTGATATTGAGGTACATGAGCTCTTTGTATATTTTGGAGATTAATCACTTGTTGGTCATTTCATTTGCAAATATTTTCTCCCATTCTGTGGATTGTCTTTTCATTTTGTTTATGGTTTACTTTGCTGTTCAACAGCTTTGAGGTTTAGTTTGGGTCCATTTGCTTATTTTTGTTTTTATTTTCTTTAGGAAGTAAATCCCAAAAGATATTGCTGCAATTGATATCAAAAAGTGTCCTGCCTGTGTTTCCCTCTAAGAGTTTTATAATATCCAGTCTTTAATCGATGTTTGGTTTATTTTTGTGTATGGTGTTAACAGAATGTTCTACTTTCATTCTTTACTTGTAGCTGTCCAGTTTTCCCAGCACCACTTACAGAACAGACTGTCTTTTCTCCCTTTTATAGTCTTGCCTCCTTTGTTGCCGATTAGTTGACTGTTAGTGAATGGGTTTATTTCTGGGTGCTCTATCCTGTTCCATTGATCTCTGTGTGTTTGGTGAAAATATCATACTGTTTTGATGACTGTAGTTTTGTAATATAGTTTGAAGTCCTCCAGCTTTGTTGTTCTTTCTCAGGACTGCTTTAGCTGTTTGGAGTCTTCTGTGTTTCCATACAAATTTTACAATTTTTTGTTTTAGTTCTGTGAAAAAATGCCATTTGATTTGATAGGGATTGCATTGAATCTATAGATTGCCTCAGGTAGTATAGTTTTGACATTTTGACAGTACTGATTCTTCCAATCCAAGAACATGGTATGTCATTATCTGTTTGTGGTATCTTCGATTTCTTTCATCAGTGTCTAACAGATTTCAGAGTACAGGTCTTTTGTGTCTTTAGGTAAGTTTATTCCTATGATTTTATTCTTTTTGATGCAGTGTTAAGTGGGGTGGTTTCCTTAATTTCTCTTTTTAATCTCTCATTGTTAGTGTGTAGAAATACAAGCGATTTCTGTGTATTAATTTTATATCCTGCAACCTTACTGAATTAATTGATGAGCTCTAGTAATTTTCTGGTAGTGTCTTTAGGATTAGAAAGGAGAGGTGGCTTTAAGTTGGTCCTCCATACGGACAGTAGTGGTAGTTCTCCATTTCCTCAGTAAACTGAACTAAATGTGATGTAATTAGATTGAAAGGAAAAATTTAGCTTAAACTAAAGAAATGCATTTGTAATAATGTAAATGATTAAATAGGGCACAACTTATTGAGGGAGGATTTAAACCTCTGCCCTTCAGAAGTTTTTATGTATTAACTACCTGTCAGATTGGAGAAGGAAATGGCAAACCATTCACTATTCTTGCCAGGAGAATCCCATGGACAAAGAAACCTGGTGGGCTATATTTCACGGGGTCGCAAAGAGTCGGACACGACTGAAGTGACTTAGCACACACGCACCTGTCAGATTGTTCTAGAATTGCATGTCAGCTGCTCCCCAGGGATCCTATTTTCTAAAGTAAGAAATATTAAATTTTTTGATCATAGCATAAAGCACTTAGCAACGTCTATATACTGCAACCTTAAATCATGGAGGAATGATATTGAATAATAACCTGATACATTTGGGGAACTCGTGGACTTAAATTTTTTTCCCACTTCATACCAGATTTCCCATCTCCTTTTTTCTTGCCAGCTCTTGCACCTGATCTGCTAGAGGTTCTGAAACGCTGTTATTGCTGTAGCATTCAGCTTTTGTAATTGAAAATGTGGCTGTAAGTTGGAGCTAAGTAATGGTTCCCTGTACTGCTTCTAACAGTAACCTGGTTATCTTTGCTTCCTCCTCTGTGCATAGACAGTGCCTTGCATATAGTTACAGCCTGAGATGTCCACTTACTGTTAGTCGCTCAGTAGTGTCTGACTGACTCTTTGAAACCCCCAAGTACTGTAGCCTGCCAGGCTCCTCTGTCCATGTGATTTTCCAGGCAAGAATATTGGAGTAGATAGCCATTTCCTTCTCTAGGGAATCTTCCTGACTGAAGGATCAAACTCATATCTGCTTTGCAGACAGATTCTTTACCATTGAGTCACCAGAGAAGTCCCTGCTTATAGTTGGTGCTTAATAAATATTTGACTCAGTAGATGCAGCTCTGTTTTTTTTTTAATTGTATTTAAAATACTTGATTCTGTTTTTTATATAGTATGTGGTCATTTTTCAAAATCTGTCAACTGTTTCAAGGACTGATACTCATTTTAACTGTAATAAAAATAAGCTTATAGAAACTTTGGATTTCACCTTTTAGAATGCTTTGCCTTTTTTGTTAACTGAATAAAATACTTTATTATGTCATGGTAGTGTGAAAATCTCATTCTGTATTGCTGTAAAATCTTTTGATTTTATTTAATGACATTCTATATTGAGTTTTGTATTTATTGTAATTGCTAATAAAAGTTACCTTAAACAGTTTTTTCTTGTGTTTTAGTATTATAGTTCCTTTTTGTACTGAAATGTGAGATAAACGTTGGACAGCCATAGTCCAGATAAGATAAATCTGGCCAAATTTTACACTTTGTTGTTTAGGATATTAAATTCACTCATAATTCTGTGTTTATTAATTAAAACTAAAAATTTTAAGTGATACAAAACTACTAGTGGCCTTTGGAAGAATATAACTAAATGCAGTTTTGGTTCCAAGCTGTCTTTGTTTTTAGAGGATTTACTAGGTCTAGAAATAAGAACACTTGCATGTTCCTTTCCTTTTCAAAATCAGAAGTAAGCAGTCAGGAGTATTCCTTAGTAATGAATAGATCATTATCTGCCCAAGCTGATAAAGCACATTGAATTTTTCCAAGGGACAGCAGAGTAGAAATAGAAAATAATAATTAAACTCCCTAATGTGACAAAGGGGATAGGAATATGAAATCCACTGGGTTTTTTAAAATTAGTTCTTTCTTTAACTTTATATAATTTATTTCATAGTTATTTCTGTATATCATGGTTAAGTGTAGAAATTATCTTGATACACCTTAGCTGTGAATATTTAAATGAAATACAGGTATCTTATAAATTCATGCATGGCCTTTTGGAGCTTTATTGTGGTGAAGAAATTAAAAGGACAATATAAACTTAATTCTTAGAACTATTTTGAAGAGGAAATGTAGAGATCAGTTGTTAAGAATTAGGCTTTGATTATAATTTTACAGTGGAGCTCATTCATTTCCTTGTCTGCACACATCTTTAAATTATTTAAGTTAGTCTCTTCCATCAAATGAGCAAACAGTTCTGTCTTTTAAGGTTTATTTCTGTAAATGAGTTTTCAAGTTAATCATACTCTGAATTTTTATAAGTGAACAGAATCTTTTCTTTGCCTATGTTCTAATTCCCCCACAAATATGCCAAATGTTATTTCAGTTCAAGAAAGTCAATATAGTTTTAAAAATTCTCCCCCTACTCCTCCGAAGGTGTGCTCATATTCATCTCATCTTAATTGGAAGTGAAAAGAGGTGACTAGTACAGAATTGCCCTCAACTGAAGATGGGGCTGGATTACATTTCAGAGGATGTAGGATGGCTCTTACATGGTTAGAATGATCCTCTCTATGGTTTTAGAGAAAATTTGTGGCAGGTTTATGTATACTTGGAAGTAGACAGCTAGTCTTTCCTGGTTGCTCAGTTTCCTATTAGAGATAAATCTTAGAATAGCTGTCTATATGGGATTAGGCTGATTCGTGACAGCCTAACAGTGCTGGCCTAGCCTCTTTTGGCCCTGAACTACACAACTATTTTAAGCCATGAGCCTAGGAACTGACAGAGCATACTGTACCCTCGTAGCACTGAGTGCCACTTCTGTATTTCCCAGCCTGGACAGGTCAACTGTAAACTTCAGTGCATTTAAGGCTCTCATTCAAGGGACTTTCCTAGTAGTACAGTGGCTAAGACTCCATGCTGCCCTCACAGGGGCCTCAGGTTCAATTCATTGTCCAAGAACTGGATCTCACTTGCCACAACTAAGACCTAGCACAGCCAATAAGGAAAAAAAACTTTTTTTTTAAAGACTTGCCATTCTAAAGTTTTAGGAATCCATACCAACTCTACACAGGCTAGTTTGCTTTAACATACCACATTTTATTAAAATACATATCATTGGTGGGGGAAGATAATTAAAATCCAAACCTTATATTTTATTAATACCTGTTTATTGCTTGTTTGGGTAAACTGCCTATAAAACAGAAAAATTCCATAATTTGATGATCATTGTTACAAAATTTTGCTGTGTTCAGACGCCAGTGCATTGAATTGGCACACCAGCGCCAATCCCTGATTCTGTGATTGCCTTTGCACATGTTCTGCACTCTCATATCAGATTACTTTTTTTTCCTGTTTCCTATCACTGAGTTGTTAGCATTCCTGGTTGTTGATTTCTCTTTTCCTTATTATTATCTCTCAACTACATCTCTTTTGTGTGAGTAGTCCTTAAGTTCCTACTAAGTGTAGCCACAGGGCTAAATTCCTAGAACATCAAAGATGGTAAAAGACATAGTCCCTGCCTTCAGAAAAAGCTTCTGTTTTATGAGGAGACAGAATATTTATTAAAATTATAGATGGTGCATAGAAATAATACATAGTGGCACATAGTAAAAGTAAGCTAAATGATGAGAGGTGTTACATTGAAATTAAAAGTTGGAGGATGTCACTGAGAGACAAGATGGAAATAAAGGTTTTCCAAGGAAAGTTTTCATGCAAAGGTGGGCACAGTAAAGGACAGAAATGGTATGGACCTAACAGAAGCAAAAGATAAGAAGAAGAGGTGGCAAGAATACACAGAAGAACTGTACAAAAAAGATCTTCACGACCCAGATAATCACGATGATGTGATCATTCACCTAGAGCCAGACATCCTGGAATGTGAGGTCATGTGGGCCTTAGGAAGCATCACTATGAACAAAGCTAGTGGAGGTGATGGAATTCCAGTTGAGCTATTTCAAATCCTGAAAGATGATGCTGTGAAAGTGCTGCACTCAATATGCCAGCAAATTTGGAAAACAGTAGTGGCCACAGGACTGGAAAAGGTCCGTTTTCATTCCAATCCCAAAGAAAGGCAAAGCCAAAGAATGCTCTAACTCCCACACAATTGCACTCATCTCACACGCTAGTAAAGTAATGCTCAAAATTCTCCAAGCCAGGCTTCAACAATACGTGAACCGTGAACTTCCAGATGTTCGAGCTGGCTTTAGAAAAGGCAGAGGAACCAGAGATCAAATTGCCAACATCCACTGGATCATTGAAAAAGCAAGAGAGTTCCAGAAAAACATCTATTTCTGCTTTATTGACTATGCCAAAGCCTTTGAGTGTGTGGATCACCACAAACTGTGGAAAATTCTTCAAGAGATGGGAATACCAGACCACCTGACCTGCCTCTTGAGAAATCTGTATGCAGGTCAGGAAGCAACAGTTAGAACTGGACATGGAACAACAGACTGGTTCCAAATAGGAAAAGGAGTACGTCAAGGCTGTATATTGTCACCCTGCTTATTTAACTTCTGTGCAGAGTACATCATGAGAAACGCTGGGCTGGAAAAAGCACAAGCTGGAATCAAGATTGCCGGGAGAAATATCAATAACCTCAGATATGCAGATGATACCACCCTATGGCAGAAAGTGAAGAAGAACTAAAGAGCCTCTTGATGAAAGTGAAAGTGGAGAGTGAAAAAGTTGGCTTAAAGCTCAACATTCAGAAAACAAAGATCATGGCATCTGGTTCCAGCACTTCATGGCAAATAGATGGGAAAACAGTGGCTGACTTTATTTTGGGGGGCTCCAAAATCACTGCAGATGGTGACTGCAGCCATGAAATTAAAAAACGCTTACTCTTTGGAAGAACAGCTATGACCAACCTAGACAGCATATTAAAAAGCAGAGACTTACTTTGCCAACAAAAGTCTGTCTAGTCAAAGCTATGGCTTTTCCAGTAGTCATGTATGGATGTGAGAGTTGGACTATAAAAAAAGCTGAGCACCAAAGAATTGATGCTTTCAAACTGTGGTACTGGAGTACACTCTTGAGAGTCCCTTGGACTGCAAGGAGATCCAACCAGTCCATCCTAAAGGAGATCAGTCCTGGGTGTTCACTGGAAGGACTGATGTTGAAGCTGAAACTCCAGTACTTCGGCCACGTTATGGGACGAGCTGACTCATCTGAAAAGACCCTGATGCTGGGAATATTTGAAGGCAGGAGAAGAAGGGGACAACCAAGGATGAGATAATTGGATGGCATCACCGACTTAATGAATATGAGTTTGGGTAAACTCCGGAAGTTGATGAAGACAAGGAGGCCTGGTGTGCTGCAGTCCATGGGGTCACAAAGAGTCAGACACAACTGAGCAACTGAACTGAACTGAACTGAAGCCTAGGAACCTTGAACTGTTTCTTGAAGGAAGGGAAAGTCCTCCCAAAAGTGTGAAGTAAGAAGGAATGCATTATTGGCCAAAGAAACATCCGGGGCAGAAGAGAAGAAGTGGAAATGTAATTTACCTATTTAAGACAAAATTGGTAAAGCCTTTTAGTGGAGATTTTGAGGAAAATGGTAGAAGGTGCACTTGGCAGGATTGGTAGAAGTTTGGTTATAGACTGAGAATGTCAGACCAAAGTCTGACTGGGGACAAATCACTGAAACAGTGTGTGAATGTGTTAATTTTTGGAGAGATAGAGGAAGTTTCATTTATGAAGAGTTATTTTAGTTTTATTATCTAGCAGATACTGGAAAAACTGGAAAGCCAATTTTGGGACCATATAGTTAGTTCTGATATCAGTGATGGGAGATCTGAACTTGGGTGTAAAATGTGATTCAAGAGACTTGAAGAGAACAATTGACAGGATGTAATGCATGAATATAGAGAATAAATAATAAGTTTAAGGTAATTCTTAAGAGTTTGAGCCCAGGTGACCATGAAAATGATTGTACCATTAAAAGAAAGTGACGTTGAGAAAAACAAAGTGATGAACTTGAGTTTTGTTAATTGTTAAGGTTGTTAAAAGTACAGTATTCCATTGGAGATGTCCAGTTTATATTTGGAGGTTGGATCTGAGAAGAGGGATCATAGTTGTCATTCTGAATTTGAGGAGAGTCTTCCACATAGAGATGGTAGTTGAAGTTATGGCAGTATGTGAGATTGATGAGGGAAACAGTTTTGAGTTTGAAGTGCAGTAGAATGAGAACTAGCCTTAGGGTTGCACTCAGTCTTCTGGGGACAAAGAAGAGAGTTGAGTCGAGAAGTGAGATCAGTCAGGGAGATAGGAAGAGGACAAGATTGTATGTCAGCAACTAAGAGGAATCTCAGAATGTTGAATATTGAAAAGATGACTTGGAGAGTGAGTGTTGATATAAGTTCATTGGATTTTGTGTTTGAAAGTTTTAAAACTTTTTTATTTTGGCCGTGCTCGGTCTTCATTGCTGCTCATGCTTTTAATTGCGGTGAGCAGGGGCTACTCTTTGTTGCAGTGCTTGGGCTCCTCCTTGCAGTATCTTTTCTTATTGTGGAGCATCCCCTGCAGATAATGTACTGTATAATCCAACGAGAGAATTTGCAAGAAATGTTTCTCAAGGAAGTGATATAGGATGACAAAAAATTAGCCAGGTTAGCAAAGAAAGGATATTCCAGGCAAAAGGTCAGAGTCATGTAATAGCATGATGTGATCAGGAAATCACAGGTGGTTTTTCATGTGTTCATACCAAGAGTTTATGTGCAGTAGTCATGGTGGCAAATTCCAGGACATGGAGATTCTTCCCTTGTCATGATACAGCATTTAAAAGCTTGGAGGAGCTTTCAGGGGACCTTAAGAAGAATATCGTGGTCAAATACACATTTCAGGTTGCACAGTATGGACTTGGATGGGAGAAGACTAATCTGATTTCAAGGAGATTGGTTCACTAGAAATATAGAACTAGTGGAGAGGAAAAGCCTGGAGAGAGAGAAGAGAAGATGATTTCTGAGGCAGTAGAAAACACCAGATTGTTTTCAGAGGTATGACGGGAATTACCAACAGACATGACAAGTTCGAAGAAGCAAGAGATAATTGGCAAAGGATGCCAAATGAAGCCAGAAGAGGTTGCTGAATTTTCCAGTGTGTTTCCAGTCAGATTACTAGAAAACAAGGTGAAGATGAGGATGAAGTTCACAATTGGGGGAGTGAAAACGGCAGGTTAATTGATGAGAGAAGAGGCATATGGAACTTGACTTGGAAAGCAGTTCTGATTGATGATAGAGTTGGAGCTGAGGTTCTGCTTGTAGGAGATACTTCGAGCATAGAACTGATTTTACTTTCCTGACCTGCTTCCCTCCTTGATTCCTTTATCTCAGTTGATGGGCTCATTCTCTTATTTGTGACCCAGACCAGGATTCTTAAGGACTGACCTGATCTTAGCCAGAGTTTGTAGTGATGTAGTCTGGCTAAAATCACTAAGGTTTGTAGCTTTATGCCTGAACTTTGGAATTAGACAGACTTTGATTCACATTTTGGTTTTACCACCTAGATGCCACTCAAGTGTTTTTCTGGGTATGATGTCCACATCTGTAAAATGGTAACAATCATGTTATTTTAATGAGATAATAAATATAAAGTGGTTTGCACAGCACTTAGAGAGAGCACAGTGCTTAGGCTTCCCTAGTGGCTCAGTTGGTAAAGAGTCTGCCTGCAATGTGGGAGACCTGGGTTCGATCCCTGGCTCGGGAAGATCCCTTGGAGAAGGAAATGGCAGCCCACTCCAATATTCTTGCCTGGAAAATCCCATGGATGGAGGAGTCTGGCAGGATACAGTCCATGGGGTTGCAAAGAGTCGGACACAACTGAGCGACTAACACTTTAGAGCACAGGAGAGTTTTCACTAAGTGATAGCAACCATTTTTTGTTACTATTTTTTTAATATTTTATATTTTGTATATCTATAAGTTTTTATATTTTATAATTATTTTTCTTATATTGAGTTCTTTCTATGTTCTATTCATTTTCAGGACCTCATCATCTAGAAGGTAAAATAGATTCTTCTTAACTGGCTTCTCTGCCTCTAGCTTCTCTGTCACATACTTGACATTCCAGAGTTTTCCCGAAACTCAGATTTGATTGTGCATTCTTTTTCCCATCCTCAAAGGTTTCCAATTGCAGGTTTTTCAAGTTATTAAGACTAAAACGTTTTGTTTTCAGGAGGTGAGAGCCTAATGTGGGATAAAGTTAGTGATAGAGATCCTATCAGTTCAGGCCTACCTGTAGTGACTCTGTTACCTCTGAAGAACTGAAAAAAGTTTTACATCTTTAAAAACTATTAACATTCCATATAGAAGTAGTCCAGTTTTCCTTTGACTTTTTCCACCACCCTCTTAAATTAGTATGGTTCAATAAAGAATGAGTGGAATGAGGGAAAATGAGATTTTTTCTTAAAGAAATAGATTCTGTTTAAAGAAAATACTCAGTTCCTTCTGGGGTCAGTTGCTTGCTTACTGGGAAAGGTTTCTACAGCATAAACGTTTCCTTACACAGACAAGGAGTTGAAAGAGTGGTCCTGTTAGTCTAGATAAGGGACAGGATACATAGAAATAACTAACAGTTAAAGACAAATGTATTTATTATTAATGAATTACTGAAGTATGTATATATAATTATTTAAGATGGTTTAGTAGTTTTCCTCTTTTAGGGTAGGACTTCCTAAAGTGTTCTTTGATAGAAAAATAGATCTATGACGTAGCTTATAGCTTTGCAATTTCAGGAGGGTTTTCAGGTTCTGATTCTAGAGAAATTGATGTGTAAACTTAGGATACACAGGAGACTGACTTATAAACTCAAATACTGTTTTGGTTTCAAGTATACGCTAAGAGATAAATCTTTCCAGTTACTAGAATACTCTTAATCTTCTTTTCCTGGTGTCAGTTCAGTTTAGTTGCTCAGTTGTGTCCGACTCTTTGCAACCCCATGAACTGCAGCACGCCAGGCCTCCCTGTCCATCACCAACTCCCAGAGTTTACCCAAACCCATGTCCATTGAGTCAGTGATGCCGTCCAGCCATCTCATCCTCTGTTCTCCCCTTCTCCTCCTGCCCTCAAGCTTTCCCAGCATCAGGGTCTTTTCAGATGAGTCAGCTCTTCGCATCAGGTGTTCAAAGTATTGGAGTTTCAGCTTCAACATCAGTCCTTCCAGTGAACACCCAGGACTGATCTCCTTTAGGATGGTCTGGTTGGATCTCCTTGCAGTCCAAGGGGCTCTCAAGAGTCTTCTCCAACACCACAGTTCAAAAGCATCAATTCTTTGGTGCTCAGCTTTCTTTATAGTCCAACTCTCACATCCATACATGACCACTGGAAAAACCATAGCCTTGACGAGACAGACCTTTGTTGACAAATCAATGTCTCTGCTTTTTAATATGCTGTCTAGGTTGGTCGTAACTTTTTTTGCTCTTGGCAAAACTCTGTTAGCCTTTGCCCTGCTTCATTTCGTACTCCAAGGCCAAATATGCCTATTACTCCAGGTATCTCTTGACTTCCTGCTTTTGCATTCCAGTCCCCTATGATGAAAAGGACCTTTTTTTGGTGTTCTATAAGGTCTTATAGGTCATCATAGAACCCTTCAACCACTTCAGCCTCTTTGGCATTAGTGGTTGGGGCATAGACTTGGATTACTGTGATACTGTTGGAAACCAACAGATATTATTCTGTTATTTTTGAGATTCCACCCAATTACTGCATTTTGAACTCTTATTGACTGTGAGGACTACTACATTTCTTCTAAGGGATCCTTGCCTACAGTAGTAGATATAATGGTCATCTGAGTTAAATTCGCCCATTCCAGTCCATTTTAGTTTACTGATGCCTAGAATGTTGATGTTCTTTCTTGCCATCTCCTGTTTGACCACTTCCAATTTACCTTGATTCATGGATGTAACACTCCAGGTTCCTAAGCAATATTGTCTTTACTGCACTGGACTTAACTTCCATCATCAATCACATCTACAACTGGGTGTTATTTTCACTTTGGCTCCGTCTCTTCATTCTTTCTGGAATTATTTTTCCACTCTTCTCCAATAGCATAGTGGGCACCTTCCAACCTTCATCTTTCAGTGTCATATCTTTTTGCCTTTTCATACTGTTCATGGGGTTTGCAAGGCAAGAATACTGAAGTGGTTTGCCATTCCCTTCTTCAGTGGACCATGTTTTGTCAGAACTCTCCACCATGACCCATCTGTCTTGGGTGGACCTACATGGCATGGCTTATAGTTTTATTGAGTTAGACAAGGCTGTGATCAGTTTAGTTAGTTTTCTGTGATTGTGGTTTTCATTCTGCCTTCTGATGGATAAGGATAAGAGGCATGTTGAAGCTTCCTGATGGGAGAGATATCTAAAAATATCTTTTGACCAAATATCCCCTGTAAGATAAAAATACCCCCAAGTGAGAATCAACTAGTTTAAAGAGACTTATAACTAACAATATTAGAATTTTTAATTTTTTAACAGCTTTATTGATGTTTGATTCATATATCCTGTAGTACAGCCATCTAAAGTTTACATTCAGTGGCTTTTAGTGTGTGTATTCAAAGAACTACATCCATCACCGTGATATAATTTTAGACATTTTCACAACCTCATAAAGAAACCCTGACACAATAGCAGTCACTTCCCATTTCTTTCTCCATCTCTACCCCACCTCCTCAACCATAGACATACCTGGTTATCTTTTTATGTTTGGGAATGCACAGCCTTGTCTGTTTTATTATTATAAACCCTGTTTCAGAGTGTAGTTGCTGAAAATTATTTGCATCAATGTAAGGAGACATACCTTCTTTCCTTCAGAGGCTTTTGTTTAGATGGACTGTAAGTTTAATTTGTAGAGAAAATAAGCCAAAATAGGCTGATTTAAGAAACCTTTTTGAAGTTATTCAGAACAGTAAGAAGTCCATCTAGCCCTCCACAGCAAGCTTTATAGTACAGAAATCAACAATTTTTATTTTTCCTGATTAATTCTAGTAGCTAATCTTATATCCTAGACTGTAAAAACATAGTTATGAGACACATGTATTTAAAATAGTATTTTGAACCTGCTTCATTATTATTAAATTATTGACTGCTATTAGATCATTTTCAGTGTATTGGTAGTTGGGTTAATTTTTTTTACAGATAATTGGGACTTCTTTTATTTTTCAAAAATATAGGTCTATTTTACCTACACAGTAATGTTACCTATCACTCACTGTAAAAAAAAAAAACAAAAGTTGACAAATTATTTTTCCCATAAGGAGAAATAAGGACCAGTTAGATTATATTCTGATTTATAAAACAAAAATATTATCTGCCCTCTTTCCCTTGAAGGGGTGGTATGAAATACTAAAAGAATCAAATCAGTACAGTCCAAAGAAATGGGCAATAAGGTTGTACCTCATCTTTTATCATTTCTACATTCCCCCTTGTGTTCCCATTGTGTTTAAATGTTGTGAAGGCATCAGTGATTTTTAAAGTGTCATTTATAGCTGACTTCACAAGGCTTGACCAAGCCTTATGTCCTTTGTTTTTAATGTGTGTGGTTAAATTTTATACATCATAGAAAATATTTTAAGCAAAACAAAGCCTTTATTAAGGAGCTACACAAAAGAAAAAAAACTAAGCCATAGTAGATAAATGGCAAAGGATAGGCACACCCAATTCAGAAAGGATATTCAAATGGCCAATATGTATTTGAAAAACATGTTCAGTTCTATTGGGAATCAAATAAATGCAGATTAAAGCAATAATGAAGTTCCAGATTGGGTCTGTTAATTGCTAGCAGGATTTTTCCTTTTAAAATTAGTCTTTAATATGTTAGAAATATATGGAAACATTTTCTTTGTTTAAAAAAAAAGTGCACCTAGTTTAAGTAACACTAGCACTCCTGCTAACTACACTCCAATCTTAGATGCCCTTTTAGAAGTAAGCACTCTTAATCAATTTGTTATATATCCTTTCAGACTTTTCCCAATTTATTTGTGAGTGTAAAAATCAGTGTAGGAAATAAAGAGTCGGATACAACTGAGCAACTGAACTGAATGTAAAAATCAAGTAACTTCCTTTAATTCAGCTATATATTTTAGAGGTTTATTTGGGTTAGTACATAAAGATTTCTTTCATTCTTTTTGACTATTACAGAGTATTCCTATTACAATGAATGGTTCTTCTGGAAACTGTGTTAAGAATGCACTTATAGACGACAGTGGTGGTAAGGAGAGAAATTAGGAAGCTATTGTAATAAGCAAGAGAAAATGGTAGATTGGACCACCATTTTTGCGGGATAATCTGTCTCATTCCTAGAAAGATTGCCTCTGAAAAATCTGGGTGGAAATGTTCCCTGGCAGATAACAAGAAGATTATGATACTCATGAGAGGTATTTGAGCATAAACGTACAGTTTTGGGAGACATCAGCTTGTAGATAGTAGTAAAAGTTATGAAAGTGGGTAAGTAACGAGAGGAGCAAGTTAGAATGAGAAGTTGGAATTATGTGGAAATGGTTAGAGAAGTCGGAGGAACACCAGTGGTGAGTAGAATCAGAGAAGCACGAGGAGAGCATTTCAAAAAGAGGGTGGGATTAGCAGCTGCAGGTGCTCCAGTGGTGAAATAAGAACAAAGGGAAGAGTATTTTGGGGTTTACCGTCAGAGAAATTGTTTGTTCTGTCATCATTTTAGTAGAGCAGTGGGTCAGACACCTAATTTCAGTAGTTTAAGAAGAGAATGGGCAATGAGGAATAAAGGAGTATAGGTAAATCTGATAAGAATGTGATGTCAGTTTAGGTTTAAGTGCTGATAGGGAGAGCTAACAAAGAGGACAAGCTTCTGAGGATGTAGGGACTTAGCTCCAACAGCCAAGTTTTAAGGACGGCGTGGTCAGTGGTGTAATGTGCAGCAGTGCAGTCTTACATGCATTGAGATGATGCACTTTGGATTTGGCCATTAGGAGGAAATTAGTGAGTCAGGAGCCAAGTCCCTGTGGTAGAGTCCTTTGAATGGCAGACTTTGGTCAGTGGGGAATAAATGAAAGTTTTATTGAGCATGGAAGTGATATGATCACAATGGCATTAAAATGTTTTCTTCTTTTAAACTCTTTTTCGTTAAGCTTATGTTATTGAGTGGCTTATGTTAAATTGACTAGTATTTTGGTCATCTGATGCAAATAGCTGACTCATTGGAAAAGTCCCTGATGCTGGGAAAGATTGAGGGCAGTAGAAGGGGAGGACAGGATGAGATGGCTGGATGGCATCACTGATGGAATAGACAGGAACCTGGGCAAACTCGGGGAGACGGTCAGGGACAGAGAGGCCTGGCGTGCTGCAGCCCATGGGGTCACAAAGAGTCGGACACAACTGGGGGACTGAACAACAACTACAGTTGAGTGGCTGCTGTGTGCTGGGCTCTGTTCTACATCTGAGGATGCAACAGTGAACATAACAGGCAGGATTTCTGTTCCTGTAACCTGTGACATCCAGGAGTGAGGTGAAGACAGAAAAAATAATAAAAGATACAATAATTTAAATAAGACAAAACTTGATGAAACAGACTGAGGGGAAACTATTTTAGATGTTGTGGTCAGGAAGGGCGTTTTCTAAAGAGGAGAGATTTGAACTATGATCAGACTGTTACTAAGGAGTCAATTGAGCAAAGATCTGGGTGCAGAGGCATCTTGGCCCAGACTGGAGAGTGTGTGCAAAGGCCCTAAGAAGGGAATGAGCTCAATTTGTTTGAGCACCAGAGAAAAACGTCTGTTCTGTGGTTTTAGTGACAGAATCTAATAATCATGCATGGTTTTGCATTTAGTTAATAACTACTTAATAAAATAAAAGACTCATCAATAAAGAATTGTTTGCCTAATTTAAAGTATTTAGGAATGAGAAATGTCCATAAAACTAAATCCTTTGTTCAGTTACTTTTTACTCTTGTGATTTCATGGAGTGAATAAGGTATGTTGCTGACTGTGAAAATGGTAATAATAATACTTTCTATTTATGTAATATCTTTCATCCAAGGATCTTAAATAGTGTCTTCCAGATCCTCACAACAGTTCTGTGAGGTAGGTAAGTTGCAAGGATCATTAGTCTTCATTTTATAGATGGAGAAATTAAGCCCCAAGAGGATTTAATGATTTATGTATGGTCCCATCAACCAGATATGGAGGCAGCCTGAGCTGCTAAGGTTAGAATATTATATTTTAGGGGGATCAACATAGTATAAATCATTAACACTTTTGCTTTTGTACTTTACACAGATTATCTGTTAAAATAAATATCCTAGTTTTTAAGTGTCCATATGGAAGTCTTTTTAATCCTTTTTTTAGGAATATAAAACATTGTAATACTCTTTTTCCCCCTCTCATTTTTAGGTCAGCAGCAAGGACAAGATGGAGTGAAAGTCCAACAAGCTACCATAGCTCCTGTAACTGTAGCAGTTGGAGGAATTGCTAATGCAACGATAGGTGCTGTTAGTCCTGACCAACTCACACAAGTGCATTTGCAGCAAGGCCAGCAGGCTTCTGATCAAGAAGTGCAGCCTGGCAAGAGGCTTCGAAGAGTTGCCTGTTCCTGTCCTAATTGTAGGGAAGGAGAAGGAAGGTAAATGCTCTGTTGCCACCACCCAACTCTGTGCAGGCTAGTATAATAATAATTAACATGTAATGAACAGTTAGATGTAATGAAGGCACATAGGATGTTCATTAAAACCAAGCCATTGGCTGAGAGCTTTGACTGTTGGAACATCACTAGCTTTGTAACCCAAGAGTTGAGATATAATATTGTTATGAAAGGAATTGAACAGAGCTAGTCTAGGAATGGGATTTCGGTGGTTCTGTACCATGTATCTTATACTTTCTCTTAATGGTTTTCTTTTTTCATTTATTTTGTAAAATTTTAAAACAACTATATTGATATAAAACTTACATGCCATACGATTCACTCATTTAAGCTGTACATTTCAGTGGTTTTTAATGTATTCACCGAGTTGTACATCCATCACCACAATTTTAGAACAGTTTTATTCCCCTGAAAACAAATTCTGTATTTTTTAGCCATCACTCCCTCATCCCTCCCAGCTCAAGGCAACCACTGAACTAATTTCTGTCTACAGTTTTGCCTATTCTAGACATTTATATAAAGGGAAGCACATAATATGTGGTTTTTGTGACTAATTTCATCCACTTTGTGTGTTTTCAAAGTTTATCTGTACTATTGCATATGTCAGTATTTCATTCTTTTTACTGAACAAAATAATATTCCATTTTATAGATAATACAGGATTTTACTTATCCATTCATCAGTTGGTGGACATTTGGAATTTTTCCATCTGTTGGCTATTATGCTGCTATAAATATTCTTACATATATATGTTATGTATGGGCTTCCTCAATGGCTCAGCAGCTGTAAAGAATCTGCCTGAAGTACAGGAGACACAGGTTTGATTCCTGGATCAGGAAGATCCCCTGGAGTTATGAAATGGCATCCCACTCCAGTATTCTTGCCTGGAAAATCCCCTGGACAGAGAAGCCTGGCTGGCTACAGTCATTGGGGCCACAAAGAATCAGACACAACTTAGCAACTAAGCATGCACACACACAAATACTTATACAAGTTTTTGTTTTTGATTTGCATTTCCATGATGACAAATAATGTAGCATATGCTTTTGTGTGTGTACTCTTGGCCATCTGTGTGTCTTCTTCAGAGAATTATCTATTAAGATCTCATGCTCATTTTAATTATTTGTGTTTTTATTATTGAATTATAATATGAGTAGTTCTTTATATATTCTTGATACAGGCTCTTTATCAGAGATATGATTTGAAATAATTTTTTTTTCAGTTTGTGAGTTGTCTTTTCACTTTCTTTTTTAGTATCTTTTGAAGCAGAAAAGTGTTTAATTGTGGAGTCCAGTCTTGTTTTTGGATGCTTCTGCTTTTGGTGTCATATCTAAGAATCCATTGCCGTATCTGTTGTCTCAAATCTGATGTTTTCCTAGAAGAGTTTTATAGTTTTTGTTGTTACATTTAGGTCTTTTGTCCATTTGGAGGTTAATTTTTGTAAATGATGTTAGGTAAGGGTTCATCCAACACCATTTGTTAAAAAACTATTCCTTCCCCATTCATTGAATAGTTTTGGCACCCTTGTCAAAAATCAGTTGATCATAGACATGTAGATTTATTTCTAGACTCTCAGTTCTATTTCAGTGAGCTGTATGTCTGTCTCTATACCAGTACCACACTGTGTTGATGACTTTGGCTTTGTGGTAACTTTTAACATTTGGGCATATGAGTCTTCCAGCTCACCCAGTATGAAAGCATTTTTGATTGTGTCAGACGCTTTTCTTCATCTGTTGAGATGATCATGTAGTTTTGTTTTTTTATTATATCAGTATATTATATGACATTAACTGATTGTCAGATGTTAAAGTACTTTTGCATTTACAGGATAAATACAACTTGGTCATGCTATGTAATTCTGTTATATGTTCCTGGATTTGGTTTTTCACTATTTTGTTGGGGATTTTTACATCTGTGTCCATGAGTGATATCAGTTTGTGGTTTTCTTATCTTGCCTGGAAAATCCCATGGACAGAGGAGCCTGATAGGCTACAATCCATGGGGTCGCAAAGAGTCGGACTCGACTGAGCAACTTCACTTTATATTGTCTTTGGTTTTGGCAAGGGTATTATTGGCTTCTTGAAATGAGTTGGGAAGTTTTCTTGTCCAGTTTTAATTTTTTAAAGAGTTTGTGGTGATGTTCAGTCACTAAGTCATGTCTGACTCTTTGCGACCCTGTGAACTGCAGCATGCCAGACTCCTCTGTCCTTCACATCTCCTGGAGTTTGCTCAAATTCATGTCCATTGAGCCCGTGATAGTATCTCAACAGAGATCGTCCTCTGCTGCCACCTTCTCCTTTTTGCCTTCAGTCTGTCCCAGTATCAGGGTCTTTTCAAAAGTCAGCTTTTTGCATCCGATGGCCAAAGTTTTGGAGCTTCAGCATCAGTCCTCCCGTTGAATATTCAGAGTTGATTTCCTTGGGGATTGACATGAAGTCAGCCCCAGATATTCATTGGAAGGATATTCACTGGGAAGAATATTCATTGGGAAGTCTTCTCTCCAGTTTGATTTTTTTTGAAAGAGTGTGAAGAACTGGTATTAATTTTTAAAAGTGTTTATGAACCTGTGAAGCTCACTGATCCTGGGCTTTTCTTGTGAATACTTTTTTGACTGCTAATTCATCCTGTTTACTTGTTTTGAATTGTATCTTGTTCTTGAGTCAGCTTTGGTACTTTTTATATTTCTAAGAATTTGTTTATCTGATAGTTTTTAAGTAATTGGCATACACTTGTTCTTGGTATCCCCATATAATCATTTTTATTTCTGTGAGGTTGGTAGTGATGTTCCCTTTTTCATTTCTGATTCTAGTAATTTGAGTCTTCTCTTTTTTTTTTTTCTTTGTTAATCTCCTTAACAGCTGTAAGTTTAGTTGACCTTTTCAAAGAATTAGCTTTTGGTTCCATTCGTTTTCTCTTTGCTTACTGTTTTTGTATTCTCTAATTCATTAGTTTCTGCTCTTTTATTATTTTCTTTCTTTTATTATTTTCTTTCTTCTGCTTGCTTTATTTTAGATTTAATTTGCTCTGTTTTCATTGTCTTAAGGTGAAAAGTTAGGTTATTTATGATCTTTTTTCCTTCCAGTTTTGCTGAGATATAATTGACATACAGCACTGTATAAATGTAAAGTGTACAGCATAATAATATGACTTAATATGTCATGAAAAGGTTATCATAAGTTGAGTGAACATCATCTTGTATAGCTGTAAAATTAAATAGGAAGAAAAATTTCCTTGCAATGAGGATTCTTAGGATTTACTGTCTTAACAATTTTCATATTTAACATGTAGCAGTGTTAATTATATTTATCATGTATTACATCCCTAGTACTCAGTTATCTTAGAACTGGAAGTTTATACCTTCTGACTGCTTTGATCCATTTCCCCATCCTCTGGTAACCACAAATTTGATCTCTTTTTTCCTGTGAGTTTGTTAGTTCCTGTTTTACGATATAGTGAATCAAGGTCTGTATAGTCAAAGCTATGGTTTTTCCTGTAGTCATGTTTGGATACGAGAGTTGGACCATAAAGAAGTCCGAGTGCCGAAGAATTGATGCTTTCTAAATGTGGTTGTGCCTTGGACTGCAAGGAGATTAGACCATTCAATCCTAAAGTTAATCAACCCTGAATATTCATTGAAAGGATTGATGCTGATGCACCAGTACTTTGTCCACCTGATGTGAAGAGCTGACTCACTGGAAAAGACCCTGATGCTGGGAAAAATTGAGGGTAGGAAGAGAAGAGGGTGACAGAGGAGGAGATGGTTTGATGACATCACTGATTGAGTGGACATGAGTTTGAGTAAATTCCGGGTAATGGTGAAGGACAGGGAAGCCTGGTGTGCACAGTCCATAGGGTTGCAGAGAGCCAGACAAGGCTTAGCAACTGAACAGTTTCTGTACGTTTCACAGTAATCACAATTCTATGATATATCACTGTACAAAATTATTGCATAGCTATTGACCATATTCCTCACATTGAATATTTCATCCCCTTGACTCATTTACTTTTTTAACTGGAAGCTTGTGCCTCTCAGTTTCCCTTGCCTTATTTTCCCCTCTCCCACTCTGGCAGCCACCCCTTTGTTCTCTATAACTATGTTTCTATTTCGTTATGTTTGTTAATGTTTACTTTTTTTGATTCCACATATAAGTAAAAGCATTCAGTATTTGTCTTTTTCTGACTTGTTTCATTGGAGGTCCATCCGCATTGTCACAAATGGCAAGATTCCATTCCTTTTGATGACTGAGTAATACTATATTGTGTGTGTGTGTATACACACATTCATATATATATGTATATTTTTTTTATCCACTCATTTATTGATGGGCGTTTTGGTGGCTTCTGTATTTTGGCTACTGTGAATAATGATACAGTTAACACAGGGTGTTTGTATCTTTTCTAATTAGTGTTTCATTCTCTTTGGTTAAATACCTAGGAGTGGCATTCCGGGGCTTAGGGTCATTCTATTTTTAAGTTTTTGAGGAGTATCCACACTGTTTTCCATCGCAGCTATACAAATTTACATTCCCAACAACAGTGCATGAAGGCTCCCTTTTCTCCACTTTTGTTATTTGTTATTGTCTTTTGGATGATAGCCATTCTGACATGTTTGAGGTAAGATCTTTTTAAATATAGGTATTTACAGCTATAAGTTTCCCTCTGAGCATCAGTTTATGTGTATGGTCTAAGTTTTGGTATGTTGTGTTTTTGTTTTCCTTCATCTCAGTGTCTTTTGATTTCTTCTTTGACCCACTGATTATTTAGGAGTATACTGTTTAATTTCCAGGTATTTATGAATTTCCCAGTTTACTCCTATATAGTGATTTCTTGTTTCAGTTCATTGTGGTCAGAAAATTTTGTTATTTCTGTCTTTTTAAATTTATTGAAATTTGTTTCACATTGTAGCATCTGATCTATCATGAAGAGTATCCATGTGCACTTGAGAAGAGTGCTCTTATTGGATGAAGTGTTCTCTGGATGTCTGTTAGGTCTAATTCATTTATAGTGTTATTCAGGTCTTTTACTTCCTTACTGATTTTCTTCCTAGTTGTTTTGTGGAAATATTGAAGATAATTGAAACTTGCAATTATTAGCATTGAATTATCTGTTTCTCCTTTCATTTTCTGTCAATTTTTACTTCTCTTTTGGCCCTCTCTTGTTTCTATTGTTTAAGTGAATGTATGTTTATAATAGATAGGGAAACAGTGGAAACAGTGTCAAACTTTATTTTTCTGGGCTCCAAAATCACTACAGATGGTGACTGCAGCCATGAAATTAAAAGACACTTACTCCTTGGGAGGAAAGTTATGACCAACCTAGATAGCATATTGAGAAGCAGAGACATTACTTTGCCAACAAAGGTCCGTCTAGTCAAGGCTATGGTTTTTCCTATGGTCATGTATGGATGTGAGAGTTGGACTGTGAAGAAGGCTGAACGCCAAAGAATTGATGCTTTTGAACTGTGGTGTTGGAGAAGACTCTTGAGAGTCCCTGGGACTGCAAGGAGATCCAACCAGTCCATTCTGAAGGAGATCAGCCCTGGGATTTCTTTGGAAGGAATGATGCTAAAGCTGAAACTCCAGTACTTAGGCCACCTCATGCGAAAAGTTGACTCATTGGAAAAGACTCTGATGCTGGGAGGGATTGGGGGCAGGAGGAGAAGGGGACGACAGAGGATGAGATGGCTGGATGGCATCACTGACTCGATGGACGTGAGTCTGGGTGAACTCCGGGAGTTGGTGATGGACAGGGAGGCCTGGCGTGCTGTGATTCATGGGGTCGCAAAGAGTCAGACACGACTGAGCGACTGATCTGATCTGATCTGATCTGATGTTTATAATTATTATACCTTCCTAGTGGATTAACTCATTTATCCTTAACAAATTTCTCTATTTCTAATAGCGTCTTTTGTTTTAAAGATAACTTTGTCTGATATTAGTATAGTCACTCCAGCTTTCTTGTGGTAGTTGTTTGCATGAGACCTTTTCCACCTTTTTACTTTGAATTTCTTTGTATTTTTGTATCTTTAAATGTAAAGTGTGTCAGCTAGAGACATTGCATAATGGCTCTTGTATTGTTTTAAATGTAATCTGACAGAACCTACCTTTTGATGAGTATATATATAATCCATTCACATTTTATGTTATTGATATAATAAATTTATGCCTGCCATTTTACATTTTGTTTTCTGTCTCATGTCCTTTATCCCTCCTTTACTGCTTTCTTTTGAATTAAATTAATAATATATCATCTTAATTTGTAATACAGCATTTTAATTTCATTAATGATTTTTTTCACTGTCCTTACATATTTATTTAATGGTTGCTGTAGGCCTTACCATGTATAGCTTAATTTATCATAGTCAGTTTTAAGATTTATAGTAACTTAATTCCAGTGAGTTATAGAAATTTTCCCCCTATGTAGATCTGTGCTTCTCTTTGTGGTATTTTTATTATACATAGATATTGCAAGTGTTACATACCCCACAATACATTGTTATAATTATTGATTTATATAAATTTATCTTTTAAAGAAGTCGAGGAAAATGAGCATGTATATATTGCTTTTGCTATGTTAACTTTATCATTTCTGGTTCTCTTTATTTATTCCCTTGAATTTGAGGTCATTTCCTTATAGCTCAATATGGCTTTGCTCCCGCCCACCTCCTTTGTGCTGTGTTTGGCAACTATGTTGCATATGTTGTGTTTCTCTATAGGCTTGACAATACATTTCATATATACTGTTTATTTATAAAATTGCTTTTTAAATCAAGTGAGAAGAAACATACACTTACACTGTCCTTTATAATTACATAATTACCTTTGCTAGAGCACTTTTGTTTCTTTATATATATTTGAATTATTTGTTGGTTTCACTTGCTTTCAGCTTAAGGAACTTTTAATATTTCTTGCAAAGCAAGTCTGTTGGTAACAAATTCTCTTAGTTTTTGGTTTGTCTGGGAATATCTTTATTTCACCTTCATTTTTGAAAGATAACTTTGCTGGATATAGAATTCTAGTTTGAGGCTTTCTGGTTTTATGTGTGTGTTTGTTTTTTGTACTTTGACAATGTTTTCTCACTACCTTCTGACTTCCATTGTTTCTGCTGAGAAGCCAGCATTTAATCTTTCTTGCTGTTCAAGATTTTGTCCTTGTCTTCAGGTTTCAGTGCTTTTAGTGTACAATGTCTATTTGTGGATCTCTACCTTTATCCTACCTGCAGTTTGTTGAGCTTCCTGAAAGTACGCTGCTGCTGCTAAGTCGCTTCAGTCGTGTCCAACTCTGTGCGACCCCAGAGACAGCAGCCCACCAGCCTCCCCATCCCTGGGATTCTCCAGGCAAGAACACTGGAGTGGGTTGCCATTTTCTTCTCCAATGCATGAAAGTGAAAAGTGAAAAGTGAAAGAGAAGTCGCTCAGTCGTGTCCGACTCTGAGGGACCCCATGGACTGCAGCCTACCAGGCTCCTCCGTCCATGGGATTTTCCAGGCAAGAGTACTGGAGTAGGGTGCTGTTGCCTTCTCTGTTCTGAAAGTATAGATTAATGTTTTTCATAAGTTTTCAGCTGTTATCTCTTTTAATATTTTTTCTGCTTCATCACCTATTCCACTTTCTCCTCTTCTCTCCTCAAAAAAAATGACATATTTGTCATTCATATGTTGGTGTCTCTCATTTCTCTGACATTGTTTATTCTTTGTTCTGTCTCTTGTCTGTTTTTCAAATTGATTACATAATCCCTATGAACTGCCTTCAGTTTCACTATTTCTTCCTTCTCTTGAGTCCCTCTTGTGAATTTTTCATTTCAGTTTTACCTTTTATCTCAAGAATTTCTCATTGGTTCTTTAAAAAATAGTTTCTAGCTCTTTATTGATATTCTCTGTTTGATGTGAAATTGTCATTATACCTTGCTTTTCTGCTTTAATCGTAATATTCTTTACTTCTTTGAACATACTCATAATGGCTACTTCGAAGTCTTATTAAATTTGGTGTCTCTCACAGGCACTTTCTCTTGCCTGCTTTTTTGCTCATGTAAAGGTCATGTTTTCTTTCTTTGTGACTTTTGGAGTCTCATAATTTTTGTTGGAAACTTAAAGTTGAAATAATATATTGTAGCAACTTTTAGTACTGCCCTCTGTCCTCCTCCTGCCCCTGGCTTGTTATTGTTGTTTGATTGTTTCTTTAGTGACTCGGAGAAGGCAGTGGCACCCCACTCCAGTACTCTTGCCTGAAAATCCATGGACAGAGGAGCCTGGTGGGCTGCAGTCCATGGGGTCGCTAAGAGTCGGACACGACTGAGCGACTTCACTTTCACTTTTCTCTTTCATGCATTGGAGAAGGAAATGGCAACCCACTCCAGTATTCTTGCCTGGAGAATCCCAGGGATGGGGGAGCCTGGTGGGCTGCCATCTATAGGGTCACACAGAGTCGGACACTACTGAAGCAACTTAGCATTAGTGAGTAGCTGAATTATTCTTGTGAAACACTCCCCCCCGCAAAATATGAATCATCTTGTTCCTTAGTTACCCTGGAATGACAGCGGTTTGGGTATGGGTCTTTTGGGGTGTCTCCTTCCCTGACCGCACCCAACTGTTCAGCTCCACTGATTGTTGTTTTTAATAATGCCCTGAAGCATATATTGCTACACAGACTGATCCAGTCAAAGTTTAAAAGGGCAAGCATTAGGTCTGTATCTGAAATTTATTTTGATCCTGTAGGGCTTCTTCCAGCTACCTCTATTCCTCAGTTTTTCCTGGCAGCATAACAGTCTGCAGTTTAGCTTACTTCACCAACATGCCTATTAGTTTCCTCCCTGTCTTTTCTGTTTTTAAGAGCATCTTTAGACCTTTCCACATTCAGTTGTAAATGAAATCAGTTTCTTGGGAAGAGATTTGGAGCCTGATGTTTTATGGTATGCTCTCCTTCTGGCCAAAATCTGTGTCATGGTTGTTGAACTGCGGTAGTGGGACAGTGGCACATTTCTCCCTATGCATTCCATGCACCAAGAGATGAGCACTTGGGAACAGGGAGATCAGTAGTAGCCTCAGATTTTATATCTTGCCAGGCTTGGAACCTCTGATTTATGAACTACATATGAACTGGGTCTAGTGTAATCTGGACTTCAGTGTTTTCATCACGCTTTATCCAAGGTCCAGCCTGTGTCTCAGGAATTGAAATTGGGTGGAAGAAGGTTGTTCCTCATCTGTTAGCCACACTCACCTGAAACTTAGCCTCAGCAGCAGGTAGATAGAGGAATACTGATGACCTGCCTGTGTTGAGGTGATAACCCACCAACTGGAAGGTGGGAGCAGAGGGAATAATAGTGTTGTTGATTGCACCGGTCTATAGTGTTTCTCTGTTAAGGCAGGTGGAAGGAGGAGGGAGGGACAGCATGAGTATTGGTTCAGATACAACAGACTCTCACTCTTCTTACCAAATTCTATTTGGTTTTTGTGAATCAATGTTTCTTTATTTGTTGTATACTCATAGGGCCATTTCCAGAGATTGTAAATAGTATTTGCTTTGTTTGTTATCATTTTCACTAGTTTCTCTGGGTAATAGGTCCATGGAGCTCTTCACGCTGTTTTTATTGGAAGTGAAACTCTGAACCTACACTTTTAAATGAGGATTACCATATCTTGCTGTTTTAGAGAAGAATGTTCACATGTCTTGAAAAGCTTAAAGATTTTTTCCCAGGGGAGGAAGCTACTCGGAAATGAACAGGAATTCCGTGGCAGAACATAGAATTCTCTAAAATTAACATGTTTTCATTGCACTTTCGAGTTTATTCCACAACCTTTTTTCTTTAATTGAAATTTTTCTGATTTTTAACAGTAGTTGTGACATCGTGATTTAAAAAACCCATTTAGAAAGCATCATTTAATTACCTTGATTCCCTTTTATTTTTCCTTAATTATAAGCATGACATTTGGAAGTGTAATTAATGTTTGTTTTTTGTTTTTGATAGAGGCAGTAATGAACCAGGAAAAAAGAAACAGCATATCTGTCATATTGAAGGATGTGGAAAAGTTTATGGCAAAACCTCTCACCTACGAGCACATCTTCGCTGGCATACTGGAGAAAGACCTTTTATATGCAACTGGATGTTTTGTGGCAAAAGATTCACAAGGAGTGATGAGCTTCAGAGACATAGAAGAACTCATACAGGTTAGTTGGTTTATTTTAGGTCTTGTTACTTCTTTCCTCAATGCTTAGATGAAACTTTTAGTGACAGTGAGCTATGAAATTGAAAATACAAAAATTAAAGAGAGATCATTCATTTTAGTGATTAAATGAAAGATGTTTAAGATCAAAACTTTTTACCTTATTTCTGAGATATATTTTATGCTATTTCTTGTAAGGTTTATCAGGATAATTTAAAGGACTTGGAATTTATTCCATTTATCTTTTTTTTCTTAGTCGAACTGACACATATTACTTATTGTCAGTTTAAATTAAAAGAGAGTTGAATTACCATCTTATTGGTGATCTTAATTAGTTTTTTTATAATCCAGATAATTGAGTGAAGCATCAAGACCCATATGACAAATACCTACTTAAACTCTTTCAAAAGTGACAGCTATTAACATGTTGTTTTTTAACAAAACAAGTCATATAAAGTTAACATCATCTCTGTCCTACCTCCCAAAGACAACAGCTACCATGAATTTAAAGTGTAAGTTTTTAGTATAGTTTTAATACTCTTACGTATTTTGTTCATGGATATATATATATATATATGAAATACTGTTTTGTGTGTTCTGTAAAACTTTATGTAAATGATATATTACTGTATCATAATTTCACTTACGTTTTGTAATCTGTCCAAGTTCATATCAAACACAAATACATGTATGTGTTTGAATACATGTCTGTTTGTTTTAACTGCTGTGTAGTATTGTATCACAACTTCACTACACTGTGTAGTCCAGTCCCCACACTCTTTGGATGACTTCGAGTTTGTTTTTTGCTGTCACGGACTTTACTGCTTTGAACATACAGTGGCCATGTACAAGAAATAGAATTACTGGATCTTAGAGAATGTGTATATTTGATTTTGCTAGATAAACACTGGAGTCTCCAAAGTAGCTATTGCCATCTCTGTTACTCTCTAGGGATTGATCAAGAGTTTTCACTGTGCTGTGTATTCACCAGTACTCAGTAGCTTCAGGTTTTGAAAGCTTTTGAATGATTTTGTATTTTTTATTTATTTATTTTTTTAATTTTATTTTATTTTTAAACTTTACATAAGCATTTTGATATTTGGCAAAACTGAATGATTTTTTAAATTGGCATTCTTCCTGATTATAGTGAGATGAAGCATCTCTTCATATGTTTATTGGTCATTTATCTTTTGTTTTCTGCTCTTTTTTATTGTTTTCCTTTTTCTTACTGATTTATATTTTGCAAAAGGTTTTCACATACTGCTAGTTATTATCTTGGTGCCATCTTTTGTCATATGAAAGTTTTACATTTTTATTTAGTCAAATATAGCAATATGTAAATGTGTCCCTTTTACTTTTTTTATGAAATTTTCTTATATCCCAAGATCATAAAGTTTTTAAAAACATTTTCTTCTTATTGGCTTTAAGGTTTTCTTTTCATAAATTTGATCTTTTATTAGCCTAGAATATTTTTGATGATTTCCTAAAAAGGAAATATAATTCTATTTTTATTCTATGTGGAAAGCCATTTTTTGAATAATTCAGTTCTTTCTTCATTGATTTGTAATGGAATTTCTCTCATATATTGATGTTCCATTTAAGAATGGCTCAGTTTCTGGATCCTCTGTTTTATCTATTTGTCTCTTCCTATAGCAATACTATACTGTTTTAATAGAAGCTTGTATTAAGTCATGATATGTTGGTTAGTTTTCCCTTTTTGGGGGCATGTAACAGTGATATGCTGTATTTAGAACATGTATAGTTTTATTTTGGGGACTCTATTTAATTATTGAAAAAAGCAATGATTTGGTTAGGTTTTTTTCAATTAGATGTTAACAGTTAACTTGAATCAAGGTATATAAAGGACGAAAGGGGAACTGGAACTGACATTTATTGATCAGCTACTGAATATCAGATGTTTCAAAAAAATCATCTCATTTGATTCTAACAAAAGCGTTGTAAGCTAGAAGTTGGCTCTGTTTTATATATCAGAATATAATCTCAGAGAAGAAATAATGATTGCTAGATTTCTTTGAAGTGATAAGTAAAAATTACTTAGTTTGATATGCACACAAGTTAGTAATACAGATGAGTCTTAGTGTAATGGCTCAATCACTGAGTTAGCATTATATTAAAAATAAGACTTTTAATTAAAGTTTTAAAAGCTTTCTGTAGTATATTGCACTGGGGTTTCTAATGCCACCTCACCTTTCATATTGGCAAATGTATTGTGATTAAAAATTTAAACCGATAGCAATATTGATATCTGTATAGAAAAATACTCTGCCAGAATTACTGGATGTAGTATTTCCACCCTGGCTTAGCAATGGGACAGATTAAAGAAGCTGAGAAACTTTGGAACCTTTCACATTGTGATTTCATCATTTTTGAGAAACAAGGATTTTCTCAAGTTCCTTTCTATTGTACATCCATACGCATACAGATTACACAAGATTAATTTATTGAAGAATTTAAATATTTACTTCAAAAGATTTAATGATTTGTAGGCATAATTTCTTTCTTTTTTTTTTTCCTACTTCTTTGGAGGCATAATTTCTTTTTTTAAATGGTTCCTATCATTATCATCTTCTAATAACTTGAACAATTCAGAATTTAATGTACTTAAAGTTTATTTTCAGTATTTCAAACATCTTGAATACATCATTCATGGAATTTTTTATTTAAACATGTTATTTTGAAAAATGTTTGACTTAGCATCAGATACTTACTATTTTTAAGGACATAATATCAGTAATTTTTACTCTGTTTATTAAAGTTGTTGAAAAGAATATGAAACGATATCTTTTGAAATAAATTAGTATTGATTAAGCATTCAACGTGTTAAGCTAAAAACCTTGGTTTTTCATGGCAAGAACAGTGTTTTATTTAATACCCAGCCAGTGCACTAAGTAGAAACTCAGTCATCACCTTACTGTAAATGAATAAATTGAGTTATCTGTTTTCACTGCCGAGAAATAATGAATTTTTTTTTTTGCTTTCTGTAAAATTAAAAATTTTCCAAATGATTCATACATATGGAATTTTAAAAAATCAGATCGTTGGGGTAGAATGGATACGTGTGTATGTATAGGTGAGTCCCTTTGCTGTTCACCTGAAAGTTAATTGGCTATATCAATGCAAAAAAAAACCTTGAAAAAAATGGGTTCATGTAGAAAAGCTTCAGTTGTTAATCCAAGTCTCTCCCCACCACCCCATTCTGCTCCCTGGAGTAAATCATGTGTTTTAACTGTTTCTGCATTCTTTTTTATTAATCCTATGATGGCTCAATGTATCTATAAATATGCTTATACTATTATTTATTGATATATCAATATTAAACACTACTGACTTCGTGCAGTGAGAGTTAAGAATTTACCTCACAGATGGCCAGTAGGCACATAAAAAACTGCTCAATGTTGCTGATCATCAGGGAAATGCAAATCAAAACCACCTCACTGTGAGAATGGCTATCATTAAAAAGAACACAAGGAAAAACATGTTGGTGAGGATGTGGAGAAAAGGGAACCCTTTTGTGTACTCTTGGTGGCAATGTAAATTGGTACAGCCACTCTGGAAAATAGCATGGAGGTTTCAAAAAACTAGAAATAGAATTGCCATGCGATTCAGCAATTCCACTCCTGGGTATATATGTTCTGGGGAAAAGAAACAACACTAATTTGAAAAGATGCATGCACCCCAGTGTTCATATCAGCATGATTTACACTTACCTAGAAATGGAAGCAACCTAACTGTCTATCAATACGTGGCGTGAAATAAAGATCAATACTGTATGATATCACTTATAAGTGGAATGTAAAATATACAACAAGTGAATATTTTTTTAAAAAAGAAACAGACTCACAGGTATAGAGAACAAACTAGTGGTTAAGAATAGGGAAAGGGAAGGGGGTAGATACAATTTAGGGGTAGGAGATTAAGAGGTACAAACTATTAGGTATAAAATAAGTTACAGGAATATACCATACAACACAAGAAGTATCACCAATATTTTGTAATAACTATAAATGAAGTGTAACCTTAACAATAGTGAATCACTGTATTATGCTCCTATATAACTTATATAATATTGTACATCAATATACTTCTATTTTAAAAAAGGGACACTAAGTTACAAACTGTCAGAAATCAACACTCCTCCCAAAATAATTTACCTCACCTCATACCATCAGTGACTTTGAATCTTTTCTTCAATTGCGTGTAGGCCAAATGTTGTATCATGACACACCACTCTGTAATAGCGTGTTACCATGCCTCTCCTTCAGTTTCTATCTCTTCCACCTTTTAACTTCTCTCACCTAAACTTTTACTCTCTCGTCTTTCTCTTGATGTTAAAATGCTTACATTTTCTTTAATATCCACTGCCTGTTTTATATAGCTTAGTTCTTAACATTGAAAATTAATAATTATGGTTATGTAATGGACTGTGATTATACGGGTTACATGTTGTTTCCTGTGTTTTTTTTTTTTTTGCCGAAGATTCACATTGCCTTCTTCCCCCTTGCATTGGTTAACTTTATCACCTCCTCTTGTTATTTTAACTTTTCAAGAGATATCAACTCCATCCAGTTTCTCCTTATTCGTGGAGGTCTCCAACTTTCTGATCAAACACTGATTGATTTCTCTCTAGGACTGCTGCACAGCTATAATCCTGAAACCTTTCTTCCCTGCTCTGTTGGTTTGGATCTAGTATTCTCAAGATCTTACATACTCAGTTTTCTCAGTTTATTCCCTTTGTTCCTGGAAAACATTCTGAAATGCTTCTTATAAAAAAGCATCAGTTCAGTTCAGTTCAGTCGCTCAGTCGTGTCCTACTCTTTGTGACCCCATGAATTGCAACACGCCAGGCCTCCCTGTCCGTCACCAACTCCAAGAGTTCACTCAGACTCACGTCCATCGAGTCAGTGATGCCATCCAGCCATGTCATCCTCTGTCGTCCCCTTCTCCTCCTGCCCCCACTCCCTCCCAGCATCAGAGTCTTGAACAATGAGTCAGCTCTTCACGTGAGGTGGCCAAAGTACTGGACTTTCAGCTTCAGGATCATTCCCTCCAAAGAAATCCCAGGGCTGATCTCCTTCAGAATGGACTGGTTGGAGCTCCTTGCGGTCCAAGGGACTCTCAAGAGTCTTCTCCAACACCACAGTTCAAAAGCATCCATTCTTAGGCCCTCAGCCTTCTTCACAATCCAACTCTCACATCCATACATGACCACAGGAAAAACCATAGCCTTGACTAGATGAACCTTTGTTGACAAAGTAATGTCTCTGCTTTTCAATATGCTGTCTAGGTTGGTCATAACTTTCCTCCCAGGGAGTAAGCGTCTTTTAATTTCATGGCTGCAGTCACCATCTGCAGTGATTTTGGAGCCCAAAAACATAAAGTCTGACATTGTTTCCACTGTTTCCCCATCTATTTCCCATGAAGTGATGGGACCAGATGCCATGATCTTCGTTTTCTGAATGTTGAGCTTTAAGCCAACTTTTTCACTCTTCACTTTCATCAAGAGGCTCTTTAGTTCCTCTTCACTTTCTGCCATAAGGGTGGTGTCATCTGCATATCTGAGGTTACTGATATTTCTCCTGGCAATCTTGATTCCAGCTTGTGCTTCTTCCAGCCCAGTGTTTCTCATGATGTACTCTGCATAGAAGTTAAAGAAGCAGGGTGACAATATACAGCCTTGACATACTCCTTTTTCTATTTGGAACCAGTCTGTTGTTCCATGTCCAGTTCTAACTGTTGCTTCCTGACCTGCATACAGGTTTCTCAAGAGGCAGGTCAGGTGGTCTGGTATTCCCATCTCTTGAAGAATTTTCCACAGTTATTGTGATCCACACAGTCAAAGGCTTTGGCATAGGCAATAAAGCAGAAATAGATGTTCTTCTGGAACTCTCTTGCTTTTTCCATGATTCATCAGATGTTGGCAATTTGATCTCTGGTTCCTCTGCCTTTTCTAAAACCAGCTTGAACATCTGAAAGTTCACAGTTCACATATTGCTGAAGCCTGGCTTGGAGAATTTTGAGCATTGCTTTACTAGCGTGTGAGATGAGTGCATTTATGCGGTAGTTTGAGCATTCTTTGGCATTACCTTTCTTTGGGATTGGAATGAAAACTGACCTTTTCCAGTCCTGTGGCCACTGCTGAGTTTTCCAAATTTGCTGGCATATTGAGGGCAGCACTTTCACGGCATCGTCTTTCAGGATTTGAAATAGCTCAACTGGAATTCCATCACCTCCACTAGCTTTGTTCGTACTGATGTTTTCTAAGGCCCACTTGATTTCACATTCCAGGATGTCTGGCTCTAGGTGAGTGAGCACACCATCGTGATTATCTGGGTTGTGAAGATCTTTTTTGTACAGTTCTTCTGTGTATCCTTGCTACCTCTTCTTAATATCTTCTGCTTCTGTTAGGTCCATACCATTTCTGTCCTTTATCGAGCCCATCTTTGCATGAAATGTTCCCTTGGTATCTCTAATTTTCTTGACAAGATCTCTAGTCTTTCCCATTCTGTTGTTTTCCTCTATTTCTTTGCATTGATCGCTGAGGAAGGCTTTCTTATCTCTTCTTGCTATTCTTTGGAACTCTGCATTCATATGCTTATATCTTTCCTTTTCTCCTTTGCTTTTCGCTTCTCTTCTTTTCACAGCTATTTGTAAGGCCTCCTCAGACAGCCATTTTGCTTTTTTGCATTTCTTTTCCATGCAGATGGTCTTGATCCCTGTCTGCTGTACAGTGTTACGAACCTCCGTCCATAGATCATCAGGCACTCTATCTATCAGCTCTAGTCCCTTAAATCTACTTCTCACTTCCACTGTATAATCATAAGGCATTTGATTTAAGTCATACCTGAATGGTCTAGTGGTTTTCCCTACTTTCTTCAATTTTAAGTCTGAATTTGGTAATAAGGAGTTCATGATCTGAATCACAGTCAGCTCCTGGTCTTGTTTTTGTTGACTGTATAGAGTTTCTCCCTCTTTGGCTGCAAAGAATATAATCAATCTGATTTCGGTGTTGACTATCTGGTGATGTCCATGTGTAGAGTCTGGTGATGTCCATGTGTAGAGTCTTCTTTTGTGTTGTTGGAAGAGGGTGTTTGCTATGACCAGTGCATTTTCTTGGCAAAACTCTACTAGTCTTTGCCCTGCTTCATTCCGTATTCCAAGGCCAAATTTGCCTGTTACTCCAGGTATTTCTTGACTTCCTACTTTTGCATTCCAGTCCCCTGTAATGAAAAGGACATCTTTTTTGGGTGTTAGTACTAAAAGGTCTTGTAGGTCTTCATAGAACCATTCAGCTTCAGCTTCTTCAGCATTAGTGGTTGGGGCATAGACTTGGATTACTGTGATTGAATGGTTTGCCTTTGAAATGAACAGAGATCATTCTGTTGTTTTTGAGACTGCATCCAAGTACTGCATTTGGGACTCTTTTGTTGACCATGATGACTACTCCATGGTCTGACACACTGTGGTCCACTGGAGAAGGGAATGGCAAACCACTTTAGTATTCTTGCCTTGAGAACCCCATGAACAGTATGAAAAGGCAAAATGATGGGATACTGAAAGAGGAACTCCCCAGGTCAGTAGGTGCCCAATATGCTTCTGGAAATCAGTGGAGAAATAACTCCAGAAAGAATGAAGGGATGGAGCCAAAGCAAAAACAATACCCAGTTGTGGATGTGGCTGGTGATAGAAGCAAAGTCTGATGCTATAAAGAGCAATATTGCATAGGATCCTGGAATGTCATGTCCTTGAATCAAGGCAAATTGGAAGTGGTCAAACAGGAGATGGTAAGAGTGAACGTCGACATTTTAGGAATCAGCGAATAAAATGGACTGGAATGGGTGAGTTTAACTCAGATGACCATTATATCTACTAATGCGGGCAGGAATCCCTTAGAAGAAACAGAGTAGCCATCATGGTCAACAAAAAGGCATAGGGAAGTAAATTTGTTTGAAAATGCCTTTACTTTTGCTTTTCAACTTAATTGATAGTTTGGCTAACACAGAATTCTAGGCTGAAAACTGTATTTCCTTGAAGCATTAATGGCACTGCTGTATTGTCTTCTTGCAACTGTTTTACTAATAATAAGTTACTGTTACTCTTATTTTTTGGTAGGTGACCTAATTTTTCCCCACTAGCTTTTAAGAGCTTAAACTTTTTATTTTTAAATAATTCTGTATTTACAGAGGAGTTGCAAAAATAGTAGAGAGAATTCGCAAATACCCTTCATCTCATTTCAGTTCAGTTCAGTTGCTCAGTCATGTCCGACTCTTTGCGACCCCGTGAATTGCATCACGCCAGGCCTCCCTGTCCATCAACAACTCCCGGAGTTCATACAAACTCACGTCCATCGAGTAGGTGATGCCATCCAGCCATCTCATCCTCTGTCGTCGCCTTCTCCTCCTGCCCCCAATCCCTCCCAGCATCAGGGTCTTTTCCAGTGAGTTAACTCTTCGCGTGAGGTGGCCAAAGTATTTAAGTTTCAGCCTCAGCATCATCTAGCTTCCTTTATTGCTAACGCCTACCGTAATACAGTGTTAAGAAATTAACGTTGGTACAGGTCTACCAATTAAACTACAGGCTTCCCCAGAAATATACTTTTTCTCTTGCAGGAGTCAGTCCAGAGTACCACATTGCATTTATTGTCATAGACCTTTACTCCTGAAGTCTGTGAAATTTCTTTTATTTTTCCCCTGGTCTTTTTCTTACCTTGACATTTTAAAGTAAATTGAGGTGTCTTGTAGAATGTCCCTCAATTTGGGTTTGCCTGATATTTTCTCATGATTAGACTGAAGTTATGAATTGTCTGTGCCTAATTGCATCATATTAGGGAATACATGATGTCAATATGTCTTATTATTGGTGATGTTAATATTAATGAGTTAGTTAAGATAGAACTTGCTAGGTATATCCACTGTAAAGTTTTTCTTTTTTCCTTTCCACGTTTTGTTTATTAGAAGCAAGTGACTAAGTCCATTCAGTATTCAGGGGGAAAATCTATTAAGCTCCATAACCTAGAGGGAAGCACATCAAAGAATTTGTGGACTTAACCATAGTAGTTAGTAAATATGTTGGAGACTATTCTTTGAGTCTACACAAATGTCCTGTTTTTTTTTCTTTAAAAAAAAATACTATTTTCACTTTTAGCATTCCTCATTGTATCTTGCCTGAAGATACAATGTAATGTTCTGTGTGATGTTACTGTGATGTGCTAAAGACCATTTTCTATTCCCCTCACTGTTCCTATAATTTTTAGTTGTGCCTCTTGTGTAATGAAAATTTATACTTTCTTCCCCAATGATTTGTTTATTCCATCATTTATTTTTACCACTTTGGTATGGGTGGAAGTTCATGACATTGTACAGGAGACAGGGAGCAAGACCATCCCCAAGAAAAAGAAATGCAAACAAACAAAATGGCTGGCTAAGCAGGCCTTCCAAAATATGTGAAAAGAAGAGAAGCAAAAAGCAAAGGAGAAAAGGAAAGATACATCCATTTGAATGCAAAGTTCCAAAGAATAGTAAGAAGAGATAAGAAAGCCTTCCTCAGTAATCAGTGCAAAGAAATAGAGGAAAACAATAGAATGGGAAAGACTAGAGATCTCTTCAAGGAAATTAAAGATACCAAGGGAACATTTTATGCAGAAATTAAAGATACCAAGGGAACATTTTATGCAAAAATGGGCTCAATAAAGTACAGAAATGGTATGGACCTCACAGAAGCAGAGGATATTAAGAAGAGGTGGGAAGAATACACAGAAGAACTGTACAAAAAAGATCACGATGGTGTGCTCACTCACCTAGAGCCAGAGATCCTAGAATGTGAAGTCAAATGGGCCTCAGGAACCATCTCTGCGAACAAAGCTAGTGGAGCTGATGGAATTCCAGGTATCCTAAAGATGATGCTGTGAAAGTGCTTCACTCAATATGCCAGCAAATTTGGAAAACTCAGCAGTGGCCACAGGACTGGGAAAGGTCCATTTTCATTCCAATCCCAAAGAAAGGCAATGCCAAAGAATGCTCAAACTACTACACAATTACACTCATTTCACATACTAGTAAAGTAAAATTCTCCATCCAGGCTTCAACAGTATGTGAACAGTGAACTTCCATATGTTCAAGCTGGTTTTAGAAAAGGCAGAAGAACCAGAGATCAAATGGCCAACATCTGCTGGATCATCAAAAAAGCAACAGAGTTCTAGAAAGACATCTATTTCTGCTTTGTTGACTATGCCAAAGGCTTTATCTGTGTGGGTCACCACAAACTATGGAAGATTCTCAGAGATGGAAATACCAGGCCCCCTGACCTGCCTCTTGAGAAACCTGTATGCAGGTCAGGAAGCAACAGTTAGAACTGGACATGGAACAGCAGACTGGTTCCAAATAGGAAAAGGAGTTCGTCAAGGCTGTATATTGTCACCCTGCTTATTTAACTTCTATGCAGAATCAATCATGAGAACCGCTGGGCTGGAGGAAGCACAAGCTGGAATCAAGATTGCCGGGAGAAATATCAATAACCTCAGATATGCAGATGACACCACCCTTATGGCAGAAAGTGAAGACGAACTAAAGAGCCTCTTGATGAAAGTGAAGAGTGAAAAAGTTGGCTTAAAGCTCAACATTCAGAAAACTAAGATCATGACATCTGGTCCCATCACTTCATGGGAAATTGATGGGCAAACAGTGGAAACAGTGGCTGACTTTATTTTGAGGTGCTCCAAAATCACTGCAGATGGTGACTGCAGCCATGAAATTAAAAGATGCTTACTCCTTGGAAGGAAAGTTACGACCAACCTAGACAGCACATTAAAAAGCAGAGACATTACTTTGCCAACAAATGTCCGTCTAATCAAAGCTTTGGTTTTTCCTGTAGTCATGTATGGATGTGAGAGTTGGACTATAAAGAAAGCTGAGCGTCAAAGAATGGATGCCTTTGAACTGTGGTATTGGAGAAGACTCTTGAGAGTCCCTTGGACTGCAAGGAGATCCAACCAGTCCATCCTAAAGGAAATCAGTCCTGTGTGTTCATTGGAAGGATTGATGTTGAAGTTGAAACTCCAGTCCTTTGGCCACCTGATGCAAAGAGCTGACTCATTTGAAAAGACCCTGATGCTGGGGAAGATTGAGGGCAGGAGGAGAAGGGGACGACAGAGAATGAGTTGGTTGGATGGCATCACCGACTCAATGGACATGGGTTTGGGTCGTCTCCGGGAGTTGGTGATGGACAGGGAGGCCTGGCGTGCTGCAGTTCATGGGGTTGGAAAGAGTCGGACATGGCTGAGCGATTGAACTGATGAAAGTGAAAGAGGAGAGTGAAAAAACTGGCTTAAAGCTCAGCATTCAGAAACTAAGATCATGGCATCTGGTCCCATCACTTCATGGCAAATAGATGGGGAAACAATGAGAGGCCTTATTTTCTTGGGCTCCAAAATTGCTCTTGATAGTGACTGCAGCCATGAAATTAAAAGACGCATACTCCTTGAAAGAAAAGTTACGACCAGCCTAGACAGCATATTAAAAAGCAGTGACGTTACTTTGCCAACAAAGGTCCGTCTCGTCAAGGCTATGGTTTTTTCCAGCAGTCATGTGTGATGTTGGACTATAAAGAAAGCTGAGCGCTGAAGATGATGCTTTTGAACTGTGGTGTTGGTGAAGACTCTTGAGAGTCCCTTGGACTGCAAGGAGATCCAAACAGTCTATCTGAAAGGAAATCAGTCCTGAATATTCATTGGAAGGACTGATGTTGAAACTGAAACTCCCAACACTTTGGCCATCTGATGTGCAGAACTGACTCTTGAAAAGACCCTGATGCTGAGAAAGATTGAAGGCCAGAAGAGGAGGGGACAACAGAGGATGAGATGGTTGGATGGCATCACCAACTCTGGACATGAGTTTGAGTAAACTCCAGGAGTTGGTGATAGACAGGGGGGCCTGGCACACTGCAGTCCATGGGGTCCCAAAGAGTCGAACACAAATGAGCAGCTGAACTGAACTGATGATATTTGTTCATGAATATTTGGTTTTTGAGTTATCATCCAATTACATCATTACAAGCACATCTCAGAGATAGTCCCAGTTTGGTTCCAGACGACCTCAGTGAAGAATGAATATCTCAGTAAAGACAACCACAGTACTTTTTTGGTCTCGCAGTGCATGTGAAGGTTATGTTTACATAATACTATAGTCTATTTAAGCATACAGAAGTGTTACATCTTGGAGAAGGAAGTGGCAACCCACTTCAGTATTCTTGCCTGGGAAATTATGAACAGAGAAGCATGGTGGGCTATAGTCCCTATAGTTGCAAAATGAGTCAGACACAGCTTAGCAACTGACAACAGCAGCATTCTAAAAAAACAATGTACATACCTTAATTTTAAAATGCTTTATTGCTGGAAAAAAAAAACATCAACTGTCATTTGAGCCTTCAGTGAGTTGTGACATCAAAGATCCGTGATCACATATCAGCCTAACAAATATAAAGTAATGCAAAAATGTGAAATATTGCAGTTACCAAAATGTTACTCAAAGATATGAATTGAGCAGATACTGTTGGAAAAATGGTGCTGATAGACTTGCTGGATACAGGTTATCACTAACATTCAATTTTTTTTAAAAAGTTATTTGCAAAGCACAATAAAGCAAAGTGTGATAAAACCAGGTATTCCTGTGTTCATTATCTTCCTCACTTTGTTCTATTTTTGGCCATTGAAAGTTGTTTCAGATTGGCTCCTCTATCCTTTTGATATGCCCTCATCCTGAGCTTTCTTTTAATCTTTAGTATTCTGTTAATTTCATAATTATGTATGTAAGCATAGGTTTTCATTTATGGTATAGTTCTGGATGGAATTTTCAACTCTGGGTCCTCCCCCACCACCCTACATCCACCCATTCACCCTTTTTTATTTTTTGCTCATTTTGAACTCTTAATGGATGTACGTTGGACTCCCTATATTGATTTTTTTTTTTTTTTTTGCACCTTTTCTTTTACTTGTCTTTTTACCTTTTCTTATATTTTCAATGAAATTCCTTAACTTTAGCTTCAGGTATTTTTGTTGAATTGTTTTTTAATTTCCAAGAGTGATTTTTGTTTCTTTTTTTATTGCATCTTGTTCTTACTGTATAAATACAGTAGCTTACCGGAAGTCTCATGTTTCCTCCAGGGTTATATTTTTTTGTCTGTATTTCGCTTTTTCTGAGGTAGGCTTATGTGCATCCCAGGCTTTTGTTTAAATAGATGGTGATGATGATCATCATGATGATGATGAAGGTGACTGACAAATATGTTTACGTGAAAGATTGTGAAATCATTGTTAACTGGTGGCCTTCTTTTTAGGAAATTGGGTAGGGCCACTGTGTGTTATATTGAAAGGGACCTAATTATCAACATGTAGTATTACAGTGTGGGACCATATTTCTTTAGATAGAAATTCTCAAATATTTTGCCCCAATTTTTTAACAGTAGGGCTAATATTCCATGTATAGGCTTCAGTTTACTGTTTTATACTCCATATCTCCCTCTCATTATTTTAGTTCCATACTTCTACAGAGCTCTACAAAAGACAAATTGGCTCTTTTCTAGAATATATCCTCTTCCTTGATAATCTCTATTCTTATTTGCAGAAATGTGATCCAGTTAAACTTACATAACAATGCATAATAGAAGCGAGTTTTACAGGACTTGTTTTCTTTTTGTTCTACCAGCTTTGGCCCTGTGGGCCCTGAATAGCAGGTATAAACATCAAACACTGTAGGAGAAACCATGTATATCTGGCAAGAGAACTGAGAAAAGGGGCGCTTGACTCCAAGTCCAGCCTGTTTGTGGGTTGCACTGAAGTACTCTTGCCTGGAAAATCCCATGGACAGAGGAGCCTGCTAGGCTACAGTCCATGGGGCCGCTAAAAGTTGGACACGACTGAGCGACTTCACTTTCACTTTTCACTTTCATGCATTGGAGGAGGAAATGGCAACCCACTCCAGTGTTCTTGCCTGGAGAATCCCAGGGACGGGGGAGCCTGGTGGGCTGCTGTCTCTGGGGTCGCACAGAGCTGGACACGACTGATGGGACTTAGCAGCAGCAGCAGCATTGTCTGCATAAACAGCTAAAATATTGAGAAAATACCTTTATCTTTTGTTAGAGGAATCAGGAAATATTGGGCCCTTGTTTTTCAGTGAATATGAGGGGAATTACTTTTTCTTTTCTTTGTCATTTCACTCTGAAGGTAATGCCAACCATGATTATGTGCAGGACAATGAAGGAACACCCCCCTCCTCCCCGGATACTGGCTTTCTGGCCACAGAAACCAGAAAAAAAGGACACTTGGGGGTTGGAGAGTATGAGGATAAGTTTGTAGAGATCTGTAAAAGGTGATCCCCTATTTTCTGTACGGAATAAAGTAAGTTCTGGACTCAACTCTGTACTGCACATGCACAGAACAATCCTCAAGAACCATAGCAGAGGCCTCAAAGCCTGAAATAAACCACCACCTAATTTCTGACATGTGCTAGGCATACTCAGAGAGCATAATAAAATCTTTAAATTAATATTGAAATTACTGATCAAAGAAGGCAAGCTGTCACTTTTAGTATGAATCTAAAGGGGTTGTTTTGCTAAAATAGAACTGTTCTCTAGAGGATTCGTAATAGAACCCAGAATCACCATAACATAATATAAAAAATGTCCAGGATGCAATCCAAAATTACTCAGCATACTATGTATCCACCATGTCAAGATGATCCACATGTTAGAATTATTAGATGAAGACTTGCTAAGAATTGTCAAAGGATCTAGACACTTCACTAAAGAGAATATACATGTGACAGATAAGCACATGAAAAGATGTTCAGCATCATCTTTTATTTGGGGGAATGCAAATTAATCCTGCCACAAGATACCTGTCACCTATTAGAATGGCTAAAATAAAAAATAAGAACATCAAAATCCTGACAATTAGAAGTACTGACAAAATTGCAGAGCTGGAACTTCATTGCTGGTGGGAATGCAAAATGACACAGCACTTTTGAAAAACATTTTGGAATTTTCTTACAAAAGTTAAACATACACTTAACCATATCCACTCCCAAGTATTCATCCTAGCTTTGAATATACATGACATTTATTTATAATCACCTAAACTGTATACAATCCTAATATCCTTCAGCTGGTAAATGAATGAAATGTTGTGGTATATCCATATGTTGGAGTACTACTCCACAGAGTAGAGGAATGAATTATTAATACACAAAACCACATGGATGAAATTTAGATGCATTATGCTGAGTGAAAGCATCCAGCTTCAAAAAGGCTACCAATTGAATGATTCCATTTACATGATGTAATAGAAAAATCAAAACTGTACAAATGGAGAACAGATCAGTATTTCCTAATGTGTGATGGAGGAGAGTTTGTGAAAAAGCATCAAGAAGAAATTTTTTTAAGTGAAAGCAGTTCTTCTATATTGGAATTTTGGTGATAGCTACGTGACTTAATGTGTTTATCAAAACTCATAGAACTATGTAGAACTGTATGCAAATTGAAACATTTTCAAAAACATGAGACAATACTTAATCTTTGAGAAATTACAGTCTAAAAATTGAGGGAGATTTTCTAGTTAATTTTTATTTTAACAGTCCCAAGGAATTTCTTGCTCAGCTTCACACATATGCCTCATGCAATGTGTCTAGAGCCAAAGGGACTCCTGAAAACAATTTTGTGCAATTCTACCATTTTATAAAGAAAGACTAAACGTAAGTCTTAAGAGGTTAATTGACTTCTTTATCAAGGCTTGAAACTTAGTTCCTTGAAGCAAGTTGAGTTATGTAGTGATGAGTTAGAATGAGCCATGGAAGCAATAAATTCAGACAGGCAGTAACAGTCAGTAGTAGTTAACGTATCTGATCTCCTTCAGTGTGCTGGGTTTCTGAATGCTTTTTAAAATACAGTTTCTCATTTCATCCTTTGAACAGTGATATAAAATAGATATTTCTGCTCTTCCCAGTTAAAAATGAAAAAACTGAAAATTGGAGAGAGAAGTTGCCAGGAATTACATGATTGGTCGGTGGAGCAGAGTCAGGATTTTTATCTTGAACTAGAAGCTAACTTATACAAGAAGATATGATGTCAGGATATACAAGCAGTTCAGTATTTGGGAACCATGATGTTTGTGACAATAGATTTTTAAAAAGTAGGCAGAGATCAATAGGATGTTACATATATTTGATTTTTTTTTTCCTGCAACTATAGGAAATGAGGAAGCATTGGAAGTTTTTAGCTAATAATCAGATGGTCACTTTTTCATTTTCAACCATTTGATATTTGTATGGAGGACAGATTTCTAGGGAATAATTTTGAGACCAGTTAGCAAAGACAGTAGGAACTTTTGGTAAGATCCTAATAAAACAGAATTTGTAAGGTGTACTTGGGACCAGTTTAAGAGATGTCTGTGTAATAAAATTAACAGTATTTGGTGACTGATTAAATGTGAGAAAAGAGATGAAAGGTATCAATGATGACTACTGCAGTTGAAATGGAGAATTTAGGAAAAGGATTGGTATAGTGTGGAACGTCTGTCTCCCTTCCCTTCTGTTGATTTTGCTTCTTGTGGTTCGGAGCTCTTTTGGTAGGTACTTACATGTTTCTAAGTGTTACAGCTTCTTGGTGGAGTGATACTTTTATTATTATAAAGTACCCTTCCTTATCTCTAGTAGTAATTTTTATCTTACCAGTCTAGTATTAGTATAGCTATTCTAACTCTCTGTTTGCACAGTATATCTGTTTTCCATCCTCTTAGCCTCCTCAAGTCTTTGAATTTAAAGATAGCTCCTCTTAGATTTTTTAAAATCCATTTTTTAAAATCCATCCTGTCAATTTTCTGCCTTTTGGAGACTTCAATTCATATTTAATGCAATTACTGATAAAGACTTCTGCCATTTTAATATTTGTTTTCTATTTGTCTTCATGTCTTCTTTTTTGTTCCTGAGTTTCTCCATTGTTGACATTTTGTGTTAAACACTGCTCATGTGTTATTTTAATTACTTTGTAATTTTTTTGATATATGTAAGTATAGGTATATATACTATATATATTAGTGTGTATATATTAATATATATGTGTAGTTTTCTTAGTGGCTCCTGCTTTGGATATTATAGTTCACATCTTTTAACAGTCTAATTTGGATTAATACCAACTTTATTTCAGTAACATGCAAAAACTTTCTCCTACATAGTTCTGCCTCCACTTATGCTGTTATTTTCACTAATTACATCTTTGTATATGGTGTACCCCTCAACACAGATTTATAAGTATTATGCAGTCTTGTTTGAAACTAGATGGGGGGAAATGAGTAGACAATGCATTTATACTGTCTTTTGTATTTGTCTGTATAGTTACTTCACCTGGCATTCTTTATTTTTTCATATGTATTCTAGTTATCATTTAGTATCTTTTCATTACAGCCTGAAGGACCCCCCCCCCACCCGCCTTTAACATTTCTTACAGGTGTGACAGATTCCTTCAGTTTTTTATCAATCTGGAAGCATCTTAGTTTCTCCCTAGTTTTGAAAGATATTTTTGCTGTATATAGAATTCTTGGTTTATAGGTTTTTTCTTTCACCTCATTGAATATATCATCCCATTGCTTTCAGACCTCCATGATCTCTGATGAAAAACAAATCAGCTGATTTTCTTTATAATGATCCTTTGTAGATCATACGGAGAAGGCAATGGCAAGCCACTCCAGTACTCTTGCCTAGAAAATCCCATGGATGGAGGAGCCTGGTAGGCTGCAGGCCATGGGGTCCAACAGAGTTGGACACGACTGAAGTGACTTAGCAGCAGCAGCAGTAGATCATAAGTCACTTCTCTCTTGCTGTTTTCTAGATTCTTTTTTTTTTAACTTCAAACAGTTTGATTATTATATGTCTCAGTGTGAATTTCTTTTCATTTAACTTACTTAAAGTTAGTTGCGGTTCTTCCATGTGTATATTAATGTTTTTCATCAAAATTGGGGAATTTTCAGACCATTTAATCTCTCCGTCTTTTCTGAGAGGCTTTGTGTGCATGTTGGGGCACCCTCAGCTCTCAGCCAGACAATGCTCGTTCTCTTTTCTCTTGGGGAGCCTCAAAGGATAGGTAGGCCTTATAAGTGAGAGTTCGGTTCATCTCAACCCTTCTCCTGAGTATGTTCACAGCCCTAAGCATGTATGTGGCTTCTACATTCCAAGGAGTATGTCAGAACTTTATAGAGCCCCTATGGCTATCTCATACCTCTGAGCTTTTTAAGTTTTTTGTTTATCTGTTTATTATTTGGCCCAAGTATTAGTCATTGTTTCAGGTATCCATGAAGTTAAAATACTTGTCTTTAATTGTTTTAGATAAACACATGCTCTTCTCTATTCCTGGAGGAAGACTTTTTGCATTGGAGCACTTCCAAGGAATGTTCACTGCAACATTGTTTTAAGTCCTCCAAAGAAGCAATGATGATTCTTGGGGAAAGAAGTTTTGAAAGGGCTTTCACTCTGTTCTGCTCCCTCTGGTGGCTACCAGGCTGCTGGGAAATGTAAATGGAACTAGCAAGTTAAAACACCACAAAACTTGCTGTTTTTATCAAGATTTAGCCATTTTCCTTATAAAACACTCCCTGAGTTACAGGAACCCTTGATTAATTTACAGAGTCTAAATGAGTTGATTTGATTGTTTATTTTTCCCCCAGTTTTCTGAATCTTTTCACAGAGGAGTTAAGTTTTGGTCACTGTCTTTACTAATATTGTCTCTTTCATATTTTGGGGAGGAATTCCCCTTTTATTTCTGAGATATAAGGATAGGAAAGTTAATGAGTTTTTTTTGTGACATCTTGAATGATGCTTTCTATGGCACATCTGGGAGATCAAATTCCTATTTTAGGACTCTGTTTCCTGATGTAGCCATCAATTTATAGATGATAGTTAAAACCATTAGAGTAGATAAGATTGCCTTTTTAGAAAGTATTAATAAGAAAATGACCAAAAGGGCTTCTCTGTTTGAGCTGATAATTGCTGAAGGAGGAAATGAAAAAATTCTCATGATGTAGATTGATGTCTACGAATTTTATGGTCTCAAATCTCAACCAGTCTCTCAGAACAGCCAATCAATCTTACTTTTTTTCAGCTTTCACATTGCCTTAGTAATTATCTAAACCTTCTCGAGTCTTTTTTTTTTTTTAGCACATTATTTAACAGTTTTATTTTAAAAATAAAGTCATTACATTCAGCATCAATAATAATGATAACAGCCATGTGACACATAGTTTTCTTAATATTTTCATTCTCATACTTTAGCACCCTCAAGTCTTCTTATTTCTTGTTACTCCCACTTAACTTTCCTTTATCTGTCTTCTACTTTGAGAAAACTTAAGCCACATAACTTCTCTCAAATTATCATTTCTCCCTCTTTTAATTTACTTTTATCCCCAGGTAATGATAGGGGAGAATTAAGTGTACTCATGAAGAGGTGTCCAGGAGGGACTGATAAGACCATCCCAATAGGCATTGGAGGGATCCAGGGACTACAGGTTTCTAAGTTTGAGTAATTAGGTTTTTAAGAACAAATCAAAATATAATTTCTATAAAGTGAGTTATATATAAAAGTCTGGCAAGAAATTGTATAGATGCTGCAAATGGATGTTTGATTGAAGTTATCCGTTGAGCAAAGGGTGTGTTTTTTGCTTGCCTATAACAAATGCCATACATTTAAAAATGTCCCTGTAGTGGGTTGAATTGTGTCTCCCAGAAAGAGAGACAGTTCCTACTCCATAGAATTTGTGAATGTGACCTTATTGGGAGATAGTTCTTTGCAGATGAGATGCGTTAAGAGGAATTTGTAACTATGCCTGGTGCCTAGCATTTATGATCTAGTGGACGTTAAATCCAATGACGGCAGATGTATAGAACAGTCTTTTGGACTCTGTGGGAGAGGGAGAGGGTGGAATGATTTGGGAGAATGGCATGGAAACATGTGTAATATCATATATGAAACGAATCACCAGTCCAGGTTCAATACGTGATACTGGATGCTTGGGGCTGGTGCGCTGAGATGACCCAGAGGGATGGTATGGGGAGGAAGGTGGGAGAGGGGTTCAGCATGAGGAACACGTGTATACCCGTGGTGGATTCATGTTGATGTATGGCAAAACCAGTACAATATTGGAAAGTAAAAAATAAATAAGTCCAGTGACAGATATCCGTATAATAAAGAGATGATACACAGAGGGCAAGGCCATGTGAAGGCAGAGGGAAACATTGGAGAGCTGCACCTACAAGCCAACCAATGCCAAGGATTGCCAGAAGGCACCCGCAGCTAGGAAGAGGCAAGGAAGGATTCTTCTCTAGAGCCTTTGATGGGAGAATTGTGCTGCTGACATCTTGATTTTTGGCATCTAGTTCCATAACTGTGAGAGAGTGAATATCTGTTGTCTTTAAGCCACACAGTTTGTGGATTTTTGTTTTTGTTTTGTTTTCTATAGTAGCCCTTGGAAACTAATAAAATCTCTTAGGTCACTCTGGAAATTATTTTAATTGGTAAATATGCAGATATGTTATCAAATGGCAGGCTTTGAAAAATATTCATAAAATGTGTTTTTTACAGTGTATTAGCTTAGGTTTAAGGGTAACGTGAAAATGAAATTATAGGTAGGACTCTGACAGCTAGATAATTGGCTCTTGATGGATTGATTACCTCAAATAAATAAAAATTTAAAGATGTTTTATTCCATTCATCCCTTCAAATCTATGATTCCATTTGAAAATCTCAGCTAATTTTTTTCTGAGAGAAACGCTGTTATATCATGTTAGGAAATAATCTGCATAATTTCTAAGTTTGCATCTTCTACTTATATCCTTTTTATATGTGTAAATATATATAGTACATATAAATACTACTATATTTGAATAATCGTGTCATACAGCGTGGCATTTTATTAATAATCTAGATAAAATATGCAGTTTTTTTATATTCAGTTTATTAAACCAAAGTTGTTTTGGTTACATCCTTTAGATTTTCTTAGAGAAAAAAAATTGAAATTTCTTCTTGACATGTTTTTGAAACTTGAAGATATTTTTCAGATCTTGATCCATATTATAGATCACCTGTAATTTACTTTTTGAATTATGCTTTACCTTTTTCAAGATGATATCTTTATTAGTTTGCTACTGCTCCCAAGACAAGTTATCACAAATTTAGCAGCTTAAAACACACTTTTTTATATAGCTATTTAAGTCCGAAGTCTTAGTAGGCTCAGCCTGAGTCCTCTGCTTAACATCTCACAAGTTGAAATCAGGGTGTTGACTGGGTCATGTTCCCACCTGAAGTCTCTGGGGAAGCATCTGCTTCCAGATATATTCACACTGACAATCAAATTCAGTGTTCGCTGTTGTAGGATGTTGGTCCTTGTTTCCTTCCTGTCTGTCAATGGGGGCTAATGTTTGCTCCTGGAGGTGACCCACATTCCTTCTCATACCTTCCATGTGGAAACCACCCCCCCTCCCAACCAGCAGCAACAGGTCAAGTTCTTCTCACACTTCTAATTTTTCCTGCTGGATTTTTCTGACTCCAGCTGAAGAAAGCTGTCTGCTTTTAAGAACTCATGTGATTAGATTGGGCCCACCCAGATAATTAAGAACAGTCTGTCTATATTAACCTTTTTAAACTTAGTCACATCCCTTTTGCCATGTGATAAAATGTATACACAATTCCAGGGATTGGGACACAGGCATCTTTGTAGGGGATTCAAGAGGGAGAGGACATATGTATACCTATGGCTGATTCATGTTGAGGTTTGACAGAAAACAACAAAATTCTGTAAAGCAATTATCCTACAATTAAAAAAATAAAAGTACACACAATTCCAGGGGTAGGGACACAGGCATCTTTTTAGGGAGTTGGGGCATTTTGCCCACTGTAAGTATTAATAACTAATATCAACAGTTTTGATAGCTAGTTGCGTTAAGTATAAAAAGTGTTAACCCTACTAAAATAATTATTGAAATAATTCTAAATATAAATACAAAAAAAGATACTGTAGGATATATAGTTAGTATAAGAACTCTCTGCCTCCTTATAATTTATATTTTATAAAGTATAATGATAATGTTTGCCAAAGAGGTAGGAAATTAGGAAATTGTCTTCTTACACCACAGAAGACACACTTCTCCGTGGAAAAAGGTTAATGAACTGAAATGTCATTCCCCTAATGATAGTTTAATTGTACAACATAATTTACTTATTTTGCGATTCTAGCCAACTTTTATTGCTTGAAATTAATTGGATAGCCACACCACTTGGGAGTAGACTAGAAAGTCCACACAAAAGCCATGTCCCCATCATTTCTCATTTATCTTAGAGTTTGGTACTGAGTAGCTGGGGACGTGAATTCCTTTCTCTTTTCGTACCAGTAGTTTCATGTGGTTAACAAAGGACTCTCTCAAGATAATGGATGCTTCTTAAAGTCGGAGACTCTGACTTGTTCATTTTTGTATCACCAATACCGGTCATACTGCAGTTGTTCCAAATATTGTGTTGGAGCAACACAAATATTAGGTAGGTACAAACATATTTGTGGTTTCAGACCATGAATTTTAAATCATTATAACTAGGCTCAAACACATCTTTTTTATACAAAATTGGAACCATTACAGTCAACACATTATTGCCAATGAGAAGTAAGTTTGTTTATTCCTGTAGCATAAAAATCCATGCTTCGGGATTTGACAAAAAGTATTGTGCCTCCTGTTGGTTGTGGAGGCATTATCCCTGCAAAAAGTTGTTGAGATGCTTGAAGAAGTATCAGTTGGTGAGCGTTCAGGTGAAAATGGCAGATAAGGCAAAACTTTGTAGCCCAGTTTGCTCAAGTTCTGAAGCATTGTTTGTGCAACATGCAGTGAGGCATTGTCTTGGAGAAGAATTGGGCCCATTCTGTTGACCAGTTCTGGCTGCAGGCATTGCAGTGTTCAGTGCATCTGACAGATTTGCTGAGCATATTTCTCAGATGTAATGGTTTTGCCGGGATTCAGAAAGCTGTAGTGGGTCAGACTAACAGCAGACCACAAAACAGTGACCATGGCCTTTTTTTGGTGCAGATTTGGCTTTGGGAGATACTTTCGGAGCATCTCAGTCCAGCTTAGTGGACTAAGACCAAAAAAAAAAATCCATTTTTTGTTGCATGTCACAGTCCTATCAAGAAATGGTTCCTTGTTGTTGTGTAAAATAAGAAAAGTAAAGTGAAAGTTATACAGTCCATGGAATTCTCCAGGGTGGAATACTTGAGTGGGTAGCTGTTCCCTTCTCCAGGGGATCTTCCCAACCCAGGGATGGAACCCAGGTCTCCCCCATTGCAAGCAGATTCTTTACCAGCTGAGCCACCAGGGAAGCCCAACAATACTGGAGTGGGTAACCTACCCTTCTCCAGGGGATCTTCTTCACCCAGGAATCAAACCAGGGTCACCTGCATTGCAGGCACTTCAGAGTGACAATTTTTTTCATTTCCTGTTAGCTCATGAAGCACCCACTTATCGAGCTTTTTCCTTTTTCCTTTCCAGTTTGTTTCAAACGTCAACGTTGAGTCCTTTGGCAACTTCTCATGTAGTTGTAAGAGCTTGATGATTACTCTTAATTGGTCGTTGTCAATTTCCGATGGTGGCCACTGCACCCCTCATCTTCAAGGCTCCCTTCTGCTTTACAAAACTTGGAACCACCAATGCACTATGTGTTCATTAGCAGTTCCTGGGCCAGACACGTTGTTAATGTTATGAGTTGTCTCGGATGCTTTACTACCCATTTAAACTAGAATAAGAAAATCGTTCAAATTTGCTTTTTGTCAAACATCATTTGTCTAGTCTAAAATATAAACTGTAAGTAATAAGACATTAGCAAAAAGAAAACAAAGCGAGAAATGCACATTAAAATGATGCATAATGTCACTACGTTTATTTAAGAATGTATTCTAGTATCAAATGGCAACGTTCAACAGTGCAAAACCACGATTACTTTTGCACCAATCTAATACTGAAAAATAACTGAGTTTGTGAATAAATACCACAGCTAACAAATGTTTATTAAACAGCCAGTGTGTACAAGTTGGTCACCCATTGATTCAGTGTTTAGTGAATAAAGCTCATGCCTTCAAGCCATCACTACGTGATATATCTTTCTGATTATTCTTGGTTGTCATTGCTATAAAAGAACAGAGATCTCTACTACAGGTGATTTAATACATAATACCTGAATTAGAAATCAGGTGTCTTGAATTCTGCTCTTTTATCAATTAATTGGATAACTGGGGGATTCCCAAGCAAATTAATTTCTGAGGCTCAACTTACCTGTAAAATGAAAATGTAAAATAAGATCCTTTAGATTTCTTCCAGCTTTTAAATTTGTACACTTTGAATTTTTCTTTTGAAATAAAATGGGAAGCCTGAAAGATAAAGGAGTTCAAGATTGATCCTAAACATAAACCCTCATCTAATTGTTTTTTTTGTCCTTGCCTCAGTGTTAACATTCATAAAATGCAAGTCATTTTGCCTTAAAACTTAACTGGCTTTATTTATACCTTAAGGATTTTATCCATTCATTTAATTTTTCTATGAAAAGAGGAAATTTCAGTGAATCACATTCAATTCTTTTTTAAATAAAAGCAAACAGATAAAGAAGAGGGGATATCTGACACTTGAACCTATAGATTTTTCTATTAGTCAATCAAAAGGAGGGCCAGGTAAAAGAAGAAGCCAAATTGAATTTTTTTAATTTTCTTAAGTTCTGTTATCAGGAAAATAGTGCTTCTTTCCTCTAAATAATAATTGTAAGGAGAGAAATAAAGCTAATAGTTTATCCATTATAAATGTGATATGTCAATTAACTAAATTTTTATGTGCCCCTGCCTATTATACATAAGAACAAAATCGTTTTTTTCTAAAATAAAGAAGTAGTTACTTCCAATAGAACTATCTTATAAATTAAAGAGAGAATATTTAAGGATCACTCTGTCTACCAGAAACTAACATTCTAATTCTGCAAGATCTAAAAACTATTAAATTTGAAATGTAGTGTTTACCCCACTCTCATTTTTTACCTTGTAAAGAAACTCAATACACTGTAAAATTATTAACTGATTTTATTTGAAGTAGTTTCAAGGTATTTCCTGCCTCTAGTCATTATGTCCAAAATTTTGACAACAGTTTTTACGGAAGAGTGGATATGAGCTTTGATATTATGCAGAGTTATAACTGGAGGAGACTTTTGAGATCATGTGTCAGGAACCTTCTTATTTTGTAGATAGGGAAGCTGAGGAAACAGTTTTATTTTCAGTTTTTAGCAGAATCAGGACTTTAACACAGTTCTTTTATTCCCAGTCACGTGGTGTTTCTCCTATACTGCACTGTGTGTTTGTTGGCATTTTGAAATAGAAACAAAGTATTTTGCAACTGTTGAAAAAGAAGAGAAATTATTTTAAATGATAATTTCATTTAGATAAAGTGAATTGCTGTTTATTTACTATTTTTCTGTTTAGGTGAAAAGAGATTTGAATGTCCAGAATGTTCTAAAAGATTTATGCGGAGTGATCATCTCTCCAAACATGTCAAAACGCACCAGAATAAAAAAGGTGGTGGGACAGCTCTTGCCATTGTTACCTCCGGAGAACTGGACTCATCTGTTACAGAGGTGCTTGGCTCCCCAAGAATTGTCACAGTTGCAGCCATTTCTCAAGATTCAAACCCAGCAACTCCCAATGTTTCAACCAACATGGAAGAATTCTGAAGTTATTTATAATAGAGACCTCTAGTGCTGCACTTAAGTTTACACACCTTTGAAAATCTGGAATTGGGCTGGTCAAGTGGATTACAGAGTAGGAAATCATGTTTTCATTCTTGGCTTCTTTAAGTATTCCAAGATTTTGGGTCAGCACATGAAGTGTTGAATTTTTAAAAATACAAAAGCAAACTGATATACTGGAAACGGATAGAAAAGTATTTCCTCCATATTATGTACGTTGTAGTTATTTGGAGATATATCACATAATCTTTAAACTGAATCTTCCCCTCTCTTAACATCATGTGTTAACATGTTTAAAAAGACAGACCTCAGTAGTTTGCAGACTGGACCTTAATTGGACTTGTTTTCTTTGAAAGTACTTTGTTATAAATTCAGTCAGTAATATTTATGTGGATTTTTCCCCCATTATCACAGAAAACAGATAGTTAACTGATGATAGAGATAATGCTTTATTTCCTTAGCTTGATTTTTGGAAAATCAATTGAAAATAGTTTTGGCCGTCTTTTCTAAATATTAGAAATTCTTCAACAGTTAAATTAGGTAAGTTCCAAAAACAGAATCTGAGAGGCATCTCAGATCTTTATTACCACTACATTGTAGTAGTGGGTATGCAGACAATCAGTGAGATCCAATTACTTTCTCCATTTGGAGACGCAGAAGGAACTTAGAGCTAAACCTTAGGTTAAATTTTAGATTGAAACCGTAGGAAAATACTGGGGGGGAAATGGTTAAAACAAAACTCACAATAGCTTCAGAAAAATAAAATGAGGCAACTTAACAGGTATGGTTTTGAAGTTAGGATTGATTATATTCCTAACACTAGGTTGAACCACAAAGTTCATTTTAAATGTTTATATTGGAAATATTTGCATAGAGTTTAAATCACCCTGTAGTTTCATAGTCTGTAAATATGAGTTATGTTGACAATGTGCAAAATTCTTTATGCTTTGACTTGGTAGCCAAAGAAAGAATTATCACACTTTTTTTAAGGCCAGCAGAAAATTATCTTTTAACTACATTATAATTTCTGTTTTCCTCTTTGCTAAAAATTAGCCAATCCCATTTTATTTCTAGCACTGTTTTAGAGGCTGATTAAGGATTTATAACACAGTAATGTCTTTGTGTTATACCAGAAACTGAATTTTCCTTAAGAAGACATCCTAACAAATGTATAACAGATGTGATGCTATGAAACAAAAAGTATTTTTTAAAAATATCAGTCAGTTATAAGTGATTAAAGAAATAAATGTATTTCATTATTTGTACAAGCATCTTAATAGGAAAGATGGCCAAAAGTTTCCTATAAAAAAATCTGAAGTATGCCAGTAGCTTAAATATTAGTAAGATATTTCATATTTAAAAATATATTTACAGTGAATTATAATGCAGTTGGAATTCACCATTTGAAAACTGAAGTTTTTAACTACTTGGTTAATTAACACCATTAGTTTGGGGACTGTTTGAGTATAGGTGTATGTTATTTTCTTGTACATTCTCTATTATTTCAGGAAAAGTACTACTCATGCGAATTCTCTTCTGAAATTGTGATGTTTCTTGTATTTTTGATGAAGGAGAAATACTGTAATGATCACTGTTTACACTATGTACACTTTAGGCCAGCCCTTTGTAGCGTTATATAAAACTGAAGGTCTTTTGTGCTTTCAGTTTGTATAAAAAAGCTTTGAGATTAAAGGAAAAAAAATTTTTACACTGTGGTTATAAATTTCAAGTTTCTTAAAGCTTTTGTAGACTTGTAACAAAGTCTTTAAATTTTAGTTGGATTTTGTAAATTGTTTTGTATATTTTATTTAATGTACTCTTAACAACTGATGTATCTGGCTTTAAAACATCAGAATCAGTTTGTTGTTTTGTTTGGTACAGAGAAGCATTTGGTAGTGTTAATTTTAATTTTATTATATAGGAGCTGAAACATCAAATATATATTTTATCTATCATTATGCTACACAATCAGTGCTATAAATTTTTTTATGCAAAGAAACTTTCCTAATGTTTGAATCATGTTTCCTCAGAGTGATACTTTTTGTTGTTGTTAATACTGAGTGTGAGCTCTCTGCACCATTATTCTATGAACCATTTTTAATGCATACCTATGTATGCGCCTCAGAAATGGAAGTTATTTTTTAATCAACAATGAGGCCTATTATAAATTTAACAAACTGAATCTGGATAGCTTTATAGCATATAAAGTATATTAATTTGTGTTAGCAGGTGCACATTTCACCACTGAAATTAGAAATATTTTGACAGTCTGTTCTGCAAACCATTCTGAATCCACTCTTCTGTCTTATAAGAATCGTAAATTTCAATGTCCTTTATTTGACTCAGTGGGATATAGCTGTTATAAGTAATAGGGCACAGATGTGCAGTAGAGTCTTGTTTAATGACATTTCACTGTTCATTCCCTTTGCCACTGTTATAAAACTTTTCTTTATTGTAATTATCAGTGCAAAGCTATGTATTTATCATGGTAGAACTCCAGTGTTAGAATAGTTTTTTCTTACAGTATACTTTCTTTGGTTAGGTTTGTGTATGTGTTGCTGATTACATTAGAACTTGATGTTAAGTCATTATTTATCACACTCTCATGAGAGCAGTAATAAAAGTGTGTAATCTAGGAGAAAAAGTTAATTTGTCAAACTTAGATAAGCATGATGTTTAGGTCCTATTTTTCAATTTTATAACTGTTTTATTGCAACAATATTTGTATTTAAGTCTTCATTTTAATGCCTTGTGGTGTTTTTTTATGCATGTCACTAAGTTGTCATCCCACATAAATTGATGTGCAGCATAGGGTATTAAATCTACATAATGATTTTAAAACAGAAATAGTTGATGGTAAAATGTAAATGTTTTGCAAAAATTCCTTATAAAAAGTTTTGTAGTAACATTTCACTTGTAAATTTTTTTTTTTTTGTAAAAAAAAAAAAAAGAAAAAAAAAAAAAAAAAGATGAATCCAGAAAAGAACTTGTTTCCCATATCCTAGAATTTAGACAATTATTCTGCCAGCAAAGCCTCTGGGGCTGTAATTGACATTTTTACAGTGCTGATTTGTATAAAATTTGTTTTTTGTGGATTTGGAAATAAAATCATGTACAAGTTGTTGCCTGCAATAACAATTGCAAGTAACCTATTAAAAATTCCCTTGAGTTTAACATGTTTCTTCATTTAATTATGTATACTATAAAGCAGCAATAAATTGTTTGAACTATCAACCTTCCTATAACGATGAACACTGGAAAGTAATGTTCTCACTAGAAAATGTATTGGCAGCTCTTCATAATTCCTAGTATTAAGATATGGTCACCATTTCTCTGAAGATATCACCAAAGAACACCAATTCAAATTTCATGTTAATTTGTAGCCATTGCTCTAGACATTTATGGAAATTAAAATTTGATTTAGGTACATTTTTTACTTAGATATTTTTAAGCAGTAAATGTTAGGAAATTGTAGGAAGAGCTGAAAATGAAAACATAATTAAAATATTATTTAAGCTTACAGAAGCAGGAAGAAGCAATGCATGCCATGTAGATGCCACAGTCTAAAAGCAAAAGCTATTTGCTTTTCCTCTTGGGAGACCTCTGCAAATCTCATACAGAACCTTAACTGACATAATAAATGTACTGCTATAACAACTTTAGTTACCAGATTTCCAAACCCAGGCTATATTACATATCATCATGTGAGGAGCAGAGGATTTTAGGCAGCAGGTAAGTAGTAATACTTTGGTCCACAGGATGCCAAAAATTCTTTTTACATCTGTATTAATCAGGGCCTACATTGTGTTTGGGTAGATGCCTTCTATAGTAAAACTGTACAGTAAAGACATGGCTAGTGTAATAATATATGTTCATTAACAGTTCCTGAATCAAAAAACAGGTTTTTTTTTACGCTGCCAAATGACCAGTAAAGAGGTCTTACTAAACTTTTCAAAATATTTGTATCAAACTAGAAATGTATTTCAATTATTTGAAAAATTCACATTTGGAAGCATCAGAATGACATTGTATAAAAGGGATAACACAAGTAGTAAACTTCTTATGAGGTAGTACTAGTTTGATTCTTGGACTTCTAGGAGCTTCAGTCTCATCCAGGAACCAGGAACCTAGACTGAATCAAAGAAAACACCAAAAAAGTGAGGCTTTTTACCTTATCCTACATAAAACTGTTGATAATAATGTTAGGAAAGTTGAAGCAGTTCTAAGTGTAACACTGTATAATATGGTATAGTTTATAATGCTATTCATGATAACTTCAAAATATAAAGAAAGAATTGTATAGCTTGCTTTTTTTAATTTAAAACTTCAGATGCTTAAAAGAGTGCAGAGACTTCAGATATGTACAAAACATATGAAATACTTTATTCTTCAGTACATCTGACTTTCGTTTCTGTATTTATTGCCCAAGTGCTAATGTCTAGTTCACACACAGCCAACTTGTAATTATGTAGCAGTGTTTTTTAGACGCCATATTCAATGGCGTCAATCCTAAAAGTTGCTAATTAGTGTATGTCTTAGGCTATATTCTTCTTCCTTGAAGGTCACAATGAATTTATTTTTGGATGCCTGAAGCTGATCTCAAGTGCAAATAGTAAGAAAGGAAGGAAGGAAGATCATACAAATCTTTGTTTTTGTCTAAGGTAATAGTTTGGCAAATGCTAGGATAATTTCTCCTGGAGGAAAATGTTCTAATTAATAGGGTTTCTGGATTTCAGAATTTTAGTAATCAAGTTTTCCTGTATAAAAAGAAAGGAATCAATATGCTATTTATAGTACTTTAGCCCAGAAAAGCAGTTTATGTGTGTACATATATATAACAGCTTTTACAATAAGCATTTAATTTAGCAAATGAGTTAGCAAATTACATATATTGTATTGGACTGTACTGACATGAAATCTTTTTTTTTTTAACTAGGGAAGGTATTTTCATGATAAATCATGCATCACTGTGCTGCCCACAGCTAGGTACAAATGCCCAAGCCTTAAGTACATTGTACATTCTCTTGTGAATTCAACCAGGAAAATTTGGTGACAGTTAAGCAAAATTTTCAGATGAGCTTGCAGTGTTTGAAACATTTCATTAAAAAATATTGTACCACAGTGAAACAGTAGATGCATTTCCAATTAACAATAATCCCTTTGCATAATTGTGGCATTGTTTAAAATTTTTGTGCAGTGAAAACATAATCCATGGGATTTTTGTTTCCTGTATGCATTTTAATAAAATTAGGTGCACATATAGAGAAAATACAATTTTATACTAATATATAACATTTGGGTTGGGTTAGGAAGTTCAAACTTCCACATAAAACTATTTTGTCTTTAAAGTTGCTGAAAGACTACAAGAAATACAGATAGGCATAAATATACACACATTTCCTAAAATTCTGTATAAAAGATTTGTACCAACAGACTGGTTCCAGATTGGGGAAGGATTACATTAAAGCTGTATATTGTCACCCTGCTTATTTAACTTATATGCAGAAATGCCAGGTTGGATGAAGCACAAGCTGGAAGTAAGGTTGACGGGAGAAATAATAGCCTCAGATGTGCAGATAACACCACCCTTACGGCAGAAAGTGAAGAAGAACTAAAGAGCCTCTTGAAAGAGGAGAGTAAAAAAGCTGGCTTAAAACTCAACATTAAAAAAACTAAGATCATGGCATCTGGTCCCGTCCCTTCATGGCAAATAGATGGAGAAACCGTGGCAACAGTGAGAGACTTTATTTTTGGGGGCTCCCAAGTCTCTGCAGATGGTGACTGCAACCATGAAATTAAAAGATGCTTGCTCCTTGGAAGAAAAGCTATGACCAACCTCGACAGCATATTAAAAAGCAGAGACGTTACTTTGCCCACAAAGGTCCATCTAGTCAAGGCTATGGTTTTTCCAGTAGTCATGTATGGATGTGAGAGTTGGACTATGAAGAAAGCTGAGCACCAAAGAACTGATGCTTTTGAACTGTGGTGTTTTAGAAGCCTCTTGAGAGTCCTTTGGACTGCAAGGAGATCCAACCAGTCCATCCTCAAGGAAATCAGTCCTGAATATTTATTGGAAGGACTGATGCTGAAACTGAAGCTCCAGTACTTTAGCCACCTAATGGGAAAAACTGACTTAACTGGAAAGACCCTGATGCTGGGAAAGATTGAAGGCAGGAGGAGAATGGGACAACAGAGGATAAGATGGTTAGATGGCATCACCGACTCAACGGACATGAGTTTGAGCACGCTGTCGGAGTTGGTGATCGACAGGGAACCCTGGCATGCTGCAGTCCATGGGGTCACAAAGAGTTGGACATGACCGAGCAACTGAACTGAACTGAACCAATAGTTTCCATAAAACTACATGTTTATCTAGCTCTCCTACTTCTGGATGTTAATTTGCTTCAGGACTTAATGATAGCCATGAATGATAGGCTTGTATTTTGAGTCTCCACTCATTGGAAGAGTACTGAGGGTCTGTTTTATACCAGGTGCTAATCCAAGTGTCAGACCAAGAATAAGACAAAGAGCCCTATCCCCTGCCTTCGCAGAGTTCACGCACATTTGAAAATGCTAAGGGCAAGGGGGACAAGTAAGCTAGAGGTGAGGCGTGCTGGGGCTGTGATTATAATCAGGGGGTTCAGGAAGCCTCCTGAAGTGATATCTGAGCAAAACAAAGTAAAGAAGCCAGTTTTGCCAGTCAGTATCAGGAGAAACTGAGGGAAGAGGAATCAGCGAAAGGGATGAACCTGACTGGACCAGGGCTGAAGCACACTAGCATGGAGGGACCAAAAACGAGGACTGCAGCAGAGAGGTAAGAGTTGGCGGTGCATCCTTGCCATGGGGGTAAAGGCTTGCTTGCAATGCAGAGGATCAAGCACCCTGATGAAAGCAAAGCTTGTAACACAGAGATATCCACTGGAGGCCGAGAAGTGTGAGCTTGATTCCTGGTTCTGCCACTTACTACACAACCCTGGGCAAATTACCATTTCTGCACCCTCTTTTCGTCTTGTGCAAAATGGAAATAATGTCTCACAGGTCTGTTAAGAGGATTAACTAAGGTAACTCTCAAGCCCCTGACACAATGGTGTTCAATAGATAGAAGTTACTATTAATTTTAGGTTAACCCAAAAGGGGGCAGGGAGGATGGAGAAGTTCCCAGTTGAGGGACCAATAGGTTGAAAAGTTAATGCTCAATATCCCATCAAGAAATTTCAGTGAGAATTTAAGTGTACATTTTTTTTCCCAGACTACCTATGAAGCTAGTTTCTGTCTGAGTATTTTATGATGGTCATCTTTTCCAAATGCTAAGCAAAGTTAAAGTTTCAAATCTTAGTTATTTTCTAATTTTAAAATGTTAATTTTGACTACTTACATACCTAAGTGACAGCAGACAACCAAACAAGAAAGAAACCAACTACTAAACAGAAATGGCTTCTCATGTGTTGTTCAATAACTTTTGGGGGGACATGTGTGTGGATAATTTTATATATCTGAAATCTCCTGTGTTTAGAGATACACTTGGTAAGAGGGAGGGGTCATTTGTTTACCTATGGCCGATGCATGTTGATACACAGCAGAAACGAACACAATATTAAAAAGCAATTATCTTCCAATTAAAAATTTAACAAAAGAGAGATACACTAAAATAAAATGAACCTGAACTTACAGGGCAAAAAGTACTATGTGTTCAGCTCCCTGTAAAGTTGGGGCCATGAACAGAAAATAGTGCATTTTGTGTCCAAAACTTTTCTTATCCTAGACAACTTCCTGTCAGACTTGGTTCAGAAAAGAATAAGGTGCTCTACATTAATGAGCTCTAAGCTACTCTCACTTAACTTTTCAAATTCTTTGTAGAATAAGACATAAACAAACAAATTGTCCAAACTGCCATCATTCCTTTCAAGGCTCAGAGGCCCCTCCACTAGCTTCTGCCCTCCACTTTCAGCACCTCATGCATTTTTTTACTGCCTTAACTGGGCTACAGACCCTGTTCTTAACTCTGACTTGCCCCTTTCATTCCCAAGCTAATCTATAGAGCTACTTTTTCCAATTGATTAGTACATTTACCTCCCACTGTGTTAACCAGGTTCAGGCACAAGGGTGATGTTCCTCTTTTCTGTAGTAACCCTGCCTCCCTGCATCTCTTCCTTGGCTGGATTTCTTGAGCACCTCAAGACCCCCTTCCCCCGCTCCTAAGATGGGCCAGCCAGCACTTGCAGAGATGGGAGTGCAGTAAACCCACATGTATGGGAAAGAGCCAAGGCTCAGATCATGTTGGGCCAGGTTAAGATAAGTCTAAAGATGGAGTCAGAGAGCCAAGAAGTCAGACCCTGGGAGCTAAGATCAGACCAAAGCAAATTGCAGGTTAAGAGGAGGAAGTTAAACTTGAGCAGTTGTCTCATATACTCATTCTTCTTTGAATCATGTCTTTCTAGATGGTTAGCTTGGCTCAAATTGTGTTATTTATTATCTTGCTATGAAATGTGGTTTAATAAATATTTTATTGATGGTAGTATTATTTTTGAGATGTGGAAGCCGTAATAAAGTTATATTTTCTGCTGGCAAAATCGTTCCTAGCTTGTATAATTTTATGTTGGAATTAAACACATCAGTGATTCATGGTGCTATGTAAAGGGCAACATGGCTTTGAAGTATCTGGGTACCATAACAAGTTTGGAAAACCACTGTTGAAGAAAACAGTATAAAGGCAAAGAGGAAGCTAACTGAATAACGATGCTAGTGCAATTCAACAATATTGTAAGTAGTTACAGTTTTACCTTTTTTATGTCTTTAAAGCTTTTATGTTAGCTATGCTTTATCAGATTTTTATAGTATATGTGGTGAGTATGTGTGTGCATGTTTGGTGAAGCATCATATTAATATATAATATTTCTAATTACAGTTTATAAGTCAGAATCAAGTTTATAAGTTACTGTGGTTTTGTATTAGAGTTGCTTCCTCTCACTTTCTATAATTATATAGAAAGATAGTATTAGAAAATTAAGCCCTATTCTGATGATGATATATAACCTTTAATTCTCATCTTTATGGAGTAAATCATGATTAGTACAGGTTGTGGGTCCTATGGAAAGAGCTTCAGGTTTTCATTTATTTTCCGGTTTTGTTTTTCAAAATACCAATTTGTATTGGTATTGGTAATACCAATATTGGTACTAATTGTAATTACCAATTACAGTTGGTAATACCAATTGTACTGGGGACATCAGTTTGTATTAAAAATCTTTGTAAGCACTGATCTTTCTTTACATATAGAAATATCAAATTAGTGTGTTGTGCATACAGAACTAACATAGTGTTGTAGGTCATGTATGCTTAAAAATATTTATCAGACAAGCTAATAAAACAAAAGGGGAGCTTCTCGTTCAAGATGGCAGAGTAGAAGGACGTGCACTCATCTCTTCCTGTGAGAACACCAAAACTGCAACTAGCTGTTGAACAATGATTGACAGGAGGATGCTGGAACTCACCAAAAAAAAAAAAGGTGCCCCATGTCCAAAGACAAGAAGCCGCAGTGAGATGGTAGGAGGGGATGCCATCACGATGAATCAAATCCCATACCCAGCAGGTGGGTGACCTACAGACTGGAGAACAGTAATACCAAAGAAGTTCTCACACTCTTGTGAAGGTTCTGAACCCCACATCAGGCTTCCCAGTCTGTGGATCCAACAAAAGGACTGGAAATTCCCAAGGAATCTGGCTTTGAGGACCAGAAGGATTTGATTATAGGCTTTCCAGAGAAGGAAACTGAGACTCCAGTTTTAGAGGGCACATACAAAATTTTGCACACACCAAGACCCAGAGGAGGGGAGCAGTGACCCCACAGGAGACTGAACCAAAACTACCTGCTAGTGGAGGGCCTGCTGTGGAGGTGTGGGTTGGTGGGGGGCAGGGAGCACTGGAAGGTTTCCCTTGATGTAAACCCTCTTGGAATTCACCATTAATCCTACCATAAAGCTTGTAGACCCCAGGGCTGGGTCACCTCAGGCCAAACAACTACCAGGCAGAGAGTACAACCTCACCCATCAGCAGATAATTGGATTAAAGCTTTACTGAACAAGACTCTGCCCACTAGAGCAAGACTCAATTTTTCCCATCAACAGTCCCTCCCATTAAGAAGCTTACATGAGCCTCTTAGACTCATCCATCAGGGGACAGACAAAAGAAACGAGACACAGTCTCACAGTGGTTAAAACAAAAACCATATTACAGAAAGTTAATTAGGATGACAAAGCAGAAAGTTATGTCCCAGATGATGGGACAAGATAAAAATCCAAGAAAAACAACAAAATGAAGTGGAGATAGGCAACCTTCCAGAAAAATAATTCAAAATAATGATAGTGAAAATGTCCCAGAATCATGGGAAAAGAATGGAGGCAAAGATTGAGAAGATGCAAGAAATGTTTACTGAAGACCTAGAAGAACTAAAGAACAAAGAAACAGAGATGAATAATATACTAGAAGGAATCAATAGCAGAATAACTGAGGCAGAAGAACAGATAAATGACCTGGAGGGCAGAATGGTGGAAATAACTGCCACAAAATAGAATATAGAAAAAAGAATGAAGAGAGCCTAAGAGACCTCTGGAACAACATTAAGCACACCAACATTTGCATTATAGGAGTCCCAGAAGGAAGAGAGAAAGGACCTGAGAAAATATTTGAAGAGATAATACCTGAAAACTTTCCAAACATGGGAAAGGAAATAGTCAACCAAGTCCAGGAAGCACAGAGAGTCCCAGGCAGGATAAACCCAAGGAGGAGCACAACAAGACACACAGAAATCAAACCGACAAAAATTAAAGACAGATAAAATATTAAAAGCAACAAGAGAAAAGTGACAAATAACTTACAAGGAAACTCCCATCAGGCTATCAGCTGATTTCTCAACAGAAACTCTATAAGCCAGAGGGGAATGGCATAATATATTTAAAGTGATGAAAGGGAAGGACCTACAACCAAGAATACTCTACCCAGCAAGACTCTCCAGATTTGATGGAGAAATCAAAAGCTTTCCAGACAAGCAGAAGTTAAGAGAATTCAGCACACCAAACAAGCTTTACAACAAATGCTAAAGGAACTTCTTCAGGCAAGGAACACAAGAAAAGGAAAAGACCTACAGAAAATAAAACAATTAAGAAAACAGTAGTAGGATCATATGTATCTGTCACGCGAGTGTATATTCCTCGGTTCTTTGTCTCGTCACAACAAAGATTTGGAGCGACGGACATTAAAGCCCTCGGCGCTTCACAGCTCTTGGGTCTTGGACAAACTGTGCTACAGCTCTTAGGCAAATCAGTGTTACAGCTCTATTTTATTTAGAAGATAGGAGAGAGAGAGAGAGAAAAGAGCGCACGCACGCAGGAGACAGAGTCCGAGAGAAAGCGCTTTGGCTCATCCTTTTATATGTTTTTTTCCCTCCACCTGGGCCTGCCCTATGCAAATTGGGCTTAGCCAGGAGTGCTGTTTGTTCTGTTTGTTCTGCCTGAAGTCTTCACTCTGTCCTTGGACCTTCCTTGTCCTTTAGCCACTGCCATTTTGGACTCCTTTTCTCTATTCTACCTACCTAACATATCCATAGTTACCTTAAATGTAAATGGATTAAATGTACCAACCAAAAGACAGAGACTAACTGGGTGGATGAAAACATGTGCATTTGTGCACTTCCTCTCGTCATATCACTCTGCTTGACCCCCCTAAAATTGTATGTAATTATTTTATATTATTAGTCATGTTCCCACTATGACTTGCAGTTGTAATGATCTTTTGTTTTTTGTCTGGCTATTGATTGTGAAAACTGATAAACATCTTTTACTATTGTGATTAGGTAACTATTACTTAATACCATTGTCTCATGATTGGTCAACAGAAAAATAATAGAACCTCTATACTACCGAAAGTGTTAGTCACTCAGTTGTGTCTGACTCTCTGTGACCCTATGGGCTATCGTAGACCACCAGACCCCTCTGTCCATGGAATTCAGGCAAGAATGGAGTGGGTTGCCATTCCCTTCTCCAGGGGATCTTCCCAACCCAGGAATCAAACCTGGGTTTCCTGAATTTCAGGTGATTTCTTTACCAACTGAAGCACTAGAGAAGCCCAAACTATCAAAATATCACCAATATCAAAATATCACCCAAACCAGGATCTAATAGAAAAACCTGTCATCACTTTTTAAAATCAGATGAATGTCAGAAGTATTTTGAAATGTTTTGAGAACTACAGATGCTCAGATATTGCTTTTTTCCTCCAGAACTCCAGATGTTTCTAATGAGTAGTCATGTTTAAAAACAACTGGACTATATGATAGTCTTGTACTTTATCTAGTTTGGTTCACCCTATTTTATATTCAGTGCTCCCATTCCATTTAGTTTATGTTGTCCAATTTCTCTTTTTTTTTTTTTATGTTCTTTCTCAAGCCTTCATCAAGTGTAGTAGAAAAGCTTTTGTATACATATATATATGTATAATATATAAATATTTTAGAAAACATGAATTTTTCCTTAACTAAAAAAATTATGACATTTTGATCCCACTAGTTTGACTTAGTAGGAATAGAACCCTAGATTTCTAATTAAAAAATAGATATGCAGCAAGCAACAAAGGTTTACTGTATAACACAGGGAACTAGAGTCAATATCTTGTGATAACTTATGATGGATAATATTTTCAAAAATAATATATGTGTATCTGTATAGCTGAATCACTTTGCTGTGCACCTGAAGCATTGTAAGTCAACTATATTTCAATAAAATATATATATTTAAAGTAATAATATAAAGAGGGAAAAAAGTAGTCTCTGTAAATGTGTCCAATTAGATAAGTAATTGGGAATATTTTTATTCTTGGGTCCAATTGTTATGTAGACTTTGACATAAAATAGGAAAAGAGAAAGGGTGAACCTGCCTAGAGAATTTTATTAAACTGATCATTTTGCAGATCTAAGATATACTGTTCTATATTTTTAGGAAAAATATACCTTGTTTACAAAAAGGTTTTAAAATATTTTCTTTTAAGTGTTATCCTTATTAAAATCCATGATCATAACAAATTCTCTGAAGAATTGATGCAGTGAGAAAAGATGTGGTAATCACTAGTGAATACATTTAAATAAAATATCTGCCTTCAATTTATACATTTTGTTCTAATAGAAATACTGATTAGAATTGTGATTTGAATATTTATGCTTCTTACTAAATATAAAATGTCTTTTAACTCTGGCATTGTTCAGAATACCCTCAAAGTAATTGTGGTCTCTCTAAAAATATCAAATAACTCTCTGTTGTTTTTGTCTTTGTTTTCCTTTTTGTTTTGTACGTGAGCTGTCAGTTCAGTTCAGTTCAGTCGCTCAGTCGTGTCTGACTCTTTGCGACCCCATGGACTGTAGCACGCCGGGCCTCCCTGTCCATCACCAACTCCCAGAGCTTGCTCAAACTCACGTCCATCGAGTTGGTGATGCCATCCAACCATCTCATCCTCTGTCATCCCCTTGTCCTCCCACCTTCAATCTTTCCCAGTATCAGGTTCTTTTAAAATGAGTCAGTTCTTTACATCAGGTGACCAAAGTATTGGAGTTTCAGCTTCAGCATCAGTCCTTCCAATGAATATTCAGTATTGATTTCCTTGAGGATGGACTGGTTGGATCTCCATGCAGTCCAAGGCACTCTCAAGAGACTTCTCCAATACGACGTTCAAAAGCATCAGTTCTTCGGTGCTCAGCTTTCTCTATAGTCCAACTCTCACATCCATACATGACTACTGGAAAAACCATAGCTTTGACTAGACGGACCTTTGTTGGCAAAGTAATGTCTCTGCTTTTTAAAATGCTGTTGAAGTTGGTCATAGCTTTTCTTCCAAGGAGCAAGCATCTTTTAATTTCATGGCTGCAGTCACCATCTGCAGTGATTTTGGAGTCCAAAAAAAATAAAGTCAGCCAATGTTTCCATTGTTTCCCCATCTATTCGCCATGAAGTGATGGGGCTGGATGCCATGATCTTCATTTTCTGAATGTTGAGTTTTAAACCAACTTTTTCACTCTCCTCTTTCACTTTTATCAAAAGGCTCTTTAGTTCTTCTTCGCTTTCTGCCATAACGGTGGTATCATCTGCATATCTGAGGTTATTGATATTTCTCTCAGCAATCTTGATTCCAGCTTGTGCTTCTTCCAGTCCAGCGTTTCTCATGATGTACTCTGCATAGAAGTTAAATAAGCAGGGTGACAATATACAGCCTTGACGTACTCCTTTTCCTATTTGGAACCAGTCTGTTGTTCCATGTCCAGTTCTAACTGTTGCTTCCTGACCTGCATACAGATTTCTCAAGAAGCAGGTCAAGTGGTCTGGTATTCCCATCTCTTGAATTTTCCAGTTTGTTGTGGTCCACAGAGTCAAAGGCTTTGGTGTTGTCAATAAAGCAGAAGTAGATATTTTTCTGGAACCCTCTTGCTTTTTCAATGATCCAACAGATGTTGGCAATTTGATCTCTGGTTCCTCTGCCTTTTCTAAATCCACCTTGAACATCTGGAAATTCACAGTCATGTACTATGGAAGCCTGGCTTGGAGAATTTTGAGCATTTCTTTGCTAGCATGTGAGATGAGTGCAATTGTGCAGTAGTTTGAGCATTCTTTGGCATTGCCTTACTCTGGGATTGGAATGAAATTGACCTTTTCCTGTCCTGTGGCCCCTGCTGGGTTTTCCAAATTTGCTGGCATATTGAGTGCAACAGTTTCACAGCATCATCTTTTAGAATTTGAAACAGCTCAACTGGCATTCCATCACCTCCAACAGCTTTGTTCATAGTGATACCTCCTAAAGCCCGCTTGACTTCACATTCCAGGATGTCTGGCTCTGGGTGAGCTATAACTTGGTCTAAAATACTCCAAGATTGTGAATCCACAGGACATTGCTTTGTTCTCGAGAATCCACAACACCCAATCAAAATTTAGACATATTTAGATATCAAACTAAGAGTTACCCTATTCCAAGTTCAGTTCATTCCACTTAAACAATGTAAGAATAATTAGTTTCTTATTATTATACAGAGATGACAGTCAGACATTTTAATAACAGACACAGCACAGCACCCATCAGTCAGAAGGGATGCTAGACATAGTATTGGAGGAACGTCCCAGAGTCCCTCCTTGTTTCTCCATTCCACACCCCACCCCCCTCCACCCCAAATCCCTGGCATTACCCCTTCAGTTGCTGGATGCTGGGGAGTAGGGGGATGGGAAATCAGAGTGGCTATTTGCCTTCCAGCGTGGAATTGGTATTTTAATAACCAGTGTGGCTATACTGGTGTCCTAACTGGATATGAACACTGGACAGGAAGATTTCTACTGTGACATGAAGAGTATTAAGGACGTAGCATTTCTTCAAAGAATGGTTTCCTGTTATCTCCAGGAATTTCTTCTGTGCTGACAGTATTCCATTGTGCAAGTCTTGTTGCAGATGTATGGGCAATAGTAACAACAACTGATACAGCTTTTGGCAGACACAAATGTAAGATGGACTCCACCTGCGTAGATGTTAAAATGTGGGAAAAGGTGCATCACATAATGTATGAACTACGCTTTAAGATTTGTTTTATTTCCTTTCTGCTTCCATCAATCCCCTCTTTTCCCTAACACCTTGATTTTGCCAATTGTAGTTTTGTTGACCCTTTTAGGACCAAACTGTTGAAGTTCCCAGGAGATGATTTGTATCCTCTGTTTACATGAGAAGCTCAGGGTTTGGATGGCCACAGGTAAAGAACTGTCGGTGTGCATTCGAAGGATGTTTTATTAATTCTAACCTTTCCCAGCCCAAGCAACCACAGAGTGCCCTCTTTGTAAGGGGCTGGAACTGCTGGGAAAGTGGTAGGGGCTTCTTAGTGCTGATACAATTGGGACATAAAATTAGGGTATGTTAATCTTTGGAAATTTGGGGATAATTACCAGTTATATGTGATATTCTACGTCCTGGAACAACTCACTTCTAGCATATTAGGACTACAGACACGTATTTGGGGTGAAAAGCAAGAATGCAAACAGCACTTACTGGTTTAGGAAGAAAGCTTTAGCAGCGTTACAGTGGGTACATCCACAATGTAAATAGAAAAGTTAAGAGGGGGATTTACCTGATATAAACCCACTGTTGTCCTCCTCAAATCTCTCTCCACTAAATATCGCCCATAAAAGGGCTTTGTAAACTGTGGAGCACTAGACAAATGTAAGGCTATGTGTGTGCTCCCTCCAAAAGGGAGGGATCACCAACTCTCATTTAATCCCCACCTATGCCCAACTCTGAGCACTTTCTTTGAGCTTTCTCTTCATTTCTGATTTCAAAGAAAGGTTTAACAAACAGGAATAGAAATAATAATGTGTTTGATATGATATAGGTATTATTTAGAAATAATTGTGCTTATACTCCCTCCAACTTAACTCTCATATTCTTTTGTTGAATTTATTTAATCTCTATATCCTCTTCCTTCTAGGGAACTAGGGCTCCCAGAAAACTTCTTTCTTGTTCCTTTAATTAAATGAATCAATGAATCTCTTTTTTTACAAATTCATTTTTCCCTTCTCCCATCAGAGGCTCTCACCTTTTACCTGAGTGAAATTGTTTGGGTTACAGAAGTCCTTCCCTTGCTGGCATTTTATTTTGAAGTGCTTATTTCAATTCAACAAATATTTGAACAATGGAATTGCTGGAGGTTCTATGCTAGACGCTACAGGGGGTAAAATAGATAAATGTCACAGTCCCTGATAGCACCTACCTTCAAAGGGCTTAGTTGCTAATAAGGAAAACTAAGAAAACTGCACAAATAACCATAAGGCAAGGTAGAGTACCTTATGCAGGTACTGGAAGAGATCACACTTCAGTCTGGCAAGAATTTCCTCTCAAGAATGCTCTGTGGTTCTCGTTTGCTTGCTTACTTCTGTCAGTCATTTCTTGTACACCTCAGAATTTTAGATGTTACAAAATTATTCTTTCCTGCAAATCCTCTGGTTTTCTACTACATTTGCCTGTTGAACTCCTAAATTCATGCTTGGACTTTGCAAAGATGCTTTAGGCTTTTTGTTTGTTTGTTTTATTTTTAATTGAAGGATAATTGCTTTACAGTATTGTGTTGGTTTCTACCAAACATCAACATGTATCAGCCATAGGTTAACCCATGTCCCCTCCCACTTGAACATCCCTCCCACCTCCCTCCCTACCCCGCCCTTTTCAATCAAAAGGAACAATGGTAAGAAACTGTAACTTAACTAGTGGGTTTTTTTTTTTTTTTTTTTTTTTTATGTTTTGAATGGCCTTGACCTTATGAGTTGATATTCCTGTCTGTGATTTGCATGTCTCTTCTCTGCCCCCACCCTTGAACATGGCACATATCCGACGGCCTCAACAGCGGCTCCCCGTTATATTTGTCCTTTACTCACCTGTTTCTGTCTTGATATCTCTGAAAATCCAGACAGTAAAATTCCTCAAGTCACATAGTTTTCTCAATTTTTACCCTGTTTTCCTTTATCCCCTTCCAAAATCTCAAGTTGCCCTAAGTCATGGGCTTCTCCTAGAATAAAGTTCTTTTAATGTTTAGCCACAGTTAGGGGGCAAAAAAAAGTAAAGTCTTCATAATTCTTGGGGAATTGTGTTAGTGTAAAGTGATACTTCCAATAATTTATACGTATATAGGGGCATCTGAGGAAAAAAGGACATCCATTCCTGTCTTGGTTGACTACCAAATGGACATTTTTTTTCTCTCTTTCTTCACTAGCAGAATCCAGATTTTGCTCAGGCTCCTCCTAGTGGACATATCCTTAAGAGGAGGCTGGAGGTGGATCTTGATGGGACAAACACAAAGTTTAGATACAGACATAATGAAATACTGGCAAATCAGATGAAAGAGAACATCTTCTGAATGGCTTCAGAAAGTTTTCTTTACTCAAAAATGAAGACGCTCTCTTTTCTTGCATCGTCACCTACAAGGAATGCTAGAAACCATCACTACCACTTAGCATTCGTGACAGGAGAATAACTGGAGACCACAGAAAAGAGAGACAACAGTTTCATCCCAGTCATTTTGTTAACCAACCCATGGCTTTTCTGCAACTAGACTTCTTGGGTGAGGTTATAAATATTTTTATTGTTTGCCACTATTACTTGGGCTTTCTGTTAATCACAGTTAACCACAGATTTTTTTTTCATTACAGATGTAAATTATTTTTGAAATATACAAATTATTTTGTTAAAAGCCTAAGATAAAAGTCATGATTATATTGCTCTGTAGGACAGTAAGGAGTACTGTATCTAATCTAACAACCTTATTTCAACAGTCTCTGCTGCCTGTGAATCTTTTTTTCTTTGATTCTCCTGGAACCAACTTTACCATTTTTTCAATTTTCTCATTAATAAGTTAAGACATCTTTGATGTGTTTTCATTCTGTAAGTTACACTTGTACCTTTTTGAAAAGTGTAGTTAAATAGCATTATGAGTTCAAATTTTCTACTGAATTTTAAAGTGGTTTTCCACTTGAATTTAATTCAACTCTTTTATTTACAGAATTCCTGTTTCCCTGTGGTAGAGGATGCAAAGGTAGAAGAACATAGGGATGAGAGGAAAGACTAAGAAGCATCATACAATATTTTCAGTAATTTCTAGGCTTTCTTAGTAGCTACTGGGTACCCTAAGGATTGCCCTGGCCAGTAGAAAGCAGCTGTGAAGTTTGAAGTCATTATAAAGACTTTCCAGGAGCCTGTGTGCATTCAAGATTCTGATGATACAACTAGAAAAACCTACAGTGGTTATCAGACACAGCAGATATCCTGAAGAAGAAAAAAAAAAAACCATTGAGGCACCAAGTCTGGCTGGAAACAACCTATTTATCAATGGATTATTAAGAGCAACATTCACTCATATTTCCTTGGGAAACACGAAGTTTGAAGTTTTTATTTTGAAATGAACAATTAACAAATGGAAAGGACTAAAAAAGGTTTAACTCAAGGACTGCCTCTCAAAATTCTGGCTCCTTCACTCTTAACAAATGTCATTAACAAACTGTACTGAAATCCCATTTCAACATCAGGGAGACTGCTACTAATCTGGAACTTTTCTCCTGTGACCTTTTACTCTTGGACTGAATAATAATTATATATTTCAGAGCACTTTGACATTTCCAAAGAGCGTCATTCATTCTTTCACTGTGTGTATTAACATCCCTGTAAGTGGCAGGTGAAGTTTGGAATCAGGATTTTGAATACCTAGATCTTGGGATTCCCACAACTAAGAAAGCTGAATTGCATGTTGGTTCTTTTCTGGAATCACCTAACCACTGAGGGCAAGGTGAATTTAAAGCCCTGGGCTCAAGACATGAATCCATCATCTCCTTGTTGCTTAGTCACTTTGAGACTTATTTCTTTGCTCATTAGATAAGCTGACCAATTGAAGCCCTGCCTTTCCAGGTATTAAAATAATCAAGAGGATGGACTTAGCATGGTGTTCAGCACACGGCAGCATTGCTCAAAACACAGCAATTAATCAATACTGGACTCCCTCCCTGGGAGCCCCCACGGAGATGTCCTGTATGCCAGGGAGCCAGAAGGCAGCGGAGAGGCCACCGAGTGGCTCACACCGGTGGAGGGCAAGCCCCTCCCCTGCGGAAAGCCGCTCTGCTTGGTGCTCTCTCCGCCCTCAGCGGGCCGGGGCGGGGACGCCGTTCCCTTGGAAACGGGACGCACTGCTAAAGACCCTCCAGAACTCCGTCCCGCTGCGCTGTAGCTCCGAGAGCAGACGCGGGAGGCCAAGTGGGAGCAGGTGTGGGACAAGCGGCCGCGCTCGCAGTGATCGCTGGAGGAGGTGGGCGCCTCCCGGGGCGCGCCTGTGGAGGTGGCCCAGCCTACCCGGGGCTGGGGAGGGACGCGCACGACGAGCCGGCCGGTCCCGCGCCTACTCGACATACTGGATGGCAGCCCAGGTGGCAGCCCGAGAAGCTCCGATTCTTCGCCTCGCCCCAGGCGCCGGCCCGGAGGCGGCGGGCCTGGTGGAATTGGAGGAGGAAGACGAAGACGAGGAGGTGGCGGCGGCCAGGAGAGCGCGGAGTTTTGCCCAGGACGCGCGGGTGCGCTTCGTCGGCTGCCGCCTGGAGCAGTTACTGGGCCTCCCGGAAGAGAAATGGAGCCAGCATTTGGAGAGTGAAGACAACCGGCAGGTTCTGGGGGAGTTTCTGGAGAGCCCCAGCCCAGCCTGCTGCCTTCTGTTCAGCGTCACCACTGAGGGGCAGCTCGAGGCGTCCCAACAGGTAAGTGGTGAGGGGACCCGGCCACACCTCGCGTCCTGCCTGACGGACACCCGGACGGGACTGGCCAGTCGCACCTCCTTGGGTTCCTTCGGGACATGTATTAGGGCTCTTTAAAATAAATAACTTATATCAAGTGCCTGCCCCCGGAGTCCACAGAATCCCCCAGGTGCGTCCACTCTGCTGTTGAGCGGCTGTTGGTTAGTTTTCTAGAAGGTCAGCCTTTGAGCCTGCAAAAACCGCGCGTTCTTTAGCTGCCTGGTTGTTAGGCGCAAGGTGAATTCTCTCTGCCAGATAACTTTACTTTAAATCGTTCTTGGATCACTCTGGAGCCACAAGTGGTGTTTGGTAGAGCTCAAAAAGCTTGTCATGGCTCAGGCTGCCTGTCAACCACACTTCATCTCAGGGAATAATATTGATACTTAGTCTTAAAAAAAAAAAAAAAAGAATTGCCAGCAGTCTGCGCTCAGGACAGTGCTTCTTTTCCCTATTTCAATTTGACTTCTAGTACACTTGAACGTTAACGAGTTCAGTATTTGTACTTCTACGAATACAGCATTTGTACTTCTAGAGTACAAATTGGAGCCAGATTTATAGTCTTGAGATGCTTTGCTGTTAACGTAAAGTGGTACCATCATCGCTAGATGTGGTCGATTATAATGGAATCCCAGAGAAGAAAAAAATAACTGGAGTTTTACCTTAGAGTTTTACGAGTTCCGAATTTTGTTTGTTTTGCTACTCTCCTGGTTTAGTTTTTAAAAGTGTCAGAGTAGACAAAGAGAACGCTGTAGTATTAGGTTAAATAGTCATGATACCTGAAGAAATGACTTGGTAGTCATGAAAATGCTAGAATATCTTGATTAAACACGTCTGTTTTTTTGCTCTGAGGATAGTAATCAAATGTAACCTCTTGGTCTTTATCTCAGTTGGGCTTATTTGTAACAGGAAAAGGTTATACAAAAGAATAACCTTTGCTCAGATGGAAACATTTCTAATTTCTCCCTGCATTTGTTGTTAATTTTGAGACTTTATAGTATATAAGGATCTTCTGAAAGGTGATATTCCACACCAATAATACTGTGAAATTAGCTTTATAAAAGAACAAAGAAAACTGTATACACTTTACAGAGCAGTGGAACAATCTTGTTTATAAAGGTAGGCAGGATGCCAGATTTCTTTCTCATGCTTGCAATCCAGTTACAAGTTAGATGTAGTACATCTTGCTTGTTAACATGGAAACTACATTGTAGACTTAAAATAATTATTTGCTCTTGTTTCAGATTCCAAGAGATGTAAAACATAAACTTGTTTATATTGCCAAGAAGACTACTGAAAACATTGGAGTAAATGACTTCTGTCAGATAGTTTTATTTGGAGAGTTACCTGCCTCATCTCTTGGACATGTAACTGCTTTCCTAGACGAGGTACTGGTCTAGCCTTAATATTTTAATATTTAATTTATCTTCATGACACTTGAAATTAATTCAGGATAACTGGCTATTAAAAAGAATGTAGCAGCTGGTCATCTCATTAGCCAGGTGGATGGGAAATGATAGCATTTAGACTGTTCCTGAAATGAGCTGATACTGATGCTGACATTCAACAGGTGGTAATTTGTAGGATCATCCTTTACCTTTTTCTTTCTAAATAATGAAAGGAAATTAAAAAGCATCTGAAATAGGCTTCTGCACTTAGCTAAAGTATTAAACTTCCTGTTCAGAGTAAAGATAGATATACACTTTGAAAAAGTGTGTTATCAGTTTTTAAGATTCCTGTTTGTTTCTAAGTGCACTCGTGTGAGATAATGGAAAAAGATAACAGAAACAAAGTATTAGGAATGAGTGCCTTGAAATTCCTTTTCTCTCCCCTTCAACCAGAGAACTCCTCTCCAAACCCATGTTACTGGCGCTCTAATGTTCCTAAGAACCACTTAGGGATTTTGGTAAAGGCAAACTGATGCGGTAGGTCTGTAGTGGAGCTGATGCTGTTTGTTCACAAACCAGCTTTGAGGAATAAGATACAAAATGACTGAATTTGGAAGAGCCAGAGCAGTGGTTTTCAAAGTTTGCTGGATTAGCATCACCTGGGGAGCTAATGTAACTCTGCCCAGGTGACACATAATACCAATTAAATAAGAATGTCTTGGGTGGGAGCCAGGCTGCAGTAGTGGTAAAAGATTCTCAGGTGATTCTGTGTCTGTGTGGGGTTGTGTTAATCACTCAGTCGTGTTCAACTCTTTTCGAGCCCCCATGGACTGTAAAAGGCTCCTTTGTCCATGGAATTCTCCAGGCAAGAATATTGGAGTAGGTTGTCATTCCCTTCTCCAGGGGATTTTCCCGACTGAGGAATCCAACCCAGGTTGCCGGCATTGCCGGTGGATTCCGGCGGATTCTTTACCATCTGAGCTACCGGGGAAGTCCAAGTGATTCTAATGCACACCAAACTGGGGGGAAACTGGGTTAGTATCATTAAACTAGGTCTCAGTAATCAAAACAGTCTTGCCAAGACCGATATTTAATGTAGGAGTAATTGCCAACGTACGTATTTATTACTGAAGATTTATCAGCCTCCGTCTTTCACCCCTCTTCTACTTCCTGAGGCTCTTCTGCTTTCTTCTTGAGAAGTATTTTCTTTCCGTCTCTGGATTAGCTAGGGCTTCTCTCCCCCAACTTTACTTCTACCATGGTTTCTCTCTATTGAGTTTCTATAGTGTTAGTTGATTTCCAGAAGACACTAGGAAGAGAGTTTTCTATCTTAAGCACTTGAGACAGTTTTTGTTATGTCACAGGTGTTCAGGAGATTTTTACTGAACTGAATCTGATGAAAGGGTTTCACATGGAGTGTAAATAACCTTTGGTCATGGGAATCCAGGCTGCCATCAACTGGACTTAGAAGTGCAAAGCTAAAAAAAAAAAAAAGTGCAAAGCTGCACTCCTTATTGGAATGCTTTCTCTACCATCTGTGACAAAAGATATAAAACCCTTTCCAGTTTCTCTGACCTTTCTCTGCATAGCCCTCTGAGAAGTTCAAGTGAAAGAGTAAACTGTCCGTGAGTATATCTATAGAAAACAAAAAACATTCAGAACCTCATGGGTGTAGCTGGTTTGGGAAGATTCTAATTTATTTAAATATGCTTGAGGATATGAGCATTGGGACGAAAAAAGTGAGGACTTCACACTTGTCCCTTGGGTTTCTTTGTGGACAAAACTTAAATTCGGAATGAAGGGGCCCTAAGGCCTGACCAGAGTCCAAATTCTCTGTGGTCTGACCTCCCTGTGACCTCTCGACTCATTTCAATTGCTAACTCCTGGCCTCCTTGGGGTGGTTCCTTAATTATTTCAGGCACACTGTTGCCCTGGGGCCTTTGCTCTTGCTGTTTCTTCCTCTTCCCCAGAATCCACTCAGCCAACCCATTCATGTCTTAAGTCTTTTTGCTCAAATATCTCTTGTTTATGAAGCCGCCCTCCAGCTAAACAAGGATCTTTGAAGGGCCTGGACCTAGGGTCAGGCAAGTGAGGCCCCCAGCTCAAGAGGAGAACTTCCAGGGAGGTGAGGAGAAACAAAAACAACTCATTAATCAAGATGAATAATAGTTTAAGGCAGTTTTTGTGTGTTTTGTTTTTTTCTTTGGCTGCACCACAAGACTTAAAAAATCTTAGTTCCCTGAGCAGGGATTGAACTCAGGTGCTAGCAGTGAAAGCATGGAGTCTTAACCACTGAGTACCGGGGGATTCCCTAAGGCAATGTTTTAAAAAATCAAAATTAACGCAAGTAAATAACTTTAAAAATAGGATCACTAACAGTGCCGTGCCAAGTCATGTTGGAGCCTAAGGCAAAACGTCAGTAACACTCTTTATTAAAAAATGTCTATTTTGTTTATCAGTTTTGGATTAATTTTTATTTAAAATTTTAAAATATGATTCATCTTATTGAGCTGTTGAGCTTTCCTGGTAACTCAGGGGTGAAGAATCCACCTGGAATGTAGGAGACTCAGGTTCTATCCCTGGGTTGGGAAGATCCCCTGGAGAAGGAAATGGCAACCCTTTCCAGTATTCTTGCCTGGAAAACCCCATGAAAAAGAGGAGGCTGGCAGGCTCTAGTCCATGAGGTCGCAGATTCGGACACAATTTAGTGACTAAACAACAAATCAAGTTGTTGCTGTTTGTGGGGTTCTTTTGTGGCCTCTTATGTTTTGTTCCATGGTGACTGCCTTACTTGCCTTACCCTCATGGCAGCTCTTAATCTTTCCTCACTGTGTGCTTGTGTACTCAGGCATATCTAAGTCTCTGCGAGCCCATGGGCCATAGCCTGCCAGGCTCCTATTCTCCAGGCAAGAATACTGGAGTGGGTTGCCATTTCTTTCTCTAGGGAATCTTCCCAACCCAGGAACTGAACCCACAAGTCTTGTGTCTTCTGTATTGGCAGGCTGGTTCTTTACCAGTTGAGCCACCAGGGATGAGTCCCAAACCCCCAAGTTCTGCTTGACACATAGTAACAGTTAAGTAAGTACTTGCTAAATGAACAAAAGTTAAATAAGGGCTAAAGATATCCTCTTCTAAGAGACAAAACAATGGAGCTTCAAGGTATTTTTATAGAGGAAAAGCATTTGGTGTATGACCTCTGATCAGATCAGATCAGATCGGTCGCTCAGTTGTGTCCGACTCTTTGCAACCCCATGAATCGCAGCACGCCAGGCCTCCCTGTCCATCACCAACTCCCGGAGTTCATGTCCATTGAGTCAGTGATGCCATCCAGCCATCTCATCCTCTGTCGTCCCCTTCTCCTCCTGCCCCCAATCCCTCCCAGCATCAGAGTCTTTTCCAATGAGTCAACTCTTCACATGAGGTGGCCAAAGTACTGGAGTTTCAGCTTTAGCATCATTCCCTCCAAAGAAATCCCAGGGCTGATCTCCTTCAGAATGGACTGGTTGGATCTCCTTGCAGTCCAAGGGACTGTCAAGAGTCTTCTCCAACACCATAGTTCAAAAGCATCAATTCTTCGGCGCTCAGCCTTCTTCACAGTCCAACTCTCACATCCATACATGACCACAGGAAAAACCATAGCCTTGACTAGACGGACCTTTGTTGGCAAAGTAATGTCTCTGCTTTTGAATATGCTATCCAAGTTGGTCATAACTTTCCTTCCAAGGAGTAAGCGTCTTTTAATTTCATGGCTGCAGTCACCATCTGCAATGATTTTGGAGCCCAGAAAAATAAAGTCTGACACTGTTTCCACTGTTTCCCCATCTATTTCCCATGAAGTCATGGGACCGGATGCCATGATCTTTGTTTTCTGAACGTTGAGCTTTAAGCCAACTTTTTCACTCTCCACTTTCACTTTCATCAAGAGGCTTTTGAGTTCCTCTTCACTTTCTGCCATAAGAGTGGTATCATCTCCGTATCTGAGGTTATTGATATTTCTCCTGGCAATCTTGATTCCAGCTTGTGTTTCTTCCAGTCCAGTGTTTCTCATGATGTACTCTGCATATAAGTTAAATAAACAGGAATCTTCCATTTGAATTTTTTTGACATTTATGACAACCGTGGGCCTATTACCATACAAATTCCCAAGTGTCCCTTTGGGCTTTTCACTTGGAATTTGTATGCTAACAAGCCCACAGTTGTCATTTGTTCCTTTAGTCAATACTTGTTTAATATCTACTTGGTACCACTGACAGGACATACCTGGCAGTTAGTGATGACATTTCTGCCCTCAGAAAGCATGCAGTCTAACTAGGGAGGCAGACAGCTGAACAAACAGGGATACAGCGTGGTGGGCATTGTGGTTTCAGCAGGATGCTGCATCATCTTACAGAGTTGTCAGGGAAGGTAGGAAGTCTCAATAGGTTACAGGTCTTGATTTGCCTGAGTTGGTTCCAGTCTCCTCTGTTATAGATCATATGACATCTGCTAATTCTTATTGTTTTTACTCTCAAAAGCATCCACGGTTGTATGGTAAATTATTTATTGAAGGTAAATCATTGTAAATTATTTGATAAATTGTTTGTTGAAGGACAAGGAGCAGTAACTAGGTATGGAGAAGGGAGGAAGTAAGAAGCAGTGCAAAGGCCCAAAGGTGAGGAAATGGAGATTGCATTTTTAAAAACAAAGTACATTACTGCAGTTAGATTGGGGAAGAGCTGGAGGGTGGTGAGGAATAAAGCTGGAAAGGCTGATTAGAAAACTTAACACCCTGCAACTTTTTCATCCAGGTGTTGCCACCAAGGCCAGTTGTCAAACCCGCATCCATGTATTTATTTTTGAAAGATGATGGTGGTTATGCGTGTTCTCTGAAGGTTTTTATTAGGACAGATTTCATTTAAAAGTTTGAAATCAAATGGGCCATTGCATTCTAAACTAATTAACTACTGTCTTTCTGGGTACTTTCTGGTACACAAGAAGAAAAACATTTAATGAAAGGATTGGTGAATTGGTGACTCAATCAAGGACCAAAGAGGGACTATGTTACTGAAGTAGTGATTGGATTGAAAAGTGTTGAGGGAATTTTCCAGTGTTGTTGTTCTTACACTGGAGTAAAATAAAGGGATGGACCAGGTGTTTAAACAGGAGATGAGAAAAAGTCATTTATGACTTCATATTTATTTTTTTCTCATTTCATGACCTAATATACTCTCATTTATATTCAATGTTGTATAGTCTTTGAAGTTCGACACAGATATACACTGATAAACAGTAATTTATGTTGATATGCTAGGCTCTCCCAGAATTCTCTTCCCAGCCCTGATCTCTCTCCTGAACTTTAACCTTGGACTTCCACTGCCCACGTTAGATCTGAAATGTCTATTACACTTGCTGTGAAATAGACATCTCAGATCTAATGTGTGCAAAATTTTACTCCTGATCTACTGTTCAATATTATCATGTGTCCCTATATGCTATTATTTTAACTATATTATATAATTTAGCAAAAGTATTAAAAATGTCATGCAGTTATTTCTTTAAGTATTATGTTGACCCATATCTTGAAAGAAACAATAACTGTAAATGTTTCTCAAGCCAGAATGAAAAGTATGATTTGGTTCTTGCAATCAGTATCTGGACCACATTCCTATATATTTCAATTTAAGAAGTCTAGCAGAGGCCTAGGCTTCTGTATTTTGAAATTATTGACCAGGTAATACTCTCTACTGATTTAAGAACTGTTGTTAAAAGGAAGATGCCATGTTTCAAAAAAGGACAAAGTGAGTAAAGAGAATGCTGCTGCTGCTAAGTTGCCTCAGTCGTGTCTGACTCTGTGTGACCCCATAGACGGCAGCCCACCAGGCTCCGCTGTCCTGGGATTCTCCAGGCAAGAACACTGGAGTGGGTTGCCATTTCCTTCTCCAGTACATGAAAGTGAAAAGTGAAAGTGAAGTCGCTCAGTCATGTCCAACTCTTCACTACCCCATGGACTGCAGCCCACCAGGCTCCTCCGTCCATGGGATTTGCCAGGCAAGAGTAAAGGAGTGGGTTGCCATTGAGAATGCCAGCAGAGACTTTTTTACATGTATTGTATATCCGCTAGTAAACACGTCCAAATTATTTTGGTTCAGAGAAAGTTTGGGGATTTTTCTTATAAAGCATAAAACCTAGACAAAAAACTTCCAGCTAAAAACAAAACCCCAGATTAATTGAATTCCTTTGTATATGCTTGTTGCTAACGAGGTTTATTTTCACTACAGAGCACATCCCAGGTCAACTTGTTTGAAATGATGTTCATGGAGATACTCGAGCCCTCTGCTTAACTGCTCTACAAAGCATGTGGCTCAGAATTGCGTAACAGTTTTATCTATAGCTTATGACACAAATACTTAATTTTAAAAGAAGTTGGTCTTGTCACAGAACAGTAAATAGAGTGAAAGTTTGAAACAGTAAACTGGAAATGTTGAAGAACCAGAATTATCCCTATCCCTGACTTTTAGAAAAGCTGTTGATACTGGGAATTTAATCTAGAAAGCAGTTGTTCAGTGGGTCAGTGCATGGGCAGCCCAGCAAGCCTAAGTCTTCAGTCTCGTTTCCAAAGCTCTTCATGCCCCGCCCCTGCTTTCCTCACAGGGCCTCTCCTTAGGGGTGCTGGCTCCAGTTTCAGGCAGGCCAGACTGGAACTTTCTCAGAAGCCATGTACTCCTTTAGCCTTCAGTGGTTTTGCATCCGTGTTCAGCCCTACTCGTTCATCTTTAAGATTTAAACCAAGTATCAACTTTCCTGGCGAGTCTTCCCTAATACCCCTCCCAGTCAGAGATGGGTGTTTTTCCCGTGTTTTCCACACGACAGGAAAATGTGCCTCTCATGGCAGTTCTGACCGACAGAGCTCAACACACTAGTATTTTTTTTGTTTTTATTGAAGTATAGTTGATTTATAGTGTTGTATTAGTTTCTGCTATAGAGCAAATTCAGATATATAGAGAGAGCAAGATTCAGATATATACATTCTTTCCCATTATGGTTTATCTCAGGATATTGAGTGTAGTTCCCTGTGCTGTACAGTAGGACTTAATTGCTTATGCATCCTTTATGTAATAGTTGACATCTGCTGGTCTCTGGCTCCCAGTACCTTCTTCCCCAGCCCTCCTCCCCCTTGGCAACCACAAGTCTGTTCTCTGCCTGGGAGTCTATTTCTGTTTCATACATAAGTTGGTTTGCCTTGTATTTTGGATTCCACATATAAGTAATACTATATGGCATTTGTCTTTCTCTTTCTGACTTAATTCACTTAGTATGATAATCTCTAGGTCCATTCATGTTGCAAATGGCTTTATTTCATTCTTTTCTATGGCTGAGTAGCATTCCATTGTATATACACATCTTCTTTATCCATTCATCTGTGGATGGGCATTTAGATTGTTGCCACTGAAAGACACACTATTTCTTACTAATCTCCTAGCTCAAGAAGTGGTGGGTACAAAGCAGGAAAATATAATACAATTTGGAAATATTTGTTTTATCCCCATTGGAAAATGAAATGAATTTTCAGTTTGTTTGTAGTTAACTAGAAGATTGTGTTCTCAAAATCAACTTTAAAAAGGAAGGGTGTTTTCTAAGCATTTTAGCTAATGGAAAATTTATGGTTAACACTGAAAGTCTAGACAGATTGTGTCAGAAAAAAATGTTTACAATTAGTACATATTGGAAAAGAGTGAGGAAGCAAGAGACTAACTTCACTAACTCAACAAACTATAATTACTTAACATATGCTGTACTTTGGGAACACAAAAAATAATTTTGGAGGTTTCCCACACATATAGTTTCATTGATATTCCCACCTTAATGGTGGAAGGAGTTCCAAAAAAGGTTCATATAATTTAATAAATATCTTTCTATTAAAATTTAATCCACTGGGATGGCCCTCAGAGTTGGACAAGATGAATTTGCTTTTGCCATGTGATTCAAGAAGATTTTTTCCATTAGTACACCTGCCAATGTGTTCAATTTGCATTAAGAAAGCAGTTTACTTACTTGACATGATTTTGCTTATTTCATACAGGATCTGAGTTACTGGGAGCCTCCATAAATGTTTGATAAATATGTAAATGAATGAGCAAGCAGTATAGTACTTCCACTTTGAAAGAATTTGTCTAATTGATTAAGTCTAAATGGTCACTGACTTTGTCATCTGTAGATTTGATGTCACAGGAGGACATTATGAAGTTGAAATTGAGTGGTTTAGTTTCTGATCTTGTGTAACAAGAAAATCTTTGAAGGAATACGTTGTCTGTAAATTAATTAATTTTTCTGCTTAAAATGTTTTTCTTTCTCTAGATTTTAGTGCCAATTATTTCTAATAAGAACAACCATAAATCCTGGTCATGCTTTATTTCACAAGACATGGAACATCATATAGAAGTCTTGAAAAGTAAAATGCATATTTTTAGGGGCAAAATGTTGAGAAGAACTCTTCTACCAATTCCCACTATTGCAGGAAACATTGACCTGGATCAGAAATATTCAGAGACCAAGTACGTAATGATACAGTTTACACAAGATGTCAAAATGGAGACGTGATATACCTACTTAATATCACACCCCTGTAACACCCCCGTGTTAGCAATATTTTTAAAATATTATTGTAATGACAGCATATTTTAAAAATAAAAAAAACATTAAAATACTAAGTCCTGTCCTTAGTCGGATGAAATGATTCATTTTTGTATTATATTATTAATCATTTCAGTGTTTGCAGACTGGAGCCAAATGAAAGGAGAGTACTCCACGCAATTGAATCAGTGGTTATTAAATGGTCACATCAAATCCAAGAAATCATAGAGAAAGATTCAGTGCAGCCTTTGCTAAATGGTCTTCACTCAAATCCTCAAACTGAACTGGATTTCTGGATGATGAGAAGAGAGAACCTATCATGCATTTATGATCAAGTAAGTAGAGAGCCCTAGAAATTGCTTGTCAATTGAATTAGCAAAGTCACTTGTTGAATTTGATGCCCCAAACCAGTGATTTCCAATAACTTTAAAGGTTTAACACACTGTCTTTGAATGACTTACTCAATTCTTACTGCAAAATTCTCTATAGTATGCATTCTTAAAATTAATGGGTATTAAAGGTGAACTTGCCTTTTTGAAAATATTTTGACAGCATGTGAGTAATTGGAAACACTTTGTGGCATAGGAAGTGTAGTTCCCAAGGGAAATGTTGAAGATTTTTGTGATTTAATTAATCTAGTTGATATAATTGATTTGGGAAAGGAGTAGGCTTTGCTTAGTGGAGAGATGCAACTTTGGAAGAACTAACTGGTTCCTCTGCTAGTGTTTGCCTTAGAAGTTTATTCAGTTTAATGTTCTAAAAACTAAGACATTCATTCACTTGTTCACCTATCTCTTAGAGATTTTTTGGAAACAGATTTTATATGAAAATTTATCTTACATATATAATAAAATGTAATTTAGGTTTTTAAAAAAGTCAAAGACCTATAAATGTAAAATAAAATACAAGCTTAAGGAAAAAATGTTAATTTTAAAAATTATTTTCAACGTGAAACCAGGTACATCTTTGAGTATTAAATACTGTGTGTATTGTGCATTAATGGAATATAATTTAAATATTTTTTGCAGAATGCATTTATTTAGTCATTAATCTAGGTATTATATATATTTCAATTTAGCTTCAGACTCCTATTGTCCTCAAAATGGTTAAGATCCTGAAAAATAAGCAAAGCAGCTATTTTCCAACATTGAAAGACATTTTCATGGCTGTGAAAAATGGTAAGACTTGTGTTCCTTGGCCTGGATCAGTGGTCCCTCCTGATCTGACTCCTGCCTGTTTGCTCAGCCTCCTACCCTTAGTATGCTCATGAAATGATTGCACTTGACTCTCCTAATGGTAAATCCATCTTAATCGTCTGCGGTTTATTCTTCAGCTCTTAGTAAACCATTTAAGTACTTACTAAAGAGGATCTAGAGTGAACTTTCAGTGAGAGTGCCTGTGTGGAGGGGAAAGGCTTTTGGTATTTATCAGCAAGTCATTGAATGCCCAGCATGGAGATTTTCTAATCAACAGTTGGGTTGCAATTAGTCCAGTTATTCATCAGTAGAATCTCCGAATTTGCTTAAGTTCCACCATTTATTTAACTCCTAAGAATGCAAAATCATCATTGAAGATTTAACACACAGAGAGGAGGGTTTGTTTGTTGAGTTTCCAACAGATAATACAAGCACATTGTTTAAAGCCAGAAATTAAAAGATGGTATTTATAATTTAAAATATAAAAGTGCAAATTCTCCTTATCTTTTCAGTACCCAGTTTCAGTCTCAACCAGTAACCCTCTCCATAGTTTTTTTTATTTCTGTTCATGTTTCTTTAGGCATGTGTAAGCAAATATGGATATGACCCATGATTCTAAAGTTTTAAATGATAAAATTGTAAGATAGCATGGCTCAATAGCTGGGTTTTGTTTTGTTTTTTTTGGCTATGTGCACATCTTGTGGGATGTTAGTTCCCAGACCAGAGACTGAATCCGGACCCCCGGCAGTGAAAGCACAGAGTCCTAACCTCCAGACCACCAGGGAACTCCTGATTTTGTTTCTGACATTAGAAAATTATTTTTAAATTTTTAATGTGTAATACATGGAAGGTTAGAAAATACTTAACATTTACTTTGAGAAAGTTATGCTAACTCTTTAGGCTTTTCTCCATAAACTGTTGTCTTAAGGCCTCTTTTCAAACAGGGAGTTAGATCTGAGTTTCTGCCCCAGATTCACTCAGTACAGCTTTTTGCTGAGTCTCTGGTTTCCATTGGCCAAATTGGCATATTAAAACTTTGTTTGCAAATTGTTGCAAAGATTGAAACACTGTTTTGCAACCTTGTCACCACTGACACTTTGGGGAGGATAATTCTTTGTTGTGGGGAACCGCCCTAAGCATTGCAGCCTATTTAGCAGCATTGCTGGAGTCTACCCACTACCCCCATGCCCATTATGACAAAAAAACGTAAGACATTGCTAGATGACCTTCAGTGGGGAAGACCTCCCCTGGCTGAGAACCACTGGACTGAAGATTTAATACATAGTGTACAAAGTACCAGGCTTCCCTGGTGGCTCAGTGGTAAAGTGTCCGCCTGCCAATGCAGGAAATACAGGGGACATGGGTTCGATTCCTGGTTTGGAAAGATCTCCCGGGAAAGGATATGGCAATCCAGTATTCCTGCCTGGGAGATCCCATGGACAGAGGAGCCTGGGTGGGCTACAGTCCATGGGGCGGTTAAAGAGTCTGACATGACTTAGCAACTAAACAAGTACAAAGTACTAGGCACACAGTAAGTGTACCCTCCATTAATAGAAGCTGCTGCTGGTGTTTTCTGTTAGTAAGATTTAACATTTTCTTTGGATACAAGGTCTGCAGGAATAAATCCCAGGGATCCTTGGAGCCTTATGAGTATACAGCCTAGAGATTCAGGGGAAAAAACACTTTGAGTACAGCAAGTGGCCCAAAGCCATTGTTAGTTAGAGTTAGAAGATTTACTGGAGGCTCTGTAAAGTCACTAGATAGGCTTATCACATTTTAAGGGCACTTTACCTATTACATGCAGTTATTTGATTTTGAAATTAATATTGAAAACACATTCATTTCAGAACATAAGTGCAACTGGGACAAAAATGGTTCCTGGACCCTCTCTTTCTTCCCAGGTCTTTATTATTAGATGGACAGATATATGAGTTACTTGTCAAGTAGAGTAGTACGGGTGGGTAGATATCTGATTCTGACAGCCAAAAAAAAAAAAAAAAAGTGTAGCAGGTTATTTTGTTTTTAATCTCTTACAGGAGTATTTTGTACTGTAAGAAAACAAGAATTTAGTTTCCTTCATATCCTACTTTCATAGGAGATGCCTTTCAGTTAAGCAAAAGTATTTGTAGCCTCAGGAGTAAAATGGAGTCTGATGGAAATCTATTTAGGGCCGTCAGAAGGGCCAGTTTTAAGAGAAAATTTGAATTAGATTAAGCAGTAATTAATAATAGTTAACTATTTAAATTTTTTTCATATAGCTTTAAAAAATATACCTTATTCCTACCATGCTTAACAATTTTTTAAAATTTATTTTTAATTGAAGGATAATTGCTTTACAGTGTTTTGTTGGTTTCTACCAAACATCAATATGATACGTTAAACAATTTTAAATTTGAGATAAAATTCACATAACATTTTTAAAGAGTGCAGTTCAGTGGCATTTAGTGTATTCACAGTATCCTGTAACTATTGCCTCTGTGTCTAGAATATTTTCATCACCCATGCTTAAAAATTTCAATAGTTACATTTTGAATAATAATGTGATAGAAAAATTTTCAGTCCTTGTATAAGTTACTCTCATAGGATAAAAGAATGAAACAATAAATGATTAAATTGTGCTGGTAGCAAGTACCTAGGAGGAATTAACATTCTGCTGATGAAGCTTGTGAGTCTTCAGTCACAATTTACTTGTGCTGTAAGGGTGAATATGCCCGGGCTCTTTTGAAGGGTTCTTACAGCCAGACAATATGTGAAGCTTTTCCTAACCTGTCATGTGTCAATTGTAGGATAAATAATCTAAAAAGAGGCAACATTTAAGTATAACCATGTTGTTTTGCATTGTTGTCTTGAACTTGTGAAGTGAATTTAGATAGAAGAGACTGCCTCACATTAATGGTGGTTTCTTTTCAGCTCTGCTCGAAGCCCAAGATGTGGAACTTTACCTGAGACCCCTGAGGAGACACATTCAGTGTCTGCAGGAGACGGAATTCCCACAGACCGGTGTATTAATTGCCCCGTTATTTCATACCATCTGTCTGATCTGGAGTCATTCCAAGTTTTATAATACCCCTGCTCGGGTCATAGTTTTATTGCAAGAGTTTTGTAATCTCTTCATTGACCAGGTATGTAGCATGAAAAAATAGAGTCAATGAGAATTATTGCCATGTGGTAGGTTTTATTGGGGTTTCTCTGGTGGCTCTCTGCCTGCAATGCAGGAGACCCGGATTTGATCCCTGGGTTGGGAAGATCCCCTGGAGAAGGGAATGGCAACCCACTCCAGTGTTCTTGCCTGGAGAATCCCATGGACAGAGGAGCCTGGCAGGCTATAGTCCATGGGGTTGCAAAGAGTCAGACACAACTGAGCAAAACTATCGCTTTCACTTTTCAAGTTTTATTAGATCAATGAGGAATGAATAAATCCAGTTAGAGATAAATTTATTCCTCTTTTTTCAGAGAGGACTTTTATGGTAACAAAGGCCAGGTGATTTTCTATCCTAAATGGCAAAGGAGCTCTAGAAATAACTTAAATACGATCACAGGACAGGTTGTTAGTGGATTCTGTTTTGTTTAATACCCTCCTTTTCTTCAGAGATTTAAGATAGCTTCTAATACAAGGTGCACATGTGTAGTACTTTCTTTGTATCTTACCTTTTGGTTTCCATGGAAACGCAGGCTGAGGGAGGACTTTTGGAAAGTAGAGAACTGGGTAGAAGCAAGAATGATCCTCAAAAAAAGTAGTCAAATTAAAAAAATAGTAGTCGAATTAAAAATTTGATTCATGGGTAATCTTTAAAAATCTCTTGCTTATAATTGTTTCTCTACTCTTTACATTATAAAATACTTTAAAAAATTAGACTGCTTCCTCATCCAGTGGAAAGTGGTAATTCCTCTTGTGTCCATAGTATCAGAGAGCATTTCGTAATTTCAGAGCTAAAAGATACTAGAAGGGTATATCATCTAGTGATTCTCTAAGGGTGTGTGTGTGTGTGTGTGTGTGAGCCTGCTTTAATTGCTATAACAGAATCCCACAGGTTGGGTGGCTTCATTTTCAGAAATTGCTTTCTCACAGTTTTGGGGGCTGGGAGACCAGTCCAGGTTCCTGCATTTGTGTATTCTGGCCAGTGTTCTTTCTGGCTTGCAGATAGCTGCCTTCTCTCTGTGCCCTCATGTGGTGGAGAGAAAGATCTTCCTCCTCCTCTTACAAAACCACAGTCCTATCAGATATGAGGACAGTCCACCCTCCTGTCCTCATTTAACCTGAATTACCTGCTGAAGACTCCATCTCTGGGTAGTCACATTGGTGGTTAGGGCTCCAACACAGGCACTGTTTCAGAGGGGACGGCACAGTTCAGTCCACAGCAGGGTCTGTATCAGGGTGTGGGTCTGAACCCCTAAGGGGTTTTTGTAAAATGGATGCCAGAGAATCAGAATCTGTGCATGTGGCTTAGCCTTTGTGTTGCTAAGACCGCCCCTTATGAGAGTCGCATCACTTCTACCTGTAACTGGCAAACTGGAACAGAAAGAAGGGCCTAAGTTCACATTAACTGGAAAGTCTAAGTGTGCAAAGACTTGGGGATTAGCATTCTCCAGGAGAATCAGATGATAATTTCAAAACTCTACTTTGTTCATGTGTGTTAGATTGACTTGATCCTTAGTCTCTCATCCATGTAAATAAGGTGGCTTTTGGTAGCACTAGAGGGATATTCTGCTACTAGAAGAACTTCCCTGGAAAGAGACTGACTTTGTTTTTAGTTCTGGACCGATGGGTTTTATGATGGACAGGGAATCCTGGCGTGCTGCAGTCCACTGGCTCACAAAGAGCTGGACACGACTGAGTGACTGAACTGAACTGAAAGCATTTTATTTTCTCTCCTGGAGCAATCCTGTGGCCAGGAAGATAGGATATTTTAGACAGATCTGGATCACTAGCTCAGGGAAGGGTGGACAACTATGATTGACCTAAATAAATCCCCAATCTAGTTTAATGCTTCTCACGTCATGACTCATATTGAAAATTAAAAAATTTTGTTGCACAGTGGGGTAAATTGGAGGAAATTGGGAACCCTGAGAATCTGCTCATGGTCAAGGCAAGCAGCTCAGAGCTTCTGCTGCCCCAGGCCCCAGCTCTTTGCTGTCCTAAGCATCCAAGAGAGGGATGTTGTAGGAGAAACTGGCTGGGGAACTGGGTTCCCTTCCAATCGCTGATACTTTTTCAGATGAATTAACTGAAACTTGAAAGATATCATTTGCTCAATTTCCTTGAGAGTTTAGGGGGACAAATTAAAGTACAGGTCTTCTGACCTGCAGTTTAGAGTTTTGGGAGTATAAGATTGAGTTAGGGGTGTGGGTTCTTCTCTCTGCTTCTGACGAGATAGAATATATGCAAAGTGCTTTGGACTCAGACCAACAAAGATTCAAATTTAATTGAACCATTTTAGAGGAGAAGGGAATGCTACCCATTTCCAGTTTTCTTGCCTGGAGAATTCCAGGGACAGAGGAGCCTGGCAGGCTATATAGTCCAGGGGGTCGCAGAAGAGTCAGACATGACTGAGCACACGGTGGAGTTAAATCACTTCTCTGAGCCTCAGTTTCTGCCCTTGTAAGTGCCTAGTTCATGGGCTGTTGTAAGGATCCAAGGAGAGAACCTAAATGAAATGCTCAGTGCAACATGTAATAGAAATCAGTAAAAGTTCCACTAGTTGCAGCTCTTGATTGGAGATGATGGGTCACTTCCTCGCTATATTTTAGTGTCTCCTCTGGCTTCATTCTATTTCTGATTCTCTGTTGTGCAAACTCCGTTTTGCCCTTTTGTTAAGTGAGTGCACTGGGCCCTAATGGACATAGCTCATGTGAAAGGCTTTGATCCCTACTGTGGTTTTAACAACCATGATCACAGCTTCTCCCAAACCCCTTTTGAGGATCCTCATCTCATTTTGAGAATGATCCAAACTTTTACTGCAAAGCCCTGTTAGTGTAGAAACCTCAAAGATTGTCCTTCATTTTTATAGATGGCTTGCAGAGAGCCCTGGTTACCTGTAAGCCTGTTAACCTATTATCCCTGGCCCCTGGTCAGTGTCCGTGGTCAAAGTTTGCCAAACTCCTGAGGAAATAACCTTGCTTCCCTTGTTCCTTAGTTACTCTTCCTGGCTTATGTCCAAAGGTTTAGTTGACCCAATTTCCTAGATTCTCCAAGTAGACTTTGTAGTAAATCTGTCCCAACATGTAAGGAATCAAAAGTGGGCAGTGAGTAAACTTTCATGCCTGGGTTCTCTGAAGAGCTAACCTCTGCAGTGCCCATTACCACCTCCAGTTGTTTGTTGTCCAGCTGATTTTTAATGCCTTTTTAATGCACAGTGTGTATGTGCACAGCCGGTCAGCCGTGTGCGACTTTCTGCAACCCCATGGACTGTAGCCCATAGGCTCCTCTGTCCGCGACATTTCCCAGGCGAGAATACTGGAATGGGTTGCCATTTTCTCCAGCAGGGGATCCTCCCAACCCAGGGGTCACACCTGTGTCTCCTGTGACTCTGGCATTGGCAGGTGGACTCTTTACTACTGTACCACCTGGAAAGCCCCAGCAGGCACTGTATAGTTTCTTTTATTTGCCAGAATTCTTCTAAGCCCTTCACAAAAATCTATGAATTTAATCTTCTAGTGGCACTATGATATAGGTACTATTTGTTAGTAGATCCAGCTTATATTTAAAAAATAGTCCAGAAAATCCAGAGTCCAAAGAAAGTCCAAAGTCCAGAAAGGAGAAATAGCATGCCCAAGGTCATCCAGCTTGTAAGAAAGAGCTCTTACCCATTATGTTATGCTCCATAGTTTAAAATAATTTTTATTTCTAATTAGCATGTAATATGTGTATACTAGTGATATCTGTAAAGTATTGTATGACATTTATAATAATGGAAGTAGTCCTATAATTCCATCCCTCTCAAATTCAGCATTAAAAGAATTTTCCTTCCTCTAAAACTTATTAATACATTTTATCATATAATTTTTTTACTATCTTCTTGAAAAGTTAATTTATTTTTATTGGATATGTAGATTGCTTCCAGCCACTTGTATTATAAGCAATATGTAGACAACAACTTTCTACAAAAATCCTTTTTCCTTAACTTGGCTAATCAGCTTAATATAAATTCCTGATATTGAGTAAGGGGTATAATCTTTTCATGACTCTTGAACAATATTTGATATATACAAATTATTTTAAAAGGTTTATGTTAATTGCATTGCTATTATTATGTGTAACAAGTTTTGCTATAATTCACCAGCTTTTAGCATTACCATTTTTTATAAATTTGCTGTTATGTGTGGGTATAGAATTATACCATGTTCTTTTAATTTTGTACTTTGCCCAGTTTGTGTGGTTACACATTTTATGTGTCTTTTATAATCTCCTTACCTAGTTTTTATGTACTTTGTTTCTGTGAATCTATAGACTTCAGTGTGTTTATGAGACATTGGAACCCTTGAACCCTTAGCTTATTATCAGAAGTCATAAGCTGGCATTCTGTTGACTGTGTTTGGCCAGTGGATCAATGTAGTATTTTTATTTTGCATAGCATTTTGGAATTTTTATTTTAAAAAATGTTGCTAATGCTTAATTAGGTCTTGTTTAAATTCCAGCATTCTAGCCTCCACTGAAAAGTCAGGTTTCGCTACATTGGTTCTTCCATCCCCATTGACACAGTCAGCTGCTAGAGCTTCAGCTACCGCCTTTAGATGGGCCATGTGCTGTGCAGGTGACCTTGGTCTCCACCATCCACTGTTGTTCCTGATCTGCTTCACTCATTTTCCTTGTCTGCCTGATCTTTCTAGGCATTCCAGGCAGGGTCAGAAATCCTTTGTTACTTTAAAAGCAAATGTGTTTCTCTTTACTTGTTTTCTAACAGTGACTGTTAACCTAGTCATTTAGGCCAGACATATAAAAGGCATCATGTGACCACCTTGGATAATGGCACACTTTGGATAATGGCACAGTAATGGTGTCTTATTTTAGTGCCTTGCTTTTCTTCCATGGTTACCAAACTGTGCTTCCTGTTCGTTGTGAGTCATTACCACTCTAGGCCCCCCACTCTGTTCTACAGCTTACTTAGTGTCTCTCTTGGGGATATTCTCATTCACAAGATCCTAGATGACAAAGAGTTTAAGTCTCCAAGGTTGAGCTTGGAAAAGGGATGGTAGAATTAAGCAAGAGTCTATAAAGTCACATAAGATGGAAAAGCTGGGAGACAGGCATCAAACTAATACAACATTGTAAATCAACAATACTCCAATGTAAAATAAAAATTAAATTTAAAAAATGCTATCATTGATAAATTCATTAATTGATTGGCTTATTGATAAAATAAACTGGTTAGTCATTTTTTATTTTATAAGGCTTTGGACATGGGACCTGCTGCTGCCTCGCTTCAGTCATGTCCGACTCTGTGTGACCCCGTAGACGGCAGCCCGCCAGGCTCCCCCGTCCCTGGGATTCTCCAGGCAAGAACACTGGAGTGGGTTGCCATTTCCTTCTCCAGTGCATGAAAGTGAAAAGTGAAAGTGAAGTCGCTCAGTCATGTCCAACTCTTAGCGACCCCATGGACTGCAGCCCACCAGGCTCCTCCATCCATGGGATTTGCCAGGCAAGAGAACTGGAGTGGGGTGCCATTGCCTTCTCTGATGGAATCCGTAACCCATACCAATGTGCAGACTCTTACAAAACTCAAATTACTGAGGGATTCCTGGGAATTCTCATCCCTGTTCTGTGCGAAATTTAGCAACCTTTAGGGAGAGGTTAATTTTCCATCCAGCCTGAGTGAGAAATTAGTATAGACTGGGCATCTATAGCCAGAGTTGAAGGAACTTGTCAGTAGGCTTTTTAGGCACTAAGTGAATGATATTCTTACTACTTTAAACATTTATGTCTCAGAGTCTATATTTCTGGTAAAACTGTAGCCACTGCATGTAAAACTATAGCCATTTATAGGAGAAGGAGGATAATACATCTGCATTTGGAAATCATTCCTTCAATTGACTGTGTTGAACCTAATGGCTTTTATTACATTCTCTTTTGAGATCTGTTACAGCTTTCTAAACAACTGTAGAATTAAAGGCATGCAATTTTACCTTTAATTTATATGAGGTGAAGATGCATCAGGATTAGAATTTATAGGTTCTTGAGGTCCCTAAACAGGGATATTGTGAAGATTCATAACAAATAGGGGAAAGGGAAGAACTGAATGATGGTACTATGAGAGCTGCTACATGAATCTGCTGGTTTCTCTTTAATTGTTCTCATCTTTGCATTTCAACTATTCAAAATCAGTTCAAGTTGCTATATCTCGGCTAGATTTTATGTCCTGTAATGAGCTCCCAGAAGAGAAGTTAGTTAACCTAAAAGAATTGCCGGTGGTATAATCACCTATGTCAGCTCTTCCTCACCTTTGCAAGTGACCCTGTGCTGCCAGGTAACATGACCATATTTTTAAAATACATGATCTCATAGGTTTCCCCTCCTGGCTTCTACATTTCTTTATATGAAAAAAAAAAATGTGCAGAGTATTTGCTGCCTCAAATAGCCATGCAAATTCTGATTACACAATTGTTTTATCTTTGAAGCTTAGCAAAAACGCAGTCATGGTTGAATGTTTGATTCCAGTAATTACAGCATCTTCTGTAGATTTCTTTAATGTATACATGTATGTCATTAAAACCTAGTTACCTGAATTTCTAGAATTTGTGTCTTCTGTTTCACAGCATCGCTGGCCCAATTCTAGACATTGTTATTTGAAAATCCCTGGTGGCTCAGACGGTAAAGTGTCTGCCTGCAATGTGGTAGACCCAGGTTTGATCCTTGGGTCGGGAAGATCCCCTGGAGAAGGAAATGGCAACCCACTCCAGTATTCTTGCCTGGAAAATTACATAGACTGAGGAGACTGGTAGGCTACAGTCCATGGGATCGCAAAGAGTCGGACATGACTGAGCGATTTCACTTCACTCACTGAAAAATAAAACATTTCATTGAAATGAATATTTTCAGGCAAACTATTAAACATATTTTCTTATCATTCTTTCTTTGATTTCTAGGCAATAGCTTACCTTTCACCTGAAGATCTCTTGAAAGGGGAAATTGAAGACTGTCTGGAAAAGGTTCAAGTGACCATTAACATCTTAAAGACTTTCAAAAATTGTTTCTTCAACTATAGAAGAGGATTGGCAAGCTATTTTGTGGGAAATAAGGAACTGAAACCATGGGATTTCCAGTCTAATCTGGTGTTTCATAGATTTGACAAATTTCTTGATCGTTTCATGAAAATAGAGGTAATTACTTATTGGCTTCTAATTGATTTATACTATAGGTTAGTTAATTCAAAAGCCCTATATCTTTTAATCTGCTTCAGGGAACAGATTATTTATTCTATTTGAGTAGGAGGTGAGAAGTTTGCTTCCTTGGTGATTTTCATGAGGAGCTTACAAGGCCAGTACTGTCAAGATACAGTGAAAGTTTTAGTTACAGAGCTTTGTTTACATCCAAAGCTTTGGTTTCTTTTTTCAAAACTTCATTAATCTTTATGTATCAGTGACCTTTGTGATACTTGTGATCAAACCAGTCAATCCTAAAGGAAATAAGTCAATATTCATTGGAAGGACTGATGCTGAAGATGAAACTCCAATACTTTGGCCACCTGATGCAAAGAATTGACTCACTGGAAAAGCCCCTGATGCTGGGAAAGTTTCAAAGCAGGAAGAGAAGGGGATGACAGGGAATGAGATGGTAGGATGGCATCACTGACTCAATGGATATGAGTTTGAGCAAACTCTGGGAGTTGGTGATGGACAGGGAAGCCTGGCATGCTGCGGTCCATGCGGTCACAGAGTCGGACACAACTGAGCGACTGATCTGAATTGAATTGACCCTTGCCCTACAACATACTAAATTCCTAGAAGACAGTTGTAAATTGGGAAGCTATAAAATAATTCCTTTTTCCCTTTTACATGTTTGATGTTTTTATTGGGATTCCATACCTGAAAACCTATTTGATCATCTAAATATTATGGTAACTTTTAGTATATAAATATATATGCTATACTATTAAAATATTAAAGCTATCCATGAAAATAGGTGAAAAGAATGTGAAAACATGTGCTCTGTATAAATGTTTTAAATGCCAAAAAGTCAAACATTGAATGAATTGCTGTGTGCCAAGTCACTTCAGTTGTGTCCTACTCTTTTTGACCCTATGGACTGTAGGGTCCATAGGCTGCTCTGTCCATGGATTCTCCAGGCAAGAATGTTGGAGTAGGTTGCCATGCCATTCTCCAGAGGATTTTCTGGACCCAGGGATCGAACCAGGGTGACTTAGTCTTCTGCATTGGCAGGAGGCTTCTTTAGCACCACCTGGAAGCCATGAATGAATGCATACATGTAAACACATTTAAACACCAGTTTCTATGGAGCCAGCTGGCTGCGATTTTTTTTTTTTTTTCTTTTCAGGTTTTGAACTGCCTTATTTTCTTTATGAAACTCTTTCTAGCAAGTTTGGGCTTTTTTGTTGTTAGATTTGTCAAATTTCATTCAAAATCAGAGTTTTATGTTTTGAAAATTCTCATCATTTAAGCAGCCCAAATGCCTTTTTATTTTTGGCTGTACCATGCAGTGTGTGTGATCTTAGTTCCCTGACCAGGGATTGAACCCATGCCCCCTGCACTGGGTGCAGAGTCTTAACCCCCGAACCACCAGAGAAGTCCTTCTGAATGACTCTTAAAGTCTGAGTGCCAAATGCATACCACTGGGCGACTTGCACCACGCTTTCTGAACAGCCCATTCACCATAGCGTTGGTGGATCATGCCTGGGCATCTGACTTAGGATCAGAAGGATGTGGAATGAGAGAGTTAAATGTTTAGCTGTGGTTAAGTTAGATGTCACCTATACTGCTCAATAATTTTCAGTCCATGTGAAAATGGGAGTATAATTTTAAAAGTAGGCAGTTGATTTAAGTCATAATAACATTTTCCGTCATGTAAATGTCTATTGACTCACCAATTTTGAATGCTGGGAAATTTCTTTCTTTGAATCTTTAAAATGTTCTTTTCCTACTCAAGAGGGTGGAAAGATCTTTACTGTGTTTTTTCAAAGGATATATTTGTCACCATATTGGAATTTGAAAAGCTGGAAAGACTTGAATTTGGCGGTACCAAGGGAGCAATTTTAAATGGACAGATCTATGAGATGAGTGAAGAATTTATGAAACACTGGAAGATTTTTAAACAGCGCACGTATGACCCATCTGATTACAATAACATGGTAATGCTGTAGCTTTGTGTTTTCATTTCATAGATCTTACTTTAAAGCTGGGAAGGACAGTAGGTCACAGTGATAATAGGTTCTCTCCAGTCCAGCCTCTCTCGGATGAAAGAGGTGAAATGGCTTGCCTGGATTCTCTCATCTATTTCATGATAGAGCAGGGACTAGACTTAGGCCTTTGCATTTTCAGTTGGGAATATTTTAAACTATTTCTGATAAGGTAACAGTGGACCTCCGTCTGGACTTGTTTCTTGTTGGTGTGTATTGAAAACTTACCATATTAACTCATCTTGATCTGATTATCTGGGGTCTGTGTAACTTGCATGTTTTATTTTCGTCTTTTCTTGAACCATTAAGTATATTTTTCATCTACTTGAATATTTAGTTTCACCTCATTTGTTGCATATATTATTAACATTATATAGTCTCCTTTTTGTTGTTCTTAGGAGATAATTGTTAATTTCATATTACTAATCTCAGGGAAAAGAGGGAAGCTTTTCAGGTTTACACTGCTTCTGTTTTCTGTTACTGCCCCAGGTTAGGGGCCGGGAGTTTACACTGTTTCATTATATAGTCTCCTTTTTGTTGTTCTTAGGACATAATTGTTAATTTCCTATTACTAATCTCAGGGAAAAGAGGGAAGCTTTTCAGGTTTACACTGCTTCTGTTTTCTGTTACTGCCACAGGTTAGGGACCGGGAGTTTACACTGTTTCATTATACAGTCTCCTTTTTGTTGTTCTTAGGATATAATTGTTAATTTCATATTACTAATCTCAGGGAAAAGAGGGAAGCTTTTCAGGTTTAAACTGCTTCTGTTTTCTGTTACTGCCCCAGGTTAGGGGCCGGGAGTTTCCTGTGAATGCCACTGCAGCTCTGGGATAAAAATAGCTTCATTTTAGTGTTTTGCCATGATAGTGAAGCCCAGGTATCAAAAACAAAAAATAATAATTAGCTCTCATCCTCATTGTTTTTTGTGGAATGTGGATTTATTCACTATTATGTTTATATTTGGTCAAATAATTGACTCTTTGAAATATACAAGTACAGTGTGTTAGCTTTGTAAGGACATGGTCTGCAAGTGAATCCCTCTGAACTGTTGACAGCTTTTGGGAAGTGGAGTTAATAATAAGAATGATATAGCCATTGTGTGTCCTGCTAATTTGTGGAAAAGTAAGAGAAATCCAGATCTGTGGTGATGAATAGCCTGAGCTCTTCCCCAGAGCCTGGTAAGATGCCTGGCACGTGGCAGGCACTCAGGGAATGTGGACAGAATGGGACTCTTGGGGGGACTTGGTTTAGCTCTTCTGAGCAACTGAACAGTGGAGTGTGAGACCCACGTTGTGCAGACCCTCAGGTGCCTTCGAGTTGCAGGAGGGTCTTGATTTATTCACGATTACAAATCCTGGTAGGTTTTCAGCATGCCATTAATATATATACAAATACATATTATATATATATATATATTTCAGATATATATGTCTGGTATTTGTATTTAGTATTTTGAAGCCCCGTTTATTTTGTAATTGAAAAGAACAAGGCTTACCTCTGATCTCCAAAGGTTGGAGACATCTATAGCCTTCCCTTGAAGTTCTCTTTCAACCTCCGGTCTGATTATCTTGACTTTGGTTATTCCATGAAATCAAAATGTGAATTAACTATAAATTCAGTTAATTGGTGTGCTTATATCAAAGATGACCTTTCTTTTTGTTTAATGTGTCTTGGTTATCAGTGTTGCCTCAGAATATTGCAGTGATTATTTCTTTTTGGCTTGACTAAGCTGTTCATGTGTTGAACAGCTGAGTTCATTGTGTTCTGGTTTTGATGATGAAGTGAAGTCGCTCAGTCGTGTCCGACTCTTTGCCCGACCCCATGGACTGCAGCCCACCAGGTTCCTCTGTCCATGGAATTTTCCAGGCAAGAGTACTGGAATGGGTTGCTATTTCCTTCTCCAGGAGATATTCCCGACCCAGGGATCAAACCTGGGTCTCCTGCATTGTATGCAGATGCTCTACTGTTTGAGCCACCAGGGAAGTCAGTGAAATTTGATGATGAAATCAGTTGGTAGTTTTTAGGAGACAATACTGTAGCCAACAAACTGCCTCCAAACTCACATATTCATAGTGGTGTATTCCTTGACACGTGCCCAGCCCATGCCCTTGCTCTCCCGATGCGCACACCTGATGCCCATTGAGCAGTGCGGATGTAGCAGTCTTGTGCGTCATGTCAGCCTTCCTGCCCTTTGGTGTAGAAATGGCTTACATATGTTCCAGTAAATTAAAGAAACAGTGACTGCTAGTTTGTTTTTAGAAATGCTGTTACTGATTTCTCTCTCTTGATTAATCTCAAGCCTATCAGACAGGCTTTGAGCCTTTATTTATCAGAAGTTCTGCCACTGTGGTCTGTTGACAGAAGAGGGGGGCCTCAGGTGTGTCCATTAATGTGTCCTTCAGTTTCTGAATTGTTAATACTGAATTTAAAGGTCACTTTAGGTATTTGCTTTGATTTCTTCCTGTGGGACTATTTGAGATCTAGGCAATTATGGGGAGAGACTTGCTTTCTTAATTAATTAATTGAAACATGGAATATTGTAGATGTTTAAGGTATGCTGCCAAGTCGCTTCAGTCGTGTCCGACTCTGTGCGACCCCATGGACTGCAGCCTACCAGGCTTCTCCGTCCATGGGATTCTCCAGGCAAGAACACTGGAGTGGTTGCCATTTCCTTCTCCAATGCATGAAAGTGGAAAGTGAAAGTGAAGTCGCTCTGTCGTGTCTGACTCTTAGCAACCCCAGGGACTGCAGCCTACCAGGCTCCTCCATCCATGGGATTTTCCAGGCAACAGTACTGGAGTGGGGTGCCATTGCCTTCTCCCGTTTAAGGTATATAACATGCTAATTTGAAGCATTTATGTATTTTAAAAGCCATTGTAGTGATAATTAACACCCGTATCATGTTGCATAATTATCATTTCTTTTTAGTGGTGGAAATCATTAAGTTGTAGTCTCTTAGCAAGTTGGATGTTAGGGAGTATACACAGTGATACTGTATTAAATTGAACTTGACAAGAGGAATGCTTTCTTAACTGTTTGTGTTTAACTGATGGGCAGGTGACTTTAGGTTCAACGGTTAGGTTCAACCAACATTCTGAAGTGTGGCTTAATTAAATAAAATTCCCCAGATAGCTACGCAAGGAAGGTGGATGTTCTTGAAAGTAAGCCCTTGGCTCCACTAGAGTCAGTTATTCGGAGTTTGTTAATATTTACTGAACAAATGTTGGATGCCAGACATCGTGCCAAAGCTTTATACACATTCCTGCTTAATTCTTACTGTAACCCTGAGAGTAACCACAGGTAGTTTACACAGGCAAGTAAACTACCGGAGATTACACAGTTCTCAGGGAGTGAAGCAGAAGTTCCAACTCGGAACTCTCAGCCTAGAGAGAGTTTTTGCTACGTTTTTGCTGTGCCATGTTCGCTCGTTAGTGTTTGTCTCCCTCCTTGCATCCTCATAGAAAAGAAGTCAGTAAGTTCATCTGGGGCAATGGGGGAACTCAGGCTGCAGACCTGTACCCTGAGGTGCAGGGACCCAAGATGCTGTGGCTATGTTCCTTTAGCTACTAGTTTGTAGTAGGAAGGTTGATCCAGATACCTAGCCCGTCATTACTCTAGGATCTAAAATTCACTTTGAAAGTAGTTATTAATCTATACTAGTTTGTGTTCCAGTTTCTACAATTAGTTCTCAGATCTGTTCTAGTCTTCTTAACTCTTTATTCTTTTGCTATTACAGTATATAGTATTTAAAAATTTTAGTTACATAAATTTGTCCTTAGTCATCTACGGGATTTTCATGTCTTGCCTGCTGGTACACTCAGCCATAATAGGAGCTCCTCACAATGACAAATTTCTTATTATACTAAGAACCAGGAAGATCTCAACTGAGCAAAAAGAGACAACTAATAGATGGCAGCATCAAGCTAAGACATGTTAGAATTATCTGACAGGGTTTTATAGAGCCATGCTAAAAATGCTTCAGTAAGCAATTATCAACGTAATGAAACAAATAAAAAATAACCTCAGTGAAGAAATAGAAATTTTCACCAAAGAAATAGAAGATATAAAAAAAATTGGAATTTTAGAACGGAAAAAAAAAATAATTCAAAGAATACTGGACATTAATCCCTTATCCCGTGTATGATTTGAAAATGCTTTCTTCCATTCCATGGGTTATTGGATACTGATACCCATGAAACTGTCCTTTCATGCACAAAAGTTTTTAATTTTGATCAAGTCAAATATTTTCTTTTGTTGTCTGTGCTTTTGGTGTCATATCTAAGAAGTGATTACCAAATCCTATGTTCTAAAGATTTTGTCCAATATTTTCTCCTCAGAGGTTTATACTTTTAGCTCTTATATTTAGGTATTTGGTAAATATTGAGTTATTTTTTGTATATCTTGTAAGGTATATGAACAAAACTATATGACCAGCTTTGTTGTTCATAACTAATGTATAGAAGTACAACTGATTTTTGCATGCTGATTTTGCACCCTGCATCTTTGCTGCGTTTTTTATCTTTGGTGCAGAATCTTCAGAGTTTTCTGTATGTCAAATCATGTCATCTATTAAAAGAGACAATTTTACCTATCTCTTTCCAGTTTGATTACTTCTTATTTCTTTTTCTCACCTAATTGCTCTAGCTAGTGCTTCCCATGCTTTGTTGAATAGAAGTGGTGGGAGTGAAACATCCTTGTCACGCTTGTCATCCTATCGGGACTGCTTTGCCTTTCACCATCGAGTGTGGTATGAACTGAGGGATCTTCATAGATGGCCTTTATCATGTTGATGACCTGTAGCATTTCTAGTTTGAGCGTTTTTATCATTAAAGGGTGCTGAATTTTGTCATTTTTTTCTGCATCAATTGAGATGATCACGGCGTCTTTTTCCTTCATTCCGTTAATATGGTCTGTTATTGATTTCATTTGCCATCTTTGCATTCTGCAGATAAATCCACTGGGCATGGTGTGTGGTCCTTTTGACATGCTGCTGGATACTATTTGCTAGCTTTTGTTGAGAGTGTTTATATCAGTATCTATAAGGGATCCCTGTCTGTAATATTCGTGTCATGTCTTTATTTGGCTTTGGTATCAGGGCAGTATATGCTTTATAAGATGAGTTAGGAAGTGTTCCCTCTTCACTTTTTCCCAAGAGGATTTTTGAGGAGGATTGGTGTCAATACTTCTTTAAGTGTTTGGTGGTGGTTACCAGAAAGCTATCTGGTCCTAGGCATTTTTTGTTATTTTTGGAAGTTTTTGATGACTAGTCTCTGTACTAGTTATAGGCCTATTTAGTTTTTCTGTTACTTCATTATTCAGTCATGGTAGGTTGTATATTTCTTTATTTGTCCATTTCATCTGTTACATAATTTGTTATACTGCTGCTGCTGCTAAGTCACTTCAGTCGTGTCCGACTCTGTGCAACCCCATAGACGGCAGCCCACCAGGCTCCCCCGTCCCTGGGATTCTCCAGGCAAGAACACTGGAGTGGGTTGCCATTTCCTTCTCCAATGCATGAAAGTGAAAAGTGAAAGTGAAGTTGCTCAGTCGTGTCCGACTCTTAGCGACCCCATGGACTGCAGCCTACCAGGCTCCTCCGTCCATGGCATTTTCCAGGCAAGAGTACTGGAGTGGGGTGCCATTGCCTTCTCCAAATTTGTTATAAAATTGTTCATAAAACATTTTTATGGTTCTTTTTACTTCTGTAAATTTGGTAGTAATTACTCAGGTTTCATTTTAGTAATTTTGTTTCCCTCTTTTTTCTTTAGTCAGTCTGTCTAAATGTCAATTTCATTTTTTCCCAAAGAATGAAATTTTTGGTTTTGTTGCTTTTTCTGTTTTTCTGTTATTGACTTCATTTATCTCCACTTTGATCTTGATATTTTTCCCTTTCCTCTGCTAGCTTTGGTATTAGTAACGTGTAAAGTTAGGTTATTCAGTTAAGATCCCCCTTTTTTAATGTATATGTTTATAGTGATAATTTTTCCCTTAATACTGTTTCTGATGTATTCCTTAAGTTTGACTTTGTTGGGCTTTTTTTTTTTCCCCCCATTTATGTCAAGGTGTTCTTAATTTCCCAGGTGATTTCTTGTTTGACTCACTGCTTGTGGGAGGAATGAACTCATACAGAGTACGTTCATAGATGACAATGGAATCAAACTAGAAATCAGTAATAGAAACATGACAGGGAAAGCTCTAAACACTTAAAAGCCAAAGATCACATTTCTAAGTATTCTGTGAATCGAAGTAGTAGTCTCAAGGGAAATAAAACAGAGGACTGAATGAAAATGAATGAAATGAAAATACAGTATTTCAGAATTTGTAGGAACAGCTTAAAGCAGTTATGAGGGAAATTTATAGCACTAACTGCATACATTAAAAAAGAGGAAAATATCAAATCAGTAATGTTTCTACCCTAAGAACCTAGAAAAAAATGAGAGCAAATAGACACAAATCAGAAAGAAGGGAAAAATCAGAAGGGAAGAGCAGAAATCAATGATGTTGAAAACGAATAATAAAGTCAGTGAAGCTAAGAGTTAGTTCTTTGAAAAGACAAAACTCTACAAAGACTACAAAGAAAAAAAAATTACCAATGTCAGGAGTGAAAAAGAGCTACCATTACATGTTTTGCAGATATCAAAAGAATAATGGGTAATACCAAAAAACAAACAAAAGAATAACCTCTATACATAAATTTGATAACTTTGATTAAATAAAACAATTCCTCAAAAAATTCAAATTACCACAACTCACCCAATATGAAATATTGAAAATTGAGATATAATCGACATGTTACATTATATTAGTTTTAGGTGTACAGCATAATTTGTTACGTGTATATGTTGTGAAATGATTATCACAGTAAGTTTACTTAACATCTGTCATCACAGATACTTAAAAAAATTTTTTTTTCTTGTGAGGGTGAGAAAAATTGGATTTGTATTTAAAAACTTCCCCCAAAGAAAATATTGATGCCTGGGGTGTTTCACTGGAGAATTCTACCAAATATTGAAGAATTACAGGCATCCCTCATTTTTCCGTTTGCGCTTGCCAGATCCTGTGGGGTTTTTGTTTTTCTTTTTCTTTTTTTTTTAGTTTTATTTTATTTTTAAACTTTACAATATTGTATTAGTTTTGCCAAATATTGAAATGAATCCGCCACAGGTGTACCCTCGTTCCCCATCGTGAACCCTCCTCCCACCTCCTTCCCCTACCCTCCCTCTGGGTCGTCCCAGTGCACCAGCCCCAAGCATCCAGTACCGTGCATCGAACCTGGACTGGCGACTCGTTTCATACATGATATTATACATGTTTCAATGCTATTCTCCCAAATCTCCCCACCCTCTCCCTCTCCCACAGAGTCCATAAGACTGATCTATACATCGGTATCTCTTTTGCTGTCTCATACACAGGGTTATTGTTACCATCTTTCTAAATTCCATATATATGCGTTAGTATACTGTATTGGTGTTTTTCTTTCTGGCTTACTTCACTCTGTGTAATAGGTTCCAGTTTCATCCATCTCATTAGAACTGATTCAAATGTATTCTTTTTAATGGCTGAGTAATACTCCATTGTGTATATGTACCACAGCTTTCTTATCCATTCATCTGTTTTTGTTTCTTTACAGATTGAAGGTTCGTTGCAACCCTGTACTGATCAGTATCATTTTTGCAGTAACACCTGCTTGCTTTGTGTTGGTCACATTTTAGAAAATTTCACAATATCTCAAACTTCTTTGTTATTACTATATTTGTTATGGTGATCTGTGATCTTTGACATTGTTACTATGATTCATTAAGGCTCAGATGATGGTCAGTATTTTTTAGTGATAAAGTGTATATAGTGTGTGTGTATATATATATGTATATATATTTCAGATTCTTTTCCCGTATAGATTATTACAGAATATTGAGTAGAGTTTCCTCTGCTATACAGTAGGTCCCTATTATCTATTTTACATATAGTCATGTGTATATGTCAATCCTAGTCTCTTAATTTATCACTTCCTGTCATGTTTCCCCTTTGGTAACCACAAGTTTGATTTTGAGATCTCTGAGTCTGTTTTTGAGTTGTAAATAAGTTCATTTGTATCTCTTTTTTTTGGCTGTGCTGCACATGCGGGCTTTCCTGGTAGATCAGCTGGTAAAGAATCCACCTGCAATGCAGGAGACCCCGGTTCAATTCCTGGGTTGGGAAGATCCCCTGGAGGAGAGATAGGCCACCTACTCCAGTGTTCTTGGGCTTCCTTGGTGGCTCAGTCAGTAAAGAATCTGCCTGCAATGCGGGAGATTTGGGTTCGATCCCCCTGGGTGGGAAGATCCCTTGAAGGAGGGCATGGCAATCCACTCCGGTATTCTTGCTTGGAGAATCCCCAAGGACAGAGGAGCCTGGTGGGCTATAGTCCATGGGGTTACAAAGAGTTGAACACCACTGAGCGACTAAGCACATACACAGTATGCCGGATCTTAGTTCCCTAAGATGCTAAGTTGCTAAGTCACTTCAGTCGTGTCCAACTCTGTGCGACCCCATAGACGGCAGCCCACCAGGCTCCCCCGTCCCTGGGATTCTCTAGGCAAGAACACTGGAGTGGGTTGCCATTTCCTTCTCCAATGCATGAAAGTGAAAAGTGAAAGTGAAGTCGCTCAGTTGTGTCCGACTCTTCGAGACCCCATTGACTGCAGCCCACCAGGCTCCTCCGCCCATGGGATTTTCCAGGCAAGAGTACTGGAGTGGGGTGCCATTTGCCTTCTCCGCTTAGTTCCCTGACCAGGGATCAAACTTGTGTCTCCTGCAGTGGAAACATGGAGTCCTAACCACTGGACTGCTAGGGAATTCCCCATTTGTATCATTTCTAAAATTAGATTCCACTTACAAGTGATAGAATATGACTTCTGTGTTTCTCCGTCTGACTTCACTTAGTATGGTGATATCCAGGTCCATCCATGTTGCTGTAAATGGCGTTACTTCATTGTTTATGGCTGAGTGATATTCCATTGTATGTATATGTACCACATCTCTCTTATCCATTCCTCTGTCAATGGACATTTAGGAGAATCCCAGGGACGGGGGAGCCTGGTGGGCTGCCGTCTGTGAGGTCGCACAGAGTTGGACACGACTGAAGCAACTTAGCAGCAGCAGCAGCATGTCTTGGCTGTTATAGTGCTGCATGTATAGGTGTGCATGTATCTTTTCAAATTATGATTTTCTCCAAGTATACACCCAGGAGTGGGAGTGCTGGATCATACTGTGGTTTTAGTTTTAGCTTTTTAAGGATTCTCCATACAGTTCTCCATAATGGTTGTACAAATTTATATTCATACCTACAGTATAAGAGGGTGCCCTTTTCTTCACACCCTTTCCAACATTTATTGTAGATTTTTTGATGATGGACATTCTGACAGGTGTGAGGTGATACCTCATTGCAGTTTTGATTTGCAGTTCTCTGATAATTAGTGATATTGAGCATCTTTTCATGTGCTTTTTGACCATCTGTCTGCCTTCTTTGAAGAAATGTCTGTTTAGATCTTCTGCCCATTTTTTATTGGATTGTTTGGGGGTTTTCTTGATATTGAGCTACATGAACTATTTGTATATTTGGGAGATTAATACCTTGTTGGTCACTTGCAAATATTTTCTCCTATTCTTTGGGTTGTCTTTTCATTTTGTTTATGGTTTCCTCTGCTGTGCAGAAGTTTTTAAGTTTAATTAGGTCCCATGTATTTATTTTTGTTTTTATTTTCATGACTCTCCGAGGTAGATCCAAAAAGATAGAGATATAGATTTATGTCAGAGAATGTTCTCCCTATATTTTCCACTAAGAATTTTATAGTTTCTGGCTTTGCATTTAGGTCTTTAATCCATTTTGAGTTTATTCTTCTGTGTGGTGTTAGGGAGTGTTCTGATTGCATTCTTTTACATGTAGCTGTCCAGTTTTCCCAGCACCACATGTTAAAAAGACTGTCTTTTCTCCATGGTATGTTCTTGCCCCCTTTGTAATAGTTTAGCAATTTAAAAACTTTGATGCATTAGGTTTTTGACCATATTCAACATCCATTCATGATGGGGAAAAAAATTCTCAGAAATAGGAATAGCGGGACCTTCCTCAAATTGATAAAGAATAGCTACCAAAAGCCTCAAGGACATTATACATAATGGAAAGGACCTCCTTATATCCCAAACACAAAGCGTATATTTGGCTGCCTACTCAACATCTCCACTTGTATATTTAATAGACATCACCAGCATGCTTTACCTCTCCCCAAGCCTATTCTTCCTTGTATTCTTCAACTCAAAAATACTCCATATAGTATACTGCTTAGTGGAAAATATAGGAGCCATCCATGATCTTACTCTTTTCTCATGATAAGTAAGCATCAGGTTCTGTCATATAAACCCTGAGAATATATCACCCTGAAAATATATACAGATCTCATCTCTGAGCCAGGTTATTGCCTTTGCTCCTAAACCTCTCCTTCAGGCCCTGTATTGGCTCCATCACATCTGTTCTTCACACAGCAACTTGATTGCCTATTAAGAGCTAAATTAGACCATGATATTTCTCTACCTAAAACGTCAGAATTTCTCATGTTACTAATAAGGGCAATTTAGGAGTTTCTAGAATATAGAAAAAATGGTTTTGAGTAGCACCAGTATATTGTTTATTCTCTAATAAGATTGAGAAACAGCTATGCGCTGGGAATGTTAAATATTGGTACTGTCCCTGTGAGAAGAAACCTGGGTACATTACTCATAGATTAAAACCCAGTGGGAGAATCCAGGTAGTCAGTTACACAGAGTGCTCAGTGCCAGGGTATGAAAAGTGCTGTGTGCCATGGGAGTATTTGTGAAGGGCCCCTTTCCAGGGGAGGTGAAAGGGAAACTGAGACAATGCCTGAAAGATAAGTAGAACTGGAAAAATAGATAGAAATGAAGCAGGTGAGGAGTAGGTGAAAAGAAAGTGATTAGAGAAAATTGGGTTATACACAGAGCACCAGTGTGACAAGGCAGGCCTGGCTAGATCCGAGAGTGTGAAGAGGAAGAGACGCTGGAATAGTCAGGAGGAGTAAGTAGGGTTCACATCACAAAGGACCTTGTAGATGAGGCTAAGACTGTGAGACTTCACCCTAAAAAGTTAAGGATTCCGTACTGAGACATGGAGAATTACTAGTACGAGAGTGACATATGATTTCTATTTTAGAAAGCTTGTTTAGATTGCAGTTTAGAGAATGATGGGAGAGGTGAGATTAAAGGTAAAGAGAGCTGTTTAAATATGATAAACAGAAGTCTAGCCAAGTGGTAATGGTGATTGAGATGAGGGTGATGCCTGGACGATGGAGAATACATAGGAGAAAAGACAGATAACACTTTGAGCAAGAGAGGAAGAAGTCAAAGAGATTGCCAGAGTTTTTGTTAGGGTTTATAGAATGAGGAGTGTCTTTATAGAGAGGATGAGTTCCCATTTGGCAACTCCATGGACTATAGCCCACCAGGCTCCTTTAGGATTTTCTAGGCAAGAATGTTGGACTGGGTTGCCATTTCCTACTCCAGGGGATCTGTCCAATCCAGGGGTCGAATCCTGGTCTCCTTCATTGCAGACAGATTCTTTGCCATCTGAGCCACCAGGGAAGCCTTTGTATATAATAAATTTGAGTTATCTGGGGGATTTCCTGAGGGAGATGTCCCCTCAGCAATTCTGAATTCAGGCTGAGCTGACAGGAGAGGTTAGGAGAGAGATCTGTTATGGGAAATAAGTATTTGTTCCTTCCCTAATGGTTGGATGGCATCACTGACTTGATGGACGTGAGTTTGAGCAAGCTCTGGGAGTTGGTGATGGACAGGGAATCCTGGCCTGCTGCAGTCCCTGGGGTTGCAAAGAGTCAGACACGACTGAGCAACTGAACTGAACTGAGATGTTGATTATTTGTTAATTGTTCAAATAATGTTTGAGGATCTTAAGTTGTATGTTCCTTGTTGCCACACTGAGATGAGGGGCAAGGTAGGCTTGTTACAACTTGTTGGGCATTTGTGTCTACTTTTAAAGGTCAGTGATCCTTGAATGAAGAGACTGTTTGGCCTTCATTCAAAAGTAGAGACTTCCTCTTGATGCTAAATAAGACGTTGCTGTGTATGATGCACAGTGCTCTAGAACTGTGCTGTTACACTATTTTCTAGTGTGTATTAAATTTAGCATAAGGTGCATTCCTTCATAGAAACATCCAAAATCATGGTTGGAGTGTGGGCTCTGGAGCCAGGTTCAGATCAGATCAGATCAGTCGCTCAGTCGTGTCCAGCTCTTTGCGACCCCATGAATCGCAGCACGCCAGGCCTCCCTGTCCATCACCAACTCCCGGAGTTCACTGAGACGTCCATCGAGTCAGTGATGCCATCCAGCCATCTCATCCTCTGTCGTCCCCTTCTCCTCTTGCTCCCAATCCCTCCCAGCATCAGAGTCTTTTCCAATGAAGCCAGGTTACCTGGTTTTAAATTCTGGCCCTGCTGTCAACTAGTGGTATGACTGTGGACATAAACTTCTCAGAGTTTATTTTGTTGCCCATAAAATGGGAAAAATATTACCTACATTATATATTGTTAGAATTGAGCTAATAATGTAAAACATTTAAAATAGAACTGAATAAATGTTAGCCGTCGTTATTGTTATTATTCCTGTTAGTATTATTAATAGAAAAGGCTCAGGCTATGGAGGTAACAAAGGGACCCATTAAGTGTGTGGTGCACACTCCTGGGGTGGCTTGACTGGGAAGCCCAAAGTGGTTGTGAATTTCTGGGGCCTCACTGAAGACTGAGTTGGAATGCTATGCAGATGATGGTTATTTTGTCTTTGTTTCACTCTTTGTAATTATGAGAGTGGGTGTTTATGTATTAAGAGGAAACTGGGGGTTGTTAACCGCATGTTGGTAAGAAACTGGGGAAATGAAAAGAGTGTTACGTTATGTCTGTATCTCCAGTGATGTTTTCTTACAGACAGACCTGTGGATTTTAGTTCTCACTTGAAGAAATACTGTTTCCTGGCAGGTTTTCTGCTCCATAAAAAAAACAAAATAAAAACTTAATTTTTAAACTCTAGATGTACTAAATTTATAATGAGGCAAGATTATTTTTTTTCCTTTTTCTTTTCTGTAAAGCTTTGCTTTTTAAATTTATAATCAAAATAGCGTGGAGAAGGGTGGATCAGTAGGCCAAAGTTCTGATGTTGGGGTCTGAGCCAGTGGAAGGCATTGTGGAAACGTGAGCTGATGGTGCTAGATGTTCACTGCTCTATAAATAAGGCTGTCACTGAGCACTTAGTCAGATACAGCTGTTTCTTTCCTAGAATCCTACTATGAAAAATCATTCAGAGAGAAAAAGAGAGAGGTGTCACGCTTTTGTGATTGATATTTTCATTGTTGGATTCTTTCCTGAAAACTAATATTTTATTTTGAATTTTATAGGAGTTTGAAAGTGATTATGTTGTATTTAAGTCCAAAACTCTGGATTTTGACAGAAGGCTTGGGACAGTTCTTTGTGAAGCTTTCTTCAACTGCAATGGTCTAGAAGCTGCATTTAAGGTTAGTTCTAAAGAAGTTATTAAAAAAAAAAGTTTTAGCAATGAATAATGTAAAACTATTAGATGAAAAGAGGGAATACATTCTTTTCTGATTCAGGTGAACTATTAACTAGTCACATTCTTTTCATATTCAGCTCACTGAATTATAAACTTTGAATATCACACTAATGAATAATGACATTGACCTTGGACAAGGTCAGTTTTAGGACATCTGACTGTTGATCTTTGCTTCAATTCATTGTTCTTTCATTACCTTTAGAGCAAGTTTGGGAAGACCTGTGAAGTACTGATTCAGAATTAAGCCACAGTGAAAAGTGAAAAATACCAGTTAATTCAAAAATTTCTTTTCTTTACCATTGTTTATATAGGTTGGGTTCACCTGCCCACTTTATTGATCTGACTGAAATAAATAACAGTTTCAATTCTGTTCAGTCTCTCAGTCGTGTCCGACTCTTTGTGACCCCATGAACCGCGGCACGCCAGGCCTCCCTGTCCATCACCAACTCCCGGAGTTCACTGAGACTCACGTCCATTGAGTCAGTGATGCCATCCAGCCATCTCATCCTCTGTCGTCCCTTTCTCCCCTGCCCCTAATCTCTCCCAGCATCAGACTCTTTTCCAATGAGTCAACTCTTCACATGAGGTGGCCAAAGTACTGGAGTTTCAGGTTCAGCATCATTCCTTCCAAAGAAATCCTTCAGAATGGACTGGTTAGATCTTCTTGCAGTCCAAGGGACTCTCAAGAGTCTTCTCCAACACCACGGTTCAAAAGCATCAATTCTTCAGCGCTGAGCCTTCTTCACAGTCCAACTCTCACAGCCATACATGACCACAGGAAAAACCATAGCCTTGACTAGACGGATCTTTGTTTGCAAAGTAATGTCTCTGCTTTTGAATATGCTATCCAGGTTGGTCATGACTTTCCTTCCAAGGAGTAAGCATCTTTTAATTTCATGGCTGCAGTCACCATCTGCAGTGATTTTGGAGCCCCCCAAAATAAAGTCTGACACTGTTTCCACTGTTTCCCCATCTGTTTCCCATGAAGTGATGGGACCAGATGCCATGATCTTCGTTTTCTGAATGTTGAGCTTTAAGCCAACTTTTTCACTCTCCTCTTTCACTTTCATCAAGAGGCTTTTTAGTTCCTCTTCACTTTCTGCCATAAGGGTGGTATCATCTGCATATCTGAGGTTATTGATATTTCTCCTGGCAATCTTGATTCCAGCTTGCGTTTCTTCCAGCCCAGCGTTTCTCATGATGTACTCTGCATATAAGTTAAATAAACAAGGTGACAATATACAGCCTTGATGTATTCCTTTTCCTATTTGGAACCAGTCTGTTGTTCCATGTCCAGTTCTAACTGTTGCTTCCTGACCTGCCATACAGATTTCTCAAGAGGCAGGTTTTTCTTTAAGCATAAGACACCAATTACCAGACATGCCATTGTTTATCAACAAAGGAAAATACTGCCAAAAGATTAGGATGCTGTTGATTATATAACATAATCTAGTTTCAAAGGTGTTAAAACATGAAAGAATGTTTATCATGCTGCTCCTGCTGCTAAGTCGCTTCAGTCGTGTCCGACTCTGTGCAACCCCATAGACGGCAGCCCACCAGGCTCCGCTGTCCCTGGGATTCTCCAGGCAAGAACACTGGAGTGGGTTGCCATTTCCTTCTCCAGTGCATGAAAGTGAAAAGTGAAAGTGAAGTTGCTCAGTCGTGTCCGACTCTTAGCGACCCCATGGACTGCAGCCTACCAGGCTCCTCGGTCCATGGGATTTTCCAGGCAAGAGTACTGGAGTGGGGTGCCATTGCCTTCTCCGAATGTTTATCATAGAACTGATGAAATACAGTATAGTGTATGAATAGTCGAACTTGCTTGTCAAAGAAGAGAATCTGTAAAGTGTAAACTTAGATGACATCCCTAAAGTGGAATGAGGACTCCGTGTCAGTGGAAACAGCTAGAGAATTGTGGACACAATTCATTGAAGATTGCAGTGCAAAACAAAATAACAGACCCAGACTGTCAGAGATAATTGCTTGATTTTGATCTTAAAATTCAAATAAATTGGTCAGATGGTGGTTAAGCTGCTAGTGTCTTCTAACGCCGTCAACCGTTTTAACACAGGGAAGTCACAGGGCCCAGAGTTCTCTGTTATGAGCCCTTGGATGAAACTGAGATGCCGCCAGCTGAAATATGTAGCCTGTTGTTATAAAATAATACCACCTGTCATGCCATCTCTCAGAAGTTACTGTGGTTTTTAATACTGCCAGACCTTTTCTTTGACTAGATGTGCATACATATTTCTTTCTGCAAAAAATGACATATTCTGAACTCTGCAATCTTTTTGTAGCCTTTTCAAGAAGCAGTGAATCATAAATATTTTTACTTTAATAACAGATTTCAACAATGCCATTTTTAGTGGCTATGCACTAGTCTATCATATTCTCTGTTACTGGACTTCCTTTCAGACTTTCGGAAATCATGGCAAGAAAGAATGTGGAGGAAAATCTCAATTACAGAGGCTCCTGCCTTTTCTCTTTTCTCACAGGCATTCATATGGATTCTGTTTTCACATGCCAATTATTTTTCTTAACAGTTTTATCTCTTCACTGTCATGTATTGTTTCTTTGATTCTCAGCATATTTGTACCTTGTCTACTGAAAAACACAGCATAAGCTGCTGCCCTTATAAGCCTTCCAGGGGTGGGGCATCATCTTAGAGCTTTTGTTATATTTAGATCACCTTTTGCAATCCTTTATATAAAGCAGCCACTTAATAACTGTGACATTAGCAGGGCTGACTGGTTGTCACAGTCCTGCAGTGACACGCAGATGGAGATAAACTGCAGCAAGAGTCGTGGCAGAAGGAAAAAAATGACAGGGTTGTGTATTTAAGGAGAAAATTATTTCTACTATAGGTCCAGGTTGATGAACTCTGCCCAGTTACTGTTGTGTCCTGGGGAGTAAATACCTGCAGACTCTAAAGACCAGGACCCAGCAAAGCCATGAGCAGGAAGGGCCCTGAAAGCCAACAGTATAAAACTGTGGCAGAGTTAGCATTCAATAAACATTAAAACAAAATGCTGATGGAAGGCTTTTTAAAATTTACAGTATCTCTACATGGAGACTGAAGTATGTAAGGTAAGTATTGAGAAAAGTCTTTAGGTGAAAGAACACTAGAAAATTGTGAAGTGTATGTGGTTCATACGGCAATAGATTTAAAAAAATCTGAAAAAGAGACAAATTTAGGAAAAACATAAATATTGCATAATGAAACCAAGAAGTAGAAGAAAATCAAGGTAAACCTTACAGACCTCTAATGGAATATTTAGGAAGGAAGCATGTATTGAGTATCAGTCTTGACTCTTTCGAGATTGATATGAAGGACAGAATCTGTTGTCTTCATAAAAAAGCTCTTAGCGCTGATGTGACAAGGAAACCAGAAGTTCAAATGACCTTTATTCTCATCCTGGAAGATAATTTTTATTTATCTGTGATGTTGAAAAATTAAGGTAATATGTACTGCTTTAAAAGTTAAGACTTTAACTACTAATTTCTGGCTTTACTACCTCCCCCCAAAATATTTTCTCTCTCTTTCCTATTTTACACTTGGAGTTAAGTTCCACTAAGCACGTCAGCTGGGCAAAATGAGATGTGGCTGGGAAGCTTCTAGTATTGTTTCAGTTGTAGTTGACATAAAAAGGGTTTGAAAGAGGACGCTGTGAAATAGGTGTGTTTCCTTACTGTAGTTAGAGTCCAATTCTTTATGAAACCTTTAAGGCCGTTTTTGCTTCAGAATGTTAACATAAAGTCCAAATGTAACAGAACAGTGGTTGTAAGAAGAAAAGTTAATACTTTGCATTTTGCTCAGTGGCAACTAACCAAGCGGAGTTTAAATATTTAGTAGTTTCTACGGTACTTTATATTGAAATATAGTTGATTTACAATGTGTTAGTTACAGGTGGTCAGCAAAGTGGTTTGGTTTTACACATATATACATATATATTCTTTTTAAAATTCTTTTATAGATTATTACAAGATACTGAGTATAGTTTCCTGTGCTAAACAACATGTCGTTGATTATTTTTTTTTAATAATAGCAATGTCAGTATGTTAACCTCAAACTCCTAATTTATCCCTCCCCTCACCGTTTCCCGTTTGGTAACCCTAAGTTTTGTTTTCTATGTACATGAGTCTGTTTTTTTTTTGTAAGTAAGTTCATTGGTATCATTTGTTAGATTCCACATGTAAGTGATATCACATATTTGTCTTTCTCTAACTAACTTGATTTTGTATGATGATTACATGTTGCTGCAAATAGCATTATTTCATTATTTTTATGGCTGGGTAATATTCCATTATATGCATACAGTATCTTCTTTATCTGTCATCTGTCAATGGACGTTTAGGTTGCTTCCAAGTCTTGGCTATTGTGAATAGTGCTACAGTGAGTACTGGGGCGCATGCATTCTTTTGAGCCATGGTTTTCCCTGGATATATGCCTAGGAGTGGGATTGCTGGATCATATGGTAGCTGTTTTTGTAGATTTTTTTTTCTTGTTTTTTTTTTCATTTTATTTTATTTTAATTTTTTTAATTTTATTTTTAAACTTTACAATATTGTATTGGTTTTGCCAAACATCGAAATGAATCCTCCACAGGTATACATGTGTTCCCCATCCTGAACCCTCCTCCCTCCTCCCTCCCCATACCATCCCTCTGGGTCGTCCCAGTGCACCAGCCCCAAGCATCCAGTATCGTGCATCGAATCTGGACTGGCGACTCTTTCTATATATGATATTATACGTATTTCAATGCCATTCTCCCAAACCGTCCCACCCTCTCCCTCTTCCTAAGGAATCTCCACACTTTTATTCATAGCGGCTGCACCAATTTCTTTCCCACCAACAGTTTTACAGTAGTTCTAATTGATATTACCAGAAAAAAGGCCAGCATGTGTTTATTTCAATTGCCTCAAAGATATGGTTAGATCTCCATTTCTGTTTGTATAATTTTTTTCTTTGTGTTGATTTTTTTTATAGTGAGTAGTTTTTAGGAAATCTTTACAAAATGTTTACAGTGATGCTGCTTTTTAACAACAGCAATTTTGGGGATACACCCATTAGTGTAGTTCTGAGAGGAATAACAAAGCTCTATCTTTAGCCATGTCACATCACTAACAGGGCAGGAATCTTGGTATATGGTTTTCTGCCACCTTGATGATACTTAGTTATTTTGAGGAGATACTTCTTTTTATTTCAAAGAAAGTATCTATGGAACAGGCCTAATAACTAACATTTTCTGAAGCCCACACAGAGTAAGTAACTAACAAAAGAACAGTTTTAAGTGGCACCTGGGCTGATGGGAGGCCGCACAAGGTAGCCAAGGCTGCCCCGGCGCCAGACCGCTCAGCGCCAGTGTCAAGTGACGACTCTGTCTTAGCTCTGCCAACTCGGGCAAGTCGTCCCCTGCCCACAACTCAGTTTCTTTTTCTGGAGCATGTGAGAACAGCATTTTTAACTCCCTTAAAATACAGTGCCTGGGCACCTAGTCAGCGTTCTGTAAACATTGCTTTTATAAAAATATGCATTTTTACTACATTATTTTTCTTGCAAAGAAAGCTGTCTCACACTGATGCACAGAAGAATCCCCACAGATTAGAAAAAAAGACAGGAGGACAATAGAAAACCAAAGTTAGCCTCACCAGACCCCTAAGCTTTGTGAAAACTCGTGGTTGGTCAAGATTAGTTTAAAATCTGAGGGCTCCATAACCAATCAACAGGAATTGTGGGCTTACACTCAGCAGCTTGCTGGGTGTGTGATGGTGTTTTGGTTCACATGTCTGCTTTTTCTGTCCCCGTACTCATTGGCTTCCCCTGCTTGCTAGGACAGTTGATCCTTGAACAATGCTGATCCCCTTCATAGTTGAAAATCAGTGTTTAACTTTTGGTTCCCCTCAGACTTAACTAAGAATAGCCTAGTTTTGACCAGAAGCTTTACAATAATGAGTGGTCAAAGGATACACAGTTCGTGTGTTATATGTATTGTATAATGTATTCCTACAAGAAAGTAAGCTAGAAAAAAGAGTTATTAAGAAAAATCATAAGGAAGAAAAAACACGCTTACAGGACTGTATTCTATTGATTTTTTGAGTGTGTCGTCTCTACAAGATGAATCATCTGTCAATACCTGCATCGGTATTGTGTACCTATATCAATATCGTCTTACATGGTACACACATGTATTACCAACATTAGACATAAAAAAAACTGAAAAGATAATATGAAAAAGAAATTCATATTTCTTTACATGTATAGTGATTCATACATTGATAAAATGAAGCAGCAAAAATGAATTCATGATTGCTGCATTTTATCAGTGATTGAATTATTGCTTCTTTTCTTCAGCATGATTGTTTTCTGGTATCCTAGAGCAGTCGACAGGACTGTCCCACAATAACCTAGCCTATGTACTAATAACTGAATTATGATGAAATTTTTATGGCATAGAGTATTACAGTCATATTCATAATATGATATTGGTAACATTGTTACTTAAAACTGGTGATAGGCTGATAGGCAATTTCTTCAGTTAAGAGAGAGGTATACTGTTTGGTAATGTAATTTTTTGAAAGCAAAGTTATAAAACAGAGGACTACACATTTTTATATTAAATAGATCCTTATATCTCTGTAAGGATAGACTAGTATCTACATATATTTAATGCATTCATGATGCATCTTAAATTTTTGGTATTTTTTGGCAACATGGTTTATCTGAGAGTCTTTTCAAATTGTCTCAAATGTCCATAAAACTTTTCCAGTGTCTTTATTGATAAAATTTTGTGTAACAGTAGATCCATGCAGTTGAAGGTCATTTTGTTCAAGGCTCAACTGTGATTTGTCTTCACTGATAATTTTACTGGCATTGGTTCAACCTGCCATGCCCTAATTCTTTTTCTGAGAAAGAATCTGATTATCTCAAAGCGTAGGTTTCAACGACGACTCTGACACTGAAGGAACCGTCCGCCTGTGGAGTGGGTGTCATTGAAACAGGTCGCTACTGCTGCACCAGCTGCTGCTTTGGGGGGGCCTGGGTCCTGTGGTACAAAACACGCGTGGGCATAGACAGGACAGTCCCTGTGACTGATGCTTCCAGTATAACTATGTATTTAGAATTTATTTTACTGAAGGTATAGTTGATTTACAATGTTGTCAATTTCTGCTGTATAGCAGAGTGTTTCAGTTATACATACATATATATATATATATGCACATTCTTTTTTCACGTTCTTTTCCTTCATCGTCTATCACAGGGTAACTGTAATGATTATTATTGTGTGACCTGGAGGTCCTCAGTATGGATATTCTTATTTCAAAGGGTATATGTGTAGGTTGTGGTTCGGTTGCTAACTCATGTCCAGATCTTTGCAACCCAATAGACTGCAGTACACCAGCCTCCCCTGTCCTATATTATCTCCTGGAGTTTGCACAGATTCATGTCCATTGAGTTGGGGATGCCGTCTAACCATCTCATCCTCTGTTGTCCCTTCTCCTCCTGCCCGCAATCTTTCCCAGCATCAGAGTCCTTTCCAGTGAGTCAGTTCTTCACATCAGGTGGCCAAAGGATTGGAGCTTCAGCATCAGTCTTTTCAGTGAATATTCAGGGTTGATTTCCTTTAGGATTGACTGGTTTGATCTCTTTGCAGTCCAGTATGTAGGAGAGAAGAGCAAATAAAAAGTATACAGTCTTGCTTCTGTTCTTAAATCTGCAAAGCATCTTCTACATTTCCTGGTGCCCAACAGGAAGTAATAGTGTCAGCTGTGATCAGGGATTGCTAACAGAGGTTCGTTTCTGACTCTTCACTTTCTGGTGAGGAAGGGAAACTGCTTTACATTTAGAATTTGCTTTATTGGATGTGTAGAAATTTTAGTGAGATGCAAAGATGTGTTTTCGATTTGGAGACCTTGCAGGATACTTGCATAGATCTAAATGTTTGCTCTGTATCTAGTCATGGAGGAGGTTTAATGGGGGAAATAGTGAACTGAGTATTTGTATTAACAGCCTATGGTGGTTAACCTTTCTTTCACTTTGATTTTTTTTATAGCTTTTGACCGTATTTGGGAATTTTCTTGAGAAACCAGTTGTCATGGAAATTTTCAGCCCACATTACAGCACACTTGTGCACATGTTCACTGCAGAGTTGGATATGTGTAAGCAATTGTATAATGAACACATCAGACAGGTGAGTGAGGGGATAAAGTCTGGCACATTCACAGCATCATATTGTGGGTCAGGGTGTCAAGTAGAACTACACTGAGTGATACCTAAAGGTGAGATACAGGCACTGAAGTTGTTAGGCTTTTATTTAACTGGTTTCCTATGGATATGAATAATCTGCTTTAGGACCTTAGCTCTTCTACCAACCAAGTTACTTAGCACATGTGCTTTATGTATTTATTCTGTAAAAGTGCCAAAATGAGCAATTGTTCACAAGGTTGGAGTGTACTCTCATTAAATGTTCCCTTTCTTCCTCTTCACCACAATATCAATTTGCAGATTGAACAAGGAAATGTAGTTCTTAACAAGAATATGCCATTTACTTCAGGAAATATCAAATGGGCTAAAGAGATTCTTGACCGACTTCAGATGTTTTGGTCAAACTTTGCATCTCTCTGTTATCTGTAAGTAGTTAGGCTTTCCTGGTAACACTATCCCTGTGACACAGGCAATTTTGATATGGTGAGCTCTTCATTTTAGTGCTTATTGCCTTATTTAACTCTTGTCATTGTCTGGCTTGTTGAGAGGGATTTATTCCCATGGTTTGGAGTATGCTTAATAGGACTTAGAACTTCCTATATTTCTATGTTTTGGGTCTTTTTTTTCCTTTTCACTTTTCCATTTCATCCAAAATATGCTGATAATTTTTGTTACTGTTTTTCCTTTCTCCAATAACTAGCATTCCTTTTTTTTTTTTTTTGCAGACTTTTATATCTTTCTCTTTTCTTTGTAGGGATAGGGATTGACAACCTGTTGCTATTTGATTTAAATGTTTGGCATTCCATTTATTTTATAACTATCTTTTTTAAACAAAGACTGGGAAGAAGCATTGTTTGACCTTTATTGGTTTTCTTCCTGGTTTATAGTGTTACATTTTCTAGTGTGTATTATTATAAAGTAATTAAGCTGAAGCCTCTCTAATATATGGAAAAACCATATTCCTACAGATTCTTGGAAAGTCCTGATGATACCTTGGTTTATCAGAAGTATGTTGAGATGACAACTTTGCTGAACCAATTTGAAGATCATATCTATAATGAATGGAAAAGCAATGTGAATGAAATCTGTGAATTTAATTTGAATCAGCCCTTGGTTAAATTCAGTGCCACAAGTGGTCTTCTCAGTGTCAACTTTGACCCAAAGGTAGGGTTTAATGTTTTTAAAATGTTTTACAAATGCCCTTTTTATTATAAGTGTATCCCTAATACCTCCAGTCATTTATAAATATTTTATTTTGGGAAAATGTCAGAGCTATGAGGACTGTAACTTAAAACAGCTTCTTTATGTCTCCTTTAAAGATTTGTTTACCAAATTTTATATCAATTATTTTCTTATTTTGTCTTGTAATTATTTATTTACTACTTCCACTTGACTGGATAATGAGTTACTTGAGAGTCAGGTCCATCGTATTTCATCTTTGTGTTTGTGTGTCTAACATAGTATTTGGCACTTGATAACATTCAATAGATGTCAGTTTAATTGAACAGAATCAATAGTCTTTGATCAGTTTTTTTCTGGCTTATGTTTTCTGGCCCTGTCTCATGGTAGTCCAACTTTATGCCTAGGAGGTGAGAAAATTAGTTTCACTGACTTTATTTTTTATTTATGTACTTTTTTTACTTAAAATGGGTACATTTTATTATATATAAATTATACATAAATATAGTTAATTTAAAAACAAAACATCAGATCAGATCAGTCGCTCAGTTGTGTACAACTCTTTGCGACCCTATGAATTCAGCACGCCAGGCCTCCCTGTCCATCACCAACTCCCGGAGTTCACTCAGACTCACGTCTATCGAGTCAGTGATGCCATCCAGCCATCTCATCCTCTGTCGTCCCCTTCTCCTCCTGCCCCCAATCCCTCCCAGCATCAGAGTCTTTTCCAGTGAGTCCACTCTTCACATGAGGTGGCCAAAGTACTGAGTTTCAGCTTACTATCATTCCTTCCAAAGAAATCCCAGGGCTGATCTCCTTCAGAATGGACTGGTTGGATCTCCTTGCAGTCCAAGGGACTCTCAAGAGTCTTCTCCAACACCACAGTTCAAAAGCATCAATTCTTCGGCGCTCAGCCTTCTTCACAGTCCAACTCTCACATCCATACATGACCACAGGAAAAACCATAGCCTTGGGAGCCAGCACCAGTGTAGGGAAACCTAACCTGTAATCGACAAATTGCTGGAGGCTCAGTGTGGACAAGTCTGAGAGCTGAAAACTTCAGGTGGGAGAGGTAATGCATCACATAGTGATTATGGTCAATAATACCGAGTCATAAACTTCAGAGTTGCCAAGAGACTAGATCATAATTGTTCCCGCCACAAAAAAAAAAAAAAAAAAAAGGAATGATAATTATGTGACATGATACAGCTGTTAGTGAGCACCACAATGATAGTCACATTGCAACATATAAATGTATCAAATCAACATACAGTACACTTAATTATGACAACTGAAACTTGGTAAGAGAAAGCAAAAACACATCCTAAACTTCAGGGGTGCCCAGTCACTGGAGGTGGAGCTTACGTTTCTGGGAGTTTTTTACTTCCTGGAGCTCCACCAGGTCCTCACTCATTTGCAGTGAATAGTGAAAGTGAAAGTTGCTCAGTCATGTCTGATTCTGTGCGACCCTGTGGACTATACAGTCCTTGGAATTCTCCAGGCCAGAATACTGGAGTGGGTAGCCTTTCCCTTCTCCAGGGAATCTTCCCAGCCCAGGTGTCCCGCATTGCAGGTGGATTCTTTACCAGTTGAGCCACAGGGGAAGCCCAAGAATACTGGAGTGGGTAGCCTATCCCTTCTCCAGCAGATCTTTCCCACCCAGAAATCGAACTGGGGTCTCCTGCATTGCAGGTGGATTCTTTACCAACTGAGCTATCAGGGAAGCCCCTCCAGTGAATCCTGGAGGAAAATACTTCCGGCAGGAGGAAAGGAAAGGACCACTTTGAAATGTGCAGAGACTTCTGTTCTTCTCAACAAGGTCTGCTCTGAGGAGAAGCTGTCTTCCCAGGGCCTGGCCTACCTGGGGGAAGGGAAGTGCCAACTCCAGGCCACTCTAGCTATGCTATCCCACCTACGGGTGGGGAGTGAGAACCGAGAAGCACCGGTGAAGGGCATGGTCCACCAGCTCACCAAAAAGTTGAGACCTGATAGCAGGATTATGCAACCCTTCCCTACCCCAAACCTTACTCTCACATCACTAAAGGTCTGTTGACTGCAATGTATCCTGTCTACCTAGTATATCTTGTCTACCTTTCAGTAAAAGTTTACAAGGCATTCTGAAAGGCAAAAACACAGTTTGAGGAGACTAAGCATCAGAACCAGAATCAGATATGGTGGAAATGTTGGAATTATCAGATTATGAATTTAGAAACCTACAACTAATATGTTAAGAGCCTTAATGGGAAAAGTAGACAACATGCGAAACCAGATGATGTAAAGAGAAAGATGGAAATTCTAAGAGAGAATGAAAAAGAAATGCTGGAGATCAAAGCCACTGTAACAGACATGAAGGATGCCTTTGATGGGCTCATTAGTAGACTGGACATGCCGAGGAAAGAGCTTTGAGCTTGAGGATATGATGCTAGAAACTTCCAAAACTGAAAAATAAAGAGAAAAAAGACTGAGGAAAAAATTCCCAGAACAGAACAGGACGGACTATCCAAGAACTGTGGGACAACTACAAAAGTATGATGGCTATAATGGAAATACCAGAGGAGAAGATAGAAAGGGACAGAAGAAATGTTTGAAGCAATAATGACTGAGAATTTTCCCCGATTAATGTTAGACATCAAAGTACAGATCCAGGAAGCTCAGAGAACACCGAGCAGGATAAATCCCCTCCCCACAATCATATTCAAACTTCAGAAAGTCAAAAATAGAAACATTCTGAAAGAAGATGGGAGGGGGGGACACCTCATTTATAAAGGAGCAGAGGTAAGAATTGCATCTGACATCTCAGAAACCATGCAAGAAATCAAGAAGAGAGTTCAGTGAAGTGTCTGAAGTGTTAAAGGGAAAAAACAAAAGCAAAGCACCAACTTAGAATTCTGTACCCTGTGAAATTATCCTTCACGAGTGAAAGAGAAATACTTTCTCAAACAAAAATTGAAGGAATTTGTTGCCAGAAATGTTACCTTGCAAGAAATGTTACAAAGTTCTTCAGACAGAAGGAAAACTATATAGGAGTCTCACTGACTTTAATAGTCACAGGCTGTACCCAAGTTCTGATTCATTTTCTGAAATACTACAAAGAATAGCATCACCTAATTTTTCTTTTTAACCTCAAGACATGTGTATAAATGTATAACCTGGAGAACTGAGGATTTTCTCTACCTTCTGATTGCATAAAACCAATTTATAAAAAATGAATTTCTGAGATGTTTTGGAGATAATCCCTACAATTCTGCCACAAGGGATTATAAACACACAAAATGTAGTGTACTAGTTAAACCATGGAGTGACAATCTGAGGAAGTCAGTTGGATTACCTTCTAAAGCGTGTTGCGTGGTCTCTTCCTCAGAACCTTGAATTAAGGCTACAGTCAGTTCTGCTCTGACATGACATATGCGTTCCTGAAAATCACTTCACAGTGAAAGACTGCACATAAAAAGTGCAGGACTGAGGGGAATGTGAGGGCCAGGGCACAGTGCTCAAAAGCTTTGTCAGTGATAATCAAAAATAAAGGTCAGACAGAACAACAAATACCGTGTGTGGTATCACTTATATGGGGAATCTAAAAAATATAGCACGTGAGTGAATATTAACAAAAGGAAACAGACTCACAGATACAGAAAACAAACTAGTGGTTACTACTGGGGAGAGGGAAGGGGTGGGACAAGCCAGGGGTAAGGGGTTAAAAGACTCGAACTATTAGGTATAACATAAGCTACAAGGATATATGTTGTATAACATGGGGAATACAGCAAATGCTTTACAATAACTACAAATGAAGCGTAACCTTTAAAAAGTGTGAACATACTGTATACCAGTAACTTATATAACATTGCACAGCAACTATACTCTAATAAGAAAAAACAGAAACAAAACCAGGAGAAAGAGTAGCATACTTTTTTATACATTTTAAATGGCTAGGTAATAGATAAATTCTCCAATGAACTGACACTTTCTCCTGACAAAGACACGAAGTTTGTTCAGAAGTACGTTACGACTTGTGTGTTACTGTGAAGTGGGGGAAGGAGGGTCATTTGAAACCAGACAAAAGTCCTGCCACCAGCAGTGGATGGGTGTGTGTCATCACTCACGTGTAAATGGCAGTGGATGTTTATGAGGTGTGCGTGTGAAAATTTTGTCTTCCTAATAAAACCTTCAGTTTAGTTGGGTGCAGTTTTTAGCATTTATCTAGCATTTCTTGTGGATAAATCTGCAGATAAGCAAAGACAAAACTTGTGGCATACTCAGATTCCTCTCTGGTATATAATGATGTCGCGTTTTCAAAATAAGCATTATAACAGAACTCACAGTGCTGGGAAAAGGTCGAGGTCCATTTATGGCCTTCCATTTCAGACCTTCATGTAGATGTTGCTTGAATTCTTTCTCTGACAGTGAGCCACAACCAGTGATTTCTGCCTATATTATTACTTTTTTAAACTAATTTTGTATTGGTGTATAGCTAATAAACAATGTTGTGATAGTTTCAGATGAACAGCGAAGGGACTTAGCTCTACATATACATGTGTCCATCCTCCTCCAAAACCCCCTCTCATCCAAGATGGTACATAACTGAGTAGAGTTCTGTGTGCTATACAGTAGGCTTATCTATTGTAAATATAGCAGTGGGTACCTGAACTTCCCAAACTCCCTAACTATTCCTTCCCCCTGGCAACCATAAGTTCATTTTCTAAGTCTGTGAGTCTCTTTCTGTTTTGTAAGTAACTTATCTACCTTTATTAGTTATATACTTCTATGTCATATGGAATGTATCATTATTGCTTTGAAAAAGCATAAGAAACAAAAACCTCTCTGCCCTGACAGTTTGAAAATATGATAATCACTGATGAAATTACAAGCATTTTGATGTTAACTTGTGTTAAAATAGAATGGTATCCTTCAGTCAGTTCAGTTCAGTCACTCAGTCATGTCTGACTCTTTGTGACCCCATGGACTGCAGCACCCCAGGCCTCCCTGTCCATCACCAACTCCCAGAGCTTGCTCAAACTCATGTCCATTGAGTCTGATTCCATTCAACCATCTCATCCTCTGTCGTCCGCTTCTCCTCCTGCCTTCAGTCTTTCCCAGCATCAGGGTCTTTTCCAGTGAATCAGTTCTTCACATCAGGTGGCCAAAGTATTGGAGTTTCAACTTTACCATCAATCCTTCCAATGAATATTCAGGACTGATTTCCTTTAGGATGGACTGGTTGAATCTCTTTGCAGTCCAAGGGACTCTCAAGAGTCTCCTCTAACACTACAGTTCAAAAGCATCAGTTCTTTGGCATTCAGCTTTCTTTAATTTTCAACTTTCAGATCCATACATGACTACTGGAAAAACCATAGCTTTAACTAGATGGATATCCTTAAAATATGTAATAATTCTTGCTTTTCTTTTAATAGCTAGTGGCCGTATTAAGAGAAGTGAAATACCTTTTGATGTTGAAGAAATCAGACATACCAGATTCAGCCTTCACCATCTTCAAAAAAAGAAACACTCTCTTAAAGGTCTGTGTTTTCAGATATTGGGGCAGATTTTGAAAAGAAATAGTTGGAATTTTAATTATTAACATGTAGACCTATGATACTTTCATGGCTCCAAGAGAAAGCAGCTGTAACATATGTGGTGCTTTTTGTTTTGGGGTTTTCTTTTGCTCAGTACATTGGAAATCTTGAACTTCTTGTGCACGGATATAATAAGCTGAAACAGACTCTTCTGGAAGTTGAATACCCCCTGATTGAGGACGAGCTGAGGACCGTGGATGAGGAACTGCAGGCAGCCACCACATCGCTGACATGGCAGGATGACTGCTGGGAGGATATCAAGAGGGTAAGGATGGCCACCTCAGAGCTGGAGTGCAGAGTGGAGCGTGCGCAGAATAACGTCAGAGTGATCCAGCAGACCCTGCGGGCTTGGGCCGAGTGCCTGCTCCTTCCCAGGAGAGAACACAGGCGGGAGACCACCATGACTTGGGAGGACAAGAGTGAATTATTTACGAAAAAATACAAGCGAATCCGGGAAGACGGCTGCAAGATACACAACTTGGTTGAGGTACTTGCCTTTTTCTTTTTTAATTTCTATTTGTTTATTTGCTGCACCAGGTCTTACTTGCAACATGTAGGATCTTCCCTGTAGCATGTGGGCTTCTCTGGAGTTGTGTTGTGCAGGCACCAGAGCGTGCAGACTCAGTAGTTAGTGTTCAGGCTCGTAGTTGCTGTGCGATGCCTGGGATCTTAGTTCTCTGACCACGGGTGGAGCCTGTGTCCCCTGCATTGGAAAGCGAATCCTTACCCACTGGACCAACAGGAAGTTACCAAGCCCTCAAGCCATACTTGCTTTTAAGGCTCCAAAGTTTATAGCAGCTCCTTTCATTAAGTTTGTTTCTTTTGTTCAGTCACTTAGTCCTTTCTGACTCTGCAACCCCATGGACTGTAGCACACCAGTCTTCCCTCTGTCCTTCACTGTCTCCCAGACTTTGCTCAAAATCATGTGCATTGAGTCAGTGATGCTGTCTAACCATCTCATTCTCTGTAGTCCCCTTCTCCTCCTGCCCTCAATCTTTCCCAGCTTCAGGGTCTTTTCCAGTGAGTCAGCTCTTTGCATCAGGTGGCCAAAGTATTGGAGCTTCAGCATCAGTCCTTCCATTGAATATTCAGGGTTGATTTCCTTTAGGATACACTGGTTGGATCTCCTAGCAGTCCAAGGGACTCTCAAGAGTCTTCTCCAGCACCACAGTTTGAAAGCATCACTTTTTTGGCTCTTAGCTTTCTTTATGGTCCAACTCTCACATCCATACATGACTACTGCAAAAACCAAAGTTTTGAGTGTACGGACTTTGTTGGCAAAGTGATGTCTCTGCTTTTTAATACACTGTCTGGGTATGTCTTAGCTTTCCTTCCAGGGAACAAGTGTCTGTGAGTTTCATGGCTATAGTCGCTGTCTGAAGTTATTTTGGGGCCCAAGAAAATAAAAGCTATCACTTCTTCCATTTTTTTCCCTTCCCTTTGCTGTGAAATGATGGGGCAGATGCCATGATCTTAGTTTTTTGAATGTTGAGTTTTAATCCAGCTTTTTCACGCTTTTCTTTCACCTTCATCAGGACGTTCTTTAGTTCCTTTTCACTTTCTGCCATGAGAGTGGTACCATCTGCATGTCTGAGGTTGTTAATATTTCTCCTGGCAATCCTGATTCCAGCTTGTGATTCACACAGCCTGACATTTCTCATGATGTACTCTGCATATAAGTTAAATAAACAGGGTGACAGTATACAGCCTTGTCATTCTCCTTTTCCATTTTGAACCAGTCTGTTGTTCTATGTCTGGTTCTAACTGTTGCTTCTTGACCTGCTTACAGATTTTTCAGGAGATAGGGAAGGTGGTCTGGTATTCCCATCTTTAAGAATTTTCCACAGTTCATTGTGATCCACACAGTCAAAGGCTGTAGCATAGTGAGTGAAACAGAAGTAGTTGCTTTTCTGAAACTGCCTTGCTTTCTCCATGATCTAACAAATGTTGGCAATTTGATCTCTGGTTTGTCTACCTCTTCAAGCCCCAGCTTGTACATCTTATACATTCGCATACTACTGAAGCCTAGCTTGAAGGATTTTGAACGTAACCTGGCTAGCATATGAAAATGAGCACAATTGTTTGAATATTATTTAGCACTGCCCTTCTTTGGTATTGGAATAAAAACTGACCTTTTCCAGTCCTCGGGCCACTGTTGAGGTTTCCAAATTTGCTGGCGTATTGAGTGCAGCACTTTAACAGCATCATCCTTTAGGATTTGAAATAGTTCAGAAGGGCTCTTTTATTGGACCCAAAAGAGCTTTATGTATGGTTTTACTAAGCATTGAAAGTGGAGGAATTTGTATTACTTGCCTGTCATTTCTTAGACCTTACTGTGCTCATGTCTGAGGGAAGAGATAGGAATATGGGATCTTTTGGTAAAACAGAGAGGCTAGAAATGGGGTTGCTGTCTTGGTCATAGTTATCACCTGTTTTGAATGCTGTCAGTATCTACTACTGTTGGGCAAATGCTCTGTGTGACATCCATCTTGTTGACATCATCTCATGTAACCCTCTCAACCACCCACTAAGGGTGACACCGGTAGTTACTCTCCTTACAACAAGTACTTGAGCTTTTGAAGCAGTGATAGGCACTATTCCAGAGTTATCAAGGTAGGAGAAGATACAAAATAAAGCAAGAGCAAAGAACAGCAGACAGAAAGCAAAGCAAACGAAAAAAGACTCTTGTTTCTTAAACCATACACCCTTGTCAGGGAATAGAGAAAGAGAAAATAAAAAATATATAATAGTACCTCAGTTGATCATAGGAGCAGGGGTGAAAAATAAACAGAGATGGCAAGAGAGAGAATCAGTGGCAGGCAGGGTGGACGTTGTATTTGAGGTGGTTAGAAGGACCTCTTTACTGAGGTAGCATTTCTGCTGAGAACTGAAAAGGAAAGCACTATGTGGAAAACAAAAGAAGGATGTTCTAGTATCAAAGTACAAAAGCTACAGGAGTATCGGTCGCGTGACAAAGCAATGATAAACCCGGTCAGTGTATTAAAAAGCAAAGACATCACTTTGCCAACAAAGGTCTCATAGTCAAAGCTCTGGTTTTTCCAGTAGTTATATACCGATGTGAGAGTTGGACCATAAACAAAGCTGAGTGCTAAAGAACTGATGTTTTTGAATTGTTATGACCAACCTAGATAGCATATTAAGAAGCAGAGACATTCCTTTACCAACAAAGGTCTGTCTAGTCAAAGCTATGGTTTTTCCAGTAGTCATGTATGGATGAGAGAGTGAGACTATAAAGCAAGCTGAGAACTGAAGAATTGATGCTTTTGAACTGTGGTGTTTGAGAAGACTCTTGAGAGTCCCTTGGACTGCAAGGAGGTCAAACCAGTCAATCCTAAAGGAAATTAACCCCAAATATTTATTGGAAGGACCGATATTGAAGCTGAAGTTCCAATACTTTGGCTACTTGATGTAAAGAGTAGAAAAGGACACTGATGCTGGGATAGATTGGAAGGCAAAAAGAGAAGGGGGTGGCAGAGGATGAGATGGTTGGATACCATCACCGACTCAGTGGACATGAGTTTGAAAACTCTGGGAGATAATGAAGGATACAGGGAAGCCTGCCATGCTGCAGTCCATGGGGTCACAAAGAGTCACATATGACTTAGGGACTGAACAGTAATGGGTAGCATATCTAAGGATCAGTTAGAGAGCCAGCCTGCCTGAAGTGTAATTTCCAAGGGGAATAATTGCACATAATTACGTTTGAAAGGGACTAAGGACAAATCCCTGGTGACTCAGGAAAGAATCTGCCTTCAGTGCAAGAGACATGATATCCATCCTGGGTCAGGAAGATCCCCTGGAGAAGGGAATGACAACCCACTCCAGTATTCTTGCTGGGAAATTCCATGGACAGAGGAACTTGTGGACTATAGTCCTTGGGGTTGCAAAGAGTCAGACATAACTGAGTGCCTGCTTTTAAGGGGCAAATCACACAGGATCAGCAGGCCATTTTGAGAACTTTGGGTTTTGCTCTAAGGGGAAATAGCAGCCAGAGACTCTCTGCTCATAGGCCTTCCCTGTTGAGTGAAATGGGAGACAGGAGATGGTAGAGAGAGAGACCATGAGGGGATGAGTCTACAATCCAGGTGATGATGGCTTAGGTCAGGGTGACAGTGGTAAAGAGTAGTCATGTGCTGGATGTATTTTGAAGGCAGAGCCAAGAATATCTTCTGTGACAAGTCAGGGGACAGAGAAGTCGAAGATGAAATTGAGGTTTTTGGTCTGGGCCACTGGGAAAATAGTTTCCCTTTACTGACATGAGGAGGGCTATGGGAGAGCAAGATGTTGTAGAGAAAAGACAGGATTTGTCTTTGGGCATGTTATTTAGAGATGTCCACCCAAGCGGAGATTTTTGCATAGACTGGCTTTGGAATTCTGTGAAGAAAAGCAGCAAATGCATTCACTAAAAAGTAACGTATGGGACATTTGATATGCTGTACTGAGTGTCACAAAATAGGGGGGAAAAAAGAGAAAAATGCATATGGGTTTCAAAGACTCTGTTCACTTGCAAGTTTGTCTGAAATATCTAAGGAAGTATTAGTTTTCCCTACTGGTAACACTTATAAGGCTTTGCTGACTGCCTGTGTTAGCACTCTTGGGCTGCTAGTAACAGAGTAACAAATTCTGTAACAAAGTACCACAGACGGATGTCTTAGAACAACTGAATTGTATTCTCACACTGACTGGAGGCTAAAAGTGTGAAATCAAGGTGTGGGTAGGGCCATGCTCCCGCTGAAGGCTCTCCCTAAGGCCTGGGTAGCTGGGGCTTCCCGGGTGGCTCAATGGTAAAGAATCTGCCTGCCTATGTAGGAGATGCAGGTTTGATCCCTGGGTCGGGAAGATCCCCAGGGGAAAGAAACGGCAACCCACCCCAATATTCTTGCCTGGGAAATCTCATGGACAGAGGAGTCTGGCGGGCTACAAGTCCATTGGATCTCAAAAGAGTCAGATATGACTTAGTGACTAAACAAGGCTTGAAGGAATCAAAGGGATGTTATGATATGTAAAGAGAAAGTTTTTTCAGCAGTATCTTAACTTACTCATTCTGTTGACTATTCCTAGTTTGCCAAGGTACTGTGAATTATGCTGACTTTCAGGACACACTTACGAGTGTTCATGCCTTAGAATCTGTGTCATGGAGGACAGATGATGGGTTATGATTAGCTTCTTCTATTGTATTTTCTTGATAATAAAAAAGTGGACTCCCCAAACAGTGACTTGGGGGTTTAGACCAGTAAAATTTATGAATCCTGATCAAAATGCATTGAAATTGTTGCCAATATATGACTGGAAATAGTTATAAGCAAGGTTTTGTCGTGTTATTCTCACAGAATAAGTTTGGAGTTTTTCTACTGGTAAGTAAACTCTGCTTTATGCCTTTAAGTAAAAAACTAAGAAGCTTTGAAGTCACCAAGAACTGTGGAGAGCTTCCAGTTTGAGGGAATGCAACTTTAAAATAGAAATGAAGCAATTACTTGTTTCTGTAGTCTGTGTTTTAAATGATTGCCCCACCTCTTATTAGCTCATCATTTTGAGCTTGGTCCTCAGACTTCCAGTGAGGAGTGTGGTTTTGGGAAAGCCAGCAGCAGGTGGGTAAGCTCTGCCTTTTCATGCCATGCCCTTGTGGCTGTCGATTCTCAGTGCATGTCTGTAGTCAGCATCTAAGATGATGAGAAGGGCAGAACCGTGGACGATTGGGTCTGGAAGGGACCCGAGTGATCATTCAGTCACCCAAAGCTCTCCCTTCTATTTCTCTTCCTCCCTATACTGTAAATTGTTGAAACTACAACAACTTCTTGTAAGTGGCACTGTAGTGATATACACTGAGTCTCTTGATATGAGAAAGTAGGAACAGTGAGGAAATCACAGGTGTATTACTGTGACGTGTTGCAAAGAACCCTGCTTTGAGGAGTCAGGAGGCCTGGCTTCTAGTTCTCGTTCCTATTAATGGGATGCTGGATGCATTTTAGGTCTTTGTTTTATACCTTCAAGATGCAGAGCCTGAACTCTTTAAGATAGTCTTTGAGGATTTTTTTCACCCCTTTGACCTCTGTACTTCTCCTTTCTGGTTTCCGCAGTGGAGACAGGACTGTTGTGCACAGCTGTCTGGGGTGTGTACTGCCTGGCTCCAGCGGTGTGGGTCATATACAACACACAGATGTGAATGCTTCCACCTGGGTGGTGGAAAAGACAGCATCCCTGAAAACAGCAGTTCTTAAATTTGTTAGAACGAAAAAAAAAAACAAAAAAAACTCAAAAACTTGCTAATTCCTGCCCTGCTTTATCAGGATTGAGACTCACTTCTGTAATTCTGATTCTTGCCTGTAGCACACACCTTTGAATCCTGGATCATATCTCCACAGTGGTGAATAATCAAAGAAGGCATAATCTACCTTATAATCAGCTGTTTTGCTATCATCTTTTCTCTGTGTCCCCCTTGGTAGCTCAGATGGTAAAGAAATCTGCCTGCAATGCTGGAGACCTGGGTTTGATCCTTGGGTCAGGAAGATCCAAGGATGGCAACCCACTGCCGTATTCTTGCCAGGAAAATTCCATGGACAGGCTATCGTCCAGAGGGTCACAAAGAATCGGACACGATTGAGTGGCTAACACACTTTCTCTGTGTCACAGTAGCTTCTGTCTTCTGCATCTATTCTCTGGCCTGTATAGACTTCAGCCTTTGCCACTCAGAAGGTACCCCTGGAACCAGCCTTGTTGCTCACCTGACCTTTTTAAATCTCTGTCCCTCGACCTGCTACACTGTGCCCAACCTCTAGTCTCCTTAACCGTGTCCAGGTCTGGGCTGTTGTGCCCGCTGACCCACCCATGGGGAGATGCAGAAGTTGAATTTGATGTTATTGAAGTACAAAAGGAGGTTGGACTTCCCTAGGTCGGTGTTTCCCAAGTTGAGTTAGTATTATTCCTCCAGCTGCTCATAGGTGGGTGGCCCAAAATAATTTTGTGTTTGAAGACAATCAGTTAAACCAGGTTAATGGACTTTAACATAAGTACAGTGCAAGTCCCCAAAAATGGCCTAGAGCACATCACCCTATGCTGACTTAGTGATCTCTGGTTACCCCAGCACAGTGTTCTCCGGCCGACTGGCTGGATGGGGGAACTTCATTTACAGGAGAGGGCCTGGAAGGTCAAGTCTCAGACCCCATCCATCTAGGATGTTTTGGGAAATAGTGTAGTTTTTGTGTGTATTTGTAGGTAGCAGTCTTCGTAATGATTTCTCCTTTAAAGAATGACTTTTGAATGTATTTTATAGATAAACTAAGTGTTACAAAATCCTGCTTAGGTCATTGCCATCTGGCTTAAGATTCTGCAACTAAGCATTTGAATGTTTCTATGTTGTACCCCCAAATGCAGCCCCTTTAATGTACTATTTAAATGAACAGCTTTCATTTTTATACTCACTGTTGTCTATACTGATCTATTAATACTTGTCTGTTGGTAGGAAAATAGGAAGCTATTCAGAGCCAATCCTGCTCTGGATGCCTGGAAGATTTATGTAGAATTCATTGATGACATCGTGGTGGAAGGCTTTTTTCAAGCAATAATGCATGACTTAGACTTCTTCCTGAAGAACACAGAGAAACAATTGAAACCTGCACCATTTTTTCAAGCACAGATGATCTTAATGCCCCCAGAGATTCTGTTTAAGCCTTCTTTAGAAAGAGAGGCTGGAGATGGCTTCTATGATCTGGTGGAAGAAATGCTGTGCAGTAGTTTCAGAATGTCTGCCCAGATGAAGCGAGTAGCAGCACATCTGGAAACAGAAAACTACCAGGTATGCTCTTTGTAAATAGGTATTATGCTTATTGTTAATTATATGTACATAATAGATTAAGAGCTTATACATGCATTTATTAATAGTGATACTGAATACTGAATGCAGAAAATAGAATACAGAGAGATCAAGGAAACTTAAAAGGAAACAAATTCTTTAAAAAGTTTACATATTTTTAAAAGTTCAACATATTTACATATATTTTATCCAATTTTGCACATATGTTTAGAGTTACAAACAAATGCAAAGCTAATTCCAAAGCTTTTATTCTGAATATACTTCAGTTTTGAGTTCTAGTGTTTTCTGTATTCTGATGTTCACACTTCTTTGCTGTATTTATACCAAGTATGGTTAATTTTATTTGTAACTAACCTAAAAGCAACATCCTGTGAGCTGATCCTGAGGCAGCCAGGAAAATCAGGAATTTTAGAACAGCCTTTTAAAACGGGATAAAGCCACATTAAAGAAAGCACTTCATTCTTGATATATAAATGCAAAAGAGAAAATATTAAGAAACAATATTTCAGATGAAAAGGCAGAAAAGAATATAGAGATTGCAACTTCCCTGAATTCAAAACAAATGTGCTTACTCAACTACCCAGATATTTGAATATGTAATACCCATACAAATATATGTATATTAATGACATTATTATAAAATTAGCTTTTATATTAATGATTCAAAATTAATTGGGATAATGAGCATAAAGAAAGAAGTTGGGAAAGGCAACACAATTTTTTATCTTACTAACTATTCTCCTTTTGAAGACTGGCCTTGGAGAACGTTAGGCTGCACATAATTGAAAGAACATGGTTGAGTTTTGTAAATGCTTGGCTCTCCTGTTGTTTAGAGTGATGTGGACAACATGCTGGGCCTGGCAGAAGGTAGGCAGGAGATCATGAGGAGAGTAGCAGACGTTATCAGCAAAGTCTTGGACTTCAGAAACACCCTGGACACGTATGCTTACCTATGGGTAGAAGACCGAGCCGAGTTCATGAAGCACTTCCTTCTATATGGCCCTACTGTGTCGGCTGAGGAGATGGAGCCTCATGTGAATGAAGAGGTCTCTGAACAATCACCAACACTTGAGCAGTTCAAAGAACAGGCAAGGAAAACCCTAAGCAGTCAATCTAGTTTCTGGGTTTTGACTGAGTTGTTGCACAGTGACTAATTTTTTTTCTAATTATAGATTGACATTTATGAGGCCCTGTATGTTCAGATGAGCAAGTTTGACGACTTCAGGGTGTTTGATAGTTGGTTCAAGGTGGACATGAAGCCTTTTAAAGTGAGCTTGCTGAACATCATCAGGAAATGGAGCTGGATGTTTCAGGAGCATCTTTTGAGATTTGTCATTGACAGGTAGCCCTTTGTGTTTTGGCATTTGGAATTATAACTTCTTATACCTGACTGCTTCTTAAAACTGATGTATTAATTTTAAGAGCATTAAAATTGCCAGTTTTATAATACAGTTAACAAGCATTTACTTAGGTAAATACTGAAAATAAGAATCAGTCAAAAGCCTTATTCTTCTAAGTTTTAATGAGTTTAATTTGTGTTTGTATATGTGTATGTACATACATGTCTTTATAGCCTGAATGAGCTACAAGAATTTATGAAGGAGACAGATGCTGGACTTCAGAGAGAATTAAGTGAAGGCGATCATGATGGTTTAGTTGACATTATGGAGCATCTTCTGGCTATAAGAAGCCGACAGAGAGCTACTGATGAACTCTTTGAACCACTGAAAGAAACCATCACACTCTTGGAAATGTATGGCCAGAAGATGCCTGAGCACGTCTATACTCAGCTAAAGGTGAGTGTAGTGGTAAAATAGTCACGATTACCATAAACTGAGCACCTCCTGTACCCACATTCATTCTTCACGTGTACTCTCTTAGGACTCCTCGTAGCAACATATTCTGTAGATATTAATGTTTTCATTTTACAGCTTAGGAATCTGAAGCTGAAAGGGACTTAATAATTTTCTCAGGGCCACTCAAGTAATGAAGCCAGGACATACAAATCTAGGGGTATTTCATGCCCAAATCCTTGCTCTGCATGGCTGTGCTTCACCATCTTCACGTTCAGGTAATAAGAGAGTCTCTCAAGGACTTTTTTGGGGTTCTTCTTATATCTTCACTTTCCCATGCGAAATGAACTCCAGCTCTCTTTTTCATCTAAAATTGCCTATCAGTTGAGAACTGTCCTAGTCTTTGGAAACAAATCGTGGACATGTTAATAAAGAATAAATAAAGCCCAATTTGGATGGAGAAATCACTGTTTCCTAAGCAGGGTTTCTGTGTCACCCTGCTCTTTCTATGTTCTGGATTGACTTGGCTGCTGTGTGCCAAATGGTGTACAAAGTCTTTGTGCTTACAACTGAATTCATGAATAAAAATCTCACCATTGAGATGCTATTCCCATGTTCATGTTGAAGTTCTATAGATAGTTTATGTATTTGCATCATCTACCAGCTTCCAGGATGGCTTTATGTTTGACTGGGTTTCAGTCATGTGATCAGTTTCTGCATTAAGAAAAAAAAACAAAAACTTTTTATTGAATTCTGTCTAGTTCAGTGGTTAGAGCATGGAGCTCAAACTAGGATTTCTTTTTTGGAAATCCATCTCATATGTTTGTCTCAGAGCATGCTTCCTCTTCAGTACAATATCCCTCAAGATCCCTCACTTGTAACATTTGTCTATACTGTCTCCAATTCCCCGTTTTTTTAAAAAACTGAGGTGAAATTCACAGTTCATATAACATAAAAGTGACCGCTTCAAAATGTGTGGCATTAGTACATTCACAAGGTTGTGTAACCACTGGCTCTATCTATTATAGTTTCAGAACATTTTCATCGCCTTCAAAGAAACTCCATGTCCATTAGTGGTCATTCCCCACTACCTGCCCTCAGTCCGAGGCTACTGTCAATCTTTTCCTGTCTTTATGGATTTATTTATTGTAGAAACTTCATATAAGTGGTTTTATACAATATGTGACCTTCTGTGTCTGGCTTTTCTCACTTGGCAGGATGTTTTTGAGATTCATAAACATTGTAGCATATATCACTGCGTCATTCCTGGTTATGGCTGAATGATGTTCAGGTGTGTGTGTGTGTGTTTCATCTTTTGGCTGTTGTGAATAATGTTGCTGTGGACATTAGTGCAAAAGTATTTGAGTACCTGTTTTCATTCCTTTTTTGAAAAAAAATTAAGAGTAGAATTACTGGGTCATGTGGTTTCTAAGTTTAACTTTTTGAGGAACTGCCAAAATGTTTTTCACTTCTGCTGCTCCCTTTTATAGTCCACACTTTGTTTTGTGAAGACTCTGCAACAATGTATTTACAAGTGATCTGTTGGCTACAAAGAATTACTGTATATGAATTATTAAATTTTAAGTAAAATCTGTCTCTAAAAGAAAATCTAGTTTGATTTGGAGTGAAAGGCAATGTGAATAGATAATATATAACAAGAGTGAGAGATTAAATAATTACGGCAGAACACACTGTGCGTGTTTGTTTTTAGGAAGATTGGGATATTCTTTGAGTCAGATCTTGAACCTGAAAATATGTCATATAGAGAAACCAGCCAAAATAGAAGGAACTGATAGGCGATTTGGGTCATGGCCTCCAGAATTTGTATTATAAAAGTTTGGCTCACACTTTGCTAAAGCTAGGTCCCAGTCATTTCTGTTGTCATTTTTAAGTCTTTGACAAATTTTCCTGACACATATGACACCTTATATACATTGTTCAACAATAAGTTAATGAGGAAAGTATAAGTGGTCATGGAGACATGTTTGATCAAGTCACTTAGTTCTGACTGTTAGTTTTTTTATGAAATGTGGGTTCATATATTTAATTTTAGTGCTGTGGTCTGCTGAAAGATTTAAAATTCTTTTATGCATTTTTTAGCTTACACGCTTTCTAATGGACTCTTACGTTTCCAAGATGAATAAAAGCAAATGTGGTATTCTGCTTTTTTTCCTATAAAAATAAGTTTGACTCACTACTTACAGTTTTGGCAATGTTGAAAATACTAAGCTTTTCAAGATTTCAAAAGTGAACCACACTTTTAGCTCTGTGTGCGTTTCGATGCTGGTAATTCATGCTGATAGGGGAAAATATAAGATTTATAGGCAGTTCAAGTTGCTTGTGGGGGATAACAATGTACCAGATTTGTTTTAATTGAAGCCATTTGTGAGAGTTACTTTTTCTCCTTCATAATCATTAGTGGTCATAACATTTCCCCAAACTTGCCTGTGCTTAGTTTGATGCTTAAAACCCCTGGGCATGGCTGTGTTCTCATACTCTATCTACAGTATGCTCTGAAGCTGGATTACACCTGTAATCTATAGATTTTTTTTAAGTCCCTTCCCTGTTAAGAAACCTTCATTGACTGCCCCTAGCCTCAGAATTGGAGAAGGCAATGGCACCCCACTCCAGAACTCTTGCCTGGAAAATCCCATGGGTGGAGGAGCCTGGTGGGCTGCAGTCCATGGGGTTGCAAAGAGTCGGACACGACCGAGCAACTTCACTTTCACTTTCCACTTTCATGCATTGGAGAAGGAAATGGCAACCCACTCCAGTGTTGTTGTCTGGAGAATCCCGGGGACAGGGGAGCCTGGTGGGTTGCCGTCTATGGGGTCACATAGAGTCGGACACGACCGAGCAACTTCACTTTCACTTTTCACTTTCATGCATTGGAGAAGGAAATGGCAACCCACTCCAGTGTTGTTGTCTGGAGAATCCCAGGGACAGGGGAGCCTGGTGGGTTGCCGTCTATGGGGTCACATAGAGTCGGACACGACTGAAGCTACTTAGCAGCAGCAGCAGCAGCAGCCTCAGAATCCTGTCCATTTTCCATAGAGCCCACACTCTCACTCCATTCTGCACTGGAAATCTTACAAGATATTGAGGGATCTCTCCCTGTTGAAATCCACTCATTGCTGTGAGCCTGTGATGCAGTGTCTCCTCCTTGAGTGAACCAGTATCAGCTAGACTTTGGAGGTCATCTAATCTATTGGTTTTCAATGACAGTTTACTTTTTATCAAGCGGAAGCTTCTTTGGTATCCGCAAGTACAAAGCAGATAGCAGCAGGTCTAGTGTAGCTGAAGAAGGTTAAGAAACCTGAGCTCACCGCTGAGACTTCTTCATGTCTTATCTCCCATGGCCCTGAAGGGACTCCATGAAACTTTTAGGTTCTGTGGGGTCAGTTGGAATTGCAGAGTGAGACCATGTACAGATGAGGATGCAGAGTTTTGTTGAGAAGGATGGAAAAACAAGACGAAAAACAGGTAGCTTTAGAGCCCACGTCTCTTAGCTCCTGGTCTGGTTGAGTATTTCTGTCATGACGATTTGTTGCATTTTAATTTCATAACACCTCCTGATGGAAGTTAACACCTTCTGTCATGAAAAAAGTTGTTTGTGTGCCTCTCCTTCACACTGACAGATGATATAACAATATCTGTCTAAAGCATATGTTTTATCTTTGTAGCCCTCCTCCACCACTCAGATACAGTTTATACTTAGCACAGTGCACTTTTCATAATTGACAGTTACTGAATCGTTTATCAAATATGTATCAAAGGTTACAGAATAGTCTTTAAAACCTTTGATTTTTGTACTTCAGATACGCAAGTAGAGTCCCATCACCGTGGGTGGTTTTGTGTGACAAAATAATTTCAGTGTCCTGGGAGATGACCCAGACAAACAATGCTTTCTTAGTCTGGACACAAGGAATGCTTTTCAACAGCAGTTACACAGGAGGGCTCTTCAAAGAAAGTAAGTTGCTGTTGCTGTTTGCATTGTAGTCAGGACAGCAGAGTTGAGTTGCTACCTGAACAATTTATGACTGCTTTATCCTCCATCAACTAGGAATTAACCTTCCCTTCCCTTTGCCTCATCTTACTTTGAAAATCCTTGTCATTTACAATTAACCCAAATGTTCAAACTCTCCATCCAGAGCGAGTACAAACACAGCTTTGGGAGTCAGAGGAAAATGAAGGACAAGACTGATTCGTATTTTCATCTCTGCCCCACCAGATCCAAAACATCTTTTTTTCACTGGCTAAATGTGGCTCCATTTCTAGGTGTTAGATCAACCAAGTCATTTCCAGAGCACTTAATCTTGTTCCCTCAGTAGCAAAATAATTTGGTAATTTGTGTCTTATTTTGAAAACATTTTGATTTATGCCGAGGTCAGTTTCAGAGGACAGCCTGGTTTGTGCTTGGAAGATGTGACTCCAGAGGTGCAGTGTGTCAGCCTGGGATTCAGCCTGATTCTGAGCCTTTTAGTCATTTTAATCTTTGGGGTGTAAACTCCATCTCTCATGCAAGAATGAAAGGATGCCATGGGTGAGCGGAGAACGATTAGGATAGTCTAATCCTGTGGAGCTGGTCTGTTTTAGGTGCTGCAGTGATTCCCATTTGCACCTTTGTTTTTGCAGGAATTACCTGAAAGATGGGAAACTACCAAAAAGATTGCAGCAGCTGTCAGACACGAGGTCTCACCTCTCCAAAACGCAGAAGTCTCCCTCATAAGGAAAGCGTGTGTTTTGTTTGATGTAAGCTAGCTAACAAAGATGTTTTGTTGTTGTTTGTTTAAGAAAGGTTTTATAAGACTGGTTGAAGCTGTTTGTTTGAGATTCACTTTGTTTTTTTCTGCCTTCATCAGGAGAAGCAGGCAGAGTTCAGAGAGAGATTCAGATTCTATGCACCCCTTCGTTTTAATGCAGAAAATCCATATACAGTACTCGATAAGGTAATGTGATTGCAGTGATCTTGTGTGTTATAATAGCTGTTTTAAAAAAGAAATTGGGCACTGAGATATTGCTGTATTTTACCTTAGTTTTGCAATTAGTTATGGGTTGAGAATTAGCTCTATAAAACCCAGTTATAAATCATTTTCCCCAAGTAAATTATATTGTGATTTAAATCATGTCTCCCCAGAATGCTGTTATCATCAAAGTACTCATACTAATGAAACTAACAACTACTATTATTTTTTAAACACTTTATATGTCAAGAACTTTGTTAAGCATGTTACATACGTTATTTATTTCAGTTCTTGCAATATCCCTATGATATAGCTTCTATTCTTTTTTTCAGATAAAGATATAATCATGTATAACTGAGTAACTTGTTGGAGATAACACAGTTAATGACAGAATCAGTGTTAAAATTTTAGCTGTTTATTTTTTTAAAAGATGAGAAATATTGACCAGTGTGCTATTTCCTATGTGATACTTGGTTCATAATTCTTAATCTTAGTAAGAAAAGTCCTTACTCTTACTTACTCTTCCACCCGCCTCTGATTTATGTCTTTGCCTCATTCTATACTTTTCTTCTTTAGGCTTGATTACATGTCCTTAATCTCACTCCCAACTGCACACTATATATGTCTCCATGCTCACTCCCCAAATATATGTTATGTGGTTTTCTGGAGGTGGCTAGTGTTTTAGGGCCTTTCAAGTGAATGCCCATAACTTATTCTTAATTCTGGATACAAATATTATTGAGTCATTCAATCCTAGTTCATAATGAGCTACTTTGTCATAGTTGACTATAAGAATGTATGTAACTGGCAGATAATCCAAAATGGTACATAATTCATGAGGCTTAAAAAAACATTTTAAAATTTTATTAGAAAAATTATATCTTTGTTTCTCTAAGAATTCTTAACCTAGCAGCCTAACTGATGACTTTGAAGCTTAGATTCAAGGACCGGGAGTTTTTCTGGGTTCATGTAGGCTGCCATCCTGACTTGACTTCATGCCGGAGATAGTCCTTAGTCCTTTTGTTGTTGTTGAGTCGCTCAGTCATGTCAAATTTTCTGTGACCCCATGGACTGCAGCACGCCAGGCTTCCCTGTCCTTCACTATCTCCTGGAGTTTGCTTAGACTTATGTCCATTGAGTCAGTGATGTCATCCATTTAGTTCCCTGTTGTCCCCTTCTCCTCCTGCCTTCTATATTTCCCAGCATCAGGGTCTTTTCCAGTGAGTCAGTTCTTTGCATCAGATGGCCAAAATAATACTCCTTAGACTCTTGTAAGGCTTGAAGCTGACATGGTTTTTTACTTCTCTTTCCAAATTTTGGTTTGAATTTAGTTTTAACTGCTTTCAACCATTCATTAAACACCATTCTATATAGCATGAGTTCTTTTCTTTCACTTGGCTGAGGGAAAGTGGTTAATACATTCACTGAAAAGGGAGTAGGTTAGAATATTCTAATACTGTTAGTTTTTTTTTAAGATTATACCTACATTGCGGGTGGTCTCAGCAGATTGGATGGGGAGATGTTTTTCCTTGACTGTGCGCTGTGTGTAAACATTTCCTGCAGTTATCATTTATTGAGTCTTACCATTTTCCTGCTATACTATAACACCATATAGTTACGTATTTAAAAGTCAGTTATCTAACTTTGCACCTATAGAATATGTTGAGGATTTATACAAAGTTTTAAATATAGTAGGACTCGGTTACTTTTATCTTGAAGTCATTTTTTTATGTGTTTGTTCAACAAGCGTGCCTAATGTTTATGTAACTAGCTTTAACCCAAGTCAGGTATATGCTTGTTCTGGACTGACATGGTAGGTCCCAGTACTCAAGGCACTTCACTCCAAAAGATGGAAACCATTGACCCACCAGGAACAAGGGGAGTAGTGTGGTACATCTCTCCTTTTATAACCAATTACTGGGAAATTTATATTATGTGCTATTCTTTCTTCATAGCTGAAGATACAGTGAACAATTGAATTAAAATAGTTAGGTTTATATTTCTAGGAATAATTAGTATAACTAATAGGGAAATAATTAAAAATAAATAAAACGGCTGTTGACTCTGGGGAGTGTGGTTGACTAGCCATTTCGAAAATCCCTCTTTTATAGAACAGATGCTGAAACATGTCCACAAATAAATAATTCTAAATCTATTGCTGAGTTCCCAAGAAAACAAGAGAAATCTTTAAAGGGCAGGAAAATAGAGTAGCTGAAACCAGGATGGAAAGCAGAGGGAAACATAAAAGCCTGTGCTGCTGTAGGGGCAGATCAAAGTACCAGAAGTCTAGAACTTTGTAATTAGCCCTTTCAAGGCAAAGGAGGAGATCCTTTTAAGAGGGCTTCCCTGGTGGTTCAGCTGGTAAAGAATCCACCTGCAATGTGGGAGACCTGGGTTTGATTCCTGGGTTGGGAAAATCCCCGAGAGAAGGGAAAGGCTACCCACTCCAGTATATTCTGGCCTGGAGAACTCCATGGACTGTATAGTCCATGGGGTTGCCAAGAGTCGGACACAGCTGAGCAACTTTCACTTTCACCCTTAATGAGAGGGTGGGCTGGGAAAATCTGCAGCCTGCAGGGAGCCTTTGAGATGACAGTCTTTGCTCAGAATAGGGTGAAAAAACAGAGAAAAGGATCCTCTGGGAATTGGTAAACATGGGCCTGTTCTCCCAAGAATTGTGGTTCAGTTTTGTTCTACTCTGATAGTTAAGGAATTTCCAGGTCAGGAAACTGAGATGGTTACAAATAGTTCTTAGCACACAATAGAAGCAAATCCAGATCTCCTCTGCATAGAAGAGAATAAAGTGATCTTATTCTAATCTCTTCAGGGGCCCAACAGATTAAATTTAGTTAAATTTGAGTTTACGGTAAAATAAACACACCATCATGCATAAGGGCCAGCAGAAAGAGCAAACGACAGATACAGACACATATAAAATGTCAGATATTAGAAAACGTTTATTGGGACTACTCTGGTGGTCCAGTGGTTACGACTGGGCTTCCACTGCAGGGAGCCTGGTTTTGATCCCTGTCAGGGAACGAAGATGCCACATACACATAAAAAACAACTCAACATTTATTATGGAAATAAAAGGTAATATTGAAAAAAATAAGCAAGTTCTCAGTTTTGAGACTATCAAAAATGATCAGCTGAGTTTGAAAAAGGACCAGGGACTTATGGGAGTGAAAAATAAAATTATTTTAAAAGACACAGCTCAGTAGTGGTTAAAGAACTAGTTAAATTGAAAAGAGGATTAGTGAAATACAAACGACATTGGAAGGAATCACTTAGAAGACAGCACATAGGTGAAAGGAGATAAAAAATACAGAAGAGAGAAGAGATACAGAGTAAGAAGTTAGAATGATGTCTAACTTTTCTACTCAGACTTCCTGGAAGAGAGAATAAGCAGACTATTAGACAAGCAGTGGAGATAGAGTAGCTGGGATTTTTTTTTTTTTTTTAAGAACTGGTCAAAGCATGAATCAACTGATTGATGATATTCACTGATAAAGGTTAAATACAAAGTCAACATCTGGACACATCACAATGAACTACAAAATACCCATGGCAAAGAGAAAACCTTTAAAGCATGCAGATAGAAAAGACAGATTATCTGTTAGAAGTGATACCTGAGGTAAGAGCATATTTGTCACCAGCAACAATGGAAGCTGGGCGATAGATGGTTTTTTCCCAATTCTCCAGTGTAAAATTATATTTCAGTAACGAGTATATTTAAGGTAAACAAAAGCAGAATGCATCAACCATCAACAAATCATTGCTGAAATGACTTCCAGTATGTATATTTCAAGAAAAGAGAGGACAAACAAAGCCAAAATTGATTCTCAGAAAAGACTAATTATATTGACAAATCCCAGGTGGAATTAACAAAGGGAAAAAAGAAAAATCCACAATTCTAGGAATAAATAGGGAATGGCAGTACAGAAAGAGCAAAAATTCAAAAGATCATCAAATATAATCAATAAAATTTAAGCAAAGTGGATACATTTTTGGAAAAACATAACTTACTAAAACTGTCTCAAGAAATAACATACCTGAATAGTCCTATAACTATGAAAAATTAACCAATAGGAAAATAGAAATATAAACCATTAGTTTAAAACAGAATAACAGGCTCCGATGGGATTATAGGTTAATTCAAGGAGCTTTCTGGAAATAAACCTCATTCATATGCTTCCAGAGCCCAGAAGAAGAATGAACACTCAAAAATTGCTCTATGAAGCATGTCTTATTTTTGTGAAAGGACAATATGAGAAAGGAAAAATTATAAGCTGTTCTTTTTTCTGTACACATAGATACAAACAAACTAAACCAAACCTAATCAAATAATCCATATAAATTGGTTGGGTTCATTCCAGGAAAATGTTTAATTTAACATTAGAAAATTAATATAATTCATCATATTAATAGATTAAAAGAAAAGTCATATAATCATCTTAAGAAATGCCAAAAGATCTTTAGGTATCATTCAACATTCACTTATGATAGACACTCTATCCTTTTGACCCATTAAAGGATAGCAAAACTCTATTTATAAAGACATTTTTACCAGAGCACATAAAAATCCTAGTAGCATTAGTGTTAATGGTGAAATACAGAAAGGACTATCAGCAGTAGAATAAATTAATTGTAGTGTATTCACACTGGGTAGTTCTATAAAGTGGTTGAAATGAACTTAATACATACTTTTCATGAATATGTAGAAGTACCTCAAAAATAAAATATATCAAAATTCTTAATATATAGTGTTCATATAAATTTCCAGCCATAAATTCTAAGAGTTTAGCATTTGCAGTACAAACACATGTAGTGAAAATATTATAAAATCAGTGATGTTAAATAAAAATTTAGTGATTTTGTTTATAGTGGGAAAGAGAAGGATAAAATTAAGGTCATTAAAAGTTATTAGTAATAAGTATTTCCTAAGCTGGATGGTGCGTACACCCATAGCCAGACCCCTTTTTATGTGTATGGACTTTTTCCTAACATTTGTAACACTAAGAGAATTGCAGTTAATGTTTATAACATGTTTATAAAGGTATAACGTAAAAATGAAACAACTTACATCATGCCAGAGTGCTAATATTCTAATTTGCGTTGCAAGAAATTAAGAGAGTTGCAAGCTGATAAATGATTAACTGTGGGTATTTAAAGTTAAGAAAAGAAACTCAAAAGACCTAAAGTAATAGAATTGTTGGATATTGAGAGAAGGTTGAGAGAAAATATAAAGTAGAAAAGCAACGTTAAATCCTTTGTTTGCAAACCCAGTAAATCTGTAATGTCCAAACTTGATAAATCAATAAGCACAACCTGTGCAGAGAACTGAGAACTAGAGAAACAGCCTCCAGAAGAATGGGAGTGAGGGCCTTGGGTTTCCAGCTTTTCCTGCATGCATGCTCTTTTGTACTCTTTGCACTTGACCATATTAAGACACTGGTATGTTAATAAAAACTAAAAGTGAGAATTGGCTTATCAAAAAAAAAGAATTGGCTTATTAAGAAAGAAAAGAGTCAGCTTATATTCTGTGTAAAACATAAACTGTTGTACATTGGAATTTTTCATGGGTGTGCTCCGTCTCATCAGTCATGTCCAACTCTTTGTGACCCAATGGAATGCAGCCCGCCAGGCTCCTCTATCCGTGGAGTTCTCCAGGCAAGAATACTGGAGTGGGTCGTCATGCCCTCCTCCAGGGGATCTTCCCGACCCAGGGATGGAACCTGTGTCTCTTATATCTCCTGCATTTGGCAGGCAGGTTCCTTACCACTAATGCCACCTGGGAATATTTTGTGTATTGATAATCTCTAGGACATTCTTTAAATTTGAAGGTTGTTTTTTATTTTTAAGTGATTTATTCTTCAGTGGAAGCTTCTAGCACCACCTCTTTTGCTCCCCAGAAAAGTCCCCAGCTGTATGAGGAAAATAAAGAGGAAAATTTGTATTCATAGCAATTTGATACCAGAGCACATTTTGCTGAAATAGTGTATGGGGAAGGTATTGATATCATTATTGTATTTACTGATAGTCTACTCTAGCTTTTTGAGTAGCTGTGAGTTTGCTCATCTAAAGCCTTCTTACCAATAATTATACTTCAGATTTCTCTTTCTTTTAAAAATCGAAGTTGTGAATGTTAATAGAACCAGAACACTGTGGCTTCTCTTCTCTGGCAGCTTGTTGGATATTAAGTGTGTTTGTGTTTCTGCTTTCTCCTCAGGCAAATCAAGAGCTTGAGGCATTAGAAGAAGAGATGCTGCAAATGCAGGAATCTACTCATCTTTTTGAAGTGGCTCTTCCAGAGTACAAACAAATGAAGCAGTGTCGCAAAGAGATAAAATTGCTCAAGGGGCTCTGGGATGTCATTATTTATGTTAGAGTAAGACACTGCTTGTTGAAAACATACGTGTTTTTTTTTTTTTTTCTTTTAGTATTTCTTTTGTATAAATATACAATTTTTAGTGTCTGCATAATTTTATAATATCTTAAAATATGTGATTGTTAAACTTTGTCCCAGAATTGGAGTTCCTATAACTTGTTAGTTGAAGATTCTTCTCTGAATTATTAGTGGTTTTTGTTTTCAGTTCTCAATGAAACTTGGTATGAGTCTCAAGTCCTTCTAGAGGGTTCTATAGAATATAAATAATGAATATATGTTGCACTCATATGGTCATCTCTGCATACAAACTCACATATACACCCATGCTTGTACTTATATATGTGTGCATATATAAACAGGCCTGGCTAAAAATAATTTGTATATTGCTAGTTAAGTTACAGACTTAAGTATAAAAATAAGTTCTAGGGAACCAGGCATATTGCAATATGTGTTATACAGGATTTTCTTTGAAGTTAGTTGAAAGCCATATAGAAATACATTTATAAGAAACTCACGAGAGTTTTGGCTATAATGGATGAAGGTTTTCTTCCAAAAGCTTATCTTATATGTAGAATTATAAAAATATGATATTTAATGGTAACATTATTTATCAATTCATTCAGACTACTCAGGATTAAATGATAATGATGGTATGTGTATGGAATTTGCCATTGCTTCTAGAAATTAATGTATCACAATGTTTTAGCCTTAAGTTTGGCATGTTCTGATAACTTTTTTGTTTTGGTGTTAGGGAAGCTTTGACAGATGCAGTTAATACTTAAGTAATTGACTTTCCCCTGGATGATGGAGCTGCAGTTTATATATTTTGCTGTGGAGACTTGCTTTCACCAAATGTTGTTGACACTTTTATCTGCTTGTGCGTTTTCAGAGAAGCATTGATAATTGGACTAAAACCCAGTGGAGACAGATTAATGTGGAGCAGATGGAAGTAGAACTCAGAAGGTTTGCCAAGGCAAGTTCCATAACTGTCTGTGATGACGATTTATCTTCCTCTGCACCACCTCCTTCCATCTTCCCTAACCTAGAATCTGCTGTGTTGGGCCGCATGTCCTTATTTACTTCAAACAGGATGATTTGAGACAGGAATTTTTTCCCCACTCTAGCCAGTTGCACTTGTAATCAGGCCTGCCTTTCTGTGAATGAGTGGATAAAAGCATATTAGGGCTAATGAATTGATGAGCAGCGGCTATACTCAGGCACTCTCTGTAGCTGTTTAGAGTAAAAAAGAGGTGAAGAGCAGGGCTGAGGGGTTAGGCGTATGAAACTGTTGAATTCTTTACTTAGCAACTGTAAGTGTATTGTATCTTCAAAGGTACCTTTTGATTGTGGGCTTTGGGGCAGCTCATTGGGGTAACCTGTGGAAATACATGAAATATTATGATCTTTACTCTTACTACCTACTTTGATATCACAGCGGGGCTCAATACAACAGAACTCAGCTTCTTTGAATATTGTGTTTTGGTATCTAATCCCTGCTGTCCTATGCCCGCTAAAGAAAGTAAAGCCTCTTTGAATAAAGCCAAATGCATAGCAGTGAGAGTCTGGGTCTTTTGCTGTCTTCTTGCCCCAGAATGTCCTTGCCCAAAGTCATTCCTGTGTTGCACTCCAACCAGCTCTTCCCATCTTTTTCTCCCATTTTCTCCTGGTCCAAGAACCCTAACTAAAATGTCCCATCATTCTTTTGGATAGCATGGGGTCACTGTGCTTCTCATTGCTCACTTTCCTGCCTGTGTCCTTTACCATTGCACGGTCTCACTGCAGACTTATAGTTTAAACCCCACTCCCAGCTGAAACTCTTTTGCTTTTTTTCCTCTAAGTAGCACTGTCCTTTTGTACTGAAATTGTTACTTTATTTTGGGTTTTCTCATTCAAAATTGTTGATACTGTTCCATGAGCCAAGAAGACAGTCAAGTCAAGGACCCTATTTGAATGTCTTAAAGTTATTGAAACAAGTCAGGTCTTTGGAGGAAGGTCTTAGCAATCCAGTAACGATCTCAGTTTCCTGCATGTTTATGTTTCTAGAGGAAACTTTCTTCATTCACATGCCCTGTAGACTCTATTATTTCACTGCATTTAATGACCTGTGGGTTTCCACATGGGACATCCAATTGGAGCCTGTGAATAAGAAGCCAGTGAATCTAGGTGTCTTGTACATAGTGCACTAGTACATGAGTGAGTGGATATTTTTCTTTTTTATCTGGTTTTAGTCCTTAATCTATGAGCTTAAACATGTTTACTCTCTTCCTAATCCAGGAAAAAGTACACATAATTTTTTATAGGAGGCAGATTATAAGGTATATTACTATATGCAAGAGCTGGGTTGTTTTTTCACTTTCCTTTAGGAAATCTGGTCTCTGGAGAAGGAGGTTCGCGTGTGGGATGCCTACTCAGGCCTGGAAGGCACAGTGAAGGACACGATGACCTCTCTGAGAGCCGTTGCTGAGTTACAGAGCCCTGCCCTCAGGGACAGGCATTGGCACCAGCTGATGACGGCCATTGGGGTCAGTGTCCTGGGTTTATTAACTGAATATTTTTGTGACATGTTATTCCTTGGTTCATATCATTCATCTGGGATGAAGTGGGATTTGGGAGAAGGTCTCTGATGAGATGTAAGAGGTCAGTCTCCTTGAGATGTGACAAAGGACTGGACGTGCAGAGTTCCTGGTTTCAGCCTCTGCTGCTATAGACTAACTGTGTCATTCCTCCACACCTGCCCAGCTCATGTGCTGAAGCCTGAATCCCCAGTGTGACAGCATTTGGAGATGGAGTACTTGGGAGATGATTAGGTCATGAGGGTAGAACTCTAGTGAATGAGGTCAGTACTTTTGTAAGGGGACAAAGGCCCCAGAACTTTCTACTCTCTACCATGTGAAAATAAAAGACAGATGTCTGTTAACTAAGAAGGAAGCCTTCACCAAGAACCCAATGAAGCTGGCACCCTGATCTTGGACCTGTAGCCTCTAGAACTGTGAGAAATAAATGTTTGTTGTTTAATCCCCCTAGTCTATGGTGTTTCGTTAAAAGCAGACAGAAGTAATTAAGACACCCCCCCCCCACTTTTATCTCTTATTGGCTATATGACCTCACACAATACACTTAACCTTTCTGTATTGAGTTTTACTTTTTATTAATAAAATGAGATGGATGCTGTCTACTCTTATACATCATGTGTATCTTGTAAGAATCAAGTAAGATAATGTGAAGGCATTTTATAGAGCAGGACATGGCTGCAGAAAATATTATATTTAGTGGACAGGGTGAAAGACCACAGAAGTGAATTTAGGAGGAGAGAGAATTTGGAAATAGTCATCCCCTCCCACAATTCATTTAATAATAGTGTCGTGTTTTGTTTTGATGGTCTTTTGATGGTCTTGATTTTATTGCAAAATATAGAATTATTTCTCATGTGTCCATGCCGCTTGAGATTATGTTTTCTTTCCCTTCTAAATCTTTTTAAGAGCAAATATACCAACCTTACATTTTATTTTCTGGGGAAGGTGACCTTCATGAATTTAAAATATATTACAGGCAGCCTGATGTGCTTGTTTTCTGCTAGGCACACGTTGTGGAAAAAGGCTCTCATGATTTGAAGACAGAGTTTGCAGAGTGGGGAAATTGAGGAGAAGCTCAGCCTGGTGAAGTGGGGTCGACCTAGGCTTTATTGGTCCAACCCTAGCACCTCTCTGGGATCCTGGGCCAGTTACTTGCTCTCTGTACCTCAGTTGCCCCTTCCATGAAATACAAGTAATGCTATAGTGCTCCTGTGCAGACTTGGTGAACACACAGGAGATGAGATTACGTATAGACCTAGCATGCAGCAAATCCTCAGTAAATGGTCCCTGAAGCTGTTATTATTATAGTACTTTCCAGAGAGTCTTTTAGACATTGCATATTTAGACTTCATAGTTGATGACTATGTTCTTTGAGAAAATCTTTATTGAGTCTCCCAACATGGTATGTAGACTGCATGTCCCTACTCCCCACCCCCTCCTCACATTTCCTCTAGTGAGCTTTCTCCTCACCACAGGCTCTTACCTGTACTATGCCTTTCTGCAAGCTGGAAAAAGATGTCTTCTTGGCAGACAATTTAGAAAAAGGCATCTTCCTCTAGGCTGCTCTGGGGCATCAGAGCAGCGACTAGATCCAACTTCCGGTTGTCACCTATTCACTTCCAGTTGTCCATATTCACTGTACAAACCATGCAACTAATCAGGGGGCCCTGTGACACATCCCTGCTCGTTCCTCCTGTAAGACAGACCAGACCCCCGTCAGCTCTGGAGTGAGGTCAAACATGATACAGAAGTAACTAACTCATCTGGTTTGCTCAGGACATTTTAGGTTTTAGCCAAGGAAGCACCCGGTCCTGGACACACAGGGCTGTTTAGTCATCTTGTGCAGAGAGGCAGATGGAGATCAGCAGTGTTACAGACTGGGGAGAGCCAGAGAAGACTTCAGCTTCCAAGAGGGAGGGACTGGATGTTAATAGGAGAAGCAGGAGTGGAAACCATGTAGTGGGGTCAGCTCTTCATTTGTGAAGGACATGGGCACAGTTCACAATTGTGAAGGACTTTGGGCACTTAGGAAGAGCTGAGAGCTTCTTAGCGAATACTGGGGTGGGGAACTCACGAGATGATGAGGAAACGGGAATGACTTTTTTCACGTGGTAAATATGAATAATGACAGTATGAGTAAGAATAATTATTTTTTGCCAAGGAACTAAGATTAAATCAATGATAAAACTAGGTTAAATCATGAAAGCAACTGGGAATTATGTTCAGTGAATAGAATACTTAGAAGACAAATGATCTACTACAGGATTCCTGGGATTTCAACTAAATTATAATAAATGAATAATGTGATTCTTTTTAAATTTGGGTTTTGTGGGCAAAGGAGATAACAAATGAGCTGACAAGGGAAGGTTATGAAACAAAAGGAAGTAGTATAGTGTGAACTTGGCCTAAACCGCAGCCCTCGCTTCCGGTGGATGAAGCCTCCGTAACTGTGAGCCAAAAGGCAGTGTCTTTGGTGGTTCACACGTTTCAGAACTTGACATGTACTCAGCTGCTGACTTGAGTATATTTAGCTCTGATTCAGTCCTCTGGCCATTAGGTAAAAGGAACCGTTAATATATATGGAATCAGTCCTACCTTTTTTTTTCTTCCTAATCAGGTCAAATTTTCCATAAACGAAGCCACAACTTTGGCAGATCTGTTAGCCTTGCGGTTACACCAAGTGGAAGAGGCTGTCCGAAGCATCGTGGACAAAGCAGTGAGAGAGCTGGGGACTGAGAAGGTCGTGTCCTTGGGCTGTTTCTTTTTACCCTGGGCTAATTCTGTGACTGGCATGCGAGCAGACTGGGGAGAAGGCCATAGGCCCTGTGTGGGGACACGTCTCCCAGCAGGAAAAAGATTCCTTCTCAGCCATAGTAAATGTGTAAAACAAGAGTTGACCCAGTTGATGATGACAATTATAGCAAAAATCGCTTATGTGTCATTTACTTGGTAGCAAGTAAACCTCTCCATGCTTTATACTAATTCATTTAATTCTCTGAGGATTATGCCTGTTCTACAGGTGTGGAAACTGAAATGTCGAGAAGTGATTAGCTTACCCAGTTTCATCAAGGGAACTGGGATTCACATTCTGGCGCTTAGAGCACTGCCTATCCTGTGCTGGCTAATTTGTACATAATACTTATCAGAACTTGAAGATAACTTTTTAAGCCCCTTCCTGCTCTGGCATTCCACTTCAATAAAGGATATAAAATTCAAATCCAATAAAAATGTGATATTGGTGTGATGCTGTTCTTTTATGTGATTAAATTCATTCTTGAAACCTCAACACTATGAATTATTTGAAGGAAAGAAAATTGAAGCCAAAGATATCCCTCTGTTAGTTTTTTAAAAATTGTAAAAACAGTTTTAAAAATTTCATATGATAGTCAAGGTATTGGTTCTAAATCAAACTTTCGTGCACATAACTAAATGCTGTTGATGTCTAGGTTATTACTGAAATCAGCCGGACCTGGGCAACCATGGAGTTCTCTTACGAAGTTCACTATCGGACAGGCATTCCATTACTGAAGTTTGATGAACTATTGTTTGAAACTCTAGAGCACAACCAAGTAAGATGGATGTTTTTCTTATAGACCTTTCTTTTAAATTATGATTTTAGGCTTTTCCAAAGTTCCAGTATTCCTTCTTCATTCATTAGACATCTGCTTGTACCAGATACTAGGCATAGTACCATTTGGGTTCAAAAGGTATGAACACTTGTTCTCAAGGAACTTGTCCTTGAGTCAGGAGACAGAGAAGGATTCCAAAAAGTCTTGCAAGGTGGTGGTACTTGTGCTAAACCTTGAAGGATGGGCTGGTATTCAAGAATGATGATCAGAGAAGAGTGATATATGCAAAGAGGACAGTGTCCCCTTTTAACGGCCTCTTGGAATGCCAAAAAGTACCTGACATTCAGAGGTAATTTAAAGAATTTGGTTTCCTTAGAATAAAGATTTTCTTGATAAGAATAATGAAAAATAAGGTTGGAGAGACAGACCAGAATGCAGCCTATGTGGTCTTGAGTTTTAAGAGGATGAGTTGGCATCTCTTTGGACATGAGAGATAAGAAAGGTGAAATAATAACAGTGGTGTTACTATTATTAGACATAAGGCACTTAGGAAAGAACCTGGTCTGAGAGATGATGCTCTGTTATTTCTGATGTATTTAAAGTGAGGGACATTGATGTGAAGGTGGAAAGTCAGACCCAGACCTCAGTGCAGAGGTTCAGTCTAGAACTGTATGTTGGGAGGTCATTGTTGGTATCATGAGAATTGATGAGCTAGATAATGAGAGGAAAAGAGGATACACTAGCCAAGAACAGTAGGGAAGGGCTGCATTTGGTCAGTGAGAGAAGGAGACATAAAGGAGGCAGAGAGTGAGAATGATCGGAGACATAGTGGAAAAAGGATACTGCAATATCATAACAATCATGGGATAATATTTTCCACCAAAAAAAGTCAATATTATGGAAACAACCTAAATGTCAATTGATGGATGAATGGATAAAAAAGTGTGTGTGTGTGTGTATGTATGTATATATATATGTGTGTATATATATGTGTGTGTGTGTGTGTGTGTGTGTGTGTGTAAAAGGGACTGTTCAACTGTTAAAGAGAAATCCTGCTGTTTGTGACCACAGGATGGATGTTGAGGGCATTATGTGAAGTGAGATAACTCAGAAACAACAAATACTGTATGTTCTGTCTTATATGTGGAATATAAAAAAGCCAAACTCATAGAAGCAAACAGTAGAATGGTGATTACCAGGTGCTGGGGCTTTGGGGAAGAGGGAGATGTTGGTTGAAGGGTACAGACCCCTAATAAGTTCTGGACATCTATTATACACTGTGGTTGACTATATTATATCGAAAGTTATTAAGATAGTAGATCTTAACATTAATGTGCTAATGTTAACACACATGCATGCTCACACACAAAAGGTAATTATATGGGGGGACGCGAGCATGCTTAGTCATGTCCGACTCTGTGACACCATGGATTGTAGCCTGACAGGCTCCTCTGTCCATGGGATTTCTCAGGCAAGAATACTGGAGTGGGTTGCCATTCCCTTCTCCAGGGCATCTTCCTGACCTAGGGCTCAAACTAGGGACCCCCGCAACTCCTGCCTTGGCAGGTGGATTCTTTTACTACTGAGCCATGGATAGAGGTATTAACATTATTGTGGTAACCACTTCATAATATATACACACATGTATCAAATCATCACATTGTATGCTTTAAACTTACAGAGCATCTGAGTCTCAACAAAGCCAGGGGTGGGGGGGTATAGAAAGAGTCAAATGTATTAAATACTTAAGAGGTGAAGGAGAATGAGAAGAGGTTGTTCGACTCAGTGACTTCCTGAGATTTCAGTGTCAAAGAATAGGGGGAGTGTTTGAGGATCTGCATGGTATTAAAGCAAGGCTTAATGTTAGGACAGCTGCAAAGTTTGGTAGTAAATTCAAAGGGGAGGAAAACAGAGCCTGAAGGCTTAGCAAGCTAGAGGGAAGTTTGTTTTATATTTTTAATATTGAAGAAAAAAAAAACCCATAACTTTGGAATGATTAGTAGGCAGAGACCATGGGGAGAGTGAAGGAGGATGAAAGAATGAAGTTTAATTCCTAAAACTGCACCGTGGTGCCCAATATATTTTCCTGCCTACAAAGAGATACGTGTTCGTCTTGTAGAAGACGTATTACATGTAGTTGCTTACGTTTATCTTCTTCCTTTTAAAAACAAAACCATATTAGTGTGAATATGCCATTACTTCACTAATTTAGCAAGTGCTTACTGAATGCTTGTTCCACATTTTGCTTGCTTGGTCTTAGGGATCCAGCAATAAAAAGAAGCGATATAGTCCCTCCCTCATGGTGCTCATAGATTACTAATTTAGATGTTATTGCACATTCTTTGCCTTCATTTAGGTTCAGTTACAGACTCTGCTTCAAAGCAAGTATGTGGAATATTTCATTGAGCAAGTCATAAGCTGGCAAAACAAATTAAACACAGCAGACTCGGTCATCTTTACTTGGATCGAAGTCCAGTGCACTTGGTCTCACCTAGAAAGCATCTTTGTTTGTTCAGAAGATATTCGAATCCAACTTGTAAAAGATGCTCAGAGATTCGACAGAGTAGATGCTGAATTTAAGGTTCGTGCAAGACAGGCTATTTTCTATCCTAACAACTTTTTCCAAATAATATAAAAGCCTTGTAAAGAGACATCTTTTTCTAAATAACGTGAAAGCCTTTATAAAAAGAAACATAATTTGGGTTGTTGAACTTATGAAATCTATATATGTAATCAATATTTGCATTTCAGGAGACAAAAGTTAGGAAACTTTTCTGTGTGGCGGGTCAGAATAAATATTTTAGGCTTTGTGGTTGTATATGATCTCAGTCACAACTACTCAGGGCCACCTCTGTCATGCGAAAGAAAACACAGACACAACATAGACACATGCATGTGGCTGGCACCAGTAAAACTTTTATAGACACCAAAACTTGAATTCCATAGTATTTTTGTATGTTACAAAGTATTAGATTCCTTTGATTTTTTTGAACTAAAGATGTAAGCATGAATGGATGTTGTCTTAACTTTGTGCTATACAAAACCAGGCAGCAGACCTGATGTTTCCCACAGACCATGAACTGCCTACCCTGCAGTAAGGCCTAGGAGACAGGTTCACCTTCCTGACGTAGGAGACTAGGGAGGGGAAGCCAGTAACAGAGTTACACTATCAGTTATTGGTTTGTTTCATAAGAGCCACAGAGAATACACGCAAGTGTTAGTCACTCAGTCGTGTCTGACTCTTCGTGACCCCATGGACTGTAGCTGGCCAGGCTCCACTGTCCATGGGATTCTCCAGGCAAGAATACTGGAGTGTATTTTCCTTCTCCAGGGGAGCTTCTGAAATAGGGGTCAAACCCGGGTCTCCTTCATTGCAGGCAGCTTCTTTATTGTCTGAGCTACCAGGGAACCCCCAGAGAATAGACGGTGGGGTAATATAATAATAAATGATTTGAGAGACTTTAAGCAGAGAATACACAGAAGAACTGTACAAGAAAGATCTTCACGTCCCAGATAATCACGATGGTGTGATCACTGACCTAGAGCCAGATATCCTGGAATGTGAAGTCAAGTGGGCCTTAGAAAGAATCACTACGAACAAAGCTAGTGGAGGTGATGGCATTCCAGTTGAGCTCCTTCAAATCCTAAAAGATGATGCTGTGAAAGTGTTGCACTCAGTATGCCAACAAATTTGGAAAACTCAGCAGTGGCCATAGGACTGGAAAAGGTCAGTTTTCATTCCAATCCCAAAGAAAGGCAATGCCAAAGAATGCTCAAACTACTGCACAATTGCACTCATCTCACATGCTAGTAAAGTAATGCTCAAAATTCTCCAAGCCAGGCTTCAGCAATATGTGAACCATGAACTTCCAGATGTTCAAGCTGGCTTTAGAAAAGGCAGAGGAACCAGAGATCAAATTGCCAACATCCGCTGGATCATGGACAAAGCAAGAGAGTTCCAGAAAAACATCTATTTCTGCTTTATTGACTATGCCAAAGCCTTTGACTGTGTGGATCACAATAAACTGTGGAAAATTCTGAAAGAGATGGGAATACCAGACCACCTGACCTGCCTCTTGAGAAATGTGTATGCAGGTCAGGAAGCAACAGTTAGAACTGGACATGGAACAACAGACTGGTTCCAAATAGGAAAAGGAGTATGTCAAGGCTGTATATTGTCATCCTGCTTATTTAGCTTCTATGCAGAGTACATCATGAGAAATGCTGGGCTGGAAGAAACACAAGCTGGAATCAAGATTGCTGGGAGAAATATCAATAACCTTAGATATGCAGATAACACCACCCTTATGGCAGAAAGTGAAGAGGAACTAAAACGCCTCTTGATGAAAGCGAAAGAGGAGAGTGAAAAAGTTGGCTTAAAGCTCAACATTCAGAAAACGAAGATCATGGCATCTGGTCCCATCACTTCATGGGAAATAGATGGGGAAACAGTGGAAACAGTGTCAGACTTTATTTTTTTGGGCTCCAAGATCACTGCAGATGGTGACTGCAGCCATGAAATTAAAAGACACTTATTCCTTGGAAGGAAAGTTATTTCCAACCTAGATATTCAAAAGCAGAGACATTACTTTGCCAACAAAGGTCCGTCTAATCAAGGCTATGGTTTTTCCTGTGGTCATGTGTGGATGTGAGAGTTGGACTGTGAAGAAGGCTCAGCGCCGAAGAATTGATGCTTTTGAAGTGTTGGAGAAGACTCTTGAAGAGTCCCTTGGACTGCAAGGAGATCCAACCAGTTCATTCTGAAGGAGATCAGCCCTGGGATTTCTTGGGAAGGAATGATGTGAAGCTGAAACTCCAGTATTTTGGCCACCTCATGCGAAGAGTTGACTCATTGGAAAAGACTGATGCTGGGAGGGATTGGGGGCAGGAGGAGAAGGGGACGACAGAGGATGAGATGGCTGGATGGCATCACTGACTCTGTGGACGTGAGTCTGAGTGAACTCCGGGAGTTGGTGATGGACAGGGAGGCCTGGTGTGCTGCGATTCATGGGGTCACAAAGAGTCAGACACGACTGAGCGACTGAACTGAACTGAACTGAAGCAGAGAATAATGGCTTTACCTTTTTATATAGAAATGGGGATGAATTATTTTCTCCTTGCTAGCTAAAGCAGAATACCCTAGGGATTCTATTTTGTTTAACTTTTAAGCAGGAAAGAATAAATAGATTGTATAGTATTCATCTCATTTTTAAATATGAATATATTCTTTAAGATTCTGGTTCTCTGTCTCTCGGTTTTTTTGTTTGTTTGGTTTAGAAGAGAGAAATTCTTCATGGACCCAGAGTGGTGGTAATGCTTATCAAATTTATATTGATAAAAGCTATGTGATTACACTTTGTTTTTGATGTTCATCTAAAAGTTTAATCGCAGAACAGACATGGTGTTAGTCTCATTAACATTGCTTTCTCATACTTTGTTCTTCACTTTTTAATTCCCCAAAGGGATGAAAAATCTAGAAAAGTAATTTCTAATATCAATGGTTGCATGTTGTACTTTCACACAGGAATTAATGTTCAGAACAGCTAAAATAAAAAATGTTTTAGAGGCAACATGTGAGCTGCATCTCTATGAAAAACTTAAAGATTTACAGTACAGGTAAGAATACAACTACAAAGTGATTAATTTGTTATACTTTTGACATTTCTTTTGAAGATCTAATAGTATTTAATATCATGTTACTGTAGATACAACCTCTACTAATTTAAATTTTTGCTTATAGTTGTCTAGTTGCCTTTTACATATTAGGTGGTGTGTATGTATAGTGATTTAATGCAACTACATCCAAATATATTTCTTTTCCAAGAGGGATATCATAATAGTAAAATAGAATATATTAAGTAGAGAATCAACATGAAAAAAAGAATCGTGATTGATCGATTCTTTTATCAAAGTGTCCTATAAATATTTATTAAGTATCTACTGGATTCTAGAAACTGGGACTGTACTCATATAAGTCTTTTGTTTTGTATATAGTTAAATTATACTAGAAATTATCCTTTGACAGCATGTTAGTACTTTTGAAATCCTTGTCCTAAAGGGCATTTTATTCATATGAAATTATACAACAGCTAGTGGTCACAAGAAACTTCTGACTTTTGATTTAAAACGGGCAGATCAGCTACTAAAAAAGAGCTTTGTGTAGAATAGTGATCACTTTTTATTGCATGGTAGAGGAGCCTCTAGATAAAAATATATTGCATACAATTATTTCATAATCTGGAAGTTTTTTCAAGATAAAGTTGACCATCATTTTAGAAGTGTGGATTTCCACAGAAGTTAATTATTTCTTAGGGATTTTTCAGGGCTTGGTGGCTCTGCCTCTGGGTCTTCTCTGCTCTGCTAAGAACAATAAAGTGGAAATGGTTCAGGGTGTTATGACTTCCCTGAAAACCAGAGAGAATTGAAGCCACTTACATTTTTTGTAGACATTCCTTAGGAAAAAGAAAACCTTAAACCAGTTACATGTTAACTAAGCACTTTGTGCTCAGGGTGAGTGATCCCAAACCCAGTCTTCTCTCCTGCTGTTGAGACATGTCATTAAGATAAGTGACAATATATTGCGCTTGAAAACATGTGGGTTGTTTTCAAATATCTTTTGATATTGATTTCTAACCTAATTCCACATTGACAAGAGAACAGTCTGTATGATTTCAGTACCTTTAGACCATGAAACTTTTGCACTTTGATTTATGTCCTTTGATATGTTTCAATGTCTCCTAGATTATAGCCTATAGAAACTTGAAACAAATTTTTATCCTACTGTTGTGTGAAATTGTATAAATCTTAATTATGTTGAATTGGTTCATGGTGCTTTTCAGTTCTACTATATCCTTCTCCTTTACTATATATTCATTCTATTAATTTTTAAGAGTTTGATATTGAAACTCCAACTAAAAATCTTGATTTGTCTAGTTAAAAAATAATTGTATATTATAGTGGAACTATAAAAAAAATAAGTGACAACAAGTAACACCAACTTAAATTTAATCTGTATTTAGTCTCAACTTTGTGTGTGTGTGTGTGTATGTATCTCCTCCTACTTGGCACAACTTGTACATTAGTCACAAACGAGATGATGATGTTATAAGAGAAGGAGATAGGTACCATGTTAAACAGTGAGCTTATTGAGATGAATGGACAGATTGAGACACTCTGGGTTTTGTTGACATTTTAATTACTGAATGGGCAAAATATGCTTACAGTGATGTTTCATTCATACAGGCTTTCTCTTTGTGAAAAAGCTCTTGCTCAGTACCTGGAAACCAAGCGTTTGGCTTTCCCACGCTTCTATTTCATCTCTTCCACAGACTTACTTGACATTCTCTCAAAGGGAACTCAACCTAAACAGGTAATATTGATTTTGAAAGCCTTATATTGTCCTTTGGTAGCTAAGGAATGTCAGTTTCTCTATCATTGTCTAAATGCTACCTACCATGTCACATGTTCCAAGAGCCGGAAAATATGCAATAAAAATTCTTAATGTAGCAACAGAGAGATGTTGGTGGCAGTGCTAAAGGAACTAGGAAGGAAGACTACCTTATCCTCAGTGAAGGGACACTGTACAAATGTCTAGAAAGGAGAACAAATGTACAAAGCTTGGAGCCCTGCAAGAAGTTAATGGAAGAAACACCAGTTCCAAATCCCCAGAACTGCGGGACAGTACTGGGGCTCCATTGCCTGGTCCGCAGTTTTCTTGGGAAAGACTGGGTCACTGGGAACGAGATCATGGCACGTACCTTCTTTCAAAAACCTTGCCTCTGGGGTAACCCTTATAATTACTAAGCTAGGCTAGGCTTCAGTGCTGTTCAGAAGTGTATTTATATAATTTCAGGCTCATCCTCCACCCTCTAATTTTCTCCTATCCATTCAAAAATAAGGTAGCACCCATGACAGTATGTAAAGCAAATAAAAGAGGCAGTTATCTTTTGTAATCTGAGAGCACAGATCAGAGACAAACTTTGTGCAAATCCCCAAGCTCTCCTTCCCCTAAACATTTAGAGGATATTGCTTTTCATTATATCTGTTCAGTTGTTCAGGATCTTAGAGTTGTTATAACTGACACAGGTAGTTATTCCTGGGCTTGACTGTATGTCACAGATTGTGCTTTACTTTTATAGGTTTGTCTCCATGTTCTTTCTCTAGAAATTTTTATGCCATTTTCTTTGGAATATGTGTCACCTCACTCTACAGTTTCCTGAATTCTGATGTCCTGTGGACACAGCATTTATCTTCATTATTTCTCTCTCATTCATTTGTCTTTTTTTAGTTGGAATATAATTGCTTTACGGTGTTTTAGTTTGTGCTGTACAACAGAGTGAGTCGGCTATAAGTATACATATATCCCCTCTGTCTTGGACCTTCCTCCCGCCCCACCCCCCAATCCACTCATCTCGGTCATCACAGAGCATTGAGCTGGGCTCCCTGTGCTCTGCAGCAGGTTCCCTCTAGCATTTCACGTGTGGTGGTGCATATATGTCAAGCTTAATCTCCTGAGGTCGCACCCTCCCCTTCCCCACCTGTGTCCGCATGGCTGTGCTCTTCATCTGCATCTCTGTTCCTGCCCTGCAGTAGGTTCAATGTACCATTTTTAAAGATTCCACTTATATACATTAATATACAATATGTGTCTTTCTCTTTCTTCACTCTGTCTGACAGTCTCTAGGCCCATCCACATATCTACAAATGACTCAGTTCTCTTTCTTTTTCTGACTGAGTAGTATACCATTGTATGTATGTATCACATCTTCTTTATCCATTCATCTGTTGATGGACATTTAGGTTGCTTCCATGTCTTGGCTACTGTCAACAGTGTTTCAGTGTACATTGGCGGGGTCCATGTATCTTTTTGAATTATGATTGTCTCAGTGTACATGCCCAGGAGTGGGATTGCAGGGTTGTATTTTAGTTCTATTTTAGTTTGTAATGGACTAATGTTTTTCGTAGTTGTTGTACCTGTTTACATCCCCACCAACAGTGTAGGAGGGTTGCCTTTTTTCTACACCCTCTCTAGCGTTTGTTTGTAAACTTTTTGATGATGGCCATTCTGACCAGGTGAGGTGATACCTTGTTGTAGTTTTGATTTGCAGTTCTCTCAATGATTATGATGTCGAGCATCTTTTCGTGTGCCTCTTCGCCATCTGTATGTCCTTGCAGAAGTGTTTATTTAGATCTTCTGCCCATTTTTTGATTGGGTTGTTTGTTTTGTTATTGAGCTGCATGAGCTATTTGTATATATTGGAAAAAAAAATCCTTTGTTTGCTTTGTTTTCAAATATTTTCTCCTATTCTTGAGAGTTGTCTTTTTGGCTTGTTTATGGTTTCCTTTTTTCAGAAGCTTTTAAGTTTAACTAGGTTTAAATAAATAGTTTCATTTTTTGTTCATTTCATTTCTCTAGGAGGAGAACCAAGAAAATCTGTGATTTATGTCAAAGAATGTTCTTACTATGTTTTCCTCTAAGAGTTTTATAGTGTCTTGTCTTACACTTAGATCTTTAACCCGTATTGGGTTTATATTTGTGTATGGTATTAGGTAGTGTTGTAATTTCATTCTCTTAGGCGTAGCTGTCCAGGTTTCCCAGCACCACTTACTGGAGAGACTGTTTTTTCCATTGTATGTTCTTGCCACCTTTGTCATAGGTTAGGTGACCATAGGTGGATTTATTTTGGGGCTTTCTACCCTGTACCTCTGATGTCCTAGGGTGATGATATGAGATAAAGGGTGTCATATCCTATTCCAGGTATATGTTCCTGCTGCTGCTGCTGCTAAGTCGCTTCAGTCATGTCCGACTCTGTGCGACCCCATAGATGGCAGCCCACCAGGCTCCCCGTCCCTGGGATTCTCCAGGCAAGAACAGTGGAGTGGGTTGCCATTTCCTTCTCCAATGCATGAAAGTGAAAAGTGAAAGTAAAGTTGCTCAGTCGTGTCCGACTCTTAGTGACCCCATGGACTGCAGGCTCCTCCATCCATGGGATTTTCCAGGCAAGAGTACTGGAGTGGGTGCCATTGCCTTCTCCTAAACACTTGAAAACTTGAAATACTTAGAATTCTGAATTTTAACTCTGTAATTTAGGTGCATAAATCTGTAAGTAAGAGTATGTTTTTTCTTTTATATTCTTTAAGCATAATAAACACATATGTGTTTGTTTTATTGAACAGTATTACTTACCCAGAATATAGACATGAGACATTTTTATTTTTCTACAATTATTAATCTCAAATGTGCCCTGCTGAATCTCTTTACAGTGAGTAGCAGATCCCTTTATAACACCTTAGATAGGCACTGTAATGCTCCTATCCCTTTTTCTTGTTAATAATCAAAGAAACTGAAAGCAACTCGGCAAGATCTAGTTTAAAATTCCAAGCTCACCTCTGTGTCAGGACCAGTTTTTTGCATGAAGAACCTGGAGGTGAGATCTTTTATTTCTCCTCCCTGCTGATTTATTTTGGGCAGGAGCGGGGAAAGGGTGTCATCTGTCAGTCATCGCCCTTTCTCAATGCATATTCCTGCTTCTCTGGTCAGCAGTGGCTGTTGACCTTGCCCCTTCATGGCCAGTACCCACACCTGGGTGTCTTGTGGAACAGGAGCAAGTCCTCAGGACAGGGAACTTGCCATGGGTATACACGCAGAGCCAAGTCCGTCTCAGTGCTTGTAGGTCTTGGCCTTGGCAGTGTAGTCAGTCATTTGTTACATCTCGTTCCTCCTTTCCACCTAAACAGATGTGCAAAGTAGGGACATGTCACAGATTGACCTGCTGCAGGCACCCATGGATTCTGTGAGTGGTTCTCCAACCCCACTCACTGGACAAATTAAAGGGCAGAGGTTGGGGAAACAGTCCTCCACCTTGAAGCCCCACGAGGAGTGAGGAAAAGTCAGAGCATCCCCTCTGGGCTGATACTCACGGGTGTGAGGATGGTCGTCTCTCTCGCCCCACCTCCCTGCCGTGCTTTCCCAGAAGGGGTGTGTGGAGGCGGATGATGGTAAGTTGTTGAGATGCGTCTTGTCAAGGGACCAGTTGTCCTAATACCTGTCTGCTCTCTTCAGAACATGTGCGTGCCCAGTGCCTCTCTGTCCTTAACTGAAGTCCTAGGTAAGTGCTAGAGGAGCAGATGACTCAACATACACTTGTCACCCGTTCTGTGTCCTTTCAAATAATCAAAAAGTGCTTCGTGCGTTAGACATGCTTGTTGGCTCACAGATATATGCATCCCTGATGCCAGCTACTGTTTTTCCACATCCTTCCTCAATTATAGGATGAGGTTTTGCTTTTTTTAAAAAATAAACTTAAAAGATGTACCTTTAAAATAATTCTATCTTCACAGTATCACTTCAGTGCTTTAGAGAGTTACCTTTCATATTACTGTAATTAGACAAGTCTTCTTGTCTGCTTCATTCACAGCATTTGAATTGTAAGTTCTAAACCCCTGAACCTCAGGTGCATTTCTCAGTGCTAGTAACAGTCTTTAATGTAGGACTAGTAATGCCAGGCATTAAAAAGATCTTAAATTTTAATGTAGCTGAATATTAAAGTCACAGCAGAGGGAGTCTCCAGAATGGCTCACAGCCATGCTAATAAGTACCAGCCGTGGTGCCGTCTATACCATATCAACAAGAGGAGGGCGGATATTTCTGCTTACTAGCTGAATGGGTCTGTCTGACTATGTAGCTCCAGGGTAAATGCAGTTTACAGTTCTCCTGACCTGCCAGCTTTGAAACGATTCGATTTTTGAAACATTTTGAAATTTGAGGTACACTTTTTCAAATTTGCTCAAAATTTGACTTCATTCAGATCTTTCTGTTCCAAGAATTAAACCTTGAACAATTCAATTTCGCATCAAATGTCGTCAAACTTTTAGGAAAGGATCCTTATTAGGGAAAGGTTTTAGCTGCCCCTGAGGTGCGCATACCATCAGGGAGTGACTTGTTGGGGCAGAGGATTGAAAAAGTGCTAAGGATGAGTTGAGTCATCTTGAGCCACAGTCAGCTTCTTTCCCTACAGTGTTTCTGCAAAGTCAAGGTGTGATCTTCAACTCTTGGTCACTTACCGTGGAAGAGTTAATGCTTATGGCTGTTATGCCAAAAGGCCTAGCCTTCCTGCACTCTCTTTCATTATCAGAATCAGTTTCAGGCCACCAGACACAGCTTGTCCGTCTCTGCCTTTTGTGCTAACATCCTGAATGTGCTCCCTGTAGTGTGACAGACATAACGTGGCAACGGCAGCTTACAGGATAACAATGCAGTGGCCCTTTGTGGGCAGATGACTCATGTTGACATCTTGTGAATGACTTGAATTCTTCAGATTCCCCTCCTCCACCCACTACACTCAATTTAAGAGTGTTGGTCCGAGTGAGGGTTTCTGCAGTTGATGTGGAATTTGATCAGCCTGAACACATCAGCTAGGGGAGGGCTGATATTACTACATCCTGCATTCTGTAAGCAGAAATGCCCAATTTAAGGTACTTCAGTTGGAATGTCAGAGTGACGACGTCAGTGCATCTAAAATGCCTTCAGTGGTTTTTTAGCTCTCAGTAAGTTTGGTTAAGGTCAGGTTTTAAAGATTTTCTCCTATAATTCATCCTGACTTCCCAGTCTCATAGATTACCTCAAGGACTGAGATTAGGGCTGTGCCATGTAACTTAAGTGGTCAGAAATTTCTGGCGGTTGCTTGTGGACACACAAGCTTAGAGGTGTCCTTGCAGGGTTAATGGACATGGAGTAGTAATTATGCAGTTGCATGTGATTCAGTATTAACATTCTGTGATTCTTCTCCTGCTTAGAAAAACATCCTTTTGTATTTTTCAAGTAAAGCAAGTAGAGTGGTTAAAGTCAGCCTGGGTAACATCAGTTGCCCTGGGGTGCCCTCCCAGGTTATAATACAGTGTCTAAAAATAGCAGACAACCAGTTTTTAGCCACTGGTTCCTTATGACCTGAAAGATCTTTCTGTCCTGGAAGAGTTGGCATGTTTTCTCTTCCTTCATCTTCTATGTGGTGATGAGTGAAAACTTCCCCGTGTTGGAGCTATACTATAGAAAGACACACTTTCTATGTGATCAGCCTCATTTGTGTTGCATGACGGAGGCAGCCATGGACCACATGTGGCTAATGGGCACTTGAAATGTGACAACTGAGAAACTGAATTTTTAACTACAATGTGTTAGAATTGATCTTTGATTCAGTTATTGGAAAACATAAATTTGAAACAACTTGAGTGTGAATCTACTTTCTCAACTGCGTATCTTATGAAACACAGAGACAGATCGAGTATGTCTGATGAAGAATCCAAACTGCGATAAGCTATAAATGCAAAATATGCACCTGGTTTCAAAGACTTGAAGAATGTAAAATATCTCATTGGTACCTCTTCTATTAATTATATATTGAAGGGACAATACTTTGGATATACTAGGTCAATAAAGCACATTAGAATTAATTTTGCCTGTTTCTTTTTACCTGTTTTAATGTGACTACCAGAAAGCCACTGCTATGGCAGTTGAGGCCACGATTTTCTAAATGACAAGATCAGGAAATGTACATACTCAGAAATGTTGAATGTTTGCATCAAAAATATCCTTCATGGCATAAGACCAAATCTATGTAAGAAGAAATCTGCCAACTTGTCTTTTGAGAAGTCCCCAAATTGCAGTATGAGGCAGATGGCACTCAACTGATACCCTTAATAGTCTGTCAATATTGGCACTTGGACAGGTGCTTGTGAGAAATGGGCTTAGTATTAGGTAATAAAAAGGACTTCTGGATCTTCAAGGGGCAAATGTCTAAAACCCCATATCCTCACAAGCACAGTATATTTCTGGATAATGCTTCCACTTGGTTATCTCTGTGATGGAGTGAAGGTGCCTCAGGATCTGAATCTCAGGAATCAGGGTGATGCAGCTCAACAGTCGCTAATGGTGAGTCACAGCCTTCTTGACAAGGCTTAGTCCTCCTGAGACAGTCAAGAGAGGGACTTTGCTGGCAGTCCAGTGGTTAGGGCTCCACGCTTCCACTGCAGGGAGCACAGGTTTGATCTGTGGTTAGGGAACTAAGATCCTCCAAGCCATGTGGCACAGCCAAAAATAACATAAAATAAACTAGTATGTCTTAGACAATCAAGAGTAAAAAGGTTGAAGATGCAAGTAGTTAGCCACATGTAAGAGTGAATGAGTTTTAGCTGAGATAAAAAAGATTCCAACTTTTCTATAGGGAGTAGAAGGTTAGAGGGCTCGTAGGTACCTGCAGTGGAGGGAGGCAGTTGTCCTTGAGTTTAGGTTGGGGCTGAGGATGGAATAAAGGAAGAGGCGGGAAAAGAAAACGGGCACAGAAGATGGTCGTGGTTTTGATTGCCTTGCCATTACCTCTACTTACCTTCAGCTGAACAGCAAGGAATGGAAGCTGTTTGTCTAAGTGTAGTGTATTATAGAAATTGCCAGTGAGAATAGCTCCACTTGGTATGCATGCACGCATGCTTAGTCACTTCAGTCATGTCCAACTCTTTGTGATCCCATGGACTGTAGCCCACCAGGCTCCTCTGACCATGGGGTTTCCCAGGCAAGGATACTGAAGTGGATTGCCAGTGTAACTTAGGACTGTGTCACATTTCAAATGGATGCCTTTGTATAAAGGTGGCCTGGTACTCAGATGACTTAGGCATTTATGTGTGTGACAAGAAAATAGACAATCAGTTTTTAAATAAAATCATAAATTATATATCCAGTAGGGATTATCCTTGATTATACTTGCAAAAGGGTTAACATATGGTTAACTACAGGTTATATAACAACATATGTTTTTTTTTTTTTCATTTTATGTATGTTGCCACTGCTTAGCAGAATTCTGTTGGAGCTCTTTTATTGGAATTCCTTCCACAGCCAGTTTATAAATTACACAACAAAATCAGGGTTATTATAATGCAGGATTAAAATACCACTTAATGTAACAAGATAAAAGATTGTCTTATAAATTTGGGCTCCCACTGCTAAAGTCTTAGGCTTTGCTGTGGAATTAAAACGTCTGATCCTGGCTTTTGTTTGCTGTCAGGTTGTTCAGCTCCAACCTAAATTCAGTGGGCAGGGTTTCTGGCTCTAAAACGTTAGCCTTTTTATAAAAATGGAGTGTAATTGCTTTACAATGTTGCATTAGTTTCTACTGTACAGTGAAGTGAATCAGCGGTACATGTACATATACTCCCTCCCTCTTAGATTCTTCTCCCACCCCTCCCCTGTCCCGCCCATCTCGGTCATCACAGAGTGCTGAGCTGGGCTCTCAGGTTGCCACTGTGTGAGTGTGGTGGTGTGTATGTGTCAGTTGTAATCTGCCAGTTTACCCCGCCCTCCCTTTCCCACCTGCATCCACATGTCCATTCTTCGTGTCTGTGTCTCTATTCCTGTCCTGCAAATAGGTTCATCTGCACCATTTCTCCAGATTCTACATACAGGCCTTAATATATGATATTTGAGTTTCTTTCTGACTTCACTCTGTAGGCACTTAGGTCCATCCACATTGCTACAAATGACCCAGTTTCATTTCTTTTTATGGCTGCTTAATATTGTGTTGTATATATGTACCGCATCTTCTTTATCCCTTTATCTGTTGGTGGACATTTAGGTTGCTTCCATGTCTTGACTATTGTAAATAGTGTTGCAATGAACACTGGGGGTCCATGTATCTATTTGAATTATGTTTTTCTCAGGGTATGTGCCCAGGAGTGGGGTTGCAGAGTTGTATTGTAATTCTCTGTTTAGTTTTTTTTTTTTTTTTTTTTTTGCCACTGTACCTCCATACTGTAGCTCTTCATAGTGGTCATACCAACTTACATTCCTACCAACAGTGTAGGAGGGTTCCTTTTTCTCTATACCCTCTCCAGCATTTATTGTTTGTAGAATTTTTGATGATGGCCATTTTGACTGGTATAAAATGATAACTCATTATAGTTTTGATTTGCATTTCTCTAATAATTAGCGATACTGAGCATCTTTTTTTCTTTTAATTTTTTTAAATTTTATTTTATTTTTAAACTTTACAATATTGTATTAGTTTTGCCAAATATCGAAATGAATCCGCCACAGGTATACCCACGTTCCCCATCCTGAACCCTCCTCCCTCCTCCCTCCCCATACCCTCCCTCTGGGTCGTCCCAGTGCACCAGCCCCAAGCATCCAGTACCGTGCGTCGAACCTGGACTGGCGACTCGTTTCATACATGATATTATACATGTTTCAATGCTATTCTCCCAAATCTCCCCACCCTCTCCCTCTCCCACAGAGTCCATAAGACTGATCTATACATCGGTGTCTCTTTTGCTGTCTCATACACAGGGTTATTGTTACCATCTTTCTAAATTCCATATATATGTGTTAGTATACTGTATTGGTGTTTTTCTTTCTGGCTTACTTCACTCTGTATAATAAGTTCCAGTTTTATCCATCTCATTAGAACTGATTCAAATGTATTCTTTTTAATGGCTGAGTAATACTCCATTGTGTATATGTACCATGCTTTTTGAACATGTGTCTTCATTGGAAAAATGTCTATTTAGATCTTCTGACCTTTTTTGATTATTTTTTGAACATAAAGCTGCATGAGCTGTTTGTATATTTTGGAGATTAATCCCTTGTGGGTTACCTTGTTTGCCAACATTTTCTCCCATTCTGTGGGTTCTCTTTTTGTTTGGTTGATGGTTTCCTTTACTGTGCAAAAGTCTTTAAGTTTAATTAGGTCTCATTTGTTTATTTTTGTTTTTATTTTTATTACTCTAGCGGGGTGGATCCAAAAAGATATTGTTGCAATTTATGTCAGGGAGTGTTCTGCCTATGTTTTCCTCTAAGAGTTTTATAGTACTAGCCTTACATTTACATCTTTGATCCATTTTAAGTTTACTTTTGTGTATGGTGTTAGAGAATGTTCTAATTTCATTCTTCTACATGCAACTGTACAGTTTTCGCAGCAGCACTTACTGAAGAGACTATCTTTTCTCCATTGTGTATTCTTGCCTCGTTTGTCATGGATTAGTTGACCATAGGTGCATGGATTTATCTCTGAACTTCCTATTCAGTTCCATTGCTCTTCATTTCTCTTTTTGTGCCAACACTGTACTGTTCTGATTACTGTAGCTTTGCAGTATAGTCTGAAGTCAAGGGCCTATTTCCCCCAGCTCCATTTTTCTTTCTCAGGATTGCTTTGGCTATTCTGTGTCTTACATGTTTCCATACAAATTAAAAACAAAAGGTTGTTCTGGTTCTGTGAAAAGTACCATTGGTAAATTGATAGGGATTGCATTGAATCTGTAGATTGCCATGGGTAGTACAATCATTTTGACAACATTGATTCTTCCAATCCAAGAACATGGTATATCTTTCCATCTGTTTGTGTCATCTTTGATTTCTTTCTTCAGTGTCATATAGTTTTCATAGTAGCGGTCTTTTGCCTCTTTAGGTAGGTTTATTTATAGGTATTTTATTCTCTTTGATGTGGTGGTAAAAAAGGGATTGTTACCTTAATTTCTCTTTCTGATATTTTGTTATTAATATATAGGGATACAAGAGATTTCTGTGTATTAATTCTTTTTTGGCTGCACCATTTGGCTTGCAGGATTTTAGTTCCCCTGCCAGGGTTTGAACCCACACCCTTGGTAGTAAAAGCTGGGAGTCCCCTCTACTGGACCACCACGGGATTCCCTTAATTTTGTATCCTGCACCTTTACTGAATTCGGTGATATATTCTAGTAGTTTTCTGATAGCATCTTTAGGATTTTCTATGTAGAATGTCATGTTTTCTGGCAGTTTTACTTCTTTTCCAGTTTGGATTCCTTTTATTTGTTTATTTTTTTCTTCTCTGACTGCCATAGCTAGGACTTGAAAAGCTATGTGGAATAAAAGTGATGACAGTAGACACCTATTCTTATTCCTGATCGTAGAGGGGATGCTTTCAGCTTTTCACTGTTGAGAATGATATTAGCTGTGAGTTTGTTGTATATGGCCTTTATTATGTAATGTCCATTTTTGAGAGGAGGGACTAGTGACTGACGTGGGCCATGAGGAGTTTTTTGGGTACAGATGTATTCAGTTTCTTAATTGTCTCAGTGTTTACAACAGTTTTTTTCACTTTGCTAAAATTTATTAAGCTGTACACACATGATTTTTTTCACTTTTCTCTGTATACACTTATATTTTAAAAGGTTATTTGAAAACTCAGTTTGTGTTGTCAGCACACTTATGTACATTTATATACACATGCTAAAAATGTTTAGGAAGAAATACAGAATCAGCATTGATAATATAGTTATATCCAAGTTATATTGATAAATGCAAAATCAAATGGCAAAATAGTATATATACTATGATTTTAGTTTTGGTAAAAGCAAACCAGGTAATATCTGATACCTAATATTAGCTATAATGGTTTACAAAATTTATAAAAAACTAATATAATCTTTGCTGGGAAAGATTGAGGGCAAGAGGAGAAGGGTGAAACAGAGAATGAGATGGTTGGATGGCATCACTGACTCAATGGACATGAAGTTGAGCAAACTCTGGGAGATAATGAAGGATGGGGAAGTCTGGAATGCTACAGTTCATGGAGTCACAAAGAGTTGAACATAACTTAGCAACTGAACAACAACAAATACAGTTTTTCTGAATTATATAATTGCATGTTCACTACTGAAAGTTTGAAAAATATAGAAATATAGAAGATCAGAATGTTATTAGCGTACTCCTTGATGCTATATTTGAGTGATTATGGTGGTTTTTTTTTAATGTGTTTGTGTAGGTCAGAACATTATATTTAATAAAAATTGAAATATTCTTCTACAACATGATGTTTAATGTCCGTAGAAGTTATCATTGTATGAAAGTGCTATAGCTGGTTAAACCTATTCCTAAAAGTTTTTTTTGCATATTTAGACTTCAAACAATGATATGTGTCCATGTACTGTATACTGAGTATTATTAAAAATATAAAACACTCCAACAAACTATTCAACATTTTGGCAGGCTTAAATTTTTGTACATGTAAAAGTAATAGACTCATTTTTCTCTTGTTCCAGAGGATAATATTCACAATAGATAAGACTGCTTACATTTTGGACGTTATATACTTCTCACAAATACTATCATGAGTATTACCATCATTATGAATAAATGAGTTAATTACTATGTATGTGTGAACTCTGAGGTGTTCACCATGCCAGGAATGACATTAGAACTTTGTGTCTATTTTATCTCTGTTAATCAGCAGCAGCATCTTTCATAGATGGGCAAATATGCAATGAAATATAAGCAAAAAGCAATGGGGAAAGCTTTGAGAATGTATGATAGCCATACAGAGAAGTTAGTACATAGCAATACATGGAAACTATGCATAGACACATATGTAGAAGCTACATAATTTCATTTTCTTCCCTTTGTTCTCTAGGTGAACATAGAGTAGACTGTTGATCTGATCATTGTATTAGTTTTCATTTTAAATTAAAATTACTGAGATGAGTAGGTTTTTTTTTTTACTTTATTTACAGACAGATAAATGAAAGTTCTTGGCAGTTCTCCTTGTGCAGAAATCTTAAAAATATTAATTTCAGTTATCAAGGATTGATTATATAACTCCATTTCCCCCAATAACATGGTTCACATTTCACATACTATGGTGTGTTCACTATGACTGATCTTGAGAAGCACAAACTTAATTGCTGGTTCCTCAGTCCACAAAAATCACCACATGAATGACAGATGTGCATCTTGACACATGATCAGTAATGTCACACTTTTCAAAGTCTGTCTGTGGTTGGCCATCACACATTTGCTGTCCAGTTCTCACGTAGTCAGCAGAAAACATAGTGTGCTACAAATTTGTCCCCAGAGAAGAACCCACCTGATATTTTATAAAAATACACCAGAGGGATGGTATGGGGAGGGAGGTGGGAGGGCGGGGTTCAGGATGGGGAACATATGTACACCCAAGACAGATGCTTGTTGATGTATGGCAAAACCAATACAATATTGTAAAGTAAAAAATAATAATTAAAAAAAAAGAAAAAAAATACACCATCAAAAGAATTAGTGATGAAGTTGGAAGTGTAGCAAAGAAGTGAAAATTGATAATGCTCATTTGGTATCTTCAGTTATAAGATGAGAAGGAGGAGGCAAGTGCTGTTTGAACTACTCCTGATAAGTTTCCTATAAAGAACTAAAATAATTTTTACTTTTTTAGTATTTTCAGTTAGTGTACTAAATATTTATTTATAGTTTATTTCCCTGTACTTCTGTAACCAAGAGTGAGAGGGATTTTAATATTTTTTTTCTCTTTTTTAAATTTTATTTTATTTTTAAACTTTACAATATTGTATTAGTTTTGCCAAACATCAAAATGAATCTACCACAGGTATATCCGTGCTCCCCATCCTGAACCCTCCTCCCTCCTCCCTCCCCATACCCTCCCTCTGGGTCGTCCCAGTGCACCAGCCCCAAGCATCCAGTATCGTGCATCGAACCTGGACTGGCGACTCGTTTCATACATGATATTATACATGTTTCAATGCCATTCTCCCAAATCTCCCCACCTCTCCCTCTCCCACAGAGTCCATAAGACTGATCTATACATCAGTGTCTCTTTTGCTGTCCCGTACACAGGGTTATTGTTACCATCTTTCTAAATTCCATATATATGTGTTAGTATACTGTATTGGTGTTTTTCTTTCTGGCTTACTTCACTCTGTATAATAGGCTCCAGTTTCATCCACCTCATTAGAACTGATTCAAATGTATTCTTTTTAATGGCTGAGTAATACTCCATTGTGTATATGTACCACAGCTTTCTTATCCATTCATCTGCTGATGGGCATCTAGGTTGTTTCCACGTCCTGGCTATTATAAACAGTGCTGCGATGAACATTGGGGTACACGTGTCTCTTTCCCTTCTGGTTTCCTCAGTGTGTATGCCCAGCAGTGGGATTGCTGGATCATAAGGCAGTTCCATTTCCAGTTTTTTAAGGAATCTCCACACTGTGTGTGTACTAGTTTGCATTCCCACCAACAGTGTAAGAGGGTTCCCTTTTCTCCACACCCTCTCCAGCATTTATTGCTTGTAGACTTTTGGATCGCAGCCATTCTGACTGGTGTGAAATGGTACCTCATAGTGGTTTTGATTTGCATTTCTCTGGTAATGAGTGATGTTGAGCATCTTTTCATGTGTTTGTTAGCCATCTGTATGTCTTCTTTGGAGAAATGTCTGTTTAGTTCTTTGGCCCATTTTTTGATTGGGTCATTTATTTTTCTGGAGTTGAGCTGGAGGAGTTGCTTGTATATTTTTGAGATTAGTTGTTTGTCAGTTCCTTCATTTGCCATTATTTTCTCCAATTCTGAAGGCTGCCTTTTCACCTTGCTAATAGTTTCCTTTGTTGTGCAGAAGCTTTTAAGTTTAATTAGGTCCCAATTGTTTATTTTTGCTTTTATTTCCAATATTCTGGGAGGTGGGTCATAGAGGATCCTGCTGTGATGTATGTCAGAGAGTGTTTTGCCTATGTTCTCCTCTAGGAGTTTTATAGTTTCTGGTCTTACGTTTAGATCTTTAATCCATTTTGAGTTTATTTTTGTGTATGGTGTTAGAAAGTGTTCTAGTTTCATTCTTTTACAAGTGGGGGATTTTAATATTTTAACAACAAGTTTTCAAGGCCAGAGCACAATTGCATGTTTACCCATTGATTGTAGAGGTTGCACAGTTGTTCTTACAATCCTGCACTACTGTTCTAATCAGGACCTGCCTGAATACCTACACCCCAAAGGGTGGATGCACCTGATTTACTCTAAGTCAGTGAAACAACATTTCAGTTTTTGTCACTAACCTTTTAGAAATCTGTTCAAGATATGATCAAATTATTGAATTTCATGACTTGAAATGTTCATATCCATTCTGTTTCTTCTTAGGTAAAAAGAGGGAGGCATCAGTTTTTTTTTTTTTTAATTGTAAAATTAAAGATCTTTCCAAAGACCCAACTAGCCAAAAGGAATTTAAATTTTGTGTTAACAAGTACAAATAAATGGAACTAATTTGAGGGCAACAGCATGCATGTTAGTTAAGAAAATGGTTGTGTTCTCTCAGAAACTCGAAGTGGAGGGCAGAATAAGAAACTATCTAACTTCCAGCATGCCAGGTATAAGTCACAGGAGAACAGCAAGCTGTGGGGTTTGCATGTCCTGATCACCCACTGAATGACTTCAGGATTAGAGGTTCTTGTGAAACGCTTTCCTGGCCAAAGCAGTGATGTGTGAGGGTGTCTGATAGTTGAGGTCTCATTTATCCTGCAGCTTTGCACCTGAATATTATTTAGGCCCATTATGCAGTAGAAGCCATTAAACATCTGTGCACTTGCTGGCCGCTTCAGCTGTGACAGCGAACTGTGAGATGATTGGAGAGACTGTGTGTAAATGTCCTCTGGGTTATGTGCAGGGATGCGGTAACTGTGATAATCCAAGCAATGATCATCGGCTACCACTCTGTCTACACGGAAAGTGAGAGTCGCAGAAAACTTATCTGTTTTCAACTGGGAAGATTCCTTGTGATATTCTTCGATACTAAAACAGTGAATTCAGCAAAAACATCAAGGCTAAAAGCTTCAGAGATTAAATCACCCTTGAGTTCCTTCCCAATATTGATAGTGGTCTTGTCATGTGGGAAATTTAGGCAGGTTGCCGTTGTTCCTAGGAGCTGCTGCTGGGATAGTTATCAAGTCTGGTTACACTGTATTTCATGAAAATGTCATTACAGAGATGGCTGTAATGCTATGTGCTAGGAAACGTTCTGTGGCTTGAAACCATCTTCTGGTTTTTATTTATTTTTTATTATTTTTATTGAGATGAAATTGAGACAACACAAAATTGGGCATTTTAAAGTGTATGATTCATTGGCATTTTGTACATTCACAGTGTTGTGCATCTGTTACCTCTGCCTATTCCAAATTATTTTATTACCCTGATATAAAGCCCCACACCCATCAAGGAGTCACTACACTCCCTTGCCTGTTCCTCCCGGCCGCCTCCTAATAGCATGACGTTTTCGACAAGCTTCATCCATGTTGTACATGCACCAGCACTTCATTCCTTCCGATGCCTGAGCGGTATTCCATTGCATGGATATGCCCAGTGTGTCTGTCGTCCGTCAGTGGACACCTGGGTCCGTTCCACCTTTTGTGAGTAATACTGCTATGAGTAATTTTGTACAGGTATTTTGAGTACTTGTTTTCTGTAGTTTGGGATATATACCTAGTAATGAAATTTCTGAGTCTTATGGCAAGTCTGTGTTAACCTTTATTCTTTTTCTAATTCTATGTATTCATTTTTGTGCTGAAACTTCATTGCTGAATGTGGGCTTTCTCTAGCAGAGGCAAGTGGGGCTTGCTCTCTAGTTGCCGTACATGGGCTGCTTCTTGCGGTGGCTTCTCTTGTGGAGCATGGGCTCAGTCATTGTGGCTCATGGATCCAGTTGCTCTGCAGCCTGTGGGATCTTCCTAGACCAGAAATTGAATCCGTGTCCTCTGCTTTGGCAGACAGCTGCTTAAACACTGGACCACCAGGGAAATCCTTATGTTAACTTTTTGAGGATTCACCAAACTGTTCTCCTTTGCAGCTTTTAGTTGTGCCACATATAAGGAGAGAATACTTGTTCCCACTCCTGATACTTCCTGTGGTTCACGCTGCCCTTTATTCTGTCTACCCCAGAGGAGGTAGAGTGGCTTGCCTGACTGAGAGCCTGCAGAACACGTGTCTTCCTCTCCTTTCCTCCTCGCCAGCCCTTTTAGGTGGAGAGGCCGGTCCCAGTCTGTTCTGATACGACCAGATGGAGAAGGCTTACTGGTTCTAATGTTCTACATGGAGGCCAATTGGGCTTTCATCTCTGAACTGACCTCTAGCAGAACAAAGGCAGATCTTTGTTTTTTAACTTGGTTTGTTTTATATTTCAAGTAGTCTGGACCTGTGCAGGGTTCAGTATGTTATATTATTGGGGATTCTTTTGGGAATCCCACAACTTAGGATCTAAAACGTTATGAGGCCAGAAGAATTTGAACTTTGTAAATGTGGCCTGGACTTGCAGGTTTAAGATCTAACTGCCACTTGTATTTACCAATGTCAACTTGATGAAGTCACCTAATACTTGACTTTCAATTTCTTTGTCAGTGAAAATGGGAGAATCCCATTCACCCTTCTTATGTAACAAATAGGCTATGGGACTCATGTCAGTATCAAAGCAGAAGCCTGGTAGCAAACGACCTGACCCAAGGAGAAGGTCTAATTTACATTTTTGTTTCAAATAGTTCAATACTTTTTTTTTTAATAAGGTTTTTATGGTGTAAGTAAAATACCATGTCTGAATTTTAATAACCTGACCACAAAATTTCCAGCAGAATGATTGCTGTAGGAATATGGTACAGACAGAGAAGTTGGTAAGTCTCCAGCCTTTAAGGAGAAAACACATGACCTACCCAGGTAAGCATTCACCTCCCAACACCTGATGATGTGATCCGAGTGCCTGGCTACTTCTCCACCAAGGTCGTTTCAAACTCTGAAATTGAAGAAGTGATTTTTATTTGGAAGGAAAAAAAAGCATTTTAAGGCAACTCTGTGACGATATAAGGACAGTTTTGTGAATTCATTTAGCTACCTCTCTAGATTCCCAGAATTCACCTCCAGTAAGAAGTGCTCTTCTCTCTTCCCGTATCTTGTCTTAGGTTACGCGCCACCTTTCCAAACTCTTCGACAGCATTGCAGATCTGCAGTTTGAAGATGATCAGGATGTCTCTGCACACAGGGCGGCTGGAATGTATAGCAAAGACAAGGAGTACGTCCCATTCCCAGCTGCGTGTGAATGCATAGGCCATGTAAGAGCTGATTATGAGATTCTCTATGCTAGGGGAGGATAGGGCTGTCATTTTTAAAAGTTGAATGGAACCAGAAATTGTTAATTCATGTCAATTGTCAGGCTCTGGTTGGTCTTGTGCTTTGAGATTCCTGTTTACATGTGTCTGGTGTGTCCGAGGAGTCCTCTGCCAGGCTTCCTACTCTGTGCATCAGGCTTCAGCAGCCTGCAGGGGCTTGAAGATGCTCGCAGTTGAGTTGGACAGGAAGGACTGCCACAGGCTGAATGAACAGACCCCAGAAGTCTCCTACAGACAGAATTACTTTCAGCCCTGCTTACCATTCAGGGAAGGATTAGGATGAAGCAGAGCCTTGCAGTGGAGCACATTAGAAAGTAGCTCCGGTTCAGGATTCCAAGGCGGATGTTGTAAACGGCTGCTTGTAAATAACTTTGGTTGAGTCCGCAAAGATGATGTCACGTATACCAATTACTGCATGCACAGACAGTTAACATGTTCTCTTCTCTCACAAACACCTCAAATATATTCTTAACAGTTATCTGTAAGAACAGCTCGTTATGATTTATGGAGGAGCTATTGGTGTTTTCAGATGATTTAGAGGAATTGCATCTTTTTATGGTGATGCTTGTATAACTTAAAAATTAATCCACAGAGTAACAGAGAGAGTAGCCTCTATTACAGAACAGTTTAGTTTGAGGCAGGGGGTTCTTTAAAGGGCCCTTTGCAGAAATCTGATGGCAACTCCTTTTTCTACAGGGGTTTTCTCTGTTGCTTTTTAATATTGTACTAGAAAAATCCTGCCAAATGCAGGGAAAGCAGATGGTAGAATACTTTGATTAAAGTGTATATTTGATCTCTTGGGTTCTTTAGGATATTATTACAATGATTAGAAAAAATCACCATAAACTATCTTGACAAAAGTATGTTGCTGTCTGCCTCTTCCCCAGCAGACTGCTAGCTGACTGGCATAGTGCCTGGAAGGAGGACAGTCCAATTGATAGATGTGGTTATCACTAGCAGAAACCCTTGATATTGGAAGTTTTCACAGTACTCTCATTTATCCTGTATGAGCAACTTATGCTAGAGACTTTTGGGCATGTACTGCATGTACCCTCTAATTGCCTTTCTTTTATTAAAAGATACTTTGCCTTTAGGCCTTCCCCCTTACCCCACACTTTTATGATTGGTTCCTCCCAATTTTGGCTGTTTGCCTTTTATTTGACAAGTGTTTATTGAATACCTACTATGTACCAGCCACTGGGTTTGGCCTTTGAAGATCCAGAAATGAGTAAGACATAGCACCTGTCCTTTGGGACCTCTTGGGCTCATTGAAGGTATAGATGTTCACATAATTAGTGATAACGGGAAGTGATGGTTCTTGTTACAAAGGGTTGGACAGAAGCTGATGAAAGACTAAGATGTGAGAAGGTATCAAGCGAGCACCTCATCAGGGCTTAGTTCTCAGCTTATATTGAGCTGAGTTGCTGTTGGTGGCATAGTCTCTAAACATGGGCTGATGTGTCACCGTGCTTGTAAGTTTGGTCTTCCCAGATGGACTGCAGAGTTCTGAAGGACAGGTGGCCATATTGAGGGCGTGGATCCCAGAGCATCTGGGAGATGCTAAAATGATATATGATGTACTTACTAAAGGAGCCTGTTGCTTGGTGACATTGAGTTGCACTGAGTGACGATAGTAGTGCTTAGATCTCCTGCGCTCGGGCATGGGAACAAAGCCCGGCTAGGAGGCCGGGAGAGAACGCTCCTAGGATATTGGGCCGTAGCGAAGGCCATGCTTCCTTCTTCCAACAGGGAAGGCTGTCAACTCATTGACTGCATATCACTCCTTCCCAGTTCTCCAGAGAAAGAGGTTGTAGGGGTGAACGCTGCTGCCATCTTCACAGAGGCAGGGAAAGAAAGCAATTATATAATTTCAGGATCTCATACAGTCCTTGGAATTTATTTAGTATAGTCATTTTTATCACTATCGTCAATTATTTTCAAATGGTATAGGTATCCTTTTGTTATATAACATCATCTCAGGGAGACATATATACAGAAAAATGTAACAAAGCATATTTGAATAGAATGGAAAACTGGCTCAAGTATATTTGTGGGAACAAAATACACTTTGAATGAATTTTTTTCAAGATTGATTTTCACAAGTCAGCAGTTGTCGTCTTTCTCGTCTCTCCTGCTGTCTAACTTCTGACAAGTGTGAAGATGAGAGCCAGTAGGGAATATAATTAAGACACTTGCTGAAAACACTGTAAGACTAGGTACTATGGAGATTTTAGGGTAGAATCTTCAGTATATTTAAAAATCATCAAAAATAAATTTAAAAATCAATTTACTAGACTCACAGACACAGAAAGCAAATTTATGGTTACTGAAGGAGAAAAGGGGCAGAGGGATAAATTAGGAGGCTGGGATTAACAGATACACATTACTATGTTTAAAATAGATAAACAGCAAGGACCTATTATAGCACAGGGAACTATGTTCAATATCGTGTAATAACCTATAATGGCAAAAAATCTGAAAAATAATTCATACATATGTATAATTGAATCACTTTGCTGTACACCTGAAACTTAACACAGCACTGTATATCAAGTACACTTAAATCCATATCCTGTGATTTTCAAATCTCTAGAATTTTACTTTAACATACTGGCTGTGATGTTTGGTTTCTCAAAACACTGTGTGTTGCCAGACAGGAGCTTGATCTAGAGCCCTCTGGTCTTCAAATCTGAAAAATGAAGAATGGAGAACACCTTGTCTAGTTAGGGTGTGGAAATTTATGAGACAGCTGGTCGGTGAAATAAGATGAGCAGTATCCTGGCAGAAGACAGTTTTATGTAGGGAAGACTTCATCTGTCAGTAGTTCACCAGCCCCTTTGAGTTACCTTCTAGTACAGGAGTTTAAAACATTGGGTTGGCCAAAAAGTTCATTTGAGTTTTTCCATAAGGTCTTACAGAAACCCTGACCAAACTTTTGGCCAACCCAATAAATCCACCTGAGGCCTTCCTCTCTTTGTAGCCTTCAAGCCTGAGAGAGGATAGCATTATCCCTCTTCCATAGTTAAGCCTGTGTTACTACATTTGTTTGCTTTAAAAGGTGGAAACCTGGCTCCTGCAGCTAGAGCGGACCATGCAAGAGACAGTGCGTCATTCCATCACAGAAGCCATCGCGGTCTATGAAGACAAACCCAGGGAACTGTGGATTTTTGATTTCCCGGCTCAAGTTGCACTAACTAGCTCACAAATCTGGTGGACTACAGATGTAGGAATAGCCTTCAGTAGGCTAGAGGAAGGCTACGAAACGGCCCTAAAGGATTTCCATAAAAAACAGGTATTTTGTACAGTTCATGATTTTGAGATTTTAAGGGACTTGAAGAGGTAAGCTTGCTTCCTTCCTTCATTCTTGTTTATGAAGTGTTTTATGTGTTAAGGGCATGATGCTGGGAAGATTTTAGCAGTCACTTGTTTACCCATTTTTTTGCTTGGTGGTGGTCTTATTTTTTTTACATTGGTTTAAAAAAATCCATCTTTAAACAACAAAGTCCTAATAGCACATGGAACTATATTCAATATCCTGAAATAAGCCATAATGGAAAGAATATAAAAAAGTATTTTATATATATATACACACACACATACACATACATATATAACTGAGTCAGGTGGCTGTACAGCAGAAATTAATGCAGCATTGTAAATCAACTATACATCAATAAAAAATAAAAATCATCCATTCGTATCTATTATCTCTGAAGAATCTAATCTATTACCCACACCTAGATATGGTACCAATTTCTTTCTTCCTAGGTAAGACTCTCCATCTAGACTGACCACATACTTGGTGCATAGTTTGCTTGACTCAGTAAGATAGAGAATTGTTCAAACAAGACAAATGTTTTCATGTATTTTGTTTTTCTGTTCATTATAAATCACAGGTGAGCAACTTGGAAAAGAGTCTATTTTGAACTCTTTTTTTTTTTTTTTTTTTTTTATTTTATTTTTAAACTTTACATAATTTCATCCTATGACTTCTCCTTAAACTTCCCCTCTTAAGATGTGCTCTTGGCTGTGAAACAATTCAGAGATAGAACCTTTCTCTTGGCTTATAGATTAAGAGAATATGAGGCTTATCTTCTAGGGCCAAGCTGCTCCGTATTTTCCATGTGTCAGCAACATTGGTATCACCAGAGAGCGTGACAAAAATACAAAATCTCAAGGCCTACCCAACACCTACTGTACCAAAGTATGCTTTTTAACAAGATCCCAGAAGATTTGTATGTCACTGAGTTTGAGAAGCATTGTTGTGTATTTTGGAAAAAGCCGTGCTGGTGTGATTGTGCATAAACATTATATATTAGAATAAATATTATTAGTTAATAAAAAGGGAATATTAGACTTTGAAAGGTTTGTTTGTTAATTTTCTGTTTTATATTGCAGTATAGTTGATTAACAGTGTTGTGTTAGTTTCAGGTGTGATTCAGTTACACATATACATGTATCTATTCTTTTTCAAATTCTTTCCCCATTTAAGTTGTTACATAATACTGAGCAGAGTTCCCTGTGCTGTGTAGTAGGTTTTTATTGGTTATCTATTTTAAATATAGCAGTGTGTACCTGTCCATCCCAAACTCCCTATCTGTTTAAGTATTAGTTTGTCTACCCTTCTTGTGTTCAGTGGATAAAGTCTGAATCCAGATTTGTTAAATGACTTTCTGAATGTTATAAAATTTGTAAGTATCACAGGTACAGTCCACCAGCTTGAGAATGCTTTCCACTCCTCTGCATTGCTTCTCTTCTTAGCAGTATTTTAACTAGAGTGCCTTAGAAATCACATAGATTCAGATGATGAATACTTGTGTTGATTCAGTTCAGTTCAGTTGCTCAGTTGTGTCCGACTCTTTGTGACCCCATGGACTGCAGCACGCCAGGCATCCCTGTTCTTCACTAACGTGTGGAGCTTGCTCAAACTCATGTCGATTGAGTTGGTGATGCCATCCAACCATCTCATCCTCTGTCATCCCCTTCTCCTCCTGCCCTCAATCTTTCCCAGCATCAGTGTCGTTTCAAATGAGTCAGTTCTTCGCATCAGGTGGCCAAAGTATTGGAGTTTCAACTCCAACATCAGTCCTTCCAATGAATATTCAGGACTGATTTCCTTTAGGATGGACTGGTTGGATCTCCTTGCAGTCCAAGGGACTCTCAAGAATCTTCTCTAACACCATGGTTCAAAAGCATCAATTCTTCGGTGCTCAGCTCTCTTTATGGTCCAACTCTCACATCCATACGTGACTACTGGAAAAATTATTCCTTTTAATTTGACTCTTAAAATCTTCGGTGTGTGTGTGTGCTCAGTCATGTCCAACTCTACAATGCCATGGACTGTAGCCTGCCAGGCTCCTCTGTCCATGAGATTATCCAGGCAAGAATCCTGGGTTGCTATTTCCTTCTCCATTCATCTTGTGTAGAAACCACCTAACTTATTTATGTTTCTGAAGAAGTTTTTGTATCCTTTACTTTTGGAGAACAGTGTATTCTTGATTTTACATCCTTAGGAAAATGGGGTGTGAATTTCTATTTAGTAGGCTCGAAGTTACAGGCTTAGATTGATAGATGTGGCTATTTATTCCCTAGGACAGTATCTCTGCCATTGTAGTCAATGCCACGTGGATGAGAAAGCTAAGTTTTTTCCCATGGATAAAAATAACTGAGATAATTAAATTGAAATAAATTCTATTATCTCAAAATTAACTTTCTGGTTAGTTGATTTATTGTTATCTATGCTATTATTATAACTGCAGTATTTTTATTATATATTTTAAAATATATATAAGGATACTATAAAATACTTAAATTAATATCCTGTCTTAAATTTCAGGTACTGTTGATCACTCCTCAGTCTTTCAAGAAGTGTATTTCTACTTACTCTATGCTAATATTTTCTCCTCTCTTCATTAAATTCACACTAGACACTGTCGAGTAGCATTCCTTCATGTGGCTATACCAGAATTGATCCTCCTTTCTGTTCTCCTTGCCCCCATTGTTTTTTGTGATAATTAGAATAATGCTTAAAACAGTCGCTATTTTATGGATATTTCTTTTTTATATCAACATTATCATTTTCAGTTTCATGATTTCATTATTATGTATTTATTGTTAAAGATGAAAATTCAGATACAGAAAGGAAAAAAGGCAAATACTTTTTTTCTTTTTTAAAAAATTAAATTATTTCAATTTGAGGATAATTACAGTATTGTGATGGTTTTGCCGTACATCAACATGAATCATCCACGGGTACACATGTGTCCCCCATCCTGAGCCCCCGCCACCTCCCTCCCCACTCTGTGCCTCTGGGTTGTCCCAGAGCACTGGCTTTGGGTGCTCTGCTTCATGCATTGAACTTGCACTGGTCATCCGTTTTACACATGGTAATGTACTTGTTTCAGTGCTATTCTCTCAAATCATCACCTTCTCCCACATAGTCCAAAAGTCTGTTCTTTACATATGTGTCTCTTTTGCTGCCCTGCATGTAGGATTGTCATGACCGTCTTTCTACACTCCATATATATGTGTTAATATACAGCATTTGTGTTTCTCTTTCTTACTTCACTCTGTATAACAGGGTCCGGTTTCACCCACCTCATTAAAACTGACTCTCAAAAATACTCATAGATTCACTTCCCACAGAGAAGCATTGACAACTTTTTGGCATATAGATGTCAGAAGTTTTTCCTTATATCTACTGTTTCTTTGGAGAAGGCAATGGCACCCCACTCCAGCACTCTTGCCTGGGAAATCCCATGGATGGAGGAGCCTGGTGGGCTGCAGTCCATGGGGTCGCTAAGAGTCGGACACGACTGAGCGACTTCACTTTCATTTTTTCACTTTCATGCATTGGAGAAGGAAATGGCAACCCACTCCAGTGTTCTTGCCTGGAGAACCCCAGGGGCAGGAAAGCCTGGTGGGCTGACGTCTATGGGGTCACAGAGAGTCGGACACGACTGAAGTGACTTAGCAGCAGCAACTGTTTCTTTCTTTCTGTATAAATGTGTATGTGTTGGTATGTAGCTGTTCCCATGTTGCCATTTCCTTCTCCAGATGATCTTCCCAACCCAGGGATGTGACCTTGGTCACCCACATTACAGGCAGATTCTTTACCATTTGAGCCAGAGGGGAAGCCTGTAACCATAGTTACTCATGTTGATTGTATGTGTATAAATAAGATAAATGTCTTTTTGTTTTTAACTTCCATGCATTTTGTTACATTTTCCCTTGACACACATAATATCAAATTCACACTAGAAATGGTCAAATAATATTCCTTTATGTGGCTATACCAGGATTGATGCCCTCCCTTCTGCCAAACTCAGGTTGATGCGACAGTCTGACCACTCTTCAGACACTGTTCTAGGCTGTGTGGGTCTGGCTGTGTAGTTCCTGTGCTCATGATGCTTACATTCTGCCTTTAATAGTTCCTGCCTCTTCCTCCTAAAGACCTTAGAGTGCTTTTCTCCATCTCTCCTTCCCCATTTACTTCTTGTTGTCTAATCTTATTTTGTATTAACCCCTGGTTAATTGTGTTGTTATTATTTTAAATCTTACATAGATTTAGCAATATATTTAACAATGACTTTGCTCATTTTTTTAAACGCTGCTGCTTATTTCTAAGTCCAGTTCTTCTTTTAAAGTATATCTTGTAGCTCTTTGCCCAGTGATACATAGGGAGTTTTCTGATCCCTTGTCTTTTTAAACTTCTTTCTTGATAGTTTAAGTAGAGAATTCAAAATTGAGAATTATTGTCGTTTAGAATTTTTAAAATATGATTCCATTATTTGGGGGCTTTTATGGTTGTAAAGTTTTAGATCAGATTGTTTTTCCTTCATAAATAATCTGACTTAGCAGATTATACAATTTTATTTTTCTTTTTGTGTTTCTGATGTTTTATTTTACTCTTGTGTATTTTGCGTGTGTGCGTGTGTGTGTGTGTGTGCTTTTTAAACTTGGTTTGCTGAGGACTGAGTGAGCTTTGGGGATTTTAGTTACACGTCTGTCTTCAACTTGGGCAAATCCTCTTCCATTTTTTCCTTTGATGCCTTGTTTCTGTGGTCTCTGTTTTCTTTCTCTGTGATTTTATCAGCTGTATATTGAAACGTCTTATGTGATCCTCCTTGCCTTGTAACCTTTATTTCATATTTTCAAACTCTGCACCTTTTTGTGTGCAATTTCGATGACTTTTGGAATCTGTCTTCCGGTTCACTAACTTTTTTCCTCTAGTTTATAATGAAGGAAAAGAAGTCCAAGGCCAGATTACATAGATTCAAATCTCAGCTTTGCCTTTTATTAGTTGTATGACTCTGAGCAGGTTGTTTAACCACTCTATGTGCTGCCATTTCATGATCTGTAAAACAGATAATAATGGCATCACAGTATTGTTAGAGGATTAAATTAGTTAATATCAGTAAAAACCTATTTAAAAATGCTTGACGAAATTTAAGTGCTATGTGTTAGCTTTGGTGGATACAATGAAAACAATGATAGCAATAGCAATGTTGTCTGATGTGATGCGTAATTTAAGGAGTTCTTCCCCAACGATTATCATAAAACTTTTCAAATGTATGAAAGAGTTGAAACAATAGTACACTGATGTACAGGCCTGCCACCTAGGTTCTACAATCAACATTTTGTTTTGGTTTCTTACTTTCATACCATATTATGTATGCTTTATCCAACCCTTTCTTATTCCATCTTATTCCATCCTTATATTTATGATTCATTTCAAAGGAAGTTGCAGATGTCAGTCATCTTTACCCCTAAGTCCCTTGGACTGCAAGGAGATCAAACCAGTCAATTCTTAAGGAAATCAGTCCTGAATGTTCATTGGAAGGACTGATGCTGACAATGAAACTGCAGTACTTTGGCCACTTGATGCAAAGAACTGACTCCTTGGAAAAGACCCTGATGCAGGGCAAGATTGAAGGCAGGAGGAGAAGGGGACGACAGAGGATGAGACGGTTGGATGGCATCACCGACTCGATGGACACGAGTTTGAGCAGGCTCCAGGAGGTGGAGATGGACAGGGAAACCTGGCGTGCTGCAGTCCACGAGGTTGCAGAGTCAGACAAGACTGAGTAACTGAACTGAACCCATTTCATCAGTTTGATTTCAGTTACCCTATCTCAATTTCTCCAAGTTTTTTTTTTTACTTCTGTAAAAATCAGTTTTTTGATGAGTTACCTCTTCATTATGGTTTTTATTTTTCTATCTCATTACTAGTCTTATTTAGATTATTCTACTGATTGTTTTGAGGCTGGTTTTTAAAATTTGAATTTATTTTTTGGTACATTCATTTTCTATTAAATTATCTTTAAATGAAACAATGATAAATATTTTTAATGAGAAAAGGTACAATTCACAAAGAAGATAGACATCATAAACCATTCAACACTTAATGACAAAGAAACAAACATCAGTTCAGTTCAGTTCAGTCGCTCAGTCATGTCCGACTCTTTGCAACCCCATGGACTGCAGCACGCCAGGCCTCCCAGTCCATCACCAACTCCTGCAGCTTGTTCAAACTCATGTGCATCGAGTCGGTGATCCCATCCAGCCATCTCATCCTGTCATCCCCTTTTCCTCCTGCCTTCAATCTTCCCCAGTATCAGGGTCGTTTCAAATGAGTCAGCTCTTTGTATCAGGTGGCCAAAGTATTGGAGTTTCAGCTTCAGCATCAGTCCTTCCAATGAATATTCAGGACTGATCTCCTTTAGGATGGGCTGGTTGGATCTCCTTGCAGTCCAAGGGACTCTCAAGAGTCTTCTCCAACACCACAGTTCAAAAGCATCAATTCTTCGGCGCTCAGCTTTCTTTATAGTCCAACGCTCACAGTCGTACATGACTACTGGAAAAACCATAGCCTTGACTAGATGGACCTTTGTTGGCAAAGTAATGTCTCTGCTTTTGAATATGCTGTCTAGTTTGGTCATAACTTTTCTTCCAAGGAGTAAGTGATTCTTTATTTCATGGCTGCAGTCACCATCTGCAGTGATTTGGGAGCCCAAGAAGATAAAGTCTGCCACTGTTTCCACCGTTTCTCCATCTGTCTGCCATGAAATGATGGGACCAGATGCCATGATCTTCATTTTCTGAATGTTGAGCTTTAAGCCAACTTTTTCACTCTCCTCTTCCACCTTCATCAAGAGGCTCTTTAGTTCTTCTTCACTTTCTGCCATAAGGGTGCTGTCATCTGCATATCTGAGGTTATTGATATTTCTCCCAGCAATCTTGATGCCAGCTGTGCTTCATCCAGCCCAGCATTTCTCATGATGTACTCTGCATATAAGTTAAATAAGCAGGTTGACAATATATAGGCTTGCTGTACTCCTTTCCCAAAATTTGGAACCAGTCTGATGTTCCATGTCCAGTTCTAACTGTTGCTTCTTGACCTGCATACAGATTTCTCAGGAGGCAGGTCAGGTTGTCTGGTATTCCTATCTCTTTAAGAAACAAACATCCATAAAGCAAAAATCAGAAGAAATGTAAGGGAAAAAAAATATATATATATAATCATAGTGAGACATAGTAACATTTCTTTAAGAATATTTTATCAAGTGCAAAAAAATAAGAATAGGAGTGTCTGGAATTATGTCATTAATTTAAATATAATTTCTATTTGTATTAATTTATATTAATCTTATATCCTGCACAAATATATTAAAATTTTGTATCTCATACATTGTTTTTAGATGTCCATAGGACATTTAGAAAAACTGGCAAAAAGATAAACATTACTGAATTTCAAAAAGTAGAATTCTTTTTTGTGTGTGATTCAGTTATACATGTACACATATATTATTTTTGAACTTGTTTTCCATGATAGGTTATTACAATATATTGACTATAGTTCACTGTGCTATACAGTAAATCTTTTGTACGTTTATTTTTAAAGATTATCTAGGTTTTTTGTTTTGTTTTTTTTCTGAAGGAATTCTGTGTGTCCTACACTGAGCAGATGTCCCTACATGTTTTTTGCCTCCTTTCTTCCGGGTTTCTACAGGTTTTGAGAGTTCTGGATTAATTTTGTGTTTAATTACTCAGTCTGGGATTCCCAGTCATAGAGGCAGGGTCAGCTTGGATGCCATAGCTTCACATGGCAGAAGTGTGAGATTGTGATGTCTTTCGGAGAACTTTTTCCTATCCAAAGCCTATCAAGATGTTTCAAGCTTTCTTCTTGCTTCTCTGAGCTAGTAGGTAGAGTTTTTCTAGAACCTTTTACTGAATTATGTAATACTATGGGGATCTCAGCTTGATGTCCAACTCCCTACCTTGCTCAGGGAGTGTAAGAGGCAGAGACACAGAAATGTTCTGTGGCCACGTGGGCAATTTAAACTTCAGTGTCCAGTGTTTGAGTCTCTACTCAAACCCTCCTTCAGGCTGCATGACATTAGCCTTATAACCTCGTTCTGCTGCTCTGGCATAGATGTACATCTTTGGCATTGGGGACTGTCACCTACTCTTCCCCAGCCCTTTCCCCTTCTTCCTTTCCCATCTGTCTTCCCCCTCTCTTATACTTGGCTGTGTACTGTGAATGTGGATGTGTGGATTTTATTTAAAAGCCCTCTGTGTTAATAAAGGAATTATTCATTCAGTGTAACCCAATATGTTGCAAGATTGCCTATTGTTATTATTACTGCTATTTAATACTGGATGTCTAGTTGTTTTTATTTTTGGTGCTCATTAATAATAGTGTAATAACCAGCCTTGTGTCTACATACCTGTTGCACATATTTTTCTTCATTTATTCAGGATAAATTTCCAGATGTAAAACTGCTAGCTCAAAGAGCAGAACTTTTTAAGCATTTGAAACATCATGCCAAGTTTACCTTCCCAATAACAGTGTGTGAGAATTGTCCATTCCCTCCCCTGCCTTTAGCATTGGGTTGATTCTTTTTATTCTCAGAGCTAAAATTATTCATAGTCTAATAGCTTTATGTTATTCAGCTAGTAAAATTTCGTCTTTTTTTTCTTCTTTAAAGTAATTTAAAACTTTTATGTTAGATGAGAAGTAGACAAATAGGATGCTTTATTAAGACAGCACTTACATGCTAATTATGAAACTCTTCTAGCATGAATTGAAATGTTTGACACACCAGCCAACAGATGCCTTCAATATAGCATTTCAGCATTGCCACTAACTTACACACAAGTGAAGCTAACATTTGAATACTGTTAAATGAATCAAGGCAAATTGGAAGTGGTCAAACAAGAGATGGCAAGAGTGAATGTCGACATTCTAGGAATCAGCGAACTAAAATGGACTGGAATGGGTGAATTTAACTCAGATGACCATTATATCTACTACTGTGGGCAGGAATCCCTCAGAAGAAATGGAGTAGCCATTACGGTCAACAAAAGAGTCCGTAATGCAGTACTTGGATGCAATCTCATAAACAACAGAGTGATCTCTGTTCTTTTCCAAGGCAAACCATTCAATATCACGGTAATCCAAGTCTATGCCCCAACCAGTAACGCTGAAGAAGCTGAAGTTGAACGGTTCTATGAAGACCTACAAGACCTTTTAGAACTAACACCCAAAAAAGATGTCCATTATAGGGGACTGGAATGCAAAAGTAGGAAGTAAAGAAATACCTGGAGTAACAGGCAAATTTGGCCTTGGAATATGGAATGAAGCAGGGCAAAGACTAATAGAGTTCTGCCAAGAAAATGCACTGGTCATAGCAAACACCCTCTTCCAGCAACACAAGAAAAGACTCTACACATGGACATCAGCAGATAGTCAACACCCAAATCAGATTAATTATGTTCTTTGTAGCCAAAGATGGAGAAGCTCTATACAGTCAACAAAAACAAGACCGAGAGCTGACTGTGGCTCAGATCATGAACTCCTTATTGCCAAATGCAGACTTAAATTGAAGAAAGTAGGAAAAACCACTAGACCATTCAGGTATGACCTAAATCAAATCCCTTATGATTATACAGTGGAAGTGAGAAATAGATTTAAGGGACTAGATCTGATAGATAGAGTGCCTGATGAACTATAGAATGAGGTTCATGACATTGTACAGGAGACAGGGATCAAGACCATCCCCATGGAAAAGAAATGCAAAAAAGCAAAATGGCTGTCTGGGGAGGCCTTACAAATAGCTGTGAAAAGAAGAGAAGTGCAAAGCAAAGGAGAAAAGGAAAGATATAAGCATCTGAATGCAGAGATCCAAAGAATAGCAAGGAGAGATAAGAAAGCCTTCCTCAGCGATAAATGCAAAGAAATAAGGGAAAACACAGAATGGGAAAGACTAGAGATCTCTTCAAGAAAATTAGAGATACCAAGGAAACATTTCATGCAAAGATGGGCTCGATAAAGGACAGAAATGTTATGGACTTAACAGAAGCAGAAGATATTAAGAAGAGGTGGCAAGAATACACAGAAGAACTGTACAAAAAAGATCTTCATGACCCAGATAATTACGATGATGTGATCACTGACCCAGAGCCAGACATCCTGGAATGTGAAGTCAAGTGGGCCTTAGAAAGCATCACTATGAACAAAGCTAGTGGAGGTGATGGAATTCCAGTTGAGCTGTTTCAAATCCTGAAAGATGATGCTGTAAAAGTGCTGCACTCAATATGCCAGCAAATTTGGAAAACTCAGCAGTGGCCACGGGACTGGAAAAGGTCCGTTTTCATTCCAATCCCAAAGAAAGGCAATGCCAAAGAATGCTCAAACTACCACACAATTGCACTCATCTCACATGCTGGTAAATTAATACTCAAAATTCTCCAAGCCAGGCTTCAGCAATATGTGAACCATGAACTTCCAGATGTTCAAGCTGGTTTTCGAAAAGGCAGAGGAACCAGAGATCAAATTGCCAACATCCGCTGGATCATGGAAAAAGCAAGAGAGTTCCAGAAAAACATCTATTTCTGCTTTATTGCCTATGCCAAAGCCTTTGACTGTGTGGATCACAATAAACTGGAAAATTCTGAAAGAGATGGGAATACCAGACCACCTGACCTGCCTCTTGAGAAATGTGTATGCAGGTCAGGAAGCAACGGTTAGAACTGGACATGGAATAACAGACTGGTTCCAAATAGGAAGAGGAGTATGTCAAGGCTGTATATTGTCACCCTGCTTATTTAACTTATATGCAGAGTACATCATGAGAAACGCTGGGCTGAAAGAAGCATAAGCTGGAATCAAGATTGCCGGGAGAAATATCAATAACCTCAGGTATGCAGATGACACCACCCTTATGGCAGAAAGTGAAGAGGAACTAAAGAGCTTCTTGATTAAAGTGAAAGTGGAGAGTGAAAAAGTTGGCTTAAAGCTCAGCATTCAGAAAACGAAGATCATGGCATCCGGTCCCATCACTTCATGGGAAATAGATGGGGAAACAGTGGAAACAGCGTCAGACTTTATTTTTTTGGGCTCCAAAATCACTGCAGATGGTGACTGCAGCCATGAAATTAAAAGACGCTTACTCCTTGGAAGGAAAGTTATGACAAACCTAGATAGCATATTCAAAAGCAGAGACATCCGTCTAGTCAAGGCTATGGTTTTTCCAGTGGTCATGTATGGATGTGAGAGTTGGACCATAAAGAAGGCTGAGCACTGAAGAATTGATGCTTTTGATTTGCGGTGTTGGAGAAGACTCTTGAGAGTCCCTTGGAGTGCAAGGAGATCCAACCAGTCCATTCTGAAGGAGATCAGCCCTGGGTGTTCTTTGGAAGGAATGATGCTGAAGCTGAAACTCCAGTACTTTGGCCACCTCATGCGAAGAGTTGACTCACTGGAAAAGACTCTGATGCTGGGAGGGATTGGGGGCAGGAGGAGAAGGGGATGACAGAGGATGAGATGGCTGGATGGCATAACCGACTCGATGGACATGAGTCTGAGTGAACTCCGGCAGTTGGTGATGGACAGGGAGGCCTGGCGTGCTGCGATTCATGGGGTTGCAAAGAGTCGGACATGACTGAGCAACTGAACTGAACTGAAAGCTGTAGTTTGGTTCATGAGAAGTGTGTGCATCTGAATTGAGACCCCTTAAAAATGGATGTATTATTTGCTAGAATTTGTTTCGTGTTTATATGTGAGCAGCTTGGAAGATGAACTTCAGTCCTTTAAAAATAGTTTAATTTCAAAACTGAAATCAGAGTTGAGTGTAGTAACTGATGATCTTCCTGAACAAGTAATTTCTTTCCTTAGTTTTCTATTCCAAGTTGTAGTAAAATTAACTAAGGTAATTATTTTAAACTCACCCCCACCAATATATGGTAATTGATATTAGCTGATATTGGGATTAAAGGCAAAATAGTGCATTTTGAATATATAGCCCTGCCTTGTGCCAAAATTTGAAGGTAAAACAGATAAAGTTTCTGATTTGAGAGTTCCTTGACAAAAGTTATTTTGTTATGTTAGACTTGGAATCTGGTAAGAAAGTATTTCCACTCTTCCTTTATTATTACACTATATGAAAATCATCCAAAAAAGCGAAATATTTTGGACTTGAAAATATTAATTACTAGTGTACTGGTACATTGCCTAGGATACTTTTAATAAGACTCATAGTAAGGAATATAAAGCTTTTCTTATTAACCATTCACCCTTCCTGACCTTAAATATTCTGAAATATTATGTGTATAGAAAGAGACTCTCATTTTTCTACTTAAGGTCAGTTTTTAGTCTCATTTTTAATCACTTAGAAATTCTTTTAAAAACAACTGGATGCTGTGTTGATAGTGTTCTTATCTTGTCCCAACCCTTTGACTCAAAGAAGAAGGCTGCAGCTACCCACTGTGTATTGGACGTGTTAATTTTGTTTGTTTTTGTCTTTATAGAAAAGTGTGATCTGATAGGCTCATGCTTCCCAATATAGCAGGAACCTACCAGATGATGAGTAGAGCACATATTTTCTACCGCCCCTCTCATCTGTTAAAAGAAAATTTTTCCACAGACAATTTACTGACCTAGTAGGCTTTTATTCAGTGATTCATCAATCAGGCAGCATTCAATCTGCAGATGGAAAGAAGCTATAGAAAGAGCTATAGAAAATGAGAGACTTTTGTAAACCAAAGTGAGCAGGAGCAAGGGAGGAAATTATGCTGGGCATTTACTGATTGTTTAAAGCAGGGTGACTTTGAGAGTAAGGAGCAAAGGGAGGCCTAAGACCCTGGTCAGGTAATGTGTGCTGAACAGGCAGGTACTGATTGGTTGACCTAATCCTTCCTTTTCTGGGAAAGTCCAGTGTAGAAACAGTTAAGTTTTAGGTTGCTGACATGGGGCTTTAGTATGAGCAACTCCATCTTGGGCCCAGCCTGGTTACTTTTAACACATGAAAACTTACATTGAAAGACAAAGTATACAAAATAAAATCATACTGCAACTGGAAAAACTAGACCAGATAATTTGAGGAATGCCTAGAAGTTGACAACAGATGGAATCAAACTGATAGATAACTAAGAGGGACATATGTATACCTGTGGCTGATTCATGTTAATATATCACAAAGGCCTATGCAGTATTGTACAGCAATTATCCTCCAATTAAAAAAAATAATTTTTTTAAATAATTTTTTAAAAAGCTATTGCCATGATAAGCCTATTTTATTCCAATGAAATTCCAGAGGAATTACAAACTGAAATTCAATAAAGGGAAAAAGCATGGGGCTTGTGGTCAGGGAAAAGTACTGAATGTCTAAGAGATAGACATTTGGAACCAGTCTTCCTCTTGTACATCCTGAGAGATTATCAGTGAAAGTGTTTGTCCTGAGGATAAAGCCCTGAGAAATACTTCATAAACGAAGTGAGACGTTTATTGAGGACTTCTGCCATGACTGTGTCTTGACTGTAGATTTTGGGTTGGGCAACTTTTTCTGTGCAGGATGGAATAGTAAATATTTTAGTCTTTATGGGCTTTTTAATCTCTTTCACACCCACTTCTCTCTGCTGTTATAGTGGGAATGAAGACATAGACAATTTTTAAGTGAATGGACAAGACTCAGTTCCAATCGAACGTTATTTATAAAAATAGGTGGTGGGCCATATTTGGCTCATTACCTGTAGTTCACCAACTGTGATTCTAGAGAAAGAAGCAGAACAGATCCTGAAGTAACTCAAGATCCCCACAGTGACAGATGGAGGTAACAGAAAAATGTTACCCATGGAACCCTTGAGTCCAGTCTGACTGATTAACTTAAGAGTTGCTTCTTTGAACAGATCAAACACTGACAAAGATCTGCAGTTCAGAGGAAAAAGCAAACACAACAAAGAGGTGGAAAGAAGCATTCCCCTGTAAGAAGGATTCTTAGAAGACAGGACAGCACTCCATGTGATTTTATAATAATATATAAGTTGAAAATTAAATGGATGATTTTCTATGAACACTGTTTCTTAGATTGATTCAAAGTGAGATATAAAGCTTGAGTAGACCAGTAACCACAGAAATAATTGAAATGGTAATCAAGTTAAAATTTATATATATATATATATATATCTATCTATCTTATAAACAGAGTACTGTTCCAATGGTTCTGTCAGACATTTTAAAAACAGATTAGTACCATGTTATATCAACTGTTCTGGAATATAGAAAAAGATGCAAAGAGTTTTTTTACTCATTTTATAAACTTGTAATAAACTTGGCAGTGATGAAGTACAACAGAAAGTTCTGTTGGCCAGTCTCTCAAATCAGCACCCCTCCCTTTTTGGTCTGTGTTTTCCATTTAGCGCTGTAGGGAGACAGTCCTGTGGGTCTCACATTTTATCCATCTTGTGAGCAGAGGGATTGACTGCCTTCATTCTAGACTGTCTTGACAAACATACTTGTATAGCAGACGTTGCTGTAGAGAATGGTTACAGGATTTGTTTTGAGCAGAAGTCCTTGGGCAGGACATGGATGGACTAACTACTCATTTAATTAACGGTATACTTTGTGAGTAGAATGTTTTAATTCTGATATAGTTTAGTATATCAAGTTTTTACTTTATGATCAATTTTCTTTATGTCACATACAGAAAGTTCTTGCCTTTCTGAAAGTCATAAAAATATTTTCCTGTTTTCCTTCTAGGTGCTGTATAGTTCTGGTTTTTCATTTAGATCTGTGATCCATACATCTCTTCTTTTTCTGTTGAGTTAACTTTGTGCCTTGGTAAAAAGTCAAATGGTTATTTATAAGGGGGCTTATTTCCAGATTCTTCTGTTCCATGGATCTATTTGTCTCTCTATACCACATCCAGTGTTAATTACTGTGGCTTTATATCACCTGGAAATCATGTTATATGTACTCTCCAATTGTATTACTTTTTGTCAAAATTATTTAGGCTCTTCTAAGTTCTTTTCATTTCTTCCTCTTTTTTTGATGCCTCTGTGTGGCTTGTGGTATTTTAGTTCCCTGTGTGAGTGCTCAGTTACTCAGTCGTGTCCAACTCTTTGCGACCCCTTGGCCTGGGATTAAATCCACACCCTTGGCAGTGAAAGTGCAGGGTCCTAACCAATGAACCACCAGGGACACTGGGTCACCAGGGAGTCGCCCGTTTTTTTTTTTTTTTTTTTTTCATTTCCAAATAAATTTTTCCATCATATTGTTTGTTTTAAAAAGCTTCATTAATCATTTAGTCTAATTAAATTTTAACTGGGATGACACTGAATATAAAAATACTGGAAGGATGAATATCTCAGCAATGATGATTTTTAAAATCCAAGAACATGTTATGTCTCTTGATGTGGATCTTCTTTACTGTTTCTGAGCAATGTTTTCTGAACAATGCTGTGCTGAGTTGCTTCAGTTGTGCCTGACTCTAAACATGTGAATTAATTTTTAAATTTTATTTTCTAATGTTTGTAGCTGGTGTATAGAAATATATTGACATTTTAACATTCACCTTGTGTCTTGAGACTTTTCCAAATTTGTTTACTAGTTTTAGCATGATTTTCTTTTTAATATCGTTTCATAGGCTTTCTATGTGCATGAATATACCGTCTATAAGTAATGGAAGGTTTACTTCTCGTCTTCCATTCTTTTTGTCCTTTATTCCCTTTTCTCAAGTTACTGAATTAAGCTAGGACTTCGAGTGCAGTGTTGAATAGAAGTAATGAGGACAGACGATCCTGGCCTCTTCCCAGTCTTAGGGAAGAACAGTGTCTTAAGTGTAATAGTAGTACTAGATTTTTGTAGACAATCTTTCTCAATTAGAGTAAGATACCTTCCATTACATACCAAGACTTTTATCTTGAAGAGATACTGAAGTTTGTCAAATCTTCTAAGATACTCTCTTGAGGTTTGTCTCTTTTATTCTGTTACTATGGTGAGTTTTTGAACACAAAGGCAGCTCCAGTGGTTTATGATGTATTACCATTTATCGATGTGTATGTATTTTTTGCTGGATTCTATTTGCTAATATTTTGTCCAGGAATTCTGCATTTATGTTCATAAGGGACATTTATCTGTAATTTTCTATTAAAATATCTTTGCCAGTTTGGGGATCAGGATTATGTTCCTTAAAAGGAAGTGAAAAAGTATTGTATTCTCATGTATCATTTGGTGACAGGCAGTGTATGATAGAAATCTCTGGTGATGCTCTCTGGGCCTGGCATTTTGCTTTGTGAAACATCTTTCACTTATACATTGATTTCTTTCATATACATGCTGTTGTGTAGCTTTTTTGTTTGTTTTTTTCTTGTGTCGGCTTTGGGAATTTGTGTTTTTTCAAGGTATTAACCCATTTTTAATCTCTGTCCAGATCTGGCAGATTACAGCCGTCTGACCACATTTGGCCTGCTGTGTATATGTTTGGGTGCTTTCACCCGGCACTGGTCTTGTAAGTGGTGGTGTTCAGTAGAGACCATGTAGCCCTCAAAGCCTGAAACGTTTTCTGTCTGGCCCTTTGCTGAAGAAGGTTCATCCACCCAGAGCTAAGTTTTCAGACTTAACTGATGTGAGTAGGTCGTCCTTTACCACCGTTATCCTTAGCATATCTGGAGGGTCTGGCTTTGTGCCTCTCTTTCACTCCTGGCTGGTAATTTGTGTTTTCTCTCCTTTGTTTGTAATCAGACTTTCTATATGTTTATCAATCTTATTTAAGTTTTCAAAAAACCTGATCTTTGTTGATTTTCTCTATTGTTTGTTTTGTATTTCACTGATTTCTGCTTTATCTTGATGACTTCCTTTCATCTACTTTGAGTGTAATTTGCTCCTCTTTTTCAAGTATCTTAAGGTGGGAGTTTATTTTAGTGATTTTTACATCTTTTTCTTTTCCTATAAAGCATCTGAAAGGAACTTGAAAACTTAATGAAGATGATCAGAAACTTACAGAGAAAATCATGCTTAATGGTGAAATATTAGCATCATTTTCATTAATGTCAGGAATGGGGTGATTATGCTCACTGTCTCTGACATTCGCTGCTCAGTATTGTGCTGGTTTTCGTGATATGGTTGAAGGAGAAGTAAGAAATGAATAGTGCAAAGGAAGGTGATAAACTGGGATTCCACAGACTTGATAGTGTCAGAAAGTGTGGGACCTACTTTCTCTGGCAGTTTTCTTTGTTCTCAGTAAATGAAAATCCATTTTTTTCTGATACTGCTAAACTTAAAACATTGGTGGGTTTCAAGATTAGAGATCCTTATGGCTATTGTTAAGAGACGCAGAGAGTATCGCTTCTGTGTTTGTCCGGCTGGAGGGAGGTTGGAGGGTTCTGGTAGCTGACTCCCAAAGTGCTATAGTTGTTACCTTATAATGTTCACTTCAACTTGCTGAGCTGAGGACTTACAAGCTCCAGATTTTACCGTTTCTACAGAAGGGCACTTCCAGCTTCTTTGCCACTATGACTTGGGTGTGCCTAAATTGAGAAGTCTTCTATTCCCTTGATGCTGGTAAAATTGCAGTGTTTCTTCTGCTGCTACAAGGAAAATGTTCCTCCTGTGTTGCCTTATGTATTTGTCGGTTGTTAAGTCTCTCAGTCGTTCCAACTCTTTGTGACCCCATGGACTGCAGCATGCCGGGCTTTCCTGTCCTTCATCATCTCCTGGAGTTTGCTCAAACTCATGTCCATTGAGTCAGTGATGCCACCAGGGAAGTCTCGCATAATGTTGACAAGCTGTGTTTTTAATCATCTGTCACTTGGCTGAACTTTTGTAAAAAAAGGAGAGATCAATAATGGAGAGATCACAGGAAGGCTCAGACAAGACAGTGCTTCTGAAAGGACTTGAAATTATAAATGTTCTTAAGAGACATAAACTGTTATTTCTGTTGTTATAATCAACACTTTTTAACCAAATTCTGGTACTGGTGTTAGCCTTGGGACTCTTCAGACTGGGTACCTTTGCCGAGATGGGAAAATATCCAGTGCGCAAGTACCACTCTTCTAACCAACGTGTGAGAAATTTTGCTGAGAAACTTACCTGTGTGTACACTCTTGCTCTTCCTTGTCTCATCTACTCAAAGCACCTACTTTCACCACCTAGTTCCCCAGCGGCCCTGGGGACAAAGCTCTTAAGTAGGCAGACACAGACCTTGCCCTTGTGGAGCCTATAAGCAGGGTATGATGAACACTGAATGTGGCAGTCATGACATAACAATCACCTCTGCTTTTCTTACCATGTACCCTGCTTATTTAACTTCTATGCAGAGTACATCATGAGAAACGCTGGGCTGGAAGAAACACAAGCTGGAATCAAGATTGCTGGGAGAAATATTAGTAACCTCAGATATGCAGATGTCACCACCCTTATGGCAGAAAGTGAAGATGAACTCAAAAGCCTCTTGATGAAAGTGAAAGAGGAGAGTGAAAAAGTTGGCTTCAAGCTCAACGTTCAGAAAATGAAGATCATGGCATCTGGTCCCATCACTTCATGGGAAATAGATGGGGAAACAGTGTCAGACTTTATTTTTTGGGGCTCCAAAATCACTGCAGATGGTGATTGCAGCCATGAAATTAAAAGACGCTTACTCCTTGGAAGGAAAGTTATAACCAACCTAGATAAAATATTCAAAAGCAGAGACATTACTTTGCCAACAAAGGTCCGTCTAGTGAAGGCTATGGTTTTTCCTGTGATCATGTATGGATGTGAGAGTTGGACTGTGAAGAAAGCTGAGCACTGAAGAATTCATGCTTTTGAACTGTGGTGTTGGAGAAGACTCTTGAGAGTCCCTTGGACTGCAAGGAGACCCAACCAGTCCATTCTGAAGGAGATCAGCCCTGGGATTTCTTTGGAAGGACTGATGCTGAAGCTGAAACTCCAGTACTTTGGCCACCTCATGGGAAGAGTTGACTCATTGGAAAAGACTCTGATGCTGGGAGGGATTGAGGGCAGGAGGAGAAAGGGACGACAGAGGATAAGATTGCTGGATGGCATCACTGACTCAATGGACGTGGGTTTGGGTGAACTCTGGGAGTTGGTGATGGACAAGGAGGCCTGGTGTGCTGTGATTCATGGGGTCGCAAAGAGTCAGACACAACTGAGCGACTGAACTGAACTACATTTTTTGGATGTAGAATATGAAAAGTAGATTAATGCTATAAGGCTGGATGTCTCCAGTACATGTTTTTATTCCTTTGAACCAGCTATTCATTGTGTTTGATTTTAAGTCTGTCTTGAATGCTTTTTGCATAACCACTGCTTTTCCAACTTGAAAGTGGTGGGTGGATTGGTCTTCTGGAGGCTGGTACAAGGAGTCTATGCAATGTGATCAATAAGAACTGAGACTCTGAAGTCAGACAGTCTGGGTTTGAATTCCCCCCCTGCCCTGTTTGGCAGTTGTGGTCAATATACCCATGAGTCAGTTGTCTTTTACCTGCAAAATGAGAATAATAGAGTGTTGTGAAGATTAAATGAGGTAATATAGACAATAACCCTACTTAGTGCCTGGTGCGTGTGCACTCTGATTTAATGTGAATTGTGCGCACTGTGGGTATTCTTTCCCTGCCTGCCTTCTCTATGCGTGCTGTACCTATAGAACCTTCTGCCGTTTAGCTGCACAGCAGTCTCAGGGCAATCTGCACTATTTCATGCTTTCTGGAATGTGGTAATAGTACTAAAGGGAATCTGTTTTTGACAGTAAAGGTTTGACAGCCTTTGGTGATATGATATATTCACTTACAACCAATTCCTTCAGGATAAAACAGTTTGTCATTGACTGTCCTTTGCAAAGCTATAAAGGAAAGAGGTCTGGTATTCCCATCTCTTTCAGAATTTTCCACAGTTGATTGTGATCCACACAGTCAAAGGCTTTGGCATAGTCAATAAAGCAGAAATAGATGTTTTTCTGGAACTCTCTTGCTTTGTCCATGATCCACTGGATGTTGGCAATTTGATCTCTGGTTCCTCTGCCTTTCCTAAAACCAGCTTGAACATCTGGAAGTTCACAGTTCACATATTGCTGAAGCCTGGCTTGGAGAATTTTGAGCATTACTTTACTAGCATGTGAGATGAGTGCAATTGTGCAGTAGTTTGAGCATTCTCTGGCATTGCCTTTCTTTGGGATTAGAATGAAAACGGACCTTTTCCAGTCCTGAGGCCACTGCTGAGTTTTCCAAATTTGCTGGCATATTGAGTGCAGCACTTTCACAGCATCATTTTTCAGGATTTGAAATAGCTCAACTGGAATTCCATCACCTCCACCAGCTTTGTTCATAGTGATGCTTTCTAAGGCCTACTTGACTTCACATTCCAGGATGTCTGGCTCTAGGTCAGTGATTACACCATCATGCTTATCTTGGTCATGAAGATCTTTTTTGTACAGTTCTGTGTATTCTTGCCACCTCTTCTTGATGTCTTCTGCTTCTGTTAGGTCCATACCTTTTCTGTCCTTTATCGAGCCTATCTTTGCATGAAATGTTCCTTTGGTATCTCTCATTTTCTTGAAGAGATCTCTAGTCTTTCCCAGTTTGTTGTTTTCCTCTATTTCTTTGCATTGATCGCTGAAGAAGGCTTTCTTATCTCTTCTTGCTATTCTTTGGAACTCTGCATTCAGGTGCTTATTATCTTTCCTTTTCTCCTTTGCTTTTCGCTTCTCTTCTTTTCACAGCTATTTGTAAGGCCTCCCCAGACAGCCATTTTGCTTTTTTGCATTTCTTTTCCATGGGGATGGTCTTGATCCCTGTCTCCTGTACAATGTCACAAACCTCATTCCATAGTTCATCAGGCACTCTATCTATCAGATCCAGTCCCTTAAATCTATTTATCACTTCCACTGTATAATCATAAGGCATTTGATTTAGGTCATACCTGAATGGTCTAGTGGTTTTTCCTACTTTCTTCAATTTAAGTCTGAATTTGGCAATAAGGAGTTCATGATCTGAGCCACAGTCAGCTCTCGGTCTTGTTTTTGCTGACCGTGTAGAGCTTCTCCATCTTTGGCTGCAAAGAATATAATCAGTCTGATTTCGGTGTTGACCATCTGGTGATGTCCATGTATAGTGTTTTCTCTTGTGTTGTTGGAAGAGGGTGTTTTCTATGACCAGTGCATTCTCTTGGCAAAACTCGATTAGCCTTTGCCCTGCTTCATTCCGTATTCCAAGGCCAAATTTGCCTGTTAAATTCTGAAAGAGATGGAACACCTGACCTGCCTTTTGAGAAACCTATATGCAGGTCAGGAAGCAACAGTTAGAGCTGGACATGGAACAACAGACTGGTTCCAAATAGGGAAAGGAGTACATCAAGGCTATATACTGTCACCCTGCTTATTTAATTTATATGCATAGTACATCATGAGGAATGCTAGGCTGGAAGAAGCACAAGCTGGAATCAAGATTGCTGGGAGAAATATCAATAACCTCAGATATGCAGATGACACCCTCCTTATGACAGAAAGTAAAGAGGAACTAAAAAGCCTCTTGATGAAAGTGAAAGAGGAGAGTAAAAAAGTTGGCCTCAAGCTCAACATTCAGAAAATGAAGATCATGGCATCTGGTCCCATCACTTCTTGGGAAATAGATGGGGAAACAGTGTCAGATTTTATTTTTGGGGGCTCCAAAATCATTGCAGATGGTGATTGCAGCCATGAAATTAAAAGATGCTTACTCCTTGGAAGAAAAGTTATGACCAACGTAGACAGCATATTCAAAAGCAGAGACATTACTTTGCCAACAAATGTCCATCTAGTCAAGGCTATGGTTTTTCCAGTGGTCATGTATGGATGTGAGAGTTGGACTGTGAAGAAAGCTGAGTGCTGAAGAATTGATGCTTTTAAACTGTGATGTTGGAGAAGACTCTTGAGAGTCCCTTGGACTGCAAGGAGACCCAACCAATCCTTTCTGAAGGAGATCAGCCCTGGGATTTCTTTGGAAGGACTGATGCTGAAGCTGAAACTCCAGTACTTTGGCCACCTCATGGGAAGAGTTGACTCATTGGAAAAGACTCTGATGCCGGGAGGGATTGGGGGCAGGAGGAGAAGGGGACGACAGAGAATGAGATGGCTGGATGGCATCACCGATTCGATGGACATGAGTCTGAGTGAACTCTGGGAGTTGGTGATGGACAGGGAGGCCTGGCATGCTGCGATTCATGGGGTCACAAATTGTCGGACATGACTGAGCAACTGAACTGAACTGAAAGTAAAGGGGACAGTATTGTGTTGTAATGTGCTACCCTGGAATGAGGCAGATTTTTGTTGCTGCTGTTGTTAATAAACCTTGAGTAAGACCAGACTGTTGTATGCAAATAAGCATGCTAGCCAAATGACCGCCTAAGATAGTATCCATCAAACCTTTCTGACCATGATTAACATTAAGAAAGTTTATATCAGATCTGATTTACACATATCTGTATACACTCCAGTTTGAAACTGAAATAACACTCATAAAGCAGTTCATGTTCTTACTAATATAATGCAGCATCCTTATTTCTTTATATTCCATGTGATTCCATTCCAGTTCTTTCCATTCTAGGAAGAGAGAGCATTAGTTTGAAATATATTGATCTCAGAAATTGCTGGACCAGACAACTCTTATTTAGGCAAACATAGGGATATGAATGTGGCTTCCATGATGACTCAGATGGTAAAAAGTCTGCCTGCAATGCAGGAGACCTGGGTTCAATCCCTGGGTGGGGAAGATCCCCTGGGCAAGAAAATGGTAACCCACTGCAATACTCTTGCCTGGGAAATCCCATGGACAGAGGAGCCCCAGTGGGCTACAGTCCATGGGGTCACAAAGAATCAGACATGACTGAGTGACTAAACCACCGCCATCAGGGATATGAAAGTGAAAAGTGAAAGTCGCTCAGCCTTGTCCAGCTGTTTGTGACCCTGTGGATTATACAGTCCATGGAATTCTCCAGGCCAGAATACTGGAGTGGTAGCTGTTCCCTTCTCCAGGGGATCTTCCCAACCCAGGGATGCAACCCAGGTCTCCTGCATCGAAGGCAGATTCTTTACTAGCTGAGCCACCAGGGAAGCCAAGAATTCTGGAGTGGATAGCCTATCCCTTCTCCAGTGGATCTTCCCGACCCAGGAATCGAACCAGAGTCTTCTACATTGCAGGTGGATTCTTTACTAGCTGAGCTACCAAGGAAGCACCAGGGGTATGAATAAGATTTAAATGCAGCAGTCTTCAGCCATACATTTGAAAGCTTTTCTCAGTAATCACCCTGTATTCCATGCAAAAACACAAAAAACAGAAAACCAACCAATCAAAAAAGCACTTTGTTTTTAATTCTTACTATACTTTGACAGAAGCTAGCTCAGTTTGACCTTTTAAAATTTTATAGTCATTACTATTCCACTGAAGTCATAAACTAGATTATGGTTACGTGGATAGTCAGGTCACTGCAACCAGGAAACCCTGCTTCTTTGTCTGGCTTTGTCATTTCCTACAGGTTGAGTTGTCTTCTCAGAGTCTTAGCTCAGGAGGTAGGGGGATGGGGGCAGTAGTAATATTTATTCTGTATTAATTAATTAATTAAATCCCTTCCTCCCACTCCACTCCTACCCCTACAGTTGTTGGAGGGCCAGCTGGGACAATGTATTTGAAATAATTTTGTAAACTAAAGGGCTTTTTACAATTATAAAGACTGTTGGGCTATAAAATTCTATATTTGTAACTCTTACCTCTAAAAAAATTCCTTCTAGATTTCTCAGTTGAATACACTGATTGCACTTCTGCTGGGAGAACTTTTACCTGGAGACAGGCAGAAGATCATGACAATTTGTACCATCGATGTCCATGCCAGAGACGTGGTGGCAAAACTTATTTCTCAGAAGGCAAGTTGTAGAGATTTCATGTATTTTTTGCTCTTTACTAAAAGTGGTGTTTTTGTCAAAAATATTTCTGAGAAAGCAATTTTTTTAAGTTGGTATTTTTGATTAGTCCTAAGAAATTGGTTGTACTTACTTTGGATTCATTTTATATGGGTTAACAAATATATTATCCTTAAAAGAGTTACCCCAAGTGATATCCCCAGGGATTTGGCCTCGTAAGGCTCCTCTAATTCAGATCATCCAAAAATTAAGCCAGGATGTGGGACCTCCAAGAAGTCATGTGTTCATTTCCCTGCTTTATGTCTTCTCTACACCTAAGCATCTTGCCCATTGCCCTGTGGTGACCACCTCTGTGGCTTATCCCGTCAATAGCAGTAAGATTGTGGGCCACCTCAATCATCTCTGTGTGCCTTTGATTAGTTTCTTTTTGAAGAAAGAGAAATGTTGGCCACCCCTTGTCTTTTCCATTCCAGGCTAAATTACTTGAAAAAAAAAAAAAATAGTAGTTACTTTCTATTCCTTTCAATGCATTGTTTACCTTCTTTCCTTATCTCTTTAAAAAGTTCATGTATCTCTTTGATACCCCCAGTGTTTAATGTGGAAGGAGAATTACTCATCCTTTTTTCAAAATATACTCCTACTTAAAATGTCAGAAGTACGATCGTCTAGTGAACAAAACTGACATACCATGCCCATAAAACTGCTTTTTCCAAATCTCTCTTTTCTTTTTTTTGTTTTTTTTGAGGGTGGTAATTACCTTCATGGTTTGAGGGTATGCTTATATTGTGACATATTTTCTGTTGTTTTTCTAGTTCATTCTCAATTTATTAAAATCAAAGCGAATTTTAATTCTCTCCACAAAGTGCAAGCAAATGCTTCCTCGTGTGAACATAAAAAGAAACAGTTCTTGATCCAGGCTCAGGACACTTACTGAATAATGTTGTTTAAATCCTAATCTAAAATTTATCCTTGCAAAATACTCTTACCATGTGTTCTCATTTTGATGATGAGCCATTGATATGACCTTGCATATTTTATCATTTTTTTAATCAGTGATGGTTTGCTTGCAGCAACAGTTTTAATTTAAAATATGTTCTTTATTTTGTACTTAAAGAGATAAAGACTTTGTCTAATTCCTGCTCATTTGGTGTGCCTAAATATGCAATGTGGAGACTCAGATAGACATAGACAATGAGCAGATAATACTTTTGGTAACTTCAAGTGATTCCTAGGAAATCCTTGGGTCACATTGGATCTGGAAAGAGACTGGAATTATTTTTCAAACTAGGAAATAATGGATAGAATTGAGTAAAATAAGAAATAATGGCAATGAAAAAATACTGTTGTTTGACCTAATGAAAAATGGAGTGGAAATCTGTAATAAAAGCAAAACAATTTTAGAATGGACTTGGTTGAAAGTGTAGTTTGTTTATACGTCTGACATGCTGAAATAATGGATTATGTGCTTTTTCCATCTGATTCCACTGATATGAATATAAAGTCACAAAAGTGATCCAATCCTCTAGGGTGATTCACAAAAGAGGAAAAAGCATTGCATCAAGAAATTGGTGTTGTTGTACAGTAATAGCCTTCTTAAAACGACTTTTACTACACACATATTTCTGATTAAGTATTCAACCATTTACACGCAATTACAGTTTGCAGGAGCATGCAAGAGATTTCCCTTTTGTGAGATTTTTTAGGAGTAAAATGTGACTCAACAGAGTTAATTAATGGATTACATTTGTGGCCTTAAAACTTTCAGTGTTCGTGTGTATTGATCAGATGACGTTTTCAGGTCGTCACTCCCGAGGCTTTTGCTTGGCTCTCTCAGCTTCGTCACCGGTGGGAGGACACCCAGAAACATTGTCTCGTAAATATCTGCGATGCCCAGTTCCAGTACTTCTATGAATATTTAGGAAACAGCCCTCGACTTGTGATCACTCCTCTGACTGACAGGTAACAATGATAAGTTGAAGTCAGATGGGAAAAGCCGAGTCAAAAGAAGTCCCCTAGCATGGGTAAGATGTCTCAAAATAATTATTTTCGATGGCTGAAAATAAAGGGTTGCAGGAAAATGTGGAACAAATAGGGAAACTCTATGAAAGCAGTATGGAAATGTACTAACTGAGTGGCACAGTGTATGTTGGTGTTAGAGACAAGAGAACCAAATTAGAAAAGCATAATGACAGGTACTGTGTGGTAGAAACATGAAACCACAGGCCATTAATATGGCTCAAGGCAGCGTCTTTGATCTCAGAGTCCATTCTCTCTGGTTATTTATGGCTGACACCCTGATATCAGGATTTCTAACCATTTCTCCCGCCGCATCCTTTTGTTGAAAGTGTAAAAAGAAGAATTGCCTATGGTAAGTTCATTTCTGAAGGTTACATATAGTGAAGGAAGAAAAGAGGGAGAACAGGAATGGTTCAGCAGATACAGTACTTCTGAAGCACTGTGCTGAGGACCGTCCCAGGATCAAGCAGGCAGGATTCCTGCTCTTACAAAGCGCACTGTCTAGGGGAGTGTGGCTCGTGAGTGGCTGGGAACAGAGAGGAATGGTAAACAGATGAACAGAGCTGTGTTAGGGGGTAATACTTGCTGTTCACTCGCTAAGTCGTGTCTAACTCCTCGCGACCCCATGGACTGCAGCATGCCAGGACTCCCTGTCCCTCACCATTTCCCAGAGTTCACCCAAGTTCATGTCCATTGAATCAGTGATGCCATCCGACCATCCCATCCTCTGCTGCCCTTTTCTCCTTTTGTCCTCAATCTTTCCCAGCATCAGGGTCTTTTCAAATGAGTCGGTTGTCCATATGCTATGACAAAAATAGTACAGGGTGATATGTTAGAAAGTCTCTTGAAGGAAGAGCCTGCTATAGATTGTGAGAGGACAGTGGAGCCAAGACTCAAATGATAACAGGGAACCAGCGAGGCAGACATCCGGGGCCAGATAGTTACAGGTAAAGACAAGTACAAAGTTTCTAAGATGGAAAGGCGCTTGGCTGCTTCACGGGATAGATACAGAGCCCAGTGTGGCTCAAGAGTATCAAAGGAGCAAGTGGTTCTTAAAAGTTCATTGCCTCCTGACTCCAGGGTAATAGATACACGCAGTCAGAATGTTGTAGAGATAAGGATATGTCACCTTGACCTGAAATTCTTTGTTAGTATTCCAACCTGTGCTAAATTATTTGATGGGAGAAAGCATATTTAGTCTTTGTCATTAATGAAAGAGAAATCAGACCTCAAGATCATACTCATGTTCCCAAGTACCCAGTTATCACCATGCCGCATACGTTACTGGGAATGAAAGTGCAAACAGCTTCAAGTCTGTCTGTCGACCTGGGGTCATAATGGTGCCCTGGGAGATTGGTGAAATTCCCTCATTAGCTTTGGGATTGTTCTTAAACGTATTAATCTACTTGTGACTATGTCATTGATAAATCATAAGGCTTCTGTAATTGTTTCTCTAATTCAGTTCTCTTTAACTTGCCTCTCACTAAAGTCAGTGTTCACTATCTAGTTAATTTACGTACTGCTTTCAGCGTGAGAAATTAAAATTTGTAGCCTGACAAAATCACTTGTATCGTCAAAACTGCAAATGCCTAGAATCTGCTGTATCCGTGCCATTGTTAATAGAGAAGGATACAGGGTACAGGACAAAAGGGAAGAGGCGTTTTAAAGTCTATCAATAGTGAGGACCAATAGCATATTAACTTTCCAATTTGAAAATCACTGTAAGGTTTATTTGGAAGTAAAAAGGAAGATTAATATTCCTTTTATAGAGTCAATAGGGCTGTATAAGATGTTCACAGTATGTTCATTTCTCTCCCATTTCATTCTCAGGATTATTTACTAATAGTTTACATTAACACAAAGATACCTTGCAAATACTGCCATTATGTCCTGTTTGGTGTTGACCTTCCCTTGGTGCGGTAGGCTGGAAAAATATCATCTCCTCCCCTATGTGGGCGGGTTCAGAGACCCAGGTCACCCAGTTTGTAACTGAGAGACTTGGGCTGGAACACAGGTGTTTCCTGGGGTGCAGGCTAAGCTGCTGTTACAGAAAGACCTGGAATATAAGGGCTTCAATAGCATGGAAGCTGGGGTCTCAGTTGGGTGACATTCCCAAGGAGTGTGGTTCAGCAGTATTGGCTTCCGGGTGGCCAACATGCTACACATGGCTTGAACACTTACTTCATTTTGTGGAAAAGGGGAAAAACATCTCAAAGGAGGCATCCTAGGGCGTGTATGCTCATTTCGGTGCATTTCACACTGGTTGGAGCTTGGTCACTTGGCTGCTCCTGGCTGGAAGGCAGGGAGAAAATGTAGTCTGTAGCATATAGGTGGTCGTAGATCCAGTGGAACTAGGAACCACAGGGAAAGATTGCTAGGGCATAGTCTGCACTAGAAAAAGTGCTGTAATTCCTAGGCCAGGGATCTTTCAATTCCATATTCATTGTAAGATGCTCTGAAATGTGATGGCTGTAAAAAATAGAAACTCTTGCAATTTCCATAGGTAATTACTTCAATTTGCATAGTACTTTGAATTTTTAAGGCATTCACCTTTGGCTTTCTTAGCCGTCCATTGCTTTCACCACTTGGCCACCTCATTGAGTTGGCTTTCTTAATATAACGCTATAATAAACCTCATTTTATGGAGGAAAAAACTGAGGCAGGTTGATGTCAGAAATGCAGTTTAAGGTTAACATTTGATGGATGGCAGAGTAGACACTGGTCCTGGGTACCCCCACTAGATCCCCTGTCTGTACTAAAATTAAGATAATTCATGAATCTGCAGAAACCCCACGTTAGGTCCTGGCCAGGTATTCGTTTTCCTTCTTTTACAAGTGTTAAATTCTGTCTTAGCATATTTTTCCTTAGGCTAAGAATCTGAATCTTTCCTGCAAAAATAAGTATTATCATAGTCTAAACACACATAACAACACATTTGAAATGAATTCCTGAATACATTTTTAATGTAATAAATTACCTGTGTCATATTTGCTTTGTGTAGTGAAATAGGTATATATTATCTGCGTACTTTATATTTATATATATTTGTACATCTCATCTCTTAATGTATTTATTAAAATATGAAGTGTTTAATTCTTCATCATCCAAGATTCCTATTTTTCTTATATAAACAATATTTTGAAATGTTGTCTGCCATATTAATAGTATGTTTACCTAGAAATATCAGAAATTCAAGAGCATTACAAATTAAGTGTCATTTGTATTCAAATACACAGCTTTTTGGAAATGAGATAAAGCAATGCCTTCTTCTCTACTATTTTTAAACAGCCAACCTGAAATTAAATTTGATACAATATTATTCTGACTTTTACCATGAACAAATCAGAGGTATGTCAACATGTTGTATTACAGCTACATTCTGGACCATAGCTTCTTAAACTTACAAAAATATTGGATTGTCCTTCACTTTTTCTAGGAATCTCATATAAAATTGTAATACTTGTGTTTTCTTTTGCTTAAAGGTGTTACATTACTTTGACTCAGTCCCTTCATCTCACCATGAGCGGGGCTCCAGCTGGCCCGGCTGGAACAGGAAAAACAGAAACCACCAAAGACCTTGGCCGTGCCCTTGGCATGATGGTTTATGTATTCAACTGTTCAGAGCAAATGGACTACAAGGTAAGTTATAAAATGATACAGCCTAATAGTATTATTCCTCATCTGGAGTAATTCAAACTAATACCTTAAAACTCTTTTCTGTTTACAAATTCTTAATGCCTCACTCCATCGTTTAGTCCATAGGAAGTATCTATAAGGGACTGGTGCAGACAGGAGCCTGGGGCTGCTTTGACGAGTTCAATCGAATCTCTGTGGAAGTTCTGTCAGTGGTGTCGGTGCAAGTGAAAATGATACACGATGCCATCAGAAACAGGAAGGAGAGGTGAGTGGCATGTGGCTTCTTCCTGTTGTTCCAAGTAGAAAGAGCACCATGGAGCAATAGAGGAGGCCTTGTCTCCAGTCTCTGACGGCCTCTCCCTGTCCCATGAGATGGATAGAATGAGAGTGGCTGGTTAATTGTGAAGATTTATTTTGAATAACCCCCCATGTCTTTGCAGTGGTGTTTGAGTGTTGAATACAAGAAAGGTGTATCACATTACTTTAATTACTTAAAGAATAAACACCCTCTGCAACACTGAATCCTGTGATCAATTCTCACTCCTGATCTTACTTGACCTTCTGGCAGCGTCTGACACCATCTCTCCCTTCTACATGATACACTTTCTTCACATAGGTTCCAAGATCCCACATCCTCCGAGTTTTCCCTCATCCTCAGGGCTGCTCGTTTGCTGATTTCTTCCTGACTATAAAATGAGGGGAAGCATAGTATCCATCTCACAGATTATCGTGAGAATTACATGCAGAAACCTTGGGCAAGTGCCTGACGCATAGCACCATGTCAGTGTTGTTGCTCAGTTGCTCAGTCACGTCCAACTCTTTGTGACCCCATGGACTGCGCACGCCAGGCTTCCCTGTCCTTCACTATCTCCCAGAGTTTGCTCAAACTCATGTCCATTGCGGAGAAGGCAATGGCACCCCACTCCAGTACTCTTTCCTGGAACCTCCCATGGACGGAGGAGCCTGGTAGGCTGTGGTCCATGGGGTTGCTAAAAGTCGGACACGACTGAGCGACTTCACTTTCACTTTTCACTTTCATGCATTGGAGAAGGAAATGGCAACCCACTCCAGTGTTCTTGCCTGGAGAATCCCAGGGACGGTGGAGCCTGGTGGGCTGCCGTCTATGGGGTTGCACAGAGGCGGACATTACTGAAGCGACTTAGCAGCAGCAGCAGCATGTCCATTGAGTTGGTGATGCCATCCAGTCATCTCATTCTCTATCGCCCCTTTCTCTGCCTACCTTCAATCTTTCTTTGCATCAGGTGGCCAAAGTATTGGAGTTTCAGTATCAGTCCTTCAATAATTACTCAGGGTTGATTTTCCTTTAGGATTGACATTCCTTTAGGATGTCACAATCTTTGGGCCTCTTCTTTTCCCTGTCTCTATTCATTCCTTGATCACCTCATTTAGTCTCATGGCTTTCAATGCCATATCGATGGTGCTGGCTACTGGCTGCCCAGATCTCCTTTCTCTGATATCTAGACTTACATAGACAATGTCAGCAATTGTCTTGGGGCATCTTAGGACTCAATTTGAAGTCTCACTGGCCTGTCGTATTTAATAGATCCAAAGTCAAAATCTTGGTCCTTGAACTAACACCTATATTATTATCTGTCTTGTCCCAGTAGAATACACCCTCACATCTTCCAGTTATTTGGGTCAAATAGATCTAGAACCTAATCACTTCATAACTTGATGCCACACTCTGAGAGACAGAACATGAGTGGGACTTAGGGTTTGATGGATTTGTTTGGGAAATCAGTATTGCAGTACCCAATTATGGTTTTCTTCCTACCATTTGTTTGTATATATTGCCATCTCATGTATCTGGCCTACCCATTGATCCCCATTTTTAGGGTTTTTTGCTCAGCTAGCTGTTTTATCCATAAAAATGTCAGTCTGCCATCAGGGAAGGATCATCCAGTCCCTTGAAACTGTGAACCAATTACAGAACTTTCTAGTTATTTTAGATACATCTGAATATTTCTACCTTCTAGGGAAATTCTCAGTCCTGCCACATGGCTCTGGGAAAACAGCTTCCTGTGTTTACCACGTGTCTGCTGCCTTACCTGCCCCTGACCTAATGGTATGCTACAGAAGTGAGGTTATTCCCCTGTGATTTCCAGACATTTGATTTAGCGTTTAGTCAAAATCTCCTTATTTGATGTAACCCAGATGCCTTTGAGGCCATCCTTTCTTACAGGGAGTGAGATAACTGATCAGTGTAAGGACTTGTGAAAATTCCCAACCAGGGTCTCTGTGTGTGCATATATGTGAACTGATCATCCTCATGCTGGCCCATGTACAGACTGCTAGGTTCCTTCATGATTTCCTGAGTTCTATTACATTCTCTTTTCGTTTGAGGATTTAAGAGATGAGACCACGCCTCAGCCACAAAGCCTTCCAGCATCTTGCTGTGTCCCTCCAGCCCCCCACCCCGAGATCCCTGCCCTTGACACGTGGCTGTCCCTGCTCTGAGTGATGGCAGAGTGCTCAGCCACCCACCTGCCCTGCTGCCATAGCTGCCTGCCAGGCCCGTCTGCCTTCCCCAGCCTGACCCTCTGGGAATGAAGATTTCTCCATTCGTACCTTGACTATACACAGTCCACCTCTTCGTCCTTGTCTAGCATCTAAGAAACAATCCTAAAATTGGCATTCTCTTACCCTCTTGAATTTGATGATGGAGGCCCAGGTCCTTGGCCACTTCAGCCCCTCAGTTTCTCAACAAGAGAAAGCCTTATATGTGTTTAATTTGCTGCTGTTGGTTCTCAGTCGCCCAGTCATGTCTGACTGATTGCGACCCCATGGACTGCAGCACGCCAGACCTCCCTGTCCCTCACCATCTTCCGAAGTTTGCCCAAGTTCATGTCCACTGCACTGGTGATGCCATCCAGCCATCTCATCCTCTGTTGCCCTCTTCCCCTTCTGCTCTCAATCTTTCCCAGCATCAGGAACTTTTCCAGTGAGTCAGCTGTTCGTATCAGGTGACCAAAATACTGGAGCTTCAGCATCAGTCCTTCCAACAAGTATTCAGGGTTGATTTCCCTTAAGATTGACTGGTTGGATCTCCTTGCTGTCCAAGGGACTTGCAGAAGTCTTCTCCAGCACCACAGTTCAAGGGCATCAATTTTTGGTGTTCTGCCTTGTTTATGGTCCAGCTTTCACAGCCGTACGTGACCACTGGGAAGACCATTGCCTTGACTAAACAGACTTTTGTCGGTCCATTTCAGTAATGTCTCTGCTTTCCAACATGCTGTCTAGGTTCATCATAGCTTTTCTGCCAAGAGGCAATCATCTTCTGGTTTCATGGCTGCAGTCACCATCCTCAGTGATTTTAGAGCCCAGAAAGGGGAAATCTGTCACTAATTCACCTTTTCCCTTGTATTTGCCATGAGGTAATGGGGCCAGATGCCATTATCTTCGTTTTTTTAATATTTAGTTTTAAGCCAGCTCTTTCACACTCCTCCTTCAACCTCATGAAGAGGCTCTTTAGTTCCTCTTTGCTTCCTGCCATTAGAGTGGCATCATCCACATATCTGAGGTTGTTGATGTTTCTGTTCATGATGCTCTCACAGCAAGTATACTGGAGTGGGTTGCCATTCCCTCCCCCAGTGGAACTCTATGCGTCTATGACCCATGCATCTTGGGTGGCTCTGCATGGCATGGCTCATAGCTTCACTGAGTCACACAAGCCCCTTTGCCACAAGACAGTGCTCCATGAAGGGGGTGTTTCGTTTACCCCCGTGTGAAAGTTCGCTTCTGCTTGTCCTTCCATTTAGTTCCTACAGGCCTTTATGTTCCATCTCCCTGGCCTTCAACAGCCTAATGGTCCTGTTAAAGCTTTCTGAACATAGCCATAGTTATAACTAACATCTGTTGAGTATTTACCATGCTCCAGGCAATGGCACCCCACTCCAGTACTCTTGCCTGGAAAATCCCATGGATGGAGGAGCCTGGAAGGCTGCAGTCCATGGTGTCGCTGAGGGTTGGACACGACTGAGTGACTTCACTTTCACTTTTCACTTTCATGCATTGGAGAAGGAAATGGCAACCCACTCCAGTGTTCTTGCCTGGAGAATCCCAGGGACGGGGCATCCTGGTGGGCTGTCATCTATGGGGTCGCACAGAGTCGGACACAACTGAAGTGACTGAGCAGCAGCAGGCGCTGTACAGTCTCCCCTAGTGGCTCAGTGGTCAGGAATCTGCCTGGCAATGCAGGACACATGGGTTCGATCCCTGGGTCGGGAGGATCCCCTGGAGGAGGAAATGGCAACCTACTCTAGCATTGTTGCCTGGGAAGTCCCATGAACAGAGGAGCCTGGCAGGCTACAGTCTATGAAGTCACCAGGAGTTGGACATGACTGAGCAGCTAAGCAGGCACGCACACACATGCAGACACTGTACTCTTAGCCATTTGTATACATAATCTCTTAATCATCATATAATCCAATAAACTGGATAATATTACTATTATCTTCCCCGCCTTTTGTATTAGATGAGGGAATGGAATATGCCTAAAGTGATATATCTGATCTCTGAATGCTCCCAATCTGGCCCCAGAGCTAGCTAAGCACCACGGTATTCAGTCATGTCTGACTCTGTGTGACCCCATGGACTGTAGCCCTCCACACCTCACTGTCCATGGGATTCTCCAGGCAAGAATACTTGAGTGAGTTGCCATGCCCTCCTCCAGGGGATCTTCCCAACCCAGGTTTCAAACCCACAATCTTTTATGTCTCCTGCTTTGGCAGGTGGGTTCTTTACCACTAGCACCACCTGGGAATCCCACCTCTCAATGGTGGTCAGTAGATATTTGTTGAATAAGTGGGAGGGAAGGAGAGATGGAGGGTGAGCACACGGACAAGGGAACGACTGAAAAAAGTCCCTCTCCTCTCTGAGCTGGACATTCTCTATCTGTACCACATCACATTCAAGAAATTGCAGCCCATGTTGAAGTCCAAGATGGCATCACCTTTCATTAACTGTTGAAGTAGTCAAGTCCTCATTTTTATATTCTAGCACACTGGCCATGCTAAAATACAAAGGAATATTTGCCATACTTGTAATTTCTTTGGGGGAAGGGAGTGTATTTTTAATAAACATGCTTCAAGATATTCAAAATATGTATGCTTATGAATTTTAAAGAAAATTACACAGCATAAACAGCTTCCTAATAATAATTTGCATTTTGCAGTGGTTTGCATTTGTCAATGTGCATTGATATTCAATGAACACATTTAATTCCATCAGCATTCTTCTTCTGGTAGATTTGTATTTCTTGGCGAAGCTATCATACTGAAGCCATCAGTCGGAATATTTATCACTATGAACCCAGGATATGCTGGTCGAACTGAATTACCAGAAAATCTCAAAGCTCTTTTCAGGCAAGTGTTATGCTTTGTGGTTTAGCATCTGGAGCGCTCATGCCACCTAACGTTGCTGGTTTGCACTGTTAAATGATTTGTTTTTACTCAAGAATTTCTATGGAAAACCCCTTATTGTTTCTTTGGGATCCCTTTATAGAGAGAACTTTCACCATGATAAATTAACTCTTGTGAAATATGAAACCAGACCTCAAAATTGTTACATAAAACTTACATGGTACATTGAACATTTAATACTAGCTCTTATTATATTTATAATAAAATGATTTTTATTATAAATATAATTTTGACAAAGTACAGACTATTTGGAAAATATGAAACTGAATAAAGAAAAAAATTACAATTTTATCACCTAGAAATATGATTGTTATATTTTTTCTAGTCTTATAATTCCTGTTTTATGAGTTTAAGTTATTAGATTAGGCATGATTTTCATTTAATTCTCATTTAATGTGTTGACATAAGTAGTTTGTCATATTACTGAAAATTCTTTAGAAATACCATTTCTTTGTAGCTCCAAAATGGTCACTCCCTTGGCTCATCCATAATCTTCTTAACCATTCCCTATTGTCTGACATGGAGGGCTTGTGTTTTTCTTTTCGGTTCTTTATGATCACAAAATAGCAGGCTGTAAACATCCCTTCACATGAAGCATTATCCTTATTTCAGCTTATTATCCAGAATAGATTTCTACATGTAGAATTACTTGGTGAATGGTTCAGGTCTTTACTGACAACCTGCTTTCCACACATACTCTGCCAGTTTATACACTTACGGCAATCTGTCAGAGAACTTGTGCTGTTGCGTCTGAACCCATTCCTTTTAACTCATGTTTTAAATCAGCTTTGTTTCCTGCGATAAAATGCACCCACCTGAGTATCACAAGCTGGAATCAAGATTGCTGGGAGAAATATCAATAACCTCAGGTATGCAGATGACACCACCCTTATGGCAGAAAGTGAAGAGGAACTCACAAGCCTCTTGATGAAAGTGAAAGTGGAAAGTGAAAAAGTTGGCTTAAAGCTTAACATTCAGAAAATGAAGATCATGGCATCCAGTCCCATCACTTCATGGGAAATAGATGGGGAAACAGTGGAAACAGTGTCAGACTTTATTTTTTTGGGCTTCAAAATCACTGCAGATGGTGACTGCAGCCATGAAATTAAAAGATGCTTACTCCTTGAAAGGAAAGTTATGACCAACCTAGACAGCATATTCAAAAGCAGAGACATTACTTTGACAACAAAGGTCTGTCTAGTCAAGGCTATGGTTTTTCCTGTGGTCATGTATGGATGTGAGAGTTGGACTGTGAAGAAGGCTGAGCGTGGAAGAATTGATGCTTTTGAAGTATGGTGTTGGAGAAGACTCTTGAGAGTCCCTTGGACTGCAAGGAGATCAAACCAGTCCATTCTGAAGGAGATCAGCCCTGGGATTTCTTTGGAAGGAATGATGCTAAAGCTGAAACTCCAGTACTTTGGCCACCTCATGCAAAGAGTTGACTCATTGGAAAAGACTCTGATGCTAGGAGGGATTGAGGGCAGGAGGAGAAGGGGACAACAGAGGATGAGATGGCTGGATGGCATCACCCACTCAATGGATGTGAGTTTGAGTGAACTCTGGGAGTTGGTGATGGATAGGGAGGCCTGGCATGCTGCGATTCATGGGGTCGCAAAGAGTCGGACACGACTGAGCGACTGATCTGATCTGAAGTAGCCACTTGGTGGAAACATTACCACTGCAGTCAAAATGTGGAATGTTTCCTACACCCCTGGAAGTTCTCTTGTGCCTCTTTGAAGTTAATCCCCCATATCACAATGTCCTTTCTGTGACTAAAGGTTAAATTTGTCTTTCCTAAAGTTGATGGGGTCGATAAGAGTCGGACACGACTGAGCGACTTCACTTTCACTTTTCACTTTCACGCATTGGAGAAGGAAATGGCAACCCACTCCAGTGTTCTTGCCTGGAGAATCCCAGGCACAGGGAGCCTGGTGGGCTGCCGTCTATGGGGTCGCACAAAGTCGGACACGACTGAAGTGACTTAGCAGCAGCAGCAGCAGCAGAGTTGATGTAAATGAAACCATGCTGTATGTACTCATTTGTGTTGCCTTCTTTCCTCGAACATTATGATTTGGAGATTTATCAGAGTTATCCAGTGCATCAGTAGTTTGTTCTTTTTTGTTCCTAATGAGTATTCTATTGGAGAGGCATACTTCAGTTTGTTTATCTAGTCTCTGGTTGATGTATGTCTCCACTTTGGAACGATTATGAATAAAGCTGCTGTGAACATTCATGTACAGTCTTTGTGTGAATACATGTTTCTTTGGGGTAGATATCTATGAATGGAATTGGAAGTCAAATGGCAAATGTATGTTTGAGTTTATTGAAAGCTGCAAATCTGTTTTCTAAGATGGCTGTACCATTTTATACCCTCACCATCGATATAGAACAATTGTTCTACATTCTTGTTAAAACTTGATATTATCAGTCTTTTTAGTTTTAACCAACCTAATAAATAGGTGGTATATCCTTGTGGGTTTAACTTGCATTTCCATGATGGCTAATGATGCTGAGCATTTCTCCATGGACCTTACTGGCCATTCCCTACCCTCTTTGTGAAGTGCTGTATTCTGCACGCAATTTCTTTGTTGAATACACACATTGCAAGTATTTTCCCCTCCATTTATGACTTGCTTTTTCATTTCTTAATGGTGTCCATCAAAAATAGAAGTTTTAATTTCAATGAAATATAATTTTTAATTTGTTTCATGGTTTTTAGAAATATCCTAGTTAAAACCATTTGACTCACCACAGGTTGCAAACTTTTTCCACTGTGTTTCTTTTAGATATATTTTTTTTAAGTTTGCATGTAACTCCCTTCTTTTTTGTTGATGTGTCAAACTGTATTCACTGTTCAGATACTACACAGTTATTCAGTGTTGCGTCCCTGAGATAAACTCCACCTGGTCAGGAGATATTATTTTATCTGTGTTATTGGATTCAATTTATCACTATTTTGTTGAGGATTTTAAAATCAATGCCATGAGGGATGTTGGTCTGTAGCATCCTTTCTTGTCATATCTTCATCTGGTTTTGGCACTCAGGTAATGCTGACCCCATGAATGACTTAACATATATTCCCTTCTCTATTTTCTTCAGAGTTTTGTTGGGTTGGTATTATTTATCCCCTATTTGATAGAATAAATCAGTGAGGTCTTACAAATACTTGGGCTTAGATTTTTCTTTGTTGGAATTGTTTTAGTGATCAGTTCAGTTTCTTTAATAGATACAGATTTTTTTTTCTTGAATTGTGATTTGCCCCATTTAAGGGATTTCTCCATGATATCTAAACTGTTGCATTTATTGGCATTAATTTGTCCCTAATAGTCTCTTATTATCTCTGGTGATGTCCTGAAATCCATGTCCGATAAGGGTAATTTGTATCTTATTTCCATTTGTTTCCTTGATGAGCTGGAGGCTTATCAGTTTTAGTTTTTAAAAGTTCTTCCATGGTTGTCAGATGTGTCTTTGTTCACAGTCTGCCTTCAAAATAATATACTACTTCACGCAGAACGGAAGAACCTCTAGTTTTTAGTGTGATTTCTTTGACTCTATCAAGCTTAAAATCTGCTTGTCCATCCATCTAGATGTTTAAGCATATTTCATTTGTATTTTCTTTTAATTTTTGGAGTATGACTTTTTAAATGTACTTCATCTATTAAGGTCTTATTTTGTAGGTAACATGAAATGAGTATTTAAACAGAATTCTTTTCCCTATTATTCAATTTTTCTAATACCCTTTAGTGAATGTCTTTGTTTTCTCATATAGTAGCTTTCTCTCCAGCAATTTTATAATGCAATTTAATGCAATAGCAATTTTATAATGTCTCTTTTTCCTTGAAAAAAAATTCTAGAGCATAACTGTCCTGGAAATAAATGTAATAATTGCAGAGTATTTCCATTTGAAAATTGTAGATCTCTCCAGTTTTTTTACATTTGTATTCCAGTTCATCTTGTACAGGTTTTCATTTGGGTCTTAAAATTTGGAAATCATTTTGTGAATTCTTCATAAATTTGGCTTAAATAAGTGCAGCATCATTTGTGTATGGGACAAGTATTGATCTCAGCAAAGTGTGAAGGACGATTGGGTGATGCCTGTAGTATTCATGAGTGGAGGCAGCATGCCTGAGCCTTAAGTATCGTGGCTCCACTCCTTACCCAGCCTGTGGCCTAAGTCGTGCGCTTGTACTGCTCAGAACCCTAGTTTGCACCTCAGTAAAGTACAGACAAGAACAGTTGAGAGGATTAAGTGAGAAAGTACAGAAAAGCTATAGTGCCCCTTATGGTATGCAAAATACTCATTGAGTATTAGTTGGAAATATTTATGGAAGTACCAGTTAAGCTAATTTGCTAGCCTTTTCTGTCCTATATTTACTTAGAAACGGTGGGGAAAATTGTGGGGCTACTTTAGGTAGAAGTAGTTGATAACATAGATCCAGAGAGACTCGGGAATTTTTAGGATGAAAAATTAGACATGTAACACAGTAGACCATAATAATGCTTATAAAAACAGATGATGGTGGGAATGCAAACTAGTACAGCCACTATGGAGAACAGTGTGGAGATTCCTTAAAAAACTGGAAATAGAACTGCCTTATGATCCAACAATCCCACTGCTGGGCATACACACTGAGGAAACCAGAAGGGAAAGAGACACGTGTACTCCAATGTTCATCGCAGCACTGTTTATAATAGCCAGGACATGGAAGCAACCTAGATGTCCATCAGCAGATGAATGGATAAGAAAGCTGTGGTACATATACCCAATGGAGTATTACTCAGCCATTAAAAAGAATTCATTTGAATCAGTTCTAATGAGATGGATGAAACTGGAGCCTATTATACAGAGTGAAGTAAGCCAGAAAGAAAAACACCAATACAGTATACTAATGCATATATATGGAATTTAGAAAGATGGTAACAATAACCCAGTGTACGAGACAGCAAAAGAGACACAGATGTATAGATCAGTCTTATGGACTCTGTGGGAGAGGGAGAGGGTGGGGAGATTTGGGAGAATGGCATTGAAACCTGTATAATATCATGTATGAAACGAGTCACCAGTCCAGGTTCGATGCACGATACTGGATGCTTGGGGCTGGTGCACTGGGACGACCCAGAGGGATGGTATGGGGAGGGGGGAGGGAGGAGGGTTCAGGATGGGGAACACAGGTATACCTGTGGTGGATTCATTTCGATATTTGGCAAAACTAATACAATATTGTAAAGTTTAAAAACAAAATTAAAAAAAAAACAGATGAGTAAATATGACTGGGATATATGCTATAAAATACATGCTTTAAAAAGTCTAAGATTCAGGCTTACTTACCTATTTACTCTGGCTCCTTCTTGGCATTGAACTTCAGTTGAGTGGAATTTTTTCAAATGTTGCTTTTAATGGCAGTTGTCTTGTGAGGACTTTCTGAAAGTCCCCCCACCCTCAAAAAGAATTTGAAAGTTATTTTTCGGTAAGTTTTCATCTTAAAAATCTAGTCAAGCTGGCCACAAGCAGTGTTGGAAATGACTGGTGTAAGCTTGAGAGAGCTGATGATTAACTTGTCATGAATTTTGTGAGGTGGTTGTTCAGTACAGATACTAATAAAAAGCTAAATTATGTAAACTTTTGACTAACGTCTTTGAAAGACAAAGGTGATAAGCATGCAAATTCATGATTTCCTAATTAGTTTCCTCTGTTTTAGTAACACTTACGCTTTTAGGTCACTTCGTGTCTGTTGTGTGTGTATGGTGGCGTGCAAGCTTGTTTCGTGCTAGCTCCACGTTCAGCGATGCTATGCTGGTAGATGACATCAGCCATGGTGGAAGTACTGATTCCTTGAAAGTCAGCAAGTGCTATTTTTGGATAGACAGTTGTTAACTGTTTACCAGCACAGCACTGGCCACAGATGAAGGCTGACCTCTAGCACAAAACATCACTTACCTTTCTGCAGTGACAACTTACAATGGAAGTGTACTGATGTACCCACAGATTTCCCTTCAACTCCTACACGTGTACTTCTGACATTTTCAGATTTTCCACCTTTGTCTATGTATCCAGTAGCTCCTGGGCATTTTTTAGTTGAAATGAAGGGTCTTGTTAGCCGTGATTGACAGAGGTAATTGTGACCTGCTTGGGAATGGCTAGAATGTGGGTATGCATTAATCACTTGGTTTCAGCAATTTGTACTTATTTCCTTATCACATTTTAAAACAAAATTTCATATTTACTTTGTAGACCCTGTGCCATGGTGGCCCCAGACATCGAGCTAATCTGTGAAATCCTGTTAGTTGCTGAGGGTTTTGTGGATGCACGCTCATTAGCCCGCAAATTTATCACATTGTACACACTCTGCCAGGAGCTCCTGTCCAAGCAGGTGAGGGTCTTTTGTTGCTTTTTCCCGGTTGTTACACCCCATTAAAACAACTTCTGAAGTATGGATGCTGGGTAATTTATCACTGATATTACAGTTAGACATTTAGGAATAATTTTATATTTTCCCTTAAATTTTGAAAATCTATGCTTTACAGTTCTTCATTTAAAAAAAATTAAACACATGAGACAAATTTGAGTTTTACCAATGGGCTTTTATCAATGGGCTTTTTGTGTTATCAAAGTTTTATCAACACAAAAAACAAATGTGATTGTTTTTAAATGTAATCAGAGTTTTATGATGCCTCTCTTTCTTGGTGGGAATGTTATTGTCCAGGGAAAGATGGTGGGAGTGTTCATAAGACCCAGGGAAAGCTGATTTTCTGAAGAACCCTCAAGAAATGTTAGAGTTTCTCATTTTGTTGGTTGTTCTTTCTTTGAAGGTAGAGTTGTTTTTTTGTGTTTATTTTTGCTCTGCAATTCCCTAGTCTCTGAAATGGGCCAAATTAATGTATACTTTATTCTCCAGTCAGTAGCTTCTTGCTGTTTCATTGAATCTGCTGATGGGTTTAAAAAAATGGCATCTATATGAGCATCACCATTTTTAAATTTAGCTTTGTGGTCACCTCTAACTTCAGTCTTTTGGTGACCTTTTGTTAATTCCTAGTGACGTTATTTTGCAGTTTTTTCAGGGTGTAAGTATTAAGTATTAAAATATTTAATATATTAAAATATTAATATATTAAAAAGTAAGTATTAAAATATCACAGTTACAGCCATACACTTACTTATACTGTCAGATACACTCATGTAAAATTACCCATTGTTGGGATGAAATTTAAAATCTGAGAGGCAAATGCGTGTGGAAAATGTTGATGACAGTGTTATATGAAGTGAAGTAGTATACCAAACTGTAGATGTGATCTATAACTCGAGTGTGTTTTATAAGTTATATTGTGTGTTTTACGTATAAAGTGACTGGAAAATACATTGTGACTTTTAACATTTGTTTCTGGGTAATAAGATTGTATTTTAGAATTTTTCCTTATTGTTTGTAATGATATATGTATTTTTTTCAATGAAACCATTTTAGTTTTATAATGGAAAAGCATCAGAAGAAAGCAGTGTTACTGGATCCAGGATACATGTAGTCACAATCATACTGCATTCCCAGTACCATACTTAAACATTTAGTGAGCATTTACTGTACTCAGGTAATGAATTTATTGCTGCTGATGATGAAGGGGGTGAACACAGAACAAATGAAACACTCAGATTTCTGTCTTAAAAAGATCTATTTAGGAGATGTAGTACACATGACATGAAATTTAGAAAGAAATGGAGGATGAAAAAAACGTATCATAGTTTCAAGAAAAAAGGAACCAGTATTTACGGAACAGGGACCGTGTGTTATCTTTATTATCTTGATGAAAACACTATGAGCTTCAGATGAGGAAACTGAGTCAATTCCCTATCTGAAGCTCATGAGTAGTAAGTGGTGGGAACATGATTTGAATTCAGTCCTTTCTATTCCTTTCTAGGACACCAGCAGCCAGTTACAGGAGGAAGATGCTGGGAGTAAAGGCAGAACAGGCAAGGAAAGAGTTTTCCAACTCAGAGAAGCCTCAGGGAGGAAATGAGGGGGAAGAAATTCATCCAGGACAGAAAAGCTGAGTTAGGGACACAGTCCTGATAGTTTTCTAAGCTGTAGGAATGAATTTTAGAAACATCAGTGGACATTTTTGACCAAAGGAATAACATAATGAAAATGGTGAAAATTATTTTAACACTTGTTTGCACTGTTTAAATGTTTAGGCGTTTCATCAAGTCGCCTTTAAAAAAAAAAATTGAAATATAGTTGATTTACAGTGTTGAGTTACTGCTGTACAGAAGTGATTCAGTTATACAGACAAGCACACACACGTGTATATGTAATCTTTTTCATATTTTTTCCATTATAGGTTATTAAAGGATGTTGATTATAGTTGTCTGTACTACAGTAGGACCTTGTTGCTTATCTGTTTGATATGTAGTAATTTGTGTCTGCTAATCTCAACTCCTGATTTACACTTCCCCCTCCACCCCTTTCCCTTTGGTAACTGTAGGTTTGTTTTCTATGTCTGTGAGTCTGTTTCTGCTTTATAAATAAGTTTGTTTGTGTCATATTTTAGATTCAACAGGTAAATGACATCCTGTGAGATTTGTTTTTCTTTGAGTTACTTCACTTAGTATGATAATCTCTAAGACCATACATGTTGCTGCAAATGGCATTATTTCATTATTTTTTATGGCTGAAGTATTCCATTATATAAATGTATGTACACATCTTCTTTATCCACTCTTCTGTCAGTGGATAGTCAGTCTGCTTCCTGTATTTGTTATTGTAAATAGTACTGCTGTGAAGTACTAGTATCTTTGTATCTTTCATACATTCTCTTCTTTAATAGTTTTACTGCAGTGAGTTACCCCCTCCCCAATCTCTTGTGGCCTCCAAATGTTGGCTCTTCCCCCTTCCTTCCCTCCCCAAGCCCTAGTTCTTTCTATATCAGTGGCTTTGAAATGATTTTTGCTGTGACCCACAGTAAGACATACTTTTTTCTGTGGAGACTCAGTATACACATATGCGCATACACACACGCACCCAGATAACAACCGAAAGAGAAATCTTCACCAAGCACTTCGTACCGTTACTGTTTGCAGTGCACTGTGGTATTTTCCATTGCATTATTTTCTATTTTAATACCAACAAAAATGATGGTTAAGACCCACTACAACGATTTTATTATCTACTAATGGATTGAAGGGCATATTTATACTTACATGTGTTGCTCCACTGCTCACAAGGCAATGACTGGTTTTACTTCCAACAACCTTGTAACGTGGGTGAATACTTCCATCTGCCTTTTCATAGATGATGATAGTAAGACTTGGAAAGTTAAATGACTTTACCTCAGGCATAGCCAGGAGACATTAGAGAGAAGGGCTGTTTCTGTGTGGTTGTAGATAGAAGGCCGTTTATACACAACCTCTCAGTTGATGCAGAGTGTCTTCCCTGAGGCCCCTGCTCTGTGCAGTGCACCACGCTAGGGCCTAGAAGGCAAAAAATCAACACGGGGTCTGTGCTCCAGGAGCTCGGAGCCTGTGAAGAAATCTTGGGCAGAGACAATGTAAAAGTTTCAAAGAGGTATCAGTTTAATCATTGAACGTATTTTAAAAATATTTTATTGGGGTAAAGTTGGTTTACAATGTTGTGTTGATTTCAGGTGTACAGCAAAATGAATCTGTTATATCCACTCCTTTTTAGATTCTTTTCCCATATAGGTCATATAGAGTATTGTGTAGAGTTCTCTGGGCTGTACAGTAGGTCCTTATTAGTTATCTGTTTTATATACAGTAGTGTATATGTCTATCTCAGTCTCCCGATTTATCCCTCCTCCCCTCTTTACCTGCAGGTAACATTATATAACTTATATGTGGAATCTAAAAAAGGGTTCAAATGAACTTATCTACAAAATAGAAATAAAGTTACAGATATAGAAAACAAACTTAGAGCTACCAGGGGGTAAGGTGGCTGGATGGATAAATTGGAAGACTGGGATTGACATATATATGCTGCTACTGCTAAGTCGCTTCAGTCGTGTCCAACTCTGTGCAACCCCATAGATGGCAGCCCACCAGGTTCTGCCGTCCCTGGGATTCTCCAGGCAAGAACACTGGAGTGGGTTGCCATTTCCTTCTCCAGTGCATGAAAGTGAAAAGTAAAAGTGAAGTCGCTCAGTCATGTCTGACTCTTTGAGACCCCATGGACTGAAGCCTACCAGGCTCCTCTGTCCATGGGATTTTCCAGGCAAGAGTCCTGGAGTGGGTTGCCATTGCCTTCTCCATATATATGCTGCTGCTGCTGCTGCTGCTAAGTCACTTCAGTCGTGTCCGACTCTGGGCGACCCCATAGACAGCAGCCCACCAGGCTCCCCCGTCCCTGGGATTCTCCAGGCAAGAATACTGGAGTAGGTTGCCATTTCCTTCTCCAATATATATATGCTACTACATATAAAATAGGTACTACATATAAAATAGGTAACTAATAAGGACCTGCTGTGTGTTGTTGTTGTTTAATTGCTGAGTCATGTCCAACTCTTTGTGATCCCATGGAGAGTAGCTCGCCAGGCTCCTCTGTCCATGGGATTTTCCACTGGAGTGAGTCACCATTTCCTTCTTCAGAGGATCTTCCCCACACAGGGATCAAACCTGAGTCTTCTGCACTGCAGGCAGATTCTTTACCACTGAGCCACCAAATAAGTACACACAGGAAACTCTACTCAATACTCTGTAATGATCTATATGGGAAAATAATCTTAAAAAGAGTAGGAACATGTATATGTGTAATTGAGTCATTCTGTTGTATGCTTGAAACTAACACAACATTGTAAATCAACTGTACTCCAATAAAATTTTTTTGTAGAGAGAGAGTAATGAGGGAGATTAGAGATCCAGGGCCAGGAGGAGATAGAATAGCAGGGCTCTAGGTGGACAAGAGGAGTGTGCTTGTGGTTGGAGGTAAAACATGGGAGTAATTGTACCCCTGAGTTGCCAAGTTTATTGAGAGAACAGAGGGAGGCAGGCAAGTGGAGCCTTGGGCGAATACTGCAGCTAAACACCATGGAAAGAAGAGATTTGCTGACAGAGGCAAAGAATCGGGCAAAAGAAGCCGGACAGTGAAGGGACATGATTTTTTAAATTTCAAGGAGGGGATAAAAATATTACTTTACATTGTCAAGACACGTGTTTAAGTGAATTCTTTTAGGCTTAAGCTCTTCTGGAATGGAAATCTGAGTCCCTCATAAAATTTTTGAAAGAATGTATCTGTGTTTTGATTTTAGGATCATTATGATTGGGGACTTCGTGCTATTAAATCTGTCTTGGTTGTAGCTGGCTCCCTGAAACGAGGAGATAAAAATAGACCTGAAGATCAGGTACTGCAGTGCTAATATGATTTTGTTGAGTGAATAACTAAATGGCTTCATACAAAGAAAAGTGTATGTATGGATGGTGGGTTATACATATCACAACTTTAAAAAAGGATCACATCTATTTTTAATACAGGCTATTTTAAGGACTGACATTTCTTGCATTATACAAGACCACAAGAATTTTGGAGTAAAAGGATATGAATCTATGAAAGAAAATGTGATTTTATAAGTGCTTTTGAAATACCAGCCACAAAAAGTATTTGAACAGTCATAAATAATTCAGTAATCGCTGTTTGATTTTCTCTGAGGAGCATTTAGAAAATCTTATTGAGTTGGGATATTAATCCTAAAAATGTCAATGAAGACATAATCTAATGGAAGAAAGTATGTTCATTTCATGGGATGAACAGGAAGAAAGCAACAGGAAGGATGCTTGCCCGACACCAGTGAAATACTTAACTGGTTATTTAGAGAAACAAGGGGATGTTCCAGTCTCCTTCATGGGGAAAAACAATAACATCCACATTGTGCATTTTTCTCTATTAAACAAGTGGTGAGAGTAATTGATATATAGCCTTTGTGTAGATGCAGTATGTCTTGCAATTTTGAAAAAAGGTCTATTCCTTTGAGTTTCTTTTCACGTTAAGGGATATTTATCCTGTGAATTTCTACTTTTTTTTTTTCCAATCTTTCTCTTCCTCTCAGTCACAATTCATGATTGGGTCAAGATTGTCATTTGTTTGTTTTCTTGCTATATTTTTATTTTTGTTGGGACACTTACCTCTTTGTGTGAAAGTCATCCTGATGTTCAAATTACTGCTTTTAATATCTAAAGCTGTCTTTGGTTTTCAACCAATACAGAACGAAAACCCAAGCTAAAAATGGGTGGAATTGATCATTCTGAGATTTTCAGAGTATTTTGAATAAAATGATCTGATGGGACTGGTGAATTTATATCCTGGAGTTTGAGGATTACAGAGAGAAGCATCTCAGACCTTATCTTAAGATCCAGACATTATAAAGGAAGGGACAGGGCCCCTTGGCTGGCTTTAGTCTGAGGTTACCCATGGTATGAGCAGAGTTCTCTCCTGTTCTGATACGTGACCTTGTAAGCAGTTACCCTCCCTGTAGATAGAATGCCATTCTAATAGAGAACAGGATCTATCTCATGAAATAGATATGAAAATTAAAAATAACATCTTTAGCTGTTGATGTGCTTATTAGATCTCGTATCAGCTTTTTTATGAAAACTTTTCTGTCTTCCTTTCTAGGTACTCATGAGAGCATTAAGGGACTTCAATATGCCTAAAATAGTGACTGATGACACCTCTGCGTTTTTGGGCCTCATTGGTGACCTGTTTCCATCCTTGGATGTGCCCCGGAGGAGAGCACCCCACTTTGAACAGATGGTCAGGCAGTCCACTGTGGAGCTCCGCCTGCAGCCTGAGGAAAGCTTCATCCTCAAAGTAAAAGGAGAGTTCCCTTGTCACGCAGCCCTTGGGATATTCAATGCCCATAACTGCAGTGATGTGATACTCAGCCAAAACATCACCTTACATATTCCACTGACCTTAAGATGCTCTTGATACATACTTTACAGCATTCTAATATGGAAGTCTTTAGTAAAGTAAATATAAATATTGTCCCATTTGTGAGAAGGTGAACATATACAGATATGATTAAGTCATGGTTTTCAATATGAACAGACTTTTCATTAGTTTATCTTGATGTGCAGCAAAAATTAATTTTGCTATCTTTTCTCTCCATCTTAAGAAAGGGTAGAAGTAATAAAATCATTAGCACATGTTTATAAGCGGGGAGAAACGTCCATATGTATGACATCATCTGACTTCTCAAAGGCTTGTGCATGTGCTTGCTCATTTGGCATATAGTGAATATACATGAGTGTTAAAATACATAAAGGGCATCTGTTTTCGATGCTTCAGAGGATATGTGATTAGGTATAGATGATATTAGCCGTATACTGTTTCTGGTCACAGTTCATGAATGTTACTGATTTTCAGACTCAGTCCTGCCATGTACCAAGTACTTCTATACGTCACTTCTGCCTGTGCCCGTGACTCATTAACTAATGGTTGTTCTTCATTCTCATCCTCGTATTCTACATTGGGAGATCTGGGAGAAACTATACTTTGCACTTGTTATCTCTGAATTCTCCCGGAATATAATGCTGCTGGTGGGGTCTGGCTTGAGTTGTAAGAAAAGAACTTGGCAAAAATGGGTAGATTTTTTTTTTAAAGGAAACTAGTGTCTGGTTGTTCGGTCTGTAGGTTGTTCAGCTTGAGGAGCTGTTGGCTGTGCGACACTCTGTCTTCGTCGTTGGAAATGCAGGCACAGGGAAGAGTAAGGTATGGTAAACACCTGTGAGCCTTGAACAAAACTGGCATAAGCGTGGGGCCGACATTCAGTCCTACTTGAGAGTTCCCTTCAGTGAATTTGCTCATAATTTGAAGTTAGAATCTGAGACTCTGTATTGCTCTCTGATCAATTGATATTCTTTTTCTTTATAATGAGGACAAGGAAAGAGGAATTAGTAGAACACTGCACTCAAGGAAAGTAAATGAAGGAAGACTGGGCTTTCCACGTGAGATAGCATCCTATTCACACATTTAGATGTATGCCCACCTGTCTTACGCATCTTTCAGTAATATACCTGAATTATTTTATCCAAAGTAGATATATTGAGAGACTCTAGAATAAGATACCCAGATTACAAGATTGGTTTTGCCCTACCCACATTTGTCAAAACTATTTTCTGATCTTTTCCAAGTTATCCTAGTTTCTCCTTTCCATATCACTGAGAAAAACCCAAATAGTTTTCTTCAGTGTCACTCTCTAGAGGCCAAAGCAGAACTTGAAAAGCAACGGAGGAAGCAGAAGCCACGTCTGTGAGGCACCTGTTATGTGCCGTGCCAGGTGCACGATGTGTGGTTTACTCTGTACAATGATGAGAGTCCACGGCTGCTGTTATCCCCATTTCTAGTTCACTGCTTGATTTTGTTTGGTCTTAGAGTCCTGGAAACATACTTTTTTGCTTGGCAGACGGTATAGGCAGAACTGCATGTGTTTTCATTGAGGGTGCTTGGGTAGAAACGTATTTAGTAACGGGAGACTAAAAATAAGTGTCGTGCACACATGAGGCTTCAGGGCGTGGATGTCTACAGAACTTGCCAATGTTTAGATCAGAACTCAAAGTGGTACGCTTGGAAAGGGAGGCCCAGGATAGGGCTTTTTTCTAGTGAAAAATGTAATATTTGAAATATTAAAGTAGATAACTAACTGATAGACCTGTAATTATTTTGTTAGAGTAAGTTTCAGATATGGGCTATGGTGAAAGGAAGGATAAAATTAAATTCTATCATTTTCAGTAGATTAATGGTTTCTAAAAATAGAAGCTTAATATTCCTAAGACATTCAATTTCTTTCATCCAGTCTTCACTGATTCTGTTTCTGTTCTATTCAACCTTTACTTAAGCTGATAGAACTAGAGCACCAAAACTTGGGGCCATATTATTTAGCAACATAGTATTCTAAGTATTTGGCAATTGTTTGTCAGCCCTTTAAACCCGTGAGCAAAAAGGATAGTTGGCTCAATACTTGGCTTAAGGCATCAGTTCGTTAAACAGATAAGTATTAAGTGCAGATTTTATTTTCTCAGTCTCCAAAATCACTGTGGACAGTGACTGCAGCCGTGAAATTTAAAGATGCTTGCTCCTTGGAAGGAAAACTATGACAAACCTAGGCATATTAAAAAGCAGAGACATCAGTTTGCCAACAAAGGTCCATATAGTCAAAGCTATGGTTTTTCCAGTAGTCATGTATGGATGTGAGAGTTGGACCATGAAGAAGGCTGAGCACCGAAGAATTGATGCTTTTGAACTGTGGTGTTGGAGAAGACACTTGAGAGTCCCTTGGACTTCAAGGAGATCCAACCGTCCATCCTGAAGGAAATCAACCCTGAATATTCATTGGAAAGACTGAAATGCTGAAGCTAAAGCTTCACTACTTTGACCACCTGATACAGAGAGCCAACTCACTGGAAAAGACGCTGATGCTGGGAATGACTGAAGGCTGGAGGAGAAGGGACAACAGAGGATGGGGAAGTTGGATGGCATGACTGAGTCAATGGACATGAGTTTGAGCAAATTCCAGGAGATAGTGAAGGATAGGAAAGCCTGGCATACTGCAGACCATGGGGTTGAAAAGAGTCGGACACTGAGCGACTGAACAGCAAAACGATGTTAAGCATCTATTCTGTGAATTCCTAGCCTCAACGCTTCTTTTCCTCAATTACCTAGATCAGAGTTGCCCAGCTTCAGCACCATTGACATTTGGATCTGCTAAGTCTTTGTCTTGGGGGCCGGCCTGTCATTGCAGAATATTGAGCAGCATCCCTGGCCTCTGCCCACAAGAAGCCCAGCAGCACGTCCTCCTCCCTCAGGTCAAGATAGTCTCCTGTTGAGAACTTACTGCTCTAGGCCACCAGTTCTCACAGTACAGCTAGACAAGCCTCATAGGCATCACCTTGGACCTTGTTAGAACTCAGACCAGGCCTATCTGAGACCTACTAAATTAGAAACTCTGAGACTGGGTCTTTTAGTCTGTTTTAATACCTTTTATGCACTTTGGATGCAGGCTAAATTTTAAGAACCATCTAAATAATATAGGCAGAGCGGATGTTAACATCATGCACAGGAATAACATGTACAGGCCTTTACTTTGCACAGATGGTTAAAAATCTCAGTTGATGATGACTTTCTCTAGTCTACATTGTTGAAAGAATCAGGTGAACTGATCCTCAGGGATTGTAGGATTAAAGTTTCCAAGATGGGAATGAAAACACACACATGAAAATGTTTTCCCATTCTCAGTGCACTCAGGATATATAGGAAGATATAATGCGTAAGGAAAACCCTGCAGAAATCTTTTGCTTTTCATTTGGCTTACATTAGTATTAGTTTTCTTAGCTTTTTTCCTTTTCTCCCCTAGATTTTGAGAACATTACACCGAACATATGTTAACATGAAACAGAAACCCATTTGGAATGACTTAAACCCCAAAGCTGTGACAACAGATGAACTCTTCGGTTTCATACACCATGCTACCCGAGAATGGAAAGACGGCAAGTAGTATTTCCCCTTTTGAAGTGCTAAAAAATTCTTTTTTTTTTTAAATCCAGAAAATCATTTCTTAGTTCAAGCCAATTTTAATCATGGCTGTAGATTTAATGTTTATGGGTTGGCGTTATTGGAAATAGAGCAGCTCACAACAGCATTTATAACCTATAAATTAAACCCAGATTTAATAAGTGGTTGATTAGCATTCAGCAGGTTCATGCACAAAGCTGTGTATTTTATCCCCCATTATTTATGTCTGCGCTCCCTATAAACCGGAAAAGTCAACACAAATACTTCAAGAAATATTTATGCAGTACCTGATGCAAGACACTAAGTTCCAAAGTCCTTGGAACATGTTTCTTGTCCTGAAACCATTTTTGCAGACAAGCAGATTCCTTTTTTTGTTAAGATAAGTTCTTACGTTCTCATTTCCATAAGTGCACTAACCTTGTCATCATCCTTGAGTTCTTTCCCACCATACATTCAACCTCACAGCAAATTCTCTAGGCTTCACCTTTAATGTTATGTGTTGTATTCCAGTACTTCTCACCTCCTCTGCAGCTTCCACATAAGTCCAGACCACCAACAGTGGGTCACACCTCATGGGTCTCCAAAAAGCTCATTTTCCATGCAGTAGACAGAGGCTCTTCAAAATGTTATTTCTCTGCTTGAAGTTTCCAGTGTGTTTCATCAGCATTAGGATCCAGCCTTTATCCAAAGCCTACAGGGTTCTATGTGATGGAGACCCCCTTCCCCATCTGACCTCATTTCTTGTTCTTTGCCTTTTACTTGCACATATGCTCAGGCCTCCTTGCTCTTGCCCCAGATTGCCGAGCATCTTCCCACCATGGGCCTTTGCACTTGCTGTCCACACTGTCTGCAGCAGTGCGGATGCTGCCATGGCTTGCTCCCTTACATTACTGGAATGTCGGGTCACATATCTCATCAAAGAAGACCTTCCTGATGAGCCTATCAAAGAAGCCGACTTCATCATTTTCCTTCCTAATATGTACACACTGCTTCCTTAATTGTGGGACAATCAAAATGTACTGTCTTAAGCTTTCTAGCTTTTTTTAAAGACTGTGGCAGGAAGGGAAAAATAATTTGTTTATTCTGAAAATATCTGGAAGCCTTTCAAATCATTGTCCATTAGAAGCGTTGCTGACATTTTTGTGAATTACAATGGCAGGTTCGGTTTTGACTGTCACTCTTCTTTGCACGAGATACTTCACAGGAAACAAAACCTTCTACATACGTGCCTCAGTACAGTTTTTTTTTTTCACTGTAGTATTATATACTTGAGTTTTGAACACTCAGCAGCTATTAAATATGCCATGTAACATAGCAAGAAAGACTGTGAATTTAAAATGTTTTATCTTTACATCTTGTGAGATAATAGTCTTTCAATGCCAGTGAATGAATCTCTCAAAGAAATGTATCACACTTCTGAATAGTTTATAATGATCTCTCTTGAATAATGGTATAGAAAAACTGATAAAGGTGGAATAAGCTAATATTTGGCCCAAAATAGATACTGAATATATGTGCATGAAAAAAAAAGAATACTGTTTTCACTTGTATAGCATCTGAGTTTCATGTACATTCCCTGCTGTCAGTCAGCCAGTTCAGTCACTCAGTCGTGTCCGACTCTGCGACCCCGTGAACTGCAGCACGCCAGGCCTCCCTGTCCATCACCAACTCCCGGAGTCTACCCAAACCCATGTCCATCCAGTCGGTGATGCCATCCAAACATCTCATCCTCTGTCATCCCCTTCTCCTCCTGCCCTCAATCTTTCCCAGCATCAGGGTATTTTCAAATGAGTCAACTCTTCACATCAGGTGGCCAAAGTATTGGAGTTCAGCTTCAGCATCAGTCCTTCCAGTGAACACTCAGGACTGATCTCCATTAGGATAGACTGGTTGGATCTCCTTGCAGTCCAAAGGACTCTCAAGAGTCTTCTTCAACACCACAGTTCAAAAGCATCAGTTCTTTGGTGCTCAGCTTTCTTTATAGTCCAACTCTCACATCCATACATGACCACTGGAAAAACTATAACCTTGACTAGACAGACCTTTGTTGGCAAAGTAATGTCTCTGCTTTTGAATATGCTGTCTAGGTTGGTCATAACTTTCCTTCCAAGGAGTAAGCGTCTTTTAATATCATGGCTGCAGTCACCATCTGCCGTGATTTTGGAGCCCAAAAAATAAAGTCAGCCACTGTTTCCACGGTTTCCCCATCTATTTGCCATCTCCACAGATGTTCTTCAAAGAAGGCACTTTATTTGATCTTTGGGGCTGCTTAGTGTGAGATGTTAAGCAGCCTTCTCATGGAAGTGAAACTTGCCTAGTGATCTCGAGAGCCCAGGTATGGCTCAAAAAACATTGCTGTTTGCCCACCTGAATAAGGTGCAAACTTACTTACTGAATAAAAGAACTTCCAGTATAGTTAACACAAATTTATTTTAGAAAGGAACAGCAATCAACCCCATTGTACATTAGGATTGTTTACTCTCAACTTACAGGTCTGTTTTCATCCATTCTGCGAGAACAAGCAAATCTTAGGCATGATGGACCAAAATGGATAGTCCTGGATGGTGATATCGATCCCATGTGGATTGAATCACTAAACACTGTCATGGATGATAACAAGGTGAACAGAAATACTGTTTATCGTAAAATGCAGGTCTGAGATCTTTATACTTGCATGAGTTTCAGTAGGACAATTTAAAATTGTGATATTTCAGATTCTAAATACAGTTTATTTTTTATGGTATTCAGGCCTTTTCATGTTAAAACTGTTAAAACGAAAGTCTTAAATTTAGATAATTACCATAGTTGTTTAAAAGTTGGCATGAGTAAGTGCACGTTGATGAGTTTGTTCCTCAGGGGTCAGTGAGCTCCCCTGGGGATGAACTGATATCTTTATTCAGACTGCATTTCTAACTCGGGCAGTGATCATTTCTAACTTGGGCACTGAGCTCATATGTAGCCTTTGGCACTTCTCCTGGGGGCAGGGGCGGGGGGCGGTACTTCTTGCTGTTATGAAAAGTTAGCAGCCTTGCCTTTGCTCCCTAATGAAATGGCCACTTTTGTGCTGTGCTGCTCTGTCCAGGTGCTGACATTGGCCAGCAATGAGCGCATAGCTCTGACTCCCTCTATGAAGCTGCTCTTTGAGATTCATCACTTGAGGACTGCAACCCCAGCTACTGTTTCCAGAGCTGGTATTCTATATGTGAACCCACAAGATTTAGGCTGGAATCCGTGAGTATGGCTTTTTTTTTTTTAATTGTGGTAAAATATACATGATGTCAAATTTACCATTTTAACCGTTTTAAGTATAGAGTTCAATGGCATAGAGTACATTCACACTGTAGTACAACCATCATCACCATCAGTCTCCAGAACCTTTTTCATCTTCCCAAAATGAAACCCCATAGTCACTAAACAGTACCCCTCCCAGCATCCCCAGCTCCTTTCTACTATCTGTCTCTATGAATTTGAATATTCTAGGTACTTCTTACAAATTGAATCATATAGTAATTTTTGTGATGAGTTTATTTCGCTTAGTAAAATGTCTTCAAAGTTTGTTCATGTTACAGCAGGTGCCAGAATTTCCTTTCTTTTTAAGGCTGAACGGAATATATACCCAATGGAATGTATGTGTGTGTGTGTATGTGTGTATATATATATATATATATATATATGTATCATACTGTTTATCCATTCATCCTTCTGTAGACACTAGGGCTGCTTCAGCCTTTTGACTGTTGCAAATAATGCTTCTATGAACATGGGCATAATCTCTTTGAGTTCCAGCTTTCAATTGTTTTTGATATGTACCCACACAAGCAGAATGGCTAGAGATCATACAGCAAGTCTATTTCAGATTTTTTGAGGTACCACTATGCTGTCTTCCACTATGGCTGCACCATTTGACGTTCCCATCAGTAGTGCACTAGAGTTTCACTTTCTGCATGACCCCACCACCACCTGTGGTTTTCTCCATATTTTATAATAGAAACATCCTAATAGGTGTGAAGTGGAATTGCATTCCAATTTTGACTTACGTTTCTCTTATGATTAATCATGTTGAACATCTTTTCATGCATTCATTGGCCATTTGTATATTTTCTGTGGAGATGTGACTATTTCAGCCCTTTGCCTGTTTTTTAATCTAACTATTGGGGTTTTTTGTTGTTTTGTGAACTTTTTATTACTCTTCATAGAATCATTCAACTTCAGCTTCTTTGGCATTAGTGTTTGGGGCATAGAGTTGAATTACTGTGATATGGCTCATAGTTTCATTGAGTTAGACAAGGCTGTGGTCCATGTGATCAGTTTGGTTGGTTTTCTGTGATTGTGGTTTTCTGTTTGCCCTCTGATGAATAAGGATAAAAGGCTTATGGAAGCTTCCTGATGGAAGAAACTGACTGTGGGGGAAACTGGGTCTTATTCTGATGGCCAGGGCCATGCTCAGTTCAGTTCACTTCAGTCGCTCAGTCGTGTCCGACTGTCTGCAACCCCATGGACTGCAGCACACCAGGCCTCCCTGTCCATCACCAACTCCTGAAGTTTACTCAAACTCATGTCCATTGAGTCGGTGATACCATTCAACCACTTCATCCTCTGTCGTCCCCTTCTCCTCCCACCTTCAATATTTCCCAGCATCAGGGTCTTCAAATGAGTCAGTTCTTCGCATCAGTTGGCCAAAATATTGGAGTTTCAGCTTCAACATCAGTTCTTCCAGTGAACACCCAGACTGATCTCCTTAGGGTGGACTGGTTGGATCTCCTTGCAGTCCAAGGGACTCTTAAGAGTCTTCTCCAACATCACAGTTCAAAAGCATCAATTCTTCGGCACTCAGCTTTCTTTATAGTCCAACTCTCACATCCATACATGACTACTGCAAAAACCATAGCCTTGACTAGATAGACCTTTGTTGGCAAAGTAACGTCTCTGCTTTTTAATATGCTGTCTAGGTTGGTCATAACTTTCCTTCCAAGGAGTAAGTGTCTTTTAATTTCATGGCAGTAGACACCATCTGCAGTGATTTTGGAGCCCCCCCCCCAAAAAAATAAAGTCAGCCACTGTTTCTACTGTTTTCCCATCTATTTGCCATGAAGTGATGGGACCGAATGCCATGATCTTACTTTTCTGAATGTTGAGCTTTAAGCCAGCTTTTTCACTCTCCTCTTTCACTTTCATCAAGAGGCTCTTTAGTTCTTCTTTACTTTCTGCCATAAGGATGGTGTCATCTGCATATCTCAGGTTATTCGTATTTCTCCCAGCAGTCTTGATTCCAGCTTGTGCTTCATCCAGCCCAGCACTTCTCATGATGTACTCTGCATATAAGTTAAATAAACAGGGTGACGATATACAGCCTTGACGTACTCCTTTTCCTATGGGAACGAGTCTGTTGTTCCATGTCCAGTTCTAACTGTTGCTTCCTGACCTGCATACAGATTTTTGAGGAGGCAGGTCAGGTCGTCTGATATTTCCATCTTTTGAAGACTTTTCCATAGTTTGTGGTGATCCACACAGTCAAAGGCTTTGGCATAGTCAATAAAGCAGAAATAGGTGTTTTTCTGGAACTCTCTTGCTTTTTTGATGATCCAGCGGATGTTGGCAATTTGAACTCTGGTTCCTCTGCTTTTTCTAAATCCAGCTTGAACATCTGGAAGTCCACAGTTCACATATTGCTGAAGCCTGGCTTGGAGGATTTTGAGCATTTCTTTACTAGTGTGTGTGATGAGTGCAATTGTGCAGTAGTTGGAGCATTCTTTGGCATTGCCTTTCTTTGGAATGGGAATGAATACTGACCTTCTCCAGTCCTGTGGCCACTGCTACATTTTCCAAATTTGCTGGCATATCGAGTGCAGCACTTTCACACAGCATCAGCTTTTAGGATTTGAAATAGCTCAGCTGGAATTCCATCACCTCCACTAGCTTTGTTCCTAGTGATGCTTCCTAAGGCCCACTTGACTTCACATTCCAGGATGTCTGGCTCTAGGTCAGTGATCACACCATCATGATTATCTGGGTCATGAAGATCTTTTTTGTACAGTTTTTCTGTGTATTCTTCCTTCCTCTTCTTAATATCTTCTGCTTCTGTTAGGTCCATACCATTTCTGTCCTTTATTGAGCCCATCTTTGCATGAAATAATCCCTTGGTATCTCTAATTTTCTTGAAGAGATCTCTAGTCTTTCTCATTCTATTGTTTTCCTCTATTTCTTTGCATTGATCACTGAGGAAGACTTTCTTATCTCTCCTTGCTATTCTTGGGAACTCTGCATTCAAATGAGTATAGCTTTCCTTTTCTGCTTTGCTTTTCACTTCTCTTCTTTTCTCAGCTATTTGTAAGGCCTCCTCAGAGAGCCATTTTGCTTTTTTGCATTTCTTTTTCTTGGGGATGGTCTTGATCCCTGTCTCCTGTACAGTGTCATGAACCTCCATCCATAGTTCATCAGGCACTCTATCAGATTCTAGTTCCTTAAATCTTTTTCTCACTTCCACTGTATAATTGTAAGGAATTTGATTTAGGTCATACTTGAATGATCTAGTGGTTTGCCCTACTTTCTTCAGTTTAAGTCTGAATTTGGCAATAAGGAGTTCATGATCTGAGCCACAGTCAGTTCCCATTCTTGTTTTTGTGACTGTATTGAGCTTCTCCATCTTTGGCTACAAAGAATATAATCAGTCTGGTTTCAGTGTTGACCATCTGGTGATGTCCATGTGTAGAGTCTTCTCTTGTGTTGTTGGAAGAGGGTGTTTGGGCCATGCTCAGTAAATCTTTAATCCAATTTTCTGTTGATGGGCGGGGTTGTGTTCCCTCTGTGTTGTTTGGCCTGAGGCCAAACTGTTAACCCACACCTCCACCAGAGACTCCTGAAGGCTCACAGGCAAGTCTGACTCAGTCTGTTGTGGGGACACTGGTCCTTTCTCCTGGCTCCTGGTGCATACAAGGTTTTATTTCTACCCTCCAAGAGTTGTTTCCCTAGTCCTGTGGAAGTTCTGTAATCCAGTCCCACTGGCCTCCAAAGTCAAATTCCCTGGGGATTCTCTGTCCCGTTTGCTGGATCCCCAGGTTGGGAAATCTGTTGTTGGTCCAAGAACTTTCCTAACAGTGCGAGAATTTCTTTGGTATAATTGTTCTGCAGTTTGTGGGTCGTCTTCTCAGCAGCTCTATGGAAAAGACCCTGATACTGGGAAAGATTGAAGGTAGGAGGAGAAGGGGACGACTGAGGATGAGATGGTTGGATGACATCACTGACTCAATGGACATGAGTTTGAGCAAGCTTCGGGAGTTGGTGATGGACAGGGAAGCTCAGCATGCTGCAGTCCATGGGGTCACAAAGCGTCAGACATGACTGAGCAACTGAACAGAACTATTAATCTTAGATATTAAAAAAGCTAAAATTGTATTTGACTATTTGAAGAAAATATTAGTGATTAAATTTAGTGCTAATTAATTAGGCTAACTAAAATAAATTAGCACCTTTATGCAGTTGTCATTTTTAGTTGGACATTGCCTTGTTCATGGCTTGTACATGTAAATACATACATTTGTTGACCAAGTGAATAAATAATAAAAGCTCACGTGGAGCACTTAGGTGTCAGTATATCATTTAGTGAGCATATATGTGTGTGTATATATATTTATATAATATGCATATGTGAACAAAGCGGTGATACTTTGATTTAGAACAAGTTTATTGTGCCCACTTGCTCACTTTTCAGATGCTTACACTTTTCATCATTTATTCTGGTGGTCCCTTGTCACCTTCTCTCGTATTCCCACTCTGTGCTGTGGAAACATCTGCGCTCTGCGCGTGAACAGTGCTGTGACGGTATGCTTCTTGTGTCAGTTATCTTCTCTTTACCCCTCCACCCTGCTCTGTGCACCCAGTGGCTGTCCTGTGTGGACCACATCAGTACGTTCCTTGCCCTCTGGCTTCTGGTTGGTTTGACCAATGGGGAGCACTGACAGGAAATGAGAGGGAGAAAGGAGAGTGAGATCTCTTCATTCCTCCCGCTCCCTCCCCATAGGACTACAACAGGATGACTGTCCTTCATCAGCGTGCGTATGTGTTCCGTCGTGTCCAACTCTTTGCAACCCTATAGACTATAGCCCACCAGGCCCTCAGTCCATGGGATCCTCTAGGCAAGAATATTAGAGTGGGTTGCTATGCCTTCCTGCAGGGGATCTTCCCAACCCAGGGATGGAACCAGTGTCTCCTGCATCTCCTGCATTGCAGGCAGATTCTTTACCCACTGAGCAACCTGAGAAACTCCTCTTAAATCTCTCCATGAGATTCTTTACTTCCAGGTTCTGGTAGCCCTTTCCTTTCCCAATAGTCCTTTTATTGATCCTTCTCTATTATCCTGATTCAAGGATGACTTCTGTTCCCTGCCAGACTTCTGACTCATGCACTTCTCCAGGCTACTTTTCTGTGTCCTGATTTGTTTACTGAAAGTCTCATCCTCTAACTCAACAGTCAAGTAGAGCCATACTCAGGTTTCTGTGAAGCTAGGGGAAGAACTGATTTTTTAAAGTCTAAGATGGAGAGTTCTTCTTGGACTAACAGCTGCTTTCTCCAGCTAGGATTTTGACTGGCTCCTAGGCCATTTCTGTTGATTGGGGACTGGATGAAGGAGAATCTCCAGTGTCCCTTGACCTTCCCATGCAGAGAGCAGAGGTGGTCCTGGTACCCCATTTCATTCATGAGACCCCTCACCCCCACTGGTGTGGTCTGATTTCAGTAGTAAATCTCACGGTTCCCAAGGTCTCTGTAGTTGTCTCAGTAACATATGGAGTTTGTGCTAACAGAGGCTGTCTAAATCCCCAAAGAAGGACTTTCATCTAGTATGTCAGAGATCATAGGATGGCAGAAGATTCACCCGATTTGCATTCTTGAGAAAGTTAAACCCCTCTTTACCATTAGATTCTGTTTTTATGGAGGTTTGGTTCTAATTAAGATCAATGGGTAGATTTTCATTTTCCTTTGTGTGACTAAAGGGTCTATCCAGGTCATTATCCGTAATAGTGGGCATCCTCTATACAGGATATTTTTACATTTTTACCTCCTACTGCCAGAAAGTTTCAGTGTACTATTAAAAAGTGACTATTTCAGTTGGGAGGGGTATTTTTTTACACCATATTATCAGATACTTTATTACCTTACTTTAATGTCATAATATTAAAAAATATGATAGCTTTACATGTATTGACTCATTTAATCCATAATTATCTCTGAGATCAATATAATCATTAATGTAATTTCCAAAGCCAATATCTAAGGTCTCAGTTTCCCCCAACTCTTTAATTTGAAAGTGTTGAAAAATATTTAAAAAGTTAAAAAGGTGGTAGGTAGTACATTGTATAACCATGCAGTCTTTTCCTGCAGTTATCAATTTTTACAATTTTACCCAATTTACTTTCTCTTTGGCTGTACATACACTCCCTCTCAAAGGCAGAGACAGACATAAATTGTCTACGTTTATTTTTGCTGAATTATCTGAAAATGAGTTGGAGACATTGACAGTTCCTCCCTAAGAACTAGAGTGGGCCCTGCATGAACATAAGTCCAATAAACATACCTAAGAAATTTATCTTTGTTATAATATTATCGAAACAGTGATTTTTCAAAATTTCCCAGCGCCTCTGGGAATTTCCTCTGTAGCTTTTTTTTTTTTTTAATCCAACATCAAAACAAGGACCATGCATTGCAGTTACTTATCTCTGTCTTCTCCTTTAATCTAGAATATCTATCCACCTTTTTATTTCATGATGTTTAGAGCTTTGAAGAGAAGAAGCCAGATATTTCAAAGACTGATAGTTGCAGAGTGGTTGCAAAGTGGGTCCACCTTTCTGTCTCTGTGTATTAAGTGACATTTTTTTAGTAAAAAAGAAACTATTTCTATTCTTCCTTTCTACTCTTTTTCCTCACTTCCTCTCTCCTTTTTCTCTTCCCCCTTCCTTTTTCTTTTTGGGGAGTGTCATTTTCTATTCATGGGTTCTTGTTTATCTTAGTCTAGTGGATTATGAATCATTGCCAACAGTATTCTTTTGCATGCTCAATTTGTCCTAAATTTTGCCAGCAGGAACGCCTTCCATGTTCTTTTATATTTGCTTTCTAGCTGAACCAGATGCTTGGGGCTCATCTGAGACTTTCCTTCCCCTACACTCCATTCGGCCATTTCTCTAAGGAGCCAGGAGTTGTCTAAGGAGTAGTATTTAGAATCCAAGATACCATGCTAGAGAGCTCATTGCCATTGGTATGTCATTGCTTCTAGAACCTTTAGTGTCCAGAGTTAGGAAATATATTTTCTTAATTCATATGTGGAAACTGGTATTTTGGATAGAGGAGATTATGAAATACTATGTTCCAACTGAGGAATAAATAGATTGCTCTTATTACTTAACCTGCTAAGAACATTTTTTGTTAAAATTCACTGAGCTATTTAAATGCATAATTTTATGTCCACATTTTAAAGATAAGTCAAACAACATCCTTAAAATCATATCAGTAAGTGACTAGCTGAATCAAATACTATTTTAATTCTGAGTTCTGAGTAAGTTTACTGAAAGACTCCTACATCTGTTGTGATCTTGAGAGAAATTAGAAGTAAATTTCTAAAAATTATCATCAGTGAGAATTTTTCCTAGTAGAAAGGAATAAAATGCAGAGAAAACCAGAGAACAATTAAATTCATTTATAATTATTTAAAGTAAGCATAACTGAAAATGGGATCTACCAAAATGTGTATTGCATAGCTTGTGCACAACGATAGGAAAAGGCAGGATTATTTCTGAAATTTTGTCTGATTCCTGGAAGATAACTTTTGGGAGCCACAGCTTCAGATCATACTTTTCCCTCTATTACTTTAGTTGAAAATGTTTCTTTTAAAAACTTGATTTTTTTGAAGTACGGTTGATTTATAGTGTTGTGCTAGTTTCAGGTGTACAGCAAAGTGACTCAGTCACACACACACAGATATATAATGGTTTGCACCTGCCAACCCCAAACATTCCTCCCACCCTCCTTCCCCCTTGGCAGCCAGCCCATTCTCTGTGTCTGTGAGTCTGTTTCTGTTTCATAGGTAAGTTCACTTGTGTCCTATTTTAGATTCCACATGTCAGTGATATCATATATTTGTCTTTATCTTTCTGATTTACTTCACTTAGTATAATAACCTCTAAGGTCCATCCATGTTGCCTCAAACGGCCTCCTTTCTTTTTTTTTTTTTTTAACAGTTAAGTACTGTTCATTATGTGTGTGTGTGTGTGTGTGTGTGTGTGTGTGTGTGTGTATTCACACACTGCATCTTCTTTATCCATTCATCTGTGGATGATCTTTTAGCTTGTTTCCATTTCTTATCTATTGTGAATCATGCTGTTATGAACATAGGGGTGCGTGTATTTTTTTTCAAAATTTTGTTTTTTCCTGACATATGCCCAGGAGTGGGATTGATGGATCATATGGCAATTCTATTTTTAGTTTTTTTTGAGGAACCTCCATATTATTTTCCATAGTGGTTGAGCCCATTTGCATTCCCACCAATAATGTAGAAAGATTCCCTTTTCTCCATATCCTTGCCAGCATTTGCTATTTGTAGACTTTTTAATGATGGCCATTCTGAGTGGTGTGAGGTGGTACCTCATTGTACTTCTGATTTGCATTTCTCTAATAATTTAGTTGAAAATATTCTACCTTTGTCTCACTCATTCAGTCACCCATATTGGATGATCTTAGTCTTCTATCCCTACAATCCCATCCTTTCATCTTTGGATTCTGTTTGTACGTGTAAACACACAGATTCAGAAGTCATCGATGTACACTGCTGATCTGTAGGTCCTTTTCAGCTTCTGCTGTTTTCTAGGCCCCCATGAATGATAGAAAACCAAAATCTTGCCACGAGGGGCAAACTAGAGAGAGCTCTGAATTCCTCTTGTGCTGTAGGATGGGATCCCAATGCCAGACTTAGAGTAATAAATAATATCTTCAGAAGCCTGAAAACTTTGGCTGCCTTTATAGTTTCTCAACTGCAGGGCTGTAGACTTCCTGTGATGTTCCTATAGGAGTGATGTACCTATGAGACTTCTGGAGAAGGAGGAGGCGCAACACAGGTGCCTATATGGAACAGATTTGCAGGCACCACGAGCCAAAGATTCTGTTAGTGACCTAGACATTAGCGTTAAGGTGATGCATTAAGGCATCTGTTGCATTAAGGCAGCTATTTCCTGAGGCAGGGGCAGTGACGTGGGTGAACTCATATGTAGGTAAGGAATAAATATATGATGTTTTTACTTGTATGTTGTATGGTAGCAGTGTGTTTCATTTGGCCATATTCAAATCTACAGCATCTTTTAAAAAATAGGGTGGAAGGAATTGCCAATAGCATAGATCTATAGCTTCAGTTTTTCCATTGCTGAAGATAATTTGCTGCCTTTTAATGTTTACTAAATTTAGCAGTAATTTATACATAGTACTTTCAAATGTCCACATTTAACAATATAGACCCTTTTTTTCCTTAACTTCCAGTGCTATATGCTGTGGTTGACTGCTAGCAGAGGTCATTTTGTTTCTTTTTTTGTTTGTTTGCCTCCAATCAGTTTCAACTCTTACCACATCTCCTGGTTTGATTGAATTCACTTTCATTTTTGTGGACATAATTTGTACAACAGCATCATTTACTCTTGGGCCTGGTGGGCTTTCCCTTTGAGACTTTGGCTACTGCCAGTGAGGGTTAATGAAGTAGCTATTACCTAAGTGCAAAGCCCATTTCCCCCTCTGTGGCTTTGTTGAGGCTGCAGCTCCTAGTTAGCCCTGCACAGCCTTCTGCCGCCACAGAGACCAAAGACAGAGGTGGGGAGCTGGGGTAGAATTTCTTAAACCCAACAGAGCGCTGCCTGCCCTGAAGGACACTGCTGCCTTTAGGAGATGCGCAGAGGGGCAAAACCAGGATCTGAACCCAGTTCTCCCAATTACACCAACTCTGTGCTAATGAGTAGCATTGATTGGAAATTTGTTATATGTCAGTTATTAATCTAAGCACTTAATACATGAGAACTCATTTGCTCCTCAGAGCAACCCTAGGAAAAGCATGTCATCATCATCTCCATTGCCAGTTAAGAAACTAGAGGCACAGAGACATTAACTAACCTTCCCAAGGAAACAGAGTTAAAGGAAGGATAAAGATCCGGGCAGTCTGACTCAGAGCCACATCTCCCTAAATAATTCCCCCTGCACCCCACCAAAAAAAGCTCTGGATACTGAGACTTCAGTTCTGCCAGCGTGTGTAGAATAAAAAGAGTAGCTAAGGGGTAGGTGTGGCCTTCATTCTGAGTACCTAGCAACCGTATTCCATTATTCCACTCTTCTGTGGCACCCACTGGATGTAACTCAGAGAGCACCAGAAGTGACCTTTCAGTTACCATCATGCAACTGAACTTCAGCTGAAAATCATTCCTCTTTGACCTGAAAAAGTTGTAATAGTTGATAGTTCATAAATCTAGCAATAGTGTATAGATAGTTGAACATTTAATAAAACCCCATCATGAAGCCCTACGATTATCAGAGGGAGCCTTTGTGAGATAATCATTTTGCCTTAATTTCTTTTGATATTAAAAATATGCAATCTGATTTGCTTAAAATAAGGTATAGCTGTCATTGATCTGGTTGCACTGTCTCTGGTGGCAGCCACATGGATTTGTGACCACTGTTTCTTGTTTGATGAGAACTCTTTGAGCAATTATTTTTCATGTCATATCATACAGTTTCTTTCCAGAGACTACTGTGGGTGCAACTAAGTCATGTTTCATTTTATTGACAAACATTATTTTATTAATGTTAGAAATATGAAGGTAAGTGGTAACATTTTACAAGCTTCAGATTTATGTGCCTGCACCCAAGGGTGAGATGCCATTTTAGAGCCACTCATTGGCTTCCCAGTTGATGCTCGTGATAAAGAATCTGTCTGCCAAGCAGAAGATGAGGGTCTGATCCCTGGGTCAGGAAGATCCCCTAAGTAGGAAATGGCACCCACTGCATTATTCTTGCCTGGAAAATTCCTTGGGCAGAGGAGCCTGGTGGGCTACAGTCCATGGGGCCGTAGACAGTTGGACGCAACTGAGCACACACACAGGAACCACATTGTCAGCTCTCAGGTTAGAGTTATGTTCAGTCCAGTGAGCAGGAGGGACTTGGAAATGGTCCCTATGAAATTTTCGCCTCTTTATTTGTAACTGATTTTTCATTACTAAAAAATCGACGCCAATTTTAATCAAGAAAAACCCCAAGCTGTTTTCATAAATAAAGCCTACCCTCTGAAAATAGTTTCAGTGCTCTAGGAAATGACAAAGTATACTTCCTTATAAATGCTCGGTAATGGCCTACTTATCCTCTATTATGTTGGGTTTCTAAGTGCTGTTAGTAGTTTCTTTTACATTCTTTTCATTTGGGTAAAAGTGGCCATTAAAACAAGTGTATAAAGGGTCATTTTAAAATATTTGCCATTTGAGAAATAGAGTGAACCCACTCTACATGTCCCTGAAGTATTGGACCAAGCTGTGTTGAAGGGGGAAGCTTTTGAGTACGTGAATTTCTGCTTTTCAAGCCTGGTGCTCAATAAAAGCCTTTCTGTGCTCTTTTTCAGGTATGTGGCCAGTTGGATAGACAGAAGGTGGCATCAGTCAGAAAAGGCCAATTTAACGATTCTTTTTGATAAATACGTTCCTGCCTGCTTGGAAAAGCTGAGAACAAGCTTTAAAACCATCACTTCAATTCCAGAGAGCAGCCTGGTGCAGGTTCGTCTTGGGTACCTCTGTTTCACACAGTAGTCCTGATTTGGTTTGATCAAAAAAGAAGTTCTTGTTCAAAATCATGAAGTGGTTTCTGGAAGGATTAGGTTGCCCCACACCCCGCCAGCCCCCACATCCCCCTGTGCTTTTGGCAGCCCTCTATCACATGCCTGTCATGTGCCTTGACCATTCGGGTTTGTGGTCTGTTTCTCTGAGTAGACTGTGAACTAGAGCCCTGGAGCCACCTTTTATCATTTGTATATCTCCAGAGATTTCCATAATGCCAAGCACTCAGTAGGCGCCAAATGTATCATTGCATCATTGTGTTTTTCCCAAATACATTTGCATGAAGTAAGAACAGGGTTGTAACAGCTTCATTTATTTTTCTGTTTCCTAAGCAGCTGGCCCAGAGAAGGTGCTCAGTGTGTTTTTTGAAAACCATAAATTCATGCAATACCTGTGGCGGATTCATTTTGATATTTGGCAAAACTAATACAATTATGTAAAGTTTAAAAATAAAATAAAATTAGAAAAAAATTAAAATTAAAAGGCAAGTGGCAAAAAAAAAAAAAAAAAGATTTTGACCAGTGAGTAAGAGAAAGCTACTGAATATCACCTGAAGAACCAACCCCTACCCATCCTGGCCTGACAGACCTCCCATTCTTTCCTCCCTTCCTTTACTCCCCCCTCCCCAGAATAGTCCTCAAGTCCGGGCCAGTCTAGATGAAGAGTTCATAGTATTTCAGGGATAGGTTTTTTTTTCGGATCCTTATTGTCAGACAGCTGCTAAGAGTGAAGAGTATGTATGATACGTTGTCATGACAGCAAATGAAGATAATGCAGGGCACACAGAAATGAAGGTTGTGATCTTAATGTCAGTGTGAGGAAAAACGATCCCCCAGCCTTTACAAGTATAAAACTTCACAGAAGGTTTACAATTAGAAACCTTTATTTGTTTCTCTTTAGGAGCAAAATTGGTTTTGAAGTACTTTGTTACTGTGAAGTTACTACTACAGAATTTGTTTGACGCTAAATTAGAAAGTCACAAGCATAATAAGAAGAGAAAGTTCAGGTTTTTGGATAATTCGCACACCAATTAAGTAAACGATAGTCTTCACCAGTAATTATCTGAGGTATAATTTATTTCTGAAAGCAGGCCTGAATTTATTCATAATGAATTAATTATGTGGTTAGCCTAATTAGACTTCCTTTGGTGTAATACTTGCAAAAAGCAAGTATCGTGTTCTTTCTCAAGTTGACTTATATATTTGTGTTTCTCTGTGGTGTGAACTTTTTCATTTAAGAGTAGTGTGAAAATAGGTCAGTAGGAATTAATATGATTTTTGCTCTCACTTCCTTTTTCTGTAGTATTCAGAAATGGCGTTTTATCCTTAACTCCTTTCTGGCTGCTATTGCATAAAGTCATCTCTTTGCTGTGACTGCTTGTAAGGGAAAAAAATAAAGACAAAAATGAGTGTACAAGAGACTTGCTTAGAGAGATTAATTTTACTGTAATTGAGTTGAGGAGGGCATGGCAACCCACTCCAGTGTTCTTGCCTGGAGAATGCCCATGGACAGAGGAGCCTGGCGGGGTTTCCCTGGTGGCTCAGGTGGTAAAGAATCTGTGTGCAATGCAGGGGACCCAGGTTCGATCCCCAGGTTAGGAAGATCCCCTGGAGAAGGAAATGGCAACCCACCCCAGTATTCTTGCCTGGAGAATTCCATGAACAGAGGAGTCTGGCAGGCTACAGTCCATGGGGTCTCAAAGAGTCAAACATGACTGAGCAATTAACACATACACACACACCCTGTGCTATACATTAGGACCTTGTTGTTCATCCATTCTACATATACCAGCTTGCATCTGCTAATCCTGAACTCCAGTCTATCCCTCCCACTGCGCCCCCTCTTTGGCCACCACAAGTCTGTCCCCTAAGCCCATGAATCTGTCTCCACTTCATAGATAAGTTCATGTGTCTCATACTTTAGATTCCACATGTAAGTGATGCCGTATATGTGCCTTTCTTTGTCTAACTTCACTTAGTACAATAATCTCTAGGTCCATCCATGTAGCTGTAAATGGTATCATTTCATTCTTTTAAAAGGCCACTTTAAGAAATTAATGTACTATGTTTTCCAGTATACGAAACTTTCTTGCTTTGCATTTGTTAAGGTGTTTTAACTCTTTCAGAATATACACCAAGGTGTGATTATATTAATTGCTGGTGCAGAGCTTAAAATGTTTTCCAAGTACTGTGTTTGGGAGAAAATAGAAAACTCGTACGAGTTCTTAGCACGTTGAGGTCAGTGGATGACATCATTTTGACACCTTTTAGTCTTTTTCATTTTGATTTTAACAGTTGCTTAGACCAACATGGCTTCTACTCAGGAATAGCAAAGTCTCAGGGTTTTACATGATTTTTCTTGACAACAAATTGGTGAATTTTATTTGATTAGAAGATTGTTTTAAAGTAGCAAGCACAGCACAATATAAAATAATGGAAATCAAGAGAGAGATTGAGAAAATGACAGGCTGTAAAGCAACTGTCCTCCAATAAAGTTTTTTTTTTCCTAATGAAAATGTGACAGGTGCTCAACTAATTAAATTTTCAAAAACACTTCCAACTTATGCCAGGACCAATTTTCCATATTACCATTTTCCCTGCCTCTCAGGATTGGGAGGGAGACACACACACGTCACTTGCCTTGTTACAGCTTTCCGTGCTGTGTGCATGATATTGATAAACATCTACCACTGCCTCCGAAAGCTGGGGGAAGGGTCTCCTGAGTTTTGAGGGTCTGTGACAGCACTAGTTCATGACAACCATTTTTGTGCGAGCTAAAAAGCGTGTTCGTTATGGTTATTATTTCACATGAGAAAGGCCTTAGCCGCAGCCGTGTTCCCTTTGTTACTGACCTCATTGCCCTGGACATGGAGGGAATTTCAGACCAATGGAGCCCTTTCACACGGAGGATCTGAAGAGCAAGTTCCTGAATAGCATTTCTTCCAGAGTTAGATGTAGTCTCACGTCCAAAAAATGCCACAAGCTAAGGGCAGCCAGTCTGACTTTCTAAATTTATGACAACAGGTGGGGGAAACAGCTGCCAGAGAATGAAGGGAAAGTGAGTTATCTAAATGTCTACTCGAGGGCAGTAGTCACACATCCCTTCCACCTCGTGCCTTCGTTCCCAGTGATGTTGTAGGGCAACACGTGCTGGAGAGAAAAACGCCTTTACTTTGTTTTTAAGTGAGAAAGTGGGTTATAGAGTCCTGCGTATAGAAGGACTCACTACTTATTAAAAAAAGACAGCACAGCTGTATCCCCCTTGTTTTTTTTTAATGTGTATTTCTCTTTATTTTAGTGATTATTAATTGGAGAATTTATGATAATAGGGGTTTTTTTTGATAGTTTGTTGTTACATAGAAGATACGTCTGGTTGAAAGTGGCCAAGGGATTCCACTGCCAACTCAGAAACCCAAGGCAGTCATTTATGCATCTCCCAGGATAGCACATTACAGAGCTGGGGAAAATCATAACATCTCTTAAGGGTACAGAGGATTTATTCCTAAGTCCTATGAATTTTCTTCACTGGTTATTAAAAAAAAAAAATTGTTGCCCTGAAAGAATGGCTTTTTCTTTTTCTTTAGACTATTTGTACTCTTCTGGAGTGTTTATTGACTCCTGAAAATGTACCTTCTGACAGCCCAAAGGAAGTTTATGAGGTCTACTTTGTCTTTGCTTGTATCTGGGCGTTCGGAGGCACTCTGCTACAAGATCAGGTATGTGTAGAAATAGTTTACAGAACTAGTTTTATTTGGAGAAAAATATTATTATATGTTATCCCTGTGGGTTTGGGGGTTTTGGGGTATGTAAGTATCATAAAGCTACCTACTAGCCCTATTCACTCCTAAGCTTGTGCATTGTCAGGCAAGCTCATTGAGGCTGGCGGTGCTTTCCTCGGCTGACAAGGCAGGTCCATAGTCTTCCACCAGACCTCTCTTCGGAGCCCCAAGGTTCCAGGTCAACAGCAGCAGTGTCCCAGTGTGCCCGAGACAGGGTGCTGCATCTGCCCCTCACCTCTCTGTGCTCTTCCTCTTACCCCTTTTCCTCAGTGATACATTTCTCCCAGTTGCTCTGGTTAAAAACCTGAGAGACATCATTCTTCCATCTACATCCTGTGGGCATCAGCTCCTTTCAGATAGAAAGTAGCTGTCACGTCTGTCCCCTTGTCTGTATCCCTACAGCCTTAATTCAGGAGTGTATCAGCTTTAGCTTGCTCTGAGCTATCACATTGTTTTGGCTCAGGCTGCTGTAACAAAATATCATGCTCTGGGTGTCTTAAACAGCAGAAATTTACTTTCCCTCAGTTCTGGAGGCTACAAGTGCAAGGTCAAGATGCCAGCATGGTCAAGTTCTGGTGAGGACCTTCTTCGTGCCTTGCAGACAGATGCCTTTTTCTGTGTCTTCACAAGGCAGAAAGAAAGATAAAATGCTTTCTTGAGTCTCTTTGTGTAAAGGCACTAATCCCAACCTGAGGGACCCACCCTCAGGCCCTCATCTCAATATAAATACCTCCCAAAGGGCCCATCTCCAAATACTACCACATTGGGGATTAAGGCTGCAGCATGTGATTTTGGTGAGGAGACAGTTCAATCCATAGCACATAATAGCCTGCTCATTGGTTTCCAGATCTCTACTCCTCTTACTTCTGCCTAGTCTCACACATTCCTAGGGTGGTCCTCATGAGCTATAATCAACCCCAGGCTGCTTCCTTTCCGCTGTCCTTTCCTTTGGCCTAAAACGAGGCTATCACGCCTATACAACATTCCTAGCATGGTCTGTGACTTCTGATTTCTTTTCGGTAAACACTTAAGAACTTGCATAGACACATGTGCGCATGCCAACACACACACACACACACACAAATTGCTTAGACTTGTCAAAGTACAAAGTAGGAGTTTTTCGCCTTTAGAAATTTACATATCTAATCCCTTCTTTGCATGTCTGTGAATAGATTTTCTCCTGTTATCTTTACAGTAATTCAAGGTATCATCACTATGCAGGTAAAGTAAAACTCAGGCAAAGTAACTTAACTGACAGCCGATGACAATATCTGGATTCCCACTCATGTATGTCTGTCTCCAAGGGCTATCTGTAGTGCCTCAGGATCTCTCAGGGCCATAAGTGCTTCTATGGGCACCCCTGAATCTTTGAATTAAAAATAGACGGCATAAGTCTTCCAGGCTTCCCTAAAATATTTCCACATATAAGTATTGTTGTTGTTCAGTTACTCAGTCATTTGACTCTTTGCTACCCCATGGACTGCAGCATGCCAGGCCTCCCTCTCCTTTACCACCTCCCAGAGTCTGCTTAAACTCAGGTCCATTGAGTCGGAGATGCCATGCAACCATCTCATCAGCTGTTACCGCCTGCTTCTCCTGCCTTCAGTCTTTCCCAGCATCAGGGTCTTTTCCAATGAGTTAACATATCCCATCAGGTGGCCAAAGTATTGGAGTTTCAGCTTCAGCATCAGTCCCTCCAATGAATATTCAGAGTTGATTTCCTTTGGGATTGACTGGTTGGATCTCCTTGTTGTCCAAGGAACTCTCAAGAGTCTTCTCTAGCACCAGAGTTCAAAAGAATCCATTCTTTGGCTCTTCGTCTTCTTTATGGTCCAACTGTCACATCCATACGTGACCACTGGAAAAACTATAGCTTTGACTAAAGATGACCTTTGTAGGCAAAGTAATGTCTCTGCTTTTTAATATGCTGTCTTGGTTGTTCATAGCTTTTATTGCAAGGAGCAAATGTCTGTTATGGCTGCAGCCACCATTCACAGTGATTGTGGAGGACAAGAAAATAAAGTTTGTCACGGTTTCATTTTTTCCCCATCTGTTTGCCATGAAGTGATGGGACTGGAGGCCATGATCTTAGCTTTTTGAATGTTGAGTTTTAGCCAGCTTTTTCACTCTCCTCTTTCACCTTCATCAATAGACTCTTTAGTTCTTCTTTGCTTTCTGAAAAGAAACAGATGGATGACATCATAAGGATGTCATAAACAGACATCATAAGGATGATGTCATCCGCATATCTGAGATTATTGATATTTCTCCCAGAAATCTTGATTCCAGCTTGTGCTTCATCCAGCCCAGCATTTTGCATGATGTGCTCTGCATATAAGTTAAATAATCAGGGTGATGATATACAGCCTTGACGTACTCTTTTCCCAATTTTGAACCAGTCTATTGTTCTATGCTTCTTGAGCTGCGTACAGGTTTCTAAGGAGGTAGATATGGTGGTCTGGTATTCCCATAAGAATGTTCCACAGTTGTTGTGATCCACACAGTCAAAGGCTTTAGCATAGTCAATGAAGCAGAAGTAGATGTTTTGCTGAAATTCCCTTGCTTTTTCTAATGATCCAACAGATGTTGGCAATTTAATTTCTGGTTCCTCTGCCTTTTTTAAATCCAGCTTGTACATCTGGAAGTTCTCGGTTCGCATACTGTTGAAGCCTAGCTGTTGTAGGGTTTTGAGCATTACTTTGCTAGCATGTGAAGTGAGTGCAATTGTATGATCGTTTGAACATTCTTTGTCATTGTCCTTCTTTGTGATTGGAATGCAGACTGACCTTTTCCAATCCTGTGGCCACTGCTGGCTTTTCCAAACGTGCTGATATATTGAGGGCAGCACTATAACAGCATCATCTTTTAGAATTTAAAATAGCTCACCTGGAATTCTATCACCTCCACTAACTTTGTTCATAGTGAAGCTTCCTAAGGCCCACTTGACTTCATGCTCCAGGATATCTGGCTCTAGGTGAGTAACCACACCACTGTGGTTATCCAGGTCTGTAAGACCTTTTTTGTACAGTTCTTCTGTGTATTCTTGCCACCTCTTCCTAATGTCTTCTGCTTCTGTTACGTCCATACTGTTTCTGTCCTTTATTGTGCCCATCTTCACATGAAATTTTGCCTTGGTGTCTCTAATTTTCTTAAAGACATCTCTGGTCTTTTCCATTCTGTTGTTTTCCTCTATTTCTTTGCACTGATCCCTGAGGAAGGCTTTCTTATCTGTCCTTGCTGTTCTTTGGAACTCTGCATTCACATGGGTACATCTTGCCTTTTTTCCGTTGCCTTTTGCTTCTCTTCTTTTCTCAGCTATTTGTCAGGTCTCCTCGGACAACCATCTTGCCTTTTTGCATTTCTTTTTCTTGGGGATGGTTTTGATCATCGCCTCCTGTTCAGTGTTATGAACCTCCATGCATAGTTCTTCAGGCACTCTTTGTAAGATCGAATCCCTTGAAAATATTTGTCACTTCCACTGTATAATCATAAGGGATTTGGTTTAGGTCATACCTGAATGGCCTAGTGGTCTGAATTTGGCAATAAGGAGTTCATGATCTGAGCCACAGTCAGCTCCCGGTCTTGTTTTTGCTGACTGTGTAGAGCGTCTCCATGTTCGGCTACAAAGAATATAATCAATCTGATTTCAGTATTGACCATCTGGTGATGTCCATGGTAGAGGCATCCCTTGTGTTGTTGGAAGAGAGTGTTTGCTGTGACCAGTGCGTTCTCTTGGCAAAACTCTGTTAGCCTTTGCCCTGCTTCATTTTGTACTCCAAGGCTAAACTTGCCTGTTTTTTTTTTTTTACAGTTAGTTCTAGAAGGTCTTGTAGATCTTCAGAGAATCGTTCAACTTCATCTTCTTCAGCATTACTGGCCGGGGCATAGACTTGGATTACTGTGATGTTGAATGGTTTGCCTTGGAAACAAACCGAGATTATTCTGTCATTTTTGAGATCACATTTTGGACCATTTTGTTGACTATGAGGGCTACTCCATTTCTTTTAAGGGATTCTGTCCACAGTAGTAGATTCAGTGGTCATCTGAATTAAATTCACCCATTCCTGTCCATTTTATTTCACTGATTCCTAAAATGTCAATGTTCACTCTTGCCATCTGCTGTTTGGCTACTTCCAATTTACCTTGATTCGTGGACCTAACATTCCAGGTTCCTATGCAGTATTGTTCTTTACAATATTTTACTTTCACCTCCAGTCACATCCACAACTGGGCAATGTTTCCCTTTTGCCTCTGCCTCTTCATTTCTTCTGGAGCTGTTTTTCCGCTCTTCTCCAGTAGCATGTTGAACACCTACCAGCCTGGGGAATTCATCTTTCAGTGTCCTATCTTTTTGCATTTTCTTGCTGTTCATGGGGCTCTCAAGGTAAGAATGCTGAAGTGGTTTGCCATTCCCTTCTCCAGTGGACTATGTTTGGGAATTAAAATTGGAAGGTATTACAGCCAAGAGTAACCCAAATTTGTTTGTTTAGTCACAATAGGTTCTAAAATCCATGGTTGCTATGACCTGTGGGCCAGTTCTGCGACTTGTCACTAAGTTACTGTACTTTATATCTGTAAATGAATTTGGCATTTACTTGGCCTCCTAAGTCTCATTTTGACCCTTCTCAGAACCCACATTTCTTCAGTTATCTCCAAGTGCTTTTTCTAAAGAATAATAGCCTTTCTTGCCCGAGTTAAGAGTGTTGTGTGGCTTCACATGGTTTATCTCAAAGGCAGAATTTACACATATGGATTCCTCTCCATGGAGGCCACATGCAGAGTATTCCTGTCTACCCCAAAACCTCATGACTTTGTCTTTTTTCCAATGTTCTCCACAGAGTGTTTCCTTTTCCAGGGCTGTACAACCAAGTAAAATGGCATGAGAAGGATGTTGACAGCTGAGATTTTTCTGTTCCTCATCATGACGGCTCACCTTCCTCCCAACTTGACCCTCTTTTCATCTTTGCAATTTCCAGACTTGGCAGCCTTCCAAGCCAGCTAGTCAGACCAGGAGCTGAGCATCACGTGGTCCCCTTCCTGTCCCAGACACTCTCCCCAATTAGTATTCGACATCATCATCTTTAAATTTTCAAAACTGCTTTAACTACACAGCATTCAAAAGAGAGATTATGAAGCTGGAAACATGAATGAAGCAGATCCAAGAAACAGTCTTAGGAATAGCCATTTAGTCATCAGATTTGGGTGCCTTCTATGAATATATGTCAGGGAAAGAGTTTAGGGTTTCTAATAGGCTAGCTTATTGAATCTTAAAAAAAAAAAATTATCCTGTCTGTATAGTTATAGCTATTCTTCTTTTACAAAAAAGGAACTCAAACTTAGATAAGTTGGCCTCCTTGGAGACACGTGGCTAGCTTATGTCTGAGGCAAGTTCAGACTGCAGCTGACTGACTCAGACCTGTGTTCTTAACCCCGGCTGTTGCAGACACCTTCCAAAATTGGTCCCCGTCATCCCTCCCTGAGCCTCCTGTAAACAGCTGCTATCATTCCCCACTTGACTTCTGAAGTAATCTCCTCACTGGTCTTTCTGCTTCTGTACTTGCCCCATCATCCATTATGCACTCAGCAGCCAGAGTGGTTTCTTTAATGTAAATTGGATTATATGATACACTCCAGAATTTACAACACTTTAATGGATTCCTGTTGCTTTTAAGATACAATTTTAGAATTTCATTTACAAGGCCTTTGGCTTTGGCCCAGCCTGTCTCTCCCTACTTCTTCCTCAGCCGCTCCCTCCCCTCCAGCTGCACTGGCCAGTTTCTGGAATGCAGGTTCTTTCCTGTGATAAGATCTTTGTACTTGTTGACTTCTTCCTGGAATGTTCTGCTCCCTAATTGGTGCCTGTTCTCAGAGTTGATTCCCTGTACATCCAGTTAAAATAGATGCCCTCATTTCTCTCACTTCCAGCAAAGTTGGCTTTCAAGATACCAGTGTATTTATTTCTGTGTTCATAGACTTCACCTCTGCTTCCACCATACTTCCCCTTCATTTCCCCCATAAGTTCTGTGAGGGCAGAAACCCTGTTTGTTTTCTTCCCCAGTACGGGAACAAATGCATTTTAGTGAGTGAATGAATGATCGAAGACTTGTCATCAAAATGACTCTGCTGACATAGTGGTTAGGTGAAGCAAATTTTATTGTAAAGTAGAAATCTCATGTGCATCCTTCCTACAAAGAATGGTAGCAAATAAGGAATATTTTTTTGAATGAACTTGGTTTCTGAACAACTTCGGTAGGATGATTAAAAAGAAAAAATCCTGTGATGCCAATCTGAAGATAACTAAATATGTAAGTAGTGGTCTATAGGAATGTGAGCTCCGCTTGTTGGGAAGGTTGGTGGGATCAGCTCTCCCTGCTAAGGCTGACCATGCCTCTCAGCCCTAACCACACCCTCCTACCCTCCAGCCATCCTATCTATCTCTACTCATGTGTCTGATCAGTCTCACACAGAAAGTGGGCCATAGTCCATGGACATAAGGACACCAAGGTAAAAGTAACTTGAATTTCCCTGGGGCAAAATGGGAGTTGAAGTTTTAGATACATGTAAGGTTGGTGAATGTGGTGAACACACACAGTGTATTTAGAGAGCTCCGAAGCTTTGTCTGGTCATCCCGTAGGTGCAGGAGGGGCTGTTAGTTGCTAGCACACAGTTGGAATTTCCCCGTCTCCACTTTCTAACCGCTAATCTAGCAGCAAAGGGCTTGTACCTGCCATCATAAAAACAAGCGCCTTCTAGCAAGGAGAACCTGTTTCCTACTCCATTATCTTTTCTGGAAGATTCTCTTACGGGACAGGAATCTGTGGAGTTTCAGCTCAACTGCTGAGTTGAAAACCAAATCCGTTCTTTCCCTTCCCTCATGGCAGAGCTTCTCAGATTTCAAATTTCAAAGACCAACAAAATTTCATTAATGATTTGAAGGAATGAAATAGGGTTACCAACTGTTTGTTTTTCTAAATAAGGGCATTTATTTTTAAATGACCATTTATTATCACCACAGCTTTATAAAGGAAGGGATATTTTTAACACCGAAAGTTCTACGAAGGCTATAAGCTCAAATAAAGAACAGTGTCTGAGTCAATAATGTTACTAATTTTTTGAAGTATTCGTTTGTTCCTACTTTCCCCATTTTGCTATCAACTGAGGGAGACATTGGTAGAAATAAACGCTAGTGTTTGCTAACCACTGTCTTAGCAGGGTGACCTGCATGATAGCTTGTTATCAAACTGAATAACGTCAGAGTCATCTAAGGTTCACCTAAACTTACCTTGCTTTTTAAGTTAATAATTACTGCCGAAAATTTGTACCTGATGGACGTACGGCAGTTATAGCTTTCAGCCTCAGTGGTATTGTCACTTATTATAACTTCCTTCTAGTTATTTATTTTTCTTTTGTCAGTTACTCAGTCCTGTTTGTAATTCTGAAGTGTTCGCTGAAAACACTGTGTGATCAGCTGCGGTGGCTTTGTATGTGTTCAGAATTACCTGTAAGTCTGCAATAAGAATTTCTCTTGTTCTCCTTAGCTTTCTGGTTGTCAAGCTGAATTCAGTCAGTGGTGGCATAAAGAGATGAAAGCAGTGAAGTTTCCATCCCAGGGAACAATTTTTGATTATTATCTGGACCACAAAAGTAAGAAGTTTTTGCCTTGGGCTGATAAAATCCCCCAATTTACTATGGATCCAGAAATACCTTTGCAGGTAGGTGTGGGGAACACCGTGATCTTCAACCACATGTTGCTGGCTTGAGCCTCGTTTGTTTTTACGCTGTCTTCCTTTTCCTGCCTGATGGATGGTTTCCTGTTGGTATGGTCAGCATATAGCATATTTCCTTGGAAAGAAGAATCTGTTATAGGAACGGCTAGGAACATGGTTATATTTCTACAGTTTCTTTTTTTATTTCAACTTAATTCTGTGGTAACAGCTTTCTTTAGATTTTCCTAGAAATTGTATGATTTTATAAAAATTGAAGGCATGTTTTTATTAGTTCAGTGAGGTTCGGTGAGTCTTACTTCTGACCTTACTTTACATTTCTTAAGCAGTACTTTTCACATAGAACTTCTTTGCCTTACCCCTGAAGCCATAAAATGAATGTTTCATCTTCCTAGTCAAAGATGTATATCTCAATTTCACAAGGCAAGTCACAAATCTAAATGAATCTTTATTGTTTTTTTAACTGTTTCTTTTTATAAATTGTCCTACATTTTTATATATCAAATTATCTTTTAACCATTTTCTAATTCTTCTTCAGTCTGTTTTGCTTTTCATTATATTTCTTTCTCAAAATTACCTCATATTGATTGGCTTTGGAACTTATTATTTCAAGCCGTGCCCTATAAAATGCATGTAAGTGATTGCCACGCTAATTAGGAGGCAGTTATTGTGAAATAAAAGAAAATTCAATGTATGCGTTTCCTGGAACTGAAGTAACAAAGTAACCACAGACGTGGTGGCTTCAACAACAGAAATGTGTTGTCTCACAGTTTTGGAGGCTAGAAGCTGAAAATAGAGGTGTTAACAGGGTTGGTTCCTTCTGAGGAATCTCCTAGATTCTGGAGGTTCACTGGCGGTCTTGGTGTCCTTGCTTTGAGGCGGCATTAGTCACTCACATATATGATGGCATTTTCCCAAGTGTATTCTGTGTATTCACACTTTCCTTTCTACCAGTCACTTTGAATTTGGGGCCCACTCTGCTTGTATCAGCATGCTTAAGACACCCTAACAAACTGCCATAGAATGAGTGGCTTAAACGTCAGAGATGCATTTTTCTCAGGCTAAGATTTGGTTTTCCCTGCGGCCTCTGTCCTTGGCTTGCAGATGGTCTCCTCTTGCTGTGGCCCCCTATGATCCTTTCTGTGTGTACACACATTCCCTGGACACCATCCTGAAGTGTGTTCAAGTTTCCTCCTTGGACAAGAACACCAGTTGGATTGGATTAGGTAGGCCTCACTTAATCATCTCTTTAAAGACCTTATCTCCAAATACTATCACGTTTCTGAGATACTGGGGTTAGAGCTTCAATAGTTGAATTTTGAGAGGACACAATTCATCCTATAGCCATGAGAAAACTCATTATTTTGCAAACAAGAAACTCAGAGGTAGGAAGGCCCTGAGACTGATGAGTTCTGTGACTTGGTGATAACACTACGGATTCGGATCTTCCTGCCTTAGCACTGGCCTTGTTTAAAGACTGGTATCTCCTCAATCCAAGATGACTCTAGAGGTCCCAGGAGTTAGAAGGAAGCAAGACATGGAGAAAGAAGGCTTCTGTATTTTTTACTAAGCGGGCAGAAACTTTTTCCAGAAGCCCCAGAGCAGACTGCCTTCTGCATCCATTTCTCCAGGGGCCGTGTGCCGCCCCTACCCTAGTCTCAGGCCCAGGTGATGAGGTTACCTTAATTATGAAGGTCTGCTCTGTCCGCTTTATGGATTTTAACATCTCTGTTTTAGCTCAGCCTGTCTAGACCTCAGCCACCTAACGATATTATCTAGCTGGCTGAGAGCTGAGGACTTGTAGATAACCAAAAGAAACACACAAAAAGTGATATCACAAGGTTGATGCATCTTATCAGGGATGTATTTTATTCAACAGAGAACCTGTCAAGACCTCCTAGTCTTACTTTATACACAATTGCACCAAATGTGATTTTGATTAAAAGCCTCTTAACATGTTAGAGGAAAACCATATTGAGTCAATAATAATAGCAAATACTAACATGACATTATAATATGACAGGCCCTTTTCTAAATGCTTTATTTCCATAGATTAATTTAATCCTTTATGACACTCTTCTAATTCTCTGTTAGAAAGGACTGTTACTAGCCTTTTTATATATGGAGAAATGGAGTACTTAGACATCAGCTAATGTGTGTATGGTCCATGCTCTGAAGAGCATTCTGTGCAGTAGGTAAGATAGGACTCAGGCTCTAGACAGATTTGGGTTTAAATCCAAGTACCACCACGTATGCCTCTGGCCAATTTATTAATGTTCTCTAAGCTTTAGCTCCATCATCTCTGAAATGTAAATGATAACAAAACTCTCCTCCTAGGTTTGTTATGAGTATCATATGATGTAACACATGTAAACGGCTCAGCACAGTACCTCTCACATACTCAGCTCTCAGTAGGTATTAATTATCCATATTAATGTGTGGAGAAAAGAGCCAATATTAATAGCCAATTAAATAGCAAATGTGACAACTAGCAACAAGAAAGGAAAAGAAACATGTTACAGAATTCAACGGTGATTTTAAAGTCATCTGGGACTGTTCAGTGTAGCACAAAAGAGTCTGTGTCTTTCAGCAGGTCCCGAGAGGAGCACTGAATTCAGGTGAAGTTCTAGAATGAATGCTCTTTATCATGAATTTAATCTTGAATGGTCTATAAAATACTGATCTGTGGTCAGTGTACGTGAACCATGCAGGGAAGAACTTTATCCATTACAGAGTTTGTGTGTTTTTCTTACGAGCTATATAAATCCTGCAAAGAGTTTTTTGTAATCCCCTTTTTAATTTGCCCCCCCCCGCCCCCACCAACTGTAAGACCTTTTCAACTCTCTTTAATCACCGTGCAGGCTTCTCTCTCCAGTGTGTCTACATCTGCTTCCCCTTTCCCTGATTTTACACAATGTATTCGTTTCTATTCCCTCAGTCGGCTTTTTATTTATTTGTATTCTTTTTATTGTATTTCTGTAAGCCACCTCAATTTTTTCATGAAACAATGTAGTATATGTGAGACAGCAAAAGAGACACAGATGTATAGAACAGTCTTTTGGACTCTGTGGGAGAGGGAGAGGGTGGGATGATTTGGGAGAATGACATTGAAACTTGTATAATATCATATATGAAACGAATCGCCAGTCCAGGTTCGATGCAGGATACAGGATGCTTGGGGCTGGTGCACTGGGATGACCCAGAAGGATGGTACGGGGAGGGAGGTGGGAGGGGGTTCAGGATGGGGAACATGTGTATACCCGTGGCGGATTCATGTTGAAGTATGGCAAAACCAATACAATATTGTAAAGTAATTAACCTCCAATTAAAATAAATTTATACTTTAAAAAAATCTAAATAAATAACTAATCTTTACAACAGAAGCATTGCTATAAAAAATTTTAACAGAACAATGTACACTAAGTATCACCGTGCTTTGGACTTGTGACTATTTCGCTTAACGTTTGTTTCTTCCCGGCTGCTCTCTCCTTGCACTAAACTCCTTTAGAGTGAATTGTGTCTAATCATTTTGCACATAAATCATTAATCTTACTGGGTGAAAGAATTGCTACCAATTTTTGTTAATATATATCTTGGCCTTTCGCATGTTTCACCATGTCCTAAAGAGTGGTGGGCAGTTTCTTAAGCGTTCACTGTATTCCTTTATAATACCTAACCAAAGGTTAGGCAGAGTATAGATATTTCCATGATAGGAAGCCTTGGGTGCTAGGTCTTAACTGGAAAAAATAAGTCAGTTCTTTCTGCTGTGGCATTTTGACAACACTACACAGTTTCTTTTCTCAAGCTATGATGTCTGAACTGACCATTCAAAATGAAACATTAAGTGGGATCTCTCCTACTGGCTGTCAACTAGAAGTAAGAATGCATTTAGTCTCAATTCTAAAATTCTAAAATGACTATGTGTTGGTGCAGGTACAAAATTTTGTCTGTTTTTCCCCACCAGAGAGCTCTGGTTCACACAACAGAGACAACCCGTCTTCGATATTTTGTGGAGTTGCTGCTTGAGAAAGGACAGCCATTGATGCTGGTAGGAAACGCTGGAGTAGGAAAAACAGTCTTTGTAGGTGACATGCTGGCAGGTCTGTCTGAGGCTTATATAGTATCCCGTGTGCCTTTCAACTACTACACAACATCGGTGGCCCTGCAGCGTAAGTGTTCCTCCTTTTATACTCCAGAAGCAAGGTCAGATACTATCAGAGCCAGGACATGCAGCCCAGAGATGATTCCTTTGTCTTAGACATTTTGCTTAGAATGAATTTTTATTTTTCACCACTCTGGCTGAATATACTTTGTTTAAATATTGTTATTTTGGCTTTTTATATCCCTCCTGGCTTTACTTGGGTTATTACTCTATAGAACAGAAAGAATTGACATCAACAGTTCCATTGCTTTGCCTCTAAACCATTTGGTTAGCTTTAATCAATTTCGTGGAGCCCTAGCAACGAAAGAATATGCTCAAGGAAGAATGTATACTGGTTACCTCTGCAAGCAAGGGATTGATTTAGTGGGGAATTCACTCAGACTGTATTGATGAAATGACAGGCCACCAGTTGTTTGTTAAATCTTAGAACTGTGAGAATAATTTTTAGCTGTTGAATACATGCATCAGTGTAATCAAAAGAACCACATAGATTTGGGGCATTTTGAGTTTGGAAGGGCAGAGGGCAAACAGAGTAGACGTGAGAAGTAGAGAAGAACTACTATAAAGAGCTGAGAGCAGTGTCTCACTGTCCAGCAGAGCGGTGGGGTTGTGTTGTGTGAGGGCAGCAAAAGTTCCTGTTGTCCACTGCTTTATGAAACCTGTTGCCCTGAGCATGGTTTCTTTGCTGTGTGCATTGTTGCTATTTCCTTAGCCCTATCAGTAGAGATTAACAACCTGTTTTCTTATCACTTAAATCATTAACTCACCCAGGAATGATTGTGCTGTAATCTCTTTCTTAATCAAGTTTGTCTTCCTCATCTTTGTGAGTGGAACGGTTAAAAGCTGACCTGGAAGGTTTTCATTCATTTCTTCAGCGAATATGTATCATTTATCTACTTTGTCCCCAGACACTGTGTATAATACATGCTTTTCATTGTGGACACAGAAGAAGGGATCACTTTATCACTTGTAAATGGAAGATTAGGGCTGCAATTCAATAGTTGAACGAAGTTTAGCTTGCTGATTCTTGGAAGGGTTACAAGCATGAATAGATTTAGACATTGCCTATTAGCATGAGGAATAGAAAGAGCTAGTGTACTCTGAAGAAAGGATTTCAGACCTTTGAGATGGGATGGTGTATAGGCAAAAAGGGAACTTAGGCTAGAAGAATCAGATTAAGCAAAGACATGAAAGAGAAATTTGTGGGACACATTCATTTAATTGAATCTCTAAGTTGATCAAAGCATAGTGATCAGGTAGAAGATAGGGCAAAGGCTGGAGTTACAGGTGGAATGCCCAATTGTCTAGTTTGCTGAAGACTGGAAGGTTTCTGAGATAAGGGACTTTTAGTGCTATCACTGGGATCATCCCAGGCAACCAGGGATGGTTGGTCACTGAGACTGTAGCTAACGTGCAAGTGGAAAAGAACATATTTCATATGGTACGGAGCTGTGAGCCATTGATGGGGAACAAGGAGTTGACAAGATGCAGGCTCTACTTTGGGCTTTCCTGGTGGCTCAGTGGTAAAGAATCTGCCTGCAATGCAGGAGACCCAGGTTTGATCCCTGGGTTGGGAAGATCCCCTGGAGAAGGAAATGGCAACCCACTCCAATATTCTTGCCTGGAAAACTCCATGGACAGAGGAGTCTGGCAGGCTACAGTCCATGGGTTTGCAAAAGAACTGGACATGACTTAGTGACTAAACCACAACGACAACAGGCTCTATTTTAAGAAAAGTCTATGGTGGAGAGACCAGTCTCCTTGAGCAATGTATTAGCTGAATGAAATGATACCCTGGACTAGAGCTTTAGAAGGAAAGACAAAAGGAGGAGACGTGAGGTACCATTTACAGGCTGTGCTTGAACAAATCAGGGACCAGAAAGGAAAGATTAAATTCAGGCCTTGCATCTGGCTGATTGGGAGAGTGTTAATCCTGTTGGTAGGAGCACAGAAGGCTAAAAAGAAGTGATGGGTCATGAGTGGGGAAGAGGTATGTAAAATTGAGTTTGGGAACAGGCACATTTGATGTTGGCCAAACATACAGTTGTCAGTGGCTAACAGGAACTGAAGTTTAGCAACCATTTGGAAATGTAGATATGCTGCTTGGAAAAAGGACTTGTGAATTAACTTTTTATATATTTTTTACTTCATTCATTCCTGTTTTCATTTAACAAGTTACTTACTTGCTGTAGGTGTTATGAGGCATACAGAAATGAACACGACAGAGTTCTTGTCCTCAAGCTATTTATAGTTCATTTAGAGAGTAGGCAAGTGACTAGATACTGCATCTCAGGTCCATACTGTCAAGATTTTCTGTATTTGTGATTTCCTCTCAAACATATCAACACAAAGTCAGATAGGCAAGTGAAGAGATATAACTTGAGGTATACACAGGATAATGCCTGCATATAGTATCCTCTTATACTTCTGTACCCCATGGCCCAAGAAGAGAGATGTGAGAAATTCCTGACTGTCCCTAGACTCTAGCACGAGGAAGATAAAGAAGGACTTATTGACGGGTTCTGGGTGGACTGGCAGTGGTTCCTGAATGACGGTAGGTACGGGGGGGAAGGTGTGAAGGTCTGCAGCGAAGGTGTTGTCTCAGATGTGACGGCCAGTGTGCCCAGTGCTGCAGCTGCGGACTCTGGGAGCGGAGCCAGGGTGAGCTCCAGGAGAGTATTACATGGCAGGAGATGAACAGAGACATGTTTCTGGGATTAACCTGCAGAGAGGTGATACTTGAAGCCACAGAGTGGATGAAATGGGCAGGATGAGGAAAAAGAAGAAAAAAAGGACTAATGTTCTGTTTTGTATTTATATATAAATATATTTATATATAAACAGAAGTTTACATTTTTATTTGATTGGTGGACAGAATTATATATTGGTTTCAGGAATTCTTGAGAAACCTCTAGAGAAGAAAGCTGGTCGTAACTATGGTCCAGGAGGAAATAAAAAGTTGGTCTATTTTATTGACGACATGAATATGCCTGCAGTGGACTCGTACGGCACTGTCCAGCCCCACACTCTGATTCGACAGCATATTGATTATGGACACTGGTAAGCGATTCTGTGTTTCATTTTCTACTGAAATCTAATTATTATTACTATGGATAAAATTTTTTAAATAGAATCACCCCAGTTTCTTCCTCTTCTGAGGAGCATCTTCTGTGATACTTTTTTGGGTTTCAGTTTGCTTCCCCTTTTGCTCATCTTAAATGGAGTAGATTTTCTTTGCATCATTGGAAGAATTGGATTGAAAAGTATCTTAGAAACGTAAACTCTCCAGTTAAAGCTTAAGCTCCTTAATATATTAACTCACAGTTACTTAGGAGAAGCTTGACATTTTCTGTAAGATGTAAACATCTGGTAATGTCTGGGCATCACAGTTGACAGTCCCTGATGTTAAGCAGGGGAGAGCCCCTAGTCTTGCTATGGGTATTTTTAACCAGACTAAAGTGAATCAATAAACAGCAATAATACCTATTGATTTAGCTCCACGTGTTGATACTGGCATCAAAGGAGCCACGTAGTCTTCAGCTTTCCAAGCTTTAGTTTTTATCTCTCAGATAGGCTAACAAGTTCAACATCACACAGTGATTATAAAGATTAAAGAAAACAATTTATGCTGAAGTCCTTTATGAACTGCTGGGATTTGTTGTTATTTTGAACTTTGGGATTTAAGGTTCTGTTTTCTATCTTGCAGGTATGACAGACAGAAAGTGATGCTTAAAGAAATCCACAGCTGTCAATATGTTGCCTGCATGAATCCGATGGTGGGCAGTTTCACCATCAATCCTAGACTACAGGTAGGGTGTCAATACTCACATTGTTGATCTTGATTCTTAGTGCTTTTGGGGTAAAGATTAGGCTGTATGGTTCTACTGTACATTTGGTGAAGCATGGAAGCTTATTTTAATTAACAGAATTTTTAAGGCAGCTTTTGGTTTACAGAAAAATGAGCTGAAAGTACAGAGAGTTCCCATGTATTCCCTCGCACCCTGTGACTTATCTACAAACACCTTGCATTGGTGTGCTGCCTCGATTACAATTGATGAGCCAATATTTATAAATTATTATTAAGTGAAGTGTAAAGTTGATGTCGGGGTTCGTTTTTTGTGTTACATATCCTGTGGCTTTTGGCAAATGTACAATTACAGGTATCAGTTATTGAAGTATCACACAGAGTAGTTCATGTCCTAAAAATCCCCTGTGCTCCCCCTAATCAGCCCTCCCTATCCCCGAATCCCTGGCCACCATTCATCCTTTTCCTGTCTCTATAGTGTTGCCTTTTCCAGCGTGTCCTATAGTTAGAATCATATAGTACGTAGCCTCTTCAGACTGGCTTCTTTCTCTTAGCTTAAATATGCATTTAAGGTTCCTCCATGGCTTTTCATGTCTTGGTAGCTCATTTATTTTTATCACTGAATGATACTCATTGTCTGGGTGTTCCTAGTTTGTTTATCCATTTACTTATTTAAGGATGCTTTAAGCAGAAGGTATTAAGAAGAGGTGGCAAGAACACACAGAAGAACTGTACCAAAAAAGATCATAATAACCTGGAAACCACATGGTGTGATCACTCACCTAGAGCCAGACATCCTGGAATGCAAAGTCAGCTGGGCCTTAGGAAGCATAGCTACGAACAAAGCTAGTGGAGATGATGGAATTCCAGCTGAGCTATTTCAAATTCTAAAGTGCTACATTCAATATGCCAGCAAATTTGGAAAGCTCAGCAGTGGACACAGGAGTGGAATAGGTCAGTTTTCATTCCAATCCCAAAGAAGGGCAATGCCAAAGAATGTTCAAACTACCGCACAATTGCACTCATTTCACATGCTAGCAAAGTAGTTCTCAAAATCCTCCAAGCTAGGTTTCAACAGTATGTGAACCAAGCAATGTACAAGATGGATTTAGAAAAGGTAGAGGAACCAGAGATCAAATTGCCAACTATTGGATCACATAAAAAGCAAGAGAGTTCCAGAAAAACATCTACTACTGCTTCATTGACTACTCTAAAACCTTTGACTCTGTGGATTACAACAAATTGTGGAAAATTCTTCAAGAGCTGGGAAAAGCAGACCACCTTACCTGCCTCTTGAGAAACCTGTATGCAGCTCAAGAAGCAACAGTTAGAACTGGATATGGAAATACAGACTGATTCCAAATTGGGAAAGGAGTATATCAAGGCTGTATATCGTCACCCTGCTTATTTAACTTATATGCAGAGGACATCATGTGAAATACTGGACTGGATGAAGGACAAGCTGGAATCAAGATTGCTGGGAGAAATATCAATAACCTCAGATATGCAGATGACACCACCCTTATGGCAGAAAGCGAAGAGGAACTAAAGAACCTCTTGATGAAAGTGAAAGAGCAGAGTGAAAAAGCTGGCTTAAAACTCAACATTCAAAAAACTAAGATCATGGCATCTGGTCCCATCACTTCATGACAAATATATGCGGAAACAGTGGAAACAGTGACAGACTTTATTTTCTTCAAAATAAAGAGCTCCAAAATTATGGCTGCAGTGACTGCAGCCATGAAATTAAAAGATGCTTGCCTCTTGGAAGAAAAGCTATGATAAACCTAGGCAGAATATTAAAAATCAGAGACTTTACTTTTACTTTACTTTTTCGACAAATGTCCGTCTAGTCAAAGATGTAGTTTTTCCAGTAGTCATGTCTGGATGTCAGAGTTGGACCATATAAAAGGCTGAGCACTGAAGAATTGATGCTTTTAAACTGTGGTGTTGGAGAAGAATCTTGGGAGTCCCCTGGGCTACAAGGAGATCAAACCAGTCAATCCTAAAGGAGATCAGTCCTGAATACTCATTGGAAGGTCTGATGCTGAAGTTGAAGTTGGCCACCTGATGTGAAGAGTTGACTCATTGGGAAAGACCCTGATGCTGGGAAAGATTGAGGGCAAGAGGAGAAGGGGATGACAGAGGATGAGATGGTTGGATGGCATCACCAACTGGACATGAGTTTGAGCAAGCCCTGGGATATGGTGAAGGAGAGGGAAGCTTAGTGTGCTCCGGGTCTTGGGGTCACAAAGAGTCAGACACGACTGAGTGAATGAACAACAGCAATGGTTGTGTCCAGATTTTGGCAATTAGGAATAAAGCTACAGTAAATACTTATGTGCAGGTTTTCTGAGTGCATGTAAGTCTTTAAATAATAATCGCCACCACTGCCACTGTACATACAACAGTCTGTGGTTTGCTTGCTTTTGTGTAGTCAGTGGAGACTCAGCTGGGTGACTCTGCTGACCTAACCTGAGCTTGTTCACATGTTGGGCAGTTAATTGTCAGCTACTCAGGGTGGCTTTGGCTGGAGTGATTGTAATTGGGACAACACGGCTCTGTGTCATATGTCTCTCATCCTTGGGTAGGCATGTAGAATTCATTGCAAAGATAGAGCCCTAAGAGAGCTAGTGGAAACACACAAGCCTTTGACAGTGACTGGCACCCTGTTACTTCTATCTCCTTCTGTTGCCTTTATCAAGTCATATGGGCACTCTGAGAGTCAGAGTGGAAGGTACTGCCAAGTTCCATCACAGTGGGTATGGATACAGGAAGAGATGAAAAATAAAGTGCCCCTCCCTGTTTTGGTAATCTACTGGAAAGTAAAGGTGAAAGTGTTAGTTGCTCAGTCATGTCTGACTCTTTGTGACTCCATGGACAGTGACCCGCCAGGGTCCTCTGTCCATTGGATTTCCCAGGCAAGAATACTGGAGTGGGTTGCCATGCCCCTCTCTAGGGGATCTTCCCAGCCCAGGGATTGAACCTGGGTCTCTTGCATTGGCAGGTGGATTCTTTACCATCTGAGCCACCAGAGAAGCCCCAATCTACTAGTACCATTACATTTTCTATTTTATGCAGCTCTCATGTTTCTTTTTGTTTTCAGAGACATTTCACAGTGTTTGCATTCAACTTCCCATCCCTGGATGCACTGAACACCATCTACAGCCAGATCCTGAGTTTCCATTTCCAGCAGCAAGCATTTGGTCCCTCAGTTCTCAGGAGTGGCCCCACTTTGATACAGGCAACAATCGCATTCCATCAGATGATGGCACATACATTTTTACCCACGGCCATTAAATTCCACTACCTCTTTAATTTGAGAGACTTGTCAAACGTCTTCCAGGTACCTCGATGACTCTGTGTTATGTGTCTTGAGTGGGGCACTGATTAAAGTAATACCAATGGGGTTCATTCATAGAACTTAGTCTAAAACTATGCTGCATCCTTGAGCATGTATTCTTTCATTTTCTGTAATAAGCTTTATGAAGTATGGAGGTTTATTAATCCCATTTTGTCAATGAAAGTAGCAATTCCCCTTAGGTTGGTAGAGACTTAGCAATAGAAGCTAAGGTAGAAATCTTGGCTCCCTATTTCATTGATTCTGAATATGATTCTGTATAAATATTTGAGTGTCTCATTTTGTGCAAGTAAAAGGGATAATTTTTTTTTTAATATTTAGGTGATAACGATTTTTAAACATACATCAAGAGAAAATATAATTTCTTAAATTCCTATTTTGGTTTGGCATTGACACTTAACTCATTTATCCAGTAAAAGGACAGTGTGAATGTATATGATTTGAAAAGAAAGTTCCAGAGAGAGAATTCAAAACCTTGAAATTTTGAAAATATCCAACTTACATGGCCTATCAGTAGGGTAAAAGTAATTGAAGAATTATTTATGGCTCAAAGTTCATTTGTGACGGAAGTAGTAAACTGGTGGAATATGAAAACTTCATGAGACTTCTCAGTATTTGGTGATTTTTATTTCTTATACTTTTATAGTCCTGCTTTCTAAATCACTCCACAGCTGCCTCACAACTGTAACCACATTAGGCAAAAGCTTTTTCCAAATGTGGACCATTCCTTTTCATGTCGATCTTTCTTGCACCTGCCTGAAAGACTGTGCTCAATTAAACGGTCTTTAAAAGCAGGTTTTTGATCATAGGAGGGAAGGGAGGCCAAGAAGTGAGAGACCTCTCTGCTCACCATTCATATCCAGTCTGTTGACTACACCCAACACCACCCAACAGTTGTTTAACCTTTTACAGCTAATTGTCTATGACTCCCTTGGTGCTGTCCCTAGAGCCCAGCACACGGTGACTCTCCCCATGAGAACTGGGTCTATATGAATCCAAAATATTGAAGAATAGTGTTGCAGGAAAGTGAGAATCAAAATGTTTTGACTACCCACAAAGTGCATTCAGACAGTCGGCTCTGGATCTTATATATTTCATCTGTAAAATGAATGAATTCGATTAAATGACATCACAGGATTTTAGAATAAAATATATTACTGTCCTATGACTTCCATGTTAGCTAGTTTTAGAAACTGATTTTCCTGAAGACAGTAGGTACAAGTTCTAAGATCAGATATTTAGTTCCTGGGCTGACTCTTGAAATACAGCCTTAGCTCATTCCTGGAAATGGGCATAATGGTAGTTAATTCTTTAATAGACTTCCCTGGTGGCTCAGTCGGTAAAGTGTCTGCCTGCAATGCAGGAGACCCAGGTTTGATCCCTGCGTTGGGAAGATCCCCTGGAGAAGGAAATGGCAACCCATTCTTTAATCCTTTTTATTGTATAGTTAATTGTTTAAATGTTGCTTATCGGAGACTACAACTACTGATATGTAATACTGTTTATAACCCTTCTTGTAACTCAGTAAATTGCTAAATTCAGCATGCAGTTAAAGAATATGTTAAAAGAAAGTATTATCTTGGAATGTTATCACCTTCTGAATTTTTAATTTTTTCCCCTCTTGCCTTTTAGGGGATTTTATTCACCTCTCCTGAGTGTTTAAAGTGTCCAAATGATTTAATACGCCTGTGGCTTCATGAATCTTCTCGTGTTTATGGAGACAAACTGATAGACACAAAGGACTGTGATTTGTTTCATAAAAAACTGCTGGAAACTGCTAATAAATACTTTGAAGTAAGCAAATGAATTCCAAAGGTCACTATGTGCTCTGGCATATTGGCTTTTGGGCAGAAATGGGATAAGGATGTGAATGAATTGTATATATGATTCCCTTGCTGAAACAGCTGTGATTCCAGATCTCTACAGGGGAAGATGACATCCACCCATGGGTTGATTTACAGGCTTTTCCCTGGACCGGTCACTCTGCCTCCAGATGAATCATTTCTGGAGATTGACATGACCGTATTTTTCACTTCCTCCTCCTGCAGGGTGTAGCTAGCCGTGTGCTGCTTCAGCAGCCCCTCATCTATTGCCATTTTGCTAAGGGCAGCCAAGACCCGTGCTACATGCCGGTGAAGGACTGGGAGGTGCTGAAGATGTTTCTGACGGAAGCACTGGATGACTACAATGAACTCAATGCCGCCATGCACCTCGTTTTATTTGAAGACGCCATGCAACATGTGTGAGTTGATGGGCTGTGATGCTTTTGCACAAAGTAAAAAGGCTGAGTGTCCACAGTTGCTGTTATTCAGTAGATCTTACTGAACACTCTGAACTATCGGTTGTTTTGTTTGTTTGTTTGTTTGTCTTCTGGGATTTTTTTGAACTATCAGTTCCTGTTTGCCATACAGTATAAAACTAAGTTTCTCCATGAAATTTATATAATATTGAAACCCAACGTTACCTCAAAAAATGAAAAGAAAAACTTGATTGAGAACACAAGATAAAAAAGACAAGACACAGCCCTCTTCTAGGATATAAATATGTCACATACCTGTAAGTGCAGCCACTTACCATGTCATAAGCAAAAGGCAACTTGTAGAAGACCTCAAGAATGTACATGTGTAGGAAGGAAATTGAATTCTGTGCTAGAGGAAATTGATAATCTGAGTTAGGTAAGAAAATTATCTTTTGCAAAAAGTCATTCCAGTCCCCTTAGCTTCTGTAACTATAAGTGTATGGGCCTGATTCAGAGAAGGTCACTAAGCTTGCATTCAACAAATTACAAGAATGTCAAACACAGTTCTTTGTATAATAGATAATTTTTATATAAATGGATATATAAATGATAATAGGTTTAGGTGTCATGGATCCGTTAAAAGACTATTAAGTGTCTATATGAATTACGTCACAATAATGTCTTACATAGGTATACTATTTTTTGAAGTGCCATGAGAACCATAATTTCATGTTCTTTCACTTGTACCTCTGTTAGGGAAGAGTATGAAGAAAGAGGAAGGTAAGTGACTTGTTCAAAGTTAAAGTTCATAAGTGGCAGAGACAGGACAGACTCACGCTGATTTGCCTTGGTTAAGAATATTTACTGGGTGCCAAATGAGTGCCAAACAGGAGCACTGCCAGCCTATCAGTGTGTGTGTATCTGTCACTCAGTTGTGTCTGACTCTGTGACCCCATGGACTGTAGCTCGCCAGGCTCCTCTGTCCGTGGGATTCTCCAGGCAAGAATGCTGGAGTAGGTTGCCATAGCCTTAGGGAAGAATATGAAGAAAGAGGAAGGTAAGTGACTTGTTCAAAATCTTAAAAATTTGTAAGTGGCAGAGACAGGATGGACTCGAGCTAATTTTCCTTGGTTAAGAATGTTCATTGAGTGCCTACTGAGTATCAAACAGAAACATTGCCAGCCTATTCAGTACTTACGTGCAAGTTAAGGAAGAAAAAAGGGAAGGGCATGTTTTCTGGGCAGAAAACTAGAAGAAGGCCCCTTTCCTGATGTAGTATGACTGAACAGGCTCTCACCTCCTAGCTTGGGTGCCTTTGCCGTGCACAGGTTGTGCGACCGTCCGTGACATCTGCTGTCAGACATTGCCCAAGTACTGGGGAGACAGCAGCAAGCAAGATAATCCAGTTATTTCTCTAATTGAGTTCATGTTCTAGTGATCCCATGGGAAGTTTATAAGGATATGAACAAATAAGCAAGTGAGGAACTTGGCAGAAAGTGATACATCCTGCTGAGGAATAAAATCTATTGATCCTGAGCAATAAACATGTGAATTCCCAAAGAGGGACTGGCTGTCTCTGTGAGGAGGTGGCATTTAAGGTGAGACTGAAATGATATGCAGGAGCTCAGCATGGAAAGATCTGGAGGAAGAATGCTTTAGGTGTGGGCAGATTTCATGTGGCCCCATGAATGTCCAAAAGCAAAAAGAGGGTCATGTGGCTGCAGCATGGAGAAGCAGGGAGAGGGGCGTATGGCAAGGTGGGGAGGTGGACACAGGCCTCATGAGTACAGGTGTTTTCTTATAACCAGAGGAAAGGGGGGTTCTTTCTTTCTAAGTGCAGTGAGAAGTTCCGGGTCAGAGCTTAGCATGGGAATGACAGGGTCGGTTGAGTAGTCTAAACAGCTGGCCATTGCTGCTGCTGTGTGGGAAGTCAATGGCATCTTCCCTTCCTGTCCTGCTTCCCCATAACTGTAATTTCTCACTGGCTCTACTGTTGTGCTGGAGCTGCTCTGACAAAATGCTGCAAACTAGGAAGTTTAGAGAAACAGATATTTATTGTCTCACAGTTCGGAAGGCAAGAAGTCTGAAATTGAGATGTCAGAAGGCCATGCTCCCTCAGAGGTGCTGGGGAGAGTCTGCTCCAGAATTCTTTCCTTGCTTCTGGAAGTTCCTTGTCTTGTGACAGCCTGAGTTCAGTCATCATGTGACTTTTTCCCTTTGTGTGTGTCTGTATCCAAATTTCTCCTTTTTATAAGGATACTGGTCATATTGGATATACCCTACTCCCCTATGACCTTATTGTAACCAATGTATTCAATCACTCTATTTCCTAAGTCTATATTTTCAGGTACTGGTGGTTAGGGCTTCAGTATAACCCACTCCAGTGTTCTTGCCTGGAGAATCCCAGGGACAGAGGAGCCTAATGGGCTGCCGTCTGTGGGGTCGCACAGAGTCGGACACGACTGAAGCGACTTAGCAGTAGCAGCAGCAGCAGCAGCAGCATATGCATTTGGGGGAATGCCACTCAGTTAATAATGCTGGCTTTTCTAACAAGTGATATTTGGGCAAAGATTAAAGTAATGAAATAAGTCAAAAGAGAAGGAAGTATGTGAGAAAAGCAATTCAAACAGACCCAAGAAATGTGGAGAATTCGATTTTTAGAAGAGTTACTCCTTAAAATGTTGAGCCCAAGTGCCTAAGAAAAACTTGGGAGGCTTCCCTATCATCATTTATTACAAGCTTCCTACATATTGATTGTTTTATGGATCCCTTTGCAGTGACAGTCCTCTGATTAGCAGACAGAGGACGCTTCCGTTAGAATCTCTGAGCATGGTGATAAGTGAGTTATTAATAATGCTGTTTCTGGTTGGATTCATGTATGCTGGCCGTCTGTCATGGCTCGTGTGGAAGAGATGTCTTGTTGGCACTGAGGAGTTGTCCCCTGTAATCCTTCAACACAGAGTTCTCAGTGACCTGAAAGGAAAAGCTGCTGCTTTGATTAGGGATTATGAGCTAGAAACTGACTTACTGCACATCAGAGATGATTTCAGTGTGCCCTTGAACATTGTAGAAAGAGACTTTGCCACTTACAGACTGTCGATGCAGACCTCAAAGCACACATTATTGAAATGAAAACCCTGCCTTGTAAGTTGGGGTTTCACTCGTGTTAGAGTAATCTCACAGCTTTGCCAAGGTGGTTTTGTCGTGTGGTCATGTGAAGTAAAATTTAATGAGGTGGCTGAGCTTGGAAAAATAACCTGTCTTTTCAGTTATTGAAGGTTTTCAGGAAATGATCGTGCGTGCTGGTCCTACTATAAGCGATCCCAACTTAATTCTTTCAAAAAGTACTCTTTAAAAAAAATGTGTTAAAGATTGTTTGGATTGTTCAGAGCTTAAATTCATGTCAGGAAAGCAACTGAGAGAAAATACAGCAGTCTTTTCAAAAATTTTTTTGCATTTGGGCTTCCATATGCTTATATTGGGGACTTCCCTGGTGGCTCAGCAGTAAGGAGCCCACCTGCAATGCAGGAGATTAGGTCCCATCCCTGAGTTTGGAAGATCCCCTTGAGGAGGGCATGGCAACCCACTCTAGTATTCTTGCCTAGAGAATCCTGTGGACAGAGAAGCCTGATAGGCTACAGTCCATGGGGTTGCAAAGAGCTGGACACAACTGAAGCAACTGGACACATGCTTACGTTGATCACATTAAAGCCAACTTATTCCTAACGGTGAGATGTAGCAATAATATCAATAGGATAAGCATTCAGAACCTCTTTGATAATACAGGAAAAGGGATTAGTTGACTTTGCTGGAGATTTACCTCTTGGATTCTAACACTTTCCGAGAATGTTTTAGACTGTTCAAGGTATGAGGAAAGCTTTCATGCAAGGGACATAAGGATCATGTAAAAAAGGCAAGTGTTTAAAATGCATGAAGTAAATTGCATGTGAGGTGTTTGTTGGTCTAAACAAATCTGTTCTTCCCAAACTAATTCTATAGCAAAGTTTCTGGCCCAAAGACATTTTCCCTTTGATATCCTTATACGTGGATACTGATGTGCCATTAGGATCTTTCTTGCTAATCAGGAAAACGTGGTGCTTTGATGTAAGTCCTTGTATTCATTTTCTGCCTTCTTTTGGGGGAGAGTAACACAGCAGTGGGAGTCCAGATGTCATTGGCCAGGATGGTTTGTTGGGCAAGTGATAAGGGGGCAGATGCAGGCAGCATCTTTTTGTTTGGGAAACAGAAGAACAAGGACTGAAAGTCTGAAATACAAATCGGAGTTTAGTATCTAAATATCTGAAAAATGAAACCGCATAGCCCTGAGGCTCATTGGATGTCATCTGTTGGGGGTGTTTTCTCTCCGCAGGTGTCGCATCAGCCGCATCCTGCAGTCCCCTCAGGGTTATGCGCTCTTGATCGGAGTGGGTGGCAGTGGCAAGCAGAGCCTGTCCCGCCTGGCAGCTTACATTTGCAGCCTCGAGGTCTTCCAGATCACTCTGACCCAAGGCTTTGGGATCCAGGAACTTCAGGTAAGTCTAGTGATGGGCAGCCCCGTGCTCCTTCTGCCCTAGGATAAAGGTGCTCCAGTCAGGCATGGAGGCGGGTAAGCTCTTCAGAGGATTTTGTTGGCTGTTTCTCCTTCAGGGGCTTCCCTGGTAGCTCAGACAAAGAAACTGCCTGCAGTGCAGGAGACCTCGGTTTGATCCCTGGGTCCGGAAGATCCTCTGGAGGAGGAAATGGCAACTCACTCCAGTATTCTTGCCTGGAGAATCCCCATGGACAAAGAAGCCTGATGGCTACAGTCCATAGGGTCGCAAAGAGTCAAACATGAATGAGGAACTAACACTTAAACTTTCTCCTTCATTGTCGAATTAATAATAGTGAACTGCTACCAACATTTGTATGTGTATAAGCCTATAAGCCTGTCAGATTTGCTCAGAAAACATTTTATTAAATACAAACATGTTTTTCTTTTGTGCTGACCATACCTGAAAATCAGCAGTATTCATACACCAATACAATGAAGGGAGGGGGAGATCCTTTTTTTTTCTTTAACAAGTGCATAGAGATTTTTTCCGCTTTGTATCAGATTGTGAAAATATGATGAGAGTACAGTCGAGAAACACTGACATGTTTTTTAAAATTTTGCTTTTGAATCACAATAGTAGTTACAAAATAGTACTTAGAGTTTGTGGCAAGTGCTATTTTAAAGCAAACAACAAACCACTTGCTTTCAATATTACTAAATAAAACTAGTAAACTCTAAGTCACCAAACAATGAAGTAGATAGTTGTTAAAAGGAGCGAAAAACTTCTTTTTGCTGCATTGCTTAACAAAATCATTACTGAATTCACTTTTGCTTGAATAGAAGGGAGTTGTTTGTCAGGAGCCTGTTTGCATCTTGGGCTCCGTGAAGCCATAAACATGACAGTCATCATTATGTGCCAGAAATGGAGCCGATGTCAGAATGTTTGCCCCCATAAGAAGAGAGTCACTGAGAGGAAAGAACGTATAAACGGGGAAAGGATGGCGCCGGCCCTCCCGCTGTAGCGCGTCAGTTCTGCCCACCCCTCGCCGACAGCACACGAGCATGTTAGCACAGTGTGAGTGATGGCCTCTATTTCTTACAGGTAGACCTTGCCAATCTGTACATCAGAGCCGGAGCCAAGAACATGCCCACCGCGTTCCTGCTGACAGATGCCCAGGTTCTAGATGAGAGCTTTCTCATGCTGATTAATGACTTGCTGGCATCAGGTGATTAAACCAACACATTCCATGAAAGATCTTCCCCAAAGACAAATGATCTGTGGTTTCAGTGAACTTTAAATAGAGATAATTTGTCTTTGAGATGTTTGTCGGGGCATTCTTTGGGGAGAAACGTATAAACCTGACTAATTTGAAGTGTATCGCTTTCTTAGTCTGCTTACGATGTAAAAGGCCTTACAGAGGCCTTCAGTGAAGTAAATGTTATTCCTGCCTGTGCAAGTTTAGTGGGTGGGTTTGTCATAGCTTGTTGTCACTGTGTTGTGTCTTATAAAAAAAAAAAAATTGCATTTCTGGTTTCAAACTCTATCATTAAAGCTGAACTTTGTATTAAAAAGCATTTTAAGTCATATCTAAAATATGAATTATAGCAGTCTTTTAATAACTCTACTCATTCCTTTGGGGGCAGGGGAAATTCCTGATCTGTTCAGTGATGAAGATGTAGACAAGATAATTTCTGGAGTTCGTGATGAAGTTCGTGGTCTGGGCATGGTAGACTCCAGAGAAAACTGTTGGAAATTCTTTTTGTCCCGGGTGCGACGACAACTCAAAGTAAGAAGCACTTGCTTTCCTTGCATTTAGTTAAACGTGCTGTTTCAACTCTGATATGGTTCTGTTTGGGAATTCACATGACAAGTTTGAATTCCACTCATACATTTTGTAAGGACATCCAGTCATTTGGTGTAAAACGCCATTTGCATATTTTCTCGAGTGTCTGGAGGGCACCTTCTTCAAGTTTCCTTTGATGCTGGTTCCCTACAAGGCCTTGTTCTAAGCAGGTTGAGCACCCGAGTGAGCTGGACATGGTGTCTATCCTTGAAGAGCTTATGCTGTTACAGGAAACGAGACATCACCAATAAGTGTCGCCATGCTGATCCCAGAGGAGTTCGGCATCCTTTCCAAGGGCAGCAGGCCTCCTGGAGAAGGCGGCGTGCTGTGTGTCAGGTGTGGCTTGGAATTCCTGGGGATGCGCTGGGTTGGGGAAGAGCTTTCAGGGAGAGGAAATAGCATTTGGAAGAGTTAAGAGTGGACTGCATGGTACATATTTGGAGAAACCACAAATAGGACTAAATCAGGGGTCCCCAGCCTCCAGGATCTAATGCCTGATGATCTGAGGTGAACTGATGTAATAATAATGGGGAAAAAGAACACAGTGAATGTAATGCACTTGAATCATCCTGAAACCATCCTCCACTCCCTGGCCCATTGAAAAATTGTCTTCCACAAAACCAGTCCCCGGTGGCAAAAGGATTGGGAACTACCGCTCTAAATGACTGGGACATAGAGTTCTTATTGGAAGAAACAGATGGATCGGGCTGGGAAAGTTAATTGGGGTGAGGAAAGGGTGGGTCTTCCCTCATAGCTCGGTTGATAAAGAATCCACTTGCAATGCAGGAGACCTGGGTTCAATTCCTGAGTCCAGAAGATCCCCTGGGGAAGGAAATGGCAACCCACTCCAGTATCCTTGCCTGGAGAATCCCATGGACAGAGGAGCCTGGCAGGTTACAGTCCATGGCATCACAGAAGTCAGACATGACTTAGTGACTAAACCACAAGTGTTTTGTAAATCATTAAAGGAGCAGAGGAGGAGTTTGAGTTGAGGAAGTGATACTATATTAGTACTTCAGGGCAAGTAGCTGAGGCTTGTCACTCAGATGATCTGAGATTCAATCCAGAGACAACTCCATGCCATAGTGTAGGCACAAGGATATAATGTAACCAAGTAACAGCAGCAGGAAGGATGAAGTATTAGAACAAGAAACCTCACCACACTCATGGCAGAAAGCCAATTGAAAATACTAGTATGGAAAATTTGGAGAAGGCAATGGCACCCCACTCCAGTACTGTTGCCCGGAAAATCCCATAGATGGAGGAGCCTGGTAGGCTGCAGTCCATGGGGTCACTAAGAGTCAGACACGACTGAGTGACTTCACTTTCACTTTCCACTTTCATGCATTGGAGAAGGAAATGGCAGCCCACTCCAGTGTTCTTGTCTGGAGAATCCCATGGATGGAGAAGCTGGTAGCCTGCAGTCCATGGGGTCACACAGAGTTGGACACGACTGAAGTGACTTAGCAGCAGCAGCAGCAGCAGTATGGAAAATTCAGCCCTAGATAGCATATTGAAAAGCAGAGACATTACTTTGCCAACAAAGGTCCATCTAGTCAAGGCTATGGTTTTCCAGTAGTCATGTGTGGATGTGAGAGTTGGACTGTGAAGAAGGCTGAGCGCCGAAGAATTGATGCTTTTGAACTGTGGTGTTGGAGAAGACTCTTGAGAGTCCCTTGGACTGCAAGGAGATCCAACCAGTCCATTCTGAAGGAGATCAGCCCTGGGATTTCTTTGGAAGGAATGATGCTAAAGCTGAAACTCCAGTACTTTGGCCACCTCATGCGAAGAGTTGACTCATTGGAAAGCATCCCTCTGATGCTGGGAGGGATTGGGGGCAGGAGGAGAAGGGGACAACAGAGGATGAGATGGCTGGATGGCATCACTGACTCGATGGACGTGAGTCTGAGTGAACTCCGGGAGTTTGTGATGGACAGGGAGGCCTGGCGTGCTGCGATTCATGGGGTCGCAAAGAGTCAGACACAGCTGAGGGACTGACACTGTGGAGGTTCAGGTATAGAATAGCTGTGATTCTTCTCTACCCTCCTGTTTCAGATTCTACATTGTTCTTACTGAGCATTTCTGGTCTGAGGTTAGAAATCAGAATTTAAGTTTTGGATGCCCAGAGGGTGTTCTGCCCATCAGAAGTGTGACTAAGCATATGTTGGCCAGATTGTAACAAGGCTGGAGATTTCTCCTTGTTCCGTTGTGGTATAGTTGGGTCACATTTTCTTTGTGAAATGGGAAAACGAGTACAACAATGGAATTTGAGATAGTAATGTAATTAATCGGACTTCCCAGGTGGCGCTAGCGGTGAAGTACCCGCCTGCCAGTAAGAGACACAGGTTCAGTCCCTGGGTGGGAAGGTCAGCAGCAACCCAAGTCTGTTGTTCAGAGCAGCAGAATCAGCATCACCTAGGAACTTTTCAAAAGTACACATTCTCCAGCCCCACCCCAGAACTCTTGAAATGGAAACTCTGGATAGGACCCAGAAATCTGTGTTTCCACAAACCCTCCAGGTGATTCTGAAGCATGCTGAAATTTGATACCCGTTGTTATAAATAATACTAGAATGAGCATCCTTTACAGACGTCTTGTACACGTAACTTTGCTTGCTTTTGTAGGATAAATTCTTAGAAGGGAAATTACTGAGTTCAATAGTTACACCTCGTAGTGGTTTTTAAATCATGCCTGCAAATTCTTTGATGTTCTTCTCATTCTCAGGTGGGATCTAGGCCCCTCTTGTTGGCTCTGAGTGAGCTTATCCCTGCTTCAGCTAACAGAGTAGGGTACGGAGCAGCACAAGGATGCTGAGTAACCCCTGAGGCTGGGTCATAAAGGACCCACTTTTCCATTGAATTTCACATGGTTTTGTTTATGAGTTCTATGTATACTTATCGATTAGGTTTATATACGGGTGACAGATATTTTCCCTGTTCTGTTATTTGTCTTCTAAATATATATATATATTTAAAAGACGTGTGTGTGTGTGTGTGTGTGTGTGTGTGTGTTTGTGAGTGAAAGTGAAAGCCACTCATTCGTGTCCGACTCTTAGCGACCCCATAGACTATACAGTCCATGGAATTCTCCAGGCCAGAATACTGGAGTGGGTAGCCTTTCCATTCTTCAGGGCATCTTCCCAACCCAGGAATCAAACCCAGGTCTCCCACATTGCAGGTGGATTCTTTACCACCTGAGCCACAAGGAAAGCCTGAGAATACTGGATTGGGTAGCCTATCCCTTCTCCACAGATCGTCCCGTCCCAGGAATCAAAGCACAGTTTCCTGCATTGTAAGTGGATTCCTTACCAACTGAGCTATCAGGGAAGCCCTATATATGTGGTAGATCTCTGTTGGTTTGTTTATAACTCTGAAAAGTTTTTTAAAGTTTTTACAGTAGACTGATCAGTGTTTGCCTTTGTGGATTTGGGGTTTCTTACATATTTAGGAAAGTATTTTTTTCTGTCAGATTTTAAAACTCGTCACTGGAAGCAGTCAGAACTCATTTGGGCTTACAAATGAAGAGAACCTCCAAGAATAGTTCCGGAAAGCCTCTTCCCACATCAGAGTCCAGACTAGCTCAGTAAGCCCTTTACACGCCCATGCTTTCCTGCCCTTCTTTCCCGCCAGCACCCATCCTGATGCCTCCTGCCTCACGGCCACATGACAAGTGCAGCAAGGTCTGTATTTCCGGCAGGAGAAAGAGAGGCACAGGAGACTTGGGGTTCTCTGAATCAGGAATCCAAAGCTCCCCCAAATCCCTAAGCTGACATCTTACTGATCATAAGTGTGTCCCTTGTCAGCTCCACCTATGAGGGAGTATGTGGAGGTGCATATTTGATCTTGTCACGAGGGCTTTATGGATAAAATTGGACATTGGTTTAGAATAGCAGCAGCAGCAGCCATTCTGGGGTCTGCATGCTTTCATGGTCTACGGTTAAAACTGTGCCACAGCTGGAATACATGTATTGTTATATGTGACACAGCGTGAGCTGAGAGGTTTCAGGGTAATTTTTTTCCCCAAAAAAATATGTTCTTATCTTACTAATTTAAAGTACCACTTTTATTTTGTGCCAGATTGTATATGAACTGGGTCTATTTCCAAATCCTCTATTCCATTTTCTTGATACTACTGCTGATTCTAGCTTTGTGCTGTGTGAGTTATGAAACCCTCATTATACTTTTTTTTAATCTAGTGTCTCATTGCACTTACCTAGTTTTTCTTTGTTGCCCTTAGATATTTTTATGTTTTGTTAAACAGCAGAATCATTTTGTCAAATTCTAAGCACATTCCATTTAAATTTTGGCTGAAATCATGCCAACAACTTTTTAAATATATTTTAGAGAGAATTTAATCTTCATGATAAATAGTCATTTATTCCTTTTGTAGAAGGCCTGTTTCCTTCCTAACGCTTCCTAATGGTATATTGTTTTTATATAGGAGAGCTGTTGATTTTTAATTTTGTAGTCAGCTACCTTACTGCCTCTCTGATGGTTTCTGTTGGTTGGCTGATATATAGCCTGAAGATGATGATAGTTTGTCTTGCCTAATGTTTTATTTATCCATTCTCCTCCCACATTGTATCAAATCGACAGAAGAAAGTGTTTCTGTTGTTCCACTGTTACATTTTGTGTTGGCTTTTGACTCAGGGTGTGTCTTCTTAAGGAAGTATCTGCCTATTGAATTCTTTTGCAGCATCTTTTGAGATAATGATAGGGTTCTCCTTGAACTTAGTAAGATTCATGTAGTTCAGAGACAGTAGGGAAGTTCTGCATTTTCATACTGTTAGGTCCATCAGGACTTGGCTTTGTATTTCCTGTGACTCTGTGCTTCAGCAGGCCTCACTAGAATTGAGACCGTGTTTATGTTTACCTCTGTTCTTGTCTAAGCCTTTTCATCATCACCTTTCTCAGGATGCACCTTGGTACTAGCTAGAATTTATTTTGGAGTTAGATACGGATCATTTTTCCTTGTCACAGGATTACTAATTGGATAATTTATCTCTTCCCTATGAAAATGAGTAGCAGGGTTTTTTAGTTTTTTAAATGCTAAGGAGGAATAAGATCTCTGCCTTGAATATTTCACATCCTTCTTGGCCTTGTCACTTAGTTTGCTACCTCCTGAGAAAGGTTTGTGGTCAGTGCCTTAACCTGAGGGAGAAACAATGTAGTGAAGAAACAGGTCACCTTTCATCTAGAAAACCACAGCTTCCTTCTCTTCATCCCTGTGTACTACCCTCAGATCCTTGGAATTTTTTTTAAGACTAATGGATTTCTCTGTGTCAGTACCATATTAAGTATATTGTGATATTCAGCAGCATGTGCTAAAGACTCAGAATTTCTGATGAGGTGATTATTTCCTTTGCGTATGTTCCTTGCTGGGCAACACAAGAAGCTGGATGTGCAGCAAGGGTTGGTGAGCACGCCTGGCAGGTCAGGCTAAACGACGTGATGTTGCCAGCCCATTGCCCGTGTTCACCACCGCAAGTCACTTCCTATTCACAATGCAGGGGCAGTGAGAACCTGTTGGCGTGTGAAACATGACCTCTGACTCCCGCAGGGCAGTGCCCGTTAATGATGACCGGATGTGTGTTCCTGGACGGGCTGAAGCAAACCAGTGAATCAATGTCAGATGCCCCTCTCCTTCACATTTGTGTATATGCGTCTTTTCCCATGTAATTCTCATCTTACACCTGGAGTGGAGTACGCTCATTCTCTTCTGCTAACTTTGCTGCTGCTGCTGCTAAGTTGCTTCAGTCGTGTCCGACTCTGTGCGACCCCATAGACAGCAGCCCACCAGGCTCCCCCGTCCCTGGGATTCTCAAGGCAAGAACACTGGAGTGGGTTGCCATTTTAGTTAACGTGAAAACTCGTCTTTCTTGTCTTCCTTCCTGGCTATCTGATGGCATGGGGAAAAGAACACTTGGTGTATGTAGCTGCCCCTGATTCTTTCACAAGATTTTGGGTATCTGTTCAGTTATTCACTGTCTATGGGGGTGTGTGTGTAGTTTTTACTTTCTCCATATGGTTTTGTATTTTTAAATTATATATATACTTCCCTGATACATGTGTGTGTGTGTGTGTATGCATATAAATATAAATATAAATATATATATATATATACACACACACACATACACACACACACACACACACACGTTATGTTGTTACATATACTACCCTGGTGGCTCAGTGGTAAAGAACCTACTGCAATGCAGGAGATGTGGGTTCGATCCCTGGGTCAGGAAGATCCCCTGGAGCCTGGAGAAGGAACTGGCAACCCACTCCAGTATTCTTGCCTAGGGAATCCCATGGACAGAGGAACCTGGTGGGCTGTCATCCATGGGGTCACAGAGAGTCAGACACGACTTAGTGAGTAAACAAAGACAAATATATGTTATGTATATGTGTGTATACATGCATGTATATAGAGAGAAGAGATTCATTTTTTATAAGAAGCATATGTTTGTTATAAAGAATTTTTAAAAAATACAGAACCATATGAAGAAAATAAAAACTATGCTTAGTTATATTATCTAGAGATAATGACTGAAAACCTATTGGTTTATTTTCTTCCAACTTTCTATGTATATAGACACACATACAAAGCATTTATTCAGAACTAATTCTTTTTTTCACATCTCTATTTTCTCTACCTCCCTCTTTGTCATTTTGTTTCAAAATCTCCCACAGGGAAAAAAATATCAAATGATTCTAAGAATTTGGCATACGGGGTGAACTATTTAACTCGAATGCACTTTATTTTCAATAACTGTTTGAACCCTATATCCAATTATACCCTTTGCCAATTCCCTCTTGGTTTGTTAGAATTTTAATTGATTTATGGGAGCTCTTTATATAATGTAGTGTTAAATATATTTAATTTTTTTCTTCATGGATTTGCTTTTTAGGAAACATTTTCATACTCTGTGGTTATGAAAATATTATTCTGAATTTTCTTTAAATTGATCTATAGTTTCTTTAATGTTTTGCCCTGGGTTGCTTTTTGCAAAATAAGGTGGCCTTTCTTTTTCTCCCCCAAATTGTCCCAACACCACTTATCATATAATCTTTCATTATAACCTATTTGAATCGCTACCTGTACCATATGTTAAATGCCTAGAAGTGGGGTTTGCCAGCGTCACTGGCACTTGTTCTTACAACTTCCTGTGCACAGAATGTCAGCAAAAGGGGGACCACTCTGCTAACTGAGCAGCTCAGATCACAGGGAGAAACCTTCTGGGTCCTTCAAATATGGACCCATTTAGTGGATGTTCAGGCATCTGCATCTGAGGTTCTGTTTTTAATAACCACCATTATATGAGGTTGTGGGGCTGCAGACCAGCCTGAAGGCAGTGTGTGCAGTGCCAGCCCTACAGACAAGGGATTCGTCCCCTCATGTATACAGGGACAAGTGGGAAGGAAATATAGTGGGGAATATAATTCCTACTGTCTTTACTCTTCAAGAATGCATTTGCTCTTTGCTCTGTTGGGCTTCCACATACAACTTTGTGAATTGAAGAGGTTTTCAGTTAAGAAAAAAATAAAATAATTAAAACTCTCCAGTGAAAATTTTTTTACCCCTTGTAAAAATCTGTACTGACCAATATTCACAAGTGAAAGGTCATGGAAACGATTTCATTGTGTGTTACCTAGAAAGAAAATAAATATAAATACCTGTAGAATGTGTGCATGCTGTAGATGCTGTTCAACCTCATAAAAATAATTGAAGTTAGATGGTTATTAGGTGAGGGGATGGTACAGAAAAATATATAAAGATGATAGTGATATTAAAACAGTCGAACTGAGGACTCGTTTCTAGGCTAAACCTCCATTCCTATGAGGATTCTCTCAGTAAGATTGAGATTTCATCATTCTTGAAAAACACTAAGACTTTGAGGATAAATGCAAACACAAGTTATGGCTAGAAGCTTCTGAAGTGAACGTGTGGGAGGATTACCTCTATATCAGAATAAACATACCAACTGGAAAAAATACAGTGATGGTGGCAATTCAAATTTCTGTCACAAGAGGAAATGGACTGAGGCCTTTAGTGATATACAAATGAATATGTACTTGCATGGGATCTAATCTAAAAGAAATTGAAATATATTACAGAGCACAATGAAAAGGGGGATATTACAAATGAGTCATAACACCTGTGTAGAGGGGAAAGAAGGGAATAGAAAATTCTATGGTATGGATACCAAAAGCAAGTTCCTGACATCCAAATGTTAGAGCTGTAGAAAATATATAGATGGTGATTTCAGGGTTTGCGTTTTACTTGTGAGAACTTGCTTTTAGAAAAGAGCACAGCTGTCTGAGGCATTTTTAACTTTCTTAGCTGACTTTTCTTTCCAGTCCATTGCTGAGAACTAACTTAAGCCAATTTGGTTATTTGCAATTGTGAGGAACTATCTGGGGATGTATTTCAGGAAGTTCAGTACTTGGAAGTAGATGACACCAGTTCAGGGGATGGAGACTGATCCCCCCAAATCTCCCAGTTTAAGGTGTGCTGCAAAGAAAGAAGCCGCAGACTGAACTCTAGTGTATATAGGCTTTGTAGCACATAACTTAAAACAAGTTGTGAAGTCTTAAAATCTGCCCTATAAGCTTGTAATCCCGACTCTGTCCTTTTAGGAACCTGACTAGTCCTCTGGGAACTTTCCTTTGAGGCAGGTATAGAAATATCTCATGGTAGGATTAAGCTAAGATTCTCATTGGTATTGCATAGAAGTACAAAAACTTTCTCCTTTCTATAAGCTATTTACCACAGAACTGGTCAAACCCAAAGTCTAAGGTGTCAAGGGGAGAATTACTGGGATACTTCAAGATGTATTTTCCTATTTTGTATGTCAGTGGAGGTGCAAGTACAGCTCTTTCTGTATTTCTAAGATATCATGAACAATATCATTTCATCATTGAACAATCATATTCAGTATTCATGATGCTAACCAACCAACCACTTACGGTGACAGGAGAAGTTAGCTAAGAGCTCAGGTAGCCAACTTAATAATGCAGCCTTCCATTAGAGTATGTGAAATGCTTGTTAAGCATCCCTAGCCTGTGTAGTCTCTACTGATGTACATCAGAGGATAACCAGATAATGGCTCCTAAGGTATAAAATAAAATGAGTATTAGCATGCATGTTATAGTAGACTGAAGTATTTCATAGGTATATTTTACAGGACCAGATGGCTTCACTGGTGACTTCTACCAAATATTTCAAGAAAAATTAATATCAATCCTTCTCAGTCTCTTCCAAAAATAGAAGGAGTGGAAACTCTCATTTTATAAGGCCAGTGTTACCCTGATACCATGGCCAGATAAGGACACCACAAGAAAAGAAAATTACAGGACAATATCCTTGATACACAGATGCAAAAATTTTCAACAAAATGTTAGCAAGCTGAATTCAACAGTACATTAGAAGTATATCCTACAAAATGATCAAGTGAGATTTATTGCAGAATGCAAGGATGGTTGAACATCCACAAGTCAATCATCCTGATACACCACATTAACAAAATAAAGGCTAAGTATCATATGATCATCTCAGTAGATGGAGAAAAAGCATTTGACCAAAAACACTCTCATACTCATAGCAGCATTTATCCATGGTAGCCAATGTATGGAAACAACTGAAGTGTCCGTAAGGGGATGAACAAATCAAGAAAATGCAAGATACACACACACATATACTACACAGTCACATAGGGATACACAAACACAATGGGAATACAGCATGGATGAACCTTGGGGGCATTATCTAAGTGAAATAAGCCAGACAGAGAAAGACGAACACTACACTGTAACAATAATGTGTGGAATAAAAAAAGTAGAACTTAGAGAAACAGTAGAAAAGTGATTGGTAAGCGGTGAGAGAAATAGGGAGAGAGATTGGTAGAAGGCTATAAACTTTCAGTTACAAGATAAAGAAGGTCTGAGGACCTAGTGATTAACATGGTGACTATAGTTGATAATTGGAGAAGGAAATGGCAACCCACTCCAGTATTCTTGCCTGGAAAATTCCATGGACAGAGGAGCCTGGTGGGCTACAGTCCATGGGGTCGCAAAGAGTCAGACACGATTGAGCAACTAACACCCACACATAGTTGATAATACTGTATTGTATAGTTGAAATTTGCTGAGCTTACATATTCTCACTAAAAAAAGTACACATAGGGGGTGAAGGGTGTGTAACTGACTTAATATGGGGGAATCCTTTAACAATGTCTGTTTATAAATTGTCACATTGTACATATTAAATATCTTACAGTTTTATTTGTCAATTATATGTCAACAGAACTGAAAGGGTAAATTATAGATATTACACCCTTTTTTCTAATCATTTATTTGTCTTATTTCTTATCAGTCCTTTACTATGTTAATCTTTCATGAAATGAGAGAAATATAATAGGATCATTATAGGATGATTTCCTGCCCCCCCACAACAGAGTTCCTTGAGGCAACAACTCAAGTTTACTCGAGCATATCTGAAGTTGTGGAGACTATTTTTAAAAAGAACAAAGCAACCAACAGTTTCCAGACATTCACTTGGGCTCTCGAAAAAACCTGACATAAGACCACTGCCACGGAAGGCTGGATGGGGAGAGAATCTGTGCTAGATTTCTAGCAAAGGTGGAAATTACTGATCTGAGAATCTGGGCAGTCCTCGCACTCCTCCAGGCTGGTAGGACGGAATCCTCTCCCTTCTTAGGAAGTACTTGTGAAAAAGCGTATGTCTCTGATTTTGTTCCCAGCGTCTATTTTATGGGATAAGATGTAGGTTATTAAGGATTATCTGATTTATTTAAAATTCTCTAAATTTTCTATTTCACTCTGTATGTAGATAAAAATTTAGATTCTGTGCATGTTTCACCAACTGCAAAAGCATTAGAAATGTAAATGCTTTATTTAGGTATTCCCACAGAAAATCTCAGATGATTAGGTTATAGCTGTGGGTGTCAGAGTCACCTGGATAGCTTGTTGCAAACACAGTTTGCCAAGCCCCACCCAGAGGCCTGAGTCCTCTGATTCCCAAGTCTGTATTAGATCCAAGAATTTGCACTTCTCACCAACTCTTAACTGTGAAAACTACCAGTCTCCTGTTCCCTGCCCTCCAAGTGAAATTTAAATGGTACTGTGAGCCTCCTTATTTAAGCCACAATAAATAACATAGGGGAAAAAAATATCTTCAACTGTAAAATTGTAGAAAAAGAAATAGTTTTTTTTTTTTTTTTAATCAGCATTCTATATTATCTTCCAATAAATAAGGCATATCTAGTGATATTTACTCAAAGTATTTTTTCCTGAGGCTAACCAGACATGATTCAGATGCTTTGTTTTCTAACACACTTTTTTTCTTTTCTTTTTTTATTTTCTAACACACTTTTAAGACCTGATAGTATGCCAGTAATAAATGTAGAAATATAGCAAGTGTAGAAGTGATGGAAATATTTAGTAACTCAAATGAGCTTCCCTCTCCTCTGTCTTTGTTAAAATTACATATAAATGAAGTTTCCAAAATTGTCATGAATGAGAGGTAAGTTGGGTGTGAAAAACCAACTTGGAGGACATTAAAGAAAAATATTCTTGTTTAGGGAGTCAAGGCTGAGAGGAGAAATCTAAAATCTCAATTTTAAGTGAAAAATTCTGCATTGTAACTGAGGCTTGTTCCTGAGGACATGCAATTTTAGAGCAGTTATTAGACTTGTAATTAGACTCTTGAATATAAAAAAATAAATGATCAGCCAGCTTATGCATTGTTGGAAATCACTTAAGATCTTGGGATTCATCTCGAGTTGTTGAAGAGCCATAGTATATAAAATTAACAGAGTAAAAGCACCTATTAAATGGGAATATAAGGTTTCACGTATTATTATGGCTTTTATGACATGAAGTTTAAAATGCAATGCGGGAAAAATCATATTTCATGAAAAATGGTTTTGTCAGATGCCTGATCTCAAAGTGTGAGAGATTTCATTAAGAGAACTGCAGAGCTTTGTGTATGTCATCAAGTGCAAGCTGTGCCTAGAAAACAGAAATCCAAGTCTCGTCCTCAGATGTTATCCCAGTTGGCACCAGTGCCCCCAGTGCCCTCAAGTCCACAGTGACCTGGGAGAGAAGGCAGAGCACAAAAGGGAGCTTCGTAAGCACCTCCTTTGTGCCAGTACACACACAGAGCGCCACACCTGATGATCCCAGGAGGGATTTCAGACCCGCCCGCCTCCTGACAACCTGCTTGCCTCACTGAGCTCCGGGGACACGTGTCTCAGCCAGAACTCAGGTACTCTTGATAGGAGCAGCCCTGAGTCACTAAAGAGAAGGTGGAAACTTCCCGATTTAAATGAACTCTTAAGTCATTGAATACTTAAATAGAACTTTGCAAACTTATAAATTTCTCATTGGGATCATGTATAAACCGATCTTTTTACTCTTTTAAGAATGTTAAGTATGAAAAGTGAATGTATTTTATTTTAAATGGGAACAAAGTATTCAATATGATAAAATGTTGTTTTCTTAAAAGTATCTTATACACAGTTTTAAGGAGCCTGCTGAATTACATAATAGGAGCCAGAAGATGAAAGTCTTGGTATTATCACAGAGATTTGATTTTTTATTTTTTATTTTTTACTGTCATAATGTGACTTGTGTAATAGAAAAGAATGAATTTCTCACTATATATGATGATCATCAAAAATGTTCAGAAGGAGAGGGACTGGTTTAAGGAAAGCACACAGCAGTATTTCTGTATGTCCGATGGGGTCCTGTGTACTTTGATTAGCAGGGAGGTTAATGTTGCTTTCCACTCTGTGGTGCTTTAGGCTGCTTTAATGTCACGGTTGGCTGCGCTCCTTTCTTTCATTGTCCAGGGTCTCAGTGTAATTCTTTGCTCACTCATCACCCTCCTGGTTCTGCCCTGCCCCCGTGTCTCCACAGATCATTTTGTGTTTCTCTCCGGTTGGTCACACGCTGAGAAGTAGAGCTCGGAAGTTCCCAGCCCTGGTTAACTGCACGGCTGTTGACTGGTTCCATGCTTGGCCCCAGGAGGCTCTGGTCACAGTCAGCAGGAGGTTCATTGAGGAAACCAAGGGAACTGAGGTATGCTGTGTCAGCCTCCAATCTCTCTCTCTTTCAAAACACTCATGTACTCGCACACTCTGACCCAAATCCTCAGTAAATAATTTCCAAAACACACCTTGTAGCAGAAAATTGTCCTTGTTTAAGATGATAATATCATCCTTGTGAGTTTACATTCTATGGAATATAGTGACTGGTCTTTTAGTGTTCAGTCGAGATGTGTACACACACAGACAGCATGCGATCAAGTTCTTACTCATCCAGGGACTCACCAAAGGTCAGGATCATCACTTGGTTGAGTCATAACTGGATATGACTTGAGTCATAACTGGGGCTTACTGTATATAAATCCTTTAAATCCACAACTAGAAACCTAAACAAAAAAGTAGCCACTCATAGCTATGCAATGCTTGATCTTAACAAAGTAAGGTGCTTTTATGATTTTTCTCATTTATGGTATTGCTAGGTGAAAAATCAGCCCCCGTGGATTTAGTAATCATTAAGTCGTATAATGTATCTGCTTCTTTGTTTTATGGGTCCATGTATATCATTTGCTCATGATGAAATTTCCACCTCCTATTGCATTTTCAAATGGTCACATGAAACAAAACAAACAAAACTTCATTCAGATTCAAAGAGAAAAAGAAATGCGGATATGAGGGAATCATTAGACCTCCTAGAAATTAAGCTGTGTGTGAAGCGAGCATCTTTCTGATTAGGTAGTTTGGAAGGATGGTGATTGTGAACATTTCCTAGGGAGTTTTGTCTTCCAATTCCATGGAGGGTTGAGGAGAAAGGATGCCTAGAATAAGTCAGACAGGAAAAGGGCTTCTCAGAGCCACAAACAAGACTAGGGATACATAAGGAGTGAGGTCCGTTACCGGTTGAAACCATGAGCAGGCAGCCTGCTGTGGCCTCCCTTACTCCCAGAGGTCTAAGAGCTGTTTTTCCAAAGCCATCCTTTCACATTTTGTTCATAGTACATCTTCTGGTGCCAGATGGTTAGAAATCTGGGCATTTTTACTTATTTAATGAATTGTTTATAATACAGCTAGCTTTACTGCATATTTATATTTATATACATAATATATAAAGCTTTATCTTATATGTTTTTTTCCCCTAAAGTTTATTAACTATTTAGTGCCAGATTGCCAAGGAAGAACTGTCATGCAACATATTAAAGACATATATGACAGAGTTTAAGATATCCAAATACCTTCTCTCAGTTTCTTGTCTTCACACACACACACTTAAAACATTTCTATAAATAAATGAAAAACCTGGACTCTTCTATTTCACTGTTTTTTTTTCCATAGCCAGAAATTTCTTTCTCTTGCCTGTCTCTATATTCACCCCTAACATTGAACTTACCCAGACCTTTAAAACACCAACAGGATTTGGGGGGTAAAGAGAGAGTAATATTACTGTGTCGTTCTGCTGTTTTAAGTGATAGTCACTGTTTTCCACTGGCCAGGAAGCACCGCAAAGCCCCTCTTACATTGAGGGAAATATATGTCAATTTGTTCTCATGAACAGAGTAGTAGTGTGCCATCACAGGATCGATTGATTTCTGTCTGAAATGCTGTTCTCCCCATGATGTGTCTTCTGAAGAGTCAAAGGAACCCCGCTTAATGGAGACTAACACTTGCGTTCAATCTATCAGAAGTCTTTTATACTTTAAAATCCAGAAGACCATCCTTAAATATGATCACAAAGAATGGTCACAGCTACTAACACAAATGTCTTCAGCTAATGCTAGGTCCACCGCATCCCTGGAATTACATAGGTCACTATTTTGTCTTCTGATAATTACAAGAGGGTTCAGAACACTAAATTACTAGAGGGAGAGAGCCAGCGTGTATCCTTTAGTAAGCAAAAATCTGTTTTATCCAGTTCGTTTGACCAGGCTGGCTTGGTAAGGAAGAGTAAAGGAACAGTGTGCTTGGCTTCTTAATGTTCATTTCCCAAACAGGAGGAAACGAGGTTTAACCGAGTATCTGGACAGTGCGTTAAGGCTCTTGCCTTTGCTGCTCTGATGCAGGTTTTCTCCTGCCCGTGAGGGAGACAGCTCTTCCTGAAGGAGCTTGAATACGCCAGTGACCATTGACATCTGCTGGTTGTGGCAGGACTTGCATTGCTTTAAGTCCAGAGGGCTCCTGGCAGGTGCTCAGCTCTATTTGGTGGTATCACGATGCCTCCTATAGGATGCTGAGTGCCAAATAAGAATTCAAAAAGCACTTTCCCATTTCTGTGGCGCCGAATTATGCCTGGAAACAAATTAGCCAGACAATTTCATCCCAGTGCTGCGTGCCTATTTAACTTTCCCACCTTCCTAATTTGTTGCTCAGGAGCAATAATTATAATTCAGAGTGCAACGTGTCCATGTTCTAAAAATGTGTGGGGCCTTTTCAGTAGAGGTCAGAAACAGCTTTTACATTTTTTAAATGAATACTAATTTGATCAATTTCTTAGTTTTAATTTTGATCATTAAGAAGAGTTATCAGCATAATTTAGGCACTTCTTAATTATTGACCTCATTTGCTGACTGTAAGGTACTTACACAAAGGTGACCCTCCCCTGCTTTAGCCACAGAGAAAGGAGTCATTCAAGGCAAATGGTTTTGTGTGCGTTGACATGTAATTTTCAGTCAGTACACACTCAGAACCCAGGGGTGTGGGCTGATTGCTTCTCAGTAAGTGTTTATGCTACTTTCCTATTACCTGGCATTGAACTCAAGTGACAGCTGACAGAATGACCACATAGCTTGACACTTGAGTATCACCAGCTATTTAGCTGATGACTTTGTGTCCATAAACACACCTCACAGGACCCTTGGAAACAGGGACGGGAAGACACAGTGTATGGAGGGAGGGGCGACCCTCTGGCTGTGCCTGGGAATCAGTTTGAAAATGATAATTGGGAGCAGGGCTTATTGAGAAGTCTATGGGTCCCAGTTAGGAAAATTCAGGGGAAAAGGCAAGAGAAACAGGTGTTAAAAGATAAGTGATGCTTTTGGTTTTTCAAGTCAAGATGAATAATTGACACACTTTAAAGCAAGGCTTGATGAAAAGAGAGATTATTGAATGGAAATGAGAAGGTGAGCTCTCTGAGGGGTGAAGTTTGCTCTGAAAGGAGTAGAAAAGAGGATCTCAGCAAGATGGAGATCATCCTTTTCAGGCATGTCCTCCAGCTGGCAAGTGAAAATGCTCTGTCCTTTTGCTGAGATACTGCAAAATAGTTACACAAGCTGAGTATCATCAGCATTGTCAAGAAAATGACTTTATTCCACATTCTGGCATCCCTTCCATGTAAAACTTGTTGAAGATTTGGCAACATCAGAATGGCATATTTTCCTGCCATCTCCCAAACTGGTCTGGGAAAATGTCCACTCAAGGAGGAAAATACTATGTTCCTTTTGTTGTCGTTCAGTGGCTCAGTCGTGTCCGACTCTTTGCGATGGACTGCAGCACACCAGGCTTAACTGTCCTTCACCATTTCCCGGAGCTTGCTCAAACTCATGTCCATTGGCTCAGTGATGCCGTACAACCTCTGTCTCCCCCTTCTTCTCCTGCCTTCAATCTTTCCCAGCATCAGTGTCTTTTCCAATGAGTTGGCTCTTTGCATCAGGTGGCCAAAGTATCGGAGCTTCAGCATCAGTCCTTCCAATGAATATTCAGAGTTGATTTCCTTTAAGATGGACTAGTTTGATTTCCTTGCAGTCTATGGGACTCTCAAGAGTCTTCTCCAACACCACAGTTCAAAAGCATCAATTCTTCAGTGATCAGCTTTCTTAATAGTCCTACTCTCACATCCATACATGACTACTGGAAAAACCATAGCTTTGACTAGGTAGACCTCTGTTGGTAGAGTAATGTCTCTGCTTTTTAATATGATGTCTAGGTTTGTCATAGCTTTGCTTCCAAGGAGAAATTGTCTTTTAATTTCATGGCTGCAGTCACCATCCACAGTGATTTTGGAACCCGAGAAAATAAAGTCTCTCACTGTTTCCATTGTTTCCCCATCTATTTGCCATGAAGTGATGTGACCAGATGCCATGATCTTAGCTATTTTAATGCAAAGTTTTAAGCCAGCTTTTTCACTCTCCTCTTTTACTTTCATCAAGAGGCTCTTTAGTTCCTCTTCACTTTCTGCCATAAGGGTGGTGTCATATGCATATCTGAGGTTATTGATATTTCTCCCAGCAATCTTGACTCCAACTTGTGCTTCATCCAGCCCAGCGTTTCTCATGATGTTCTCTGAATATAAGTTAAATAAGCAGGGTGACAATATACAGCCTTGATGTACTCCTTTCCCAATGGATCCAGACTGTTGTTCCATGTCCAGTTCTAACTGTTGCTTCCTGACCTGCAACAGATTTCTCAGGAGGCAGGTCAGGTGGTCTGGTATTCCAATCTCTTGAAGAATTTTCCACAGTTTATTGTGATCCACATAGTCAAAGATGTTAGCATAGTCAGTGAAGCAGAAGTAGATGTTTCTCTGGAATTCTCTTGCATTTTCTTGATCCAACAGATGTTGGCAATTTGGTCTCTGGTTCCTCTACATTTTCTAAATCCAGCTTGTACATCTGGAAGTTCTTGGGTCACGTACTGTTGAAGCCTAGCTTGGAGGATTTTGAGCATGAACTTGCTAGCATGTGAAATGAGCATAATTGTACGGCAGTTTGAACATTCTTTGGCATTGCCCTTCTTTGGGATTAGAATGAAAACTGACCTTTTCCAGGTCTGTGGCCACTGCTGAGTTTTCCAAATTTATTGGCATATTGAGTGAGTCAAGATGGCTGAGTAGAAAGATGTGCACTCATCTTCTGTGAAAACACCAAAATTGCAACTAGCTGCTGAACAACCATCAACAGGAGAATGCTGGATCCCACCAAAAAAGATACCCCATGTCCGAGGGCAAAGGAGAAGCCCCAACAAGATGATAGGAGGGGTGAGGGGCATAATCGCTTTAAAATCAAACCTCATACCAGCCAGAGATGCTTGAAGTGCAGAAATAAAACCTTTTGCACACCAAGACCCAAGGAAAGAAGTAGTGATCTCCACAAGAGACTGAGCCAGATCTGTCTTTGAGTGTCTCCTATGGAGGCAAGACTCAGCACTGTCCCATTCAGGGACAAGAGCTCTGGCTGCAGCAGTCCTGGGAGGCACAGCATGCTGGCATGAGTCTTTTGGAGGAGGTCACCATTACCCTACCATAGTTTGACCTTAGGCCAAACTACAGGGCGAGAACATAGCCCCACCCATCAGCAGAAAATAGGATTAAAGATTTACTGTACATGGCCTTGTCTACCAGAGCAAGACCCAGTTCTCCCTACAGCCAGTCTCTCCCATCAGGAAGCTTCCACAAATTTCTTATACTCATCCATCAGAGGGGAGACAGAATGAAAAACGCAACCACAGGACACTAACCAAATTGATCACGTGGATCACAGCCTTGTCCAACTCAATGAAACTGTGAGCCATGCCGCGTAGGGACACCCAAGACAGACGGGTCACGGTGGAGAGTTCTGATAAAACATGGTCCACTGGAGAAGGGAATGGCAAACCTCTTCTGTATTCTTGCCTTGAGAACCCCATGAACAGCATGAAAAAACAATAAGGACACTGAAAGAGAGAGGAACTCCCCAGGTTGGAAGGTGCCCAATGTGCTGCTGGAGCTCAGTGGAGAAATAACTCCAGAAGGAATGAAAAGCCTAAGCCAAAGTGGAAACAACGCCCGTTGTTGTGTGGATGTGTCTGGTGGTGAAAGGAAAGTCCGGTGCTGGAAAGAACTATATACCATAGGCACCTCAGTGTTAGGTCCCTGAATCAAGGTACACTGGACGTGGTCAAACAGGAGATGGCAACAATGAACATCGACATTTTAGCAATCAGTGAACGAAAATGGCCTGGAATGGGTGGATTTAACCCAGATGACCATTATATCTACTACTGTGGGCAAGAATCCCTTAGAAGAAATGGACTAGCCCTCATAGTCAACAAAAGAGTCCGAAATGCAGTGTTTGGGTACAATCTCAAAAATAACAGAATGATCTCAGTTTGTTTCCAAGGCAAACCATTCAATATCATAGTAATTCAAGTCTATTCCCAACAACTAATGCCAAAGAAGCTGAAGTTGAACAGATCTGTGAAGATCTACAAGATCTTCTAGAACTAACACCAAAAAAAAAAAAAAAAAAAAAGACATCCTTTTCATCATAGGGGACTGGAATGCAAAAGGAGAAAGTCGAGAGATTCCTGAAGTAACAGACAAGTTTAGCCTTGGAGTACAAAATGAAGCAGGGCAAAGGCTAACAGAGTTTTGCCAAGAGAACACACTGGTCATAGCAAACACCCTCTTCCGACAACACAAGGGACACCTCTACACTTGAACATCACCAGATGTCAATAGCGAGATAAGATTGATTATATTCTTTGTACATGAAGATGGAGAAGTTCTATACAATCAGCAAAAACAAGACCAGGAGCTAACTGTGCCTCAGATCATGAACTCCTTATTGCCAAATTCAGACTTAAATTGAAGAAAGTAGGAAAAACCACTAGCCCATTCAGGTATGAACTAAATCAAATCCCTTACGATTGTACAGTATAAGTGACAAATAGCTTCAAAGAATTAGATCTGATAGAGTGCCTGAAGAGCTGTGGAGACAGGTTCATAACATTGTTCAGGAGGCAGTGATCAAGACCATCCCCAAGAAAAAGAAATGGAAAAAGGCAAAATGGTCGCCTGAGGAGGCCTTACAAATAGCTGAGAGAAAGATAGACCCAAAAGGCAAAGGAGAAAGGGAAAGATACACCCATTTTAATGCAGAGTTCCAAAGGATACCAAGGAGAGATAAGAAAGCCTTCTTGAGTGAACATGGCAAATAAATAGAGGAAAACAGTAGAATGGGAAAGACTAGAGATCTCTTTAAGAAAATTAGAGCTACCAAGGGAACATTTCATGCAAAGATAGGCACAATAAAGGACAGAAACAGTATGGACCTAACCAAAGAATAAGATATTAAGAAGAGGTGGCAAGAATACACAGAACTATACAAAAAAAAAGATCTTAATGATGCAGATAATCACGATGGTGTGATCACTCACCTAGAACCAGACATCCTGGAGTGTGAAGTCAAATGGGCCTTAGGAAGGATCGGTACGAGCAAAGCTAGTGGAGCTGATGGAATTCCAGCTGGGCTATTTCAAATCCTAAAAGACGAAAGTTACTCTACTGCTGTATTTCAAAGACTGACTTTGTGACTGGTTTCTAGCTTCCTTTTAAAATGTTAGAACAAGCATAAAGCGTAGTAAATACTATTTTGCTAGTGAGAGGTACATTAGTAGCATTTCTGTTCATAATTTTTAGCACAGTTCTTCCTTTGAAATAAAGTGAGGATTATTCAGTTGATAACCCTGTGCAAGAAAAATTCTGTGAATTTGTGAAAAATATCCTTTTTCTGAGGAATACTGGTATCATTTTAAAAGATCAAGACAAAAGCAAATGTAACCAAATTCTTACTGAATCTGCCTAAATCTCATACCAGCTTAAGCCTGTGTTCAAACAGATGAGAAAAGGCCCAGGTGGTGGTTAATATACTCCCCATTCTTCAGCCCCCTTCCTCCTTTGCACACGTGCACTAATATACTGCCGACCATACATTTCTTGCTCTGTGCATGTTAATTAAGTTTACAGTAGAATTGCAAAAAGCAATAGAATGCTGTTTTCCAGGGTTTTTGCAAACTTAGAATGAAAACTTAGGAATCCCCTCTACCTGGAAAGGAGGGTCCGATTTTCACAGCTGCCCAGGAACTTGCACTTGCTATTAAGTTGAAAGTTTAGCTGAATCACACAGGAACATCAGTCCCTCCTAGCTATCGTTTTGTGACTTTCCTCTTCACTGGTCTCGCCAGAACCATCTCCTCCCTTGACTTCTTTCTCTGAGAGATGTTTAGCTGGCTTGGCTTCCGTCTTACCTCCTCACACCCTCAGACCTCAATTGCTTCTTTGTTTTAATATTCTGTCAGTGAACCATGGAAGGCTACCTCCAAGGATCAAAAGCTCATCTGGAAGATTACTAGCTTGTGCTGGGCTTCAACTTGCCTTTAACCCAGGCTTGGTCTCTAAACTTAAGACAAAAATGAAAACACGTGCTAACAGTGGAATGGACTATTGCACAAATGTTTGCCTTTTCCAAAGGAGGGCTTGAAACGAAGAGAAGCAGCAGAGTCAAAAGGAGTGAGGAATGTCTAGCTTTTGATTTTGTGGCAGGAGGAATAACTTGCCCAGTTTGACAGAAGTGAAACTCTCACCAGGTCTCAGGATTCAAACCCCACGTCCCTGACTGCCTCCACAGTATTTTCCCGAGAGTCCATTAGCACCACGAGGAGATCAGCAGAGGAGCTCAAAGATTTTTGTGCCACTTTGTGCACAAAATGCCACTTTTGTGCATTATTCAATTTTTGTTATTTAATAAACCAGCCTTGCAACCACAGTTTCTAATAGATTGACCAGCTCCCAAAAGAACTAAAAAGTACAAATAATAGCTGTGGAATTACTGAAAATCAATAATTTCACAATTATTAAAAATAAGTTAAATATGTCCAGTTTTTATATATTTATTATACTTCAGTAAAGCTGTGAAAAATTAATATAGAAATATTTTCTGAGGAAAACTATGATAGATATATGACATTATATGTTACAAAATTATCCCAAGTTAAACTTGAAAGGAAAACTTTTTTCCTTTCATCTGCCCTCGTTGGCCCCTCCTAGCTCTGTTGCTGCTACTGCTACTGCTAAGTGGCTTCAGTCGTGTCCAACTCTGTGCGACCCCATAGACGACAGCCCACCAGGCTCCCCCGTCCTGGGATTCTCCAGGCAAGAACACTGGAGTGGGTTGCCATTTCCTTCTCCAATGCATGAGAGTGAAAAGTGAAAGTGAAGTCGTTCAGTCGTGTCCGACTCTTCGCGACCCCATGGACTGCAGCCCACCAGGTTCCTCCATCCATGGGATTTTCCAGGCAAGAGTACGGGAATGGGGTGCCATTGCCTTTTCCCCTAGCTCTGTTACTTGAATGCAATTACTTCTGGAACTGAATTTTAAAGTACTGAATGTAAATAGTCGTCTTTGCTAGTCTTGAGAAGGTGTAAAATCTTACGCAGCACTTACAGGGTTTGATTTCATTCTGGCTTCCAGGTATTGGTTTTCATTCCAATTTTGCAGTCATTTTCAACAGCAGTAATGTGCTGGACATTTGTGGTAAGAGTCAGGTGGCTGGGGTACTTGGTATGGCAGTGATTCCCACTGCCTGAGAACCAGGATACCAAGTAGAAGAGATCTGTGTTTCTGTGTTTACAGAGAGCCAACCAAGAGAGTAGAATTTAAACACTTTTTATTAATATGAGGAAAAAACAGTTTCTTCTTTGCATTTGACTCTGCATTGGATCCAGCATTGTTTTCCAAAGCATCTTAGTGGGGAAACCCTGCATTTATAGCCACTGGATACTGGCACTTAGCTTCTTTTTATTTTTGCCTTCACCGTGATTGGCTGCAAGATGACTGCAAATGAGATCAACCAGTTTTCATTAAGGGGCCATATGTAGCAGGAATGATGTTCTTCGCTCCATCCTGTAAAAGTGAAAAATACAGCATAGCATCACCATTGCTGTAGCTGTACCAGGAGCCCTCTCCTCCCAGCTCCCCCTGCCCCCCAAAAGAAAATTAGAGATAAATGAATGGCAGAATAAATAATTTATGCTAATGAAATTACTGCAATTAGTAGTTCTACAATGACCCTTTTAAAAGCCACAGCTGTTAATGTCAGGAAGTGCTGTCACTACTGACCTTATCATAAGAGAAAGTGACAAATTGAGAATGCAGGGAAGACCAGTCATCAAAGAGGTCTGTTCTGGAACGATTAGAGTTTTCTGAAAAACAGTGTGAATTACAACCAGCTGCTCCCTGGCTCTGCAAGTCTCCCATGCTGTGCCATTTTGTTAAGCCCGATAACAATAGTTATTTTGCCCCATTGAGACAAGTTGTCTCGGGCCTCTTCCAGCTCTACCGGAAACCACTTCTTCCATCTCGGATTTACAAATGAAACTGTTGTTAAAGAGACCTGTTCAGGGCAGCCTAGGAGCCTCCTCATAAGGATCATGGTTGGGTAGAGGCCAGGTTTGTTTTTTTTTTTCTTTGCTGCAAGGAGGTTGCACTTGGCTGGGGACATATTTATCTATTTTAGAAAGATACATGCTGGCTTTGAGCTTTGTTAAAACAAGACAGGACACGAGTGAATTTCTGCCCATATTTATATTGCAGTCAGATTCTTTAAAAAATGATCCCCGCAGGGATGTGAGTTGTATGGCATTACTTCCTTAAAGATTTATTTTCCGAATTCACTGGTGATACACGTATGTCTCAGATCAAGTGGAAACAAAGAATATTCAGAATTTGTATCCTTCTATATTTAACTTGTGCTTTAAAAACATTTTAGTAACTAGCACAGTGGATTTTTCATATGCAGAACAATCCAGTCTGTACATATTTTAAACCCATTCAGGCGTTTTCCGTGAGGTTGGAAAGTGGAGTGTTTGGACTTTGCTCTGGAGGCGTTCTTCTCCAGCAAGAATCGGCCTGTCTCTCCTCGCACCCCTGGCTGTGATATTAATGGCACAGCTTTGAAACGTTTAACTGCACCACCAGCCACTTGTGCGCAATTTCCCCAAAGATGTCTGAGTGTTATTGACAACACTTTGGTAAATTATGTGTGACTTTCCTAAGAGTTGGTGTAGCTCATTTAATTCATATTAATTGATTTTTAGGCTTCCCTTGATTAATTGAACCTGGTTCATCTTGTACAGAATGCAATAAATAATCATTAAAATGAGGGAGATGTGACTCCACAAATTAAAAAGTTAACTACTTCAGAAGTCGTAGAGGACAAAACGGAAAGAATGTCTAGTGGGGAGTTCTCCAGGGACTCTTCAAAGGAGAGTCGCTCCTTTTTCGTTTGTTTTGTTTTCCGAATGAGAATGGGTATGTTGTTCTCCCACAAGCAGTGACTTTTATACCTTACCCTCTAGGTTTTTTTGCAACATAAATTCTTCTAAAACGGTGTATTTCTCAGCTTAAGCTGTTTTTTTTGTTTGTTTGTTTTTTCCCAGTGACTCCAGAGTTGTTGGTTTTCTCTGGCTAAAGCTTAGCTTAAAAATGACACCAAAAATACTTCCCTGAGTACAGTGTCTCAGCTTCTTTATTTTCTACTTCACACACTTGATAAAAATCAAGTAGTAAAAAGCAGCGCTTGTGTTGCATCTTGGCTTTTGGGTTTGGTATGTGGAGCACAGGTAAATCCTTTGCCCTGCTTGGCAAGAAGAGGTGACTACACTGAATACTTTCTTGTCCTCTCTCTAAACCTGTGGATATCTCTGCAAGACTTGTTTTCCTAGATCTACTGTAAGTTGTGCTGGCTTTTAGAAAATAAATACTGTATAATTTTGCTGATTTTTCTTCTTTTTTTTAAGTTGGCATTTTTGTTTTCACGTGAGAGAATTTCATACGAATTGCAATGTGTACATTTTCAGCCCCAGGATAAAGACTCTATTAGCCTTTTCATGGCCCACGTTCACACTAGTGTACATGAAATGAGTACCAGGTATTACCAGAATGAGAGAAGACACAACTATACGACCCCAAAGAGTTTTCTGGAACAGATATCACTGTTTAAGAACCTGTTGAAAAAGAAACAAGAAGCGGTGTCCCAGAAGAAAGAGCACTTGGTGAATGGTGTCCAGAAGCTGAGAACCACAGCCTCTCAGGTATGACCAGGGTATGTTGTTACTCAGTGATACCTGTGCTCTTAACATTGAAAAATGTTTACTTTTGAAGCAGCTTTTTAACCCACTTGTGTAAGATACCTGGTCCTAAAATCTATAGATAACGATACAGAGAACACACAGTTCCCGTTCTCCTAAGCCTGGAAAGGTATTGGCCACTTACGCTGTCACAGCTGGTTGGCTGGCCTGGCTCTGTGCTGGGCGGTGTCATGATGGTGAATGGAATGGGCACAGCTGGTTTCCTCTCATCTCCCAGTGCTCTGGGCTTGTTGTCACATTGGTCTCAGATTCTCTACCCCGAGTGAAGGCGTCATTTCTTGGCTGGTGCTATGATAAGGGTTGCTGTGACTGGGATCCCTAAGTACAGCTGTTTCCTGCTTGATCTGCTCCTTTTAGCCACCATTTCTCTTAGATGATAGTATCCAGCTTCATCCCCAGCCACACGTCCTCCACTGCCTTGAAGGGCAGCACCTCTAATCTCCCTTAGTCAATCTGAAGAGACTTAGCACAGGGTGTTAGTTGTGGGTCTGTACACATATCATCTGATTTCATGGTGAAAAACCCAATATTTAAAGTAGGTGTTGCTAATGTGAATTTATACATGAGGCTCAAAGAATTGAAGGCCACAGAGCCCATGAATTCAGAGTTTGAGCCCAGATCTATATAAAGCCCATGGCTCCAAGCTGCCTCTGTTCAGTTCAGTCACTCAGTCATGTCCAACTCTGCAACCCCATGGACTGCAGCACGCCTGCCCTCCCTGTCCATCACCACCTCCCGGAGCCTCACTGTAACTGGTTAAAAATTAGAATGTGAGAAGACAAAGACTTTGGTGATGGGCCAGCCAGGCCCTAGAGCTAGAAGGGGGGAAAAATATACTTCTCACTGGTGCTCACCTCAAAGCAAGAAACTCCAGTGACCTTTACAGAGTATTTTCATTAGATTGCATGCCCATATGCTTTTCAAGAGATTGGGCCAGTTTTCTCCCCAAGGATGCCGGTGGACAGTCCGTGCCTAGGCTGGAGATAAGGTAGAACCTGGTTGGGGGAGCGTATGTTGGCGCCTTTCACCCTGAAGGACTCTCGGGCCATGTCCTTCAAACATTCTAAAGGTCAGGCACCCATTGCTTCTTTGCCCCTTCGTTTCATGCACCAAGGTATGGCTCTTCAGTGACAGATGGTGATCGTTTCTGAACAGTGAGTAGACGGACCGTGATTGGGAAAGAGAAACCAGAGTGAGGAGGTTCCCAGGACAGTTTCCAAGACTGAGTGACGCAGAGTGTGTGTATATGTGTGTGCACTCAGTCGTGTCCGACTTTTGTGATGCCGTGGACATTAGCCTGCCAGGCTCCTTTGTCCAGGGGGTTCTCCGGGCGAGAATCCCCGGATCTTCCCGACCCAGGGATTGAACATGCGCCTCCTGCCTTAGTAGTCAGGTTCTGTACCCCCAAGCCACCTGGGATGCCCAATGCAAATAATAGTTGCCAGAAAACTCCCAAAGAACGCATCTTTATTTGTGCATCTTTCTGTCCCTTTAAAGAATGTCTGTCTTTGGTCTCCCTTTTTATATACATTTTATCTTACCTTTTTTTGCCTTCTTTCTCTTTCATTTGTCTTCCCTCTCTCCTCCTGTCTTCCCTGGTGGCTCAGGCATTAAAGCGTCTGTCTACAATGCAGGAGACCTGGGTTCTATCCCTAGGTCGGGAAGATCCCCTGGAGAAGGAAATGGCACCCCACTCCAGTACTCTTGCCTGGAAAATCCCATGCACAGAGGAGCCTGGTAGGCTACAGTCCATGGGGTCACTAGGAGTCAGACAGGACTGGGCGACTTCACTTTCACTTTTCTCCTCTTGTCTAATTCCACCTCACTTGAATCAAGACCCTTTTCCCTAGTAAAGCCTTTGCTAGGAGACCTGTGAAGCTAAACGTGAAGGAGATCTGGGTCCCAGAGCATTTAAATGTCCCATTGAATGTTGAGGAGCCTGTTGAGTTTGCCCCAGGAAATGTAACAGTATTGGCTAAGCTGAACTGCAGTACCAGGCGGGGCTGACGCTGCTCTCAGAGAGTTTATTTCCCTAGTAACAGAGATAAAAGCATGGGAAGTAGCCGCCTGGTTCTTCTCAGTGATGGCAGCATCTCATTCATAGAGAAAAAGAAAAGGAAAGAATCTGTGGTTTCCTAACAGTCGCCTCAGTTGTGTGCTTATAATTTGGGGGTTGAGGAGAAGAAGAAAGAAAGGGACCAGTGATTCATGGTGACTGCCAAGTTCATGACTGTTTGGAGCCCCCTTATTCCCCTTCAGCTAGAAACAACAGAAAGTCTGAGAAGGAGATACACAGGTCTTAATGGAAGGACTATTAAAGATTCCTTTCCCTCAGGTGTTTGTGCATGTCATGCTCTTAATATCAGAAGAGTGGTTTGAATATTTAATAGCACCTTAGTTAGCGTTGGAGAAGGCAACTCACCCCACTCCAGTACTGTTGCCTGGAAAATCCCATGGATGGAGGAGCCTGGTAGGCTGCAGTCCATGGGGTCACACAGACTCGGACACGACTGAAGCGACTCAGTAATAGTAATAGTAGTAGAAGTAGTAGTTAGTGTTAGTCGCTTAGTTGTATCTGACTCTTTGCGACCCCATGGACTGTAGCCTGCCAAGCTCCTCTGTCCATGGAATTCTGCAGGCAAGAATACTGGAGTGGGTTGCCATTCCCTTCTCCAGGGGATCTTCCCAACTCAGGGATCGAACCCAGGTCTCCCACATTGCAGGCAGATTCTATACACCTTAAAGAGTTTTTAAAATCAGTTGATTATGGAGAGGAAGCATAGTGTCCTCTGTGAATAGCTGGAAAGCCGGATAGTGTAAGATCAGTGTGTGCAGGGAGAGAGGTCTTCATGTGGCAGCAGCCCACAGAGCCAGATAGCCATGCCGTCTGACGTACATCCAACCCTTACCACTCTTAATGCATTGCAATAAAGCCCTAAGCCCCTTGATGGCCATGTATGCCCTCTGCAGATTTAGTATAGGTCATAATGGAGAGCTCTGGTCACTTCTCTTCATCAGTAAGACCTTGCCTCCAGGGTTTGAGTGGCTTTGGACATTTCAGACCTAACAGCTTCCTTACAGACTGAAATCAGTGCTTAAAATGATTTTCCTTTAATCTCTCGGATGATGCTTTTGATTATGGCCTGCCACGTGACCAGTTTCACTTGGCTGAAAAGGAGAAAGAAGCAAGCATCACTGTGTGGCACGAGCCTGAGTTCACAGAGAGGCTAAAACATCAGTCTTAGCTTAAACTCTAATAGCACAGGTAACGGTCATAGTACCAGCCATACCTCCAAGGCAGAGTGTAAATAGCCTCTGTTGAAGCAGAGGTTGTAAGGGCCCTTGCATATAGCATTGGAATGGTGCTCACATGATGAAACCCCTGAAGTGTTTTCAGCAATGGAATCAAAATAAATGGCTGTGATTGTTCTTTTTTATGATTAAAAAAAAAAAGTAATATTTATACCCCGCAGGACCAGAAAAGCAGGGTGCTTGTGTGACTTGTGCTCAGGTGGGGATGGCTGGGGGTGCTTCCTTGACTGTACAGACTGAGTTGAGAAGATAAATGTTTAGTTGGTACTGACATAAATTAATGACATTTTCCACAAAACCATGGAAAACTTACTCTGTTGATTCCTGTGTTTTCTTAAAAAAAATGGGGCTGCATTTTTGCACATGGAATTAAAGTCATATCAGGATAGAAACAGATGGAAGTTAGAAATTGTTAGGCATCCCTGAATTCACTTAAAATAATAAGCTATATCTGATATTTGCTGTTGTTGACAGAGTCATGACTTTTCCTTTAGGTGGGAGAGCTGAAAGCCAGACTTGCCTCTCAAGAAGCTGAGTTACAACTGAGAAATCAGGATGCTGAAGCTCTGATCGCAAAGATGGGGCTTCAGACAGAGAAACTGAGCCGGGAAAAGGCCATCGCCGACGCCGAGGAGCGAAAGGTCAGGCTAATTCCACCCTTTGGAGTGCAGAGCTATATTTAGCACAAAATAAACCTTTGTAGGTGAACAATTTTGAACAACTTCCCCTCCAGGGAGCGTAAAATCTAAAGAATTATGATAGTTACACATGTAACAGCATTTCACACCATGATTACCACTTGACCTTTCTTTACATTATGAATTTTCCCACCCTTTTAGCTCTTTTAATGACACAAAAGAACAATAAATACTGAGCTCATTCAAGCATATAATGGATGTGGATTTTGAACATCAGGCCTATTTGTAATACAGTAAAGGTCATGAAGTCACCGCAGAGGTTTCTAAAGGTTTTCAGTTTTTAGGCAAATTGAACCACTCAATTGTTAACAAAGCCCATTCCGTCACTCTGCAAGATGGTTTTCAAATTTTGCATTTTAATAATACAACTTGAGGTTATTATTATATCCCAAGCTAAATTTGTCCTTTTCGAGTCCGTGGAGTCCCTGGCATTCTGTATTATGTTTTATTGTTGGAAACAGTTACTTTTAAGATTATATAGATTGGCTTTCTTTGTACTTAGGTTTCCAGTAATTCTGAAATAAATATAACTTATTTTGTCATCTTCTCTTACTGAAACTTCAGCAGCAAGTAGAAGGTATTTCATTTTTGTATATCTCACTTCCCAAGAGAAACAGAATGATTACTAAATGTTTAGTAAATAGCAAACAGAATAATTAGCAATTAGTAAAAAGCAAACAGAATGATTAGTAAATATCTTTAAAAAACTGAATGAATGTATATGTGCAAGTTCTATTTTAAACAAAAGATTATAATCAAGGCTTTCTGACTCTTTGTGACCCCATGGACTATATAGACCATGGACTTCTCCAGGCCAGAACACTGGAGTGGGTGGCCTTTCCCTTCTCCAGGTTATCGACTCAATCCATGTATCGAACCCATGTCTCCCATATTGTAGGCTGATTCTTTACCAGCTGAGCCACCAGGGAACCCCAAGAAAACTGGAGTGGGTAGCCTATCCCTTCTCCAGTAAATCTTCCTGACCCAGGAATCAAATCAGGATCTCCTGCTTTGCAGAAGGATTCTTTACCAGCTGAGCTACCAGGGAAGGCCTATAATCAAGGCTTGCTGCTGCTGCTGCTGCTGTGTCGCTTCAGTCATGTCCGACTCTGTGCGACCCCGTAGACGGCAGCCCACTAGGCTCCTCTGTCCCTGGGCTTAGTTAATACAAAATATAAATTATGAATACTCATAGAGCCAGTGATTCTGTCACCATTATGCTATTATTCTGCATTAATCATAGCAGAAAATATTTGAGTTTTTCCAGTGATGTTACCATTCATTCGTAGACAGATGAACTGTTTTCCTTCTGTTCTAATGTGCATTCAGCATATCTGCCTTTAACTTGCGCACTAAAGACTTGAAAAGTGTATAGAATTTTTTTTTTTTAAACTTATTTTTGAAGTTAAAGATAAGGCATGTTTGGCTTGGCCAATAAGCATATAATTCCTAATTCTGGTAATAAATATTTCCATTGAGTTTCAGATAAGTGGAGGATATCTTTAAAGGTATATGTTTATATACGTTTAAAGTAACTGGGTATCACACATGGTGTGATGATCATAAGCTAATTTCACCCAGGGGTATTTTTCAGGCACTAACAAATATGTGATGTTCCAGTAGGTACTACTTCATAACTCATGCCCCCCTCCAGGAGATTTTGCAGACCCAGGTATCAAACCCACCTCCCTTATGTCTCCTGCATTGGTGGGCATGTTCTTTACCACTAGTACCACCTGGAAAGCCAAAATCCATTTTTACAGATCTTAAATTATAACAAGTACCGTGGAGGTCTTTTTACCTTTTTGCACGTGAATTTCTAAGGCAAAATTTTCCTCACAACGAGGGGTAAATGTTTTAGCAAATTAGAACTCATCTGACAGGTTGTTTCATGAAGTTCTTCAGACATGGAAAAGATACATGCTATTTTTAAATATCTGATCCATACCAAAAGTAAGAATACTTCAAAATATTTTCATTTTATTCATGAGGCTCAATTTAATTAAAAATAAATTTAAATAAATTAAAAATGTCACAAATGCCATTAATATTAAAAAAAAAATAACAAATATTGTCTGAGCACCAATGTGTTTATTTTTGGCCTGGAACTTTTCTAGGCTCTTAAAGATATATGATAGGCAGGGTTCCTGAATGTTGCTTACATTGTAATAGGAAAGATAGGAGATGAGTGACAGTGTTGATAGACAAGATATTTTATGCTAATGAGAAGGGCTATGATGAAAGTCAAATAGATGCAATAGTGGAAAAAACTATTTTAAATTGGTTATGGAAGAAAGGTCTATTTGTAATTAAATTATGTAGAGTCAGGTATTAATCAAATATATGCCGTGAGCTCACATTGGTTATATGCACAGCAACATACTAGATTCTATGTGGTTCTTATAAAGGGGTGTATATGAACTCTTTGATTCCATGAAATTGAAGTCTCAAGGTTTAATACATAAGAAGTACTTTAAAAGTAACAAAAGCACATTGCAAGATTTAATATGGCTAAACAAATATTGGAGTTGGAAGACCGTCTTCCTGAACATCTTGACAATCCGTATAGAGAAGCCAGTTGAAATTGTTGCTTCAAATGTGTAAGATCATCAAGGATTATTCAGATCACAGGTGTTGCTAGCAGTGACTTCAAGTAACAGAAGCACCATTAAGCTTGTGAAAATTAGATCTTCCGTCTTTGATGTATCAGCTCCAGGTTCTAAGAATCCTCTGATCCCTTTGAAATTGCCTTCTTTGTTGAGTGTAAGCCTCATGAGTGAGAATGCCTTCCATATTGCAGAGCTCGTATAATCTCTTGGAAAGATAAACGTCCTCCCTGATTTTGAATGGTCTTCAGGTTTTTAATGTTTCTTTTCTAAAGATGGATGGGATTGAATTTTGGAGGACCATCAGGAATTTCTTATAGCCTAAATGTAAGGGAGTTAACTGGAGCCGCCATAACAAAATATCACAGACTAGGAGGCTTAAACAATGTTGTTCAGTTGCTCAGTCATGTCAGACTCTTTGCAACCCCATGATATGCAGCACGCCAGGCTTCCCTGTCTTTCACCATCACCATCTCCCAGAGCTTGCTCAAACTCATGTCTGTTGAGTCAGTGATGCCATCCAAGCATCTTGTCCTCTGTCATCCCCTTCTCCTCCTGCCTTCAGTCTTTCCCAGCATCAGGGTCTTTTCTAATGATTCCGCTCTTTTCATCAGGTGGCCACAGGTGAAGTGTTGAAGCTTCAGCTTCAGCATCAGTCCTTCCAATGAATACTCAAGGTTGATTTCCTTTAGGATTGGCTGGTTTGATCTCCTTGCAGTCCAAGGGGCTCTCAAGAATCTTCTCCAACTCCAACGTTCAAAAGCATCAATTCTTCAACACTCAGCCTTCTTTATGGTCCAACTCTCACGTCTGTACATGGCTACTGGAAAAACCATAGCTTTGACTAGATGGACCTTTGTTGGCAAAGTAATGTCTCTGCTTTTTAATACACTGTCTAGGTTTGTCATAGTTTTCCTTTCGAGGAGCAAGTGTCTTTTAATTCTATGGCTGCAGTCACTGTACACAGTGATTTTGGAGCCCAAGAAAATAAAGTCTGTCACTGTTTCCATTGTTTCCCCATCTGTTCGCCATGAGGTGACGGCACTGGATCCCATGATCTTAGTTTTCTGAATGTTGAGTTTTAAGCCAACTTTTTCATTCTCCTCTTTCACCTTCTCTGGAGGCTCTCTAGTTCCTCTTCACTTTCTGCCATAAGGGTGGTGTCATCAGCATATCTGAGGTTATTGATATTCCTCCCAGCAGTCTTGATTCCAGCTTGTGCTTCATCTAGCCCAGCATTTTGCATGACGTACTCTGCCTGTAGGTTAAATAAGCAGGGTGACAATATACAGCCTTGACATACTCCTTTTCCAATTGTGAACCAGTCCATTTTTCCATGTCCTTTTCTACCTATTGCTTAGAACTGGCTTAAACAGTAGAGATTTATTTTCTCAGACTTCTGGAGTCTGGTAGTCCCAGGTCAAGCTGTTGGCGGCTTTGGTTTCTCCCGAGGCCTCTCTCCACTGGGTCTGCAGACGGCCACCTTCCCACTTGTCCTCACAAGTTTCTCCTCAGTTCACACACCCTTGCCGACTCATGTGTGTGACTAGATTTCCTCCTGTTACAGAGACACTAGTCAGATTGGATTAAGCCTCACCCTAACAGGCTTAGTTTAATTTAACCATTCTTTAAAGGCTCTCTCTGTAAACACAGTGACATTCAGAGGTCCTGGGTGTAAGGCTTCAACCTGAGAATTTTGAATGGACACAGTTCAGCCCAATACAAGCAGTTATTGTGACTTTATCCTCTTGTGACCACCACTAAATTTCATGAGCCATCTGCAAGGAGCTTTTGATGAGTAGAGGGTAGGAGGAGTCTGATGTTCCCATGAATGGGGCTGTCTTCAAATCCGTTTTAACAGACGATAGTAAAGAGAAAGCACACACTCTAAGCTTCCCTGCAGCTCTTCCACCTTCCCCAGGTTGGGCCTCGTTAACCAGTCCCCAGGAGCCTTGTGGGAGGGAGGCAGAGAAAAAGTGCACAGTCAGGCTTACCAAGTCACCGTGATACACAGCAGGTTCACAGCTCCGGTAAGGCTGCGCTTAGGGTGAGAGGCATTGGGAATGAGAAGTCAGTTGACCAGCCTGCAGTATTTTTTTCATTTGCATTTGTGGGGTTTAGTTGTTAAATGTTCTAAATTGCCCTGTTTATCAGATTACCCAAAGGGATAAAACTCCATTAACAGTAAAGGAAGAGAGAGTAGTATGTACGACCCCAGTCTTGTTGAAATAGCATTTAGGAGAAATACTCCCTAGGGTTTCTTCTAAATATTAAAAATCTATGATCCCACGTCCAGTTTTAAGCCAGAAAGAAAAACACCAATACAGTATACTAATGCGTATATATGGAATTTAGAAAGATGGTAACAATAACCCTGTATACGAGACAGCAAAAGAGACACTGATGTATAGAACAGTCTTTTGGACTCTGTGGAAGAGGGAGAGGGTGGGATGATTTGGGAGAATGGCATTGAAACATGTATACTATCATGTATGAAATGAGTCGCCAGTCCAGGTTCGATGCACGATACTGGATGCTTGGGGCTGGTGCAGTGGGACGACCCAGAGGGATGGTATGGGGAGGGAGGAGGGAGCAGGGTTCAGGATGGGGAACACGTGTATACCTGTGGCGGATTCATGTTGATATATGGCAAAACCAATACAATATTGTAAAGTTAAAAAATAAAATAAAATTTAAAAAAATGACACTATTATAAATGGTCACAAAGAGCATGTATAGATTCATTATATCCTTAAGGATAGTAAATAAACCTGATATAATAACTCACTCAAATACAATGTCTGTTTTTTCTATAGCAGAATTCTCTAACACATTGAAAATGTAGTATGCTTGGAGTTTTCATGGTCATTCCTGGCAGGATTGAGGTTTGGGAGCAGTTCTCAGTAAGCATGCAGAGTTTCCCTACAGATGTTAACAGTAACCATACGTATTGGCTGGAGATCACATATCTAGCCTGAACCAGTTACGTTCATCAGAGGTGCAGTACACAGCAAAATAATGGTTAATCAGGAGAAGGGTAATTATTGCTAATAAAGCTGCGGTAGACAAGGTAATTTGTTGTGAGCAGTGTTTAATTTTATGGTGTAGATAAACCTGTTCATTCCAAACACATCTGAAGAAATGCACTTTTGTTCACACATGATGATTCACAGTCCCCATCACCACAGCAACCATCCCCCATGGTGACTGGATTCTGGTGCCCAGCAGCCACAGCTTTGAAACTCCACATTTCTGCTGAGGACAAGAATTTTCTCTTCCTAGACATTCAAGTTCTGTGTTCTTGAATGGGAGGAGGAGGGAGGAGGATCAAAACTCCAAAAGTCCTCATTTTGACCTTGTTCAAGTTTACCAGCATGGCTTCCCTATATCCATATTATTCGGTTGGTGCAAATGTAATTTTGATTTCAGACTGTGAATTTTAAATCATTATAGCTAGGCTTAAATACATCTTTATTAGTCAAAATAAGAACCATTACAGTCACATTTTTGCCAGTGAGAAATAAGTTTGTTTATTCCTGTAGGATAAAAATCCATGCTTCAGGATTCAACAAACTCTTGGAAAACATTTTTGGCCTCTTGCTGGTTGTGGAAGAGTTTTCCCTATAGAAAGTTGTTGAGATACTTGAAGAAGTGGTAGTCAGTTAGCGAGAGGTCAGGTGAATGTGGGAGATAAGGCAAAACTTGATAGCCCAGTTCATTCGACTTTTGAAACATGGGTTGTGTGACGTGGTCGGGCGTTGTCATGGAGAAGCATTGGGCCCTTCTGTTGGCCAGCGCCAGGGGCAGGCATTGCTGCTTTTGGTGCATCGCATCAGTTTGCTGAGCGTACCTCTCAGTGCAGTGGTTCCACCAGGATTCAGAAAGCTGTAGTGGATCAGACGGGCAGTAGACCACCTTACGGTGACCATGACCTTCTTTTGGTGCAAGTTTGGCTTTGGGAAATGCTTTGGAACTTCTTCTCAGTCCAACCACTGAGCTGGTCATCACTGGTTGTCATAAAATCCACTATTCATCGCGTGTCGCAGTCCAATAGAGAAATGCTTCATTGTTGTTGGATAGAATAGGAGAAGATGACACTTCAACAAAATGATGATTTTTTTTTTTTTAATTTTCAGTCAGCTCATGAGGTACCCACTTATCAATGTTTTTCACTTTTCCAATTTGCTTCAAATGCTGAATGATCTTAGAATGGTTGACACTGAGTTCTTTAGCAACTTCTTGTATAGTTGTAAGAGATTCAGCTTCAATGATCCTTTCAATTGGTAATTGTTAACTTCTGATGGCCAGCCACTACACTCTTCATCTTCCAGACTCTCATATCCTTTGCAAAATTTCTTTTTTTTTTTCCCTTTTTTTAAAAATTTTATTTAACTTTACAATATTGTATTGGTTTTGCCATATATCAAAATGAATCTGCCACAGGTATACACGTGTTCCCCATCCTGAACCCTCCTCCCTCCTCCCTCCCCATACCATCCCTCTGGGTCGTCCCACTGCACCAGCCCCAAGCATCCAGTATCGTATATCGAACCTGGACTGGTGACTCGTTTCATATATGATATTATACATATTTCAATGCCATTCTCCCAAATCATCCCACCCTCTCCCTCTTCCACAGAGTCCAAAAGACTGTTCTGTACATCAGTGTCTCTTTTGCTGTCTCGTATACAGAGTTGAATAACCAATGCACTGTATTTTCATTAGCAATTCCTGGCCAAATGCATTGTTGATGTTGCCAATTGTCTCCACTGCTTCACGACCCATTTTGAACTCAAATAAGAATTTTCTTTTTGTCTAACATCATTTCCCTAGTCTAAAATAAATATAAACAGCAAGTAATAAGTCATTAGCAAAAAAGCAAAGTGAAAAGTGAACATTAAAATGATATATAACATAAGAATGTTTTCAATACCAAGTGGCGAATTTCAGCAATGCAAAAACCGCAATTACTTTTGCACCAACCTAGTATATAGTCTTCATAAAAATTTTATGTACTGATAAACATGCACAGAGTAGAATAATATCTTTTAATCAGTTGAGCAAAAAACCTTCACATTTGTACTCTTTTTCAATTTTATTTATTTATTTTTGCTTTTGCTGTGCTGGGTCTTTCTTGCTGCGCTCTGGCTTTCTCTAGTTTGGCTAGCAGGGGCTACTCTCCAGTTGCAGTGCGTGGGCTTCTCATTGCAGGGGCTTCTCTTGTTGCAGAGCACAGGCTCTAGGCTTGTGGACTTCAGTAGCCGTGGCTCATGGGCTTAGTTGCCCTGCAGCATGTGGGATTTTCCTGGATCAGGGATCAAACCTGTGTGCCCTGCACTGGCAGGCAGATTCTTAACCACTGGACCACCAGGGAAGTCCCTTTACGTTTATTCTTAAAGAATAGTTAACATGGCTTTTAGATGGTGTAAATATAGGTAATTAGATAATGTAGGTAAGGTAAACATAAGCAAAAATTAAGAGAATTTTGGCAAAAATATTTTGTGATCTAGTTTACTGAGTCAGCTTAGATTGTCACTTGTCCAGGACTTGCCGAAAAAGAAAGGAAAAACAAAGGAATTGCTTAATCTTGAAAAACAAAGGAATTGCTTAATCTTGCATTTATTATTAATGGCACCTTAAAACAGTCAAAGCCCTGCTTGGAGCATTTTGATGTTTGAGTCCATTTGTGTTGAGATTTGTGTTGTGTGTTTAGTGCCTATGCAAAGCTTTGTGCATGCCATGTGCTGAAGAGAAATTAGTCTTTATGACAAAATCCTCATCTGTTCAAGATATAGGCAAATTATTGAACAGTGTCTCTGAGGCAGCTTGCATTTTTCAATAGAGATATCTGAGACGATAATTGGTTTGTGTGCTTTTCTTCTTTGATTAGGTGACAGCCATTCAGACTGAAGTGTCCCAGAAACAGAGGGAGTGTGAGGCAGACTTACTGAAAGCTGAGCCCGCGCTGGTGGCTGCGACAGCTGCCCTCAATACACTCAACAGGGTAAGAATGATTCCTGGGCTCAGGGTTTTCTCAGAACAATATTTGAAGGTTATTAGAGTTTGAATAACTGAATTGAGAGTGAAATGCATGCAATCAAAAGGAAAGAAAGTCCCATAAAATGTTACAGTTGAAACAACTATTTAAGGACATCATTGAGGTCATCGTTATAGTTGAGCTGCCTTTCCCATCCGAAAGTCTGTCCCCCTTGACCCCAGCACGTAGTCTCGTTTTGAATACTTGCAATGCCATGCAGTTTATGCTGTCATAAAAGGCAACTCTATTGTTAGTGCTTAGATTTGGCCCAAATCCAGTGGTTCATATTACATGTTGCTTTAAAAACCAAGTGGAAGATTCTTTATTTCCTCTGTTGCTTTAAGAAGTAAATGGGGGATTCTTTATATCTTCTGGATATTTCCTATTATGAATATCTTATAAAAGTAGTATTAATGAGAGACCCTCGGGGACAGAAGAAAAACCTAGAAGCAAAGATACCTAGTTTTGACCCACACCATTTTTCCTAAATTCATGTTATTAGCAAAATCTCATTGAGCATTCCAATTCCCATAAGAGAAAATAAACTGTGGTGGTCAGAAGGACTGTGTAAAGAGAGATGGAATTACGGGCAATGTTATTTTAAAAACTGGCAGCTGGTCTTGCCTTTCGGTTCTGCTAGGCCTCTGGGGAGATTCCCAGGGCATTACTAGGCCTGAGGGTCTTGGATTCACCTTCAAAGAAGAAAGGATCCAGACTTCCACTGCTCTTCAAAGAAATATTCCATTCATTTTTCTCAATATTCTTTTGAAGAAAATAATTTTGACTGTGAACAGAGAGTTATTATCTTCATGGATGTTTCTTTTAGCATTACCATAAAGTTAAACAGTTTAAAAGAACATAAATATACTGTGATGGAAGATTGATTATTCTGCGTTCAAATAACCTGCTACCATTAAAATGAGAATTGTTAAATCCTAGCTAGCAATGTGAAAAAATGTTCATGATCTATTAAGTAAAAAAGGCATAGTATAAAATTGCATATATTCTGACTTTTTTTAATAAGAACATGCTTATACATAGGAAAAGGTAGAAAAAAGCTGAAAGTAACGGATTATCTCTGAGTAATGCATTTTATACTTTCCTCTTTCTGAGCTCTAGAATGTTTATGTTGTTCTTTGTGCTTTATATTGGCAGCTTTTTCTCTGAGTATATTATTATTTACTCAATCAAAATAAATTAATATCACTTAAGTATAAAGCTCAGTATATTTATAAATGATGAAAGGATTTTGGTTACTTAGCTCTCAGCATTAGCATACTTTACTTTTTTTTGCTTTTGTTCTTGTTTTCACACCCTTTCTGTTCTTTGCAGTCATTTCCCAAATGAAAAGGCAGTTTATGGTAATAGAGGAGAATCAGGTTCAACATTTGATGAGATTTTATAAGTAAGAGTATATAATACAGTTCAGGAAATTTCATAGAAAATCCTTTAAAAAAATGTATCATAAACCTACATATACTTCTTACAGATATTAATTCTTACTCCAAAGTATTTGCCCTGATACTTGTAACTTATTACATTAATACTATCTCTTGAGTAAATTAAGATTCTGACCTTCAGAGACTAAGGAGGAATGTAGAAAGAAGGTTCAGCCTCTACGGGCATCTTCCTGGTTGAGTCATTATAGTGTAATAGATGCTTCTTGTACATATAAAGCAGAAAGACAAAACTAAGAGATTCTGAGCTAAAGGACTCTGTTTCTGGGTTGTTACTGTTATTTAGTCGCTAAGTTGTATCTGACTCTTTATGACCCCCGTGGACTATAGCCCACCAGGCTCCTCTGTCCATGGGATTCTCCAGGCAAGAATACCGGCGTGGGTTGCCATTTCATTCTCCAGGGTATCTTCCCTACCCAGGGATCAAACCCTGTGTCTCTTGAATTGGCAGGCAGATCCTTTCCAACTGCACCACCAGGGAAGTCCCTGTTTCTGGAAGGCCTGATTCAAAGGCAGTTATATTACATAGGTTGGATGAACCCATAAATACCCTAAAACCTGTACATTTATGAAATTCCCTGGCCTCAGTGTGCACGACTCTGCAGGTGGTACATCAAGAAGATAAATTTACTTGGAAGCCAAAAAAGGCAGTGATGTTTTCAAAGTATCAGAAAAGTGCCAGAAAGACCTGGACCTACTGGTGTCCCACAGTGGGATCTCTGGGAGGGCTGCAAAAACTGCCAAACCAAGACTGGTGTGAAGAGGAGACGGTGGAAAAGACCAGCCACTGAAGACCAGCTTAGTGACCCAACAGTGGTTGTGAGAGAGCAGAGCGCCCTGGTCTTGAGAGTGTGTGTGCTTTTCTTCAGGTCAACCTCACTGAGCTGAAAGCCTTTCCCAGCCCTCCAAATGCAGTCACCAACGTTACTGCGGCTGTGATGGTCCTTCTGGCTCCCCGGGGCAGAGTGCCGAAAGACCGGAGTTGGAAAGCAGCAAAAGTCTTCATGGGGAAGGTATCAGCCTGGCAGCGTGAAAATTCTGATGATTTCTGTGTTCAGTTCTGTGGCTATACTTGACAGCAGGGACAAGGGACGAATGGACTGGGAGTTTGGGATTAGCAGATGCAAACTATTTTACGCAGAATGGATAAACAGGGTCCTATTGTATAGCACAGGGAACTATATTCAATATCCTCTGATGGACCGTATGAAAAGAATGTGTGTATATATATATTCTCTGTATATGTGTAATTGAATCTCTGTGCTCTACATCAGAAATTAACCCAACATTGTGAATCAACTATACTTCAGTAAAATAAATTTTCTTAAAGTACAGGCAGTTTGAGGAGAAAGAAGAAAGCTATAACATTCCGAACTATTAAAAAGAAGTCATGTTCAGATTTGCTGAGAGTAATCTACTGTGTTCTCTGGACCTAGAACTTTTGTTTGCCAAGTTGGAGATTAGCGTGGGGTTGTAGCACACCTAGATCAGCACCAGCAGCAGTTGGAAGGTTGCTAATTATTTTCAAAATTATGAAAGCAGTTAAGTGTAGGAGGGAGAAAATTACATGGATTTCTTCTGTTGGAAAATGTTACTAATGTACAAGAAGGTGAAGCAAAGGGGCTTTGGGGTATGTGTTTTTCTTTTTCTTTTCTGCCTTTCTTTTCTTCAAAATGTGAATGCCTCCTGTGCAAAGACTGAATATTTTACCCTGGGATAAAAGGGATTTTAAAAGTGTCCATTGCTAATTCTAACTTTAGACTGTAAAGACTGAAAAAGTCAAACAGTGGGATAAATGCAGCTTGCCAATTTTGCCTTTGTGATGTGAATCCTAAAAGCTGATTTTAACTTTTGATCTTGGAATTTTCTCTGCAGCACAAATGGCTCATTGCAATGTCTTTTTTGCTTTACAGGTGGATGATTTTTTACAAGCGTTAATTAACTATGACAAAGAGCACATTCCAGAGAATTGTCTAAAAGTGGTGAAGGAACAGTATTTGAGAGACCCTGAGTTCAACCCAAACCTGATTCGGACCAAATCTTTTGCAGCAGCTGGTCTCTGCGCCTGGGTCATCAACATCATGAAATTCTATGAGGTGTATCAGGCATGACCAGATGGTTTATGGGTGTTATTCAGGAAGGGTCGTATATATATTAATTTCTAGGCCAGCAAGAAATGTAAAATAATTTGATATTTAATTATCTGAATAAGATACATTTCTAAGAATAAGACATGAAGGTGTCAGATTAATCAGAATTCTCTAAAGGAGGATATCTGAAATGTTGGAAGCCATGCTTTTTTAGGGTAGAGTAACTTCTTTAGATCAAATAGCAGCAATTAAATTTGATTAGAAAAAAACATTTGGGTAGAATAATTATATTTATTTATATTGAAATATTTCAGTTGTTGGCTTGAAACAACTGCAAATCTGAGTTCATGTTTAATTAAATTTCATCCCTGCTCTCAAAGCAGAAATTTACGCCAGCTACAAGTAGACTTAATGAGATGAGAAATAACCTTTGGAGGACTTTCGTATTTTAATGACGAATGCGTTTTTGACTGTGTGCGATCTTTTCTAAAGTTTGTAGTTTTGGGCCAGATAGAGATAGATGATCATCTCAGTTAATCCTTTATTTATCAAGTATTTGTCTGTCAGGTATGCCCCAAATACTTCGCGAAGCACTGGATGTGAGAGGGAACATGCATGGCCCTTTGCCAGGAAGAGCTGACTCATTTCTGTCTTTAAATCTTGTGTGTTATATTCAAAGGTAGAATTGCTGAGGAAATGCCACTGTCATTCCCAGGATGATTTTCAGAAAACTAGGTTCTGTCCTTCACTCTGGGGACCCATGGGAATCGGACCCTGTCCGTCTCTCTTTAGTGGAAGGAAACCCGTATCAGGCAAGACTGCAGACGGATCACAGCTGATGGGCGACCTCGCTCCATAATGGCACGCCTGACCACTGTGCCAGCCTCACACCCTAGGTGGAAAGACAAGCCCAGCACTGGACCATTGCTGTGTTCTGTGTTGTTTTGCTATAAAATAGAAAAGAAAATTTAATTTCCATTCTCCCTTCCCAACAGAATATTTGATCCACTCAAATGCTCAAACCACCCATTCAGATAACCTTTAAGGTGGCCAGAACATAGAGAAAAAAAAAAGTGTTAGTGTGGTTAACATTATACTGTGTGAGGGTATCTCACATGTTCCTTTCTGGGTTCAGAGAATTTTCTCCACACCAATTTTCTGCCTTTAAGGCTAGACATGATCCCACGTTTAGCTGTAGTTGCTGTACTCGACAATTTCTGGTGATATGAGGATTGTCTCCAAATTTTACGAAAAACTAATTTTAGTATCTTAATGGTATTTGACCTGCGTAGCATTTTATGCTAGTGCTTGTCACTCTAATGTCCACAACAAGTGAGTGAGTAATGGACAAGCAGAGAGAATTTGGAAGGCTATGTGGAATTTTGATCTGCCATTAGGTGTTACCATCACTAAGAGTAAACACCAAATTTCTAGATGAATTAGAGATTTTAACTGTAAAGCTTCCAGCAAATAGAAGGCCGAATGATTACCTGCCCTCTTTGCATCTTCATTGCCTTGTGAAATAACCCTTACGTGGCTTTTCAGGTCTACTGTGACGTGGAGCCCAAACGCCAAGCATTAGCCCAGGCAAACTTAGAACTGGCTGCAGCTGCTGAGAAATTGGGGGCTATCAGGAAAAAGCTAGCGGTGAGTACGGGCTCCAACACTGAAGAAGGTCTTAAGAGGTGGAACCCCGCCCCCATTCTTAGGATCCCACCTTCAGACAGGGCCGTCTCTGAGACCTACCGCTCAGGAAGGAATTGGACCTTTCATGAATATATTCATTTATATTCTTCAGTAGACATTCCTTGTCTGCTCGATGCTGACTGAGCTAGAAAAGGGAACTTTTCGTGATTTCTGCACTTAAGGAATTTCCATGGTCTGGCAGTAGAAAGAGGGTAGCATTCAGGGATTTAAAGCAAGGATTCTGGAATCAAAGTGCCTGGGTTTACATCCAGACTCCACTATTTACTGTTTCACCCAGCACATGTTAGTTAACCTCTCTGAGCCTCTTTTTTCTCATCTGAGAAATTGGTCTGTAATAGCATTTACTTAGGTAGATCATGAAGATTTTTATCCAACTTTTGGATTTTTATCTCATTTTTGAGAGTAATTCATAATGAGAATTTAGCATGGTGCCTGGCATATAGTATGTGATTTGAAAATGCTAACTATAAATATTATCACCTTGACTATCTCTACAAGTATCTCTACAAGTGTCGTTTGGTGCTACAAGTATATGTGTGACTATATCCAGAATGCAATAGGAGCGTCGTAAAAGAGCCTAGAGAAATTAGGGAAAGTTTCCTATTGAAGGTGTATTTGATATGAGCTGCAAAAATTACTTGGGAGTCACCAAGGATAATAAGATCAGGAGAGGTGTTTGTGATTAAAAAAAAAAAAAAGTGAAGAAAAGAGGGAAGAAGCAGTTGGTAGACTTCATGAGTCCTAGTAGGCCAGAACCCTAATGTGAGTGTCTGCGGGATGGTTAGGAATAGTAGGAAGGAATGAAAGATGAAGTTGCAAAACCCTTCTCTGCCTTTCATGCTGCAGAATTTAAATCTTACCTGACCTTGGTATTGAGCCTTTGAAAGATTTTAATAGGTTAAAATGCCATGGTCACTTTTCATCAACTGAATGGAAGCTGGGAAAAGAAGAGGCTAGCTGCAGAAAGACAAGTTACAAGTGCCGCTGTGAGTCCTACGAGGGCCTCAGCTAAGGCGGGAGAAGCTACAGTAGAGACAAGAAGCAGCAGTTGGTAGACTTGACAAGTCCATGCATTCAAGGCTGCTGATGACATGGCGGTGGAGGGACACATACAGAATAGAGATGATGAGCTGGAGGTGCCTGACATGGTAGCTTGGAGTGGTTCAGTCAGAGTGGCAAGGCTGGGTAACCCTGGCCACCTAGGAAATCCTCAGAGCTTCAGTTTCTTAACTGTCACTTTGTGAATAACAGCTAATTCTCAAGGTGGGCATCTGTGATGTATTTTGGCTACCAGCATCTAATCTACCTTCTTTGGGTGGTAACAGACTGGTTTATCTTTGGAGAATTACCTTTCCCCATTGGATACACTCAAGTAGGACTTCGATCAGGGGTACCTTCTTCTGTCCTAGCTGAAGCCTGGTTATGTGATCCAAGCTTTGCCAGTTTGACTCCCCCAATCTCTAGAATCAAATCAGTAGCCAGAGGATGAGACTGACAATTAAGTCCACATATGGTAGGACAGTGTCCAGAGGAAGCTTTCAAGTATTTCGTTCCTGCCCCCAAGTCTCTCTAGAGCTCCTAGGAGCCTGCGTGTGATTCTGTGCCTTTCCTTTCATTGAAAGAGCTCCCGCATTTTTAGGAGATTCTCTTTAGCTTAATTTGGCTAGAGATGATCTCTAGGAGCAGAAAGCATTGAGGGAAGACCTGAAGGAGCATGCTCCCATCTTGGAGGAAATCCTACCATGGGTCTCTGAGCAGGTGAACTCAGGCATCACTGGACCTGGACTGTGGTGCCCACAGTGGGCAGGCAGCCAGGCCCAGCTTCCTATAGAACAGGACTTGAACTTGGCTTGATTATTGTGGGGACACTGTTATCAACAACAGTAGCTGATTTAGACAGATTTAGAAAAAACATATTCATTTTATTAAATTTAACTTCATTTATTGGTCAGTGCTCTCACTGTCAATGTGACTAAAACCTTTAGAAGAATGTGGCCATCTATTATTAATGGCTTTATGTAATTTTTAGAAGCAAGTTAATGTTCATGGAAAAGTAACAAGAATGCTCAAGACAACCATGAAAGTAAAAGTGTTAGTTGCTCAGTCGTGTCTGACTCTTTGCAACCCTATGGTCTGTAGCCTGCCAGGCTCCTCTGTCCATGGGATTCTCCAGGCAAGAATACTAGAGACGGTAGCCATTCCCTTCTCCAGGCAATCTTCCCAACCCAGGCATCGAACCCAGTTCTCCTGCATTGCAGGCAGAATCCTTACTATCTTACCAGTTCTAAAGTTGAGACTTTCTATGCTTGTGGATGGCATCACTGACTCGATGGACGTGAGTCTCAGTGAACTCCGGAAGTTGGTGATGGACAGGGAGGCCTGGTGTGCTGTGATTCATGGGGTCACAAAGAGTCGGACATGACTGAGCGACTGATCTGATCTGATCGGATGCTTATGGAATTAGCCCTCTTTTGGGTACAGCCTGCAATGAGCTGAAAAGAACTGCTTACCTTGATTGTTTTCAAAGACCTGCAGTAGAAGCAGAGGTTCGTATATCAATTAACTGCAAATCTAAGTTTCCAGACACAGAGGAAAATAATAGTCACAATGTCTTTATGGAAGTTGGTCTGTTCTATCCCCCTATCAAGAGTGGATTTCCAGAGAGTAGCTATTAATGCAGCAGAATCTTGGTCTGCTGTTTCTACCAACATTCAATTAGATGGTAGTACTGTGTCAGTAATGTCTTGGTTTTTATGGTCATATTGTGGTTGTATGGGAGAATGTCCTTTGTAGGAAATTTGAAGTAAAAAACAATTCTCTGTGAAGACTGGTCAGGCCACAGTCAAAGACAAACTGCATAGTTTCTGTCTGTCGGTACAGAGTCAAGTCAAGGTTTGAGCCCAGGTGTTGTGATAATTTTTGCCAGCTTTGCTTTCATCTCCTTCAGCCTCTGTTTCCTTCTCTCTCGTGGCCTTTCCCGCCTCCTCATCTATGCCTTCTGTTGCCGTCTCGCCTAGAAAAGCAGGGCTGTGTCTACCAGCATTTAGGAAATTCATTCATTAACTAGTATTAGACTTTGTATATTTGTTCTTTCAAAGTCTTTATCTCTAATTTCAGACTAAAAGATGGCCTCATATTGAAGCCTGAGTGGGGAAAAAAAACAAAACAAACCCGCTTAGGCCATCCTGTCTTTGAAACATACAGGATCTAAGGATGGCCATGAAAATGTGCAAACTCGTCTCTTTAGGGAAATGGTTCTCAGAGTGTGTTCTCTCAACCACAGAAGCGTTGGTGTCACCTGGGAACTCCTTAGAGGTCCAGACTCTCAGATCCACTGAAAGACCAACCCTGGCAGGGAGTTCAGGAATTTGGGTTTGATCAAACCCTCCGGGTGGTTCTGGTACACACTTCAGCTGGAGAACACCGGTTTCAGGGTGTCTGGTGGGCTGGGGTCTTCAGACTAAGTCCTTCCCCCACCTCCCATTTATTTCTAGAACCTGAAAGGCCAGGGCCTGTCTGGAACTGTGAAGCAACCAAGATTCTACCCAGCGCACAGGCTGACAGGTTACCCACCGCTGTTTCACAGATGCTGGGCAGAAGATGTGGGGTATGGGCTGAGTGGGTCAGAGAGCGGAGGGCTTCATTGCCCACAGCACAGCGAGCAGCATGAGCCTCGTGTGGGCCTCAATTCCCCAATCCCCATGGCCGTGACACCCAGTGGGTCAGCTGAGGCAGTTCACAGTTTTGTGTCATAGCTGAGATATCCCAAGCTTAGGAAACACCCCCTATAAAGAAAGCTGCGAGTAAATCTGCCCAACTTTTGTCCCACAGAGAAACACATCTTTAGTACTCTTGCACAGGAGTACTTCTGTCCATGCCCTGAGAGAAACACTGGCTCTATTTCCGAAGCCTACATGCTCTGCAGATATCTTGCGGAAGATAGTCCAGAGCAAGAGCTGTCAGAACCTCTTCATGAGAGGCAGAGAAACCAAATGCAGGAGCCCATGGTCTCCCAATACCCAGTCCCCACCCAGCTTTACAAAAGGAAAAGGTATATCAGCTTATATCTTAGGTATGTAAATTATTGCTGATGAGTCGTTCAGTCCTATCTGACTCTGTGACCCCATGGACTGCAGCATGCCAGGCTTCCCTGTCCTTCACTGTCTTCTAGAGTTTGTTTAAACTCATGTCTATTGAGTCAGTGATGCCATCCAACCATCTCGTCGCCTCTGTTGCCCCCTGCTCCTCCTACCCTCAATCTTTCCCAGCATCAGAGTCTTTTCCGATGAGTTGGCTCTTTGCATCAGGTGGCAAAGTATTGGAGCTTCAGCATCAGTCCTTCCAATGAATATTCAGAGTTTATTTTCTTTCGGATTGACTGGTTTGATCTCCTTGCAGTCCAAGGGACTCTCAAAAGTCTTCTCCAGGACCATAGTTTGAAAGCATCAATTCTTCAGTGCTCAGCCTTCTTTATGGTCCAACTCTCACATCCATACATGACTACTGGAAAAACCATAGCTCTGACTATAAACCATAGCTTTGACTTTGTCAGCAAGGTAATATCTCTGCTTTTTACTAGGGCTTCTAGGTTTGTCATAGCTTTTCTTCCAAGGAGCAAGCATCTTTTAATTTCATGGCTGAAGTTAGCATCCACAGTGATTTTGGAGCCCAAGAAAATAAAGTCTGTCACTATTTCCATGGTTTCCCCATCTATTTGCCATGAAGTGAAGGCACTGGATGCCATGACCTTAGTTTTTTGAATGCAGAGTTTTATCCCGGCTTTTTCACTCTCCTCTTTCACTTTCATCAGGAGGCTCTTTAGTTCCTATTCACTCTCTGCCATAAGTGTGGTGTCATCTGCATAGCTGAGGTTATTGATATTTCTCCCAGCAACCTTGATTCCAGCTTGTGCTTCATCCACCCCAGCATTTTGCATGATGTACTCTGCATTTACATTAAATAAGGAGAATGACAATATACAGCCTTGACGTACTCCCTTCCCAATTTTGAAGCAGTCCGTTGTTGCACATTCAGTTCTAACTGTTGCTTCTTAACCTGCATAGCTGTTTCTCAGGAGGCAGGTCAGGTGGTCTGGTATTCCCATCTCTTTAAGAATTTTCCACAGTTTGTTGTGATCTACACAGTCTAAGGCTTTAGCATAGTCAATGAAACAGAAGTAGATGTTTTTCTGGAATTCCCTTGCTTTTTCTGTGATCCAGTGGATGTTGGCAATTTGATCTCTGGTTTCTCTGCCTTTTCTAAATCCAGCTTGTACATCTGAAAGTTCTTGGTTCACATAACTGTTGAAGCCTAGTTTGAAGGATTTTCAGCATTACCTTGCCAACATGTGAAATGAGTGCAATTGTGCAGTAGTATGAACATTCTTTGGCATTGGCCTTCTTTGGAATTGGAATGAAAACTGACCTTTTCCAAGTCCGTGGCCACTGCTAAGTTTTCCAAATTAACAGCATCATCTTTTAGGATTTTAAATAGCTCAGCTGGAATTCCATGAATTCCATTAGCTTTGTTTGTAGTAATCCTTCCTAAGGCCCACTTGACTTTGCACACCAGGATGTCTGGCTCTAGGTGAGTGACCACACCATCATGGTTATCTGGGTCATTAAGACCTTTTTTGTATAGTTCTGTGTATTTCTGCCATGTCTTCTTAGTCTCTTCTTCTGTTAGGTCTGTGTATACCTAGGTCAACCCTATGGAATGGATGACATTATTTCATTTTTCAGATGATGCATGCATGCATGCTAAGTCGCTTCAGTTGTGTACAACTAATGAAACTGAGGCGTAGAGAGCTTAAGTACACAGTCCACCTTGAGGCTGCTTAGCTGATAGCAGAATCCAGATATGAACTCAGGTTCTGATACCAGAGCTAAGATCAGCTTCTGTATTTTATAAAACCATGCACTGTATGTGTGTGTTTGTACTTATGTGCACACACAGTCTTGTCCAACTCTTGTGACCCCATGGAATGTAGCCTGCCAGGCTCCTCTGTCCATAGGATTTTACTGGCAAGAATACTAGAGTGGGTTGCCATTTCCTCCTCCAGGGGATCTTCCTGATTGAACCTGTGCCTCTTGTGTCTCCTGCATTGACAGGAGGGTTCTTTACCACTGTGCCACCTGAAAGTGAAAAGTGAAAGTTGCTCAGTCGTGTCCAACTCTTTGCAACCCCATGGACTATACAGTCCAGGGAATTCTCGAGGCCAGAATACTGGATGGGTAGCCTTTCCCTTCTCCAGGGGATCTTCCCAACCCAGGGATCAAGCCCAGGTCTCCCACACTGCAGGAAGATTCTTTACCAGCTGAGCCACAAGGGAAACCCAAGAATACTGGAGTGGGTAGCCTATCCCTTCTCCACTGGATCTTCCCAACCCAGGAATCAAACCAGGGTCTCCTGCATTGCAGGGGTATTCTTTACTAACTGAGCTATCAGGGAACCCACTGTGCCACCTGGGAAGCCCTATAAAAACATAAGTACTTTTAATAAAATATACCTCTAGATATTATTTATTTTAACATGGTTTCTAACTGAAGATGTGCTATATCTCCACCATTTCTCACAAATTTGGCATTATTTCATATGTAAATCTTAAATATGACATATACTTTTTTAAAGAAGTACTACTTCAATGATATAAGTTAAAATAATAATGTAATAATTGAGTCATAGACAAATATTGACACTCTCTATAAATAGGGTATGTTCTACAAATTTGCTTATTAAAATCTCTTGGAATTTTGCACATATTTATAAGCACAGTGTTAAAAATCTCATTTAGGATTATTAGAACTTTTAGGTAGCAAGATGCTATAGTAAAGAGTCTCCCAAGTATTTGCTCCCTTAGTCGAGGCTCCTTTAGCTGTACAAAATAGAAACCCCCTTAGGAAACCTTAAGCCAAAATGGAGACCAGGAATACTCATGGCACTCTGAGGGAAAAAAAACTGTGTGACTTGGTCTCTGGAGGAACAGGATCCAGGAAGTGGGAAGCTGTGAAGAATGTGTTTAGGGCCATGTGACTTCTCCCCTTGCTACCTTTTCATTCTTTCTCTTTCTCTGGACTGGTTTCTCGTGCTTTCCTGTGCCCCTGGTGAAAGATGGTCCCTCTCTAAATGAAGCCCTCCCAAATACACACATCTTCCCAGATCTTATAATGCTGAAGACAGTGGCATGCCTCAGCTTTGCAATCCCAAGTTTCCAGAAGAGAAAATCCGGTTGGCCAAGCCAGGCCAGGGTGCTGAGATCTAAAGGGGCTCAATAATTAACACTCTTCTTCATTGCCTGAATTATGGACCAATGAAAAGTGGAAAGAGAAGTCAGCAGAGAGAACAGAAAGATGACCTTCATCATTAATATAGGGAAGCTGAGGCTTAGGCACGTGTGAGGGAACTGGACACTCAGAGTGTATTTGAGTCAGCAGGGCACGTCCACTTGCCCAGGTAGCTGTCTGCACTCTGCCTAGTGTGGGAGGAAGAGAGGAAGATGCGTGGTTGCCCTGATGCATTTATTATCACCAACCTTTCATCTTCTCCCAAAACGTATGTATTCTCAAGGGGCAAAGGAGGGAAGGACGTTTGTTTCATTTACCTTAAGGTAACAGGTGTTTTAAGATGATTGTAATGTTTGCTTTTTACCTAAAAGTGGCTCAGAAGTTAATTTTGACTCTTCTTTTTTTTTCTTTAAAGGATTTGGATCGAAATCTGAGCAGACTCACAGATTCATTTGAAAAGGCCATAGCTGAGAAAGTTCGCTGTCAAGAAGAGGTGAACCAAACTAACAAAACTATTGAACTAGCCAACCGACTTGTGAGGGAGCTGGAGGTGAGTTAACCTTTTCTTCCAGAATTCTAACCAAAATATTAAGAATCAGCTTTTGGGGATTTTATCCTTATTTGCTCTCAACAATGACTGACTAAACATGGAATCAGCAACAAAAAGGGGAATAAGAATCATTTATACTGGACAAGGGGGCAGGAACTTGTGAGTGCCTGCTGATGGGTATGAGCTTCTCTGTTGTGTGAGAGAAACCTCAAATTATTGGGGATGATGGCACGAATATGTGGATATATTAAAACCCACTCAACTGAAGACTTGAAAGGGTGAATTTCATGGTATGTGAATCTCAAAGCTCTTATTTTTAAGTGCTACCTAAAAATATAGACTTACACTACTAGACATGCGTTTAGCTGAAGGCGATAGAAAAGTTGCTTCACAGTGGCTTAAACAAAAAGGAGTTTATTTTTCACAGATTAAAAAAAATTGCAGAGGTAGCCCATTATCAGTGTCATTTCAGGGAATGAGTGATCGGACCCCTGACTTGTCTGCAGCCTTCTGCTGCTGCCAGAGCACATGTCTGTTCACGCTTATACATTTTATAGCCATGTGCCAGATGGATGCTGCTCCTTCAGGTTCAGGCAGGAGAGAGGACTCTGTAGCAACCAGATTTTTCTCCTTTTATAACAAAATCAAGTTTTCTGCTCAGGGCAACCCCTTAAGCAGACTTACCTAAAGCACTTGTTTGTTTAGCCAGAACTAGAGTGACCACGGATAGATGCAAAGAAGGCAGAAACATGGGAAATGGAGTGATCATAATTGACTCAGCCAGTTCATCCCAGGGTACTGGACACAGTAACAGTCTTTTCAGAATCAGAGTTCTCTCACCAAGAAAGGAGAGAGAAATATAAGTTAGGATGGCTGAGGCTGGCCTAATTTCTTATAAGTAGGCTTTTAACAATCTAATTTAAATTTACTACAAATTTAAACCCATTATCCCTCTGAAACTCATAGTTCATTATATGTAAACTCACTCTTCATTCTGCTAGATCCACTCTCTCTGTTCAGTCTCAATAACTGCTGGTCTTGTCTTCTAGTTGTATGGCCTAAAGCTCTAGAATCCCCCTTGACTTACTGCTTCTTCCTCACACCCATATTCAGTGCAGCAGCATTCTGTCCTGGCTCGCCCTTCAGAGTCCATTCAGAATCCCAGCACTCTCAGCCCCTTCACCTCTCCACGCTGGGCCAGGCCTCCAGCATCTCCCCCCGGAGCATCGCGCTAGCCTCCACCACTACCCTCAAGGTCCACAGCCCTTAGAGCCGCTGAGTGATGTTGTTAGAAAAACTAAGTCTGCTCATGTTACCGCTCTCTCAGAATTCTCCAATAACTAGTTGTCTCACTCAAAATATAGTCCAGAGGTTTTGCCAGGCCTGCAGGACCCTCCGTGATCTGGCCCCTGGATCTCTCTGTCCTCCACTGTGCCACCTTCTGCCCTGCTCCATCCTCACCAGCAGCTCGCTCTTCCTCACCCTGCCAGTCTCTCTCCTACCCCACGGCCTTTGCCTCCTCCCTCCATGTGGCTGACACTTTTCCAGGCAATGATATTACTGGGTCCCATACTTCCTTCAGGTATCTGCCAGAAGTTCTCCTTATTACCTGGTATTCTCTGACCTCCCTTTGTTAAAAAGCATGTGCCTTGCCCCTTATACACGTGCGTGCACACACACACACACACACACACACAAATACACACATGCATGCACACACCACTCTATAGATCTTTTTTTTTTGCCACTTTATTTTTTAATTGAAGGATAATTGCTTTACAGAATTTTGTGGTTTTCTGTCAACCGTCAAGAATCAGCCATAGCACTCTATAGATGTTTTTGTTTCCTCTGCTTTACTGTTTTTTCATAGTATGTATCATCATATGACACACACACTCGTACACATGCATGTGTGAACATACATACTTTTTTTGTGGTCTTTTCCCCCTACCTAGACTGTGAGCTCTCAAAAGAAGGAAACTGCATTTGTCTCCTGCACTGCTTGATCCCAAACATATAGAGTAGTCCCTGGAGGCACCAATAGATATTTGTTGAATGAATGAATGGGTGAGTTTGGGAAGAACTCCTGTGTTGAAAAAAAATTCTGGAGCCCTTTGAAGATTCACTTTTATTAGATCTGTTGAGAAATTATGCAAGCTCCTAGTAGAGTTTATACCTGCTTCCATTTGAAGTGGTAAGATTTAGGCAGTGTGAAGGGTTTACCATTTATAAGGTACCTATGGAAAAGAGGACTGCCAGGTAATTAGACTTACTTGAGGTAGAGAATGTATGAAGGTTTTAACAAGGGAAAAACAGGCCTTGGATCTTGCTACCTTGTATCTCTAGCACACAGTAGTGTCTTCCAAAGGCTTTATTTATTCATGATAATTTAGATTATGATTTAGAAAAGGAAAGGAAAATGCCTGAATAATGTTAACTAACAAAAAATACATATAAGTATGTATATACGTATATTTTTAAAAGATTAATTGAAGATGTCAGACCTTTTCCTTTGAGGATAAATTCTTTCTGACTAGAACAGGAGACAGTTAACTTCTGAAAAACACCAAGACTGATGATTTTGTCTATATAGCATTGACCTGGAAGCTATAGTCTCAACCATTCAGACTAATAAATCAGGCAATTTATATTTAATCATTAACTAACTCCAGAGCTAACAGCTGTTCAAAATTAGAAATGGGTCACCCCAGCCAGGATGACATTACAGGCAATCTATAATGCATTAGAATAAAATTATAGTGATTTTTAACTGTCTAGAAATTTATTACAGGACATGTTCCAATTCTTAAACCCTTGTTAGCCAGTGTCAGTAATGATTTATGTTGCGTGGGTGGTATAGTGAAATTATTGACGATTTCAATCGCCGATAAGTCTACGTTTAGTAAATCTTCAAGTTTCAAAGCTGTTTTTGAGAATGAGGTGGGTGCCCTTTATTGTTTATCATTTACTAACCAAAGACAACAAAGTTGGAGGGAAGGCAAATGAGAGATTCTTCTTCAAAATTAATGGATATATTATCTATAGCTGAGGAAGAAAGTAATGAATTCTATAAAGAAGGCAAGGGAGTTGAAGTTGCCTAGTGTTTAATTATAGAGCTAACTTGGAGTGATCTTTATCGAGCAAAGCAGACTATCTTAAAATAGATTTCATAAGCATTGTCACCTGCTACTTTCATTACCTCAGTGCCAAGGGTATTGTGATGGCTTGCAGGGAGCTAGTATTGCAATTTTCTCTGACATACATTATTTTTGCTTTCTGTGGTCTCCCCTCTTTCATGAGTAAAGCTGAATTCTTCCACAGGGTTCTTCATTGTTTTTACCAACATTTTGCTGGTTTTATTTCTCCAGTTGCTATTAATTTACATATGCTTAGAATGTGGTATTAAATTTTAGCATGCACTGAAACCAAATGAATTAGTGAAGTGTCCTGCAGTTCAGTCAATCCATAGGTATTTATTACAGTTTTATTCAAATCCAATATTAAGGGCTCTACATACTTAACCTGGAAATCAGATTTTCAGTGTCTAGTCATGTAGATAGAAGGAGCTGAGCATACGGTCTTCAAAGCTAGTGACATCCTTCTGGTTTCCATCTTTTTACATGGGCTGTAAGCTCTTCCACTGATTGCGTAATTATATTGCAGAAAGAACCCACATTTAGTAACTACCAGCACTGATCTTTAATTAATAGAATTCTAGTAAGATGGCTCTTTTAAGCTTTATGTTTTAAATAATTAACATAACTAGTGTTTTTCCTGAGAAGGCAATGGCACCCCACTCCAGTACTCTTGCCTGGAAAATCCCATGGATGGAGGAGCCTGGTGGGCTGCAGTCCATGGGGTCGAGAAGAGTCGGACATGACTGAGCGACTTCACTTTCACTTTTCCCTTTCATGCATTGGAGAAGGAAATGGCAACCCACTCCAGTGTTCTTGCCTGGAGAATCCCAGGGACGGGGGAGCCTGGTGGGCTGCCGTCTATGGGGTCGCACAGAGTCGGACACGACTGAAGTGACTTAGCAGCAGTAGCAGCAGCAGTGTTTGTCACCTTCCTTTTTCTATAACCCGCCCATGGCTGGTATGTTTAAGACGATGTTTGCCGAGGGAGGTATAGTACCATTGCTGAAAAGCAAAAATGATGGTGAACAGCCAAGCTGCCATAAAAATCCTAACATCACTCAGGCTTGGCCACAGCTCTTGGTCCTGTACTTGTAGAGGAACAAGAGAGTGACCGTCAGCCTTTTAAGAAGGACCTCAAGCCTAACTGAAGAGTTAGGGCATCCAACAAAAAGGAGATGTTAAAGATCTAATGTCGCATTACCATAAACTTCACTGACGGGAGAATGAGAGCGCCTTCGTAATAATGGGTTCACGTGACTGAGTCGTCAGCATCGTTATGCCCCCCAGTCATGTTCTCTCCCTCCTCCAGGCTGTGCAGGTGCCCTAGACTTAAACCGAGGTATAAGGCAATTACATTCAATGTTTCTTGAGTTGCTCTTCACTTTGCAGTTACATCAGAATCATCTTATATTTCAGTCAGAGAAGATTCGCTGGGGCCAGTCTATTAAATCCTTCGAAGCGCAAGAGAAGACGCTCTGTGGAGATGTTCTCCTTACGGCAGCATACGTGTCTTATGTTGGATCCTTTACACAACAGTATCGCCAGGAACTGGTGGACTGCATGTGGGTTCCCTTTCTTCAAGAGAAGGTAAACTTAGTCCCTAACCTGGGCCACATTTGGAAGCGTCATACTGAAATTTAAGTAACAAAAACAGTGTATGTTCCAGACATTTTTGTACTTCTGTAATCTCAAATCACTGGAAATTCTAGTATTGAAGGAAGTCTTTCTTGTGTGTTGCAGTTTTCTTGTTTTAACGATAGTTTCAACAAGGAGGTAGAAAATAGAAAAATTATTTGTATGAATGATAGGGGTATGGTTGGAAAATTGCTTTAAATGAAACTGTTAACTGAAACCAAATTTGGAATATCATGTGCGATTACAGGGTGAAATTTTTGGTATGAATATCACAGGTTACTGAAGATTTTTTTTAATGACTACTTTCAGATGAAAAGTGTAACACTTTGTATGTAAGTATAAAAATAGCTTACTTTGAATTTGAAAATTCACCCATAAGCAAAACGAAAGCATAGATTGGGGAGATTTCAGATTGTCTAGATTAAGGTTATCCTTTACAAAGGAGAAACAGAGACAGGGAAGTTTAAATGACTTTGTAAGGTCATAAAAGATAGGAAACCAGACCACTGCTTTCCAGGCCATTGTTTTCTATGACGCATTCTGTTATCTCCACAGTTTGTTGTGATCCACGCAGTCAAAGGCTTTGGCATAGTCAGTAAAGCAGAAGTAGATGTTGTTCTGGAGCTCTCTTGCTTTTTCGATAATCCACCGATGTTGGCAATTCGATCTCTGGTTCCTCTGCCTTTTCTAAATCCAGCTTGAACATCTGGAAGTTCACAGTTCATGTATTGCTGAAGCCTGGCTTGGAGAATTTTGAGCATTACTTTACTAGAGTGTGAGATGAGTGCAACTGTGTGGTAGTTTGAGCATTCTTTGGCATTGCCTTTCTTTGGGATTGTAATGAAAACTGACCTTTTCCAGTCCTGTGGCCACTGCTGAGTTTTCCTAACTTGCTGGCATATTGAGTGGCACATAATTTCCTGGCACTTTCACAGCATCATCTCTTAGAATTTGAAATAGCTCAGCTGAAATTCCATCACCTCCACTAGCTTTGTTGGTCGTGATGCTTCCTAAGGCCCACTTGACTTTACATTCCAGGATGTCTGGTTCTAGGTGAGTGATCACACCATCATGATTCTGTGTATTCTCGCTACCTCTTCTTAATATCTTCTGCTTCTGTTAGGTCCATAGCATTTCTGTCCTTTATTGAGCCCATCTTTGCATGAAATGTTCCCTTGGTATCTCTAATTTTCTTGAAGAGATCTCTAGTCTTTCCAGTCTATTGTTTTCCTCTATTTCTTTGCACTGATCACTGAGGAGGGCTTTCTTACCTCTCCTTGCTGTTTTTTGGAACTCTGTATTCAAATGAGTATATCTTTCCTTTTCTCCTTTGCCTTTCGGTTCTCTTCTTTTCACAGCTATTTGTAAGGCCTCCTCAGACAACCATTTTGCCTTTTTGCATTTCTTTTTCTTAGGGCTGGTCTTGATCCCTGCCTCCTGTACAGTGTCAAAATCCTCCATCCATAGTTCTTCAGACACTCTGTCTATCAGATCTAAAATCCTTGAATCTATTTGCACTTCCACTGTATAATCGTAAGGGATTTGATTTAGGTCATACCTGAATGGTCTAGTGGTTTCCCTACTTTCTTCAATTTAAATCTGAATTTGGCAATAACAAGTTCATGATCTGAGCCACAGTCAGCTCCAGGTCTTGTTTTTGCTGACTGTATAGAGCTTCTCCATCTTTGGCTGCAAAGAATATAGTCAATCTGATTTCGGTATTGACCGTCTGGTGATGTCCATGTGTAGAGTCTTCTCTTGTGTTGTTGGAAGAGGGTGTTTGCTATGACCAGTGCGTTCTCTTGGCAAAACTCTATTAGCCTTTGCGCTGCTTCATTCTCTACTGCAAGGACACATTTGCCTGCTACTCCAGTAATTTCTTGACTTTGTACTTTTGCATTCCAGTCCCCTATAATGAAAATGACATCTTTTTGGGGGGTTAGTTCTAAAAGGTCTTGTAGGTCTTCATAGAACCATTCAAATTCAGCTTTTTCAGCATTACTGGTTGGGGCATAGACTTGAATTACCATGATATAGAATGGTTTGCCTTAGAAACGAACAGAGATCATTCTGTCATTTTTGAGATTGCATCCAAGTACTGCATTTCAGACTCTTTTGTTGACTGTGAAGGCTCCTCCATTTCTTCTAAGGGATGCTTGCCCACAGTTCAGTTCAGTTCAGTCGCTCAGTCATGTCCAACTCTTTGCAACCCCATGAATTGCAGCACGCCAGGCCTCCCTGTCCATCACCAACTCCTGGAGTTCACTCAGACTCATGTCCATCGAGTCAGTGATGCCATCCAGCCATCTCATCCTCTGTCGTCCCCTTCTCCTCCTGCCCCCAATCCCTCCCAGCATCAGAGTCTTTTCCAATGAGTCAACTCTTCGCATGAGGTGGCCAAAGTACTGGAGTTTCAGCTTTAGCATCATTCCTTCCAAAGAAATCCCAGGGCTGATCTCCTTCAGAATGGACTGGTTGGATCTCCTTGCAGTCCAAGAGACTCTCAAGACTCTTCTCCAACACCACAGTTCAAAAGCATCAATTCTTCGGTGCTCAGCCTTCTTCACAGTCCAACTCTCACATCCATACATGACCACAGGGAAAACCATAGCCTTGACTAGACGGACCATTGTTGTCAAAGTAATGTCTCTACTTTTGAATATGCTGTCTAGGTTGGTCATAACTGTCCTTCCAAGGAGTAAGCGTCTTTTAATTTCATGGCTGCAGTCACCATCTGCAGTGATTTTGGAGCCCCAAGAAATAAAGTCTGACACTGTTTCCACTGTTTCCCCATCTATTTCCCATGAAGTGATGGGACCGGATGCCATGATCTTCATTTTCTGAATGTTGAGCTTTAAGCCCACTTTTTCACTTTCCACTTTCACTTTCATCAAGAGGCTTTTGAGTTCCTCTTCACTTTCTGCCATAAGGGTGGTGTCATCTGCATATCTGAGGTTATTGATATTTCTCCCAGTAATCTTGATTCCATCTTGTGCTTCTTCCAGCCCAGCATTTCTCATGATGTACTCTGCATAGAAGTGAAATAAGCAGGGTGACAATATACAGCCTTGACGTACTCCTTTTCCTATTTGGAACCAGTCTGTTGTTCCATGTCCAGTTCTAACTCTTGCTTCCTGACCTGCATACAGATTTCTCAAGAGGCAGGTCAGGTGGTCTGGTATTCCCATCTCTTGAAGAATTTTCCACAGTTTATTGTGATCCACACAGTCAAAGGCTTTGGTATAGTCAATACAGCAGAAATAGATGTTTTTCTGGAACTCTCTTGCTTTTTCCATGACCCAGTGGATGTTGGCAATTTGATTTCTGGTTCCCCTGCCTTTTCTAAAACCAGCTTGAACATCAGGAAGTTCACGGTTCACATATTGCTGAAGCCTGGCTCAGAGAATTTTGAGCATTACTTTACTAACATGTGAGATGAGTGCAATTGTGCGGTAGTTTGAGCATTCTTTGGCATTGCCTTTCTTTGGGATTGGAATGAAAACTGAACTTTTCCAGTCCTGTGGCCACTGCTGAGTTTTCCAAATTTGCTGGCATATTGAGTGCAGCACTTTCACAGCATCATCTTTCAGGATTTGAAATAGCTCAACTGGAATTACATCAACTCCAATAGCTTTGTTTGTAGTGATGCTTTCTAAGGCCCACTTGACTTCACATTTCAGGATGTCTGGCTCTAGGTCAGTGATCACACCATTGTGATTATCTGGGTCATGAAGATATTTTTTGTATAGTTCTTCTGTGTATTCTTGCCACCTCTTCTTAATGTCTTCTGCTTCTGTTAGGTCCATAGCATTTCTGTCCTTTATTGAGCCCATCTTCGCATGAAATGTTCCCTTGGTATCTCTAATTTTCTTGAGAGATCTCTAGTCTTTCCCATTCTGTTGTTTTCCTCTATTTCTTTGCATTGATCGCTGAGGAAGGCTTTCTTTTCTTGCTATTCTTTGGAACTCTGCCTTCAGATGCTTGTATCTTTCCTTTTCTCCTTTGCTTTTCGCTTCTCTTCTTTTCACAGCTACTTATAAGGCCTCCCCAGGCAGCCATTTTGCTTTTTTTGCATTTCTTTTCCATGGGTAGTAGATACAGTGGGCATCTGAGTTAAATTCTCCCATTCCAGTCTATTTTAGTTCGCTGATTCCTAGAATGTAGACGTTCACTCTTGCCATCTCCTGTTTGACCACTTCCAATTTGCCTTGATTCATGGACCTAACATTCCAGGTTCCTATGCAGTATTGCTCTTTACAGCATCAGACTTTACTTCCATCATCAGTCACATCCACAACTGGGTGTTGTTTTTGCTTTGGATCCATCTTTTCATTCTTTCTGGAGTTATTTTTCCACTGATTTCCGGTAGCATATTGGACACCTACCAACCTGGGGAGTTCACCTTTCAGTGTCCTGTCTTTTTGTCTTTTCATGCTGTTCATGGGGTTCTCAAGGCAAGAATACTGAAGTGGTTTGCCATTCCCTTCTCCAGTGGGCCACATTCTGTCAGAACTCTCCACCATGACCTCTCCGTCTATGGTAGCCCTACATGGCATGGCTCATAGTTTCATTGAGTTGGACAAGGCTGTGGTCTATGTGATCAGATTGGCTGGTTTTTTGTGATTGTGCTTTTCATTCTGTGTGCCCTCTGATGGAGAAGGACAAAAGGCTTATGGAAGTTTCCTGATGGGAAAGATTGACTAACGGGGAAATTGGGTCTTCTTCTGATAGGGGGTGCCATGCTCAGTAAATCTTTAATCCCATTTTCTGTTGATGGGTGGGGTTGTGTTCCCTCCCTATTATTTGACCTGAGGCCAAACTATGGTGGAAGTAATGAAGATATGAAGGCTTCCTTCAAAAGGTCCCATGCATGAACTGCTGCACTCAATGCCCCCAACCCTGCAGCAGGCCTCCTCCGAGCCACACCTCTGCCAGAGACTCCTGGATACTCACGGGCAAGTCTGGGTCAGTCTCTTGTGGGGTCACTACTCCTTTCTCCTGGGTCCTGGTGCAAACAAGGTTCTGTTTGTGCCCTCCAAGACATGCCTCCTGAGAAATCTGTATGCAGATCAAGAAGCAACAGTTAGAACTGGACATGGAACAACAGACTGCTTCCAAATTGGGAAAGGAGTACTTCAGGGCTGTATATTGTCACCCTGCTCATTTAACTTATACAGAGTACATCATGAGAAATACTGGACTGGATGAAGCACAAACTGGAATCAAGATTGCTAGGAGAAATAGCAATAACCTCAGATATGCAGATAACACCACCCTGATGGCAGAAAGCGAAGAAGAGCTAAAGAGCCTCTTGATGAAAGTGAAAGAGGAGAGTGAAAAAGTTGGCTTAAAACTCAACATTCAGAAAACCAAGATCATGGCATCTGGTCCCATCACTTCATGGGAAATAGATGGGGAAGCAATGGAAACAGTGAGACTTTATTTTTTGGGCTCCAAAATCACTGCAGATGGTGACTGCAGCCATGAAATTAAAAGACACTTGCTCCTTGGAAGAAAAGTTATGACCAACTTTGACAGCATGTTGAAAAGCAGAGACATTACTTTGCCAACAAAGGTCCGTCTAGTCAAGGCTATGGTTCTTCCAGTGGTCATGTATGGATGTGAGAGTTGGACTGTGAAGAAAGCTGAGCGCCGAAGAATTGATGCTTTTGAACTGTGGTGTTGGAGAAGACTCTTAAGGGTCCCTTGGACTGCAAGGAAATCCAGCCAGTCCGTCCTAAAGGAAATCAGTCCTGAATATTCATTGGGAAGACTGATGCTGAAGCTGAAACTCCAATACTTTGGCCACATGATGTGAAAAACTGACTCATTGGAAAAGACCCTGATGCTGGGAAAGATTGAAGGCGGGAAGAGAAGGGGACGACAGAGGATAAGATGGTTGGATGGCATCACCGACTCAATGGACATGAGATTGAGTAAGCTTTGGGAGTTGATAATGGACAGGGATGCCTGGCATGCTGTAGTCCATAGGGTCACAAAGATTCGGACACAACTAAGCAATTGAACAGAACTGTGTTATCTCAGTTGATTAAAGCAGGTTCTTCATTTACATATCTAGCCCTTCAGTTCAGTTCAGTTCAGTCACTCAGTCATGTCCGCCTTTGCGACCTCATGGACCACAGCACACCAGGCCTCTCTGACCATCATGACCACTGGAAGAACCACAGCCTTGACTAGACGGACTTTGTTGGCAAAGTAATGTCTCTGCTTTTCAACATGCTATCTAGATTGGTCATAACTTTCCTTCCAAGGGGTAAGCGTCTTTTAATTTCATGGCTGCAATCACCATCTGCAGTGATTTTAAAGCCCCCAAAAATAAAGTCAGCCACTGTTTCCACTGTTTCTCCATCTATTTGCCATGAAGTGATGGGACTGGATACCATGAACTTAGATTTCTGAATGTTGAGTTTTAAGCTAACCTTTTTACTCTCCTCTTTCACATTCATCAAGAGGCTTTTTAATTCCTCTTCACTTTCTGCCATCAGGGTGGTATCATCTGCATATCTGGGGTTATTGATACTTCTCGCAGCAATCTTGATTCCAGCTTGTGCTTCCTCCAGCCCAGCGTTTCTCATGATGTACTCTGCATATAAGTTAAATAAGCAGGGCGACAGTATACAGCCTTGACGTACTCCTTTTCCTATTTGGAAGCAGTCTGTTCCATGTCCAGTTCTAACTGTTGCTTCCTGACCTTAGGACATTAAATCCCTCTGTGTATTTGTGTTCTTTGTTGGTAATTATGCCTCAGTTTTCACAATAGCTTTTTCATGACATAAGGACATGCCAATGGAATTTCTGCAAATTAAATATTTTGGGAAAAGTGTCTCATAATAATTGTAAAAGAAAAATCCTTTTGTACCTAAGCTATTTAATGTGTCTATGGTATCAAGCCATATTTTTATATGGAAGATTTTTTTAAAAGACGATATCTATATTACTCCCTGAATTTCAGAGATTTTCTCTAAGTATTTCTGCCATAAAATAGTCCTGTTTATGTAAGAGGATAAAGCCATAAAATAGTCCTGTTTATGTAAGAGGATAAAGCATTCTGCTAATTTTGTCCACGCCGTACTGCGTTGTGAGTTTCGGAAGGTGTCAGCTATCAAATTCTTCTTTTTGTCTCCATCTCATGTTCTCCAAACTTTAATCTTCTCAATGGGTATCTTGGTCCGATTCACCCAATGACCAACTTAAGATGAATGATTATCATCACTTGTGGTCCTCTCTGCATTTTCCGTCATTGATAAAATTTTCTCATTCTGTCCAAAATTATAAAGAAATTCACTTCCTGATGTGCAAGCTAGTGAACTTCACGTTGCCTTCTTGTTACAGTTATTCTTCTCTTTGAATCATGTAATAGTATCTATAGCATGAACTTAGGCTATCAGTCACTTTACATTTTTTAAATTGAAAACTTGCCTTCTCAAATCTAAGTTTTAAAATTGATGTTTAATTGCTGGTATAGCATCATTTGGGCTTCCCTGGTGACTCAGTGGTAAAGAATTTGCCTGCCAATTCAAGAGACGTGAGTTTAATCTCTGGGGCAGAAAGATCACTGGAGGAGGAAATGGCAACTCACTTCAGTATTCTTGCCTGGGAAATCCCATGGACAGAGGAGCCTGGTGGGCTACGGTCCATGGGGTCACAAAACAGTTGGACACAACTTACCGTCTAAAAACAAGAGGAAATCGCATCATTTAGTGTGTTTCTGGGAAGTTTCCCATCAACTTGTATTTTCCCACTTACTTAAAATTCCAAATACGGAATTCCATGAAGATAAAATTTTGTTGTGAAGAGTAAGATTAATTGGCTTATCCAAACTATGTAAACTCTCTAAATGTATAGCCAAAGCAAAAATGATAATTTTCTGATGCTGTACATTAAGAAAACATTTATTTTTAACTACAGGCCTGTGTTTCTCTGTGGGCCCACAACTCTCAGGACTCCGTGTCTATTTTCAGGCATCCCAGCGCTCTCTGCTTGTCTCTTGAGTACACAGGCTCCAGGCCAGCTGAGAAATAGATCCTCAAACATGAGCAGCTTATTCTCACTCATCTCTGGACAGAGCTGTATGCTAAAGGAAGAAAGAGATTTCAAGTTGTATAAATGACATCCTTTTGGAAGAGACTTTTCTGTCTGTAAGACCCCTGGCAGAAAATGCTATATAAAACCTAAAAAACATATGTCCTGTAGAACAGAGGTTTCTAGTTTCTCAGTTCAGTTGCTCAGTCATGTCTGACTCTTTGCAACCCCATGGACTGTAGCATGCCAGGATTCCCTGCCCATCAACAACCCCCAGAGTTTGCTCAAACTCATGTCTATCAAGTCGGTGACGCCATTTGAGCTACATACTTTATACTCCTAGATTCAGTCACAGCAAAGTGGAAAGATAATCACGTCTATATGAACATGTGCCAGGGTTCAAGAGGAGCTGAAATTGTTTATTCGTGTTAATGTTTTTTTGATCAATTTTTCCTCATCAGTGTTGCCTCATCCTGCCTTTCCAAGAAGCATCTCCTCATCCTGCTCCACAGTATACAGGATATTTGCTAGAGCTCCGTACTCTCTTGAGTGTCTCTGGCTTGTCATTTGACTTGGGTATCCTGGGGATTTTGACAGTTTATAAATTAGCCCACCAACAAATGACTATTTGTGTCCTTTTAAAACATCTCTGGGAAAGATTGAGGGCAGGAGGAGAAGGGGACGACAGAGGATGAGATGGTTGGATGGCATCATCAACTCGATGGCCATGGGTTTGGGTGGACCCTGGGAGTTGGTGATGGACAGGGAGGCCTGGTGTGCTGCGGTTCATGGGGTCGCAAAGAGTCGGACACGACTGAGCGACTGAATTGAACTGAAGCTAAGCATGTCATTTATTAACAACCTGTATACATATTCAAGGTAACCTTAGAGAGAACTCTTATAAAATAAGTCCACAATCCTTAATGTGTTCCTAGAAATGAAGACTGTGTATTCTAAATGCATCAAACCTCCAAAATCTAATAAACAAATTTAACTCTAAGTCTGAATTTCAAGAGGAGTTATATTTTAACTTGATCCAGTGATTCTAAAGTTTTCTGGAAGAATATATTTTCAACAACACCAATGTAATTTTGGAATCAAACAGTAAGAGGGCGCTTGGACTTCACAATATTAAAATATATTCTAAAGCTAAAGTAATTACAACAATGTGGTTCTTCAAGGGAAATGAAAACTAGAATAGAGATCAGAGTCATTTAAGGATGCAGAGATATTTGATATGTTTAATATATGATGATGTATAGATGCAACTGCATCTACCACCTCCTAACATTTCTACTAATATACCATCTTCCCTCCTGATACTTCTATTCAAGGCCAACCATTTGGGTTATGTACTAGTTTCCATCCCCTTTCCTTTCCTTGAGGACAATTCAAGACAAATTCTCCCCTTTCCGTCATCATCAATTTTTCTGTCTGGATTCATTACTACATCATTCCCACTAGCACTCAAACATGTAGTTATTTCTCCCATTAAAAACAAATATATCTGGAAATATACATTTCTCTCAACTCTCCCTGCCCCTCATGCTACTCCTTCATTTCTCTGCCCTCATTTACAGTCATCACTTCAGAAGAGGAATGGATATTCACTGTCTCCACATCCTCCCTCCGTATTTCTAAGTCACTCCAGACAGACTTTCATCCCCATCATGCCACCAAAATGCCTATTATCAGATTTTGCCTTCACATTGCTAAGTTGAGAGGTTCGTTCTCATTCTCATCGTACTTGACTGAATTTGATGCAGTGGATCACTCCGTCCTCCCATCAATACTTGATTTTCTTGAATCACCCTCACTTCACCTCCACATAACCCCACTGGTCAGTTTTTCTCAGACTTCTTGATTTTTTCCCTACCCCACCCTGCCCCAGTGGCTCAGACAGTAAAGAATCCACCTGCAATGCGGGAGACCTGGGTTCCACCTCTGGGTTGGAAAGATCCCCTGGAGGAGGGTATTCTTGCTTGGAGAATCCCCATGGACAGAGGAGCCTCTCGGGCTGCAGTCCATGGGGTCACAAAGAGTCAGACACGACTGAGCGACAAAGCACACACACCCGCCCCAATCTCTTAGTGTTGAAATGACCCACACTTCAGTCTTTGAGCTGCTTCTTAACAAGGTTCATGGCTTTAAATGTCCCCTGGACCCCACTAACTCCCAAATGGATACCTGCAGCCAGACAGTGGCATCTTCCCTTCTGTGTCTGAAAGATGTCTCAGATGCAGAACATCCGAACTGAATTCCTGATCTTCCCCGTAAAACTGCTACTCACGTGTTCCCGATTTGTTTAATGGTAGGTCTACCCTTGTGTTAGCTCAGCCTAACAGACTTTGAGTCACTTTGATGTCAGTCTTTTTCTGACACCCACATCCAGTCTATCTAGGAGATTCTGTGGGCTGTACCTTTAAAATATATTCAGAATCTGACCACTTTTCGCCACCTTCACTGCTTGCATCCTGAGCCCAGCCATCAGCTTCCTCTTCAATTACTGTGAAAACTTTCTAACTGGTTTCCTTGCTTCTATATTTGTTGCCTCTCTCCAAATTGGATCTTAACATATCAGCCAGTGTGATATGATGCAAGTCAGATTCACTAATTTTTTTTCTAAAATCCCTCAGTTGACTTCCCACTGCACTTAAAGCAAAAGCTAGAAACCCTGCAGATGCTTATAAAACCCTCAGTGATTTGGCCCCATTACAGTAGTCCCTGACATCCGAACCTTCAAGTTGCAAACGTTCAAAGATGTGAATGTACACTTGTTCCATCCACGTCAGGCATGCAGCTGTTGCTGACAGTCCTTCAGCTCTACCGTCTCCCACCTCCTCTCCATCCTGCAGTCAGTAACTCTTCTTTCCTGTTCACTTGATGCCAGCCCCTGTAAGCCAATTGTTGCACTGTACTACTGTACTTTTTCAAGGTACTGTAAGATTAAAAACGTTTTCTTTTGTGTGTTTTTTTTAATGTATCATTTGTGTGAAAAGTATTATAAACCTATTACAGTACAGTGCTACACAGCCACTTGTGTTAGTTGGGTAGATAGGCCAACTTTGTTGGACTTGGGAACCAATTGGACTAATGAATGTGCTCTAAAAATAGAACTCATTCATGTGTAGGGGACCTACTGTATCTCCCTGTAACTTACTTTCTGTTATTCCTTTCCTCACTCATCTGCTCTGGTCACACTGGGCCATCTTCTGTGAATCTACCACGTATGCTCCAACCTCAGGCCCTTTGCACTAGCTTTTTCCTCTGTCTTGAAGTGTTTTCACTTAGGACATAGTTTTCCCACTCACTTCCATCAACTAGCTCTTTGTTCAAACAGGAAGAAGATAAGGTGTTCTGGTAGTTCCATCTCTTGAAGAATTTTCCACAGTTTCTTGTGATCCACACAGCCAAAGGCTTTAGCATAGTCAAGGAAACAGAAGTAGATATTTTTCTGGAATTCCCTTCCTTTTTCTGTTATCCAACGATTGCTGGCAGTTTGATCTCTGGTTCCTCTGCCTTTTCTAAATCCAGCTTGTACATCTGGAAGTTCTTGGTTCATGTACTGTTGAAGCCTAGCTTGAAGGATTTTGAGCGTTATCTTGCTAGCTTGTGAAATGAGTGCAATTGTATAGTAGTTTGAATATGGCATGCCCTTCTTTGAGACTGGAATGAACACTGACCTTTTCCAATCCTGTGGCCACTGCTAAGTATTCCTAATTTGCTGGCATATTGAGTGCAGCACTTTCACATCATCATCTCTTAGGATTTGAAATAGCTCAACTGGAATTCCATCACCTCCACTAGCTTTGTTCATAGTGATGCTTCCTAAGGCCCACTTGACTTTACACTTCAGGATGTCTGGCTTTAAATGAGTGATCACACATTCATGGTAATCTGGGTCTTTAAGACCTATTTTGTATAGTTCTTCTGTGTATTCTTGCCACCTTTTCTTAATCTCTTCTGCTTCTGTTAGGTCCGTACTGTTTCTGTCCTTTAGCGTGCCCATACTTGCATGAAATATTCCCTTGGTATCTCCAACTTTCTTGGAAAGATCTCTAGTCTTTCCCATTCTATTGTTTTCCTCTGTTTCTTTGAATCGTTCACTTAAGAAGGCCTTCTTATCTCTCTTTGCTATTCTCTGAAACTCTGCATTCAGTTGGATATATCTTTCCTTTTCTCCTTTGCCTTTTGTGTCTCTTCTTTTCTCAGCTATATGTAAGACCTCCTCAGACAACCATTTTGCCTTCTTGCATTTCTTTTTCTTGGGGATGGTTTTGGTCACTGCCTCCTATACAATGCTGTGAACCTCTGTCTATAGTTCTTCAGGTACTCTGTCTATCAGATCTAATCCCTTGAATCTATTTGTCACTTCCACCATAATCATAAGGGATTTGATTTAGGTCATACCTGAATGGTCTATTGGTTTTCCCTACTTTCTTCAATTTAAGTCTGAATTTGGCAATTAAGGAGTTCATGATCTAAGTCACAGTCAACTCCTGGTCTTGTTTTTGCTGACTGTATAGAGCTTCTCCATCTTTTGCTGCAAAGAATATAATCAATCTGATTTTTGTATTGACCATCTGGTGATGTCCATGTGTAGAGTTATCTCTTATGTTGTTGGAATAGGGTATTTGCTATGACCAGTATGTTCTCTTGGCAAAACTCTATTAGCCTTTGCCGTGCTTCATTTTGTACTCCAATGCCAAATTTGCCTATTACTCCAGGTAATGCTTGACTTTTTATTTTGCATTCCAATCCCCTGTGATGAAAATGACATCTTTTTTGGGTATTAGTTTTAGAAGGTCTTGGAGGTCTTTATAGAACCATTGGACTTCAGCTTCTTCGGCATTAGTAGTTGGGAAATAGAAGTGGGTTACTGTGATTATGAATGGTTTATCTTGGAAACAAACTGAGATTATTTGTCCTTTTTGTTATTGTACCCAAATGCTGATGTGCCTTTGCTGTGACTTTTAAATAATATTTACTATATAAATATTTACTCAGTAAAGAATCCACCTGCAATGCAGGAGATCTGGGTTCAATCCCTGGGTTGGGAAGATCCTCTGGAGGAGGAAATGGCAACCCACTCCAGTATTCTTGCCTGGAGAATCCCATAGACAGAGGAGCCTGATGGGCTACAATCCATGGGGTTGCAAAGAGTCGGACATGACTGAGCAACTAAGCACACACTGTTTCAGACTCTCGTTGTTTGCGAGGGCTCCTCCATTCCTTCTAAGGGATCCTTGCCCACAGAAGTAGATATAATTGTCATCTGAATTAAATGTGCCCATTCGCATCCATTTTAGTTCACTGATTGCTAAAATGTCAGTGTTCTCTTCCCAGATTCCTGTGCAGTATTGTTCTTTACAGCATCGGGCACATTACTTTCACCACCAGATACATCCACAACTGGGCATCATTTACACTTTGGCTCAGCCTCTTCATTCTTTTTGGAGTTATTTCTCCACTTTTTCCCAGTAGCATATTGGACACCTACCAACCTGGCACGCTGCTCTTCCGGTGTCATATCTTTTTGCCTTTTCATACTGTTCATGAGTGTCTCGAGGCAAGAATACTACAAATTCCTAGATGTGATTACAACCTTTATCCTTCAGCATGCCTCATTCTACTCTATTTTTTCCACTATAGCATTTATTACTTGCTAATACATTGCTTTGTTATGGTTAACATCTTTCCTCTCCCCCAGAAAAAATGTAAGATCCATGGAAGCAAGTATTTTGTGTATTTTGTTCACTACTCTATCCTAGATGGTGCCTGGAACATTGTAGATGTTCCGTGTGTTTTTTCATTGAGAGATAATTTATACACCTTATGATTCACCCATTTAAAGCATACGATTCAGTGGTGTTTAGTGCAGTCACACAGCTGTGCAGCTCTCATCACAGTCCATTCTAGAGCATTTTCACCATTCTCAATGTAAACCCCATACCCATTAGCTGTCACCCACAATCCCCCAGTCCTTACTGGGCATAGATAACCATTAATTTATTTCATGTATCTATAAATTTGCCTGTTCTGAACATTTCATATGCATGAACATATGTGATATTTCATGACTGACTTCTCTCACTTAGCTTGTTTTTAAGATTCATCAATGATATAACCTATATCAGTATTTTATCCCTTTCTATGACTGAATAATATTCCTTATTATTGGAATATAAATGTGGATATATCACATTTCATTTATCCATTCATCCATTGATGGTCAGTTGGGTTGTTTCTACTTTTTTTATTATTATGAATAATGTGGCTATAAACAGTTGAATTATTCATGTACAAGTTTTTGTGTGTGGACACATTTTATTTCTCTTTCACATATACCTAGGAGTGGAATTTTCTGAGTTGTATGGTACCTCTATATTTAATCTTTGACAAACTACCAGCCTATCACTACATATTTTAGAATAAATGTATGCTTCAATGTGTATTTCAGATCAGTAGGGGAAGTAATAGATTATGCAGTAAATGCTGAAGCACAACTCACCAAGTGTTTAGGCTGAAATATAGTTAGGGCTCTCCTTTATGGTTTCATGGGAAATAAAAAGAGTTCCAAATGATTTAAGTATTAGAATGTTAAATAACTTAAAATGTAGATGAACTGTACAGTTATAAATCAGAAATTGTAGATAAACATTACAGAATCAGTGAGGGGCCATATTATAACCCCCATGTAACAAGCTGAGAAAAGAAATATGAACTTAATCCTAAGCATGGGCAGTCATTGAAGGATTTTAAGCAGGTCTGTGACATGATCAGTATTATCCATTTGAAAAGCTCACACTGGCCACCAAAAAAGCAGTGACTTGGCGGGGAAAGAGACTCTTGTTACCAACTAAGAGTGATAGCCCCGAAGACAATGAACACAGTGATGACAGTGGGTGTGACAAGCAGGAGAGTGATTGCAGAGGAAGCAAGGAAGCAGAGCTGATGAGACAGTGTAAGGGTTGACGGGGAGAAAGTCAATATATGCAGGTGCCAGTCCCTCAGATTAAAATCATTTTAGGAGAAACGATGAGGAGTTTGGTTTTGAAGTGTCTCTAAAACATACAAGTGTCAATAACCAGTAGAGAACTGGACAAGAGCATTACTGGGTGAGAGTGAGATTTGGGAGTCACTGATGTACACATAGTTCTTGAAACTACACGTGGTTAGATCACCTGGAGAAGATGTTTAGAGTGAAGTGAGCCGAGTCAGTGCTGACATGTAAGTACAAAGTTGAGGAAGATGAAGAAGGTACAGTCAGAGACTGGAGAAGCCCAAGGCAAGAGTGGTATCATAGGAGGTAAGAGTATAAAGACAGGGATGATCAGTGATGCCAAAGCCATAGAGACAAGTGAGAGAGTAGCTAGGAACTGAAAGTGTCGTCAGACTTGGAAGGATGAAAAGTCTTTTCTGACCCCAAGGGCGTAATGAGCCAGAAGCAGACTGCACTGAGTTATACAGGAAGTAGGTGGAAAAGATAGGCTATTCTTGTAGGAATTTGCTTTGAAGAGAAGGGGGTAAACAGAAGCGCCTGGTTGAGACATGAAGGTAAGTGAAGGGTTTTTTTTTTTTTTCTTTCTTCGTATGAGTAGGACTAGAACACGTTTCTAGTCTTTCAAAGAAGGAATGGAAAAGGAATTACTGATGGTAAAACAGGGAAGAGGTCTGATCCATCAGGAACTGGGAAGGGATAAGAATAGAGGAAAAGGGAATGACTTTCCAATAGAAGAAGCAAGACTCCTTGAACTTAGTTGGAGGAAAGGGGAACATAGGCAGGCAGAAATGCTGATAGAAAGTTGTAGTTGTAGCTGCTGGTCTCTCTTCTCTTCAGGAAGCAGGAAATTGCAGTGCTAATCAGCCAAAGATAAGAAAATTGAAATGAGGAGAATGTTTGCAAGGAGGGTGGCAAAAACATCAAAAAGTATCCATTGAAGGCAATCAGAGAATAAATATTAAAGCCTTGCCAAGCAACTTGGAGAAGCCAAAGTTGAATTTGGAAAAGATAAATTTGTAGTCACAGTAATAAAGCTTTCATCAGCAATACTCACAGTCTGGGACCAAAAGGAGAGGACAAGAGTTACTTTAGCCAGGGTATACAGGATGATAGGCAGATAAGCCAGAAGGAAAAGAAGGCAGGGAAGTTCATGTGACAGTCAGAAGAACAATTAAGGAATGGAAGGTTCTATCTTAGGTTCGGCAGAGATGTGAGTGGAGTTGAAAGTTAGTGTTTAAATATATGGTACAGTTTCTCAATAGAATTACCATATAATCCAACCTGGCTGGGGAATCTACTAGCCAAAGGAAATAAAAGCAAGGGCTCAGGTAAGTCTACATTTGTTCACAACAGCATTATTCAGAAATAGCCAAAAAGTGGAAGAAATCCAGATGTCCATCAACAGATGGATGGAAAAAGAAAATGTGGCATATACATACAGTGGAATATTATTCAGTCTTAAAAAGGAAGGAAATTCTGACACATTGCAACATGGATGAATCTCGTAGATGTTATGCCAAGGGAAATAAATCAGTCATAAAAGGACGAATATTGTGTGATTCCACTTACATGACGTACCTAGAAAGTCAGTTTCATAGAAAAAGAAAGTATCATGGTAGTTACTAGGGGCTGGGGGGAGTGAATAATGGGAGTTATTGTTTAATGAGTATGGGTTTCAGCTTGGGAAGATGAAAAAATTTCGGAGATGGATTGTAATGGTGATTGCACAACAGTGTGAATGTACTTACTATGACTGAAGGAATATTACTGTAACTGTACACTTCAAAATGGTTAGGATGACAAATTTTATAATACAATTATTTTGCCACAATGAAAAATACATGGTGGATAAAGGACCTGATGTCTTAATACTGTTGATAAGAGCAAACGTTGTATCCAGAGGTGTGAGAAGAAGTATATATAATCATGGTTCAAGAATTGGGTATTAGAAGTTTAGGTTTCAATAATGAAATAATTTCAGATTATTTTAAGGTCTGGAACAGCACCTCTCATCTAAAGAAGGAGATAGGCAGACTTCCCTGGTGGCCCAGTGGTTAAGACGCCAAGTTTCCACCGCAGGGGGCATAGGTTCAGTCCCTAGACAGGGAACCAAGATTCCACATGCTCTGTGACTTGGCCAAAAAAAAATTTAATTAATTTAAAAAAGGAGATAGTATAGTACCCTGCCAAAACATATCAGCATTTTTGAGTGTGGAGGATGTGCAAGGGAGGTGAGGGATGAGGTGTCGTGTGATTGTCACAGCTGGTTCTGGCATCTTCCTCTCCCCCTGCCTCTTCCCCCAGAATGCTAGAGTGGAAAGGAAATGCAGAGTTTTCGCGTGAAGGATGTCAAGGCTGGAGAGTGGATTCGACATGTCTACCAGCACTGAGGTAGTCACAGATTGGCAGCCAAACTTGGAAAGTGGGAAGGACCAGTAGCTAAGGCTTTCGGATGAGGAGGAGTGTATGGCTGGACTCCATGAGCCTCAAATGTGTCGCTTTTTACTTAAGGATAGAAGAGCTCTGGGGTCTTGGATGATGTGCAGGGGAGTAAGAAGAGTGACCACTGTTACCCCCATATGCTTTTTCAGTAGTAGGAATACTAAGAAAATGGAAAATCTACTTGAGAAAGCCCTCAAGGAAAATGAGACCCTAGGGCAGTGATTCTTGGACTCCAGCTTCACATTTAAATCATGTGGGAGTGAACTTTTAAAACATACTGATGCCAGTTGAAGTTGAATCATTAGAGATGGGGTGGTATCGGCAGCTTTGAAAGCTCTCGTGTGATTCTAATATACAGCCTGGGGTTGAGAGGCTATGTCCTAGGAAAGAGCTGAGTTTGGGTTGAGACAAGCAGGTAGAGGGAGAAAGCAAGAGAGTTTGACCCAAATAAGACTAGGAGATCACAAGAGCTGTGGGAACAGTTGTCAGGAAGTGCCGCAATGGGGCCATGAGTTTGGAGGATGGCAAGGGGTGGTAAGTGAAAAGAACAGGGACAGTGGGCATATGTGACCTTGAGGGTACAAATAAAATTGTTACCCAAAATTGTTTCCGTCCGAAGCCATCATCTGCTGGGCAGACAAATGAAGGCATGGCCAAGTTCAAGGAGGCATTTGCACTCCACTCATTACTCTGACCTCGCAGTTTATAGACAGACACATACATGGAATTACTATACATGGAGTCAACCAAGTCTCAGTGTCCTAAGCAAAAAAGAGGGAGGGAGAGACCTACTTTGCAGAACTCCTATAAGAGTTAAGTGAGGCAAGGAACAGAGGAAATGTATATGAGTAAATTTTGTAAACACTTAAAACCTTACAAATATCACTTGTTCTGTTAACTGGGAGTCTTACCTCATCAGGAAGTTCCCTTTTATCCTTTGAAATAGGCCCTGGGATCAGTTCCCAGAGGATTCTGATTGGTATTTGGTGTTAGGATTAGTCTAGTTTGGCTCAGGGCGTGTGCTTCCTTCCAGCCTGCTTCTCTCTAGTAAAAGCTTCTTAAGAAGGGAGCCTCTTTCCTCCTCCTCCTTTTTTAAGCTCCATCTTGACTGACAGCATGTTGCACTATTTAATGAAGCAGTTAGATACTGACTTGCTAGGCTGACTTTGGACTCCCTCTTTGCTCTTGGTTTCTGAACTATTATTCTTTTCTGCATACTCCTTCAAGGAATTCTGCAAAGAAGAGTGGATTAAAAAAATATATATGAATTGAGGCTTATTTTCCCCAGTGTGAACTTAGGTTAAAACTTACTGTGAAAGTGATAACCATGTTGTAACTATTAGATTTTTCTTGATGAAAAACCTTCTGTGTAGTCATACAAATCCCTGCCTATTTGAACATAATACTATAAAGCAAATATCCTAAACTTTGTTTCTAAAATTTTAAGTCTCAAAGTATTTTATAGTATTTATGATATTCTTTAGTGTGAGTTACCTGCTTTGTTTTGCCTACTATTGGACTGGCCAAAAATTTCCTTCAGGTTTTTTGGTAACATCTTGGAAAAACTCAAATGAACTTTCTGGCCAACCCAGTAGGTTAAAGTGGCCATTAAAAAAGGGAAACTCGCTTTCATCCCCTGCACTGTGCTATGTACACAGTAGGTGGGCAAACAATGCAAACGATTGAATTCAGATACAAGATCTGTATGTGTACCTTCTGTTACTCCTTAATGCTTCAAAAATTAACATTATCTTAAGCCTCCAGTTGTTTCAAATTGTATTAATTAGAAGGCAAGAAATAAAAGCCACTGAGCTCTTGCTAACAGGAGAATGCTTGTGTCTTTAAGGAACCTGTGTGTGGAATCAGATACCAAGGTTTGTTGTTCCTGGTACTAGGAGAGAGATTTTGATATATTTATAAGATAACATTGTCAAGAACAATAGGCATTTTATGCGAACTTTTCCTGTACTAACCTCACATTGCATCCCAGCTTCACTGTGGGAATTCTTCCAGCATTCTGTTTGTGGAAGCTCTGTGGCCAACCAAGAAGTCAGACACCTCTACCACTGTTCCAGCCCCCGCTGGCTGCTTCAGCCAGGTCCGGCTCTTACTGCTGTCTCTTGTGGGGCCGTGTTTCCCTGTTGGCCCCCCGATCCAGCCAGGGAACTAGCTCTTTACTCATCTCGCTGACCGTGGAGTCTCAAGATGTATGTAGGAGGTGCTTAGTGAATGTTTGGTGATTGATGACCAAGCGAACAAATTCCATAATAAATTCCATTCTATAATCTTGCTTATTTTTTTTCAAATTGAGTCTATTTTGTAAAGAACTGATCCTTACCTTTAAAATAGATTTTTCCTCCTTTCTCTCTCTTTTAGAAAGGAGACAACTTCCCACTTTCTTTTTTGCTCTATTTTTATTGAAGCATAGTTGATTTACAATATTGTGTTAGTTTAAGGTATACAGCAAAGTGATTCAGTTATGTATTTGTATTTTTTCAGATGATTTTCTGTAGGCTATTATAAGATATTGAATATTATATCCTAGATTATACAGGAAATCCCTGTTGCTTATCTGTTTTACCCTGAACCCCTAATTTATCCCTTCCACCAGCAACTCCCTACTTTTCAATGCTCCTCCTGGTGGCTCAGATGGTAAAGAATCTACCTGCAATGCAAGAGGCCCAGGTTTGATCCCTGGATCAGGAAGATCCCCTGGAGAAGGGAATGGCTACCCACTCCAGTATTCTTGCCTGGAGAATTCCATGGACAGAGCAGGGCTACAGTCCATGGGGTCAAAAAGAATCAAACACGACTGAGCAGCTAACACTTTTACTTTTTTCACTGTCACAGTGGAGACAGTTCCCTCTCAGAGGAGAGGCTGAGTCAAGGCTGCTGGGCAACCGCAGGCTGATGGAGTGCCAGTGGACTGAATACATTCCATGAAGCCACCCCAGACAGAGAAGTCATCTCTCTGTAGTGCTGATCTACAGAAAAAGATGAAATGCCTGAGCAAAAGAGTGCATTTTAGTATTGCTGATGTGGGGTGATTACTCCATTGGGCGAATACATTTCTGTCGTCCTGCCATACTTCCTGGAGTCTAAATTTCACTCACCTTGTTTGGGTTGCTGTAGGTGTGTGTAGAGGGTGAAGTCCCTTTCACTTGAAGCCAGATAGATGCAGTAGCAAACCAGACGTTGAATGCTGCAGTTGACAGAATTCTGAGAGATAAACCCTAGACTTTCTAGGTTGAGTTGTATTTTGTAATGAGAGTTTTATTTGGCTTTTGAGAGTTATAGGAGAACTCATATGTGTTCTCTTGGCTTTGGTCTATTGTTTTCTTGTCTGTCGTGCTCTGCTACTCTGGCAGTTGATTGCCTGACTCTGATTCTCAAGGTCTCCATCCCAATAACTGAAGGCGTGGACGTGATTGCCATGTTGACGGATGATGCCACCACCGCCACCTGGAATAACGAGGGACTGCCCAGTGACAGGATGTCCACGGAGAACGCCGCCATCCTGACGCACTGTGAGCGCTGGCCCCTGCTGATCGACCCCCAGCAGCAAGGGATCAAGTGGATCAAGAACAAGTATGGGACTGACCTGAAAGTCACACACTTGGGCCAGAAAGGGTATGTGAGATCGGAAGGGTCGATTCTCTGTTGAGCTGCTGGAAGTGGGTTTCTTTTTTACCAAGTCCTGGCATTTCTTAGACCTCTCTGCCACTTTGGAATATAATTTGGTACAACTTGTTTGTCTGCCTACTCACATAAAGGATCTCTGTGGAAACGGTGTTCACGTTGGATGGCGTGCATCACTTACCTGAAGAAGTTTGTTGGAAGGTTAGAACACGCAATGCATGTGAAAGGAAAATTTTCCTATGACCAAGAATGGAAATACGAGGCATTATAATCCTTCTTTAGGACTTTGGCATTTGGTAACCCAAGAATTGTCAACTGCCCCGTGGGCTTAATGAGGTTTCCAGTTACATTGCTAAATATGTACTTTGCCTACAATGGCGCTTTAACACAGCTCAGTTCCCAAGGTTGAGTGCCTGAAGATAATTTTTTTAGTTAAGCTTTGCATATCACTTTTGAGATCTGAATCTGCTCTGAGATTTTCTGTCACTCGGTTGGCATGACAGTGTTTTCTGATAAGTACAGAAATGTCTTGTATGTAGTTGGTCTTCAGTTAATGCCAAATAAGTAATTTTAGACTTACTTATACTTAATTTTACCCCTCCATCATTTTTGACATGTAAAATGAAATAAGGAATGTCTGCAGTTGTGCAGATAAATGGTCTCCTTGCTGATCTGAATACTGGGAGGAAATTATTCTTGAAGGCAAAAGACTATTTGTGGAGAGTGGCAGTGAAATTGAATGGTAGTTCTCTACATGACTGAATCTAACCATTTAAAAAAATGAAAATTTGATAAAACCACAAAGCATTTAATTTGAATTTTTTTTCACAAGAGGACCTGTTGAAATAATTTAAATTTATAATGTTTGGGTGCATGCTAAGTCACTTCAGTCATGTCCGACTCTTTGCGACCCCATGGGCTATAGCCCGCCAGTCTCCTCCATCCATGGGATTCTCCAGGCACGAATACTGGAGTGATTTGTGTTTGGGTAGGTTCTATTTATTTTTACCGTGATTACCGTCAAAAGTAATTTACACATGGGCTTACTAGTTCACACTACTGAATTTCATTTTGGAACATATAACTGAAATTGATCTTAATATAATCTTTAATTTCCATGTATTTTAGTTGAAGAAAATACTACTTTATAAAACAGTTTTCTCTAAATCCCATTTAAAATATTTACATTAAACTAAATATAATTGAGCATAAATAATTTTGAATACTTTCCCTATGCTTATTTACATTTTTTCTTGATTCTGACTGAATTTTAAGGTTTTTGAATGACATTGAAACTGCTTTGGCCTTTGGAGACGTCATCTTAATTGAAAACCTTGAGGAAACAATAGATCCAGTCCTTGATCCATTGCTTGGTAGGAACACGATTAAAAAGGGAAAGTAAGTATTATTGAATAATAATTTTATTATTAAAAATAATCTTAAAGATAATTTTTGATGGTGTGTTTTGCACTACACATGAGTTTGATCATCAGCTTCTATTTCATGGCCTCCTAATGAAATGTAATATATTGAAATATTCTTTTGTAATAATTGTATTTATTTGTTTATGGCTGTGCTGAGTCTTCATTGCTGGGTGGGCTTTTCTCGTTGCAGTGAGCAGGGGCTGCTCTCTAGTTGGGGTGCGCGGGCTTCTCGTTGAGGTGCCTTCTGTTTTTGTGGAGCGTGGACTTTCGGGTGTGTGGGCTCCGTAGCTGCAGGTCCTGGGCTCCAATCATGGACTCAATAGTTGTGGCACACAGGCTTACTTGCTACGCAGCATGTCTGATCCTCCTAGACCAGGGGTTGAACCCATGGCTTCTGCACTGGCAGGCGAATTCTTTACCACTGAACCACCAAGGAAGTCCTGCTGAAATATTCTCGGTGATAGTTCTGAGTTTCCGTTCCAGGGCTCCTACATTCCAAGACCAAAGCAAACTTGACGTGATCCAGATGTTCAGGCTATTTTTTTGGTAGGTTGAGATTCATGTTACCCAATTCCTGATTTATAGACCCCAATAATGCATTGTCACAAATAGGAGAGTATTTGCTCCTTTATTACTTCATACTAGTGTTTTTCTACCCTCAGTACTTTGGAAAACATTTTTAATATATTTGCCTCAAGTGCATATCACTTGTATCCTTATTTTTTTTAATATTTTTACTTTTTATTAATTTAGTATTAGCTTCTAATGTACAGCAAAGTGAGTTAGCTTTTATGTGTACATATATCCCCTCTTTTTTGGATTTTCCTCCCATTTAGGTCACCACAGAGCACTGAGTAGAGTTCCCTGAGGTATACAGTAGGCGATTATCTATTTTATACATAGTATCAATAGTGCATATATGTCAATACCAGTCTCCCAATTCATTTCATCCCACCCCCGTTGGTATCCATGTTTGTTCTCTACATCTGTTTCTCTATTTCTGTTTTGCAAATAAAATCATCTATACCATTTTTCTAGATTCCACATATATGCATTAATATACAATATTTGTTTTTCTCTTTCTGACTTACCTCATTCTTTACACCAGTCTCTAGGTCCATCCACAGCTCTGCATCTTTATCCATTCCTCTGTTGATGGACATTTAGATTGCTTCCATGTCCTGGCATTGTGAATAATGCTGCAATGAACATTGAATTGTATGTGTCTTTGCAATTATGCTTTTCTCAGGGTATATGCCCAATAATGGGATTGCTGAGTGATATGATAATTCTGTTTTTAGTTTTTTAAGGAACCTCTGTACTGTGGTCCATAGTGGCTATATCAATTTACATTCCTATCAACAGTACCAGAGGGTTCCCTTTTCTCCACGTCCTCTCTAGCATTATTATTTGTATATATTTTTTTTATGATGGCCATTCTGACCTGTGTGAGGAGATACCTTATTGTAGTTTTGATTTGCATTTGTCTAATGATTGGTGATGTTGGGTATCTTTTCATGTATTTGTTGGCCATCTATATGTTTTCCTTAGAGAGATGTCTATTTAAGTATTCTGTCCATTTTTTGATTGGGTTTGTGTTTTTTTGTTTGTTTGTTTTTTAATTTTATTTTATTTTTTAACTTTACAATATTGTATTGGTTTTGCCATATATCAACATGAATCCTCCACAGGTATATACATTGTTTGTTTGTTATTTTGAGCTACATGAGCTTTTTGTTTATTTTGGAGATTAATCATTTGTCAGTTGTTTCATTTGCAAATATTTTCTCCCATTCTAAGGGTTATCTTTTTGTCTTGTTTATAGTTTCCTTTGCTGTGCAGAAACTTTTAAGTTTAATTAGGTCCCATTTGTTTATTTTTGTTTTTACTTGAATTACTCCAGAGGATGGGTCAAAAAAGATACTGCTGCAATTTGTGCCAGAGAGTTTCCTTTCCTCTAAGAGTTTTAAACTGTCTGGCCTTACATTCAGGTCTGTAATCCATTTTGAGTACACTTAATATTTTTAAAAACCTATTTTAAATTCACTTTTTTTTTTTTAAAAACTCAGCCTCACCCCAAGTCATAGCATGTACAAAATCATGTGTTTACTGTGCTAGTTCTCTTTTTTCCTATATGTTTAAAAAAAAAAAAAAAATATATATATATATATATATATATATATATAAAAACCATTAGGATAAAAAAGAATTCACTAGTGGATCCCTAAGAACATCCCATACCAGCAGCAGTGGTAGACTCGGCACACTCTTGCTGAGACCTGCATGATGTTCCAAGTGCTGCTGTTGCCCCAAACACCATCTCTCCATCACATCCTTCCAGGAACAGGGAACCATTACCCAGCAGGCAACATGTCACTCTGTAATTGTGTAAAAGGTCAGATCCAGTAGTTCTGTCTCTAACTGAGCCTGGATGGGCTCACTGGACATTGTGGCATGTCCAAAGCTCTCTGTGCCTCTTCCCTCAAGAAACCAACATTGCCACGGCTTATTCCACTGAATTTCCTTCTCTTTTTTGTTGTTTTTCTTCACAGAGGTGTAATTTCAGAATTTCCCCAATACTTTTCTTCCTTGGCACCCACTTTCTGCCTCAAAGGTGTCTTTTCTCTCTTTTCATCACTGGATTATTCCTGTCAATTTAAAATGAAAATAGGTCTGCTTAAGGGTGACTAACTTCTATTTTGTAAAAAGTCTCTAACTGATTAGTATTTATTATACAATTCACCAATTAAATCCATTTACAGTGAGTGACAACTTATAATTGTTTAATAAACCAAAATTTACCCATACATGCATTTAGAAGAGTCTAATAAGACATTTGACAAACTGCAGCCCTGACGTAAATAAAATTGTGGCCATATCTGATGTGTTAAAAATACAGTGCAAAATCTTGGATGTCACTAAAGTGTAATCCTTGTTATTAAGATTCTGACTCTATTATAAAGACACAGAATTTTTGTCAGTGAAATACATATTCTCTTAGCTTTAACTTGAACCTTTGGTGACACAATTTAGGTGTAAAAAATTCTGTCTTTCTCTCTTTATATATATATGTATTTTTTTAATGTTTATTTATGTATCTGGCTGTACCCAGTCTAGTTATGGCTAGACTGGGAAACTCTGACCTTGTTGTAGCAGGTGAGATGTGGGATCTTTTAGTTACAGCACTCAAGACCTTTAGTTGTAGAATGCGAACTCTTAGCTGTATCATGTGGGACCTAGTTCCCTGACCAGGGATGGAACTCAGGCCTCCTGCATTGGAAGCATGAGTCTTAGCCACTGACCCACCAGGAAAGTTCCTATATATGTGGGTATATATTGATAATCTAAAACATCCAAAGACTGATAAATTTGAGTCCTGATTTTTTTCTCAGTATGGATATAGTTAAGTAAAAGAATCCCAGAGTATTTTTTATTTGTATTTCAGAAACAAGTTGTTTTATATAGAGCATCAAATTCTTTATCACAAAATATCACACCAGGGCAATTTATTCCAAATTAATAATCTTTCCTGAATATGTGCTAAGAAAAGTTATGACCAACCTAGACTGCATATTAAAAAGCAGAAACATTACTTTGCCAAAAAGGGTCTGTCTAGTTAAGGCTATGGTTTTTCCAGTAGTCACGTATGGATGTGAGAGTTGGGGCTATAAAGAAACCTGAGTGCCGAAGAATTGATGCTTTTGAACTGTAGTGTTGGAAAAGACTCTTGAGAATCCCTTGGGCTGCAAGGAGATCCAACTAGTCCATCCTAAAGGAGATCAGTCCTGAGTGTTCATTGGAAGCTGATGCTGAAGCTGAAACCAATACTTTGGCCACCTGATGTGAAGAGTTGACTCATTTGAAAAGACCCTGATGCTGGGAAAGATTGAAGGAGGGAGGAGAAGGGGACGACAGAGGATGAGGTGGTTGGATGGCATCACCGACTCAATGGACATGAGTTTGAGTAAACTTCCGGAGTTGGCGATAGACAGGGAGGCCTGGTGTGCTGCAGTCCACGAGGTCGCCAAGAGTCGGAAAAGACTGAGTGACTGATCTGAACTGATTAGGCTTTGTAGAATTGATCATGTCATTGTAGCTGTTTTTAAAAGTTGAAGAAAATTTTAAATGATCTGTAAGAATATAATACATGGAGTTTATTGCATGCAGTTGTTACTGTAACACTTCTAACTCCTAAACTCTTTCATAAGAGTGGCAACAACTGCTTTTATGAAGGTAATTTTGTGTACCTTGAGTTTTCTTTAGATGTTTTTAGAGTTTTGTTATTCAGAGAATCTGAGTCCTTGCAAATTGTGTCAGTCACTGAATAAGGCTTCTCTGAGAACTGCCAGAGGCAGGCCCTGTACTGGTGGTCAGTGATTCAGAACCCAAGGTACAGACCCTGCCCTTAAGGAAGCTGCATTTCCTGAGGGGGAAGTCAGACCTATACACAGCACAAGTCATACATGCCATGGGTATGATGACGGAAGTATACACGATAGAGAGTCATCTGCTCCGTGGTTTAGACTTGGAAAGACTTTGTGTTACATTTACATTTAGTGTGAATCTTAAAAGGTCAGTGGGCATTTGTCAGACAAATGGGAGAAGAGAATTCTGGAATGAGAAGACTCATACCAAGTACTAAAACATACTAATCAGCCCAGCAGCTTCGGGGAACTGCGATTAAGATTCAAATATGTGGAGAGCCCCATTTTGGGGGAAAAGGTGTATGAACTGAGAAAGGTGGGACTGGATTGTCAGGCCCCAGAATGTGAGTATCCTTGGGTACCCACAGATGACCCACAGGTTGGCCTTTTCCCTGGTTACAATGCTTTTCCCCCAAGCACATTGAAGGGGCACATTCCTGTCCATAATGCTAGTTGACAGTATCCATGGTTTGTAACCAAGGGACCTTGTCTTCGTGGAGTAACACATCTGGAGTTTCTGTATGTTCACTTGAGAATCATGAGCAGAAGTCAGTGGGAAAGCTAGTGAAGACTCTTAGCATGCTAAGAATAATGCAATCAGATTTATGTTTTTTGAAAGGGCACGTTGGCAGTATGGAGTATTGATTAAAGGCACATGGACCAACAGCCAGGGTCCATCCAATTAGCAAACAATTGCAGTAGTCCAGTTGAGACATAGTATGAGCCTAAACTAAGCCAGCGACAGTAGAGGTGGAAGTTCAGTTCAGATCAGTTGCTCAGTCGTGTCCGACTCTTTGTGACCCATAGACTGCAGCATACCGGGCCTCCCTGTCCATCACCAACTCCCGAAGTTTACCCAAACTCACGTCCATTGAGTTGGTTATGCCATCCAACCATCTCATCCTCTGTCATCCCCTTCTCCTCCCATCTTCAATCTTTCCCAGAATCAGGGTCTTTTCAAATGAGTCAGCTCTTTGCATGAGGTGGCCAAAGTATTGGAGTTTCAGCTTCAACATCAATCCTTCCAATGAACACTCAGGATTGATTTCCTTTAGGATGGACTGGTTGGATCTCCTTGCAGTCCAAGGAACTCTCAAGAGTCTTCTCCAACACCACAGCTCAAAAGCATCAATTCTTCGGCACTCAGCTTTTTTTATAGTCCAACTCTCACATCTATACATAACTACTGGACTAGATGGGCCTTTGTTGGCATGGGTCTCTGCTTTTTAATATGCTGTCTAGGTTGGTCATAACTTTCCTTCCAAGGAGTAAGCGTCTTTTAATTTCATGGCTGCAGTCACCATCTGCACTGATTTTGGAGCACAGAAAATAACGTCTGCCTCTGTTTTGACTGTTCCCCATCTATTTGCCATGAAATGATGGGACCGGATGCCATGATCGTAGTTTTCTGAATGTTGAGCTTTAAGCCAGCTTTTTCCCTTTCCACTTTCACTTTCATCAAGAGGTTCTTTAGTTCTTCTTCACTTTCTGCCATAAGGGTGGCGGCATCTGCATATCTGGGGTTATTATATTTCTCCCGGCCATTTTTATTCCAGCTTGTTCTTCATCCAGCCCAGCATTTTCTCATGATGTACTCTGCATACAAGTTAAATAAGCAGGATAACAATTTACAGCTTTGACATACTCCTTTTCCTATTTGGAACCAGTCTGTTGTTCCATGTCCAGTTCTAACTGTTGCTTCCTGACCTGTATACAGGTTTCTCAAGAGGCAGGTCAGGTGGTCTGGTATTCCCATCTCTTTCAGAATTTTCCACAGGGTGTTGTGATCCACACAGTCAAAGGCTTTGGCATAGTCAGTAAAGCAGAAATAGATGTTTTTCTGGAACTCTCTTGCTTTTTCAATAATCCAATGGATGTTGGCAATTTGATCTCTGGTTCCTCTGCCTTTTCTAAAACCAGCTAGAACATCTGGAAGTTTATGGTTAATGTATTGTTAAGCCTGGCTTGGAGAATTTTGAGCATTAGTTTACTAGCATGTGAGATGAGTGCAATCATGCAGTAGTTTGAACATTCTTTGGCATTGCCTTTCTTTGGAATTGGAATGAAACTGACCTTTTCCAGTCCTGTGGCCACTGCTGAGTTTTCCTAATTTGCTGGCATATTGAGTACAGGACTTTCACAGCATCATTTAGGATTTGAAATAGCTCAACTGGAATTCCATCACCTCCACTAGCTTTGTTCGTAGTGATGCTTCCTAAGGCCCACTTCACTTTGTATTCCAGGATGTCTGGTTCTAGGTGAGTGATCACACCATCGTGATTATCTTGGTCATGAAGATCTTTTTTGTACAGTTCTTCTGTGTATTCTTGCCACCTCTTCTTAATATCTTCTGCTTCGGTTAGGTCCATACCATTTCTGCCCTTTATTGTGCCCGTCTTTGCATGACATATTCCCTTGGTATCTCTAATTTTCTTGAAGAGGTCTCTAGTTTTTCCTATTCTATTGTTAATCCCAACCTCCTTATTTATCCCTCCCACCCTTAAAGAAATGTTGCTTCTCTAAACTTGTATCTTTCCATTTTTTCCACACGATTTGGCGAGGGAAAGAAAGTACATTCAGTGCTCAACCCACTGTCTTGGCTGCTGTGTGTGCCTTTTCAAGAGAGACTTTTAGGGCTATGAGGTGGGGCTGGCTTGTGCCCCAGTGTGCTGTTGTTGAAACTAGCATCAGGGCACAAGGAGTAAGATGGATCCTGGGCCGCGTCTTAGGCTGCTGCACTCTAGTTTGTTGTTCGGGTTAAGTTGGTTATCTTGTTTTTCTGTTTCTATTTTCTTACCTAATGAGGAAAATAAAAGCATAGCACATACAGATTTTCAGTATATATGATTTCCCTTGAATCTTTAATGAGTGATAGGTATAGTATGTGGGTGATTGGGAGCATGGACCAGATGCTCAGCCAGACCTCCAGAAGTCAGACCTTGTTTTTCAGACATGGAAAGTGTGGATGAACCATGGGTGGAACCACAAAGCATATCAGCAAAAAGGAGGAGTGGGGAGGGGAGGAGTAGTCATATTTTTTGATGTTTTAAGTTGCCTCCTAAGAGCAGTAGAGGGTTTTGGTTATTTAAATTTTATTATTTAATAATGCATATAAAATACTTAGTATATAAAAGTTATGAATCATAATAATAATAACTTAGATGGGTATCTATCATTCAAATTATGAACATTAAGATGGTCAGTATTCTTCAATCCACCTTCACGAATCCTTTCCCATCCTGTCTCCTCTCCAAAGATGGTCAGTATTTTAAATTTCATCATCGTTTTATTGCTTTATTTAAAATAGTTCTATTATTTGGGAGTTTATAAAAATCCATCATAGCATACATATAGAGTTTAGAGGGACTTGAATTTTTTTACTCAGTATTATACTTCTGTGCCTATGTCTTACTTTTACCTCTAATTTTTTTTTCATTTAACTCTAATCTCATTTTTGTTGCTATAATATTCAATGGTGTGACTCTTTCTCACTTTATTGAATATTTTTACTGAAGGACACTTAGGTGATTTTCCAGTTTTTTGCTATTACAAGACATGCTGCTATTAATATTAGTGTACTGAATACTCAGATACACATGTAAAGGTTCACACAGCAAGGGGTTCTTTAGAGTTTATATTCTGGGGTAGAAGAGTTGGGTTGTAGAGAGTGCACACAATATGCTTTAAAAGAAAATGTGAATTGTTTTCCAAAGTCGTACACATTTACATACTCACTGATGATATTTAATAGTTGTGAAGCCTTCCAGAGCACTGACTTAGAAACTTTCATTCTGCTGTTTTTTTAGTAACACAAAAGATTTGTATATTTAATACTATTAGCCTCTTCCTTTGAGGAACTATTCCAACCAACAACTCTTTTTTTTTGAATGGTAAAAATGTTGTTCGGTCGCAAAGTCATGTCTGACTCTTTGCAACCCCGTGGATTGCAGCGTGCCAGGCTCCCCTGTCCATCGCTGTTTCCCAGAATTTGCTCAAATTCGTGTCCATTGAGTTGGTGATAACTATTTAAACATGTCATCCTCTGCCGTGCTTTTCTCCTTCTGCCTTCAATCCTTCCCAGCATCAGGACCTTTTTCAGTGAGTCAGCTTTTCAATCAGGTGGCCAAAGTATTAAAGCTTGAGTTTCAGCATAAGTCCTTCCAATGAATATTCAGGGTTGATTTCCTTTAGGATTGACTGGTTTGATTTGCTTGCAGTCCAAGGGACTCTCAGGAGTCTTCTCTAGTACCACAATTCAAAAGCATCAGTTCTTCAGCACTCAGCCTTGTTTATGGTCCAACTCTTCACATCCATACACGACTACTGGAAAAACCATAGCTTTAATTCTAAGACCTTTGTTGACCAAAGTGATGTTTCTGCTATTTAGTACACTGTCTAGGTTTGTCATAGCTTTCCTTCCAAGGAGCAAGCATCTTTTAATTTCATGGCTGCAGTCATTATCGGCAGTGATTTTGGAGCCCAAGAAAATAAAGTTTGTCACTGCTTCTTTTTGCTCTATTTGGTGTAAACGGATAAGACCAGATGCCATGATCTTAGTTTTTTGAATATTGAGTTATAAGCCAGCTTTCTCACTCTCCTCTTTCACCATCATCAAGAGGCTCTTTAGTTCCTCTTCACTTTCTGCCGTTAGTGTGGTATCATCCACATACTTGAGGTTGTTGATGGTCCATGTAAGATTCTAACTGTTGCTTCTTGGCCTGCTTACAGGTTTCTCAGGAGGCAGATAAGGTGGTATGGTATTCCCACTTCTTTAAGAATTTTCCACAGTTTGTTGTGATCCACAGAGTCAAAGCTTTAAAGTAGTTGGTGAAGAAGAAGTGGTTATTTTTCTTGAATTTCCTTGCTTTCTCTGTGGTCCAATGAATGTAGGCAATTTGATCTCTGGTTCCTCTGCCTTTTCTAAACCCAGATTGTACATCTGGGACTTCTCAATTCACATACTGCTGAAACTTAGCTTGAAGGATTTTGAGCATAATCTTCAGTTCAGTTCAGTTCAGTAGCTCAGTCATGTCCGACTCTTTGCGACCCCACGAATTGCAGCACTCCAGGCCTCCCTGTCCATCACCAACTCCCGGAGTTCACCCAGACCCATGTCCATCAAGTCGGTGATGCCATCCAGCCATCTCACCCTCTGTCGTCCCCTTCTCATCCTGCCCTTACTAGCATGCAAAATGAGTGCAATTGTCTGGTAGTTTGAACATTCTTTGGTATTGGCCTTCTTTGGGATTGGAATGAAAATTGTCCTTTTCCAGTCCTGTGGCCAATGCTGAGTTTTTAAAATTTGCTGGCATATTGAGTGGAACACTTTAACAGCAGCATCTTTTAGAATTTGAAGTAGCTCAACTGGAATTCCATCACCTCCACTAGCTTTGTTCATAGTGATGCTTCTTAAGACCTGTTTGACTTCCAGTTCAAGGATGTCTTCCTCTAGGTGAGTGATCACACCATCGTGCTTATCTGGGTCATTAAGATCTTTTTTGTATAATTCTGTGAATTCTTGTCATCTCTTCTTAATCTCTTCTGCTTCTGTTAGGTCCATACCATTTCTGTCCTTTATAGTGTCCATATTTGCATGAAATGTTCCCTTGACATCTCTAATTTTTTAAAGGAGATTTCTAGTATTTCCCATTCTATTGTTTTCCTCTACTTTTTCCATTGTTCATTTAAAAAGGCCTTTTTATCTCTCCTTGCTATTCTCTGGAACTCTGCATTCAGTTAGGTGTATCTTTCCCTGTCTGCCTTGCCTTTCTCCTCTTTCCTCAGCTATTTGTAAAGCCTTCTCAGACAACCACGTTGCCTTCTTGCATTTCTTTTTCTTTGAGATAATTTTGGTCACCACCTCCTATACAATGTTACGAATAATTTCTGTTTCTCTTTCCAAGTACCTGTTGGGTACAAATATGTTTCCCTTTGTATTGTAAAGAGGAAATAGCACTGAAAGCAAGCAAAAGAAGAGACAACCCCCAGGGATTGCGAAGTTGGTGTAGTCGCCCAAAATGGCTTTACTGCTTCATCTTCTTCAAATGCAGGTGGAATAGCCTTTCATATTCCTGAGAGAAAGCCACATTCCTCAACATTTTTGACTACTTACAGTGTTTTTGTTTATTTTAGTTCTGTTTGCTTTGGGACCCTTTTTAAAAAAACAATCATTAGTCTATTCTTCGTAATAATGGATGTCTGAAAAGATACTTGTGATAGATACAGCATAGTCCAAAAGTTGAAGTTCATTAATAATTGGAATGTTGTGCAGTATGAAGTAATGAATACTAATTACTCCTTTCTTGTGTGACAACTCCCTGTGGACCAATCAATCAGCCCAGACTTTCATTTGGCTCTAGTAATGGTTTCATCAATAGCACATTAAATCTGTGTTTGAGAAGATATACAGTTGAACCTGACCCACATAGCAGATAGCACTATCATAAAATGGCCACAGGCTGACACAGCTTGGTAATTACAAATAATTAAATCCAGCAAACTCCAGGCAATCCTAATTTTAAGTAAAATATATTGTATGGTATCAATCGACAGAAAACATATCTGGGGAGATTTATCAACACGTACTTTTTCCAAAGCAAATTTACTGGCTTACATATTAGAGAAGTTGCTGATCTGTGAAGCATTTTCATAAAATTATATCTCTTTAATCTTTTGACTCTCCACAAATATTATTGAAGTGATTTTTGAACTTTAATCTTAGCTAGAGAAGCCTTACTGCAAAATGTATTTCAACCTGCTTCTGAGCATATAAATGTTTTTTAAAGAGTTTATACTTTATTCTATATTTAATTTCATATCATTATTCTTTTAGTAATAGTCTTCAAGTAGCATTCCCTAGAAAGAAACTTAAAACTAATAGAAATATTGGCTCTATAATAGAAATTTCTATTTGTATAGACATAATAAAATGAAAGACAGTATTTTACAAATAGTATTTGTTTTATAATAAGTTTCCTGAAAGTTGTGCTAAAATCAATAAAAAATATTTTAGTTAGCAAGTTCCAGTTTAACTGTTATTATGTTGCTGCTCTTGGAGTTGATGCCATACTATTGTTCTCTAGTTGAGTATAGATGCATTTGAATGAACTCTTGAGTGAAATTTAAAATAGAACCATGTTAAATTAAACCCCACACTGTAGTAGAATGTGCTCTATTGAGCTAGAAACATGCAGTTTTTTAGTAAGCTCTGGAGTTACAAAGTTCTCTAATTATGTTCCCTGTGGGTAAGAATATTTCTATTTTCCAGTAATTCATGCCCTCATACAGTAGACGGAGAAGGCAATGGCACCCCACTCCAGTACTCTTGCCTGGAAAATTCCACGGACAGAGGAGCCTGGTGGGCTGCCGTCTATGGGGTCACACAGAGTCAGACACGACTGAAGCGATTTAGCAGCAGCAGCAGCATACAGTAGAACTCAGCGTTCTAGTCTCTCTCACTTTCTAGTTAATAAAGTTTAATTGCCGAAGGACCTCCAGCAACCTTTCTATTCCTGAGTTCAATCAAGGTTTTTTTTTTAAGTATAATATTCAGGAGAATTCCATGGACAGAGAAGCCTGGTGGGTTACAGTCCATGGAGTCACAGAGTTGGACATGACTGAACAACTAACACACACACACACACACACACACACACACACACACACACATACATATACATTCAGGACCTACAGATAGTGCATCTGAGAAGAAGTTATCTTGCTGACATTGTTTGACTGTGTATGAACGTAGATACCAAACAGGGCCACAGATTAAGGACCTTTAGATTCTTTTCTTCAAAAAAGCAGTTTTGTAAAATAAAGAACAAATATGAATGGAACTAGAATTTCTTCATTTTTCATGCCACATTATAATGTTTAAATAAGGACATATTGAAATGTGTATAAATATATATAACATGTATACTTTATATACATATGGAACACGTGTGTGTGTGTGTGTGTGTGTGTATCTCAAAGGGGAAATAACCTACTATGCTCTTTTTAGCTATATTTTCTATTCAGTGGTGTCTGGATTCTTGAGACTTTAATTTTCTTTTTTTTTATTCTAGTCGAAGTTTGCATTTATCTTAGAAGGACATGTTGGTTACATTAACTGCGTGAAGCAATGAGACAATTAACTCATTTCTATTCAGAACTTCCTTTCCTTCTTTTTCTTAAACATCTGGCCAGCTGTGCAGCTTTCAGCCCAATCCTTTCTTCAGGAGCCAGGTTTGACCACCTCGCTCCAGCCTTCCTGCCGAGGTTGCTAAGTAACCCCTTTCCGCTGCCCTCACTGCACCTGACCTTCGGCTGTGCGCGCAGCCAGGGCTATTGGAGCTCACAAGTCTAATCTAGAAGCTTTTCATTTGAAACAGCAGGACATGCAGTAAGGCTTTTAGATGTCCATTGAGAAGGTTTTCTGCTTCTCCTGAGTGTGTGTTTTTTTTCCCCCAGCTCGTGGAACTATTTTATTTACTTATCTCAAAACCCACCTGCTATCTCTTTACTTTGATAAATCAGCTTCACTAAGGCCTGGAGAATGAACTTCCTCCTGTTTAGAGAGTGTATTAGTTCTCTGAATCATCCATCCTAGAGGAACAACCTTCAGTATAATAACACAGTGTCTTTAGAAATTTCTTGCCAGCATTGTGAAAATGGTTTTGCAATAATAAAAAAAACAACAGTGTTTTACTGCAGCCATTCCTAGTAAAGACTTGGATCTGCCTCAGAAGCAAGTCCTTGTTCTAAATTGAATATTGCTACTTTTTCATGTTTGGTTTTACATGGCAATAAAAAAAAAATACTGGTGATGTTTGTTCATGTACTGAGAATATCTGATCACTAGAGAAATTCATGTAAGTTTTTATGATCCAAGACTGATGGCATTTTTAACAGTAGGTACCCTAAATCTTGAGACCAGTGCCAACAGAAGTAAAAGACATTTCCTTAGTTTCTAGACATATTTCTCAGGAATAAGAAATTCACATTGTAGTCTCAGACTTCAGACTCTCATCTTGGCTATTTTGAGATGACGCTGCCTTTCTCAACTCATACAGATTCTGGCTCTCAGGTAAATGTGGGAATTGGGAGAAATATTCCCCAAAGTCTATCACAGAAATGCTGTGAACATTAGCCAAGAAATTATTTTCAAGTATTTTAAATGTAATTGCATATCCATCCTCCACAACAGTAATGACCTTCCATGACTTGAAGAAATTAAATCTTTTCATCCCCATGATAATGTTTGGCTAGGTTGTGAGTAATCTTTGAGAGAATTTTGATACTCCTGAGTACTGGATTAAAAAAAAAAAAAACCTTTTTATATTATATTGAAGTATAGCTGATTAACAATGTTGTGATAGTTTGTGATAGACTGCAAAAGGACCTAGCCAAACATATACATGTATCCGTTTTCCCCCAAATTCCTCTCCCATCCAGGCTGCCACACAACATTGAGCAGAGTTCCATGTGCTATACAGTAAGTCCATGTTGGAGAAGCCCCAGCAAGATTGTAGGAGGGGAAAAATCACATTTAGAACCAAACCCCATACCCACCAGAAAAGCTCAGAAGGCTCAAAGAAACCTTGTGCACACCAGGACCCAGAGGCCCCACAGAGACTGAGCCAGAACTGTGTTTGAGCGTCTCCTGAGGAGGTAGGAGTCAGCAGTGGACTGCCGCAGGAGCAGGGGCTCTGGGTGCAGCAGACCTGGGTGTGGCAAAAGCCCTCTTAGAGCAGGTCACCATTACCCCACCATAGAGCCGCCAGAACTTACACAGGACAGGGAAACAAACTCGTGGCGGGCAAAAACAGAACCTTGTGCGTACCAGGACCCAGAAGAAAGGAGCAATGACCCCACAAAAGACTGACCCAGACTTGCCTGAAAGTGTCCAGGAATCGCTGGCAGTGGCCTGCTACAGGGCTGGGGGCGCTGCACGTAGCAGTGCATGCATGGGACCTTTTGAAGGAGGTCGTCATTATCTTCATTACCTCCACTGTAGTTTGTCCCTAGGTAAATAACAGGGAGGGAACACAGTTCCACCCATCAACAGAAAATTGGATTAAAGATTTACTGAACATGGCCTTGCCCATCAGAACAAGACCCAGTTTCACCCTCAGTCAGTCTCTCCCATCAGGAAGCTTCTGTAAGCCTCTTACCCTTCTCCTTCAGAGGGCAGATAGAATGAAAACCACAATCAAAGGAAACTAACCAATCTGATCACATGGACCACAGCCTTGTCCAACTCAAGGAAGCTATGAGCCATGCCCAAGCTAGGGCCACCGAAGACGGACGGCTCATGGTGGAGAATTCTGACAAAATGTGGTCCACTGGAGAGGGGAATGGCAAACCACTTCAGTATTCTTGCCTTGAGAACCCCATGAACAGTATGAAAAGGCAAAAGATAGGACACTGAAAGAGGAACTCCCCAGGTTGGTAGGTGCCCAATATGCTACTGGAGAGCAATGAAGAAATAACTCCAGAAAGAATGAAGGGGTGGAGCCAAAGCAAAAACCACACCCAGTTCTAGATGTGACTGGTGATGGAAGTAAAATCCAATGCTATAAAGAGCAGTATTGCATAGGAACCTGGAATGTTAGGTCCATTAATCAAAGCAAATTGGAAGTGGTCAAACAGGAGATGGCAAGAGTGAACATCGACCTTCTAGGAATCAGTGAACTAAAATGGACTGGAATGGGTGAATTGAACTCAGATGACCATTATATCTACTACTGTGGGCAAGAATCCCTTAGAAGAAATGGAGTAGCCATCATAGTCAACATAAGAGTCTGAAATGAAGTACTTGGATGCAATCTCAAAAACGACAGAATGATCTCTGTTCGTTTCCAACACAAGCCATTCAGTATCACAATAATCCAAGTCTATGCACCAACCAGCAATGCTGAAGAAGCTGAAGTTGAACAGTTCTATGAGGACCTACAAGCCCTTTTAGAACTAACACCCAAAAAAGATGTCCTTTTCATTATAGGGGACTGGAATGCAACAGTAGGAAGTCAGGAAACACCTGGAGTAACAGGCAAATGTGGCCTTGGAGTACAGAATGAAGCAGGGCAAAGGCCAATAGAGTTTTGCCAAGAGAACCCACTGGTCCTAGCAAACACCTTCCTCCAACAACACAAGAGAAGTCTCTACACATGGACATCACCAGATGGTCAACACCGAAATAAAATTGATTATATTCTTTGTAGCCAGAGATGGAGAAGCTCTATATAGTCATCAAAAACAAGACCAGGAGCTGACTGTGGCTCAGATCATGAACTCCTTATTGCCAAATTCAGACTTAAATTGAAGAAAGTAGGGAAAACCACTAGACCATTCAGGTATGACCTAAATCAATCTCTTATGATTATACACTGGAAGTAATAAATAGATTCCAGGGATTAGATCTGATAGAGTGCCTGATGAGCTATGGACGGAGGTTTGTGACATTGTGCAGGAGGCAGGGATCAAGACCATCCCCAAGGAAAAGAATTGCAAAAAGGCAAAATGGCTGTCTGAAGAGGCCTTACAAATAGCTGCGAATAGAAGAGAAGTTAAAAGCAGAGAATAAAAGGAAAGGCATACCCATTTGAATGCAGAGTTCCAAAGAATAGCAAGGATATATGATAAGAAAGCCTTCCTTAGCAATCAATGCGAAGAAACAGAGGAAAATGATACAATGGGAAAGTCCAGAGATCTCTTCAAGAAAATTAGAGATACCAAGGGAACATTTCATGCAAAGATGGGCACAATAAAGGACAGAAATGGTAGGGACTTAACAGAAGCAGAAGATATTAAGAAGAAGTGGCAAGAATACACAGAAGAACTATACAAAAGAGATCTTCATGACCCAGATAAGCACGATGGTGTGATCACCAACCTAGAGCCAGACATCCTGGAATGTGAAGTCAAGTGGGCATCATGACGAGCAAAGCTAGTGGAGGTGATGGAATTCCAGTTGAGCTATTTCAGATTCTAAAAGATGATGCTGTGAAAGTGCTGCACTCAATAGGCCAGCAAATATGGAGAACTTAGCAGTGGCCACAGGACTAGAAAAGGTCAGTTTTCATTCCATCCCAAAGAAAGGCAATGCCAAAGAATGATCCAACTACTGCACAATTGCACTCATCTCACACGCTAGTAAAGTAATGCTCAAAATTCTTCAAGCCAGTCTTCAACAGTACATGAACCGTGAACTTCCAGATGTTCAAGCTGGATTTAGAAAAGGCAGCGGAACCAGAGATTAAATTGCCAACATCCATTGGATCATTGAAAAAGCAAGAGAGTTCCAGAAAAACATCTATTTCTGCTTTATTGACTATGCCAAAGCCTTTGACTGTGTGGACCACAACAAACTCTGGAAAATTCTGAAAGAGATGGGAATACCAGACCACCTGACCTGCCTCTTGAGAAACCTATATGCAGGTCAGGAAGCAACAGTTAGAACTGGACATGAAACAACAGACTGGTTCCAAACAGGGAAAGGAGCACATCAAGTCTGTATATTGTCACCCTGCTTATTTAACTTATATGCAGAGTACATCATGAAAAAATGCTGGGCTGGATGAAGCACAAACTGGAATCAAGATTGCCAGGAGAAATATCAATAACCTCAGATATGCAGGTGACACCACCCTTATGGCAGAAAGTGAAGAACTAAAGAGCTTCTTGAAGAAAGTGAAAGAGGTGAGTGAAAAAGTGGGCTTAAAACTCAACGTTCAAAAAAACTAAGATCATGGCATCTGGTCCCATCACTTTATGTCAAATAGATGAGGAAACAGTGGAAACAATGACAGGCTTTATTTATGGGGGCCCAAAATCACTGCAAATAGTGACTTCAGCCATGAAAGTAAAAGATGCTTGCTCCTTGGGAGAAAAGCTGTGACCAACCTAGACAGCATATTAAAAAACAGGGTCATCACTTTGCCAACAAAGGTCCGTCTAGTCAAGGCTATGGTTTTTCCAGTGGTTGTGTATGGATGTGAGAGCTGGACTATAAAGAAAGCTTGAGCACCGAAGAATTGATGCTTTTGAACTGTGGTGTTGGAGAAGACTCTTGAGAGTCCCTTGGATTGCAAGGATATCCAACCAGTCCATCGTAAAGGAAATCAGCCCTAATTATTCATTGGAGGGACTGATGTTGAAGCTAAAACTCCAGTACTTTGGCCACCTGATGCGAAGAACTGACTCATTTGAGAAGACCCTGGTGCTGGGAAAGATTGAAGATGGGAGGAGAAGGGGACGACAGAGGATGAGATGGTTGGATGGCATCATCGACTCAATGGACATGAGTTTGAGTAAACTGCTGGGGTTGGCGATGGAAATGGAGACCTGTCGTGCTGCAGTCCGTGGGGTCGCAAAGAGTTGGACATGACTGAGCGACTGAACTGACTGACTGATGTTGGTTATCCATTTTAAATATAGCAGTGTGTACATGTTGATCCCAAACTCCCTTACTATCCCTTCTGCCCATCCTTTGTCCCTGGTAACCATAAATTTTTGTCTAAGTCTGTGAGTCTGTTTCTGTTTTGTAAATAAATTCATTTGTATTATTTCTTTTCAGATTCTGCATATAAGGGATATCATATATTTCTTTCTCTGTCTGACTTACTTTACTCATTATGACACTCTCTAGGTCCATCTGTGTTGCTGCAAGTGGCATTATGTTATTCTTTTTAATAGCTGAATAATATTCCCTTGTATTTGTGTACCACCTCTTTGTCCATCCCTCTGTTGATTAACATTGAGGTCACTTTCATGTCTTGGCTATTGTAAACAGTGGTGCAGTGAACATTAGGGTGTATGTATACTTTTGGATCATGCTTTTCTCCAAATGTACGCCCAGGAGTGGGATTGCAGGGTCATATGGTCGCTCTATTTTTAGTTTTTTAAGGAACCTCCATAGTGTTCTGCATAGTGGCTATGCCAATATACATTCCCACCAACAGTATAGGAGGGTTCCCTTCTCTCCACACCCTGTCCAGCATTTATTGTTTGTGGATTTTTTGACAGTAGCCATTCTGGCTGGTGTGAAGTGTTATCTCATTATTGTTTTGATTTGCATTTCTTTATTAGCCACGTGGAACATCTTTTCATGTGCCTATTGGCCATCTGTCCTCTTTGGAGAAATGTCAATGATAAGGTCTCCTGCCCAGTTTTTTATAGGGTTTCTTTGTTTTGATGATATTAAGCCTCATGAGTTGTTTGTAAATTTTGGAAACTGTTCCTTATTGGTCACATCATTTGCAAATATTTTCTCCCAATCTGTGGGCTGTTTTTTCATTTCATTTATTGTTTCCTTTGCTGTGCACAAGTGTTTAAGTTCAATTAGATTCCATTTGTTTATTTTTGTTTTTATTTCCATTATTCTGGGAGATGGATCAAAAAAGATACTACTGTGAAATATGTCAGAGAGTATTCTACCTATGTTTTCCTCTAGGAGTTTTACATTATGGAGTAGAAAGTGACAACCCACTCCAGTATTCTTGCCTGGAAAACTCCATAGACAGAGGAGCCTGGGGGCTACAGTCCATAGGGTTGCAAAGAGTATGACATGACAGAGTGAGCACAGTCTCATATTTAGGTCTTTAATCCATTTTGAGCTTACTTTTGTTTCTGGTGTTGACGAATGATCTAATTTCATTTTTACATGTAGCTGTCTTATTGTTATGCCGGCCTTACCCACAGAAAACTAAATTTCTAGTTAATTTCTAGATGATTATCTTTATTGTACAGTAACTCATCCAGAATTATAATACTTCACTCAGCATTTTGGCATACTTCAGTATTTTCTTTTCCTGAAAGCCAGAAAATAGAAAACTTTTCTATACGTTGAGTGATTTATTTTTAAAATTTCATAAATTAGTTTATTTTATAAAAATATCTCCCAGAAATTATAGCTCTTGGATTCAAGCTGGGCACCTCAATAATCAGAGCTATTCTCCTTAATAAACAAGGATAGTATGTCTAACTGATGATCATCAGGGCATGTCCTCTGAGCTGTGTCTTTATTTATTTATTTTTTTGCTAGTGGCCTTTGATTGTTACCGATTCTGTCATATTCTCTTAGTACCCTCTTGTGATTGATGGTTAGACAGGTTGACAGCGGCTGTGGTTAGAAGTTGTCACTATCAAACAGAGCAAATTACCCTGTGATGGGATGCAGTTAAGTGAACTTTATTCCAGGAGTCTAGAGACCCAGGTTCCAGTCCCAGCTCTGCCTCTAAGCTGTGTGACCTTGGACAAGTCATAAACTAGCTCCATAAAAAGGAGACAGTTGAGTGATCTCTAGGGCCCTTCTAAAATCACAACCCTGATAGGTGAGACAGAATGCAGACAGCTCATCCCTGTCCTGTTTCTGCTGCTGCTAAGTCACTTCAGTCATGTCCAGCTCTGTGCGACCCCATAGACGGCAGCCCACCAGGCTCCCCCATCCCTGGGATTCTCCAGGCAAGAACACTGGAGTGGGTTGCCGTTTCCTTCTCCAGTGGACTTCCCTGGTGGCTCAGGCGGTAAAGCATCTGTCTACAATGCGGGAGACCCAGGTTCGAGCCCTGGGTTGGGAAGATCCCCTGGAGAAGGAAATGGCAATCCACTCCAGTGTTCTAAGTGAAAAGTGAAAGTGAAGTCACTCAGTCTTGTCCGACTCCTATCGACCCCATGGACTGCAGCCCACCAGGCTCCTCCGTCCATGGTATTTGCCAGGCAAGAGTACTGGAGTGGGGTGCCATTGCCTTCTCCATCCTCTGTCCTAGCAATTAAATTGTGGTGCTTGTACTGGGAAAAGTCATTTTATTTCAGTTTGTGTAATTAGCCTGTGATGTCCAAACCAGCACTTCTCAGCCAGAGAGAAGAGGGGACAGGAGGAGCTCACACCCTTGGAGGATTGAGTGAAACCCCTCTGGCAGCAACTCCAGCCCATATTCCAAGAGTCCTGCTTTTCCTGCTTCTCCCTGTGATGCAGTGTCAAAGACAAGAGTCCTGTGCCTGGGGTCATGAGGCCAGAGGGTGGGTTAAGAACTACTGCTTTCAGAGAATAGCTGCGAGAGAGAGGAGGTGCAGGGTTCAGGTTACCCTTCCCTCCTGCTGCTGGTTCTCGGCGCTGAAGTTTTGAGTGCTTGGAGCTTCCTGCTGTGTTCCAGAATTACAACCTCTGGACTCCTGTCTTTACAGAAACAACGCAGGATTGTTTGCTTTTCCCACCCCTCTGGTTAACTCCTCTTTTTTTGGATCCTTTGAATCAGGAGAGAGCACTAGCAGTCTGTTTAGTTTTCCCAGATTGGAGATTAACCAAAAATTAACCTAGCAGCAATGATAAAACCCACTGAGTCATTGTGCAGGTTTTGCCTTTCATAGATCATAAAATACTCCAATTGAGGATAATTTACTCTCCCTGGGAAATATAAACCTATAAAATAGTGTTTCAGAGCCAAGTAGAAAACCAGTTTTATAGGCAGACATCCTTCTCTATGCCACCCCCATAGCAAATTCCCAGATTAACTCTGTCTCTTCACAGAGAAAAGTCAGCCCTGTACCTCAAGTAGATGGAGTTCCCTTTCTCAAACTGGGGTGTGTGGGTGCCTCGGGGCATATGTAGGTATGCAAGGGAGGTTTAGAAACATGCATAGTTAGTCTGGGGCACCTCACCAAGTGTGACTTTAACCGAGATACTTGGTTAAATACATATTTGACCAGTTAAAAGCTTTTGTCTCCTGCACCCAGAAGCAGAATTGTCCAAACCTCATGTTCTGTATTGGCTAGTGTCTCACTTTTTCTCTTGGAACCCTAGAGAGGTAAGCGCAGCTAGGTGGATGACTGATTGGAGAAATTGTGACGGGGTGTTACTGGTGCTCCAATGGGATTAACTGCTGCTGTTTTGAGAGGAGATTATGCTGATACCACTGACTGGTAGACCCTCTAGAATGCTGATGGGCAAGCAGCCTGTCTTGATGTGGCCCAAGAGCTGAGGTAGTTTTAGGGTTATAAACAGAAAAGAATATATGATAAAGATGTATGTGGCCGGCCATGCTTGAAACTTAACTCTCTGGCCATTTACAGGAAGAGTCGTCCATCTACAGGGATTTCTCCATGAGATCTGAACACCTTTGACTGTCAGATATGTCTGTCATCTTGCTGGGGGCTTGTTTTGATTGCCATGTACCCTTTCTACCCTTACTCCCCCACAAGCCTCAAAATTAAATTGACTTAGTCCACAGGTCCCATTAGACAACATTAATGAAAATACTGGACTTGATTCATTCAGTGTTCATTTAAATTTACATTTTTAGAGTGGAAAAGTGTTTAAATTCTCTTTTCACCTAGGATTATAGGTTAGTGGTTAAAAAAATAAAGTTTATGAGATATGAACCCAAACCTAGTTACAATTCATAACCATATGAGGAAAAATTCAGTGTGAAATCATGGAAGGTCATGATAAATCTGGCATTTCTCAGAGATACTACAAGGGGAGGAGTGAATTCAAACCGAGCAGTAATTGGAAAATTACAAGACAATGTACTCAAAGGTTTATTTAAAATTTTGGTTTTCTTATTGTGCAAATATAAATGAGTATAAACTTTGGGATCATTTATGTGTTGAGAACCCCAGGTAATTAATTACACGAAACCACCACTCTTGAAATTTCCTCTGAAAGCCAGTCACAGAAGTCTTGAAATCTAGGCCAACAGTAATATAGTGTATTAACAGAAAAATAGAGAATCTCACTAGCAAAGAAAAATTTTCTTCAAGCTATTTGTGAGACCAATTTTGGAAACCTTTGAACAGGAAAACAAGCAATGGGAGAAATTTTGATGATGCTGTTAGTGTAGATATGGTTGAATATGTCTTCAGTCAAAAAGAAGGAGATTGACAAAAATTGTCCTTATCAATTAAGACCATTCTGTAACACACCTTACTATACTCAAAAGTCAAGCATGAACCTCTGATAAACGACAGTTAGCATGATCACTTACTTTTCAGATGGACAGAAGCAAATCTGGGCGATTGACCTTCTATGAGATTGTTGTTCATTGTTGTTCTCTTTTGGTAGCACCATTGCCGCTGCTGCTACGTCGCTTCAGTCGTGTCCGACTCTATGCGATGCCATAGTCGGCAGCCCACCAGGCTCCCCCGTCCCTGGGATTCTCCAGGCAAGAACACTGCAGTGGGTTGCCATTTCCTTCTCCAATGCATGAAAGTGAAAAGTGAAAGTGAAGTCGCTCAGTCATGTCCGACCCTCAGCGACCCCATGAACTGCAGCCCACCAGGCTCCCCTGTCCATGGGATTTTCCAGGCAAGAGTACTGGAGTGGGGTGCCATTGCCTTCTCCGGGTAGCACTATTATTGAGGTGTAATTCACATATCATACAGCATAATCTTTAAAGTGAAGATTTCAATGGTTTTTAGTGTATTCACAGCATTGAGCAGTCATTACTACAGTTTTAGAATTGAAATCCCTAGGCAATCTCTTGGAGAAGGAAATGGCAACCCACTCCAGTGTTCTTTCCTGGAGAATCCCAGGGACGGGGGAGCCTGGTGGGCTGCCGTCTATGGGGTCACACAGAGTCGGACACGACTGAAGTGACTTAGCAGCAGTAGCAGCAGCAGCAGCAGGCAATCTCTAATCTGATTTTTATCACTATTGATTTGTCTATTCTGAACACTTCCTATAAATAGAATCATACAGTATGTGGAGTTCTGTGATGGCTTATTTTTTACTTGTTTTTAAGGTTTATCCATGTTGTATCGTGTATCAGTACTTCTTTCCTTTTTATGGCCGAGTAATAGAAGACTCTTGAGAGTCCCTTGGACTGCAAGGAGATCAGCCCTGAGTGTTCTTTGAAAGGAATGATGCTGAAGCTGAAACTCCAGTACTTTGGCCACCTCATGCGAAGAGTTGACTCACTGGAAAAGACTCTGATGCTGGGAGGGATTGGGGGCAGGAGGAGAAGGGGACGACAGAGGATGAAATGGCTGGATGGCATCACTGACTCGATGGACATGAGTCTGGGTGAACTCAGGAAGTTGATGATGGATAGGGAGGCCTGGCGTGCTGCAATTCACGGGGTTGCAAAGAGTCGGACACGACTGAGAGACTGAACTGAACTGAACTAAACTGAATATTCCATTGTTTGAATATACCACATTTGTTTATCCATCTCTGAGTTTATTGACAGTGGGTTGTTTCCATCTTTTGGCAATTATGAATAATGCTGCTGTGAATATTTGTGTAAAAATTCTACGTGGACATATGCTTCCCATTCCTTGGGACATGTGGCTAGGAGTAGAATTACTGAGCTACGTGGTAACTCTGTGTTTAGGACTGGAAGAACCCGCCGAACTGTTTTCCAGATTGGAGGCACCATTTTACATTTTCACCAACAGTGTATGAGAGTTCTGATGTTTCTATATCCTCGCCAGTCCTTGTTCTTGTTGTTGTTGTTGTTTTTTAATTTTTATAACCATCTAGTGTTTGTGATGAAGAAGGCAATGGCACCCCACTCCAATACTCTTGCCTGGAAAACCTCATGGACCGAGGAGCCTGGTAGGCTGCAGTCCACGGGGTCGCTTAAGAGTCAGACACGACTGAACAACTTCACTTTCACTTTTCACTTTCATGCATTGGAGAAGGAAATGGCGACCCACTCCAGTGTTCTTGCCTGGAGAATCCCAGGGACGGGGGAGCCTGGTGGGCTGCAGTCCATGGGGTCGCACAGAATTGGACACGACTGAAGCGACTTAGCAGCAGCAGCAGCATTTGTGAACTCCCACCTCACTGTGGCTTTGATTCGCATCTCCCTGATGACTAGTACTGTTGAACATCTTTTCAGGTGCTTATTGGATATTTGTAGATCTTTTTTGGAGAGATTGCTATTCAGATCATTTGCCTCTCTTTAAATGAGGCAGATCTTTGATGTTTATATGACTGGACATTGTAGGCACTTGATACATATTTACTTATTGAATTGGATAAGTAAAAGATTGAGTCAGTACATAAACTTTTATATTCTTGTGCTTATTATGAGAAAAAGTAAGTAATAATGTTAGAGAAGAGACCATGTTTGTTGGGTAATGGCTATACGCCCAGTGTCTAGTGGACTCTGACAGCCTGGCACTGTGTAGGTGCTTGTTGAGTGAATGAATGTTGGTTGTAGCATATTTCATGGTAAAAAAAAAAGTAGCTGGAGAAATTATAAAGTCATGATTATGTTAATGAGCATGATATCAACTGGAAGGCATTTGCAAAAGTGTAAACAAATGGTATCCTTTTTAAGACTTGCATAGCAAGGGCTCAGGGCCACTGTGCACATCAGATACACTTGCAGTTACTTCTTGGTTTACTTACAACAGCTGGCTTGTAGTTCATTCATCTCTTGTTGTTCTCAGTGTTTCACTTTTAACAGTGATGTTAATACTTTTTTTTAACTTATTTTTAAAGGAAAATATGGTTTATACATGCATACAGCTTCGAAGAGGATTGTCATCTAAATCTATCTTTTTTCCATCTGGAAAAAAATTAAACAGTGGGAAGTACTAAGGGAAAATAAGCCAAAACTTAATAACATGAATGACTTCACCATTCAACTTAATAAAAAGAATTGAGAGATTTTTGAGTCACTTTTGAGAGATTTTTCGAGCTTAATTTCTGCTGTGAAGCAAAGTGACTCTTCTGTGTATATGTACATATGTAATATGTGTGTATATGTATGTAATGTGTGTGTGTTTATATATATAGTCCTTTTCATAGTCTTTTGCATTATGGTCTATCACAAGGTACTGAATAGGGTTCCCTGTGCTCTACAGTAGGACCTGTTGCTTATCCATCCTGTTATAATTGTTTGCATCTGCTACCCCCAAACTCCTCACCCTTCCCTCTTCTACTTGCCCCTCCTTCTTGGCCACCACAAGTCTGCTCTCTAGGTCCATGAGTTGTGTCTGTTTTGTAGACAGGTTGACTTATCACATATTTAGAGTCCACATATAAGTGATATCATGTGGTGTTTGTCTTTCTCCTTTGACTTCCTTCACTTAGTATGATAATCTCTAGGTTCATCTGTATTGCTGCAAATGGCATTATTTTATTCTTTTTTATGGCTGAGTAGTATTCAACTGTATATATGTACCACATCTTTCCCCATTTATCTGTCAGTGGGCCTTCCGGCCGTTTCCATGTCTTGGCTGTTGTGAGTAGCACTTCTGTGAACATAGGGGTGTATGTATCTTTTTGAATTACAGTTTTGTCAGGAAACAAACCAAATAAATCATAATGGAAAAGATTATGAAAAAGACTAATACACACACACACACACACACACACAAATGTATAACTGAGTCACTTCACTTTACAGGAGAAATTAACACAACATTGTAAATAAACTATAGTCCAATAAAATTTTTAAGATGCTTTCACAGTTTTTGGTTAAGTTTCTAAGCTTGAAAACCTGCCAAAGTACTTTGGGAGCCATTTTTTATTAAGTTTAAAGGTGAAGTCATTCATGTCGAGTTTTGGTTTGTTTACAGGAGTGGGATTCCTGGATCATGTGATAGTTCTATAGTTTTGGTTTTTTTATAGTTGTTTTTTTTTTTCTGAGGAACCTCCATACTATTTTCCATAGTGGCTGTACCAACTTGCATTCCCGTCGACTGTGTAGGAGGGCTTTGCTGCACACCTCCTCCAGCATTATAGACTTTTAAATGATGACCATTCTGACTGGTATGAGGTGATAACCTCGTTGTAGTTTTAATTTGCATTTCCTTAATAATAAGTGATGTTGAACATCTTTTCATGTGCCTGTTGGCTTGGCCATCTGTGTGTCTTCTTTGGAGAAATGTCCATTAAGGTCTTCTGCCCATTTTTCAGTTGGGTTGTTTGGTTTGTTGTTGAGTTATATGAGCTGTTTGTACATTTTGGAGAGTTAAGCCCTTGACTGTTGAATCATTTGTAAATATTTTCTCCCATCCTTTGGTTGTTTTTTCATTTTTGTTGTTGTCTTTATGGTTTCCTTTGCTGTGCAAAAATTTGTAAGTTTGATTAGGTACCGTTTGTTTATTTTTATTTCTGTTGCCTTAGGAGACTGACCTAAGAAAACATCGCCACAATTTATGTCAGAGAATGTTTTGCCTATGTTCTCTTCTAGGTATTTCATGGCGTCATGGCTTATATTTAAGTCTTTAAACCATTCTGAGTTTATTCGTCTGTACAGCAAGAGGGTGTGTTTTAACTTCATTGGTTTACATGCAGCCGTACGGTTTCCCCAACACCGCTTGTTGCAGAGAATTTCTTTTGCCCATTGTCTATTCTTGTATCCTTTGTCCTTATGTTAATTGTCCTTAGATGTGTGGCAACCTGTGAAAGTTTTTGTTGAAATATAATATCACTACAATGGGGAAAAAAGTGGAGAATTGAATGGAGACAGTATGTTATGAATCTGATCAATCTTTTGAGATTCTTAGCTGTAGTGATTAAAGCTTTAGTGATTGGGTGATTTATTGATTAATGCTTTAGTGATTTAAGAAAACTATGATTATTAACTAATCTTACCCACTTTAAGTATATTATAAAAATTTCCATAGTCAAGAGAGGCCAGGGAATTAGGGGCCTTCTCCTCACCATATGACTCAAAAGTCATATAACCATATGACTTCATCTCAGAGCAAGGCAGTTACGAAATATCCATCAATAGCAGCCCTAAATATTACCACATTAGGGCGTCTGAGTATCTCTACTCAAGTTTTAAAAAGTTATTGCAAATATTATGGCATTTTAGTAAGGAGGATTCAGCATTGCCTAAATTCTGAACTTATGCAGTGTCTCTCTCTCTCTCTTTCTTTTGTAGTATAGCCCCAAGTGTGGTTTTTGTTTAACTTATTTAAGTGGAGGATATTTACTTTGTAGTATTATAATGGTTTTCACCATGTACATCAACATGAATCAGCCACAGGTATATATATGTCCCCTCCCTGTTGAGCTCTCCCTCCCCACCCCCTCCCTCCAGGTGGTCACAGAGCACTGGCTTTGGGTCCCTGTGTCACACATCACACTCCCACTGGCTGTCTGTTTTACGTATGGTAATGTGTATGTTCCAGTGCTATTCTCTCCAGCCATTCCACCCTCCATTCTCCCACTGTGTCCAAAATCTGGTTTTTACGTCTGTGTCTCCTCTGCTGCCCTGCACATAGGATCATCAGAACTGTCTTTCTAGATTCCACGTATGTGTGTTAATACACAACATGTCGTTCTGTTTCTGACTTACTTCACTCTGTAGAATAGGCTCTAGGTTCATCCACCTCATTAGAACTGACTCAAATGTGTTCCTTTATAGCTGAGTAATATTCCATTGTGTATTGTAGCACAACTTCCTTATCCATTCATCTGCTGGTGGACATCTAGGTTGCTTCCATATTCTAACTACTGTAAATAGTGCTGCAGTGAACATTGAGGTACATGTGTCTTTTTCAGTTCTGGTTTCCTCGGGGTCTATGCCACGTAGTGGGATTGCTAGATCATATAGTAGTTTTATTCCTAGTTTTTTAAGGAATCTCCATAGTGGTTGTATCAGTTTGTATTGGGAAACTGGATGAATTCAAAAGAAAGACAGTGTATATTCTATGGTGTCTTTCTTTTGAATTCATCTAGTTTTCCAAAGTTGATAAAGTTAAGGAAGTTTAACACCTCACCCAGAAGTCAGTGAGATGAGTATTCATTTTTGTCCTCATAATTACTTAAAATATTATATTTAAATTAAAAACAATGTGGGCTTTGGGTAACATTCTTATCATCATCATCATGATACCTCTCTGATGAAAATATACACTAAATAGGGAAGAACTCAGAATTCCAGTAAGTAGTTAAAATAAGAGACTGAGAAGATGCTCCTTGCTTCAGCCATGCTTGTAGGCTTCTTGGAGGAATTTCACTTCTCCAAAGCTCAGGCCACTTTGATGGAAGAGTGAGAGTTTCCAGCATTCATGGGTTCTGTCTATCTGGTGCATGAGTAAGAAAAACTTGCCTTTTGCTACAGCCTCATAGCAGGGTCCTGGCAGGAAAAAGACCACAAAGTAGGCTGGAATTGTTTGATAGAATTCACAGAGTGACTGTTTCACAAGAAGAATTTGAAGAGCAAAGGGTAAAGGGAACTCAGTGGAGGTGCTGAGGCTACAGAGGATTTGCAGCAGCGGGAAGCCATTACTACCTCCAGGCCTGAAGGTGTTCCTAGCTGCTCTGAGCAGAGCTGTGGATCTCAAGGCACATAGAGCCCCGAGATGAGCTGTGGATTGCAGCACGTAGCCCTCACTCCACTCTCCCCCATCCCACCCCCCCATCCCCCCAACAAGCACACCCTGGAAGCAATGAAGGTCTGCCAGACCCCTCTCTCCTATACTGCTCTCTCCTGCCAGTGCTTCCACTGGCCTAGCGCACTCAGAACCCACAGGGCAAGGGAGCCCAGGGAGAATTCCTTAGAAATTAGATGCCAGCATCTGAGGTAGAGAAAAATCAGGCTCTGCCCTCACGGGGTGACTGCATTCCTTCAGAGCTTTGCTTGCAATTACAGAAACCACCTCTATCAGGGTGAAGCAAAACAGAGACTATTACAAGGCTGCAAGGTGCCATGGCAACTGAGGGGAAGATGCAGCCGGACTTCAAGAAAGGAGACCTAGAAGCCCATGAAACCCAGAACACGCTCCTTTGTGTTACTGTTTCATCTGAACATTGGTTTAATTATTCTTCCCTGGGAAACCAGGACAGTCCTTCTCTGCTGCTTGGTTCACCAGCAGGACAGAGGGACGTCAGCACGAGCTTAGAGGCTCCAGTTCCAACTCTCCCTTCTCTCTGCCCCAGTCCTGCATCCCAGGAGTTTACTCTGGTTGGAACAGCTCAGATGAAGTACCTACTCCTGGGCCCTGTGGCCAGAGGAACAGGGACACAAAACAGAAGCATGCTTGCTGTCAGCCCACTCCGTGTGAGATGGAGCTGGGAAGAATGCTGTCCATGCATCCCATGCAACAGGCTTCTTAAATTTTACTTCTGAGCCAGACCCCAAAGTACGAAGATTGAGTAAAGTGCCAGGGGAATTTGTATTTATTTCTTTATTGGAAAATACTTTTGCTACTGTTACTCATAGTCACATGACCATTACTCATAGTCATGATGGGCCTTAGAAAAAAGAATCACTTCTGCATCATTTAAAGTGGCTTAAACTAAGCACGTATAAGGAAAAGAATATGTGTATTTTTCATATGTATGAATTTTAAGTGTGTATGTATATACACATATATACACATACACACATACGTATATATATGAAAGTGAAAGTGTTAGTCCCTCAGTCGTGCCCAACTCTTTGTAACCCCACAGACTGTAGTCCACCAGACTCCTCTGTCCATGGAATTCTCCAGGCAAGAATACTGGAGTAGGTTTCCATTGCCTTGTCCAGGGGATCTTCCCAACCCAGGGATCAAACCCAGGTCTCCTGTATTGCAGGCAAGCTCTTTACCATCTCAGCCACCAGGGAAGCTAAAATTTAAAGGCTGGGCTCGTCAGGGATACTCACAAACACATGTATAAGAGCATACCTACTCGTTTTATCCTTAAAGAATATTGATCTTTAAGGTTAATCATAGATAGCATAATAATAGAAGCTTGCATTTGTTGTTATAGGTTCTTTATACGGTTTATTGTGTTGAATTGTAACAGTGACACTATGAAATGAGTACAACTATTATCACCATTTTACATGTAAGGAGACTTAATCATATGGAGGTTTAGTGGACCATTCTTACTCCTCTTATACTTTAGGGAAATGTAGACTAGACAAAAAATCATGACTCACCAAAAGAATACAGGAATGGAATGACACCTTATTATTAGCCATGGTTCATGGGAGTCTCCTGATGTCTGTGTTATGCCCCCTTTAGGTATATCAAGATTGGAGATAAAGAATGTGAATTTAACCACAACTTTCGTCTTATCCTTCACACAAAACTGGTAAATCCTCACTATAAGCCAGAACTGCAGGCTCAGACAACCCTCCTCAATTTCACGGTCACAGAAGATGGTCTGGAAGCCCAGCTGCTGGCAGAGGTTGTCAATATTGAAAGACCAGACTTGGAGAAACTTAAGGTAAAAATTATGAAATTATCCCTCAGCACTTATTCAGTACCTTCTTTGCACAAACGATAGTGCCAGACACAGGAGTGTAAGATGGGATGCCTGCTTCCATGATCTTGCAATCTAATTAAGAAAAATGAGAATATATGTGAACAGTTAGGTAGCAACTCAAGATACTTCTGATTAAGGAAGTAGGATTGTGCCGCAGGAGATGGGCTCGTTGTGGGTCTTGTTTGGTGCATGTGACTCTGGCAGGCACAGAGTTGGAATCATGGAAGCAGGGCTGGAGAAGCAGATACATGCCCTAGAAGGTTGGAAAGAACAGAGGGTAGAGAGGGATCTGCCCTGGGCTTCCTCTCCTAAGAGAGCCCCAAACACTGGGCTCTCAGAAGTTTTTAACTCTCAAGTTCTGCCCCCAGGAATTAGCCAATTACTACTTAAATGTTCTTGAGAAGCTGTGACTGTATTCACCCATCTCTGTACTTTTCAGCATGGCAATTGCCCTGTGACCTCAGTTCTCTGACAGATATAAGAAGGGCTGTGATGTTTAGCTTTTATCCTGTTATGAGGATGGAAATAATGCCTTTTCTCTTTAGATGTAAAACAGAAACCAGAAGTTTCTTCCTCTGGGTTCATAATGTTCCATGATTATGATGTATGGTCATGCTCTGGAACCTGGAGTGCAACCAGCTCTTACCATGCCTTCTGAATTTAAAGTTTAAATGCATTGCAAACAAACAATACAAATAAGCAAGAAAATACAAATATTTAAAATTCTGTACTTTAGCAGGTGGTGGAGGAGGCAGAGATGTTTGGCATACAAAAGTGCATTATATTTCTATGAGATGCCAAAATTTCTTATGCAATTATCCCTTGATTATCTCCATCTAGATTTAAAAATAATTTATACCTGACTTTAATTGGGAAAATTTCTGGGCATATTTAACTATGTGTATTGCTTTTAAAGAATTTTTAAAGATTATGATTACTACAATTGTAATGCTAAGTGTTTTGTTTTATATGAAATGATATGAATTTATACACTGTCTCTCACCTTTTGCTTGGTTTGCATTAGCTGGTTCTGACAAAGCACCAAAATGACTTTAAGATAGAGCTGAAGTACCTGGAGGACGACCTCCTTCTGCGTCTCTCTGCGGCAGAAGGGAGCTTTCTAGACGACACCAAACTGGTAGAGAGACTGGAGAGGGCAAAGGCCACTGCAGCTGAGATAGAGTGCAAGGTAGGAAAAGGCAGGCGCTGCCTGGAGGGTTGTTTTTAACTTTTTATCACGGAGTATAGTTGATTAACACTGTTGTGTTTGTTACAGGTGTTCAAAAAAGAGATTCAGTTATACACATACATGTATCTCTTCTTTTCCCAATTAGTTTTTTTTTTTTTTTTTTTACAGTATATTGGGCAGCGTTCCCTGTGCTGTACAGTAGGTCCTTGTTGACTATCCATTTTAAATACAGCAGTGTGTACGTGTGTATCGCAAGCTCCCTAACTATCCCCCCGACCTCCCCTCCCCCACCAACCTTAAGTTCATTCTCTAAGTCTGTCTGTTTCTATTTTGTAAACAAGATCATTTTTATCATTGGTTTTAAGATTCCACATATAAGCAAAATCATAGGATTTTTCTCCCTCTGACTTCACTCAATATGACAACCTCTAGGTCCATCCATGCTTCTGCACATGTCATTATTTCATTCTTTTTTTAATGGCTGAGTAATAGTCCACCGTATATATATGTACCACATCTTCTTTACCCATTCTTCTATCGAACAATTAGGTGCTTCCACGTCTTGGCTATTGTAAATAGTGCTTCAGTGCTCCTTGGACTTCTGGAGGGCTTATTCTGTTTGAATGAAGTGCTTGGGCAGAAGCGTAGTCCCACTTGGTCATTTCTCTAAAAGGACTGACTGTGGAATTCAGGCCTTTTCATAAACTGCCCTTAAAAAGTGAACTCTGGATTTCTGAATGGAGATAGAGATGCTTGAAGCTGTGCTTCTCCTAACTCAACAGAGATTCAGTCGTGCACAGTAGACTCTGTCAGGCTGTTATTTTTTCCTGAGTGACTAAAGTTGAAGGAAATTGGGCCCTGCTGGCTTACGTAGTCTAAAATATTAAAAGGCTTAGCCTTCAGCTTCAGCAAACTGACACCCTGCAGTCTCACCACAGGCTTCCTGGTCTCTCATACATTTTACAGAAACACTTAGAGCTTAAGTTTTGTTTACAGGCCTTCAGTGCTAGGAAACTGAGCAAAGGATGGTCTCCCACTGCACTCAGATGCATTATTTCCCCAGGAAAGTGACGTTTCCTAAAAGCTAGGAAAAAATGTCAGTTAGTAGACTTCCTGCTGAACATCCAACACGTGTCCTAATATGCCTTGTGAATGCATGCTGGACTTTCACACATGGCCACGAGTCTTTAAAACGCTGAGGTTTCGAAATGAGAGGGACCCTTATTTGCTTTCTGGAGTATCCTCATTACTAAGTAATCTATTAATTACCTAGCTAACACTGTGTTGCCACACATCCAATATATTTGTCTTAGTTTAAGTAAGGAAATGGAATCCCAAATTACTCTTTCCTTTTAAGTAAGTGAATTCTAGGTAGCTCCTAAAATGGTAAAGATTAGGGCAATTAAGTAAATTAGGTCTTAGCTTTGAAGTTAACTTCTAATTGTCTCTTAAAATATCTCTGCTATCTTCCTAACATTTTTCCATGTAGGAGCTTCCTTCTTTGCTCTACATTAAAAAAATTTTTTTAATATTTCTATTGGGGTATAATTGATTTACAATGTTGTATTAGTTTCAGGCATACAGCAAAGTGAATTTGTGATACAAATACATATATCCACTCTTTTTTAGATTCTTTTCCTATATACGCCATCACAGAATATTGAGTACAGTTCCCTGTACTATGCAGTAGGTCCTTATTAGGTTTCTGTTTTATTGATAGCTCAGTTCAGTCGCTCAGTTGTGTCCGACTCTTTGCGACCCCATGAATCACAGCACGCCAGGCCTCCCTGTCCAGCACCAACTCTCAGAGTTCACTCAAACTCTTGTCCGTCGAGTCGGTGATGCCATCCAGCCATCTCATCCTCTGTCGTCCCCTTCTCCTCCTGCCCCCAATCCCTCCCAGCATCAGGGTCTTTTCAATGAGTCAATTCATCGCATGAGGTGACCAAAGTACTGGAGTTTCAGCTTTAGCATCAGTCCTTCCAAAGAACACCCAGGACTGATCTCCTTTAGGATGGACTGGTTGGATCTCCTTGCAGTCCAAGGGACTCTCAAGAGTCTTCTCCAACACCACAGTTCAAAAGCATCAATTCTTCAGCGCTCAGCTTTCTTCACAGTCCAACTTTCACATCCATACATGACCACTGGAAAAACCACAGCCTTGACTAGACGGACCTTTGTTGGCAAAGTAATGTCTCTGCTTTTGAATATGCTAAGTAGTATGTATATATTAACCCCAATCTCCCAAGTTATCCCTCCCTTCCACTTAACCCCTGAGTAACCATTTGAAGTACATACCAATATGTGCCTCCTGCAAGTACACCATCAAAAAGCTAAATGAATTGTTAGACAGGGCTATTTACAGTTACCCTCTTAGACAAAGGTCTGGGTGTTCCAAACACAATGATTTAAATATTATCCTGTCAGAGGTCCTGCTTTGAGCAGTAATTTATACTACTGGCTTCTGCTGTACATTTTCTTTCTGTCCTTTTATAGACAAGTATGATGAATCAAGTCTGTAAACAAAGGTTGGACAAATATTGTACCTTGTAAAGCTCTGGGACCAACAGCAGTCCCAGATAGAAGAAACTGTGTCTTGAATAAAAACGAGTATGTTGGCTGATGATGGTCTGTGTGTTTAATTACCTCTCTGAATGTACCCAGAGGCTAATATCGTACAAAGATAAACTAAATGGAAATATATGAGCATATGGATGATCTGGTGCAAAGTCAGAATTAGGCAGTCATGAGCATCTTCCTATAAAGGCTTTTTAGTAAGCTTAGTTATTGGATATTTTATTGACCTTGGCTGCATTTGGATACCTTGTTGACTAATTAAGAGATTGGCATTGAATTGACCCAGCAGATTTTTAAGAGCTATCCCTGGGAGGTGATACAGCTGGGTTATTAACCCCTGAAAGAGAGAGGGGAGGCAGGAAGGTGACATTACTCAGAATAAATTCTGTAGAACCAGAAACAATCAAGTTTGTTTAATCTGTAACCATAACACAACTGGAGTTACATCCATTTTCATTTAAAAGTCAGTTTATAAAAAGATGATTTTAAAATATGAACGTTACAGTTTTGTAAAAGGCCACGCGTAGAGATGCCATGCATGTCGTCTATGTCAGTACCACTGGCTTCTCATTTCAGATATGCCCCTTCCGTCACTAGAGACCGTCAAGAGTAAGTTACTTACGCTGTCTGCTCCCACCATAGGTGACTGAAGCTAAAGAAAATGAAAGAAAAATCAACGAGGCCCGAGAATGTTACAGACCAGTGGCAGCAAGAGCATCTCTTCTATATTTTGTGATTAATGACCTCAGAAAAATCAACCCCATCTATCAATTCTCTTTGAAGGTAATGATGAATATGCTAAGAACAATTTAAACTTTAGAAGTTCAACTTGTTTCTGAAAGTTTAGAATTTTTTTTAAGCAATCTAGTGTGTCCAGTAAGGAGTCTCAAGGATCTAGCTAGCAAAATAAAAACAAGGTGAAAGAAATCTTTACTTTCTCAGTAACTTTCATTTCTAATTTTCAATAAGGCTTTGAAATAATTAACTTCCGTGACTCAAAGCACACTGTTTACATTCTTCAATAGGATCTTAAGGAGCTTAATAAATATATTATGTGTATATATATATACACATAAAGGGAATTCTCCTGGAGGCTCCTGTACTTTTTTTGTGAAAGTGTACATGTTATAAAAAAGATTTCCCATTTTATTTTGGTACAGAGGGGAAAAAAGTGGTAATAACTATTGATTAAGCCAGTGTTTCATGCAAGGCACTTTCTTTCTTTGGCTCATTCTTATGCCTAAAACATCTCAATAAAATATGTTATTTTATCCTTATTTTAAAAAACTAATATGTTCAGATTTTTAATTGGCAAAGAATTCACATTTCATAATCGTAAGAGTCAGGATTTGAGCCCATGACTGATTCTGAACCCAATGGTCTGAACCCAAAGATTCATTCCATCTTTCAGTTTTTAAACAAATAGCTATTGTGATCAGTCATAATGCCAGATGTTGTGCTGGTTGCTGAGTGTACAGTTTGGAAAACACAGATAAGAGTGGAGATATGTAGATTGGTGTGTGTATAAAAGTGACAAGTACAACGAGAGAGAACAGTAGAGATGGAGAGGCTGTTTTACTGAGGGCTCAGGGAATACCTCTCAGAGGTTACATAGTGTTTGGAGAATATAACAGACATGTGAGACAGGAAAGAGTTTTCGAGATTTCAGGTGAATGAATCTAAGTGGTTGGAGTGTAATGAATGAGGGAGAAGATGGTGAGACATGAGTCCTGAGAGCTGGGAGTATCTGGATCACATGAGGCCTCTACTGGGGACTTTGGATTATAGTCTGTGGACAGAGAGAGGCCACTGAAAGGCTGTAGGCAGATGAGTCATGTGATGGCAAAAGACTCAAACAGAAGTGTATAGACTTACGATTTGAAGGTACAACAGTCAGCTTGGAGATGGATTGGATACTGGCAATAATAAAGAGGAAGGATCAAGAATAACTAGCAGATGTCTAGTAAGATGGAACAAGTAAAGAAATTCTGAGAAGCACAGGGGGCTTGTGCCAGGGTCCAGCCCCGGTGGATCCAGGGAATTTGAAGGGGAGACGGCTTCGGTGATCAGGATACAATAGAATTAAAGATATAAAGAGTGGTTAAATAGGGATAGCTCAGCGAAGAAATTCAGTGAAGAAAAGAGGCTGAATAACTTGGTTTACGTGGAAAGCCAATAAAACTCCAAGACAAAGAGTTTGCGTCACCTACGTAGGCCGCAGGCATCCTCCCGTTCTCCCGAAGGAGAGAAGACACTAAGGCCTCCCCACTCAGATCTTAGAAGCCCAGGCAAAATTAGTAGGCTTGACGAGCCTCCACACTCCAGATGGGAATTCAGCCAGAAGGTGAGAGAAGAACGACATGGGGAGACCAAGCTTCGGTGAACAAGGCCCGCATTTTATTTTACAAAGTAGTTTTTATACCTTAAGTTGTGCATAGAGGATAATGGGGGAAAGGGTAGAGTCACGCAAGGTCAGCAGTCCTTGATCCTTATCGAAGCCAGGCTTTCTTCCTGCAAACTTATCATATGCAAAAGTTTAGGTGATTTACATCATCTTCTGGCCAGGAGGCCTATTAACATTTTATGACCCTTTCTTCAGAAAATTTATTTTTCTCTAAAGGTGATTATTCTAAAGTCAGGCGTCACCCTCCGAAAGCATTAGATAAAGTTGCATTCCTATAGGGCAAAGGTGTGGTGGGCTATAACAAGAAAAGAATTAACTCAAGGGTCCAAGGTTATAAACATTAAAGCTACTACTTACATTCCTATACACCAACTATATTAATCAATACACTCCTAGGGACACAGTAGGTAAGGGATATGGAAACTTAGCAGCAAACATTGGCCCAATAAATGAAAACCCTTCACCAATATAATTTCTAATCAATCCACTATACCTGTACTAATAATCTTCTAACTGCTCAAAGGAATCTGTATTTAGAAAGTTTAGAACATCTTGTGCCTCTCATGGTTGGGAGGCTGTGAACAATCACATGTGGCCGGAAGAACCTGTTCAGGCAGGCTAGAGAACTTCAAAAGGAGTTTGTGAACTAAAACACTCTTGTCACGCCCAGGAACTTTATTAACTGGAGCTGTAAGTTAACTCTCTTTCAGAGAGAGAGATGGTGGTGGGGGACAGCCCCCTGTAAAGTCAGAGGTATAGGTGAGAGCACAAAGTAGTAAAGTAGTCAGACTCTGGTTTTGGGGGTAGATGCTCGAGAATTTCCAGAGGGACTCCTGAGGCTCAATCCCGCCTTTGCATATGCCGAGACTCCTTCCTCATGACCTTTGCCACGGGCAGAGTTCCTCACGCTGGCTCCCGGCAGGCTTGGATTCCCTGCAGTGTGAAAGGGGAAAATTAATACAGGCCCAGGCCTACCCAGACACCAAAAATAGACTATGGTATTACAAGGAAAGAAAGTTACAGAGCAGCCCCCCTCAGAAACATTGTTGAAAACTACTAAAAAAGATTGGCAAATTGCATCCAGCCACGTATAAAAAGCATTATCTGTTATGAACAATTGGAATTCATGCCAGGAGTGCAAGTTGGTTAAACATTAAAAATCACACAATGTAATTCTTCATATTAATAAAATAAAAAAGAGAAAAAGCCTATAATTCAGAAGATGCAAAGAACTTGACAAAACATTTGGTTAAAAAAAAAATTCTGAGAAAACTGGGATAAAATGGTCACTTTATCATACTCTGTGTGCTGAAGGCATCTGTGAGGATTTTCAGCTAATATTAATGTCGAAAAATGGAATACTTTCCTCTAAGATCCAAACAAAACAAGAATGTCTTCTCTTAACACTTCTATTCAATATTGCACTGGAGGTTATAGCCAGTGAAACAATACAAAAAAAAAAAGAAATTTTAAAGAAGAAATGCCATCTTTTTTCCACAGATGACCTACTACCTTCATGAGAAACTACTAGGATTAAGCAGTGAGTTTTTAGCAAGATCACAGGATATGAAGTCAATATACAGAATTCATTATATTTCTATATATGAGGAATAAACATTTATAAAATAAAATTAATAAATACTATTTATGGTAGATTCCAAGATTCTGAAACTCTTAGGGTTAATTTTAACAAAACAGATACAAGATCTGCATACTGAAGCCTATAAAATATTAATGAGAAAATTAAAGAAGGTTCAACTAAATGGAGAAAAAGACCATGTTTATGACTCAGAACAATCAGTATTATTAAGATTTTAATTCTATCTAAATTAATCTATAGATTTAATTCAGTCTCAGTGAAAGTCCCAGAAGGGCTTTTTTTTTTTTTTTTTTTTGGTAGAAATTGGCTAACAGATTCTAAAATTTATGTAGAAATGCCAAGGATTTAAAAACAACTAATTTTGAAAAAGAAAAACAAATTTGGAAGACTTACAGTATATGATTTCAAGACTTAACTACACTGATCGGCCTAAATAAAAATACACTGATCAATGAAACAGAATAAAGAGTCCAGAAGCAGACCCATAAATGTATGGTCAACTGATTCTTGGAAGTGAGTGTTAAGACAATTCACTGAGGAGAGAATCGTTTTTGCAACAAATGGTACTGGGACAACTGGATATCCACGTGGAATAAAATGAATCTTAGCTACTACATCACTCTATATAAAATGAGTTAAAAATGAATAAGCTAAGCTGTAAAATTTCCTGGAGAACAATAGAAAGTCTTTGGGCTTTGGTTTAGGCAAAGATTTATCCTTAGAGTATAAGAGAAATAAAAATTTCTTAGAGTATAAGAGAAAGAAAAAAGTTAGCCTCATCGAAAGACATTAAGAAAGTGAAAAACTAAGCCATAGATCAGTAAAAGTTATTTCCAATACATAAACTTCACAAAGAACTTAAATCAGAATATACAACTCAATAGTTAACTCAAAATGGAGGAAAGGCTTGGACTTGTCTACCAAGATATATATTACCCATAAGCATATTTTTAAGATGCTCAACAATCATCAGAGAAATGCAGAGTAAAAGCAGAATGAGATATGACTGTATACCTAATAGAAAAACTAAAATTATACAAGACTGTCATTAATGTAAGTGTTAGCACTGATGTGGTGCTACGCCTCTCTCACTTTACCAGCGGGGATGCAAAGTGCTAACACTATTTTGGAAAACAGTTTGGCAGTTTCTCATAAAGTTACAAAATGATCTAAATGTTTACTCTAGGTCTTTACCCAAAGGGAATCAACTCGAAACAAAGTACTAGAAGTGCACATCTGAAATGAATCTGCCATGAGAGAAACAGCTAGGCAGTGGGCAGGGATGGGGTGGATAATGGTGGGAACGGACTGCAGAGAGGCACATAAGAACTTTTTAGGGTGACATGGATAGCAAGGTTCTACATTTTGACTGCAGTGACTGTTACTGAAGTCGATACATTTATCACTACTCATTGAGCTTTTTATTTAATGGGTGCATTTTATTGTTTATAAATTAAAAATTGATTTTTAAAATGTAAATAGCAAATAAGTACTTTTTTTGAATACCTTCTTACCCATATTTACTGTCAGTTGTTGTAGGGTTTTACTTTCTTTCAAGTATATTAGTCCTTGTCCACCAGTCAGAAAATTTGATATTTTTATGTTATATCTATTTATAGATATATAGATCTGGATTATAGATGTATAGAGTTGGCTATGTTTAGCTATATATTTAAATATCTATAGATATATGTAAAAATCTATACAGCCCCATTGCTACCAAGACATATGAGTAAAATCAAATATTGAGTGATTTTTTTAAAGAATGAGATAATCAAAGGGGATCACAAAAGTACATGCGTGGAATAACAAAAACAAAAAAATAATCTGTTAGAAAATGAGCAAAGGACTTGAAGAGACATTTCTCCAAAGGAGACATGATCAATAAGACATGACCAATGACCAATAAGCATTTGAAAAGATGTTCAACATCACTAATGTTTAGGAACATGCAAACCAAAATCACAATGAGATACTATTTCATATCTATTAGGATAGCTACAATATTTCAGGGGGAAAAAGAAACAGAAAATAACAAGTGTTGGCAATGATCTGGAGGAATTGTAACCCTTGTGCACTGTTGGAAGGGTTGTAAAACAGTGTCATATCTGTTTTCACATTTTCACATTTGGAAAATGATATGACAGTTTTAAAAATTGCCATGTGATTCAGCAATTCCACTTCTGAACATATACCCAAAAGAATTACAAGATGGTCTCAAAGAGACATTTGTACACCTGTGTTCATAGCATTGTTCATAATAGACCCAAATGTCCAGCCCTGGATGAAAGCAGGCTTGAAACTCAACATTTGAAAACAGATCATGGCATCCAGTCCCATCACTTCATGGCAGATGGAAGGGAGAAAAGTGGTAACGGTGACAGATTTATTTTCTTGGGCTCCAGAATCACTGTGGACAGAGACTGCAGCCATGAAATTAAAAGATGCTTGCTCTTTGGAAGGAAAGCTATGACAAACCTGGACATCGTATTAAAAAGCAGAGATAATCACTTTGCTGACAGAGGTCTGCATAGTCAAAGCTATAGCTTTTCCAGGGATCATGTACAGCCGTGAGAACTGGACCATGAAGAAGGCTGAGTGCTGAAGAATTGATGCTTTTAAATTGTGATTCTTAAGCATCCTTTGGACTGCATGGAGATCAAACCAGTCAATCCTAAAGGAAATCAGTCCTGAATATTTATTGGAAGGACTTGCTGAAGCTGAAGCTGCAATATTTTGGCCACCTGATGTGAAGAGCCAACTCATTGGAAAAGACCCTGATACTGGGAAAGATTGAAGGCAGAAGAAGCGGGCAGCAGAGGATGAGGTGATTGGATAGCATCACTGACTCAATGGACATAAATTTGAGCAAACTCCAGGAGATAGTGGAGAACAGAGGAGCCCGGCATACTGCAGTCCATGGGGTTGCAAAGAGTCAGACAGGACTTAGTGACCGAACAACCACAGCTAATATGCACGTACAGTGAAACAGTATGTAGCCTTAAAAAGGAAGGAAATTCTGACGTATGCTACAACATAGATGAACCTTAATGACATTATACTGAGTGAAACAAGCTTGTCACAATAAGACAAATACTATATAATTCCACTATAGGAAGTACCTAGAGCAGTCAAACTTGTAGAAACAGAATGTAGGATAGTGGTTGTCAAGGAATGGGGAGTTACTGATATAATTAAATGAGTTTTTTAAGTGAGTTGTTGTCTAACACTGTTGCAGTTGTTCAAGAAGAAAACAGTTTGAAAATGGGTTGTACCACAGTGTGAATATACTTAATACTACTTAAAACTAATAAGATGGTAAATTTTACCCTTTGTGTATTTTACCAAAATTAAAAATAAGAATATATATATGTATGTATATTCAATTGCATGGGTAGAAGGACAAAGGACAGTGCAATTCAGTTGGTTAGGAAGAAAACGTGGGTAGATTTTATGAAATAATGTTAAAAATAATAGCAAACTTTCACTGAGGCCTTACCACATGCCAGGAGCTGTTCTAGAGCTCATAGAATCCTTGTAAAACCCATCCTGTTCTCTCTCCCCATCCATACACTATAGCCTCTGGCTTGGGACTAGCTGGACACCTGCCATCAGTTGTCACCCCTTAACAGTGCCTTGAATTCCCCAGGCTTTCAACATGCTGTTCCACAGAGCCATCGAGCAGACTGACAAGGTGGAGGACATGCCGGGGCACATCTCCGCCCTGACCGAGAGCATCACCCATGCCGTCTTCCTCTACACCAGCCAGGCACTGTTTGAGAAGGACAAACTCACCTTCCTGTCCCAGATGGCTTTCCAGGTGAGGAAATCAGTCACTGAAAAGCAGCCCCAGAACCCGAGTCTCGCATCTCTGTGTATTAGCTACTTCACTGCTGCTCGGAAGCCCTTGGTGGCCTAAAGATAGTTTGAGTTTCCCGGAGGGAACCTGGGCATATGTCAGCCTTGTGAGTCAGTCAGCGTGCAGTGGCTTGGGTGGGTTTGCACTTGGGGCAACCACATCGGCCATCACTCTGTGAAACAGGCCCATGAGGCGCTGGCCTCACCTTTCCAGGTCCTGTACAGACCTCCCAGGTATTTATCCTCCTGGGGAGTTTCTTGGAGAGAATCTCAAGGTTAAAGTTCCAAATCTGAGTGGTCCTGGGAGGTTTTCAGAGCCCCGTTAAAAAACAGTCAATGTATGGAAAGAGCTCCAGGTTTCACACTCCAACTTTCAGTAAGACCTCTTTCTCATGTGGACTCTGCAAACGATTTTGTTTAAATACAAGTACCCCTGGTGAGGGAAAAAAAAAAAAAAAACATCAAGGACCTCATTCCTAGATGAAATAAACATGTGTTCCTTTTATTAGTCTGTTTGCTGTATAACTTTTTCGGTCAATTCAAATCTTGATGAAAGATGTCTTGTTTTGTGTCTTCCTAAGTACTTTGCTCAAAGAAGGCATTTTTAAATACTTGCTGTTAATAGTGATAAACTATCACTTCTCTTTCAATAGTTTTGGTGTTAATAGAGTCCTTTGGGTTAAAAAAGAATATATGGGTGGAATCATTTTATAATATATGTGATAAACAGTAATGCATTACAAAATGGAATTTTTCTTTTTAACTTTCTCCCAGTTTTATCAAGACAGAATAGACACGTACATTGTATTAGGCCAGCATGTTCAACATAATGATCTTACGTATGTATATATTGTGAAATGATTACAGTATAAGTTTAGTCAATAGCCTTCACCTCATATCGTTACATTTTTTTCTCATGATGAGAACTTTAAGATTTACTCTCTTTTTTTGTTGTTTAGTCCCTAAGTCATGTCTAACTCTATTGCGACCCAATGGACTATAACCTGCCAGGCTCCTCTGTCCATGGGATTTTCCAGGAAAGAATACTGGAGTGGGTTGCCATTTCCTTCTCCAGGGGATCTTCCTGACCCAGGGATGGAACCTGTGTCTCCTGCGTTGGCAGCGAGTTCTTTAGCACTGAGCCAGCAGGGAAGCCTTACTCCTTAGCAACTTCCTAATACCCATAGAGTATTGGTAACTATGATCACCATGCTGTACGTCACATCCCCAGTACTTGTTTATAACTAAAAGTTGATACCTTTTCATACCTTCATCCATTTTTCCACCCCCACCACCTGCCTCTGACAACCACCAACTTGTTCTCTGTATCTGTGAGTTCTGTTTTTTAGGATTCCACATGAAAGTGAGATTATACAGTGTTTCTCTTTCTCTGTGTGACTCTTTTCCTTAGCATAATGCCCTCAAGGTCCATCTATCTTGTCACAAATGACAGGATTTCCTTCTTTTTGTGACTGAGTAATATTCCATTGTATATGTGAATGTGCATATATAAAAATTATACATACATACATACACACACACCACGTTTTCTTTATCCATTCATCCATATATGGAGGCTTAGGTTGTTTCTGTATGTTGGCTATTGTAAAAAAAAGTGCTGTAATGAACATAGGAATACAGATATCTTTTTGAGATCATGATTTTACTTCTTTGTATACCCAGAAGTGAAATTGCTGAATTCTGTGATAGTTCTAGTTTTAATTTTGGGGGGAATCTCCATATTCTTTTCCATGTAGCTTTACCAGTGTACATTCCCACCAACAGTGTTCAAGGGTTCCTGTCTCATATCCTCACCAGCATTTGTCGTCTCTCGTCTGTTTGCTGATAACCGTCCCAACAGGTGTGAGGTGACATCTCATGTGGGTCTGATTTGAATTTTCCTGATGATTAGTGATGAGTGATGTTGAGCACTTTTTCATGTAACTGTCAGCCATTTGTGTGCCTTCTTTGATACAATGACTATTCAGTTCCTCTGCCCATATTTTAATCGTATTGTTTGTGGGTTTTGCTGACCTTCAGTATGTTTACATGTATTGTTCATGAACAGTAATGGACCGGGGATGGTACCATATGTATACACACATGTGTACATATATTTAAAACTTCTTTTTAGAATATGTATACGGATTATTTATCTGAAATACTATTTACATAAATGTAAGCTTTATATATATGAGGACAACTTTTTGTTTGATGAAATCAAATTGGATTAAGAAAAATTATCCAATAAAATAATATTCTGATACATGTTACCACCTGTAATGCATTTTGGAAATATCTAGAATTTTTAAATAGCACAAACCTCAAACATTTTACCTGTTTACCTTTATAAGGTATTATAGTTTCTATGTGGAAATCAGGAATATTTCATTTGTGTCCCTCCTAAATATTCTATGGGCTGTTTATCAGCTCCGTAACCAACATGCCTAAAGTTCAGTTCATGATGTGTTTGTTGTGTCTGTAAAACAACTTCCAGTTTTTTCTCAACATAATCTCGCGTGTAAGAAAAAGTCTTACGTATCTCATGGTTTATTGACTATAATTTCTATATCAGGACTAACTCACTGTACTAGTTTCACCTTTTGTTTAGTGATTCGGTCCATTTTCATCTGAGGCTTTCTCAGTTTGTATAAAAAGTTTCAAGACAAGTTTGATCTAACAGCAGAAGACTAAATATAGTTTAAAGCATAGTTTAAATATGCTGCTGGTCAGCACAGGTGTTAAAATTGAAATGAACCAGGTTTGGTAATTATTTGCTATTAGATTTTCAATCAAGATTTTGAGTTCATGAGTATAATCTAACGTCCCTTATTTTAACCACAAACTGATATATATCTATAGGAATTCTCAGAAGTCTTAGTTCTGCCTTTTCAGCCATGTCTATTAAGTGGTGACTGCATCCTGGATTTTGATACAGACCACATGACCCTTTTCTGCTTTGTGTCCTCTCAAGATTTTGCTGAGAAAGAAAGAGATAGATCATCTTGAATTGGATTTCCTGCTTCGGTTCACAGTTGAACACACTTACCAGAGTCCTGTTGATTTCCTCACTAATCAATCATGGAGTGCTATTAAGGTATGTTGGGAACGTGATTTTTCAAAAAATATCTAAATCTTACTTCAAATCTCAGTTCTCTAAAATGTAGTTTTAAAAAATATAGGTGATATACACCATTTTAGTTGTAGATACATGCTGTTTTTAATTTTTTGAAGAACTTCCTATACTCTTTTCCATAGTGGCTACACTAATTTACACGTCCACCAACTATATTCTAATTTCCCTTTTTTATTTGAAGGTAAAGGAACTTCTGATCTATTTATGGATGGGAAAGTTGTTAATAAATATGTATAATGTACAGGACCTTTGGTTAAAGTTGAGGAGTATAAGTGATCTTTTTTTCAGTTGACCTGAATTGTTTCTTCATTTGGTTTTTCTTTTTTATAGTATTTCTCCACTTTTTCAAAATAGTTTTGTTAATTTATACAGTGGTATAGTCATGTATTATCATTGTAAAATGTTTAAGCAACACAACCCTAATTGTAAATCCTTATTCCACGTTTCTGTCAGAAGATTCTATTACTAAAAGTTTATTCTCTGACTCGAATTCCTCAGAGATGCTCATCACGTACTAAGCCTCGCCATACTCTTTTTTTTTTTTTTTCCCTAAGACAGGAACATTTCTCTGTATTGAAAATATCTATGTTTTTCCTTAGTTTTTTAGTATGTTTAGATTTTATTTTAAAATAGAATTTTTAATTAGATTATTACTTTAGAATTATAACTTCAAGTTCAATTGTGTATCAGGGTCTCAGCAGAAAACAAATGGCAAATTCAAAGTATGATTTTTTAAAAGTTTAACAAAGAGTATATTTTCATTGTATAAGAAGAAAGATGAGGGGATCAGCCAGGGATGGGGAGGGGAAAGGGTGGGAAAGGAACACTTAGTGAAACTCCTGAGAAAGGAAACTATGGGAGGGAGCCAGCTTCTCAGAACTCTGGCATTCCGTAAGGAAACGGAGCCACTACTGAACAGCATCAGCACAGAAAGCACTGGGAAGAGGTACCTTCGCCTCCGTTCACTGGCCCTCCAGCCTCTTGCCAGTGCTTCCTGTTGGTCAGACCCAACCAGGCAGAAAACCAGGACGCTTTGTTCAAGTCATCCTTCACAATCACCGCCTTTGCAGGACAGGGAGCATCCTGAATAAATCTGAAGAGGCAATGAAGACTGTCCAGCACCACTTTACCTGCACAGGATCCAATATAGTCACACGTCTTATTTTTTTTGTTTTGTTGCAGGCCCTTCTTTCTTTCTTATTCTTTAATGTTTAGTTTATATTATAGATGAATAACAGTGTTGTAGTTTTTTTAGGTATGAAATAGATAATCACCAAGGACCTACTGCCTAGCACAGGGAGCTCGCCTCAACATTCACAGCTCTTTGTCTCAGACTCCAGGCTGCTCTACACTAGCTGCTATGTTAGTCTCCTCTGCTTCCCCATTTTATCACAGGCGGTCGCCCTCATGGAAGAGTTTCGAGGCCTCGACCGAGATGTGGAAGGATCTGCCAAGCAGTGGAGGAAGTGGGCAGAATCCGAGTGTCCAGAAAAGGAGAAGTTGCCACAAGAGTGGAAGAAGGAAAGTTTAATACAGAAGCTGATTATTTTGAGAGCAATGCGCCCTGACAGAATGGCATATGCTCTCAGGTGGGGACAGTTAGCTCTTATAGAAACTAAGCTAGAGGAAACTTTGTCTCAAAGACTAGAAGTATCTGGTGGAGACTCAATGGTGGAGACGTTATGGTTCGTGTTAATGAAAAGTGATTCTGCCAGCATTTTTATATTATAATCACTACTGTTGCTAAGATTTGCTAAACACTGAACAGTATGCTAGTCTGTCAGTGGACGGAGCGTATTCTTCCTGAAAACCTTAGTTCTGAAATCAGCAGGGGAAACCGGAAACTGATGGAAATATTCTAGGAAGAGAGCTGGCAGAGTTCAGAGGCCAGGCACTTGCATTATCCTAGTGTGAGTCTCTGTCTTTCACTTGGTGGCGGCACTTTGGCTCTGAAGATTTTGCACATCAAACAAAAAATGAATTCCTTTCAGGGATTCACTTACAGTTCTGTAACTCTGCAACCAGAACAATTTAAAAGCAGAACCCTTGTCTGAATCTTGGTTGAAGTGTCCTTTTTTCTTTGCCCTTTTGGCTTCTCAGTGGTAATATGCTGCTTAATTCTAATTTGAATTCACCAGCCAGAGAGTTCTCAAGTTCCTTCCCTATGGAGCTGCTTTTTCTTCAGTAGTATTCACTTGCTGCAGGTTTTTTCCTTTGCTTTGTCTTTTCAGCCAATTTTCCCTTTGCAGAAGCCTCTGTCGCACCCTACTTTACAAGTTAATTCTGCTTAGTAGTACTTACTTTCTGCTAAATCTGATGCTGCTGGCAAATAATCCCTGCTTAATTGAGCTTCCCTGTGTTAGAAACACCCCAAAAAGCATTTGTATATTCATGAGAAGCCCAACAGGCTGGAAAATTGCACGGTGGCAAATCTAATGAACTGTTCATAAGTAATGGGGGGTCTGGCAGGGGGTTTGGGGGGACACAAAGCCACATGCAGGCAGCTGATGATACTCAGGAGGGTCTCAGTAGCCCCCCCCCCAAAAGAACGTAGGCTTCTGATTTTCATCGCTTCTAAAGCAGTGAGAGATTTCACTGACTCAACTGCATAAATCTAGTCAGATTCATACTGCCATTATTACAAGACATCATATGTTCTAAACAAGGTTGGCTTCCTTCCTGTGTCTGCAGTTTAAGCTGATTCAAGCTGTGGCACTTTTCAAGGTCAAAAGCACCGATCCTATCTTTGGCATTTTTTTTTTTACAGGAATTTCGTGGAGGAGAAACTGGGTGCCAAGTATGTAGAGAGGACCAGATTGGACTTGGTTAAAGCATTTGAGGAGAGCAGCCCCGCCATCCCCATATTCTTCATCCTCTCTCCAGGAGTAGATGCTCTCAAAGACCTGGAGATACTGGGTGAGTGACCAGGAGGTGGCCATCCAGCCCTGACTCTCACCCAGCACCAACCCAACCTTCCTTTCAGCTCACAGTTATCTTAGTTGGTTTTTTTTTTTTTTTTTCTTCCCTTTCTCATCTGTTGGAGATTGAATCTATGGAAAATGTAAGGTTAATAACACTGTAGTCAGAAGAAATGTTTAAATGGAACATTCCTCTGGTTGGCATAATGCAAGTTTCTTTTGTACAATTTTCTACCTTTTGACTAGATGAGGGCTAGAGGGCAATTTTCTCCATGCTCTTGTAATCTTGTGCCCCCTGTGACTAAATAATGGTCATTAGAGCAAGTCTATTCGATTGTGCTAGGCACTGTCACTTTGTGCTTTCGATGACTATTCCCCACGGTCTGCACGGAGAACTCGGGTTAATAGAGCTGTGACCTGACTGTGCCGGATTCCAGCACGGCCTCGCAAGGTGAGAGGCTCCTGCGTTTTACCGAACGAGCTGATCCAGTCAAAAAAATGATGTGATACCTACCACATGTTGCTCCTTTTTATGAGGGCAGTGTTCTGCTACTCCTGCAAGAGTTTATAAAGCTTAATAACAATGCTTGCCACCTATCAAAATGTCAAAAGCTTTATTATGATAAAACCAGAGGAACTAATTTCCACAGGCTTTGCAAATGCTTGCAGGGAGGCTGCCATTGACACTGAAAGCTTAAAACGATGCTGTTGAAACAGCAGAGGTTTAGTTTGGATTCTTTAGGAAAGTAACCCAGGAGGTAACAGCGGTTGCCACGGAAGACGTCAGGTAACAGCACGCCGGACCTTTCTCACCCCTCCTTGGTTCACTCTTCCGCTTGCTCTGTCATGCCCTCCCGCAGGCAAAAGACTAGGCTTTACGATCGACTCTGGAAAATTCCACAACGTGTCTTTAGGACAAGGGCAGGAGATGGTGGCAGAAACGGCCCTGGAGAAGGCTTCCAGAGAAGGACACTGGGTCATACTCCAGGTGAGTATCATGTTTTCAGGGGCAGCATGGGGAATGAGCACGATGGGCAGTGCAGAGCCACCCTGCCCAGCGGGCATGAACCTTTCACATAACACATTGTGATCTGCAGAGTCCTGGGGGTGCCCTCAGCAGCAGAGACACCTCCAAGGTGACAAGGAGCTCTACCGACAAGAATACATACCTCTTTTGAGGGATTTTCTAGCCACTGTGGTTAAAACTTTTTAAAAAATTATTTATTCATGACTGCAGTGGGTCTTCGCTGCCGCATGGGGCTTTCTCTAATTGTGGTGAGCGGGGCTTGCTCTCTAGTTGTGGTGGCTTCTCTTGTTATGGAGAATGGGCTCTAGGTGCGTGGGCTTAGTTGCTCTGCAGCATATGAAGTCTTCCCAAACCAGGAATCAAATCCATGTCCCCTGCATCGGCAGGCAGATTCTTATCCACTAGGCCACCAGGGAAATCCTAAAATTTAAAATACTAGAGGGAGCCCATTGTTCTCTTTATGCACAAATATCTGAAACACCCAGTAGGGCTTGAGGACAGACAGACAGACAGAGTACCAACACTGTTGTCATGACATCTCTCATTTGCATATAGCTTTAAAGTTGACAGAGTATTTTTTCATATCTCATTATATCCTATGACTCTGACTCTGCCCCTAGTTTATTGTGTAGCATTCTCTTTGTAAATTAAAGGATTGAGGATTAGTCCCTTTATCCTTTCCAGGGCTTATATATATATGGGTCTATGAGTCTGCCAGTCAGTGTTCTCTGGAGTAGTTTCCATGACTCGGGATTCTGGTGTCAACTGAAAAAAAAAAAAAAAACACGCAAAGGAGGTACGAGTTCAGTTTTATCTGGGGACTATAGCCCGGGAGACAGACTCTCAGCTCTGAGAAACTACAGCAGAGAGGGAGCGGGGAGAGGCCAGTGTGTATGTGGTCTTGGCAACCAAGCACACGTCTCAGTAGAGGGTTGCTGCTAGTCACAAGGAGCAGACATCTCTGCTAATGATTTTAGTGATTTTCTAGGTATAAAAAGATACAAGAAAGAGATTCATAAGACATTTTCTCCTGAAAACACCTAACTATGAAGGTCTGTTCTACCAGGTTTTCCCAGCGTATAGAGTGCCTTATTCCCGACCTCCACCCCGAACACTTTTCAGGCTGTGTTGAATGCCAGTGCTTGCAGTGGCTGATGATGTCATCCTTATAGAAAGAGATGGAAAGCAGCGTTTTTTAGTTTGCAACAGCAAGAACCTAAAACCCATGGAGGCCAGGCCAGCTTCAGGTGGCACCTAGGGGCCAAGCAGACTCCTAATTCAGCAGGGCATGCCAGCTGTCTTGGGGGGTCTGGCCTTTTGATTTGGAGCACAAAGGTTCTCTTTTATATGCCAGACCCTCTACTAGGCAATTCATTCCTGGGATACATTGTCGCTAATCATCACAGCAAAGCTGCAAGGGGAGGTATGACCATCCCATTGTAAAGATAAGAAAATTGAGCCTCCGAGTAGTCTGGAGGGCCTCAGGGCCACCCAGTGGGAAAGGACAGAATCTGTTTGGCAGCAGACGATGTGTTTTCAGCTAGCCCACACTGCCACCTCACGCTGTCAGGATGCTGGCCTTCCCTAACATCTCCAGTGTCCAGGGCTGATGCTGTTTGCATTTATGCTTAAAATAAAATTGGATGCACAAAGACGCTGCCCATTATCCACACAGAATATAACCTTCTGGGAGAATACAACCTACTGCTTAAACCGTGAGCCTTCAGTATGGGGACTTGGGATGATGTGTCCCCTTCTGAGCCTCACAGAGTCAAATGGCTGACAGTGGAGGGTTTGTTTTTCTAAAACCAGCAGGTGTTGCTTGGACAGTCGTGTGGACCCTGGGATCTTCCCACAGAAGAAAGAGTCCTTTGCAAATCCTCACATCCAGAGGCTCAGACTGCATGAGACTGGGAGGCTGCAGCTATCTCCTAAGAGAGGACAGCACCCACAGCAAAATGTTTCTGTCGGTTCTATGTCTGTGCTGAGCTACCAGTTGTCCCCTCCCCCCAAAAATGCAAGTAGTGAGTTTTCCCATTTAAAAAAAAAAAGCCTTGAAAGACTGTACTTTGTGAAGGGTCTCCTTTTGGGTATCTATTCTAGACTTTTGTTCCTAGTGATAAGCCAGAAACTTAGAGTGTAACTTTTTTGCTATTTTTCACCACACTCTGCAGTTTCCGAAGATTTGTGGTATCCCTTTGATTGGCAGTTAAAAGAAGAGCAGGACTTTGAAGCATGACAAGACCAGCATAATCAGAACTTGTTATATTATTTGTATTTTACATTCAGTTTTGTTGGCGTGGGCAAAGGATACGTATGCACATGGTAATAAGTTCTTATCCAGACTCCACCATAGTCAATTACTATGATCAGAAACAGCCCCCCTCAAGATGTTTAGGCAGCTACTAGCGTTTTGTCAGAAAACCCACATTCCACAGAAAACTATAACTAAGGTAGCAGGCTGGCGCTGTCTTTATCTCATGCACACCAGATGATTTGTGAATTAAAATAATGGAATTAAAAACCATTTTTCATGGGCAAAGTGGGTCGTTTTCAACATATGTGTATTGACTATAAACGTTGCACAAACACTGCTGCCCTTGGACAAATGGCCACGGATATCTAGCCAGTCTCAAAGCTGGTATCCTCAAGAATGGTCCCCAGGCTGGATTCCAAAGTGTGACTGTGTACAGCGATGGTGCGCTTGGAGATTTTTCTGTTCCCTGACTCCAAAGTCACCACCTAGGGATATTTTTACATTTGTTTCACATAAACTTTCCAAGCAAGGCATTGTCATGGTCCTTGAGGTAGAGAATTAGAACACATTTGAGCATGCAAAACAGATTTTTATTATAGATTTTGCTCCTGCTTACTTGTATGAGTGCACAGTTAGATGTGAGAAGCACTCTCCTTATCATCTAGTAGCAAGTAAGTGAGAAAACTTAGAGAGCCCTTACCTACTGTAAAAGTTTTCTAGGGTTGCCATACCAAAGTATCATGGATTGGATCATTTGAGCAATAGGAATTTAATTTCTTATTGATCTAGGGGCTAGAAGTCTGAGATGAAGGTGTCAGCAGAGTTGGTTTTAACTGAGGTCCTTCTCCTTGGCTTATAGATGGTTATAGTCTCCCTGTTTCTTGACATGGCCTTCCTTCTATGTGTGTCTGTCTGTCTATCTACTAATCTCTTCTTCTTATAAGGACACCAGTCATATTGGATTAAGGTCCACTTTAATGTCTGCTGTGCTTAGTCGCTTAGTCATGTCTGTCTCCTTGCAAACCCATGGACTATAGTCCGCCAGGCTCCTCTGTCCATGGGGATTCCCCAGGCAAGAATATTGCAGTGGGTTGGTATGCTCTCCTCTTTAATGACTGCATTTAGCCTTAATTACCTCTTTTAAGAACCTGTTCCAAATATAGCTGCATTCTGAGGAACCGAGGGCTCAGTTCAGTTCAGTCACTCAGTTGTGTCCGACTCTTTGCGACCCCATGAACTGCAGCACGCCGTGCCTCCCTGTCCATCACCAACTTCCAGAGCCTACCCAAACTCATGTCTATTGAGTCAGTGATTCCATCCAACCGTCTCATCCTCTGTCATCCCCTTTTCCTCCTGCCCTCAATCTTTCCCAGCATCAGGGTCTTTTCAAATGAGTCAGCTCTTCACATCAGGTGGCCAAAGTATTGGAGTTTCAGCTTCAACATCAGTCCTTCCAATGAACACCCAGGACCGATCTCCTTTAGGATTGACTGGTTGGATCTCCTTGCAGTCCAAGAGACTCTCAAGAGTCTTCTCCAACACCATAGTTCAAAAGCATCCATTCTTCAGTGCTCATCTTTCTTTATAGTCCAACTCTCACATCCATACACGACTACTGGAAAAACCATAACCTTGACTAGACGGATCTTTGTTGACAAAGTAATGTTTCTGCTTTTTAAAATGCTGTCTAGGTTGGTCATAACTTTCCTTCCAAGGAGTAAGCATCTTTTAATTTCATGGCTGCAGTCATCATCTGCAATGATTTTGGAGCCCCTGAAAATAAAATCAGCCACTGTTTCCACTGTTTCCCCATCTATTTGCCATGAAGTGATGGGACCAGATGCCATGATCTTTGTTTTCTGAATGTTGAGCTTTAGGCCAACTATTTCACTCTCCTCTTTTCACTTTCATCAAGAGGTGCTTTAGTTCCTCTTCACTTTCTGCCATAAGGATGGTGTCATCTGCATATCTGAGGTTATTGATATTTCTCCCGGCAATCTTGATTCCAGCTTGTGCTTCTTCCAGCCCACTGTTTCTCATGATGTACTCTGCATATAAGTTAAATAAGCGGGGTGACAATATACAGCCTTGACGTACTCCTTTTCCTATTTGGAACCAGTCTGTTGTTCCATGTCCAGTTCTAACTGTTGCTTCCTGACCTGCATACAGGTTTCTCAAGAGGCAGGTCAGGTGGTCTGGTATTCCCATCTCTTTCAGAATTTTCCACAGTTTGTTGTGATCCACACAGTCAAAGGCTTTGGCATAGTCAATAAAGCAGAAATAGATGTTTTTCTGGAACTCTGTTGCTTTTTCGCTGAGGGTTAGGACTCAACATATGTACTTGGATGGACACGATTCAGGCCCTGACACCTTCCAATGTTCAGTATTCTCCTAGGAGGAGAAAAGCCTAATAATGTCAACCACTGGATTGGCATAGGTCTTTTTACAACAAAACTGTTTTGAAGAAAGATATCTACATTACTGTTCTGTTATCAAATTCAGATTTGGCCACTTGCTGCTCCAAAAGCCAATTCTGGAGAGGTAAGTGCTGGTAGGAACAGAAAGATTGCCAGATTCAGAAATCTGGCAACCTGGGGAGAAGGCAGACTTAGCTCCCAGAACCAACTCCAAAGGTTTGGCTCAGCGATAAAAGGTTTTAAAGGGAAAGGAAAAAAAGTAATCTCAGCTCATCATTGAGGTAGGGGGTTCAGATCTATTGCCATCCCCCTTTGCGAGCTTCTCTAATAGCTCAGTCAGTAAAGAATCTGCCTGCAATTCAGGAGACCTGGGTTCAATTTCTGGGTCAGGGAGATCCCCTGGAGTAGGAAATGGCAACCCAGTCCAGTATTCTTGCCTGGAGAATCCCATGGACAGAGGAGCCTGGCAGGCTACAGTCCATGGGGTCGCAAGAGTTGGACACCACTTAGCTACCGAACCACCACCAGCAATGCACGCAGGCTTGTTAGCACCTTGTGGTCATTCTTCAGATGTTAATTGTTTACACAGTCTGCTCACCTGATTACTAAAGGGGAGGATGGGAAAAGATCTAGTCATCTGCTAAGGACTTACTTTCCATTTCTGCTGCTTTGATCTAAGGGAAGAATCAACAGGTTAGGTAAGGCAATGTGTGATCAAAAGATCTGAGAGGGGTTCTAGGACCAGAGATGAGTAGGACATGGGGGCACCTAGGTCAAAGTTAGCTACGATACAGCTTTGTTAATGTGACAAGACAGGCGGGTATCCTGCAGGGAGCTGCTTCCTGCAACAGAGCTGCCTGCAAAACAGCTGCCTACATTCCCTTCCCTGTTTGCCATCATTCTATTTCTTTAGCCATTATAATCGTAAATGTGTTTCTTTGTTGGAAATAATGATGTATTCCTGGGGATGATATTTTCAGTCACTATAGCAAGGGCCAGAGATTATGTGAGGTATCTTTATACATCTCTCATAGCACCAACTACCAAGCTGAAATGGTGGGTGTTTAGAATGGGAGGAGCCTATTTGTAAATTGTAAAACTGAAAATCGAAGAGTGATGGTGGTGACATTTGTTTCTTACCCAATTTCTGACAGCCCTGGGGTTTAAGTTAAATAATGTTAGGAATACACAACGCATCTTAACAAAGAGTGATTGCTTGCTTTCTCAGCTGGTCTTTGATCCCTCATTTCCATGTTAGAGTTCATACACCAATGAGTAGAAGTTGGAGTAGAGGAGATTTCCATCAGTAACAATGAAGTGGCTGATCAGGTGCATTTCTGGCCCTTAGTTCTTATACTTGGTCAAACTAACCCAGATTAGTCTCAGTTATTGAGTGTGAACTGTAACAAAGCAAAGTATCAAGACCTCCATCTCAGAAGTGATTGGTGGATGTTGGAAGTAGGTGCGTGTTGGAAGGAGATTTTGGTTTACAAAGACAACCTGTAGTGATTTGGAGCACTTAACGTGTTCAGTGCTCAATTCTGTCGTGGTTTTTTCTTCCCCCTAACGTGTTAATAAAGGAAACTTTAAATCATGGTTCTCTGTGTTTTCAAGACATTTCTGTAAGGGAAAATGTTGTAATCTTGTAATTTAAGTAACGTACTTCAGTATTTCACAGCAGTCATAAACCATGCTCTTTTTCAGAATGTCCATTTGGTAGCCAAGTGGCTGAGAACCTTGGAGAAACTGCTTGAAAGATTCAGCCAGGGAAGCCACCGAGATTACAGGGTTTTCATGAGTGCTGAGTCTGCATCTACACCCAGCGAGCATGTCATCCCTCAGGGGCTCCTGGAGAATTCCATCAAGATCACTAACGAGCCCCCCACAGGGATGCTGGCCAATCTGCATGCTGCTCTCTACAATTTTGATCAGGTAAGAAAGCAGAAGCCCAAAGCCAGGGTCTTCTCACAAGACTGTGAGACCTAAAACCACAGCCATATATATAAAGAGAATGAACAATCACGTGCCTCTTTGAGAAACTTGCTTATTAAAGACAAACATGGCAGACTAGTATTTCTAACCAAAGAAAGAGGAAAAGCCATTGCTCTTATTGATGTTGTTGAGAAGGATGATGACGATGACGTAGCGAGTTTTGGTATAATGTTTAATATTTTTAGGTATGATTTTGATATCATTAAATTTAAAGCCCTTCTTTTTAGATTATATCCATACTGCCTTCAAATTTACATTTTCACCTCCTTTCAAAATAAAACAAATTCATACATTTATAAATTAATGATAATTCTATTACCATTAGTGTCTTTGTTCAGATGACCACATCTGTCTCTGCTATAATCAAGTCCGTCAGTTTCCTTGTTGCCATTTCTGTGAGCTCCCATTCCTTCCTCTAATTTCTTGGAAATCCTCAGTAAAAAACATTCTTATTAGGAGAAGTAGAATAAGCCCTAAAGAGAAAACACATATAATTTGGTGATAAGTATTCAGCCTCCTGTTAGAAACATTATTACACTCCGAAAATATGCCTACATGCTTATTAACTTTTTATCTAGTACCCTCTGGACATATAAATGACCATTATAAAGGCATTAAAATAATTGGCCACCTAAGAATATAGTTTTGAAGAATACAGTTAATTGCCTAATTCAATAATTGAGTAGTTTGTAGCCTGTTTACATGATGGGCTGTATAAACAAAAGGCACTCAGAAACTCTTGTTGAATCTGTTACATATTTGAATTATCCTTTTGTGTGAACTAAGGCAGGCATGTATCTTATTATCCCTTGACTTATGTCATAATTCCTGCCATTTATGACATTCCTGAGCTTTTTGCCAAAGAGACAAAGGAGTAGTTTGACATATTCAAATGGGATTTATCCAACTCCCCAGAACAGCTGTCTTTGTTTGTAAAAGTAAGCATTTCATAGGCTGCAGCCCAGTTGCCCTTCAGCTTTTTTTTTTGGTAAGCAGCACTCTGATAATCAGGTAAAACTACAGACACTCTCCCCAGGGAAATGTACATTGTTGCATACGCCACAGGAATGTTCAGATCCCCGGAGCTTGTGCCTGAATTCCTTCTCCAGTGAGAACAGCATGTTCTAGTTTGTGAAAGTATCAGTTCTTTTGACTGCTCCTTGAAAAACCACTTATATTAACTGAAGATTGCATTTATTGGAGAGACTTTTAAGAACTTTAAGGGACAATATTTTTTATCTACTGGAAAGGCTCCTCTGAAATATTAAGACTAAATATAGTCATAAGTAGTGAAAGCAAAGACATTTAATGTGATTCACTAAATAAACTTTGCATCAAATCTAGCAAAAACCACCCAAATAGATATTCTAAAGAATATCTAAAAAATTTTTAAGAGGTTTTTATGAAATGCTGAATTGTTGTCATGTTAGAAAAAATGTAGTTTTTATTCAGATTATATATTTAAAGGGTAGTAGTCTGTGCTCCCTGACTCTCTGTGTATAGATTCCTAGCATTGTTTATCAGTTAGAATTATGGCTGGCTATTTATGAAGGAAGTACAAAACAACAGTGGCCTGAACAAGGTTATAAAGGTATTTCTATCACACGAGAATCGGGAGCCAGGTCATTCAGAGCGCCTCTGTCACCACAGACTTGTCATCGCCCAGTGTGCTTACCACGCTTCTAGGATGGGCTGCCTTGGTCCCAGGTGGCAGTGAGAGTGGCCGCTCCCGTTTCTGTTTTCCAGAAAGTAGGATGAAAGAAGGAACAGAGAAGATGATGAAGGGAACATGTTTGTTTTCTTGTAAAGATGCATTCTTCAAGTTAGTACATACTACTTCTTTCAACTCATCGGTCAGACTTACTCACACTGCATTACCTAGCTGCAAGAGAGGTGGGGAAAGTAACTCTATGTTGGACAGTAAAAGTCAGCACGAAGGCACTTTGGGGCTGGCAGTTAGTGGTGTCCCTCATAGACACCTCTCCCAAGCGTACCATCCCGGATGTTGTATGTTGTGGCTGTCATCCTATCTGCTAAAGCTTGTGACAAGGATGCTAACCGCCCTCTAGCTTGGTTCCCCTTTGGGTGAGCTGAATGAGTCCTAGTGGCTCCTGTTGCCTGGGTGTCCTTAGATGAGAAAAGCACCCAAGGAATCTAAACACATCAACTGTTCTGTTTGGGTAGTTTGTTTTACGTGCTTTGATTTTCAAATCAAATATAATCTGTATTCTTAATCTTCTCCCCAAATCAGGATGTATCCTCAAATCTTGACATGTGTACTCATAGTGAACAAAGTTCATTTAGTATTGTTCCTTTACTACCTTGAACATTCTAGAATATGTAAATATAATCACTAAGTGACGATTATTTACATGTATGTATGTATGTAAAGAACCATATCTTTAGGATGCCACCTACCTCCTCCTCTTCTGGCTCAATAGCACTGCCTCTTGGAGATGTCATAAATGCTTGAGCTCCTTTCATCTGCAGATAACCAGATTTTTAAAGTAAAAATGTAAATTTCTTTTTCTGTAAGATTTGCAGTAGAATCAAATAATTGGTAATTGTGCATATTAAATTAGTATCTGTGTGCATGCAACATACTTATGTGTGAGTGCCTGTTCTCTCTTTACAATGTCATTTGTATATTTCCTGATATGAACACTTGATCACTTGTCCTGGAATATGGACTGTTAGGTGGACTTATACTTTTTCTTGGAAAGCCCAGTTCGTGTTTTCTCCTAACATCATTTATGTTATCAGAGCATAGTGCAATGGGCACTGACTTGTGATCTTCTTTAGCACTGAGGCTAAAACCAGGTTATATGAAGTATAGATGGAAACAATGTGCTGACTGTAGTACTTTGGGTTTTCTGGGGACTGTATGTAATTCATGGAGGAGTTAGGTGAGTAGTTAGATATTCCTTAAGTAAAATCATGTCACTTCTATTTGGTCTCCTAGAAATTTCTTACTTGTAAAAGCAATGAATTTTTATATCCTTCAACATTGAAAATGTTGGTTGCTCAGTCATATCCAACTTTTTGCAGCCCCACGGACTGTAGCCTGCCAGGGTGCTCTGTCCATGGGATTTCCCAGACAAGAATATTGGAGTGAGTTGACGTTTCTTTCTCCATGGGATCTTCCCAACTCAGGGATCAAACCCATGTTTCCTCTGTCTCCTTCATTGGCAGGCAGATTCTTTACTGTCAACATTAATTCCAATTATATGATTTCTCTCCTTTCACAAGCTTGCCTTTTACTTGATGTATAGTGGAAAAATTATTTGTAATGGTCATATACTTTCAAGTCCCACAGATATCCTAGAAATGACCTAGTGATTTAGTTGGGCCTGTACTGTCTGGCGCCTGGCCAATTCTAGAACTGTATTTGGTGGTAACCTGGGATTCTGATGAAAGCAACACAGAAAGGAACTAAAAAACTCTTCTAGTCTTGGACCAAGAGAACAAATTTAGGCTGGGTGTAGACTTTTACTGAAAGGCCCTGGGAGGCCAGATCCGAACTCCCACCCAGAACAGGCTAAAAAGATTTTGCAGATGCCCACATTGTCCGATCCATTTAAATGTCTAGACTGTGTGTAATCTGACCACTTTAAAGGATAGAAGGTGCTGATATGGCCTCATCGTCCTCTGCTGCCCAGCATCAGCTGAAGAGATAGTCTTCAACTTTTCCTCATTTGCCTCACAGAACTGAGAATGGCTCAGTACTACCTTTAAGCCCCAGACAGCCATTTTTCATTTTTTAATTGTATGGCTTTGGGAGCCAGAACCGTATCAGTGTGGCATGCCAGGTTTCCCTCTGCGTTTTCAAAAAACATCTTACACATCTCCTATACAGGGCATATGTTTTCCACTCTTCTATATGCCAGTCTATCATCCCAACAATGAATTTTATTTCCAGTTCATTGGAAGAAAACCAGTTGTCATGGTGGTGGTTATATTAGTTGTATTAGTCAAGGGGCAGTACAGAATTACAGTGATTCAAAGAAGATAATTTCTTGTCGCTGTTCAGTCACTCAGTCGTGTCTGACTCTTTGTGACCCCATGGACTGTAACACACCAGGCTTCCCTGTCCTTCACCATCTCCCACAGTTTGTTTAATCTCATGTCCATTGAGTCAGTGATGCCATCCGACCATCTCATCCTCTGTCATCCCCTTCTCCTCCTGCCTTCAGTCTTTCCCAGCATCAGGGTCTTTTCCAATGAGTAGACTCTTTGCATCAAGTGGCTAAAGTATTGGAGCTTCAGCATCAGTCCTTCCAATGAATATTCAGGACTGATTTCCTTTAGGATTGGCTGATTTGATCTCCTTGCAGTCTGGGGGATTTTCAAAGAGTCTTATCCAACACCACAGTTCAAAAGCATCAATTCTTCGGCACTCAGCCTTCTTTATGGTCCAACTTAATTTCTGTTGCACCTAAGTGGCAGCTCTAGTCTGTGGAATCAACCACACACCCAGCTGGTTGGTGCCTCCGCCATATACCTAACTCATGGCTTCCGAGTCACCCAATCAGTGTCGTTTCTAGCTCACAGGAAGGGGGAAGAATGACAAGCAGAGCAAGCAATTTCCTTTTAAGAAGTGATATGAAAGTTGCACACATCACTTCTGCTCAAATTCTGTTGGAAAAGACCTTATGATGTGGCACATCCAGCTTCAAGAGAGGCTGGGAAATTATTTTGCGATGAGTGGCCGTGTGCTCAGATCATCTGTATTACCATGGAACTGGGAGGAATGGAGAGCTGGCATTCACTTATATTCTGTTACACTGATGAAATTAAGATGATGGCCTTTTGTCATCCAGATTGTACAAGGAAATTTTTGCAGGGGAAAATGACGTCACACAGTATTACCACTGGTCAGAATGAATGGTCTCATTCTCTAGAGGAACAAAGGTATAACTGAAGCAGAATAAAACCATTCCTCTTAAAGCAACAGATTAGCAAGTGCCAAACAGTCTCCTCTTATGCTCTCCCAGCTTAAAGCTGCATGTCACCTCTGTCCTAGGTCTCTCTGAGTCCTCTACAAGATAATTGAAACCTCAGACCCTTGCCCTTGGAAACCATACAGGTAGATGATCACTCCTTTTTTCTTTTCTCCCAGGATACACTTGAAGTGTGCTCCAAGGAGCAGGAGTTTAAAAGCATCCTCTTCTCTCTGTGCTACTTCCATGCCTGTGTTGCCGGGAGGCTGAGGTTTGGCCCCCAGGGCTGGAGCCGCCGCTACCCGTTCAGTCCCGGGGACCTCACCATCTGTGCCAGCGTCCTCTACAACTACTTAGAGGCAAACCCTAACGTAAGTGTGCATGGTCGGATAACCTCTCCAGGGAGTGTGTGGAAGCTGTCAGTCTTTGGGCACTGTCAAATGGACCATAATTTCTCTTTTGAAGCTATTATTGAAATAGCTGACACTATATATGCATCTTCTGCCCAGTGTGAAAATAAACCAGATCAAAGGTTTTACAACAGTGGATGCTCGGACTTGAGAAGATAGGTCAAACCAGTTCTACATCAGCAGCTTAGTACCAAAAAAAATTGTCCTTCATTATGTTAACAAAAACAGTGGTTTACATGTGCATATATGCCAGATTCATTAGGCAGGTAATGAAGCATTTGCACAAATGTAATTACGTACAGCAATTCTGACAGTTCATAACACTGCATTAATAATCACTACAATTAGTTCTGATGATGGAAGCAATTTACAGCGCGTCACATGTATAAATAATGGTGCATTTCCTGCATATGTCATTATTATGTATTAAGGATGCCACCTTGTTGTGACTTTCTCAGTAATGTTCCCCTTGATTTGAAGTTAAAGGTAGATGAATGATTTTATTCCATAGCTAAAATGTGTTCTACAGATGGGAATGGGAATGCTTCATCAAGAACATTTGTGTAAACTCTTACAAACTCCGTGATTGGATTTCAAAAAGGATGAACCGTTTGTAAGGATTTTAGTCCTCATAAGGGGAACTTTTTCCATTAAGTTTCAATCTGTTAAAAGTGAGATGTGTTTGTCTGAATCAACCAGGCATTAGGCTCTAGGTCACACTTTCTATAAAAGGCCTTTAAAACCATTCAACCAATGTTTCTATGTATAAATATTTTGTTGTTGCTGTTCTTTTGGTAACTATTGTTATAATTTTTGTTGTCAAATTTTTCTTAAGCTTTCAGGATGGTTTGACCACTATCAGAATATGTACACTTTGTACGTAGTAACATGGATGTGTTCTGTCAAGGAACACATGTTGAATAGGTTGTATTCAAGATAAATTACTTCTGTATGGTATGTGATAGTCGCTATCATTTTTTAAATTTTTGAAGTTCACTTTGAGCATATTTTGACCAGTTTAATAAACAGCATTGTGTGTTGATCTTAGCATGTTTTGTTTAAAATGTTGCAGGTAACAATGATTATTGTCATAGTTCTGGGTGGAAAACGAAATAGACCACTTAATACTTTCATTTAAGTCCTTCATTCCTGTCCCAGGAGGCCAGGACCAGGCATATTACCGTATTTCAGCCGCATCCTGTGCACAGTCGAGGTAGGAATGAAGCGGGGTAGGAGAGGAGCTGCTGCGTGTCTCCCGGTCACGTCCTGGGCTTGGCAGCACTAGTTGAGCAGTTGACTCCTGCTGTGTCCTGCTCCTTCTCCCACGGGGGTCCCAGGATCAGCACAGCTTCCGGTTTTAAACACTCCGTCTTGTCTCTCAGATGTCTTGACCCAAGTCATTCACCACATACCATGAAGCGAGTTACTTGGGTTTGGGAATTAAGTTGACTTGCCCACATAGTTTCCTTGTACACGATGCCCTTTTCAAGAAGGTATCCGTATAAACTTGGAAGTAGGCATTTGATAGATGATCTTTCAAGTTATGTGGTTAGATGAGATCACCAAGGGTACAGAGTGTGATGGAGAGATTTAAAGATTAAGTCTTAGGGAATGCCAACATTTAAATTTTTTTAATCAATTAATTTATTTATGGTTATTCTGGGTCTTTGTTGCTGTGCAGGGTTTTCTCTAGTTGCAGAGAGCAGGGGCTACTCTAGTTGCCCAGTGCAGGCTTCTCATTGTGGTGGCTTCTCTTGTTGCGGGGCACAAGCTTTAGGACACACAGGCTTCAGGAGTTGCAGCACATGGGCTCAGGAGTTGCAGCTCCCGGGCTTTAGAGCGCAGGCTCAGTAGTGGTGGCACACAGGCTTAGTTGCTCTGCGACACGTGGGATCTTCTTGAATCAGGGATCTGTGTCTCCTGCATTGGCACCAGATTCTTTACCACTGGGCCTCCAGGGAAGGCCCCCCCATGGTTTAACTCTTATAAGAACTTTGATGTTCTTCCATATAAATTTTATAAGTCTCACCATAGAGAAATTCTTGAATGTCAAGGTTGGAAGACTTTAATTGAAAATATCACTTGATTGCATTTAAGGTTGGGAATCGAGCTATGTAACTTCTGACTTTGGTTTTAAAAAGCCTCAAGGAAGTAGGAAGAAAAATTGTTACTCTGTAACAGTACCTTTCTCCCATTCCAACCTGCTCAAGAGGCCCTCTATTGAATAACAAAAGTTCCCTTGTTTTTTTTCAGGGTGTATCACCATGCCAAGGGAAGGATGCCAGAAAAATGTATATGTAGAAAACAAAAATCAAGATTTGGGGGAAGAAAATCAATTATTAAGCAGAACAGATCTGTAGCTGATTAAAATCTTGAGGGGGCCATGTATCAAATCATAATATATAGAAGGCATTAATTAAACGTGATCACAGAAATCAAGTTAAGAAATCTTATTTCCCATCCCTTTCTGCTCTCTGGAAGTAGTCCATGGCATGGTGGAGGGAGCATGGTGCCTTGTAGCCACTTTTCTTTTTCATTCACATCGCGGTGACTTAAAGACATATTTGAGGTTCATTTATTCAAATTCTAATAAACCTGTAGCAAGTGCATTGGAATAGTTGAGGCAATTTTACTTGTTCTGTCACATCATGCAACAATTCAAAGGCTATAATTAAGTTTTTACTTGAACTGCTGGGAAGCAATATACTGCCCCCGAGGATATAAAGGTTTCTGTCTAGAAAGGCTCCATCACAAGCTGGCATGTTTTGCAAACCCAGAGGAAGCTAAAGGGTAGCAAAGAAGGGGCTTCAAACCCTGTGAAGCCCGGTAAAGAGGAGATGCCGTGATTTCCGTGCTAAAACACAGTACAGCCTTTAGCTGCAGCCCTTAGGGTAGTCCTGGAGCCTGGCCACACCATAAACCGAGCCCTCAGTCCGTGACAAACTCAATTGGTTTGCCTGGATTTCTGGAAGGTGATGGAATTCTCAGTATACCCCAAATTCAAACTGCAGTTTTTCTTTCTTTTCCTGAATCAGATCATAAAAACCTGATACAGATCAGATCGTAAAAGTAGGTCATCCCTCAAAAGCCATATCAACCAACATAGGGCGGGCTTCTCCTGGTTTTTAGATGAGGTTTTGAATGTTTAAACATGTTCTGGGAATAACTCAAGTTTGCTTTAAAGTCTTCATTAAAAGCTCAGTGTTGGGACTTCCCTGGCAGCAGTTAAAGTTTGCACTTCCACTGCAGGGGGCGCGGGTTCAATCCCTGGTTGGGGAACAAAGATCCCACATGCCACGCAGTGTGGCCACAAAAAAAAAAATTAAGAATAAAGCTCTGTGTTAGTGAATTTTTACTGAATGTATTAACACACACACTGAAAATAATTCTCAGCCAGTTCAATTCTAATTTTTGGACCTCTTTTAAACGCTTCTGTTGGTGGGGGCTGGAGGATTTGCTGTCAGTCGACTGAGGCCTTTGCCCTGGCGCCGGGAGTGAACGTTTGCCTGATCCCCACCAGGTCCCGTGGGAAGACCTCCGCTACCTCTTTGGTGAGATCATGTATGGGGGCCACATCACAGATGACTGGGACCGCAAACTGTGCTGTACGTATTTAGAAGAATTCATGAATCCCTCTCTGGTAAGACATTTTTAAAAAATCATTTCTTAGAGAAAGAACTTCTAGTATGAATTTTGTTTTGCCTTTTTATTTCAGATGGGATAATAGTTGAATAACAATGTTGTGTTAGTTTCGGGCGTACAGCCAAGTAATTCAGTTATACATGTACCTGTGTCTATTCTTTCACAAATTCTTTTTCCCATTTAGGTTTTTCCATAACAATGGGCAGAGTTCCCTGTGCCATACAGTAGGTCTTTGTTGGTTATCCATTTTATTTATTTATTTTTTGGCTTGCTTTGGTTATCCATTTTAAATTTAGCAATGTGTACATATCCATCCCAAACTCCCTAACTATCCCTTCTTCCCGTCCTTCCCCCTGGCAACCAGAAGTTCGTTATCTAAGTCTGTGAGTCTCCTTCTACAAAGAAGTTCGTTTGTACCATATCTTTTAGATTCCATGTATAAGGGGCATCATATGTTTGTCTTTCTCTAAGAATTTTTAAAACTGATGTCACTATGTTAATAGTCCTTGAATGCTACTGAAGATTCTTGGCCTTTTGTGAATATACTCTGGCCCACCTTCCTGGGAGTCGAAATTTGCTAGAAATGCAGGATCTTGGGCCCCATCTCAGACCCATAAGATGAGAATCAGTTTTAACAAGATCCATCCCACACACACACACATGCACACACTTACACACACAGGTGGTTTCTCTGCCCATAGGGAGCACTGTTACATGCACAACCCCACTGCATTACTGAAATAACTCTGTAAGTTACGCAGAACTGATATTGTCACCCTGTTTTAGAGATGGTGGCAGGGGCATGGTGATTTGTCCCAGGCCACTCAGTTATCACCGGCAGGGGCCCCAGCTATGGGTATCTATTTCTAGGCAGATGTATTGATTTCAATTCAGGGGCTCTGATGTAAGTGAAATCTATAGTTTGTTCTCTGTTGCAGAAGCCATCAGTTCAGTTCAGTTGCTCAGTCGTGTCTGACTCTTTGTGACCCCATGAATCACAGCACGCCAGGCCTCCCTGTCCATCACCAGCTCTCGGAGTCCACCCAAACCCATGTCCATCGAGTCGGTGATGCCATCCAGCCATCTCATCCTCTATCGTCCCCTTCTCCTCCTTCCCTCAATCTTTCCCAGCATCAGATCTTTTCAAATGAGTCAGCTCTTCGCATCAGGTGGCCAAAGTATTGGAGTGTCAGCTTCAACATCAGTTGAAGCCATGGAGTATTCTAAATTTTGATCACTATGTCCTAACTAACTATGTGCTCAATAAAACTGCAGTGATTTAAAAGGACAGTTCTTCCTTCTGTGGGGAAGGGGCAGAGCCCCCTGCTCTAGAATATAAAGAAACCAGGTACCCTTTTTTCCCATGTCTTATCTTACCAGCCCTTTGTCTGTGTAGACCAGATACCCACATGGTTTGTGCCTGGGGCTGGGTTTCCTGGAAAAAGTATTCGGTTCTTGTGTTCCATACGGAAGTAGCTGAAAGTGGTAGCAGGTTCATGGCCATTGCTTGGTTATTTCTTAGAAATGCCAGAACACCCTCCACCATGCCATTTCTTCTCCCACTTGGGCAAGACACCAGCTGTGTGTAAAGCAGTGCCGTGTGTTTTTTAAAATAGTTTGAGCAGCCTCCTATTTATAATTTATTGAGAACTTCATGTCATAAAAGCATGACACCTTCCTCAAAAGTCCATTCTAAGAAGAAATATGATCGTGTGTTAGAAAACATGGTGTACTGTAGTCTCATATAGGAAACTGAGGACAGATTGGTTTTTTTTTTTTTTCTTTGCTGCTTTTAATAATGTGGAACAATTTGGGGATGGGGCAGGGAAAATATACTTTCCTGCCATGTGACCGTAACTTGTTTCTTTTGATTGTGAGTCTCCTGGTCTTTTCCTTAGTTCTAATGAACTGGGTTTCACAGGTCAGAAAGACACTTTCAGTTCAGCACAATCGGAAGTCGTTCCTCAGAGGAGGTCTGGGAGCAGGTTACCATGGAGATGGGAAAGATAAACAGGATCGGGCCTGCCACCTTTACCTGCCACCTCCGAGTGATAGTGGAGGTCAAGGGGCAGAGCGAGCAGCTCTCTGGTCCTGGCCTGAGGATGAGGAGCGGTCACTGTTGCCAGCTGAGGTGGTCCATGAACCTGCACAAGGCTGAACTCCCATTCATGCAACTGGAAAAGAAATGTCGAGGGTGCAACCTGAGGGGCATCACTGGTGTAGGTGTTAGCCCTTTAGAAATACAGGTAGCCGCCCTTCCTGGACAATCTGGTGAGGTTTTCAGAATGAAGATGCTTGTTTGCCATCTTCCCTGCTCACCAGACGGCGCTGCCTCTTCCACTCACCAGAGGAAGGGAAAGCTCTGACTGGTTTGGTGGCAGAGGCTGCAAAATCCCAGTTATTTCATTCTCATGCAGATGTGTCCCGCTCACGCTGTTTACGTCATGAGAGACTTAAGCTGACACTGCAGCATCTGCAGGATGTCTTTTTGCCATTTCTCACGTTGGTTAACATACTTGGCGATTAGTATCTTTGGTTGCATGGACACCTGATTGAAGAGTTACCCATGGGTGGGTGCTCTGAGGTTTCAAGTTCCACCACTCACAATGTTTTCAGTGACTTTGTCCTGTTAGGGAAGATGGATGAGTTTCTTGTTGGGTAAATGAGGTGGCATTTAGAGAGGGTTCCCCCATGGCATGTGCTTCAGAAGGTTCCTGGCTTTAAAAAAAAAAAGAAGAAGAAGAAGTTCCTGGCCAAAGTTAGGGAATTAGAATAACATGGTTCTCTTATGTGAGGTGCGTACTTGGCAATGCTAAACAAGTAGTAAATTACTTTTGGAAAATAAGGTATCGGGTCACCCGAAAGTTGTCATATATTAACAATCATGAAGTTGGGCTTTGAAGTAAAAACCAAAACAAAACTCGGGTTCAGATTCAGTTCTTTCTTGAGTCTCCTGTGCAGTTGTGGCCACATCACTGAACCTGAGCCTCTGTTTCATCGTCTGTGGAACAAGAATGGCCCAACTCATGGCTTCACTCTCAGGCTTCAAGACTGTTAGAACAAAATGCCTAATAAATGGGAGACATCTTTACTATTACAGACTGTAAATTTTCATAGTGTATATTTTTCACTTGACTGTACTTTATATAATCAGCAGCTAGAACCACGGAAGCCATTTGTTAAATTTCATCAAGCCCCGCTCTGTGCCAGAGGCCTGTGTTACACGCTTCATGTGCACTGTCTCTTCTCATTGCAGTCCTGCGAAGCAGATATTATCCCAGTCATCACAGAGGAGACCCAGATTCAGAGAGCTCAAACAGTTGCACAAGTAGCTAAATCAGGATTTGAATTCGCACTCAGGCTCCAGATTCTCTGCAGCCCCCTGGCTGGCATGCTGACGTCAGTAGTCATGGGCTCATGTCACAGATGGACCTCCACGTGTCCTGTGCACGCTAGGTGGCATAGGGTGGCTACTGGGAGAATAACCTTGGGCAGTCCTGGAGACCCAAACCCTAGTCCTGGTTCTGCCACTAACTTACTGTCCAGCTTTGTGCCAGCCCATCCTGTGCCTCAGTATATTCATTTGTGAAATGAGAGTATTGTCTCGAAAATCACTAATGGACCCTAAAGGCAGAAAACAGGATTCAACCTTGAGCAATTTCCCTCCCAGACTTTGGCGACAGGGCATTTTGTTGTTGTTCTTTTTACTCAAAAGTCCACAAGCATATACACTCGTTTAGACTCACAGTGAATTGGGAGCTTCTTGTCATAAACAGGGCTCCTCGGAGAGGCAGTGGAGGAAGTGAGCCTTTCCTTAATTACCAGGAAGGAGAAGGTGAAAAGGATGACAATCAAACAGACTCAACAGAATGGCAGGATCCTGGCTTTCCCAGTTCCTAACGATTCTACCTGCAGCATGCCCTGCGCTGATTTCTGCAGAGATGGCTGGAATTCTTGATGATTTTTCATAATGTGGAGGCTCATTCTCCCTGAGCACAGTTCCATTGATTCTTTCTGTTAAAATACTTTATTGAGATATAATTCACATCCCATAAAATTGACCAGTTTCAGTTGGACAGTCCAAAGGTTTTTCGTGTGCACTCAGTTATGCAGCCATTGCCGCAGTCTGTTTTAGAACATCTCTCTCACCCCCAGAAGATATCTGGACTCATGAGTAGTCCCTCAGCATCCTGTCCTCAACACCCCCCACTCCCCAGCCCCAGGCGATCGCTAATCTTTGTCTCGAGATTTGCCTATTCTGGACATTTCATGTAAGTGGAATCAGACAATATCTGGTCTTTTGTGTCTGACTTCTTTCACTTAGCATAATGTTTTCAAGGTTTATCCATGTTATAGCATATATCAGTACTTTATTCCTTTTAGGGGCCAAATAATATTCCCGTGTATCAATACACTCCATTTTATGTATCTGTTCATCAGTTGATGAATATTTGGGTTGTTTTGGCCTTGGGGCTATCATGAATAATGGTAGAATAAATATTCCTGGGTGTTTGCATGGACATACATTTCCACTTCTTTTGGGTATATATATAGAAATGAAATTATTGGATCACATGGTAACTTTATGTTTAATATTTTGAGGAACCAACAAACTATTTCCCAAAGTGGCTGCACCGTTTTATATTCCCACTGGCAAATATGAGAGTCCTCTCCACATCCTCACGGCGGGTGTGAGGTGGCATAACACTGTGGTTGTGATTGGCGCTTCCCTGAAGACTAACGATGTTGAGCATCTTTTCCTGTGCTTATTGGCCATTTGTGTGTCTTCTTTGGAGACACGTTAATTTAGAACAACTGATTCTCTGAGGTGTAACAATAACCTTATCAAACAGCTCTTCCCCCAAAGGCAAGACAGGTGGCCACTATGCAGAGTTAGAGTCCCATCAGGAGAAGCAGCTTTTCACAAAAGCCCTTACATGGGATGGGAGAAGGCTTAGATGCAGAATCAGGATTCCTAGCGCTCCTTGAGAATGTTCACATCTTCACAGCTTTCTTGAAGGAGAACACAAGTCCCTGTGTGAATTAAGCCTCACTTATGCTGCACTTGTTTGACATCACAGTAGGGAACTACAGTAGAACATCCTCAGGTTTTGTTTTTCCTTCTAGAAAATTAGTGTGTACTTGAGATAATCATGTCTCTTTCTAGGGTGCAGGAAAAACCAAAACTAACATTTGTAAAAGGCTGCTCTGTGCCTAGCAATTGTGTGCCTGTGTGCAAAGTTGCCTCAGTCATGTTTAACTCTGTGTGACCCCATGGACTGTGGCCCGCCAGGCTCCTCTGGCCATGGGATTCTCCAGGCAAGAGTACTGGAATGGGTTGCCATGCCCTCCTCCAGGGAGCTTCCTCCCTGGCAGGGGTGGAGCCTGCCTCTCTCTTTTGTCTCCTGCACAGGCAGGCAGGTTCTTTACCATTAGCACCACTTGGGAAGCCCAGCTATTTGTATACTTGTCATTAAATTCTCATAGCCACGATCATTAGGTTGATGTTATGAACCCTACCTTACTGATAAGATTGAAACTCAGATAAACGGTCATTTTTTTAAGGCCACCAAAGCACTCAAAGATGGGAACTGAACCAGATCTAGCTGGCTATAAACTTAGTCCTTCCCTTTGATTTTGCTGTTTTCCTTTGCTTCGCTTCTTGCCCACTATAGAGAAGGCCCTCTTCACACACTAGTAAACAGACTGCCTAATCATTTGCATTCCTAACCACATTATATGAATATGCAGTCACACACATGTCCAGGCCCCAGGCATTTTGAAAGTTCCAAATGATTCCACGGTTTGGTTACTTTCTCTCCTTGAAACTGTTTAACTTTTGGCTGTACTGAAAGATAATTTAGCTGTTGCTCTTAAAATTTCTTGTAACTAGTGAACACTAATAGGGAAAACCAAGTCCTTGTTTGTAAGGAATAAATTCTGGCTTGGATATATTTAGTTTAACATTTGGTTTTTATATTCATATTTTATGCCCATATTTTAATTTTGGCTAACTTATCTATCAAGTAATGGTGAGTTTAAATCTGCTTCATGATTTTGTTTCGGTCATGGTGAATTGGGTGAAATTTAAATGTTGATTATTTTGATATATAAATATGAAATGGTAGAAAATCTGAATAAGTGAATAAAACAAACCAAATGAATGGATATAGTTAATGCAGATAGTCCACAATGCTCCTTTTCATATTTATTGGGTCAAGGTCTGTTTCTGGCAAGATGAAATACTGGATAATTTCAAAATTCTCTTGGTACAAAATAAAAACAAAAATGCTAACTTTAGTATTTTAAAAGGCCTTTGGAATTCAGGAAAGCAGTTGTGCACCACCACCCCTAAGGACATGGGCTCCCCAGGCAGTGTGGGGCTGCGGGCTTGAGAAGGCAGGGACAAAATGCTGCTACTCACTGATGACAGGACTGTGTAGAAAATCACACTTATTTCGTCTCCATTAGACTGTGAGTTCCTTAAGAACTACATTGTATGAATCTCTTGTACCTCCAGAGCTTATTTGGGTACACTAGGTAATCCGTTCAAATGATGGAATGAATTAATGAATATTCACTCTGTCTCCAGCCGATAGTGAGACCAGAAATTGCAGACACAATTGCAGAGATAAACCCCATTTTCTGAAAACAAAATAATAACAAATTTTTTTTTAATCTAGGCATAAAATAACTACATTAGGTGATGGTCTTTAAAAACTAGTATCCCCTGTGCGTTTAAGTGCATTTAGACAGAATTTACAGCAAGAGAGGTTGGGAAAAGTAAAACAGAAGTATCCTGGTCCCCTGGGAACTAAAGAACAATCAGGGAAAGATATCAGAGCATATACTGAGTTAACGAGAAAAGTATAAGGGCCTGATTGACTCTATTTATAGCTGGTTAGAGATGGAAACCCATAAATCCTTTTTAAATTTTTTAAACTGGGGTATAGCTGCTTTACAGTATTGGTCGGTTTTTGCTGTACAAGGAGGTGAATCAGCTCTCTGTGTACATATGCTCCCTCCCTCTTGGACTGCCTTCCCATCCCCCTCCATCCCACCCATCTAGGTCATCACAGCTGCGCTTACATTTTGAAACACTGCTTTCTAACATTTAGACGTTCTGGTATTGCTGGTCACCTGGTGTTGGTTGAGAACATAGAACATTCTTCCGGGTAAAACATACACCCTTGGCCCAGCCTGAATGAAGGGGTGGGCGTGATTAATGCCTGAGGACTCCAGCCTCTTATTAGGCAACTGTAGATAGGGTACCAGTATGTGCCTCAGGTCTGCACATCCTGAGATGAGCTACAGACTGCCCTGAGCAGCCTGAGTCATGGGGAAGTCACAGTCATTTGAATCATAGTGCATACTACCCTATAACATGTTCATTACACACGCTCATACACATTTTTTAAGATATGCACATATAATCATGCATGCTTACAAAATCCACATGTATGATACATAAAATAATTTGTAGTATTGTAGAAAGTACTATGAAGTCATACTAAAATGAGTTTAGAATTAAGATTAACATCAAACAAATGCCTGGGCAAGTTACTCTGAATCTCGATTTTCTCTCTGCAAAATGGGATATATGGGGAGAATTTTCTCTCTGCAAAATGGGGATATATGGGGAGAATCAGTGACTGCAAACATGTAACAGGGCGACCAGAACTCAGTAGATGACTCAGCATGTCCGTTCCCTTTGCGTGCATGTATCTTGTTACCCCTTCTAAGGGACAGATTCACAAGTGTTCCACAGAGGTCAGCCAGGTACCATCCACGGAGCAAAGTGATTGATGACCAGAGGGTCGTGAGATATTGTGGAGAGTGTGCCCTCTAGCTAGCACTGTGCTGGGACCATCTTACCAGAGTGTTCCCTGGGTGTTTAGGAAGGGAAGACTGATGTCCACTTCAATTTGGAATAACTGACTTTTCCTCTGGGCTTGAAGATTGATGATGAGCTGATGCTGGCACCAGGATTTGCAGCCCCACCCAGCCTGGACTGCTCAGGCTACCACCAGTACATAGAAGAGACGCTTCCTCCAGAGAGCCCAGTGCTGTATGGCCTCCACCCGAACGCTGAAATCGAATTTCTGACGGTCACATCCAACATGCTGTTCAGAACCTTGCTGGAGATGCAGCCCAGGAATGCAGTGAGCAGCGAGGAGCTGGGACAGTCCACAGAAGACAAGGTAGCAGGTCGCTTTTTCTTTTCTGTTGTGCATCATACATACACCAATGCACACCAATCCTGAGTGCCCAGCTCAGTGATTTTACCTCTGTGTACACACATAAGCACTACCTCCCACACTCCAGGATGCTTCCCTGGTGGCTCAGCTGCTAAAGAATACGCCTGCAATGCAGGAGACCCTGGTTTGATTCCTGGGTCGGGAAGATCCCCTGGAGAAGGAATAGGTGACCCACTCCAGTATTCTTGGGCTTTCCTGGTAGCTCAGACAATAAAGAACTCACCTGCAGTGAGGGAGACCAGGGTTCAATCCCTGGGTTGGGAAGATCCCCTGGAGCAGGCCAAAGATACCCTCCTTACCTCTGTCACCACAGATTAGCTTTCCCAGCATTTAAACTTCAAATACATGTGCTCAGCATGTACTAGCTGACTCATGGCCACTCCTTTCACTGCTCATTTGTGAGCTTCATCCACGTTATTGCATGGACTGATGGTTAATTTTTGTTTAGTATTCTACTATGGTGCTGGTGATAGTTTACTCACTAAGCCATGACCTACTCTTTGCAATCCCATGGACCATAGCCCACCAGGCTTCTCTGCATGGGATTTCCCAGGTAAGAATACTGGAGTGGGTTTCCATTTCCTTCTCCAGATCTACCCAACCCAGGGATCAAACGCACATCTCCTGCACTGCAGGTGAATTCTTTACCATCTGAGCCAACAAGAAGCCCAGTACTCTACTATGTAAATATATAATGCTTTATTTATTCCTTCCATGGCCAATGGGTATTGGGGTTTTTCCCAGCTTTTTGCTATTATGACTATCACAGCCATGAACACTCCTGTATAGTCTTTTGTCTGAAGACAAAGGTAATTCCCAAAAGTATCTTCGCATAATACTCATTCTTTATACCCAGAGGTAGAACTGTTGGCTCAAGGGAGTAATGTTCAGCTTTAGTAGATACTCCCAAACCTTTTTCCAAAGTAATTGTACTGTAAGTTCCAGTTGTTCCTGCTCCTTGGGGGTCTTCTAAATAATATTTCATTGTGGTTTTAACTTTGCATTCCCTCAGTTAACGAATAATATTGGGCATTTTTCCTATATGTTTATGGCCATTTGGATATACCTTCGTGTGAAGTATTTGTTCCATCTGCTTGTCAAATTCTAATTTGGTTATCAATGTTTATCTTACTGATTCATATGAACTCTGTATTCTAGATATGTGTCATTAAGAATATGTATTGCAAATTTCTTCTCTGTATGTGTGGCTAGTCTTTCAAACAGTATGTTTTTGGCTCTGTCATTTTATGAGTGTTTTTTCACCTTTTCTTGGGAGACCAGCATTATTCTTTTGAAGGTATTTATTGCTGTAGAATAGAAAAGGCAATGGCACCCAACTCCAGTACTGTTGCCCAAAAAATCCCATGGATGGAGGAGCCTGGAAGGCTGCAGTCCATGGGGTCGCTGAGGGTCAGACACGACTGAGTGACTTCACTTTCACTTTCCACTTTCATGCATTGGAGAAGGAAATGGCAACCCACTCCAGTGTTCTTGCCTGGAGAATCCCATGGATGGAGAAGCCTGGTGGGCTGCAGTCCATGGGGTCGCACAGAGTTGGACACGACTGAAGTGACTTAGTAGTAGTAGTAGTAGTATTGCTGTAGAATAATGGGGATGAGAAATGGACATCAAATAATTTTTTTACCTTTAAAATCTTGTTTCTCATTAATTAAAAACCTGAATTTTTAAAAAATTTTCCCCAGTAAATTAACCTTTTTTCTTTCAAAATTACCAATCAAGGATTCAGTTTGTGGGAACACAGTAATCAGATCTAATTATAGAGAGGTCCCAGGAACTTTCTATATTATTTCTTGAAATTTTTCAGTTATTTCTTGAAATAAGGCCATTCATTGAGACATTTTATAATTTAGATATTTTGAAAAGAGATGCATGGAGAAAATTCATCTATTTGGGAAGATCTATAATGTTAACAGGGACTTCCCAGGTGGCCCAGTGGTAAAGAACCCACCTGCTAATGCAGGAGATGTAAGAGATACAGTTTGATCCCTGGATTGGGAAGGAGAGCAGGGCAACCCACTCCAGTATTCTTGCCTGGAGAATTCCCATCGTCAGAAGAGCTTGGCTGGCTGTAGTCCATTGGGTCACAAAGAGTTGGACATGACTTTCCTGACTTAGCATGCACACCCAGCGTTAATAGAACCAGAGAGCATGTGAGGTCATCATCTAGTTCTGAGAGGGCTTCAATCTTTCCAATAAGGAAGCTGACCATTAAATCAAAAAATACAGAACAAATAAGGTAAAGCTACCTCAGCATTTCCTACAGACAAACCAGCAGCCATCTCCCAGATACAGTTTTTGTGTATCTAATAGGTGCTATATAGAAAGTGCTTTACAAACACGCCGTTTGATCCTCTGAAACTCTGAGTGGTATTGATGTGTGTGCGCTCAGTTGCTGTCATGTCCGACTCTCTGCAGCCCCATGGACTGTAGCCCACCAGGCTCCTCTGTCCATAGCGTTTCCCAGGTAAGAATATTGGAGCGGGTTGCCATTTCCTTCTCCAGGGGATCTTCCTGACCCAGGGATCAAACCTGTGTCTCCTACATTGGCTGGTGGATTCTTTACCACTGAGCCACCTGGGAAGCACTGAGTAGTACTAATACCAGGATCTCTATTTCAGAGATAAACTTCGGTGACTCGCTGTGGTCATACAGCTTAAAAGAGCCACTGAAGGAAACCAGATTCTAGCGGAGTCCCAAAGCCATTCTTGCACCTAACTTCTCAATTGTACTGTTTCATACTCTCTGCCGCTGCTGTAAATGAGCTCAAGATTTCAGGATCTGGTGAATTATCTGCCAGGGCACTAAAGCAGTTTGCAAGCATCACATCAGAGCCCCAGGCCATAATCCAAGAAATCAAGGAGAAGGAGAAGCTGCCTGAGGCTTGAGGACAGGGAGTATCTTCCAGTCTTTTCAGGTGTTTGTTGGTTTTCCCAGGTCTGCAAAACTGCATCACTAGAATAACTACCCACATCAGAGTACTATGTACATATGCACGTCCTCAAGGGAACAAATCCTTCATTTCTTTAGGGCAACAGCTGTAGAAGATAGGAGCTTCCTTCTTGTTGAAAATACTGATCCAAACTGCCTCCCAAATTTTTGGATGTGTCAGCCACAAGGGCAGCGTAGCAGAGTCACCAGAATTAGCTCAAGTTTAAGTGGCCCCTTTGGTTCATTTGACTTTTCAAATAATTTGTTTTTAATTAGCAGATTGCAAAAATGGGCTACCCAAATAGTGAGGTTCTCCATGTTCTGATCAAAGAAATGTAGTTATGAGACTTCTTTTGTTCCCTAAATGCTAACAGTAAGTAAACTACCAATAGTAACACCTCCCTGACTATACTGTGGGTGTTCAAGAGGGGAGGGGGCTGCATTGTTTGAGAGCGACCTGAGGGGGTTGGTGATGGTGCTGAATAGAAATGCAGAGACGGATTGGGGCAATGTAGGAGAAGCAGCTTTTACTGCTTTACCAGGCAAAGGGGCTGCAGCAGGGTGATGCCCTCAAGTCTGTGTGTCCCTCCTGGATGGGTCGAGGAGTCTTACAGTGTTCACAGAGCAGGCCTCAATCAGCTTGTGGACAATTCTTGCATCGGTTGGCATCAAGGTGGAGTTTCAAGCATCATCAACCTTCTGGTTTCAACCAGTCTGGGGTCTGTGTTTTTGTGGTCAGTAGTTGTCTTCTGGAGGGGGCGTCTGCTTCCTATAAAAACAACTTAGGAATATATGTCAGGCGTTTATCCATATCTTTCAGAGAACTGTGAATTCAGTGATTCGGCCATGTGGCAGATTTATAGTCTGAACTGTTACCAGTTCCCCAGTCCAACAGCTATTATTTGTTCACATTTCCCAACCATTACATTAGCTCTTGAGTCAGTATTTCACTTCAGAAGACAAGGACCCAGAGGCTTGTATGTGGTTTCATTGGCAGTGCCATTCTGCCCACCTCCTGGGAGTTAGTAGTCATCTTTTAAACTCATTAGCAAGCATCTTTGGGAGTTGTAGTATGTATTCTTAGACGTAAAAAGTAAGAGGATATACCATCATCATGATCGAAAATGAAACGGAAAGAAGCTAAATCTTTGTGTTTGTTAACAATTTAAGGTTAAGCATGTCTTGGATGATATTTTGGAGAAACTTCCAGAAGAGTTCAACATGACAGAGATAATGCAAAAAAAAACAAACAGAAGCCCCTATGCCCTTGTTTGCTTCCAAGAATGTGAGAGGATGAACATTCTCCTTCGGGAAATCCGTGTGTCACTTCAACAACTGGAGCTTGGATTGAAGGTAAGTTTAAAAGCGGAACTAGAGCAGGCTTCTCCACATGAAAACATATTTACTCTGCAGTCGTCTTCTTCCCTGCCAGGGGGAGCTGACGCTGTCTCCTGACATGGAAGGCCAGCAGTCTGCCTTGAGTTTCGACGCAGTACCAGAAACCTGGAGCAAACTGGCTTATCCATCCACGTACGGCCTGGCCCAGTGGTAAGCACCCACACTCCAGCTTGGCACCGGTTTGATTTTCTGAATTATGCCTCATAGGAACCCTAAAGATTGTGCTTTGCTGAGTACATCCAGCCGTAACTGTGCACACCACCACCAGTTTCATTTGAGTTTCCTCGGTATGTTGCTTCAAAGGCAAAAACCAAGTGAGGGTCATAGCAGGAATCGAATTCTGCTTCTCATTGAGTGGCTGTCTGATCTTGGCCAAAATACCTGATCTCTCTGTTTCAGTTTATCACCTGAAAAATGATAAAAGGATTTCCTCAGTGAGTTGTCAGGATTTAAATGGCTGGGGGAGGCACCCTTAAGTTTACCCTCACCTCATCTTATACCTGTATTTCTGAAGCCAGTGCTAACTAATGGCATTTCACAGTGAACTTTTACCCCGGGAAGCAGTAGGTAACACCGCCTTCGCTGTGTGGATAGGACTGTGTAGACATGCCACAGTCAAGGGCAGAAATTTACAGCTCCCTGAGGGCTGCAGCCAAGCACAGCTCGGCCTTGCGAGTCAGCACAGCGTTTCATGAGGCTGTCTCTACGCCTGGTTTTTTTTACGTGGACATTTGTTGTCTTCACTTTCCTAAGTTTTTCTTGCATTAAGCAGAATGCTACTCCAATCCTTGAATTGGAAGGCCCCATTAGAATTCCCAGTGGCTGCACATTGGAACTCCCCCCAGGGACCCAGCTGTTCGCTGGGGCAGGGTGCAGACACAGAGGAAGGCGCCCTGTGGACCTGCCGGATGACAGGAAAGCGTTGTGGCAGAGTCACTGGGTTTCTGTTAATGCTTTGAATATCTAAAGGCAGACTTTATACTTCTAGTCAAAAAGAATTTACATTTACACTTAAATTTTACAACAGTGATAACTTTAGACTTATTTCACCCAGTCTTACCTTTTGATTCCTAATTTCTATATATTTTTCTTAGCCTCTTTTTTCCACTCTTCTAGCTTCTGCGAGTTTACCATTTCGATTATTTTAGGAAGACTTGACACTGTAACATACACACTTTTGATTTTTCTGACGCACTGTAACACCATTACTTTTTTCTTTTGGCATTTTACCCTCCTTCCAGTCTGGAATTAAACTTTAAACCACCATAATTTTATTTTTGTTTTGTTCATGGTCAGGAATTATTTTTCCTTAATAGCATGTGTTGATTTCTTTGCTGCTTTTTTCCGGTGCTGTAATTTTCAAATAAACACTCCTAATCCTTATGACTTAGGAAGAACTACTACTAACATCTCTACAGACAACTGAGACATGTTTATCCCAAGACAACCCAAGTTTTAATTCTTTTATAGAAGTGGGTTATAGGTAAGTAATTTGTAAACATGATAAATACAGGAAAAACCATTCAAGCTTCTGTCATGAGGTTCTATCATTTTAAGACAAAAAGACCTTGCAAGACTTATTTTTGCTATTGACAGACTGGGAGCTTTTTAGGATACTTTGACAAAGTAAAGTCATCTGAAAAAAACGGTCTGTGGTTAAGTTTGACATATGTTTGAGAAAATGTAGTTGTAAAACTGCAGTGGTATGGAATATAGACCATTCAGAAAAATGTTAGAAGTTTATAACATTATATCTTCCCCACATCACCTGTAAAGAGTTGTCATAATTCAGCTACTACACACTTTTGAAAATACTGTCAGATGACTAACTGGAAAGCCCAGCCACCTATTTGTTCCCGTCCCCACGAAGGGCATATCCGGAGGCCCTGCCGTCAGCACACACACAGTAAGAACTGCCCTGCTGGACTCTAGTCCCCAAAGAGAGATTCCTGAGAGATCGGGTTTGCAAAACTTAAGGTATTTCTGCTTGTTTTCCTTCCTCATCTTTTACATCTTTGGCACAGGGTCCTATATTTTTTTTAATCCTAAAACTGAGCCCCTCTCCAGTTGGCATAAATTCAGGACACAGTGGCCATAGTGGGGCCACGTGGTCAGCACTGCAAAAGGTGGAAAGGAAAAAAACTGGGCTTGAGATTCTCTGAGCTGCTGAATAAGCTCGACTTCAGTCAGACTTTCTCTGGAACCTTCAGTCACAGAAGGCAGAAATGCCATTCCTCATCTGAAACCACAGCGGCGCAGCAGTAGGGGTCCCCTCTTCACCGAGCTGAAGGATGAGGCACACAGCAGGCTCTCAGGGTATGTGGCAGGGAGGAGATGGTACTGCGTCTGAATTCTCTTTACTACGCTCTCACTCTCGATGAATAGTTTACCTGGAAGTAGAATTCTAGATAACATTTTCTCTCCAAATGTCACTGTTACATAACTGCATTGTCTTCTGGCACTTACTATGGCTGGTGAGTCTGTTCATAAAAACTTGTCATTCCTCCACAGCTAAGTTACTCTCTCTGGGAAGTTTTTAAGATTTTTTTTCTTAACTCTTAATGTATTAATGTTCTGTCATTTTTACTGATGTGTTTAGGTGTGGTCTCTTAAAAAGGCATCCTACTTGATACTGTGTGCTGTTAAAAATCTGAGTCTACAACTCTTTCCACCCTTTAAAATTCTTAGCCCTGCTTTTTTGAAAGAAGAAATTATTGTGGCAAGTCATGTAATATAAAACATACTATATTAACCAAATTTAACTGTACATTTCAGTGGCACTAAGTACATTCACATTGCTGTCCAACTCTCACCATCATTCATCACCTTCCTAAACTGACTCTGTCCCCATTAAACTCTAAGTGCCCATCCCCACCCCACCATCTACAAGCGTACTTTGACTCTGTGGATTTGACTATTCTAGGTACCTGGTATATGTAGAATCAAACAGTACTTGTCTGCACCAAGTATGTATTGGAATGCATTTTTAAGCTTTGTATGTCCTACAGATCATATCTGCCCCCACCAAGATATACAGCAGGCTTTCACCAGCCATCTATTCATATACAGTAGTGTACATACGTCATACACACCCACCTTGGCGTCCGCGTGTTTTCCCTACGTCATCTGTCTCTGTTTCTTAGCCCTTCTTCCTTCAAATAGTGCCTTATCTACTCCTGCCTGGACTCTCCTCTGTCAATGTGTATGTCTCTGTGTTCTGGTTGGTTGTCATTTCTGGCTGATCGTCATTGTATCTTTGTCTCCTATTCTCTTGTCTACTGTTTCTCTCCTGAATTAAAAAAAAATATTAAAAAAAAAAATCACTGTCCAAAATCCATTTTTGGTTTCACATTGTGTATTCTGAAGGGAGGGAAAACTACCTGACCTAGTTTTCTGAAGTTTAAACATACACATTAAAAGTCCTGATTTTTAAGATTCTTCTTTTTTATTTTTGGGTTCCCTTCCTTCTGGTTGATTGGATTTGTGGGTGGTTTTTCATGCCATATAATCAGTTATCTTTAGACTCAAGTTACAGTTTGGCTAATTATAAAAGTAATTTAACCCATTTGTTGTCAGAGGACTTCATAGGTGTGATTCTATTGATCAAATGCTGCCTGAAGCTAACAATTTTTTCCCTTTATAAAAAGACTTCATGTTTTTCCCTGGCTTTCCAGGGGATTCTCTATCTCCACAGTCTGTATCTTAGTAAGTATTGTGTGTCACATTTTCTTACAACATATGTCCCTGATTATGATGATTCAAATTTGTAACTTAGGAAAACTCAAATTTTCTAGAATTGTATTAGCAAATATGTTTCAACATTCATCTTATTTTCACTCCAACTGTAACTCATTTCTATTTCATTTTGCTTTCCTTATTATTCTGCCTTATGCTGTTTAACTTTTTGCTTTCATTTTTATAACTGTCTTTTTGAGATTGTTTCCAACTTAATTTCCTCACTTTTTCTTACCTTACCAGTTTTAACTCATAGGCTCAGAAGGTAAATTTTAGTGTCTGCCTACAATGCAGGAGACCCAGGTTCGATTCCTGGGTTGGGAAGATCCTCTGGGGAAGGAAATGGCAACCCACTCCAGTACTCTTGCCTGGAAGATCCCACGGACAGAGAAGTCCATGGGGTCACAAAGAGTCAGAGACGACTGAGCGACTTCACTTTCACTCGTTACATACACGCTTCATGAGAAAAACTGGTTGCTGCAGAGTTTATCCTCTTTCACATCTCAAGATAGTTTTTTTCTACCTTTGCTTTTCCTGTTCCTTGCCTTTATTCTTTGTGGGATCTATCTATAAGTATGTTTTCCCTAAACCAGCTATTTGGAAGAATTTAATATGGGGCAGGGCCCAGAGCCAAGTTCTAAGCGCATAGGAATTTTCTGTGTGAGCCAAGTTCGAGTGTGAGCATTTCACCTTTCTTCCGGGTGGTAGTCTGTGGGCATGAGGTCCTCACTCGGCCTGCTGCCTTTGCAACCGTGAACCCAACCAGGCCCCGGGATGTGGCCACGCTGGCAGGGAGCGACTTCAGCCTAGAGAGCTGCCCCACAGGCGTTTACGTGGGGCTTTCTGCTCTGTGCTCCATCTCCCCCCTCCCCGTTTTCAGCAGCCCTTTAAAAGCTACCTATCAAGGCTTCTCCTATTTTTATGGAAGTTCATTTTTCCTTAGCCTCTGTGAGCTGGCTTCCTCTCAGGTATGTTTTAGATGTTTGCTCCCTCGGGTAACTGTTGTGCTGATGGAGTAAGAGGACATGTTGTAAACACAGCGGCTTCTCAAACTACAGGCTCACGATGGACGGAAGGTGGCTGGTCCCCTTGATAACTCTTCCTTCCGCTCTTTCAGGTAATTACAGCTTGTGCAGAGGCCGCTATCACATGTTCTGCTGCCCTTGCTGTTCCTGGGAACTCCGACTGTACAACAGTCATCAGAGCCTTCCCCTGCCCATCCTCAGACACACAGGGATGCGTCTCTGTGCACCCCGTCAGCCCAGATCACATACAGCTACCCACGTAGAGTCACCACATGTCACTGGGGGGTCACTTGGAGGATCTAAGTGAAACAGTGGTTGAATGAATGGAGTTTTCCACACTTCTCAGTGTTTCTAACACTTTAAGGGGACAGACGATTCTATTACCTGGTCATCAGGTAACAGTTTCACAGGTTACCAGTTCTGGACCTCTCTACCACCACCCACCCCAGCACCCCTTCATCCCCAGAATCTAATCTTACTGGAAAGATTTAGTACTGAGAGCACGTTCGTTTCTTCCTACCTTCTATTCCCCAGGTTTAACGACCTCCTCCTGCGATGCCGGGAACTGGACACCTGGACACAAGATCTCGCCCTTCCAGCTGTGGTGTGGCTTTCTGGCTTCTTCAACCCTCAGGCCTTCTTAACAGGTAAGAGCTGGGGTAGGGCAGCCCCTGATGCTGATGGAGCCATGCCACGAGCAGAACCCCAGCCTCATGTCCCTGGAGCTGCTCCCCTGCCCTGGTGACCCGTCCTCACGCGGCGGCCACTGCCAAGGAAAAAGGACACCAGGCAGGACGGGAGCAGCCAGGTGGGTGGAGTGTGGGTCACCCAGAACACGTTCTCCATCGGGGCCCACAGTCTCACGCGGCTGTGCTTGGCCGCGGTAGTTAGTGCAGAAGCAAACCAACCAGCCAGCGGCACTCGGGCATGGCTATTCCACTCAAGCGCCATCCACAAAACTGGCCTTTGTTCCACCCCTTCTCTAGTGCAGCCTGGCAGGTAATGCCCCGAACACCCCATGGGACCACAGCTCACTTTGGGTGGACACTCGGCTCAATGGGGGCTCCAGGGAATCTTATGTATATGACTTCCTCCTGCTCACACCTGTCCCTCCTCCTCCAAAAGCGATCATGCAGACCACGGCTCGAAAGAACGAGTGGCCACTGGACAAAATGTGCCTGACTGTTGACGTTACCAAAAAAACAAAGGAGGACTACGGGCATCCCCCTAGGGAAGGCGCTTACCTCCACGGGCTCCTCATGGAAGGTAAGATGCCCCCAGGAGCACATGCAGGGTTATCACACTTAGAACCTTTCTCACTTGGGTGCAAGTTGGTATTTGTCCTTTGCTTATTAAGCCTGGTGGGCTACAGCCCAGGGGCTCATAGTCAGACACAAGTGAGCAACTAACACACTACTCCATTTCTCACTCACACTAGTGCTTACTTACCTCACTTCTGGCTTTCAGATAATTTAAATGGTAGGATGTGTGTCCAGTGGGAGCCAAATCTGAATGAAGGTAAGGATTGCGATTGCTTATAGACTTATATTAAATCTACTTCTTATGAATCTGGGGGACGGGGTAGAAGACGGAACATTTTCCACTCACCCATGCATTCATCTTATCTTGTAAACATTTCCTCTTCTCCTGAAAGGCTCTTGGAGAAAGCGTTTCCAAGTCTCTGCCAAGATGCTCCTTATCACTTTACAGACCCGAACTTGAATTAAGAAGGTGCAGTAGGAAGGGAACGTGGTGAACTGCAGATTTCTTACACTGTCCACTAGCATGCAGATTCACCATTTTTTAAAAGGAAGGACAAACTAACTTGCTTTATTGGGTCTGGATTCTCACAGAACCTGTTTTCATGTAAGTTTTACAAACCTTTTGAATTCAAATGATTTAGTTTTGTTCACAGGAAAGTTCGGGGGTAGCTCGGGAGCATGAGCCTATGCTTTTGAGGAGGGAATGGCAGCCCACTCCAGGATCCTTGCCTGGAGGATCCATGGACTGAGGAGCCGAGTGGGCTACAGTCCATGGGTTGCAAAGAGTCGGACACGACAACAAATCTTTGCTTACAGTGTCTGCGTGGCTCCCAGTCACCAGGTGATGAACCCTCCTCCCATCTTGCCAAGGAAGCCACTGACACGCAGCAAAGTGACAAAACCAGAACATTTATTGCCTACACCAGCACGCTTGTAACCCGTGTCTCTCCTGCAGGAGCCAGATGGGACAGCCAGTCAGGAACCATCGTGGAAGCCCGCCTCAAGGAGTTAAGGTCCGCGATGCCAGTCATCTTTGCGAAAGCCATACCAGTGGACAGACAGGAAACCACACACACGTACGAGTGCCCTGTGTACAAAACCAAAAGGAGAGGCCCCCACTACGTCTGGACCTTCAGGCTAAAGAGCAAAGAAAAGGCGGCCAAGTGGGTCCTGGCGGGCGTGGCTCTGCTTTTGGAGGCCTGACGTGGCCCTGAGTCCCCCTGGCTTGGCCGGAACACAAGCAGCGCCTGTCGTTGCTCCTGGGCGTGGTAACGTATCCCACTGGGAGGCATAACATATTCTGGCTTATGTAACTTTTGAGAAAATTAAATGTGCATTAATTTTTTTAAACACCGTCCTTGTAGAGAAGGGGGACAAAAAGAAGCAGATGTAGAAAAAACATGGGAAAGGGACATATTTTCAATAGGTTTCCCCAGTACCCCTCTACTGCCCCATCCTGCAACAAGATTAGTGCAGCTCACGGTTTCATCAAAATCCCACTGTAACTCAAAAAGCAATTTGGCTGGAGTGTCCTGGTCCCACATGGGATTGTAGTTTTTATAGATATTAAACAAAAATCTCTAAATTAAATTTGCCTTTATATATTCTTTTAAAATACAGAAGCCATGGGCCCCAGGCAGCCGCCGTCCAAGGCCTCCAGTGTCAGTAATGTGACAGTCTACTTTTGGTTCAAGTTTTAACAAAAACAAAATTCTAGTTGCATGGTTAATTGCACTTTGTAATTTAGAGGAGCATTCTTCAATATAAACATCCAACAACCCAGAGCAGCTTAAACTATGGGGTTTGAACTATGGCCACTCATGATAAACTCAAGGGGGTGTAACCCCTGTAACGACCTGGCCTCCAGTTACTGTCTGGGAGATAAAGAGCTGCAATGCTGCGTTTCCTCCAGGACTTACCTGGAACTTTACTCTTTTAAACTGTGATTTTTAATCATCTGCAGATACTTTTAATAACTCAACATACAAACAGGCCTGTGTATAATATATGTATACAGATTCCTCTCTCATCTTCCTGAGAAATCTTTTGAAGCGTATAAAAACAATCTTTAAAAAAAAATAAGCATTTAGCTCTACAAAGAATTTCTGTATAAAAAGAAATCTTAGGCACAAATGGCATGTCTTGGAGTGCTCCACAGTGAGCGGGCTGGTTCTTCTCTTAATTGTCTTCCACCAGCTGCTTTTGTAAGCTGAGAAGAAAGAGGAAGCATTAGGGGCACAGAGGCAGAGACACAGCAGCATCCCCCAGGGCACCACAGCCAAACTGCTCTCCCGACACAAGGTCAGTCTTCACTCCGGTCACTGCAGGCAGGCTCACCTCAGCCCCACATCCCTAAACCCATCTCCTCATCCCAGCGCACAAGCCTCCTCTCTCTGTCCCAGAGGGTTAGAAGAGCTCTTTGGTCTTCACAGCTTTCCCTGCCCGCCTTGTAGGCTCTATGACTGTTTGTGACATTCCCGACACACACAGATCCCGCACAGCCGGCACTCGAGGTGGCTTCTAAGAGTCAGGCTGAGATGAGGCACCCCGGGCCCACCTACACAGTCTTCCCCTCTCCTGCTCCCAGGACTCTCACCCTCCGTTCTGATTTGCGAGGCTTACCTCTCCAGGTACTCCTTCACATTGTTATAACCATAAAACTTGGCCAGGTGAATGAGGATGCCTGTGGCACAGCGGCCGTCGCGCCTCCGGCAGTAACTGCAGTTGCAAATGCCCCGGCAGGGAGGGCACACCCAGTCCTGGGGGAGCAGAGGGGCCGCAATGTCCCGTCAGCGACAGGCCAAGATGACGCCCTGACCAAGCCCGGCTCGCCGGGCCTCACCCCCAGTCAGCTCGTCCTTCACCTTATGACGTGTACTACCGTCTCCTTCCTCTTGCCTGTTTCAAAAAGGCCCAGAAAGGTGGACCACTCCGGATCACATGCCTGGGAAGTCAGCCCTGCTTTTCAGAGTACAGGCCTTCTCAGCTCACCTATGCGGAGCTGCAAACTGGGGACAGTCTACTTAGCCCTGGTCCAGCAGTGCAGTGGTTATGAGCGCAGACTCTGCAGCCAGGTGCCCAGCTTCAAGGGCACACACGCTAACCAGCGTACTATGTATTATTTTACAGAGGGAACCAAGCTGTGGGGAGGTGTATGTACCTACCTCACAAGGTTAGAAGAGTAACAATGTACGTGAACTGCACTGACATGAAATCTCAGAGCCGTGGGGGACACAGCGCCCTACAGGGCAATACCCCTGGCCTGGCCTGGCCCTGGGTAAATCCAAGCTAAGTGCCAGTGCCAGAGGAGAGGGGCACGCCTTCCCCTGTACAAACCATGACTCCAAGAAAGCTGGGCTCTGACCGTGGAAAATGAAACACACTCTTTTACCGTCCTGTGTGTTCTTTCTAGAAGGAAAGTCTCTTTTGCATTTCTGCCAGTCTCAAGAAGCAGGAGGAGAGGAGAGTGGTAAGGGGGCTACAGGTCCCTGCCCAAGGGCCCCAGAGCCCCGGCCTCAGCTTGTTCCCTTCACAACATGGCTCGGGACGAAGGCGCACACCGTCCCTACCGGGTCCAGCAGCGCCGACCTCACGTCCTCCCCGTAGCGGTTCCGCAGGCACGGCCCGCAGAACTGCCCTCGCACGCCGCCGCAGCTCTGGTTCCGACACACTGTCTTGGTGTCGATGGTCTTCTGCCGACACTGATGGCAAGTGTTACCCTGCGGGCGAAGACAGAGACTGGTGAGCATGGGGTTCAGAGGGGGCGCCCGGGGCCACGTGCATGAAGCTGCCCTGCCTCTCCTCTAGAATCGGGCACGGCTGTGTCTCTGGCCCAAACCCTGGTGCCCTCCGGGAGGCTGTGAGCACTCAGCTCTGGGGCCAGAGAATCCCAAGGACAGCCCGAGTCAGGAGCCTGGGAGAAACGAAATGATCAGGTGGGCAGAAATGGTGGGGGTGACTGAGTGATGACGGCGAACCCCCAGAGTATCACACGGCTCCAGCCCAGCTCCCAGCAACCTGGCTCCATTCAGGGTAAGACCTCCTGGTTTTAAAATGTTGGCAATTACATTGAAAACCTTTTAATACTATTTAAGACACTGTCCCATTATCTAAAAATGATGCAAAATACCACAAGCCATCCTCTACATCACCATTTAACAAACATTTAAAACATCTCCTACCTACAGAAGATATTCTGTCAAACTTCAGTTTCTGTTGGTTATATAAATACGTATGTTATTTATCTATTCCAATATTTCAATATATTACTATATGGTAAATATATTAACACAGTGTAAATATATTTCTATTGGTTATAAAAGCATTATTTTTTTCAGTGTTTAAAGCATAAAAACTACTTAAAATACAACGATAAATGTGATTTTCCAGACTATACCCTGCTTGCTACCCCCCAGAGAGCCCTCTCTCCTGACGAGGATACTGCACTAAGCCGTCTCCCCTTGCCCAGTTACAGCTGCTCCCGTTCAGAGCCCACCTCCGAGCCCTGGGGAGACAGATGCACAAGGGTCTAAGCCCAGACAGTTTACAAGCAGGCAGTTCAGGTACCAGTGCCTGGGAGTCCCCGTAAGAGTCACAGTGATGTCAATCAGCTGTTAGATTACTTTACCAGAACTTTATCATAGATTTTATCCCGAACAGTGATGGCCACGTTCTCCAAGTCCTCTTCAGTAATGTCCTCCACTGGCCGAAAAGAAGACACGCAGCGACGTCGGCGGTGCCCCTGGCATTTCCCCTGCAGAAACAGCCAAAGCAGAACTGCACATTAGATGCTCTGAGTGGTTAAAAAAAAATAGTAATAAAGTTTTAAACTCCTCAGAGCTCTAGGACCATTAGTATTAACTCGGTCCTTCTTTTATCTCCCTGAAATCCTTCGTGCATTTAGCCATTCATTGAGCTCCTATCCTTAGTGTCAAGCTTCCTGGATGGCAAGGTGACAAAGAATGACCAGAAACTCAGGGTCCCAGCCCTGGATGACAGTCACCAGCTATAAACTCTGCGGACTGGGCAATGACCCACACTGAACAGCCACAAATAGGGTCCAGAGTTTTTTGTTCCAGGCAGAAAGCTCTCAAACTCCCCATTCCTAACAAAAAGACTGAGATTCATCCTGTACGTTCCCAAAAGCAAAACCTTGAAGCCACCCGGAGCCTGTACGTTCCCAAAAGCAAAACCTTGAAGCCACCCGGAGCCATCATCACCTCCACTAGAGATGAACCTGGGGTCCTAACCACTGAGCTGCTCGGTTTAGGCACAGGACAGCCCTAATGGCTTAGAGCTTAGACCAAGTACAAGCTCAAATCCAGGGGTCCTTACCCAGGTGTGGCCACAGGAGCACCCAGGGCATCAGGGAGCTTGGCTGTCTCAGCTCCTGCAGACCTCCCGGGTCAGCCCCTCGGCGCCCTCACCAAGCCCCAGAAGACCATGATGAACACTCCCGCATGAGGACCACTGGCTTAGACAAAGCAGCATTGGTTCGTTATAGTCATAAAATACCCCACTCACTGTCTTCCTTCTTCTGAAACTGTAAAACTCTTCTGCGAACTTGGCGGCTGACACAGTGAAGTTTTCCAGGGCGAACTTCTCAGGGGGCCGCGCGCTCCGGGCCGGGTTGGTCCTCCGCGTGACCTGTCCCTCTGAGAAGGCCCGCCTTGTGGTCTTCTTCTTCTGCAAGGAGAGCACAGACACAGGCATGCAACTGTCTGCTTGCCAGAATGAAGGCCATCTGGCCATGGAGTGAGTGAGTGTGTGAGTGTGTGTGTGTGTGTAAATACCGGAGACAGTACATACAAGGAGTTCCACTTACAGAAGCTGAGTTCGGGGTTCGGACCGGGAAGAAATCAGGCATCGAGTTCAATTCCGCCAGTAACTGAGCAAGCTGAATTCAGAAAAAATAGAGTCTTGCATAAATATTACTAAGTCTACTTCAGCCAACAGGTTATCACAAGTCTTTGGAGTTTGTAGCCATGAAAAACCTGAGTAGTTTACGTAAGATCTGACGAGTCGTTATATTTTTAACCTCACCTCACATGTAATGATTCTTATCTCCTGGGTGAGATGCTGAAATTATCAGAGGAATAAAATCTATGTCTGTTCCCTGTGTATAAGGACCAGACACAATGAAAACTGTCCTGGAAGGATCAAGGCCTGGAGCACAGGGTTAGACTCAGGACTGCGCCACTAATTCGTAGTATGACCGTGGAACCTACCACTCTGCCCACCCGAATCAAGTGTCATCATGTTCAAAACAGAAAATGCCCAATTAGACCATTCTGACAGTTACTGAGAGCTCCAAACACTGATTCTTCAGGCTGGTTAATTTCTCATCAATGAAAATTTATGAAAATATTCCTAAAAATACCAAAACAACAAGCATTAAGTGCCAATCAAATAGATGTATGGGTGTCACTAACAAAATCATGAAGAACACAGTTCTCATGCGGAGATGCGGAGAAATACAATCCTAAAACTTTTCCTTAGCTAAAGACTACTATGCCTCTAGATAAACTTTACCCAAAAGTAAAATTTATATTAAAATTTGTATTTCCTTAAGTAACTTATTAGACATATTCTAAGACTGCACATACAGCATCATTATGCTTTTTTAAAAGAAAATAAAAAGTATACCAAAATACTAAAAGTGTTTGATAGAATTATTTTTTAAATTCTGTATATATAAAAATTATGAAGCAAACTAGTTACTGACCATATATAGAAAAACTGAATACACATGTATGGATTTATAAAGTGATTCAGAACTCCGTGGGTGTTTTAATGCCTAGACCCCTTTCGTTCCTCCCCTGGTATCTCCGAAGTGCAACAGCTAGGCTGAAAGCTGCCTGCCTGCCCGCACAAGTAGCTGTTCCGCGGGCTTCACGACACCCTATTTACACGTTGCTCCCTTCTGCTGGGACAGGCTTTTTTGTCTCTAAACCACTGTACATTTGCAACATAATCTGATCAACAGTAACTAGTGTGAGTCCAGGGCACCGTGGAAGGTCCTGGGAGTCTCTTCCCAACCCAGAGCTAGTCAGGCAATGACCGCTCCAAGTCCAGGAAAAGAGGAAGAACCCGCAAAACCCAGAGTAGGCTTCCTGGCAGAAGCTGCAGCAGCTGTGGAGGGGCGCAGCTCCGGGAGCCCGGCGGCGGCGGCCAGGACGCACAGACTCACCATGGCTTTGTTCTCCTTGATGTTCATGGTCCTCTTCAGCAGAGCATCCGAGCTCTCCTGGCCCTCATCCCGGGAGTCGTCCTCAGACTCAGAGGCAGAGTCCTCACTTTCCTTCTCCTGCCTGCAGCTGGTCTTCCTTCCAAGAATCATTTTTTTATTGTCCTGTAAACGTGACCCAGGAAACAGAGGCTCTGCAGAACCGTTCTTATCAGCTTTTTTTGCCAGTTTCTTGGTGGGGAACTGAAAGGCTACTCGAAGACCAATACTGCTTCTTCTAGGCCTGCTTCTTCGAGCTGTAGCCTTTTCTTCATCGTCATCTTCTTCCCCACTCACGAAAGATTCTTTACTGTCGTCACTCAAATCTGACTCCACAAGCTAATGAAAATGAGAGAAAGAACAAAGTGTCTATGGCAAACCTTCGCAAAGACACACTTAAAACCGCTCTATTTTAGGAAAACAGTGAATATTTGAGTGCTGCTGCTGCTGCTAAGTCACTTCAGTCGTGTCCGATTCCCTGCAACCCCATAGATGGCAGCCCACCAGGCTCCTCTGTCCCTGGGATTCTCCAGGCAAGAGTACTGGAGTGGGTCACCATTTCCTTCTCTACTTGAGTGCTCCCCCTTCCTATTGGTCACTCCCGCTGAACTCTTCAGTTAAACACGTAAGTAGTTTGTTGGGACAAAAATCAAATAGCAGGCTGAAGACTTCACACTGTGGCCCAGACACACACACTGGCTGTGTTCTCTTCAGAGCATCAGGCTGGAAGCAAAATGCTGACCCACCAAGTGGGCACATCTGGGAGCCCAGCAATGTGGGAACAGTCAAAGAACAGGGTGTGCATGACCTAGGAGGTGTGTTCAGACAGAATAAGAGTGCTAAGTGAAAAACAAAATATCATCCTGCCCTAAATGCTGCGAGAGGATTCATGAAAAAGAGAAACAGAGGATAACGACTTCATTTTAGTGAAGTGACCAAGGAGCAGGCGGATAATCCACCATCGGGGGCAGTGGGGGAACCTTGTCCCCAGGACACGCTGGGTCCTTTTTCTAGGGCAGCCCGTCTTTCTGTAACCTGCAGGGCCAGGGGGTGCAATCGGGCAGACAGCTCTGCAGGGCCGCAGCTGCAGGCACCCGCCCAGTCAGCTTAAGAAATTCACAGTCCCAATTTCAGTCTCCACTCAGTGTAGGTCTCCAGTATGAAATCATAACTTGGTTTTACACGGGAAAACACAGTAAGAATGGAAAGCAAGGTGACATCTCAGACGCAGAAGACTCAACAACAGCAGATGGGTTTCAATATTAAGACCCAGGTCATGGCCTGAGCATCTTTCCTTGACCACGGGCTGGACAGTGTAGCTTGGGGAACCTCTGTCAGGGGTTCCTGTTGTGAGGAGAACTTGAGAACAGCACCAGGAGGAGGCCCGGGATTCAGTACATGACTCTGCTTGCTCCTCAGTGTCCAACCCCACTCCACATTCCAGCTGGACTCAAAAAATAAGGCCACAGGAGGCGGCAAAAAGAGATGACATCCAAACCATGGGGTATGTATCAACGCACAACAAACCAAGCAGACTTAAGATTACACTGATCTGTTTCATATCCTGCAGTTCCCACGCTAGTAGCTGTGGAGAATGGTGAGCTGGATGAAGACACTGTTGGATGACTTCACAGAAGTGTCTCCCCAACTGGCTTTATTCATTTATCGTAATCGTCACTTAACCCACCTCCACGTCTCTACCAAGGATATGGAGCAGGTTACTACAAAGAACGGAAGCAGGGAAAGCACGCACTGAACACCAGCCGGGACTCTGGCCTGAGGGCTGATGCCATAGCTGTGGAGGGGTCGCGTGTGGCCAGCTGACCCCTAGACACCAACACAGAGTCATACCCTCAAAAGGTGGTCTCACCACTCCTTACCAGGGCGGGAAGGGGGCTGGGCAGGGAGGCAACAATGCTTGTTTTCTCACTGAATTTTAAAATATGCAGGTGGACCTGCCCTGAGCTGTGAGTTATATCAGAGTCAACATAAACTGTCACAATTCACTCCCCAGATGGATAGATTCTGGAGAGGGGAGAGACAAAAAATGGACTTTGGGGCTAATTTGCATTCCCATGCTGGAAACAACTTCTTTGAACACCCCGACATTACTTAGCTGAAGACCCGAAGGTAATCATCTACTCTTAGTGATGTGTTTAAATTTGGAAGGACCGCGGTGTCTTGCTGGCAAGGAACTGCAGGCTTGCTGGCCAGCACACACATAACCTCTGTAAAGAAACCCTCGGGGCAGGGGGCTGGGGCCCACAGGCTGGCACCACTCTGTGCTGCTATTCACAGCAAAACCACCATCAGGGCTTTCGGGCTAAGGGCCCCCCTGGGAAAAGACAAAGGCCAAAACCACCCTTCTGATCACAGCATATTTGACCCTCTGCACAGGTTCCACGTGGGAGTGCTTCCCTGGGGACTCCTTAACATGACAAGCCTAAACTCCCTCTCCTTGACCTTGATACCACAGAAGGAAGTGGTGTGTTGATTTTCTGAGCTAAATGTATGCTGCTACTTTTCAGTTAGGATAAAACATTTATGCCTTAAAAATCCAAAGGCCGTTCTTCAAAATTACCCTGACATTCAAATGCTGGTTGGCAGCAAACTGGCCTGAACATAGGGAATAAGAGGAAGAGATCAGCCATCAAGTCTCTTGATGGCAAAGTGCTGAGGGGTTCCCTTCGGAAGCAGGCAGGCCCAGGGTATCAGTATCAGTAAAAACCACAGCGTGATCCAAATCAAGGATGCACAGAGAGAACCCTCATGTTTGTACCACAGCTAAATTTCTGCCAAAGTAACTCCAAACCCAAGAACATTACTTACTGCACAACAAGAAATGACTTTCAGGAACTTGCTACTCTCGGACAGACCCTCCTCTTTTCAGAGAGAAGAGGTGCAAAACATCTGAACTAAATTCTCCGATAAGGACAGTAAGGGACGCCTGAGACACACACCCCCAAACTCCGAAAGTACCTGGGAAAGATAACTAGATTTCCCCTAAGAGCAGAATGGATCGCTGGACCAGGAATTCACCCTGGAATAGCCAATTTTTACATTTTGCTAACTGGCTTAGAAGATGAACATGTAAGAAAAAGTAAAACCTTTTCATGTGTGAAGAGACTTCTTACAAGTAACAGTACAATTCAGAAACAGGACTAAAAATACTACAACCCACACTCCCTCACGTGGATAATTATTCCCATTACCTCTGGGTTACTATTAACATTGAGATCAGTCTGCGTAAATCCTTCAAAATCTTCCATCTCTGAGTCAGTGTCCTCTATAAAAATTCTTCTGAGCTCTTCTGTGAAGTATTTGGAATGGAAACGCACATCCTGCTAAATTGAAAACACACATACGTGTCATGGAAAAAAGGAAAAACAGAGGCCGGGGGCAATGGGAGTGACTGTTTAATGGGTACAGAGTTTCTGTCTGAGATGATGGAAACATTCTGGAAACAGACCATGGCGGAGGCCACGAGACACTGTGAAGGTGCTCAGGGCCGCTCAAGGGTCTTGCAGGCAGGACACTGGGGACTCGCCTGCACTTAAAAATGGTAAATCTTATGTATATTTTAACACAATAAACACACAGACACACACAAAATTTAGACCCACCAATTGAACAATTTCCAAAAATCAGAATGGCCACAGCCCGTGTCAGCTGGGTGACCAGTAAGGATAGATGGAATTCAGTTTTTCCCTCCAGCACGGGCCATCAGAAACGTCCACTTTCACACAGAACGGGAAATGTACTAGAGGAGATGACAGGAGAAAACCCAGCTTCCCCACACGCTGGCTTTCCCGTCTAACAGGACCCTTCGGCTCCTCCGAGGGGAGACGACCCTTCACACAGAGCAGGCTTCCCGGCAGGGACAGGCTTCCACACCCCTCCCCGCCCACCGCTGAGTGGGCACAGTGGCTTCATCACCCACCACCACAGGGGACTGACGGATGAGCGCCAGCCCTCCCACCCCCAGAAGGCCCTGTCTCTCTCGTGGGAGCTGAGAGGCGCCGCCACCCCCAGACAGCAAGTGAGCCCCAGGGAAGATGGCTCAGAAAGGACATTTAACTTTTTCTATCTTTTGAACTCACAGAAGTAAGTCGCAAACTTGAAAGAAAGGAGGGGGAAAGAATGAATCTAGGGACAGAACGGGGACCCACAAACCAGCCTCCTCCAAGCCGGCAGCCAAGCCTGGAGCCCGCGTCCCCAGCTGCCACTGGCGTCGCTCCCTCCCACACCCAATATAGCAGTGACCCCTCGTCACACCACTCTCGGCTGGAGAATCTCTCCCCCCACCGCCTTCTCCCTGACTTTAATTACATACTTATCTGAGCTCAGATAATCTCTGGAGAAAAATAGATATAATAGATGAGTGGAAAAAACTTCCAGGGGGACAGAGAAAGAAATGCCTATATCCAGCATGTTTTTTTAAGCTTAAAAATGTCTCCTATGAATTATTATGGGTAATTGGAGTGAGTGTGCTGAGCTAAATTATTTTGTTCCTTTGTTGATAGCTGTGGTGCAGCTGCTTAAAAAAAAAAAAAAAAAAAATCACCACAGAAGAGAAGTTTCTTTAAAGTGAAATTCAAATTGTGTTTCGGGGAGACCAGCATCAGAACTCACTGCACAGACTGTGTGCAAGCTCACGGGGCTTCTCTCTGGGGGACAGAATGGGATCGGGAGCCCACGCGGTGGGGGCAGGGAAGCACAGGCCAGGGTTTATCATGAAGGAAGAACGGTGCTTGTGGTGGGCTCCCAAGGAAACCCACCACCTCCGAGGGCAGGAAACACCTGGCCCGAGAGCCCCGGGCTGCTGCACAGGCTCCCGAGGGCTATGGGGCCCTGTGCATATTCACTGCCTCCCAAACATCCCTGCTGGGCCCAAGCGGGTCACGCCTGGGGACAGCAGTTCCCACCCACAGTCCTCTGGCTCCTCCAGTGCTGTGAACTAGTCTCACAGGCAGCGGTCAGCCAGGGCGAGGTCAGGACTTTGGTGGCCAGTTCTGATGGAGAAAACCAGCTCGGCCGCAGTCCTAAACCAAGGCTCCTGCTTTCACAGGGTGTGAAACCTGTCTTCAGCAAGGGTCTGTACGACGTAGCAAACAACCACTCCACACAGCCTCCTGCGTTGCTGGTTACAACCTTTACACAGCTCTCTGCTCTCCGAAAACTGGCTGTTATCTTTTAAAATCAGTACCAGGCAATATGTTATGGGCCTGGCTGACCTATATCTACCATGATAAAAACGTAAGCAAACGACAGATCAGAAGAGGAACTAACAGAACGGTGATGTTTTCCTCTTCTGAAGCTCACAGAACATGAAGAAACAGACTGGAAAGTGATGGCAGCTGAGCCGGTCAGACATGGAGCATGGAGACCAGGATCCTTCGTCCATGGGTGCTGCGTGCAGGAAACCAGAGGAAGGATCTGATCTAGCGAAGCTGGAAAGACGGTTCAAATGTGAGCCTCTTCCATCAAGGAGCTTACCACTTGGTAAGGGAGCTAGACAAGTCCCCAGGTCACCATGGCGAGGATCAGCGTTGTAAGGGAGACACAGCACCATGGTGCAGAGAAAGTAAGAAAATCCACTGAGACTTCACAGACGCTTCACAGCAGCGTCTGACCTGGATCTGAACTGGGGTCAAGGCTAGAAAAGCGCTGGGAGCGCAGAGGCAGGATGAGGAGCCCGGGGAATGCATGGGGGTAGGAGGGTGCATGCGGAGGGGCGGCTACTGCAGCTGAGCCTGAGGGTAAGAGATGGGGAAGCCTCAGGCTGAGAAGTGGGGCTCTGAGACAGGAGACATCGCAGCCCAGTCACTTCCCAGATGTGGGGACTTGTCCATTCTCACCTCCCCACGCTTTAGCTTCATCATCTGTGAAACTGGAACAGTACCTGCACGTTCCCAGGGAGGCACATGAATTTAGTGTACTTGACATGAAAAGCGTGTCGTCCTGGGCCACAGAAGGCGTGAGGAGAGGGTGGGCTTGGGGGCGGGGGGGCCCTGGGGCAGGCATGACGGAAGCAGGAGCAGCCGCTCTGTTCCTTGATGCCCGCTGCCCACCACCCTCACGCTCACACCGTCCACGTGTCCCCCACTGCTCGGGGGGCGGGGGTGGACCCAACAGGCCGCCCTCACTGCCCGAGCACACTCAAACGGAGGGACTGGTGAGTTCTGAATGAGGGAGCATGGTGACCGGAGCTCAGCTGAAGGAGGACCACGACGGCTGAAGAGAACAGAGCAGGGAAGGGATGAGGTGAGGAACGCGGAAGACGTTCAACGCCCTGACGAGATGGGCGAGCAGCGGGAGGGGTCAAGAGCTCCAAAGACAGACAACCAGCGCAGCAGGAAATGCTAAGTTTCCTATTTCCCTCGAACAATGAAGATGGATCCTAGCGGCTATCAGAAGTACATCTGGGGCTGGAGAGAAAAGCTACACCATGAACAACAGGAGGCAACGGCTGAGACCAGGCCAAAGTGGAAGGTCTGAAGACGAAACTGTGGAGAACAGCCACATGTGGGGACAGGAAGTGGAAGGGAGGCCCACCAAGAAGAGAAGGTGTAGGAGAGAGAGACCCAGGGCAGTGGAAGCAGGCGCTGAGGGGGCCACACGCTGCAGAGGCATCAAGTAAGCTGAGGGCCCCACAAACGGCCACGACACGGGCGCTTCACTTATATAATTAACTGCCTCCCTCTGCTATCGCCCAGTAGAAGCTGGGGGGGTTTAACTCACTGCCTGTGAGAAGAGGCTGTGGTCCAGGGAGGATGAGGAATTCTGAGTGCCGTTTTGAATTCAGAACAAGGCTGCATACTCCGGCCACACTCTTACTAAGTCACAACACAAACCTTCAGGAATCTACCTCTCTGAGAACTGTAATCTGTGTCAACCACAGATCAAAGGAATTAATGAAGAATCATGCTTTTGCCAGCAATTCCATGAGTGAGGTGCAGATGGAGCCCCACGGCAGGGGCACCAGGCGCACGGTCAGCACACACTCCCACGGGACCCGCCTGCCCCCACCAGCTGGGTGGGAGCACTCCCAGTACAGCCTCACCACGGGCTGCGGCCCCAAAGGGGCGAAGAGAGCGGATCTGATCGTGTGAGGCCTTCACTGGGGAAAAAGAATCTTGTACATAGAAAGGATTCAAACAGCAAAATTGAGCGAGGCACCCTCACCAGATTCTTAAAACGTGAAGGCACGAACGATAAAATAAGATGCTCAACAATTAACTGATACCACCAATTTAAGACCATGTTCATATAAAACATTATCCAAACCAAGATCCAGGCTTCCAGACAAATGCATGCCTTGGAAGGACCCACCCATACCTGCTTCCCTGACTCCAGCGAGTCAAAACTATCACAGCTCTCCTCGGATGAGAGGGTTTCCATGGGAACATCATCTCGGAAACCAACGAACTCTTCGTCATCACTGGGGGCGTTAAAGATGTCAGCCACTTCCTTAGGGATCTGTTTTGAATTGGGAAAAAAAAGGAGAACAAAATCAGGGACTGTTATATTCACTTAGGGAAATTTTCTCAAGGAGCAGGAATTACCATCCCATGACTTCATCCATCTGCCATGGCTGCTCATAAGACCCCAATAACCATGAGCAAAATGTGCCTCAACTGACACCTCATGGCAACCAGGGAAGGGGTAGAAGAGAAGAGTTTTTCTCTTCAAATTCTAGAGCTATATCCTATCTTACAAGGAATGTCAAGGCCATACATATTTAGATAACAGGCATTTTTCTCTAGACAAAAAATAAGAACATTCTTCCCTACAGTGGATTTGTCTTTAAATGTCATGCATGTAAAAAAATTATATTCCTTATCACTAAGCTCCTCTTTTCTTAGTTTCCACCTATAGTTATTTTTTCTTTTCTTTGTCATATGAAAGCTCATATAATGAAATAAAGATTTCTTTTCTATATTCTGAATCAATTTAAGTAGTTTAGAATTAATTCTATTAAACACTATTACAGGCAATTATTCCCAGAGAGAATGTTGTTAGCACACTTAATCTAACAAACATGTATTTGCTGAGAGTTCATTTTTATATGTTGACTACCTATTTGTTCCCAACTATGTTGAAAAAGTTCAAACACACAGAAAGGTCAAAGAATAGCACAAACATTTGTATGTGCTTCACCTGGAACCCCCAGTTGCTTTTTTTCTCTTTCTCTCAACAAATATTAGATTGAACCTTAGGCATCTGCTGATATTTGAATGTTTCCAACCTAGGAAAACAGTGATTTAATATGAGGCAACCTAATCCACATATGCAGATAACACCACCCTTATGGCAGAAAGTGAAGAGGAACTCAAAAGCCTCTTGATGAAAGTGAAAGTGGAGAGTGAAAAAGTTGGCTTCAAGCTCAACATTCAGAAAACGAAGATTATGGCATCTAGTCCCATCACTTCATGGCAAATAGATGGGGAAACAGTGTCAGACTTTATTCTTCTGGGCTCTAAAATCACTGCAGATGGTGACTGCAGCCATGAAATTAAAAGATGCTTACTCCTTGGAAGGAAAGTTATGACCAACCTAGGTAGCATATTCAAAAGCAGAGACATTACTTTGCCAACAAAGGTCTGTCTAGTCAAGGCTATGGTTTTTCCTGTGGTCATGTATGGATGTGAGAGTTGGACTGTGAAGAAAGCTGAGCGCCAAAGAATTGATGCTTTTGAACTGTGGTGTTGGAGAAGACTCTTGAGAGTCCCTTGGACTGCAAGGAGATCCAAGTAGTCCATTCTGAAGGAGATGAGCCCTGGGATTTCTTTGGAAGGAATGATGCTGAAGCTGAAAGTCCAGTACTTTGGCCACCTCATGCGAAGAGTTGACTCATTGGAAAAGACTCTGATGCTGGGAGGGATTGGGGGCAGGAGGAGAAGGGGACGACAGAGGATGAGATGGCTGGATGGCATCACTGACTCAATGGATGTGAGTCTGAGTGAACTCCGGGAGTTGGTGATGGACAGGGAGGCCTGGCGTGCTGCGATTCATGGGGTCGCAAAGAGTCGGACATGACTGAGTGACTTAACTGAACTGAATCCACATATGTTTCAAGTAATTTGCAGACACCATACAATTCACCCTAAAATACTTTAGTACACATCTCCCAAGAATAAGGACATTCTCCTACAGGATCACATAACTATAATCTTACCCAAAATAATACTTATTCAATAATATAATTTATTATTTTCAGTTATGTCTTTCATAACTTTTTAAGGGCAAAAGGGATCCACTCAAACAAGGATCACTCATTGCATTTGATGGTCCTCTTATGACACTATTTTTTGTTGCATTTTGTAACACTGACGTTTTTTAAACAACCCAAGAAAACTGCCTTGTAGAATCACACATTCTGAGCTGATCTGATTGTTTTCTGATAGATTCAAGTTAAATATTACTGGCGCCAGTTCTATACAGAGGACATGTGTTTCTCAATGCTTTGTATTGAGAGGTGCAAAACGTCAAGCTGCTGCTGCTGCTGCTGCTAAGTCACTTCAGTCGTGTCCGACTCTGTGCGACCCCATAGGCGTCAGCCCACCAGGCTCCCCTGTCGCTGGGATTCTCCAGGCAAGAACACTGGAGTGGGTTGCCATTTCCTTCTCTAATGCATGAAAGTGAAAAGTGAAAGTGAAGTTGCTCAGTCGTGTCCGACCCTCAGCGACCCCATGGACTGCAGCCTTCCTATTAATTAGCAGTATCTTTAATTATAAAACTGTCATATATAAAAATATATGGAATATATACTTAGGAATATAAAACTATATATATATAAAATATATAAAAATATATTCCTAAGTATATGGAATAGTATCATGAACACACATGGGAATACCCTAGTAATGATTCATCTATAGCTAGTCTTGTTCCATCTGTATCCATACCCAACTGCCCTCCTTCCAATTTTAACACTGTAAATATACTGTAATTTCACCCTGTGTTAGCAGCAAATATAGAGTCTGTGTCCAGAATTATTAACTTATTTTTTTCTACTCCCAAATGTATTTGTATCAGGATCCAAATAAGGTCCATACGTTGGTCAGTACATCTCAAGTCCTTTCTCATGTCTCCTTCGTGTTGTCTTCTCACAACTCATCTTTGAAGAAACTGGTTCTTCTGACTGTAGAGTTTGCCTGAGTCTAGAGGTGTTTGGTTTTCTGGTTTTTGCAGCCCCAGGATGGTATTTAACAGACTCTTCGGTCCCTTTGGATTTCCTATAATTTGGTGGTTAGATCTAGAGGCACAGTCAGACTCAAGATTGCTTCTTTTGGGCCAGACTACTTTGTGGGCAGTGCTGTGTTCTGCAGGTAACCCAAGACACCTGGTTTTGCCTTTAGTGCTGATGTTATTTGACCATCAGGTTAAAATGGGGTCTGCCAGGTATCTTTTTAGCAAAAGCATCTTTATAGCCCTTGGTACTTAATAACTAGGGTGACATTTGACATTCTGGATAGACATTTGACTATCCATTCTCTCTGAGAGCAGTTTCAGTTGTTAACTTTCATCTGAATCAATTACCACTTCAAGGGTTACAAAATGATTTTCAAATATTAATACTATTCCTCTTTCATATACTAGGTGGTATTCTCCTGCAATGTAATATTCTCTCTCTTCCGGTCTGTCCCTCTCTCCCTCCCTCCCAGGTAGTTTCGTGGACTTCTTTAAAGTCTACTCCTACTACTAAGTCACTTCAGTCGTGTCCGACTCTGTGCGACCCCATAGACGGCAGCCCACCAGGCTCCCCCGTCCTGGGATTCTCTGGGCAAGAACGCTGGAGTGGGCTGCCATTTCCTTCTCCAATGCATGAGAGTGAAAAGTGAAAGTGAAGTCGCTCAGTCGTGTCCGACTCTTCGCGACCCCATGGACTGCAGCCCACCAGGCTCCCCCGTCCATGGGATTTTCCAGGCAAGAGTACTGGAGTGGGGTGCCATTGCCTTCTCCAGGGGAATCTTCCCCACCCAGAGATCAAAGCCGGGTCTCCTGTGTTGCACGCAGATTATTTACCAAATGAGCCATCAGGGAAGGTAGGACAGAGCAAAGGTGTCATAAATATGTTCCATCTAAGTTCAGTGTGACATCTTGAATTCATACCCAGCATGACAGGATTCTCGCTCATTTCCCTCAGTAGTATCTCCCTCCCCGCAATGAAAACCCCAATTTCCGGTACTTCTCATAGACCTACCCACTTGCTCTATCCACAATACACACTAAACAGTTTCAGACATCCCACCAACACAGCTCCCAACACCACTGACAACAGCAATCATTCCAGCTCAAGACTTCTTTGGAATGCGTGCTATCCTCGGGACAGTCCTGCTAGGACCCAGGTCTCCTCCCTGAGATAACCGGCCCAGGGCTGTACTTGGGCACGAAAGGCACTTCACGTGTGCCCCACATGTCATCATGTGCTACGTAAGAGAGGCGCCCTCAGGGTCGGGGTTTAATAAACTAATTTTTACTGCTACAAGGAGACACGCTTACGTGAAACACAGTTTCTTTTAACACTGGTGGCATGGGGATGAAGAAAGAGATGGCCATTAACTAGTACAGTTTGAAGCCACTGCCTTTATTCATGCTAAGGATAAGCAGTTTCCCCTGCCTTTGCTTTTGCAGCATCAGTGCAAACACTGACATGGCAAACAAGGGCAAAAAGTGTCTTAATATTATCATGACAATAACTTTGTCCTCATGGAACCCTGAAAGGATTTCAGGGTTTCCCCACACCTCCCTTTCAGTAACAGCTGCACTAGCATACACAGAGATGTGTATTCGAAAGCTTCCTGAATTCTTTGGATACTTGTTTTCTGTGCATTGAATTAGTTTAACAGTCAGGCTCATCTGAGAGATCACTAATCCCTAACTGCTCACTTTTATCATGATTTTAATGATTCCTGTGTAACAATGATTAGATGGCCAATGGTTCAACCAAAGGAAGTTTAACACTTGGCTTCCAGAGAACACAAATCCAAACTCTGAATACAAGATTAATGATGTGAGACAGTTAATTACAAACCATCTAATGAAATCATTTCAAGAGACAAGCAGACACTTACAGAATTAGAGTTCCACTAACAATAGGAAAAATACTGTTAACATGTATGCTAAGATGCTCCTAAAAAAAAAAAAAGAGCCTAAATCTGAGACGGTTCTTGGGAGAAAAATTAAAACTCTTCCTCCTTTAAGAAGGTGAATTTAACAGTGTTTAGCTCCTTTGTCTTTTCAAAGACATGTTTTACTGTTGTTTAGTCATCAGAACCAATACAACCAAGAAAATACTCTTAGCAGAGAAACACAGATGATACTTATGGAAGTACGTTAGACTTTACGTAACAGCCGTTGAGTTCAGTCCCTTAAGTGGCACTTTTTGACTTATCATTCTATGAATCAAAAATCCCCGCTGGCCCAGAAGCCTGCTTTGACATAAAGAGTTAATGAAGAAGGAGCACCCAATGCCTTACGGGACGCATGTGTAAGGAGTGGAGATGCTGCTGATGCAAACTAACTGCATCCCGGTCAATCGCATTAGCCCTGGGGCCAGCGTCACAGCCGCCACTGCGGGGAGCTGTGTCTGCCCTGCTCCTCCTCCTGCGTCTGCTCCAGGGGTGCCCAGAGCAAGGCTGTGATTACCCATCAGGGCCAGAAGCAAAGAACGCACTTTCTAAAGAGCAGAGCGCTACACACTCTTGGGGCATGCAGGGCTCTTCGTTTCTTGCTGCCCAACTTCAAAAGGCATTGAGAGAAGCATTTCAGACAGTCATAAGCCCCGGGATTTAACAAAAGTCTGTAAAATATCCACATGTCTTCAGTGCAACAAACTAACAGAGGCAACCAAGGCGGCAAGGATCACGTGCGAGGGACCCAAAGGAAGTGACGAAGGAGGATCCTCAGGGACATGCTTCTAATGTGAGACCAGCTACACAGGTCGACACTGTAGGCCCCAGGACTTGTCACTTCCCCGTTCCACTCAGCAGTGATCCATTCAACAGCTATTATGTGGCCTGGACAGAGCACACAGACCTTTCCCCAAAGCTTATGTTCCACCTGATTACAATGCCAATCAAAGAGACATCAAAACAAACCAAAAACATAAAAGCAAAAAACTGAAAACATTAAATATTCCCAACTAGTGCATTATACTTACAGTGGTTGACCTTGCATAATATTAGGATAAATGCAGTCTAGCCAACCAGAAAGGAATCAAAATTCTCTTCGAAAGTGAAAAGACTTATATTCACAGCTATGTGACCTGGAATAGGTTGTGTGACTCTACTGAGCCTCAGAAGTCTCAACTGTAAAGAGTAACAAAAGGTGCTATTCTGAGTACTTATGGTTCAGATGGTAGAGAATCCACCCGCAATGCAGGAGACCTAGGTTCCATCCCCCGGTTGGAAAGATCCCCTGGAGAAGGGAATGGCAACCCACTCCAGTATTTCTGCTTGGAGAATTCCTATGGATAGAGGACCCTGGAGGGCTATAGTCCACAGGGTGGCAGAGAGTCAAACATGACTGAGCGATTAAGCAACAAAATTTTTTAAAAACAGCCATTTTTTCCCTTATCCTTTCATATACACTGTATGTATCTTTTCACTCTGTCCTTGTTGGGATAACAGTGTATCCTCAAAGGTCAACTGGGAGCCCCTAGATTCAATTCTGTGACCGGAACAAAGACGCTAGGATGGAGTTCTCAGCACCTGACATGGGCCTGGCCTAAAGCAGGTCATCAATAAATCCTTGCAAGCATCTGGTCTTGTAGGCATTTCCCCAGGGAACGTGTGTTTCCTAGGAAAGGTGCATGGGGTCAAAAGATGCAAGCTGTCACCTTTCTCTCCAAGAGGACTTTCTCCCAGAATTTCTGAGCACCTACATGCAAAGTAGTCACATTCACTGCACCTCTTCAGAAACGACTGCAGACTTCACTTACTTGCCCTGCAAACCACCTTGGGGCTCATGTCTGGGACCAAAGAACTCAAACTCAACAGGCTTTGGAACCAAGCGGGCGGGAATGACCGCAGCAGCTCAGGGAAAGGCTGCGTGGCACAGTGCTGACTCAAGTCCAGGCAGGATGGTCACTCCCGCACCCCAGCAGCGCAAAGCCACCAAGTCGTGGGGCTCCAGTATGCTCAACCTTCAACCTCCCCAGAGAACTGAGGAATCTTCAGTCTTGGTGAGAAATCTCTCAGTTATAAAATGTCAGCTTCCAATTCTAAGGACCAAAGATTTACAGGCTGGATCTAAACTCATTCAGGGAAGGCACGTGGCAGAACCCATGGTGCTTTGCGGAACACCAAGGACATCTTAAAGGTCAAAATTTCAAATGTTACTGACAATCTCTCTAACTAGTGCCTGGCAGTGGAAGTACTGGACACCCAAGTGTTAAGAAAATTAAAAGAAAAACTTTAAATTCAAAATAACCACTGGACCACCAAGGAAGTCCCAGGAAGGGCTATGCGGGAAACACAGGTTCCATCTCTGGTCCAGGAAGATCCCATGTCAAGGAGCAACTAAGCCTGTACACCCTAGAGTCAATGCTCCAGAACAAGAGAAGCCACTGCAATGAGAAGCCCACACACCACAATCAGAGAGAAGTCCCTGCTCATCACCACTGGAGAAAGCCTGTGAGCAACAGTGAGGACCCAGTGCAGCCAAAAATTAATGTAAAAACGTTGTAGAGAAAAATGACCCTTCCCTTGTTCATAGTACTATTCGCAAAGCTACAAAGCAGAGGCAATCCAAGTGTCCATCAACAGATGAATGGATAAACAAGACGTCATAAACACACACAGTGGAATAAACAAGACGTCATAAACTCACAGTGGAATGTTGTAAAGTCTTACAAATACTGAATCACTGCCCTGCACCCTTTAAAAGTAACACTGTTATAGGTCAATTAAACCTCAGTAAAATTTTAAAAAAACACAACGAAAAGCACACCAGAGGCCTGGTATTCTGCGTTTCCAACAAGCTCCCATACTCTGGTCTGCAGAACATGCTTTTAGTATAAAAGGTCCAGTTCGTTTTCCGTTCCTGTCTTAAGGGATGTGACTTTTCCTATTTCACAGTAGCTACTCTTGTATGAATCTTAACCTCCTTCCTACAGGCAGGTAATTCTCATGGCACACTCTGGATCTCACTGGCATCTGTCTTTCTCACCCTGCCCAACTCCAGCAGCAAGAATAGAGTTGTGCATACTCAGAGGTCCTCAATAAATACGAGTAACTGATAAGCAGCATCAACAAATTCATAGAAATAAAGAAATTTTCAAATCAGGTAAAAATTTCCAAATCAAGACTTTTCTGTATCTCAAAGATATTTAAATTTATTCCTTCTAGATTAAAACAAAACAAAACAGCACCCAGTCAGGAGGAACATATTTATCATCTATTAGTTTTTGAAGGAGAAGAAACTGAGATTCTCTTTAAAGCCAATTTATTGGAGAGCTGATTTTTATGAAGCGTCAGGAACTGTTTCTTTTTCTAGGAACACTAGTGTGTATTTCACCTGGAAACAAGATTCATTTTAAGCCCTAAGGAGCAGTACAAAAGAAACGTGTGTATGCTACTACAGTCTCCTTATTCTGAAAAACTGTTCTGAAAGTAATTTTGACAGCAAGGACAGCAGAATTTGCAGGGTCTACTGTCTTGGATCTGTGTAAGCAGATCCTTTACACAAGGAAAAGCATTCCTTCAACCCTCCACAAAGGGTGCTGTTTCATATCATTTTCTCCATAAACAATGCCATTTCCTTACATCTCTTATGATTAAATCAGTTTGTTCATAAGAAATGCACACGCTGTGCACTACTTACACAACTCAAAGTGGATCAGACCTAAACATAACACCTAAAACAGTAACACTTGTATTGTTTCACAAAGGAGAAAATCTTTGTGACCTTGGGTTCTTTACAGATTTTCTAAATGTATAAACTAGACAATTAAAATTAAGAGTGCCTACTCTTCAGTAAACACTCTGAAGGGAACGAAAAGCCAACAGGAAAAAATACCTGCAAATCATTCATCTGATAAAGGACCTATACCCAGAATATATATAGAACTCTCAAGAACTTAACAATATAAACAAATAACTCAATTTAAAAACACACAAAAGAGGTGAGCAGACATTTCACCAAAGATAAATGGACGGCAGATAAGCACAAGAAAAGACACTCACAGTTGGACATCAAGTCATTACAAAAATGCAAATTAAAACTACAGTGAGATATAACTATCTACCTACCAGAAATTCAGTTCAGTTCAGTCAGTCATGTCTGACTCTTTGCAACCCCATGGACTGCAACACGCCAGGCTTTCCTGTCCATCATCAACTCCTGGAGCTGGCTCAAACTCATGTTCATCCAGTCAGTGATGCCATCCAACCATCTCAACCTGCTGTTCCCTTCTCCTTCTGCCTTCAATCTTTCCCAGCATCAGGGTCTTTTCCAATGAGTCAGCTCTTTGCATCAGCTGGCCAAAGTATTGGAGCTTCAGCTTCAGCATCAGTCCTTCCAATGAATATTCAGGACTGATTTCCTTTAGGATGGACTGGTTGGATCTCCTTGCAGTCCAAGGGACTCTCAAGAGACTTCTTCAACACCACAGTTCAAAAGCATCAATTCTTGGGCCCTCAGTTTTCTTTATGGTCCAACTCTCACATCCATTCATGACCACTGGAAAAACCAGAGCTTTGAACACCTAACAATACCAAGAGCTGACAAGGATGTGGAGTGACTGGCACTTTCATAAACTGTTGGTAGAAATGCAAAATCATATAGCCACTTTGGAAAACAATTTGGAAGTTTCTTATCAAGTTAAATATACACTCAGCACATGATCCACCAACCCTGCTCCTAGGTGTCACCCAAGTAAAATCAAAGTTATGTTCACACAAAACTTGCAGTTAGCAGTTTTATTCTGAAACCAACAAACAATCCAAGTCAACTAGAGAATGGATAAACAAACCGTGGAAAAATCACACCACAGGATTTAACTCAGCAATAAAAAAAAAAAAAATAGTGATAAACACAACAACAACATGAATGAATCTCATTACTATGCCAAGTGGAAAAGACTATACACTGTCTGAATACACCTAAGTAACATTTGGAAAAGGCAAAAATATAGAGGGAAAAAAACGTATCAGGAGTCAAGATGGTGGGGGAGTAGGAGGACGTGGGGTCCATCTCTGCACACAAGGCATCAAGCACACCTACAAATGGAGCAGCTCTCACAGAACACCAGCTGAACACCAGCGGAGGCCTCGGACACCTAAAATGACAAAAAAGGTCCCCATGTAAATCACAAATTGATAGCCCCACAACTGGGTGACCTGCAAACTGGCTTCATAAACTCAGCACCTACAGAACATCTAAAAGGACAATAAATGCTCCCATAGCCAAGATGGGTCTAGCTTTAGCAGCTGTAGACTCTGCGGGCATGTACACGTGGGGGTTGAGCCAGACCAGAGTCTGAGCTGCTCTCACAGAGCCCACAGTGGGTCCAGATCTGTGATCACTGCTCCAAATCCAGGAACCTGACTTCAGTGGATCTGTGCCATGGCCTAGTGAAAACAACGTCTGAAAGACACCAGGGCCAATTACAAGCATGCCCATAGTTAAGGTGGGGCTGAGAGCAGGGCCAACAACAGTGTAATCGAAAGCTCATGCAACAGGTAAACAGCTCCAGATGAGGGATACTCAGTAGCTTTCCTTCCAGTGGGCGTGCTCCAATCTTGCCTACCTCAGGCTGAGGATCAGAAACACAGACGAGAAACAGATCTGGGGATTTCCACTCCAACATCTAGGGAGCAGACCCACCTCTGACAGGGCAGTGACAACCATAGCAAAGGGGAGGCCAGTTCAGGCCTGGTCACCACAACGTTGGTCACACCTCCTACCGAGGGCATAATGGCTCAAACACAAACCAAAAATAAGAAAAGGGCAAGAGGAACATACATATTGATATTTACCTTCAATTAAATGGATTAAATGCTTCAACCAAAAGACACAGACTGGTTGAATGGATACAAACACACAAGACTGTACATTCGCTGTCTACAAGACTCACTTCAGACCTAGGGACACATACAGACTTAAAAGAAAGGGGATGGAAACAGATATTCCATGCATATGGAAATCAAAATAAAGCTGGAGTAGCAATACTCGTATCAGACAAAACAGACTTTAAAATATGGATTGTTACAAGACACGAGGAAGAACATTACATATGATCAATGGATCAATCCAAGAAGATACAACACTTGTAAATATACATGTACCCAGGATAAGAGCACTGGAGAAGAAAATGGCACCCGACTCCAGGGTTCTTGCCTGGAGAATCCCAGGGACAGGGGAGCCTAGTGGGCTGCCGTCTATGGGGTCACACAGAGTCAGACACGACTGAAGCGACTTAGCAGCAGCAGCAGCAAGATAAGAGCACTTCAATATACAAAACAAATACTAACAGCCATTAAAGGAGAATTCAACAGTAGCACAACAAAAGTGAGGGACTTTTAACTCCTCACCGTTAGTCCTCATCAATGGACTAATCATCTACACAGAAAAACCAACAGGGAAACACAGGCCTTAAATGACACAAAAGACCAGATGGACTTCACTGATATTTACAGAGCACTCCATCCCCAAACAGCAGAATATACACTGTTTTCAAGTGCACCTGGAACATTCTCCAGGATTGATCGCATGGTGGGGCACAAAGCAAGTCTTGCCAAACTTGAGAAAAGTTAAATCACATCAAGCATCTTTTCCAACCACAATGCTACAAGATTAGAAATTAAGAGAAGAAAAAACCAAAAGCACAAACATTCGTGGAGGCAGAAAAAATCGATGGATCACTGAAGAAATCAAAAAGGAAATTTTAAAAAAGCACCTAGAAACAAATGACAACAAAACATAATCCAAAACCTATGGATACAACAAAAGCAGTTCTAAGAAGGAAGTTTATAGCAATGAAATCTTACCTCAGGAAACAAGAAAAATCTCAAACAACCTAACCTTACACCCTAGAGCAACCAGAGAAAAAAGAACTAACAAAGTCCCAAGTCAGTAGAAAGAAAGAAGTCTTAAAGATCAGAGCAGAAATAAATGAAATAGAGATGAAGAAAACAATAGAAAAGACCAATGAAACCAAAACTTGGTTCTCTGAAAACATAATATCGATAAACCTTTAGCCAGACTCATCAAAAAAAAAGGGAGAAGGCTAAAATCAATAAAATTAGAATGAAAAGAGATGTTACAACGGACATCACAAAAATAGATTCATAACAGACTAACACAAGCAACTATATGCCAATGCAATGGACAGCCTAAGAGAAATGGACAAATTCTCAGAAAGGTTCCATCTCTCCAAAATGAACCAGGAAGAAATAGCAAATATGAACAGACCTATCACAAGAACTGAAATTGAAACTGTGATTTAAAAGACTCAACAAAAAAAATGTAGAACCTGATGGTTTCACAGGCAAATTCTATCAAACACTCATTTAGACAAGAGTGGACACCTATCCTTCTAAAACTATTCCAAAAAATTGCAGAGGAAGAAACACTCCCAAACTCATTCCATCACCCTGATACCAAAACCAAAGATACCATAAAAAGAGAAAAATTACAGGCCAATATCACTGATGATCATAGATATAAATATCCTCAACAAAATACTAGCAAACTGAATTCAACAACACATTAAAAGGATCATGCACCATGATCAAGTAGGGCTTACCCCAGGAATGCAAGGGTTTTTCAACATTCACCAATCGGTGCGATATACTGCATTAACAAATTGCTGAATAAAAATCACATGTATAAAAATAAAAATCACATGTATGCTGAATAAAAATCAGATGTAGAACACGCTTTTGACAAAATACAACACCCGTTTATAAAAACTTTCCAGAAAGGGGGCATAGAAAGAACCTACCTCAACATAATAAAGGCCATATATAACAAACCTACAACTAACATCATTTTCAATGCTGAAAAGCTGAAAGCATTTCCTCTAAGATCAGAAACAAAACAAGAATGTCCACTCTCACCACTTTCATTCAACATAGTTTTGGAAGTCCTAGCCTTGGCAATCAGAGAAGAAATAAAAGAAATCCAAATTAGAAATGAAGAAGCAAAATTGTCACTGTTTCCAGATGATATGATATTACACATAGAAAATCCTAACAATGCTACAGAAAACACCAGAGCTCATCAATGAATTAGGTAAAACTGTAGGATACAAGATTAATACATAGAATCTATTACATTTCTATATAATAACAACAAAAGATCAGAAAGAGAAATTGAATAAACAACCCCATGTACCATCACATAAAAAGAATAAAATACCTACAAATAAACTTACTTAAGGAAGCAAGAAACCTATACCTCGAAACCTATAAGATGCTGATGGAAGAAATCGAAGATAACACAGATAGAAAGATACACCATGTCCTTGTATTAGAAGAATCAACACTCTCCAAATGACTATACAACCCAAGGCAATCTACAGACTCAGTGCAATACCTATCAACTTACCAATGGCATTTTTCATAGAACCAGAACAAAAAAAAAAATTAAATTTCTATGGAGACACAAAAGACACCAAATAGCCAAAGCAATCTTAAGAAAAACGGAACTGAGGGAATCAGGATCCCTGACTTCAGGCTATACTACAAAGCTACAGTAATCAAAACAATATGATTACTGGTACAGAAAAAGAAATCCAAACCAATGTAACAGGATGGAAAGCCCAGGAAAAAAACCATACACCAATGGTCAGTGAATCTTCAACAAAGTGGGCAAGAATATACAATGGAGAAAAGATAGTCTCTTCAATAAGTGATGCTGGAAAATCTGGACAGCTACATGTAAAAAAAAAAATAGAATATTCTTCAACATCATACACAAAAATAAACTCAAAATGGATTAAAGACCTAAACGTAAGACTGGATACTAAAAATATCTTAGAGGAAAACATAGAATATTCTTTGACATAAACTGCAGCAGTCTCTTTTTGGATCCATTAGAATAATGGAAATAAAAACAGAAATAAATGGGGTCTAATCAAACCGATAAGCTTTTGCACAGCAAAGGAAATGATTTTAAAAAAAGGAAAAGACAACCTATGGAATGGGAGAAAGTAGTTGCAAATGATGCAACCGACAAGGGCTTAAACAAAATATACAAACAGCTTTTACAACTCAGAAACAACAAAAACCAAACAACCCAACTGAAAATGGGCAGGTCGTCTTAATAGACATTTCCCCAAAGAAGACATACAGATGGTCAATAGGCACATGAAAAGATGTTCATGACTATTAGGGAAATGTAAAAATCAAAACTACAATGAGACATCACCTCAGACCGGTCAGAACAGCCATCATTAAAAAGTCTACAAATAACAAATGCTGGAGAGGGCGTGTAGAAAAGGAAAACCTCCCACAGTGTTGGTGGGAAGGTAAGCTGATGCAGTCACAATGGAGAACAGCACAGAGGTTCCTCAGAAAAACTAGCAATAGAATTACCATATGACCCAGCAATCCCACTCCTGGGCACGTACCCAGACAACACTATGACAAATAATAATTATAAACAATAATTATAAATATGTATGAAACATCAGAGCTTCAATACCTACAAAGAAAACACTGACGGAATTGGAAAAAAAGGCTCTTCTACAATAATAGTTGGAGACCTCAATAGCGTACTTTCAATAATGGATAGAAACACCAGAGAGAAGATCAGCAGGGAAAAACAGGAATTGAACATTATAAACCAACTAGAACTAACAGACATAGATAGAACAACAGCAGAATGTACGTTTTCCTCCCAACACAACACCCAATAACAGCAGAATATGCATTTTCCTCAAGAGCAAATGGAAAACTCCCCAAGACAGACTGTATGTGACACTACAAAACATGTGAGTATAAATTTAAAAGATTAAAATCACATAAACTATCTTTGTAATAATGATAAAAGAAAACTAGAAATCAGTAACAGAAGAAAAACTGGAAAATTCACAAATAAGTAGAAATTAAACAACACTCTTAAACAACCAGTGGTCAAAGAAGAAAACACGAGGGAAATTAGAAAATATTTTCAAAGAAGTGAAAGCAAAATATACTAAAACCTATGTGATGCAGAGAAAGCAATACTAAGAAAAAATATATAGCTATAAACATTTATATTAAAAATGATCTCAAACCAACAAACTAATTTTATATTATTAGGGACTAGAAGTACAGTAACTAAACCCAAAGGTTACAGAAGGAAGGAAACAAAAATTACAGCAGAGATAAAGAACAGAAAACCAATAGAGAAAAATCGTAAAACCAAAAATTAGTTCTATGACAATAACAGAACTGACAAACTTTTAGGCAGACTGACTAAGGAAAAAAGAAAATCCAAATTGCTGAAATAAAGCAGAGGCATTACTACTAGTTTTACAGAAGTAACAAAGATAACAAAAACAGTACTTTATATATATTTAGGGGCTTCTCTGGTAGCTCAGTGGTAAAGAATCCACCTGCCAATGTAGGAGACACGGGTTCAATCCTTGATCCAGGGAGATCCCACACGCCGTGCAGCAACCAAGCCCATGTATCACAGCTACTGAGCCTGTGCTCGAAAGCCCGGGAGCCACAACTACAGAGCTTGTGCGCTGCAACTTCTAAGCCCCGTGCTTCCTAGGGCCCGAGCGCCACAAGAGAAGCCACTGCAATGAGGAGCCTGTGCACTGCAGCTAGAGAGGAGCCCCTCAGTGAAACCAGAGAAAAGCCCACGCAGCTACCGAGACCCAGCCAAGCAAAAAGCAAGTAAATAATATTTTTTAAAAAAGAGTATTATGATCAATTGTATGTCAAAAAACTAGCTAGATGAAATGGGTAAAACACACAACCTTCCAAGACTGATTCCTCAAAAACAAAAAACCTAAGGAGATTTCTAACTAGTAAGAATTTGAATCAATAATGAAAAACCTCCCAACAAAGTAAATCCCAGGACCAGAAAAATTAACACCAATCCTTCTCAAATTCTTTAAAAAAAAAAAAAAAAGTGAAGGGGAGAAAACATTTCTTACCTCATTCTATGAGACTGGTTACTATTCTGACAGCAAAGCCAGACAAAGAACCTACAGGAAAAGTACAGAGCAATAGCCCTTACGGTGCAAAATTCCTCAAAAAAAAGGCTGGCAAACCGAATTCAGCAGCTCAGATTATACAAGATGACCAAGTGGGATATATTCTAGCATACAGTATGGTTCAACATATGAAAACCAATCAATGTAATGCAAACACATAATCATCTCAACTGATGCAGAAAAAGCATTTGACAAAATTCAGTATCTTTTCATGGTTTTAAAAAGTTCCACAAAGAATGGAAGGAATCATTATCAACCTAATAAAGGCCATATACGAAAACCCCACAGCTAATATACTCAATATTGGAAGACTTAACACTTTCTCCTATGATCAGGAACAAAACATCTACCTTCACCACTTCTATTCAACATAGTATTTGAGCAATTATCCAATGAAAATAAAAGGCATCCAAATTGGAAAGAAAGCATTGAAACTGTTTGCAGGTGATATAACTATGTAGAACATCTAAAGATCCCATAGAAACTGTCATCACTATTTAACAAATTCAAGTCAAATCAGTAGCATTGCTATACACTAACAAGGAACAATCTGCAAAAATTCCATTTATCAGAGCATCAAAAAAAAAAAAAAAAACTCTTAGGGATTAACTTGGGCCATGAGGCTAAAGACTTACACAATGAAAACTATAAAAGACCACTGAATGAAATTAATGAAGACATAAATAAATAGAAAGATATTACATACTCATAAATTGGAAGACTTAATATTGTTGAGATGACAACACTACCCAAAGCTATCTATATACCCAACGCAATCCTCATCAGAATCAGGGTAACACTTTTCTGCAAAAACAAAAAAGCCCTTCTTAAAATTCATGTGGAATCTCAAGAGGCCCTGAAAAATCAAAACAATCTTGAAAATGAAGAACCTCACTGGAATAGTCACACTTAACTGATTTCAATACTTACTACAAAACTACACTAATCCAAACAGTAGAGTCCTAGCACAAAGATGGACTTTTAGATCAACGCAGCACCCCAAAACAAACCCTTGACTAGATGGTCAAATGACTTTTGACAAGGATCCTAAGACTGTTCAATGGGGAAAGGATAGTCTTCGACCAATGATGCTGGAAAAACTGAATTTCCACATGCAAAGAATGAAGCTGAAACCTTATCTTACACCATCTAGAAAAAACTAGAAATGCAAAGAATCTAAATGTTAAAAGCTAGAACTATAAAAACTCTTTCCTTCTTGGAAGAAAAGATAGACGGAAAAATTTATGACTTGGCTATGGCACCAAATGCACAGACAATAATAGGAAAAGAATATAGATAAATTGGACTTCATCAAAATTAAAAAATTTTCTGCACTAAAGGATACTACCAAAAGAATGAAAAATACAACTAGAGAATGGGAGAAAATATTTGCAAATCATGTATTGATACAGGGTTAATATCCAGAAAATACAAAGAACTCTTACAGCACAACCAAACACCAATTTAAATATTAGCAAAAGGCTTAAGCAGATATTTCTCCAAATATATGCTGATGGCCAATAAGCAACTGAAAAGATGCTCAACATCACGAATCATTAGGGAAATGCAAATCAAGACCACAATGAGATATCACGTCACACCCATTAGGATGGCTATTATCAAAAAAATAGAAAATAAGTGTTTCTGAGTAAGCAGAGAAATTGGAACATTTAAGTACTGCTCAGTCAGTTCAGTTCAGTCGCTCATCGTGTCCGACTCTTTGCGACCCCATGCATCACAGCACACCAGGCCTCCCTGTCCATCACCAACTCCTGGAGTTCACTCAAACTCATGCCCATCAAGTCAGTGATGCCATCCAGCCATCTCATCCTCTGTCGTCCCCTTCTCCTCCTGCCCCCAATCCCTCCCAGCATTAGAGTCTTTTCCAATGAGTCAACTCTTCGCATGAGGTGGCCAAAGTACTGGAGTTTCAGCTTCAACATCAGTCCTTCCAATGAACACCCAGGACTGAGCTCCTTTAGAATGGGTTGGTTGGATCTCCTTGCAGTCCAAGGGACTCTCAAGAGTCTTCTCCAACACCACAGTTCAAAAGCATCAATTCTTTGGCGCTCAGCTTTCTTCACAGTCCAACTCTCACATCCATACATGACCACAGGAAAAACCATAGCCTTGACTAGACGAACCTTTGTTGGCAAAGTAATGTCTCTGTTTTTCAATAAGCTATCTAGGTTGGTCATAACTTTCCTTCCAAGGAGTAAGCGTCTTTTAATTTCATGGCTGCGGTCACCATCTGCAGTGATCTGGAGCCCAGAAAAATAAAGTCTGACACTGTTTCCACTGTTTCCCCATCTATTTCCCATGAAGTGGTGGGACCGGATGCCATGATCTTCGTTTTCTGAATGTTGAGCTTTAAGCCAACTTTTTCACTCTCTACTTTCACTTCATCAAGAGGCTTTTTAGTTCCTCTTCACTTTCTGCCATAAGGTTAGTGGTTACGAAAAAGTGTGCAGCCACTGTGGCAAACAATATGATAGTTCCCCCCAAAATAAACACAATTATCATACAATCCAGTCATTTCACTTTTAGGTATACATTCATAAGTATTAAAAGCAGGGATTCAAACTGATATTTTACACCAATGTTTATAGCAGCATTATTAAAGATGGCCAAAAGGTAGGAACAGCCCAAACGTCCATGCATGCATGAATGGATAATATATAAAATGTAGCATATGCATACAAAGGGTTATTATTCAGACTGTAAGAACAGGTATCTTTGAACCTTGAAAATACACTAAATGAAATACATCAGACATGAAACAACAAATACTGTATGCTTCCAGTGAAATTCACAGAAACACAAAGTGTTTCTGGGTGATTACTATGGACTGGAGGGAAGGAGAAGGAATGAAGAGAATTGTTTAAAGGGTACAGTTTCAGTTCAGGATGATGAAGAGGTTCTGGGTATGAACAGTGGTAATGGTTACAACAACAACGTGACTGAACTAGATGCCACTGAGTTATACATTTGAAAATGGTTAACATAGTAAAATTTATGTTATGTATATTCTGCCATCATAAAAAAAAAAGGCAGAAGAAAAAAAAATCAATGCTATTTTTAAAAGAAAACGTAAGTGGGAGGAAACTAACAGACGTGTCTGTATCTAGGGTTTCGAATAGCTGTTCAGAAGAGTAGCCTACGAACCAAACAAAGTTTTGGCAGATGTCCTGGGAGGGAATGGAGCCAAATCACTTGGGAAGTTCTGGGTAATTTCCTTTTCCAAAGGGTCAGCAGACAGGAAATGTGAAGCCAATGTTAAGACTTCAATGTACTCTAAAAGACTGATGATCAAATCAAACTAGTCTGCTCTCAGTGGTTTTCAACAAGCTGCTATTGACATTTTGGTGGCTTCTCCCTCTGGGACATTTCTGCCCTGCCTGATACAGGGCACTGACATCCCTGACCTCTGAAGCCCTGGCAACAGGCACATTCCCCGACTTTGGACAAGCCGAAAGTAGCCCACTTCTGTTACACCCATGACACCAGTTCACTCAGATGAGAACCACAGATTCCAAACTGAAACACACGCCTCTGCGTCTGTCAGACAAGACAGATTACAAAGCAGCAGCAAACGATCCCACATCTGAATGATCTAAAGCAAGAAAGCCTTCTTTCTCGTGCACAGGACGTGTCGGTCCTGGGCCAGCCAGGTGGGCCACTGCACACGGTCCTCACACAGGATCCAGGCTGACAGTTTCCACCGTCAGGAGCATGGGCACAGGGAGCATAATGAGGTAGATGAGATTGTCACCTGGACGTGACACACTAGACTTCTGCTCACATTTCATTAGCCAGAGCACATCTAAGTCTTGCCTGTTTCGGGGGCCAGGAAAATGCATTCCTCCCATTTATCGAAAGGACAAGAATATTTGTATAGAGCTCTGATGGCTACCAAACTATGACTGGAAAGCGTTCCGTGAAGTAGAAGACGCTGTGTCAATGTTCATTATTAAAAGTGATTGCAGAGTGTAATTGTACCAACGTGTGCTAAAGGACCCACGAGCAATGAGTCACAGGGGCAGGGTGACATGGGCACTCTACAGTCAGTGTCAGTGAGGTGCAGTAAATGCAAACGGGGAGGTCAGCCCAGGAGGGCACCTGACCCAGTCACAGCGTGATTACCAAAGAATTCCAGGGGCCACGAGGTCAGCCACGTCCACACAGTCAGCCCAGAGGACATGCAGGAAATCCACAGGTGGACGCAGGAGTCTGGAGTACACGCGGGCAGGGGGGCACTGTCTTGGTAAGCCACGGTCCCTGTGCTCAAGGCAGACAAGCACTGACCAGACCTGCACACCCCTGCACACCCCACAGCCCAGCCCTGCACACTTTATAGAGGGAGCCTCTTGACACACTTCTGCCCTGCTAGGGGAAAACACGCTGAACAATCCCTGGGATGCCGGCCTGTGCAGGCAGCTGACACCACTTGGCTCCTGGCTTTGTGCCACGGTGAATGTACACACTCCCTAAGAGCGCATCCTTTCTCAGCTCCCAATTACAGCTGGGAAAGAGGCTCACTTAGCACAATAACGATCACAAGGACAACTAGATGCTCTTTCCAGTGAATTTCTGAAGCTATCAGTGTGGGAAAAGAGAACAAGGCAGTTTTATACTTTTAAGTCAGGTAAGGAAAACCTTCTGTAAGAGGTCATGTGCATGTATGAGAAAGGCTGGATGAGGCCCCACCAGCTTTTAACTATTAAAAAAAAAAACAACTCCCCAAATAAATCGGTGTGTGTGCATGCTCAGTATGACTCTTTGTGACCCCATGAACTGTAGCCTGTTAGGTTCCTCTGTCCATGGGGATTCTCCAGGCAAGAATACCCGAGTGGGTTGCCATGCCTTCCTCCAGGGGATCTTCCCAACACAGGGATCGGACCCTGCATTGTCTGGCGAATTCTTTATCACTGCCCCACCTGGGAAGCCCCACCCTCCCCCAACTGGGACCAACTGTTAGTAAAAAAACAGAGAATTAAGAATAAACATGATTTTTAACAGTTTAGTATTGGCACAAAAACAGAAATATGGATCAGTGGAAAAGAACAGAGAGCCCAGAAATAAATTCACACACCTATGGCCAATTAATCTTCAGCAAAGGAAGCAAGAATATACAATGGAGAAAAGAGAGTCTCTTCAGCAAGTGGTACTGGGAGAGGTGGACAGCCACCTGTAAGCCAGTGAAGTTAGAACACACCATCATACCATACAAGAAAACAAACTCAACGTGGCTTAAAGACTTAAGTTCAAGACACAAGACCATACAACTCCCAGAAGAGAAAACAGGCAAAACATTCTCTGACATAAATCACAGCGATGCTTTCTCATGTCAGTTTCCCAAACAACAGAAATAAAAGCAAAAATAAACAAATGGGACTTAATCGAACTTAAATGCTTTTGCACAGCAAATAAGCCATAAACAAAATGAAAAGGCAACTTACAAAATGGGAGAAAATATTTGCAAATGATGTTACCAAAGGTTTAATTCCCAAAATATACAACCCACCCACATTGCTCAATAAAAAAGAAAAAAACACAATTAAAAAATGTGCAGAAGACCTAAGTAGACATTTCTCCAAAGAAGGCATACAGACGGGCAACAGGCACATGAAAACATGCTCAACATGGCGAATTCTTAGAGAAATGCAAATCGAAACTATACAATGGGGCTGTCACCTCACACGAGTCAGAAGAGACACCTTTAAAAGTCTACAAATAATAAATCCTGGACAAAGTGTAGAGAAAAAGGAATCCCCCATACACTGTGGGTGGGAATGTAAATTGGTGCAGACATTTGGAAAACAGTATGGAAGTTTTCAAAAAACTGAAAATCCTGGCCATGTATCAGGAAAAGATGAAAATGCTAATTTAAAAAAAATAGAACATTGCACCCCAATGTTCACAGAGCACTGTTTACCACTGCCAAGACATGGAAGCACCTAAATGCCCACTGACACATGAATGGATAAAGAAGATGCGCTGTGTACACACACACAAATATTAGCCATAAATAATACTAAAGCAATGCCATTTGCAGCAACATGGATAAACCTTGAGATTATCATATTAAGTGAAGTTAGAAAAATAAAGACAAATACCATATGATATCATTTATATGTGAAATCTAAAATATGATGTAAATACACTTATTTATAAAACGGAAACAGACTCACAGACACAGAAAACAAACTGATGGTTACCAAAGGGGAAGGAGGTGGGGGAGGGATAAATCAAGAGTTTGGGATTTGCAAATATTGTGATTTTACATATATATAATAGAATTTATATAAAATAAACAAGGTCCTACTGAACAACACAGGGGACTACATTCAACATCCTAAAATAAACCATAATCAAAAGGATATGAAAAGGAATATACATCTGTATAACTAAATCACTCTGCTACAGCAAAGAAGAAACAACACTGCAAATCAACTATATGCCAATAAAAAGTAAAAATTAAAAAATTAATGATTCTTCAACGCACTTTTATTTTTAACTTTCTATTTTAAACCAATGTTACTGGAGAACAAAATAAAGGGCACTAAGCATTTTGCATTAAAAAAATATTCTGAGAGATTTCAATATCAATGATAGCCCCCCTTGCCCCGCTGCCCTCCACTTAACCACCCTCAGAGTCATGGAGCTTTAAGTAAAAGGATGGAGTAGGTTGGGGAGTGGGCAGTAGATATGTATTTCAGGGCTTATTAAAGGTACAAGTTCTAAATTTTATACTTGGCAGTTCCGTGCTGCTTAAGCTGGGGAGCTCAGTGACAGCCAGAGGGCTTTCAGGACCACAGGAGTGAACGGGGAGAGGAAGTTTTTTTCCCCAGAAGAATATTTTAAAATAGCATTCTTGATACAAACAAATAAAAACATATCATGGAATAGGCATGACTTTTAAAGACAAAACAAGATTAATAGGAACATCTCCTGCACAGGCAGAGTGAGACTGCACACCTCCAGGCCACTGGGGCAGGCACAAACGCCTCCACCATGAATTAGGCCAACAAAAATTTCCAGAAGCTCTGCTCCAGCCTGTCATAACTCATGCCTGCACTCACCATACACTGACAATCCTAAATTAACTTTCTTTAAAAAAAAATTCAACAAATATTTAACAGCTATGATTTGCCAGGGGCTTCCCAGGTGGCACCAGTGTTGAAGAATCCACCTGCCAATGAAGGAGACTCAGGAGACAGGTTCGATCCCTAGGTCAGGAAGATCCCCTGGAGTGCAAAATGGCAACCTGCTCCAATATTCTTGCCTGGAAAATTCCATGGACTTAAAAGGCTGGCAGTCTGCAGTCTGTGGGGCCCCAAAGAGTCAGATGCGACTGAGCACACATATGCCAGGCCCTTCACTCACTGGGTAAGTACCATTTTGGCCTGCCGCATGATTTGGGGTGATCAGCCATCACCCTGGGGTAAATCCAGGGGGATGGATTTGGGCTCTCCAAGGGGAGGAGGTGTCCACCAGCGGGCAGCCAAGGGAGGGCCAGGTCTTGTGCCAAAAAGACGCAAAGGCACTTGCCAGGTACACAGGATCCTCAGAAGCAGAGCTTTAAACATGGGCGGGGGGCTGCCCACAAGCAGCGCTGCGGCTATGCAGGGTTGGGGGGAACAGGAGAGGGGGTCTTCGGGGAGGGATCCCTGGACTACGCCCAGCCCTGAGGATACCAGTTCAACTGGCAGGACAACCTGCGAAAGGTGTCACCACACACCTGATGGCCCATATTATACCGTTTTATGTGCAACATGCAACCAGAAAATGTCTAGATCTTAAGCGTACAGAGTGGTGACACTTTACAAACTGCACCATCTATTATCACCAGCACATCAAGAAAAACCTTTGTTTTTTAAGCTCTCAGAAAGAGCTTTACACTGAGTGAACCTACTGTTTGATCTCTAGACATCCACAACATCAAGGAAAACACATTTTCGGGAATGCCACCTAGAAGACAATTTACAGCCAAAATAAGCAAGACCAAAGAAGGCTTAGCTTGGGGGCTCTAAGTTCAGGATGAAAACAGTCATTATTCCAGGCCAGTTATCATGAGCCCTGATTCTAACTTGAGCACAAAGTACTTTCTATCAGCTAATACAACAAAAGGAGAAATGCCTTAGGAAGACAGTATGTGAGAGGTTCTCATCTACCGGCAATCAGGCCTGTTCTACCAAATAGTAAGTACATGATTAGGACAGCAATTAAGAACAGCGTTGTCTTCAACACAGGGCATATAGTATGTACCACCCCAAGACAGTCATTGCAAAGTTTCTTAAATGTATTTGTTAATAAATAAACATTTTTCAACAGAAAATACATAAAACACTCATCTGAATGAAAATGAAAACCGTAAAGACCTCCAAGCTACTCAGAAAAATAGTATGGACAGTGCTAAAGAAAGCAGGATTCAAACAACAATCGTACTATAAAATTCAACAGCATACATAGAAGCTAAGCAAAAACGGTGACTGGACACAGGCAAACAGGGAAGGAAAAATAACGAGAAAATGATACCCAGGGAGAAGTGAGGTAGAGCAACAGTTCAGTTTCCTTTTCAGCTTCTGTGAACAGGGTGTTATTTGTACAACACAAAATTCATCTAAGTCAATCCTGTGTAAAAACTTTGTGGATCTTCTTCGTATTCCCAAGCCAACTTTTACAGCCAGCGCCCAAGAAATCCTGCTCAAAGCATAACTTGCCCAGTTCCTTAAAAAGAACTAGATGAGCTGCTGTTAATACCCCAGCTCTTCTCTTTAGAAGGAGGGACAAAGGTATGAGAAAACCCCACACCGCTGACACCTCCTTCTATTTACACAGTTTAAACTCCGTGTGTCCTTGATCATGTCTAGCAGCAAGAGTCAGCCCCGTGCTCTGCAGACCGAGTTCTGATTCAGCTCTTTCACACTAGGCTCCTCCAAGCACATCAGTCTATTAGCCTTATCTTTAAAATGCAGATAATGCAACCTACTTCACATCACCACAGTGAGGATGAAATCTGTTAATGTTAAGTACCTAGCACAGCACGACCTTCCTTGGAGGATGGGGAGAAAGATGACTCTTAAGGTCTTCTCCTACCCCCCAAACTGAAGGCCGCCAAGGTCTCCCAGCTCAGAGCAGGAGCCAGCTGAACTCTGTCCAAGAGCCAAGGAGCTCCAGAGTGATCTCTGACCGGGTCCTGGGAAAGAAGACTGTTTTATGTGTCTCTGTTTCTTCCACCAGAAGTGACGTAATGCTTAGCACCCAGCAGCCACTAAAAGAACTAAGCCAGTCAGGGGGACTTCGCTCATCCGCTGATGTTTATGATGGCAGAAAACCATCAACTACTTGAACCAAAATTCTGGCCTCTTTCACTGTGGGACTTCACAACCTACTTCTCTGCTCTCTACATAGGGCATTTACTACAATAGAAGAAAACTATCCTGGCATGTTAACTTCAGTTATATGCCAAGTATGCCTCTGAATGGTCCTATCTAAAAACTCCTACAGACCACTGCTTTTCAAAAAGAAAAAGAAAACGATCCCACAAATATTTTATCTCTATTCCTCCCCAGGGCTTCCCTGGTGGCTTGAATGGTAAAGAATCCACCTGCAAAGTGGGAGACTTGGGTTCAATCCCTGGGCAGGGAAGATCCCCTGGAGAAGGGCATGGCAACCCATTCTAGTATTCTTGCCTGGAGAATTCTTATGGACAGAGGAGCCTGGCGGGCTACAGTCCATGGAGTTGCAAAGAGTTGGACATGACCGAGCAACTAAGCACAGCACATTCTTCCCCGAGCAGCCTGTCTCAATTCCATTTTGATGCATAAAGCTATGTCCTTCACAAATCAAAACTGTATCTTGGAGGTAAAAATTCTATACTGTGGTTCACAGAGTAATAAGAGAATGCTTAAGGGCAGTTTAAAATCAGCATGCCTACGCGACTCTATCTGAATGACCTTTCCTTACTTTACTGCACTGTTCCTGAACTGTTTTAAGTCACACAAGTATCTTTCGGTCTTCTGTCCCATACACCTGACCGAATTGAAACTGCTGTGCTGAGGTTTCTCCCAACCACTGAGAATTCAGCTCTTTTGTTGAGGGGAGGTCAGCAGTACATCGAAAGGAAGAACAAGTGGCCTTTTAAACACAGGATTATTAAAATGACAGATCACTGTGCAGGTCTTCTAAGACGTCATAAATGACCGCCCTCTGTGACCAGTTTCCGGGGCTCTGGGCACATGTTTTAAGTCAGAGGATCAGATGAGTACACTCTGTGGCTGTGAGATCACCATCAGAAAAATTCCTGTGGGGAGGGAGGTGGGAGGGGACACATATGTCTATGGCCGATTCATACTGATGTATGGCAAAAAACCATTCAGATCAGATCAGTCGCTCAGTCATGTCCGACTCTTTGCGACCCCATGAATCGCAGCACGCCAGGCTTCCCTGTCCATCACCAACTCCCGGAGTTCACTCAGACTCACGTCCATCGAGTCAGTGATGCCATCCAGCCATCTCATCCTCTGTCGTCCCCTTCTCCTCCTGCTCCCAATCCCTCCCAGCATCAGAGTCTTTTCCAATGAGTCAACTCTTCCCATGAGGTGGCCAAAGTACTGGAGTTTCAGCTTTAGCATCATTCCTTCCAAAGAAATCCCAGGGCTGATCTCCATGATAGTATAATTATCCTCCTTAAAATGAATACATAAATTTTTAAAAAAGATAAATTCCTTTCCTCATCCAGACAGCATGCTCATGCAATACATAAGAACATTTAGAATTATTTCCTTCTCTAAGGATCCCACAGGCACCCCAGTGCTAGAAGAGAGCAAAAAGATCACACCAACATTCAGGACCTCCCAGTCAGTCAGTTCAGTCAGTCAGTCGTGTCCGACTCTTTGCAACCCCATGGACTGCAGCATGCCAGGCTTCCCTGTCCATCACCAACTCCCAGAGACTACTCAAACTCATGACCGTCGCGTCGGTGATGCCATCCAACCGTTTCATCCTCTGTTTTCCCCTTCTCCTCCTGCCTTCAATCTTACCCAGCATCAGGGTCTTTTCCAACGAGTCAGTTCTTTGACTCCCAGGCTCTCTGCAAGAAAGCCGAGGCGGTCCCACCCTCCAGCTCCTGCCAGCTTCTCTGCTGAGTGCTCTCAGTAAGGGACCATCCCCTAGGCTTTACTGGGCATCATTCCCATCACTCAATACAAAAGCACAAAGACACAGTGGTCAGCCCAACAAGGACTAGGTGTGATCACTGTCAAAGGACATCAAATCTGACACACTGGTGAAGTCGCAGAAAAGCAGAGGCTAGAAGGGGGTCCACAGACTTTAAACAAATGTCTTGTCTCCTCCCTGCCTACTTCCCTTTACTCAGAACACTGGGCCTAAGCTGCTTTCTTTACTGAAGCCCCTTCCAGCTCTGCACTTTGCAAGGGATGGAAATTATCTGCTGCACATGTGGGATTAAAACCCGCTGCACACTGGGCTGAGCCTCCCTTCAGGGTGTGCTGGAGTGCCCACCTTGCTCCTCTGTGCAAGAGGTGGGGGTACAGGGAAGAGCCACATGAATTCAACACCTTGCTGGGCCTGAAATGTCCATTAAGTGCTTTTATTCGCAGTCACCTGGCCACCCGGTAGAATCATTCTCCACTCAGATAAGACTATAATATGCTCACACTTAAACTATGATGAACACTTCCACTGAAAAATATCCTAACACATCTTAATTTGCACTGCCAATTAGGAGGTCTTCTGAGATGGAGGGGGAAAAAAAAAACAAACTTGATCATATTACAAAAAGTAACTTGCCCTAATGGGTGCATAACAGCTCTGATATAATTGGTGGCTTACCTCCACCTGTACACGTGGTTAAATAGTATTAACACTATGGAAAATTAGCCTCATTATTTGACAGTAAAGTGTTCATTTCCAAGTACACATTCTGGGACATTTAAAATTTCCTAAGCAGGAATTGTTATGTTGCACCACCAGAACAACAGGTCTTAGGAAGGATACACCATCAAGATACATTTTCTGACGAAATTCACAAGGGGTTGGAAGCGCCTTACAGAAGGGCTTAAATCCTGGAGAAACCCAAACCTCCTAAAAGCCTAGGATACTAATTGTATAGTGAGGGCCAGCGGTAAACATAAAAACATTAACTAAGCCTGTCCCACCCCTTCTTGAGTTAGTTTTCCTTGTTTTTAATACCTCCCTTCATTGGAGAAGTTTAAAAATACTCCTCAAAAACGTTCACATCAGTAGATTTTTCTCAAGTGTCCACTTTCAGGAAGCCTTTCAGAAATCATCAAATGGCCATAGTGACCATCGGTGGCGCGACTGTGCGGCCAGACCCAGGCAGGTGGCAGCGTCAGGGCTCAGGTACCACCTTCCACGTCAGGTCTGCCAATTCTAGGAGAGGCCCAGTCCCCAGGTGGAGAAAGGAAGTGAACACCAGCCAAAGGTAAGGAGGAAGCAGTGAAAGAGGTGTTCACAAAGGCAAGAAAACCCCCAAGCCTCACACAAAGCATCTTTCGGGATCTCAGGAGCCACTTCCTTCCCTTTCTAAAACTTTTATTTTTAGTACATTTGAAAAAATTTTTGCTGCTTACCTCTGAATAAAATCTGTGTATTCGTTACTAGAAAGTAGAGAGAAGCGTTTTTTACAAAGTCAAAAAGAAAACTGAAGCGAAGGCTACTTTGCCACCACCCATTGTAACACTTGGAACCTTGATAATGAAAATTTTAAGAAAGACCTAGTTAAAACCACGATGGGTAACTAGGGTGTTGCTGTATATATGATTTGGATCTTGGGGCTTTTTGTTTTTGAACCTGGACTAATGACGGTGCCAGTTCCCCCAAACAGTTAACAAGTTCCTTGAAAACAATTACAAAAATTCTAGAACGAATACAAAAGCCATTCCTTACAAACTCCATTATCCAAGTTGAACTGCCTAATCCTCGACTGCTTTTTTTGTTTTAGAAAATTACACTTAAACTTACTTAACTCCGTACCAATCCCAGAGAGTGGGGTGCGCGCACAGAAAAAGCTTCCCCCTCCCCGTCCCACGAGCACTGCAAATGCAGTCGCGGAGTCCCTGCGGCCTCGCAGCCGGCACTGCCCTCCAGTGCGTCCACTCCGGGGGCTCCCGGCCGCAGCAGCACGGCCTGCGACCCCGGAGGTCCCACCCGAGACGGCGGTGAGCGCCCGCGTGGGGCGCACCCGGCCTCTCCGTGCCCCGAGAACACCCGTCACCCACCGCACACACCTGCGGGGCACGCCCGCTCCACAACCAGGCAGCCGAGGGCCACGTTTCCAGCCCAAGGCGGGGAGCAGAGCCAGGCGCAAAGACAAGGCAGACGTGGGCGCGTCCGGACTGCGGCGGGCGGCCAGACCCTCACCTGCGAGCGAGTCGCCAACGCCATCCTTCCCCACGGGACTCCGGCCTCCTCCCAGCACGCGGCCACGGGAACCTGGCTCTCCAGGGGCCCGGCGCACGGAGAACGCCCGCGGCCGCGTTGCACGCTCGCCCCGCCCGGAGCTCCGGCGGGCCGGGGGAGGGGCGCACTCGGCGCCCGGGACAGGGGGAGCGCCCCGCGCCGCTCACTCGCCCCGCCGCGCCCGCCCGCGAGCTTCCGCTTACACAACCCAAACTTCGCGACCGACGGATTTCGCGTCTCAGGCGGCGCAAGAAGGGCTGCAGCCGGGGGCCACCCGAGGTGGCTGCCAATCTGGGGGCGCCGGGCTCCCCCCTGCAGCGGAGGGAGGGAGTGGAGCCGTCCGGCCGGGTTTCGCGCGGGAGAAATGAGAGGGGGCAGTCCCGGCGCAGCCTCCAGCTGGCACGCCCGACTGCGGCGCCCGCCAGATCTTTGCACGGTTTATTCCAGGTAGTACCCTGGAGCGCAGAGCCTCTGAAGCAACGAGTGTCTCAGAGCAGGGAAAGCATTTTAGGGCTGCCTCAGAACTTGTTTTGTTTCGTAGTTGTAAAGGGGCGGGGTTCCGACGCCTCTCAAAACATTGGCTTCAGGGCTCACTTCACAAGACCGGTAACCCAGGCCCCTGAGGGTCGGCAACTGCAAGCCTCCCTGGAACTTCAGACGGCCCGTTCTATACCACTGTACCTGTAGGCCTTGCTGCCCCACTAGACACTTTTACAGGTCAGGAAGACTGACAGATATTGCCTGAGCAGTTACTACTGTGTGTCAGGCGCTGTGTACACAAGCTGGGACAAAAAACAGGCCCCTGCTCTGTTGGAGTTTACAGGCAGGGAGCCAGCCACTGACCGTGATATAAATGTAGTAATGATGTAATTATAATTTGATTAATAATGAATCCACTTTAGTGATTATTAACCTTTACTTAATAATAATGGTGATAATTTCAATAATAGTGATGCAAATAAATGTAAATGTGTTGTTACAATAGATGCCAGAAGTGAAAGGTAAGTGGTTCTATGGTCGTGTAAAATAGGGGGACTTAATTTGGCTAAGGTCAGGGAAGACTAGAGTTGAAGTATGAAGAGAGAAGAATTAAGCTGGTAGATGTTTTGGAAACCTTGAAACAGGTATTAGGGAAGGTGGTAGATAAATTTTCCTGAAGTCATAGCAGGTTTTACCACAAAGCTTCTCTAAATAGTTGACTCTACAGATGTTTTGTTTTAATGTGTATTTTTTGACCTTCCTACACTGTTGGTGGGAATGTAAATTGGTGCAGTCACTACAAAAGGTGGTATGAAGGTTCCTTTGAAAACTAAAAATAGAATAACTGTATGATCCAGCAGTCCCATTCCTGGACATATATCTGGAGAAAATTCTAATTCAAAGAGATACATGCTCCCCAGTGTTCACTGAAGCAGTATTTACAATAGTCAAGACATGTAAGTAACCTAAATGTTCCTTGACAGATGAATGGATAATGTAGTATTTATATACAATGGAACAATACTAAGCCATAAAAAGAACAAAATAATGCCATTTGCAGCAACATGGATGGACCTAGAGATGATCATACTAAGTGAAGTCAGAGACAAACATCATGTTATCATTTATATGTGGAATCTTAAAAAATAAAACAAATGAACTTATGTACAAAACAAACGGATTCACAGACAGAAAAACTTACAGTTACCAAAGGGGAAAGGGGGGGTAAATTGGTAGGAATTTAACAGATACACACTCAGTTCAGTTCAGTCACTCAGTCGTGTCCAACTCTTTGTGACCCCATGAAGCGCAGCACGCCAGGCGTCCCTGTCCATCACCAACTCCGGAGTTCACTCAGACTCACGTCCATCGAGTCAGTGATGCCATCCAGCCATCTCATCCTCTGTCGTCCCCTTCTCCTCCTGCCCCCAATCCCTCCCAGCATCAGAGTCTTTTCCACTGAGTCAACTCTTCACATGAGATGGCCAAAGTACTGGAGTTTCAGCTTTAGCATCTTTCCTTCCAAAGAAATCCCAGGGCTGATCTTCAGAATGGCCAGGTTGGATCTCCTTGCAGTCCAAGGGACTCTCAAAGAGTCTTCTCCAACACCACAGTTCAAAAGCATCCATTCTTCGGCGCTCAGCCTTCTTCACAGTCCAAATCTCACATCCATACATGACCACAGGAAAAACCATAGCCTTCACTAGACAGACCTTTGTTAGCAAAGTAATGTCTCTGCTTTCGAATATGCTGTCTAGGTTGGTCATAACTTTCCTTCCAAGGAGTAAGCGTCTTTTCATTTCATGGCTGCAATCACCATCTGCAGTGATTTTGGAGCTCCAAAAAATAAAGTTTGACACTGTTTCCACTGTTTGCCCATCTATTTCCCATGAAGTGATGGGACCGGATGCCATGATCTTTGTTTTCTGAATGTTGAGCTTTAAGCCAACTTTTTCACTCTCCACCTTCACTTTCATCAAGAGGCTTTTGAGTTCCTCTTCACTTTCTGCCATAAGGGTGATGTCATCTGCATATCTGAGGTTACTGATATTTCTCCTGGCAATGATACACACTACTACATAAAAAATAGATAACCAACAAGGACCTACTGTATAGCACTGGGAACTGTATCCAATACCTTGTAATACCCTATAATGAAAAGATATGTAGACAGATTTATATATGGATATACCTGAATCATTTTGCCTACACCTGAGACACATCATAAATCAACTATACTTCAGTTTTTAATAAGGAAGGAAAAAATACTGTATTTGGAGGGGAAAAAACCCCACAACTCCCCAGACTGTAGAAACCCCAAAGTTGTTACTTTGGGATTTATCCTTTTTTACTTGGAATAATCAAGTTTTTATATACTAGTGCTAAGACTAAATCACATTTGTGATAGCAGAAAATCTATGGACTTGAGGCAGCTACAGGTCTGTTGAGTCCATTAAGTTTCCAGGTGATTCTAATGAACAGGTATATTTGAGAACCATTGCTCTAGTCTAGCTTGGCCTTTGCACAGTGAGGGCTTAAGATCAACAGTATCAGTATCACCTGAGCTCTGGCAAAGAAATCCAAATTAGTGGGCCTCACCTCATTACTGTATTGCAAACTCTGGGGGTGGGGCCCAGCAATCTGAGTTATGCTCACGTTCAGTTGATTCTGATCCTTATTTAAAGAACCACAATGGTTATAATCTAAGTCAACTGCTGGGTGACTTTAGAACTAATCATTGAGCTTCCTTTTTTTTAATCTGTAAAATGGGGATACTGCATATCTGCCCAATCCATGCAACAGTATTTCTACAAAAATGAATACATGTAGTATCAGATGTGATCGTATTTTGAAAAGGCTAGGGTGGTGGACAGTTGTGAAGAGTATCAGTAGTGATAATCCTGCCATTTATTGAATACCACGTTCTAGGAACTATTTATGCCATATTTCACTCAGTCATCGCTACAAACATCTGATGTACATAATCCTATCCTCATTTTTCAAATGAGAAAACAGGCTTTGAGGGTTTAAAAAACCTTGCTCAAGGTGACCTAGCAGAGCCAAGTTAGAACTCGGATGAGCTTTATATGCCTCTCTTTGCCTTTATTCGGGTAGCCTGGTGCTCTGGAGAGGGTGAGTAATGGCAATAAAACAAATTTACATTTGAATTAAGGAAATAGGAATGAGGTTCCTTACGTACTATCATCCCAATCTACTGATTTACTGTGCCTGTGACTCTGGTTTACTCTCCCCATTTGTTTCTGAAATTTTTTTTTTCATTGAAAGGTCACTTTTAGTAAGTTTTAGCAAAAATAATCAATGAGCAATCACTAATAAGAATTGGAGTTTTATTTGAGTCAAACTGAAAGACTACAGCCTGGAAGCTCGTTTCCTAGATTACTCTGAGAAATTGCTCTGGAGAAGCAGGGGTTTTTTAGTCAGTTTTAAATTTTGTCAGAACAAAGAACAAACTTTAAGTCAATCAGGAATACACCTCTCCAAGGTTTCAAATAAACCAGACCAGCACGCACACATATACAGCACGCACAGAATGGCCTTGGCACCTAAGAAGGAAGTCTCTATCAAGTGAGTCCTAGCATTGGCATTCCAGGATGAAGGGCGTTTAATCCTTATTTTTAACATGGGTGTTCTTTACTTCAGGTCAAGGTATCCTTTTCATTGATAAGTTAAACAGTTACAATCTATGTTTGATAGGCCACAAACAGGCTATTTTAGTTAGCATAAAATTCAAGTTAACTCATTTATAAGCCAGAATGACTTCCCCATACCTCAATATGTGAAATTTTCTTTCATCACATATACTCCTGCACTCTTTACAAGAGTCTTCTTCCCCTCACCCCACCCCACCCCCTTGTCTCTCTGTTCCAAAGTCCACACATGGTCAGGACATTAACATGGCTAAATTGTCCCATGTGGTAACTCTCAGCTGATAATCTGATCACCTTGTCTTTCATGGCTTTTGACAGTGACCTACTTATCACATCTGGATTCTTCTACAACTGTTGAGTGCAAATGAGTTCCTGACCTTGCTAACTGGAGCCCAGCCCTGGAAAATTTCTGACAGCATAAAATTCAAGGTCTCATCTTAAGACTTAAATAATGAAAACAATAACCACAAATTCCCAGTTGGGTTCAGGAGACAGACTACAGCACAACCTTTCTGACAGTTACTTCCAAAGTAAATCCCAACTGTCTATGAAATGGTCAAGAGGCCACCTACTCTGAAAGCAGGTTGAATACGGCTTGTTAACAGAATGTCATTTTGCAGGCATAGCCTTACCACACTCCTCTACTGAACACAAGATGCACTGTTTCAATCAGACTCTGACCAAAGAAGCTAAATGTTATATTTTGAGGCAAGTTTTTTGTTTGTTTTTTAAGAAAAGCAACATACCAGCCCCCTTGTCTCTTTTCTACAATTGTTCCCTCTCCATCCCTCCTCTCCACTTTCTTCCTAAACTCTCCAAATTGTCAGGCACTTTATCTACCAGAGCTTACAGTTCTCCACAGGGCTCAAGAAAGGCTGAGAGGATTTCTTACGTAAAGAGAAATCATTTTTGCAATTCCTTAGCAAAGTTCAAAGATGTGATGGCCAGAAGCTACTATACTTGATTCTCGAAATACACTTACCCCATTGTTGGAAGAAAAGCGAAGCAATCAAACAGAAACCAAGATAACAATAATAATAAACTGTGGAGGTCTACTTTCTCAGAAACTGCTCATGTTCTATAGGCTATTAGTGCCTGAAATGTACTCATGGCCTAAAAACCATGTTCTAAGAAAAGGTAAAAAAGTGTCTATATTACACCAAAAAGGGAATTCAGCCACAAGGTAGAAACTGAAGAGGAAGGCAATCCAAGCAGACCATTTACTTGGTATCATAAATTTATCTTTTGCTTTCTTCTACTCCCATTAAAGGGAAAAAAGGAATCTGCTGTATGACCCAGGGCTCAAACCGGGGTTGATAACAACCTAGAGGGGTGGAATGGTGAGGGAGGTGGGAGGGATGTTCAAGCGGGAGGGAACATGGGTAAAGTTATAGCTGATTCATGTTGACAGAAACCAATGCAGTACCGTAAAGCAATTATCCTTCACTTAAAAATCAAAAAGAAAAAAGGGCGGGACAAACTAAACTACTGAAATGCATTAGGCAAAAGTCACAGGCTAAAATCAGCAGTTCTGAAGTTTAACTTCTGAGTAAAACTGTAAGTGCTTGAAAGTGTTTAAGTGTCTTTAACCCTCATCAGATCTTTTAACTAAAACCCTGGAATTGAGCCAAGTCCTTTGTGGTAATAGCCCCTGCTCCAGCATCTTGATTGCCCAACATGGCTGCTGAGCAACCCCATTCCAGATCTCAGCAGGCATCTGGTCACTGGAGATCTCTAACAACCACTCCCTCTCCCACTTAGAGCTTCAAATAAACACTGAGATTATTATAGGCTCACATTGACGGGGTTCACAACAGAACATCCCAAATATGTCACTTAGGCATATTGATTATTTTGAATTAAAGTTATTTGAGAAAAAGCCAGTCCAAGAAGAACAAGCTGACCCTCCTTTGTTCCCCTGAGAGCAGAAAACAAAACTCCCACAGGAAGGAGTCCTCCCCACTCAAAGGAGGGAGGGCATCTTACACAGAGATAGGGAAAGGGCAGAGGAAGCTGTGTAAACAAACTCTTGTTACTTCTTCATTAGTCTGCTACTCTAAGCCCAAACCCTTTTGTCAAATCTTCATAACTGATTCTTCACCTAAAAAGGTATATAATTGCCTGCTTCAGTCACTTCTGCCGTGCCATACCCATGAGACCTACATACATAAAAAATTAAGTTTGGGTTTTTGTTGTCCTGTTAATTTGTCTTGTGTCAATTTAATGATTATACCAGCCAAAAGAACCAAAAGCAACAGAAGAGAAATTTTCCTTCCCTGCAACATGCAGTTGTAAGAAATAATTCAGAGAGATTCTATGTACCTTTTGCCCAATTTCTCCTAACAGTAACATTTTGAGAAACTATAGTACACTGTCCCATCCCAGATACAGTTCACTAATCCAACTCCGATTTCCCCAGCTTGACCTGCACCCTGTGTGTGTGTGTTTAGACCTATACAGTTTTATAACACGTACAGATTTGTGCATCCGCCACCACCACAGTCAAAATACTGAGCACTTCTAACACCACAAAGATCTGTCATGTGGCCCTTTTATAACCAGGTCCTCCTCATATCTACCTATCCCCCACCCATACCCTGACTTCCTTCCCCTGATAACCACTAATCTATTCGCCATTTCTAAAATGTTATAATTTCAAAAATGTTACATAACCTTTTGGAGAACAGTATGTCAGCTTTTGCAATTAGCTTGTCAAATTCAGCACAATTCTCTGGGGATTAATCCAAACAGTCAGATCAGATCAGATCAGATCAGTCGCTCTGTCGTGTCCGACTCTTTGCGACCCCATGAATCGCAGCACGCCAGGCCTCCCTGTCCATCACCAACTCCCGGAGTTCACTCAGACTCAAGTCCATCGAGTCAGTGATGCCATCCAGCCATCTCATCCTCTGTCATCCCCTTCTCCTCTTGCCCCCAATCCCTCCCAGCATCAGAGTCTTTTCCAATGAGTCAACTCTTCGCATGAGGTGGCCAAAGTACTGGAGTTTCAGCTTTAGCATCATTCCTTCCAAAGAAATCCCAGGGCTGATCTCCTTCAGAATGGACTGGTTGGATCTCCTTACAGTCCAAGAGACTCTCAAGAGTCTTCTCCAACACCACAGTTCAAAAGCATCAATACTTCGGCGCTCAGCCTTCTTCACAGTCCAACTCTCACATCCATACATGACCAGAGGAAAAACCATAGCCTTGACTAGACGGACCTTTGTTGGCAAAGTAATGTGTCTGCTTTTGAATATGCTATCTAGGTTGGTCATAACTTTCCTTCCAAGGAGTAAGCGTCTTTTAATTTCATGGCTGCAGTCACCATCTGCAGTGATTTTGGAGCCCAGAAAAATAAAGTCTGACACTCTTTCCACTGTTTCCCCATGTATTTCCCATGAAGTGATGGGACCGGATGCCATGGTCTTCGTTTTCTGAATGTTGAGCTTTAAGCCAACATTTTCACTCTCCACCTTCACTTTCATCAAGAGGCTTTTGAGTTCCTCTTCACTTTCTGCCATAAGGGTGGTGTCATCTGCATATCTGAGGTTATTGATATTTCTCCCGGCAATCTTGATTCCAGCTTGTGCTTCTTCCAGTCCAGCGTTTCTCATGATGTACTCTGCATATAAGTTAAATAAACAGGGTGACAATATACAGCCTTGACATACTCCTTTTCCTATTTGGAACCAGTCTGTTGTTCCATGTCCAGTTCTAACTGTTGCTTCCTGAGCTGCATACAAATTTCTCAAGAGGCAGATCAGGTGGTCTGGTATTCCCATCTCTTTCAGAATTTTCCACAGTTTATTGTGATCCACACAGTCAAAGGCTTTGGCATAGTCAATAAAGCAGAAATAGATGTTTTTCTGGAACTCTCTTGCTTTTTCAATGATCCAGCAGATGTTGGCGATTTGATCTCTGGTTCCTCTGCCTTTTCTAAAACCAGCTTGAACATCAGGAAGTTCACGGTTCACATATTGCTGAAGCCTGGCTTGGAGAATTTTGAGCATTACTTTACTAGCGTGTGAGATGAGTGTAATTGTGCGGTAGTTTGAGCATTCTTTGGCATTGCCTTTCTTCGGGATTGGAATGACAACTGACCTTTTCCAGTCCTGTGGCCACTGCTGAGTTTTCCAAATTTGCTGGCATATTGAGTGCAGCACTTTCACAGCATCATCTTTCAGGATTTGGAATAGCTCAACTGGAATTCTATCACCTCCGCTAGCTTTGTTCATAGTGATGCTTTCTAAGGCCCACTTGACTTCACGTTCCAGGATGTCTGGCTCTAGGTCAGTGATCACACCATCGTGATTATCTGTATTGTGAAGCTATCAAACAGTCTGCTTCTTTTTATTTCTGAGTAGTAGTCCATGGTATGTACATACCACAGGTTTTAACCATTCACCTGTGGAAAGACATCTGGGCTGACTTTAGTTTGGAGGTATTGCAGATAAGGCTGCTATGAACATTTATGTGAACGCAGTTTTCATTTCTCTGAAATAAATGCCCAGGAGTACTCTCACTGGGTCCTGTGGTACCTACAAGTTTAGTTCTACATGAAACTGACAGACATTTCCAGACCAGCTGTACCACTTCACACTCCTGCCAGGACTGGGTGAGTGATCCAATTTCCTCTCCAGGATCCGATACTCTGTTCCAAATGCATCTTCTGCATTTGGTGTTGTCATTTTTTTTTTTTTTTAAACCATTCTGAGAGGTGTATAGTGATGTCTCAGTGTGGTTTTAATTTGCATTTCCCTGATGGCTAATGATATTGAACATGTTTTATGTACTTATTTGTCATCTTTATATCCTCTTTGATAGTGTCAGTTTGTGTCTTTTGCCCATTCTCTAGACTGTTTTTCTTACTGTTGCATTGTGAGATTCATTTTATGTTTTAGATACTAGTCTTTTATCAGATATGTGGTGTGCAAATATTTTCTGCCAGTCTTTATTTTTCCATTCTCTTCACATATGATTTCACAGAGCAAAAGTTTTTTGTTTTGATGAGATTTATCACATTTTTTCTAAAACATTCATAATTCTTCATTTTGCATGTCAGTCTGCAATACATTTTGCATTCATTTTTGTATAAGGTGTGGGATTTAGGTCAAGGTTCATCTTTATCCTCCTATAATACCCAATGGCTTAAGCACAAGTTGATAAAAAGGCTATCCCTCTTCCACTGAATAGCTTTTGCATCTTTGTCAAAAGTCAGTTGAGCATGCGTGTGTCAGTCTATTTCTGGGTCTTTATTCCATTGAGATCTCTCTACCAGTATCACACTATATACTCAAGCATATAGTAAAGGCCTTAGTATGAAGAGTGATTCCTCCCATTGTATTTATCTTTGTCAAGATTGTTTTAACTATTCTAAGGTCTGTGCCTTTCCATATAAATTTTAAAATAAGCTTACCTATATCAACATAAAGTGTTGCTAGAATTTTGATAGGAAATGCACTAAGCCTACAGATTCATTAGGGGAGAGTTGATATGGCGACCAAGCAGTCTGGCTTAAGAGTTAAGGATTAGGAAACATGAAGATGTAGAAACAAAGACTAACTGTTGAGCAGGGGAAATGGCAACAATTTATACTATAAACCAGTCACACAACGGAGTCACCACACTCCCAGTTCCCTGGAAGATAACGGATAAAGATCAGATACACATTCCTAAGCTGTTTTTACAGCAATCGGGAAGCAGACCTCCACAAATGAAAACTGCTGACCACATGCACAGAGACTGGTGATGCTCGAGACTTCACCTTGATGCCGGCCAATCTGAGGATTATGCATGAGGTCACTGCCTTTAAAATCTCCGTCTCCCAGTTGGCAACTTGGAGATGGTCTTGGACATTAGTCCACCATCTCCCCAGGTTGCTGGCCTCCTGAATACAGCAACTTCTCCTTTTCCACCAACACTTGTCTCTTGAGTATTGGCCTTGAGCAGTGAGCAGCTGAGCTTGGCTTCATTACCAGCCTCATCCAATTACAGCATCTTCAATATGTTGGCTCTTTCTGTCCATGATCAAGTTTCATCTCTCCATTTACTTGTCTTCTTTTGATTTCCTCCATCAGCATTTTGTAATTTTCAGCATATAGATCCTGTACATATTTTTAAGTGTACACCTAAGTATTTTCTTTGTAGCAACTGTAAATAGTATTTATAAGTGGTTTTTAATTTCAGCTTCCATATGTTCACTTCTACCAATAGAAATGCAATTGATTTTTGTATGTTGCTCTGTTATTTCTGTTGTTTAAAACTACCCAGGCTATAGTATTTCACAATGGCAGCCTGAGCTGACTAACACTGGATATGTGCCAGGGACACTCTAGGAGGGACAGGCTTCTACTACACATGGCCAGCCCACACCACCATGAAAAATCAATGGTGGTACATCTTGTTCTAAGGACCAAAAAAAGAAATCAAAAGAAGTGTGATTCACTTTTTATATGCTCAAGATCGTACTATCAGCAGCTGGAGTGATTTCCAGCCAGGATTTCCATAACACGCCATGACAAGAAAGTGAGACACTCTTCCTTGATCAGAGAATGCCACCCAATAGGAGGCAGTGTGAAGCCCAGAAGGAAAGAGGTTTACCTAAACCATCAGGCCTGGAGATACCCAGGGTGTTAATTTTCACGTTAGTGTGCCTAAGAACCACCTGAGACACTTATTCAAAAGGCAGACGTCAGCCCTGCCCTTTAAGATTTAGATTCAGTAGGTCTGGCGTTAGGCTGACCGACCACCCCCGATTTGTCCAGGACTATCCTGGTTTTAACATTAAAATCATACTATTTGGGACACCTCTCAGTTTTGGGTCTCCCTTCTTGTGTAGACCAGGGATCTGCATATTTAACAAGAATTCTAGTAGCTTTCGTACAGAAAACCCACAGACTATACTTTGAGAAACTCTGACCTAATTTTTACCAGGTAGGAGAAGATGTCGTTAAAGTGTACCTATGGCCATAAAATGATTGAAATAATGTCATCTGTAGAGATTATCCTATTAAGTGAAGTCTGTCAGAAAGAGAAAGACAAGTATCACATCACTTACACGTGGAATCTAAAAAATGTTACAAATGAACCTACCTACAAAACAGAAATAGACTCAGGAACATAGAACAGAAATGTATGATAGCCAAAGAGGAATAAATTAGGAGTTTTGGATTAACATACATACACCATTATATATAAAATAAACAACAAGGACCTACTACATAGGACAGGAAACTATACTCAATATCTAGTAGTATCTATAATGGAAAAGAATCTTTAAAAGAATGTATATTATATATGTGTGTGTATATAATATATACATAACTGAATTACTTTGTTTATACAACACCTGAAATCAACACAACACTGTAAATCAACTATATTTCAATAATTCTTTTTTAAATTTTAAAAAATAAAGTGACCTGTGAAAAGAATTTGCTGGATTTTAAATACACTTTTGAGCCTAAACCGTGGAGAGTAAGATATCAAATTAAACATTTAAGTATAAAAAATCCAGCAGACTTCAGTCCCCGATGCCCCTCTTTCTGCAGTGTTCCATCCCTCACGTTCACTGGTTACTTTCACATCTGCCTTCTTTCACTTCTGGAGACCACTGCCTTGCTCTCCACCCTTATTCCTACCACCATTCTTGCTGACATCAACATCCAAGTATTCTGCTCCTTCACATCCCCACATCCTGTGTCAGTCAGAGTCTGGTCAGGAAATGGGAACCATGCCAGTTATTTGACAGAGAGAATTCAATATTTAGAGTTGTTAGCTAAGTGTAGAATTTTTAACAAGGAAACTGGAAAGGAGACAAGAGAATACTAAGGTATCACAGAGACCTCAATTGCAGGAGGCAGCTACCATCCCTAGGTCAGGGTGAAGACAAGGGAGGGGCTAGGACTGTAAGAGATTAGGCCCAAAGAGGAGGGCCTCAAGAGTTGAAGCCACATCTCTGAAGAGCAGTGTTGCCTGGCTGACGCTGGTGTCTCTGAGATGCACTCAATGAAGCCGGTTCTGCAAGTGCAGGAAACACTCAAACTGAACTCTACTACTATGGGAAGGAACTGCTGCCTGGGTGAAGAAACACTGTTGCCATAAGAGTGATGTAAACAGGAAGAAGCAAGCCTCTCATTCCTCCCCGAGCCTTACTCACTCTCTCTAGACTCCTCTCATGGCAGAATGTTCAGTTCAATTCAGTCACTCAGTCGTGTCTGACTCTTTGTACCCCCATGGACTGCAGCACGCCAGGCCTCCCTGTCCATCACCAACTCCCAGAGTTTACTCAAAGTCATGTCCATTGAGTTGGTGATACCATCCAGCCATCTCATCCTCCATCGTCCCCTTCTCCTCCCACCTTCAATCTTTCCCAGCATCAGGGTCTTTTCCAGTGAGTCAGTTCTTCGTATCAGGTGGCCAAAGTATTGAAGTTTCAGCTTTAGCATCAGGCCTTCCAATGAATATTCAGGACTGATCTCCTTTAGGATTGACTGATTGGATCTCCTTGCAGTCCAAGGGACTCTCAAAGAGTCTTCTCCAACACCACAGTTCAAAAGCATCAATTCTCAGCTTTCTTTATAGTCCAACTCTCACATCCATACATGACTACTGGAAAAACCATAGCCTTGACTAGATGGACCTTTGTTGGCAAAGTAATGTCTCTGCTTTTTAATATGCTGTCGAGGTTGGTCATAACTTTTCTTCCAAGAAGTGTCGTTTAATTTCATGGCTGCAGTCACCATCTGCAGTGATTCTGGAGCCCAGAAAAATACAGTCTGTCACTGTTTCCACTGTTTCCCCATCCATTTGCCATGAAGTGATGGGACGAGATGCCTGATCTTAGTTTTCTGAATGTTGAGCTTTAAGCTAACTTTTTCACTCTCCTCTTTCACTTTCATCAAGAGGCTCTTTAGTTCTTCTTCACTTTCTGCCGTAAGGGTGGTGTCATCTGCATATCAGAGAAGGAAATGGCAACCTACTCAAGTATACTTTCCTAGAGAATTCTGTGCAAAGAGGAGCCTGGTGGGCTGCTGTCCATAGGGTGGCATAGAGTTAGACACGACTGAAGTGACTTAGCATGCATGCATGCATGCATTGGAGAAGGAAGTGGCAACCCACTCCAGTATTCTTGCCTGGAGAATCCCAGGGATGGAGGAGCCTGGTGGGGTCGCACAGAGTCGGACACAACTGAAGCGACTTAGCAGCAGCAGCATCTGCATAGCTAAGGTTATTGATATTTGTCCTGGCAATCTTGATTACAGCTTGTGCTTCTTCCAGCCCAGCGTTTCTCATGATGTACTCTGCATATAAGTTAAATACGTAGGGTGACAATATACAGCCTTGACATACTCCTTTCCCTATTTGGAACCAGTCTGTTGTTCCATGTCCAGTTCTAACTGTTGGCAGCATGTAACAGGGAGCTATTTGGCAAAGCAAAAAATGATTTGCAAAGTCCCAGCCCTAGCATCCCAGGGAAAGTATGTAAGGTGAGTCTGGAGCTAAGAGGCAGTGGCTTAATAACTGTGCATCTCCGTGACACTTCCTTCCACCTCACCTTGGTCACTCTTTCCCACAATCATACACTTGAGCTTGTCATCACAAATACCGGCATCACCTCTGAAGTAATAATTCCAAGCATTTCACCCTCTGACAGTTACCTCCAACACCTAGAGCTCACCAGCTCTAATACTCCTTTCTCAGCATCACTCTGGCCTCTTTCAACCTTCACTCTATTGGCCCTGATAGGGCTGTCACATCCATCTTCCTATGTGCTCATTTTCCTCCTTAGACAGCCTGGATTCCACGACACATTAGTCACCCCCTTAACTTTGACTTCCGGGATTTTCTCTCCTGTGTCCCACTTGCCCATCAAAGTGTCATCTCTAATAATGTGCAAACATTCCACTACGTCATGCCTGCATGAAAGTAGCTGAATATTATCTAGTTTCACTTGAATTCCAAAACCATAGATTTCAAACAGGCTCTCAATATTCCTCAACCATCTGGTCATATCTTCCGTGTGTGTTTACTTCCCTCCCTTCCCAAATACTAGTTCACACTTAGAAGTTCTCTTTCTCCTGCAATCTCATTCACACTATGCCCCTATCACTGTCAGCTAATGACCTTTTTTCACATTTAATGGCAAAAAATAGATAAACAATCTTATGAGAGCTCCCACAAGATAGACCAGCCTAGTGTATCAGAGCCTAAAGTGTGAGACATGACCCTGATTCTATCAAAGATCAGCCCCTCTGCTTGGGCCCTGGCGTTCATCTCTTCTCTTCCTCCCCAGGACTCTATTTCTATGATTCTCCCCTCCTCATCTCCAATTATCAATTGCTCTCTAGAATCTAAGTGGACTGAAACAGCCACGTAACTGCAACAAAGAGGGAAGGGAGGGAAAGACAGAAGGAAGGGAGGGAGGGGAAAAGACAGAGGGAGAAAGGATGGATATAGGGAGGGAGGGAGAGAAAAAGAAAGGAAGGATGGCAGGCAGGCAGGAAAACCTTCCGTGAGCCCACAGTCCCCTACCAGACCCTATTCGTCCTTGACAACAAAACCTTCAGTCAGGGTTGCCTGGAGTAGCTAGACCTAGTCCTGCTCAGTCAGGAACCCAGACTAATTGGGCTTCAGTCAACATTAACAAGGTTATCCATGTTGTCAATAACATCGTCATTTCTTGTCTTTATCATTCACGGCCTCTCAAAAGCAGTGGGCTCAACTGGCCACATCTCCTCTCTCTTTTCTGAAATTCCCTCTTCTCTGGTTCTTTATCTACTTGGCAACTCCTGCTCAGCCTCCTTTGCTGTCTCTGCTTCTCCTGTTTGACCTCTAAACCCTGGATGCCCACAGTTGAACCCTGGAACCACTTTCCTGACTGATTTAATCTCTTTCTCTAATCAACCTTGTCCACTGGCTCCTAATTTATATATTCAATCATCTGGTTTTTCATCTCACCTTGGATTTTTTTCAAATTTCATTTCCCAATTGTCTCTTGCTAGTTATACAGAAGTGCAAATTATTTTTGTATATTGACTCTACCCTGAAATCTTGTTAAACACACTAGTTGTAGGAATTTTTGTAAAATGTTGTTAGCTTTTCTATCTGTGTAATCATGGCATCTATAGATGACCACACATTTGTTCTTTCTTACTAATCTTTATGATATACGTGATAAGTAATAACCAAATGGAAGCTGATGCTAAGTCGCTTCAGTTGTGTCCGACTCTGTGCGACCCCATTGACAACAGCCCACCAGGCTCCTCTGTCCACAGGATTCTCCAGGCAAGAATACTGGAGTGGGTTGCCATTTCCTTCTCCAATGGAAGCTAATATAGCATTATTATAAAGGATAAAAAGCACTGCATTAATTTGTGTCCACAACAAAATACAATAGACTGGGTGACAAACAGCAGAAAGTCATTTCCTCACAGTTCTGGAGGCTAAAAGTCCATAACTAAGCTGTCCACGGAAAAGGCAACCCACTCCAGTACTCTTGCCTGGAAAATCCCATGTATGGAGAAGCCTGGTAGGCTACAGTCCATAGGGTCGCAAAGAGTCGGACATGACTGAGCGACTTCACTTACACTTTTCAAGCTGTCCACAGGCTGGGATTCTCCTGAGACCTCTCTCTCAGATTTGCAGATGACCGCCTGCTCGCTGCGTCTCACACGGTCTTCCTCTGTGCACGGACGTGTCTGCCTCCCAAACTCCTCGTTTTATAAGGGTACCAGTCCTGGTAGATTAGGACCCACCCATATAACCACATTTTACCTCAATTAACTTTTTAAAGGCCCTACCTCCAGACGGTTATATTTTGAGGTACTGTGGATTCAGATTTCAATAGATGGGCACAATTCAGTGCATAACAAGTACTGCAGGGATTAAGAGAGATTGTATACTCTTGAGAATTTATAATAATCATGTGCTTTTGTGTATCTGTCAAAATAATCTTAAATATATACAAAAATTTTAAGAATTACAAAGATAAATTAACAAATCCTTACTGACACTGATAGGCAATAATGAAACGTGGTATTTGCAGGGTCAAAATCACATCTATCATCTTCTCTAATCTCAATGCAAAAACAAAGTAGAAATCAACAATAGAAAGATAAAGAAACCAAAAATAGAAAAATTTATTTTGAACTTGTGAGTTCAAAAGAAAGAGAATGTAAAGTATGAAATACCAATAAAAATATCCAGAGCACTGTCGATCACAACTCCGGGGATGCAACTAAAGACAAATTTGGTGAATGCGTACAGCCTAAAAATGCATTAGAATTCAAGACATATTGAACACAGATGAGCTAAGAATTCAAGTTTCAAAAAGAGAAAACAAGAGAGTGAATTCAAGAATTCAAATAGAAGGAAGGAAATAATAAAATAACGAATAAAGTGAACAACAAAGGCAATATAGAAACATCAAGCTGATTCCTGGAAAAGACACATAACTTACACAAGCCTCCACAAGACTGATGCCAACAAGAGAGAAAAGGCACTAATGAACACTGCATACAAAAAAGAAATGGATTTTCCTGAGCCCGACATTTTAAAGTATTTCCTTAAATAGAAGCAGCAAACCGTGAATTTGAGCACGTTTTTCCTGAAGAGCACTGTGGAAAGGTCAGCAGAGAGGCACAAAATTAGACTTCTCGGTTGCCCTGGACTGTCATCAGTGTCTCTCATCCTCCACAAATTCTTCCAGGAGCTCCAGGATTAGGGGAAGGTGCTCTAAGATTGACTGTATCTGCTCTTGTCCTATCTGATCACTTTCTTTTGGCTAGGATTTTGGAATTAAATTGATAAATTATTCTCTCTGTGTGTCTTTGTGTACGGTGTGTGTCTATGTGTGTGTATGATGTGTATCTGTGTGTACAGTGTGTCTCTGTGTGTATGGTGCGGGTGTCTGTGTATACAGTGTGTGTGTGTGGTACGTCTGTGTGTACTGGGTGTGTATCTGTGTGTATGGCGTGGGTCCGTGTGTGTGGTGTGTGTCTATGGTGTGTGTGTCTGTGTGTATGGTGTGCATGTCTGTGTGTATGGTGTGTGTGTGTGTGTGTGGTGTGTGTCTGTGTGTATGGTATGTGTGTGTGCTGTGTGTGTCTGTGTGTACGGTGTGCGTTGGTATGTGTGATGTGTGTGTCTATGGTGTGTGTGATGTGTGTGTATGGTGTGTGTGCGGTGTGTGTCAGTGTGTACGGTGTGTGTCTGTGTGTATGGTGAGTGTGTGTACAGTGTGTGTCTGTGTGAAGGGTGTGTGTGTCTGTGTGAAGGGCGTGTGTGTGTGAAGGGTGTGTGTGTTTGTGTATATGGTGTGTGTCTGTGTGTGCGGTGTGTGTCTATGGTGCGTGTGTCTGTGTGTATGGTGTCTGTGTGTGTGGTGTCTGTCGGTATGTACGGTGTGTGTGTCTGTGTGTATAGTGTGTGTGTATATGGTGTGTGTGTCTGTGTGTATGGTGTGTGTTCTGTGTGCGGTGTGTGTTAGTGTGTATGGTGTGTGTATGCTGAGTGTGTGTACAGTGTGTGTCTGTGTGAAGGGTGTGTGTGTGTGTGTGGTGTGTGTCTGTGTGTGTGGTATGTCTTGGTGTGTATGGTGTGTGTGTCTGTGTATGCTGAGTGTGTGTACAGTGTGTGTCTGTGTGAAGGGTGTGTGTCTGTGTTTTGGGTGTATGTTTCCCCTTGGTCTGCAGTTCAGGAAATCTGGTATCCTGCCTGGGACTGGTCTCACTCCCATCCCTCACTTCACCTCGGTTACATTTAGAACCAAAGCAGAGAATGCTGAGGACTCTTGAGAGACAGAACAGCCTTGGTGCCCACAGGGAGTGTTGTGTTAATGTTTTCCCCTAACTCCCAACTGTCTCTGCCCGGTGATTAAAGAGATCTGAGCTGAGGGCAAGGTGACCTCAGACGTGGTTCCCTGGTTTCTCAGAAACACACAGCTGAGGCGGTCTGGGTAACCAAGATCTCTGAAGTCAGTGAAGGACTAAAGTTTGGGCCGGGGACCAGTGGTCTTGACCAGTGTCCGACACCTGAAGCCAAACCAGAAAGAAAAACTGAGGGACCCAGGGCTCCTCAAGCCCCACCAGACTTCTGATTGGAGACGGCCAGGCAGACATTGGATCATGCCTGATAGGTTTTTACAAGGTGAAAGTGAAAGTGAAGTCACTCAGTCATGTCCCGACTCTTTGCGACCCCGTGGACCATAGCCTACCAGGATTCTCTATCCAAGGGATTCTCCAGGCAAGAGTACTGGAGGGGGTTGCCATTTTCTTCTCCAGGGGATCTTCCCAACCCAGGGATTGAACCCTGGTCTCTTGCATTGCAGGCAGATGCTTTAATCTCTGAGCCACGAGGGAAGCCCTACCTTTTACAAGGTAGGGGGTGCAAATGGATCTGAGAGATGTTTTAATGGATGTGACTCTACATACATAATCAATTTTAAATAACAGGGGTAGATTACAAAGAAAGAATAAAATTTTTTGACTACTGTATTTTTCCTTAAAAAATTAATCACATATATAATACACAAATACACTCTCCTGAAAAACTCAAACTATACAGACATAAAGAGAGTCAAACCTTAATGTTCCTCTTCAGTCCTGTTACCCCAGCATATATCAACTCCCAAAGGGGATCTTGAGCCAGTGGTGTGTGTCTGCCTTGTTCTTTTTAGTGCATTTACATATGTGGTACATGATTACTTTTAGGTAGAGTTCCTGTTTTAATGTTTGTGCCTCAACTTCCTGTCCTTTTCAGATTAGAACCTCTGTGCATGTGTATTAGTTGCTCAGTCATTTCCAGCTCTTTGCCACCCCCAGGACTGAGCTCACCTGGCTCCTCTGTCCATGGGATTCACCAGGGAAGAATACTAGAGTGGGTTGGCATTCCCTTCTCCAGGAGATCTTCCCAACTCAGGGATCAAACCCAGGTCTTCAGCCCTGCAGACAGATTCTTGACCGTCTGAGCCACCAGGGAAGTGCCCAACCACCAGGGAAGACCCTAGCCATCTGTCCTCTTCAGATTAGAGCCACTAGCTTCAGAAAAAAGGGGAGCACCCTTGGAACTGTGTGACTTGGTGAAGCTGCTGGTGTTGTTCAGTTGCTAAGTCGTGTCTGACTCTTTGTGACCCCATGAACTGCGGCATGCCAGGCTTGCCTCTCCTTCGCTGTCTCCCAGAGCTTGCTCAAACTCAAGTCTACCGAGTCGGTGATGCCATCCAACCATCTCATCCTTTGTTGACCCCTTCTCATCCTGCCCTCAATTTTTCCCAGAATCAGGGTATTTTCCAATGAGTCAACTCTTCGCATGAGGTGGCCAAAGTACTGGAGTTTCAGCCTTAGCATCAGTCCTTCCAAAGAACACCCAGGGCTGATCTCCTTCAGAATGGACTGGTTGGATCTCCCTGCAGTCCAAGGTACTCTCAAGAGTCTTCTCCAGCACCACAGTTTGAAAGCATCAATTCTTTGGTGCTCAGCCTTTTTTATGATCCAACTCTCACATCTGTACGTGACTACTTGAAAAACTATAGCTCTGACTCTACGGACCTTTGTTGGCAAAGTGACATCTCTGCTTTTTAATATGTTGTCCAGGTTTGTCATAGCTTTTCTTCCAAGTTGTGTCCTTTAATTTCATGGCTACAGTGATTTTGGAGCCCAAGAAAAGAAAATCTGTCACTGTTTCCACTTTTTTCCCATCTATTTGCCATGAAGAGATGGGTCTGGATGCCATGATGGTGAAGCTGATTGAGGCTTATAAACAGACCTCAAGGGGACAAAGTTTCTGAAGCACTTCTCTATTTGGAAGAGGTGCCTGCTTTCTCAGGGGAAGATTAAAAATTCAGTACTGTTTTGGCAACTTCCTGTGAGTCTTTACTTCAAATCATGAAAAATAATACTACTTTTTAAAAGCCAGCATGTGGTTCAACATATTTCCTTTTCCCTGGCTCTGCAATCATGGAAGTGCATGTGAAGATGGAATTTCCATCAGCCTTGTAACTGTGATGAGCAGAACTCTATGCCCACCCACAAGAGATCTGTAGCATATGTGAAAAATATGACTCACTGGGGTAAGCAAAACACAACAAAAGCAACAACAAACAAAGAGACTGTGGCTTCCCTCACGGCCTCTCTCTTCCGGATCACTCACTCTGAGGGGAGCTTCCTCACTTTCTGAGGACACTCAGGCAGCTTATGAAGAGGCACTATGGTGAAGTGTGTGGCCAACAGCCTGCGTGGGACAGAGACCCGCCAGCAGCCACAAGGGTGAGCCAGGAGCGGCTTCCCGGAGCTAAGCCTCCAGGTCCCGGCAGCCTTAGCAGAGTGCTAGGGCCTCAGCAACCTCCCAGCTGAGCCACTCCCAGCTTCCTGACCCTCAGAAATGGCATGAGGGAATACATGTTTGCTAAAGACACAAAAGTGGGAGTGACTTGGTATGCAGCAAAACGTAACTGACACAATAAAGCTCTTGGAGGAAAACACAGGCAGAACACTCTTGGACACAAATAACAGAAAGGCCCTTTCTGACCCACCTCCTAGAGTAATGAAAATCAAAACAAAAACGCACAAATGGAACCTGACTAAACTCAGAAGCTTTTGCACAGCAAAGGGAACCGTGAACAAGACAAGCCCTCGCATGGGAGAGAATATTTGCAAACAAAGCAACGGATAGGGGTTTAATCTCCAAAATATACAGGCAGCTCAGGCAGCTCAATATATTTTAAAAAGTCCGATCAAAAAAAAAAATGGGCATAAGAGCTAAATAGACATTTCTCCAAAGAAGACATACAGATGGCCAAACACACACATGAAAAGAGGCTCAACATCATTACCTCAAACCCTCTTGCACTACCGATGGAAATGTAAATCGGTACAGCCGCTATAGAGAAGAGTATGGAGAATCCTAAAAAGCTAGAAACAACCAGCACATGACTCAGCAATATATTGTGCATTTACCACTGCTGCACATATACCCTGAGAAAACCACCATTCAAAAAGATACACCCATCCCAACGTATATTGCAGTAATATTGTCAATAGCCAGGACATGGAAGCAACCTGAAATGTCTATGGACAGATGAATGGATAAAGAATTGGTACCTATACACAATGGAGTATTACTCAGACATAAAAAGGAATGAAATTGGGGCATTTACAGTGATGTGGATGAATCTAGAGTCTGTCATACAGGGTGAAGCAAGTCAGAAAGAGAAAAACAAATGTAATATATTAACGTATATATATGGAATCTAGAATAATGGTACAGATGAACCTATCTGCAGGGCAGGAATAGACTCAGACATAGAGAAGGGACATGTGGGCTCTGAGAGAGGAGAGGAGAGGGTGGGATGAGTCGGGAGGGTACCACTGACATACACACTGCCATGTGTAAACAGCTAGTGGGAAGCTGCTGTAGAGCACGGGAGCTCAGCTCGGGGCTCTGTGATGACCTGGAGGGACGGGACGGGGGTTGGGAGGGGCTCAAGAGTGAGGAGATATACGTATATGTATAGCTGATTCACTTTGCTGTACAGAGAAACTAACAACACTGTAAAGCAATTACACTCTAATTTACAAAAAAAGTTTCACAACAAATCCAACCCCACTGCCCAAAAAGCATAATACACACAAGCCCCTAACTAATAAACACTAGGGCCCCTATGACTTTTTAAATTAAGTTGTAATCTTTTTTAAGTTAATATTTATTGGTGTATAGCTGCTTTACAATGTTGTGCTAGTTTCTGTTGTACTGCAGACTGAATCACCTCTATGTATAAGTCCCTTCTTTTTTGGGTTTCCATCCCATTTAGGGGAGCCCCTATGACTTTGGACATAATGGTACTTTTGCCTTTTGAGGGGCCTATCTCCGAATATTAAGAATTCTATTTGTGACTCAGTTCAGTTCAGTTCAGTCACTCAGTCGTGTCCAACTCTTTGAGACCCCGTGAATCACAGCACGCCAGGCCTCCCTGTCCATCACCAACTCCCAGAGTTCACTCAGACTCACGTCTATTGAGTCAGTGATGCCATCCAGCCATCTCATCCTCTGTCGTCCCCTTCTTCTCCTGCCCCCAATCCCTCCCAGCATCAGAGTCTTTGCCAATGAGTCAGCTCTTCGCATGAGGTGGCCAAAGTACTGGAGTTTCAGCTTCAGCATCATTCCTTCCAAAGAAATCCCAGGGCTGATCTCCTTGCAGTCCAAGGGACTCTCAAGAGTCTTCTCCAACACCACAGTTCAAAAGCATCCATTCTTCGGTGCTCAGCCTTCTTCACAGTCCAACTCTCAAACATCCATACATGACCACTGGAAAAACCATAGCCTTGACTAGACAGACCTTTGTTGACAAAGTAATATCTCTGCTTTTTAATATGCTGTCTAGGTTGGTCATAACTTTCCTTCCAAGGAGTAAGCGTCTTTTAATTTCATGGCTGAAATCATGATCTGCAGTGATTCTGGAGCCCAGAAAAATAAAGTCAGCCACTGTTTCCCCATCTATTTACCATGAAGTGATGGGACCAGATGCCACGATCTTAGTTGATCAAGTAAGGAGGCCAATACCTGGTGGAACTATTCAGATTTGGGCAAAATCCTATACCACGTGTGTAGATCACATTAGATTCTACATTTCAGGAAACAAGGAAGAAGACCCACTGACTGAATGGGGCACAAGCCGCTCTAAGTTACTCTGAAAAGGCAATGACAGGAGCTGTGCGGTGGAGTCCAAACCACACAGGACCCCATGAAATTTGACAGGTCGACTGTGATCACTCAGACTAACAGTGGGCTGTGTGACACTGGGTTCTGGACCCAATGTCTTTCTTAAACTGTCTGATACTATTTGAATTAAATCTGGAGGCACTAAAGTGCTTTGATTCACAAACACAGGTGCCAGCTGGCTAGAGTTTGAATCCTATCTTTGCTACTTTCCGGCTGTGTTACTTTTGGAAAGTTTTTTAACCTCTCTGTGTCTCAATTTTATGACCTGTATAGTGAGAACAGTGAAAAAAACCTACCTCATAGGGTAGTTTCTGAGGATTATGTGATTTAACACATATAAAGCACACAATAGTACCTGGCATAGAACGAATAAGCTATCAATATTATTATTATTATTATTATTGTCACTATTATTATTGTTATTATTGAACTTCACTTGAGCTCACCTTAACTACCATGGCATTTTATTACTCTCCTCTCAGAGTCTGCAGTTATGTCTTAGGCATGTCAGAGCAATCTTTCCATAAAGCAGCTGCCCAGAAGTGTCCTTCATTAAGAGAAGGCAGTAGTCAGGGACGTGTCAAATGGGAGGCCCAGGTGGAGAGAACCAGGTTCTTGAATAAGACCAGCAGAGCACCAAGATAACTCTACTGCCCTCTGATGAACAATCTCCTCTGTGGCTCCATGGGCTCTACTTCTGAGATCCTCCCCAAATAGTGACAAGACACAGCTTGGTTTACCAAAATTATACGACAATGGTTACTGGTAAACTGCTATTCTGTGGCCTAAGCTTCAAATAAGTAAGTGGGAAGAACAAAAAACAATCAGTCTATTATGTCAAAGCTTGGCAGACCATGACTGTGAATATCTGGCATATGTTCAGACCAGTTCCTGGCTAACTGCTAGAAGTCCAATGAGGCCAAGTACCATGGACAGCTGGATTGTGTAAGGCAGTCCAGGTTTGGGCTCAACAGCTGCTGAAAAAAAATTGGACCTACCAAGGTCAAGTTTGAGTGTTACATACTAAAAAGAGCTTTATTAAATAATCTATAGAACATCAGGGGGTACCCAGGTGGCAGTAGTGGTAAGCAATCGGCCTGCCAATGCAAAAAACATAAGAGACACGGGTTCGATCCTTGAGTTGGGAAGATCCCCTAGAGGAGGGCATGGCAACCCACTCCAGTATTCTTGCCTGGAGAATCTCATGGACAGAGGAACCTGGAGGGTTACGTCCATGGGGCCACAAAGAGTCGGACAAGACTACTTACCACACATGCATAGAACAAGTGGGCTCACGGGGTGTAAGGGTGTGGGAGGCTGCAGTGGGTCTTACTGAGGGGGGCCTCTGTGTATACCAAAATGTTGTTGCAGAACGGAGACAAAGTGAATTCACCCAGGTACAATCTCGAGTGCACACACATTACCTGCTGTGGGCACAGGGACCACACAAGGCAAGAGGGGCCTGCTGTACACCGAAAGAAGTGACATTTGTACTTGGAATCTGTGTTCCTTACCCCAGAGACTTTGGCAACTGGCACCATACCAAGGCAAAAACTTCACCAATTAGGACATTAAGCCTGAAGCTCCTCTGTCCAGGCTATACATTCTACCAGTCAACCATATAAAACATGGCTCAAAAGAATGGCAACCCATGATATCACACAGGCTACCTTCAAAGTCAAGAAAGTTGGAATGGGTGATGAGACTGTTCCACCTGGTGAAATAATTACAAATATGACGTCTATCACTGGGAAGAAGAAAATTCTATCACTGAGAGATACAACACAAGGTCTGAATAAAGGACCAAATACATTGTGTTGTTGCATAACAACACCCTTCTCTATAATGTAATACATAAATTAGTCATTATTAGAAGGTTAACAGAATTTTTGAACAATTGAGACACTTCAGCTTCTGAAATTGATATGTAAGAAGAGGCATCAAGAATATTAAAGACAAAGTGCAGCCAATACAAGAAACAGTATGGCTGTTCCTTAAAAAAACTAAAACTAAGAGTTGCCATGTGATCCAACAGTCCCATTCCTGGGCATATATCTGGGAAAAGAAACGATAATTCAAAACCTATGAAGCCCTATATTCACAGAAGCACTATTCACAATAGTCAAAACACAGAAACAACCCAAGTGCCCATCGATAAACAGTTGGCTTAAGAAGATGTGGAGATATATACATATAAAATAAATAAACACATACACACAATGGAATATTACTCAGCCACAAATACAGAATGAAATAACGCCATTGACAGCGACGTGGGTGGACCTAGAGATTATCGCACTAAGTGAGTAAGTCAGACAGACAAATATCATGATATCACAAATATGTGGGATCCAAAAAAATAACACAAATCAATCTATATACAAAACAAAAACGGACTCACAGACATAGAAAACAAATTTACGGTCTCCAAACATGAAAGGGCGTGGGGGAGCAATAAATTAGGGGTTTAGGATTAATAAATATAAATTACTATACACAAAATAGAGAAATAATACAGATTTATTGTATAACATAGGGAACTATACTTAATATTTTGCAATAACCTGAAAAAAATATATCACTGAATCACTTTGCTGTACACCTAAAACTAACACAATACTGTAAATCGATACCTCACTTTAAAAAAAAAGAACAGTAAAGATAATTTTGTAAAAGAAGAAAGTAGGAGACATGCCTTACCGAATATCAAAACATATTGTGAAGTTACAATAATTACTGTGGTATTAGTACAGAAAAATAAAATTGAAGAGGAGATCCCTGTACTTACAGGACTTCAGTGTATGACAAAATCAATACTTAAAAATAATGTGGAAACGAAAGACTATCTGTAAACATTATTGGGATAATTGGTGAATATTTAGAAGAAACTTTTTATATTTATATTAAACTGATAAGTTTAACGGAGAAGGCAATGGCACCCCACTCCAGTACTCTTGCCTGAAAATCCCATGGATGGAGGAGCCTGGTAGGCTGCAGTCCATGGGGTCGCTAAGAGTCAGACACGACTGAGTGACTTCACTTTCACTTTTCACTTTCATGCATTGGAGAAGGCAATGGCACCCCACTCCAGTGTTCTTGCCTGGAGAGTCCCAGGGACGGGGGAGCCTGGTGGGCTGCCGTCTATGGGATCGCACAGAGTTGGACATGACTGAAGAGACTTCGCAGCAGCAGCAGATAAGTTTAACTGCATCAAAAGTTTTTAAAGCTAGGTAATCATCATAGAAAGCCAGAAGATCAGCAGCCTTTCAGTTAAAGATGCAACATTTTGATCTTTTTCAATCTTTTTTTAATCTCTCCTCCTTCTCAAGGTTCTACTAAAATATGTGAGGAGCCACCATGAAATCTCATAATCTCACATGGGCACAGAGACTAGAACAGGAGATCATTGGATGAAAGATTTCTATCCACTTCGGGAAGATGCACAGCAAATGGAGGCCAGGTAACTGATTTTAGAGATGCAGAGGAATTTGACACCAAGATCCACAGGAGACCAGGGAAGAAAAGGGATCCGACTTGCCTCAACAAACTGGGGAGGTTTATAATTCGGAGGGGCTAGTGTGGCCGAGGGCAAGGTGGGGTGTGACTCTGAAAACATGGAGACTGGTTCAGAGAATGCATGCAGTGTGGTTGGGTGGACCCCCACTTCTTCCCTTCCTCCTTGCACAACCTGGAGTCCAACCTGCAGGTAAAAAATTAGCAGTTTCTTCAGAGAGGCTGGGAACCCCAAGGCAAACGCCACATACTGACACCATAGGGTCCCCAAGCAGACATGCCCTGCTCCGCTCTACTGTCCTAAAGTGAAGCCCACTGGCTGCCAAGTCAGGTCCCTGCTGCCAGAACTTCCAGTCAGCATTGTTTGAGCTCCTCTTGGATGTAAACCATAAAACAAGAAATGCCAGACATTTCAGGAAATGCATCAACATAAAAGAAATTCAAATAAGCCAACAGGGAAAATCAACCTGCCAAAAAAAAGATAAATCATACTCTAGAGAAATTTTTTTTTAATCTTTTTTTTGTATCCTCAAAGAGATACTAGAAGATATTATACTGATATACAAGAACAGGATGCCGAGAGAGAGATCAAGAAATGTAGTGTTTATCGAGACTGAAAGGATTCATTGAGTAGCTAACATAAGAAGTGCTGAGATAGCTTCATCTTCACGAAATTCCAAACCATCATGAAATTTCAGAACACCAGGTATAAAAAGATCCTCAAAGTTTATAGAAAGAACACAGAACAACATCAAGCTTCTCTGGTATTCTGGATGTAGAAGAAGATGGAGAAACATTTCCAAAACACAGAGAGAACATGGTTTTAAGCTACAGTTAAATACTCAGTGAAGACGAGGCTCAGAGGGTGAAGCATCTGCCTGCAATGCGGGAGACCGGATTCTATCCCTAAGTCGGGAAGATCCCCTGGAGAAGGAAATGGCACCCCACTCCAGTACTCTGGCCTGGAAAATCCCATGGACAGAGGAGCCTGGCAGGCTACAGTCCATGGGGTCTCAAAGAGTTGGACACGACTGAGCGACTTCACTTACTTAAACACCCAGCAAAATTAGCAATTTTGTGCAAGCATAAAATAACACCATTATTTTATTATTAGTATACATTATCATACAAGCAAAGCACACTTCTCAGATACTAGAGGATGAACTCTGAAAGCAGCGAGAAAAATTAGAGAGGGATGGAGGGAAATAGATCCAAGAAGGAGAGGGAAGTGCTGATCAATAACTGTACAGCAGGCTAAGAAATTAAAAATACTATCATCAGAGTAAAACATTCAATGAAAGGCTTTGAAGATAAGATCCAGGAAATTTCCCTAAGAGTAAAGAAAAAAGAAAAAGAGATGGAAAGTATCAGAGAGAAGCTAAGAGACACACAGAATTAATGCAAGAGTTCTAACATTTAATAAAGGTGAGCTACAGAATGAAAGCGAAAACACAGCATAAAATATTAATAAGGGAGAGGGAGAGATTGGACCAGAGCAGAGAAGGTTAAAGGAAAAGAGCACCAGGAAAAAGAGGAAATTGAAAAAAAATGATCAGATGGAGCATTTGGGGAAAATAGAGAATACACATCATACAGGGAAGAGGCAATTTGAATTTCAACAAGAAACAAAGCTGTCCTGTAAAGAAATTATAATTATGGTACATGTCTTGGCCCTGAAATATATGATATTTGTGGAATTATGACATAGATACTGGCTATCTGTCTAAAAATAGTGATAAAAGTGCACTAATAAGGTAAAAGAAAAATAGTAAACCTAAAGAGAAGTACATTTTTATTTGTCAAGGTAGAAACCGTAAGATAATGTCTAACATTGAATACAGCAAGTAGTACTTTAAGTATATTGTTTAGGAATATGAAAATTCCTAATAGAATCACAGTTGGGAAAAAAGCAAAGTATAATGACTCTGAGGATGGGGAAGAAAGGAAAACTAACAAAAGGAACTTCTTGTTTTTATCACAGTTTTTAAAAATATTGCCAGGGCAGATCTAAGTTGTGTGGCACTTGAAGTTCATATAATATGGTGCGAGTAGCCCCTTAAAACAAAAAAGTAAAATTTACAAATAAAAATTAGTCACAAAAGTGAATACATGCTTAAAATTTCAAAAAACACAAAAATTACAAATTTAAGAAAAAATGAAAATACTGAAGACATCATAAAATATACAAAAAAATCATATTTTCATTAAATATTGCTGGAGATAGCTCTTTAATAAACTTCCTGATATTTGGGGGTACTTCTTCATTTGAATATGAGACTAAGATAATGACACTTCCTGTAGAGGGAGCAAAAGATAGTCTTTCTTCAGCACTGGTGATTGAAATTGCTCTTTATTATTGACAGTTTAGAAAATTTTCTTTAAGCTTCATGACTTGATATTAATAATGTCATTTAAATTGCTAGAACTTACGATAAGTTTAGGAAAAACTCTATTCACTCTCTTTCATAAATGAGCAGTAAAGTGCCAAGGCATTTAAAATTTTCTTGTGCAGTAACTAATCTTAAATACTTGAAAAAGTCGAAGATAGTCATAAACCAATTTGTCATCAACTCTTTTGATCACATCAATTCGTTACTACAGTTCTTATAGTGGTATGTTATATACTAATGTAGTGGTTTATTAAGGTAAATAAGAAATTCCAGGCATGACTGAGAATCTGACCCTCTGTTTATAATTTGTAGATCTGATCACCAGAAGGACTTCCCACAGACTAGTTTCTGACTCTGTAAACTTCAAACCTTGTTTTTCCTCTCTCACATGTTTCCATTACTGGGAAAATATTCAACAGTATGTGAACTGAAGAACTTCCAGATGCACAAGTGGGATTTAGAAAAGGCAGAGGAACCAGAGATCAAATCGCCAACATCTATTGGATCATAGAAAAAGCTATAGAATTCCAGAGAAACATCTATTTCTGCTTCATTGACTATGCTAAAGCCTTTGACAGTGCAGATCACAACAAACTGTGGAAAATTCTTAATGAGATAGGAATACCAGACCACCTTACCTGCCTCCTGAGAAACCTGTATGTAGGTCAAGAAGCAACCGTTAGAACTGGACATGGAACAATGAACTGGTTCAAAATTGGGAAAGGAGTACGACAAGGAGTATTGTCACCTGCTTATTTAACTTACATGCAGAGTAAATCATGCGAAATGCTGGTTGAAGCACAAGCTGGAATCAAGATTGTGGGGAGAAATATCAATAACCTCGGATATGCAGATGACACCACCCTTACGGCAGAAAGTGAAGAGGAATTAAAGAGCCTCTTGATGAAGGTGAAAGAGAATAAAAAAGCTGGCTTAAAACTCAACATTCAAAAAACTAAGATCATGATATCCAGTCCCATCACTTCATGGCAAATAGATGGGGAAACAGTGGAGACAGTGACAGACTTTATTTTCCTGGGCTTCGACATCACTGTGGATGGTGACTGCAGCCATGAAATTAAAAGATGTGTGCTCCTTGGCAGAAAAGCAATGACAAACCTAGACAGCATATTGAAAAGCAGAGACATTACTTTGCCTACAAAGTCTGTGTAGTCAAAGCTGTGGTTTTTCCAGTAGTCAAGTATGGATGTGAGAGTTGGACAATAAAAAAGGCTGAGAATTGATGCCTTCAAACTGTGGTGCTGGAGAAGACTCTTGAGAGTCCCTTGGACAGCAAGACAATCATACCAGTCAATCCTAAAGGAAATCAACCCTGAATATTCATTGGAAGGACTGATGCTGAAGCTCAAATACTGTGGCCACCGGATGTGAAGAGCATCATGAAACATGTCACATAACAGAGAATATTTGGATCATACATAACAACATTGGAAAAGACCCTGATGCTGGGAAAGACTGAAGGTAGGAGGAGAAGGGGACGACAGAGGATGAGATGGTTGGATGGCATCACCAACTCAATGGACATGAGTTTGAGCAAACTCTGGGAGATGGTGAAGGACAAGGAACCCTGGCATGCTCCAGTCCACAGGGTTGCAAAGAGTTGGACACAACTGAGCGACTGAATAATAATATTACAGTACGACCTCTAGCCCCAACCTTCATGTCATGATACTCGGTGAGCTGGCCAACAAAGGTATTCCTAAAAGCAACTCCCATACCTTGACAGCCAACAATAACGTCACTGTGAAAGTGACTGCAAACCACATGAATATATCCCACTAAATAAAAAATGTCCACTTCATAAGTTGCCAATAATTCCAGCATCCCCCAACACAAATGAATAGAAGAGGCAGTGGTCTCAGCAGATTGTCATTAACTTCTATAGCTTTGGTAAATTTTATGAAAATACATGACTGTGTGAGGACTCTGCTAGCACATTTCCCAGGACTGTAGAACCATACAAGTGAAGGCCCTGAACTTAACGCTTCATTAATTTCAAGAGAAATCCACTTCTGGATATGAATTTATTATTTTTTAACTCTTTGCAATATTATCTTGATAAAAACACAGAGTGGGAAGAAAAAAAAATATTACATAACAGAGAATACTTAGATCATACAAAACAACTAAAAGATTACTATCCAGAATATATTTTTAAAAGCTCTTGGCCATTAGAAAAAGACAGAGGAGCCAACATAAAAATGGTAGACGATACGACATGTGTGCCACAACAAAAAGGGATATAAGAAGAGATACACAAATGGCTGGAAAATGAAAGAAAAGAATGGTTTTAGTAACCAAGGAAATGCTAATTCACAAGAAACAGTAGTCCAGGAGGTGTCATCATACATCATGGGATCTTCTACAATATGAACAACAGGCCTAAGATGGCAAAGGCATAACATTAAAAATTAAGTCTCAAGAGTAATATGCTTTTAAAAATGTAAAATAAAACAAACTGACCCAGTAAAAATGTTACCACAGTCTTAAATATCTTAAATTCCTAATGTGCAAGTGGAAACGTAGGCCTTTGCCCGGATAAGAGAAGTGAAGTTTGCTTGGTTGAAGTGGCTATGGTAGGATGTAGCTGCTAATAGAAACAATGGAGAAAAGATGTTTGAAGACAAACGTTGGGACACCAGAGATAGAGAGCTCAGTGTCCTCCTGATTTTCTTTCTTCCAATCTGGATTAAAAGAGAAATCTGCATTTGTTGCTCTTTTCAATTTCCTTTTTTCATAAAGCAGCAGCTTCTCTGGCTCCAAACAGGACCAGATTTCAGGAACTCCTGGCCTGCTGCACTTGGTATTAGTAGTCCTTATTTTTAATCCGCTGAAAAGTGTTTTCAACCCCACTTGAAGCACGTGAAAACCGTGTATGTTACGCTACTTTTTTTGCTAGGTTTGCAGCCGTGTCTCTGAAGGTAAAATGCACGTTCCTTTAGGCCTGGTGCTCTTGTCATATCACATTTATTTTCCATCATTTCTTTCAAACACTATTGTTTCAAGACCCTCCTGTATAATTCTGGCTTTCTTTTTTTATTTATCATGTGGATTCTTAAAACCCGTAGGCTTATTCATGTTTGAGATTCTTTATTAAACACTTTTTAACTCTTAATTTCAAAATAATTATAGACTAACAAGACACTTCAAAAATAGTAGGCATACCTTCCCTCAGCTTCCCCCCATGATAGCATCTCACTCAACTATAGTACATTACCAAAAGCAGAAAATTGATATTGGACCATTCATTAAACATTTTCATCAAGAAAATTATTCAAACTTAGGACCACAGTTTGATATAGCCACAGAGAAAGTGTAAGGGTACGAGAAAGATGTGGGGGGGTGGGTGTCTGTTTGTGCTTGCGTGCGCTGTATATTCCTCAGGTCACTATTTTCAGTTAGATGCTGTTTTCTGTGTCATCTGGTGACACGAGCAAGCAGCACAGTCATTTTCTTATCACTTCTTTTTTAAGGCACAAACAACAAAGCAAGCTCATTTCTAGGAGACATGGGAATCCGCCCGCAGGTGACACTGGCTGGAGGGCTCCCTGGTGCCATCACCAAAGCTTCCTAGGAACTGCACTGTGGTCCAAGACACTCCTGTCCACATATCTGCCCTTCTCTCCTGCACTTGGGGTTCACCCGGCATCAGGGTCTGATGATTCTCCTAGACTCTCCTTGCTCCCTCCCCATTTCCTCCTACAGATGTTCTTCCTAATACATTTCTTGCATGTACCATCCTGTCTTGGCCTCTCCTCGGGGCATTACTATTAACACACACATCTTGGCAGTTTAGTCTCCTACTTATCTACCATTTATGAACAAATTCAAAATTGCAGTCACTCCCTACAAGAGAACAGACGGTCCTTTTTGCATCCTCCTCAGAATTTTTGTAAACTCAGACCTTATTTCTCCCTATTCTCCTCTATCTCATAAATTAAGCCCTTATGGGCCATCTTGGTTCAGCCTTGAGTTGACAGGCATGCCCCACTGCCAGATCCTGTAGGAAACTCAACTACACTACAAAGAGCATGAGTTTGGGGATCTTTCTGAATACTCGTGGGTCACAGGGCATGAAGTCAGATCACAGGGTGGCCGTCTCAGCCATTTCAGTGGTTTCAAGTCCATGGCCTCTTTCCCTGCGTAGGTCTCCTCAGCTCTTGGCAGGGGACCTCCACACACAGACTCTTGGAAAGTCTAGCCTATTCTTATCCTTTCATCCTCATCCTGTCCCAGTCTGATGGCCTTCTCTAAAAAATGCCAAAACCAAACACATGAATTAATAGATAACTGAATGTTGTACAGGAGCAGCCGGTCTAGAAAAAGGAATGCCAGAAGTATTACAGGAATAATAGGATGCCTGGTTACCATGGCAATGCGTAACACTGTCAGTCCCCCACCTCTCCATCCCATCTCCTCTATATCAAAGCATCATGTCACTGATGGTATCTGCCAGAACTCGGAGAAGGAGAAGCGAGCTAGTATTGCTAGATGCCTCATTTATACACTAGCGAGTTTTGATTGTTAGCTACTTTAAACTCCATTTAACAGAGGAGGAAATGGCAACCCACTCCAGTATTCTTGCCTGGAGAATCCCATGGACAGAGGGGCCTGGGGGGCTACAGTCCACAGGGTCGAAAAGAGTTGGACACAACTGAACAACTTCACTCACTCACTCAACAGAGGAGGAACTGGGGTTTAGAAAGGGGAAGCAACTTGCCCAAGATCACACAACTCATAAGAGGTAGGGGCATGATTCGAACCCATGTTTACTGCACCTCAAAACCTTTATTCTTTGCACTGTATCACCACACTCCTTTCAGCATCAAATTTAACAGATGATGGCAAAGAGGAACCTAGAAATGGAGGGGTGAAGAAGAGGGTGTGGAGGGCTATGTCAGATGTCAGCCCTCACCCGGGATCCTTTCTGTTCCACCCCAAGCTCATTAGTAGAGTTTCTCTATGAGCCGGCAGCATCTTGTCTTTCTCAGCCAGGGGCACACTCAGGCTCTGGGAGAGCTTGGCTAGCATGTGGGAGGGCTGAACTGCTGGGCAGTTCAGATCCTGAGAACAGATCTTTTTTTTTTTTTTCTTTTTTGCTAAATATACACCTCCCTCCCTGTCTTTTCAAGTGGGACGATTCCTGAGTCATGGTCCACGTGATTCTCCCAAGTGCCCAGGGGACTGAGGCCCAGGTACCCACAGCAGTAACCTGCTCACTGCACACCGTTCAGTGACCTTCCTCCCTTCTGCTATCACTTCCCATTCCCTCAGTGCTTCCTGGGACCTCCTCCCAAATAAACCAGTTGCATTTAAGTCCTTACTCAGAGCCTTCCTGGAAGGGAATCCAAACAAAAGCAACCCAAATTACAGCTCTGAATGTCTTTTTTTGTGGCAACATTAGCACAGCTCCCATTCTTTGGTGGCTCACCCCGGCTTACTGGGTACCCTCCAGGTTACTTAGCCTGGTACTCGGGCTAATGTAACCACAACCCCCCTTCTCACCACACTTAAGTCCAGAATCCTCCAGGGAACCTGCCCTCCAGCTACAGCAGGTTACTCTATTTTCAAACATAATGTGGCCATTCATTTGCTCAAGTGGCTCTGTAACCAAGTGGGGAGCTTCCAAGGTGGCTCAGTGGTAAATCATCTGCCTGCCAGGCAGAAGACCCGGGTTCAATCCCTGGGTTGGTAAGATCCCCTAGAGGAGGAAATGGCAACCCACTTCCAGTATTCTTACTTGGAGAATTTAACGGACACAGGGACGTGGTGGGCTACAGTCCATAGGGTCCGAGTCAGACATGACTGAAGTGGCTAACACAACCAACCAGAACCCAATGGGGCCTTTCTAGAACAGACATACCTCCAAGCCCAGCCGTGTCCTCTGCCTGCCCCTCATTTGTAGAAAAACTTTAGCCTCCTAGGCCTTCCCTGAGTGCCAAAGAATAAATTTAATCAGAGGCATGCAGAAAGAAAGGGAACCATTTAAGAAAAACAAAATAATAATAGTTTAGCCATTAAACAAAGTCAAGGACCTTTAGTTCCTTCTCAAGGGCTACAGATACTATCCCGAGCCACATCCATTGAGATGTTTTGCAGATACTGAAGTGGCTTTCCTGATAGTTCAGTTGGTAAAGGATCCGCCTGCAATGCAGGAGACCCTGGTTCGATTCTGGGGTCAGGAAGATCCGCTGGGGAAGGGATAGGCTACCCACTCCAGTATTCTTGGGCTTCCCTTGTGGCTCCGTTGGTAAAGAATCCACGTGCAATGTGGGAGGCCTGGGTTCAATCCCTGGGTTGGGAAGATCCTCTGGAGAAGGGAAAGGCTGCCCACTCCAGTATTCTGATACTGAAACCCCCACCAGATGGAAGAAGTTAACAGGTGCCCATAAGCACGTAGACCTCAGAGTGGTCGGAACCAGAAGGTTAATGATGCTGACTCATCATTACCTCACCCCCAGCCAACCAGAAGAATGTCCAAAGGCTGATCACACATCCCACAAGTCCCTCTCCCTCACCCTGTCTTTAAAAACCTTTCCCTGAAAGCTTGCAGCGAGTTTGGGTCTTTTGAACACTAACTGCTTAGACTCCTTGCTTGATGCCCTGTGATCAACACTGCACTTTCCTTCATCACAGCCTGGTAGCGGCAGAGTGGCTTTACTGTGCATGAGTGAGCGGACCCAAGCTGGGTTCTATCCCCAGCAGTTCCCTTCTCAGGAGATCTAAATACTGCTGGACATTCACACCTCCACTCTGTGCCAGAAGCTGCTAACTGTTTGACGTGTTTTATTAGTCAGTGAATAATACTCACTAGCTGCTGTAACTGGTAAACCCCAAGTCTCGGTGGCTTACCACAACAGAAGTTTATTTCTCCTAAGAAGTTTGATGAGTGTTTGACACAGTTTCTTCTGTTAATATCTTGTGGGCCTATCAACTCCTAGTTCTTTGGAGAATCATATGGGAGGTCTTTATGAGCCAGGTTCAGCACAAGTCCCTTTTTCTCTGTACACTGTGGACCAGGACACCCATTAACATAGTCTTAAAATGCTGCAAGGGATACTGGGAAATGTAGTCTAGCTTTGGTTCCCAGGAAAAGGAGCAAATCCATACTGGTGAGCACATAATGTATTCATTATTTTCTGCCACAATATATTAATTCACGTATTTACCACAACAGATTTTAGGGTAGGCATGATTATTTATCCTGTTTTATAGACAGGTAAGCTGAGCACAGAACACTTGAGCAATTTGCCCAGAATTATACCGTCATTATGTGTCAGCCAGGATCTAAAGCTAGGTTGTCTGGCTGCATCTTTAAATGTCTGTATTAACGCTGCCTCTTTAAACACCCTTCCTCCAGTAACTGATGGCTTGAATGCATTAATAAACTAATCAACCAAAGCATTCCCTCTTTTTCAGAAGCAGCTTGTCCTAGCTTTCAAAACCAACTGAGAATCGCATAGCTTCACTTGGAAAAGACACCTTTGAAACAAACTGTCCTACCTATTAACTTAGAGATGAGGAAACTGAGAGAACTGACTTGTCCCACAGTCCCAGGACTGGGAACACATTCTCCTAATTTCTATTCTAGTGCTTTCCCCAACACATCCTGCTTCCTCCCAAAGCCCAATTTGTGTTGTCATCATTTTCAGCACCAGGGGACAAGATCATAGCCAGTTAAGCACTAAAGCAGTGAGCTCTGTCCTTTTCTCTCTTGCTACTACCAGCCAGAGAATTTTCCTGTCACTTTCCAAATCCCTCCTAAATGCCACATACTTCAGTTTTGACAGCTCATGCACCTGGTGGCCACAAATATTTCTTATTTGTGGTGAAGTAAGTTCATAAAGTGAAGGAGGTATTTCACTCCAGCCTCAGAAGTATTTCTGCATCAGCAAATTGCCAGTTTTTTCTGAAATTGGTAACAATTATTTTTATTTTGGGGTCCCGCTTTCTCATGTCTGACTTTCTAGATTCTAGTCCCTGAACCAGGGGTCATTTAGTTTCCGGTGTCTCTGAGTTGATCTACCAATGCTCAACGACCAGGCTTGCAAAATCTAATGGTTTTCTTTTGCATAACAAAAGGCTGACTGTAGGAAAAACAATGAAAAACAAATTAAGGACACTTTTTGACCTTACAATCTTGACCTTTCTCTAGATGGCAGACTTGACAGAGACAATAGTTTCAGGGATTCTCCTTTTATTTGATCACATTCTTTCTAGTTATTCTACAGAGTCTATTTTGAAAGCCTTTTCTCTTTCCATTGTTTGCTGTTTGAAAATCTTAAATGGCAATAAATCCATTTCACCTACAAAATAATTTTTTTCCCCAAAAGAACTTAGATTTGAGAAAATGTGGGGAGCACTCATAGGGAAGCAGAGAAGTATAGATTTTCTCCTTGAATGTCAACATTTCAGCTCAATTTCTCACTGGCCCATATTTTCTAAGATCTGATCCAGAATTAAAGGTATCTTAAAGAAACTTACAAGTCAAGACACAGCTTTCCATGGGATTTAATGAATCTAAAACTGAAAAATATTTTCTCTAATCTCACTATTTGGATAATTACCCAAGCCATGCTGAGTACTGCGATATTCATGTTTTCTCACTCCTGGTCTGGGCAGAAGTCTGTGGCAGATGCTGTCGGAACCTTGCCTGCAGCCCTCCGACCTTGCCGTGTGCCCTTGCTCACTTCCAGTTGCTGATATCTGTCTGCCTCTCTGTGTCTAAGGATTACTTTTCCAGAACTGCAGAAGACACCCTGCCCACTGCCATGGCTAGCCAGGGCACCAGGGAACTCCTCAACCAGTGACGCTTGGATAACTGGTGTAAATGCCCTGGTTTGCTTGCCCCTTGGGTAGCAATAATTCTGTGTGAGTTTTGTACCATTTTCTATAAGGTTAGGCTCCAGTTCCCACTATGGCAGGAGACTTAACAATGGAACCTTTAATGCCCACCACCTTCCCATCTCTGTATTCCCTGCTTCCCTCTGAGTGCTCCCCTCACTTTCTCAAATAAACTTGCATACAATTCTTTGTCTCAGGATCTGCTTCTGGGAAAACCGTGAAGTTGAGTCAGAAGAGGGTAAACTAAGCAGTTTTAGTCAATCATGTGAAGGACTATAATTCTTTATGTCTCAACATACACAGTCTAAAAAAGAACTGAATCTGCTGTTGCTTCCATATTTGGTAGGAGCATCATTCATACACTTCCCTCTGAGTGTATGTATCTTGAATGCTGGGACTCATTTAAAGAGCTTTTCCCAAGATAACTGTACTCATTTGTTTACTTCATGCAACAGCCAGAAGTGTAGATGCTGACTTCTAATCTTAGCTCTGCTGTAAACCATCTGGGAGATTTTGGGTTTTGCTCATTTGAAAAATGATGTGGTTAGACTGGATGCTCTAAGTTTCAAAAGCTCTAAGCATTTGATTCTACGGTTTTCCAAGATTTAAATGTTTTCGCTATTGAGGCTTCCCCATATTACATAAGTAAGACAAGAAATAACTCAAATGTCTACCAACAGAAAAATGGATAAACTGTGGTATAACCATACACCAGAACATTATTCACCATAAAAAGGAATGAAGTACTGATATGTGCTACAACATAGGTGAACCCTGAAAACATGCTATGTGAAAGAAGTCAGACACAAAAGGCCGATACCGTATGGTTCCATTTACTTATAATAACCAGAACAGGTAAGTCAATAGAAATATTATAAAATGCAGGTTGGTGGTTGCCAGAGGCTTAATGGGTACAGGCTTTCCTTCTGGGGTAATGAAGATGTTCTGGAGCTAGAGCTGGTAGCTGTACAATATCTTGAATGTAGTATGTGCTACTGAATTTTACTTTTAAAATGGGTGATTTTACATTGCATGAATTTCACTTCAAAAAAATTTTCATAAACTATAGAATGCTATATGAACTATTTTCTTCAGAAAAGTTAGAGATCTTTATCATCAACATTAGTACAGTTAATGCAATGATGCTTCTGAATGTGAGTCACACTTTATCAGACTTCTACTTTGTGCCTTGTGCTTTATCTTCATTGGTTTTAATTCTCACAGTAGCACTTATCTCTACTGCACAGATAAGGACATTAGGACTCAGAAATATTAAGTTAATTACCCAAGATCGAGAAGGTAGGAACTGATAAAATTTATAACACTTAAGGCTGTGTCTGTCTGGAAATGTATCAGGACCGTAGAGTTAAATCCTACCATATCAATATCCATTAAACGTAAATGGACAAATACTCCAAGTAAAAGCAGAAAATGTCAAGTTTATTAAGAACAAAACAAAACAAGACTCTCTATGCTATTCATAATAGACGTACCTTAGATACATAGGCAAAGAAAAACTGAATGGAAAAGAATGGAAAACAATATGCCATGTGAGCAGTAAGTCTAAGAAACCTGGCGTAGGAAAAAAAGAAATCTGATACGGTTATATTAATACCAAAGACAACCTCTGGACAAGGAGTATTATCAGAGATAAAGAGGGTTACTTCAGAATGATAAAATGAATAAAATTTGCATATTTGAAATTATTTACTCTCATCACAACTTTTAAAATCACTGACATCTTTGGTCACCACTCCTAATGTAAGCCCCTACCATGACCTGACTTCTCCCCATCCCTATTTTGCTCTTGGTTTGTTCACCCCTGATCCATACTTTCACAGCTCTGCACTATTTCCTCTGGAACCCTGGATTATGGGAGTAAATTCCTTTCAGTCTAAATTTCCTTATTGATCTTAGACCAACAGCCCACATTTGTGAAATACTGTGTCACTGGGTTGAGAATCATTCCCTCCATCACCCCTTTCAAGTCGTCTATCCTCCTTGGAGATATCAGTGGCCTTGTAGACCTTCGTTCTTCTCAACACAGTGAATTTTCCTACATACCACATCTTCTACTCATCCTCATAGCCAAATATCTATCCTTGCCATCACCTAGCAATACTACACTCTGGATTCTTAAATTCAGACAATTTATTCTCTGGCCATTACCTCTTCTCATTTCATTCATTTATTCCACAAATGCTTACTGACTATCTACTATGTTCCAGGCACTATTGTAGGTATTGGGAATATATCAGTTAATAAAACAGGTACAATCCCTATATTTTTCAAAACTGTATCTCAGTTCTCCTCCAATGTTCTCTTCTTCCATATCACGTCTCTTATTCTACCTCATTTAAAAAAAAAAAAAAGGTTGTTTTGTACCAGCCCCCTCTTTCTTCATTACATTTCTTAGTCAGTCCAAACTCCATACCCATGGTTGCCTTCAATCATCTTGGCTCCTTCTTGCTTTGAAACATTCACTCTGTAATGCCCTCATACTAAATTTCTACTTTCAGACTAGATTGAGGTACAGAGGTCAGATTTATTCTCCCATCCTAAACAACTAAAAAAATATCAGACAAAACACAAGAAAAAGTTTTTAAACCCTGCCTACCAGGCAGTACCAGAGAGTGGTCCCTGAGAGAAGGGGTAATGATGAAGTGGCCCCTATGACTGTCCCAGCTCACTGCCTGGCAGTTACAATTCAATAAAGGAAAACTCGGGCAGAACCTGGAAGTCTTTCGGAACTGAGGAGATGTGGTTGGATGTCTGAGAGCCAAACTCTAGAGTCTGTAGGGCAGAGAGGACAGAGCTTCCCCAGAAATCTGCAGGGGGGAGTGCCCCTTTTCAGCTGAGTACTGATCAGTGCAGGGACTGTGGCCTGCAGGCTCCTCTGATCATGGAATTATCCGGGCAAGAATACTGGAGTGGGTTGCCATTTCCTCCTCCAGGGGATCTTCCCGACCCAAGGGTCGAACCTGCGTCTCTTGCATCTCCTGCAGTAGCAGGGGGACTCTTTACCACACACAGTTCAGTGCCAATCAGTGCATGCATGTGATGACAAATCCAAAGCCAGGAAAAGAACCAACTGAAATACGCAGGCAGAAGAGTCCTCGTAACTCACATAGAGCCAAGAATAATTTATAATACCACCAGTTGAAGCAGAAAAGCTTTTTAATATCTGGGCATTAGATAGAGTACTCTGATCAGTCTTTTCTCAATTGTGGTAAAAATTAGCCTTAAACTAAAGACTGCTATGATCCCACCTAAAAAAGTTTTAAATCAAGTCTCAGAAAAATTAAAGTGCTACCATGTAACTTAATTGTATCCAGAACAAGGTTTAACATTTTTCAAAAATACCTAGAACTTAATGAAGTAAAATCCATCATGTCTGGGATCAAATATAAAATTGCCAGCCATGCTAAGAATCAGGAAAACACAGACCATAATGAGGAGGAAAAAAAAACAGTTAACATAAACTGACCCGAATATGATGCTTACAGAAGAACCAGCAGACAAGGACACTCAAACATGTCAAGAAAGTAGACAAAAGTATGTGCACATTAAGCAGAGACATGCCAGATATTTTAGAAAAGGTCAAACTGAACTTCTGAAAAACAAAAATAATACAGCACTTGAGATGAAAACTCTCACATGAATTCAATCCAACAGCTGACTTCAGTCTCTGTGAGAGACTGTATGATGACATCACGTGGTTGGTACCAGCCCAAGTTCAGACCCATGGTCTAAACGTGCTTTGCAGCTCTTCTAGTGTCTCCTCAGACATCTCTGTCTCCCATCCCCTCAGCAGTTTCTCCAAGCCTGCCAGTCTCCACCTTCCCTTTCCTTACTCTCATTAAATGATGTGAGGGCTGCGTTACAGAGAAAACAGAAGCCATCTGACAGGACATCTTACATCCCTTCTTTTTTCTCGCCTCTGGATACCACTTGCCCAACAAAGCACACCTTTATGATGTCTGAGACCCTGATCTACCCATCATCCCCTTTCTTCTATGTTTCAAGCTCTATCTCAATTCCAGCATTTTCCTCTTAGCTTATAAACATGATACTTCTTGTTTATCTCAAAAGAGTCCTACCTTAGCTTCAGATTCTTCCTCCTTAAAGAACAGTGTATATGAAACTATAAGACTCTTACAAGACACCATGGGCGAAAACATCATTACATTGGATGCAACAAGGATTTTCTGGTTAGGACAGCCAAAGCATAACACATGTAAAAATAAACAAATCGGACTATGTCTAAACTGAAAAATTCTGTGCTCAAAGGACACATTCAACCTGGAATAAGAGAAAATATTTACAAATCATACATCTGTTAAGGAGTTAATATCTAGAATGAATAAAGAACTTCTACAACTTGACACCAAGAAAATAACCTGATTAAAAATGCATTCATTAAAAGAATGAAATGCCATTTGAAGCAACATGGATGGACTTAGAGAGTGTCATACTAAGTGAAGTTAGAGAAGGAGAAATATCGTATGGCATCCCTTGTATGTGGAATCTAAAAAGAAATGATACAAATGAACTTACGTAAAAAACAGCAAGAGACTCACAGACTTAGAAAATGAACTTATGGTTGCCGGTGGGAAAGGGACAGTTAGGGGCTTTGGGAAAGTCATGTACACACTGCTGTAAAATGGATAACCAACAAGGACCCACTGCAGAGCACATGAACTCTGCTCAGTGTCATGGCCAGCCTGGATGGGAGCGGGGATGGAGAGAATGGGTTCGTGTGTATGTACGGCTGAGCCCCTTCGCAGTTCACCTGAAACTATCACAACACTGTTAGCAGGCGATACCCCCATACAAAATAAACAGTTTAAAGCTTGGGGAAAAAAGAGAGCATAGGCGTTATTAGTTCTATATTGATTTAGAACTAAAATCTTCAGTATTCACTGATGAAAAAAGGAAAAAAAATTGATTCAAACAGTTCTCCAAAGATGATATACAAATGGCCAACAAGCATGTGAAAGGATGCTTAGTACCAGCCATTAGAAAAATGTAAATGAAAATCAAATGACATATCACTTCATATATATTAGGATGGTAACTATAAAAATGTTTCATCAAGAATATGGAGATATTATTTATTTCTAATTTCTGTTACACTGCTGATGTGAGTATATAGTGGTGGACCCACCATTGAGCATAGCATGATAATTCCTCAAAATATTAAAACAAAAGAACCATATGATCCAGACAAGAAAGCCTTCCTCAGTGATTAATGCAAAGAAATAGAGGAAAACAACAGAATGGGAAAGACTAGAGATCTCTTCAAGAAAATTAGAGATACCAAGGAAACATTTAATGCAATAAAGGACAAAAATAATATGGACCTAACAGAAGCAGAAGATATTGAGAAAGGTGTAAGAATACACAGAAGAACTATACAAAAAAGATCTTCATGACCCAGACAACCACAATGATGTGATCACTCACCTAGAGCCAGAAATCCTAGAATGCGAAGTCAAGTGGGCCTTAGGAAGCATCACTACAAACAAAGCTAGTAGACGTGATGGAATTCCAGTTGAGCTATTTCATATCCTAAGAGATGATGCTGTAAAAGTGCTGCACTCAATATGCCAGCAAATTTGGAAAACTCAGCAATGACCACAGGACTGGAAAAGATCAGTTTTCACTCCAATCCCAAAGAAAGGTGATGCCAAAAAATGTTCAAACTACTGCACAACTGCACTCATCTCCCACGCTAGCAAAGTAATGCTCAAAATTCTCCAAGCCAGGCTTCAAAAGTATGTCAACAGTGAACTTCCAGATGTTCAAGCTGGATTTAGAAAAGGCAGAGGAACCAGAGATCAAATTGTCAATATTTGCTGGATCACAGAAAAAGCAAGAAAGTTCCAGAAGAACATCTACTTTTGCTTTACTGACTATACCAAAGCCTTTATGTGGATCACAACAAACAGCGGAAAATTCTGAAAGAGATGGGAATACCAGACCACCTTACCTACCCTCCTGAGAAATCTGTATGCAGGTCAAGAAGCAACAGTTAGAACCGGACATGGAACAATGTACTGGTTCCAAACTGGAAAAGGAGTATGTCAAGGCTGTATATTGTCACCCTGCTTATTTAACTTATATGCAGAGTACATCATGAGAAACACTGGGCTGGATGAAGCATAAGCTAGAATCAAGATTGCCGGGACAAATATCAATAACCTCAGATACGCAGATGACACCACCCTTATGGCAGAAAGTGAAGAAGAATTAAAGAGCCTCTTGATCAAAGTGAAAGAGGAGAATGAAAAAGTTGGCTTAAAGCTCAACATTAAATAAAAACTAAGATCATGTCATCTGGTCCCATCACTTCATGTCAAATAGATGGGGAAACAACGGAAACAGTGACAGACTTTATTTTGGGGGGCTCCAAAATCACTGAAGATGGTGACTGCAGTCATGAAATTAAAAGATGCTTGCTTCTTTGAAGAAAAGTTATGACCAGCCTAGACAGCATATTAAAAAGCAGAGACATCACTTTGCCAACAAAGGTCCTTCTAGTCAAAGCTATGGTTTTTGCAGTAGTCATGTATGGATGTGAGAGTTAGACCATAAAGAAAGCTGAGCACTGAAGAATTGATGCTTTTGAACTGTGGTGTTGGAGAAGACTCTTGAAAGTCCCTTGGACTGCAAAGAGATCCAACCAGTCCATCCTAAAGGAAATCAGTCCTGAATATCCATTGGAAGGACTGATGCTGGAGTTGAAACTCCAATATTTTGGCCACCTGATACAAAGAACTGACTCATTGGAAAAGACCCTGATGCTGAGAAAGATTAAAGGCAGGAGGAGAAGGGAACAACACAGGATGAGATTTTTGGATGGCATCACCAACTTGATGGACATAAGTTTGAGCAAGCTCCGCCAGTTGGTGATAGACAGGAAAGCCTGGAATGCTGCAGCCCATGGGGTTGCAAAGAGTCGGACACATTTGAGCGACTGAACTGAACTGACTGATATGACCCAGCACCCCCACTCTGGGTATTTATGCAAAAGAATTGAAAGAAGGGTCTCTAAGTGATGACTGCACATCAGTATCAGAGCATCACTATTCACAACAGCCCCAAAGTAGAAGCAACACAATTATCTATGGAGGGATGGATCGATAAGCAAAATGTTGCATAATGTACACACACAGTGGACTATTACTCAGCTTTAAAAAGGGAAGAAATTGTGATACATATTAATACCACAATACAGATGAACCTTGAGGACTGTGTCAATTGTTTAGAGCTGCCATAATGAAATATCACAGTCTAAGTGGCTTAAATGACAGAAATTTGTTTTTTGACAGTTCTGGAGACTGCAAGTTCAAGGTCAAGGTGCTGCTAGGTTTGGTTTCTCCTGCGGCCTCCATCATTGACTGGCAGATGGTTGCTTTTGTGTTTGTGCTTTTCTCTGTGTCAGAATGTCCCTTTCTTAAAAGGACACCAGTCAGACTGGATTATGGCCTATCCTAATGGCCCCATTTTAATATAATCACCTCTTTATAAGCCCCATCTCTAAACAGAGTCACATTCACAGGTGCTAGGGATTAGGACTTCAATATGTGAGTGTGAACATATGAACTGGACGGCTGCTGCTGCTGCTAAGTCGCTTCAGTCGTGTCCGACTCTGTGCGACCCCATAGACGGCAGCCCACTAGGCTCCTCTGTCCCTGGGATTCTCCAGGCAAGAACACTGGAGTGGCTTGCCATTTCCTTCTCCAATGCATGAAAGTGAAAAGGGAAAGTGAAGTCGCTCAGTCACGTCCGACTCTTAGCGACCCCATGGACTGCAGCCTACCAGGCTCCTCCATCCATGGGATTTTCCAGGCAAGAGTACTGGAGTGGGGTGCCATTGCCTTCTCCAATGAACTGGGTGGGGAGAGACACAATTCAGCACGTAAAGAACATTATGCTGAGCTAAACAAGCCAGTCACAAAAGACAAACGCTGTAGGACTCCACCTGCCTGAGGCATCTAGAGCAGTCACATGCAGACAGAAGGAAGCAGAAAGGAGAATGGCAATTGCTGGGATGGGGGAGCGGGTGGATGAGGAGCTATTGTTTAATGGGTCAAGTGCTTCAGTTTTGTGAGATGAAAAAGTTCTGGTGTCTGGCTGCAGAACAGTGTGAATACACAACACAACTGAGCTGTGCACCTGGAAATGGCTAAGATAACAAATTTTCTGTTACACATTTTTTGCCACAATGAAAAATAAGAATTAAAGAAAAAAAGAATAATGTGACTGCTCCATGAATCTCCCTTTCGTGGGGCTGGCATTCACCATCCTATCACCTTCATTATTATCATACAAGGGATCCAATTACCTCCAGGATCTCTCCTTTGAAAGTGTAGGAAGTGATGCTCAACACGCATGATAACACTTGCCTGGTTTTCCCAAATCTACTTCTTCTTCTACTCAGCATGTCTTAGTGACATTTTTATCACTCCCTTCCTAAGGGTTCAAGCAAAAAACCTCACAGTCATCCTAACCCCTCTGTCCTGCCCCCTCGCTGCCCTTCACGTCATTTAACAAGCCACTTCTCCAGCATCTCTGGGTTCTGACCCGTCTCTGCTGCCACTCTCATGGTCTCACCCTGTCCTTGCCTGGACAACTCAGCACTTGTCTCTCCACCACCAGTTTTCTGCCCTGTGCCCCGACTTCCCTAATCCACTGTCTCACTCCATTCACGCTGCTCTTGTCCCTTGGACTGCAAGGAAATCAAATCAGTCAGTCGTAAAGGAAATCAGTCCTAAATATTCATTGGAAGGACTGATGGGGAAGCTCCAATACTTTGGCCACTTGATGTGAAGAACTAACTCATTGGAAAAGACCCTGATGCTGGGAAAGACTGAAGGCAGAGGAGATGCGGCCGACAGAGGATGAGATGGTTGGATGGCATCACCAACTCGATAGACATGAGTTTGAGCAAGCTCCAGGAGTTGGTGATGGACAGGGAAGCCGGGTGTGCTGCAGTCCATGGGTTCACAAAGAGTCGGACATGACCGAGCAACTGAACTGAACAGATACCCACTCACTGGGTGGCTCATGAGCAGAAGTTTCCTTCTGACAGTTCTGGAGGTTGTGAAGCCCATAATCAGGGTGCTAGCAGATCTGGTGTCTGCTATCCCCACTTTCTGGTTCCTAGATGATCATCTTTTTGCTGTAACCTCACATGAGGGCAAGGGGTCTCTCTGGGTCTCTTTCATAAGAACACAATCCTTACGGCTCCCAAAGCCACCCTCCTCCTAATACCATCCCACTGGGCATGAATACATATTCTGGGGGAACACAAACATTTAGCTCAGCCCCCTTCAGAACCGCTGACAGCTCCAAATCTGATCATTCAGCCCCTATTTAAATGACTTCAAATCTTCCCCGGGACAAATCAAAAGTTTGCTTCTGAAGTCTGTGAATCTATGTTTTTGCTATTGGCGGCAACACTGATGCACCTAGAGATTGTCTTACTAAGTGAAATAATTTGGAGAAAGACAAGTATCATATGACATCACTTATATGCCAAACCTAAAAAGGTGATACAAATGAACTTATTTACAAAAAACAGCCTCACAGACTTCAAAAACAAACTTACGATTACCAAAGGGGAAATATGGGAAATAAATTAGAGGAGATTAACATATATACACAACTACATAAAAAACAGATAATCAATAAAGACCTACTGCATAGCACAGGGAACTCTACTTGATATTCTGTAATAACCTATATGAGAAAGGAATGGATAAATGTATATGTATAACCGAACTGTTTTGCTGTAAACCTGAAGCTAACACAACATTGTAAAATAATTATACAATATAAAAATTTAAAAATAATAAAAGTAGACGTCTCAGTTGTCTACATTTTTCCTCAGAGGTTGAGCCCCTTGAGAGCAAACACTATGCCCTCCTTCTTGCTGTGCAGATTTACTGAGCTGGTATTTGTTGTACATCCCCATGCCAGACCTTTCTGCCTTCATCACCAGTGTTTAGAAGAGTATCAGGCACGCAGTAGAAACCTGAGAAACGTTTGCTGAATTAAATGTCAATTCTTTTCAGTTTAATCAGCATTAATTAATTAACAAGCTTCAGAGTGCCTGTGGAGTATGAGACAAGATGCCACTGCTCATGGGGGACTGTAACCTAACGAGGAGAAAAGATAAAGTCAACCATTCAGGTTTCCCAGTAATGCCTCAGGGGAAGGAGACTAGCTGAGCAGTGGCCTTGGAGAAAGGGAAGCAGGAGTCAAAGAGCCTGGCCCGTAGTTAACCCAGCAAAACTTGCTCATTCTTGCTACATGTCTGCCTGGCGCAAGTCAGCCAGTTTGCTGACAATTGCTCATAGTAATCACTGAGGACTCAGGATGATGGGAGACCCTCTCAACAATTACCTCCTTAATTATCGAAGCAGGGAAAAGGAAGTATGATAAGTTATATGCTATCTCTTAAAGGATAGTCTTGGACGTGTCACATCATTTCTGCCCAAATTCCACTGGCCAAAGCATGTCACTTATCCTTGTCTAATTTAAAGGGACAAAAAAATACAATCTTATCATGTGCCTGGAAGGAAAAATGTTCATGAACAGCCTCAATGACAATCACACTCATACAGTGTGAGTGCTAACACAGTAAGTGCTGTTATCACTATGCACATAGTAGGCATCCAACAAATTTTTAGGAAGCAAACAAGATGTCACGAACATTGAGATCAGAGGTCCTCAACGTTAACTGCACATGAGACTCGCTTGAGAAGCTTTTTAAAAATCCAGAAAGCGAGACTGAACTCCAGACTATTCAAATTGCCATATCTGGACATACCACAGGGGCCACGGGATTTTTATTAAGTTCCCAGGTGGTTTCAATGTGCAGCCAGGGTTGACAACCACTGGTTTAGACTCTACACTAAACATCATTCCACAGACCAGCCTGGCCACACAGGAGTGCTCAGGCTCGGCTTCTTTATTAAACATGATGTTTTGATTCCTGAGTGAAAATGGTCAGTGAAAGGAGGAATCTTAAGCTCCCCAAACTAGTTATATTTCTAGCAAGATAACTGTGTCCCACACTAGAATACCTTGGCGTTTGATTTTATTCTCTACTGTTTCTCATTGCTTCATGTTCATTCAAGAGCTGCTTTCCCAACCGGACAGGAAGGTTCCTGAGGGCGGAGACCACACACCACCCACTTGTGGCTGCTCAGAGGGACGCTGAGCAGACCCCAGGGCAGGACACTCGGTGCTTGCCAGACTTACTGGCGGATATCCAGGGCACTGCCCCATGGTTTTCCTGATAAAGTTCTCTCTGCCAAGCAGCTTCACTCTGGAGAAAGATCCTAGGCTGTAAGGGTAGAATGTTTGCTTCTCTGTTTATATTTTGCCTTCTCCCAGAAAGGATTTGAGGCGGTATTTGTGGCTCACAGGCTCTACAGAGTGTGCTCAGTCACTGTGGTGCGTGGGATTAGTTGCTCTGCGGCATGTGGAATCTTCCCCGACCAGGGATCGGACCTGTGACCCCTGCATTGACAGGTGGATTCTTATCCACTGTACCACCAGGAAAGTCCAAGCGACAGCTTTACCAGTAGTACCAGTGGGTCATTACCTACTGATTCATCTTAATATGTGTCCACGATCCCTGTCCCCTCTGATTTTTCAAGCAGCTTGTTCAAATCTGAGAACCTTCAAAGATATATGTGTACTTAATACCCAATAACTTACTTTTCCGAGAATATTCTTGAATAACCATTTCTAAGCCTTATTTCAAAAGCAGAGACATTACTTTGCCAACAAAGGTTCGTCTAGTCAAGGCTATGGTTTTTCCTGTGGTCATGTATGGATGTGAGAGTTAGACTGTGAAGAAGGCTGAGTGCCGAAGAATTGATGCTTTTGAAGTGTGGTGTTGGAGAAGACTCTTGAGAGTCCCTTGGACTGTAAGGAGATCCAACCAGTCCATTCTGAAGGAGATCAGCCCTGGGATTTCTTTGGAAGGAATGATGCTAAAGCTGAAACTCCAGTACTTTGGCCACCTCATGTGAAGAGTTGACTCATTGGAAAAGACTCTGATGCTGGGAGGGATTGGGGGCAGGAGAAGAAGGGGACGACAGAGGATGAGATGGCTGGATGGCATCACTGGCTCGATGGACATGAGTCTGAGTGAACTCCGGGAGTTGGTGATGGACAGGGAGGCCTGGTGTGCTGGATTCATGGGGTCGCAAAGAGTCGGACACGACTGAGTGACTGATCTGATCTCTGAAGCCTTATTCTCTCTCCCTGGGAACTTCTGCCATGACTTTGGTTTATCTATTATCTAATTATATGATCAATATTATCTAATAACAGATAATGTAAAGAATACTCTGGTTCAAAGGGTCCACACATTCAAATTTCCTACTTTAAAAAGTGCCAGGACTTTTTGATGAATACACAAGGCACTCGGAGACAGAAATGCACAAGGGCTCACACATCTATGGTAAAGTGTGTGCTCACAAGTCTCCCAAATGCCATTTTGTAGAATTCCTCTTTTCCTTTTGGTCTCAGTTGCTTTCTCCTGATATCTATTATACTTTTCTTGGCCTTATTTTCATTAAGCTTTAACAAGTCTGATTTAGAGGAGAGCATAATTTATCAAGAGTAACAGTGTATGATCAAGTTTTTACCCACATACCTTACTGAGAGTACAACTTAGTTGAATTCATCTTTGTTTCTCCCTTCAACCCTTTCAGTGACATCTTACCCATAGCAAGTACTCAATAAATGTTGAAGAAATGAATGAATGCATAATACATGAGTTGAAGCTCCTGGTACTTTCCAGCCAATTAGGTTTTTAATTACTCTTTGAAACATCAAGAGGAAGCAGCATTATTCACAATAACCAAAACATAGAAGCAACCCAGGTGTATACTGACAGATGAGTGGATACATAAAATGTGGTTTACACATATAACAGGCTATTATTCAGCCTTAAAAAAGAAAGAATTTCTAACACATCCTACAACATAGATGAACCTTGAGAACATTATGGTAAGTGAAACAAACCAGTCATGAAAATACAAATACTACATGATTCTATCTATGTGAGGTATATAGAGTAGTCAAATATATAGAACAAGAAAGTGAAATGGTGGTTGCCAGGGGTTGGGAGGGAGAAATGGGAGTTATTATTTAATGGGTTAAGAGCTTTGCAAGATGAAAACATTTTGGAGACTGATTACACAACAATATGAATAGGAACTTAATATGAACTCTACACTTTAAAATGATTATGAAGGTAAGTTATATGTTATGTGTATTTTACCACAATTAAGTTTTTTAAAAATGAAAATCCATCTAAGCCCCAAATCACACATTATTTGAAGTGTTGGCCAAACAAACAAAAACACTTAATTCAGTTTCTACTTTGTTTGGAGGAGCACATAGGATGGTACCAGCCACACTTGGAAGAATATACAGTCCAGACTGTAATCGGAGCAAGCGCAACTGAGTGAGCACCGTGGCACAGAGGGATTGGGAAAGGAACTGAAGACGGCTAATCTAGACAGAGATGTGGTTTGGAGTTACCCAAGTGCAGGTGACAGAATCCCAGCTGAGCTCTTTCAAATCCTAAAAGATGATGCCATGAAAGTGCTGCACTCATTCTGCCAGCAAATTTGGAAAACTCAGCAGTGGCCACAGAACTGGAAAAGGTCAGTCTTCATTCCAATTCCAAAGAAGGCCAATGGCAAAGAATGTTCAAACTACCATAAAATTGCATTCATTTCACATGCTAGCAAGGTAAATTCAAGCTAGGCTTCACCAGTACATGAACTGAGAACTTCCAGATGTACAAGCAGGATTTAGAAAAGGCAGAGGAACCAGAGATCAAATTGCTAACATCCGTTGGATCATAGAAGAGCAAGGGAATTCCAAAAATAACATCTACTTCTGCTTCATTGACTATACTAAAGCCTTTGACTGTGTGAATCACAAGAAATTGTGGAAAATTCTTAAAGAGATGGGAATACCAGACCACCTTAACTGTTTTTTGAGAAACCTGTGTGCAGGTCAAGAAGCAACAGTTAGAACTGGACATGGAACAACAGACTGGTTTCAAATCAAGTAAGGAGTACATCAATGCTGTATATCGTCACCCTGATTATTTAACTTATATGCAGAATACATCATGCGAAATGCTGGGCTGGATGAAGCACAAGCTGGAATCAAGACTGCCAGGACAAACATCAACAACCTCAAATATGTAGATGATACCACTCTAACGGCAGAAAGTGAAGAGGAATTAAAGAGCCTCTCAATGAGGGTGAAATAGGAGAGTGAAAAAGCTGGCTTAAAACTCAACATTCAAATAAAGATCATGCCATCTGGTCCCATCACTTTATGGCAAACAGATGGGGGAAAACTGGAAACAATAACATATTTTATTTTCATGGGCTCCAAAATCACTATGGATGGTGACTGTAGCCAGAAAATAAAAAATGCTTGCTCCTTGGCATAAAAGCTATGTCAAACCTAGACAACATATTAAAAAGCAGAGACATCACTTTGCCAACAAAGGTCCATATTGTCAAAGCTATGGTTTTTCCAGGAGTCATATACAGATGTGAGAGTTGTACCATAAAGAAGGCTAAGCACCCAAGAATTGATGCTTTTGAACTCTGGTGCTGGAGAAGACTCTTGAGAGTCCCTTTGTCAGCAAGGAGATCAAACCAGTCAATCCTAAGGAAATCAACCCTGAATATTCATTGGACTGACTAATGCTAAAGTTGAACCTCCAAATCTTTGGCTAAGAACCAACTCATTGGACAGGACCCTGATGCTAGGAAAGACTGAGGGCAGGAGGAGGAGGAGGTGACAGAGGATGAGATGGTTGGATGACATCACCGACTCAATGGACGTGAGTATGAGCAAACTCCAGGAGACTGGAGGACAGAGAAGCCTGGTGCGCTACAGTCATGGAGTTGCAAAGAGTCAGACGCAACTTGGCATTTGAACAACAGCAACAACAATTTTCTCATATTTGAACAGCTAAGCCATGTGAAGGAGAGTTATTAGATCTGGACTAGTTTCCTCCAGAAAAGAGAATTTGAGCGAGGTGGAAGCTCTAGAGATACAGATTTCAATGCAAACTTCCTATAAATATGCTGCTTCAATGTGGCATGAGCTGTCCCAAAGGGAAGCTTCCTTTCAAAACACCAAAACTACACTGAGATATTACCTCACACCAATCAGAATGCCCATCATCAAAAAATCTACAAACAATAATGCTGGAGAGGGTGTGAAGAAATGGAACTTTCCTACACTCTCGGTGGGAATATAAATTGGTAACAGCCAGTATGGAGAACAGTATGGAGGTTGCTTAAAAAAAGAAAAATATAGCTAGCATATGATCCAGCAATCCCAGTAATGGGTATATATCCAGAGAAAAACATGGCTGAGAAGGATACATGCACCCCAGTGTTCACTGCAGCACTGTTACAATAGCGAAGACATGGAAGCAACCTAAATATCCATCAAGAGATGAATGGGGAAAGAAGATGTGATGCAAATATACAATGGAATATTACTCAGCCATGAAAAGAATGAAATAATGCCCTTTGCAGCAACACAAATGGACCTGGAGATTATTATACTAAGTGAAGTCAGTCAGAGAAAGACACATATATCATGATATTGCTTATAATCAGAATCTTTAAAAATGAGGGTTTCCCTGGTGGCTCAGTGGCAGAGTCCGCCTGCCAGTGCAGGAGACATGGGTTCAATCGCTCGCCTGGGAGGATCCCACATGCCTTGCTGGAACTAGGCCCCTGCACCACAGCTACTGAGTCTATGCTCTACAGCTTGTGCTCTGTAACAAGAGAAGCCACTGCAAGGAGAAGCTTGCACCGAACAACTAAAGAATAGCCTACGAAGAAAATATTTTCTTTTAAAAATGATACAAATGAATTTATTTATGAAATAGACTCACAAACTTAGAGAATGAACTTATGGTTGCCAAGGGGGATAGATGGTGGGAGTTTGGGATTGATACACACACACTGCTATATTAAAATAGATAACTAATAAGAATATATTGTAAAAAATAATAAAATTTCAGCTCCAAAAAAAAGGACTAATCTGCAAAATTAAAATAAGTGGGACCTAATTAAACATAAATGCTTTTGCAGGAGCAAAGAAAACAATGAATAAAACAAAGGACAACCTGCTAAATGGGAGAAAATATTTGCAAATCATATGACTGGTAAGGGGTTGATATCCAACATATATAAACAGCTCTTACAACTCAACATTAAAAATCAAACAGCCAGATTAAAAAATGGACAGAAGACCTGAATACACATTTCTCCAAAGAGGAGAAATGTGCCTATTGGCCATCCACATGTCCAATATGCACATGAAAAGATGCTCAATATCACTAATCATCAGAGAAATGCAACTCAAAACCACAATAAGATATTGCCTCACACCTGTCATAATGGGTATGTAGGCCAGATGGCCAATAGGCACATGAAAAGATGCTCAATATCACTAATCATCAGAGAAATGCAACTCAAAACCACAATAAGATATTACCTAACACCTGTCATAATGGCTATAAGCAAAGAACACAAATAACAAATTTAGAGAAAAGGGGACCATCGTACATTGGTGATAGAAATGTTAATTGGTGCAGCCACTGTGGAAAACAGTATGGAGTTTTCTCAAAAAACTAAAAATAGAATTACCATATAATCCAGCAATTCCATGGATTGCTGGGGTCTATATCTGAAAAAAAAAAAAAAACATTAATTTTGAAAAAGATACATGCAACCCTATGTTTATAGCAACATTATTAACTGCTAAGAAATGAAAGTAATCTAAGTGTCCATTAACAGGCAAATGAATAAAGAAGCAGTGTATATACATACAATGGAATACAAATCAACCATAAAACAGAAAATCTTGTCATTTGCAACAACATGGATGAACTTGGAGGCTATTATGCTAAGTGAAATAAGTCAGACAGAGAAAGACATATACTATATGATATCACTTGTATATGTGGACTCTAAAAAATACAACCAACTAGTGATTAACTAAAGAGAAACAGACTCACAGGTATAGAGAACAAATTAGTGGTTACCAGCGGGGAAAGGGAACGGAGAGCAGCAAATAGAGGTAGAAAATCAAGAGGTACAAACCATTATGTATAAAATAAGCTACAAGGATACACGATACAACACAGGGAATATAACCAACATTTTATAATACTTATAAATGCAGTATCACCTTTAAAAATTGTGAACCATCACATTATACACCTGTAGGTTATATAATATTGTATATCAACTATACTTCAATTAAAAAAAAGAATAGTCTGCAAAGTCATTTATCTGGATGTTACCAAAGGAAATCTTCAGAAAAGAACTTACTTCCATATACAAGCAAATGTAACTTGCTTTCCCAACCCCTTTTCTTTGAGGTGTTTCATATTAATGAAGTTTCTCCCCAAAGCTGTCACCTAAATAGAACATCTCTGTGCTCTGTCCCTACGGGTGATCTAGGGACTCGGTGCTGAGCCCAACTCCTAGTCTTGTACTGCAAACTCGACCATTGGTAACATGGCAAAGATTTGATTTATTTGGAATCTGAGTGTTTGCTGCATTTCTGGTGCCTGCTTCTCTAGGTTTTATGGTCTAACCATTTGGTGATCCCTGCAAATGGAGTGATGGTTCCTAGAGATCTTATGTCTGTTGAGTGAAAGATGAGAGACAGTCTGATTGGTTAATCTCCCTTCCTGGTTTGTCTATTTGTCTGGTTTGAGCTCACATCACTTAAGAAGTCATATCCACTATGAAGAGAACAGTTCTTTGATACGGTTTAGTGAATTTTGTAATTCTGTCTTTACATTTTACTCATGGCTGAAATTTTAGGATTGAAGCCAGAAGCTCTGTGTGTCTGTATGTTTTTATGTAACTCAGAAAGGTCTTTACCTCTCATTGGTTCAATATAATATTTTCTCTGAATGTTTTTACCAAATTAGATTACAAAATCCTGGCCCCTCCATTCTCTTTAAGATGTTCTTCTTAATCTGTATTCTTTCTATTTTAACAGTCTGACTAAAAGCATCTTTTCAATGCCCGGTATATTTTGTGTTTTACAGGTGAGATGATCCTTAAGTATAGAATCACGTATTTTACCACTCAGGAACTTTTGAGTATGAAAGATGATATTACAAAATAAACATATAGGTTTAAAGAATATTTACTTACTGATCAGGAAACTTTTTATTAAATTGGTGGATATTTTAATAATTTAATTCAAATTTTATTTACAAATAAAATTATTTCTAAAAATAAAATAGCATATATCTATGTATATTGAAATAAGAAATCTTTTTATACTGTTTATCAAAATAATCCTTCAGGTTGTACCCAGAATGATATTAAAAATAGCATAAGCATTAAAAAATCATTCTGGGGGAAGTAAAGAATCATTCTGGATACACATTCTTTTATTTTAATTCATTTCTTAACTGTATTAGTCTCTAGACAGTCATTAGTATCTTTCCAAAGACTGTATGTGGTCCTATTTTTTAACTTTTTCTTCAAAGTGTTATCAGTGTTCTTCACATTTACATTTTATTGTTGATGTATTTGAAACCGACCTTTCTCTGTAAGTCATAATATTTTTCATTGAGAAAATATTTTCTCTACAAGTGTTGACATACCTGGTAAGGTCAGAGCAAGTGCTGATAAATGAAAGCTATCTGCAATTCTAATTTTTTATATTAAATTGTGAAACTGTCTCAGCTCAAAGAGCCTCATGGGTCCACTTGCATCTCTGCTCATAATACCTTTCTTAAACAAATATTTTTACAAGACATTTATCAAATAACTTGTCTCTATTTATAATTCTATTGAATATTCAAATTAAGATGCTACTAAATGTTCTGTTCTAGCAGAGAATATAAATTTATCCAACTGAAATTAGGAGCACCATCAAAATATTCTTTCTGCAAGTAGAGATAGTCCAAAAACAATTCAAAAATTTTAATATTGTATTTGTATACCATTTGAGTGCTTATTAATCTATTAGCATTAGTTCAGGTTCTCCCTTGCTTTCTTTAAAGGAACACATTTTCATCTGCAAATGTTCCCAAGTTTTATTTTCAATAATTTAAACATGCTAAATGTTTCAAAAGCTGAAGTTTTTTGATGCTGTTTTTGTATAAAGATGGTGCCTTAAAGATTTCCAATATAATCCAACTAAAATGTACAGGGTTAACTTACAAAAAAGTTCTATACTGTCACTGAACATTTAAGTTGATTTACAAAGTAGTTCTTCGACAGTTAAAAGTTTCTAAAAGCTAACTGAAGGCTGGGAGGAGATTGATTACGGCTATGCTGCAATTTTTTTTCCCCTGTAAATCAATAGCTTCATTAAAAAAAATCTGCATTTCAGTTACTGTGTACATACAAAAAAAACTATATATTTGTCTTACGAAATATATAAGCATAAACTTATGGACTTTAGGTGTAAAACAATGAAACAATACAAACTCAAGTACACTTACAAACTCGTCTCTAACCTCAGTGTAAGAAAAAGCTCTTTAACTATGAGTCAAAACAGAGAGACAAATAGGAAAATAATCAATAAATGTTACTGCATCAAAAATATATGCGTGGCAAAAGCATTACAAAGTCAAGACCATAGGCAAATGGGAAGAAAATACTTGCTATGCACACTATAGGTGGAGGACTAACAGCCTTATGTGTGTACGTGTGTAGGTGTAAATATGTACTTTTTAACTCTAAAAACTGCACAGTAAAGGACAAAAAATTCACTAGAAAAATGAGGAAAAGATACGAAGAGACAAATCCCCCAACAGGATGTAAAAACAGCTCTCAACTACATTAAAATATATCTAAATTCAGTAGAAGTAGAGACATGCATATTATAACAACACAGATACCATTTTTCACCGAGCAAGTCACAGGAACTGAAGAGTACAGTAACACATATTGGTGAGGCTATTGGGAAACAGGCACCCTCATTCATTAACTGAGAGGACTGAAAACAGATCCAATCCTGCTGGGGGACTTTGGCAATACTTAAAAATTGCGTGTACTTATTTTTTAAAGTTTATTTGGTGATAAAATACACATGACGAAACACCACTTCAGCCATTTTTAAATGTACAGTTCAGTGCTGCAAGTACATCCTCACTGTGGAACCGTCACCGATTCTGTGTCATCCAATAGAAACTCTGTACCCTTTAAACATGAACTCCCCAATCCCTTTCTCTCGAGCCCCTTATAACTTTTACTCTATTTCCTGTCTCTATGAATCTGACGAATACAAGTACCTTCAGTTCAGTCACACAGTCATGTCTGACTCTTTGCGACCCCATGGACTGCAGCACGCCAGGACTCCCTGCTCATCGCCAGCTCCCAGAGTTTACTCAAACTCATGCCCATTGAGTCAGTGATGCCATCCAACTATCTCATCCTCTGTCGGCCCCTTCTCCTCCCACCTTCAATCTTTCCCAGCATCAGGGTCTTCTCAAATGAGTCAGCTCTTCACATCAGGTGGCCAAAGTATTGGAGTTTCAGCTTTAACATCAGTCCTTGCAATGAACATTCAGGACTGATCTACTTTAGGATGGACTGGTTGGATATCCTTGCAGTCCAAGGGGCTCTCAAGAATCTTCTCCAACACCACAGTTCAAAAGCACCAATTCTTCAGCACTCAACTTTCTTTATAGTCCAACTCTCACATCCATACACGACTACTGGAAAAACCATAACCTTGACTAGACGGACCTTTGTAGGAAAAATAATGTCTCTGCTTTTTAATATGTCGTCTAGGTTGGTCATAACTTTTCTTTCAACAAGTAAGCTCTTTTTATTTCATGGCTGCAGTCACCATCTGCAGTGATTTTGGAGCCCAGAAAAATAATGTCTGCCACTGTTTCTCCATCTATTTGCCATGAAGTGATGGGACCAGAGGCCATGATCTTTGTTTTCTGAATGTTGAGCTTTAAGCCAACATTTTCACTCTCCTCTTTCACTTTCATTAAGAGGCTCTTTAGTTCTTCTTCACTTTCTGCCATAAGGGTGGTGTCATCTGCATATCTGAGGTTATTGATATTTCTCCCAGCAATCTTGATTCCAGCTTGTGCTTCTTCCAGCCCAGTATTTCTCATGATGTACTCTTCATAGAAGTTAAATAAGCAGGGTGACAATATACAGCCTTGATGTACTCCTTTTCCTATTTGGAACCAGTCTGTTGTTCCATGTCCAGTTCTAACTGTTGCTTCCTGACCTGCATATCTTTTGGCTATTGTGAATAATGTTGCTACGAAAACAGGTGTGCACAAATCTGTTTGGTTTCTGCTTTAAACTCCTTTGGAGTGGACTTGATACGTCTACGTCTAGGGTAGTTGCGTATTCAAATTTTCAAGCTATTTTCCACACCTCTACTGATCTTTTGACCCAGCAATTCTACTCTTAGGAATCTACCTTGAAGACGCACATCCAACAACACAAAAATATATGTGCACAAGGTTGTCTGCAGCATTCCTGTTTGTAATTGACAGTATGAGAAACAACTTCAGTGCTAACATGTAGGAGAATGGGTTGAATAAACCAGAGTACATTTACCCAGTGGAATAGAACAGAACTGTAAAAAAAAAAAAAAGAAAGAGGACAATCTCTGTGAACTGATACTGTGTAACTTCCAGGATATATTAATTATAAAAAACACAGTTCAAAAGTCTACTTACAGTATGCTGCCTTTCACTTGAGAAAGAAGGATATAGAAAAATACACATGTATCTGTTTACTTGTGAAAGAGAAACATAGTTACTAATGAAATCAGAAATTAAAGTCTGTAGGTTACTGCAGAGAATGGGTGGGGATGGAATGGAAAAAAAATGGGGGAATGGAAGTGAGATAGCAGGAATACTTTTCTCTGAGTATATGTGGTTTTTTTTTTTTTTTAACAGCTCTGACTCTTAGAACCAGAGTAATATTTCACAAACCTTAGTGAAGTGAAGTCGCTCAGTCGTGTCCGACTCTTAGCAACCCCATGGACTGTAGCCCACCAGGCTCCTCCATCCATGGGATTTTCCAGGCAAGAGTGCTGCAGTGGATTGCCATTTCCTTCTCCAAGGGATCTTCCCGACCCAGGAATCAAACCCGGGTGTCCTGCATTGCAGGCAGACGCTTTACTGTCTGAGCCATCAGGGAAGCTAATTAAAAGCAATCAGAACAGGGAGGGAACCTGAAATGGAACTCAAACATAACATGAACTGAAGTATGTAACAAACCGTAAGGGGTGGGGAAAAAAGGAACTAACCTACAGAAATCTGGAAAAATGATTTAGACTTCATACTGTAAGGCTAAAAGCTAAAGATACTGTATACAGATGCCCTTGCATGTAAACTTGTTTCTAACAGGGATGTGGACTATCTGAAACTATTTTGTGTATATACTAGAACTGAACAAATAAGCACACATACAGATAAAATGAGCCGGGTTTCTCATTGTCAGAAATAAAGTTATAAATAAGGAAAGGGGAAAGACCATTTCAAAAAGAGTAAAACCTATGGTATTGGATTAGTGTCAAAATTATCATTATAAACTTATTTTTGTGTGTGCATGTGTGTAGACAGATAAATACAGATACATATGTATCGGATTAGTATACATACACTAAGTTCCTTGTCTGCTGGGACAGTCTAGAAACAATGATACTCTGGTAGCCATGAGCGACTTCACTTTCACTTTTCACTTTCATGCATTGGAGAAGGAAATGGCAACCCACTCCAGTTCTTGCCTGGAGAATCCCAGGAATGGGGGAGCCTGGTGGGCTGCCGTCTATAGGGTCTCACAGAGTCGGACACGACTGAAGCGACTTAGCAGCAGCAGCCATGAGCACATGTAGTGCTGATTCTGTTTCCTAAATTCCATTCTCCAATAAAAGAACAATGCTCCTTAGCAAAGTGGTTGATTCCAGGACCAGAGCAGGCAAAATACAAGATAAGCCTGCACATGTTGGTATGCTAGAATACAGAGAAATGCTCACAAAAAGGCGGGGTTATGTCAAAAGAAGATGGGAAGGCATCCAATGGCCAAAACTGGAATAATTTTGATCAAGAAAGGAAATAGAGTTAGCACTGGATTATAACCTATAGAATAAATAAGTATCAATGAGTCTACACTGATATAAAGAAACAATTTACTAAGTAAATAAACAGGATAGAAGAGACAACTCTACAGAAGAAATCCAATTAATAAATCTAAAAGGAATGAGGAAATAAGAAGAAACTCCACAGTAATAACAATTGTTGTAGGTATTAATGGATGTTAAAATTAGTAGGTGAAAGTTTAAGAAGAAACAGGATTTGTACATAGTCTTATAATTTCTCCCCAAAGATATTTATTAATGACAAAAAGGAAAATAGTAATTTAACTGTGGAGCATGTAGTAGGTATCACCTTAGCCAGCAATTAAAATTAACATCTCCAGTAATAAGACTATAACATCACATATTCTCTGATACGATGCACAGAAAGGGCCCAATATCACTTTCACAGTATTCCTGCTAAAGACGCCCAACCTTATCTAAGCATGAGAAATCATCAGACAAACCCACATTTGTGGAATGAGGCATACTCTACAAAATAACTAGTTAGTACTCTTCAAAAGTGACAAGGTCTCAAAAGTCAAGGGAAGATTGAGAAACTGTTCTAGACTAGAGGAGATTAAAGAGATGCAATAGTAACTAAATCCAATGCAGGATCCTAGACTGGTCCCAGAACTGAAATGGACGTCAGTAAAAATTCAAATAAGGTGAGTAGATTTACAGTATTGTACTAATGTTTAATTTCCTTACATGACCTACTGTGGTTATGGAAGAGGTTCACATTCTAGAGGCGGAGTGAAGGATATACAGGAATTCTCTGTATAATTCTGCAATTTTTCTACAAGTTTAAAACTATTTCAAAAGAAAAAGGGTTTTTGTATCTTTTTAAAAAGCTTTGTTGGACTTAAGCTTCCTTATCCAAAAAATGAGTGGCTTGCACTTTCCATTTTATAAGCTCTATTTTAGATGTGAAATCACGAGTCACCAATCATCACACTAAACAAACATCACCTCTCTTCCATCAACACGTGCTTGAGCCATAATGATCACCTTGCTTTACTAAAACAGTATTTTGTTTCTGATGAAGGTAGCACTCTGGTGTACACACATCACTTTGAAGTAGTTGCTGGGGTCAGTATTTCCTTAAGAAATGCACCAGGTCTCTCCTAAGGCTGGCAGTTTTCTTACCTCAGCTTAAGTCAAGGTTGGAAAATTGAGTAAGACCAGAAATTAATCACTGAGCAATGTAATCAATCGCTTACATCGAACCGCAATACCACTTTTCATATCTACAGCCACCATTTATTGAGAATCTGCCCTGTGCAGGGTACACTGCCAGGCTGCGTAAAAGGGACCTCTAGTCTCTTAAAGCTGCACGGTTGGGACTTGTTACCGCTTCCATTCCATTTCTTCCAGACAGGAAACGCAGAGCTCAGAGGGATCAAGCATGATCAAGTAACAAATTCAGGATGTGGACTCTTTAGGGTACAAAGCACATGATCTTTCCACTCCACTATTCCAGACATAAACAAGCTGAGGAAAAGAGCAGCAACAACCCCAAAACGCGTCAACTTCTCACTCCACATCTTTATCATGCGGAGAGAAATAATGAGAGCACAGCTCGGGTTTCTCACCTCTCGTTTTTGAAACCAAAAGAGTTTGTTAAACTTGGGCATGGAGAGAGAACGAGCAAGGAGAGGGAGGGAGGAAGCGGTAACCTTCCAAACTCAGTAGAAAGCATGGATAAAATTATCAAATACATACATATTCAAATAAAGAAAACCATTTTCCCATGAGCACCATCCATACTGTACCACAGAAGGAAATAATCTCTTCATTATTCACTTTTTCCCCTGTTTGTCCATTGGAGGAGGGAGGGTTCTTTGAGAAAAAGATCTTCAGTCGCTAAGCCCTAACTGATGGGTTGTTTTTATACAACAGTGCCATCTACTGGACTGACTCAGAATTACAGGGCACTCTAGAAATTGTTTCCGCTTCACTTTTAAAACGAGCTTAAACAATTAAATTCTTCACATATAAGGGAAATGATACACATGAACTTACTTACAAAGCAGAAAGAGACTCACAGACTTAGAAAATGAACTTATGGTTGCGGAGGGGAAGGGATACTTAGGGACTTTGGGAAGTTCATGTACATACTGCTATATTTAAAATGGGTAACCAACAAGGACCTATTGCGTAGCACATGAACTGTAAATGTTATGTGCCTGCCAGGATGGAAGAGGTGTTTGAGGGGGAAATGGATACACGTATTTGCATGGCTGAGTCTCTTCTCTTCTGAAACTATCACAACATTGTTAATCAGCTATACCCCAATACAAAATAAAAAGTTAAAAAAAAGTTAAGGTCACCATTCTCCATTACTGTTACCAACAGCTTTGTTTGATTAATAAATAGGTGTGCAGGGGGCAAAGACCTAATCAAATGCTGGGTATGCACTAAAACCACACAACAGGCTACATACAAATGCTGCCCAAGGATTTCATACGGGAACAAACAGAAACAGTTGCACATCTGGGAGTCTAACTTCTGAAATTGAAAAAATAAAAATACTGCCAAGAAGTTGTCCTTTGTAGAAAGATAACATTTCCAGATGCCAAAGAGCTACATAACCACCATGATTCTTCTAGTAAATAACAGCTCTCCTTTAGATTTATGTTTCTATTACTCACAATTGTGGAATCATGCTTTATGTTGCCTGTAAACGCTTTATTGCATTAGTAATAATAATACTATAAATAATCATCATTGTTCCAAATATTTCATTTATATATATATATAGTCATCACTGTTCCAAAAATATTAATCCTCATGGTCTAGGCCACTGCACATCACCATTTCATTTCAGTTCATTTGGACAACAGGGTCTCAGGACATCTTTAAGTGAGGACTATCCCATGGGTGTTTTCTGCTTAATCAGCTCTAAAACATCCTCTATCAATAAGACGGCAAAGGAACAAGAAACTAAATACTTCTTCTCTAGGGCCCCCCAGTTTCAGTCTGTACTTCACAGGGAAAAAGGGAAGTGGGGAGGTTGAATCACAAAACAGAAAATAAAAGACGAGATTCAAAAAGTTTTTGAACCATGAGTTCTCAGGTGTCCCTTAAATATTTAGAAGCTATAAGGAGTACACTGTAGTAGACTAATTCCAACCTTAAGAGGAACTCAGAAGTCACTGGGATTACCCTGACTGCCTCTGCTTTTCATAAGGAAATACATAAACCACAAGGCGTTGAAGGATTTCCTCCAACATTATCCTACGTTCTAAAAAGAGTAGAATATTATCAGTTAGGGGCTATTACAGCAAGGATCCTCAGTGCCTATGGGTTCAATTTGTTAGCAGCACCCTTTCCTCTTCACGTCTTCTTGATCTGGGTATGGAGCATATGTGCCTATTTTGTAGAACTTGGATGATTAATTTATTTTAAAAAGCATGTTATAGGTTTATGGTTGTTCTATAGCTACTTCTTTGACACATTTTGGTCCATATTAATGATTTACTTGATTCTGAGGCCTTGTTCAGGAATACAATCCCCAACTAGCACATCATTCCTATGGGAAAATATACAACACATAGCAACGATTCACTTCTCAAAGTAGTTTCCAGACCATTGTGGAAATAAAAAGCAGTGTGTCCATAACTTGATTTTGGAGGTACCAACTAAAAATTGGCACTTGCCATCTGTTTCTCCAAGGATGAAGTCATCAGCCACTGCAGTCGCTGACCTTCAACACCCCCTGAAAGGAGATCAGGGAAGAGGCACTCCGTTCTCTGGGAGAAACTGGCAGAACAGGCCTTCAGAGAGTTAGACATTTTCAGGAGAAACTTTGATGAATCCAATTTCTTGCATCTTCTCAGACCTAGAAAAGCACTAAAATCATTAGCAGAGACATCTGTTCATGTGACTAGCAGCGGACCTCTGCCAAAACGTGTGCCTGACAGCAGGTACCCCCTTCACCAGATCACATGCCTACTGCCCTCCTCCACTGCCTGCCTCTTCGGAGCAGTGCTCAGAGCTATCTGAGAAGCTGTCTCCTGGGCTCTAGACCTCATCTGCCCCAAACAAAGCTTAACTCCCAACCACGATGTTTTTTTCAGTCACTAAAGCCCTGTGAGGATAAACACGACTCCTCATATATTACAGGAGGGAAATGCAGTCTCTGAGTACGAGGGACTTTGTCCCATAGGAGGCAGAGCAGAGGCCTCCATCTTCCCTCCGCAGTGCACTGGTCTTTATACCCTGGACCTGCCCTTCAGTGGGTAACGGTCAAGGGCAGGGACCTGGGTTTGCGTCTAGGCTCTGTGCATTAGGCAAGCTGATCTCTCTATACTCAGGGTTGTTATCTGTAAGATGGGATGATGACAATAATGGTACATAATCTCACAGAACTGTTATGATTAAATAAACTAGTATGGTATTAATATTTAGAACAGTGCCTGGCAGGTAAAAAACAATCCCTCAATAAATGTTAGCTACCATTATTTACATGATCAATAAAATCATATACTAACAGTTATTCCAAGTACTCAAAAACATCAACAAAGCTATTAACACAACTTAAATAATTAATAAATCAGCAATTTCCATTTGATGGGTTCCTACTATATGCCAGGCTTCCCTGGTGGCTCAGAGGTTAAAGCGTCTGCCTCCAATGTGGGAGACCCAGGTTGGATCCCTGCCTGGGTCGGGAAGATCCCCTGGAGAAGGAAATGGTAACCCAGTCCAGTACTCTTGCCTGGAGAATCCCATGGACAGAGAAGCCTGGTAGGCTACAGTCCACGGGGTCACAAAGAATCAGAGACGACTGAGCGACTTCACTTTCACTTACTAGATGCCAGGCAAATTACATCTATTTTCTCTTATTTGCCCTTTTATTTCCATTTTAGAGATGGCAAACTGGAGTCCTGGAAAAACTAAGTAACTTTCCTAAGACCACACAGAAACAGGTGACAGAGCCTGGCTTAAACTCCAGGCTCCTTCCACTGCCAAGGCCTGTAGACAGTCCAGCCTTTAAGCCAGATGACAACACAGGGAACAGAAGTTAACTGGGCACTGTTTATCTCATAGAGTAACAACATTTTAGCTCAAAGTTCACAAGATGCACTTCTGGTTGCGATGTACCACAAGTTTCTTTTGAAACTATAGGTCATTTTAAGATATGTCACCCTCTGAGTATTTACATGTAAGTGGACCCAGGACCAGACCTTGTGCCCGGGCCGAGAGAATCCACGTTAAACAAGACACAGCCTCCAAGTTCAAGCAGCTCACAGGCTCGGGGAAGAGGGAGTCAGACCACTAATGGGAAATCATAGTTCATAATGCAAAGTGTTTGCAAGGACTGTAGACTTAAGATGCTATGGGAATGTATTTCTTAGGAAGGGCAGCAGTCCAGCCTTGTGAAGTAAATGGTGGATGGGAATATCAACAATTTTTCCTGGAGGAAAGATATGTGCAAACACCTTGCTCTTCCTATCAGGTTTAAAACAACATCAGCAAGCACGTGCAAGTGACCTGATCAACATCAGGCATGCACCTAAGACCCAGTGTCTCATTTAATGCTCGGTACAATTCTCTAGAAGTAGTAGTACTATCGTTCCCATTTTGCAGATGAAAAAACTGATGCTTTGAGAAACCAAGCAAGTTGTCTAAGGTCACATAGCTTGTCCAGGCCATTAACCACTCCATCAGACTGCCTCCACACTTACTCTTTTATCTTGTTTGGTGTAGATGAATCTGAATTATAACTTTGCCTTCATACATATCTGCAGTTTGCTGTTTCACTTGTTTCGACAAATAACCCACAAATGAACAACTTTTATTTAAAAAGAAAAGTTCTTACTCTTAACTGTTATGTTATTAATAAAAGGCTGAAACCATTGCACTGCCTTCTCCTAACGCTTGCAGAGGTACATAGTTCTCGCATAGCTTCAAAGCAGAACCACAGGCTGGTAAACTTGGGTAAGAACCCTCCAGTTTGGAGTTCACCTGGTGGTTCCAGATCCCTAGTTTTCTATTCTAGACCTTGTTTGACAGATGTGCAGTTTTTTGGTTGAAAGGTTGTATAAGGCAACACAGGGTTATGCAAAAACAGATTGACCTAATCTTGGTCTTATCCTTGAGAAATCTGCAAGAGGAGGAAAGTAACTTAAGGCCTTCATCATGTCCTGTCATATCGGCTTGAACCAAGACCAAACAGGTGAACAGCCATCCAAAAAGGAGGACTCTAGAATATTGAGCAAGATGTATTTGGCTGGAAGGGAGAATAGGAGCAAAGCATGTTAGAACAACATTCAGTTGCTCTGGCCACATTCTCTTCTGGGGCATGATGGTAGACATGGTCTGGCCCCTGACTCCCTACCTCCTGTCATCTCCTGTAACTTCCTCCCAAATCTCTCCCCTCCCTCATCTAAAAACACCACCACCACTCGAGATCTATGGACAACAAACTTCTTGAAGCTCCCCATGCACAAGTCAGGCTCTTTCTGACCTCCCAGCTCCTACACATGTATTTGCCTCTCACTCTGTCTGGGGCAAGTCGTTTCCCAAATGTCCTTGACCTCTGGCTTCTTACTCTATCTTCAAGGTTAAAACCCATTCAGATCCTCTGCAGAGATGCCCTTGAGTCCTCATTTAAAGAAATCAGGAGCTTTCTCTTAGGACTTTCCACTGAGCCCTCAGCAAGCCTTTATTCCTTCTCTGATACCATTGCTCTAATTCCTTGTTGCATGTCTGCTTCCCTGATAAACCATACAGACTGGATGGCAAGAATCATGTTTTATTCATTTTGAACTCACTGCATTTTTAACAGTACTTATTACAGGTTCGGTACTAAACAATCTATATGGATAGATGGATGGATGTTACTAACCTGAACCAAGGATTCACTACACACTCTCAAATCAATTCAGCAAGAAAATTCCTCAGTAAAAACATCATCAATTATTCAAGCATTAAGGATAAGGGAATTCCCAGCTTCACGAAGAAAACAGTTAAGATAGAGTCTATAGAAGGTTCATATAGTCAAAGCTATGGCATTTGGTATTTCTAGTAGTCATGTACAGATGTGAGAGTTGGACCATAAAGAAGGCTGAGCACCCAAGAATTGATGCTTTTGAACTGTGGTGCTAGAGAAGACTCTTGAGAGTCTCTTGGACTGCAAGGAGATCCAATCAGTCCATCCTAAAGGAAATCAGTCCTGAATATTCATTAGAAGGACTGATGCTGAAGCTGAAACTCCAATACTGTGACCACCTAATGTGAAGAGCAGGCTGATCGGAAAAGATCTTGATGCTGGGAAAGATTGAGGGCAGGAGGTGAAGGGGATAACAGAGGATGAGACGGTTGGATGGCATCACTGACTCAATGGACATGAGTCTGAGCAAGTCCTGGGAGATGGTGAAGGACAGGGAAGCCTGGCGTGCTACAGTCCATGGGGTTGCAAAGCATTGAACATGACTGAGCGACTGAACAATAACAACAACTATAGTTATAGGAACCTCTGGCTCAGTGATTTCCCCCTAGCTTAGGCTCACTGATGTAGAATAAAAATGGAAAAAAATTATGAGGAGCATTTAAATACCATTTGCAGATTTTCTAGAAGTAACAAGGCCTTAACCTTAAATAAGCTAAAACAACAACAAAACAAGAAAATGGGAGATCAAGATTAAAAATGGTGGCAGGCTCTGAGTATGGTGGGCTTCCCTAGTGGCTCAGATGGTAAAGTGTCTGCCTGCAATGCAGGAGACCTGGGCTTGATCCTTGGGTCAGGAAGATCCTCTGGAGAAGGGAATGGTAACCCACTGCAGCATTCTTGCCTGGAGAATTTCATAGACAGAGGAATCTGGTGAGCTACAGTCCATGGGGAATGTATATGGCCAAAGAAAAACTGATCATTCTACTCCATTGTCAGTTTCTGAATTCTAATTCTTCAGAACATCCTCTCAGATGGACAAAAGCTGAGAGGCCAAAGAGGCTTCCATGCTCTACATCTGTGTTGCTGGTGAAATTCCATAAATAAGAAAAAAGAAAGAGCATTTCGCTCCCTGCTTAAGATCTTCAGCAAGCCTGCATTTAAGACTGTGGGGGAGTAAAGCCATCTATTCCTGCAACTTCCTTCCTGTTTGCACACTGTTTGTGAAGCAGTGCTCAGGCTACAGAAAAAAACCGACCAGGACAGAGTCTATCAGGTAGACGCCATGACAGCTGCCCCCACTTCTTGCAACTCTCGTTCACGTACCAGGCTTTGTGTCTTTAAACTCTACCAGTCTCTGCTGGTGGCACCTTTACCGCTTGCCTCTGGGGAAGTGATTACTGCAAATGTGCATGATTTTATCCACAATATACAGTATCGTGTGAAGCTTGCTTTTATTGCCTTCAGCCTTTTCTTTCTTACAATTTATTTTAATACATTTGGAATTATTATCCCAAACATTAGCCAGCTGGCCCGCTGGGGTTTCCTTTGCTGGACTCCACGTCTCTCTTTTTCTAATCCTCTCCTCGTGGATAATCCATTCTAATGCTTCTTGGCTGCGGAGGGGGTTCTGCTATTACTACCTGTTGATTAGAAATTCACTTTGTCCTGTGTAGGTGGCTCTAATAGTTCGGTAATGAACACCTTATTTGAGTTAGCTGAGGTCAGAGTTATATTCATAAGATTTTCTTTCTTCTTTCCAGATTTCTAGATGCTTATCTTTTTTTTTCTCCTGAGCGACAAATCAGCTGGTCTTTGGGGAAAAAAAAAAAAAAAAACCAGCCTCTAAGACCCCCCCCCCACCCCCCGCCCGCTCCTCAGGAAAAAAAAAAAAGGGAATAGTAAGAAAGGAAAAGAAAACTGTATGGTAAGATATGAGAAAGAGAGAGGCTTTTATTTCAGCTGTTCAGACACCGTGTAGATTTTGCTTTCCTCTTTCCCAACCACTGGGCCTTCAGGGTCCTTGCTGAGGGCAGCCTTGGGAGAGTACGGGGAGTCCAGGACAACAGGCCACAATGCTTTCAATCGTCAGAGGCCACCAGGATGCAAAGGGTCAGGAGAACCAAGCAGGGTCCTGATGCCTTGCTGAACCCCCTTGAGTCCCCGCTGTGGGCTCAGTCAAGTTGGGCATGTGATGTGGCGAAAGCCCCAAAGCTAAGTGTTCTGGTGGGGGTCACCCACCCCTGCTGAGGCTTTGGTGCAGGGGACTTTCTCCAGGATCCTCTGGGAAGAGGCCAAAATGAATCGTGCTTCCCAACGCCCATCTCGGGAAGAGGTGCCAGGACTTCTAGTCAGGGCATTTCTGTATCGAAGAATCTATACTCTGCATTTGTCCTAAGGTATCTGAAGTCACAGTAAGATAATCAGTGGCTACATTTCACTTGAAACCCTAAGGAGGTTTTTAAAATAATTATGTTTTGGAATGGACTTTGCTGGTGGCTCAGTGATAAAGAATCTGCTGGCAATGCAGGAGATTCGAGTTTGATCCCTGGGTGAGCAAGATCCCCTGGAGGAGGGCATGCAACCCACACTAATATTCTTGCCTGGAGAATTCCATGGACAGAGGAGTCTGGTGGGCTACAGTCCATAGGATTGCAAAGAGTTGGACACAATGGAAGCGACTTAGCACACACACACAAATGTTTCCGAATAACACTCTCTGATCTCATTTTTGATTACCCTACCTTTCAACCCGTCTATAGCTATATTTCAAGTTTTAAGGCTTGAGTGGATAGTTCCTCAAGGGACTCATATTTACATCTGGCTATTTGCGGAATCTGGCATAGTGCTTGGCACTTTTTAATTAAAAAGAAGGAAAATGTGAAGGAAAGAGGAAGGAGGAGTAGGAAGGGAAGGAGAAGACAGAGGAGAAGGGGAAGAGAGAGAGAGGGAGGGAGGGAATAACATGTGGCCATTAGAGACTCAGAAAATGTAAAAAAAAAAAAAAAACAAACAAAGATCAATACAACTCCTCAAGATCCCATTGAGAAGCATCCTCTGTTAATAGTTTGTTCTCTTTACTCTTTCAGCCACTTTCTGCATTTACTTTTTTGCTTCATTTACAAAGTTCAGATTACACTGCCATGTATTCAACTTTGTATCCTACCATTTCAATTCACACTCTACTGCCAGCCTTTTCACAAGTTCAAACTGTTTAATATTTTTAGTGACTAGACAATATTTTACTCTTTGAATATACCATTACCTCTTGAACCATTTTCCTACTGTAAGTTCCTGGCTGTTGTCCTATACCTGTTTGAAATGTATATTCTTCCCTTCTGAGGTATTACACTTTCAGTGATACTTTCAAAAAGTGGTAATACATATGGAACATATTTATTATTTTTGAACATTCAATATTCTATTGGTTATTGATCATTTGGTGCCACATCTTTTGTTCTGCTGTCTCACATATGATACTTGTGACTATGACTATAACTTTGATAGAACTTATCAAAAATAGGTGTACTGTATATTGTCCATAAATAATTATCCTAAATAATTTCAAATCCTAAATAATTTCAAATCCTAAAAGGTGATGCTGTTAAAGTGTTGCACTCAATATGCCAGCAAATTTGGAAAACTCCTCAGTGGCCACAGGACTGGAAAAGGTCAATTTTCATTCTAATCTCAAAGAAAGGTAATGCCAAAGAATGCTCAAACTACCACACAATTGCACTCATTTCACACACTAGTAATGCTCAAAATTCTCCAAGCAATTAAAAAATATGTGAAAAATTCAACAATACATGAATTGTGAACTTCTAGCTGTTCAAGCTGGTTTTAGAAAAGGCAGAGGAACCAGAGATCCAATTGCCAACATCCACTGGATCATAGAAAAAGCAAGAGAATTCCAGAAAAGCATCTACTTCTGCTTTATTGACTATGCCAAAGCCTTTGACTGTGCAGATCACAATACACTGTGGAAAATTCTGAAAGAGATGGAAATACCAGACCACCTGACCTGCTTCCTGAGAAATCTGTATGCAGGTCAGGAAGCAACAGTTAGAACTGGACATGGAACAACAGACTGGTTCCAAATCGGGAAAGGAGTACATCAAGACTGTATATTGTCACCCTGCTTATTTAACTTATACATAGAGTACATAATGCAAAATGCTAGGTTGGATGAATCACAAGATGGAATCAAGATTGCTGGGGGAAATATCAACAACCTCAGATATGCAGATGACACCACCCTTATGGCAGAAAGTGAAGAGGAATTAAAGAGCCTCCTGATGAAGGTGAAAGAGGAGAGTTTAAAAAGCTGGCTTATAACTCAACATACAAAAGACTAAGATCATGGCATCTGGTCCCATCACTTCATGTCAAATAGATGGGGAAACAATGCAAACAGTGACAGACTATTTTCTTGGGCTCCAAAATTACTGTGGACAGTAACTGCAGCTATGAAATTAAAAGACCCTTGCTCCTTGGAAGAAAAGCTAAGACAAATCTAGACAGCATATTAAAAAACAGAGACGTTACTTCATCTACAAATGTCCATACAGTCAAAGCTATGTTTTTTCCAGTAGTTGTGTACGGATGTGAGATCTGGACAATAAAAAAGGTTGAGCACCAAAGAATTGCTATCTTCGAATTATGGTGCTGGAGAAGACTCTTGGGAGTCCCTTGGACAGCAAGAAGATCAAACCAGTCAATCCTAAAGGAAATCAACACTGAATACTCATTGGACTGACTGATGCTGAAGCTCCAATACTTTGGCCACCTGATGCAAAGGGCCAACTTATTGGAAAAGATTCTGATGCTGGGAAAGACTGAAGGCAGGAAGAGAAGGGGATCACAGACAATGAGATGGTTGGATGGCATCACCGACTCAATGGACATGAGTTTGAGATGAAGGGCAGGGAAGTCTGTCATGCTGCAATCCACAGGGTTGCAAAGATTTGGACACGACTGAGTGACTGACCAACAACAATAAATAATTATATTGCCAGAAATCTTTACTGATGCTATGACTCTCCAAATACAGATCTCTTATCTTTATTACTTCAATTCTTTTTGGTGGTTTGGCCACGTAACTGCTTTAGCAAACTTTCTACATTTAGAAAGTTAAAACTTAAAATCATTTTGAAAACATTCAATATTGATTTTGTAGAGTTGCCTCCTCTTTCTTAATGAGGCTTTTAACAATGACTAGATGGCAATGGCACCCCACTCCAGTACTCTTGCCTGGAAAATCCCATGGATGGAGGAGCCTGGAAGGCTGCAGTCCATGGGGTTGCTGAGGGTCGGACATGACTGAACAACTTCACTTTCACTTTTCACTCTCATGCATTGGAGAAGGAAATGGCAAGCCACTCCAGTGTTCTTGCCTGGAGAATCCCAGGGACGGGCGAGCCTGGTGGGCTGCTATCTACGGGGTTGCAGAGAGTCGGACACGACTGAAGTGACTTAGCAGCAGCAAATATCAGGTAGACATATTTAATAAAGATCAGCAACACAATACTCAAAGCTAGTTCTGAAACTGTATACAAGCCCCTATGTCCTTGTGTTTTGAAGTAAAATTCTGACTCAAGAGTTAATGGTTGGGAAATGTGAAGATGCAGAAACAAAAAATAGCTGTTGGGTGGGGGAACTGGTAACAATTTAGATTGTAAATCTGCTACAGAACAGAATCACTGAATTCACAGTTCTCTGAAAGATACAGATAAAGGCCTGACACACATTCCTAAATTGTTTTTACATGAAGCAGACGCTCTCCCTCCAGATGAAAATTACTGACCACAAGAATATAGACCCTCAGTTCAGTTCAGGAGCTAGACTGGTTGAAACCAGAAGGTTGATGACGCTTGAAATTTCATCTTGATGCCAACCAATCCACCAACTGTCCACAGCTGATCATGCCCTGCTCCCTGAACTCTGCAAGACACCTCTCTACTCCTTCAGGAGGGCGGTAGAGGGACACACACACGCACACCCCTGCTGTGGCCCCCTTTGCCTGGCCAGCAATAAAGCTATTCTTTTCTACTTCACCCAAACCTCTGTCTCTGCATTTCTGTTCAGCGTCAGGAAACAGAGGCCGAGTTTCAACAAATAGTCCTAAAATTAAATAAGCAAATTATCTTTTCTAAAAACTACCAAGGTAACTGAGCTTTGAAGATTTTTTCTTAGGAAACTGAGTAAGTTCATCTCTTCTACAAGGGTAAGCCAACAACAGTTCAGAATAAAGAGAGAATGACCAAGGGGCCTACATTTAAATTTTAAATTTCTTGGCACAAATATTCATTGTTATGATGTGTCTGATGCTTTTGAACTGGGGTGTTGGAGAAGACTCTTGAGAGTCCGTTGGACTGCAAGGAGACCAAATCAGTCAATCCCAAAGGAAATCAGTCCTGAATATTCACTGGAAGGACTGATGTGAAGCTGAAGCTCCAATACTTTGGCCACCTGAAGAACTGACTCCTTAGAAAAGACCCTGATGCTGGGAAAGATTGAAGGCAGGAGAAGGGGATGATAGAGGATGAGATGGTTGGATGGCATCACCGACTAGATGGACATGAGTTTGAGTAGGCTCCATGAGTTGGTGATGGACAGGGAAGCCTGCTATGCTGCAGTCCATGGGGTCGCAGAGAGTCAGACACGACTGAGTGACTGAACAGAAGTGATTGATGTGTTTAATAAGGAACATTGCCTTGCAGTTGGCTCTCTCTCCAAGTGTTCTCTCCTGAGAGACTGGTGGGAATGGAACAGAGAACAGTCGGATAAGGGGAGGAGGAGAGAAGATGGCACTGCCCTGAAGACCCCACTGCTCTGGGGAAGACCAAGAAGAGCTCCCGAGTGTGGTTGCTCTTTACCTCCATGACTCTGCCTCTCACATTTTACTGTGATTCTCTATTGACAGGAATGAGTGTTTACCACTCTAATAAACCCCTCTGGGTTAAGACTCTGCTGTTTTCACCCCTTTGTCCCCAAAGCCTAGCAGAATGCCAGGTGTGCTGAGTGCGTCATTTTAATATTAGTTCTAAGAAGCAATGAACAAAGAGGACTCTAACTCAGCATCTTAAAGTTATTTGAAAAAAATCAAAGCACTTTAAACATGGGAGTTTTTTCAGGATAATCACTAACTAAAATGATTTGGTTAAGATGTACTGGAGGCTTGTTAAAATGATCGGAGTTGATGGATGTGGTGGCTGTGATGAGATTTAATGACACAGTTGAACAAAAGCTTTCAAGCACGGGTTGCTCAAGATGCCTGAGTTTTTCCATAGGAAGTTGTAAATTGAAGCATTATTTGTGCTACAAGTTAATGATCTGATGACTTTTTTAATATTTGATGTCCTGAATAATTCCTCTTCATCTTGTATGTAAATATTGGAAAATCAAATAAGTGTACTTAAAAATCCTTCTGAAGTATATAATCTTAATTTCTTCCCAGTTTGCAACCATGATACCTAAGATATGAAAATTGCTGTTTCATCAATCTGACTCACTCATAGGGTTGACTTGTCCAGTATAATGTGCTGAATTCAAACAGAATAGAGTTTGAATCCTAGGTGTGCCACTTTCTAGCTCTGGTAATTTGCGCAAATTTTTAAAACACTTATGCCTTGTTTTACTTATTTGTAAATACAGAGATTATAGTACCTACCACTAGTCTTTAATGCACTTGACACGTGTATGAGTTAGTCGCTCAGTCATGTCCGACTCTTTGCAACCCCCTGGACTGTATAGCCCGCCAGGCTCCTCTGTCCACAGGATTCTGCAGGCAAGAATACTGGAGTGGGTAGCCATTTCCTTCTCCAGGGGATCTTCCCGACCTACGAGTTGAACATTGCACTGGATCCCACACTGCAGGATCCCGCATGGCAAAGTGGATTCTTCTTTTTTTTTTTAATTTTATTTTTAAACTTTACATAATTGTATTAGTTTTGCCAAATATCAAAATGAATCCATCACAGGTATACATGTGTTCCCCATCCTGAACCCTCCTCCCTCCCCATACCATCCCTCTGGGTCGTCCCAGTGCACTAGCCCCAAGCATCCAGTATCGTGCATCGAACCTGGACTGGCATCTCGTTTCATACATGATATTGAGACATAATGATTGTTTACTAATGATGATTACTGATCAAAAAATCTACAAACAATAAACTCTGTATAGGGGATGGAGAAAAGGGAACCCTCCTACATTGCTGGTGGGAATGTAAATCGGTACAACCATCGTGGAGAACAGTATGGAGACTCCTTAAAAAAACTAAATATAGAACTACCATATGATCAAGTAATCCTATTCCTGGGCATACGATCTAGAGAAAACCATAAGTTGCAAAGATACATGCACCCCAATGTTCACTGCAGCACTATCTACAATAGCCAAGACATGGAAGTAACTTGCATGTCCATCGACAGGCATATGCATAAATGGAATATTACTCAGCCATAAAAGAGAATGAAACAATGTCATTTGTAACAACATGGATGGACCTAAAGCTTGCCATGCTGCATGAAATCAGGCAGAGAAAGACAAATATCATGATACTGCTTATCTGTGGAATCTAAAAACATTGGTATAAATGAACTTATTTACAAAATAGAAAGTCACAGGCGTAGAAAACAAACCTGGTTACCAAAGCAGAAACGTTGGGGAGGGAGGGATAAATTAGGAGGTTGAGATTGATATATACACATTGCTATATATATAAAATAACTAATAAGGACCTCCTGTATACTACAGGGAATTCTGCTCAGTACCATGTAATAACCTATATGAGAAAAGAATCTAAAAAAGAGTAGATAATATATAATTTCCCACTTTGCTGTACACCTGAAACACAACATTGTAAATCAACTACACTCCAATAAAAATTTTAAAAAGAACAATGGCAGCTGCAATTGTTTTTCCCTTTTAACTTGTCCCTGAGCATTCTTCCCCTTAGCACTTTGATATTCCATTTTCACCATTTTATTTGGATTTACAGTACTGGCTGGACTTACTGTAGATGTTTCCAGTGGAAAGTCCCCCAATGAGATGAATGGAAGCAAATGGCCCGAAGATTTGATGACTGTCCTCCAAGAAAAACTGATTATGGTACCCAATTAGTTAAGATATAATTTCTTTTGCTGTAACAATGCCCCAACTAAATGATGATAGCTCAAACAGCATAAAAGTTAATTACTGCTATGCAGTCACTGAGATTAAAAAGCACAGGGATAAACTGACTCCACAGTGTTGGGGATCTGAGTTCCTGAATTCACCCTTCTTTAGGACATTTTCATCTCATTTTAGGCGGAAAGTCCACCTTCCAGAAAGTAGGGAGGAGAAAAGGACAGCACAGGGAACACGGGCATATTCTTTCCTTTTTAAGACATGACCTAGAACTTGGATACATCACTTCTACCTATAGTTATTTCACCAGAACTCAGCCGTATAGGCACAAGGTACAGGGAAGCTGAAAATACGGTATTTTGTGAGGCCATGGAGCTAAAATTCAGGACTTCTGTTACTAACAGAAGGGAAATTCAGTTTTAGAAAACAAATAACAAATCCCTGCCCTAGATATAGTTTGGCATCAGCTGTAAAAGTTCAGAGGACTCTGATCCTTTCTGTGTCCCGTGGCTGATCGTGCTCCGGGAAGCTAACTCACATTGAAAAGCTCACAAGAGCCTGACGTGTAAGTCAGAAAGCAATAAAACAAAATCACTACAAAAATATTACTTTTAAAGAGACAGGATGGATGGGTCGTCTTAAACCATTGCTATCCTAAACAATTGCTTCGTGTACAGAAGCTGCAGGTCACTGCAGGGTCAGATGACAGAATTGACAGAAACTTTTCAGTCCTTGGTGATCAAGGACTCGCTCAGAACCTCCAACACTCTGTCCACGTGTTCCTCCGTCCTCACACTGGATGGGCTCTACATACTGGCCGTTTCCAGTGGACCCTGCCAGCCGTTACCTCTTGGGCCATGTCCTCTTAGTTAACCTCCCTCCTTTCTGACCAAAAGCTTACTTCTTTAGATATGTTAATAATCCATCAGGGATAATGCCCTCATACTCAACCCTGGAGTCTTTTCTTCCTCTCCTTCTCTCTGCTCTGATCCGTAGGTATTGGTTTATGGTTTTGATCCCATTTACCACTCTAATTCTACAATACTTTGAGCTCTTAATATTTTATGTACACATTTACCATTTTACATATTGATAGCTCCTTTAGGGCAAGACCCCCACCTCATACCCCTTGGCATGCACACTCTTCAATATCGTCCACCGTGGCACTCTTGAGAGTACGAGGCATTGACGATGGCTGCAGGACAAGTGCCTCTGTTGGCACAAGGCTCATGGTGTGGCTGTCACCTGAGCATGAGGTTGTTAAAGGTATGGAAGTAAGTTGGTACCAGCAATAAACGGTTAATGGAAATTTAGTGACACAGATAGTCTGTACATTTTAAATATAGAAGTAGTAGCTTTCTCACTTGGCAGTTATAGAAGGAAAAATGAAAACATACCGCATTTTTAGAAACTTTAATATGTCCTTGCTGCATGTCCTTCATATTGCATTAAGACTTCCAATCTGAGGAGGTCAGCTTCCCAGAGTGGCCATGTGTGTGTTCACACACATTCATGCTTCCTCTGCTCCCGGCTTCAGTGAATGATGTGGGGATGCATGACTGGCTTGAGGAAATTGGATACTTAGCAATACTAAGGCCAGATGCCCACTAAAGAGAATGACAAAGAAAAATGTTGGCATCTTGTTCTTTTGGAGAGGTGACTGAGACTGATGATTTTGTGATAAGCTGGTCTGAGTCTGGGTGAAGTCACAGTCCATAAGAATTCTGAACCTAGCAGACCAGGCAGGGCTAATACATATGAAGAGTTAGAATTTGCAGACCAGCCATTTCAGTACCAAGGAAATCTGGGATATCTGGATGAGGAGGAGAGACGGGAAACTTTCAGTCATGGGCACTGGAAGTGTTCACGGGGGGAGGAAAAGGGGATGACTAAAGGCCAAGAGCCTAGTGGAAGGGGCGCCCTGGGGATCAGACAAAGAGGCAACTGGGAAAACTGCACAATCAGAAGGGTGCCAGAGCATGGCCAGGCAGACAAGGAGAGGGTAGTGATAATTCGACCAGAACCAATAATGAGATAATGGGACCACATAGAGAAATGCATCACAAAATATAAGAGAAACAGAAAGGCAGGTGGGAGAAGCAGTCAGATGAGGTGAAGGACTCCCCCACCCCCAATCATCCTCCTTTGGCATCCAGCACTGTGGGATGGGGGTCTTTTAGCAACATCACGTATCCACACAATGCCATGAGAAATGAGCCATGTTAGCAATGGAGAGGCCTGTTGGGGCTGAAAGTGCTGAATATGAGAATTGGGGATAACTGGCAATTATTAGCTTAGATCCAAGAAGCACAAGAAAAAGGATGCTTGTTATAACCAGATGGGAATAAAGGGATGATGGAGAGACTCCAGGAAAGGGGCCTTTTCTGGGCTGAAACTTTCAGCAAAGGAAGATGAACACTCTGCTTGGGACCTGGGAAATACACACTCGACCACCAGTAGGGCTGGCCTATTTTGTGATAGAGTGAGTTTACCTAGCTTTAAGGGGATCAAGAGACTTAATGGCAAGATGACAAGGTTTTTGGTTTATTTTGTAGGCTGGTTGGCTTGCGTTGTTGCTGATGTTGCTTTGTGGTTGTTTTGCAAGTCAATTTCTTCTTGGCAACATGTTTGGAAGCTAAAAGAAAGCAGTTAGGAGAGAACAGGTGAGATGCTATGGAAGACGCAAGGTCTCCCTGGAACCAGAAAAGGATGTGATTGAGGGTGGAGCATTAAGGGAAGTCTAGGTGTGGAAAGATATATATTAGGGTAGCTTGTCTCTCCAGAGGTATCTATTAAGCGCCCAATAGGTGCTGGGTCTGTGCGTGGCAGCCATCAATTAAATAGGGGCCTAGAGGTCAGGTTCAGTGAGAGGTTTAAAGAAAGATGCAACATTTAAAATAGCTTTGGGGGTTAAGGCTTGACTTGGAACAATGAACCAAGGGACAGACAGATCGGTGATTACCTAGTGGAGACTGCCCTGCAGGGATTTGTGGAGGGACTTTAATGTCTGCAGAGTTAGCTGGTCCATATTAAGAAATGCAGAAAAAGAAAAAACAAAATGAAACAAACCCAGAGAAACTTTATAAAAATAGCAGAATCTTGGCAAAAGGGCAAAGCACTCAGAGAGATGAGACATTACACACTTTCAGGATCCTCTTTGCTCTGGTGTTTCCCCATTGTTGTTAATAAGAATGCAGTTTCTGAATTCCCAGGAGAAGTGGAAAAGAAAAACCAAATTTGCAGTTGAGTGAAACCACAATGTACCAGTACAATACAGGGGCCTGTTTCTAGCAATAAAGGCTGATGCATATTAATTCATTCAGCCAGCTCCATTGTTTATAATTCTTGCTTACATTTGCTGTCATGCATTGGAGTTAAAATTTACACCCTTTTGTGGATGCAAGAAGTTATTTTTATTTATCCTTCTTTGTTAGCTGTTTCACTTCACAATAATTAATCAAATCACCAAAGCAGCATCAAATTGGGGAGTGATGATCTATTTGCATTATTTGGCTTTTCTAACAGATATCTCAGAGGGTGAGGACTCTGCTATAATATGGCCCTCTTATTTTATGACAGGTTGCAATTTTCTTGTAATGTTAGATGTGGTTCATCTTGATAATTATACTAAATTAAGTAGTCCTACACACTATAGAAATGTATGTGAAGATACATTAATTCACATTGAGAATTTTAATTAGGTTCTACATATCATGGGATTCATATTAAACAAGAATTCATCTAAAATTCAGGTTTTGAACATATAACTATACAGCTCAAACAAATCATTAATGGAGAACAGGGGTACCCTCAACCTCCCAGCCTTTTCCTTGATAGGAAATTTTGTAATTGGATATTAAGGCTATGCCTCAAAGTGGAAAGCCGGTCCCATCAGAAATTCATCTCAATTTTCTCCTTCAGCTAGTCTCTCCCACTCCATGTCTTCTCTCTTGCTACTCAAGTATCAGTAACTTGATAAACTGGTCAAAAAAGCAACTTGACAGTATCTACAAAATCTGAGTGTTAAATGCTGAAGGAGGAACACACAGAAGCCAAGAGCCATGGCCTGAGCCGGCAGCCGGAATCGCTCTGCCTCGACAGACAGGGCTTTGTATCCACAACAGTTCTGTGACCACAGCTACCTCATGGGACTGGGGATCCCCATGATAGGAGAAGAGGGGCCCTGGCAGACCACAACCCGGCCCTTACCTGGAGGCCCTGGCTTGTCCAGGTGCAGGGTTGGTGCTGAAGGGGCTGATGCCAAACCAGATCTAGTTCCTGCCAGCAGGAGTGGACTGTTAGGAACCGTGGTGCTGAGTTTATAGGAGCCACAATCAAAGTGAAATGATTAAAGAGTCTGCAACATGTTGATCCTCTGTTCTAGTTTTTCAGTTTGGCTTGGATTTTTGCAAGCAGCTGACCTCCTGCCATGGCCATACTGTGTCTCCTCAAAACTCGCATGTTGAAGTCCTAACCCCCAATACTCAGAATGTTGCAGCACTGGGAGAGGGGCCTTCAAGGAGGTAATTCAGGTCCATGAGGTCATATGGGTGGCCCCCACTGCAACAGGACTGACTGGTCTGTTTAAACAGAGAGGGGACTAGGACACAGACACACACAGAGAAAAGCCCATGGACAGATGGAGAAGATGCCCATCTATCAGCCAAGGAGAGAGGCCCTACGCGAGATAGACTGCTGATACTTTGATCTTAGACTTCTAGCCTCCATAACTGTAGGGAGGTCCCCTCCTCCCAGGATTCTGGGACTTCAGCTGCAGGACGGAGTTTATGGATTTCCTCACTCAAGACCTGAAATGAATGAGACTTGACTTCAAACACTCTAGCTCCTAAGTGTCTCAGATGATGCCCACATTCCAAGCTCAGCTGTGGCCCACTCCTCCGCTGGTCAGTTGTGACCAAGTGGCCCAGCAAAGGCTGGTGACAGGCCCCCTCTCAGAGCTACAGTGTGTTGGAGCCTCCCAGGGGAGGGCTGATCCCTGGAGCCGAGCACCCACCTCACTGGCATCCTCCCTAACATCACCCTATCCTGCGCTCCACTCCTGAACTCTCCCTTGACCCCAGGACTCTCCACGAGGCAACGCATGATCCAAGATCAAGAGCAGGGGGAGGCCAGCCCAGATTGCTTCTTCTACGTCTCTTGCTCCCAACCTGTGCTCTCACTGATTTGAAGATACATTTAGAGCTATTTGCCCTGGGTCTAAAACTGTTGCTATGGCATTACCATCATTGTCATGGAAATGAACATCTCACTGTCTGACAGCTACGCTTGACCACAGAGTCTTTGCTGCTTTGTCTTCGAAAATCTTTATTAGGGTTGGGGGAGGGATGGATTGAGAGTTTGGGATTAGCAGATGCAAATGATTATATATAGAATGGATAAACAAGGTACTCAATATCCTGAGATAAATCATAATGGAAAACAGTATGGAAAAAAATGTGTGTTTATATATATATATATATATATATATATATATATATATATCTCTGAATCACTTTGCTGTACAGTAGAAATCAACACAACATTGTAATTCAACTATACTTGAATAAAATTAAAAAAAAACTTTTTTTAACCAAATGAATTTAAACAAAATCAGTATGAGTGTTTTACTACTTTTCTCCCCTCCTTTAGTGGTTTCCTACTACCTTCAGAAAAAAATCCACACTTCTTCACAATGCTTATAAGCACTTAATTGTCTGACCATTTCCTTTGTATTAGGTCTTGCCTCTTGCCATAGGCCCACCTAACACTGAGCTTCTCATCATTTCCCAAATTTGACTGCTCTTTTACACCTCTCTGTGTTCACATGATTTCCTCTGCCTGGTATTCTGTCTTTCCCCTTCCACCCAGGTAAACACTGGGTTTGCATTTGCAAGGTTTGATATAAGAGTAGTCTCTGGTGGAAAACTTCCTTGACTTTGCCTTGATCCTCATCAACAATTTATTACTTCCTTCTCTATACAACCACTGGAGCAGCAGCATCAAGGCCCAGCCAGCAATGTGAAGCTAAGAGAGCACATTACAGATCAGAGATGGTGTAGACACAACCTTTGCCCTTGGGGAGCCGATAGTCTCAAAGGGGAGATGGATTTTGAAAATATCTATTCAGTGGTTGAACTGTTTATAGTCACTAAGTTTTGTCTGATTCTTTTGTGACCCCATGGACTGTAGCATGCTAAGCTCTTCTGTTCATGGGATGTCTCAGGCAAGAATACTGGAGTGAGTTGCCATTTCCTTCTCCAGGGGATCTTCCTGACCCAGGGATCAAACCCATGTTCCCTGCATCAGCAGACAGATTCATTACCACTGAGACACCTAGGAAGCCCAACCACTTGATATTTTCAAAATCCATCTCCCCTTTGAGACTATGGGCTCCCCAAGGGCAGTGGTTGTGTCTGTACCATCTCTAATCTGTAATGTGCTCACTTAGGTTCACATTGCTGGCTGGGCATTGATGCTGCTGCAGGCTACACAAAGCAGCTCCTTCTGCCTACCACGCTTGGTAGGACCGGTCTTCCCTAGATCAGCTCATCTCCACAAACTCCATATACACCATCATGTGAGAGGCTCCCAAACCAACAAAAGGCAACACTCTGTGGTTCTGTTACGTCTCAAGGCAGCACAGACTATGTATGTGAAAGTGAAAGTTTCTCAGTCATGTCTGACTCTTTGCGACCCCATGAACTTATACAGCCCATGGAATTCTCCAGGGCAGGATACTGGAGTGGGTAGCCTTTCCCTTCTCCAGGAGATCTTCCCAATCCAGGGATTGAACCCAGGTCTCCCGCACGGCAGGCAGATTTTTCACCAGCTGAGCCACAAGGGAAGCCCTAGACTATGTATGTGTAGTGTGGTTCAGTAGCTAAGTTGTGTCTGACTCTTAGAACCCCATGGACTGCAACCTGCCAGGTTCCTCTGTCCATGGGATTCTCTGAGCAAGAATATTGGAGTGGGTTGCCATTTCCTTCTCCAGGGGATCTTCCTGACCCAGGGATTGCACCTGGGTCTCCTGTGTTGCAGGCAGATTCTTTACCAACTGAGCTAGGATACATAGCTATTAATAGCATGACTCTTGATCCATAGAGTCACATGCACAAGCATATCACCTTCTGTGTCTCATCTAAGCTGACTTGATTTCTAAACTTCATCATCAGTCCAGCCAGCTGGGGAATTCAACCTCCTCCTCCTGCTCCTCTGAGGCCATTTATTATGTGCAGCACAGTGGGAAAGATATATAAAATTGAAAACTATCTTGATATAGATATGATTTCACACTTACAGCATCATATTCCATAGGATTTGAGGCAGCACAAAGTTGAATCAGAGAAGGCTGTCTTTCATAAGAAATATGACGTGATATATTTAATTGCAGAAAACTATGCCCTCTATCATTTGTGACAAGACATGATAGCTTAGGAGGAAAGTCTGTTTTAAGAAACTTCCAAGAAACAAAGCTACAGGCTCTTTATGAATTGCTTATTTTGTTAATAAAGGTCCATACGGTCAAAGGTATGTTTTTTCCAGTAGTCATGTACAGATGTCAGAGTTGGACAATAAAGAATGCCGAGTGCCCCAGAATTCATGCTTTCGAACTGTATTGCTGGAGAAGACTCTTGAGAATCCCTTGGACAGCAAGGAGATCAAACCTAAAGGAAATCAACCCTGAATATTCATTGGAAGGACTGGTGCTGTCGGTGAAGTTCCAATACTTTGGCTACCTGATGTGAAGAGCTGACTCATTGGAAGCAACCCTGATGCTGGGAGAGACTGACGGCAAGAGGAAAACAGGGGCGATAGACGATGAGATGGTTGGATGGCATCACTGACTCAGTGGACATGAGTTCGAACAAACTCCGGGAAATAGTGAAGACCAGGGAAGCCTGGTGTGCTGCAGTCCATGGAGCTGCAAAGATCGGACACTATTTAGTGACTGAACAACAACTTCTAAAGACATTTGTTGTTAAATTTTTGGAATTTTTTTATTTTTCTGCTTAACAAGGGGTAGTCCTTTCTCACTCTTCTAACCCCATTCCTCCTGGTTCACTCTAACCCACACAGAAGAGCCCAAAACATAGATCTAGAAATTATGCAGCTTTTACATTGACTCTCTTTCTCTCTTATTTTTAGATATGATTTAGAACTTATTAAATTAATAAACTTAAACTATTAACTTGACTCTTTTTTTTTTTTTTCTCCTATGAGACTCACTTGGGCTTACAAACATATTTTGGCTGAATCTTAAGAAGAGATATTATCAGACTAAGTCACCTTGCAGCAAGTTTAAAAGGCCTTTATCTTTTTGCCAATAGTTTTAGAATTATCATATTGCCTTTTGTTTCTGATTAACTATCTAAAGTTCAGAACAATTTTTACAAGGAAGGAGGGAAAAAATGATCTCTATCGCTGTCATAAGTATCATTTTAACCAAAGTAGTCATTTATCACACAAATGGAAAAATAACAACACAACATATTAGGAGAATTAAGAATGAGTTTTCCATGACAGAGCTGATCAGTAAGTCTTTTTTTGTTGTTTAACTCAATGGTTTTCAACCAGAAGTGATTTTTGCCCCATGGGCTTCTGGGGAATCTGACAATGTCTGGAGACTTACGTGTTATGACTAAGAATGCTGCTCCTGATCTAGGGTGGGTGTTGCCAAACACTCTACAGCGCACGAGGCAGCCTCCACAACAGAGAAGTGTCCTGCCACCGGCATCAGCAGACTGGGGTTGAGAAATGCTGGTTTAACTCCACAAAACCTTCCTCTATGGTTAAAGGTCTCCCTCATGATTTTATTCTTAAAAACACCCCGAGGAGGCGTCACAGAGGACAGTCATCACAGCCCACAAAGGTGGGCTCACGGTTGACTCGGGCACACCCCCTTCTGAGTTTGCTGAAAGAGAACTGAAAGACCAATCACTTTCTGTAAGTCAATTCTTACAAAATGAATTGATAGAAAATCATTTACTCAGCCCATCAGGTAAACTGCTTGCGTTTTATTTTAAGTATAGCTGATTTATAGTATTTCAGCTGTACAGCAAAGTGACTCAGTTATATGTATACATATATATACACACACACACACATTTTTCAGATTCTTTTCCATTATATTGAGATTACAAGACACTGAGTAAAGTTCTCTGTGCTATACAATAATAGGTCCTTGTGGTTTATCTATTTTATCTATGGTAGTCTGTATCTGTTCATCTCAAACTCCTAATTTATTCCTAGCTTGCTATTTTTCATGGAAAATATTGCTGTTCCTTTAGTGATGTAAAAGTGCCTGATATAAAATAACTAATGAGAACCTATTGTATATAGCACAGGAAACTCTATTCAATGCTCTGTGGTGACCTAAATGGAAAGGAAATTCAAAAAGGAGAGTATATATGTAGATATATAGCTGATTCATTTCGCTGCATGTAGAAACTAACACAACACTGATTAGCAACTATACTTCAATAACAAAAAATATAAGGGTATTTTGGGGCTTCTCTGGTGACTCAGATGGTAAAGACTCTGCCTGCAATGCAGGAGACCCAGCTTCAATCCCTGTGTCAGGAAGATCCCCTGGAGAAGGGAATGGCCACCCACTCCAGTATTCTTGCCTGGAGAATTCTACGGACAGAGGAGCCTGGCAGGCTACAGTCCAAGGGGTCACAGAGAGTTGGACACAACTGAGCAACTAACACTTTGACTTTCAAAGGGTATTTAGGGGAGATAATTTTTTTTACTGGTGAGGTCAGAAGATGGTAACCATACCTCTTCAGGAGTGCCCTTGGGGAAGGTAGGAATTTGGATTTTCCTGCTGGTTCAGTTATGTCTCTGCTAAGACAGGCAGAGCATTCTGTGCCTACTTAGTGCTGGCAGTAGAAGCAGATAGAGAAACCAGAAAGAGAAGAGGCAGATGGAGGGTGGGCTGCATCCACCCCACAGGAGCAGAATGAATGACTTCTCATTTTCTCCTTTATGTGTTTCATAACTTAGAAAAGTTGCTTTAGATTAGGCTTTAGTTTGCAAAAAAAAAATATTCAAGGTATATTTAAAGGGATGATAAACTATAAGCCATGCTTTGGGTACTGTTGTGTACTGAATGTTATCCTCCCAAAATTCAAATGTAGGAGTCCCCAGTACCTTTGAATATGACCTTATTAGGAGATAAGTTTATTGCAGATATAATTAGTTATGGTAGGATGAGGCACTGGAGTAGGGCAGGCCCCTAGCCTAATATGGCTGGTGTCCGTATAAAAAGGAGAAATTTGGACACAGACACTCACAGGAAAAACACATATGAACATGAATATGGCCACAGACAAGTCAAGGAATGGGGCCTGGAAGAGACCCCACCCTTGCAGGTCTCAGAAAGAAAGAACCCTACCACTTCCTTGATTTGTTCTTTTCTAGCCTCCAGAACTGTGAGACAATACAGTTCTGTTGCTTAAGCCACCCAGTTTGTGGAACTTTGTTGTAACAGCAAACTAAACACCCATGTATTCTGAGCCAGTCCTTGGTGAATATTCTACGAAGTCTCTGACTTTTGGATTAACTAGAGTCTTGTTCTCAAATGTTAATGTTCAGTGTTCAACATGAGTCACCCAGGGATCTTGCTGAAACACAATGCTGACCGAGGGGGCCCGGGTGAGACCCAAGGTTCTGCATTTCCACCTAGATCCTAGTGAGGCTGATGCTGTGGTCCATGGGCCACACTCTGAATAGCAAGACTGTAGCCTTCTTGAGCAGTGAAGAGTAGCTGCCTCTCAATTCTCGCTCCACACAAGAATCACTGGGGATAATTTTGCAAAGTGAATGTGACAAATCTTTTTTGGGTGGGGCCTGAGCATTGATGTTTTTTTAAAGCTCTCCAGTGATTCCAATCTCCAGCCAGGTTTGAGAACCACTGAGCTGAGTTGTGATAAACTGGAGGTTTACACTCCATCATTAGGCTACTGACTTGATGAAATTAGAAATGTGGAACAACAGAGGCTAGTTCTGTGTTAAACTTCTGGGAGAAAATATTTTAAACGGTGACTCTTTATGTATTTGTCTAAAACAGCTCAATGTGATCAACAGTTCTGTTCTCATCATCAGAAGAAACCAGGAAACCTCTATTTTATAGGGCCTAAAGGACAGGGAGGCCTGGCGTGCTGCAGCCCATGGGTGGCACAGAGTCGAACACAACTGACTGGGCAACTGAAAAACAACAAAATTAAATACAGCCCCCCACCCCCAGGTGGCTTTCGGACTCCTCTTCTTCCTTGGGAAGCCTGGCTGCAGTCCCTCATCCTCAGAACACACCTCTCTCTCTGCCTTGGTCTCCCCTTTAGTCCCCTGGTGCTTCACAGGGCCCCCTCATCTTGGGCTCTGCCCACTGACCTACTGCCTGCAGCGAAGGCCTCCACAGCCCAAGTCCTGCCTTGGCTTAGCTCCAGAGAGCTCAGGCCAAGCAGAGCCCTGGGTCTTCAGGTACAAGGGAGAGTCAGAACAGATAAATCTACCCACCATCTAACTCCCTGCTCATCTACTCATCCATCCCATCACCCATACACTCATTCATCCTTCCATCCACTCATTTTTCTATCTATCTACCCATTCACATATCCAGACATCCAACAAAAACATCCACTGTGTTGAGTATTTGGGAATAAAATGGCAGACACAACAGCCACCATCCCTTCTTCATCATCAAATCCATAGTACAACAGCACAAATGAACCATTCTGCTGTACACCCAAAACTAGCACAGCATTGTGGGGCTTCCCTGGTGGCCAAGCGGATAGGAATCCATCTGCCAATTCAGGGGATACAGGTTGGATTTCTGGTTCAGGAAGATTCCATGTGCCTCAGAGCAACTAATTCCATGTGCCTCAACTACTGAGCCACACTCTAGAGCCCACGAACCTCAACTGCTAAAGTCTGTGTGCCTAGAGCCTGTGCTCTGTGACAAGAGAAGTCAATGCACTGAGAAGCCCACTTACTGCAACAAAGAGTAGCTCCTACTTCCCACAATTAAGACCCAGCGCAGCCAAAAATAAATAAACAAAATTATTTTTTAAATCCCACAACATTGTAAATCAACTATTCAGTTCAGTTCAGTCGCTCAGTCGTGTCTGACTCTTTGTGACCCCATGAGTCGCAGCACGCCAGGCCTCCCTGTCTATCACCAACTCCCGGAGTTCACTCAGACTCACATCCATCAAGTCAGTGATGCCATCCAGCCATCTCATCCTCTGTCGTCCCCTTCTCCTCCTGCCCCCTATCCTTCCCAGCATCAGAGTCTTTTCCAATGAGTCAACTCTTCACATGAGATGGCCAAAGTACTGGAGTTTCAGCTTTGGCATCATTCCTTCCAAAGAAATCCCAGGGCTGATCTCCTTCAGAATGGACTGGTTGGATCTCCTTGCAGCCCAAGGGACTCTCAAGAGTCTTCTCCAACACCACAGTTCAAAAGCATCAATTCTTCGGCACTCAGCCTTCTTCACAGTCCAACTCTCACATCCATACATGACCACAGGAAAAACCATAGCCTTGACTAGACGGACCTTTGTTGGCAAAGTAATGTCTCTGCTTTTGAATATGCTATCTAGGTTGGACATAACTTGCCTTCCAAGGAGTAAGTGTCTTTCAATTTCATGGCTGCAGTCACCATCTGTAGTGATTTTGGAGCCCAAAAAATAAAGTCTGACACTGTTTTCACTGTTTCCCCATCTATTTGCCATGAAGTGATGGGACTAGATGCCATGATCTTCATTTTCTGAATGTTGAGCTTTAAGCCAACTTTTTCACTCTCCTCTTTCACTTTCATTAAGAGGCTTTTTATTTCCTCTTCACTTTCTGCCATAAGGGTGGTGTCATCTGCATATCTAAGGTTATTGATATTTCTCCCAGCAATCTTGATTCCAGCTTGTGCTTCTTCCAGTCCAGTGCTTTTCATGATGTACTCTGTATATAAGTTAAATAAGCAGGATGACAATATACAGCCTTGATGTACTCCTTTTCCTATTTGGAACCAGTCTGTTGTTCCATGTCCAGTTCTAACTCTTGCTTCCTGACCTGCATTCAGATTTCTCAAGAGGCAGGTCAGGTGGTCTGGTATTCCCATCTCTTTCAGAATTTTCCACAGTGTATTGTGATCCACACAGTCAAAGGCTTTGGCATAGTCAATAAAGCAGAAATAGATGTTTTTCTGGAACTCTCTTGCTTTTTCCATGATCCAGCGGATGTTGGTGATTTAATCTCTGGTTCCTCTGCCTTTTCTAAAACCAGCTTGAACATCAGGAAGTTCACGGTTCACATATTGCTGAAGCTTGACTTGGAGAATTTTGAGCATTACTTTACTAGCATGTGAGATGAGTGCAATTGTGCAGTAGTTTGAGCATTCTTTGGCATTGCCTTTCTTTGGGATTGGAATGAAAACTGACCTTTTCCAGTCCTGTGGCCACTGCTGAGTTTTCCAAATTTGCTGGCATATTGAGTGTAGCACTTTCACAGCATCATCTTTCAGGACTTGGAATAGCTCAACTGGAATTCCATCACCTCCACTAGCTTTGTTCATAGTGATGCTTTCTAAGGCCCACTTGACTTCACATTCCAGGATGTCTGGCTATAGGTGAGTGATCATACCATCGTGATTATCTGGGACGTGAAGATCTTTTTTGTACAGTTCTTCTGTGTATTCTTGCCACCTCTTCTTGATATCTTCTGCTTCTGTTAAGTCCATACCTTTTCTGTCCTTTATTGAGCCCATCTTTGCATGAAATGTTCCCTTGGTATCTCTAATTTTCTTGAAGAGATCTCTAGTCTTTCCCATTCTGTTGTTTTCCTCTATTTCTTTGCATTGATCATGGATGAAAGCTTTCTTATCTCTCCTTGCTATTCTTTGGAACTCTGCATTCAGATGCTTATATCTTTCCTTTTCACTTCTCTTCTTTTCACAGCTATTTGTAAGGCCTCCCCAGACAGCCATTTTGCTTTTTTGCATTTCTTTTCCATGGGGATGGTCTTGACCCTCTCTCCTGTACAATGTCACGAAATCAACAATAGCTCAATATAAAATTAAACATTTTTTAAAGTACATCAATAAGAACAGTTGTTGAACAGTACGTATGTTCTGTTCTGAGATGAGGATGACAAAGGAGGAAAGTGGATGGCTCTGGGAAAATATAAAAGAATTTAACCCCTCCCTGAGAAAGCAATGAAGGCTTCCAGAGAAGAGAAATTTCAAGCTGAGACATGAAGAATACTTGGAAGTTGTTCGTCAGTTAGTGTGACAAAGATAAAATGCATGAGGGAAGATAAGATGTAGTATCAGGAAAGCACATGATAATTTTTGGAAAAAAGCTCAGTGTGATGAGAACAGAAAGCAGAGGGGGAAAGAGTGGGAAAGGGGGTTCTGCTGATGCTGGCAGAAGCCTGTGGGGCATATCCTGCAGCTGGTTCTTTACCCCAAATATCCAGGATGCTCTAGTGCCCTGAGTCCTCAGCTTCTTCAGGATCTCACTTTCCTTGGCTATATTCAAGGAGTGTTTTCTGCACAGCCCCACTGTGTTACACTCAGCACTGCATTAGACGCTGTGGGACCAGGGAAGTGAGGCAAGAGCAAGGAAAGGTCTGCAGTCGGCCTTTGGGGAGCTTGTGATCACACACAGATGGCAGTGTCTACTGAGGGTGTTGGAACCAAGAGCGTGCCCAGGTGGGCAAGACCATGGGGGGAGGGCAGAAAAGGAGGGCTCCGACATAAATCAATACTCACCCATCCATTCACTCATATGTTCTGTTTAGATTATGTTAACATAATTCATACAAATAAAGAGTGCTTGGCTGTAAAAAGCATCCCTAAATAGAAGCCAGGCATTTTGCGAAGTCTGGGGCTCTGATCTGGGGAGAAGCATTGGTCCTGCCTCAAGAGCTGAGCAGGCGGTCCTGTGTCCCTTTGCTCCTGGACACTCCCACTCTCTGCTTCAAACCACTCAGGGTAGAAGAGCAACTCTTCAACTCTTGAGTGGTCAGTTTTGCCAGCGTTTAAAAAAAAACACACACACAGATGACAGTTCCTAAAGAAAAAGGAAATAATGGTACACGAAGGAAAGTTTAGCATCCAGGTCCTTCCATCAGCAATGAAGGGATTTCTAGGGCTAAGTTACAGTGAAGGCCTACATTTTGCTTTTTATTTATTGTTCCTGCCAGGCCCTATATAGTAAAAAAAAAAAAAAAAATTTGTTTTTATCCCTTAAAATGTTAGTGTACAAATTTAGGCAGCTCTATAGGGGTGCAGCCGCAGTGTTGAGGGGGGTTAATGCAACGCAGTCTGGTTGAGCAGCAAGAAGTGAGAGGTGGGTTCTTGAACTCTGTTTCCGGTGAAGCATTCTCCTTTCTGGGATGACTCAGGCCCACGGAGATCCACGGGAGGGGGACCCACCTGGGACAATTATACTGAATCATGTGCCTTCCTTGAACAATTCACTCTGGGGGGAAGTCCCCAACCTGTGCCTGCCGTCCTTCGCAGAAGCCTTATTTTATTTTCTTTGCCTCAGTGGGAGAGGAAATGGATGCTATCACTACTAGATCCAGAAAGAACAATATATGCTAGATGCATGCATTTTCTAAACATCTTTTAAAGCAGGATTTTTTTTTCCTCTTTTGAAAGTCAGAAGACTGCCTGGAATGTGTATATTGCTATATTGCTGCCAAAAAGAAATAAACAAACTGGGATGAAGTAACTCAATGAGAATTAAGTGAGGGCCAAGGCTTTTCCTGGGGGTGGGTGTAGAAGAGAGAGGGGTAGGCAGAGGTGGGTGAGTGCTGCCTCCAAGATGAAGACTTTGATATATAATGGATCGCTGTCTATCTTGTGACCAGAAATTAACTGATGTACATGCAGCATTCATTTAATTTGCCTAATTACAATTTGTTCACACGCACACCACAGGGCTCTGTTACAAATGATTGCTCAGCCCCGTCCACTGGGGGAGGCTGGAAAGGCATGCTGCAGTGGTTTGGGGGGAAATCTGCATATAACATCTCCCCCACCAAATTATTAATTGGCTCCTGGGGAGGCACTGGTTACCGAGGCTCTGCTTAATTACTGCTCATGTCAAGGTTAAACATCTGCCCGCTCTAAGTGTGGGTACCTGCTAGCCGTCTGCTCCGGCTGCTGTCAGCATCTTCGTGTTTATATTCACAGCTAGGTAGCGCGTGTCAACACATCCTTTCCATGAAAACAACAGAGAATGCTGCCGTGACACTGTTTAGCTGATCACGGAGGGCTGTGTGAGTAGAATGTAAACAAGGGGAGGCACTGTTCTATGCAGAGCCGCCCACACTCCGTTGGAGATGGGGGGAACCCCACAGAGCCCCTTCCCTCCCAAGGGTACAATGCTGGTGCCCAAGGTTGGAAAATATTCCCAACTCATCTCCAGGAGTCTCCTAAAATTCCTAAAGCACTCTGGATTTCTTGCAAATGAAATGATGCCTTCTCCCAGCCCCACCAACCTACCAGATTAAAAGATCCTGTCTGGGAACATTAAGCTAAAGTATGTTTTGTTACTTTGTGTAGCTAATTTGTTACCCAGTCTTCAATTCAAAGGCACTGACCTCATTTAAAGACCAATCTCTGAGGGCAGAATGCTGCTACTGCTAAGTCATTTCAGTTGTGTCCAACTCTGTGCGACCCCATAGATGGCAGCCCACCAGGCCTCACCATCCCTGGGATTCTCCAGGCAAGAACACTGGAGTGGGTTGCCATTTCCTCCTCCAATATAATTCCTGTTACACTGCCTGCCAGCACTGTGAGCATCTGGATGTTGGTGCTTTTGATGTAATTTTTAGGGTTTCCCTTGTGGCTCAGCTGGTAAAAAATCTGCCTGCAATGGGGGAGACCTGGGTTCGATCTGTGGGTTGGGACGATCCCCTGAAGAAGGGAACAGCTACCCACTCTAGTATTCTGGCCTAGAGAATTCCATGGACTATACAGTCCATGGGATTGCGAAGAGTCCAACACAACTGAGCAACTTTCACTTCACTTCAGGTTCATTTCAGCTATTCCTATGTCCCTTGGGACCTCACATGTAACTTGCTTGGATGGGAAAGGTAAGCCAATTAGGCTAAGGGGTAACCCCACTTTGGGGCCTTCTCCACTTCTCTCCAAGGCTAATCAATATACATTGCACACACTAAGCTATCTTCGTAATTGGAAAACATTTCATTTTTCATGCCCATGTTCCATGTAGCTTGCTAGTAAAAAGGAGGGGAAGATGCAGGGTACAACTTTTGAAAGAATGATACAGCCCAAGGATAAACATAAACTGATTAGAATCAAATGGGTCCATGCTAGCAGACAAGTCAGCTTTAACTAGACCTTGATCCTCAATCAGCAAGCTAAATGACACAACCAGAGGCACCATAACAGTTCCAAGGCAGCATCAAAAGACCAAAATGTGGGCAGTGGCCCAACTCCCGGAAATCTCCACCCCTTCCCCAAAATAGCTGCAATAATCCTCCCACTCACTATTGTTCACTGTTCAGTCACTCAGTCGTGTCCAACTCTTTATGACCCCGTGGACTGCAGTACACCAGGTTTCCCTGTCCTTTACCATCTCCTGGAGCTGGCTCAAACTCATGTCCTTTGCGTCGGTGAAGCCATCCAACCATGTCATCCTCTGTCATCGCCTTCTCCTGCCTTCAATCTTCCCCAGCATCAGGGTCTTTTCTAATGAGTCGGCTCTTCACATCAGGTGGCCAAAGTATTGGAGCTTCAGCACCAGTCCTCCCAATGAATATTGAGAACTGATTTCCTTTGGAATTGACTAGTTTGATCTCCTTGCAGTCCAAGGGACTCTCAAGAGTCTTCTCCAACACCACAGTTCAAAAGCATCAATTCTATGGCGCTCAGCCTTCTTTATGGTCCAGCTCTCACATCCATACATGACTACTCATAGCTTTAACTATATGGACCTTTGTCAGCAAAGTGATGTCTCTGCTTTTTAATTCGCTGTCTAGGTTTTTCATAGCTTTTCTTCCAAGGAGCAAACGTTTTAATTTCATGGCTTACCCAGCCCATAAAAGCTAACCACGCCACATTTTCAAGGCTACCAGACTCGCCCTCTAGGATAGCCCACACTCTGTCTGTGGGGTGTATTTCTATCTAAACCTGCTTATTACCTATCACTTTGTCTCTCAGTGAATTCTTTCTGTGATGAGACATCAACAGCCTGAGCTTCATTAGGTCCTGAAACCAGGTACCATGGGTTTTGACTGGGTTTGAGTCCCAGTCACATGGGTTCAAGTCCCAAGCAGGGTTTTTTGCCAGGTTACAGTCCCGGACACATGGGTTAGAGTCATAAACTAAGTCCTAATGTAAGGTAAACAGTTTCACTAGGAAGATGCCAATTTTAACAGCCAGAAGAGGCAGAAAGAAAGAAATTAACCTAAAAGTACAGTTTCAAAATAAATCAAGAAATGATCTAGAACAGGGGTCAGCAAAATACAGCATCCAAAGCAAACCTAGCCTGCTGTCTATTTTTGTAAATAAGGTGGTTTTTTTTGGAATATGATCACAGTCAATCATTTATGCATTGTCTGCTATGGACTGAATTGTATTTCCCCATGGTCACTCCCTCTCTCCTCAAATCACATGTTGAAGTCCTAACCGCTGGTGTGACTCTACTGGAGACAGGGTTTTGAGAAGGTAAGTAAAGTTAAATGAAGTCCTAAGGGTAGAGTCCTAATCTGATAGGATGGGTGGCTTTACAAGAAGAGGAAGAGATTTCTCTTTTCAGTACATGCACAGGGGAAGGTCATGTGAAGGCACAGCCGCCTACAAGCGAGGAAGGGAGGTCACACCAGAAGCTGACCACACCAGCACCCCGATTTCAGACTGTTGTTGTTTACTTGGTAAGTCGTGTCCAACTCTTCTGTGACCCCATGGACTGTAGCACACCAGGCTCCTCTGACCATGGGATTTGCCAGCAAGAATACTGGAGTGGGTTGCCATTTCCTTCTCCGAGGGATCTTCCCAACCCAGCAACTGAAACTGCATCTCTTGCATCGGCAGGTTAGCTCTTTACCATAGAGCCACTGGGGAGGTCTAATCTCAGAATACCAGCCTCCAAACTCGTAAGAAAATAAACTGGGAGGCTTGTTGGTTAAGCCTCCCAGTCTCTGCTATTTTTGTTATGACAGCCGGAGCAGACTTCGACCTTGTCTATGGCTGTTTGGGGGCTATGGCAGAATTGAGTGGTTGGATAGAAACTGTATGATGTACAAAGCCCCCAAATTTTACTGTCTGGTGCTTTACAGAAAAGGTTGCTGATGCTGGAGTAGTCTGACCACCTTTCCAAACCGTTTTTAGAGACTAAAACCATTACATATGTAAAAAAGAAAAGCCCTCAAGACATATTAGAAGCAGGCAGTTAAACAGGTGATTAATATAAAGTAACACATATAAAGGTTTAGATTAGAAAAAAGTTGATGCACAGCAAAATATACATAAAACTCAATTACTGACAGAGGTTAATTGAAGGAAGTGAAAGAGTACAAGGAACATGAAATCTGGCTAAGAATTTTGTATCAGTGGTTAATTTTAAATGATTTAGAGTTACAAACTGAAATGTCTATCTCAGACAGGCAGGTAGTGTGTGGGCACCAGACTCCAAGGAGCACATCCTTTGAGGAAACGGGCAGACATAGCTCAGCGCTAGCTGATTTTCAGTCCTGATTCTATTAAGAAAATAAAAAGATCCTTCTTGTAGGAAATCTTCCAATTTAAAAAAATAAAAAGCACTCAGTCCTACAGAGCAATGTGAGTAAAATCCTTAACTGATGAGTGACTAGTTCATAATCTTTCTGTTGTAGTATATATTATATAAAAGGTGTTTAAAAAGAAGCAAAAGAAAATATTTCTTTTGCTGATTTCCTTAATAATCACTGAGGGTATAGCTTCTAGAGATGCTAGCATTTCAGATAGATTCAGTGGCAATGCTTCCAAATTTAGCCAATGGATTAACCATTGGGGTGTCACATAAGCCCCATTAATCCCTCATTTCTGGCAAATGTAATGTGGTATGATGCATGAAATGCTAACTGACGTGCTTTAATTGCACATAATTGCTTTCAGTGGACAAATAGTATATATATTCATGTGTATACACACATATACATACATATGCGTGTATATATATGCACATTTTTTTAAAAAGTGAGAGCAAATAAGATAGCAATATCACATTCTAGGGAATCCTTAGCTCCCAACATCAATATGCCTGCAGAAAATCCTAAATGATATGAAATGAAGACATCCCTTACGGTCTGACTAGAGCAAGAGCTTGTTTAATTAAAGCAAAATTGTCACTGTCTCTGGCATTTCAAACTTTTTAATGTGGTTGACTTGCTTTAAAATCACCATTTTTCAAGAGAAATAATGGGTAGAGAGCAAAAAAAAGTTGTCTGAGCCTAAACTGATAATGAAAGACCACGCAGAGGATCCTAGGCTTTCTGAGGACTTGAGGTTCTGTTCTTTGCGGCCACCCTGTTTCTTTAGGCACTCAAGCTATAGACAATATCTGCCAGAGATGCCATATGTACTAGAAACCCTCTCATCAGAGGGATCAGGACCGGTACTGGTTATTTAATTAAAAAAAAAAAAAAGTCGGCTAAATTGAGGAAACATTTTTTTTTAAAGATTCATACATCAAACCCTGAAAATTCATTGCATTGCAAGGACTGATGCTGAAACTGTAATACTTTAGCTACCTGATGTGAAGACCCAATTCATTGGAAAAGACCCTGAAGCTGGGAAAGACTGAGGATGAGATGGTTGGATGGCATTACCGACTCAATGGACATGCTGCTACTGCTGAGTTGCCTCAGTCATGTCCGACTCTGTGCGACCCCATAGATGGCAGCCCACCAGGCTCCCCCGTCCCCGGGATTCTCCAGGCAAGAACACTGGAGTGGGTTGCCATTTCCTTCTCCAATAATGGACATGAGTCTGAGCAAACTCCAGGAGATAGTGAAGGACAGGGAAGCCTGGCGTGCTGCAGTCGCAAAGAGTAGGACAGGACCTAGCAACTGAATGTCAATGTACATAGCTTACACATTTCATTTTTAATGTAAAATTATAAATGAATTAACTTGTCAATTCAGTTTTTTGATGGAGGGTCAAAACTTTGCCTTTGAAAATGCATCCTCTGATTAGAATTCCTCAATATCTTTCTTGCATTAATCATAGACACCCAATCCTTATGCAGTTCCTGCCTGCTTTCCACAAAGGGGAGTGAAAAATTAATACACAGGCAAAGCCAGTGAACACTTGAGCACCTCCAGAATATGACTATTTCCCCTAACCTATCATACTTGTCTCATCACTAATTTTACAGTAATTCTTAAAGAGAACGTATTTTTATTAAGTCTTCTCAAAGTTTCAGCTTTTGTCCTCATTGAAACCACAACTTTCTTTATTCTCACATTGATATTTCATTGCTCTACATAAGATTTAATTAAATTATATAATTAAAATAGCAACCATGACTGGGATATACAGGTTTGGGAACAAATACAGCTAATTCTTGGTAGGGATTCAACTCAACTGGTGAGAGAGGATGTGGGAGGTTATATCTGAAAGAAACCTATTTCAGGCAGACAGAGATATTATGGTCAGTTCTAAGATACCCCGATAAAGCGAATATGGCAACAGAGTGAGTCAAATGAATTTTTTTGTTTCCCAGTGCATATAAAAGTTATGCTTACACTATACTATGGTCTATTAAGTGTTCAACAGCAGTATATCTTTTAAAAAATGTATATACCCCAGTTGAAAAATACTTCATTGCTAAAAGATGCAGACTATCATTTGAGCCTTTGGCAAGGCATAATTTTTTTTTGCCATAGTAACATCAAAGATCACTGATAACAGAACACCATAACAAACATAATCATAATGAAATACTGTGAGAATTACCAAAATGTGACACAGACATAAAGTGAACAATTGCTGCTGGAAAAATGGCACCAACAAACTTGCTCGACAAGGCAGGGTGGTTACAAATCTCTAATTTGTAAAACAAAACAAAAACAAAACCAACAACTTAGTATCTGCAAAGTGAAATAAACTGCAGCCCAATAAAACAAGGTGTGCCTGCACCTCGGAGTGTTCGGTGAGATCAGGGTTCATAGTTTACAAGAGAAAATACAGTTCTGCTTAACTCTGTTTATTGTTTAAAGGGAGATGCTCACAGAAGTAAATGGTATACAGAGGGCAGAACGCCCCTTACCAGCATGTGATAGCTGAGATGGTTATACACGAGAATTAGAATGATTCCTGGTTGCACACACAGTGGACACTCCGTAAATAACTGGGCACCTCTCCTTCGGGCCCTAGGCCAGCTGTTTACCTCCAGTGGGGAAGGCAAAGACTCTTCAGACTCAACCTGCTCCCAACAGTGTGTCTTCTCACCTCCCAAACCGGCTCCTCCTATTTGACACCATCACTCACCCAGGACCTCCGCCAGCTCAGCTCGGAGGAGTCATCCTGGAGTCTCTTCTGCATCCCTGAGACTCAACAGGGCATGAAGCCATGTCTGTTTTGCCTTTCACGTTTCTGATTTTGTCTTCTCCCCAGTATGATCCCTGCTCTGGCCTGTAGACTCGTTCAGTGCAGCCCCCCTGTCTCAGTTCTGTCCTTCACTTATCTGCCAGGTGTTCTTTCCAAAGTGCACTTCTGACCATCTCACTCCCTTTAGGAAATCCTCTGATGGCTGGCCACTGCCACCAACGTAACACTGAAACTCTTCAGCCTGGCCTTCACAACCCAGCCTTTCTGCCAACATTTTCAATGACATGTCCGAACACACACACATAACTTCATTCCAACCAGACTGAAGCAATCCCCAGACACATAAGGCTATTTCACATGCTCACTTGTTTCGCCTCCTCGGTCTGTAAGTCCCCTCCTCCCCACATCCCCGGGCTAACTCTGCTCATCCATTAGGACGGGGGTTATCTGAGCCCTCCTCAGTTGTGATGCTCTTTGTTGTACCCCTTAAAATGCTGTTAAACTACTTATTGAATCTAGTTATGACTGCTGACTTTCTTGTCTGCCTTTCTATTAGACTGATGTTTCTCAAAGACATAGAACATATTTTGTTATCCTCTGTAAGAGGACAAAGGCCGAAACACATTGAACTCAATAGTAATTTGTTCAATGAATGAATGGATGGATGGATGGATGAGGGAAAAAGTCATAAGAAGAGATTATACTATGTCTTACCCACTGGAGGACTCTAATAGTGAAGCCATATACAACTGAGCAATGTTATTAAAGAGCAATTAATTCTAAAGTACCACAGCTGCTAATGATTCTTAAAAGAAACATTGCTAATGTTTCTTAAAAGGTAGAGGAAAGAGAAGCATAGCTCTAGGGAATTTTACCTATATGTTAAGCAAGAGCACCTAAATTACTATTAAATTAATGATAAAATAGTGTTGTGGTTTATTATGGAGAATTTGAGGTTTATGCTTAATATATGTATGTGTAAATATATAGAGTAGAGATATTAACAGATAAAGATGCTGTCAATTGGTAGCTATTGTATGGTTATTAGTATCTCTTTTAATTAGTCACAAAGATTCTGCATAGATACATGTGGTATACATACATATAATTCTGTGTCATTATTATTATAAATAATTATATATATTCTGTAGTATACAGAATAATTTCATGTATATAAAGAAAATTATACATAACATATATAGCTATTCAGTTCAGTTCAATCGCTCAGTCGTATCTGACTCTTTGTGACCCCATGAATTGCAGAACGCCAGGCCTCCCTGTCCATCACCAACTCCCAGAGTTCACTTAGACTCACGTCCATCGAGTCGGTGATGCCATCCAGCCATCTCATCCTCTGTCGTCCCCTTCTCCTCCTGCCCCCAATCCCTCCCAGCATCAGAGTCTTTTCCAATGAGTCAAGTCTTCGCATGAGGTGGCCAAGGTACTGGAGTTTCAACTTTAGCATCATTCCTTCCAAAGAAATCCCAGGGCTGATCTCCTTCAGAATGGACTGGTTGGATCTCCTTGCAGTCCAAGGGACTCTCAAAAGTCTTCTCCAACACCACACTTCAAAAGCATCAACTATTCGGCACTCAGCTTTCTTCACAGTCCAACTCTCACATCCATACATGACCAATGGAAAAACCATAGCCTTGACTAGACGGACCTTTGTTAGCAAAGTAATGTCTCTGCTTTTGAATACGTTGTGTGTGTGTGTGTGTATATATATACACACACATATTCGTATGTGATTGCTATTTTAAAGCCATCATTATAAGGCTTAATAACCTTGAGACATAAACACCAGGTATGAAAAAAAGTTGGTTTATCTTCCTGTGGATAGTTTTGTTGAAATGACAGAATTTATATGAGAATGCTATAAGTAATCACATAACTAATAATTTCAGTGCAAACTGTAATGGTTGAGAATAATTTAAGAAATGGAACAAAAGTGCCACCGTGTGTCACTACCTATTTCTACATCTTAATGTGCATAAGAATCAAATGAAGATCTGGTTAAAATGCAGATTCTGATTCAGGAGGGCCAGGATGGAGCCTGAGACTCTGCATTTTAACATGCAAAAGGTGATACAGATGCAGCTAGACCACAGACCACACTTGAGAAGGAACAGCATATTCCAATCATGACTAATCATAAGGACTCCCTGGGGTATTTTTTAAGATGTGGATTCCTGGAGGGTGTGGAGAAAAAGGACTCCTCTTACATTGTTGGTAGAAATGTAAATTGGTATAGTCACTATGGAGAACAATATGGAGGTTCCTCAAAAGACAAAAGAGGACTTTCCCGGTGGTCCAGTGGATAGGAGTCTGCCTGCCAACGCAGGGGACATGTGTTCGGTGCCTGGTCCAGGAAGATCCCACATGCTGTGCAGTAACAGAGCCCATAGCTCTAGAGCCGGTGCTCTACAACAAGAGAAGCCACCGCGATGAGAAGCCCATGCAGTGCAACTAGAGGGAGCCCACTTGCAGCAGAGAAGACTCGGCACAGCCAAAAGGAAATAAATGAACTAAAAATAGTGTCATCATATGATCCAGAAATCCCACTCGTAAGCATATATCAGGCCAGAAGTATAATTCAGAAAGATAGATGCACCCTCTGTGTTCATAACGGTCAAGACTTGGAAGCAACCTAAATGTCCACTGACAGATGAATGGATAAATAAGACGCGGCACTTGGATACAGTGGAACACTATTCAGCCATAAGAATGAATAATACCATTTGCAGCCTCATGGATGGGCCTATGGAATATCATATTAAGTGAAATAAGTCAGAATGAGAGAAGACAAATACCATATGATATCACCTATCTGCAGAATCTAAAATACGACACCAATGAACTTACCTAGGAAACAGACTCACAGCCGCAGAGAACAAACTTGTGGTTGCCAAAGGGGAGGGAGGTAGGGAAGGGGTGGATTGGGAGTTTGGGATTAGCGGATGCTAATAACAATATTATATACAGAAGGGATAAACAGCAAGGTCCTACAGTACAGCACAGGGAACTACACTCTATAGTCTGTGATAAGCCTAACAGAACAGGATATGGAAAAGAGTGTATATATAAATATACGTATAACTGAATCACTTTGCTCTCAGGAGAAATTGACACAACATTGTAAATCAACTATACTTCAGTAAGATAATTTAAAAAAACCCAAAAGCATTAAAAAATAGATTTATCTTTTAAAAAAGACATGGATTCCTGGACTGTCACCAATTATAAACAGACACATGCACATGTTCATGCAACAGAACTTTGAGGGGAGGGGACTGGGAAGGTAACTAACATGTAACATGTAAATACATATTCAACATATTTTCTATGGAAACTCACTGATATTCACTACAAATCCCTTAATTTCTGAGAGATTTACTCAGAGGCATCTTAAAAACTTCAGATTTGTGAATAAAATATCCAAACCAAAGTCACTGAATAACTCCTGCTTTTCATCTTTTAGTTCTATGTATGTTTGTTAACCGGAGAAGGCAATGGCACCCCACTCCAGTACTCTTGCCTGGAAAATCCTATGGACGGAGGATCCTGGTGGGCTGCAGTCCATGGGGTCGCTAAGAGTCGGACACGACTGAGCGACTTCGCTTTCACTTTTCACTTTCATGCATTGGAGAAGGAAATGGCAACCCACTACAGTGTTCTTGCCTGGAGAATCCCAGGGACGGGGGAGCCTGGTGGGCTGCTGTCTATGGGGTCACAGAGTCAGACACACAGACTTAGCATAGCATAGCATGTTTGTTAACATTGTGCCATCCCTGATTATTTGATGAAACAGAGGAGGTCTTTAAATTTTGAAGATTTTAGATAAATTCCTGGTTAAAATTGTATTTTAGAAACATTCAAAATTTTCTTTTTCGTCCCAAACATTTAGCTTGGATATGAAGATGATACAGTATGATTATTCTGGCTTTAAAAGAAATCGCTCCCCCTTTTTCAACAGTGTACCCAATGAGTTGGATTCTTCCTTCTACCAGCAATGATGAGGACAGTGATGGTGATGAAAAGAGCAAATACTTAAGCAGCATTTCCTAGATGCCAGCCACCTTCTAAGTGCTCTACATCAATGAATTCTTTCCACAAGTTGGTGCATGGTATCATTATTATCCCCATTTTATAGATGAGAAGACTGAGACATGAAGGACTTTGCCTAAAATCACAAAACTCATTAACAATGAGGACGGAATTTCATTTCAGACAGACTAACTCTGTGGTCTGAGCTTTTGAAGCTTACAATTTATTGTCATCATCAATACCTGAGGCTAAGATTTCTGGTGTCTAAACTCTATTGCACTGTCACCACAAGAGTCTACCAATATCCCAGCCCTTACTACCTTCCCTACTGTGCTCATAAACACAAAATCGGGGAGGACAACCATTTTCAACTTGTATATGTGCTTTGCATGACTCTAGGAGACATCATTCCTATTGGCAGTCCTGATAGATCTGCGTAGTTATTACAATTTTTTAGAAGACAGCAGTAAAGTATGTTGAGCTGTTTTTTGCATAACCTGCAGAGCTAGTAGTGGGGACTGAATTTTGGCATCTCTGATTATAGAGCTGTGGGAGCCTGGGAAACATGGCTCCCAGAATACTTTACTCCAATCAAGAGAGATGGAGTCTATCTCTCCATCGCTTGAATTTGGACCATTCTGGGACTCGGTTTGACCGACAGATTGTGGTAGAAGTGATGTCCAAGTTCAAGAGTGTAGGTTTCTGCTTTTGCCCTTTTGGAGTCCTTCCTTAAAAGTGGTTCAGTTCAACCTACTGAGGGATAAGAGGCCCTGTGAAGGAGAAGTGAAATGTCCCAGGTGACATCTCCAGGGGACTGGAAAGAATGGCCCTCCATCCTGTCACAGCCAGTTCCAAGCTGCCCCACCAGCTGAATGCAGCCGAATGAGTGACCTCAGAGGGCCTGGTAGAATAATTTCCCACCCAACCTACAGAATCAAGGGAATTAATCAACTATGATTTCAAGCTACTAAATTTTGGGGTTGGTTGTTAGGTTAGCAATACATACATTATATGATCCTTTGAAAGATAAACAAAATTTAAGGCTATATTACTATCTTTTCTAACTAATGATATTTGGAGAATTGTTCAATGTAATAGAGGTCTTTTGAGGCAGTAATTTTGTATAAAAGTTGACCAAATTGGAGATTTAAAGGGACACATTTACTGTTAGTGATTTCCAAAATCACATATTTTCATAACTAGCAATAACTAAGAACACAATTAACTAAGTGCATTGCTACAAATTCTGAGTTGTTATCATTGATTTTATAATCTAAGATTTACAGCCAACGGATAGAAAAATTACTTCTTACAGCAAATTTGATAGTGTGTTAAAAATAATATAAATCCCTTCTTTTAGAAAAGATAATACAATATCAGAAATATGAATCTCCACTTAAGGAATTCTACTTCTAATTAAAGGAAACTATGAAGCAATCTCCATGGGTCTAAAAATTACTTTTTTTCCCCCAGTTACTGTGTTATAAATCCCTTCTCTGTGTTGGTAAGGAAACCTGTCAAATTGTTTTACCACAAAGCTTGTCTGTACCACCTAAATTGTAGATCTTTATATTTTTTTCACCATCAAAAGTCTGTAAAGTACGTTTCAGATAATTGTAGAAAACCATAAAACCTGCCTGGGGTAGGAAATAGTAATAGTTCACAAATTATATTTACTGTTAATCCGTTCAGACATAACTGAACTGCAAATGAACTTCCTTTTATTTTTTTTTTTCCTGCCTCAAACTAAGCCTCATGTTATCCAACACGTTATGATTTCCCATAATGGAACCACAGGCTTTCTTTCTTCTTCTCTCTGCAGTGGTCACAAAAATAAGAGCTTCTGAGGGCTTCAAGATCTTACACACAGCAGAGCACTGTTTACTAGCCTGAGATAAGTGGTAATCCAACTCCATCTGTAAACAGACTGATGCCTGCAGGACGCGACCGAACATGACGACTCCATGGGACTATCATGTTATGCCAGTTACACACTGCCAGTAGCTCCACAGAAGAGCAAGAAGGCTGGTGGAAAGGGCATACGTCTCCTTTATTCTTGGGGGAAACTCTTTGGAAATTCCAAAGGTATAGAATCATTTACTGTTTTGTGTGCTGTAGGTCTCATTGCAAAGTATTAGTTGTTTGGAAGTTTTCTTGACATCACAGATTTTAAAAGTAATTGGCCCCATAAGCAATCAACAATCTTCTTCTAGCTTTTATTATTGGCCTTTACCATAAAGCATTAGCAATTATCAAAAATTAGTAAAATTTACTGGTAGCACATTAAAATTCTTTCATTAGTTCCCAAGAGCCTGTTCGTGCTAAATTTTTGGTTTGGATGCATAGGCAGTATCTTCTTTAATTACCATAATATAAATATTTTAATTAGGCTTCTAATGGGTTTATAAGATTTTGGGAGGCTTCTGTCAGATTTGTAAACTAATAGGATCCAAGCGTCCACCCATATATATAAGGATTTTCTCACGTGCTAAAAAAAAAAATAGTATTAAAGAATTCCAATGAGTGAGTGAGTCTCAAATATTGCCTGGAATTTTAAGGAAAACTTTTGAACCCAGCTTAATCCTTTATTTTATTATCCATAAGACTGATAATACTTCCTGCTGGCTGTTCTCTAAACTGATTATTGCTAATCTTCTGCTAGGTCTGCTATATTTTAATAGTTTATGGTAAAATAATATTATTCTTTTAATTTTAATTTAATTGAGTATTTGTAAAATTGGATTGTAAATGTTTAGGTTTACTAGGTTTTATGAATTTGTTCTTTTATAGTTCAGTTTTCTTATCCTGTATTAAAGTTGTATGTATCAATGGAATACTGCTGCTGCTGCCAAGTCGCCTCAGTCGTGTCCGACTCTGTGCGACCCCAGAGACGGCAGCCCACCAGGCTCCCCAGTCCCTGGGATTCTCCAGGCAAGAACACTGGAGTGGGTTGCCATTGCCTTCTCCAATGCATGAAAGTGAAAAGTGAAAGTGAAGTCGCCCAGTCGAATCCGACTCTTAGCAACCCCATGGACTGCAGCCCACCAGGCTCCTCTGCCCATGGGATTTTCCAGGCAAGAGTACTGGAGTGGGTTGCCATTGCCTTCTCCACAATGGAATACTACTCAGCTATAAAAAGGAACATATATATAAAAGGAACATTTGAGTCAGTTCTAATGTGATAGATGAACCTAGAGCCTATTATGCAGAGTGAAGTAAGTCAGAAAAAGACAAATACTGTAAATTAATGTATATATATAGAATCCAGAAGGATGGTACCGACAATCCTACATACAGCAAAGGAGACACAGACGTAAATAACGGACTTCTGGACTCAGTGGGAGATGGTGAGGGTGGGATGATTTGAGAGAGCAGCATTGAAACATGGAGCAGCATTGAAACATGTACATCGCCATGTAGAATGGAAGACCACCACGAGTTCAGTGCCTGAAGCAGAACACCGAGGGCCAGTGCCCTGTGACAACCTGGAGGGGTGGGGTGGGGGGAGGAGAGGAGGGGCTTAGGACTGGGGGGACACATGTATACCTATGGCCAATTCGTGCTGATGGATAGAAAAAGCCATCACAATACTGTAAAGTTTTTATCCTCCAATTAAATAAAATTTAAAAAATAAAATTGTGTGTGTGTGTGTGTGTGTGTGTGTGTGTGTATGCTGCTGCTGCTAAGCCACTTCAGTCGTGTCCAACTCTGTGCGACCCCATAGACGGCAGCCCACCAGGCTCCGCCGTCCCTGGGATTCTCCAGGCAAGAACACTGGAGTGGGTTGCCATTTCCTTCTCCAGTGTGTGTGTACAGTTTGTGTATTAAAGTAGGATGTACACATATTCTACTTCCAGGCTACAGTCTTATGACAGTTCAGTTACTGTGTTTTCAATTCCCTGTGTAGGCTGAGGATCAGCAGAATTAACTTGCTGTGGCAGAACAACTACTAATACCCATTCCTCATATGCATACAGCGTTTTCTCTTATTCCAATTTCCAGATTGGCTTAACAAAGAAATAATTATGTTGGAATGAGAATTAACAGACAAGGGGAAGAGAACAGGATGACTCATACAATAATGAGTTAGAATTGAAGACATCGGTATGAACTCATGTTTAGCTTAATGCAGATACAAATGGTTATATAGAGACAATATTTAAAGATATATGTTTATACCTTGCTCTGACTACCGAGAGGGCCTAGAAGCACCAACATCCCAGCAGCACTGAGCATACCCAGCACCCACACCTTTGTTTATAATAACCACTAATCAGTAAAAGTAGCCCAGGTTCCGTGGAGAAATGATTGGTTCTAGGACCCAGGTAGGAAGTACACAAGGTGAGTCTGGAGCACCTTATAGTACCAGAAGGTAAGGAAATGCTTTTTTAAACAAGTACACAACCCAACACAATCATAGGAGCCAACTGAAAGTATTTCCAATGCCAAAACTGGAAAAATTTTAGTAACAAAATAAAGTAAAAAAAAAAAAAAAAAAAGGTAAAAATAAATAAATAAATAAAGTAACATTGGATTATAACCGAAAATATCTGTGAGGGCATACTGATATAAATATGTTTTGAGGAAATAAGTAGACAGTAACACACTACTTCTTACGTGGGGGCTACATACAGTGAAGGCCCTTGAGTAAAGCCTTAATATCTGAAGGAGAAATGGGGGAGGGATTTAGGGGAGAGATTTTTATTCTTCCTTCCAAAGAGGAAAGTATTTAAAAAAAAAAAAGGAGGGGCGAGGTAACTTTACACTGGAGAAATGTGACAGACACTATGCCAGCCAGGTGATCAAGGTCAACATTAATAGTGAGAAGTGAGAAGTTAGGTACTATTTATATGATGTGACATGCATGGCACTTCACCTTCTTCCTCCAAAAACACATAATCTTAGTCTAATCATAAGACAAACATCAGACAAATCTCAATAGAGGGACATTCTATACAATACCTGATCAATACCCTCAAAACCCTCTAAGTTACACAAAAAAAGAAAGTATGAGAAACAATCATAGCTAAGAGGAGCCTAAGGAATATGATGACTAACTGTAACATGGTATCCTGGATGGGATCCTAGTACAGAAAAGTGCATTAGGTAAAAACTAAGGAAATCAGCTTAAAATACTGAACCAACACTAGTTCATCAATTAAAAGTAAAGTACCACATTAATGTAAGATGTTAAACAGAAGGAACTGGGTATGTTTGGATATAGGGGAACTCTCTACTTTCTTTGCAATTTTTCTGTAAGTCAAAATTTAAAGATAACTTATTCAAAAAATACATGATAAAGCGTTTATGAGAGGGCAAAATGTTAAAAATCAAATTAGTGCCATGTACCCCTTTCCTAGCTCAAGAAATGATGCTAACCAAGAGTTTAAGTTCACTGTGTATCCCTCCTTACTTACATTTCTAACTCTCTACTCCCAGAGATAACCATTATCTTGCATTTGGTATTTATTATTCCCATGCATTTATCAGTCAGTCAGTCAGTCCAGTCACTCAGTCATGTCCGACTCTTTGAGACCCCATGGACTGCAGCATGCCAGGCCTCCCTGTCAATCATCAACTCCTGGAGTTTACTCAAACTCATGTCCATTCAGTCGGTGATGCCATCCAACCATCTCATCCTCTGTCATCCCATTCTCCTCCTGCCTTCCATCTTTCCCATCATCAGGGTCTTTTCCAATAAGTCAGTTCTTCACATAAGGCCGACAAAGTATTGGAGCTTCAGCATCAGTCCTTCTAATGAATATTCAGGGTTGATTTCCTTTAGGATGGACTGGTTGGATCTCCATGCTGTCCAAGGGACTCTAAAGAGTCTTCTCCAACACCACAGTTCAAAAGCATCAATTCTTTGGCCCTCAGCTTTCTTTATAGTCCAACTCTCACATCCATGCATGACTACTGGAAAAATCAGAGCTTTGACCAGATGGGCCTTTGTTGGCAAAGTGATGTCTCTGCTTTTTAATATGCTGTCTACGTTGGTCATAACTTTTCTTCCAAGGACCAAGCGTCTTTTAATTTCATGGCTGCAGTCACCATCTGCAGTGATTTTGGAGCCCAGAAAAATAAAGTCTGTCACTGTTTCCATTGTTTCCCCATCTATTTGCCACGAAGTGATGGGACTGGATGCCATGATCTTAGTCTTCTGAATGTTGAGTTTTAAGCCAACTTTTTCCACTCTCCTCTTTCACTTTCATCAAGACGCTCTTCAGTTCTTCTCCTCTTTCTGCCATAAGGGTGGTGTCATCTGTGTATCTAATGTTATTGATATTTCTCCTGGCAATCTTGATTCCAGCTTGTGCTTCATCCAGCTCAGCATTTCTCATGATGTACTCTGCATAGAAGTTAAATAAGCAGGGTGACAGCATCAGCCTCGACCTATTCCTTTCCCTATTTGGAACCAGGCTGTTGTTCCATGTCTAGTTCTAACTGTTGCTTCCTGACCTGCATACAGATTTCTCAGGAGGAAGATCAGGTGGTCTGGTATTCCCATATCTTTCAGAGTTTTCCACAGTTTGTGGTGATCCACACAGTGAAAGGCTTTGGCATAGTCAATAAAGCAGATGTTTTTCTGGAATTCTCTTGCTTTTTCTGTGATCCAACAGATGTTGGCAGTTTGATCTCTGATTCCTCTGCCTTTTCTAAAACCAGATTGAACATCTGGAAGTCCACGGTTCATGTACTGTTGAAGCCTTGCTTGGAGAATTTTGAACATTACTTTGCTAGCGTGTGAGATGAGTGCAATTGTGTGGTAGTTTGAGCTTGCTTTGGCATTACCTTTCTTAGGGATTGGAATGAAAACTGACCTTTTACAGTCCTGTGGCCACTGATGAGCTTTCCAAATTTGCTGGCATATTGAGTGCAACACTTTCACAGCATCATCTTTTAGGATTTAAAAAAGCTCAACTGGAATTCCATCACCTCCACTAGCTTTGTACATAGTGATGCTTCCTAATGCCCATGCATTTATGGATATCTTTAAAGGACATAATTGTTTGCAAGTTTTAAATTTTTGTATAGATTGCATCATATGACACTTGCTTTTGCAGAGGCTTCACTCAATATCAAGCTTACATGATTCATATTAACTTATGTAGCTCTAATTCATTTTTTCTGCAATGGATGCCTCCATTACATGAATATGCCCAAATATGCTGATCTCTTTGATGGGCTCTCAGAGTGTTCAATCATTCATGCTGTTGAAAGCCTTTCCATTCACCTTTCATTTGACACCAGGGATTTCTCTTGGCTGATCCATTCCACATAGCACTCCACATTTCAGGCTAGCTGCCCAGCTCCTCTCCCCCTGCCCAGATGCTTCCTCATCCCCTTCCCCTCAGACCAGCCTTCTGCAGCCTCAATGTCTTTTCTCCTTATTAAGCACAGCTGTTTAGCAATTCTGTCCCTTCTCCCAAACACAAGTCCCAACTTGACTTTGTACAGTTACAAATCATCCAAGACCTCAGATGAACCAAAGTGTTAGGGGAAGCATACTGATTGAAACCACCCACCCTGGCCAGGCACCATAGTAACCATTTGTATGAGTTGTTTTATGACAGGAGATCCTGATAAGGAATACAGAGTAAAGGGTCAAAAGGAGACACCGCCTGTCGGTCCACTTCCCAGAATCCCTCTGGCTAGCATCCATCTTGACTGAGCGATGCATGCACCACCAGGAAAGATTCTGAATTAGAATGATTGGCCTAAGACCACCCGGAAACTAATCCCATCACCATAAAACTCGACATTGCGAGCCACACAGCAGAAAAGTTCTCCTGGGTTCCCTTACCCTACTGCTCTGCACCGGGTGCCCTTTCCCAATAAAATCTCTTCCTTTGTCAGCATATGTGTCTCCTTGGACAACTCATTTCTGAATGTTAGAGAAGAGCCCAGTTTCGGGCCCTGGAAGGGGTCCGCTTTCCTGCAACAAAAGGACCTGCTACTACTTCCCTAGCACCCCTGCATCCCATGTAAAACTATGAAGAAAAATCAGTTTCAAAATTCCTCTGCTCAAATGTGTTTTAAAATAATCAGCTGTCCTTTTGTAAGAACAAATCATGTGGGTGTTAGTAAAATCGCTTTACTTAAGCTTGTCCTAAGTAAAAAGAAACATATACCAATGTTCAGGTAATTTCTGTATGCTCTATGTTTCTCTTCTTTCCTTTGAAAACTACATGGATAAAAGTTTATCTTTGAAGGGATTCAGAAAGAATTAAGTGTGGACAAAAACATTTTTCAGATCAACAAAGTTGGAGTTTGGAGATCCTTGAATTCTAAAGAGAGAAGTGATTTTCAAACCTATAGATAGTTTTCTTAGTTGCATTCCCAAACTATAGAAAGTAATACTCTTGGTATTAAGGTACAAAAAAAATTGTCACACTTAGGTTTATATTGAGAGATAGTAGTAGAGTTACAAAAAATCTATGCTGTTCTCTCAATTAGGAAACTATTTTTATCTGTTAAGGAGGCAAATTTAATGGAAATGAGGTTTTTCCACTAATTAACCTGACAACTGCAAGTCAGATACATGAGAAGGTGAAGGTGTGTGTGTACATGTTTGTGAGTAGTGTTGGTGATGAGAACAGCCTCAGCCAAAACAGCACTTCAGATATAAAGCCAAATTTCTAAATTGAGATAGTGACAGTAAAAATGGAGAAAAATGGAAAAGATTTTTACAGTGATATGACAATATCACTTGGCCAGACTGATGAGTTGATGGGGGAAAGGTGTGAGAGAAGTCCAGGTAATTACATAATCACACGTGCAGGGCACAGGGATGAGAGTGGCACCACTGACAGCAACAGAGAGCACGGAGCTGCACCGCGCAGACCAGGAAGACAGCACCCAGAAGGAGCCAGCCCAGAAAGGCAGAGAACACCAGACCTCCAAATGAGAGGCGAGGCTGCTCTGATAGTCAGCAGAGCGCCACTGAAGGGGACTGAAGAGGAGAGAAGTACAGAGGTTCCTTAAAAAACCATCATTGGAAAAGATGTACCCCAATGCTCACTATTTACAACAGCCAAAACATTAAGCAACCTAAATATCCACTGACAGAAGAATGGATAAAGAAGACGTGGCATATATGAAATGGACCACTACTCAGCCATAAAAAAGAATGAAATGATGCCACTCGCTGCAACATGGATGGACCTAGAGATTATCACACTAAGTGAAGTTAGACTCAGAGAGACAAATAGCATTTTATAGCACATACTTTTTAAAAAATGGCACAAAGGAACTCATTTACAAAACAGAAACAGATGTGCAGATATCAAAAACAAACCTATGGTCACCAAAGAGGAAATATGAGGGGAGGGATAAATCAGAAGTTTGGGATTAATAACACACAATACAATATACAAGACAGATAATCAACAAGGACCTAGCGTATAATACAGGGAACTCCATGTTCTGTGATGACCTATGTGAGAAGAGACTCTGAAGAAGAATGCACATGTGCATATGTGTGTGTATGTGTGTGTGTATATATATAACTGCTGGTTTTGCTGAAACTAACACCATTGTAAATCAACTATAGTCCAGTGATTAAAAAAAAAAGACTGGTATTTTAAAAATGAGACCAGTGAAGAGGATGGGACAAAAAAAAAAAAAATTGAGTTTCATATTGTGGAAGCTAGAGAAAAAGAATAACTAATGGTCAAACATCGTCAAAATGGGGCTTAGAGGAGGCTCTGGATCACATTACATAGAATAGTTCTCTCTGTGTTTCTATATCCCCAGCTCCTTTTCCTGCTCTACACTGTTTAATTTCTTCGGTGACAGGGCAGAATTTTCTGTTGTCCTGCCTTATTTCCCTCTGTGAAGAGGAATGTAGCAGCCTAGGGGCATAGCTTACCTAGTGAGTGAAGACAAAAAATAAAAGAAAAACAGAAAGAAGGAAACATCCCCTGACTCAGTAGGGGATCCTGAAATGAAAAGGGAAGCCTGATCCTGAAATGCCTCATTTTCAGATGCTAAAATCAGTTTTCTTCCTCTCTCCTCTAAAGAGGACGGATGGACATTTAGCTCAGCTGATTGCTTAACATCCCTGTTTCCTACTTCCATATCTATCATTTATTTCATCTATAACATAAGACTACACCTGAACATTTCTCTTTCATATCCCCTTGTATCAATCTTTAACTTTATATTTTCATACTCCCGCAACAAAAGTTCACTTCTCACCAGAAAGATCTACCCTATCCTTTTATAAATTTAGGATTTTACTGATTGCCTTGAGTGAACTGAGTTGAGAGTATCCATTGAAAATGAGGAAGAAATAAATGGCCCCCACACCATACCCTTCATCCATTTACTCAGACACCCACGTACTGAGCACCTACAATGTGCCAATCACCAGCACAGGTCCTTGGTTTATAGATTCTAAATAAGACACAATCACTGATGGCAGGAAATCTTCAGGGAGGGGTGGTGAGTCAGCCTTTCTTCGTTTGCCCTGAAGGAAGGGTGATAAAAAGGAAGATCCCCCAGCTCACGGCCTTTTATTTTATTGCTAGTCCTAAAGGGTGTTCTTTGAAAGATACAGATTTAATAAAGGAACAGTTTGGCGGGGGGGGGGGGGCAGTGGCTGGTTGATGATTTTATAAAAATACATTGCTATCTGGAGTCTGTTATAAATGTCACTCTCAACTCAGTTTGTGGGAGTTGGTTTAAGTCTGGGCTGAGTATAAAAATAGGTTCACTGTGGGATTTGGTAAATGATGAAAGACATGAAAGCTTTCACATGCATATTTAGGAAGTTGCTGCTGGACTTACTGAATATGGAGATACTATCCTTGGTCCAGATCTGTGGATTCTATTTAGAATCTGTAATTACTTAATAAAAGTTAAACAGCGACTGGAGTGGAATTCTTTTCAAATGCTCTGTTTTGCATGCCCTTTAGGAAGACCAAACAGGACCAAGAACCCTAAAATGAAAAAAGAAATAGATGCTTTATCCACTGCTTTGTTTTGCAGTGTATTCTACGTAAGGCAACACACTAGCTTCCTCTCTGGGCTTTTCATGAAGCTCCTTGCTGTCTGGCTTTCCCGAAGGAGGGGCCGGCCTGCCGGTGGCCATCACCACCCTCTCCCCACACCACAGCAACCTTACTTTGTAATTCAAATCAGCCTCTCTTGAAAAACAAATGCTGCGGCAGGCAGTTAAGCAAATTTTGCATTTTATGAGCGAGGATAATCCTTTCACATTTTCAGAAATCGGTTTACAAGCCTGAGCGCCTGGTGAGCAACGGAAGCCGCGTGACAAATGGGACAAGGAGCATCCTCCGGGCAATCTGGGTGACAGGCAGTAAATCCTCCTGCTTTGGCAGGTCTGCAAGTGTGTGGAGAAAACAAGATCAATCCCCCCTCGACCTCACAAAGGCTCCTTCACTGCTGATGGCTGTTCAACCGGGGGGAGGAGAAGCTTAATGAAGTAGATGCTGCAAGCTGACAGGAGTATTGGAAAATGTATATAGAGAAAATGAAAATATTATGCACCAAATTGGCAGAACAGGAGACTGAGTGACTATTAGTGGACATGAAAATAGAGTGCGGCTGAGTGTCTTCTCAGGCTAGCTGCGAGGAAGTAGCAAGATGAAAATCCACACCTGGGATTCGGAGGGCCTGATTACCCAAGTTCTACCACGGAAAGCAGTGCAGAAATTGGAAATGTAGGCTTGCCAGCACTTCAAATAACACACACAGCTATGGTGAAAGGGAATGCGATATCTGAGCTGGAGAGGAAGGTGAAAGCCTGAAGACAGTGTATGAAAGATAAACACCAAACAGCATTTGAGGGTGGAAAGCCTTTTATCCCCTCTCTCTGGTTGTTCTTTCTCCTCTGGCTACTAATCTGATGCTTGTTTGGTTTGTGATTGCTCACCACGTTCATGCTCTCTATTTTTTTCTCTTGCATTTTCCTTCTGCTAGTTCACACAAATGTACCTGAAAAACAACATTACGATTCAAGTGGAAAATTATTACAAAATGGGGAAACATAATGTTTTACAGTTTTAACTGGTGCTGTGAGCAGGTATGCCCGTAGAAACGTCAGAGTGACAGAACAGGAAAATAAATGACTTGCAATTAATAGAGAGAAGAAAAGTGGCAAGGGGGTTCTCCTGCTTTTAGGTAAAGCAGGGCTGGCTGCTGCGAAGAATAAAAAGTACATATACCATTGAAGAGTCCCTCCTTCGACAGAATCTCCGTGCTCTATGTAGCTGAAGCAGCAGGACTACTGTTCACAGACCCCTTGTCTGTTCAACACCCCTCTGTTACCACCCTTACTAACACTGCTGATAAAACACGCTACTCCACTGGCCTGAGATCCCGGAGGAAGCAGAACATACTACCACATCTCTAAAGAAATCTCCTGAGGGGAACTCTGTTGCTCAGGAATAACTTGACTGAAATGAGTCAACTCAGATGACACTGCTGTGACAGGAAAATAGAAAAGAATGAAACACGAAGGGCTTACACCACTGGGATGAAATCCTGTGGGCTAGACTTATCAGTGGACATAGATTTGGGCAGCTTTATCTACCATCACCTTGACTGACATAGCAAAAGGTAACACGCATACGATATACTATGTATTAGAGCTACCTAACCGGTGAAGAGATTGGGCATCTTCATCTATTAACAATATCACCTTGACTGGCACGGCAAGGGATAAAAGGACCAGAATACGCTATGTTAGATCTAGCCATTGGACCCCCATCAAACGGGAGACTGGCAGTTGCTTTATAGAACGTCGGGGTTTTCTTGTCTGCCTCAAACAGCAGACTCTCGAGTGAAGCCAAAATCTTTTTATTACCCTACCAATAGAACTTGGAACTGTGGTTCCAAATGAAATTCAGTCTTTTCACGGGGAAGTATCTATCTGCTTTGGAGAGACTGCTTTCCCGGAGGTGGACAGGTTTGTATCATGGAGTTTTGGTCTTTCATTTCCCCAAAGGTGAGTCTCAGGAGCCTCAGGTCCTGAGTGGAGGAATCTAGTCCCCCCACCTTCCCTCTGTTACCCGTTTCAAAGATTATGCTGAAGAACAGGGCAGAGAAGCTAGCAGAAGGGACCCGGGGAGGGATGGGGGGAACGAGTGAAACAAAATGGATTATGAATTTGAAAATTGCCAATTATCTTGTATCATACAGCTCAGAGCCCTGGCACAATGATCAGCCACAATCCAGATTTTTCAGCTTAAATGGCTTTACATTCAAGCAAGCAAATTAACCATAAAATAGAGGGGGGGAAAAAAAAACAAAATATCCCAAGAAAGAATAAACTGCAGATAATAAGCACCAATCTGGTGTTGAATGCAGCCCAAGATACCAATTGTTTTAAGTCACGACAAAGACAGCTGAAAGCTCATCTTGTGGACGCAGAGCGAGGATGATTGCCTGCCATGAGTATCTTCTCTCACAAATAACAGTTTTTTCGCTCTTAATTTTCTGCTAAATTGGAAGCTAACTGCTTCCCACATTGTCATCGGAACACCTGCAGCTGTGCTGGATTTCTGCACACCATTTCTTTTAGGTAAAACAGCACTCCACTTCCTTCAGCGCCTCATTATGCCGAGGTCTTCCTTTCACTGCGCCGCAGCACTAATGATTCAGGCAGGCTGGTCAGTCATTAAGTGACAAGCAAATGATACCGTGTGCAACGTGTGAGTAATCGGTCTGAACAAATGAAATCACAGACTTGCCTTTCCCATCATTCATTTCACAAACAGTAGCAATGTGCCGCACAGCAGGTAGTTCAGTTAAAACCAGCCTTGTAAAACAAATTTCCTGCAGCCGTTTAAGTGAGCTGCGATGGGCTGGATGCCTCAGCTAGCGGATCGCGCCCGAGGAGTTAAGAGAGGTTGGGGAGGGAGGAGGTGCTGTGAGAGAGCTTCGTACATACATTAGAGTAATTAAGGGTTTCGTATCTTACCGCTATGTTTTTCCTTTGTATGGATCTCAGAAATTACTTTTGTATGAGCAAACCCAAAACAGACAGCATCCACTTTAAGAGACTTAAGTTCCCAGATAAATATTCTAAATTCGGAGTCATGAAGACGTCATAATAAATCAGATGGATTGCTAGGAAGCAAGTGACGCAAATCACAGTGATAAAAAAAAAAAACAACATGGCTTTTATTTTTGCAGTAGAACCCCTTTTGATTCATCAATTATTTTGTGAACAGTGCAACTGGCTTCTACTAATAGAAACCCAACTTCCATGCTAAAGCTTAAAATGGATTTTAGTAGCTCCCCACCACCAAAAAAGGATGTAAAATTATAGAGGATGAAAGAAAATCTGTGTATCCCCAAACTTAGTAGGTACTGGACCGTACATCCCACCGGCTAGGACAGGGAAAGGGGCTGCTCTCCTCATTGGACGGGGTCTCCACTCAGGTCTCGCTCCCAGTGTCCAGCCCACTGGCTCTCTCTGGGCCAAGGGTCTGGCAGGTAAGGAGCCAGTGGTGGTGTGCTTTAAGGCGTGTTCTGAGTCTGTCGCAGGAGCACTTGGTGGGCTGCGGGAGGACAGCCTGGCATTATGAGTGCCCTTCGGTGCCCTGTGTTCTTCCCACACTATCAGAGAAAAAGCTAGCAGGGCCTCAGAGCTGGCATCTCTATTTTTCCTCCCTTGCATAATCTTGATTTTGGCTTCAAATTTCCTCATCATGTCCTTGTAGGCAACTGGTAAAAGTTCCTTGAAGAGGGCTTAGGCAAGTAGGCCTGACAGGAACCCCCACAGCCTGTGCACCCCAAGAAGCTGTGCAGGGAGGGGAAGGACCAAGGGCTCGACTTGGGCACAGCCCCCAACCCAGGACCAGGCTTGTGTAGGCCTTCCTGGACACGGAAACAAAATTTTGTCCAGAGCCTCCCTCTGGTCCTGACACACTATGGAACACAGAGTGTGCTGTAAAGAGTGAAAGGAAGAACATTCCTCAGTCAAGAAATCTGAACTCTGTGAAGTCCCTCTGGGGTTAGGTGACTGTTCTCAGTCTGAGACACCTTTGCAAATGGCTTCAACTCACTAACTAAAGTTACTGCAAGAAGTCTATATAAGAAAGCAATTTTGTAAATGGATAAGGCATCTTTGCAAAAAGACAGTATTAAATCCCTCAACCCCACCTCCTTCTATGCCCAGCTGTGAGTTTACCAAACCAAGACTGATTTCAGATCGTCTTTGATTTGCAAGAAGGGTGCCCAGATTTTAAAAGTTTTCAATAGCATATCACTGATTTCATACATGCTTATTGTAGATAAGTCAAACAGCTCAGAAGACTGTATTAAGCACTCCTCTGTGTTCACCTTCCCTGGGGTATGACCCTGCTATGAGGGATGTGCATGATCCCAGACACATTCTGTGCTTACACCAACATTCACATGGACAGAATCACCCTCCACACTTTATTCTGCAACTGATCCAGGCGCAGTGAACCCCTTTCCACATCAGCACATGCAGATTTATCTCATTCCTTCTAACATCCACAGAATACTCTGGCCTGGGGGTGCATTTTCATTTATTTAACCATCTGCCACTGAAGGACAGTTAGGTTGCTTCCAATACTTAATCTATTCAAAACAATGTGGCTGTGAAAATTCTTGTACGTATATCTTCATGCATTTGTGTGAGAATTTGCAGGGTGGTCCTAAAACAGTCACCAAATAGAATGAACCTTGCTAGTCTGACAACTGACTGCTTTTCACAGTCTTATTTAATGGAATATGAGGTGGAGAATCATGTCACGTTTCAAGGACATTTGTAATTCTTTTTGTCTGGTGCTTGCTTATGTGCTCATTTTTTCAGTTAGGTTGATGGCCTTATCGATTTATAAACACACTTTTTATGCATGTGTATCTAGCATGTGTTGCTGCTGCTGCTGCTAAGTCACTTCAGTCATGTCCGACTCTGTGCAACCCCATAGACAGCAGCCCACCAGGCTCCCCCATCCCTGGGATTCTCCAGGCAACAACACTGGAGTGGGTTGCCGTTTCCTTCTCCAATGCGTGAAAGTGAAAAGTGAAAGTGAAGTCGCTCAGTCGTGTCTGACTCTGAGAGACACCATGGACTGCAGCCCACCAGGCTCCTCTGTCCATGGGATTTTCCAGGCAAGAGTACTGGAGTGGGGTGCCATTGCCTTCTCCCTAGCATGTGTTACAAATCCTTTTTGGGGTCACTTTTGGCTTTTTTATAATGATTTTGCCCTAAAGAAATCATTGATATTTATGCAAATATTACAGCTCTTACAACTTTGGGGATTTTTCATTATGTTTGAAAACTCCTCTCCACTCTGGCATTGTAAAAATAGTCACTCTTATTTTTTGAATGCTTATGGCTCAGTCCATCTGGGATGAGTCGCACTGGGTTGGTCAAAAAGTTTGCGTTTTTCCGTAACGTTGTATGGAAAAACCTGACTGAACTTTTTGGCCCACCCAACACTTAAGAGAGTGGGGGTTCTAGCTTCATTCCATTTCCACATGGTTCGCCACTGTCCCAACATCATTTGTTTAGGGGCAATGTGATCTTTCCAGACTGTCATCTCACTGAAAAATATGGTTGAAGCCTGCCTGCTTTAATTACAGATCTAGGCACTAACACTCAAAGCTACATATTCATAAGCTCTGTCCTTAAATGCCAACCATCTAAACTTAATATAAACAAGATGTTTTAAATTTGTTTTAAGATCCTGGGGCTTTTCAGTCCTGCTGGGGCTGGTTTGCCTCCTGGTTCGAGAATGGAATACTGCCCACAATCTTGCATTCAGTATGCTGAAACGCAAAAAGCTCCAGAGGCCCACAGGGTTTTCGTTTGCTTGGTTTTCAATTCATAAAACCTAAACCAAGGGGCTTCCTGAGGGGCTTCCCAGGTGGCTCAGTGATAAAGAACCCACCTGCCAATATAGGGTTCAATCCCTGGGTTGGGAAGATCCCCTGGAGAAGGAAATGGCAACCCACTCCAGTGTTCCTGCATGGGAAATCCCATGGACAGAGGAGCCTGGTGGGCTACAGTCCACGGGGTTGCAAAAGAGTCGAACACGACTTAGCGACTAAACAACAACAAAACCATCCTGATGTTAATATATAGTCTCTAATCTCTATAGTCTGAATATCTACACCGTTTGCTTCAGACCTTAATATACAGTATGCACACTACTTTACTCCTTTAAAATTGACGAGTATGAACTTCAAAAAACATAGCTGGTCCTAAGCATTTCAGAAAGGGGATTGTGGTTTCGTAAGAGTCATTTGTTTAAAAGGAAGAACAACGTAGTGTAGGGAGGGTTGATGGAAAGGAGGAGGGAGAGGATGGAAACTGTGAGAAACCTGAGTTGAGAGGAGGGAATGTGTTCATGGACAATGCTTCCTAGAGTTCTAAGACGGCATATCAATCAAACTTCAAGTTCAATGACATGGAGTCTGAGATTTTATTAGGTGAATAGCAGTCATGAAGTCATTCAGAGTCACTGCAAACAAAACAACCCTAAAAGATCTTGAGATTTTGAACACTGTCAACGTAAAAAAAAAGTCACAATTAACACTATTGTGCCTGATAAACAATGTTGTGCTTTTGCATTTCTTCAAGGATCTTGCACTACTTCTTGGTACTCTGATGATTTTTATTCTCTGTCAAAGGGATAGGTCCAGGAGATAAGACACATTTTAGACTGAGCTTTTTAGAGCCAAGGCATATAAAACCAGAACTCTCTTGGCTATGACTGATCTAAAGGATCAGAAACCAAACAGGCAGTTGGCTTTTGCATAATTGAAATCAAACAGAAGTAAATACAACTTCCCTCTGTATCTATGGGAGATCCTGTGGATACGAAAACCTGAGGAGCTCAAGTCCCTTATACAAAATGTCATAGCACAATGAATACAATTGGAAGGAAATACTAAAATTTTCAAACCTGACTGCACATTGCAGTCACCTAGAGTTATATTTTAAAAATATGAACTGCAGAGGTATTTCCCCTCAAACCTGAATGAGATCAGAACCACTGGGAGTGCTTATTAAATCACAGATCCTGGGCCCCACGTGTCGAGCGTGTCTGATTCAGCCGGTCTGGGACCAGGACCGGGACCCACAGTTCTGACAAGTTCCCGGGTGCTGCCAGTCCAGAGACTTCACCTTGCGCTCTTGATTGAATTAATTTTTCAGAGTCTCTGCAGTAACTCAACGTGTGCCCAGGCTAGAGAACCACTGAGCAGGGCAAGGAGCCTTTCCATATGCACATCTGACCAGACAGCCTGCATTCTTCTCCCACACAGAAAGGAAATGGTCCTTACTTTTTATCTAAGGGGCTAAGCTTCTCTATACAGTTCTAGAGAAAGCAGCGAAACTACTCTGTTGAAGAGAAGTATTTTCCAAGTACACAGATAACTAGGTGATCAGGATATGACTGGGAACAGATTTGGAAATGTTAGATAAAATTTACTTTAATACATCTTTTTTTTTCCCCCTGAGTGAAGTTGGTCAGAGGAGAAACTTTCACATGACACACCTTATATGCGGTATCTAAAAACAAATTGATTCACAAAACAGACTCACAGACAAACAGAATGAATTTATAGCCGCCACAGGGGAAGAATAGGGAGGAGGGATTGGGATCGACATGTACACACTGCTATATTTAAAGTGGATAACCAACAAGTACCTACTGCATAGCACAGGAAACTCTGCCTAATGTTATGTGGTAGCCTGGGTGGCAGCAGAGTTTGGGGGAGAATGGATACATGTATATGTATGGCTGAGTCCCTTTGCTGTCCACTTGAAACTATCACAATATTGTTAAACTGTTATACTCCAATATAAAATAGTTGTTTTTTTTTAAAAAAAAAGAAGCATAAGTAAATTGGAAACATAAGAGAAAGGTGGGTCCCTTATAATATGGATATTGATAAATCATAATGAAAAATATGAAAAAGAATGTATGTGTGTATATATAACTGAGTCAATTTGATGTACATCAGAAACTGACACACTATAAATCAACTATACTTCAATAAAGTAAATTAAAAAATAAAGCAAAACAAGTGGGAGAAGTGGCTGTAGAGAACTTACAACTGCTATTATTTAAGAGCCCATGATAATTTGGAGCACAGCCCTCGTGAAAGAAAATTTTGCTTAAAGTCTCAAGAAAGGAGAAACTCCAGAGACTGAACAAATGATACCCTTAGAAAGAAATTACGTCGTGATGACTGTCAGTTCACTTCTGGAAACCCAATAATCTACTCTTATGAAAAACCTTTTAATAGAATTGTAAAGATGAATGTCAAGGGTGAGTGAGGCATTTGCTTTGTTTGAAATTTCATGTTAACCCATGATTTTGTTTGTCTGTTATTCCTTAGTTGGAAGGGGCAGGAGACGTCCCCCGGCATGCTAATTCACTCCCTGGCAGGCTGTGACACTAGACGGTTTGATTCTCCCTCATCTGTTGATTTATTTTAAAAAATAGTCTCTGGCAACATTGCTTGGCTCTGGGATAATAGCCACTTGATGCTGCCAAAAAGAAAACTTGGAATTTTCTAATCTGCCTTCATTTTCTAAATCTGCTTCAAGGACACGTGGAGTTGGTTCCAATGGACCATGAAGGCGAAAGTTAGAGAACAGAGACTTTGCTGAATGAAACGGAACTAAAGGAAGTAAGTCTCCAGAATCCATCAGTACTGCAGGACTAGTCTACTTACTTCTGTCTAGCATCCTTATTTACATGTTCTCAGCAAGCCTTACCAAGTCTGGTGCCCGATATATTTCACTGCTGGGCAGTCTACACTCAGATGAGACCACCAACCCTCATGTGTATTAGCAAGAAGACCAAAAACAACCACAAAGATTAGTGTCTGGCTTTACAAGGAAAGGCTGCACTGAACTTGCGCAGTCAGGACAGGAGTATCCCTGAATTCCTTCTCTAAGGTAGCTAATTGTGCCCTAGACCCTGGGGTTGATTCAGTTCCCTCACTTGGTTGATTTATGAGACACTGGTTCACCACCCAAGCGAAAATAGGCTTACCAAGCAGCTTTATCTCTTTGGACCTGACATAGCTAGAAACCAAGAGATGTGGGAATTAAGCATTTAATTGCTTTTCAGCCTTTCCCTACCTTCCTGGGTGATAACACGCAGGTCCATGCACGCAAGGAGGATGACAGGGCAGTCATCACCAATTCCTCGTCCAGCAGCCAGCCAGACACACACACAGGATTTCCTTTTACCTGCCGCCACCGGCTGGAGGGTTGTTTTGCCACTCATCCTACCTCTATTAACGTGGACAGGAAGGGAAAGCAAGAAGGTAAAATGCAAATCACGTGACTTTGTAATTTGCTGGTTGGAAGTTGGAGGCGGCATAAAATAAACCGTGACTATCAGAAGTCAAGTTACAATTTGGTGACAGATCAGAGCTCCAGTTTCCTGCCCCTCCTTCGTTTTCATACTCTGCAGTGTAGCCTGGCCCCGGGTCCCTCCACCCTTGCTGGCTGATCATCGTAAAGCCCTTCAGGGCTCTGATAGTAGGGAAGGGCAGCTGCCTAAGAGGGTTTTCTTCTTGAATTCCTGTTGATTTCTCTCCTATGTCACCCACCCATGTTGGCATGCGGTGAACTGGGCTGCCAGTCAGCACTTAGGATGCCCCCTTTCTCTGAGTTCCATAGCCGTGACATGGCCTCCTACCAAGGAGGCACCCTCCCCATCACAGAGCCCACAGCACCCCCTACCACTTACCTTCGCGTAGAAACCGCTCTGCTTCTGCCCTTCTGTCAGTTTCCAGGCTTCTCCCGGCTATATGAGCGTTGACCCCCTCTCCAACAGGTTCTTAATTTCCTGCTCTTAGGTCTTCCCAAGCTTTCTCCCCAATAACTCAGGCCCTCATCCCCAAAGGGCTGTGACTAGCTTTACTATTATATTCATCAGGACAGATCTGCTTCTTCCTGTTGACTAAGCCTGGAGTCAACCTGGAATAATGTGTCATTTACAATAGGTATAAGGTGATGCTTGCTGCTTATAGAATCTGAAACTTTCCACCAAGACAGTTATCTGATACATAGTAACTGCCTAAGGATGCAACTCAGACATTAAAACCCCATACAAGTTAGTTTGGAAAAGACAAAAAAATTCAGGGAAAAAAAAGGGGCAAGAGGAAATGAATGGATTATTGAAAAAGATTACTTGAAGTACCAATAAACATCTGAGAGAAAACTCAACCTCACTAGTAATCAGGATAATGAAAATAAAACCACTATGATAGTAACATTTTAAAAGTTTGATTATATAAAATATAAGATGGGGCAGGAGAAAATGAAAATTGTCAGGTCCTGCATTAAGCACGCATATTGTCCAGCCACTCAGGAGAGGATACGGCAATGGTCAGGGAGGGTGACCATTGACATACGGTGTACTTGACATATAGCCCAACATTTTTTCCCCAAGTCTACATCCTTGAGAAAGTCTTGCAGATGTACACAAGACACTATTTACAAGGATGCTCATCAAATGTTGTTTGTAATGGTAGAAAGGCAAACATTCTAAATACTTATCAATAGGAAAAAGAGAAATAAACCACAGAATATACTCATATAATGAAAGAGTCCACAGCATTTAAATGAATGATGTACCGGTACCTGTCTCAATAAAGTTAATTCCTGAAAACATAAGGAAACACAATTTATTTAGATTTTAAAAGCACACAAATAGCACGACTATGTACACTATTTCTAAACCCATGCCTATGTAGTCAAAGCATGAAAACAGGGGAGGAAAATGTTGATGTTGACACTGTGGTCACCTCTGGAGACAGTGGGAGAGACCGGGAGGCTCAAGACTGCAGTGGAAGCTTCAGCTGCATCCAAAGGCTTTACTTTCAAAAATGAAACAACATAGCAAGATATTTATGTTTATTAAACATAGGTGGGCATAGGTGGGTGCTTTTTGTGTATCTAAAATTTTTCTCTTTTTAAAAATCATTATTACAAAAACTTCCATTTAAATCGTTAAATTATTTCATTCCATTAAATAATTCTTCCACTTAAAGAATAAACCTTTAACCTCTTGATATGGTGAATAAAGGGCTTCCCAGATGGTGCTCATGGTAAAGAATGTGCCTGCCAATACAGGAGACACAAGAGACTTGGGTTCGATCCCTGAGTTTGGAAGATCCCTGGAGGAGGAAATGGCAACCCACTGCAGTATTCTTTCCTGGGGAATCCCATGGACAGAGAAGCCTGGCAGGCTACAGTCCATGGGGGCACAAAGAGTCAGACACGACTGAGTGACTGAGCGCATGATGGATAAACCTAACAACTAAACTGAGTTTCTTCTTTGGATTCTTGGGCCCTTCTCCAGGGCTTTTCCATGAAGCACAGGAATAGAACCCAAAGTCATACAACGGACAAGCTGGATGCAGAGGGGACCAGCAAACTCCTGAGGCTGGGGCTACAAGTTAGTGCTGAGGAACACTTCCAGAAAGCTCTTTTTGTTTCCTTTTCCTTTAAATGCTACATAGGAAGAAACAAAAGGAGATGCCCCCCATAGCTTTAAGTCAAACCCTTAATTTTATTTGAATATAGTTTTTGTCATTTAATTACTGCCATTTTCCTTTTCTTTTCTTTTTTTTAAGCTTCTAGATTGCTGTGTAATTTTTGTATCGATGCAGATTAGACTGAGAGTCCAGGAAGACCCAGCCACATAATTAGGGCCAGAACGGAATCTTTCACTTTATATCCATCTTCCCCAATTTAAAAAATGACATTTTCTGTTCTCTAATCACGCACTGTTGGCTTCCAGTTTTACACTGTAGACAAATATTTTCTGCTCAAGCCTGCTGTAATAAATTTGCAGCCTCTCAAGTAAACATGAATTTGCATTGACAGATCTCAAGAATTCACCAATATTTTTGCTTGGGGTCCAATTCTAGGAAGTAACAATGGGACCACACAAGAAACTTCTCCCTCAGTCAGAGTCCTTCCTTGAGAACTTTTGTAGACCCTCAAATTAGAACTTGTCCTGGATTTGGAAAGATGTCCTTGCTACACCTGGAGAAGGAAATGGCAACCCACTCCAGTATTCTTGCCTGGAAAATCCCATGGACAGAGGAGCCTAGCGGGATATATATAGTCCATGGGGTTGCAAAGAGTCAGAAATGACGAGGCGACTTCACTTTCTTTCTTTCTTTCATTGCTACACCTGATGCCTTCTGTTGTCTCATAGGCCTTAGAGGCTAAATTACTTTTAGAGATGTAGATACAGCAACAGTGGATTATCAGTCAATATCTAGAAAAGAGGTGGCATACCTAAATTGGGGGATTTTAGGAAACTCTGATAGAGGGACTATTACAAAGATGTCATCAAGGTAAAGGAGACCATAAGACTAGTGATCCTAGGGCTGTTACCACTCCCAGGCTTCAACACACGAGGAGGAGGGAGAGGTTATCTACAGCCAGAGAGGTGTGCAGAAAGGACACCGCACACCCGACAGGAGCTGTGACAAAGCCACCACTGCAGAAAAGAGGCCAGAAAGCGATACCCCAAATCGCTTCCCTCCCCCCCTCCCTCCCTGGATTCTCTCACTGGTGCTACTCATTGGCCAAATACAACTAGAACCAGAAGGTAAAGAAACTTGCTGATTCAGGTCAGCCTTCCTGAGCGGAGAGTAAGGCTAACAGCTAAAGTGGACATCCGGCACACCAGCCAATCCAGAAAAGGTCTATAAATATACCTAGGGGTCCACATGCTGAACATTCCCCATAGGCTTAAATGCGTTCAAAATGATTCCAAGGATAAGGTATTCTCCATTGCGGTGCTGGGGGCAGCCAAATTCCTTGGGCAATTTACACATCCTTTGGAGATGCTCTGATTTCCACACTGCTTCACTAGTGGCACTCAAGAACCCACCACCTCATTATGATGCTTTGCGTGTATAAAGACGATTCATCACAGGAAGGGAGGACATGTTTTGCACAGACCAACAGTGTAATAAGAACAAATGCAAATAGATATACTAAAGGCTAATTTCTGACATCAAGAAGAGTCCTTGTTTTGTACTTTTGTGTTTTGGAAAGCATTGACGGTGCCCTTCCTGTTGACAGAGAACATGTTTCAATCAAAGAAAAAGTGTATCATGCTGTCTCTAATGCTAAGACTCAGTAAAACTTATATATGAGTTTTATGGGCTTCATGGCAACCCACTCCAGTACTCTTGCCTGGAGAATCCCATGGATGCAGGAGCCTGGTGGGCTGCCGTCTACGAGGTCGCACAGAGTCGGACACAACTGAAGCGACTTAGCAGCAGCAGCTGGTGGCTCAGACAGTAAAGAATCTGCCTGCAATCAGGAGACCTGGGTTCCATCCCTAGGCTGAGAAGATCTGGAGAAAGGAATGGCAACCCACTCCAGTATTCTTGCCTACAGAATTCCAGGGACAGAGAAGCTTGGCAAGCTACAGTCCATAGTGTCACAAAGAGTCAGACACAACTGAGTGACTAACACATACACATACATACAGGTTTTTAATTAGATTTCAAATTATTAAATTTGAAAAAAAAATTGGCTTAAAAATGTATTATTTCCATACTAGAAGTATTACTAAAATGAGGAAAGGCACAATTCCTGTGAAGACAAAAACAAATGGTCCTATCCTGCTATCTAGGAAAATAATATCCTAGACACAGGTAGAGACATAACCACAGCCATATCCTACCCCCTTGCTGACCCTGTCCGAATCCTTCGCCACTTAAACCTTCTTCTTGCTACAGTTAAATAACTTAATCCATGTGTTTTGTGGTTATCAGCATCTTGGCACATAGTAAGTGCTCAATAAAGGCCAGTAGCAATAGCAGTAGTAAAAGTTATTTTTTTTATATCAATAAAATTCACACAGCATTCAGAAGAAGAAAGCTCATTTGTAGTTAGAAAATCCAAAAAATATATTAAGAAATTAAAATTTGAGATGGCCTTAAAGAATGGGTAGATTCTCACAAATGAAAAAGAGAGTAAGACTACAAAGAGTATAGGGCCGTATACCTGAATAGCATTTGCAAAGGTACTAATGTTGGTCATAAATGAGATTCAGGTACATCTGTCATAGTCTTGGGGAACAGATTTTGAACTTAATTAGGTTAAAATTGGAGAACTATTGAAGGAATTTGGAGGGGATGGCACTAATGATAATAAAAATGACTGCTGCTGCTGCTGAGTCGCTTCAGTCGTGTCCGACTCTGCGACCCCACAGACGGCAGCCCACCAGGGTCCCCCGTCCCTGGGATTCTCCAGGCAAGAACACTGGAGTGGGTTGCCATTTCCTTCTCCAATGCATGAAAGGGAAAAGGGAAAGTGACACGACTCTTAGCGACCCCATGGACTGCAGCCTACTAGACTCCTCCGTCCATGGGATTTTCCAGGCAAGAGTACTGCAGTGGGGTGCCCGTGCCTTCTCCATAAAAATGACTAACACTTATTAAATAAGTACTTCCTATATATCAGACCCTAAGTACCATACATGTGTTCATTCATTCATCCTTACAAACATCCTATGAAACAGCTGGTTTTAACCACTACACTGGGTTAGGTGCTACAGGTGATTTTAAGATTACAGATGATCTCCGAACTCATTTACACACTTGCTTAGAGGGGAGGGAAGAGGGAGTGTTTTCACAGAATTTCAGAATGTTAGTTTGGGAATTGCCTTAAAGTTATCAGTTCACTTACTCTTTAAAAAATCTTTATTGAATGTTACAATATCGCCTCTATTTTATGTCTTGGTTTTTTGGCCCCAAGACATGTGGGATCTCAGCTCACCAACCAGGGACCAAACCCACACCCACTGCATTGGAAGGCCAAGTCCTAACCACTAGACCACCAGGGAAGTCCCAATTCACTTACTCTTCACAATAGCCCCATGGGGTACATCTTACTCCATCAACTTATAGACAGAAAACTGGCAGAGGGCCAAGTAACTTGCCTGGATTCACACAACCAGCAGTAGTACTGAAGTACTGATTTCAGGGAGATTAGCTCCAGAGTCCATACTCGTGACCCCCACTATGGTACTCTCTCACACTTAAACATCTGGTTATACTTTATATAGCTGTTAGCTATTCTTAACTGAGTTAAAAACTGGGGCTACAGAGATGGATAGAAGTGGCTCTTGTGATCAAGGAATCTGGCATTTCATGGAAAGGAGTCATAGCCACAGAAGATTACAGTGATCAGGACCAAAGCTATGGTGGAGGCCCTCACCAGGGACACAGGAACTCAGAATTGGGAGCTCTGTCTCTGGAAGGTTAAAGGAGGTTTCCCATGGGAGGTGAACAATAGCTAGGTCAGGAAGACCGTGCAATGCTCTGACAAGAATCAGAACTCATCTGGCAGAGAGGCAACACTTGCAAAGATAGGGAGACATGGGAGGACATGGGGGGAGTCAGAAAAAGGTGGGGTTGATTATGGAGACAAGGAACAGCTCAGAGAGGAGGTTCAGAAGGTCTCAGAATTGGGCTGGTTGGAAAGGTGAGTGAGCAGCAGGACGGCAGGATTCCGGTCTGATGCAGTGGGGGAGAAAGTTGGGTGAGCCAGAGGGATAAGGGTGGGAAACGTAAAGGTTTGAAGAAAGAAATGGGGGGGCAGGCCAGTGAGGAGAGTTTCAGACAGGTTTATCTGAGTACACGTGGAGGAGGTGTAGGCAGTAGGCAATTGGAACTAAGGATCAAAAGGTAAGAAAATTGACACCTATTATGATTGCTGGGGTCTGTAATAGTCACCTGGAAGATATCATATAATATAATCATCATGAAAAGTAAATAGTTCCACACCTAGAAGATGGTTTGGGATGTCAAAGTGAAAAAAAAAAAAAAAAAGCCTCTAGAACTCCATGATGGCATTTTTCTCAGAAATAGAACAAAAATTTTCAAACTCAAGGAGGAACTTGCATTAGGGAATGGGGAAGCAAATTACTCAGGATAAAATGATTTTTTTTTTTTTTTTAAAGCAACTGTACCTCTAAAGGGAAGAAAATAGTTTAATTACGGCTTGGTGCTGGCTCTGAAGACAGTTTAGAAAGACATCTCTTGTTTCCTTAAAGTGGTATTTGCTAAATAGGATTGCCAAAAGGGGGCGATGACAGGGAGGCTTAGATGGAGAAGACAGAAAATATGTCAATGGTTTCATATCCAGGGCAATCAAATGCAAGTTTCTCTGAAGAGCAAATGATCTCAGGCCCAGGATGAGGGTCAGGCAAGAAAGGTACGAAGGACCTGTGCTCCAGAGGCCTCACTCCCACCAACCTGGTCCTGACCCTGGTGATACGGTTGAATCATCCAGAGGCCAGTGAAGCAGTGGGTAGCATTGAGTTCAGCCGGGGGGTGGGGAGGAGAGAGGGTGGGCCAAGCCGGCCCCCTCACAGGTACTCCCAAGCCCAGGGGTCACAGGACGAGGACCGCGCCGGTGGTTCTCAACACTGCCTGAACACTGGAGAACTCATGAAGGGACCAGTGTCTGGTTGTCCCCCTCCACAGGTTCTGATTTCACCAGAGTGGGACCAGACACAGGGTATGTTTCAACTTTCCCAGAAGATTTTAATGTTCAGATAGGGTTGTGAAAGGCTTACCTAGAAACGATGACAACCACAGGCAGGGGGATAAAGGAAAACATCAGCTCCAGAAAAATGCCAAGTATATGGCTGGAACCATCCAAATCTTTAGTTACTGATAGTCTTTGTAACGTATTAGTAACATCCCAGTAATCCCCTCATAAGGCAATAATACCTGCCTTGTCCACCAACGTAACTATCCAGGATGAGGGGGCTTGCTTAAATACAAAAGTTATGTGCATGAAAAACATAAAGCTACAAATTGCCCCTAGGAAGATAGGGAGTGCTGGATTAAATAATACCAATTTCACAAAACTGAAGAATCTTGGTGAAGACTCTTGAATATGCATTCTGTCAGCAGTGGCTTGGACAGGAAGGGATTAACACCACTGAAGTATAGATAAAAGCAGATTGGAAAATGCTTATTAGGAACATGTGGGCAACCTTCAAAAAATAATCCAACTATTTCCATGAATCCAGCTCTTGGGTAAATTACAGAACATGGGAGAGAGTTCAAAAGCAGAGAATTCCTACCCAAAACAAAAAGGAGAAACCCACCCTTCCTTTACTTTCCATCTTCAATGAAAGTTTTGTTTTGTGGGGTTTTTTGCCCCATTCTTTCTCTCCTTGTCTCTTGACACCCTGTAATTAGCGCTCTCATCTCTGCCTCTGGCACCCGGGCTTGCTGTAGGTGGCTGGCATGACATCGGATGCCTGCCCCTGCAGTGCGATTAGGCACCCTGCGGCGCACAAACAAAAACCCCAGAAAGCCTGACCCAACTATTTTCCTATGAATAGAACGTGCTTTCTTTATCAAGATAAAAGGTGTTTGTGTGTGTCTGTTTGTATAGAGATGTGCTACACATATAAGGATAAATATAGAGGCCTCTGTGGATGTATATTGCATGTGAGTTTCTTAATCTATTCAAAAGGTTCAGGGTCAGAAATATTTTGGTGTGTCCTCAAATAGGACTGGAAATTCCTGAAAGGCTAAACATTTGTCCTTCATGTAGGAAAAATGAAGAGTCAAAGTTTCTAAGAAGCAAGCCAGAGTTGAAACTTTTTTCTTAATTTATTTTTTAATTGAAAGATAATTGCTTTACAGAATTTCGTTGTTTTCTGTCAAACCTCAACATGATTCAGCCATAGGTGTACATATATCCCCTCCCTTTTGAAGCTCCCTCCCATCTCCCTCTCCATCCCACCCCTCTAGGTTGATACAGAGCCCCTGTTTGAGTTTCCCAAGCCAAATAGCAAATTCCCATTGGCTATCTATTTTACACATGGAAATATAAGTTTTCATGTTACTCTCAACATGTATCTCACCCTCTCCTCCCCTCTCCCCATGTCCGTAAGTCTATTCTCTATCTGTTTCTCCATTGCTGCCCTGTAAATATATTCTTCGGTACCATTTTTCTATATGTGTTAGTATACAATACTTATCCTTGTCTTTCTGACTTACTTCACCCTGTATAATAGGCTCTCAGTTTATCCACCTCATTAGAACTGACTCAAATGTGTTCCTTTTTATGGCCGAGTAATACTCCATTGTGTATTTTGTACCACAAATTTATCCATTCATCTGCTGATGGACATCTAGGTTGCTTCCATGTTCTAGCTATTGTAAACAGTGCTGCAATGAGCAATGGGATACATGTGTCTTTTTCAATTTTGGTTTCCTCAGGATACATGCCTAGGAGTGGGATTGCTGGGTCATTTGGTGGTTTTATTCCCAGTTTTTTAAGGAATCCATACCATCGTTCATAGTGGCTGTATCCATTTACATACCGACCAACAGTGCAAGAGCATTCCCTTTTCTCCACACCCTCTCCAGCATTTACTGTTTGTAGACTTTTTGATGATGGCCATTCTGACTGGTGTGAGATGATATCTCATTGTAGTTTTGATTTGCATTTCTCTAATAATGAGCAATGTTGAGCATCTTTTCATGTGTTTTTAGCCATGTGTATGTCTTCTTTGGAGAAATGTCTGTTTAGGCCCTTTTCCCACTTTTTGACTGGGTTGTTTGTTTTTCTGGTATTGAGTTCTATGAGCTGCTTGTCTATTTTGGAAGTTAATCCTTTGTCAGTTGTTACATTTGCTATTATTTTCTCCCATTCTGAGGGCTGTCTTTTCACCTTGCTTATAGTTTCCTTGCTGTGCAAAACCTTTAAGTTTAATCAGGTCCCACTTGTTTACTTTTGTTTTTACTTCCATTACTCTAGAAGGAGGGTCATAGAGGATCTTGCTTGGATTTATGTCATCAAGTGTTTTGCTTATGTTTTCCTCTAAGAGTTTTACAGTTTCAGGCCTTACATTTAGGTCTTTAATCCATTCTGAGTTTATCTTTGTGTATGGTGTTAGGAGGTGTTCTAATTTCATTCTTTCTCACGCAGCTGTCCAGTTTTTCCAGCAACATTTATTGAAGAGGCTGTCTTTGCCCTCTTTGTATATTCTTGCCTCCTTTGTCAAAAATAAGGTACCCATAGGTGCATGGGTTTATTTCTGGGGTTTCTCCTTTGTTCCACTGGTCTATATTTCTGTTTTTGTGCCAGGACCATACTGCCGTGATGACTGGACCTTTGTAGTATAATCTGAAGTCAGGAAGGTTGAATCCTCCACAGCTCCATTCTTCTTTCTCAAGACTGCTTTGGCTATTTGGAGTCTTTTGTGTTTCCATATGAATTGTGAAATTTTTTGTTCCAGTTCTGTGAAAAATGCCATTGGTAATCTGATAGGGATACACTGATTCTGTAGATTGCATTTGGTAGTATAGTCATTTTCACAATGTTGATTCTTTCTAGCCAGGATCATGGAATATCTCTCTATATGTTTATGTCATTTTTGATTTCTTTCCTCCGTGTCTTATAATTTTCTCTGTACAGTTCTTTTTTCTCCTTTAGTTCAGTTCAGTTGCTCAGTCGTGTCTGACTCTTTGCGACCCCATGAATCACAGCACAGCAGGCCTCCTTGTCCATCACCAACTCTTGGAGTTTTTTTCTCCTTAGGTAAGTTTATTCCTAGATATTTATTTTTTGTTGCAATGGTAAATGGGATTGATTCCTTAATTTCTGATTTTTCATTGTTAGTATATAGAAATGCAACTGATTTCTGTGTATTGATCTTGCATCCTGCGACTTTGCTAAGTTCACTGATTAGCTCTAGTAATTTTCTGATACTATCTTTAGGATTTTTCTATGTACAGTATTATGTCATCTGCAAACAGTAAGAGCTTTACTTCTTTTCTGATCTGGATTCCTTTTATTTCTTTTTCTTCTCTGATTGCTGTAGCTAGGACTTCCAAAACTATGCTGAATAACAGTGGTGAAAGTGGACACCCTTGTCTTGTTCCTGATCTTAGGGGGAAGACTTTCAGTTTTTCACCATTGAGAATAATGTTTGCAGTAGGCTTATCATACATGGCCTTTACTATGTTGAGGTAGGTTCCTTCTATGCCCATTTTTGAAGAGTTTTAATCATAAATGGGTGCTGAATTTTGTCAAAGGCTTTTTCTGCATCTATTGAGATTATCATATGGCTTTTATCTTTCAACTTGTTAATATGGTGTATCACATTGATTGATTTGCGTATATTGAAGAATCCTTGCATCCCTGGAATAAACCCAACTTGATCATGGTGTATGAGCTTTCTAATGTGTTGCTGAATTCTGTTTCCTAAAATTTTGTTGAGGATTTTTGCATCTATGTTCATCAGTGATATTGGCCTGTAGTTTTCTTTTTTTGTGTTGTCTTTGTCTGGTTTTGGTATCAGGGTGATGGTGGCCTTGTAGAATGAGTTTGGAAGTGTTCCTTCCTCTGCAATTTTTTGAAAGAGTTTTAGAAGGATAGGCATTAGCTCTCCTCTAAATTTTCCTGTGAAGCCATCTGGTCCTGGACTTTTGTTTTTTTGGGAGATTTTTGATCACAGCTTCAAGTTCAGTGCTTGTAATTGGGTTGTTCATAATTTCTATTTCTTCCTGGTTCAGTCTTGGGAGACTGAACTTTTCTAAGAATCTGCTCATTTCTTCCAGGTTATCCATTTTATTGCCATATAGTTGTTCATAACAGTATCTTATAATCCTTTGTATTTCTGCACTGTCTGTTGTAACTGCTCCTTTTTCATTTCTAATTTTGTTGATTTGATTCTTCTTTTTCTTGATGAGTCTGGCTAAAGGTTTGTCAATTTTGTTTATCTTCTGAAAGAACCAACTGTTAGTTTTATTCATCTTTACTACTGGTTCTTTCATTTCTTTTTCATTTATTTCTGCTTGGATATTAATGATTTCTTTCCTTCTGCTAATTTTGGGGGTTTTTGTTCTTCTTTTTCCAGTTATTTTAGGTATAAAGTTAGGTTGTCTATTCTATGTTTTTCTTGTTTCTTGAGGTAGGATTGTATTGCTGTAAAATTCCCTTAGAACCGCTTTTGCTGCATCCCATAGGTTTTGAGTTGTTGTGTTTTACACTGTCATTTGTTTCTGGAAACTTTTTTGATTTCCCTTTTGGTTTCTCCAGTAACCTGTTGGTTATTTAGAAACATATTGTTTAATCTCCACGTGTTTGTGTTTCTTATAGTTTGTTTCTTGTCATTGATATCCAGTCTCATAGCATTGTGGTCAGAAAAGATGCTTGATATGATTTCAATTTTTTTAAACTTACTGAGGTTTCATTTGTGACCCAAGATGTGGTTGATCCTGGAGAATGTTCCATGTACACTTGAGAAGAAGGTGTATTCTTCTGCGTTTGGATGGAATGTCCTGAAGATATCAATGAGATCCATCTCATCTAATGTATCTTTTAAGACTTGTGTTTCCTTATTAATTTTTGTTTTGATGCTCTGTCCATTGGTGTGAGTGGGGTGTTAAAGTCTCCTACTATTATTGTGTTACTGTCAATTTCTCCTTTTATGTCTGTTAGTGTTTGTCTTATGTAATGAGGTGCTCCTATGTTGGGCGCACAGATGTTTACAATTGCTGTCTTCCTCTTGGATTGATCCCTCAGTCATTATGTAGTGTCCTTCTTTATCTCTTGTAATAACATTCATTTCTTTATTTAATGTCTACATACTCTTTTCTACTGGTCAAGTACTCCTGTCCATGCTCAGCTGGTGTTCCGCATGCACTTGTGTGTCTGAAGGTGTATTCCTGTTATATCTGTGGAGAGAGATGTACTTCATGTCCACCTACTCCTCTACCATCTTGTTCTCCAGTAAGTGAAACTTTCTTGATCGTGAGATTAAAGAAGGTCCCAAGAAATAGTTAACTCTCAACTTCTCCCAACTTCTTTAATAACATCTTAAGGTGGAACAACCTCCTCTGCCTTGGGAGACAGAAATCTGTGTCCCTACACTCCAGTCCTCTCCCAAATGCAGTGTAAGATGGAAAGAAATAATTTTCTACAGCTAGGTATTCAATTAGTATTCATCAAGTGATCACCAAGGGCTGAACATTCTGCTTCTTTGATCAAAGTGCACTTGAGATCTCCCTGAGGTTTATCTTCCAGAGAGCTATAAGACTACCCCACTGTGAGTGCTGTGACACTGAAAGCTGATGATGACAGACGGTAATAATCAATGATGAAAGTAGTGCTTCAGAGGAGGATCAGCAAGGGGACAGCCTTCACTGGAGGTGGTGACATATTTTGGAAATTTCCAAGACTAGTGCTAAAGGAACAGTGTGAGGGCCAGGGTAGTCAAAACATGGTGACTAGTTAGACCACTCCACTTTCTCAGCTTTAATGACGGGCACACTCTGCCACAGTCCTTACTGATGACCCAAACCTGGAGGTAGGTTGTCCCTGTATGCCCAGGGTCTGTCAGACACTAGAGCTGGGAACTCTTCCATAAGGGCACTAATTTCTATCATGACGGCTCCACTTCATGAACCAATCACCTCCCAAAGGCCCCACCTCCTAATACCACCACCTTTCAGTTCAGTTTAGTCACTCAGTCATGTCCAACTCTCTGCGACCCCATGAATTGCAGCACGCCAGGCCTCCCTGTCCATCACCAACTCCCGGAGTTCACCCAGACTCACGTCCATCGAGTCAGTGATGCCATCCAGCCATCTCATCCTCTGTCGTCCCCTTCTCCTCCTGCCCCCAATCCCTCCCAGCATCAGAGTCTTTTCCAATGAGTCAACTCTTCACATGAGGTGGCCAAAGTACTGGAGTTTCAGCTTTAGCATCATTCCTTCCAAAGAAATCCTGGGGCTGATCTCCTTCAGAATGGACTGGTTGGATCTCCTTGCAGTCCAAGGGACTCTCAAGAGTCTTCTCCAACACCACAGTTCAAAAGCATCAATTCTTCGGTGCTCAGCCTTCTTCACAGTCCAACTCTCACATCCATACATGACCACAGGAAAACCTATAGCCTTGACTAGACGGACCTTTGTTGGCAAAGTAATGTCTGCTTTTGAACATGCTATCTAGGTTGGTCATAACTTTCCTTCCAAGGAGTAAGCGTCTTTTAATTTCATGGCTGCAGTCACCATCTGCAGTGATTTGGGAGCCCAGAAAAATAAAGTTGGACACTGTTTCCACTGTTTCCCCTGTTTCCCCATCTATTTCCCATGAAGTGATGGGACCGGATGCCATGATCTTCGTTTTCTGAATGTTGAGCTTGAAGCCAACTTTTTCACCCTCCTCTTTCACTTTCATCAAGAGGCTTTTGAGTTCCTCTTCACTTTCTGCCATAAGGGTGGTGTCATCTGCATATCTGAGGTTATTGATATTTCTCCCGGCAATCTTGATTCCAGCTTGTACTTCTTCTAGCCCAGCATTTCTCATGATGTACTCTGCATAGAAGTTAAACAAGCAGGGTGACAATACACAGCCTTGACATACTCCTTTTCCTATTTGGAACCAGTCTGTTGTTCCATGTCCAGTTCTAACTGTTGCTTCCTGAGCTGCATACAGATTTCTCAAGAGGCAGGTCAGGTGGTCTGGTATTCCCATCTCTTTTAGAATTTTCCAGTTTATTGTGGTCCACACAGTCAAAGGCTTTGGCATAGTCAATAAAGCAGAAACAGATGTTTTTCTGGAACTCTCTTGCTTTTTCCATGATCCAGCAGATGTTGGCAATTTGATCTCTGGTTCCTCTGTCTTTTCTAAAACCAGCTTGAACATCAGGAAGTTCATGGTTCACGTATTGCTGAAGCCTGGCTTGGAGAATTTTGAGCATTACTTTACTAGCATGTGAGATGAGTGCAATTGTGCAGCAGTATGAGCATTCTTTGGCATTGCCGTTCTTTGGGACTGGAATGAAAACCACCACCTTTAGAGTTTGGATTTCAACAAATGAATTTTGGGGGCACACAAACATTCAGACGGAGAAGGCAATGGCACCCCACTCCAGTACTCCTGCCTGGAAAATCCCATGGATGGAGGAGCCTGGTAGGCTGCAGTCCATGGGGTCACTGAGGGTCAGACACGACTGAGCGACTTCACTTTCACTTTTCACTTTCATGCATTGAAGAAGGAAATGGCAACCCACTCCAGTGTTCTTGCCTGGAGAATCCCAGGGACGGGGGAGCCTGGTGGGCTGCCGTCTATGGAGTCACACAGAGTCGGACACGACTGAAGTGACTTAGCAGTAGCAGCAAACATTCAGACTATAGCAGGAGGTATCAGCTCTAGTGCCTGGAGCAGAGAAGAGTAGTCAATTAATAAATGCTGAGCAAGTAAATGAGTGGGTGTATCAACTACCCTAAGTGTGTTCAGAGCAGGGGAAATTGACAAGAAATAGAATAGAATAAATTGCTTTAAGGAGGATATGGAAACCTTCATGGAAGAATGAGTTGGACTGACTAGACAGGATTTACAGGGTGAGGCTGGGGAGAAGCATTCCATTTGAAAAGGACACTATGAGTGTAGTAGTCCAGATAGTGCAACAAGCTGACAGTTGTAAGGAATAAGAGCTTACTAAAAAACAGATGCACAGACTCATTTCCCCTGTAACCACCATATACAATTATTGTTAGCTATGTAAGCCGCTGCCATTTTGAACTCACAATCTCATGTGAGCTGACTTCCCATGAAAAGCCTGACATTTTAGATAGAGTTCTGAACACATACCAAGCATCCGAATTCTTTCAGGTAAGAGAAGAGAGTTTATTCGGACAATTCTAGGTGAATAGGAGGTACCAATGCCAAGCACAGACATGCTAAAAGCCAGGGCACACTAACTCCAATGCCTTCTGGGGCCAGGCAGGTAAGGTGTGAGTGCAGCTGATGAAGTGGGAACAGTAAGAAATGGTGCGGGCATGTGTCCTTTGGAGGGTACACAGCTTTTAAAGTACTCAAACTAACTTAAAAAAAAAATCCACTTAGCTAACCTCAGAAATTATCTGTGAGCTGAACAGAACCTCTGGTTACCAATTTGCAACTCACAGACCAACAAAATACCTATATGGTATTGATACATCCAAACAGCCTAGCATGCTTGGAAGTTTAACAGAATAAAGAGATCTGTGAGACAAGGGATCTCTGTTCCTTGATGTATCCCAACTGCCTGGACCAGATGCTGGTATATGACAGATATTGAATAAATGTTTGTTGAGTGAATGATGAGTCAATGTCCCAGAGACATTTCATGTCTATCAACAGAAAATCATCCAGTGATCATTAAGTTAGGTGCCTGGATAGATAAAAGGAATGTTGTTTCGTTTTTCTCATGCTTCAGATTTAGCTGGGGCATTTTTGGTTGAGAACCTTAGAAACTTTGGTTATTAAACAGATTCCAGGCTTCTGTTTCAGTGGCGAGAAACTGCCCAGGACCTGTACACTTGGACAGCCTCCCTTTGAGCTATGCTCATAGTGTGTGTATATGCTAAGTTGCTTCAGTTGTGGCCAACTCTGTGACTTAATGACTGTAGTCAGCAAGGCTCCTCTGTCAATGGGATTCTCCCGGCAAGAATACTGCAGTGGATTGCCATGCCCTTCTCCAGTGGATCTTCCTGACACAGGGATCAAAGCTGTGTCTCGTACGTTTCCTGAATTGGCAGACGGGTTCTTTACCACTAGCGCCATCTGGGAAGCCCAGTGGTGTCTGACTCTCTGTGACCCCATGGACTATTCAGTCCATGGAATTCTCTAGGCCAGAATACCAGAGTGGGTGGCCTTTCCTTTTCCAGGGGATCTTCCCAACCCAGGGATTGAACCCAGGACTCCTGCATTGCAGGTGGATTCTTTACCAGCTGAGCCAAAAGGGAAGGCCACATTCACAGAAGATGTTCTCAAAACAAATCAGACTATGCAGGGAGATATAAAGAGCCTTTAAAACCACACCAACTCAAAAATCCATGCTTTTATAACCCAAAAGGTGAGATCAAACACTTAAAACCAAGGCTTACTAAATCTTTTAAATATAATTTCTACATAATAATTATTGTGGTTCACAGGAAGCTGGTATATGGCAATTATTTCCATATATTCTTAAACGCACTGACATCACAGTAAGAATGGTGGGTAGCATATAGACTTAGGTCTATATCCCAGACCTAAGTCACGTTGTTTGCATGTGATTAAAAGACTGAACAATCAACTAAGGATTCTAATCCTACGTCCACTACCAATTCTATGTCCAAACCTTGAGCAAATTGGTTTATCTTCAAAGAAAGGTAAAGACCACACCCTCAGACTGGTCTCCGAAACACAGCTTACAGATAAGAATGAATCAATTTGCAAATTACTCCACCTTAGATGTAAAAAATGCTAAGACTTCTAACAATAGAAATCAGTACAGTTATACTGTTTCATTAATGAAATGAACAAGGAAAAACATGTATATTGAGGCATTTACTGGGAATACTATCAACATCACAAAAAGAATCTGTAAGACTTTGCATGAAAAGATCAACTACTAGCTCCCCTATCAAAACTGCATTCCACTCCACTCTTCTGTGTTTTAACAATGTCCTTTCTATCATTTTCAGTGTTACTTCTAGGCTATGCATTTGATAATTTTTTAGTCTAATGCAACTCAACTTTATGGACCTCATCAAAAGAAAGAAAATGAAGTAAAGAAAATGAGGTGTGCTCTAATAAAAATTTATTTATTTACTAAAAGAAACATTCTCCTGAAGCTAAAAAGTTCTCAATAAACGTGTGTGTAGTTCAGGATAATACAGGGAAGCACCAAGCCCTGTACCTGGAATATGAAAGTAATCCCGTGGTAGCCATGGGACACCATCATGTTAGAAAAAAAGCATTGTGTATGGCTTCGTTTCTTTTCAAGACAGGTCAAATATACTGCACCGGACAGTTATCAAATGCAACAAGCCATGAAAAGGATCTGGTGAGCATGTTTAAAATACAGATCCTCATGTCCCACTAAGTCAGATTATCTGGGGGAACTACAACCCCTGAATCTATATTTTTTAAAAACCTTCCCAGGTTATTCTCAGAGATGGTCCATGGACTCCCACAAGGGAAGCGCTGCTCTAGATTCTTACTAAAGATTTGAAATTTTAAGAATCCATTACATTTCATCAGAAAGAAAAAATATATATAAGTATATATAGATACGTATACCTGTGCGTATTTGTGTATAGATACATATGTGTGTGTATGTATTAACAAAAATGCTTTTGCTTGACCAAACTTTAGTCAGGCTCCCGAATCTCCTAGGCTCATCTATGAACTTTCTTATAAAATCCAATTCCAAGAAAAACTAAGTCAGTTCAGTGAGTCTTTCCTCCTCCATATCTGAGCAGATTCCTCAGCTCCCACCCTCTCCCAGGTGACATCTGATCCTCCTGGCCTGTCTTCAGCAAGAATCTTGTTTGGCCAAAAATCCCCATTCCCCTGATATTTTCTCTTAGTAATTTCCATCCACTGACCCCCATCCTGCTCCTTGGCTATAAATCTCCACTTGCCCACACTATATTTGAATTGAGCCTTGGTTCTATACTGAGATCTCTTTCCTCCTCTTGCAATAGTCCTGAATAAAATCTGTTTTTTCCTCTTCAACTACTGTCCAGCTTGGTTTTTCTTTGCCATCTACTTGTGTATGTATGTGTTTATGCATGTATGTACCCATAGAGCCACACTTAATTTCTAATGACTGTTTCTCAGGGAAAAAGACCTTTGCCTTATGAGCATTTAAAAATCACCATCCTGAACTAAAATGAGTGACAGAAGCCAATAAACCTCTCAAAAAATTTAGCAGGAATCATCTAAACCTGGAAAATTTTAATCTCAACACTTAAATGCATTCACTGACTTCTGTTATGAAAAATATCTGATATAATTCATTTTTGAAAAAATGATCTGAAAATGTCCCTTTGTGCTGAAAGAGAGAGAGAGAAAAACTTAGAAAATATTACTGAAAAGTGAGAAAGTTTTTGAAATTTCCCAGGATGAATCACAAAGTCTTTATATGCCTCCTACTTCCTTCCTTTGGAGCCTTCCCCACTGGGAACATAGTAGGCACTCAGAGCTTGACTGTATACAAATGCTTAGACCATTTCATTAAGGGTTGGAGAGAGGCCTGGGCACAAAGAAAAACAGGGAGATCCCCTCTGTGGCTGGGGAGGCCACATGAGTCAGTGGGAAGTCAACTGACTTTTGACTGAGGCTGGGGGTACTTGCTACATCATGGGAGAGACATTTCTATTGATGCTGCAGTTTGATCTGTACAACTATTCTTAAATAATTGTGAGGAAAAATACTTCTCTTTCATTCTCTCCTGAGTCCCCATCTGCAGGGATGTTCTAACAGGAAAGCTGATACCTCAAAACCTCAGAGACTTTTGGTGCTGAGGAGATGCTGAAACAATTCCAGTCCATGTGAGCAAGGATAAAAATGGTGACATTCATTCATTCTCTCTCTCTTTCAACCATAAAAAGAGATGAACCAGCTGGGCCTGCTAACATTTTCCTGGACTCACAGCTTTAAAGGACAAGCCCCAAAGTCTATTCCTAAGTTTATGACAGAATCAAGGGATACTTGCTTCTTTTTAAAATCTGATAGGTGAAGGCGATGGTAATTGTCAGAATTCATGGGTGTCTTCCACCACTGATGAGCTACATAAGGATGACTGTAGTTTTATTGTAAGTAGCAAATGGACAGCGATTCTCACGTGACTTAGAGAATAACATGATTGTTAGTTAACAACCCACAGCAGAAAACAACTGAACGCAATTTTACAGACAAGATGGGTAAAGAAACCACATCTTGGAGTTCTGTGACAAGTGAAGCAAGCAGATATAAAATTGGGTAAGACTATCCTGTTCCAAGAAAGTGCCTGCCCCAGCATGGTGGCCTGGCATATAGGTGCCACAAAAATTGACCAAACAAACGATGCGAGCGACAGAAAATGCACTGGGGAAAAAACACTGCAAGGAAAGTGCCCGTGTGTTAACAGTGTTTTCCTATCTCTTTTGACTTTTCTGTATTCTTTGGACAATTTTTTTACACTAAGCATGGATTACTTTTATAATTGGAAAAAAACAAATGCAAAAACAAACAAGGTTTTTTTGTTCACTAATTCCTCAGTTTCTCCCATTTGAAAGCTCTGTTGGGAATTACTTTTTTATTGATCCCAAAAAGGAAGACTTTTTCCAATATTGAAAATACAATTCTAGGGAAGAAAAGATGCCCTTTTGCTAGGAAAGCTTAAGACCAACTAAGCAAATTAAGATAGAATGTAACAGAAAACTACAACTGGGCTTGATAACAACCTAGTAGGAAGAAGGAAGTAACCCAGGAAAAATCTATCCACAGGGTAGGACATGATAATACTTCATCAGGTTAGTGCACTCCTCTGCTATTTACTTCATTAGCGTTGCAGATTAAAAGCTGAGAGAACTGATGAAAACTTTACAGGCTGGCTGAGGTTTTCTGAGCGTTACCTCCATCACTCGTGTTATTGCCGCATGCTTGTCAATCACAGCGCCTCTGTATGAGCTGGTTGAGGTTCAGGTCAATCTTGTGACAGATACAAGACTCCTGATGTTCTTTCATTGTTAAAAGACTTTGCAAATTTTACTTTTACTTATGTGAAAGAATCTACTCAATGACAAAACCTAAGTCATTCAACACCAGGGCTCAGAATGAGCTGAAATGCCCGTGGGGAGACCATAGATTCAGTGGGGTCTGGGGACAGAGACCCCAGTAACGAGAGGTGCTGGGGGAAAGACTCATTTGTAGAATATGCTCTATTTACATTTGTACAGAACATTTCAAAATCCTTTCTCAGCACTAACCACAATCTCTGTAACTACCCTTTTGAGTAAATACAGCAGCGCACCCTCCTCCTTTCACTGGCAGGTGGGTTGAGGATCCCAGGGAGGGAGTCGCTTAAGACTGTTTGCTGGGAGGCTAGAAGCAGGCCTGGAACTGGGTTCAATTCCCCTTCAACACGCCTCACTGCCTTTATGTGCCCTGTAGGAACTGGAAGAGTGGAAACGCTCACACCTACGGCACTGAGATACTCTTAATGTCATTGGCATCAGGCGAATAGTCTCCAGTAACCGATCCAATTTGATGTGTACACGCGCAAGTAATTTTCTGTTAGACATCATCATCATTAGCATTCAACAATTAAAATTCTCATCCCTTTAGCCTAGAAAAGCCGGCAGAGAAGCTGTTCAGGTAGTTCTGATCCAAATTTCCCAGGTCCAAGAGGCTTGGTTTTCCCCCATCTCAGGTTCAGTAAAGCATGCAAGTAATTGGCCGTGGAGTGGCACTGAACGGCTGACCCTTTCGAGGCCTGCCGGCCACTACGAGTTGCTCTGTTCTGACTGTCATCTGGCGGCTGCAGCTTTCAAGCAATTACCCGTGGCCACTTAGTGACAGTATTAGGAAAGTTAAGTTGGGACTGTTCCCAGCTCCTAATTTACCACTCGGTAAAAATGGAAAGTTAAAAAGAAAACTAGCTTGGCTGCAGCCTCTAACTGTTTCTGAAAAACCTAGCTGGGGCAGAGGGTTGTGAAGGAAGGCAACTGACAGAGAACTTGGCTTAGCTGGAGATGCTGGGGGAGGACTTGGAGAGTCCCAGGAGCTTTTTTCAGGGGGCAAAGGAGCTGGGAGTTTTGCGAGGAGAAAGTGGACAATTTGTGCTCATCTGGCAGGCGCTTCTCTTTTATGGATGCTCAGACAAGACCCTATGATCTCTGCCCTTTTCAAGCCTATTTTCTTTCGTCTTGATAGTGCATCTTAGATCTGCTGCCATCGATGTAAACATGTAGGACTCTAGTCTGTAATGTCAAGGAATTGTTACTGTTATATATAACCATTTCAGACCCCTAACTATAAGAAAGTCAACTTTATCTTAATTTTGAATCCTGTAAGTTTCTTATTTGTTTGAAAAATTATCTTCTGATATATATAATTATATATACTATAATTAAAAGGAAGTGGGGGGAGAAACCACCCAGCGGGCTACCACCCTACTTTTCCTCTAATACATTCATTTCAGGGAATTTTTTAAAAGAAGTTTCCCACTAAAGATGCTGCACATCTCATGGGGCCTGGGCTTCAGCACCACCACTGTGATAAAGTGCGGGCTTTGGGAGGGTGACTATCATTTTAAACAGGGGTGAATCCCAGGAGGATCCCGGAAGTCCTCAGCTGGCACACGTGTAGCCACATCCCCACCTGACAGCACTGTATGTTCTTCCACCTCCCATGGCTCTGTTCCAAGAATTCTTGACATTGGAAATTAGCTTAGCTCCTTATAATTTAAGCAAGACTTAAACAAATGGTTCAGTTACCATCTGGGAAAGGCCTGGCAGAGAGCTGGGGAAAAAAAATTTGTAAAATGTTTAGTCTCCTTTACTCTACATTCTCCTAATATTTTGCTTTATGTATCTCTTTCTAGTTAGCAGCTATTACTGGGTCTTCATCTTTCTCCTTCCCACTTTCACCTGTTTGGCTTGAATTTCTATGCATCTTCCTTCTCTCTCCAGTTTAGCCCGTTTTGATTTTGTTCTTCCCTCCCTTTCTGATGGGCGGCAAGTGGAGCATACAGCAGCGGCACATCCTCACAGGCTTATTTAGAAAGATTCCTGCAGGAAGTGTTGCTTCTGTTTTTGTCCATTCTGGGCAGAAGCATCCTAACTGGTAGGCAGGAGAGGGACAAAAGCGATGGCTTTGGTTGTGATTTCATTTCCTGTCCTATTTCTAATTTTTAAAAGCTGACAGACACCAAAAGCAATGGCAAAAGAAGCAAAAATAAACAACTGAGAGTACTACAAACTACAAAGCTCTGCACGACAAAGAAAATCATCAACAAAATGAAAAGGCAACCTACCATGTGGGAGAAAATACTTGGAAATCATACATCTGATAAGGGGTTAATAGTCAAAATATATGAATAACTCATACAACTCAACAGCCAAAAAAACCACACGATTTGATTAAAAAAACCGGCAGAGGATGTGAATAGACATTTTTCCAGAGAAGACATGCAGACGGCTGGCAGGTATATGAAAAGGTCCTCACCACCACTCACCTCCAGTGATGGGCAAATCTAAACCATGATGAGGTGTCACTTCACATCTGTCAGAATGGCTTTCATCAAAGAGACAGAAACAGTAAATGTTGGGGAGAATATAGAGAAAAGAGAACCCCTGTGTTCTGTTGGTGGGAACATAAATTGGTACAGCCACTAAGGAAAAGCATAAAGAGGTGCCTCAAAAAATTAAAAATAAAACTATTATAGGATCCGGCAATCCCACTTCTGGGTATTTTTTTTTAAAGAAAATAAACTAACCGAAAAAGATATTTGCGTTCACACGTTCACTGCAGCATTATTGACAAGAGCCAAGACAGAGAAACAAGCTATGTGTCCACTGATGGATGAACGGATAAACAGATGCATACAATGGAATACTATTCAGCCATAAAAAGGGGAACCTTGCCATTTGATACATCACAGATGGACCCTGAGGGCACTATGCTAAGTGAAATAAGTCAGAGAAAAACAATACCATATGATCTCACTCAGAGCTAGAATCTAATAAAGAAGGAATTCACAGATACAAAGAAGAGATTGATGGCTGCCAGCGGAAGGGCTTGGGGATGGGTGAAATAGGTAAAGGGGGTCAAAATTTCAGTTATAAGACAAATAGGTCCTGGTATGAAATGTACAGCTGGTGACTGTAGTTAACAATACTGTACTGTTTATTTGAAAGTTGCTGAGAGAGTAGATCGTAAAAGTTCTCATCACAAGGAAATGTGTAATTATGTGTGGTGATGAATGTTAACTAGGTGTGTTGAGGTGATCATCTCACAATATACACAAATATCAAATCATTATGTTGTAAACTTGAAACCAATATAATGCTATTTGTTATATCTCAATAAAAAACAAAAGCTCACAACTATCACAAAATTCAGAGACACAGCATTACATAATGCTTTACATTATGTAAATAATGTAATAATTTATAATAACAAATATGATTATAATTATAATATAAATAATATAATGTTTAAATAAATATATTAAATAAATATTTATATCAGATCAGATCAGAACAGTCGCTCAGTCGTGTCCGACTCTTTGCGACCCCATGAATCGCAGCACGCCAGGCCTCCCTGTCCATCACCAACTCCCGGAGTTCACTCAGACTCACGTCCATCGAGTCAGTGATGCCATCCAGCCATCTCATCCTCTGTCATCCCCTTCTCCTCTTGCCCCCAATCCCTCCCAGCATCACAGTCTTTTCCAATGAGTCAACTCTTTGCATGAGGTGGCCAAAGTACTGGAGTTTCAGCTTTAGCATCATTCCTTCCAAAGAAATCCCAGGGCTGATCTCCTTCAGAATGGACTGGTTGGATCTCCTTGCAGTCCAAGGGACTCTCAAGAGTCTTCTCCAACACCACAGTTTAGCATCAATTCTTTGGCGCTCAGCCTTCTTCACAGTCCAACTCTCACATCCATACGTGACCACAGGAAAAACCATAGCCTTGACTAGACGGACCTTTGCTGGCAAAGTAATGTCTCTACTTTTGAATATGCTATCTAGGTTGGTCATAACTTTCCTTCCAAGGAGTAAGCGTCTTTTAATTTCATGGCTGCAGTCACCATCTGTAGTGATTTTGGAGCCCAGAAAAATAAAGTCTGACACTGTTTCCACTGTTTCCCCATCTATTTCCCATGAAGTGGTGGGACCGGATGCCATATATTAGTTGACTCACCATTATTTTTTCCTACATTTTTGGTGGTGCACTTTTAACATAAAAATGATTCTTGTAGTATCAAATAGAAGCAAGCAACTCACTATCCATAATGCCATAAGTTCAGGATTATTGTCAAATTCAGGGAAACATCTATTAAGTTTTTGTCTCAGGAGTAACTGGAGATTTTAAGGTAATGCTGCTGCTGCTGCTAAGTCGCTTCAGTCGTGTCCGACTCTGTGTGACGCCATAGATGGCAGCCTACCGGGCTCCCCCGTCCCTGGGATTCTCCAGGCAAGAACGCTGGAGTGGGTTGCCATTTCCTTCTCCAATGCGTGAAAGTGAAAAGTGAAAGTGAAGTTGCTCAGTCGTGTCCAACTCTTCTTGAACCCATGGACTGCAGCCCACCAGGCTCCTCTGTCCCTGAGAATTTCCAGGCAAGAGTACAGGAGTGGGGTGCCATCGCCTTCTCTGTTTAGGATAATAATTACTTTAAATACTATAAAGTGAAGTAAGTTGTGAATCAGTCTATCATAGATGTCCCTGTTGTGGTGGCCCACTGTGATTTTTAATTTGACTCTGGCGGGATGGAGCCTCCACTCTGGCCCAGCATCAATAAGAACTAAACTTTCTCGTGCTCATGCTCAGTTGCTCCGTCGTGTCTGACTCTCTGCAACCCCAGGGACTGCAGCCCACCAGGCTCCTCTGTCCACGGGATTCTTCAGGCAAGAATCCTGGAGTGGGTTGCCATTTCCTACTCCAGGTGATCTTCCTGATCCAGGGATCGAACCCAAGTCTCCTGTGTCTCCTGCACTGGCAGGCAGATTCTTTACCACTGCTCCACCTGCAACTCCTCCTAAATCTTCTACTTACAATATTAAAGATCTGAGGATTGTACAAATTGTACACAGACTAGCTTCTGGCTTTGTACGTTTCAAACCTGTTTCTCCTCCTCTGCAGATTTTGGTGTTAGGCCCTTCTGTTTTACAATGTCAGGTGAAGAAGCATGGTAGACCATAGTGATAGTCATAAAAGCCACAGTGGACAATTAATGTAACTTAGCATGACTTATTTCCACAGGAAAAAATTGGAATCCCGTGAAAAACTATTCCACGTATGTGCAATTCAACTCTCCCTTTGTTGGATCCCAAAATGACGGTTTCCACCTCTAACGCCACCAGGTGTGAGAAGTCAATAGAGGGCAATAGAGCTGAGGTGGAAAAAGCGTTTTTGATGGATTTCTTCCCTGGTGGCTCAGATGCTAAAGAATCTGCCTGCAATGCAGGAGACCCAGGTTCAATCCCTGGGTTGGGAAGATCCCCTGGAGAAGGGAATGGCAACCCACTCCAGTATTCTTGCCTGACGAATACCATGGACAAAGGAGCCTGGTGGGCTACAGTCCTTGGGGCCACAGAGAGTTGGACACAACTGAGCCACTAACACTTTCACTTTTCATGTTCACAGTTAATATACCTTATTTTCTCCAATTTTACAAGAACATGTGACATGTGAACATATTCCTGGTCATGCCCAGGACGTTGGAAGAAGCCAGACAAAGACATAACTGAACCTGCAGCTTTACAGGCTGACCATGAATCTGCCTCTGTGACAGAAAAAGTTCAACTTAGGCTTTTTTAAAGATAGAAAGTAGCTCCAAGGACAATGGAAAACTTATTCTCTAACGAGAACTAAATTCAGCTGCTTTTATATATTTCAACAGATAAACATCCTAACTTTTGTACAGAGGCGGTCTGTACAGATGCAGCTACTGAGTAAAATTTCAGACCCACAGACTATGAGGCACATGGTGACAGTGAAGGGAAGGGTGGCTTGTTGGATCAAGGAATCCATGAAGTGGAGCAGAGCAAGTGGGAGTCACTTCAATTCAGACTCCAGGCAATTCTGGCCTTGCTCTGGAACCCCAAATTACTCAAGATGTTGAGATGATCACCGTTGCATCTTTGGCAAGCAACCTCTTTCAAAACCAAAGCAAACCACAATGAAAACATCAACCTTTCTCCCGGCTCCGCCTCACCCAAAAACCTTATCCTTTCCTTGCCAAATCCTTAACCTAGCTGACAGGAAAAAGAATTACTTTTGTTGCTGTTTGCTGGATGGGAGAGCACCTTAACTCCTGCTTTGGGACTCACTTTTGTGAGACACTTCCCTCTACAGTGGGCTCTGATGTCCATCTTCTGAGTTTCCGCACTAAGAAACCAGTGAAAACTCTTCCCCAGCAGGTTGGCGATGCTAGGCTGATCCAAGATGGATCTTCACAGATGGTATGAACAGTGGTAGAGGGGATCTGTGTTCCTTTCCTCAATGGGTATGCACTTTCCTTTTAGAAACTGTGCTCTTTGTATGTCCCTAGAGTGAAGAAGGGAGAGCCTCAAAACCTAGTGATGTGGAGGAGTGGAATACAACATCACCGAGCTGTTTCCCCACAGCTATCTCCCACTCTAATTTCCCTAATGCAACAATGTTCAAGAATTAAAAAACCATAATTCACCAACAAAAATTCATTCAGTTATGCGTCAAATGCCAGCACTGAGGATATAACAGGTGACAGGGCAAAGCTGTTGTCCTCATGGTCATGACAGTCTAATGAGCGAGGCCCTAAGCTGGGAACGAGAGAAGAGATAGCTAAGTGGGGTGGGTGGGTGTGTGGGTGTGTGTGTGTTAGGGGGTTGTTGCAAGATGAGGGAGAGGTACCCTGGGTCACAGCCACTGGAGCTTCAAGGGCCACAGTTAGGGCTTTGGGTTTTATTCTCATCTATTGGAAAGTTTGTGATACCATCTGGTTATTTTAAAAGGCTTACTTTGGCTGTATTGAGAACAGACTATAGGGGTGCACTGAGGCAGGAAACTCTATATACAGGTGGTTGGAATAAATACAAGTGACCGCTGAAGGGGGCTTGGTCTAGCAAAGTCACCACGAATCTGCTTTTGCGCACTGGATGAAGAACCGAGAGCTCAGTAGTACACAGCATTGACCAATGTTTGACCAAATCTGGACCCAAAACCCATGCTGTATTTGCAAAGGCCTCCAGATTGAATCTCCCACACATCTGCAGTCTGCAGAACCTGCGTATCATCATATTAAGGGTCAGACTGACAGACCAAGTACCCACAGTTGCCTTATTCACTTGTACAAACTGCACAAAAGATGACAAAGCTTTTGGGACCAGACAGACCTGGGGTGGAGTCCATACTCCATGGAAAGCAGAGCCAACTTTGGGCAAGTTCTTAACCTCAGCGCCTCCGTTTACCAGTGGGTAGAAATGGAGAGTCTCCCATCAAGTTGTGGGAGAACAAATTAGAATTATGTAAGTAACAGTTTAGCAGATCACAGGCATTTGGTAGAAATCAGATCCAAAATACAGCCACATCAGTGTGAAAACGGCCACTTTCTGCCCTTTGGAAGTAAAATTACTTCTGCAATTTTCTAATTACCCCGTATAACATCTTTTGAAATAGTACCCAGATTCCTGGCAAGTCTCCAGGAAATTGATTTAATCTGATTCTCTTAACTATCGTATTTCCAAGTAGGGCCTGCACTAATTGTGACACCAGAGGTGCTTGCAAAGAAGTGCAGATTCCAGGGCAGCATTCCATTAGTTTCAAACAAGAGCTCCAGGGTCCGGGCCAGGAGTGCACTGAAATATCCTCAACAGGTTGTGCTGCCTTTTGAGAAGCATCCTCCTAATTCAGCTCCAGGGAGAAGGGGCTCCAGGACTAACTTCACCAGTCAAGGAAGAGTTGGAGACAGGTCTCAGTACTACTTTGCAAAAAAAAAAAAAAAAAAAAAAAAGCCCGTCTGTCTCCTCTGTGGCGGCTGCAGGAGGCGCAGCCGCTAAAAGAAACAATTTTTCATACTGAGGAACATTTCAGTCCCTTTTGGAATGGCGGTAATTTACCTCTCGTTTTAGTACCCCCCTCCGCAACACCCCACCTCCTATCAAGCCGGGCAGCGCACAGCCTTCGCGTCTCCTGCAAGATTTCTTTCCTGACCACAGCGACACCCGCGGAGGAAACGCGGTATGTGCACGTGCGACGCGGAGATAGTGCCGCAGGCGAAGCATCCCGGCGGCCGCGCGGGGCAGGGAGACCACGCCGGGCGAGGGACGCAGGCCAGTCGCCTGGCTGAGGATCGCCCCGGCTGCTGCCCAAGAGGGCCCTGGAGGAATTTCGGAGTGGCACCCCGCTAGCCGAGGTGATCTTTTTGGAAGACCAGCTGTCTCTTAGGAAATAGAGGAACCAGCGCCCTCCAGTGGCTGCGAGGCAATTAGCACTTCCGTTAGTTATTAACGAGCCTCCCAGAAAGAAAGATAAGAGCCTATGGTCCAAGAAGGAAAAAAGAAAACAAAAACGCTGCAATCCTCCTGCCAGCCAGGCCCTGAGGCCACGGCTCCTGCTACCCCTCGGCCTTGTTCATGTGTAACTCTGTGCCCATCTCATCACCATTCCCCAAGCCGTAACTCCACAGGAGAACGTAAAATATTTAAAATGGGAAGTTTCCCAGGGAACAACTGCTGGGAGGCAGATATAACAGGGAACAGAGAGAAAAGGGAGAGAAATCAAGAGAGCTTTCCCAGAAAGATGTAATCAGACAGGAGGAAGGCAGCAGCGGTACATGGGATTTTAGCCCAACCTCCTTTCCTCCGAACCTGCCTCAGCCACTTCATCCTTCTCTCCTTGTTCCTAAGGGGTGCCCCGTGAGACGCTGTCTGCACAGGACTTGCTTTTGAAGTCTCCCTCGTTTCGGTATCTTAGCTTGGGCTGTTGTATTACAGCAGTCACTGGGTGACTGAGACACGTCTCTCACAGTTCTGGGGGCTGAGAGGTCAGAGATGAAGGTGCCCATGTGATCAAGTTCTGGTTCAGACCCTCTTCCTGGTTTGCAGACTGGGGTCTTCTCACAGGGTCCTCACATGGTAGACAGCAGAGGGAAGAAGCAAGCTCTCACTAAAGTTTTAAAAAAGATTTTTTTTTTTTTTTGATGCAGACCACTTCTAAAGTCTTTCTTTAAATTTGTTACAATGTTGCTTCTGTTTTATGTTTTGGTTTTCTGGCCATGAGACATGTAGGATCTCAGCACCCTCTGCACTGGAAGGCAAAGCCGTAATCACTGGACCACCAGGGAAGCCCCTCTTATCTCTTCTTATGAAGAGATCTAATCTCATTCACAGGACTTCACCATCATGATCTAACTGCCTTCCAAAGGCCAAATACTATCACTTTGGGGATTAGGATTTCTGAAATTTGGTGGTGGGAAAAAGCAGTTCATTGAAAAGGGTCCCTGAGGACATCTTGGGGATTCGGAGACAATAAGAGTTTAGTACTGTCACATTAGATATTATCAGCTTCTGCTCCTTCCATTACCAACTCTGAGATACAGGACTTTGTGGTCTCTGTTGTACCCCTGTGCCTGGCATATGGTAGCTGCTTAATACATCCCTGTTCAGAGAAAAATTCTAAAACACTAATTTGGAATTTACTCTGTGACAGGCAGCGTTATAAGATCTTCACCCACAGTAACCCTTTACTCCTCACTACAACTATAGGAGGTAAGGTTTTCAGATAAGCAAAGCTGGCCACCCCATAAATACATACAGGTTCACACTTTCAGCAAGTGCAGAAGCTGGAATCAGGCCTGGGCTTCCTGGCTTTCTCACTCCCCAGGGCACCACACTGCCTCTTATAAATGAATGCAGGGAGAACGACGTGGGTTCTTTGGGAAAAGATACAGGCTTTCCGGCTGCAAAACGCTTGAATAATGAGGAAGACCCTTCTGACTTAATGCTGAGGGAGAATGGAGCCCCCGGGTCTCCAGGATCTCAGATGAATGTCTGGAACCTCAGTCATAGTAACCAACCCCTAGGGGATCTTTTCCATGCTTTCAGCTATGGCTATGGTTCTCAACCTGGACTGCGCTATTAGAGTCACCTGCAAGCGAGTTTTTTAAAACCCAGTGTTTTTAAAAAAACAAACAAACAAACAAACACTGAATTTTAAAAATTTAGGCCATCCCCCAATACTAACTGCATAAGAATCTTTAAGGGTGAGTCCCAGCCATGGATTCAGAGAAGGCAATGGCACCCCACTCCAGTACTCTTGCCTGGAAAATCCCATGGATGGAGGAGCCTGGTGGGCTGCAGTCCATGGGGTCGCTATGAGTCAGATACGACTGAGCGACTTCACTTTCACTTTCATGCATTGGAGAAGGAAATGGCAACCCACTCCAGTGTTCTTGCCTGGAGAATCCCAGGGACGGGGGAGCCTGGTGGGCTGCTGTCTCTGGGGTCGCACAGAGTCGGACACGACTGAAGCGACTTAGTAGCAGCAGCAGCAGCCATGGATTCAGCGCTTCTGAAAGTTTCCCAGGCGACTCCAATGTGCAGGCGAAGTGGAAGGACCCTGGCAGTCAACCGGGAAACACAAAGCTGGAGCTTTCTCAAAGGGTGGCCACTGAGCACCGATTCAGAGTCACTAGGTTCACTTGTCACCAGTACAGATTTCTGGGCCCCATCCAGGTTTATCCCATCAAAATCTTCTGGAGTGGGTCACAGGAACTGCTCAGAAGAAGAAACAGACGCTCCCAGTGATGTGTATGCAAAATGGGGTCTGAGAGCTGCCACCAGGGCAGTTGTTTTTAAAGATGGTCCCAGGCAAGTGGCGCGTCACCTGGCACCCGTTAGAAACGCAAGGCAGCAGCCCCGCGTGAGGCCTCCAGCACCAGACACTGCAGGGTCAGGCCCAGCAATCTGAGCCCAGTGAGGCTCCGGGTGGCCTTGGTGCCACCAGCCTGCAAACCGCTTCTCCGAATAAAGGGCTTCCAGGTCAAATCCCAGCTTGGTCATTCATCAGCCAGGTGGCCTTGAGGTGGTGGTGGCCGTTTAGTCGCTAAGTTGTGTCTGACTCCTGCAACCCCATGAACTGTAGCCCACCAGGCTCCTCTGTCCAGGGGATTCTCCAGGCAAGAATACTGGAGCGGGCTGCCGTTTCCTTCTCCATGCGACCCTGAGAAGCTTATTTAACTCCTCTATGCTTCAGTTTCTTCATTTGTCAGTTGGGTGGGAGTGGGCATGTTATTGGTTGAATTATGTCCCTCCAAATGCATATGTTGAAGTCCTCACTCTCAATACCTCAAAAATGTGACCTTTTTCAGAAAAAGGGTCATTGCCAATGGAATGAAGATGAGGTCCTACTGGAGTAGGATGAACCCTGATCTGATATGACTGGTCCCCTTATGAACTGAGGAAACGTGGAGACAGACAGGCCCACAGGGAGAATGTCCTGTGGAGAATGGGAGATGCCCCACAAGTCAAGGAGCTACCAGAAGCTAGAGAGAGACGTGGAGCAACTCTTTACCTGGTGCTGTAGAGGGAGCAGGGCTCTGCCCACACCTGGACCTGGGACTCCCGGGAAACGACACACTTCTGTGTGAGCTCCTGTCTGTGGTGTGGCGTGATGGCAGCGCCAGCAAACCAACCTGGGGACGGTCGGTATGAGCCGTAGCACAACACCTGCTGACGGTGGCTTCCCAATAAATGTTAGATTTTGTTATTTAAAAAGGGAGGAAAAGTGTTCCTGTATGCTGTCTCCTTAAGTAGGCGTTAAACCTGAGGAGGAGGAAAAGGAACCAAGCAGGAAATTCCATCCAGTGGACGGAGGCTGGGGTGGGCAGCGGCCACGGTGTGCGCCAAGCCGCCCTGGCCCTGGCTGGAGGCTAAGAAACAGTGGACAGATGGTCAGCATTTCTGGTCACTCCTGACCTGGAAAAGAGCCAAATGAGAGATCCAGAGGCAATGGTGTGTTCAGCTCTGATGTAGCTCTCATCTCCAAAGCTCTCTGGGGAGGCCTTCCATGAACTGTCCCGGCCCTTCCCGGTCAAAAGCATCCCTGCCTGGGGACCAGAACCTATAACCAGCTCCTGTTCTACTCAGACCCTCCAGAAGTGTGTGTGTGTGGGAAGGTGGGGGGTGGGGAGGGAGGGAGCCAGGGAGGTGGGGGGAGAGCGAGAGAGGGGTTCACTGAATCACCTGAAATGAGTATTAATGAAGCAAAATACAAGTTCCCTTCACCACCCTCAACAGCACAGTGACCTGGCTGCTTGTTAGACAGTGCCCAGCCTCTCTGTAAGGGCTTCCCAGGTGGCTCAGTGGTGAAGAATCTGCCTGCAATGCAGGAGATACAGGAGACGAGGGTTCAATCCCTGGGTCATGTAGATCCCCTGGAGGAGGAAATGGCAACCCACTCCAGTATTCTTGCCTGGAAAATCCCATGGACAGAGGAACGTGGTGGGCTGCAGTCCACAGGGTCACAAAGAATCAGACACGACTGAGCGACTAACACTCATTTTTTCACCGACATCCCACCCAGTTCTGGAATACCCTCCTCCCCTCCAGGCAGTAAAGGAAGTAAGGGGGCACTAGTTTTGGAGAAAAAGACTCTGCTGTGTGAGCCTGTGCAACTATGCAACCCCTCTGGATTTCAGGGGTTCGGTTTTTCTCCTTTAAAATGGAGTTATTAATATTTCTTTGGCTTTTCTCATTTGGTTGTTAAAATTCAAGGAGATTGCCTGTGTTCAACATAAAGAGTGATGCAGGTGTAAGCACTGCACAGCAGGGAAACTGATCATGGCATTGTAAACATATCCTGCTTGTAGGTGGGGTTCACTGACCTTGGTATGAGGGCTTTGCATAAGTCCTTAATGAATGCAGGTGAAATTCAACAGAAAAGGAGTACACTAAATAAGGGCAAAGTGAAGAGAACTAACACCTATGGCATTATCTCATTTAATTCATTCAAAAATCAGGTGAAAGAGCAGTTGTAACTGAGTAGAACCTTTTGGGGCCTTTCCAGGACACACGCCCTCATGTCCTCCACCTGCCTCTTGTTTGCAGAAAAACTTGAGCCTCCTAGGCATTCCCCAAGTTCTAAAGAGTAAATGTAATCAGAGAACTGAGAAAATGCAGAAAGAAAATAAATCAGTCAAGCAAAATAATAGTTTAGCCATTAAACAAAGTCAAGGACCTTTAGTTCCTCTTCAAGGGCTACAGATAATATTCTGAGCCATATCCTTTGAGCTGTTTTGCAGATACCGAAACCTCCACCAGGTGGAAGAAGTTAACTGCATGCTGCCCACAAGCCCGCAGTGCCCAGACCGGTTGGAACCGGAAAGTTGATTAACTTCCAATTACTTCACCACGAGACAATCAGGCACTGCACAACCCTCCTCCCTCATCACGTCTTTAAAAACCTTTCCCTGAGAGCCAGTGGGGAGTTTGGTCTTTTAAGCACTAGCTGCCTGGACTCTTTGCTTGGTGCCCTGCGATAAACCTGCACTTACCTGCACACAACGCAGTGCCAGAAGACTGGCTTCACTTCGCACGGGGTGACCGGACCTGACTGGTTTGGTTACAAAACAATTAACCAAATGTTAAGCCAGAGGTTCCCAAACGTTCTCAGTTCAGGGTCCTTCTAGTGTGTCAGCAGCCCAGGAGAGGAAATGCCTAACACTTATTATGTAGTCAGGTTCAAACAATCTAATCCACATCGACAGCCTCAGGTTCAAACAATCTAATCCACACTGATAGTCTAACAGCTTAGCACCTGTTGGGCTCTGAACACTTCTCAGAGTTTGCATTCAGATACAACTGCCAACTCGTTTCTCATTCCCCATTGCCTTTCACACAGGTCTAGTATCTGATCACAGCTGAAGTTTTTCCTAGTCGTCCATAAGACAGCAACAGAAGGAACACAGTGATCTAAGGCGGGAAATAAACTAAAGTTAGAGGCACACCTGACACTGGACAGAGGTTCCTGTGTTTCCCAAGATATGTGTTAAGTAAAGATGTCTCAGAGAGCTCCCCGTGAGTTCACTGTGGTGCCGCTGGGCACCTCAGTGAACAGTTTGGGAACGAAGGTAACAAACTCATGTTCGAAAGTGTGTCATAACTTGTAGTCAGAACTTTGCAAACGCTAACCTGCACAGGGATCCCCTGGGGGGGTCTCCTTACATTGTGGGTTCTGATTCGGCGGGTCTGGAATGGGGCCCCCGAGAGGCTGCTTTTTTATAAGCTCCGAGTTTGGGGTACACAGCCAGTTCACAGCACTCAGGGCAGTGAGGCGTCAGATGAAGCAGCCAGGAGAGGTGGGGCGGCTGGTGCCCAGTCCAGGCCTCAAAGCCTCCCCGCCTCTTTCCCACAGCCTTACTGCCTGCCACATCATTACAACTGTAGGAGCATTTAAACAGTATTTGAGTTCGAGTTTCTAGCTCTGCCCGTAAGGAAGTTTAGAAGTTATCTCTCCCACCCACATAGAGACCAAAAGAAAGCTGAACAAACCGAAAAATCAACAACTCTCTCAGATCCATCAGAGAACTGAAGCCATAGGGCAAGCCACTGCCCCACAGACTGGAGAGACCTACAGGCAGATGCAGAGTCGCAACTCACCAGAGCAGCAACCAGTCTGTGGGAACCGGCGCCTGGGGGGGAAGAGCTGAAGTGTGATGGGTGAGGTGCGCGAGGCCAGGTGGGTTAACCTCCAGGGAGGCTCCCACACTTCCGGGAGTGCAGCCTGCTGGAGTCCTGCAGGTTCTCACAGGGAAGATGGAGAAGCAGCCCTTCCTACGTCTGTGCGGGGGAGGGGAAACGGCCTTTCTTAAACACACCCAGACATTTCCATTCTTCCTAACAAGGCCTGCCCTCAAGAGAAAGTAATTTACTAGAGCCTAACCTGCTGAGGTTTTACCAGACCCTAACCAACCTGGGGGAATGGATATACCCATCTCCACCTTCCCCAGCCTCCCTGTCTCACCAATGAGGGACAAACAAAGAAAATGGAGATGCAATTATGAAGGTCAGCTCACTAAAAGACTGTCAATTGTAGGACCACAGACGCTTTCCCTCCACATCACCTTCCAGATCACTGGGGCTCCGGTATGACAACTGGGGAATACACCTCCGAGAACTGTGCCTCTCGGAAGATTCAAGAAGCCTCTGGGGAAATCCAAGGCCCACAGGGGAGGCAAAAACAGGGACACGGAGCAAGTTTAGCCTCTAACGCCTTATAGCTACAGCAAACAGAAAACACAGCCCAAGCCCGTGCCAGATAAACACAAAACCTTTCACTAATGGCCTGTTTCCCTCAGTTCCTTGAACTCTATTCCACATCTGTCTCGAAACAAAGAAGCATAAGACACTTTGAAGAGCCTCCAAATACCTGGCCCATGCTTCACTGTCCCAGCAGACTTCACTAACAAAACACAAATTCAAAACACAAATTATTCAGAATTTCACGACGGAAGCCACAGAGCATCACAGGCCAAGCAGACCACGCATCTGTGAAGCCAGCCTGCACGTCAGCCACAGTCTGACCAGCACGCGTGACTCTGGTCATTAACGGCTGAGCTCTCTGTGCTTCAGATCCGTCCAGGAACTAAGTTCTGGAAAGGACGGAGTTCTGAGCAGTTGGTCTTAGTCCAGCAGCTCTGTTTTCCTTCAAATCACAGCACATGCAGACCTCAGAGATACGGTGGGTTCAGTTTCAGACCACCCCACAGAGTCAATGTCATAACAAAGCAAGTCACAAATCTTCTGGTTTCCCAGTGCACATAAAAGTTATGTTTACACTACACTGGACTGGTTCAAAATTGAGAAAGGAGTACGACAAGGCTGCATATTATCACCCTGCTTATTTAACTTAGACGCAGACTGCCTGTTTGCTAAGTTTCTTCTGTCACGTCTGACTCTTTGTGACCCAGTGGACCATCACTTGCCAGGTTCCTCTGTCTATGGGATTCTCCAGGCAAGAATACCGGAGTGGGTTGCCATTTCCTTCACCAGGGGATCTTCCTGATCCAGGGATCGAACCCATGTCTCTTATGTCTCCTGACTGGGAGGCAGATTCTTTACCACTAGGCCCACCTGGAAAGCCCAGGTATGTAGAGTACATCGTGTGAGATGCTGGGCTGGATGGATCACAAGCTGGAATGAAGATTTCTGGGAGAAATATCAACAACCTCAGATATGCACATGATACCACTCTAATGGCAAAAAGTGAAGAGGAACTAAAGAGCCTCCTGATAAGGGTGAAAGAGAGGAGCGAAAAAGCTAGATTAAAACTCAACATTCAAAAACATTCACGGCATCCTGTCCCATCACTTCATAGCAAATAGATGGGGGAAAAGTGGAAACAGTGACAGATTTTATTTTCTTGGGCTCCAAAATCATTGTGGACAGTGACCGCAGCCATGAAATTAAAAGATGCTTGCTCCTTGGAAAGAAAGCTAAGATATACCTAGACAGCATATTAAAAAGCAGAGACATCACTCTGCCGACAAAGGTCCGTCTAGTCAAAGCTATGGTTTTTCCATTAGTCACATATGGATGTGAGAGCTGGACCATAAAGAAGGCTGAGCACCAAAGAATTGATGCTTTTGAACTGTGCTGTTGGAGAAGACTCTTGAGAGTCCCTTGGACTGAAAGGAGATCAAACCAGTCAATCTTAAAGGAAATCAACCCTGAATATTCATTGGAAAGATGGACACTGGAGCTTAAGCTCCAATACTTTGGCCACCTGATGTGAAGAGCCAACTCACTGGAAAAGACCCGATGCTCAGAAAGATTGAGAGTAGGAGGAGAAGAGGGCAACAGAGGAAGAGATGTCTGGATGGCATCATCGACACAATGGACATGAATTTGAGAAAACTCCAGGAGATAGTGAAGGACAGGGAAGCCTGGCATGCTGCACTTCATGGGGTTGCAAAGTCAGACAGGACTGAGTGACTGAACAAGTGGGAGGAGGTGTTGGAAAAAAGGTTCATATTGATGCCATACCATTTGAGATGCCTTCACACAAATGTTCTTTCTGCAAAGGACAGTCATTTTCAACCCAGACTGCACTTTAGAATCACCTAAGGCACATGGGCCTTATCTCCAGGGATTCTGTTTTAATTAGGGTGGTCTAGATTTAGCAGCAGCAGCAGCAGAGGCTTGACATTACTATTAAAAAAAAATTAGCTCTATTGAGAAATAGTTTACAAATAATAAAATTACCAATTTTAAATGTACAATTTGTTGTGCTTTAAGAAATATATATATTAAAAACTCCACCATAATTATGATGTAGAATATTTCAATCTCCCCAAAATGTATCTTTTTTGTCCACTTAGGCTGCTGTAACAAAATACCACAGGTTGGGTAGCTTTTAAAGGACATATGTTAAGTTCCCCCAGTTCTGGAGGCTGGCAAGCTGAAGATCATAGTGCCAGTATGGTCACGTTCTGATGAAGCCCTGTGTCCAGGTCCACAGTTGGCGCCTTCCCTCTGTAAACTTGCAGAGACGAAGGGGCTAGGAATCTCTCTAGAGCTTCTTTTATAAAACATGAATCCCACTCCTAAGGGCTCTGCCCTCATGACCTAATCACCTCCCAAAGACCCTGTCTCCTATGACCATCAACTTTGGGGGTCAGGATTCAGCCTATTCAGGATATTTTCTAATGTATGTAGACACTGTAATGTGTCTATCCGTTTACCAGTTGGTAAGTAGTGGGTGGTTTCAGTTTTTGGCTCTTATGACTAAGTCGGTTATAAACTTTTAAGGACATGTCTTTGTCTCGACATATCTTTTTACTTCTCTTAAGTAAATATCTATGAGTGGCAGTGCTGAATTGAATGGTAAGGATCCATGACAGTTTATAGGAAACTACCAAACTGTTTTCCAAACTGGCTGTATTGTGTTGAATTCCCACCAACAATGTATGGAGTTCCAGTTACTCCACATCCTTGCCAGCACTGGTTTTATCTTGTATCAAGAGGTCCTATTTTATCAGAGTGTGATGATTCTTCATTGTAAACTTTCCCTGTTTACCTCCTGTGTGGCCTAAGCTCCAGACTGGATGCAGGCAAATTGATATAGACTTTAAACTATGAATTCAGTTGCTTCATTTGATATACAAGTATTGGGCTGCTGGTAAAGAATCCGCCCACAATGCTGAGACCCTGGTTTGATTCCTGGGTTGGGAAGATCTGCTGGAGAAGGGATAGGCTACCTACTCCAGTATTCTTGGGTTTCCCTTGTGGCTCAGCTGGTAAAGAATCCGCCTGTAATGTGGGAGACCTTGGTTTGATCCCTAGTTTGGGAAGATCCCCTGGAGAAGGGAAAGGCTACCCACTCCAGTATTCTGGCCTCGAGAATCCCATGGACTGTAGAGTCCAGGAGGTCACAAAGAGTTGGACATGACTGAGCGACTTTCATACTATTTATTACTATTTATTTCTTGAGTAAACTTTATGAGTTTATATCTTTAAAGATATCTGTTGGAAAGTGACATCATCAAAATGGCAAAAATAGAAGCTTTCTATCATCTTCCCCTACAAGAATCACCAATTAGACAATCACCCACAGATCAGAGAGACTCTGTGGAAGTCCAAGAATCCAGCAGAGGTTCCAGCACGTGACTGGAGCAACAAGGACAAAAATCTGCAACTGAACGCATCAGAGAGGGTAAGAGGAACATCTGACTTTACCTACACCACGCCTCTCCTGGGTAGCTCAGCTTAAGGGACAAGAGAAATTTTCTCAGCCTGTGATGTCTCCTATGCGGGAAGGTGGGAGTGTGAGAGGAAGTGCCTGGATTCTCCAGCTGTGTGAACACTGCCAAAGAGGCTTGTTTCTCTCTTGCCCCATGCAGAGTTCTAAGTCAGGAGCCGCACACATGGACAAACCTTTGGCTGGCTAACTAAGGATAAAAAGACTCAAATAAAATCAGAAACGAAAGAGGAGATATTACAATTTGCCACAGAAATACAAAAGATCATGAGATAGTAGTGAATAATTATATGCCAACAAGTTTGATAACCTAGAAGAAATGAGTCAATTCCTAGAAATTTACAACCTATCCAGACTCACTCCAGTACTCTTGCCTGGAAACTCCCATGGACAGAGGAGCCTGGTGGGCTGCAGTCCATGGGGTCGCTAAGAGTCGGACACAACTGAACGACTTCACTTTCACTTTTCACTTTCATGCATTGGAGAAGGAAATGGCAACCCACTCCAGTGTTCTTGCCTGGAGAATCCCAGGGATGGGGGAGCCTAGTGGGCTGCCGTCTATGGGGTCTCACAGAGTCGGACACGACTAACGTGATTTAGCAGTAGCAGCAGACTGAATTACGAAGTAGAAGATATGAACAGACCAATAATGAGTAAGGAGACTGAATCAGTAATCAAAAACTTCCAAACAAAGAAAAGTTTAGGACAAGGTGATTTCACTAGTGAACTCTACCAAATGTTTAAAGAAGAATTAACAGTACTCAAACTCTTTCAAAAAACTGAAAAGAGGGAACATTTCCAGGTTCATTTTACAAGGCCAGTAATACTCTGGCCAGATAAGGACACTACAACTTAAGAAAATTATAGGCCAATATCCCTGATGAATATAGATGTAAATTTTTCAATAAGAGAAACCCAATAAGATATTAGCAAGCCTAATTCAAAAGCAAATTTAAAAGATCATATAGGAATTTCCCTGGAGGCTCAATGGTTAAGACTCCAGGTTTTCACTGCCATGGGCCTGGGTTCAGTCCTTGGTCAGGGAATCTAAGATACTCCAAGGAATGCAACATGGCCACGAAAAAAAAAAAAGTCTGGCCTCTTATCAAATACTGGATAACTGCCTTGCAGATACAGAAGGAATCCTAGTGGAGAAGAAAATAGGAAATACTGAGAGAACACTGCAAAACCAATTTTTTTTGTTTTTTAAAACTTGCTTTCCTAAACTGGAGTCCACTTATAGCCCCATTCAGTGTATTGCCTCAAGCCCCAAAATGCTGAAAACTACTACTGCATTAAATAACTTGTTAACTGAAAAGATTAAACTTTGGCTCTTAGCTGATTTGGGGGCTCTCCTGTGCCCTTGTTGCACTCTTGAGGTTTCGTTTTGTCTGCCTGCCAATCAGTCTCAAAACCCAGCATCCAGGGCTGTCTGGAGATGAGTCAAGCAGCCATAAGACAGATTGGGTCTGATCTGGGATGCTGAGTCCAAGTTTTACAGAGCAGCAGCTCGGCTGCCTTGCAAACATGTGAGCCACTAGATGGCGCTCCATGCTCACGTTGAACCTGCCAGAATGCCACATCCCCAGAGTCTGACAGGCTTCCAGGACTGACTTAGCCTTTGGGCACCACAGGCACGGTGCCTAAGGTGCACCATACCTTTAGAAACCCATGCGAGTATTTTACTTTCTTCTAAAATCAAGATAAAAATGGAATATAATATTAATACTACTTTATTATATTCCTCTCTATACAATTCATTCAGATGCTTTCATACATATATACTTATTTATATATAAATATATTTTATTATTATTATTTTTAATGGAGAAAGGGGCTCATTGAAGGCAAAGTGTCTAAGGCCCATGAAAGTCATAATACAGCTCTGACTTCCCTTGCATCACATCTGGAGTGTGGATCAAAAATGTCATTGAAATTGAATGTAGTTCCAGGGAGCACCTCTGTGTGAGGACATCTTTCAAGAGGCCTGCATGCATGCACTTATTTAACTCAACAGACCCACTCTTAGTCACCTGTCCTCTTGCTTTCACCTCCTAAATCCCTCCCCAGTCTGGTGTCTTCCCTGCACACCTATGCTGCCACCTGAGTGTGGGCCACTGATACCTTCTCTTGGACTCTGACAAGTCTCCTAATGGCTGGTTTGCCTCCATGCCCTGCTTTAAGCACCCAGGGTCACTTGCTGAAAATCAAACCTGATCAGGTGAAGTTTTTTTTGCTTTAAAGCCTGCCATGATTCTCCACCACCAAGAGAAGTGATCTCTCAAATGGGGTGTGAATACTTGAGGAAGCAGACAAAATAAATCACTGGAGAACAGAAAGAAAACAGAACTTCTACTTATATTTGCCTTTCATCTGCTTCTTTAAACATTTCTGGGTTTTTTGGTATGCTTTATTTCCTTACACATGTGCATTATTTATACATAAATATACATGTATTTGGAAGGGTGTCAGTTTTCACCTTTTTTCACCAGAAGGATGCATCATCAAAAGTGTTTGGAAACTTTCAAAATGACAGCCAAGTCTTTTAGAATCATACATAGGGCCTTTACAATATGAATCAAACCTACCTTTAGGATCTTCCCTGCTTGTTCTAACCACACAGAACACCCCTTAAGAGCCCGAAGCTGTTAAACTTTCAAGCATTTACAAATATTTCAGGCACAGACTGCATCTCCCTAATCAGGACCCTCACTTAACCCGCCTCTCCCCCACGCCAGGCTCCCGCCCTCTGCAGCCTCTCCTGGCTTCTCAGCAGTCCTTCTCTCCCATAGCTACCTTAGCTATAGCATATTTGTTTGCTTACATTTTTTCTTTTCCCTTTACCCTGTGATGAGGTGTGTGGGTGGGGGTGTCTGGCTGTGTGGGCATATACCCAAAGAAGGGCTATATTGACAAAGCAGCTAGCAGATGCTGGGCACTGGGCTTGAAAAGTGAAAGTGAAGTCGCTCAGTTGTGTCTGACTCTTTGCGACCCCATGGACTGCAGCCTACCAGGTTCCACCGTCCATGGGATTTTCCAGGCAAGAATACTGGAGGGGGTTGCCATTCCCTTCTCCAGGAGATCTCCCCAACCGAGGGATTGAACCCAGGTCTCCCGCATTATAGGCAGAGGCTTTACTGTCTGAGCCACCAGGGAAGTCCCTGGGCTTAGTCTCTATCTATGTGTCATTTCAATTCATCTCTCAGATAGGTGACCAACTCCTACCAGTTTGTCTGGAACCTTCTAGGTTTTAGTTCCAAGAGTCCTGGGTCCTAAGAAACTCTTCAGTCTCAGACAAATCAGATGGTTGGTCACCCTATGCAATAACCCCATCACACCAGCAAGCAGACTAGAGCTCAGAGAAGTCATCAAAACTTAGCTGAGCTCTCACAGCTAATCAGCGCTGGGACCTGGCCGCGTCCCTCAGAAAATCAGCACACTTTCCACCATGCCTGTTCATCAGTGGGGACCATGTCTTTGTCATCTTTGCATCTTCATGTCTGTCATGATCTCTACATATATTAAATAGTTGATGAACAAATGAATGAATGAATGAACTCTCCGAGAGAATCAAAACAGCTGTTACATGGTGACATAGTGAACTAACCAAACCCTCCTCCCTCCCTGTGATTCCACATCATCTCAGAATGTCAGAGAACTGGTCTCAGTGAAGATAAATGACTTGCCCAAGGCCACAGTTCCTGGAAGAACGTGGGGCAGGCACCAGAATTCAGGTTTCCCTGACTCACACTCCAAGGATCTTTCTACTGGAACACTGAGTGAAATAAACCAAAGGGCAAAGAAAACAGTGGGAGAAAACCCAGCTGTTCTTTAACACCTACCCAAAGACACTAAGCAACTCTGAACTGCCAGAATTTGAATCATTTAAAAAACCCTAAGATTGGGAACTTTTCATAAAGGAAAAGTAACTCTGTCAAAAAACAGTTTCCAGGGACTCCCCTGGTGGTAGAGTGGATAAGAATCCACCTGCCATTGAAGGGAACATGGGTTCAATCCCTGGCCCTGAAAGATTCCACATGCCACGGAGCAACTAAGCCCATGCATCACAACTACTGAGTCTGTGCTCTAGGGTCTGAAAAATGTAACTGCTGAAGGCTGTGTACCTGGAGCCCGTAGTCTGCAACGAGAGGAGCTGCCATGAGAAGCAGTGGCCCCGGCTCCCGCAACTAGGGAGGAAGACCACGAGCAGCAACTAAGATCCAGCACAGTCAAGATAAATCATTTTTTTTTTTAAAGATTAAATGGTAAATGAAAAGACTGCTTCCAAAAGAACATATCTATGAAACAGAAACAGACATAGACTTGTGGGTGCCAAGGGGTGGTGGGTGAGGAAGGGATGGACTGGGAGTTGGGATTAGAAGATGCAAACTATTATATACAGAAGGGATAGACAACAGGTCCTACTGTAGAGCATAGGGAACCATATTCAATACCCTGTGATAAACCATAATGGAAAAGAATATTAGAAAGAATCTGTATATGTTTGTGCATGTATGTGTGTATATATATATATAACACTGAAAATCACATTGCTGTATAGAAGAAATTAACACAAGATTGTAAATCAACTCTACTTCAGTAAAATAAACTTAAAAACAAACAAAAACAGCGTCTCCCCATGGGGAGGGCTGAGTACCAGAATATGAAACATACAAACTGCCGTACTTATCATCCAAAGGCCGTTTGTGATCCAATCAATCCTCCCCACTCCGACCCTAAAACAGTCAAGCCTTGGGTCCAAAACAAGCTGGCATCTCCAAAACGGAAGGACTGTTTGGAGACCCAGTGGCCAGGCACGGCCAGCCAGAGAAGAGGCAGCGTCCCAGGCCCCGCCCTGTGCTGCTCTGAAATGCCTGTTTATCTCTGTCTGTATGGTGTCTTCTGGCTTCCAGGCTGAGTCTGTGCTTTGTCCCCCGCCTTTACTGACCTCTTTGATTCTGCAGGGTAAGCTCAGCCCCAGGCCTATGGGAATTTCAATGCATAATGTGAAACGTGGGTTCCAGGAGGGCCGTTGGCTGCTCCCCACATCTTGACTCTGGACTCTCCAGAGAATCTGTGGCCCCAACCCCGGTGGTGTCAAAGAACAAAAGGAGCCCAGCCTCGACCACTGGGGCCATTGCGTGTGACTGAGGGGACCTGTCCTTCTTTTCCATCTGAATCTGCCGTCAAGGCTCTTTCATGGGAAAGAAGAGGAAGGAAGGAAAGCAAGCTTTATCCCTTCATTCCATCCCCCTCCACCCCAATTTGGGGCACCAGGCTAGTAACACCTGGGAATGTTCCAGCAGCTTGTTCATGGGGGGCAACAAGGGTGCTCAGCCACTGTGAGAGTCAGGGAAATACTTAGCCCTCGTGGGATCTGAGAGTGGCCAAAGTTTAGTCCTGGCAGGACTGCTGGGGAGACGAGGTGGGATGGAGCAGAGGACAAGGGTTCTCCGCGTCCCTAGCAGCGAGAGAGGGTCGTTTCTGAGCAGGGCTCAGCTAATGCCTCCCGAGGTCTCCTCTGAACTGCGGACGGTGTTCAGGGCCTCGAGGAAGAACGTGACCGTGGTGGCCCTGGGTCACCGTGAGCGTGGTGGCTCTGGACTGCTGGCACAGACCTCAGGTGTGGCCTCGCTGGTATCTGCTCTGGGAAAGGGGACTTGGATTCACCCCAGCTATATGCATTCAGGAATGTGCTGGAATCGCTTCCAGCTCCTCAGACATCACAACACTGGGAAGGCGCTGAGAGCGACCACAGCCCCCGGAGCTCTTCAGCCAACTCCCGTCACCCGCGGGGTCTTGGAGCGTGCAGCGCTGGCCCCGCAAGGCTGCGAATCCCGCGGACGCTGCAGCATTGCTGGGCCGTGAATGTGCCCTTCACCTGCGCCTGGGGACACCTACCTGAGGGCTAAACCTGGGCCGGTGGGGACAGCCAGGGGGGAGGAAATCCACGCAGGCCGGAGGGCCCGGGCCAGCCTCCCCCGCGGTGCTGAGGCTGGAGCGTCCCTTAGAGGGGCAGCGAGCAGCTGCCGGCAGCGGCCTCACCCGGGGCAGGTGCGCGCGTTCAGGGCGGATCGTGCTTCTCGTTCACGGCCGTAGCCCCGCGAGAGCACAGCGCCACCTAGTGCCGGAGTGCCCGCTGGGTAATGGGGATGGTAGAATGGATAATCCTCTGGCTTGCGGGCTTGCCTGAAAGGTTGAGCCTGGCTGAAGTGAAGTGAACGTGTGTCTCTTGGGGAGTGCGGTGGGGTGGGGAGCAGTACCCAGAGGACAGGCTGGGGAACCAAGCAGGGCTCAGATCAGGAGGTGCTTTGTAGGCTTGTTTGGGACTTTTCACTTAATGGTCAACAGCAGGGGGTGCAGAGGAACTTGCCTGATCCATTCCAGCCTGGCTCTCACTCTCATCCCCTTGAAAGAAAGTTCGCTCAGTCATGTCCAACTCTTTGTGACCCAATGAACTGTAGCCCAACAGGCTCCTCTGTCCATGGAATTCTCCAGGCAAGAATACTGGAGAAGGTAGTCATGCCCTCCTCCAGAGGATCTTCTTGACCAAGGGATCGAACCTGGGTCTCCTGCATTGCAGGCAGATTCTGTATCAGCTGATCCACCAGGAAGCCTCATCCCCTTCGGAGAAAGCAGATGACAGATAGTGCCTGCCTGACCCTTTCAAGTGTCAACGTTCTCCAGCTTGGCTCCTTTCTCATTCCCTTGATTTCTGTAATTTTTTTTTAAGACTCTGCGTTGTGTTGCAAAAACAAAACAAGAACCCACTGGACCATGGCCCAGTAAAGCAGAGCAGCCAAGCCTCTCACTCACAACAGTGCCTCATTGTGACCTTTGATTTAACCAGGACCTCAAGAACAGGAATCTACAACTGAGACCTAAATGCTGAGCAGGATCAGCACATGCCACCAGATGGCCTGAATGTCTCACATTTTGGTCCCCACAAATTTGTGGAGGCCCTCAGTCCACAAACTGTCATTAAGTATCAAATGTGATTCCCAGGTGGCTCAGTAGTAAAGAATCCGCCTGCCAAGTAGGAGAGGCAGGTTCGATTCCTGGGTTGGGAAGTTCTCCTGAAGAAGGAACTGGCAACCCACTCCAGTATTCTTGCCTGGAGAGTTCTACAGACAGAGGAGCCTGGTGGGCTACAGTCCATGGTGTTGCAAGAGTTGGACACGACTGAGCGACGAACACTTTCACTTCTTTTCATAAGAACATGGGTCCTACTAGACGGCTTACACCATAAGGACTTCATTTTAACTTCATAACCTCTGTAAAGGTCCTGTCTCGCAATAAAGTCACATTCTGAGATCCTGGGGGTTGGGACCGTTAACACATGAGTTTTGAGGGGGCCTGATTCAACTCATTACAAAGGCCTGTCCTGGCACTTTGACCCTCTCCCTGGCACTCTCCAACCCCCTTCCCTGCTTTAGCATTTTTTTCTTTAGGAACCTCGTATCATCAGATATACTACCAAATATTTTCCTTATCTGTCTTGTTTATTGTCTCATCTTATTTCTCATACCACCTTGTAAGGGAGAAGGCATATGAACTTCCATTTTCTGAGGTGCAGAAATAGCAGCTGAGATGGCAGTGGAAACTTTTGCTGGTTCTCCCAACTCTTCAATGCCTGAGTCTGATTCGAACCTGGCAGTCTAGCCTCACAGGCTAGGTTGGTCCTCTTCCTCACCCTCAAGGCAGCCCACGCAAGATGGGTGGAGAGACCATGCAGGGTGGTTCCCCAAAGAGTTGTGGATGGGACCTGGTCTAGGAACTGAGACAGTGATAAGGGGATTCAGTGCAGGATGGGTCACCCAGGAGGATCTGGGAATGGACAAGCCTTACTTGGGGCGGGGTAGGTGCAGAAGCGTCCCAGGCACAGTGTGTTGGGGTGGGCAGGAGAAAAGTCCGGCCAGACTTGAGTGCTGGCTCCAGTCAGGGGGCCTGGGCGAGAAGGCAGAGTGAGGCCAGGTGGCAGCAGCCAGGAATATGATGACAACTGAAAGGACGAGGTTCACCCTCACCGTGGACCCTCCTTACCCCTGGGGAGGCAGCAGCTGGCTCTGTGCTGGAAGCAGACCCTGCTGAGTGGATTCCAGGGCTTTATTTGTCTGTTTATTGCAGGCCTTCATGTCTGCTGGGACTGTACTGTGGAGTCAGCAGGGGCCGCCGGGCCGGGAAGGGTGAGGCGCCCTTCCGCTCTTGGCCCACTGCCATTCCCTCCCAGCTGAGGCCCAGCCCAGGTCAACGGGACACAAAGGGCCATGAACAGTTCTTATTTCCCTCATCGGCCTAGTCACTTCCTGAAACAAAACAAAACCAATTATCTCTAGCAATTGCAGATCTGCACCAGTTTTCTTAATAGCCAGGGACTGAAAGTGATCTTAGAGATCTTCTCCCAGATTGCTCATCTGATGACTGAATTGCTGGCTGGTTTTAGGTCTGTTGGAACTTCTCTGGTAGGGAAGAGCTCGTCTCTGATAGCGAAGGCAATTCTGCCCGCCTGGGCAAATCCTGGTAGAGCCCCTGCCCCCCTCCCTCCAACCCTAGCGAGCTCTGCATCCTCAGTGTGGCTTCAAGATTCCACACCTTTGTAAGGAGCAAGTAAGTCTCATATTACTTATTTAGCAAATGTCTGGTGCATATTATTTTCATCTGGCATTCTTATTAGTAAGAATCAATGAATCTCCCCATGTAGAACAGCAGTTTAAAGGGGGGGGTACCAAATTATTTATCTTCCCAATCTCTTTAGCCCCTGGACGGATAACTAAGAGGGCAGAATGTGAAGAACTTGTATGCTATTGAGGTTTACTTCTATAGCTTGGGAGCTGCTGCTGAAGGATTTTGAGCTAGGATCTGTATTTTAGCAAAAAAAAAAAAAAGAGAGGAAAGAAAAAAAAAATCAATTTTGAAAGGGAATATTTAGATGAAAGGGAGGAAGCCTAAATAGGTCACTGTAATGGTTGAAGTAATGAATAGTGAGGGCCTGACCTCATGCAGGGATGTGGGGACACAGCAGCTGGTGGAGAACTAGATGAGCAAGGGCTATTGGATGTGAGCAATCAAGATAGCTCCCGTAGTTTGAACTTGGCCATCCATCTCCATACATGGTTCTCCAGGAGAAACAGACTTACCAGATATGAGACACCCCAGAGCCATGGCTGCTGGGAAAGGCCCTGCTGTTGCCTTAATTCTCCCCGGTGTCCTAGAGACTGCATTAGTCAGCCGTGGTGAAATGCTGCCCAGGGGTCGCTCATCCCACCCCTCCATTCAGTCTCAGTAGCTTCTAATGAGGGTGTTCTCTCTCTCCCTCAAGTGATACATCGTCCACAAGCTGGAGAGTCCAGTGGATGGAGACACCTCTACCTGGGCACTGTGGGTCTCACAGAAGAGACATGGCGGCCACAGGCTACCTCAAAGCTTCAGTCTCCAAGCCACACAGGTCACTCCTTGCCTTTTTCACTGCACAGAGGATGACGTTTAGCCGGTACTCAATCCAACATAATCCTCCTGCAGGGAAGGATCAGCACATGCCAGAGGCCAAGCTTGACACCAATGGGCAGGATGTATAGAAGGGCTAGAGGAGAGTTGGTGTGACAGTCTAATGTCTTTCCGGCCTGTGGAGCATATCATTACCACCCTTCTGCTTCAGCATCTCACCCCGGCTCTTGTGCTGCCGCTGGCCCTAGCCTCGAGCATCCCCACAAGGGCCTGGAACTTCCCTCCATGTCTGGGCTGGCTAGGGAGAGTACCCCATTCCACTTGAGTGAGGTGAGGTGCTGGTGAGGGTTGTCAGACTCTGCACATCCCAGAAAAGGACGCGATTTCCAACACAGCATGTTTAGGTTCTGCAATAACTCCATAAATGATTTTGGCTTCCACAGGCCACCTGAGAATCTCCTCACCTACCTGTAGCACACTCTGGGTAAACGATTCCTGAGTTTCAATCTGAGCATAATATGGTACCAGAATACTGGCTATAGAGTCCCCAAACATCACAAAGCAAGACGTTCTGAGGCGTGAATAGTGTATCTTTAACATAATCTTATATTTGGAAAAGCAGTTTTTTAAAAAAACACTTGAAAATACAAGGTAACAGTAACTTACGTAAGTTTTCACCTTATATTGCTTGGCCATTTTTACATATAAATTATTGCTTACTAGCTTTGATAAATACACAGCACAGTCATATGTACAGAAGCAGAAAGCATGAGATATGAGAAAGAAAATACTGTTAATGGCAATTCTGGTAATTCCACAAGTGTTTCATATTTACCAGCTCTTCTAATGGTGGAAAACTACAAAGTGTAGTCCCTGAGAAGTTAGGTAGGCGCCCTGATTGCAGGTTTTCTATCTTCTAACTGTTAACACAAGCTGACAAGGTCACAGCACTCAAGAGTCCTTGCTTCTGGTTGACTTCATCCCAGTCTTTAATAAACAGTGTAATACGAATACAATAAATAGGCTATGCAAATAAATAGTACTCTGCTAAAAAATGTTTAGTATATACAGCTTTGCTTTATATAGTACATTTTCATTTAACTTTTTGGCAATTTTAAAAAACATTTTTCCAGCACTGGTTCTAAGCACAATGGCTCACTGGTTAATAAGCAGGCTGAAATTTTAAGGACACGTCTTTGAAGCATTTAAAAGAAACTCCGCATTAGACCGCATTTAAAAGAAACTCTGTGTTAGACCACCACAGTGGATCTGATCTGCCCCTAGTTTCTGAGAAGTTCGGATTCCCTGTGCCACCCAGGGACACTTGGGATCTGTGGTGAGTGATGCCCACAACAAAACCACAGGGCGGGGATCAGGGCAGCCGTCAAGGCCAGGCTCCAGGGATTGAAAGCCACCAACGCCTTCTCTTTCACACTACTGCTTCTCCCTAAGCAGAGATGAGTACACTTCTCCCCACAAATTGAGAGGGGTGGGCTTTTACTTTGTCCTCATGCCTCGGAATTTCAGGTATGCTCTACCCAACTTGCTTGTGGATAGGGGTCTAAGACAATAAATTTATTCTGAGATATCAGAATAAAGTAAATGTAGGTGATAAGAAGTATCACTACAACCATTCAGCAATTGTACAGATTGTAACAGAGTGAATTTAAAAAACTGTGGTCTTTGGAGCATCTGCAAATGTGTATGAAAAAATTTAATATTTTTGGAATGGTTATGATTTTGCCTATTGGGAACTGTTGCTGGGGCTTCCCTGGTGGCTCAGATGGTAAAGAATCTGCCTGTAATGCAGGAGACCTGGGTTCAGCCCCTGGTTTGGGAAGATCCTAGAGAAGGGAATGGCGCTACCCAGTCCAGTACTCTTGCCTGGAGAATCCCATGGACAGAGGAGCCTGGTGGGCTACAGTTCATGGGGTCACAAAGAGTCAGACCCAACTGATCAAAGAGCACACTATCCTTTGCTAATTTCTAAAGAGGGCTGGTTTGCTGGAATGCTGACAAATCCAAAGACACACAGGACTGTCTGAAAGTTGTGCTGTAGCAAAAAGAACCCTCTTAGAAGGGCCCATGCACTCCTCGCTGGTGAAGGTTGCTGATACATGAGATGTTTCAGAGTGAACGGAGATTTTATGCAACTGTGAAAATCTAAGAGTTGGAAAGGAGCTTATACATCTTCCTGGTGAGGGAATATGACCTACCCCTATTAACAGGGACCCAGCTTAAATTCTGTGCAGCCTGCTCACTGAGACAACTCCAGACTTGTTAGAGTCTCATGTTAAGCTTGATCTGGTCCCCATGATCCTGCTTGAATCCTTCAGTTCCAGATACAGGCCTTCTCAGTGCTTCTGAAATTTCTGAGACCTGCTGCCAGAGAAACCTCTGGAGACTGTTGTTAAATTTCAGAAGATTTGGAGATTATGACTTTCAGAAGATGGGGATGGAAAAGCACATCTAAACAGAACAAAATCCTCCTTTCCTTTTGCTGCCCTGAGAGCCATGTGCGCCCCATGACTGGGGGAGACCCCGAGAGCCACACGAGCCCCATGAGTGGGGGAGAGCCTGAGAGCCACGTGCGCCCCATGACTGGGGGAGAGCCCGAGAGCCACGTGAGCCCCATGACTGGGGGAAACAGAAGGCAAGCACCCTTCTCTTCCCAGTCTGTTTCTACTCATACCACATGCGGGTAAACTAAATGCACCCTCAGAATCTGTTCAGGCCCGATGTACATGTGGATTTGTTTGGCCATGCACATATCTGAGCTGAGGTCCAAGCAGCAGGTGCTGTGTTGAAATAGCTCTCCACTGGGGCAACTGCAGTAGTTCTAGATGGAGCAGTGTAAATCTAATGCGAATAATGACGCAAACTCTAAAACACAGAGATGATGTCAAAACAGCCTCACAGGATCAGAATGGCTAAATGCTACTCCCTAAGAATAGAGAAAAGACCAAAGCACACGGGTGCGGTCAGCCCACACCGTCACTAGTAATCGCCAAGGGGAGCGCATCACTGTTTGATCAGCCTCGAGAGAAATCGCTTTTCCCTGGTTCTGATGGTTCTGATTGCTTCCAGTGAGTTTCATTCCATTCCCAGCTGGCTGGGGCATTTCTCTGAGTGGACCAGCCCAGGATGGTGCCTTTCTGTCAAGCCCTGTTCATTTTCAGGACTGAAGGACGCAATGGGACAGACTCTCAAAGTCCTCCCCAAATTTGCTCCATGCGGTTCTTTCGAGTGATCTCTCCAGGTCAGCGTGGTTGCCAAGTCCAGGGAACAACGCTGGACACGTCTCAGTGCTGACGCGCTGATGAGAGGAGGAAGCGCTTCTGTACAGGCACCGAGGAGAGGAGCTGGCAGGGCTGGCGAGAGGGGCTCCAGGGCCACATGTGTGGAAATGAAAGGACCTAATATGGGAAGCGGGAACTTTGTATTTAAGCGAAGTGACAAGGATCTGGCTGGCAGGGATGGATTTCAATATTGTTTCCCACAGGTCTTTTTTGTTCATTTGAAGGTTGAGGCAAACCAGTTCGTGAGAACAGCCAGAGGTCTTATTTACCGTAGGAGCCCCAATCTCTAAAAATGGAAATAAAAAGAGATCTAAAAGACTCTGAGACTTTGAGAAGAAAAAAGAGGCAAATTATAGAAAGGCCCCCTGCCTTGGTTGGGAGGTGGGCTACAGGACTTCTAAGTGTCCAACATAAATCAGATATTTGGATCTCTGGGGGCTCTTTCCATCTGCTGAAAGACAGGCCACTGCCACTGTTCTATATCCCTTCTTCTTCTCCAGGGAGCGCTAAGCGGTCCACACATCAAATCCCATGTACACCCCCTGTACTGGTGGTTCTCATTCCAGAGTGTAGGCACGAGGTGGCCGAAGCGTGAGAACACGAGGGCACTGCCAGGCGCGAGATGATGGACTTTTGTGACTCTGTCACCCCCAGAAACAGTTACAGAGTGCCCGTGACATGGCAGGCACTGTGCTTTTGTCAAAAATTGTACTGTATTTGAGGAGAGATGAGAGCCTGTCTGCACATGTAAAGAAAATCCCCAGAAAGTAAACAGTGAGTCAGTTTCTTAAAGATGACTATTTTTCCGTATTGGCAAAGCAACTTAGTCTAACTCACTTACAGAAGTAAATCAAGTTGTGCAGAAATGAATTTTACCCGCAAGCATACAGCACTAAGTGACTGAGCTGCTAAGAAATGCATGCCTCGACATTTCTCTTCTGGAGATTAGAGCAGGGGTGGCAGCTGCCAGTGCTCACTGCCTCCTTAGACACAAGTAGCTTTTGGTGATGTCCTAGTTTGTAACGATGGAGACCAGTCCATCTCCATAGAAACCTAGAGATGCCATCACTGTCTTTGAGTGTTCAGACGAGCTCCTACTCTGACAGCCTATACACAGCCATCTACTGCCAGGCCAAGTAAAGCTCCCTGCTGGCTCCTGTGCACTCTAACCGAGCTGTCTGGTCACCGCATGACAAGGGGCGGCCTCCTGCCTTGACGCTGGCACGTCGCAAAGTGAACAATGGATTGGCTCAACACGGTGATCCTAAAAAGCCAGACTTCTCATTTCGAGAAAGTTTCTGCCTCCTCTTCTGCCGTCTCCTTTCGATAGCAGCCTCTCCCCAACTCAGGTGGCTGACATCACTTCCTGAGCACGCTCTGGCTGGCTTTGCTGTGTGCGTCTTATTGTGATATGCTGATAAAACTCAGCAACTTTTCTCGCAGGAACATAACACGCTTGGCACTGCGGTTCCGGGGGAGGCGAGGCAGTGCGCGGTGAGGCTCATACCCGCGGCTCGATCCTGTGCGAGAGCTCAAACAGGGCTTGCTGGCTGTCAATGACGTACAGGTGATGCACGTACGACTTTAACTCCGGGTGCTCTTTTGGAGATATGTCACCTCCTATGTTGGGGAAGGGGGAAAAAGTCAATCTCATGAGAGCAGTAAGCTATTTCTAAATACCAGTAAAACCCTGCATGAAGATACAGTGTAACTCCAGAAGGTTGACCCTCATTTGTCATAATCCCAGAAGAGATGTCTGTTTGCTAATCACGTAGATGCTTTCTGGGCTCAGACTAGATTCCTCAGGTGAGGTGATTAGACTGGCAAGATATGTTTTACCAACCTTGATAGAGAGAGTGATGTCTCCTCACATGATACAGTATTTAGTGGTTGTTATGATCTTCTCCCCCAAACAGGAAACAGCACAGAAACGGCAGGTAAGTGGCAGAGCAGGACTGGAGCCCAGACCACGAGGCACCCAGGTCCATGGTCTTGGCTCCCCACTAAATGGCCTTCACAGGCTCTTGCATAGGCTGGAACTGTCAGAAATCACTGCTAATCCGGTGACTACATGGACACACTAGTATTTTATTTTTTTAACTATTTCATATAATTTTTTGGTGTCCTTTTTTTTGGGGGGGTGCAGGATTTAAGGGAGCAACTGAGTGAACAAACATTGCTGAAGTGAACTGAAAGTCTGGTTAACAGGCAAAGCAGGTTCAGGAAGTATGTGGATGGGCTGACATTCGCCCAGCAAAAGACAAGGCAAGGGGGTTCCTACTCCCAAACGCCCAGCAGACCAAGGGCCACAAGAGGCTCTGGAGCACTGTGAACCCTGCATGCCATGCTGCTGGCAGTTGTGATAAGGAACCAGAGATAAAGTAGCCTGGACAATGGGGCAGGCCCACTTCCCGTAGTCAAAAACAAGCAAACAAAAACCCCCCTCATGGCCTGTGGAGATGGGCTGAGCTACATTCCAGAGACACAAGGTAACTGTGAGCCTCCATGATCCCTGGGGTTTCGGATGGAGAAGCAGGGGGTGAGTTCAGCTTGAGCAGAAGGAAAAGGCCCTCAGGAAGCTGAGCATTCTAATGCAGAAATTTTTTCTCTTGGGGAAAACCTATTTCCCCCTCCTCTGTGACAGATATGTTTTCTAAGGAAATAACTTAAGGTGTGTATATTATGGATGGCTGTAGTCCTTAGGTTTAATAGAAACAAGGCTTTCCAGTTCAAAAAGTAAAAGCACCGAGAGTTAAAAGGTTTTACCATCCTCCTTGTTTGCTTTAGAAAACATGATGCTCCCAAGATAATTTTGTTGTTAAGTTTCCAGTCTTAAAAAGATGGCAAGAGGAATGCTTCCAACCATGATGCATGACCCTTGCAGGGCACTCTGTAATTCAAAGTGGCTTTCCAAGTGCTGACGTCGGTTAACCCTGCCTATATAAACTGTCAAAATGAATTTAGGTAATTCAGTTCCAAACTTGATTTTTAAAGATAGGTAAATACAAAACACCAAATGGCCTGACGGTCATTTAAATTTCTCCTTTGTTTTGTGTCTTGCAGACTCATCCTCTGGTGATGGGAGGTTGACTGCAAGATCAAGGCCAGCCACACTGCTCTAACCCTCCTGCCCACACGTGCAGTGTATATAGACCAGAAGCCCTTGGCAAGTGAGACCGAGGTCCCAGAATTTGCTGAGAACCCAAAAATGCATGGGAAGCAAAGGAGGGTGAAAGAAATACAAATCCTTTACTCATCAGCAATATTATGCTTATACCTTTGAATGAATCTCCATGCCAATGTTCTTAGCTATTTCTATTGAAACTGCATTATACTTGAGTAGTTAATGGAGAATTATATAAGCATGTATCAAATAGTATTTGCTGATGTGAACATTTAGAAGATTAGGTCCTGTATTTATAATTCTCTCTTTCAAGTAGAAATTTCGTAATTCACTCAGAAGTTCACTCCAACTGCTTTGTTGGAGGACAATAAAGCTACTCAAGACTGGAAACGGAAAGAAAATTCTTAAGAGTATGTAACAGAAAGAAAATTCTTAAGGAATATGTACCAAAGTGTTAGCAATATTTTCCTTAGGAAGTAGGACTTTGATCATTCTACTTTACAGTTCTGTATTGTTGAAAAACATTGGTTTACAATGAGTATGTATTACTTAAAGTTAGGTTTTACTTAGTGGTCACTTCTGATTGATTTATAATTATGAACTCTGTCTTTAAAAAAAAAAACAAAAAACTGCCTTTTTATCTCTAAAGTCTGTGCAAGGTGAAGGAAAGGGTACCAGCCAGGTGGTCTGAGGAACGGCTGAGTGAGTCAGCCTCTCAGAGCCGGGGTCTTCTGTTCTGCATCCACAGAGTCAATAACCTCCATTCACTAGCCCTGGGGTCAGGATTCCACTGCCCATGTGACAGCTCCCTGAACTCAATACATTTCAATTTCCTTCCTTCCTGCAATGTCTTAACATCATTTAAACATAATGTAAATTATTCCTGAGACTTAAAAAGAAACAAATATTCCTATATACATTAGTCTCAGTGGGGAATCTACAAAAGAGCTCAAAAAAACACTTTTTCAGTGAAAGGAAGCTCCAGACAGGAAGTTTTCGCTGGAGAGGAGAAAAGATTCTGGAAAACTACTTTGGGCACTTTTACAAACTATATTCCTATTCCAGGAAGGCTCCAGGCAGGGAGGTGAAGGACAGGGTCACCCCTGATAAACCCACAGGTCATTCTGAGCCAGAGGACGAGCAAACAAGACTTTCGGGGGCGGGCGCTGGAGTGGGAGCTTCTGACAGTTGTAAGTCACACTGTACAGTGAAAACCTGCTGCTGGGGCAGGATGAAGAGCTGCCATGTCTTATCTTACTCTCTGTCCCAAACATGCAGTGATGAGATGGAGAAATACAATACATGCATATGATGTGAATATTATATTTTACCACGTGTTTTAATTTTCTGTCACCAAATACTTGTGAAATGGCCATAGTCTGTACCAATGTGTGACAAATGAACATGCCGTAACCAGCTTCAACGACTCACCAAACTGGTTGGTCCTGCAGTGTCTAAGGGTCCGGACAGTGTCGGCGATCATGTGCTGAAAGGCAGGAGAGGAAGCACATCAGTGGAAGGCTCATTTCTGGTGTCGCTGAAGTAGCAGTGGGGCAGGGCTGAATGGTCTAATCCCACTGGATGTACACAGAAAAGCTGCATTTGGCGCTAGACATGGCTTTAATTGAGTATACTGAGTTTAGATTACAAAAGAATATCCAGACCTTGTGTGCAGAAATAGTGGCTCTCAACCCCAGTTGCACAGATTCTAACCAAGACTTGTAAAAACATACTGTAAAGAATACAGCACAAAACAACCTACTTAACACGAGAAAATACCTGTAAATACTATGACTGATAAGGAGTTAATATGCAAAATATATAAAGAGCTCATATAACTCAACATCAAGAAAACAGACAACCCAATTACAAAACGAGCAGACAACCTGAATAGACATTTTTCCAAGGATGACATACAGATGGCTGACAGCGTATGAAAAGATGTTCCAACACTGTTAATCATCGGCTGCTAAGTCGCTTCAGTCGTATCGTTAATCATCAGAGAAATGCAAATCAAAACCGCAAGGAGATACTACCTCACACCTGTCAGAATGGCTAACATAAAGACCACAAACGTTGCTGAGGACATGAAAAAAGGGAACCCTTGCACACTGTCGGTGGGAATGTAAACTGGGGCAGCCGCTATGGAAAACAGTATGGAGGTTCCTCAAAAACCTAAAAACAGAACTATCATATCCAGCAATTTCACTCCTGGGTCTACATCTGAAGCAAATGAATACTAATTCAAAAGGACATATGCACCCCAACATTCACAGCAGCATTATTCACAGTTGTCAAGATAAGGAAGCGACCTAAGTGTCCATCAGCTGGTGAGTGGATAACGATGCCGTGACATATATACATACATACAATGGAATACGACTCAGACAGTAAAAAGAATGCAATTTTGCCATCTGCAACAATATGGATGGACTTGGAGGGAGAAAGACAAACACTGTATGATATCACTTATACGTGGAGTCTAAAAAATAAACTAGTGAATATAACAAAATAGAACAGATTCACAGAAATAGAGAGTAAACTAGCAGTTGGTCACCAGTTGGAGGGGAAGGAGGGAGAGGCAAGATAGGGGAAGGGGATTAAGCAGTACACATTATTACACGTAAAATAAATAAACTACAAGGATATAGTACAACATAGAGAACATGGCCAATATTTTATAACAACTATAAATGGGGTAGAACCTTTAAAAATTATGAATCACAAAGTTGTACACCTATAACTTATATACTACTGTATACTAACTATACCTCAAATAAAAAGAAAAAATAAATATTTAAAAGATAATATATTAAAAAAGTGCAGCATGTCCAACCTCAACCTACCTGTCCACATTTGGAAGGTAGGTTTCACTTCAGAAGTTTCACCTCCTCCCCAGGAAGTCTTTCTGAGGTCTCCCTTCTGGACCCGGGAGACTCCATTCTCCACCTCCCCACCGCTCTGGGTACAGTGGTTACTGGGCTTGTGGTGTTGTGATCAGGGTGGGACTTTCCTCCTCCTCTAGACCAGCTACCACAAGAGGGCCTTGCAGCCCCAGCACCTACCATACAGCACATACATAGCCTCACACACACCTGCTGAACGCATGCAGGGATTTGTGGAATCAAAGACTCAAGAAACTCAAATGGTGATAGGAAAGGGGATGTTTATGAAAGACGAACATCTTCTAAAACATCAATATCTTTACAAAGACTGGTCCCTGCTTATTATTTACATTCCCTTTCCTAGTCTTCAGTTTTCTGCTTTAATTTCTAAAGTTCTCGAAAGTTCTTTTCATCTCCAGGAAAAGGTTTCTTACGCAGCTCCTTCCTGTTGACAAGACCCCTCGTCTCATACTCGTGTGCCTGCACTATCTTCCAGCTTGCTCTACCATAGTCATTTTTCCATGGCAAAGGAAAGACAGCATTTAGGACAAGACCAATCTCCTCTACACTTCCTCCTGTGCAGTTGGCAGAATAATCTCCAAACATCTGTCATCCTGTTCCCGCGCTCTGCAAGTCTACAGTGACTCCATACGCCGTTTCATACAAAATTCAAACATCACCCTATAATTCCAGAACCAACATTATTCATAATCTGGTCCTCCAAACCTTCCTAAATGGGTATCATCTTTTTCTTACTAATTGAAATATAGTGATTTACAGTATTATAATAGTTTCTGGTATACAACACAGTGATTCAAAATTTTTATAGATTATACTCCATCTAAAGTTATTATAAAATATTGGCTATATTCATCTGTGTTGTACAATACATCTGTATATAGTATTTATTTTATACACAGCAGTTGGGACCTTGGGCCATCATTTTTCATGTCCTGCCCACACACACTGAACACAGGTAATCTATAGGCAGCAAACCCTCAACAAATTATGGCTAATGTAATAATGTTGACTCTAAAACAATTACTTAAAATGCAGCAGACCTCCAGAAACATTATTTGAATATGACCTACTTCTTAGATTGTTCTCATGGGCTGCATTTCTATTGTATTTCTACTCAATAGTGAAAAAATTAAATGGGACGGTGATTACAGCAGCAGCCCGAGTTGCAACTGTAAAGGAAATGAGATCTGACTCATGTCTGTGAATGTATTGTTAAATTTCCTCCCCCCAATTTTCCCACTATTCCCAGGACCGCTCTCTCGCTGTTTTAAGGTATGGCGTCACCTCGATCTCTATCACGTGCCATGCGCACAGCTGATGCAAGGCTGGTACTCAGGGCAGCACTGCAACCTGAGCCCAGATCTCATCTTCAGGTTTTCCAAAGTGGGAGGGAAGAGCTATGATGAAGGATGATGTCTTAACATTGAGGGATAAAGAGAAATATAGAAGAATGCATTTTTTTCCTTTATTATTTAATGGTTTGAGGCTGATACGTTTGGAGCAGCTAAGGCAGCGACGGGAACAATAGAAAACTTATTACATCCATTGAAGCACTTCTGAGCCTTCTCTGTTCTCTGACCTAATGTGTTGGCGGGATCAGCCTGATAAAGATAATACACTGAATTATCTGCTCGCTGGCTAATATATCCATCATAAGGAATTGGCTTCCCACAAGTTAATCCAGTTAGGATCTGCTGGTTCATTATTGTGAAAGATGATGCTATTTTAGCTTAAGTGAAACCCTGTCTTTTGCTAAGAAACACGCTGGAACTACTGACTCTAGTAGGAAATTCAGTTTCACTCTCTGGCATCCCAGTATAACATAGGGCTTTAAACAATGTAAAATAGAGTTTTGTCCTTCCAGAAAAAAATTCTGACTTCACCCTGAATTCTCTGTGCAAGGAGGGGGGTCAGCATACTGCTTCTTAAGTGCCATCTGCTTTGAGGACCAGGAACTCAGTGACGCTACAAAATCTGCTCCCTTTAGAAATGACATGCTAGCCGAGTCCATGACGGGTGTGCTGTGTGCCAAGGGTCTGCCGCACAAATGGATAACTGCACTTATCTTCTAGCCAGCTTTTTAGTAAGAGTTCTCTTCAACAATTTAAAATTTAAAATGAAAGATTACCGGTTTATACCTCATTATTTCACTAGGCTTTATTAAAATATTAAGGGTACATACAGTATTGACCCTAAGAGAAGTCCTATGGCCAGTCTGAAGTCTTGTCTCTGTGAAAGCAAGGCCCTAGACTATGTTGGTTGGCATCAAAAGGCTTCTACTGGAAAAAGCCGGGGAAGACCAGAGACGCTGGTCAGAATGAAATAGAGAGGGTGCAGGAAGCCTTCCACTGCTCTTTCCAATCTGTGCATTTTTCAAATTGTTCCCTCACTTGGAGAGCTCCATCTGAGAGGAAATGACACAATGAACTTGAGTCACAGGTTCCCTTTGGGAAGAAGGTCAACCACCAGTCTACCTTTCACAAGAGACAAACTCAGCGTGTACCGAGCGCCTCCTGCTCTCCCGCGTTCCCATGGGTTCCTCAGGGTGAAGGGCACAAGACCCTCAGAGGGAACGCCTCTTGGTGTTTCACACCTTGCCCCTCCTCTTCACACACACTCACCCAAGCTTATCTCGCGTTCTTAAGCGGAGGCGTTGGCCAAGATTTGAAATAAATATTGACCAGCAGCTTCATATTCCTGTGGTCATTTCATTAATATCAAACACTGGAGACAACCCACCAACAGGCTAGTGTGTTGCTGCCTACAGTCTAAGGCCACAAATAGGCCCTGGGATCTTCAGAACATTACTGGGTGACACAGAACAAATCTCTAAAAAATAATATTTTTCATACAAGAATAATACTTTTAATACAAGAAGACTCAATACTTTAAAAATCTATTTCAGGTGCGTTGATTTGACTGAAGTATGTAAAATAACTGAGCTCAATTCCAAAGCACATAGTGTCGGGAGAGACTTGAAAAGCTATGGACGTGTCCACTTAAACTCTAACTACCCAGAAAGCGATCATCCTCAAATTATTAAAACAGAGCTATGGCAAGATACCCTAAGATGTCAGTCTTCCAGATCCCAGCTGCTTGGATGTTCAGGTTGTACAAGAGCTGCCTGCACTGACACCGTGCCATCTCCTCCCGTGTGAGTGAGTTAACCTCACAGTTAGAGCTGGGCACCTAGGAGGCAAAGGTCAGAGGCTAAACCATGTTTGGACTCATCAGCTGGTACTGTTCTTTGGTTATGGTCTATGGGCCCCCAACTCACTCAACCTTCTCTCAAATGCCTGACCTGGTCTCACAGGGAACCAGGGGCCCATTCCTGAGAGTCCACACGAATCCATTACCATTACTAAAAAGGTCACTCAAAGGTCAGGGTCTATGGACAGGGGTCACTGATATCATCTTTAATCATGCATGGCAGGCTCATCTCTGACACGAAAGTTCATCTGTCAAACAAATCCATTCTTGTAGTCAACAGGGTCTCCTTGGAGCAGTTTCACAGTTTCACAGTTGCTCAGCCCTTACAGGCAACTCCGCCTCTGCCCTCAGCTGGTGAGAAAGGCTAGGAGGAGCCTGCTGCACGACAGAGCACCCAGGAACGTCCAGGAAGAAGCATTTCAGGAATGTGTAAGAAGGGGCTCGCTGGGGGGCCCCTTCTCACGGGCTTACTTTCTCACTTTGCATGAGGTGGTCTCACATAGCGGCAGCACCTGCCCACAGGCTGATAAATGGGTGGTCCTTCCTCTCCCAGGCAGACCCAATAAATTCCACCTTCGAAGGACATACCTCCCCAGGAGGAGGAGCAGTGCTTGCCAAGACACAGGGAGACACCTTTAAAGTCACAAGGCTCAACTTTACAAGTGTGAATTCCTGCTGACAGGAACCTTACCACTTTAGTTCTAGTTCAGATACATACACTCAACCACTGATGTTAATCTAATGAAGTTCCATTTTCAAAAATAAAAAGCAGATGTTCATACTTGGCTCTCAAAACCTTGGCAGCACACTTCACTTCTTTTTAATTGGGATGCATTTTATTGACAGTACATAACATGCAGCAAATAAATCACCACCAGTCCAATAGAGAATGTCGTCTCCCAGAGCAAGGAAAGTACGCATTTCCCTTACAGTGGGTAAAAAGAGAAACAGTGAAATTTTACATACCAGTTTTTCAAAGTTGACAAGATTATCCAGAAATGTTTTATTTCCCTCATGAATGAACGTTACATCTGAAAATTAAAAACAAGAAGATGCATGTACCATTAGGAACAGGTCGTGAGTCAGGGCTGGAGAGGTGTAGATGCAGGGCAGCTTATTAATTTTTCTTAAACATTACGGATTATTTCCCGTATTAGACCAGGCAACTTGGAGCTGACTCTGTACAGGATGCAATGTGAGAGGGCATAATTTATGTGTGCAGAGAAAACATTCTAGCATTCACACAAGTGTGTATCTTGCTGTTATACTCTAGGCTTTGACTTCAACCCGCTTAACATAAGCTAACACTATTCTACAACTTAACTGGTCCATTATGTTTTTAGGCCAGAACAGTGAACAGAAAAGAATTGAATACCCAGCAACAAAAATTATTTTAATATTTATGTATTTGCTTTTTAACAATCCCTGGTAAAGTGAATGGGGTCTGCGTTACTTCAAACATCAAGATTTAGATGTGGATGTTCAAACTTAGATTTCTGGTTCTAAAAGCCAGGGCTGGTGTGGTTATCCCAAGTGAGTGAGGAAAGGGACAGGTTAGAAATGGCAAGGTTTCTGGGTCTATTCAACCACTGGAAAGCCAGTGTCACTGATGAGAACAACGTAAGGAAGGGAGGAGAAGGTGCATTGTCAGAGCAAGGGAGCGTGACATTTGACTTGCGCCTCGCTGCATTTGAAGTGACAGGAGACATTCAAATAAAAACCTCTCTCTGGTTGCAAAACTTACAGGAATGCTTCTTCAAAAGATGGGGACTAGCAACAATGCCAGGAGCTAAAGCTCCAAAAGAGGGGTGACTTATAAAAATTCAAACCAGAGGGTGAGTGACTGAACCATAGGGAATCCTCACAGACAAGAATCAAAGTAAGAAATATACTACAATTTAAAGAATGTGCAAATAATCATGTTATATCACAGACATGCAGGGCAAACCAAATGAAAACCATTTTCAAAAATCTTCTTAAAATAACATGATATAAAAGACAGAAGTGAAGAGATTGAATTCCTCTAAATAGAAAGGGAAAGTATTTGCATTTAGTCAAGACTTTGATTCTGCTGGTCCATATGGAGGGCTTCCCTGGTGGCTCAGAGGGTAAAGCGTCTGCCAGCAATGCAGGAGACCTGGGTTCAATCCCTGGGTCAGGAAGATCCCCTGGAGAAGGAAATGGCAACACACTCCAGTACTCTTGCCTAGAATATCCCATGGACAGAGAAGCCTGGTAGACAGACGAAGCCTGGTAGACTACAATCCATGGGATCGCAGACTCACTGAGCGACTTCACTTCACTATGGGGTAATTACAAGGCAGGTGCTTGGGAAACTGCCCTGAAACACACTTAGCTGCTGAGCTTTAAACTGGCCACCAGAGGGCAAGACCAATCACACAATACACTGATACAACCCTTTTCTCAAGGCATCCTTTAAACACAGCTTCCACCCCACCGGACTGCAAGGTTTTCCTAAGGTTTTTTCTTTCCTTTTTTAAACTGATGTTTGAGCAAGAAAACAATTCAGCATTACACAGTCATCTGACGAGCTCTCTGGTTATTTTATTATCTTTCACTGTTTTGCTTTCAGAATAGAATTGCAAGCTTCATGTCTCTGACACAATATTTAGAGAAAGAGCAGCCAACACAGCTAACTTGTATTCTTTCTGTACAGCAAGCAAAGCACTGTGTGCACACTGTTTACCTTAAACTCCACCTAGGAGCCTGGTATCTCCTCACTCCCGGAGAATTCAGGTTACAAATGCCCTGTCCGAGTTCTTGGACCACTTCCCCGGTGTTCTAAGGCTTGTCATCCCCACCCTATGTTCCCAAGATGAGGATCATAATACAGCTTATATTTATCATCAGTGTCAGACATGGCACTAACTCATTTAATACTCACAAAAGAGTATAAGGTAAAGTTAAGCAGGAAAGAATGTGAAGAAACAACAGTCCAAAGGCGGATGGAGCACAGCCGGCTCACGACCACAGCTCTGCGTCTCGGAGCCAGGACGCGAGCCCGGGCGGCCCGCTTCCTCTCACCACGGTGCCTCTCTGGTACTCAGAAGGACTTAGACATTTCTTATCATCTATTCCAGTCAATTTGCTGAATTCACTGGATGTGGGGGCCTCTGCAAATTTTACTGTTTCCTTCGTCGCTCATTCTGTCTCTTCCCTCTCCTCTGCCTGGGCGGTCTTGCTTATCCCCAGCTCGCGAGGACTTGTCGAGGTCAGCACACGAGGAAGGAGTCTCTCCTGAGGGTGGGGGCTGGCAGGCTGATGCTGGCATGAGGATGAGGCAGGGAAGGTATGTCTGGCCAGGTAGGGGGAGAAGAGGGGCTGCTGCCCAGGAGAAAGGGGTCAAAATGGCTGCAGGTTTTGATGCAGGTGACTGACAAGTGTGTGATTAGGAAGTCTGAGTTCAATAGGTGGTTGAACTCAAAAACTGGAGTCTCACAACCTGAGTCATGGGTGGGCTGTGAAGCCACTGAGGGTCCCCACCAAGTGCAGTGCCTGAAATGAGTACCTGCCAGACCCCTTTATCTGGAAACACCCAGACATGTTCCTAACATTTTATATAACAGGACTGGGGATGAACTAACTCCATTTGAAGAGATGGCAGGTGAAAAAGAAGGAAAAACATGGAAGCACCTCAATCTTCCTTTTATTTACACAACTCCACAAATCTGCAATAACAATCTGCCCTTGAAGATACAGATACAACCTCAGTTTAACGTCAGACACCGGTTGACTATTCACTCTACTGGAAGGATTACCATCTCCCCAAACACCATGACATAGATTACTCAACTGCTTTTGACCTTTAGCTCAGCTGGAACCTTTCTTCAACACTTACTCAGGGTTTCCTGGTCACTACTTTCTGAACTGGACTCCACAGTAGGGGGAAAGTAAATCAGAAGTGAGAAATTCACAGGCAAATAGATAAGCTGATAGCTGGAAGCATTTTTAGGTTATGTGCTTACTTTGATAACCTGCATGTCATTAGGAACTGACTAACTCAAAAAATGAAATATGGGAGCCCAAATCCTTCCTAATACCCAAGAAGTTTAATCTGGTTTCTTTCTCTAAACAAAAGCAATCCAAAGCAAGAGGCACAAGAGAAGAGGGCTGGGAAATTTTCATGAAAAAGTTGCGTGTTCTAAAGTAGTTTACTGCAAATTTTAAAATAATTTTGCAGTTACTAAAGCTAAGAATTAATGTTGTATATGTTTTCCAAAATGTCTTACCACAGATGTGATACATACATATTTAAAAGTGTCATCCTATTTTTCCTTTTGAAATTATTTCAGACAAAAATAGTAACTTTAAATGCAATAGAGTGCCAATATTATTTATTTTTATAATGACAAAAATAAAGATAAAGGAAAAACAAGTGAGCTTGTTTTTAAAATTCAAGAGCTTTCAGTGAGAAAAAAAAAAGGGGGGGGCAAAAGTTTAATTTGCTAGAATGAATGAGACAATGTATTTTCAGTAGAAAAAAGAGAAGTTTGTTTTGCTGCCAACAAAGAGCTCTAGATAAACTCAGTAGAGCAGAAAATTGCATCCAAGCTAAGACATAAGTGTGAGGCACCTGACTGCATTAAATATTTTTGGGGAAAACCCACTACGATATAGCAGAAGGCTCAGCTCACATCTAAATTAAAGGGACAATGCTGACCATTTTCTAATCACCTTAAAAACATCTATTGTTTCAAAATTTTGTCTTTCTAAAATCAATTCCTTTCCCAGATCTGTGTTCCTTTCCTATTTTTCCTATTTGTGTCTACATGATTCTAAGTTTTACTTTCCACATGCCACCACTCCCACTCTCCAGCTGGTGTTTTATTTTAAATAAAAATCACAAGCCCGAATAAACTTATCTTAGAAATAAAAATGAAGAATCAAATGAACTTTTTAAAGTTGTTTTTCTGGCTTTACAATCTTTCCTTGTTTCATCCATTTACAGTTCTCAGAATGCTTTGAGCTCGAGTGAAGCAGTCCATGTGCTTCATTGTCCTAACTGTCCTAATACATTACCGTTTCACAGAAATTCTTGCTTTATACTAGATGAAGACTAGATAAACAGCTGCAAGAATGTACAGCAACTCAAAAGCTCTCCAAGCTCTGGCTGTTCTCAGGAGAAGCCGAAAAGGTTTATTTTCGGCTTTACTGCCAGTGGGTCTGGCGATGAGAGGCAGCAGAGGACACGGCCCGGCCAACCAGTTCCCAGGTACTTCATTTTCCAGGCAATTCCACCACACTTATGAGTGTAGGCGCTAGGGCCTGACCCTGCAGAAGGTATAAGCCTCTGAAGGGTGCAAGCAATATAAAAGAGTACTCCTATAAAAATTCCTTGAAAAGAATCAAAATAAGACCAAGAGAAATGACCAAACCCCTTGTCCTGGAAAGCACACGGGTGGGATGTACACTGAATGTCAGAAGCATGGGCCTGATGAAAACAAACTTCCCTTTCACTAATCCCCTTGGTTTGAAAGAGACCATCAAGATCTCATTAATAAGTTTAACTAACATGTTTCATGATGACTGATCTGCTGCTCTACAGAAAAGTTAGTTGACTAACTTGCAGCTATCACATACTATCCCAACTGGATTCACTCCTGGAAAGAAGAAAGTACATTCTCTACCAAAACTTTTCACACATGACACTGCTTGTGTTGACCGAAGGTTTTTCTCACACAGCAGCAGGCCATGGGCTGAATCTCTGAAATTTAGGTTGCAAACAAAGAACATAACTGATCACCACTTGGATTCTTCATGCCAGCCTTATTCTTGGCTGAGTTAAGTGGACTGTAGACTCAAATAAGACAAGGCTTAGCAGCAGAATAAAGCAAAAACACAAACAGTTCCAGTGCCAAGTTTTGTGAGTCAAGTGAAAATACTTTGATGTCTGCTTAAGAACAATTAAGCATTTCAGGTGTCTCAGAAAGAAGCAAACATGTGAAAACAGTCACAAGCCAACAGTTAGGTTGGAATGACAAAAATAAAGAAACTGAGATTCCTTTCCTCGCCCTCCGTAGTCAGAGTGATAAATTTCTGGAAGATGGAATTACATAGCATAAAAGACAGATACTTGTTACCTTTAAGCAATAACGGCATGAAGGGGATTTTGGGTGGCTTCATTTTCTTGAATGCGTCTCGGTAGGCTTTGTGATTCAGGGATGGATCCTGCCGAACCAAGCAGATTACAAAGAGAAAGAAAAATCAATGTGCTATAGAAACAATTCTAAATCTATTTTCGCTGTTACAATTTGAACATGATTTAGACATAGAGTGGTTCTTCCTAAGAACAAAGTAGATAAAGGTTTCCTAGGAGAATAAACTCACTAAATTAGGGCAGGAAATCTAGGCAATGAATGAAAGTCAAGTTACTGGTTGACGATAATGGGAAATGACTGCCAAAGAGAGACACCTTTTGATTGCCCTATTATTTTCCCTCCAATAGGTTCCTTAAGTACAGTTTCCTCTCCATAATTTCTATCATGAGGTAAACCCAAAGTCTTTTGTTAGGCACACCTCAAAGAAAAACTGCCCTCATAATGCACAGATAATGCAGAGAAAACAAAAGAACATTTTTGTTGTGTTCTGAAAAGAAACTGCACATTTTGTTATCTCAAAGATACAAGGAATGATAAAAAGGAGAAATGGTAAAAAGAAAAAAAGAATAATGCATAAGAATTGCATAGTAAATTTAAACTAGCTAATTTCATAGGTTTTGAAATGGACTGTACTGAAAAATGTGCCTTCTGAATATCACACCAAAAAGACCATTCTCGCTACCTTTTTCCATGGAGAGGAAGAAGCAGTAACCATTACCCTCCTTCACTCCATTAAGAAGCAAAGCTACCTGTTCATATACAGGTGCACTAGTCTAAGCTACCTGACATGGCAGAGTGGAGATATTGACCACTGAAATCTAAGAAGAAATCTGAGGCTAACTATCAGTTTGAAGAGTAAGTCCACTATGCTCAACTACTTACTGTTAAACTTTCAAGTTCAGAGAAAAGTTTCTTAAACTTCCCAGGGATTTTCTAAAAACAAACAAACAGAAAAAGAAAAGGTCAAAAGAAGTCAGTTATTTTGAGAGGAATGTTCATTAAGTTGCACTATATACTTCACATTTCTGAACATAAATCCCTCTATCAACTGGTTCTACCTTGATTGCTTCTCATTACGCAATTTTCATCATTCCTTAATGTGATGTTCCTTGGGAATGTTGCTAAAGACAGTTTAAAATGAATAGCAGCCACAGGATTTAGGAATCCAACTTAAGACAGTCCACACACTGGTGATCTTTTCATGAAAGCTTGGATTTCAGTTCTGTATCCTACCCTTGACAAACGCTCTCACCTTCTTAAATGGTCTTGTTGAGTAGGAAGTAATAATGTTGACTGATATTTTTTGTATAAATGATATAATGATGTTTCACAGCAGAGGTTTAAATAGTGAAAGGCCATGAAAACCCTCATTGATGAAGCCTGTACTTTAGTGGGTAGAATCACCAAACTGGAAAGATCACCCATGCAAACAGTGGCCTGAAGACTGACAGGGGATGGAAACATACACTGTCCTCCCAAATAAGAATTTGGGCCTAAGGAAGAAGGGCCTGGGATTTCCCAGCCTGCCCTTACTCTGGTGAAGTAGGAAAGCCAGACGTCTCGGTAATCAGTCAGAGTTTGAATTCTGACTCAGCCCTCTTTCTAGCTGTGTGACTGCAGCCAGTCTCCACGTTCTCTGATTGAAATGGAGACTACTCACAGGAAACGTACAGTCGACAGTTGGTGCTCGGCAAATTCCAGCAAGTAACACTTACGAGTGTTCTACAAAATGTGTGGGATTTTCTGTTTCCAAAACAAATCAAAACAATGAGGTAAACCCTTACAATAACTACACTTTTAAATATCAATTTGATAATTCTGAATATGGACTCAACAACACAGGTTATTCAACCTGTTTGGAAACTACTGTTACACACACCAACACATACGTATTAATAAATGGATGATAAATGTGAAACGATAAAATGCAGACACCTGCAACTATTCTTCTGAGCTGCATACCTGAGTATTTTGGATATCCCACAAAAATGTCTCAGTTGCGCGTCAAACTCAACGCATCTAGGGCCAAACTGATCTACTCAAGGGGTCAGCCATGGGCCAAATCTGACCCCATGCTTTTGTAAATAAAGTTTTATTGGAGCATGGCCATGCTCATCATTTACAGACTAAACAGGGCTTGCACTTCAATAGGAGATTGGGTCATGCCAATGGAAACCACATGCCAAAAAAAAAATTCACCATCTGGCCCTTTACCCCAAATGATTGCTGACCTCTCTTCTAGTTCCTGAAACCAACTTTTCCTCTATTGCCTACTTAGGCCAGTGTGATCATTTTCCAGGCCTAGAAACACTGAAGTCATCAGCTCAAGTGGGCGTCTCTCTCTGAGAACCCAATGGCCTTGATCATACAACAGTGACAGGCAGAACCAGGATTTGGGAGACCTGGAACATATAACATTTTGTGGGCCCTCTTTTTTAATTAAAAAAAAAAAGAATATAAAACTACTTTTGTAAATTTTGCAAAGATATCTGCCATCCACGTGAACATACTGCCAGGAATATTGCAAATGAGAGGCCTGGTAGCTTAAATTCATAAGCATCTCAGCAAATCTGCCTCTGGACAAACGGAGCTTTTGAAAGGACCAACATGAAACTGTAACCACGCCATCACAGAGAAAAACAGAAAACTAATTCAAGTTAGGAGGCATTTTTCAATTTTTGTTTCTTTCATATATATTATAGAACCATTTTGAAGACCACTTGATCAAAATATTTCCTAATACCTTTTAAATATAGCAGTGTGTACATGCCTATCTCAAACTCCCAAACTATCCCCCACAACCAACCATAAGCTAAAATGGATAACCAATAATGTATAGCACATAGAACTCTGCTCAGTTGCAGCAGCCTGGATGGGAGGGGAGTTTGGGGGAGAATGGATACATGGATATGTATAACTGAGTCCCTTCACTGCTCACCTGAAACTATCACAGCATTGTTAATCAGCTGTACCCCAATACAATATAAAAAGTTTAAGGAGAAAAACAGTTCCTAAGGACTTGAGACACTAATTTATAACATTTGTTTCTAGTGGTACTTCTCTCATTTAAACCATTTAAATCAATTTACTTTAAATAAGGACTTTTCAGTGGAACATTTCCCATTCAGTGTTATTTGTCCTCTCCCACCCACTCCATCCCTGCCATGGACCCCCAAGGCTCACCTCCCAGGTCTGAGATAGCCGGCTCACAGAAGCAGTGTTGAGACCCATCACGATAGCAAAGAAGGAGTTCAGGTTTCTCTGGGCTTTGCAGCTATGGATTAAAGAAAGCAGGAGGCACTGTTAGGCAACATCCTTTTGCCAGATGAGCACAAAAGATAAAGCTGCCAAGACTCTCCTAGGCCACAGGGTTCAGCCTCTAGGGAGGGGCTGAACTCTGCTCCATGACCCATGTGCCCCTGGGAGAGGAGTGGTACCTGCTGCACAAAAACAAATTCAAATACTTCCGCTCATCATTGCCTTTAGGAAAAGACCTGTGCTTTTTAAAAAACTTAATTAATTTAATTGGAGGGTAATTACAACATTGCAATGGCCTCTGCCATACATCAACATGAATGGGCCACAGGCACACATGTGTCCCCTCCCTCCTGAATCCCCCGCACCCCGCCACGTCCCTCCTCACCCTACCCCTCAAGGCTGTCGCAGAGCACTGGCTTTGGGTGCCCTGCACCACACACCAAACTCCTACTGGCTGTCTATTCTATACGGTAAAGTATATGTTTCAGTGCTAATCTCTCAAATCATCTCACCCTCTCCTTCTTCCACTGTGTCCAAAAGTCTGTTCTTTATGTCTGTGTCTCCTTTGATGCTCTGCACGTAGGAGCATCAGTACTATCTTTCTAGATTTCATATACATGCATTAATGTACAATATGTCTTTCTCTTTCTGACTTACTTCACTCTGTATAATAGGCTCCAGGTTCATCCATCTCAGCAGAACTGACGCAAATGTGGTCCTTTGCATAGCTGCATAATATCCCACTGTATATATGTACCACAACTTCCTTTTCCATTCGTCTGCTGATGGACACCTAGGTTGCTTCCATGTCCTAGATACTGTAACTAGTGCTGCAATAAACATCAGGGTACATGTATCTTTTTCAATTCTGGTTTCCTCAGGGTATATGTCCAGTAGTGGGATTGCTGGATCATTTAGGGCTGCCCTCATAGCTCAGCCAGTGAAGAGTCTGCCTGCAGTGCAGGAAATGCGGGTTTGATTCCTGGGTTGGGAAGATCCCCTGGAGAAGGAAATGACAACCCATTCCCGTATTCTTGCCTGGAGAATCCCATGGACAGAGGAGCCTGGTGGGCTACAGTTTATGGGGTGGCAAGAGTCGGACATGAATGAGTGACTAAGCATGCATGGTAGTTTTATTCTTAGTTTTTTAGGGAATCTCCATACTGTTATCCATAGCGGTTGTATCAGTTTGCATTCCCACCAATAGTGTAAGAGGGTTAGCCAAAGCAATCTTGAGAAAGAAGAATGGAACTGGAGAAATCAACCTTCCTGATTTCAGACTATACTATACAGCTACAGTCATCAAGAAGTATGGTACTGGCACAAAACCAAATCTAGACCAATGGAACAAGATGTAAAGCCCAGAGATAAATCCACACACCTATAGGAACTTTATCTTTGACAAAGGGGAAAAAATATATATAATGGCAAAAAGACAGTGTCTTCAACAAGTGGTGCTGGGAAAACTGGTCAACTATGTGTAAAAGAATGAAATCAGAACACTACTAATGCCATATGCAAAAATAAACTGAAAGTGGATTAAAGACTTAAAATACCAGAGCAGAAACTAAAAAACTCCGAGAGGAAAACATAGGCAAAACACTCTCTGACATAAATCATAGGAAGATCCTCTATGACTCACCTCCTAGAGAAATGGAAATAAATACAAAAATAAACAAATGGGCCCTAATTAAACTTCAAAGCTTTAGTACAATGAAGAAAACTGTAAGGTGAAAAAACAACCTTCTGAATGGGAGAAAATAACAGCAACAAGGCAACTGACAAGGAATTAATTTCCAAAATATACAAGCAGCTCAATACCAGAAAACCAAACCACCCAATCAAAAAGTGGACATAAGACCTAAACAGACATTTCTCCAAAGATGTGTGCTCTTGGTACCCTCTGGACACTTCAAGATTCCTTCTTTTAAAAAATCTGTTTTGGATGCATTTACAATTTCAACTGAAAGCTCTGACGTTCCTGTTTCTTTACAGATCCCAGACTCATTATAATAGCTCCTGGGTCTTGTCTCTTTAATCTGTATGTTGCCTTTCTTTTTTTGACAAGTCCTCTTATCTCATAGGTCTAAGCTCCCCTCCTATTACATTTAGACATTATTTCCTTTTCTCTCAACAAAATAGCTACTATATTATGCATATACTTATATATTTAAAGTATGGCATATATTATGTGGACACTGTCCCATATTTCTAATTTGAGGAAAAAAGGAATATAATGCAAAACAAGACCATGTCAAGCTCCAATAACTCTGGAAAGTTATCTGCTCTGTAGAATGTCAATCTTGCCCTTCAACTTAGTTGGTCGAAACTCCACTAATTTTCAAAACCAGCTGAGGGGGTTTGATCCAGCAGAGGGAGGATGGGCTTCCAGGTCAGCCATCCCAAACACTCCTTAGTCTGGGATGAATTAGAAAACAGCTTCTCTGAGGCAAGTTTTTAAAATTAAAAAATTATCCTAATTACATATGAAAGAAATATGAAAGTTCTTAGCAGCAATAAAAAGTACCTAATGTGATTTGACTAAGCTGTCCTCAGGTGTCATTTCTTCCATGACATCTCCACCAATGGCGTAGATGGAATTTGGGAACAGTGTATATACATCTCTGTATCCTGCTTTTTCAGGTATACACTCTTATATATTATGGGTTCTTGACTGTTATCATTAACGGCTATAGAACACTTCATCAAAAACATATTTAAAAAAATTTAAAAATGTATTCTCTTATTGTTGATGTTTAAATTATTTTCAATTCAACACAATTCAATACAGAACGCTACAATAAATATCTTTTGCATATAAAACTTTTTACTGTCTGATTTTTTAAATTAAGTTATACTTCAAGTCATTACATGATTGATCAAAGCAATCATGACTTTAAGATTCTTGAACATATTAATAACTTCTGTTTCCCAAAACTATACCAATTTCCAGTCGCACAGGTGTGTGTACGGGAGCAGGGTTCCTGAGTTCAGGACCAGGAAACGATTCTGGGCTCTGAAGTGGTAATATACAGAGCTGGCTGTGCCCTGACTGGTCCCGCCTAAAACCCGTCTACTCCTGGAGCCAGTTCTGTGCACTGGACACTGCCCAGGACAGCTGTGCCTGGGCGGCAAGGCAGTGGGGGTCGCCCACGGGGAGCATTTCGGAAGTTTCAGTCTCCTTGATAGGGGAACCTGGGAAGGCACCGTAGCCTATACACCTGCTGTCCAAAGCAACCGGATGAACACAGCCCTGCAAGCCCCTCACTGCTGGGTCTGCAGGGGGCACGGTCTGTCCCTTTCACAGTCTTTCTGTCCAACTTTGGACTCTGCCTATGGTTTCCTGATAGGCACGAGGACTTGATATTCAGTCTAACTGGCCCTTCATCTGGTTTCTGCCAATGTTCTCCCAGGTGGAGCCTGCTTGGTATTATCCATGAATAAACAAACAGGACACTTTCCTGGCCTATGGTTGAAAAGTCCACCTGTTTCTAAGAGATAAAGGAGCCTAAAGGTATCAATACTGCAATTCTGCCTTTCTTCTGCCCTTTGTTCCCTCATTCCACCCTCCTGTCTCATCTCACCCTGGCAAGCTCAGGCCAGCCAGGGCAGACTCGAGTCAGCTCCATCTCTTCATGTGATGATGCTGGGTGCCTCTGCTGAGGGCCCTGTGGTGAGAACAGCCCCATCCCTGTGCCAGAAGCATCTCAGCTGGATACTCTCCCTTTCTCCCCCTCCTCCCACCATAGTGCATGATGGGAGCCCCACTGGCTCTGTCATTTCCAACTAGACATTTTTATACTCTGTCCAACACTCAAATGCACAGTATACAGCAAAACTTTCAGATAGCATTTGTTGGAGTTGAAAAGAAGACCCTGGGGGCAAATCATTTTATTATTATTCACTATAAACAGTATACTATCTGCTTTTATATTAAAAAATCATTTAGCTACAAAAAAATCTTTAGATGTAATTCTCATCTTTTTATCTTCTATCTCCCCATAAACAATTTTCCTGGTTCAGATTTTTCAGTCATACTTAAAATTTTAAAAATCCACAAACAATAAATATCTGAATGTAAAAAGAAAAAAAAATGAATATACGGATGACTTACTTCTCTATAAGACAAATTGATACGGCACAAATATCGGTCACCATTCCCATCTGGAGTCCTCTTTAGCCAAGGTTCATTCATTCCAAGGTAAGAACAGACTGACACTAAAACATTTCAGTTTAGCAAACATTCCTTTGTCTGAAGAAATAAAATCCACTCAATCCACAGAGGTGGGGGATGGGATTGGTAAGAAGGAAGGAAACATGAATATGTGAATAGGATGCCTTAGGCAGGGAAAGCACTGCATGAGCATGAAAATTAACTGTTTTCCTGGGGCTATCTGTACCAGTGTGATTATGAAGAATTTAACTTTATGTTTCTGTTGGAATTCTGTTCTATGGGCCAGGAATAGAGGCCAGCACAGCAAATCATTCAAGAGCATAGGGCCATATGGAGAAGATGTGAACACACATACTTCATTTCCCTGAGGACAGCTATGATCTTACACTGGGAACTAAGCTATGTGGTGTCATTTTACTCCTTGGGATATTAGTGTCCCATTTCACCAAGTAGTTGGCTTTTATAAGAACGTTCTGGACCACAAAGAGCCTCATCTTTAGGAAGTTCATAGGTATTATAGAAAATGTACTGACTGAATTAAAAAAAAAAAAAAAAAAGAGCATTCATTCATAAAAGTAGTCTAAGATTCAGGTATATAAAGAATCCTGGTGCCTTTCAATTCAGTCCAAACTCTTCAACCTGAAATCCAATATCTTTTACAGTTTGGCCCCATCTTCCCTTTAAGCTTGGTCTCCCACAGCTTCCTCATAAATACCTTCCACTCAGGCCAAACTGGATGAGGTTCCTTTTCCAGACCACATGCTTTCTGCCTCCCATCAACTTCTCTGCTTCGCTCTTGTGAGTTTGAACTCCATGGAGAGTGTACTCCTGAATTTTTACCTAGAATTCAAAATGCTACTTTCTTCCCAATGTTTTTCTAATCCTCCTTTCCCATTCCCTTGGCATAGAAGCTTCCCGTCCTCTAAAGACCCTGAAAGAACTTCATCTCATGGTAGGGAACCCTTGGGTTCTATTTTGCAATGAGCCATTGGAGTTATAGAAAGTATTCCCCTGCCCAGCAGATCGCAAAGTTCTCAAAGGCAGGTATTGGGTGTAGCTGCATTCTGATTCCCCCATAATACCCTACACAGACGTGCAAACATAATGAGTGATCAATACAGATTTCCTAAATATATTACACTGACATGTACCCAAAAACTGTTTGATATAAAAACTACTTTGAAAAACAAAGGAGGAAAAAAAAATGGAAAGACTGGAAGGTAGGAGGAACTGGGAAAGATCTGGACTCCTGTTGCCTGTTTGTGTTGGAAAGACCACCCAAGCATGGTCTCAGGACATTAATCTGGTATTTTAACAGAAGCTCCCAGGAAGTTACTAAAATGTCATCCAACCAACTACTGAGTCACTGCTATTTACCAACTTCAGTACCAGGTACCCCAGGTCCAATGTTTGAGTAGAAATGGTCCCTGTCCTCTGGAAGCTAACACAGCCCAGCGAAGGAATTCTATATACAAAAGTAAGTTTAATCAATGAAAGTTCATACTCTGGGCATGAGGGAGCCAGGAGCAGAACCTTGAAACGCATCTGACTTTCAACAGTTCTCGCCCCCTCTCATCTTCTCCCCCCATGTGCCTAACCTACTGTAACTCACCTGGCCACCGTGTAATTTAGCTGCACAATGGGGCACGTGTGCGCTGCCTGCTTTTTCCTTTGGCACAGAGAGCTATGGTCTGGTATTGTGACATTTACTTTAAGATATAAGTATTTCAAAGGTGAAGACAGAAATATTCAGAACAGACCTTTCCAATCATTTGGTCACTTAACTCACTATTACCCTTTTGTATCCCATCTCTTCACATCCCATCCCATCCCATTACGGGGAAAAAACAGATTTCCATTAAAGGAGAGGAACAGAACTGCGTTTTTTACCACTAGACACTCACTGAGCGGCAATTTTGATGAATTTTTTCACCAGCTGCACTCGCTTGCCCAGTGGGCTGCAGAGCAGAATCTCCGTGGCCACCCAGAGCTGGACCTCATTGCATCTCTGGAGCAGCAGGCTCAGGTTCGCCGTGTGCTCCCCGCTTCCCTGTCTGCTGAACGTGAAGTAGATCAGCTCTTGCTGAAAGACAATGTATTCATGCCAGCATTTACTGTTACAGCACAGGGTCAAGTTGATACAAAATACAATCCATTTTTTAAAATTCATTTTTAATTGGAGGATAATTGCTTTACGATGTTGTATTGTGTTTCTGCCATACAACAGTGTGAATTAGCCGTAAGTATACATATGTCCCCACCCTCTTGAACCTCCCTCCCATCCCCCAACCCTATCCCACCCCTCTAGGTGGTCACAGAGCACTGAGCTGAGCTTCCTGTGTTATGCAGCAACTGCCCACTGGCTATTTTACACATGGTATGTATATGTTTCAGTGCTACTCTCTCAACTCCCACCACCCCTCCTTCCCTCACTGTGTCTGCAAGTGTGTGAGTGTCTCTATTCCTGCACTGCAAGTAGGTTTTTAAGAACTATTTCAGATAGCCACTGTCATAATATGTTAGATATAACAAATAACAATATATTAAATTCAAGACAATTCATGTTGACTTTCAGAAATGCCTCATGAAATGATGTTCACATAAAAGACTTACATAAATCTACGTTTTTAGAATGCAAAGATGATGCTTTTCATGAAAACCTAAGACACTCTTACATCAGAGGCTGAATCAAATCCGAACTTCCCAAACTTGTTCTATAGGCAACTTCAAGCACAAATGACATCATTTGTTCAGATGTACATTAGACCCTCACAGGTAGATTCTCCAGACAAGGGTTTTCACATTTCAGTGTCAATCTGAATCACCTGGAGGTCTGTTAAAGCACAGACTGCTGTGCCCCACCCCCCTAAATTTTCTGAGTCAACAGGTCTGTGATCTGGCCGAAAATCTGCATTTCTACTAAATTCCTGGGTATACTGATGATGCTGGTCTGGGTACCCACTCTTTGAGAACCACTGAAATAAGACACTGTCAAATCATAGAAAGAGAGTAAGATTAGAATAAGGTACAAAACTGACAGTAACTAGTGACTAGACTGATCATATGTAGGCAATGGAAGAGATTTGTTTCTAATCAGAAAGCTCTGTGTGTGTGTGTGTGTGTGTGTGTGTGTTTTACACAAGAAATTCACATCCTCCCACTGCATAAGCACACAAGCAGGGACACATCCCACTCTACCAACACTTCCAAAGTCACAAGTCATTTAGCTTGAATGAGTTCACTACTTGCTCAAATTTAGATTGTTATATTGGAATGTTTTCCATGAGAAAATATGGGGACGTTTAAAAGATGCTCCAAAATCAAAGAGAACCTTGGGGGTCCCTTAATCAGTCACGAGTTCCTTCTTCAGCAGGAAAGGCCTTTTTGTAATGAAACATTTCACTACCCGGCAAAGCAAATCCAACACAGTCTACCTCATTTTTCATCTACTGAGTCCTGTGAGCCTTTCCACTGGCTACATTTATTCATCAATTGTCAGTAGCATTCTGCCCCTCATCTCCTGTTTTATAAACGCTTAAGCTGTCCTCAAGGGAGAGGTTGATGGACATAAAAATTTGAAATATATCTCAAAATGTCCGAGAGAGTGCTTGAAGTCCTGCAGCATAGTCTAAATGTATAGAATGTTCTTAGGAAAGTGTGTGTGTGCATGTAGGACACATATAAATGTGATTTTTATATAAGTACTGTAAAGCCACGGAAAAATTAAAATGTCAGTATCAAAGGTATCAAACATAAAACACCTCTTCAACCCCATGCAACCTTCATATACATATATATACACACACACATATATATATGAATACATGTTTTCAAACATTAAAAATATAGCATATTTATACATTACACAAATATCCGACTGTATTAGGTGCAAATAAAGCATGATCATGTATTCTAATTTTCCTAGGTTTGGATCAGTCTTTCAATATATTTAAAGTCCCCAAGTATCTTTGTGGGCCATGGTATCCCAAAGCATAACTATATCAACCAGAAAATGGATTGTCTTAAAACCTAATCACACATGAATATTCTTCAAGAAGAATTCCTAGTTAAGGTGGCAGTAGCATTTACTTGGTCGTTTCCCCCTTACTTACCTCGTGAATTGAACTGAAAAGGCTCCAATCAAAATTCATTAATTCCAGAGCAAGATCCCAAGTGTTCATTCCCAAAATCCTGATCGACCTTTGCTGTGATTCCTCATTTTCTGCAAACGGATTCTAAAGTGACAGACAGAAGCAAAAGAATCCTCAGTAAATTCCCAGATGGTTGGCACTGAATTGGCTGGCCACAGAAAGGCACTAGAAGCCCGCGTGAGAAAAATAATCTTGTCTGAGTGCACTTAATAGTTTCCCTGATCTGTTCACCTTCGGTGAGTTACAGCCAATTCAGGAAACAGCCTCAGAAGCTGCAGAATGTGATCAATGGTACTTCACTGAGCTGTCCCTCCCTCCCCACAGGCAAGCATGCACACACACACACACACACACGCACGCACACACACACACACACACACACACACTCATGCACAAATCTGATTATAAAACACTGCCCCAGCAGACAGTATAATGAAAGCAAAAGCCCTGAAGTCACTTTGGTTTCTGGTAAGAATTAATGTGCCAGCAGGGTTAGGAGAAAAACAAACAAAAGAAATGTCACAGTGCACTTCAATAAAGACAGACATGGCTTTTACAGGAAATATGTTTAACAAGTCTCATCCCAGACATGCATTTACAAATTTTACTAAAATGCCCGTGGAAAGCAAAAAAAAAAAAAAAAAAAAAAATTTAAACAGGAAATAAAAAATAAAAGCTAATTCATTTATACCCCATGGTGTATGATTATTTTAAATTATCAATTGCTTTCCCTAGACAAATGGGTATGAAGAGTTTGGTAATAAAAGTATTTCTTTAAAATCTGACATAAAATTATTAAATGCCACCACAATTTTAAATCTGCCATCACTGTTAAATTATTAAAAATTTGGCATCTTTTCAAAACACCTGATATTTTTAAATTAAGGTAATAAATTCTCTTATTTGACTTGAACAGTTAATGACATTAAAACAGTTAATGTCTTGGGAAAAAAAAAAAGAAGAGGACTTTTCAAAAATAAATGCCATAGAAGAGTAAAAGGAATATTTCAGAATCCAAATATTAGTCTTTATTTTTTGAACTGCAAAATAAATTATTAGCATTTTTGAATTTTTATATTTATGAAAAGGTTTCCTAATTGAAAACATGACAAAAGACCTCCATGAGCTATTCCACAGACTAGAATTCCCTTCAGAGTGGGTCTAGGCACAAACTGGCCCTGTACCTCTGGCATGGGCACAGGGTGGAGCTCAGTAAGGGCGGAACGGATGATGTACGTACAGACGCTGAGGTGGGGAAAGCCCAGGTGTCCCAGGGCCCTGTCTGGCTAGATGGGGACCACGCAGATGTCAGGCTACACTGCAGACATTCACAGAGCCACGAGGTGGGAAGAAACACAGATGTCTGCTTATGAATTTGGAGCTGTAAGGACATTGTCACTCGGCTTTTTATCCCTCCTACTTTCTCCCTAAATGTGCCCTTACCCCGGCCCTGCCGTCTGGTTATTCAAGGTAGTCCACCGCCCTCTCCAGGAAACACTTTCTATTTTTCTATTCCAATCATTCAGGGCTATGATTCCTGCTCTCCAAGAAGGCTGACCCATGCCCAAGCACAGGGGATATGAGTGGTTTCCCTGCTAGCCTTCCCTTACAATGCTCCGTTTCAACGGAGATCTTTTGGAGCCGAAATTAACAGAACTATGATTCCAATGGGGAAATTTTAGGTGGGGGAAGCATTCACATGCAGGGTGGCATCTGGCTCAACTCACAGCACTTATTTATCCCACTAGACCTGCCCAAGGCCTTCCCTCTGCTATTCCGAGGCCCTGGACTGCAGCAGCAGAGCTCTGGGAACTCACATTGAGGGAGCCACAGGAAACGTCTGTTTGCGGCTGGGGGTGGAAGGGCGGGACAGTGGGAGACCCAGTAACAGTAACCTGCACGTTAGCTCCTCCTCCTTTGAGAGGTGGGGGGTGACTAATGTTATTATGGCAACTTGAGATCTTGTAGATAATTTTACATGAGATATTTTTATTATAAGCGGTGTTGGTTAACCTACATGGTATACAGACTCGTCCATTATACACATAAAAGGAGCCTAGCTGGAAAGAGCCATTCCTGTGATGACTGCATGGCACAGACCAGGACCCTGACTCCGGATGATACGATCATCATCTGGTAGAGCCCACTTTTTATGGGTGATGGCTCTGAGGCCTGATTCTACCATCCAGAAAGCAACCACAAGACCGAGGTTTTTAGGAACAACAACAAATCATCTAGTTAAGTATAAAGGTTCTTAAACTTAAAACTGAAAATAACATACAGTGGGGGTTTCTCCATTTCTTCATATGCTTACTCTTTGGTGGCATCTGATGTTGCCCACTTACACAGGGAATGCTGATCATGTACCTTCTCTTCAAGGGAATGGCACGCTCAAAGGGCACCCAGGGGACAGAAGAACAGAACCTCTTTCCCTTTAAATGAACACAGGATGGATTCCTCAGCCTGATCTCCATATATCCACCAGGAAAGAAGAAATGGAATTAAGATTCTGTTGGAGAAAGTGTCCCATCTCTCAAATTCCTTGTTCCAGAGAGGCTTAGAGAGAAACAGTGCGAAGGGTTTTCAGTTCCTAAAGACAGGCCTGCCTCTGATTAGCAAACGTACTGTTGTTTGACAAGTGTACTGCTGGCTACAGAAGGAAACAGCTTGATGTACTTTTCTAACATTCATTTTAAAACGCACAAATACATGTTCTCAGCCTGACATTTGTGCCCCTGTGCTTCAAGCACAAGGCTAAGGGTAACTCACCAAAGTGTCGGCCAGGTCTTTCCGGTAGACATATATCCGACCAGAGGCATCAAGGGATTTGGAGATGGCCAAGTTGTTTGGCTGAAGCTCATGCTTTTCTTTATTTACAGAAAAGAATAATTAAAAACACAAGAAGAGCTAGTATGCATTCACAGTACTGCTAAACAGTGAAATCTGCCAAAGAAAAATACTTAAAAGTAAATGGGATGTGAAGTAGATGTGATTCAGTTCTGCATACGCTATACAATGACACCAGATAATCAAAGCTTATTATCCACGAAGAGGTAACCTCTTAGGATTCATTCTTATAATATTTAGTCATTTTTTTTACACAGAACAGCTTGGGGAAGAAGGGAAAACTCACTCTTCGCTTCATATCTATCTGTAAAGTAACCACATGAAGACTTCCCTGACAGCCTAGTGGTTAAGACTCTGCTCCCACTGCAGGGTGCATCGCAAGATTCGACCCCTGGTTGGGGAACTAAGATCGCACGTGCCAGGAGGCAGGGCCAAGAAAAACAGAAAAGAAAGTAACCATACAACAATAATACTGCTAACAGTTGGGTATATCTCTGTCCTCATATTTATGCAAATATGTATGTGCACACATGTATATACAATCACAGCTATTCGTATGTATACATTAATAATCATAGATACATATATACTTGTAATAATTCCTTATGTGGTTTTATATTCTGATTTTATTGTACTTATCCTCTTGTCAAAATTATTTATATATGCCATGTGTAATTGGTTATATAACAGTCTATTATACCATCATTTAATCTTTCCTCTATTGTTGAACATTTAATGGTTTTCAATTTTTTTTGTCATATAAATTAGATAGCGAGATACGTGCTAAATACCAGCAAGGGGCCTGACATATAACAGGGATTTGATAAATGGGATCTATTATTACAGGAGCCATAATACATATTGCTGAAGTCAACATCCTTCTGCATAAATCTTTGGCTCCTTATAGATGATTTTTCTTAAGACAGATTCTCAGCAGTAGAATTACTAGGTCAGAGGGAATGAATATCTGTAAAGGTTTTGATACAAGCTGCCAAACTGCTTTCCAACTCTTATGTCTACCAATACTCATCATTACTTTGAATAAGTTTATTGATTTGCTAAAATCAAAAATAGATTATTGATATATTTTATATTTCTTGGCAACTAGTAAAGTGAATATTTTTCATCTATTCTTCTTCTATTTTATTTACCTATTATTCCTATCCTTTGGCCATTTTTCTACCATAGCTGGACTCATAACACAATATGCTTCTCAAAGAAAAATGTCCTCCTCACACCTGCAAAACACAGAGGGGAACTGACCAAAGTGATATTCAAGTTTATTCCACTGTAACACAATCAGTGTCCCCTAAGGTAGCCCTTTATTTATCCAGCAGGGTTGGAAAATCAATACATCACATCTCTTTTTCTAGATAACATAATCAGCTCAAATGCCAGATTTTGTTTTGAACATTTCCGCTTGATATAGAGGACAAAAATGATACTCAAATACATTCTTTACCACCCAGCACTGCAAAGATCAGTAGTACTGTCATGTCAGGCTCTTGACATCTGCTGTAAATGGTCCCACATGGCTGGGCTCTGACATTCTTCTATATCTTCCCTCCTTGTTTAAGCTACAGCTTCTTGCGACCCTCTGTATATTCATAAATACCTTAGATATGAATTTATAAGAGCCATTCTGCATTTGCTATGAAATAAAATGGCATGGTTTGCTGACAGCCATTTTTCCAGTTGCTAAGAATTATTTTTCTTACTGTCACGTTTGTCACTATGCCATAAACAAGGAAAAGTGATAGAATTTTAGGCTCTGAGGAACTGGGTAGGTTTCTGTTACTACATACTCATAC